>NW_027223772.1:8640345-13440345 GCF_028538775.1 Myotis yumanensis
GTGGGTACATCCCCAGGAGGAGGTGTGCAGGAGGCAGCTGATCAATGTTTCTCTGTCATCGATGTTTCTAACTCTCTCTCTCCCTTCCTCTCTGTAAAAAATCAATAAAATATATATATTTTTAAATCTATATAAAATTTATAGTGAGCCTCTTGTGAACATTTCATGATTGAATAAATGAGTGGAATTTTGCAGTCTGGAATAGTACTTAGAAAGCTGGTTGGGACAGGTCCAGGTTTAATAGAATAGGACAGTGATTTCCAAACTTCTTCATCTCATGGCACACATAACCTAAGTACCAAAATTCTGTGGCATAACAAAAAATATGTTTTATTTTTTGCTGATCAGGTAAAAAAAATTGGTATAATTTTGATCCATTCACACAGGATGGCTATTGCATTGGGTGCTGTCATTGTATTTATTTGACAATCTAAAGGAAAAAGGTCAGTGCCCTGACTAAATAGTCAGGTGATGGGTGTTTTTAGAAATTCTTGGGCACCACCAGGGTGCCTGCTGTGGACACTGGTTGACAACCTCTGTAATTGGATGTGTGCTATGGAAGGGAACCCTGGGAAAGGGAACAGCATGTTTGGAGTAACAAAATGGTCAGAGGGGGTGAGGCTCGGGTCCCAGGTGGGTCAGGGGGTGCGTTTATGGCTGTGCTTCTTAAACCTCTAACACCTGTGGTGAGAAAATATATTTGTTTTGTTTTGTTAAATTTCTAATCAGCTGAGACAAATACTTTTATTGAATCCAACAACAATGAATTACTAGAAAAATAATCTACACTAATAAGACATGCAAATTGACCATACCTTCGCTATGCCTTAAGCCATGCCCACCAGCTGATCAGAGCGACTATAAGCAACTTAACCCAACCAAGATGGTGGCTGGTAGCCACGGAGTTGGAGCGAGCAGGAGGCTTCCTTGCCCCAATGATGGAGGAAGCCAAGCTTCCCGCCTGCCACGGCCGGCTCTGAGCTCCACTCAAAGCAACAAAGTTTCAATTATAAAAGATAAATAAACCCCAGATACCTGCCTTTAGCCGGCCATGGCCACGTGGCCACAGAGCTGGAGCAAGCAGGAGGCTTGGGTTGCCCCTGGTGATGAAGGAAGCCAAGCTTCCCTCCTGCCTGCCCTGGCCAGCTCTGAGCTCCTCTCAAGGCTACAAAGTTTCAATTATAGAAGGTAAATAAATCCCAGAATAAAAGAAAAAAGAAAAAAAGGAGATGCTGGGAGCTTCCATCGCTGGGGGGGGGGGGGGGGGGGGGGTTGGGGAGGCGCGTTTGGCCAGCCTGAAAACGGCCCTCACCCCTCACCTAGACTGGCCAGGCACCCCAATGGGGACCCCCCACCCTAAAGGGGGTGTGGACATCCTGAAAACAGCCATCAGCCCATCACCCAGGCTGGCCAAACCTCCATGAGGTGAGGGTCCCCACTGGGAGGGGCTTGACCAGCCTGCAAACAGCCATCAGTGCCTCACCCAGGCTGGCCAGCACCCCAGTGGGGACCCCCACCCTGAAGGGGTGTGACCAGCCTGAAGACAGCCATCAGCCCCTCACTCAGGCTGGCCAGGCACCCCAGCGGGACCCCACCCTGATCCAGGATACCCTTCAGGACAAACCAGCCAGCCCCCACCCATGCACCAGGCCTCTATCCTATATAATAAAAGGGGTAATATGCAAACTGACCCTAACAGCAGAACAACTGGGAATGACTGGTCACTATGACACACACTGACCATCAGGGGGCAGATGCTTAATGCAGGAGCTGCCCCATGGTGGACAGTGTGCTCCCACAGGGGGAGCTCTGCTCAGCCACAAGCCAGGCTGATGGCTGCCAGTACAGCAGTGATGGTGGGAGCCTCTCCGGCCTCCTCCGCAGCGTTAAGGATGTCCGATTGCAGCTTAGATCTGCTCCCCGCTGGCACGTGGACATCCCCCAAGGGCTCCCGGGCTGCCAGAGGGATGTCTGATTGCCAGCTTAGGCCCAATCCTCCGGGGAGCGGGCCTAAGCCAGCAGGTGGTCATCCCCCAAGGAGTCCAGACTGCATGAGGGCACAGGCCTGCCTGAGGGACCCCCCCACCACCACCGAGTGCACAAATTATTGTGCACCGGGCCTCTAGTCATGTTATATAAAGGTCTAACTTTCTATTTATTTTTTTCTTTCTTTATTGAATTTATTGGGGTGATATTGGTTCACAAAACCATACACCATTCAAGTGTACAGGTCAATGAAACATCACCTGCTCACTGCATCGTGAACCGTCTCCCCAAGCAACGTGTATTTCCATCCTCCAGAGTCCTGCAGCCACCATGAAAAACAGTACGGAGTTTCCTCAAAAAGTTAAAAAGCAGCAAACTGCTTTTTGACCCAGCGATCCCACTTCTGGGCATAGATCCTAGGAATCCTGATGCACTAATTGGGAAGAATATGTGCACCCCTATGTTCATTGCAGTGCTATTTATAGTAGCTGAGATCTGGAAGCAGCCCAAGTGCCCATCAGTAGATCAGTCGGTCAAGACACTGTGGTACATGGGATACTATGAGGCCATACAAAAGAGGGAAATCTTACAGCATAGATGGACCTGGACAGTATTATGCTAAGAGAAAGAAGCCCATCAGAGAAAGACAAATAATGTTCCATTTCTGTACAATATCTCATCTCAGACCAGGGAAAAGCAGTTCCCTGATGCACAACAGGCTGGCCAGCACTCTGAGGAGCACTTGGTAGGGAATGGTGGTGATGGCACTTGAAAGAGGTTGGAGCGAGACTGCCAGGAATCTCGTGCATGATTAAAGAATTCCAAACTTTATGTTCTTAAAGCTGCCATAAATTATCTTCTCGAATTTATTTGCACAGCAGGTTAACTCGCTTAAGACTTCTATGCTGGGCCCTAACCAGTTTGGCTCAGTGGATAGAGCGTCGGCCTGCAGACTGAAGGATCCCAGGTTCGATTCCGGTCAAGGGCATGTACCTAGTTGAGGGCAGATCCCCAGTAGGGAGTGTGCAGAAGGCAGCTGATCCATGTTTCTAACTCTCTATCCCTCTCCCTTCCTCTCTGTAAAAAACCAATTATATATATATATATATATATATATATATATATATATATATATATATATATACTAGAGGCCCGGTGCACAAAAATGTGTGCACTCGGGGGTCCCTCAGCCCAGCCTGTGCCCTCTCACAGTCTGGGACCCCTGGGGGGATGTCCACCTGCTCTTTTAGGCCTGCTCCCCGGGGGATTGTGCCTAAGCTGGCAGTGAATACATCCCTTGGGGGATGTCCACTTGCCAGCAGGCCGAAGCTGCAGTTGAACATCCATAGAGCTGCTGAGGAGGCAGGAGAGGCTCCCACCATGGCCGCTGTGATGCCGTCAGCCTGGCTTGTGGCTGACCAGAGCTCCCCCTGTGGGAGTGCACTGACTACCAGGGGGCAGCTCCTGCATTGAGCATCTGCCCCCTGGTGGTCAGTGTGTGTCATAGTGACCAGTCATTCCCAGTTGTTCTGCTGTTAGGATCAATTTGCACATTACCGCCCTAACAGGTTTGGCTCAGTGGATAGAGCGTCGGCCTGCGGACTGAAGGGTGCCAGGTTCGATTCTCATCAAGGGCATGTACTCTGGTTGCGTACACATCCCCAGTAGGGGGTGTGCAGGAGGCAGCTGATCAAAGTTTCGCTCTCATCGATGTTTCTAACTCTATATCCCTCTCCCTTCCTCTCTGTAAAAAATCAATAAAATATATTTGGAAAAAAAAATTGCATGTGCACATTACCCTTTTATTATATAGGATAGAAGCCTGGTGCATGGGTGGGAGCCAGCTGGTTTGTCCTGAAGGGTGTCCCGGATCAGGGTGGGCAGGGGACCCCTAGCTCCCTACAATCGCCCACGCCGCCCCTGCTCACGATCGCTGGCTCTGCCCATGCTCAGGCCTAACACCTCTGGCCAAGGCATTAGGCCTGGGCAAGGGACCCCCAGCACCCCACCATCGCCAACTCGGCCCCTGCTCCCTGCAATTGACGGCTCTGCCCTAATGCCTCTCACCCAGGCATTAGGCCTGGGCAGGGGACCCACAGCTCTCCAAGGGACCTCCTGCTCCACCCCTTCCCAGGCCTAATGCCTGTGGCCAAGGCGTTAGGCCTGGGCAGGGGACCCCAAGCTCCCACCATCAGCGACTCTGCCCCTGCTCGCCATGATCGCTGGCACCGCCCCTGCCCAGGCCTAATGCCTCTGGCCAAGGCGTTAGGCCTGGGCAGGGGACCCTCCCAGTTGCAGCCGCCCCGTGATCGCTGGCACCGCCCCTTGCATAGGCCTAACACCTCTGGCTGAGGCATTAGGCCTGGGCAGGGGACCCCTCCAGCTGCAGCCGCCCCGGGATTGCGGGCTCCGCCCCTGCCGGGGGCAGCGGCAACCCACAGCCACAGCCACCCCTGCCCAGGCGTTAGGCCTGGCCGAGGCGTTAGGCCTGGGCAGGGTACTCCCCCAGCTGCAGCCGCCCTGAGATCGCTGGCTCCGCCCCTGCCCAGCTCCCATCGCTGGCTCCACCCCTACTTCCCGCTATCACTGGCCAGTGCGGCAAAGGTGCCCAATTCTCCGATCATGGCTGGGGGGCAGGGCAAAGGCGGCCCCCAGGGCAGCCTTTGCCCTGCCCCCAGGCTCTTATCTCCCCCCTGGGTTTCCGATCACTGTCAGTGGCAGGGGGCTTCTTCCGTGCTTTCCCCTTTTGCCTCCCTGCATTGTGCCTACATATGCAAATTAAACGCCATCTTTGTTGGCATTTAACCACCATCTTGGCTGGTGATTAATTTGCATAACTCGCTAATTAGCCAATGGGAAGGGTAGCGGTCGTACACTAATTACCATGTTTCTCTTTTATTAGATTAGATAGATAGATAGATAGATAGATAGATAGATATATTTTTTTTAAAGACTTCTGTGCTGAATAGTTGTTTGATAAGACATACATCTAACAACCTATTTGGGCCTTGCAGATATGGATTAGTAGTATCCCATCAGTTGCCTGGAATTTTTTTCTTTTAAGTAAATAACCTGGTTTGTGGAAATTTGGGTTTGTTTGGGTAAAGGAACACTTGATATCATCCCCATTTCCCCTCCCCGTTTCTCTGTCTTGTATCTGCTCTTATTTGAGTGGTTGGATTTTACATCAGATTTCTGAGGGACCAGACCTGACCTGTGAGCCCGCTGCCTTGTGTTGTCCTGAGCTCTTGTGACCTCCTTCCAGGCACCAGGTTTCAAGATGCTGTACGTATGTGGGGCCTGACTGGGCCTGCCGGGGCTCCCCTCTGCAGAGCTTCACCCCAAACCTGTGATGGCCCTGAGGCGGGAGGATGTGAGCACCTGAGCGCCTAGGTGAGGAGGGTACCTAGGGCTCAGGCACATCAAAGGGATCCCCACCCTAGGATACAGCCTTCCAGCTGGAGGGCATTCACGATAAGGTAAACATTTCCAATTTTTAAAATATGTGGGAATAAAATGACCCTGTGAGTGAAAATGAAGGAGCATCTGAGTGAGAATAAAATGTCCGTGAGAGTCATTTACATACCACAGGGCAATGTTCCTTTACTTTGGTTATAATGAGACTAGAGGCCCGATGCACAAAATTCATGCAAGGGGCTCACCCCCCCCCCCCCCCCACCCTCGTGGCTTCGTCCAGGAAAGGTCATCTGGAAGGACACCCGGTCTAATGAGCATATTACCCTTTATTATTAGAGATTGTTAGTTAGAATCCTTACTTGAGTCCAGAATTCAACCAGTAAGTATTCTTTTCACCCCATTCCGTGCTGTCTCTGACCGAGGGGTGGAGGGGCTGCTTTTAGAAGGAGATGACATCCCTCGGTCACTCTCTCCGTTCCTTCATGGTGGCCCTCATTATGGGACTGAGGAGAGCCGGTCACTAAGGACACCCCTGCCTTTGTCTCCTGGGCCCTGCCCGATGGAAGTGCTGCACTGAGGAGGGTGTGTTCGTGAGAGTTTGCCTTGCCAGCCCCGTGTGAAGCCTTTGCATTCATCACTCCCTCTACCCTTCACAATAATCTTACGATATAGGCTTGACTCCTATCTTCATCTTAAAGGGACACTTATGTTTTCTTTCCCTGAACCATTTGGAAATATGTGGCAGACATCATGACACATTCCCACTCAATGCTCAGGATGCATTTCCATATCATTTTCCTGAATAACCATCATATCATTTTCACACTAAGAAATTAATAATTCCATCATATCATGTTACACAGTCCATTTCAAATTCCTATTGTCCCAAATCACTTTTATGGCCTTTGATTTTAACTGAAGCTTAAATTTTCTTCATTTATTGTTATGTCCCTTTAGTTATTTTAATCAAAAACAGCACATACACGCACACGCGTGCACACACACACACACACACACACACCCTTTTTGGTTTTGGTTTTGGTTTGTTTCAATGACTTTGACTCCTTTTGAAGCGTCCAGCCAGGTGGAACCGTCTGTTTGCCTCCTGGTTGCTCAGGTTATACACCTTTGACATGAATATTCCAAAAGCGACACATGTCGCATAACGCATAACGCAGCCTCCTCTCAGCAGCCAGGGTGGAGGTGGCTTCCCCAGCCTCAGCCAGGAGACACTTCAGGGCAGAGGATCAGGTTGGAGGCGGCATCCGCCCGCAGTTCCCAGGGCCGCCCACTGGGGGCGTCAGGAGCGCGGAGGGCCGCTGGCTTCCCAGAAGGGAAGGACCACCAGCCACCAGGCCCAGGCCCTTCCTCCGCCAGCGAGGAGGCCTCGCGGGGACTGGGCGCCCCGTTTTCAAGTACATTGGGCGCCGCGATACCCTTTGCTACCCAACCTGGGTGCTGCTTAGCGTCCTGCGGAACGACGCGCTGGGTCCCGCTGCCCCAGGAGGGTGTGGGCTCTGACTTGTTCTCTTTGCTGGTGGGGCTGCAGCATTTCCTGTGTTACACCTGCCAGGAGTACGTGGGAGACCTGGCCAAAATCCCCAGGAGTTTCTTACAGGTAAGTTTCCGAGAACAGCAGCGCGCCCTGCTCCGGGGCTGGGGCACGTCCCCCACATTTATCAGCGGGCGGTGGGGTGGAGGTGGGGGGGTGGGGAGTTCCTTACCGGGCTCTCACCTCCCCGCCTCTCCAGCTCCTCCTAAGGGGGCGCGTTAGGGACCCATCCCGGCTCCATGAGCTGGTGCTGCGGCTTATGGACATGCCAACCACAGTAATGCTTTTGACGCTACCCAGTAACCTGCCTACTCACAAATGTTGGATGACGAAGACCAAAAACACAAATGCTGGCAATTACTGATATTTCTTTCCTTAATTTTATAATAAAAACACTCCAGATAGTTGCTCATTACAGGGAAACACTAATATATCCTAAAGGTGAAAAATTGTATGTGTAATGGGGTGCACATTCCACCTCCCTGTGACAACCAAACACATGTGTTTTTCGTCAGGCACATGCATAGAGATTTGTCCCCAGGTGAGCTTTCGAGTGAAGGCATTGGGCAGCCTTTGTGAAACTCAGGTCTGTTTTCCCCAGACCTTACCACTGAGATGTGAAAAAATAAAACTGATTAAATAATACTACTTTAATCATTTTTATTCTTTCCTAAAGTATTTTTATTGATTTGTTTTTAGAGAGAGGACAAGGGTAAAGGAGAGAGAGAAACATCAGTGTGACAGTGAAACATGGATAGGCTGCCTCCTGCACGCCCCCTCGCAGGGACTGAACCCACAGCCTTCTGGTGCACAGGACACCACCCAGTAACTGGGCCGCACCAGCCAGGGCTACTCTTCTTTAAAGTACACTTTGGGGGGAGTGTAGGGAATTATTGACTATATTAAAGTTCTTAGCAAAAGATCATCAGAATGAAACATTTTACCATACATTTCTTTGCTTTGACTCACACACCTTTCCCACTTATTCCATTCTTCCAGAAGCCTATAGATGGCTTTGGAATGGAATGGATAAGGGGAAGTTGTAGGAAACATAATTTCTAATAGTATGTGCATGTGTGGTTTTTCTCCTAAAGGAGGCAAATGTCACCCTTATAGTGATTGGACAGTCATCCTACCATCATATTGAGGTAAATGTATAACAAATTGAAAAATTAACATATTAAAACTAACAGACATTGCAAGTGTATGATTTGAACCAATAAGTGTAGGTTATATTTACTGAAACTAAGTTAGATTATAATTATTTTTTTCTCAATTTTTTCTTATAACGATCTCACATATTCTCTTTTTGCAGCCTTTCTGCAAACTGACTGGGTATTGTCATGAAATCTATGTTGATCCTGTGAGAGAAATTTATAAAAGATTAGGAATGAAAAGAGGTGAAGAAGTTACCTCCTCAGGTAACTTACACATGACATATCTCAAATAGAAAACACTGATGATGTATTTTTACTTTTGAATCTACATGCTTAGGGGAACAAATGCTAAGTTAATAACTCAGACTGTTTCCTTTTTTTTTTTTTTAGGTAATCTTTTTTTGTTTTTTTTTGTTTTTGTTGTTGTTGTTGTTTGTTTTTATTTTATTTTTTTAATTAAATCTTTATTGTTCAGATTATTACATTTGTTCCTCTTTTTTTCCCCCCATAACTCCCCTCCTTCCAGCTCCCACCCCACCCTCCACCCTCACTCACCACCCACTGTCCTCATCCATAGGTGCACGATTTTTCTCCAGTCTCTTCCCGCATCTCCCACACCCCTTTTCCCCCCAAGAATAGTTAGTCCGTTCCCTTTCTATGTCCCTGATTCTATTATAATCACCTATCTTGACTCCTATCTGTACATCAGGTTATTCTGTACATCAGGTTATTTATTCACTTGATTCTTAGATTCACTTGTTGATAGATGCATATTTGTTGTTCATAATTTGTATCTTTACCTTTTTCTTCTTCTTCCTCTTCTTAAAGGATACCTTTCAGCATTTCATATAATACTGGTTTGGTGGTGATGGACTCCTTTAGCTTTTCCTTATCTGTGAAGCTCTTTATCTGACCTTCAATTCTGAATGATAGCTTTGCTGGATAAAGTAATCTTGGTTGTAGGTTCTTGGTATTCATCACTTTGAATATTTCTTGCCACTCCCTTCTGGCCTGCAAAGTTTCTGTTGAGAAATCAGCTGACAGTCGTATGGGTATTCCCTTGTAGGTAACTGAGTTTCTTTCTCTTGCTGCTTTTAAGATTCTCTCTTTGTCTTTTGCTCTTGGCATTTTAATTATGATGTGTCTTGGTGTGGTCCTCTTTGGAGTCCTTTTGTTTGGGGTTCTCTGTGCTTCCTGGACCTGTAAGTCCATTTCTTTCACCAGGTGGGGGAAGTTTTCTGTCATTATTTCTTCAAATAGGTTTTCAATATCTTGCTCTCTCTCAGCTTCTGGTACCCCTATAATTCTATGTTGGTACGTTTGAAGCTGTCCCAGAGGCTCCTTACACTATCTTCGTATTTTGGGGTTCTTTTTTCATTTTGCTTTTCTGGTTGGGTGTTTCTCGCTTCTTCGCATTTCAAATATTTGACTTGATTCTTGCGCTCCTCTGGTCTGCTGTTGGGAGTCTGTATAATATTCTTTATTTCAGTCAGTGTATGCTTACTTTCTAGATGGTCCTTTATCACACCATCGAGGGTCTCATTAGATTTCCTGTACATCTCATCAAGTTTATCGACAGACTCTAGAAGCCTCTTGAGAGACCTCAAAAGTGTGGTTCTGAACTCAATATCCTCCCTTGATAGTTTTGTCCTGTTTCTTTGTCTCTGCATTTTTTACGCTTTCTTGGTACACCCCCTAGTGGTCTTTGTGCGCAGTCTTGTTGTAGTTAAGCCTTGATTGTTGTAGTTAATACTAGAGGGATTTGACCACCAGGCCGATTGGCTGTGTTAATCAGCTGTGTCTGCAGTGGAAGAACTTGTGTCCTCTAGGGAGATGCTAATCTAGCCTTTGCCTGAGGCTATCTGGCAAATGCCTCTGTGCAGGGCTTGGGTGGGGCGGGTCCCACGGGATCAACAGGGCGGAGGAGGGAGCAGTTATGGCTGCTCTCAGTCCGTCTCCAGGGGCTCTGCCTCTCTGTCCCAGCAACCGCTGCAAACCTCGGAAGGACCGTAGCCAGACAGTCCTGCTTCTCCCATTTGAGTCTGGGTCCCTAGAGACTCGCCCGGATCTGGTGCTCAGAGTCTGAGGCTCCCTCCGGATTGAAACAGACAACCGCGCCCTCAGCCACCAGCCCTCGCCACGCGCACTCCGCACCTTAGTATTTTACTTCAGCACTGTGCCTCCTCTGATTCTCGGTTCCTCCTACTTGTAGAACTTCCACTCAGCCAGCCTTCCTGTGGTTCTGGATGATGTCCGTTCCGTCTTTTAGTTGTATTTTTGAAGTGGTTGTTCGAGGCAGCAAACTCTGGCGTTAACCTATGCCTCCATCTTGGTTTCTCTTTTTGCTATTTATAATACAAAAGCAATATATTTTTATTGTGATAATACTAGAATATGTAATGATTAAAAAAATAAAGTAGTTCTAACACCCAAAGAGCAAATCAACTCAGCTGACCTCCAACTGGCAGTAAAGCAGCACACTGACCCGGTAAGACGCAGCAGGAAGGATCCCTCACCATCCCTGGGACTCAGGAATGCCAGGCATATATCCAGGAGGCAGGAGAGTGGGGGGGGGAAACAGCATCTCTGCTCAAAGACCTACAGATCCTGACGCAAGCGCCTCCACAGGACAGGTTCCATCCTTCACTTCTCAGTCAACATCATCTTTTTAATATCTACTCATTGGAATATACAATGATAGCATCTAAAGACACTTTCTAATATTGCAGGACCGAGCCCCCATGTAAAGTCAAACATACTCCCGGGAAGCATGTGGAGCCTGTGGCAGGTGGTGACTGGCCCTCTCTTTGGTTTCCAAGGAGACCCAGGTCAGCAAGTTGGGACCCTCATTGTAGGTCCAAGTAAGCATCTAGCCCAGACCCAAAGGACACTTGGTGTGCTTCCGAAGTCCAGGGGCTACCGGCTTCTTCATAAAATAGCGGCCACGGGACAGTGGGCAGCTGGGCATTGCAGCAGTCAGGGTCTGTGCTTTCTCAGGGCACCTTGTGTTTTCAAAGGCGTGTGTGTGTTTTGATGTCTGTCTATTGGATGTAATGTGCCCATCATTCCATGCCCGAGGGTTTTCAGGTATTTGGACCGGAAAGGTCAGTGGTGGTTTGGTGAACTGTATGTGGCTGTAACACTTGGAAAGATACAATGGAAGCCCTGGCCAGGTGGCTCAGTTGGTTGGAGAGTCACCAACCAAAGGGTTGCGGGTTAGATATCTGGGCAGGGCACATACCTAGTTACGGGTTCAATCCCTGGTTGGGGAGTGTATGGGAGGCAACTGATAGATGTTTCTCTCTCAGATTGACCTCTCTCTCTCTCTCTCTCTCTTCCTCTCTCTCAAACCAATAAAAAAATATCCTTGATCTCACCGATGTGGCTCAGTGGTTGAGCGTAGACCCATGAAGCAGGAGGTCGTGGTTCAATTCCAGGTCAGGGCACATGCCCGGGTTTTGGGCTCTATCCGCAGTGGGGGGATGTGCAGGAGGCAGCCAATTGATAATTCTCTCTCATCATTGCTGTTCCTATTTCTCTCCCTCTCCCTTCCTCTCTCTGAAAAATCAATAAAAACATTTTAAAAACATGTCCTTGAGTGAGGATTGAAAAAAAAAGGAAGTTCAATTGAGGTGAACATTCCAAATCAGAGAAAGTCATCAAGCACTGTTTTGGGGTCAACAGATGAGTCAATCTAGGTAGTTCTACCTATAAAACTAGGAGATGTGCTCAGTTCAGAAGGCAAGGCAGCCCCAGAGACCGCTCATCCAGTAACAGTTCCTAAAGCCTCAGGCTTGCAATGGCTTGTTGGTCAGTTTGGAACACCTGGAATTCCTTGGCCCCACTCTGCTAAGTGGTTGAGTGTTGAATCTCTACCATGTTCAAGTACTGCAGTCAGGGACAAACACTCATACCTGGCAGTGCCAAAAAGCAGCTGTAAACGGTCTTTCTTGGTTCTTCTTCCTTTTAAAATTGTCCACGTGAGTGAGTGTAGCTTCTAAGGGTTCTAACATTCACATTTACTTTAATAAATCCCAGATAGCCAGAAGGCATTTAGAGAGAGGACTGTGACCAAGCATTATGACGGTGGGGCTTTCTGCGTGTGGAACACTACAACAAGCTAAACTGTTACTTAAGCTCCCTTTCCCTCTCATGCGTTCACACCAGTTGGTCCCGCGGAGAAGGAGCCCTGTTTTATGACTGAGTCCTGTGATTCGCCCAGAACCACATTAGCCACATTTCCCATGGACTCATTCCCATCCTCAGAGGGGACGGTGTTTTCTGAGCCCCTCAGCTCCACGTCTCGGTGTCACTGGGCCACACGTGCAGTTGTGTGAGGATGAAGAGCAGAGGGAGAGTGTCATTTGTGTCCAAGTTGGGAACATACTTAATAGGAGATTTTGATACTACCTCCTGGGAGAAATAGAGCTCCTCTAAGGAGAACGCGAGGTGTACGTATTTACACAAATCTATCTCATGGCTAAGCCAGTGTTTCATTCGCCTTATTTGTATTATTTGATAATAAGCCAGCTTATGATATTAAATCTATAGTGATGACTAGAGACAGCAGGTAAGTACAATGCAGAAAACATGCCTCTAATAATGTTTCCTTAATCTACTGTTTTAAGTTAAAATTCTCATCTTGAGCCCAAGAATATGAGTAAACAGAGCTGGACTATGAATTATGACTTATGTATATTTGAGCAGTAATAGAATTGTGGACATCTAAGTGTATCCTAAGTGATTGTCTTAATGTCCTTATTTTCAGCTTCTTTTGGTCTACAGTTATAGTAGTAATGCAGATAGCCTTTTTTAAAATATATTTTATTGATTTTTTACAGAGAGGGAGGGAGAGGGATAGAGAGTTAGAAACATCGATAAGAGAGAAACATCGACCAGCTGCCTCCTGCACACCTCCTATTGGGAATGTGCCCGAAACCAAGGTACATGCCCTTGATCGGAGTCGAACCTGGGACCCTTCAGTCTGCAGGCTGACGCTCTATCCACTGAGCCAAACTGGTTTGGCAAGATAGCCTTTTTTTAAAAAAGTTTTTTATTGGGGGGTGGGTGAAGATGTACAAAGGAGGGGAACACCTAAAATAATGCCAACATTAAAAATTTTTAATAAATAAAAATAACAAAAAAATAAAAAGATACTTGCAAAGTGAAAGGAAAAAATCTTTCTTTTTTATTTTTAGAGAGAGGAAAGGAGAGGGAGAGAGAGAGAGAGAGAGAAAGAGAGAGAGAGAGAGAGAGAGAGAGAGAGAGAGAGAGAGATATGGGAGCAAAACATTCACGTGAGAGTGAAACATCAGTGGCTACCTCCTGCACGCCCACTACTGAGCCTGAAACCCTGGCATGTGCCCTGACCGGGAATAGTATGGGCAATCTTTCAGTGCACAGGACAACGCCCAACCAATTGAGCTACACCGCCAACGAGCAGATAGCCTATTAAATCAGTATCTGAGAGTGAATTTTTTTAAGTGAGTTATTTATTCCATTATTACATTTAAGAAACAGATGTGATTTTCCAGCTTGCTATCTAGTTAGTTCCATTTTCTGCCTGTTTGACAGGATATTTTCTCTAATTATAACCTAATAGAAGGTCATAATTTAAGAATCGTGCCCCTTGGACCTCATAAACATTAAGCATCACTCTTATTTAACCATGTCCTTGTCATGCTTTATTACCTTAATTTAAAATTACTATGGCTCTACACACAGGATATAATGTACTCTGGGTGAGTAATTGTTTCCTATGGACTAATTAAAAGTTGACAAGCGTCCTTGATTCTAGGAAGCAATAAATCCAATAGGGAATAATAGATACCAACCTTGCCTTTTATTGTTATTGTCTTCTAGGTCACTACATCCATTTTATACACCATGACAGGAATAGACTGGATCATAAACCCATCAACTCTGTTTTACAGCTTGTAGGAGTCCAGCAGGTGGACTTCACAGGCAGACCTTCAGTCATCCATGTGTGACAGACAGACTGTCACTTTCAGATGGACCCTGAGACATGGCGCAGAATGGCAGAGTGTATCCTTGTGCAGTGTCTACTCTGTCAGCCCTTGAGGAGTTCTGAAAACATAGAGACATGTACCCGTTGAACCACATGTTGAGAGGCATTGATTGTCAAAAATGTGATGTGTATTTATAATTTTATGGCTTTTAAAGTTTTAAACAAAATTTTGTTTATACAAAATAAAACTTTTGTGTGTTTTTTCTTTGTTACTCCTCACTCGAGAATATTTTCTCCATTCATTTCCACAGAGAGTGGAATGGAGGAGGAGAGACAGAGAGAGAGACACATCAATTGAGAGAGACACATCGATTGGTTTCTCCCGCATGTACCCTGACCCAGGGCGGGGATCAAGCCTGCAACCGAAGTATGTGCCCTTGACTGGAATTGAACCTGCAACCCTTCAGTCTATGGGCCAATTCTCTATCCACGGAGCCAAACTGGCTAAGGCCAAAATAAAACTGTAAAAGACATAAAATTGTAAATACTATTCTCATATTATGGTATATCCATTCAATGTAAGGTTTTGGGGGGCCATGAAAAGCATAAATCCTTATGAAGGACATATAAGGGGAAAGTTAAGCAACTCAACACAATTTTATCCAGTGGAAAAAAAGTTTAAAAAAAGGTTATTAAATTCTTATCTATTATTATGTAATCACATTTTTATATGTATTTGTTTATATTTTTGTATGTTTGGAAAAAAGAAACAGAATCTTTTTAAAATTTATTATTTGTTTTAAGCCTGACCCGAGGATATTTTTCCATTGCTTTTTTAGCTAGAGTGGAAGAAAGGGAGGAGGGGAGAGAGAGAGAGAGAGAGAGAGAGAGAGAAGATAGACACATTGATTGGTTGCCTCCCACATGGCCTGGGGAACAAATCTGCAACACAGGATGTGTCCTTGACTGGGAATCAAACCCAAGACCCTCTGCTGCCTGGAATGACGCTCTAACCACTGAGCTATGCCAGCCAGGGCAACACACCAGAATCTTGCTTGTACGTATCTCTGTATGGCAGCATTTATTTTCTTTTTCATGCTGTTCTATATTTCCCAACTATTACATAGTGAGCATTATTCATTTTTTGGCCAGGAAAAGGTCTTTAAAAATTACATGAAGAATATATTCCTGAAAAATGGCCACCAGCAGGAAGGTAGGGAGGGAGAGAGTGTGAGCACACAAGGAAGTGATAGAGGAGTGTGTGGACGTGTGTGGTGTGTGTGTATGAGTTAGGGACAATTAGATTCTGCAGGTCTTCTAAGGGGCTGCTAAACTGGGCAGTCTTAGGCGGCGGAGCCCCGCTCCCTGCACGGACACTCCTGGGCAGCCAGCACGGGCACAGCGACCACACCATCTTGGGAAACAGAGATGCTTGAGACTAGGATCCTGCCTCAGCACCACCCAGTCTGATATCAGATGCATACCAGGACCCTGCAGCCACTGAGGACAGCTACAATCCTGCGGACACCAAAAGTTCAGAAATCCCAGTGGCAGATCCGTGAGTAACAGAGCCCATACCCCCTTCCCGCAGGCTCGAGGGCAGCGCCATTGAAACTGATAGACCCAGCCCTTGCTGGGGCCTCAGTGCCACAGGAACTTTAGTCTGGAAGTGCACGAGCACCTTGGGACTGAACCCGCTTAGGGCCAGGTTCAGGAGTCCTGGGCTGGGAGCAATCGCGCGAACACCAGGAATTGGTCCTGCTCACACTGCCTGCTCCAGGAGCCCTGGGCTGGGAGCAAATGCGCGAACACCTGGAATTAGTCCCACGTAGCACAGGCCCAGGGACCCCGATTCTCTGGGCAGGAGGCAGCACCAAGCACCAGTGACTTGACTGTGTTTCTTATCACCTGCACCTGAGATCCTGATTCCCTGTGTATTCATACTAAGAGCCAGTGACTCCAATTCCTGGTGCAAGGACACACAGGACCCTGATTCTCAAGGCGAGGTCACACAAAGCAACAGAGACTCTGATACTGGATTCTTGGGGAACTCTGACTCCTGGCGCACGCTAGGGGCCGCTGATTTTCAACACACTCCAGGGGGATCTCTGTTTCAGCATGGTGCAGGTAGGGTCATTGATTCTAAGGGCGCGCACGAGGCCACATTGAGTGCTGGCAACACTGACTCTGAGCGAGCCTGGTTCCCACCAACCCACCACAACCACACATCTTAGTCTCAGAGCTCTTCAGTGACACTAGGGTGGTGGGAGGCTCCCACAGCACACGGCCCAGGCCCACGCAACTCGACGTTTGAACCATCTGGAGATGATCAGAATGAAGAGACGACACAACACCCAGAGGAAAGACAATGAGGAGTTGCCAAGAAAGGAAATTAATGAAGTTGAAGCATGCAACATGACAGAAAAAGAATTCAGAATAATGGTTGTAAAATTCATTCACCGGATGGATGAGAAAATCAACAACCTATGCAAGAGTCAGGAAGAAATGAAAAGTGATATAGCTACAATCAAAAACACCATGGAAAGTTTCAACAGCAGACTAGAAGAAGCAGACGACCGAATTAGTGAGTTAGAAGATAAGGCAGAGAAACAAGCTCAATCTGAACAACAACTAGAGAAAAAAATTAAAAAGCAGGAGGAGAGCCTAAGGGAGCTTTGGGACAACATGAAACGAAGTAACATACCCATAATAGGGCTGCAAGAAGGACAAGAAGAGCAGCAAGGATTAGAAAATCTATTTGAAGAAATAATGACAGAAAACTTCCCAGATATGGGGAAGAAAAAAGTTACACAAGTACAGAGAGGCCCAAGCAAGATGAACCCCAAAAGACCCACACCAAGACAAGTCATAATTACCATGGCAAATGTACAAGACAAAGAGAGAATCTTAAAGGCTGCAAGAGAGAAACAGAGAGTTACCTACAAAGGATCCCCCATCCGATTATCAAACGATTTCTCAACAGAAACACATCAGGCCAGAAATGAATGGACAGAAATTTACAAAGTGATGCAAAGCAAAGGACTGAATCCAAGAATACTCTATCCAGCAAGGCTATCATTCAAAATTTAAGGGGAAATAAGAAGCTTCACAGACAAAAAAGGCTAAGGGAGTTTATCACCACCAAGCTAGCAATGCAAGAAATGCTAAAGGGACTGGTGTAAAAAGAAGAAATAAAAAGCACGAAAGAAAACAGCCACAAAAAATAGAAATGGCTACAAACAAGTACCTTTCAATAATAACTTTAAACGTAAATGGACTAAATGGTCCAATCAAAATACATCAAGTGGCTGAATGGATAAAAAAACATGACCCATACATTTGCTGTCTACAACAGACCCACATCAGAAAAAGGGACTCACACAGACAGAAAGTGAAGGGATGGAAAAATATCTTTCAGGCAAATGGAAATGAAAAAAAAAAGCTGGGGTACCAATACTTATATCGGACAAAATAGACCTCAAAGTGAAGGCCATAACAAGAGATAAAGAAGGCCACTTCATAATACTAAAGGGATCAATACAACAAGAGGATATAACCCTGATAAACATATATGCACCCAATTCAGGAGCACCCAAATACATAAGAAAACTCCTGGAAGATATCAAGGGAGAGATCGACAACAATACAATCATAGTAGGGGACTTTAATACACCACTGACATCACTGGATAAATCCTCTAGTCAAAAAATCGGCAAAGAAACAGCAATCCTAAATGACTCACTAGATCAGATGGACTTAATTGACATCTTCAGATCACTTCACCCCAAAGCTTTGGAATATATGTTCTTCTCAAGTGCTCATGGGACATCTTCAAAAATAGACCACATATTGGGTCACAAACAAAGTCTCCCCAAATTCAAGAAGATTGAAATCATACCAAGCATCTTCTCAGATCACACGGGCATAATATTAGAAATAAACTACAATAAAAACAACTCAAAATACTCCAACACTTGGAAGCTGAATAGCATGTTATTAAATATTGATCGGGTTACCAATGAGATCAAAGAAGAAATTAAAAACATCCTGGAAACTAATGGCAATGAAAACACAACAATCCAAAACCTATGGGACACAACGAAAGTAGTCCTGAGAGGGAAGTTTATAGCTCTACAGGCCTATCTCAACAAACAAGAAAAATGGTAGTAAATCATCTAAATCTACATATCAAAGAATTAGAAAGAGAGCAACAAGAAAACCCCAGAGTGAGCAGAAAAAAGGAGATAATAAAGATTAGAGCAGAAATAAATGACATAGAGACCAAAAAAACAATACAGAAAATCAATGAAACAAAGAGCTGGTTCTTTGAAAGGATAAACAAGATTGATGAACCTCGAGCCAGGATCACCAAGAAGCAAAGAGAGAGGACCCAAATTAACAAAATCAGAAATGATAGAGACGAAATAACAACAGACCCCACAGAAATACAAATGATTGTTAAAAAAATACTATGGACAACTCTACTCCAACACTCTAGACAACCTGGAGGAAATGGACATATTCCTAGAAAAATACAACCTTCCAAAACGTAATCAGGAAGAATCTAAAAATCTCAACAGGCCAATAACTATGGAAAAAATTGAAGCAGTCATCAAAAAGCTTCCAGCAAACAAAAGCCCAGGACCAGATGGCTTCACAGGGGAGTTTTACCAAACATTCAAGGAAGAACTAAAACCTATCCTCCTCAGACTACTACAAAAATTCCAAGAGGAAGGAACACTTCCAAGATCATTCTATGAAGCCTGCATCACCCTCATACCAAAACCAGATAAAGACAACACAATGAAAGAGAATTACAGGCCAATATCCCTCATGAACATAGATGCCAAAATCCTCAACACAATCTTAGCAAATCGGATCCAGCAGTACATCAGAAAGATCATACACCATGACCAAGTAGGATTCATCCCAGGGATGCAAGGATGGTACAATATCTGCAAATCAGTAAACGTGATACATCACATAAACAAATTGAAAGAAAAAAACCACATAGTCATATCAATTGATGCAGAAAAAGCGTTTGACAAAATTCAACACCCATTTTTGATAAAAACTCTCAGCAAGGTGGGAATAGAAGGATCATACCTCAACATAATAAAAGCCATATATGACAGGCCCACAGCCAACATCATACTCAATGGACAAAAACTAACACCATTTCCCCTAAGAACAGGAACAAGAAGGGATGCCCACTCTCACCACTCCTGTTCAACATAGTACTTGAAGTATTAGCCATTGCTAGTAGACAAGAAGAAGTAATAAAAGGCATCCAAGTTGGAAAAGAAGAAGTAAAACTGTCCTTATTTGCAGATGACATGATATTATACATAAAAAACCCTATAGACTCCATCAAAAAACTTTTAGACTTAATAAAAGAATTCGGCAATGTAGCAGGATACAAAACTGATGCCAAGAAATCTATGCCATTTTTATATACCAATAGTGAACTTTCAGAAAGAGAGACTAAAAAAAAATCCCATTTACCATCACACCAAAAAAATTAAGATACCTAGGAATAAACTTAACTAAAGAGATAAAAGACCTCTACTCAGAAAACTACAGGACATTAAAAAGAGAGATAGAGAAAGACATAAAGAGATGGAAGAACATACCATGTTCTTGGATTGGTAGAATCAACATCATTAAAATGTCCATACTACCCAAAGCAATCTATAAATTCAAAGCACTTCCCATTAAAATGCCAAGGGCATATTTCACAGACCTAGAACAAACTCTCCAAAAATTCATCTGGAATAAAAAACGACCCCGAATAGCTGCAGCGATCCTGAGAAAGAACAAAGTAGGTGGGATCTCAATACCAGATATCAAGCTGTATATACAAAGCCACTGTTCTCAAAACTGCCTGGTACTGGCACAAGAACAGACATATAGATCAATGGAATAGAATAGAGAGCCCAGAAATCATCCCGAACCAATATGCTCAATTAGTATTTGACAAAGGCAAGAACATACAAGGGAGTCAAGACAGTCTCTTCAATAAATGGTGTTGGGAAAATTGGACAGATACATGCAAAAAAATGAAACTAGGCCACCAACTTACACCATAAACAAAAATAAACTCAAAATGGATAAAGGACTTAAATATAGGATGGGAAACCATAAAAATACTAGAAGAATCCAAAGGCAACAAAATCTCAGACATATGCCGAAGCAATTTCTTCACCGATAAAGATCCTAGTGCATTGGAAACTAAAGAGAAAATAAACAATGGGACTACATCAAAATAAAAAGCTTCTGCACAGCCAAAGAAACCATCAACAAAACAAGAAGAAAGCCCACTACATGGGAGAACATATTTGCCAGTGTTATCACTGATAAGGGTTTAATCTCCAACATTTATAGGGAACTCATACAACTCAACAAAAGGAAGATAAACAATCCAATCAAAAAATGGGCAAAGGACCTAAATAGACACCTTTCAAAAGAGCACATTCAGAAAGCCAAGAGACATATGAAAACATGCTCAAATTCACTAATCATCGGAGAGATGCAAATCAAAACAACAATGAGGTACCATCTCACACCTGTCAGAATGGCCATCATCAACAAATCAACAAACGACAAGTGCTGCAGAGGATGTGGAGAAAAAGGAACACTCGTGCACTGCTGGTGGGAATGCAGACTGGTGCAGCCACTATGGAAGACAGTATGGAGTTTCCTCAAAAAACTAAAAATGGAACTCCCATTTGACCCTGTGATCCCACTTCTAGGACTATATCCCAAGAAACCAGAAACACCAATCAGAGAGGATATGTGCACCCATATGTTCATAGCAGCACAATTCACCATAGCTAAGATCTGGAAACAGCCTAAGTGCCCATCAGTAGATGAATGGATTAGAAAACTGTGGTACATCTACATGATGGAATACTATGCTGCTGTAAAAAAGAAGGAAATCTTACCATTTGCAATGGCATGGATGGAACTGGAGAGCATTAGGCTAAGTGAAATAAGCCAGTCAATGAAGTAAAAATACCACATGATCTCACTCATTTGTGGATAATAAAGACCATTATAAACTGATGAACAAAAATAGATACAGAGACAGAGCTGCCTCAAACAGACTGTCAAACTACAGCAGGAAGGCCGGGTAGGGTGGGAGGGCAGGAGTGGGGGGGGGGGGGGTAAGAGATCAACCGAAGGACTTGTATGCATGCATATAAGTATAACCAATGGACATAAGACACTGGGGGGTAGGGGAGGCCAGGGCATTGTCAAGGGCAGGGAAAAAAAAAGGAGACATATGTAATACTCTTTGTAATACTTTAAGCAATAAAAAAAAAAAGTTTAAAAAATATATATATTCCAAAAAAAAAGAATATATTCCTATACAACAAGCTCCAGGCCCTCAACGGTGCCATTATAGAGGCTGCACGGCCTTATATTTCTATCGCAATTGCTCTCCTAGGAGGAAATGAGGCAAAACACACCTTCCTATAGTCTGTTCAAAGCACCTTGTCACCCACACCCACTATCCATTTCACTAGGACCTTTTTGGGGGATGGGGAGCAATTCTCTGATTATCGATGGAGTTGAGCGTCTGTCCATAAGCTTTTGGATATTCAGGTCATTTCACTGTGAATCACCCATTCACATCCATTGCCAGTTTTCTACTGGGTTGTTTGGTTTTTCCTTAATGGTCTGTAAATCTGTGCACATCCTGGACCCTAACTCTGTCAGTTACATGCACTACAGACATCTCAACTCAGTCTACAGCTTGTCTTCTCACTTGGTTATAATGTGTTTTAGTATTTTCCAGGTTTAATTTTAATATTGTGAAATTTTTCCTTTATGATTTACAGGTATTTTTGGTTTATGTGAGAACTCTCTCTCTATGAAAAAATATTCTTCTATGTTCTTTTTTAAATTTTACACTTTTCTTCCACATTTGATCTTTAATGCATATGAGATTTGCTTTGTGTGTGCTATGAGATAGAGATTTTATTTTCTCTATAGTGAGCATTGGTCCAGAATAGTTATTGAATAGTTCACTGTTCCCTATTATTCATAGTCCCTTGCCATTAAATTCAAGTTCCTATATATGAATGGAGACCTCAGAAATTCATCCCTCAGGAATTTTGGGGGGGGGGGGCGGGGGGTGGAGAAAAATATATTTTAGGTATTTGAGATACATATTTAAAATATGGTGGACATACTTTTTTTAAAAAGGAATTTTAAGAATTGCTTATCCCTGGCTGGTTTTCTAAGTGGTTAGAGCACCAAGGGTGGCGAGTTTGATTCCTGGTCAAGGGCACATGCCTGGGATGCAGGTTCAATCCTTGGCCACAGTCAGAGTGCATGAGGGAGGCAACCAATCAATGTGTCTCTCTCACATCGATGTCTCTCTCTCTCTCCCTCTCCCTCCCTTCCTGTCTCTCTCCAAAAAGCAACAGAAAAAAGATCCTCAGGTAAGGATTAACAACATTGAATAAAAACAGGAAAAACTGTTTAAACTAAAAATACTTTATAATTTAAACATATACTGTGCTTTGTTTACTTTCTAGACAGCTTCCATTTCTTACCCCCAAATTGCTTTTATTTAGTGGATTGTCATCTTTTATTTTTTCTAGAACCTTAATATGAAGTGTCCCAGAAATTCTGATAAAAATTATCTCAAAATCAAAATACAGGGTGGAGCAAAAGTAGGGGTATATAGTTGCTCATATGGAAAAAATACAATAATTAACAAATAACAAACTCTGTTTTGTATACTCACAACTGTGAACCTAACTTGCCCAGTCCTGTATTGGTAATTATTAGCAAGTATAATACTGCCTTGAATTTACAATTTTTTAATATAGAGCATATGAAGTCACACCAAAATATATATTTAAAGTATCCAAATATTTGAATGTATTTTCATGTACATATACATGCACAATCATGTTCTTAATTTTAAAAATTGCTCATAAAATTAAAAACTAAGCAATTTTATGCTATGTTTTATAGTAAGGAAAGACTGATGGTAACCCAGATCCCTTTGTTGCTTTTAAAATAAAGACGTGAAATTGAAAATTTTCCTCTAGGCACTTCCTTATCTGCGAAAAAAATATATATTTAAAAATATGGTACAAGTTTTAAATTTACATTGGTAAGAATTCTAAACACTTGACAGATGGCTCTTATTTGCGAGGTTGTGGGAAAGAAACTGGCACTCTCAGGTGGTTGGCTCTCCCTTATATAAAGGCAGAATCTAGGCGTTTCAAAGTAACGTTAACACCCTGTGCCCGTCATTTCCGCTGGGATGAGTGAAACAGACTCCTGTGGCCCCAGCTCCAGCCCTGCCCCGTTAGCGCCGGTCTTCAACGACAGACAGGGTTATTCTTTTAAACTGTACGTCAACACAACGATTCAACCCAAATGGAGAAAAACCAAAACCCTCAAAACCCTCCAACCCACCTTCCTAAATGAAGACAGATACTGTGCTCATGAACTGGATCACTCAACATGACCAATCGGAGTCCTCCCTACACTGATGTAAACTATAGAAGCTACAGACTCAGTGCAATCAAAAGGAAGGGCTCGGCAAGCCTTTTGACAGAAAACACTTTCTACAACAAAGGACTTAGAACATCCAAAACTACTTTTAAAAAGACAAAGTTGCAAGACTTACATACCTGTTTTCAAGACTGACTGTAAAGAGACACGCATCAAGACAACACGGTATTCCAAAAGGATTAGTACAGATCAGTGGAAGTGAACAGAGGCCAGAAACAGAGCCACGCAGAGCTTACTAGTTGGTGTTCCGCAGAGGTGCCAAGGCGATGCCACGTGGAAAGTATACCCTTGTCAACAAATGGGCTGACAGGCGGGTATGCAAGGTGGAGGGGATAGACAAGGCAAGTGTATGTTCCTCTACTCCCAATATTGAGAGTCTACGGCCAGCACATCAGGGGAAGACTCTCAAACCCGGACTTGGAGGTTTCAGACGAGATGGATTTTGTCCTTTACTATTAGCAGTCCTTGAACTAAAGAAAATTCAAACCTGATCAAAGGAGGAAACTCTTGACACACAGTTGAAGACCTGGGGTTCCTAAGAGAATACTGTCATAAGCTTTATGAAAATACATTTAAAAATGAAATAAAAATGAAAACTTTCTGTTAAAATGCAATGAGAAACATTATATTAAGAGAACATACAAATTCAGTATAGACTTACCACTAACAAACTAATTTAATAATCAAGCCCTGGCTGGTGCCGCTCAGTGGTTAGAGTGTTGGCCCATGCATTGAAGGGTCCTGGGTTTGATTCCTGGTCAGGGCACATATCTCTGTTGCTGTTTCTCTCCCCACTCGCCCAGCAGGGGTGCGTGCGGGAGGCAAGCAGTGGATGTGTCTCTTTCTCATGGATGTTTTTCTCTTCCTCCCAACCTTCCCCAACTCTCCCTGAAAAGCAGTGGGAAAAATATCCTCATGTGAAGATTAACAAAAAGTTAGTACTAATCCAAATGTTCATGCAAAAAGTCCTCTCAAGGCCCAAATTTATAGGTGAGTTTCACAAAATCTACCCGTAACACGACCTTCTCATCTGCGTGATTAGAAAAGAAAAGGAGCAGGAAAGTGCCCATTTCCTTTTATGAGGCTACAAACGTGCTACACAATTGGGAAGGGAAGCAACAGGTATCGTCTAAAACTTGCAACTAGTGGATAAGCAAGTTCTGGAGACCTAGGCTCAACACAGTGATTCTAGTCAACACTGTATTATAAACTTGAAGTTGCGAAGAAACTAATTCTTAACTGTCCTCAACACACACAAAAATAGAAATATGTGACCCAATAAAGGTGTTAGCTGATGTTACTGTAGTAATCATACACAATATGGAAATCTATCACGCCAACAGGTTGTGCACCTTCAACTTCATGTCAATTATTTCCCAAGTAAAAGAAGAAAATATAGTCCAATCCGATTTGGATACAAAAAGAGAACATCCTAAATACAGTATCAGCAAAAAGCTTTAGGAAAATTTGCAAAAAGCAACTTACCACCCTATTAGCGACTAGGGCAGGGGTGGGCAAACTTTTTGACTCGAGGGTCGCAACGGGTTCGTAAAATAGACTGGAGGGCCGGAACAAAAGCATGGATGGAGTGTTTGTGTGAACTAATATAAATTCAAAGTAAACATCATTACATAAAAGGGTACGGTCTTTTTTTTTTTAGTTTTATTCATTTCAAACGGGCCGGATCCGGCCCGCGGGCCGTAGTTTGCCCACAGCTGAACTAGGGTCTATTTGGAATTCAAGTTACTATTAGAAAACCCACTATATTGTTTAAAATATGAACACATCAAAGGAAATAAGTGAAGCTTTATGTCAATAGGTACACAAGTGGTATCCAATATAGTTCCATGCACATTCATGACTAACATGCAATCTCAGCAAACTAGCCCCTGAAGGGGACCTGCTTACCCTGACAACAGTCACCTGCCAAGAGCTGACAGCAAACATCACAGCTCACAGTAAAATATAAAACTATTTTCCCTCAATATTGACTTGATCTATTTCTATTTCTTTTTCCATGTAACACAGAGCCCTCTAAGCCTCATAAACCCATTACAAGAGACAGTGGGGAATGGATAAGGAGCTCACCTGAGGTACGTTCCTTTTCTGTGGTTCTTGGGAGAGTGTGGAGAACTGAGGTTCAGCTGAGGGACAGAAAGAAGCGGGGGGGTCACAGACCTGGCCTGCCTCCCAGCTCCCTGATGCACTCCCAGGTCACACCCTGGCCGGTGCCTTACAGGAGGCAGTCTCATGAACACACACTTTCCTCCACTCATTGTCAACAACGCACGTGTCCTTCTGAAGAACAAAGAAATAAAAACTGAGGATTCAGTGAATGAAATTGCACCAAAGGAAGGCCACAGTGTTTTCATTCTGATTAATTTATCAGAAAAACACTCAGTGTGCATTTACTTTTTGAGGTAATATCATTTACACCGAGTTAAAAAGATGGGTGCTGCGAGGCAAGCTTTTTTATTTGTTGGTTTCAGCTTTGATGTGTCTCAAAAAGCCCTTTTGGTAGGATTTTTTGGTAACTTACTTGTAGGAGAGAGAAGAACGATGTTTTTCCCCTGAGTCACAAACTAAGTTTCCCTGGACCAGTCACTGAAGGTTTGAAGATGAATCTTCAAAAGAGTCAGAAATGGATGACTTTGGAAAACCCTCCGGTCCTCAGTCTGGGGTCCTGTGAGCTCAGGATGTCAGCCGTGTCCCGGGTGATGGACAGCGTGCCCGCAGCACAGCATCTGTAAAGGGGGGAGGATGTTTAGAGAAAGTGGAGACCTCCCACCCGCCCCCCTGCCTGGTTACCACTCCCCTCAGGCCTCACTCACAAGCTCTCCAAGGACCTGCCCTCCCTGAGCCCCTGGCCCCTGGGTCACCCAGCTCACCTAGCTCCACCCGCCCCCACCGGCCACAGAGTGGTGGCTTCTGGAGGTGGTGTCAGCACCAGGACTGCCCCATCCTGGCCAGAGCACCAAGAGCTGCTTCTGACCTTGCAGATGCAGGGTCTGCTCCTCTGGGCTCCTCTGCCTCTGCTCTGAAGCCTCCCAGAGGCCTGTGGTCAGAGGGGGCTCCTTCCAGGGCAGACTGCGCACAGAGCCCTGCTTCCTATAGGCGTTTCTTGTTTCCAGGGAACTGAAACACAGACCTGAGAAAGATGCATCTGAGGGGCAAAGCCCTGACTCTTAGAATTCATTGTATGTCAGACCTAAGAGCCTGACCAAGCAGAAGGGCCAGAAACCTCTGCCTGCCCCCAGGATCTGAAGAGACACTGGAAACACAGAGTCCGTTTCACACGTGGTACAGCCCACCTGTGCGCTTTCCCTTCTGCCCCTGGTCCTCGGGCAGGTCGCTGTGCCTGCCTGTGAGGGCTGCGGGCTGGCGTGGGCAGGTGTGACGTCTACACGAAGCCTGAGGTTCCAGCACAGGCACACCTTGCTTCACGGCGCGTCACCGGTGGGGCGTGTTTTACACATGGAAGGCGAGAGGCTCCCCCAGCACAGAGATGCCCCCTCGCTGTGCTGTGGCAAAGCCTGTCTGTGCAGCCCCCAGCCCTCCCCTCGGTGCGCACGCGCGGTCCTAGTGCTCCCCCAGCCTGAGCTCGGGGTCCGTGTGGGGGCTGCAAGGGGGCAGGAGGCCACACAACGAAACGGACAGAAGGGAACAGGGCAGCGTGTCCTCTAAGAGAACAGCCGCCACGTGGTGCTTCCTCCCTGGCACCTGCTGTGTATTTCACAAGTGATGACCTGGATCTGGGTGTCAAAACAACCACGAAGGAGGCATTAACATCGTCCTTTTCAGATGCGAAACTGACTCTCCTACAGATCCCTCTGTCCCCCTGCACAGGGGCAGCGCTGGACTTTCCTGGACTTTCCTGCGGGAGCTGGGCTCTCGCTGCCGACCCGCCGAGCTTGCTGCCCGCTCACCATCCACTTGTACACGCGCGTCCCCCACGGCCGGCACGGGCTGCTCTCGGTCCCTGCACCCGGGCCGCACTCAGCACCAGCTCCAGACAGGCTCAGCTCTGGACTGGGCTCAGCCCCACCCGCGTCCGGGGACCAAGGGTCCAGCTGCCCCGAGGGCTGTCAGGCCTGACACTTGGCGCTGAAGGCTTGGGGAGCGGTCCTAAGCGCCTCCAGCTCCCAATCCTTGTCTCGGGTGCACCCCTCCCAGCTCTCAAACAGGTGCCCTGTCAGGGCCAGCCTGACAGGTTGAGCCTGGCTGAGGTAGGGAGGTGGGAATTGAGAAAAGAAAGAAAGACAGGAGAGCTGGATCGGGAGGACGACACCTCAATCGAGGAACTGCAGCAAGTTTAAAACAACGCAATCCTTTTATACACAAGACACTGAATAGGAGGTCTGTCAAGAGGAATGTATTCTTTGTTCCTCTTAATCTCTAAGGGAGAGACACAGCAGAAGGACAAGTTCTCAGTATAGCATATCTCAGTAAATAGTTACAGACTTCTTGGTAAGCCATGAAAGGCTGTTCTCATTCTACTGTTAACCGCCATCCAAACAAGTCTGGGAAAACTGTGTGGGTAAGGGTCCCAGCCTTGCTAGCCTCTTCAGGTGCAAGGACCATGTCAGCTTACACCCGGCCTCCAACAGTGCCCCTTCATGTCCTCAGTAGACCCCGAGGTCCCTATACACTCCCCGCGCTGCACTTGCACAGAAAGAGCCCAGGATCCCCTCCTAGGGTGCTGGCGGGAGCCAGGGCTTCAGGACTACACTTCCCACAAGCCTCCACGGCCCTCTGACGTCACTCCTGCCCCGCCTTTAGGCAAGTGGAAATCTGGAGAACCAATTTCTTAATTGTCCCGCCCAGGTTCTTGTAGAGACCGAGGAGGATGAGGGTGTTTTTAATGTCTGTTCTTATTTATCTGTTCCTCAGATAACCTCCTTTTTCACTGGACTCAGGGGTGGAAGCTCTGAGAGAGGACGGCCTGCACATGCTTCTCAGAAAAGGGAGAGGTTCGCACCCATCATCCGCTCAATGAGTTTCTGATGCTACTGGCTGGGCAGGGGGTGGTCAGCTCCATCCTGAAGCAGCCACTGCCTCCCAGTAGCCAGCAAACAGCAAGAGGTCAAGGTGTGAATTTGGACTCTTCTGGCAAATGCCAGGGGTGGTGCCCTATTGGCTACCGAGGGGAATAACCGCGTTTTCCCACAATTCATTTGGGGAAATTTTAATTTGGAAGGATATTGAAAATATTAAGGAAAATTATCGTTACTTAAGTATGAAAAATTCTGAAGTGTTTTAGAAATTTTATGTATTTATACGAGGTTTTTGCAAGGAAAAAATGACATCGCGTCTTTGAGGTGCTCAGCATTCGCACTTGGCACATTCCGTTAAATCAGTGCTGACTATTGGTTACATTTGTTTAGAAACACAGCCATGGCGCTAGGACTTGAGAATTCCCTACAGAAGTGAAAGTGAACGCAGCTTCCCCAGTGAACTCTGAGGTCATATCCTGCTGCTTTCTGTTCCTAGTCCCCAGGAGATCTCCCTTTGCCTATTGGGTGTGTGTGTGTGTGTGTGTATGTGTGTGTGTGTGTGTGTGTCCTCCCACACCAGGCCCCATACCAGACAGAGGAGGTGGGAGGAAAGGAGGGGAGAGAGGGGTCACGGAGGGAGGGGAGGGTGTGGTTATGAATCCAGTTGGGTCGGGGGGGCGGGGGGGGGGGGGGGGCTGTATTATCTGAACCTGTTCCCTCATGTTACACCCAAGAATTTCTACCAAGAAGAGAGGATGTGGTGTCCCCCCACCACCTAAGGAATATGAAGTTCAGCTCCTGCTGGAGGTCGGGGCCAATTTTGGGCTTAGCTGTGTGTCCAGAGAATCGCATGTCTTTGGAACTGGCTTTTTATTTTTTGAGAACACAGGGAGGGATTCAAGTTCTATGGGATGCTGCAGTTTTTTCTTTGGCTTTGAAAAGAATGAATTCTATGGGCTTTGGCTTGGGTTGGAGCTAATGATGTCTCTTTTGAAACAAAGACTGTGAAAATAACCAATAACTAGAAAGAGCTCATACAGTCTTTCACTAAAATGCTGATCATTGAGGTTGGCCCTGACTGTAGGCACAGTCATTGCTGTGTGCAGCCCTTCTCTCCCTGCCCCTCTCCTCCCTAAAGCCTTCTTAGCTGCACTCCTTGCCCTTTGCTTTGTTCTTTTGGTCTGTGGTGTTGTGAGTTGCCCTATAAATTTCCTTCTTGGGTAGCAAGTATCTGTGTGCCTCCAGGTTTGGACAAACCTTCCCCATCTATATGGAAGGTCTGATTTAGAGGTTGCAGTCTGATAGAACCAAAAGTATTCCATACCAATTTGGCTAAAAGCTAGCAGTAGTTGGTAGAGCACTTCTGGAAGGTGTGACATCAATATTTGTTAATCCTCACTGGAGGATATTTTTCCATTGATTTTTTAGACTGAAGGAGGTAGGGGGAGAGGGAGAAGATTGTGAGAAAGAGAGAGGGAGGGAAATATTGATGTGAGAGAGACACATGGATTCATTGCCTCCCGCACAGGACCCCACTGGAGCCAGGGACTGAACCTGCAACCCAGGCACGTGCTCTTGACTGGGAATCGAACCCAATCCCGGGGCCAAGCTCTAACCATGGAGCTATACCTGCCAGGGAAGTTCATATATTTGGATGCCAACCTTAAACATAAAAAACTGAGGTTTAGCATCCAAATAATCCAGAAAATTATCATCTGAGAGAGATGACATTTGACTAGCAAATGTACATAGCCATAGGAAGAGGGAACGAGTACTGTACAATATTTATGCATTAAAAATCTCTGTAAAATTTATAGTGAGCCTCTTGTGAACATTTCATGATTGAATAAATGAGTGGAATTTTGCAACCTGGAATAGCACTTAGAAAGCTGGTTGAGACAGGTCCAGTTTTAATAGAATAGGACAGCGATTTCCAACCTTTTTCATCTCACGCCGCATATAAATTAAGTATGAAAATTCTGTGGCACAACAAAATATATGTATTTTTTGAGGATCAGACAAAAAAATAGGTATAATTTTGATTCATTCACACCAGATGGCTATTGAGTTGGCTGCTGTCATTGTATGTATTTGACAATCTAAGGGAAAAGAGGTCAGTGCCCTGACTAAATAGTCAGGTGCTGGGTGTTTTAGGATTTCTTGGGCACCACCAGGGTGCCTGCTGTGGACACTGGTTGACAACCTCTGTAATCGGAAGTGTGCTATGGAAGGGAACCCCGGGAAAGGGAACAGGATGTTTAGGGTGACAAAATGGCCACAGGGTGTGAGGCTGATGTCCCAGGTGGGTCAGGGGGTGGTTTATGGCTGCGCTTCTCAAGCTTTTCACACCTTGTGGTGATGGAACATGTTTGTTTGGTTTTGTTCTCTTAAATTTCTAATCTGCAGAGAACAGTCCTAACGTATATAAAAAGGCAGGGGCCGTCACAACCAAAACAACCGGATGGATGAACGAACAGCAGGCTGCGTGGGGCGACCAGGCCGGCAGGGGGTCAGTGAGGGACGACCAAATGACCGAACAGCAGGCTGCGTGGGGCGACCAGGCCAGCAGGGGGTCAGTGAGGGACGACCAAATGACCAAACAGCAGGCTGCGTGGGGCGACCAGGCCGGCAGGGGGGTCAGTGAGGAACGACCATATGACTGAACAGCAGGCTGCGTGGGGCGACCAGGCCGGCAGGGGTGTCAGTGAGGGACGACCATATGACTGAACAGCAGGCTGTGTGGGGTGACCAAGCCGGCAGGGGTTTTAGTGAGGGACGACCACATGACTGAACAGCAGGCTGCGTGGAGCGACCAGGCCAGCAGGGGGTTCAGTGAGGGACGACCACATGACTGAACAGCAGGCTACTTGGGGCGACCAGGCCGGCAGGGGGGTGGTCAGTGGGGGGCGACCAAATGACCAAACAGCAGGTTGCGTGGGGCGACCAGGCCGGCAGGGGTGTCAGTGGGGGACGACCATATGACTGAACAGCAGGCTGCGTGGGGTGACCAGGCCGGCAGGGGTGTCAGTGGGGGAAGACCATATGACTGAACAGCAGGCTGCGTGGGGTGACCAGGCCGGCAGGGGTGTCAGTGGGGGATGACCATATGACTGAACAGCAGGCTGCGTGGGGTGACCAGGCCAGCAGGGGTGTCAGTGGAGGATGACCATATAACTGAACAGCAGGCTGCGAGGGGTGACCAGGCCGGCAAGGGTGTCAGTGGGGGACGACCATATGCCCGAACAGCAGGCTGCATGGGGTGACCAGGCCGGCAGGGGGGTTAGTGAGGGACGACCTAACGATTGAACAGCAGGCTGCATTGCACAAACATGCTGACAGAGGGGGGGCAGCTGGGGGAGACCAACTAGCAGGGGGGAGGAGGAGTTGGGGGCAACCAGGCCAGCAGGGGTCAGTTGGGGGTGACCAGGCCAGCCAGGGGCGGCAGTAACAGGTGACCAGGCCACGGTGGGTGGGGTGGCAGTTAGGGGCAACCAGGCCAGCAAGGGGGGCAGTAAGGGGTGACTAGGCTGGCAACAAGGGGTGGGAGGGGTTGGGGGCGACCAGGCCGGAAGTAGGGGCAGTTAGAGGCAATCAGGCAGGCAGGGAGGTGAGCAGTTAGGAGCCAGTGCTTCCAGGTTGTGATAGGGATGTCCGGCTGCCTGTTTAGGCCCTCTCCTCGGGATCAGGCCTAAACAGTTCGGGCCTAAACTGGCAGTCAGACAACCCCCGAGGGGTTCTGTATAGGAGAGTGTGCAGGCTGGGCTGAGGAGACCCCCACACACACATGCATGAATTTCATGCACCAGGCCTCTAGTCTATACATATGAAAGGCTAATATGCTAAGTGTCCCTCCTGCCATCTGACCAGTCGTTATATGTTCACTGACCACCAGGAGACAGACACACAATGTAGGAGCTGCCATGATGTGCACTGGTCAGCACCACGGACACGGCACTGACAAACCAACACTCAGCTTCCCCCAAGTGGGACACAGGCCTCACAACCACACCAGAGCAACACCCCACCAAATTGCAGCCAATGCTGCCAAGACCCCATGGCACAAAATGAGGCCCATAGCCCAGCCCAGCCAGGAAACACTTGCTGTGGGCTCCAGGTAATGACATCACATAGCAACGCCCAGCTTCCTCTCCCTAGCGACCAGCCTCGTTGGCCTTTCTTTAGCCCAAGAACATGACTTGCTTTATAGCCAGGTGCAAACATTTCACACTTTAACCAAATGCCTGTCAAGCGTTTTCCTGTGCCTCATTTCATTTGATCCTGACAGAAGTCCTGGAGTAGGTAGGTAGGAGACTTGGTGGAATCCTATTTTCTTTTCATTAGCCAGAAAATGGAGATTTGAAAAGCTTAGAAACTTAACCCAACTGAAAAGTAGTAAGAAATGGAGGACCTTGAAAATGACTTCAGGTTTTCTCACTGCACAGAATATAGTCAAACACTGCTGCAGTTAAATATTTTAACCTTTGTTCTCCCTGCATGAGCTACAATAATAATCTGCTTCATATTGATATTTCCTGCTGTGTTGCTGACAATTTTCTGAAAGAGAAGTTGGGGTGCTTCACTGAGCTGGAAAAAGTTTAGCTAAATCAGAAAGTAGGACTAACTAAACAAGCTTATCCTATATCTATAAAAGGCTAAGTTGACTTGCACATGCACAATATATATAAGGCTCTCTGGCACCAATCACACACATGTGTTTCTATCTGTCATTGTCTAGCATGAATTTGGTTGACACTTCCATTACAGAGAAAGGGCAAGTAGCAATATTTAAATATTTCTCCTAACAAATTTCCTTTCAATGTGCACAAATTCATGCACTAGGCCACTAGTACTTTTATAAAATCCAACAACAATGATTTACTAGAAAAATCATCATGTTATATAAAGGTCTAAAAGTGCTAACGTTCTATTCCTTTTTTCTTCATTAATTGAATTTATTGGGATGACATTGCTTTGCAAAACCATACAGCATTCAAGTGTACAATTCAATGAAACATCGCCTGCTCACTGCACCGTTATTTACAACTAGAGGCCCGGTGCACAAAATAGGTGCATGGGGGGATCCCCTCAGCCCAGCCTGCACCCTCTCCAATCCAGGACCCCTCAGGGGATGTCTGACTGCCAGTTTAGGCCCAATTACGGGGATCGGGCCTAAACTGGCAGTCAGACATCCCTCTCACAATCCAGGACTGCTGGTTCCTAACTGCTTACCTGCCTGCCTGCCTGATCACCCCTAACATCCTCCCTGCCAGCCTGATCACCGCAACTTGCTTCCCACCCACCCCCACTGGCCTGGTCGCCCCTAACTGCCCCATACCGGCCTGATCACTGCCAACTGCCTCCACACGTGGCCTGGTCACCCCTACTGCACCCAACCAGTCAGCCCGGTCACCCCTTACTGCACCCCCTGCCAACCTGGTTGCCCCCACCTGCCACCCCCACCCCCCCGCCAGCCTGGTCGCCCCACACAGCCTGCTGTTCAGTCATTTGGTCGTCCCTCACTAACCCCCCTGCCGGCCTGGTCGCCCCACACAGCCTGCTGTTCAGTCGTTTTGTTGTCCCCCACTAACCCTCCTGCCGGCCTGGTCGCCCCACACAGCCTGCTGTTCAGTCGTTTCGTCGTCCCTCACTAACACCCCTGCCGGCCTGGTCGCCCCACTCAGCCTGCTGTTCAGTCGTTTGATTGTCCCTCACTAACCCCCTGACGGCCTGGTGGCCCCACGCAGCCTGTTGTTTGTTTGTTACTATTACTGTGACGGCATCCTGGACAATTTGCATATTCCTCTGTTAGTATAGATGGCCAAGATCTGGAAGCAGCCCAAGTGTCAATCAATAGAAGACTGGATAAAGACACTGTAGTGCAGTACATTTACACGATGGAATACTATGTGGCCATTAAAAAGAAAGAAATCTTACTTTTGTGCAGCATGGAGGTCCCTGGAGAGTATACAATGCAATAAAGCCAGATAAAGAAAAAAATACTCAATCGGAATAAATAACATCACAATTTGCAAATAACGTGACTGTGCACGTAAAATACTGAAAAAAATTACCACCTCTTGGTGGTGTGATTGTGATGACTGAACAGGAACACACGCCACTGCTCCTGCCACCATCTTACAAACCCAAGGGCTGTCTTCAGAAAGGTGTGGAGAGGCCTCCTTTGTGCGTTGCCACGGACACTCCCTGCTGATTTGGACACAGGACAGAGGAAGCTCATGTTCCAAGGCGACCTAAAGGGTGGCATGGAGAGGACTGTGAGCAGCATGCTGACTGTTTCCATTGCTCCTGCTGGACTGAGTCCCAGGAGATGGGGTGCTGGAGAGGTTAACACCGAGAAGCCTAGGACAGACGTGCCATTGCCAGGCCTTCCTGCAGGGCTCCCATACATTTCTGAGACCTGTTAAAGAAGAATAACATTTTAAAAATGGGATAAAATATTCAATTAAGTGTTCAATGAAATGTAAAGATTAGCGATTTCCACTTTAATCATTCAAAAGTAATGCCCTCCAAATGATCACTTATTAAATTTCCCACCGAGAAAAGAACATTTTAATGTCACGATTCACAGTCACTGCTGAGTCGTTATGACACTCGACAGATGCAGTGGGCAGATGGGTGCACGCAGAAGGGCCAGCAAACAAATGCAAGAGTCCCTTCCTGCTTCCCAGCCAAGGACTTGTTCTCTTTGAAAACGACCACCAGTGACCACTCTACTTGTGAGCTCTTCTATTTGTTCCAAAGCTTGTTTTGAAATTTCACATCAATACTTCATGAAATTAAAAAAGAATTAAGTTGGTGTTTGATCTATTTGTAATGATTACCTCAAGTGAAATGGGTAAAGCTCTTATCTTCCCTTTTCCTTTAACTGCTTCCTTAAACTTTGATCATTGGTCCACATCAGAGCAGTAGATTTGCATCTATCAATGTAACAATGTTGGTTTTATTACATACAAAGGCTCTGCAAAATTCGACAAAGACAGTAAAGTAATTTACCAGTTCAATCAATTCTATCTGAAGAAATCTTCAAATTGTATAACTTTCTATACTGCACATTTTAAGAATATTTTATCAATTACATGTATACACAACTGCATTTACTATCATTGATCATCCTGCAAGGAGGAAGGAAACACGTTAGACACACCTAGAACAGAAATGACCACTTTGAGATTACCAGGTGACACTGAAGTCATTATAATTTACTAAAGTAATTATCAAATGTAATAAATGATTTAATGTTATTTCAACTATTTTGCTGGTATTTCAAATATAGTTTCATTCTGTTTGACTTGACATGTCTCTCTCTGAGATACTGTTTTTGGACATTGTCTTGAACTCTATTAATAATGAAACTTTCAAGGACTTTGCTTCTATCTAAAAGATACCAAGACTCTTCAGTTCCTTATGTTGTCCCCTCTCTAGCTTGTTCACATCTACTTTGGTCTGTGTATCTGTCAATAATGGCTTTTACTCTCACTTATAATTGGTGCTCCTCACATGGTGCTTGGAAATGAAGTGGCTCAGCTAGTTCAGGAGTAACTAGTATAATCAAGGGAAGAGCAGACAGCCTCTGAGAAGACTCTGTGCAGTCAGGGCTGTGATCCGAGGAACAGCAGGTGTGAAGCAGAGGATGGCATCAGTGGCTCCTGCCTTGGGTGAGCAGCAAAGCCTCTTCAAGAAGATGTCTATGCTGAGCCCCAAAGGATGAGCAGCTTAAAGCTCACAGGTGAACAGGAGAAGAGCTGAGTGTGTGTTCAAGTCAGAGGTCCGTCTTGGAAAGGCCAATGGGCAAGCAAATATGAGAAATGTAGGCAACGGGAAGGAGTGTGTATTGTGATTTCAGCTGAGCATATGTGACAGCGAGGAGAGATGCAGCTGGAGAAGCAGGCAGGGACCACACCAGGAAGGACAGGGAGGCAGCCCCTGCCTGCAGTTTGGTCTCCAGAGCAATGGCAAGTCTGGATGCATTTCAGCTGAAGGGTATAGAGGGGGGCGGGAGGAGGGAGGAGCGGGTGACATGGAAGAGATGAAGACTAGAGAGGAGGAGACCAGTTCTGAAACATTCAATAAGCCACGTAAGACACAAAGGTGGTTTGAATTTCTCTCTGACCTGCCACACCATCTAGGGACAGAAAGGGGAAACATGACTCTGGAAGGCAGAAGGCCAGAAAAAAGGAGCAATTGGATGAAGGGTGCCCCTCAGGCCCTTGCTCCCACAATGACATGGAGAGAGTTTACAAAGACAAACAACGGACAGACAATGGCACTGAGAGAAGACTGAGGGCCTTTTGAATAAGAAAATATATGAGGTTTAGTGCAGATTCTCTACCATTTATTTTGCTGGCTCAGGGCTTATGTTGTTGTCAGAGTTTTTCTTGATATTCAACTTTGATCTAAATTAGTGATATTGTGAGAGAGCTAAACTCTCAGAATTGAGAATGTTATGTGCTTAATGAACTGATGTTTATTTCCTTGACAAACAAAACTTGATAAATGAGTTTTCCTTCAGAATACGTAGTATATTTGAAAAAGAAATTATAAGTTATAAATATGAATGTGCTTACTAACATTAAAAAAATTTGAGTCCTTTAAGAGGACTCTTTTTTATTATCAATATCTATTTTGGATCATAAAAGAATAGTTTCATTATAGGTGATTTAGATAATATGTGAATTTTAAAGGGGAAAGTCTCCTGTATGCCATCACAAAGAGAGAAATAACAATGTTTTCTTGATTTCCCTCAATTATATTTATCTTAGAAATAATTCATTCTCTCATTTAATCCTCATAATAACGGCATAAGCAGATGCTAATAATAATATGTCAATTTTACATGAAAAAATAAAAATTTAATTAGGTAAATTAAACAATTTGTATAATGCCATGTCTTTAACTCACAACTAAATGGCAGAGTCAGTACTCAAACCTGGTTCATTTGACTCAATTCTGTACTCTCAGCCTCTAATGAGTTTTATAAAGTTGAAATTATGATACCATATATACTATTTCATACTTTTTAAACAATTCTTTTTTTTTTGCTCATTATTATTATTATTTTATTTATCTTTTATTTATTTATTTATTTATTTTTTATTGCTTAAAGTATTACAAAGGGTATTACATATGTGTCCTTTTTTTCCCTGCCCTTGACAATCCCCTGGCTTCCCCTACCCATTCATATCTTTAAAAAATTAAAATGCATTAATGTCTAATGTTGAACCATTTTATGTAAATCATTCAAAAACATTATTTTTACAAGATATGTAATATTTCATAATGTATCTAATCATTTCCCTTTGTTTGAACTTAATATTAGTGTAAATGAATCTGTCCCCGTTTTTTGAGCAAGGCTTTAATTATGTTTTAGACTAAATTGCTACAAATTAAAATGGTGGAAACTGAGAATGAAATATTTAAAGTTCTTTTTAAAAACAAGCAAACTGTTTCCCGGAAAGTCTACAACTCCTACCTTCTCCAGAAATGTTTGAAAGTGTTTATTTCATCCCACACTCACCATTTATTATATTTATTTAGAAAAGTTTGAAGCTGAAATTTTCTTCATTTTATTTTTTTATTTCTTGAATTTGCTAGTATATTGATAAAAATCCTGCCCCCCCTTTTTCCTACGGGGATATGGAAAAAAAATTCATTCATTCATTTTCTCATCAACGTTTCTTGATCATCTGTAGTGTGGCATTCTCAGTTACCAGTAAGTGGAAAATAAAATTTGGGTGCTACTGAACTTAGTCATGTGAGAAAGGCAGATATTGAAAAGTAAACAAAATATAACTGTTTAAATTACAACACATTATAACAAATAGAATAAAATTATGTGCTAAATAAAAGCTCAGTGATTTATAAAATGAAGTCGTAACCAGTGACTTATCTTAAATGGAGTTTTGTCCTTCTAAACAAAGTTCTGATCCATTAGATGACAAAGTTCATTTTCTCCAGGGACAGGTTTTCCTGTTGCTTTGAACTCCATTTCTGAAACTCCTGCACCAAGACGGTAGTCATTAGTGAAATTAATTTCCACTGGAAACACACACAGGCAATAAAATTGCATCTAGATTTCTAAAACTCAGAATTACAGATTTCAACTAAATTTCCTTTTCTTAAAGGTACATTAAGAAAATCATTTATAGGATAAATTTTTAAAAATAAGTTGCCATTTTGGAAGCTGACATTGTGGCTGCACAATATAGGTAATGTACCTGCCTGCCACAAATGTGAAGTGACCCGGAGACCTTAGATGCTGGGGGGCCATCACAGCAGAAGACAGCCGGCCAGCGCCCCTGCCCTGTCCTCTGGTCCCCCCAGAGCTCTGCTTCCCGAAGGCCTGTGATGCCAGTGAGGGGACAGCCTGAAGGAGAAGGACCGAGTGGAGAGAAGAAAAGCCTCCTCCTGGGAGTGCTCCCACCTCCTCACTCCCAGCTCATCTCTATCAGGCGTCTGCTCCTGCCCCCTCCTCATCCCTCCACCCTTCACCCCAGGCTCCATGAGCTCAGAACCTCTGCCCCAGGCTGCAGCAAGGCAGGCGGAAACCCATTCTGAGGGGCTTTAGCCCTCTCATGTTTGGACCCTGAGAGACAACTTTCAGAATCTTAAATTCTCCTCATTTGAGTCCCGAGGCAGATTTATCTGTATTTCAAGCGTCATCTGGAGATTAACGATTCCCTTGAGAGCATAATGCAAGATTTTAATCTCTCTCAATCAGACTTACATGGTTTTTGTTGCAGGAGGCAGAAACCACTGTGGGCATTAGAGGCTGAAAACAACATACTGGCCAGACCGCTAGACGTAGAAACATCCACTAATAATAAAAATAACAATAACAACCTCAACAACACACTAATAATACGGTCAACATTTATCTCTCCCTTACAATGTGGCATGCAATACACTAAGAGATTTCCATGGTGGAAACATTCGGTCCTCACACAGTCCTGGGAAGGAGACGTCATGACACCTACTGTTCAGATGAGGAGACTGAGTCACAGAGAGTAACCTGCTCGAGGCCGCACTGCACTGCATCAGGCAGCAGTGAGCTCAGAGGGGAGCCTCTGCAGGCCAAGTGCTGACCTCCCTCCACTGAGAACTGCCCGGAGGACAGGCCTCGCTGCCTGGTAACAGCCTACAAAGCCGGGACAGGAAATGTCAAGATTGGGACAATCTACTTGTATGAATCTAATGAAGACATTATAATGTAATAAATGTCCTAAGTTTTCAGTCAACACATTTTTATTGGGGATTTAATATGTATCAGGCAGTGATGTAGAAAAATTCCTACCCTAATGGAATTTAAACCTAAATTGCTGCATTCAAATAATTGTGTTACCCAATATGGAAACTGGAGAAATATTCACTAATAATAAACCACCTCAACACAGCTACTATTATAATTTTGAATATGTTTTCTAATCTTTTCCCCATGAGTATATTTGTTTTTACCTAACTTATTGATATACATATAATTTCCTTTAAAATATATTAGAAAAACAAAACTGTTCATTTTTAAACACTATTTTATTTATAATTTATTAGATTTTTTATGATATTGTATTTTGCATGTTTTTTTAAACATAGTCTCAAGGCAAAACACTTGGAGAATACTTTTTAAGGATTCTATATATACAGTAATTTTAAACTTTTATATTCAAGGGCTAGTACTCTCTTTTCTTAAAATTTAATTATAGTCCATTGCTTTTTTTTATATCCAATTACTGAATACAGACCAGATCAAAGTATTATTCAAGAAAAGCAAATCCTGATTGAGTAAGTGATTAACAAGTGGTGGAATGATTATATTACATTAACTATGTATGACATATTTATCACATCTTCTAGTGGAGGTATCATTATTGTTATATCATTCCGAACATGGCCTTACAACTTTAATCATTTAATTTTTTGTACACATTTTTAAAATGTTGTCTAAACTTCCCATTTTCTATATTCTATTTGGTTTCCTTTGCATTGAGTTTCTGTCCAGTTGATAGTACAAATAAAAAACAAACGAAACTAATCAAACCACACTTTATTCCCAACAAACCTATTAAAGTCCCAAACCAAAAGCATACAGTTTACCTGTTTTCCAACCAGTGTCATGAATGAACGCGTTTTCAAAAGCTGTTTGATCCCAGCTCTGGGATGTAAGTTTCTTCTGATTCACATTTACTTGTGTGAGATCTTCATCAATGTTGATAGGTGATTGTTGGGGCATTACATGTTGTATATTTCTTTCTCCATTTTTTTTATTTAGTGCTCTCCCAAAAAAGGAAAGAGTAAGGAGTTAGTTTCATGAATTACCTCGCAAAAACTTAATTCTATATTATACTTAATTCATTACATTAAAATATTTTCAATATTAGGAAAAATGAAAACATCTTTGAACCAATTTACAGAACAGCTATGGATAGATTTGGGTTCTGGGTTTTACTATGAGACACGATATAAAGAGGCCTATTGAACTGAAACCAAAATGCAGGTTCAGCCGCCTGCCCCAGTGACATCCAGACTCCTGAGACAAGTACTGGTGCAAAAGGAAAGAGGTTTATTCAGGTGCCATGAGTTGGGAAAATGGTGGACTTCTGTCTCAAAGACCATCCCCCTTCTTCCTCAAGGCTGCGGGTCTATAGGGATAGAGAGAGGAGGGCTTTTTCTATCCAGTTATCATTCTAGCTTTTGGTGCCCTGGGGCCCTCTCCATTCCTCTTTCTAGTCATCCTCCATGCTCAGTGTAAGAATCGCCACCTGCCATTTTGGCTGGGCCCGCCCATTGCATCACCTGCATCCTGCACAGGTGGTTCCCGGGGCTTGGAAAGAAGTGAAACTACAGGGGGACTTGCATGGATAATGGAGGCCATGCGGCCAGGAAAGGCCCGGGTGGCCTGAGGAAAGGTGGACACAGACCTGCTCAGACGTACCTTCATTCTCCATGGTGGTGGCTGTTGCGAGTACAGGAGGTTCCATGTCCAGGAAGCCGCAGTGCACTGATGGCAAGTGAACACTAGCGCCTCTGTCAGGGGACTGGTGCCCTCCCCATCACCACACCACCTGTGTCATGACAGGTGGGCTCCAGGGGGTGGGATTTCAGGTGGAACCAGAAGCGTATGCACGCACTGGGGTGATGCCTGCTCTTCCTCCTCAGCAGCCAGGCTGCGGCCATGTGGTCCCTGGTCATATGGCCAAAGGGGGACGCAGAAGCAGCCTGTGTGCCTCCCTCAGTCCATCTCTAACGTGGATGTTCTGGGTGCTGTGGATGAGTGGTGCCTGGGGTGGACATACTGACCCAGAGCTGGCACCATCCATGGACCCACAGGAACCATAACCACAGGTGGGCCTGCTGATGAACCAGCAAACTGAGCTGCTGCTCCCGGTGTCTAGCATCTCGGTGGCAACACCAACGCCATAGTGTATAGTTCGGCGCTAACAGGAGCACTGGGGGGAGAGGGTCCCTTCTTGGACCTGGAGGAGTCCCTGGGCAGATGGGCTGAGGGATAGGTGGGGCCAATGGGATGGTCTGAGGAGGGCAGGGGTCCTTCAGTGCTGGTCAGATGGTGGGGGGACTGCAGGGTCCCTGTTCCCCACACTGGATTGGATTTGGTAAACTGGAAGGAAGCTCGGACTGGACTGAGGGTAAGTGACGATCGTGCAAGCATAGCAAGGGGGAGTGGTGTCCATGTCACTGTCCTCATCATCCAAGGGCGCCTGAGAGGTGAGACCTTCAGGTGCCCCGGCTGTGATGGGAGCAGTGACCTGGCCAGGCTGAGTGGCCAGGGGCCAGGGGTCTGCCATCGCTGAGCCAGGAAGGGAGGGAGAAGGGGCAGACTGAGTGGCACTGCAGCCAGCCCTGGGCTCTGGGTCAGCGCCCAGGATGCAGTCACCTGCAAGGCAGGGCAGCTTAGGAGGCGGGGGCAGCTCCCCTCGATCCCACTGCAGTGGGGGCAGCGGGAGCTGGAGGGGCAGGGACATGGTTCTCTTGTGGGACTTCCTGGGGGCAGAGGCCGGTGGAGGATGGCTGCCTAATGGCTTTGGAGCCTCCACCTCCTCACACAAAGGTGGTGACACCGGGACACTGGGCGGGGGGTCTCCCCGCAGCACTTCCTCTGCAGGGCTCTGTGGCTGCAGGAAGCCACTGGGACTTGGGTTTGGCTGCAGAGCAGGCAGGGCACCTCCCGCAGGGCTGCCTGATCCTGAGACCACCCCGCCTTCGGAGCAGGAGCTCCTGGGAGACAGCGGGGCGCTCCCACTGACGCTGCCCTGTGGGTGCTGGGAATGGAGGCCCAGAGGCCCAGGACCGCTCTTGCCGGCAGGGAGGACGCCTGTGGCGTCCAAGGCCCTAGATGTCAGTGGGGGGTCCCCAGGGCGGTAGGGGCTGTCCTGGTCACGCAGTCCCTTGTTCTGTACCTGATGGTCTTGGTTCTCTGCCCTCCCTTTTGGGGACCCTTCTTGGACCTTCACCTCCATGTCCTTCGGAGAAGGAAGTGGGATGGTACGGGCTGGTTTTGGCTTCATAACCTGGACTTCCGGCCCGGGGAGAGCAAGTCTGCCCCTGGGAGGAGGGTTGGAGACCGTCCTGGGATTAGGTGAACACAGCCGGGGCTCCTCTGGGGGGTCCTTCCACCCCACCGAGGGGAGGACCCCCAGAGGGAAGCATCCCGTCTGGGGGAGAGGACACGGCCTCCCCCCCGCTGTGTGACAGCCAGATGCTGCTGGTACAGGGCCCCGGGGTAGGAGCCCGAACCCAGGGTCCAGGGCAGCTGCAGGACTCCGGGGACGGACCCGGTGACCAGGGCCCAGGGCAGCTGCAGGACGCCATGGAAGGTACCCGAACCCAGGGCACAGGGCAGCTGCAGGACTCCGGGGGCGGACCCGGTGACCAGGGCCCAGGGCAGCTGCAGGACTCCGGGGGCGAACCCGGTGACCAGGGCCCCGGGCAGCTGCAGGAGCCGCGGGGTGGGCGCGGCCAGGCGGGGCATCCCCCCTGCGCACCCCGAAAGCCACCGGACCGTGGGCACCAGGCAAGGCCCGGTGGCGGCGGCGGCGGATTAAAGGAAGAAACCTGGAAAGCAAATTGCCCATCGAGAGCAAGTTGTGCGCCAAGCGAGCCGAGGTCAGAGTGGAGACCGGGAGCGCTGCTCCTTCGCTTCCTCCTCTGCTGGGGCTCTGGCACGCACTGGGCCAATGTGGTCCAGGAGCTCTGATGTCTCCATGGAAACGTCAACGGAGACTGTGCACGTGCCAGTCCAGCGTGGGAGGAGAGGTCAAAGGGCAGGGGGTGGGCCCTCAGCACTGACCACGCCCTTCCTGACTCTCCAGCACCTGGGCCTCCAGTTTCAGGAGGAGCCTGTTCCAGACCCAGTCCCCGCACCAGACCTGCCCTGCCTGCCTCGGGCTCTGCGGGCGCTTAGGCGCCTTCCCCAGGGTCCAGGAGGCCCTGAGCCTGTCACAGCCAGTGCGGGAGTCCCCAGATCCTGCGGGCATGTGGCCCCTTCTCCTGCCTCCCCAGCTTCTCTGTGTGGCCAGGACTCAGGGCCTCCCTCCATGGCTGCCCTGCCCGCCTGCCTCCCCGGCCAGGGGAGAAGGTTCCTGAGGAGTGGACTCGAGCCCTGACCTGACTGGGGCCGCACCCCCACATCCAGAGCAGAGCCCGCAGCTAGCAGGGATTGCACCCCAATACGCTGCCTTGTGAGTGAGCAAACAGTGAGTCTTTCCCCAGGAGCCTTCTTGGGCGGGAGTCCCTGTCCTTGTGGGGCAACGGAGGGGACACAGGGAAGCATTTCCCAGGCCTTCCGTGTCCTTTGAAGCCAACACAGCGGTCACAGCCTTTGAAGTGTCCGGCGGACACCATCACATGCATCTCCCGACTTGTCCTTGCATTTCACCCTTTGCATGGACTGGCTCATGAAAGAAACAGTTGAGCCCAGAGGTGTGGCTCCATGGGTTAGAGTGTTGTCCCATGCAGGGGAAGGTCAAGGATTCAACACCCAGTCAGGGCATGCTCTTGGGTTGAGGGTTGGACCTTAGATTCTAGGCCCGGGTCAGACTCGGGGGTGTTGGGGTCCGGGGGATGCAAACAATCAATGTGTCTCTCTCACTTTGGTGTTTCACTCTCTTCCTCTCTGCCCCTCCCTCCCTCCCTCCATCCCTCCCTCCCTCCGTCCCTCCCTTCTTCCCTTCCACTCTCTTTCTAAAATATATATTTTATTGATTTTTAACAGAGAGGAAGGGAGAGGGATAGAAAGTTAGACACATCGATCAACTGCCTCCTGCACACCCCCTACTGGGGATGTGCCCACAACCAAGGTACATGCCCTTGACCAGAATCAAACCTGGGACCCTTGAGTCCCCAGGCCGACGCTCTATCCACTGAGCCAAACCATTTAGGGCCCCTCCCACTCTCTTGAAAATCAATGGGACAAAATATCCTCAGGTGAGGGTAAAAAAAATAGTTGAAGTGGCCTTTGCTTTTAGGATTTAACATCTTTGTAAGTACATGGATTTCTTTGCTCTCAGCCCTGCAATGAATTTTGGGGCATGTATAATGTAAATTACTAATCATCTTCTTTTGAACATTAGGAATTAAAACGGCATGTTTTAATGTGATATCTGTGAGCTCTTATTTTTTGGAGGGACCCTAATAGGTATCCACAACAAGTAATCAAAACTCCATGAGGAATCCAACACTGACCTCCTGATTCTTAGGTCGATGCTCAACCACTGAGCCAAGCCTGCTGGGTGGGAATTTAGTTTGACGTTGCTATCCAAGTATCTAGAATGGTGTCTGTTACACAGCAGCAAGTTTGCAATAAATATTTGTTGAATAAACATATGTAGTGACTACTTTTTCTCCATCTGTGACCTTTTATGTTAAAATGTATTATGATTTTTACGGAAATCAAGACGGTCACCTGTTGGAGTGCTCTATTCAAGAAGTAGACGTCGTTGTTATTAGGTAGTTTTTATTTACTTGCACCCAATAAAGGAGACACACATCTCCAAAACTCTATGTTGAAGAGAGTTAGTTGCTTCTTATACGTACTATTTGGTTAACTACAGGTTAATTTCTTCTTTGCAGGTTGAGTTCCTGTCAAGCTCATCCTGTTTACAGCGGCACCTGCAAAAACTGCTATGTTTTAACATTTAGCGAGAATAGTAAGAAGGTCCCAGAGCTTGAGACATGATCTGTTTAATATAGTTTGACCAGCCATACAATTTAAATCCTAAATACTTCAGTCGTTATGCCTTTTTGAACAGTCGATTATTTCTAAATAACTTCAGAATTTTTTATACTTAAGTAATGATAATTTTCCCTAATATTTTCAATATCCAATCCAAATTAAAAGTTCCCCAATTTTCTCCAAGGACTTACGGAAAAATGCAATTATCTCCCTCAGGAGCCAATAGAGGATCACGCCTTGCATTTGCCAGAAGAGTCCAAATTCACACCTTGACCTCTTCCTGTTTCCTGGCTATTGGAAGGCAGTGGCTGCTTCAGGATGGAGCTGACCACCTTCTGCACAGCCAGAAGCATCAGAAACTCATTGAGCAGATGATGGATGCAAACCTGTACCTTTTCTGAGAAGCATGTGTAGGCCGTCCTCTCTCAGAGCTTCTACCCTTAAGTCCAGTCACAAAGGAGATTATCTGAGTAATAAATAAATAAGAACAGACATTTTTAAAAAACCCCTTAACCTCCTAGGGCTCTACAAGAGCCTGTGCTGGAGACTTAAGAAATTGGTTCTTGGGAGGCAAGATGGCGGCAGAATAGGCAGATGTGTCCCAAGGCTTGTCCTGGAGCAAATGGAATGAGCAGCTGAAACAAATAACATCCACCCCGAATTGGCGAAGGAAACTCAGCTGGTGAGACAGTTTGCAGCTGGGAAGAGCAGAGTTCCCCAGGACAGGTAAAAACCAGGGATCTGGGTAGGAAAGTTTGCCAGATCTCTGAGCCCAGAGGGTCAGAGGGAAACCACGTGGCACCCTGTCACGTCCCTTGGGACAGGCACAGCCGCTGACTGAGGAAAGGACATCCGCAGGACTGTTGGCACCGGGGGATTTGAGACCTGGGTGCCATCATTACAGAAGACTGAGCCCAAAGGGGGCAACCTGAAGCACTGACCAGACCATGCAGTGCCGGTAAGAGAGGAGCTCACAGACACTCACTGGTGCTGAGGAGCGGGAGAAGGTAACACCTGGGACTCTACCGCCACCCCTGCCAGGGACCTGCTCCCTTGGCTGTGGTCCCATGGTCACCGAGTCTCCAGCCACCCCAGGCACAGGTTCCTGTGAGTTCTGAAGCACGCTCCCCTCTGACCAGCCCAAAGCTTTAGTCCAGGGCACTGTAACCACGTGAGCAGCAGACATGTGAGCAGCACGCTCCTGTCCAAGGAGCATCAGCCCCGCGAGCAGCCTGCCCCAGGCCTAAGAGCAGCAGCCTCATGTGGCCTGCTCCTGTCCAAGGAGCAGCAGCTGTGTGAGTGGCCCGCAGCCCAATCCGTAGAACAGCAACCATGCAAGCAGCCCGACCCGTTCAAGGAAAAGCAGACACATGAGCAGTCTGCCTACGTCTGAGGAGCATCAGCCCTGTGCAGCCCGCCCCCATCCAAGGAGCAGCAGCTGCGCACAGCCCACACCCTGCACCAGTCCAAGGAACAGCAGCTGTGTAAGCATCTTTCACTCGTCCAAGCAGCAGCAGCCACATGAGCAGCCTGCCCAATCTGAGGAGCAGCAGCTGTGTGAGCAGCCCACCACCATCCGAGGAGCAGCAGTTCTGTGAGCAGCCTGTCCCCATTCGAGGAGCAGCAGCAGCCCACTCTGGTCCAAGGAGCAGCAGCCACATGAGCAGAATGCCACGTCTGAGGAGCAGCATCCCTGCGCAGCCATCACCATCAGAGGAGCAGAGCCGCACACAGCCTGCACCTGTCCGGCGAGCAGCAGCTGGGTTTGTGGCCCATCCCCATCAGAGGAGAAGCAGCCATGCGTGCAGCTCACTCCTGTTCAAAGAGCAGCCGCACGCGCAGCCCACCCCCGTCTGAGGAGCAGCAGCCTTGCAATCAACCTGCCCATGTCCAAGGAGCAGTAGCCCCACAAGCAGCCCACCTCATCCGAGGAACAACAGCAGCATGCAGCCAGCCCCCATCCAAGGAACAGCAGCCACAAGAGCAGTCCGCCCCAGTTCAAGTAGCAGCAGCAGCTGCATGGGTAGCCTGCCCCCATCCAAGGAACAGCAGCCATGTGGTCAGCACAACCTCTGTCTGAGGAACAGCAGCTGTGTGAGAAGCCTCCCCCAACCTGCCAGAGGAGCCACCATTGCTGTGAACAGCACCCCCAGAGAAGCTGCTACCAACTGAGGAGCAGCTGCTACCACAACCACCCGAGGAACTACTGCAGCCCGAGTAGCCACAGCCACCCAAGGAGCAGCCCCTGAACAACTCAACATCTAGATCTGTCAGTGAGATCTAACATGGGTAGACAAAGAAACCCCAAAAGGATACAAAAGTAGGACTCATCAGCAAAGAAGCTAAGTAAAACAGAGTCATGCAACATGTCAGAAAAAGAATTCAGAATAAGGTTCCTAGAGTGCATGAACCGGATCGAGGAAAAAAATCAACAACTTATGCAAGAATCAAGAAGAAACAGATGAAAAAATCAACAACGTATGCAAGAATCAAGAAGAAACAGATGAAAAAATCAACAACTTATGTAAGAATCAAGAAGAAATGGATGAAAAATCAACAACTTATGTAAGAATCAAAAGAAATGGATGAAAAATCAATAACTTATGTAAGAATAAAGAAGAAATGAATAGTGATATAGCTGCAATAAAAAACACCATGGAAACTTGCATCAGTAGACTAGAAGAAGCAGAGGACAGAATTAGCGAATTAGAAGACAGGGAAGCAAAACACACTCAAACTAAACTGCAATTGGAGAAAAAAATTAAATGACAGGAGGAGAGCCTAAGAGAGCTATGGGACAACATGAAATAAAGCAACATATGAATAATAGGGGTAACAGAACAACAGGAAGAGGAACAAGGCTTAGAAAACCTAATTGAGGAAATAAAGTCAGAAAACTTCCCTGAGGTAGGGAAGAAAAAAGTCACACAAGCACAGAGAGTCCCAAACAAGATGAACCGGAAAAAAACACGCACCAAGACACATCATAATTACCATTGGCAAATGTTCAGGACAAAGAGAGAATCTTAAAGGCTGCAAGAGAGAGATGGAAAGTTACATACAAGGCATCTCCCATTAGATTATCAAATGATTTCTCAACTGAAACACATCAGGCCAGAAAAGAATGCACGGAAATTTACAAAGTGATGCAAAGCAAGGCACTGAATCCAAGAATACTCTATCCAGCAAGGCTATCATTCAAAATTGAAGGGGAAATAAGAAGCTTCACAGACAAAAAAAGGCTAAGGGAGTTTAACACCACCAAGCCAGCAATGCAAGAAATGCTAAAGGGACTGGTGTAAAAAGAAGAAATAAAAAGAAAAGAAAGAAAACAGGCAGAAAAAATAGAAATGGCTACGAACAAGTATCTTTCAATAATAACTTTAAACATAAATGGACTAAATGCTCCAATCAAAAGACAAGGAGTGGCTGAGTGGATATAAAAATGACCCATATATTTGCTGTCTACAACAGACCCACATCAGAAGAAGGGACACACACAGACTGAATGTAAAGGGATGGAAAAATATCTTTCAGGCAAATGGAAATGAAAAGAAAAAGCTGGGGTAGCAATACTTATATCAGACAAAATAGACCTCAAAGTGAAGGCCATAACAAGAGATAAGGAAGGCCACTTCATAATACTAAAGGGAGCAATACAACAAGAGGATATAACCCTGATAAACATATATGCACCCATTGCAGGAGCACCCAAATACATAAGAAAACTCCTCGAAGATATCAAGGGAGAGATGGACAGCAATACAATCACAGTAAGGGACTTTAATATACCACGGACATCACTGGATAAATCCTCTAGACAAAAATTCAGCAAAGAAATAGCAGTCCTAAATGACTCACTAGATCAGATGGACTTAATTGACATCTTCAGAACATTTCACCCCAAAGCCATGGAATATACATTCTTCTCAAGGGCACATGGGACATGTTCAAAAATAGACCACATATTAGGTCACAAGCAAAGACTCCCCAAATTCAAGAAGATTGAAATCATACCAAGCATCTTCTCAGACCACAAGGGCATAATATTAGAAATAAACTACAATGAAAACAACCTAAATCCCTCAAACACTTGGAAGCTGCATAGCATGTTATTAAATATTGATTGGGTTACCAATGAGATCAAAGAAGAAATTAAAAACATCCTGGAAACTAATGACAATGAAAACACAACAATCCAGAACGTATGGCACATAATGAAAGCAGTCCTGAGTGGGAAATTTATAGCTCTACAGGCCTACCTCAAAAAATAAGAAAAAATGGTATTAAATTATCTACCACTACATCTCAAAGAAGTAGAAAGAGAGCAACAAGAAAAGCCCAGAGTGAGCAGAAGAAAGGAGATAATAAAGATTAGAGCAGAAATAAATGACATAGAGACCAAAAAAACAATAAAATCAATGAAAACAAGAGCTGGTTCTTTGAAAGGATAAACAAGATTGATTAACCTCGAGCCAGGATCACCAAGAAGCAAAAAGAGAGGACACAAATAAACAAAATCAGAAATGATAGTGGCGAAATAACAACAGACCCCACAGAAATACAAATGATTGTTAAAAAATACTATGGACAACTCTACTCCAACAAACTAGACAACCTGGAGGAAATGGACATATTCCTAGAAAAATACAACCTTCCAAAACGTAATCAGGAAGAATCTAAAAATCTCAACAGGCCAATAACTATGGAAGAAATTGAAGCAGTCATCAAAAAGCTTCCAGCAAACAAAAGCCCAGGGCCAGATGGCTTCAAAGGGGAGTTTTAACAAACATTCAAGGAAGAACTAAAACCTATCCTCCTCAGACTACTACAAAAATTCCAAGAGGAAGGAACACTTCCAAACTCATTCTATGAAGCCAACATCACCTTCATACCAAAACCAGATAAAGACAACATAATGAAAGAGAATTACAGGCCAATATCCCTCATGAACATAGATGCCAAAACCCTCAACACAATCTTAGCAAATCGGATCCAGCAGTACATCAGAAAGATCATACACCAGGACCAAGTAGGATTTATCCCAGGAATGCAAGGATGGTACAATATCCGCAAATCAGTAAACGTGATACATCACATAAACAAATTGAGAGAGAAAAAACCCCACATAGTCATATCAATTGATGCAGAAAAAGCGTTTGACAAAATCCAACACCCATTTTTGATAAAAACTCTCAGCAAGTTGGGAATAGAAGGATCATACCTCAACATAATAAAAGCCATATTTGACAAACCCACAGCCAACATCATACTCAATGGGAAAAAAACTAAAACTATTTCCCCTAAGAACAGGAAGAAGACAGGGATGCCCACTCTCACCACTCCAGTTCGACATAGTACTGGAAGTATTAGCCATTGCAATTAGACAAGAAGAAGAAATAAAAGGCATCCAAATTGGAAAAGAAGAAGTAACACTGTCCTTATTCGCAGATGACATAATATTGTACATAAAAAAACCTAAAAACTCCATCAAAAAGCTATTAGACATAATAAATGAATTCAGCAATGTAGCAAATTACAAAATTAATGCTAAGAAATCTATGGCATTTGTATACCCCAATAATGAACTTACAGAAAGAGAGACTAAAAATGCAATCCCATTTACCATTGCACCAAAAAAATTAAGATACCTAGGAATAAACTTAACTAAAGAGGTAAAAGACCTCTACTCAGAAAACTACAGGACATTGAAAAAAAAGATAGAAGAAGACATAAACAGATGGAAGAACGTGCCATGTTCATGGATTGGTAGAATCAACATCATTAAAATGGCCATACTACCCAAAGCAATCTATAAATTCAATGCACTCCCCATGAAAATACCAACGGCATATTTCACTGACCTAGAACAAACTCTCCAAAAATTCATCTGGAATAAAAAAAGACCCCGAATAGCTGCAGTGATCCCAAGAAAGAAGAACAAAGTAGGTGGGATTTCAATACCAGATATCAAGCTGTATTACAAAGGCACTGTTCTCAAAACTGCCTGGTACTGGCACAAGAACAGATATATAGATCAATGGAACAGAATAGAGAGCCGAGAAATTGCCCCAACCAATATGCTCAATTAATATTTGACAAGGGCAAGAACATACAATGGAGTCAAGATAGTCTATTGAATAAATGGTGTTGGGAAAATTGGACAGATACATGAAAAAAAGGAAACTAGACCACCAACTTACACCATACACAAAAATAAACTCAAAATGGATAAAGGACTTAAATGTATGACAGGAAACAATAAATATACTAGACTGAAACAGCTCCTAGGGCAGGGGTCCTCAAACTACGGCCCACGGGCCACATGCAAATACAAATATTGTATTTGTTCCCATTTTGTTTTTTTAGTTCAAAATAAGATATGTGCAGTATGCATAGGAATTTGTTCATAGTTTTTTTTTAAACTATAGTCCGGCCCTCCAACAGTCTGAGGGACAGTGAACTGGCCCCCTGTTTAAAAAGTTTGAGGACCTCAGTCCTAGGGCATTGGAAACTAAAGAGAAAATAAACAAATGGGACTACATCAAAATTAAAAGCTTTGTACAGCAAAAGAAAGCATCAACAAAACAACAAGAAAGTCCACTGCATGGGAGAAGATATTTGCCAATGTTATAACTGATAAGAGTTTAATCTCAAACATTTATAGGGAACTCATACAACTTAACAAGAGGAAGATAAACAATCCAATCAAAAAATGGGCAAAGGACCTAAATAGACACTTTTCAAAAGAGGACATTCAGAAAGCCAAGAGACATATGAAAACATGCTCAAAGTCACTAATCATCTGAGAAATGCAAATCAAAACAACAATAAGGTACCATCTCAAACCTATCAGAATAGCTATCATCAAGAAATCAACAAACGACAAGTGGTGGAGAGGATGTGGAGAAAAAGGAACACTCGTGCACTGCTGGTGGGAATGCAGACTGGTGCAGCCACTATGGAAGACAGTATGGAGTTTCCTAAAAAGGTTAAAAATGGAACTCCCATTGATCCCAGTGATCCCAGTCCTAGGACTCTATCCCAAGAAAACAGAAACTCCAATCAGAAAGGATATATGCACCCCTATGTTCATAGCAGCACAATTTACCATAGCCAAGATCTGGAAACAGCCTAAGTGGCCATCAGCAGATGAATGGATTAGAAAACTGTGGTACATCTACGATGGAATACTATGCTGCTGTAAAAAAGAAGGGATTCTTACCATTTGCAACAGCATGGATGGAACTGGAGAGCATTATGCTAAGTGAAACAAGCCAGTCAATGAAGGAAAAATACCACATGATCTCACTCATTCATGGATAATAAAGACCATTACAAACTTTTGAACAATAATAGATATAGAGGCAGAGCTGCCTCAAACCGATTGTCAAACTGCAGTGGGAAGACCAGGGAGGGTTGGGGGGCAGGAGGGAGGGGAGTAAGAGATCAACCGAAGGACTTGTATGCATCCATATAACCATAACTAATGGACATAAGACACTGGGGGGTAAGGGAGGGCAGGGGCTTGTCAAGGGTGGGGGGGGAAAAAGGACACATATGTAATATCCTTTGTAATGCTTTAAGCAATAAAAAAAAAAAAAAAAAGATGGGTGCTGTGAGGCAAGCTTTTTTATTTGTTGGTTTCAGCTTTGATGTGTCTCAAAAAGCCCTTTTGGTAGGATTTTTTGGTAACTTACTTGTAGGAGAGAGAAGAACGATGTTTTCCTCCTGAGTCACAAACTAAGTTTCCCTGGACCAGTCACTGAAGGTTTGAAGATGAATCTTCAAAAGAGTAAGAAATGGGTGACTATGGAAAACCCTCCGGTCCTCAGTCTGGGGTCCCGGGAGCTCAGGATGTCAGCCGTGTCCCGGGTGATGGACAGCGTGCCCGCAGCACAGCATCTATAAAGGGGGGAGGATGTTTAGGGAAAGTGGAGACCTCCCCCCCGCCCCCCTGCCTGGTTACCCCTACCAGGCCTCACTCACAAGCTCTCCAAGGACCTGCCCTCCCTGAGCCCCTGGCCCCTGAGTCACCTAGCTCACCTAGCTCCACCCGCCCCACCGGCCACAGAGTGGTGGCTTCTGGAGGTGGTGTCAGCACCAGGACTGCCCCATCCTGGCCAGAGCACCAAGAGCTGCTTCTGACCTTGCAGATGCAGGGTCTGCTCCTCTGGGCTCCTCTGCCTCTGCTCTGAAGCCGCCCAGAGGCCTGTGGTCAGAGGGGGCTCCTTCCAGGGCAGACTTCGCACAGAGCCCTGCTTCCTATAGGCGTTTCTTATTTCCAGGGAACTGAAACACAGACCTGAGAAAGATGCATCTGAGGGGCAAAGCCCTGACACTTAGAATTCATTGTATGTCAGACCTAAGAGCCTGACCGAACAGAGGGCCAGAAACCTCCGCCTGCCCCTGGGATCTGAAGAGACACTGGAAACCCAGAGTCCATTTCACACGTGGTACAGCCCACCTGTGCGCTTTCCCTTCTGCCCCTGGTCCTCGGGCCGGTCGCTGTGCCTGCCTGTGAGGGCTGCGGGCTGGCGTGGGCAGGTGTGACGTCTACACGAAGCCTGAGGTTCCAGCACAGGCACACCTTGCTTCACTGCGCGTCACCGGTGGGGCGTGTTTTACACATCGAAGGGGAGAGGCTCCCCCAGCACAGAGATGCCCCCTCGCTGTGCTGTGGCAAAGCCTGTCTGTGCAGCCCCCAGCCTTCCCCTCGGTGCGCACGCGCGGGCCCAGCGCTCCCCCAGCCTGAGCTCGGGGTCCGCTGCGGGGGCTGCAAGGGGGCAGGAGGCCACACAACGAAAAGGACAGAAGGGAGTGGGGGAGCATGTCCTCTAAGAGAACAGCCGCCACGTGGTGCTTCCTCCCTGGCACCTGCTTGAATTTCACAAGTGATGACCTGGATCTGGGTGTCAAAACAACCACGAAGGAGGCATTAACATCGTCATTTTCAGATGCGAAACTGACTCTCATACAGTCCCTCTGTCCCCCTGCACAGGGGCAGCGCTGGACTTTCCTGGACTTTCCTGCGGGAGCTGGGCTCTCGCTGCCGACCCGCCGAGCTTGCTGCCCGCTCACCATCCACGTTGTACACACGCGTCCCCCATGGTCTGCACGGGCTGCTCTCGGTCCCTGCGCCCGGGCCGCACTCAGTACCAGCTCCCGACGGGCTCAGCTCTGGACTGGGCTCAGGCCAACTCTCGCCCGGGGTCCGAGGGACCAGCTGCCCCAAGGGCTGTCAGGCCTGACCCTTGGCGCTGAAGGCGTGGGGAGCGGTCCCAAGCGCCTCCAGCTCCCAATCCTTGTCTCAGGTGAACCCCTCCCAGCTCTCATCCAGGTGCCCTGTCAGGGCCAGCCTGACAGGTTGAGCCAGGCTGAGGTAGGGAGGTGGGAATTGAGAAAAGAAAGAAAGACAGGAGAGCTGGAATGGGAGGACTACACCTCAATCGAGGAACTGCAGCAAGTTTATAAACCATGCAATGCCTTTTATACACAAGACACTGAATAGGAGGTCTGTCAAGAGGAATGTATTCTTTGTTCCTCTTAATCTCTAAGGGAGAGACACAGCAGAAGGACAAGTTCTCAGTACAGCATATCTCAGTAAATAGTTACAGACTTCTTGGTAAGCCATGAAAGGCTGTTCTCATTCTACTGATAACCGCCATCCAAACAAGTCTGGGAAAACTGTGTGGGTAAGGGTCCCAGCCTTGCTAGCCCCTTCAGGTGCAAGGACCTTGACAGCTTACACCCGGTCTCCAACAGTGCCCCTTCATGTCCTCAATAGACCCCGAGGTCCCTAAACGCTCCCCGCGCCGGGGGGTGGGGGGCGGGGGGTGGGGGGGGCTGTATTATCTGAACCTGTTCCCTCATGTTACACCCAAGAATTTCTACCAAGAAGAGAGGATGTGGTGTCCCTCCACCACCCAAGGAATATGAAGTTCAGCTCCTGCTGGAGGGCGGGGCCATTTCTGGGCTTAGCTGTGTGTCCAGAGAATCGTATGTCTTTGGAACTGGCTTTTTATTTTTTGAGAACACAGGGAGGGATTCAATTTCTATGGGATGCTGCAGTTTTTTCTTTGGCTTTGAAAAGAAAGAATTCTATGGGCTTTGGCTTGGGTTGGGGCTAATGATGTCTCTTTTGAAACAAAGACTGTGGAAATAACCAATAAATAGAAAGAGCTCATACAGTCTTTCACTAAAATGCTGATCATTGAGGTTGGCCCTGACCATCAGCACAGTCATTGCTGTGTGCAGCCCTTCTCTCCCTGCCCCTCTCCTCCCTAAAGCCTTCTTAGCTGCACTCCTTGCCCTTTGCTTTGTTCTTTTGGTCTGTGGTGTTGTGAGTTGCCCTATAAATTTCCTTCTTGGGTAGCAAGTACCTGTGTGCCTCCAGGTTTGGACAAACCTTCCCCTTCTATATGGAAGGTCTGATTTAGAGGTTGCAGTCTGATAGAACCAAAAGTATTCCATACCAATTTGGCTAAAAGCTAGCAGTAGTTGGTAGAGCACTTCTGGAAGGTGTGACATCAATATTTGTTAATCCTCACTGGAGGATATTTTCCATTGATTTTTTAGACTGAGGGAGGTGGGGGGAGAGGGAGAAGATTGTGAGAAAGAGAGAGAGAGGGAAACATTGATGTGAGAGAGACACATGGATTCATTGCCTCCCGCACAGGCCCCAACTGGAGCCAGGGACTGAACCTGCAACCCAGGCACGTGCTCTTGACTGGGAATTGAACCCAATCATGGGGCCAAGCTCTATCCATGGAGCTATACCTGCCAGGGAAGTTCACATATTTGGATGCCAACCTTAAACATAAAAAACTGAGGTTTAGCATCCAAATGACCCAGAAAATTATCATCTGAGAGAGATGACATTTGACTAGCAAATGTACATAGCCATAGGAAGAGGGATCGAGTACTGTACAATATTTATGCATTAAAAATCTCTGTAAAATTTATAGTGAGCCTCTTGTGAACATTTCATGATTGAATAAATGAGTGGAATTTTGCAACCTGGAATAGCACTTAGAAAGCTGGTTGAGACAGGTCCAGTTTTAATAGAATAGGACAGCGATTTCCAACCTTTTTCATCTCACGCCGCATATAAATTAAGTAGAAAAATTCTGTGGCACAACAAAAAATATGTATTTTTTGAGGATCAGACAAAAAAATAGGTATAATTTTGATTCATTCACACCAGATGACTTTTGAGTTGGCCGCTGTCATTGTATGTATTTGACCATCTAAGGGAAAAGAGGTCAGTGCCCTGACTAAATAGTCAGGTGCTGGGTGTTTTAGGATTTCTTGGGCACCACCAGGGTGCCTGCTGTGGACACTGGTTGACAACCTCTGTAATCGGAAGTGTGCTATGGAAGGGAACCCCGGGAAAGGGAACAGGATGTTTAGGGTGACAAAATGGCCACAGGGTGTGAGGCTGATGTCCCAGGTGGGTCAGGGGGTGGTTTATGGCTGCGCTTCTCAAGCTTTTCACACCTTGTGGTGATGGAACATGTTTGTTTGGTTTTGTTCTCTTAAATTTCTAATCTGCAGAGAACAGTCCTAACATATATAAAAAGGCAGGGGCCGTCACAACCAAAACAACCGGATGGATGGCCGAACAGCAGGCTGCGTGGGGCGACCAGGCCGGCAGGGGGGTCAGTGAGGGACGACCATATGACTGAACAGCAGACTGCGTGGGGCGACCAGGCCAGCAGGGGGTCAGTGAGGGACGACCATATGACTGAACAGCGGGCTGCGTGGGGTGACCAGGCCAGCAGGGGGTTTAGTGAGGGACGACCACATGACCGAACAGCAGGCTGTGTGGGGCGACCAGGCCAGCAGGGGGTTCAGTGAGGGACGACCACATGACTGAACAGCAGGCTACTTGGGGCGACCAGGCCGGCAGGGTGTGGGTCAGTGGGGGGCGACCAAATATCCAATCAGCAGGCTGCGTGGGGCGTTCAGGCCGGCGCGGGGGGTGGGGGTCAGTGAGGGACGACCAAATGACCAAACAGCAGGTTGCGTGGGGCGACCAGGCCGGCAGGGGTGTCATTGGGGGACAACCATATGACTGAACAGCAGGCTGCGTGGGGTGACCAGGCCGGCAGGGGGGTCAGTGGGGGATGACCATATGACTGAACGGCAGGCTGCGTGGGGTGACCAGGCCGGCAGGGGTGTCAGTGGGGGATGACCATATGACTGAACAGCAGGCTGCGTGGGGTGACCAGGCCAGCAGGGGTGTCAGTGGGGGATGACCATATGACTGAACAGCAGGCTGCGTGGGGTGACCAGGCCGGCAGGGGTGTCAGTGGAGGATGACCATATGACTGAACAGCAGGCTGCGTGGGGTGACCAGGCCGGCAAGGGTGTCAGTGGGGGACGACCATATGCCCGAACAGCAGGCTGCATGGGGTGACCAGGCCGGCAGGGGGGTTAGTGAGGGAGTACCAAACGATTGAACAGCAGGCTGCATTGCGCAAACATGCTCGCAGAGGGGGGGCAGCTGGGGGAGACCAACTAGCCGGGGGGAGGAGGAGTTGGGGGCAACCAGGCCAGCAGGGGTCAGTTGGGGGTGACCAGGCCAGCCAGGGGCGGCAGTAACAGGTGACCAGGCCACGGTGGGTGGGGTGGCAGTTAGGGGCAACCAGGCCAGCAAGGGGGGCAGTAAGGGGTGACTAGGCTGGCAACAAGGGGTGGGAGGGGTTGGGGGCAACCAGGCCGGAAGTAGGGGCAGTTAGAGGCAATCGGGCAGGCAGGAAGGAGAGCAGTTAGGAGCCAGTGCTTCCAGGTTGTGATAGGGATGTCCGGCTGCCGGTTTGGCCCTCTCCTCGGGATCAGGCCTAAACAGTTCGGGCCTAAACTGGCAGTCAGACAACCCCAGAGGGGTTCTGTATTGGAGAGTGTGCAGGCTGGGCTGAGGAGACCCCCACACACACATGCATGAATTTCATGCACCAGGCCTCTAGTCTATACATATGAGAGGCTAATATGCTAAGTGTCCCTCCTGCCATCTGACCAGTCGTTATAGGTTCACTGACCACCAGGAGACAGACACACAATGTAGGAGCTGCCATGATGTGCACTGGTCAGCACCACGGACACGGCTCTGACAAACCAACACTCAGCTTCCCCCAAGTGGGACACAGGCCTCACAACCACACCAGAGCAACACCCCACCAAATTGCAGCCAAGACCCCATGGCACAAAATGAGGCCCATAGCCCAGCCCAGCCAGGAAACACTTGCTGTGGGCTCCAGGTAATGACATCACATAGCAACGCCCAGCTTCCTCTCCCTAGCGACTAGCCTCGTTGGCCTTTCTTTAGCCCAAGAACATGACTTGCTTTATAGCCAGGTGCAAACATTTCACACTTTAACCAAATGCCTGTGAAGCGTTTTCCTGTGCCTCATTTCATTTGATCCTCACAGAAGTCCTGGAGTAGGTAGATAGGAGACTTGGTGGAATCCTATTTTCTTTTCATTAGCAAGAAAATGGAGATTTAAAAAGCTTAGAAACTTAACCCAACTGAAAAGTAGTAAGAAATGGAGGACCTTGAAAATGAATGCAGGTTTTCTCACTGCACAGAATATAGTCAAACACTGCTGCAGTTAAATATTTTAACCTTTGTTCTCCCTGCATGAGCTACAATAATAATCTGCTTCATATTGATATTTCCTGCTGTGTTGCTGACAATTTTCTGAAAGAGAAGTTGGGGTGCTTCACTGGGCTGGGAAAAGTTTAGCTAAATCAGAAAGTAGGACTAACTAAACAAGCTTATCCTATATCTATAAAAGGCTAAGTTGACTTGCACATGCACAATATATATAAGGCTCTCTGGCACCAATCACACGCATGTGTTTCTATCTGTCATTGTGTAGCATGAATTTGGTTGACACTTCCATGACAGAGAAAGGGCAAGTAGCAATATTTAAATATTTCTCCTAACAAATTTCCTTTCAATGTGCACAAATTCGTGCACTAGGCCACTAGTACTTTTATAAAATCCAACAACAATGATTTACTAGAAAAATCATCATGTTATATAAAGGTCTAAAAGTGCTAACGTTCTATTCCTTTTTTCTTCATTAATTGAATTTATTGGGATGACATTGCTTTGCAAAACCATACAGCATTCAAGTGTACAATTCAATGAAACATCGCCTGCTCACTGCACCGTTATTTACAACTAGAGGCCCGGTGCACAAAATAGGTGCATGGGGGGATCCCCTCAGCCCAGCCTGCACCCTCTCCAATCCAGGACCCCTCAGGGGATGTCTGACTGCCAGTTTAGGCCCAATTACGGGGATCGGGCCTAAACTGGCAGTCAGACATCCCTCTCACAATCCAGGACTGCTGGTTCCTAACTGCTTACCTGCCTGCCTGCCTGATCACCCCTAACATCCTCCCTGCCAGCCTGATCGCCGCAACCTGCTTCCCCCCCCAGCCCGCCGCTGGCCTGGTCGCCCCTAACTGCCCCCAACCGGCTCGATCACTGCCAACTGCCTCCACACTTGGCCTGGTCACCCCTACTGCACCCAACCAGCCAGCCCGGTCACCTCTTACTGCACCCCCTGCCAACCTGGTTGCCCCCACCTGGCACCCCCCCCCCCCCCCGCCAGCCTGGTCGCCCCACACAGCCTGCTGTTCAGTCATTTGGTCGTCCCTCACTAACCCCCCTGCCGGCCTGGTCGCCCCAAGCAGCCTGTTGTTCAGTCGTTTGGTTGTCCCTCACTAACCCCCCTGCCGGCCTGGTCGCCCCACACAGCCTGCTGTTCAGTCGTTTGATTGTCACTCACTAACCCCCCTGACGGCCTGGTGGCCCCACGCAGCCTGTTGTTTGTTTGTTACTATTACTGTGATGGCATCCTGGACAATTTGCATATTCCTCTGTTAGTATAGATGGCCAAGATCTGGAAGCAGCCCAAGTGTCCATCAATAGAAGAGTGGATAAAGACACTGTAGTGCAGAACATTTACACGACGGAATACAATGTGGCCATTAAAAAGAAAGAAATCTTACTTTTGTGCAGCATGGATGGCCCTGGAGAGTATACAATGCAGTAAAGCCAGATAAAGAAAAAAATACTCAATCAGAATAAATAACATCACAATTTGCAAATAATGTGACTGTGCATGTAAAATACTGAAAAAAATTACCACCTCTTGGTGGTGTGATTGTGATGACTGAACAGGAACACACGCCACTGCTCCTGCCACCATCTTACAAACCCAAGGACCGTCCTCAGAAAGGTGTGTGGAGAGGCCTCCTTTGTGCGTTGCCACGGACACTCCCTGCTGATTTGGACACAGGACTGAGGAAGCTCATGTTCCAAGGCGACCTAAAGGGTGGCATGGAGAGGACTGTGAGCAGCATGCTGACTGTTTCCATTGCTGCTGCTGGACTGAGTCCCAGGAGACGGGGTGCTGGAGAGGTTAACACCGAGAAGCCTAGGACAGAGGTGCCATTGCCAGGCCTTCCTGCAGGGCTCCCATACATTTCTGAGACCTGTTAAAGAAGAATGACATTTTAAAAATGGGATAAAATATTCAATTAAGTGTTCAATGAAATGTAAAGATTAGCGATTTCCACTTTAATCATTCAAAAGTAATGCCCTCCAAATGATCACTTATTAAATTTCCCACCGAGAAAAGAACATTTTAATGTCACGATTCACAGTCACTGCTGAGTCGTTATGACACTCGACAGATGCAGTGGGCAGATGGGTGCACGCAGAAGGGCCAGCAAACAAATGCAAGAGTCCCTTCCTGCTTCCCAGCCAAGGACTTGTTCTCTTTGAAAACGACCACCAGTGACCACTCTACTTGTGAGCTCTTCTATTTGTTCCAAAGCTTGTTTTGAAATTTCACACCAATACTTCATGCAATTAAAAAAGAATTAAGTTGGTGTTTAATCTATTTGTAATGATTACCTCAAGTGGAATGGGTAAAGCTCTTATCTTCCCTTTTCCTTTAACTGCTTCCTTAAACTTTGAACATTGGTCCACATCAGAGCAGTAGATTTGCATCTATCAATGTAACAATGTTGGTTTTATTACATACAAAGGCTCTGCAAAATTCGACAAAGACAGTAAAGTAATTTACCAGTTCAATCAATTCTATCTGAAGAAATCTTCAAATTGTATAACTTTCTATACTGCACATTTTAAGAATATTTTATCAATTACATGTATACACAACTGCATTTACTATCATTGATCATCCTGCAACGAGGAAGGAAACAGGTTAGACACACCTAGAACAGAAATGACCACTTTGAGATTACCAGGTGACACTGAAGTCATTATAATTTACTAAAGTAATTATCAAATGTAATAAATGATTAAATGTTATTTCAACTATTTTGCTGGTATTTCAAATATAGTTTCATTCTGTTTGACTTGACATGTCTCTCTCTGAGATACTGATTTTGGACATTGTCTTGAACTCTATTAATAATGAAACTTTCAAGGACTTTGCTTCTATCTAAAAGATACCAAGACTCTTCAGTTCCTTATGTTGTCCCCTCTCTAGCCTGTTCACATCTACTTTGGTCTGTGTATCTGTCGATAATGGCTTTTACTCTCACTTATAATTGGTGCTCCTCACATGGTGCTTGGAAATGAAGTGGCTCAGCTAGTTTAGGAGTAACTAGTATAATCAAGGGAAGAGCAGACAGCCTCTGAGAAGACTGTGCAGTCAGGGCTGTGATCCGAGGAACAGCAGGTGTGAAGCAGAGGATGGCATCAGTGGCTCCTGCCTTGGATGAGCAGCAAAGCCTCTCAAAGAAGACGTCTATGCTGAGCCCCAAAGGATGAGCAGCTTAAAGCTCACAGGTGAACAGGAGAAGAGCTGAGTGTGTGTTCAAGTCAGAGGTCTGTCTTGGAAAGGCCAATGGGCAAGCAAATATGAGAAATGTAGGCAACGGGAAGGAGTGTGTGTTGTGATTTCAGCTGAGCATATGTGACAGCGAGGAGAGATGCAGCTGGAGAAGCAGGCAGAGACCACACCAGGAAGGACAGGGAGGCAGCCCCTGCCTGCAGTTTGGTCTCCAGAGCAATGGCAAGTCTTGATGCATTTCAGCTAACGGGTATTGAGGGAGGCGGGATGGGGACAAGGGGGTGACGTGGAAGAGATGAAGACTAGAGAGGAGGAGACCAGTTCAGAAACATTCAATAAGCCACGTAAGACACAAAGGTGGTTTGAATTTCCCTCTGACCTCCCACACCATCTAGGGACAGCCTGGGGAAACATGACTCTGGAAGGCAGAAGGCCAGAAAAAAGGAGCAAGTGGATGAAGGGGGCCCCTCAGGCCCCTGCTCCCACAATGACATGGAGAGAGTTTACACAGACAGACAAGGGACAGAAATGGCACCGAGAGAAAACTGAGGGCCTTTTGAATAAGAAAATATATGAGGTTTAGTGCAGATTCTCTACCATTTATTTTGCTGGCTCAGGGCTTATGTTGTAGTCAGAGTTTTTCTTGATATTCATCTTTGTTCTAAATTAGTAATATTGTAAGAGAGCTAAACTCTCAGAAGTGAGAATGTTATGTGCTTAATGAACTGATGTTTATTTCCTTGACAAACAAAACTTGATAAATGTGTTTTCCTTCAGAATACATTGTATATTCAAAAAAGAAATTATAAGTTATAAATATGAATGTGCTCACTCACATTAAAAAAATTTGAGTCCTTTAAGAGGACTCTTTTTTATTATCAATATCTATTTTGGATCATAAAAGAATAGTTTCATTATAGGTGATTTAGATAATATGGGAATATTAAAGGGGAAAGTCTCCTGTATGCCATCACAAAGAGAGAAATCACAATGTTTTCTTGATTTCCCTCAATTATTTTTATCTTAGAAATAATTCATTCTCTCATTTAATCCGCATAATAACTGCATAAGCAGATGCTAATAATAATATGTCAATTTTACATGAAAAAATAAAAATTTAATTAGGTAAATTAAACAATTTGTATAATGCCATGTCTTTAACTCACAACTAAATGGCAGAGTCAGTACTCAAACCTGGTTCATTTGACTCAATTTTGTACTCTCAGCCTCTAATGAGTATTATAAAGTTGAAATTATGATACCATGTATACTATTTCATACTTTTTAAACAATTCATATCTTTTTTTTGTTCATTATTATTATTATTTTATTTAGCTTTTATTTATTTATTTGTTTGTTTGTTTGTTTGTTTTTATTGCTTAAAGTATTACAAAGGGTATTACATATGTGTCCTTTTTTTCCCTGCCCTTGACAATCCCCTGGCTTCCCCTACCCATTCATATCTTTAAAAAATTAAAATGCATTAATGTCTAATGTTGAACCATTTTATGTAAATCATTCAAAAACATTATTTTTACAAGATATGTAATATTTCATAATGTATCTAATCATTTCCCTTTCTTTGAACTTAATATTAGTGTAAATGAATCTTTCCACATTTTTTGAGCAAGTCTTTAATTATGTTTTAGACTAAATTGCTACAAATTAAAATGGTGGGAACTGAGAATGAAATATTTAAAGTTCTTGATAAAAACAAGCAAACTGTTTCCCAGAAAGTCTACAGCTCCTACCCTCTCCAGAAATGTTTGAAAGTGTTTATTTCATCCCACACTCATCATTTATTATATTTATTTGGAAAAGTTTGAAGCTGAAATTTTCTTCATTTTATTTTTTTATTTCTTGAATTCGCTAGTATATTGATAAAAATCCTGCCCCCCTTTTTTCCTACGGGGATATGGAAAAAAAATTCATTCATTCATTTTCTCATCAACGTTTCTTGATCATCTGTAGTGTGGCATTCTCAGTTACCAGTAAGGGGAAAATGAAATTTGGGTGCTACTGAACTTAGTCATGTGAGAAAGGCAGATATTGAAAAGTAAACAAAATATAACTATAAATTACAACACATTATAACAAATAGAATAAAATTATGTGCTAAATAAAAGCTCAGTGATTTATAAAATGAAGTCGTAACCAGTGACTTATCTTAAATGGAGTTTTGTCCTTCTAAACAAAGTTCTGATCCATTAGATGATGAAGTTCATTTTCTCCAGGGACAGGTTTTCCTGTTGCTTTGAACTCCATTTCTGAAACTCCTGCACCGAGAAGGTAGTCATTAGTGAAATTAATTTCCACTGAAAACACACGCAGGCAATAAAATTGCATCTAAATTTCTAAAACTCAGTATTACAGATTTCAACTAAATTTCCTTTTCTTAAAGGTACATTAAGAAAATCATTTATTGGATAAATTTTTAAAAATAAGTTGCCATTTTGGAAGCTGACATTGTGGCTGCACAATATAGGTAATGTACCTGCCTGCCACAAATGTGAAGTGACCCGGAGACCTTAGATGCTGGGGGCCATCACAGCAGAAGACAGCCGGCCAGCGCCCCTGCCCTGTCCTCTGGTCCCCCCAGAGCTCTGCTTCCCGAAGGCCTGTGATGCCAGTGAGGGGACAGGGTGGAGGAGAACTACCAGGAGAACTACCGAGTGGAGAGAAGAAAAGCCTCCTCCTGGGAGTGCTCCCACCTCCTCACTCCCAGCTCATCTCTATCAGGCGTCTGCTCCCGCCCCCTCCTCATCCCTCCACCCTTCACCCCAGGCTCCATGAGCTCAGAACCTCTGCCCCAGGCTGCAGCAAGGCAGGTGGAAACCCATTCTGAGGGGCTTTAGCCCTCCCTCTCATGTTTGGACCCTGAGAGACAACTTTCAGAATCTGAAATTCTCCTCATTTGAGTCCTGAGGCAGATTTATCTGTATTTCAAGCGTCATCTGGAGATTAATGATTCCCTTGAGAGCCTAATGCAAGATTTTAATCTCTCTCAATCAGACTTACATGGTTTTTGTTGCACGAGGCAGAAACCACTGTGGGCATGAGAGGCTGAAAACAACATACTGGCCAGACCGCTAGAGGTAGAAACATCCACTAATAATAAAATAATAACAACCTCAACAACACACTAATAATATGGTCAACATTTATCTGTCCCTTACAATGTGGCATGCATTACACTAAGAGAGGTACATATAGAAAACATTCGGTCATCACACAGTTTTGGGAAGGAGATGGCATGACACCTACTGTTCAGATGAGGAGACTGAGTCACAGAGAGTAACCTGCTCGAGGCCGCACTGCACTGCATCAGGCAGCAGTGAGCTCAGAGGTGAGCCTCTGCAGCCCAAGTGCTGACCTCCCTCCACTGAGAACTGCCCGGAGGACACCCCTCGCTGCCTGGTAACAGCCTACAAAGCCGGGACAGGAAATGTCAAGATTGGGACAATCTACTTGTATGAATCTAATGAAGACATTATAATGTAATAAATGTCCTAAGTTTTCAGTCAACACATTTTTATTGGGGATTTAATATGTATCAGGCAGTGATGTAGAAAAATTCCTACCCTAATGGAATTTAAACCTAAATTGCTGCATTCAAATACTTGTGTTGCCCAATATGGAAACTGGAGAAATATTCACTAATAATAAACCACCTCAACATAGCTACTATTATAATTTTGAATATGTTTTCTAATCTTTTCCCCATGAGTATATTTGTTTTTACCTAACTTATTGATATACATATAATTTCCTTTAAAATATATTAGAAAAACAAAGCTGTTCATTTTAAACACTATTTTATTTATCATCTATTAGATTTTTTATGGTATTGTATTTTGCATGTTTTTTTAAACATAGTCTCAAGGCAAAACACTTGGAGAATACTTTCTAAGGATTCTACATATACAGTAATTTTAAACTTTTATATTCAAGGGCTAGTACTCTCTTTTCTTAAAATTTAATTATAGTCCATTGCTTTTTTTTATATCCAATTACTGAATACAGACCAGATCAAAGTATTATTCAAGAAAAGCAAATCCTGATTGAGTAAGTGATTAACAAGTGATGGAATGATTAGATTACATTAACTATGTATGACATATTTATCACATCTTCTAGTGGAGGTATCATTATTGTTATATCATTCCGAACATGGCCTTACAACTTTAATCATTTAATTTTTTGTACACATTTTTAAAATGTTGTCTAAACTTCCCATTTTCTATATTCTATTTGGTTTCCTTTGCATCGAGTTTCTGTCCAGTTGATAGTACAAATAAAAAACAAACGAAACTAATCAAACCACACTTTATGCCCAACAAACCTATTAAAATCCCAAACCAAATGCACACACTTTACCTGTTTTCCAACCAGTGTCATGAATGAACGCGTTTTCAAAAGCTGTTTGATCCCAGCTCTGGGATGTAAGTTTCTTCTGATTCACATTTACTTGTGTGAGATCTTCATCAATGTTGATAGGTGATAGTTTGGGGACACTACATGTTGTATATTTCTTTCTCCATTTTTTTTATTTAGTGCTCTCCCAAAAAAGGAAAGAGTAAGGAGTTAGTTTCAGAAATTACCTTGCAAAAGCTTAATTCTATATTATACTTAATTCATTACATTAAAATATTTGCAATATTAGGAAAAATGAAGACATCTTTGAACCAATTTATAGAACAGCTATGGATAGATTTGGGTTCTGGGTTTTACTATGAGACACTATAAAAAGAGGCCTATTAAAATGAAACAAAAATGTAGGTTCAGCCACCTGCCCCAGTGACATCCAGACTCCTGAGACAAGTACTGGTGCAAAAGGAAAGAGGTTTATTCAGGTGCCATGAGTTGGGAAAATGGTGGACTTCTGTCTCACTGCCATCCCCCTTCCTCCTCAAGGCTGGGGGTCTATAGGGATAGAGAAGGGGGGGCTTTTTTTCTATCCAGTTATCTTTCTAGCTTTTGGTGCCCTGGGGCCCTCTCCATTCCTCTTTCTAGTCATCCTCCATGCTCAACGTAAGAATCTCCACCTGCCATTTTGGCTGGTGGGGGAGACTCCCCCATGCTCCCTGGCTCTACAGTCACAGAGCAACCACATCGACTGCAGACGTCAGCACAGCTTTCTTAGCCATCACACTCACTAAATCAACAGAAATTCCATCTTAGCCCGCCCAGCTTCCTGATGGCAGGTGTGCAGGTAATAGTGCAGATTCCTTCAGACCTTCTCCCCTCCCTGCCATTAAAGGATGTGGTTTCCTTTCCAGCTCCTCAGAGTCTTATTCATAAAAACATAATCACCAGCACATCCTTGAACTATCCCTTTCATCCCCCTCACCCCACTTTATATGGTCATAAGACATACCAGGTTTGATTGTTAAGAAAAGTAAAACAGGGCTTTCTATACAGATTATGGCTTAGAGTGAAGTGAATGCCTGCTCACTTGTTCCACAGAATGAATAGTCCTCTAACCTAACACTGCTCTGTGCAGATTTCATTGCACCCTTACCTGAAACCACAAACCATCTCTCATAACCTTATGTCACTGGACCTTATGTAGATAGCACCCTGGTATTAAATATTTAGTAATCATATCAGAAAACCACATATGAAATTGATCAAGCGGCAGAAACCATGAAGATGTCCGCCCACCCCCTGACAAGCCACCCCTTCAGAAAAGGAAGAAAAGGCTTTAGGTAAATCTGTGATTCATGTCATGACCTTTAAATTTGTGTGATTCCAAATGAGTCCGCTTGAAGAGTGATTGAACAGTCAGGGTTCAGACTGAAGGCAATGCGTGCTGATGAACTGCAGGACGTTTCTGTAGTTTTTGCTGTTAAGTAACCTCACTGAAAGGCAGGAAACTACCTGTGGAACGACGAGAGAGAAGCAGAGGAGATTTCTTTTACTTAATGGCTGCAGGCTGGCTATCAGCGAGCATATAGCCAATACAGAACAAAAAAGCCCTGGCAGTGACTCCTTGGTCTGAGGACAGGAAACTGTCGTAGCAGAGCTCTGAAAGTGCCTTAGAGTCCCTGTGAACGCCCTGTGCTCATTACCTTTCCTCTCCTCCCATAACTGAGCAGCCAGGCTCCCACAGCAAGGAAGCAATGGCACAATAGGTCATGCGGGTTTCTGACAGGAACACCGCCATCGCGCATGCCCCCAGGATTCCTGCCCACACACTTGTTATTGATTTGGGGCCTGACTCTTGGCTCTGTTTCCTACTTCTGATAAAAGGACGAGACATTCAGAGGTGAAGCCTGAGACACAGGTATCACCCATATCTTCCTACTTGTGATGGGACTTGTGATACCATTTCTCCAATATTGTTTCATTGCTTTGGTTAAAGAGCATGCTGCCTATAAGACCAAAGACTCTGGTTTAATGCCTGTACAGAACCGGCAGTTCCTCCTTTCTGTACAGACTTATGACGGGATTGTTTCTTAAATCAGATGTCCACCGTGCGTGCTACTGCTCACATGCAAGGACTAAGAAAAATATATGGGCCCGGCTGGCGGCATGGCTCAGTCGATGAACCAGGAGGTAACAGTTCAGTTCTCGGTAAGGGCACATGCCCAGGTTGGGGGCTTAATTCCTGGTTGGGGTGTGCAGGAGGCAGCCAATCAATGATTCTCTCTCATCATTGATGTTTCTACTTCTCTCACCCTCTCCCTTCTTCTATGAAATCAATAAAAAATATATTTAAAAAAGAAAAAGCTCTGGGAAGATACCATAAATCTATTGCTTCAGTTGGGAAGTTTATATTTTGTATTATCTCTGATCCCATCAAAACTTGATTCCAATGGATGAAGCTTTCATTCATTCATTTATTCATACATGCATCAACCATTTAATGAAGTGCCTAATGTGAGATAGAAGATAAATCTGTTGCAAAAGATTCAGAGATGAATGAAACATCATCCATCATCAAAGACCTCATGTTCTAGGGAGAAAACAGGAGGTATCAACTGTCAATTATAATACAATCTGATAAGTATGAGGGCTGAGATGTGCATGGAGGATTCCAAGGACATAAAAGAGTTGCACCTAGTCCAGATGGGACAAGAGACAAAGGAGACTTTTCAATGAAAGATGCCTGAGAAAAGTCTTAAATGATGGGCAAGGATTATCAAATTGAAGGTGGGGAAGGAAGTCAGGGCCAGAGGAATCTAGAAGGAGAGAACAGCATGAGCACAAAATGGTGATTTGGAAACACAGAAGGAAGTTCTATGTGCTGATACAGAAGATACAAGGCAGGGAGGGCACAGGAGTGGGTAGGCGAGCAGATTTTGAGGTTTCACAGGCCAGAACAAGAGTTTGAACTAGGGGTAGGCTACTGAAGGGATTTATGTTGCAGGTAGTTCTCACTGGGCTCATTTGTCCTCACCCTCAAACGCTGCCTGCCCCAAGCACACAGACCCTGCGGTGTGGCCCTCTGACATGATGTAGGACCAGCAGGTTAAGTTCCACTTGAAGGGGCGAAGCCCCTTCCCAGTGGAGCACAGTCCATGGCTACACACAGTTTGTGGAGGAAGGTGCCCTAATTGGTTGAGATTTGTGATAGAACTGGTTGGTGGCTCTTAGGAATCCCTGGGCAGATGCCCCAATTGCACAGCTAGCGTTTGCCCTGCCCGAGCACAGGCACTGTTGCTCTGAGCAGGAGCCTCCACACACAGTCCTGGCTCCTCTAAAGTGAGAGGGGCACCCGACCCAGGGGGATGGAGGCAGGTGTTTGACTGAGAGTAGACATTTCTCTGTAGAGATGCCTGGTGCTCTCCCCCATAGCACTACTGTTTGGATCAGGGGTGCCCAATGCTCAGTATGAATGGGGCTCCATAAGCCTATCCAGCCTTTGCAGGTGTGCTGTCCCCATCACTGGATAGCTGGGCTGCAAGTGATCTGATGGCAGGTGGTGACACGGTGGCCTCCCATCACAGGTGAGACATCTCCCTGTGACGGCACCACCTGTGTGCTGGCCAAGTGGGCCCCAGTTGTTCTGATGGGAAATGGGAGTAAGAGGCCCTCTCATCAGGGGAGGGAGGTTGGGCCCTCCCATTGCATCACCTGCATCCTGCACAGGTGGTTCCCGGGGCTTGGATGGAAATGCAACTACAAGGGGGACTTGCATGGATAATGGAGGCCATGCGGCCAGGAAAGGCCCGGGTGGCCTGAGGAAAGGTGGACACAGACCTGCTCAGACGTACCTTCATTCTCCATGGTGGTGGCTGTTGCGAGTGCAGGAGGTTCCATGTCCAGGCGGCCGCAGTGCACTGATGGCAAGTGAACCCTAGCGCCTCCGTCAGGGGACTGGTGCCCTCCCCATCACCACACCGCCTGTGTGATGACAGGTGGGCTCCAGGGGGTGGGATTTCAGGTGGAACCAGAAGCGTATGCACGCACTGGGGTGATGCCTGCTCCTCCTCCTCAGCAGCCAGGCTGCGGCCAGGTGGACCCTGGTCATATGGCCAAAGGGGGACGCAGAAGCAGGGCTGTGTGCCTCCCTCAGTCCATCTCTAACCAGGATGCTCTGGCTGCTGTGGATGAGTAGGGCCTGGGGTGGACATACTGACCCCAGAGCTGGCACCATCCATGGGAGCCACAGGACCCATAACTGCAGGTGGGCCTGCAGATGAACCAGCAAACTGAGCTGCTGCTCCCGCAGTCTAGCATCTCGGTGGCAACGCCAACGCCATAGTGTGTAGTTCGGCGCTAACAGGAGCACTGGGGGGAGAGGGTCCCTTCTGGGACCTGGAAGAATCCCTGGGCAGATGGGCTGAGGGATGGGTGGGGCCAATGGGATGGTCTGAGGAGGGCAGGGGTCCTTCAGTGCTGGTCAGATGGTGGGGGGACTGCAGGGTCCCTGTGCCTCACACTGTATTGGATTTGGTAAACTGGCATGAACCTCACACTGAACTCAGGGTAAGTGACGATCGTGCAAGCATAGCAAGGGGGAGTGGTGTCCATGTCACTGTCCTCATCATCCAAGGGCGGCTGAGAGGTGAGACCTTCAGGTGCCCCAGCTGTGATGGGAGCAGCGACCTGGCCAGGCTGATTGGCCAGGGGCAGGGGGTCTGCCATCGCTGAGCCAGGAGGGGAGGGAGAAGGGGCAGACTGAGTGGCACTGCAGCCAGCCCTGGCCTCTGGGTCAGCACCCAGGATGCAGTCACCTGCAAAGCAGGGCAGCTTAGGAGGCGAGGGCAGCTCCCCTCTATCCCAAAGCAGTGGGGGCAGCGGGAGCTGGAGGGGCAGGGACATGGTTCTCTTGCAGGGCTTCCTGGGGGCAGAGGCGGGTGGAGGATGGCTGCTGGATGGCTTTGGAGCCTCCACCTCCTCACACAAAGGTGGTGACACCGGGACACTGGGCGGGGGGTCTCCCCGCAGCACTTCCTCTGCAGGGCTCTGTGGCTGCAGGAAGCCACTGGGGCTTGGGTTTGGCTGCAGAGCAGGCGGGGCACCTCCCGCAGGGCTGCCTGAGCCTGAGACCACCCCGCCTTCGGAGCAGCAGCTCCTGGGAGACAGCGGGGCGCGCCCACTGACGCTGCCCTGTGGGTGCTGGGCACGGAGACCCAGAGGCCCAGGACCGCTCTTGCCGGCAGGGAGGATGCCCGTGGGCTCTGGGGCCCTAGCTGTCAGTGGGGGGTCCTCAGGGCGGTAGGGGCTGTCCTGGTCACGCAGTCCCTTGTTCTGTACCTGATGGTCTTGGTTCTCTGCCCTCCCTTTTGGGGACTCTTCTTGGACCTTCACCTCCATGTCCTTCGGAGGAGGAAGTGGGATGGTACTCACTGGTTTTGGCTTCACAGCCTGGCCTTCCTGCCCAGGGAGAGCAAGTCTGCCCCTGGGAGGAGGGATGTAGACCGTCCTGGGATAACGGAAACACAGCCGGGGCTTCTCTCGCTGGTCCTTCCACCCCACCAAGGGGAGGACCCTCAGAGGGAAGCGCCTAGACTGGGGGAGAGGACAAGGCCTTCCCCCGGCTGTGTGACAACCAGATGTTGCTGGTGCAGGACTCCTGGGAAGGAGCCTGAGCCCAGGACCCAGGGCAGGTTCAGGACCCCGGGGGCGGAGCCTGTGCCCATGGCCCAGGGCAGGTGTAGGGCCCCAGGGAAGGAGCCTGTGCCCATGGCCCAGGGCAGGTGTAGGGCCCCAGGGAAGGAGCCTGTGCCCAGGGCCCAGGGCAGGTGCAGGACCCCGGGGGCGGAGTCTGTGCCCAGGGCCCAGAGTAGGTGCAGGAGCCGCGGGGTGGGCGCGGCTAGGCGGGGCATCCCCTCTGCGCACCCCGAAAGCCACCGGGCGGCGGCGGCCGCGGCGGCGGATTAAAGGAAGAAACCTGGAAAGCAAATTGCCCATCGAGAGCAAGTTGTGCGCCAAGCGAGCCGAGGTCAGAGTGGAGACCGGGAGCGCTGCTCCGTCGCTTCCTCCTCTGCTGGGGCTCTCGCACGCACTGAGCCAACGTGGTCCAGGAGCTCTGATGTCTCCATGGAAACGTCAACGGAGACTGTGCACGTGCCAGTCCAGCGCGGGAGGAGAGGTCAAAGGGCAGGGGGCGGGGCCTCCGCACTGGCCACGCCCTTCCTGACTCTCCAGCACCTGGGCCTCCAGCTGTGGGGCAGGGGCTGGGCACCGCTGGCCATGCACGAGGAGCCTGTTCCAGACCCGGTCTCCGCGCCAGACCTGCCCTGCCTGCCTCGGGCTCTGCGGGCGCTTAGGCGCCTTCCCCAGGGTCCAGGAGGCCCGAGCCTGTCACAGCCAGTGCGGGAGCCCCCAGATCCTGCGGGCATGTGGCCCCTTCTCCGGCCTCCCCAGCTTCTCTGTGCGGCCCGGACTCAGAGCCTCCCTCCATGGCTGCCCTGGCCGCCCGCCTCCCCGGCCAGGGTTGAAGGTTCCTGAGGAGTGGACCCGAGCCCTGACCTGACTGGGGCCGCACCCCCACATCCAGAGCAGAGCCCGCAGCTAGCAGGGATTGCACCCCAATACGCTGCCTTGTGAGTGAGCAAACAGTGAGTCTTTCCCCAGGAGCCTTCTTGGGCGGGAGTCCCTGTCCTTGTGGGGCAACGGAGGGGACACAGGGAAGCATCTCCCAGGCCTTCCGTGTCCTTTGAAGCCAACACAGCGGTCAGAGCCTTTGAAGCGCCCAGCGGACACCATCACATGCATCTCCCGACTTGTCCTTGCATTTCACCCTTTGCATGGACTGGCTCATGAAAGAAACAGCTGACCCCAGAGGTGTGGCTCCATGGGTTAGAGTGTTGTCCCATGCAGGGGAAGGTCACGGATTCAACAGCCAGTCAGGGCATGCTCTTGGGTTGTGGGTTGGACCTTAGATTCTAGGCCCGGGTCAGACTCGGGGGTGAGGAGGTGGGGCAGGTTGCAAACAATGGATGTGTCTCTCTCACTTTGGTGTTTCTCTCTCTCTCTCTCTGCCCCTCCCTCCCTCCCTTCTTCCCTTCGACTCTCTCTTTCTTAAAAATATATTTTATTGATTTTAACAGAGAGGAAGGGAGAGGGATAGAGAGTTAGAAAACATCAATCAGCTGCCTCCTGCACACTCCCTACTGGGGATGTGCCCGCAACTAAGGTACATGCCCTTGACCAGAATGGAACCTGGGACTCTTGAGTCCCCAGGCCGACGCTCTATCCACTGAGCCGAACCAGTTAGGGCCCCTCCCACTCTCTTGAAAATCAATGGAACAAAATATCCTCAGGTGAGGGTAAAAAAAATAGTTGAAGTGGCCTTTGCTTTAGGACTTAACATCTTTACAAGTACATGGATTTCTTTGCTCTCAGCCCTGCAATGAATTTTGGGGCAGTATAATGTAAATTACTAATCATCTTCTTTTGAACATTAGGAATTAAAACGGCATGTTTTAATCTGATATTTGTGAGCACATATTTCTTGAAGGGACCCTAATAGGTATCCACAACAAGTAATCAAAAACTCCATGGGGGTTTAGGGAATTTAATCTTTTTAAGAAATATATTTTTACTGGTTTTCAAGAGAAGAAGGGAGAGGAACAGAAGATAGAAACATCAATGATGAGTGAGGATCATTGATCGGCTGCCTCCTGCACACTCCACACTGGGGATCCAGCCGCAACCCTGGCATGCGCCCCCACCAGGAATCCAACACTGACCTCCTGGTTCCTAGGTCGATGCTCAACCACTGAGCCACGCCTGCTGGGAGGGAATTTAGTTTGACATTGCTATCCAGGTATCTAGAATGGTGTCTATTACACAGCAGCAAGTTTTCAATAAATGTTTGTTGAATAAACATATGTAGTGACTACTTTTCCTCCATCTGTGACCTTTTATGTTAAAATGTATTATGATTTTTACCGAAATCAAGACGTTCACCTCTTGGGGTGCTCTATTCAAGAACTACACGTGGTTGTTGTTAGGTAGTTTTTATTTACTTGCACCCAATAAAGGAGACACACATCTCCAAAACTATCTTGGAGAGACTTAGTTACTTCTTATGTATACTATTTGGTTAACTACAGGTTGATTTCTTCTTTTTTTTTTTTAAATATATTTTATTGATTTTTTTACAGAGAGGAAGGGAGAGAGACAGAGAGTTAGAAACATCGACGAGAGAGAGAAACATCCATCAGCTGCCTCCTGCCTCTTACTGGGGATGTTCCCGCAACCCAGGTACATGCCCCCGACCAGAATCGAACCCAGGACCCTTCAGTCCGTAGGCCGATGCTCTATCCACTGAGCCAAACCGGTTTCGGCTGATTTCTTCTTTACAGGTTGAGTTCCTGTCAAGCTCATCCTGTTTACAGCGGCACCTGCAAAAACTGGTATGTTTTAACATTTAGCGGGAATAGTGAGAAGGTCCCAGAGCTTGAGACATGATCTGTTTAATATAGTTTGACCAGCCATACAATTTAAATCCTAAATACTTCAGTCGTTATGTCTTTTTAAACAGTCAATTATTTCTAAATAACTTCAGAATTTTTCATACTTAAGTAACGGTAATTTTCCCTAATATTTTCAATAACCAATCCAAATTAAAATTTCCCCAATTTTCTCCAAATGACTTATGGAAAAATGCTATTATTTCCCTCAGGAGCCAATAAAGGACCACCCCTTGCATTTGCCAGAAGATTCCAAATTCACACCTTAACCTCTTCCTGTTTCCTGGCTACTTGAAGGAAGTGGCTGCTTCAGGATGGAGCTGATCACCCCCTGCCCAGCCAGTAGCGTCAGAAACTCACTGAGCGGATGATGGGTGCAAACCTGTCCCTTTTCTGAGAAGCATGTGTAGGCCGTCCTCTCTCAGAACTTCTACCCATAGGTCTAGTCAAAAAGGAGGTTTATCTGAGTAACAAATAAGACCAAACATTAAAAAAAAAAAAAAACCCTTAACCTCCTGGGGCTCTGAAAGAACCTGGGTGGGACACTTAAGAAATTGGTTCTCCAGCTTTCCACTTGCATAAAGGCGGAGCAGGAGTGACGTCAGAGGGGCTGTGGAGGCCTGTGGGAAGTGTAGTCCTGAAGCTCCTGGCTCCTGCCAGCACTCTGGGAAAGGACCTCCAGTCCATGCAGCAAGTGTGATCCCCGGTACTTACCCCAGAAGACTCCCTAACTTGTGTCCCACCAGAGTCACCAGAATATGTAGCAGCACAACCAAGGGCTCCGGCCTGCCTGTCACTACTTGAGCCAATGAAGCAGAGACAGGGTTGAGTCATATATGAGCGTTTATTCCAATATTGCCGGCAGCATGGGAAGAGCAGCAGGTCAGCCACAAAAATCTGCTCTGCACCCCCATAAGCCAGCTGCTTACAGAGGGTAGGAGGCAAAGATTACTTGGGAGTCTAAGAACTCCAGGCAGGGGAAAGCAGGCAAGGCATGGCGGTTACAGGCAATAGGGCTGGGGGTGCAAAGGGCAGGCATCTCCAAGACTAGATTGTAAATCTCTCCAGGACTGTGGGCAGTTCTCTGGAAAGGAGGGTGGACTGCGTCCCAGTGTGAGCTCCCAGGTCCCAGGGCGTAAAACTCTGCTCATCCAGGTTGGAATGTGCTTTCTCTAATCGGAACAGAGCAATCACAGTTAACAGAGCATGACTGATATTTCTTATCATTGTAGCTAGTCCCCCATATTCTGTTTCTGTCTCTCACTAAAGTTGAAGTTTTCTAATTTTATTCTTGAAAAGAATCTAACTACATCATGCAATTAAAACAAATTTATCTATTCTGTCTTTACTCTTAATTCATAATTTGAAACCAATTAATTTTATAAAAATCATGCTTTAAGGTGGAAAAGGGAGTTTCACTCAAGTTACAATTGACTCACTGGTGGTTTCCCTTATAAGTCTTTTGCTTTACCAATATGACAAGGTAAGATTTTTGGAAGAAGGTAATTGCTGAGGCACAAGAGGATGCCATATGCTTTGTTAGTGTTCTCCCTGCTACCCCATGGCTCTTGTAATTTGTCACAACAAATGCTCTTGACAACATTGGCAAGAGACAGCAAACCTGTTATTATTATTTTATTTTTATTAAGCACCGGCACACAGAGTATTAACGCTGTCCTGAATTATCCATAAAATGATTATTATTATTGTTTGCGAACCCACAAAATTTGAAATCTGAAAAAAAAATCAATGGAGGTCCTTTTCTTGAGAGCAGAAGCCTGGCTTAGGATTGATTCATCTTTGTCAGTGACATGTGAGGACTGGAGCCGACTGAACTTTGGAGAAGTCAGGAATATATGAACTCCTCCCTCCTCCAGTGTGGCTCTCTCTGTCTCTCTCTCTGTCTCTCTCTCTCTCTCTCTCTCTCTCTCTCTTTCTTTCTTTTTTTAAAGGTTTAAACAACCCCAGGATGAAGCTGTTCTCTCCTTCCATCCAGATCAGATTGGGAAATACAGCATTGAATGCCATAACCCACACTTAGTTTCTTTCTCATTTGGTAAGAAAGTGGATTGTGTCAAGCCTGAAGGAAGGCAGCTGGTATGAATCCCTACACTCCCTATTGTATGAAAAATGAGCTCTGAATGTCTGGGCCTTGCACCAGCCTGCACCCTGGGAGCGATGCTGACACTGGGTTGTTAGTGCTGACTGTGACTGGGGCACTTTGGCGCTTGGTTGCCAGGCCTCTCCAGGCATTCCTGAGGGTCTCTAGGAAGGTGCTCCTATGAGCAGAGCAACCCATTTGCTCATGTTCTTTGACTAAAGGGTCCTTGTTAATATCCACTCTTTGCAAACTCTGGAAGGCGGAAGGCGGTGCTTCATCAGAGCCCCTGGTGCCAGGTATTGCCCTCCCCCAGGACATGGATTCCCTGAGCCTTGTTCTGTCTGGATCCTGGCTCCTCCCTGGGAAGCAGCGCTAACAATCTCTTTCACTGGCTGGGGACACATCCTGGTCTGCCCTCCGTTCCCCACCTGTCTTCTGCCTCTCTGCCCTGCTTCTTGTGCACCAACTTCCTCCCTCCTCCTTTTCACAAAAAAATAGTCCTCCATGCCCAGCAACTCACCCACTAGACACCTAATGGTTCAATGTGCTCAGCAAGGACACCTAAGGCTGCACAGGTGGCAGCGGTAGGACCAGAATGTAGATCCTAGTCCAGGGGTGGGCAACCTTGGCACGCATGCCAAACATGGCACGCTAGTAACTTTTGCTGGCACGCGAAACCCTCTCTTATAATCTTCCATTGACAATTTTTTCTTAATGTTGACTTTTTTATTTATCAGGTAAATTCAGTGTAGTTGCATCTTAGATAAATAAATAATTTTACATAACAAGTTATCTTAAAGACCATAGACATGGATTGACGAGAGAGGGGAAGAGCAATTTCTATGCCTCTGCCTTAACTCTCCCTGCCTTCCTAGATCCAACCAGTGTTTTGGTTTCACCCACATACGCTTGTGAATCTTTGTTCTCAGTGATGAATTTTGTTAAGTCTCATAATAGGAGTAGCCTGACGGATGAAAGTAGTAGCTCGCGCATATCTCTGAAGGTCACGAAATATAAACCTGATGTAAAATCTCTGTCATCAGTGATGCAGCAGCAAAAGTCCCACTGATAATATCAAACGGAGTCATAAAGTTTTCTGTAGGACTATCACTGTACATGTATACATTAAAAAATAGCCCTAACCTTAACCGGTTTGGCTCAGTGGATAGAGCAACGGCCTGCGGACTGAAGGGTCCCAGGTTTGATTCTGGTCAAGGGCCTGTACCTTGGTTGCTGGCACATCCCCAGTAGGAGGTGTGCAGGAGGCAGCTGATCAATGTTTCTCTCTCATCGATGTTTCTAACTCTTGATCCCTCTCCCTTCCTCTCTGTATAAAATCAATAAAATATATTTAAAAAAAGAATCATTTAAATAAAAAATATAAATAAATAAATAAATAAATAAATAAATGTATTTTTCATAATCATATACTGTGTTTTTCTCGCTCGAATGAATTTTATTATTTCTTCAAGGTTCTTCACATACGTACACCTTAAGAGATATCAAGTAGGCGTAACATGTTCTCAAAAAATTTGGGTTGGCACGCAGAAGAATTTTGAGTCAGAGATTTTGCTGGTTTTGGCATGCACTCACAAGAAGGTTGCCCACCCCTGTCCTAGTCTGTCCACAAAGTTTGTTCCCCTATATTGTGGAGTATTCCTATTAGTTATATGTTTCAGAAAACACTTGGAACATGTCTTCATTTTATTTGAAAGGTTGTTAAATATGATATGTTTGAACTAAATAAGTTAAGTTCTCTTAAAGTTAAGCATTTTCCCATTTTGGTTGTTCTTGGATTCCATCTATTTTAGAGTCTGGGGGGGAAAAAGCCCAATAGACTGAAGGCTTCCCCATGTGGGCCCCAGACAGTGCTGCTGGGAACTCAAAGGTTGAAGACATGGTTGTCCTTTGACAGTGACTCCAGAACTGCAGCCCAACTGCCAAATCCTGCCTCTCCATAGAATGTGAGTTACACAAAACAGCACTTCTCAACCCTCAGCCAGATTATAAATCTGTCTCATGATCATGTGGGCTGGTTGCTCATTTCTTGTATTTTTCCCCAAGAGACAAACCCTTTTCTCTTTCCTTCCCTCACCCCTACTTTCCTTCTCTTCCTCCTTCCATCCCTACTCTGTGTGAGAATTGTCCTGTCCCTGGTGTGGTGAGAGGGAGGGCATGTGGCAGCCCTGCAAAGATGGTGCATTAATATTCCTCAAGCAGAGCCCGTAAAATAGAAAATTATAGTTGAAGTTTCTCAAATTGGGAGGAGGAGCCACACCTCAGATAACATCATCGGTGACTCTGAAATGGGAATTCTCATTGGCATGACTTGTGGTGCTTTCTTAATCACAAATGCAGCCAGGAATGTCTATATTGAAAAGTCCTCACAGGCGGTGTGAATGTAGCTCCATCTCAAGTCTCATTGTCCTGTGTAATAAGAGTTGGCTTTAAGTATTGAGTTTTAAGTATTCTTCACTAGTGGTTGGCCCTGGTGTGGCCTTTGTCTCTCTACCTCTCAACCTCCTGGTCTTTCCCCCTCCTACTACCGAGCACCTATGGAAGGGGGATCTGATTGATTGGTTAACCACCAACATACATGTTCAAACAAATAGCGATTGAATAAATGAATGATTGTTCACAAATAGAGCAACTTTGGTTCAGGTGTGATTCCCTCTTGTGTTAACAATAGTGACCTGATTCAGATGAAACACATATTTTTGCAAACCCAAAAGAACTCACCTGGATCCAGTTTTCTCTTGTGACAGTGGTGTAATTGAGAAGCACGATTGCAATTGAAAAGTCTTGTGATATGCAAGACAGGAACTTTGGACATGCATGTCAATAAAAAGCAAGACCAGCTGCAAAAGAGTTAACACCTTCCTAAGAGAGACTAGATGAGTGCTACTGAGGCTCAGGGACAGGAGGAATAGATTCCATATTGGGGTGAGGGAAGGAGAAATAAAAAACTACCTTCTCATTCTTTCTCTTTTTATTTCCCCTTTACTTTTTTCCCAATTTCAAGGAAATTCATCCTTGTTCAGACCTCTCTTCTGCTTCTTTCTTCCCCCTGCCCTCGCCCAGGCCTCTAGCTCCCCTGGTGCCTCTTCCTTTCCACCTCACTTAGCATCGAGTCAGTTCTGGTTCCTTCCTCAGTTAGCAACCTCCACATCCACATTTCCACAGAACAGTTGTAGATACAATTTGTCTTCAAAGGAAAAGGAAAAATTAAAGCAATTGATTATTACAAAGGAGATTATTTCATCACACATTTTTTTCAGATATGGAAAAAATAATCTGAAAATAGAAAATACTTGCATATTAAAATAAATATTTTCCTCAGTTTCAGAGAACTTGAATCTGTGTCTGAATTTTGATAGGCTCATCATGACATTGGAGGAAAGAAAGACATACTTCTAGAAGTTACTAATTAATCCATGAAACCAAATAGAAGTAGAATTTTTTTAATGGATTAAAACTAGATTTAGGTGGTATATACGTAACACTATCAATTTCACCACATAGATTTTTATTTCTAACATTCAGTGTTAAATTCAGACTGGAAGCCATCATCAATAAATTTATTAATATCTTTCCTTCCTTCAAAATTTTCTGTATTGCAGAATAATTAACATTCAATAATTTAACTCTGAAATGGAAATTTTCTTTTAATCTTTCTAGATATGTTCATTCTTCAGAGAGTTTAGAGCTGGGGTAGACTATTAAGATAATCTATGTTAGGGTTTTTGGCCTGTGACATGGGCTGTGAAGGAAGTCACAACTGAAGAGAAGAGATAGATGCAGAGAAAGAGAGTTTATTTTTACTTTTCCCAAGGGAAAGGGCTGGTGCATTGCTAACCAATACAAGGGCAAGCAACAAACAGCTGCTCCCCCTTTTAAAGCCCTGGCTGCTGTTGTAGGTGACATGGAAGAAAGGGGAATTTCAGTGCTGAAATTGAGCAGACATCAGGGGGTTGTCTTTGAAAACATTGTTTGCTTTTTTAAGGAGACAGTCCGGGCAGATGTCCTAGGGAGGTGTCTTCCTCAGTTAGCATCCTCCATAGAGTAACAGTTATGAAGAGTTCAATAGAATCTTGTTTGAAGAGGAGGAGTGAAGGGGACTTACTAACTGTTCCTGAGTTGTAAAAATAGCAGGAAGGAGGGGTATGCGAAAATGTAGCCTTGAGAGTAACTTATCTTGTCTTGAGTTTAAACAAAGGGGCTGTTTGAATCAGAGGTGCTAACAATCTTGGGGTTTAATTACAGGTGCTTCTCATAATTGTGGAAGGCCATACCAAAGAAAAAGAAAGGCCTTTCTATCCTAATAATCTATTTCCATCATTTCACTTCATAATGAGTAAAGTGGGGTTCAAAAGGATTGAAATCTTGCAAGAGCTTCAACGAACTTGGGGCTTCAACCCTGGCTGCATGTTGGAATCATCTGGGCCAGTGGTCGGCAAACTCATTAGTCAACAGGGCCAAATATTAACAGTACAACAATTGAAATTTCTTTTGAGAGCCAATTTTTTTAAACTTAAACTATACATTGTTATTAACTTAATTAGGGTACTCCTAAGGCTTAGGAAGAGCCACACTCAAGGGGCTAAAGAGCCACATGGGGCTCGCAAGCCGCAGTTTGCCAACCATGGATCTGGGGCACTGTTTTTTAAAAAATGCAGATGCTCAGGTCCCACCACTAGAGATTTGAATTTTAATGGTGAGTGTGGGGTATATATTTCAAAGCTCCCCAGATGATGCAAATAAGGGGTGAATTAGATGCTCTGCATTGTGCCACCTCACTTACCTAGATTGAATAGACTCCGGGGACTATTTCTTAATGACCTAAGTCACTCATGGAGCAGAGGACATGAACAGGGCTGGGTAGTTAGGAGGCTGGGAGACCAAGTTATACACAGACCTCGCTGGGAAGCAGAATCCTGCCTGCAGGAGTGAGGGCTGGCCCACAAACTGTTAAATGACCAAGGCAGTGCTACTGGGAAGATGCAAAAACAAAAATGGGACTATTCAAGGAGACAGGGAAGTCGGATTGTTTCAGCATCCTAGGGTCAGATGAAGCACTTAGGAAACCTCCACCAGTGTTACATATATAATCCAGAATATATTTTTCACTCCTTGTTTTACTTTTTATTCTCGGTGTTATCGTCGCCAACATCCCATCTCCTGGGACTCAGTCCAGCAGCAGCAATGGAAACAGTCAGCATGCTGCTCACGGTCCTCTCCATGCCACCCTTTAGGTCGCCTTGGAACATGAGCTTCCTCAGTCCTGTGTCCAAATCAGCAGGGAGTGTCCGTGGCAACGCACAAAGGAGGCCTCTCCACACCTTTCTGAGGACGGTCCTTGGGTTTGTAAGATGGCAGGAGCAGTGGCGTGTGTTCCTGTTCAGTCATCACAATCACACCACCAACAGGTTGTAATTTTTTTCAATATTTTACATGCACAGTCACGTTATTTGCAAATTGTGATGTTTTCATTTATTCCTATCCAGTCTTTTCTCTTTGCCTGACTTTATTGCATTGGCATCATCTTCCAGTTCAGTGTTAGGAGCAGCGTGAGCAGACGTCCTTGGCTCGTTCTTGACCTCCAGGGGAAAAGCTTTCAGGAATCATCCTTAAATGTGCTGTTTACTGTGGGCTTTTAAAGGTGTTCATCAGAATACGATTTTGTTTCTGTTTTCCACTAACTGGTACTGACTGTTATCAAGTCAGTTTTTTGTCTTTGTTCATGTGTTTGCTGAGTATTTTTCATATGCAAATAATCTCTCTAGCATCTTGCTGTTGTAAAGATGAAGCATCTAACACTATGCAATGCTATCTGTAAAAAAATTAGGAGTATGCCAGTTTTATTGCCCTTTTTAAAATAGATCTAAAACATTCTTAACATGTCAATTCTGCTTACATACCTGACAAAGCATATGTCTCTGTTCATGGAAGTTCTGAGCAGCTGAGTTCCAGAGCTGGGCTTGCAGCTGACATGCATGTTACATCAATCATATTGGCTACTGAAGGGCATAGTCTACCATGTGTCCTTGCATGAAAAACTAGGATTAGCATCCAAATGACCCAGCAAATCATCATCTGAAATGACATTTGATTATCAAATGTTGTAGCCATATGGATACAACAAGAGCGATAGAGTACTGTACGGTATTTATGCTTTAAAAATCTACGTAAGTCCTAACCAGTTTGGCTCAGTGGATAGAGCTTCGGCCTATGGACTGAAAGGTCCCAGATTCGATTCTGGTCAAGGGCATGTATCTTGGTTTCAGGCACATCCCCAGGAGGAGGTGTGCAGGAGGCAGCTGATGGATGTTTCTCTCTCATCGATGTTTCTAACTCTCTCTCTCCCTTTCTCTCTGTAAAAAAAAACCTATATAGAATTTATAGTGAACCTCTTGTAACATTTCATGATCGAATAAATGAGTGGAATTTTGCAACCTGGAATAGCACTTAGAAAGCTGGTTGAGACAGGTCCAGGTTTAATAGAATAGGACAGCGATTTCCAACCTTTTTCATCTCATGGCACACACAACCTAAGTACCAAAATTCTGTGGAACAACAAAAAATATGTTTTTTGTGGGGTTTTTTTTGCTGATCAGATTAAAAGAATAGGTATAATTTTGATCCATTCACATCAGATGGCTATTGAGTTGGCTGCTGTCATTGTATGTATTTGACCATCTAAGGGAAAAGAGGTCAGTGCCCTGACTAAATAGTCAGGTGCTGGGTGTTTTAGGAATTCTTGGGCACCACCAGGGTGCCTGCTGTGGACACTGGTTGACAACCTCTGTAATCGGAGGGTGTGCTATGGAAGGGAACCCCGGGAAAGGGAACAGCATGCTTGGAGTAACAAAGTGGTCAGAGGGGTGAGGCTGGAGTCCCAGGTGGGTCTGGGGGTGTGTTTATGGCTGTGCTTCTTAAACCTCTAACACCTGTGGTGAGGGAATATATTTGTCTTGTTTTGTTAAATTTCTAATCTGCTGAGACAAATAGTTTTATTGAATCCAACAACAATGAATTACTAGAAAAATAATCATGTTATATAAAGGTCTAACTTTCTATTTATTTTTTTCTTTATTTGTTGAATTTATTGGGGTGACATTGATTCACAAAAGCATACAACATTCAAGTGTACAATTCGATGAAACATCACTTGCTCACTGCATCATGAACCATCACCCCAAGCAACATGTATTACTGTCTTCCAGACTCCTGCAGCCACTGTGGAAAACAGTACGGAATTTCCTCAAAAGGTTAAAAAGCAGGAAACTGCTTTTTGTTCCAGTGATCCCACATCTAGGCATAGATCCTAGGAATCCTGATGCACTAATTGGGAAGAATATGTGCACCCCTATGTTCATTACAGTGTTATTTACAGTAGCCAAGATCCGGAAGCAGCCCAAGTGCCCATAAGTAGATCAGTGGGTCAAGACGCTGTGGTACATGGGATACTATGAGGCCATACAAAAGAGGGAAATCTTACAGCATAGATGGACCCGGACAGTATTATGCTAAGTGAAAGAAGCCAGTCAGAGAAAGACAAATAACGTTCCATTTCTGTACATATCTCATCTCAGACCAGGGAAAAGCAATTCCCTGATGCACAACAGGCTGGCCAGCACTCTGAGGAGCACTTGGTAGGGAATGGTGGTGATGGCACTTGAAAGAGGTTGGAGCTAGACTGCCAGGAATCTCGTGCATGATTAAAGAATTCCAAACTTTATGTTCTTAAAGCTGCCATAAATTATCTTCCCAAATTTATTTGCACTGCAGGTTAACTCGCTTAAGACTACTGTGTTGAATGGTTGTTTGATAAAACATACATCTAACAACCTATTTGGGCCTTGCAGATATGGATTAGTATCACATCAGTTGCCCGGAATTTTTTTCTTTTAAGTAAATAACCTGGTTTGTGGAAATTTGGGTTTGTTTGGGTAAAGGAACACTTTATATCATCCCCATCTCCCCTCCCTGTTTCTCTGTCTTGTATCCGCTATCATCTGAGTTGGTTGGATTTTACATCAGATTTCTGAGGGACCAGAACTGACCTGTGAGCCCCCTACCTTGTGTTGTCCTGAGCTCTTGTGACCTCCTTCCAGGCACCAGGTTTCAAGATGCTGTACGTATGTGGGGCCAGATTGGGCCTGCTGGGGCTCCCCCTCTGCAGAGCTTCACCCCAAACCTGTGATGGCCCTGAGGTGGGATGATGTGAACATCTGAGCGCCTAGGTGAGGAGGGTACCTCGGGCTCAGGCACATCAAAGGGATCCCCACCCTGGGATACAGCCTTCCAGCTGGAGGGCATTCACGATAAGGTAAACATTTCCAATTTTTTAAATATGTGGGAATAAAATGACCCTGTGAGTGAAAATGAAGGAGCATCTGAGTGAGAATAAAATGTCTGTGAGAGTCATTTACATACCACAGGGCAATATTCCTTTACTTTGGTTATAATGAGACTGGAGGCCTGACGCACAAAATTCGTGCAAGGGGCTCGGCCCCCACTCCCATCGTGGCTTCATCCGGAAGGTCATCTGGAAGGACTCCTGGTCTAATTAGCATATTATGCTTTTATAGATTGTTAGTTAGAATTCTTACCTGAGTCCAGAATTCAACCAGTAAGTATTCTTTTCACCCCATTCCGTGCTGTCTCTGACCGAGGGGTGGAGGGGCTGCTTTTAGAAGGAGATGACATCCCTCGATCACTCTCTCCATTCCTTCATGGTGGCCCTCATTATGGGCCTGAGGAGAGCTGGTCACTAAGGACACCCCCGCCTTTGTCTCCTGGGCCCTGCCCGATGGAAGTGCTGCACTGAGTAGGGTGTGTTTGTGAGAGTTTGCCTTGCCAGCCTCGTGTGAAGCCTTTGCATTCATCACTCCCTCTACCCTTCACAATAATCTTATGATATAGGCTTGACTCCTATCTTCATCTTAAAGGTACACATGTTTTCTTTCCCTGAACCATTTGGAAATATGTGGCAGACATCATGACACATTCCCACTCAATGCTCAGGATGCATTTCCATATCATTTTCCTGAATAACCATATCATTTTCACACTAAGAAATTAATAATTTGAGAGAAACCAAGATGGCAGCATAGGTAATTGATCCAAACGCTGGAAATTGCTGCCTCGCACAACCACTTCAAAAATACAGCTAAAAGACAAAATGGACATCGTCCAGAACCACAGGAAGGCTGGCTGAGTGGAAATTCTACAACTACAAGGAAAGAGAAAAGCACACTGAGACTCAGAGGAGCTGTGGAAGTAAAGTGCAGAGGTACGGAGGCACACGTGGAAAGGGCTGGCAACTGAGGACACAGTTGTTTTTTTCAATCGGGAGGGAGACACAAGCTCCCGACTGCTCTGAACTCCAGTTCCAGGCGAGTCTCTGGGGACCCAGACTCATACGGGGAGAAATTGGACTGTCTGGCATTAGTCGGAACTTGAGGGCTGCTTTCTCTCAGTAGTGCTCTCAGCGATTAACCGGACACTGAGACCCGGGGCCTCTTAGGGCAGGGCTGAGGATCAGCCATACCTGTTTGCTTCACCCTGTTGACTCCCTGAGACCCCGCCCCACCCAAGCTGTACGCAGAGGCTTTTGCATATGAATGGCCTGACCCTTTGCAATCTGAAATTACCTAACAAACTGAAGCTGGGTCAGAGAGACCCAGAACAACCAAAAGAAGGCCCAAGGCCCCACAGAAGCTTGCATTGCTTCACAGCTGGGCCTCATCTGGGCACCTCCAAATCCCAAACAAATAAGAGGAATCTGAAGATCTCTCCATAGCTCCTGCTGGGTAGCCTCAGGCAGAGGCTAAATTAACACCTCCTTAGAGATAAAAGTGCCAGTGTACCCAGTGGTCAGAGTGGGACCATCCAGATTACAATGCCTCAGATCCATAAGGGTCACACTCAGGGGGCAGACTCAGTGAGCACCAAAGCCCCACTGAAGCAAGTCTTGCCCCAGAAGGGTGTCTCCAGCACAGAAGTTCTCCCACTGTAGACACAGCTGATTCTCACAGCCAATTGGCCTGGAGGTCAATTCCTCCCAGTGATACCTACAACAATCAAGACTTAACTACAACAAGACTGTGCACAAAGCCCACAAAGGGGTGCACCAAGAGTGTCCACTTCAGGTAATTGGGGAGGCTGAGCCACTGGGCCCTATAGGACACCTAGCACACAAAGCCACTCTATCAACACAGGGAAGCATAAAAAATGCGGAGACAAAGAAACAGGTCACAAATGACAGAAATGGAGGAAAGCAAACAACTGGATATAGAGTTCAAAACCATGGTTATAAGGTTTTTCAAGAATTTTCTAGAAACCACCGATAAATTTAGTGAGACCCTCAAGAAATCTAGTGAGACCCTCGAGGTTATGAAAAAGGACCAACTAGAAATTAAGCATACACTGACTGAAGTAAATAATATTATACAGAGTTCCAACAGCAGACTAGAGGATCGCAAGAATCAAGTCAAAGATTTGAAATACGAAGAAGCAAAAAACACCCAACCAGAAAAACAAAAAGAAAAACGAATCCAAAAATATGAAGGTAGTGTAAGGAGACTCTGGGACAACTTCAAACGTACCAACATCCGAATTATCGGGGTGCCAGAAGAAGAGAGAGAGCAAGATATTGAAAACCTATTTGAAGAAATAATGGCAGAAAACTTCCCCTACCTGGTGAAAGAAATAGACTTACAAGTCCAGGAAGCACAGAGAACCCCAAACAAAAGGAATCCAAAGAGGACCACACCAAGACACATCACAATTAAAATGCCAAGAGCAAAAGACAAAGAGAGAATCTTAAAAGCAGCAAGAGAAAAACAGTCAGTTACTTACAAGGGAGTACCCATACGACTGTCAGCTGATTTCTCAGCAGAAACTATGCAGGCCAGAAGGGAGCGGCAAGAAATATTCAAAGTGATGAATACCAAGAACCTACAACCAAGATTACTTTATCCAGCAAAGCTATCATGTAGAATTGAAGGTCAAATAAAGAGCTTCACAGATAAGAAAAAGCTAAAGGCATTCATCACCACCAAGCCAGTATTATATGAAATGCTGAAAGGTATCCTTTAAGAAGAGAAAGAAGATGAAAAGGTAAAGATACAAATTATGAACAACAAATACACATCTATCAACAAGTGAATCTAAAAATCAAGTGAATAAAAAATCATGAACAGAATAAACTGGTGAATATAATAGAATCAGGGGCATAGAAAGGGAGTGGACTGACTATTCTCGGCGGGGGGAAGGGGTGTCGGGGGTGCAGGAAGGGACTGGATAAAAATCATACACCTATGGATGAGGACAGTGGGCGGGGGGGTAAGGGCAGAGGGTGGGGTGGGAACTGGGTGGAGGGGAGCTATGGGGGGAAAAAAGAGGAATAACTGTAATAATCTGAACAATAAAGATTTAATTAAAAAAAAGAAATTAATAATTCCATCATATCATCTCACATAGTCCATTTCAAATCCCCCATTGTCCCAAATCACTTTTATGGCCTTTGATTTTAACTGAAGCTTAAATTTTCTTCATTTATTGTTATGTCTCTTTAGTTCTTTTAATCAAAAACAGCACATACACGCGCGCGCGCACACACACACACACACACACACACACAACACCCTTTTTGATTTTTGTTTTATTTGTTTCAATGACATTGACTCTTTTTGAAGTGTCCAGGCCAGGTGGAACCGTCTGTTTGCCTCCTGGTGGCTCAGGTTATACACCTTTGACATGAATATTCCATAAGCGACACCATGTCTCATAACGCAGCCTCCTCTCCCAGCAGCTGGGGTAGAGGTGGCTTCCCCAGCCACAGCTGGGAGACACTTGGGGCTGAGGGTCTGGTTGGAAGCGGCATCCGCCTGTCCTTCCCAGGGCCACCCACGAGGGCCGTCGGGAGTGCGGAGGGCCTCTCGCTTCCCAGACGGGAAGGACCACGAGCCACCCCACCCCAGAACAAAGAAACAGAATTTCCGGAGGATGAGGCCCAGAAATCAGGATTTTAAAAAGATTCCCAGGTGATTCTAATGTGCAGCCAAGGTTGAGAACCACTGATATAGAAAGTACTTTAGGGGTCAGTGAAGTGGCAGGGATGGAGGTGGGGAGGCATTGGGCCTGTGAACGACTGGGGGTTAAGACCTGGGGAGACTGGGGGGTGTTACTCTGATGAGCTATGCTCTGACATTCCCAAACCCTTACACATGCTCCCTTTGTTTTCTGAATGTTCAGGATGCTTCTGGCACCGAGAAGCTCACCTCTGCCTCACATTTCACTGAGAGGATGACATGACCCTCTTTTCGCTATTCCTTGTTGATCTGCAAACACACCAGAAGGAACCACGTGATCAATGTAGCTACCAGCTGACCCCACAGCTGCCTCCTGGCTCTCTTAGTTCCCCCCAAGGATTTCTGGGCCTTCCTTCCTTATGGTGAGTCATCTTCTGGCCTTTTCTCTCTAGTGGTGAATCCTCCTGCCAACAGAATGTGCCAGCCTTACTTGCTTGAATGCCCCCAAAACTGCTTCTCTTAGTACAAGCGGATTCCTAGTGGCTCTCACTGCCCCTTCCCCAATAAATTGACAGTGTGTTGCACTGATCATATTGTGTGTTATTGACAGAATGGAGCACTGCCTAGTTTTCTATTTTTAGATGTTATATATTTTAAATAAAAGTGCAGTAGGTGTACAAGGTAGATGTTCTTGGGTTTGTTTGCTGAATTTCCTTGTTTTGGTTCTGAAATGAGAAGGCACGGATGCTGAGTTTTATGGTTATCTTGAATCAGCACTGAAAATCCCCCACCAGGTAGAATAAATAGGGTTGGACAGAGCTGGTTTTTCAGGGCCCAATATTTTTTTGGAGTGTATTTCCTTCACCCATCTCTCCATGAACAGAAGGAATCCTCTGCTCTTTAAAAAGAATTTTAAAAATGTTTATTACACTTGTCATACAATATTATATTAGTTTCAAGTATGCAACATAGTGATTAGACATTTACATTACTTACAAAGTGATCAACCAAATAAGTCTAGTACCCATTTGACACCATACATATTTCTTGCAATATTATTGACTTATGCTGTACTTTACTTCCCTGTGACTGTTTTTATAACTGGCAATTTGAAAGTTTTAATCCCTTTCTATTTTTCACCCATCCCCCCAACTTCCCTCCCATCTGGCAACCATTAAAATGTGCTCTGTAGCTATGAGTTTGTGTTTTCTTTGTTCATTTATTTTGTTTTTTATCCACATCTAAGTGAAATCATGTATTTGTCTTTCTCTGACTTATTTCACTTAGCATAACGCCCTCTATGTCCATTCATGTTGTTTCAAATGGCAAGATTTCATTCTTTATTTTGATTGAGTAATATTTCATTGTATATAGTATCAAACCTTCTTTATCCATTAGTCTACCAATGGACACTTAGGTTTCTTCCATATCATGGCTATCATAAATAATGCTACAATGAACTTAAGGGTGTATAGGCCTTTTATTTAATTTTTTGTGTTTCTTTGGATAAATACCCAGAAGTGGAATTTCTAGGTCCTCCTTTACCTCTTGTTATATAGCCTTTGATTTAAAGTCTATGTTGTGCAATATAAGTATTGCTACCCCAGCTTTCTTTTTAATTTCCATTTGCATGAAAAACCATTTCTCATCCTTTGACTTTCAGTCTGTGTGTCTTTTGATCTGAAGGAGATCTCCTGTAGGCAGCATATGCATGAGTCTTATTTTCTTATCCATTTAGCCACCCTATGTCTTTTGAGTAGAGCATTTAATCCATTTTCATTTAAAGTAATTATTGATAGATATGTGGTTATTGCCAATTTGTTTGTTTATGTTAATCCTCATCTGAGGATATTTTCCCATTGATTTTTAGAGAGAGTGGAAGGGAGGGAGAGAGACAGAGACAAACATCAATGTCAGAGAGACACATTGATTGGTTGTCTCCTCCACCCACCCCCTGACCAGGGCTGGGGATTGAGCCTGCAACCAAGGTATGTGCTCTTGCCTGGAATCTAACCCAGGACTCTTCTGCTCACACAGCTCCAGTCCACTCCGCCCTCCCTCTGCACAAGGTGAGTGGCTCCACAGGGAATTTTGTGTGTTGGTCCTTTAAGAGGGTGCCTGTATTTCCAACTTCTCTCCCCAGCAGACAGCAACCCTGCTGCTTTTCACTGCCAGATGTTGTGTGGGCACCCTTCTCAGTTCTGGTGCTCTCTGCTGGGGGCCCAGCTTGGGGATTAGGCCCCAGAGTTCTCAGTGGCACCCCCCACAGCTGAGGTGTCTCTCCGGAACTTCAGGTGCTGTGTGTGAGAGCCCCGGCAGCCCTTTCGTGCCTCTGCCCCTCCTGCCAGCCTCTATGCGGTTTCCACTTTCCATCCTTGGCTATCAGGGTTCTCTCCAGTGAGTCTTCAGTTGATTATTCAGGCAGGTTTTCTTTATTTTCGTTGTAATTCCAGGTTGATCCTTGGAGAATGTCCATGTAGAATCCACTTACGCGGCCAACATTTTTAATCTCTAGGAAGTCTTTTCTGACAACTCTCTCTTCCTCCCTTGCTTCCCCTCCAGGTTGGATGCCCTTTTCGCATGTTCCCATACAACCCATAGTTGTTACATGTTCAGATTGTCTGTGTATTTTCTTTCTCCCCATAGACCAGCGGTTCTCAACCTGTGGGTCGTGACCCCTTTGGGGGTCGAACGACCCTTTCACAGGGGTCGCCTAAGACCATCGGAAAACACATATATAATTACATATTGTTTCTGTGATTAATCACTATGCTTTAATTATGTTCAATTTGTAAACAATGAAAATAGATCCTGCATATCAGATATTTACACTATGATTCATAACAGTAGCAAAATTAGTTATGAAGTAGCAACGAAAATAACTTTATGGTTGGGGGTCACCACAACATGAGGAAGTGTATTAAAGGGTCACGGCATTAGGGAGGTTGAAAACCACTGTCCTAGACCAGGGGTCCTCAAACTACGGCCCGCGGGCCACATGCAAATACAAATATTGTATTTGTTCCCGTTTTGTTTTTTTACTTCAAAATAAGATATGTGCAGTGTGCATAGGAATTTATTCATAGTTTTTTTTTTTAAACTATAGTCCGGCCCTCCAATGGTCCGAGGGACAGTGAACTGGCCCCCTGTTTAAAAAGTTTGAGGACCCCTGGTCCTAGACTGTGGGCTCCCTAAAGACAGGGCAATGTCTAACTTACCTCACTAATGCTTGATGCTTGATGGAGCAGCAAATATACGATGGGCATTAAAGCTTATTGAATGCATAAAGTGAGTTCCATTGTTTAATAATAACCCCTAACCTTTGCTGGGAAATATCAAGTTCAAACTTTTCAGTTCTTTTAGACTGTTTACCAAAAATGTTTGTTTCTACATCACCATATTGGCATTTTGACATGACAGTATTTTTACATTTGTGTAGCATATGAGGCCTGCTTCCTGAGCTACAGGGCGGTGGTCTTACCCTCACCTTGTTGATTCTTGTCAGCCGTGGACAGAGTAGAGTGGCCTTTGCGGACTTGGCACTCAAATCACATTCCTCAGGCCCGTGTGCTTGCCACCCTGCACAGCAACGCCTGTCCGACCACGCGGTCTACATGAATTCTGTTCTGCGTGCCTGTTTGTCCCCGTTATACCTTCCAGTGTCCGTGTGCGCCCTGGGGCTCCAATGCCTGCCTTGCGGAGGTAATGAAATAGGAACATCTACGTAAAGCGCCTCGCACAGTGAGCCATACACTATGTTTTTCCTCATAAGTTGTTGGGCCCCCCAGTCCTCCAGGCCCGCGCCCCCGGCCCTTCGCGCTCCCGAAGCCCTGCGACCGCGCCGTGCGCGCCCGCTGGAGAGCGCCCAGCAGCTCCGCCTGCGTCACGGCCGCCACGGGCTGCCATTGGCTGGCGCGCGTCACGTGCAGCGGCGCGCGGCGGCGATTGGGCGGGCGGGTGGCGGAGGCGGGGCCGCGGGCTGGTGGAGTGTCCGCGCGCCGGGCGGTTGCGTGAGGCCGTGAGGGGGTGTTGCTGCCGGTCCTGCGGGAGGCGCGCCGGGACCCCGCTGCCGGGAGATCCCTTCCCGAACCCCAATGCCGGAGAGAACCACTCCCCCCGGGGCGGGCCGGGGCGGCGAGCCGGGGAATAGGCCGACCTCCTCAGGGGCAGCGGCACCGGCGGCTCCCGCGCCGCAGGTTCGGGGCTGCCGGCCCGTGCCGCCCGGACCCACCCGGTCTCGAGGAGCTGACCGGCGGGTCTGGCGGGGAAGCCCCTGGCTCTGACGCTGGCAACTAGTGACGAGTGAGTCCCGAGCGCGGGGAGCCCGCGGAGACCTCTGACCGACGGGACGCGACTCCGCCTCCGTGTGTAGCCGACCCGGCACAGCGCTCCCCGCTCACCCCCTGGGGGCGGAGAGGACGGTCCCCGCTCACCTTCCCGGGGGCGGAGAGGACGCCGACAGGTCAGCGCCTCGCGCCTCCCGAACGCTGCAGAACGAGCAGATGCACATCCCTGTGAGTTTCATGTCCTGGGGCAGGGGGGTCGGGAGAGAAAATGGCTAGAAAGGCCCCGGGGGGCGGGGATGCTGAGAAAAAGGGGAGACGCCGCTTTAGGGGAGAAACGCGCGTTCCTGAATAGCTGTCCGCACACGCAGGGGAAGCAGACGGCGCTCACACGCGTCCTGCACGGAGCGCTCGGTCTCCACAGCCCCGCGAGCCTCCTCCCACTTTCTGTGCGAGAAGCGGGGGCGCCCCCAGAGCTATTCATGGGGGAACTGAGACTTAACCCAGGCAGCCCGGCCCCAAACCCACCCGCTCGCCCTGTCTCAGCCTCCAGTCCAGCGTGGCCCACCTCCTCGTGCACCGGAATTCCACCTTGTGGCTTTTAACAGGTGCAGGTTCCCGGCCCGCCTTCTGAAATGTGGATTCAGTGTCTAGAACCGGGCTGGGGATCCGCATTTTAACCACTTTCCTAGGTGATTCCATTTGGGGGATTCAGGGAGCATTTTGAGAATAAGTACTGTAGTCTAATTTCCCACCCAGTTCTCATAGGTTGTACCCAAGAGACTCAAAATGTCCCTTCCTGAGCAGAGATTCCAACTCCTCTAGACAGGAGGAAATCCTTTGTTGGGAGAAGCCAGGCCTTATGATGAGACTAGAGGCCTAGTGCATGAAATTCATGCACTTCGGGGGTCCCTCAGCCCAGCCTGCACCCCCTCGCAGTCCAGGAGCCCTTGGAGGATGTCTGACTGATGGCTTAGGCCCGCTCAGTCGGACACCCTTAGCGCTGCCACAGACCCACCACCGCTGCTGAGCTTGCCAGCCATGAGCCTGGCTTCTGGCTGAGCAGTGCTCCCCCTGACCACCAGTGGGCAGCTCCTGCATTGAGTGCCTGCCCCCTGGTGGTCAGTGCATGTCATAGTGAGTGGTTGAGTGACCTTAGCATATCATTAGCATATTACACTTTGATTGGTTGAATGGACAACCGGACACTTAGCATATTAGGCTTTTATTAGATAGGATAGGATAGCATGTTGCACTGCTGAACAGCTCTCAGTTTGAAAAAGTGCTGACAGTTTGCTTTGCCTTTTTCTTTTGTTGAGCTTCCTTCAGTCCAATTCTGACCTTCCTAAAAAGTCAGGTCAAGGCATTAATTTTAAAGTTAATATTAAACAAACTTTGAAACACCATGGAAAAGCTTAAAACCACAGTTCATCCAAAATGTCACCAGTGTAACAGAATTGTTTTCATGTTTTGTTGTATTGTCTTATTAACTATCTCCCAGCTGTTAGTCATGTAGAGATTGTTTAGGTTCACAAAATTTAGGAAATTCTTCTGAGAGATGGGCTTGAACTTTAAATTCCAGTTGGACGCCCTGACCAGTTTGGTTCAGTGGATAGAGCGTTGGCCTGCGGACTGAGAGGTCCCAGGTTCAATTCCAGTCAAGGGCATGTACCTTGGTTGCGGGCACATCCCCAATGGGGAGTGTGCAGTAGGCAGCTGATCGATGTTTCTCTCTCATCAATGTTTCTATTTCTCTATCACTCTCCCTCTCCCTTTCTCTCTGTAAAAAAATCAATAAAATATATTTTTTTTAAAAATTCCAGTTGGAAACCTGAAAATTACCCTGAAGATAAATCTTACATCACAGTTCTGTTTAAGGCATATCTTCCGTTTTCCAAACAAAAATTGCCTCAATGTCTGAAGATCTTTAGTTGTAAAATAAAGTAAGTATAGTGGGTTTGAAAATATATACTTTGAAATGTTTCTTGTCTTGCCCTAGCTGGTTTAGCTCAGTGGATAGAGCATGGGTCTGTGGACTGCAGGATCCCTGCTTAGATTCCGGTCAAGGGCACGTGCCAGGGTTGCAGGCCTCGGGGGTCTCCGGGCGGGGCGGGGGATGGGGACGGGGGGGGGGGGGGTGGGAGGATGTGCAGGAGGCAGCCCATCAATGATTCTCATCATTGATGTTTCTATTTCTCTCTCCCTCTCCCTTCCTCTCTGAAATCAATAAAAATATATTAAAAAAACAAAAAGAAAAGAAATGTTTCTTTTCTAGTGACCTTATCTGTTCTTGCCCATATAACTTCAACCTCACCAAAGGATGCATTTAATTTAATTACTTAATTTGCTTATATATTTTCTGTTGTAAAAATTATAAAAATTGAATAATCTAAACATTTCTTTGCAAATAGTAACTGTATCATTTAATGCACTTAGTGTATGTTACTGGAAAAAGGTACTTTTTCTTCTGGTTCCTGTAGAGACAACACGGAGTAAAAGATAAAGTGGGTTTTGGGTTAAGAAAGAGGTGATATTCTAATTCCAATTCCAATACTTTTTTGACCTTGGGCCAATGACTTCCCCTCTGAATCTCACTTCACTCATATTTAAGGTACCTCCAAGGTTTTATCTAAGATAGCATATATAATATCCTGATAGAGTAATAAGCACAATTATTTTTCTTATTTTATTGATTTCAGAGAGGAAGGGAGAGGGAGAGAGAGAGAGAGCGCGCAACATCAATGAGAGAGAATCATTGATTGGCTGCCTCCTGTTCGCCCCCTACTGGGTATTGAGCTTGCAACCTGGGCATGTGCCCTTGACCAGAATTGAACCCTGGACCCTTCAGTCCACAGGCTGATGCTCTATCCACTGAGCCAACCCTGCTAGGGCAGCACAATTATTTTCCTACCGTTAGTTCTCTTTCTTCTTCACTCTCTTTAGAGCAATTTTGTGAGTTCCAATCCTGCTGTGATATTTAAGGTCATTTTCATTTCCAAAAAGATACAACTTTTTCTAGGACCTACTATGTGTGGATGAAAGGGACCACATGCTAACCTGACAGGCTCAGGGAAGGCCTGCATAGCAGACTCAGAGACCGAAAGTAACCACAAAGGATGGTCTGAAATTAAACTTTAACTAAAAGCAGTTATGGTGGGTAGTCACCTCCTAGGCTAGTATCTTCACTGACAAGGTCAACATTTACCTTAACAGCCTATCTGTCTTTTTGCATCTATAATAACATACCCTTTGAAATGTCTAGGTAACTTGTAAATTCCCTTTTTCCGGACCCCTTGGGGGGCATAATCTAATGTGCTGGGTGCCAGGACAGGTACCACAAATTCCTTCATTATCATGTTAATTGTTCCTGCACCCACCTAAGTATGTGTCTATCATTTTACTTTTTATCCAATCCCAGGGGTTCCCGCCTCCCTCCCCCCCCCCCCCCCGCCACCCCCGCCCGCTTTGCTTTCTCCCGCCTCTCTAGTCTATCACCGATGGATTTCATGTAACCCACCTAGGTCCCTTTTCTTTGATTGCATGTATAAATACAAATGTAACCCGCCAATCTCTGGAGCATTATCTGAATTCGTTGAAGTTCTGCTTCCCAGCATATGTCGACAGTTTGGCTCAAATAAACTCACAAAAATTCTTTACAGGTTTCAATGGTTTTTACGTTAACATATGTATGAATCATTTTTTAAAAATCCTTAAAATAATGATCCAGCTTTTATTTTTTTATTTTAATTTTTTTATTGCTTAAAGTATTACAAAGGGTATTACATATGTATCCTTTTTTTCCCCGCCCTTGACAATCCCCTGGCCTCCCCTACCCCTCAGTGTCTTATGTCCATTGGTTATGCTCATATGCATGTATACAAGTCCTTCGGTTGATCTCTTACCCGCCTCCCTACTGCCCCCCAACCCTCCCCGGCCTTCCCCCTGCAGTTTGACAATCTGTTTGAGGCAGCTCTGCCTCTGTATCTATTATTGTTCAAAAGTTTATAATGGTCTCTATTATCCATGAATGTGTGAGATCATGTGGTATTTTTCCTTCATTCACTGGCTTATTTCACTTAGCATAATGCTCTCCAGTTCCATCCATGCTGTTGCAAATGATAAGAGTTCCTTCTTTTTTACAGCAGCATAGTATTCCATCGTGTAGATGTACCACAGTTTTCTAATCCATTCATCTACTGATGGGCACTTAGGCTGTTTCCAGATCTTAGCAATGGAGAATTGTGCTGCTATGAACATATGGGTGCATATATCCTTTCTGATTGGTGTTTCTGGTTTCTTGGGATATATTCCTAGAAGTGGGATCACAGGGTCAAATGGGAGTTCCATTTTTAGTTTTTCGAGGAAACTCCATACTGTCTTCCATAGTGGCTGCACCAGTCTGCATTCCCACCAGCAGTGTACAAGTGTTCCTTTTTCTCCACATCCTCTCCAGCACTTGTCGTTTGTTGATTTGTTGATGATAGCCATTCTGACAGGTGTGAGATGGTACCTCATTGTTGTTTTGATTTGCATCTCTCGGATGATTAGTGACTTTGAGCATGTTTTCATATGTCTCTTGGCTTTCTGAATGTGCTCTTTTGAAAGGTGTCTATTTAGGTCCTTTGCCCATTTTTTGATTGGATTGTTTATCTTCCTTTTGTTAAGTTGTATGAGTTCCCTATAAATTTTGGAGATTAGGCCCTTATCAGATGTGACATTGGCAAATATGTTTTCCGACGCAGTGGGATTTCTCGTTGTTTTGTTGATGGTTTCTTTTGCTGTGCAGAAGCTTTTTATTTTGATGTAATCCCATTTGTTCATTTTCTCTTTAGTTTCAAGTGCCCTAGGAGCTGTATTAGTGAAGAAATTGCTTCGGCATATGTCTGAGATTTTGTTGCCTTTGAATTCTTCTAGAATTTTTTATGGTTTCCTGTCGTACATTTAAGTCCTTTATCCATTTTGAGTTTATTTTTGTGTATGGTGTAAGTTGGTGGTCTAGTTTCATTTTCTTGCATATATCTGTCCAATTTTCCCAACACCACTTATTGAAGAGACTATCTTGGCCCCATTGAATGTTCTTTCCTCCTCTGTCAAATATTAATTGAGCATATTGGTTCAGGCCGATTTCTGGGTTCTCTATTCTATTCCATTGATCTATATGCCTGTTCTTGTGCCAGTACCAGGCAGTTTTGAGAACAGTGGCTTTGTAATACATCTTGATACCTGGTATTGAGATCCCACCTACTTTGTTCTTTCTCAGGATCGCTGCAGCTATTTGGGGTCTTTTTTTATTCCAGATGAATTTTTGGAGAGTTCGTTCTAGATCTGTGAAGTATGCCGTTGGTATTTTAATGGGAAGTGCATTGAATTTATAGATTGCTTTGGGTAGTATGGACATTTTAATGATGTTGATTCTACCAATCCAAGAACATGGTATGTTCTTCCATCTGTTTATGTCTTCCTCTATCTCTTTTTTCAACGTCCTGTAGTTTTCTGAGTAGAGGTCTTTTACCTCTTTAGTTAAGTTTATTCCTAGGTATCTTAATTTTTTTGGTGCGATGGTAAATGGGATTGTTTTTCTGATCTCCCTTTCTGAAAGTTCACTATTGTTGTATAGAAATGCCTCAGGTTTCTTGGGGTTAATTTTGTATCCTGCTACATTGCCAAATTCATGTCTTAAGTCTAGTAGCTTTTTGATGGAGTCTCTGGGGTTTTGTATGTATAATATCATGTCATCTGCAAATAAGGAAAGCTTTACTTCCTCTTTTCCAATTTGGATGCCTTTTATTTCTTCTTCTTGCCTAATTGCAATGGCTAATACTTCCAGTACTATGTTGAACAGGAGTGGTGAGAGTGGGCATCCCTGTCTTGTTCCTGTTCTTAGGGGAAATGGTGTTAGTTTTTGTCCATTGTGTATGATGTTGGCTGTGGGCCTGTCATATATGGCTTTTATTATGTTGAGGTATGATCCTTCTACTCCCACCTTGCTGAGAGTTTTTATCAAAAATGGGTGTTGGATTTTGTTAAATGCTTTTTCTGCATCAATTGATATGACCATGTGGTTTTTTTCTTTCAATTTGTTTATGTGATGTATCACGTTTATTGATTTACGGATGTTGTACCATCCTTGCATCCCTGGAATAAATCCTACTTGGTCATGGTGTTTGATCTTTCTGATGTACTGCTGGATCCGATTTGCTAAGATTTTGTTGAGGATTTTGGCATCTATGTTCATGAGGGATATTGGCCTGTAATTCTCTTTCATTGTGTTGTCTTTACCTGGTTTTGGTATTAGGGTGATGCTGGCTTCATAGAATGAGCTTGGAAGTGTTCCTTCCTCTTGAATTTTTTGTAGTAGTCTGAGGAGGATATGTTTTAGTTCTTCCTTGAGTATTTGGTAAAACTCCCTGTGAAGCCATCTGGTCCTGGCCTTTTGTTTGCTGGAAGCTTTTTGATGACTGCTTCAATTTCTTCCATAGTTATTGGCCTGTTGAGATTTTTAGATTCTTCCTGATTGAGTGCTGGAATGTTGTATTTTTCTGGGAATTTGTCCATTTCCTCCAGGTTGTCTAGTTTGTTGGAATAGAGCTGTCCATAGCATTTTTTAACAATCATTTGTATTTCTGTGGGGTCTGTTGTTATTTCGCCTCTATCGTTTCTGATTTTGTTTATTTGAGTCCTCTCTCTTTGCTTCTTGGTGAGCCTGGCTAGAGGTTCATCAATCTTGTTTATCCTTTCAAAGAACCAGCTCTTGGTTTCATTGATTTTCTGTATTGTTTTTTTGGTCTCTATGTCATTTATTTCTGCTCTAATCTTTATTATCTCCTTCCTTCTGCTCACTCTGGGGTTTTCTTGTTGCTCTCTTTATAATTCTTTGAGTTGTTGAGTTAGATGATTTATTACCATTTTGTCTTGTTTTTTGAGATAGGCCTGTAGAGCTATAAACTTCCCTCTCAGGACTGCTTTCATTGTGTCCCATAGGTTTTGGATTGATGTGTTTTCATTGTCATTAGTTTCCAGGATGCTTTTAATTTCTTCTTTGATCTCATTGGTAACCCAATCAATATTTAATAACATGCTATTCAGCTTCCAAATGTTTGAGTATTTTGGGTTGTTTTTATTGTAGTTTATTTCTAATATTATGCCCGTGTGATCTGAGAAGATGCTTGGTATGATTTCAATCTTCTTGAATTTGGGGAGACTTTGCTTGTGACCCCAATATGTGGTCTATTTTTGAATCTGTCCCATGAGCACTTGAGTGGAATGTATATTCCGTGGCTTTCGGGTGAAGTGTTCTGAAGATGTCTATTAAGTCCATCTGATCTAGTGAGTCATTTAGGATTGCTGTTTCTTTGCTGATTGTTTGTCTAGCGGACTTATCCAGTGATGTCAGTGGTGTATTAAAGTCCCCTACTATGATTGTATTGTTGTCGATCTCTCCTTTGATATCTTCCAGGAGTTTTTTTATGAATTTGGGTGCTCCTGCATTGGGTGCATATATGCTTACCAGGGTTATATCTTCTTGTTGTATTCATCCCTTTAGTATTATGAAGTGGCCTTCCTTATCTCTTGTTATGGCCTTCACTTTGAGGTCTATTTTGTCCGATATAAGTATTGCTACCCCAGCTTTCTTTTCCTTTCCGTTTGCCTGAAAGATATTTTTCCATCCCTTCACTTTCAGTTTGTGTGAGTCCCTTCTAATGAGGTGGGTCTCTTGTAGACAGCAGATGTATGGGTCATGTTTTTTTATCCATTCAGCCACTCGATGTCTTTTGGTTGGAGCATTTAGTCCATTTACGTTTAAAGTTATTATTGAAAGGTACTTGTTTATAGCCATTTCTTTTTTTGTGTGGCCGTTTTCTTTCTGAGCTTTTTATTTTTTCTTTTTACACCAGTCCCTTTAGCATTTCTTGCATTGCTGGCTTGGTAGTGATAAACTCCCTTAGTCTTTTTTTGTCTGTGAAGCTTCTTATTTCCCCTTCAATTTTGAATGATAGCCTTGCTGGATAGAGTATTCTTGGATTCAGTCCTTTGCTTTGCATCACTTTGTACATTTCCGTCCATTCTTTTCTGGCCTGATGTGTTTCTGTTGAGAAATCATTTGATAATCTAATGGGAGATCCCTTGTATGTAAATTTCCATCTCTCTCTTGCAGCCTGTAAGATTCTCTCTTTGTCCTGAACATTTGCCATGGTAATTATGATGTGTCTTGGTGTGGGTCTTTTCAGGTTCATCTTGTTTGGGACCCTCTGTGCTTGTGTGACTTTTTTCTTCCCCACCTCAGGGAAGTTTTCTGATATTATTTCTTCGAGTAGGTTTTCTAATCCTTGTTCATCTTTCTGTTGTTTTGGCACCCCTATTATTCGTATGTTGTTTCATTTCATGTTTTCCCAAAGCTCCTGTAGGCTCTCCTCCTGTCTTTTAATTTTTTTCTCCAATTGCAGTACAGTTTGGGTGTGTTTTGCTTCCTTGTCTTCTAATTCACTAATTCGGCCCTCCGCTTCTCCTAGTCTACTGTTGATGCTTTCAATGGTGTTTTTTATTGCAGCTATATCGCTCTTCATTTCTTCTTGGGTCTTGCATAAGTTATTGATTTTTTCATCTGTTTCTTCTTGCTTCTTGCATAAGTAGTATATTTTTTCCTCCATCCGGTTTATGCATGCTAGGACCCTTATTCTGAATTCTTTTTCTGTCATGTTGCATGCCTCTGTCTCACTTAGCTGCTTTTCTGGTGAGTCCTCCTTTTCTTTCCTTTGGGGGTTTCTTGCCTACCCATGTTTGATCTCACTGACATATCTAGATGTTGAGTCATTCAGTGGCTGCTCCCTGGGTGGCAGTGGCTCCTTGGGCTGTGGTTGCTCCTTGGGTGGTTGCGGTAGCAGTTTCTCCTCAGTTGGCAGCAGCTCCTCTGGTGGGTGTTGTTCACAGCTGTGGTGGCTCCTCTGGCTGGTGGGGGGAGGCTTCACGTACAGCTGCTGTTCCTCAGACAGAGGGTGTGGTGGTCAGGAGGCTGCTGTTGCTTGGATCTGCTGCGTTGATTTAAAGGCACAAAATACAACACAACAAGGCACAACGTTCCAGGCACTAAACACAAATATATTCACGATATTATTAACCCCAAATAAAGGTGACCCCCCAAATTAAGAGAATTAGGGGGGTAAGGAGGAAAGAAGAGAAAAAGATAAAAGAGAAAAAAGAAAAGAAAAATGAGAAAGAAAAAAAAGGCGTGCAAAAATGAAATTGGTAAAAAAAGAGGGGGGAAAAAGAAAAAGAAAAAAAAAGAGCGAAAAGAGAGAATGAAGTAGAAGAGGGGAAGAGACTATTTGTATGAGGAGAAAACTCCGATAGAACTGCCACTAATCCCAACAAATTCCAGCAACAGATCCATGGAGATGAATGCAAACTACAAACAACCAATGATATCAAGAGAGGCAAGGGAAAACAGAAGCACAAAAATAGCTGGGGAGTGGGGGAGGGGAGGGAGGGGAAAAACCAGCAAATAAAAAGAAAAAGAAAAACAACCTCACAACCAGTCCTAAAAAAGAAAAAAAAAAAAAAAACACAAAACAAAACAAGCAGAAAAAAACCACACACACACAAACAAACAAACAAAAAAACAATATATTCAACAATCAAGCAAACAGCAAGAAAACAATAGAAAGATAAGAGAAAAAAAATGTTTGGATAGTGAAGAAGGATAAGGGATAGCTGTATAAGGATTTAGAGCAGTGGATTGGAAATAGGATATATAAGAAGGGTGAAATTGGACAGGGGGTAAAAAGACGGAATAGGGGAAATCTAAAGCAGGAATAGCGTAAGAGAAACAGCACACCAAAAGGGGAAAAGTGAGGAAGAGCGTTTTAGCATAGAGGTAAAATTGAGGTAGGGAAAATTGATGCTAAAGGAATGATGAAAATAGAATGGAGAACACTACTCCCAAAATAAAAAAAGAGAAAATAAAATGGCACTTTAAAAAATGGTAAAATGGTAGCAGTAATAACACTGGTTAAAAATAAAAATGTAGTAATTAAAAGGGTAAAATCAGGTGATGGAAAAAGAAGAAAAAGAAAAAAAAAATTGGTTTCTTAGTTGAAAGGCGAAAAAAGAAAAAAAAATTTGCAATAGTGAAGGTCTTTCGGTTCTTCTACTCTTCAGCCTGGCTCGCCTTAGTCCTGCCAGGTATTCAGGAGAGTGTTGAATTTCCCCGCGATACACTGTTCCTCCATGTTGTAAATCACAGTCCTGATTTTAAAGCAGGCCGTATTTGTGATCCAGACTGCCTTAATTTGTGTTCACCTAAGAGTCAGTTTGTGGCTCAGCCTCTGGGTGGCAGTGTTTTGGGGTTGGCCTTTGAGGCTATACGGCTTCTCTACCCAGCAGCAAGGTTTTATTTTCTCTATTGCACTTAAAACTGGTTTGGGACCAGCTTTTAAAAATACTTTTGAGAAATCTAAGGGTATACTGTCTAGCTTTTTATCATATTTTGCTATGACCAAAATCATCCACTTGTTAATTCAGTAAATACTTATGAACACTTGTTAGTGCCAGGTCCTATGTTAGATGTGGAGGATATACAAGTGAAGAAGATAGGATCCCTTGTTGTAATGTACCCCGCAAATCACACAAGGATGCCTCAAGAAGTCGAATTAAGGAGTCACATTTATTTCGAAGCCGGGACTACAAGGGGGCATTTTGCTCTCCAAATCTCATAGTGATAAGATGGTCGAAATACCAGATTTATATAGGCAAAAATCACAAAGGTATTGATTACATCTCGGGGTTAGGAATGAGGAACCTGGTTAGCAAAAAAGCAGTTTGTTACAGAACCTAGATTGAGCTGATTAGTTATCTACAAAGATTAATTATAGTTTCCGGTCTTGGGACCACTGAGTCGACAGAAACGCATTATCTGGAGCCATCGAGTCTTGGGACCACTGAGTCAACAGGAACACATTATCTGGAGCCACTGAGACAATTTAGAGTAATTGTGCAGTCCTGGCCTCCAGGTACAGAGGAATGTGTTTTCTAAAACCAGTATGACCACAACCAATGGGGTATTCAAATTACAATCAATAAGGTATTCAATCGAATGGGATGATTTATATAATTCAGAAAATCAAAACAACTTTTCTGTTATTTTAGCATGCAAATAATGACAGAAGCCAAGTCAGCAGGGTTAACATATTAAACAGCAATTCCCACCAGGCATGGTTGCCACCATGCTTCATTCCCCACTGGTTTTATGTACATGAGTCAAATCTTGGACTCATCCTTATTAGTTAGGGGATTGTACTGCCCCCTAACTACAAGTAGTTTGACCGAATTAATTTTTCTAAACTACCTGCTTGGCACATTTAGTTGTCTATTTATTCACCCCACTTCTTTTAAGGGCATTCTCTGTTCTGTTCCTGCTCTCCTATCCCCTAGTACATCTAGCCTTACTTGGCCCTGGACTTTCTCACTGGCTAGCAAAAATGTTCTTACAGTTACCAAGGCCCCTAGTGTCATGGTCCCTATCAGTACTGTCCTCACTGAAGCCCAGTTCCCCTCCTGCAGGCATCGAGTCCCCTCCTGGCCTGCATGGAGCCCAGGCTAGGGATCTCACGGATGAGGCCGCTGGCTGCTGGGATCAAGGCCGTTTCCTGGTGCAGGAGCTGGGAGTGGTGTAGCCAGGTCTGGATGCCGTCAACCTTAACAGCCATGGGCATGCTTAGGGCAACAGTGTATCATCCCTTCCAAGTTGAGGTGAGTCCTTGGGTCGTGAACTTCTTTACCCACACCCAGTCCCCAGGCTGGAAAGGATGTACAGGGTCCGAGGTTGGCACTGGCAAGGCGTCTCACACAAGCTTATGGGTGGCTCTCTGGGTTATACTGCAGAGCCTGCAAGGACTTGAGCAAGGAATGGTTATGACTTTTAGCTTTTAATTCCTCCCCTAACTTTGGGTAGGATGGGGGAGGTTTACCAAATATGATTTCAAAAGGGGAGAACTCCTCCTGGTTGGGGGTACACCTAGCCTCTAAGTGGGCAAAGAGCAGGAGATTGGTCAAGTTTTCACCAGTTTCTGGTATAAATTTAGTTAAAGTCCTTTTGGAGTCCTGTTCATACCTGCCCTGAATTTGTGGCCGGTATGCACAATGGAGTTTCCAATTTATGCCTAAGACTTGAGCTATACTTTGAAATACCTTGGCTACAAAGGCTGGGCCGTTATCTGATCCTATGACTGCTGGTAGCCCAAATCTAGATATAATCTTCTGGAGTAATTTCTTGACCATTATAGAGGCCGTTTCTGTCCTGGTGGGATAGGCCTCAACCCATCCCAAGAAGGAGTTTATACTTATACCTCCCAATGCTCTCCTAGGGAGTTTCCCTGGGCCTGAATTCCCAGGGGGACCCCCCAACCTTGCATTTACCTGTGACCTGCCTCACAAAAGTTCAGAAGTCTTGGTGACGCCTATGTGGGTAGCCTGGTGTAACTGAGCGACTAAGATCCAACCTAGAGCCTCTGGGACCAATAGTCTGCCATCTGGTAGAGTCCACCAACCATTTGGTCCTCTGGTAGGTTGCTTCTGTTCTGCCAATTCCTCCTCTTGGTTGGTGTAAGAGGGGGTTTGTAGTAGGTTCAAGTCTGGTAGGGTTACCAAGACTTGTAAAGCACTGGTTTTGGGGCAGCCTCCTTGGCAGCCTGACCTGCAGCTTGGTTTCCTGGGGCTTCAGTCGTTTCCCCTTTCTGATGACCTTTGTAGTGCACTATTGCAACTGCTCTGGGAAGCCAGATGGCCTCTAATAAGGCTAAGCCTTATGTTTAATGTCCTTTCCGGCTGAAGTTAGTAACCCTCTGTTTCAAATAGTTAGTTCAGAGTGACTACCACCGCCCACTGTATACCGGATTTCATCCTGAACATAACTGCTTTCATCTTGTACATAACAGTACCTTGTCTAGTGATGGTAGCGGGACATCTGTCAAGTCTGGGCGAGCCGTTTGTACTGCATCTGTTACCTCTATGCAGTCAAGGATGGGCTCCTCCGGATCATCATCTGGGAATAGGCTGGCAGGGTTGATGGCCAACGTCTTATGGAACCAGATGCAGGGCTGGTCAAGAAGAAGAGCCTGGAACTGGGTGACCCTGGCGTTTGACATCCATCGCTCCGGAGCACCTCGGAGGAGGGCTTCAACGGCATGGGGTGTTGTCAGGGCTAGTTCCTGGCCCAGAGTCAGCTTGTCCGCCGCCTTTACCAGCAATACTGTCGCCGCCACTGCCTGGAGGCACGCAGGCCATCCTGCTGCCACAGCGTCTATTAGTCTCTTAGAGAGATAGGCTTAGGTCTCTTCTAGGGACCTAGAATCTGGGTGGGAATCCCTCTAGCAAAGCCCCTTACCTCACTCACATAGAGGTGGAAGGGCTTTGTGACATCCGGTAAGGCTAGGGCAGGTGCTGAGACGAGAGCCTTCTTTTTGGGGTCCACAGTCCTCTTTAGTGTCCAGAAAAAGGCAATCTGTTTGATGGTTTTCTGGACTGATGCCTTTCAGAGGTCTTGGGTCCCATTGGCTCCGTCAAGACTGAATAGGCTGCCCCAGAGTACACCAGGAAACTAACTGGGGGTCCTATTTATAAAAATTATTATTCTGGGCTGTAAGGCGTTCAAGGAAAAGGAGTCCTGGCCCTATTAGTCCCCTTCCCTGAGTGTAAATCCTTCAGAGCCTGGGTTTTCCCCTGGGCCTTCCTTTGTTAACCTACCAGGATGTTCTCTCTTCCAGTGCCCCTACTTCCTACAACAGGCATACTAATGCCTTCCTAGTTTGCTGCCGGCCTTTCCTTTTGTCCTGTTTCTCCTCCGGGGTGTCCCTATTGTTAAAGACTTTCTGGGCCACCTCTACCAGCTGTGACCAATTCATTCGTTCAAGTCCTTCTAATTTTTGTAGCTTCTTTTTCTTCTTTTTTTGTAGCTGCCTTTTAAGCCCCGCCCCCCCGCCCCCCCCCCCCCCCCAACAGAACACGGTGAAAAGTGTCCAAGGAGGCCTTTTCCCCAGGGGTTCTTGGGTCTCATTGGGGTGCAGGGAGGCACAAGGAAATTTCCCTCCTCGCCGCCGCAGCCTCGGCTGCCCACTCAAATTAACCCCTGGGGGTTGTGGGGGGAGGCAATTACCTGGCAAGCAGAGGGCATGGGGTATGGGCGCCGGGTGGGCAGAGGCAGGGACCACGGCCCCGGGTCCCCAGGTGGCGAGTGGAGGTGCTCCTGCCGCAGGGGAAGGCATTTTCATCTGGCAGTCCTTTTCTCTCTGTTCCCACTGGGAAAAGCGCTTGCCTCTAGCCAGCGACAGTGGCATGGTGGGGACCAGTGGGCCTTACGCTGGCCAGGGGAAACATGCCCTGTAATCAGATTTCCTGACCTCTCTGAAAAGCCCCTTTGTTTGAGTGTGTTTCCATTAAAAAGTACTGATTTTAAAAACTAATAAAAGCTGTTACACACACAAAAGAACCAAATGGTCCACAAAACATTCTCCTTTCCTTCTGAAGGTTTCACAATACAGTGGGGCCTTGACTTACGAGTTTAATTCGTTCCGAGACCGAGCTCAGTAAGGAGCTCGTTAACTCAAATTACTCTATCAACTCAATGCAAAAAATCGGCCGAGAGACAGCTGGTATCTCAAAAAACTTGTTAGTCGGGACACTCGTAAGTCAAGGCCCCACTGTATATTGTAATCATTAACCAGTCTTTTACTATTAAACTTAAATGGCCAATTGAGACAAATAGTTCTGAGACTGTTCCTTCACTACTGATTAAGACTGGGGTGAAAGGTGTTGGGAATAAGATTCATTTAGCCTTATAAATAGTTGACTTTAAATTTGGTCCCTACTTTAAACCTTTCTGGACCACAATTGTTACAACTTTATACCTTTAAATTGATGAACATAGACAGAAATTGTATTAGATAGGTGGGCCAATTCCACCTCTGACAGAGAGCAAGCACCCCTGGGAAAAGAAAACCCAGCGGCTGGTAGGGGTGTTTTGCTATCCATCAGAGCAAAAACGTGTGTTTTTTCTCTCTCGCAGACTTCCACATTTACATGAACAAATAATTATACCCAGGCAGACAAACATCAAACAAACATCTGCACTTACACCCTTTCAGTGAACAAGTACTCTTACAGTCTTGGGATCTGAGCAGATAACAGGAACACCGCCCAAGACCCCTGATGGGGGCCTGATAAGAACAGATGTGGGGGCCTCCCTTTCCCACATCCCAGGACAGGATTCTCAACCCATGTCTTGGCCAGACAGAAACAGCGCTCATACTGGACAAAGAAAATAAGACTAATAGATGCAACAAACAGATAAATGCCTCAGCACACAACATAGGGGGATTTTCTGGGAGCTGGGTCCGCAGCGGTGCAGGGAGATTGTTGTTTTGCCAATTCAGCCGAGGGGAGGAGTGAGCGAACACTGTTGCCTGCCTCCGCCTCTGCTTGTGCTGCTGGAGAGAGGGGCGGGACCAGCAAGGAAAAAGAAAAAAAAATTGAAACCACTTGCAGAGTTCGCCGGGGACTGTTAGGGGAAAGTCGTCCTGGAATCCGTTGTTGACCTGTGAAAAAGAGTGCTTAATCAGGGAGGGACAGTCAGAGTGCGGTGGCAAGTCCCGGAGAGCAGCTGGAGCCCCCGCCGCCGGGAAGGAGGGGCGAGTGTGCCTGTGCCGCCGCTGCCACCAGCCCGGCCCGTGCTGCCCGGACATTACGAGAAAAGTGTGGAGGGTCACCTCAGGAGAGGTGAAGTCCCTCAAGGAACTTTGATATATATTAGGTCAGTAATCCATTCACACAATCCCTCAAAGGTTAAAGAGAAAGGAAAGAACCATTCAATGTCCTCCAAGAGGATTTCGGCGAAATGAAAACCAAAAACCAAAGCCAAGAGTAGCCTCTGATGTCTCAGGGCACTCCAAGGATGGAGAAGTTAGGGCTGCATCTAGCTAGCCCTTCTCGAAATCTGCAAGCGACCAGTCCCAAGAACCAAAACTCACCTCTAGAGGATTTCTCAGGTGACTCTGAGTTCTCCCCCAGGGACCTGGAACGTCTCAGGTTGCGCCCCTCTAGAGTCCCCCCAGCCTCCACAACGGGCTCAGCGGAGGTTCAGCCTCCCTTGGCGTCCAAAACAGCGCTCCTAGGGGGCTGAATCTCTCTAGGGAGCCTCCAAATGTTATAATGTACCCTGAGAATCACACAAGGATGCCTCAAGAAGTCGAATTAGGAGTCACATTTATTTCAAAGTCGGGACTACCTACGAGGGGGCATTTTGCTCTCCAAATCTCGTAGTGATAAGATGTTCACAACACCAGATTTATATAGGCAAAAATCACAAAGGTATTGATTACATCTTGGGGTTAGGAATGAGGAACCTGGTTAGCAAAAAGGCAGTTTGTTACAGAAGCTAGATTGAGCCGATTAGTTATCTACAAAGATTAATTATAGTTTCCGGTCTTTGGGTGATTCGCAGGGTACATTACACACCCTAATCTTACAGAAATTATTTATGAAAAAGACTATAAGCAAATAAAACAAGGTAATTACTGATTGTGATAAATGCTTGAATAATAAAATTATAAAGTCTCTGAATGTTAACATGGTGAGGAAATGTGTTCCTGACACTGTCATTTGTAACAAAATATTAGTTAGAAAATTCTCTTAAATTTAAGTCTTAATGAAGATTGTACAGGTAGCTTGTGTGTCAGAAAATGGAGAATATAAGGAAAATTAATTAGCACAAAGATTTCCCAGGTATGAAATACTGTTTACAATTGATCCAAGAGATGTAGTCTCCATTTGTTCCATAAAAATGTCAGTACTTTGATAGTCCTTTAGATTAACTTCTAGAAGTTCTAATCTTATTTTTCTTGGAAATTCTTGCCTTTAATAACAATTAGCATGGGTGCTTAGGTTGGTAGAAAATTTTGTCCAAAAATATTTTTCTTAGTGATTTCTGTAAAACTTATTGATTCTTAAGCCCGTGGGAATTTTAACACAAACAATGAGTATAGACTGACCATTAAAACAAATGCGTGAGAGAACAACTAGTAACCTTAGACATAATTTAGAAGTTACATATCTTTTTTTTCTAATTTTTTTTTTTAATATATCTTATTGATTTTTTTACAGAGAGGAAAGGAGAGGGATAGAGAGTTAGAAACATCGATGAGAGAGAAACATCAATCAGCTGCCTCCTGCACACTCCCCACTGGGGATGTGCCCACAACCAAGTTACATGCCCTTAACCTGAATCGAACCTGGGACCTTTCAGTCCGCAGGATGATGCTCTATCCACTGTGCCAAACCGGTTAGGGCAAAAGTTACATATCTTAACTTTTCTCATTGATCAAACAATGATCACAGCAGAGTGAACAGCTTGGGTTTGTAAAGAACTGAATTTTGCAAGTCACTAGTTGTAATGATGAAGATTCAAAACTCCCTAACTACTTACATTTGCATGAAAAAATAACTTAAAAATATTAATAGGGATTTGACTTTAGCATTTTCTCAGTTCATTGATATTGTTTTCCAGTTATCTAGTTACATATTTGGACATTACTTTTTTGTCATGATTTAAAAATTTATCATTTGTCCTGTTTGGTGGTAAACCTTATGATTTTAATTCACAACCTTTCTATTTTTAACCCTCACCCAAAGAGTGAGGATATTTTTTCCATTGATTTTTAGAGGTAGTGGAAGGGAAGAGGGAGGTATAGAGAGAAAGAGAAAGGAGAAACGTGATATGACAGAGACAGTTCCATTGGTTGCCTCCCACCACACCCCCACTGGGGGCGGGATCAGACCTGCAACCCAGGTACATGCCTTTGCCTGGGAATCGAACCCTAGACCCTCCAGTTCAAAGACTTTCACTCTAACCACTGAGCAGCCTGCCAGGGCAATACCTTTTGAATGACAGTTTCTACAGCAAGGTAGAAAGAACACATGCTGGCTGCTGTGAAGGAACACATCCCCTCTTTGTTCTTTCTGTGTGGGCATGAATAAGTATCAATCTCTGGACCAAACTTTGTTTGGATGCTGCAGTGTTTATAGCACAAGGAGTTGGCCATTGCAGGTGGGGAATAGTTAGGAGAAGGCCCAGGTAGTTTACTTGAGGGAAACTAAGGCTTGCCCTTTTGGTCTCTGCATCATTTCTATTCAACTTTCTAGCATTTTATTATATATACTACTAATGTGCAAATACATTTGCCTATCAGATTATTCTTGTTTTGAAATACACAATATTTTTGTCCTTATTCTTAATACCTGATAGTTTATAAGAAATTATATATGAACTAGAGGCCCAATGCACGAAATTTGTGCAAGAGTAGGCCTTCCTTCCCCTGGCTGCTGGCACTGGCTTTCCTCTGGCCCCCAGGACCCGGGTTTCCCTTGAAGCCCAGGCTTTGTCCAGAAGGTTGTCCGGAAGGTTGCCTGGTCTAATTAGCATATTATGCTTTTATATTATAGACTAGAGGCCCGGTGCACAAAAATTTGTGCACTGGGGGCGGGGGGTCCCCCAGCCCAGCCTGTGCCCTCTCCCAGTCTGGGACCCCTCGGGAGATAATGACCTGCTGGCTTAGGCCTGCTCCAGGGTGGCAGAGGGCAGGCCCAATCCCTAGGTGCAGCCCCTGGTCAGGCTCAGAGCAGGGCCGATTGGGGAGTTGGGGCGCCGCCCCGTCATGCACAGAGCAGGGCGGATTGGGAGGTTGCAATGCCACCCTCAGTCACGCTCAGGGTAGACTGATTGGGGGGTTGGGGCACCGCCCCCTGTTGCACTCAAGGCAGGGTCGATGGGGAGGTTGCGGTGCCACCCCCGTCACGCACAGAGCAGGGCCGATCGGGGGGTTGGGGCGCTGCTCCCTGTCACTCACAGAGCAGGGCCAATCAGGGGGTTGGGGCGCTGCTCCCTGTCACTCACAGAGCAGGGCCGATCAGGGGGTTGAGGAGCTCCCCCCTGTCACTCACAGAGTAGGGCCGATAGGGGAGTTGGGGCACCGCCCCCCTGTCGCACACAGAGCAGGGCGGATCAGGGGGTTGGGGCGCTGCACCCTGTCACACTCAGGGCAGGGCCAATGGGGAGGTTATGGCTCTACCCTGTCACACACAGAGCAAGGCCCGTGGAGGGGGGTTGGGGCACCACCCTCTATCACCCACAGAACAGGGCCGATCAGGGGGTTGGGGCGCCGCCACTGTCACACTCAGGGCAGGGCCGATGGAGAGGTTATGGTTCTACCCCGTCACACACAGAGCAGGGCCGATCAGGGGGTTGGTGCGCTGCACCCTGTCACATACAGAGCTGCAGGGCAATTGGGGGCTTGGGGAGCTCCCCCCCTATCAGGCACAGAGCAGGGCTGATCAGGGGGTTTGGGTGCTGCCCCCTGTCACGCTGATCCCAGTGCTGGGAGCCTCGCTGCTCCGCTGATCCCGGTGCCAGGAGGCATATTACCCTTTTACTATATAGGATAGAGGCCTGGTGCATGGGTCGGGGCCGGCTGGTTTGCCCTGAAGGGTGTCCTGGATCAGGGTGGGGGTCCCCACTGGGGTGCCTGGCCAGGCTGGCTGAGGGGCTGAGGGCTGTTTTCCCACTGGCAGTTGACTAAAAGCTCCCAACCGCTCCTTGTTTTCTTTTTTTTTTTTTTATTCTGGGCCAGCTTTAGCTCTGAGGCCTTGCTGCTGAAAACATCGATACAATGTTGCGGTCCGGGGCTGACTGAAAGCCAGTTTTGCTTAGCTTCTTATTTGCAACATAGTAATAGTTGCTTAGAGTTGCAGTTGAGAGTCCGGCAAGTGAGGCGGGGAACGTTGGAGTCTGCAGTTTCTGGAGGAAGCAAGCCTCCCTGCTCACTTCAGTGCATGGCTGCCAGCCGCCATCTTGGCTGACAGTTAATTTGCATAAGGATACGCTGATTAGCCAATGGGAAGGGTAGCGGTCGTACGCCAATTACCATGTTTCTCTTTTATTAGTGTAGATGACTCAGGACACAGATTAAATTTATATTAGACTAGGGGCCCGATGCACAAAATCCGTGCAAGAGTAGGCCTTCCTTCTCCCAACTGCCAGCACCAGCTTCCCTGGGGCACCCGGGACCTGGGCTTCCCTCGCAGCCCCAGCTTCGTCCGGAAGGTCTTCTGGAAGGATGTCTGGTCTAATTAGCATATTATGCTTTTATTATTATAGATATTTAAAACAGTGGTGGGAATATATTTTTTTTATCTTTAAATTCTTTATTAGTTAAGGAATTACAAATGTGTCCTCATTCCCCTCCATTAACCCCCATACTCCCCCCCAACTCATGCTCTCATCCCCCTGTTGTCCATGTCCATTGGTTTGGCTTATATGCATGTATACAAGTCCTTTGGTTGATCTCTTCCCCTTACCCCCACCCTCCCCTACTTTCCCTCTGGGGATTAATAGTCTGATTGCTGTTTCTCTGTCTTTGGATCTGTCCCTGTTCATCAGTCTATGTTGTTCTCTATAGTCCACAAATGAGTGAGATCATGTGGTATTTATCTTTCTCTGACTGGCTTATTTCACTTAGCATAATGCTCTCCAGTTCCATCCAAGCTGTTGCAAAAGGCAAGAGTTCCTTCTTTTTTACCACAGCGTAGTATTCCATTGTGTAGATGTACCACAGTTTTTTAATCCACTCATCTGCTGATGGGCACTTAGGCTGTTTCCAAATCTTAGCTATGGTGAATTGTGCTGCTATGAACATAGGGGTGCATATATCCTTTCTGATTGGTGTTTCTGGCTTCTTGGGATATATTCCTAGAAGTGGGATCACTGGGTCAAATGGGAGTTCCATTTTTAGTTTTTTGAGGAAGCTCCATACTGTTCTCCACAGTGGCTGCACCAGTCTGCATTCCCACCAGCAGTGCACAAGGGTTCCTTTTTCTCCACATCCTCTCCAACACTTGTTGTTTGTTGATTTGTTGATGATAGCCATTCTGACAGGTGTGAGGTGATACCGCATTGTCGTTTTGATTTGCATCTCTCGTATAATTAGTGACTTTGAGCATGTTTTCATATGTCTTTCAGCCCTCTGTATGTCCTCTTTCGAAAAGTGTCTATCTAGGTCCATTGCCCATTTGTTGATTGGATTGTTTATCTTCCTATTATTAAGTTTCATGAATTCCTTGTAAATGTTGGAGATTAAACCCTTATCGGTGATATCATTGGCAAATATGTTCTCCCATGCAGTGGGTCTTCTTGTTGTTTTGTTGATGGTTTCCTTTGCTGTGCAAAAGCTTTTTATTTTAATGTAGTCCCATTTGTTTATTTTCTCTTTAGTTTCCATTGCCCTAGGAGCATTATCAGAGAAGAAATTCCTTCAACATATGTTTGCTATTTCGCTGCCTATGGATTCCTCTAGTATTTTTATGGTTTCCCGTCTTACGTTTAAGTCTTTTATCCATTTTGAGTTTATTTTTCTGTATGGTGTGAGTTGGTGGTCTAGTTTCATCTTTTTGCATGTATCTGTCCAATTTTCCCAACACCATTTATTCAAGGGACTGTCTTGACTCCATTGTATGCTCTTGCCTCCTTTGTCAAATATTAATTGGGCATAGTGCTTTGGGTCAATTTCTGGGTTCTCTATTCTATTCCATTGATCTATAGGTCTGTTCTTGTGCCAGTACCAAGCTGTTTTAAGAACAGTGGCTTTGTAATACAGTTTGATATCTGGTATTGAGATCCCAGCTATGTTGCTCTTCTTTCTCAGGATTGCTGCAGCTATTCGGGGTCTTTTTTTATTCCAGATGAATTTTTGGAATGTTCGTTCTAGATCTGTGAAATATGCTGTTGGTAATTTAATGGGGATTGCATTAAATCTATAGATTGCTTTAGGTAGTATGGACATTTTGATGATGTTGATTCTACCAATCCATGAACACGGTATGTTCTTTCATCTGTTTATGTCTTCCTCTATCTCTTTTTTCAGTGTCCTGTAGTTTTTCGCATATAAGTCTTTTACCTCCTTAGTTAAGTTTATTCCTAGGTATCTTAATTTTTTTGGTGCGATGGTAAATGGGATTCCTTTTTTAGTCTCCCTTTCTGTAAGTTCACTGTTGGTGTAAAGAAATGCCTTAGATTTCTTGGCATTAATTTTGTATCCTGCTACATTGCCGAATTGATTTAACTCTAATAATTTTTTGGTGGAGTCTTTAGGGTTTTCTAAATACAGTATCATGTCATCTGCAAATAAGGACAGTTTTACTTCTTCTTTTCCAATTTGGATGCCTTTTATTTCTTCTTCTTGTCTGATTGCAATGGCTAGTACTTCTAGTACTATGTTGAACAGTTGTGGTGAGAGGGGCCATCCCTGTCTTGTTCCTGTTCTCAGGGGAAATGGTTTTAGTTTTTGCCCATTGATTATGATGTTGGCTGTGGGTTTGTCATATATGGCTTTTATTACATTGAAGTATGATCCTTCTCTTCCTACCTTGCTGAGAGTTTTTATCAAGAAAAGGTGTTGAATTTTGTTGAAAGTTTTTTCTGCATCAGTTGATATACCTATGTGGCTTTTTTTCTCTCAATTTGTTTATGTGATGAATCACGTTTATTGATTTGCAGATATTGTACCATCCTTGCATCCCTGGGATGAATCCTACTTGGTCATGGTGTATGATCTTTCTGATGTACTGCTGGATCCGATTTGCTAGAATTTTGTTGAGTATTTTGACGTCTATGTTCATGAGGGATATTGGCCTATAATTCTCTTTCATTGTGTTGTCTTTACCTGGTTTTGGTATTAGGGTGATGCTGGCTTCATAGAATGAGCTTGGAAGTGTTCCTTCCTCTTGAATTTTTTGGAATATGTAGTCTGAGGAGGATATGTTTTAGTTCTTCCTTGAATGTTTGGTAAAACTCCCCTGTGAAGCCGCCTGTCCCTGGGCTTTTGTTTGCTGGGAGCTTTTTGATGACTGCTTCAATTTCTTCCATTGTTATTGGCCTGTTGAGATTTTTAGAATCCTCTGGATTGAGTTTTAGAAGATTGTATTTTTCTAGGAATATGTCCATTTCCTCCAGGTTGTCTAGTTTGTTAGAGTAGAGTTGTTCATAGTATTTTTTAACAATTCTTTGAATTTCTGAGGGGTCTGTTGTTATTTCGCCTCTATCATTTCTGATTTTGTTTATTTGAGTCCTCTCTCTTTGCTTCTTGGTGAGCCCGGCTAGAGGCTCATCAATCTTGTTTATCCTTTCAAAGAACCAGCTCTTGCTTTCATTGATCTTTTGTATTGTGTTTTTGGTCTCTATGTCATTTATTTCTGCTCTGATCTTTATTATCTCCTTTCTTCTGCTCACTCTGGGATTTTTTGTTGTTCTCTTTCTAATTCTTTGAGTTGTAGAGTTAAATGATTTACTATCATTTTTTTCTTGTTTTTTGAGGTAGGCCTGTAGTGCTATAAACTTCCCTCTCAGGACTGCTTTCATTGTGTCCCATAGATTTTGGGTTGTTGTACTGTTATTGTCATTAGTTTCCAGGGTGTTTTTAATTTCTACTTTGATCTCACTGGTAACCCAATCATTATTTAGTAACATGCTATTCAGCTTCCAAGTGTTTGAGTTTTTTGGATTGTTTCTATTGTGGTTTATTTCTAATATTATGCCCTTGTGATCTGAGAAGATGCTTGCTATGATTTCAATCTTCTTGAATTTGGGGAGACTTTGCTTGTGACCTACTATGTGGTCTGTTTTTGAAGATGTCCCATGTGCACTTGAGAAGAACATATATTCCATGGCTTTGGGGTGAAATGTTCTGAAGATGTCAATTAAGTCCATCTGATCTAGTGAGTCATTTAGGATTGCTGTTTATTTGCTGATTTTTTGTCTAGAGGATTTATCCAGTGATGTCAGTGGTGTGTTTAAGTCCCCTACTATGATTGTGTTGTTGTTGATCTCTCCCTTGTTATTTTCCAGGAGGTTTTTATGTATTTGGGTGCTCCTGCATTGGGTGCATATATGTTTATAAGGGTTATATTCTCTTGTTGCATCGATCCCTGTAATATTATGAAGTGACCTTTCTTATCTCTTGTTATGGCCTTCACTTTGAGGTCTATTTTGTCAGATATAAGTATTGCTACCCCAGTTTTTTTTTTTCATTTCTATTTGCCTGAAAGATATTTTTCCATCCCTTCACTTTCAGTCTCTGTGAGTCCCTTTTTCTGAGGTGGGTCTCTTGTAGACAGCATACATATGGGTCATGTCTTTTTATCCATTCAGCCACTCAATGTCTTTTGATTGGAGCGTTTAGTCCATTTACATTTAAAGTTATTATTGAAAGGTACATCCTTGGATTCATTTCTATTTTCGTGCCTGTGTTCTTTCTTACCTTTATATTTCTTCTTTTTACAGCATTTCTTGCAGTGCTGGCTTGGTAGTGATAAACTCCCTTAGCCTTTTTTTGTCTGCAAAGCTGATTTCCCCTTCAATCTTGATTGATAGTCTTGCTGGATATAGTATTCTTGGATTCAGTCCTTTGCTTTGCAACACTTTGTATACCTCCTTCCATTCCCTTCTAGCTTGATGTGTTTCTGTTGAGAAATCATTTGATAATCTGATGGGGGATCCTTTGTAGGTAACTCTCTGTTTCTCTTGTGCAGCCTTTAAGATTCTCTCTTTGTCTTGTACATTTGCCATGGTAATTATGACATGTCTTGGTGTGGGTCTTTTGGGGTTCATCTTGCTGGGACTCTCTGTACTTGTGTAACTTTTTTCTTCCCCATATCTGGGATGTTTTCTGTCATTATTTCTTCAAATCAATTTTCTAATCCTTGCTGCTCTTCTTATCCATCTTGCAGCCCTATTATGTTACTTGGTTTCATGTTGTCCCAAAGCTCCCTTAGGATCTCCTCCTGATTTTTAATTTTTTTCTCCAGTTGTTGTTCAGATTGAGCTTGTTTCTCTGCCTTATCTTCTAACTCACTAATTCGGTCTTCTGCTTCTTCTAGTCTGCTGTTGAAACTTTCCATGGTGTTTTTGATTGTAGCTATATCACTTTTCATTTCTTCCTCATTCTGCATAGGTTGTTGATTTTCTTATCCATCCGGTGAATGAATTGTACAACCATTATTCTGAATTCTTTTTCTGTCCTGTTGCATGCTTCAACTTCATTAATTTCCTTTCTTGGCAACTCCTCATTGTCTTTACTCTGGGTGTTGTGTCATCTCTTCATTCTGATTATCTCCCGATGGTTCAAACGTCGAGTTGTGTGGGCCTCGGCCGTGTGCAGTGGGAGCCTCCCACCACCCTAGTGTCACTGAAGAGCTCTGACACTAAGATGTGTGGTTGTTGTGGGTTGGTGGGAACCAGGCTCGCTCAGAGTCAGTGTTGCCAGCGCTCAATGTGGCCTCGTGCGTGCCCTTAGAATCAATGACCGTGCTGAAACAGAGATCCCCCTGGAGCGTGTTGAAAATCAGCGCCCCCTAGCTTGCGCCAGGAGTCAGAGTTCCCCAAGAATCCAGTATCAGAGTCTCTGTTGCTTCGCTGGACCTCTCATTGAGAATCAGGGTCCCTGTGTGCCCTTGCACCAAGAATTGGAGTCACTGGCTCTTAGTATGAATGCACAGGGAGTCAGGGATCTCAGGCGCAGGTGGTAAGAAACACAGTCAAGTCACTGGTGCTTGGTGCTGCCTCCTGCCCAGAGAATCGGGTTCCCTGGGCCTGCGCTACAAGGGACAAATTCCCGGTGTTCGCGCCATTCTCCCAGCTCAGGGCTCCTGGAGGAGGCAGTGCACGCAGGACCAGTTCCCGGTGTTCAAGCGTTTGCTCCCAGCCCAGGACTCCTGAAGCGGGCACTACAGGGGACCAGTTCCAAGGTGCTCGCACACTTCCAGGCTAAAGTTCCTGTGGCAGCACTGAGGCCCTGGCAAGGGGTGGGTCTATCAGTTACTATGGCGCCGCCCGTGCGCCTGCAGGGAGAGGGATGGGCTCTGTTACTCACGAATCTGCCAAGGGGATTTCTGAACTTTTGGTGTCGGCAGGTCTGTAGCTGTGGTCACAGGTCTCTGTCCCCAGTGGCTGCAGGCTCCTGGTATGCATCTGAGATCAGACTGGGTGGTTCTGAGGCCAGGATCCTAGTCTCAAGCAGCTCTGTTTCCCAAGATGGTGTGGTCTCTGTGCCCGCGCTGGCTGCCCAGGAGTGTCCTGCAGGGAGCGGGGCTCTGCCGCCTAAGACTGCCCAGTTTAGCAGCCCCTTAGAAGACCTGCAGAATCTAACTGTCCCTAACTCATACACACACACACCACACACGTCCACACACTCCTCTATCACTCCCTCTCACTCTCACACTCTCTCCCTCCCTACCTTCCTGCCGGTTGCCATTTTTTTTTCTCCCGGGAATATATTTTTAAATGTACCATTAAAGTAAATACCTACCTTAGCTGGTTTGGCCAAGTGGATGCAGCGTTGGCCCCAGGACTGAAGGGTCCCCATTTGATTCCAGTCTAGGTCATGTACCTTGGTTTCAGGCTCAATCCACTGCCCTGGTTGGGGCCATGTGGGTGGCAAACAATGTGTACCTCTCACTTTGATGTTTTTCTGTCTTCCCCCTCCCTTCCACTCCCTTTAAAAATCAATGGGAAGCCCTAACCGGTTTGGCTCAGTGGATAGAGCATCAGCCTGCGGACTGAAGGACCCCAGGTTCGATTCCAGTCAAGGGCATGTACCTTGGTTGCAGGCACATCCCCAGTAGGGAGTGTGCAGGAGGCAGCTGATCGATGTTTCCCTCTCATCGATGTTTCTACCTCTCTGTCCCTCTTCCTTCCTCTCTGTAAAAAATCAATAAAATATATATTTTTTAAAATCATTGGAAAAGTATTCAGGTGAGGACTAACCTCCCCACCCCCACAAAAGTAAATACCTAAAAATATATGTAGTAGTAACCAGTACAACTACAGAGTATTTTGAAAATGGCATTTTTATTTCTATTAAAGTCAAACATTGAGTATAGAAATTTAGAAAATACCAATAAACAAAAACAAACAAAAAACCAAACCCCCAAACTGTTAATATTCCATTAGTTTACTAGTCTAATTTGCCTTTCTCTTAATCTATAGTGGATTCTATTTAGAATGGTCACATAAAGTGCCAGCTCTGCTATGAGCGCTTGGCCCTCTTCATTTCAATCGAAATTTTGAACCTGTTCCATGCACGGATGGGCTTGGTCTTACTTTAAGATCAAACTCTTATTCACCCCGTTTATAAACCACAGTAGATTTTGACTTCCCTTGGATCTATTTAGAGAAAGGCATGAATAAACTAGTTTTTAAAGTTTGTTTTAGTCATCGGAGTAAAACAAAATAAGAAATACTATAAAAATGGAATATACAGAAACATTATAAAGGAATAAAAGTCAATCATACTCCCATGATCTGTATTTTGGTCAATCTCTTTCAAGTCTATGATGTTTCTCTGCCTATTTATTTTTTACATACAGTGTGCACAATTTTTGTATTTAACTTTCTTTAAGAGAAATGTTTTACCATTCTAAGTCAATTTTTAATAACTTAATATGTTGCTGAAATAATGTGCTGCAGCTAAAGCCGGTGTCTGTCTTTCCCAGCTCCACCACCTGAGTTCTGCAGGCCAGGTTCTTCCTAGATACTGACCATCCTGACCTGGATACTTTATAGCAGGGGTCCTCAAACTTTTTAAACAGGGGGCCACTTCACTGTCCCTCAGACCGTTGGAGGGCCGGACTATAGTTTAAAAAAAAAACTATGAACAAATTCCTATGCACACTGCACATATCTTATTTTGAAGTAAAAAACAAAACGGGAACAAATACAATATTTGTATTTGCATGTGGCCCGCGGGCTGTAGTTTGAGGACCCCTGCTTTATAGTATTCACTGTCGTCATTGCTCTCATTTCTTGAACCTGCCTTATATCACTGTCCTTCATATTGGCAGCTTATCCAGACAGGCTTACCTTCACCATGTCCTAGTGAGCACTGTTGTTGGACTGCTATCCCTTTCTTCCTCACTAGAGGCCTGTTGCATGAAATTTGTGCACTCAGGGGGATCCCTCAGCCCAGCCTGCACCCTCTCACAGTCTGGGAGCCCTCGGGGGGTGTCCGACTGCCGGACATCCCTCTCGCAGTCTGGGACCCCTCACTCCTTACCACCCACCTGCTCACTGCTCATTAGTGCTGCACGGAGGCAGGAAGGCTCCCGCCACTGCCGCTGCACTCCCCAGCCGTGAGCCCGGCTTCTGGCTGAGTGGCACTCCCCCGTGGGAGTGCACTGACCACCAGGGGGAAGCTCCTGCATTGAGCGTCTGCCCCCTGGTGGTCAGTGCGCATCATAGTGACCGGTTCCACCGTTTGGTCGATTTGTATATTCGTTTTTTATTATAAAGGATAGCTGAGTTCATTTTCTCAGCCCCAGTGCTGACTAATCTCCACATTTCCTCTATTCTTGTAGCCTGTTTTGCAAAGGACTGAGCATGCATCTAACTTAGCCTGCCTAATTTTATCAGTAAAAGGCTTTACACAATTAGCTGACTCTAGTTCCGTGTTTTCTTTCCTTTGAGCAAAAGCTTATTGAGAACAGAGACGAGAAACAGGACCACAGGGGGAGGTTTTCTTCTCTCTGATTAGTTGTGTGTGTTTCCTGGTGCACATGGGAAAAGCATTCTCATTTAAATAAGTTTCTTCTCTTCCATCTGATGCAAATGATTAGATATTTCTAACAGGCATTGTGCATTTGTAAATTGTGAATGCTCTTAATGGTCTAAATTGTGATGAAGAGATCATAGAATAATTATGCTTTTAGCTTGTACGTTCCAGGGTTTTGTTTTGTAATTGATTATTACTTAGATCAGTGGTAGACCTTATATTTTTTTTATTGATTTCAGAGAGGAAAGGAGAGGGAGAGAGAGATAGGAACATCAATGATGAGAGAGAATCATTGATCGGCTTCCTTCTGCATGCCCACACTGGGGATCAAACCTGTAACCCAGGCATGTGCCCTGACCTGGAATTGAACTGTGACCTCCTGGTTCATAGGTCTGTGTTCAACTACTGAGCAACAGGGGCTGGGCAGTGATAGACCTTCTTGATAGACAAGTCAAACTAAAATTTTTCACATTGTGAAGATGGAAAAAAAATTGAAATATTTTCCTTTATATTAAATTTTAGACTTTTAAATTTTATACTTTAAAAAAACTAATTTTTCTAGGTGATTATTATAACACAGTAAGGAAGTAATATCTTTTTTGTCACATAAATGGTAGAGTTTATTGTTTTCAGCTGAGTGAATCCTGTTTTATTGGGCATTTGGGGAAGAGATCTTAGCATACATTAAGCACTAATCTTGTGCCAGACATTGAGCCCAAGTCAGCCTGTTACTCTGTCTACCCTTCATTCCTAAGCCTGTCCCTCAGGGCATGCTGAACACCTCTGATTCTTTTCCACACAACAGTCCTTTAAATATTTGGATTCATTGCTCCCTTGGTGTATGCTTTCATTCTTTCTACCAGACAGTTGCCTTTTAAAGGTCAGGGACTATTTTATTTGTCCTTGTATTCTCCCATACCTCTCATAGTTCTTGGTACCTAGTAGGGGTTCGCATATTTATTATATTGAACTAGAGGCCCAATGCACGAAGATTCGTGCAAGAATAGGCCTTCCTTTCCCTGGCTGCCAGCACTGCCTTCGCTCTGACCTGGAGCTGCCTTCCGCCTTCGCGTGCTGCCCAGAGGCCCGGAGCGGCCGGGGCAGGGTGGAACGTCTGCGTTGTTGCCGTGGTGATGACACAAGTATCCCGACCAGGCCGTTGCCATCTTTGTCACGTCAATTTGCATATTCCCTCCTTATTGTCTGTGGGCGCCGCCATCTTTGTTGTGAAGTGACGGTCAATTTGCATATTTTGTCTTTATTATATAGGATTGGGCTGTTGTTCATGTGAGTCCCTCCCTCTCCTGGCCTCTTCCCCTGTAAACACACTCCAGTGTGCCTGTCCCATTTAAGCTATGTTCCTGGTGTAGTATGTCCTCCTACGCTGAAAAAATATACCTGCACAAGAACACAATTTTACATGATTTAAAGTTGGAAAGATATCAAAGCTTACCTACTTTTATTATCATTGAGCATGTCAAAGTTTTCTGTTACCAGACATAACTGAAAATTGCATTATTTTTGTTGCTCAAAGTGTTTCATCTTTTGCCACGGGGGCTCTTTCAGTTGCCTTCTGTATCCCTTTGACATACTCGCAGCAGTTTGTGTTTTGAGTACCTCCCTACTTTCTGGCACTACAGGATAGATGCTCTAGGCTCATTTTACATATTCTGTTCCAGCCCTAAAACCAGCCATTTCAGCATTCTCTGGATCCTTTTGTTGGAGAATGATATTAGAAACCAGGATTTGCTCTGATGTGCTCATCATTACTGGAGTGTCATTGCTTTTAGACCCTGTCAGTGACCAGAGCTAGGAAATAAATGTATGCATATTAACCTCTGCATATATACATATCTGTATTATTTCTCCTTTTACTCATCAGTTTCTATATTAAGCTAAACAGGAATTCCCACTGATGACTTAGACCCTAATTCAGAACTACCGTGGTTCATTCTAGACTTTCCCCCTTACGTATCTGTCATCCTTCATTCCAGCAGTGAGAAACCTGGCCCCTACCATTCACTATCTTTTTCCTTATTTTTTCAGTCTCAGTGTATACGATGGCAGCATCAGAACTTCTAACCAGTACCTCCATGGGAAGCAGCATTACCATCTGTGGTGTTCATGTACAGTTCCTTTTGTCTTACAGTTTCTAGTCATTTCCAAAGTTACTTAGATCCTTTCCTCTCTATTCCCTCCAGTGAGGTTATATCATACATTTGTAATACAATTAAATTCTTTTTTCATAGTGTCCATACCATGTTGTGATTCCCCCCATCCACCTAGTTGTGTTTTTTTTAATTTGCATTTTAAAATATTACATAAGGTTCATTCTTTGCGCTATAAAGTTCCATGGGATTTGAGAAATGAATAACATCATTTATCCATCACTATAGTTACTAGACAAAATAGTTTAATGGCTCTAAAAATTGTCTAATATGTTAAAAACATAACTGGTTTATCCACCATGAGAAATATATGCTGTAATTTTTTCAGGCATTTCTTACTCAAAAATATTCAAATTAATACCATTTTCTTTTCTACAAGAAAAAGAAAACTACAGCAACCACACTTTTACACGCACTTATAACCTTTTTATTTTTTCTTAAAAATACAATATGTGGATATCTAGTATCTATAATTTACTAATATTTAAACAGAAAAAGGAGTCGTAGGCTTCTTGGGAATGTCAAATCATTTTCTCTCTATCCGATAATCTATGCTTCCTATCAGCCTTTGCTCTTGCTTTCACTTTCATCCCCACTCCTCATTCTCTCCCTCTCTCATTTTGCCCATTTTTAAAAATTGGGTTTTGTGTGCTTTTTTAACTGTTCAGACTTAAAATTTCTTTGTACATGCTAGATATATTTTATCATCTATGTGATTTGCAGATATTTTCTCATAGTCTATGTTTTCATTCTCTTAATAGTGCTTCATATAGCAAAAGTTTTTCATTTTAATTAAGTCCAACTTAAAATTTTTTCTTTTATGAATTTTGCTTTTGGTATTATACTTAAAAACTCATCACCATTGGGTCTCTGGTGGCGGCCTTGGCCTGAGGGAGTGCCCAGCTGCCACATGGGGCTTGTCTTGCCTGCAGCGGGGTCCATGGTCTGAGCGGCCATGTCCGGCCTGGTGCGGACCTCAGCAGCTGTCTGCTGCCTGCCAAGGTTGGCAGAGGCGCAGCCTAGACATCGCCCACCTTGCATCCCCTTGTCAGGATCCTGCTGCTGGGAACTGGCAGGAGCTACAAGTCCAGCTCAAAGAATAAGGCACCATCTTTGAGCCCATCAAGGGCTCAAAGGTCCTGTGGATGCAGGGGGACATTCCATGGCAGCATTCGAGAACAAAACGCTTGGCATGTTCCTCATGGCCTGCGAGAACAAAGCCGGACTGTCCATAGAGGCGGCTGCCTTCCGGCTGTACGTGTCTACCCTGAGCACCCTTGGGGGCACTTGGACATCAGGGAGGCCTTCAGTCGCAGGAGGCCTGTGTGAATCAGTGAAGTACTTCCTGGACAATTTGGACCAGATCTGCCAGCTGAACTACTTTCCTAGTAAGCAAGAAGACATCCTGCTGGCGAGGAAAGCCACCAAGGGCATTGTGGAACATGACTTTGTTATTAAGAAAATCCCTTTTGCCCTAGCCTGTTTGGCTTGGTGGATAGAGCATGGGCCTGCGGACTGAAGGATTCGATTCTGGTCAGGGCACATGCCCGGGTTGTGGGCTCAATCCCCAGTGGGGGCATGCAGGAAGCAGCCAATCAGTGATTCTCTCTCATCATTGATCTCTCTCTCTCTCTCTCTCTCTCTCCTTCTCCCTTCCTCTCTGAAATCAATAAAAATATATTTAAAAAAAGAAGAAGAAAATTTATTTTAAGCCCAGCCAGCCTGGCTCAGTGATTGAGTGTCCACCTAGGAACCAGGAGGTCAGGGCACATGCCTGGGTTGCGGGTTCATCCCCAATCGGAGGTGTGCAGGAGGCAACCAATCAATGATTCTCTCTCATCATTTATGTTTCTCTTCCTCTCCTTTCCTCTCTGAAATTAATAAAAATATATTTTAAAAAAGAAAATCCCACCCTGGCCGGTTTGGCTCAGTGGATAGAGCATCAGCTTGCAGACTGAAAGGTCCCAGGTTCGATTCCGGTCAAGGGCATGTACCTTGGTTGCGGGCACATCCCCAGTGGGAGGTGTGCAGGAGGCAACTGATCGATGTTTCTCTCTCATCGATGTTTCTAATTCTCTATCCCTCTCCTTCCCTCTCTGTGAAAAATCAATAAAATAGTTTTTTTTAAAAGAAAATCCCTTTTAAGATGGTGGATGTGGACAGCCAGCGGTCCCAACACCAGAAGTGGTTCCAGTGCTTTGATGGGATCACTTCAATCCTGTTTATGGTGTCCTCGAGTGAGTGTAACCAAGGGCTCTTGGAGGACTGGCCAACCAACTGGCTGGTAGAGTTCGAGAGCATCTTCGAGACCATTACCAACAACAAGCTCTTCTTCAACATTCCATCATCGCGTTCCTCAATAAGACAGACCTGCTGGTGGAGAAGATGAGGAGTGTCAGTATCGTCAAGCACTTCCTCGACTTCCGGGGTGACCCCCACCAGTTGGAGGATCTGGAGCACTACCTGGTACAGTGCTTCTGCCGCTGGCAGGAACCACAGCATGCCCGCTGTTCCACTACTGCCATCGATGGGGAGAGTTTGCTTCATGTTCCACGCGGTCATGAACACGATCTTGAAGGAGATCCTCAAGGACATCATGCTGCAGTGAGAACCAACTCCACGCTGCCCACCTTGTCCTGGGCGGCTTTCCGTGTGCATGGCCAGCATCTGAATGGGTGGCAGGAGCATGGCGGAGCCCAGGCTGAGGACTTGGGGGCTTTGATGAGCTACTGAATCCTGGGGATGGTACACTACTGAGAGTAGATTACTCTGGTGTGAATCTGGACTAGCGAGTAGCCATTGCAGCTCTGACACAGTGTCACCGCTGAGTGTCATGCACGCTCTCTCTAATGCAAAACACAGATCAGCTGGCCTTGCAGACAGCTTTCCCTCCAGTTTCTGAGAGACACTAACCCCAAAGCTATGCCTAATGGTAGTTTGTAGGAGACAGAGTGTGCGCTGATGCTGCTAAATGCAGTCCCTGTACCTGCCCCTCAGGTTACCCTTGGTGGTTGAGGATGGGGGAGTGTCTCAGTGCCACCGACCAAAATGAATGAGCTGCTTTTAAAACTCCTGTGCCAATTTCCTGAGAGCCCCCAGTGCATGCTGTTAGATGAAGCCCAGGCCCCTAGCCTCGGAAGATGGGGTCCTGGGTGTGGTCGTCCCTTAATGCCTCCAATGCGCTCTGTCCTTCCTGCCTGTCACCTTGCCCTGATTGTGTGGACAGGGCATGTCCCTCTCCCACCGCACAGCGCACATTGGCACTTAGTACTCCGTACCACCCTGCTGTCCCGCACCCACTGGTAAAGACAAATAAACTGGCCTTGAAGGTGACTGTTCCTTCTTTCACCAGCTTCTTGTACCTGCAGTTGGCTGCATGGAAGCAGTAGAAGACTTTCTGTCCTTCGGCTTCTGGAAGCACAGCTTGCGTTCAGCACAGCTGCTTGGTTCACTGGTGACACTGACCTTCAGGAAGCCCCGACCCGGCACGATCTGAGTCCCTGCAGACTACCACAACTCCAGTGCCTCTTACAGCTGATCCCGTTCTCAGCCCTCCTCTCCATCCGGGGTCTTGTCCAGGGCTCCTGCCTCTAGAATGTTCACACAACACATGCACACTGCCCGCGGTGGCTCCCAGCTAGGGGAGTTCGGGAGCTGTGGGTGTGACAGGGCTGTCCAGTGGCACCCAGTCACAGTCCACCTACCTGCCAGATGCCACTATGTAAAAGTACATTTCATTCCACTGCAAAGTCTGTCTTGGTGGTTAGGACTTTCCTGGCATTTGAAAGAAAAGAAAAAAAAGCTTCCTCTGTAGCTGGCGCCAGAATTCATTGAGGTTTAATCATACAATATAGGTCCTGTGTCAGGCCACACAGTTCCCCTCCTGTGTCACTTTGCATCTCTCTTGGCTCCATGTCAGAGGCCAGATAAACCTGAATCGTGTGGCAGAGGCTGACCCAGAAGAAAAGAGGGAAAACCTGCTTCTGAGTTACCCTTGTTACCACTGTGTTTTTAATGAGGAGACAACATGAAATTTTTTCCCTCTTGATGATCTAGGCTGTGTGGCAGTGTTCACTGAGGTTTCAGCTCTTTTTTTTTTTTCTCACCCAAGGAATGAGGATATTTTTCATTGATTTTTTAGAGAGATTGGAAGGGGCCAGTAAGAAACATTGAGGTGACACATCATTTGGTTGCCTCCACACACCTCCAGTAGGGGGCGGGATTGGACCTGCAATCCAGGTACCTGCCCTTGACCAGGAATCAAACCTGAGACCCTCAGGTGCGCAGGACACCAGGGCTCAGCTCTTTTTTTGGTTAGAAAGAAGTTGCTGTTTTTGTACTGCTTCCTGTGGCTCTTCATAAGCTGAGAGGCAGTGACCCAGTATCAGTTCCTACACAAAGCTTAGAGGGAAGGGGCGCTGGGCAGCTCTGGAGGGGTGACTCTGAGGTCACGCTTGCCTTTGATGACAGTGGGGGCGCTCTCTGCCAGTCACTGCGTTGGGTCTCATAGGTGTGTGGGTATTCAGGCTGTTACTGACTTGGAAACGTGGCTCAGGTGAGGCTGCTGCATCCTGGCTGGTGCACCTGCTGGTCACCATGTCTGAGTTCTTTGCCTTTAATCAGGTTGATCCATTAGCTCATTCACTTTCATGTAAGTATGAGGGACTGTGACTGCTTTGGGCTGACCAGAATGCAGGGTGCGATGGCCCAAAGGCCGAGACCCTGCCAGCTCAGCCACCACCCCTGTGGGTTTTTTTGCTGAGCCTGGGGGTTCCAGGGCCAGGAGGAAGGTATCAAAGAAGCCGATCTAATTCTGGGATTCATCATAACCAGAGAAGAAGATAACTATTTGCAATGCTGAACTAAACCATTTAAACTTTTCTACACTTCGACTGTAGTCATTTTTGTCTCTAAAACCTTCAGCTTTTGTAATTTTTTATCTTAATTTCACTGTTACCCTTGATTGTTATCTTTTGTATTGAGATGTTGGAGAAGCAGGAGGTAGTTGTGCCTCATCTATTATCTAAAAAATGTAACAATAAACTTCCTCAGATAAAAACAAAACAACTCAGCACCAAACCCAAAGTCATGCAGATTTTCCCTTATGCTTTCTTTTAGAAATTTTATAGTTCCTGCATTTTACATTTAGGTTATAATCCATTTTGAATTGATTTTTGTGTTAGGTTTGAGTGGTTGTTTAAGGACTTCGGATGTTTAGCATCATTTGTTGAGAAGACTATAATCTCTCCGTTGAATGGTCTTTGCATCTGTGTAAAAAAAATGACTATAGTTTTGTGGGTCTATTCCTAAGCTCTCTATTCTGTTCCGATTGATGTGTCTATTTGTGTGTGTGTGTGTGCCCCTCTGTGTTCATTACTGTAGCTTTATAGTAAGTGTTGAAATCAGGTAATATGAATCCTCCAACTTTGTTCTTCTTTTCAGAATTGAAATGGCTATTCTAGTACCTTTGCCTTTTCATATAAATTTTAGAATAAGGCTTATGTATGTCTATAAAAATCTGGCAGGGGTTTTGATAGGAAGTGCAGTAAGATCTTAGCTCAGTTTTGGGACAATTAACATTTTTACTATGTCTTTTAATGCAATCTCTTTATTTAAATTTAGAGATTTTATTTTTTTATTAAAATTTTTTAACATTGACATTATTGCAGGTGTCCCCCTTTTCTTCCCACCTTTATCTACCTCCACTCACCCCTACATCCCCCTCCCTTGGCCTTCACCAAACTGTTGTCCATGTCCATGGGATATGCATGTATGTTCTTTAGCTAATCCCTTCACCTTCTTTATCCAGTCACCTCCACAATCCTCCTCTTGGGCAGCAGGCAGTCTGTTCCATGTATTCATGTTTCTGGTTCTGTTTTCTTCGTCAGTTTATGTTGTTCATTAGAGTCCACAAATTAGTGAGATCATATGTTATATGTCTTTCTCTAACTGGCTTATTTTGCTTAGCATGACACTCTTCAGGTCCATCCATGCTGTCCCAAAAGGTAAGATTTCCTTGTTTTTTATAGCCACATAGTATTCCATTATGTACATGTACCACAGACTGTTTTTTGTTTTGGGGTTTTTTTGTTTGTTTGTTTGTTTTTTTACCTACTCATCTACCGATGGGTACTCGGGCTATTTCCAGATCTTGGCTATTGCAAATAGTGCTGCTCTAAATGTAGGGTGTATTCTTTCTGATTGGTGTTTTGGGATTTTTAGGATATATCCTAGATGTGGGATCACTGGGGCAAATGGCAGTTCCATATTTAATTTTTTGAGGAAACTCCATATTGTTTTCCATAATGGCTGCACCAGTTTGCATTCCCACCAGAGGTGTACTAGGGTTCCCTTTTCTCCACATCCTCGCCAGCACTTGTCATTTGTTGATTTGTTGATGGTAGCCACTCTGACAGGTATGAAGTGATACCTCATTGTTGTTTTAATTTACATCTCTCTGGTGATCAGTGACTTGGAGCATTTTTTCATATGTCTCTTGGCTTTCTGAATGTCCTCTTTTGAAAGGTGTCTATTTAGATCCTTTGCCCATTTTTAAATTGGATTGTTTGCCTTTCTTTTGTTCAGTTGTATGACTTCCTTATATATTTTGGAAATTAACTCTTTATCAGATATTTCATTGCCAAATATGTTCTCCCATACAGTGGGCTCCCTTTTCGTTTTGTTGATGGTTTCTTTTGCTGTGCAGAAGCTTTTTATTTTGATGTATTCCCAGTTATTTATTTATTTTCTCCTTAGTTTCCTTTGCCTCAGATGTATCTGTAAGCATATTGCTATGAGAGATGTCTGAGATTTTGCTGCCTACGGTTTCTTGTATGATTTTTATGGTTTCACAACTTACATTTAAGTCTTTTCTCCATTTTGAGTTTATTGTGTAGTTTCATTTTTTTTTTTGCATCTATCTGTCCAATTTTTCCCAAAACCATTTATTGAAAAGATGGTCTTGACTCCATCGTATGCTCTTGCATTCTTTGTCAAATAGTAATTTAGTGTAATGGCTTGGGTAGATTTCTGGGGTCTCTGTTCTGTTCCAGTGATCTATATCCCTGTTCTTGTGCCAGTACCAGGCTGTTTGATTATGGTAGCTTTGTAGTATAACTTGAAATCTGGTATTGTGATCCCTCCAACTTTGTTCTTCTTTCTCAAGATTGCTGCAGATATTTGGGGTCTTTTTTTTGTTCCATATAAATGTAAGAAGTATTCTAGATTTTTGAAATATGCTGTTGGTATTTTACTAGGGATTGCATTGAATCCATAGATTGCCTCAGGTAGTATGGACTTTTCAATAATGTTAATTCTATCAATCCATGAACACAATATATTCTTCCACTTGTTTATATCTTCTTCTGTCTCTTTTTTCAATGCCCTGCAGTTATCTGAGTACAGGTCTTTTACCTCCTTGGTTAAGCTTATTCCTAAGTATCTTAATTTTTTTTGTTGCAATGGTAAATGGAATTGTTTGTTTAGTTGCTGTTTCTGAGAATTCATTATTGGTGTATAAAAAAGCCATCAATTTTTGGGTGTTGATTTTGTATCCTGCTACATTGCCAAATTCATTTATTAAGTCTAGTAGTTTTTTGGTGGAGTCTTTAGGGTTTTCTATGTACAATATCATGTCATCATATCATCTGCAAATAATGAGAGTTTTACTTCCTCTTTTCCAATTTGGATGCTTTTTATATTTCTTCTTGTCTAATTGCTGTGGCTAGGACTTCCAGTACTATGTTGAGTAAGAATGGTGAAAGCGGACATCCCTGTCTTGGTCCTGTTCTTAGGGGAAGTGGTTTTAGTTTTTGCCCATTGAGTATGATGTTCACGGTAGGTTTGTCATATATGGTCTTTAGCATGTTGAGATATGCTCTGTCTATTCCCACTTCGCTGAGAGTTTTTATTAAAAACTAGGGGCCCGGTGCACGAAATTCGTGCACTGGGGGGGGGGGGGGGGAGTGTCCCTCAGCCCAGCCTGCCCCCTCTCTCATACTGGGAACCCTCAGGCGTTGACCCCCATCACCCTCCAATCACAGGATCGACCCCTTGCCCAGGCCTGATGCCTCTGCCAGAGGTGTCAGGCCTGGGCAGGGGACCCTCATTTCCCCCCGATCACTGGTTCTGCCCCCCGCCCAGGCCTGATGCCTCTGGCCCAGGATTCCGGTCTGGGCAGGGGACCCCCCTCCCCCCCCCCCCCCATCACCGGCTCCGCCCTTGCCCAGGCCTGATGCCTTGGCCAGAGGCGTCGACCCCCATTACCCTCCGATCACCTGGTCGGCCCCTTGCCCAGGCCTGACGCCTCCGCCAGAGGTGTCAGGCTTAGACAGGGGACCCCCATCTCCCCCCGATCACTGGCTCTGAACCCCGCCCAGGCCTGATGCCTCTGGCCCAGGAATCATGCCTGGGCAGGGGACCCCCATCTCCCTCTGATCGCTTGCTCCACCCCCCGCCCAAGCCTGACGCCTCTGACCCAGGCTTCAGGCCTGGGCAAGGGGACCCTCATATCCCCCCAATCACCGGCTCCACCCCCCACCCAGGCCTGATGTCTCGGCCAGAGGAATTGACCCTCATCACCCTCTGATTGCCGATCACTGGATCGGCCCCTTATCCAGGCCTGAGGCCTCCGGCAGAGGAGTCAAGCCTGGGCAGGGGACCCCAGCTCCCACCATTCCCAGCTCCGCCCCTACTACCCACGATCTCTGGCACCGCCCCTGCCAGGACCTAAGGCCTTTGGTGGAGGCATTAGTCCTGGGCAGGAGACCCCCAGCTCCCCACGATCTCCTGCTCTGCCCCTGCTTAGACCTAATGCCTCTGGCCAAGGCATTAGGCCTGAGCAGGGGACCCCCAGCTGCTCACGATTGCTGACTCCGCCCCTGCCCATCCCTAACGCCTCTGACTGAGGCATTAGGCCTGGGCCAGGGACCCCCAGCTCCAGGCGATTGCAGGCTCCGCCCCTGCCCAGACCTAATGCCTCTGGCCAAGGCATTAGGCCTGGGCAGGGGACCCCCAGCTCCCCGCGGTTGCAGGCTCCGCCCCTGCCCAGGCCTAACGCCTCTGGCCAAGGCATTAGGCCTGGGCAGGGGACCCCCAGCTCCCCGCGGTTGCAGGCTCCGCCCCTGCCCAGGCCTAACGCCTCTGGCCAAGGCATTAGGCCTGGGCAGGGGACCCCCCAGCTCCCCGCGATCTCCCGCTCTGCCCCTGCCTAGACCTAATGCCTCTGACCAAGGCCTTAGGCCTGGGCAGGGGACCCCCAGCTGTCCAGGATTGCTGATTCCACCCCTGCTCCCTGCGATGGCTGGTTCCGCCCCTGCCCAGGCCTAACGCCTCTGGCCAAGGCGTTAGGTCTGTGTAGGGGACCCCCAGCTCCCCACGATTACAGGCTCCACCCCTGCCCAGGCCTAACATCTTTGGCCAAGGCTTTAGGCCTGGGCAAGGGATCCCTAGCTTCCCGGACTGCCGGCTCCGTCCCTGCCCAGCTCCCATTGCTGGCTCCACCCCTGCTTCCCGCTATCACTGGCCGGGGCGGCAAAGGCGCCCGGTTCTCTGATCACAGCTGGGGGGCAGGGCAAAGGCGGCCCTAGGGCCGCCTTTGCCCTGCCCCCAGCTCTTAGCTCCCCCAATCACCGTCAGTGGCAGGGGGCTTCTTCCGTCCTTTCCCTTTCGCCTCCCAGCATTGTGCCTACATATGCAAATTAACCACCATCTTTGTTGGCGGTTAACCGCCATCTTAGTTGGCAGTTAATTTGCATATCACCCTGATTAGCCAATGGGAAGGGTAGCAGTCGTACGGCTAATTACCATGTTTCTCTTTTATTAGATAGGATAGGTGTTGGATTTTGTCGAATGCTTTTTCTGTGTCCATTGATGTGATCATGTGATTTTTGTCTTTTAATTTTTTTATGTGATATATCACATTTATTGATTTGTGAATATTGTACCAGCCTTGCATCCCTGAAATAAATCCCACTTGGTCATGGTGTCTGATCTTTTTAATATATTGTTAGATCCGATATGCTAATATTTTGTTGAGAATTTTAGCACCTATGTTCATCATTGTTACTGGCCTGTAATTCTCTTTCTTTGTAGTGTTTTTATCTGTTTTTAGAATTAGAATAATGCTGGCCTCATAAAAAGAGCTTGGAAGTTTTCCTTCCTCTTGGATTTCTTGTAATGGTTTGAGGAGGATAGGTGTTAGTTCTTCTTTGAATGTTTGGTAAAATTCCTCTGTGAAGCCTTCTGGACCAGAGGCTTTTGCTTGCTGAGAGTTTTTTTATTACTGCTTCTACTTCACCAGTTGTTATTGGCCTATTCAGGTTTTCTGATTCTTCCTGATTTAGTTTTGGAAGATTGTATTTTTCTAGGAATTTCATCCACATTGTCCAGCTTGTTGGCATAGAGTTGTGCATAATATTTTCTTACAGCCAGAACTGGTTTGGCTCAGTGGATAGAGCATCGGCCTGCGCACTGAAAGGTCCCGGGTTCGATTCCGGTCAAGGGCATGTACCTGGGTTGCAGGCACATCCCCAGTGGGGGATGTGCAGGAGGCAGCTGATCGATGGTTCTCTCTCATCGATGTTTCTAACTCTCTATCTCTCTCCCTTCCTCTCTGTAAAAAATCAATAAAATATATTTTTAAAAATATATATATATTTTCTTACAATCCTTTGTATTTCTGTGGTGTCAGTGGTTACTTTACTGCTTTCATTTCTGATTTTATTTATTTGGGTCCTCTTTGTTTCTTAGCCAGAGCACTTAGTCTGGCTAAGTGTGCATTAATCTTGTTTATCCTTTCAAAGAATCAGCTCTTGGTTTCGTTGATCTGTATTGTTTTTTTAGTCTCTATGTCATTTATTTCTGCTCTAATCTTTATTATTTCTTTCCTTCTACTTACTTTTCTTGTTGTTTTCTTTCTAATTCCAGTTTTTCTTTTTCTAATTCATTAAGTTGTAGGATTAAATATTTTATTATTAATTTTTCTTATTTTTTAAAAGTAGGCCTGTAGTGCTATGAACTTCTATCTCAGGACTGCTTTGGCTGTGTCCCAGAGATTTGGGATTGTTGTGTGTTCATTTTCATTTACTTCGAGAAGTTTTTCATTTCTTTCTTGATCTCATTGGTAAACCATTCATTGTTTAGTGACATGGTATTTAGCTTCCATGTGTTGGAATGTTTTGGGGGGTATTTACTGTAATTGATTTCTAATTTCATTCCATTGTGGTCTGAGAAGATGCTTGATATTATTTCACTCTTCTTTAACTTGTAGAGACTTGTTTTGTGTCCTAACATGTGATCTATCTTTGTGAATGATCCATGTGCACTTGAGAAGAATGTATATTCTGCAGCTTTGGGATGAAATGTTCTGTAAATGTCATTTAAATCCATTTGATCCAGTGTGTCCTTTAGAGTCACTATTTCCTTGTTAATTTTTTGTCTGGAAGATCTATCCAGTGAAGTCATTGGAGTGTTAAATTCTCCTACTATGCTTGTATTGCTATGTATCTCCCTTAAAGTCCTCTAGAAGTTTTTTTATATATTTAGGTGCTCCTATATTGGGTGTATATATGTTTACCAGGGTTATATCCTCTTGTTGGATTGATCCCTTTAGTATTATGTAGTGACGTTTGTTGTCTCCTGTGATGGCCTTCATTTTGAAATCTCTTTTGTCAGATATGAGTATTGCTACTCCAGCTTTTTTTTTTTTAATTTCCATTTGTCTGGAAAATTTTTTTCCATCCCTTCACTCTCATCCTGTGTGAGTCTTTTGTTTTGATGTGGGTCTCTTATAGACAGCATATAATTGGGTCATGTTTTTTATCTATTCAGCTGCCCTATGTCTTTCAATTGGAGTGTTTAATCCATTTATATTTAAGGTTATTATTGATAGGTCCTTATGTATTGCCATTTTAATTCTGTATGCCTAGGTTTCTCTCTATATTTCTTCTTCTTCTCATTACAGCATTCCCTTTAGCATTTCTTGTAATTCTGGCTTGATGTACTCCTTTAGTCTTTTTTGTCCAGGAAGCTCTTTATTTCACCATTTATTTTCTATGATATCCTTGCTGGATATAGTAATCTTGGTTTTAGATCCTTGCTTTCCATTAACTTGAGTAGTTCATGCCATTCCCTTCTGTCCTGTAGAGTTTCTGATAAGGAATCAGCTGACAGCTTATGGGAGTTCCATCAGATAAATTTCTTATCTCCATATCATTTATTTTTTCTTCTGGAGAAATCTCTCATTCTTTCATTTGTGGGTTGTTTTTTGTCTCCCCATTTTGGCTTCCTGTTTGGGTTTGTGACTGTGTATTAGGTAGATCTGGTACCCCTTCTCAATCTCTACAGCAGTGGTTCTCAACCTTGGCTCTACAGTGTCAAATGCTGTTTCTGACTAATTAGATAAGCAAAGACTCAAAGCCTCCAGAGACCCGCCTCTGCCTGCAGACTGATTGGATTCAGTCTTGAGTAGTCCTCAGCCAGTCCTCCCACAGGTGTGGTGGGGCAATTGCTTCTGCCTGGAAGCTAATTTTTATCCTCAGTCTCTTAAAGGGTTTCAAAAACTCCACACTGTGGGGCAACGGGTTTTCCAATGGGTGGGTCAGCTGTCTTCTCACCAAGCAAAAACCGCCTGGATAGCAAAGGTGTGCCTGAGAAAGATGACCTTTGCAGCATGAGGAATAACTCAGCACAGGAAACTGGGTGTCTGGCTTCTGAGCTCTAATCCCAGAGCCCGCAACCCTGGCTTAGGCTCACACAGCTCCAGTCCACTCTGCTCTCCCTGTGTCGGAGCACAAGGTGTGTTGGCCCTTTAAAAGAGTGCCCTCTGACTGGCAGATAGCAACCTTGCTGCTTTTTACAGCCAGATATTATTTGGGCACCTTTCTCAGTTCTGGTTCTCTCTGCTGTGGTGCTTAGCTTGTGGATTAGACCTCAGAGTTCTCAGTGGCAAACCCCCATAGCTGAGATATCTCTCCAGAACTTCAGCTGCTATCTGTGGGAGCCCAGCCTGTCCTTTTGTGCCTCCTCCCTTCCTACTAGTCTCTATGTGGCTCCACTTTTTGTCCTTGGTTATCAGGGTTCTCTCCAGCCAGTGCTCAGTGGATTGTTCAGGATATGTTTTTTGTTTGTTTGTTTGTTTAGTTTCACTGTAATTCTGATTTGGTTCTGGGAGCATGTCTGTGTTGCACCTACCACCATTTTTAATCTGTTCCCCCACAGTTCTTGCTCTGATGCCAGACAGTTTAGTTCTTCTCTGTATGTCCCTGGATCCTTTCAAACTGCTCCCCAATTTAGGAGCTCAGGGAGTGAGTCCAAGTAAGCCCGTGTGTGGGCCATTTAAGAGGAACTGCCTGGGACTCCAGCAGCCTCGGTGTCACTCAGCCGCAATCCCCGCTGGTTTTTACAGTCTGAAGTTATGGGGACTTCTCTTCTTTGCAATGTAACCCTGGGGTGAGGGATGTGCTGTGGGCTTTGGACCCCTTGCTCCTCACTGAGGGGATAGGGGACTTCTCCACCAAGATATTCCTCACATTAAAAAATGCCACACATGGCCATTCCATGCCTCTGCCCCTCCTACCCGTCTCAATGTGGCTTCTTTAATTCTCCAATTGGAGGACTTCCATTATGCAGATTTCAGGCAGTTCTGAATGAGGGTTGTTCTGTGTGTTAGTTGTAATTTTAATGTGGTTCTGGGAGGATGTGAGTACCACATTTATCTACACCACCATCTTGGCCCTCCAAAAACAGTTATTTTTATAACTAATAATCATCCAAAATTTCAAGGCACTGTAATTTTCTCTACATTATTTGGTTCTAATTGGTTATAGAAGATTCCATGAAAATGCAGTACAACAATGACTATCAACCTCATTCTTTTATAATCTCAGTTCTTATGTTATGGTAGACTAGAGGCCCAGTGCACGGATCCATGCGTGGGTGGGGTCCCTCAGCCTGGCCTGGGCCCTCTCGCAATCTGGGACCTCTTGGGGGATATAGCAATGCTGAAGCAGCAGGAGGGGACTGCCGCTTATCCCGGCCCCACTGCACCTGCCGCTGCCACCCAGTAGCACTGCCTCAGAGGCGGGAGAGGCTCCCACCGCCACAGCAGTGAGTGGCACTCCCGCTGTGGAAGCTCACTGACCACCATGGGGCAGCTCCTGCATTGAGCTTCTGCCCCCGTTAGTCAGTGTGCATCATAGCGACTGGTTGACTGTCGTTCCAGTCGTTCGGTTGTAATGGTCGCTTAGGCATATATATATGGATGATTATTAGTTATATATATATGTTTAGTATTACTTTTTATTTTCTAGAAACTAAGCCAATATCCTCAAGTGCACTGGTAATCAAGTTAATGATTTAATGTAAGTTAAATGTAAGTTAAAACAAGGAGATGCCATCCCCTGGCACATGAGAGGCATTAAGGAGGAAGTGCTGCCAGGAGCACCACTCAGTGTAGGATTCTGAGGTGGTCAGAGAAAACCACACATTGGTTCGTACTTGAATAGTTATGGGGAAAAAATGAGAATTAGCCCCATAGAAGAAGAGTGGTAAGGACATCCAAAATTGGCAAGAGAATAGAGCAGTGGTTCTCAACCTTGGTTGCACATTAGAATCACCTGGGAATCTTTTTAAAATCCTGATTTCTGGGCCTCATCCTCCAGAAATTCTGTTTCTTTGGTACTAATGTTTTGGCCCCATCCCATAACAAAGAAATAGAATTTATGGAGGAAGAGGCCCAGAAATAAGGATTTTAAAAAGATTCCCAGGTGATTCTAATGTGCAGCCAAGGTTGAGAACCACTAGTATAGAGGAAGAGGCCCTGGCTGGGTAGCTCAGTTGTTTAGAGTATCCTTCTTATAAGCCAAGGTTGTGGATTCAATTCCCAGTCAGAGCACATACAAGAATCAGCCAGTGAATGCACAAATAAGTGGAACAAAAATCGATTTCTCTCTCCTGCCCCACCTCCATCTCCTCTCTCTCTCTCTCTCTCTCTCTCTCTCTCTCTCTCTCTCTCTCTCTCTCTCTAAAAATCTTACCTAGCCCTAACCGGTTTGGCTCAGTGGATGGAGCGTCAGCCTGCGGGCGGACTCAAGGGTCCCGAGTTCGATTCTGGTCGGGGGCATGTACCTTGGTTGCAGGCACATCCCCAATAGGGGGTATGCAGGGGGCAGCTGATCGATGTTTCTCTCTCATCGATGTTTCTAGCTCTCTATCCCTCACCCTTCCTCTCTGTGGAAAATCAATAAAATATATTTTTTTAAAAAAATTTTTAAAAAATTTAAAAATAAATAAATAAAAATCTTACCTAATAATAGACAAACATGTAAATTGACTGTACCTTTGCTATGCCAACCAGCCAATCAGGAGTGTATGCAAATTAACCTAACAAAGATGGTGGTTAATTTGCATATGTAGGCTCCAAGCGGTGGAGTGAAGCCTGACGGCCCCGGGGCGGCAAAGCAGCGAAGCCTCACGGCTCAGGGGCCGGCTCTGGCTGGAGCCCGGCCAGAGCGAAGGCCTGGTTGCCAGGTGCAGGAGGAAAACCGGTGCCAGTAGCCAGGGGAAAGGAAGACCTATTGCACGAATCTCTTCATGCAACAGGCCTCTAGTCTATATATATAAAAGGTTAATATGCAAAGTGTCCTCTCAGGAGTTTGACTGGGAGACTGGAAGTTCGATTGCTCACTATAACGTGCGCTGACCACCAGGTGGCGGCACAGAACTAAGGAAGGCCCCGGCTGGCAGCCAGAAGGCCCCGATTGGCCCTGATCACCAGCCAGGCCTAGGGACCCTACCCATGCATGAATTTTGTGCACTGGGCCTCTAGTAAGTAAATAGAAATAAAAAAATTCCTGGCCAGTGTGGCTCAGTTGGTTGAGTGTCATCCCTTACACCAAAAGGTCACCCATTTAATTTCCAGTCAGGGCACATACCCAGGTTATGAGTTTGATCCCCAGTTGAGTCAACCAATCGATATATCTCTCATATCAGTGTTTCTTTCTCCCTTCCCCTTTCCCTTCCTCTCCTTCCCTTCTTCCCTTCCTCCCTCCTTCTCTCACTTCTCCTCTTAAAAAAATCAATAAAACTATTTTTTATAAAGAAAGTGTGGAGGAAGATGTCACTTTGGGGACCCTAGGAAGGTATGTGGCTTAGTACACAAGGCAGTAAAGGAATCAGGATATGTAAATAAGACCAGAGCCAAGTCATAGAGGCCTTTCTGCTTTTTAAAATTTTTTATTGATTTTGGAGTGGAAGGGAGATGGAGGGAGAGAAACACTGATGTGAGAGTGAAACACCTATCAGTTACCTCCTGCATTCCCCCTACCAGGGATTGAGCCTGCAACCGGCATGGGCCCTGAACAGGAATCAAACTGGCAATCTTTCAGTGTACAGGATGATGCCCAACCAACTGAGCCACACTGGCCAGGGTCTGGTGTGCTTTCTAAATACCATTACCCAATGAAAGAAACTGGGCCTTCTTGGAAAATGCTGATTCCTAGGCAGAGGCAGGGAAAGGACAAGTTAAACCTGGAACATCTTGTGCCAGAAAGTAAGAAAACACTAAAAAAATTATGTGGATATGTCAGAAGGAAACAGGAGCCAGTATGAAGTGGCACCCATTAGTCAAATTTGGGACAATCTGAGAATCAAATAACAACAGTAAGGAATTACAACCCACTGTATAACATAAGTGAATTCGTAATTCATACCACCTATCTACCTATGTATGTATATACATACATACAAACGTACATAAAAGGGAGAGGAAAGAAAGCCCCTTTTTCTATAGAATGCCAAGTTAAAAATGTACAAGACAATTGGAAAATCTTTAGTTTGCACCATTATAGTAACAAGTGATTTAGAATCATCAACATGTATTAAATCACAGCAGTGGAAGTTTGTGGTCTCAAAGTATTACTCCACAAATTATTAAATACCAAAAGGAAAATTATCCATTTACAGTAGAAAAACTTGGCAGGCAACACCATAATGCATCCAGTGATCAAAGTTCATGAATTACCCAGAATGGGGCAAACTCGTCCTGAGCCTCCTAATCTGATGCACCAAGGATTCACCATCACAGCAGAGAACACCTGCAAAAATGCACATCCTGACCCTAACCCTTAAGGAGGATTGCTTCCTGGGCCAGGAAAAAATGCTATAAAAAACATTAAACTTTTCCCCCTAAATGAACTTTACCATAGGGTTTGAAATTCTTCAAACTAAAAAAACCAAAACATACACACACAGCTTGGCCCGTGTGGCTCTGTGGTTGAGTGTCGACCTATGAACCAGGAGGTCACAGTTTGATTTCCAGTCAGGGCACACGCCCGGGTTGCACCTTGATCCCCAGTAGGGGGTGTGCAGGAGGCAGCCAATCAATGATTCTCTTTCATCATTGATGTTTCTATCTCTCCCTTCCTTTCTGATATCAATAAAAGTATATTAATAAACAACAACAATACATACACACAAGAAAGATGACTCTCACAGAAATGTATAGTATGATCCAGAACAGGGGTCCTCAAACTTTTTAAACAGGGGGCCAGTTCACTGCCCCTCAGACCGTTGGAGGGCCGGACTATAGTTTAAAAAAAAACTATGAACAAATTCCTATGCACACAGCAGCAGCAAAAACACCCGGCGGGCCGGATAAATGTTTTCGGCGGGCCGCATGTGGCCCGCGGGCCACAGTTTGAGGACCCCTGATCCAGAAGATAGATTCAAGAAGACTCTCCCTAAACAGGGCAGCTATTGAACCATTTTAATTGACAATAGGATTTGAGGAGATTTGCCATTTTGACAGTGTACTAGGAAGCAGGATGAAGCATGGTCCAGGAAACAGATATGCAGTTTAGAAGACACGTAATCCTCAAACTCTTCACTTGGATTTTCAAAGTACATTTTATTTTATTTTATTTTTTAATATATTTTATTGATTTTTTACAGAGAGGAAGGGAGAGAGATAGAGAGTTAGAAACATCGATGAGAGAGACACATCGATCAGCTGCCTCCTGCACATCTCCCACTGGGGATGTGCCCGCAACCCAGGTACATGCCCTTGACCGGAATCGAACCTGGGACCCTTCAGTCCGCAGACCGACGCTCTATCCACCGAGCCAAACCGGTTTCGGCTCAAAGTACATTTTAATGTTATTTTGGCAGCCAGACTCAACTCAGAAATAAATTTTCTTCATATATAATATTTAATAGTGCACCAATTAAAATAATTATATCAATACAGTAAATGTGAAAACATAATTGCTTTTTTTCTATATTGTTAAATAACAATACACTTTTACATATAATTTCTAGTAGCAAACTGCCTATATTATGCATCACTTCAGCCTTGTGCTTTTGTCTTTTGCATAGCTCCTATCTTTGGCTAAAACAATTCACTGTTCACTTGAATCTACATTTAAAAATAGAAAGAGGAAATTAATGAAGAATCCATTTTAATCTGTCCATTTGAAAAGAAAATTGAAGAGAAAAAATCATAAACAGTGAAAACCTCCCACCATTAAAAATTTAAAACTATAGATTTGTGCATTTTACTGTTTCCTGTTCTCCCTGTTCCTATGAAAAATGGTAGATGAGAGTAGAGACCTAAGACTGGGCTATGATGTCATCATACATGGGAAGACTTCTAACAAAAAGATCCCCCCCCCCCCCCAAATCACCCAATATATTGAAATTGGTAGTCAGTTCTCTTCCATAGCCAGAAAGGTTTGTGGGGAATTTTCTTCCCAGACATAACAGGAGATAAAGGATAAATTGCTTTTACACTTCTACAAGGACAGAAGTGACTTGAAATTCCTTTAATTTACTTCTGTGTCTAAGGGCAGTCAGACAAGGTTGAATAATTAAGTGGAAAGAAAAATGTGTGTCCTGAAGGTGAAGGAAGCTATTAGCTACTTCAGATGACATGATTATCTCTACTGATAACTACCTGCTCCAGCAGACTCTGTCCTACTACCACCTAGTCCCAGTGGGAGGAGGCCCAGTGGGGCTGGCCCTGTGGGTAGGGTTGGCCCAGCAGTTAGGTTTGGGCTGGCCAAAATGGAGGGAAAACTTGGGGCTGAAGAAAACTTTGCAGACCTTCAGAGAGAACAGCCAAGTCCTATCTGAAGAAGAAGGCTGAGATTCCAGCCAGCAGAGCCCATCCAACTCAGTCAGGGTGAGAGAGTGGGAGGGAAATTTCAGAAGCTGAGGTGTGCTGTGGAAGGGGTGCCAGTGGCAATGGAGAGCAGCAAGCAGGGGCAAGTGAAGGTGGGATAGGTTGGAGTGGCAACGGGGAAAACTGCATAAGGGCCTGAACGAGGAGCCGTGCTCATCTTTGCATGAATGGTACTTTAAAAAGGCCCATTAACAGAATAATATTGAATTTAAACTGTTTTTGAAAAATAATTTAAAAATGATAAAAGGCCCTTTATTCTATATCTTGTTTTTGGTGGCAGTTGCACAGGTGTATATAATTTTAAAACTCATAATTTTGAACTAACATCTAAGATCATACATTGTATTGTATGTTAATTATACTTTGATTTTTAAAAATCCCATTAGAAGTGGACACAGTGGGAAATGTCTGTAGCGGGAAATATACATACCTCTAGAGCTTCCTTTGAACGCAAGGTCGATAAATCTTCATGAAACCTCCTTTATACTTGTAAAAATGAGGTGATGAGAGACTGCATGCCAAAAATCTGGACTGAAATAAAGAGGAGAGTTTAATTTCAAAGCTCACTTGGGCTTTGGTGTATATGAAAGTGTCCCAGAGGTAGTAGATGCTGCTTTTTGGCCAGACTGTAGTAGGTCTAATTTCTTTTGTACCAGTTGGCTTCTAGGCAGTGTGAGAAGCCAGGAGGAGAAACTGAAATTAGTCTGGACAATAATTTTTAAAAAACCACACATTTTTATTGATTTCAGAGAGGGAGAGAGAGATAGAAACATCAATGATGAGAGAGAATCATTGATTGGCTGCCTCCTGCATACCCCACCCTGGGGATCGAGCCTGCAACCCGGGCATATGCCCTGACCAGAAATTGAATGTGACCTCCTGGTTCATAGGTCAATGCTCAACCACTGAGCAACACCAGCTGGGCGAGTCTGGACAATAATTTAAACTACTATCTCCCTTGTGAACAAGAGAAGCTGAGAACTCTATGTTTAATGAAAAAAAAAATTTGCATTCCTTAATATGGATATAGGCTGTACCTTCTAGTAACAATGATAGGGTACAAGAACCATGTACAAAATCAATAGCTTCCCTGTCTACCAGCAATGACCAATTTAAAACTATATTGGAGAAGAAAACATCCATTCACAATTGCAGCAAAATTTTACAATACCTCATAATAAATCTATGATGGTTTACTTACTGAAGGATATAAGAGAGAACTTAAATAAATGGAAAGATAAACATTTTCCTTTAAAGAAATTCAATATTTTAAGAAATTCCTATTAGAGAATTCAATATTGTAAATTCAGTATTATAAATATATCAATTTTCCTCAACTTTATCTAGAAATCAAATGCTATGCCAGGCAATATCATAGTAAGAATACCAGTATGTAAGAATATAAAAAATTGACTCTGATATATGAAAAATTTCAAACACACAAAAAAGTAGCACAATGAAAAAACAAGAAACCATTACCTGGATTAAATAATTCTTAATACTTTGCCATAGTTGCCTCATAGATAGATAGAATGAGATATAGAGTATATATTTACTGAACCATTTGAAAGTGTTACACTCTAACACTTTATCAATAAATTCTTTAGTATGTATTTTCCTAGATGTATTAGTCAGCTTGGGCTGCTATAACAAAATGGGTGGTTTAAACAAGATATTTATTTCTCACAGTTCTGAAGGCTGGGAAGTCCAAGATCAAGGTGCTGGGTGATTTGATTCCTGATGAGAACTCTTTTCCTGACTTGTAGACAGCTGCCTTCAAACTGTGTCCTCACATGGCAGAGAGAGAGAGCTACCTCTGTCTTCCTCTTCTTATAAAGGAGCTATTCACAACATGAGGGCTGCATCCTCATTGCCTCATCTAAACGTAATTACCTCCCAAAGGCCCCACGCAAACACCATCACAATTGGTGGGTTAGGACTTGAACATATGAATGTGGGGGGAAGACAGTTCAGCCCACAGCACTAGAATAAGGCTATTCTCCTACATACCCACTTTATTATTATTACCATACTAGAGGCCCGGTGCACAAAAATTTGTGCACTGGCGGGGGGGGGGGGGGGGGGGGTTCCCTCAGCCCGGCCTGTGCCCTCTTGCAGTCTGGGACCCCTCAGGAGATAACGACCTGCTGGCTTAGGCCTGCTCCTGGGTGGCAGAGGGCAGGCCCAATCCCTAGGTGCAGCCCCTGGTCGGGCTCAGAGCAGGGCTGATTGGGGAGTTGGGGCGCCGCCCCATCATGCACAGAGCAGGGCGGATCGGGAGGTTGCAATGCCACCCTCAGTCACGCTCAGGGTGGGGCCAATTGGGGGGTTGGGGCACCGCCCCCTGTCACACTCAAGGCAGGGTCGATGGGGAGGTTGCAGCGCCACCCCCTGCCACGCACAGAGCAGGGCCGATCAGGGGGTTGAGGAGCTCCCCCCTGTCATGCAAGAGCAGGGCCCATCAGGGGGTTGGGGAGCTCCCCCCTGTCACGCACAGAGTAGGGCCGATAGGGGAGTTAGGGCACCGCCCCCTGTCACACACAGAGCAGGGCGGATCAGGGGGTTGGGGCGCCGCCCTCTATCACCCACAGAGCAGGGCCGATCAGGGGGCTGGGGCGCCGCCACTGTCACACTCAGGGCAGGGCCAATGGGGAGGTTATGGCTCTACCCCATCACACACAGAGCAGGGCCCATCAGGGGGTTTGGGCGCTGCCCCCTGTCACGCTGATCCTGGTGCTAGGAGGCATATTACCCTTTTACTATATAGGATAGAGGCCTGGGGGCTGGCTGATTTGCCCTGAAGGGTGTCCTGGATCAGGGTGGGGGTCCCCACTGGGGTGCCTGGCCAGCCTGGATGAGGGGATGATGGCTGTTTGCAGCTGATCACACACCCTTCAGGGTGGGGGTCCCCACTGAGGTGCCTGGCCAGTCTGGGTGAGGGGCTGAGGGCTGCTTTCAGGCTGACTGAAGCTCCCAACCACTCCTTTTTTATCTCTTTTTTTATTTTATTCTGGGCCAGCTTTAGCTCTGGCTCTAGCTCTGAGGCTTAGTATCTGGTTTGTTTGCCGTTCTATAATCGAAACAATGTATAACTTCAGCTCTGAGATCCCGGCTGGCTGAAAGCTGGTTTCTACATTTGCAACATAGTACATAGTTGCTTAGAGTTGCAACTCAGAGGCTGGGCAAGTTAGGTGGGGAAGTTGCAGTCTGCAGTCTGCAGTCCCTGGAGCAAGCAAGCCTCATGTTCGCTTCCAGCTGCCTGGCTGCCGGCCGCCATCTTGGCTGACAGTTAATTTGCATAAGGATATGCTGATTAGCCAATGGGAAGGGTAGTGGTCGTACGCCAATTACCATGTTTCTCTTTTATTAGTGTAGATTTCCCTAATATCACCTGATGCCCAGTCCATATGTAAATGTCTGCACTTGTCCTAAATATGTTGTTTATAGCTCATTTGTTCAGACCAGAGATTGGCTATTGCATTTGGTTGTTATGCCCCTAATGGCTCTTTTCATTTACCACAGGTCCCCTCATCCACTGGACCCCAGTTTTTCCCAACACAGTTACTCATTGAAGAGACAGAATTTTTAGAAAGCCCCACATTCAGGATTTGTTATATTTGTTTCCTCATTAGTCACTTAACTTATTCCTCTACTTGCTAGATTGCATCTAAACTAAAGTCAGCTCTCAAGACTTTATTAGATTCAGGGTAAACATTTTTGTCTGTAATATTTTCTTGGTGATGCTGTGTTCATCAGGAGGTACATAATCCTTTGGCTCATTCTTTAGTGAAGCAAAGTTTGAAGTCTGGTTTAAGGTGGTGATAACCATATAATAAAAATATGTTTGGCTTTCTCCTCCCGCTGCACAAGATACCAAAAGGAAAGAAAGCTAAGGGGAAGAAGGTAGTGCCGGCCCCTGCAATTGAGAAGAAGCAGGAGGCCAAGAAAGTGGTAAATTCCGTTTGAGGATTTGGCATTGGATAGGACATCCAGCCCCAAAGGGACCTCACTCTCTTTGTCAAAAGGCCCCACTATGTTAGGTTGCAGTGGTCAAGGGCTATCTGTATATAAAAGGCTAATGTGCTAAATGTCCATCCGGGTAATAACGTCAGGTAGCAATGCCTGGCCCCCTCTACCTAGCAACTAGCCTCCTTGGAGTTTCTTCAGCCCAGGAACACAACTTGCTTTATAGACAGGTGCAAACATTTTACACTGTAACCAAATGTCCCTGAAGCGTTTTCCCGTCTCATCTTATTTGATCCTCACAGAAGTCCTGTAGTAGGTAGATAGGAGATTTGGTGCAATCCCATTTTCTTTTCATTAGCCAGAAAACAGAGATTTAGAAAGCTTAGAAACTTGACCCAACTGAAAAGAATAAGAAATGGTGGACCTTCAAAATGACTTCAGGTTTTCTCACTGTACAGAATACAGTCAAACACTGCTGCAGTTAAATATTTTACCCTTTGTCCTCCCTGCGTGACCTACAATAATAATCTGCTTCATGTTGGTATTTACTGCTGTGTTGCTGACAATTACCTGAAAGAGAAGTTGGGGTGCTTCACTGGGCTGGAAAAAGTTTAGCTAAATCAGAAAGTACGTCTAATTAAGCAAGTTCATTCTTTATCTATAAAAGCCCAAGTTGACTCACACATGAGTGATACATATAAAGCTCTTGCTGGTGCCAATTGCACGCGTGTGTTTCAACCATCATTGTAGATCGTAAATTTGGTTGACACTTCTATTATAAAGAAAGGGCGAATAGCGATATTAAGATATTTCTTCTAATTAATTTCCTTTCAATGTGCACGAATTCCTGCACTGGGCCACTAGTTCTTTATAAGTGTCTGAAAGTGCCTCCTGCTTTTAACCAGTTCACCCAGGCCTTAGACCACCAAACAGCTACTCAACTACTGAAGCTGACCCACAAGTACAGACTGGAAACAAAGCAAGAGAAGAAGCAGAAGTTGTAGGCCCGGGCTGAGAATAAAGCTGCTGGCAAAGGGGTTGTCCCCACCAAAGGGCCACCTGTTCTTCAAGCAGGGGTTAACATTGTTACCACCCTGGTGGAGAACAAGAAGGTTCAGCTGGTAGTGATTGACACAATGTGGATCCCATTGAGCTGATGGTCTTCCTTCCTGCCCTGTGCTCTAAGCTGGGAGCTCCCTACTGCATTATCACGGGAAGGGGGAGGCCAGGCTGGGCGTCTAGTCCACAGGAAGACCTGCACCACCATCACTGTAAGTTGGAAGACAAAGGAACTCTGGTTAAGCTGGTGGACGCTATCTGGACCAATTACAACAACAGATATAGTGAGATCTGCCACCATTGGGGATCTGAGGTCCAAAGTCAGTGGCTCGCATTGCTGAGCTGGAAAAGGCTAAAGACCTGGCCACCAAGCTGGGCTAAGTGTACACTGTTGAGTTTTCTCTACATAAAAGTAATAAAAATACTCCTTAAAAAAAAAAGTATCTTTGGAGCCCTGGACTGGTTTGGCTCAGTGGCTAGAGTGTCCACCCTCGGACTGAAGGGTCCTGGGCTCAATTCCGGTCAAGGGCACGTACCTTAGTTGTAGGTTCCCTGGGCCTGGTTGCAGTGTGTGTGTAGGAGGCAACCAGTTGATGTGTCTCTCTCACATCGATGTTTCTTTCTGTCTCTCCCTCTCCCTTCTACTCTCTAAAAAAATCAATGGAAAAATATCCTTGGGTGAGGAGTGAAAAATAAATAAATAGAAATCCAATATCTTTGGAAAAGAAAAACAGTAAGGAGGAACTTATCCCACTTGGACACCAAACCATACTATAAAGCTAAATAGAGTGCATAAATACAGACAAAAAGATTGATATAGAAATAGACTAGAATCAGGCCACGGTATATGAGAACTGTACATATAAAATATAGCCTTTCAAATTAATGGGGAAAAGATGGGTTATATAATTAAAATGTGTTGGGACTAAATAGATCCTTATTTTTCTTATGTCCTTCACATAAATTCCAGGTGAATTAAAGAGCTAACTATAACACCTCTAAAAGAAATAGAAGCAAATAAAGAACTATTTTAAAATATTGGGATGGGAAAAATAAGATACAACACTTAGAAGAAGCCCTAGAAATTGATAAAATTGATTTGACATTAAAACTTTTATAGCAACATGAATAGAATAATGTGACAGAGAATATGTAAATAGGTAATACCAGCAAAGGTTCAAGGGGCTGGAATCCATGATGTATAAACAACTACCACTTAGCTAAATAAATAAATAAGCAAAGAACATGAATAAGAAATTCTTAGAAAACACACTTCAAACATCTGATGAGCACCTGTGCTCTGCTTCGCTAGTGATCAGGGAAATGCAATAGAAATAATGAGATATCATTTTTTATCTCAAACTTAAAAGTACTGATTATATATCCAATGATTTCAAGAGCGTGGGGAAACACGTACCAACAAATACTGTTCGTTCTATCCAAATTAAAAAAATGAATACCCTTTGATCCATCAATTCCATCTCCCATAGATATTCATTGAGCATGGTTTGTAATAGCATTCCCACTCCCCCAAGACCACCTCAGTGTCCATCCACAGGAAAATAAATTATGGAAAACATACAAGGAAAATCTGTGAGCCGCAGAACTAAGTGGCTATAAGGGCTGACAAGGAAAGTGTTCTAGATGCAGTATTAAATGAAAACAACGGTGCATAGAGCAATATGCATAGCAAGAACCAATTTATTTATTTTTAATCTTATCTAAATGCAGCCTGTTAAAGGTGGTTATCTATGGGAGCAGGATTGAGGTGGGGAGTGAAGGTGAGAACTTTTATATTTATTATATACTTCTGCCTTTTATTTAAAATAAAATATACAGTCACAGGTTTAGATATTTGGTCATTTGGGATAAAATGAAAGAGAAAGAAAAATTCCTTACTCAAGAATCTTGGAAAAACAAAAGAATCTTTAAGGTAAAAAGCCACTATCACAAAACAGGACCTAGATTTCTGAAGCTAATCAGGAGGATGAGCACAACAAGCAATCTTGGTAGAAGTGTTTAGCCAAGGACAGCATGAATGTGCTGATCTCTATGTATCTCTCTCCATTTCTCCCAGATTACTACATTCTGTTCCAATGACATACTGAATATCTGACAGCAAGTCAAATGCATGGCAGCATTTCTCAAAAGGTAAACGAGAGAAAGAGTTCTGTACTGCTTATTCAGTCCTGTGCCTACGGCTTTGGGGTGAAAGCATTCTCAGTCGTTCTTTGATCACAAGTCTCAAAATAACTAGAATGTTCACCCCCTCCCCACCCATTCTATTGTTACTAGTTTATTTTTTTGTGGGGGAGGAAGTGTACAAAACCAAAGAATCAAATTAACATGAGGAATATTGTGTGTTTCTTTTAAATGTATTTTATTGATTTTTTACAGAGAGGAAGGGAGAGGGATAGAGAGTTAAAAATATCGATGAGAGAGAAACATTGATCAGCTGCCTCATGCACACCCCTACTGGGGATGTACCTGCAACCAAGATACATGCCCTTGACCAGAATCGAACCTGGGACCCTTCAGTCCCCAGGCTGACGCTCTATCCATTGAGCCAAACTGGTCAGGGCAGGAATATTGTTTTTAAAGTCCACAGTTATAGGGTTTGGTCTGAGGTCCAAAAAATTTAATAACAACACATGACATTTACACAACTGTAGAGGTTATTCAATTTCAAAAACCCACCTGCAAGAAGAGATCCCTTTAAACTCTGTTCTCAACCTGTGGAGAATGGTGCTGGACCCAAGAAAGAGCCATAGGTTTTCAAACCAAACTCACTGCAGGACCTGACTTAAGGACCTGACCTGTCAATGAGGGATTCCGCACCTGTAATGAGAATAACCTCTCATGTGGTTTGTGTGAAGCCCCAGTACCGTGCCCAGCATGTGAGGGGACCCAATAAATACCCATTTTCTTCCTTGTTAGGGTGTTTGGCCCGTGCATGACACGGGCTGTGAAAGAATTCACAACTAAGAGAAGAGATAGAAGCAGAGAGAAAGTTTATTTTACCTTCCACTAAGGCAGCGGTTCTCAACCTGTGGGTCGCGACCCCTTTGGCGGTCGAATTACCCTTTCACAGGGGTCGCCTAAGACCATCCTGCATATCAGATATTTACATTACGATTCATAACAGTAGCAACATTACAGTTATGAAGTAGCAACGAAAATAATTTTATGGTTGGGGGTAATATCATGAGGAACTGTTTTAAAGGGCCAGAAAGTTGAGAACCACTGCACTAAGGGAAATGGACAGTGTGTTGCTAATCAATACAAAGGCAAGAAATAAACTGCGGCCTGCTCTTGGCTGCTGTTGCTAGAAGGGAGGGGGACTTTGGGGCTGGAGTTGAGCAGACATCAGGGGGGTAGTCTTTGGAAAGGTTTGTTTGCTTTCTTTAGTCCAAGCAGATGTCCTAGGGAGGTGTCTTTATCAGCATCTTCACAAGCCAGTAAAACATTCTTAGAGCGAAAGTTACAAAGAGTTCAAAAGCAGCTTGGGTTTGAAAGGGAGGGAGTAGAGCCCTTCTACTAACTGGAAACTTTCCTGCCCCATTTCCCCAGCCATTAAATCCTTAGGGAGGATAGAGATGCAGGAATGTAGCCTTGAAAGTATCTTATCTTGTCTTGCAGTTTGAACAGAGGGACTGTGTGAATCAGAGGAGCTAACAGTCTTAGGGTTGAATTACCAGGTGCTTCTCATAAATTGTGGAAAACTAACTACAACAAAGAAAAAGAAAGGCATTTTTTTCTGTCCTTACATTCTCTTCACAATTCTAAGAGATTTTCAGTCTTAGAGTCAGGAACATGGGAATTTCATCTTAATGCTGAGATTACCAGAATATCCAATGAAACACAACCACTTTTTCTAAATGTGCTAGAGAAGATTTTAGTGTCCATTTTCCCGTATGCCTGCCACCTAATCCCTCTAGTTTTTATCGAATTTTGACCTTAAACAAATTATCTTCACATAATTAAAGGTGTAATCCAGCCCTGCCAGTGTGGCTCAGTTGGTTGGAGTGTTGTCCTGTGCACCGAAAGGTCATGGGTTTGATTCCTGGTCTGGTTTGATTCTGGGTCGGGAGGCAGCTGATTGATGTATCTCACATTGATGTCTCTCTCTCTCCCTCTCCCTCTCTCTCTCCCTCTCCCCTCTGCCCTCTCCCTCTCTGGAATCAATAAAATAAAATAAAAATTTAAAGAAAAAAAGCTGTAATCCATTGATTCTAAAATTTATATTACCATCTGAAACTTAAAAACAAGACAAAACATTTTCATTGATTTCAGAGAGGAAGGGGGAGGGAGGGAGGAAGAGAGAGAGAGAGAGAGAGAAAGAGAAGCATCAATGATGAGAGAGAATCATTGATTGGCTGCTTCCTGCATGCCCCACACTGGGGATCAAGCCTGAAACCTGGGCATGTGCCCTGACCGGACTCAAACCGTGACCTCCTGACTCAAGATTTATGCTCCATTATTGAGCCACACCAGCCAGGCACCATGTGAAACTTTAGCATCATGTATCTATTGACCAGTTTCTACAAATCTCAGGGTAAGATTTCAAATTTTCAGAATATGATTTATCTGAAATATACATTTAAGAAAATGCTCCGTAACTATTTTACCTAGAACTCCTCCTGTCCTTTTGTTGCTTTTCAGTGTGCTGTCCACAGTGTTGAGGATCACAACCAGATGCATCTGTCTCTGAGCTCAGACAAAAACAACTTAGAATCCTGAAGTGTTTAGGGTCTCACCCCAGCCCTGCCACTGCCACTGACTGGGCCCCAGGTCCTCACTGTGAAAGGACAGCCAAGGCTCTTCCAAGCTCTAAATTTCTATGATCAATGGTCAAACAATGAACAGCAAACTCACCAACCAACCATGCAAAGTACATTTCCTGTGGCCAAATTCTCAGCTAAGAGGTCACTTTTTTAAATAATATATTTTATTGATTTTTTACAGAGAGGAAGGGAGAGGGACAGAGAGTTAGAAATATCGATGAGAGAGAAACATCGATCAGCTGCCTCCTGCACACGCCCCACTGGGCATGTGCCCGCAACCAAGGCCCATGCCCCTGACTAGAATCGAACCTGGGACCCTTGCATCTCCATGTCGATGCTCCATTCACTGAGCCAAATCGGTTAGGGCAGGTCACTTTTTTTGAAGTGTGGGAAGACACCAATTGTTCAAGGAAAGTGCCGCAACAAAACAAGTATCTGTAAGAAATAATACTTTTAGCCACTATGTAAACATGATTTAAGGACAAAATATAAATAGGGTTGCAAACTTTAATATGTATACTTGGCACAGTGGTTCTCAACCTTCTGGCCCTTTAAATACAGTTCCTCATGTTGTGACCCAACCATAAAATTATTTTCGTTGCTATTTCATAACTGTAATGTTGCTACTGTTATGAATCGTAATGTAAATATCTGATATGCAGGATGGTCTTAGGCGACCCCTGTGAAAGGGTCGTTCGACCACCAAAGGGGTCGAGACCCACAGGTTGAGAACTGCTGACTTAGCACATGGACTTCCTTTTCCCAAGAATGGAAGATCTTTCTGCATGAAGTGTAATCATGTACTTTTTCTCTTGATAATGTTATACTAACAAAACCGTAAAGGTATATATTTGTAAAGTGTAAAAATGCTTATAATATAATTATCTGTATTTAGAATTTTCCTTTTATTGAAAACATTTTGTTAGGGTTTCTAGCCCAAACACTATAGCTGAAGGTGAAAGAAAAGCAAATTGATATAAGTGAACTTCTCGGCACTTTAGTTTGAGTTTGACATTTAGGTCAGTCAGTCTCCAATAAGTAGAATGTCATTCTAGGGAGCCAAGAGGACTACTCCCATGTAGTAATTACTCAGAACAAGACCCCTTTCCTCCTCAGTTAGCAGTGCTTAAAGTAAAGGCCTTCAACAATAGAAGCCAAATAGCCCATCCGGGAGGAAACTATTAAAATTTGCATTCCTGAGAGGATTCCTGGGGGACTGACTTAATTCACCTTCCTCTTCCAGAAGCTGGCAGTGATTGTGGAACCGCAGGGTAAAATTAGGACTGTGCTGGCCAAAAATTAGGAATAGTTTGCAAGGTAATTTTGGCTGTGAAATGTAAAGACTGTCCTCCAATCTTCTCACCCTTTTAGGTGCTATCATGGAAATGTTTAAAGGCCCTGCCAAATGACAGTTTTGGTTAAGTTCCAGAAAGATCAGGCATTATTTCAATCCAAAAGAAAAACAAAGGGATCTGACTACAGTTTGCAAGATAAAAGTTCAAGGATTAAATCCGCCACTTGCTTCAATACTTCAATAATTTGACTTGTAGACACCTTAGGTAAGAAGAACATAGTAACTGGTCTAAAAAATTACTGAGTTAATCCAGGTACTGGATTCTGAGATGAGGAACTAAGTAAGAGGTGTCTCCACTGTAGTTTTATCCACTCCTTAAGGAGCCCTTGCTTGTTCTTTATATATAAAATAAATTGATTGATTTTTTAAAAGAGTGAGAGGGACAGCGATTTGTTGTTCCGTCCATTTGTGCATTCATTGGTGGATTTTTCCAGTGCCCTGACCAGGGACCCAACCACAACCTGGGTGTATCCAGGACCTGTGACCAACTGGAGCAACTGGCCAGGGCTGCTTGTCCTTTTTGAATGCAATGCGAGGTCGGTAAGAAGCACAACGGACAAACAGTCGGTGAGTTCTGAAACCAAATCTACCTTAAGTCTATGTAGTGGGGACAACTTCATCATTCCAAGCCAGAAGCCATGGCTGAAGTCCTCCCTCCAGTCGGTGCGACTACAAGGAAAACCGAGAACTTAAAAAAAAACACACGTGCCAAAGGACTGGAGTTACTAGGACGGGGCTATATAAAGCTTCGGGGACTCACTAAGAAGTTGGGAACTGGGGTCTAGGCCCTCGGGGAGCACAGAAGAAACAGTAAAGTTGGGGCGCGGGCAGTGTCGCCCCGCACTTTTATCTTTGATTGGCGGAACCACTCAGACTTTTCTTTATGGCGTCACCAGGTACCTGCCTGTAGAAAGGTCCCCTCTCTGTGACATCACGCCTCCCTGACCAATGAAAGGCCTCAGTCGGCGGCCGAGGAGGGTTGTGGGCCCTTTTTTGTGAATGAAGCTCCACGGAACAGCCCTCCTGGGGTCCCCGGGCATCGGGGACTGCCCTCCGCGCGCCCCTCCGCAGAGGCGTCCACGGCGGGCGGGCGCAGGTCCCCGAGGCAGTTCCAGCCGCCCGCGCAGCTCCTGCGCCTCTGCCCAGCCCGCGGGCTGCGGGCACCTGGGGGCGGGAGGGGGGGCGCCGGCAGGGGCTGCGGCACGGGTCCCGCGGAGGCTGCAGAAGGGAGAGGGGCAGGCACGGGGGGCCTGGCCCCTCCTCCTGTACGGCCGCCTCCTGCCGGGCTCGGCGGGCACCCGTCTTTCCCGCAGCGCCGCTCTGCCCCCAGTGCCCCGAGAGTCCACGCGCGTGGCTGGCAGGGGCCTCCGTGGGCGAGCGGGCGAGCGGGACCATGGTGGTGGCCCCCTGAGGGGCCGCGGCCGCCTCCATGAAGCGGAAGAACGAGAGGCAGCTGAGCTGGGCCCCCGACCCCCCCTGCTCCAGGCGCAGCTCGTCCTCCCTGGGAGCGAAGAAGAGCCGCAGCTCCGCGTCGCGGGAACAGCGTCACGTGGACCAGCGGGACGACCTGTACCTGAACATCTCCGGTGAGCCTGCCGACGGATGCGTGGCGAGGCGCCCGTCCGGGACGCTCGGCACCCTGCGCGGGGGTCCCAGCCCACCCGCCCCCCCATCCCCACCCCCACCCAAGCCCCAGCCGCCACACTCCCTCCAGGAGCTTGGCGCCCAGGGAGTGCCCCTCCTGGTTGCGGTCCGTGTGTGGTGAGCTGTAACTTGATCTGTTTGACTCCCTCCTGCCCAGCAAGGTGGGCCGAGGTCACCTTTCTAAACGGCTGGCAGCAGCTCGGCACCGCGGGCTTTTTCTAAGGTCGGATTGATGCCACCTCCTGGGGTTCCCTGCCGGACCCTGAACCTCCGTGTGGCCCCAGAGGATTCCCCGGACGCGCAGAACATGCCCTCAGGGGAGCTGTTTGGGTGCCGTGGGCCAAACCTCTGCTGCTGGCTAGGAAATGGAGCCCCGCCTGGCTGGCGAGCCGGCCCTCCCTGCGCCCCGGTCCTCCCCCCGCCCGGGTCCTCCCCCCCCCCCCCCCCCCCCCCCCCCGCCCCGGTCCTCCGTGCACGCCCCCTCCCTGGCGCAGGCACGCGGTCGTTCCCCTCCGGGGCTTCAAGAAACAACATGTCACGTGGATGGCATTTGAACCGGTCAGCGTGCTGAATGCACTGAGTTGTCACTTGTGAGCAATCGCATCCAGACACAGCAGGTAGAAAAACAGCCCGCGGATAGCTGTTTTATTATTAGTGCTGATTCTACTGTTCTCGAAAGCTAATACATCGATTTTGGTAGCTGCTGGGTTTGCCAGGATTGACACCGAAGCTTGTGAAGGCGTCACATGCTATGGTGGGTGCGGAAACACGGTAAACACAGCCATCCACATGAGGGGATTGCAGTCTGTTTAATGCGGTGTGGAATGTGTAAACCCTGGCATGCCTGGGGTTTTTATAAACTGTGGCCGCCCTTAGCCATTGGGGCACCAGGTGAGCTGGAGAGGTCAGAAAATTAGTTTTAAAAGTGTTCAAACACAGAAACGTAGAAATTATATTCTAGGACTAGGTTGATGGACAGTTGGAAACTAAGGTTCTTTTTTTTTTTTAAAAAAAGGAAGGTTTGTCATTGTTGGTGGGTGGCCCCTGGGAACAGAGGGGTGAGGAGGAAGTGGTTACCTTAAGTCCCTGCCCCCTGCTGATACCTGCCTGGTCCAAGGGAGAGCAATCCAGTGTAGGAGGGGAAGCCTGCTGGTCCTCCCAATGGTGTACACTCTGGAGATGGCCCCGTGAGGAGGGCGGGAGTGGAGGACCCACACATTCCTTATGCCTATGTTCTTTAAACCTCTTCAAAGGAACTTTGTTTACTAGCATTTAATTTTAGGGCAAGTATTGCACTTACATGGTACAGAACTCTTACTTCTAAAGGTACACGGGATTATGTAGTGAAAAGTTGGTCTCAGCCACGGGTATCCTTCCCCAGAGATAATGCATGTTCCTAGTTTCTTGTGACTCCTTCCAGAAAGACTGTGTACATACACGGATATTCTCTCCCATACCCAGGCATGGTAGGGTACAAATCTTGTTTTGCACGTTGTTCTTCACACTATTTCTTAGCAGACTGATTGTTATGCTTCATTGCTCTTAATTACTGCTTAGGTCAAAGTCGATATGGTTTTAAAACCTAAAACCATGAAAAAGGATATGGGGATTTAAATGTATATATGTTTATAGCTTGTTTAGACAGCTCCCTACTGCTGAACATTTAGGTTGGCTCCAATCAAAAAGGAAGTTTGTTTTTTTAAAAAATACATTTTATTGATTTCAGAGAAGGAGGGAGAGGGAGAGAGAGAAACATCAATGATGAGCCTCAGGCTCCGCCTCTGGGATCAAGCCCCCAACTTGGGCATATTCCCTGACCAGGAATTGAACTGTGGTCGATGTTCAACCACTGAGCCACACTGGTCAGGCAAAAGGAAGTTTTTTACAACAAAGTCATGGGGGTAAATATTCCTCCTCCTTCATTGAGAAAAAAATGCAATCTGGCTTTCCTGAGACAGTGACCAATGAATTAACATGCCTTCAGAAAATATCACAAGCAGCACATTGAGGAAAGAGCTGGTGCAGCGTGTAAAATCAAAATGCTGTTACTTGGCTTCCAAGCCCAGATGAATGGAAGGTTCCAGCCTCAGTGTAAGATCACTCCAGGGAAGTAGGAGTCAACCTTCCCTGCGGTTTCTCCAGGTGTTCCTTAGTGACAGCCTTGGCTTCCTGGGAAAAAATGATACTAAATCAGTCTGTTTTGGTGTGATATACAAGACAAAATGAAGTGACGTGGGGTGCGGTGTGTGGACTACTTTTTTTTTTTATTCGGCTTGTAAAATAAGGCCTCATTCTCAGCAAATGGCAGTCTGGTCCCATTCTTGCCTACTTGTTTTCCTCACTGTTTCCTGAACTTAAAAAGCAATGCCTGCACATTTTTAGAGTCAAACATTGCCGGAGGAGGTATATAGATACAGTTAGCCTCTCTCCCGGGTACTACTTTCTTTCCCTTCTATGCATATGTGAGTTTCTACAAATTGTGCCATAACAGATAGAGCAGTCCTGTTTTTAATGCCTGCATGATATTGCATTGTGTGGCTAAGGTGTGATTTATTTAACGATAATAAATAAATGGTTACCTTGGGGGTTTTCCAGCCCTACTGCAAATGGCTATGATAGCATCAGTGTGTTTACCCAGCTGTGAGTATCTGTAGAGTAAAATAGAGTGAAGAGGCTGGTCAAAGTACATATAGGTTTATTCATTCATCAGTGTCCTTTGTTGGCGATTATGAAGAACGCTGCTATAAACATTCATGTGTAAGTTTTTGCGTGGACATATGTTCTCAGTTCCTTTGGGTGTATACCTAGGAGGGAAATTGCTGAATCGCATGGTTACTCCATGTTTAATTTTTTGACCAACTACCAGTTGTACCACCAGTATTCCCCCCAGCTATGTGCCAATTACTCCACATTCTTGCCAGCACTTACAAGATTGTGATGATTTTTTTCCTATTGAGGTTGGCTTGTAAAGATTAATGCACATTATCACTTCTGCCCTTAAATACTTTAACTTTTTCTTTTTTTACTTTAGCCGTCATTTTTATCGCAGCCTATTTTATCAGTAAGTGGAAGTCCCATTGGTTCCAGGACAGTTCATTTGTGGACATTCAGTATAGGATGCTTAATGCCTATTTTGTTCCTGTAGTTCTTTGTTCTGGGTCACTGCTGTTCAGGGTCCGGCCAGCCACTTGGTTACACTGGGCTAAAATTTTTACTCTTACCAGGAGCAGACTGATGGGGGTTATTCTGACCCTGACCCCATCAAGATGCTATTGACCATTCACTGAGTCCTTGCCACGTGCAGTGGGATGGGTTTTTACCTGAGCTGTATTCCTGTTGCAGTTCCAGTGCACCGTGTGCAAGAAAGATGCTAAGTACAGTGTAAGCTGCTGAGTAAAGCTATGATCGGAATTCATTGTTACCAGTCAAGGGAGCTGGAGGAAGAAGGCGAGTGAGGAGGCTTTTCAGTTGAATTTGGAATAGATAATTCAAGATGGGAGAAATACCAAAGGAAAAAATCTTGGGCACAGTCAGGATTTTTATTTTATTATGAACCTTCTTGTGGCCACAAGTCTTAACCTTTTCGATCTCTATATTCATGTCCCTTAAATGGGGCTCTCCATGAATGACAGAGTTAGTTCTCCTTTCCTCTTTATTAATATAGGAAAAGAATTTTAAAGATTATAGCACTGTGTAATCTGTTTGATAATTTATAGGATTGATTGTTGGTACAGAACCTCAATTTATTTTACTTTCTTGTTCTTTAAATTCTTGACGAGTAAAGGAAGTTTATAATAACTACTAGCTAAAAAGATTCTTGGTGGTTTGTCTTAGATTTAAAAAAAAAGATTTTTTCTTCAGTGTCTGCCATGATATTCTACCTTTTAAAGAGTAACTGTAAATCATTTTATTGGAGAAGCTCTAATCGAGGTTACGATTGTCATTTGTAAGAACTGATTAGTGGTGTCTTGGATACTCATCAAATTTAATTAAACAATACAATACCCCCTTCCCATTTTTTAGGATTTAAAAAAAAATCACTAGGCATCATTAGATGGGGAAAATTATTCATTAATTTAAGAAATGTTTATTGCATGCTCACTATGTAAAATAGTCATGCATGTTCATTATTTGCAGTGATGAAAGTATATTTTCTTGCTGGAAAAGGAATGCTGTTACCTGGTGCACTGTTTCAAGAGGAAGTAAATTCATTTTTCTTCACAAGTTTCATGTAGTAGATTATTGAGTTTCAATAACTGAAGCTCATCAAAGTATGTACTATTCATTTTTTCTTCTTGCTTATTCTATAAGAAGGAAGAAAATTATACTTTTAAATTTGTGCATAATGTGAATTCATTTCCTTGATTTATGTGCTTCATTCTTCAAAATCTTTACTTCTGATGGTGTCATGTTATCTACTTTAAATATAACTCCTCAGGCATTCCAACAGTACACACAAGAACCTAACAGTTTAAATGTTTCTGCTTCAATGGACATAAAGGGGTTGGACATATAGATGAGGAAGGGAAGTGGATTAACTGGCTTATAAAATGGTACTAATCCCAGCAGTTGCCAGTCAGTGTAAACTCTAACTTCTCTGTGCCTTGGAATGGGAGTGAATTTCTCCAGTTCCTGCTGGGGTTAGGGAGGACTGGGATGAAACCACTTTGTGGATTTTTAGGATGGAATGACAGCTCTTGCAAGTTTCTGAGATAGTCTCTGGGGATTTCTGAGTTGATGAGACAGATGTTTTGTTTTTTGAAAGAATTTCAGGTGATCATCTAGAAATATCACAACTATTCACTCACTTTTCCCTCTGAAGAAGCCAAGACCAGAGATAAGTAATTTTGGCTAAATCGATGGGAAATAAATTTATGACTTTCATTCTTTCCGACAGATAAAGCTGTTTCACAGAGTTGTACATAAATGGTTTGTTGAACATCTACTAGTTAGTCCTGTGCTACTTAGGCTAGTAGTGTCATAGTAGATGCTGCAAAAGTAGTATTTGTAAAGTTGAATTTAGAGAGATGAGTAATTAACATCGGGAATTTGGAGAAATGAGCAAACTAAGTACACAATTCAGGGCCTGCAGAGCTCGTGCTGTTTTCCAAATTGGCTGTCATCACAGCCAAGATTTTCCTGATATTTCATTCATTCAACAAATATGAATGAATACTCAGCCAGGTTTTTTTTCCCCTGAAGTGCTAAAAATAGGATCACTGCTGGAGATAGTCCCTGCTGTCTTGGAGCTTGTTTCACGTGTTAAGTGAGGGAAAAACTTGGAGGGCCTGAGGGAGAAGCAATGTACAGAGGAGCCATACCGTGTTTGAAATCACGGGGGAGGGAACACTTGGATGGGTAGAGCTTAGGCAGAGCTAATTCTCGTGGATAGGCATGAGGAGACCAGGGTAAGCTCGTGTCTGCCCACACGGGGATTGAACAGAGCTGGATTATTAATAGCCTTTGGAGCTGCGATTTCCCCATCTGTTTAAAAAGGGCGCAGAGTTGTAGGGAGGATGAAGGGAAGGCGCTGCATGTTGAGTGACTGGCCTGGTGCTTGCTGACAGCCAGGGCGCCATCGATCTCCTTAGCATTCCAAGTGCCAGGACAGGGCCGGAAGGGCAGGCTGGGACCGTCACTGCTGGAAGTTTGTAGCTCAGAAGTAGTAGATATTTCCCCATAAGTTACTTGCACAGAAGGTTCCGTGAAACAGCGGAGAAAATGCAGTGTCCCTTGCTCTGCTTCTGAGCGTGCTCTTCGTGGCCCCAACGGAGGCTGGCTCAGTATTTGTCCGCAGCAGAGGAGGTGTGGCACAGAGGAAGATCAATCCCAGGCCATTCCTTCATGTCTGAAGCTATTGTTACATATTTATATTATACTAAAGAGTTTGTATGTTGCCTGGTATTAAACTGCTGCTAAGCTTATTGGGGGTCTTCGCAAAGATGCAAAGGCCTCATGGGAAAGCATCAGGTAGAAGGTTATAGAAAGTAAATATATTAAATTATTTACCGAGAGTATAAATGTTTTAAGAGTGGTTCACGTAAAGCATGACTGTGCTCTAGTACATCCGTTTTAAGAGAGTTATTACACAGATCCAAAGGTTTATAATGGTGGTGCATGTTACTGGCAGATGGCACTTTCTTGTTGCGGGGGGGAGCACGGGGGTAAAATAAATTTCCTTTCAAAAGGCCTTTCCATACTTAATGTGTAGCATAGAGGCCCAATGTATTTAAGATGTGTGGGTATTGTACATAAATAAGAACTTAAATCTCTAAATCTATTATTTTTATTATATTGGGGAAAATAATTTTAGTAGCCAGTATTTTGTTTTCCTTCCTAGCTAAGGAATGTTTTTAATCTTAGTAAATCCTTTCAGATCCTTCACATTAAAAATGTTTTTATAATTATCTGTAAGTTGAAATGAAATTTCGCATGACTAGAGTGGTTTATCTGAATATTTCAAGGCTATTCCTCATTTAGTATAGGCACCTTTACGATTGAGGTAAGTAGGTGCAGGGGTTGTTGGCAGAAGTGGAGAGATTGTATTAGAGAGTGTGTTGGTTCAGCAGGAGATAACGAATCTTCCACAATTGTTCTTTACATGATTTGGTTTTTAGCTTCTGGAGTTACTCAATTTCTAGAAGTGCTGACTTCTGTATTAGGCAGGGATTACCTTTGTAAACATTTTTCAAGATAAAATTGATTTTAACATCTTAAATACAAGGATATTGAACTGGAATGTGTACGTCTCATCTAGATTCTGGAGTTTATATGGAAGTTTTACGCCCTTCTCTCTCTCTCTCTTTTTTTTTCTATAGCTCTTCATGGATACTGCACCAAAAAAGGTATTCAGATCATTGACTCTACTTTGCAGTTCTTTCTGACGAATTTTAAACATAGATTTAATCTGTTAGTTGTGATTCTTGGTTTTGTCCCTTCCTGTTTGCTTGTCTTAAATTTAGTCGGAGATACGGAGTCAGTGTTTATAACTGTAGAGTAGCCTTTGTATGTTTATGACTCAAGTTGAAATTTGTCTTTATATGAAAAGATTTGTTGGTTTCTGTGTCCAAATATTGCTGAAAGTAGTTTCTATAATATTTTATTGGGTCATTTATGAATGCTATGTTTCAGATGGTGGATATTTTGGTAATACTAAATTTTTTGTATTTTAACTGAATCTCACTTTTGTAGGCTTTTGATGAAAGGCTATTTATAATGAGTTGTTATAATAGCTATTCTTGATTTCCCTCCTCCCCCGGCTTACTTAGTTATTTCTAGGCATTTCTTTGCTTAATGGAGAGGCTTATGTCTTATTTACTGTGTTTGGCAGGAGGGAAATGTCATGAAATGCCAACCTGAACTTTGGGAACAGGAAAGCTCTTTTATATTCTATTTTTCTAAAGAATTTTAAAAAGTATTCTGATTCTCTTTGATATTCAAGTTCCTCAAATAAGGCCAGAGCAAATCTGAATGGCCCCATATATACATGTTTTCCCCTCTAATTTTAAAAAGGATTTCTTACTTTATTTTCTTGGTCTTTATTCAGCTCCTTTGATTCTTAGTATAATTTATATTCTGGAAGAACGGTTCTCTTAGAAGGCTTTATTCACCAGTCAGTTCAGAGATTGAGTCTCATTGTCTTTGAGTCTGAAAAGCTGAGAAGTTAGGCTGGGTAAATTCACTCTAATTGTGTAATATCACATATTGAATTCATTTTTCCGGGAATTCACTTTTATACCATTAAAATTTGGTTGGCAGTGTACTTTTCACAAAAGAAAAACATCTTGTTCCTGATGTCAATGGGGTTTGTTGTTCCTTCAAGTTCTAATTTGAAAGTAAGATTACTTTCTTGGCACTGCTGCTTAATTGATGACATTGATCTTTGTATACCCAAACCATAATGCTATAATATCATTACAGATTCTGAATTCTATAAGGCCCTCTATTTTAGGACCATCATAGCTGAATCATTCTCTGCATTTTGCTCATTCATACCCATTTACATTTGTATAAATCGTGCTATGGAATTAATTAGTGTACTCATTCAACAAATATTTATTGAGCAACTAACTACTTTGAGCAAGGGGTTGAGGATGGAAGAAGGGGATGCAAGGAGTTAAAACAACCTGCTTCTTATCCTTGAAAGATTGAGAAGGAATAGACTCTAAGTCATCATCTCAGTGAAGACAGGCAATGAAGGAATCAGTCATTATGTAGTTTTTTTCTCTTCTTCATTGAAATAGTGTTGGTTTGAGAGAACTTTGTGATGGAAATGTCACTCGATAATTACTACACAAAGTCAATTATATTTCCCAATATGTAGTGTCTTTCTTGTGTTTGTGTGTGTGTGTGTGTTAACCTTTAACGGAAACTAGGGTAAAAAGCTTTATTTTGGTATGTAACTAATTATACACACACACGCACGCATGCATATAGTTAACATACTAAAATCCCTGTCTCTATTAAAACAGTCAAAGTGAAAGGTCTACATTTCAATTAATTTTATATCTCCAATTTGAATCTCAAAGTATTCCAGAGGATATAATTAAAAATGAGATACCTTATTTATTCTTAAGAATACATTATTTATTGGTAAGAAGTATTACAGAACACATTATAAGCTAAGTATTGCTTCTTAAATTAAAGGCACTAAAGATGAAGATTGTGAAATATTTTAAGGGGTAGATTTGGTGTTTGTGACTTGACTAAAAAGCATTCTGATTTTCACTTTTCTTATGGGTGCTGAGGGAGAATTGCTTTGACAGGAATGTATAACAGAATGAATATTGTGGTGTTACATTTTGGGAGCCGTTCTCAGTGTGCTCTTGGAATTTGTATTGTAATCCTGTCATTGGAGAGCTTGTTGGAAGCTCCTGATACCTGAAATGGGAGCACTGTAACATGCATCTAGCTAGCAAACAACCGCAATTGGATTTTAACTCCACTGTTAATAGTATATTCTAATTTTAAACTGTTGTGACTGAAAGGGTGAGACGCACAACTTCACTCAGGATATGTTTGAGTGCATTTTATAGTCTTGTCTGTCCTTAAGTGGCTGCTGCCAGCCCAGCAGGAGAGATTTCAGACTTGCCCCGATCTCTGGGCAGTGACACAGCACTCAGACCCGGTGACTGTGTCTACGTCTAATCCATGGCCGTGTCGCACAGAGGGGCTTATCTGTGAATGTCACGGACACTCCATAATGGATGCTCTGAATGATGAGATCTTTGGAAAGGAGACTTGAGCTATAATTTTAAAAGCTTCTTAGATTTTCCTCTGGAACCAGCAGGAACTGGTTTTGATCACTGTAACACACAAGTCTGCTTCTCCTTCCTGCTGACAGCACCATTGCCCCCAGCTGTGCTGTGTGTGTGTATGTGTGTGTGTGTGTGTGTGTGTGTGTGTGTGTATGTTGGGGACCAGGGGTTGGGGGGGCGGTGATTGCTGGGATTGGGGATAGACTTTACCCCAGCATAGGGGAAATATCCTTTTCATATCCCCGAGATCTGTCTCACAGTGGTCTTCTTACATTCTGCCAGTAACAAGCATCAAGACATGGCAACCTGAATTAATTAACAATTTTGCTCCAAAAGTAGAAAATATTTAATGAAATCTGCCTTATTCAGAAGAGCAGGGAAAGAGGGATCCATATTAAATAATCCTTTATCTCTTACAGTGATGGTGAACCTTTTGAGCTTGGTGTGTCAGCATTTTGAAAAACCCTAACTTAACTCTGGTGCCGTGTCACATATAGAATTTTTTTGATATTTGCAACCATAGTAAAACAAAGACTTATATTTTTGATATTTATTTTATATATTTAAATGCCATTTAACAAAGAAAAATCAACCAAAAAAATGAGTTCGTGTGTCACCTCTGATACGCGTGTCATAGGTTCGCCATCACTGATCTATTAGGATGTATTCAGACTATTTTGATCAAATAAATTTATTAATTACATTTTAAATTTATTAATTTTAGACATGGGGGGGAGAGAGAGAAAGAGAGAGAGAGAGAGATTGACTTGTTGTTCCACTTATTTATGCATTCATTGGTTGATTCTTGTATGTGTCCTGACCAGGATTAAACCTACAACCTTGGCCTTTCAGGATAAAGCTCTAACTAACTGAGCTACCCAGGAAGGACCTAATCAAATAAATTTTTAGAGGTTAAATTTGGGGATTCAGAAGATAACCATTTCCAGGCACAGTGTGAAAGGAATTTTTTTTCCCCTTAATGTAACACCTTGGGGAATTTTCAAAATAAAAAATTGGGATATTGTAAATGTTAAGCAATAAACTTGAACTTTTTAAAAAATTATTTTAAAATTATATCATAAAACAAAGATTCTAATACAGAGATTTATGAATTAGATTACTAAGTTTTGTTGTTTTATGCCACAAGAGCAATTTTATGTGTTCCCGTGACATAACCCATATAACATAACCCTATACAGTTCTGCTTTGTTGTAATTGTATTGTCTTCAAAATATTTTACTAAGAATAAGTAGGCATACATGAAACTGCAGTCAATGTTTTGTTTTGGGTTCTCCCAGAACACACAGAGTCAAGGGTTCCAACGCAACTTCAAGCCTCTTGAACAACGCTGGCAGCAGCAGCGCCTGATCCCATGCTGTCAGAAATCACGTGTAACTTTTGACTCCATAAAACTCAGTTGTCCCCTGGTACCCATGGGAATTGGTTCAGGATCCTCTTGGATACCAAATTCCACGGATGCTTAAGTCCCCTACATGAAATGCCCGGGACCAGTGCATACAGTGGGCCCTGCATCTCCAGATTCCCAACCAGATTGAAAACAGCGCAGGTTGTTATTGAAAAAACCCCTTGTAAGCGGACCCACGCAGTGCAAACCTGTGTTGTTTAAGGGACAACTGTACTTTTTTTGGGAGATGATCCCGGGAAGCTGTCAGAGGGGAGCTGGGAAATGGGAGGATCAGGAAGGACAGGCTATAGATGGCTCACTGAAGCCACTGCTCCTGTGGTAGCTGGAGTCTAATCCCACAGGGGAAATCGGGAGCCGGTAGAGAACAAATGAGGGTGCAGAGGGTGAGTGATCATTTTGAAGTGCTGTGAGGGTGACCAAAGTGGACTTCGTAGCCAGAAGAAGCCCTGAAAGTGATGGTGCAATGGCAAGTGTGCCTAAAGGGGGAAGCTGTGGGTGGAGCGCCTGCAGCCACCTACAGGACTGATTTGGTCCCAGGTGCTCTCGGTGCTATTGTAAGTTTTTAGTGAGTTAGCACACACTCGACCATTATCCTGAGTTGAGTGTGTCATTGTCTCGATGTTGTGTCCTGGTGGAGCACTTAAAAAATTAATTCATTTTTAAAAATAGATATGTTTTTATTGACTTCAGAGAGAGGAAGGGGGGAGGGAGAGATACAGAAACGTCAGTTATGAGAGACAATCATTGATCGGCTGCCTCCTGCACGCCCCACCCTGGGGATCGAGCCTGCAACATGGGCACGTGCCCTGACTGGGAACCCAACCAGTGACCTACTGGTTCATAGGTTCACGCTCAATCACAGGCCAGGCCTCGTTGGGGCATTTTGATAGCACCTGTGAGAAAAGGGAGAAGAGGAATGCAGGCCACAGGGTGGGTTTGCTAGAACTACTGAGAGTACTAAGCTGGAAGTTTACACCTCAGCTTAATGAGGCACTTGCAAGAAATTGCTTATCGGAGTAGATTAAGATCAGTGTGCAATTAAGGATAGTTGGAAGTGCTTCGATTTTTATGAAAAGTTTGAGAAACATCACTGTAGCTTGGAGGTTTGACTAAACAATTGTTGATTAGCATCTAGAAGAATTAGGGGCAGAGATAATCCTGACTTCAGTGAATGTGAAGCGACTGGCACAGCTGGGCCCTTGCCAGTGCAGAATGCCAGGCCTGGATCTCCATGGAGACTGCTGATTCTGTGCAAGTTCCAGTGCCAGGAACTCCTCACCCCCAGCTAATGGAGTTTGTGCCAGCGTGTGAAGTCAATCACCTTATGTCATTTACTTCTAATAAGGCCAGATAACAAATGTTAGGTACCCTGGGGAATGTTTCAAGGTAAATAAACCTAATGAGTAAATGGCTCAGGAGTTTATAATCTCTATACCATATGTCTGTCTGAAGTATTGCACAGATACAAAGTTGGGAAATCGCAGTTTACAATATGTGGTGTAAGTGCTGTCTTCTTACCTGTCTGGGTGCTTTCCTCCGGTTACAGCCCTGCACAGTCCCTTTTCATTTTTCTTTGGAAATAATAATTCCGCCCACTATTCTCAGTGAGGGGAAATGTTATACTGCTAGTCTTGTGAGGTGGAATTTAACAAGGCTGAAGCTTTCACATGGGATCAAGATTCAACAACAAAAGCCTTGACTTTAGAAGCATTAGAAAAAGTTTTTCTTCATTTTCTTGAATATCAGTGGGCAACTTGAAACACTTACCTGAAAAAGTGGTGCTGGTGATCTCTCCTGCCCCTTAATCACGTTCCATGTTTTTGAGGTGTATTCATGATTCTGGCTTCACCACACATTGGTTATGGGTCCATGCAAGCCCCTTCATTAGGCTTTCTGTGTTACTGAAATATGGCTCACTGAACAACACTCTGTGTGTACAGATGTATGTGTATTCGTATCCTCATGCAGATTACAGCACATTATTCCCACTGTTTCTGCACCTGGCCTTTCTTTTCTTTTCTTTTCTTTTTTTACTGTTCTTATGTTGCTGGCACAGAATTGGAACAAAGTTGGAACAAAAGGAGCTGGAGGAACCTAATGGACGATGCTTTCAAGCTGCTCTAGGTTGAGATGCGATGGTACCAGCCGCTGGGTAGTCAGTATCTGCTGGATGCTAAGGCCCAGTCTCACCTTCATTTCCCAATAAACCTTCTCAGACACACAGGTTTTAGTTTTTAAAAAGACAGCACAAAAAGAAAATAAAAAATGATTAGTTATTCTACTAGCAAGGATGTTTTTCCTGCATCTTTAGACTTGGTCGTAATACCCTCCCCCTTCCATCCCAGCAGCTTAAAACAAACATTTAAATCTTGTTTCTGTGTCACATCCACTGTGGGGCAGCAGGGAACTCAGCTTATTGTAATTGCTTGGGGACCTAGGCTGACAGCACCCTGCGCCAGAACGGAAAGGGTGCTGTGGAGGGTCTTGAATCAGCATTAAACATCGTTTACTAGTATACTCAGCTCATTGGCCAGAATTAATCACAGGGTCCTACCCAACTGCAGAGGGACTGGAATGTGCCTGTTAGGGAAGGAGTCAGAAATATTTGGTGAACAACTTCAATAACTACATTTAGACTTTCAGATTGCTCAGTACATCTATATATATATATAAAAAGCCAGCGATCGGAATGACCAGTCGCTATGACGCCCACTGTGGCCAGTGAACCAGCCCAATGGGGGGGAAGGGCCTGGCCGGCCAACCTCCTACATCTCTGCCCCTGATGGGCCTGGCCTCTCTCACCCCGGATTGGCCTGCAGCCCCTCCCCTCCCGGCCGGCCCCGCCCCTGATTGCCCCCCCCCCCCATCCCAATAGGGGGCGGGGCTGGCCGGCCAACCTCCTGCCTGGCCCCATCCCAGGTCAGCCTCCCCACCCCTATCAGGGGCAGGGTCGGTCAGTCAACTGCCTGCGGCCCCACCCCCAATGGGCCCCCACCACCTCAATAGGCCTGCAGCCCCTCCCCCCAGGCAGCTCTGCCCCCAATCAGCCCCCCCACTCTGATCAGGGGCGGGTCCGGCTGGCCCACCACCCACAGCCCCTCCCCATAGCCAGTCCTGCCAGCCAATCACCCTCGGCCCCTCCCCCCAGCTGGCCCAGCCCTGATCTGCCCAATTCGGGCAGGCTGGCCAACCTCCTGCCGTCTCCTCTTCCCAACAGGTCCCTCCCTGATCCGCCCCGATTGGAGCTGGGCTGGCAGGACCCCACCTATGCACAAATTCGTGCACTGGGCTTCTAGTATTTATATACACAGACAACTCTAAGATGTTTTTACATCAACAAGAGAAACACTGTAAATACAAATATCATTGCTTTTTTCCACCTCATGTTACAGTGGAATCTTTCCTGGTCATAAGTATGTGTCTAAATATATAATAAGTACTTCAAAGAAAGTACTGCCAATTATAGCTGTAAGTCATGGGTTTTAAGATACAACCTAATTTCAGAGATGTTCAAATAATGAAAAAATTTACATCTTAAATTGATGGAATATATAATATCTTGGAGGTCTTTAAGTTTTAGAGAGATTGTCTCATTCTTTTTTATCTCTGCATAGAACTTCACTTTATAATGCACATGACAGCTTTACTCAAGTCCTTATTGATACACATGTGGATGATTTTCGGTCTTTAGTTATAAAAGATAATGCTGTTTGAATAACCTGTTAATATGCCATTTCATACAGGTTTGGTTTTTCAAAAGTGGATTCCTGAGTTAGAGGTATATATATTCATAATTTTGATAGAAGTTATACCCATTTACAATCCCACCAGCAGTGTATGAGAGGATTTATTTATAACTTCATCAATAGGTGGATTATCAAACTTGCGTATTTTTTGCCAGCCCTGGCAGATGGAAGATTATAGTCTCAATGTAATTTTCATTTGTGTTTCTCTTAAGAGCACAGGCTGAGTTTCTGAACACTGGGCATACATATCTTTTGCACATTTTTCAATTGGGCTGCTGGCTGCTTCCAATTTATATGCACGAGGCTCTTTAAATATTAGGGAAATTATTATCTGTTAGGATTTACAAATGTTTTCTATTTGTCATTGCCTTTTTTCTTTTTTTAATTGAAGGCAATTTTTAAAAATCTTTGTTGTTGAAAGTATTACATATATCCCCTTTTTCCCCACTGGCCCCTTCTTACCCGCCCCCACTCCAGGCCTTCGCCACACTATTATCTGTGCCCATGGGTTATGCATATATGCATCCAAGTTCTTTGGTTGATTTCTTCCTTGATATTCTTATATGGCTTTTGGATTTTAAGTCATAGTTAGACTCAACAAAGTTATTAAGGAATTCTCATGTGTTTTCTTCCATTTCTCCTTCCCTGGTCTTCATGCGGTTGTTCTTGGGCATTTGACTTATACATAATTATATTTTAAGCTCTCAAATACATTGTTGTTAATAATAATCTTTCTATGTAGATAGCATTTTTAGTGCCCTTAATGCCTTTGTGTAGACCCCAATTTCCAACTGATACAATTTCCTTCTTCCTGTTGGATTTATTTTAAAAAACTTTTCATATAGTATAGGTCTGCTAGTGGTGAAGTCTTTCATCTTTTGAATGACTAAAAGCGTCTTCATTATGCCTTCATTTTTTAAAGATTTTTGCTTACCTTTTCCGCCCGCTCCCCCCTCCCCCCGAGCGCCACTCCGGCTGCACCACGCTCGCGAGCTCCGTGCTCCTGCTAAGGCAGCGCCTCCGTCTCCTTCCAGACGCCATCATGATCATCTACCGGGACCTCATCAGCCTTGATGAGATGTTCTCCGATATCTACAAGATCCGGGAGATCGCGGACGGGCTGTGCCTGGAGGTAGAGGGGAAATGGTCAGTAGGGCAGAGGGTAACATTGATGACTGGCTTATTGGTGGAAATGCCTCCGCTGAAGGCCCTGAGGGCGAAGGTAGCGAAAGCACAGTAATCACTGGTGTTGACATTGTCATGAACCATCACATGCAGGAAACCAGCTTCACAAAAGAAGCCGACAAGAAGTACATCAAAGATGACATGAAATCAATCAAAGGGAAGCTTGAAGAACAGAGACCAGAAAGAGTAAAGCCTTTTATGACAGGGGCTGCAGAACAAATCAAGCACATCCTTGCCAATTTCAAAAACTACCAGTTCTTTATTGGTGAAAACATGAATCCAGATGGCATGGCTGCTCTGCTGGACTGCCGTGAGGATGGTGTGACCCCATATATGATTTTCTTTAAGGATGGCTTAGAAATGGACAAATGTTAACAAATTGGGCAGTTTGGCTCCATCACCTGTCATCGTAACTGGCTGCTGCTTTTCATCCACACACCAAGACTAGGACAAATGGGACTGATGTTATCTTGAGCTCTTCATTTATTTTGACCTTGATTCATTTGGAGCGGAGGCATTGTTTTTAAGAAAAAAACATGTCATGTAAGTTGTCTAAAAATAAAATGCATTTAAATTTAAAAAAAAAAAAGGTTTTTGCTTAGTGCAGCATTTGATGTTGAAATGTTTTTTTCTTTGAAGATGTTGTGCTAATGTCTTATCACTTACATTGGTTCCAGTAAGAAATCTGATACCCTTATCTCTGCTTCTGTGTATAGCACGGACTTTTTCCTCTAGCTGATTTCTCTTTATCACTGGTTTTGAGCAATTTGATTATGGTGCCATTTTCTTTATGTTTCCTGTGCTTAAGATTCACTGAACTTCATGGATTTGTGGGTTTATAGTGTTCATCAATTTAGAAATTTTAAGCCATTCTTCCTTTAAATATTTTTTTCTGCCTGCCCCCTTCCTTAATATACAATTCCTAATACTTCTTATATATGAGGCCATATGCTGTCCCACAGTTCAGATGCTCTTTTCAATATTTTAGATTTTTTTTCTCTGTTCTGTTTCATTTGGAGAGGGTCACTGCTATGCCTTCTTCACTCATTTTTTCTTCTGTTTTCTTATCTGCTATTTATCCTATAAATGTTATTTTTCATCTCATAGGTTGTCATTTTCATCTTCAGAAAAGCTTGATTTGGGCCCTTTTTATATCTTTTGTGTCCCTACTTTAACTCAATTTTTAAAATAATGACCCTTTTGAGATATAATTCACATACCATACAACCCACCAATTTGAAGTGTACATTTCAATGTGGGTTTTGTGTGCTTTTTTGGGAGGGGGCTAATGGGTAATAGTATATTTTATATAGTATTTAAATATTAACTATTTAAATTTTAAATATTTTTTAAAATATATTTTATTGATTTTTTACAGAGAAGAAGGAAGAGGGTCAGAAAGTTAGAAACATCAATGAGAGAGATCGATCAGCTGCCTCCTACACGCCCCCCACTGGGGATGTGCCCGCAACCAAGGTACATGCCCTTGACCGGAATCGAACCTGGGACCATTGAGTCCGCAGGCCGATGCTCTATCCACTGAGCCAAACCGGTTCGGCTAAATTTTAAATATTTTAAAAATAGTATTTTGGGGGGTGAATAGTATATTTGCAGGGTTGCGCAACTATCACCATAATCTAATTTTAGAACATTTTCATTATCCCCAAAAGAAACCTTGTACCGAATAGCAGTTACTCTCCAGTCCCTTCACCTTCTCCATTTCAGCCCTAGGCAACCGCTAACCTACTTTCTGTCACTGCGTATTTCCTATTTTGGACACTTCATAGAAATCAGATTATGCTATTAGTGATCTTTTGTGACTGGTTTGTTTCACTTAGCATGTTTGTGAGGTTCATCCAAGCATGTGTCAGTACTTCATCCCTTTTTTTATAGCTGAATAATATTGCATTGTATGACTGTATCATTTTGTTTGTTCATTAGTTGATGGACATTTGGATTGTTTCCACTGTTAGGCTATTATGAATAATGCTGCTATGAACACACACACACACACGTGTATATATACATAAATATATATTTTTTGTGGATATATAGTTTCATCTACGTAGCTTACTGAAATATGAATATAGTTATAACTTTTAATGTCTTTCTCTGTTAATTCTAACTGTGGATCAGTTCTAGGTCTATGTTGATTGACAGATTATTCTTTTCATTATGGGTCATGCTTTTCTGTTTCCTTGCATGCCTGGCAATATGATTCGATGCTGAATTTTATCTTAGTGGGTGTTGGGTCTTTTTGTATTTTTATAAATCTTTTTGAGCTTTGTTCAGGGATACAGTTAAGTTACTTGGGAACAGTTTCATACTTTCCAGTCTTTTATGGTTTGTTAGGTGGGCCTGGATCCGTGTTCAGTCAATTATTGAGGCAAGACCTTCCAGAGATACGAGTAATCCAGGGCCCTGGACTTAAGAGGTTTTACATGGTGACCCATGAGAACACAGCTCCCGCAAGCCCTGTGTGAGTGCCCGCATTGTCTGCTCCAGTCCTCTCGGAGGAGTCTTTCCTGGGCCTCACATGCATGTTCTGTACTCTGTTAAATATTTGGGACTTTTTGCAAATCTCTAGGGTTCTCTCTCTGCAGCTTCCTCCTCTTGGCAGTCTCCTGTTAACTCCCGCTCCTTAGTTTCCCGGGACTCAGCTGCTTTGGAGTCGGCTGGGTTCTGCCTGAGTTTCCCCTCCCTGTGCAGTGACAGTGAGCAGGGGCAACCTTAGCGCTCTCCTTCTTTGTTTCCTCTGTCTCAGGGATCACTGTCCTCCATTGCCTGATACCTGGAATCATGAATACCATTATTTAATGTATTTTGTCTGTTTTAAGAAGGCTTTGTTGTTGTTGTTAGTCCTCACCCAAGGATATTTTTCCATTGATTTTTATGGAGAGTAGAAGAGAGATGGAAGGAGAGAGAGAAACATCGATGTGAGAGAAACATTGATTGGTTGCCTCCTGTACGAGCCTTGACCCAGGGGCTGGGCCAGGTAGGAGCCTGCAACCAAGGTAGGTGCTCTCGATTGGAATCAAACCCAGGACCCTTTGGTCTGAAGGCCGACACTCTATTCACTGAGCCAAACTACTAGGGCAAGAAGGATTTTTTTCTAGAAGGTATGGTAATCTGGTCCCTGATACTCTATCTTGGCTATCTGTGTTTTCTTATGTATATTATGTTTTTATCTTTTTACATTTAAATATTTTATTTGAAATTTATTCTGCTGTGAGGACATAGAACCACTTTTGTTTTTTATAGATGGCTACCTAATATCATTTATTTACTCAACATCTGATTTGATTTATCATCTTTATTGTGTATTACATTCCAGTATGGTCTGGGTCTATTTCATAACTTCTATTCTGTTGTATACTAGAGGCCCGGTGCACAAAAATTTGTGCACTCGGGGGAGGGGGTCCCTCAGCCCAGCCTGTGCCCTCTTGTAGTCTGGGACCCCTTGGGGGATGTCTACCTGCTGGTTTAGGACCTCTCCCCGGGGGGATCAGGCCTAAGCTGGCAGTCAGACATCCCTCTGGCAGCCCGGGAGCCCTCAGGAGATGTCCACTTGCCAGCGGGGAGCAGGCCTAAGCTGCAGTCGGACATCCTTAGCGCTGCTGAGGAGGCGGGAGAGGCTCCCACCACCACCGCTGTGCTGGCAGCCATCAGCTTGGCTTGTGGCTGAGCAGAGCTCCCCCTGTGGGAGCGCACTGACCACCAGGGGGCAGATCCTGCATTGAGCGTCTGCCCCCTGGTGGTCAGTGTGTGTCATAGTGACCAGTCATTTCCAGTCGTTCTGCTGTTAGGGTCAATTTGCATATTACCCTTTTATTATATAGGATAGAGGCCTGGTGCACAGGTGCGGGCCAGCTCGTTTGCCCTGAATGGTGTCCCGGATCAGGGTGGGGGTCCCGCTGGGGTGCCTGGCCAGCCTCAGTGAGGGGCTGATGGCTGTTTGCAGGCTGGCCACACCCCTTCAGGGTGGGGGTCCCTACTGGGGTGCCTGGCCAGCCTGGGTGAGGGGCTGAGGGCCATTTTCAGGCTGGCCATGCCTGTGGGCTGGAAGCAGGTATCTGGGATTTATTTGTCTTCAATAATTGAAACTTTTTAGCCTCGAGCAGAGCTCAGGGCAGGCGGGAAGCTTGGCTTCCTCCATCGCCGGGGGCAACCCAAGCCTCCTGCTTGCTCCAGCTCCATGGCCGCTGCCATCTTAGTTGGGTTCATTTTCATACTTGCTCCTGATTGGCTGTGGGCGTGGCTGGTGGGTGTAGCAGAGGTACAGTCAATTTGCATGTTTCTCTTTTGTTAGTGTAGACTAGAGGCCCATTGCACGAAGAGATTCATGCAATAGGCCTTCCCTTTCCCTGGCTGCCGGCACCGGTTTTCCTCCAGCACCCGGGACCCAGGCCTTCACTCTGGACGGAGCCTTCAGTCTTCACAGCTCTGGGCAGAGCCTTCAGTCTTCGCTCTGCCACCACTTCGCCCCTGCGTATGCAAATTAACCACCATCTTTGTTGGGTTAATTTGCATACTCTCCTGATTGGCTTGTGAGCGTAGCAGAGGGACAGTTAATTTACATGTTTGTCTATTATTAGGTAAGATATGTCTATCAGGTGCTAGGAACATTCTGTATTAGTAGTAGAAGTCTTTTGCTACATTTTAATATCTGGTAGTACTAGCTCCTTTTCAAATTTCTAAAAAAAATAGATACATTTATTACTCATAGGTCCTGGAGGAGGTACATGAACCTCAAGGGGCCACACCAGAAGATCAAGTCTGGGTGCTGGCAGAAAGCTTTTTTTTAATATTCAATATTATTTTGTATTAGTTTCAGGTGTGCAGCAAAGAAAGCTTTTTATTTTTATGTTTTTTTATATATATTGATTTCAGAGATGAAGGGAGAGAGAGACAGAGAGATAGAAACATCAATGATGAGAGAGTATCATTAATCAGCTGCCTCCCTGCACACCCCACACTGGGGATCGAGCCTGCAACCTGGGCATGTGTCCTGACCCGGAATCGAACCCTGACCTTCTGGTTCATAGGTCGATGCTCAACTATTGGGCCATGCTGGCTGGGCAGAGAAAGCCTTTTAGACCTTTTTTTAAAAAAATCTTTTCCCCCAGCTATTCTTGTTTATTTTTGCATTATTTTTCCATGTGAACTTTAGGATCAACTTGACTAGTCCATCAATAAACAGAATCCTGCTAGTTAACATGACTGTTAACTTGTAGAAGAAAATGTTTAGGATGAGGATCTTCTGTCCACAAACATGCATGTCTTTTTGTTTGCTCAAGTCTTCTTTTGGGTAGCCCATTACTGTGTTTAAATTTTCATATCATATGATATCTTATACTTGTTAAAGTTTTCCTCAAGTATTTATTTTTTGTTGTTATTTTTATAAATGGGATATTCCCCTCTTTTATTTCACATATTAATTTCTGAACAGTTAACTGAACTCTTGAAAACATTTTCATTTTATTTAACTTAGACTCCACATTCCTACACCACAAGGTTTGGAAGGTAGAAGTGGCTCCTCAATGCTTAGATGTTAGAATAAAGATGAAGAATTACTTTAACTGCATTAATATTATATTTACATTATAGATGCTTACCTAGGGGCTTTGTTTTTAATTATTAAAATGTAGAGATTGATCATTCTGATCTTGTTTGCATGTTACCTTATTATAGCTCTTGTAAATAAGACTCTTATTTATATCTTTCTCTAGCTATCTGTGTTTGAACTACCTAGAGTAAGTTAGTAGAGCTAAAGATGATCATATTCAGTGAATGGATTCTTTGTCTGATAAGTGAATAGGAATTTGCTTTAGAAATAAAGTGGCTTTTTAAAAACTTACAGTATTACATTGTTTCTAGAAGTTAAAGAAGATAGAAATAAATGGACATCCTGTGCTTGTGGATTGGAAGACTTAATATTGTTAAAATGTCATACTATTCACAAGCTCTACAGTCAGTACAATTCCTATCAAAATCCTAATGGCATATTTTGCATAGAAAAAAATCTGATTTTCAATAGTAATTCAATTTCAGTAGGAAAATATCCTAAAATTCATTGGGAATCTCAAAGGACCTTGAATAGCCAAAACAAACATGAGAAAGGAAAGCAAAACTGGAGGCCTCACACTTTTGATGTCAAAGCATAATACAATGCTGTAGTAACCAAAAGAGTGTGGTATTGGCATAAAGGCAGACACAGACTAAAGGAACAGAAGGGAGCCCAGAGTAAACCCTTATGTATATGGTCAAATGATCTTGAGAGGTGCTCAGTCTTACACAATAGGGAAGAGGACAGCCTCCTCAATGAATGGTGTTGGGAAAACTGGATATCCACATGCAGAAGAATGAAGTTGGCTCCCTACCTCACACCACACAAAAGTTAACTCAACATGGATTCAAGTCCTAAGTGTAAGACCTGAAACTCTAAAGCTCCTAGAAGAAGCCATGGGGGAAGCTTCATGACACTGGATTTGGCAACAGTTGATTGGATTTGACACCCAAAGCCCAGGCAACAAAAGCAAAAATAGACAAATGGGAGTACATCAAACTTAAAAACTTTTTCACATCAAAGGACACAAGCAATAGTGGAAAAGCAACCTATGTCAAATAGGAAAAATATTTGTAAGTGATATTTGTAAATATCTGTTACATGAGTTAATATAAGGGGTTAAATACATAAAGAAGTCTTATAAAGAAGTACAACTCAACAAAAACAAACCAATTAAGACATGGGCAAAGCACAGTTCTCTAAAGATATACAAATGGCCAACAAGCCGTATTGGAAAAAGATGTCCCACTTTTCCCTCCTGTGTCTCCTTTATTTTCACATAGAACACCTGCCTCTGACACTCTTGGTCACCAAGTGTGTAGGTGTCTTCCCCTCACCAAGTAATTCTATGACACTAGCTGGGTGTCCTTGGAAAAAATTTCCCAGGGCTGACAGACCAAAGAAAGAGGCTGACAACGGCAGCATTACATCAGGAGTTGAGTAAGCCCTAGCCAGGTTCGCTCAGTGGTTAGAGTGCCAGTCCCTGGATTGAAGGGTCATGGGTTCAATTCCAGTCAAGGGTATGTACCTCAGTTGCAGGCTCCATCCCCAGCCCTGGTCAGGGTGCCTGTGGGAGGCAACCAATCGATGTGTCTCTCACATAGATGTTTCTCTCTGCCTCTCCCCGACCCTTACACTCTCTAAAAATCAATGGAAAAAATACTCTCAGGTAAGGATTAACAAAAAAATAAAAATTTTGTCCGGCCAGCGTGACTCAGTGGTTGAGCATCGACCTATGAAGCAGAAGGTCACAGTTCAATTCCTAGTCAGGGCTGCAGGGTCAGTCCCCAGTGTGGGGCATGTAGGAGGCAGCCCATCAATGATTCTCATCATTGATGTTTTTCTCTCTCTCTCCCTCTTCTTCACTGAAATCAATAAAAATGTGTTTTTTAAAAAGAGTTTATTAAGGGAACTTACATACCAGGTGCCAGGCACTAGGGATTATATAGGACAGGGCAGCATGGATACAGGTACTGGTGTGTGATTTGGCCCAGCTAAGGGGAAACACTTTACATACTTGCCCAGGGCGGGCAAGGACCTGTTCCAGGAACCAGCACACCTGAGGTACAGGGAGGGGTAGGACAGCCTCTGAGGGGGTGTGGGAAGCAATCTGTGTTCTGGCCCAGATCTGACTGGATCTAGCATGAGTGTGAGGCAGGGTCAGGCAGTAGTCTGACATCATGGGTCAGTCTCTCCTCTGCAGTTCTGTACTTTAACTCAAATTTTCTCCCCAATTTTATTTTGTATTGATTTCAGGTATACAGCTTAGTGGTTAGAGAATCATATACTTTACATAGTGTTCCCCTCGATATTTCCAGTGCCCACCTGGTACCACCCATAGTTATCACTTAACACTGCCTGGGGATAGCGTCAGCCCACGGTCACTGGCTCAGTCCCACACCAGCGCCATCCCTCTGTGCTTCTGACCTGTCAGCTATGTCAGAGGTTCCACAACCTCCCTTCTGGTTTAATTTGCTAGGACGGCTCAGCTCACAGAACTTCGGAAAACCGTTTACTTACACTTACTAGTTTATTATAAAAGGATATGATAAAGGATACAGATGAGTATCCAGATGGAGACATGTAGGGGAGGGTATGTGGGATGGGCATGGCGCTGTGATGCCCTCCCTGGGCCTGCCACTCTGCCAGCACCTCCATGTGTTCACCAACCTGGCAGCTCCTCGAACCCCGTCATCGGGAATTTTACGGAGGCCTCCTCATGTAGGCATGATCAGTGACCAGCTCCATTTCCAGCCCCACTCTCCTCTGGAGAATCTGGGTGGGGCTGAGAAGTCCAAGCTGTAGTAGGACTTGGTCCTTCTGGTGACCAGCCTCCTATCCGGTCACCTCATCAAAATGAGACACTCTTAGTGCCCAGGAAATTCAAAGGGATTTAGTATCCTGTGTCAGGAACTGGGTCAAAGACCTAATATCAGAGCAATATTACACTCCTAGTGTTCTTATCACTTGGGGTTTAGGGGTCTGTGCCAGGAACTGGGGCAGAGACCAATACGTATATTTTCTATTATTCCACATAAGCATATGAAAAAATGGTCAGCATCACTAATTATTAGGGAAATGTGGATCACAACCACAATAAGGCATCACCTCATACCTGTTAGGATGATCACTATCCATAAAATAAATACATACATAAATGGTTTGGTGAGAATGGAGAAATTGGACCTCTTGTGCACTGTTGAAGGGAATATAAAATGGTGCCTCTGCTATGGAAAACAGTATGGAGGATTTTTAAAAATAGAACTGCCATATGATCCAGCAATCCCACTTCCAGGTACATACAGGTGGGCCAAAAGTAGGTTTACAATTGTTCAAGTGGGAAAAACATAAGAAGTAATAACAGAAGAATAAACTCTGAGTTTCATGTATTCACAACTGTAAACCTACTTTTGCCCCACCCTGCACATCCAAAAAAACTGAAAACAGGATCTCAGAGAGAGTTGCAGGTTCACTAGCAGTTTTCACAGTAGCCAAGAGTGGGAGTGACCTGAACGTCCATTAACAGATGAGTGTATAAGGAAAATGTGGTGTATACATACGCTGGCATGTTATTCAGCCTTAAAGAAAACTGGCAATTCTGTCACATTCTACAACATGGATGAACCTTGAAGACATTATGCTGAGTGAGTGAAGTAAGCCAGTCACAAAAAGTCACTGCGATTCCATCTAGGCCAGTGGTTCTCAACCTTCCTAATGCCGCGACCCTTTAATACAGTTCCTCATGTTGTGGTGACCCCCAACCATAAAATTATTTTCGTTGCTACTTCATAACTGTAACTTTGCTACTATTATGAATCATAATGTAAATACCTGATATGCAGGATGTATTTTCATTGTTACAAATTGAACATAATTAAAGCATAGTGATTAATCACAAAAACAATACGTATATATGTGTTTTCCGATGGTCTTAGGCGAGCCCTGTGAAAGGGTCGTTCGACCCCCAAAGGGGTCGGGACCCACAGGTTGAGAACCGCTGATCTATGAGTTGTATCTAAAGTAGTCAAACTCTTAGAATCAGAAAGCAAGTGGTGGTTGCCATTATGGGGGGAGAGGGGAGGGGAGAGCTAATGTTCAATGGGATAGAGTTTCAGTTTTTCAATATAAAGTTTGAAAGATCTGTTGTGTGACAAATATGCATATAGTTAACACTAATGTGGTGTACACTTAAAATGGTTATGATGATGGTAAATTATGTTATGCTGTTTTTTAAAAAACTTAATTGATTTTTAGAGAGAGGGAGAGAAACTTCGATGTGAGAGCAAAACATTGATTGGCCAAATATCGATCACATTATCAGCTGAAACCCAGGCCCGTGACCAGGAATCGACTGGCAGCCTGTTGGTACACAGGATGACAGTTTCCAACCAACTGAGCCACATAGGCCGGGGCTATTACGCTGTTTTTATCACAAAGAAAAACCCCTTAAGGTTTTTAAAAAAACCTCAGTCTCACATCTATTTCTATTTGCATGCTAATGTTAATGTTGATAATCGTATAGGTATTTCTTGCTGGAATATACTAGGCTCCTGGAGATCAAGAATCCACATTTCAGAGAATGTTCAGCTGTATCTTAACCAAATAAGTTCATCTGACAAATGTAAGGATTACTTTTAGGAGTGGAACAGAATATTTGGAATTATTATTTAGGCTGTGTGGTTAAGCACAGTGCTTGCACATAGTCATTCGACCTTAACAAGATATACTCCCCCGGTGTACATTTTATCAGAATTTTCAGTAGCTGGTGATTTTTTTCAACAGGAAGATTACACTCCTGCTTTCAGGCAGTGTTTTCCGGTAGCAACTCTCTAGATGACACTGTAAAGTGTAAAGCTGCTCCATAGTTACAAGCTAAATAGCACTTTGTCATAAAATAGTTAATAGATATAATTCAGCATTCACATTAAATTCCTGGATTTTTAATAATTTCTCCTAAGATTTTATTTTTAAAAAATCAAACTTCAAATTTCAGAGCATAAAGAACACTAACTCAAAATTATGTTAATCTTAGCCCGGATTGTTGTTTTTTTTCTCCTCAAATTACTGTATAGGCAAATTTTTCTTAGAATCCTTGGGCTTACTGCTTCATGTAGGACTGCTGCAGAGAGCTAACTGTTACCGCTGAGCACATGTCATGTTAAAGAATGACCGTCGATAAAGGTCGCTGACGCACGCTACATGGCGGGGCAAGAAGGCTCTGGGTGAACATCCCAGTCTCTGCTGCTTGTCTCTTCTGGACCCCAGGGTGTGTCCTCTGTGGTGTCTCAGTCCTCCCTCCTCTACTCCCCAAGGAAGCAGAGCTGTGAAGGGAGTTAATGCTGGAAAAGCTCAGGACAACTCTATACAGTGTTGGTTGTAGTGTTTCCCCCCTCTTTCCTTTTGAAAAGTAAATTAAAGTATTAATTTTTTTTTTTCGCTAAAAGTATTACAAAGGGTATTACATAAGTGTCCTTTTTTCCCCCCCACCCTTGACAAGCCCCTGCCCTCCCTTACCCCCCAGTGTCTTATGTCCATTAGTTATGGTTATATGGATGCATACAAGTCCTTCGGTTGATCTCTTACTCCCCTCCCTCCTGTCCCCCAACCCTCCCTGGCCTTCCCACTGCAGTTTGACAATCTGTTTGAGGCAGCTCTGCCTCTGTATTTATTATTGTTCAAAAGTGTGTAATGGTCTTAATTATCCATGAAAGAGTGAGATCATGTGGTATTTTTCCTTCATTGACTGGCTTGTTTCACTTAGCATAATGCTCTCCAGTTCCATCCATGCTGTTGCAAATGGTAAGAGTTCCTTCTTTTCAACAGCAGCATAGTATTCCATCATGTAGATGTACCACAGTTTTCTAATCCATTCATCTACTGATGGGCACTTAGGCTGTTTCCAGATCTTAGCAATGGTGAATTGTGCTGCTATGAACATCTGGGTGCATATATCCTTTCTGATTGGTGTTTCTGGTTTCTTGGGATATATTCCTAGAAGTGGGATCACAGGGTCAAATGGGAGTTCCACTTCCAATTTTTTGAGGAACCTCCATACTGCCTTCCATAGTGGCTGCACCAGTCTGCATTCCCACCAGCAGTGCACAAGTGTTCCTTTTTCTCCACATCCTCTCCAGCACTTGTCGTTTGTTGATTTGTTGATGATGGCCATTCTGACAGGTGTGAGATGGTACCTCATTGTTGTTTTGATTTGCATCTCTCGGATGATTAGTGACTTTGAGCATGTTTTCATATGTCTCTTGGCTTTCTGAATGTCCTCTTTTGAAAGGTGTCTATTTAGATCCTTTGCCCATTTTTTGATTGGATTGTTTATCTTCTTTTTGTTAAGTTGTATGAGTTCCCTATAAATTTTGGAGATTAAGCCCTTATCAGATATGACGTTGGCAAATATGTTTTCCCACGAGGTGGGTTTTCTTGTTTTGTTGATGGTTTCTTTTGCTGTGCAGAAGCTTTTTATTTTGATGTAGTCCCATTTGTTCAGTTTCTCTTTAGTTTCAACTGCCCTAGGAGCTGTATCAGTGAAGAAATTGTTTTGGCATATGTCTGAGATTTTGTTGCCTTTGTATTCTTCTAGAATTTTTATGGTTTCCTGTCGTACATTTAAATCCTTTATCCATTTTGAGTTTATTCTTGTGTATGGTGTAAGTTGGTGGTCTAGTTTCATTTTCTTGCATATATCTGTCCAATTTTCCCAACACCATTTATTGAAGAGACTATCTTGGCTCCATTGTATGTTCATGCCTCCTTTGTCAAAAATTAATTGAGCATATTGGTTTGGGCTAATTTCTGGACTCTCTATTCTATTCCACTGATCTATATGTCTGTTCTTGTGCCAGTACCAGGCAGTTTTGAGAACAGTGGCTTTGTAATACAGCTTGATATCTGGCATTGAGATCCCACCTACTTTGTTCTTTCTCAGGATCGTTGCAGCTATTCGGGGTCTTTTTTTATTCCAGATGAATTTTTGGAGAGTTCGTTCTAGATCTTTGAAGAAGGCCATTGGCATTTTAATGGGAAGTGCGTTGAATGTATAGATTGCTTTGGGTAGTATGGACATTTTAATGATGTTGATTCTACCAATCCAAAAACATGGTATGTTCTTCCATCTGTTTATGTCTTCCTCTATCTCTTTTTTCAACGTCCTGTAGTTTTCTGAGTAGAGGTCTTTAACCTCTTTAGTTAAGTTTATTCCTAGGTATCTTAATTTTTTTGGTGCGATGGTAAATGGGATTGTTTTTCTAATCTCTCTTTCTGAAAGTTCACTATTGGTGTATAGAAATGCCTCAAATTTCTTGGTGTTAATTTTGTATCCTGCTACATTGCCAAATTCATGTATTAAGTCTAGTAGTTTTTTGATGGAGTCTCTAGGGTTTTGTATGTATAATATCATGTCGTCTGCAAATAAGGACAGTTTTACTTCCTCTTTTCTAATTTGGATGCCTTTTATTTCTTCTTCTTGCCTAATTGCAATGGCTAATACTTCCAGTACTATGTTGAACAGGAGTGGTGAGAGTGGGCATCCCTGTCTTGTTCCTGTTCTTAGGGGAAATGGTGTTAGTTTTTGTCCATTGAGTATGATGTTGGCTGTGGGCCTGTCATATATGGCTTTTATTATGTTGAGGTATGATCCTTCTATTCCCACCTTTCTGAGAGTTTTTATCAAAAATGGGTGTTGGATTTTGTTAAATGCTTTTTCTGCATCAATTGATATGACCATGTGGTTTTTTTCTTTCAATTTGTTTATGTGATGTATCACGTTTATTGATTTACGGATGTTGTACCATCCTTGCATCTCTGGGATAAATCCTACTTGGTCATGGTGTATGATCCTTCTGATGTACTGCTGGATCCGATTTGCTAAGATTTTGTTGAGGATTTTGGCATCTATGTTCATGAGGGATATTGGCCTGTAATTCTCTTTCATTGTGATGTCTTTACCTGGTTTTGGTATTAGGGTGATGCTGGCTTCATAGAATAAGCTTGGAAGCGTTCCTTCCTCTTGAATTTTTTGTAGTAGTCTGAGGAGGGTAGGTTTTAGTTCTTCCTTGAATGTTTGGTAAAACTCCCCTGTGAAGCCGTCTGGCCCTGGGCTTTTGTTTGCTGGAAGCTTTCTGATGACTGCTTCAATTTCTTCCATAGTTATTGGCCTATTGAGGTTTTTAGATTCTTCCTGATTGAGTTTTGGAATGTTGTATTTTTCTAGGAATTTGTCCATTTCCTCCAGGTTGTCTAGTTTGTTGGAGTAGAGTTGCCCGTAGTATTGTTTAACAATCATTTGTATTTCTGTGGGGTCTGTTGTTATTTCGCCTCTATCATTTCTGATTTGGTTTATTTGGGACCTCTCTCTTTGCTTCTTGGTGAGCCTGGCTAGGGGTTTGTCAATCTTGTTTATCCTTTCAAAGAACCAGCTCTTGGTTTCATTGATTTTCTGTATTGTTTTTTTGGTCTCTATTTCATTGATTTCTGCTCTAATCTTTATTATCTCCTTCCTTCTGCTCACTCTGGGGTTTTCTTGTTGCTCTCTTTCTAATTCTTTGAGTTGTAGAGTTAGATGATTAACTACCATTTTTTCTTGTTTTTTGAGATAGGCCTGTAGAGCTATAAACTTTCCTCTCAGGACTGCTTTCATTGTGTCCCAGAGGTTTTGGATTGTTGTGTTTTCATTGTCATTAGTGTCCAGGATGTTTTTAATTTCTTCTTTGATGTCATCGGTAACCCAATCAATATTTAATAACATGCTATTCAGCTTCCAAGTGTTTGAGTATTTTGGGTTGTTTTTATTGTAGTTTATTTCTAACATTATGCCATCATGGTCTGCGAAGAAGCTTTTTATGATTTCAATCTTCTTGAATTTGTGGAGACTTTGCTTGTGACCCAATATGTGGTCTATTTTTGAATATGTCCCATGGGCACCTGAGAGGAATGTATATTCCGCAGCTGTGGGGTGAAGTGTTCTGAAGATGTCAATTAAGTCCATCTGATCTAGTGAGTCATTTAGGATTGCTGTTTCTTTGCTGAGTTTTTGTCTAGCGGATTTATCCAGTGAAGGCAGTGGTGTATTAAAGTCCCCTACTATGATTGTATTGTTGTCGATCTCTCCCCTGATATCTTCCAGAAGTTTTCTTATGTATGTGGGTGCTCCTGCATTGGGTGCATATATGTTTACCAGGGTTATATCTTCTTGTTGTATTGATCCCTTTAGTATTATGAAGTGGCCTTCCTTATCTCTGGTTATGGCCTTCACTTTGAGATGTATTTTGTCAGATATAAGTATTGCTACCCCAGCTTTTCTTTCCTTTCCATTTGCGTGAAAGATATTTTTCCATCCCTTCACTTTCAGTCTGTGTGAGTCCCTTCTAATGAGGTGGGTCTCTTGTAGACAGCAGATGTATGGGTCATGTTTTTTTATCCATTCAGCCACTCGATGTCTTTTGGTTGGAGCATTTAGTCCATTTACATTTAAAGTTATTATTGAAAGGTACTTATTTGTAGCCATTTCTTTTTTTGTGTGTGTGTGTGGCTGTTTTCTTTCTGAGCTTGCTATTTCTTCTTTTTACACCAGTCCCTTTAGCATTTCTTGCATGGCTGGCTTGGTGGTGATAAACTCCCTTAGCCCTTTTTTGTCTGTGAAGCTTCTTATTTCCCCTTCAATTTTGAATGATAGCCTTGCTGGATAGAGTATTCTTGGATTCAGTCCTTTGCTTTGCATCACTTTGTAGATTTCCGTCCATTCTTTTCTGGCCTGATGTGTTTCTGTTGAGAAATCATTTGATAATCTAATGGGAGATCCCTTGTGTGTTACTTTCCGTCTCTCTCTTGCAGCCTGTAAGATTCTCTCCTTATCCTGAACATTTGCCATGGTAATTATGATGTGTCTTGGTGTGGGTCTTTTCGGGTTCACCTTGTTTGGGACTCTCTGGGCTTGTGTGACTTTTTTCTTCCCCACCTCAGGGAAGTTTTCTGATATTATTTCTTCGAATAGGTTTTCTAATCCATGTTCATCTTTCTGTTGTTCTGGCACCCCTATTATTCGTATGTTGTTTCGTTTCATGTTGTCCCAAAGCTCCCTTAGGCTCTCCTCCTGTCTTTTAATTTTTTTCTCCATTTGCCTTACAGTGTGAGTGTGTTTTGCTTCCTTGTCTTCTAATTCACTAATTCGGTCCTCCGCTTCTCCCAGTCTACTGTTGATACTTTCAATGGTGTTTTTTATTGCAGCTATGTCACTCTTCATTTCTTCTTGGGACTTACTTAAGTTGTTGATTTTTTCATCTGTTTCTTCTAGCTTCTTGCATAAGTAGTTGAGTTTTTCATCTGTTTCTTCTTGCTTCTTGAACATCCGGTGCATGTACTCTAGGAACCTTATTCTGAATTCTTTTTCCGTCATGTTGCATGCCTCTGTCTCACTTAGCTGCTTTTCTGGCGAGTCCTCCTTTTCTTTCCTTTGGGGGTTTCTTTGTCTACCCATGTTTGATCTCACTGACATGACTAGTTGTTGAGTCGTTCAGTGGCTGGACCCTGGGTGGCAGTGGCTGCTCCCTGGGTGGCAGTGGCTCTTCGGGCTGTGGTTGCTCCTTGGGCGGTTGTGGTAGCAGCGGCTCCTCTGTTGATAGTAGGGCCTCTGGTGGGTGCTGTTCACAGCTGTGGTGGCTCTTCTGGCTGCTGGAGGGAGGCTTCACACACAGCAACTGTTCCCCAGGCAGAGCGTGTGGTGATCAGGAGGCCGCTGTTGCTTGAATCTGCTGCGTTGATTTAAAGGCACAAAATACAACACAACAAGGCACAATGTACCAGGCACTGAACACTATTGTATTTACGATATTACTAACCCCAAATAAAGGTGGCCACCCGAGCTAAGAGAGTTGGGAGATAAGGGGGAAAGAAGAGAAAAAGGTAGAAGATAAAAAAGAAAGAAAGAAAAAAAGGAGTGCAAAAATGAAATTGGAAAAAGGGAGGGGAAAAAGAGGAGGGAAAAAAAAGAAAAAGAAAAAAAAAGAAAGAAAAAAAAAAAGTAAGAGAGAAAAGAGAATGAAGTATAAAAGGGGAAGAGACTATTTATATGAGGAGAAAACTCCTATAGGTCCGCCACTAATACCAACAAATTACAGCAACAGATTCCTGGAGATGAATAGAAACTACAAACAACCAATAATATCAAGCGACGCAAGGGGAAACAGAAGCACAGAAATAACCGGGGGGGGGGGGGGGGGGGAGGGGCAGGAAAATAAAAAGAATAAGCAGTCTAACCTCACAAACAATCCTAAAAAACAAAAACAAAAAACCCCAATATACTCGTCAATCAAGGAAACAACAATAAAACAATGGAGAGAGAAAAGAAGAAGAAGAAGAGAAAAAAAGAAAAAAAAATTGGATAGTGAAGGAAGATAAGGGAAAGGTGTATAAGGATTTAGAACAGGGGATTGGACGTAGGATATATAAGCAGGGTTAAATTTTGACAGGGGGTAAAAAGAGTAGGGAAAATCAAAAGCTGGAGTAGGGTAAGAGAAATAGGACAGCAAAAGGGAAAAAGTGGGGGAGATTGTTTAGCACAGAGGCAAATTGAGGTAGAGAAAAATGTTGCTAAAGGAACGATGAAAATAGAATGGAGAACATTAGTCCCAAAATAAAATAAAGACAAAATAAAATGACACTTTAAAGAGTGGTAAAATGGTAGCGGTAATAATACTAGTTAAAAATAAAAATGTAGTAGCTGAAAGGGCAAAATCAGGTGATGGAGAAAAAGAAAAAAGAAAAAAAATGTTTTCTTAGTTAAAAGGAGAAAAAGTAATTTAAAAAAATAAAAATAAAAATGTGCAGTAATGCAGGTGCTTCAGATCTTCTACTCTTCTTATTGGCACGCCCGGAATTCAGGAGAATGTTGAATTTCCCTCTGATACACTGTTCCTCCATGTTGTAAGCCACAGTCCTGATTTTAAGGCCGGCCATAAAATCCCCTTATTGCCTTATCTGTATTTACAGAAGAGTCAGTTCGTGGCTCTGCCTCTGGGTGGCAGTGTGTCTGGATTGACCTCCGAGGCTAAAAGTTCTCTCTGTCCAGAAGCTCTCTATTGTACCTGAACCAGCTCTGCCCAGAGTTGGTTCCCCAGGCGCCACTCCCAGCTCTGTTTCCCAGGCTCCCCAAAAACAATCTTCCCCTACAAGCTCTGCTAGTGACCCCAACTGGGCAATCACATGCACTGGGCCAACAATCAAACTCACAGAAGTAAGAGGAAGTGTGCAAACAAGAGCCTGGAAAGCTGTTCGAACTCACAGGGTTCCACCCTCCAGAACTGCGCGGGGTGTCTGCGCGGAATGTCTGCACGCGCTCAAGCCCCTGGAGACAAGTAGCCGGCTATCAGGGAAACTCTGAGGTCGCCCTTTTGCATCTAGTCCAACTATGGGCTCATTTATAGTGTTACCTTCTGGCAGCAGCCCTGCGGGAGCCCTTTCCACTTGCGGGTCACCCTGGCCTCTATGGGCGCAGATTTTGGAGGGGGTAGATTTCCCCCTGCCCGCGTGCGCGCGCGTTCCTTGCTCCAACCTGAACTGCAAACCGCACCTTTGGGGTAAGTCTAACCTTTCCGTGGAGGGGTGCAGATCTCCTCTGGGCTCTTACAGTCGAGTTGCTTGCGAGTCGTTGCCTCCGGGTTAGTAGCCGCCGGGTTAGTAGCCGATCTCTGGATGCCGGTAACAGCTACCTAAGATGGCGCGGTCTCGCCGCTGCGCTGGCGCCCAGGGGGAGGTTTCAGCCTCAATCTCTAACCATCCGCATTTTTTTTAGGAGTTCTCTGTCTTTCCTGGCTGCAGACTGTCTCTCAGCTGAACCTCCCCAGCTTGATCGGGCTGATTGTTACCCGTTTCAGCTGCTCGCCCCTATCTGCTCCGGGATAAAGCACCAACACGTCCGTCTAAGCCTCCGCCATTTTTCTAGATCCCTAAAGTATTAATCTTGAAAGCCACATCATAGAAAACAAGCAGTTTGGAAGTTACTTACCTGAGCCATTTAGTTATTTTTCCTTTGGCTTTCCTTGAAGCCACACTGTGATGTAATAATGAGAAATTGGGGCCTTTTTTTGTTTTAATGCTGGCATATATGCTCCTATATGTGAACTGATTCAGGATCCATTGGTTATATTTGTTCAAAGCTTTGTTTTTCTCTGTTGTCACTGCTGAGTGGCCCTGTGAAAGTTACTTAATCTCCCAGGCTCTGGCTCTCTCATCTGTGAAATGAGGGCGATAATACCTAGATCAGTGGTTCTCAACCTGTGGGTCGCGACCCCTTTGGGGGTCGAACGACCCTTTCACAGAGGTCGCCTAAGATCATCGGAAAAAACATATATAATTACATATTGTTTTTGTGATTAATCACTATGCTTTAATTATGTTCAATTTGTAACAATGAAAATACATCCCGCATATCAGATATTTACATTATGATTCATAACAGTAGCATAATTACAGTTATGAAGTAGCAACGAAAATAATTTTATGGTTGGGGGTCACCACAACATGAGGAGCTGTATTAAAGGGTCGCAGCATTAGAAAGGTTGAGAACCACTGACCTAGATCATGAGAATCAGTGAAAAATAACAGTATGTGTGAAGTGTCTAGACGAGGGTGTATTCAGGAAATGAGAATTTCCTCCTCCTCTAGCCTAGTCTGCCCTCCCTCCATTTACTTATTAATTTGTTCATTAAGTAGACAATTACCCAGTGCTGGTTGTGTCGTAGGTACTGTGCTAGGTAAGGTGTGTTTCTCACCACACTCATTCTCTTCAAGTGGCTGAGAAAAATCAAAGTTGGATGTTAGGATCAAGGCTCTTGGAACCAAAGACCCTAAAAGCAGGAGGAAAGCCACAGCTCCCTCACTGTTGTTTTTCTGACACTTGGGAGGCCTTTTGTTTGTTCGTAGATTAGAAACTGGTGGACTTAGAGGAAATAGTCCTCTTAAGTCTGCTGTCCTTTATAGTCACCGCTATCCACATTAGCAGATACTGAACATTTCCATCCTCGTGGACAGTTCTGTTGGGCCGTAGTGTTCCAGGTAGTGTGAGAGTTGGATCATGAGTGGATCAATATTTTAGATGAAGAGAGACAAGAGATATATGAAGAGCTCCAGATTATCTGCTATTTTATGAGATCTGAAGCAAGTCTCAGTTGGAGCCATATAATATGGTATTCTTAACAGTTTTCTCTTAGAACTCTCAATCCAGAGTACTTTTAAAATTATGTGGTTGATTGAATGTAAAGAATGGCAGATAATCTTTCCATTAAAAGATAAAAATAGCCCCAGCTGGTTTGGCTGTGTGGATAGAGCATCAGCCTGCGGACCAAAGGGTCTTGGTTTCGATTCTGGTCAAGGGCAGGTACCTCAGTTGCAGGCTCCTCCCCAGCCGGGCTGTGTGCAGGACGCAACCAATCGATGTGTTTCCCTCACATCGTTAGTTCTCTCTGTCTTTCCCTCTCTCTTCCACTCTCTCTAAAAGTCAATGGAAATATATCCTTAGGTGAGGATTAAAAATAAAAAAGCTAAAAATATTATTTCAGGAATTTTTGAAAGAATCTTTCTATTAGCCACATCTTTTCTGGTAGATTTTATTTTTAAGTTGCAATGTAATATACTATTCATAGTTTATACGATACACTAAATTAGGTCAAGATAATTCTTAACTATATTCTATACAAAATGCTTTGATAGCCCTAGCTGGTTTGTCTCAGTGGATAGAACCTGCAGATTGAAGGGTCCCAGGTTTGATTCTAGCCAAGGGCACATGCCCAGGTTACAGGCTCGATCCCCAGTAGGGGGTGTGCAGGAGGCAGCCAATCAATGATTCTCTCTCATCATTGATGTTTCTATCCCTCTCCTTCCTCTCTTAAATCAATAAAAATATATAAAAAGATAAAATCATCAAAATTCTTTGATATTAATTCTGTATTCTTTTCATGTAGTTAAAATTCTTTCCTGCCCCCACCCTTTAAGAAGTATAACTCACACATAATAAAATGCACAGGTTTATGTGTATAGTGTGAATTTTAACTAGTGTATACTGTTTTTTAAAAAATATATTTTTACTAGAGGCCCAGTGCACAAATTCGTGCATGGGTGGGGTTCCTCGGCCTGGCCTGCAATCGAGGCCTATAGGGTGGGGGTAGGCTGGCAGGGGGCAGGAGCCATGGGAGTTTGGCCAGCCGGCCTCCCCCAATGGGGGCCGATTGAGGGGGCTGGGTGGCTGGGGGGAGGGGCCGCAGAAGGTTGGCTGTGGGAGTGCACTGACCACCAGGGGGCAGCTCCTGCATTGAGCATCTGCCTCCTGGTGTTCAGTGTGCATCATAGCGACTGGACGACCGGTCGTTCCGATAGTTCTGTCGTAATGGTCGCTTAGGCTTTTATATATATAGATTGATTTCAGAGAAGAAGGGAGAGGGAGATTGAGATAGAAACATCAATGATGAGAGAGAATCATTGATTGGCTGCTTCCTGCATGCCCCACAATGGGGATGGAGTCCGCAATCTGGGCATGTGTCCTGAGTGGAATTGAACCCCGACCTCCTGATTCATACTTCAACTCTCAACCATCCAGTCATGCTGGCCAGGCAAGAAGTGTGTACTCTTGTGAAATACTGTTCCCTCTGGGCCTCTTTCCCTCTTGTCCTAAATAACCACTGTTGATTTCTATCAGTATAAATTAATTTTACCTGTTCTTAAACTTTATGTTTTGAGAGTCATACAGCATGAGCTCTTTTGTGTCTTCTTTTGCTCAGCATAGTGTTTTAGTGATGCATCCATTTTATTTGTATATCAACACGTCATGGTTTTGTTTTTGTTGAGTTATGTCCCATTGTATGAATATAGTAAAATCGGTTTATCCATTCTCCTGTTGATGGAAATTTGTGGTGTTTCCAGTTTCTGGCGTTCCAAAGCTGCTACTATTTGAATGCCTTTTTCATGAGCTTATAGGCCATTCATATAAACTCTTTCATAAAGTGTCTTTGAATCTTTTGCCCTGGTCAGCATCTAAAATAATTTAATATGTACCCTTACTCCACTCTTCCCTACACCATTTTCTTAGAAACCATAGCCAAATTGGCATGACAATTTTTAAAAATCCCCCTGACAGGTTTTTCTATAGAAGAAAGTACTTATTGATAGGACTGGTGGCCTAGAACTGTGGTAAGTCTTAAGCATTTTTCAGGGGACCTTGAAATACCATTGGAGGTAAGAACAAGCATTGTAAGGATTTGCTTCTGATAAGGCAATTATATGTTAAGCATACTCATTAAATTAAGGCTTTTATTCACTGCCAAGAAATCTGAAATGAGACAGATCCTTTACTTATCTTCCCTCCCCTCTGAAATGCTTATTTTGGTAGATACATTAGAGTTCATCAAAGTTCTTGACTTAGGGTCCTAGGAAAAGATCTGTCTGCTGAAGCTGACTGCTCAAGTGTCTGACTGCCATGACTAAATGTTATAGGACATGTTGATCCCAGGTCTGTCCGTATTGCACTGATGGAAACGGCCCTGAGCCCATTTGGTCTTGCACAGCTTCTAGGACTTCTTGATAGATAGCAGGTTTCCTGCAAGAAAACTCTTGGTAGGTGGGGCTTAACCAATCTCAGATTAAAAAAATTTTTCACACAACAGTCATTTATTAAATATTCTTAGCAAGCAGGCACAGAACATAACAATCTGTCCTATGAGCTTAGCTCCTGCAGTTTTGGGTATTCTGACCCTTCCTTTATGAAAGGTTCTGTGGGGCAGCAAGAGTAACTTTCCTCACACCTTCCTAAGTCCTGGCTGGGCTAGTAGCCAAGCAGCAGGAGACAGAACAGTAGAAAAGGCCTGAAATTATTTGGATACACGTGTGGGGGTGCCCAAGGAGACACTGGGCAGTTGAGGTTTAGATGCCATTCTGGACAAAGGAGGAGGAGGAAAGGGTCTGGGATTTCAAAGGGGAAGCAGACAATTTACCAGTAGAGAGAGCAAGCAGGCCGGAAACAGATTCCTGCTGCCGCCCCAGAAACGGGGACACAGGGAAGGCCAACAAGCAGGCTTTGCAGCTCTCTCGGTCCGCCACATTTCATTTCTATTCGCCCTTCTTTTAAGCAGGTGTTTCTATCTGAATTCCTTAAGGGGGTAAGGTTCAGAGGTTCTTTCTGAGACTTTTGTTTCTTAATAATCAGCTTAAAAAATCAATATCCCTAAAGGTATATTTTGGGATGGCAGAGTGTCTGTTGCCTTGAATTGCCATGAATGGAGGTTGAAGCAGCTTATATTCCTACCCACCGGCACCCTCACCAACGCAGCCTTTCCAAACTCCTCTGATTTTCACCAGTCTGAAGGAAAGCCAGGGCCTGGTAGTTTAAATTTGCATTTTGTTATTTTTTTAAGAACATTAAGTTGAAAGAAGATAGGCATCTTCGTGAGATGAATTTAAAATATTTTCCCAGTTTATTTCTTGACTTTGTTGCTACAAAACCTTTTTAAAAGTGGGTATCAATTTAGCAGTCGATTCTGTGGCGTTTAGACTTTATTTTGAAAGGCCTTCTCCAGTTGAACCCCACAGAAGAAGAATTCATGGTTTTGTTGTTTACATTAAAGTCTTTGATTCATCTGGAGTTTTGGAATCAAGTTAGGGAGGTTCACTTTTGAGGCAAACATATAATGTATATATTGTATTGGGATTGTAAATACTGTGTCATTCTTGGGAAAGAGTTGTTGCTGTATTGTCTGTTTTAAGGGAGGTCTTTGCAAAATTTTTCACGGATTATCAAAGTAACACTTTTTATTTATAACTAAATTGGGACTGTACTCATACTGTATCTTAATTATTTTTCACTTGAGACGATAAGAAACATAGGTTTAGAAAATACTTTAAATGGTTGCTTAGCATGGTGTCGGAATTTTTGTTTTTTAACCATACTAAGGCCTTTAAAGGAATGATTGACCGCAGTAGTGGGCTCACTTTAAAATTTTGACCTATTGTGAAGGCACGTTCATTGTAAATAAGGCGCCAGCACGGGTCTCCACCTGAGAGAGGACGCAGCTCTGGGTGGCCGAGGTCTGCTGGCCGGGCGCCCCGGGTTCTCTGCGCTGCGCTGGGCGCCAGGCGCGGGAGGGAGGTAGGCGGTGAGCGCGGGAAGGGGGGAGGTAGGCCGTGAGCGCGGGAGGCGGGGTGGGTAGGAGGTGAGCGCCGGGCGCCGGGCGCGGGTGGAGGAGTTAGGCTTCCCCGGGGCTGCGCCTCCCGTCTGGCCTGGGTGCTGCGCCCTCTGCCGGCAGCGGCCAGGGCGGTGAGGGAGCGCCCCGAGCCGGCGGCAGCGGCCAGGTTCGCCCTCGCCCTTCTCCAGCAGGAAACCCTTTCCGCGCTCGGGGCTGCGCGCTCGCCCTGGCGCCAGGCGCTGCACAGCCTCCTGCGGCGCGGAGCCGGCAGCCGGGAGCCGGGAGCCGGGCGCTGGCGGCCGCTGTCGCGGAGGGCGAAGCTCAGCCCGGGCCAGGCGGTGACGGCCGTGCCCGCTGCGGCCCTTCCAGAAGCTTTGAACTTCCGGGGTGACGCCCCGCTATGCTGTGGAGTCGGTGGCCAGAAGGCGACACCGTTCCCCCGGCTGGGGCCCGGCCCTTTAAACTTTGTTTTTTAAACTTCGGGGGTGTGGTCGCGGCTCCTCCTCTGTCTGCGGCCCGGCCCCTCCCTCCCTCCCTCCGCCCCGCCTTCCAGATGCTTTGGAGTCATGAGCCGGGAGGGCTCGGGGACCCGGCGGGTGGCCGAGGTGATCAAAGGTGAGTGCGGAGGGGACGGGGCGCCCCCGGGGACGCCGTATGTAGGTGGCATGAGGCGGGGCCGGATGGGGGAGGCCCGATTGCTGGCCAGGAGGTGCCTTCAACTTTCCGGGCGGGCCGTGGCCAGCGCTGTCTCATGGGCGTGGGTGGCCTTCCGGACTCCTAGCCCCTCGCGCGCTCTTGATTTGGGGTGACTGTGAACAGACCTGTGCCGTGGGAAGCCCCTGGCTGGTAGGTGACTTGCGTCTCCACCCAAGGGAGCAAAATCTGTGGTCACTGCACGGGGATCAGGGGTCATTTGTGGTTGGCAAAGAGTAAGCCCGTCATCCTTCTGAGTGTTTGTGGTTGCAAGACATTTTAGCTGAGCAGTTTACAAGGAAATAAATACAGCCATTGCGTGAGTAGAATCGCTGACAATTACCATTTGGGCAAAGGATGCCAGCTGGCGTCCTTTTTTCTTACTATTTTAAAGGCTGGACTTGATTTTGCTACAATTTAAGTGTAAGTATATCTGCTAGCACTGCTAGTATTGCTACAACTGGGTATTGCAGGTAACTGCTTTGCCAGGATTTTTAGGCAACTTTTTCTGGGTTAAAGTGGGGGAGGAAGGTTGGAGCCTCAGAACATTATTAGCACCAGTTATCATTCTTTCTAAACCCTCACCTCATGGCTGCCTAACTGCGTTTATGCAACACAAGTTCATGGCGCACTCATCATGCAGATACCTCTCATGGCTTCTGTTGCAATGGCAATTTGTCTAATTGTAAACGTCACTACAAAAGTAGTAGTGATCCCTAAGAACAGTTAGATAAACAAACATCTGGTTCATTTTGTTGCTGATGTTCTATAGCCTTAAACCTTAATTTTGAAGCAGTTTTGAAAGCGTTCTTTACTTAAAATATGGTTTCTTATTGAATGACTCTTAGGATGTCGTGAAAACATAGTGATGCATAGCGAAAGCCACCTGGTTGCTGGCTAGCCATCACGTGCACACTGCCATTTGTTCAGATTTCTTAGTACAGAGGAAGTAAAGTTTTGCATGAGAGTTTCCTCCAGAAATCAAGCCATACTGCTACGAGAAAAGTCACTTGTCTTTATTGAAACTTATGGTTAAAGGCAATTGCTCCTTTCAAAAATAGTCTTATTTATTTTCACTCATCAAAATAGAACCTTTTGGAAGTATCTGTTGGCATCCTTACCATCAGAAACCTGTATGGAAAAAATAAAAATCTGACTTCATCTGAAAAGAGTTGTATCATGATATATGAAAATTTAAAAAATAACCTGAAGGAAGGAACATTGCAATTTTTCCATTTCAGATCGCCTTTGTTTTGCCATTCTCTGCAGCAGACCAAAGAGTTCATCAAATGTACATTATTTCACCATAGATAATGAACTTGAATATGAGAAGTAAGTATTGGTTTTTAAAAGATTGTTAGTAACTTTTTTTTTTATTTTGAAGAAACTAAAGGTATGTTTATAAATAGGATAACCTTGGAAGATTACAAATCTGTTGACTGATAATTGCAGGATGTTTTTCCTTTAATTTTCTTTCAACCTTTAGTTATAAAGTAGATCCTTGGGGAAAAACTCAAAATGGAAGAATCTTTCTAAATTTAATAACTTATATTTGAAATGCTAATAGTTTACAGTACAATGAAATATAAGCTAATGTATTAAGATGTGTCTTTACCAGTGGAAAAACAGCTTTTTTTTTTTTTAATTCAGAAAGCATTTTCATATATTATTTGAGGTTATAGGTGTTGAACCATTTTTTTAATAGGCATTATTTACCAGAATATCTCTTCCACTTCTTAAGGCAGTGTGACTGATAACAGTTTGGTGTATGCTTTCTTGTCTGAATTTGATCTTGTAGCTCCAAAAAGGTATTAATATTCAGGGCATCTAGAATATACGTATACGTTTTTGTGTTTTACTTTTAAAGCTTCTACGCAGATTTTGGACCACTCAATCTGGCAATGCTTTACAGATATTGTTGCAAGATAAATAAGAAATTAAAGGTAAAGTCTTTTTTTTACATAAGATTTGACTTAATCATTGTTAGCCTGGGCTTGGGGAGGGGAAAGTAAAGAAAGCACATCTGTTTTAAAAAGGTGTTTGGGGCATACTGTGGTTTTCTTGTTTTATAAAGGCATAGTGTATATGTTAGTTTTCCAAAGTTCTGATTGAGCAGTGTGAGTTTGGGTCATTGATTCTGGCTTGGATTAGTGATGCTCAAATACTTGAAATCCTATGTGGAAACTGTTTAATAAAGTAAACCTCTTACCCTCTGACCTAATGGAACTGAAACCTCACAAGAGAAACGTCCCTTGCTGTGGTCATTGTTCTTCCTGCCTTCGCTTTGATAGCAGGGAGTGCTAGCAAACAGAGAAGACTCTGCCCCTCTCCTGTCTCTCATTCTGCCTTGACACTCCCCTGATGTTGTACTACTTGTGACTTCACCTTGACCTTCTACACATGCGATTCGGGAGCAGGGAAAGCAAGGGCAAACAGCTGTCTTTGAGGCTGTCACTGAGTGCTGCAACAGTGTATTTCTATAAGCTTCAGACCTCATCCATTTATTTTAAAAACCTGGAATGATTGGTCGTGCACAATGGGAAGTGTATATACTGCTAGCAGTTCCTAATGAGTCATTATAAATTCTCAACTCAAAAATACTGGATTTGGGGACAGGTCCTTTTTAAAAACAACTTTATTTAGTCTACTGAATGATTTACCAGTCTACTACACAGAAGAATTAACATTATTTTCAAGTAAAATGAAATTATATTAAAAATGTAAGGGTAAGGCAGGTGTTTTTGGCTTGAGTGTCAAACCTAAAATTTCACATCATAAATGTTAGAAGCCCCTGTCAGCTGAGCTACTAATCTGTAAAGTGGAAGTTGTAGCATTGCCTTTTCTTTTTGTATTATATGTGTGTTCCCTGCGAATTTGTATAGAGATGGAGACTCTTCTTTCTGGGCTTTTTCTCTTGAATAGGAATATAAGCATTTATGGTCTTATGTATTCATGTCTCCCCGTCTCCCCTCCCTTTTCCAGTTGTCAGTGGCAGGCTTTTTGTTTCATGCAGGGCTATGAAGCTAACAATGTCCTCTCCCCCCACTTGTGTTCCTTTGCTTTAATTCTGAAAGAATTTTTTCCCCACACTCGGCCATCTGTGGACTTGTATCTTTCGGGTCAACTAAGAATGTATTGGTCCCCTCCCCACCCCCCCCCCCCCCCACCCCCCTTAACGTTTTATCATTTACCAGCACAACTTGTAGAGTGTTGAGCATCCAAACTGGTCAAAACATTACAGCCTATTCAATTAGTAGTGATAAAACTGTGTTGAGAGTTTGAATTAAGAGTCCCCTGTGCTTGTGCTGCTCTATGGCTGGTTGGATTTGTTTCCGTTTTGAAAATCAACCTGGCTCTCTACTCCACGCAAACAACCTCAGGAACATACGCTCACATCCACCCCTGACTCACGGAGGCCTTTGCCGAGGCCAGGGGGTGCGAGCTCACTGAAGTGCATGTGTCCTGGCCCCACCCTCACCCGAATCCATGCCCACCCACGTTATTGAGGTTCGGGTGCCACGTTATTGAGGTTCAGGTGCCGAAGTGCTAACTCAGCATGTGTTCCTCTGGGTTTTAACTTTGATACCCTTTTCATTTTTAACTTTTATTGAAGTACAGTGTATGTGCAGAAATGTGTACAGATCATGAGGGTACAGTTCAGTGAATTTCCACAAACTGCATATGCATGGGCGTCCTCTTGATCGTCAGATCAGGGCAGGGCACCAACAGCACCGCTCAGGGGCCCACCCACGCTCTCCGGGCGTCTCTGCGCTCCTCACCCCGCCCGGCCCCCCCGCCCCGTCACTGTTCCGATGTCTAACAGAAAGAATTACTTTTGCCCGGTTTTATATACCCTTTTACTTTAATTTAAAGGTCTTGGGAATAGGTTTGTTGTTGTTTTTTAAGTCAAACAGTTGGCCCCGCCCTCCCCCTTGCTTCTTACTTATTCTGTCAGAGATAGTCTATACTTTATATCTGTTCCTGTCTCCTTCCCTCTTCTTTAACTGTGCGTTTCTTCTAACCCAAGAATGCCTTTTATGAGAAGGTACTCGGTACTTTGGGGTATCAAAGTTAGTATTTTTAAAGGTCTTGCTAATATGAATGCTGAGATTTGGAATTTATCTTCATCACAAAATAAAGTTTTAGAAAACTTGAAATTATGAAACAACACACTAACAGTTGTGTATCTTTATGCAGTCCATTACAATGATAAGGAAGAAAATTGTTCATTTTACTGGCTCTGATCAGAGAAAACAAGCAAATGCTGCTTTCCTTATTGGATGCTACATGGTAAGTATTTAACTCCTTTCCTCATGTATTAGTGAAAATGCATACAACAGTGGTACCTCACCTTTGCTGTTGCAAATGCGAAATTATTTTTTCTAAGATGATGTTTTGATTTTTTTCCAGAGAAATATGTTTTGCTTTTTAAAAATTGACCAATTGAGGAGGCTGTCCATATGCGGGGACAGGGGCATTGGGAAGACCTCTGTCCTTTGTGCTCATTTTGCTGTGAACCTAAAGCCGCTTTTAAAAAGTCTGTTAAAAAATTTGACCAGCTAGTATGGAAACCGTTAGCTGTTATGACACTTAAGATTAGAAAATAATGCCCTCAGCCCAGCCGGCATGACTCTCTGGTTGAGCATCAACCTATGAACCAGGAGGTCATGGTCCAATTCCCGGTCATGGCACATGCCCAGGTTGTGGGCTCAATCCCCGTGTGGTGCGTGCGGGAGGCAGCCAGTCAATGATTCTTTCTCATCATTGGTGTTTCTATCTCCCTTTCCCTCTCCCTTTCTCTCTGAAATCAATAAAAATATATTTTAAAAAAATTAAAATACACCAAATGAGGTAAGAGTGCTTTATAGTTTGAATACAAGTTTTTCCTAGCTAAGGTGTAGTTCTAAGATTATCTTCATCCTCATCAGAAGGTCTAGCAGGAGAACTCGGTGTGTCATTGTTGTAGGAAATGGGTAGCATTCTCCCTAGTTTACAAAGGCATTCAGTGGTTGTCTATTGGGCCACTGGACGTGTGTATATTTACACAGGAGTTATGAATTTCATTGATTTGTGAATATCATGGAAGATATTTGCAGACTTACTGTTTTGAGTCAGTTTTTCTCTAGCGCCTAGATCAGCGGTTCTCAACCTGTGGGTCACAACCCCTTTGGGGGTCGAACGACCCTTTCACAGGGGTCGCCTAAGACCATCGGAAAACACATATATAATTACATATTGTTTTTGTGATTAATCACTATGTTTTAATTATGTTCAATTTGTAACAATGAAAATACATCCTGCATATCAGATATTTACATTACGATTCATAACAGTAGCAAAATTACAGTTATGAAGTAGCAACGAAAATAGTTTTATGGTTGGGGGTCACCACAACATGAGGAACTGTATTAAAGGGTCGCGGCATTAGGAAGGTTGAGAACCACTGGCCTAGATTTTGAGCCTCCCCTGTCCACTCCCTCCCACTCTTCCCCTCCCTTAATACCCCCACCCCTCCCCCACAGAGAACAGGGCCTCATCTTTTAGTGGAAGGGAAGCAGCTCCTCCATTCAGGGGAGAAGCACAGTGTGGGTGCTTCTGCCACCTCCACCCACCCACCGAGGTGTAGTAATTACTCTCGATTTAAAAAACAAAGGAATTGTTTTTGTTCCTGAGATCAGTTCTTTCTTCCCTCAGCTTGTTACTTGATTCTGTCATGCTGCCTCCCTTTTAAAATACTTATCTTTTCTGATGTATAGTTTGATAATTGGGAATTTACATTGATTAGACCAAAAGTTGGTGGTACTAGTTAAAATTTCACCTCAGAATTGAATAATTTCTTTTTCTATGTCGAAACTAATTCACAGCAATGATCAAGGCCTTTTGGGGGTTGTTTTCCTATTTGTGCCCACAAAAGTGATTGAGAAATAATTCTGAGGTAACTAAGTTCTATTATCATCTCTGCATTTGTGAAACACAGGTTGTAGAACGTGTCTAGCAGAACTTGATTTCTTAAGCTTCCCCAGATGTGCTGCTGTTTGTTTTCCCATCTTTTCGGCTGTTGTGCTGAGCTGTAAAAACCTCCAGGGGGAAAGACCCTACGCAAGTCCCAAGAAAAAGAGAGGATTGAGAGGGGGCTGTTTCAACCAGGGCATTTGCTCCCATTACTTGGCGAGTCACTGGGGAGAAACCCCAGGATTCGAGTAAACTGTGACAGCTTTACAGAAAAGGGGAGACAGCCAGAGTTCTTGGGGTTTATAACAGATTACAGGGAACCCTGGTGAAGTGGTCCTGTCTTATGCTGCCCAGGGGTAGCCCGCGGGCAGAAGCCGGGGGCAGGGAGCATGCCCGGAGCAGAACTGCAGAGCTCCTCCTGCGCTGTTTTTAGGCGGCAGTTTGTCTCGGGTTCGATGGGATGTCCCCAAGAGGGGGTTCCTGGGGAATCAGACCTGGTGACCTCAGTGTGAAGAAGCCCTGAGAGGGTAGCTGTGGGCATGGTGGGAACCAAGGGTTGTCAGAAAAGCAAAATTAAAACACTTGATCATTTTATAAATAAGACATTTATTACTCTTTTTAAATTTTGTTGTTTTTACTGCTGATTAAAAACAGTAACCCCTTGGAATATTCATTGAACATTTGTTGGCATATTTGTTTGCAGTTTGGAGTTGGCCTTTTGACTTCATATAAGTTTGTATTTTGATGTTGTTAAATATAAACTCAGCCCAGGAACGTTAACTCTCTCATTGGCTTTATTAGCAATGCATGCAGGGGCAGCATCCCACCTGGTAAATGGAAGGGGCCCCAGGCCTGTGAGCAGGGAGAAGGAGGGTCCGGCAGTGGGTTATTTTGGGCGAGGTCTTTTGAGGCAGATACTTCATTGATGCTGACCTGGACATTCCAGACGGATCGGTTTAGAATTTCATTCCCGGGACGGCCGAAACTGCAGTTGGGTTAGGTATGAAGTCTTAGTGCGGCTTAGCCACTCTGACTCCATTTGGGGCCTGTTGTTTCTTTTTCATATCAGGCAAAGTTAATTTGGGGGGCGGAGTTTATATATTTTTGGATTACAGATCTTTTCAGGACTTTATGCTCTCAGGTTAGCACTGATTTGATTGGTTAGGAAAGTGCCAGGTAAGCCTTTTGGATACCCACTTAAGTTCATTCCTGGCTCAGCTAGAGGCCAGCTTGGCAGGAGGATTACAACTCTTGGCTGTAGCAAGAGTTGTTGCAGCCATGAAGGGCTGGCAAACGCAGGAACGTGGAACTGTAATGATGCTAGTGTGGAAACGGGAGGGAAACATTAAGAAAAGGAAATAGTAGCAAAGGAGTGTTGAGATGTAATGTGGATGGATACCTCACAAAATTGACATCAGAGTAAGTACGTGAAGGTTTTGATCTGATTGAATCCACTGACCAGAAATTTGTAGTGAGATGATGAGAATTCTCCTAAAAATTTATCTTCAGCCTTGACAACTTTTTCAGGAGTTGTTGAGGAATTTTGGAGTCAATAAGGCTTTTTAGTGGAGGACGGGGGGCAGGGGGGATAATGTTAAAATAAACAGACAAAAAAGCTGGAGAAGAACTGTTGAGAAGTCAATTCCAAGTGACTTACTAGTATTCTGCCTTTTACACTCTGGGCCTCCCAAAGGAATGATGCTCTCTTCATCCTCCTGACTCGAAAGGCCCTAACGGGGTGTGGAGGGGGCGTGAGAATGAAGCACCAGCCCTTCTATTCATTTTATCCTTAAGCACGAGCTTGGGCTTTACATGCAGACACTTAAAATGGGGTTGACATGCCGTGCTCGCCAGGGCTTTTGCCACGTGGCAGGCGCCATCCGTGGTGTAAGAAGTGAGAGGAGCAGCTGGGCTGCTCATTGGTCTTCCGTGTCTTTCCAGGTATCGCACTTGATATGGCCTCGTAAATGGATTTATCAACTACCCCAAATAGTAGAATCTTTGGTAACAAATTAGCATGAAACTAAAAGTCTTTTTAAAAAAAAATATATATATATATATACATATATATATATATATATTATTGATTTTTTACAGAGAAGAAGGGAGAGGGATAGAGAGTTAGAAACATCGATGAGAGAGATCGATCAGCTGCCTCCTGCACGCCCCCAACTGGGGATGTGCCCGTAACCAAGGTACATGCCCTTGACCGGAATCGAACCCGGGACCCCTCAGTCCGCAGGCCGACACTCTATCCACTGAGCCAAACCGGTTCGGCGAAACAAAGTCTTTTGAATCACACTGTAAAAGAGCTGAAGAACATAAAGGATAAGTGAAGTTTTCTTTTGCAAAAAGATGAGTGAACCATACCATTTTACAAAATAGTAAGTTTGTGATAAGACTATTGTGATAAGTCAGTGGCTGCTAACTGAGCTAGCTGTTGGGGTGGTGGTACTTAACCTGTCTTTTCAGATATGAAATCTTCAGTGGAAAAGTAAATTCTTTTCATAACAAATTCATGATTAAGAAAATATTTCACAAATAAAAGTTAGGAACTTTCTCATTTTGTTGTAAAAAAAAAAAAAAAAAAAGAAATGATGTCATGTACAAAACCCATATGTGTTTCCTGAAGAAATTTGGGACATTTTACTTGAAAAAGAAACACCTCTTTTCTATTTATAAAGTAGGACATGTGCGTATGTGTGTGTGCATACTGTGCTTTGTGTCCACTGGTATAGTTCTACCACCTGCTTTTTTCAGTGAGTGATCTGTTCTTCTGTTTTAGTACATGTTTCACCATCTTTATACCCAAATTATATTCGTATTTCCCCTGTGAATCCAAAACATTCAAGCCAATCCCTGACGCAGGTGGACGTGGTGGCTGTACTCCTGAGCTCTCACACGTGGCCCCTTTTGCTAAGGCCGATTTATTGAAGGAACCAGTCCTTTTATCTTGTAGAATGTCCTACCTTTTGAATTTCTCTGCTTTTTTCTTTGTGATATTTTAAAACTTGTTTCTTCATTCTCTGTATTTTTTGTGAACTGGAAGTTGTATCTCTAGGCTTATGCATTAGGTAGTATACGTTGCATTACATCAGAAAACATAAAATACCTGACATCATTAGTGATGGTAAAAATGACCACTGGATTAGGTGCTGACCATCAGATCCCTTCAGTGTATGGTTTTCTCCTTAGGGCTTAAAAGTATTCTGTGTGATATTATTTTGGATCTACCTGTAGTCATATGTTTGGTTCCCTATCAACCATGCATCCAATGCTTTAAACAATAGCTGATGATACTTGCCTGAATCAGTAATTTTATTAGGGTTTCAGGATAACATTTTTTGAATTATTTCATTCATCCTTCATTTATTAGCTGGCTATCTTTTTCTTTTTTCTTTTTTTAATCTTCTCCCAAGGATTGATTTTTAGAGAGAGAGAAAGGGCCAGGGAATGAGAAAAACGTCGATCTGTTGCCTCCCATATACACCCTAACTGGGGATCTAACCTGAAGCATAGGTATGTGCCTTGACCAGGAATTGAACCCACAGCCTTTTGATGTACCAGACGACGCTCCTGCCAGGACGGCTGGCTTTCTTTTATGGAAATTTAGCTTTCCCTCATCCAGTTGGGGCTCTTTGGTCACCCTGTAACCAAAATTTCTACTGAAAAGACAGAATGAATGGTAATTTCCCTTTAATTACCAGTTTTCAAAGTAAAGTGCTATATTAATAAGCATAAAACAAAATTTTACAGCCTGCTTTATTTCTTTTAAGGAATATAGTATTTTTTTAATGTGTTTTTATTTATTTCAGAGAGAGAGAGAGAAACATTGACAAGCTGCCTCCTGCATGCCCCCTATTGGGGATCGAGCCCACCACCTGGGCATGTGTCCTGACTGGGAATTGAACCTGGGACCTCCTGGTGCATGGGACAACACTCAACTAATCTGCACCACTAGGCTACAGCCTGCTTTGAAATCATCCAAACAAAGTATTAGTGGGTTTTGAACTCATTTGGTAAACATTTTTAAAATGTGCAAGCATTTTCCCATTAGTTTTTAAGAACATCTCTGAGCACTTGGGAAGTTGGAAATTCACTAACCAAATGCACATCATTTGTGAGTGGGATTAAAAAAATGAGTGTAATCATTCCTGCATTTTTATTTATACATCATTTATGGTCAACTATCTTTTTTTAGTTATAGCACACATTAAACTCAAGAATTGAAATAGCTGAACTTACAACTAGGCTTTAAATAAAAATTTTTAAATGAAGCATATCAATCACATTAACTGTTACATTTATTAATATTTAGGGAACAAAAGAGGTTCTTTTTTTTCTTTCTGGTTAATCCTCACCTGAGGATATTTTTCCATTGATTTTTAAAGAGAGTGGAAGGGAGGGGCAGAGACAGAGAGAGATATCAATGTGAGAGAGACATCGATTTGGTTGCCTTCTGCATGCGCCCCGACTGTGGCCAGGGATCAAGCCTGCAACCGAGGTACATGCCCTTGACCGGAATCGAACCTGAGACCTTTCAGTCTGTGCAGGCCAATGCCCTATCCACTGAGCCAAACCAGCCAGGGCCAGAAGAGGTTCTTTAGCACAGTCACGATGTACAAAAATTCATTTTAGAAATAATTGTAACTATTTTTCTCTTTTAAAATTTTTATGTATCCTTTAAATGGAGATGGTGTGCTATTGTACTGGTAGATACAAACATTAATTTCTAGTTGTATAAAAATTGTTGGGAAGAGGCCACTGTATAGTGGATGAAGCATAGGGGGTTTAGGTTCAGACTGAGCTGACTTTTAATTTTACTTATTGTATAACAACTGATGCAAAAATAGCATTTGACAAAATCCAATACCCTTTCCTGATAAAAACTCTCAGCAAAGTGGGAATAGAGGGATCATACCTCAATATAATATAAAGCCATTTATGACAAACCTACAGCAAACATCATACTCAATGGGCAAAAACTAAAACCATTTCCCCTAAGAACAGGAGCTAGACAGGGATGCCCACTTTCACCACTCCTGTTCGATATAGTACTGGAAGTTCTAGCCATAGCAATCAATCAAGAAGAAGAAATAAAAGGCATCCAAATTGGAAAAGAAGTAAAACTGTCATTATTCACAGATGACATCATATTGTACATAGAAAACCCCAAAGATTCCATCAAAAAACTACTAGACTTAATAAATGAATTCGGCAATGTAGCAGGGTACAAAATTAACATCTAAAAATCTATGGCTTTTTTATACACCAATAATGAACTCACAGAAAAGAGCAACTAGACAAACCCATTTACCATTGCAACAAAAAGATTAAGATACGTAGGAATAAACTAAGAAGATAAAAGACCTGTACTCAGAAAACTCCAGGATGTAGAAGAAAGAGGTAGAGAAAGACATAAACAAATGAAGCATATTCTGTGTTCATAGATTGGCAGAATCAACATCATTAAAATGTCCATACTACCCAAAGCAATGTACAGTTTCAGTGCAATCCCTATTAAAATACCAACGGCATATTTCACAGACCTAGAACAAACTCCAAAAATTCATATGGAATAAAAAGACCCCGAATAGCCGCAGGTATGTGCCTTGTCCCGGAATGGAACCGGCAACCTTTTGGTACACAGGACATTGCTCAGCCAACTAAGTCACTCCAGCTGGCCCTGATTTTATTTTAGGCAGAGTATCTTGTACAAATTAAGTATTCAATAAATATCCTTTTTCTTTTTCCTTGTTCTGTCTACCATTACTATAACAAATCAGATTTCTGTAAATAAAGAAAGAAAGAAAGTTAACATTTTATATAACTGGTTATCAACTTGGGTTCCATCTTACTGTCCCAACATTTGTATTTTCCTGCAGATAATCAGTATTCAGTTCTTCCATAGGTTAGTGTACTTTTGACAGCTAGCCGGGGAAATTAACCATCGCTTCTAACATTTTTCTGTGGTTAAAGCATTCTGAGTTTAAAAGACACAGCAAACTGTTGTTTTCAAATTTGCTTTCATCTAATGGTTTCTAGGTTACTTTAGTAAAGTGTTTATGTTATTATTATTAAATATGTTTTTAGAGGGAAAGAGAGAAACATTGATCGGCTACCTTCTATATGCGCCCCAACCGGGAATTGAACCCGCAACTTTTATGGTGTCTAGGACTCCGCTCCAACCAACTGAGCCCCTTGGCCAGGGCCTTAACTTAATATTTAATGATGATCTTTTGAACCTGTGGTCCACTTTTTCATGAAGATTTAATTACTTTGGACCCGGATTCGTCAGTGCTGGGTTAAGGTGGCTGGTGGATACAGGAATCACTTGAGAGGTTAAAACAAGGGGGACAGAGGGGAGAGGATCTGGAAACGGTGGGTAAGAATCCAGTTTAGCAAACAGCAGTCGAGACTGGAGGACAGAACCAGGTGGACAGCCAGAGTCTTTGTAAACACCCATCCCGGGCAAAACCCTCCCTGAGTGTCTGTGAACAGCTGGGTTGAACAGCAACCAGGCAGCTGTAAAAGAACCAGGCACCAGGGAGTCTGAGGTGAGGTGCCTGGGAGCCCCAAGAGAGGGGCAGCATCCCTGGGGCTCTGCCCGAGCACAGGCCTGCGGTGGAGGCAGCTGGCTGTAGTCGGTCACGTTCATCACAACTTCCCTTCACCCTGGTGCGCCGGCCTGACCTTCAGCTCCATGGGGCACTTGCGGGTGGTGCTAACCTTGGGAAAGAGTGAGGAGCAGTGGCCCTCTAACCACATGTGCTATTTGGTTGCAGATCTGTTAAGCTCTGGAGTTTGGATGCCCTTCTTGTTTCCGTGCTTGTTGTAGGTAGCGTGGTTTCTTGTCTATAAATAAGGCCTGAGCAGTAGGCCCTCTTCCGTCAATAACAAGCAGTGTGATCTTGAGTGAGCAGTCAACACCGAGGCCGGACAGTAGCAGCCTGCCAGCTTCACGTGACTCGGAGTGTTTCTAAATAGTGGTTTGTTTTTCTCATGTTTAAAAACTAGGAGATTTCGCCGAAACCGGTTTGGCTCAGTGGATAGAGCGTCGGCCTGCAGACTGAAAGGTCCCAGGTTCGATTCCGGTCGAGGGCATGTACCTTGGTTGCGGGCACATCCCCAGTGGGAGATGTGCAGGAGGCAGCTGATCGATGTTTCTCTCTCATCGATGTTTCTAACTCTCTCTCTCTCTCTCTCTCCCTTCCTCTCTGTAAAAAATCAATAAAATGTATTTTTAAAAAAAATTAGGAGATTTCATTTTTTAAAATTAAGATTTTTTTTGTCTTAAAAAAAAAAATGTCTCCACCAATAAGATAGTATATCCTGTGCACTTTTCCTCCCGGCAGTTCCTCACCTCTGTGAGCTGCCTGGCCTCGGGAAATAAGCGTTTGCCACTCCAGGCATCCAGTTTCCTTTTATCTAAATTGGGAGTCACTGTACAAACGTACTATATATATATCTATACTAATAAAAGCCTAGGTGGCGTCACGCCCTCGCGCAACGTCGTCACAAGATGGCTGCATGCACAGTGGAGGCGTGGCCCCGCAGCTGCTCCGTGAGGTGAGGCCTGGGGTACCACGGCTCCACACAGTGCAGAGGAGGCTGGTCGCAGCAGGGGAGGGCAGTTGTGGGCAGTCAGGCCCGCAAGGGAGGACAGTTGTGGGCGATCGGGCCGGCAGGGGAGCAGTTAGGGGCGATCAGGCAGGCACGAGACCATCAGGTCCTTATCATGTGATCTGGCCGAGTGCTCTGACGGAATGATAGCTTGATTTCCCTGGGACTGGAGTGAGGAGTCCATGAGGAAGCAAGGCAGAAGCCACAGTGCCTTTTATGATCTAGCCTCCAAATCACACTTGGCCATTACTAACTACAACATCAGTTGCTTACACAGAGGCACCTACTCATGGTGGGACCCGGGAGGGTGGAAATGCCAGGAGATGGGCATTACGGGGGCTGTCTTGGAAGCAGGCTACACAGCTGTTTAATGTCCCTCTTGTTCACCATTTGTTGCTTCCTATTTTTGGACAGCAGTGTGGAATCAGAGTGGCCATTCTATATGCATGGCTATTCATGAAAATAGACCAAAAGAATTTGAGATGCCACTTAGCTTCCAAATTGTCAAGAACACTACGATGTTTCATAGAATTGCATTGATTTAGAGTTTACTGATTTGAGAATTTGTGTTAACAGAGGAGCCATTTATAGGATTTTTCTTAAGCAACAAATTTAGAATACTAGTTTCATTTGGGGGAGGCCTTTTGACTAGGCAAGCAGGTGAATGGGTGTAAAATTTAAAATGATAGTTAGCAAATATTTCTTTGATAGTTGTATCTTAGTTCTTTGAGGCTGCTATTGACAAAATGCCAGACTGGGACACTTAGAAACCACAGAACTGTACTCACGGTCTGGAGGCTGGGAGTCAGATCAGGGTGACGCGCTCTGCTGAGGGCTCCGCCTGTGGGAGAGGGCGGGTGTCTCTGGAGCCTCTTTTGTAAGCACCAGTCCCACCTATGAGGCTGCACACTTCACGCTAAGTCTCTCCCAAAGGCCTCGTGTACTCACACAGGATTTCAACATATGAACTGGCGGGGCACACACATCCTACCATAGCATTATGTAAATAGACTTATTATCTATTCGCATACAGGCATTCCTCAGCTGAATTTTGTTTGTTTGTTTCCTTCTCTTTCTCATTCATTTTCTTTGGTTGTATTTGTCCCAACTGGATTTAAAAGCTACATTTTTTAAAGTTCATCACTAGGAATTAGGTTTTGTTTCCCCCTGGAAAAATTGTTATATTATTGTCTTTTTTGAGTTGAACTTGTGTTCCAAGGCTAACCCACAATAATTTAATGTATTAGAGACTATTTTTGTTTTGGAAGTTAGAAGGAAATAATGCCATTGCAGTGTTAGTAAAGAGCAAAACCAAAGAAGTGCATTCTTGGGCAGGAGGAATTATGATTAATCTGGTGCTTAAGGAAAACTTTCTGTAATTTGAGAGGTCTTATTAGACAATTAGAGAAAATCGGAAAGAGGTCTCTGGATTTCATCGAACTAATTTACTTAAATTATGTGTACTCACACATGTGTACTCGCACCCCTATTCTCACCTTCATTGACCTCAAGGTATCCTTTTATTTGCTTTGTTGTTGTGTTTTTTGTTTAAGGGTGGTTTATTTGGAAGGAGTCTGCTAGGAAGTCCCCAAGTAGAACGAAGAAAAGACTGATGTTATCTAGTAAGTCCTAGAAGAGAAAGGAAGCGTGTTGGAAACTAGAAGAAAATGAGGAAATTGGAGCAGGGCCTGGATTAAAATTTTTTTATTAAAAGATTTGTGCTCAGCTGGCGTGGCTCAGTGGTTGAATGTCAACCTATGAATCAAGAGGTCACAGTTCGATTCCTGGTCAGGGCACATGCCTGTGTTTCGGGTTTAATCCCCAGTGTAGGATGTGCAGGAGGCAGCTGATCAATGGTACTCTCTCATCATTGTTGTTTCTATCTCTCTCTCCCTCTCCCTTCCTCTCTGAAATCAGTAAAAATATTTTTAAAAAATAATTGTTTTACTGTTTTTTCAAATAGTAATAAATTAGAAAGTTAATTACTAGGTTGACGCTTAAAAGATGTAAATGTAGAGTAAGTAATATATTAACAAATAGAAAATGTTGAATGAGATTAGATCTTGTGGTTAATTCATGATAAATTATAATCTTGTATGAGTCAGTAATAGTATAATTGAAAATTTATCTGATACTGGATAACGAAGCAATTCTTGGAATTGAGTTATTTGTACTGCCTCCTGTGGGTTCGTACACTGCTGCAGGTAAATGTTAAAAATTCTGAATAGTGAATCATAGTTTTGTATTCTTTTTAGAGTAAATGGGATGAAATCATATTGAGAAACAGGCTATACATTGGGGAAATTTTCCATTTATGAGTCTTAAAACTGAAAATTGATAAAATATTATCTGGAAGCTAAGGGGACATGTCCTCTCAGTTTCAAAGATCCTTGCTGGGTCTTGGATTTTTATAATTTCTCTTAGTCCAGTGATATATTTATATCAGCTTTTTATCAATTATTTTAAAATTTCCTTTATATTGATTTAAGTTTGGTGAATCAGAGTCCATGTATAGTGGACTCACCATGAGAGTTACAATGAAACATAAGATATGGATCCGCACTTTCGAATGCTCGCCATTTGCTGTGGGAACAACTCATGTGTAATAAGTAATGGAGATAAAACTTTTGTAACTTTTTCAGTGACTTCTTTTTGCTACAAAGAATTTAAAGTGTTTTATGTAAAGCTACAATAAGCGTTAGAATGGAATCTAATATTCGTGATATATGTGCAAATCTAATGCTTGCAGCCTCCTCCCGCCCTCCATACAGGAATTGAAAATGCCCTGCCCTGCAGGAAGGTTCTGAGCTGGAGAAGGACTTGTGCCTTCAGCCCTGGCCGCTGTGGCTCAGTTGGTTGGAGCGTGGTCCCATGCGTCGAAGGGTCGTGGGTTTGATTCCTGTCAGGGTACGTGCTCAGGTTTCGGGGTGCATGCAGGAGGCAGATCTGTGTTTCTCTCTCTCCCTCCCTCCCTTTCCCTCTCCCTGCCTCTCTCTAGAATCAATGAAAAGAATATCCTAGGGTGAGGATTTTTTTTAAAAAAGCTGTGTCTTCAGATAGAATGAGGGTCAGGAAGTCCTAGCAAACTTAATGGGGGTGGGGTGACTTATTTAGAGGGATGCCAGTGAAATGCTCGAAGTTCCTAGAGAGGAGGAAGGGAGAATGATCCTGGTACAATACTCTGCAACACCAGAAATGAGGAGACGGTGGAATAACTTCTATAAAGTATTGCGGGAAAGGGACCGCAGACCAAAAACTGCATAAAACTGTATACATAGTAAAAAATGCCAGGGCAGAAAACAAGGCATTTTTGGAAAATGCAAGGAACACTAGCTATGGATCTCGAATGCGAAAGACTTTACTTAAAGTGCTCTAGAAGATAAAAGCTGAAACGTACGTTCTCCGGAAGATCAAGGAAGCAGGGCGGTTTTACAGGAAGTCTGTACAGAACGATGAGTGGTTACGTCTACTGGGTGGCGTTAATCAAAATCTTTGTTCTGCTTTTGTGCCCCTTTCCACCTATCCCCGTCCCAGTCCCCCCCCCCCCCGACCCCATTCCCCACACACCTCTGTACTGTCACTTCAGTGGTGTTTAGGAAGCATGCGCTCTGCCTAACATCCTGACCTAGAAAATCAGTTTTCATTTATTTATTTAAATCACTTGTAGGGTTTGTTTGTTTGTTTAAATTGATTTTTAGGGAGGGGGAGAAACATCACCCATGTGAGAGCAGAGCATCACCTGGCTGCCTCCTGCACGCCCCCTACTGGGGATTCAGCCTGCTACCCAGGCATGTGTTCTGACTGGGAATCGAACCGGCAACCTTTCGGCGCTCAGGAGGATGCCCAGCCCGCGGAGCCACACCAGCCGGGCTAGAAAATCTGCTTTTAAATTTCTCTACTTCCCGCCACAAACGGCTCATGTTGGTCACGGCTCTTATTGCAACAACAGAAACAGGCTGTGGCAGATTTAAACAAAAAAGGGATTCACCGGCAGGGCTGGGTGACGGGGGCCCTTGGGAAGCCTGGGAACAGGCTCCGTCGGCCGCTAGAAATGGTACGGAGCTTGGCAGCGACAGCACTGCATCTTCATGTGGAAGTAAATTGCCCTTTTCTTCCTTCCCAATGTAGGTTATATATTTGGGGAAAACTCCAGAAGAAGCATATTCAATATTAATGTTCGGCGATACATCCTACATTCCTTTCAGGTAAATATGAGATGATATGGTAGGTTCATTTAAGCAGGCCCTTGCCAGGAATACCGGGGTGCGGTGGTTTCTGAAAAAGGCAGACCTGGTAAACAGTCATGTTAGGGCGAGGGCAGGTAACCCGTAGATAAGCCTACTCAGTAGGTACACGGTTGGTCTTTTGTTGTGGGGCTGCCCTGTGTATTGTAGGATGTTCAGCAGCATCCCTGGCTTCTGCCCACTAGATGCCACTGACACCTCCACCCCCCAACAATTGTCAAAACTAAAAAGGTGCTCTCATTGCCCGAAGTCCCTGGAGTGTGGTGTGGATGGCTCCACTGAGAACCACACCCCCTGATGGGACTGTCAGAGGAGGGTCCTGACTAAGGGCACTCAAAGCTGACACTGAGGAGTTTGGTTCCCGAGGGATTAAGAAATAAATTTTCCCACTAGTTAATTTCTGGGGTAAAAATGAACCCTTTTCTCCTGGGGACAAGGAAGCAGAGACAGTGGGTGAGGCTGCCTACGTGACATCGCTACTAGAAAAACCACATGGCTTTGCGCAGAGCAGCTCAGTGAGCCATGTCTGTGCATGAAGGGTGACGCCCCCATTCTCCTCTCACACTTACTGTATGATTGTGTTGAAGATCTTTGGGAAAAAACTCTTTTCTTTAAATCAGATTAAGTTCTGAAAGTTTCTCTACCTGTTTACCAAAATATTTGACTTAACCATATAATCTAAATCAGTGGTTCTCAAACCTTCTGGCTCTTTAAATACAGTTCCTCATGTTGTGACCCAACCATAAAATTATTTTCTTTCTTTTTTTTAAATATATTTTTTATTGATTAGGATATTACATCTGTGTCCTTATCCCCATGTTATCCCCTACCCCCCACACCCCCCCACCCCCGCTCATGCCCTCACCTCCCCCTCCTGTTGGCCATTTCCATTGGTTAGGCCTATATGCTTGCATATAAGTCCTTTGGTTGATTTCTCCCCCTTACCCCCACCCTCCCCTACCTTCCCTCCAGGGCCCGACAATCCAATCAATGCCTCTCCGTCTCTGGATCAGTCCTTGTTCATCAGTTTATGTTGTTCATTATATTCCACAAATGAGTGAGATCATGTGGTATTTATCCCTTAAAGAATATCCTTCAGCCGTAACCGGTTTGGCTCAGTGGATAGAGCGTTGGCCTGCGGACTGAAGGGTCCCAAGTTCGATTCCGGTCAAGGGCATGTACCTGGGTTGCGGGCACATCCCCAGTGGGAGATGTGCAGGAGGCAGCTGGTCGATGTCTCTCTCTCATCGATGTTTCTAGCTCTCTATCTCTCTCCCTTCCTCTCTGTAAAAAATTAATAAAATATATTTAAAAAAAAAAATATCCTTCAGCATTTCATATAATCCTGGTTTGGTGGTGATGAACTCCTTTAGCTTTTCCTTATCTGTGAAGCTCTTTATCTGACCTTTAATTCTGAATGATAGCTTTGCTGGATAAAGTAATCTTGGTTGTGGGTTCTTGCTATTCATCACTTTGACTATTTCTTGCCACTCCTTTCTGGCCTGCATGGTTTCTGTTGAGAAATCAGCTGACAGTCATATGGGTATTCCCTTGTAGGTAACTAACTGTTTTTCTCTTGCTGCTTTTAAGATTCTCTCTTTGTCTTTAGACCTTGGCATTTTAATTATGATGTGTCTTGGTGTGGTCCTCTTTGGATTCCTTTTGTTTGGGGTTCTCTGCGCTTCCTGGACTTGTAAGTCTATTTCTTTCATCAGGTGGGGGAAGTTTTCTGTCATTATTTCTTCAAAAAGACTTTCAGTATCTTGCTCTCTCTTCTTCTGGCACCCTGATAATTCGGATGTTGGTACGTTTGAAGTTGTCCCAGAGGCTCCTTACACTATCTTTATATTTTTGGATTCTTTTTTCGTTTTGCTTTTCCGGATAGGTGTGTTTTGCTTCTTCATATTTCAGATCTTTGACTTGATTCTTGGGATCCTCTTATCTGCTGTTGGATCTCTGTATATTATCCTTTATTTCAGTCAGTGTATGTTTAATTTCTGACTGGTCTTTTTCCATTTTTTTTGGCATTCTCATTAAGATCCTTGAAGGTCTCACTAAGTTCCTCGGAGGTTCGTAGAAGATTCTTGAGTAACCTTATAACTGTGGTTCTGAACTCTATGTCCTCCATTAGTTTGCTTTCCTCCATTTCTTTCATTTGTGACATGTTTCTTTGTCTTCGCATTTTTGGCTGACTGAGAGGACCCGCTGTGTCTATAAGAAGAACTGCTGTGCTGGAGACACCCTTATGCGGTAGGACTTGCTTCAGTGGGGCTTTGGTGCTCACTGAGTCTGCTTCTTGAGTGTGTCCCTTATAGATGTGAGGAGTTGAAATCTAGTATCTGACCCAGGGTACCCTGGCTCCTGGATCTCCAAGTCAACCACTGTGTGGGTCCACCCAGCAGGGGCTACAGCGATATCAGCAGATTTCTCCTCTTTGTTTGGAGTTTGGAAGTTTTGGAGCTCTCTGATTCACTGCAGTTTGTTAGGCTGCAAAAGCGCAGGTGCCTCCTTTGTGCCACCCAAGCACAGCTTGGGAGGGGATATGAATGGAGTGGGCGGGGTCTCAGAGAGTTCCCAGGGCGGGGCAAACAGCAATGGTGTAGTCAGCAACCCCGAGACTCCGAGTTTCTGTGATTGCCGCGCGCCCCCACAGCAACAATGATCCCTGCGAGCATCTCTGTGAGAAAGTCACCTTCGCTTTCTGACCCGCTGCAAGACAGTCCCGTTTCTCCCCATAGGAGCCTGGGACCCCAGCGTCTCGCCGTAAATGAGTTCAGTGCGTTCAAGAGCTTGTCCCCTTCCGATTGAAAAAACCGCGCACCAAGGTGCAGCAGCCTCGCGCGCGGGCCGCCCCCCGTTCTTGGCGCTGCTCCCCTCCTACTCCCGCTCCCCTCCTACTCAGTCTCAATGTGCTTTTTTCTTTCCTTCTAATTGTAGAACTTCGACTCGATCAGCTTTCCCGTAGTTCTGGATGATAGCTGTTTTGTCTTATAGTTGTGGTTTTAATGTTGTTGTGGGGGGCAGCACCTACAGGTTTGTACCTTATGCCGCCATCTTGGTTCTCCCCCATAAAATTAGTTTCGTTGCTACTTCATAACTGTAATTTTGCTACTGTTATGAATTGTAATGTAAATATCTGATATGCAGGATGGTCTTAGGTGACCCCTGTGAAAGGGTTGTTTGACCGTCAAAGGAGTCGCGACCCACAGGTTGAGAACCGCTGGGCTAGAGCAAGGTTTGGCCCACGGTAGGTTCTCCAAAAACATGCATCGAATGCATATATCACGTTGTCGCAAAGACTGAGTCAACATGCCTTCCCTGGATTGGGTAGGAGCTGTCAGTTGGTTAAGAAGATAGCATCCTGGCTGAGAAGGAGACATGACTAAATACATAGGATGTCACGTGACAGTTCATCCTATTTCCACTGATAATTTTGATTTAGAGGAAACTACTTCACTTTCTTAACTAGCTTCTCTTCCTTAAAACATTGCTATTTCATGAGAAATTATTTCTATGAAACAAGTATTTGTGTTGATTTTGTAGTCAGTGATCTTTAACCGTTTGAGTCCCAAGCAGCGCAATCGCGCTGCTTGGTATTTCTCGACATAAAATAAAACAAGCGCTATCACGCTGTTTGGGTCTTTTCGTACTCATTTAGAGAAAGCGCGGTTGCGCTGTTTGGGATTCTTCGACAGTGTTTTTTCAATACCCCCTGGGACTCAAACGAATCGTATGTTTTCTCGACATAAAATCTCAGCAGCGCAATCGCGCTGCTTGGGACTCAAACGGTTAAACTGTACATCACCCACGGTCACCTGCCCCACCCCTAGGCCTTCTGACCCAGCAGGTCCGGGGAGCCTGGGACTTGGTGTTTCTGACAGTTCGTGTAGCGCTGATGCCGCTGGGCCAGGGACCGCGCTCAGGATCGTTGCTGCGGCGCATTTTGCTTTTCTCCTTCCCGAATATTGTCAGTGAGCAGTTGGTAAAATGCAGAGCTTTTCCGGCTTTAGACGAGCAGCTTTTAAATTCCAAAGCTTACTCCAGCGTGCACCTTCCTCCGAGACTCGGGCCAGGCCCGCCAGGAGCTCTGACACTGTGGGAGCTGAGAGGGGCGCCCTTACTTTTCCTCACCGTCAGTTTAATGCTGCTCTGACCACCAAAATTCTTAAGGTTTGGGCAAGAATTAAACAGTTTAAATGTGCAGTTTGATTTCTCAGGTCAGTAATGTTACAACTAAGGCAGGCAGTTGCCAACTCCAGGAGCCACCGCTCCACAGAAGGACCGCCCGGATGTGCATGCCGAGAGGCCCGGTGGTTTGGCATGTCTAGGATGAGCATAACTACATTGATTTTATCTTACTAATTCCCCGGAGGTGCGCTTGGCAACGGCTCCAGGTAGTTAGAAAGGAGAAGCGGGGGCCGTGGAGGAGCGCCTTATTTTTCTGGACAAGACCCTCACCGGTGTGAGAGCCGTGTGGTGAGAGTGCTGCTGAGTGTCGGCGCCGCTCTGGGCCGAGTTGTCTGCAAACTGACGTTAGCACTTCCCAAGAGCAGAGTGATTCTGCTAAGGGTAGCAGATCAACTGATGCCCTAATCCCTGGGGTTTAGTGGTACTGTGTTCCTTTAAGGATCAGAAAGAAGTTACCCAGTTAAATTGTTAAAAAGTGTAAAATTGTAAAAGCATAATGAGAGGAGAAAAGTGTGTTTCAGCTTGCACCTAGTATCTCAGATACTACCTTTTTTCTACTTGGATGGAGATATACACAAGTACACGTGTGCTTACATGCATATACACACACACGCACAGAGATACATATATACAGAATCAAAAACCAGTCTTTCCTGGTAACAGTTTGATACTGTATTTTCTGGTATGAAGAGAAAATTCATATATCTTGCCCTTTGGGGGCAGGGGTCCATATTGTTGATTGGTAACTCTCAAAGCTCAACCATCAAAGCCCAAGCTGATCCAGAGAGATCGCTCACAATTTAGGAAGTGGCCATTATTGATCCCTGTTTATAAAACAGTATCTACTGGAGGAGGTAGAAACGGCAGTAAAATTTGTATCAGTGACTTTTATTTAAAAACCAAACAACAAATATTCTTCTCTCCCCCTTCCCCCTGGATCTTGCTCTGAGTACGTGTTTGGTTTTAAATTGTAGTCAGCTTTGTGTTGAGTAAATGTACTGCAGAAAATTAACCGAGCTGCACATTTCAATGCTCTTGGGATTTCAGAGACGCTGCCTATGGGAGCTGCAATTTCTACATTACCCTTCTGGACTGTTTCCACGCGGTGAAGAAGGTAGGTGACTGTGGACACCCCCACCATTGTGCTGGGGAATGGAGCACCGCCCAGGGAAGACAGGTGTTCCCCCCAAAGACCTCCCACCATTTCCCCACTAACATGAGAAGGGCCCCCACTGGGGAAGTTTGTTCTGATCTGAGAGCGTCTGCAGGAGTGAAGCCACCTGAGCAACAGTGGACAATCGGACAGTTAGGTAATTAGGTTCTAAATCCAGACTCGGCTTTGAGTGTGTTGTAACTTCAGAGAAAAACAGAATGGCAATAGATTACTGAGTTCCAACTTCCCTTTGATTGCATAAGATACATAAATAGGATTCCCACCAATCCTATTTACATGTTTATAGCACAGTGTCATACACGTGGTTTTAAGTCTTCAAGCAGTCAATTTCCATTTCACAGAATTTGAATAGCCATTAGTTTGTATACTGATAGCCCATTAGCTAATATATAAAACCAAGTAGGTCACTACTGAAAAGCTACTTTGAAGTAGCGCCTGTGTTTTATAACCAGGCTGCTTGCTTTTCTCTGACACCAGGGGATACCCTGCATATCACATTCCAAAAGAACAGGGTCCCTGGAGTTAGGGGCACAGCGGACCCGATTGTAACCCTCACTCTCTTGGATGTCAGGAAGCAAAAGAAGCTAGAACTTGAAGTCACTGAACTATGGCTCAGTGACCTCTCGAGTGTTTATGGGATTGTATTTCCAGAGGCAAAAGCAACCCAGCTTGACTCTCTTGTATGCTGAAATATGGTGGCTTTTGAGAGTTTTGACAGAAATGTTGTGGATTAAGATGAGAGGACTAATTAGTATACAGAGTCAGAGGTTGGTTAGTCTACCTTTTCCTTCTTTTGGGGTTGAGTCCAGCACCTCTGTGAGGGGTGGAGGTGACTGAGGCAGCCCCCCAGGCCTCGGTTTCGGCAGGTGATGGGCTCCGTCGGGAGAGGCGGCATGGCAGGCCTACATGATCCCTCCTGACTGAGTTACTGCCCATCAGATGGACCCAGGAAGCTGCTAATGTTGGCAGGTGCACGGTCAGGACCCTGGGTCTCCCTTTTCTCATCTCCCACCACCTTTCAAAAAATAGCAGAAAAACTTTGAGGGCCTGGGAAATGGTCTGTAACAGTGAATAGCTGTCTGTCATTAATTCTTGCCTTAGTTTTTTTTAAATATGTTTTTATTGGTTTTTAGAGAGAGAGGAAGGGAGAGGGATAGAGACATAGAACATCAACGAGAGAGAAGTTTCATGGATCAGCTGCCTCCTGCACACCCCCTACTGGGGATTGAGCCCAAAACCTGGGAGTCGAATGGGTGACTTTGTTTCTGGGTCGTAGCTCAACCATTGAACCATACCGGCCGCACTTAGTTGTTTTTTTTTGTTTGTTTGTTTTTAGTCAGATCTAATTAGCAACTGTAAGTCAAAGATTGCACTTTTCACACTATATTTAATTTTATTGAAGTCAACAGCTTCTGATTTTCAACCTAAGCATTTGTTTGTGACTGATTTAGAATATTGTGTGCCTGAAACATTTAAAATGCTACTAGTGCTACTTCTAATGGGATCTCCTTATGAAATTCAAAGAATAGAAATTTCCTATAAACTGCATCTTATTGTATCATTCTGTTAGGAACATCTCTAGTCCAAATATCATGACATGTATTGAGAATTTTGAATTCAAGGAAATAAAATTCCTCATGGATTTGGTCTTGGAGCTAGCATTTAAATAACTACACTTCATAAAATGAGGCCTTTTTCTTGGTATTGTAGCTTTCATATTTTTCATTTATAGTTCAGTACTTTAAATTTTGAAAACTGGGTTTGTAAAAGTCACCCCTGTTTTTTTGCTGTTTTCCATTTTTTTAATTACATTTATTGGGGTGACATTAGTTAATAAGATTACTTTGTTGATCAAGAATTCTAGCTTACATACTGTCTGGCTCCGAAACTACTTCTTGGAAGCTGCCAGCTCGCCCTTGCCTCAGAGTATAGATCCTTTGCTCATTTCACTTAGCATGCTCTGCCCACTGCAACCCAGAACGGAAAACCTACGTGTGTGGTTTTTTTATTGAAAGAAGACATTTTTCTCCTCAAAATTTTGAATTTCAGTGTTTGATCTCTGGGCTGTAGAGGGAACATTAATCTCTTAACCCAAGAAGAATTTGAAAGTAAAAATATTTCTGAAGTGTGTGGGCTTCGTTTGTGACAAACTAACCTTGCTTTCCTCTATTATCTGTTTAGGGGCCATTGAGTTCGTGCATTATATTTGAAGCCTGAGTGGTGTAGATCTAATAAGTGGGATTACTTTGAAGGATTGATTTTTTTAGCTCTGCACAGATAGGATGATTGTGAAGGAAGATAAAATATCAAATCTCATTAAAGTAAATATTGATGTACTAGTAACTAGTTAGAACTAGTTGGGAGCCTTTATAAGACATATTCCACCTCTTTAGAAAACTATTGAGTGGAATGTAATCTGAATATAATAATGATTTTTGGAGGGTGCCTCCTGATATTAGGGAATTGGATTGGAAATCATTTACTCTTTGCATCTTTGTTCTTAAAAGCTTTCCTTTGGATTTCAGGCAATGCAGTATGGCTTCTTTAATTTCAACTCATTCAGACTTGATGAATACGAACACTATGAAGTAAGTTTTCAAGTACATTGATTTTAATTCTGCTACTTATGTTTTCCTTACTGAAGTATCACTGTTTTTACAAACACTGAGCAATGTGGGTGTATGTAGAGCAGGGGTGGGCAAACTTTTTGACTCGAGGGCCACAATGGGTTCTTAAACTGGACCGGAGGGCCGGAACAAAAGCATGGATGGAGTGTTTGTGTGAACTAATATAAATTCAAAGTAAACATCATTACATAAAAGGGTATGGTCTTTTTTTTTTTTTTTTTTTTTTTTAGTTTTATTCATTTCAAACAGGCCGGATCCGGCCCGCGGGCCGTAGTTTGCCCACGGCTGGTGTAGAGTATGAGGGAGTCCCGCGTGATCCTCGCACACAACCCAGTTCCTCATGGGCATCTGCCCTCGGTGGTGCCTCATTCCAGAGGGAATGCCACGCTCCAGCTGTTTCCTTAGCTTCAGTTTAACCCTTTGCGGTCTTTGTCTACTCTCAGCCACCAAAGCTTTTTTACCGTTCCGGTCGTATGTCTGCTCTCAGCCACCACAGCAAGGAACCGCACGAATCTTAACTCTATTCATTCATGTATCAGTTCACAATTTCTCTGAAAGCTCTTAAGTGTCTAAGCGACCTTGTCACGAACCAAAACATTGCCCCGACAAATCGGAGATATCGAAACTCAATATAAACAAATGCGGTCGTTCCACACCGTGGTGAGTCAGTCGCATTTTGAGAGTGAAGAAATCGACAAGCTTCGGAGATACTTCGCAGAATTTCAAATAAAGCTTTACAAATTACATTTAACTGTAATTAGGCATTCTCGCTTGTTAAGATATTTCAAAATAATACTCCAAAATGGCAAAAAAAAAGTTACTGAAAGAAGTGTACTGCGAATCTGAAAGTAACGATGAAGAGTTTTATTTTGGCACCTTGAATACTGACTCTGACGTAGAAAGTGATAACGTTTGTAGTGATTCTACTAGTAGTGACGTAGTTCCAAAAAAGAATTAATAAATCTTGTTTATCCTTCGTAATCTTGCATGTTATGTATCACTGCTCTTTCAATGGAAATTAATTCCGAGCAGTACGACACCCATGTCCAAATTTAATACGACCGCAAAGGGTTAAACATCTTTAGTAATGGTGACTTCATCTGGTGCCTAAATGAGACCATGTTTGTAAAACCCTTAGCACAGAATCTGATGAGATGAATAAATAGCCATGGCATCATCTAACCAGCCGTGGGCAAACTACGGCCCGCGGGCTGGATCCGGCCCGTTTGAAATGAATAAAACTAAAAAAAAAAAAAAAAAAAAAAAGACCATACCCTTTTATGTAATGATGTTTACTTTGAATTTATATTAGTTCACACAAACACTCCATCCATGCTTTTGTTCCGGCCCTCCGGTCCAGTTTAAGAACCCATTGTGGCCCTCGAGTCAAAAAGTTTGCCCACCCCTGAATAGCCTCTGGAAAATACGTTTTTATCACTACCGTTTGCATAAAGTCAGGACACTTCTGCTTGTGAATTTCACAAAGTAAACGCATACGGCTTAAATAAAAAAGGGAAGATTTATTGATGTTCATACGTAAAAGGCCAGGAGCAAGTGTGCCATCACACACGACCAGATTCAGGTACTCGCTCACCAGAAACGGTGCTGAAGGAGCGCTGTGTCCCGGGCTGGCCCTCAGGAGTGGTAACCACCAGCCACTGTGACGCTCCCCGTTGCCGAACTCACCAGAAAAGAGCATCCAGGCTCCAGCGGGAGACCGAAGAGATCCTCTCCTTGGCCTGGCTTAGATCCTATCCCTCGCCCTCAACCAGCACGTTCCCAGCAAGGGAGGGGTCGGTGGGGGAGCATACTAGCTCCCCCAGGAGCTGGAGTGCTGGGCTGGCCCTATCAGCCACACAGACCAAAGAAAGAAGAGTCCAGGCAGGCGAAACCACAGGTGTCCTCACACTGAAATGCAGTGTATTTCTTTAAAGAAAAGTAACTTGATTCTACTGTTTATCCCACCCTCCAGATCGATAGTGAGTAAGATACTTACGCTGAAGGTCTTTTCCAGCCAAGAATGCTCTGGGGTCTGATCTTCTTATCTTACTTTAGTTACCTGGAGCAGACATTGTCCCTGGTAATCGGTGATGTCATGCAGCATTTTATGCAGCAATATCTTGAATCCTCACGTAACTGTTCTTTAACAGTTAATTTCTAATTATTGTAAACTCTTAGGCATAACTAAACTGTTGTATTGATGGGTAGGGTTAGTAGCTACAATCAGTCATTACCGAGATGTACCCAAAATGTAAGAGCAAAATGTGCGATTTCTTAGGGCGCATCCTGTCTTTATTCTCTGTTAGAGCAATTCATTTCTAAAGTATAATATGTATTTCATTGCCACCTTATACTATCGACTGCAACTTAATTATTACACTTTTCTGGTGCTTGTCCTTATAAAATTAAACATTTAAAATAAAATATCTTTCCTATGGAAGCAGAACTCCTAAACCAGCATTCGGTGTTCCTTCTGTGCGGCACAGCCTCGCCCCGTGTGCCCCTCGGGAGCGACGCTGGCACTCGTTGGCTTCTCTCACTAACGCAGAAATGCCGGTGCTGGCAGGGAGCAGAGGTCACCACAAGTGTGTTTACTTTCAGTGAAATTGCTTTGAGACACGGGGACTATTCAGGCAGCTTCAGACAGGAGCTCACAGGCTGGTTTTGTTTGGTCTCCACAGTGTATTTAGAAATGTTGGGTTAGTGTTTCATTTCTTCCTTGATCCCCCCCCCCCCACCCCCCCCCCACCCCCGTTTTTACTTCTCTGAATTCAGGATGCATTTTATAATCACCTATGATTCAATGGAATCTAACTGCAGGTTTCTTGTTAAAAAAAACTTCAGATTTCTGTCTTCACTTGAAAATCAGAATACCTGGCAACACTTTCCTCATTCCCATTTAGGCCTGTTAGCATGGAACATGGGCTCGCCAGTTCTTCTCCGTGATAATTAAGTAACTTGGTTTTAGGTTATGGGCCTGGCCTGTGATGTTCAAGCAACTCAGTACATTTCTTACTTAGTCTTAGGTACACCTATACACGCCCAGCAAAACTAACTGATCTTATTTTTATCATTAGTTTTCTTCTTCGCTCTCAAGTGTCTCCTACTTTCTGCTCAAGTCCTTGTGTAATCATTTCTATTGTTGTTAAATTTGAATTCTATTTATCTTATAATAATTGTTATGGAAAAGACTTAGTAACAGGAAGTAAAGTGTTTTAAATTTCAGTTTTTTTCTAGAGACCTTCAGTGATCTTAGTATACTTACAATTTCAAATTTCCTGGTGGTTTAGTAAAAAATTTTCAGTGACCTTCTTATTAAATAGTTAGCAACATGATGCAGACATGTTTCTACAAATAAAAAGTAAATATCGAAAGTCCCAGAGCCTGAATAGATACTTTTTTCTCCTTTGTTCAATGAGTCAAGATTGCTCACATTGGAAGCCAGTTAGTCATTCAGGGAAATGGAAGTTTCCAGATCACTCCTAATGGAAAAGTTTACTTTTATATTAATTAGTAGCAACTATATGAGAATTTACTTGGATAAAATCACCAAAGTGCTTAGGTATATTTTAGATACCAGCAGTTGGTTGCTTTCTGAAGGCTGACTACCCAAGCAAAAAACACTTAAGAGAAAGTGATTAGGGCCAGAAAAAGTCAACTGACTCTTCTCTAGAATATTCAGAGCAGGCTCAAATTTAGTGTCCTGCCTCATCATTTATAAACAGCATTTGTGCTAAAGCAAATGGATTTGAAGTTCAGCAGGCATTCAATATTGAGAAGGGGTGTGGAGAGATTAAGTCTAAAAATGAATCATGCTGGTCTCTTTGCAGAAAGCAGAAAATGGAGATTTAAATTGGATAATACCAGGCCGATTCATTGCCTTCTGTGGACCTTATTCAAGAACCAGACTTGAAAATGGTATGCAAAAATATGGGACCTGGGTAGTTTTTTTATTAAAAGTATCCATCTTTTTTTTTTCTTTTTCTTTTTAAGAGGCCTAAGAGTTTAACTAAGGTACTTGATCATTTCAGTACATTATTCTGCCTGGATTTAACTTTATTTAATTTATTTTTTTACACTTATAATCAAAGTAGAGGCCCAGTGCATGAAATTCATGCACGGGGGGCGGGGGGGGGGGGGGGAGGGAGAGGGTGTTGTTCCTCAGCCGGGCCTGCACCCTCTCGCAATCCGGGACATCCCTCTCACATTCCCGGACTGCTGGCTCCTAACTGCTCACCTGCCTGCCTGCCTGATAGCCCCTAACTGCTCGCCTGCCTGCCTGCCTGATCACCCATAACTGCTCGCCTGCCTGTCTGATTGCCCATAACCACTCTGCCTGCCTGTCTGCCTCATCACCCCTAACCACTCGTCTGCCTGCCTGATCGCCCATAACTGCTCGCCTGCCTGTCTGATTGCCCGTAACCACTCTGCCTGCCTGCCTGCCTGATCACCTATAACTGCTCACTTGCCTGCCTGCCTGCCTGATCGCCCCTAACCACTCGCCTGCCTGCCTGATCTCCCCTAACTGCCTCTGCCTCTGTCCCCGCTGCAGCAGCTTCATCCAGAAGGACGTCCGGCTGTCTGGTCTAATTAGCATATTATGCTTTTATTATTGTAGATTGGTATTCAATGTCCAGTCTAGACACTGTTTCCACACAATTACAGATGAAATTGTTACCATTGTTTTCCTTCTGCATTTTACAACGTTTGGTAATTTCTTCATGTAGGTTACTACCAGCATTCTCCTGAGGCTTACATTCCCTATTTTAAGAATCACAACGTTACTACCATTATCCGTCTGAATAAAAGGATGTATAATGCCAAACAATTTACGAATGCTGGTTTCGATCACTATGATCTTTTCTTTGCGGATGGCAGCACCCCTACTGATGCGATCGTCAAAGAATTTCTGGATATATGTGAAAGTGCCGAGGGCGCCATTGCAGTGCATTGTAAAGGTATGTCTGTAGGGCTGGTTAACGAGTGGTGGGCATGTATGTGTACATGTGTGAGTATGTTTGTGGATATACCATGGTCATTAGATGATGTGCTTTTGTGGTTACAGAAGGTATTTTTTTTTAAGTTGCTTGTTTTTAGATTTTTTAATTGATTTCACAGGGAGGAAGGGAGAGGAAGAAAGAGATAAAAACATTGATGATAGAGAAACATCAATCAGCTGCATCCTGTATGCCCCCTACTGGGGGTCGAGCCCAAAGCCCGGGCATGTGCCCTGGCATGAAATGGCACCCACCAGCTTTTGGTGCCCGGGAGGGGGTGCCCAACCAACTGAGTCACATTGACTGGGCATAAGTTGCTTTTTTCTTAATCCCACTTTATTGTGGTTTTATTGATAAAAAAAAAAAAAAAAAAGCTCTACATATACAGAATGCTTTAAAACCCTAATTTCATATGAAAAGTATAACAAGTTAAATTGTGTTCATAGCCTTACAAAGGCTTATCACATGGAAATGTATTCATTTATTCATCACATAATCTGCTCCATGCCTGCTGTTCGGTGGCCCTAGGGTATGTCAGTGAGCAGAGCAGACAGATTGTTTGAAGAAACAATTGCTGAAAGTTTCCCAAATTTGAAGAAAGACGTGAATGTAAACATCAAAGAAACTCAGGGAGCCCCAAGCAAGATAAACTCTGAGACCCACACCCAGATGCATTATTATCAATCATTCTGAAGTCAGAGGCAAAGAGAATCTTGGAAACAGTAAAACAGAATCAACTTATCACATTCAAGGGACTTCAGTAAGATGTCAGTAGATTTCTCATCGGAAGGTTGATCTATAGGGTGTCCCAAAAAATGTATACACACTTTGAATGATTATAAAGTCAGTTTTTATTAACATATAGTTCATTTTTAAAATTTAAAAGAAGCTATAGAATGAATAATATTTTTTGTCAACTCCTGTTTTCAAACTGATGACTGTTCTGGTCCAGGCACTGCTAATAATGTGAAGCAATGGAATCACAAACATCAAGAATCATTTTGTTCAGTATTTGTGTGCCCTTGATTTGTCAACTGTTTCTGGTTTTGTAACATAAACTTTATATTTTATGTATCCCCATAAGAGTCTAGTGGATAATTTTTCTTTGTTCAAAGCTTAGTCTGGCCTCACCCGTTATTTTAAATCAGTTAAACCTAAAAAGGAATGAAAATGAAGTGAGTTATCAGCTGTTAAAGTGTGCATACATTTTGGGGGGACATAGGGTGTACACACTGCAAATAATAATAAAGGCAGAGTTTGTACTTCAACTGTGTTTTCCATCTTCCAGTAGCATTTTAGGATGAAATTCCTTTGTTCAAAGCTTACCTGGCTGAAGAGAAACATCAACTGAGCTCAGCTGTTAGTGTGTGTACTGTTTGGGGACATTTGGTAGTGCTGAAGGGAAGAGTCAGCCGCAAATCCTGCATCTGGCTAAACCTTTTCTCAAAAATGGGGTGAAATTAAGACATTCCCAGATAACTAAAAGGTGAGGGAGTTTGCTACCACTGGGCTTGACGTGCAAGAAAAGCTAAAGGTTGAATGGAAGGACACTAGCTAGTCACTAGAAACTATCTGAAAAATACAGATCTCTGGTCAAAGTAAATGCATTGGACACTTATAATGGCTGATATTACTGTTACTTAAGCTGTAAACTCTCTAATCAAAAGATGAGATTGGGAGAATGGCTTAAAAAATAAAAGAGAATCAATTTTAGATTCAAAGACGCAAATAGATTGAAAGTGAAAGGATGGGCAAAGGCGATTATACTGATATCAGACAAAAGAGACTTTAATGAAAGGTTATGAGTCAAAAAGGGGCATTATATATTAATAAAGGTTCAATACGGTAAGGAGATAGAACACTTACAAACATTTTACATGTCTAATAGACCTTCAGAATATGGGAAAGAAAATTGGACAGAATTGAAGGGAAAAATAATTGTCCAATACTAGTTGGAAATGTTAATATCCCACTTTCAATATGGGTAGAAAAACCAGACAGAAGATAAGTAAAGAAATGCAGGACTTGACCACCACAATAAACCAGCCACATCTCCGAGCCTAGGAGCACCCTACCCTGCCCACCAACTGAAGCGCTGTCGTCTCACGTACACGGGGGACATTGATGATGATTGCACAGCAGTGTGAGGTGTTTCAGTGCCACTGGATTGTACACTTGCAAACAGTTAAAACCATCTCCAGAAACTGGCCCCAAAGAAACATAGGTCTTTGAATTGCCTGACAAAGAATCTAACATGGCTGTCTGAAAAACGCTCAGTGAACTAAAAGGAAACTGAGAAGTAAATGAAATGAGGAAAATGATACAGTGGGGCCTTGACTTACGAGTGTCCCGACTAACGAGTTTTTTGAGATACCAGCTGTCTCTCGGCTGATTTTTTGCATTGAGTTGACAGAGTAATTTGAGTTAACGAGCTCCTTAGCGAGCTCGGTCTCAGAACGAATTAAATTCGTAAGTCAAGACCCCACTGTACATCCACAAAAATGGTTAAAGTGGAAAGTTTTATGTTATATGCATTTTATCACAACTTTAAGTAATGAATAATTTAAACAAAATTCAGCATGGGTTATTTCATGTTTTAAAAATTATAATAAGCAATACAACCTGAGGTGTTCCTTTGGGGTGGTTTGTGGTCCCCAGGTCATTTGGCAGTGTCGCAAGGCATTCTTTTGGTTTTCACAACGAGGGGGAGGGGTGTTCCTGGCATCTAGAGAGTGGAGGCCAGGGATGCCTCTGAACATCTTAAAACACACAGGCCCGCACTGGCAGCAAAGACTTGTCTGGCCCTAAATGTCAGCAGTGAAACCCAGAAGTGGCCTGGGGACCCGTTAAAAACCAGAAGAGAATTTGATATAATCAGATCTTTGTTTTGGGAAGAAAACTGAGGACAGTGTGAAGATTGGATTTTCAAGTGAAACGTGAGCTTGATCAGGAAGTGCATTAATGTGCTTGGCGCACCATAACAATACCACAGACTGTCAAACAGCAGGCATTTATTTTCTCATCGTTTTGGAGGTTAGAAGTCCACATTCAAGGTGCTGGCGGGTATGTGTCTGGGCAAGCTGCCCTGGCAGCCAACAGCCACCTTCTCTGTCTCTTGTGTACACTCACTCCTGGTGCGCTTCCTCATGTCATCGGAGCACCAGTCCTATTGGACTAAGTGCCCGCCGGGGCCTTATTTAACCTTAATTACCTTCATAAAGTCCTTTTTCCAGAGACTGTCATGTGGGACAGAGGACTTCAACATACTATGGATTTGGGGGGAAGGAGGGGGAGGAGACACATAATTCAGTCCATAACATTCTACTCTCTGGCTACCCAGTACTCACATTCTCACACATAAATATGACCATTCACTCCATCCCAACAGCCGCCCCCAGAGTCTTAACTCATTCCGTGGTCAGTCCAAGTTGAAAGTCTCAGGCCGATCGTCTAAGTCAGCTCTGGGTGACATTCAGAATTCCTCCCCAGCTGTGAGCCTGGGACAGCAGACCAGTCATGTTCTTCCAAAATGCAGTGGTGGGACAGGCATTCACATTCCAAATGGGAGGAATTAGAAAGAAGAAACGGTGACAGTCTAGACCTCGCAGAGCAAACGCCCTAAATCTTTCAGCTTGAAACGAATGCTCTTCTTTTTCTTTTAATTCTTTCAAAATGTTTTATTTCCATCATTAAAGTAAAATATTGCCAGCAATAAAATTGGAAACCACCAAAAAGTAAAGGGAGTAAAATCAACCATAATCTCAGCGTAACAGTGCAACTGCGTTTTATAGATTTATTTCCAGCCTTTTGTTCATCTGTAGGCCTCCGTTTTTGAGTTACAGAAAACCATGCTGTAAACACAGTTCCGCACCCTGTTTTCTCACTCAGTTGTGCAGGGGTAGGCAAACCACAGCCCTACTGACTGTACCTGGCCCACTGCCAGCTTTTGTCCATGAAACGAAGCTGGTTTTACATTTTAAATGGTTAAACAAAATCAAAAGAGGAATAATTTTTGGTGACATGAAAATTATATGGACTTCCAATTTGTGTCCATAAATTAAGTTTCATCGGAACACAGTCATACATATTTATTTATATATTGTCTATGGCTGCTTTTTGCTAAAACAGCAGAGTTGAATAGTTGTAAAAGAAATGGAAAAATTTTGTCAACCTCTGAAATACTGTATCTGAATCATGCTATTCAATTGGCTGCTAAATCTGTCCTTTGAAACTTAGCACACTTTAGGTGCTTAATAAAGGAATTTCTTCCAAACAATTCCAGGAGGGAAGGGGCTAGGACAGCCGTGGGCAAACTACGGCCCGAGGGCCGGATCCGGCCCATTTGAAATGAATAAAACTAAAAAAAAAAAAAAAAGACCGTACCCTTTTATGTAATGATGTTTACTTTGAATTTATATTAGTTCACACAAACACTCCATCCATGCTTTTGTTCCGGCCCTCCGGTCTAGTTTAAGAACCCATTGTGGCCCTCGAGTCAAAAAGTTTGCCCACCCCTGGGCTAGGAGGAGGAGGAGGAAGAGGGTTAGTGATTTTTAGACATGTCTCTTTTCAGGCATCTGCTGGACTTGTTATTCCCAACCAGGGGAAAAGACGTCTTCTCCCTGGTCAGTAAGAAGAAAGACGTCTTTCGTCAATCTTTCACGGCTAAATAACAGCTTCCTAGTGTCCTTTTAAAATGTTATTTGAGACCAAAATGATCTTGTTGCCATCACATGAGTCACATCTAATTTTCCCTTAGCTGTGCAGAAGCTTTGGTGAATTTTCCCCCCTTTGGCTTTGGGAAGCTATTCTTTGCCCTTTTTTTATTAAACTTATTGGGTTGACATTGGTTAAAGTGATCATATAGGTTTCAGGTGTGGGTTCCTGTGTTACAAGATCTGTGTTCTGCACTGTGTGTCCACCACCCGGAGTCAAATGAGAAGAATACTGTCTGGCTCCATTATCTATTCCACAGGCCCGCCTCCTTGGCTCTGGTGGTGGCCTTGTCCCTGACGTTATGGACCGTGTAGCCTGGTCCATGCCCCTGGGCCTGGGTGGTGGCAGCCGTGCCCACCTCTGTGTCTATTTCTGGCTTCTGGTGGTTAAATCCCTGGGTAATGTCTATGGAGTTGCATGTTCAGCCACACCATTGGTGTTGTCTTCAGAACATGTGTGCTTGCTTTCCGCAGTATGGATAGGCCTAGAACTTTCAAAATGTTTAGTTTCTGGTTCCTTTTTGTTTAAAAAGGTCTTGGATTCATCTCCCTCCGCTCGTATTTTATGTGTTAGTAAGGAGACCCCCGGCTGCACCTTCAAACCTTCGCACACGGATGATCTCCTTTGCTAACTATCCAAGGCCGCCGCTCACAGTTTTGCTTTCCACAAAGCCTGCGGACACGGTGCAGCCAGGAGTTTGCCTCTTTCTAACAAGGATGGCCTTTCTTCTAGTTTCCAGTAACATGGTCTTCAATTCCACCTGTGTCTGCTCCAGAATCCGTGCTAACGTGCATATTCCTGCCAACAGCTCCTTCAAGGCAGTCTGGGTGTTTTCTTACAGGAGCCTTGAAACTCCTGCAGCCTGTAAATTCCAGTGCCAGAGCCACTCCCGATTCTTTATGTGTTGTTATGGTTATGGTACCAAATCTGTAGCAAGGAGGGTTTTCCAGAGAAGCAACCAATAGGACATGTATGATGCATAGAAGGAGATTTAGGGAAAGGATTTGGCTCACACACAAGGGTGGCTGGCAGGCTGGAGACCCAGAGGAGCCAGTGGTGCGTGAAGGCTGGAGGCGGTCTGATGGAGAGCCCCTCCTAGCTTGGGGAGGCCAGTCTTTTTGTTCTGTTCATACCTTCAACTGATTGAATGAGGCCCACCCACATGGAGGGTAATCCACCTACTCAAAAGTCCACTATTCTCACCCAAATACACCTACCAGGCTGACACATAAAATTACCTTCACAGGATGAAATAGAGTAGTTTAGGCGAGAGTCAAGGAGGAGAGCAGCAATAGAGTTTTTAAAAAATCATGTGAAAACGAGTAGGAAAGTACAGTAGAAACACTGGCAAATGAAGGGGAAAGTTTTGCAAGATTTTAAGCCTGTGTTTTTGGGAATATGATTTTATCATTAAGAGAAAACTCAGGGTAGAAGCACTGTACTTACTGAGAGTCGTCAGTTGGACAGCGATTTTCATTCTTGGCTGTGTGTAGAGTCATTTGGGGGATTTTAGGAATCTCTGTCGAGGCGGCATTGTGGGACCATTAAATCCGTTCTCTGGAGGTGTTTTGAGACCTCTCCAGGTGATGGCAGTGCGCGCCCGAACTCCAGGACCGCTGTTTGGGGAGGCAGGCCCGCCCCTCGCAACAGGGACCAGGTCTGATTGGCTTGTTTCCCGTCCTAGCTGGCCTTGGACGAACGGGCACCCTGATAGCCTGCTACATCATGAAGCATTACAGGATGACCGCGGCCGAGGCCATCGCCTGGATCAGGATCTGCAGGCCTGGCTCCGTGATCGGGCCTCAGCAGCAGTTCTTGGTGACGTAAGTAGATGGAAGGCTTTGGTGATTCCTCGGGAACGCTGGGTCTGGATACTGATCGGAAGTAGACGTCTTAGTCTCCGTAAGGACAGACGGTCTAGGAGGGCGACCTTGTTCGTTTGTCTCTTTCTCAAAAAGTGTACGTTGATGCTGTTTAAATGCTCTGACAGGAAACAGTCAAACCTCTGGTTGGAAGGAGACTATTTCCGTCAAAAGTTAAGGGGCCAGGAGAACGGCAAACACAGAGCAGCTGTCTCCAAGCTCCTCGTGGCTGTGGACGACATTTCACTCCATGGGGACAAGCATCACGACAAGCAAGAAGCTGAGCTGGTAATGGAACCATCCTCGTCGCTCTGTTGCTATTTCTTTAAATGCCTTTGAGAACCTTTCAGGGCACGGAGGAAACGGCAGATCGAGTAATAAAGCACATTTTGAGGGATTATTGTCACATTTTTTATACGTAGAGTCCTCTCTAGGAACTTTCTGCTAAATAGTTAGAACAAGGTGATGTGTCCATGACACTGGAGTTCTTACACACTGGGCACTGGTGGGAGGGGATGCGAAGGAAGCGCTGTCGGTGGCCCTAGTGACCCCCTTCCCGACACCTTGCCCATTTGTGACAGCTGACCTAGGGACCGGTCGTTCCCACGTGGGGAACTGTAGAGAACCAAGCGTTTAGGGGTAGCTGTACTGTGTTAAGCGATGGTAAGTAGATGTGAAATTTTAAAAAGCATGTTTCCAATACTGAAAGCCCATTATGCCTCTTCACTGTCAGTGTTCTGTAGCAGGAGCGCCATTAGCTTCTGTGTCTGGAAGTGAAGGTTGGGTGTCGTGCCACGTGACCTGTAGCTTTATTTCAAAAGCAGCGGCTATTGTAGAGTTCAGCCAGAAGCGGGCGTGCGTGCCCCGGGGATGGGCGTAGCTGCTGTGCTTTGCTGCGTGAGCCAGGCAGCCGGGGCGGTTGGCTCAGTGTGTTTTTACTTGTACAGTACAGCGACGACGACGAAGGCTACGGCGTGACGCAAGGAGATAGACTCCGGGCCCTGAAAAGCAGAAGACAGTCAAAAACAAGCGCGGTGCCCCTCACGTGAGTCCGGGCGCCCTGGCGGGGCTGGTGTGATTTCGTGCGTGTCGGAGGCCTTCGGGAGCATTTGTCCGGTACATTTCCTCCATGGTTGCATGTCCCTTGGGCCACTTTGAAATGATTCTAAATTATTTTAAATCGAGTTATTTTAAATAGCCTACGAAGCTCCTGGCTATCCTCTGTTTATCTCCATCTCCATCCTGACCCCTAGCCTGTGTATAGGAAAGCTTTAGGAATGCTTTTCCTCTGGAATCATCTCTGGACACCCTCAGGGTGTCAGACCAAGTGTAAACCACAAACAATAGATTTGTCCATAATTATTAAAAATGGTGAATATCCTTAGACTCACTGCTATGGTGCAGGTAATCTCTTCACTACGGTAGAATTGAATCCGTGGTGACATGGTGGCTTAATGTCATCATATTACTTTAGGGCAACAATAGATCAAACTATATGTTTTATTTAACTTTTTTGTTTGAGGAATTATATTCAAGTTTCAGAAGAAGGTTTAGCGTGGGAATAGGAAGTATTAGAGTCAGTGAGTGTGTGTTTGTCCACTTGTTGTTGCTTGTGTAAGTGGTAGTTTGGATAAAAGCTCGCAGAACATCCAGTATGATTTTTTTTTAAAAAGTAGAATAAAAAACTTAGCCATCATACTTTTTTCCCTAGGGTATTCTCTTTTTTCTAAAATCCTCAACTGAAGATAAGTTTTTTATTGATTCTAGAGAGAGAGGAAAGGAGGGAGGGAGAGAGAAGAAGAAAGAGAAACATTGATGTGAGAGAGAAACATTGGTTGCCTCCTGTATGCATCCTGACCAGGAATTGAACCTGCAGACTAGATATGTGTCCTGAGCAGGAATTGAACCCTGCAACCTTTTGGTGGACGGGGCGATGCTCCAACCATTTAGCCACCCGACCAGGGCTGTAGGGTATTCTTCAGTAGATGCTCCCACCTGTGACACTGGACTTCGTCCTTCCAATAACCTCTCATCGTTGTGGGGCACCCAGTTTCCAGTCCCTTCCCCCTATTATGTGGTGGACAGAGGCCAGTTACTCAGTTATTAAGCATCTTGTAATATGGTGCATAAGGTGCTAATGACAGTAAATGTTCATGGCAGAGAAGAGGAAGCCTTATTTTTCATTAAAAATAGTTCTTCCCTGGTATCTCCTAATAATCTTAACTTCTCACGTAGAATTGCCCCTGAGGCACGTGTTGGGCTGGGCCTCTGCCTCAGGCGTCCTTCCAAGATCCAAGAGAAGAATAGAATTTTCCAGAATAAGGAGCTATGTGAGTGGAGGGCATCGGTGTTGACTGTAGGCACCATTTAAGCATTATCTTTGCAATGGGATTGCCATCAGCTAGAATGCTTGTACATTTTATGTAATTTTTTCAAGTGCCATTTTTAAAAATTTCATTAAAAGTCTTTATTTAAAGCTTTATGGGTTATTTTTATTTAGAAACATGATAGTCCCTCCAAATAATTATTCTGAAGCCCATTTTAGACCTGATGGAGGCAACAGGCAGTGCCCAACGCAGAGCCTGTCAGACGTCAGTGTGCACGAGTCTCCTGGGGGAGCTGGGCCCGGCGGGGCAGCAGTCCCACATTCCGGCAGGCTTCCCGGTGCGGCAGGTGCCGTTGCCCAGGCCACGCGTGGGGAGCCCCAGGAAGGGAGATTCTGTGGCTGCTTTTCATCTGCCCGGGTGTTTTGTATTGTTTTTAAGAATCTGCAGCATCTGTTTATTTCTCAACAGCTTATTGCGTTCTCCAGTTGGGATGACAGTTCTGCTTGGTCCAATATTTTGTTAAATAGGGCTTGTGGGAAATTTCCTGTCTCTGAGCCTAGAGTTCAGCTCACTCTTTTCCAGAACATTCGAGGCCATAACTATCTCTCGTAGCTGATGGGTTTATGGTAAAATAAAAGAAACAGTAAATGAAGACTGACATCCTAAATGTGAAGGTGACACTAGATGCCATTCCTCTCCCCTTGGTGTTTGAGGCCCTGGGGGGAAGCCGAGGGTGCTCAGTGATGGTGAATGAGGAACTGGCGAGGGCGGGGGAGGGGGAGCCAGCCTCGCCCCCACCCCAAAGCCAAACGAGGACCCTGGCCCTTTGCTCTGAAGCACTCTTGGTATAAATTAAAACCAAGTAAAATGGTAAACGTTATAAATTTTAAAAAAAAACTAGTTCAGGATCCCCTTTCATTATAACCCAAAAATAATAGAATGGCCCCCAAACTGTCCCCCTCATAGGCACAGTTAGCAGGCTTAGAGGCCACACTTTTGAAGGAAAAGGCCAAAGCCCCCCCATTGTGTGCACAGGCCCTGGGACGTTCCGTCAGTCTCAGCACCTTCCCCTCCTGGGCAGCAGCCTGCCTGCCCTCTCCTCTGTTCTTTGAAACCCTATTAAAATCATCTCTTTGTTGCTCTTATCTGTAGCTCTCTTGGCTCTAAAAAAGGAGATCAATTGGAGATTTTTTTCCCCCTCCCAAATCTTTGTTGTTATTTTAGAAAGAAAAGTCCCCTGAGAGAGTTTTCAACTGCAGTTTATTTTTTTTTAATATATTTTATTGATTTTTTACAGAGAGGAAGGGAGAGAGATAGTTAGAAACATCGATGAGAGAGAAGCATCAATCAGCTGCCTCCTGCACATCTCCTACTGGGAATGTGCCCGCAACCCAGGTACATGCCCTTGACCGGAATCGAACCTGGGACCTTTCAGTCCACAGGCCGACGCTCTATCCACTGAGCCAAACTGGTTTCGGCTCAACTGCAGTTTAGATTGAGAAACCTGAATTCAATCCCCGCCTTCCGAGTGACTCCCCTGTCACTGCGGGCAAGTTATTTTTCTTTGCTATTGGCACTTAAATCCAAATGAAAATACTCATCATAAGGAAAGTTAGTGAGAAACATGTGATTCTTAAGAGAAAGGTATGGTACGTAAAATACCATTCCAACTACCGGTTTCTATTTTATAGTCAATATTCGGGGAAAGTGAAAGTCATTAGAAATTGTAAAATAGTCATTTTCTCAGAAAGCCTGTGTGAGCCTGCCCACCGTGAAGACAGTAGGTCATGTAGCTCCATGACCTGGAGGTGATCGTCGGGAATGATGGCAAGTACGTGGCTGTCTGTGCTCAAGTAGATTTCGTAGATTTGATAACTTCCCCCGTGCTGCCTATCTCTGCATACTGATCATTTCTGCTAGTGTGTTGTGGTTCAATGAGATGCTTCATGAAGAGGGGAAATGTATCCTACACAGGAATATGCAAAAGTATAGATCAATTCGCCTTGAAAAGCCTTACACCCCCCTTAGCAGTACAGTGTTGACGGGTGTGTTTTTCATCCCTGGAAAATAATTCATATGCCAGGAGCTTCATTGGAGGAGCAAATAAAGGTCTATACGGCAGACACCTGGACATTCAGGCCATTCTGCCTTTAAGATAACTGTTAAGTCAGTAACTACAAGTGAAAATTGGGATTGGTGGGGTCCAGTAGTGCTCCAAGTCACTGATTACATTCTGGGTAACTATTAAGCCTGTAACCTTACCCATGCAGCAGGTTTGGTTTGGTTTTTCTTTGCTGGCAGGAGTAAGTGAGAGAGTGTGGTCTAGATTTGGGTTCACGCCCACATAGGATGCCTGGGCCTGGCACCTAGTCTTCAATGATTAAGATGACAGACATTGATGACGATGTCTGTACAATCTTCATAGTTTGTACCCAATAGTTTGCACAAAGCAAAGACTCAATGGAGCCTTTTGTTATTGGTCACAGATGTGTCGGTGACCGTTTGGAAATGTAGTTGGAAGGAGTTACCACCCTCCCAACTGTGAGGAGGTCCCTTCCTCACTGCTGGAAGCCAGGCAGGGGAGTAAGAAACACCAAGCTGAAAGCTGAGTTGAGTTGCATGAGAAAAACAACAAAGGAAATGTGTACAGTACAGCAGGTCCTCCAATAATGTCACTTTATTCATGACACTGATGAGATGCTGTAGGAGATTAACTTTTGTTAATACCAATTAGTCTACGGTAAAATTGGTTTTGTCGTATTTTGTTTTGCATAAAGTTGCAGAATCATCGATGATGTTAAGTGAGGACTTACTGTATTAGTTCATAAGGATAATTGTCTTCTGTCGTGTTGTCTGGGTTGCCTGTACTTTTGCAATCCTTCTTTTCAGGATACGAACCTCCTGGATGATACAGAGTATGGCTCTATTGAAGTGAGAGCAGCCCCACTATGCTGTGTCTGCTGCTAATGGTGCCTCCGAGGGGATGGACGGCTGTTAGTTATCAGTTGGTTGGTTTTGCCTCCTTTTCCCCTCTGGTTTGGTTCAGTTTTTTGTGTGTGCATATCGTGCTTTTTGAAGAATTTCAACCCTATAACAACAACTTTGATTTCTGTATCATACAATTATATTAACATGGGGCAGTTATTGAACTAAAGATTGGGCCTACTCTGTTCTTACCAAGTGTCAAATTAGTTTAATACTGAAGACAGCATTTTTTTTGTTGTTAATCCTCCCCCGAGGATATTTTCCCATTGATTTTTAGAGAGAGTGGGAGGGTGCGGGAGAGACAGAGGGAGAGAAACATCGATGTGAGAGAGACACATCAGTTGGTTGCCTCCCGCACATGCCCTTGACCGGGAATCACTGGACGCTCTAACCACGGAGCATGCCAGCCAGGGCACGACCGCCTTTTTTCCCAACGTAATATAGCAAAACCCCATCCTTGTTTCCCACCCTTTCGCATCATCACGGGGTGTCTAAAACTTACACATGGCTTCATTTATTTATTGTTTTATTTATTTTGGCTTCTCAGTTTGAACATCTGTTCTTTCCCTTCACCCCTTTCCAGATGTTCCCTAGCTGTGCTGACCTCTGCACTGTGTAGTGTTGTCATCTGGTGGATTGTTTGTGACTACATTCTTCCCATCCTGCTATTCTGTCTCGATGGTTTAAGAGCACAGTAGCCATCGGACCCTTTGACAAATAGCTGCTGTGTAAGTGTCCCACCCATTTCTCTACTAGCTCACTGCTGCCGTTTCCCATGATGCATGTTTTTGTCGCTAGCAGCTCTCCTCGCTTTATTGATTTGCTTTTTCTCAAAGGTCCTTTTTCGAAAACTCAACTCATGGTGTGGTGTCAGGGAAGGGGGCCTTTCACTATTCTTTTCATACAAGGGACATTAAAAACAACACACTTTGATTTTTTTGGTTTTTTTTAATGTTTTTATTTATTTCAGAGAAGGGGAGAGGGAGAGATAGAGACATCACTGATGAGAGAGAATCATCAATAGGCTGCCTCCTGCACGGCCCCTTCTGGGGATCGAGCCCGCCCCCCGGGCATGTGCCCTGACTGGGAATCGAACTGCGATCCTTGGCTCCTGAGTCGATACTAGCCACTGGCTTTGTGTTTAAGATGTGCTGACTCTTAACAGATTTCTTGAAGTAGCAATTTCTTTCCCTCTTAAAAATATTTAGTTACTTTGGGGCGCTTTTCTTTCCATTACCTGTCTGTACAACTTTTCTCTAGTTTCTAGAGTAAATATTTTTAGCATATCCTTTCCAATCTAGCAGAAGTAAGTTTCGCACTGATTTTCTTCTGTTGGTAAAGATCGGACTTTGTAGCCAGGAGGTCTCGAGGCCGTGTACATAGCCTCTCGCAGCAGCTGCTTCCCAGCAAGTCTCTGTCTTGAGTTTGCGGAGCTCTCTCCTCGACCTCGCTTCCCTGCCTCCCCTCACAGTCACGTGCAGTGTTCAGAACTGGATGTTGGACGGAGGGAAGCAGAGAAGACTGGAGTCTTGTCTGTTTGTGTTTCTGCATGACCAGCGCTGCTCCTGCCTTCCTTCTTTCCCCGAAAGCAACCAAAATGCCTTTCTTAGGGTGACATGGACAGACTGTGTTCTCTGGACACCTCTCACCCTTAAATGAATACCGTGCCCGAGAAGAGACGTCTTTCCTGCAGAAGAACGTGCACGAGCTCACCGGGATCTCCAGCCCAGACCCAGCGCAGGCCCGGCGGTGCCCTGGCGGCTGCCGAGACCGCGCCCTCTCCCGTCTAGGCTGCCTTCCTTATTCTCTGACATTTTTTCTTTAGCTCATTCAAGGATTTCTCTTCTTGTTCCAACTCGGACCTGGGAGTTTTATTAAGAAATACAAAAGTTCCTGCTAGGACTTCCTCCAAAGTAACATTTCATGGCAACCACCACTCGTGTTTTATGGTTTCATTGAGTGTCTTCAGATGGTGGGGAAGGACTGTGAAACCTAGCAGACTTCATTCTTTTCAAAATTAAGGAAAAGCTGCTTAACGTGTTTCTATTTGTGACCTTTTCTTAAAATGTGTCATTAAATACGAAGTTGTCGCATAGGCTGACACACTGTTTCCAATATAGACGGCCCTTCCCGGTGGTTTTCCAGCGGCAGAGCTGTCTTGAATAGATGAGCTCCAAATGGGTGGTGGCGCTGCTAATAGTACTCAGGTGCTTTGATTGTTTATTTTCCCAGGGTAACTTTTAAATGGGCTCCATGAGGCTCTCTTCTGTTTACCGTCTAGGAAGGTGTAACCTTTCTCTGTTATTACTAATACTCGCCATTGCACTAGACCCGCAGCAGAGTATCCATTCAGCCTGATTGATTAATTTGGAATTTACAGAAATCAAAGCTTTCAAGGGTAACGATGGGGTAAACAAATGGAGTCCTCGTAGTTGTCTTTGAGGCGATTGCTCGTGGCCACAGTTGGCGGCGTGCCTGGAGCTGGCGACGCCAAGGACCCCCCGATTGCTGCGTCAGACTCTTAGTGGGAAGATGCATCCGGAGTTGCAGGGCCCCGGCTCATCATTTCGAAAGCTCGTTTGGCATCCGCGGTCGACAGCCAGTGTAAATAGTACATAGTTGCACTGATGGACTCTTTTCTTGGAATTGAATGTTTATGTTCGAGGCACTTTTGTGGCTTGATAGTTTTTACTTTACAATATTCCTCAAGTTGCAGATGTCATGTCCAAACTTGGGGAATGTTGGGGCTCGGCAGATCCCGCAGAGAAGAAAGGGCCAGAGAGGGTTCTGCTGGGGAGGGTGGGGGAGAGAAGGTGCATGTGCTGCCTATTGCTCTGCAAGGTCACGTGATTGGTTTGAAGGTGGGAATGGTTCCTTCTCGCTTAGCTTGGCAGTCTGCCAGCTTATCCCCTTGCCAGGTAGTACTGGAGGCTCTCTCAGGTAATATCTAAGTGCAGTCGCTGGGTTTTTCCCTCCTCATTGATGCATAATCTACAGATGTAAGAGCTGCTCTATTGTTAATACAAATAGCTGGTGGCCCGAATCTTTATTAGTGTGGCTAATGCATTCTAAATGTCTACCATGCTCTATTTCAAAGTTCCACATCAGTTATTAATATTATTATATTAAGTCACATTAATTGTTTACACTAATTTGATAGATACTTTAAAATACTTTTTAAAAAACAAAAAACTTTCCTGTCAGCCTAAAATTTGATTTAGCGGTAATTTCTTGTCTTGAATAGTATTGTCAATTTAAGAAATCAGATCTCAAATTTCCTAAGCAGGCGACGCATTGGCCCGTGTTTTTCCTCACATTAACGATTGGACGGTGCGGTAGTTGTCCATACTCTGGGCTGTCAGTGGCCTCATTTGAGGAGTCGGTGTCTCACTTCCTCCGTTTGTGGAAATGGAGATAAACCGCCTTGCCCGGCAAGCGCCCTGGGCCTGGGCTCAGAAACGGCAGCGGGAGCCCCCTTGGCTGGTTTTTGTTGTTTTATTTTTTCTTTATGAAAAATTCTTGATTCTAGATTCACATCTTTGACAGACACTCCTTTATGTAATCAGAAAAACTTTAAATAAATCCTTTGTTTTCAGGCATAGAATTCATGTGCCAGGGCAGTGGGTGTCTTTAATCGCACAACTGTATCTGCTGCATATGCCAGCACAGTCAACATTTAGGACAGTGATGGCAAACCTTTTGAGCTCGGCGTGTCAGCATTTTGAAAAACCCTTACTTAACTCTGGTGCCATGGAACATATAGAAATTTTTTGATATTTGCAACCATAGTAAAACAAAGACTTCTTTTTTGATATTTATTTTATATATTTAAATGCTATTTAACAAGGAAAAATCAACCAAAAAAATTAGTTCGCGTGTCACCTGTGACACGCGTGTCATAGGTTCGCCATCACTGATTTAGGAGGTAAAACTTGACGAGAAGTCCTGAGTCCAGCATTGGCTCATTAGCGAGGATCAGTTTCCCTCAGTAAGATGGGGTGGGCGGGGGCGAGCGGGGCTGTCTCATGAGGCTTTCAGAAACCCTCGATGGACAGCAGCCCGGGGACCACTAGTTTGTTGGAATGGTTTCTTTTTTAAAAATATATGTTTTTTTAAATTGACTTTAGAGAGAGAAAGGGTAAGAGTGAGATAGAAACAACAATAAGAGAGAAACATTGATCGGCTGCCTCCCGCATTCCCCCGACCAGGGGTGGAGCATGCAACCAGGGCATGTGCCCTGACCGGGAACCAGCGACCTCTTGGTTCGTGGGCCAGTGCTCAGCCATGGAGCCACACAGGCCAGGCTGGTATGGTTTCTTTTTACTCTTAAGAGCTGAGTCCAAGTCCGTTGTTATTGGCTGTGGTATTTATGTTTGCATATGAGAGCAGGAAGCTTTTTCAAGCCAGTGTTTTCTCTTAGAAATAACATTGAGTACTTTTCCTAAATGTGGGGGCATACATTTGAGCATTTCAGTCTCTTGAAGAAAAGGAATGTGTATAAAGTCTTTTGATGTTTTCCCTGTGACAACTGAGTGAGGAATACAAAAACACCCCCCACTTGCACGGAGGCAGTTCTTTCTCATTCATGAATTTGCCTCCGTATAATTTACCCCCATAGCATCGCCTCCTGGAGGTCCTCATAGTTTAATTAAATCAAGTATCACAGAATTCAGGCAGTTTCACTTTCTTGTTAATGGTCCTTGGTGATTTAGTAAGTAGTTGTAATCCGAATAAAACTCACATATTGCTTGGACATGGTTTTAAAATGTGAAGTCTTATGTGAAATTGGTATTGATTCTGGGTTTATTGCCCTTACTCTCAGCTCTGAGGAGTGAATATTGTCTAGATATTTATATTCACGTTCTATAGAATTTGGGGGGTTTAAATGATTTCTTGTTTTCATAACAGGAATTCTGAGGATTTACTTTTACTTGGGACACAAACATTTGCTTTGCTGATTGATTCTTTGGTGTGGGGCTTGTTGAAATGCCAGGTCACTCGTTTATCTTTGTGTGACTAACCTTCATGAGGAAATGAGATGCTTCATTTCAAAAGACCTCGATGTAAACATGTGTTTGTGGAAAATCCTACCAATTCTCCATCAGATAATTTGCACTCAGGTGCAACAATGCCTTCCTGTGTCAAGTATTTGGAAATTGTTCAGTGATATAATCTTATTTTTTCCAACTGTTTTCAGAGTAATTCTTCAGTCCAGTGTTCAGAGCTGTAACACATCTGAACCTAGCATTTCTGGCAGTGCAGGCATTGCTAAGAGAACCACCAGATCTGCTTCAAGGAAAAGCAGTTTTAAAAGGTGAGAAAAGAATCCGAGTCTTCTGAAAAGTTCCAAGCATTGTGTGTCCAGTTTCACCTTCTGGGGACAGGAATGAAGACAGGCAAAGGCAGAGGCCCTGTGATGGGGAATTAATCAAATGTGTTTGATGTGTTGGTCATCCAAGGAAATCCGGACCATTTCAATGCAGGATTTTGTTTAGTTTTGTTTTTCAAAAACGATGTTCAACCCTGGAGATGTGGTCTCTGGGTCATAATGTGGGCAAGCTGAGCCTGTTGTAAGTTCTCAATTAAGAATTCCCAAGGCTCCCTGCCAGGACTCGGGGGACCCTCTCTGTGCCGGTGCTGCAGGATTGTTGGAGAGCTCGCTGCACATAAGTGTGGTGGACACGCGAGCTTAGTGGGGCTGCGATCCCTCGTGACTCGGGGACTGACCTTGGCCACAGTCCACGGCCACGAGGCTCCTCTTTCCCTTTGAGCCCTGCGTCTTCCCCTCATTACTGAAGGGAGAGGGGCATGTTCTGCAGCCGCATCCGCTACTCACTGTTGCCTCAGGAGCTCTGTCATGACCGTATTCTATGAACAGGTCCCTCTGGGGGAGGAGCAGGCAGCCCACGCTGTCCTCCCTGGAGCGGAAGGCAGGCAGCTCCGGTGACGTAGCCTGGAGGGGGCAGCCGTGGCCCTGTCCTGGTGCGCTCCTGGCACAGCGAATCCCTCTAACAGGTCACTGGCTTCCCTACCACGTCCTGCACAGATGTCGTGCTGCTTCTTCATTGTTCTGCCCCGGGCCTGGGGTTTGGGCCCGAGGGGCCCGTCCGAGGTGCTGAGCGAGGCTCTGGGTGGCGCAGCCGTCGGGGTGCTGAGCACCGGCTGGCGACCAGCCGCTCCATGTGTGTTCCTTCTTAAAGGAATTGTTCGGCTCTGCCATCTTCGTCTTTGCCAGTCCCTTTGGACCGTTTTCCTGCGTGCTTTTACCATAGAGAATGTGATGGTGCCCCGTACAAGTGTTTGAGAATTGGGCACTGACTCATGATTTTAGGATTTAAAATTTTTCATCAGAAAGTTATCAAATATTCATACTAATTCTACATAAGAAGAACATTAGAGAATTACTGACCAAATCCAAAGACTTAAGTACATTATAAAAGCAAAATGTTATTTATATAACAGTAAGAAGGAGGAAATGGTCTAAAGACTGATGAATTATACCAAATGAATATCTAGAATCATGTTTTTAAAGAAAATTTAATGATCTGGATAAATGCTCATGAAGCGATGAATGAAAAGAGCTATGCACAATTATTATGAATTATTCAATTTTATAAATGTATGATATACTTTATGTGTATAGAAATCTATAGATGTATAAATATTTACTAACAAATATTTATAAATGTTTATATTTCAATTTGTGCATTTTGAAATAAGATATAGGAAAATATGCCAAGATATTACCAGTTAGGACAGTTGAGGATTTTTTTTTTTTAATCATTTGCTTTTTTCCGAACTTTTCTACAGTGAATGGAGTGAAATGGGAGTGTTTTAACTTGGACACTTTTAGGTGAATTAACTGTTAAAAGTTCAAATAGGGAGCTGTTGGTGGTAGTTGGACATGTTCGAATGGCCGTGCTCTCTGCGGACCGAGGCTCAGAGGGTCTGAGGTCGAGTTCAGACCGAGGTGCCTGACTTACCATTGAAATGGCCCAAGGCCGTGTCCAGGCACCGGGGAGAGCGCTGAAAAGCACAAAGGCTTCTTTTAAGTTTCTGAAATGGACTTTCCAGATTGGGAGGGGCAGGGAAGGGAACCAGTGAGGGTGCACTGGGTTCGCTGTGTTCCACCACCCCCTTTGGCGGGGTCTCCTTGGCCTCCTGCAGGGTGTGGGCTGGTGCTAGGTCACCTTGTGAGTCCCCTGCTCACCAAAGAAGGACAAATACATCATGTGCAGGTCCCACTCCCAGCTTTCAGGAAGCGATGGTAGCCCAGCTACAGCCAGAAGCTTTACCTACTGAATAGTGTTGGCTTCTGATTGGAGGATGGTAAAGGAATTAATACATTTGTATGTAATCCAATTTAGGACAGAATAATATGAGCTGAGATGATTCTTTCCTTAGACAACAATATGAAAAGAGTAGCACACGTTTTAGAGTGGCTCATCCGTGCCCTCGAGGCGCCGGCCTGCCCACAGCCCGAGAGCTGCCTTCTCTCCTGCAGGTCTGTGCTGTTCACGCCATCCCAGCAGCAGGAGCTTGACTTCGTACCCACGTTCTGTTCTGTTCTTAGAGGTTCTGGAGGAGACCTCCCCACACGCACTGCCCACTGCTGCGGCTCTCTTTACTGAGAGTCTCCACAACTCGGGAGAATTTCCCACAAACATGTTAAAGGAGCAGATACCTGACATTCCCATCCTTAGAGCGCTCTGCATCTCCCGCCTCCTGTCAGAGCTAGAAACCACCTTCACGTCGCTCTTAAATGCAGTGAAGAGTTGGTCCGTTCTCCAGGGCCTCGCATTAACTCGCTGGAGGCCTCCCGGAGGGTCTGGAGAAGGTCGCCACCTGCGTCGCGTGAGGCTGCGAGGCTCGCCCACTGGATGCGTGCTTCCAGCAGCTGACGCTCTTTCTTTGTGGCAGTCTTTTTCTTTTCTTTTTTGAAATCATAACTTCATCCATTTCTAAGAAAACTGCAGATGCAAAAGGGGTTTTCTATTCCAGGTTGCATCCTTGGGGACCATCACTTTCTGCTCCACCTGCCAAACCTACCGAATACTCATTGCTCTGGGGGACCCTGGGCCCCAACATCCTGCCACGAGGGCTCCTCCCTCGGCCCTGAAACCATGCTCTTCACCGCCCTCCGCGTGAGGGCTTCCTCTTTCTTTTTGGCTTAAGTCTTCTCATTTGTGATTCTTGCCATCATCACACCTGTCCCTGCTTCTGGTCCGTTAGCGTCTCAGGTCCCAGTGACCGTTCACCACCTCGGGGCTTTCATTTTTTATTACCACCATCATCTCCACACGTGCATCCGTGTAGAAGGCCAGAATGTTATGTCTCAATGTTCTTGTGTGTAAATGCTGGCGACCCTTTTAAGACATTAATCTCCCTTTGAAATTCCAGATGCTTTCCCCTTGCGAGCAGCCCTGGACCTTCCTCCTCAGCTCTGCGCTGCCGTCTGGTCTCTGAGAACCCTGACGGGTGTGCGTGAGCTGCTCTGGTAGAGTCGGCCTCCAGATCGGAATTGGTTTTTCTGACTCTGCTTTTGCGTTAGTTTCTTTCCGAAAGCTGCTATTTAGCTGAACGTAATAAATTGTGGGAGGAAGCTAGGGAGGTAGCGTGAGGAAGAACCAGGGGCAGTGACTGAGGGGCGGCCGGGGTGGTTCTGGCGCGGGTGCCAGGCGGCCCCTGGGGGCTGCACTGCGCTGGGCTGAGCTGGGAGCGGCCTGCGGCGCCCACCGTTCTGTGGCCGAATCCCGGCTTTGGGAATAACCGAGTAACACTTCTTTGTCTTTTCGTTCTTTTCGCTCTTCCCACAGCCTGGTTCCTCAGAGGGAAAGAAGGAAAAGGAGTGCTTTGCAGCACATGCCCCTAATGGCGTTATGGTACTCTCTGCTCCGCTGCCTCTGCCCCACCCCCTCATTGTGTTTTTATTGCTTTGTTTTTCTTTTTATTTTTTGCAGAACTGAACCTTTTTCTGCTTTGCCTTTCTCTCCTGTTTGTCTTTATGGTTGGTATTGTACTGTCTTCCAAAGTATTTGTCATTAAAGAATTATACAAAGTGTGTACTTTTTAGCATGTCAGTACTTTTTATTATGTTGCCTTCCTTGTCTTTAATAACTGCCTGTGCCACACTTGAGAACCTTCATGGTAAAGTCCTTTTCTTTCTCCCCTAGTCCCCCCATTTCGAGGACTAAGACAGTGTTGCGTTAAGTAGAAACCTGTGACCAGAACTGAAGGAAGACTGGGAACAGAACCACATCAGGACTTAGCACAATTTATTTGGAAACTAAACAAAATTGCAAAAGCCTTAGCTGCTTTCCACCTAAGAAGCTTGTTCAGTGAAGAAACTGTCCCCTGGAGTTTAAATAGCTGCACGGGCTCGGGGACAAGTGGGACTGGAAGTCAGTCGGCTCGCCGTTTGTCGACGCGCCCACGTGGAGCAGCTGCTGCACTTAGTCTCAGGTGTAAACACCAGGGCCCGCGCGGCGGGAGCTGGTGCTCTGGGCGTGTGTCCCTGTGGTGGCCGCGCTCGCTGCTGGCCTCGGAGGACAGGTCTGCCGGAGGCCTTTCACCTATTTATTTTCTGTTCGCCCTGCGCCCGAATGTACAGAGATGGAACAGGCCCTGCCGAAACGGTCCTCGGTGATCGATTCTGTTTGGTGTCACCCTCTTCACTGTAATGCTTGTGACACTGTGTGACGTTACCTGGTAAGCCCCAAGCTGCTCGCGTTCCACCAAAGAGTGCTTTATCCCGGAGACGTGTGAGCTGTGCGTGCGGACACGGCGCTGTGACCTCACACCTGCGGGCGCCTGGGCAGTAGCTACAGACTCAGGAGGGGAAGCTGGCCCTGGTTGGCAGGCGTGGAGTCATGCCTTTGATGTTATTTGGGGAAGAAAGAAATCCAAGGCTGCCCACTATTTGGTTGCCGAGTCATACAAATTAAAATCGTATTTCCTTCAGTGCATGAAAAACCCACACTTTCAGTGTTTCTCCTTGGAAACAGTGATCCCAAATACTGGGCGCTTAAAGCAGCTTCCTGTTTTACTAGGGCCTTTCTCTGTAGCATGATGGATTTCAGCGACAGTATTCGCATCTGGATTTCAGTTTGTACTAAGACCCTCACTGTGGCCTTCGGTTAGGGAATCAGCTCTGCAGAGTGCCTTCTCTCCTCCCCCTGCAGCAGCACAGCGGAGTCTGATGCAAAGCAATCACACAAAAAAAGTTTATTTGCTGCTAAAATATAAATATGGCCCAAAATAAGAGAATATTTTTCAAAATATTTTGAAGTGAATGGTTTTAGTTCCTGTTAGCCAGTGTCGGCCTCTCCTAATGTGGGGGGTGGGGGGTACAGTACTGAAAGGCAGGGGGCCTTCGCCTTGCCAGATGAATGAGTCAGGTCAGTAGGCAGTTCCTTTTTTTAAGCTGCCTTTTAAACAAAACGATGAGGACTAAGAAGTAGTTGGTAGAAATAGAATAAAGTCTGTGAATGCACAAGTAGCCGGAAGGCCTTGCCCCGTTTGGTATTTCCTCTCAGAGTAATTGGGGGGGTCGACTAGCTTTGAGGGGACATGGGAGATGCCGTTGTTTTGGCCAAACAAGCAGTTCTTCCCCATCAGGCGCTGTGGGGGTTCCCACACCCGCTTTTACACACCAGGGGACTAGATCTCAGAAAAATGGAGGGTTTTTTTGCCCCTGGAAGTTCATAGACGGACTCCCCTGGTGGGAGACGGCTTCTCAGTGAGCTCAGTGGGAGGAGCAGCATTCCACTGCTGCCTTGTGCTGGGAGACAATGCTAGGTTTCAGCCCGCCCAGCATAAGCACTGCCTTCTCAGGGCAGCTCTTCGTCCCTTCACACTTTTAAAGGCCGCCTCCTGCATAAATGGTCCAGGCCGTTGTGAAAATCAGATTCCCACCTGAACCGTGCCTGGCTTGGCTTTTCATTACTTCAGAGCAAGTCGGTGTGCTGTCCCCTCAAAGAGGAAGCCGTTTGGTGTCTAGGCCAAGGGTGAACAATGTGGGCGTCAGTGTCAACCTCAGCACTTTTTATTTTACTAGTTGCCTTTTGTGTTGGCTGCTCACATTTCCAGTTAGAATTGCTATCCCTGTGGCTCTTTCTAAAAATCCTTGTGTTTAACAGCCTTGTTCCTGAAATTAGTCATAGGAAACTAGTGATTTGGAACACAGAGGACATAGCAACAGTGTCACACTTCTGAGAGACATATCTAGGATCCAGGAAGTGTCTGGGTCGGACTGATGGAAAGTCCTTGCTATGAATCAGAGTGGAATCTCCACCCCACCCCCAACTGAGCCTCCAGCACACCCAGACTCCGGTTCTCTTGCTGAGCCCTTGTTATAGGAGACCTTGTTGCTATGGAATATGAAACGGCTTGTCCGATTGAGGGCGTCCTTTCACTTAAGAGCCTTAAGTAGCTTTGAAAGTACACCAAACGGTTTTCATTGGAACTAAAAGTAGAAATGGGTATTTTTAGGTGCCCTTGAAGCGTTCTGGGGACAAAGTCAGGGGCGGTCCACAGGAAGGTGTCTGCACCACGGGGGCCCCAGAAGTGCAGACAGGCTTCTGTTCTGTGTTAAGGAACGCTAGGAGTCTCCGGCCTGTGTGTGAGCAGCCTTGCTCGGCCAGGGCAGCGGCTCCCTGCTCTTTGGGTCTCCAGAACCTTCTGTTCAAACTTGAGCCCCTTAGCCTGTCACCCACCCACTTCCTGACCCGCCCTCCTCCCCTCCCAGGGGGATTTCTGCCTCTTCTCTGGGGCCCAGACAGAGTGAGAGGCGTCCCCGTGCTCACAAGACCACAAGACGAAGGGTTTCCTCTGGGCGCGGCCCTGGCTGGGCCGTGCTGGGCCGGTCCTCCGCCCGAATCCCTGTCCTTTGATGTTTGTTCTAAAAGGAGCTTAACTGCTTCTCTTCGAGCATTTTAAACAGTAAGTGTTGTATCGGGAGAGCAGTGCTCCTCAAAAACAACTTTAAAACCAACTCTAATTCTTGAACGGTTGCCTCCCACTAACGCTGTCCTTGAGGCTGGCTGCTGCTCTCCCACCCGGGTCAGCTTCTCCACGTCCGGGGGGCACTGCGGGCGGGCGGCCGCTCGCCTGCGCTCAAGGAAATTACCTCCTCGACCGCCTCGTTAAATGTCAGCGGGTAGCTTCGTCTGGGCATAGTGCTGCGGTTTTATATTAATCATTTGCATACTTTTATCTAACCTGCACTCATGTACAGATTACTAAAAGTTTTAAAATGTAACTGATGAATCAGTATTTGGTCAATCATTGTCTTGATTTTTTAAATTAAAATGTATATTTCTAACCACATTTTATAAAGCTGAGAGAACTGGTTGAATGAATGTTTATTTTCCTGAAGGTATTTTTTAAGATAAAGCTTCATAATGGCGTGTAAAGTTTGCATATCTATGTAGTTCGATATGTATTGTTGCATTTGAAATATGTGTATTGTAACTGGTTTTATACAAAATATTGAAGAGTGGAAACTGTATAATTATAACCATGTAATTAAAAGTATTAACCAAATAATCTTTAGGTTTATTGTGTTCACTGACTGACATGCTGAGTTGGAGGAGTATTGTGACTGTCGGTATCTGTCTGGGGGGCTGTGATAGCAGAATCCTCCCAACCGGGCTGCGGGAGCCACAGCAGCGTCCCACTCACGGCTCTGGGGCCGGAGGCCAGACCACGCTGTCGGCAGGGCTGGTTTCTCGACGCCTCTCCATGCGCTGGTCCCTGGGGTCCTCTGTCCTGCTTTTCTCCTGACACCATCCTAATGGCCTCATTTTAACATACTCACCTTTTAAAGGCTTGTCTCCAAACAGTCCTCTTCTACGGTATTGGGGGTCAGGGCTTCCATTCAAGAACGTGGGGGATACAGTTCGGCCCGTAGCACCTTCCCCGGGAGGAGACAGCACGTGAGGGGCTCCTGTGGGGAGTCACTCTGCACGCACCCCCACCCACTCCGAGGACGCGAAGGTTTCACTTCCTGGGCTGGAAGTCTTACAGGTCAGAGGCGGGCGCCCCTTCATTCACCCGCAGGCTCGGGGCCGAGTGCTGGGCGAGAGGCAGGGCCGGTGCTTGAGCACCGCACGCCCGGTGCCATTCGGTGCGGGACCTGCCTCCCCTCGCCATGGTCTGGTGCAGGCTTCACGGAGGCCCAGTGCCCGGGTGTCAGACAGCTTGTCCTGAAGGAGGTGCTGTCCAGCGCCCTGGGGGCTGGGCTCTGCTTCATGCTGGGATATGAGTTTTCACAGCACAAACCAAAGGGACCTGTCTTCTCACTGTTACCCAAATGCCTGCCACCATGGGGCTCTGCGGGCTCTGCCCTCCACTGGGAACTACAACGCCCACCTGCTCCCTCCGTCACTGACCTGGAGGCCAGTGCTGGGCGTGTGCCCTCCTGGTGACTGACCAGAGTGGTTAGTTGGCGTGGGCCAAGCAGCTCGAAGTCTGAGGAGGCTGTGAGGGGCAGGCGTGGCGGCAAGGCCCCGGGCCTGCCAGGCTGTGGATGGAACCGCAAGGTGCGTGGTTTCTCCTCGGAGCAGCTCCCAGGGCTGTGAGTGTGGGTGGGGAGCCTCGGAGACCCTGGCCTGCAGGTACTGCTTTCCTGTGTTATCGACCACACTGCCCAGAGCATGGGCCACCTGCTAAAACCCCTGATTCCATTCATGTGAGAACAAAAAGTTCCTATTTTAACAGTAAGTAGGAGAATTAAATGAGATAGTACATGCAATGCACTCAAAACAGTGTCTAGCACATAGCTTCCAATAAATTCATTTTTTTCTACATTTAGGATAATTTTCTCTAGGTGATCAGATAAAGGCTGATTTTGATATCAGATTATGGTCCTTCGGTATCTGACATTTCTGGTACCTGCAGTATAATTTTGTGTGTTAAAAAAGGTCAAACTATTGGCTCTTGCCCTAGCCGGTTTGCTCAGTGGTTAGAGCGTCGGCCTGTGCACCAGAGTCCTGAGTTTGATTCCAGGTCAAGGGCACGTACCTAGATTCCAGGCTCCTCCCCAGCCCGGGCCCAGGTCTGGGCTCATACAGGAGGCAACCAATTGATGTGTTTCTCATGGATATTTCTGTCTTGTCTTTCCTTCTCTCTTCCACTCTCTCTAAAAATCAATGGAAAAATATCCTCAGGTGAGGATTTAAAAAAAACAACAACAAAAAAACAGAACAACAAACTTGACTCTTGCAGAGAGAGACTCCCGCGTGGAGGTAAGTGGAGGTGGCCCAGAGGCTGGGCAGCCGCATGCCTACGCAGCAAGGCCCCTCCTGAGCCCCGCGCCTACTGAGCGCATGGCTGGAAAGAGCAGGCAGTGTGCAGCCTCAAGCAGGCCCTGCCCTGTGCTGTGCCGCTGCCCGCGCTGTTCCTCTGTAAAACTGGACTCGTAAAGGCACAGTGTTTGGATTAAAAGAGATCAGAGTACGTGAGCGCCTTCGCTGGGTCCTGTGCCAGCCCACGCGTAACCCCGGGACCGCTCCTCCCCCGTGGGTGCGTGCTGTGGCGGGTGCTGGGAGAGCGGGAGAGGGGTGCACAGGCCTTGTGCCCGCTCCGCGGCGTGCCACGGCCTCTGAAGTTCTCTCCTCACAGTTGGCTCTTTAGATTGTCACACTGCACCAACATTCCCACCTGTGAACGCCTCCTGGGTGATGCTGGGTGATCCATGGGATAAATTCTCACAGGAGATATTTCTAGGTCAAGAATATGGAAAATTGTAAAGTTTTCATGTTCACCACATCGAAAAGTAGCTTGGGGTCATTGTTCAGAGCACGGATTCTGGACTCAGACTGCCTCTTACTGGCTGGGTTCTTGGAGCCAAGATGATAATATCTAATATGTTTGTGTGAGGATTAAATGAGTTAATATTGGTTCATTCGAACAAGTGCCTGGCCCATTACTAAGAGCCATGTACATATTATTTAATTTAAAAATAAAAACACTGCTTTAATGCTGTCCAAGAAGATTGTGGCCATGCACAGCCGCCCTCCCCCCACCCCCCCAGCAGCGGCTGTCAGTGCTGAGCTGGCCATGAACAGCAGGACGGGGTGCCAGTGTCACCCCTGCTAGAGTCCTGTCTTGGAGCCCCGTTATTCAGGTTTGGGCCTTTGTCTTTTGAGTGGTTGGCACAGTTTGTCCCTGTTGAGTCTCACCACCTCTCCCAGCTCCTCCTGGGGTGCTGGCCAGCCCCTCGCCTGCCTCTAACTGTCTCCTGTCTTTGCTAGCAAGTCTGCATGGCCTTGACGTGCTTCTGGATGACACGTGCTCCCTCCACACAGAACTGTCCAGGTAAGGAGGCCTCCCGCCGGCCAGGGCCGGACCACGAGGGCTCATGGTGCCCAGACACACGTAAAGGGCAAGTGGCTTTGCAGGGGGGAGGGGAGCTTTGTCTCACTTGGGGGAGGACGCTGCTCTTCTCAGCCAAGCTTCCCCAAGGAGCACGGCACTTGCAGGCAGGGCAGCCCTTCCTGCAGGACTAGTGGAGAATGCGGCCCTCCCCACGCCCGTGCCCCGTCATTGGACAGTCCACCCCCCACATGCCCAGCCGCCTTCAGGCTGGGAGCTGCTGAGGGGCCTCCAGCACCGCTCCTGGGCAGCGCCGCCCAAGCAGCGCCTGGAGCGGGCTCGTGGGACAGTGTGTCCGCTGCGCACTGTGGGGGGCAGGGGGGGGCCAGAGGCGGTGGCTGGCGGCGCCTTGGACCACGCGGACGCAGTGATCCCACGGTGGCACCCCCACACCTGCCTTGCAGTTAACCAGGGAGCTAAGTGCATGCCCCCGGGGTCTTCCCTCCAGCCGGCAGGATCCAGTCCTTGCCACCCCACAACTCCGAGTCAGGGTGGTGAACAGCCTCCTCCTCCCTTTTCCAGTGCTGGCTGGCTGGCCCGGGCTGTACACTCTCTCGACGGGCTGTTAATCTGGCTCGGGCTCCGCAGGGACTAGATCTCCAGGCGTTCTCTCCAGGCGCAAGTTAAACCCGTTTCCCGGCCCAGGCCTTGGCCTCAGCAAGAGTATTTGCCTCGTTCCTTCGCTTGGTCTTGAGATTTCAGCCCAGGGACGGAGCTGGGCCTCCCGCGGTGCGGAAGGGGCCAGCGGGCACCTCTCTGGTTCAAGCCCAAGCCCCAGGAGACAGTGCTGCTCACGGCAGGGCCTGGGACTGCCGGATGGAAGCAGAAGCCCCTCTGTCTCCCCAGGAAAGTCCATGCAAAAACTGTGACGTTCATAAAAAGCCCTCAATGGCCTCACTGGCTGTCTACCGCCCACTCCACGGGTGCTCTTACTACAGACACGGCGAGGAGGGCGCCCCCGGAGGTGTGCGTAAAGGGCCTACTCGCAGCCATCCCCGGCCCCTCCAGGCCTAGGGACCCGGGTCGGGATGGGGCCAGGCCCTCCGGCCTTGCATTTCTCCTTCCTCTCTACCCACCGTCTTCCTGCAAACTTCTCCAGCGTCCCTGCTCATTCCCGCTCTCCACCACCAGCACAGACTTTAAAAGTTTTCCTCCCTGTTGCTCTAACGCTGCCAAGAACTGCTGGGAGGCGGGGTGCAGACCAGGGCCACCAGCCAGGTGTGCGGCCCGGGCTGGACAGCGCCCTCCCTGGCGGAAGGGTCCTCAGTGCCTCAGGCAGGTGGCTCTTCTCCAGGAGATGGTTTCCAGCAGCCGCGGTGTCTGAACTCCGAGGGCCTGATGCGTAGGGCCAGGCCACTCCATTCTCAGAGCAAGCGCTTCCCAGCTTACACGACTTCGTGCTCCAAGGAAGCCCTCTGAAATGGCCAGGTTTTTTTGCAAAGAAACTGCTTAGAAGGCCCTTGGTTCTTAACTCCACTGACTCGACCTGCTCTCCTCACGCATGGGCCTGCTTTGCCCGTGGTAGAGCTGTGATGGGTTCGAAAGCCACTGTGGTTTGGTTGAGGCAAGTCCTATTGCCTTGGGGAAGTGCCAGGAGCTGAGGTGTCAGGAGAGCCTCCACCCCCAGCCCCCGCATTCCTGTCTCCACCCCTCAAGCCCTGCCATGCCACCTGTGCCCCCTGTCGGGAGGCCTGACACAGCTGACACCACTTGTCCTGCCATGCTTTGGGGCAGACTCACTTGGGCGGCCATTGTGAATGGTCAGTGTTGCAGGGTTGCCCTGGCTCACGCACAGCACACAGCACATACTCAGGGCGGCTCCTGTGGCCCCCGGTGCACGTGTCCTCTGGCCCCTCCCTGTCCCTCTCCTGGCAGTTTTGCCCAGGGGACTGTCATTTAACGGGTGTGTAGAGAGAGCACTGGGCAGTGGGGTGGGATCTTTCTGCTTCATCTCCTCATCCATGCCTGCCCGGGTCAGCGGGAGCGAGGACGGTGCCCGTCCTGAGTGATGAGGCCAGCCCAGCACAGCCCTTGGCAGCCCCTCCAAGTGCTGGTGGTCACGCAGTTCTGCAGGAAGGGCGGAGGGGACCAGACCGACGGGCATCCAGATGGGGGGCGGGGGGGGGGGGGGGGGGGGGGGGGGGCGTCTCAGCGGACAGGCTTCTGGGGACATCGGCTTCATCTTAGGTGGTGGTTGCAAGGTTTTGTGCTCTTATCTGTACTGTTTTATAAGAAGGAGTTATTTTGAGTACCTGCTGCTTTCCTTCCTCATTCTCTGCCATAAATACAGCCCCCCCCCCTGGGCCAGGGCCAGGCCCTGCCTCACCTTGGGCACGTGGGGCAGTGGCGCCAGCCGGGAGGACCTGCCTGCTGGCCGCTGGCGGGAGAGGAGCGCCCGGCCCGGGGGTCCTCGCGGGGCTGAGGGGAGATGGCGGCAGTAAACGGGAAATGGGACCTTTTCTCCAAGCGAAACTGCTTGCCGGGCGGGCGGCCATGGCTGGCAGCGCAGCTTTCTCTGGACAGCGTGCAGGGCGGCTCCCGCCTTGACCCTGAGGCCGCCCTGGCCCAGCGCTGAGATCCAGCAGGTCCCTCTCCACAGGATCCCACCACCCGGCGGGGGGCCAGGGGGAAAGCCATACCTTCGCCCCGGAAAGACCTGGTCCGGGGGCGGGCCAGTGACCAGAAGGCAAGGGGGCGCCCAGGGCGGCCGGGGCGCTGAGGGCCTGCCCTGCTGGGACAAGTATTAGGTGTTCACCACCGCCCGGCTGAGGACCCGCCGGACACGAGACCAACCAGGGCGGCATCCAGCCTGCCCGGCCGCAGCGGGACCGGCCCTCCCAGGCTGTCAGACCTGCTGGGGCAGCTGTCAGGTCACGCTGCCTCTGCGGGGCTCTCCCCGCGGCAGGTTCTGGGACCCCCCCACCCTCTCCACCTCCAGCTGCTGCCCTGGCAGCCTGAGGCCCAGCTGTGCCCTCCTGGCTGAGAAGGGGCCGCCGGGCTGGGGCTGGCGCCCCTGCCTGGGAACCCAAACACGCTCGAGGCGCTTTCCAAGTCCGGCAGGCCCAGGTCTCCCGTGGGGTGAACCTGCCTGGAAGTCACCGGCCAGAAACGCGCCCCGCCCCGACGGCACATCTGCACACAGGGCCTGGCGGAGCCCGTGCACCGCCCTCCTCCCTGCAGCACAGGGGTCTCCCTGCCCGCTCCCGCTCTCCCCCCCCCCCCGGCCTGGGCCTCAGCATGGCCGGGACGCGCGGGTGCAGACGGCTCTGCAGGCTCCGCACCCCGGCCAGGGCCCGCTCAGTACGGGGGTCGGTGCGGGCGGGGGGACCGCGGCGTTTGCCAGCCTCAGATCCGCGCTGTGGGCTTGGTAGCGCGCGTTCTTCACCACACGAGCGGCGTTCCTGGAAAGGGGTTTGCTCAGCTTCAAAGGAAAGGTGACTGCGCGGCACCGCCTCGCGTCCACCCAGGAGGACGCGGCCGCGGGCCGACCCTGCCGGCCACCTCACCGCCGTCGTCTCCAGGGAGAGGGGCACACGGACGTGGACGTGTCGGTGGCCCCCGCGCTGGGATGTCAATGACAAGGGGGTGACGTCCTGAGGCCACAGGGCAGGTCCGCCGCCGCCCGTCCCGAGGCAACGGGTTCGGCTCCGATTCTGTTGGCTTTTCCGCGGGGCTCTCGCTCACATCCTCTCGATCTCGGTGCAAATAGCCCCGTCGGGAGGGAGGACCAGCCTCATTACTCTGGTCCAAATCCCGAGCCAGCAGGCGGGGCAGCGCCGGCGAGCAGATCCTGATCGAGGGGCGAACGTTCCCGTTGCTGCAGCCGAGTGGGGGCGCATCACCCCGGCTTCCCGCGGCGGCCACAGCTGCCCCTGCCCAGCCCCCACGCCGACCCCACACCTCGTGGGACTTGGGGAGCTACTGAACCTGAGGCTGCCCCAACCCCACACATCCACGGAAGAATCCCGACCCCGTGCAGTGCGGACCAACACCCGGCATCCACAGGCCCCGCCCGCGGGCCGGAGGGCTTTGCACACAGGCCTCCATTCCCACACAAGGTTGAAGGAGAAAAGCTGCGACACTAAGTTGCAATGCTCTGTCGCCTGGACCCCTTTTCATTTGATTGGCGGGTTAAATAACATGAACTTTAAAACCACATCCTTAATACTCATCCTAAAAACCACGCAAACTCTAGCTGTGCTCGGATACTAAACGCGGTGCGGTGTGCACACGGCGGAAACCACGAGGCGGGGGAGCCATTCAAAGCCAAGCTCCCCGGTTCTGTCCGAGTGGTGACCACAGCTGCACAACAGCTGCTCAAAATGTCTGGTCAAGTGAAAACCAGAACAATCCCAGGAGAGGGACATTTAGTCAACGGCAAGTCAACTGCAGGCCCGTTGCGGGCTCTGCACCCGGGCGGCCTCTGACCGCGGCGCGTGCTTCCTCGTCTCTCAGCCTCCTCCGTAGACTGAGAGGCCCTCCGCGGACACAGTCTCTGTGCACAGTCTGAACATTATGTTTCACCTGAAAGTCCTTAAATAAAAATACAATCCCGCGCTCCTCCTCCGTGGGAAAGTGCCAGACTAACCCGCCTGGAACAGCAGCTCTGACCCTGGAAAATCTCTACCCCACCCACCCACCCACCCACCCCCCAAAAGCGCAATGAATTCACACCAAGGGGGGAAAAGCAATATCTATTGTTCTGAGTCTCTTCCCCAAGCAAGAAGTCTCTTCCCGGGTGCTGCTGAGCGTCACGCCAGAGCAGGAAAGTCTTCAGGGTCGTCCGGGTTTGGAGCAACGTCTTGTGTCTAAGAGAGAAAAGTGTTGGAACCAACTGTCATTTCACCAGTTCCCACGCCCAGCGCTCGCCACACACTGGGCAGAGGCGGGGCGGCCCCCAGTGCAGCGCCAGGAGCCGCGCTGAGGGTGCCCTCCCTCACCCTCATTGCTGTCCAGTTACTGAGTGCCTGGCAGTGCCCCCTCCTCTTACAAAACCTTCCTGAGTGACCCTTTTTCTACCTGGCACTTCCGTCACCCAGTGGACAGACATAAGGTCGACCACGTGGAGACAAAGGATGGTTCCCCATTTGGCCCCGGGGGAGCTCACACGGTGGCGACGGGAAGTCAGTGTGGGAACCTCAGTAACAGACGCCCCGGGAGGGGCCCCGGGAGGGGTGGCCAATGCAACTCGGTGGCCAAGCACACCTCGTGGTCAGGGAAGGCTTTTCTGGAAGAGCAGGTTCTCCCGTGAAGGGGCGGGGCCTGTGGGGCCTGCGGGGCGGGGCCTGCGGCAGCTCTGGGCGGGAAGAGCACAGGTGGGCGGCAGGGGAGTGGCAGGCGCAGCTTCCAGAACATTAGGCTCCTGACAAGCGCCTGCAGTGGCTGGAGCTCCGCTTGCAAAAGAGAGAATGTGTATTTTCTATTCTCAGAGCAGAGCCTTTTCCAACCTGGCCTCAAATGCAACCAGAAAGAACTGTGAGGTGTTTTGCTCTTGCTTAGATATAACCACCTGTAGGCACTGCTCCAGGGGCTGCTCCTGGGAGCCAGGGAATCGGCAGCAAAAGGAACAGCTCCGAGGCCAGCCACAGAGTCGTCAGGACTCAGGCCCACGCTGGCCACAGGGCCTCAGTCCCGACTCCTCCGACTACACAGGTATTCATGGGTTTGTGCACCAAACATTTAGGAAGCACCTTCTAAGCCTACGTGGTGCTAGGCCCTGGGGAAACGGATAAAAGTGGACATGCCCACCGACAAATCCAGTCACACCCGTGAGTGGATCTACCAATGGAGATCATGCTGCAAAGAGAAGAAACAATCCCTTGCTCCAGGACTGTGCACGGGTCTGGAGGGAAACGTGACCCAAGAAGCCTCCTGGGAGCAGGCAGATCCGAGCTGTTCTCGGGAAGCAGGCTAGGCCCTGCGGTGAAGAGCAACTCTGTGGAAGCTGGAGGCAGAGCAGACCTGGCTGAGGGGCAAGGGCTCTGAGCGGAGAGGGGGCTGCAGAGGGCCTGTCTGCCCTGGAAGCTCGGGGTACAGGACGTGCCCTCAGGCCCTGGTGAGGGAGGAGATCTGTTCCCCACGCCTGGGGTCGGGTCTGATGCAGTGAGTGCTGCTCCGAGCGCACCTTCAGGGCGGGCAGCGGGCCTGCTGGGACCCTGGAGGCCAGGGCTACAGATGCTCTGTACCCAACTGATGGCGGTGCTGACCTCACCGTTCCAAACACCCACATCAGACCCACATAGAGAGGAGGAATCCACCACAGAACCTATGACCCTCCAAAATCAGACTGCCGCCCAGGCCTCCTCCTCCTCTCAGCTTCTTCGGGAAGCCACCGGGATCAGAACCCAAATACTTACCACCACTTCTGCTCTGGGTCCATAGTTCTCTGTCCTTCTGATCCTTCCCCGGCCTCCCCGTGTGCCACCTCTGGCTCCGCGCCCCGGACGAGGGAGGTTACCAAAATTAATCTCCAGCTGGGATGTGATGTCATTGGCCGCCTTCCGGAACACGGGGGCATCATCCTCGCAGTCATCCTTTACTATCTGAAACAGGGACAGCATCACACACAGCTGTCTCCATGGACAGCACTGGGCTCAGGGCCCAAGAGACACGCAAGGGAGCTAAGGCCTCCCGGCCGGAGCAGCCTCCCTGGTGTGGCGGCCTGGGCGCAGGCAGGGTGGGCAGAGGAAGACGGCAGTGCCGCTCTGCCCAGCACAGGGTGCTGCTCGTTGCACAGCCACACGTGCTCATGTTCACAGTCCTAATCCAAACATCTTTAATTTACCATTATTTCAAGTGAAACAAAAATTCTATCAGTTTAGCAAGTTAAGATATAAGATCTGATATGACTAACAGCAATTGAGATAAATGTTTTATATCTGCATATTTTGCTAAGATTAACAATTTTAAATTTCTACTTTTGTTTTATTTGTTCAGGAATAATACTTTGATAAGGAAATATTCTCCTTCCTTGAACAGAACTTGATGGAGAAACTCCTTTCGATGCGGGGTGCTAACTGCACAGATACCAGACGTTAGAGACTGCATGATCTGCAACAAACAATCCTTACTCCGAGTATGTGAAATGGTAAAATAGCAGACTGGCTACCTCAGGCTGCTACCAATGCTGTGTAAAGTATGCCAGCCGCTTTTTAAGAACTGCTTTATGAAATTCTTTGAGAAAGCACATTTTATTGTAAGAGGTCAAATAAGTTCTGCCTCTCTTAAAAGAAAACTGCATTAAATAATTTTCTCCAATTTTGATTTGGCTTCAACTCCTAAAGGATTTTTTTAAAAATCTCACTTTTAAGTAAAATATAAACCTACAGAAAATATACCAATGGTGGATGAGACTCTCCAAAGTGCTATAAGGTTAAACGTTCCCACAACTAGTCCAGGAAGTAAAATCAAATTTCCCTGAGCACATCAACCCCTTTGGGCTACATGTTCACTGCGGGTTTCATGGTTAACATTCATGTTCCTTCAATGTCTCAGATTAAAATAAAACAGAGGCCGCCCTGGCTGGTGTGGCTCAGTTGGTTGGAGCATCGTGCTGTGCACCGAAGGATTAAAAATAATAAAATAAAAAATAATTAAAATAAAGCATAGGCCTTAAGTATATGGATTCTTAAAGCTAAAATGGTGAGGGAAACCAATTCAGGAGCACTGGCCCTCTGGTGAAAAGATGCACCAAAAACAATAAGAGGGACGATTCCAAACGGGCAGTGGATCAAGTGGAAGCTACACTGACACTCTCCTCTCCCAGGACGGAACTGGAATTACAACTAAAACACAGAAAAACCACCCTGAATAATCAACTGAAGACTGGCTGGGGAGAACCCTGATAAGCAAGGGCAGAAAGTGGAGACCATGTAGAGACTGGTAGGAAGTGCGGAAGTGCAAAAGGGCTGGCCGGGCTCCCACAGACAGACAGACAGACAGCTGAAGTTCTGGAGAGGTAACTCAGCTGTGGGGGGTTCCCACTGAGAACTCTGAGGTCTAATCCCCAAGCTGGGATGCCTAGCCCAGAGCACCAGAACTAAGAAAGGCGCCCAGAAAACACCTGGCTGTGATAAAAGTAGGGTTGTCATCTGCCAGCCACAACAACCCTACTTCTTATCACAGCCAGGTGTTATCTGGCTGGAAATGCAGGCACCCTCTTAAAGGGCCAACACAACATTTTGAGTGCAGCCACTCACCTGGCTCCAGCAAAGGAAGGGAAGAGTGGACTGGAGCTGTATGAGCAGCAGTCAGGGTTGGGGACTCTGGAGTTAGACCTCAGAAAACAGACACCCCGATTTCCTGTGCTGAGTCATTCCCTCATACTGCAGAGAACGTCTTTCTCTGGCAGACCATTACCACCCAGGCAGCTTTTGCCTGTGGGGGAAGCAATTGTGCCACCGCAGAGAACGTCTTTCTCTGGCAGACCATTACCACCCAGGCAGCTTTTGCCTGTGGGGGAAGCAATTGTGCCACCCTGTTGGAAAACCTCTCCACCCACCCTGTGGAGTCTATGCCTTGCTAGGGTTGATAGCCTGGGGCTAATCAAGACTGAATAACAATCAGACTGCAGGCAGAGGCAGACCTCTGGAGGCTTTTGAGTCTTTGCCTATCTCCTCTGGGCCCAGGGCTAGGAAAAGCAGACCTTGGTGCACATCTTGCTTCTTCCCAAAGGCACCCAGTCGCAGCAGAGGGAGCCACAAACTATGGATTGCTGACAGCTCCAAACAGGGTACTCAGGGCCAGTCAGAAACAGCATCTGACACTGTCCTGCACTAGAGGTTGGGAGGTGTAGCAGGTCTACCTAATACACAGACACTAACTCAAACAGGCAGCCAAAATGGGGAGACAAAAAACAAACCCAAACAAAATAACAAGAGAATTCTCCAGAAGAACAGCTAAATGAAATGAAAATAAGAAATTTATCAGATATAGAGTTCAGAATGATGGCAAAGATGCTCAACAGCATGAGAAAAGTTACAGTAAGACAAAAACAGTAAGAAATGAAGAATGACAAAACACTAATAAAGAACAAATTGGAAGGAATACACATCAGATTAGGGGAAGCTGAGGACTGGATCAGTGAATTAGAAGATAGGGTAGAAAAAAATCAGAGAACCAAAAAGAAAACCAATTAAAAATCAGGAGGACAGCTTAAGGAAAGAGGGGGACAACTTGAAATGTAACAATAATTGCATCATAGGAATGCCAGAAAGGGAAGAAAGTGAGCAAGGGATAGAGAACGTGTTTGAAGAAATAATGGCAGAAAACTTCCCTAACCAGGTGAAGGAAAAAATCACACAAGTTCAGGCAGCACAGAGAGTTCCAAGCAAGAAGCAGCCAAATAGCCACCCGACACAGACACATCATAATTGAAATGCCAAAAAATTAAATACAAAGAATCTTAAAGGCAGCATGAGAAAAGCAATTTGTTACCTACAAAGGAGTTACCATAAGGTTGTCAGCTGATTTTTCATGAGAAACACTCTAGGCCAGACGGGAATGGCATGAAGTATTCAAGGTAATGAAAACCAAGGATCTGAAACCAAGATTACTATATCCAGCCCAGCCAGCATGGCTCAATGGTTGAGCATTGACCTATGAACCAGAGGTCACAGTTTGATTCCCAGTCAGGGCAGATGCCCAGGTTATGGGCTCGATCCCCAGTGTGGGGCAGGCAGGAGACAGCAATCACTTAATCTCTCTCATCACTGATGTTTCTATCTCTCTCTCCCTCTCTCCCTTCATCTTTGAAATCAATAAAAATATGTATTTTTTAAAAAGATTACTATATCCAGCAAGGCTATCATTCAAAATAGGTGAAATAAAGAGCTTCCCAGACAAAAAAAGCTAAAGAAGTTTATCACCACCAAACCAACACTGCAGGAAATGCTAAAGGGACTGTTGTAATGAGAACAAATAGAAACACAGACATAAAGAATTAAAATGGTGCCCTGATTGGTTTGGCTCAGTGAATAGAGCATCAGCCTGCGGACTGAAAGGTCCCAGGCTTGATTCCAGTCAAAGGCATGTACCTTGGTTGTGGCCACATCCCCAGTGGGGGTTGTGCAGGAGGCAACTGATCGATGTTTCTCTCTCATCGAGGTTTCAGACTCTCTATCCCCCTCCCTTCCTCTCTGTAAAAAAATCAATAAAAAACATATTTTTTTAAAAAGCATGAAAATGGCAATAAATAAGTACCTATCAATAATAGCCTTAAATGAAATTAATTAAATGCTCCAATCAAAAGACACAGGGTAGCTAAATGGATATGAAAACGTGACTCAAATATATATGCTGTCTACAAGAAACCCTCTTCAGAACAAGAGACTCACAGGATCAGTGTGAAGGGATGGGGGAAAAAATTTTGCCATACAAATGGAAATATAAAAAAACACACCTGGGATAGCAATACTCATATCTGACAAAAGAGACTTCAACATGAAGGCCATCACAAGAGACAACAAAGGTCACTACAAAATACTAAAGGGATCGATCCAACAAGAGGATAAAACCCTGATAAACATATATGCACCCAATATAGGAGCATCTAAATATATTTAAAACAAAACCTTCTGGAAGACATTAAGGGAGAGATCAACAGCAATACAGTCATAGTAGAAGTCTTTAACACCCTGCTGACTTCACTGGATAGATCTTCCAGACAAAAATTAACAAGGAAATGATCATTAAAATTAACACACTGAATCAGATGGATTAAAACTGACATTTATAGAACATTTCACCGAAAACTACAGAATATACATTCTTCTCAGTGCACATGGGTCATTCTCAAAGATAGAACATCTGTTAGAACACAAAACAAGTTTCTATAAGTTCAAGAAGATTGAAATCATATCAAGCATCTTCTCAGATGACAATGGAATGAAATTAGAAATCAACTATAGTAAAAACACCCAAAAACATTCAAATGCATGGAGGCTAAATAGCATGTTATTAAACAATGAATGGATTACCAATGAGGTCAAGAAAGAAATCAAAAACTTCCTGCTGACTTCACTGGATAGATCTTCCAGACAAAAATTAACAAGGAAATGGTCATTAAAAATAACACACAACAACTCAAAATCTCTGGGACATAGCAAAAGCAGTCCTGAGAGGAAAATTCATAGCACTACAGGCCTACCTTAAAAAAAAAGAAAAAGAAGAATTAATAATAAACTATTTAATTTTACAACTTGAAGAATTAGAGAATAAGAAAATCCCAGAGTACGTAGAAGGAAATAATAAAGATTAGAGCACAAATAGATGACATAGAGACTACAAAAAACAATACAAAAGATCAATGAAACCAAGAGCTGGTTCTTTGAAAAGATAAACAAGATTGTGAACTGTTTGCCAGACTTATCAAGAAACAGAGAGAGAGGACCCAAATAAATAAAATCAGAAACCAAAGCAGAGAAGTAACAACTGAAACCACAGAAATACAGGAATGTAAGAAAATACCATGAATAAAACTATCTGCCAGCAAGCTGGACAATGAGAATGAAATGGACTAATTCCTAGAAAAATACAATCTCCCAAAACTGAATCAGGAGGAATCAGAAAACCTGACTAGTCCAATAACAACTGATGAAAGTAAAGCAGTAATCAAAAAACTTCCAGCAAACAAAAGCTCTGGTTCAGATGGCTTCACAGGGGAGTTTTATCAAACATTCAAAAAACAACACCTATCCTCCTCAAATTATACCAAAAAATCCAAAAGAAAGGAACACTTCCAAGCTCTTTCTTTGGAACTGCAATTCCAAAACCAGATAAAGACACTACAAAGAAATAGAATCGCAGGCCAATATTTCTGATGAATATCGATGCTAAAATCCACAACAAAATATTAGCAAATTAGATCCAGCAATATATTAAAAAGATCATACACCATGACCAAGTGGGATTTATTCCAGGGATTAAAGGCTAGTACAGTATTCACAAATCAAAAAATGTTATACATCGCGTAAACAAACTGAAAGACAAAAATCACACGACCATATCAACAGAGGCAGAAAACGCAATCAACAAAATCCAACATCCATTTTTTAAAAATATATTTTTTTATTGATTCCAGATAGGAAGGGAGAGGGAGAGAGAGATAGAAAGATCAATGATAAGAGAGAATCATTAATTGGCTACCTCCTGCACCTCCCCTACTGGGGATTGAGCCCACAACCAGGCATGTGCCCTTGACTGCAATCGAACCCAGGACCCTTCAGTTCGCAGGCCTACGCTCTATCCACTAAGCCAAACTGGCTAGGGCCCAATACCCATTTTTGATAAAAACTCTCAGCAAAACAAACAAACAAACAAAAACTCTCAGCAAAGCTGGAATAGAGGGATCATATCTCAACATAATAAAGGCCATATATGACAAAAGTATAGCCAACATAATACTCAATGGGCAAATACTAAAACCATTTCCCCTAAGAACAGGACTAAGACAGGGATGTTTGCTTTCACCACTCTTACTCAACACTAGTAGCCCAGTGTATGAAATTCGTGCATAATGAAAGGGAATTAATTAGAGGAACGTAATTTGGACTCACTATCTAATATCAATAATATGTGAGCGTGAGGCAGTCCGCGTTTCTGAAATTCAATGACATAAATTTTGGCTATTACTTTGCCAAATAAATGGACTTTACAGATATCATTTAAAAGAGCATTCAGCTTAATATTAAAAACTCTAGCTACCAAGTCAGGTCTGTTTTCAACTTTTTGCCAGTGTTGTAAATTATTTGCAATATCTGCCCATTTGGGGTTGCATGTCATGGTTATGAATAAATCGGGCTTGCCATACTTCGTTACAATTGCCAGAGCATCCTGATATCACTGCTGCATATTTCTGGGACTACCCTCAGATGATGATGGAAGTATTATCATTTTACCAATTGGCACATTGTCATTTTCAAATCTAGATTTGAGATAATCCATCAAACCACTATATTTTTCAACTCTCAACTTAGATTGGTTTGCTTTGACAAAATTTATCTGATTGGCCTCCATTTTTGAATATGAATCCACGATAAACTGCTGAGTTAATTTTCCTGCATTTAAAATAGGATTGAACGTGTCCCGCACAGAGAGATGAAATCCATAATACTGCATTTGTGTGACTCGTGTCCTTACATTTTGTCTAATATTATTGTTGATTACACTGTTGTCTCTGAGTCTTAATGCAATATCTGTTCCCCAGCCTTTTTCACCATGTGGAAAAAGAAGAGGATATGTCATTGCATCTAATGTAGGAAACAAGATATTGATTTGTTTCATTTTAGTGGCATTTGGATTATTGGGATCTGGTTTACAATGAATGAGCAAGTCCCTTTCAAAAGGAGGTTCTCCATCTTCGTTTCTGAATATGACAGCAACCTCGGTTACACGGGGAGAATTATATCTACCTGGGTCACTGTTACAATCGTATTTAATCGCCATTGTTACTTCTGTGGGAGCAATACCTTTTGCTGCTGCTTCAGATTGGGCTTCCTTTTCTACCTCATGTAGCATCTTGTACGATTTTGTTAATTCATTTATTTCATGCATGAGGTTGTTGATGTTGATCATGAGTCTTTCTGAGCAGCCCTGGTTTTCTGGCATTGCTAATTTTTTAGTTGTAGCTTCAGCTGTATCCAAATATAGAGCTGAGCAAACTTCTGAGAAACACCATCCAAAGGATGTAAAGTTCCAGTACGGTGATAAACTTGTCCGTGTATTCTAAAACAGTATGGCCCATATCCTGATGGCGATGCAATATTTGCACCCATGGAAGCAAAAGCAAAAGAACTATTTATGGAATGAATATTTTCCATGAAATTTTTACTGTCAGAATCTTTGTTTGTCATTAATCTTTTTAAATATGCCGGGTAATCTGGAAAATGTATATCATTTGGACAGACTTTCCCTTTGCTACAACATCGAGTAAATTTCCCATCGGATGGTTTTTCATCAGAGAAATTTAGTGATAGGCAAAATTCACATCGAACAGTCATTCCACCACAACTATGTTCGAGGATTGCATCCTCATGTCCTCCATTTCCACTGAGAAGGCAGTTCCTACCGGTATTGGTAGTACTTGTTGATGACTGTTCTCTAGACATATTCTGTCATCGCCACCACCTTCTTTCAACTTCAAAGGCACGTTGGTCTTTAGACATTTTCTGTCAATAACGCCAGATCAGAGCGACGTTTTTCCAGTAGCTGCTCTTCAGATACATCCTGTCGCAGGCACCACCTCCCTCAAGATCAGACGCACGCTGCTCTGCAGACATTTTCTGTCGATAATTTTCAGCTGCAGAGCTACATTGTATCAACAGGTGTTCTTTAGACATAGTCCCACCTCTCTACTGTCATGGTCTGAGATGCAGGTGAGAGAGAGTCCTGACTATCAGGCCGCTGAGAGCTGTCTGACCAATGGCTGATTCTGGCTGATTCTGTGGGGGTGGGACTTCCTCCTCCCTGCTGTCAGTTTCTACAGCTGTGATGAGGAAGCTGGGGTAACAGAGGGAGCTGCACCCTCCAAGCCGCCCTCTCTCTTGCTCTGCTCTATGTCCAGTAGTCTCCTGCTCTGCCAAGTCCTCCAAACCTCCTGCTCTCTACCCGCTCCTCTCCTGCTCTGCTCTCCACTGGCAAGGTCCTGGGAGCCCGTGGGTGTGGCTAGGCGAGGGCAGCCTCGGCTCCCCGACCGGCGAAAGTCCCAGGAGCCCGTGGATGTGGCTACGGCCTCACCTCCCGGGGCCAGCGAAGGTCCTGGGAGCCCGCGGGCATGGGTAGGCGCGGGCAGCCTCGCCTCCCCGACTGACGAAAGTCCCAGGAGCCCATGGCCACAGCCGCCATCGCCTCCTGGGGCGCCTGACACTTGCATATGCAAATTAACTGCCATCTTTGTCAGGTTAATTTACATAGTCACTGACTGGCTTGTGGGCATGGCTTGAGCATAGCGGAGAGATGACTAATTTGCATGTTTCTCTTTTATTATATAGGATAGTACTAGAAGTCCTAGCCACAGCAATCAGACAAGAAGACAACATAAAAGGCATCCAAATTGGAATGGAGGAAGTGAAACTCTCATTATCTGCAGATGACATGATATTGTACACAGAAAACCCTAAAAATTCCACCAAAAAACTACTAGATTTAATAAATTAATTCAGCAATGTAGCATGGTACAAAATTAACACCCAGAAATCTATGGCATTTTTATACACCAAAAATGAATTCAACTAACCAAGGAGGTAAAAGACGTGTACTCAGAAACTACAGGACACTGAAAAAAGAGACAGAGGAAGAAATAAACAAGTGGAAGAATATACCGTGTTCATGGATTGGTGGAATCAACATCATTAAAATGTCCATAATACCAAATGCAATCTAGTCAATGCAATCCCCATTAAAATACTAAAAGCATATTTTATAGATCTAGAACAAATACTCCAAAAATTTACATGGAATCAAAATGGACCCCAAATATCTGCAGCAATCTTGAGAAAGAAGAACAAAGTTGGAGGAATCACAATACCAGATATCAAGTTACACTACAAAGCCACTATAATCAAAACAGCCTGGTACTGGCACAAGAACAGGCATATAGATCACTGGAACAGAACAGAGAACCCAGAAATCAAGTGAAGCCATTACACTCAATTAATATCTGACAAAAGAGGCAAGAGCATACAATGGAATCAAGACAGTATCTTCAATAAATGGTGTTGGGAAAATCGGACAGATAAATGTAAAAAAATGACCACCAACTTAGACCATACACAAGAATAAACTCAAAATGAATAAAAGACTTAAATCTAAGTTGTGAAACCATAAAAATCCCAGAAGAAACCATAGGCAGCAAAATCTCAGACATCTCTCATAGCAATATGTTTACGGATAAATCTCCTTGGGAAGGAAAACTAAGGAGAAAATAAACAGATGGGACTACATCAAAACAAAAAGCTTCTGCACAGCAAAAGAAACCATCAACAAAATGACAGAGGAGCCCACTGTATGGGAGAACATATTTGCCAATGATACATTTGATAAAGGGTTAATATCCAAAATATTTAAGGAACTCATACAACTTAACAAAATGAAGACAAACAATCCAACTTAAAAAAAAGGGCAAAGGACCTAAACAAACACTTCTCCAAAGTGGACATGTAGACAGCCAAGAGATATATGGAAACATCCTCAAAGTCACTGATTATCAAAGAGATGCAAATTAAAATGACAATGAGGTATCACCTCACACCTGTCAGAATGGCTACCATCAACAAATCAACAAGTGGCAAGTGCTGGCGAGGATGTGGAGATAAAGGAACCATAGTACTGCTGGTGGGAATGCAGACTGGTGCAGCCATTATGAAAAACAGTATAGAGTTTCCTCAAAAAGTTAAATATGGAACTGCCATTTGACCCAGTGATTCCACTTCTAGGAATATATCCTAAGAAACCCGAAACACCAATCAGAAAGAATGCATGCACCCCTATGTTCATAGCAGCACAATTTACAATAGCTAAGATCTGGAAACAGCCAAGTGCCCATCAGCAGACGAGTGGATAAAAAAAATCTGTGGTATATTTACACCATGGGGTACTGTGCAGCAGTGAAAAAGAAGGCTCTCTTACCCTTTGAGACAGCATGGAGGGACCTGGAGAGTATCAAGCTAAGTGAAATAAGTCAGTCAGAGAAAGACAAGTATTATGTGATCTCACTCATATGTGGAGTCAAATGAACAAAATAAACTGATGAACAAAACAGGTTCAGAAGAGATCAACCAAAGGACTTTTATGCATGCATATGAACATAACCAATGGACACAGACAGTAGGGGGGGTGAGGGCATGTGCTGGGGGGCGGGAGTGGCTGGGGAGAGGTCAATGGGGGGAAAAGGAGACATGTCATTGTTTAAACAATAAAGAATTTAAATTTAAAAAAAATAGATCCAGAGACATAGAAGCATGGAACACTGTTGAATCTCAGAGGGAAGGAAGGGGAGGGTAGGTGGGTCAGAAGAGATCAACGAAAGAACTTGTACACATATATGCATAACCCAAGGACACAGACAAAAGTGTGGTGAAGGCCTGGAGCAAGGGGCAGGGGCCGGCTAGATGGGGTCAATGGGGGAAAAAAGGGTCATCTGTAATACTTTCAACAATAAAGCTTTTAAAAATAAAAATAATAAACATTTTTTAACAACAACAACACAAAACAGTAAGAGGCAAAATAATACACAGCTGCCTCCTGGTTTAGAAAACAGCTGAATGTTGCAGCAGGGGAGAGGTGGCCCTGCCCCAGCAAGGGACAATGTAGAATGGATGCTCAGTGAGCTAAAGGTCAGAAGCCACAGCACGTTGAGGGCCCAGCTCCATTTGCAGACTAGTATTAGGTCTGAACTTTGCAAAAAGCAGAGCTCCAAGAGAATGAGAGGTATTATCCTAGTGCTTTTGTCTCTTAGGATGCCCAGAACAAAGGCTTATGTTGCTTTAAGAATAATTTCCGGCTAAAATCTCCAAGGCCACAAGATTAACAAAGATGTGTGCTTTCCTGAGACCGAGCTCGGTGTCTTAGCTCAGCCAGCTGCTTCAAATATTCCAGGAGCCTTCTCTGTGGAGCCGAAGCCAGGAGGAGAATGTGGTGAGGATTTCGGAGAGCAGCTTCTATTTTTACCTAACGTGTCAGCTGCACATGTCCCCCTGACAGCACATTTGTTTTAGGCAAGGCTATATTTACAATTCCCCAGAACAAAAAGAACAACGAAAGTGGAGAGGAAAAGAACCAACCCAGCTGACGTACTTGTTAAAAAAAGAAAAAACCTCTCAGAGATTTCCACTTGTAGAAAAAGTCACTTGTAGTGGATAGCTCAGAACTTACTAGTCAAGGCCCCTAAGAGCCTGGAGTACCCAAACAGGAGGGTAGGAGGGGATTCTGTATCATAAACGACACTTTAATGAAAGTATTCGTTCAAAGAATACAACTAACCAAAGTGTAAATTAGCTGTAGTGGTCAGAGCATCGGCCCACACACTGAAGGGTCTAGGGTTCGATTCCCAGTCAAGGTCACATATCTGGGTTGCAGGTTCAATACCCGGCTCGTCAGGGTGCATCCAGGAGGCAATCAATCGATGTGTCTCTCCCATATCAATGTTCCCCTCTCTCTCTACCTCTCTTCCCTCCTCCCCCCACCCCTCCCTCCCTTCCACTCTCTCACTAAAAAAAAAAGTCAATGGAAAAAATATCCTTGGGTGAGGATTAACAGGAAAACAAAGTGTAAATGGGAACCAGACAATTCTACATGGTACAAAATCCCTGAGTTTCAATCAGAAAATAAATGAATAAGATCCAGCAGAGAGGATTTGCTCATCACCATCACTGACAAAGAGACTGGTATCAAGATAAGCAGCTGGGGCGGTGATGCAAAGTATAAATTTTAAAATTAGAATTCTTTAGTGTGCCCTTAAGTTCAGTAACTTATGCAGAAACGTAATTAAAGACTTTCTGACCACCCAGCCAGGGTTGAACGTCAACCTATGAACCAGGAAGTCACAGTTTGATTTCCAGTCAGGGCACATGCTGGGGTTACGACTAGATCCCCAGTACGGGGCATGCAGGAGACAGCCGATCAGTGATTCTCTCTGATCAGTGATGTTTCTATCCCTCTCCCTCTCTCCCTTTCTCTCTGAAATAAATAAAAATACTTTTTTTAAAAAAAAAAGACTGACCATCCTTGTCAATATATTTTCAAAGTGGAGGCCTCCGATAAAGAGCTGAACATAAACCAGGAACAGTAAGGCCCTCACAGGAGAGGCGCTGTGACCAGCCCCAACTGGACAGCAGGCTGCAGGCTCTTCGGGCTCCTCGGCTGAGTTTCAGCAGTTACGCAAGGGAGCAAAGCTGCTGCAATAACATAGAAAGGCATCACCGGGCATAGCACCCCAACCGGTTTCAAATGATCAACCCTCCCAATTAAGTGCTTTAAGAATTAGAGGTGAAAGTAATCCAATCATGTTAATGCAGAGTAGTCATCCTTTGAAATGACATCATTCAGAAACATTCTGTACCTCTCTTGATACAAAAATGAAGTGCAATTAACATACAGTATTTGCACAGTCTCAGCAGAGTTCTGGGTGAGCAGAAAATTCACTGTCACTATTACTACTTGGTATTAAGGGTCAACTGGTCAAGATTCAATTATTTCACAATAAAGATACAGTAAAATTAGTCACACATCATCCCGATTACTCTTAGGTAGAAACTAGAATATCAACTGCCAATGTTCCATTTTCAAAATAGAAGTGGAAAGGCCCATCTCGTTTCCAATAACGTATCAGGAGAGATTAACTTGACACAGCACGTCATGCTTACATCATCTCTATATCGGGACTTGTGTATCACCACTGCTTTGGAAGGGACCGTGGACTCAGGTTTCCGGATGTTAAATTCAGGCTTCGGTCTGGTCTGTTCTTGCAGAGTTTTCCACTCATCTAGGGTCATCTCTTGAACTTGAGTTTCTTCTTCTACCTCCAACTCAGGAACTCTGGAAAGTTTAATCATAAAGAATAACTTTTGATGGGTTTGAAATGTCTACTTTCACAAAGAAAAAGTCACAGCCATTAGTTTAACATACTTTCATGATACTGCATCTCAAATCTAAAGAAGGTAAGAAAATCTTTGGGCCAAAAGCTTCGTTTTATTGTCACGATTTTATGCCATCACTGCCAACGCAACCTATCGGTGTTCAAAGCAGTCTTTGAAAAGCAGGAACATTACCATCCCAATGACAGGCACCTGACCACCAGGACTCCCTTCCCAGGTGGCATTGCACATGACATGAGACAATTGTAGAAGGAAGTGAGAAAAGCTACTGAGATAAAACAAAGGAAACCATGAATACATTATAAAACAATGGGCCACAAATGCCTACTTTTATAAATATCCTCTTTAAATTCGTTTTTTTAAAGAAAAAGAAGATAAACATGTAGACTAATGAAGTCCAGAAATAAACCCTCACATTTATGATCGACTGATTTTTTTGGACCAGAATGCCAAAGACAAAAGGAAACAGTCTCTCCAAGAAATGGTGCTGGGAAAACTGGATATCCACGTGCAAAAGAAAGAAGTTGAATCCCTACCTCACACCAAAATGTAAGAGCTAGAAGTATGGAACTCTAGAAAACATAGGTGTAAACCTTCATAATTTGGATTAGGCAATGGTTTCTTATATATGACACCAAAAGCACAAGCAACAAAAGAAAAAGCAAATACACTGGGCATCACCAAAACTGAAAACCTTTGTGCTGCAAAGGATACCATCAGGAAATTAAAAAAGACAAAGCAAAGAATGGTAGAAAAAATGTGATAATCATATATCTGATAATGGACTTATATCTAATAATACACCAAGGACTCTTACAACTCACTAAAAAAAAGGATCCAACTCAAAACCAGGCAAGGCTCTGAGCATTTTCCCAAAACAGGTCTGTAAATAGCCAATAAGATGCTCAACATCATCAGACATCAGGGAAATGCAAATCAAAACCACAACAACTTTTATCACTCCACCATCACTGAATTGTTTAGACACAAAAGGCTATTTGGAAAGTGTTGGTGAGCCCTGGCCCAGTTGGTTTGAGCGTTGTCCCAATATGCCAAGGTTGCAGGTTCAATCCTCGGTCAGGGCACATACAAGAATCAACCAATGTGGGTATAAATAAGCGGGACAAGAAATCAATCTCTTTTTAAAAATCAATCAATCAATAAATAAGTGTAGGTGAGGATATGGAGAAATTAGAACCTTTTATATTTCTGGTGGAAATATGAAATGGTGTGGCCATTTTGGAAAATAGTCTGACAGTTCCTCAAAAATTTAAACATAGTGCTACCATCTGACCCAACAATGTGCCTCCTAGGTATCTACACTAATAAAAGAGAAAGATGTAAATTGACTGTACCTTCACGATGCCCACCAGCCAAATCAGGAGTATGCAAATTAGCGGGACAAAGATGGCGGCAGCCACAGAGCCAGCCAGAGCGAGCAGGAGGCTTGGGTCGCCCCTGGCAATGGAGGAAGCTAAGCTTCCTGCTTGCCCAGGCTGGCCACCAAAGAGGGGCCTGTGGACACGGAGCCCGTCTGGCCACCAAAGGGGGAGCCTGTGAGCAGAGGACACAGAGCCAGACCGGGCGGGCGCCGAAGGAGGGGCCAGTGAGCGGAGGATATGGAGCTGCCCAGGCAGGCGCGTGGAAGGCTTGGGTGGCCCCCAGCCACTGAAGGAGGGACACAGAGCCAGCCCAGGCATACGGGAGGCTTGGGTCACCGTTGCCCGGGCCGGCTGTCGAGGGAGGGGCCTGCAAACAGCCCTCAGCCCCTTACCCAGGCTGGCCACGCCCCCCAAGTGGGGACCCTCACCCCATGCAGGCATGGCCGGCCTGCAAACCACCATAGGCCCCTTGCCCAGGCCGCCCCGCCCCCCAAGGGAACCCCCACCCTGATCCGGGACACCCTTCAGGGCAAACCAGCCGGCCCCCCACCTGTACACCAGGCCTCTATCTATACTAATAAAAGGGTAATATACTAATTAGACTGGGAGACCTTCCAGACGTTCTTCTGGACAAAGCCATGGTGGTGGGGCCAAGGTAGAGGCGGTTAGGGGCCAAGAGGGGAGGGCAGTTTTGGGTGATCAGGCCGGCAAGGGGGGGCAGGTGGGGGTGAGCAGGCCAGTGGGGGGGGAGCAGTTGGAGGCGAGCAGGCCAGCAGGCAGAGTGGTTAGGGGCAATCAGGCAGGCAGGCAGATGAGCGGTTAGAAGCCAGCAGTCCTGGATTGCGAGAGGGGTCCCAGATTGGAGAGGGTGCAGGCCCACGAATTTTGTGCACTGGGCCACTAGTACTAGTATATCCAAGAGCAATAAAAACATAAGTCCATGTGAAAACTAACAATCACATAAAAATTCAATAATGCTATTTATAGCATCATTATTTATAATAGGCAAAAAGGAGAAACAGCCTAAATGTCAATATGTCAATCAGCTGATAAACAGATAAACAAAATATGGTCTATCTACATTATAGAACAGGGGTGGGCAAACTTTTTGACTCGAGGGCCACAATGGGTTCTTAAACTGGACCGGAGGGCCGGAACAAAAGCATGGATGGAGTGTTTGTGTGAACTAATATAAATTCAAAGTAAACATCATTACATAAAAGGGTACGGTCTTTTTTTTTTTTAGTTTTATTCATTTCAAACGGGCCGGATCCGGCCTGTGGGCTGTAGTTTGCCCACAGCTGTTATAGAATATTATTTGGCTATAAGAAGGAATGAAGAACTGATACATATTACAACATGTATAAATCTTGAAAACACTGTTATGTGAAATAAGTCAGCTACAAAAAGTTTATGTATGATTCAATTTATATAAAACATCCAGAAAGGGCAAATTCATAGAGACAGAAAGCAGATTAGTGGTAGCCAGGGACTGGGGGGAGAGAAGGGAGGGGTAGGAGAGGTAGGGGCTGAGGGGAGAGGGTGAATAGGAATTGAGTGTTTATGGGTGTGGAGTAATGAAAATGTTTTAGAATGAGATAACGGTGATAGTGGCATAACATTCTGAAAAGTACCATATGTCACTTAATTGTACACTTTAAAATGATCAAAACTGTAGGGTAGCTCAGTTGGTTAAGTATCATACCAATATGCTAAGGTTGTGGGTGTGATCCAGTCAGAGCACGTATAAGAAGCAACCAATGATGCATAAATAAGTGGAACAACAAATCAATGTTTGTCTCTCTCGCAAATCAATAAATTTTAAAAAATGATCAAAAATATAAGTGTTATGTTATACATATTTTACCACCAAAAGAGACAATAAAGAAGAAATGAAGTATTAATACATCCTACGACGTGGATGAACCTGAAAACATTATGCTAAGTGAAATAAGTCAGACACAAAAGGACAAATATATTCCACTATGTGAGGTACCTAAAATAGGTAAATTCATAGAGACAAAGTAGAATGGGGGTTATCAGGGACCGAGGGGGTGGGAATGGGAGTTATTATTTCATGGGCACAGTTTGTTTACAATGATAAAAAAGTTCTGAAGATGGATGGCAAAGATGGTTACACACAGTATGAATGTAATTAATACCACTAAACTGTACACTTGAAAATGGTTAAGGTGGCAATTTTTATTATATATACTGTACCACAATTTTTAACACTTAATAATGTAATATACCAGAAACCATTGAATTGTACAGTTTAAATGAAGGAAGTGTATAGTGTAGGAATTGTATAAGGCTTAAAAGAAAAAAAATCATTAATGGGGAGCAGGAAGGGGAACAAATCTGTAATACTGTCCTTGAAAAGCTAATGTAATTTCAGGTTCTAGATTATAGGTTAATGATATAAAAAACCTCAGCAAAATCAGGAGAGAAACCTAATCACAGAGGAAACAAAATAGACACAATTGCAAAGTGACTTTAAATGCCAAGCTGATGGTGGGAAGAACATCAAAGCAGTGGGTGTCTCTGAAGAAGCATTAGGGAACTTCCAGGTGATGGGAACATTCTACACCTGATACATATGCCATTTATCAAAACAATGAATGTACTTATTTTTGTACATTTCACAATAAATAAATTATATATCAATTTAGCCGGTGGGTATATGTGTTTATTGTAAAATTCTTTAAACTTTGCTGTGCTTTAAATTTTTCATAAAATATGTTGAAAAATACTAATATTAAAATATATCCCAACCCTGGCCAATGTGGCTCAGTTGGTTGTAGCATTGTCTTGTACACCAAAAGGTGCAAAAGGTGGTGGGTTCAATTCCTGGTCAGGGCTCATACCCACATTGCGGGTTCGATCCCCAAGAAGAAACCAATCAATACTTCTCTCCCACATGGATGTTTTCCTTTCTCTCCCTTCCTCTCTCAAAAACAAAAGTCCATAAAAATTATGTATTTATGTATATATATAATATATGTGTGTGTGTGTGTGTGTATATATATATGTATCTCCTAAACTAATATTGGCAAAAATATGAAAAGACATTAAAAGTTGTAATAGCAAAATACTGGAAAGAACCCAAACTCATCTAGAGAGAAATTTGGTGGAAAATTATAGCTATTAAACAGCAGAATATTTATCAGTTTAAAAAGTAATGAGAAATATCTGTATATATATTGCTATGTAGCATCCCTTGCACATATGGATGAAAAAGCAAGGTGGAATGGAATGTATGTTAGTATTCACCTAGAGAGACATACAAATGTATACACATAATAGTTTTTTTTAATTATAATATAAATCAGGGAAACAGCAGGGATAGAAGCTAGTTGAAAAATATCATGTTTTATCAGACTGCACTTTTGGAAACATGTAATTATATTTTACACAACTATAAAACAGACTAAAATTAAAACTCAATGTCTAAAATTTAAAAGCAAAATTAATCAAATTAATCCAACTATTTATGAAGCTGTTGATATAACCAACAAAAGAAACTAAAGTGCCTTTAAAATATGAGTTTACTCATTTCTCTCTATATAAGTGTTTAGTAGTCATTATTGGAAGTAGTGTTGATAATACTCTATGTGGCTGCTGTGTGTTTCACATGAGTAAAAGTAGAATGTTACTAACAACTGGGATTTTCAACATGGAAAAAAAAGACACAAATATAAAAAATTTTAGCTAAAAATCTTGCAGTCCTAACTTTCAAATAGAAATATTAAATTAACTCATAACACATTTTACCTTAAAAATATGTGTATGTGTCTGTTTCCTTGTTGTCAGTTAAATGTCTTAGAAATAGTCAAGAACCTAGGAGCAGTGAGCATCCCTAGTGGCCAGACTATGGTATCTAAATACCACGTTCTATTAAAGGACTATGGCTCTTTGAAAAATGGATCAGTATGAAGCATGGGATAGGAAGTATAAATGACGACTCTGGAACCACAGCAAGAAAGCTATCAAAGACCACTAAATGTGTGTCAAAAGGATCAAGAATCAACTTGCAGAGGTTCCCTCTAGTAAGAAAATGGGTCAGTTTAAATAAAAACCTCAGTGGGTTGAACCATACTAGATATGTTTAAGTCTCTAAATTCATAATGACACTTTAAAAAGATCGGCTCCTTGGAAGGACTCTAGGGAACCAAGTTATTATTCTAAAAATGGATAACCTTTTATTTAACAGGTACCTTTTATTTATCTTGTATTTCCTTAAAAAACTTATACCTCGATGCAATCAACTAGTTCTACTGCAGATAATTCCAACTAATAACTAAAGAATGACAGACTATCACCAATTTGCAGCTCCAATGGACAAAGGTAATAATAATCAGCAACCTTCCATAACCTATTAAACAACTTTGCCAAAAAGTTGAACCCAAATTTTTTATATTATTGATTTTAGATAGAGAGGAAGGGAGAGAAACATTGATGTGAGAGAAACATCAATCAGTTGCCTCTTGTATGTACCCTGACGGGACCGAACCTACAACCTGGGTATGTGTCCAGGAATTGAACCGGCAGCCTTTTGGTGCATGGGGCAACACTCAATCACTGAGCCACAACAGCCAGGGAGAACCTGAAATTTGACTAAACTTCTCTCATTACTCATTTTCAGGAAGTACACAAAACATAGGGACAGAGAAACATGTCCAACTGCTCTACTAGAAATGCTGTGCTGGAACTGGCTTGCTTGCATCAAGTCATAAAGCCAATTGTTAAAATTTCAGGAATTTTGTGAGCCAGATGTTAAACACAGTCATTGTTTCAAACTAACTTGTATACTCTTATAATTAACTATATTATTAAAAAGCTAATGAACGCTCACAACTCACATTCCCTAATTATTTCACTACATTTTACCTCTACTTGTGCACAGTGGAAATACTACACGATGGTGCACGACTGCACATCTCTCCCTAGTGATGTCACATTGGTTGGGTTTTTGTTTTTAATATATTTTTATTGATTTCAGAGAGGAAGGGAGAAGGAAGAGAGACATAGAAACATCAATGATGTGAGAGAATCATTGATAGGCTGCCTCCTGCACGATCCCTACTGGGGGTTGAGCCTAAAACCCCGGCATGTTCCCTCGATCGGAATCAAACCCAGGACCCTTCAGTCCACAGGCCGACACTCTATCCACTGAGCCAAACCAGCTAGGGCACATTGGTCGTTTTAAATCAGTCATTTAAGAATATTTACACCACAGAAACCAGCAAGCGCAACAGATATGTGCTTTTTTGTCCCAGAGAACCAGGCATTAAGTATTCACCAGCATACCATTGCCCACAGGATGTTTCAGTAAAATTCTGACTCTGGAAAACTCTTTGGACACATGACCTAGTTGTTTAACAAATAAATTGCAAGAGAAAACAAATTAAAAGTGACTCAAGGGTAATCAAGGTAGTGTGATATTACCGTAATATAGACCAACAAAATAGAGTACAGAAATACGCCCACATTCATGGGCAACTGATTTTCAGCAATGATGTTCAGTGTGCTGGAATGTCTGGATGTGCAAAGAAAAGAGCTTCTATCCATACCACGAACCGGGCACAAAAATCCACTCAAAAGGGATCAAATAAATACATATTACTTTTTTAAAATAATGGATCAGAGACCTAAGTATAACACCCAAACACCCAAAATTATAAAACCGATGCATTCAATTCACCCTTCAAGAAGTTATAAACCAGGATGTGCACTGATATACATGTAGCTAAATGTCAAAAGCCTGAGTGTTGGATTAATACTCAGACAGAGAGCATCACCATCTTCTAATGCACTTCTTACATACAAGCCTACTGTGAAATTACCCAAAGTTATCACTGTGCAATTAGAAATGTTAGCGATCATTTACATTTGACAAGGCAGTGCAGAAACAAGAATTTCCCAGCAGTCTTCCACTAGAGGGCCCGGCAGCGGCTCCACCATGCAGCTCCTGCCGTTCTAACTAGATGCTCACTGTCCACTGCGGTCAGCAGAAAAGAGAGGAAGATGTGCTGGCTGGCAGAGAAGAGAGGGGAGATTTGCTGACCGGCTCTGCGAGGACAGTGCAAACAATGAGTTGGCCACCAAATCATTATTTTGTCTATCAGAGGAACTGTTTAATTGGAAGAATTATTTTGTCTAATATTACCAACACTAGAGTACTGCAATCAATTCTAGAGATTAGAATAATGCTATAATTTACTTTCTATTATTCTGTTTTATGTTAAATTTGTAGAAATGGTTTATTGGCTCAAAAAGGATATATTTTTGTCCTAAAAATAACTCACTTTCTCACAAGGGGTGGGGAACCTTTTTTCTGCCAAGGGCCATTTGGATATTTATAACATCATTTGTAGGCCATACAAAATTGTCAACTTAAAAATTAGCCTGCTTTATTTGGTCAAACGTTTAGTTAATTCACCCCTAATGCCTCCACGGGGCCAGACCAAGTGATTTCTCGGGCTCTACACAGCCTTCAGACTGGACGTTCCCACCCTGATATATACACTGCTAACCGACTTCCTTAGCTACCTCCCTGTCTAAATATTGCTGTTAATTGTTCACCTACTTCTTAAATGCATTTCTTAGTCTTGAATGGGTAAGTTAACAGCTTTCAAAATCATCAGTCATTGTAGCATTTTACTCTTGCAATAAGTAACAATAATAATAGCAGCTGGTTTGGCTCAGCAAATAGAGCATTGGCCTGCGGACTAAAGAGTCCTGAGTTCAATTCCAGTCAAGGTCACTTACCTCGGTTGTAGGCTCGATCCCCAGCCCAGGTTGTGGTGCATGCGGATGTAACCAATCGATGTGTCTCTCTCACATTGATGTTTCTCTCTCTCTGTCTCTCCCCCTCCTTCCTCCCTTCCACTCTCTCAAAAAATCAATGGAAAAATATCCTCAAGTGAGGATTAACAAAAAACCAAAACAAAAATAACAGCAGGTATTTTACAGCACTAACTATGTGCCAGGTCCTACTCTCTGTGACACACATACACATAACCCGCAACCAACCCTTATAACAACCCTCTGATATAGTCCTGTTATTTTTCCCATTTTGCAGATGAAGGAAATAGAGATTAAATAACTTGCCCTAACTACTACATGGCCGAGCAGGGATTTGAACCCAGCATACTGGCTTGGAGTCCATAGACACCCTCTTGGAAGCTAAAGGGTAAGTAAAAGGTAAATAGATGAAGGTGGGGGAGAGGGGCTTGGAGGCACAGAAAAAGGAGGCAGCAGCACTTGGAGAAGCTCTATGCCAAGTGTGGGGGTAGACCAGGAGAAAGGTATTTGGCAACATAAATAAGGACCACCTGGTGGGCCCAGAGAAAGCACAGACACTCTGCAGGGGCCAGACCACACAGGACCATGCGGGTCAGGACAAGGAACAGAAAAGGGGCCTGAAGCCACCGGGATCTTCACAAGGCTCAGGGCATGGAACTCATCGCCAGTGTGAAAGCCACTTTGGTGTGGCAACGGCTACTAGAAGGTGAGCACACAGGAAGGGAGCCCATGGGAGCCACCGTGACAGACCAGCTGACAACAGCTGAGCCTGTGACACGTGAAGGTAGTGGATTTAGAAGGTACCAATCATCAGGGCAGAGTGACAGACTGGATTTTGGGGAAAGAGGGACAAGAAGAAGGACGTCTCAAGGATGACTCCCGGAGTCTGATTTGTGCAACTAGTTGGATGGCAATGCTGCTCCACAAGATGAGGGCCCGAGGAGGGTGGACCTCAGCCCTGGACGTGCTGCAGGAGCCGCCCTGGATGTCCACAGGCAGGTGTCCAGCAGGAAGGCAGACCCACAGGCCTGGAGTCCGCGCTGAAGGTGGGAGCCCAGGCACACACTCTGGAGTCAGTGTGTGAACGACAATTCAAGCTGCACAGTGCGTGAGTTCCTTCAAAAAGACGCTAGAAAGGGAAGGCTAAGGCAGAGCCCTGAAGACTCATATTTTAAAAGACCAGAGAGACAAGGAGGAGTCTGCAAAGGAGCTGAGAGGCAGGAGGAAAGCCAGAGAGTGCAGGAATCCCAGAAACCAATGGCAGGGTGCCCTTAAGATCAATAGCCCTGGCCAGGTGGCTCAGTTGGTTGGAGCATTGTCCCGCACACCAAAACAAGGTCCCAGTCAGGGCACATACCTAGGTTGTGGGTTCGATCCCCAGTCAAGGTGTATATGGGAGGCAACCGATTAATGTTTTTCTCTCACATCAATGTTTCTCTTTCTCTCTCTCTCTCTCTCAACACGTCCTCTGGTGAGGATTTAAAAAAAAAAAGGATCAAGCCCAGGCCGGTTTGGCTCAGTGGATAGAGTGTTGGCCCTCGAACTGAAAGGTCCTGGCTTTAATTATAGTCAAGGGCATATGCCCAGGTTGCAGGCTCGACCCCCAGTAGGGGGCATGCAGGAGGCAGCCGATCAATAATTCTCTCATCATTGATATTTGCTTCTATCTCTCTCTCCCTCTCCTTTCTTCTCTGAAATCAATAAAAATATATATATTTTTAAAAAGGATCAATAAAGTCAGATGCTCTGAGAGGTCAAGGACAACACAGACCAAAACATCCATCAAGCCTGGAGACATGGGGACTTTCAGAGAGCAACAGGACAGAGCCAGGCCTGGAGTGAAATAAGAAGTGAAAAGGGAGCCCTAGCTGGTTTGGCTCAGTGGATAGAGCGTTGGCCTGAGACTGAAGGGTCCTGGGTTCGATTCTGGCCAAGGGCACATGCCCGGGTTGTGGGCTCGATCCCCCATAGGCAGGAGGCAGCCGATCAATGATTCCCTCTCATCATTGATGTTTCTATCTCTCTCACCCTCTCCCTTCCTCTCTAAAATCAATAAAAACATATTTTTTTTAAAAAGGGAGAAAATGCCCTAACCGGTTTAGCTCAGCGGATAGAGCGTCGGCCTGCGGACTCAAGGGTCCCAGGTTCGATTCTGGTCAAGGGCGTGTACCTTGGTTGCGGGCACATCCCCCGTGGGGAGTGTGCAGGAGGCAGCCGATCGCTGTTTCTCTCTCATCGATGTTTCTAACTCTCTATCCCTCTCCCTTTCTCTCTGTAAAAAATCAATAAAATATATATTTTTAAAAAAAGGGGGGGGAGAAAATGAAGAAAGAACACACACCCCAAGAAAGGTGGCTGACAGAATGTGGGACAAGAGGAGGAGACTGAAAATAGGAGAAGTGGGGCATGTTTAAAATGCTTGTTGGAAGACCAGAGTAGGGCGGCAGGAGGCGAGTAGACCTGAGGGGAGGAGCTAGTGAGTGTGAGGTTTCTGTGAAGTCAGCAGGAAACAGGTGGGAGGAGCTGTGGCGCCTCCCTTTCGCCACCTAGAAGGCGCAGCAGGAGGCAGGTTTGCACCTTTGGGCGTGGGAGGGTGACACAGCTCCCATCTGATGGCTCCTAATTCCTCTGAGGGCCAAGGTGTATATAGAAGATGAAAGAGCAGGTGTGGGCAAATGGGGGGCAGTGCCAGGGATCTGAGGAGACGTGAAGAATTAAAGCAGTCATTGTAGGGGGGACTCATTTCAGAATGCTGGCGACCAACAGTGACCTGCAGTGCTCAGCTGTGGGTGCCGGAGAGAAGGCGGATAGCCACAGCCATCTAGGAGGCGGATCCTGCTGGCCAGGGGGCTTAAGGACTTGGCAAGAGTGCTCGAGAGGGACCAGGGGCCTCAGCTCCATGAAGAAAGGAGGAGGGAGAATAAAGGGACAAGAGAAGGGGTCATGACAAGAGAGACTGGTCACATACAGGCTGCTGGTGGAAAAGAGGTTATAGACACAGGACAGAAGACTCGAATTTAACCAATTCATTATCATTACTAACCACTCATTAGATCTGAATTATTAATCAGTTCAATTACTTGAATACATTAAGATCAACCTCTGTGATGTGACAAAAGGCTGAGCTGCCCGCTCTATGAAGCATTCTTAGAAATTGGTAACAAAAAGCCCCATAACCCAATGGGAAAAAGAGCTAAACACCTACTTGGCTGGCGAGCCCTCCTCCAGGGCGTCCGGGGACTCCTCCACCACTGGGGGCTCCTCCATAGGTGCAGCTGGCTCCACGTCACTGAAAGCAGCAAGAACCATCCCAGTCACACACACTTGTTGACATCAATGCTCTCAGATATTCAAGAGAGAGAAAAACATATTATAATGCCCTTTTTCTTAAGTACATATCCTTCAAGGAATTATATACGCACACACAGGTAACCCACATTAAAATAAAAAAGACAAAATGCTCTCAATTGATAATTCATATAAACTATTTTCACAAATGTGAAAGGTACTTTGAGAAATAGAAGTTTCTATAAATGGTCTAAAATTAAAACAGATTATAAAGGACCAGAAGAAATATTCAAAACTCTTCTGAACTCAGAAAATTCCCAATATTAATAGGGGCCATAAAATGACTTACAATAGATAAGTATATGCCATATCTAACTTTTAGAAATTGGTAAAAAAGTAAAAACATTCCATAGAAGTGTGGATTATAAACAAGCTGGTAATAACTATTTGAATTTTAACATATATGACTTTAATTCTTCCTTTTTATGGTAACATTAATCCTATCTAAACATTACTTAGAAACAAATTAGTCCCAGCAAAGAAATTTCATTTTCAGGAAAATGCTAAAATTAGTCAATATATTTGAGTATATAACGTCAATATAATGGACATTAAATATCCATTAGAAATATTTTACACTCTATGTACAGAACCCAGCTTCAAAAAATAAGCTATTTTTTCTAAAGTAAAGAAATTGAACTGCAATAACAGAATAGACTTTTTAAAATATATATATATTTTTTTATTGATTTCAGGAAGGGGGAGGAAGAGAGATAGAAACATCAATGGAGAGAGAATCATTGATCGGCTGCCTCCTGCACGCCCCCTACTGGGGATCGAGCCAGCAACCTGAGCATGTGCCCTTGGACGGCATCAAACCCAAGCCCCTTCAGTCTACAGGCTGACGCTCTATACACTGAGCCAACCGGTTAGGGCCAGAATAGACTTTTTACACTAATTTTTGTTGTTAATCCTCACCCGAGGATATTTTCCCATTGATTCTGAGGGAGATTGGGAGGGAGGGGGGAGACAGAGAGAGAGAAACATCAATGTGAGAGAGACACATGGATTGGTTGCCTCCCACAGGCTCCGACTGGGGCCAGGGATGAAGCCTACAACCGAGGTAGGATCCTTGACTGGAATAGAACCTGGCACCCTTCAGTCTGCGGGCTGACACTCTATTCACTGCGCAAAACTGGCTAGGGCTACATTAATATTTTTAATTTTCAAATTAAAGCTATTGTAATCAGCTTTTGAAATAAAAACTCAGTTTTTCAATACAAAGTCTGAATGATTAATTTTTACTTTTAAAAAAGGTCCTGAATCAAACGCACTTGTGTTGGGAGGACATCATGTGCTCCGCCCCGCGGAGGCCCTTCACAAGGCGCTGGCACCTCAGCCTGACCCTGCGGGGTCATGGGAGGTTTTAGCATCAACAGCCACAGCACTGAATTACTCCAACTTTCTATTTTTCTCTTGGCCATGTAATAAACCAACGGGATAAAAAACATAACTGCACTTACAGTCATAGCTTTCAAAAATACATAAAACGGTTGATGTTTCTAACTCTCCCTCTCCCTTCCTCTCTGATATCAATAAAAATATTTTTTTTAAAAAATTCATAAAATGGCTACAAAGAAACGGGGAAGGAAAAAAGTAGAGGACTACAAAGAGACTTTATAAAAACCAGTATTTCTAAAACTTGAGCAATTGATTTTAAAGAAAAAAATCACAGATCTCCCCCCTATATTGACCTAAGTTATTTTATAAATAAACATAAAATTAACATTGTATCTACAGGTCTTATAGAACCATATGACCACAACTACAAAACAATCAAGTGTCAATATCACGCACAATTTACTTTGGCAGGTTTTGTTATTCTGTTTAATGCCAATCGCCAATGCTGGATTAGTCAGAGGAAAGATGCAGCTCCAGGGCCAGGGCCAAGTCCACTTTGCCTTCAGTTATTCTAACACAGAAAATGCCCACTTGCACACCTATGTTCCACAACACCATGCTGAACACATCAAAGCTTTGTTTCCCAGCTCAAATTCAATCACACTTCACACTTAAACAAATGAATGACGCGAACAGATTTCAGCCAAATGTTCAATTACTAAACTGTTCTGCTCTTCACAATAGAAGCTGGAAGGCAACATTGCTGAAAATTGCATTATGGGTGTCTATTTTAATTGGTAACAAAAAAATAATATCTGATATTATACTTTAAATTACGATGATGGAGCAAATTCTATTTTTAGCACAGGTACTTTATGACAAACTGTTCTAAAAACCAATAACACTGGAAATGGCTCAGGCCGCCATTTTGAAAGCAGCCTGCCCACAGATCTTGTCCTACTGCCAGTATCTTCGAACAGGATTCCTACCCCTTCGTCACCCCCACACTGAGCCGGCAGCATCGGGCCTGGTCAGCCAGGGACGCATCACTTATGGGTTAGGCTTACCTCTCCTCTTTCCTCATTCACAAAAAGTAGCACATTACTCTACTATACTGCACAGTTTTCATGGCAAATCAAAATCTCAATTTAAGTAAATAATTAAAGTCTTAAGCTACGAAAAATCTCTCAATTAAAGATTATTACCACCTAAGAGCTTTGAGTTTAGAGCTCACAAACCAATCCAAAATGAGTGCCATAGGGCACTTTTCATCTCCACATCGGACATGCCGGTCGCTAGGAGACACACGGTCATCTCTTCATGCTACGAAGCCAATACCGACCTCTTAGGGTAACTAATCACTTGGAGCCAAAAATAATTTTAAGTTCCAATGCAAACTGAAATGGCCCTGGTCGGTGTGGCTCAGTTGGTTGAACATCGTTCCTTGCACTGAGAGGCCGCAGGTTCAATTACTGGTCAGGGCACATGCCCGGGTTGCCAGCTCGATCCCCAGTAGGGGGCATGCAGGAGGCAGCAAATCTAGGTCTCTCTCTCCCTCTTCCTTCCTCTCTCTAAAAATCAATAAAAACATTTTAATAAAGGAAAACAAAACTGAAATGGCATGGTAGTATTATAGTAAATCAGATCATTCAAGAGGTGCCTGTATTGCCCTGACCGGTTTGGCTCAGTGGATAGAGTGTCGGCCTGAGGACTGAAAGGTCCCAGGTTCGATTCCGGTCAAGGGCATGTACCTTGGTTGCGGGCACATCCCCAGTAGGAGGTGTGCAGGAGGCGGCCGATCGATGTTTGTCTCTCATTGATGTTTCTAACTCTCTATCCCTCTCCCTTCCTCTCTGTAAAAAGTCAATAAAATATATTTTAAAAAAAAAAAAGAGGCGCCTGTATTACTTTTAAAAAATATATTATCACAAAAAAATGTATATATCACAGCAAAATAAAACAAATTGAAAAGATTTGTAATCAAGATCCTATAGAACCCCCGACTGAGAACATTAAACGAGTTTTTCTTCCTTTCAAGGACAATACAGATGTGCAATGGTAGTCAATCTAATGCTACATTTGATATTACTGTCTACATTTGTCTTTAAGGATAAAATTTATGAAAAATACGTTTATGCAAAAAGCTTATATTCCAAAGGAGAAAAGTGGAAGTCTGGATCCTCTCAAGAGTTCCAACTTGAAAGCCAGCCTGCAACATGTCCTAGGTGACCCATTCCTCACCCTACACTGCCTGGAGGTACTTCCTACCTGTCCCTTTGCAGACACCACGAAGGCACTGTCCCTGCAGCCAAGAAATGACAGAAACATTAGCACCGAGCACCTCCCTTAAGGAGCAAAACTAGCACAGATCCGAGGCACCATGATGCCTGAGAAATGTCAAATTTGAACCTCAGGTGAGCTTCAATCTGCACATGATTTCAGGAAATCAAGATGCAATGTATAAAAGAACTCTGAAAGGTCACAGAGAAGTAAAGTATAGGGCTCACAAACCAATCCAAAATGAGTGCCATAGAGCACCTTTCATCTTTACATTGGATATGCCAGTCGCTAGGAGACATATGGTCATCTCTTAAATATCCAGGCATTTAAAACCCATTCTGAAGCATATGCAAATGTAGTGTCATGTGCTTGCACCATCAGCAAACAAGCAAATGTGTTTGGCTAAAATAAGATAAAATGAAAGAATTTTTCAAATTGAATTTATTGGGTGACATTAGTTAATAAAATTATATAAGTTTCAGGGGTACAATTCTATAATACATCATCTGTATAACATATTGGGTGTTCACCACCCCAAGTCAAGTCTCCCTCTATCACCACTTATGCCCCCTTTATCCCCGCCTACTTTCCCCCGCCCCCCTTTCCCTCTGGTCATCACCATGCTGTTGTCTATGAGGGTTGTTTTTTTTTCACTTAATCCCTTCGCCTTTTTCACCCAGCCCACCTACCCCCTCCCCTTTAACAGCTGTCAGTCTGTTCTCTGTCTGAGTCTGTTTCTATTGTGTTTGTTGGTTTATTTTGTTCATTAGATTCCACATATAAGTGAGATCATATGGCACTTGTCTTTCTCTGACTGGCTTATTTCACTCAGCGTAATACTCTTCCGGTCCATCCATGCTGTTGCAAAAGGTAAGATTTCCTTCTTTTTAATGGCCGAGTAGTATTCCATGGTGTAAATGTACTGCAGCTTTTTATCCTCTCATCTGCTGATGGGCACTTGGGCTTTTCCAGATCTTAGCTATTGTAAATAATGCTGCTATGAACATAGGGTTGCACATAGTCTTTCAAATCAGTGTTTCGGCCTTCTTTGGATAAACTCCCAGAAGTGGAATTGCTGGGTCACAGGCAGTTCCATTTTTAATTTTTTGAGGTAAGTCCATACTGCTTTCTAGTGGCCGCACCAGTCTGCGTTCCCACCAGCAGTGCAGAAAGGTTCCCTTTTCTCCACAACCTAGCGAACACTTGTTAGTTGATTTGTTGTGGTAGCCACTCTGACATGGGATTTCTCATTGTGGTTTTAATTCACATCTCTCTGATGATTAGTGACATTAAGCATCTTTTCATATGTCTCTTGGCCATCTGTATGTCCACTTTGGAGATGTGTCTATTCAGGTCCTTTGCCCATTTTTAACCGTTTGAGTCCCAAGCAGCGCAATCGCGCTGCTTGGTATTTCTCGACATAAAATAAAACAAGCGCTATCACGCTGTTTGGGTCTTTTCGTACTCATTTAGAGAAAGCGCGGTTGCGCTGTTTGGGATTCTTCGACAGTGTTTTTTCAATACCCCCTGGGACTCAAACGAATCGTATGTTTTCTTGACATAAAATCTCAGCAGCGCAATCGCGCTGCTTGGGACTCAAACGGTTAAATTGGATTGTTTGTTTTCTTGGAGTTGAGTTTTGTAAGTTTTTAATAAATTTTAGCAAACCCATTTTTAAGTTATCTCACTAAACAAAAGCCTAATATCAACCTCTATTTAAGAGAACACAGTATAAAGACACTTGCAAGCACAGCAGAGGACATAATTTTCATGAAAGGCATGCAAGGATCGAGATTTCCACTTAACTGTAGGTTCACAGAATGCACACATTGCAGCGTACCTGGTATCTTTACCGGATCCCCAGGGGCGAACTCCACATCCACCCATGTTGTCTTCAGTTCTGATTGCTCTACAGAAAGAAATATTTCCTTAAACTGCAAGCTGGTCTCTAGTCAATCTTCAACTCAGAGAAGTTGATAATAAGAGCTAAATCAGGATCAGCTCTTTACTAATATAAAGTCAACTAAATATTAACACATAACAGATTCATACTATGTATGACTAAAGTCTTAAAGTGAAAATAGCATTTATAAAGGAACTTACATTTTATCATTCCCACCATATCTCTCAAATTCCCGTTTTCCTCTTTGGTCAAAACGATCAAAAGCTCTGTTCCCAGGACCACCGCGGCCTCTGCTCCGCAGGCCCCCTCTTGGGCCTCCACGTCCTCTCAGGGGTCTGTCTCGATCAAATCTGTCAACTGGTCTAGGAAGATATGGTATAATACAAAGTGGTGGATTAAAGAGCGAAGGCTTTTTTGAGAAAAACAAATTCTAGAAGGCTATTATGGCTGTATTATATTGGAAAGAATGGTGGCCTGCACAACGAATTAATAGTTAACTTTTACTGAACACATACTATCCCTGGTGTTGTTCTGAGCGCTTCACATACAGTCACTTAATTCGCACAAACAAATCTGTAATATACGACTATTGCCCACAGCTGAGGAAACTGAGGCGCAGAGGAGGTAGGTAACTTGCCCAAGGTCATGTGGCTACTAAGTGGGGGAGCTGGTGAGAGCAGGTCCTAGGCAGGTCTCTCTCTCTGGACCTGGTTTCCACATTATAAAATGAGGAGGTTAGGACCTGGCCGGTGTGGCTCCATTTGTTGAGCGTTATCCCATGGACCAAAAGGTCACCGGTTCGATTCTTGATCAGGGCACATGCCCAGGTTGCTGGTTTGGTCCCCAGTCCAGGTGCATGTGGGAGGCAACTGATTGATGTTTCTCTCTCACATTGATGTTTTTCTCTCTCTCTGTGTCTCCTTCTCTCCCTCCCTCCCCTCTCCCTTTCTTTCTCTCTCTAAAATCAATTAAAAAAACACACCCACAAACATATTTTTAAAAAATGAGGTTAGATAAACTAACTCTAAGATTCATTCCACTTCTAATACTAAATATTTAAGTTAAATTTGGAATCTATACTAATAAAAGGGTAATATGATAATTAGACCAGGAGACCTTCTGGATGTCCTTCCGGACAAAGCCATGGTGGCGGGGCCAAGGCAGAGGTGGTTAGGGGCGATCAGGCCAGGAGGGTAGGGCAGTTAGGGGAGAGCAGGCAGGCGGGGGGCGGGGGAGAGCAGTTGGGGGCGAGCAGGCAGGCAGGCAGAGGTGGTTAGGGGCGATCAGGCAGGCAAGAGGTTAGGAGCCAGCAGTCCCGGATTGCAAGAGGCAGTCGGACATCCCCCGAGGGGTCCTGGATTGGAGAGGGTGCAGGCTGGGCTGAGGGACCATCCTCCCCCCTCCCCCCCACCAGCACAAATTTTGTGCACCAAGCCACTAGTCTGATTCTATATTAAAGTACCTAAAGCAGAGTTCTATAACAGTGACCAAAGAAAAGTTCTGTTTTTTTTAAATATATTTTATTGATTTTTTACAGAGAGGAAGGGAGAGGGATAGAGAGTTAGAAACATCGATGACAGAGAAACATCGATCAGCCGCCTCCTGCACACCCCCCACTGGGAATGTGCCCGCAGCCAAGGTACAAGCCCTTGACCGGGAATCGAACCCGGGACCCTTTGGTCCGCAGGCCGACGCTCTATCCACTGAGCCAAACCGGTTAGGGCGAAAAGTTAAGTTCTTAATCAGGCCATAAAAGAAAAAAAAGTATACCTAAACATTGAGAGGAAATGAAGCAAAACAACATACAAGGAAAATAATGCCAACAGTCAAAATCAGGTCTAAATTTACATGAAATCCAATCAGATATGGACAAAATTACAAATTCATTTAAGCTATAATAGTGATTGAAACCGACCCTAAATATAGACCTATGTGTTCTGGTGTATTTTAAATCCTTAATCAGGTTTTCTCTGTTCCACAAGTTTACTCCTACCCCCCATTAAATATATTCTCAATTGCTTCTTCACTTTCCCCTGATTATAAATTGTATCTTCTTTGTCACAGGTTGGTGAGACTGAGGAATCCTGTACTCCGCTTGGGAAGCTTTGTTATGCATGCACAAGCAGAAGGACGAAACTTGGAACCAAGCATCTCGCTTTCCTTACCTGTCATCCACTCTCGTACAACAATCCTAATAACTAGACACGGGTATGTGTTACAGGTGAGGGAATGAAGTTTCTGTATGGGGAATGGGGAGCCAATGTTTAAGGGGAACAGCTGGGGAAAGTGAAAAGGTTCTGGAGAAGGATGGCGGTGATGGTTACACAACAATGCGAATGGACTTAATGCCACTGAGCTGTATATTTAAAAGTGGTTTAGCCAAGGCCAGATGTGCAGTGGTCAGAACATCAGCCTGCAGACCAAAGGGTCATGGGTTTGATTCCTGGTCAAGGGCATGTATCTCGGTTACAGGTTCCCACCACTGGTCGGGGCACGTGTGGGAGGCAACCAATCAATGTGTCTCTCTCACGTCCGTGTTTCTCTTTCTCTCCTCTCCCTCCCTTACACCCTCTCTAAAAATCAATGGAAAAATATCCTCTGGTGAGGATTAAAAATTAATAAAAAAAAGAGAAGAAAATAGGCAAAGTGTTACAAGTAATCATCTCAGACAGTAAGATAGGTGGTTAATTTTCTTCATAATTTCATATGTTTTCCAAATTGTTTCAAGAGACTATAAATTATTTTTACTAAAGATCTTATGGACCTTTATTAATAGAAAAGTACTTTCAAAGAAATTATAAGAAAATATGTTTTCTGATGGCACATGACATAAAAAAAATTTCAAATTTCCTTGAAAGTAAAAATTCCTAGATATTCTTAATGTGATACTCTGAGAAGGGCACAAAACATCACTTCTGTGGTATTCCTGCCAGGTAAGCTCATTCCATAAGGAAATAACAGACAAACTCAAATTTTGAGCTGTTCTACAAAACAAACGGCCCATCCTTTTCCAAAAAAGTCAAATTCGTAAAAGATAAAGGGGAGACTAAGGAGCCGTTCCAAATTAGAGAAGACCAAATGCAATGTCCATTCCTGGACTGGATCCAGAATCAGACTTCTTTTTCCTTTTGCTAAAAGGACATCACTAAGACAACTGGTGGAATCTGAACAGTCTGTGGATGACATAATTTAGAGAATTCAACAGAACTGTACTGAAGTTACTAAGTTTGATAATGGAACTATGTTTTTAGTAAATACATTGAAAGTATTTAGGGATAAAGGGACATTCCTGTACCTTCCTCTCATCTAAAATGACCAAGAAAAAAGTTGTATGTGTGTGTGACACAGACAGAGAGACTATGAATGTGCAGGGGGCGAGAAATTGAGAGAAAGAAGAGGAAGAGGAGTATAATAGAGCAAATGTGGTAAATGTTATCATTTGGGGAATCTGGATAATAGCTTATGGAAACTCTTTGTATAATTCTTGCAACTTTTTGTAAATCTGAAATTATTTTTAAAGTAAAAAGAAAAAAAAAATCCCTCCATAACCTCACATCCCACCCTACCCCTACCCCTAGCCTTGCCTGCATGCATGATTTCATTTAATAGGCATCTTTCCATGTTACTATATAAAGACCTATTTTATCCTTTTTAAAGACTCATAGTTTTGCTACTAAAAAAACCCTGCAAACATGAGTTTGTGCTTTTGAGCTATAATTTCCTTATGTCCACAGAATAAATTCCTAAAGTGAGGAAAACAAAACACAAATGCTTCCTAAAATAAGCAGCTCTGATTCAGAAGCTCTTTATAAGCATGCAAACAGGCCATTACACAGCAAATTTGAAGCAATCACCAAAAAAGGGAAGAATTAAACCTTTTTCTAACCCCCACCTCCAACGTGGGGGCAGATACACCACCTCAATGTTTTGAACGTGTAACTGCCAGGGAACAGATCTGCAGAAGTTGCCATCTGCTCAGTTCTCTTGCACTGAACTAGTCTGCTGGACTTTCTTGTTTTTTAGGCTTGTTTTAATGGGCTCTAGCATAGTTTTACAAAGCTAAATTCTTTAGTTAAAACTTGTAAATGGGATTAGTAGTCAAGAAGTTAAAGGACTGCCGGCTGGTGTGGCTCAGTGGTTGAGTGTCGGCCCATGAACCAGGAGGTCACTGTTCAGTTCCAGTGAGAGCACATGCTGGGGTTTAGGGTTCAATCCCCAGGAGCATGTGTGCAGGAGGCAGCCGATCAATGATTCTCTCTCATCATTGATGTTTCTATCTCTCTCCCTCTTCCTTCCTCTCTGAAAGCAATTTAAAAAACAAATAAAAAAATAAATTCATCAATAGTCTAAATTAATAATACTAAATCAAAAACATAATTATATCCCTAGCCTAAACTTCAAAAGAAAATTTGACCACTTGAACATACTCCTGTGCAGTATTTTTATGAGAGTGCTTTTCATAGTCAGCAGTAAAGAATTCATTTTTTATTGTAAAATCATTGCCTGAACCAAGACTTACCGTCATTTAGGAGGTAAATGGAAGATCCTTCATGTGGCACCTAAGGTAATATGATTTGCTACTTAGACTGGCAAATTATTCCCAAGACTGGCACCACAGAAGGTCACAAAGGCTAGCAGTTCTCTGAAAACTGTGCTGGTTCCTAAACCCTCCTAGCCCAGACCTGTTTGAAGTACATACTTTTCTTCTGTAACCTTCTCAGGTGTGAAGTCCGCCTGCCTCTCGGTCTCATAAGGTTGATATTCCCTGTAGGATCTCCGCTCGGCTCTATCCAGTGTCACCTCTGTCCCCCGGCTATCATTCCACCCTTGCTGCTCCCCTCTTCTAGGAGTTCGCTTCTGGCCTGCAAGCAAAACATCAAAGGGGAGAGGTGAACACGAGGTCTACAGCAGCACGTTATTTACAGGTACTTTCACGTTTCACTCTTCTCGAAACCAATGTCATGGGGAAATGTAGAAGTTTAGAGAAGGAAAGTTGCTGATATTACTGCAGCCAGCATCAACTACTTTTTAATAAAAGTCTTAAGTTACTATTGAATTAGTAACTGGCCTACCAAAGCTTTCTCTATGTCCTGAAAAGCATGATACAGTTAAACAGACTACACCAGCTAACCTGTAAAGTATAGGTATTGCACAATGACTCTGTGATAGCTAGGGATATAGATAATTGCTAAATCAACGACGTTTCACAAAAGCAGCTTTATTGAAACATGGCAGCTAAGATACATACAGAAATTTTTTAGGATAAATATCCTGTTCTTTAAGTTTTTTTTAGAACCCCAAGTATAGTTTCTCATCAGCTACTAAGGTTTTTGTTTTTAAATACAGCTACACCATTATCTTTTTTTAATTTAGAAACAGATTTTTCTGCTATTTCCTGGTATTTATGATCATACTTCTCAAATATGAGGCCAAACTTGTCTAGCCAAATCATACATGGGCCAGTTAGGGCCCAAACAGGCATCTCTCATGCGTGGAGCCAGAACTCAGCTGAGACGGGGACCAGGCCGCTCCAGCCTTTTGCTCTCTCATCTCACCATACTCTACTCCCCTCCAGTTCGATGCTTTAACAATTTTGAGCAGAGTCTGTGTCTGATAGGCATGTAATACCTGGTAAACATGTTCTGAAGAATGTCACTTCAAAATCATCTTCTAAAAATGTTTATCTTTCCTTTGTATACATTAAAAAGGTCCCCATCTCAAACATTATTGATAATTTTATTACAGTACCTTTGACTTTTCTACAAATTACCCTTCAATTGGTTGGTTATATGGCTGTAAAAATGTTAAATGTATTTGAATTAATGAGTATTTTTTAAACAGCTGGTCTCCACTCCAAGTTAGACAAACATGACTCTTAAGGAAGATGTTTACACATATTTTTCCATTTTCCTACTTAATATTTTCTATCTAAATTTTATAATTTGGACACATGTATTAACAAAGTTCCAATACCCTACAAATATTTCATTCTTTCTTCAAAACCCAAAGCACAAAGACAATAGGGGTACAATTGTTTCCCCACAATTCAGTGCTAAAAGATTAAGACTGCAATTGAACCTCGTTGTTTTCTGTGCTGGATCAGCAGCTCCAAGTGGATAGTGCAAACACTAAATTTAACTAGCCTTTTCCACTAAAAGGCTGACACACGCAGTCTGTTCACTGATCTGACGCCAAGCCCACGAAGGGACAAAATACAATAAAATTTTCAATGAGATTTCTACAAAATAAAGTTGAACTTTGGCTCAAAAACAATTGTTCTGAAAGCCTAAGAAAAGTAAAGATAAAACAGCCCCTGAGGATTTCAAGAACAAATTTATTGAGCAAGGCTCACACCAGGGTCAACGTACAGTTGACTCTTTAACAACCTGGGTCAATTGAAAAATCCACATGAAAGTGGACCTGAGAAGTTCAAACCCAAGTTATTCAAGGGGTCATCTGTATATTACTAAATAGTGAAGGACTTAAAAACCTCAATGGGAAAATCTTATGATTTCCACATCCTTTTGAGATTAATAAATGTTTCCATTATATGTCAAACATGTTTTGACTTTGTTTCTTGACTACACTAAGTATTCACTCAAAATATTCTAACTAAATTAAATTTTTTGAGTGTTAGAGAAGAACAGTCCATATAAATTAGGGCTACAAAACTTTGAGAGAGTAGCTCTCTAACATCCATTACAGATAAACTTAGTACAGTAACTGCGTAGACAGAAATTAATGAGCTGTTAGCTCATGAAATAACACATACTTGAAAAAAGAACTAGAAAGACAAAATTTCCATTCCAACACCAAAATTAAAGAGCTTTAATATAGTTCTCAAAACCCAGATCACCTGGATCATGAACAATTGACAGAAAAAAGTTATCAACATACTAGATTACAAAGCTAAGTGAAAGAAGCAGACTGAAACCCAGTTTACATCATTTAAATTTAGAAAAAAAAAAAAAATAGGCCCAGCTGTGGTGGCTCAGTGGTTGAGCTTTGACCTATGAACCAGGAGGTCAGGTGCGGCTGGATCCCCAGTGGGGAGCAGGCAGAAGGCATCCGATCAATGATTCTCTCTCATCACTGATGTTTCTATCTCTCTCCCTCTCCCTTTCTCTCTGAAATCAATAAAAATATATTTTTAAAAAAATAAGAAAAAAAGAAATAATTTTTTTAAAAATATATTTTTATTAATTTTTTACAGAGAGGAAGGGAGAGAGAGAGTTAGAAACATCGATGAGAGAGAAACATCAATCAGCTGCCTCCTGCACATCTCCTACTGGGGATGTGCCCGCAACCCAGGTACATGCCCTTGACCGGAATCGAACCCGGGACCCTTCAGTCCGCAGGCTGACGCTCTATCCACTGAGCCAAACCGGTTTCGGCAAAAAGAAATAATTTTGTGCATTAATGTATATAAATACGAGCTGTTAACAGTAGGAAAAATAAAGGATTTCCACTTTACTTCATACATTTCTAACTTGTTTAAAATTTTATAACAAAATGCATGGCATTTTTTAATTTTAAAAGGGTTAAAAAGTGATATGTTAGTAGCACAAATTGCAGTTTAATTTAAATTAAACTGCATTAAAATAAAGGGGGAGGAAAAGCTCAGCCTTGCTCTTTTATTACCATATTTGTCTAAATAAACTTGAGAAAAAATAGAACATAATACCACATGTACATCTCTCAAGTCTCACTCTATTTAAACACGCTCATGAACTTACTGCCCTACCAAGGGGTCTTGAAATAACTTTTTAAATAAATTCAATGTATTATAGTGACTTATTTTCTGACTTTCAAGCATATCGCTGGACTGCGCTTTTCACAGCTAAAGGTAAACATCGCCTAGCTGCAGGAGTCAGAGCCCCAATACTTCCATCAGCTGTTTTCCCAGGGTGGGAATGCACAAGTTAACTTTCCGGTCATTTTTCCATTACAGTTGACATTCACTATGATATTAGGTTCAGGTGCACGCATAGTGGTAGGCATTTATGTAACTTACAAAGTGATCCCCCGCATGAGTCTACATAGTTATTACAGCATTATTGGCCGTGTTCTCTACGCTGAACTTTACGTCTCCATAACCATTCTGTAACTGCCAATTTGTGGGATGCACGATTTTGATCAAGCAGGGAACTAGCCCGCAGAGCCGAGCTGCAGTGGTGGAACCGCACGTCTCACTCGAACACTCCTCTGGGGCAAACCCGAGGGCCCATTTCAGGAGAACAGGAAGCACGGGTGTGCTCTTGCTGACTGCCCCACCGAGGCAGGTCAGGTGAGGCTCGATGCTCGCGCCCCTCCCTCCGCCGAAACAGCGGAGGGGACTCCGAAGAGCCTGGTTGCAGAGGTTACAGAAAGCTGCCGAGGGAGTGACAGGCGAAACCTCCCGCCGCCGCCACGTGCCGCATTTAAAATTAACGCCGGCCGAGTGCTGGAGGCTACGGCCAGGGGATGGGCTGCAGGCGCGAGCTCGGAGGCGCCGGGGACCCCGCGCCACGCTCCGCTTTCGCGGGCGCCGACGTCACCGCCTCCGCGGTCACCCAGGCCCCTCCGTCACAGAGGCCGTCACGCCTCCCCCCGCGACTCCTCACGCACCCCGACTCTCGCCGCGCCGCCCCGGGGCGCCCGACCTCCCCCCACGCCGCCTAAGTGGGGCTCCCTCCACCCGCGCCTCTCCCTTCGCTCCCGCAGAGGGTGCGCTGCAGGAGGCAGGAGTCCCCGCGACCCCGTCCTCACCCGCACACCGCCCAGCAGGGTCCCTTCACTTTGCCCAGCTGATGAGGCTCGGCTGCGGGTTCTGCGGCCCCCACCCCGGAGGGGCAGGAAGGTCAGAGCGGCGACAGCGCCCGCCCCGCGCTTCCCGACCCGCTCGGGCTACCGGGACCCTCCAGTCCCCCCGGCCGCTCCGAAGGCCCTCCCCCTGGGGAACAGGTTCCAGCGACCGCAGCCTCCCAGCGGGGCGCCGGGGCGGCTCCAGAGGGGTGACCTCCGTGACCCCGTCCTCCGCCCCCTCCCGCCACCGCGCTCACCCGGGGGCGTCCAGGTGCCCGGCGGGGCGCGCGTCCCGGGCGGCTGCGAGCCGCCCCCGGGGCTGTCGGGCTGCTGCGCGCCGGGGGCCGGGAGGCCCTTGCGATCCTTCTGGGACTCCCGCCGGCCGCCGGCCGCGCCGGGTCGCTGGCCCGAGGCCCCGGCCGGGCTCCTGCCGCCCCGGTGGCCCGCCCCGGCCGCCGCCGCCGCCGCCGCCGCCGCCGCCGCCGCCTCGTCCCGCCTCTTGCGCTGCAGCTGCTGCTGGCGCCGGCGCTCGGCCTCGCGCAGGATGTCAAACGGGTCTGACTCGTCGTCCAGCAGCTGGTGGAAGCGGTTGGCCACGACGCAGCCGAAACTTTCCTGCATCGCGGCGCCCGCGGCGGCCGCGGCCACGGGGCTCCCCAGAGAGCCCTTCATGCCGCCGCGGCCCTGCGGGCCCGCCGGGGGCAGCCCACGCGAGCGAGTCTCAGCGAAGCCGGCGGCGAGGACCCATCACGCCCGTCGCTGCAGCCCTCCCAGCCCGGTGCCCTCCTTCCCCGCGCGGGCCCCCGCGCAGCCCCCGACGCCCGCCCAGCCGCCGCCAGACAGCCAATCAGGGCACGCAGACACGCCCCTTGTCCTACGGGCACGCCTGGAAGGCCAATCAGAGGCCGGCTTCTGTCACGTCCTGCGACCTCTATGCCCCACCCCTCGACTCACAGGGAGGGGCGGAGCCCAAGGGGCGGAGCTACTGGGAGGTGCGCGGAGTTTGTGGTCCAGGCAGGTCCGCCCCTGTGGGTGGGTGGAGACCATTTGCGTTCTCTCTGGGACTGGATTCACAACATTCATTATTGGCTACTCTTCTTTGAAGTTTGTATATTCATTTATCCATTGAACACTTACTGTGTGTTAGAGTTTTTGGCCAGTGATGAGGACTGCGAAAGAATCCACAACTAAAAGGAGAGCCCAGCCGCCTGCTCAGTGGTTGAGCGTGACCTATGAACCTGAAGGTCGCAGTTCTATTCCTAATCAGGGCACATGCCCCATTAAGGACTTGATCCCCAGTGGGGGTTGTGCAGGAGGCAGCCAATCAATGATTCGCTCTCCTCATTGATATTTCTCTCTCACTCTCCCTCTCCCTTCCTCTCTGAAATCAATAGAAAAAAATAAAAGAAGAGAGAAATGTAAAGAGAAAGTTTATTTTTACTGTCCCCGAAGGGAAGATGCTGGGGTCCAACCCCCGCAGGTCCAGGGGTCCCCAAAGGTGTGGACGGAGTCGGCGAAGAAGGAATGACACGAAGACAGCCTTCAGTTGATCAGCAGCCTAGTCAGGACCTCTAGCCAGGATCTCTAGCCAAAGTTCTGGTCGGAGCTCTGGTTAGGAACTGATGAGGATCTCATGAGGATCTCATGAGGACCTGATGGGGATCTGATGTTTATTGTCTGGTTACATCTGTATTTATACCAGTTGATTCCAATCCTATCAATCTCTATTCCAAAGGTTAGGGCGTTTCTTATCTCCATTCCAGGGAGTAAAGATTATGTAGCTTAAGCGTGATTGTTCGCAGTTAAAGTGATTAACTACCCGCCTGGCACTTAGTTAAGGGGTTTTATTCCCTCCCTAACTTCAGGGGAAAATTCCTACCTGGGGAAACAACCTTTCTCGGAGAGGTGACCTTGGTTAAAACACATAGCGCTGAGGGGAGCAAACATATTAAGAACAGTATGCCATATACGCCAGGTCCCTTGAAACATATGCTGTGCAGATGTTTCTTCCCTGCAGCGACTGTGTCAAGCAGCAAGGATGGACTGGCTCCCAGCAGGAAAGGCCTGTGCTAATCAACGCCAGGGCAAAATACAAAAAAAAAGCTGCCCTTCCTTTTAAAGCCTTGGGCAAGGAAGGCAGGGAGGTTTTTCTGGCTGCTGCTGTTGCTAGGTGACATTGAGCAGACATCAGGGGAGTTGGCTTTGTTAGTTCTTTAGGAGACAATCCCGGCAGATGTCCTAGGGAGGAGTCTTATGATTTTTCCTAAGTCTATAATATTCCTAGAGCAAAAGTTGTGAAGAGTTTAAAAGAGGCTTGTTTGAAGGGAAATGGGTTGTAAACTAATTATCCCTGGATTGTAAACCAGCAGGGAGAAGGGTATGCAAGAATGTAGCCTTGAAACTAACTTGTCTTATAGTTTGAACAGAGGGAATGTTTGAACCAGAGGAGCTAACAATCCTAAGGTTTAATTACCAGATGCACCTCATAAGTTGTGGAAGGCTACAGCAAAGAAAAAGAAAAGCCTTCTTTTTTTTCCTTCCTAACACTATGTGCCAGGCATTATGTTGTAGGAGATACTAACTCCATGATTTATGGATCTCACAGTATATAGACAGAAAAGTGTGCTGAAGGGAAGGCACAGACTTCCTTAGGAGATGGAAAAGGAACCTGAAGCTTCCCCTAGTAAGTGCTGATTAAGCTGCCATCTGAAGGATGACAAGAGCAGGAGCAAGAGCAAGTGCAGAAGTCTTGAGGTGGGTTAGTGCACAGCCCAGGCACACGCTCAAAGAAAACTAGTGACCTGGGTTGCAAAGAGTTGGGGGAGGGCCTTGTTTGGTCTGGTCATTGTTCTCAGAGCAGTGAGATGCAAATGATAAACACGAGCATATACTTGAAAAGGCTACCCTGGCTGCAACATGAAGGGCTTGGAGGGAGGTCAATCAAGCAGAAGATTGCTGCAGAGCTCCAGGAAAGAGCAGATGATGGCGACTTGGACTAGAACAATGGCAGTGGAGGTGAAGAGAGTAGTAGATTCAAGAGCTATTTTGCAGGTTTTATCAATAGGACTTAGAGATACACTAGATATGGATGAGGACGAGGAAAAGGAGGGGGTGAGATGACGTCTGTTTTTCTGGTGCAGCTGGAATGGTGGTGCTAATCACAAAGAATTAGAGCACTGGAAGAGAACACTGATGAGAATCATGAGTTTACTCTTGAACATGCTGAGGTTTGGGGTTTTGTTTGTTTTTCTTGTGAGATATGCAACTGAGGCCTAGAATTCAAGGAACACCAAGCTCAGCCCTGGCCGGGTGGCTCAGTTGGTTGGAGTCTCATCCTCTACCCCAAAAGTTTTCAGGTTTGATTCCCCATTGGGGCACATACCTAGGTTGCAGGTTCATCCCCTGTTGGGGCACATATGGGAGGCAACCAATTGATGTTTCACTCTCACATCGATGTTTCTCTGTCTGTCTCCCTTCTGTTAGTGTTTTGGATGGTGACACAGGATGTGAAAGAATTCACAAGTAAAAGAAGAGATACAGAGAGGAAGTGTATTTTACTTTCCAAGCAAGGAAAGGGCTGGTGTATCATTAGTCAATACAAGGCAAAAAACAAAGGTGCCTTCCACTTTTAAAGAGTAATGAATGCGGTTGCTAGGTGACAAGGAAGGGTGGGGTTTGAGTTGAAGTTGAGCAGATACCTGGGGCTATCTTGAAAAGTTACAGTTAGTTTGCTTTCCAGGAGGCAGTCAGGGAGGTGTCTTATCAGTGTTTTTCTCAAGCCTGTAAAACATGCATAGAACAAAAGTTATGAAGAGTTCAAAAGAGGCTTGTTTGAGGTGGGGCGGGGGGGGGGGGGGGGGGGGGGGGGGGGAGGGTGCCGGGAGGAACTTTCTGCTAACTTGAGACTCTGTGTTGTGAAAACAGAAGGGAGGAAGGGATGCAAGAATGCAGCTTTGAGAGTAGCTTATCTTATCTTGCAATTTGAACAGAGGGGCTGTTTAAATCAGGGGAGATAACAATCTTGGGGTTTAATTATCAGACACTTGTCATAAGTTGTGAAGCAAAGAAAAAGAAAGTCCTTTTTCCTGTCCTTACACCTTCCCCCCTCTCTAAAATCAATAAAAATATGTCCTTGGGTAAGGATTAAAACAAAAAAAGAATACCCAGCTCAAAGAACTGGAACTCTTGCCAAGGGCCCATGCATACACTCTTGGCTGCCCATCTTTCCCTCTTGTATTTCCCCAGAGCCTGTATTTTGTTAGGGCATTAGATGGCTATATGCCCCAGGGGAAGTTGGGCCCTCTTTCAGCCTCAAAGTTGGTTAATCTCAAATCATGCAGTGTACTTCCGTTCCCTTGCCAATGATTAGTGTAGGAATAGGCTTGTGGTGCAAATCTGGCAGAACAGATGGGAGGTGAATTATTCTGGAGGATATCTGGGAACCTTTTTCTTATACCTAAAAAGGGATTGGGAAGGGGTCTGCCATCTTCCCACTTCTGTTCTTTGGTCCTGGTTACAGGAGGAGGACATGATGCCTAGAGTTGCCATTTCTTGTTATGACTATGAGGATGGCAGAGCAGAGGGATAGAGAAAACCTAGTTCCTTGATGTTGAGCTGCTGATTTTCCTGCTCAGGAACCTACCTACCTCAGACTTATCTACACTAATAAAAGAGAGACATGCAAATTGGTGTCACTCCGCTACACCCACCAGCCAATCGGGATGACTATGCAAATTAACCCAACAAAGATGGCGGTTAATTTGCATATGCAGGTGCGGAGCCAAGACTGAAGATGACTGAAGACTGTAGATGACTGAAGACTGAAGAGGCTTGGCTTCTCCACTGCAGCTGGAGTGGAGAAGCCAAGCCTCGCTGCTGCGGCTGAACCAAAGGCCTGGGTCTCGGGTGCCGGAGGAAAACCAGTGCCGGCAGCCAGGGGAAGGAAGGCCTATTGAGTGAATCTTCATGCAACGGGCCTCTAGTTATTCCATAAGGCAATAAATGCCATTTATTGTTTAAGCCACTCTAGGTTGTATTTGTCTCTTGGATCCAGAAGCATCCTGTTAAAGCATCTCGCTCAGGAGCACCCTTGCCCTTTTGTACTTTCCTATAATAGCAAATGGAAAGGGAACCCTTAATCCTAACTGCTGCCAGGTCTGTGTTTTACTCACTCAATTTTCTTTCATTCCTGAGGAGGACAGGGATGATGCCTGTCTTATTCATTGCAATGTATATTCCCAGTGCTTAGCATGCTAGGTGGTTGTACAGTAGGTCCTCAGAATTTTTTGAATGTCTGAAGATTTTGAGATATTTGGTCGTCTCCTGCTTAGTCAGCATAGGTTTATGATTCAAAGACTATATTTTTTACCCAAAAGAGTTGAGAGCAGGTGCTCAAAAAAAACCTGAATGTTTGTAGCAGCACTACTCACAATAGCCAAAAGTTGGAAACAACCCTAGTATACATCAACTGATGAATGCATAAACAAAATGTGGGCCCTAGCCGGTTTGGCTCAGCGGATAGAGCATCAACCTGCAGATTGAAGGGTCCCAGGTTCGATTCCGGTCAAGGGCATGTGCCTTGGTTGCGGGCATATCCCCAGTGGGGGTGTGCAGGAGGCAGCTGATCCATGTTTCTAACTCTCTATCCCTCTCCCTTCCTCTCTGTAAAAATTCAATAAAATATATTTAAAACAACAACAACAAAAAAAATGTGACACAATGGGTTAATATTTGGCTCTAAAAAGGAATGAAGTATTGATACCTGCTGTCACACGAATGAATCTTAAAACCATTATGCTAAGTGAATGAAGCCAGACACAGATATTGTATGTTATTCATATGAAATGTCCAAATCCATAGAGACAGAAAACAGATGAGTGGTTGCCAGGGGTTCTGGGGAAAGGGGATGAGGAGTCACTGCTTAATGGGCATGAGGTTGCCTTTTGGGGTGATGAAAATTTTCAGCAATTATATAATGTGACAGTTGCACAAATGTGAATGTACAAAGCACCACTGAATTGTACACTTTAAAGTGGTTAAAATAATAAACTTTATGTGTATTTTACCACATTTTTTAAAAGCATATATTTTGGAGTTAGACCATGATTTGAATCCTGGCTTGGCCACTAACTACCTTTGTGACCTTGGCCATTTTCGTTTCTGTGCCTCCATTTTCTGTAAAATGAAGACAATAATGCTACCAACTCTAGAGGGTTATTGTGAGGTGTAAGTCAGATAACACATACAAAGTGTTCAGCACCATGCCCAGCACAGAGTGTAAATTCTCGGTCACAGTCATTATCAAGATGGCTACTATCATCATCATCATCATCATCATTATAATTTTGAATCAGGCCTAAGACTAGGTAGAGTCCTAACAACACTCATCATTATGAGGCGAATGAAATTTTCAAAGATTCTTCATATGATAGGATCACCAGATGCACCAGGAACCATGCTTGGAGATGCACCGCTTCAGGTCGAAGTTGTCACTGGCATGTTTAAGCTGCCCATCGCCAAGCCACACCATCAAGGAACCATTGCCACTTGAGAGACGGGCCTGTTATACTCCTAGTGAACATCTGGAGACATCCCACTCCCCCATTCTCCTCCTATCCTTTCCAACATAGCCAACCATGGCAAGTTCTTAAGGCATGCCCTGTGAGTACTCCATTCTAATTTCCAAATCATGTTTTAAAGTTACCAGCCAACCAATCCTGGTTGCTTCAGGATTAAGAATACCTTTACAACCACTGAAATAGAGATGGTGGCCTCTAGCTGGCATTAGCTCCTATGGGGCTGAGAAGTAATGTGGAATTTGTTGATGGTAACTTTTTAAGCAGCCTCACATTTTTCCCTGACCATTTTTCTGGGAGATTGTATCCATGAATCCATCCCTAAAATACAACTTTACCACATTAGCATGAGTTACTGGTAACATTATGTTGAATGTGGTCAGTTCAATAGACTGAATTTGCTAATAATCCAAGATATAAAAACTATCTCTAGTAATTATAATACCAAACAGAAAAAAAGAAACAGATGAAAACCACACACACACACACACACACAATCATATAGCTTAGATAATAGGCATACAAAAAAAATCTGAGGTGTTGGATGCTGAATCATACCACCTTCCCTTCCATAGCCATTGTTTGTTGGCACCAGTGAAATGCAGTGAAGTTTAACTACATATAAAATGTAAATTACATTGAGTTACTTGACATATGACTTACATTAGGAATAACAAAATACACTAACATCTTCCATATTGAATTAAATACACAGAGAGATCAGTTCAGAGTTTAAAAAACTGTAGCTTTATTACTTTTAATTACATGCCAGGAGCAACACGTGGATGAGGGCCAAGGCCGAGGGGCCCCTCAGGCTGTAAAAGGTGTGAGTTTCTGTGAATCACCAAAGAGCTGCATTCCATTTATTCGGTTTTACAAGTAGATGACTGCTATCTCTTTGCTTACCATTTCTCTCTCTAAAATTAGGATGATTATAATCAGTCCTGCACTCCTCATATTTTGATGGGAAGATAAAACCAAAACAGTAAAATTTAAAAGGTAAAAAAATTTACAGTTCTTACAATTGTTTCTACTTGATAATGTATGCAGGAACAAACATATTTTTCTTAACTCTAAGAGGGTTTCATCTGTCCTTTATGCCTGCTGAGCTGATTGTGATAAGATCAATTAAATTATAGTTTCTGGTTTAGTTGTTACAAGGTTGATAGGTGAATTTGAATTCAGTTTCTCATAGCAAATGAATAAAGCAAGTGCACAGTCTCAAAGTTAGGAGTTGTAGAACCTGCACCAGTAACAATCAAGATGCTGTAAGGACCTGTAGCAAGCCCGCATCCATCCATGTGACCGGACAGAGGATGCTGAAGCCTGGAGAGGACCTATGCCCAACCTACTAATGTTTGTCACTGAGGTTCTTCCAGCCCTCTTTCCGGTGACGAGATGTTGCAGCACCACCGAGCTTGGCATCCTCAGAGCCCTGTGCCCAGAGCCCAGTTATTTTATTTTCTCGAAGTTCCTAATATGAAAATCTTGATATAAGTTATAACTTTCATCGAGGCTGAATTAAATAATTTTGAATTTAGAACTTTTTAGTCCCACATTTCTTCTGGATTCTTCCAGTTGTGAGCGACAGAAAACCCACCTGGAATAAGTAAAACAAAGGACTTGGTTGGCCCACGAAAAAAAGGCCAAGAATGAATCAGGCATAGCTTGATGGGGTAAACCATGTCAGGGCCTGACCTCTCTCTCTCTCTCTCTCTCTCTGCCCCTCCCACTTTCTCTGCTTTATTTTCTTCTGCACTGGCTTCCCTTTCACCAGTTTCTCTTCATAGATGGTCCCAGCAATGCCGTGTTTAAGACTTACAGTTGTCAGCCCAGCAGGAAAAAGAAGAGGACCTTAATGTCAACACGGGCAGGGATCCCAGAATTGAACTGGTTTCTATAAACGAAGGTATTTTATTCTCTCATCAGCCAGGCCCAGGTCACCACTCCACGCTGGAGTCTGGAGTCAACCCCCTAAGCAGCCGTGGTCCCCGAGGGAACTGTTCTCCACTGCCAGCAGGTAGGACTGGAGGGCTGGGCAGTTGGGCGGTGACACGGAATTCCCTGCGGGCGGTGACTGGCTCGGGCATGTGGTTGGCATGATGTGCCCTGCATTGCATCTCATTCATTTAGGATCCTTTCCTTATCTTTTCTGGTCTCATCTTCAGGGCCCAGAAAGTGCCTTTCATTCAGGAAATGTTTGTTGTATGAGTGAATGAATTTCTTGTTTGTATACATGTGCTCCTGACAATTTTGAACGCGTAAAAAAATACAGTAGCCCGGTAAGTCTGGTTCAGTGGTTGAGCATCAACCCATGAACCAAGAGGTCGCTGGTTGGATTCCCGGTTAGAGTACCTGCCCAGGTTGCAGGCTCAGTCCCCAGTAGGGGGCGTGCAGGAGGCAGCCGTTTGATGTTGATGTTTCTCTCTCATTGATGTTTCTCTCTCTCTCTCCCTTCCTCTTTCTCTCTAAAAAATTAACTAAAAATATAAATAAAACAAATCAATGTGTGAAAATTAATTAATATATGTTAGATGATCAAATAGATGTGATATTGTTCCTTTTTTTCTGAAAGATTCATTATTCTGCACATGTGCCAATAGGCAATAGCTGAATTTTACATATATAGTACTTACGAGGTGCGAGCCATTCTAAGAATTTCTATCTGTTCACTTAACCCCTGTAACAGCCTGAGGCGGGAGATGCTTGTACCCTCCCGTCTTACAAGTGAGTGAGTGCCTCAAGTAGTGCTGGAACCGGGGTCTGAGTGCAGGCAGTGTGGCTTAAGTCTGCACTCCTACCCGTTATCCTTTCCTACTGAGCGCCAGGCTAGCAGCTAGGAGGGGAGCAGGACTGGCCTCTCTCCTTAAAGAGCTATGCAAGCAGGGAGAAGGTGTTATTGTGCACATGAGCCCAGCAGGGGAGCTGGGGCGGGGGGGGGGGGGTGTTCATAATTATAACTAAAATGGTGAGAAGCAATGATATACTTAGGTCCTCCCTTAAAATGTCCTTTCGTGGGATAAAAACTATATGTGTGCATGCTAAGTCTGAATTGACTAAGATGTTGAAACAGGGCTGCTCTTCTGATCGGATCAGATTTCAGAAATGTACTAAAAAGTAAGCCAACACCTCGCTCTCTAAGGGTGGTCCGGGACCAGCAGCTGCACATGGCCTGGGAGCTTGTTAGAAATGCACAACCTCAGGCCATCCCGGAGCTCCTGAGTCCGAATCCGCACTTCACAACCTCCCTAAGAGACGTCTGTGCCCGGGGAAATTTGAGGAGCTGGTCTGTAAAAATACAAACCAGCAATTGGATCTGTCGGGATCGTCTGCCTGGTTGTCTTTTGTCGCTGACACGTTTGGCGTTATCTAGGAGCGGGGACAGCTGAGGTGTGCAGCCTGGGACCAAGGCACACAGTGAGGAAGGTTGCCCGACACCCAGGAAGGACGGAGTCCTGGGCCAGCAGGGGTCAGGCAACCTTCATGCCACCTCTTCCACTGTGAAGGCCTCCCCCGCGTGCATTGAGGAACTTACCACCTGAACACAGGAGAAGGGGGATGGGTTGGGAAAGCCTCTAAAGGCGAGAGGTTTAGACCAGGGCTTGGGTGAATGACTGAGCTATTCCAGGGAGAATTACATATGCCCACAGATAGGACCTCGGGAGCTTCCGATTGGCTGATGGCAAAATATGGGCCACACCACTAGGAAGGGGCCAGACCTTGAATAACTTTATGTGGCATTGTAAGGAGTTTGGACTTTACCTTTTAAACATAGAGTGTGTCACCAGTTTTTTGAGGGTTCGGAAGAATTAACTTTATTGCTTTGGGTGAAATTATACACTCATGGAAAGAAATTAAAACTACGAAAAACACAAAGCAAGTAAAACTCATCTGAAATCTCACCACCCAGAAATAACCACTGCCAACATCTCCTAAGCATTCTCTAGTCTTCTTCATACATGTGCGCACATGTAATTTTACATAGCTACTTTTTTCACTCAAGAAAGTCATAGACATAGTTCTGTCAACAAATGCATCTATGTTACTATTTTAGTGGCCATATGCTAATGCTTTATATATCAGTTTGGATCCAATCAGAAGACAGAAGCACATAGTAATTTAAATGGAAAATGTAATACAGAGAATATTTAAACTATGACAGAAGAGTAAATATAAAAGTGGTTAAAAAAAAAAAAAAAGCCCTAGCTGCTTTGGCTCAGTGGATAGAGTGTCGGCCTGTGGACTGAAGGCTCCGGGGTTCAATTCCCAGTCAAGGGCACATACCTCAGTTGCAGGTTTGACCCCAGGCCCTGATCTGGGCATGTGCCTGAAGGCAACCAGTCCATGTGTCTCTCTCACATCAATGTTTCTCTTTCTCTCTGTCTCTCCCCCTCCCTTCCACTCTCTCTCTAAAAATCAATGGAAAAAATATCAGGTGAGGATTAACAAAACAAAAAACGTAGCTCTTTGCCCGGTTTGGCTCAATGGAAAGAGTGTCAGCCTGCAGACAGAAGGATTCCAGGTTCAATTCCGGTCAAAGGCAGGTACCTACCTCGGTTGCAGGCTCCTTCCCAGCCTGGGCCCTGGTCAGGGCCTGTGCAGGAGGCAACCAATTGATGTGTTTCTCTTACATTGATATTTCTCTCTGTCTTTCCCTCTCTCTTCCTCTCTCTGTAAAAATCAATGGGAAAATATTCTCAGGTGAGGACGAAAATAAGAGTGGAAAAAGAACCCTAAAGGCTCTTTAGGGATGGCCTGAGATTGTGCATTTCTAACAAGCTCCCAGAGGGAGGGCACCCAGGGAAGAACAAAGTTGGAAGGAGCCCAGACTCTCTTGAGGAAGGTGAGGCCACAGCCCACCGATGGTGGAGAGGTTCACCGCGTGGTCAGGGCAGAGATGGCCCACAATTCCTGGGAATGCAGGAGCAGCCCCCCAGGCTCAGGCAGTCAAGGCTGAAGCAGGAGGGTTTGGGGGAGAGTCGGGGGTGGGTGCACCAGGGAGTCTGGAGCCATCATCAACAAGGCTGGAGCCAGAACACTTCTATGTGCAGCTTGGGCTGGGGAGACTCTAGACCAGGAGTGGGCAAACTTTTTGACTCGAGGGCCACAATGGGTTCTTAAACTGGACCGGAGGGCCGGAACAAAAGCATGGATGGAGTGTGTGTGTGAACTAATATAAATTCAAAGTAAACATCATTACATAAAAGGGTATGGTCTTTTTTTTTTTTTTTTTTTAGTTTTATTCATTTCAAACGGGCCAGATCCGGCCCGTGGGCCATAGTTTGCCCACGGCTGCTCTAGACACTGCATGGAACAAAGCTCAGTGGCTGGCCCACTATGTGGCTAGACCCCCAGGCCTGGGCTGAGACACAGGCCCATGCCTTCTGGGGCTCCTGGCTCTCCTGCCCCTGCTGACCGCTAGAGAAGGCTTCTCTCAGGCAGGAGGGGAAACTGCATGGAATATGGGTTATACAGTAAAGCTGTCAAAAAAATGAAAGCAGGAACCAAATCTTATGTGTCTGTATTCTTATAAGTAACACAGGCTCGGCACATAGTAGGTACTCAATAAATGTTGGTAAAGCAAAAGGAAGGAAAGGAAGGAAGGAAGGAAGGAAGGAAGGAAGGAAGGAAGGAAGGAAGAAAGAAAGAAAGAAAGAAAACCCACCAGGAGTCAGGCAGTGGAGAAAAAGGCAGGCTATGCAGCAGCCTGGCTACAGTCCACCCCAGAACTAGAAAGAGAAAAGCTCTCCCTCTCCCCGCATCCTCCCAGCACCCACCTCTGCCAGAGCTTAGCATCTGCTGGCAAGAGGAAATGTTTGTAAGGGGCCCAGATTCATTTTTGCAGAACAGGCGATGAAGGGTGAGTGGGGGTGTGAGGCAATAAGTCAGTAACTGGCACAACGTAGTACCCTTCACCAGTTTTCTATCGATGCGCATTTTGGTGTTTCCCATGTTTCACCATTTTCAACGATGCTGGCCTGTAGGACCCTAGACATACATATCCTCCCACTTGAATGATTGTCGGAAGAGAGTTTTCAGTTGAGGCGATGGATATGAGACTTACAGCCCATTCTTGGGTTGGCCAATCAAAGCCATGGTTGGCTTGGGGAAATGCCATGGAAATCAGCAGCCGCCTGCGTCAGCCAGAGGTGCCCAAGGGCTTCCTCTAGAGCTGCCGCAGCTGCGTTTCTGGGAACCATTGACGCTTCTCCCACCTCTGCATCGTCAGCAGAGCCCACACCCGGAGAGCCACCCGGCCTCACCCAGTGCACAGGGCCCTGCTCTCCAGGCCACAGCTCCCCCTGCTCCTTCTTTGCTTGGCACTGAGGGGTCCACTTTCTCCCCTTAGGGAACTAGTTTATTCTCCTTGGGAATGTTTTTAATTTGTTATATTAGACTCCACATTTATAGTGTCTGTAAACAGAGCTAAAAGCCCTCTAGGGTCCATCTACTGCATGGAAGGCTTGTCCTATACAGTGGGGCCTTGACTTACGAATTTAATTCGTTCCAAGACCGAGCTCGTTAAGAAGCTCGTTAAGGAGCCCATTAACTCAAATTATGCCGGGAGCCGGTCCATCCTTGCTGCTTGACACAGTCGCTGCAGAGAAGAAACATCTGCACAGCGTATGTTTCGGGGGACCTGGCGTATGTGGCATACTGTTCTTGATATGTTTGCTCCCCTTAGCGCTATGTGTTTTAACCAAGGTCACCTCTCCGAGAAAGGTTGTTTCCCCAGGTAAGGATTTTTCCCTGAAGTTAGGGAGGAGATAAAACCCCTTAACTAAGTGCCAGGTGGGTAGTTAATCGTGCTTAAGCTACATAATCTTTACTCCCTGGAATGGAGATAAGAAACACCCTAACCTTTGGAATAGAAGTTGTTAGGATTAAAATCAACTGGTATAAATACAGATGTAACAAGACAACAAAACACAGAACCTAGACACAGAACCTAGAAACAGAACCTATCGAGAGAACCTGGCTGAAGAACCTAGAGAGAGAGAACCTACACACAGAACCTAGGGACAGAACCTGGACACAGAACCTAGGGAGAGAACATGGCAAAAGATCCTGGACAGAACCTGGCTACAGATCTTCTCTGGAGAACCTAACCAGAACTTTGCTGGAGATCCTGACCAGAACTTGGCTGGAGATCCTGGCTAGGCTGCTGATCAACTGAATGCTGTCTCTGTGTCATTCCTTCTTCTCCAACTCCGTCCACACCTTTGGGGACCCCTGGACCTGCTGGGGCTGGACCCCAACAAAATTACTCTGTCAACTCAATGCAAAAAATCTGCCGAGAGACAGCTGGTATCTCAAAAGACTCCTTAGTAGGGACACTCGTAAGTCAAGGCCCCACTGTACTCCCCTCTCTCCCTGTTTCTACCTAGAAATCCCTCAAATACACCCTGTTAGTGTTCGTTTCTTACAGACACACCTCAACTCATTAATCAGCTGAGTGCCCACATCATGCCAGGGGATCCTTAGAAGGATCCTGAAAGATAGGTGTTGTTACCATATTTTATCCAGGAGGAAATTACAGTGAAAAGGCCTGAAGTGTTCGTTGAAGGTCACAGAGGTAGAGTCATACAGCTGGTGTTGAAACCAGGCCCCAAGTCCAAGTCCAGGCTGCTTTCCTGTGTTAGCAAAAATATAATTAGCCAAAGGGGGGAAACTCAGGAGGCTGTTCTCTTCTGTGCTGGCTCAAAAAGTCTCAGCAAACCCCATGGGCTCTCAAGACCCCTCCGAAGTCCCTGCCCAGCCTTCCTACGCTGCCCCAGTGGCCAGCCCTCCCCTGAGGACCCCTCCTGCGAAACCTGAACACCTTTCCTCATCCCTCAGAGGTCTTGCTCCTCAAAGGCACCGTCTCTCCTTTGAGGTTCCCAGTCCCAGCCAGGAGTGATCGGCAAAGGGCAGTGGTGGCTTTCAAGGGGATGGGCCCTGGGCTCGCCCAGCATTTCTCAGACACGTGTGCAGGCTGAGACTGTTAGCGCAAAGCGAAGACATCTGCCAGCCTCACTGAGCGTCAGCTGTGTGTCCGGCCTCACTGAGCGTCAGCTGTGTGTCCGGCCTCACTGAGCGTCAGCTGTGTGTCCGGCCTCACTGAGCGTCAGCTGTGTGTCCGGCCTCACTGAGCGTCAGCTGTGTGTCCGGCCTCACTGAGCGTCAGCTGTGTGTCCGGCCTATCACGAGACAGTGGCAGGGGCGGGTTCTGCCCCCTTTGTCTTTCATTATTCATCCCAAAGGAGTTGGCCATCCTTTACTTTTTGTTGTTGTTAATCCTCACCCGAAGATATTTTTTCCATTGATTTTTAGAGAGAGTGGAAGGGAGGGAAGTGAGGGAGAGAGAGAGAGAGTGAGAGAATGCATACATCTCGACTGGGGTGAGGGATCAAATCTGCAGCCCAGGTACGTGCCCTTGACCGAGAATCGAACTTGAGACCCTTCAGTGAGTGGGAGGACGCTCTAATCATTGAGCAGCACCAACCAGGGCAGCCACCCCTTACTTTTGTTTTCTCATATATACATTATATATTTTTTTCTGATTAAATGTTTACAGATATGAAAAATAAAAAAGCCCCAAATATCAACAAAATATGTGATAAGAAAATCCTCATAATTTGTCCATCCACCCCACCCTCTCAGAAAATTATTAGTAACCATTTGGCATTTAAAAAAAACACACACATGCCAAAACCGGTTTGGCTCAATGGATAGAGCATCGGCCTGTGGACTCAAGGGTCCCAGGTTCGATTCCAGTCAAGAGCATGTACCTTGGTTGTGGGCACATCCCCAGTAGGGAGTGTGCAGGAGGCAGCTGATCGATGTTTCTCTCTCATCGATATTTCTAACTCTCTACCCCTCTCCCTTCCTCTCTGTAAAAAAAAAAAACCAAACCCAATAAAATATATTTAAAAAAACAAAACAAAAACACACACATATTTAATGGACTTTATTTTTTTTAGAGCAATTTTAGATGACAGCAAAATTGAGCAGAGGGTACAGAGGTTTCCCATATACTCTCTGCCCATCCCAGGCACAGCCTCCGCTGTCAACATCTCCTCAGGTGGGACATTTGCTACCCTGCGAAGGGATGAGACGATGGCTCTCAATGAACTTCACTTTGCCACACTCACGTAATTGTGCAGTCCCCTCCCGTAGTGCATCTGGACTGGCTGGGACCTGCTAACGAAAAGAATGAAGTGGAGATGGTGCTGTGCCCATTCTCGGCCTCACCGTTCAGAGGAATGGCGGCTTCCATTTCCTTTTTTCTTGGAACTCTCCTTGGAAATCGGCTGTCTCACGTGGAAAGGCCCCCCAGAAGGGAGAAGCCCTAACCTACGATGGGGGAGGAGAGAGAGACTCATCATTCTTGCACCGCTGGCTTGAGCGCAGCCTGCCATGTGACTGCAGCTGCGCGAGACACAACAAGCAAGCCCAGCAGAGTTGCCCGGTTGAGTCCAGTCAACCCACAGAATGTAAGGGAATAGCAGGGTGTTGTTTGGAGTCATCGAGTTTTGGGTTTGGAGATCACTAGGCTGTGAGGGGAGTGACGCAAAGATACCCCGTATCCTGGATATTCTCCTGGCAGCGAGAGAAGCAGGAGAACGTGGCAGACAAACAGCGGAGCAAGAAGTGAAGTTTCTGTAGCACAGAGGGCAGTTTCCCTTCACAGGCATTCCGCTAAACAGACAGCCCTTCTGCTTGTTTTCCCTGGTCAACTACATTTTTCAAGAGCCTCATGATATGCAGCTTAAGTAAGTTCCTTAGGTCAAAATTCAATTTATTAAAAAACAAAGACTAAAGACAGTGACCACATGGTGAAGATGTAAAGATAAAAATCGATGAATACATGACATTGTCAATATTTTCTTTTGACCTCGGCAGCAGAGGCATAATAGGCTTTACTATTTACTAGAAAGGTTACTTTAAATAAAAGCAACCACGTAAAGACAAGACACTGAGCACACTAATTCTCTGAGCTTGGACAAGATGGTGAGCTCCTGCAGCCCTCTATGGATGAGAGACCTTGCTTTCTCCTCCACACTTTTCACAATGACCGAGAGAATTTCTCTCCTGCCCCAGGACCTTCCTACTGTTATTCTTGGATTAGCAATCAAACCCATGGCTGGCCTGGGGAAATGCCATGGAAATCAGCAGCTGCTGCGTCACCCAGAGGTGCTAGGAGCTAGCTTTCCCCAGGGTGGCTCACTCTCTAAATTCCTGTACATCCCTGCTCAGATGTCTCCTTATCAGCGAGACCTCACCTGACCAGCTTGATTAAAGCCCCATTTCCCACTTGATGTCCCCCTACAGGATTCCCACTGCGTCACCTGTCCCCCTCCACTGGAGCGTGGAGACTTGGTTACCGCTGCTCTGTCCTCAGTGCTGACAGCAGCCATTGGCACATACTTGGCGTTCATAACTGTTTGTTGAATGAAGGGGAGTGGAATGACTGAGAACTTGCTTTCAGCTAAATGGAAATGCTAAGCCACACAGTGTGCTGGATCCCTTTGCTTAGCATCACAGGTCATTCCTGCCATTCTAGTAAGTCTTTTAAAGTGGCCGAGTTTCCTAAGTCAATACATAATTACCCCCTTAAGGCTGAGTGAGCATTTGAAAGGTCAATATCTAAATCGTTTTGCCGATCTGACATTTCTGCTCTTGACACTCTTGTTTAGCAAACGTTGTGATGGGGCATACCATTGACACGCGGCCCGGGAGAGGTCAGGCTGGGTGAGCACTGAGCGCGTGGGAAGAGGAGTGGACCGGGTGCCGTCCTAACCCCACCCCGAGGGGCCAGAGGGCTGAGCAAAGCCACTTCATCTCTTTGAGATTTTTTTCAGCCTCAAAATGCAGAAACCCCTGCAAGTCTACCTAGTAGAGATCCTGTGTTGGCCAAATAAGAAAACATGTAGTAGTGCTCTGCATCACGAATTGCAAGGTGGTAGACTCCTGTCACAGTAATAACCAGTCCTCAGCTTTTGAACACCTGGTATAACCAGGGGCCTCTGCTGCTACCATGAGAGAAGTCTACCCCTAACCTCACAAATAGGCTTTCCGTTTAGTTGGGGGAGAGGGGCAACATGTACATAAAAAATGTGCTCATTTAACTAGCAATGCAATCATTTCCAAAATGTGCTCCAAATACTAATGCAATTTTTAATACAATTGGCTGACTCAGGCTGTATCCCGGCATGTTAGTTTACATGAAGCAGTATGTGGAGCAATAGGCCCCATATAGCAGGCACTTACCTGTTAGAGACCATCCCCCTGCATATATGTGTCCTCTTGGGCCTTATTCTTTTGTTCACATGGCTTTTAAAACATTTATATAATATATGAATATATCCACTGGGAAAAATGAAATATAGAAATGTACCAAGAAAAAGAATAACTTCTCTTTTCATACCATCACACATTATATTAGCTTTCTCTTAAAACACACAATAAATTAGTATCAACAAGGGGGAGATAGCCACTGGGGCAAGAAAAACTTTAAAACCATATGAGACGACCCTGCAGACTTCTATGCAAATAATATCCTAGGGAAGCTTAGATGAGCAATATCGAACCCATCAGAGTTAGAGAGCGTAAGGAAACTAATCGCCATAGAAGAAACAGAGAAAACTATTGAGTAACCACATCAAGAAAAAGCACTAGGCCCATATGATTTCACAGGGGCATTTTACCAAACCATTCATCTAGTGCATTAAAAAGGCGGGAAACTTTCTAATTTCTTTTATGAAGCAAATATAACACTGATATCTAAATTAGATATAGTCCAAAGAAAGAAAACTATTGGCCAATCATTCATGAATATTGTTTTTATTCTTCATAAAAACACTCAAGAAGATAGTAATTAAAGAAAAATTTCTTAACATGGTAGAAAAAAATGTATATATACATACATTACTCCTAAAGCTAGTTTCTTATTTAATGGAAAAACACTGCAGGCTATTCTTCTAGGATTGGAAACAAAACAAGGATGTGCCCTGTCCACCACTATCCAACATTGTGTGAGAGGTATTAACCCATGCAATTAGACAAGATAAAGCAATTAGAGGCATCAGAATGGGTAAAAAAGTAAAAATATCTCTATTTGCAGATGATATGATAGTATACTGTACTTGGAAACTTCCAGAAAAATCAATGATATAATTAAACAATAAAAGAATTCAGTGAAGTGGCAGGATATAACATTAACAGGAATCAATAGCTTTTATATACACAAACAATAAACAGAAGACATAATGTTAGAGACAACCTCATTTACCATAGCAACTAACAAGATTAAGTATTTAGGATTAAATTTAACAAAAAAAAAAAATGAAGAAATGCTACAACACTACTGAAACCTATGAAAACAGACTTGAAAAAATAAAAAGACATCCTCTGTTATTGGGTAGAATCAGTGGACACTATAAGGATGTAAGTTCTTTCAAAGTTAATTTGTAAATGTAATGCAATCCCAATAAAAATACTAACAAGCCATTTTATAGAGTCAGAAAAGTTGATGCTAAAGTTTATATAGAAAAACAAACATGCAAGAATAACCAAGAAAACCCTGGAAAAGAAAAACTATGTGGGGACTAACTTTACTACCTATTAATACATATAAGTCACTAATTAAAACATATAAGTCACTATAATTAACACAGGGTAGTACTGGTAAGTTAATAGGCAAATGGATCAGTGGAATAGAACATAAACTTAAAATTAGACCCAAGGCCCTGGCCTGGTTGGAGTGTCATCCCGTACACCAAAATATTGCAGGTTTGATTCCAGGTCAGGGTGCATACCTAGGTTTCCGGTTTGATCCCCAGTTGGGGTATATACGGGAGGCAACCTATAGATGTTTCTCTCTCACACGTCTATGTTTCTTTCTCTCTCTCTCTCCCTTCCTCTCTCTTTAAAAAAATTAATAAAGCCCTAGCTGGTTTAATTCAATGGCTAGAGTGTTGGCCTGCGGACTGAAGGGTCCCAGATTCGATTCCAGTCAAGGACATGTACCTTGGTTGCAGGCACATCCCCAGTAGGGAGTGTGCAGGAGGCAGCTGATCGATGTTTCTCTCTCATCGATGTTTCTAGCTCTCTATCACTCTCCCTTCCTCTCTGTAAAAAATCAATAAAATATATTTAAAAATCAATAAAAACATATCCTCAAATGAGGATTTAAAAATCCTATCTAATAAAAGGATAATTGCTGGGGTCCAATCCCAGCAGGTCCAGTGGTCCCCGAAGGTGTGGACGGAGTCGGCGAAGAAGGAATGACACGAAGACAGCCTTCAGTTGGTCAGCAGCCAAGTCAGGACCTATAGCCAGGATCTCCAGCCAAAGTTCTGGTCGGAGTTCTGGTCAGGAACTGATGAGGATCTGACGTTTATTGTCTTATTACATCCGTATTTATACCAGCCGATTCCAATCCCGTCAATTTCTATTACAAGGGTTAAGGTGTTTCTCATCTCCATTCCAGGGAGTAAAGACCATGTAACTTAATTACCCGCCTGGCACTTAATTAAGGGGTTGTATCCCCTCCCTAACCTCAGGGAAAGATCCCCACCTGGGGAAACAACCTTTCTCGGAGAGGTGACCTTGGTTAAAACACATGGCGCTAAAGGGAGCAAACATATTAAAAACAGTATGCTACATACGCCAGGTCCCTTGAAACATATGCTGTGCAGATGCCTCTTTCCTGCAGCGACTGCATCAAGCAGCAAGGATGGACCGGCCTCCGGCAGATAATATGCAAATTAACCATCACTCCACCACAAAGATGGAGGTGCCCATAGCCACAAGATGGCAGCACCCAGTCCCCTCAGCCCGCTGGAATCCCCCAGTCCTGTGTTGGGGGGGGGGGGTGCTGCTGAGAGCGGGCAGTGTGAGCGGCTTGGCAGAATGCTTGCTTCATCGCTGTGGCGACAAGGCAAGCCTTCCGCTCCGGCCCCGGAGGACCTCTGGGCAACACGCGCGTGTGGCCTTCTACATGGAAGCTCGGCAAGCACGTCTCTCCCAGGCATCCCTTAGGCTTGCTGCTTAGGTGGTCTTTCCTCCTGTGTCTGGAGGGAGGCTGAGAACCCGCTGTTGCTGGGTGTTACTGGGTTTTGCTGCCCTGAGACCACAGCACCACAGGCTGCAGGGTGCTGGCAACCTCCGGAGCTGGACGCTGCTGTGGGGAGCAGTGCTCTGGGATCCACCTGCACCTGGCATGTTCGGGGGAGGCAGCTGGGAGCAGACAGATCCTGGGCTCCGGGAGTAGGGGGTGGGGTAGGGAGCAAGCAGGAGGAGAGGAGGTCAGGGCGATTTATTCCAATGGATCTCACTCCAAGGCTTCATTCAAATGCAGAAAGCTCTCCAGTGACGTCAGCGCCTCGGATCTCACCTCGGCTTCTCTGACTCCCCCACCCTTAGGCCACAGCTCACCAACTTCAGGGAGGGAGGAAGTTTGAGAAACCGGCCTGTCTGGGTGGAAAAGAGGGCGGGAGCATCCTTCTGTTCGCTTCTGTCTGTTTTCTCTTTGTAAATCCCATTTCCGGCTTTCTACACTCTTTCTAAGGGTCACCTGGCTTTTGACAGCAAAAACAGATTCCTCTACAGTTTCACAGCAGACCTCACGGACTGAATCTGTTTCCTCACCCTCAGAAACCAGCAGGTGTATACGTCGTGTTCATGTAAAAACATTCAAACCTGTAGAGAACTTTTATGAGTTTACTTGAGCCAAACTGTCCACACTTTCCAAGAAGCAGAATCTCAAGGGGTTGGGACAATGATCTGGAGAATGGCTGTTTTTTGCTTTGTTTTATTCATTCTTCTTCTTCTTTTTTTAAATTTAATATCTTTTCATTGATTTCTGAGAGGAAGGGAGGGGGAGAGAGACACAGAAACATCATCAGTGAGAGAAAATAACCGGTCAGCTGCCTCCTGCATGCCCCCAACTGGGGATTAAGCCCACAACAAGGCAAGCATCCTGCCCCTTCCACAGAGAGCCTCTGGGCTGCAGAGAGCCTCTGGGCAGCAGGCGCGGAGTGGCCAGGCCCCGCAGACAGCAGAGAACCACAGGGAGTGGGCCTAAGCCGTCAGAGCTCCGGATTGGAGAGGGCTCCCCTGAGGGCTCCCAGATTGAAGAGGGTGCAGGTCAGGCTGAGAGACCCACCCCCCGTGCACAAATTTCATGCACCAGGCCTCTAGTCTACACTAATAAAAGAGAAACATGGTAATTAGCATACGACCGCTACCCTTCCCATTGGCTAATCAGCATATCCTTATGCAAATTAACTGTCAGCCAAGATGGCGGCCGGCAGCCATGCACTGAAGCGAACAGGGAGGCTTGCTTGCTCCAGTGACTGCGGACTCCAACATTCCCCGCCTGACTTGCCGGCCTCTCAGCTGCAACTCTAAGCAACTATGTTGCAAATATAGAAGCTAAACAAAACCCTAGAAACCGGCTTTCAGTCAGCCGGGCTTCAGCCAGCTGGACCACAACATTGTATCAAATACAGAAGGTAAAGGCCAGAAACCTGCTTTCAGCAACGAGGCCTCAGAGTTAAAGCTGGACCAGAATAGAAAAAAAAAAAGAAAAAAAGGAGCGTTTGGGAGCTTCAGTCACCCGCCAGCCTGAAAATGGCCCTCAGCCCCTCACCCAGACTGGCCAGGCATCCCAGTGGGGACCCCCACCCTGATCCAGGACACCCTTCAGGGAAAACCAGCCGACCCCCACCCATGCACCGGGCCTCTATTCTATATAGTAAAAGGGTAATATGCCTCCCGGCACCAGGATCAGCGGAGCAGCGAGGCTCCCGGCACCAGGATCAGCGTGACAGGGGGCAGCGCCCAAACCCCCTGATCGCCCTGCGGCTCTGTGAGTGACAGGGGGCGGGGCCACAACCTCCCTATCCGCCCTGCTCTGTTCGTGACAGGGGGCGGCGCCCCAATCCCCTGATCAGCCCTGCTCTGTGCCTGATAGGGGGGAGCTCCCCAACCCCCTGATCGGCCCTGCTCTGTGTGTGACAGGGTGCGGCACCCCAACCCCCCACCCCCCACGGGCCCTGCTCTGTGTGTGACAGGGTAGAGCCATAACCTCCCCATTGGCCCTGCCCTGAGTGTGACAGGGTGCAGCGCCCCAACCCCCTGATCCACCCTGCTCTGTGTGTGACAGGGGGCAGTGCCCCAACTCCCCTATCGGCCCTACTCTGTGAGTGACAGGGGGGAGCTCCTCAACCCCCTGATGGGCCCTGCTGTGTGCATGACAGGGGGGAGCTCCTCAACCCCCTGATGGGCCCTGCTCTGTGCGTGACAGGGGGGAGCTCCCCAACCCCCCGATGGGCCCTGCTCTGTGAGTGACAGGGGGCAGTGCCCCAACCCCCTGATTGGCCCTGCTCTGTGCGTGACGGGGGTGGCACCGCAACCTCCCCATCAATCCTGCCTTGAGTGTGACGGGGGGTGGGGGGGGCGGTGCCCCAACCCCCGAATCGGCCCTACCCTGAGCGTGACTGAGGGTGGCATCGCAACTTCCCGATCCACCCTGCTCTGTGCATGACGGTGCGGCACCCCAACTCCCCAATTGGCCCTGCTCTCAGCCTGACCAGGGTCTGCACCTAGGGATTGGGTGTGCCCTCTGCCACCCAGGATCAGGCCTAAGCCAGCAGGTCGTTATCTCCCGAGGGGTCCCAGACTGCGAGAGGGCACAGGACGGGCTGGGGGACCCCCCTCCCCCCCGAGTTCACAAATTTTTGTGCACCGGGCCTCTAGTTTATATATATAAAAGGCTAAGCGACTGTCCGACTGTCCAACCTGTCACTATGATGTGCAATGACCATCAGGGGGCAGACGCTTTTACTGGTAGCTATGACGTGCACTGACTACCAGGGGGCAGACACTCAACGCAGGAGCTGCAGAGCTGTGGTGACTTGACAGCTATGCTTCTTGGGTGACACAACCCAGAATTAAAGAGGAGGGAGCCCGATTCTGGGGTGTGTCACCGGAGAACTGCCCTCTTGCAATCCGGGACCCCTCAGGGATGTTGGAGAGCTGGTTTCGGCCCAATCCCCGCAGGCCAGGCTGAGGGACCCCACCTGCTGGAGGGACCCTGCTCACTCCGCAGACACCCTTCTGAGCTGTGGTGCCACCCCAGGTGCAGCCAGCCAGGGAGAGACTGCGGGAGGTTGGCTCCAGGGTGTGTCTGGCCCGTCTCGTGCAATCCCGTCCCACCGGCCACCTTCTAATTAATTTCCTTTCAATGTGCACAAATCCATGCACCAGTGCACTAGTAAATAAAATAAAATAAAATTAAACCCAAATACATTTGGAAACAGTATATGACAGAGGTGGCATCTTAAGTCACTAAGGTAAAGATGAAATTTCTAATAAATTTGTGTGACAAAAATTTTTTAAATCAAGTCAGAAAACAACTGACAACCTGGGAGAAAGTATTTAGAGCATATACGCTATAGACAAAAGGCCATCTATATATATAAAATGCTAATATGCAGATTGTCTGCTCGGGAGTTCCACCAGGAGAGTAGGAGTTTGATCACTCGCTATGATGTGCGCTGACCACCAGGAGGCGGTGCGGAACATGGTGGGCGATCAGCGGCGTGGTGCTGAGAGAGCGAGGAAGGAGGAGGTGGAGAGGCGGGGAGGCCAGGCCTAGGGACCCTACCCTGCACGAATTTCGTGCATCAGGCCTTTAGTAAAAAATAAACAAAAAGGCCACTTCACATCTCTCAGGCCCGAGCTCTATTGAGCAGATCTCTTCAGATGCTGTCTCTCCTCCTAACAGAAGGGGGTTGGTAATTCCATGGAAACACAGGTGCAGTCTTCCTAGTGTAGCACCAAGTCCTGAAGATGTGGGTGTGACACGATGGTCACCCCAATGGACACACTTGGGCTTCACACTATCACCTCCCTGTTTCTAGTATTATTTATATACTAGAGGCCTGGTGCACAAAATTCGTGCACGGGGGAGGGGGGGTCCCTTAGCCCAGCCTGCACCCTCTCCAATCCAGGACCCCTCGGGGGATGTCTGACTGCCTCTCGCAATCTGGGACCGCTGGCTCCTAACTGCTCGCCTGCCTGCCTGCCTGATTGCCCCTAACCCCTCTGCCTGCTTGCCTGATCAACCCTAACCACCTCTGCCTGACTGCCTGATCACCCCTAACTGCTCCCCTACCAGCCTGATTGCCCCTAACTGCTCCCCTGCTGGCCTGATCACCCCTAACCACCTCTGCCTGCCTGCCTGATCACCCCTAACTGCTCCCCTACCAGCCTGATTGTCCCTAACTGCTCCCCTGCTGGCCTGATCACCCCTAACCACCTCTGCCTCACCCCACACCCAGGACCCAGGCTTCTCTCCCTCTGGCCGGCTGCAGGCACCCAGGACCCAGTCCGGCTTCATCCGGGCTGGCCGCAACTGCAGAGTACTGTGGGTGGACAGCTTTGCCCAGGCTGCAGCTGCAGGTGCCCGGGACCATGGGGCCGGTGGCTTGTCCCTTTCCCAGGCTGCAGCCTGGCTGGTCCCCATTTCTCTCTTGCAAGCTCATTTGTTCCTGTCTGGTCCCCATTCCTCTCTTGAGCTCATTTGTGCCTTGCTGGTCCCCATTCCTCTCTCCCCAGTGTTGAGTGTCTGAGCTGTTACGGCATGATGGCGTGAGGGTGTGATGACTATTTGCATATTAGCTCTTTATTATATAGGATATAAAAGGCTAATATACAAAGTGTCCCCGCAGGAGTTCAATTGGAAAACTGGGAGTTCTATTGCTTGCTATGACATGCGCTGACCACCAGGGGGCGGCGCGGAATGAAGAAAGGCCCCAGCTGGCAGCTGGCAGCTGCTAGGGACCCTACCTGTGTATAAATTTTGTGCACTGGGCCTCTAGTCTATACTAATAATAGCCTAGGTGGTCATCATGCCCTCATGCCATGATGCCCTCATGCTGTCACAAGGAGGCTGCGTGTGCAGTGGGCACGCGCCGGTGGGCGGGGCTGGGTGTGCGAGGAGGTATGCACGGGTTGGCAGGGACTTGATGTTGTGTGTGTGGTGCAGAGGCGGGGTCCGGCGACCGCTCCGCATGGCAAGGCCTGGGAGTCCCGTGGCTCCGTGTGCTGGGGAGGTGCAGGACCCCCAGCTCCGGCCTACCTTTTTGGGGCAATCCATTGAGGAGCCCCGGGGTCCCAGGTCTCGCGTGATTTCATGGGCAGGGTCACCATATAAAGAACTCTTAAAAATTAAGGGGTATCACACCCACAAGAATGGCTGCTATAAAAAAGACAGATAACAGCAAATGCTGGAGAGGATGTGAAATCAGAACCCTCATACACTGCGAGTGGGAATGGAAAGTGGTGTGGTTGCTTTGGAAAACAATTGGACAGTTCTTCAAAAAGGTAAACATACAGTTGCCATATGACCTTGCAATTCTACTCCTGGGTATTACTCAAGAGAAATAAAAATATACATTCACATAAAAGCTTGTATGTAAATGTTCTTACCGCCACTCTTCTTCATAGCCAAAAAGCGGAAACAACCCATTGTCCATGAACTGATAAATGGATAAACAACATGTGCTCTTTGTCCCTGCAGTGAAATATTTTTCAGCCATAAAGAGGAGTTAAGTACTTATGTGTACTTCAACATGGATAAGACTTTAAAACATGCTAAGCGAAAGAAACCAGTCACAAAAATTCACAGTGAGGGATGTTCAACAATGTAACGGATCAATTCTCTTCGAAGGTGTCAGGATCATGAAAGACAAAAGAACCACTGCAAAACCGTTACTGACTGCAGGGACAGAAGGCCAAGCCATAACCTGTTCTCTTCTCTGTGAGTTTCTAGCTAGGTTGTGGAAGGAAAAAGTGGAAAACTGATGAAGTTTGAATAAGGACTGTAATTTAGTTAATAGTATTGTCCTAATGTTGATTTTCTAGTTTTGAGCATTGGCTGTGGTGATAGCATGAGGGAAAAGTGAGGGAGGGATATTTGGGAACTCTCTCTACTATTTTTCAGCTCTCCTGTAAGTCCAAAATCAGGTATGAATAAAAAGTTATATATGTGTGTATAGTGTGTGTGTGTGTGTGTGTGTGTGTGTATCAGTGATAACTACACTGACACCATTCTCCAAAGTCAATCAGTGACACAAAGAAGTGAAGAAGAATAGAACTTAAAAATGGATTTGTCCTTATTTACCTTAACTAATTGACAATAATTAAGATGAAATGCCACAGCAGAAAGTTCCCATAGGTACAAAAGGTTCTGACTACCTTTGGCGGAAGCTTACAACTAGTGCACCCAAGAGCTCCTCCGTGTGATAAAATCCCACGAGTCAGTTCAGTGACCTCTCTCGATACCTAAGTGCCTGTTGAAAGTATTAATCGGCTGCCTCATTACACTGCTTCATTTAAATGAGTTTTGGATTTTACTCTAGCATGCCAAATTAGTGTTACTTAGTGTATAACCACAAGTCATTTTAAACTTGATTCCAAGTCCAGCTGATAATTCATTACTGTGGGCCTAAAATACAGGAAAACCCTCGATTTAACAGACTTTGGATTTAATGGACAAAATTTCCAGTCTGTAATTCATTTGTGAAAATGAATAGCCTGTTAATTTTAAAAAACGTTTGCCTATAATTAAATTAACAGGTTTTTTTGGGTATTAATTCACTGCTATTTTTAACAAAGTTTAATGAACAGGCCCTTTGTTGGGAAAAAGACAACAACACAACACTGGTAATTTCGCCAACATCAATAAATATATACAAACTATAGTTTACATATTTAAATCCAAGAGTCAGCGTTCGTAAACAATGTTCAGGGAATGATTAGCCTGTGATCATATTGCATCCTCAGCGACAATTGGTTATGGTGTCACGTGATGGGACTTTCTGCAGCAGTTTTCACGAGCGGGGCTGCTGCTCCCACGCGCGCTAAGCCCCGGCCCAGCCGTGGGCACTCGTTTACTCGAGGTGAGTGGTGAATGCACCCATTTCCTAGCCCTATTCAGTATGAATTTAAAATGACTGTAATACATACAGAAAACTTCTCCGTGAAATTAAGCTTTTCTTACATAATGGGTGTCCCAAAATTCACGCAAGAAGTAATTTTAATAGAAAACACAGGTTTATTATTTAAAATTGTAAATTTTTTATTGATTCATAAAGTATACAGTATAGGGTTATGTATGGAATAGCATACTGGGCAAAATATCCACAACGTGTCACTGTTTGGTGCGGATTTTGGGCTGGAGGCATCATCAGACCATTCTTCTTTGAAAATGCGGCTGCTCAGGCAATAACAGTTAATGGTGCTCGCTATTGCAACATGATAATCCATTTTTTTGTGCCTAAATTGCAAGATATGGATGTGGACGATATGTGGTTTCAACAAGATGGTGCCACATGCCATACAGCCCGAGAAACAATTCAATTACTGCATGAGTCATTTCCTGGTCGTGTAATTTCCCGTTTTGGTGATCAGAATTGGCCGCTCAGATCATGTGATTTAATGCCGTTGGGCTTTTTTTGGGGGGTTTTTTGAAGTCTAAGGTTTATGCCAACAAGCCCACGACCACCCACGCCTTGAAGGAGGAAATTGAGCGCTGTATCAAAGAAATTCAGCCACATTTATGCAAAATGGTCATGGAAAATTTCAACAAAAGAGTGTGTATGTGCCAGCAAAGCCGTGGAGGCCATTTACCAGATATACTATTCCATACATAACCCTATACTGTATACTTTATGAATCAATAAAAAATTTACAATTTTTAATTAAAAACCTGTATTTTCTATCAAAATTACTTCTTGCGTGAATTTTGGGACACCCTTTACTTTTTATTACACAAATGTGTCTACATAAGTAACAACGGGTAAACTAATTTGTCAATTTTTTTAACATACGCATTTGAGAAACCTACTTTATATAATGGACTTTTGGCTTTCATGGACACCCCCTTGCCCAAATTAGTCCATTATATGGAGGGAGGTGTTACTGTAATGAAGCTTATGTTTTTGGTGGAGCATAAGAGAGTCAATATTAGTTCCTCTCAGCCACTGGTCGCAGTCAAGGCTGTTTGGAAGGTAAAACTGCCCCATTTCCTAATGCTGCTGAGGTGGGGGTGTTGAGGAATGCTGAAAGATGGGCTAGCCCCCCAAATCACCACCTGTGTCAACAAAAGCAATTCTGGAGGCAATGATAGTAAAATCTATATGAATAGTTGTATGAATAGTTGAAACTGCCTCAACTTTGTGTAAATTTTACTAAAGTGTTTGCTGTTTTGTATTGACCTGTAACATACACTCTAAGTAAAAACAGCATGTTTGCTATGAAAGATAGTAGAAGGCAAGTCCCCCGGCACGGCCTTCCCACCAGGACCGTCACTCACCAACACTCTCATGTGAGAATATTGGATCCCTTGTGTCCCTACTTTACTATGAGTTCTGCAGTCACAAGCTGAGGAGGGTTATCGGGTCATCCCTAGTGTTATTAGACTGTTAACAGGGATTTGTATCTGGTTACTCAAGTTTCACAGTCAGCCAAGAAGAAATTTACTATGCTCCCGTGAGGGTAGGAAGGGGCAGGACGTATTTTCTATGTGGTTTACATGAGCTTTACATTTGTATGGTATGAAATTGTAGTCATCTTGTTACAAAGTGTCTTTTGTAGGTTTGAGTCACATATCATGGCCTATGTAGGTGTAAAGTTGCAACCGTGCAGTTTTCATCAGCGTCTTTTCAACATGTGGTACTGGAGTCGAGAGCCTGGACAACACAGAGGGAAACTTACTCAGCTGGACTTCAATGGTAGTAGAGGCTGATTCTTCACCCTTTCGTGTGTCCACATCCACAGACTCTCATCCACTAGGGAAGGGCTTGGCTGGAGGACACCCAAAGCGGGAGCCTATAAAGTTGGGGGCTCAGGGCAGAGACTCTGATTCCCAGGTCTACAGGTGGTACTAAATCCAACAAAATGAAAATTGAATTCCAATAAAAAAAAATAGGACATGATAAACCAACAAGGAAAAGACAACTATTTCATGGAATAGAATAGACCCATGCTGAATGGGACCCAGCATATAATAATTGTAACAACACTGAGAACAACTTTATTGAGAGCTCACTACATACCATATTCTCTTTGACCCCACTTTACTTATGGGGAAACTGAGTCTTAGAGAGGTACGTACAACGCCCACGTTGTCAAAACAGCGCCATGGCTCTGCTCTTTTTTTCTTTTATTGATTTCAAAGAAGAAGGGAGGGTAGAGAGATGGAAATACCAATGATCAGAGAGAATCATTAATTAGCTGCTTCCTGCACACCCCACACTGGGGATTGAGCCCACAACCGGGCATGTGCCCTGACCAGGAATCCAACCATGACTTCCTGGTTCATAGGTGGATGCTCAACCACTGAGCCACGCCACCCAGGCCATGGCTCTTCTCTTAATGACTTAAATATTTATGATAAAGGTAAAAGGATCTCAGTTCAGTGGGGAAGGGATGAACCTTTCAATAAATAGTGTTGGGGAAATTGGGGTAATACTACCTGCTATAAGTCCAGTGGTTTAACAATCCTATCTAATAAAAGACAAAAAGGGTAATTAACCGTACCTCCACAACGCTTCCCATTGGCTAATCAGTGAGATATGCAAATTAACTGCCAACCAAGATGGCGGCCCGCAGCCATGCAGCTGAAGCGAGCAGGAGGCTTGCTTGCTCCAGTGATGGAGGAAGCCAAGGTTCCCCGCCTGCCGCAGCCCGGCTTGAGCTCCGGAAGCAACAATGTTTCAATTATAGAAGCTAAACAAACCCCAGATACCTGCTTGCAGCAGGCCGTGGCCTCAGAGCTGGGAGCGCCAGTGACGGCAACAGAGTTTCAATTATAGAAGGTAAATAAATGCCAAAATAAAAAAAGAAAAAGAAAAAAAAGGAGAGGCTGGGAGCTTCAGTTGCAGGCCAGCCTGAAAACGGCCCTCAGCCCCTCACCCAGACTGGCCAGGCACCCCAGTGGGGACCCCCACCCTGAAGGGGGTGTGACCAGCTGCAAACAGCCATCAGCTCCTCATCCAGGCTGGCCAGGCACCCAAGTGGGACTCCGACCCTGATCCAGGACACCCTTCAGGGCAAACCAGCCAGCCCCCACCGGTGCACCAGGCCTCTATCCTATATAGTAAAAGGGTAATATGCAAACTGACCCTAACAGCAGAAAGACTGGGAATGACTGGTCACTATGACACACACTGACCACCAGGGGGCAGACGCTCAATGCAGGAGCTGCCCTCTGGTGGTCAGTCCGCTCCCACATTGGGCAGCTCTGCTCAGCCACAAGCCAGGCTGATGGCTGCCAGTACAGCGGTGGTGGTGGGAGCCTCTCCTGCCTCTTCAACAGCGCTAAGGATGTCCGACTGCAGCTTAGGTCTGCTCCCCGCTGGCAAGTGGCATCCCCCGAGGGCTGCCGGGCTGCCAGAGGGATGTCTGACTGCCAGCTTAGGCCCAATCCCCCGGGGAGCAGGCCTAAGCCAGCAGGTGGTCATCCCCCGAGGGGTCCCAGACTGTGAGAGGGCACAGGCCAGGCTGAGGGATACCCCCCACCCCGAGTGCACAAATTTGTGCACTGGGCCTCTAGTATAAAATATTACTTCTTTCTCACTTACAGTCCAACATGGGTGTTCCTGACTGGTGAGGGCTCTCCTCCAAATAATACTATAGGGATGAAGATTTCTTCAATATTAGGATATTTCCACTTTCAAAATATGGTTTGCAAGGGTGTGTGCTCAATTGCATCACCCAGAAGGGGAACGAGTGTGGAGGATGGGAATGGGAGTATTTATGGGCCACGCCTAAATGGGGTCCATAATTTCTACCCACATTACATCACTAGAGCTTAGTCACATGGTCACACTCCACTGTAAAGAAGGCTAAGAAAGGAAGGTTGCCGTGTGCCCAGGAAGAGGAAGACCTGTGTGGGTGAGCATCTAGCCATCTCTGCCACAGTTATCCACTGAGGTTTCAAAAATAAGCTAGATTTGGACTTCATATCCTATCTATGATAAACTTAAGGTGGGTTAATAAGCTAACACCAAAGTCAACTATGAAAGAGTCAGAACAAAATATTTTTAATAATCTTGGGGTTGGAAAGGCCCTTAACAAATCACAGACCCAGAAGCTATCAAGGAAAAGATTGTCAGATTTAACTGTATGAGAACTAAAAATATCTGAACAACAAAAGATACTGTAAACAATCTGAAGGAAGTAATAGTTCACATACATCACTATATTTATAATCAACAATAGATAAATATATATAATATACAAATATTTAGAAATCTTTGAGAAAAAGACAACTCAATGGAAAAATACATCAATGACATGGACAGGGAATTTTCTGAAGAAAAAAATCGAATAGCTGCCCTACCCAGTTTGGCTCAGTGGATAGAAGGTCGGCCTGCAGACTGAAGGGTCCCAGGTTTGATTCTGGTCAAGGGCATGTACCTTGGTTGCGGGCACATCCCCAATAGCCAGTGTGCAGGAGGCAGCTGAATTGATGTTTCTCTCTCATCAATGTTTCTAGCTCTCTATCCCTCTCCCTTCCTCTCTGTAAAAAATAAATAAAATATATTTTTAAAAAGAAATAAAATATATTTTAAAAAAGAATCGAATAGCTAGCAATACAACATAATCAAAGAAGTGCAAATTTAAATAATCAATTATTTTTGCCCATCAGTTTTGCAACAATAAAAAATATTTATATACTCAAGATTAAAGTGAATGTGAGAAAATAGGAACTGATTTACACTATTGGCAGAAATATAAATATAAAGTCACAGCATTTTAGAAAGGCAATTTGGCTATACCTATCAGTTAAAAAGTTCTATAGCATTCAACCCAGTAATTTTCCAACCCAGCAACATTTTGCACATGAACCTAAGATGGTATAACTAAGAATGTTCATGGCATCAATCTTTCAAATATTAGAAAAATTGAAGCATTTAAATGTCACAAATACCCAAATACCTCTTAATGAGCAATGATGGTATTGCTACCTTTCTTACAAATAGCTCTTTTGGTTTCAAGTAGATCTAACTTGGGTTGCAAGCCTGTCAGACCAGGTTAGAAAACAAAGACAGTATTACTAAAAGGAAACAGGGGTGTCTAATAAATTCAAAGCCAAGATTAGAACCTAGAACTGGTCATCGAGCCCTCTGGGACACTCTACACATAATGTGCTTCATCCCACCAATCCTCAAGTGTTCTATCTGATCCTTACCCAATTCAAAACAGGTCTGCATTGAAAGACCTACTTAAGCCAAACTTCAAATTCTCAGTAAGGTTTTTTTAAATTACAGTTTACATATATCACTATATTCATTTCTTCTGTAGCAACCAACTTGTACTTCTTTTTTTGTTTTGTTTTGTCTTTTTGTCCTTTTGCTCTCCTTTGTTGTTCTTATAAACCCTTGTGTCGAGGTGTACTTCTTTTTTAAAAATACATTTTTATTGATTTCAGAAAGGAAGGAAGAGGGAGAGAGAGATAGAAACATCAATGATGAGAATCATTGATTGGCTGCCTCCTGTACACCCCCTAATGGGGATAGAGCCCACAACCTGGGCATGTGCCCTTGGCCGGAATTGAACCTGAGATCCTTCAGTCCGAAGGCCAATGCTCTACCCACTGAGTCAAGCCGGCCAGGGCAACCAATATGTACTTCTTAATCCCTTCACCTTTTTTGCTACTCCCCCAAACCTCCCCTCCCATCTGGCAACCAACAAAAAGGTCTCTGTGTATGAATGAGTCTGTTTCTGTTCTGCTTACTCATTTTGTTTTTAGATTAAATTTTTGGTAGATATGCATTTATTGCCATTTTATTGTTCATATTTGCCAAACAGAACATTGAGAAAATTATTTTGGAGAATTTTAATGGTAAAATATCTTCCTGTGAATCTCAAAACAAGTGATCAGACATTTTTATTCTATTTCACCTATGTGTATTTGTAAAGTTGTTTTATCTGCACCCGTAGCCGTGGAGACAAATTATTGAAAAGGATTTATGTTATGCTCAGACTCCTACGCTAACTAGGATAAAAGCAACCAGGCAGCTTCAAATGCTCTTACTGACAGTGTATTTCCAAAGTGAAAAAATAATTTTGTTTTGTTTCAAGATTTTATCTTGAAACTTTGAAGTACATTTAAAAAAGAGGGTTTGAGGTATATAGCTTTCTCAGAAGAGGCCTACATTTTAACAATAGGAAAAACTATTGTAACAATGTAGTAAGTGTTCTGAGATGGGTCTTAGTATTCTTCAGAGTCAGTATATACTACGGGCTGGTGGCCAGGTCTGGGGCAGAACAGACACCAGGAATATGATGACCCACACACACTTCAGACAGCTTTCTAGTTGCAATAAAGTGGAGCCAAGCGAGCTGCATGACCTCAGCTTTGCTCCTGCAATCACCCTCTGCCCGCCTCACAGGCTCCTGGCGTGCCTTTTATTCTCTGGTGGCAGAGGGCACGTGGAGTTGCCAGATTACGGTTGGTGAAGAGTCATTTTTAGAAACAGAAAGTCAGTGTTCTGTTCTGAATGATTCTTGCACTCTGGGGCATGTGAATGTTAAGCAGTTAACTATCAGTTGGTGCTTAATCTGTTAGATCTTGCTCAACCCATAATTTGAGTGCTCACTTTTTCTTTTTTTACTTTACATATGAAAGAGATGGATTATATTTTCCTTCCAGCTGATTCAGAAGTAATCAGCGCAATCAGGAAAGAAAAGTTTTCACTATTTGGTATTAAATAGTGAAAACAAAATGAATGTTTACCAAATTAAGTGAAATGAGAGGTGAACTTTCAGCTTTCCACATCAACCATTAAAGTATCAAATTGGATTTAAGCCCTAAAACCTGAAAGTTTTGGAATATGAGGAATGTGACTAAGAAATGTAGGGATCCCATTTTTTAGCCTCTTCTTTTTGTTCAGCAGATGTGAGGTATAATCCGTCGGCAGTTTTCAGAGGCATCCTTCCAAAAGATTTATCAAGTTATGTGATTTGGGTTAGCCTCAAGTTTTCTCATATGTAAAATGGGAATAATCACATCTGCCTCACAGAACAGTTGATATTAGAATGTAAGTGAAGCATCCATTTTATTATTGTAGGCCTCCAGGAAATGTTAGCTACATACTATTTTATTTACTGAAAGGCACTTTTACTTGGTTCAAAATTCAAAAGATACAGTTATATGCTGTATCTTTTGAAATCTTTTCCAGCCACATAATTCTCCTTGGAGTCAATAGATGTATCATTTTCTTGTGTATCTTGCTAGAGATATCTATTCTGCTTAACTAAAAGCAAAAATGTATATTCTTTCCCTATTTTTTAAAACACATGAATGAAATCTTACTAATTCACATTTTTCCTTTTTATCACTTAAACTGTATCTTAGAGGTTGTTCATATCAGTAACATTTTTTAATAAGTGTGACTAAATTAGACATAGCTGTGTATCAGCGTGTGTGTGTGTGAGAGAGAGAGAGAGAGAGAGAGCGCGCGCACGCGCACGAGCGAGAGAGCTAATTTAATTGCCAATTCTAACCCTTGACTACTGGATATTCATTCATACATTCATTTTATTAATTAATTCAACAGATATTTTTTGAAGGCTTATCACGAGTCAGGCTAGGCTCTGGTAATACAGCCAAGAGCAAATGAGACACAGTCACTTTTCCCCGTTTTAGTGATTATGAGCTGGACATTCAACTCTGCTGTGGTGCCTCGGCCTACCCTGGCCCTGGGGGGCCGACTGTCAGGCTCGGACCTGCGTGGTTGTCCTGCATCCCTCTGGCTCGGGGGTGTGGTCCAGAGGCGAGGGCGGGCGGACAGAGGAGTCTGGACAGCGGGAACCCTGCGGGGAGCCCGGAGTCCGCGTGGATCCAGAAGCAGGAATGAGCCAGAGGCCTGGAGACTGGGGGTGGGGGGGGGAAGAGGACGAGGGTGGTGGGGGGGGGACGGGGGGAGGACCGCCGGCGGGGGTCCTCGGACGACTTTGGGGCCTCGGTCCCAGACGCGAGCGGACACGCCCGAGTTCGTGTCCCTCTGCCCTCAAGCAGCGCACGGGGACCTGGGAGGCCACTTCCTAAAACACCACAAAGATGGGCACCAAGGCCCCGCTCACGAGGTCGGGACGGATGCCCCGCTAAGCCTGGGGGGAGTCAGGGGCGAGGGCAGGGTCAGTTTGCAGCGAGCTCACAGCTGGTCGGACGGACACCGGTTAAGAGACGCAGCACCCCTGGGCGTGTGGCGAAAGCGCGTGCAGTGGGAAGGCTTCGGACCCGCAGAGCCAGTGGCGGGAGCCGAGCGCCGGGAGGACGCGCCGGCCCGAGGGCCCCAGACCTTTAAACTCCGGGCGCGCGGGAACCACAGCCCAACAGCCACAGGCGGGTCGCCGGCCAACCACCGCCCCGGGCCCGCCTCTCGCCCAAGGCTTATCCAATCAGCAACTCTCTTGCCCCCGCCCCCGCCCGTCCCTGTCCCCGCGCGCCTCCGCCCCTACGATCCTCCCCCGGCCCGGCGGAGGCGGGGCCCCCGGCGGGGTGCCGGGGCGAGCGCTGACGTCCACGCTCCCCGCGAGTTTCGAACGCAGTTGGCCTCCGGGCCAGAAAAAACACCAGCGGCGGCCAATGGCCGGTCAGGAAGAACCCGCGCGCGGCCCCGGCCCCGCCCCGCTCGGCTGGAAAGAAATGCCGGCCCGGCCATTGGTTCGCGGGACCTGTCACTCCTCGCTGCGGCCAGTGGGCAGGCGCCTCGCTGTGATTGGTCCCGCCCAGGCGCGAAATGTAACGCGGGAAAAGTCCGAGTGGGGACCGCAGCAGCAGGTTGTTATTTTGGGGGTTCGGCGGCGTGAGTTTTGCTCTCCTGTCCCCGCCGGCCGGGCCGCCCGCTCTTCCCGCCTCTGCCGCCTGCGTGTGAAGAGAGGAGGGCGGGCTGGCCCCGGGGCTGGGGTCCGCCCTGACCCCGGTGCCCGCCGAGCTGCCCGGCTCCATCGCTGGCTGCCGCACAGGAGGATTCCGGGAAACGTCCGCGGCCATGAGCCCGCGGGACTGAGAGCCAGCGACTCGGAGCGGCGCGGGCAACGGGAGCAAAGGGCCAGCGGCCGGCGGAGCTGCGAATCGGGGAAGGGCGATGATCCGGGGTGTGGAAGTGCCGATGGCGGACCACCCGCCGCCGCCGCCGCCGCCCGTCATCTTCTGCCACGACTCCCCGAAGCGGGTGCTGGTGTCGGTCATCAGGACGACCCCGATCAAGGCCACGTGCGGCGGCGGAGGGGAGCCGGAGCCGCCGCCGCCGCTCATCCCCACCAGCCCCGGCTTCAGCGACTTCATGGTGTACCCGTGGCGCTGGGGCGAGAACGCGCACAACGTGACGCTCAGCCCGGGTGCCGCGGGGGGCGCCGCCTCGGCCGCCCAGCCCGCCGCCGCCGCCCAGCGCCCGGGGCTCCGCGGCCGGGGCGCGCCCCAGCCCGCCGCCTCGGGGGGCGAGGAAGAGGAGGAAGCGAGCAGCCCGGACAGCGGCCACCTCAAGGTGAGCCGAGCGGGGCGGGCGGGGCGCGGGGCCGCGGGTCGGTTAACGGCGCGGCTGGGAGCTGGCAGCGCCCGCGGACGCGGCGGGTAGGGCGGGGCCGAGTTTAAAACGCGAAGTTGCAGGGGCCGCGGCGGGGGCGGGGGCGGGTGACCGGACACTGACGTCACTGCCGCGCGCCAAAAAACGGGCCCCCGCGGGGCGTGGCGCGGGGGGGCGGGGCGAGGCCGGGCGGCCGCCAGCAGGTGCAGGGGCCGGCGCTCAGCCCGGGTCGCGGAGGCCGACCGCAGAGTCCGCTGGCCTGGGAGGGAGGGAAGGAGCTGCCCCCTGGAGCTCCTCGGGGTGCGGGAGGGAAAGGGCTGCGCAGCCTCTGCTCCATCACCGCAGATCCCGGCCCCGGTCCCGCCACAGAGGCCTTGCGGAGGCCGCCGACGAGTGAGAAGGCGCGTCGGGGAATCGTCGGGCCCTCGCTGCCCTCCGTGCATCCAGCGACCTGCTCTGCTAGGCGCTGAAGCGCAGTGGCCTGCGACGCTGTAGTCGCTGACCTCGAGACTGCTTAGCGTTGGGAAGGGTGTGACTGTCCCGTGCAGACCTACAGTTTACGGATTGGGCAGTCGAGGCTGAGCTGGAGCCTGGCGAAGGGACCTCCCCACGGGCGCTCAGCTGGGTAGTGGGAGCTGGAGCTGCGCCTGGGGCTGGGTTTCTGTGGCTCCTGGTCCTGAAGCCTGTGTTGGGGCTGCCTCTCTGCATACATGTACTCAGCTCTGTAGACTGTCAACTCCAGGGCCGGATCATTTCTCTCTGGTAGACTGAGTACCTTACACACTGTAAATGTGGAGTAAAGGTGCTCAGTAAGTAGTCATGGAATGAATGAGTGGTGCTACTATAAGTCACTATTCAGTAACTGTGTGTTAACTGGCTATATAAGATAAGCAGCTTGCCAAAGATAAAACAAGTAAAATCACCTAGTGGATTACTACATCTGTATTGGCAAGTACTGTATTTATAAATTGAAACAAGTTTGATCATTTTACACTCAGTAGCAAAGATGTTGAAACTCCGTGTTGTTTGAGCCCCAAGGAAATTGATACACTTTGTGTTTCTAATGTCATTGTTATTAAAGAGCTATAAAGTTACAAAATTAGGAGCTTTGACACACTTCAACGCTTGAAGCTGCACTTCAGTAAAAGTTTGAACGAGCAGTAAAAATGTTCACAATAGTGCTAAGTGAGTTTGTGAAGGAACCAATCACTCTTGGCTATCTCTAGGTAGCCGTTAGTAAGATGGGTAGATATCATATATATATATTTTTTTCTGGTGTTTAGACCTTTTTAAAAAACAAAAAAAAAAAAAAGAAAGAAAAAAAACATGTTAGGTTATATAGTTGAGCAACATAAAGGCATACATGCACAAATACTTGTGGAAGGTTTTGGAATTATTATTTCATTAATTATAACAATCTAATTTGGGATTACCCAAGAAGATTAATGTTATCCTAGGCAAATGAAATCTGCATATATATGTTGCTTTTGGCCTAAAACAGACTTATTTTCACACAAACCTTTTATAAAAGTTGCTCACACAGGTTTGGATTTTATTTCCACTTTGTCCACCTCTTTTCAGAGCTAAAATATACTGGAAGTTATGAAAAATGTGTAAAAGTGAAAAGGCTGTTTTATATTTTTATTTCCTCAGTCTTTCATATTGTACTGTTTGATAAATTATTAGATGAATTGATTCTAACTTGCCCTTTCATCAATGAACAATCCAAATACAACTTCAAAACTTCACTCATTTAAGCTTCCTCACCTTGCAGGGTTGGGGTAGTTGGGGCAGGGTGGGGGAGTCTGGAATATGCCTTTATTTAAGGAAGTCACCTAGTATGATTTGTGATCATATCCTCTAAAAACAGGGTGGCCGGCCCCTTTGTTTTCCTTCCTGAAAATACTTATACGGTAGTTCTTCACCTCCACATGCTCATGGTGAAGCATACTGATTGAATCTGCTTACTTTTTGGGAAGATGGGAGACAAGTTTGCAATAAAGCTGGTGCTAGTAGCACACTCCCTGCTACCTCCTTCTCAGTATGCAGGTTAGAGGCAGCAGCAGCTGTGGGTATGAGAACATTTGTGTTCATTGGTTGTCTGTTGGTGCTGCTCCCAAGGGAGGTGCCTGAGTCCTGCACTCCTGGTATTAGCTTCTACTTGTTCTGTTTGTTTTTCCTCTGCCATTGGGAAGAAATTCATCGTCTAGCCCAGTGGTTCTCAACCTTCCTAATGCCGAAACCTTTTAGTACAGTTCCTCATGTTGTGGTGACCCCCAGCTATAAAATTATTTTCGTTGCTACTTCATAACTGTAATTTTGCTACTGTTATAAATCGTAATGTAAATATCTGATATGCAGGATGTATTTTCATTGTTACAAATTGAACATAATTAAAGTATAGTGATTGATCACAAAAACAATATGTAATTATATATGTGTTTTCCGATGGTCTTAGGCGACCCCTGTGAAAGGGTCGTTCGACCCCCAAAAGGGGTCGCGACCCACAGGTTGAGAACCACTGGTCTAGCCACTTATTTTGGCCCCTAAACACAAGATTGCTTAGCACTTTTGTGGGTCTAATTACATATTAGCGTTATCTTCTGTAGAATTTTGGGAGGGAAGGGCAGGTCTGATTTCCCTTTGGCCATAAGGTATTCCAAGCCTCCCCACCATGTGCCCTTGTACCCTCTCCCCAACCACATTAATGAGGTGGCTTCTCCATGCTTAGCCTCAGATACCATTCACCCTTCAGGACCTGTCAGCTGCCTATCCTGCTTCCCCTTTCTATCATCCCCTGAACTCTTCAACCATCTGATAGCTGATTAGTACAGAGCAATTACTTCCATATTAATCACAACGTGTTAAAAAGTTAAAAATGGAACTCCCATTTGACCCAGTGATCCCACTTCTAGGAACATATCCCAAGAAGCCAGAAACACCAATCAGAAAGGATATATGCATCCCTGTGTTCATAGCAGCACAATTTACCATAGCGAAGATCTGGAAACAGCCTAAGTGCCCATCAGCAGATGAATGGATTAGAAAACTGTGGTACATCTATGATGGATTACTATGCTGCTGTAAAAAAGAAGGAATTCTTACCATTTGCAACAGCATGGTTGGAACTGGAGAGCATTATGCTAAGTGAAATAAGCCAGTCAATGAAAGAAAAATACCATGACCTCACTCATTTATGAATAATTAAGACCATTATAAACTGATGAACAAAAGTAGATACAAAGGCAGAGCAACATCGAACAGACTGTCAAACTACAGCGGGAAGGCCAGAGAGGGTTGGGGGAGGGGGGTAAGAGATCAACCTAAAGACTTGTATGCATGCATATAAGCATAACCAATGGACACAAGACACTGGGGGGTAGGGGAGGCCAGGGGAAGGTCAAGGGGAGAAAAAAAAAGAGACATATATAATACTCTTTGTAGTACTTTAAGCAATAAAACAAAATTAACAAAAAAGAAAAAGCTAATAGACACACACACAAAAAAAACCAGTATGGTGATTACCAGAGGGAAAGGAAGATTAGGGAGGTAGAAGAGGGTAAAGGGAGGATAAATGGTGTTGGAAGGAAACTTCACTTGGGGTAGTAGTGAACACAATACAATATACAGATGATGTATCATAGAATTGTACAGCTGAAACCTATGTCATTTTATTAACGAATATCACCCCAATGCATTCAATATTTAAAAAAAACACACAACATGTTAACATAGTAGCTAGGCTCTGTGTTGAATGTTGAATTCCTTTCCCAATTTACCTTGTTTACCTGATGAAGGAGGAATTAGAGAAAAGAGTCCCCAAGATTAAGATTAAGTTAATCTCATATAGTAAGTGGCAGAACTGATTGGGACCCTCCACAGCCCTTGCTTTTAATTCCTACATGATATTGCTCCCATGTATAACATGTATGAATTGACTTTAGGGGCTTATTATATTTCTAATATTAAGCTAATGCAAGGAGACTGTACACATACTATTGATACCTGTCTATATCTTAATGGAGATGCTTTATGAGGGTACAGACAATATAATAGACACATTCAAATTAAGACTTGGAAAGTTTTGCAGATAGGTCAAGGTAGGGGATAGAGTTAGGATGCAGGTATGGGAGCCATAGGAAATTTGTATCTAAATCTGATTTCTAAGAGGAAATATGATAAATTTTACATTTTCTCTTTTTCTTGTCAATGTACATACGCCTCTCTCAGACTGATTTTCCTTTTCCTTCTACGTTACTTGAGTACTTGATTTGAATTTTACTTTGTATAAAAATGCATCAAAGACTTTTAGTTCTTTAGTAATTACATGAATACCAAGTTTTAATACAACTTTATCTTTTAAAAATATTTTTATTGATTTCAGAAAGGAAGGGAGAGGGAGAGAGATAAAAACATCAATGATGAGAGAGAATCATTGATCAGCTGCCTCCTGCATGCCCCCCACTGGGGATTGAACCTGCAACCCAGGCATGTGCCCTTGACCAGAATTGAACCTCGAACCCTTCAGTCCTCAGGCTGACGCTCTATCCACTGTGCCAAACCAGCTAGGGCTTAATATAACATGTTCTAAAGCCTAAGTAAATGTGTACATTATGTTAAGTGGGTTGAGAAATAACCCAAATTTTATTAAATAATTTTAAAGTTAGTTATTGACATTGAGAACTCAAAACATTTATCATGAAATAGTTTAGAAAACACTTTCAAAAGTTACTAATCTACCTCTGGAGGTACTGAGATTCTATTTAAAAAATTTACTTAAGTATGAAACATTTTTGGCAATTTAATCATCTTGCTTCTTTCTTGTAGCTTCTTTCGCTGCACTTGCTACATAATAACAATGGGGTGTCTTGGAATTTGTTAACCTTTCCTTGCAAATCAAGCAGTCTCAACAAGATTTCTCTCTTAGGCTACAGGTATGTTTGGTTGCTGATGAGACTATTATTGTCAAAATGTACCTGGAAACGTTTTCTTATTGCTAAGGCCAAAACGAAAGTGGTCCTTTTTAAGTAGCACTGCTTATTTTTATATGTATTTACAAGATGCTCTTTAACTATTGATTTTAGGGCATTAGATCATTACTTACTTGCCTGGCCTAATTTTCTTAGTTCAAAGAATGCACTTGGTGGAGCCTTACTTGTATATGGCTAAGATGTTGTATTTTTTAGCTATCTATTTCTCATCTGGAAAATATACATGTGTGGTTGTAGCTGAAACAAGATCTTAAAGAGTTGCTGAAAGCAGCCAAATGATTAACTTTTAAAAGTATATCTCTCTCCTTACCAAACATGCTTGTTTATTTATTTTTTTACCAGAAACATTGAAAATAGAAATGGGTAATTTAAATTTTTTTATATTGATGAACTGATCAGTTATTTGAAATTGTAATAACCAGCCGCACATCCCAGCCAGCCCTGTGGTCCTGCCGTGCCTTTGGCCAGGACCTTACCAAAATGCCATTTCAAATAGAACATTCCATGGGAACCATGATGTTTACCTCTCACAAATTTGCTGGGGATAAAGGCTATTTAACAAAGAAGGATCAGAGAGTACTCATGAGAAAGGAGTTCCCTGGGTTTTTGGAAAATCAAAAAGGCTGTGGACAAAATAGTGAAGGACTAGACCAGTGCCGAGACGGCAGAGTGGGCTTCCAGAGCCTCTCTTCACTTAGGCTAGGCTGCCCTCGTTGCAGTGGCTGTTCGTCGTACACAAGGAGCACAAGGGAAAGAAGCAGGCAGCACTGAGCAGTTCTCCGCCCTGATAACAGTTCTCCCAGGGGGTTGCTTAAGGAATCTCTGCTCCACAGCTTCCCCCTGTATAAGGCTTTGATGAGCAGATTGGGATCCTTAGGAAATCTATATATATATAAGGCTAATATGCTAAGTGTCTGACCATTTGACCATTCGACTGGTAGCTATGCTGCACACTGACCACCAGGAGGTAGATACTCAAAGCACAGGCATGGAAACATGTAACAGACTGATGAATCTCAGAGGGAAGGGGGAGGTGGGAAGGTGGGAGAAGATTAACCAAACATCTTATATGCATACTAGAGGCTCGGTGCACAGATTCATGCACCGGTGGAGTCCCTCAGCCTGGCCTGTGGGGATTGGTCCAAAACCGGCAGTCCAACATCCCCTGAGGGGTCCCGGATTGCGAGAGCGTTCAGGCCAGACGGAGGGACCCCACTGCTGCACGAATCCGTGCACCGGGCCTCTAGTGTACAAATAAAATCCCACCCCATTTGACAGGAGAAGGAAACGCCAATTAAAGCTAGAGAAGCTTTTGATTTTTATATTGCTTGTATCCTCTTGCCTCAATAAACACATTTGTTTTTTAGTTCCTAAAATGAAAAAATAAAATAATTATAATCGTCAACAATATTTTTTTTGGTATTTAAACAATATTAGGAACCCTGCCTGGATAGCTCAATTGATTAGAGTATCTTCCAATTCACCAAGGTTATGAGCTCAATCCCGATTCAGCACAATATAAGAGTCAACCAATGAATGCATATATAAGTGGAACACAAATTAAAGTTTCCCTCCCTCCCTACCCCTCTCTCCATCTCTCCCCTTTCTCTCAATAAATACATATATTGGGAAAAGGATTCTTTCAAGCAGAGGAGTTGTATCACTAAGGGTTTTAATTAACCCGATTTCATGTTCAATTTCTTAACAGAATCACCTTTTTTATGCATCATATATGTTACATTTATTTGTTTAGCATTTTAAAAACAATATTTAAAACAATTATTCATGGTTTTACCATAACCAGCAACAATCTTACAATTATTGCAAATTAATAAATGATGGCAACAGATTCTCTAATTTTATTCCAATCTCCCTTTGCTGATTCTGGGTGAACAATTTTATCAAGAAAGACTAGTGTTGCATGTAGCTATAGTGAGGATTATAGCCAAGGAGTAAAGAAGATGAAGATGAAAATATTTGATAATCAGCAATAATTGTCCAATTGATTTGCTAATTTGGACGTAAACATAAGTAAGTCACGTTCCATTTAGGACCTTGCCAATTCTGAGTTTCATTATAAATGGAAACCATGTGGTGGCTTTCTGAAGCTTGTGCTCAGAAGTCACACAGTAATTTGCCCTCTCATGTTATTAGCCAAAGCGAGTTATGTGGCCAGGTTGGCCTTATTGGGACCCACAGCAAGAGAGGGCAGTGCCCGTGAGGTAGGGACGACCCCGGTCAGGTCGAAACGGCCCCGGTGTGGTAGGGACAACCCCGGTCAGGTTGAAACAGCCCCGGTGTGGTAGGGACAACCCCCGTGAGGTAGAGACGACCCCGGTGAGGTTGAAATGGCCCCCGTGAGGTAGGGACGACCCCGGTCAGGTCAAAACGGCCTCGGTGTGGTAGGGACAACCCCGGTCAGGTTGAAACGGCTCCGGTGTGGTAGGGACGACCCCAGTGAGGTTGAAACAGCCCCCGTGAGGTAGGGACGACCCTGGTCAGGTCGAAACAGCCCCGGTGTGGTAGGGACAACCCCGGTGAGGTTGAAACGGCCTCCGTGAGGTAGGGACGACCCCAGTCAGGTCGAAACGGCCCCCGTGTGGTAGGGACAACCCCGGTCAGGTTGAAACAGCCCCGGTGTGGTAGGGACAACCCCGGTGAGGTTGAAACGGCCCCCGTGAGGTAGGGACGACCCCGGTGAGGTTGAAACGGCCCCCGTGAGGTAGGGACGGCCCCGGTGAGGTTGAAACGGCCCTGGTGAGGCTCAGACGGCCCTGGTGAGGTTGAGACTACTCCAGTGAGGTTGGGACAAATAAGGGGGACCAGTATGGACTGATGAACAGGGGTAGATACAGAAGCAGAGCAACATTGAACAGAATGTTAAACTACAGTGGGAAGCCTGGGGAAGGTTGGGGGGGGATTAAGAGACCAACTGAAGGACTTATATGCATGCATATAAGATTAACCAATGGACACAAGACACGGGGCCGGGGGGGGCGGGGGGTAGGGGCCGGGGGAATGTCAAGGGGGGGAAAAAAGGAGACATATGTAATACTCTTTGTAATACTTTAAGAAATAAAAATTATTAAAATAATTAAAAAAAAAGGGGAAAAAAAGGAAAAAAAAAAAAGAGAGGGCAGTGAATCTATAATAATAAAAGGGTAATATGCTAATTAGACTGGACGTCCTTCCTTACAAAGTCGGGCCCAAGGGAAGCCAGCCTGGGTCCCAGGTACCTAGGGGTAGCTGGAGGAGGGAAGCAGAGCAGGTCCTGGGTGCCTGTGGGCGGTCAGAGGAGGGAAGCCGGTGTTGGCCGTCGGGGGAAAGGAGGGCTACTCTTGCACGAATTTTTGTTCATTGGGCCTCTAGTATTTTTATAATAATATAATCTGCCACTGTGCCTTTGCACATTCCTTTTTTTAAAAAATTGTGGCAAAAAATACAACATAAAATGTATCATCTTAACCATTTTTTAGCGTTAACTATACATATTGTTGCATAGTAGATCTCTAAAACTTTTTTTATCTTGTAAAACTGCAACATTACTAGTATACCCACTGAACTCTTTTCTCCCTGCCCACAACCCTTGGCAACCACCATTCCACTTTCTGTTTCTAAATGTTTGACTACTTTAGCTACGTCATGTAAGTGGAATCATGTAAAATTTGTCTTTTTGTGACTGGCTTATTTACCTGAGCATAATGTCAAGGTTCATCCATGTGTAACATATGGCGGGATTGCCTTTTTCAAGGCTGAATCCCATTGTATATACCATATATTTATCCATTCATCTGTCAGTGCACACTTAGGTTGTTGTGGAAATAGATTTTAATATCTAAAGGAAAATTTAAACGTGATTTATTCTGTAAGGTAACTCATCCATGTTGAGATTGAGCTTTTCAAGTAAATGTTTATAAAGTGTAATTCAGTAACATTTAATAAATCACAGTGTTATGCAATTACCACCTATATCAAGTTCCACAACAGCTTCCTCACTCTAAGGAAAGCCCTGCATCCATTAAGTAGCCACTCCCTACCCCTGCCCCCCACAGTTAGTCTCTGGAAAGCACCAATCTGTTTTTGTGTCTGGACCTATCTAGTCTGGATGCTTCATTACATGGAGTGATACAATGTGTAGCCTTTTGTGTCTGGCTTCTTTCACTTCGCATACTGTTTTTGAGGATCATCTACCTTGTAGCATGTATCATTTCTATGGCTTAATAACATTCCGTTGTAATGAAAGAGAAGTAACAACTGACACCAAAGAAATCCAAAGGATTATAAGAGGTTATTATGAACAACTATATGCCAACAAATTGGACAATTTGGAAGAAATGGGTAAACTCCTAGAAACATACAATTTTCCAAAACTGAATCAGAGAATCTGAATAGACAGATTACAACTAGTGAAACTGAAGCAGTAATAAAAAACAACAACTCCCAACAAGCCAAAATCCTGGACTGGATGGCTTCACAGGTGAATTTTATTAAATATTCCAAGAGGAACTGACGCCTATCCTCAATTCCAAAAAGTTCAAGAAGAGGGAAGGCTCCCAACTTCATTGTACAAGGCCAGCATTAGCCTAATTCCAAAATCAGTTAATGACACTAGAAAGAGAGAAAATTATAGGCCAGTATCTCTGATGAGCATAGATCAGGGTCCTCAAACTTTTTAAACAGGAGGCCAGTTTACTGTCCCTCAGACTGTTGGAGGGCCGGACTATAGTTTTAAAAAAAACTATGAACAAATTCCTATGCACGCTGCACATATCTTATTTTGAAGTAAAAAAACAAAACGGGAACAAATACAATACTTGTATTTGCATGTGGCCCGTGGGCCGTAGTTTGAGGACCCCTGGCATAGATGCTAAAATCCTCAACAAACGATTAGGCAGTTGGATCCAGCAATACATTAAAAAGATCATGCACCATGATCAAGTGGGATTTATTCTGGGGATGCAAGGTTGGTACAGTGTCTACAAATCAATAAAAGTGACACACCACATAAACAAAATGAAGGATAAAATCCACATGATCATGACAATAGATGCAGAAAGGGCATTGCATTTGTTAAAATCCAGCTCCCATTTATGATAAAAACTCTTAACAAAGTAGGCATAGAGGAAACATACGTCAAGGTAATAAAGGCCATATATGACAAACCCCCAGAAAACATACTCAATGGGCTAAAACTACCACCATTGTCCTTAAGAAGAGCAGCAAGATAGGGATGTCCTCTTTCACCACTCTTGTTTAATATAGTATGGGAAGTCCAAGAGAGCAATCAGACAAGAAGAAATAAGAGGCGTCCAAATGGAAAGGAAGAAGTAAAACTCATTATCTGTAGTTGACATGATACTGTATATAGAGAACCCTAAAGATTCCACCAAAAAGCTAAGAACTGATAAATGAATTCAGTAAAGTAGTATACAAAATAAATAGAAGAAAAAAAAACAGTTGCATTTTTATACAGCAATAATGGATGCTCAAAAGGAAAATTAAGAAAACAATCCCATTCACAACTGCTTCAAAAGAGTAAAATACGAGTAAAATTAAGGATGTAAAAGACCTGTGCTTGGGAAAAATTATAAGACAGTGAAGAAAGAAACTGATGAAGATACAAATAATGTGGAAGCATATACCACGTGTTCATGGATAGGAAGAATTAACATCATTATATTGTCCATACCACCCAAAGCAATCTACAGATACAACACAATCTGTATCAAGATAACAAGACTAGAAAAAATATTCCAAAAACTTATATGGAACCAAAAAGACCCCGAATAGACAGTGACCTTGAGAAAGAAGAACAAAGTTGGAGGAATTATGCTATCTGATATCAAACTATACTACAAGGCCATAGTAATCAAAACAGCATGCTACTGCTCAGCTGGTGTTGCTCAATGGTTGAGTGTCAACCCATGAACCAGGAGGTCATTGTTCGATTCCTGGTTGGGGCACATGCCCAGGGTATGGACTCCATACTCAGTAGAGGGTATGCATGCAGAAGGCAGCTGATCAGTGATTCTCTCTCATGATTGATGTTTCTATCTCTCCCTCTTCCTTCCTCTCTCTGAAATCAATAAAAACATATAAAGAATATCTTAAGCCAGCATGGTACTGGCATAAAAAAAAAAAAAAAAGACATGTAGATCAATGGAACAGAATAGAGAGACCTGAAATAAACCCATGCCTTTATGGTCAATATTTGACAAAGGAGGTAAGAACAAAAGAATGGGTTAAAGATAGTCTATTCAACAAATGGTGTTAGAAAAATTGTACAGATATGTGCAAAAAATTGAAACAAGACATTGTACCACCTGTTAAACTTTTCCACTGTGACTGAACCCTTTACATTCTTACACAATACACAAGAATAAATAAAAAATGGATTAAACTTAAATGTTAGACTCAAAATCATAAAATTCCTAGAAAACATAGGCAGTAATATCTCGGATATTTCTCATAGCAATAATTTTTTCGATATGCCTTCTTGGACATAGAAAACAAAAGAAAAAAAGGAACAAATGGGAGTACATGAAACTAAAAAGTTTTTACACAGCAAAGGAAACAAAGAAAATGAAAAGACAGCACTGAATGGGAGAACATATTCACCAATACACCTGGTAAGGTGTTAACATTCCAAATTTTTTTTAAAATATATTTTTTATTGATTTTTTACAGAGAGGAAGGGAGAGGGACAGAGAATCAGAAACACCGATGAGAGAGAAACATCGATCAGCTGCCTCCTGCACACTCCCCACTGGGGATGTGCCCGCAACCACGGTACATGCCCTTGACTGGAATCGAATCTGGGACCCTTCAGTTTGCAGGCCAACACTCTATCCACTGAGCCAAACTGGTTAGGGCTAACATTCCAAATTTATAAAGAACTTGTAAACTCAACACCAAAAAAACAAGCAAAACCAAGCAATCCAATTAAAATGGGCAAAGGACCTGAAGAGACACTTCTCCAAAGAGGACATACAAATGGCCAATAGACATGAAAAGATGCTCACTGTCACTAATCATTAGAGAGATGCAAATTAAAACCATAATGAGATATCACCTCATACCTGTCAGAATGGCTATCAATAAATCAACAAACAAATGTTGGTGAGGATGTGGAGAAAAGGAAACCGTCCACCACTGTTGGTAGGAATGCAGATTGGTGCAGCCACCGTGGAAAACTATGCAATTATCTCAAAAAATTAAAAAATGGAACTGCCTTATGACTCAGTGACTCCACTTCTGGGAATTTATCCAAAGAAACCAGAAACACTAACTCAAAATAATATATGCAACCCCCTATGTTCATTGCAGTGTTATTTATAATAGCCAAGATTTGGAAGCAGCCCAAGTGTCCATCAGTAGACAAGTGGGTAATAAAGCTGTGATGCATTTTCAGCATGGAATGGTATTTGGCAGTAAAGGAGTCTTATCCTTGCAACAGCATGCATGGACCTGGAGAGCATTATGCATGCTAAGTGAAATAAGGCCGTCAGAGAAAGAAAAATACCATATGATTCCACTCTTATGTAGAATCTAATGAACAATATGAACTAACAAGAAAAATAGAGACAGACTCTCATAGGTAGAGAGCAGGCTGATAGCGGAGGGTGGGGGGTGTTTGGGGAGCTGGATGGAGAGGGGTAAAGGGATTGAACAAAAAAGGAATAAAAAAGAAAAACTCATGGACATGGAAAACTGAAGAAACATTCCATTGTATATGTGTATGTATTCCTTTGTATATATATGTATGGACATTGTACCACCTGTTAAACTTTTCCACTGTGACTGAACCCTTTACATTCCCACCAGCAATGTATGAAGGTTCTAATTTCTCCCTATCCTTATCAAAAACACTTTGTAATTTAGTTGGTGTGAAGTATGTCACTATGGTTTTTAATATTGGATTAATTCTGTTCCTTTGAGATTTATTGAGGTATAACTGACCTCATTGTAGATTTCTTAAAATATATTTTTATTGATTACAGAAAGGAAGGGAGAGAGAGAGACGGAGACATCAATGATGAGAGAGAATCCTTAATCAGCTGCCTTCTGCACCCCCCCTTCTGGGGATTGGGCCCGCAACCCAGGCATGTGCCCTTGACGGAAATCGAACCTGGGACCCTTCAGTCCGCAGGCTGATGCTCTATCTCAGGGGTCCTCAAACTACGGCCCGCGGGCCACATGCAAATACAAATATTGTATTTGTTCCCTTTTTGGTTTTTTACTTCAAAATAAGATATGTGCAGTGTGCATAGGAATTTGTTCATAGTTTTTTTTAAAACTATAGTCCGGCCCTCCAACAGTCTGAGGGGACAATGAACTGGCCCCCTGTTTAAAAAGTTTGAGGACCCCTGCTCTATCCACTGAGCCAACAGCTAGGGCCTCACTGTAGTTTTGATTTGCATTTCCCTAATGACTAATGATGATGGGCTTGCTGGCCATTTGTATAACTACTATGGAGAAATGTGTATGTCCTTTATTCATATTTTAATTGGGTTGTCTTTTGTTGTTGAGTTGTAAAAGTTCATTATGTGTGCTCATTTCTAGACCCTTATTAGATATGTAAATATCAATCCTATTCTTTTTGTCGCTCATGCTTTTGATGCCATATCTGAGAATCCATTGCCAAATTCAAGGTCAGGAAGATTTATTTCTGTCTTCTTTTTTAAAAAAATTTCTTTATTAACTAATGTATTACATATTGTTATTTCTGTCTTTTTGAGAGCTCTTTTAGTTTTTAGCTCTGCCACTTCGATGTATGATACATTTTGAGTTAATTTTTGATATATTGTATGAACAGGGGTCCAACTTCATTCTTTTACCTGTAGAAATGGAGTTATTTTAGAACCATTCGTTGTTCTTTCCCCATTGAGTGTTCTTGGCCCCCTTGTTGAAAATTAATTTGTCATAGATAGGGGTTTATTTTTTGACTTTCAATTCTATTTTATTGGTCTATATGTCTTTCCTTATGCCAACACCATACTGTCTTGATTGTTGCTTTATAATAGGGAAGTGTGAGTCCTTCTGTTTTGTTCTTTTTAAATATTGTTTTGGCTGTTGGAGCCTCTTGCATTTCCATATGAGCTGAGGATTGCTTTTCCCATATCTGCAAAAAAAGGTCCTTAGAATTATTTTGATAGGGATTGCATTGACTCTCTAGATGGCTTTGGGCAGCAATTGCTGTCTTATCTTAAGCCTTTGGATCCAAGAACTGTATCTCACAAGTTTTGATATGTTGTATTTTTGTTTTCAGTCATGTCAAAAGTATTTTCTAATTTCCCTGTGATTTCCTCTTTGATCCATTGGCTGTTTCAGTGTGTTGTCCAATTTCCACATGTTTGTGAATTTTCCAGTTTTTCCTTCTGTTACAGACTTATAGTTTCATTCCATATGTGTCAAAGTAGATACTTTGTATGATTTCAGTTTTTAAAAATTTATTGATACTTGCTTTGAGGCCTGATATGGTGTGTCCTGGGAATGTTCTATGTGCACTAGAGAAAAATGTGTATTTTGCTGTTTTTGTGTGGAATGTTCTGTATATGTCTGTTAAGTTGGTTTATAGTGTTAAGTCTTCCATATCTTTGTTGACTTATCTAGTTGTCCTGTCCATTAATTAACAGTGAAAATCTCCACCTATTTTTGAACTATCGCTTTCTACCTTCAGTTCTGCTACTTTTCCTTCATATAGTTTGGGGACTCTTATTAGGTATGTATGTGTTCATAACTATTATCTCTTTTTCCATTTTTCACTTTTAACCTATCTGTATTTTTTAATCTAAAGTGAGTCTCTTATAGACAGCATATAGTTGGATTATGTTTTTTTTTAATCCATTCTGCCAATCTCTATCTTTTAATTGGAGAATTTAATCTGTTTACGTTCAAAGTGATGGCTGATTTGTTTTGTTGTTTTCTATATGTCTAGACCTATTTTGTTTCTCAATTCCTCCATTACTACCTTCTTTTTGTTTAACTTATTTTTTGTAGTGTAACATTTTCATTCATACAACCTTAGCTTCTGTAGTATAAAAAACTCTGTTCCTATACAGCTCTTACCCCCTTTCTGTTATTGTAGTTGCAAATTACATTATATTGTGTTCCCATTAATATAGATTAAAATTTTTTTATACTTTTGGCATTTGTCTTTCAAATTATATAGGCAAGAAAAGAGGAGGTACAAGCCAAAAATACAGTAATTCTGACTTGTGTTGTTACATTTACTCGTGTTCGAGTGCAGCTTTGAGTTGTTGTCTAGTATCCTTTTATTTCTGCCTGAAGAACCCCCTTTAGATTTATTGTAGGGCAGGTCTCCTAGCAACGAACTCTCTTAGCATTTGTTTATGTAGGAATGCTTGATTTCTTCATTTTTGAAGGATAGATTATTGGTGACTTTTGTTTTTCCTTTCAGCACTTTAAGCATGTCTTCTCACTGCTTTCACTAGTTTCTCCTGGGAAATTAGTTATTAATCTTATTTGTGGACCCCTTGTATGTGATGAACTGCATCATTCTTGCTGCTTTCAAGATTCTCTCTTTGTAGTTGTCTTTTGGTAGTTTGATGTAATGTGTCTCTATGTATCTGTTTACCTGGTATTTTAAGTTCATTGAGCTTCTTGCATCTTTAGACTTGTGTCTAATCAAATTTAGGAACTTTGCAGCCATTATTTCTCCAAATATGCTTTCTGCTCCTTTCCCTCTTGCCCCTGGGTCTTCAATTATGTTGGTATACTTGGTCTCAATGTTTGTGTCCTCCCCTGAAGAATTGTGTGTTCAGATCCTGACCCGCAAAGATGGTGGTGTTGGGGAGTGCTTTGGGAGGTGCTTAGGTGGTGGGAGCCCTCATTAATGGGATTAGTGCCTTCATCAAAGAGGTTCTGGGAGAACCCTTTCCCCTTCTACCACGTGTGAGGACACAGTGAGAAGGAGCTGGCTAGGAACCAGGAAGAGGGCCCTTACCTGATCATGCTGGCACCTTGATATTGGACTTCCCAGCTTCCAGAACTGTGAGAAATAAATGTCTGTGTTTGTAAGTTACCCAGTCTGGTATTTCATCATAGCAGCCTGAAAGGACTAACACACTTGATGTCCTACAGGTGTCTTAGGCTCATTATTTTCTGTTTCTATTCCTCTAACTCAGTGGTGGGGAATCTGCCAAGGGCCATTTGAATATTTATAACACTAGAGGCCTGGTGCACAAAATTCGTGCACGGGTAGTCCCTTAGGCCTGGCCAGCGATCAGGGCCGATCTGTGGGGCAACTGGCAGGGTGATCAGGGGCCCTCACTGGCACCCACCTTGGCTGGCCTGGTATTGCCCGCTCGCTGGCCCTGCTGCTGCCAGTCGGGGCCTGTGGGCTGGGGGCAGCTCCTGCATTGAGCGTCTGCCCCTTAGTGGTCAATGAGCATCATAGCGATCGGACATTTGGTCAATTTGCATATTAGACTTTTATTATATAGGATTATTCACAGGCCATATAAAAGTATCAACTTAAAAATTAGCCCACTATTTTTGGTCATACATTTAATTAACTCACCCTAATGTCTTGGTAGGGCCAGAACAAATGATCTGGTGGGTTTATACTGCCTGCAGACCAGATGTTCCCATCCCTGCTCTAACTAGATAATTTAAGTTGACTTATCTTCAAACTTGCTAACTTTTTTTTTTTTTTGCCCTTTAAATCTGCCATTAGTGATCTCTAGTCAAAATTTTCATTTTAGTTATTGTACTTTTTAGTTCCAGAATTTCTTTTAAAAAATAATTTGTTTCTTTATTGATATTCTCTATTTGTTGAAAGAGTGTTCTGATTTTTTGTTATTCCTTATTCATTTAAAGTTTTTATCTAGTAACGCCAATGTCTATTTCTATTAATTTTTTCTCTATATGGACCATGCTTTTGTTTCTTTGCATGCTTTATAATATTTTGTTGAAAACTGGGTGTTTTAAATATTATAATGTGGTAACTCTGAAAATCAGATTCTTCTCTGTCAGAATTTGTTTTTGTTGTTTGCTGTGGATTCTAGTTGTCTGGCAAGTTTTCTAGACTGTTTTTGTAAACTCTATTTTGTTATGTTTGTTCTCTAAAGTCTGTTTCTTTAGCTTGTGATCAGCTCATCCTTTGAGAGAGATCTTAAATACCAGGAGCCAAAAAAAGAAAGGGAAAAAACCTTGTAATTGTTGCAGAATGGCTCTGTGCCTTAGCTCTTTTTCAACTCTGCCTTAGTCTTCATTTCCTGCTTGTGTTGAGCCTAACATCAGCCAAAGGTGAAAGCTTCCCGCCTTTTTAGGTCTTTTCTGGGCATGCTTCCCGCCCTGGGCAAGTGTGTGGCTTTCTCAGTTCCTATCCTTAGGCCCAATGCCCTGATTTCCCAAAGACACTCTCTCCCCAGTGTTTCCTCCCAGGCTTTGGCCTATTTGTTTGCCTCAGTTGAATCTTTTGCCCCAGGTGGCAGCACATGTCAGTTGCCTCACAGAGGTTTTGAGTAGGACTGTTATACCCTGGAGAGTTCTAAGTCAGATCAAGGACACCCTGCATCAGTCCTTTGGGTCAAACAGACACAATTCTTTCATAATAATGTCTGCTCTTGGAGCCAGGGACTAGGTTCCCATACTGAGAGTGAAGGCTGCTGCTTCAAGACCACTGTGTAGTAAGGAGAGGGGCAAGGGCAAGTGCAAAATGCTGTGAAGCTTTCCTACTATTTCAAGTTGCTTTTTTCTTGACTCAGTGTTCACTGAGTTGCTGTGATTTCCTGGAGTTGTGACAGCTGATTGTGACAACTCGGTTTTTCAGTGATCTGGGGAGGGATGGGTCCTTGAAACTATCTACTCTACCATTTTTGGTGATGTCACTCAAGAAGGAGTTTAAAAAATCATTTATTACGATATTTTGCTATAATGAGTGGAGTCCAAGAAATATAATAGTGTTTATACAAATTGTTTACAGGATGGAATCCGGCGTGGTCGACCCAGAGCAGATACTGTCCGGGATTTAATAAATGAAGGAGAGCATTCGTCCAGCAGAATTCGTTGTAACATCTGTAACAGGGTGTTTCCACGGGAAAAATCGCTCCAGGCTCACAAAAGGACTCACACAGGTAAGTTGAACCAATTTTAGAGAATGTCAAAAATAATACCTAACTGAAAGCTGATTTGATGTTTGGGCTTATAAATTAATTTTTTTAATTGCCTTATATTTTCTCATTGTAGTTTTTTTTAAAAAAGGCACTGTGTATGTTACAGGTCCAAGGTTTGTGGGCCTCATACTTCAAAAGAAAGGCCAATATTCAATGGATCAGAGTTTTGAAGTAAGGAAAGGTTTATTGATTGAGAAAGCCTGGCTTGAGAAGATGAACTAATTATCAAATCCATTTTAAGAAGAATCTGGAATTTGGGCATCTTTTATTGTTAAGGGAAGGGAGGAGGGGCAAAGCAAGGGTGGGTGTAAGCATGTAGGTGTTGAAAGGGATCCAAGGAAGAGTAAAATTTCCCAATCCCTTTGTTCCCAGTTGGTCCTGGTCCATTGACACCCACCCCTCCCCGACCCCACTGATCTGAGATCTGAGTCCAGTTATGGAGGCTCCTGTGAATTGTACATATTTCCTACCTCTTGGGAGTGTGGGGAAGCACCCTCTGTGGCAAGGGGCTGCTCTTGCAGAAACTCTAGCTCAGTTGGTTAGAGCATAGTCCCCGCTATGCCAAGGTTGTGGGTTTGGTTGCCGGTCAGGGAACATCCAAGAATCAACCAGTGATGCATAAATAAGTGGAGCAACAAATCAATTTTTCTCTCTCTCTCAAATCAATAAATAAAAATTTAAAAAAGCAACCCAATACTGCAAGCAGAATACCTCTAGGTAATTATCATATCTATAGCAGGAGCTGTTAGCTGAAGGCCAAAAGAGAGAGGAAGCATTTCACTGTTACAGGTAGTCAGTTTATTTTTTGGTGGAAAGTGATGGCTTTCTGAACCACATGACTTCTGAAGTTATAGGGCAATTAATCTAGTAGTCAGAGGAATGTTATTACTACATTTAATGTTATCCTTCTACCTAGTTGAGTTTTACTTGATAGGCCCTTATCTGTATAATTGTTTAAACTGACTTGTAGGCCATATACTAAAATAGTAATTGTCAAATTTTTAATAAAATTTTCAGAGCCCGCAGTGTGCCATGCAAGTGTTTGACCTAGCCATTAAATCCAAGGTGAAGCATAACTTTTCACAATTAATGTATTGTATGCAGCTATTTCAAGACTATCATACATCGCTATTTGTGTAGAGAAATGATACTGGCAATTAAAATACCATATAGAAAGAGAGCAAAAAATATAGTGTCCTTGCTCTTTCCACAGAGAAAGGTGGCCTCAGAAGAAGGAGCCTTATGATTCTAGTCATGGTATCTAATTGTTCACAGTTGAGGAGACTGAGGTACCAAAAGGCAAATACCACTGCTTATACCCTCTCCTCCCCTGCAGTCTGCTGGCCCCTGGAGTAGCACATGTGCCTCGACTAATCGAAATGGGCAGTGTGTGTGAAGTACACTTGAATGATAAAAAGAGAGTAAATGATGTCCTTAATACTTTCTGATACTGAGTACATACTGAAATGATAATATGTTAGATACAATGGGTTAAATAAAATACACTATCAAAATTAATTTAACCTGTTTTTCTTTCCTTTTTAATGTGGCTACTAGAAGTAGTTTATACTTTATTTCTGTTGGGTACTACTGGTCTGGCATTTGGGTTTTTAACTCTTAGTCCCCTATTTTTCCCACTATGGTCATCACCTATTTCTTTTTTTAGTTTTTGAAAAAACATATTTTAATGTTATCTAGAATACAGCTAAATCCTTAGCTAAATTCCTAAAAAAGGATAAAATTTGAGTTTTGAATCATAGACTATGGTGTCCAAGAAGTTTTGACTGTGAACCATTCAGTAAAACAATTATTTAGTGAATATCTGATTTTGAGAATTTTAAAAAAATTTTCACCTGAAGATATGTTTTCATTGATTTTTTTTTAGAGGGAAAGAAAGAAAGGCGGGGGGGGGGGGGGCAGAGAGAAGTGTGAGAGAAGAGAGAGAAATATTGATGTGAGAGAGAAACATTAATCTGTTGCCTCCCATATGTGCCCCACTGGTGACTGAACCTGAAACCGAGGTATGTGCCCTGACTGGGAATCGAACTCCCAACCTTTTGGTGTGTGGGACCAACGCTCCAACCAACTGAGCCACCAGGAGGTAGTTGCTATGACAAAATTCTGCCCTGGCCAGAACAGAATTTTTGTATTTTTAAAGAGCATGTCCGTGCAGAGTAGGAGGATGCTGCATGGACATGCTCCCAGGAGTAAGCTGGAATTACAACTGAAATACAGAAAGGCTTCTGGAATAATGCAAGAGAGAACCCTGATTCCCAAGGACCGAAGGTGGAGACCACATAGAGACTGGTAGGAGGGGTGGAGGCGTGAAAGGGCTGGCCGGGCACCCACAGATGGCAACTGAAGTCCCGGAGAGATATCTCAGCTGTCGGGGGGAGCCACTGAGAACTCGGGAATCTAATCCTGAAGATGGGCTTCCCCAGCAGAGAGCACCAAACAGAGGAGGGTACTCACATAACAACTGGCTGTGAAAAGCAGTGGGGTGGGTGCTGTCTGCCAGGGAGTGGCAGCTGGAAGTTTGGGCACCCTCTTAAAGGGCCAATGCACCTTGTGTTCTGGCAGAGGGAGGGTGAAATGGACTGGAACTGTGAGAGCAGAACCCAGGCCTGGGGACTCGGGGGATAGAGCTCAGAAGGCAGACACCCCAAGTTTCCTGGACTAAGTCATTCTCTCACAGAGCAGAGGACATCTTTCCCACATAGACATCTGCCTCGCCTCGGGGGAAGACAGTCGACACACCCTATTGTAAAACACCTTGCCCTGAGGCCACTTAAGGGTTTAAAAGTAACAATTAGTCTCCAGGCAGAAGCAACTGCCCCACCCTGTTAAAAAAAACTCTCACCACACCTGAGGATGATTGCCTGGGGGCAATTCAAGCCAGAATCCTATTAGTCTGTAGACAGAGGCTGTCTCTGGAGGCTTTGCAGGCTTTGCGTCTTTGCCTGATCCAATTAGACAGAAACAGTTTTTAACACTGTCCTGTGCTAGAGATTGAGAGGTGTAGAGGACCCACCTAATACATAGTCACAAACCCAGACAACCAAAATGAGAAACAAAGAAACAACCCCCAAATGAAAGAGCTAGCGAATTCTCCAGAAGAAGAGATAAATGAAATAGAGATAAGAAATGATCTGAAATAGAGTTCAAAGTAATGATGTTAAAAAATACTCAACAGTATGAAAAAAGATATAGTAACTATGAAAAAAGAACAGTCTGGCATAAAGAATGACATAACACAAATAAAGAAACATTGGAAAGAATACACAGCAAATTAGGGGAAGCTGAGGATCGAATCAGTGAATTAGAAAATATCACTCAGAGAACCAAAAAGAAAAAACAATTAAAAAACAGGAGGACAGCTTAAGGGAGCTGTGAGACAATGTGAAATGTAACAATATTAGAATAGCAGGTGTGCCAGAAGAGGGAGAAAGGAATAGAGAAGGTGTTTGAAGAAATAATGGTAGAAAACTTCCCTAACCTGGTAAAGGAAAAAGTCACACAAGTTCAGCAGGCACAGAGAACCCCAAACAAGAAGAACCCAAAAAGACGCACACCCAGACACATCATAATTAAAATGCCAAAAATAAAGACAGAGAATCTTAAAGGCAGCAAGAGAAAAGAAAACTGTTACCTACAAAGGAGTTCCCATAAGGCTGACACCTGATTTCTTACCAGAAACTCTACAGGCCAGAAGGGAATGGCATGAAGTACTCAAGGTGATGGAAAGCAAGGATCTGAGACCAAGATTACTATATCCAGCAAGACTATCATTCAAAATAGAGGGTCAAACAAAAAGTTTCCCGGACAAAAAAAAAAGGCTAAAGGAGTTCATCACCACCAAGCCAACATTACAAGAAATACTAAAGGGATTGCTGAGAAGAAGAAACAGAGAGAAACCTAGTCATACCGAATTAAAATGGCTATAAATAAGTACCTCTCAATAATCCTAAGTGTAACTGGATTAAATGCTCCAATCAAAAGGTGTAGGGTAGCTGAATGGATACAAAAACATGACCCAACTATATGCTGTCTACAAGAGACCCACCTCAAAATAAAAGACACACACAGGGTGAAAGTGCAGGGATGAGAAAAAAATTTCCCATGCAAATGGAAAAGGATAAAAAAAGCTGGAGTAGCAATACTCATATCTGACAAAATAGCCTTTAAAAGCATCATGCTAAGCAAAATAAGCCAGTTGGAGAAAGATGAATATCATATGATCTCACTCATTTGTGGAATATAAAGAACAACATGAACTGAACAAAAATAGAGCCAGAGGGAAAAAAATATTCTAGAAGCATAATAGAGGTAATCCTGTTATTTGCAGATTTTTAATATTTCCTACAACTTTTGTGATATCATAATATGTTACTACAGTTTTGGTAATATTATTATACTTAAAATCCTTTTATTCTTGAAATATTAGTGTTTATTGCATGTGACATTTAAAATCATTTTTCTTGAGATATGTTTATTACATGTAACATTATTATATTTAAGATAGATTTTCTTGAAATATTATTGATTATTGCATGTAACATTATTGTATTTAAAATCGCTTTTCTTGAAATTAAAAAAAATCTGGAAGAAAAATCTAATTAATTTGAAATACCCCAAGTAATTGGTTTGCAGGCTGTGGAGTACATGTTGCCAGTGTAGATAAGATTCAAGACCATGTGGCATAATGAAAAGATCTCTGAGTCCCAGTCCTGATCATTAATCCACTGTGTGTCACCTGATACTTCCAGGTATCTGCCTGCTATGCTGTATGTCAGGAAATTGAGCCCAAGATCATGGAATAGTTAAGATCTAATAATATATACTTTGTAAAGAGCTTCTCTCTTACTACTTTAAATAATCCTCCTATCTTCTGTGTTTTATTACCTTGTGTCCAACTATCACAACCATTTAGTACATTTCTAAATAATGAGAAATTTAGGGAGGACTGGTTCCTGGTCTTTGAGTTATATTGGAAGAACCAGAATATAATTGTTGATCAAAGAATAATTTTTCAAGAAATAATTATTTAATTATGACTGAACAACATTGTTGAGCACTTCCTCCAGCCTAGCACTGTGTTGAGTATGGGAATTAAAGGGAGTATGAGGTGTTGTGCATCTTTGTATAAGGAGAGTTCCATGACCCACAAACAACACAGGATACCAAGTGAAAGGATACAGAGCTTCCTTATTTGGAGGTAGGAGGAGTTTCACTGAGACCCTACAGGACTGAGAAGGTTTGAATGGGCAGAGAAGATAGGATTTGCAAGTAGAGCAAGATAGGAACTGTCCTAGCTGGAATGAATCTCAGGGTTGAAGTAAAGATAAGCCCTGCCCCTTAACCCAGTAGCTACATTGCGCATCTTCGGGGACCAATTAGAAGTCAGCAGATAATTATTATTATTATTTTTTTTGGTTAATCTCACTCAAGGACATTTTTCCACTGATTTTTTTTTTTTTTTAGAACAAGGGGAAGGGAGGGGGAGAGACAGAGAGAGAAACATCTCCGTGAGAGAGAGACACATCAATTGGTTGCCCCCCACAAGTGCCCTGATGAGCCTGCAACCGAGGTACATGCCCTTGACCAGAATTGAACCCGGGACCCCTCAGTACGCAGGCCTACCCTTTATCCACTGAGCCAAACTGGCTAGGGCTCAGTAGATAATTTTTATTTGTCCAAGGAGTGTAATAGGGTTTGGGGTGAGTTAGGAGGTAGTTGCTATGACAAAGGCAGGAGTTCTGTGCCAGCTGTTGTGGAAGTACTGTGCAGGTGGAGTGACTAGAGGACAGCCAGGGCTTGTTCGAGGTGGAGGGGCTGCCAGTCGACCAGGGTAAGTTGCAGGGGGAGTAGGAGTGGGAGACATTGTAAAGAATCTGCAACAGGTGATTTGGATTATGGGGAGGAGACGATATGGGCTAAGCTGAAGATAACTTCAAGGATTTGAACCTGGGTACCTAAAAGCTCAAGGCCTAAGGAAAATACTGTGCTCCCAGTGGACAGCTGCTTCAGAGCATGGAAGTGCTGCCTAGCATTTTCACTTGCAGTTCTATAGAGGCTGATGTGTTTTATTGTTGTTTGGCATCATGACCTTTATCAGGGGTGGGGAACGTCCGGCCCCTGGGCTGTATAAGGCCCGAGAAATTATTTGGTCTGGCCCTGCCAAGGCAACCGCAGGCAGGACTCGAAATTCAATAAATCTAGGAGCTTTTTTCATAGCAACATAAATATATATTAAGTGAATAATATTATAAATAACCAAATGGCCCTTGGCAGAAAAAAGGTTCCCCACACCTGATCTATATAGAGGTTGTTTCTCTCCCCCAGCCCCTCTTCTAACCTTATTTTCTCAGAAATAATATATCCCATCTGTCTACATAGGTGAGAGACCCTACCTGTGTGACTATCCAGACTGTGGCAAAGCCTTTGTTCAAAGCGGACAGCTCAAAACGCACCAGCGCCTTCACACGGGAGAGAAACCTTTTGTTTGTTCAGAAAATGGTATGATGTTAGGAGTTAAGTTTATGTAATAACTAGTAATGAGTTAGTAGTTAAAAAATAACTTTTGCTTGAATTTTTTGGGAGGAGAGATTTTTTTTAAACCAAGATTTTAGAAAACACCATGTTCAATTTCTGGGGAAAGATTGATTTTTAAAATATTTTTAGGTGAAAATCTTAAAAGGCAAATAAAAATACTATATTCAGTTGTAGGCAGTAGAAAAATCTATGAAAGTAAATACAGCCTTTAGAGTAGGTTTTTACATTGATTTTAAACATTTTATCTGTTAAACTCAAGAAAGCATATTGTCTGTGTTTTCAGTGAAGGGGGAAACTTCCATTTTATTTTGTTTTATTTTAAAGTATATTTTACTGATTTTTTACAGAGAGCAAGGAAGAGAGATAGAGAGTTAGAAACATCGATGAGAGAGAAACATCAATCAGCTGCTTCCTGCACACCCCCTACTGGGGATGTGCCCGCAACCAAGGTACATGCCCTTGACCGGAATCGAACCTGGGACCCTTCAGTCTGCAGGCCGATGCTCTATCCACTGAGCCAAACCGGTTAGGGTGAAACTTTTCCATTTAACACGCCACTGTTAGTAATTTCTTGTCATTTTTCTGAAGTGATTTTCTTAACCTCTTATCACAGTTTCTTAAGATGTTTTTCTTGTGCACATTTGTAGGCAGTTATAATTAAAATCCAATGCAGTTCTGTTTTGTAGCTCTGTGGTTTTCTTACTATTGTCAGTTACAGATGTCTTCAGGCTTTTTATCTAGTGAATTTGCTGAAGCATATACTAGTTATATCTGGATTTCTGCCCTAACCCCACATTGTTCAAGAGTCAGCTGTACACACCGATTGCCTTATTGATATTGAATATTTAATTTGCTTTAAAAATTGTTTGTTACCAACAAAGCTAAAGGTCACGTTTTCCTACTTAAACTTTGTTCATCTTTTGGGATGTTGCCTTAAGAGAGAGCCTGAGAATAGAATCCCAGGGTCGGAGGGTTTGACCATACTTATGACTCATGCAAATGAATCACTTCCCGGGGGTGGGGGTGGGGGAGTTGCGTGCATTTATAACGCAGTGACCAAGAGGTGAAAGAGCATCGCCCGCCCCCCTCACGAGCATTGATAAATTCTGTGCTTAGGGTTTCATTTCCTCCTCCACGTTAGAGAACGCTTTCTCATGGTCTGTCTTACTTTTCCTGGTTCCCAGTGAAACTGAACGTTTCCCATGTGGGCCGCAGTCCCGATGCTAACGGGTGTTTCCCTCTGCTTTGTAGGCTGCCTGAGCAGATTCACCCACGCGAACCGCCACTGCCCCAAGCACCCTTACGCCAGGCTGAAGCGGGAGGAGCCCACCGACGCCCTCAGCAAGCACCAGGCGGTGGACAACCAGGCTGCTGCCGAGTGGTTGGCAAAGTAAGGCTCCCCTGGACCACGGCCACCCGCTCGTGGGCTGACGTGGGGGCTTCCGGAGTTCTCTCGTTTTAAATAAGTTGCTTCTATACACATGTTATGAAATAACCTGAAATGGTGCTTTATTTTCTTAAACCACAGGAGTGTTATTAGGACCTATGTGTGATAGAAAACTATATGATATTAATTACTCTTGAGTAATTTTTAAAAAAATATATTTTATTGATTTTTCACAGAGAGGAAAGGAGAAGGATAGAGAGTTAGAAATATCGATGAGAGAGAAACATCGATCAGCTGCCTCCTGCACACCTCCTACTGGGGATGTGCCCGCAACCAAGGTACATGCCCTTGGCCGGAATCGAACCTGGGACCTTTCAGTCTGCAGGCCGATGCTCTATCCACTGAGCCAAACCAGTTAGGGCACTCTTGAGTAATTAATTGTCTGTACCACAATGTATTTTAAAAGCAAGAGTTTTCCCTCATTTAAAAAGGATATTTAATGCATATTTCATTTGTTAGTGCAACGCCTCTTCATTTTCTCATATTAGAATTAGATCTGTGCTGATTATTGTGGGGATATATGTATATCCATATTTCCCCATATCTATAGATACAGATATATATGGATAGAGCTATATAGAGAGAGATGTTCCAAGAATCACCCAGTTTAATTTTTTTTAATGGCAGCAAGGGGGGGAGGGCAGTATAAAAAATGTTCCCTACGGGTATTTTGATGTAAGGAGTTACCCGCCAGCTGCTGAGGGTGCCACTCCCTTGCGTTCTGGGCTTCCTCTGCACTTGGGATAAAGTCTAAGCCCCTGAGTGCTGCTGGAGCTCTGCCTCCCTCTGCAATGCCATCTGGCTCCTGGTTTCTCAGCACCGCTCTCCCTTCGGTTTCCGCTCTCCCTGTGGTTTCCGCGCCTTCGTGCTCACTGCTGCCTCTGCAGGCATGCTGCTTCCCTCTTCATTTAGCCACGGGGCTTAGTCTTCATTTCTTACTCAGGTTAAACCTCACTTCAGGAAGTTCTTCCCTGACCTGCTCACCAACCCCAAAACACAGGTTAGACTCACTTAATAGATACTTTTATAAAACACTGTATTTTCCCTTTCAAGACCTGCATGGCACACTTATTCACTCACTCAGTATCCGTCTCCCCTGCTGCACTAAGCTCCACAGGGCAGGGCTTGTGTCTGCCTTGCTACTGATCACTTCCTACCTCCGCTCCCTCCTCCTGGCTGGCCTCCACTGCCCCCTTATCTCTAATTTGGCCCAAGCCAGAAACTTGTTGGTCATCCTGTCTTTATCCTCTCTCCCATCTACTTCCTTAAGAACTCACATTGAGCTACGTCATCCCTCTCAATCCATTCTCCATGCTGCTTCCACAGGATCTTTGTAAAATGCTGTGTGATCCTCAGTACGAAGTCTAAACTCTATTATGGCATTCAAAGCCCTTCTGTACCTGGTCCCTGCCGACCCAGTTAAACCTACCTTTTGCCACTCTCCTTTTTTAGTTGTCCTTCAAGTCAGACTGAACTATTTGCATTTCTTTTTTTGTACCTCTGGGTATTGCCACAACTTTTCCAGTTTGAGTAGCCTGGATTTTCTGACATCTAGTAGTTGTCCTTTTTTTGTATCTAATTTTAAAAACAGGTTTACTGAGGTATAATGGACATATAATAAATTGTAAATATTTAAAGTGTGCAATTTCACACATTTGGTCACGTTTGCATCTGTGAAATCATCCCCATCAAGATCATGAACATATTCATCACTCGCAGCATTTCCTCAAGCCCTTTCATAATCCCTTCCTCCCACTTCTACCTGAACAACACTGACCTACTCCTGTTACAATACATTAGTTTGCATTTTCTAGTGTTTTATACAAGTGAAGCCATACAGTATGCACTCGCGGTTTGTCTGGCTTCTTTCACTCAATTATTTTGAGATTCATCCATGTGTCAATAGTTCATTCTTTTTTATCACTGAGTAGTAATCCATTGTATGGATATACTTCAACTTGTTTATTCAGTCATCTGTTGACGGACATTGGGTTATTGCAGGGTATAAGTAAGGCTGTTATAAACATTAATATACAAGTCTTTGTAGGGGCATTTTTGGATATAATGATACTGTCATTTATTTCTTTAATTTACCAAGTTTGCATTTTCTCTTGTGAATCACCAGTTGGCCATGTCATAGAATAATGGTGGTGTTCTTAAATTTTTGAATAAGTTCTATGTGTTACAGATATTAATCTGTAAATCATATTTTGTAAGTTTTAAGTTTCTCTTAGTTAACTCAGTCAGAAGTCACCATCCCTCTGTGGATAGTATAAATAGGTTTTTAATGTTTATTTGTTCTACTATTTCTATACCTTCGTGCATTTTACATATGATCTTTAAGGCATAGTTTAATGGCAAAAACACATGATTAGAGAGTTGAGTATGAGACCCAGAACTGCCAGTTTTTGAAAATCTGAGAAAGTCCCTCAACTTCTTGAACTTGAATTGTTTCCTCTGTAATGAGAAAGGTGTATAATAAATGTGAAATCATTCTGTAACTTTGGGAACTAAAACGCATTGAATACTGTGGTAAAGAACCCTTTTTTAAACAAGCAAAGTAAACCTTTGAGGATGTCGTCTATACCCTCTAATTCACGCGGTTGCATGTCCCGTAGGTATTGGGAAACAAAAGAGCAGCGCACCCCTACCTTGAAGGGGAAGCTCGCGCAGAAGGCCGACCAGGAGCAGCAGGACCCTCTGGAATACCTGCAGTCGGACGAGGAGGACGACGAGAAGAGCGGGGCCCAACGGCGGCTGCAGGAGCAGCGCGAGCGTCTGCACGGAGCCCTGGCGCTCATCGAGCTCGCCAACCTGACCGGTGCGCCGCTCCGCCAGTAGCCTGCACACTGACTCCCACTGTACAAAAGTACTGCCCAGCATACTTCAGAAGTAGATCCTTGGGCATAAGCTAAGCACCTTATTTGCTTACCATAGGCTGCTATTCTGTAGAAATTGATGAAGAATGTTATTGCCCCGAAATATGGGGTGAGAGAGAATTGCACTTTTTTTATATGGTAATGGATGTTGTAAAGTTTAAAATATTTTGTAAATATGGGACTTCTAGTACAGGGTAGGAAACTACGTATTGTGGGAAGCTAGATTTTGCAAGTTTAATTCATTCATTGGAAGCAGTTTTCACAGGAAGCACTTTCAGAGTAAGACACTTTTAGGTAAAAAAAACGAAAGCAGAATGGGACATGTAGCCAAAGAAGGTTAGGAGAGATTATTTATAAGATCATTTTTAACAATTTGTACTAGTACGTTTAACAATACTGTCAACACTGAAGTAAGTGAGAAAGTGGGAGATGTGTGAAAGATGTTTTTAAATTGCAAAATAGTGTGACTAATAAGACTAGAGAAATGGAAAACTGCCTATTTCAGAAGATGTCCTAAGTTACGGATTTTGAAAGAAAAGTAGATATTTGAGGATCTTGGTAAAATGCTTAATAGTTAAGAATTTTTAAAATCGGAGTAAAATTGGTCTTATTCTATCTTTCTGAGGCTTTACAACTTACTATGATGTTTAGTTTTGAAAAGCACTTGTTATCCCTCTCTTAACTTGGGAACTTTTGCACATTTCATATTTCTCATTTGCTGAAATTGAGTGGTTAATCTTGCAAAGTCTAGGTAACCTGGTAATTTTTTTTTTTTTAAATATGGGCCCTGTACTGAGATTTGGCACTTGGATTTTTATTAATAAAAGGGACATCTACAGGGTTGTTTTGTAGTGAACTGTTTTAGATCTTTTGTTAGCAAACACTAAATTTCAATTGTACTGCTTATTTAGAATTATTAGCAAATGAAAGCCACCTATTTATATTTTCAGTGCATAAAGCCACCTTATTGCTTTTCAGAATAACATGCCAAATTATTTTGTGCTCACTAAATTCAACTATCAGTTAAACACTGCAGAAAAGATTAGCCACTCAAATAAGTATGCTTCTGGGATAGTTTTAACTGCATGTGTGTTAACTTGTGTGGTGGTTTTAAACCATTTTTCCAAATAGATGCCATTTTTAAACACCACTTTATGTACTGAAGCATGAACAGAAAAATCAAGATCTGAGGGGTTCACCTCCTTTATGTAGGCAAAAGCCTCGATCATTTTAGCCTTGGTTTTAAGCAGAAACTAAATAACATGAACAACAGAAATTTTTATAGATTGCTTAATTGGAGTAAACCTCAGAATAATAAAGGGAAACATGGCTCTTCAGCGCCTTTTACTTCGTAGCCAACAGATATGGTTTAAACATTATCTAAAATATATGCTTCTTCCTCCCCAAATCCCAGTGTGTTGCAGTCACAGTGTCACATATGTAGCTGTGGGGAGGGGAGGGATTAAATGCCTTGAAAAGGAACAAAAGTGTGAAAGATGATAACAAATAATGTATATGATGAGGACATACTTTACAAATGTAATCCTCAGTACAGTAAATTACAGATCTTGAAGGATTTTTTAAATAAGAAAATTTATATTTGTAATGGTCTAAGAATTTTGTTTGTAATCTGATATATAGAATTTTAACTTGGAGCACTTATCGGCACAGTAAAAGAGACTATAGCATTGAATTTTCTTGGTTTGGCTGTCAACATTTTTCTCTAGATTTTTCCTTTCAAGTATGATTTAAATGAATTATAAAAAGCAACACTTATCAGTCTTGAGAAATCTAAAATTAGATGAAATTACATAAAGAAGGAAGATGGTAAGAATTTAAAAAATACAAATACTTGCCAATTCAAAAATACAATTTAAAGCCTTCAAAAGTAAGGGCTTTTGTTTCTCTGGTCAGCTTTTGTCAACTATAATAGTTATATTCACATTCTTTATTTGTATAATTGAAAGTTTCAGAAATTATTACAACTATTTACTATAGAAATATTTAAAATATAATACTTCAAAAGTAGATTCTTGGGCATAAGCTAAGGGTTTTTTGATATAAGCTATATACTTGGACAAAATACATTGGCATTTTAAATCTGAGGTGTGTTAGGACTGCTTTTTGTTTTAAAAATGTGGTTTACATTCAAATTTTTGAAGTGTTTTATGCTTCATATGGCTAAGCTGTAGTTTGGCAGAATTAACAGCATAAGAAATAAACATGCTGTAATTTGAAAAGATGCTTTCAATAAAATGTTAATTTACAGTTTAAAGTACATGCTCATTCTTGAACCCTTTATAATTTGTTTTCCTATCAAAAATATAACAACCATGATTTAAAAAATTAAGATTTAGAAAGAAATATCACCTGTGGCTCTCCAGGCTTCTTTTATTATTTTGATAACATTTTATATTTCACTAGAGGCCCATTGCACGAAGAGATTCGTGCAATAAGCCTTCCTTCCCCTGGCTGCCGGCACCGGTTTACCCCAGGACCCAGGCCTTCGCTCTGGCCACAGAGGAGAAGGCAAGCCTCTTTGGCCTGCATATGCAAACTAACCGCCATCTTTGTTGGGGTAATTTGCATACTCATCCTGATTGGCTGAGTGTAGCGGAGTGATACCAATTTGCATGTTTCTCTTTTATTAGTGTAGATTCTGGTCTCATTCCAGTCATCTTTTTAGAATAGTTGGAACCATAATATGAGTTGCTTTTTCTTACTTTAGAATGATGGCCTTTTAGGTTATAGATATTCATTTAACTTTCTCATCTGGTTCATTATTAGTGTTAAAAGTACACTGGTGTACATAGTATTGCCAGCCCTATGGCAGATCTTACGTTAGGGAAATCAGGAATGGGATTTCACTTTACTTCTATTCAGGATGTGTTGCATCCGGGGGCACCTGAGTCAAGCAGATCTTTGCATTTTTCATGACTTATTTTTAGTTTATCTTTAGTTCTGCACTGGAAATGGCAATGTGCAGCCTGGGGCTTTGCAAAAGAATTGCAACTCCACTTCTGACGTCAACTGAGTAAGGATGAGATTTTAACAGCGATATAGTCTTGGAAGTATGGACATAGAAACAAATTAAATGCAAATATTAAGGCTGTCATTAAAAGTGACTTCACTGTTTTGCAGTCAAAACTTATTTGGAGACTCACTGGAAACTTAATTGATTTTTTAGGAAATGAACCAAAATGACTTCAAGTTCAGATGATTTTATTCAACTTGCCTATGAATTCATTTTCTATTTTAAAATGGTCTTGTGTTTTTTCTTGTTTTGGGTAATGTGTACTCTTCCTTCCTGACTTTTTTAGTGCTAGTCATTTGTCAAAAGTTCTGCTTTAGTTCTTATCAGTGTTGAAAAGATTCTTGGTTGTTCAGTGCCTACAATAGAAAACCAATTGTATGGCATGGATATAATTAGGCGCAAACATCTAAGTTGAAATATTTAGCTTTTCTGAAAAGCTAAGATTTCAGAATTTTAAAGTTAATTATTTACAATGAAAATATGGGACACTAAACATTGCTAAAGCACGTGGACTCTGGTCAGAGCAGGCGGTACTGGGAGGCTCGCCTTCAGTTAACGTCACCAGCACACATGCTTGGTTGCTGTCCCGAGAGGGAGGGCGTGGGCCCGGGGGGAGGCAACTGCAGAAAGCGCGCAGAAGCGAGGGAGCCTGAGCCCGCGCCCACGCACCAGCCCTCCCACCCCCGGGCCTACCGAACGGAAATGAACGCGCGCGCGCGCACACACACACACACGGATGTTTGTGGAAACGTGTTTTATAATCGCCCTAAACTGGAAACAACCCGCATGCCCAGCAGCTGGCGAGTGGACACACTGTAGCGCTCCTCAGTGAACAGAAACGTGGGTGAGTCGCCAAAACGCAAAGAGCGGGAAAAGCCTTCAAAGAGGACACAGGGATTTCTAGAAAAGGCAACTCTAACCCATGGCGACAGAGTGACTTCTGGTTGACTGCTTCCGGCAAAAAGGGCCCCTGGGGGGGGGGGGGGGGTGACATGGTGTATGCATTTGTCAAAAACATCACACTGTGACTCATAGAATCTGCATTCCATTCTGTGTAAATTGTACCTTTAAAAAGTATTGCAGAGAAAAAGTAAAACCAACCCTAAAACTTAACTGCGGCGTTTCTCCCCAGGAGAGGTGCGGAAGAAGGCAGGGCTCCCCCAAGCCCGCTCTGACCCCCGCCCCCCGACAGGTGCCCCGCGCGGGCTCCCGGACCAACTCCCGCCGCGCGGCTCCTCCGCGCCCGCAGCTTTGGGGCGCCGGCCGGCCGCGCCGACACGTGAGGTTCGCTGGGCCCCTTCCTGTTTGGACTGCGCCCTCTCGGGGCGACGGGGCGGAGACGGAACTGGGGCGGGGCGGCCGGGAGTGGGGCCGAGGCGGGCGGCGGGCGGCGGGCGGCAAGCGCGGCGCGGGCATGACCCGCCAGGCCAATGGCGCGGGCGCGGACCCCGCCTCCGGCCGGCTGCCCCCCGGGATGGCCCAGCTGCTGTCGGCGCTCTTCTACGGGACCTGCTCCTTCCTCATCGTGCTGGTCAACAAGGCGCTGCTGACCACCTACGGGTGAGGCGGGCGCCAGGGGTCCGGCAGGGTCCGGGGGGGTGCGCTCAGCGGCGACCCGAGCCGGCACTGTCCGCGCCGCCGGCGGGGATGGGCGCGACCCGCGAGGTCCCGCGGGGCCGGGAGTGGCGGGGCCGCGGTTGCCCTCGGTGCGCTCAGGCCGGGCGGGCGGGGCCGGAGAGCAGAGTCCCAGTGCCCACGGGCGGCTGTGCTCCGCACCTTGACCGGGTTTCACAGGCCGGGACCTTCCGAGAGCCCAGCCACACCTCACCAAGTCCCCCTCCCTCGGTGCGGGACGGCCTGGCCACTGCTTGCTCCCGCGGGACAGCCCGCGAAGCTGTGCTGCGTGAAACTTCAACCCAGTGCTTCCAGGTGCACCCATGAGCTGAACAAGTGAACACGTTTAAATATGTATCTAGATGTTCAGTAATCATGTCAATCCCGAGCGGATAAGCTCATTTGTATCGTGTGATCTTTCTCAACCGACCAGCGTGTTCATGGACAGCTGGGGAAAACAATGGCAAGTTCCCATGATTACTGTCTTGGATTGAGTGTATGCTAAACCAGCAGATTTGCGGTTCCTTGAACCTTCTTGTAAGGACTAGAAAAACCTGCTTAATTCTGCTGTCACAGGAGCAGCGTTGAAAGCTGTGAATTCAGACCCAGCTCCACTGTAGTGGCTGTCCCTCCTGGGCCAGTCCCACAGTTAACAGTTTTCTCAGATGCAAAAGCTGGGTAATTACAACCCTGTAAGTTGCCTCCCAGAGCTTCGCAGGACCTGTCATAAGTGAGGCTCTTTGTAAACTATACTTGCTACAGACTGTAAATCAGCATTTGATAAAGAGCACAAGGAGATGCCAGAGCATCGTCAGCCTTCTTATAATACTTGAGAAAGTGGAGACCCACATGAGCTGGGCTGGTTACACCTGCCACATACTTGCTGAGCAGGACCTACTATGCGCCAAGCAGTCGCAGGCACCAGGGAAGCAGCTGTGAACAACACAAAGCCTCTGCTGGGAGGTCCCAGTCAGTAGTGGAGACAGAAAATAAACAAGTGGGTTCACCAATCAGCAAGAAGGTTCCAGGTGTGAACTGCGAGTGCCCGGGTGGAGGGGTTGGTGCTGCAGCATTCCAGACAGCGGGGAAGGTGTGGAAGGGGCTTGGGCATGGCCTGCAGTGGGAACAGAGAGAGGGCCTGTGGCTGGAGCTGAATGAGCAGGTGGGAGGAGGAGAGATATCTGGGAGGTCGGCAAAGAAGGCAGGATCAGATCCTTCATTCAATAATATTTATGAAGCACCTGTTTTGTGCCAGGCACTGTTCTAGGCACTTGGGATACAGAAGTGAATAAAGCAGATCAACATCCCAAGTGTCATAGAGCATACATCCATCCTCCCAGAGCTTACATGGAGCTTTCTAGTGAATCCTATATAATAAAAGCCTAATATGCTACGTGTCCGGTCATCTGATCATCCATTCAACCAATCAAAGCGTTATATGCTAATGATATGCTAAGGCTGCTCAACTGCTCACTATGATGTCCACTGACCACCAGAGGGCAGACAGTCGACTGGTCGACCAGTCGCTATGACGCCCAGTGACCACCACAGGGCAGATGCTCTGACCAGTAGGTTAGCTTACTCCTGGGGTCTGGCCAATAGGGACTGAGCGAGATGGACCGGACATGCCCTGGAGTCCTCCTGCGGTCCCTCTCCGGCTGGCCAACCTCCCGCGTCCCTCCCTGTCCCTGATTGTGCATTGGTGGGGTCCCTCAGTCTCCCTGCATCCTCTGGCAATCCAGGACCCCTCGGGGGATGTCGAAGAGCCAGTTTTGGCCCGATCCCGCAGTTTTGGCCAAGGGACCCCACTGGTGCACGAATTCGTGCACTGGGCCTCTAATTAAGAAATAAACTGCTAGAATTTATGTCATGGCAGATGTGGCTGTGCAGTCAAGAGGAAAAAAACCAGGCAGGAAACGGAATGAGGTGGGAGTGTGGGCATGGGAAAGCAGTCCGTCTTGTCGCGGTCAGTGAAGCCTCACCAAGGAAGTGACATTTGAGCCAAGACCTAAGTGAGACGAGTAAGGAGCTTGGGTGGGAATGAATGGTACTAGATGGGTCCCAGGTGATGGGTTGGTGGGTTGTGTAGGGCCTTTGCGGCCACCGTGGGGGCTCTGAGCTGGTTGGGAGCCACTGGGGGGAGCAGAGGAATAGCAGGGTCTAAATCACTCTGCCTGCTGTGTTGAGATCAGATATTGGGGGACAAGGGTAGAAGCAGGGAGACCTTCAAACCAAACAAATTATTTTAATTGTAGTCTGAATGCAATTGCAAGTCCCCGGGAAGGTTTTACAAAGGGAATGCTATGACATAACTTGTGTTTCTAAAAAGATTTCTTTGGCTGGTGGGTGGGCGGAGAAGTAATGATATTGGGAGCAGGGAGAAGAGCTAGGAAGCAACTGCGATATTCTAGATAATTCTAAGAGATTGCTTGGACTGAGGTAGGGTTAGCCTGGGATATGGGAGGAGCAATAGATTTGGGGTATCTTTTGGTGGGCCTATGGCTGTTGATACTGCTACCAGGTCTCTCCCAGAGTTGCAGCGTGCTTGCTGGTGTCCGTGGGAAACAGATCCCGCTTTGAAGAAATCAGAATGGCCCAATGCCTAAACCTGGGTCATCCAACACATGCAGTGGAAGCCAATGAAAAAGAACAGGTGAGCACCTAGGGTACAACACGAGAGAACACGTTCATGGGCGTGTTTGGGAGTGGTTGGGCGTTGTGCCAGATGACACGAGAAGCTCAGCCCCACTCTCTGAACCCGCATGAGCAGGTGTACTTTCTGGCCAGGTAGTCAGTGCCTCCAACACGGGCTTTCTTGTTGGAAGAGGGAGCAGTAAGCACGGCGGGAGCGCTTGGAAGGTGAAGGGCAGTGTCCAGCCAGGAAGAGGATTAAGGGAGACAGCCCATGCTCCCGCCTTTGCATCTTTAGCATTTCGAGATCCACGATTGAAGGAGAAAATAGAGTTTTTGCCTCAGGGAGACAAAACCCTTGTAGCCCTCCTATGTAAACGGTTCACGTTTCTGTAATGTAGTGTATTATGCAATGGGAGAACCCTGTTCAAATAACAGTGTTCATTCTCTCTTCTCAAAATGCTTCAGGAGCAGGTTTGAGGGGAGGAGGGTTGGTGTGATTTGGTTACGGAAATAACCATAGACATCTGATCTGAGCATTAGCTGCTCGGGCGATGTCGTGTTGTAGGTTGGACGGAAGGGTGACCTTAGTCCTCACCGCCTTCACAGGTCATGGGGCTATAGCTCAGGGGATGTTTTTTCTCTGATTTTGAGCAGTTTGTGGTACAAGGCGGATGGTGGTCTTAGTTATTTGTTTTAGTTATTTTATTTGGTTTTAGTTCAACATCATGCTATCTTTCCCCGGTTGGACAGAGGTCGTTGGCGGCCTGGAACTGTCAGCCGGTGCTGGGGTGAGCGGGGAAAGCAAGGTTTTCAGATTCATGGTGGCTGTGCAGGTGGTCAGCTGTTTTGTTGCCGTTTTAATTTTATTCTTTACTAGAGGCCCGGTGCACAAAAATTTGTGCACTCGGGGGGGAAGGGGGGGTCCCTCAGCCCGGCCTGTGCCCTCTCGCAGTCTGGGACCCCTCGGGAGATAACGACCTGCTGGCTTAGGCCTGCTCTTGGGTGGCAGAGGGCAGGCCCAATCCCTAAGTGCAGCCCCTGGTCGGGCTCAGAGCAGGGCTGATTGGGGAGTTGGGGTGCCGCCCCGTCATGCACAGAGCAGGGCGGATTGGGAGGTTGTGATGCCACCCTCAGTCACGCTCAGGGTAGGGCTGATTGGGGGGTTGGGGCACTGCCCCCTGTCACACTTAAGGCAGGGTCGATGGGGAGGTTGTGGTGCCACCCCCTGTCATGCACAGAGCAGGGCCAATCAGGAGGTTGGGGCGCTGCCCCCTGTCACTCACAGAGCAGGGCCAATCAGGGGGTTGGGGCACTGCCCCCCCTTCGCCCCCCCCCCCCCCCCCCCCCCCCGTCACGCACAGAGCAGGGCCCATCAGGGGGTTGGGGAGCTCCTCCCTGTCACGCACAGAGTAGGGCCAATAGGGGAGTTGGGGCACCGCCCCCTGTCACACACAGAGCAGGGCGGATCAGGGGGTTTGGGCGCCACCACTGTCACACTCAGGGCAGGGCCGATGGGGAGGTTATGGCTCTACCCTGTCACACACAGAGCAGGGCCCGTGGAGGGGGGGGGGGGGGGGGCGGTTTGGGCGCCGCACCCTGTCACACACAGAGCAGGGCCGATCAGGAGGTTGGGGCTCCACACCCTGTCACACACAGAGCCGCAGGGCGATCAGGGGGTTTGGGTGCTGCCCCCTGTCACGCTGATCTGGTGCCAGGAGGCCTCGCGGCTCCGCTGATCCTGGTGCTGGGAGGCATATTACCCTTTTACTATATAGGATAGAGGCCTGGGGGCCGGCTGGTTTTCCCTGAAGGGTGTCCTGGATCAGGGTGGGGGTCCCCACTGGGGTGCCTGGCCAGTCTGGATGAGGGGCTGATGGCTGTTTGCAGCTGGTCACACACCCTTCAGGGTGGGGGTCCCCACTGGGGTGCCTGGCCAGTCTGGGTGAGGGGCTGAGGGCTGCTTTCAGGCTGGCGGTTTTGACTGCTTTCAGGCTGGCGGGAAGCTCCCAACCACTCCTTTTTTTCTTTTTTTTTTTCTTCTGGGCCAGCTTTAGCTCTGGCTCTAGCTCTGAGGCTTCCACTGCTGGTTTGTTTGCCGTTCTATAATCGAAACAATGTATAACTTCAGCTCTGAGATCCCAGCCGGCTATATTTGTTAGAATGTTTCAAACTGCCAGCTCAGAGGCCTGCAAGTGAGGCGGGGAACGTTGCAGTCTGCAGTCACTGGAGCAAGGAAGCCTCCCTGCTCGCTTCAGTGCATGGCTGCCGGCCGCCATCTTGGCTGACAGTTAATTTGCATAAGGATACGCTGATTAGCCAATCAGAAGGGTAGCGGTCGTACGCCAATTACCATGTTTCTCTTTTATTAGTGTAGATAACATGAAAACGTAGAAATGATGCTTTAAAAACACAGAGCGAAATGGCATCCAGCTCCCAAGCACGGCTGTGTGTTTCCTCTTTCTGCCCCCCAGGCGTGGGGCTCACCCAGCAGCGGGTCCCACACCCGCCCGGTGATGTGTCACTCGGAGAGGTTTCTATACCAGCATCACCCGTGGGGGAATGGGAAGTCTGCGGTAAGGAACGAAACCAGTTCTCAGTTTTCTCAGAACTCTGATGAAAACGTGCCTCTCCGGAAGACGCTGCTCCCTCGGCACCGGGATGGAGGATGGAGCCAGGGGCCAGGGCCGGTGGCTCCCTCTCCCGACCCTGCACAGGCTCCCTAGCAACTCCTCTCCCCGCTTTCCTGCTCCCGGTGATGGGACCCGAGCCCCGTGACTCAGAGTGGAGAGGCCTGGTCACCCTCTGGCTGCACGTGCAGCATCCAGAGCCATGGCGGCTGGTCTGCCCCTGCCGTGCGGCTCCCAGGGCCTCGTGCTCCAGCCGCCAGTGGTCCACAGGGCCAGCCCTGGAAGCCACGTGACTGCCGTCAGGCCCCCACCTGGCTGTCGTGTCCAGCACCGCCGCCTCCTTTCATCTGCCTCCTTCCTTCAGAGCTTGAGCAGCTCTGACTGTCCCGAGAGAAAAACCGCTGGGCTGGTGGGTTTGACGCTGAATTGTTGCTCAGGAACCTCAAACAGCTCTCCTTGTCCCAGAAATGGCTCTTTCAGGCTTTGCTCTTGATGTGACACCTCCACACCCCTATCCTCCTCCTGCTCTTTAGATGGATGGATTGAAGACAGAAGCATAGATTGAATTACTTTTTAAAGTAAACGGGTCCACACTATAAGTGTCACATATTTACTAATCTATAATAATAAAAGTGTAAGATGCTAATTAGACCGGATGTCCTTCTGGACGAAGCCAGGGCTGCGAGGGAAGCCCGGGTCCCGGGTGCCAGAGGGAAGCTGGTGCCGGCAGACGGGGGAAGGAAGGCCTACTCTTGCACGAATTTCGTGCATCGGGCCTCTGGTTTATTTATAAATAGTTTTCCTGAATCCAAAAAGGAGTTGGGAAGGGGACTTTCACTTAATTACTTATTTTTTTTTGAGAATCACCTACATCCTCCCCATCACTGTTTATGATGAAAAGTTTTAAGCATACAGAAAAATGGAAAGCAAAGTACAATGAACACCCATATGCACACCACTGAGATGCAAGGGTTAAAAATGGAAAGCAAAGTACAATGAACACCCATATGCACACCACTGAGATGCAAGGGTTAACATGTTGCCATTTGCATTGTTTCCTCAGAACCATTGAAAGTAAGTTGCAAACATCATGATATTCACTCTGAAATACTTCAACATGCCTCTCCTGAAATGTGGATATTCTTCTACATGGTTATCATTTTTTCCTGTTAAATTTAGCAGCAATTTCCAAAAATAATCTAATACCAACTTTATACTTATTCCTATTGTCCCCAAGAAGTTTTTATAGTTGTTTTTATGAAGTTTTCAAGTTGATTGGAATGAAAATCCAATCCAGCTTCATGCACTGCATTCAGTTTATTTCCATCTGGAAAAGGGCCTCATTCCACCCCTTGGCCAGCTGTGTGTAAAATGCCCCATGGTCTGGATTTCCTGATTTATTTCCTTAAGTCTCACTGAGTTTATTTTCCCCTATTCCCTCCCTGGAAGTTAGATCTAAAGACTTGATTACATGCAGATTAAACATTCTTGGCAACACGACTTCATTGCTGACCCTGTGAACTTCCTGTTACATCTTATCAGGGTTGTCTCCCATTAATCATGCTGCCTGCATTTGAAGTCTTAATTAAGGTGGAGAATGCAAGTTGCACGTAAGTATGAAATTTACCCAGAGTCAAGTCCCTCCCCACCCGTGTGAGCCTCGGAATCACACAAGACCCAGACCCGGCCAGCCCCACCCCCATCAAGCCCCGGCAGGCAGGGGATACAGTCCACCCAGCCTCAGGTCCCTGCTGATCTTAGCCTTTTATTATTATGATCATTTTCTCTTTTTATTCAGTTCTTTACACCAGGCTCAGCAATTAGCCCTACATAAGTGTTTGTCTGTCGTTCATATCTATTTATCTTTGAGTTTGTCCTTTCCTCTGCATTCACCCTGATTACTCCCAGTGCTGGTAATTCAGGTTCAGCATGGTCATTTAGTTCCGTGTCATTTCTAAATTATTCATGTGGCAGCTATGTTTGTTTGGTCCTCAGTTGGTTTCCCCCTATGGTGTGAGGTGGCGTCAGGTTGGTTTCCATAGATCTGTACATTCCCTTTTTATCTCACTTGATTGTTTTTTTTTTTTTTAATATATTTTTTATTGATTTTTTACAGAGAGGAAGGGAGAGAGAGCTAGAGAGTTAGAAACATCGATGAGAGAGAAACATCGACCAGCTGCCTCCTGCAATCTCCTACTGGGGATGTGCCTGCAACCCAGGTACATGCCCTTGACCGGAACCGAACCTGGGACCTTTCAGTCCGCAGGCCGACGCTCTATCCACTGAGCCAAACCGGTTTCGGCCTCACTTGATTATTTTATCTTCTCAATTTGAAGTCTTGTGTTGTTGACATCACCTTTTTTTGTTGTTGTTAATCCTCACCTGAGGATATTTGTCCCATTGCTTTTCAGAGTTGGGGGGCAGGGGGAGAGAAACATCGATGTGAGAGAGACACATTGACCGGTTGCCTCCTGCACACACACTGCCGTGGGGTGGGGGGTGGGGGGTGGGGGGGAGTGAACCTGCGACCCAGGTCCGTGCCCTTGACTGGGAATCAAACCCTCGACCCTTCTATGTGTAGGCTGGTGCTCCAACCAGTGAGCCACACCAGCCAGGGCGTCATCATTTTCTTATTAAGGTGTTCTTTAGCTGGAAGCAATTATGAGGAGTTCCTTCTCTCCATGTGTTATATTTTCTTCTAGGCTGGGCTCTTTGTCTCCCTCCTGAAAGCCTTTCGTTGTTGTTGTTTTACTGTTTGTTTATATTGTTGTCTTTTATTTTGTTTGCTGTCCCAGGTAGTAATCTGCAGGAGGCAGACTCTGCGATTGGGGGGAAGTATCTGATGGCACTCTGGGATTCACTCCAGCGCAGGGGATGAGGGAAGCAGGGTTAGGCAGAGGGAGGGGTGGGACTGTGCTGTGCTCACAACAAAGCTGATCCCACTCTGACAGAGTTGTCCTGAGTTGGGGTGAGAGGCCGTAGTCTTTCTACTTCTGCACAGACCAGCGGTTGGAATGCAGGCTGCTCTCAGAGAGGGCGTGTGCCATGGGCAAGGCAGCATTTTTCACCCGAGGATGCATGTGGGCTCCTAGGGAATGAAGCTGCAGTTCAGAAGAGGGTAGATATCTGGTTGGCACTAAACCCAGCGTCCATCCGTTAGAGTCAATTTTATTCTCACGTGGTACTGTCCAGATATTTTCTGATTTTTCATTCTCTTCTTACCTGTCTGAAACAGGTGTGTTTCCTTCTGATAGGCAGATCGAGGGTGAGGTGGTTTGTTTTTTAATTTCCCCCTATTTTCGTAGGTTGGGAGAAGGACTGGGAGCCAGTGAAGGGTCGGACAGTGGGTGAGCCCGGTGAGGTGGTGGGCTGCCTTCAGGATGGTGTGAGGTGGGGGTCAGGGTTATGCATCTACATTACCCAGAGCCATTTGTGGAAAGACATCTTCTCCCCATTGCTCTGCACTGTCACCTTTGTCACGAATCAGTCTATGTCTGTGTCTGCCCATCTCTGTTCTCTTCCATTGGCCTATTGGACTGTCATTGTCCAGATAGCACCCGTCTCATTTCTTGTAAGTTTACGATGGATGCTGACATCCAGTAGAGTCATTTCTTCTTCAAGATTACCTTGGGCAATCTTTGCGCTCCTTGCCTTTCTATTCAGCTTTAGGATCAGCTTGTCAGTTCCCACAGAGCACCTGCTGGTGTTTGTACAGAGATCGCATGGATGTGTGGCTCAGGGTGGGTGCGATAGTCCTTGCTACAGGTGGGTTTCCGATCTGAGAGCGTTATTTAGGGCTTCTTTATTTTTTAAAATATTGACTTAGAGTTTTCTATGTAGAGGTGTTTCTTGGACATATTTCATTAGTTTTATACCTGGGTATATTATTAAAAAGAAAAACCATCCAAAACAATGTAATGAATCACCATGTAGCCATCACTCAGTTTCAACAGCTTTGTTGCATTTATATCTCTCCTTCGCTCAATCCCACCATTTCCTCCCAGCTTATTTGGAAGCAAATTAAAAAATATATTGCCCTAGCCCAGTGGTCGGCAAACCTCGGCTCGCGAGCCACATGCGGCTCTTTGGCCCCTTGAGTGTGGCTCTTCCACAAAATACCACATGCGGGCGCGCACGTACAGTGCGATTGAAACTTCGTGGCCCATGCGCAGAAGTCAGTTTTCGGAAAGGACATAGACGAAACAAGTACACAAGACGAGTGTGGATGGGAGAGTTGGAAGGGGTCGACCTCAGCGAACATACCACAATCAGATTGAGGATGTTTTTAGCAAAGGCCAGCTTAGGAGTACCCTAATTAAGTTAATAACAATGTACCTACCTATATAGTTTAAGTTTAAAAAATTTGGCTCTCAAAAGAAATTTCAGTTGTTGTACTGTTGATATTTGGCTCTGTTGACTAATGAGTTTGCCGACCACTGCCCTAGCCAGTTTGGCTCAGTGGATAGAGTGTTGGCCTGCAGACTGAAGGGTTCCGGGTTTGATTCCGGCAGAGGCACATGCCTGGGTTGTGGGCTCAATCCCCAGTAGGGGGTGTGCAGGAGGCAGCCAATCAATGATTCTCTCTCATCATTGATGTTTCTCTCGCTCCCTCTTCCTTCCTCTCTGAAATCAATAAAAATATATTTAAATACATATATATATGTATATATATGTGTGTATATATATATATACATATATATATATCATTATAGGCATTTCAATATGTATTTCTGAGACATAAGAAGGACTCTTGTTTAAAAAAAATAAACATCACCCAAGGCGAGGAGGCGACGTTGCTTCTCCTGGTCTTGAAGCTGCCAGACCTGCCCGCACCGCGGGGGTGTGGGGCCCACTGGGACCGCGGAGGAGGCATGCGGGCCACGCCCACGCGGGCCAGCTCGGCTCTGGCACCAGGAGGCATGGAGACTTCCGAGGGGTGGGCCACTGGTCATTCACGCCGAGCAGCCCAGCCGAGCGGACGGGAGAGCCAGGGGTGGGCAAGGGCCCAGCAGGCCGGGGCCAGGGGCTGACCAGGAGGACCTGGCGGCAGAAGGCACCGAAAAGCCTCAGGTCGTCGTGGGCTACGAGAGTGGACGGGCCGGTCCTACCAGGCTCTGGGCAAGACGGACAGCCTCGGCCTCAAGCTCTGCGGGAAGGACAGGGGATGCCGGTGGAGAAGGGGCCGAGGGCAACGTGAACACAAAGCCTCAAGGCCTTGCGACCGGCCGCTTTCCTGGGGGGTCGGGGGGTGGGGTGGGACTGGGGTCTCTGCCTGCGACCACCGCGCCAGCGTGGGCCTCTCCACGGGCCAGGGGAACACGGGTCAGCCCTGCCGGAACCCCTTCCTCCCCAGCTGCTGACAGACAAAGCCTTGCAGAGGGTTTGCTTCTGCTGATGGTTCTTCCTCCCTAACCTCCGGTTCGGTGCAACACCGCCGTCCTGGCCCGCAGTGTGGGGTGCGGCCCGGGGCTGCGGGGCGCCATCCCAGGGCGGGTCCAGTGCAGCACCGGGCAGGTGACCCTCCCGCCGGCGGTTAGAGACGCCACGAGCGGCTGCTGCCCATAACACAACAACACGCCCAACGTCATTTTGTACCTGAAAAAGTAGAAATAAGTCCTCGCACCATAAAATACCCAGTGGGCGTTAGTTGGTGTTTTTTGGTGCTAGTGTAAATGTCTTTAAGATTTTCATTTTCTTTGTGTCTTTCTGGTATAGAGATATTTTTAATATGTTGGTCTTGTACCCAACAATCTTGCCCAAGTATTCATTACTTCTGGGAATTTTCCCCTTGGCTTCCTGTTCACGCAATCACGACGTTTGTTAACGTAAGGACAGTGCAGCTCAAGGGGCGATCAAGTTTGCCAGGTTTTGCAACTATCAGTTTAAAAAGTAAAAGAGAAACCAACAGATAAAAAGTGAACGGATTTGATGTTAAGATTTCACCTAAGGTGGAAAAAAAGTTGAAGACTTTTTAAATAACGCCTATCACTGTGTGTTACAGACTGTCCTTAAATGTGTATGAGTTGCTAAAGTCGCTTGTCATTCTATGTTTTGTTTTGTTTTGTAGTTTCCCATCACCAATTGTTCTTGGAATTGGACAGGTAAGTAGAAAAAAAAGTCAACCTCTTAATTAGTCAGCACACGTGGTGCAGTTTTCAGTGCTTTTGTTTGAGACTGTGGTTTACAAACGTATTCATCTGATCATGGTACTTTTGGTGAAGCAATATGAAGTAACACATATCTTACGTCATTCTAGAATTTAGGAACATTGTATCTGTAGGAAAAACAAGTACTGATTTTAATTTCCTTAATGGAATTTAATTACTTTAAAACAAGGGGCCAGAAGACTGCAGTCTCCAAGGTCTGTCTGGTGGGTGACAAAGGAATGGCTGGGGCCGGGGGTGGGGGTGGTACCGGGAACATAGTTACCATTGAGATGTGCACCTGCTACTCTGTTGAAGCCGCTGTGCCAGAGAGGATAAGGGTGGGGAGACTAGTATGGCCCACGAGGCCCTGATGATCAGAACTCCAGTTTTTTTTCAAGAGAAGCAAGGTGTTTGAGCTTTTATGTCAGATCTCCCATGGGTAAATGCCAGCAATGGATTCCAATTTCACAAGACTCTCGATGGGCCAAACAGAACATGTTTGCTGCCTGTGGTTTGTGATTTTTGTTCTCGGGTATGAAGTTGACCTGGGAAATCTTTCGGACTAACCTGCTTGGCTGTTTCTGAAATTTCCCCTTAATATTAATTTGTGGATTGTTTATTCTTTTGGTCAGAGGCTGGTGATTTCCATAGACAAGTGGTAACAGGCATCAGAGGTTTTATTTGTCCTGCTTTGCTTTAATTTATAGGGAGAAAAAATTAAAATTATGGAGATTATCTCTTGTTAACTGTGTAATTGTGAATCTGGAAAAGCTGTCATTTATATGATTAAACATTGTTCTGGATACATGTTTTGCTAATAAGGTCCCCTTTGAAACATCATGTTAGGGGAAAAAAACAAACAAACAATATATTTCCTTAAGGCGAAAAAATATGTCATCTTTATGTTTCATTGTGAAAATATGTACAGAAAAGCATTTAAAAGATTAGTGATAAGCTGTCCTTTGTAATCCCTGAGGCAAATAAAATCACTGCTGTACTCAAGGTAAATAAAGGCTTTTTGATTTTTAACCTGTTGGGGGAGGAGGCCAGCAGATGTATTTTTAAAAGTCTGAATTACAGAATATTTTAAATAAGTGTTAGTATATTTCCGTAAGAATTATAAAGTAACTCATACATACAAACCACAGTTATAATTCAACATGGGTTCCAGTTATATGAATCTATCATAAGTATTAAGTTTGTAAACTTATTGGGATCAAGGTTTAGGATTATGATCATGTTGAAGGAGTCTTTAAATTTTTGCATCCTAGTCCTAGCTGGTTTGGCTCAGTGGATAGAGCACGGGCCTGCATACTGAAGCATTCCAGGTTCGATTCTGGTCAAGGGCACATGTCCAGGTTTCGGGCCAGATCCCCAGTAGGGACCGTGCAGGAGGCAGCCAACCAATGATTCTCTCTTATCCATTTTTTAAAAAACATTTGTATTGATTTCAGAGATGAAGGGAGAGGGAGAGAAATATAGAAACATCAACGATGAGAGAGAATCACTGCCTCCTGTCCTCCATTGGGAATCAAGCCTGCAACTCAGGCATGTGCCCTTGACTGGAATCGAACCTATGATGCTTCAGTCTGCAGGCTGGTGCTCTATCCACTGAGCAAACCAGATATGGCAGCTATATTGCTTTTTGATGAATCTGTTTTCTTCTGATGTCTTTGTTCCTCAAACAGTCCACATATTTTGCTGAAGTTTCTTTCCCCCCCTTTTTTAGATGGCGGCTACCATAATGATACTGTATGTGTCCAAGCTAAATAAAATAATTCACTTCCCTGATTTTGACAAGAAAATTCCTGTAAAGGTATGTGAGTAAAAGGACATATAGCTCTGATGGAAGATGTGAAAATATTACATAATTGCCGTGACCTTTGCAGTGGGGTTCAGGATCTGAAGGAGGGACTGACGCACAAATGAAAATACTATACACGAAATATGAATTCAAAAGGCACTGGGGGCCAGGTGGAGCCTCTTTCTTGAAGAGACACACCGAGACTCAGTCCCGTCTGCTTTTTATTCAATTTTAGATACACATCTTGCCCTCTAGCAATGCATAGGGGCATATCAACGGTAAAGTTTGGTAAACAGTAAAAGGATTATCAGGTTAGGGAATTGCCTTGAGCCACCACTATCTCGACTCGAACAATCGGTGCTTAGCATCAGCTCTGCTAACGCCCAAGGTCCATCAGCCTTCCGCATTCCTTGGTGCACTCTCATGACAATATTGGCAAGTGGTGGCTACCCACATCTCCCCCTTTTTGTTTTCTTAATAAATCTTGAAAGATGTATGCCATCTGCAGGGCTCGAGTCCTTTTAAGACTCTTCATTCCGCGTCTGCAGACTAGAATTAAACACATAAGAACAAGAATGAGACAGATAATAGTGGTTATGCTAAGAGGCAGATGTAAAGAGATCCAGTGAAAGGGATTAAATTCTTTCATGTCCTTTTAAAATTGCTGCCAGGCGTCTAAGGAACTAGTTTGTAGTAGGCTCCTTTCTTGGCCATCAGTTCTTTATGGGTCCCTTTCTCAATCACTGTCCCCTGTGACATGACAGCAATGATATTTGAGTTTTGGATAGTGGACAAATCGTGGGGAATGACAATGCAGGTCCATCCTTCTCTGGCTTTGTCCAGGGCAACCTGTACTTTTGCACAACTGATGACTGCTAGCATGGCAAGGAAAACATTCTCAGGTGTTCTCAGGGTTCTTGTTTCCTCACAAACTTGCTGAGCTTTCTGGACTGTCTTCTTTATCATCCCCCAGGTCATCTGCGGACTGTTTGTCCTCTGTCTCGTTCTCCTTCCATTCCTTATCTTCAGCATGTTGCTTGGGGCTACTGCTGTCTGTGGCTGGAGTAGTCGATTGTCTGCAGCCACAGGTACAAGGTGAGGCTCCAGGTGCAAGGTCCTCATTAGTCTCGTCAGTTCCTCCCTCAGATCCATGTTGAAGTTTAATGTTCCTTGCAGGAATCCACATGGGCTTGGAGGAGTTTTCTGGAAATACACAAGCATATTCTCAACCAAAGGTTAATAAAGTTGGGACCTTTCCATAAACTAGACTCAGGATCCTTCCATTTGATCAAGCCCTTTTTCTTCTGGCTTATTCTGACACCAGTATAATTCCTTAGGTGTCTTGCCATCAGCATTACAAGTGAAAAATTTTAAAGTAATTAAGGCTTGGTGTAGTCTACCTACAGGAGATTTCTCCAGTATCACTATTCCCCCTTTTTGTTTTTCAAGTTGGGATTTTAGTCGCTGATGTTGGCGTTCTATAATTGCCTGTCCTTGGGAATTGTACGGTATTCCCGTAATGTGCCTGTTGTAATTGTATGCATTTCCTTTTGTTAAAGGACCAGGCAGGGTGGTATGAGCCCTAATATGAGTAATAAAAAGGGATATTGTCTTTGGTGTACCTGTTTAAAGAGTACAAATAGACTTTGGTCGCTGAACCATTTTAATTGAGTAGTCTTAATTCTGTTTAGCAAGTCAGCAGTATAGGCAGAATCAGAAATAACATTGAGAAGCTCCTGGAAAGTCTGCAATGCAGCCTTGACAGCTTCTAATTCAATTCTTTGCACAGAAGTGTGACTGGTCTGGATGACTCGGTCTGAATTCATCGTATGATAAGCAGCTTTACCATTAGATGAACCATTGGTAAAAACAGTTAATGCTCCAGGAATAGGTTCCTGTATTTTTTGGTATAATAGGGGTGTAATATAAAAATTGTAGTAACTTGTTTTTTAGTAGGTGACAGCTAAGTTCTCCTGAATATCTTCTTAGTCTAATCTGCCAATTCAAATCAGTCTGGAAATAACGTTTCTAATTGCTTCCCAGTGAGGGGAAGATAGATGCATTGGGGTTCTTCTCCTCTGAGCTGCCTGCAGTGCTTTCTAAGTTGAGATATTAATTGAGCCATGAGTTCTATATATGTACCTACAGTTTTAGAGGATTGATGCCCTAGGTCAGTGGTCGGCAAACTCATTAGTCAACAGAGCCAAATATCAACAGTACAACAACTGAAATTTCTTTTGAGAGCCAAATGTTTTAAACTTAAACTATATAGGTAGGTACATTGTCATTAACTTAATTAGGGTACTCCTAAGCTGGCCTTTGCTAAAAATGTCCTCAATCTGATTGAGGTACGTTCGCTGAGGTCGACCCCTTCCAACTCTCCCATCCACACTTGTCTTGTATACTTGTTTCGTCTATGTCCTTTCCGAAAACCGACTTCTGCGCATGGGCCACGAAGTTTCAATCGCACTGTACGTGCGCGCCTGCACGTGGTATTTTGTGGAAGAGCCACACTCAAGGGGCCAAAGAGCCACATGTGGCTCTCGAGCCGCAGTTTGCCGACCACTGCCCTAGGTGGACCCACTCAATAATAGTAGGGTGAGATTTTAAAGTCAATTATTATTACCCAAGGCATTTTCCTTGGCAAATTCTGTAACAGAGATAACTTACTGACTTTCAGTGGCTTAAATGTTAAAGTATTATTTTATTTTATTTTCCTTTATAAAAACAGGAGTGCCCCCAGGACCTTGGAGGTAACCTTGGAATACGGTCTATTATTATTCAAGAACTACCATTATTATGGAAACACTAATTTTGTTGCCCAAACACAGCCTGTATATTTTCCTTGTGTCATTTTCGCCATCTTCCAAAGAAATAGAATCTGGGGTCTATTCTATAGCATCCGTGAAGAGATGGGCTTAGGCCAAGAGGTCACCCCAAATTGGGTGGGGTGCCTTCCCCTTAAGCTAACCTTTTCCTCTTCAATGATATAGCAGTCCCAGGTGGCATCCCTAAATTGTGAGAAATGTCTCATCTATCCAAATTTCAAATGATGGGCTGGGAAATAAAAACATAGTGAAAATGAGATTTTTAAGAACGCCCCCAAGAGGGGGCATCCATTTTGCAGGATCACCAAGAGACTTAGTAATTAATGGGCTGGGCCTTTTTTATTTACCTCTCTTTGTCTAGGGAATTTTCCTAGGTTCTTTGTTACCAGCCACTTGTACCACTCATATTCTTTCTTTCTCCACCTCCACATCCTGTTTGCTCTGGGGAAATTTAGTAATGGCCTGGTCACCTACTGTTTCTTTTCTATGAAGATAAATTAAAGGCATGCTTAATAGACTAACAATAAACAAATTACAAAATAACAATAGACCCTACAGAAATACAAAGGATTGTTAAAAAATACTACCCTATAGGACACCTAGCACAGAAAGCCACTCTATCGACACAGCAAAGCATAAAAAAATGCAGAGACAAAGAAACAGGACACAAATGACAGAAATGGAGGAAAGCAAACTACTGGATATAGAGTTCAAAACCACACTTTTAAGGTTTTCCAAGAATTTTCTAGAAACCGCCGATAAACTTAATGAGACCCTCAAGAAATCTAATGAGACCCTTGAGGTTGTGATAAAGGACCAACTAGAAATTAAGCATACACGGACTGAAATAAAGAATATTATACAGACTCCCAACAGCAGACCAGAGGATCACAAGAATCAAGTCAAAGAGTTGAAATATGAAGAAGCAAAAAACACCCAACCGGAAAAGCAAAATGAAAAAAGAATTCAAAAATACGAAGATAAAAATCCAACACCCATTTTTGATAAAAACTCTCAGCAAGGTGGGAATAGAAAGATCATACCTCAACATAATAAAAGCCATATATGACAGGCCCACAGCCAACATCATACTCAATGGACAAAAACTAACACCATTTCCCCTAAGAACAGGAACAAGACAGGGATGCCCACTCTCACCACTTCTGTTCAACATAGTACTGGAAGTTTTAGCCATTGCAATTAGACAAGAAGAAGAAATAAAAGGCATCCAAATTGGAAAAGAGGAAGTAAAACTGTCCTTATTTGCAGATGACATGATATTATACATACAAAACCCTAAAGACTCCATCAAAAAACTACTAGACTTAATACATGAATTTGGCAATGTAGCAGGATACAAAATTAACCCCAAGAAATGTGAGGCATTTCTATACACCAATAGTGAACTTTCAGAAAGAGAGATTAAAAAAAAATCCCATTTACCATCGCACCAAAAAAATTAAGCTACCTAGGAATAAACGTAACTAAAGAGGTGAAAGACCTCTACTCAGAAAACTACAGGACATTGAAAAAAGAGATAGAGGAAGACATAAACAGATGGAAGAACATACCGTGTTCATGGATTGGTAGAATCAACATCATTAAAATGTCCGTACTACCAAAAGCAATCTATAAATTCAACGCACTTCCCATTAAAATACCAACGGCATATTTCACAGATCTAGAACGAACACTCCAGAAATTCATCTGGAATAAAAAAAGACCCCGAATAGCTGCAGTGATACTGAGAAAGAACAAAATAGGTGGGATCTCAATACCAGATATCAAGCTGTATTACAAAGCCACTGTTCTCAAAACTGCCTGGTACTGGCACAAGAACAGACATATAGATCAATGGAATAGAATAGAGAGCCCAGAAATCAGCCCGAACCAATATGCTCAATTAATATTTGACAAAGGAGGCAAGAACATACAATGGAGCCAAGATAGCCTCTTCAATAAATGGTATTGGGAAAATTGGACAGATACATGCAAAAAAATGAAACTAGACCACCAACTTACACCATACACAAAAATAAACTCAAAATGAATAAAGGACTTAAATGTACGACGGGAAACCATAAAAATTCTAGAAGAATCCAAAGGCAACAAAATTTCAGACATATGCCGAAGCAATTTCTTCACTGATACAGCTCTTGGGCATTTGAAACTAAAGAGAAAATGAACAAATGGGACTACATCAAAATAAAAAGCTTCTGCACAGCAAAAGAAACCATCAACAAAACAACAAGAAAACCCACTGCGTGGGAAAACATATTTGCCAACGTCATATCTGATAAGGGCCTAATCTCCAAAATTTATAGGGAACTCATACAACTTAACAAAAAGAAGATAAACAATCCAATCGAAAAATGGGCAAAGGATCTAAATAGACACCTCTCAAAAGAGGACATCCAGAAAGCCAAGAGACATATGAAAACATGCTCAAAGTCGCTAATCATCCGAGAGATGCAAATCAAAACAACAATGAGGTACCATCTCACACCTGTCAGAATGGCTATCATCAACAAATCAACAAACGACAAGTGCTGGAGAGGATGTGGAGAAAAAGGAACACTTGTGCACTGCTGGTGGGAATGCAGACTGGTGCAACCACTATGGAAGACAGTATGGAGTTTCCTCAAAAAGCTGGAAATGGAACTCCCATTTGACCCTGTGATCCCACTTCTAGGACTATATCCCAAGAAACCAGAAACACCAATCAGAAAGGATATATGCACCCATATGTTCATAGCAGCACAATTCACCATAGCTAAGATCTGGAAACAGCCTAAGTGCCCATCAGTAGATGAATGGATTAGAAAACTGTGGTACATCTACACAATGGAATACTACGCTGTGGTGAAAAAGAAGGAACTCTTACCATTTGCAACAGCATGGATGGACCTGGAGAGCATTATGCTAAGTGAAATAAGCCAGTCAATGAAGGAAAAATACCACATGATCTCACTCATTTGTGGAATATAGAGAACAACATAGACTGATGAACAAAAACAGATCCAGAGACAGAGAAGCATCGAACAGACTGTCAAACCTCAGAGGGAAGGTAGGGGAGGGTGGGGGTAAGGGGGAGAGATCAACCAAAGGACTTGTATGCATGCATATACTAGTAAGCATAACCAATGGACATAGACACCAAGGGGGTGAGGGTGTGAGTGGGGGTTGGGGGGGGGGGAATAAGGACACATATGTAATACCTTAATCAATAAAAAACAAAACAAAACACACCACATGTGGGTGTGGGACCAGCCCATTCCATGCCTCTGCCACTCCTATCAGTCTCGACGTGCTTTCTTCTTGAATTCTCTAGTTGGAGAACTTCCATTCAGCCAGATTTCAGGCAGTTATGAATGATGGTTATTCTGTATTTTAGTTTTAATATTGATGTGCTTGCTGGCGGAGGTGAGTGCCATTGTTTACCTGTGCCACCATCTTGGTTCCTCTGTCACAATATACTAGTATCTCTTGACAATCAGAAAATAATTCAGGAGCTCAGGGCTCAATAAACCTAAGTCAAGTACAGTGTGTTGTTTGATTTAGGTAGATAATTATTTTAGGCTTTTGAAACAAAGTAATGTGGCTGGGATACACATTTTTGAAGGGGTCACCAATCTTGTGACATTCCAGTGAGAGATATAAACCAACTTTTGTGGCGAGCTGGCATGGCCATGGCATACTCAGCCCCACATTGGGCGCCTTACGTGCCGCGCCAGCTCAGCCAGGTTCAGTGACCCTGAGAGAGGGCGGTGAAGGATGGAGAAAAGACAGACAACAGAAGAAAGCTGGGTCAGGGTGGGACGCTGTCCTCTCTGATGGAGAGCTAGCGACAGCGCCACAGACTACAAGCCATGTCTTTATAGACAGAATCCATGAGGCAAAGTAAGGGCGTGGTCAAGATGTTTACAGCATTCTCATGGGTTTCGATCCTACTAATTACATGCACCTGAACTCTATCAAGCCCACATCACTTAGGCACGTGGGGCCACGTGTTTGGACCATAGGTTCAAGCTTACAACTCTAGCTGTTGGCTATAATTGTGCTGGGAGGGCTCTGCCCTCCAAGCTGGGACTTGCACGTGGCCATGAGAGGACTGTGCCCTCTCATTAGTCCGAGGCTTGAACCTGTCCAAACACTGTAGCTGCTCTCCACAAACTTTGTCTTTGCCCAGAAGAGTGAATGTAAGCACAAATAACAGAAGTTTGCACACCTTCTCACAGCCTTTTGAACTTGATGCATAAGCTGTAAACACCCATCCTTAACTCACCAACCAGGGGTCTCTACTCAGGAGAGTTCTTTGTCCAGCGCCTTCCTTTAGAAGCATAGTCTATTAATATGGACAAGGTCAAGATTTCTGTTTCTATCCAGCTCCCCCATGAGTATGGGTATCAATGTCCACCCTAACCGTTTTGATCACATGGAGAAACTTGTGAATGTATTTTCGGTTCTGGACAGTTCACATGCATTGCAGGGAAGGGAACTCAGAAGCACTTGCTGAACCCTGCTGGGGAGTGAATGTCACCGTTTTTTTTTTGTTTTTTTTTTGTTTTTTTTATTTTTCGCTTAAAGTATTACAAAGGGTATTACATAAGTGTCCTTTTTCCCCCCCCCCCCGCCCTTGACAAACCCCTACCCTCCCTTACCCCCCAGTGTCTTATGTCCATTAGTTATGCTTATATGCATGCATACAAGTCCTTCGGTTGATCTCTTACTCCCCTCCCCCCTGCCCCCCAACTCTCTCTGGCCTTCCCACTGCAGTTTGACAATCAGTTTGAGGCAGCTCTGCCTCTGTATCTATTATTGTTCAAAAGTTTGTAATGGTCTTTATTATCCATGAATGAGTGAGATCATGCGGTATTTTTCCTTCATTGACTGGCTTGTTTCACTTAGCATAATGCTCTCCAGTTCCATCCATGATGTTGCAAATGGTAGGAGTTCCTTCTTTTTAACAGCAGCATAGTATTCCATCGTGTAGATGTACCACAGTTTTCTAATCCATTCATCTACTGATGGGCACTTAGGCTGTTTCCAGATCTTAGCTATGGTGAATTGTGCTGCTATGAACATCTGGGTGCATATATCCTTTCTGATTGGTGTTTCTGGTTTCTTGGGATATATTCCTAGAAGTGGGATCACAGGGTCAAATGGGAGTTCCATTTCCAATTTTTTGAGGAACCTCCATACTGCCTTCCATAGTGGCTGGACCAGTCTGCATTCCCACCAGCAGTGCACAAGTGTTCCTTTTTCTCCACATCCTCTCCAGCACTTGTCGTTTGTTGATTTGTTGATGATGGCCATTCTGACAGGTGTGAGATGGTACGTCATTGTTGTTTTGATTTGCATCTCTCGGATGATTAGTGGAATGTCACCGTTTTTATATCTAAAGGAAAATATGTAATTGGGGTTCTAACCAAATATTCATTCTTTTTCATTGAAGCTGTTTCCCCTGCCTCTCCTCTACGTTGGGAACCACATCAGTGGATTATCAAGCACCAGCAAGTTAAGGTAGAGTGCAGGGCAGTGGTTGATGGGAGGTTCTTCGCTTGTTTGCTTCTAATGGTGCAAAGACCAAGTTTGATTTGTTAAGATATTGCTTGTGCTACATAATATTATTTAATAATTGCAGAAAATAAGGTGGAGTTTTGAGTTTAATTTGTTAATGCTTTTATAAATGTTCAAAAGCTGATTTTTTTTGTTTGTTTATGTTCAAGTCTGAACATAGAAAGTGAGATCTCTAGAATCAAGATAAGAGGGGTGACTTATTCAGGAAGAACCATTTCTGTGTAACTTTTGGTTTCATCACAGTTTTATAGAAGTCGAAACATTCTCTTAGATTTGGTACAGGTCGGGCTTGGTACAGGGAGAATGAAATAACAGGCATTATTTTCAAGTATGTGCTATACACTTCTGAAATTTGCATTTATATTTATTTTAGGGTCCATTGATTGACTCTACTATTGTTAAAAGTCACTGTAAAAAATAAGAATGGAAGTGTAGAAAGAGCCAGTCATCATATAAATGAGGAAATCGGGTGTGAAATATGTGGCCTAATGAACACATCATAGCCACTAATTTTGTGACAGAGATGTAAATAATTAAGTTTGTGCAAAGGGTGAAAAAAATGGAGGAAAATGCCCAGCCGGTGTTGCTCAGTGGTTGAGCATCAGCTCATGAACCAAGAAGTTGCTGGTTTGAGTCCCTGGTCAGGGCACATGCCTGGGTTGCAGGCTCGATCCCTAGTAGGGGGCGTGTAGGAGGTAGCCAATCGATGATGTTTCTCTCTCATTTATGTTTCTATCTCTCTGTCACTCTCCCTTTCTCTCTCTCTAAAAACTCAATAAAAACATATTTAAAAATGGAGGAAAACCTGCCTGTATAGTAAGAGGAAACGAGGCAGATGGGAGGTAGATCGGAAGGAAAAGGACATATAAAACGAAGAATTGTGAAGTTAGAACTGTTACCTTTCACTCTTGTTTGGAAAGGACAGGTGTGGTCATGAAAAAAAAAAAGTGCCCTGGCCGGCATGATTCAGTGGTTAGAGCGCTGGCTCCATCAAAGGGTGGAGGGTTTGATTCCTGGTCAAGGGCATGTACCTGGGTTGCAGGTTTGATCCCCAGTCCCTGGGCAGGGCATGTTTGGGAGATAACCAATCGACGTGTCTCTTTCACATGATTTTTCTCTCTCCCCTCTCTCTCCCTCATACCCGCTCCTTTCCACTCTCTCTGAAAAATCAATGGAAAAAATATCCTCAGGTGAGGTTTAAAAACAAAAAAAACAAAAAATAAAGCATGAAATACTGTTTTATTATTTTATTTTTTCAAAATATATTTGTATTGATTTCTGAGAGGAAGGGAGAAGGAGAGAGAGTTAGAAACATCACTGATGAGAGAGAATCACTGATGGGCTGCCTCCTGCACACCCCACACTGGGATCGAGCCCACGGCCCAGGCATGTGCCCTGATCGGGAATGGAACCATGACCCTCCTGGTTCATAGGTTGACACTCAACCACTGAGCCACGGTGGCAGGGCTTCAGTTATACATTTTAGTTGGTTTGTTGTTTCCTTCTGGGATCAGGGCAATCATTTTTCCTTAATTGTCTCAAATTTGTTTTAGGGCTCCCTATGGTGGGTGTTTTTGCTGTCTTAACATATATCTTCTTGGGCTTCCTCTGAGTTTACCTTCAGCTCTGGGGGAGCCCTCAGCCAACTGACAGCTGCCACCTCTCACATTCGGGGGCTCTGCCTCCCAGATGAGGGCTTCTTTTTTTAGTGATCCTAGTGGAAACATCTTTTTTAAAAATATATATATTTTATTGATTTTTACAGAGAGGAAGGGAGAAGGATAGAGAGTTAGAAACATCGATGAGAGAGAAACATCCATCAGCTGCCTCCTGCACACTCCCCACTGGGTATGTGCCCCTAACCAAGGTACATGCCCTTGACCGGAATCGAACCTGGGACCCTTAAGTCCACAGGCTGACGCTCTATCCACTGAGCCAAACCGGTTAGGGCAACATATTTTTTTAAATTAAATTTGTTGGGGTAACATTGATTAATAGCATGATATAAATTTTGGGTGTACAACTTTATAATACAACATCCATATACTGTGTTGTGTGCTTACTACCTGACTTCTAGTCTCCTTTTGTTACCATATACAGGGTGGGGCAAAAGTAGGTTTACAGTTGTTCCTATGGAAAATAATACAAAGACTAAAAAAATAATAATACAAGAATAAACTCTGTGTTTTGCATACTTGCAACTGTAAACCCACTTTTGCCCCACCCTGTATTTGACCCCCTTTCCCCTCAGCTCCTTTCCCCTCTGGTAACCACCATTCTGTTGTCTCTACCTATGAGCTTTTTTTTAAAAATTTGTTTCATTTCTTCATTTGTTGCTTTTTTATTTTATATTGAATATATGAGTGAAACCACATGGTTCTTGTCCTTTTCCATCTGACTTATTTTACTTAAAAGCTTTCCATGTTGTTGTAAATGGCAGTGTTTTATCTTTTTTTTTTTCATGGCTGAGTATTATTTCATTATATATATGTACCACATCTTCTTTTTGGGGGGTAGATACCCAGAAGAGGGATTGTTGGGTCTTATGGTAGCTCTCTTTTTAATTTTTTGAGAAACCTTATTACTGTACCAGTTTACGTTCCCACCAGCAGAAAAAAGTGTCTTTTCAACAATTAGTGCTCAAACAACTAGACATCTACACACGGAAAACTGCATCTAGACACAGGCCTTACACCTTCCCCAAAATCAACTTCAAAATGATTGTACACCTAAATGTGAAATGTAAGCTATAAAGCTTCTGGAAGAAAACTTTAGAGAAAATTTAGATGACCTTGAGTTTGGCAATGAGTTTTTAAATACAACACCAAAAGTACAGTCCATGAAAGAAAAAAATGAAAGCAGAACTTCATTAAAATTTAAAGCATGCACTTGCTCTGAGAGACAGTGTTAAGAGAAAGACACGCCACAGACTGAGAGAAAATACTTGCAAACACATATCTGATAAAGGACTTGTATCGAGTAAATGAAAATTTGTGAGTTCATAATGACAGCAAAAACAACTCTCACTGGTTACCAATGAAGGTGACAGAACACTTTTATGACTCTGAACCTTTATAAATAATGCTTTTATCCTGTCTTTCCTGTGTGAAATGGTGAAAATTTATATTTATTGGAGAAGTTTAGACAAAAAATGCAGAAGGGGTGATATAGTTAGAAAGTCACCATTTTGCAATTTGGAGTGGAAATGATGGGTCTAGATCAGTGGTTGGCAAACTCATTAGTCAACAGAGCCAAATATCAACAGTACAATGATTGAAATTTCTTTTGAGAGCCAAATTTTTTTAACTTAAACTATATAGGTAGGTACATTGTTATTAACTTAATTAGGGTACTCCTAAGCTGGCCTTTGCTAAAAACGTCCTCAATCTGATTGAGGTAGGTTCGCTAAGGTCAACCCTTTCCAACTCTCCCATCCACACTCGTCTTGTATACTTGTTTCGTCTCTGTTCTTTCCGAAAACCGACTTCTGCGCATGGGCCATGAAGTTTCAATTGCACTGTACGTGCATGCCCGCACGTGGTATTTTGTAGAAAACCACCCTCAAGGGTCCAAAGAGCCGCATGTGACTCTCGAGCCGTGGTTTGCCAACCACTGGTCTAGATGATAATCACCATTAGGTGAAAAATTGATGTTTATTTGTCCCAGCATCATTTGTTCAAAACACTGTTCTCTCCCTATTGTAGTGTCTTGGCACCTTTGTTGGAAATAATTGACCATAATTGTAAGGACTTATTTCATTTTTTCATAGTTACTATATCTTTTTCCATGCTGTTGAGCATCTTTACTATCATTACTCTGAACTTTATTTCAGATAAATTTCTTACCTCTGCTTCATTTATCTCTTCTTCTGGAGAATTTTCATGTTCTTTCATTTGGGGGTTGTTTCTTTGTCTCCTCATTTTGGCTGTCTGTTTTGGTTTGTGAGTATGTATTAGGTAGGTCCTTTACGCCTCTCAATCTCTAGTGCAGGACAGTGTCAAATGCTGTTTCTGACTAATTAGATCAGGCAAAGACTCAAAGCCTCCAGAGACCGCCTCTGCCTACAGACTAATAGGATTCCAACTAGAATTGCCCCCCAGGCAATTGTCCTCGGGTGTGGTGAGAGTTTTTTTTCAACAGGGTGGAGCAGTTGCTTCTGCCCGGAGTCTAATTGTTACTTTTAATCTCTTAAGTGGCCTCAGGCAATGTGTTTTACAATAGGGTGTGTCAACTGTCTTCCCCCCAGGCAAGGCAGATGTTGGTGAGGGAAAGATGCCTCCTATGCATGAGGGAATGACTCAGCCCAGGAAACTGGGGGTGTCTGCCTTCTGAACTCTAACCCCAAGTCCCCAATCCTGGCTTCTGCTCACACTGCTCCAGTCCACTCTGCCAGAGCACAAGGTGGGTGGCTCCACAGGGAATTTTGTGTGTTGGTCCTTTAAGAGGGTGCCTGAATTTCCAGCTCTCTCCCTGGCAGATGGCAACCTTGCTGCTTTTCATGGCCAGGTGTTGTGTGGGCACCCTTCTCAGTTGTGGTACTCTCTACTGGGGAGCCCACCTTGGGGATTAGACCCCAGAGTTCTCAGTGGCTCCCCCCACAGCTTAGATATCTCTTCGGAACTTCAGTTGCTGTCTGGGGTGCCCGGCCAGCCCTTTTGCACCTCTACCCTTCCTACCAGTCTCTATGTGCTATCAGGGTTCTCTCCTGTGTGTCTTCCATGGATTACTCAGGAAAATTTTCTGTGTTTTAGTTGTAATTCCAGTTTGTTCTTGGGAGCATGTCCGTGCTTACTCTGTCGCCATCTTTAATTTCAGTCTGATGCTGAGCTTCTCAAGACTCCATGGTCGCGACCAACAGCTCAACTCACTTCCAAAATGATTCCCAAGGGGTGCTCTGGCACCCAAATCCTCTCTTTGTTGGGCTGTTGCTAGGGACTTTTTTAAAAAATTTATTTTTAGAGAGAGAGAAAGGGAGAGAGAATATAAATCCATGTGAGAGGTTGCCGCCCACACACACCTTCAAGGATTTATTGATTGATTATTGATCCTATTCCATTGATTATATGTCTATCCTTAAACCAGTACTGATTATTGTAGGTTTGTAGTAAGTTTTGAAATTCAGTCCACCAACTCTGTTCTTTTTAAAATATTGTTTTGGCTTTCTGGCTTTCTTGCCTTTCCATGTTAATTTTAGAATCAGCTTGTCAATTTCTGGGGGGAAATGCCAGCTGAGGTTTTGATAGGGATTGTGTTGCATCTATAGATCCATTTGGGGGAGTATTTCCATTTTATCAACAATAAGCCTCCTGATCCATAAACATGAAGTATCTTTCATCTTTCATCAATATCTGTAGTTTTTGTTTCCTTTCTTCTTTTTTGTAATTCTTACCTGAGGGTACGTTTTTAATGATTTTTTAGAGAGAGAAGAAAAGAGAGAGAAAAACATCAATCTGCTGCCTCTGGTATGCATCCCGGCCAGGGCTCAAACCTGCAAACCTCAATTTCCTGACTGGGAATTGAACCCGCAACCTTTGGATGTATGGGATGGCACTCCAACCAACTGAGCCACACTAGCCAGGGCTATTTTGTAGTTTTTAGTGTAGAAATCTTACACTTCTGTTGTTAAATTTATTCCTAAGAATTTTGTTCTTTTTGATGCTATACAAGTGGAATGTTTTAATTTCCTTTTGGATTGTTCATTGAGAGTGAATATAAATACAACTGACTTTTGTAGACTCATTTTGTTTCCTGCATACTTGCTTAGCTCATTAGTTGTAATAATTATTAAATGAGTTCCTTAGGCTTTTCTAAACATATCCCCTCTGCAAATAAAGATAAGTTTCTTTCTTCTTTTCCAAACTGTATGCTTTTTTCCCCTTCCCTGTCTTTTTTTGCCTAATTGCCCTCTTTAGGACCTCAAGTATAATAGTGAATAGACTTAGTGGTGAGAGAGAACCTCCTGGTCTTATTCTTGATCTTAGGGGGAAAACATTTAACTTTTTATCACTAAGTGTACCTTACCTGCTTTTCTTTCATTAATACTTTTTAAATCCTCACCTGAGGGTATGCTTATTGAAGAGAGAAAGAGAGAGAGAGAGAGATTGATTGCCTCCTATAGGCACCCCAACCAGGGATTAAACCCGCAACCTAGGTATGTGCCCTGATCAGGAATGGAAGCCAGAACTTTAGGTCTACCAGCTGCTCCATCCAATTGAGTCGCCTGCCAGGGCCATTTAATGACTCCTGATACTTAGTCCCAGTTTGCTTTGCCAAAGGGTCCATTGGTTCTTCACATTGTATACTAGCTTTAGCACAGTTTTGTAGTAGTTGGATGTTATGATGTTTTAAATAGCTAATAAGTGAAAGTGGCATGAAATTATTTCATCTCCATTTTTAGAATTATTTAATGTGATTTGTTGGTAGTAGTATATGTGAGAATTAGATTAATTCCTCACATTCATTTGGAAAATTGGTGCCTTAATTAAAAATGTGAAACATGTGAAACCTTTTTTTGGTGTCTGATGTTGTTTTGCTTGCATCTTTCCTGACAGCCTGCCGATGTTCACCGTGCTCAGGAAGTTTACCATCCCGCTGACTTTACTACTGGAAACCATCATACTCGGGTGATTGCTTTTTCCTCGGTTCCTCCGACTCCCCTCTCCCTTCCCTGCAGTCATTTTCCCTAGCAAATCCTCAACATCCCGTCCTCTTTCCAAACAGTTGATTTGAATTACTAGTAGCTGTAACTTAAGGACAAATAGTTTAACTTAAAAGCAGTCTCCTGTTTTCATGATTCCCTACCAACTTAATGAATGATTTGTTTTGTTTTATTAATCTTCACCAGAGGATATTTTTGCCCTTGATGTTCCTACAGAGAGCGGAAGTGAGGGGAAGAGACACATCAGTTGGTTGCCTCCCACACGCACCCTGACAGGGACTGGGGATTGAGCCTGCAACCCAGGTACCTGATCTTGACCGGGAATTGAACCTGGGACTCTTCAGTCCGAGTGCCAACACTCTATACACTGAGCCAAACTGGCTAGGGCGAGTGATTTTTTAAAAATCCTCACCTGAGGATATGTTTTTATTGATTTGAGAGAGAGAGAGAGAGAGAGAGGAAGGGAGAGACAGAGCAAAACATTGATAGGTTGCCTCCCACATGCACCCCCAACTAGGGATGGAGCCCACAACCTTTTGTGTATGGGATGACGTCCAGCCAACTTTGCCACACTAACCAAGACATGAGTGATTTTTTTATTGTGGTTTTACATTAGACAAATAATGCATGTTTGTGGTAGATATTTATAAAAAGCCACCACCACTACCAAACAGATGTAAATCTGTTTCCTGATCCAGAGGGAATGTACACTGATTTTGGAACACAGAGGGACAGTTTTCCACACAAAACTGTTAGGGTAGGAGGGGAGGTGATTCTGATGCAGAGATTATGATGTGACACAATCAGAGTAAGTTGAGTTTTATAATGTTGGTTTAGAAATTTCTCATGAGGATACTCAGGTTGACACTCAAAAAGGTCGCTCCTGATTTGCTGTGAAGATTATTTAGCCATGAAATTTGGGTGGTGGCCCCGTTCTTTAAGTCCTGCTGTTGAATTTTATCTTAACCTTTGGATGCTTGATAAAGTACATACTGACTAGCCCTACCAGCACGAGCTGTCCTGCATTTTGTCTCAGCATCTCTCCAGTGAGAACAGAGAAAGACACTCATAACCAGATTAAGGCAGTTGCTTAAGAAACACAGTAAATTTGGTTTGACTTACTCATCTCCTTAGAGATACTTTTCTAATGCTTTCTCTAGGTAAAGCAGTATTCCTTAGATTTTAGCTACAAAACGGTTAACAATGTCTATTGTCAGTTTGTTTTAAAAATAGAACCCATATGTTTTCACGCTCCTTCTTTCCTTGGTCTGTCTGCCTGCCTAGCTAACCATCTGTTTATCTGTGACAGGAAACAGTATCCCTTGAACATCATCATCAGTGTCTTTGCCATCGTTCTCGGCGCTTTCATAGCAGCTGGGTAAGACTTTGGGCAGTTTCTGCTCAGTAACTTCTTTGTGTTTTTGACAATAGGCCCAGCCCGCTCTCACTTTTATTTCCCATCTGGCTGAGCAGCCAAGAGACAGATCCGTTGATGTCAGGGGGACCCCCATGTGTTCCTGTGAAAGCCAAGCTGGATTCCATGTGGGCCAGAACATGTCTGAGGATATACAAAGAGAGCGTTATACGATATTAATGCAGCTTTCCTTCATAAAAAGGACTGAACTGTTTACTTTCATTACTGAGTATTTGTCTTCAGTATAAAATTTTACTTGAAAACTTGGGCATTTGATCACAAAGAATAGCAGTTTCATAAAGCCCTTGAGTGCTGTGGTGCCTGAGGAGTCAGTAATCCAAGGGCAGAACCTCTCATGAAAAGCTTAGGTATGTTTGAGACCTGAGCCAGTGCCAGTGCATGGCTCCGATCTTACTCCCTGATATGCACGACCAGGAGTGAGAACTCCACGTTGGCACTTGAAAGCCCATCTTAATCGTGAAGACTTTTGCTCAAACAAAATCAGATGAGTCAAGTAGCTAAGAAAGGGGTGTGCTCTGTTAGTGTGCCCTCCTCCCACAGCACTCCGGGGTCTCCTCGCAGCCTCCCCTTCTGGGTCTCAGAGCTTGGTGTGAAACCGCTGACCTAGAGCCAGTAGAAGACTTGTACGGAAACTGGTTTATAAGAATGTCTGCGAGCCCGTGGTGAGGAATGGCACTTCAGGTGCTGCGTGCGGGGAAGCACATTCCAGAACCACCTTGTGGAAAGTCAGCTCATCGTTAACCTGCGCGGCACCCTAATGAGCGGGAAGGGTGGTGTGCTTCCCAGATGTCCAACACAACCTAGGGGCCAGCTGGAACATGAGTCTTGATTTCCCCCTTTCTCAGCACCCGCAGCCTGGATACCATCCTGGTGGGTGACAAGTGCAGTTCCGAGCTGTAGGCCAGCGGAGACCCCGCCTTCTCTCCTCTCACTGAGATTGACTCATCCAAATGCAAGGAATCCTAGAATGGACTCAGTTGGATCAGCCAACTCATGCTGCTGTAACAAACAGCCCCCACATCTCAGATCGGGGGTTCAGCATGCCACACATAGTCTGCTCCCGCCATGCTGCGAACCAACACCAGTTCATGCTGTGTGTGCTCTGCTCAGTGTAGCTTCAGGGATCCAGGTTGAGGCACCCTGCCTCCCCCAGGCCGGGAGAGGGCCTGCGGGGACTGTGCACCAACTCTGCACACTTTGGCCCACAGTGATGAGTTAATTCCTCTGACATTTTATTTGCCAAATCGAGGCCCATGTCCAGAAGAAGTTGAAATAGAATGTGTGTGAACAGCCCTAGATGAGCCACAAGGGTTAACCATGAATCTGCGCATTTATAAACAAGTAAATTCTTCTCAAACTTCTGTGCTTTTACTACTGGCCTAAACAGATGGCGTTCGGAACTACGCCCCCACCCCCAGCCCCCGAGAGATCTGAGAACTCCGGGGATCCCTCAGCTCCTGAGGAAGTGAGCTCCGCCTCCCTCCCTCCCTCCCTCGGAGAAGCCTGGCTGTTTGCTCATTCAGCTCTGCCAAGTTAGGGAACGGCCACCTTTTAAACACTGAGCCAAATGTGCGTAGGCAGGAAGTTTGAACCCTTATTTTGAGAGACTCTATTCCTGTGACTGAGCCAGAGAATTCTGATTTACGGTGATCTAAAATTAATTTACTTTCTCACAAATATATTTGTAGATGCTAATGCCAGCGGAAGCTTCAAGCAAAATCTAGTTTAATTTGCGTTCATATGTTGGTGCAGTTTTGGCCCTCTACTCCCTCCTCTTTGGTTAGAAATCATCTTGTTTTGATATTGAAGGGGATCAGGGTATGCTGCTCCAAAGTAGGCCACTTTGGCATAAGCATTATTTTGAGCAGAAGGCGGTGGAGAGTCAACAGGTGTAGGAATTCTCTGCCCTCCCCTTTCTGCCTACGAGCGGCCACACGTTTCCCGGTGAGGGTGCCCGGTCCTCCCCCAGGAACAGGAAGGCAGTTATTGTCCCAGGCGGTGAGGCGTCAGCATAACCGACCTCCCTCAAACAACCCTGCTCCTCCTGCGCTTCCCCAGGGATGTCCTGGTCCCTTTCCTGCAATGTATTTGTTCCTCCAAACCTAAACCCTCGTCTTTGTTAAAATGGCGTAGTTGCCCCTGAGTCCACAGCTTCATGGACTTCCACTTCGTCTCTGTGGACTCTGTACACATAAAATATGACTACAATTTGCATACCTAGTTCTGCTGCTTACCTGTCCATTGCCAGTCACATTCGCAGGCCCCACTCACTGACCCTGAGCGGGCAGAGGACCTCCGGGGCGGTGTCTGTCTGTGACTTAGGATGTGGGTCTGATGCCGCCTGGAAGGTCCAGGGCAGTGGGATGAATGGCAGCCTGGCTGAGCTGCTGTTCTCTCTCCTCTCTATGTCACACACGCGCCCCCCCCCCCTCCCCCCCATTTTCATGCTAGTGTCACTATTTAAAGTGGGAATGGAGGAGAAGATCTTCAAACGAACGGGAGGAGGGGAGCCTTAGAGGAGCCGCAGAGAGAGCATGGGCCCCTGCTTGGCCTTTTTGACGGACAAGGTGCGAGGGGTGCGGTGTGTGACTGGGCACCAGATGGAGGTGTCAGTTTCTCCAGCGACTCCTCTTGCCCCAGTCACTGCCCAGCTGTCCCCACGGCTGGACCCTGGGGATGGCCCTGTTTGCTACAACAAGCAAAGGCCGCTGGGTGTGTGGGAGAGTCATTCCCCTTAGAAAAGCAGAGCTCAGCAGACATGCCAGCTGGTCCGTCAGCAAAAGAAAGGGCTTTGCAGTTACAGGACCGTTAATGTCCTCTGGGTTTAAGCCATTCGCGATGGAGGCGAAGCCACCTGATGGACTGGTTTTGTTTGTCTGGAGGCCAAGCAGAGCATTGGGCATTCACCTCGGGGGACTAGGGCGGGGCAGGGGTGGGGTGGTAATTACTAGCATCACCTCGGATTCGTCAGGGAAAGATGGACCGTGCGGCCGTGGGGGCCAAGCTGTGAGCTTCTGAATCACCCTCGTCTGCTCTCCCTCCCAGTTCCGACCTGGCCTTTAACTTGGAAGGCTACGTGTTTGTGCTCCTGAATGACATCTTCACGGCAGCGAATGGGGTCTACACGAAGCAGAAAATGGACCCGCAGGTACCGTCTCTCCCTCCTGCGTCTCAGGCTGTGTCATCTGGCCCCTGAACTTACGTGAAAACAGAAAATGAGTTGTAAAGGTGGCAAGTAATGTAATTTACACAATGTCCCTCATTTCTTTTCAGTGGTCTTATCCATATAGTTTCTTGTGACTCCTCGCCTTGCAAAGTTTTGGTTGAAAATTAGATAGAGCCGAAACCGGTTTGGCTCAGTGGATAGAGCGTCGGCCTGCGGACTGAAAGGTCCCAGGTTCGATTCCGGTCAAGGGCATGTACCTGGGTTGCGGGCACATCCCCAGTGGGAGATGTGCAGGAGGCAGCTGGTCGATGTTTCTCTCTCATCGATGTTTCTAACTCTCTATCTCTCTCCCTTTCTCTCTGTAAAAGATCAATAAAATATATTTTAAAAAAGAAAAAAAGAAAATTAGATAGGACAGGAAAAGATGCCACTCTTTTGAAGCAAAGTCAGAATATATAAAAGGGATTGTTCTGAAAGGCAAATTAAAGTTAAAAGCAGCTTTTTCCCATCATCCTCTGGGACAGGGAGACTGAGAGCAACTCCAGCGTGAGAGTCTGGGACGAGGGCCACAGTGAAGTCTGCTGCTTCCCGGGGCCATTGTGACTTTGTGCCTAACTTCCTCAAACCTCCGCTTCCTCCTCTGTGGACAGACGACTGGAGCGGGCAGCGGCTAAGTCCTGTCCGCAGTCCCCCCCTCGCTCAGTCCCGAGGGGCTGGTGGGCAGATGAGCTTTTCTTCTGAGTTGCTGCCCAGCCCTCTCCCCACCCAGCTGTTCTGGCAACTCTGAGGACGAGCCAGACATGCGTTTCTTTGTTCCAAGTTCTTTGTGTGGCCTGAGGGGGTTGCTCTGATGACAGGCTCATTCCCATGCGCTGCATTCACGGCACTGCCTTTCTCTGCACAGCCATTTGTTCTTTGATGGTGGCAGTTTCACAAAAACAGGTTTGTTGCCTTTTGAGAATCACAGTATGTCATCCTGTATGGAAAGTGGTGGAGAAGTGGTGTAGCCACTTTAATGAAGTAAATTTATGGGAGACTGGGACATGAGATACCTGGCGTCTTAACCTGCGGTTCTTCAATGGAAAGAACAAATGTTTCTAAGGAGTTCTGTTTATATTAACTTTATTTTTTAAAGAGCTCGCAAAGCCAAAGCTGGAACAATTTCCTTCCTTCCTTCCTTCCTTCCTTCCTTCCTTCCTTCCTTCCTTCCTTCCTTCCTTCCTTCTTGATTTCAGAGAGGAAGGGAGGAGAGAGAGATAGAAACATCAATGATGAGAGAGAATCATTGATTGGCTGCCTCCTGCATGCCCCTTATTGATGTTCTTGGTGAACGGAGGCGCAGAGATGAGTCGGACGACAGGATACAGAGAAGCAGAGGGCTACCACTCGCTCAGGCGAATAGCAAAGATCCTCTGATCCCTTGTGGCTTTTATTGGGGGTGAGCACAGCAAATAACAATGGAGTACAGCAAGTGACAATGATTAACAATGGGGTACAGCAAGTGACAATGATTAACAATGGGGTACAGCAAGTGACAATGATTGACAAACATGCTTTATGAAATATCAAAGCTAAGTTATACGTTACACTATTAATTTCCTATATTATATAAAGATTCTTTCCACCTGCAGCAGTGCACCCTCCCCTGAACTTTCCATGCCCTCAGGGACTATTCATCACGTCAAGGAAAGTTCTGCCTCGGAACAATAAGTCTCGCGTGCAAGACTTTGTTCTGACGCGGCCCGCGTGCAGGCTCACGCCTTCTCCCGGCAGAGCGTCCTCTTCTAGTTAACTTCTTTCCACTTGACCGCAACACCCCTTACTAGGGATCGGGCCCGCAACCCGGGCATCTGCCCCTGACCAGAATTGAACCCGGGACCCTTCAGTCTGCAGGCCAATGCTTTATCCACTGAGCCAAACTGGCTAGGACAATATATTAACATTTTTTATGTTCTTTATTTTGTCCCAGAGTTCTTCTTTTTAATAGCCTGCTTTAAAAAATGTTAGAATGTCAGAGAAGGGTGGAACTTTGGAGGTCATCCATCTGCGTCCGTTTTATCTGTCCTTTTCGTGCGAAACAAATGTTTATTCTGAGATGACAGTGTCCTTGAAGGGGAGCACTTCATGTCAGAAATGTGCTGGAAATCGTCCACTACAGAGCTGGTCAGGGTGCTTGCTCACCGCACACACTCGCGGTAGCGATGGACCTGCTGCTGAGCGGAGTTTCCGTTGTCGCAGGAGCTGGGCAAGTACGGAGTGCTCTTCTACAACGCCTGCTTCATGATCGTGCCGACCCTCATCCTCAGCGTCTCCACCGGGGACCTCCGGCAGGTGAGCGTGAGCGCCGGGCTGCCCTCACCAGCAGCGGCAGTTTTCATATGTAGCCGGCAGGTTTCATATGTTGCAGATACGGCCTGGGTTTCTTCCTTGAAGTAGAAATCTAGAAATTCCTAGAAACTCGTTCAACAGCTGATTGAAACTAAAAGCATACTTCCCGTAGGAACAATATCATGAATGGCATGGTGGCCAGAACAGAATTCTAGGTCCCTGTGAGCAAACCGGCTAAACAGTGTGTGATGACGTGCGCCACTTCCTCCTGCTCGCCTGCCTCCGTCCGTTTGATCACCAGACCCCGGAAGAGCCTTGCGGGTGGAGGGCTTTTTCCTCGCCGACAGTTGAATCAGGACAGCTTCTCCCCGTGGGTCATTTTCACCGGGGCTGCCTCCGTGTTAGATTGTGCACCGGACACCAGGGAGGAGGACTTTCTGTGCAGAGGTGTTAGTCTGCAGCAGGACACTGCGCTTTACTGGCCAAGTGTGGTTTGCACCAGGAGTCGATTCGTGAATTAGACTAAACGTCAGCTTCTGTTGTTGGTGGAAGGAGCACTTGCGGAGTCGGTTTTCCTGGCTGACTGGAGAGGGGCAGTGGTGTCAGTCAGGGGCGGGGGGTGAGCCTCTGCGTGGGGGTCCCTCCTGGGCCTCGACTTCACAGGCAGTTGGTCTGCTAAGAGCAGCGATTGCTAACAGATGGGGCCTCTGTGAAAACACTCAGTGGGTGAACTTTCTTTAGTCATTTGAATCGAAGTACTTATTTATTTAAAAAAATATTTTAAAAATTTAAAATTATGGCTGACACACAATAGTGTATTAGTTTTAGGTGTACAGTGTATTGATTAGACACTTACGTTTATATAACTTAAGAAGTGATCACCTGGGTAACCCCGGCATCCGTGCCCCTGACACCATATGTAGTGATCACAATATTATTGACTACATTCCCCAGGCTGTACTTCACATTCCTGCGACTGGTTCTATACCTGGCAATGCGCCAAAGAACATTTAGTGTGTTACAGTTGATGAACTATAAGTATGCCTTTTTATGATTAGAAAGTCCTTAAATGCAAAATGGAAAGGATTCAGACACCAACATATTTTTACAGTAATAATAAGTGTAAAGGAAGAAGTGCTCTATTGTTATTCATGAACTAGAGGCCCGGTGCACGAAATTCGTGCACTGGGGGTGGGGGGAATCCCTCAGCCTGGCCTGTGCCCTCTCACAGTCTGGGACCCCTTGCTCCTTACCGCCCGCCTGCTTGCTGCTCCCTACCACTCGGCTCGCTGCTCCTCAGTGCTGCCGTGGAGGTTCCTGCCACCTCCGCTGCACTCACCAGCCATGAGCCCGGCTGGATGAGCAGCACCCCCCCGCGAGGGAACTCATTGTAGCTCCAGGACCTGGTTGGTGTGGATCAGTAGTTAGAGTGTCCTCCCACACTTCAAAGGGTCATGAGTTCGATTCCAGGTGAGGGCACATACACAGGTTGTGGGTTGCTTGGGCAACTGATCAATGTTTCTCTTTCTCTTTCCCTCTCCCTTCCTCTCTCTCTAGAATCAATGAAAAGAACATATCCTTAGAGGAGGACTTAAAAAGAAAAAAAAATGCTGGTTTCGTTCAGTGGATAGTGCTTTTGCAGGCAGATTGAAGGGTACCAGGTTGGATTCCAATTGAAGACATATACCTGGGTTGCTGGCCTAATCCAGGGCCCTGATCGGGGATTCAGCAAGAGACAACCATTTGATGTCTCTCATATTAGTTTCTGTCTTTCTCCCTCCCTTCCACTCTCTGTAAATAAATAAATAAATAAATAAACAAACAAAAAAAATCAATGCAAAAATGTCCTCAGGTGAGGATTAACCAAAACAAACAAACAAACAAACAACCATTCCCAGTGTGATTATTGAAGGAGCATATGAACTATTTGTTGAATGAACGGGAAGGGATGAAACTTTGCTTTCTAACTGTTTTAGCAACTCTGCAAGCCAGAGGGTTTATTTTTATTTTTTAAAAAATATATTTTATTGATTTTTACAGAGAGGAAGGTAGAGGGATGGAGAGTGAGAAACATCGATGAGAGAGAAACATCAATCAACTGCCTCCTGCACACCCCCTACTGGGGATGTGCCCGCAACAAAGGTATATGCCCTTGACCAGAATTGAACCGGGACCCCTCAGTCCACAGGCCGATGCTCTATCCACTGAGCCAAACTGGTTACGGCCAGAGGGTTTATTTTTTATTTTCATTTTTATTGATTGATTATTTTAGAGAGAGGAAGGGAGCGAGAGAAACATCAGTGTGTTGTTCCACTTACTATTCTCTCTTTGGTTGCTTCTTGTCTGTGCCCTGACCAGGGATCCAACCTGCAACCTTGCTGTATCAGGAGGAGGTTCTAACCCACTGCTCAGGGTGCTGCCTGTCAGAGCCCCTCAACAAAATCCCTCTGGTGTGCCCTGGCCCCTGCTGTGGGTCGGAGCTCCTCTGCCACAGCAAAGGTTTGGGTTCCATTCTGTCAGGTTTTGGGTTTGACTCCTGGTCCAGGCTGACTGCTGCTCAGCAAGTGACCGAGGACCATTGAAGTCCATGTGCTCTAGTCATTCGGCGGGGACCCGGGGTTCCATGTCTGACTTGGCCGACTCTGATCCCTGCTACCCCCAGTCCTCCATCCAGGGCGACTTCAACTATAAAAGCTGCGTGGCCTCCAGCTAGGTTGCCCTTTCTATGGCTCGCCAGGCTTGGTTTCTCCACAGTTGCCCTGGGAGGCGGATTTCCAGCTTCCCAGGGAGAGCGCCCTCCACTCCGGACTCCCAGGGAGAGCCGGTTGGGGGCATGAATGCTGGCTGACCTCTGCGGTTGCCCCACCAGCCCCGATCTCCCCTGCCTGTGGCCCCGCCCCTCACTTCCTGATCTCAGATAAGGGGACCACAGGCACCTCAGTACCCAGTCCCCTGGGTGCCGCCATGTCTGTGGCCCCGCCCCTCCCTTTGCCATTGCAGATCAGAGGGCTGCAGGCATGGTTGCACCCAGGGCCTGCACCTGGTGCCCTGGATGCTGCCATGCCTGCTGCTCCACCACTCCCATCTCCATTGCAGATCGGGGGCTGCAGGCACTGCTGTACCCGATGCCCTGTGTGCCGCCATGCTTGTGGCCCCGCCCCTCCCTTCGCATGGCAGATCAGAGGGCTGCAGGCAGGCTGCACCCTGGGCCTGCACCTGGTGCTCAGGGTGCTGCCACGCCTGCTGCCCCACCCCTCCCTTCTCCATTGTAGATCCGGGGGCTGCAGGCACGGCTGCACCGGATGCCCTGGGTGCCGCCATGCTTGTGGCCCCGCCCCTCCCTTCGTGATCGCATATCCAGGCTTCAGGCACCACCTTTCCCTTCAAGATCGCAGATCAGGGGACTGCAGGCTAGTTGGCATCCCTGGCCCCTGTGGTCCTGCACCCCGGCTCTCTCTTCCTCCGATTGCCATGGCGATCACCAGCACCCCTGACAGAGGTGTCGCCTGGCCTGCTGGGCTTTCTGATGGCGATCACCGCAGGGCTGCCTTTGCCCGCCCCCCAGCTGTGCCCTGCCACCATTCTTCCATCTTTCCCCTTTTGCCTCCCATCATTGCACCTATGTATGCAAATTAGCCGCCATCTTTGTTGGCGGTTAACAGCCATCTTTGCTGACAGCTAATTTGCATATACTCACTGATTAGCCAATGAAAAGGGTAGCGGTCGTACGCCAATTACCATGTTTCTCTTTTATTAGTGTAGATTATTTTATGTGTGTTTAAATAAATGTTGTGCTACCTTATTTTTTAAAATGCTACCCACACAGCCTCATCATTATGAGAGACGAAACTAAAACCTGTATTAACTTTCGGAGGCATGAATCCCAATGTTGCCATGACTCAGGAACATTCCTGCATCGCCCCCTGGTTAAGTGGCATCAGGCATAGAGAACTTCCGTTCACTGTTCACACACATACCTGCCATTCTTTGGGGAGGCCAGTGTTTTAGTTGGGGGAGTGTGGTTTCCTCCTGTTCCTCATTTTATCTGACTTTCAGACACAGAGCCTTCCGTAGTTTCTGTTTGGTTTTGACCTTAGTCCTGGCGTCAGCCATGGGGATGTTCCTGCCCCTTTGATTGGCCTGGGGCTTGCCAGTCAATATGACAGGTTTGTACTCACTGCATACTTTTCTTTCACAAGTAAGCATTTTTTTTGAAAAAAGTTTTAAGATGGAGACTTTCCAACCTATGCAGAAGGAGAGAGAATAGTGTAACAATCCCCATGTACCCAGCAACCAGTTTCAGAAATTATCAGCATTTAATGTGTGTCTTTTTTTTTTTAATCCTCAACGAGGATACCTTTTCCATTGATTTCCAGAGAGAGTGAAAGAGAGGGGGAGGTGGGCGTGGGGGGGGGGGGGGGAGACATCGACGTGAGAGAAACATTGATCGTGCACTGACTGCGGCTGGGAACCCTGCGACCTGGTACATGCCCTTGACCAGGAATCAAACTCCTGATCCTTTGGTCCTCAGGCTGACACACTAACTGCTGAGCCAAACGGGCCAGGGTATGTGTATCTTTTTGATAAGAGAGGTGGACAAAGCATCACTAATGAAATGATGACAGTGGAGTGTGACAAGGTTGTAGTTATCAGATGAGAGAATCCTACTTAATTGGTTTAAACAATTTGAATTATAAACTTAAGGATTTAAATAATTTTGAACATAAAATTATTAAAACTTGGCTAACAGTATTGCTTAACAGAAAGTGAGTAGAACTTACATTTAATCATGTTATTCAGCAATACTTATGTATAGTCTTGAGTCACCTTAAAATTATTTTTGGAGGCGGGCAAGAGACAAATCATGAATAAATACTCCTTTTTATTGTCACCTGTCATTTCAAGAGGTTTGATTTTATTTTCTCAGCTAGGGACTAAGAGCAGAGAGTGAGTCCTAAACTTCTCTGTCTACTGGCTCCTCCACCAAAGTACTTTATTGCTTCATAAATAGCAAATAATTGTTTACTTGTTTATGATACTTCCTAAGCATTTGCAAGTTCTTGAAAACTTAAAGTTTTCTTAAGTTCATAATTAATAATTAATGCAAGTATTATTAATTTTATAATAAGCTTTCTTCTAAGGTTATTTTATAGAAAGTAAACCTAACCTGATTTTGTGACTGCAATTTTAGTGAAGATTTAATGATAACCATAGCAACATAGCTACCATTTTCTTCTTGTCACCCGAAAGGTTCTAAACAATTTTTTATTAAATCCTCAGATCGATTTTTTGAGGAAGTTTTAAGAAAATAATCCTTATTTTGTAAAATGAACCTGAGGTTTTAGAGAAGAAAAGTAATTTGCCCAATCTCACATAACTGGTACTGCTTAGGATTTTAAAAAATACATATTTTCTGTTGGGGAAATTGGTTCCTGTACTAAATAAAATGAACAATTTGGTAAAACCAGTAGATCTAAACTGTACTGTTATTAATCTAATCATTCGTTTCCTTCAGGCTACTGAATTCAACCAATGGAAGAATGTCCTATTTATCATACAGTTTCTTCTTTCCTGTTTTTTGGGGTAAGAAATCATAGATAAGTACAAGCTTTGGTCTATGGCATCTCTTGACAGGTAATATAAAAAAATATACATTCTCTCTGTTCTGTCAAAATTCCTTTGTTTGGGCTTCTCCACTTTTCTCTGGAAAGTACCCCTGTAGCAGAGGAGTGGACTGGGACCCATGTCACATGTCACATTCTATTCCAAACATGATGTTGCCTATTGATTTCCGACACTCGTTTGACATGAAGCCAGCAGTTGGACATCCTCCAAGGGGTCCTGGACTGTAAGAGGGCGCAGACCGGGCTGAGGTACGCCCCCCCCCCCCCCCCCCCCCCAGTGCATCAATGTCATACACTGGGCTTCTAGTGTTATTATAAACTTGAAGAGAGACTTTTTTCACTTGAAATTTACTATGTAACCATTCCATGAAGGGAATCAAGAAGTGAGCCCTCTGGGGGAGCTGTCCTGTAAGTGTTGTGGCCTGCGGAGCTGGGTGGGAGCTGTCACTCTCTGGGGCTTGACCCCATCTGTGTGCAGTTCCATATACCACCCCCCGCCCCCATTTAATAATGTGCTTTTTAGAAAACAAATACTCTCCTGTTAAAAGTTTTTAGTATACTATTTTATCAGTACTCACTTTGCAAATGAAATGTCCTAAAGCATAGTAATTATAAATAAATTAGTAAAAATGATGAAATCATTAACATTTTGGATTTCACCCAACTTTAAGGATGAAAACTTGGTAGGTCTCAGTTTTTTAAGTACAGTGGGACCTTGACTTACGAGTGTCCCGACTAACGAGTTTTTTGAGATACCAGTTGTCTCTCCGCCGATTTTTTGCATTGAGTTGACAGAGTAATTTGAGTTAACGAGCTCCTTAATGAGCTCCTTAACGAGCTCAGTCTCGGAATGTATTAAACTCATAAGTCAAGGCCCCACTGTAGGTCTTTTGAGGTCACTAAAATCATCACATCATTCCACCAGCTAAGTGTCTGAACTGTGGAATCAAATGGTCTGTGTTTCAGTTGTGGTTTTGCCACTTATTATCAACTAGAGGCCCGGTGCACGAAATTCATCCACGGGGTGGGGGGAGGGTGTCCCTCAGCCCGGCCTGCACCCTCTCCAATCTGGGACCCCTTGGGGGATGTCCAATTGCCGGTTTAGGCCCAATACCAGGGATCAGGCCTAAACCAGCAGTCAGACATCCCTCTCATAATCCGGGATTGCTGACTCCTAACCACTCGCCTGCCTGCCTGCCTGATTGTCCCTAACCACTTCTGCCTGCCAGCCTGATCGCCCCCTAACTGCTCCCCTGCTGGCCTGGTTGACACCTAACTGCTCCCCTGCCGGCCTGATCGCCCCCTACTGTCCTCCCTTGCCAGCCTGATCACCCCCAACTGCCCTCCCCTTTAGGCCTGGTCACCCCTAACTGCCCTCCCCTGCCAGCCTGGTTGCCCCCAACTGCCCTCCCCTGCTGGCCATCTTGTGGTGGCCATCTTGTGATGACATTGCACCTAGGCTTTTATTATATAGGATGGTTCTTGGTTAAATTATTTGTCGAGCCTCAGTTTTCTTACCTCTAAACTGGGAACAATGAGCTAAACTTTAGCTGCTAAAGTATCTGATTTATAAGGTGGGCTTCTGTGAACTAAATGAGCAAAGAGCACTTAGAACAGTGCTAGACACATATGGAAATGCTCAATAAGTATTATATATTGTTAATATTTCTGTTTCTTGAGGCCAGCCTGTTCAGTTTGGCTGTCCTCCCTCTCTCTCTCTCTCTCTCTCTCTTAATTCTCACCTGAGAATATGTTTTATTGGTTTTAGAGAGAGGAAGGGAAAGAGAGAGAAACATCTATTGGTTGCCTCCTGTACCCACCCCAACCGGGGATCAAACCCACAACCTAGGTAGGTGTCCTGCCCAGAAATCAGACCTGCAACCTATGGGACGACGCTCCAACCAACTGCACCACGCGGCCAGGGCTTGCTGTCCTTCGTTCATTCCGGATAGATCTGGGTCCACCTTAGCATGGATTTGAGAGTTTTCTTCTGTGGTGTACACTTTACTCCAGGGTCCAGTGTTCATTCTGAAGCTGCTCTATAGAGAAGCTTCCATTTCGGCCTGGAGGGTTTTCCAGAACTTTCTGCAGTTTCCCACTTAAAGGACACTGGGATGGGCCCATTGCTTCTTCGCCGTAGTAGCAACCAGTGTGAGCTCTGAGAACGTCCTTGGGTTTCAGAACAACTGGCGCTGGGCTCGGGCTGCCCCATCTCTCAGGTCCCTGCTCAAGGAGCGTCCACCCCAGACTCCAGAGGCCTCAGACGCTCAGCCTCCTACTTATGGTCACTGCTTTCAAGTTTGCATTTCAAACTTTTTCAACCACCGAACCTCCATTCCAAGTTGAAAATAAATTTAAAAAATTATAACACTTTAAAAATGTGATTTAAAAGCCAATGGAATGGTGAAGAAGAGGGGCTTTCTTTGGAGTTACGGTGAAGGGCTCAGCGTTAAGAAATGCTATTTGTAATCAGGAGTTTGTAAATAAAGCGTATGACGGAGTGAAAGTGTGTCGGGAAGATAAGCGGGACTGTGGGAGCGAAGATTGTAACACACAGACTGGAAGTAAGCTGAGCAGTTGGATTTTAAAAGCTGGTTCTGCAGGTCTTTTTAATCTCGCTGAGAAATGACAGGTTCCGATTCATACCGGCCACTGGCACCCACCCCCAGGCCCGAGGACAATTATCCTAATATGTTTCTGCCCCAGTAACAGGCCCTTTAATCCCACGGAAGCAGTAATGTATTCCTTAATAAAAACACAAAAGCATCAAATTTCCCTACTCGGGGGATAAAAAGTGTTCTATTCTTTGAACTGTCGTTGATACTGGCGAGATGCGGCATACGAGAGAAAACAGGATGCTGTGGATTGCTGGGCAATGGGCCGGCAGAGCTTTGAGGTTTGCAGATATTCCCATAATTCCCCAGCAAACAAATCTTAGTGTATGATCGATGCTCTAAGAAGATGGGCCCTATTCATCCCATGACCAGCGTCCTCACACGTCATGGAGGCCTGGGGTTGAAGAGTCCTACCAGAGATGGCAAGATGAGAATTCTTGACATTCTTTAAAACCTGGAATTATAGAAGAGTCATGTTCCGAGTACCGTTGTGGTCGGTGCAAGAGTGTTAAAGTGCCTTTTAGTATCTGAACATCTGTTTTGAATTTCTATATATGCTTGTGCATGGGATGGTAACCAGCAGCAGGTTGTAAATGAGGTCATTTAAATTCTGCTTGTGACTGCCACCAGCGTGTCAGACAGGCTTGGGTAAATATTTGTGTGTGTGTGTCATTTGCAGAAACAGAAAGAAACCTTTGAGCAGGGGTTCTGGTCCAGGGCTGTCCGCATGGGCACCTCTATCCCTTTGGGAAAGCTGGCATATGCTATCTAAAGAGATGTATATCATATACTAGTGGGCCAGTGCATGAAATTCATGCATGGGGGGGCTGTCCCTCAGCCTGGCCTGCACCCTCTTCAATCTGGGAACCCTTGGGGGATGTCTGACTGCCTGTGGGATCAGGCCTAAACCGGCAGTCAGACATCTGTCTTGCAATCAGGGACTGCTGGCTCCTAACTGCTCACCTGCCTGCCTGCCTGATTATCCCTAACCACTCTGCCTGCTGGCCTGCTCACCCCCAACTGCCCCCCCCATCGGCTTGCTTTTCCCTCAACTGCCCCTCCCACTGGCCTGATTGCCCCCAACTGCCCCCCCCACCGCCAGCCTGCTTGCCCCCAACTGCCCCCCCCCCCCACCGGCCTGATCACCTCCAACTGCCCTCCCTTCATGGCCTGATTGCCCCTAGCTGCCTCTGCCTCGGCCCCGCCACCATGGCTTTGTCTGGAAGGTCTCCCGGAAGGTTTCCCAGTCTAATTAGCATATTACCCTTTTATTAGTATAGATGTGCTATTATTTTTCAAATGCACACAGATGATATGCAATTTAAAAAATGCAGAATGGAAAAAAGCTGCTGAGTATTTGCAGTGCTTTTAAATATCTTTGCATTTTATTCATCCACAGGTGCCCAAATCAAAACTATCATATGCAGGTCGGCTTTTTGGTGTTAAAAGTGGTCTGGTTTCCTTTGGACTGAGTTAATAGAGGTTCTTTTAGTTTAGAACCTGGGTCTTTACCAAAGGATTGCACAGGTACTTATTTGCATATAGAAATACATTATGTTTCTTAGAAAAAAACAACAACACTACTTTGATCTCAGTGGTTTTATATTCACTCTCTTTGGGGACACCTAGTGGTTACACTAAGAAGTGCAGCCTTTCTGTGGAGATGCCATTTGTTACCAAGATCTGCTGGCTAATTCAGACCCCCCCCCCCCCCCCCCCATGCCCAGGACGTTAGAGAGGGGGCTTCTCCCCAGCTGGCCAGTAAGTGTCCTGGTCGCCCACACTCGTGGTAGATGGACATTGGAGTCTTAGATCCAAGGTGTCCGTGATTCTGAACGCAGCCCAGATGGTTTCACTAAAATGTGGGATGGAGAAAATGCATGACCAGAACCCTGGGATAGGAACCAAAGCGAAAATAAAACTATAGGACTTCCATGCTGGCCCTGGTGTGAGGCTGCAGTGCTGGTGAGGAAGCCTGCTGGACGCTTTCCGGTGTCCCAGTTGGGGTGGTCCCCTGCCCTGGGCTGCACTCTCTGATGTAGACTCTGAGCTCCTGCAGAGCAGATGCTGGGGGCACTGTCTCTTACCCCCCCCCCGCCCCCCCCCCCCCCACGCCCAGCAGAGCCGCCACTCACAACCGCAGGCTGCGCTTTTTAATCTTTTCATTTTATGCATGAGCAGGATTATTCATAGTTCCTTGGGGCTCTACATTAATGTTGAATTTATTTAAAATGTAAAAATTAAAACGGAGATTTCGTTAAGCCTTTAATATATAAATACTGCTGCTCTATTTATAAAGCCAGTAATTTTTGCATAGCATAATTTTACTTTCATTATTTGATTAATGGTTTGCTATCTAAAGTTTAACTGATTAAAATCTCCTAAACAATTTACTGTAAATTAGTTCCATTTACAACTTAGTGAATTAAAAGGTTTTTAACCTTTAAAAATGCATTTACAATCTGCTTTATCTGATTTCCCCCCAGTAATTTCAGGCCCTAATGCGGCCCTAGCAAAGCTGATGAACCTGGTGGCTTTGCACAGCAAAGCAGCCCTTTGAAACCTAAGAAACCAAAGTTGAAAATGTCATAAATCAGCTTCTTTTCAACATGCGAGTAGCATGTACCAATTTACTCAGATTCCCCAGCTCCTTTCAGATGAAACCTGCAAGTCTGTCAGCTGCGCATTTCAAATTAAAGCCACACAGGTCAAGATGAAGGCTTCTCTCACTTGTCAAATTATTGCAATTACCTCGATAACAGACATTTTCCTGAGAATTACAAAATTGAAGATTGTAATTGAGTCTGTTCCTCAGCTTTATGTTAACGCGTGATGTACTTTAATCTTTGTTCTCTACCACCCCTGCTAATCTACACTAATAAAAGACAAACATGCCAATTGACCTTACCTTCGCTATGCCTTAAGCCATGCCCACCAGCCAATCAGAGTGGCTATATGCAAATTAACCCAACCAAGATGGCGGCTGGCAGCCACGGAGCTGGAGCAAGCAGGAGGCTTGGTTGCCCCAGTGATGGAGGAAGCCAAGCTTCCCGCACATCCTGGCTGGCTCTGAGCTCCACTCAAGGCTACAAAGTTTCAATTGTTGAAGGTAAATAAATCCCAGAATAAGAAAAAGAAAAAAAGGAGAGGCTGGAGCTTCCATCACCGGGGGGCTTGGCCAGCCTGAAAACGGCCCTCAGCCCCTCACCCAGACTGGCCAGGCACTCCAGTGGGGACCCCCACCCTGAAGGGGGTGTGACCAGCTGCAAACAGCCATCAGCCCCTCACCCAGGCTGTCCAGGCACCCCAGTGGGGACTCCCACCCTGAAGGGGGTGTGACCAGCTGCAAACATCCATCAGCCCCTCACTCAGGCTGGCCAGGCACCCCAGTGGGACCCTCACCCTGATCCGGATCACCCTTCAGGGCAAACCAGCTGGCCCCCACCCATGCATCAGGCCTCTATCCTATATAATAAAAGGATAATATGCAAATTGACCCTAACAGCAGAACGACTGGGAATGACTGGTCACTATGACACACACTGACCACCAGGGGGCAGATGCTCAATGCAGGAGCTGTCCCCTGGTGGTCAGTGCGCTCCCACAGGGGGAGCTCTGCTCAGCCACAAGCCAGGCTAATGGCTGCCAGCACTAAGGATGTCCGACTGCAGCTTAGGCCTGCTCCCCGCTGGCAAGTAGACATCCCCCGAGGGCTGCTGGGTTGCCAGAGGGATGTTTGACTGCCATCTTGGGCCCGATCCCCAAGGGAGCAGGCCTAAGCCAGCGGGTGGACATCCTCCAAGGGGTCCCAGACTGCAAGAAGGCATAGGCCGGGTGGAGGGACCCCCCGAGTGCACAAATTTTTGTGAGCGGGCCTCTAGTAAAATAATAAACATCTCAGGCCAAACGCCATTACTGTTCTGATTCTGATTCTGTTACCAGCAGTGAGAGATCTAGGCCTGGATGGAGACTGAGCGCTGACTTCCCGCAGGATTTATCCTCCAGGTGCACTGGCTGAGTCCTGTCTTAGGGTTCCCTCTGCTCCTGCCTTCCAACTGGGATTTGGCTTTAATATCCAGTGTCCTTCTCTCCCTGCTATGTTGATTGTGATCTCTGTCAGCATTTAATCACCCGATTCAGGTGGGTGGTATGCTGCACCCGACTTGTGTTGAAGCCAGTTTCCTTCACTCCTTGGTTGAAACGAATCTCTTTCTTCCTGTCCCTGAGGCTGGGTTGTAGATTCTCTCCTGGGCGGGTATATTCTCCTGTCTGGTGCCTGGGCACAGTCTGTGGTCATTCTATTGACAAGTGGGTATGAAGTACTGGCAGGGTCGACTGCCTGTCGCGTTAACTTTGGCGTCGCTGACATGGACACCCATTCACGTCCATCGCCTTTGTCCAAAGCCAGCAGCTGCTCGCCGACTTTCCCTCCTGACACCTGTGCTTCTCAGCACTGGCTGCTCGTGGGCTTCCTCTCCGAGCCGAGACTGCCTGCGCCCCCCCCCCCCCCCCCCTCCGCCCCAGCACCACTGGAAGGAGGGCTCTGCCAGGCACCACTGTGTGGAAAAGGGCACCAGCTGCCTGGCTGGTGGCCGGGGTTAGAGTGCGGGCTGTGCACCGGGGGCTCTCAGGTTCAATTCTCTCTGTCTCTCTCTCTCCCTCTCTCTCCCTTCCTCCCTTTTACTCTCTCTAAAACAACAAATCAATGGAAAAAAATTTCTTCGGGTGAGGATTAACAACAGCAAAAAAGTGCACCAGGTGATTCTGATGCACAGAGGGGATTAAAACCCAGTGCTGTAGTGTAGCTGTCAAACAAAAGATTTCAGATCGTTTAAAAAAATCTCATTGTCCTTCATTAAAAAAAAATCTCATTGTTCTTACCCCCTTTCTGAGGAAACATGAATGGGAAAGAGACAGACAAAGTGAAAAAGACACTTAAGGTAGGAAGTCTGGCAAATGCACGACTGGACCATTCTCCTGTGAAAGGGCAGAGTTAAAAAGACTTTTAATATGTAGGTTATAGAGCCCATTAAAGTGCCCGCGGGGTCACCCTCCGACTGAGGCAGCCGTGGTTCTCACGTGCTCAGGCGTCCCTCCCTCGCAGGTTCCTGCTGATGTACTCCACCGTGCTGTGCAGCCACTACAACTCGGCGCTGACCACCGCCGTGGTGGGAGCCATCAAGGTAAGGGGTGAAGCCGGGGATGTGGAGTCGAGTCGGGACTTCCCGTGAGCCCAGTCTTCGCCGTAGAAACCGAGTTTGACTTTATTGTTATTAATGGAGTAAGAAGGGAGGCTGTGACATTTCCACCGGTGCCTGGGCGATCACTTCTTCCGTCTTCTAACCCAGAAAACGGAGGGAGGACAAGCTCATTGGAAAGGGGGAGGCAGATTATGATGTTTTAATTGGGGGTCGTGCAGGGGCATGGTCTGGGAAATGGAGTAAAAAAGCTGAAACATGGCCAACCTCCCCCGCTCACCGAGACGCCCTGCCATTGGCACGTTGTTTTCCTGGGAGGATCTGCCAGCGAAGAAAGGGAACCCTTGTGAAGAGGGCCGCTCAGTGACAAGGTGCCCGCTCACGTGGGCCCTGGGCGTGTGTGTGTGTGTGTGTGTGTGTGTGTGTGCAGGCAGCTGAGGGCACACATGGATGAAGAGGACAGGGGTCTGCGTTCTCTTCCACGTTGCTTTGTCTTCCTACTCACGTGGACTAGGTGGGGAAGCTGCCTGGGCCCGGGAGGCTGTCCGCAGGCTGCCCAGAGGCCTCCTGGGATACGCTGGGCAGAGCTCGGCCTGGAATTGATGAGACGTCTCTGCTCCGTTCAAGTTTAGGGTCAATATAATGAAAGTTCACGACCCAGTGATGGTAGAGAGATGGGGTCTGGAAAGTTGGTTATTACCCAACTCTTACCTCTGCTTCCTGTGTGTGAAGCATGAATAATGCAGTCTTCTGTGATTGCCATGCCATAGTTCACTTCATTTTTTTTTTTAACTGCAATGGAACATTCTGTGAGCACCTACTATGTGCAAAGCAACTAAAAGACTTAGTTTCAGTTTTCACCTTGGACATGTATTTTCCCCCTAAATTCTTCACTTTTAAAATGACTGACCGTCTCTTTCCCTGCAGAACGTATCCATTGCCTACATTGGGATGTTAGTCGGTGGAGACTACGTTTTCTCTGTGTTAAACTTCATAGGGTTAAATATTTGGTAAGTGGGGTTTATAAGTGAACTCATTTTTGCAAAATATGAATTTCTAAAAGTCTGACTAATCTATAATAATAAAAGCATAATATGCAAGTTGACCAAAGGACCGAACAGCAGAACGACCGTCTGGACGACCACGCTATGACATGCACTGCCACCAGGCCAGCCAAGGTGGATGTGATGTGATTGGTTGAGGGGTCCCGCCATTGCCTCACGATTGCCCCGCAGAGGGGGGCCCAGGCCAGCCAAGCAATTGCACCCCACGCCTTTTGCCCACAGAGGGCGGCGACCAGTGGTGGGGGAGGGGGGGTGCAGCATCGCACAGATGGCAAGCAGTGGCAGTGGCGGGGGCGGGGCCAGCTGCCAGCAGCCGGGGGAAGGAAAGCCCCAACAGACCCTGATTGCCAGCCAGGTCTAGGGACCCTACCCGAGGAGGCTCAGATCGCGAGAGGGTGCAGGCCGGGCTGAGGGACACCCCCCCCCCCGCCCGTGCATGAATTTTGTGCACTGGGCCTCTAGTGTGTTATAAGTGAAGGAGTAGTGTTTTGACATGCCAATTTCTAAGATAATTTCACTTAAACCACTCAGTTCATCTGTTTCCCCTTGTGTGTCAGGAGTAATGAACAATCCAGGGCTGAGGTCAGCTTTAATCCATGCGCCTTCCTCCTGGAAGAGCCCCCGTCTGTCTCCCTCTGGTGCAGTGGCCTCCTTAAACTTGTGTGCCGTCAAAGCACCACATGCTGAGGATAGCGGGAGGGAAGACCAAAATACTTTTAAAGGGCATTTTGGGGTCCCAGACATGGGGCGCTATTTTAGGGTAATGTATAGTTTATTCAGTAATAACCAAGGGCTTATTTTCTCAACCGAGTTCTGTGTTAGATTTGATCTACTCTTTTTTTTTCTGCCCCCAAAGATTTCTGAAATAAGAGGGGTAATTCTCACCAAGTAACCTACAAACGGGTGTCACACGGGGCTCGCTACCTCCCTTCCGAGTAAGCTGACCGCTTACAGAGGCGGGCAGCTGCAGGGTTCTTTATCTTCCCCTCTCTCCCCCTCTCAGCATGGCGGGGGGCCTGCGCTACTCCTTCTTAACCCTGAGCAGCCAGTTGAAGCCGAAACAGCCTGTGGACGAAGAAAACATCCCCCCGGATTTGAAGAGTTAGACTCGGGCAGCCTGGCGGCTGAGGGGTTGTTCTGACCTTGGACGTGGGCCGCCCTCTGGTCAAAGCAAGAAAAGGAACAAGGAACGTCTGCAAAACGCAAAGAGAGCCTACCTCGCGCGCTGCCAAGCGAGCCACGTGGCCGCAGAACTGCGTCCGGGCAAAGCCTCACCGGCCGAAAGGGGATTGCGGAATAAGCCAGTGGGTAACGCGCTGCCCCGGGGCTGCAGGCGCCTGCGGAGGGCCACGCGCTGGGGGGCGATGGCTTTCTCGCCAGCACCTCCGCCTTCGTGGCCAAGGTCCCAGCCCAGGCAGTGACTGAGTGCTGTTCGGTTTAAACAGGCGCATCTTTATTTCCACAAAATTACCCAATTAACTGCCAGGACAGTCACCTGTTAGCTTCGATTCCGTCTTACATGTTGGTGTTTTCCCAATCGTCAAAGTGAAATAAACAATAATCCATACGCACGCCTCCTGCTGTGTGTGACATTACGGTGGACAGGCAGGAAAAGGGGGGTGACCTTCCTTTTAAGGCCTGTGTTGGGGAAAGTTACAGAACAACCCGGTGGAACACACCGGAAGACCCGTGTGCCCTGTGATGTCTCAGTGGGTCACCTCTCTCCTCGTCTCCCTCCAGGCGTGTTCAGGGGCTGTGACAGTCAGACCATGTGCACTTTAACCAAAGGCCTGTTACCTTCCCTAAGCCCGCCTGGCTCCTGGGCCCGGGGTGTGGGAAGGCCCCCTAGTGGATGCGAGTTATTATTACTCTTCCATCAGGAGCTGGGGTCGGGGTGCAGGGCAGGCCTCAGTCTGAGCTACAAGAGCCCAGGGGTCTTGGTGTCTGGCACAGGGGGGCTGCAGGAGCAGATGGCCCTGGTGCCCCTTTCCGGCAGCCCCCTCTATGGCAATCCTCTCCCTGCAGTGTCTGGGCTCCTAGCCGGACCCCAGAGGGTCAGGGTGGGACCCAGGACTGGGCCCTTCAGCAGAGGCTTTGGGCGCCTCCTGGGGGTTCAGGTGCTCCCCTTGCTCTCTGCAAAAAGGCATTATGTGCCTCTGGACACTTCAGACAACACAAGCATGATGCAGCAGAATCGACAAAAGTAACCATCTCAGCCTGTTAACTTCGGGTCAGGAACCTCTGTTGCTCACAATGCACCACAGAGCCCCACTGACGCTCAACGAGGTGTCCGCTAGGCCATCTGCTCTGCTCAGGGCAGCGGGCCTTCTCCTGGCTCTGCCGCAGGGCCTTTGCTTCAGCTATGCCCGCTGCCTGACATTCTCCACCTGGTTCCTGCACTGTCCTCCTTCCAGCCCCTGCTGGAGGGTCATCGGCTCAGTGCCCCCCCTCAAGTCCCAGTTTAACTCTCATCATGCCCCAATGCCGGGGTTCCTGTCCCAGCACCAAGAAGGGTTCAGGAATTTGGAGAAGGGGTTCTGCGTAGATGACATAGGAATCCAGAGACTAATAAAGAGTCCGGAGACGAGATACAATTTTGAAAGGCATTGGGGGTCAGAGGAGCTTAGCTAAAGGAGCTAAGTTCTAAAATCTTAAGTCTAAGGCCTTAGGTTAGGGGTGGGCAACCCCTGGCACACGTGCCAAACATGGCACGCCAGTAACTTTTGCTGGTGCGTGAAACCCTCTCTTATAATCTTCCATTTACAATTTTTTTCTTAATATCGACTTTTTTATTTTTCAGATAAATTCAGTGTAGGTGCATCTTAGATAAATAAATAATTTTACATAACATGTATACATTACAAATGTATGAATGTATTTATCATCATCATATACTGTGTTTTTGTTGCTCGAATGAATTTTACTATTTCTTCAAGGTTCTTCACACACGTACACCTTAAGAGATATCAAGTAGGTGTAATATGTTCTCAAAAAATTAGGGTTGGCACGCAGAAGAATTTTGAGTCAGAGATTTTTGCTGGTTTTCGCACACACTCTCAAAAAGGTTGCCCACCCCTGACTTAGGTTGTCTCCTCCTCTCAGGACCCCATGCTTTTTATTAACACAATTAGTCCTGAGGCGAGGCAGAGATATACTCTTCAAAGCCTCAGGGTTTGGTACAGAGTCCATTGTCAGAATGGGGGAATTAGCCTACGGCTGTTCAGGTGTTTGGCCAGTAGGAGGCAATAACATGTAGATTAAGATCCCCTTTAGCTGTCTGTCAGCCACAATTAGTTTCCTATTCAGGTTTGGGGAAATGCCTTAAGCCATTCCTAGATGCAGCCATGCTGAACATGCTGGAATTGGTCCCCGGCACCCCAAACCAGCTACACCCCCACGCCCCCCACCTACACACAGCCACCCCAGCATCCTCCCAAATCCAGCCAAGCTTCTAACTTCCCTGCTGTTCCCAGGATAGCGAGGCCTTCAATCCTCCTCCATCTCTTGTGGTTTAGGGTTAGAACCGTCTTTCCCCACTTGTTCTTTTTCTTGACGGCGACTCTCCAAGGCGGCCAGGCGCTGTCCAGTGGCCGGCCACCGTTTTCACTCCTGGTGAAGTTGCACTGGCATCATGGGTCTCGTGTATCTATTAAGTGGGAGTGAGCTCTAGACTGCCCTGCTGGGTCCAGCAGCCGCCGGCACATGGGGCTTTTACAACGTATGTTGTATTAATAGCAATACACTAAGCTTAACATTCTGCTTCTTGGCCAGACTGGCTAAATTTCCCTGCTCAGGAGCCTATGCGCATTGGGCCTTGCTGGACAGATCAGAGACCCCAAGCACCTGCCCCAGGGCAAGGGGATAAAGTGGGCCTGGCCGCTCCATTGGAAAAATTTATTTTTCCCCTTTGCAACTAACAAGTGATCTGGGGGGGGGGGGGGGGGGGGGGGGGGAGAGGGAGGTGATCCATAATACTTTCAAGAGAGTGCATTTTTAAAAAATATATTTTATTGATTTTTTACAGAGAGGAAGGGAGAGGGATAGAGAGCCAGAAACATCAATGAGAGAGAAACATTGATCAGCTGCCTTCTGCACTCCCCCCACCGGGGTTGTGCCCTCAACCAAGGTACATGCCTCTGACCGGAATCGAACCCGGGACCCTTCGCTCTATCCACTGAGCCAAACCGGTTCTGGCAAAGAGAGTGCATTTTTGAGCATCTACTGAATGCAGGCACCATGCAGTGCACAGGAAGAGAAGGACTTTAGCCCCCTGGTTGTGGGAGCGCAGGTATGGGTCTGTGTGCCCACTCAGGCTGTCGGGCTCCCAGGATTATGACACCCGACAGGTAGGTGTGGAAGGCTTTCCTCAACCTGTGGGCGCCAGCTGAAGTCTCCTCCCTCCCTTAGCACAGGATTCATTGAGAACAGCCACCCCACAAGCTGCCATGTCCTGGCCTTTGTCTGAGGCCCCATGTGCCTCCCTGAGGCTGGGCGCTCAACGTGAGGAAGTAGAGCAGTCCATGCTGGTGCCCAAGTTCTGTGAGGGCAGGGACCCTGCCTGTGTGACCAGCACTGGCACGGGCCCTGGGCATTGTGTGCTCATTTCCCTAGAGCCATTTCCAGCAGACGGAGGTGTCCATTGTCCTTCAGGGCGGCTGCTGAGGGTCCTGGCCCCATGGCCCCTGTCTCCGCTCCTGCCTGTGCGCTCCATGCAGCCAGCCCCTGCCTAGAATGTTGGAGCGTGTGGGGGCTGTGGAGTGGAAGCGTGTGGCATAGCTGGAAGGGATGGCAAAAACCTAAAGATGAGAAGAAAATCGCGGCTCAGCAAACCACTCTTCCCTCGCGCCGGGGTTCAGAGTGACCGTCCCCAGACGGCGAGTTGCTGGTTCCGAGCCTGGCACCCCTGGTACCTGGCATAGCCGCCCTAACGCCAAATCAAGCTTTGAGGGCAGAGGCGGGGCACCACGACACCCTATGCCGCCAAATGGGGCCCATATGCGCTATGGGCCTGGCCAAGCTGGCCACGGTCATGAGGCGTCAGGTGGCGTCGGGCGGAACCCGCAAAGATTTGCAAAGTGAGCACTATGCGCTGTCTCCTGGGTGAAGGATTTAAAGGCGAAAGTTAAATTCCTTTTACAGTTAGAGCGATATAGTTTACGCTCCCATTTGACCTGTCTTCTTACAGCGCCACATCATACAACATCTCGTGCCGCAGCGCTTATTTAAGGTGTCTTTGATCACGTAAATCCCTCATCTCTTGACTAGTTTCACCGTCCAAGGACGTCCTAGAGCCGCGGGGTATTGTGGGTGCAGGATGCAAAACACCGGGCAGACGCAGCCCCGCCCCCCGCCGCATCCCTACGCTCCTCGCTGGCGGGGAAGGGCTGCTCCTGCCCGGCGCTGCGACTCGCTGGCGTCAGCCGGACGGCGGAGGCGGATGGTGGCGGCGGAGAGGCGGCCGGCGGCGGCCGGGAGGCGCCCTCAGGAGCCCGAGGGCCGGGAGGGCGCGACGCTGGGCGGTGAGTCGGGGCACGCGGCACCCGGGGCCCCGGGACCCGGACCCAGCGGCGGCCCTGCCCCCGCGCGCGGGCCCCGCACCCCCAGCCCAAACCCCCACCCGCTCATCCACGTGCGCGACCGGCTCTTGCCCGCGCCCTTGGTCACGATGGCAGTCGCCTCCTCGCGGCTCTTCCCGCCCGCCTTCCGCCGTCTCCTGGGGTTCTTCGTGTTGCTCAGGTGACCGTGGCCCCGACCCCCGACTCTTCCCCGGCTGCCGGATGCACCCCCAGACTTGCAACCTCTGACCCCGCCCCCGCCCCGGACCGCCCGCCCGGTTCACTGGGGGACGGTCCGACCCGTTGGGTCCCTCCCCTTAGCGGCCGCCCAGCTCCCGACCCCCTCCCGGACCCTTCACCCCGTGGGCGGCACCGGATCTCACTCCGGACCCCCGTCCCCTCCAGGCAGCGCCCGCGGGGCCTCCCCCTCCCCGATGCCCAGTCCCCGAGGCCGGGACCCCGTCCACCTGCCTGGGCCCCGCCGACCCTGCTGTGCCACGTGGGTCCTCAGCCCCGGGAAGACCCCCTCCCCCTCCTGCCCTCTCCAATGGGAGTTTCTAATAAAGTATGAGGTTCAGCATTACTTCCCGCGTGTGCATACCAGCTGTAGCATTTCTCTGTAATTTTCTGCTTCTGTCTTTTAGCCCCAAGATGTTCTTTGACCTTTGACCTGATCTTATGTCCTGAATGTGGGGCTCCCTTGGGGCCCATATCTAGAGGCCTTACCGGACTTGGTGTCTTCTCCCAGTTCCACCCCCTGCTTTGCATTTATTTCCACTGGTCTCCGCCACGCCTCCCCCCCCCCCCCCCATACACACACACACACACACACACACACACACACACTCTGGTGATGGGAGAGGTCCCTGGAGCTTGGTTCCTGGGTCCTGTGTCCTGTGTCGGGGCCAGCCTGACAAGGTTGAGCCGGGCTGAGGCAGGGAGATGGGAAATGAGAAAAGAGAAAGACAGGAAAGCGGGATCGGGAGGACTCCAGTTCTTGAGGAATTGAAGCGTGTTTATTAGCTATACAGTCTTATTTATACACAACACACTGAATATGAGATCTGTCAAGAGGAATGTATTCTTTCTTCCTCTTAATCTCTAAGGAAGGGACAGAGCAGAAGGACAAATTCTCAGTACAGCAAATCTCAGTAAATAGTTACAGACTTCTTGGTAAGCCATGAAAGGCTGTTCTCATTCTACTGATAACCGCCATCCAAACAAGTCTGGGAAAACTGTGTGGGTAAGGGTCCCAGCCTTGCTAGCCCCTTCAGGTGCAAGGACCTTGTTAGCTTACACCCGGCTCCAACAGTCCTGTGTGGTCCTCACATGGCCCAGTCCTCTCTCCTCCCACACCAGACATGGGCATGTTGCAGTTAACTCCATAGATGCTCTCTGTAATCTGAGGCTTACACTTTTAGTCCAGGGGCCAACTCTCTCCCACCTGAGCAGGCCTTCATAGGACCCAACACGTGCTGACAGAACCGCCTGCCTGAGCTTCCCTAGGTGTTCAGAACCTTTCACCTGATCTGTGTGTGAGAGACATGAGCAAGCCCTGGGAAGGCTCACAGGAGAACATGGCGACCAACGCAGGCCTGTTGCCCATCAGCAGCCACATGCCACTGCTGGTCCCATCCCAGCCGCCTGAAGGTTCAGTGTGGGCACAGTGAGTGGAAGCCGCAGCGCTTTAATGTATTTGCAGACCCCACAGGCCGTCTGGAGTCTTCCTGACTGAACTGAGTCAGCATTTCTCTGCAGGTAGACTAGCCTCCTCAGAGGTGATCTGCCTCTTACACATGGCAGTGTTTTCATTCCTGCTACATCACTCCCCCAGCTCAGCCAGCCCCGTGACCGGGAGGGAATGAGGTCCCGTTTTATGACACTGCGCTCTGATTTACAAGGCCCCCCTTTAACTAACCCGAATCCAGTTGTTTGTTGGTGATTCATACTGGAAAGATGACAAAGGGAATTTCCAAGCTGGTCATGCTGTTCCTACCCAATAGGAACTACTTGGAAGGGGGAAGCTCCCTGAGTCTCCATTAGCCCCACAACAGCTCCATGCTCTTACCAGGGCCCGCAAGTTACCAAAGGACACATTGTTAATGTTTAGACTGAGGCTGGTGTGCCTGTGAGGTCATCCATGATTTTGGAGTGTTAGGGAAACAAAAGGGTGTTCTTATGTTTATAAGAACACCCATAAAAAATGGGCAACAATGCCCTGGCCAGTGTGGCTCGGTTGGCTGGGTGTCATCCTGTGCACCAAAAGGTTGATTTCTACTCAGGGCACATGCCTGAGTTGCAGACTCCATCCCTGATGGGTGGCTTTCAGGAGGCAACCCATCAATGTCTCCCTCCCCCTCCCTGTCCTCCCTCCCCTCCTTCCTCTGTCTCTAAAAATCTTTTTTTTTAAAAAAAAAAGGGCAACCAGTAAACAGCGATGCTCTGACCTTCTGAAAGGACTGTCACCTACACAGGCTCACACTGGAAGGCCCCCCTGCCTGCTGGAGAAGGGCCCTCGCTGACTTTCATGCACAGGCAGCAGCACAGAACCTTCAAGGTTGTGACACACGTGGATAAAGTCTATTCTGCTTCTGCAGAAACAGGCCCACACCTCTGCCTTCATACTTGGAATTACCCCCGTTCCTGTCGCCCTCAACCACCAGGCAAGGTTGAGAGAACTAATGGGCTCCTCAGACTTAAAACCTCTAAACCTGCTGGAGCTGCTGGAAGCCTGAGGTGCTGCCCTGGGCCTTGCTGAGCGTGCGCAGTAACCCCTTAGGGAAACAAGCTCACTCCACACGCGGTAGTCCCCGCAGACCAATGTCCATCGGTAACAGCTCTGCTGATAGCCTGGTCAGTCTAAAGGGTTATACTAAAGTCTGTCAGCAGGTCAAAAAGCTTTTCCGATTTGGACTCAAGAGACCCCCAGCGCCTGCCCCAGGGCAAGGGGATAAAGTGGGCCTGGCCTCTCCATTGGAAAATTTTATTTTTTCCCCCTTTGCAACTAACAAGTGATCTGGGGATCGTGGGGAGGGGGAAGTGATCCATAATAATTTCAAGAGAGTGCATTTTTGAGCATCTACTGAATGCAGGCACCACGCTGAGCACAGGAAGAGGAGGACTTTAGCCCCCTGGTTGTGGGAGCGCAGGTATGGGTCTGTGTGCCCACTCAGGCTGTCGGGCTCCCAGGATTATGACACCCGACAGGAAGGTGTGGAAGGCTTTCCTCAACCTGTGGGCGCCAGCTGAAGTCTCCTCCCTCCCTTAGCACAGGATTCATTGAGAACAGCCACCCCACAAGCTGCCATGTCCTGGCCTTTGTCTGAGGCCCCATGTGCCTCCCTGAGGCTGGGCGCTCAACGTGAGGAAGCAGAGCAGACGCCCCCTTGTGTGCTCATTTCCCTAGAGCCATTTCCAGCAGACGGAGGTGTCCTCCTTCAAGGCGGCTGCTGAGGTCCATGCAGCCAATCTTAAGAGTGTGGAGGGGCTGTTGGGAAGGATGACAAAATCCCTTGGGAGAAATAAAGGCAGGTATCACAGATGAGAACAAAACTCGGCTCAGCAAACCACTCCACCCTCAGGCCGGGCTGCCCTCACCTTCAGTCCAAATCAAGCCACGAGGGAGGAGGCGGGCACCGCGGCAACCTGCGACACGAAGGGTGCCCCTCACCTGGCCATGGCCAATAAGCCTGTGAGTTTATATATAAGGTATCACAGTCGTCGGGCACCCGCACAGAGTTGTACAGAGCACAGCAGTAGCTGTCCACCCGCAACATTTAAAGGAGAAACTTAAATTCCTTTTACAGTTAGAGCGCTATAGTTTACGCTTCCATTGACCTGTCTTCTTACAGCGCCACATCATACATCTCGTGCCGCAGCGCTTATTTAAGGTGTCTTTGATCACGTAAATCCCTCATCTCTTGACTAGTTTCACCGTCCAAGGACGTCCTAGAGCCGCGGGGTATTGTGGGTGCAGGATGCAAAACACCGGGCAGACGCAGCCCCGCCCCCCCGCCGCATCCCTACGCTCCTCGGGGGCGGGGAAGGGCCGCTCTGGCCGGCGCTGCGACTCGCTGGCGTCAGCCGGGCGGCGGAGGCGGATGGTGGCGGCGGAGAGGCGGCCGGTGGCGGCCCGGAGGCGCCCTCGGGGGCCCGCGGGCCGGGAGGGCGCGACGCTGGGCGGTGAGTCGGAGCACGCGGCACCCGGGGCCCCGGGGCTCCGGGGCCCGGACCCAGCGGCGGCCCTGCCCCCGCGCGCGGGCCCCGCACCCCCAGCCCAAACCCCCACCCGCTCATCCACGTGCGCGACCGGCTCTTGCCCGCGCCCTTGGTCACGATGGCAGTCGCCTCCTCGCGGCTCTTCCCGCCCGCCTTCCGCCGTCTCCTGGGGTTCTTCGTGTTGCTCAGGTGACCGTGGCCCCGACCCCCGACCCTCCACAGGCAGCCGGATGCACTCCCAGACTTGCCACCTCTGACCCCGCCCCCGCCCCGGACCGCCCACCCCGTTCACTGGGGGTCTGACGGTCCGACCCGTTGGGTCCCTCCCCTTAGCAGCCGTCCAGCTCCCTACCCCCTCCCGGACCCTTCACCCCGTGGGCGGCACCGGATCCCACTCCGGACCCCCGTCCCCTCCAGGCAGCGCCCCGCGGCCTCCCCCTCCCCGATGCCCAGTCCCCGAGGCCGGGCCCCCGTCCACCTGCCTGAGCCCCGCCGGCCCTGCTATTGAAGCAGGAATTTTGGGGGAACAGAGGCAGGCTTTGGGGTTTTTAGAATTGGGGTTCATGGAAAGGCGCGGGGCTGCAGACTGGGAGAAGGTTCATTTCCGTAAGACAAGGAAGCAGGTGCAGTCACATGTCCATAAGACAAGGGAACTGAAGTAGCCAGGAAAGGTCTATATTTACAAAAATAAAGAGAAGGAAGCCCTTCATTCAGATGGAAAAGAAGAAAGCCCAGAGGAATGGAAGGACTATGAGGAAGGAGGGCCTTAGGAATCACTATAGTAACCAATTTATTGACCAATCAGAGGGGATATCGGGACACAGGACCTGCAGCCTTTATAAGCCATGGGGAAAAGGGACTCAGTGGGACCCTTTCCCCCCTCCCTACACGGGAGGCTGTCCTTGTTCTTCAATAAATCTCCATCTTTGCTACACCACTTTCTGTCTCTGGACTTATTCTTTGATTCTGGTGGACAAAGAATCCGGGTTCCAGTCCAAAAATTCGGTATCAAATGGTGTGTTGGCTGGGGATTTCTCCCCAAGTCAGTCAACCCTCTTCACGTCGAATGGTGAGTAGCCACGGATTCTGTCTCTCTTCTGTTTCTCCTACGATTTCGGAGGCAGAAGGCCGCTCACCAGTAACGTAAACTTGGCTGCCGTCTAAAAAGCGGACGTCTCTCTCTCACTGCTTCTTTTTTTAATATATTTATTGATTTTTTACAGAGAGGAAGGGAAAGGGATAGAGAGTTAGAAACATCGATGAGAGAGAAACATCAATCAGCTGCCTCCTGTGTAGCTAGACAAGTGGAGTGAAAAGTTACCCAGAAGAGGACGCTCTGCCAGGAAAAGGCGGGGGCCTGCAAGCGGGCCACATCAAAACAAAGCCTTGGACGCAAGACTTATTGTTCAGAGGCAGAACTTTCCTTGAGGTGATAAATAGCCCATGAGGGCATGGAAAGTTTAAGGGAGGGTGCACTGCTGCAGGTGGTCTTTGAAACCCTTTGGTCTTTGTATAACATAGGAAATTAATAGTGTAGTGTGTAACTTAGCTTAGATGATCTCATAGGCATGCCTGTTAATCGTTGTCACTTGCTGTACTCCATTGTTATTTGCTGTGCTCCCCAAATAAAAGCCATGAGAGCTTTGGGGGCTTTGCTACACGCCTGAGGGAGCGGTAGCCCTCTGCTCTACTTCATCCTACAGGCCAAGCTTGCCTCTGTCTCCGTTCACAAAGAACATCCGTACTCCTGCACACCCCCTACTAGGGATGTGCCCACAACTCTGGTACATGCCCTTGACTGGAATCGAACCTGGGACTCTTGAGTCCGCAGGCCGATGCTCTATCCACTGAGCCAAACCAGTTAGGGCTCTCACTGCTTCTTTCTGGATGAATTCTCCAGCGCCAAAACCAAAGCGGGCATGGGTCAGTCAAGTAAAGGCCACTAGGGCGACTGCCCCTAGAAGAAAAGCCTCCCATGGAAGGGGAAACTGGTGCCGGGTGGATTAGAGCATTAGGCTCTGCCAGTCGCAAGTCAAAGCCCGGCCATCGACCAATGGGTGCTTGGCTCTCTGCCCAGCTCCAAAGATCCAAGAGGCAAGTCTCCCCGGGTCTGGGATTCTCGGATGTTCTTACTTAAGAACCACAGCGGAGGTGCTGGGAGCGAATCTCTCCATGGCGTGCAGACCGCCTCAATAGGGTTTTAACAACACATGTAATTAAATTCTGACCTGTCCAGGGGATGCATACAAGGTTTGGTCAGCCAGCATCCTGGGTCCTCGCGGCTGTCTCAGACAGCTGGGAGAGAAACTGAGACACGGTTCCAAGAACAGCACGTTTCTGACCCACTGCATACGTCCACTCCCCTGGCCCAGATCCCAAGCAGGTTTTAACTGGAGAATCATCTGCCTTTTCTTCTGCTTGCTGTCTCAGTCAGGTCAGATAGTATCCAGCCAAGTCCGCTGCCTCCGAGGTCCAGGACCCACTAAGCTTAAGATCCTAAGTCACCATTTGTGCAGGCCTTTATGGTAAGGGTCCTGGGAAAAAAATTCCCAGGCAAGAGTTAAGAAACGAGAGCCAGCGAACTGTTTTCCACCCTGTGGAAGTTTTAGCCTTTTCAGAGAATGCAGCATTAGAGCCAGACAAGATGTTAAGTTCTCATTCATTACTGGGTACCTCGCTTCTCGCCTTCATTGTGATTCTGTAAAATGGTCGCATCCTCTTGGGAACATTCTAAAAAGTCTCATTTTCGCCAGATTTTATTTCCCAGTCCATTTGAAATTTGGAAAGGCTTTTGGTTAAGGCTACCAACATTACCACAGATTTAGAATTGGGACAACTAATTTTAAAGGACAAATTGATCACTCAGGCTATCCCAGACATCAGGAAGTTGCAAGAACTGGCTATTGGTCCCAAGAGTACTTTAAAAATCTCCTGGAAGTTACCACCTCTGTGTTCTATAATAGAGACCAGAATGGGGAAAAAGGAGAAATGGGAAGCCAGGCTAAAGCCAAGGCTCTTAGTGCCACACTTAGGCAAGGCAAGGACCCGCAGTCAGAGCCCGGAGGCGAAGGGTCAGTCCGGGTCACCTGCTACAACTGTAGACAGGTTGGACTTATGTGCCGGAGTTGCCCAAGGGGCGTGGTGGACTCCTGAAGCCCTGTCCTGCCTGCCAAGGAAACCACTGGAAGTCGGACTGCCTGCCCCTGGAGACTGAGGTCCTGTGGGGCGGGGCTGACGACCAGTTGGCTCAACAGGACTGATGGGGCTCGGGGTCTCTCAATCCAGCTCCTCAGAGGACTGCCACCTCCACCCAGGAGCCCCGGGTAAGCCTGACAGTTGGGGGGCAAGGAAATTAATTTCCTGCTCGATGCTGGAGCCACCTTCCGTGTACTCCTCCCAAACCCTGGTAAACCATCCTCAGAGGCTGTAGCCATTACAGGCATGTCTGGGAAGCCAAGAAAGAGAACTTTTTCTCAGCCTTTAGGGCGCAGCTGGGGTACGTTGTTCCTTTCCCATGCCTTCCTGATCCTGCAAAAAGCCTCACATTCACAAATTTACACTTTCAAATTAGCTTCAGAATCTTAAAAATGTTAACCCAGCAGAACCACCTTTGGTTCTGAGTGACACAGCCCTACACGGTGCAGAGGCAGAGAGCTTTCTATCTTCATAAAGACGGCGAAGAGCAAACCAAGCTAGCAGCCTAGGTACCTCGCAGCAAAGAGACGCTCAAGTTCAAACCCCGCCATGTGTTCCTCCTGTCCACAAGCAGCTGAGCCCCGGCAAATTGGGATGTTCCCCGTCTTTAAACAGACCGATTCAAACATCAACATGACACATGAACAGAAACACTCTCATACACAATATTTACAGGTGCTCACAGTCCACAGACACTCCGCAAAGCACTCCAGTAAAAGCAATGTCTCTCCCAGGTTTGGGACTGGCCCTCCCCAGAACCGTAGCATTTTCCAGTGGACCATTTTGGCCATGTGGCTCGCCCGATTGTCTTGCATTCTCCTTGCGTCATTTTCACCATTTTTCAAAGAAAAACCATCTCAGGGCCATTCTACAGCATCCATGAAGAAGTGGGCTCAGGCCAAGGCCACCCAAAGTGAGGTGGGGCGCCTCCCCTTGAACTAGCCTTTCCTCTACACGGGTACAGAAAAGTCCCAGAAGCACCCCTTAATTTATGAGAAGTGGCTCACCTTTCCAAAAGCCTTCGTGAGCCTTCCAAAAAGGCCGAGGGGGTTTTGTTATCTCTTTGATTAATGGTGGTTAATTTAGAGTAGTTAACAGGCTTTATTTACTAAATTTGAGACCTTCTGTAGTGCAGAAAAAAATCAGGCATTTCCTTTTTAAGGTTTGTGGATCAAACTTATCCCAATTCTTGAGGATACATCCTAATGGACTGTCTTTTTGTAGTGTAGAAAACACTTTCCATCTGAAAAAAATATAAAAAAATAAAAAAACGTGCAAGGGTGCCTGCCATCCTTGTATAGGTGATCTACACAAGGTCGTGCAGTCAGAGACAAGATGGACGGGTGGATTGTGCACTTACCACCACTTCACATCAGAAACACTGTCCTCTCAACCCCGAGGCTCTAGACCAGGGGTCCTCAAACTTTTTAAACAGGAGGCCAGTTCACTGTCCCTCAGACTGTTGGAGGGCCAGACTATAGTTAAAAAAAAAAAAAACAACTATGAACAAATTCCTATGCACACTGCACATAATCTTATTTTGAAGTAAAAAACCAAAACGGGAACAAATACAATATTTGTATTTGCATGTGGCCCGTGGGCCGTAGTTTGAGGACCCCTGCTCTAGAGGGACTCAATATTCTAATAGGCCATCTATTCTAGAAGCCCAGAGGAATGGAAGGACTATGAGGAAGGAGGGCCTTAGGAATCACTATAGTAACCAATTTGAAGGGGAATATTGACCAATCAGGGGATATCGGGACACAGGAACTGCAGCCTTTATAAGCCATGGGGAAAAAGAACTCGGTGGGACCCTTTTCCCACTCCCTATGTTTTCAAATGTGTTGGCACATACGTGTTTTTTTTTTTAAACCATTCTCTTACCATGTTTTTAAAAACTTTAGCACGAAACACATTTATCAACGGTTACCATCTGGTTCACAAAATCACTGGGAAGGGGCAGCAGCTATATCTGAAAATGAGCAGAAATACCGAGAGCCTGGGCGGTGGGGAACACAGCGGAGTCGCCCCTCCCAGGAAGTTCACATTCCTCCTCCATTTTCTCTCTTCTTTTGGGAACTCTAATTATTCAGATGTCGGTTAATATTATTTCTGGAACTCCTATTATTCATCCCCTATTAGCTTCCCCGCCCCCCCCATAATTTCTATTTCTTTGACTTTCCTGTCTATAAAAGGATTTCATTAATTTTATTCTTCAGCTTTTCTACTAATTTTTTTTATTTTTTGTTCTATTTAGTTTTAAATTTCACATTTCTAATACAATTAAAAATGAAAACCTTTAAAAGAAGTTAAAAATTGTTGGCCAATTCTGATGGTGTTTCTCAGCCCTCCATGCAGGCCTACATAACCCTGTTTTGTGGGTCATCCAGGGTTAGAACTGCTGTATCTTCCTGATGAACGGACTAATCTGTATTTCTAGTAATACTAATTTGCTTTAATGCCTGTTGTGATTGATATTTCCCCCGTTTTCATTTTTTTAAAAAAAACAAACATATTTTATTGATTTTTTTACAGTCAGGAAGGGAGAGGGACAGAGCGTTAGAAACATGGATGAGAGAGAAACATCGATCAGCTGCCTCCTGCACACTCCCTACTGGGGATGTGCCACAACCAAGGTACATGCCCTTGACCGGAATCGAACCTGGGACCCTTCAGTCCACAGGCCGATGCTCTATCCACTGAGCCAAACCGGTTATGGCCCGTTTTCATTTTTAAATGTAGCTTATGGACATCTAGTTGGACCCTTCGGACTTGAGATCGCAGGAGCTTGCTGATGACTGAATAAAACCAGCATAAGATTAGTAGTACACAAAGGAATCCAATTAGGTACCAGGCGGTGTTTTTTAACATATTCCATGGATTAAATTCTTTTAAATTGTCCAGCAGTTCTCTTGCCAGTTTTGCCGGAGATATAATTTCACCATGACTATTCTGAACGGCTTGCACATGTTTGTGTAGCTGCACTAGGTCTATACTGATATTATTTTGATGCTTCCCTGTAGGTGCATCTTTTTTTTTTAAAATATATTTTATTGATTTTTTAGAGAGAGGAAGGGAGAGAGATAGAGAGTTAGAAACATGGATGAGAGAGAAACATCGATCAGCTGCCTCCTGCACATCTCCCACTGGGGATATGCCCGCAACCAAGGCACACTCCCTTGACCGGAATCGAACCTGGGACCCTTCAGTCCGCAGGCCGACGCTCTATCCACTGAGCCAAACCGGTTTCGGCTGTAGGTGCATCTTGATTTTATTCCAATCCCATAGAGAACTGTCATAGTGGGCTGAAGTCACACAAATATATGTAAAAGCAGCATGGCATTGCAGCTGCTGTCTAATCTTGATACTTTCTAATTGATTACCTAGTCCTATCACTACAGTTTCCAAAGCATTTAGCTTTGTTTCTAGCCTTTTGTCTATATCTTCTTGATCATGAAATGTAGCCGAGGTGTTCTGAGCCAATTTATTGACAGACTTTGCGTTCTGGATGCTTTGGGTCAATGCAAGAGATGCAGTTACAGCAGATGCAGTGACAGTAACTAGGGTAACAAGACCAAAAATAATAAGTCCCAAAGCACGCTTTTCCGGGGACAGCTGATTGTGTAATTCCTGCAATGCCTGAAGGCCTGCATCATGATACCGTTTTCCTCTTATGTTGGTAGGAAGCATAATAAAGGAAGGCTGCTTTAAAATTAATATATCTTCATTCAGATTATGCCTGGAAACACAGCTGGTAAGGTTACAGTGTTGGCATTGGATAGCATAATGGGTGTCCAATCTGGTGATGTTCACATTTCCAGTTATCAATACATATGGGGACTGGCTGCAGGCTCTTGAGCCATAGCAAGGGCTCGATGTACATGCTCCTTTAGTATTAGCTAAGAGCCAGTAAAATTAAGAAAGTCAGGGGCAGCAGCTAAACGCCACAGATCTTTCTGCAAACCTGTTTTCGTGGTCAGGGCGTTACCTACAAACCCTCCTGGTGACATAGGCTCGTGATGGGGATATTTAGCATCAAGCCTGTGGGACTAATCCAACACATACAAGTCAGAGCCAGAAATATTATGTCTCATTGGTACAGGGTTGGCACAATCTTAACATTGAGGAAATGCTCCCAACTCAGTAGTGGTGCTATTCGGGCAGGAGGGGAGCAGGGGATGCTTATCAGACAGCCATCGGGTGGCCTTAGGAAATCCTAGTTTAGTAACTGTCTGAACATATTTTCCCATATCCCAAGAGCCTGCAATGTTAGCAATGTTTGGCCAAGCTGCAAACATCCTGAAGTCCCCCTTTTATTTATTTTTATTTTTTTATTTTTTTTAAATATATTTTATTGATTTTTTACAGAGAATAAGGAAGAGGGATAGAGAGTTAGAAACATCGATGAGAGAGAAACATCGACCAGCTGCCTCCTGCACACTCCCTACTGGGGATGTGCCCGCAACCAAGGTACATGCCCTTGACTGGAATCGAACCCAGGACCCTTCAGTCCGCAGGCCGACGCTCTATCCACTGAGCCAAACCGGTTAGGGCCTGAAGTCCCCCTTTTAGATAAACAAATAGGGAGCTCCCCACTGAAGCCATTATAAGTATAATCACCTTGGGAAGAAGGAGTTATATGCTTGTCGGTGCTACCTCCCCCGCCCCGGTGCTACCTCCCCCGCCCCGGTGCTACCTCCCCCGACCATATTAGTGTTGTTAGTAAACACTGGCACTGATTCTCCAGTCCAGGTAGCTGGATTGACCATAGGGGGGTCTGGAACATAAGTCCAGTAAGTTTCTGCTGCAGCCATACCTACCTGGCAGCTGACAAGCGCCAGCATAGCAACAAAAAGGTTGGAGGGGGTTACCTGAACCCCCTGTTCTTTCGCCACGAGCATCGGTGGTCAGCTTCTGCAGTTGACCCCATGTGAGGACACTAGCTTCTCAGGTGGCCTTGGCCAGCTGCCTTTTGCTTATTTCCTTCTTCGGGGCCGGTGGCTGAGCTGGCATCATCACCGGAGGTGTGGTCTTCAGCTTCTTGAAAGGCGGGATTTGCTGTTCTCCTAGGTCCATGGTTGTGACGCACTGCTCGCTCTGGCACCCAGATGGGGTTGGAAGCACCTCTGGAAAGATACAAACATGGCCTCTTCCCCACATTATTACTGGATTTGGCCCTCTCCACTGCCCTGTTTATAAATCCTCCCATCGTGCCATACCGGCAGATGCCACGGCACCGGGACTTCGATGCCTCTTGGCTGCTGTGCGACCCTCATCGTCACAATTTAAAAAATTGAAAGTGTAAAGGGCATGATTTAACTGATTCTGTAGAGTAGGGTAATACCCCTCTCCCCCTTTCTGTTTTTATAATTGAGTCTTTAAGGTTCGATTAGCTCTTTCTACAATTGCCTGTCCCTGGGGATTATAGGGAATTCCTGTTTTATGCATAATTTGGTATTGCTTGCAAAACTGCGGAAAGGAGGAGCTAGTATAGGCAGGTCCATTATCTGTTTGTATCTCTAGGGGCCGTCCCATGACTGTTTGGGGAGTAGCAAAAATGAAACGTGAGCATGTGTCTGTAGAGACATGCACCAACCGAAATCTGCCAAATTCAGGCACATGAGTGACATCCATTTGCCAGATTTCTTAGGTTTAAGTCCTCGGGGATTTACCCCCAATGCTGGCACAGGGAGGTGGATAACACACCGAGGTAACAATTTGGCGAGCCTGCTCTCGGGAAACATGGAATTCCCTGCGCAAGGCAGAGGCATTTTGACGATGCAGGGCATGCGAGGCCTGTGCCATGGAGAATGGAGGGACCTCCTCTACTGAGGCGACGAGGCGATCTACTTCCTCATTACCTGCAGCCAAGGGACCCGGAAGGCCAGAATGGGGTCTAATATGGCCAATAAAACACGGAAACCGCCGTTTTCGAATAACTCTTTGCAAGGTGATAAACAGGTGGAATAGCTCTTCAGAGTTCGTATGCCCAATGGTAGCAGTTTCAATAACTGTAACCATTCCAACTGCATAAGCACTGTCACTGTAGATGTTGTCAGGTTCAGAGGCAAAGTTTTCTAAAGCATAAGTGAGAGCTTGGATTTCTATTCGTTGTGCAGAGGAGTAATTTGCCTGAATTACTCTAGAACTCTTTACACTATGAAATCCGGCTTTCCCTGAGCTGGACCCGTCAGTGAAGACGGTTAGTACTTGAGGGAGAGGTTGCTGCGTAACTATTTTTGGAAAGATAAAAGTTGTAATAGACAAAAACTGTAAAATCTTATTAGCAGGATAATGATTTCCTGTTTGACCAGGATAGTTAGCAAGAGCTGTTTGCCAATTAATAGAGTATTGCCATAGCCAACTTTGCTGTGCCGTGGTAAATGGCACTATAATGAGGGAAGGTTCTTGCCCTACTAATTGAACTAGTCTGTACCGTGCTTTTGCTGAGTTGAGAAACTGAATCATGAAATGGTGTTAATACTTTGGTGGGAGAATGGGCCAGATGGAGCCATTCTATTACTCCTGGGTCCTGCCAAATGACTGCCGTGGGAGTGTGAGTAGTGGGGAAAATTAACACCTGAAGGGGTGTAGTTAAATCTACTCTTGCAAGCTGAGCAGCTTGAAGGGCGGCTTCTACTCTGGTTAAAGCAGCACCAGCTTCAGCAGTTAATTGCCTGGGAGAAGATGGTGAGGAATCTCCTCGAAGAACATCAAACAAAGGAGCTAAATCTACAGTAGTCAGTTTGAATGAGGGACGGATCCAATTAATGTTCCCGAGTAATTTTTGAAAATCATTTAGAATTACTAATGTATCCGTCCGAATTTGTAAGCATTGAGGACGCACAGTACGTCCTTCAATTAAACTGCCTAGATATTGAAAAGGAGAAATTTTCTGTACCTTTTCTGGTGCAACACACAGCCCCATCGTTAAGAGAGAGAGTGCTGTACGTCTGCAAAAGCTTTATGAAGAGTGTCTACATTCTCAGGAGCCAGCAAGATGTCATCCATATAATGGATGGTGTGTGCCTGGGGGTGCTGCTGCCTTATGGGGTGGAGAGCTGCATCCACAAAGTCCTGGCATAGCGGACTGTTAGCCATTCCCTGCGGCAGCACTTTCCAGCAGTATCTCTTCGCCGGCTCTTTAAAGTTTATTGCAGGGACACTAAATGCAAATCGTTTACAGTCATCCGGATGCAAAAGTATCGTGAAAAAACAACCCTGTTTGGTTATAGATAAGAAAAACCCGGCTCAGCAAACCACTCTTCCCTCACGCCCGCGTTTCTTCAGCGAAAGGGCCCGTCCCCAGCCGGCGCAGTTGCTGGTTTCGTGCCTGGCACCCCGGCTTAAAGCCGCCCCGAAACGGCAAATTGGCCAGTGAGGGGAGAGGCGGGGCACCGAGACACCCTATGACGCCAAATGGGCCCACAGCTGCGAATGGGCCTGCCCAATGCAGGGCTGCAACATGAGACGCCACAGGGCATCGGGTGGAGCCCGCAGCGATTTGCACAGAGAGCACAGGTGCCACCTGCACTCCGTAAGATATTTAAAGCTGACAGATAAATTCCTTTTACAGTTAGAGCGATATAGTTTACGCTCCCATTTGACCTGGCTTCTTACAGCGCCACATCATACAACATCTCCTACCGTTGCGCTTACTTCATGTGTCTTTGATCACGTAAATCCCTATCTATTGACTAGTTTCACCGTCCAAGGACGTCCTAGAGCTGCGGGGTATTGTGGGTGCAGTATGCAAAACACCGGGCAGGCGCAGCCCCGCCCCCCCGCCGCATCCCTACGCTCCTCGCTGGCGGGGAAGGGCCGCTCCCGCCGGGGGCTGCGACTCGCTGGGGTCAGCCGGGCGGCGGAGGCGGATGGTGGCGGCGGAGAGGAGGCCGGCGGCGGCCGGGAGGCGCCCTCGGGGGCCCGAGGGCCGGGAGGGCGCGACGCTGGGCGGTGAGTCGGGGCACGCGGCACCCGGGGGCCCGGGACCCGGACCCAGCGGCGGCCCTGCCCCCGCGCGCGGGCCCCGCACCCCCAGCCCAAACCCCCACCCGCTCATCCACGTGCGCGACCGGCTCTTGCCCGCGCCCTTGGTCACGATGGCAGTCGCCTCCTCGCGGCTCTTCCCGCCCGCCTTCCGCCGTCTCCTCGGGTTCTTCGTGTTGCTCAGGTGACCGTGGCCCCGACCCCCGACTCTTCCCCGGCTGCCGGATGCACCCCCAGACTTGCCATCTCTGACCCCGCCCCCGCCCCGGACCGCCCGCCCGGTTCACTGGGGGACGGTCCGACCCGTTGGGTCCCTCCCCTTAGCGGCCGCCCAGCTCCCGACCCCCTCCCGGACCCTTCACCCCGTGGGCGGCACCGGATCTCACTCCGGACCCCCGTCCCCTCCAGGCAGCGCCCCGCGGCCTCCTCCTCCCCGATGCCCAGTCCCCGAGGCCGGAGCCCGTCCACCTGCCTGGGCCCCGCCGACCCTGCTGTGCCACGTGGGTCCTCAGCCCCGGGAAGACCCCCTCCCCCTCCTGCCCTCTCCAATGGGAGTTTCTAATAAAGTATGAGGTTCAGCATTACTTCCCGCGTGTGCATACCAGCTGTAGCATTTCTCTGTAATTTTCTGCTTCTGTCTTTTAGCCCCAAGATGTTCTTTGACCTTTGACCTGATCTTATGTCCTGAATGTGGGGCTCCCTTGGGGCCCATATCTAGGCGAGGCCTTACCGGACTTGGTGTCTTCTCCCAGTTCCACCCCCTGCTTTGCATTTATTTCCACTGGTCTCCGCCCCGCCCCCCCCCCGCCCCCCCCCCCCCCCCCCACACACACACTCGGGTGATGGGTGAGGTCACTGGAACTTGGTTCCTGGGTCCCGTGTGGTCCTCACATGGCCCAGTCCTCTCTCCTCCCACACCAGACATGGGCATGTTGCAGTTAACTCCATAGATGCTCTCTGTAATCTGAGGCCTTACACTTTTAGTCCAGGGGCCAACTCTCTCCCACCTGAGCAGGCCTTCATAGGACCCAACACGTGCTGACAGAACCGCCTGCCTGAGCTTCCCTAGGTGTTTAGAACCTTTCACCTGATCTGTGTGTGAGAGACATGAGCAAGCCCTGGGAAGGCTCACAGGAGAACATGGCGACCAACGCAGGCCTGTTGCCCATCAGCAGCCACATGCCACTGCTGGTCCCATCCCAGCCGTCTGAAGGTTCAGTGTGGGCACAGTGAGTGGAAGCCGCAGCGCTTTAATGTATTTGCAGACCCCACAGGCCGTCTGGAGTCTTCCTGACTGAACTGAGTCAGCATTTCTCTGCAGGTAGACTAGCCTCCTCAGAGGTGATCTGCCTCTTACACATGGCAGTGTTTTCATTCCTGCTACATCACTCCCCCAGCTAAGCCAGCCCCGTGACCAGGAGGGAATGAGGTCCCGTTTTATGACACTGTGCTCTGATTTACAAGGCCCCCCTTTAACTAACCCGAATCCAGTTGTTTGTTGGTGATTCATACTGGAAAGATGACAAAGGGAATTTCCAAGCTGGTCATGCTGTTCCTACCCAATAGGAACTACTTGGAAGGGGAAAGCTCCCTGAGTCTCCATTAGCCCCACAACAGCTCCATGCTCTTACCAGGGCCCGCAAGTTACCAAAGGACACATTGTTAATGTTTAGACTGAGGCTGGTGTGCCTGTGAGGTCATCCATGATTTTGGAGTGTTAGGGAAACAAAAGGGTGTTCTTATGTTTATAAGAACCCCCATAAAAAATGGGCAACAATGCCCTGGCCAGTGTGGCTCGGTTGGCTGGGTGTCATCCTGTGCACCAAAAGGTTGATTTCTACTCAGGGCACATGCCTGAGTTGCAGACTCCATCCCTGATGGGTGGCTTTCAGGAGGCAACCCATCAATGTCTCCCTCCCCCTCCCTGTCCTCCCTCCCCTCCTTCCTCTGTCTCTAAAAATCTTTTTTTAAAAAAAAAAAAGGGCAACCAGTAAACAGCGATGCTCTGACCTTCTGAAAGGACTGTCACCTACACAGGCTCACACTGGAAGGCCCCCCTGCCTGCTGGAGAAGGGCCCTCCCTGACTTTCATGCACAGGCAGCAGCACAGAACCTTCAAGGTTGTGACACACGTGGATAAAGTCTATTCTGCTTCTGCAGAAACAGGCCCACACCTCTGCCTTCATACTTGGAATTACCCCCGTTCCTGTCGCCCTCAACCATCAGGCAAGGTTGAGAGAACTAATGGGCTCCTCAGACTTAAAACCTCTAAACCTGCTGGAGCTGCTGGAAGCCTGAGGTGCTGCCCTGGGCCTTGCTGAGCGTGCGCAGTAACCCCTTAGGGAAACAAGCTCACTCCACACGCGGTAGTCCCCGCAGACCAATGTCCATCGGTAACAGCTCTGCTGATAGCCTGGTCAGTCTAAAGGGTTATACTAAAGTCTGTCAGCAGGTCAAAAAGCTTTTCCAGATTTGGACTCAGGATCCTGGTGGTCAGGGTCTGGGGCCTGGTAACTGGGTATTCTGGACCTGCCATCAGAGGAAGACAGCCCTGGACCCCACTGGAGGGGACCTCACCGTACCGGGTGCTGCTGACCATGGGCACTGCCGCACACCAGCAGGCTCTTGGCCTGGGTCTCCATCTCCAGCTAAAGGCTCCGTCTGCCACCTGGTGCTGAACGGACGCTGGCGACCTTGGACTCACATTGACAAGGAAGAGAAGTAGCTGACTTCCACTCGGGATACTGGATCAGGACTCCATAGTTTAACCACGAAACTGTTTATTTCCCCCTTTCCTTCCTTTACTCTGGCATTGGCTACAGAGATAATGTCCTCACCTGTATAACCCAGGCCACTGTTCAGGGGGCACCCTCTCAGACTGCTCGATTCATCATCAGGTATTTTGACCTATCCCTGATGCTAAAGACACCTGCTACTCCCTGTGAGCTGTTTCTCTTCCACCCCAATGTCACTGCAGACTATGACCGACTGCATTCCTCCAGCCCCAGAAGTCTCTTATCAAGGTCAGCCTTTATGGCCAGAACACCCAGTGCCTGTTTTCTCTAATGATAACTGTACTTAACCAATTTGACATAAATACCTAGGTAAGTCTTAGTTCATTTGCACCCCTATGTTCTTGTCATTACACCACATCTGCCTCCAATCACAGAACGATCTCACCAGCAGCTCCCATCTTTGCAAGGGATTTAGAACAACTTTTGTGGGGCGCGGTTACGGTGTTTTGGCCAGGTTCAAGCCTCGGACCTATGAATGGACAGGGTCCTCTCATTTCCACGTGCAAGTCCCACCTGGAGGGCAGGGCCCTCCCAGCACAATCATAGCCAACGGCTGTGGTTGTAAGCTTGAGCCTATGGTCTGAACACGTGGCCCCACGTGCCTTGTGATAGAGTTGGGGTGCATGTAGTTGAGTGAGGTTGAAACTCATGAGAATGCTGTAAACAACGTGATCACGCCCCTACTTTGCCTCGTGACATCTGCTATAAAATAAAGACACGGCTTGTGGGTGCTGTCGTCTCCTCATCAGGGAGGCAGGGTCCCACCGAGACCCAGCTATTATTCTCTTGTCTGTCTTTCCTTAATCCTTTCACCCCCACACTTGGGATCAGCTTTGGTCGTGCCGGCTCGCCACAAACTTTTATTTCAGGTTAGATTGACTTCCCAAATGCGCTGGACACCTAACCGGCCGGTGGCTTGAATGGGCAAATGCAACAATTCCTGCTACTGAGTTCATTGGCAATGCCAGCTTAAGGGGAATGGCTGTGCTGCAACAGGGTTTTCTTTGTCTGTGGTTATTATCATTCTCCTTGGGCCTGTGAGTGACTAGATGGCTGGCACATAACCAAGCAATGCCTCTTTGGTTAACTACTCTAAACTGTTCACAAATGAACCGAGATACTTTATTGGTCAATTCCCTTGAATTTACATCATGGAGTTAGAAAAGACCTACCAGGAGGCGTTCATGACTCAGGATTTGCTTCCTTTGGCAGGGCCCTACGTCCCTGGTTGGGAGTAAGTGTAAATGAGGTTATGGTCAGGAACCTCTCCTTAAACTTGAAAATATTGCTGAATCCACTGCTAATACAATAGCTGCCCAACTAATTTGTAGACTCCGGTTATAGTTGTTCTTGATAGTTAAATAGCCCCTGGTTATCTTCTAGCTGAACATGGAGTGCCTGTGCTGTAGCCAGCACAACTGCTGAGCCTGTATTAACAACTTTGGGGAAGCTGAAGTCAGTTACATACGATCATTGAGCAAGCCACTTGTCTTACAAGGGTGACTCCTTCAATGGAGTCTTTCTTTTCCTTATTTGATTTTGAATGGTTTGGGTCTGGGGATCATGGCTCTGAAGTTCACTCCAAAAGTTGGAAATTATCCTGCTTATAATAATCATAATGTCCTCCTTGATGTACTGAATTCTCCCAAAAGCTCTAAATGCACGTTCACAGCTGCTAACCACCACGCAAATGATCTCCCGAAGATGGGAACACCAGAAAAGGAAGGAAGAGAATGACTGACTGAAAAATTGTGAGCCTACAGTCATGACCTGTGAATACCACACAGAGGGTATAAAAGCTGTGGGGACTACAGAGCAGTAGCTGAGAGGGGCATGAATCCCTTGAATTTAGATCACACCTCTCAGGCTGAGAGTCTGATTAAAGGGGTGGGAGAGGGTTTTTTTTAAGGAGACCGTAGATCCCAATGGAGTCACTTGTACTAAGCCCCCAGTCAGCAAACCAAGACTTCGTACCTAACTAATTGCAGTTGTAGCCTCTCCCAGGAATGTAATCTTTAACCAGTTAATTTGCATTACCTGGTCAATACTAGTGAGGTAGTCAGTCTGATAGACCCCTTCTGTCTTCCATAGGTAGATGAACTTGCCTGAGATAATCCAACCTTTGCTAGAAACTTCCTCTTTGATTAGTTGAATAAAGCCAACTAGATCTTTAAACTTAGGTGATTTTTTTTTTTAACACTGGCATCTCTCACCATCCTCTCCGGGGCTCCTCTTCACCCACAGGCACTCACAGGTCATCTGATATATGGGCAAACCTGGAAATGAGGGAGATCATACCCAAGGGGGCAAGCTTGATCAATGGGCACAGGAGCAATAGACAACACATTCTACTTCTATATGTAAGTCAGAAGTGTGGGGAGCAGCTATAGGGTTAAGCCTCGGACTGACCTGTTGGAAAAGTCACAAACAAGTCCCAGCTTAGAGGGCACAGTACTCGTAGCATAATTAGGCTTGACCTTATGATGCTCCCTAGATCTTTTTTTTTTTTTTTTTAAATATATTTTATTGATTTTCCACAGAGAGGAAGGGAGAGAGATAGAGAGTTAGAAACATCGATGAGAGAGAAACATCGATCAGCTGCCTCCTGCACATCCCCTACTGGGGACGTGCCTGCAACCCAGGTACATGCCCTTGACCGGAATCGAACCCGGGACCCCTCAGTCCGCAGGCCGACGCTCTATCCACTGAGCCAAACCGGTTTTGGCCCTAGATCTTACCTGGGAAGCTAATGGGCTGAGGGAGGTGCAGGAAGTGCTGCCAAAACAAGTGAAACTCACAAGAAGAGTGTAACTATGGTAACCACTACCTTGTTTACCTCTGACTATAAAATAAAGGCTCAGCTTGCCTCTGGATCTTTCTCTGTGGCCTCAGCCAGGCACAGGAAGATCCACGGAGACTAAAGAAAGCTATGCTGATCATCTGATCGCTGTTTCCGTGTCCTTCGTTCTTCGCCGACTCTGTCCACACCTTTGGGAACCCCTGGCCTGCTGGGGCTGGACCCTGGCACAGAAGGGTCTGAGCTGCATTCTACAGTTTCTCAGAAGCTTCCTAGCAGGATGAAACCTCAGTCACCCACAGCAGTGACCAGCTTAGGGACACATCTATGTCTTTCCCTGTTCAGTCTCCCAATGCCAACCCAACTTCTGCTCATTGAAGTCACTTCCCAGAGTGATTGCCTTTACTAGGCCTTCATATCAGGAAGAGCTTAGGCTCAGAAGGTCATGCTCTTTATTTGTGGGTCTTTTAGATTCCATCTCTCAATATAACATACTGTTTTCCTATATAATAAAAGCCTAATATGCAAATTGTCCCCTCGGCTGTTGGTTGTTCACTCGCTATGACATGCACTGACTACCAGGGGGTGGTGCAGAACATAGTGGGCATCAGCGACGTGCGGTGCTGGCAGCGGTGGCAGTGAAGGCACTGCTGGCTCTGATGGGCCCCGACAACAGCGGGACTGCGGCAGGATGGTGGAGCAGGTGAGTGGGAGGCGCCAGGCCAAGGTGAGTGCGAGCAGGGACTCGATTGCCCCACAGATGGTGACCAGCGGCAGGTGGTGGGCCCCCCACCTGGCTCCCAGGAGATATATATATATATATATATATATATATATATATATATATATGTATATTGTATCCTATCTAATAATAGACAAACATGGTAATTAACCATACCTCCGCTACACTTCCCATTGGCTAATAAGAGTGATATGCAAATTAACTGCCAACCAAGATAGCGGCCTGCAGCCACACAGCTGAAGCGAACATGAGGCTTGGTTGCCCCAGCGATGGAGGAAGCCAAGGTTCCCTGCCTGCCGAAGCCCAGCTATGAGCTCCAGTCTAAGCAACAATGTTGCAATTATAGAAGCTAAACAAACTCCAGATACCTGCTTTCTGGAGCCGCAACAAAGTTTCAATTACAGAAGGTAAATAAATCCCAGAATTTAAAAAAAAAGAAAAGAAAAATAGGAGAGACTGGGAGCTTCAGTTGCAGGCTTGGCCTGCCTTAAAATAGCCTTCAGCCCCTCATCCAGGCTGGCCAGGCACCTCAGTGGGGATCCCCACCCTGAAGGGGGTGCGGGCAGCCTGAAAACAGCCCTCAGCCCCTCATCCAGGCTGACCAGGCACCCCAGTGGGGATCCCCACCCTGAAGGGGGTGCGAGCAGCCTGCAAACGGCCCTCAGCCCCTCATCCAGGCTGGCCAGGCACCCCAGTGGGGACCCCCACCCTGAAGAGGGTTTGGGCAGCCTGAAAACAGCCCTCAGCCCCTCATCCAGGCTGGCCAGGGACCCCAGTGGGGACCCCCACCCTGAAGAGGGTGCGGGCAGCCTGAAAACAGCCATCAGCCCCTCACCCAGGCTGGCCAGGCACCCAAGCGGGACCCCCACCCTGATCCAGGACACCATTCAGGGCAAACCAGCTGGCCCCCACCCGTGCACCAGGCCTCTATCCTATATAGTAAAAGGGCAATATGCAAACTGACCCTAACAGCAGAAAGACTGGGAATGACTGGTCATTATGACACACACTGACCACCCGGGGGAAGACGCTCAATGCAGGAGCTGCCCTCTGATGGTCAGTGCGCTTCCACATGGGGGAGCTCTGCTCAGCCACAAGCCAAGCTGTTGGCTGCCAGTACAGCGGTGGTGGTGGGAGCCTCTCGTGCCTCCTCAGCAGCGCTAAGGGTGTCCGATTGCAGCTTAGGTCTGCTCCCCGCTGGCAAGTGGACATCCTCCGAGGGCTGCCGGGCTGCCGGAGGAATGTCTGACTGCCAGCTTAGGCCCAATATCCCGGGGAGCAGGCCTCAGCCAGCAGATGGTCATCCCCCGAGGGGTCCCAGACTGTAAGAGGGCACTGGCCTGGCTGAGGGACCTTCTCTGCTCCGCCCCCCCCCCCCCCCAAGTGCACAAATTTTTGTGCACTGGGCCTCTATATATATATATATATATATATATATATATATATATATATGATATATTCAAAGTTATAAAGAATCCTTTTCTTCATAGCTCTTTCAAGTCAAGAAGCTTCAATCATTAGATTACTTCAGTTTCTCTTAGAGCAGCGGTTCTCAACCTGTGGATCGCAACCCCTTTGGGAGTCTAACGACACTTTCACAGGGGTCGCCTAAGATCATCAGAAAACACATATATAATTACATATTGTTTTTGTGATTAATCACTATGCTTTAATTATGTTCAATTTGTAACAATGAAAATACATCCTGCATATGAGATATTTACATTACAATCCATAGCAGTAGCAAAATTACAGTTATGAAGTAGCAACGAAAATAATTTTATGGTTGAGGGTCACCACAACATGAGGAACTGTATTAAAGGGTTGTGGCATTAGGAAGGTTGAGAACCACTGTCTTAGAGCAACATCTAAGAGATCCTCCATAGCTGGTAGAGAAAAGATCTTAAATTTTTCAAGTTGGAAATTGTCATTTAAAGGGTTGCAATGAACTTCTGTATTTTAGGATGCAGGCTGTTCTTTTGCCAGAAACAACATTTTGATGAATCTTTTAGTAATGTTAATGCACCTACCACTCCCTCCATTATGGTATGATGCTAAATAAAGGAATGAACAAACAAAACAAACAAAACAAATTGATAGATGCAGACAACAGATTGGTGGTTACAAGAGGGGAAGGGGTTGGAGGAGAACAAAATGGGTAAAGGGGGTCAATTGTATGGTGACAGATGGAAACTGGACCTTTGGTGGTGACCATGCTATAGTATATACAGATGTTGAATTATAATGTACCTCTGAAACTTATATAATGTTATAAACCAATGTTACCTCAATAAAAAAAAGAGTTCTTGCCATTCTGCGGATGGGGGGAAAGTGGGTATATACAAAGTAACAGTGGACATTAAATGATAGTAAATTTTGCCGAAACCGGTTTGGCTCAGTGGATAGAGCGTCGGCCTGGAGACTGAAAGGTCCCAGGTTCGATTCCGGTCAAGGGCACGTACCTGGGTTGCGGGCACATCCCCAGTAGATGTGCAGGAGGCAGCTGATCGATGTTTCTCTTTCATCGATGTTTCTGACTCTCTATCTCTCTCCCTTCCTCTCTGTAAAAAATCAATAAAATATATTTAAAAAAAAATGATAGTAAACTTTATTATGAAATGTCATTATAGAATATCTGTAGATGGGGGTCCTTTAAATTAGTCTCTCTGCTTATGTATGTTTTTGATATTTTTCTTTTTTTAAAAAATATATTTTATTGATTTTTTTACAGAGAGGAAGGGAGAGAGATAGAGAGTTAGAAACATGGATGAGAGAGAAACATCGATCAGCCGCCTCCTGCACATCTCCCACTGGGGATGTGCCCGCAACCCCGGTACATGCCCTTGACCGGAATCGAACCTGGGACCTTTCAGTCCGCAGGCTGACGCTCTATCCACTGAGCCAAACCGGTTTCAGCTGATATTTTTCTTAATATAAATTTTTATAAGTGCAAAACTTTTAAAAGAAATGATAAAAATTTATTGAAGATATTAAGAAGGACTAAAGGGAGAGATATGCCCTTTTTATAGGTCGAATGACTCAATAGTGTAAAAATAAATGCTAGTTCTCCTCCAGTTCCGCCCCAGTAGAACTTGCCCCAGTGATTTCTGCAAGTTTTGCTAGCATTTCCGTGGGGACTTCCTGTCCCAGGTGGCAGTTCTGCTACCCAGCCTCCTCCTGCTCACTGGGCACAGCTTCTCAGGGCAACTAGGGAACTTCACCATCCAGTTGGCTGCAACCACACTCTTCCAGTGAGGCCTCCTTCCAAGTTGGTTTGTTTCTTAGATATTCTGCTTCAGCCCTTGGGTGTTCTTTCCAGTTCTCTTTTATATCCTTTTAGTTGCAAATTCCTTATAAGTAGTTAATAATTTTTTTATATTGTGTAGTCCCTGTTTACATGCTATGTGGTTTGTGTCTCCTAAGTGGGTCTGATTGATGCACTAATAAAAGTAAAATTGAACTTATACATATGTAATATGTGTGACCAGCTATTGTGTGTGTGTGTGTGTGTGTGTGTGTATGTGTGTGTGTGTGTGTGTGAGAGAGAGAGAGAGAGAGAGAGAGAAACTTGCACCTGTGTGGCAAGTACAAATAAAACAATATTCATAGCAATGTTGTTTAGCACAATCTAAAACAGAGCAAATCCAACAGGAGACAGCTGGGCTGTGCAATGGGAGAGAAAGAGAAAAGTCAAAGGTATCTCCAAGGTTTCTCACGTGAACAACTGGAAGATAAGAGTTGCCATCTCTTGCAAATCAAAACAACAATGAGGTACCATCTCACACCTGTCAGAATGGCTATCATCAACAAATCAACAAACGACAAGTGCTGGAGAGGATGTGGAGAAAAAGGAACACTTGTGCACTGCTGGTGGGAATGCAGACTGGTGCAGCCACTATGGAAGACAGTATGGAGTTTCCTCAAAAAGCTGGAAATGGAACTCCCATTTGACCCAGTGATCCCACCTCTAGGAATATATCCCAAGAAACCAGAAACACCAATCAGAAAGGATATGTGCACCCATATGTTCATAGCAGCACAACTCACCATAGCTAAGATCTGGAAACAGCCTAAGTGCCCATCAGTAGATGAATGGATTAGAAAACGGTGGTACATCTACACGATGGAATACTATGCTGCTGTAAAAAAGAAGGAACTCTTACCATTTGCAACATCATGGATGGAACTGGAGAGCATTATGCTAAGTGAAATAAGCCAGTCAATGAAGGAAAAATACCACATGATCTCACTCATTCATGGATAATAGAGACCATTATAAACTTATGAACAATAATAGATACAGAGGCAGAGCTGCCTCAAACTGATTGTCAAACTGCAGTGGGAAGGTCAGGGAGGGTTGGGGGGCAGAAGGGAGGGGAGTAAGAGATCAACCGAAGGACTTGTATGCATGCATATAAGCATAACTAATGGACATAAGACTCTGGGGGGTAAGGGAGGGCAGGGGATTGTCAAGGGCGGGGGGGGGGGGGGGGGAAGGACACATATGTAATACCATTTGTAATACTTATTATAATATTTTTTTAAAAAGAATAAATAAAAAAAAAAGAGTTGTCATCTCTTGAGATACGCAAGCCTGACAGTTGAAGATAGTATCAGAAACTGGTTTTAGACGTGTTATGAGGCATCCAAATGGAGGTGTCAAGCAGGCAGTTGGATATGCAAGTCTGGAGGACTAGCCTGGGTTGTGCATTTGGGGGAGTCCTCAGCATACAGAGTCCCCACAGTCAAGAGGTTGGGTAATATCACAGACAAGTGTGACTGGGGGCACTTCTTGGATGACTGCTGTAGTCTGCCTCCCCTGCCTCAGACGTCCCGCCCACCCTCTATCTCCACCGCCCGAAGGTCATCTTTCAGCATCCAGTGACCTTGTGAAAGCATAATTCAGATGCTGGGACTTCATTGTCTCATCCTCTCCAATGGCTTCCTGCTGCTTCTGGATGGAAGCCCCACTCCTCCGCAGAGGCTCTGGCTGCTGCTCACCACACCCCCCGCCCCCCCCCTCCCCCTCCCGCCACGCCGTGCTCTCTCCTGTGCTCTGCAGACCAGCCTCAGACTCATGGACCTCTCCCACTTCCCTGCATCTGCACTAGCTGCCCGACCTGCTGGAGGGGCACCCTCATCTTTCCCGGTTCCTTGTTTTCATTCAAATTTCAGCTCCAAGGGCCCCTCTACCGCATTCCTTCCTGAACACTCTCTCTAGCCCAGTGGTCAGCAAACCGAGGCTAATGAACCACACGCGGCCCTTTGGCCTCTTGAGTGTGGCTCTTCCACAAAAATACCACGTGCGGGCGCGCACGTACGGTGCGATTGAAACTTCGTGGCCCATGCGCAGAAGTCGGTTTTCGGAAAGGACATAGACGAAACAAGTATGCAAGACGAGTGTGGATGGGAGAGTTGGAAGGGGTCGACCTCAGCGAACGTACCTCAATGAGATTGAGGACGTTTTCAGCAAAGGCCAGCTTAGGAGTACCCTAATTAAGTTAATAACAATGTACCTACCTATATACTTTAAGTTTAAAAAATTTGGCTCTCAAAAGAAATTTCAATCATTGTACTGTTGATATTTGGCTCTGTTGACTTATGAGTTGGCCGACCACTGCTCTAGGGTATTTGATCACTAGTCACCCTAACGGGACACTCAGTAGCACCTTTTTTTGGCACTGATATCTGCCAGCATGTTAGCTCTCTGCATATCATCTGTCTCCCCTTCGAGGCTCTCAGCTCCCCCAGGCAGTGGCCCAGGCTTGCTCTCCATTGTGTGTTCCCAATGCCAGGGACTGCTACGCCACCTGGGAGGCAGTCATACATATTTGCTGAATAAACGTCTTACAGGATATTGCATTCTTTTTTAGCTTCCAAATCAGGGAGAGAACCTTGAGCTGCCATCTTCATCTCGTCCACGTTTTATCTTTCTTCACATCCTTTCACTCCTTCACCAGCTTCCCCACGGTCACAAACGCCCAACAGTGCTCTAAAGATATTAGAAAGGATACTTTATTACAAAGCCTGTGAATCGGAGGATTGTGTAAAGAAGTTACTCTAATCTAAAGGTCCGCACCCAGCGGAACTCACCCGGTGGCTCCAGAAGGTGCCTGACCCGCCTCCCCAGCAGCTGCGCCCCCGGAGGCCCAGCGGGTCTGCGAGGCCTGGGAGCCCCGAGCTGTGGTGCCGTCATGGGGGAGGCCCTGGAGCTCGTCTTCATTCCCGTAGGGCTGCTGGTGTGCCTGGTCTACCTGGTAAAGTGGGCGAGATTCTCCAGATGTATTTTCCTGCACTTCTGGAAAGTTCTGCCAAGGTCTTTCCTGAAGTCAATGGGCCAGTGGGCAGGTAAAGAAAGCGCTCCAGTCTTGGGTTTTGTTGTTCCTGCTTATTATTATTTGTGTCTCAAAAGGCATTCTGCATCTTTTTCCTTTGAGCAAAGATGGACTTCCTTTGGGTGATTTTAAGTTGGGCAGGGGCGGGGTGTCTAGAAAGCATGAGTAGAATTAGAATTGTTGGGCAAACAAGACGGGGTCTGGGAGATTAGCTGGGGTGGACTGTGCCGGCCGCCCACGTGCTTGTCCGCGGTCCCCACCAGCTGCACTGTCTTCCTTGGGGAGTTTCTGATGATTCAGATATAAACACTGCAGACGCTCCGCATCCTCCTCTCCCGATTTCCAGAGAGCCTCCGTTTTGTTACAGGGTGTCTCAAAAGTCTGAAATCCAAATAATTTCAATTCACCTTATTGAAAATTTTTTTCTCCGAGCCCTTTTGGGAAGCGAGGGTATTACAAAATGCAGGCAACAAAGATCTCTGTGGAGACACCTTTTGAAGATAGAATCTGGGTCTGGTGTGTCCCAGGTAGGTTAACTGCCGCCTTCTAATGGGACTTATTCCTGGAACTGCTGGAATCTAGCCCCTGTCTGGGTGTAAGGTAAAGAAAGAGCAGGAGGCTGTGGTTTCACGTTACATTTCCAAGTCGGGCACCAAGACATCCAATGGCCTACCTAGAAAAAAAATTTAAGCAGCTTTAGAAATACCATGCCAAGCTAAATAGGAGAAATCGTAAGCAACTTCATAGGGCTGCCAGATAAATACAGGATTCTCAGTTAAATTTGAATTTCAGATAAACAAGGAGTAATTTTTTAGTGTATGACACCCCAACTGCTGTGTGGAACATATTTATACTAAAAAACTATTCGTTGTTTACCTGAAAATCAAATTTAAATGGGCATCTCGCCTCCTTATTTGCTAAAGTGGCAATCTTACAACTTTAGCAATGGAAACGGAAAAAATTACTATATGAAAATTGTTAGGAGTGAAAAATGGGTTTTGAACTGGGGCATGTTCCATTTGCAGTACGTGTGAATGCTCCCTCGCTTGGGGGCTGCACGCTGGGTCCATGAACTTGCTAGGTGCTCGACCTTGAGGGTCTGGACCCACGTGCTCTGCTCTTACAGATGCAAATGCCCATGCCTGAGGGGGCTGTGAACTCTGTACAAGTGCTGCCCATCAGTGCTGGGCAAAGCCCTCTAAGAACACTCATTGCGAAGAAAGTTCACACGAGGCTAGAGACTTGGCATTTGTCGACTCAAAAAACATAATCTTAACCTGTCTTTGGAATCAGTCTTGAATAGTGTTGTAATTAGCAGGAGTAAAATGTTCATGGGCATAGGCAGATATCGGGGAGATAATACAGGTCAAATGGGGGGGCGGGGGCGGCAAGAAGAAGATCCAGTTACTAGAGACTGAAATGTTAACTCCTCGCGCCCTGTTGTTGGTTGGCTAATCATGTCAATGGTATATCTTAATAGACTTGTGGCCGCAAAGTCAGCCAGCCTGTGTTCAAATCCATCATCATCACTGAGCAGCACCACTTTGACCAAGTTAAGAATTTCCTCTCTCATGGCTTCTGATCTATGAATTAAGAATAATGACGGTCCCTACTTTAGGGCTTGTTTGAATATTGAGATGATGCATCTATAACACTTGAAGCAGTGCCTGGCAGAAAGGCAGCTCTCGATAGATGCCAGCCATTTATTGATGCCATTATCTTAACTATAGTACCGGCCTCGTCCTGGGTGATATCTGATACCTTTGTAAGAGACGGGAAGCAGTGAAGATAACCCTGAGCATGGTACTTCTGGTAAGAGGGACAGGTAACACGCCTGGATTCTCTTAGAGGCATCCAATTAAACAGATGACACCATTAGCAGTTACTAAGCTCCGGTGCCTCTGCCAGGGCGCTGCTGGGAGCGTGCACAGCTTGGTCTGCCTCACCTACGAGTGTTGGATACAAAAGGATTAGAAGGCCCATCTGACTGTTCTATATGAACCCACAGGCCACTGATGACTCTTCAGGCCCCTCATTTTATTTCAGCCTCTTTTTGCATTTCTGTGTTTTCCTCTTTGTTAAGTTCCCTGCCTTCCGTGGGCAGTGACTGCCGCTGGTCTGTGGGGGAGGAGGAGGGAAGGGGGGAGAACTGGACTTTTAGGAGGAACCTTGAAATGTCCTACAGTGACAGCTGGCTGTGTGGGTAGAGAGAGAGCAGGTGCACTGCTTGCCCTTGATGAGTTAAGGCTTGGAAATGTCTAAACCCTCATGGGGTCTGAAGGAACTGTTCCCTGCCTGGGGTACTTTGTTTCATTTTGGAGTGTGTTTTCATGGCCTCACCAATCCCTCAAAAAGAATAAAAAAAGTTTTATTGTGAATGTTTAGTGAGGGAAGTTGAGTGCTGCTTTGGAATATTTAAAAAATATATATTTTTATTGATTTCAGAGAGGGAGAGAGAGAGAGATAGAAACATCAATGATGAGAGAGAATCATTGACTGGCTGCCTCCTGCAGCCCACAGCCAGGGCATGTGCCCTTGACTGGAATCGAACCCGGGACCCCTCAGTCCACAGGGCGACACACTATCCACTGAGCAAACCGGCTAGGGCTGCTTTGGAATATTAAGTGTGCAAGGAAACATGGCCAGCTCGATAGAGGACTTTAACGGTTAATTCTTTCCTTTGAAACCATTTCTGCTTTTTGCAGTGATCACTGGAGCAGGAGACGGGATTGGGAAAGCTTATTCGTTTGAGGTGAGTTGTGTTCTTGGCCTCCTCTGCCTCTTGTACTGAGCACATTATAAAGCAACAGACATTCATTATGAAGGGAAACATTTTCTGTAAAAAAGGAAATTTGAAAGTCATAATCTCACTCCCTGGATACCTTTAAAAAATGCAATGATATTCACAGGTGGCAGTATCTCCCTTAGGGGTTGTTTTACAAATATAGGGGCATCGTTATTTTTCTAGTGTAATTGTACCACAAGCATCATACACTTACGCACAATTTCAAAAAAGTATAAACTACTTTTCTTTTATGTATCCTTTACATTATGGTTAGGGCATATATTGATTTAAACCATTATTTGTGTAGGCACAACATATTATCTATGACTTTAATTCCACGAAGGTTAAGGGGCATTACAACTGTTATATAAAGAGAGGATCTGATAGGGCCGAGTCACTGCAATATTAGCGTCTTTCAGTATTTCTCTCCAGGCTTCTTGTTGCTCTGCAGATAGATCCATAGATAGATTGATAGACAGATACCTAGGGAATAGATGGGTACCTTTAAAAATACGTTTATAGCATATGCAGTCTTACATGCTATTATTACTGTATTATTACAAATTCCATTAATAAAGTATTGTTTCCTGGAATTTCTATGTATTTTATTTCTTACTGGTGTCATTATACTGAACAATGTGAAATACAAAGGAAGAAATACTAGTAGAATCTTAGGAATTATGAGGACGACTGTTAAAAAATCAGTGACACCTTAAAAATAGAATCAAATGCATTTGAGTTGTGAAAACTACATCCAACAGCAGTGCAGTACCCAAGTGTTTTCTTGTCCCCGAAGCCTTCATCATGACAGATGCTAAACCACCTGTGTGAGAGGACAGTGCAAGGTGTATGGGAGGCACTTGACAGAAACTTCTGGAACTTGAACAAACCTAAACTATTCCAGTTAGAAAAGCTCCCGGTGCTGGTCTTTCGGGACTGCCCTGCCCCATCCTGTATCCTCTGCCGATAAGTTCTTGGGCACAGACACTGCTTCAGCTCTTTGCTCTTATCCCACCTGCTGAATAACAACTTTCTGACGGCCAGTGGTGCTCAAGGCTCAGCAGCTGAGTGTTGAGGTTGGGGAGACTGTTCAGCAACCACTTTCCAAAGTCTGTGTCTTCCATTTCCCCAAATGAGAAGGGCAATTTTTCTAGCTGTTTGCATTAAACCTGATCACCTTTTATATAACCACTAGAGGCCCGGTGCACAAAAATTTGTGCACTGGGGGGCGGGGGGGGGGGGGGGAGGGAGGGTCCCTCAGCCCGGCCTGTGCCCTCTCGCAGTCTGGGACCCCTCGGGAGATAACGACCTGCTCCTGGGTGGCAGAGGGCAGGCCCAATCCCTAGGTGCAGCCCCTGGTCGGGCTCAGAGCAGGGCTGATTGGGGAGTTGGGGCGCCGCCCCCTGTCATGCACAGAGCAGGGCGGATTGGGAGGTTGCGATGCCACCCTCAGTCACGCTCAGGGTAGGGCCGATTGGGGGGTTGGGGCACCGCCCCCTATCACACTCAAGGCAGGGTCGATGGGGAGCTTGCGGCGCCACCCCCTGTGACGCACAGAGCAGGGCCAATCCAGGGGGTTGGGGCACAGAGCAGGGCCCACCAGGGGGTTGGGGAGCTCCCCCCTCTCATGCACAGAGCAGGGCCCATCAGAGGGTTGGGGAGCTCCCCCGTCACGCACAGAGTAGGGCCGATAGGGGAGTTGGAGCACCGCCCCCGGTCACACACAGAGCAGGGCGGATCAGGGGTTTGGGGCGCCACCACTGTCACACTCAGGGCAGGGCCGATGGGGAGGTTATGGCTCTACCCCGTCACAGACAGAGCAGAGCCCCTGGGGGGGGGGGGGGTTGGGGCGCCACCCCCTGTCACACACAGAGCAGGGCCGATCAGGGGGTTGGGACACCACCCCCTGTCACACACAGAGCCGCAGGGCAATCAGGGGGTTTGGGCGCTGCCCCCTGTCATGCTGATTTGTGCCAGGAGACCTCTCGGCTCCGCTGATCCCTGTGCTGGGAGGCATATTACCCTTTTACTATATAGGATAGAGGCCTGGGGGCCGGCTGGTTTGCCCTGAAGGGTGTCCTGGATCAGGGTGGGGGTCCCCACTGGGGTGCCTGGCCAGCCTGGATGAGGGGATGATGGCTGTTTGCAGCTGGTCACACACCCTTCAGGGTGGGGGTCCCCACTGGGGTGCCTGGCCAGTCTGGGTGAGGCGCTGAGGGCTGCTTTCAGGCTGGCGGTTTTGACTGAAGCTCCCAACCACTCCTTTTTTTCTTTTTTTTTTTTCTTCTGGGCCAGCTTTAGCTCTGGCTCTAGCTCTGAGGCTTCTGCTGCTGGTTTGCAGTTCTATAATCGAAACAATGTATAACTTCAGCTCTGAGATCCCAGCCCTATATTTTTTACAAAGTTTCAAACTGCCAGCTCAGAGGCCTGCAAGGCAGGCGGGAAATGTTGGAGTCTGCAGTCACTGGAGCAAGCAAGCCTCATGTTCGCTTCCAGCTGCCTGGCTGCCGGCCGCCATCTTGGCTGACAGTTAATTTGCATAAGGACATGCTGATTAGCCAATGGGAAGGGTAGCGGTCGTACGCCAATTACCATGTTTCTCTTTTATTAGTGTAGATTTCCACCTTAGAGCAGGTTTCTGGAAAGGGCCTGATCCCTCGTCCAAAACATCCACGGCTCCCCTCTCAGTTCTCGGCATTGCCCAGAAATGTGGGTCCCTTATGATTTTCCAGATTCTTTCCTCTGATTCCTGCTGACTTGGCCTGCTCGTGGTCCCCTTGATGCTTGAGACTCAGATACTTTTCTTGCTGTAGAGGGGACCCGTAGGGAGGCTCCCCTTAGCATTCGTTTCTCTACTGTTTCCAAAGGCCGTGGCCTGGGCGTCGGACGCTGAGTGTCCAGCCCTCACTCTGGCACTCACTGTCTGGAGACTTCGGACAGTGACACATTCCTGGGCTTCTAGTCTTCACCAGCCAAGACACACCTCCCAAGAGCCTTCAAGCTCTAAGTTCTGCTTCTGTCCTAGACTGATTCTTGCTTTTCTCTTCTCCTTGTGTAACCTTTTCCTGTGTTCTCTGTTGTCCTTTTCTAAGGCTGGGAGACAGTTTTCTGGACTTCCTCCTTCCCTTCGCGCCAGCTTTTCCCCTTCCAGCGAGCCTGCCCTTGCTCCCTGGGAAGTGCTGCTCCACAGAGAGCAGTGGGGAGACAGGGTGCTGTGGACGGTGACGGCTGGGAGCCCCAGCTGGGGAAGGGTTAGCCACCTCCGTGTCACACCCTGCCTCCATGCTCCCTGCAGACTCTCCGCATCCATAAGCTGGAGGCGATGGTAGCCCCACTGGGCTTTTCAAAGGTTAAATGGGATGAGGAGGGGGAGGTGCTTTGCACAGAGTAAGCTCCTCAAGGGCAGCCACTGCTTTTTGGGTGTTTAAACTGTTTTCTTTACCATAAATTCCTTTGTATTTTTTTAAGGAGGAGGAGGAAATGTACTGTACTTACCATATTTTTACTTTTTCCATTCTTCTTTCTTCCTCCCTGATGCTCCAAGAGTCTCTCTCTCTCTCTCTCTCTCTCTCTCTCTCTCTCTCTCTATATATATATATATATACTAGTGACCCGTTGCGTGAAATCATGCAAGACCTGGGACCCTTTCCCCTCCCTGCCCCCCGTGCCATGGGACTGCCTCGAGTCCCAGAGTCCTGCCCCACATGGCTGGCGCGCCGCAGGATGGCCCTGAGTCCTGGAGTGCTGCCCTGATGCCCCATCTCCGGGCCGCTTGGAGCAGCCACTGGGCCCTGTCCCCGTGGTGTGCATTCGGGGCCCGCAGAAACCCTGACCGAGGTCGCACGAAGCGGACGCTGGGACCTGCTCCCCGCCCCCCCCCCTCGGGACCGCAGGAACCCTGGTGGAAGCCACACAAAGCAGCCGCCAGCCCTGCCCCCGCTGCCCTGCCTCTGCTGTGATGGCATTATGGAGTGAGGGTTAATTTGCATATTACCTCTCTTTATTATATAGGATATATATTTCAGAGAGATGGGAAGAGGGAGAAAGAGATAGGAACATCAATGATGAGAGAGAATCATCAATTAGCTGCCTTCTGCACACGCCACACTGGGGATGTGCCTCACACTAGGGATTGATCCGTGACCTCTTGGTTCATAGGTCAATGCTCAACCACTGAGCCATGCAGGCCAGGCCCAAGAATCTTTCTTTTGTTATTTCCTTTCTATTAAGAGAACTTCCTTTAGCTATTTTTTAAAGAAAAGTCTGCTGGTGACAAATTCTCTTTGTTTTCCTTCATCAGGGAATGCCTTGACTTCCCCTTTGTCCCCGAAGGGCACTTTTGCTGAATAAGTTATGGTCGATAGTCCTTTCTTTCAGCACTTGAAAAATGTGCCACTCACTTCGGGCCTCAGAGTCTCTGATGAATCTGATGTCATTCAAATTGTTTTTCCCCTTTAAGGAAGGCATTGTTTTCCTCTCTCACTGTTTTGAAGATTTTTTTCTTAGTCTTCAGAAGTTTAGTTTGAAAGACCAATCGGGAGCTGAAAACCAGGATTACAGGCTTTATTAGGAGAAAAACCTGCCGGGCTGTCTCACAAGGGGAGAACAGCAACCGTGCAGAGGTGAGCACACCTTTTGAGGGGAGGAATGGGAAGGAATGGGGGCTTAGGGTGCTCAGTAGGCGCTGATTGGTGGCTTAGTGTATGGTCCATATAAGGTGCATGGTTAGGCACTACGGTACTTAGGGACAAGGGATTAGGGTACTTGGCAGGTGCTGATTGGTGGTTCAATGTATAGTCCATATAAGGTGCATGGTTAGGCACTCAGGTGTTTCCGGGCTGCAGGTTACGTCATACTCCGCCCACCAGTTGGGGGAAGGGAGGATCTGTCATTGTTATGATGTTGCTTGGTGTGAATTTCTTTGGGTTTATCTTGTTTGAGGCTCACATAGCCTCTTGAATATGTAAGTTTACATCTTTTCACAAATTTGGAATATTTTCATTCAGTATATCTTCAAATAGTTTTTCTGTCCACCCCTCTTCTTCTGGAATTACAATGACATGGATGTTAGGTCTTTAGTATAAGTGTCTGAGGTGCTGGTCATTTTTTTTTCCCCCCAGTGCATTTTTCTCTGTTGTTTTGATGGGTAATTTCTATTGTTTTACCTTTAAGTTCATGAATTCTTTCCTTGGTCCCCTCTATTCTGCTATTGAGCCCATTTATCGAATATTTAATTTTGGTTATTCATTTTTCAGTTCTAAAATTTCCATTTTGTTCTTTTCTCATATTTTCTATTTATTTGCTCAAACTTTGTATTTTCCATGGGTTTTAATTGTGTTCATCCTTGCTCATTAAGGCATTTTTATGACGGCTGCTTTAAAATCCTGGTCATATATTTCCAACATCTGTGCCACTTCAATGCTGGCATCTGTTGGTTATTTTTATTTCACTCAGATCGAGATCTTCCTGGTTCTTGGTGCGATGAGTGACTTTTGATCGAATTTTGGACATTTCTGATTTTATGTCAGAGGCTCTGGGTGGTATTAAATCTTCCGTTTCAGGTCTGTGCCAGCATTGCTTCAGTAAGGGTGGGGCCGACTTGTGCCCACAGGCAAGGGGAGGCCTGGTCTCCCACTTGGCCTTCATTGGCACGCGCTGCTGCCTCGTTCCTATGGGCTGGGGTCGGGGTGACCCCATTAGGTCAGTCTGGATGGGAGGGGCAAGAGTGCCCCCTCACTGCTCCCAGGAAGCCTCCAGTGGCACTTGGGGACGAGGTCTCCTTAGCATGGGGTTGGGGTGGGGGTGATGGTGCAAGTCCCCCCCCCCCCCCCCCCCCGCTGCCTTCCCTGTTATCTCCCAGGAGAAGGGAGGGAGGGAGAGGGAGCCTTGGCACTGCAAGTGGTGGTCGAAGTTCAGGTTCTGCTGATGTTGGGGTGGGGGGGTGCGGGAGGGGGGCTGTGATGAAAGTCCCTGCTCCCTCCTTGGCTCCTCTGATGCCGGCCTGGCTGGGGGGTAGCCACTGTTACCGCAGCCTCCCAGTTCTAGCCACACTGCTCTGTGGGTAAGGGCACTGACAGATGGTGAGGTTTGGCTGTAGTGACAGAGAGACCCAGTGACAATCCTGGTTTTCCTGATGAGCAGGTGGCTGTGCTCAGGTTCCTTCTGTCTCGTCTTGTGGGCCTTTGCTCTGGTCTTCAAAGCTGGAGCGGGGCCATGAGCGTGCCTGTGTCCTGAGAGCCCGCAGACAGAACTCAGTCCTGTGGCCAAGCCGGCCAAGAAAGGCCAGGCGTCACTGCCATCTGCCCGTGAAGACATGGCAGGTGTTAGCGCCCCCTAGCGGTCTCCGCCAGCGTGCACACCTGTACGTTTAGTTGTTGCTCATGTCAGCGCTAATGGAGCCCTGCTTTACACAACCTGCTCTCAGCTTTGCTTTATCCCTTTACTAATCCAGGGTGGAGCTCTTGCCTCAGCAAAGCCATACAGATGCCTGCGTCCTTGTTAATGACCTTGGGCCTCTTCATCCCAGGGTGTGCCTTGTCTCTTTTATCAGCTTCTTAGGGATGGGCACTGAGGTTTTTCATTTTCATTTTTACAAATAATGTTTAAGATACACCCTTGAACATATGCACACTCACATATATATCCCTATCGGTAAGATAGCTGGCTCATGGGTATGTGCACTTAAATATTGGGTACCATTGCCAAATTGTTCTCTACATGGCGGAACCAGTTTTATTCCATTCCACATTACTATACATTTTAATATTTATGTAAAGTATGCATTTAATATAACTTAACTTAAAATATTGTATGTTTAGTTTTCGTCACTCTGATGTATGTAAGTAAACTTGTACTCTTGGCTGTTAATGCCCAGAGAACGCTAGAAGCAAAATGCATGACTAAGACTGCCTGGTTTTATGCCTCCACATCTGGGCAGCTCTAGTGCCTCCCCCAACATCTGGGCTGGCATGGATGCCGGCACTGCTCCCAGCCCCAGGGCGGCAGACAAGGGCAGTCAGACTTCTTCTCAAGACAGCTCTCCTGGAAGCTAAGGGAACGGCACAGAGCTGGGCCTTGGAGGAAATTCACTTCCCAGCTCTGCTTCAGACCAGCCAGGAAAAATAGCTGCTGTCCCTACTCTTGACTTACTTGGCATATATGATGGTGCCTTGCGCCGTCTCAGCAAGGAATTTCTTCTTCCTAATGTTTACATTGCTCGAGTCTAAATTATTCCCGCTGCATTCTCAGCTCATTCTCTCTCATCTTGCCTTAAATGAAAACAGTAGCTTTTAATTATTTTTATGTTCCCCTGGATTCATTGCTTTGTTCCTGGGTGGCTTGCCTTCAACCCATTAATTTTGTTTCAGGTTTTGAGTATCCTAGGTTCATTGTACTATGCCATGATGTGTGTGTGTGTGTGTGTGTGTGCGCACGCGTGTGTGTGTAATGCATAGGCGTCATTACAAAAGATAATAAAATGAGTACTGTGTCCCTTATCACACAGCTTAAGAAATGGAACACCAGCCCTAGCCAGTTTGACTCAATGGTTAGAGCATTGGCCTGTGGACTGAAGGGTCCCAGGTTCAATTTTGGTCAAGGGCACATGCCCAGGTTGCAGGCTCGATCCCCAATAGGGGGCGTGCAGGAGGCAGCCAATCAATGATTCTCTCTCATCATTGATGTTTCCATCTCTCTCTTTCTCTCCCTTCCTCTCTGAAATCAATAAAAATGTATTTAAAAAATGAAATAGAACATCACTCTCATCCTTGAGACATTCCGTAGTCATGACATGCCTTTGTGTCTCTCCCTCACCCCCACTCATGTAAGCACAGATCATGATCATTGTGTTAAAATGTCCTTACTTAGAGCATTCTCTTACATATGCACGTGACCCTAACAATGTGTTGGTTGCACCACTTGTTTTGATTTCCATGTAAACTGATTCAGATGTCTTCTGCAACCTGCTTTAGATGGATCAATAGCATGCCTTTGAAATTCATCCAGGCTGATGTGTGTAGAACACGGTTCATTCATTTTCATAACTATGTAGTATTCCATTATGTAAATATGTCCCAGCTTAGCTACCCTTACCTCTGTTGACGAACATTTCTGCCATCTCTAATTTGCTGCCACGAATGCATTGTCCGTGTCTCCAAAGGACTCCTCGAGAACGTGCCCAGGAGCAGAATTGCGGGCTCAGAACTTAGGCAGAGGCAACATTGATCAGTAATGTTGCCTCCAGCCAGATTCCAAAGTTTCGGTGTTGAGGTGATAGCGGCCTCATGAACTGAATAGGGAAATGTTATCTCTTTTATCCTTTTGGAATTATTGGTTTTTTTTTGAATGTTTGATAGAGTTTATCTGTAAAACCACCTGTGGCTGGAGTTTTCTTTGTGGGACAATTTAAACTATTTACTTATATCATTATCAGCATCACTTCTTATTTATATGAATATATCATATTGATTATTGCTATTATTTTAGTGACTATATGACTATTGGGTTTTTAATTTTTCTTGAATAAGTCTTGGACTTATATTTTTCAAGAAATACATCTATGACACCTAAGATTTCAAATGTGTTGGCACATACTTTTTTTTGAAAACATTCTCTTACCATGTTTAGAAAACTTTAGCACGAAACACATTTATCAACGGTTACCATCTGGTTCACAAAATCACTGGGAAGGGGCAGCAGCTATATCTGAAAATGAGCAGAAATACCGAGAGGCTGGGTGGTGAGGACACAGCGGAGTCGCCCCTCCCAGGAAGTTCACATTCCTCCTCCATTTTCTCTCTTCTTTCTGGAACTCTAATTATTCAGATGTTGGTTAATATTATTTCCGGAACTCCTATTATTCATCACCATTAGCTCCCCCCCTCCTCATAATTTCTATTTCTTTGGCTCTTTGCTTTCCTGTCTACAAAAGGATTTCATTAATTTTATTCTTCAGCTTTTCTACTAAAGTTTTCATTTTTGTTCTATTTATTTTTAAATTTCACATTTCTAATACAATTAAAAATGAAAACCTTTAAAAGAAGTTAAAAATTGTTCGCCAATTCTGATGGTGTGTTTCTCAGCCCTCCATGCAGGCCTATGTAACCCTGTTTTGTGGGTCATCCAGGGTTAGAACTGCTGTGTCTTCCTGATGAACGGACTAATCTGTATTTCTAGTAATACTAATTTGCTTTAATGCGTGTTGTGATTGATATTGATAAAGTTGTGCCTTTTTTCTTTTGGTTGGTGTTCCATAGATATATGCAATGTTTTTTCTCATTTCAGTTTCAACCTTATGTTTTGGGTGTGTTTCTGGAAGATAGCATGCAGCCCGGTTTTAATTTACTCCTCTTGGATGTTCTTGTCTTTAATAGAGCATAGCGGTATGGACACTTCTGAAATCCTGCAGATATTATGATGACAGTGTAATCATTGTGTTCATTTAGCCAAATAACTCAAAGGATCGCTAATATTTTAAAAGCACAAGGATACCTGTGAAAACTTGTTGGACTTTTATTGAACGTAGCTAGGAAGCATACAGCAGGAAGACAAAGGAGCTCCTTGGAGAGCATTCGATAAGCGGGGCTGTATGTAGTCAGTCGGGAAAGGAATGTGAAATCGTATGGGCAAGATAGGTACCAGCCGGGCTCCCTTTCCACGGGGCAGTGACCGCGCCACCTCTGGGTCAGCCTTTCGGCCAGGCTCTGAGCCCGCAGACCTTCTGTCCCTGGCCTTGTTCCATGGCAGTCGTTACCTGCCCCAGCGTCAGACCAGGTTGGGCAACTTATTGGAAAATACTCGAGGGTGGTATTAGTAAACAATCCAAGCATTATTGTTTTGCCTGTATCAAAGTTTGGGATGATGTTTTCCTTAACGATTTAACATCAAAATTAATTTTTTTTTAAATCACAACGTGTGCATTATGGCCTTATGAATGTGATAAGGTTAGGGGTAACATTACCTACAAAACAAACTACAAAGGCTAGAGGCAGTTGTAAAATAAACATTTGTACACAAGAAAATTAAGCTGTGGCATGGGTATTGTAAAACTTAGAATTGGCATAATTAGCTTAATAAAGAGCAAATGGTGGGGGATGATGCATCTACCACACTCACTTTCATAAAGATGGAGGTCTGCCCCGGAAGAGAGTCTGTTACGTAAGACAAAAAAAATACACAAACTTCTTTGTGGTAAGCCACTGAAATTTGGAGTTATTTGTTACAGCAGCTAATGTTATCCTAACTAGTGCAAATTAACAGGAAGTGTCCAAGATTTACATGAAGAAACTTTAAAAGTGTTTAGAAGAATGTATGAAATCTGAATAAATGGATACCATATTTATGGATGACAACTGACTACTGCCAAGATGTAATTTCCACCTAAATGTCTCTAATTTTAACACAATACTTTAAAATATATACAACTTTATCTGTAAAATCACACTAAGAAGATTAAAAAATAACATTTTGAAAGAGAATAATACAGGGTAGGGACTTCCTCTATCAGACATCAGATACCAAAGCTTTATTGTAAGATTATGATTAAATCAGAAGTGGCCGTGTCATTTAAATAACAAACAGGTCAATGAAACAGAACAAATCGATCAGAAACAGACCCATGTACTTATGAAAATTTTGCATATGACTAAGTTGGCATTCAAATCAGGAAAGAAAGGACAAATAGAAAAATGTCGTTGAGACAATTAGCCACCCATTTTGAAAAATATAATGCTAGATGATTTCAATCTCACACCTTTTTCAAAAATAAATGACAATAACCAAACTACAAAGGGTTGTAGGAAAATCTACTTATATCCTTGGAGTTAGAGAAAATCATAAGAAAAAAATTAACAAACCTATCAAGTCACAAACTTGATAACATTAAAATAACCTATCATGTATGCCAAGACACCATAAACAAAGGAGAAACAGTATACAGTAGACAAATAATTATTACCCAGAATATATAAAACACCTCCTACAAATTTATAAGAAAATGACAAAACACCAGTAGAAGGATGGTCAAAGGGTATATACTGGTATTTCACACATAAACATACAAAAAGATACTCAGCCCCACCGTTAATTGGAAAAATTAAAACAATAAAAGGATATCATTTCTTGACCATTAGATTGGACAATTTTGAAAAGTTTGTTAATATAAACTATTGGCCAGAGAGTAGAGAAATAGCTATAATTGTATTTCTGATGGTACAGTTTGAAGGGAGGACATTTGGGCAATACTGTTAAAATTTAAAAAGCATATACCCTTTAACACAACAATTCCACTTGTCTATCTACTCTAGGAATTAATTCACTTGTATATACAAGGAGCTATATAGATAGGTTTTCTTTGTAGCATTATCAGTAATAAGAAAACTTGACAACAACTTAAATGCTCACCCATATGAACTATAAGCACCTGGAAGCAATAAAAAGAGTCAAGTGGCTCAGCATGAATTGATGTGGAAATAGGTCCCATGCTCAGGGATAAGACACAACATTACGTTAAAAAGGTAGCACTTACAATGCCATTTGTAAAGTGTGCAAAGAAAGAAAACACACAACACACACATTTACTTCTGTATGTACTTATATGTGCGTGTAGATGCTGAGATAAAGTTAGGAAGGATCAACGCCAAACTCCAGGCAGGGAGAGCCTGTGGGGGGCGAGAATGGGACTGTGGTGGCCTCAGGGACGCCTTCTACAGTGAGAATGCATTGGTGTATTCAACAGTATAATTTAATAAATCAAAGCAGAAAAATATGTAAACGCTGAGACTTCCACCCCAGAGATTTTTATTTGGATGGTTTTGGTAGGAATTGGTGTTTTTTGACATCTTCCTGGGTGATTCTGAGACCATTGGCTTGAAGATCGAATTATTGGTTATTGTAGACCCTATAGTATAGTCTTTAATTCGGTTTCTTATGTTTCCTATAATGTAATTTCTCATTGCAATGCTGGCATAGTGCTCGCTTTGACCACATATGTCCTAAAACCGGAATGATATAGAGAAGACGTGCCTGGGCCTGCACAAGGGTGACATGCAAATTCATGAAACATCCCATACATTTGTCAACATGGAACATTTTCTGTTGTGTATTGAACTGTGGGGTTTGAGGCACAGACTTCTTGTGGCATCTTGTCTGATAAAGATGAAGAATAAATTCATGGACTAACACATTTCTTTAATAAAAATGTAGAAGTTTATTGGAAGCATATACAAACTCCATCTGAGCAGAGGTGTCCCAAAGGGGAACCCCCTAGGGAGGGGCCCCCATATGGGAAAGCCTGCTCTCTCTCTCTCTCTCACTAATGGGAACAATTAAAAGAAATCCCTCCTCGTGTTCCTTTTCTCCGGTTTATATATGTTGCAGTTTTTTGTTTGAACCTGACCCTCTCTAATTGGACCTTTTGTTAATTTAGGGCCCCCATGCTTTCCTCATTGGTTACTTTGTTACACAGTATCAGTTTCAAAAGCCAAAGCTCAGTGGTGCCCCCTTTTCCTCTCCCCTTGTCTTATAACATTCCTCTATTCTCTGTGAAAATACGTTTCCTTCGTTCCATTATCCTGTGACTTTTCTGTATCTTCGGTGAATGCATGTCCTCTTCCCTCCTTCTCCTGTGGCATTTTTCTGTCTGTTGTACAAGTAAGATAAGCATTTTGGCGTCTCCAAGCTGCTCACGTCAGGGCTGCTTTTGATCTACCTTCTAATTGCTTCAATTGCTCATCCTTCACATATGCATGCCTCCCCCATGGACCCTCTGTGTTCCCTAAACCTGCCTATTTTGTCCCTAGAATTCCTTTCAGTATAATTTACCACAATTTAAAAAGTAACAGTATAAGGCATTTAATTAAAACTATAGAGAAAGATTTTAATGGGTCCTTTGTCACTAACTCAGTTGTCATCAGCCTGTTCGCATGATCATTGGTTTTCCTTCTGTCCTCGGGCAAAGCTCTAATTTTGCTCCCGTGTAGCATTGTTCGGTGCGAAGCCCACGTTAATGCATGCCATTCCCGTCCTGCGTCCCTCGGCCCCCAGGAGTCGGGGCATATCTACCCCGAAGAGAATTCCTTGAGGGTCTCAGGGAAGCAGGCACATACCCTCCAGTTGGGAGCCAGAGGACAGGCGACAGGGCTCAGGCCATGAGCATGTCTGTGCAGAGTGAGCCACAAGGAGAGCGTCCTTGTGAGCAGGAAGCGGCTCAGAAGGTGCTGCAGGAATCGGGTCTTTATGGAGCAGTGCTGCCCGGGCTGGTGTGTAACTTATAGTCTAGCGGCTTCCAAACCCTGATTTCCAGCACCGCCCGCCCCCGAGTGGTCCCTGTACAAAAGGGAACGTGGACTAGTTCCTCGAATGTCATAAACACACGCAGGATTATGTCATGTTTAGCCTGGCCCAGGGCGGCTGTTTTGCTCATAACCCAGAAATGTCTGCACATTTAAACCCAGAAAAAGCAAGCACCTCACCTTGGGACCCAGTGGGTGATGCCCCAATTCACCTTTCAGTCAAGCCTTCCTGTCTGCTGATTGTCTTCTCTCTTTTGGTTTTCCCATCCCAGCTAGCAAGACAAGGCCTCAATGTTGTGCTGATCAGCCGGACGCTGGAAAAACTACAGGCTATTGCCGTGGAGATTGGTGAGCGACCCCAAGGAATGAGGGAAGTGTCTGTGGAGCCCTCTGGCCAGGTCTGCTCTGGTCCTGCCTGCAGAGGCACCGCCAGCATCCCCACCTGCTCCCTGGAGCCTGGGGTGCGGGCCCTTCTGCTGGAGCTCAGTTTACAAAGCTACGTGCGGGCTGTGAAGGGGCCGTTCGTTCACCGCTGAGTCTCTGGCAGGCGAGGCAGGATCAGAAGCAGCACCAGTAGGTCTTCTCTCTTCTCTGGTCCTCATCTCTAGAATCAGACCACCCCATCCAGAGGCCCAGCTTCCTGGTGGCTTCTGCCACTCCCTGTGGGACTTCCCTTCACGTGTCTGTGCTCTGCTCCTTGCAGGAAGGGTAGGGGCGACGCTTCGTGGTGACACTCAGATTTAAAAAAAAAGACTTGGCTCAGGGCTGCTGTGCAGGCTGTGAAGACTGCACTGCACAACCCTGGGAGGCCGCACTCACAGGACAGCGTGTCATTATCATGACCCCTCTGAAGTGTCCTTAGCTAATGACGATCACAGTATCCCTTTTTGGGATTTGCATTTTAATGATCAATTATTAATTTAGTAATTAACACACTCCTTAACTCAAAGGAATAGGCCTTTAATGATAAAGACTCGGGAAACCACGGCAGGCCGCCTGGGGGACAGTTTGTGTCCCTGGGGCGTCAGGGTTAGGAGGCGGACGGGGAGGCTCAGTGCCCTTGGGCCGATGAATTCTGTGTCTGGATATCAGAAGTAACTCTGACCAGGATTTGGGCATTCTTCAGTGCTCCTCCCGAAATGTTAACATGTGATTTTATCGGCCTCTTAAAGAGCAAGCAGTGTCTTCAGTCTGAAAGCACCCCCACCCCCAAACTAAGCCTCAACATCACTTGCCCCAGAAATATTGGGTCTGGCTCCAGCGCTGGGAGGGGCAGCTGGTGACATCTGTGCTGCTTCCACATCTGGCTGAGCTCCTGCACAGGCAGGTTCACCGCACAAGGCTAGTTCATGTGGGAGAGTGGAAGGGCCTGGCGGGGAGCAGTGCGGGTGCCTCGGGCAAGGCATTAGCGTCTCAGCTGGTTTCTCCTCTGGAAAATGCGGACAGCACCTACTTGGCATGGTTGGAGAGAGGACTAAAACAGGAGATGGTGCAGGTAAACGCTTGGTGAATGCTAACGTGTTGGGCAAATGCAGAGGGTGGCTGTGTCTCTGTGGAGGGGCCTGACATGGCACAGGGGGCCTCACACTGTGCTCCGCAGCCCTTAGGCCAGGCCTCTCAACCGAGCGAGCAACAGAGTCAGCTGGGGCGCGGGTGCAGAAGACCCCTGGGCCTCCCAGGGGCGCCTGGCTCTCTAGGTCCCGGGTGGAGCCTGAGGTTTTGTGTTTCTAAAGAGTGGTGCTGATGGTGGTGGTGCCGATGCTGTGTTCTGGGGACCCCACTTTGAGAATCACTGAGTTAAATCTAATGCGTGTACTTGTTACTGTGGTAATGCTCAGACTCACCCCTCTAGCACATGCCAGCTTTATCCGGGCTACTTCTTGTCTCTAATGGGGTGGTGGGCTTGTGCTCATAAACGTCGCTCATGGTGCGTGGGAGCGCAGGGGAACTCCATGGGCAAGAGGGGATTTGGACTCGTGATCACTGAAGAATAACATTGTCTCGAATGCAGAGCGCACTACAGGGAGGAGGGTGAGGATCATACAAGCAGATTTCACCAAGGACGACATCTATGAGGATATTAAAGAAGAACTCAAAGGCTTAGAAATTGGAATTTTAGGTAAGCAAATTGCAATGCTCAAAGCGTGTTGTAATACATCAGTGCAATAACTACCTCGGTGGCCCTTGATTATCCCACGGTGGCTTGAGCTTAACCCATAACTGTGTTTTAAGCTGTAGCATTAACGAATATTAAAGTTCAGTTCTTCAAGAGGCGTTACCTGACTAACAGATTTATATATAGCTTTAGAATGTATCAGATGTACATATCTCTACCTTCCCGACCGCCTTTCCCAATGTCAGAGAGGATGAATGTTCTCTCACTGACTGACACTGACACTCGGCAGGAAGAGGGAACCTCACAAACACTCGCCGGAAGGAACACGTTACCCAACACACTTGGCTGTGATTGGCCCATGAAATGGCAGCGCAGTGCGCGTACTTGTGAATTGACCACCTTATTCAGGACACAAGACGATGTTTTTTCTGTGATGATTATAAACACGCTATTTCATCACTACGTACACAGTACAATGTCTGTATTGTGCATAGAAAGAAGGCTTGATTTCTAAAGTTCCTGCTGTATTTAAAAAAATAATTACTAGTTCTTTTTACTAATAACAATGAAAAACATATCGTTGCAGAAAAACTGGAAAGAGTAGAGAAGCATATAAAAGAATTATGAATTTCTTAAAATCCTGATGTCCTGAGAGAACATTTTGGTGCATATCCTTCCAGATACATATTTTCTTTCTTTTTTTAAAAAAAAATATTTTATTGATTTTTTACAGAAAGGAAGGGAGAGGAATAGAGAGTTAGAAACATCAATGAGAGAGAAACATCAATTCAGCTGCCTCCTGCACACTCCCTTTTGGGGATGTGCCTGCAACCACGGTCCATGCCCTTGACCAGAATCGAACCTTGGACCCTTTAGTCCGCAGGCCGACACTCTATCCACTGAGCCAAACTGGTTAGGGCCAGATACATATTTTCATATGTCTACATGGATCTTACGTGTTTACACATATTTATTTACATATTTACTTATTTTAAATTTTGTTCTTTCCATCACCAACTGTCCCTTCTGTGTGTTGTGCATTTTTAAAAGCCGTTCATCACACACGCTTTCCCCTGCCTTCAGCTGAGCAGCCGTGGTTGTGAGTGACTGCATGGCGCTCCAGCTGGGCTGCACCCCATTCCCTTCATGTGCCTCCTGTCCCTGGACCATGGTCTTCCCTCAGATCTGTTCAGTTATCAAATCATGTCGCAATGAACGACCTCGGGTATCAATCTTGTTGAAGGTATTTTCTTTTTTTTAAAAATATTTTTATTGATTTCAAAGAGGAAAGGAAAGGGAGAGAGAGAGAGAGAGAAACATCCATGATGAGAGAGAATCATTGATCGGCTGCCTTCTGCATGCCCCCTACTGGGGATCGAGCCCGCAACCTGGGCACGTGCCCTGACCGGGAATCAAACCCTGCTCTCCAGGTTCATAGGTCGGCACTCAACCACGGGGTCATGCCGGCCAGGCATGAAGGTATTTTCTTAAAAACACTTCCAAGAGAAGAATTTCTGGGTTGAGTATAACTGTTCTTAAGGTTTTCAACAAACATCTGCCACTGGCTCTTCTGACATCTTTTTGCTTTGCCTCCCCTGGCAGTCAACAATGTTGGAATGATCCCCAGCCTTCTGCCCAGCCATTTCCTTAACACACCGGACGAAATCCAGGTACAGCTGTGCTTTCTGTGGCGCCATCCTCTCAGCAGGGCCGGGGAGGGTGTCGGGACAGAATTCTGTGTCCCAGGGGGGTGTCTGGAGGTTTCCCTTTCTTCTCATCTTAGTACTTGGTCCACAGCAAGGGATCACTGCTCAGGGCCATTTCTAAGATAAGGTCACCTCTCCCCTCCTCCACATCAGCACCTGCCGCTGCTGCCCTAGTCTTTTTGGGGCTCTGTGCTGTGCTCATAAGGGGTAACCCTGCCTGAAAAATTTATGGCTGTGTATGCAAGTGGGAGAAGCGCTTTGGGTTTCTTTGTCTTCCCTGGTAATAAAATTTGTTCAGCGTTCAGCTTGAGGGAAGTCAGTGATACAATCTCTGCGGTTGAGGTATTTGTTGTAAGTTCAGCAAGCGTGGCTCAGACCCATGGCCGCCATTGCTGGCCATGCGTGAATTTGTTGTGCATTTAGCAGCCCTGGAAGGTACTCGTTGTTACGTCTTCCCAGGCTCTGACCTTTGAGGTCATGGGGTTATATCCCTTCTGAACAGGCTGTCGCGCTCCCAGTCCCCGACTGTGCAGGTGCTCCCATGCTCCCATGTGAGCCCGAGCCTGCTGCCTGGGGCAGAGTGCCCACTGCTGGGACGTAGCTGCACACCCTTGCCATGCCCCTCCTCTCCATGAAGCAGATGCCATTCTTGCTTCCTTCTCTATTCATGTCTGTACTTGTGCCCGTTTCTGTGTCTACCCCTCTTTCCCACTCTGTCTGTCTCGGGACACTCTACTAGTTTCTTTATCTGGCCTCTGTAGCCTGGAACCTCCACCTATTATACAGCCACTGGCCTCTCCTCCGCTGTCCCCTAGCCAGTGGTCGGCAAACCGCGGCTCGTAAGCCACATGCGGCTCTTTGGCCCCTTGAGTGTGGCTCTTCTTCAAAATACCACGTGCGGGCGCGCATACAGTGCGATTGAAACTTCGTGGCCCATGTGCAGAAGTCGGTTTTCAGCCTGGGCGAGTCTATTTTGAAGAAGTGGCGTTAGAAGAAGTGACAGGAGATGCAGCACAGGCGGGCCACGGGATACGCAGCGAGGGGGGAGGTACATTGTTTTGAGGTACGTTCGCTGAGTTCGACCCCTTCCAACTCTCCCATCTACACTTGTCTTGTGTACTTGTTTCAGACAGACGAGTGTGGATGGGAGAGTTGGAAGGGCTTGACCTCAACGAAAGTACCTCAATCAGATTGAGGACGTTTTTAGCAAAGGCCAGCTTAGGAGGACCCTAACTAAGTTAATAACAATGTACCTACCTATATAGTTTAAGTTTAGAAAATTTGGCTCTCAAAAAAAATTTCAATCGTACCGATGATATTTGGCTCTGTTGACTAATGAGTTTGCCGACCACTGCCCTAGGCCCACGCACGCTACCCTCTTCCTCCAGCTGGAAAGTAACCGCCTCCCTTGGAAAAACTGTGTCCACATTCCTCTTTACATTTTTTGAGGAAACTCTTAGTAATTGACTTCTGTTCAAGATCACACTGCACAGAAGCACAGTACGGACGGCAGCCGTTTCCCAGTCCTAGCGCATGCTTCCTGAACTCCCGTGAGGAGCCGAATGTGCCGGCTGTGCGAGTGAGGGAACGGCTCAGACGCGTGCCTCCGCCCACTTTATGTTTCTTTAGCACCGACTGCATGTCAAGAGAATGTCTCCACTGATTTGTGGTTATGGTTGTTTATTCCAGAGCCTCATCCGTTGTAACATCACCTCGGTAGTGAAGGTATGTGATCAGTGTGTGTGCCGAACGCATTAACGTGGAGCAGCTCCCAGCATGTGGCAACCAGGATACCGGCCCTTCCTGTGGAGGGGAATCTCCGGACTTGAACTGCACTTGACTGCGAGGCCGTGGCATGGCCTTTCGGTTGTTTTGTTCTGTTTTCATCCAGCGCAGGGAGGGATTCATGCTCCCTAGTGTTTGAGGCCTATTTCTGCCTTCAGTTTTGCCACATGTCAGAACATATTAGACCTGACGCTGCTGAAACTGATTCTGGATTCCAAGGTGACTTTTTAAAAAATCCAGTACTTTCCTCTGATTTTATTCTAGTAAGTAGAGGAAAAGTCGCTCTGTTGGAGAAACAGACAGAGGGCAGGCATGGATTTTATGGACTCTTGTCCATAAGTCCTTGCCAGTTGGAGTTCATGCATCTCTGACTCCAGCTCGGCCACCAGCTGGCTGGGCAGCGCTGGGCGTGCTGTTTAACTCCCTGGAATCTCAGATTCTTCATCTGCTCGAAAAGTGTGGCACTGTGTCGTGTCGGGTGCTGTTCAGCACAAGCATCTATAGGCATGACTGCCACAGAGCTGACCTGACTGTGCCCTGGAGGGAGCAGGGAGAGGGGCCCCTCCTGGGCAGGCAGCTGGGGAAGGTGCTGCTGAGGAGCAGGCCCAGCCGCCGCCGGCTGAGCGGATGGCACTTTTGTGTGAACATTGATTTCTCTCCTCTGAATGGCTTGTGAGTGAACCCTGGGCTCTGAGCCCCCACTGACCCCACAGCCGGTGCCTGGCTCAGGCCACAGAGTTCACAACTGCGCCTGGCGCCCTGTGGCCACTCCCCGGGCCCCGTGGAACCACAACAGGGAGCCAGGTGTGACCCCTGGCTGCATGGGTCCAGACCCTGGCTGGGGAGCAGCAGGAGGCTCAGTCTCATCTTGAGGACGTGGACTGGCCGTGGAGGATGGCTTTCCCACAGGAGAATCAGCTGTTCTCGACCTAAGGAGAGGGGATGGATGCTGAGTAGAGCCAAAACATTTTTTTTTTTTCAGGTGGATAAGTTGGGCTGACAAAAATTGTTTTTACCATTGATTGTTTTTCTGTAAGCATAGTGGTATTTTACGTAGCCTGCCCAGTGTTCATTGGTACACACATTCTTTTAGGCTGAGCAATCAATAGCTTTTCAAACTCCCAGCTGATGTAATTGTAAGTTTTATATTTCCAACTGTTGTCGGTAGTCTTACCACTAAAATCTTTCACATTATTTGACACGTGGATCTCTCACTCTTGGTCCATTTGATCACGGGGCTTCCCAGATGTATTTGATAACCCCGACTCCTTTAGCAGAGGAATGTTTTGATTTGCTAAACAATTATTTTATGTATTGTTAGACACTAACTTCCCTAAATAACAGAGAAAACACAAGGAAGGTTAGCTTATAAGCATGCCACCCCAGCTGTCCACACTGGTGGGAGGCATGGCAAGTACCCTTAATTATTCCACAGGAGCCGTCTGGGAATAGGAGAGACCCCTGTCAGGGCAGGGATGGGAGGTGAGATCTGAGACTAAATATTGGGAGCTTTGTGACAGAGACTCACAAACTCAACGTCCTCTCTCTAACCGGGATTACTCCCCCCGCGAGGCTAGCAGGGGTCCTCAAACTTTTTAAACAGGGGGCCAATTCACCGTCCCTCAGACCGTTCGAGGGCCGGACTATAGTTGAAAAAAAAACTATGAACAAATTCCTATGCCCACTGCACATATCTTATTTTGAAGTAAAAAAAACAAAATGGGAACAAATACAATATTTGTATTTGCATGTGGCCCTCGGGCCGTAGTTTGAGGACCCCTGGGCTAGAGCATTCAGCCGAGAGACTTTGAGGACATGCTGGCGTGCTCCTCAGTGACGCTGGAAAAGCCAAGGAAGGGTGATGGCAATCTAGGCCTCATCCTTTTCTCACCTCCCTTCAAATCCAGGGTTTTAAGAGGCAGTCCCGTAGGTTCTAGGGACCACCCCCACCACGCTCTGGAGGCCCCACAGATAGGGCGTGGCAGGGACAGAGTGCCCCCCCCCCCCCCCCGCCCCCGCCCCGGAGCTCCTGGGGCTCCCAGGCCACATGCAGAGACTGGCAGAGCTAGTCTTCTGGCCCTGGGCCTTTTGATTTCTCTGCTTTGCCCCACCCGTTTGGTTCCTCTCTGTCTCAAACCTGCTCCCCAGACAGGGCCCCAGTCCACTCGGATGTACGTTTGAGAACCCTTGAGTTCACACAGTTGCCGCCTCCTTAATTCTTAAAACGTGTGCCTTACAATTACGATGTGAAAAGCTCTTTAACGGGATGTTTAAGCTCCAGAAGTTGCAGAAAAGACCTCTTTTGGGCCAGAAGGTTGGGAGGGGGAAGGGACTTCCCAATACAGTTGTAATTCTGACAGACAGACAGACAGACATGTCTGTCTGGGGAGCTAGCACAGACTACCTGCAGGTTGCCTATGTGGCCGCTGTTGGATTGACAGGTGTCCTCCCTGGTACTTGCGATGCCCATGGACACCTGCGTGATGTTCTGACCCCCCTCCCCGCCCCCCCCCCTCCCCCCCCCCCGCCCCAATCCTAACTCACGGCTGAGGCTTGTGACGAGCAGCCTCCGCTTGCCTGTCTCCTGGGGTAGAGAGTATCCGGGACCCTCAGTGCTGACCCCTCACCAGGACAATTACCGTAATTTTTCACTGCCCTCATTTTGCAGGAAGACTGGAGCTTTAGCCGGAGAAGCCAGAGGCCTCTGAGCAGTTGGCCATTTGTCTGGGTTGGGTCCTGTGGGTTCCGGCCTGACTCTAGTGTTGCCAGAATGACCTCCAATGCGTGTGGCCACCTGAGAAGATTAGGCCGTTCCCCAGCTCCCTCCCACACCCACTCCCCCAAGTTGCACGCCCATTGCTATTTGGTTCCTTTGTCAAGGCTTAAGGTTGACCTTCTCTTGTAGATGACCCAGCTAATTCTGAAGCACATGGAGGCAAGGTAAGGCCTTTCTTTGAAACAGTGGGGCGCACGGGCTCCCTGGCCTGGCAGGCGGCGGGTGTGGAGGCTGGGGCTGGGGCGCCTCTGGCTGCGGCTTTAACAAGCGATAACACTGTGATGACCGGACATGGACATTACAGGGGAAATAACATTCTGCCCCGGCCAGCTTTGCAACACACAAGCATATTGAAGGTCAAGTGCAACATACACTGGAGGAGGAAGAGAACAGCGGATTCAGCACACATTGTAGTTAAAAATTAACTCACGTTGAGCATAAAAGAAACTTCAGAAGTTGGCCTGAGACCAAGATCATCTCTTTGTTATTATAAATTTCAGCTCTTGTCAGAATGACTACTCCAGTTTAGTGGTAAAAATCAGCACCCCATCAGCACCCCATCAGCACCGCATCAGCACCCCATCAGCGCCTCCATTTACGCCACATCTTTATCACCCTGTTCCCCGGTCTCACACACCCACGGGAGCGGTCTCAGGCCGTGTTCATGAGCAGCAAGTGGCCGATGGCTCTGTCCTCCCTCGAGGAAGCGAGGCTGGCCCTGCTATTCTAATGTGCAGTTTTGTGGTTTTTCTGGATCAAACCGGTCTCATTGGGGTGGATTAAATAGATTACATTTCCAAAGGGCACTTAGGGGACCCTGGGACTTGTGAAGACGCCTGTGTGAGCAGGTGATGGGCCATCCAGTTCCACCCAAGACTGATGGCATCTGCCTTGTTGTGGGTCCTCACGGGCAGAAGGCCTTGAGCGCCTGTGCCCGCGCTCCAGGGAGAAGGATCCCCTCCCCTCTTGTCTGCGCTCAGTGGGTTCCTGCATTTCAGTGGGGGCCCCTTGTTGCAGCAGAACCCATTCCAGGTGGCAAGCCCTGATGCCCACTGACTGCCCAGGGTCACCATTGTGGGGCCGTGGCCCTGAGGGAAGCAGAGAGGGGTTCCCCGGCGCTCACAGAGCCCCTTGGTTTCTTCCTTCGCACGGAGCCCCCAGGCAGCACAGCCCCTGAAACTTTGCTTCTTTGCCTTTTAGGAGGAAAGGGCTCGTCCTGAACATTTCTTCTGGGGTGGGCCTCTTTCCCTGGCCTCTCTACTCCATGTATTCGGCTTCCAAGGTGAGTGACAGCATGGAGTTCCAGGCTCCTCCTCCCTCCCTTGCTGTTCCCAGTTGCCATTTTCCTGTGGCCCATCTGGCCAGTCCATGGGCAGATCGCCAGGAATCGCTCTCCTGTGTCCAGGGCGGAGCTAGTCAGCAGGGGTTTGGGTGCGAATTAGAAGAGGGCACAGCCCCGGCTGACGAAGGCCTGCAGCAGAACAGAGGGGGAGGGGACCCAGGCAGGTGCAGCCCTGGCCCCAGCCCTCACTCACCTCCTTGCCTGGGAGCCCTGCTGTCCACTGTGGTTTCTCCCTGCCCTGGAGGCCTAGCCAGGTGTCCCCGTGCCCTTGTCTTAAAAACAAACTTGGGGGGTGGGCGGGTGTGCTCTACACAAGGGACAGCCCCCCACCCCGGGTTGGGTCATGTATGTGCAGTGGCCCGAGGTATGTATTTATCCCCACTATGTATGTTCCCATTCATTGCGGGATCTCTTCTCAGACCAAGAGATGAAGTCCTAACTCGCATCAGAGAAGCGGCCACTTTTTTTTTTTTTTAAATATATTTTATTGATTTTTCACAGAGAGGAAAGGAGAGAGATAGAGAGTCAGAAACATCGATGAGAGAGAAACATCGATCAGCTGCCTCCTGCACATCCCCTGGGGATGTGCCCGCAGCCCAGGTACATGCCCTTGACCGGAATCGAACCTGAGACCTTCCAGTCCGCAGGCCGACGCTCTATCCACTGAGCCAAACCGGTTTCGGCGAAGCGGCCACGTTTTAAGACAACGTGGTGGGCTCCTGCGGGGCCTCTGGAGCCTGCAAAGTTGGTTCTGACGGAGAAAGCAAGCTCCGGGCCCTGAGGTGTTTCTCCTTCTCGCTCCAGGCTTTTGTGTGCACGTTTTCCAAGGCCCTGCAAGCGGAATATAAGGAGAAAGGAATAATTATCCAGGTGAGGCTGACAGTTCCGAGTCCCCTGAAGAGGCGCTCCAGGTCCCCGTGGAGCCGGCCACTGCCTCCTGCAGGGCTGGTGCTGAAGTGCAGCGGGAGGAGTGGTCTGCATGCCTCTCCGGGGTACTGGCCGCTGTGCCACTGTGGTTGCGCCTGCTGCCACCCTCTGCCGTGCCCTGGGCTGGAGCAGGAAACGGAGCAGGGCGAGTGAGTGCCCAGGAGCGCTGTCGCCCCTCTTGCTGCCCGATGCTGCATCACGCCAGAAGTTGGGGCCTGGTCGGCCATGCTTTCCGCTCTGCTGTAGGTACGGGAGACGGGCTTATGTGGGAGGATGGTGGAGAGGAAAGAGAGCACTGGGCACCGGTCCACGTTGGAAGGGGTGGGGGTGCCCTCTTGCGGGCTGCTCATTTGTGCTGGGCCCCAGAGGTCCTCCCCCCTGGCTCTGAGCCGCGGGCAGAGGGGCTCGCCGCCCCTTCACCCACAGCCGCACACCGATCGGGCGGTCCTGCTGTCTGTAGGCTGAGCAATAGGACATCTTGTGTCAGCGATGTCCAAGCGGTTGGCTCGCAGCACGGAGTGAAGTGATTTCTAGGACCTGGAATAAAAGGTGTATTTGCAGGTTTCTTTGTTGTTGTTTGGGAGGAAGTTGTATGGCATATATTAGAAGTGGAAAGGCTCACTCACCCTGACATCTTTGTTTTTTTTTTTTTTTTTTTAAATATGTTTTTATTGATCTCAGAGAGGAAGGGAGAGGGAGAGAGAGAGAGAAACATCAATGATGAGAGAGAATCATTGATTGGCTGCCTCCTGCACGCCCCCTACTGGGGATCGAGCCCACAACCCGGGCATGTGCCCTTGGCCGGAATCAAACCTGGGACCCTTGAGTCCACAAGCCAACGCTCTATCCACTGAGCCAAACCAGCTAGGGGTCACGTGACATCTTTAAAATCATTGGTGTGCATGTGGATTTCAACTAAAATGCTCACGGGTATGAGACCATCTCAGGTGGCTACGTTATAAATTAACCAGCTATAGGTAAAGCTTATTCAAAAGGCAGATACGAGTTAATGGTGAGAACTTTGCAATTAACATCGACTTCCCGCCGCTGAGTGGCGGGAACAGCACGCCATGCCGTTAGGCCACTCGCTCTTTGCTCTGCTGACTGAAGTCCCGCCCATCAGGGATTTCCCTTCCTGCCCATCTTCCAGCTCCCAGCTGCAGACAGATTCCTTTTGCACAAGTGCTACCCCAAGCAGGCTGTTCGCTGCAGTAAAAAATAACCCTTCACATCTCACTGACTTCCAACCACAAAGATTTATTTCTCATTCATGATGCGCATCGACTGGGAGCTGCCAGGGCATCAGCTCGGGGTAGTGACGCAGGGACCGGAGGATGGAGCAGCCGCTCCTTGGGGTTGTGAGCTGACGCGCCAGGGCAACGTGTAGCAGTTCTAGAGGGTCTTGCTTTGATAACGAAGGGCTCTGGCTCACAAAAGACGCCGGTCACTTTTGCTCATATTCATGGGCCAGATTTGGTCACATGGTCCCACCCAACCATGTGTAATTCTATCACGTGTCTGGAGGAAAAAAGAACTAAAAATACTTGGTGAACCACACGAATGCTTACCAGAGCTACTTGCTTACTAGTCATATGGCAGGCTTAGCATCACCGTGATCTTGAGAACTGTGGTGAGAGAGGCTGGGGCTGCCAAGTGAGTGGGTTCCATGGGGCAGCAGGGGTGGGAGGAGGTGGGGGAGGGGAGGGGCCCCTTCCTGGATGCAGGAGCCTCGGAGCTGCTCTCCTAGCAAGTGAGAGAAGGTGAAAAGGCTCTGCGACCTTTCAGAACCACTGGCCTCTCCAAACACTTATGTAATTGGTGCTCAGTAAAGATTTGTGAATCGGGCAGCGAAGCAGGCACTGGAGGCTTGAGTTTGATTTTCAAATCCCAGCTCTGCCACTTGCCATGTGAGTGATCCTGGGAAGCCTGCTGAAGCTCCGCGAGCCTCAGTTTCCCCATCTGTAAAAAGGGGTTTAGCATGCCTGCTCACTTCTCTAGGTTCTTATAAAGATTTAATGAATGAACAAATATGCACATTTCACCCCTGTTTATGAAGCCCCTGTGCTTCCCAATGAGGAATGAAAATACTATTTCCCCATCTGGAAATGGGTTGGGAATGCATGCTCCTGCATGTCTCCAAGAGGAACACGGTGAGATCTTTGGAAGAAAGTGTTTTGCCAATTAACGACGATAGCATTCATTTCCATGAGGGCCCATTCAAGCGTGTTGACTGAGTCATAACTCGATTCAGTTATGAACAGTGTCATGTCAGGGGTGATGTGAAGAAAAGCTGACATGATGAAAATTGCAAATGTGATGTGAAGAAAAGTAAAACCAAGAAAACAATCACAGACTTTTTTCCTCTAAAGATGCCGAGCTCTGTGTGTCTGGGAGAAAGTACTAGTCAGCCTCCTGCCAGGTGTGGGGGCCGTGGGTGGAAAGAGGGGGTCATGAACGTGCAACCCAGAGGCTTTAGTTGCCCCATCGTTGGCTGTGTGCATTAGAAACACACGTCTGAGGGAGGGTGGCCAGATAAAATACAGAACACCCAATAAAATCTGAATTTCAGATAAATAAGTGAAACTTTAAATGTAAATATAGCCCACAGAGTACTTGGGACATAGTTATACTGAATTTTTAAAAATTTTAAAAAGTATTACATGTCTCCTTTTCCCCCCGATTGACCCCCCAGCACTTCTGCCCCCCCCCCAGGAAACCCCCCACCGCCCCATTGTCCATGTCCATTGGTTATGCTAATATGCGTGCATACAAGTTCTTTGGTTGATCTCTAACCCACCCCCCTCCCCTGCCTTCTTTCTAAGGTTGGATGGTCTAATCAGTGTTTCAGTCTCTGGACCAATTTTTGTTCATCAGTTTATGTTGTTCATTATATCCCACATATGAGTAAGATCATGTGATACTTATCTTTCTCCGACTGGCTAATTTTGCTTAGCATAATGCTCTCCAGCTCCATCCACGCTGTTGCAAATGTTAAGAATTCCTTCTTTTTTACCACAGCATAGTATTCTGTTGTGTAGATGTACCACCATTTTTTAATCCACTCATCTGCTGATGGGCACTTAGGCTGTTTCCAAATCTTAGCTATTGTAAATTGTGTTGCTATGAACATAGGGGTGCATTTGTCCTTTCTGATTGGTGTTTCTGGTTTCTTGGGATATATTCCTAGAAGTGGGATCACTGGGTCAAATGGCAGTTCCATTTTTATTATTTTGAGGAAACTCCATACTGTTCTCCACAGTGACTGCACCAGTCTGCATTCCCACCAGCAGTGCACGAGGGTTCCTTTTTCTCCACATCCTTGCCAGCACTTGTTATTTGTTGATTTGTTGATGATAGCCATTCTGACAGGTGTGAGATGGTATCTGATTGTTGTTTTGAATTATATCTCTCGTATAATTAGTGACTTTGAGCATGTTTTCATATGTCTCTTCACCTTCTGTATGTCCTCTTTGGAAAAGTGTCTATTTAGGTCCGTTGCCCATTTTTTTTGATTGGATTGTTTATCTTCCTTTTGTTAAGTTTCATGAGATCCCTGTAAATGTTGGAGATTAAACCCTTATCGGATGTAACATTGGCAAATACGTTCTCCCATGCAGTGGGCTCTCTTGTTTTGTTGATGGTTTCTTTTGCTGTGCAGAAGCTTTTTATTTTGATGTAGTCCCATTTGTTTATTTTCTCCTTAGTTTCCATATCGGTAAAGATATTGCTACAACATATGTCTGATATTTTGCTGCCTATGGAGTCTTCTAAGATTTTTATGGTTTCCCATCTTACATTTAAGTCCTTTAACCATTTTGAGTTTGTTTTTGTGAATGGCGTAAATTGGTGAACTAGTTTCATTTTTTCTGCATGTATCTGATCAAATTTCCCAGCACCATTTATTGAGGAGACTGTCTTGACTCCATTGTATGCTCTTGCCTCTTTTGTTAAATATTAATTGAGCCTAATGGCTTGGGTCGATTTCTGGGTTCTCTGTTCTGTTCCTTTGGTCTATATGTCTGTTCTTGTGCCAGTACCAGGCAGTTTTGAGAATAGTGGGTTTGTAATATAGCTTGATATCTGGTATTGTGATCCCTCCAAATTTGTTCTTCTTTCTCAGAATTGCTGTGGCTATTCAGGATCTTTTTTTTTCTTCAGATGAATTTTTGCAGAGTTTGTTCTAGGTCTGTGAAATATGCTGTTAGTATTTTAATGGGGATTGCATTGAATCTATAAATTTCTTTGGGTAGTATGAACATTTTAATGATTTTGATTCTACCAGTCCATGAACACGGTATGTTCTTCTATTTGTTTATGTCTTCCTCTATCTCTTTTTTCAATGTCCTGTAGTTTTCTGAGTAGAGGTCTTTTACCTCCTTACTTAAGTTTATTTCTAGGTATCTTAATTTTTTGTTGCAGTGGTAAATGGTTTTTGTTTTTTTTTTAGTTTCTCTTTCTGTGAGTTCATTATTGATGTATAAAAAAGCCATAGATTTCTGGGTGTTAATTTTGTATCCTGCTACATTGCCAAATTCATTTATTAAGTCTAGTAGTTTTTTGATGGGGTCTTTAGGGTTTTCTAGTTACAATATCATGTCATCTGCAAATAATGACAATTTTACGTCTTCTTTTCCAATTTGGATGCCTTTTATTTTTCCTTCTTGTCTAATTGCAATGGCTAATACTTCCAGTACTATGTCGAACAGGAGTGGTGAGAGTGGGCATCCCTGTCTTGTTCCTGTTCTTAGGGAAAATGAGTTTAGTTTTTGCCCATTGAATATGATGTTGACTGTAGATTTGTTTATAAGGCTTTTATTATGTTGAGGTATGCTCCCTCTATTCCCACTTTGCTGAGAGTTTTTTTTTAATCAAGAAAGGGTGTGGATTTTGTCAAATGCTTTTTCTGTATCGATTGATATGATTATGTGATTTTTGTCTCTCAATTTGTTTATGTGATGTATCATATTTATTGATTTACAGATATTGTACCCTCCTGGTATCCCTGGAATAAATCCTACTTGGTCATGGTGTATGATCTTTCTAATGTAATGCTGGATCCAATTTGCTAAAATTTTGTTGAGGATTTTAGTATCTATGTTCATCAAGGATATTGGCCTGTAGTTCTATTTCTTTGTGGTGTCTTTATCTTGTTTTGGAATAGGGTAATGCTGGCTTCATAGAAAGAGCTTGGAAGTGTGTCTTCCTCTTGAATTTTTTGGAATAGTCTGAGAAGGATTGGTTTTAGTTCTCTGAATGTTTGGTAGAACTCCCCTCTAAAGCCATCCAGACCAGGGCTTATGTTTTCTAGAAGATTTTTTATTACTGCTTTAATTTCATCGGTAGTTATTGGCCTATTCAGGTTTTTTGATTCTTCCTGATTGAGTTTTGGAAGCTTGTATTTTTCTAGGAATATGTCCATTTCATCTAGGCTGTCCAGTTTGTTGGAGTAGAGTTGTTCATAGTATTTTTTTTAAAGAACCCTTTGCATTTCTGTGGGGTCTGTTGTTACTTCACCTATTTCATTTCTGATTTTGTTTATTAGGGTCCTCTCTCTTTGTTTCTTGGTGAGCCAGGCTAGAAGCTCATCGATCTTGTTTATCCTTTCAAAGAACCAGCTCTTGGTTTTATTGATCTTTTGTATTTTTTTTGGTCTCTATGTCATTTATTTCCGCTCTGATCTTTATTATTTCCTTCCTTCTGCTTACTCTGGGCTTTTCTTGTTACTCTCTTTCTAATTCTTTAAATTGTAGGGTTAGGTAATTTATTACCATTTTTCTTGTTTTTTGAGGTAGGCCTGCAGAACTATGTACTTCCCTCTCAGGATTGCTTTCACTCTGTCCCATAGATTTTGGATTGTTGTGTTTTCATTGTTGTTTCTTATCAGGATGCTTTTTATTTCTTCTTTGATCTCTTTGGTAACCCAATCATTGTTTAATAGCATGCTATTTAGCCTCCAAGTGTTTAATTTTTTTCACTTTTTATTGTAGTTGATTTCTAATTTTATGCCATTGTGATTTTTAAAAAATATATTTTATTGATTTTTTACAGAGAGGAAGAGAGAGGGATAGAGAGTTAGAAACATCGATGAGAGAGAAACATCGATCAGCTGCCTCCTGCACATCTCCTACTGGGGGTGTGCCCGTAACCAACGTACATGCCCTTGACCGGAATTGAACCTGGGACCCTTCAGTCCGCAGGCCGACGCTCTATCCACTGAGCCGAACCGGTTTTGGCCATTGTGATCTTCTTGAATTTGAAGAGACTTTGCCTGTGTCTCAATATATGGTCTATCCTTGAAAATGTCCCATGTGCACTTGAGAAGAATGTATATCTGTAGCTTTGGGATGAAATGTTCTGAAGAGGTCAATTAATTCCATCTGATCTAGTGAGTCATTTAGGATTGATATTTCTTTGCTGATTTTTTTGTTTAGAGGATTTATCCAGTGGCATTAATGGGGTATTAAAGTTTCCTATTATGACTGTATTGCTGTCAATCTCTCCCTTGATATCTTCCAGAAGTTTTTTCATGTATTTGGGTGCTTCTGTATTGGGTGCATATAAGTTTATCAGAGTTATATCCTCTTGTTGAATTGCTCCCTTTAGTATTATGCAGTGGCCTTCTTTATCTCTTGTTATGGCCTTCACTTTGAGGTCTATTTTGTCAGATATAAGTATTGCTATCCCAGGTGTTTTTTCATTTCTATTCACCTGAAATTTTTCCCCATACCTTTACTATCAGTCTGTGTTAGTCCTTTGTTCTGAGGTGGGTCTCTTGTAGACAGCATATATATGGGTCATGTTTTCTTATCCATTCAGCTACCCTATGTCTTTTGTTTGGAGCATTTAATCCATTTACATTTAAGGTTAATATTGATAGGTACTTGTTTGTTGCCATTTTTATTCTTTATGCCTGTGTTCCTTCTTCCCTTCTGATTTCTTCTTTTAATAGCAGTCCCTTTAGCATTTCTTGCATTGGTGGCTTGGTGGTAATATACTCCCTTAGCCCTTTTTGTCTGAAGCTCCTTATTTCACCTTCAATTTTGAATGATAGCCTTGCTGGGTATAGTATTCTTGGATTCAGTCCCTTGCTTTGGATTACTTTGTATATTTCATTCCATTCCCTTCTGGTTTGATGTGTTTCTGTTGAGAAATCAGTTGATAGTCTAACGGAAAATCCCTTATAGGTAACTTTTTGTCTCTCTCTGGCAGCCTTTAAAATTCTTACTTTGTCGTTGGTGTTTGCCAATTTAATTATGATGTGTCTTGGTGTCGGTCTTTTTGGGATGCTTTGTTTTGGACTCTGTGTGCTTCTTGAACTTGTGTGAGTTTTTTCTTCCCAATATCAGGGAATTTTTCTGTCACTATTTCTTCAAACAGGTTTTCTATTCCTTGCTCAGTTTCCTCTCCTTCTGGCTCCCCTATTATGCGGATGTTGTTTGTTTTGTGTTGTCCCAGAGCTCCCTTAGGCTCTCCTCCTGCTTTTTAAGTTTTATTTTTTTCCAGTTGCTGCTCTGCTTGGGTGTTTTTTCCTACCTTGTCTTCTAGCTTGCTGGTGCAGTCCTCAGTTTCTGCTAGTCTACTATTGATGCTTTCTATTGTGTTCTTTATCGCAGCTATGTCATTCTTCATTTCTTCTTGGTTCTTCTCCATTTCCTATTGATTCTTACACATGTTGTTGAATTGTCTTCCATCCTTTTCAGTGTCCTTATGACTATTGCTCTGAATTCTTTCTCTGACAAATTGCTTGCCTCCATTTTGTTTACTTCCTTTTCTGGTGATTCCTCCTTTTCTTTCGTATGGGGTCTGTTTCTTTGTCTCCCCTTTTTTGCTCCTCTCAGGGTGTCTGGTAATGTGGTTCACTCTCTACCACGTTGCCTGAAAGGCACAAAATACAACTCAACAAGACACAACACAGAGGGAACAAAACAAGAATGTATTCATGACACTGATAACCCCAATAAAGGTGACCACCAGAGAAAAGAGAATTAGGGGAGAGAAAAGAGCGCAAAAATGATATCGAGAAAAGGAAAAAAGGTAAGAAAGGAAAGAACAAGAAGAAAAAAGAAGGGGGAAAAATGTATGTATATGGGGAGACAAGTCCACAAAACAAACAAATAAACCAAAAAGCGCAAACCACAAACACCCAGAAGAAAGGGGGGAACTGAATCTGAAGAGGCAGAGCTTATTTTCCAGAAGAGAAGGTAAAGGAACTGAATGAGTGGGGATGGCCACGGTTCAATATAGAGGAGGTAGAAAGAGAATGAGTGGATAAGAAGAAAAGTAAAAACCAAAATAATAACAAAAAAATTATTCCCTTTCTTTAATCTATTATCTATCTATCTGTAAATTCATCTATTTTTGGAAAAGGAGACTAGAGTAGAGAGCAAATAGGCTGAGTTTGGTGAGTGTAACTAATTAAACAATTAGGAGAAGAAGAGAGCAAGCGAGGACAGGAAAAACAAAAGCATAAAAAATGGCTAGTAAAGAAAGAGAAAAGAGAAGTGTGCATGGACTTGGAGCAGGGGAGAGGAAATTAGATATATGAGTAAGCCAGCAGAGACTAGTATAATAGTAACACGTCGGTAAAGCAGATAAAGAAGATCAATTTTTTATAAGGAGTAAAAAGAAAGAAGAGAGAAAACGTTCTCCAGGCGTCCTCTGTCCTTTCCAGCCACGGATCGTCTCACCAGCTGTGTTTAATTTGCCAATTCCGGGTGGATGTTATTTGATTTAGTTGTTTCTTCTATCTGCTCCATGAGAAGGTGCAGGACCCGTCTGCCTATTTGACGCCATTTTGTCTCCCCCAGTTATACTGAATTTTGTTGTTGCTGCTGTTTTCCTGGATTCGGTTGAACTGAGTGTCCTGTACTTTTATTTCAAAGCCTGGCAACCATGCCCGGAGAGCTGGCTCATGCCTCAGCCGTGTGCACTCGGGGCACCGTGGTGTGTGGCCGAGGCCTCCCCTGGCGTTAGTGGCAAAGGGAAGCCAGAGGCTGATTGCCAGCTCTGTGCCGCTCCTGTGCCCGTGCAGTGCCCCCTCCCTGTTTCGGACCCTGGAACTTCTGACAGGATGGCCGGAGTTGGGAAAGGAAGGGATGGGGAGATGGGGGCTCACTTCTCAGGGGTGGGCAGATCGCTCCTGTGTCACAGCTTTATTTCCCATGGTAGGTGCTGACCCCCTATGCGGTTTCAACCCCAATGACAAAGAATCTCAACACCAGCCTGGTAACCAAGACGGCCGATGAGTTTGTTAAAGAATCGCTCAATTACGTCACATTTGGAGATGAAACCTGCGGCTGCCTCGTCCATGAGATCCTGGTAATTGATAACTTCTCCTTCTTGAAGCGAGTGAGCACAGGTGTGCAGGCGGCCCTTGCGGGCTGAGCCAGCTCTTCCTCGCTCTTGGAGGCCCCGTGCTCAGCCCCTGGACACCCCCAAGGCGGGCAGTCTCACCCCTGGCTGCCGCACTTCTCCCGCAGAAAGGAAGGAGGCTCCAGAGCTCCTGGAAGAGCCGGCCGAGACCCAGGGAGCGACTCCGTGGGGCTGCTGTGGCCTCTGACCCCCTGTTAGTAAATGTTTAACTCTGGCTCTCCAGGAGAAAAGTAAAACAAGCACCTGATTTGTAGCATTTGCTGATTTCCATGATTTAAATCCTCCAGTGTGCTGTCACTGCACATGAGTGGGGAGCGTGCACAGCTGGCTCTGTGAGCAGTGAAGCTGGTCCCGGCACGCCATGGACCCCGTCACATGGAAATAAGGTTCCCTAGCGCGTGGCACCACGAGTTCTCGCCGTTCCCCGGCCGCTTTTAGAAATAAATACAGGCCTGGCCAGTGTGGCTCAGTTGGTTGAGAGTTGTCCCATGCACAGAGGTTGCTGGTTTCATTCCTGGCCAGGGCACATGCCCGGGTTGTGGGCTTGATCCTTGGTAGGGGGCGCGCAGGAGGCAGCCGATTGATGTTCTCTCTTACATCGATGTTTCTCTCTCTCTCTCTCTCTCTCTCTGTCTGTCTGTCTCTGTTTCTCTCTCTGTCCCTCTGTCTCTCTCACTCCCCCTTCCTCTCTCTCTAAAAATATCAATAAAAACATATTTTTAAAGACAGAAACAAATACAAACATGAAACAAAGGTCGATGCGAATGTGCATGCTAATAGTGAAAACACAACACAGTGTCAGTGTAGTGCGGTTTCCAGCATCACCAAGAAGCTTTAGACAGATCTGCTTTCTCCTGCAGCCTCATTGTAATAGAACCTGGGTGGGAAGAACATGAAGACACTGGGAGAGGGAGCGGCAGGAAGAGGAAGTGCTCGCTGAGGGGAAGGGGGCGCGGGTGCTGCTTTACCGTGGACTCAGTTCTCTTTATTTAGAATTTCCTCAGGGCTGGTCCTGTAAGTGACTGTTTTGGTTTCTGAGAAAACCTTGTTTGCTGAGAAAGTGTCACAAAAGCTTTAAATTTTAGCAACTTCAGCCATGCACCATACAACTATGCTCTTGTCAGTAACAGACTGCATGTCTGATGGCGGTCCCATAGGTTACAATGGAGCAAAGATCAAACTTCCTATTGCCCACTGATGCGTAGTCACCATAGTGTTGCGCCAACGTGTTACTTATGGGTCTGCGGTGATGCTGGTGTAAACAAACCTACTATGCTGCCAGTTTTATACTTTCACTGATCCCACTTCTGAGAATATATCCTAGGAAACCCGAAACACCATTCGGGATGTATGCACCCCTATGTTCATAGCAGCGTTATTTACAACAGCCAAGATCTGGAAACAGCCCAAGTGCCCATCAGCAGACGAGTGCATAAAAAAAGCTGTGGGAGATTTACACCATGGAATACTATGCGGCTGTGAAAAAGAAGGAACGTTTACCCTTTGTGACAGCATGGAGGGACCTGGAGAGTATTATGTTAAATGAAATAAGCCAGTCAGAGAAAGACAAATATCATATAATCTCACTAATATGTGGAATCTAATGAACAAATAAACCGACAAACAAAATGGAACTGTAAGCATGGACACATGGCCTGTGCCTGAGGGGCGGGGGTGACTGGATAAAGAAAGTGAAGGGATTAGCCAAAGAACTGATAGGCAAACCCCATGGACACAGAAAATAGTTTGGTGAAGACCGAAGAAGGGGGAGTGGGGTGGGTGGAGGTGGGCAAAGGGGGGCAAGGGAGACACCTGCAATAGTGTCAACACTAAAAACTTTAAAATAATAAGAAGTATAGCACATGCAATTATCTATAGTGTGTATCACTTGATATGATAATAAATGACTATGTTACTGGTTTATATATTTACTGTACTATACTTCTTATAATTTTTAAAAATGTGTGTTCTTTCTACTTATGAAAAGTCTGCTGTAAAACAGTAAGCCACGTTACCATGGCAGCAGCCTCATACTTCCTGTGTCGGCCATGTCCCCTGAGTGCATCGTTTTCTCTTGTGCTTGATTTAACCTTGTGTTGTTTGTTCACTGTGGCCCCTCCGCACACAGAACCCACTGTTAATGTTGCCAGTGAGAGCCACGCTGAGTGATTGACCCGGAGATGAAATGAACAGTTGTAGGTTCAGGACTACGGGTTTGGAAAATCAGGGATGGTTATTGCTCCCCAGTCAGACATGTCCCATTCCACCACAGCGACGGCATAAATAACAGGGAGAAAGTGAGGGGAGCTGAGAAGGGACCGTATCAACGACCTGCACTGAAGACCAGTCAGAGGAGCGTGTCCCGCTCAGAACCAAGGTGGTCACGTCCAAAGCAAAAAGTTTGTGATGTTGAGAGGAAAGGCTGCGCCTGACTGTGATGCTGAATTCATTGCTGGCTCCGGGGGTTTCCAGCAACTCAAGGATAGTTGTCCCTCCACAAGGTGAAGTGAGTGGCGAGTCTGCACGTGCTGATGTGAAGGCAGCTGAAGAAGCTTTGGAAACTCCAGAGAAGCGGGTTGTGGAGGGACATCACTCGCCGATCAAATGTCCAGCCTGGAGGGAACGCCCCTGTTGGAATGGAACCGGAAAGGACTTCCATCCCTAAGGAGGCCAAGGCAAGGCCAGATTTTAGGGCGTTTAAGGACAGAATCGCAGTCCTGCTTGGGGCAATGTTTCAGGCGTCAAACGGAAACGCTGTGTGACCTGGCGCAGCGAGAAGCGCAGGGCCTCCCAACACGTCCATCAGCACACACGGCCATTGTGCGGGAGCAACGCCGAGCCCTCGGTGCCCCCGCTTCTCTCCCAAGACGCCCTCCTCAGTGGCTCTGCCAGCAAAATGGAGAAGCACTGTTTGGAGAATAGTACCTTTCCAGACTTAGCTTATTATTTACAATCCCCCCAGACATCTTCCTTGTATTGGTGATCTTCATCCCAAAATCGAAGTGTGCTTCTCCCTCCAAACACGCCAGTGGATCAGGGAGTTATAGCAGCTTTTAAAGCTCACTACCTGAGGACGACCTTTGCCCAGGCCATTGCTGCAACTGACGAAGACGCTGATACAATTTTGGAAAAATTAAATCTTCAGCTGCTTCAAGAGCCTTGCTTGGGCTTAGAGCCCTGGTCAGCAAACTGCGGCTCTCGAGCCACATGTGGCTCTTTGGCCCCTTGAGTGTGGCTCTTCCACAGAATACCACGTGCGGGCGTGCACGTACAGTGTGACTGAAACTTTGTGGCCCATGCGCAGAAGTCGGTTTTCGGCCTGGGCGAGTCTATTTTGAAGAAGTGACGTTGATATTTGGCTCTGTTGACTAATGAGTTTGCCGACCACTGGCTTAGAGTGATGCCACCAAAGAGGGTAGGAATGGCACCTGGAGGAAGACACTCAAGAAGTTTGTCCATGACCTCAAAGGATTTGCCAAGATTGAGGAGGCTACAAGGATCCACAAGGCTGTGGTTGAGATGGCAAACAGCCTTACCCTGGGTGTGAATGAGGATGACAACGAGGAGGAGCTCCGAGGGGTGGTCTGAGGAAGTGGCTGAGGAGGAGTTGTTGGAATGGGATGCGTAGCTGAAGAAGAAGCCAGGGGAAAGGAAACTGCAGGAGCAGAAAAAGAACCTCTAAGAAAATTCATGGTGAAGGTTCTAGCAGAAGGTTTGCAGACCGCAACAAGCTTCTTTAAAAGTTGTTCATTAATTTAAAAACACCAAAAGTTTTTCACTTACAGAGAAGAATGCTCATGTTGCATTATCTGCTCACAAGCAAGTCTATGATGAAAACAAAATTTTAACAAACCGCCCTGGACATATTTCCAAAAAGAGTGACACCTCCTCAAGCGAGCATGTCATTGCCCCTGAAAACCTGCTAGTGGGACCGGATGTAGGGGTGGAAGACAGTGATAGTGACGATCCTGACCCTGTGTGCGCCTAGGCTAGTGTGTGTGTTTGTATCTTAGTTTGTTTGTTTTCTTTTTTATTTACTTAAATTCTTTATTGTTGAAAGTATTACATATGTCTCCTTTTCCCTTCCATTACCTCTCCCTGGCTGCTCCCACCCCCCAGCACATGCCCTCACCCTCCTACTATCTGTGTCCATTGGTTATGCTAATATGCAAGAGATCCTTTGGTTGATCTCTTACCCCTCTCTTCCCCCACCTTCTCTCTGAGGTTTGATGGTCTGTTCGATGCTTCTATGATTCTGGATCTATTTTTGTTCATCAGTTTATGTTGTTCATTATATTCCACAAATGAGTGAGATCATGTGATATTTATCTTTCTCTGACTGGCTAATTTCGCTTAGCATAATGCTCTCCAGGTCCATCCATGCTGTTATGAATGGTAAGAGTTCTTTCTTTTTTACAGCAGCGTAGTATTCCATGTATTTTAGTTTTTAACAAAAAAGTTTAAAAAGTAAAAAAAATTAAAATTTAAAAATAGGAAAAAAACTTATAGAATAAGGATATAAAGAAAAAAATAATTTTGTACAGTTATAAAATGTGTTTGTGTTTTATGCTAAGTGTTATTGCAAAAGAATTGAAAGTTAAAAACACTAAAAAGTTTATAAAGTAGAAAAGTTATAGCAAGCTAAGCTTAATTCATTATTGAAGAATTAAATTCTTAAAAATAAATTTAGTGTATCTTAACTATACAGTGATTAAAAGTTTACAGTAGCAAACAGTAATGTACTGGGTCTTTTAATTCACTCACCACTCACTCACTGACTCACCCAGAACAACTCTAGTTTTCTGAGCGCCACTCATGGTAAGTGTCCTATACAGATGTACCATTTTTTATCTTTTATACCATATTGTAACCATATTTAAAATTATTAAATATACTTTTTCTATGTTTAGATACACAAATACTTATCATTGTGTTATAATCGCCTACAACATTCAGTACTGTAATAGGATGTACAGGTTTGTTGCCTAGGAGCAATAGTCTATACCACACAGCCTAGGCGTGTAGTAGGAGGTACCATAAAGCATGTAAGTTTGCTTTATGATGTTCACACAATGATGAAATCATCGAATGATGCATTTCTTAGAATGAATCCTTCTTATTAAGTGACACATGACTGTACTAGAAGATTTTGGGACTTACCTTCAGTAGTCAGAAGAAATATTTCTTTGAAATGATAAATATGAACTGAGATGTTTTAGCTGTAACTTCCTTGCTCTTCTTTTCACCCAGACACTCACGTTTTTGTCTATTTAAGGCGAGCTTTCTGAGCCTGATCCCATCTTGGGCCATCTACAGCAGCTGGGTCAAGAAGCTACTCCTGACTCATTACACCAACTACCTCAAGAGGAACGCCAACATCAGATAGTCTGGGGGGCCTAATGGCCATCCAGCCTCATTTTCCTCACCAGGTTCTGCACTGACTGCAGAGGACCAAGGAGCAGACTGTCACCCATCACCCCCTGAAGCTGGAGGTCCATGCCACAGACATAGTCCCTAGAATACAATTTGTGTGCCAATGAGCTCATGTTAAAATCAAGGCCAAATGGAGACAGGTCTTGAAAATTCCCTGAGCAGATAAAGCCAGTTCATTCATACAAGCAAAACTTAGTTTAGCTTATTTTGTAAGACTAAAGATGGGATTCAGGGCAGGCCGCCCTCAAATATGTCACTTTGGCATATTTATGATTTTGAATTAAAATTACTTAAATAGCAAGAGTACTCTGACCCTCCTTTGCCTTCTGTGACCATCTTTGGAAAATACAATGAGCCACAGTAATTAATCTTAATATAAGTGTTTATCCCAGCACATATCAATTATGAGGAGTTGGCATTTCAACTATTGGTGGAACAACTTAAAGTGTAGACATTGTACTTATAAACCTTCACATCAAACCCTGGTGAATTCGCCCTTGGGGAAGAACTTCCACAACCAGCAGCTTGAGTGAGAAGAGAAACATACTTTAGTGTATACAGCCTGGGGCAGATGTTAGAAATAACTTTTAGTTGTGTGATATAGGGGTTTTCCCCCATATATTAATCCTGGGTTTTGAATGATAGGTTGTCCACAAGCTTTTTGAGGGCCTTTACATTAAGAGAGAATTTTCCTCAAAATAAAGGCCCCAAGATGTTGGGCTGGCTTATGAAACAAGGGTAGAAAAGCTCTGTATTTTAAGATTTTTATACCCATCACCACTAGCACTAGCTAATAGCTAACATTTGTTGAGCACTAATAGTGTGTTAGGGACCATGTACTCCTCATTACAACGTAGGAAGGAGGAACTATTATTACTGTTGTCTTCATTTTACAGATGAGGAAACTGAGGCACAGAAGAAACCTGAGTAACTTGCACAGGTTCAGCTAATCAGCGAGTGGCAGAGCTGGGATTTGAACCTGGGTCCTCTCCCAGCATACATACTAAAGCACTACAGTGGCACCCTGCCTTTCCGGGATGAGGTTCTTTAATTGGACTTAATGGAAATGGGTGAACCCTATTCCCCCTAACCCTGTGTTTTTTGCGTTCACATATTGTGAAGAGAGCTGAGGAATTGGGCTTCGCAGCCAGGCCACGTGTCTCCACTCAACACTGACCACTTTCCCGATTTACTATTGTCTGGGAATCATTTCAGAGCAGGGAGCCTTGCCAGCTTTCACGGAGCTTTTGTTTCCACCGAGGAGTACTGGGCTCTTGCTTCTTGCTTGATTCCCTTCTTTTTGTTTGGAGGGTGTGACACCCCAAGGAACATCGGCAGCTGGTGGTTTTGATGGAAGCATTCGCTCTGTGTTCTCCCAGCCTTCCATCTGTGCTAAAGGCCAGAGGATCCCCCTGCCACACTTGGTTGGAGCTGGGAAATAAGGTGATTATGGGCTGCTGCCTGGAAACAGTTGGGAGCTGCTGCTGGGGCTGTTTCCTGGCGCGTCATTCATTTCTTGTTCTTGTGGGATGGGAACCAGAATGCCCCACTTCAGAAAGACTCCTTTAGCCATCGCTTGCCAGAAAAATCTGAAGACAGTCATCCAAGGGTCAGCATGATTTTAATCATCTTTGTCTGCTTCTGAGGCCAAAAAAACATGGTAATTCTCACTGTAGTTTATCCACTGTGCATAGGGCTCAGCCTGTCTTGACTTGCTAGTGCCCTCTAGTGGTCTGGGAGAGGACTGTTGAGTGTCTCTAATCTTGCAGGAATTTTAGAACAGAATCCAACTTGTGGAAAGAAATCCCCCCCTTCCCCCCTAAGTTCTTTTTTTTTAAAAAATTGAGATATAACTGACATATAACATTATATTACTTTCAGGTGTATAACATAATTATCTGATGTAAGTGTATATTGCCAGATAATCACCGCGAGTCTAGATAACATCCATCACCACACGTGGTTATAATTTTTTGTTCTTGTGATGAAGACTTTTAAGACCTACTCTCAGCAACTTTCAAATATACAATGAAGTATTATTAACTATAGCCACCATGCTGTACACTATATCCCCAGGACTTATTTATTTTATACTGGATGTTTGTACCTTTTGACCCCATTCACCCATTTCTCTCAGCAATCCCCACCCCAAAACCTCTGATAACAACCAGTCTGTTCTGTATTGTTGTTGTTAGAGTCCACATAGGGGTGAGATCATATGGTACTTGTCTTTTTCTGTCTTAGCATAAAGCCCTCAAGGTCCGTCCCTCAATCTTCTTTTTTTGAGCTCCCTGTGAGTGTGGTAGGTGGGTCATCAAAAAAGAAAGACAAGGAGGAGAGTTGCACTTACTCTGACCAGATGGCTGACGGGGCCAGTGCACTTAGCCACTTTGGACTCTAGTTACTTCAGTAAAATTAAAAACTTTGACTATATAGTCTATAATTTTCTATTCAGCTTTTTTAGACTATATATTTCAAGTAAGTTTTGGAAATAAATTTTCTTTCTCAATCTTTAAGAAGTATTTTTATTGGTTATAAACATACTAGAGGCCTGGTGCATGAAATTCGTGCATGGGTAGGGTCTTTAGGCCTGGCTGGCTATCAGGGCTAATCTGTGAGGGGCTGGCAGGGCAATTGGGGCCCCTGCTTGCACCTGCCTTCGTCTAGTGCCGCCCGCTCACCTGCTCCATCATCCCACTGCAGTCCCGTTCTCATAGGGGCCTGTGGGGGCCAGCAGCGCGCCAACACCAGCCATGTTCTGCGCCGCTGCCCTCTGGTGGTCAGCGCACATCTAACGCCCAGTCAGTCAAACTCCCACCCATGGGGACAATTTGCATATTAGCCTCTTATTATATAGGATATGCATTAGGAAATACAATAACTATAGAAAAAAGAGAAGAAAATAAAAGTCACCATTTATCCCACCACCCAATATTAACCATTCTTCACTGATTGTAGATTTTCTTTTGTAAATTTTCTGTGTGTAAGTGAATGTGTATGTGTGTCTAAAGGCAGATTTTACATTTTTGTCTTTTCCCTTACTATTACAGCAGGAGAGAGCCTTGTGTTAATAAGTATTCGAAAGATTATTACAGTGGTTAGCTAATACTTATTCATATGACTGAACATAATTTATTTTATCATCCCTTTTGCCTTGCATTTAGGTACTTTCAGATTTTTAAAATCTTATAGATAACATATAACAATGTACAGCCTTGCATGTGCATCGTTTGTGGTTGTTTTGAGTATTTTTATAATGGTTTTATTAATTTATGTATATACAATACACTCACACTGTACACTTACATTATTTTTATTATATTCACGGAGTTGTGCAAACATTGCCACAAACAATTTTAGAACATTTCATCCCCCCACATAGGAACTTCATACCTGGCAATTACTCTCCCTTCTCCATTCCCCCTCCCGAGCTCCAGGCAACCACTATATACTTTATGTCTCTACGGATTTGCCTATTCTGGACTTTTAATATAACTGGAATCGTATAACATGTGGATTTTTGTTATTGGCTTTTTTCACTTAGCATAATGTGTTCAAGGTCCATTCATGTTGTAGCATGTATAAGTACTTCCTTCTTTTTTATTGCTGAACTAGAGGCCCGGTGCACGAAATTCATGCACTGGAGGGGGGAGGCCCCTCAGCCAGGCCTGTGCCCTCTCGCAATCTGGGAGCCCTTAGTCAGCAGTCGGACTTCCTTAGCGCTGCCGCTGCACTTGCCAGTCATGAGCCTGGCTTCTGGCTGAGCAGCACTCCCGCTGTGGGAACGCACTGACCACCAGGGGCAGCTCCTGCATTGAGTGTCTTCCCCCTGGTGGTCAGTGCATGTCATAGCGACCGGTCGTTCACCCGTTCGGTCAATTATTATTATTATATAGGATAATATTCTATTGTATGCCTAGGCCACATTATCAGTTCATTAGTTGATGGACATGTAGGTGGTTTCCACTTTTGGGGCTATTATGAATAATGCCGCTATGAGCATTTGTGTACAAGTTTTGTGTGCATATGCGTTTTCACTTCTTTTGGGTATATATATACCCAGGAGTGGAATTGTTTGGTTGTATGGTAACTGCATGTCTAAACTTTGGAGGAGCTGCCCAGCTGTTTTCCGCAGGGGCTACGGCGGCAGTGTCCTAGGCTCCAGTCTCTCCACATTCTCGCCAGCGCTTGCTGTCTTTTTGACCACAGCCATCCCAGTGGGTCTCATTGTGGTTTCGTCTTCCATTTCCCTGGTGGCACGTGATGTGGAGCATCTTTGCAGGTGCTTATTGGCCATTTCTGTCTTCTTTGGAGAAACGAATGCTTGGATCGTGTGCCCATTTTTAAAGGAGGTTGTCATTTTTTTAATTGACGTGTGTGCATCTTTCCATTTCTGACTTCTCCTTGAAGTAGGATTTCTGGATGAAAATATCTAAACATGTTTTAGAGTTCCGAATACTTACTACCAGTTGTTTCTGGAAAAGTCGTATAACTGTGTACGTCCACCTTCAGCGGTGGTTCTCTCCGAGGGCGTGGTTTGGTCTCTGGGGGGATCTTGTGCAATGCCTGAGGACATGTTTGGTCTGTGCTCGGGGAAGAAGGGTGCAGCTGGCGTCTCTGGTAGGTGGAGGCCAGCGATGCTCTGACCACCCCGCACCGCACAGCACACCCCTTCCCTCTACCCACGGGCTCACCCGGCCCCAGATGTCAGTCATGCTGATGCTGCGAACCTTCGATCTTTGTTTATGAGGGTGCCCGTCTCAGTGTGCCCCTGTTTTCTCCCATCAATTCCTGGACGAGAATTGTGTTAAATCCCGCCTGTTCGGGTGATTAGCCGTTATACTTTTTATTTTATTATTTATTTATTTATTTATTTATTTATTTATTCTTAAGCTTTTTTTTTTTTTAATATGTTTTATTGATCTCCTTTTACAGAGAGGAAGGGAGAGGGATAGAGAGTTAGAAACATCGATGAGAAAGAAACATTGATCAGCTGCCTCCTACATACACACACACCCCCCCTCCGGTGATGTGCCCGCAACCAAGGTACATGCCCTTGATCAGAATCAAACCTGGGACCCTTCAGTCCGCAGGCTGACGCTCTATCCACTGAGCCAAACAAGCCAGGGCCCGTTATACTTTTTAATGATCCCCCCTGGGATCAGCATGTCTGCCATTAATGCAAACAAGAGTGGGATACATTCAATTCATTCCCGCTAGTACTTGTCGAGGCCTACTATGTGTTCCTTATTGCTAGACCCAGTGTGGGTTATGGAACACCAACAGGACATTTACTATTACTAGGGACGTAATAATAACAATTATTTACTACTGCTTTTGAGACCTACTGTTAGTTATAGATGTGCATTTTCACTCAGCACAGCAACATGAAGTGCGTATTGTACCAGGTAGCTTTAAGTGGGAATTTATAATAGTGTAACAGAGACTTCCCTGGTGGCTTTAAAAAGGAAGACATTCATTTCTCTCTTGCATGAAAGTCTGTAGATGGGTGGTCCAGGGCAGGAAGGGCAGCTCGGTGACTGACATTTTAACGCGCCCGGGTTCCTGCCCGCTCGGCCTCTCTTCCCAGGGTCTCCAAGGGAGCAAACAGTGTGTGTCCGGTTCATTTTCAGGAAGGTTCCTAGGGGCTGGGACGCGGCACATTCTTTAACTCTCACAGGCAGCACTCAGTCGCGCAGCCACAGGAGCTGCGAGGCAGGCTGGCATTCGGGACACTGTGCACATCTCGGGACCTCTGTGACTGCGGGGGGCAGGGCCACCGACACGGGGAGACAGCCGCAGCCTGCGCATGCTTCCCTCCTCCTCTCACAGAGAAAGACATGGAAGTCCAGGGACACTAAACTGTCACAAGTTAGCTCTGCCTGATGACAAAAATTCATGTTCTCTTGGTTTTGTTATATCGCATCACCTTTCACTTCTAATTCTAATGAGGTTGCAAGGCATGAATCAAGTATAAAACAAGGCTTGCAATTTTAAAGTGAGACTGCGGCAGGGAGCAGTAGACCTCCCGCTAGAGCTGGGACGCAGCCCTCCTCCGGGGAGGGCGTGCGGGAGCCTGAGGGGCACAGGCCCCTGCTGGGCCAGGGAGTTGGGCAGCTGATCAAAAGGTTGGTTTGGTTAAACAACAACAACAACAACAGGCTGGTTAAATCTGGGAATAATAGAGGAAAACACATACCTTCAACATTCTAACTTAAGAAATTGCTATAGAAAATTCCAAACATACACAAAGAATCAGAATAGTATAATGTACCCTCTCCATACTATTCAACAATGATCAACATCGGCCATTCTTGATTTATCTCTAACTTCATCTTTTCCCCATCCCTCACTCAAGTTTTTTTTTAAAATATATTTTTATTGATTTCAGAGAGGAAGGGAGAAGGAGAGAGAGGGAGAAACATCAATGATGAGAGAGAATCATTGATCAGCTGCCTCCTGCACACCTCCTCCTGGGGATCGAGCCCGCAACCAAGGTACATGCCCTTGACCGGAATCAAACCCGGGACCCTTCAGTCCGCAGGCCGACGCTCTATCCACTGAGCCAAACCAGCTAGGGCCCTCACTCAAGTTTTTAAATTCCATTTTCTTTAGGTAAAATTTACATGCATTAAAATACACGAATCTTAACTGTACAATTTTGACCAATGGAGACAGTGTGTGATCTATAACCCTGTGGAGATATTGAACATTTCCTGAGTTCTGTCACTATGGACTGGTTTGCCTGTGATAGAATTTTATATAAATGAAATCACACAGTATAGATTCTTTCATGTCTGGCTTCTCTCACTCAGGATCGTGTCTGCGAGATTCACCCATGTTGTTGCACGCATTACTTTTTGCTGTTGAGTATTATTTCATGTAGGAATATATCACAATTTGTTTATTCATTGGTTTTCCAGTTTGGGTCAGCATGACAAATGCTGCTTGAACATCTTTGTAAGGATTTCTGTGGACATATTTTCATTTCTCTTAGGTTTATACCCAGGGGTGAATTTACTGGGTCAAGGGGTAGGTGTATTAAACATTTTATTTTAACTTAAAATATGTAAAAGTATAGTCCTTTGCCAGTCTTTCGATGTGGGGCCAAGGGCTTTCTTTTAAGTACGGCTCCACTGATTGGAGCTGCAGCTTGTCTTTTTTACATAAATCACACCAGTGGTGACAATAAATAGTTTTTATTTCTTTAAAAAGGAACGAGAACTTAAAGACATTAAAAAGCAATCTGAATGCAGAATTTATTTGGATGTTCAAAATCCCCCCCACAATTTCTTACAGTTACCTTGTCCACAGCTAATTCTACTATAATCATTTTTATCAGGTTGCCCCTATTGACTCTTTCCAAAGCATTCACCTTAGTTTTTATAATAATGATAATAATAATAATAATAATAATAGTAATAATTCTCTTTTCATATCAAGACTTTATTGGTGTATATGATTTTTAGTTCAATTGTGTAAGTACAATAACGAACGCAACTGAGAGATTTGGGGAGAACGCAGTGCCTCTTCGTGAGCACAGAACTCTCGGGTGGGAGAGAGGACAGGTGCGCAGCAGGGAGGAGGGACCGGGCTTGTAGTAGACATTTGGGAAGCGCAGGCACCGATTCCCCGTCAGGCTGTTTTGCAGAGAGAACAAAGAATGCCGGTTTGCTCTGGTTACTATTTCTGGGCGACGAGACCTCCCACATTCAGCAGCTTAAGGCAGCTCTTTTATGAATTTGGACAGGGTATGTTGGAAAGACTTCTGTCTGCTTCAAGACGCAGGCAGCCTCAGCTGGGAAGGCTTAATGGATGGAGGTGACAATGGCTGAGGACCTGCAGCATCTGGAGGCCTATTTCACCTCTGGCCACTGCTGTGCACTACCGGCGGGGACCTCCGCTGGGCTGCCAAGGGAAGCCTGTCCATGTGGCTTGGACGTCCTCCCGGTGTAGGCATCTTCTTAGGTGGCAGCTCTCCTCTCCTTGTCTCACCACCGGTTTCTCTCTCACGCCTCGTCCTTCTCATCAGCACACAAACACGCTCTCATATGTGCCCTTAAAGAAACATTCCTTCCTTGTCTCTTAGTCATCCCCCAACTTCTGTGTCCTCTCTCTGCTCCCTTTCATGCAGCTTCTTAAAAGAGTTTTCTTTTGTCACTGTCTCCACTTCCTCAGTCCCCACGCTCTTTTCAACCCATTCCACGCTCCCTTCACCCTGGCCCCACATGTCCAGCAAGGACCCTTATGTTGCCAATCCAGCAGCCACTTTTTGGTCCTTATTTTGATGGTCACCTATGGACTCTTCTTGGAACATCGTTTTCACGTGACTTCACAACACCTCACCCCAGCTTCCCTTCGCCTCACGGGCACCTGCAGAACACTTCTGCTAATTTACCCTCCCACAGTCGTGGCCACAGCACCTTCCTCATTTGTTCATATCCCACAGAACAGTTGACATAATAAAGACATTTTCTAATTCCTTAAAGGTTTTAAAGAACTTGTCTCTAAAACTACCTGGACCAGCATATATTTTTTTTTGAGATGATTCTTAGCTGATACAGTCAGCTTAATACATGCCTATGAACTCATTGATAGTTTTCTCTTTTTCATTTGCCTGATTCCTCCCTGCTGTTGGATGGTGACCTAAACCTTGGACTGCCGGCTTAGATGGTTTTGTTTATTTACTTATTTTACACTTAATGGGCCTTATTCTTCTCTTCTGATTTATTTTATTTCAGTCAGGTCTAGAGGATATTGTTCTATAAGAAGAAGGAGGGTGTTTGCAATGCTAAGCAGGGACGCCTTCCCACACAGACTGCAGGCTTCCAGGGATAAAAGGAAGTGTAAGACCTCCAGGGTCTTGCACACTCCTCTCCCGCCTGGCACGAGTTGCAGAATTGCTCGAATGGCCCTGGGACTCCGCTCTGCTTTGCTTGGACAGTGAGCTCTCTGGCCTCACCTCTCCCGGTGTGAGGCACTGCACGGCTCGGTCTCCCACAGGTTCTCTGGCCTCCTGCCCTCCACTGGTGGGAAGGACGATGGCTTCCCCAGGTCCCCGGCTGGGCAGCTGGCTCTCCCTGATAACTCCTAAACTGCTGGCACCCACACCCAGGTGTGTGTCCAAGGGTTTGCACATTGCTTTGCTGACCTGGTTCCTCTGGTGCTTGCCTTATAGCAGGGACAGTGGGATATGGAGACCTTCCTCTGCAAGGCGAATGCACGGTCAGTCTCCAGCAGAGCCCTGGCCTTGGAGCCCATCCGGGAGAATAATGCTGGTTTTTCCCCACCCAGTTTTGCCAGGGGTATGGGATAATTTCTGTTTCCCCACATTTCATATGTGACAGTCCTGACGCCCAGGACATCAGAAGGTGGCTGTGTTTGGAGATCAGACCTTTAAAGAGGTGAGTACGTTAAAATGAGGCCATTAGGGTAAACCCTAATCAAATCTGACTGGTGTGCTTCTAAGAAGAGGGAATCTGAGCACACGGAGAGACAGCAGGTCACTCACACAGAGGAGAGACCACAGAGGAGGAGGAGGCCATCGGCAAGCCAGGGAGAGAGGCCTCAGGAGAAACAAAAGCCGCTGACACCTTGACCTTGGACTTCCAGCCTCTCGAACTCTGAGAAATAGATTTCTGTTGTTTGAGCCACCCCATCTGTGGTGTTTTGTTATGGCAGCTGAGCAGGTTAAGTCACCCAGTAAAGCCGGTTCCTTAGCCCATGATATGGGACGTGTGGGATTTATTCTAAGCCCAGTGGCTGGCAAGTAGGGGGTGTTTAGAATGGGCCTGATTTGCATGACCTGAACCTAAACTCCTGCCTAGTCCCACAGTAACAAAACAAAACAAAACAAAACTAATGCATATCAAGAGCTGCCATTAGAAGATGTCAATAGTGTAAAGGTAACTGAGGAGTAGCTGAGGGAGAGGGAGCTGCTACACCAACAGTATCAGCACGTTAGGGCAGTCAGGACCAAAGATCTCATTATACTAAATTTACAGAGAAGAAAACGGAAGCTCCGGGAAGGTAAGCAGACGGCCTATGTTCCACCCTAAGTGTTAGTACCAAGTCCAGAACCATTACAATGCGGTGTTGAATATGACACTGCTTTACCCATCACCCCAGAAAAATAACACAGTGCATGCTGGGAAGTTAAGATCCAGCTACTCCTCCCCCTGGTGGCCAGTGGGTGCATGCTCAGCAAGACTAAGCTGATGGGGTGCAACATGAACCAGATGAGGATGTTTTCCCCCAGAAGATTTATGGCCTGAATCACTGTGCAGTGGGTAGAGGTAGGAGTGTCAGTCACTGACCAAGGCATGGCCTGATTCCTAAAGGGGAGAAAGAGCTTTATGGCTGAGAATTTCGATCTAAGAGAGGGCTAGGCGTGGAGGTGGGGGTCAGATGCACCATTTAACTTAGATTGGATGTTCCGGGGGTGGCTTAGGCTGTGGGGAGATGATGTGTTTGAAAGGTTTGCTTTCCCAAACTGCCGCTGCCGTGGTGTTTCCCCTGCTTGGTGTTCTTGTCGGGGCGCCAGGCAGTTGACTGTCCACAAATATTTCCAAGAATGCCTGGCTGTGGAGGACGTGCTGGGTGTGGACTTTGGCTGCTGCTCCTTCCGCCATGTCCTCCTAAACCACTGGTTTCCAAACCTGACTGTGCACTAGAGTCAGTCGGACAAGGTGGAAAGAGATTTGCAGGCTCTATTCCCGATGGCCTGCATTAGCCTATTTCGGAGGGGCACAGTGCAGAGATCTGATGTTTGTTGTTACTGTTTCTTTAAACAGCTTTTGTTGAGGTGACATCTATACTAATAAAAGGGTAATATGCTAATTAGACTGGACATTCTTCTGGACAAAGCCATGGTGGGCAGTTAGGGGGATCAGGTAGGCAGGCAGAGAGGTTAGGGGCAATCAGGCAGGCAGGCAGGTGAGCAGTTAGGAGCCAGTGGTCTCAGATTGTGAGAGGGATGTCCGACTGCCAGTTTAGGCCTGATCCCACAGGCATCGGGCCTAAACCAGCAGTCGAACATCCCCCGAGGGGTCCCGGATTGGAGAGGGTGCAGGCTGAGCTGAGAGACACCCCCCACCCCCTGTGCATGAATTGTTATTACTGTTTCTTTAAACAGCTTTTTTTGAGGTGACATTCACATACAATAAACTTGCTCATATTAAAAGTGCATAATCTGATAAGTTTTGAAACTATCGCCACAATCAATCACGATCACCACAGCTTTGATTGCTACCTGTTAAACTATTGTTTAGGCAACCCAGTCTGCAGTATTCTGTTATGGCCGCTCTAGCAAGCGAGGCCCCCAAACTTCCTTGTGCCCCATCCCAACCCCAGGAAACCACTGATCTGTTTTCTGACATTATAGATTAATGGCCATTTTCGAGAAATTTATATACATTTCACCCAGGCAGCCAGGTGGAAGCATTCAATAGTATATACTCCTTTTTGGTCTGACTTTTTCCACTCGGCATAATTATTCTGAAATGTATCCATGTTGTTGTGTGTAGATCATTCCTTTTCACTGCTGAGTAGTATTCCGTGAATTGGCTGTACAGCCATTTATTTATCCAGCCACCTGTTGATGGATGTTTGGGTGCTTCAGTTTGGGGCTATGACGAATGGAGGTGTTAAGAACATCCATGTCCACATCTCTGTATGGACATATATTTTCATTTCTCTTGGGTAAATACCTCGGAGAAGAGTTGCTGGGTCATGTGATAGGTATATGTTTATATATTTTTAAGGAACTGACAAACTGTATTCCAAAGCAGTTATACCATTTTATATTCCCACCCACAGTGTGCGAGAGGCCCAGCTGCTGTGCACGCTTGCGGGATCTGGGTTGTTAACGGGCTCCCCGGTGATTGTGGGGCAGCTCGCCCCCGTACCAGCCTGAGACTGTTCTGGGGCCGCCCCAGTCCCGGCAGCTGGGTGGGGGCGGGTGGGTGGGAGGGTGTGGAATGCAGGGCACCTGGCTGAGGCCGGATGAAACATCAGACACCTGAGCTGCGCGCTGCTCCGAGATCCTGCAGTTTTCTCCTCCTTCATCCGTAGCATCTCTGCCAGTTGAGATCCTAACATCAAGGCCTACCTCAAAGTCTCTCTCTCTCTCGTCTCTCAGAACCTGCATCTCCCGGGGCACCGCTTTTACCTGATGCTGGGAAAAGAATATGGGGTTTAGAGTTAGGTACGTGTACGTTTTAAATGTTATTTAAGCTCTTACACGCGTGTCCTATCTGCAGAGGGAAGGTAAGAGCACTGGCGCTTGGGGCCTGGGGAGTACCCGGCGGTGGGTCTCTGACTGGCTCAGGGAGGCCCTCTCTCCCCGCCACCTGCTCTGCAGTTCCACCCCGAGGCACTTGGCTTCTCTCCTTTTGGGGTGGGAACCAACCCCCTCAACTTCACTAGTACCCCCCTGCACAGGACTCTGTGTACCGCAGCGCACGCGGGACAGCGATGTGCTGGGTGGAGGCCTGTGTCTGAGGAAACTGCCAGCTCTCTCTCTCTCTCTCTCTCTCTCTCTCTCTCTCTCTCGGCTGGGACACTGTGGACTCCTTGTTGGGAGCAGTGGAATCCTCTGCCCTCCTTGGACCCCCACCGGGTGCCGCTGGCTCTGCTCCAGAGGTTCTGTCACCTTGCTGGGTCCCCCCACCCCCATTGAACCAGCAAGTGCTTATGGTGTGTCTCATGTACACCTGGCCGTGTGCAAGGCACCGGAGATCAGGTGAATCTGGCCTGCAGGGGATGGGCCAGCTGGGGAGACAGACATGTCACCATGGAACAAGTCACCAAGTCACAGCTGTGAGAAGCCGGCAGAGAAGAGGGGCCAGTGCAAGCAAGTCTACTGGACATTCGTGCGTCCGGAGGAGCCTGGGAAACAGGGCTGGGACTAAGGCGAGTCAAGTGAGGCGCCAGATTTAAGGAGAAGTCACTCCCAAGTTCACGGCCTCAGCGGCCTCAGCTCCGCGTGTTTCTTTTCCATGGAGTTGGAGCTAAAGGTTGGCCCCTGTTCGGGCACAGAAGACCTTGCTCAGATTTTGCTGTGAGCAAAGAAGTAATGGAGAGAATGGGATTTAGGAAAAGCAGTTCTTGGTGGATCGGAATCTTATTTGGGTGAGGACATACGCAGCGCAGGAGGCCGAGGGTTCAGTCTGGTTCAGGGGGGCTGAGAGGCGCAGGCTGCCCTCACCTGCCTGCAGGGTGCCAACACGCCGCCCAGGTGCTCCGAGGCGCTGCTCCGCCAGGGGGCGCTGCAGACGGACGGCCCGCCCGCCCAACCTCGGTCAAGGCTTCGCTGTCCCCCTCTGCCCCCGCAGGCTCACAGCTCCAGCGTGAGGTGCAGCTGAGCTGAGCCCCACCTTTCAGGCACGAAGCTCTGCGCTCTGCGTCAGGGCGCCTTTATAGCTCCTGGAACTCAAGGAAAATAAAAAACGTCCATCTTCAGCATCCAGGAATGGGGTGCGGCCTTCCGTCTCCCCACCTCCCACCTTGGTCTTTTCCCGAGTCACCCCACTGTGTGGCTCATGGCCCTGCAGGAAGGCACAGGCATCTCAATGCAAAATCACACTGTGTCCTGGGACCTGGGGGTGGGGGGCGAGGGGGGTCCATTCAGTGACCCCGGGGCCGGCCCTGAAAGATGCCTGAGCTCATGATTCTCCTGCAGCGGCGGGGCCAGCGCCGAGGGGCCCCGGCAGTGTTTGTGAACCGGTGAGTGTGAACCCGTGAGTGTGAACGGGTGAGTGAGAACGGGTGAGTGCGAACGGACAGGGTCCTCTGAGGGGGCACGGCCTCTCCAGGCAGAGAAGTCAGGCCCGCAGCGAGCCGCTCCCAGGAGCCACCACGTGGCCACCGCATACGGAGGCCCACGGCGGGCCTTCCTTGAGCCTCGTGGAGGAGGATGAGGTCCCCGTTGCGTTCCTTGCGACCCAAGACCCCGGGCGAGCTGGACGGGGCTCCCTCTAAGCCCGTGGAAGCCGGTTGGCACTGTCCTGCGTGCGCCTGTGCGCAGGGAGCGGCCCCGCCTGCATCACACACGGTACTCCGTGCATCTTTATCGCACCCTGTGATGAAAGCAGCAGTTTTCGATTTCTCCTCCCTTGGCAGCGGACAGACTTCCAGCCCGTGCGGGAGCCCCAGCGCCAGGCCTGAAGCCTGCGGTTTCATTCCGCGTTGGGGACGCCTCCCTCCCAGTCTCAGCTGGGCCGAGCCGCCTTGCAGCTAAACCTCCAGGTCCTGGGAGCGGAGGCGCTGAGTGCGGGCGCCCGCGGGAGCCGGCCGCCTGTCGCGCCCCGAGCCGCCGCAGGGGGGCAGTGTGCCTCCGCGTTAGGGCTCCAGGCTCAGCCTGGGGTTCACCCAGTTCGCCTTTCTCAGTGTGGATTGTGAGGCATTAGAATGGGGTTGATTCATCCGTAAGTCTTCCAGAAGCCAAAACACCCAAACGGTGCTGGACAAAGAGGGCCCCGAGTACCGTGGGGGTGGGGTGGGGTGGGGTAGTGGGGAGGTCGGAGGGGGGGAGCAGCGTCTTGCAGCTTTTGTAAGCACGGCCTCTGCTCTGGCTGACTCAGCTGGGGCGTCTGTCCAGGGTCCCTCCCAGACCCCCAGCTCCAGCCACTTAATTGGGGACCAGGCACAGACCTCGACTGGACAGTGTTTCAAAGTAACACTTTCTTGGGAGAGTGTGGTCAGGGGCTGGGAAAAGCTTTCCTGGTTGTCAGGGAGAGTTTGGTGCCCAGGAAATTGGTCTTTTGCCTCTAAGAGCAGTGGGAGAGGTCAGAGGCCACCGAACAGGCTGCGGCCTCCACCCAGGCCTGGTGGACACTGCCCAGAGGCCGGCAAAGGGCATCTTCCCAGGTCTACTCTGCACTGGGCTTGATGAGAGAGACACCGGTTTAGGTCACTGGTTGGTTTTGTAGCTTATCTTTTTAATGAGTGATGTTGTCTTTATTTAATTTTAAAAAGTTTCAATTACAATTGACAGTCAGTATTATATTAGTTTTAGGTGTACAGTGGTTAGGCATTAATGTAAGATTTGAGGTGATCCCCCTGATAAGTCTAGTACACCTCCCCCCAACACACACAACACACACACACACACACACACACACACACACCAGCCCTGGTTTCCTGAACAGATCCAAACAGAATGCCATCCCCGTAAATCTGCAGGAGACGTTGGCCCTGACCTTCCTGGCCTCCCCAGGCGGGGCCCAGCAGTGCACCCACTGTGGCAGGCACCCGGCCCAGGGCTGCTCAGACCCCGGGGGGAGCACCAGCTGCTGCTTTCAAGTTAAAAGCCACGGCTCTGCTCTGGCTTATGTCGGACAGAGCTCTGGCTTCCTCTCAGCTAGCTGGGGGGCCTGCTGCCGAGGGTGACCTGCAGGCCTTATCAGCACTTATCTTTCAGCAAAGCCCCTCTGAGGCCCGGCTCTGTGTGCGTCTGGCTCTCTGACAGCTGGAGGGCAGGGCAGGGCTTTGTTCCTTGTTCCTCCCGGCTGCTGGGAACTTTGCTGACAGCGAAAATCTATCCCATGAGTTTGTAGCACAGGCTATGAATATGGACACGTTTTCTTTCTGAAAAGCATTTTTTTTTTTTGTTATAAAGTTAATACACATTTAATTTTTTAAAATGTACTCTTTTGAAATAATTGTTGGCTTGTAAAAATGTGGAAAAAGCCCTAACCGTTTTGGCTCAGTGGATAGAGTGTCGGCCTGCGGACTGAACGGTCCCAGGTTCGATTCTGGTCAAGGGCATGTACCTTGGTTGCGGGCACATCCCCAGTGGGGGGTGTGCAGGAGGCAGCTGATTGATGTTTCTCTCTCATCGATGTTTCTAATTCTCTATTCCCTCTCCCTTCCTCTCTGTAAAAAAAAAAAAATCAATAAAATATATTAAAAAGAAAAAAGCAAAACTTGGATTAAAAAAAATGTGTAAAAGTTATACAAAGAATTCCCACCTACCCTTCCCAGAGGCCCCGAAGAACTGCATTTGAGGGTGAGCTGCAGACACGACGCCCCTTTAGCTCTCAGCGCCTCAGCCTGCATTTTCTAAAGCCAGGAGCACAGGCCGCGGACCAGCCAGGAAGTGAATGCGGACACCTGCACCCACAGCCTGCATTCCTGTCTGCCTCGTGCCCTCTGATGTCCTTTTCTGGATCGCACTGGGGTGCTTGTTGGGTCTCCAGGCTCTAATCTGGAATAACTCCCCCAATGGCCTTGTCTTTTATCATCTGGACATTTTTGAAGCGTCTACACCAGTGATTTTGCAGGAATTCCCTGAATTTAGGCTTGTCTGCTCTTCTCTCTGGATCAGTCTGGGCAAAATCCTACAGGATGTTCTGTCAGGAGACGCTTAATGTCCTTATGTTACTGAAGTTAGTTACTTTTTCTGCTGCATTAAGTGATGTCTACCAGGGTTCTCCAAGTTCAAGTTATAGTTTCCTCTTCATGATCAATAAGTTTCTTGTGAATATCCTATTTCTCATATACCTTGTCCATCCTATATAATAATATGCTAAGTGTCCGGTCGTCCAGTTGGCCATTCAACCAATCAAAGCCTAATAGCTAATGAAATGCTAAGGCCGCTCAACCGCTCGCTATGATGTGCACTGACCACCAGGGGGCAGATGCTCTGACCGGTAGGTTAGCTTGCTGAGTGAGACAGGCCAGACACGCCCTGAAGCACTTCCACAGTCCCTCCCCAGCTGGCCAACCTTCCGTGTCCCTCCCTGGCCTCTATTGTACACCGGTGGGGTCCCTTGGCCTGGCCTGCTCCCTCTTGCAATCCGGGACCCTCGAGGGATGTTGGAGAGCTGATTTTGGTCCGATCCCACAGGCCAGGCCAAGGGACACCCCTGGTGCACGAATTTGTGCACCGGGCCTCTAGTTTCAGATAATTTCACAAGTAGAGTCAAGGAGAAGGAAAAACACCACTCATAGCCCCCTCCCCGACACACTATTTTCACAGCCAGCATTCGCTCTTCTTACTTTCACTGGAGGCTCTGTTCTCTTGCCGCTGATCCCTAACGCCAGGAATGGTGTGTCCTGCGCTGATGTGCTCACTGGCCCCTCCCATCCTCCTCCCATTCCTCTGCCGGCATTGTGGGCACTGCCTGCATCTTAGGTCTGGCACAGGGAGGAGGGAGATGATTTAAGTAGGTGAGCCTTTTAGCTCCTGAGACTCAGCACCCAGGGGCCTCCCTCCAGGTGGAGGAGAGGAGAGTGAAGGCAGCCGCTCAGGAAACCAGGGCCCTCATCACGTGAGGACCACAGAATGGCCTTGGCCAGCCTTGTGTCCACGAGTGCATCAGGAGCTCAGGACTTCCTGCCCGTCCTCCTGGAGGGACCTGAGAGGCCAGAGGGCAAGGCGGCCAATAATAGGGGAGCTAGCGCGGTGAGAGGTGGTGGGAGATGGAGCACAGCCCCCGGGCAAATGTAGGGAAACTCACGTCTCAGAATTAGCCCACCAGTGTGCAAGGCAGCCAGGGACTGACATATCAGGCTTGAAACTCACTGGCTTGGGGCTATTGGTGAGGGTGGCTGGGGGGTGGGGGTTCCCCAGGCTTCCCCGCTTGCTGCAGGGAGCATAACTTGGCAGAGTAACAGAGCAATGTCTGAGAGAAAGGGGTGGGGTCGAGGGGAGGGTGTGTGGAGGGACACAGATGTACACCATTCATCAGCAAGTCCAGGGAGCTCTACGTCCAACGTACGTCTCTGTCCACTCATTTTGAGTTCTGCGGCTGTCCAGGTCACCCTCTGGGCCCCGGCCCCTGTCCTCGCCCACCTTCCTAAGGCAGTAGCCTCCCACGGTTCTCACTCTCTGACAATGAATTCCCCACATAGTAGCCAAAATGATTTTTTAAAATATGATGCAGACTAGCCATTCCCTTGCTTGAAACCCTCACCAGCTGTCCACGGATGGATCAGGGCGGCGCCCATGCTCTGCCTGTGTCTGTTGGCCCCGCGTGATCAGGACAGATCGGACTGTACTTTCAGTGCAAGGGGTTTGGGAGAGAAGGAAGGGGAATGTTTTACTGAGCAGCCACTAGTGCCGACGTTCGAGCTGTGTTGTCACACACGGATGTTCATTTAGCATTGCATCCTCTCCTCCTGTCACATGCCCTCATGCCCGCCCACCCAGGTACGGGCTCCTTTGGGTCCCTGGGCCCTGCTAAGCTGGCCCCACCTTGGGACCTGTGTACCTGCTGTCCCTTCTGCCCAGAACGCTCCTGCTCCAATTATACACACTTGCTGCTGCTTGGCATTCAGATCTCAGGCCAGAGGTCAGAAGTCAAAGCTCGGATTCTCCGGTGGGGCCCGTGTTGCAGGGTCGTCGAGCCAGGAAGCCAGGCTGGGTGGAGTCAGTGGGGACAGAGTCCCTGAAGCTCAAGCCTGCGGAGTGCGCAGTGAGCCCAGGGCGCCGGAGGTGGGCGGGCGCCGGGCTGCAGGGCGAGGCTGGAGGAGGGAGACCGCCCGCCCGCGTGGTTCTGCAGGTCCCGGGAGCGGTGCTGAGGATGGTTGACTCGATGCCAGTGAAATGTGTAGCCATCGGGCAAATAGAGGGACTCTGAGCTGGACCTCATGAGGGGCTGGACGCTGTCGCTCAAGTGGAAAATGTTGTTCAGGTAACAGTGTGGAGGCCTTGGTGCTGATAAACAGATTTGGGATCCCCATGAGAACGCTGGTCAGGCGGCAGGAACCCACTGGTTCCCATGGATTGAACTTTGGCCCGATTAATTTTGGCCAGATAGGAACGCAGGAGCTTCTCTCCAGGTTCAGGTGACAGGAAAATGCCCTGGGTGTGAGGAAAGGGACCGGCGAGTTGCCTCCCCCCGCCCCCCCCCCACCCCCACCCAACAACCAAAAAGCACATCTTGAATTTTCCAGCCACTTCCAGCGTCAGGGAATTAAGCTACTGGCCAGCCAGTCCCCTGCCCTAGAGCTTGGTGTGGTCAGAGGGGACCTGGGCGCTTCTGTAACAGGCCGCGAGCTTGAACGAGGCCGGGCACCAGCGCTCGGCTCCTGCGGCTTCTCGCTGCCCGCTCCCGGTGCGCCGGCTCGGTCCTCCCGTCACTTGCTGCTTGTTCGCAGGGTTCTCAGAGCACCTCTCTCCCCTCCGCACCCAGGCCACTGGCACCTGGGCCACTTTGAATACATCTACAGCTTGAGGTTTTGTACATTCGGCTGCAACCACCGGTGAGCGTGAGCTTGTCCGTGCACTTTACAGGGAGCTTCTCCCGCCTGCTGCTCCGCACCCAGACAGGTTTCCGTGCAGCTCCTGGGGCGGGCGGGGCAGCCTCCAGGTCACACTTTTATGTTTGACGTCCCACCGTGGGTGGTCCTGGGTGCCATCTGTCCCCAACCCCCTCCACAGGCTTCAAACATTGGAGCTCAAAGGTGCCAAGTTCAGCAAAACCCCGGGGATAAGAGCTTCAGATCACAGCTTCGCAGCCCTCTCTCTGGGTCTGTGGCTTCATTTAGATCTGGTGTGATAACGATCAGTTCTTTGATGCGTTTAAAAGATGTTAAAAAAGAAAAGAAAAAGTTATCAAGGTGTTGGCTGTGAGAGGGTGGGGTGAATGCGAGCCAGCGGAGCACAGAAGTCTTAGCAACTCCGCACCTTTCCCTCTGGGTCTTGCCCCGTCAGCCCTGTGGGCAGTGGCTCCAGAGGGTCTCACTTTTATGTAGGCTGCCCGTCCTGGCGGCTCAGGGGTGGGCGGGGCCTGAGGGCTCAGCGCTGGGGTCAGGTCTGAGCGGTGGGTGTTGGGGTTGGCTGTGGAGAAAGTGCTTTCTTCGCCCGCCCGACGCCTCCATCCTAAGATGTCTCAGAAGGCCTGCTTGGGAGCAGAGGGCTCTCTTCTCGGGATGTGAGACAAAGCTCAAGAGGGACAATGTTCTTTTCCTGGAGGCGTGAGAAAAAGGACATTAGCTCCAAGGTTTTTAGCAAAGATGGGCATGTCCCTCCATCAGCTTTAAACCAGATGAAAGAACGTGCCCACCCCATCCCCAGAAAGGAGGGTTTCAGTTCATTGTTACTGCTTTGTGCCCCTCAGGACCATGCCTAGAGCCACTGGACACCACACGGGGCCTTTATCGTTTGTGTGTGTGTGTGTGTGTGTGTGCACCAGTATGTGTGTGTGCTCACTGGTGTGGACGCACCGGTGTGTGTGTGTGTGTGTGTGTGTGCATGCATATAGGTGTGTGTGGAGGGTGTGTGTGTGCATGCATATAGGTGTGTGTGGAGGGTGTGTGTGTGTGTGTGCATGCACACAGGTATGTGGACCGGGTGTGTGTGTGTGTGCATGCACACAGGTATGTGGACCGGGTGTGTGTGTGTGTGCATGCACACAGGTATGTGGACCGGGTGTGTGTGTGTGTGCATGCACACAGGTATGTGGACGGGGTGTGTGTGTGTGTATGCACACAGGTATGTGGACGGGGTGTGTGTGTGTGTGTGCATGCACACAGGTATGTGGACCGTGTGTGTGTGTGTGTGCGTGCACACAGGTATGTGGACGGGGTGTGTGTGTGTGTGCATGCACACAGGTATGTGGACGGGGTGTGTGTGTGTGTGTGCATGCATATAGGTGTGTGTGTGTGTGTGCATGCATATAGGTGTGTGTGGAGGGTGTGTGTGTGTGCATGCATATAGGTGTGTGTGTGTGTGTGTGCATGCATATAGGTGTGTGTGGAGGGTGTGTGTGTGTGTGTGCATGCATATAGGTGTGTGTGGAGGGTGTGTGTGTGTGTGTGTGCATGCATATAGGTGTGTGTGTGTGCATGCACACAGGTATGTGGGCGGGGTGTGTGTGTGTGTGTGTGCATGCACACAGGTATGTGGACGGGGTGTGTGTCTGCTACAGATGGTGGAGGACTCAGGATTCCAGCGCATCAACTTCTCAGTGTTGTCCCTAATTAGACAAATTCTTTAGACTGTGTTGGAGGCTGAACTGAATTTGGGAGGTGGCCGCGCTCCGTCAGTTGAAATCAGCAGTGCGGCCGGAGCGTGTGGGAGGCGAGGAGGCAGAGCGCGTGCACCAGCTCCAGGGCCGAGCAGCTGCTGTGCGGGTTCTCCGTTCTAACCGGAGGGAGGGGTGTGTGTGTCTAGAGCGAGTGGGAGAGCGGGAGGGGGCTGTGAGCTCTGGACACCGGGGGGTGGGGGGCGACTTCAGGAAAATTCATAGACAATAAGGAGATAATACATTGCACTTTCAAATTTTCATAGTATTTGAATATCAGCTCAGTTGAATCTCAAATTAGTCACGAGTAGCGGCAGAGTAAGCACACCTCGATGTGACGGGAGGAAAGGGGAGCCAGGGTTCCCCGGAAAGGGCCCTCGGGCCTGCACGGTGCCCAGAGGACCGGCTGGCGTTCCAGTGAAAATGCTGTCCCGGCTCGTCTGGCGCTCCAGGGCTTTGCTGGGAACAGGCGCCACGAGTCCTGTGCTGGGGCTGCGGTCTCCTCTGCACCTGTGGGTCCACCTGAGGGTAGCTGGGGTGACAGTCGAGAGCGCTCTCCGGGTGAAGTCGGCCATGTCCCGGGCTCAGATTTGAATAAACGATCAAGTTTCCCTGTTCACACTGACGTCCAGAAAAGCCCACTTTACCGAGACCCCTCCCCTGGGGGGGGGGGGGGGGGGAGGGCACGCCTTTTCCATTCCGTCTCCGCGCTGGCTCGTCTTGTCTTTCCCAGGCTCTTGTAATGTGTCCGTCAGAGCGCTGTGCTCTGTGCTCCTGACAAACCACCTGAAAACCTTTTGGAAACAAGTCCCCAAAGAAAGAGAGAAGAAACGAATGCGCGAGTAGTTCAGTAAATAGGGCGGGGGTACGTGTACAAGCTGTAGATGTTAAAAGAACTTGAGAACCAAATGCTATTGCGGGCCAACCGGTCATTGAATGCTTCATGGATGCAGCGATATCTGAGGCCAAATGAATTCAAAATAAATATGGAAGTGGTACGAAGTGAAGAAAGCAATCTGAACAAAAGAACGGGAATGGGGGTGGCATTTCCTCAGAGTTAAAGGCCCGTATGAGTAAAATCGTGGGAGAGAGTGGGTACGTAAGTGGGCCAGCTGATGGATAAAAGCTGGACAGAGAACTTGAATGCGATTCAAAGACAAAGACTTCTTACTGGACACGGTGGGTCAGTCACATGAGTTTACCCCCTGTCCCTCCAAAGAAACTCACTCAGATGACAGGAAGGGAAATACAAGCGTACAGTACACCCATAAGTGCCAGCATTTCAGCCGGAGAGAGATTTGGGGACGTCTAGGAAAGACAGAGAGCAGCTGGAGAGGTGGAACGGGCAGAGCAGGCCCGGTCTGTCTATCCTAAGAGTTGGCAGAGGGGAGCAGGTGAGAGAGAGCTTGCTTATCGCTCAGACCCGGTCAGCTCCCAAAGGTCCCGGGTCCCCTGGAAGGTGGACCCAAAAGCCAACGGCTGATTATAGGTCTGGAGACGTTGTCCGTGGACCCCGGCTTCTACCATCCTCCCCCGAAGGAGGCTGGAGGCTCATCTGTGGGACCTGGAGCCAGATTGGCTCAGGGCCAGAGGACAGCAGGCCCGGCAGAGAAAAGAGGGGTCGGACACGGAGCCGACAGTGCCGTCTTCACATGGAGTGATATTCATATGGAGCCCCAGCTTTCTTATTAAACTTCTTTGCTCTCAGAGCGTCAGAAGACAAACACATCACACCGGCCTGTCACCACTGCTGCCTGCGGCTGTGGGCTTGGAGGGGGCGTGGTCTTGGATTGGACCTTTGACCCGTTGCCAGTTTTCCTAAGCGGGGGACTAAGTGCATAATCTAAACCAGAAGCCCCAAGGGAACGACCCTTCCCCCTGATTGAATGTCAAGACGAGCAGGTCTAGATGACTTTAGGGGAAGGTGTCCCCAGCGTTGCCTCAAGACACAGCCACAGGTTGTACTTAATCCAAGTGACTCCCCAAACCGGGTTCCATCATAGGGGTACCTTCTGCTGGCCCCCACTCGTGGTTCTGTCCCTTAGCAAAGCAACGGAAGTCCCCAAGGGAGGGCGGGACGGAGGGGAAAATGACGGAGCCCCAGAAGCCTCACTGCTCTCACTGCCGTGGGTGCGGAGGGAGGACCTGAGGGCTGACCCCCGTCAGTAAAAACAAAAGCGGCCCCGCTGCGGCCTCTGATGTAAGACACAGCCCTGTGGAGGCTGAGCCGCCCGCAGCCTGTCTGTGCTGTTCCCCGCTGTTCCCCGCGGTTCCCCGCCTGCCCCAAGTATTCGGAAGTTACTTGCTGCTCTGTCCCTTCGTTTAATTGTGCTTCAGTTTAAGGCACTTCAAAGAGTGGCCCCAGTGCTCACTTCTCTTGCAATAGCCTCCCTTTCAGATCGCTATTAACGAATTTCAAAGGCAGCATCTGATTCCGACACCAGTGCCTCTTTTTTTTTTCTCTATGAAATGGAAGCTTATTCATGGGGAAAAATAACACGACTGGGCGGCTCCTCGTTGAGGAGGCGGGAGGGTGTGTGGGCGCGGGGCGCGTGGGCCTAAGGCAACTATGGGACGGGAGCACAAAGTGGCCTCAGATGCTGACCTGGGAGGGAGGAAGAGGAAGAACATTGTGCTGCCAGGCGGCTGTTTCGTGGCCGGCAAACCTCTCCGTCCCTGAGCCACTGGCCGCCCGTGGCCGCCTTGCCTCTGCCCCTGCGGCCCGGGCTGGCGTCCGCACCGCACAGGGAGGCCCTGTCCTGTGGCCCGCGTGTTCCCATGTGGGTTCGGGTAAAGGGCATGGCCCCCCATTCACATGACTGTCGCCTGCGAGGAGCGCCGAGTTGTTAGCGGAACACGAAATGGGACGCAGGGTTTTGGGGCCTCTTTTGATGGAGTGAGCGCACTCTTGGTCCCTGACCACCCGACGGCAACATGACGTTGGTTCCGAGAGGAAGCCATCCTTCTGGGACCGAATGGAACCGTCTCCCGTCCTCAGCCAGGCTCCGAGGGCGCAGGGAATTCTCGCTCCTGAAAGACTCACTGAGGAGCTTGGACTTGATTCAAAGGAGCAGAGTTTTTTCTTTAGCCAAACGAGGCGCTCCTGTGAGAGTCTGATTCGTGCCAATTCACCTTGGAGAGAGCAGCCCCGACACCACGATACAGTGTTAGAGGCGTGGCCCATGGCCAGCGCCTGCCGTGGGGAAAGCAGAGAGACCCCTGTCCTTGCCCTTCACGGCCGGTCTGAGACCCTTCCCCCGGGCCCAGTGGGGAGGTTGAGGCCCTTGGGTCTGCGCCTCCGGCTTTTGTTCATGTTGTCACCCACACGGTGCCCTTAAGCAGCGCTGCTGTGGCTCCAGCCCTGGCTGTTCTCCATTGTGATGGGCTTTCATTAAAGCGCCTCCTCCAGTTTCCCCTGCAAAGACATTTTTTCCAACTTCTGGAAACTTCTGACACCTTGCAGGGGGTGTGACGGGCACAGTGGTGCTGTGGGCTAGAGAGCGCATCCCTCAGAATATGCCAGGATGTGCTGCAAAGACAACCAAACCCAAGATCTCAATGGTTTAAAGAGAAAGGCCTATTCTTCCCTCACATCAGAGCATCGTGGGGCCGGCACCTCTGCTCAGGCCAGCTGTGCTCTGGGTGCCAGCGGCAGGAGCGCCTCTGCCTGGCTGGCTGGGGAGACGGAGGGAGAGAGATGGCCCCCATGTGCTGGCTCCGGATGCTCCGCCTGCCTTCCCCTGACTAGCTCGGTCACGTGGCCATTCCCACCTTCCTTGGGAAGGGACTACCAGTCCTCCCCGAGGAGGGGCCCTGCGGGGAGGCAAGCCGGCGTTTCACGGAGCCAGCAGGGCTCACACTGAAAGGGGCCTCTGTCCGTTCTTGGCCTCTGGCCTGAAGTTAATGGACAACACTCAGCTCTATATGCCAGTTCCCAGGAGAAGCCTGAAGATGATCCGCAGAGAGGCGCCCAGCAAGCCTGGCACTGCTGCTCCCCAGAGGAGCACATGGAGGGAAGATATTTCCTTCCAGTCCCACCCTGCCTTTGAAGATGAGCCACACATAGAGGCCCAGCTCAGGCCCAGGCCTGCCCAGCCTGGCCAAGCCACACTCCCCTCCCAGGCCCGGGAGGGCCTGCCTGCGTACCCTGGGTGGCCCGGCCCTCCGGAGGCATCTTCCTCCAGCCCATCTGGACCCCAGAGCCCAACCGTCTTGGCCGAGGCTGCCCAGGGTGTCAGTCAAACTCAGGAATATTCTTGAACACTCAGTAACCATGTAGGGCTGGCAGGGCTCCCTCCGCTTGACAGATGGTGCGCACATGCCTGGGGCAGCCCGGCTCTGTACATCAATCTCTCTCTGCGGGCTTTCAGCACATCCTTCCAGCCAAGGGCCCTCTCTAGCTTCCCCTCGCATTTGTAATGCAGGGTCTCTTCTGCGGACTGGGGGCGTGGAGAGATTTGGGAGAGGAGGGGCAGGAGTTCGGGTGTTGCTATCAGAGGCTGTTAGGCAGATAATCAGGCCCCTCCCCCCCACCCCCCCGCTGGATCTGGGCGGCCTCGGCTGATTGGCCACCAGAGTGGCTCCTCCTGTGTGGGCAGAGGGGCCCAGAAATAGCACCAGCAACTGGGAACCATTTTGGGTTTGTAAGATCGGACCCTTCCCATTGTAACCAGGCTTTCCTTGTACTTTGGATTTCAAAATCAATCTTCTTTCACATCCCCTCACAGAGCGAGAGCCTGCCGGAGAAGACAGCTGTACACCGTCTCAGTGCCGGGGGAGGGGTCTCTGGGAGCCCGGGTGGCCCCTGGAGACATGGACACACAGGGCAGCCGGCAGTCTGCTCAGTTGCGGGCTGCGCACCTGGTTAAGGTCTGAGCGTCTGAGTCACCCCAGGCCTCGGCTCATTGTCACGGCCTCAGAGATCATCCACCACCAAAGACGCCGGACACCTTTCCCCAGAGCTCAGCTCTGGGCAGCCTCTCCCTGCGGCACGCCTCCGTTTGTGTGTCTTGCAGCATCTCAAGCGTCCCGCATCCGAAACCAAACTCCCGATCTGTGACCTGAAGCTTGTTTCTCTCCCAGTCGTCACGATTTCAGTGAAGGTTGGCACCTTCTCCCTCTGCTCCAGGCAGAAAGCTGGACATCAAGCTTGGTTTCTTCCATCCCTCTCCTCAGTCCGCCCTGCCCTTCACACATCTGCTCCAGCAGCAAATCCTTTCCCACCTGTCTCACACCAGTATCTGGAGTCTGTGGGCTTCCCTTTGCCCTCACGGTCACCAGTCCTACTCAAGCCTGCATCGCTCCGCCTGTGGCAATAGCATCACTTCCGCTCTTGTCTCCAAGTTGTCCTGATTTGTTCTCCATGCAGCAGCCGTTGGGATCTTCCAACAGAAACTAGGCCACTTGAGCTCTAGGCTAGGAGCCTTCAGCGCCTAAGGAGCTCAGCTCTTTCTGTGGCTGCTCGAGGGGGCCTGGCTCTCACCCCGCCCCCTGTTGAGCTGCTGTGCTCCCCTTTCTCTGCTCCCTTCCAGCGGCTCAGGTCCCTTGCGGTCCTGTGATGTTGCTCAAAGTCTGTTTAGCCTCAGGGACTTGGCACATGCGTTAGCCACTGTCCGAGTCGCCATTGTTGCCTCTCCACTTGACTGACATCCACTTTTTGGTCATTTAGGTCTCGGCTCAGAAGTTCGTAGCTTGAGAGAGAGGCAGAGCTGACTCTGGAAGGAGCGATTGTAGGCTCAGTGCCAGGCAAGGGCATACAGGCTGAATACGGGGTGGGTGGGGTGGGCTGGCTGACGCTGCCTGGAAGGCCTTAGCGGGCACGTTAGAATGCACGTTAGTCAGTGGGCCAGATGGAAAGGCGATAGGATAAGCCAGGTGAGCATTTAGAAAGGCCTGAACCGGGGAGGTGGCCCAGCTTCAGCGGAGTGACAAGGGGGCCAAGAGCACGTAGATGGTGGGGCGGGTCCACTTGGGATTGCTGACGCCAACATCTGAGAACCTGAACCTGAGGCGGGAAAACTCTACCAGTTGCTTTTCGTCTTCCACCCCTTTCACTGGCTTTCCCTCAGGGGCTGGAATTTCCAAGTTAGATGATTGGGGCGGGGGGGCGGGGAGCATGGATTTGGGGTAAATTACCCATGCTTAGGTGAAGTAACTCTGGTGTCTTACACATGTGCTTGAAGAAAAGAAGTCAAGGCAGAAAGCACCACGTTCCGTCTAGCACCCCAGCCAAGTGAAAACCTTCCGGAAAACCAGGTGAACCACTGCTTACCAAAACTCGCATGGTGTGTGCCGGGGGCAACTCTCGGTGTACTTGACGTCTGTTTTCACCTTGCTCACCGACACTAGATTTTGCTTTCACGAGTTTCCTGCTGCAGCGGCGCATCTTCTCAACTCAGCGCAGCGCCTGTCTTGGGTGCCCTTGGCCTGTCCACCATCTGCATGAGTCTCGAGCTCCTTCAGGCCAGTGCGGAGGCAAAGGTCTTATTTTATCCGTCCCCCCCTGCCCCCCTCATTTTGAATCCATCCACTGTGGAGGCTTCCCCGCTTTACAATCTTCATTCACTGCAGAACATGTGAAGCCACGCTTAGTGGGAAATGAACAGAAAATGCTCCTTTTGAGAAATAGCCCTGAGGCCTCTAGCAAGAATAGAGATGGACAGACGGATGGAGTGGGAGAAGCACGGAGCCACTGGCCTCGCTGGATCCAATCGCTTAAACAGGGACACAAGCGCAGGTGTAGGGAGTCTGAATGTTCGTGATGCTTGAGACATGAAGCCGTCATTAGATATTAAAACAAAAAGTAGGCACAGTGTCTGTTCTACATCTACTTTGTGTAGACAGTGAGTGGTTTATTATCCCGTAGGACATGCTCAAACCCTGAGTGAAGTCACAGTTGAGCAGTCCCTCTTATTTTTGGTGATACATCCACAAGCCAAGATGTGGCCCCAGCAGATCAAAGGGAAGGGAGCTGGGCGTGATCCATTTGTGGCATCAGAGTCCTCATCTCCCGGCTCATTCTGCTGAGATTTGGAGGTAATACGGGGACACGGGAGTTTGAATGAGATTTACGTTGTAAACTCCCAAAATGTTTATCCTTGTATGAAGCTCAGAAAATATACATGGCCCTAGCTGGTTTGGCTCAGTGGATAGAGCATCGGTCTGCAGACTGAAGGATCCCAGGTTCGATTCCGGTCAAGGGCACATGCCTTGGTTGCAGGCTTGATCCCTGGTAGGGGACGTGCAGCAAACAGCTGATCAATGATTCTCTCTCATCATTGATGTTTCTATCTCTCTCTCCTCTCCCCTCCTCTCTGAACTCAATGAAAATATACATGAATTTTACAGGGGCTTAAAATTTTATCTATTTCCCCCTCTATCTCTATTTTAACAGGTAAAATGTACAATATTTAAGAAGCAAATACAACATTTAAAAGGGTACACAATGAGCAATGGTATACATTGCTCACCGATCAACCTCTACCATCAGTTGCTTTTCTCTTGTACTGGAGATGACCCCCACACCCGTGTGCGTGTGTGTGTGACTGCGTGTCTGTATACACGCTAAAGAACGTAACTGGTAGCATGCTACAGCCACTGCTCCGAACCTCCCATTGCGTACGCACACATTTCCCTCTGGGACTGACATTCCCTACTGGATAAATGAGCCCAGCTAGGACACACTTCTGTGAGCTGCACTATTAGTAGCGGCCAGTATGAGCCTGCTTTGCTCAGTGTGGTTCCTATTTCAGTTGCTAAAGAAAAAGAACCATGATGCACTTTTTCCCCTACTTCCTTTCAGCTTCCTTAGATATTAACCTCCATTTCCTCAAGCTTATTCAGTGTCTCTCGTCTTCCCATAGCTTCCCCCCTCCCCTCTCCCGCACACACCCTCCACTTCAGCTTGGCCCCCTAAGAGCTGGTCCCGCTCCCTCTGCCATGTTCTCATTTCTTTCTGGCAACTTTTCTTCTCCCTGAAGAACGAGCCAGGCTTTCCATGAGGCGGCCCCTCCATCAGTGATTGACGCAAGATGCTCTTTTTGGCAACTGAAGGTCTATCTTTTTGGTGTAAAATATAATAGTATAGAGGGTTCTGCTTAGAGCCGAGGCTATTTCTGGACTGTAGGGGAGTGTTGCTCATCCTTCCAGCATTCCCACTGCGGGGAGAGAGGAGGTAGGCGTGAGCTCTCCAGCATGTCAGAAAGGGAGCCAGCCATTAGGCGCAATGAGATTTGTCACCGTCTTGTCCCCTTTATTCCAACAAGGAGCAGTTGTCTGACAGGCAGAGAGCAGGGAGAAGGGAGAAGCAGGCAGTCATGGGAGCGGAGAGGAGGGGCGATGAGAGACACTGAATAAACCCGAGAAGATGGAGGCTGGTTACAGAAGCAGCTTCTGTGGGAAGGGCCAGCAGCCGGAGGCAGCGGCTGCAGACGGAGACAGAGACGATCGCTGCACCTTGAAGCCGAGGAGGAAGGACCGCCCCCCCGCGTCCTGGCATGGACCCTGGGCTCAGACATCAGTCACCAGTGCTGCCTTTGCCAGCCCGGGGTCACAAGCAATGTGGGCCGGTGGGAAGAAGGCAGGCGGGAGAGCAGGCCCTGGGCAGGGAAAGAAGTCTGAGGTGCTGCATCTGCAACACAGAAGACGGCACTGTGCTTGCTGGGGCAGCCAGGCCCTGGCTCAGAGGCCAGGGAGCGGGCACTGACACGCCCGCCGCCTCTCAGGGTAGCAGGAGAGAAACCGAGGGCCCACAGATGGGCATGCCCTCCGGCTGTGCTCCAGGGGCTCCTCCCCACTGAAGGCTCCTGACCATCCTGCCCCCACACCAACATTTCTCACACGCCCCCAGCATTGCTTGTCTCCATAGCAGTGTCACCTGCTAATGTGCTAGTTTCCTTGCTATCTTATTTTATTATTTTACTTTGTAGTACTTTCTACCTTCCTCCGTCAGAATATAAACGCCACCAGGGCAGAGATTCTAGTCTATGTTTTTTTAAATTTCTTCCTTTCTTGTTCACTGCAGTATCCCCATTGCACGGGACAGGGCCCGAAGCATTTGTTGAATGAATGAATGGATGAATGAATGAGTGAGTGAGTGGGTACGTGAGTGGGTGAGTGAGTGAACAGACAGCTAATATGAAGACCCTTTGGATCTAACCAGGCAGGAAGGGGCTGGCGTTTCCTGAGCAAAATGATGTCAGGCTTATCATCCCATAAGCAATCTGGCCACCATTACGTGCACTGAAGGCGCATGAATCTCTCCGGCAGGAAAGAAAGCGGCACTTTAGGAAAGAAATCGATCCTTGCTGACGAAGGACGTGTTTGCTTTTGGATGTTTTCAGAGCAAATCAGCCGGAGCTGAATGGAAGCTGCTCACCGCCCTGTGCTTGCCCCCCTCCCAGAGCCCCTCCCCCCCGCCCCCCCGCCCCCCCGAACGAGGACCCCCAAGGCTTGGCCTTCCTCTTTGGAGGTTGGGAGGCTCTTCTAGGGGCAGAAAAGAGAAGGGGCAGGGAGTGGGGTCAGCTAAGGAGTCTGTCCTCCTCCCAGGAGTGAGGCCGGAGGGGTGCCCCCCGCCCCACACTTGCACCCTCGCACCACTTCCGTGTGGTTGGGAAAAGGCAGATTCCTCAGAGGACAGCTCGTCAGGTTTGACTTTCTCACCGCCCTCCCAGCCTCGTGATGAGCCTCGTGGTCCTGCCTGCCGTCACCCTCACCTTCCTCGGCTTTCGGTCTTGTCTCACCACTCCGCCCCCCAGCCTCCTCTGAGCATCGGGTACTGTCCAGCGTCCAGCCTTCATCAGTGCAGAGGCCCCTTGCTGTTCTGAAGGCAGATGTTTCTTAACTTTGGACCCTCAGGGCAGGGGATGGGGCTCCGGGCTTCCTCATTCCCTGTTTCTGCTTCTCCGCGTCTCCATCCCTCTTCCTGCCGAGACCCCCCGCTCCTCTGAAGACCCAGCAGGAGCTGTGCCCCTCTGGCTCTTACAGTGACGGTGGGATCCCCGGCCTGGCCTCTTGGTTCTCCTGGGTATGGACTTGGGCCTGTAATTGCCCCTCCGCCCACAGCAGGCCGGTTCTCAGGGACCTCACCATCCATGTGGATGACACATCCGATGCCTTGCCTTTTTGTCCCTGACATTTCACCACCAATGACCCTTTCTTTCCCTCCGTTTTGACCAGCCACTCCCAAGGCCACACACTGAATCTTGTCATTCGCAGAAGTTGTTTTATCCGAATCTCATTTTCAAACACCCCATTCTCTGGCAAGCCCTCCCTCTTGTCCTGGTTTTCTAGCTGTTGAAATGCCTCCATCCATTGAGACTTCCCTCCATCACACCTTACACTTTCTATGAGTAAGTCTGCTCGCAGGCCCGCTTTCCTCATTACCCACCTAGATTTCCTGGGCATAGGAATGACCACCCCCTTGCTCTCCCCCTGGAAGCCTCTGTGAGGGAGATTGCATTTTCAATCCATGTGGCCCTTCCCCATGCCCATCTGTGATGGGACTCTGTCACTGCCCATCGAGAGCCACAATCTAACTTCCTGTCCTTGAATCTGAACTGGCTCATGACTCGATTGTAAGTGAAAGGATGCAGCGGAAGTAGCACTGAGTGACTTCCAAAGCTGGCTTATGGCCACACAGCTTCCCCCTCACTCTTCTGGGCTCCTCACTCTGGGGAAGCCAGCCAACCAAGTAAGGCGTGCATTGCCCTGAAAAGTCCATGCTCCTCCTTATGGTGATGGAGGAAAGACCACGTGTGAGCCTCAGTGGACCCAGCCTTCCATCTCCTCCACCAGGTGCCGGAAGAGCAAGCGAAGCGGCCTTGAGGCTCCAGACCAGCCCGTCTGCCAGCTGCGCGCCCTGAGTGCCCTCTGTCATGCCACGAGAAGCAGAAGAACCGTCTAGCTGAATCCTGCTTGAATTCCCAACCTATGAAACAAAATAAAATTGTTTTTTTCAGGCGCTAGGCTTTGGAATATCTTTTATGCAGTGATCATAACAATAATATTCTACTTGAAAACTCAAGCTTGATTGAACACAATCTGTGTTCCTATTCCTGAGCAGTTGGAGAAAATCGCAAAGTAGGGGTGACTGACTTCGCATTAAACATCAAATGGACACGAAGCCTAACCATCCTGCTATTTCATACATTTCCTCCTGCCTCAAATCTCCTTCACTCCCTTCCTCTTTCCCAAGTCATCCAAGGAGAGAGATGTCAAACGGGAAGCTGGGTCTATGATATGAGTCTGGAGTCCAGGGGAAAGGTTGTGGGGAGAGATAAAAATTTGAGTATAAATGCCATTTAAATGTATGCAGTTGGGTTATATCACCAGGCTGGGGTGTGAATGGAGAAGAGAAGAGATTTGAGGACTAGCCCTCAAGCTCTCCAAGGGTTAGAGATCCAGCAGAGGAAGCCACAAAATGGGCTAAGAAAAGCATTGGGGGTTAGAGCACAGTCACGAGAGGATATTCCAGAGTGAAAGAGTAGAATGTTTTCAGAGGCCATGTCCTTGAGCAGGTGCAAGGAGATAAGGGAAAGAATGGAAATGGGATGGTCTGACCCCTGGAGCATTCTCCATGGCAATAGGGAGTGGCAGCGAGAAGGTGTGACAGATGCTTCTGGATTCTACATTGGATGGTGGGAAGATGAGGGAGCTCCCGATTGACGGTGTTTATTTTCTGTGACGTATACATGTTTAGTAGGCATCTCAGCCTTCATGTGTCTACAACACAGCTCCTTCCTCACCTCCAGGGCCACTCCTCTGCAAGCTCAGTGAGTGGTTTGCCCACCCACCCGCCACTTCGGTTCCTCACTTTCTCTCACATCTTAAGTCCAATCCAACGGTAAGTCCTCTGGCTCTACCACAAAAATGTGCTCAAATCTGACCCCTTCCCACTGATTCTGTCACCCTTGTGTAAGCCGCCCTCCCCATTACCCAGTTACTGCTCTTGCTTATCTCTCCCTCTTTCACCAAATCCATGATCCACAGAGCGCTAATGGAGAGAAATGTAAAAACCACAAATCAAATCTGACAGCCCCCACCTAGAACGCTCTAGTGCAGCGGTTCTCAACCTGTGGGTCACGACCCCTTTGAGGGTCGAACGACCCTTTCACAGGGGTTGCCTAAGACCACCGGAAAACACATATATAATTACATATTGTTTTTGTGATTAGTCATTATGCTTTAATTATGTTCAATTTGTAACAATGAAAATACATCCTGCATATTAGATATTTACATGATGATTCATAACAGTAGCAAAATTACAGTTATGAAGCAACAATGAAAATAACTTTATGGTTGGGGGTCACCACAACATGAGGAACTGTATTAAAGGGTTGTGGCATTAGGAAGGTTGAGAACCACTGCTCCAGTGGTTTTCATCATGTGCTCTGGGCATCCATCGGCATTGAGTTTGGATTTGGTAAATGTTGGATTTGGTGAAACAGAGGACTCAGCTGGAGAAAGAACACTGAGATCCTACAGTCACCTCACCAAAGTGCTCAGGTCCTAAAATCAAGGTTACAATTAGAATTATTTTTCCAGTCACATGAATGAGGTCTTGTGAGACACTGGAGGAGGCTTATGGTGAGAAAATAGTCCTGTAAGGCTATCACCTGCTGTCTCCCATGCTAGTGCCTGTGCTCAAAAGCTGGGGCCGTGGGAACTCTTGCAGAAGAAATAATATTTAAATTTCAAAATTTGATCTACCCACTAGGCTCTCACTGATACCACCCTCGCTGGGACAGGAAGGGTTGCCTTGCTACCTGCTCCCCACAGAACCTCCACTGACCCTGGGAGGACGTGGCCTTGTTACTGCTGAGTGGTGGTGAGAGCCCGGACTCTCCACGGCCTCCTGACACTACCCCAGTGAGAAGGGGGAGCTGTCTTGTAACTGCATGTTGGGGCGGAAGTCCAGGCTCCCCATGTGGTCTCCACTGACACTGTAGGGCAGTGATGTCGAAACTTTTGAGCTCGGCGTGTCAGCATTTTGGAAAACCCTAACTTAACTCTGGTGCCGTGTCACATATAGAAATTTTTTTGATATTTGCAACCATAGTAAAACAAAGATTTATATTTTTGATATTTATTTTATATATTTAAATGCAATTTAACAAAGAAAAATCAACCAAAAAATGAGTTCGCGTGCCACCTCTGACATGCATGTCATAAGTTCTCCATCACTGCTGTAGGGGTGTGGTGGGCTGGGGAGAGCCTTGTGTTCCCAATGTGTTGAAAGTTCTGGCTCCCTACTTGGCCTTCTCTGACCCACTCTGGTGAGGGGGCTGGGCGCCTTGTTAGTTTGATGAGGATGGAAGTCTAGGCTGCTCAGCCTTTGCTGGCAGCAGGTTGGGGGGTCTCCATGTTTTCTGTGGTGTTTGGCTGGAAAGTCATTGCCAAATTTCCCAGATATCTGACCCCAGATATCTGAGCCACAGTGGGAAGGGTGAAATGAGTGACGATAATTCCCTCCAAGTGATTTTGGGGGATGGAGGGCTCTGATCCAGTTCTGTGGATTCTCACACTGAGCCCAGAGGAACTGGTGGGGTTGAGAAGTCAGTCGAGGGAATAGCATTCATTTATTTTATTCATTCATACAACATGTATTAGTTGAGTGCTTCCCATGTATCAGGGACTGGGTGCAAAGAATACAGGCCAACTGCTGTCATGCAGATTGACATTAATTATCGAGATCATTCTAGATGTCTGTGTGAAGCCAACAGAATAGAGTGATGTGATAAGGAGTGAAACAGGTGGTGGGGAGAGACCGGAGCTCATGACAGATGGAGTGGACCTGAAAGTCTCAGAGGAGCTGGTCATGTGAAGAAGGGGGTGGACATTCCTGTGTGCAAAGGACACGATGAGGCCCTGAAGGGAGAATGAGCCTGGGGAGATGGAGAAAAGAAAGGCCAGAGTGTCTGGAGAGGACAAGGGGGGAAGAGTAACAGGAAATGAAGGCTCCGAGAGGTAGCAGGTGAGGCCAGCTGGGCCTCTTAGAGTCTGCAGTGAGGACTTTGGATTGTAGTCTGTGTGTGATGGGAGTCACTTAGGTTTCAATCTGGGGAATAGAGAAGACTCATTTCATTAACGTGTGCCTAGAAGAGTTGAAATAAGTTTCGCCACATTGCTCTTCTGAAGAAGAAGGTGGTACAAATAGCTGGTGGCACATACCTGCTGTTACAGGTAGTGGCTGGGTGAGGGGTGGTGCACTTCCATGAGGGGCCCTTTAAGGTGGGATAGAGGGTAGGTGGCCCTGAACTCTTCAATCATTGAGAAGACCAGGGAAGCCAAGATTCTTAGGGAGCAGTTCTTGGGAATACAGAGGAGGCTTCCTGTAGTTTTTTGTGTGTGACATATTTCACATGGGAGGTGGGGTCCATGTCCCCATCCCTTGAATCTGGGCATGTTTGTGACTGTTTCGGCCAAGAGAGTGTGGAGGAGCGATGCTATGAGACTTCTGAGGCTGAGTCAGAAAAAGCCAGGCAGCAGAACAGGTGCTCTTGGAGGCCTGAGCCACCGTGCAGGGAGTCCAGCTCTCCGGAGCAGGCAGGCCCCAGAAGCCACAAGGCCACAGTCCCAGGTGGGCTCAGCCTCCAGCTATCCTCGCCAAGGTGGGGACACGACAGTGAAGCTGCCTTCCCACGGAACACCACGGAGTGGCCTCCGTGCTGCCTCACCAGACTGAGCGCTGCCCGAATTCCTGGCAGTGAAACCTGACCCATAAAATGATGAGATGCCAAAAATGGTTGTTTGAAGCCACTAAGTTTAAACTTAGGGGGTAGTTCGTTAAGGAGCAATAGTAACTGGAACAAGGTCCTCTTGCTCCGAATCCTACCTCTCTTCTCCACCCCACCCTGAGGAAGCCTGGGAATGGAACCCTGTTAGAGACCACACCAAGGAATGGACACTCCCACTGGCTACCTGCTAACACCCTGTGCTGGAGGCAGGGATTGGCTTCAGTGAGACCTGAAATGGTAGTGCCACCAGGTACTTGTACCATGATCTTCTTTAGAACAGATGACTGAAGATCTCATCTCACAGGTAAATTCAAGATCGGGAGAGGGCTGAATTCCAGACAGGCCCAGGTAGGACCAACGTTGGCCCACACGGTCGTAAATAGACTCTTAGGTGTAGGGAAGGAGCGGCAAGTCAAGATGAGATGAGACTTCAGTATCTGTTTTTCCTCTCATGCCGCATCAGACGAGGATGCTGTGAGGGAATGGAAAGGGCGGTTACACGGGGCCCCTAGGGCTTCTTACTGTAGACTCTGGCACTCAGAGTTTGGGGTTCCAGGCATTCTGTCTGCAGAAGGCGGGGTTCTTCAACCCTGGCTGACCTGAGGGCTGGGACCAGCGCCCCACAAGAGGGCAGTGGCGTGCCCGTGGCTGCAGCTGGTCAGGCAGGCCCTCGTGCACATGTTTCTTAGGATCACTTCTCAGGGGCTTTCCATGAAAACACAACTCAGTGTTCAAAAGACCCTCAGCTACCTTTGGAGGCTCATGCCCTAGGCCACCAACCAAACACAGCGGACCACGAGCTCGAGCGGCTGCAAGACCCGGACTGGTTCCGGCTTCCTGTCATCTTGGTTTGAGAGGTGAATCTATTCTGAGACAAAAATATGGGCGGTGCTTCCAAATAAGAGAAATCAAAACTCACCGTTCTCCTACTTTCGCTAGTTTGTGAAAAGGAAAAGCCATGCTGGTCTCAGGCTTCTGGGTTGGCAGGGTGAGCCCTGGACTGGCCTCGTTTCTGAGGGTCACCGAGTGAGTTTATGAGTGAGCGCCTAAGGAAACCCCCAAGCGAAAGAGAAAACATCTTTGGCAAAATGACCGTGGGCAGCCATAACCGGTTTGGCTCAGTGGATAGAGCGTCGGCCTGCGGACTGAAGGGTCCCAGGTTCGATTCCAGTCAAGGGCATGTACCTTGGTTGTGGGCACATCCCCAGTGGGAGATGTGCAGGAGGCAGCTGATCGATGATTCTCTCTCATCGATGTTTCTAACCCTCTATCCCTCTCCCTTCCTCTCTGTAAAAAATCAATAAAATATATATTTAAAAATAAATGACCATGGGCATGGAGCTGTCTTGCTTCAGAACAGATTTCTTATGAGGATTCCATGTGACTGTTCCTAGCGGCAGTAAGAGTTGAACCCTTTATGCTTTATAACTGGTTCTTAAGCTGACCTCATTTCCCGAGGTGGGAAGGCTCAGCACAAAGGCAGGAGTGCCAATGAAAAGGCAGAGGTGACCGCAGGGTCCCCTGGCCACTGGATAGTCCTTGTAGGTCACTCCACCGCCTCCCTGACAGCAATGAGGTAGAGACTAACAGCCGAAATGGAGGTTTCTGCTCCCCAGCATTCACTGACTCCACTTTGGTTATTGTATCTTTAATTTCTCTTATATTCTCTTACTTGCTGTTAAATACTTTGGGAACATATTTCAGTTATGTCCATAAATTAGCTTCTCAAGAATATTCATATACACACACACACACACACACACACACATGTGCATGCATTTCTATTAGTTTTATCTCAATGTTCTGTGGTTCACTGGTTCCCAGTTGGCATATTTCTTTAATAGCTAGCAAGTGTCATGCTAAGAGGATTTTATGGAATTAGAAAAATTGGAAACCATATCATGGGTTTCCCACTTCTTGTGTCCATACCTGACATGCCCTATGGCATTAGACATTGATATAAGCAACATGTGGATGCACATCGTTTTAACGTAGGCAGAACATCTTAGTAATAATCTATAATAATAAAAGCATAATATGCTAATTAGACCAGTAGCCCTATGACCTTCCGGATAAAACTGGGGCTGCGAGGGCCAAGCCCCTTGCACGAATTTCGTGCACTGGGCCTCCAGTAAAGGCATAATTCTGGACCCTGAAAAAACAGAAACATCTGCTGATTGCTAATTATTCTTAGGTGCCAAGACCTGAAATTGTAGTTAATCTATTTGTGATCCATATAATTCCACGGAAATGCAGAGGTGGAAATCTAAATTACAAAATGCTCTCCTCAAAGGATTTTGTATAAGGAGATTAATGGATCTTTCCTCTTTGCTGTAAAAACTTAGTGAAACAAATTCTTCCATTAAAATACAACAATAACCGAGTTTCCGACCATCGATTTGCTGAGAACAGTTGTCGTGTGAACTAACACATACCCAAGCGATTGGCTTTCAGTTCATCTGCTCTAACATTTTGGGTCACTGGGTCCTGATGCTGAGAGTCCATCCTGCCTGCACGTGCCCTCCCACTGCTCAAGCTCCACCAGGAGGCCGCTGACTTGTGCCCAGTGTTGCCAGGGACAGGGCATTGAGGGATCTGTTATGAAGTCACCTGGGAGCGTGCCAGCGGCTGGTCACCGTCCCCTCCCTGGACAGGGGGCTGTTGCGCAGAAGGCTCGGGCCCGTGCAGAGCTCCACATGCCGTTTCATTTATTATTTCTCTTTATTGCTTCTGTGCTGGCAATAAAGTCGGGGTCATAAAATTAGAGTGCGGTCGCCACATCCGGTTCCCCGGTTTCCATGTCCTGTTGGCTCCCCGAGCCCCTGACGGTGCCCCTGGGTATTTTCACCCGTCCTCGCTGAGGGTGGTGGAGGCTGACAGAGTCTAATTTAAAAAAGGGGAGAAAGCCAAGGTTGACATTTTGAGGCAAACATCTGCCTTATATGGAAGAAAGGTTAGTTATTTACGGCAGATTTGCCATCTTGACAGCCCTTCTCTTGCAGGACTGTAGGCCCGCGGCCTCAGGCACCCGCAGCCGCAACGGACCACCCAGCGAGAGCCAGGCCTGGGCAGCTGCCCCCAGGCGGGCGCTGGGCCTCACCACCACCCTAGTCCCCGCCCAGCAGCCTCCCCAAGCCCTTGGCCAACCAGCACTGGTCTGACTTCTGTCTCCGCTGGCCACGCCTGCCTTTCGAAGGGGCAGGGAGAGGCTGCCTGTGAAGAGGGAAAGCTCAGGAGGTCTAGCCTCAAAATAGCCTGCAGAGAGGGTTTCTTTGTTGCTCCTTCAAAGCTGGGCTCTGATTAAAAAAGGGAAAGAAAAACAAACAGGCAAACACTCCCCCGCCCCCACCCCGCAGGGCACATTCCCCTGAAACACACCATCTGAAATGTCTGCTTTTCCAGGGCCAGGAGAATAGTGTTGATACCTGCCTGGGGGTGAGGGCTGCATACACATGCTCTCGCGTGATCTTTACCACCACGGGGTGAGGGACAGATGAAAGGGGGTAGACCTACCTGTCCAAGGTCACACAGCTGCTAACTCCCCCAGCTCATGCCCCTGGCCCCCATGCAGTGTTTTTAAAATTAATTAATGTATTTATTAGATGAATGCATTAAATAAACAAACCTGAGAAATGAAAAAAATTAATTAATGACTGTTTCCATAACCATTTATCGCCTCCATGACCGACCCCTTCCACCTCCCCTCGCCCCGTCCCCAGGCGGAGTTTTTGTCCTTGAAGGTAATGCTGCTGGCCTGGCTCGGAGAGGCGCCCTGCAGAGCAGTGGTTCCTACCAGGAAGAGATTTTGTCCCCCAGGAGGCACTGGGGGTGTCTGGGGACATTTTTGATGCCACAGCTTGCATCCGACCCGGGATGTGACTAAACACTTTGCAGGACAACCCCCACGGCCAAGAGTTATCTGGCTAAACATGCCGATAGTGCTTTTATTTTGTGACATTTAAGTTTAATGTGGTTTCTTATGCTGTGAATAATTAGAACAAGAGGAACTGGAGGGTGAAAGTGAAACAGCCCCCATAAATTGTTACCCAAGGCAATGCCAGCCCATATCCTTCGGCACAAAGTGCTTTGGAAACCAACCGAAAGCCCACAATACCTTCTCCTTAAACCTGGGCGCGGTGCGCACCCTGGGCTCAGTGCGGTGGACAATTGGCGCTGCCTTCCCGCTCTGTGCACCCACCCTCTCCTCCCCCTTTGTGACAACTGCACCTGGGTCGCCAGGACATCCCAGGTGAGCTGCTGTCACCCCAGCTCCTGGGGCGGAGCATGCTGACTCCAGCAAAAGGGCCGTCTGGGTATTTTCTGGGACTGCTGGGGTCGCCGTGCTCCTCCTGAGGGGGGGTGGGGTGGGGTGAGGTCAGAGGCCAGGAGCAGCTCTGGGCATTTTTCTACTGTGAGGGGAGCCCTCGTGCTGGCCACACCCCTGATGCAGGCCTGCACCCGGCGCCTGTGGGAACCTCCGTGTGCGGCCTGCTTCCTCCTTCCTCCTTCCCCACCTGCCAGCCTCCGCGGGAGCAGCCTCCGGGCGGACACCTGCCTGCTCTCACTCAGCCTCCGCCCTCTCCTCCAGGGGCCCCTCCTTGATTACCCCGACTTCTCCCTCTGCTACTGACAGTGAGGGCTGAGGCAGATGGTGTGTTTTCCTCATCCTCCCAATAGGTGCGAAGCTGCTGGGAGGAGGCTGTGCCTTACGGGCATTCCCCTGTGCTCGGTGCAGAGCACACCCCACTGGTTGTCTGAATAGGTGAGAGGGCTGCCGTCCACACAGGGCCTCCCAGAGCCGGCGGACGGGTCCGAGCTGTGTGACTTCGTTGGGAGAAGATAAAAGATGGTGGCTGGGATGACAGGCTTTGTGATGCTATACTTCCCCGTCCCTCTCTGCCAGCCGAGGGACCACGCGTCTGTGTGACATTCACGATCTCGTGGCTGGTGTCTCAACCTACTTACTGCACCGGCCTTCTTCCCTGTCCTTCCTTTTGCCATTTCTTAGTGCTTCACGCAGCTGCCCCACTTCTCAGCCAGGGAACCGCTGGTGAGTCCTTCTCAGCCGCACTGGCCCGGAGGCCTGTCAGCCCGAGGGTGCTCGCTGACCGGCAGCTGCTGTGAAGAACACCAGGGCAGATGAATGCAGAGGGTAAAGGGGAAACAGGCATTTTTGGCTTCAAACTCTGCAGTTGGTCAGGGTTGAGCCGTCTTACCCACAGTCATTCCGGAGGCAGCAATGGTCCACAGCCCGGGCCACTGGCCGGCCGCAGGTGGCTCCTCGGCCCGTGAGCCGTGGCTTTGCAACTGACATGAGCTGTAATGCAAAGCACATGCTGGGTTGCAAAGGTTTCGCCTGAGAAAAGAAATGGACAATCCATTGTTAATATTTCTTTTCGCATCAATCATAGGTTGGAATATTTGGGAGATACTTGGTTTAATAAAATATATTATTAAAATGAATTTCCTCTGTTTCTCTTTTTTTAACGTGGCTATCAGAAAATTTAAAATTACATCTGTGATTCCCATTGTATCTGTGATTCCCAGCGTTGGGCTCCTCGGAGTCTTCTGCAGTGTGACTTATGGGTGTTGAATGACGTTTCTGATCCTAGAGACTTCTCTTACATTGGACTTCGATGGCTGAAATCCCGCGTTAGCAGCTCCTTCCTTCAAGACTCTGGGCCCTGGGAATTCTCGGGACGGGCCATTTGCTTCTTGCAGGTTTTCAGGGAGGTGAGTGGGGGTGGACTCTCCCATTCAGAATTTTAGGGAAGCTGCAGGCGGAGGGGTGGGCCATTTCTAAGGTGGTCGCCTGAGTGCGCAAGGCTTCCTTGAGCCTAATGTTTTGTTTGGTGACATTGAAGGGACTTTAATTTCCTGATACAAAGGATTGGATTCCTTAAATTCTGAGGACAACACTACTGGTTTTTCAAATCATTTCCCGAAAAGAACTTAAATGAGGGAAAAAAAAAATGAGCTCAACAAGAGATATGGAAAAGCTAACAAGTCTGCCACATACTGTGAGGCACTTGGAATTGCCTGTGAGCCTTGGGAGGACCAAGGCTACAGAGGATTTGGAGCTTCAAATGCAATTCCAATCTCTCTCTTCCCCTCTCTTTAAAATCTCCTTGAGTAAACTAACTCAACTAACAACTCCCCCTCCCCTCCTCCTCCTCCCCCTCCTCCCTCTCCTCCCCCTCCTCCCTCTCCTCCCCCTCCTCCCTCTCCTCCCCTTGCTCCTCCTCCTTCTGAACATGGAAGATGATGACACAGCTTCTTAGAACAGAGCTGACCCTTAGAACGCAGCTCATCCACTTCATTAGTGACCCTTGAGGAAACTTTCCTTGTTAAAATTCTTATTAAAATGCTGTGAAGTCTTAAAGTTACTGAACAAGAGCCGCACAAAGGGACCTTCCATCGCCTTCCCTCCAGCTTCAAGGCTCCCTCAGGGACCTTCAGGGAGAGTGAGCTGTGTGGGTGCCCTCTGTCCTCTTCACTTTCTTTCCATTTGGTTTCAACACCATTTCCTCCTGTCCTTCCCCTTCTCTGTCCGTTAGAAAGGCTGGGAGAAAAGTGATTTTTAAAATTTTTAGTCAAGACCTTTTTTTGGAGCCAAATATTTGTTAGGCCTGTGATTGGAGTTTTTTCTAAAGTCTGACACTTGACTTGAGAATATTGTCCGAAATATATTTGTACAGGTGATTTGCAATCTAGTAAAATGGTTTGGCTTTCTTTTGCTTCGTTTATGTATTTTAGAACACTGCCACGAATTCCTGAAATGAAATAAAAGTTTTCAGTAATGAGAACTTGAAAGGAATGGGTCTCTGTTGGTAGGCAGTTTCTGGTGGCTTCGCTCCCTCTCCCTTCCCTTTACTCCTCCCCCTCTCCCTGCCCTCTCCCCCCGGGGTGACTCATGGCCCCCAGCAAGGGTGGAAAGTATGCCTATCTGGACCATGTGGCAACCCCAGGCACGCTTGGAAGGTCAAAGGTGAACAATGTTCAGTCCCTGCCACCAAGAAGCAGTCAGCAGTCATTTCTGCAGGCTGCAGGCACTTGTACGAATTTGCTAGTATCCTGTGTCCTAGGCACGCTCCCCGCATGCCCGTTTTCCTGGGAACATTTAGTGCAGTCTCGCTGGCCTCCAACTACAGTATCTGTACCTGTGTCATTTCCAGCCCTGCCCCTCAACTACAGCGAACCACACAGCCCCGACGACCCACAAGAAGTGCAGAACTGTTGGTCTACCAGTGGCCCTCAGCAAGGGCTGGGAGCAGTGTGTAATACCCTTGGGGTGACTCTGGGGAAATCGATTAAACCACACGCTGGAACTGTGAGACGGGCAGGTAACCCAGGACGACACGGGTGCTGGGGACTTAGGAGCTTCCTCAGGAGCCCGCCTTTGAACGCAGGCCTCCTGACCCAGCGGAATAAGAGCGAGTGAGTGACAGCCCGCTGTGCACGTCCTTTCCCAACGCCATTCCAGTGGCATAACTTCGGTCGCTTGAAACAGGCCACGGTGAGAGTATTTATACCACAGAAACTGGCAAATACTACAACCAGGGCCTTTTTCCTTTTCTTCAGAGAGTCTGCTATTAAACATTGACCAGCATACCACTGGGCTGACCTACCCTCATCCTTTAAACTCGAGGTTCCCAGGCCACCTCCCCCAGGGGACAGGCCAGAGGCCTGGCTGAGCGCTCAGTCCTGCGTGCCTGCCTGAGGGAGAGCTGCTCCGAGCTCCAGCTGACTCTTGTTATTATGTGGGATGCGGAGCCAGTGTTAACATCTTCTAAGTTCTTCAAGAGCAGCCGCAAAATCCAGAATTTTATGTGAAATCTCAATTTTAAAATGCTGGCAACTAATTCAAAAAAATTTTTTAAACATTACTCTGGCCAAACAAAACACATCTGTTGGCTGGCTTTGGCCATGGGCTGCCAGTTGGCGATTTCCAGTTCTAACCAATAAACACTGCTTTGTGTCTGTGTTCCCTTCCCTAGATGCCCTCCAGCCTGTCAAGATGCTGCCCGATGACAGCTTCTGCAGGTTTCACCCCCGAGCCTTCCGCCTAGCAGCCATCTTCTGAAGAAGACGGTCTGAGTGCATAGTTCCCCTTAAAGAAAGTGCTTTCCTGTTCATATTTGTGCATACACTTCTTGTTCTCCTTTGGTAGCTTGTATCTTCCCTCAAGATCAAGATGTCTGTCTTGGCCATCTTTGCTTCCCTGGAAATGGTCAGCATGCCCCTGCATATAGTAAACATTCAACAAATATTCAGTAAAATTTAAGACTGGGAACTCTGAGATGTTTACTTGAACCACATTTTATTCTTCCCTTGAGAACTGTGACTCGTCTACTTGGCCAGGAAGACCAAGAGGTTAGATGGGAAATGTCAAAGCCACGCTGACAGCACTGGGGACATTTCTCATCATTCCTCCACTTGCGAGGCATGCCGAGGGAAACCTTTATTTTCTGGTGTGTGCGTGGACGCATGTGAGCGGGGGTTTCTGGGTTAAGTACTGTGGTCCAAAGAGGGGCACCCCCATAGTTGGGATTGACGAAGGTGATAGGATATAGAGCGTTGTCCTATTTAGTGAAGCTTTTTTACTCTAAATCAAAAGAACACTTATTAAAACCCAAGTCATGATGTTTTCTAATGCTGGCATTTATAAGAATGTTAATGTGCCTTTTAATTTTAAAATATGTCTCATAGAGCAAGCACTTTGGCACAAACCTCAAATTAAAATTTGACAGTGATTACCTTCCCGCCTCATTTTTTCTAGGCTGTTTCAAGTAAAGACTCTTTAGTTCTTTTTCACACTTTCAATACTATAGATTCATAGAGCTTGTGGCTCTCCATCTCTTCAAGTTCCCTTGAAATCTTCAGATATCTCTGGATAATCTTTCCCTGACTGCTTTCTGCTAATTTCAGAAAAGAATTGATTAGTTATCTCTAAATTCCAGGAATTACAAGCGTCCCTTTTCTTTTACCGAGTTAGTTACATACCTACCCTCTGTTTTGTGTGTATTTTTTTTAATGGTATTTTTTTCTAAGCAGGACAATTAGAGCTTTCTGCTCTCAGCTGGTTTCTGTTTTCTGTTAAAGAGCTTAGAATTAGAAAACCCCCAACTTATCAGTACTTTCTGTTAAAAATAGATTTAAACCAAATGGTTCAATGATATTAAATACAGATCCAAAGATTATCTTCTCACATTAACCATTGATTTCAGTTATTTGCATACTTTGGAACGAGGTGGTAAAAAATGAAAGTATGGCTGCTCATTCTTTTCAAACAGACTTATAAGTGCATTTTAAACTTTGCAGTTTTTTAAATGATAAAAATTTGTCTGAAAATGGCATCGAAACAATCTGTAAGTGTCATTTAAATGTAAGTTGAGTTTTTTTTCTCATAGTTCAGAAAGATTTCAACCCTGCTAGCCACTCCAGTTATCCTACTTCTAAGACCTTGCAGGTCCCTGTGCATTGCGTACGATTGTAAAGCAGGTAATGCATTTATTCAACACATCACTGTTGAGGCCTGCTCAGTGCAGGGGGAAACAAAACAGACAGGCGTAGGCCTGCCCCGTACAGCCAACTGTGCGCGGCCAGGCCAGGAGTGAGCCTGCATCTTCAACGTTGCTACGATCACATTCTAATATCAATTGATCAACAGCTTTGAGGTGGACTGCGATTACTTTCAATTGCCAGTAAGAGGTGAGCTGCATGAGCTCAAGACCTCAGTTATTAGGTTTGAAAGGAAAACCTCTCATGTTTAAATTCATCATTAGTACCCATCCACTCCACCAGCTGAAGTGCCCGATCTCTGCTCTTCACTCATTACCCTCTGCTTCACCGAGGCAGGCTGACCTTCTTAAAAGGGACAGACTGGACGTGTGTGGTGGAGCAAACTTGTCGCTGTCATGGGGATGATTGCCTTTGGCCTTTGCTCCTCTTAGATAAGCCTGCGCCTTGAGCTGGAAGGATAGGAGGTGTCCGTCTTTGAGGCTGAAATTATTTTGAAACAATGTAAGTTAGGCAGTGAGTTTTGTGGTCATTTATGTCATTATTGTCCACCCCCTCAAGCACCCTCTCATTATTGAACACTGTCCTTCAGGACAGTGATGGTATATGACCCAGAAAGCCATAGGCCAGGGGGAGCAACAGCCTTGGATGATCTGAATCCAGTCCCGCCCTCTGACTGAGGCTCAGAGAGGTGAATTGCATTCCCAAGGGCACAGAGTTGGTCACGGAGCAGGACCCTTCTCTTGGTGCCCACAGGGGGAATGATGCTCTCAGCATTCCAACCCCATGTTTTATGGCTCTTTATCCTGTTGCCCTATTATATTTTGTTACCTATAATAATAAAAGCATAATATGCTAATTAGATCAGACAGCTGGACGACCTTCTGGATGACCTTCCAGACCAAGCTGGGGCTGCGCGGGCTGAGCCTCTTGCACGAATTTCGTGCATCGGGCCTCTGGTAGGTATATAATATTAACGTCACTGATGTGATGTGTTCATTTACCGGATATGAAAGTTTTAAGTTTTATCCAGTGAAGGACACTTTTTTTCTGCTCAGTTCATGACTGGTCCTGAGTTGGCGTATCTTCATGGGCAATGCTCACCATTTGTTCCTTTTGCTGTGAACAAAAGGGAGATGCTGTTTACAGCAGTTGATTTTTCGGAGGCCAAAGGAAAGGGGAAAGCAAAAGGCGCTGGAAGTTCGCACATGCTGCTTCTTACTTACGCTCTAAGTGAGTTAGTTGACCTCGGGCCTTTACACCTCCTGTTTCTGTTCCACGGAGTTAATAGTGGTCACATGGCTATAAGGAAGTGGTTGAGGTAGAACTGCCAGACCCCGGGGAAAGGGAAGTATTATATGCCAGATGGGTAATAAGTGAGGACTTTCTTCATCTATTAGGTTGAACCACATGAAATTGTCAATATTGCACCACTTTTGACCTACAGAAATGGTAATTTTATATGGCTTAATCTAATATGATCTTCACTTCCCTCCTTCTTCCTCCCCTCTTATTCTCCAAAGACCTTGCAAGTATTTTTTCTTGGCCTGGTGGCACAGTCATTTCTTTGACTTACTATCAAACTGGTGTTTCTTCTCCTTTCCTTATCACGAAAGGCTTTTAGCCTTTTTGGAGTGTCAAAGATTATCTGCTCAGAAGACACAATCAGATTCAACCTCAGCTCAAAGGGGACACTAAAACATAGCCATCAACCAAAAAGCCCTGTGTTTCACCAGAAAAGGAAGCTGCTTAGTTGTGCTCCTCAGGTAACCAAATTTGTGTGTAATCCATGGACAGCAGGCCAATTGATAGGGGTCTATTGGCCATGGGGAGGCAGATAATCCCACCACAGTTTTTTGAAGGACCAGTTCCTATGATGAGTTTCAAAATCCCAATTGACTGCCTCAGTCCCTCTATCCTTAGGATAGAAGAACTGAGGAAATGTGCATAAAATCAGAAATAAATGCAAGGTTGGCCATGAAGACCCATAAGCCTTGTGATGGAACTAGTTCTTAGCTGTAGAAATTGAACAATAAGACAACAATTCTGGAAAAATACTTAGTATCAACTAGTGCTGGGGAAGGGGGAGGGGAAAGCAGGATGAATTGGAAAGTTATTGGATACTAGAGGTCTGGTGCATGAAATTCATGCATGGGTAGGGTCTCTAGGCCTGGCTGGTGATCAGGGCCCATCGGGGCCTTCCAGCTGCTGGCTGGGGCCTTCCTTCGTTCTGTGCCACCCCTGGTGGTCAGCACATGTCATAGCAAGTGATCAAACTTCTGGTCTCCTGATTGAACTCCCAAGGAGACACTTTGCATATTAGCCTTTTATATATATAGATTATTGTTCTTCTTTTACACATTGAGCAGGTTTTGTTTTTTTTTAATCCTCAACTGAGGAAATATTCTTATTGCTTTTTAGAGAGAGAGGAAAGGAGAGAGAGAGAGAGAGAGAGAGAGAGAGAGAAACATTGATTGATTGCCTCACCTTGACCAGGAATCAAACCCTAACCTTTTGGTGTATGGAACAACGCTCCAACCAACTGAGCCACCCAGCCAGGGCACGAGTAGATTTTGTTAATAATACCTGGCCTTAAGGAAAACTCGATCTTGGCTGTGGTTGAATCAATGACTTTAAGATTCTTCCTGAGCCCAGAAACCCTGTGATGCCACCCAAAGTATTCAGCCATCTCTACCCTTCACTGACAGAAACACGGTCCAAGACTCAAACTTTTCCTGTAACCAGCACATATTTATTGAGCAGGTCTTACCCTAGGCCAGTGGTCGGCAAACTCATTAGTCAACAGAGCCAAATATCAACAGTACAACGATTGAAATTTCTTTTGAGAGCCAAAAATTTTAAACTGAAACTATATAGGTAGGTACATTGTTATTAACTTAATTAGGGTACTCCTAAGCTGGCCTTTGCTAAAAATGTCCTCAATCTGATTGAGGTACGTTCGCTGAGATCGACCCCTTCCAACTCTCCCATCCACACTCATCTTGTATACTTGTTTTGCCTATCTTCTTTCCGAAAACCGACTTCTGCGCATGGGCCACGAAGTTTCAATCGCACTGTACATGCGCGCCCGCACGTGGTATTTTGTTTAAGAGCCACACTCAAGGGGCCAAAGAGCCGCATGTAGCTCACGAGCCGCGGTTTGCCGACCACTGCCCTAGGCCAGTGGAAAGCAAATGTGGTCATCAAGTGGGAAGCATCAGCATCACCCAGAGACTTGTGAGAAACACTAACTCTCAAGTCAACCCACCACTTGATAAACCATGGGCCCTGGGAGTGGGGCCCTGGGAGTGGGGCCCAGGGTCTGCGTCCTAGCAAGCCCTCCAGATGACTCTGGAGAAACGCTATGATGGAGAATGACTGTTCTAAGGCACGGGACATGGACCAGCGAACAACTCTCTTGGGCATGGTTTCAGTGTCTTTGTTCTTGTGTGGTAAGGATCATAAAATGTGCCTGACAAACTGTTTCTTAGAAAAAAAATCTTTAAGTTTGCCAACCCATGAAAAGGAGGCCACATTGAGGAAATGATGAATTCATGTTTTGATGAAATGTCACCATGTTCTCTGAAGCTAGGCCACATATTAGGAAATTCTGGAATTGTTTAGCCATGATGTAATCTTGTAATTTTGCTGTGAACAAGTTTAAGAGCCTGAAGAAGATTTTCCCCTTAGTTTCTAACTATAACCTGCAATGGAGTTTTGATATTAGAAAATAATGTTCTGTGGCACTGTCTCCACTTAGGAACCGAGGGTAAAGCTGAAAACTCTGCTATCAGTGCTGTCAAAAAAGCATGGCCGGTTTTGGTTTGGCTTTTGTTTTCTTCCTTCTCTTTCTCCCTCCCTTCCTCCCTCCCCTCCCTCCCTCCCTCTCTTCCTCCCTCCCCTCTCCCCTCTCTTCCTTTCTATTTTATATAAAAAATTTAATCTGATGAGATGTCTCTAACCTCAGGCACTCAACTAAATTTAGCTCACACACCTGGTTTCTTTTATAGAATAGAAACAATAAAGGAATAAGGTTGCTTTATAAACATTCATTAAAAGAAAACACATACTATCATGATGAAGGAAACTTTCTAAATATTAGTTTCCTAAATCCCCCACAAACAATGCCTTCTGACTAGTCTCCTATGAAGGTAAATAGCAGTGGAATCAGAGTCAAAATATTGCCAGAGTTTCTGCCTCCCCATGCCTGCCCACTAGGTAACACGTGGTGATTTGCCAGTCTCACCTTTTGCGTGGCCTATTGTCACCCGTGCCAAAGGAGAACTGGGTCTGCAGCCTACTCAGTTGTCAGCTGGGTTCATCACTGGACCCTCCATCCCTTTACCCTCTCAGGTGTTGTCTCCTGCTCCATCTCAGATATGCTGCCAGAGAAGGCCCTGAAGTTGTGGTACATCCAGGGCATGGAAGAAAGTTCCGATGGTAGGATTTCAAATGTCAACCATCAGGCAGGGCACTGGGGGCCCCAGGCCGTCCTTCTTGGGTAGATGTGGTAGACCAGCTAGACCAAGTGATGTTGGTGGCTTGTTCAGGCTTCTCTTTTGGGGAATTACAACAGCACTTATTCTAGCAATTGGGGGAGCTATTGCCCTTCTTCCAACCTTTCAAAGTCAAAGCTATGACAAGGATGAAATGTCTCTTCCAGCGGATAAGTGGGATTTAATATCAAAGTAGGAGATACTTCATACACTGAACTTGATTGTCTTTGAAAAATAGGATTTACCTCGGTGGCACACAGAGAATTTTTAGGGCCGTGAAACTGCTCTGATACTGTAATAATGGGTACATGTCATTTATCATTGGTCCAAACCCATAGAATGTGCTACACCAAGAGCAAACCCTAGTGCCAACTATGGATGATGATGTGTTAGTGAGGTGTATCCGCTGGAGCAGGTGTCCCACTTTGGGGGGGGGGAGAGGAGGAGGGGGTGTTGACAGTGGAGGAGGCTGTGCCTGTGGGGGACACAGAGTATAAGCAAAGTTTCTGTCCCTTAGGCTCTATTTTGCTGTGAATCTAAACTGCTCTAAAAATAAAAGCCTTTCTTTACCAAAATAAAAAAAAATAGACTTTATCCTTAGAGAATGGGAAAATGAATTTGAAGGCAAATGTTTTCCCTTCCAGTCTGTGTAACACTCACCAACCTGCAGCTGGGAAAGAGGAGAGGAATTTGGATGCCAGTCAGAGATCATGTTGAAGCAGATGATTTAGTGGCTGAGGGACACAGTGAGTGGATAAGCAGAAAGGCCAGGCGGACACATGCAGCTATGCACACGGCCATGTAGCCAAATCTGAGAAAGCTCGGAAAAATGAAAAACAAAAGCAAACACCCAGCCCCCGCTCGGCTCTGCAATAACAAAACAACCTGGTCAGCAATTCCTATGCAAGACCCTGGTGCCCCACCGGCCGCCATGCAGCGCGCTGGGGAGAACGGGCGTGAGTGAAGGGCTTCTCTACTGACTTGTTCCAGGGGGTGGAGGTTTCCCAAATCGCCTCCATTTTCACAGCTGACCCAGGGCCTGGAACCCTGGTCCAAGGCCCTGGCGGCAGCCCGCACGGCCCCCGCCCTCCCCGCGGCCGGCCGGCGGGTTTGGGAGGCCCATCTGGTCCCTGCAGGCGCAGCCTGGTTTGCCTTTTCGGTGACATTCTGTTTACGCAACACTCTTTCCCGGCTGAGGGGGAAAGCGTAACATTTTCTTCCTTTTGGCCATTTGTAGCTGCTTTTCTCTGTCACCACTGAGAAGAATCAAACTGCGGGCAAGTAAAGGGAGACGAAAGCCGGGACGAGAAAGGCGGGCGGGGCTGGCCCGGCCCGCAGTCCCCGCGGCACCCACATTCCTGGGGCGCGTCCCGGAGGCCGCGCCGTGGGTGGGCTGCGCGCAGCGTGTCCCTCTCCGAGCTGCCGCCGCGAAGGCGGATGTTTGTTGTTTGAGTCAACAGCCGGGTCGGAGGCGCAGGCGGCGGCAGCCCCGCGGCCCCAGCCCCCGAGGCCGCTGCCACCCACCGCGACGGGAGGCGGCCTCCTGCGCACCCATCCCGCGGGCGCGGAGAAGCCCTGCCCGGGCCTGCGGCGGGGAGCTGCGCGGCTCCTCCGCGTTCTCGGAGGCCCCCCGCCCCCAGCGTCTCCGGCCCAGCAGGCCCGAGGCCGGGACACTCGGGGGCGACCCCGTGCAGCTTCCAGGGAACTTGTCACACGCAATTCCGGCCCCGCCCGACCTGCTGCCCCAGCAGCTCCAGGTTTCTGCAGCTTCGCAGGTGACTGGAGGCCAGGAGCTGGGCGGGGCTCCTGGGAGCAGGGCTCTCGGTTCTGTGCCCCCAGCGCACCCCCAGCCGCACCCCCAGCCGCACCCCCAGCCGCAGGGGGGCAGCTCCCAGCAGGCGCCCCGAGCGCCTTCACAGATAACAAGTGATGCCCGTGGGAGGGCAGCTGACGGTTTGGGTTGGTTTTTCCTCGCCTCCTGGCCAAGCCCTGGGTGGGCCACTGGGCTTGCCGACCACTTGCCTTGCTGCGGGACCGAACACAGCCCCGGGCAGGGTGGAGGGAGGGGAGGGCTGTGGGGAGGGGCGAGGCCTCTGAGACAGCCTGACACCTTGCACACGGTTTCCTGTTTCAGGAGGAGAGAACAAGGGCTCACACTCTTTATCTTCCCTGGTTCTTAGCCCAGCAGCTCCTACACTCCGAGGACCTAGGGGGACGTGGGGTGGGGGCACACTTTTGCCCCCAGGCCACACGTGGCCATGTCTGGAGACAATTTGGTTGTCACAACCTGCACACCTTGGGGGACGGTGCTAGTGACATCAAGTGGCTGGAAGCCAAGGACCCTGCTAACCTCCTGCTGCCCCAGCACAGCCCTCCACCCCCCACCCCACACACAGTATTACCCAAATGGCAGTGGTGGGAGGCTCAGACCCTGCCTAGGGAAACTCTTTGGTTCCTCCTTGCAGCCACCTCCTAACAAGTCGTGCCTGGTAAAGTAGCTATGATGGCCCAACACGACGCCTTCCCGTGCTCCCTAATGCCTCCCCTGATGCTCCTCCCCATGCTCCCTAATGCCTCCCCTGATGCTCCTCCCATGCTTCCTAATGCCTCCCCTGATGCTCCTCCCCATGCTCCCTAATGCCTCCCCTGATGCTCCTCCCCATGCTCCCTAATGCCTCCCCTGATGCTCCTCCCCATGCTCCCTAATGCCTTCCCTGATGCTCCTCCCCATGCTCCCTAATGCCTCCCCTGATGCTCCTCCCCATGCTCCCTAATGCCTCCCCTGATGCTCCTCCCATGCTCCCTAATGCCTCCGCTGCATTCTCTTACCCGTGCTCCCTAGTGCCTCGCCAGCTCATCTTCTACTGCCAGACACTTGTCTGTGCCACAAAGTCTGACTTATGCTATGCAGGTGGGGACATGGCCTCAACACCTCCCTGTCTTTAGCCTTTAAGACCAGAACTCTGGGTACCACGCTCTGAGGTCATTGCTATTATGATCGTACTTCAAGGTGTGTCCAGTGCCTCCAGACCCAGCCTGCATCAGCATCGTAGCTCCACCTGAACCCTCCGCTGGAGGCGTGTGAAGAAAGGGTTAGGACGCTCAGAGAAGTTCGAAAACCACCACTTGCGATTTTCTGGCTCCAACCTGGTTCTTTGAAAGTGGCCGAGTAAGGATGTTTCTGGAATGTAATGAGTAGGCGCCACTCTTATCATTGGTGTCCCCACTACTAGGATGGGTCTATGCGATGAAGATCAACACTGGACATTTCTTAGCTTCCTAACCCCACAGAATTGAAGTAATTAAAACCGGAAGTCGTGTCTTAGGGCTGTGCTGACGGATTGTGGTGGTTGGTGTGATGCTGAGAACGTGCAGGTACTGAGTGGCCAGGAGGGAGGAGCGACACTCAGTTTACAATGTGCCAAACTAGGGGTGGGGCACACACCAGGGGCAGATGCTCCTGTGCCAGGCACAGCCCCTGGTGCTTAGGGGTGGGAATTAATATCTAATGCCTCTTCCCCCTCTTATCTGTACTTGCTCAAGATTGCTAGTTAAGATGGTTAAGCGTGACCGTCTTCTCCCGCATGGCTTAGGGCAGACCCTGACCGGGTGTTGGACTGAGTGACGATGTGGAGAGGCGTGGCGGTGACGAGAGGGAGAGCGTGGGAGAGCTGCCACCTGCAGGAACGCCCAGGAAAGGGTATTCTTGCCCTTCCTTGGGAAGGGCACTCAGACTAAAGCACCTGGAACGTCAGTGGGGAAGGGCAAACTCCAATAGCTAGCAGGCTCAGGGGTAGCTGCGGTGCAGGCCTTTCCCGGCACACGAGACCTGGTGGGGTGGAGGTGCCTGCTGCCCCAGGGAAACGCAGTGTGAGGCCCCTGGCACTGGACGGGCGTCACCCACCTTGACCAGTGGCTCTCAGACAGGGGCCTGTCCTGCCCAGAGGACACTCAGCAGTGCCTGGAGACAACCATTGGCTGTCACAACTGGGGACATGGGGTGCTACTGGCAACTAGTGGGCAGAACACAGGGGCGTTGCTAGATATTCTACAACGCCCAGGACAGTCTACATAACAAAGCAGGAGCTGGCCTAACGTCAGGGCGCCCCTGTGGGTGGCCATGGGCTAGACGAGAGAGGGAGACGCTTCTTGGGAAAGACTTCAAGGCGAGGTCCTGCGGTAGAGCCAGCATCGGGAAGGTCCGTGGGGTGTCCAGGCCGCCGAGGGACGCACTGTGGACACAGGCCACCCGGGTCTCCATGGGATGTACTGGCCTGTGTCCTACTCTGCAAATGCAGCATCAAGGAGAGCGAAACCCCAGCATATTTGCTTGCATATGATTCTCCCCAAGCCAGGGCCTGTGAAGGGGCCCGGGTGACTTTTGGTAGAAGGACAAGTGAAAAACCCCGCTACGCCCTGAGGGACCTGGAAGAACATGTGAGCGTCAACGCTGCCGGACTCCTCCGAGGAGAGCGGGGCCTCGCCTGAGTACCTGGGCCGGAGGATCGGCCCTTCCTTTGCCGGGAGGATCTAATTCAGAGCACGAAGTTGTGTTGTCAGTGCCAGTGGCAAGAACCAGGTTCAGGGGAGAGGGCAAGGCACATGGGAGAATGGCTCACTGCGGGAGGGATGGTCTAAATGAGCACGTGCGAGAATTGCAGGCCCACCTCTGAGGGAGGCACATCCTTCTATGTCTGACCTTGACACTGCCTTGTCCCGGGCTGTCCAGGGTCTTGGGAGAAGAGCGGGTACTCTCACTGACGCCCAGAGCCCCCTGAGATTCCCAGCCGGGAATCTGTGGGAGCTTGTCCTGGTGGATGCACTCTTTGTAATGCCTTTAATCATGCCAGGATGCGAGCACAAGCACCGGTGGCACCAGGGGTGGGAGCCATCTTGCAAGGAGTGGCACTGATGCACACCCCGCCCACTTGGAGAACACATACACACCACGCCCACGTGATATCCTTGTATTCGAGAAGTAAAAGTCTTTGGAAATGAACAGATTCAATTTGAACCCAGTTCTGAAGGACTTTTAATGATCACTTCACTTTTTGAGTTTTTTAAAAATTCGATGGAGTTGTTAAAGGATTGAAAGAATCCCTGTGATGTAGGTTGCACAGTATCTGGCCCAGAGTAGTACAACGGGGAAGCTGCTTTGATTAGTATAATAATTACTGCTATTATTCCAGGCCAGGGAAGCCTGGGCTCATATGATATTTCACAACTGGCAAATAGGGTACATGTAGTTACTGTTCTTTAACTATAATTGCCTTTTAAAGCTTCTAAAAGTAGTATTTATAATATGTAATGCGTGTAGAGATGAATTAATTAACACATAAACCCAACTATTGCCTAAAAAAGAAAAGGTTATGAGATGGATAGTTTCTTTAATACGGTTGGCCCTCTGTACTTGGTAGTTCCACATCCCGGAATTCAACCAACCTCTGTATTCGTTCCATTGTTGCTGACTTGTACTAAGTAGATAGGCCTAGGATGGTTGGGTTTGTGCTGAACATGTATGTACTTTTTTTTCTTGTTACTATTCCCTAAACAATACAGTATAACAACTATATACACAGCATTTACATTTTACTAGGTATTTTAAGTAATTAGAGGTGATTTAAAGTATATGAGAGGATGTATGTAGTTTATGCAAATACTATGCCATTTTATACAAGGTGAAATCCACAGCATTTAGTATCCTCAGGGAGTCCTGCAACCAGTCCCCCTTGGATACTGTAGACACTGGAAAATAAATCCTCTTCGAAAAAGGAGGTAGTCTAAAACTCATACTCTAAATATAGTAATATCACCTGCATCAAAACGTCACCACAGTTTGTGTCATTTGGTAAAGTGCTCAGTGAATTAGCTAAGATGCTATTGCCATAAATTAGAACCTGAAAAGGTACTTGTATCACAATGCTTTTATGTTTTACACTTTACTTTTCAAAGCTTTCATTAATTTTGTAATTTTGTATTAGCTATCTTAGAAATAAGTATAAAGGAAGAATAAAGGAAGCAGTTTCCCAGGCTCTGCATTTGAATAAGTTGGAGGAGTGGTCTGTTTGAGTGTGTAAGTGTGTGTGTGTGTGTGTGTGTGTGTGTATTGGGAAGGCAGGAAGAAGGCAGTTCAAAAAACCATTACCCACTTGGATGATCTTTTCGGATAACATTTAGATTTAGGACTCAGTAGTTGGAAACTTTAAATCCCACACTGATATAAAGAAATTCAGCCTGGCCCGTGTACCTCACCATCCCCAGTGGGGGCACAGACGAGAGGGAACTGATTGATATTTCTCTCATACATTGATGTTTCTCTCTCTCTTCCTTCCCCTCTCTCTAAAATTAGTAAAAATAAAAAAAAGAAATTCAACATTATCTACAGTTTCCAAAAATGTATGTGTACATTTTATCCCTTTATTTCAGAAGTTTATATGAGAGATGAGAGAAAATGCCCCTCTCTCCTTTTCTCTTTGAAATAGTAAAGTGTGGAAGAGATTGCTAGTTGTTCTCCAAACACCCATACTCATCTTGCCAGTAGGATATAATGGAAGTAGAGAGTGAAGCCTTTAAATGGAAAAGATGTGTCTTCTCCCCCTTCCCCTTCCTGGTAGAAGTCCGACATGGTGGTGGTGAGCCACTGTCCATGAAAGAGAGCATGGCAGAGCAACAATATGGAAGGAACCTGGGTCTTCCACGTGGGGCTGCTGTGCACAGGCCCAGACAATTCTGGCAAGATAAATCAACTTGTATCTTACTTAAGTTACTGTTGCTTTGGCAGTGGAAGCTGTCTGCTAATTACTACAGGAAGTGGCAGGGCCCGAGTGAACCCTAAACATGATCCTGAGATGAGCAGTCAGAGGACACTTTATGGAAGAGCTGCACTCGACTTGTTCTCTGCTGTTAGAATTTGTAGAAGCAGAGGAGAAAGTCAAGGTCACTTAAAATAGTTCAAAGAATGATGCCTGTTTGGAGATGGCAAGGAGGTCAGGCCAGCCGGATGGAATGGGAGTACAGAAGGAGAGCCTGGCACATGGGCTATGGACAGGATTTGGAAAACCTGGAATTCCCAGTGCAGAGTTTCCAAACTTCTCCTAGAAGCAACAAGAAACTCTGGAGTTTTGGAAGCAAATTGAAAAGGAACTCCAGAGCTGGCAATTTTACTAGTGGAAGGAGACCATCTGGGGACTGGTCCAGGGGTTTTCCAGCTGTGTTCCACAGAAGTCCAAGGCTCCGAGGAACCTTGTGGGGCACCAAGGAGGGGCTGACTAGAGGTGGGGAGGATCAGGAATCCTTGGCCCTCTTCCTAATTCAAGCAAGGAACCGCCACGCTTTTCTGTCCTTTGTAGACTTGGGGCTCCTGTACAAAGTTTTACCTGAAGAAAGAGCCCTCGGGGCCCAGCCCTTGGAAAGTCATGGGGTTCTAGGTGGTCTGGGAAAGCAGCAAACCCAGCCTGTAGCCTGTACTCCATGGAGGATGCGTCGTGTTTAGGTGTTCTGTGTTCACAAGGTTAGGAGCTCTGGATTCATGGCCTGCAAGCATGTTCGGCTCCCCTGCTAACTAAATGAGTGATTTTAAGCCTCAGTTTCCTCACCTGTAACATGATAACATAGTCCTTTCCTCCAGGAAATGTGGGGAGGCAGAAGTTAATGTACGTAGAGCACAAAAATCATTGCCTCACACATATAAAATGCTCAATAAACATTGGCTAGCATTGTTACCTCTGTGTTTATTATAGATTATTAAGCCACTGTTGATAGGTAGGGAGTGGAGGACAGAAAATATTGGCTGAGACTAGCAGAAATGTGTAGCTTTCATTGGAAATTCCCAGTGGGAATTAGTTCTGGGTTTGGGGGATGAGGGTATAGTTGATGTTACTTCAGTGAACGGGTAGCTATCATGAGAGGTGATATATGATGGAAAAAGCACTGGCGCACAGCTCTGCACAATGCAGCATTTCCTTAGCGCTCAGCAAATCCACCAGGACGTGTTCATGACTTGATGGCAGGAGGAAAAGGACTTTCATGGAAGTGAATTCCCTAGAGACAGTTCTTTTCATGCCGATCCCATGCTTCCCCTGTTCTCCCCCACCCCCGCCCCAGAGGACTTAGGGAGTTGCCTTTCTTTCCCGTCTGTTTTCATCTGTGCTTCTCCCGGAATTCTCTCTCCTAGTTGTACAGGAGAGCCATGAAAGAAGATGTATCTCTCTTGCTCTCCAAAATAAGTCCACAAGCCTTCTGCCATTTTCTTTTCTTTCTTTTTTTCTTTGTTTCAAGGGTTGTAACTGCTTGTAACTATCAGGAACAGACAGGATCAAAAATAATAATAAACAATGAGAACATTACAAGTTCCCAAGAAATCTATAAAATTCTTCTCAGCATTTCTGGCCTCCATTTATGTGCAATAAAGACACCCTTCCTCCTACACACAATATTTTCTATGACTTCCTTCTTAGATGTGTCTCTGAATTTCTTCTAATTCTCATCTTGGAAATGGATCTGTCCAATTTTGAGTAGGTGAGCTGTAGATCAAACAATATAGACTATCTCAACACACACACACACACACACACACACACACACGGTATATTCTAAAACTCCATATGAACAAGAAGATGAAAAAAGGGTGACATCACCTTTTAGAGAGTATGCTGTATAAGGGTAACATGAGACAGAGAAAGTGAAATCCCTCTCTCTCTCCCTTTCCTTCTATCTTTCATTTTGTCCTCACTAGAGGTCAGAGGTCCTCAAGGATAGACATTCCCCCCTGAGAAGGCTGCCAGCTGCATCTTCTTCCTGCCCCCCCCCCCCCTATTTTCCCTTCATCCTAGACCAGCGGTGGGCAACCTTTTTGTGAGTGTGTGTCAAAACCAGAGAAATCTCTGACTCAAAATTCTTCTGCTTGCCAACCCTAATTTTTTGAGAACATGTTATGCCTACTTGATATCTCTTAAGGTGTATGTATGTGAAGAACCTTGAAGAAATAATAAAATTCATTCGAGTGACAAAAACACAGTATATAATGATGAAAAATACATTTATTTTTTAATGTATACATGTACACTGATAGTCCGACAGAAAACTTTATGACTCCGTTTGATATTATCAGTGGGACTTTTGCTGCTGCATCACTGATGACAGAGATTTTACATCAGGTTTATATTTCGTGACCTTCAGAGATATGCACAAGCTACTACTTTCATCCGTCAGGCTACTCCTATTATGAGACTTAACAAAATTCATCACTGAGAGCAAAGATTCACAAGCGTATGTGGATGAAACCAAAACACTGGTTGGATCTAGGAAGGCAGGGAGAGTTAAGGCAGAGGCATAGAAATTGCTCTTCCCCTCTCTCGTCAATCCATGTCTATGGTCTTTAAGATAACTTGCTATGTAAAATTATTTATTTATCTAAGATGCACCTACACTGAATTTATCTGAAAAATAAAAAAGTTGATATTAAGAAAAAAATTGTCAATGGAAGATTATAAGAGAGGGTTTCGAGTGCCAGCAAAAGTTACTGGCGTGCCATGCTTGGCACGCGTGCCAGGGGTTGCCCACCCCTGTCCTAGACATTTCAAGTTCCCATCTCTGCCTGGAGGTGTGTCTGAACTCCATGATGTCCATCATCTGTGGCCCGCCCCTTCTCCAATGTTGTGGTATTTGCCCATCTCCTTGGCAGTGGTCTTCACAACACAGTCTAATTGTGCTTTTCTGGGAGAGTCTGTACCAAAAGACACACAGAGACTTTTATTCAGAGCCCCTCAGGGCACGAACAATGTCACCTGTTCATATAGCAACAGAGGGAGGCGGGAGAGGTGAAGGAAAGATTAGATAATGATTAAGAGATGATTATTGGAATAACTTTTTATCTAAGAAAGTAAATCAACATGTTTAGTACGTAAAGCCTTAAATGTGCTTCAAAAATAAATTTTATAGTTTCCCAGGGAAGAAAAGGATTGTTGCTTCTCTATTGATCACGATGTTAGGGTCACCTCCAATGTTATGTGACCTTGAGTCCGATTTTCACATGGCTCAACCTTAAAGCTACTATAAGCAATGGTCTTGGGGGTTAACGCAGCACAGGTATCAATGTCTGGGTTTGTCTCCCCAGAGGTGGTTCTGTTGGAAAAGCCACTTTATGGAGGTGATTTCTGTCAACAACTTAAAAATTAGAAAAGTTACTCGAAGTAGAAGAGGAACTGAGTCCCTGCAGCCAAAAAATGCCTTTGCAGTTTGGTCCCTCCATGCTGAGCTTCATTCATTTTTGAGAAGGAACCACAAAAAGGCCCCTGCAATGGGGTGGGAGGCTCTCAAGGTGGGTGGGGGTGGTGGAGCCGCAGGGCGCACGGGGCTGCTGTGGCTGAGTGCCCTCAGGCCAGTGGGCGCGCACCAGGACTTCTTGCCTCATTTGGGGGGAACTATGATAAAAGCCAAAATGTTTAATATCTTAGGACAAAAATTGGAGCTATCAATGACCAAGTGCTTCTGCTTTGGGCATAAAACATGTTGCTACATTCTTGACTTGGCCATTATTTAAAAAAAAATTACCTTTCTTTAATCCTCACCTGAGGATATGTTTTCTATTGATTTTAGAGAGAGGAAGGGGGGGAGAGATAGAGAGAGAGAGGAAGAGAGAGAGAAACATGGGTTTGTGGTTCCACGTATTGATGCATTCCTTGGTTGGTTCTTGTATGTGCCCTGACAGAATCAAACCCACAACCTTGGTGTTTCAGGACCAACCAGCTGAGCGACCGGCCAGGGTCACCGTGGCCATTCTTTCCAGTGGCTGCTGTTTGCAGTCCCGGTGTCCCTCCTCCCACATGGCCTGGAGGATCTTCTTGCTCAACAAGCCGGGCCGCTCCCTGGAGAAGAGCTGCACTTCCGCACAGATGGGCTTCGGGAGAACCAGGCTGAGCCCAGGTCAGGCAGCTCCTGAGGCGACACCGGGCTGTCTGCGGGGCCAGGCACATGGGGACGCAGGAAAGGCTCAGCTCGTGGAAACCTCAGAGGAAGTGGCTATGAGTGGGGTGACATTGCAGGCCTCCCGGGAAAGAACAAGCGAACGGTGTTATTGAAACTCCCATCCTTTCTTGAGAAAACCAAAATCCTGCATTAAACACAGCAAACAAAAGGAGGAAAGGGCTTCCCTGTGGGCCGGACAAAGGGAGGCCTGCGGTTCTTTTCCAGCACAATTAACATTTGCACTAATTGCAAATGCATTCCTGCCTTCCGGTTGATGCTTGGCTGCTCCCATCAGTGGCATCTGACTCCTGCCTTTGTCCCAAGAGGCAAAGAAGCAAAGACCCCTAGCCCAGCCTTGCCTTCCCTCCTGCGCCTGTGCTTGCCGTCCAGTCACACAGCGCTTCTGGTGTTCAGAGGCATGAACAGGCTGGGGCCTCCACAGCAGGCCTTTCCAGGGCCACAAACGCCACCAGGGGCTGCTGGCTGGGCTGTCGACGATGTCGTGATTTAGCCATTTTTGGAAAAGAAAATGGACTATTCTTGACCATTGCTTTCAGTGACTAGTGAGAATACTACATCCATTGTTTGCACACACATGTGTGTGTGTGTGCACACGCCCACACCTGGGCCCTCAAGCCCACACTCGCTGTATCTCCCCAACCCCTCCAGCTGCACTTTCTCCAGTAACAGGAGTGGTTACTCTGGTGGGAAATGTGAGATTAAGCTCTGAAGCGATTTCCTTAGAAATCAGTAGGAAGAATTTACTGGAACTTTTGTTTAAGAGGAAAAGTTTGTTTTCCCTTGAGGGTTTGCTCCAAAAAAAGCAGCTCTCACCATATGTTTTCCTGGAGGCAGAGGGGACACAGCGTACAGTCGAAGGCTGACTAAACACTGGAGCCCTGACCTCCACTGGCAGCTGGTCTCCAGGATCCTGGAAAGGCCTTGCTAGCCCGTCAAGTAGAAGGCTGTTGAGGAAAGTCCTGGGCAGACTCAGTGGTCAGAAGTATTGGAGTGGCCAGTAGCTCAATCTGCGATCAGTAAGTAAGATCCCCGCCCGGGATAGAGGAGGGGATAAGTCTATCAAGAGTTTTTAAGATTTTCTGAGCCAGAGGTTTACACGTTTTAAAGTAAGGCGATGGTCAGCCTCTGAACAGTGACCTGAACGTGGCCAGTGGCCTGGCCAGGGCAATGGATACCGACAGAGAGCCCTAGGACTGTGGAGTCAGGATGCAGAGCCACCACAGAGTTTCTGTTTCATGCCTGGCTTCCTGGTAGTATTGTCACTAAGCTCTTTTGGCCAGAGCCTTGCCTGCCCTTCTCTTAAAGCAGCGGTTCTCAACCTGTGGGTCGCGACCCCTTTGGGGGTCGAATGACCCTTTCACAGGGGTCGCCTAAGACCATCAGAAAACACATATATAATTACATATTGTTTTTGTGATTAATCACTATGCTTTAATTATGTTCAACTTGTAAAATGAAATTGGGGGTCACCACAACATGAGGAACTGTATTAAAGGGTCGCGGCATTAGGAAGGTTGAGAACCACTGTCTTGAAGTGTTAAAGTTTTCCAGGCAGTAACATTTTATGGGCTACCTTGGTAATCCCCCAGAGGGACTATCATCAATTCATTTATTTATTCAACAAATATGTATCAAGTGCTGACTCTGTCCCTGGCCTTATTCTGAGCCCTGGGGAAACGATAATCAATACAATACCCAAACCCCTGTCTTTATGGAACTTACATTCTAACTGGGTGTGGGGGAGGTTGGTAAATGCGAGGATAGAAAAGGAACAAAATAGGTCAATACGTTAGCTGGTGAAAATGCTATTATGAGTAATAGTAACCTGTAATTTACATTTGCACGAGGCTTCATAAGTTCCACGGGCCAGGACCTGCATGTTCTGTGCTATCTTCACAAGAACAAATGGCCTGGAGGTTAAGGAAATCCCAGGGTCAGATGATGGAAAGGGACTTTTCCAGAATTAGGGTGAAGGTGTGGTGTGTAGTGTCCTTCCCTTCTTTCTAACTGAAGGGATGAGTGAGCAGCCCACAGGGCTGTCTCTTGGGTCCTCAGTGGAGACTGGAGAAGAGCTGCGGGCCTTCCCGCCCCTGGCAGACGGGACCCGGTGGAGAGCGGGCGAGGCAGCCTGCTTTCCAGTTTGAACACCAGGGTCATTCAATGATGGAGACTCTGGTTTCAGGGCCCCCGAGGGTTGGACAGAAATAACCACAGATGGATGGCACCAGAGCAACATAGTCCTGGAAGCCAGGCCTGTCCCCGGTCGGGTACAATACTGCTGGGGAGGAGGCAAACGCTTGCCCCTCCAGACATTTTCAGGTGGAACACGTGCCTGCAGCCCGGGCCAGGCTCTGCCCACACCGCGAGGCCGCGCCACAGAGCTGATCGCCAGAGTGAGTGTTTACTTTTGTCATATGCTGTGCTTCCTGGTACCAGGAAGTCAAATTCCCCCATTATTCCCTCACCACCTCAGCTGTTCTTCCTGCCGTAAACGGGAACAAAAGAGAACCAGGTGTTCTAAAATAGTCATCAATAGCCCTAGCTGGTTTGGCTCACTGGATAGAGCGTCAGCCTGGGGACTGAAGGGTCCCAGGTTCGATTCCGACCAAGGGTATGTACCTTGGTTGTAGGCACATCCCTGGTAGGGGGCATGCAGGAGGCAGCTGATCGATGCTTCTCTCTCATCGAGGTTTCTAACTCTCTATCCCTCTCCCTTCCTCTCTGTAAAAAATCAATAAAATATACTAAAAAAATAAATAAAATAGTCATCAATATAATTAAATAATTTCAGTAGCTTTCTTTGAACTCAATTTGGAGAGAACCATGGAGTTTTCATTCTCGGGGGCGGGGGCATTACGAGGAAACATGAGTACTTGGCGCTGACATTGGTGCACCACATGGGAAACAGAAGAGTAGGGGCATTGAAATCGGGCAGAACCGGAGGTGACTTCCAGCTCTGCGCTCTCTTAGCCTCGGACCTCAGGTCCCTTATTCACCACAGAGAGATGCTGTCTCCCAGAATGAATGGGGTAATGTGGCATCCACAAGACATGGCAGCAGCTCAGCGACTATTATAGGTCAGTGTCATCCCATACAAGGTCAAGCTTCGCCAAGGCCGCTGTCCACACTTAGCAAGGGAAGAGTGCGGGAGAGACCGAGTGAGGAAGGTGGGCAGCTCCTGCTTGTTCAAATATCTTGTTCAAACAAGGCAGCCGGAAAATCTCTGCGTGTATTCCCTCTTCCACTCAATGAACTTGTACCTGGGGGCTCAGCATCAAATCTCAGTTCCCCTGCCACCCTGAGAGTGCAAACATCTCCACATGCCAAGTGAGGCTCTAGAGTTAAAAGCTGCGTACATTTCAGACCCCGCACACCCTAGCTGCACTCCAACTACGTCATTGTCATTGGGGGCTCAACTAAGGAAACGACAATCAATGGTCGTTGGACACTATGCAATTTTTGTTGTTTGTTCTTTAACCAAAGAAATGTGAAATAATATGTAATTAAAAAAATGCAATGTCCCTTAACATATTAGCAAAGATCTTTTAAAAAAATGATAATTCCCAGGGCTTGGCAGTGCTGATGGTATAAGTGAGCTTTTCTGAAGGACACAATAATAGGTAGAAAAAGCTAAAATGGTCAGAACTTCTGATGCCATAATTCCACTTTTAACAATTTTTCTAAGGGGATAATAAAATAGGGCTTTATTGCTTTTTAATTAAAAAGTTCTTTGTGGCCGGCTGGTGTGGCTCAGTGGTTGACCTGTGAACCAGGAGGTCACAGTTCCATTCCTGGTCAGGGGACATGCCTATGTTGTGGGCTCGACCTCCAGTGTGGGGTGTGCAGGAGGCAGCTGATGAATGATTTTGTCTCATTATTGATGTTTCTCTCTCTCTCTCTCTCTCTCTCTCTCTGCCCCACTTCCTTCCTCTCTGAAATCAATATAAATATACTAGCGCATGAATTTATGCATCAGTGGGGTCCCTCGGCCTGGCCTGTGGGATTGGGCTGAGACCAGCTCTCTGACATCTCCCAATGGGTCCTGTACTGCGAGAGGGTGCAGGTCAGACTGAGGAACCCCACCAGTGCACAATTGGGGCTGGGGAGGGACTGCAGGAGGGCTCTAGGGCATGTCTGGCCAGTCTCACTCAGTCCCGATAACAGGACCCCAGCAGCAAGCTAACCTACCGGTCAGAGCACCTGCCCCCTGGTGGTCAGTGCAATCATAGTGAGCGGTTGAGTGGCCTTAGCATATCATTAGCATATTACGCTTTGATTGGTTGAATGGATGATCAGATAACCGGACAATTAGCATATTAGGCTTTTATTATATAGGATTTTTTTTAAAAAAGGAAGTTGTCCACAAAGTAATTTATAAGAGCAAAATGTTGCAAATGACTTTAGTGTTCAACCATGTGGGATTGCCAAATTGCATCGTTTTTTCCAGCGGATACTTCTGCACACGCCCCTAGCCGCTTCTCCTGACACCTGTTCTGAATCCAGTCTGACCCAGATTGAAAGCACACGTTTGTGAAGTGACATTCCATCAAAGCCACAGATGGCCGCCTTAGAACTTCTGGGCTACATGTTCCAGCTGAAATATTACTTGAACATTTAGCTAATATTCCAATGTTCACTTGAGAACTTTAGAAGTTAAATTTTTACAGTTTGATGGTAGAGTGTGGTAACTGATATCTCAGCAGCGTGCTCCCGTGATGCGTGCGTACTTGCGCGAGCCAAACAGAAGCCCATTTCCAACGGACAGCAGCGAGGGAGGCCGGTGTTTGGGCAGCTTTGGCGGAGCTTGTTCCGTAGAAGAGGCTCCTGCGTGGGTGGGTGGGTGGCAGCATCTTTATGGCAGGTTATCATGTAAGAAATGCCTGCACCATTGGCTAAGATTTCCTTCCTTTAAACCAGTGATTTGCAACCTTCCCATCTGATAGCACACATGAACATTCTGTGGCACACACAAAATATATTTATTGCTGATATGACAAAAAAAAGGTATAATTTTGATTCATTCACACCAGACAGCTATTTTTGTGTTGGCTGTTGTCATTAAAAAAAATTTTTTTTTAAATCCTCACCTGAGGATATTTTCCATTGCTTTTTAGAGAGAGAGAAAGAGAGAGGGAAAGACAGAGAGAAATATCGACGTGAGAGAAACACATCGATTGGTTGCCTCCTGCATGAGCCCTGACCAGGGCCTGGGTGGGGAAGGAGCCTGCAACCAGCTATGTGCCCTTGACTGGAATCGAACCCCGGACCCTTCAGTCCGCAGGCTGACACTCTATCTGCTGAGCCAAACTGGCCAGGGCTATTGTCCTTTTTTTTTTTTTTTTTTTTTTTAATTTGACCTAAAGGGAAAAGAGGTCAGGTATTGCGTGTTTTAAAAATTCTTGTGGCACACCAGTGTGCCGAGCACACCGGTTGAAAATCGCTGCTGTAAACCAGTGGTTCCCAGGGTGACTTTGCCCCATGGGGGACATTAGGCAGCGCCGGGAGACCTTTTCAGTTGCTGTAACGGGGCAGTGGTGCTATGACACTTCCTGGGTAGAGGCCGGGACGCAGCCAACCAGAGGACAGCCAGCCACGCCCCCCAAAATTATGAGTTCAAAATGCGCGATAGTGCAGACGCTGGGAAACCCTGCTGGGAACAGGAGAAACCAGCGAACCTCAGGCCTTCTCGCGTCCTTGTCTCCTGCGCCCGAGCATCTGGTCGTGGAGCTGAGGCACCCCCCACAGTGAAGTGCGGGCCCCGCGGGGAGGCTCTCTGATGTCTCAGAAGCAGACCGCAGATTGTTGTCTTCACTTAGTCATCTTTGTTTCTAAAACGGTCCTTCAATATTCCACCTGAAAACGGAGCGAGGTAATTGGCGGTCAGAGGACACTGTCCGTGGGGGTTTCCACCTGCCCGCAGCCTCCCTCGCAGGCGCCTGTGCATCCAGCAGGGGAACCAGACCTCCCAGCAGCGGAGAATAGGCGCCTGCTCCGAGCCCCACACACCAGCCACTCTGCAAGCCGCACTGGTGGCTAGTGCCCTGCTGAATCGACATTGTTCTCCACACAGTCCGAGTTTAAAATGGAACCTTTTGGCTTTTTTATTGTTAAGCAGGCTTTGGACACACAATAGCTGCTGTTCCCATTTGTTGAAACATTTTGTAAAATTATACAATAAGGCAGTTCCAGAGTCATGTCTTTGTCATGTAGTTGATCTTTGGATGAAAGGGAGTGATGAACGGGGCCCCTCCCTGGCGGCTGCAGGCGGCAATTTGGTGCCATAAGAGCTTTATGGACTGGCCCACCCCCCAGGGGACCAGCAGCGAGTGCGGCCGGTGCTGAGTCACAGCAGCCCTCAGGAGTTCCGTCCCTTCTCAGGGACACCTGCGGGAAGGAACAGGGCCTCCTGGCACCACAGTGAAGATGCGGCCCACGTGACTTCATCGTGGCTCCACCGGCGTCACACTGGTGCAAGGAGTTCAAAACAGCACATTGAGTAGCACCGTCCAACTGCGCAGAGCAGGGTATAATTCAGGGCAAAAGAGCTTTTTAATACTATGTTTCTGGAAGAAACTTTGCACTGAGTTACTTGAGTAAATCATAAAAGTGCTTTGTCTTCACCTATTGAAAACAGTCCTTAGTAGGGCAACATTTTGACATGCTTTTTGTTCAAAATTTTAGTTTTCATAGACCCCCAAACCACAAGGAATTTTCTTTTTAAAAAATTCATGTGAAGTATGTCTTTTTGAAATTTGGTTAGTGAGAATACATGCTTTGGGGCCTTCCTCTACATACATGTAGCACTTTCTTCTTCTTTCCTTTCCTTTTTTCTTAAATTAAATCTTTATTGTTCAGATTATTACAGTTGTTCCTCTTTTTCCCCCCATAGCTCCCTTCCACCCGGTTCCCACCCCACCCTCTGCCCTTACCCGCCCCCCCCACACTGTCCTCATCCATAGGTGTACAATTTTTGTCCAGTCTCTTCCCACACCCCCACACTCCTTTCCCCCTGAGAATTGTCAGTCCACTCCCTTTCTATGCCCCTGATTCTATTATATTCACGAGTTTATTCTGTTCATCAGATTTTTATTCACTTGATTTTTAGATTCACTTGTTGATAGATGTGTATTTGTTGTTCATAATTTGTATCTTTACCTTTTTCTTCTTCTTCCTCTTCTTAAAGGATACCTTTCAGCATTTCATGTAATACTGGTTTGGTGGTGATGAACTCCTTTAGCTTTTTCTTATCTGTGAAGCTCTTTATCTGACCTTCAATTCTGAATGATAGCTTTGCTGGGTAAAGTAATCTTGGTTGTAGGTTCTTGCTATTCATCACTTTGAATATTTCTTGCCACTCCTTTCTGGCCTACATAGTTTCTGTTGAGAAATCAGCTGACAATTCTATGGGTACTCCCTTGTAGGTAACTAACTGTTTTTCTCTTGCTGCTTTTAAGATTCTCTCTTTGTCTTTGCTCTTGGCATTTTAATTATGATGTGTCTTGGTGTGGTCCTCTTTGGATTACTTTTGTTTGGGGTTCTCTGCACTTCCTGGACTCATAAGTCTATTTCTTTCACCAGGTAGGGGAAGTTTTCTGTCATTATTTCTTCAAATAGGTTTTCAATATCTTGCCCTCTCTCTTCTTCTGGCACCCCCATAATTCGGATGTTGGTATGCTTGAAGTTGTCCCAGAGGCTCCTTACACTATCTTCATATTTTTGGATTCTTTTTTCTTTTTGCTTTTCTGGTTGGGTGTTTTTTGCTTCTTCGCATTTCAAATCTTTGACTTGATTCTTGTGATCCTCTAGTCTGCTGTTGGATCTCTGTATATTATTCTTTATTTCAGTCAGTGTATGCTTAATTTCTAGTTGGTCTTTTTTCATATCCTCGAGGGTCTCACTAGATTTATCGGCAGTTTCTAGAAAATTTTTGAAAAACCTTAAAAGTGTGGTTTTGAACTCTATATCCAGTAGTTTGCTTTCCTCCATTTCTGTCATTTGTGACCTGTTTCTTTGTCTCCGCATTTTGGCTGCTTCCTTGTGTTGATAGAGTGGCTTTCTGTGCTAGGTGTCCTATAGGGTCCAGTGGCTCAGCCTTCCCAATTACCTGAGGTAGACACTCTTGGTGCACCCCTTTGTAGGCTTTGTGCACAGTCTTGTTGTAGTTAAGCCTTGATTGTTGTTGGTATCACTGGGAGGAATTGACCTCCAGGCCAATTGTCTGTGAGAATCAGCTGTGTCTATGGTAGGAGAACTTCTGTGCTGGAGAAACCCTTATGGGGCAAGACTTGCTTCAGTGGGGCTTTGGTGCTCACTGAGTCTGCCCCCTGAGTGTGTCCTTTATGGATCTGAGGCATTGTAATCTGGATGGTCCCACTCTGACTACTGGGTACACTGGCTTTTGGATCTCTAAGGAGGTGCTAATTTAGCCTCTGCCTGAGGCTACCCAGCAGGAGTCACAGAGATATCTGCAGATTCCTCTTCTTTGTTTGGGGTTTGGAGGTGCCCAGATGAGGCCCAGCTGTGAAGCAATGCAAGCTGCTGTGGGGCCTTGGGCCTTCTTTTGGATATTCTGGGTCTCTCTGACCCAGCTGCAGTTTTTTAGGTAATTTTAGATTGCAAAGGACCAGGCCATTCATATGCAAAAGCCTCTGTGCACAGCTTGGGTGGGGCCGGGTCTCTGGGAATCAACAGGGCAGAGCAAACAGCTATGGCTGGTCCTGCCCTAAGAGGTCCCGGGTCTCAGTGTCTCACAGTAATCACAGCAAGCACCTCTGAGAGAAAGCTGCCCTTGAGTTCCGCCCGATGCCAGACAGTCCAGTTTCTCCCCGTATGAGTCTGGGTCCCCAGAGACCCACCTGGAACTGGAGTTCAGAGCCATCGGGAGCTTGTGTCTCCCTCCTGATTGAAAAAGACAACCGGGTCCTCAGTTGCCAGCCCTTTCTGCGTGCGCCTCCGTACCTCTGCACTTTACTTCCACACCTCCTCTGAGTCTCAGTGTGCTTTTCTCTTTCCTTCTAGTTGTAGAATTTCCACTCAGCCAGCCTTCCTGTGGTTCTGGATGATGTCCGTTCTGTCTTTTAGTTGTGGTTTTGAAGTGGTTGTGCGAGGCAGCCATTTCAGGTGTTTACCTATGCCGCCATCTTCGTTCAAATTCTCGCTGGTCACTTTGGTCTCAGGAACAGCACTCATGTACGTGAATAATTCTAGAAATATCGTGACATGGAGGACATTTCATCCAATCAGGGGCCCTAGAAAAGTTGAACCTAAAAGCTAGGACTCAAGGGCCCATAGGTGAGGGTAGAGTGTGGGGGGGGGGGGGGGTGGGGAGGGTGGGAAAAACAACAATTTAAGATCCCTACAGACCTTTGCTGCTGTAATCATGCAGCCTCAAGACATGATTTCTTGTGATAAAGAAGCGAAGCCTTTATCTTTCCAAATCAGGACAGTGACTCTCTCTCTGGGAACCCAGGCTAGAGGCGCAAAACATCAACAAAACCCCAAACGTGACAGGCTGTGCTATGACTTCCGTCCCCAAAGATAAACCCACAGCGGCTGGCTCCTTAGCCCACCTGTATATCCCCAGCTGAGAGGCCCCCATGATTCTGCTAAACAATCTCCCACAACCAACGAAACGTGTGATGGGCCCAAATCCACAGGACCCACTGTGAACCCGACAGAACCGAGTGAGCAACGGGAATGAGTTCTCTCCGTGTGGATCTGTCCCTGGAAATGTCACCAGGCGGCGACGGTGGGAAAAAGACATGCGGGTCACACTCCATATCCGAACTCTTTCCTTCACAGGAAAGGCATCCGCACACCTGCCTGTCTCCCTGTCGTCACACTGGGGCTGTGCCTCCAGCCCCAGGACTGGGGTCAGGACGCGTCAGACCCTCCTTAACTTTAATTTCATTCCTTACAACAGTTTATGACAAGCCTCCCCGGGAAAGCGTGGAGCCCAGCTCTGTGGCAAAGGGGGACACGGGCAGGGCTTGCTCCCGGGGAGCACCGCTCGCCTGTCTTTTTACCATTCCCTCCACCCGCTCCTGCCAGACCAGACCCAGCCACGGCTGCATCAGCAGTGTCCCGGGAGCTGCCAAGAGGGGCTGACACACAGATCCCTCTGTGGGGGCCCGAGTTCGAGGGAAAAGTAATCACCATGGAAGCATCACCACGTGAGCTCCATGTGGGTGACACATGTCCCAGGGCCTAGTCCCCGACGTGGCGCCTGCTCGCCGGATGGGCCGCAGGCTGGCGGGCTCTGTGGTTGGTGCTTCAGATCCCATCGGGGACCTAAAACCTGTAAACCCACCGGCAGCGGTGGGCCGAGGGGTGAGAGAAACTCGCAAAGAACGACAAATGCAGGGAGAGAAAGGACAGAGCAGACGGACTGATGTTTTTCATGCTGTGAGGCCTGACCCTCTGGTCTCAGACCACATGGCCCGGTGCACATGAGCCGGAGCGGCTGGGAGGTGCTTGGAGGCAGACCACGGCCATGCAAGCGCAAGGCATCTTGTTTCCTTGTGTGTGCTTTCCCCTTTAAATATTTACTTTTTGTGTTTTGCCAGGACACAGTTTCCATCCCATATGCAGAGCAGGCTGTTTGGGGGCTGGGGGCGGGGGCATGGAGGAGGGGGAGGCAGGCGACAGCTCTGCTCAGGGCACCTGAGGGAGGGGACCGGCTCTGTCATGCCTGGGTTGCTGGCTGTCCAGAACCTGCCACCATCCTCACGGCTGGCCTGGTGGCTCCTGCAAGAAGGGCGCTTCCTTTGCAGGAGCCCAGGCCCGCCCCGCAGGGTTGGAGGTGCACCCGGAGGGAGGGGAAGGCTGGCTGGCCAGCCTGGAAAAGCCATGCTTTGTTGGTCTGGCGGTAGGTGGTCCCGCCTGTCAGCTCTGAGGCTGTGGGTGGGCAGGAACGTGCGAGGGAGCCACGCTGGCAGGAGGCAGAGTCTCTGGCTTGGAGGCTGCTGATAGGGCATCTTTCACAACCAGGGAGAAGAGTGGCAACGGGGGTGGGTGGGCGAAGGGAGAGAAGCTGGGAGAGGGAATGGGCGGTGGCAAATCCCCAAGTGAAAGAGAAAGGTACCATATAAAAATAAATAAACTCGTCCTGGGCCATGAGCCATGTTTGAACCAAAATAATGTAAGCAATCAAACGCTTACAGTCTCTGATTCACTCCAGCTTCCAAACATTACTTCACAGAAAATGGAAGGGTTTGAAATAAAGGGGTGTAGTCGCTGTGCAATGCGGCCACGTGCTGAGAAGGGGCTGGAGCGGGCGGATCCAGACGCCCTGGACTAAAAATACACAGCGCTGGCATGCTGGCATTGTTCTGAGGGCCGAGGCCTGGAGGCACGGCCTGCGTTCCTGGGAGGTCTCTGAGGGGCGCCGTTTGTTCCCCTGGATCAGAGGAGGAGGAGGTGTGAGGGGTGCGGGCTGAGCAATAAGGCCGAAGTCTGAGCCAAGCACCTCTGGCGCTCGGCTGGCTCCTGGGAAGCAGGACTCCGCCAGGAAGAGGGGTTAGTTCACACTCGGGAAGCGCTTTTTATGACATCTTCTCGCTGGGCGCCACCCAGGGACGTGATCTGGTTGTCATTTTCTAGCGCGGCGCCTCTCGCTGTAGCTTTCACACAGACCCACAGATTCGCTGGCTCCACTCCCAGAGCCCATCTGCAAGTCTGGGGAGGACCCAAGAACCCACATCTCCCCCCAGCTCGCAGGTGACACTCCTGCTGCCGGTCCTCGGGCCACACCTTCGCCGTCTGCTGTTCTCAGCGAGCTTAGTGACAAGAGGCTTTATTCTACCTGGATTTGAGGTCCAGGTTCCCATAACACCGTGATGCTTCTTATTTCTTGCACTCTCCCCGCTGGTGCTGGGGCCATGGCAGTGGAGCCTGGACTTGGCCTCAGAATCCTTCCTGCCAGTCCTCTTGGCTGCCACCGGCAAGCAGCCAGAGCTGACGTGCACGTGGACCTACTGGGCGTCTCTGAGTTGGTGAAATGAGCAACGGTCTAAGAGTTGGAGAACCTTGATAGTGACTGGGCTACTAACTAGACAGAGGGTCCCCAGATGAGATTAATCATTTAACCTCACTGTACTTCAGGGTCCTTCCCTGTAGAACGAGAGGGCTGGACTGGGGCCCTGGCTCTCTGTCAGGAGGATTCTCATTCCTATGGTGTCAGTCTGCTCAGGCTGCCACAACACAGTACCACAGGCTGGTGGCTTGAACAGCAGGGGCACACTTCTCACGGTTCTGGAGACGGGAAGTCCACCGCTGGCTGATGTGGTGCCTGCCGAGAGCCCTCCTCCTGGCTTGCAGACGTCTGCCTTCTTGCTGAGTCCACTCTGGAGGCTGGAAGTCCAAGATGGAGATGTCGGCAGGTTTGGTTCATTCTGTGGCCTCTCTGCCGGGCTCGCCGACAGCCCCCCGATCTCACGTGGAGGTTTATCTGTGGCTGAGTGTGTCTGGTGTCTCTTTTCACAAAGGCGCTCATCCCACCTCATGACCTCTTCTAGACCCAGCTACCTCCCAAGGACCCCACCTCCGCACGCCATCACGTTGGGGTTTGGGGCTCCGACGAATGAACTGGGGGGCACGATTCAGTCCATAGCACGGATGGATAGTTGGTGTGAAACAGCTTCCCAGACGGGTCCTTCCTCCAGAGGCTCTGAGCCGTGTGTGTGGGGTGGACGCGGGAAGTTTTTAGCAGGCACTCGCTGTCCTCAGCCTCAGGAAGGCCTGAGAAGCCTGGGCGAGTTGCTGACGAAGTTCTCTGATGCCCAGGGAGCGAGCTGTGGGATCCTCCCGACTTCCGAAAGCAGCCGGTCACCTCTGCGTCGGCGCGGCGCCCACCTCGCAGGCAGCTGCTGACACCAGGCGGGAGCCTGGCTCCTTGGCAGGCAGATCTCTCACCCCACCCTCCCAGCTGCATCCTGTGTCCCAGCAAGCCTTGCTTAAAACTAGTCTTCTGATCTTAGTTCTCTGCTCAGACTTCTGGACTGAGTCTGGCCTTCCCGTCTACCCTTCAGGACTTTGTAACTGCGTCTGCCACACAGTCCATTTGTCCCCTGCACCCTCGTTCTGGTGGAATTTTTGCCTCCACAGGCACTGCCACGCTCATCCCTGCCTCCCTGCTCTTCACCCCCACTCCCTACTCCCTGGGTGCCTCTGCTCTCTTCCCCAAGTCCTGCCCCCAGTCCGTGTCCAGTCCAGAGCCCACCTCCTGTATGGACACCCCCAGACTCTGCGCAGGCGCTGGGCCTGGAGCGGTGGACGCACACTCCTCACTCGTGGAGCCGGGTTGGAGGGCGGAGCCTGGTCCTCCTCCGGGATCTGGGTTTGGCGTTCTCGGTGAGCAGGGCAAGTCATGTTGGAACTTGCAGGGAACAAGGGGACAGACAGCTTTTATTAAAAAGTAAACACCATGGTCACAGAGGTGGGAAAACATGTGTGTACATATTGAATATTAGGGGACAACGGAAAGACTTAGGGACCAACAAGATAGCTGGGTGTGTTCAATAAAGACGGCACCGTCCCACACATTCCTCCCGATACTTGAGTCCAGGGGCCTCTCTCCTTCCGGAGATGCCAGCAATGCCAGCAAACGGTGCCCGTGGGTGGAGGCGTGTGGGTCTCCCTCCCCCGCTGAGGAAGGAGTCCCGTCGCCTCTGTTCAGTTTTCCCGATGGCCGATGCACGGGCCTGTTCTTTGGCTTCTCCTTTGAGCCAGCTCTCACATCTTACTGGTTCTCTGATGAATTAACATGCTACATGAAATCCTGGGTTCATGCTCATTTCACAGTTCTATGAGAGTCATGGTTTTACCTTTAAAAAAATCCTCTTTCTCTCACACATGCACGCACATGTGCACACACAGGCCCTGCTTGGCTCGGCCGTCCGACCCTGAGTAAAGTTGAGTTTGGGGAGAAAGATAGATCGGGAACTGCTGAAAGGCAAGCCATGCAACCGGGACGTTGTTAGATAATATGCCTTTAAGATGGTCATTCAAACGGGGGGCACCCTCATTTTATAATTCCCCGTCCCGTCCCTCCCACTGGACTTTCAGGGTGAGTAGGTGGCATCACGCTTCGATTTTTCCAGGTGCCTGTGGGACTTCCTCTGGACGTCTTGGGGTGCCGTGCAGGGGGAGTAGGGGGACCCATGGCCTGGCTGCCAGTCCAGCACCAAAGGCTACTGGTTGCTCTGAGTGTAGTCACAAACTCTCGACTCTTCCAGCCGTAGGAGGCCAGAGGTTTAGTGTCAGGAGTGCTTCCCACCTGGTTGTCACGCTCAGGCAGCTGGGCCGCTCAGCCATCCAGAAGCCAGCGCACACCGCCCGGCCACGCGCACACCGACCCACACCCGCCTCTCCCGCTCAGAGCTGCTTCATCCATTTCTGGTCCTTGTTTTAAACCTATTAGGTCCAGGTGCTTCCTGCACCTTTCGCCTTCCCACTTCCCGCTGACGGACGCGCTCCCGGCCACACTTGGGTGAGACTCTTCCGAGCGCTCCTCTCCCCCGGGCCTGCCTCCAGGCCGCGTCGCCAGCCGGCGCAGGGCTCGGAGGAGTCCTTCAGCGAGGACCGCCACCCTTGCCCTCTGGTCACCCTGGCCTGCCTGCACCAGAATCTTAACTTGGTTTAGCAAGGACCCCACCCCCTGGACGCCTCCCGTCAGAACTTTCCGTGCACGGGTCCCACGCTGCTCCTCGGCTGTCAGTCCCCAGCGGCCTGGGGATTTGTCATGTCTCTCCCTGTGGCCGTGGGCAGGACATCGTGGCCACATCCTGCGTAAAGTCCTCCTGACCTTTAACAGGGTCAGAATGGTTTTTTCTTCAACTCCACTAAGGTCTGAGCTCAAAGGGGTGACTTGCCCCAGCCCTCTGACCCCAAGCAAAGCTGGCTGGAGCTGGCTGGGCTACCTTCTCTTCCCGAGACCCACCCAGCCCAGTGCAGCATCTCCATTTCCCGCGGCTGCCTGTCATTGCACCGGCTAGAGCACACCTCCCGTCCGCCCCCCGGAGAAGGATCGCTATTCCCACCCCGCCCTTGAAATCCCAAGGGCAAACCCTTGTTTCAGTTGCTGGGATGTCCTGGACTTAAAGGCCACGGGAGAGCATCTGACCGCCCGACTGGCTGAGTGTGAACAGCCAGAACCACACGGCCTCCATGTGCTTCCCCGAGTGGGAGCGTGTGACGGTCCGTGACCCACTCGCACGCTCCTTGGGGAGATGTCGGGATCTAGGAGGAGAGGATTCTGCACGGTTGGGACATTAAAAAATCATTTTCCTCAGCCTCACAGAACCCAGACAGAAGTGAGCCCCCAAATGTGTGAGGACCGAAGGGGGCGCAGGAAATGTGTCCCAAGGGCTGAAACAACAAACCGTTTCTCCTAAAGGGCAAAGGGTGATTTCCTACGCGGGAAGGAATTTACAGCCTCGCTTGCCTTCCTTGCTTTTTTCTTTTTCCAGATTCCTCCTCCTCGTGCAATAAAGGGGATCAGTGTGTCCAGCACCCTTTCTTTTTGATGAGAGCCTGTCTCTGGGAAAGGGACCGCGCTTCAAGGACACATAAAAGTAAGTAGTAAAAACACCACACGGCGCAACCCGCTCTGCCGGCAGGCCAGGGCCCAGCCGCGGCCCCTGCCCAGGCCCCATGTGCAAAGCGATGAGAGCGGCTTGCAAGTGAGGTCAGCCTAATTAGCCAGGCTAATGTCTGGTTTCCTGGGGAGAGCTTTTGTGAAGTAATTGCCTACTTTGGGGTCAAAATGCAGTAATTACAGGTCTTTTTTTTTTTTTTTTTTATAAACTAAATGAGATAAACAGCCTTTGAGTTGTTCCTGCAAGTGAGCCAATCACACCACGAAGCTTCTCTTTGTGCCCAGAGCGGCAGTGGCTGTTTTGACAGGTGATTGCAATACCGCGCAGCTATTTATTTCTCCTGGACGGAGGCTATAAACACAAACATCGCGGCCGACGAGTCTCCACGTGAAAAGGCCACCAGGTTCTGTCAGAACCGAGTGTGGGGGCTGCGCGGCTGAAGGGCCTTTAAAATGCTGACGGAGAACAAGGTTGACGGATGTTTTGAGCTAAAGCAGAAATTCCATCACAATTTAAAATGCTAACAGAACAGCGGAATTATCCACGTAAGCCAGCTCCCTTCCTCCAGTTGTTTCCTTGTTTTCTCTGTAAAAATCAACAAAGAACAGCCTGGAAAGGCAGGGGAAGCTAAGGAAGCAGGGCCACAGCGTGGCTGGGTCCGGAGGCAGACAGTAGAGGCCCAGAGAACGGAGAACGGAGAATGGATGAAGCCCGAGCACACGCTGCCCAGGTTTTTACCAGTCCTGGCTGGGGTGAGAGTGCTGGCCCCACAGAGAGTGAATAAACTGAGGTGCCGACCGAAACGGGGAAACAAAATCAGCATCATTTCAAGGATTTTGTTACGTCCTGAGTCTCCTTCCCAGCGCTCCCTGCGGCCAGCTGGCTAACCCTTGAAACCCCACACTCCCATGTTGCTCACATACCCGCAGCAATAGGACCACTGGGGAGTCTGCTTGAAATGCAGAGTCTTAGGCCCCCTTAGGCCTGTTGGGTCGTAATCTGCATTTAAACAGGATCCCCAGGCTTATTCAAGTTTGAGAAGCTCCGGTTTAAATGACTCGTGAGAGGGTTGGCTCCAGGTAGGAGCAAAGACATTACCGTCTTACCTGGGAAACGTGGCACCCAATGGGAAGGCATATAGGCTCCTTCCATCTCCGTATCTAACGATGCGACTTAACACGGTAGATCAATTACTACTTGAGTATGTGGCTGGGGCATGTCTGTTATCACTTCGCCCCGTACATCTTCTTGGTCAAGTCATGCACAAGGAAGTCTGGTAATTAAAGACACGGGTAACCCTTTCAGCGTCACCACTGCTCTTAATGATCAGAAGGAACTGCCTGCTGAGTTGGGGTCCAGACGGAGGTTTTGGCAGTTCAGATACGTCCAAATCCCACAATTCACTGCTGCTTCACTATGAAATACACCAAATGCTGGCTGGGAGCTCGGCGGAGTTGCCTATGGGATGCTCTCAACATTTTTGTAGCAGCCAGGGGAGTTTTTAAGACTCTACCATAATCAACAGTCAGCAATCCCTCAGGAAAAGGAAAGGAATTCGATCACACTATAATATTTCCATTACTTTAATGTGTGTTCGAGAACTTGAAAACCAAGTATTTCCGAAGCATTATGCAAGCAAGTTATTCCAAAATTGTCTCCTGCCTAGAAATTCTAGCTGATGACACACATTCTATTTCTGAAATCAGAGTCTCTTATCCAAACCATCCTATAGCAGCTCCATTCGTAATTCTACACAAAATACACAAAAGTCCCATACTCACGGCTCTCTGCCCAGCTATGGAATCAAAGCATCGTGAATGCTAGCCATTGGGCATAGGCAGCCACAGCACGAAGCAGGATGAAGGACAGTTCTCATTCGACAAGTATTTACTGAGTGCATAATGTCTAGGTACTGGGCTAGCGTAGTAAATATAACAGCAGTTAAAGTAAAAAAGTGTCTGCCATGTACCAGGCAATGAATGTTCTCTGCAGCTCTCACATACCATCTAACTGACTTCTAAAATAACCCCATGAAATAGATTTGGAGGCTGTCGTCTAGAAAGCGCAAATGGTCTGCCTGGGGTCACACAACCAGGAAGTGGTGGAGTGAGACTCAGACCGAGGGAGTTGTCTCACCAGAGGGCACTCTCGATCCGAATACGATCCAGTCTCCCAGAGGACAGACTCTCCTCTTGTTCTCATGGTGCTTGCAATTCCAGGGGAGCCAGACCTTCACAATTGCAGTCGCCCTCCAATCTGTGGGTTATGTAGCTGCAGATTCAACAAACCGTGGATCAAAATACTCAGGAAAAAAATCCCTGATAGTTCCAAAAAGCAAAACTTGCATTTGCCATGTGCCAGCACTAAGCTGAATCTATGCAAATGAAGTGGAGGCACACCCAGCTGTAGCAAATATTTATGCAAATATTATGCCATTTTCTATAAGGGACTTGAACACTGGCGGATTTTGGCTTGGAGTCTTGGAAGCAACCCAACTCGGATACTGAGGGATGACTGGAACTGCGAGTCTGATGAGTTTTACAAAAGGTTGCTGTGGTCGTATATCAGAGGGAGACCAAAGGCTTCCTGCGTAAGTCATGTTGACGTCTCAGCTGAGAACTCCAAGGGCAGGGTTTCCACGCTGAGGCTGCAGCAGGCAGAGGAGCCAGATTCACTGAGCCTGGGTGAGCCATGTAACGGTGCTGAATTTTATTTGACGAGCAATGGAAAGGCATTAAACTAAGTGAGCGAGTGAACCAATCCAGTTAAAGCAACTGCAGGGCTCAGGCTTAGTGACCAGATGGTGCGGAGGTGGTAGGGGAGGGCCACGGCGCGAGGCTGCTGCGTGGGGTGGGGACAGCTGGGCCAGAGCCTTGGCCATGGGCTGGGACACAAGCTTGTGAGCTGGGATCAGTGGGACTTGATTTAACCTGGGGAGCAAGGGATAAAAGGAGTTGGGGCTCCAAGATGTAAAACATAAACAGTAGGGTTTTATATAGACCCATTAGCTTGATAGAATGTAATCGAGTGTTAACAAAAATGCTGTAGGTAGCCCCTCCTCCCATTTTATCACCCACACCTCGGGCCAGCACCCAGCAAAGGGGTTTATGGGCATCTTGTCATTAATCTTTATAAGAACCATGTGTAGCCAGCAATGTCCTGATTCCCATTCTACAGATGGGAATGATGGGGTCAGGAGGTTTACGCGGAGGGTCCCAGGTCCTAAGGAAAGTGGTAGTTGTGAAGCTAAAGCTCCGTGGAGTCTATCTGATTCCACACTCACAGTCCTCAGGTCTCTAGCTCCGAACCTGTGTGAAGACAAGACTCATCGGACACCTGAACAAACACATTGCCCCGCCCACCACCCCCGCCACGCTGGTTAGCCCTGGTCCGTGCTCCTGGACTGGGAGGCAAAGCGGGGAGGGGGCAGCACACCACTTCCTAACTGGATCCTGGGTCCTCTCTGTACCCCAGTTTCCCCATTTGCCGTCTCCTTCCCCCTCTCTCAGCCTTGGTTTCATTCAAAGAACTTATCACAATTGGACACGTTATTGCATTATGTATTGATGCATTGTCGCGCAGCCCTTTAAGAACATAGGCCCAGGGGGCTGCCGCTTTGATCAGCCCTGCTCTCCCTGGAGGACCCCAGAGGCAGGGCCAGCCCCCTGCTCCATCCTGCTCCTCCGCCAGCCTCCACCCTCCACCCTCAGCGAGTCACGGAGACCGGCCTGCTCAGCATCCTTAGAACAAGCCCCACTGGGGTCTGAATCCCACCTCCCCTGCTTCGCTGCCTCTGTCCACAAGCCTCCGGTGGTTTCAGTCCCGCCAGTGACCTGAGCGACAGTCACCATGAGGCCAGGCTCTCGGGGCCACCCTCTGCCTCTTCCCTTCCCGGGCTGGTCCCGGGTCCGACAAGGCTGGGCCGGACACGCACTGGGCCGAGGTGTTGACCGGGGTGGCGGGCAGGGAAGGAGTCCGAGAGGAGGCCAGGGAGGGCTGTTGGCAGCGGGGAGGGCGGCAGCCCTGGAGGGAGCCTGGAGTCTGCGGCCTGGGCAGGAGGCTGCTCCCTGGGTGGCCCCGGCCTGCGGGCTCCGTGCAGGGAAAAGGCAGCTGCGGGCGGAGGAGCCGCGGGGCCTGGACCGGGCTCCCGCCACACACGGCTAAAGTACACAGACGATTAGCAATCAGGGGAGGACCTCCCTGCCGGGGAGAGGGACACAGGGGTTACTCTCTGTAAACAGCCGGGAAAGGCCGGCTCCTTCCCGCTCGCTGCCCTTCCTCTGAGCAGTCGCAAATGCACCACTGAGTTCTTCAGCTCTCCCAGCGCGAGTGGGACGGAAACACACTCACACACGCACGCACTCACACACACACACACTCACACACGCACACACACACTCACACACGAACTCACACACTCACATACACACACATACGCACGCACTCACACTCACACACGCACACACACTCACATACACACACACTCACACATGCCTGCATGCATACGCACACACACTCACACACGCACGCACTCACACACACACACACTCACACACGCACACACACACTCACACACGAACTCACACACTCACATACACACACATACGCACGCACTCACACTCACACACGCACACACACACACTCACGCACGCACTCACACACGCACACACGCACACACACTCACATACACACACACACTCACACACGCCTGCATGCATACGCACACACTCTCACACACTCACACTCACACACACACACACACACACGCACACGCACACGCACACGCACACGCACACACACACACTCGCTGGCAAACCAGCACATTTCCCAAACAGGAGACCTCCAGAGCCACAGCACTGCCAGACGTCTGTGCACAGCAGCAACCTGCCTGAAAGAGAAGCCAGGTTTGCCCGCAGGTCAGCGCAGCCCTCGGGCTAAGGGCGCATTCCTTGTGAGTTCCTTGTCCCAGCGCCTTTGTTCTGCAGGTCACTCCGCAGAGAACAAAAGAGAGTAGTTGCCATTGCCTCTAATTTATTCCGAAGTAACGCATGTGGGTAATGTCAGGCCCTCCTGAGAAAAGCTAGAACAGGAGTCTTATGGGGTTTTAACAGCCTCAAATCCTGCTCACCTCTGTGCAGCCAGAGCCTTTGGTCTCTGCAGTGAGTGACCACAAGCTGTCCCTCTCCCTGGGCAGCCCCAGAACAACATCCTTTGGGAACAAAGACTTCTGGCCACATGTGACCGCGAGGGCCCGGATGGCTAGTCCCTAAGCGCTACTTCGTCTTGTAATGTCCCCACGAGTGACACACAGGACGCAAGATCAAATCAATGAGTCATTTAATCAATAAAGCTGGCGACTTTGAGGGAGAAGCGGCTCCAAATCTCGCAGTGCCCCCTTGGCGGAAACATCAGACTTATAGAGGCAAATATCACAAAGGTATTGATTACATCTCGAGGTTTGGAATGAGGAACCTGGTTTGCAAAAGCAGTTTGTTACAGAAGCTTGGATTGAGCAAGTTAGTTAGCTACAAGGATTAATTATAGTTTCACTGAGTCAACGGAAACACATTATCTGGAGCCACTGAAGCAATTTAAAGCAAGTGTGCTGTCCTGGTCTCCAGGTGCAGAGGAATGTGTTTCCAAAGACCAGTAAGATCACAATCAATGGCTATTCAAACCACAATCAATGGAGTATTCGATCAAATGGGATAACTTGTATAACTTCAGAAAATCAAAAATAACTTTTCTATTATTTTAGCAAGCAAATAATGACAGAAGCCAAATCAGCAGGGTTAAAATATTAAACAGCAATTGTTACCCAAGCATGGTTGCTACCACGCTTCAGTCTCACCTCCAGTGTCCTCAGGTGCACTCTCTCTGCTCCTTGCACCTGCCGCCCTCTGTCCCTTTGTCCCATGGGCACAGGCTTCCTCCCTGAGTAGAGAAGCCCCATCGGCCACCCCCTCGCCCAGGCGCTCCAGGCCAGGGCAATGTCTCCAGTAGTTCTCCAGAGCAGGGAGCAGAAGCAGGGGTCCGGGGTCAGGGGTCAGGGAGCAGGGAGCAGGAGCAGGGGGCAGGAGCAGGGGATGAGTCCAGGCAGGAAATATAAACGTGTGACAAGGGCCATGTGCAGGGCACAGTGACAGATGGAGATTCCACAACCAGCTATAGCCATTGCAGATGGCCCAGGGTCACCAGATCCTCCAATTTTAAGAAAAACCAGAAATCTGGATTCTTCAAGTAAACATTTCTGCTTTTGAAAGTGCTATGCAGCTCCAAGCAAATACATCTCAGACTCACCAGTGTTCTGCTCTCCAGAGAGTCGGGGACAAGCAGCCAAGGCTGCTCACCCATCCTCGGAGCAGTGCTGTGCAGCCCGGGGTGCTCCCTGTCTGGGAGCTGGTCCACTGCCTGGTGGTGTGTGTGTGGGGGGGGAGGGGGGGGGGAAGGGGGCGGGGTTGTGGAGGATGATTGACAACCCCACTGAGACCACCCTGCTGTGGATGAGGCCTCAAAGGAGAAGGGATTTTTTTATTATTATTATTTTTTTTACTTTATTTTTTTTTATTCTTTTAAAAAAATATTATAATAAGTATTACAAAGGGTATTACATATGTGTCCTTCCCCCACCCCCCCGCCCTTGACAATCCCCTGCCCTCCCTTACCCCCCAGTGTCTTATGTCCATTAGTTATGCTTATATGCATGCATACAAGTCCTTCGGTTGATCTCTTACTCCCCTCCCTCCTGCCCCCCAACCCTCTCTGGTCTTCCCACTGCAGTTTGACAATCAGTTTGAGGCAGCTCTGCCTCTGTATCTATTATTGTTCAAACGTTTGTAATGGTCTTTATTATCCATGAATGAGTGAGATCATGTGGTATTTTTCCTTCATTGACTGGCTTATTTCACTTAGCATAATGCTCTCCAGTTCCATCCATGCTGTTGCAAATGGTAAGAGTTCCTTCTTTTTTACAGCAGCATAGTATTCCATCGTGTAGATGTATCACGGTTTTCTAATCCATTCATCTACTGATGGGCACTTAGGCTGTTTCCAGATCTTAGCTATGGTGAATTGTGCTGCTATGAACATATGGGTGCACATATCCTTTCTGATTGGTGTTTCTGGTTTCTTGGGATATATTCCTAGAAGTGGGATCACTGGGTCAAATGGGAGTTCCATTTCCAGCTTTTTGAGGAAACTCCATACTGTCTTCCATAGTGGCTGCACCAGTCTGCATTCCCACTAGCAGTGCACAAGTGTTCCTTTTTCTCCACAACCTCTCCAGCACTTGTCGTTTGTGGATTTGTTGATGATAGCCATTCTGACAGGTGTGAGTGGTACCTCATTGTTGTTTTGATTTGCATCTCTCGGATGATTAGTGACTTTGAGCATGTTTTCATATGTCTCTTGGCTTTCTGAATGTCCTCTTTTGAAAGGTGTCTATTTAGATCCTTTGCCCATTTTTTGATTGGATTGTTTATCTTCTTTTTGTTAAGTTGTATGAGTTTCCTATATATTTTGGAGATTAGGCCCTTATCAGATATGACGTTGGCAAATATGTTTTCCCACGAGGTGGGTTTTCTTGTTGTTTTGTTGATGGTTTCTTTTGCTGTGCAGAAGCTTTTTATTTTGATGTAGTCAAAGGAGAAGGGATTGAGTTAGCTCTAGAACTGCTGTAGAGCTACTGTATGAACCCATAGTCCCATAGAACAATCATCAGAGGAAAGAAATTCTCCATTCACAAGGTGAAGCTGGTTATTTTTGGAATAGCTTCAAAGCAGGACGAACATGTTGGACTGAGACGGCTGGCGTGTGCAGTCCCTCGCCGCAGCCCCTAAGGAAGGGCCTTGCTCAGGAACTAGGAGACTCTCTGAGGCTGAGTTGGCAGCGTGGTTTCCATTTCCTGTACGCATTTTGCCTGGTGAGGAGACAAATGCGAAGGAACCAGATGCGGCCTGTCTGTGACTTGCTGACAGTACTGGAGATGTTGCCTACAAGGCATTCTCACCGGGGCAGGGTCTGCACTGTGATTAGCAACTTTGGGAGCCTTTCTCACTTGGGTTCTTACTGCAGACCGTCTAATAGAAAACATGGTGGGTGTACGCTTTGTGCACTTCAAATTCATAACTGAATAATTCTGTGGCATAGATCTGAGTATTCTCTTGCCCTTGGTAGGTATCATAGTTTCATGAGGAGCTGCTGGGCCCCTCTGCCCTCAATCCTCACGTCCCGTCTCCTGGTCACAGAACCCACGGTCACGCTAGGACTGCGTTGTCTCAGGCTTAACCCACTGAGCATCGACCCTAAGCTTCCGTGCGTTTACACTCACCCGGAAGGACGGTGTGTCTGCACAGGCAACAACCTGCTCTGTGCCGGTGTCTGCCTGCTTCAGGTGCTGCACACACCCTTCCTCTCAGAAAACATCTAATCAGCACTATTCGCCCATTTTTCAGAGGAGGAAACTGAGCCACCAGGCGCCGGAATGAAGCTATATTTATCCTATAGCTAATCAGTGGCAGAGGTCAGCCGCCAAGAGGATCACGTAAGACACTTCGCTGCAACTAACAGAACTCCAGCTCGTAATAACTTAATGAGGGGAATGACGATCCAACATAGCCACCAATCTGGGAGTCAGACGGCTCTGGGCTGGTTCACTGCACAGCCCGATGACGCCATTAGGAACACAGATTCTCCCTTTCTGTTTGCTGTCCTCCACCGGCCAGCCTTGACCTTGGTCCTCATTGTCCTACGTTGGCTGCATCCCACAGACACAACCACACCCAGAGCCAGGGAGGCATGGCAGCCATCACTGGGCACTCATCCCTTCTCTCACTTGAATGGGCAGCACCTTCTCTTATTTTTCCTGTAAAGGTACATCAGTAATGCCCCTTTTTCTTTCAATTCGCCTCTAAGTTGAGAAGAGATCTTAACCTACGTTGTAGACAGAATGTGTGTCAGTCAGGGCTGTGAACCAGTAGATTTGTCTCCATTGCAAGTGACTCAAGTCCCATCTCCGCGTATTGAGTGAGAGTTTGAATGTGGGAATCTGGTTGCAAAAATTACTTCAAGTCATTGTGCCTCAGTTTCTGCATCTGTAAAATGGGGTCATGTTTGAATCTGCCTCAGAGGGTGGCTGTAAGAATGAAGTAAGTTATTACTTGGGAATTCCTTAGAACAGGGCCTGGCCTATTGTAAGACTCCACCGGCTACAATTATTAACGCTGTTCTCCAAGGCTCCTCCTCCTGCAGGGCACATGGGTGAAGCTCCCTGGTGTCTGTCCGGCCGTGCTCCAAAAGGAGAGAGAGGGCTGTCCCCCGCTTCCATTCCAGGGGGGACCCAGGGTGATGTGGCCCCGCTTCGCCGGCTGGAGCATGAGCCAGCGCCCAGGGCAGGGTGCGGGGGCTGGCGTCTCAGCCAAACCTCCGGGGCCTGGGAGGAAGGAGCAGTTTCGTGCAGGAAATCAGGAGCTGCGAGCAGAGAAAGAAGGAGTGTGCTGAGCAGACACTGCTATCAGTGGCCCACCATTCATGTTCCCTTTGACTCCAGAAGCGCTGGGGTTCTGAGCAAATGTGGTGAATACATTAGACTCCGTGTCAGCAGCTGTGGCTGTAGGAAATCTTTGGGTCCTAATACAGTCCTTTATCCTGAGCTCCACATTGCAATCTCATCGCTAATAGTTTTTGATAGTATTTAGATTACTGAACTCTTTAGAATGAGAATTTGGAGGGGCAAACGACCCCTTCAGAGGCTAACTCGGCTTTATTAAATAGACGTTAAAAAACCCTTTATTGCACTTCTTTGATGATATAAGCATCATACATGACAAAAGTGTGTCAGAAATAGAGCTGGCAGCAGTGATATTAGTAATGTGTGTTGGTTGAGAAACAGGAAGCACTCAAGCCAAAAGAGCGGCCCTGAATGCCGCTTCCGGTGGCTCTGCTCCATGCACCGCCCCCCCCCTCCCCCCCCCCCCCCCCCCCCCCCCCCCGCCCCAGGACCAGGACGGGAGGGCGCCCCTCGCGACCGGAGGGCTCCTGCAGGTGCCAGCACAGAGCTGTCCCACCGATGCTGCGGGCCTCACTGCCCCGCGGAACACGGTAGGAGCTCTGTAAAGGTTTTATGAACAAAACTGATAAAGTCTACAAAAGCACCTTTTCTGAGGAGCAGCGCAATATAAACCATCTTTCTGAGGCCTAAGACTTGCTGTAAATGAGCTGTAATTACTCCTTTATGCTAGAATTATTTTCTAGGTGTCAAAACCAGAGACCCCCACAAGCATTTTATATTTACATTTAATTTTCTTTTTTTATCAATACATGGACATAGTTTTACAAGTGAAACCGTGTACAACAAGAATAGCAAAAAGTATAGCAGTTTTTGCTCACCCCACCCCACCCGCCCCATTCCCACTCCTCTGGCAAACATTTTAACTCTTTTAGTGCCTTCTTCTGGTGCTGAGCTTCATGCTGTAAACTAATAACATTGCTATTTTTTTTAGTTTACAGTTTAGATACTGTCTTAGTCCATTCGGGCTGCTATAACAAATTACCACGACTGGGGGGCGTATAACATAAAATGCGTTTTCTCATGGCTCCGGCGGCTGGGAGTCTGTGGTCAGGGTGCGGGCGTGCTGGGTCCTGGTGTGGACCCTCTTCCTCGCTGCACATGCCGGCTTCTCACTGCGCCCTACACAGCGGAGAGCAGAGAGGGAAGGCCCGTTCTCTCATGAGTCTTCTGGTGGCACTAGTCCCATTGAGGAGAGCTCTGCCCTCACGATCTCATCTACTCCTCGTCCCTCCCCAAGGCCCCCTTCCCAATACCATCCAATTCCAGGGGAGGGTTTCAACAGGTGATTTGGGGGGAAACATTCCACCCATAACCGATATCCCTGTTTGCTTCCTGTTTTGGAATGTAAAGCTTGACTCCTTTCATAAGCCCTGCCCCACATTCTCCCAATGTGGTTATCTCTATGGATCAGCGGTTCTCAACCCGTGGGTCGTGACCCCTTTGGCGGTCGAATGACCCCTTCATAGGGGTCGCCTAAGACCATCCTGCATATCAGATATTTACCTTATGATTCATAACAGTAGCAACATTACAGTTATGAAGTAGCAACGAAAATAATTTTATGGTTGGTTCACAACATGAGGAACTGTATTTAAAGGGCCAGAAGGTTGAGAACCACTGCTATAGATCAAGTTCTGGTCCAGTCAAAATTCTGCTTTTGCAGTATTATGCTTATGTAAACAACGGAGCCGTGTAGTGCACTGTGATCATTTTCTTCCATGGTCCCTGTTTTGTTTCCCCGGAAGTTAATAATTGCTTCGTTTTGTTCATTTCCTAATTTTGTAATGTGCTTATCAATTATCTACACACTCTCTTCTAGAGTATAACTTTCTCTAAACATTATAACACAGGTAATTAATGGTATTCATATTTTTCTTGGGGATTATCCTTCCAGAGATTTCTGTTCTAATGTATCAGGTCCTCCTTTCCCCATATATTTCTTTTCCAGAGCTTTCTTCTTCCCTCTTCCAGCACGACTGGTGCTTTCTTAGGTCAGCTGTAGAGCTGCTGTCATCAAACTCAGGATCCCACCCATCACACTAGAGATGTTCATTTGTGTTGGGCATCCGTTTCCTGGGTTCCATATCTTCTTCCATCTTGCTTTGGTGAGTCACACCCTCCAATAGCTCCCTGGTTTTTTAGTTTCTGAATATGGCATGTCTGAAAATGAAAATGTATTTCTTTTATTTTCATATTTTGATTGATGGTTTGGGGAGCTAAAGATTCTAGGTTGGAAATAATTTTGAAGGCATTACTGTTCTGGCTTCCAGTTTTGCTCCTGAAAATTCCAATGCTTTTCTGATTCCTGACTCTTTGTGGCTACCCTCCTTTTTATTCTAGAACATAGTAGAGTCGTCTCTTTTCCCAGGATTCTGAAATTTTAAGTTGGTCTGCTTTCATGTGTTTTGTTTTATTCATTGTGCCAAGTATTCAGTGGGACTTTTCAATCAGGAATCTTATGACCTTCAGTTCTGGGAAATTTTCTTCTTTTATTTTTTTGATAATTAATTTCATTTGGAGTGAAGAAAGTCTAGCTCTCAAAATTGGTGGACTAATTTTCTCATATTTTATATTTTATTTTCCAATTTCTTGTTTATATGTCCTTCATTTAAAATATACATTTCTTCAACTTTTATAATAAAGTTTTAAAAATTTATGGTATCACTTTTATTTGTTCCTCTTTATATGGCATCTTGATCTGGTTTGGTGGATGCTTCATCTCCTTTGTGTCTCACGTAAAAATGAATTACATATTTAAAAAATATATTTTGATCTCTACATTATCTCTTTCCTTTTTCCTACTGGTTCTTATCTCTGTCTTTCTTCTCAAAGACTCACCTCGAATATCTGCTACTCCTGGAGTTCTTCCCTATTGCAGAGTGAGCAACTAAAATGGAGATGGGAAGGTCTGCATGCAAGGCTTTTCCTGTTGGTAGAGTTTCCAGAGGGTAACTGGCTATTTTGTTCAGAAACCCTCCAATGCTTATATCTGCAGTCAGGGCTCTGGGTTGATCAATTTCCCCCAAAAGGATTCTAATTTCCTGCTATGGGATGGGATGGAGAGGAGAGGGTCCAGCCTGGCTGTCAGAGCTCCAAGCCAATTGCAGTTAGGGACCGTGGCAGGGCTTGGCTCACTGTGGACACCTGGGCCTGGGTTCATGAGCCTGGACCCTGTGCTTTATCCTCTCTAGAGAGAGGTCCCCCTTCTGGATGAGGGGTGGTGAGAAGGGGCCCGTAACCTCTTTTATAGGATTTCATTGAATCCTGCCGTTCTGGGCCCACTCATATTCTCCTGAGAAACACCCTCTGCTTGCTGAGACTTCCTGGGTTCTGTAGTGTGAACCTGCCCACGGGCCCAGCCCAGCCCCACACCGAGGGCCAGGGTGCTCTGCCTCCCCTGGCTGCTCCCGTCATCACCACTAGATCTGATCACCACGTTCAGAAGCTTAGCTGACCCCTCTCTGCTCTGACGCTTTTCATGTTCTCTTTGCTTTTGTGGGTAGACGTCTTTTTATCTCTTTTCTGACACTTTAATGGGGTTGGGAGGGAGTGGAGAGGAATGTGTGTGCAATTTATCATGTTTACATGAATTTCCATTAAGCCACAGCATCTGAACGCCTCTCGTCCAGATTTGGGGCAACTCCATTGTCTCCTGGCTGTTCGCATTTCCAGTGAAAGGGCCTCACCTGTCATTTGGAGTTGAGGGGGTTGGGGGCAGGTGGGGAGGAACTGCGTGGCGAGAGCCCTTGTTTTCAATGCAGAATCCGAGAGGGGATGAAGCAACCCCTGCTAGCCGACCGGCACGTTAGACACAGCTCCGGGTCTGCGTGGTTCTGGTAGGCCGGCTTCTCTCGAGGAGTAAGACAGTACCCGAAGCCTTTGCTGAAGCTCCCAGATGTGAAGCGCAGCTGGATGAGGGGAAGCCACTGCAGACAGCCAGTGCCCATCCGAAAGCACAGCCACTGCTCTGCGTAGCCCTGCACCTCAAGAAGCCTCCCCTGGCTCCAGTGCAGGAAAAGCAGGACCGGGTGCAGGGCTTGAAGCCTCACTGGGTGCTTATGTGAGGGTGGGACTGCCCCAGGGGGGAGGGGGGGCGGGGGGGGGCGGTCGGGCTGGGCTGAGAGCGGCGCTTCTGGTCTGAGCCCAGTTCCCAGCTGGGCCATTTGGACGAGCCTGTGTCTCCCCAGGTTGAATTCCCCTGGGAAGACGTGACCAGGGACTCCCCACGCAGCGCAAGAACAGCGGGGGGACAGAGTGTCAATCCCGGAGCCGGGTCCCGGTGTCCCTGAGGATTCTGTCCCGAGAGGCTGCCAGGAAGCTGGTGGTGCGTTGGGAATGGTAGTAGCTGGGGGCTGGCCTCTCTCTTAGGCGCAGCATGTTTTATTCGGTGGGGAAAGCACTGCGGCTTATGAATGAAGCGTTCAGATTCTTGGGGAGCGGGTGGGCTGTTTAACTCCTCTCTTTATCATTCTCTGAACACAGCCATGGGCATTTGGAACGTGGCCCACATTGATTGTATCATAGGTGACAATGGAATCTGGGCCACCCCAAATCAATGAGTCCTTAACACGGCACACTGGCTGTTGGGACTTGTCTGCAGATCTGTGACATTGCCAGTTGGGTAAAGATTCTTTGTATAAAAACACTCATATTAATGTGTAAACTATTTCCTTCCCAGCGAGGAGGCTTATTATAGTACTGCTCTTATGTTCCTAGTTGGAGACAAAAAATTGTCCTCTGTAGGTGCTGGTGTCCCAGGGTGAGGATGAGATCAGTGTCTGATCAGCAATATCTGGCCCCGACCAAGCCCAAGGCCCTGTTATCAAGGCCTGGGAAGGGAAAGAGGTCAGCAGGGATGTGGAGGTGGGAAGGTGATCGATGGTGGGGAGGAGGTGTGTGGGTGGAATGAATAGAAAAGTGCCCCCCCCCCCCCCCATCTATGTCTAAGTCTTAACCTGCAGAACCTATGCATGTGATCTTATTTGGAAATAGTGTCTTTGCAGATGCAATTATGTTAAAGGTCTCAAGATAAGATCATCCTGGGCCTAATCCAATGACTGGTGGGCATCTTTATAAGAGAAAGGAGAGGGAGATTTGAGATGCAGAGACATAGGGAAGAAGGCCATGTGGAGATGGAGGCAGAGGGTAGAGTGATGCAGTCACAGCCAAGGAGCCACTAGAAGCAGGAAGAGGCAGGAAGGATGCTCTTCTAGAACTTTCAGAGAGAGCACGGCCCTGCTCACACCTGGATTTCAGACTGCTGGCCTCCAGACATGTGAAAGGTTTCTCTTGTTTTAAGCCTCCATTTTTGTGATCCTTTTTTACAGCAACCCTAGCAAATGAACGCAGCGAGGGAGATCTAGAAAGAGAGAGGCAGGAAGATAGGCAGACGAAGAGGTCCGGGCAGGGGCAGCCATGGAGGCGGAGGCAGGGCGGGCACAGAGCTCCTGGAGCAGCCCTTTCTGAATCTGCTGGGGCCACAACAAAGCACCATAGCCTCTGGCTTAAACAACAGAAGCTAAACTTCTCGCAGGTCTGAGGCTGCACGTGACAGATCACCGTGCCAGCATGGCTGGGTTCTTTCTCCCCATCTGGGACATGGCCGAGTTCTCACTGTGTGTTCACATGGCAGAGCGGGAGCGAGAGCAAGCTCTGTGGGTCTCTTCTAATAAGGGCATTAATCCCCCCAGGAGGGCCGCACCCACCTGACCTGTTCTAAACCTAATTATCTTCCAAAGTCCCCATCTCCAACCAGCACTGCAGAGAGCTCCCACATATGCTTTTCGGAGACTCAATTTAATCCACAGGACTCCCCCCGCTGCATGGATATCCCAGCATAGGTTTGGCAATGTAGTAGCTGGAACTGGACAGAACTCTGCTGCACGAAACAGGCAAAAATACGATTGATTGAAGGATAGATTAACCTGGAGGAGAGAGGTTATATGGGGAACCAATGAGGAACACACTTGTCTTGGGCTTAACTAGGTTCTAAATAAAGTCAAACTCCACAGTTTGAATGACGGTGAAGGCAGGAATGGCAGTTATTCATAAGATCTGTGAAGTGGGGGCTGAGGGGTTTCTCTGTTTGGGTCCCCTACCTTCCTTTTCTGGTGTTCTCCTATCAGGAGGGGGTCCTTGACTGGTTACTTTTGTGTTATGGCTGAATTGTGTGCCCCCCCCCCATTCTTTTAAAAAAAATTTTTTTTCTTTATTGATTAAGGTATTACATATGTGTCCTTATTGCCTCATTGCCCCCCCCCCCCCCCGACTCATGCCCTCACCCCCCTATTGTCTGTGTCCATTGGTTAGGCTTATATGCATGTATACAAGTCCTTTGGTTGATCTCTCTCCCTTTACCCCCACCCTCCCCTACCTTCCCTCTGAGGTTTGATGGCCTGATCGATGCGTCTCTGTCTCTGGATCTGTTTTTTGTTCATCAGTGTATGTTGGTCATTATTTTCCATAAATGAGTGAGATCATGTGATATTTATCTTTCTCTGACTGGCTTATTTCGCTTAGCATAATGCTCTCCAGCTCCATCCATGCTGTTGCAAATGGTAAGAATTCCTTCTCTTTTACCATTGTGTAGATGTACCACAGTTTTCTAATCCACTCATCTGCTGATGGACACTTAGGCTGTTTCCAAATCTTAGCTATGGTAAATTGTGCCGCTATGAATATAAGGATGCATATATCCTTTCTGGGCTCCCATTCTTATATTGAAGTCCTAACCCCAAGTACCTCTGAATGTGAATGTATTTGAAGGTCAGATCTTTAAAAAGATAATTAAGTTAAATGATGCCATTAAGGCTGGCCCTTATCCAATCTAACTTGTGTTCTTATAAGAGGAGGTTAGGACACAGATGTGCACAGAGGAAAAATCCTGGGGAGACACAGGGAAAAGTTGACAATCTACAAGCCAAAAAGAGAGGCTTTAGAAGAAATCAACCCTGCTGACACCTTGGTCTGAACTTCTAGCCTCCAGAGTGTGAGGAAAGAAATTTCTGTTGTTGCAGCCACTCGGTCTGTGGTGCTTTGTTATGGCACCCTGGCAAATTCATACGTCTTCTCCAAGCCCAGCACTTGAAGTGAAACCCACACCGCTCTACCAACAAACTCCTGATGCACAGACCACCCGCACTCCAGGCTACTAATCCCCTCAGCCTGGTGGAGCCCCCGGGGACATGCAGGCATCCCTGTTCACTCCCTTCTAAGTGTGAGATCATTAGCAACTTACTCAATCTCTTTGAATCTTGGTTTCCTTATTCGTAAAACTGGAAATAATAAACTCAAATGGACATATGTAAAACTGGGAACAATGAATGCAAATGAACATATGTAAAAGGATTTAATACAGCTGAGGACCAACCACTTTGGCACCTTCTCTAATTTTATATACTGTAGGCAACGTTTGCCATCTTCACCACTCAGCGCTGGGCAGCCTGTCTCTTTGGAAGAAATGCCAAGATCTATGGAAGGTTGGGGCCTGCCTTTCATTGTCTTATTGTGTGCAGATGACTGTTCTAGTCACTTATCTTCTGGAAGTTAGGCCGGCAGTGTGATCGCTCTGCCAGACTCTCCCATTGAGGCCTTGGGCTCTTAAATAAATGACATGAAGAACTCATGGAGGTGACAGCAGAGACAAGAGAGAGGTGTGGCAACAAGGGCCTAGTGACCTGGTGGCGATGTCTACTGAACCATGCCGTTGGTGGCATCCCCGGCAGCAAGTGCTGTGGGGTGACTTTCTTTATCCTCTCTTTGTTTCTGCCTATTATCAGAACATGATCCTAGAATTCCCATTCATTTCATATATGTCTTCCGACAATTTTTATCTTTAAATCCTAATAAATTCCCTTTCTGCTCAAGTTTGAATTGGCTTCTGCTGCTTGCCACCAAGTGCTCTCACCGGCACATCAATGCTAGTGTCCCTGCTTGTAGCCAATTTCCCTGTGCTCTGTTCTCTTTGGGCCTTTCTCAGTTGGCAGTGAGATTGGAAAGTTATCTAACAAATTATTTCACACTAAAGTGAGAAAGATTTCCATAAAGTATTAATTTTTCCAAAAGCATTTGCGTTTTAAAAGGGAAGGAGCCCTAACCGGTTTGGCTCAGTGGATAGAGCATCAGCCTGCAGACTGAGTTCGATTCCGGTCAAGGGCATGTACCTTGGTTGCGGGCACATCCCCAGTAGGGGGTGTGCAGGAGGCAGCTGATCGATGGTTCTCTCTCATCGATGTTTCTAACTCTCTATCCCTCTCCCTTCCTCTCTGTAAAAAATCAATAAAATATATTTAAAAAATAAAATAAATAAAAGGGAAGGAAATAGGTAATGCTAAAAAGTCAGAATTTCATTTAACTGTCAGTGCAAGAGTTGATGCCTTGCTCTGCACTGAAGAGTCAGGACACTGAGTTTTTGCTTGTAGGGCAAGAGTCTTGTGGACAGTGTGAGTAAGGAGACCAGGCCCTCCAAATATGGTGATTAGCCAGAGTCTAGGGAGAAGATCAACTGCCAAATAAATAAATAATCAGGAATCTTTTCACATTCCTGAAGAAGTGACTTTAAGGTCAACTCACTGTGCTTGGTAAATCTCACCAGCACTTGAAAATGGGCCCTTAGCCCTTGTGATATTTACACAGGTCTACAGGCAATTCTGGCCACTGTAGCCTCCTGAGGTGCTTCCGAAATGCCAGCCCATGCTGCTCGGAATGTTTTCCAACTCACTGGCCTGCCAGCCGGGATCACAGTCTCCAAGTTACCGCTCACTCTTCCTCCCTGTGGCTCCCCGGGTCCATCAGTCCACAGGCCTGCACAGAACCGCCCGCTCACTCCCATGGACCCTACTTGGTCCTGCTCGTCCTGCTCCCGGCGCCGGCTCTCTTCACAGGCTCTCGGGGAGCTTTCAGCTTCTAGTTTCCTCGCCTCGACGGTCCTGGCCACCGTTGCCAAATTACGAAAAAATATCCAAGTTCCCACATTATCTACAAAATATTAAGCCTGTGAGTCAAAGTCTTACTCAATCTGAGCCCTTCTGAGTTTTTCAGGAATGAGAGAAGAATTTTAATCAGTTGTGGTTTTAGGCCTCCAAGATGCTAACAGATGTTGAGAAAGTGTGGGTTTCCTGGAAGAACAATAACATTGGAAAAGTTGCCACTGGCTGGGTGTTCTGCTTCTGGATATGTGTCCAATGAAACCCAAATGATAATTTTTACAGTAAAAGATGTGAGCCCCATGAAGACATAGTTAACACGCTTGCTTCCTTATATTTGTTAGCAATATGATCACGATTGTGTGTCTGGATGGCATCAGAGGGAATAAATAGTAAGTTATAGCTGAGGAGTGGAAAAGGAAGAGGTGGAGAAAGCCAAGATGGAAGCAAGATGACAAGGCTCTCTCCCTTCAAGCCCATTCTCAAATAGTAGCAACAAATGCACACCGACACACACACACGGAGTCTCTTTACACACCACCTCATCAATGCTCTTGCATTTCTAGAGCAAGCGTTTCACTTCTGGGCTCCCTTGTTCTTTGGACTTCAGTTTCCCTCATTAAATTATTGCCCATTCCTCTAAGAAATATAGCAGACATGGGGAAGGCCTGTTAATGGTCATCTAGTCCCTCCTTTGGGGATCCGCCCTCTTCTTTTCTCCCTTTTTCCTTATACAATTTTTTCTTACAGTTCAACATTCTTAGCAGCGTGAGATGATCCAAAGCTTCTCAAAGCCTCCGAGCGCACAGCATCATGGTGATCACTTTCAAGTGTGATACTGAGACGTCTTTGTCCAGAGATGCAAAAGTTACCATTAGTTATTTCAGATACTGCATTACCAGCTTGGATTGGAAACTTCCTTCAATGTTGTGTGCATCCCTGTGGGCACTCTTAAATTTCACTGTGTTTTGGGATTAGCCACATTGTAGAGAGACACAAAGATGTAAGAAATAAATTGAAAAAAGGTCTGTAGAAACAGATTTTATACCATAACAGAGTAAATTATTAAGTGTTAGAAAAATGTAAATGTTGCAAACAATGTGTTTTATATACTGCTTCCAAGAGTAAAAATATGCCAAATCTAGGGGGGAAAGGTATTGGTTAATCAGTTTCTGGAAGGCCTCTTCCTTTTGCTCTTAGCACTGCTATGCTGTTTTATAGGCCATAATCCTGTCACCAAAGAGAAGACAATCTGAACAAAAGTCTTGAAGGATATGCCAACTTAAGGACTAATTATTGACTTGTTAAACAGTGAGATGGGGTTATTATAGATTTTGGGTTATGGCAGTTAAAACGTATTTAAAAAAAAATCCTCACCCAAAGATCTGTTTCTCATTGATTCCAGAGAGAGAAGAGGGAGAGGGAGAGGGAGAGGGAGAAAGAAAGGGAGAGGGAGAGGGAGAGGGAAAGAGAGAGATCAGAGAGAGAGATCAGAGAGAGAGAGAGAGAGAGAGAGAGATCATTTGATTGCTTCACATATGTGCCCCAAGTGGGGCATGAACCCTCAACCTGGGTATGTGCCCTGACTGGAATTGAACGTGCAACCTTTCAGTGCAGTGGATGATGCTCTAGCTAACTGAGCCACCTGACTAGGGCTAAAATATACTTTTGAAAACAAGTTTCTAGAAACCAAGAATTTCCCAAATTTAAGAAGTAACTAAAAGGATCATTTATAGAAATGCAGTCTGATCACAAAGCCAGATTATAAGACAAAAAGGAAAAGAGATGATGTTAAATGAGAAACAGAATAGGAGCGGCCCTTCTGGATGGTTTAAAAAAAAACTCTTTTCAAAGCAGCTATCCACCAGACAATGCTACCAAATGGCCTGTGTATCTACTTTTTCACAGTTCAGAAGGCTGGATGTCTGTAATCAAGATGTCAGCAGGGCTGTGTTCTTGCTAAAGGCCTCTTCAAGCTTCTGGTGGTTGCCAGCAATCCTTGGCCTTCTGTGGCTCTAGTCTCATTAGTCCAGTCTCTGCCTGTGATCATATGGTGTTCTTACTGTGTGTCTGTCTGTGTGCACATTTTCCTCTTCTTATAATGACATCAGCCTTGGATTAGGTCTGCTCCAATTCATCTCAACTTGATTACACCTGCAAAGATCGTATTTTTGAATAAGGTTGCATTCACAGGTACTGGGAGTTAGAACTTCAACATCTCATTTGTAGTCCATGATATCACCATGGGGAGGAGGATGTCAGAAGTTCTTTGTTATTTATACAAAATTGGTATTTATAATAGCTATTAATACTCAAAACTGAAAACTATTCAAAATATGATTAACTTCCAGCATGACATGGGCTCCACTGACTCAGTGAAACTGGTGAAAAACTATAAAAAACAAACAAACAAAGCTTCTGGAAATGATCTTAAAGGAAAACCTCTGTTTAAGAAAATTAATGAAACTTTGGTAAGAAAGGTGAGAGTCTGTGCTATTTGAACCAAGATTGATTGCTCCCTCTCTACTCCAAACTCAACAGAGTGGAGACTCAACTCCAGACTTCTGCAATCAAGAACACAGGGGTCCCTCTCCCCCAAGCACACAGAGGGGTGTGTGTGTGTGTGTGTGTGTATGTGTGTGTGTACCACAGAAGAAGAGAATGGCAATGTGTTTCATCCTGTCCACAGCTACCCTCTGCTGAAACTAAATTCCACATGAGTGTGGCTGAGCGGTGGGGCTCCTATCTGCCACCTAGCTCCCACTTGTGGAATGTAGAGTCTACCTGGGACAAGGCATGCTGAAGAGACTTACCCTGGTCACTCTTGCCCCAGCCTGTGAGGTGGTGATAAGAAGATGCAAGCTGAGAGGAGCTCTGGCTGCCCTTACTTCCCCAAGTTCTCAGCTCCCAGAGTGGGGTTGTCACTCAGAGAAAGGATGCCACTGTCCCTACCCCAGGTCAAGAGCCCTGTCTCAGATATTTTGCCGAAGGATGGGGTTGGGAAGAGGAGGCAAGCAGGCCATTGAGAAAAAAGAAAAGATACTTTCTAATATTTTCCCTAAGGAATTATTTTTTTCTTTCTTTTAACTTTTTTTCTTTATTAATTAAGGTATTACATATGTGTCCTTATACCCCCATGGAATTCTTTTTTAACAGTGCTGGGAAAAAGTCAAACTGAAGGGTACTCTAAAAAAAATGGTGAAGGTTGTGTGAAAGGCAATGGGGAGGAGATTCAAGATACAGACTAAACGGCAAGCCTGCTAGTTTGCAGGTCACAACCCAGGACAAGTCCCTAGGGAGGAGTCCTCTTGAAGTCAGAACAAATATCAAACACTGACCTCAGAACCAGTTCCTTCAAAGGAGCCACGTTTCTTTGGCTTTGTTTGTAGAGCAACTAATGCTCCCTAGTATTGCAGAAAGCAATAAAGCAAATAGCCACCAATTAGAGGAGCTTAATAACTGGGTGTGGTCAGAAGAGAAGGGGCTGAGAACCCTAGCAAGACTGTTGTCATCCAAGCATGGCTGTGATTATACCCACAGTTGTGCTTCTTTGAAGAGAAATATCAGAGGCTTAACACTATGGGAGGGAACATAGATAGATTTTAGGAAAATAAACCAGCCACTCACTAAACAAGTAAACAAGCAAATAACAAGAACAAATCCTGGAGAGGTGGAGTAAAGACTTATATCCAGAGTTGCTATATTATCTAAAATGCTCAGTTTTCAACAAAAAATTATGAGGCATGCAAACACACAATAAAAGTATGATCCATACACCTGAAAAAAAAAAGCAGTCAAAGATACTGCCTCTGAGAGTTACCAGTGTTGGGTTTATCAGAAAAAGACTTCAAAAGATCCACTATAAACATGCTCACAGAACTAAAGGAAGCTATAATTAAAGAAGTAAAGGAAGGTATAATGACCTTGTTGCATCAAATAGAGAACAGTGATACAGGGATAGAAGGTACAAAAAAGAGCCAAATGGAAATTCTGGAGTTAAAAAGTACAATAACTGAAATAATAATTTTAAAAAAATCACTAGAGGGGCTCAGCAGTAGATTTGAACTAGCAGAAGAAAGAATAAGTGAACTTGAAAATAGGCCAATAGAAACTATGAAAGCTGAAGAACAGAAAAAAGTGTACCAACATACACATAATAAAAGTGCCAAAGGATGGGAGAGAATAGAGCAGGAAAAAGTATTTGATGGAATAATGACTAAAAACATCCCAAATTTACTGAGAGATATTGGTCTGTATTTTTATTTGTTTATAATGTCTTTGTCTGGTTTTGGTGGTAGGGTAGTGTTGGCCTCATAAAATGAGATAAGAAGTATTTCATCTGCTTCTATGTTCTGAAAGAGCTTGTAGAGAATTCATACAATTTATTCTTTAAATATTTGGTAGAATTAAGCAGTGAATCCATCTGGGCCTGATGGTTTCTGTTTTAGAATTTTATTAATTATTGATTCAATTTCTTTAATAGATATTAAGATTGTCTGTTTCTTCTTGTGTGAGTTTTAGCAGATTTCATCTTTCAAGGAATTGGTCCATTTCATCTAGGTTATCAAATGTGGACATAGATTTGTTCATAGTATCCCCAAATTTATTGAAAAACAATTAACCTATATATCCAGGAAGCTTAGCCAACTCCAAAGTAAGATAAATGCAAAGAGAGTCACACACAGATGAATTATAGCAAAAACATTGAAAGTTAAAGACAATGAGAAAATCTTGAAAGCAGTAAGAGAAAAATAACTTATTATAAGGAAAACTCAATAAGATTAACAGCTGGCTTCTCAGCAGAAACAATGGAGGCCAGAAAGCAGTGGGATAACATTCAAAATGTTCAATAAAAAACTGTAAACTAATAATTCTATATCCAGCAAAACTGTCTTTAGAAAATGAAGGTGAGCCCTGGACAGTGTGGTTTAGTTGGTTGAACATCACCCCATGCACCAAAAGGTTGCTGGTTCAATTCTGGTCAAGGCACATGCCCATGTTTCAGGTTTGATCCCCAGTTAGGTTGTGTGCAGGAGGCAACCAATCAAAGTTTCTCTCTCACACCAGTATTTCTCTCCCTCTCCCTTTCTGCAATATAGCTGCAAATGCCTATATTAAGAAAGAAGAAAGTCCTGGCTGGTGTGGCTCAGTTATAGAGCATCATCCCATGCACCAAAAGTCTCTGATTGGATTCCCCATCAAGGCCCATGCCAGGTAAGGTAGCATGCAGGAGGCAGCTGATCCATGTTTCTCTCTCACATTGATCTCTCTCTCTCTCTCTCTCTCCCCCTTCTTCTCTCTCTCTCTCTCTCTCTCTCTCTCTCTCCCTCCCTCCCTTCCTCTCTCTCTCTCTCAAGTAAATAAAAATACATAAAAAAAAAACTTAAAGAAAAGAAAGATCTTAAATCAATAATGTAACTTTCTACCTTAAGACACTGGGAAAAGAAGGGCAAACCAAACCTGAAGCAAACTGAAGAAAGGAAATAATAATGATTAGAGTACAAATTAATGAAATATAATAGTGAAAACCATTGAAACCAAAAGCTGTTCTTTGGAAAGATCAGCATAATTGATAAATCTTTAGCTAGATTGACCACAATAAAAATGAGATTAAAATTACTAAAATCAGAAATGAAAGAGGAGGCATTACTACTGACTTTACAGAAATAACAAGCATTTAAAAGAATACTATAAACTATTTTCATTCAGCAAAATAACTTGGATGAAATGGACAAATTCTTAAAAAGACACAAACTAATGCAATTGACTCAAGAAAAAAACAGACAATCTGAAAAGACCTATGCCAAATGAAAGAATCAAATTATTATTATTACTATTTAACAAAAAAATCACTTGACCAGATATCTTCATCACTGAATTCTACCAAATATTAAAAAAGTAATACCAGCCTAGCCGGTGTGACTCAGTAGTTGAGCATTGACCTACGAACCAGGAGGTAATGGTTCGATTCCCAGTAAGGGCATATGCATGGGTTGAGGGCTCAATCCCCAGTATATAGGAGGCAGCTGATTAATGATTCTCTCTCATTACTGAGGTTCCTATGTCTCTCTCCCTCTCCTTCCCTCTCGGAAATCGATAACAAAATATATTTTAAAAAATTAATACCAATTCTTTACAAATTCTTTCAAAGAATAAAAGAGGAGAAAATGTTTCCCAGCTCATTTCATGAGACCAGCATTACCCTGACACCAAAACAAGACAATGGCAACACAAGAAAGCATAATTACATACCAATACCTTTTATGAATATGGACACAAAGTCCTCAACAAAACAGTAACAAACCAAATTCTGCAACATATGAAAAGAATTATATACACTGAGGAAATGGGATTTATCCCAAAGATGCAAGGTTGGTTTAATATCCAGTAATCAATTAATATAACACATCGTATCAATAGAATATAAACAAATATCATATAGTTAACTCACAGATGTAGAGCAAGCATTTGACAAAATCCAACACTTCACAATAGATTTAATAAATTAGGAATAAAAGAGAACTTCCTCAAACTGATAAAGGGCATTAATAAAAAACCCACAGATAACATCATACTTAATGCTTTCACATCAAGGACAGGAACAAGACAAGATGACTCCTCTTGCCACTTCTATTCAACATTATACTTGAACTTCTATCATGACAATTATTAACTAGTAAATAAAAGCAACTCATAGTGATTAGAAAGGAAGAAATTAAACCATCTTTACTTACAGATTACATGAACTCTTATATAGGTAAGCCTAAGAAATCCACTAAAAATCTATTAAAATTAATAGTCAAGTTTAGTAGGGTTGTAGGATATAAGATCAATAATATATAAGTTATATTTCTATACACTTGCAATGAATAATCCAAAAATTAAATTAAGAAACAATTTCATTTGTAATAGCATCAAAAATAAAATAAAATACTTTGGAATAAATCTAACAAAATAAGTGCATTACTTAGCCTCTGAAAACAACAAAATATTTTTGAAAGAAATTAAAGATGATCTAAATAACTGAAAAAGATTTTATGTTTATGGATCAAAAGGTTTGAGATAGTTAAGGTGGCAATGCTCCCCAAACTGATCTAAGATTAAATGCAGCCCCTATCAGAATTCCAGCTGGCTTCTTTGCAGAAATTGGCAAGCTGACTCTGAAATTCATAGAGAGTTTCTAGGGTCCAAGAAACCCAAATATAAAAAAAGCCAAAAATAAAAAAGAAAATATTTGACAAGAAGAACAAAGCAGGAGGGCTCACACTTCCTTATTTCAAAACTTACTATAAAGCAATGTTAATCAAGATGGTGTGATATTAGCACAGGGATACACAAGTAGATAAATGGAATAAAATTGAGATTCCAGAAATAAACTCATATGTCTATGGCCAGCTGATTTTCCACATGGGTGCCAAGACCATCCAACAGGAAAAGAATAGTCTTTTCAACAAATGGTACCAGGACAATTGGATTGCCACTTGCAAAAGTTTGAGATTGGAACCTTACCTCACACCATATCCAAAAATTAACTCAAAATAGATCAAACACCTAAATGTAAGCCTACAATAATAAAACTGTTAGAAAACACAGAAGTGTAACACCTTGGATTTGGCAAAGGCTTCTTAGGTAGATATGACACCCAAAACACTAGCAACAGAGAAAAACATAGATACATTTACTTTATCAAAATTATAAGTTTTTGTGCTTCAAAAGACATGATAAAGAAGTGAAAAGATAACCCATAGAATGGGAGAAAGCATTTTAAAGTTATATATCTAATAAGGGACTTATGTCCAGATTATATAAAGAACTCCTGCCCTAACTGGTTTGGCTCAGTGGACAGAGCGTCGGCCTGCAGACTGAAGGGTCCTGGGTTCGATTCCGGTCAAGGGCATGTACCTTGGTTGCGGGCACATCCCCAGTGGGGGGTGTGCAGGAGGCAGCTGATCGATGTTTCTCTCTCATCGATGTTTCTGACTCTCTATCCCTCTCCCTTCCTCTCTGTGAAAAATCAATAAAATATATGTTATAAAAAAAAAGAACTCCTAACTCAACAATAAAACACCAACTAACCAAATTTTAAAAAATAAAGATCTGAATAGACATTTCTTCAAGGCAGATATACAAATGGCCAATAGCACATGAAAAGATGGTTGACGTCATTCGTCATCTGGGAAATGCAACACAAAGTGCCACTTTGCACCTATTAGGATGGCTATGATCAAAATGTCAGGCAAATGCAAGTGTTGGTGAGGGTGTGGAGAAATCAAAACTCTCATACAGCTGGTAGGCGTGGAACAGGGTGCAGCCACTGTGAAAATCGTCTGGTAGTTCCTTGAAAGAATAAACATAGAGTTACTGTATAGCCCAGCAATCCCATTCTTAGGTACATACCCAAGAGAAGTAAAAACATATATCCACACAAAAGCTTGTACATGAATGTTTATAGTAGCATTATCTACAGTTGTCAAAAGAGGGAAACCACCTCCACTTCCATCAATGACAGATAAAACGTGTTGTAACAATGCAATGGAAATATTACTCAGCCATTAAAAGAGTGAAGTACTGATATGTTCTAGTACCTGGATACATCTTGAACACATTGTTCTAAGTTAAAGAAGCCTGTCATAAAAGATGATATGATTCCATTCATATGAAATGTCCAGAAGAGGAAAATCTACAGAGATGGAAATTCAGTTGGTGGTTGCCTAGAGATGGAGAAGTAGGAGCTGGCAAATAGGAGGTGATAGCTAGAGGGTAACAGGTTTCTTTTGGAGGTGATGAAAATATCCTAAAATTGACTGTGGTGATGGTTGCATATACCTGTGATTATATCAAAAACCTTTGAATTTTATTCTTTAAATGGTATTATATATAAAGTACATCTTAAGTGTAAAAGAAAGAGAGACTATCCAAAGCGAAAACATAGCTGAGCACGAGAACTCCAGCAGTATAATCGCTCTCCTAAGATAAGGGCAGACCAACCAAAGTACACAACCATCTGTGATATCCCTATAAACTGGGAGAGGGGAGGGGGCTGCTTTAATGTACTTCTGTTTATGGAGCGTGTGCACATGCTGTAGGCAGTCCCACCTACCTTCTCCTCTTTGTTTTCCTCCTCTCCTATCATTCTTCCCCCCTTAGTTCCATGACACCTAAAGCGGGGGGTCAGATGGGATTAGGACAGTCGCTGTTCTGAGGCATTTCCTTTCCCATTTGCCTGGCTGAAGCATGTCTGAGCGAGAGCTGCACCAGTGATGAAGGCTTTGGTCAGGCAAGGAATAGAGTCATCTCGGACCCTTTCCTGTCACCCTCATCTCGCCCCTAATTTACATGCTGCATAGTTTATTTGTAGTTTTAAAACCCTTTCTTTTTCCAAAACCCTTTATTTTTGCTTTACACAATGCACATCTACAATAATAAAAGCATAATATGCAAATCAACCGAATGGCCAAACAACGGAACAACCGTCCGGACGACCTTTTGGACAAAGCCAGGGCTGCGAGGGCCTACTCTTGCATGAATTTTGTGCATCGGGCCTCTAGTTTATGTTATAATAGAGGCTGACTTTCTACAGGAGGCTTTTATGTGTGCTTTTGATTTAAGCACCAAAAGTTTCACTTAACATAATAAATAATACCCAGCCATTAGTGTACTAAATAACTCACAGGCCTCAAACGCACCTGGACTCAAATGCACTTCCCGTCCTCCCTGCGAGGTCTACCCAGTCTCATTAAGTGGCTTGAGGAAAAGCCCTGTGTTCTGCAGATAGCGAGTCTGTATTTCACTGCTCTGAGTGTAAACGCATTCCTAGTTGGAGCTTACCCTGTCTCAGGTAATGCCTGCTGGAGGCCACGCACGCAGGGCCTGGGCTCTGGGTTGGGGCACACCACTGGTTCGTTGGCAGGCGGGTTCTGCTCAGAGAGTTTTCTATGCTCGAAGCAACATTCCCACTCCCACTCCCACGCGCTGGGGAGATGTGGAGAACACAGTTTGCCTGAGTCCATCATGCAGGTGACTCTTGCTTCTTCTCTCTGACACTGAACTCGGCTTCTGCCCTTTGTCACACATTGTCTGCCTCATCTTCATGGATGGAACCACTGTATCAGTCCACATCACTAATTTTCCTACTTTTTATAAGAGAGAGCAATAAACTTTGATCTGGTTTAAGCTGCCATATTTTGGAGGCCTGTTTTTTACTTGGTTTAACCTTTATCCTATCTGTTGAGTGTATCTGTACATTGGGCTCAAGCTAATAATTACAAGGAAGGCCACCTACCTGGCTAACCTTCAGGGGTCCTGTTACTAAAGAAAGAAGGGGAGAAACACATAATGCACATATATATATATATATATATATATATATATATATATATATATATATATATAATGTCTATTCAGATCTTTTACTTATTTTTTACTATTAAAACACATGATGCATATATAAATATATATAATTTAAAACAACTAAATATAAAATAATATATATAATATAAAACAACTCTAAGTTTTATTGACCGAATTAACAGTCCAGACTCTCCCTGCTGTTTCCTTGATTTGTCAGGTCCTCGGAGATGGTTCTGTATTGGTGACCGAGGAGCAGGAATTTGACCAGATTCATTGAGGGGCTCCAAGCCTCCGAGATGCAGAGCTGCGAGCAGGTGCCATCGCAGCTGTGCCCCTGGATTGTGCCAGCCACTTCGGTTGCCAATGACCCTCAGAACACTGACCACTGGGCCTAGCTGCCCCAGAGATGGCAGAATGAGACAGCTCTTCTGTACCACTGACTGTTTCTTCCCCTTAATTCTCCATAGACAGCAGAGACCAGACTGCACCTTTTTATGAGAATTTGCTAATGTTTGAGAAAAGTGAGGTGAAATACACCAGGAGAGCCCACAGTGAATGCCCAGACCCTTTGAGACTTCTTTATCAGGCTGCTCCTCCCATCAGAGGAGGTAATCTAAGCACCTCCAGACTTCAGACTCTAGCAATGACTTTAAAAACCTGAGGAGGAAGGAGAACATAATGTCACCGCTGAGACCCACTGCTAGAGCTCCTGTTCTCTGTACTACATCTCTCTTCCCAGGGTGGTGACATCTATTCCCTGCAGAGCCACCCAGGGTGTGGAATTCAACCATGGTCCAAATAAGAATTGCATAATCATCACACAGAACATTTGCCAAAGTCTGAACTTTTGACCAAGTACCCTAAGCCCAGCCAAGTCAGCCAAAACGGTTTTAGTCTCATCTCATCAACTACTCAATCTTAAACACAGTCATAAAAAAAAGTGTCCTAAAAAAAGGTAAATAATGGTAGAAAAATGGCAGCAGAGTAAGTGGATGCTGCACGGACATGCTCCCAGGAACAAACTGGTATTAAAACTAAAATACAGAAAAACTTCCTGAGTCATCAATGGAAAAATCACAGGAGAGAACCCTGCACCCAAGGACCGAAGGTGGGGACCACATAGAGACTGGTAGGAGGGGTGGAGGAGTGAAAGGGCTGGCCAGGCATCCACAGACAGCAACTGAAGTCCTGGAGAGATACCTAAGCTGTGGGGGGTTGCCACTGAGAACTCTGGCATCTAATTCCTAAGTTGGGCCCCCCAGCAGAGAGCACCAAAACTGAGGAGGGTACCCACATAACATTTGGCTGTGAATAGCAGTGGGGCACTGTCTGCCAGAGAGTAACAGCTAAAAATTAGACACCCTCTTAAAGGGCCAATGCACAAAATTCCCTGTTGAGCCACTCACTTTGTGCTCTGGCAGAGGGAGGGTGAAGTGGCCTGGAGCTGGAAGGGCAGAAGCCAAGACTGGGGACTTAGGGAATAGAGCCCAGAAGGCAGACATCCTATGCTTCCTGGGCTGAGTCATTCCCTCACATATTTCCCACACAGACATTTGCCTTGCCTGGGGGGAAGACAATTGACACCCTATTGGAAAACACCTTGCCCTGAGGCCACTTAAAGATTAAAAATAACAATTAGCCTCCAGGCAGAAACAACTGCCCATCCTGTTGAAAAAAAACTCACCACACCTGAGGAATATTGCCTGGGGGGAAATTCAAGTCAGAATCCTATCAGTCTGTAGGCAGAGGTGGTCTCTGGAGGCTTTGAGTCTTTGCCTGATCTAATTAGTCAGCAAGCCTTTAACATTTCCTGCACTAGAGATTGAGAGGTGTAGAGAATCTACCTAATACATAATCACAAAACCAAATAGACAGCCAAAATGAGGAGATAGAGAAACAACCCTCAAATGAAAGAACTAGAGAATTCTCCAGAACAAGAGATATGAAGCAGAGGTAAGAAATTTATCTGAAACAGAGTTCTGAGTAATGATGGTAAAGATGCTCTACAGCATGAAAAAAGATATAGTAACTTTGAAAAAAGATCAGTCAGAGATAAAGAATGACATAACACAAATGAAGATCACATTGGGAGGAATACACAGCAGATTATGGGAAGCTGAGGATAGAATCAGTGAATTAGAAGACAGAGTTGAAAATATCACTCAATCAGAAAACCAAAAAGAGAAAACAATAAAAAAAGGAGGACAGATTAAGGGAGCTATAGGACAACATGAAAAGTAACAATATTAGAATAGCAGGTGTGCCAGAGGAGGCAGAAAGGGTGAAAGGCATAGAGAAGGTATTTGAAGAAATAATGGCAAAAAACTTTCCTAACCTAGTAAAGAAAAAGTCACACAAGTTCAGGAGGCACAGAGAACCCCAAACAAGAAAAACTCAAACAGGCCCACACCCAAACACATCATAATTAAAATGCCAAAAATTAAAGACAAAGAGAGAATCTTAAAGGCAGCAAGAGAAAAGAAAACTGTTACCTACAAAGGAGTTCCCATAATGCTGACACCTGATTTCTCATCAGAAACTCTACAGCAGTGGTTCTCAACCTTCCTAATGCCGCGACCCTTTAATACAGTTCCTCGTGTTGTGGTGACCCCCAATTTCATTGTTACAAATTGAACATAATTAAAGCATAGTGATTAATCACAAAAACAATATGTAATTATATATGTGTTTTCTGATGGTCTTAAGACCCACAGGTTGAGAACCGCTGCTCTACAGGCTAGAAGGGAATGGCATGAAATACTCAAGGTAATGGAAAGCAAGGATCTGAGACCAAGATTACTATATCCAGCAAGGCTATCATTCAAAATAGATTATCAAATAAAGAGCTTCCCAGACCAAAAAAAAAAAAAAAAAAAAAAAAGGCTAAAGGAGTACATCACCACCAAGCCAGCATTACAAGAAATGCTAAAGGGATTGCTGTAATGAGAAGAAGAAACACAGAGAGAAACCTAGCCATACAGAAATATAATGGCAATAAATAAGTACCTATCAATAATAATACTAGATTGAACCAAGATGGCGGCATAGGTAAACACCGGAGACTGCTGCCGCAAACAACCACTTGAAAATACAACTAAAAGACAGAACAGACATCACCCAGAACCACAGGAAAGCTGGCTGAGGAGAGACTCTTCAACTAGAAGGAAAGAGAACAGCAAACCGAGGCTCAGAGGCGGCGCAGTGTGGAAAATATAAAGGTACCGAGGTGCGTGCGCAAAGCGGGCTGGTGGCTGAGGGCGTGGTTGTCGTTTTCCGTCGGGAGGGAGTCTCAGACTCTGGGCTCCAGATCCGGGCGAGTCTCTGGGGACTCAGACTCAAACGGGAGAAGCGGGATTGTCCAGCATCAGTTGGAATCTGAGGGCAGCTTTCTCTCCGAGGTTTGCAGCGGCTGCCGGAGTTCTGAGAAGCAGAGCCTCTGGGAAGGGACTGAGAGCAGCCATAACTGCTCCCTCCACCCGCCCTGTTGATCCCGTCCCGCCCAAGCCCTGCGCAGAGCCATTTGCCATATCGCCTCAGGCAAAGGCTAGATTAGCACCTCCCCAGAGGACAGAAGTTTCCCACACAGCTGATTCTCACAGCCAGTCAGCCTGGTGGTCAAATCCCTCAGTATTAACTAAAAAAATCAAGGCTTAACTAGAACAAGACTGTGCACAAAGACCACAAGGGGGTGCACCAAGAAAGCATAAAAAATGCGGAGACAAAAAAACATGACAGAAATGGAGGATATGGAGCTAAAAATCGCAATTTTGAGGGCTTGCAATAAACTTGTGGAGAGCCTCACAAAAACTAATGAGACCCTCGATGCTACAATAAAGAAACTAAAAATTAAGCATACACGGACTGAAATAAAGAATATTATACCCAACAGCAGACCAGAGGAGTGCAAGAATCAAGCCAAAGATTTGAAATTCGAAGAAGCAAAAAACACCCAACCGGAAAAGCAAAATGAAAAAAGAATCTGAAAGTGTGAAGATAGTGTAAGGAGCCTCTAGGACAGCTTCAAGCGCACTAATGTCAGAATTATTGGGGTGCCAGAAGATGAGAGAGAGCAAGATATTGAAAACCTATTTCAAGAAATAATGGCAGAAAACTTCCCCCACCTGGTGAAAGAAATGGACTTACAGGTCCAAGAAGCACAGAGAACCCCAAACAAAAGGAATCCAAAGAGGACCACACCAAGACACATCATAATTAAAATGCCAAGAGCAAAAGACAAAGAGAGAATCTTAAAAGCAGCAAGAGAAAGAGACTCAATTACCTACAAGGGAATACCCATACGACTGTCAGCTGATTTCTCAACAGAAACTTTGCAGGCCAGAAGGGAATGGCAAGAAATATTCAAAGTGCTGAATACCAAGAACCTACAATCAAGAGTACTCTATCCAGCAAAGCTATCATTCAGAATTGAAGGTCAGATAAAGAGCTTCACAGATAAGGAAAAGCTAAAGGAGTTCATCACCACTAAACCAGTATTATACGAAATGCTGAAAGGTATCCTTTAAGAAGAGGAAGAAGAAAAAGGTTAAGATACAAATTGTGAACAACAAACATGCATCTATCAACAAGTGAATCTAAGAATCAAGTGAATAAATAATCTGATGTACAGAATGAGCTGGTGATTATAATGAATCAGGGACATAGAAAGGGAATGGACAGACTATTCTTGGGGGGGAAAGAGGAATGGGAGATGCGGGAAGAGACTGGACAAAAATTGTGCACCTATGGATGAGGACAGTGGGTGAGGAGTGAGGGCGGAGGGTGGGGCGGGAACTGGGAGGAGAGGAGTTATGGGAGGGGGGGAAAGAGGAACAAATGTAATCTGAACAATAAATATTTAATTAAAATAATAATAATAATACTAAATGTAAATGGACTAAATGCTTCAATCAGAGGGTAGCTGAACTGATACAAAAACTTGACCTAACTATATGCTGTCTACAAGAGACCCACTTCAAAACAAAAGACACACACAGGATGAGAGTGAAGGGATGGAAAAAAATTTTCCGTGCAAATGGAAAAGAAAAAAAAGCTGGAGTAGCAATACTCATATCCGACAAAATAGACTTTAAAATGAAGGTCATCACAAGAGACAACAAAGGTCACTATATAATACTAAGGGATCGATCCAACAAGAGGATGTAACCCTGGTAAACATATATGCACCCAACATAGAAGCACCTAAATATATAAAAAAAATTTTCTAGAGGACTTTAGGGAGAGATTGACAACTGTACAGTCACAGCAGGAGACATTAACACCCCTCTGACTTTACTGGATAGATCTTCCAGACAAAAACTTAATAAGGAAACAGTGACTCTAAATGACACACTGGATCAGATGGATTTAATTAATATTTATAGAACATTTCACCCCAACGCAGCAGAATATACATTCTTCTCAAGTGCACATGGATCATTTACAAAAATAGACCACATGTTAGGACACAAAACAAGTCTCTACAAGTTCAAGAAAATTGAAATCATATCAGGCATCTTCTCGGATCACAGTGGAATGAAATTAGAAATCAACTACAGTAAAAACACCCCCAAACATTCAAACACATGGAGGCTAAATTGCATGTTATTAAACAGTGAATAGGTTACCAACGAGATCAAGATAGAAATAAAAAAACTTCCTGGAAACAAATGAAAATGAACACACAACAACCTCAAATCTCTGGAACACAGCAAAAGCAGTCCTGAGAGGGAAGTTCATAGCACTACAGGCATACCTCAAAAAACAAGAAAAATCAGCAATAAACTATTTAGCCCTACAACTTAAAGAACTAGAAAGAGAACAACAAGAAAAGTCCAGAGTAAGTAGAAGGAAGGAAATAATTAAGATTAGAGCAGAAATAAATAACATAGAGACTGAAAAAAACAACACAAGGAAACAATGAAACTTAGAGCTGGTTCTTTGAAAGGATAAACAAAATTGATAAACCATTAGCCAGACTCATCAAGAAACAAAGAGAGAGGACCCAAATAAATAAAATCAGAAACAAAAGTGGAAGAGTAACCACTGACACCACAGAAATACAACAGATTGTAAGAAAATACTATGAACAACTATATGCCAACAAGCTGGACAATGTGGATGAAATAGACAAATTCCTAGAAAAATACAATCTCCCAAAACAGAATCAGGAAGAATAAGAAAACCTGAATAGGCCAATAACAACTGATAAAATAGAAGCAGTAATAAAAAAAACTCCCACCAAATAAAAACCCAGGTCTGGACAGCTTCACAGGGGAGTTTTACCAAACATTCAAAGAAGAACTAACACCTATACTCCTCAAACTATTTCAGAAAATCCAAGAGGAAGGAACACTTCCAAGCTCTTTTTATGAGGCCAGCATTATCCTAATCCCAAAACCAGATAAAGACACTACAAAGAGCCACTATCCCTGATGAACATAGATGCTGAAATCCTCAACAAAATATTAGCAAATGGCCTTGTCATCATGGGTGCCCTCAGTGTCAACTTCATGTGGCTCTTCTATGTGAAGCTTCACAGAGGGCAGGCAACACAGAGATCAGGTCCATGGCTGGGGGAGGAAGTGAGTGAGTGGTTTGCCTCTTCCTGCAGTGGCACCACCTTGTGGATGGGAGCTGCTGGTTCCTGTCAAATGCCCTCAGGTCAAATTTGTGAGAGCTTCTCCACAAATACACAGGGACTTAACCACGCTTTCATACCCAACTAAATTGTCAAACTCATGATTGCCTTCTTCCTCCTCAACTCCCTGGGATGATGCTAGGCTCTGGGAGTTCACACAGGTCCTTGGAGCGCATTGGTTTGAAGGGGCCTCTGCATCTTGATCTGGACCTACCTTGCTCTTACCCTGAGGCAGAATTCAACCTGTCTGGTTCTTGGGTGGTTCTGAAGATAGGCCAGGGTGCCCCATCCAATCCCTGGCTCTGGAATCCCCTTGTCCTGAATGGAAACCTTTCTGTCTCTCTCTCTCTCCTCTCTGATCACCCTCCAGCCCTCTTCATAAGCTCGGGAAACACTCCAATGCTATCACATGGGGGGTTTGGCGGCTCTTTAATGCCTGGACCCCATACATGTCACTAGTGCATCACCATGATGGAGTGGAGGTTTCCCTGTGGGGTCTGATGACTCTGCTTGGAAGAGAGGGTGTCGCTGAGCCCCGCCCCTGGCATCCTTGAACTTAAAGAGGCATTCCATCATCTCTTCTTCTCCTGGACTAAGCTGGTGGGTGGAAAGGGCAAACAGGGACACCCTCTTGCTTCCCCACCCACCCTCCCCAGTGCAGACTATGCTTACCAGTCTGCCTGGAATAGGACATGTACCCTCTGTCTTCTTCTATTTCCAGTCTGTTGTTATGACACAAACTTTCTACTTTTATGCTTTAGCTGGAGGTTGGGAGTGGGAGCCTTTTTGAAATTCACCCTCCACCTTTTTTCTCCTCTCAAAATTCTCAACTTTCACAAATTAGGACCTGGGCTTTCAAGGTCATTGATTCTGAGTTTCGAGCACCTACTTAGCACTGAAAATCTAAATTTCATCCCTGAAACTGATTCTTCCCTCTCTGCCTCTGGCTTTGTTCAGGCAAACAGGAATGACGCAGGTAGGTGACTACGGACAGAGGGCGTCTGTGGTAACTGCTGTGTGAGGAAGTCATTTAGTATCTCAGGGTGTCATACCAATAACATATCCTGCCTGTATGCGTTCTGGACACTCATGGACATGTGAACGTTGTAACATCAGCCATGTTTTCTGCCCCAGAAATGACACTCTTCTTTTTCTTCTAAAGGAAACGTATTTAAAAGTCCAATTTTTATTTTATCACATATCAATCTCTTAAGAAGAGGAGGCACCTGATGATAACAATGACATATCCGTTTTGTTCTGTTTGGTGATATAACAAAGGTATTTCTAGCAAATAAAAAGAAAGAAAGAAAAAAGAGGTGGAGAGAAGGAGATGGGGAGAGTAGGGGAGAAGTAGGAGGACACAAAACAAGGAAGAGGCTCAGCCAGGCTCAGGAGCAGAGATGGCAAGATGGGCAGCTTGGCTCAGGGAGCTTCAAGAGTGAGCAGTGTTGCCTCCTCACTCCCATTGGTGTTTGGAAATGTGAGTGGACACTCTGTTGTCACAATATGGGCCCCATGCAATCAGAGCTGAGGGAAAAGGCTGTGTGCACTCACATGAGCTTCTTCCCATCCAGAGCGCCAACTGGAAAGCTCCCCAGGTGGGAACATATCATGAGCGTGTGGACGGAGCTTCAGTGGCACATGGCGCTGTGCACTGATGGCTTCCCAGGGTTCTGGGCTGTGGAGATGAAGCGAGCAGGCCCCACCCCCAGAGGCAATGGATGCAGTCCCAGCAGGTGCTCTCACGCTGTCAAAACTGACCAACGCTCACTTGAATCTGCTTTGAATGGATTTCCTCATCTGGGCCAGCCCACCATCAGCTGGACAGCACTCAAGCCCTGGACGTTGGGCATGCGCTGGCTGGGGTGCCTGACCTTCTCTGCCTCTGCAGCTTGGCTTCCTCCTCATCTGTGTGTTAGTAAGTGTGCTTTCTCCTCTGAGGCAGGACTCGGGAGGTTTCTGTTCTTATCTTGCCCTACCCCAGAGAACTAGCATTTCACAGAAGTCAGAGCCTGGGCATCACGGCATCTGGGCCTCTGTTTCCTCATCTCTGAAAGGGGCTGCTGCTGGTACTTACCTCCCAGGTGAGGTGGGACCAAGAGGCCAACACACGGAAAGTGCCGGAGGGGACTCCACCGCTCTGCGCGCTCCCAGCTGTGACCTGACTCATGGCTCCTCAAGTAAATCCAAAGCCACATGGCCGCAGCCAGCAGCAGAGATGCTGGTTAATGTTTCTTGGAGACAAAGAGGATGTGGGTAAGTCATATACTGCAGGCAAAATCCTTGTTAGCCACTTCTTCCCTCTCCCCAAGGTTCCCCACAGGCCGGCAAGGAGAAAATAAAGGATGGAAGGAAATAAAGACGGGTGTGAGGGCAGGGCGGGGCGGGGCCCTTCGTGGAAGCAGAGAGGAGATGGTTGGGGTCCGCCCCCCCCCCCCCCCCCGACCCCATCCCAGGAGAAAACCTGAAGCCTGGAGACAACAAAAGGATTCCCTCCACTTTGCTCTTCCTTTCATCAGAAGCTCAAAGACCATTTTATAGAAATGAATGAGGTCCATCTTGTCACTATTACTCCTCCTGTTTTAAAGATGGGTGCACGCCTAAGGTTATAGAAGAATGAGTGATGGAGTACCCGTATAATCCAGGAGTCCCGATTCTCCACACCCAGCACTTGGGTTGAGCATGGGCTGCAGCAAAAAGTCTCCAAAAGGGGGAGAAGAACTGTGTGCTTGTGTGTGTGTGATCTTTAGAATTCTGTGGTTGGCACTGTTTCATCTGTAAGACACATGAGTCTTTCCTGCTCATCCTGCAGAGTGTCTGAGAGGATAGAAAGAGGTAAAAGGGATTTGCAAATAGCTTTTGAACTCTACCACGGGGTGCAAGCGTCGATATCATGCCAATGAAAGGCATGCTTTCTGTTGTGTTAGTTCCTCTCACCCCAACCCTGTGGGATGAGAACCTCACTTCTAGGCCTCACAGCCAGCCCTGCCTTGCTCCCTCCCTCGCTTTGGTCCAGACCTCTGGTCACCCCAATGCAACGGCCATGAGCCATTGTATGCCTGCAGGTTCCCAGATGCGGCAGAGTTTTCCCGTCCTGGACAAAACGTTAAAAATAAAGGCAATTGGGCGTTTATATTATTTTCTACAAAGCCAAATTTCTTCAATTGAAAAAACTGTCCTTGCCTAGCCGGTTTTGCTCAGTGGATAGAGCATTGGCCTATAGACTGGAGGGTCCCAGGTTCAATTCCAGCCAAGGGCACATGCCCTGGGTTGTGGGCTTGATCCCCAATAGGGGGCATGCAGGAGGAAGCTGATCAATGATTCGCTCTCATCATTGATGTTTCTCTCTCTCTTTCTCCCTTCCTTTCTGAAATCAATAAAAATATATTTTTTAAAAAACAAACAACAAAACTGTCCTTAATTGTGAGCCCCCCCCCCCCCCCCCCCGCTTTTTGGTATTAAAATGCCATTCTAACATTTGGTGTTAAATGGTTGGTGCCAGTGGATGGTAGGGTATTTTTGTTTCCTTAATGTGCTTACTTGGAAAAATTACAAGCTGGCCACTTTATACGGGTCCTCCACTTTTTTTGTTTTGTTTTTAAAATTTTGTATTGGTCCATGAAATTCGACAACGTGGGGATCACGGCTACATGCTCAATTGCTTGCCTTCTGAGGCCGGACCCTGTGCCTGTGGTATGGACGGAAATCCATCTACTAGAACTTTATGCGACACCAATGAGGAGAGGAACTTGGCCTAGGAGGCCCGTGACTTAGGGACGAAGCTTTCCCAGAATTCAGGTAAGCAAGTGGGCATTGGAGTTCCTGCCAATGGGGGCAGCTGCCTGGCCCGCGAGTGGGACCTCCACAGGGGCCTCCCCACAGAAGTCCAGGGGGCACCTGCATCGCCCTGCTGCCCTCAGCCAGCGTCTGTTCCCAGCATCCTTAGTTAGAGTTAACAGAAAAACATTTTGCATGATCATTAGGGGTAATTCAAGCCACTGCAAACGTTTGACAGGTATATTGCCCGTTAATTAGAGTCATTTACAGCATTGATTCGGAGGAAAAATGCAGTCCGAGTTCCAAATCGCTAAATTAAACCAAACTCCTGAAATGGTTCATACAAGGCAGCATCTGGGGCCCACCCAGGAGACCCCACTGAATCAGAAAACAGTAATTAGCATTTCTGTCACGTGTTCTTTGAGTAGCTCCAAGTCCCAGGGAACCCTTTGAGGCAGATAGGAAGGTGGCTGTTGGACTCTATGTAGTCACCACCTACATGGGATCCGAGTTGTGTCAGCTCCAAGTATAAAATATGCACTGTATTTCAGAGACATTAAAAAAGGGGGTATAAGATATCGCATCAATAATTTTAATTGATTACACATTGAAATAACATTTTGGATATATTGTGTTTAAGAACATAGCATTAAAATTAATTTCAACTGTCTCTTTACTGTTGAAAATGTGTCTAGAGAGTGCTAACTTACATATGTTGTGGCTCACATTGTTTCCATTGGAAAGTTTGCCTCTAGAGTGGACATAGGCAGGCTACAGCCTGCGAGCCAAATCCAGCTCATTGCCTACTGTTGTAAATAAAGTTTTATTGGAACACAGCCATACCCATTTGTTTCATGTTGTCCCTTGCTGCTTTTGTGTTGCAACAGTGGAGTTGTGGAGTTGCACAGAGACCACAAAGCCTAAGATATTGACTGTCTGGCCCTTTTTTGAAAACATTTGCTAATGCTTGGTCTAGACCAGTGACTTCCAACCGGTGTAACTCAAGAATTTTTAAAACATGCAATACCTGACTACTTAGTGAGGGGCACTGACCTCTTTTCCCTTCGATTGTCAGGTAAAAAAATGACAACAGCCAACACAACAATAGCTGTCCCAGGAGAAATGAATCAAAATTCTACCTCTTTTTTTGTCAGATCAGCAAAAAAATTAATGTATTTTTTAGTGTGCGGCAGAATTTTAGTTCTTAGTTTATGAAAAGCACTGGCCCAGACTACCAGGGTTCGAATCCTGCTTTCCCCATGTATTAGCTGTGCGCTAGGCACGTCTCCTTATGTGTGCTTTCAGTCTTCTGTCAACGGGGCAATGATAAAGCAGACCGTCCTCCAAGAGGTTGTTGTGAGGATCAAATGAAACAATATGTATCAACCATAGAGTCAGTGTTCAATAAATTCATCATCATCACCATTTTTCAGATGACATGACTGGGGGTCAGACAAGTTGTGTGTGGCCGAGGGTCATAGTCACACAGCTCAATTCCATGCCTTCTAACTCATATTTAGTTATTTCATCAGAAGGCCTTTTAAAAATAAAACAAAAAGCCTCTTAAAGAAAAAAGATTATCAAATGCTGGGAGGTAAATTCATGGCTTGTATGTACCCTCTTTCTTCCCAGGTGTGGCCTCAGAGTCATTCTCAACACAGCTCTCCAGGCAGTCAACACAAGAGGACTTGGCGTATGAGCTGAAACCTCATTGTCATCCTGCTCTAGGTACATGGACTTCAAGGTCAGTTTAAAGACAAACTCCAATATAAACCACCTCTGCATATCAAATTAAAATGTATTATACTCCCTAGTTGGTTTGGCTCAGTGGATAAAGTGTTGGCCTGAGGACTGAAGGGCTCCAGGTTTGATTCCGGTCAAGGGCATGTGCCTGGGCTCAATCCCCAGCGTGGGGCATGCAGAAGGCAGCTGATCAATGATTCTCTCTCATCACTGATGTTTCTATCTCCCTCTCCCTCTCCCTTCCTCTCTGAAATCAATAATGTGTGTGTGTGTGTGTGTGTGTGTGTGTGTGTAAAATTTTTAAAAAGTGTACTATACTTTTGTGGTCCCCAAGAATTTTAGAGATTTTAAAAATTCTTGGGCATATAATGCAAACAGCAATACTTTACATTGACAAAATCTTTTGCAATTTCTACAATTTCTAAGACATCCTTAGAAAGTTAACAGAGCAGATACTGTCGCTCCATTTTCATAGATGGGAACACTGAGGTCAGAGCTTTGGTGACTGCTTGCCTTTAGGAAGCTAGTGAGAGCAGAACTTGGGTCTGGTCTGCAGGTTTCTGTGGCCACTTTCCCTTAGACCAGAATCCTCAACTGAAATGCGTAGAGGCCTGCCAGTGTGAATCTGTGAAGCAAGCTATTTGTGTACACATTCAGTGGGAAGAATCGTCAGTCCCACAAGGTTTACTGCCTTTCATTTTTCTTGAGACACATAGCCTTCTGACCTACCTTTCTCCTCCTACGTGTTGATGATAATAAGGTGTTTGCATTTTCTATTGAAGCAGAACACACCGCCCCAAAGCTTGGACACATTGACTGTCGCTCATGATGTTGTGGGTGGACTGGGTTTTGCTGGGAGTTCCTTTGGTTCCACGTGGTTTTAGCCAGAGCAGAGGTCACCTGGAGGCCCCGCCAGGATTGCTCACTCCCATGGCTGCTGGCTGGGTGCTCCACTGGGGTCGTGGAGTGGAATGTACCAGTTCTTTCCAGGTGGCCTCTGTAAGAGGCCTGGGCTTCTCCCAGCGCCGTGGCTGAGTTCCAAGAGGGAGTGCTCCTGTGTGTGGAAGCTGAGACTGTGGTGTCGTAGGTCTCGTTTGAGAAGTTACCAGCATCACTTCCACCACATTCTGTTGGTCAGCAAGTCACAGGCCAGCCCTGATTGGAGAAGAGGGGAACCTGACTTCCATTTCTGATGGCAGGAATGACAGTGAATTCGACGCCACCTTCAACCCACGGCATATGGGTGCAGAGAGATGTGTCCCTGCTGAAGGAGAAACGCGAGAGCAAACAATGGCAGATGGCAGCTGGCCTTCTGCTTTGGTCTCAGCTAAGAAGTGAGGCCGTGGAGTCAGCGGCCGGCCCAGCCCAGGGGCTGTCGGCCCACCGTCCCCGAGGCCCGTTCGATTTCCGAGAAAAGGCGCAGTACGTGTGTTCACGGGAAGCCTCTGCTCTTCGATGCGAGCTCAACCTCTACAGTCAATCGCATGGAGCAAACTGCCTCGTGAGCCCCCAGCTTTCCACATCTGCCTTCCATCTCCGAGGGACGGCGCGTCTTGCATGTAAGCACCTGTCAGCAGGACAGCATGGGCAGCTCGTTTGTCAGAGAATGTCACTGCGCCGTGGTTGGAAAGAGAGGGCGGAGAAAGGGACATGAATTATAGTGAGACTGGGTAGTCGCCAGGCCAGGAGGCACGTCTGTCACTCATTTACCAGCATTTGCTTGTCGGAGGGTCAATCAAAGTCTCCTGTGGGCCAGGAGAGTGGCAGTGGCAACAGCGGTGCCAGACAAACACTCTGTTTTAGACAATGCGCCAGTATTTCCTGCAGCTCTGACCAGATTCTGGGAAGAGGGGAAAGGAAGACGAGGAGAGAAACCTGGGCCCCAGAGCCGCGCTGTCCCCCACAGCCGGCGAGGAGGGACGCCCCTTGGGCAGTCTGCGGAGTCAGCCCCAGGACTGGTCCCTCTGCCCGAGCAGAAGGTCCTTCTACCTGCCAAGCCCCACTCGCAGCCCAGGGCCTTTCACCATGAAAACCAAACAGCCTCAGTTCAGCGAGGAAAAAGTCCTTCCTGCACCTAATGAAGAGTTCCTTAGGGGGAAACTGTTCTGAAATCTGAACCCGGGAGCACTGCACACACTCAACTGTAAGCCCCAGGGCAAACCTGCGGGGACAGAAGCTGTGCTGGGGACCAGGTGTGCCTCCCAGGGTCTGCTTGAGGGACTCCTGGGGTGGGGGTAGGAGCCAGGCTCCCCCCTGGCCGCCACCTTCTCTCCCACAGAGCATCTGTGTGTGAATGTCCAAGGGCAGGGCGTGCGTTTGTTCACCATCCAGTCATTCACCCAACAAGCGTTGTTCAGTGTCTAAAGAGCCAGGTGCCTTTCCGGGCTCCGGAAACACAGGCCCTGCACTCGGGATGGGCACAGGCTATTCTTGGAGAACTAGGCCTCACAGCCCAGGAGGGTGGGGCTGTGGGTCAGAGGCCACCTGGCTCCTCCCTGGCTGCCAGGCGGGTAAGTTGTGGGCCACCGCCTGTGACCTCAGTGAGCTGTCAGGATGCAGCCATCTTCCTTTTCCAAATGTAATGAAGAGTTGGAGTCAAAACTGAAAATACTTTTTCGGGGGGTGGCGGGGGGGGGGGGGTCCACTTCTGAGGGAAGGCAGTCTAGGAGATGCAGTTTGGGCGCCGAAATAGTGCTTTTTTCCAAATGTTTTGATGGTTTCTGAGGACTGTTCTTCAGGATATTTGAAATCACCACCCTGTAGCAAATTCCTTATTATGTGGGTAAAGTACATGTGGGAAGAGCATTAGAAACATGGACCCATGAAAGAATGAGAATTGTAATTCTGAGGACAGAATTCTTATTTGTAAGTTTTATGTAGTTAATTTGTTGCTAAATAAGACAACTGATTTTACTTCGCATATGAGCACTAATAGAAGAAATTGATACCGAACGGCAGCTAACATTTATTGAGCACTGGTTGTGTGACAGATGTTATCTTAATAACTTTGTTGTATAATCTCACTTAATTCTTACAGGGACCATCTGAAATGGGGGTTCTTACTCCTCCCAGAGGTCAGACCTTGCCCCACCCCCCCCCCCCCCCACCCCCCACCCCCGGGTTTCCTGGTTCATAACTGGCAGGTCCTGCAATCCCTGGAGGCGAAAACCCGCCCCCTGGAGGAGCTTATGGGAACAGCCATCTGCCAGGCCCAGGGAAGGTAAATGACAGCCGTGGAGGAAATAGGCTGAGTCCCCAGTCACTGCTTGTTAGGTGGTGGCAGGGCCACCTCGCCTCCGTGCCTGCAGCCAAGTCCTTCTTCATTCGTTCACGCTGCCTCTTTCTCCTGCGGGGAAGGACAGCCAGCTACTGTGACCAGCCAAGGTGGCCCGCAGGCAGGGCCATGCACACTTTGGGGGACACAGAGATGAGTCAGCAAGTTTATGCCGAGAGCAGCACTTGCAGAGCAGGGTACGAAGCTGTGAGCAAAGGACCCAGTCCTGAGTGACAACAGGGTGTGCCAGGCGACCACAGGGCTGCATCTAGACCAAGCATGTCAAACTCGCCGCAATGAATATTTTTGTGTAAGAAATGTTTTAATAAAAATTTTGTAATTTAATTTTTATAATATCCTGTTATACATAATTAATTATTAATGACTAACTACAACATTCGCTAATGACTGATTATTATAATCGTGTTGCATTCATTTCCCTTACGTGCCTTACACGCAGGCGCACCATTTCTCTCCACTAACACTAGCAGCGAATATTCTAGCAGCCGATGGCCACGTCATTCGTCTTGGACTGACTTGTTTGGTGTGCGCAACAGGAAAGATTTCGCTTTCGGAGAACAAGAAAAATAGGTTTATTTGCGTTACGCTCATTAATTTGTGCAGTTATTCAGTGTCTGGTAAGTTGATGTTCAAGAAAAAATATTAATTTTTATTAAAATGTTTTATTATTTTATGTTAATGATGACTTCATTTATTTCTGCCCTTTGTATTCAGCATGTCTCTATGAAATAAACCTACGTGTCTATGAAAATGGAAGCTTTTGTTTTTTGCGGCCACATACACTCAAACCTTGTTTATTGGCCCGTGGTAGCCTGTGAGTGTGACATGCGTGGTCTAGGGGGCCATGTGCAGCTCTCCAGGTGGGAAGCAGCAGGCCCTCCAGGCACGGGAGGCGGAGGCGCGGCAGCGCAGGGCCCATCACAGCCTGCAGTGGTCACAGGGCGTGGGCATGCGGGCACTCCCTGCACGAGGCCAGAGACCCAGGACGAGTTGGGAAGGGCCTTAGCGCCATGTCCAGGGCTGTGGTCTTGATCGAAGGAGCTGTCATTGAAGAGCCGGCTGGACATGGAATCACACTGGAGGTGAGACACAATCCAGCATGTGACACTGGGGGGGGGGGGGGGGGGGAGGGAGAGCGAGGAGAAATGAAAGGAAGGGAAGGCCGAGGCAGGTGCCTTTCCCATATAAACCCACATCCAGTAAAATATACATAATGTGTAATAATGGAATGGATTTCAGTACCTAGCTATTTCCTTTTTGTTATCTATCTTTTTTAAAAAGTATTGTTTTTAAGCCAGCGTACAGGATGGCGTGGCATGTTTAAGAAATTTAACAGAGCAAATAGTTGTTTTTTATAAAATATATTTTATTGATTTTACAGAGAGGAAGGGAGAGGGATAGAGAGTTAGGAACGTCGATCAGCTGCCTCCTGCACACTCCCTACTGGGGATGTGCCCGCAACCCAGGTACATGCCCTTGACCGGAATCGAACCTGGGACCCTTCAGTCCGCAGGCAGACGCTCTATCCACTGAGCCAAACCAGCTAGGGCGAGCAACTAGTTTTGGAGCACTTTACCTATTTCTTGGGTGAGAGCCCCATGTGACGTGTAGACCTTCCCTGTTAATTAAAGCAGGTTTGTCTGGGTGTCCCAGCAACTCTGCTGTCCGTGAACATGTACTGCCAGGTGTGAAGCTATAGCCCGCCTGGCTACGTCTCTCAACATGCATTGTCCAGCACAGTCATTTCCCTAAATCGTCGTCTGAGTTCATACACACACACACGCACACACGCACACACACACACACACACGCACGCACACACGCACACACGCACACACACACACACCAACACACCCAGTAGTCCATAGCAAGGCTATTTAATCCTACTCTCCAACCAACTCCATTTTAGCACAATAAAACCTAAAGGGACTTAATGGCCAGCAATTGAGGGTCTGGTGAAATGTTTGTCTGGGGAAAGGATGTAAGAGATGAAGCTTTTGATCACTTTGAGAGCGACCTTGCCTGTGGGCTGGCACGGTGGTCTGGACTTGCTCTGAGTTTATAGGAGCAGCCTCCTGGCCTGGTCTTCGGGGCAAAGCCACCGTTACACGTGCAGGGCCTGCGGTTCCAGAGCCTGCGCCTCAGCACTATCCGTGTTACTCTGGCTCCCGGCTGCCCGGCCCGACTTCAGATGTCCATCTCCCAAACCCCGTGGGGAACCACCTACTTTTGGTTCGGTAAATGGTTCATCATCATTGCATTCGACTTCCTTTTATGATCAATTAGGGTGAGGCTGTCAGCACTGCTTCAAACCACTCTGTATCTTTCACTCCCCTCTACCCTGTAATTTATAAGCACTACGGGTCTCAGGAGAGAGAGAGAGAGAGAGAGAGAGAGAGAGAGAGAAAGGGAAAAAAGAAGCCTCCAGAACTTTTATTAGCTGCTGAAATGCATTAGGGTGCATAGACTTTGAACAGCACAAGAGCAGATAACCATGCCTGTAATTGGAATAACTCGCCTCGGTCCCCTCTCAGCTCCCTTTGCTAACCTCTGCATTGTTTTATCCCCAGGATTTATTGATGACCTGCGATCACCCCCTCCCAGGCCCCGGCCCGCTGGGGTGTTTGTGGGGGAAAGGGCAATGCGCGCGGCCCACTCCCTGACCCGAGCCGCCCCATAAATCAGGGCCTGCATTCGCCTGTGACGGTGGGACAGATGGCAGCTGTTGTTGGAGGAGCTCAACAGGAATCAAGGCCTGTGATCTTTCCTGTTGCTAACAGGCCTGATTTTTTATGGCTGTCAGCATCCTTGGAGTGGCTGCGGGAGGCAAGCAGGGAGGCGGGGGTGGGGCCATGGCTCTCGAGCTCTGCTTTCTTCTCCCTCGGGGGCGAGCCACAAAGGGCTTTCTTTCTTACCCATGGGCCGGGCCTGGGGCTTGGCCTTATATTCTGTTTCTGAAGAATTTTCTTAGAGCGTGCGAATGGCAAAGCTCAATGGGCTAGTAACCAAGACCTTCCAGAAAGGAAAATGGTGGTCAGCTTCCCTCTGCCCTGGCCACAAAGACCCTTAGCCTCGCCCGACCTGAAAGACGACAGCTGGAGTGACGTCTAAAACTCAGGGGCCTCTTCGGGCACAGGCTTGTTCCCCAGCTACCTTTGATGTGGAAACACTAGTAAAAGCAATTCCTCAAAGCTACTGGTGATTCCAGCGTTGGGATTGTTTGCTTTTCCAGAGGGATGGGCAGAAAATTCAGGAAGGATGAAGAGGTAGGATGTACGGGTAAAGGATGAAAAGCAAAGAGCTTGCCAGACAAAAGAATGAAACGCCAGCCCGCTCTGAGGTACCTGATTAGGGGGTATTAGCGGCAGAGATCCGGTTATTAAGGTGGAGTTGGACCACAGTGGGTGCAGCGGCCTGAACACCAGCGTGGAGTAAACAGTTTATTAACAATCCTGTGTGGTCCAGCAGCCTGCCTCCAACACTCAACCTCCCAGCAAGAACAGTGCCGGCCACAGGGCAGGGCTGTGTGGCCAACAGCAAACAGAGCCTGCAGAGCCTGGAGGAGATAGTAATAGAATCCCAGATGCAGCCAAGTGCTTTCCAGGCAGGAGAGAGAGTCGGTTTATTTATTTATGTGGGGCTCCAGGCCTGCCTCGGACCACAGGGACACTCAGCTTGCAGACAAAGCAGATACACCCACGAAATCACATGCAGCAAGTTCCAGTGGACGTCCAAGTTCGTAGAGACATTTGCGGTCTGCTGCGACTCTTGCTGTAACTCTATTTGCTGCTGGGGGATGGAGCCTGCAGCCAATGTCCACTTCTTGAGTCTGAGTCCATGGACAGAAGTGTAAGTGGATGACAGTTCCTATCCTACTTAGGGTCCTCTGTAGGCCAGGAAACTGACAACTACACTCAGTCTCCAGAGGTCTCACCCATTCAGAAAAGAAATGAGCAAACATCCTCAAAGTCAGTTTACAAAGAAAAAAAGCCACTCAGATGTTTCTGGAAAGGGCAGGTGCCCTGCTGTTCTCAAGACTGATTGTCAGGTGGGGCCCCAGGTGTCAAGGGGGTCAGGGCACACAGGTTAGACCTTCTGGACTAATACAGCAGACAGCGAGGCAGGTGCGTGGGTTGTTCAAAGCATCCTTTGCTAAGAGCCAGCGCATCTGGCCTTCCGAGTCCCCCTTGAGACTGATTATTGACTTCCATGTACAAGTGTGGGGAGACCCTGCCTTTATCCTTCCTTCTTCTGGGCTCACTTACAAGGAGGCAGCAGAGGCGAAACAGAAGCAGAAATATTTTGCTCCTCCTTGATGCGACAGCTCTGATTAGGGCTCCACTTGAACATCTCCCACCCCAGCTGTAAGGATTTGGGGGAGACTTTTCCATGTGTGACCCACGTCCTCAGACTGGGATCCCAGAGAGGGAAGAGTCCTGCCAGCTCCTTCCTACCGCGAGGGGACGTCCCACTGCAGGCACCAGACAGGGAGAGTTCCAGGACCTGAACAGACAGAAGACCTACCGTGGTGGCAGGATAACGTCTCCTAGAGATGTCCCTGCTGTGACCCTAGGAACCTATGACAATGTTACATGACAAAGGGGCTTTGCAGGTGTGATGAAGGGTCTTGAGATGGAGAAATGAGGCTGCTGGGTCTGATGTAATCACAGGGGTCCTTATAAGGGAGAGAGAGAGGCAGGAGAGCTGTGATGCCATTGCTGGCAGGAAGGGGCCACGAGCCAAGGAATGTGGGCAGCCTCCAGAAGCCGGAAAAACAAGGAAATGGACTCTCCCCTTGAGCCTTCAGAAGGAATGCAGCGCTGCTGACACCTTGATTCAGACTAATGAGACCCATTTTGGACTTCTGATGTCTAAAACGACAAGATAATAGATTTGTTCTGTTTAAGCCTATAAATTGTGGTAACCTGCGGCAGCAGCAATAGCAAGCAAATGCACTCATCATTCATGGAAATGTCTGTCCATGTGTTAACCTTATTTTTAAAACAGCATTGTTTCTTCTTACACAAACCCAGCCCTGCTGTGATTCTGAACAACTCAGAAGAAAAGTGAAGGGTTGAGGTGGACTTTATTGTTTGAGAACAGATTCAGCAGCTACTATAACAATCAGAACAAGTAAATCTTGCATATGAGAGCCGAGGTCAGGAACCAGCTAGGACAAACTAAGGGGCAGAGACAAGGTGGGCAACCACTTTCATTCCGGGGTAATTCTGCTGTCACAGCAGTGTTTTGTAAAGGGTTCTCTGGACATCGCTGTCTTACAGGCCTGGTCCAGTGTCTGAGAAAGGCATGCTTAAGATTTTTTTTTCTAATTGATAAATCTGATTTAAGCAAACACACACAGGCACACACAAATCCACACACAATTTGGTCCTTATTAAATTTTATCCCACCTGATGTATTGAGCTTGGTTTTGCATACAGGCGAATGGATAGGAAAGCAGGAGCTCATAGTGGCTGGAGTGTGGGCTGTGGAGTCAGAGAACCGGGTGTGAATAAATGGCTTCTGTTCACACTAGTGAATGATCTTGGATAGTTTATTATTGTCCCTGAATCTCCATTCCTTCCTGGAGAAGGGAGCTAATCCTAGTCCCGACCGTCACAGCATCATTGACAATGTTAAATGACTGTACCTGCAGAAGGGCCGGCAGATTCATTTCTGCTCCCGATTCCTGGTGACCTGTATGATCAGGGTGGTGCCCCAGGCATTTCCCTTAAAATGGAATGACACTGATTTTTATCTTGAAGATGTTAGCCAATAACAATCTTGGCTTCCTAATGAAATGTGGGAGGAGATGTGGAGGAGGGGAATGGTTGATTAGCCAGGTGAGCGGAAATACAGCTCCCGGCATGGCTGAGGTAACCCCCATGACTCTGGTTATGGTTCAGGAATGAGTCACCTTGCCTTATCTTCTGGACACAGAGTGGTGCTAGGAGGCTCACCTTTTGTGGGTCGCCCTTTCCAAGGTCACAAGCAAGAATGACTGTGCTTTCCAGGACTTTGAAAAGTGTGGCTGGCTGGGCTCTGAGCAAGCCACTGTAAGGAAGAGGGTAACAACTTTGGGAGGTGAGAGAATCACTTGCAAAAATCCAGGAAAAGTCAAAATCAGGAAAATTGGTAATACCCAATCTCCTAGCTATCAAAGAACAAAGCTATCGTGAACTCGCAGGAAACAATAAACCCAGGAAGAGATTAAGAATTGAGTTCCAAAAACTGAGAAGAGAAATGAACACAATGATTAAAATTCCAGCTCTGGATGGGAATCGAAGCGGGAAAATTCCAGGTTGAGAACTCAAGTTGGGCTCAAAGACTATCCCTCTCAGCTCCAGTTCTAATTCTATCAATGCTTCACGTCAAATAAGCTGCCAGGACTTCTTTTGCTCAGACAGCAGCTAATCCATCAGACCCAGAGGTAAGATATTTCTGAATAGTTTCTAAACCAACTGAATCTTGTCTCCCCTTTCAGTCCTGAGCGCTTGGGGAATTCCTTTCTTCCTCTTCTCTCACACCCTTCCTCCTCTTACTTTCCTCCTCTTCTTTTGCCTCTTCCTCATCCCCCCAGCCTCCCTTGGGCATCTCTTCCTCATTCCTTTTCCTCCACATTCCCATGTTAGACGTCTGGCTGTGGGGAAGATTTAATTCCAAGAGGATACAAAGTAAATGGCCTGGCTTAGAAGCCTTGAGCATGATTCAATAGCACTCTCACACTCTGTGGTTGGAGGCTCATGGAGAAACGTGGTAAGGACAAGGATCTTCTGTGGAAGGAGGCGAAATTAAAAACAGAACAAAACTTTGATTTTCAGGGTCATACTTTGAGTTTAGCGCTAACCGTTTTATTTTCATAAAATAAAATACGAAAAATGAAAGTGAGTCCCTTATGTGTTGCAGTGGGATTAGGGTGTCCGTGGGTTTAAGAAAAGCAGCGTGGGATTGGTTAAAGCACGTGCTTTGATCCCATAGCGAGGAGGCTGCAAGTTTTCATGACTCAACAAAAACAGTTCAGCCTCGGCTTGCGAACCCCGGCGGGTGCTATTGCCCTGAATACGATTTCCGTTGGATTATGTTGTGTGAGGCCTGGGTTTTGTTACTATTTCAGAGTCTTATCTCAGCTATCACATGTTTTAAATGCCAGGAAGAGTTGAATGAAGAAGCCAGGGCTACGCAGATGACACGAACTGCGCTACCAGAAGCCAGCCTTCCGCCCTCGCAGGTGATGCTGCAGATTTGGAGACCTTTCAGGGCAGCAGAGGGCATCTCTGGGTGGTTGGGGAGCGATATCAGGGTGTCTGGGAAAGACAACAAAATATGTGTGAGGCATGTTGAAAGCCAAGTCCAAGTGTCAATCTGGACTTACAAAGGAGACTAGTGCAAAAAGAAGCCCAAAGAAGAGTACTGACTGGTCCAGATAGCCCAGGCTGTACTGCGTAACAAACAATCCCCCAGGTTTGCGCCTCACTGACACTCTTGTCCATTGCACGCCTGCATCATGGCCACTGGGGACCTGCCTGATGAGAGCTCTGTCTGGACGCACGCCACCACCACTGACGAGACAGGACAAAGAGACTCTCACCGGTTCTCAAAGCTTCCACCTGGAAGTGACACGCAGCCCTTCCACTCTCATGTCATTGGCTAGAACAAGTCACATGGTCATGGCTAACTTCAAAGTATCTGACCATCTCCTTTTACTTTCATTTTCTAATAAAACACACTTTGGCCCAGGTGGTGTGGCTCAGTGGTGGAGTGCCAACCCATGAACCAAGAGGTCACGGTTCAATTCCCAGTCAGGGCACATGCCTGGTTGTGGGCTCCATCCCTGGTTGGGGGGTGGTGCAGGAGGCAGCCAACTGATGGTTCTCTCTCGTTGTTTCTATCTCTCTATCCTTCTCCCTTCCTGTCTCTAAAATCAATAAAGAACATATTCATTAAAAAAACCTCAAATTTTCAAGCCTAACACTCTATGTTTTTTAAACTTAATCTTCACCTGAATTTAGTTTAATATCTGCAAGTGGAAAAGGTATCTATATATATAAAACCCTAATATGCAAATAGACTGAACAGAAGAACAACTGAACAACCAAACAACCGAATAACCGGTTGCTATGACGTGCACTGACCACCAGGGAGTGCGTGTGGAACATGGTGGGTGTCAGCAGCAGGCGACAGAGCGCGGACCATGGCAGGTATAGGCCACGGTCGGGTGGTGGAACAGGTGAGCGGGGGCGCCAGACCAAGGCGGGGTGCCAGTCATTGTCATTGGGGCAAGCCTCTGGTGATTACTGAAAATTCTTTGCTCCCGTGCACTGTGGTCCCACCCGGTACTCACACCTGCTGCCGGCACCCGGTGCTGGCCCCAGTCACTCAGTGCCATCAGCAGATACCAGGGGAGGCTGCCAGCCCTGACCGCCCTGAGGGCTTCTCCACCTCCCCCTGCTCCTGAGGGGCGATTGGGGCAGCAGCCGCCACTGGCACCCACTGCTGGGTGCGAGAGGAGCCAACACCATCAGCGCTTGGGAGCGGGGCTGCCGGCAGATAGGGGACTGGGGGCCACGGCGGGAGGGGCCAGGCAGGGGCACGGAGGATGGGCTGAGACCTAGCCCTGTGCCCACCGAAGCCTCGAGGCCCACAGTTCCTTTCAAAGTGCATGAATTCATGCACTGGGCCCCTAGTAAAAATAAAGAGGGTCTGGATCATGTTCTGAGGTGTCATCCCTGCTGAATGAGGAGCCTCATTACAAGAGAATATTACTGGGGAGACAGAAGTATCAGGCTGAGAGGCTGACATGCAAGTCCATTTGCCGAGGGGAACCCCCTGAACAGAAGCATCTTTGATTTGCTTACGCGAGAGCAGGTCCAAGACCAGCAGCGCGGCAGAGATCCTGAGACAACCTCTGCCACGGCAGCAGCCAGCCAAGGTGAGCAGCGCCCGCGAGGGTGGCCACGGAGTGTTTGCTAGTATGTGCGTCTCAGTCTCTGGTGAAAACCTGCCTCCTGTCCAGTGATCTCCTCCAAGACCAAAGAAATAACATGTCCTTTAGGGATTGATGCTTAACATTGAGCGTAATGGTTTGGAGTGGAAATATGCAACGGTTCCTTGAAGGAGAGGCCGCATCCCAAGCCACTCACACCTGTATGTAATCTACGGATCACCCAGGGCTGCAGGTCCTCGCGGGGTGGTGAACGGGATAGATGCGGTGGGTGGTGTAAGGTGCCTCCTGGGCCCCTTCAGAAGTGAAGCTGCTGGGAGTGTGCAGGCACCGTCCTCAGCTGTTAGCCCCTCTGCGGACCGGACCACCTCAGGTACAGGCAGCTGCCTCCCTCAAGACCACGTCCCGTTAAAGAGCAATCACATCCAGTGACTGACCGATGAGGGACACCATCCCCGGCAGAGCCAGGAGCACGTGTCAGTGTCCTGAGGTGGAAACAGGTGTCAGGAAGGTGAGCAGGGAGCGAAATGCACTGTCGCTGGAGCCACGGGGGCGATCACCATGAGATCAGTGAGCCAGGCAGGGACAGACCACGGTGGCCACAACTGGCCACAAGAGCATCTGGGATTTTATTTTAAGGGCAAGGGGAGATAGGGGCCTCTAGTTCAAACAGGGGCATCTGTGATTTAGAAAAAGACACTCTTCTCTCAAGCAAAAAAAAAAAAAAAAGTTAATTTAATGATGAGTCCAGTGCACGGTTTGAACACCCGTTCACGGTCCTCCTGCTGGGACAGCAGGGACGCAGAAGGCCGGCCCTGGCAGCGGGGACTGTCCGTGGAGAGGAGGGGGAGTGAGGAGGTAGGAAGGATACCAGCTCTGGAGTGTGATCAGCAGCATGCGCGGAGGCTCATGGAAACAGCGGTTCCATAATTCAAACTGCATTTAAATCATGGCCAGACATGTGCACCCTATTAGGAAGCAGGCAGAGCTGCTGCTGTGAGGACGCACCCTTCACTCAGCCCGGCTCTCCCCACGTGCTCACTCAGCACCCTCGACGTGGGGGTGCACGTGCAGCCAAGTGTGCCTCCACCGCCCACACCCCCCCACCTGTATGCGCCCCACGTTGCCTGACAGCTGGCGAGGGCTGCGTTCCTGTGCACGGCTGGCTCGCTGTCTCTGAATGAAATGTTGTCTCTCTCCTATCAGATAGGAACTGTGTTCAGCTGCCAGTACAGAGGTCCAGGCAGAGCTGCTTAAATAAGATAAAGGCTTGTTTCTCTCTCACATAAGAGGATCCAGACGCAGGGAGCAGAAAGATAGGAGGAACGCGGACCCCAGATGATTACAGAGCTGCCTTAGAAACCCTGGGCCTCTGCATCTGGCAAGAAGGAAGACAGGAGGAAGGAAAGGGGAATGCCCCACAGGGTTTTTGATCTTTTAAAGGAGCCTTTCCATAAATCCTATCAACTGAGGCTCAGGTTCCGTTGGCCCTGACTTAGTTGCCTCTCCTCCCCACCGTGTTCTGATGCAGACATATCGCTGTTCGTGTTAATAATAAAAATTCCCACGTTTATGACTGTAAATATTGTTTACCCCAGCTCCAAGAAATGAACCAGTTCTTTTCTTAGAAAGAACATTTCTTATAAACGTTTAGGTTTTTCCTTGAGTTTTGACTAGGCTTTTTTTGTGTTTACTACCTGCCATTATAGCTTCAGCGCCCCCCACCCCCACCCCCACCCCCACCCGGCCCTGGAGTCTCCCTCCTACCAGGTATTGTGTTTTTTTCCTCACCCGTCCTAGGACCTTCTGTTCTATGTGGCTGGAACTTTCTGCTTAGTTACTCCCAGATCAGCAAGCAAAGAGGTGCTACCCCAGGCACCACACAGACAGGAGTAAATGAAACATAATCCCCGTCCTGAAGGGTTTCACAGCCCAGTGATGGGGACAGACCGGGGAGAGATGAGCAGTCCCGCCCTGCGCATGTCCTCTAGGAGCTGAGCGGGCGGCAGCACAGGAGAGGAGAGAAATCTCTCCGTGGGATCGAGGAGGCTTCTCAGGAAAGGTGACACCAGGCCTTGGAAGAAGACCAAGGAAGCTGTGCTCAGTGGAGAAGCGGCAGAAGGGCATTCCGGGCGGAGGTAACGGGCACGGAAGACAAAGCCAGGGAGAGGACTGGCACATCCGGTGGTGCGTGGAGGCTTAAGACACACAAGGGAGAGTCCAGTCGGTTGGTGAAGCAGGTTACAGCCAGAAGCTACAGGACCTTCTAAGTTTTCCAAGTTCAAACCACCCATGTATACATTATGAGCATGTCTTATTTGCAACTTGTGGGTGGCCTAAGCAAGTCTATAAATGTAGGCAGAGCATTAACAAACCAAGACATTTCTGTACAAAAAACAATAGTTTCTTCTATTCTGGTTGTTGGTTTTTCAGCCCCAATTCTGACAGGAGGCTGGCGTGGTTCACCTGGCCCGCGCCTCCCCACCAACAGGTTGCTGGAGGCGTGTGAGGAGGTAACAGAGAAGAACTGGTGGAGTTACTCTAGTATGCAACATCTTGGCCTTCCTATGGCACTTCCAAGTGTTAGAATTCAAAACGGTTTAAGATCTCTCTTGCCCTCGAAATCTTCCCTGCCTTTGGACGCTCAATGTTCTTACTTGGGTGCATACTTTGCTTTCCTTTCAAGAGGCAGAGCTGGCCTGAGTCAGAGGGTAAAGACCCTCCCCCTTCCCACCTTTCTGGATTATTGGGTTTATTCTGCATTTGCAACATGTTTAAGGGCTTCAAAGGGGACTAGGGCAGACATAACCTCACCTCGCAGACTCCTGGCTCCACATGACAGGTCTCCTGGGTATTTTTACGATATTATTGGTTGAAAAACATTTAAAATATCTTTCCTCCATAAATGCATGGGTGTAGAGTTTCCCTGTTTCCCTGCAATACCCACATTATGGGTAGGAAGTAGACGATTGGACAACTGTTTATTTTTTGGAGAGGCTCATACCTGGAGAAAAAATACCTTCCTCCCCCTTAATGGTAGAGCCCACAATAACGCACTTCATGGTTGCTCTCTTATCAAATTATTTGCCCTTATAGGTTAAGGTGTTGTAGTGAGTTTGTAATAATAGCTCTTCAGGAAGAAGCAGAGAGGAAATTAGTATACGTGTTAAATTGGTTGGTGGAATTCTGCAAAGGTGCGTGTGTAGGAAGGCAGGTACCACTAATCATATTTTGAAATCTACTCCTAAACCTAAAACCTACTTTGTAAATTTTGTTATGAACTTTTGAAAGTGTTGAGTTCGCTCATTTTTTTTCCCAACTAACAGTGAATGTGCCTCTGGTTTGACGCTGGACATGTGAGGGACCGTGAGGACATGATGACACCGAGGCCCTGCCCCAAAGGGACGTGGTGGTCTATCGGCTGGAGGTGAGGAACCGCTCCTGCCACACTCAGAAGGCCGAGGGGTGTTAGAGCCTGCGCGTCCCCCACTCCCCTGCTCACATTTTCAGATTTGATTTCTGCCCCTAAAATGAAATCCTCTGTTCAAACCAACAAGTTCCACTGTTATAAAGTGTCTTAGAGTATCTTTAAGAAGCCTTTCTGGTCATTGCTCAACTGTGGATCCTTGTCTTTGGTCCAACCTACCCTACAGTGTCTTTCCTTGGCCTCCAAATGCCAGCATTGCCCCTGCGGACTCTCCTTGCTTCAGGAAGGGAGGGTCAACGGCCCTCGGCTCCCATTCCAAAACTTTAATCTACTCCAATGTCATTCGGGAATCATTTCTAGGTATGTCTGCATACAACATACACACACATGTGTGTGTATAAATGCATATACACATGTATGTCTGTATAGTATACATTATGTATATATGCATATATATTACGCATTATACACACAGGCATATATTTGTGTATATATTAACGTTTCTGTGTGTGCCTCTTTTCCCTTTGTACTAGAGGCAGGTAGTGGATGATCGGACAGTTCTTTTTTCCTAGTGGAAGGTCGTGGGGAGCAGCAGAACAGAGGGCATGTGATGTGTCTGCAGGTCAAAAACTGCAATATTGACAAAGAAATGAAAACATGAGTTGGTTTATGGCTCTAGATTTCACAGCTCAGGGAATACAAGGAATTTTGTAATGATCCAAAGAGGCATGTCCCTGTGGCGTCCTCATAACTGAGCTTGAGCCACGCCTTTGGAAGTGAGCGATATTATACAATTCTAGTGATAAGACCACTTGGAGTTAACATGACCCAAATCCCCGTGTGGCAGCCTGCCCTGCCAGCCAAATCCCTGCAGGGCTTATTAGCTTCGTGGAAACATGGTGGCAAACACCCCTCCAAACTGGGCCCCCATCTGATGCCTGCATCTGGGGGTGGGTGCAGTGCACTGGACCAGGGCAGTGGCTCTCAACCTTATGGGCGCACAGAATCACCTGGAGAACTTCGAAGTCACTCCTGGTGGCGCTCCCCGCAGCGTCTCCCCTGAGTGGTACTTTTACTAGGCTGGACCTGGGCCCTTGAAAGGTGGTTCCATAGTCCCACCAACTTTGGGAACCAGTGCAGTGGGGTCATCGGCCCAGATACTTGATATTTGGGGCCAGAAACTACCAAGGTGGCCTCTCTTCTCTCCTTTTCCAGAGAGGAAGGTTGTGGAGAGAAGCAGGACCAGGAGTGTGTGATGCGTCTGGAGACGGGAGGCCCAGGCCCTCCTGCAGGGAGCAGGGGCCCTGTGGCTGTGGCCATGGCCGTCAGTGCCCGGCTTGTGGGGACCCCGTAAGAGGCCCCCTAGGAATACAAAGCGGGCAGCCGCGCTCTGCGTGCCTGTGCCGGAGCCACGGTCCCAGAAACGAACGGTGAGGCAGCACGGAATCCAGAGGACAAGAGGACTCTGTTTCAGCAGATCCATTTATAAGGAAAACAGCAGACGCAAGAGGCACACATGGGAATATTGTTATTGGAAAGAGCATTTTCCTAAAGAATTTTTATAAATGGAAACTGCCTCAAGTTCAAGCCGTATTTAAAAACACAACCACATGGGTGGCAGGAAGGAGGGAACAGCTGTGTTCAGATGTTTCTCGGAAGGGCTGCGCATCTGACCCCGTTCAGCTGTCTCCCCCAGGCCTGGGTGGCTGGGGTCCTGCTGCGCCGGGACCCACCCCCAGCCCTTCTGAGGCCTCTGTGACCAGCCAGATGACCACGCCGGGCGCTGGGAGAAGGGCTGTCCCTTTTAGAGATAAAGTTTCCCCCCGGGATGACTCAGGAACAACTCGTTTTGCTCCTGGAGGGAGAGTGGGCACTGACTATGTGAGCGAGTGAGAAGTCAAGCGGCCCAAGTCCAAGTCCCGGGAGCGGTGTGAGTGCAGCTGAAGGCCCAGCATTGCCTCGGGGTAGCTCGGAGATTTTCTCTCGCTTCCTTTGACCCATAATGGAATGGGCTGGGCCAATTTTGGGTATTTCTGGGCGATTGCTTGGGAATGAATTGAAGGGATGTGGCGAATTGGAGAAAATACTTTCTGAATAGATGAGGAGTGAATGTTTGCTGTGGTGCGTAGTGTAGGCCGTCTTCTGTGGCATTTTTTGGAAATTGCCATGGAACTTAGCTTTTCTAGAAAAACCCATTTCTATGTGAAGTGAGGTATCTGGTCCACCCCCAGCTCCATGCCGCAGGCAGTTGGCTGGGCCCAAAGCAGCGGCGGGCCCAGGGCAGGCGCAGAGAGATGTGTTTAACGAATGAGAGAGTAGAGGTCGCCCCTGTGAACTCTCAGAAGCTTTTCTGAAATAGAATAGTCGCCCCTCATCTGCGGGGGCTACATTCCAAGACCCTCAGTGGATGCCCGAAACTGTGCATAGAACCGAGCCCTTGATATACTGTTTTTTCCTATATGTATGTATCTATGATAAAGCTGAACTTAAAGTTTAGGCACAGTAAGAGATTAACCGTATAACTAATAAAATAGAATGATTACAACAATATGCTGAAATAAACGTTATGTACTCTCTCTCTCGAAACATCTTATTGTGCTGCGCTCACCCTTCCCGTGATGTTGGGAGGTGACACCACGCCTACGTGACCAGATGAAGCGAGGCGGTGATGCAGGGTCGTGACTTGGTGATGTGCTACTATAAGGGTGACTCGGGCACAAGCTACAGTTGATCTGATTGATAACTGAAGAGGCTACCGAGTGACCAATGGAGAGTGTATACAGTGTGGAGAAGCTGGGCAAAGGAGTTCTTCACGTCATAGGCTGGACAGAGTGGGACGTCTCAAGATTTCATCGTGCTAGTCAGAACGGCACACAATTTAAAACTTACAAATTGTTTATTTCTGGAATTTTGCATTTAATATTTTTGGACCTTGGTTGACTAAGAGTAACTAAAACTGGGGAAAGTGAAGCCCTGGATAGGGTTGGACTGCTGTAGACAAAAGACCTTTAATACACATTTCCCCCCAAATTAGTCATTTCAGCTCCCAGGAAACAAAAACTTTTCTGACCTCCTACATATTGTCTTATATCATATACATGTAATTAATGTAATAAAATCGGTTTCTCCTATTCATGACGCCTTGTGAGCACATGCTATGGAATCAGGCATCATTCAGGAGCTTTGTAAGTACTAACCCATTTCTATCCTCAGACGGGGGTAGGGACAGCTCCGCCCCTGTCACATCCCAGGACATGGAGGCACAGAAGAGATAGAGCCCCAGCTAATGAGCGACGGAAGGGGACTCCAGCCCATGCAGTTGGACTCTGGACCTTGCTCCCCTAACCAGTGCCTGCACTGTGTCTAGGGGCCATGGTTGTGCCTGGCCAGCACTCATTCCTTCCTTCTGGGATGCCCTGGCCCACCCCATGGCTGATGTCCTCACAGGACTCTGTCCCTGACCATGATTCATTGGTCAATGGATGTGCCCTGATTCATTGGTTTATGAGTTCTTTCCCCAGTGTTTTCAAACTTGAAACTAGCAAAGAGTCAAGGTTTATTTCTTTCCAATAATTGTGAAATCCAGGAGTTGATTGGCAGCCACATCTGCCACCACAAGGGGAAGGGTCTCTGCAACCAGAGAGAGGAAGGCAGCTCAGAGAAACGGGGAGAGACCAAGCATCCTGGGGCCTTGAACCTCTGGTTCCTGAGGTTCCCACAGCCCGCCAAGCTCCTGCCATGGGCTCCATGCTCTCTGTACCAGCTCCCCTTTGGGCTGAAACTAGTTTGAATGGGGTTTCTGCCACTGACAACCTAGATAGTCCTGACTAGTAGAGGCCTTTTATCAACAAAGGAGGCCTTTGTCCAGGGAGGCATGGGGGCATGGGAGCCTCTCCCTCAAGGCCTGCCCACAAGATGGGGGCTGTCCAGGGGGCCTCACACCCTTGTTGATACTCCAGATGTTACCAAAGATGCTGCAGGAATTTATCCCGTGATCTCCTGTGAAGGGACTTTGCTGGTGGGGGAGTCTCTTTCCCTGCCCCTTAAAGTTAGGCAAGACAGGTGACTTGCTTTGATCAGGAGACTGCCTCAGAGGTGGGTCCTGTGATCTCCAAGCCTAGGCCTCAAACAACTGCTTAGCTTCTGCTTTTGCCATCTTGGATCACTGCCCTGAGGCAACCACATAACCACGGTCAGCCCCCTGGAGGGTGAGAGTCCTCAAGGAAGAGAATTCAAATGTCCAGTGAAGAGCCAGCGGGTCAATGGAGATCACAATGACAACGGGACCCGCGCCGTTCAAGCTTGTGTTGTTCAAGGGTCAGCTGTCCTTTGTGGCCTATGGAATGCTTCGGCACCTATAACGCAGGAGAGGGTTCTTGTTAGCTAGCAGGCTGCACTGAGGCTGAGCCCCTCAGTGTGCGTAAGGGGCTCAGTGTGTGATGGCTCCTGCCTGGGAGAGCAGGTATGCTAGCTGTGCACCATCCCTCTTGGTGGATAAAGCCCTGGGTGTCATCTGAGCGCTGGTCCGAAGAACACAGAAGTCTGCTTGAAAGGACCCCACTGACCAGATCTAGGATAATCTGAACATCAAAATAAACAGAGATTATAAGGAATTATAACCTTTTGAATAGGACAATAATCGATGAGTCTATATTGAAAGAAATGATTAAATAAAGAGACAAATGTGGAGAAGGAATGTGCTTTCTTACAGTCTAATGCCAACGAGCGCATTTATAATTAGTGGCGACTTTCCATGGAAGGGCCACTCTGCCCAGCAATATTGAAACATTCGTGGCACAGCAAGCGGCCTGCGGGGAGCGGGGAGCTGAGGGGAGTGTGGAGGGAAGGCTTTACATTTTTAAGTTTTTTCCTTTTGGAACACTCTACTGAGATATAATTTACATGCATACAGTTCACACATTTAAAGTGAACGATTCAGTGCCTTTTAGTATATCCCAGATTTGTGCACGATCACCACTGTCACATTTTGAACACTTTCATCACCCCCCCCCCCAAAAAAACCTATACCTTTTGTCTATCACCCCCATCTCCTCAGCCCCTTCCAGCCCCAGGCAACCACTAACCTACTCTCTGTCTCTATAGATTTGCCTGTTGTGTACCTTTCATGTGGACTCGTACAAATGTGGCTTCAGTACCTGGATTCCTTCACTTAGTAGGTTTCCAAGGTTTACCCATGTTGTAGCGGTTATCAGGGCTTCTTTCTTCTTAAACAAATGAACTAAAGGTTGTTAATTTCTTCACAGAGCAGGCCTAGAACTGGTAGCTCAGAAGGTCGCTGGGGTCACACTCAGAATTTTAAACCTCTAGTTGTTTTAAGAATAGCCAAGCAAGCAGACTTTTAGCCATTTGTGGTCTTCCTGCTCTGCGCACCCTGGGAACCACACGGAGTACCTGCTGTGCATCCATGAGACAGAGCCCTAGTTTTTAAGGTCCCAAGGTGCCACAGCTCTCTGAGCTCTCTCACCCAAAGACTTCCCGCCTGGTTGCTGAGCAATATCACCTGGATAGCTCCCTTCCCATCCCTCCCCCTGGATTTCCTTTGCCCTGCTCTCCTTTGGGATGGTGGCCCCCTTGCCATAAGACTCTGCACAGTCTCATGCTGTGAGGGATTCCCCTTGCGTGCAATCCCGTCCCAGGGCTGCCCCAGGGAACTTCGTGTGTGTCGCTGCCTTTGAGGTCATCTCTTTTTCCTCCAACACCCCCTAATCTCTCATGATCCCGACAATTCCTTGTCATTGCTGAAGAGCATTTCACTCTATGGATAGACCACATTTTGTTTATTCATTCAGCACTTGATGGAAATTTGGGTTGTTTACATATTTGGGCTATTATTTTTGCTGTTATGAGCATTTCATGTACAAGCTTTTGTTTGAACACTTGTTTTTATTTCTCTTGGCTATCTGTAGAGCTAGGTGTAGAATTGCTGGGTCATATGGTAATTCTATTCTTAATCTTTTGAGGAACTGCCAGATTGTTTTCCAAAGTGACCGAATCATTTTACATTCCCACCAGTAGCGTATGATGGTTCCTATTATTCCACGTTCTTGCCAGCCCTTGTTATTACCTGACTTTTTATATTACAGCTGTCCAAGGGTGTGTTAAATGGTATGTCATTGTGAGGTTGTTGTTTTTTGTAGCTTTTTTACAGCTTAAAATATTACACATTTATTTTTAAAATGTTATCTTTATTGTTGGAAGTATTATTGACGTCCTCCTTTTTCCCCATTGACCCCTTCTAGCCCCCCCCCCCCCCCCCCATCCCAGGCCTTTACCACACTATTGTCTGTGTCCATGGGTTATGCATATATTCATGTAAGTTCTTGGGTTAATCTCTTCCCATCCACTCACCCATCCCCACCCTCCCTCTGAGATAAGACAGTCTGTTCCATATTTCTATGTCTCTGGATCTATTTTGTTTATCAGTTTATTTGTTCTTTAGACTCCACATATGAATGAAATCATGTGATATTTGTCTTTCTCCGACTGGCTTATTTTGCTTAGCATAATCCTCTTCAGGTCCCTCCATGCTGTCTCAAAGGGTAAGAGATTCTTCTTTTTTGCTGCTGTATAGTATTCCATGGTGTAAATGTACCCCATATTTTTTATCCACTTGTCTACTTACGGGCACTTGGGCTGTTTCTAAATCTTAGCTATTGTAAATTGTGTTGCTATGAAAATTGGGGTGCATATATTTTTTCTGATTGTTGTTTTGGATTTAAATAAATAAATAAAGAAAGAAAGAAAGAAAGAAAGAAAGAAATAAAAATATTACACATTTATTAGCTCACACATCTATAGGTCAGAAATCAGTTGGGCTTGACTGGATTCTCTGCTTAAGCTCTCACAAGGCCAAAGTCAAGGTATCAGGGGGCTGGGCTCTTATGTGGAGTCTTGGGGAAGAATCCATTTCCAAGCTCATCCAGGCTGTTGGCAGGAGTCAGTTCCTTATGCTTGTAGGACTGAGGTCTTTGTTTCCTTGTTTACTATCAATGAGGGAAGAGGGTCACTCTATGCTCCTAGACCCATCTCTTTATGATGTGCTGCCAGTAACAGCACATCAAATCTTTCTCCTGCTTCCAATCTCTGACTTCTTCCTCAGTGACCAGCCAAGAAAAAACCCTCTGCTGTTAAAGGGCTGAAATGATTAGACGAAGCCCCCTGGGATAATCTGCCTCTTGAATAACTCAAAGCCAACTGATTAGTAACCTGAATTACATATGCACAAGCTCTTTTGTCATGTAATTTAACATCATCATGGGTGTGCTGTCTCCTCATAGTCACAGTCCCAGGGATTAGGGAGGGAAGTCTTGGGAAGCGTTTTAGGGTTTTATCAACTCCATGTATACCTATAAGTAACTGCTCTACAGGTGTCCCAGGAGCCAAATACAAGAATGTTCGTGGTAAACCCCAAATTGTGATATAGTCATAAGATGCAATCTGCACAGCAGTAAGAAACACTAGTAAGTGAAATCCGGTACAGCAGTAAGAAATACATGAAATTCTGTAGAGGAGTAAGAAATACGTGAACTACAGCTGTGCTCATCAACGGGGATGAATCTCACGAACAATGTTAAGAAAAGAAATTTATCACAAAAGAATGAATAAATTGGCCCCTTTCATGTAAAATACAGATAGAGGCAAAATGAGCCTGCTGTGTGGCCAGATTTTACTGCACAGGGATGCACGGAATGTGGTAAAACCGTAAAACAGGGAAGGAAAGGATTCTTACAAAAGTCGGGATGCAGTTACTTACATCTCAGAGACTAGGAAGGAGGATGCCTCAGGGAGAGGAATTAAGAAGCTTTTCAGTTACTCTCATGTTCTACTTTCTAAAATCCTCACCCAAAGATATGTTCAGAGAGAAGAAGGGAGAGGGAGAGAGAGACCATACACGTCGCGACTGGTGATGGAACCTGCAATCTAGGTATAGGCCTTGACTTGGAATAGAACCTTCAACCTTTCGGCGTGTGGGCGACGCTCCAACCAACTGAGCCACTGGACCACGGCTCACGTTCTACCTTTTAGCCTGTTCTCCTTGTGGCTTTGATTTGTATTTTCTGATAACTACTGATGTGGAGCATCTTTTCATGTGCTATTTGTATATCTTCCTTGGAGAAGTGTCTGTTCAGGTCCTTGGTTCATTTTTAAGCTGGGTTATTTGGCTTTTTATTACTGAATTGTAAGAACTCTATATATTCTGGATACAAGTTCCTTCTCAGATATATAATTTTCAACTATTTTCTCCCAGCCTGTGGGTTGTCTTTTAGCTTTCTCAGTGGTATCCTTGGAAGCACAGAAGTATATAATTTTGATGAAGTCCAGTTTATGTATTTTATATTTTATTACTTATGCTGTTGGTGTTATACTTAAGAATTCATCGCCAAATCCAAGATCATGAAGATTTAGGTCAATGGGGAAAAAAGGAGACATATGTAATACTATATGAAACAATATAGAATTTTTTAAAAAGATTGTCTTTTTCTAAGAGTTTTACAGTTTTAGCCTTTACATTGAGGTTGCTGATCCATTTTGAGTTAATTTTTCCTATAGCGTAGGATCCTTTACATGTGGTTATGCACTGTGTCATGCCGTTTATTGAAAAAAAACAAAACACACACGAACCCCAAATAGTTCTCCCCCCGCCGAATTGTCCTGCCATCATCCGTGTCTAAAAATCAATTGAGCATAGACCGCTGGGTTTCTTTCTGGATTCTCAGCTCTATTCCATTGATCTGTGAGTTTTTCCCGTTGTCAGGACCACAATGTCTTGATGCTTAGAATGGAGGCTTTTATGTGACTCATTCCCCCAACTAGTGAATCACTCAGGTCAGGCTCTGCCCCCTGCACCTAAGGGTGTGGTGCCTTTTAAAGGTGCTGCTGCCCTGAGTATTTTGTCCTGGCTGCTTCTCTGTGCATGTCCGTTGTTTCTCCTCCCTTTCAGCCTTTCTGCGGTGGCTTTTGGCCATTCCATCCCCCCCCCTCCCGCCCCCCTGCCCATGGAATACTGCCCTCCACCAGGTCTCTTGCAGCTTCAAGGTCATCATGACCTGAAGCAGCAAGAGACGTGGTGGAGAGTAGTGATCGAACTCAGTCTGCGGGGGATGGGGGCTCCTCTGCGCCCCCCGATTCCCACGGACACAAGACTTTGGGGGGTTGACTCTGTGTCCTTCACGTGTTCAGCTCTGAATAGAGAATGCCGAGGTTAAACCCACGGCATGAAACAGCTACTGAGGCATGGAAAGGATATTCCAGAAGTACGGGAACACTCCAGGGGAGGAAAAGAACATGGGTCCAATTCCTCAATATTTGGGACTTTAGCTATCAAAAGTCCTCTAGCCTTCCAACCCCTGGAGGGAGGTCAAAAAGAGATGCTGAGAAGTGAACCATTTGTGATTAGGAGTACCATGGCTTTAAAAACCCCTCTCGACCAGAAACATTTCTAAAAAGGGAAACTTTACAACCCCCCCCCCCACGCGCCGCCCCCCCCCGCCCCCCCCCCCCCCCCCGGACATAATAGAACCTGGACCTGGAAAGGCAACGGGAAGCAGCCTCTGCCTCTGCCTTCAGGAGAGGCGCTCGAGGAGAGGAGGCCCCCCAGGAGAGTGTTCCGTGTGGGAGTGGGACCTGCAGGCAGTCAGGTGGCGCGGGACTGGAAGGAGGTCCCTGCCATGCTCTGCGGGGGAGTGAGAAGCCCTTACACAACCTGGGGATGCCCTTCAGGAGAGGCTGGGGTGGTGATTCAGACAGCGGAGGCGTCTAGTCGGGAGGGGCACAGGAGCGAGTTCGGGGACGCCTGGAAAAGCCTTATTTCCTGGACGAGAAAACAGCATGCCCATTGGTGACCAGGAAGGGTAATGTGAAGGGGGCAGGGGCCAAGGCCAGATGTAAGTTGTACAGCCAGAGTCCCAGGGTTCATAGCGGCATTCTAGCCACTAGCGCCAGACCCCTGAGGTCTTGGGAAGAGAAAATGCCCGAGGCTGACCAGTTGTGTCCAGTTGGCTCATGGGGAGGCCCTCCGCCTTCTCTGCCGGACACGAGGATGAATCAAATGACACATTCCTACCTACAGCTGGGGGTGACTCTGTTTTCCTTTCTGATTGACATTCCATTTTTCTCTGCTCTTAACACCTCAGTTTTAAGCCCTCCCGCTCCCTAAAGGTGAAGGTTGGGCAAACCCGTAAGCCAGGGTATCCTGTATGCTGCTCATCGCCCTCCCGCACCCCCTCCTCTTCCGCTGCAGCCCGGGGAGTCTGCTGTGTGGCTAGAAGCCGGGAGGCTCTGCTACCTGTGCCCATGGTTCTGTGAGTTAAAGATGAGGGCACAGAAAAGGGGTGCGCTCAGAGCCAGGCCTGGAGGACCTGTGCGACACAGGAATGGCCAAACCGTGGCTGCGAGATCACAGTGGCCAGGTATTTACCCTTCGGTCCCACCCTGCCTGGGTTCAGCTACGGTGACTGTGGCAGCCGACCTCTGGCACCCTCCAGGGATCTGGCCTCCTCAGTCTTCCCCTTTGCAACCTCTCCCTTTCAGTGTGGATGGGAACTTGCGTTGCTTCTAACCCACAGAACATGGCAAAGGTGGCGAGATGTCATCTCCATGATTATGTGACAGGAGATCATAATGTCCTTGCTAGCAGACCTCCCCCACTGGTTTGGTGACATGGGCCACCAACATGCTGTGCGGAAGCAGACAAAGAAGCTAGGAAGCCCTGGCCGGTGTGGCTCAGTTGGTTGAGTGGCATCCCGTGCATGGAAGGGTCGTGGGTTTGATTTCGGGTCGGATCCCCGGTTGGGGCATCCATGATTTTTCCTCTCTCCCTCTCCCTTCCTCTCTCTCTAGAATCAGTGGAAAACATCCTCAGGTGAGGCTTTAAAAAAAAAAGGTCCTGAGGCCAGGAAGTGAGGTGGCCTTGGGCCAACAGCTGGGGACTGAAGCCCACACCCCAACAGCTGCCACCTGCCAACACCCCCAGCCGAGTTCCAGATCAGACCGCAGCCTGGCCACACCCTGATTGCGGCTTCATGAGACCCCATCCCCCATGAGACCCCATCCCTCATGGGACCCCACTGTCTGCTGACCTGGGCCTGAGTTCTTGACCCACAGAAGCTGTGAGATAATGAACAGGCTTTGTTTTAAGCTGCGAAGTTTGTGGTAATTTGTTAGACAACAAAAGGGAACGAGCAGACGCACAAGTGGACGGGGCGGCTCCGCAGACGGAGGGAGGAGGAGTGAGTCTCGCCAACAGCTCAGGAGGGGTGGCTCGCCCCGAGGGAGTGTGGCTGGCATGTTTAGAGCAGACTCCCCAGCCTTCTTCCTCTGCTCCGTCCCCAGGCACCCCGACTTCTGTCCCTCATTAGTCTCCTTAAGTCTGACATTAAAACAGGTTTTCACAGACTAGAAAGCGCGGTGCAAGCACCCTTGGGCGTTGCCGGGCGCAGCCACCTCTCCCTTGCCCTCCGGGCTCTTTCCCGCTGGATCCCTGAACTCCTTAGGAAGCCCAGCAGAGAACAGTGAGATGTCTGGGGGTGGGTGTGTGAGGATGCACCCTCTAGGGCAGTGGTTCTCAACCTTCCTAACGCCGCGACCCTTTCATACAGTTCCTCATGTTGTGGTGACCCCCAACCATAAAATTATTTTCGTTGCTACCTCATAACTGTAACTTTGCTACTGTTATGAGTCGTAATGTAAATATCTGATATGCAGGATGTATTTTCATTGTTACAAACTGAACATAATTAAAGCATAGTGATTAATCACAAAAACAATATGTAATTATATATGTTTTTCCCGATGGTCTTAGGCGACCCCTGTGAAAGGGTCGTTCGACCCCCAAAGGGGTCGGGACCCACAGGTTGAGAACCGCTGCTCCAGGGGCTGCAGCCCAGCAGAGCACCGTTGGACGTCTGGGGGTGGGTGTGTGAGGACGCACCCTCTAGGGGCCAGCAGAGCGCCAGGGAACCGTCCGCGGAAGCCAGGGAGGAGCCGCCGGTGCGCAGCCCGCATAACAGCGTCCGGCCCAGGCCTTGCCACCGCCTCCGCCTCCTCCAACTTCCCACCCCGACCCGCTCCTGCGGAGCCGCACCCTCTCCCTCCCAGGCTCTGAGAGACTGTAGACCAGGGGCATTCCCTGCCAGTCCTCTTCTCCCAGAGCTTCTCCCACAGAAACGCCAAACCACGGGACCCCTCTCCTCCCCAGAGGGAGGCGAGGCCTCAGAGCGCCTTCTTTCCTTTGCACCCACCACGGTCCTCTCCCCGCAGCCCGCGCCTCCCACGCGATGGGGTCCCCCCTCCCGGCCCGCAAGCCCGCCCCGTCGTCGCATTCACTGCACCTCGATTGGTGGCTCTTCCCACTGTCCCTCCGACCACTGCGCCCACAAGCACAGTTTACTGAGCGCACGTGCCGGGTGCAGGCTTCCTGCCGGGTCACTTGCACGCACACGGTCTCCTCCAGGTGTCAGCTGCCCGCCCCTCCCTCACGCCCGTGGGGGAGGAAACTGATGAGGCACCAAGGCCTCTTGCCCTGAATTAGCCTCCAGCCAGGGTCCCCCAGGGCGAGGCCTGGGGGTCCCACCCAGAGTGGGTTCGCGTGCACAGCAGGGCTGCGCGTCACCATGGGAACCTCCCGACCTGTCCACCCCGCGAGGTTAGCGGCCACCTATTTCCATTCGCTGCAGGAAGCTGGGCGCAGGGAGCCCTGGGGAATGCGGGTCACCTGACAGCGTCGCCTCTCTCGGGGCAGAGGGCAGCCGCCAGGAGAGGTGGGGCTGCCGGGGACACAGAGCCCTGCCCGTCCCCACGAGTCCCCCTGTAGGCGGCTCCGCACAGCTTCCGCCTGTTGGTGGTGCACAGCTTTCAGGGTCTCTGGCTTCCTCCCACCGTCAACTCCTGCTTTATTTCAAAGCTGCCCCTGAGCGCCCGCAGCCTCAGGTGACCAGCACCTGCAGGCGAAGCTAAGCCCGCACCCGCAGAGGATGCGCGTTCCCCCGCAGAGGAGGATTTCCCTGCGCCCTCGCCCATTTCACCTCCTGCGCGTCAGAGACCGGCCCAGCAGCATGTGTCTGCTCGGGTTATCTCTCTCGGCCGTGCTGTGTTCGTCTTATGGTTCATGTCATTTACTGAATCAGTTTCCGCTGATGGTCGTTGGGGTGCTCCGTAGTTTTTCCCGAGCAGGCTTCAGGGGTGGAAGTCTGGCTGGGTGTGGGGGGAGGGGGGGAGCGGGGGCGGGGGGGGGGGGGGGTGGCGGCTGGCCGTCATCCGTGTGTCTGTCCCGCTCAGAGATCCACAGCCAGCGGAGCCCACGGACTCGTGGAGATGCTCCATCAGGCAGAGAGGCGCCACACAGACACAGGTCGGGACAGGGCCCAGGAACCGACTGCTAAAGGAGCACAGACACAGGTACTCGGGCCCCTGGGTCCCCCATGGAGCTGCCATGGCACAGGGGTGGGACGGGCACGCTCTGGAAAGCCTGTGCCGTGGGTTCTAGAGCTACCTCACAGGGATGCTGACTGCTCGCACTCTGAGCACAGGCCACGGCCTTTCTGCCTCGTCACCGGGGCTGAGGCGCCAATGCTGAGTGGCCTGCCCGGGCCACCACTCTTCTAGCCCTTGTGTTGCTTCTGAAAAATTCCCAGTTTGAAACTCACCCCCAGCCCTGCTTTCTGCTCCTTGCAGCCCCTTTAAACACACGCACATGTTTTTATTGACTTTAGAGAGAGAGAGGGAGGGAGAGGAACATCGATGTGAGAGAGAAACACACATCCCGTGTGCACCCCAATCAGGGATGGGACCTGCAACCTGTGCCCTGACTGGGAATCGAACCGGCACAGCATGATGCCCAACCAACTGAGCCCCAGCGGCCAGGGCAGAGCCCCTTGCTAGAGCTTTTCCGGCCTCCTTTTCCAGGATGAACTGAATAAGGTCGGCGGGCATTTATTGGACGCCTGCTGTTTGCAGAGCACTCCTGTCCTCCTTACCCTGTAGGGTTCCGAATGGCAGGCAGTTGTCTAAGGGATTCCGGGGTGTCCCATCACCCCCTTGGGCCTCGGACTCCAGGGGCGCATCTTCTTTCAGCACCTCAGAAGGTGGTCTCAGGACAGCTACGCACGAGGGGAGGGGCTGTCCCCCGCTCACCTGTCTCCTGCCAGCGCAGGGCTCCTCTGGGCTGTGCTCGAGCTCCAGCTCCGAGTGATTTGCTGGAGGTTGGGATGCCAAGGGCCACACCGGCTCGGGGCCAGGTGGGGCTTGGTGGCGAGGGACCTTAGAGGTTCCTAAAGCCAGGGCCGCGGGCAGGGTGCGGACAGACAACATGCTTCTGTAGTCTGGACACGAGGGAGCCGTATCCAGTCAGAAAACGTCACCCACCCTTGTCCCCACCTCCCACCCACAGTCCCCAGGGCCCCGGGGGGACACAGGGTGGGTGATAGACAGCAAGCAGCGGGGCCTCAGGCCTGCAGCTGCCAGCCCGCCCCTGGGCTGTCAGAGAGGCTGTGGGGCTGCCCGCCGCTTCAGGGCGTGAACAATACGGCCGTTCACCGGGAGGCACAGGCCAGGCTCTATCGAAGCCGCGCAGCAACCTGCAAGCCGGGTCTCAAGCCCACAGGTCACAGGGAGGGACAGGGAGCTGGGAGCTGTGTGCCCCCGCGGACAAACCATGAGCCCGGCGGAAACCTGGGTGGCAGCCTGGGTGGAAGGGAGGTGGCTGTGGCGGGGGCACAGGGAAGCGGGCGCATTATAAAGGCCCTTTGGGCCTTGCCTCCTGAATGGAGCTATTTATCGGGGAATCCATAATGTTGGAGCAGCTTGGACTCCTTGGCAAATCCCCGGGCAAACCTCTTGGCAGGCTTTCCCTAATGGAACATCCAGAGAAAAAGTCCCCTGTCCTCGGTCCCTGGTAACCTCCGGCCCGGCCCACGGGGATCTTGTTTGCTCTGGCAGACAGGGAGCCCATTCAGAGCCCTGGGTGGCACGGCGGAGTCTGGCCCGGAGCGGTGAGGGCGGGGAGGGGAGGGGGGGGGCGCTCTCTAGAAGCCTCCTCTGGCTCGGGCGGAGGTGGAGTGCTGACTTTATTCTGGCCGGTGAGAATGACTGACTTTACAGTTCTGTCTTGCCCCATAAACCAGAAAGCCACTTCCAGCTGGTGAAATGGGGCCAGGTGGGCGGTGTCTGGTGCCACCCTGCCACAGGAGGGTGGCGGCCGGTGGGCTGTGGTCTCTGCTGGCCACAGGGAAGGCGATCCTCCGGCCGTCTGTCCGTCAGCAGCAGGCGTGGGCGCCAGGTCATGGCCGCTGCGAGCACATGGGCTGTGCCTGCCCCCGGCTGTGGACACCCACAGCTTCCCGGCTCAGCCTTGTAATTATGATGCCATCAGAGCGCTGTCTCTTTACACAGGAGGGGCCGCCCAGACGGTTTTATTTTCCAAGGGTGGGAAACACTGTCATACCTTCGGCTCAAGCCACATGTGGGTAGGAAAAGGCTGGGCGTGAATTCCACAGCACGCTGCCCCGGGAGTCTCCCGTCCTTGGAGGTCAGACTGGCCCTGGTTGGCAGCCGCTGGCTGGAGCAGCCCAGCCCCAGGAGAGGACGAAACCCCCTTTCCAGCCAAGGGCGGCCATCACGGGGAGAGCAGGGCACCGCAAGGGACATGCGCGTTTCCCCCTCCGCCTTCTTGCCTTGCTGGCCACAACCGCACGCAAAGAGCTGAAGGTGACTATACGATGCTGAACTATTTAAAAATGCTTAGCTAAACACGCTGGCTTGTTTGCTTTCTGCTGATAGTAACAGTGCACCCTCAGAGCCCTTTCAAAACTCCCCAGTGTTTCGAAAGTGGATAAGGGACTCATTCAGTGACAAGCGAAGTCTGCCCGAGCCAGGAATGAAGCCTGGGTTTCATGAAATGAGGACTAGTCGCAGACCACACATGGAGGCATTTCTGAACTCAGCTCTGCCCACCTCCTCTCCCTCTCCCTCCCCCCACCCTCTCAAGCACATGCCTCCCACCCTCACTCTTCCTCCTCACCCTGAGGGTGGGGGGTGTAAAAAGATAATTTTCCTCCCAGGCAGCAAGGGAGGAAATCTAGCTGAACATGAGACAGATTAACAGGAGAAAGTTCCAAAGTTTATTATTCATATGGACATGCAGCGTCCATAAGAATGTGACCCAAAGACGCACGGGCAGTTATGGCTTGTTTATGTGCCATTTTGGACAAAGGAGCAGGGGGCAGGGGTCTGGGATTTCAATGGGGAAGCAGGCAATTCACAGGTAGAGGACAGAAAGCCAACACGTGGCGAAGACATTCCTGCCGGGCCACCCAGAAAGAATGGGAGGAGAGGGATCCGGCAGAACCGGTTTCTCAGGGACCCTCCAAATGGGCTCAGGAGGAGGCTGGGTGAGGATGCGGGTCCCTCCGGGAGCAGGCCCTCCATGGAATTCCCGCAGGCGGGGGCGGCTCAGAAGTTCTTTCTGAGTCTTCAGTTTCTTAACAACCAGCTTAAAATCAGCACCCCCAAAGGCACATTTTGGGGTGGCAAAACTTGGGTCCCCTTCACCGACAAACAGGGGTGACTGACAGCAGCAGTGTCCACAGCCAAAGGCTGGGGTGTGGGGAGAGTCCAGGGCTAGGAGGTCCTTTGTTAGGCACAAAGCGATGAAACACGGGATGACTCCAGTGTGCACCCCTAACCCCTACCCCACCCACCCTAACGGGGCCTCGAAGAGAAGCCAGCGGTCCTAAACTAGCTGCCAGTGTAAACGGGTGTTTGTGGTGTCCCGAGAAAGGAGCTTCAAAGGGCACATGCCTGGGAGCAGTTTAAATGCAGTGGCAAGATTACTGGGGTGAAGGCAATAACATGCTCTCGGGGTGCAGTGGGTGGGCAGCAACTGCTCTGAGAGCCCCGATAATCCTCCATGTTTCCTTGGTTTTGAGGAATGAGCGGGCTTTCTCTCAAACCACCCAACCTACTTCCTGCTCTTCCTGGGCTTGTGCTGGGCCCTCCTCTGAACCAATCCCTTTTCTGGATCTCCCGGGTTCCCGCCCCTTATGCAACCCGATGCTTTCCCAGGCGTGGCTCCGCCCCTTATGGTGGCCATGTTGCCTCCCCCCCCCCCCCCCCGCCCTCCCCCCCTGCCCCTCCCAGCACAGGCACCAAGCAGAGGAGTTCCCTTTACTGTCCCCACACCCCTACCTCATTATGGGGAGGGGACTGGCTGTTCCTGGGGAGATTCTTCCTGCTCACTTGGGGATGGCTGGGGGATTGAGCCCCTTATCAGGGATGTGTGTGTGTGTGTGTGTGTGTGTGTGTGTGAGGGGGAGCGCGCGGAGAAGGGGGGGGGGGTGCCCCGGGAGCCTGTGATGGCTATAGCTTCCTAGTAAATCAGGCCCAATGTCCGATTCAGCTCCCTAGCTCATCAGGCTTAACGTCTGATTCCATGTGCTCCCTTCCTGGACTAACTAGCCACCTACATTAACAAACACAGCTGTCAGGGAGGAAACTGTTGGGACCCAGTGGAGTTGTTGAAATCACATTTGTGTGTGGAGGCAAGAAACACACATTTCCCTAAAAATGAGGCCAGGTCTGTGGCCACTTCCAAGTAGGTGGGTGGGAGCACAGTCCCAGAGGTAGGGAGGCCTAACTGCACAGAGCACTGCCCTTTATCCGGGGTTATGGGAGCACTGCCCCCTCTCAGAAGCGTGGTTATGGGAGCACTGCCCCCTCTCAGATGTGTGGTTGTGGGAGCACTGCCCCCTCTCAGATGTGTGGTTGTGGCAGCACTGCCCCCTCTCAGAAGCGTGGTTATGGGAGCACTGCCCCCTCTCAGATGTGTGGTTGTGGGAGCACTGCCCCCTCTCAGACACGTGGTTATGGGAGCACTGCCCCCTCTCAGATGTGTGGTTGTGGGAGCACTGCCCCCTCTCAGAAGCGTGGTTATGGGAGCACTGCCCCCTCTCAGATGTGTGGTTGTGGGAGCACTGCCCCCTCTCAGATGTGTGGTTGTGGCAGCACTGCCCCCTCTCAGAAGCGTGGTTATGGGAGCACTGCCCCCTCTCAGATGTGTGGTTGTGGGAGCACTGCCCCCTCTCAGACACGTGGTTATGGGAGCACTGCCCCCTCTCAGATGTGTGGTTGTGGGAGCACTGCCCCCTCTCAGACGCATGGTTGTGGCAGCACTGCCCCCTCAGAAGTGTGGTTATGGGAGCACTGCCCCCTCTCAGACGCATGGTTGTGGCAGCACTGCCCCCTCAGAAGTGTGGTTGTGGGAGCACTGCCCCCTCTCAGAAGCGTGGTTATGGGAGCACTGCCCCCTCTCAGACGCGTGGTTGTGGCAGCACTGCCCCCTCAGAAGTGTGGTTATGGGAGCACTGCCCCCTCTCAGAAGTGTGGTTGTGGCAGCACTGCCCCCTCAGAAACGTGGTTGTGGGAACACTGCCCCCTCTCAGATGCGTGGTTGTGGGAGCACTGCCCCCTCAGAAGTGTGGTTGTGGGAGCACTGCCCCCTATGAGACACGTGGTTGTGGGAGCACTGCCCCCTATGAGACACGTGGTTGTGGGAGCACTGCCCCCTCTCAGATGCGTGGTTGTGGGAGCTCTTCCCCCTATGAGATGCGTGGTTGTGGGAGCACTGTCCCCTCTCAGATGCGTGGTTGTGGGAGCTCTTCCCCCTATGAGATGCGTGGTTGCGGGAGCACTGCCCCCCTATCAGACAGGTGGTTGTGGGAGCACTTCCCCCTATGAGAGGCGTGGTTGTGGGAGCACTGCCTTCCATCTGATGGGTGGCTGTTGGACACAGGAACGTGAGGCTGCACAAAGGTGAGCCTGTGTATCTGCTCCTTGGCTGCAAACTGCAGATGGAGTGAAGTGAACCTGACTGGGGCCCATTTCAAGTTTGGAAGATCGTGGGTTTTCTTTTTTCTCTTTTTAACTTTTATGAGACTGACGCGCTGCCTACTGCGCTAAGGAAGCAGCTTCTTTTTAACTTTTAAGTGTAAGCTCCAGTGTTTCCAGAGAGAATGAGGCAGTTCATTCCTGAAGTATTTATGGGGCTTCCTAGGTACAGTGACAGGTAAGTGTGTGGGGAAGGGCACGTGCCCAGCCCTCAGCCCCAGTCTCAGTCAGATGCTGCAGAGCAGCAGCTTCTTAAAGGACATGCTCCCCAAGTCCTGGCCCAAGACACATCACTGCCATGTGTGGCTGGGCAAAGCTTGCAACGATTTTTCATGTCTCCCCCTCCCCTGCCCCCCCTCCCCCCCCCGCACCGAGCTGTGAAGTGATTGCCCTGGGAGGTGGGGAGAGGGGGATGACCATCTTCAGTGGCTTCCCACGATGCTTCCAAGACAGAGACCTGAAGAGAAGACTTGTCTTACCTCTTACACTCACACTTTCTGAAATGAGAGAATGAGTTCGCCAAGAAGAAACAAAGCTGGAAGCTCAGAGGTTCTGTTTGGTTTGGAATGAAGAAGTCCCACAGTCCAGATGTCTCAACGGGCCAAACTCTCAACCTGAAGCAGTGCAGCGGCCAGGAGAGTGAGCTCTCCCCTGAGCTGTCGCAGGTGTCCCTGAAGTGTCCTCATGGCCTGTGACATGCTGGGGAGATCGTTGACCCCGCTCCCCAGGCCAGAGCAGGAACCAGAGATGGAACGAGGGCTCCTGGCTGAGCGGCCACTGCACATGCGGGTAGCTTTTTCGGACATTATAAATAGGTGTGGCCTTGACACCCAGTACCTGTGTCCCTCTCTTCACCATATGCACCCCAGGGGAATACATTCCCAGCCTCCCTTGCAGTCAGATGGAGCCACGTGACTGGGTTCTGACCAACAAATGTGAGCAGAAGCAACGTGGGCCACGCGCAGGCCCGGCACACAGAAACCTCCACATCATACAAAGAGGAACTCAAATGGATCATGAACTTAAATGTAAAACGTAAAACTATAAAACTTCAAGAAAAACATAAAAACGCTAGATCCTCCAATGGGTCATGTGGTGCAGGGATAAGCAAAGAGTTCTTGGGCTTGACATAAAATCACAAACCATAAAAGACTAAAATGAAAAATGAGACTTCATCAGAATTTAAGAGAAAGACCCTGTTAAGAGAATGAGAAGACAAGCTATGACTGGAAGAAAATATTTACAAACCATGATTCCATATGTCTAGAATATATAAATATTTCTCAAAACTCCATAGTCAAAAGGAAACAATCTAAGTAGAAAATGGGCAAAAAACCATGAAGAGACCTTTCGCAGAAGAGGGTAGACAGAGCACAGGAGCAGGTGAAAGGTGCTCAATATCATAAACCATCAGGGAGATGCAGGTGACAGTGACAATGAGATATCATCACACCTATCACACGGCTAACATGTAAAATAGTGGCAACACTCAACGATGATGAGGTTGACAGAAACCGATCACTCATCCATCTCAGGTGGGAATAGAAAGTTACACAGGCAACTGTCGTCCACCCCAGCATTACACTCCTCAGCATTTATCCCAGAGAACTGAAAACTTATGTTCACACAGAGACATCGATACAAATGTGTACAGCAGCTTTATTCATAGTAGCCAGAAACTAGAAATCTCTTTCTACAGGTGAATGGTTAAGCAAATTGTCATCCATCCATACCATGAAATACTATCTATATATATAAAAGCCTAAGCGACCATTACGACTGAACAATCAGAATGACCAGAATGACTGGTTGACCAGTTGCTATGACGTGCACTGACCACCAGGAGGCAGACACTCAATGCAGGAGCTGCCCTCTGGTGGTCAGTGTGCTCCCACAGCCAACCTCCCATGTCTGGCCAACCTCCCCTGGTCCCTTCACCTGGCCAGTCTCTCCCCCTGGCCAGCTGGCTAACCTCCCACGGTCCCTCCCTCTATCCCTCCCCCTGGCCAGCAGGCCCTGATCGGCCCAGCCCCGATTGGTCTGGCCCCGGTCGGGACTGGCGAGATGCCCCGACTGGCTCTGATCACCGGCCAGGCCTAGAGATTCCACCTGTGCACAAATTCGTGCACTGGGCCTCTAGTTCAGCAATTAAAAAAACAAATTATTGCTACATGTAACAACCTGAACGAATCTCCAGAGAATTACACTGAGTGAAAGAAGCCAATCTCGAACTGCATGATTCCACATATACATAATATTATTAAAATGACAAAACTATAGAGATGGAGAGCAGATTCATGGTTGCCAGGGGTTAAAGAGGGTAGAGTAGGAGAATAGTGAGTATGGCTATCAAAGGGCAGCATGAGGGATGCTTGAGGTGCTGGGACTGTTGCCTGGTTTGACCGTATCAATGTCGGCACTGGCAGTGTTGTTGTGCTAGAAGCTTGTAAGATGTTACCATGGAGAAAAATTGGGTGAAGGGTACACAGATCTTTCTTATCATTTCTCCCTCTGACACATGACCTTTACCCATTTCCCTTACTCACCAGATGATTGGAGACTCTCCGAGGACCCAGAGGAGGGCAAGCCACAGAGGGAAGGCGTCTGGGTCCTTGAATGGCTGTGTGGAGTCAAGTCACTGCCTCACTCTCACACACTGGACTGAGTTGCAATCAAGGAAACACTTTTCCTGTGCCAAACCACGATGTCTGGGGGCTGTTTGTTACTGCAGTCACTTCTACTCACCCTGACTAATGACCCATGGGAAGATCTAGGGTTTTAACCCAAATTCAGGTTCCACAGAGAACCAGCAAAGTGTGCTGGTTTTTCCATGAAGCTATTTTGGTTTCTAGTGCAAAGAAATGACATTGTTCTGTCTGTGCACAAACCTGGGACCAGCCCCGCGTCAGCACGCACTGGCTTTCCAAGTATGAGTAAGTCACTGGGCGTCTAAGCGCTATCCTCCTGGGCCGTGAGACTCAGTTCAGGAGGCAGGCGGGCCTGCATTTAAGTACCGAGGACTCCTCAGGCCGGGCTAGGGGCTGTGTGCCCAGCACTTCCTCGTGGTTCTCTTTGTGACCCGACTCTTCTGGCCGTCCTAGCCCCAGAGGGACCATTCTTAAAAACGAACCTGATCAGTTACCTTGGCTAAAAATAATGACAATGAAAAACTAGGGCCGCTGTTACTGCTATCATAGCTGCCATGTATCAAGCACCTACTATGTTCCCAATAATATTTGTAAACAACCCCAGCCTCTACTCCTGGGCTTGTGCTGGCATTTCCAAGCACAGCCCCTCAGCCCCCCAGCCCTCCAGCTCCCTCTCCTCCCCGCAGAACATGCTCTTCACCTGGCACTTACCTGGGCGCTCACCTGGGCGCCCCACAGCTCACCCTGGGGGCAGTGCGCCTGCCCTCTGAGGCTCTGCCTTCAGAAACAAGATGTGGCAGGCCTGTCCTGAGGGCCTGCACCCCAGTGCTGGGCAGAGTGCTCTGCACGCAGCTTGGGTAAGTTTGAGGGCGCCTCCTAAGGGGAGCTCCGGGAGCGGGCCTCAGGCCTCTGGGAGGCCACCGTGAAGCCCCTGGTTGCACTAGTTTTCTCTTGCTGCTGGGACACACTTGGTAAAGCCTTATACTAGTAAATGAGCATCTTGCAGTCCTGTCGGCTTGAAGTCTCCCTGGGCTAAAATCCAGGTGTCCACAGGACTGCACTCCTGTCCAGGGCACGTGGGAGAACCCGGCCCCCAGCCCTTTCTAGCTCCTGGAGGTGCCCTCGCTCCCCGGCTCCCCGCCGTTTCCTGTCCTCACAGCCACAGCGTGGGGCCTTCTCACTTGCATCGCTCCAGCTTCCTCCTCTGCCTCCTGGCACCTTCGGGATGACCTTGGACTCAGGATGACTTGGACCGGCCTGGGTAACCCTGTAAGCTCCCATGTGAGGTCTGCGCTGGCAGCCTGAGTTCTGTCTGCTGCCCGAGCGCCCTTCATCGTGGGGGGTGACAGCGTCGCGGCTCCCGGGAGTCAGGAGGTGGCCATCACACCCGCCACGCGGGCCCCAGCAAAATGAAAATGGCAGGGTAGTGACTTTCCCATGAAGCTAATTTGTTTTCAAAATTATAATTCTGAATGCATGAAGTGTCCTTTTGGGAAAAAAAACACGTGAAAAGTTGGCAAACTGAATTTATCCTGGTCTATAAAGTTCTAACTTGCAGGAAGCAATGCTTTGGCCCCAGCATCCTCTGCACAGGAGCCAGAGGCTGGCAAACTCACGGTGCAGCGAGGCTGGGCGGGGGCCTGAAGAGCCACGGCCTGGCTGAGGAAGGTGGAAATGTGAGGGTGCCCGCGCGTGGCGCGTATCATCCCATTCAGACGGGCTCCCCATGAGTGCCACGCTGGGCTGAGGTGGGACCAGCCGGTGAGCAGCCACAGGTTAGCTGCGGGAGGCAAGCGGAGGGAACACGTGTCAGCGTCCTTAGCCAACCTGTGGGCAAGGGGACATGTATATACACAGGCTTGTTTGAGGCTGACGTGGTTCCGTGGACTCAGAGGGCTGTGCGGTCTTTGACAAGTCACTCAACTTCTCTCAATCTGTTTCCTGACATCAATAAAACAAAGCGTACAACACCATCCTCAAGGCCCTGAGGAGGCTAACAGCTTCCACATGAGAGTGCTGGTCTACACACATACTACACTGTAAGTATACCAACGAAATTAACATATGGATAAATAAAGAAACATATAAAGGAGACTATAACAGTCACTTTAATCCCTGCTACCCAGAAATCCCAGAAATAAACACTGGTAATTTTGTGGCATACACTCTGTTGTTTCTTTTCTTTTCTTTTCTTTTCTTTTCTTTTTTTTCCTTTTCTTTTCTCTCTTCTTTCTTTCTCTCTCTTTCTTTCTTTCTTTCTTTCTTTCTTTCTTTCTTTCTTTCTTTCTTTCTTTCTTTCTTTCTTTCTTTTGTTTTTTAATTGATTTCAGAGAGAAAGGGAGAGGGAGAGAGATAGAAACATCAATGATGAGAGAGAATCATCAATCAGCTGCCTCCTGCATGTCCCACACTGGGGATCGAGCCCACAACCCAGGAATGTGCCCTGACCAGGAATCAAACCGTGACCTCCTGGTTCATAGGTCACTGCCCAACCACTAAGCCACATTGGTCAGGCTGTTTTTTCATTTTTAACCAGCAAGAATAAAGCAATTTCAATACCATAATGATATCCTACAGAACCCCACCAAGGTAGACAACTGACTTTAGTTGAACAACAGAAGATGTTCTGATTTTTTAAAAAATCATTTAAAAAATATATTTACCCTCCAATATTTCCAGATGCTCAGCAATATCTGCCTTGACTTCAGTCATGTTTTCCTTTTTTTTTTCTCCTAGAAATTTCTGGAAACTTCTACTACTTTCTACAGCACTGGTCTAAAAGGACACAGCTTCTAGAACCACCCTGAGCTTCATCCATGTCCACAGATGCCGGGGAGCCCAAGGACAATGAAGATCGGGAGAAAAGGGGACACCTGAGTCCTGTTCCACATTCCTGTCCTGAGCTGTTTATTTCATGACCCGTGTGGTGGCACGGTGGCTGGGCTCAGCCCACCTGTCTTCTGGCTCACCTTCCTGATCTGCTGGGCCTGGAACACTAAACTTTTCCAAACCCTCTAGCACCTGAGCTTGTACACGTGAGTTCAGGTTTGTGACAAGCTTGGGACTGAGCGCAGGCAGGGTCAGACACTGTGGTTCCTGGTCAGCAGGAGGCAGAGGGCCTTCCGTTTCACTGGCGTAGACAGTGGTGAGCAGGTGTGGCTGTGTCTTGATGACAGAGGAGGGAACAGCTCTGTGGTGGCTTTGGGAGTCATCCCCGGAAGCTCAACCTACAGGTGGCTTTCCAGCCCTCCCTCTGATTCTCTAAGCCAGTGGTTCTCATAACAAAGAAACAGAATTTCCGGAGGATAAGGCTCAGAAATCAGGATTTTAAAAAGATTCCCAGGTGATTCTAATGTGCAGCCAAGGTTGAGAACCACTGCTCTAAGTCATTTTGCTTAGTTAAGCCCAATGCCCTCCAAGCAGCTAGCGTGGATTCTATTCCTGGCTGCTGAGCCCTTCTTGAGGCTGCTGTTCTGTTGTGTCTATTAGGAGCGTCTGCTACACGTCCACATTGTGCTTGGCAGGAAGGGGTCCATCGGAGAAGCACTGTGACGGCTCACGCCATGCCGCAGCGAAGTAACTTACTCTTTTCTCAGCAGCCATACGAGCAAAGTGCCATTATCAGTTCTACCATACAGGAGGGGAAACGGAGTGGCAGGTGGATTAAATTACTTGTCTGTAGTTGCTCATAAAGAAAGAGGAAAAGGCACCCTTATCCCTGCACAGTCCAGCTCCAGGGCCTAGTCTTCATCCCCACCCTGTACTACTCTCCATGTGCCTACAGTTTGGGCCTGAGGTGGGGGACCTTGTTTCTGCCAAAGGCCATTTAGATATTTATCACATCATTCGTGGGTCATACAGAATTGTCAGCTGAAAAACTAGCCTGTTATATTTGGTGAAACATTGAATTAACTCACCCCTAATGCCTTGGCAGGGCCAGACCAAATGATTTTGCGGGCCTTATACGGCCTGCGGGCAGGACATTCCCACCCCTGGTCTAGGCGAAGTCTGAGGGCTGGTCTGATGTTTCATTTTTTTTGTACAGAAGAAAACCAACTACCATAAACTAAAGTACAGACATGCCTTGAAGATGTTGCAGGTTCGGTTCAAGACCACCACAATAAAATGAATGTCACAATATGAGTCACTTGACTTTTTTTGGTTTCCCAGTGTGTACAAAACTTATATTTACACTATACTATCCTATATAATAAAAGGGTAATATGCAAATTGACGCTAATGGCAGAACAACCAGAACGACCGCTGGACCAGTCACTATGAGGCACACTGACCACCTCTTGGTCCCTTTCCCTGGCCAGCAGGGCATCCTTTTCCTAAGGTTCCTCCTCCGAGGTCTGGAGAAGAAAGGAAGGAACAGGGCATTGTCTCTGGAGAGAGGCTTGGCCAAGGCGGGAGCTTCTTAACTCTCCTGAGGAGTAACTTCTAAGAGTAAAATAAAAAGTATTGAGAGGAAACTCTGTGGGGGCGGGGCCGGCAAGTGGGCAGGAATAGCTGACCTCTCAGTCCCTTCCCCGGCCATCAAGCATGGATCACCTAATGGCAAATGGGGAACCGGAGGTGGGTGGCGGTGGGGGCGGGGCCAGCTGCAGGCAGCTGGGGAAGATGGCCCTGATTTCAGGCCAGGCCTAGGGACCATACCTGAACACAAATTTCATGTGCCGGGCCTCTAGTAGTCTGATAAGTGTGCAATAACATTATGTTAAATAATGTATGCACCTTAATTAAAAATACTTCATTGCACCCTGGCTGGTTTTGCTCAGTGGTTAGAGTGCCAGCCCATGAACTGAAGGATCCAGGTTTAATTCATGGTCAAGGGCATGTACCTGGGTTGCAAGGCCCAATCCAGACTCAGGGTGTGTGCAGGAGGCAACTGATCAATGTGTCTCTCTCACATTGATGTCTCCCTCTATCTCTTTCTCTCTCTTCCCCCTTCTGTTCTCTCTAAGAATTAATGGAAAAAATATCCTGGGGTGAGGATATTGAACCAAAAACAAAATATACACAAACAAATTTCATTGCTTAAAAATGCTAGCAGCACCTGAGCCTTCAGCAAGCCGTGATCTTTTTGGTGGGGGGTCTTGCCTCTGTGTGGATGCTGCTGATTAATAAGAGTGGTGGTTGCTGAGGGCGGCAGTTGCTGTGGCAATTTCATAAAATAAAACAACAATGAAGTTTGCCACATTGATGGACTCTTCCTTTCACCTGAACACTTGGAGGCCATTGTAAGATGATCAGTTGGCCTAATTTCAATACTGTTGTGTCTCAGGGAGTGGGGAGGGCCCGGGAGAGGAAGGGAGACAGGGGAGCCAGCTGCCGTTGGAGAAGTCAGAACTCACAACGTTTATAGATTAAGTTCAGTGTCTTACGTGGGCGTGGTTCCTAGCACCACAAAACAATGACAACGGCAGTATCCAAGATCACTGATCACCCATCACCCAGCAAATAGAACAATGATGAAAAAGTTTGAAGTTTTGAGAGAATTACCAAAATGTGGCAAAGAGACGCGGAGGGAGCACGGGGTGCTGGCAAGGGAGTGCCGGCAGGCTGTGTGGAGGCGGGCGCCCCGGCAGTAGCAGGAGGTGGGGCCGGTGCACCTGTGACTGGGCTGTATTTTGACTCTTTGATTTTGTTTATGTTCATTTGAGCGTTTACAAATCAGCCCTGAGAGATTTCCAAACAAGAGACCATAAAGACCGCACTGCTGCTAGGTTTTCCTACGTGGAGTGTTGAGTTGCTCTTTCCCGCGCCCCCTGCACCGCCCTTCCGCAGTGATGTTCCACAGGAGGCCTGCTCAGCTCTAAGGAGCCGACCTGTAGGTCCTGCATCTCAAGTCTGGAATATTCAGCCAAAGTTACTGCTGCAAAAGGCGTGTCCAGTGTGTTCCTAAGGGGACGTGGGAGTGCGAATCGCACTCCCTACATACACAGTTCTTGCTTCCTTTGCAGGGAAGCTTCGCAGGAAAATTGCTTTTCTCTTCACTCCTCCACAGAGACAATGGATCGCTACTTGAAGAGTCGCGTGTTCCTGTGGTTGCTTGGTTTGGAATCGCCACAGACACTCAGACTTCTGCAAAGCTCCAAGTATGATCTGCATGGAATGCAACCCAACACAGGATGTCTTCCATCCAGCAGAGCCCGAGCCCCATTCATCACCATCCTCGGAGCCGGGCCCCAGAGCCTCACTGCGGCATCAGGAGCTTGAGTTCATGATTGCAGAGAGCGCATCTCTGGTCTTCCCGCCACCCTTCTGCTCATCCAACACACAAAGAGGCGATGCTAACTCGATGGGATTAAAAATGCCCAGAGCACCCAGAAGAAGGCAGGCCCGGGTGCGGCACTCATCTGCTGAGCATGAAATCTCTCCCCCGAGTGAGTGCTCCACACACAAGGCCAGTCCCGAAAGCCGATACCACCTTGGCCAGGGAGGGGCAGTGGCGCCATTGGAAACGCTCGCCAGCGGTTACCTCAGACAATGTAAACACAAAACTGGTGCTTGTGTTTATGTAAAGTTATTGGCAACAGGCCCATTCCTGGGAGACAAAGATTATCTTGTTTACAGCAGCATCCAGATGATGGACAAGACTCTGCATAACATAAATCCAACTGTGGTGGGGGGCGCCGTTAGCATAAACAACTTCCCTCAAGCAAAACAAACCAGCCGAGATGCAAGCTGGAATTCATTTGTTATCCAGCCCGGAGCTGACTTGTTTCAACATAAAACAACTGCAAAGGCAGAGGAGAGGAGTGATGTCCATGGGCATCGCCAGCCTGTCTTTCGGCGGCTGCCGGTTCTACAGAAGGTGTCTCTGGCTTTGTCAGGCCGCATTCCACCTCTGCGATGCTGCCATGCGTGCCCCTGCCCAGGAGGGTGTGGCTGTGGCCTGTGCGTGCAGGAAGGCCAGGGGACCACCAGGACACTTGCCATTGTCCTTCCTAAAGCACTTGTCCTGGCGGATAAATCCAGACTTGGGAGCCTTGTGAGTTTCACGATATAGAAACAGACATTAGGGTTTCAGGGTGAAGGCACAAAGCTGTTGTGTGGGTCACGCTGGGCGATGATCACTGTCCTCTTCTGGGATCAGACTGGCCTGGGACACTGCAGGCCCTGGGAACGCTCACCTAAGGGAGAGAGAAGCGAGCAGACCAGCCAGCTCAGGAGAGAGGAGGGACTTGGGGTGCCTGCTGACTCGGCAGCAAAGGCCCTCAGCAGGGACGGGGCCTGGGAAGCACAGGGACCCCCAGAGCGGGTGTGGGCATGAGAGGAGGAAGCCTCGGGGGAGGCCACACCGGGAGCTTCCCAAGGAAAAGAAACACTGCGTGTGTGCGAGCATGTGTGTGTGCGTGGTGTGCATGCATGGGTTTCTGTGTGTGTGTGTGTGTATGGTGCATGCATGCGTTTTCGTGTGTGAGTGTGTGTGTGTGTGTGTGTGTGTGGTGTGCATGCATGTGTGTGTGTGTGGTGTGCATGCATGGGTTGGCGTGCGTGTGTGCGCGCGTGTTGGGGGGCACAAGAGGAAGATCAGTCCCCTCGCTCCAGCCCAGCCCAGGGGACACCAGAGTGGGAGGAGGACCAGGCTGCAGGGGCTGGCGGAGTTTTCTGCCTTTGCTGTCTGATGGCCTCATTCGTGTTTATCTCGGTGACTCTGGTGTCCTGCCCAGGGGAGGGTTTGGCAGGAGTGACCATCTGTGGCCACCTAGGCCTGCTCTCTCCTGCTGGCCCGGCCATCCTGTGAGCCCTCCCAGCAGCCGGCACCCTGAGTGCTCTTCTCGCTACTGACTGACTGTTGTGCCGCCCAGGGAAGTCGCCTCTACCCATCGTCTATGGCCTGAACCTCTTCCCCATATGTTGATACCTTTGGCCTCTGAAAGCAAGTCTTTCTTCCCACCTAAGCCTACTTGTGTCCTGGCTGCCTTCACTGTCCACAGTCTACCGCCTGACCGCACCTTCCCTTCACCTCGACCACCCAGTATGTCCCTCAAACAGGGAACTGCACTCTGACTGCTCTCTGTCTGGCCACTCTCCCCCACTGTCACTCATGTGCTCTCTGATTTCAGAGACCCCCCCAGGCCCGACGTCTCCATGTCCTTCTCGTCTATGAGGTGCCTTCTGGTCCTACTTCACTCTCTTCTCATGCCACCACCCTCCTGCCTTCCCACCCCTTCAACCTTGGCCTACCTGCCAAACCTTGACTCGGATCAGTGCACTGTCCATCTCTCTGTCTCACACTTCGGCAGTCTATAGTTACCTGCTGCTTTTAGCAAATGGCCACAAAGCTTAACAGCTCAAAACAAAAACCACTTGTCATCTCACACCATTTCTGTGGCTTAGCTGGTGCTGTGGCTCAGGTCTCTCAGGAGGTGCAGGGGGTGTCAGCCCAGGCTGCAGTCATTCGAAGGCTGGACCGGGGCCGGAGGGTCTGTTCCCGGCTGGCTCTAGGCGGCTGCTGACCGGCTGCCTCGGCGCCTGCCACCAGGGCCTCTCCCTAGGGATTCTTGAACATCCTTATGATGTGGCAGCTCGCTTCCCCCGGAACAGAGCTAGTGATCCAGGGGGAAGCCACAGAGGTTTCTGTTACCCAGAGCTGGAAGTCACACACCGACGTTCCCGCTACATTCAATTCCTTAGAAGCAAGCCACTGAGACCGACTTTTGAAGAGAGGAGTGTCAAGTCATTTGTGGATATATTTCACAACCTCACTGCAGAATTCCTCCTTTCCCTCTCGTGACAGTTATCAGCCTTCTGTCCTGCCGCTGACTGCAGCCAGAGACAACCTGTGAAACCTCAACCCCGATGGATCCTGTCGTTCACCTTCTCTGCTTCTGTGTTTGGGCAGCTGAGCCTCGATCCAGACAAATCCCAGCAACAGGCCCCGGGGGCCACGCTGACATGCCATCTCCAGCGTAGCCGGGCCCTTCTGCTCCAAGACCCGGTGACCCTCCTGTCTGTGTTGGTAGCACACCCAGCGTCCAGCTCTCTCCTCAGTCCCAAACACCACCCCCCACGCTCCCTCTCTGTGGGCCATCTGCCTCTGACTCCACCGATGACTGCTGCTTCCTCCTCTCTCTCTCGCAAATGAACTTGTATCATAGACTATCTTCCCTCACATCTTAGGGGATGCGCCCTTTCTCTCCTTTCATTCAAGAATCATCATTCTTGGTCCAGTTCCCCCTCCTTCCAGCACCTTTCTAGTGGATTTTGGCCATGGAGTGAGAAGGCCCAAACTCATGTTGGTTCCAGCATTTTTAAAAAAAACACAAAACAAAATAATAATCTGTCTTTGGCCCAATCTCTCCCTCTCCCCACTCCCAGGAAACATGCATAACTCCCTTTCAGAGAACGTCCTACAGCGCCTTCCTGACACAGCTGACCTTCTAGAAAGAGTGGTTTGCACTCTTGGTCACTTTTCCCACCTTTCCCACCACCATCCACCTCTCCACCTACATCAACCTGCACTTCCTTGACCTCCATGACACTGCCAGGGGCCGCTGCACAGCCAAGTGCATGGGCGCTGGGTTATCCTGTCTGTGTGGCCTCCGAGCAACCCTAAACCCCTGGCGATGCCTCTTTTCCTGTTGGACATGCTTCCCTGCCCCATTCTCCTCCAGCTCCTCACTTCTCTCTGGCTTTTCTGCTTCTTTTGAGAATGTTCTTTGTTTCTTGGAGGGACCTCAGCAAACTCATGCCATCCTCGCCCTAGCATTCCTCGACAGCACTCTGAGTCCCGTCCTTGTCCAGGAGCTCAGAACCTATGACCCAGCTGCCCTGAACACGGCTCGCGCCTGGAATCACACATGAACATTAACCTCCACACGCCCCAAAGTAGACTGATTACATTTCCTTCCAAATGGGCATCCCTGTCCACCCGGTCACTCAAGTCAGAACCTGGGAGAACTTCCATCTTCCCCCCCTATATCTAACCAATTAAGTAATCTCAGAAAACAAAACCACAGCTAAAATGGCTGAGGCCACACTGCTGGGTTCATGGCTGCGTCTGCTGGTGCTGGGCAAGGCTCCTTGCCTGCCTGTTTTCTCATCCATGAACTGGGCCTGGTCACAGCACCTGCTTCATAGCAGTGCTGCGGTGATTGGGTGATAAATGCTTGTAGCGCCAAAGGATAAGAGCTCGGTGAAGGCTGGCTCTCACCATCTGGTCCTCTTCCTCTCCAGGGGCAGACATTGCCCATGCAGTGCTGCTCAAAGTCTGGCCCACAGGCGGGGACCAGCTTGGGAAGTGTTTGTTACTGGTCCACAATGAGACAAGTGCAGACATGGAGAATAGCCTTTAAGAGCACTGAAGCCTGGCCAGTGTGGCTCAGTGGTTGAGCGTTGACCCGTGAACCAAGAGGTCGCAGGATGGATTCTGGGTCCCAACACATGCTCTGGTTGTGGTTTTGATTCCCAAGAGGGGGCCTGCAGGAGGCAGCAGATTGATGTTTCTTTCTCCTCAATGTTTCTATCTCTCTATTCCTCTCCCTTCCTCTTTCTCTCTAAAATCAATAAAAAACATGCTTTTTTTAAAAAAAAGGTATAAAACAGCGTCTAAAACTGATACAGCAATTTGACAGGATAATTTTAAAAAATATGTTTTTATTGATTTTAGAGAGAAAGGAAGGGAGAGGGAGTGAGAGGGAAACATCAATGAGAGAAGCATTGATTGGGTACCTCCTGCACACCCCCTACTGGGGATCGAGCCCAAAACCAGGGTATGTGCACTGAACTGGAATCAAACCAGTGACCCCTCAGAGCATGGGATAGGGCTTGACCAACTAAGCCACACGGCTGGGCTGGACAGGATCATTTTATCCCTAATAATATATAAGTGGGGTTTCATCGCCATCAGGATTCCAACTATCAAAAGACCAGACAATAACAAGTGTTGGTGAGGCTGTGGATACACTAGAACCCTTGGGCACTGTTGGTGGGAATACAAAATGGTGTAGCCACGGTGGAACAGTATTGTGGCTCCTCAAAAAATTAAAAATAAAATTACTATACGATATACTAATTCTACCTTTGGGCATATACCCAAAAGAATTGAAAGCAGGGACTTGAAAATATATTTGCACACCCACATTCATGGCACTTTATTCAGCCTTAAAAAGAATGGACATTCTCACACATAGTACAACATGGGTTAATCTTGAGGCCACTGTACTGAGTGAATTAAGCCAGTCACAGAAGGACACGTACTGTGTAATTCCCCTTATATGAAGTTCCCTGAGCAGTCACACCCACAGAGACAGGAAGTAGAGTGGTGGCTGGCGGGAGCTGGCAGGAAGCGGAAGTGGGAGTTGCTGTTTAATGCTGGGTAGGTTCCGTTTTGCAAGATGAGAAAGTTCTGAGATCGGTTGTACAACAATGCAAGTGTACTTACCACTACTGAACTCACACTGGAAAATGGCTAAGATGGCACGTTTTATGTTATGTGTGCTTTACTTGAATTAAAAATCTTTGATTGAGAAATTAGGGTTTGTATTTTGTATGTCTTTTTACATTTCCCTTTTTGTAGTAATTCATTTTACAAAAGTATCTGTACAGGAAGGACTGGAAACAAAACCAAGTGGGCCCTTTGCTTCCAGCACAGCCTGGCAGGGTCTCCTCCATCCTCAGGGGTACCTGCCAGCACCCTCCCCCTCCCCAGCCCAGGCCTCACCTGTGCCACGTGATCTTTCTCAGTGGCAAGGCTAACTTTGAGTCTGTCTCGTGCAGTTTTTCAGTTGCTTTTTGCTTGCGTCCAGACCCAAAGTCCTCAGTTGGGCACACAGGGCCCTCTGGGCTCCAGTCGGTGCCTCTGCCCAGCATCACAGCCCCTCCTCCTGGGATGGACCTGCCACCCCCATCCTCCACCACGGCCCTGGGGCCTCGGGGCCCCTCCAGGGCATTGGCTGCCCTTTGCTTGCCACGCCTTTCCCCAGGCCCGCCCACCTCCTTCCTGCTTGTCTGAGAAGGCCGCCTTGTCCAGGGAGCCTCCTTGAAGGACTGGGTATCGTTACTTCCACACTAAGACTGGCCAGGGGATGAGCCCCCTTGGCGCTGAGGCTGATGTAAGACACCTTAAAAGTCCGAGGGCAGGCTCTGTGATGGGCCTCGGTGGGAGTTCTAGGCAAACGGGCTACTTTCCACCCCTCAGGTGACTCCTGGAGGGTGTTCCTGCCACTTGCCAAGTGTCTTTTCCTCCTCCAGGCACATTAGCAAACCAGCACAGTGCAGGGTCCTTCAGAGCTGAAGGGGTGGGAGGTGTTCGATCACAGGGCCCCAGGGCATGAACCGTCTGTCCCCAACCTGTGCAAACGCCATGGGCTTTCCACCTGGGGGAGCAGAGGCTGGGGCCAGGCCTCTGACGTGCTGCCCAGCAAGCAGAGAGCAGGTCCGCCCGCGCTTAGCGTCACCACCCTGAGCAGCTTGGCTGCTTCCCAAGGCTGGTCCCTCGCTGGCCTGGGCCTCTGCTCCATCCTGCAGGGGAGACCTCGCACTTCCGGCCAGCACTGCCAGACCCTGCTCTGGGCACCTGGGTTCCAGCCGTGCGTCCCAACCCCTAAGTATGTTTTGTGAACAGCCCATATTATAACTAAAGATAGAAAGGGTGTCTCTTTTATTCTGTGAAAGGAGCTACAAGAAAGGCGCATCGTCCTGAGGCAGCCTTCCTTCTGGACAGCTAGTTCCCAGCCTCCCAGTGTGAGTGAGTGAGTGTGAGCGTGTGTATGAGCCTGAGTGAGTGTGTATGTTAGTGTGTGTATGAGTGAGTGTGAGTGTGTATGTTAGTATGTGAGTGTGAGTGTGTGTGAGTGAGTGTGTGTGAGTATGAGTGAGTGTGAGTGTGTGTGAGTGAGTGTGTGTGAGTGTGAGTGTGTATGTTAGTGTGTGTGAGTGTGAGTGTGTGAGTGTGAGTGAGTGTGAGCATGTGTATGAGCCTGAGTGAGTGTATATGTTAGTGTGTGTGAGTATGAGTGAGTGTGAGTGTGTATGTTAGTGTGTGTGAATGTGAGTGTGTGAAAGTATGTGTGAGTGTAAGCGTGAGTGTGTATTAGTGTGTGTGAGAGTGTGTGTGTGTGTGTGAGCATATGTATGTGTGTGTGTTTCTGTGTGAGCCTGAGTGAGTGTGTATGTTAGTGTGTGAGTGTGAGTGTGTGTGTGAGTGTGTGTGTGTGAGCCTGAGTGTGTATATTAGTGTATGTGAGTGTGAGTGTGTGTGCATGTGTGAGAGTGTGTGTGTGTTTTAAAACAGCAAAAAAATCTTTATAATACACAGACCCAACGTAGAAATTAGGAGTTATTTATGGCTTCCTGCAACCCTCCCAGGTATAATATGTCAGATTCAAACTGGAAACTATGTCTGGGATGAAATCCTACTTGAAACAGTTTCTTGTGGTTCATATATTCATGACTGATGACTGGTGGCTTTGCACAAACAAAATGAATATTATAATTTTGTGGATAAGCAAATAAATTACTTTTTATAGGACTCAGGCACTTCCCACGGAAGCTTTGATTCATCCAAAGAAGTGCCTATGCACACAGGTTACTGACTCACCAAGGTGCAGCCCCCGAGGCCCGGCTCTTAGGTTAAACAGGAGGCAGACTTCCTGCTTACACAGGGAAATATAAAATGCCCAGATGCAGAAAGATTCTGTGTTGACATTCTTAAGCCAGCTGGGAGCCCGGAGAGTTTGAGACCTGACCTCCATAGGAGGGAACGGACCTTTGCAGGCCCCGGAGCCCTGGGGTGAGGCTGGTGGACAGTGCCTGTCAGAGAGGCCGGCGTGCACTGTGGCCGGGGAGCTCTCGGGCAGGGCTGTGTAGGTCGGCCCTGCGGTCAGATCTCGGCCAGCTCGCTGCTGATTTTAGCTGCTGATTTTAGTTGCTGCGGGGCCTGAGCGGTGCTGCAGAGTTTTCATGGCTCTGGACCTGGACATCACCAGGGACAAAAGATTCCCGCTGGGTAGCTCTCAAAGTCGCTGGGCTGCATTTGTATAGGCACCCAAACAAGCCCCCCCCCGCCACCCCCTCCGGGAGCTGCAGTGAGAGACGAACCCGAGGCAAAGGTAAACCAGCTACAGCGACGGGACCCCTGCTACAGCGATGGGACCCCAGCTACAGCGACGGGACCCCAGCACCAGGTTCGCGGGAGATGTCATGGCACAGGCCCTCTGGGCGAGGGCCAAGGTGCTGAAATTTCAGCAAAGCAGGCCTTGCTCGGCCCAGTTCCTGCTGCCGTGAAACGCAGCTCTTCTGTGGGCTCCCTGGGAAACATGCGAGTGACTGTTCAGGGTGGGGTCCTGGGTCTCTCTCCGATGAAGGGAGCTCGCTCTATGGGGCACTGGCTTGGGGCTCAGGGTGTGTGTGGGGGGGCGTTCCGGGTGGGACACTCAGGCCCAGCCTGGGAGCTGGGAGGAAGGGGCGTGTGGAAGCCGCCACCCCACTCTGTCCCCAGCACCGCTGTCCTTAAGCTGCAGGCTTCGGAGGACCCTGTCGAGGAGTTGTGGCTGGTGACTTAATTTTTCTACCTTTATTTGATCCTAATGTTGTCCAAAGTTAGTTGGATCTAATTTTTTCACAAAGGTGGGAATGTTTGTGTCCTGTTAATGTGGCCAGAGGACAGCCAGCCGGACCAGGCCTGTGGGGGTGGGGGTAGGCGTCGGGTCTGCAGTGACTGGGAGGCTGTGCTGCTGCCCAGCTGACCAAGCAGTGGTCCCCGGGGAGGGGGAGCAAGAAGTGCTCAGAGATCTTACACCTCAGTTTCCTTTGCCAACAGTTCTGTAAACACATATCCAAGCTGGTCGCTGCCCCGAGGGCTCCGGCATGTGGTCCACCCACCCCCTGGGTCCTGCTGCTGGGGCCTCGGCTTTATGGCTTTGGAAGGCAACTGGATTGGAGCAGGCCGCGGACTTTGCTGATGCCAGAAAATTATTTTCTCTTGGATCCGAGCCCTCTTTCACTTGTTGAGAAAGGGGGCTTGTTCTGGCTGAGCTGGCAGGAGATGCATCATCTTGTTGCAGAAGACCACCGAAAAACCAAGCGACCCTTTAGAGAAAACGAGGGACACTATTTACACCAGCGGACTCAGGGAATAACTTTCCAAATCTGAGTAAAGCAACATGCAGGGGGCTTCTCTTTTATATCTTCCTGGGGTCTTTGTCCCGCAAATATGGATTATGCTTCCGGTCCTTTTCGAGGGCCTTGCAAGAAGGCCCCCAGGTGTTGGGGGTCTCCAGGCCCTATCTGATGGTTTGGCCTGGCGCCAGCGTTAATAACCCTCCCTCCGGGGCAGTGCACTGTTCACAGTTTTATGGCCTCTGTAACAGGTTCTGCAAGGCCAGTTGCTGGGAAGGAGGTAGTGAGTTAATTATAGGTTATCAAGAATGTACACTGAGCTTGCTGGCATGGATTCCAATTGGTAGCCCCCCAGATATCAGGGTTACATCGGAATTAGCCTTTTTTAGCCTTCTCAATCTCACTCCTTTGGATGCTCCAGGCACCCAGTACCGACCTGACCTGGGGGGCGGGGGGCTCAGTGGATAAGCAATAATTCAGACCTTGGCTCAAGTGTCCTTAGGGAGGCCTTCCTGAAAACAAACAAACAAGCCGAAAACAAACAGGCGAGCATAAAATGACCCACCCAGGCCTCTTCTGTTACTACCACTTAACTCTACCTGGAAGCATTTCTTTCTTTGCTTGTTGGTGATCTTTGTCCCCCTAGTCGTGAGCTCTGTGAGAGCAGGGACCTTGTCGGCACGCTCACCGCTCTGTCCCTGGCATCTAAACAGTGCCATGTTACAGGAGGCGCTGTGCAAACCGTGGAGTGAACGCATGTGCTTTAAAATGTGCAAGGATTTGTTTATTCACGTGGGTAAGACACTCGGAAATGACGAATGTCATGAAGGAAGGAGTCCTTAGCACAGGTCCCTGTGCAGGAGGTACAGTGCGGGCGCAGGCCCAGCTCGGGACGCGCAGGGCGCAGCAGGAAGCATGGGCACGCGTCTTTACCGTCTTTACCGTGGTTTTCTTGGGCAGGAAGGGGCGAGACAGGGTGAGCGGCTGAGCTGGTTTAGGAGGAGATGGCTGGACTAATTTCCGAGAGCTCTGGGCTCGAGTGGTGACCCCTCTTTGTTCACTGTCTGGTGTTGAATATTGCCTCTTGGAATGGAAAAGCCGATGGAGGAGGAGGCTCTGCGCATGGGCTGTCCCTCCTGGTATACAAGGCCCCAGGATGTCAAAGCATCATCAAATCTAGAAAATAAACAATATGATTCAAACAGAATGACTCTGACATGTGCAGCCATGTAAACGGTGTGGGCAGAGGTGTTCAGACAAAAGTGAGAACCAAACATACTTGGAGCGAGTGAGCTAAGAAACGAGGGGGTCATTCCCTTTCCATTGACCTTGAAATCGACCTTTCCTTTGGGTTGTTCTGTCAAGGGAATCCTCCGTGGGAGTGATTTTTCTGCCCTCCCCCCCCACCCCCAATGTTTTTATTGGAGCTTAACATACATACAGAGAATCCCAGATCTCGAAGGTCCAGCTCATGAATGTTCATAGCTGGACACACCCAGGAGGCGGCCCCCAGGCCAAGAAATAGAACGTGAGCAGCTGCAGGAGACCCTCTTGCATCCCTGTGTTTCCCGTGGTAACCGCCATCCTGCCGCCCACCAGCGTAGGTGGGCTGTGTCTTTTTCACCTTCGTATAACTCGCTCTTTTTCTGATTGTATTTGTGAAATCCATATTATTGCATAGGGTGGATTCTCATTGCTGCACAATATTCGTTGGGCAGGTGTACCACAGGTCCTTCATCCATTCAAATGTTAAGGAGCCTTTGGAAATGTTCAGTTTGGCGCTATCACCTCTCCACTGGCTTTGGGCCCCTGGGGTGCTGGTCAGTCTTTAACTGTGAGCAGCAGAAGTTGTCCTGGACTTGATTCAGGAAGGTGGGTTGATTGGAATCATTCTAAGTGGCTCTCAGAATAGAAGGAAAGAGGGGGCAGCAGGCTGGAAAGGATTTGAATCAGGGCTCTCCCTCCTGGGAGATGCAGAAGCGGGAACTCGTGGACAGGCCCTGGCAGGGCGGCTCAGTTGTTAGAGCATCCTTCTGACACGCCAAGGTTGCGGGTTCTACTCCAGTCAGGCCCTGCAAGAATCAACCAATGGATGCACACACAAGTGGCACAGCAAACCGATGTCTCTCTCCCCACCCCCTTCCCCTCTTTCTCTAAAATCAATTAAAAGAACAAACTCGTAGACACCTCTCTGAGATGGAACGGGAGCTGCTGCTCCCGCTGGGCAGGCTCCCCCCGTGTACATTGTGTGGAATTAGGAACATGTGATCCACGGGGATTTTACAGGGTACGATGGAAGACATACACAGACCCTGTGGTAAGTCAGTTGGGAAAACTGGTTTGAAAGGTTACATTCTCGGAACCTTTAATCTAAGAAAGTCTACTTTAACCTTCCAGGGGGCAATCTTGCCCAAACTTGACTTTTTTCATGGAGCGTCAGCTTCCCTCTGAAGAGGCATTAGCGTCCCAAGGAGCACAGCTTTGGGAGATGCTGAGCCGGAGCAGAGGGAATGAAGGGGAGGAGAGGAAAACGTGTTTGGGACTGAGTTTTTAAAGCAAAGATTAGGATTTGGGATGTTTTCTCTAGAAAACAGACGATCAGTGCTATACTTCGGGAGCAACAGTCTGCCGGCTGTGACAGCACTGTGCTTTGTGTGAGTTCTGCAGTTCAGAGAGCACCTCCGAGTCCTCAGCCCAGAGGACAGACTTGACCATCGATGCTGTGCAAGCCGAGGGCCGGGAGAGAGGATGCGCAGCAAAGTGAACGGATGGGGCTGCCCACCGACCCGGAGTGCGACCCATTTAAGATAACTGGGTTTGCAACTTCAGCCCTGGGAGTGGGTGAGGTCCCCTGGGTGAGAAGGTAGCGTAGGAGGCCTGGAGACAGGGCTTGGACAAGACCAACATAGGAAGTCCACGCAGATGAAGACGAACCTGCAAAGAATTCTCATGAAGAGCAGCCAGCAACATTGGAGGCGAACCAGGAGAGTCCGAAGATGTGGAAGTCCGGGCGAGATGGCGCCTCAGAAGGACCAGCAACAATCTCGGAGCTTCAGAGAGGCCAGGAGAGAGGAGGCTGGGAGACATCCCGGACCGTGGGCAGCGTGGAGGCCACCACTCAGATCTCTCTTCAAGAGAGACCCTGTGCCCTGGGAGCCTCGGGCTCTGCCCCAGCGAGTGAGCAGGGCCACGTCCCCCTCCCCCCCGCCCCCTCCCGCCCCGGCAGCCCAGCCAGCCACTGAGCAGAGTGGGAACAGAGGGCTCACATTTCTGGCCAAAGTGGGTACACTTTGCATCAGAGCTCCATCTGGGCTGCCTGCATTCACAGAGCTGCCCGCAGCCCAGCGCACACCCTACCCATCCCTTCCTGCCTCCTCCTCCTCCTCCTCCTCCTCCTCCTCCGCATGGCTGCTTCCACAGGTCACCCCATGAGTCTCAGTGCCTCTGACTCCACTCAGCCTGAACTGATACGGTGGCCACCGGTGATGGTAGTGACAGATGTTTAGGTAGAATTATGAGGCTGGCAGCCACATGAGGTGAATTTAGAGCAGAAAGTGATGAGATGGAGCTCAGAGGGTACACAATCCCTTTGAGGAGGCTCGGATGGACCAAATGATCTGGGTCATTTGAGAACCGAAACATCTAGTATCCGAGAGTCCTCAGAAAGAGGTGAGCACAAGATAAAAGAAAATCAAGTAATAACGATGAATCATTCTCTCTTTTGTGGGCACCACTTCCTCAGGCTGACCTTCCTTTATATGTGTTTGCATAAAGAATAGCAAGAAAAGCAGGCTGGGTGGCACCCAATCCGCCTTTCTTTCTTCTTCTTTTTTATTGATTTCAGAGAGGAAGGGAGAGGGAGAGATAGAAACATCAACAATGAGAGAGAACCATTGATCGGCCGCCTCCTGCACGCCCCCCACTGGGGATTGAGCCCGCAACCCAGGCATGTGCCCTGACCAGAATCAAATCTGGGACCCTTCAATCCGCAGGCCGCCGCTCTATCCTCTGAGCCAAACCGGCCAGGGCCTGGCTCTGCCTTTTCAATGGTTGGATAGTCTTCAATGTCTCACTGTTCTTCGCTGCCCTTACCAGGTCATACGAAAGCCGTTTAAAGTTCTTTAGGATGTGAATGATTTAGTGAAGTGCTGAAACCAGCACTTTTCAGAAAAAGATCAAGTGTTTTCTCCAACAAACACTCACTAGAGGAAGTTCTGTGGGGGGCACTTCAGCTCGGAGGGAGAAGTTCCCAGATTCAACCTGATTCTACCGTGTACCAGGAACTATGTGTTATCTTTTAAGGACATAAAGTTGAATAAGTCACAGGCATTACCTTTAAGGAGCTGCCCTGAAGTCTCAGGCTAGAATGGCCTCTATGAAGCAACATCGAACAACGCCTTGTGGGTTTTTTTAAAAAAAGAGATAAAACACAATAAAAGGGATAAAACTTAGGTTGGGAGGGGAAGCTCAGAGTTAAAATGTGTGGTGTGAGCAGTGTGAGCGGTGTGTGTGGTATGTGCATGTGTGTGGTGCATGTGGTGTTTATGTGGTATACACGTGTGTGATGTATGTGTGGTGTGTGGGGGGTATGTGTGGGGTGTGTCGTATGTTTTATGGCGTGTCCTTGGATTGTTTGGGAGGAGGGTAAAGCAGTGATTGTCCACAGGTTGTATGTTTTTAGTATGCACACTAAAATGTCTAGGAAAACAAAATAAGGAAAACAGCTTTGACCTAAGGAGAGAGAAAAGGAGAAATGATGACCTGACTCAGCTGTTTCCCAGGCTGGGGACTCAGCTGTTCCTGGAGTGCACGCCTGCTGTGTGACCCGGGAGAGGGGTGGCCACGGGGCAGGCGGTGGTGGGGCCGCGGGGACAGAGCTGCACAGCCTGAGTATGAAGCCGGCGCCCGGAGGAGAGCAGAACCGGGTGGCGAGGTGAGGACGCTGCGCCTGGCTGACGGCCGCTGAGCTTCTGTATCAAGCTGCTCCTGAAAGCAGCGTCCACCAGGAATGGTCCTTTTTGCTTAAGCTCGTTGTGTCACTTGCATCAGAAGAACTGCAGCAGATGGAAGAGATTTCTCTAGAAAACTTCAGAGGGAAAGGCTTGGAACCACTGCCCTGGTTCAGGCATCAGTGCAGGGGTACGTGCTGGAAAGGAGGAGGTAGAGTCAAGATTGTTAAGGCTGGTAACTGAGTAAACATGGCGAGAGGAAGGGGCGCATCTGATAAAAGAGAAGGTGCTCAGATCTGGCTACTAAGGTCAAGGATTGACAGTAGAACCACTGAGTTAGGAGGTAAGTAGGATGAGCGTGGAGTTGAAGATCAAGAATTCCGTGTGAAGTGTCCATATGTCATCCAAGGGAGATGGTCACACCAAAGCAACAGGGGTGAGTCTGAAACTCAGAAGAGAGGTCGGGTGGTGCTGGAGGTCTGTGGTCACCCCCACAGATGAGTTAGAAGCATGAACGTGGATGGAGAATGTGTGGTGGATACTGCCCTGCAGCACGGCCCAGGGTCCCGGGGCAGCCAGGAGCACAGTGCCAGGAAGGGAGCACAACAGCCAAGAAGTGGTTCGCCGGGTGATGTCACGGGCCACCTCATCCCACCCAGGAAAGCAAACTGAATCCTTCCTGAGCACGCTCAGACCCATCGGGCAGTTTTCATAACCCATGTCCCTGGCTTCCCTGTGTCCATTCTGTTATACCTTCTCTTCGTGGTCGGTCACCAGCACCGTCACCGAAGGATGGGAAGAAAAAAGACTGAGACAGGGACCCTGACAGGGGAGGGAAGGCTTTGGGGTTGCATGGTGCACGCCGATCTGCCCATTTCTGAAGCGACTAGACTAGGAACAGGCCCGGAGCGGAGTCACTGTCCCTGGAGCAGCAGTGAGCGCCTTCGAGGTGGTACTTCAGTTCACTTTTGGGAAGCACTTCATGCTGAAGGAGACAGATGTGAAGTTACTAAGGACGCTGCGGTGTCCCTGTAGATAAGTGCTGACACTAACATCCCCACTGGAATAGTTCACCCTGAGAAGGAGAAAGCCGCTCTCTCTCGGATGGGCATCAGGGCTGTTAGGACGCGTGGTTATTGCTTTTACCGATCCCGGCACCCAGCAACGCCTCCCGTCTGGAAGTCTTAAGTCCTATTTAATTCGTGTGCATTTCACATCCTCCGGATTTCTTGTTCTGCACCCAGAGGAGATGGAGCTCTTCCTGTCTGGATTGGAGGACACCTCCTCACTCCTGCCCCACCCCCGTTTGAGTGAGTAATTGAGCTTGGGTACCACACAAGGTCGGTGCTGACAGTCTCAGAGCTCCGTTCTGAAACCGTGCTGATTCTGTTTAAAGCATCAAGTTGTAGCCCTGGCTGGTTTGGCTCAGTGGATAGAGCCTGGGCCTGCGGATTGAAGGGTCCCGGGTTCGATTCCGGTCAAGGGCACATGCCTGGGTTGTGGGCTCCATCCCCTGCAGGAGGCAGCCGATCAATAATTCTCTCTCAGCATTGATGTTTCTATGGCTCTCTCCCTCTCCCTTCCTTTCTGAAATCAATAAAAGTATATATTTTTTAAAAAGAAGCATCAGTTTGTATACCTTTTAGTGGCAACATAGAAAGCATCAATGAAAAACAGTTAAAAAACAAAACATGTTTACAAAAGTGTGGGTGGTCTCTATAAACCCAGTGAGGGGCGGCAGCGCATGCCCAGGGTGAGGAGGACCTGCCTTCTCTGTGGCCTTTGAGTCTCATCTTGTGGAGCTTCAGGAACAGTAATTTAAAAATCACATAAAGAAGCCACAGAGCCTCTAGTGCAGCGGTTCTCAACCTGTGGGTCGTGACCCCTTTGGCAGTCGAACGACCCTTTCACAGGGGTCGCCTAAGACCATCCTGCATATCAGATTCACAACAGTAGCAACATGACAGTTATAAAGTAGCAACGAAAATAATGTTATGGTTGGGTCACAACATGAGGAACTGTATTTAAAGGGCCAGGAGGTTGAGAACCACTGCACTAGTAGGAAGTGTATTCCAGGAAGAAAAAAAGCAAAAGTGTCACAGAACAGATACAAGAGCAAACAGCTGGCGCCTGTTCACTGTGGGTCTCTGCCGGTCCCATCGGTCCCATCGGGGTCGTGGTCGGGGAGGTGGGAGGAATCACCTCATTCTCATGCGCGAAGTGATGTGATGTGGTGTGAGGTGTGGGTCCTGGGAGGGGGCCACGGCTGACTCCTGACTTCCCAGCCAGGAATGAATCATGGAAATCCCGCCCCTTCCAGGACAAAGGCAGCCCGGACAGGCCTCATTCACATGCAGGGGAGGTGGCAGGAGACTGGTGCTTGGCAGGGCGGGCAGGGCACGGGGTCTGCAGGGCTCCCCGAGCCTGTGTGTGGGGAAGGGAGAATGTCACAGCCTGTCGGGGTAGGACACCGGCGGTGACTCCAGAGTGCAGCCCGGAGGGGAGGGCAGAGGGGCTGTCAGGTGAGCACCGGGGGAGCCAGATGCAGACACTGTTGTAACTTGTCCGTCCAGAACCTCAGGTAGGAACCCAGTGCAGGCAGGTGGAGGAGCCACGGGCTCCTGGGGAATTCCTGATCCAACCTGGCCTGGCCCCCACCTGCCCGTCCACTCAGCTCACTGACGTCCTTGCCCCCGGCCCCCGGACCCAGCAGGGCCTGTGGTCCCGCCCTGCCTGTTGGGAAACAGCTCGGGGGGGCCACCTGGGCTGCTCACAGCTGTGGGACCGGGGCCCAGCTCTCCTATAAAACAGATGATACAGTACCCGGCGAGGTGACCGGGCAGCTGAGTGAGAAGCCCCCCTGAAGTGTGTGACAAATGACAGAGTGAGTCCTCAGTCACCCTGAGCCCATGCCCTGCCCGGCCTCCCAGAGGACGGGGTCCGGCCCGAGGCCGGTGCCTCCTGCTGCTCAGGAAGCGGTGGAGGGGGGCTGGGAGGGGGAGAGGTCTGCAGGCCTCGGTGGGAGGTGGTGGGCGGAACTCGGGCCGTGGCCTGGGGCGGGGGAGTGTTTGGAAGGTCGTAGGGGTGGGGGCAGGAGCCCTGGCTGGGACGCGTGGCAGGCCCAGAGGCCTCGGTGAGTGGGGTTCCGGCTGGAGATGGAGGACTTCATGCATCTGGGGGCCTGCTCTCCTCCACCGACCCGCAGCTTCCCGGCTGCCGGCGGGGCCCTGAGCCACCGGCTGACAACGCGCTTGGGACGGGCCAGGGGGTCCATCTCGCTGAGCTCCCTCCCTCCGTCCTCCCTCCCGTCTGTCCTCCCTCCATCCCGTCCTCCCTCCCTCCGTCCTTCCTCCCTCCCTCCGTCCTCCCTCCCGTCCTCCCTCCCGTCCTTCCTCCCATCCTCCCTCCCGTCCTTCCTCCGTCCTCCCTCCCGTCCTCAGTCCGAGCTCCCCCTCCCCCTCCCCCTCCTGCCTCCCAGGGCTCAGCTGGATGCGCCGGGGTTCAGGTTGGGGCTGGCTCCCCAGCGGCGCGGGCCAGACCGCAGGAACCGCTGACGTTCGCACCCCGGCGCGCCCTCCACGGCCAGAAGGGACGGCGCCCCCGGCGGGGAGGGGACCCTCTGGGCCGGACCCACCAGTCCGGGCGGCGGCTGGGGAGGGGCTCGCCTTTCACAACCCACATTCGGACCCGCAGGGCCGGCGTGGTGTCCGCGCGGAGCCCCTCCCGGGCTGTGCGTCGCCAACTGGGGTGTGCGCGCCCCCGAGGAACCGCCGCCCCGCCATCCTGGGCTCCCCGGCCCGCCCATCGCGACCCCGGTGTCCCCTTAGCCACCCGGGATCCGCCCCGCTCATCGCCTCCGCAAACTCCCGCGCCGTCCCCCAAACCCAGGGCTGGGGGTGATCACACGCCTGCCGCTTCCGGTGCACCCGAAGACTGGGGGCCTGAGGTCCGCGACTGAGCCTGTGGAGTTGGCTCTCCTGTGTCCCACCAATGCACTGGAGCTCGGAGCTCCTCTCACTAGCACTCTTCCTTCTCCCCCCTCAGCCTCCTTCCTCCTTCCCCCTCAGCTCCCTTTCTCCTTCCCCCTCAGCTCCCTTCCTCCTCCCCCCTCAGCTCCCTTCCTCCTTCCCCCTCAGCTCCCTTCCTCCTCCCCCTCAGCCTCCTTCCTCCTTCCCCCTCAGCTCCCTTCCTCCTCCCCCCTCAGCCTCCTTCCTCCTCCCCCCTCAGCCTCCTTCCTCCTTCCCCCTCAGCCTCCTTCCTCCTTCCCCCTCAGCTCCCTTCCTCCTTCCCCCTCAGCCTCCTTCCTCCTACCCCCTCAGCCTCCTTTATCCTTTCCCCTCAGCCTCCTTCCTCCTTCCCCCTCAGCCTCCTTTATCCTTTATCCTTCCCCCTCAGCCTCCTTCCTCCTTCCCCCTCAGCTCCCTTTCTCCTCCCCCCTCAGCCTCCTTCCTCCTTCCCCCTCAGCTCCCTTCCTCCTTCCCCCTCAGCCTCCTTTCTCCTTCCCCCTCAGCTCCCTTCCTCCTTCCCCCTCAGCTCCCTTCCTCCTTCCCCCTCAGCCTCCTTCCTCCTACCCCCTCAGCCTCCTTTATCCTTTCCCCTCAGCCTCCTTCCTCCTTCCCCCTCAGCTCCCTTTCTCCTCCCCCCTCAGCCTCCTTCCTCCTTCCCCCTCAGCCTCCTTTCTCCTTCCCCCTCAGCCTCCTTCCTCCTTCCCCCTCAGCTCCCTTCCTCCTTCCCCCTCAGCCTCCTTCCTCCTTCCCCCTCAGCCTCCTTCCTCCTTCCCCCTCAGCCTCCTTCCTCCTTCCCCCTCAGCCTCCTTCCACCTTCCCCCTCAGCTCCCTTCCTCCTTCCCCCTCAGCCTCCTTCCTCCTACCCCCCTCAGCCTCCTTTATCCTTTCCCCTCAGCCTCCTTCCTCCTTCCCCCTCAGCCTCCTTTATCCTTTATCCTTCCCCCTCAGCCTCCTTCCTCCTTCCCCCTCAGCTCCCTTTCTCCTCCCCCCTCAGCCTCCTTCCTCCTTCCCCCTCAGCTCCCTTCCTCCTCCCCCCTCAGCCTCCTTTCTCCTTCCCCCTCAGCTCCCTTCCTCCTTCCCCCTCAGCTCCCTTCCTCCTTCCCCCTCAGCCTCCTTCCTCCTTCCCCCTCAGCCTCCTTCCTCCTTCCCCCTCAGCCTCCTTCCTCCTTCCCCCTCAGCCTCCTTCCTCCTACCCCCTCAGCCTCCTTTATCCTTTCCCCTCAGCCTCCTTCCTCCTTCCCCCTCAGCCTCCTTTATCCTTTATCCTTCCCCCTCAGCCTCCTTCCTCCTTCCCCCTCAGCTCCCTTTCTCCTCCCCCCTCAGCCTCCTTCCTCCTTCCCCCTCAGCTCCCTTCCTCCTCCCCCCTCAGCCTCCTTTCTCCTTCCCCCTCAGCTCCCTTCCTCCTTCCCCCTCAGCTCCCTTCCTCCTTCCCCCTCAGCCTCCTTCCTCCTACCCCCTCAGCCTCCTTTATCCTTTCCCCTCAGCCTCCTTCCTCCTTCCCCCTCAGCTCCCTTTCTCCTCCCCCCTCAGCCTCCTTCCTCCTTCCCCCTCAGCTCCCTTCCTCCTTCCCCCTCAGCCTCCTTCCTCCTCCCCCCTCAGCCTCCTTCCTCCTCCCCCCTCAGCCTCCTTCCTCCTTCCCCCTCAGCCTCCTTTATCCTTTCCCCTCAGCCTCCTTCCTCCTTCCCCCTCAGCTCCCTTTCTCCTCCCCCCTCAGCCTCCTTCCTCCTTCCCCCTCAGCTCCCTTCCTCCTTCCCCCTCAGCTCCCTTCCTCCTTCCCCCTCAGCCTCCTTCCTCCTCCCCCCTCAGCCTCCTTCCTCCTCCCCCCTCAGCCTCCTTCCTCCTCCCCCCTCAGCCTCCTTCCTCCTCCTCCTCAGCCTCCTTCCTCCTTCCCCCTCAGCCTCCTTCCTCCTTCCCCCTCAGCCTCCTTCCTCCTTCCCCCTCAGCTCCCTTCCTCCTCCCCCCTCAGCCTCCTTCATCCTCCCCCTCAGCCTCCTTCCTCCTTCCCCCTCAGCCTCCTTCCTCCTTCCCCCTCAGCTCCCTTCCTCCTCCCCCCTCAGCCTCCTTCCTCCTCCCCCCTCAGCCTCCTTCCTCCTTCCCCCTCAGCCTCCTTCCTCCTTCCCCCTCAGCTCCCTTCCTCCTCCCCCCTCAGCCTCCTTCATCCTCCCCCTCAGCCTCCTTCCTCCTTCCCCCTCAGCCTCCTTCCTCCTTCCCCCTCAGCCTCCTTCCTCCTTCCCCCTCAGCTCCCTTCCTCCTCCCCCCTCAGCCTCCTTCCTCCTCCCCCCTCAGCCTCCTTCCTCCTTCCCCCTCAGCCTCCTTCCTCCTTCCCCCTCAGCCTCCTTCCTCCTACCCCCTCAGCCTCCTTTATCCTTTCCCCTCAGCCTCCTTCTTCCTTCCCCCTCAGCTCCCTTTCTCCTCCCCCCTCAGCCTCCTTCCTCCTTCCCCCTCAGCCTCCTTTCTCCTTCCCCCTCAGCTCCCTTCCTCCTTCCCCCTCAGCTCCCTTCCTCCTTCCCCCTCAGCCTCCTTCCTCCTCCCCCCTCAGCCTCCTTCCTCCTCCCCCCTCAGCCTCCTTCCTCCTCCTCCTCAGCCTCCTTCCTCCTTCCCCCTCAGCCTCCTTCCTCCTTCCCCCTCAGCTCCCTTCCTCCTCCCCCCTCAGCCTCCTTCATCCTCCCCCTCAGCCTCCTTCCTCCTTCCCCCTCAGCCTCCTTCCTCCTTCCCTCTCAGCCTCCTTCCTCCTTCCCCCTCAGCTCCCTTCCTCCTCCCCCCTCAGCCTCCTTCCTCCTCCCCCCTCAGCCTCCTTCCTCCTTCCCCCTCAGCCTCCTTCCTCCTTCCCCCTCAGCCTCCTTCCTCCTTCCCCCTCAGCTCCCTTCCTCCTCCCCCCTCAGCCTCTTTCCTCCTTCCCCCTCAGCTCCCTTCCTCCTCCCCCCTCAGCCTCCTTCCTCCCACCCCCTTAGCCTCCTCCCCCCTCAGCCTCCTTCCTCCTCCCCCCTCAGCCTCCTTCCTCCTTCCCCCTCAGCCTCCTTCCTCTTCCCCCCTCAGCTCCCTTCCTCCTTCCCCCTCAGCCTCCTTCCTCCTCCCCCCTCAGCCTCCTTCCTCCTTCCCCCTCAGCCTCCTTCCTCCTTCCCCCTCAGCTCCCTTCCTCCTTCCCCCTCAGCTCCCTTCCTCCTTCCCCCTCAGCCTCCTTCCTCTTCCCCCCTCAGCCTCCTTCCTCCTTCCCCCTCAGCCTCCTTCCTCCTCCCCCCTCAGCCTCCTTCCTCCTTCCCCCTCAGCCTCCTTTCTCCAAAGGGAGACAACCCTGATTCTGAGGAGCAAGTGCCTCTCCTGAGGGGCTGGGGGTGGGACCGAGATCTCCAGCCAAGGTTTGGGGGTCCGTCCTCCCCCCCTCCCCCCCCCGCCCCAGAAGTTTCCAGCCATGAGCCTCAGCGGACAGGTGGCCTTCCGGAAACTCACGGAGGAATGCTCAGATGCGCTTTACTTTCCTGGAAGCCATTTCCACCAATACAGGCTCTCTGATAGGCGGGGGCCTGCTAGAGGGCCAGGCGGGACCAGGCGGAGGTGGACACCCTGATGGCTCCTGGGGACTGGAGCGCAGGCAGAGCAGCAACCTGCTCCCTGTGGCCACACTGTCCCAGAGTGACAGGCAGGGAGGAAAGGCCGAAGGGCCCCCACCCCGCCCCACACTCAGCAGGAAGTCTCAGTGCTGCGGGGGATCCCCCCACCTAGGACTCCAGGTCTGGCTCTCTCTTCCCCCTTTTGTGCCCCGCCCCCCACCTTGGAGGTTAGGCTTTTTGTATTTGGCCAATCCCAAACCAGGCACTTCTCCACTCGGCCGTGGTCACTCCTGCTGTCTGGGGTTCTAAAGGCCAAGAGGCCAGGAGAGGCCTCCCTGTTCTTTCAGGCCTGGCTGCCGCCCTGCCTGCCTCCGGTGGCCTTTCCTGACTGTCCAGCCGAGCAGTCCAGCCGAGCACCCTCCTTTCCCGCCTGGACACTGGCAGCCACCTCGCTTCCAGCACGCAGGGAGCACCCGCTGTGCCTGGCGCCTCGCTGGGCCTTGTGCCCTAACTCACATGCCCTCCGAGGGGACACAGCTTCGGAGCCGGCTTGTCCTAGGGGCTGCGGGCGCTGTTGGCCTTCAGGGCAGCGTGGCGGCTCTGGGCCACTTCAGGCCATGGCACTTCTGCTATGCTAACCCTTTTTCTGGCAGGTCGGTGAATTGCTGCCCAGACGACTTGCTGGCGACCTGGCTTCTGCGTGCCCGGGGTATCCGGAGCTTCCTCCCACTTGCTCAGCCCGCTGAGTTTTCCTGACGGGATTTCCCCGAGCAAGTGGAGCAAGAGTGAGGTGTCTAGTAATCCGGTGGGGGTGGCGGAGTAAGGGGCCTAGTGTGAGGCAGTGCTGGGGAGAGGGAGTGCGGAGGGAAAGCCGTAGGTTGCTGGACATGGAGAGCTCCCCGGGCATGTGACCCGGGTGCTTGAGGAGAAGGGGTGCACTCGGGTCAGAGGCTGACCCCGAGGAACCTGGCGCTTTGCCAGCAGGCCAGGCGGGGCGTTGGCAGTGGGAGAAGGGCAGCAAGTCCTGGCCGGGCGAGTCTGCCACTGCAAGCACCCTGAGGGCGCTGGCGGGAGAGCAGGGCAGGGATTCGGTCATGTGAGAGCAGAGGTTGTTGAACACGTTGGCATTTATGTTTTGAAAAATTAAGAGTTTTGTTTGGATCAATGCTTGTATAATAGTTTCAGGAAAGAAAAAACTATGAATTAGCTATCAGGAGCCTTCTCTTGAAGTCTTTCTTTCAGTCCATAAGCATGTCTCACTTTAGATCAAATAAATCCAAAGATAAAAGATATTTTGGGGCCGCTAATTCATGCTTCAGTTTGACAAGATGACTTACTAGAGTTTCTTGAGAAAAAGGAAATTCAGAGATGCATACTTTCTCCCTTAGATAAGCTAAAAGAATAGAGAGTCCTAGTTATTCCTTTCAATGAGATGGGGAGGGGGGGGCCTTTAGGTAGCCAAAATGACATCTGCAGAAAGACGCATTCTTGGTTTCTAACTATGAGAGAGAGCAGTCCGTAACCAGGCAAGAATGTCAACTGGGCGCTGGCAGGTGTCGCTCAGTTGCCTGGAGCGTTGTACCATGCTTACCAGTCGGGGCACATACATACCCAGGTTGAGGTTAGATCCCTGGTCCTGGTTGGGGCATGTATGGGAGGAAGTGGATGAGTGACGTTTCTCTCTCCCCCTTCCAAACATCACGTGGAACCAGCCACGGGGGTGGGGTGGGGTGGGGACGGTCCTCTGATGAGGAAAAAACAAAAAAAAGTCAACTGGACATCATCGGTGTCAGTGACAGAAAGGCATCATACTCATATAATTAAGGCCGGTTTTAAATTTGGACATTTAGAGGCTAAATATAACCACCATGATTCCTTAACCAGCCACAAAGCAAACCGAGTCTATGCTGAAGTCTAGTTAGAGAAACAAGGCTGCGTGTGGATGTTCTTACGGGGCCGGAGGAACGCCGGGGCTCGGGAAAGCAGATTAGCTCCAGCCGGGCTCCGCCGCAGGTCCGCGGGCCTCGCACGGGGCTGGGACGGGCTCGGAAGCAGAGAGAAGGTCAGCCACCTGAGTCCTGGCCAGTGACAAAGTCTTCGACCAAGCAGCCCATCAGAGCTGTTGTGAAGCTTCAAAGTAAAACTGGGTCCAGGGCTGACCCTCAGCCTCCTGAACTGGAATTGAAAAGCCTCCGCAGGAGGCTCGCCTTGCCCTCGGGGCTGGGCTCCTGCAGCCTCTGACTCCCCAAGGGAGGGCCGATCTGAATCTCTGCCCCGAGGGGCAAAGGGGAAATGCCCAAAGGGTGTGTTCATACTTAAAACTCTGCAGCGGTGGTTGCCCTTAGAGAAAAGTGAGCTGCTTTTCCCACTGCCACAGACACACATGGGGCACATGGGGGCGGGGCGGGGGGGGCAGTGTTAGGGGTGTCGCGTAGGGAACCTGCAGCTCACCAGTGCCAAGACCTGCTCCTGAGCTTACCACCTTCCCTTCAAGGCCGCCCAGAACCCTGCGTGTGGAACGCTGTGCGGAAGCAGGGCGGGTGGAACTGGGGAACAGGACCACCTCGATGATGAGTGAAGAACGAGGTGCGGCGCCTGCAAAGCACGGGGCGCTCCGGGCTCTGGGAAAGCCGTGCGGCTTCCTTGCTGGTTCCAGGCTCACTGTGGACCGTGCTTATGACACAGTGACCACGGAGCTCCATTCCTGCCTGGTATGTTCAAACATGACCTCCGGGGCAGGCAGCGACCCCACTCTTTTGGGTTTTATCACCTCGTAAATGTCAAAAAAACTTTTGGGAATTGACATATATGGTTATCAACTCTTACATCAGGTAAGGACAGTGAAAAAGACTAAAAACTATGATCGTGTCACTAAAACAGGGTTATTTCAATATTCAGGAAGGATAACTTCAGAATTTAAAAACTGCACACAGTGAACTTTAAAAACTCCCCTCCACTGCACGTGGCTGTCTCGCTTTCTGTGGACTGACCCGGGGTCTATCACCAGCTCATCTCTGCAAACCAAGGCTCCCAGGCCTTGAACACAAGGGCGGCCACCCACCTGCACATGTTAATTTCCTCAAAGAAGTGGTTTCAGGGTTTTAAGGGAGCCCTGTGGAATTCAAGTGCAAAAGCCTCTCAATATCTCGCCTCAGCTTCCAGGATTAACAACCGTGTTGAGTCTTGGCCGGTGGCTCGTTGGTTGGAGCAGCATCCCCTACACCAGAAGTTTCGGCTTCCATTCCAGGTCAGGGTGCATGTTTAGGTTGTGGGATCCATTTTCGGGGCACAGACATACAGGAGGCAACTGATGGACGTTTCTCACACCAGTTTTCTCTCTCAAGTACAAATCATATCCTCAGGTGTGGATTAGAAACAAAACAACGTGTGGAGTGCTAGCAGCCAGAAACTATCAGTGCTTTAAAGAGAAGTAAAAACGACATATTGTGGCAAATAGACGCACAAAACTAAACGTGGAAGGTTTTTCAGTAATGATCTCATCCCTGTGGTTTTCAAGCTAGTGCTCCATGGAGCCACAGAGATACTCCTCGAACCTAAAGAGCTCCATTTTAATTGCTTTAAATAGCTTCCAATTAAGTAGAGTTCAACTGCTTAAAAAAATGCTTGAATACCACTAATTCAGTCCCTCTCAAATATCAAGGGGAAACTGAGGCTGAGAGAAGCCCAAGGTTTGCCCGGGGCCACCTGTGTAATTGCCAGAACCTGGTGGCACAACAGTGAGTGGCAGGAAGGACTCGTGTTGTCACCTCAGTGACCTCCAACGTTTGCGATCTCCCACTGCTGCTCTGCCTGCTGGAGCCTTCCGACCGGTTTCTTCTCACACTGGGCCTGTGATAGCGATGACAGACAGACCTTTCGCTGGCAACTGCCGGAAAGTAATTCAAACTCCAGGCCTGTATGTTTGCTCCCATTCTGACTATTTCTGATGACAGTCTCTGTAATAGTATTTTATTATATTTGAAGAGTAGAGAGCTAATATCTTTATGGAATTTCATGATTGTCAGGTCATGTCCATGTACAAAATTTAAGGTATTTTATATTATGAAAGACACACTTTTATTAAAATGCCTCAACTCTACTATCTGTTCTATACACTGAGATGAAGAGGCCTCTATTTGCTTATCTGAGCTCCATGTACCACGGATCGCATGGGGCCGAGAACATTTATGGCAGGTCTAGCACACCGCACACACATTCACTTTGTAGCAAGCACCTGGGTGGTGAAATGTGGCAGATGATAAGTCGACACAACTCAGCTGCAAGTAGCAAAACAAAACAAAACACCCCCCACCCCAAAAAAACACTCTGAAGAAGAAAACTTTACATAACCTACAACAATGATTTTTCAAACTGTGGTTCTCAATCATTAGTGGGTCATGAAATGAATTTTGTGAGTTATGAGCGCACACACACACACACACACACACACACAAATCCATGCACAAGAGCCAAAAGTGCAATAGAGGAGAAAATGCCCAAGTATCCTGCATGCCTCAGGGTAAATATGATTTCATAAACCTTTCCCCTCAGTCATATGTCTGTATGAACACCTATCTCCTACTATGATGTAAAATACATTTCACAGCCCTCAACATTGCCCCAGCAAAAAACATACTCGGCTGCTCAGTCCCTGGAGGAGAGATTTCTTTCTGACTTTCTTTGGTCATTTCTGAGCAGCGGCTCCTCCTCCTGGGTCCTCTGAGGGCCTCTCCCCTCCATACAGTGACAGGGACCCCTGAGCACCACCGCTGCCCGGTTCACCGCCCTTTTCCGGGAACGCCCGCCAATCAGCCTGCGAGCTCAGTGCGGGAAGCTGCTACAGTGCATCTGAATGTGGTCAGAGAAGCTGCGGGTGTCTGCTGCCAGGTGCCAGCCCGGCCAGGCTTCACAGACAGGGTCCCCTCTGTCACCTGGAGCAGCGTCGTAGCTGGACCGCTGCAGCTCCTCGCACAGTCCACTCAGGGGCTGAGCGAATGCTTCCAATGAAGGAATTCAGCAATGAGCACATGCCATTGGGTGTACACAGTATAAGTTAAATCCAACAGGATATAAGTTTCCAATAAAATATTTACTCATTTCTTTATACTTAAGAAATACAAAAGTACTCTACAAAGCTTTACACTGATTAGGTCCTAGTAGTTATATGAAAAGTTGAGACAGTGACATCTGGGGCTAAGGTAATAATCATACTACTTCAGCATCCTATCTCATATGGTAAAGTTATACCTTAGCCCTTTGATTCTGAGCAGTTATAAACTTACTATTTTAACACAATACCACATATTCAGTTCTAGTAATCATTATCACCTAGCAGCGGTTCTCAACCTGTGGGTCGAGACCCCTTTGGGGGTTGAACGACCCTTTCACAGGGGTCGCCTAAGACCATCAGAAAACATATATAATTACATATTGTTTTTGTGATTAATCACTATGCTTTAATTATGTTCAATCATGAGGTCGCGGCATTAGGAAGGTTGAGAACCACTGAAAGTAATTTAACAACAGTAGACATGATACTGAGGGTAAAGGAAAACAGTTAACGTAATAATTTTCAAAATGTTAGTAAGAACATGTCAGTGTACACTTGATTTGGGCAGGGGGTGAACATAATCTGGCCTATGATTTAATGGGATCTGGGAGAGTAAACCAAAGCTTTTTAAACTAGAAGGACGCCCATCTTGATCAAATTCGACCCCTTCATCTTTCACATTGGGAACAGCTGTAGACCAGGTGAGTGACTGATCCAAAGTTACATAATGACTCAGCAAGAGAGATGCCCAGGTCTCCTGGTAAACACAGATTGTTTCTATTGCTTAAGAGGTTTACGGAATAAAATTAATTTTTATTCTATAAATAAAATTACATTTTATAATAAATCACATGAATAAAATCATAACTTTAAAAAGATCAAATAAGATATCAAGGAAAGCAAATACATGATAACATTTTTGACTTAAAAAATAACCCTAGAGCAAGAGTTTAATAAAAATAAATGTTGACAAGCGTGTTCAAGTTAACATAATGAGGCTGAAAGAGTGCTGTAAATGTTGATGGCAGAAATCTGTATGTTTATGTATTATTCTTGCGTTTTGGTTGTGTTTTCATCTGCATCACTTGAATGTACTTTTTTCCACAGAAAGTTCTCGTTTGATTTCCAAAGCGAAGTTTCTGGCTCCCCTGTCCTGGAGGGTGCAGCCAGGGGCACTTTTTCACACAGAGTCTCTATCACCGCCAAGTCGGTGAGTTTGCTGAGGCTGTCGTCATTCTGCTCATTCAGGATGTCCCAGAAATCTTTTGGTCTCTGTTTTGCTTTTTCCATGGGCCCTGAAAGAATTTTCCTTGGCAGTCGTGTGGGACTGTTCCCGTGACTTTTAAAGAGGTCATCAAGAATAGAGGTGTCACCCAGTAAGCCTACCACAGAAATCTTTTCTAACACTGGATTTTTTATCTTTTTGTTTTCCATTTTGAAAAGGGGTTCATTTCTTGAAATGCCCATTCTTGTGAGGCCCTGCTGGTCTTTCATAGTATTTTCTAACCTTCTCTCACATGCTTCAGACTCACTGCTCAGGGAACTGGACGCTGTGGGATCTTTGGATACTTGGCTGTGTTTTTCACTGTCAGTCCCTTGGGGAGAGCTCATAGGTAATTTCGGAGTTTCTGCATTGTTAGAAAGCAGCTCTTCTCTACAGAAACCATGACTTGGAGTCTTAACTGATTTTTCTGTATATCTTTTTGGCCTGCAAATTTGAGAATTTTTTTTGGTAGAATCTTTAAATGACAAAGTTTTGGAATTTGGCAGCTTTCCTTTTATAGAAGACTCTCTCTTTTCAGACTTATTCCTGCCTCTCTTTCCTGCCTCGTGGACAGGTTTAACGAGTTCTGCAGCAGAATCCACAAAAAAATCTTTGACCTCTGGATACTGAGAAGCATAAAAGTCTCTTAGCATTCTCTGTCGTTCTTCTGATGTGGCATTAGTTATATGTTGAGCAAATTCCTTTACAGAAGACAAATTAAAATACGAAGCCATTTCTTCAAATTGCTTTCTGAAGATTTAATGAACAAAACTAGTGGTTATTTTTATTACATTGTATTTCTAAAGAACTTGTCATCATGACATGAAATGTAGAAACAAAACAATCTTATTCCTTTAGTATATATTACCTTAATTCCATAATAAAAGTGCATCTTACACTAGCAGAATGTGACTTCTTTACACTAGTGAAAAAATGTTTTAGCTCATGAAATCACCAACTTTAAAAATTATTCTGATTTATACTATTAGGTATTTCCTGGGAATTATGAGATCCTGGCACGCTCTCTTCCAGTCAGCCAATTTATGACTGACATGAGAATAATAATTCATATAATCTGTATTTGAAAATCTATATTGCATTCAAGTTCCATAAAATAAAATTGTCAAAGAAGGGTCTTAATAAATAGAAAAGAAAACATTCTGAAAAATAAGAAAGGAATTTTTTACTTCCCTGTCCTTTTTCCCCTTCTTCCACACAAATACAACATGGAATTTCACACAACTTTTTGATGAGCCTAAACAAAAGTTCTAAACTTACAAACCTAGATTCTTTCTTCCCCTAATTGGCCCAATTTCAGTATAGACAGCTAAACTAAAAGGTGAGATGCTATTCTTTCCCCCACAGAACTAGGAACAAATAATCCTAAAATGTATATGGAGCCACAAAAGACACTGAATAGCCACAGGAATCTTGAGAAATAAGAACAAAGTTTGAGATATCGCATTACCCGATGACAAACTCTACTAGAAGGTCATAGTAATGAAAACAACATGTTACTAGCATAAAACAGACACATAGATAAATGGAAGAGAATTGAGAGCCCAGAAATGAACCCATGCCTCTATGGTCAATTCATATGTGACAAAGAAGGCAAGAATATACAATGGGGTAAAGACAGTCTATTCAATAAGTGGTGTTGGGAAAACTGGACAAATACATGCAAATAATGAAATGAGACCACTTTCTTATACTGTACACGGAAATAAACTCACAATGGATTGAACACTGAAATGTGATACCTGTAACCATCAAACTCCTAGAAGAAAGCATAGGCAGTAACTCTCTGACATCGCTCATGGCAATAGTTTTTTTGGATATGTCTCCTTGGGCAAGGGAAACAAAATAAAAAATAAACAAATAGAACTACATCAAACTCAAAAGTTTTGCAGAGCAAAGGAAACCATTAATAAAACAAAAAGACAACCTACTGAATGGAAGAAGATATTCGCCAATGATACATCTGATAGGAGTTAATATCCAATATTTATAAAAAACTCATACAACTCAACACCAAAAACCCCCAAATAATCCAATTAAAAATGGGCAGGAGACCCAAATAGATATTTCTCCAAAGAGGACATACAGATGGCAATAGACATATGAAAAGATGCTCAATGTCACTGATCATCAAAGAAATGCAAATTAAAACCACAATGAGCTATTACCTCACACCTGTCAGAATGGTTGTCATCAATAAAGCAACAACAAGTGTTGGTGAGGATATGGAGAAAAGGGAACCCTCCTTCACTGTTGTTGGGATTGCAAACTGGTGTAATCACTATGAAAAACAGTGTGGAGTTTCCTCAAAATATTAAAAAATAGAACTACCTTATGACCCAGCAATTTCACTTCTGGGTATTTATTTGAAGGAATACCAAACACTAATTTTAAGAAATATATGCATCCCTATGTGCACTGCAGCATCCTACATAATAAAAGGCTAATATGCAAATTGGCCAAACGGCAGAATGACCAGTTGCAATGACACGCACTGACCACCAGGGGTCAGATGCTGAATGCAGGAGCTGCCCCCTGGTAGTCAGTGCGCTCCCACAGGGGGAGCACCACTCAGCCAGAGGCTGGGCTCACGGCTGGCGGGTGCAGTGGTGGTGGTGGGAGCCTCTCCTGCCTCCGCAGCAGCGCTAAGGATGTCTGACTGACATCCCCCGAGGGCTCCCGGACTGTGAGAGGGCACAGGCCAGGGTGAGAGCCCCCCCACAAGTGCATGAATTTCATGCACCGGGCCTCTAGTTATTTATAATAGCTAAGATATGGAAGCAACCTAAGTATCCATCAATAGATAACTGGATAAAGAAGATGTGGTACATATAGACAATAGAATATTACTCAGCTATAAAAAAGAATGAAACCTTACCATCTGTAACAATATGGACGGACCTAGGAGGTATTATGCTAAGTGAAATAAGTCACACAGAGAAAGACACATACCAGATGACCTCACTTCTATGTGGAATCTAAAAAACAAAAACAGACAAAACAGAAACAGACTCATAGACACAGAGCACAAACTGATGGTTGCCAGATGGGAGAGGGGCTTTGGGGGCTGGGTGAAAAAGCTGGAGGGACTAAAAAGTACCGACTGGCAGGCACAAGAGTCACAGGGATGTAAAGTACAGCACAGGGAACAGAGTCAGTAACACTTAGGAACTGTGTACGGTGCCAGGTGGGTACTAGACGTACTGGAGATTTCACTTCATAAGTTCTATAAATGTCTAACACTATGCTGTCCACCTGAAACTAATATAATAGTGAATGTCAACTGTAATTGAAAAATAAACACACACACGCAACAATAAAAGTACATATGTCACTTCAAATATTCGGGAAAAATAGACTGGCACTGGGCAAGGCGGTGAGCTGCTATTTGAGGAAGCGAGCTTCACGCTTAGTGTAAGACACTAATTAAAGCTGCTACATGCATGTGTGGGAGATGGGCCTCTGGGGCCCTGGTGGGATGGAGGCGGAAAGGTTGTCTCAGACTCTGCTCCTTTCCCCAGGTGAGGGCGCTGTGGACTGAACTGTGTCTCCCCCCACCCCACAAGTCCTATGGTGAGGCCCGAAGCAGTCCTGTGTGAGTATATTTGGAGACAGAGCCTTTAGGAGGTAACTACGGTTAAATGAGGTCATAAGCAGTCACCAGAGAGCTCTCTGTGTCATGAGAAGACACAGTGAGGAGGTGGCTGCTGGAAGCCAGGAAGAGAGCCCTCACCAGGAACCAAATCAACTGGCACCTTGATCTTGGAGCTCCAAGAACAGAGAGAAATTTCTGCCATTTAAATTCCAGTCCGTGTTAATTTGTTAGGGCGTCCCGAGCAGACTAGGTATGACGGAGGGTATCGCTTTGCTGATGCGGAGTCTGGGCCATGCGTCAAGAGAGCCCAATGTTTGCAAACGTGCCTTTAAACAAAAGCCATAGATGGTATTGCAGCATGTGACTGAAAGTCCCCAAGTTTTAGAATTACATCTATATTTTATATATTATTCCTTAAAACATTCATTTATTCATTCAACAAATGTGTATAGAAGCCTCTGATGTGCCAGGCACTGGGGTAGGAACGTACAACAGCACAAGCCCTAGTTCCCTGTCGTCCAGGGCTTTCTGAAGGTCAAGCCCGAGCAGAGTGGGAAACCCCGTGGTGGGGCCAGTGCCGTGCCCAGAGGGGACCTAACCAGTGACTGGCAGTGGGCACGGCAGGGGGGAGGCTTCTCCGCTGTCCCCGGAGGGCCTTCCAGGGAGAGAGGCCCTGGTGCACAGAAGGGAACAAAGTGCCGAGGACCAGCTGGAAACCGCGAGGGGTCCCTACGCCACTTTCAGTTTGAATTCTGCACAGGACAGAGAATCCTGAGGGTAAGATTTTTAAAAAAATGTGTGTAAGTAGAGCTTATTTTTGCCACTCCCACAGGCTCTATAACGTTTGTTTCCTTTGATTTTAGGAGCAGTCCTCACTGCGCCTCATGGCTGTGGCCTCAGGTGAGCAGCGTGGTTCCATCCTCCCCACCCCGGGCCTTACTGTCCCAAACCCAGGTACGAACTCTGGCTGATCAGCAACCGTGCTCTCGGCCAACAGAATATTTAATAAATGAACATAAGCTTCCAAGTTTCTGCCCTGGAAACTGCTCATGTCCTTGCTGGAAAGCAACAGCATGTTCTTAAAAGGGTCCGGTTTTCACTTCACGTGAAGCAACCACGGTACTATCATTTTGTTTATTAATCGTCTCCAGATCCACTCTCACGGTCTTTCTAATATTTATGTGTGAAGACTGCTGTTTACCCAAGGCTTGGTGGTGCCTCAGCAGCTGCCCCAGGCCATCGCCTTGGCCGCTCGGCCCTCTGGGAGGAGGCTGCTGTGACCGGGATGCAGTCAGTTACGCTGACGGTGTTACTGGAATTGCTCTCAAACGGTGACTCTGCATCGCCCAGGAAGGCTAGTCCCACTAAGCTTGCTTTTCTGCTTTATGAATGATCTCTTTCACAACTTTCCTCTCCCTAAATCTCTCTCCCTCTGAACTGATGACTTTCATTGTCCTTTAACTGAGGAAATATCACTGCATGTGTGCCCATCTTAGCCTCTTCTCTGTTAAGGCCTGGCAAAGACTGCATTTGGCCAGTGGCCTAGATCCTGCCCTCTCCTGCCTCCAGCACTTCACTCTTTTCATTCACTCTGGCATGACCTCTCTTTTCCCGATTAGTCTGTTTCCTGGACACACACAGGTTCTATTATCTTACCAATTTAAAAAAACTTACCCTCGATCCCACAATGCCCTCCCGCTGCGGCTCCGCTTCATATTCCAACTTAAAGAGCTGCCGCGGGTCTGCCCACTCACTGTTTGCCCCCCTCATCCCAGCACTGTCTGCTCAGACTGCTCAGGTCCGAGCAGCCAGGGCGTTCTCTGCTGCCCACTCCAGGGGCGCTTCCCACAACATCTGATCCAGGTAAGAGCTCTCTCCTCTTCAAACTCACTTCTCTCGGACTTCCAGGCCTCACTGTGCCTCCTACTCAAAAGGCCGCCTGGGGCTCCTCCTCTCCTCCGTGCTCCCTTCCTGTGCTCTTCAGTCCCAGGGCTCCAAACACCATTTACAATCTCTACGCAGATTCTAAATTTAGATCCTAGTCTCAAGATCCCAGAAGAGCAATCCATCACCTGTTCAACACTTTCATAGGACCTCAAATGTAATATGAGCCAAAGAGAACTCCTGTTTTGTGTTTTGTTTTGTTTTAAACTCCAAACTTGTTTCTCTCTTAGTTTTCCCCGTTCAGTAAAACCAACTTGTTGCTCAAGACAGAAAGTTGGGAGTTATTCTGTCTTCTCCCTTTCCCAGCAACCAGTCCAACACGAAACACATTCATTTAGCTGTGTCTCCATGGCAACCACCCTATTGCAAACCACCATCACATGTCTAGTTAGTTCCTTCTGGTCTACCCTAGTCCATGCTGCCCTCTTCCACACAGAAGCTGGCACAATGTGTTAGAAACATACATCAGATCCTATCCTGCGTCAACAGCCTTCCACTGCATTTGGAACAAAATCCAAACCTTCCCCACAACCCACCACTCTGCACCCTCCAGCTCCATCTACATCTCTCCCTTCATCGCGTGCCACTCGCTCCTTGGTTTATCATGTACTGAGTGCACTGGTCTTCTCTCGGTTCCTCAACACATCAACCCTCTCCCCTCCGCAGGGATGTTCTAATTCTGGTTCTTGGCCCAGTTATCCCTCGGGTCTCATGGTACATGTCACTCGTGTAGTGCAGTCTTCCATGACCACCCAAGAGAAAGGTAGCTACACCCCTCCCGACCCCATTATTCTCCATCAAGGAGGCCTGACCCTTCCCGTCTCATAACAAGTGTACCATTATGCAATTCCTATGTTATTTTACTTTTGGAATTTATGCGTCAATGCCAACCCCCATCCCACTGAACTATAAACTTTGTCTTTTTTTTTTTTACACTGTAAATGCAGTACCCAGCACAATGCCTGGGTACATATGAGGTGTTCAACAGATATTAAATAAGCGAATGAATATAATGCACTTAAGTATTTCATTTACCTACATAAAGTGATTTCCTTTTTTTTTTTTTTTTTTTTATCAATTCAGAGATTAGCTTTCTAAAAACATCTAAAACATTTGCAATTTATTTTTTTAAATTGTACAAATTCAGATTTTTCTGAAATATTCAGATGCCAGGTATGGCTAACATTAAAATAGTTTGTTTTACTAAGAAGCTGTGTTTCCTTTGACAATCACTCTTAGAGTCCAGTGTTGTCATAGGCGACATACCTGCGAACCCCTCTTGGTGTTTCTCCCAGTATGAAGGTGGTCTGGTCTGTATGGTAGACTTTCTTCTTCTTCTGGCTCACGGGGTGTGCAATGTAAAGGGGACATGAAACGTCTCCTTCACTTGCTTGTTGAACTTCCTGAGCATGTGTCGATGTATCTGCCTTCATTTTGTCTTTATACGTCTGAAAAAAGGGAAGGAAGCAAAACCAAGTCTCAAAAATAGTCATTTTTGGTCAAATGAGGAGACTGTGTTGTTTTCAATAATCAAATATATCATATTCTCCAACTGACATTATTATCAGAAGATGCTAACATAGATATTTAAAAAGACACATCATCAAAACAGGAAAGTAATGGTAATACTATGATGTTTCCATTGTAGCTATGGTTTAAGATATATGTAAAGATATACCTTTCCTAAAGATAAAGTAAAAGTAATGGTAATAATATATTTCTATTGGCAAGACTGGGCATAATGATACACATAGCTGACATTCACTATCCTAAATAAGAATAAAAATTAGTGATTATATAAATAATGGCATAAAAATGGGATATTTAAAATTTTTAATTTGATAATTTTTCTCAAAATTATTAAGAAGACTTTCTCAGTTTTTATGTAATAGTGTAAGTAAGTAGTCAAATTGAAAAAATCATAATCTTTATGTGATAATTAAATAAGAAAACATTTTCACAAATCCCACTTTACCTACTGGGTTATAAAAATATTTAGTGACTTAAAGATGCTAACTACAGTTAATTGAAATTATAGATGGAATCATATTTATTTTACAGACTATGGGTTATTTCGTTAACATAATTGTTAAAAAGAGTGGGCCATTTAAACTATACGGCTGCAATTTCCCTGACGAGATGGTACAGTGAATATGTGGAAAGTTATCATCTTATTCCCCAGAAAGAAATACTGCATACAATTTGACAATAAAATTGTATTTGAGTTTAAAACTAAGAAAGGAAAATCTCTAGGTGCCCAAAACAAAGAAGTAAGATTAGAGTGGTGAGGGGGAGCTGAAGCTCAGTGGCCACCAGGGATAGAGTCTTAAGTTATAGTTTGCAGGACTCCATGTGTGGAGGGGAGATTAAAAAAAATGTTTTAATTCCCCGAATTAAAAAAAACAGCCATCCCAAAAAAATACAGTAGCAGTTAAAATTATATCCAATTTGCAAGTTAAAGCAAGAAAAGCCCAAACTGTAGACAGAGGATAGAAGCAGGCTACCTTCTTACTCTAGACAGAATCACTGGTGAAAAAATGAAATGCCAAGCCTGTGCCATTTGTGGAATCTGACTTTGTAGAACCTAGGTGATATGGAAAATCTAAGTTAAAAACTAACAAAGAAGTAGCCTAGAACCACTGAAAATCAAAAGATCTCAATGAGGAGTAAATACAAAAACATACCAGAGGAAGGCATCAATAATCTAGAGAATGCTTGTGATTCCAATTTAGGATCATGTAAAACCCACCATCATGTAAGTGGCAGATGCAACAAATGTGAGAATATATATCTGAGAAACTATAAGTAAAGCCATCTGAAAGACTTTAAATCATTAGCATGTCCACAAAGAAAAAGAATGAATCCATCAGCAAGAACTGTATATTATACTAGAGGCCCGGTGCATGGATTCATGCAGTGGTGGAGTCCCTTGGCCTGGCCTGTGGGGATCGGGCTGAAACCAGCTCTCTGACATCCACTGAGGGGTCCCAGATTGTGAGAGGGTGTTCTCGGGTGACGCACCCTGGAATTGGGCTCCCTCCTCTCTGGTTCCAGGTGTGTCACCTGAGAACTGCAGATGCCAAGTCACCACAGGTCGGCAGCTCCTGCATTGAGCGTCTTGCCCCCTGGTGGTCAGTGCACGTCATAGCTACAGATCAGACGGTCAAATGGTCACTTAGGCATATATATATATATATATATATATATATATATATATATATATATGCAGATTTGAGAAAGAACCAAATACAATCTCTAGAAAGGAAATATAGTTTTGAAATGAAAAATAAAGATAGAAACACACTCAAAATATGGGTTAAACAACAGACTAAACAGCCCTACTACCTACAATGATAGTTGATAAAATTGAAGAATAAAATTACTCAGAATACAGTACAGAGATTAAATAAGGAGAGAGAAAGAAATTAAGAGACAGAGGACATACCAGAGAGAACAGAGAAAATGGAAGAGAACTAAAGGCATGAATCCTCAAACCAAAAAAGGAGAATCCCTAGTAGAAAAAATAAGTCTGTATCTTATTATATCACAGATAAAAGGAGTATCTTTAAAGTACCAGAAAGAAAAGACAAGATATCCCACCAAGAAATGATAATCAAACTAAAGGCAGACTTCTTATTAACACCACTACCACCACCACCATCACTACCACCACCAGATGATAGAGATAATGCCATCAACACGTAGAGAGAAAAAACTGTCAATCTAGAACTCTATACCCAGTTAAACTATCATTTAAGAAATTTTCCAGACATACAAAAACGATAAGAGTTTACTAGACAAAGATTGTTGATGACATATTATTTTTCTTTTATGGGAGTTCAATGGAATTGAAGTGGCATATATCAATGAATGTGGGTAGGTAATGGCTTTTTTAATTTTACCAATATTTACTAAGTACCTGTTATGATCCTGTCACCATGCTCTGCAATTGAGAACAAAGGTATTTACAAATACAAAGGTACAAAATACCCTTACATAAACATACACAAAATAAGCTTAAGGGACTTAAAATTGACAAGCCTATTTTTTAAAAATATGTTTTTATTAATTTTTAGAGAGAGGAAGGGAGAGATAGAAACATCGACCAGTGCCTCCTGCATCCGCCCCCCCCTCCTCAACCCCCACTGGGGGTGTGTTTTACATCACAAGAAAACAAGAGCCTGCAAACCAGGAATGTGCCCTGACTGGGAATTGAACCAGAGACCTCTTGGTTCATGGGCTGATGCTCATCCACAGAACCACACTGGCTGGGCAACAAGCCTATTTTTTTAAATTTTTTTTTTTGAAGATGGCACATCTAGATTTTTCTTTTAAAAAGAAATCATTTATCTCTTTAACATCTGTTGAGGTTCATTTTACTGAAGTAAACTGAATATAAGACAAAACATCCTATATAATAAAAGCCCAATATGGTAAGTGTCCGACCATTCAACTGTTGACCAGTCGCTAGGATGCACACTGACCACCAGGGTGCAGATGCTCTGACTGGTGGGTTAGCTTGCTGCTGGGGTCCAGCCAATCGGGACTGGGTGAGACAGGCCGGACATGCCCTGGAGCCCTCCCATGATCCCTTCTGGGCCGGCCAACCTCCTGCCGCGGTCCCTCGTCAGCCAGCCGGCCCGATCAGGACTGGGCAAGATGGCCCTGATTAGCTCTGATTGGCCCCAATTGGGACTGGGTAAGATGGACTGGACACACCCTGGAGCCCTACCACAGTCCTTCCCCGGTACCAATTGTGCACCGGTGGGGTCCCTCCACCTGGCCTGTGCCCTCTTGCAATCCAGGACCCCTTGGGGGGTGTCAGAGAGCCGGTTTCGGCCTGATCCCCACAGGCCAGGCCGAGGGACCCCACCGGTGCACGAATCTGTGCACTGAGCCTCTAGTAAGACATAACTATCTGTCCTTTAACAGCAAATCATTTCTAATGAAAATAGATTTCTTTCAAAATCTACTGTGACTCACATGAACAAACACAATGTTGAAAGTACTTTTTCTAAATATAATTTATTAAATCTTTTTTTAATATATTTTATTGATTTTTTACAGAGAGGAAGGGAGAGGGACAGACAGCCAGAAACATCGATGATAGAGAAACACCGATCAGCCGCCTCCTGCACACCCCCCACTGGGGATGTGCCCGCAACCAAGGTACATGCCCTTGACCGGAATCGAACCCGGGACCCTTGAGTCCGCAGCCGACACTCTATCCACTGAGCCAAACTGGTCAGGGCTATAATTTATTAAATCTTAAAAAATTATTGATAAGGAGAGGAAAATGCTGATCTTTAAAGATAAGTTTGAAAGAGACTTGAAGCATTTATTTTACACCACAAGAAAAAAAGATGAATGTTAAAAGTTCCTCATAAAAAGACTCATTATCTTAGATGATCTCCAAGAAAAAATGTTTGCATGAGGATAAAGGGAGTAAACTGAAAGAGAAGGAACTGTGCCAACCAAGAACACTCCCTCCTCATATACTGCAATTTCCGAAGCCATGGAGAAATCATGCCAGGTAATGGCCATTTTTAGTTATTTACATGATTACAATGGGTCTTTTTGACTCTGGAAGCATTACAAAGCTCATATTTTGTGTAGATACATTTTTCATAAATTAATTTTATAGACTCCAGGAAAATTTAGCCTTTCTAACTATACCTATCAGACATGTGGATCTTTTTGTTTTGGCCTGATGCACGAATTTCATGCAAGGGGCTCGGCCCTCGCAGCCCCTTGTAGCCTTGGCCAGCCCTCGCAGCCCCTCGCAGCCCCTCACAGCCCCAGCTTCATCCAGAAGGTCATTCTGCTGTTTGGTCTAATTAGCGTATTAGCTCTTTATTATATAGGATTTTAAAACCTCATTATTTTACACAATAATAAAAAGGAAAAAGCATTCATCTCTCACATGAGCTCAATGGTTCAGATTTCCATTTTAGTAGGTACTTTAACACTTTACTGAAAGGAGGCTGTGAAACATTTTGTTCATCTAATAAACATTTAGTGCTCTTGATATAAAAGTTGGTTTCACTACTTTATAATAAAACTAGAGGCCTGGTGCACGAATTCGTGCACAGGTGGAGTCCCTTGGCCTGGCTGGCAATCAGGGCCGTCTCACCCAGTCCTGATCGGGGCTGTTGGGGGCCAGCCAGCCAGGGAGGAACCGTGGGAGGGCTCCAGGACATGTCTGGCCCTCTTGCCCAGTCCTAATCAGCCAGACCCCAGCAGCAAGCTAACCTACTGGTCAGAGCGTCTGCCCCTGGTGGTCAGTGTGCATCATAGTGACTGGTCAAGCGGTCGACCAAATGGTCAACCAATCTGTTGGACACTTAGCATATTACACTTTTATTATATAGGATAGTATCCTTTACAATGGTATCTATTACAACACAGATGCAATCCTTTATAATAGATTTCTTTACAATCCTTTAAAACTAATATAAGGAAAATAGTGCCATACTGCAATTGCAATTGTAGTGACAGTTGTAATTTATTATAAAGCAAAGCACAAGGCCTGTGGCCAACATGAAAAAATTCTGGTTTTGTGAACTGGACTCAAACTCATTCATTACTACGTATGTCAAAGCTGCAACACTATGATACTGAGGCAACAATATAATGTAGCAACAGCAGTGAAAACTCAAGCAACGAAAAATTCAGTAAAATGAGCTGGATTAGGTATTTAGAAGATGAGTTTGCTTGCTCAAGAAAGCAAAATAAATCTACTCCTCTTCCCCCCAGGGTATAAAATGGCCAAAATCTGGAACACTATGTCTATATTGATAGGAAATTCTGAAATTATAACATGAAGCAGAAATCCCAGTTTTTGCAAAAATCCCCTAATTGTTCTAACTTTTTCCTAAAAAGCTTCTTCAAAATTATCCATCAAGATTTGCCTTGAGAAAGTACCTCTATATTCTGTGATTCTGATGGTTTACTTCTTAAGATTTACAGTTTTAATAATAAGAAATTATGAATACAAGAACTTTGTACAGTATTTGTATAATATAAGTATTTCTGCTAATAAGTATTTTAGAAAGCTTAACACTGTTAGAGTCTAATTTAGTTATTGCTATGTTCATGATTATTTCCATAAGTTATTGGATATTGCTAGGTATTTCTACTATAGTATTTGTATAAAAAAATCAAATTCAACTTATGGAATCTTTATTAAAAAGAAAACAGTAAGTGTAGGAATGCAGTCATAATTTCTAGGTAATATAAACATACAGTTAAAAATTCCATTTGATGATGAGATTTATTTCATGGAAATGGGGGTTACTTACGAAGCTTATTTATCAGAGAATACTGAAGTAATAATTCTAATTTATGAGTAACACATCCTCCTCCTTTGGATATACACATAATATATAAAGCGGTCAGTTGTGAAGTCCATTGTCAAATAGGTCTAAAAGGGTAAAGGGTGGACTATGACCAATTATGTAAATCCTAATTTGACTTATCTAATTAAAAACAAGTATACAATATGTTATCTTTACAAAAGTAATCATTTGCTATTAAAGTAAAATCAGAATATAAAAATTGCTTAAATTAAAACATTAAATATATATTATTTCTATAATTGGTAATTGTTCCAATATATTTTGGCTGAAATAGTCTCCTCATCTACCCACAATTAAATGTTTAACTTGGAAATGGCTCACCTCAAAGACTTCATAAATATCTGCTTTGATTTAATTTTGATAAAGTTATAAAATTATTATTGATTTTTCTGATATATCTGTAAAATGTGTTTGAAAATATATCATAAAAATTACTATTTAAAACTGTATAATATATATTTTATAAAATAAAGCTATGATTATTTTAAGTAATAAAAGACATATAATAAGATTATAATAAATGAGAGGGCACTTTTATAGGAAAAAATTCCTCCTATAGTAGCCAAAGTGTATCCACACTAGACCTAATCAACTGTGCACAATTCTGTACAACTTATTTCTTTTTTTTTAAATTTCATTTTTAAATTACAGTTTACATTCAATAATGTATTAGTTTCAGGTATATAGCATAATAGATAGACAACCATATACTTTACAAAGTCTATTTCACGTACCCACCTGGCACCATATATAGTTACTGCAATATTATTGACTATATTCCCTATGCTGTACATTACATCCCATGACTATTTTCTAACTACCAATTTGTAGTTCTTAATCCTTTCACCTTTTTCACCCTGCTTCCCAACCCCTCCCCTGTATCTATGAGTCTATATACAACTTATTTCTTACTATCAAGTTTTAGGTTTATATTAGTTCTACCAGGAAAGTTTCTTATCTTCAGACCAATAGTATGAAACATTAAAATGATCTTTGATAATATACTTTCTTTTCCATTGATCCACTGTCTATATTTGAAGGCATCAGATCTAAACCTTACATTATTTTCATTGAACTCATCATTTTTGAAAGGCACACTTAAAAAAAGATAAGGTATATATAAATTTTCAATATGAAAGAGTGAGAAAAAATAAACTGACTTAAAAACTTGGCAGATAGTAATCTTTGATGTCAGTGTTCTGAGAAAATGTAAAAGTAAATATTCTTCCCTACCTCACAGCCATATGACTACATTAGCATTTTTCTACTTACTCTTCTATATATGAAATCTATCTTTATATACCAGGAAACTACACTGGGGTAATACAGAGAATGTTTAAGGAAAAGAAAAGCTCTTTCTATTAATAGTCTTTGAAGAAAAACATAATTTTGGAGGTAAATGACTGGAGAACTGTAGAGGACACCTACGTAGGAATAGCAAGGAAGTGAGAAAAGTTGATAGGGATCAATCTTTCCCATACCCACCCTCGCCATAAAACAGGGGGCAAGAAATATTGCAGTCAAGGAGAGTACATTTCAAAAGCAACCATGAACAGTCTCTAGTTCCATTTGGCAGGCGAAATACGACTGTAATCTCTGCCATCTTTCTCAACCTCCTCGAGGCTAATTCCTGGAGACCCATCAATAGCTGGTGTGGATTATGCTGATTTATTCTCTGCTCATCTGTCTCCCATGGAAGGGGGTGGGCTGGTGGGGGGGGGGGGGGAGGGCAGTGCACAATGAAGCAGAACAGCCCGATAGCATGGGCCAGCTGTCCACAGTCAGCTATCAGAAATTACTGAAATGTTTTATTAAGCAAATTTTGGAATGAATCTGTCTGCTGAGCTGGTTTTTCTAGGAAACACTTTACAGACAGAATACACAGAACAAAGGGCAGTGTATATGTAACAGTCATAGGGACTGTTTTCCCTTAACCATAGGACCAGGCTTGATCAGTTACTGAGAAGATTGGAAGCAGGAAGAATATTTTCAAAGGAATGATTAGAAGGTCCTCTGGCTCTGACCCACTGAGAAGCCGGAGTGGAAGGAGCAATGAAAGTTCGGTGCTGAGATCGCCAGAGGACCTGCCTGCCACAGGAAAGCTCTTGGATCAGCACCTTGCTCCTGAGAGTGGAACAGTCTCAGAAGCCACCCTGGGCATCCATGTGGCACAGGCCCTCACACTGATCACAGCAACGCTGCCACCACGCCTAAAAAAGGCAAGCACCCTTCCATTTGTTCCCCTTCATTAAGCCTTAATTAGTGAAGTCTGCAAGGCAGCGATGCTTTTGTTTACACATCTGTTCAAACAAAAAATTTAAAAAGCAGTGTTGGGTAAGGGCCAACACTGTAAACACATAAAAGTCAAACTTGCTTGTCTTTGCAAAGCAGGGAATCAGGGGTACTATACTAGTAAAAACATACAGCACATGCAAATAAATTTATTCAAATGGCATAGGAGAGTCTAACATGACAAAAACTTTTAAGGATCTGTGCACAAGTGTGAAGAAGCCCTTCCTCAAAGTAATCACTCAAGGTATCTGGCGGGAGGTGGGAAGTGTCTCCCAGGACTCAGCAAACCTAAGGCAGCCGAGAGCTGGCCCGGTTGTCTTCTCTCCTAGAGAAAAGCCAGCTGGTTAGAAGACCTACCACAAATATATACGAAAGTCAGGTTTTCTGTACAAGTTAAAAATCACATTCAAATCTGAAAAAAACAACACTTAAATTCAAATAAAAAATGTTTTTGGGGGGAATAGACGGATTAAAGTTTGTAACTATAGCTACAATCTATCTCTATATAGAGGGGTGGGCAAATGTCGGTTTTGAATAATAATCTATATAATATATTACATATATATGTATATGTATGTGTGTTCACATTCAAAGGCTGTTAAATCGCATTGTTTACCCATATCTTCAGAAAAATCACTTCTACTGTCGTGGTAAACAACGTGCTTCCCTATTTATAATGGTCTGGCCCTCTAACAACTTCAGTGCGAAATTATAGCTAATTTGCCTACAAACGTCAGGTGGTCATAATAATCTGCCCACTCAGTGTATATAAAAGCCTAAGTGACCACCCAACTGTCTGACCGTTTGCCCGGTAGCTATGAGGTGCAATGATCACCAGAGGGCAGACGCTTCGACCAGTAGAGGAGGGAGCTATGGGTTAGGTTGCTGCCAGGGCACTGTCGGCTCTGAATCTGCTTCACCTGCACCCCAAACCCAGAGATCAGTTTTGGCCCGATCCCTGCAGGCCAGGCTGAGGGACCCCCACCAGTGCACGAGACCATGTACCGGGCCTCTAGTTGTATTATAACTGTAAACCTACGTTTGCCCACCCCTCTATATTTAATACTACTTTGCTGTCTGAGTGAGCCATGAAAGGACAGCTGTATATTGACTGCCCTGAGCTTAGGTTCCTTTTTATCCACGACAGTCCATTTCTCATCATCCAAGAAGTTTCCCTATTTAAAAGGCAGACCGAAGTGACAGCCGTGGGAAGGACACACACTGCAAATAGAAATGTGTGAGCCCCATCTCCTTGGGACCTAACCTGTAGGCACTGCCATTCATGACCAGTGGTCAACCCGTGGGAAAGAGCCAGGTGAGGCAGTGTCAGTTGCCTTCACCAAAGCCCGCAGATGAGCAACGGGGAGGGTTCACTAATACCCCCAGTCCTCCACGGGCAGGAGGCCAGGGAGAAAAATCCCTCTAATATTCCTACAAAGGCGAGAGAAGGACCGGAGCTGTCTGAGGACTGGGGCGAGGCCTTACCCAGACACTTACTGTAAACCTTGGGGGAGGTTTTCTCTCTTTGAGCCCATCGGGATCCGGAGGGTAGGGGATTTGACCTGGACTCCCACTTGTCTCTTCCATTTTTAAGTCACAATTCTAGCAGTCTGTGAAGAATCTCCACTAAGTGGTAATGGGCAGGTCCTTAGCATCTTATAGCCCTGATCTCAACTCCAATCTTTGTATTGAGTTTTATTACTGTAAACTTTTCTCTAAAGACTCTTTGAAGGTCTTATATCACACTAGGGGCCCAGTGCATGAATTTGTGCACCTTGAAAGGAACTGTGGGCCTCGAGGCTGCAGTAGGCACAGGAGTGGGTCTCGGCCCATCCTCCGCGTCCCTGCCTGGCCCCTCCCGCTGCAGCCCCCGGTCCCCTGTCTGCCAGCAGCCCCGCTCCTGCCACCACTGCTCCTACACGCTGATGGCTCCGACCCCGCTCATGGCATGGAGCGATTGGGGCGGGCGCTGACAGGGGGTGCAAGCGGCAGCTGCTGGCCTGATCGCCCCTCAGGAGCAGGGGGAGGTGGAGAAGCCCTCAGGGGCGATCAGGACCAGCAGCCACCGCTCACACCCACTGATGGCCCCAAGTGACTGGGACCAGCACCGGGCACTGGCAGTGGGTGCGAGTGGTGGCTCTGGCGCTGGCTGTGGGTGCGAGCGGGGCCAGGGCCGGTGCCGGCAGCAGTGCGAGCACCGGGCTGGACCGTGGTGCATGGGAGCAAAGAATTTTCAGTAACCCCCAGAGGCTCGCCCCGATGACAGCGACCGGCGCTCCGCCTTGGTCTGGCGACCCTGCTCACCTGCTACAGTGCCAGGGGTCCTCAAACTACGGCCTGCGGGCCACATGTGGCCCGCCAAAAACATTTATCTCGCCCGCCGGGTGTTTTTGCCGCCGCTCTGTGCATAGGAATTTGTTCATAGTTTTTTTTTAAACTTTAGTCCAGCCCTCCAACGGTCTGAGGGACAGTGAACTGGCCCCCTGTTTAAAAAGTTTGAGTAGACTACACCATTCTGCCATGGCCAACGCCCACCATGTTCTGATCATGCCCCCTGGTGATCAGCGCATGTCATAGCGACCAGTTGTTCAATTGTTCTGTTGTTCCACCGTTTGGTCTATTTGCATATTAGCCTTTTATTATATAGGATAATACTTGTTATATGACAAGATCACAGAAGGGTGGTGCTGATGGGAAAAAAGTTAAAAAGCCTTTCTTGGCAGCACCCGCACCTGCTTGCCTTCCCAGTGGCTGGCACTTCCCACGAGGAGCCTAGCTCCCCATTCCCCTCCTCCATGGCCCCAGACAGAGTAAGTGTAGGCTGACTTGGTCACTAGGCTACCAATGGTTCTCCAGCGGCTAGGGGAGAACATTTCAAGCAACATGCCACAAATGACACTGAGATATTGCAAATAGCTGTGAGATAGAATATAGATTATTATTAGTAACAATAATTACTAATAATCAATAATAAAGCACTTACAACTCTGAATGATTCCCTATAACCACATTATTTCACTCTTCTTATTCTGATACTAGAGGCCCGGTGCATGAAATTCGTGCATGGGCAGGGGGTGTCCCTCAGCCTGGCCTGCACCCTCTCCAATTTGGGACCCCCTGGGGGATGTTCGACTGCCGGTTTAGGCTCGTATCGGGCCTAAACCGGCAGTCGGACATCTCTCTCACAATCTGGGACTGCTGGCTTCTAACTGCTCGCCTGTCTGCCTGCCTGATTCCCCCTAACCACTTCTGCCTGCCAGCCTGATCACCCCCTAACCGCTCCCCTGCCGGCCCGATCGCCCCCAACTGCCCTCCCCTGCAGGCCCGATCACCCCCAAATGCCCTCTCCTACAGGCCCAATCGCCCTCAACTGCCCTCCCCTGTAGGCCCGATTGCCCCCAATTGCCCTCTCCAGCCGGCCCGATCGCCCCCAACTACCCTCTCCTACAGGCCTGATCTCGCCCCCAACTGCCCTCCCCTGCCGGCCATCTTGTGGTGACCATCTTGTGGCAGCCATCTTGTGACAATGTCACGCAACGCCACCTAGGCTTTTATTAGATAGGATGCTTTCTTGAGTCACACAGGAGAGGAAGTAAACATTCACAGAGAAAGATCGCATGATCTGAAATAGCAGTTCTGAAACCTTTTGGTCTGTGGGGTGCAAGAAAACCCCAAAACTTTCCTCCCACCTTCTAATTTCTTCTAGCTAAACTAATAAATGAACAGAGAGAGATAAACAGGAGAACTTGACTAAAATTTATTTTATGGATATGGTACATTTGGGGGTACCATAAGATATGAGACCCAAAGACTCACTGGGCAGTTAAGGTTTGTTTATATGCCATTTTGACAAAGGAGAAGCTGGGCAAGGGTCTGGGATTGCAAAAGGGAAGTAGACAATTCACAGGTAGAGAGGAAAGAACAAGCATGAGGCAAAAAAAATTCTTGCCGGGCCACCCAGAAAGAATGGGGCAGAGAAGGCTTTGCTCCAATCCTTACATCTGCCACACTTGATTCAAATAGGCCAAGGTGAATGTGCTAAGAAGGTTCCCTTCCTGAAGCAGGTTTTTCTATCTGAATTACCTTTAGACAGGAAGGGGGAGGGTCAAAGGTTCTGAGTCTTTTGTTTCTTAATAACCAGCTTAAAATCAACAACCCAAAAGGCCCATTTGGGGTGGAAAAACTCTGGTCCTTCAGATATTAGAACACCATATACTTTAAAGATTATTGAGGACTCCAACGTACTCTCGTTTATGTGGGTTACAGCTATTAAACATTTAAAATCTTTATTAATTCATTAAAAAACAGGTCAAGCCCTGGCCGTGTGGTTCAGTTGGTTGGGTGGCGTCCCATGCACCGATAGGTTGCTGGTTCAATATCCAGTCAGGCCACATGCCTGGGTTGCAGGCTCAGTCCCTGGTAGGGGGCATGCAGCAGGCAGCCGATCCATGTTTTGCTCTTACATTGATGCTTCTCTCTCTCTTCCCTTCTCCCTTCCTTTCTCTCTTAAATGAGTTTTAAAAAAAGTAAATTACATGTTAACTTGATTTTAAAGAGAGAGGAAGGGAGAGAGAGAGAAAAAAAAAAACCCCACATCGATGTAGGAAACATTAGTTAGTTGCTGACCATATACACACCAACTAGGGCTCAAACCCCAACCTAATATGTGCCCTGAATGGGAACTGAACCCACAACCTTTTGGTAGGGACAATGCTCCAACTAACTGAGCCACCCAGCCAGGGCCTAAGTAACTTTTTAATAACAACAAGAAATTTCGTATTATCCAAAGCAAACAAAAAATGAGAGAAAAGAGTAGCTACGTTTTACTTTTTGCAAGCCTCTGTCTAAATAAAAGACAGCTGGATTCTCATATCTACTTCTGCATTCAATCTGTGGCTACAATGTTGTTTTGTTTGGAGCATATGAGGAAAACCAGTCTCGTACAGATATGTAGAAGCCATCAGAATATTTTAATAGCCTTCTCAGACAATTCCTTTCTGATACTATATCAAAACTCTAGGTTAATTCCATGTAAGATATGAAACTATAAAAAGGGGTTAGATGCTAAATCTGACAAGCTCAGGGGAGCCTCACAAACTTAAGAGACATGGGATGGTCTGAAGTGAAAACTTCCTAACTAAAAGCGAGTCATGGCGGGTAGCCATGTCACAGGGTGGTATTTTCCCCTAACAAAGGGCAATCTTCACCTTAACTGAGCCTGTCTGTGGTCTTTTTTTTCATCTACAATAACTTACTTTTGGCATATCAAAGCCATTTCCCCTTCTCTGGACCCCTGGGAGCACAACCATTGCACAGAGACCACAAATCCCCACTGTTACTGTTATCACGTTAATTGCTGACTATTAACTATCTAGCCTATACCCGCCAATGCAAAAGTATGTGTCTATTATTTTACTTTATTATACAATCCCAGAGATTTCCCTACTTTGCTTTCTCCCACCTCCTGATCTATCACCAATGGACTTCCTTATTCCTCCTCCTTTAATTGTAATGTATAAAATAAGGTGCACAACTGCTATTCTCTGGAGCATTTTCCCAATCTGGTGAGATTTTGCTTTGTGGCAATTGTCATGAGTTTGTCTCATATAAATTAAAAAAATATTCTTATAGGTTTAGATGTTTCTTACATTGACATCAGTACATCTTTTATATTGTTAAAATTAAAATTCATTGGTATATCTTAATGGAATTTCACACACACACACACACACACACACATAATTTTGTAGCATTCACTCGTCATTTGAAAAATACTGATGAACTGAGTTATGCAGATCTTCAAAATGTTGACATTCAATTATGCAACACTGTAAAATCGTATTAATTGTTAACAACATCAACTGCCTCACAAAACTCTATGGGGAGGGTTATGGTGGCAAACTAAGTTTTTCAATGTTTTAATTTTCACTTGAAAGCATGAATTTTATCACTGGCAACAAGTACTGTCTGTTGTTTTCCTTGAAGCCACATACTCCGTAAGTTCATTTTAAAGAATGTATCTATTAAATACACAAATAAATAACCACAATTTTGTGGCAGGCAGTTCGACAGACCGGAGTAGAGCAAGGACAATGGGCCAGGTACAGAAGGTCACCAGGGTGAAAAGGCCCGGGTGCCTAGCAACAGGCAAAGCTGGGAACACAAGGACCTCACTTCAAGGGCGACCTTTTCTCCCCCAGCATATTGCTGGCCATGTGGTGTAGACCCCCTGGCCTTTCAGATCGCTGGCCATGCAGTTCGGACCCTCCTCTCACCTTTCCTCCCCTGGTATCTTGCTAGTCACGCAGGTTAGACCCCCTTAGAGGGGGAATGAATAAAGGACTGGCAAATAGCTCTTAAGCATGAAGCCCCCATGACAATGAGGTTCTGACCTGCATCAAATACATCTAGGCCTCAGTTGTGTTTTAGGACCAGGAAAGCAGTAAAACCAGACAAGCGATATCACAGCTGACCTCAAGACTAGCTGCCTTGACTAATGACCTCCTGCCGTGGTGTCAGCCAATCAGTGAGGCCATGACCCTGAAAGGTCACACCTGGAAAGCTGATGCATATTCTACTGAGATCCTCCCTAGGACCTTCCCTGAATCCCCACCTGAAAGGCCCTCAGGCCTGAGAACCCAGTGCACTCTCCCTGGGGCACACCAGTGCCTTTGCCCTTCTTGTAGTGAAAATGGCTGTGGGGATCTGCCCAGGGCGACCCCTGTGTGGGAATTACCAACAATAAACATTTGCTGACCTCCTATTTTGTGCGGCCTACTGCCAGGTGGTGGTGTTTATAGACATGTACTCCATGGCCTGGTCCTTCAGCAGCCTGAAGAGAGAGCAAGCACACGGGGTATGGACTGAATGTAGTGCCACCGTGTCGACAGTGATGACTGGTACAGAAGAGTCTGGAATAGAGTGATCTCTGAAGACTAAGGCTTCATGGAGGAAGTGGAACTTGACTTGGATTCACCTGGGATGAAGAGCAGACAGATGATCTGGCTGGAGTGCAGACTGAGTAAATGTGTCGAAGACATGAATGCCAGGCAAACCTGACAGCACTTCTTATTCAGATAAGAGGGGCTGTTTGCCCTGCTGATAAATATATTGGTTCAGTGTAGACCTGAACAATGTCAAGTTATCCCAGAGAATTTCCAGGAAAACTATGAAAGTTATTCCTGGAAAAGATAGTTTAAACCACTTAAAAATTCTCAGAATATAGTTATGAGGTCCATTTTACCCTAAAAACAACCAAAAACCTATAAATGTATTTTAAAAGTATCAGTATGCAAGACACTATTTTAGGTCTCTGGGGTCATCAAAAGTGATTTAAAGCTATAGCTTGCTCTTTCAAAGTTCAGAGTTTATTAGAAAAGAAGGGAAAATGTGTTCTTAAAGAATTATAATAAAAACTTGGGAATCATCTATAATAATAAAAGTGTAATATGCAAATCGACCAAATGACTGAACAGCAGAATGATTGTCTGGACAACCTTCCGGACGACCACGCTATGACACCCACTGATGCCAGGCCAGTCAAGGCGGGTGCGATGCAATTGGTTGGGGGCTTGGCCATCGCCTCATGATTGCCCTGCAGAGGAAGGCCCAGGCCACCAGCCGGCAGTCTGCGGTGGGTGGGTAGGGCCTCCTTCTGCGGGGGTGATCCATCACAGAGCCCTGGCTGGGTGGGCTGGGCCTACACCTCTTTGTGGTGATCAATCGAGGGCACAGGCCGGGCTGAGGGACATACCTCCTGCCCCCGGAGTGCACGAATTTCAGGCACCAGGCCTCTAGTCTATATAATAAAGAGCCAGGGTCGTAACAACTGATTATGACCAAAGGCTCGACCAGACCAGAAGTCAGTGCTGGGTTGCCATGGCGACCCAGCACTGACTGCTGCGCTGTTGGTGCCCTGACCCAGCACTAACTGCCTAGGGGGTTGCGGATCAGGCCTGGAGAGAGACCTGCAGAGAGAGAGAGGCAGGGTCTGATCCGTAGCCTCTGTGGCAGCTGTTGATCAGAACTTGCCTCTCTTTCTCTCCAGGCCTCCACCTGGGTTGCTGATCAGCCTCGCCTTTTTGATCAGGCCCCATTGATAGGCAAATCTGGGTGATTGTAAGAAGACAATAGCTGCCTAGGAGGTGGAGCTTCTGATGCTGACTGGCATAGAAACTGACCAGTCAGAACCAAATCTGGGTCAACTGTGAGGAGCTAATGGCTGCCTAGGAGGCAGAGCTTTGGATGCTGACTGGCATAGAAACTGACCAATCAGAACCAAAGCTGCGTCAACTGTGAGGAGCCAATGGCTGCCTAGGAGGCGGAGCTTTTGACACTGACTGGCATAGAAACTGACCAATCAGAACCAAATCTGGGTCAACTGTGAGGAGCCAATGGCTGCCTAGGAGGCGGAGATTTTGATGCTGACTGGCATAGAAACTGACCAATCAGAACCAAATTAGCCAGCAGAGGAGGGCAGTTGGGGGCGAGATCTGGCCTGCAGGGGAGGGCAGTTGGGAGCAAGATCAGGCCAGCAGTGAAGGTCAGTTAGGGGTGATCAGGCAGGCAGAGGCAGTTAGGGGTGATCAGGTGAGCAGGGGAGAGCAGTTAGGGGTGAGATCAGGCTGGCAGGGGAGGGCAGTTGGGGGAGAGATCAGGCCGGCAGGGGAGAGCAGTTGGAGGCTCAATCAGGCTGGCAGGGGAGGGCAGTTAGGGGCGATCAGGCAGGCAGGCAGAGGCAATTAGGGGCGACCAGGTAGGCAGGCAAAGGCAGTTAGGGGTGATCAGGCAGGCAGAGGGGTTAAGGGCAATCAGGCAGGTGAGTGGTTAGGAGCCAGCAGTCCCAGATTGTGAAAGTGGTCCCCGATTGGAGTAGGTGCAGGCTGGGCTGAGGGAAAGCCACCTCCCCCCCCCCCCCCCCCAACGAATTTCATGCACCAGGCCTCTAGTACTTTAGAATAACAGGCCACTTAAAGTACTCTTGGGTGAACAGAACACCTGTAAGAGTAAAGATAGCTTACTTCCAGCTCCGGGGCAGGCTTTGTGGAAGAGATGCCACACCTGAGGGAGGTCCTGACAGGCAGAGGAGGACTGGAGATTTGGGAGATTAGAAAAGTAAGGCTATTCCTGGAGAGAAAATGCACAAGTAAAGAGGAAAAGGTAAAATCATCATGCTTTGCCAAAATGTCTTTGGCGGAGTAGATACTGCCAGCAGCCTTGCTGTATCTCTTGAGTTCAGATAGAGCTTTTTAAAAATGTATCTTTATTGTTGAAAGTATTACAGATGTCCCCACAGATAGAGTTTTAATTACCTAAAGTATTTTTTTAAAGGAAAGGATGCACTCAGTACACCTGATTTTAAAAAAAATTTAAATTTCTTATTGTTGAAAGTATTACATATGTTCCCCCCCCATCCCCCGCCACTGACCTCTCTCTGGCCGCTCCCAGCCCCCTACTGTCTGTGTCCATTGGTTATGCTTATATGCACGCATATAAGTCCTTTAGTTAATCTCTTACCCACCCCTCCCACCCTCCCCTGCCTTCCCTCTGAGGTTTAACGGTCTCTACACCTGATTTTTTGTTTGTGTGTTTAATTGTTAAAGTGAAGGTAATTCTTCAGAGGCAAGTTATCTTGAAAAACTAGACTGATTTGTCATATTGGAAAAGTAAAATGGAATAAAAAAACAAAAGTAAAACCTCCCAAACAAAATAGTATCTAGAGTAAATAAGGGATCGATACTCTAGGGATTTAAGGTAACCGCCACGGTGGAGCCTAACAGAAGCCACTTACCCTCTTATTTTTAAAAATCAGTAAAATAAGATGTTGCATTAGTCTCCAGGAATCCTACACATTCTAAAATACTATGATTCCCTAACCTTATAATTTTGCTTTATTCGTCCTATAAAAATTCTGAACTCCTATGTGCAGAGGCAGTGTTTCCAGATGACAGAGGCATAGGTGTTTCCGTTAAGTGTCCAGGTCCAACTGACACCTTGGTCTTCAAAGAGGGAGAAATACAATCTGAAAAGGGCTAAGTGCTTAGTGTGCTTTAAGTCACCAGGTGGAGCCCATCAGAGTTCAATGAGGCCTTATATCTCTAAGCTTTTTTATTGTTACTTAGAAGGCATTATTTGAAGAAATAGTATTTTTTGACTCTTTAGAATCTTCCGGCTATTCTAAACAGAGAAACTGTTCAGAGGCCATGTCTATCTTCTATGCAACTGGAAAGATGAACAGCTACAAGAGTTAGAATCAAACTATTTCCTAATAAGCAAAGACTATTTTTGTCAGTCCAGTCCATTGCCAAATTAGTGTATGATTCCTTTCAAAGACTATGGTTTCCTACAGTATTCTTCATGACAAATCAAGGCAGGTCCTACATCTATAAAATGATATCTAGAGGACTGGGCTAGATATCTTTTATAGTATTCTAACATACTCTACTATTGATACTATTAAAAACAAAAGTAATAACAGGTCATTGTAGAGAATAACAGAGGGAATTCCACTCATCACCTCTGCTGATAAATAATAATCATAATTACAATAATAAAATGTGTTTTATTATGAGTCCTTTTAATGCTTTTCTTTAAAAGAGTTGAATGTGTTATGAACACATCAGTCACACTACTTCACGAATTCTGGTAGCATCACTGTGAGGAAGGATGCCGCAGCTTCTCATGCCACCAGCTAGGAGGGGATAGGTGTACATGTTTATCGTTAACACTGGATTTTCCTTCCTCTGACGAGGTAACAAGTGCTCTTCACAAATGATAAACCATCTTTCTGAATTAACCCTAGTCTTAAAGATAGAAACACAAGAGCCATTTTTTAAGCCAACTCTAGTCACATAAGTTTGTACATACAGAGTGGGGCAAAAGTGGGTTTACAGTTGCAAGTGTGCAAAACAGACTTTATTTTTGTATTATTACTTATTAATTCTTGTATCATTTTCCATACGAACAACTGTAAACCTACTTTTCCCCCACCCTCTCTATACACCCACAATTTAAAAAACCTTGATCTTTACTAAAATTACTTGAAAGAATGACTTTCTGATACAAACACATAAAATCCACATTTAGCTATAGAAAGGAAAATGATAAAACCATAAAAAATCCCACCCAGTAAGAGTTAATTCCATTACATGCTGAAACCGTAAACCTTACTTACTGGACTACTCCATAAAGCAGTCATTTGTGAACAATTACTTTAAGCCATCATGCCATCCACTATCCTGAAAAATACGGTAATGGAATGCTGTATCTCCCCAAAGCCTGCTCGTTGTAAACAGTCCATCCCTCCTCGCTGACTCCGAGAGCTGTATAAACACACTGCAATCAAATCCACCACAGCTCATAGAAATCCTGTCTTTAAGTCATCTACAAAACGCAAGCTAATACAAATACAAGAGAGAGAGGTTCTCACTAACACAGTATTTTGTATTTACAGTACTCCGAACAGTGCTTAAACCTGCACTGGCTGTATGAAAGGCGCTCTCCCCCACGCCACCCGCGCCCCCAGGCTGACAAGCGTGCTTAGTTCTCTCCTTTACACCACACTGCAATAACATAAAGAAGGGTTTACTATTAATCCAGGTTTTACTACAAAGCGACCCGTTATTTCTCTGTCAAATACTGGCGAGAATGCCAAGTGTCTGTCATCCAATTCAGGGGATTAAGTCTTCTTTTATAGTCTGATACTTGTACCAATTTATAAAAATACAGATATAGTTTCTTAGAGTTGGTCACAGTCTATATTTTGGCTTGGAGTCAGGCAGCAGAGGTTGACTATGACAGCTGGCAGGAAACTGAGGGGAGAATACATCCTCCCCCTTTCAGGCACCACATCGCAGTTGCCATAGTGATTAATCCTTAATTGAATGCTGTCTTTGTACATTTCTTTTCAGAAAACTTTAAGTAAACTTAAGTTGAAAACATGCAGTTGATTGAAAAAAAAAATGAGGCACCACATCACAAACAGGTATAGCTACGTTGTGTGACATACTTCCATATATTAAAAGAATGAAGTAACTCTAATAAAGGTATTATCAGTTCCTTCAAATACTTAAAATATTTTTGGGGGGGTTTGAAGCTTAACCCTAAATTATAAAGGTTTTCCCTCTTGTTATCAGACATCTCATTTTAAAAAAAGCTGCCCAGAAATGGTTCTTAAAATATCCAAATACATTTTAATGCAAAATGAGTTATTTTATATTGTTTGTATTACTGTATAACCAAGGTGTAATTAGATTTTAGGAGAGGTAGGTTTTCATTCAAGACATCTATAAAGCGTGTTCTATGAATGGAAATTATTTATAAAAGTATGAACTATAAGAAACCAAAAGATAGATGAAAAAGATAGTATATTAGGCCTTTTCTTAATATAAAGTTGAGTTTGAAAGCAGGTTCCTAGCTTTTGTCATTTTGGTTATCAACAATTATATCAAAAGGACTGAGAACCTCTGAAAGACCAGAGTTTTATCTAGGCTTATGGTAAACATGACCTCTTTGTCAGTTTTCCATTTGGTCTATTTCTGTGCAATTTAGTTAAAGGCTTTCACTTAGACTCAACATAGTATTCCTTGGAAAGTGAAATTCTTGCATGTTGTGATCCCTGTCAGTCGTGTACTGCCGTCACACAAACAGTGAGGCAACACCTCTGCACTGGCTGCAGACACACGTGCACACACAGACCTCACACTCATGCCCACACGTGAGCGTGCGCGCACGCGCACGCGCACACACACACACACACACACACACACACAATCTTTTCAAACACATGTAAAGGTCTCTAATAAAACTTTGGTGACAGACATGAAGCGCCCAGAAGAATTCTCAGTAATCAAAAGATTCTTGATGCACGCAAGCCCCAGATGAAAGATACTGTCCTGTAGGTGGAAGGTCTGGGACTTGGGGAGTCTTCAGAAGCAAGAGGCTTGCAAATCTCTCTAACAATATGGCGGAGTCTCTTTTGTCTTCACCTTGCTTCACTTCCCTTCACCTTAGTTTATTCTTTTCTTCCCATAGCTCTTTTTCCATTTTTTTCAAAACTGCAAATTCACTATTGCCACCCAACCACCATACTACAAGTTGCAAAACCTTTCAGTGAGTGAGATACATGTCTCTAACCAATGTTTCAAAGATTTACTCATTGAAGGTGCTGAAGTAATACTAACCAGATATGGTGAAGTCACTGAATGTAAACATTTTTTTCTTAGATAGAAATTCTGTGGTGTGGCTTTGAAATGTCATCAACATCTCATCTATGTGAAACAGTAGTATCTTAAAATGTCTTTACAAATATTTTAGTAAAGAGAAAAACAACACTACCTTCATTCTATCTCCCTGACATGACTGAAGTAGTATTTAGTTTCCAGAAGAATTATAATGAGGAGGACCAAGATTATTATGTGTAAAGATATTGCAGAAGTAGTCTGCTGGCAGTGATGCCTCCCTCATTTGAATGTCTGTCAGCAATTAAGAAGCAGCCCATCAACTGATGAATCTAAAGAGAAAATAAATCTATCAGCTTTAAAGAGAAAAATTACTAATAACTTTAATTCGAATATAGACTCTCATAAAATAAATCAATATAAATTATAAAGTACTTAGTGGCTTTCTATTTCCATAAGCAAAAACTTAATAGTCACATATAACATTTTGGAAAAATATTCTACCATGAACATTATTAAGTTTTGTTTGTTAGTCTTTTTTTTAAATTGATTTTAGAGGGGAGAGGGGAGAGAGAGAGAAACATGAATGGACCGGGGGCTGAACCCACAGCCTGGGTATGTGCCCTGACAGGCATTGAACCCACCACCTTTTAGTGTATGGGGACAATGCTCCAACCAACGGAGCCACACTGGCCATGGCAAACATTCTTGTGGTTTTCTTAAGGGAGTCCAAAGCCCTAGATTTCCTAGTACCACCCAACCTTTTATTTATAGGTAAATGTAGTTGCTTATAACTATTTATGGATTATTCCTGTGGTTCCCTCAGGGATCAACGCCTCCAGGGGAGTTAAAAGGGGACAGCAGTCTTACCCAGTGGTAGTACTAACAAGAGTAAACCCTCGATTTTGTGGACCTCAATTTAACGGACTTCGGATTTAATGGACAAAATTTCTGGCTTGTATGTCATACATGAACATTAACAACCTCTTGATTTTAAAGAGCTTTTAACCAGGATTTTCTCAAAATTAAATTAAGAGGCTATGTTTTTTGCTATTAATTCACTGTTATTTTTAACAAATTTTAAGCGAATAGGCCATATGTTGGAAAAAACACTGTAGTAATTTTGCCAACATAAATAAATATTACATATCTACAACTATGGCCAAGATACTTAAAGCCAAGAGTCACCGCTGGTAAGCAATGTTGGGGAATGATGAAAATGTGAGAATTGGTTCTGTTGTCATGGGGTGTGTTTCTGCAGCTAAGCCACGCCCCAGCCGGTGTATGTGTTTACTTCAAGGTAACTGATGAATTCACACATTTACTAGACCTACTCAGTAGAAATGTAAAGTTACTGTAATAGATATAGAAAACTTTCCAGTGGAATTAAACTTTTCATACATACTTAATTTTAATTACACAAACATGTCTGTGTAAGTAAAAACAGGTAAATTAACTTGTCATTTTTAAAGATAGGAATTCAGAAAACCTACTTTATTATATAACGGATTTTCAGCTTTGACGGACTCCCCCTCGCCCGAATTAATTAGTCCATTATCTCAAGGTTTTACTGTACTTATTATTTATTGAGTGCTATGTCGTGTCAGGCACTGTTCAGAGCATTTACAGATATTACTTCATTTAGTTTTCATAAAAACCTTTGGCGGTAAGAAGTATAATTGTTTGTATTTTAAACACCAGGAAATTGAGGCACAGAGAAGGTAAGTAACTTCCTCCTGGCCACACCAGGTTATGAGGGAGAGCAGAATTCAGACTCTGACATTCCGAGTGGAGTCCATGTACAGGCTAGTGATAACCACCAAACTCCTCCTGCCTCTGGGAGGCTGCACAGCTCATTAGATTGGAGATGAGACTCATTATATTTATTTACTTACTTATTTTCAATTAAACTAAAATGAGAAAAACACGAGGTATGTCTCAGGGGTTATATTTTATGTCAAAAATACTGTAGCTTTAGTTTTGACATTGGTGAGAAACTAAAAACATCACAAATATATATGATCACTATTTTAACAATTCTGATTATCAAATATCAAGTAAGATCTTTCTTTTTTAATGGTAACTTTATAATGTTGTCCCTGAGTATTTTTGTATATAGGTAATATAACTTTCAAGATGTTAAAAGTACAGCTATATTAATAACCTGATGTATTAAATGGTATAGGTCAGTGATGGTGAACCTATAACACGTGTGTCAGAGGTGACATGCGAACTCATTTTTTTGGTTGATTTTTTTCTTTGTTAAATGGCATTTAAATATATAAAATAAATATCAAAAATATAAGTCTTTGTTTTACTATGGTTGCAAAGATCAAAAAATTTCTATATGTGACACGGCACCAGAGTTAAGTTAGGGTTTTTCAAAATGCTAACACGCTGAGCTCAAAAGGTTCGCCATCACTGGTATAGGTCAAACCTGATGAATTTAATCTTGTTCTGTTGGAATTTCACTGTATCAAGTTTTGATGTACAGAAGCCAGCCACTGAAATGAGCATGTTGAACAGACAGTTCTTGCCTGCTAGCCCTGGTGGCATGAGATTGGACTCCCTGCTTACTGGCTTTAAAACTTGCCTGAATATTTTACACCAACCATGATTTAGTCATGAAACCACACATTTTTTTCCTATTCCCTGAAAAAGATGTACTAAATTGGTCTACATGTCAAGGGGGAGATACATGGTCTCAAAGGGCATATGAGAAATCCTAGGGGATAAATACTCCAATTTGTTTCCTGGTAAGAAATATCCCTCATCATAAGTACCACTGTGAAGACACAAGGTTTCTGATGAGGTTGTGCCGTTTACCTCAAGAATGTTGGTGCCGAGAAAGCTTGAAAACTACTGGTATTGCTAATACAAAGATAAAGAAATTTCCTGCCACTAAAGGCAAAGTATATTTGAAGCATTTTCATTTTTGCAACTTTTCTTGAGAAGGTTCCAAAGGGAGGTTTTCTTGCTTCCATATCTAAGGGGTTGCTTCTCAGGTACATTTTGGGAGAAATTATATGCCTGTAAATTTCTTCTCTGAAAAACATTTAAATAAACTAGTAACTAATATCCAGTTATTTTATTAACAGCTATTACAGAGGTTTGCCAGCTATCTTACCCTTTTCTCATTAAAATTTGTTTGTTTAGGAAAGGGAATGTTTTTTTCTTTTTTAAAGATAATAAAAAATTGGCTGTCTATTTAAAAGATACCAATATGCTCTTCATTCTAATAAAACAAATGCCTGGCAAACCCAGCATACTTCTGCCTATCTTCCCCAGATAGCTTCTACAAGGCAGTCAGACTGCAGAAATGCTGTCTACAGTGTTGGTTGAGAGACAATATATTTCTAGATCAAGTGACAATATAAAAAAGCAGCATACTTGGGTCATGAAAGAATGTTCTCATGAATTGTATTTTGACATTGGGCCTTTTGATTACATTAAAATACTAAAAGCGCCGCGTTTCAAAGTCTGCTATTACATTTACCGAAAGGTATTGTAAGACAACTGACTGTTCACTGGGCCACTCAGTGGTCTTCATTTAAAATCCCGGCGACAAGTTTCCTTTATATGAAATGCTGGGAAAAGCTATTCTCCTCTTCAGAAGAGCTAGTGTTTTTCCGCCGTTAAGGACAACATTTAGCTCAGTGTTGCTCAGCAGGGTGTTATGGCATTTTGGGCAAATCAATTGTTGGCAAGTGGGACGTCCCCCTCCCACCACAGCCATTTAGCACCCTGGCCTCCAGACATTAATGCCAGCCTGGCACTCAGTCACTGTGACCGCCCAAACTGCCCACACACATGATCAAGTGCACGAGTAGAGAACACACTAAATAAATTGCTTACTTGCTTTGTTCTGTCTACCAGGCAACGCAATTAAATTTGTTCTTAAAAAAATATCTGGGTAAGACCATTATGTCCTATATTTCTACATCCTAACTTTCTCCCACTCTTGAACTTCCAATTTAAGTTATATTTCCCTTGGTCCCAAGTTTCACTTTCTATTCTGATTTTATCATTAAGACAATCCAAATTATTTTAGGAGCCCGATGAGGTACAAATAAATGAAGTTCCCTTGGCAGTTCAGAGGCATTACCCCTTTCATTCTTAAAAGTAATGCTAACTTGAAACAAACCACTGGTTTACAAAATATGCATTTTTAACTCCTACACATAAAGTGGTAGAAAAACTACTCCTCAGACACTTAGTTCTTAGGAATTAATAAAGGATAATAAGCCAAAAAGAAGAAAATATTTTTTTAAACCTTTGATGAAAGTTACTATCTGTAAATAAATTTCACATTTATATAAAACTTTATTTCTATATAATATCAATTTTAAGTGAGAAGACCCCACAGACAGTTTTTTTATTACCTTTAACATTATAAAAATCCTTTTACTAAAAAAAATAAATTCTATATGAACCTAGTTTTTGCATGTCTTCATTTTAGATGAAAAATTTTGGAGGAAATTTGGTTTGGGTTCTGATTTAACTGCATGATTCCCTCAGATTCCTCATTGATTGGCAAACTTTTATTGAGGGAAACGATTAAGTAGCTCAATAATTTTAGACATTTAGATATTGATTTGTCTTTTACTATAAAACATCTTCAGTGACTCCAGTGCCCCAAGTAATGTTCTGTTTTTTACACTTATTTGTATGTCACTTATAATCTTAGTAGCTACTTTTGAGGGGTTGCTTAGTGAAGATCTTATTAACTTCTGTGAAAATGAGATAAAAACTGAAGATGACATTATGCTATATGCTTCTTACCTTAGACGTGCAAACAGCTATGTTAGCAGGAAGCTGGGAAAACTGCTTCAGTTCAAATACATCACGTGCTGCCCATCGGCTCATGTGATTCTCAGCTTTGCTTGATCCAATCACATTCTGGTTTGAGTGAATGTAAGCCACTTCCTGAACGCCATCTAGAGGTAATCGATGTTTATTCAGTGGTGTCTCATTAGAAAGCAATATGGTTCCACGTATACTTTAAAAATTATCAGCAATACACTAAAAGTCAGTTACGCTTGTTTTGTTTTTAATCCTCAAGAAAAATATTCAGTTTGTCTGTTAACATCATAATAGTCATTTAAAAAAATTAAAAAGAGAAAGAGTTCAAATATGTTGGTCTAGGTTAACTTGGAAGGACTTTTCCCCTCTCGTCAATATGAGACCTTCTAAGATTAGGTAACAATCTTTTTAGACTTAAACCTGAAATGAGAGTTTTGGCCAACAGAAAAGTGGTGAAGGGTCGTTTCTATGAATTTGTTGTTCCAGTTGATTTAAAAAAAAATGTTTTTATTGATTTCAGAGAGGGAGAGGGAGAGACAGAAACATCAATGAGAGAGAATCATTGATCAGCCTCCTCCTGCACGCCCCCTACTGGGGATTGAGCCCGCAACCTGGGCATGTGCCCTTGACCAGAATCGAACCTGGGACCCTTCAGTCCACAGGCTGATGCTCTATCCACTGAGCCAAACCAGCTAGGGCTCCAGTTGATTTTTAAAAATTGTTTAATAATTTAAGCTCAGTGTTAGCCTCATCTGTTCCTTTCAACATGGACTTGATTACAGTGATGAAGTGGGAGCGAGGGGTTTATGACCAGGGAGTTTCGTTTGGTTGGCTTTGTTCAGTTTTACTGTTTGTATTCTGACTTTTTTGTACATATGCCCAGAGAATGTCAAGATTGGAAGCTTTTTAGGAAATGAAAAAAATTAACTTACAGCTTTTATCTGAAAGAAGTTTAAAAAATGGCTACATTTTTTATTGCTTTGCTTCTAGGCACCTATAATTTACTTTAAACTGTGGTCATAAAAGAGAAGGCTAGAACTAAGGTCTGTAAAAGCTCTCTCCAACAGCTCTGGCAATGAACCTCGATTATGACCTTCAACACTTGTGCTGTTTCAGTCCTGAACTTCTCTCAACCAGACTCGCCAATCATGCGAAAACAAGATGTTAAATAAGATGACTGAAAGAGCAACTAAGATAGTATTCTCAAGTTTCAAAGCACCAGGGAGTGTGTATGGCAATAGTTTAAAACCTTCCAAAGCCCTAGCTGGTTACTCAGTGGTTAGAGCATCGGCCAGTGGACTGAAGGGTCGAGGAATCATTCCAGTCAAGGGCACATACCTGGGTTGCAGGCTCAATCCCTGGCCCCAGTTGGGGCACGTGTGGGAGGCAACTAGTTAATGTAGCTCTCACATTGATGTTTCTCTCCATCTCTCACCCTCCCTTCCACTCTCTCTGAAAAATCAATGGAAAAAAAAAAATATCCTCAGGTGAGGATTAACCAAAAATAAATAAAATAAAACCTTCAAAAGGATTCTTCTGGTAGAAAATTTAATCAGATTTTTCTTAATTTTGATGATAAATTTTATGCCTTACTCAAAATAGCATTAGTTACACACTAGCTCTTCCCATCTTTTGGACAATAAAATCCAAACAAAACAAAAAAACTCAGCTGATTAAAAAAAATAGTTTATGTAATAATTCCTCAAACATAAAATCTAGTTGTAGCACACAAACCAAAGGATAGCCCAGTTATTAGTTCAGCAGTTCTCAACCTGTGGGTCGCGACCCCTTTGGGGGTCGAACGACCCTTTCACAGGGGTCACCTAAGACCACCGGAAAACATATATAATACATATTGTTTTTGTGATTAATCACTATGCTTTAATTATGTTCAATTCGTAACAATGAAAATACATCCTGCATATCAGATATTTACATTGCGGTTCATAACAGTAGCAAAATTACAGTTATGAAGTAGCAATGAAAATAATTTTATGGTTGGGGGTCACCACAACATGAGGAACTGTACTAAAGGGTTGCGACATTAGGAAGGTTGAGAACCACTGAATTAGTTACAAGGGTATCAGAATGTATGCTATCATGAATATTAAATATATTTTTATTGATTTCAGAGAGGAAGGGAGAGGAAGAGAGAAATAGAAACATCAATGATGAGAATCATTGATTGGCTACCTCTTGCACGCCCCCTACTAGGGGTTGAGCCCACAACCCAGTCATGTGCCCTTGATCAGAATCGAACCCGGGACCCTTTAGTCCACAGGCAAATGCTCTATCCACTGAGCAAAACTGGCCAGGCCCATCATGAATTTTAAATGAGACTACTAATAACTGCAAAAGAAAGCCTGCTTTGCAAATAAGTTAATCCCAATGATGAAGGTTTCCACATCACTGTATCCTTGCTTTTACACTAGCTTCGTTCATATAGTTTTTTGGGAACTAACTCTTAAAATCACTAAATAGCTTCCCGGCAGGTGGTGGTGGCAGGGGAAGCAGCTCTTCCATCTCTCTGAATCCCACAGAGAGCAGACAGTAATTAGAGAGCAGAACCCATGCCACAGACAGCACTTACTCCAAAATCAGATGGCCAGATACCCACGTGAGCCCTAAAATACAGGCACGCGGGGAACCACCAACAGCTATACACTCTGCACCGCACCAGGGTCTGTGTGAAGGAAGAAGGAAGCAACAGAATGGCACCTGCTCGATCCGAGAACAGGAGACCACAGAAGAGCCAACAAGTACTCACTGGGAAGCAAAATGGGCCAACTGGAGGTAGCAGCTGATCTGGGAAGGTTCCCACTCTCCAAGGTTGAGTGGGTGCATGGGGCGGAGGCAAGACAGCCTGAGGGCTGGAGCAGGCTAGCAATTAGCAACTTCCCAAACTGACCCACCGGGGCTTCCAGGTCAGGGCCACACAATGAGGAAAAGAGAGGATCCATCAAAGGAGGGGAAAGGGATAGGGACAGGCAATCCCACCACAGTTTTGAAGATTATACAAAAATCACAGATATGGATCTTTGTGAAGTTACATAAATGTTCCCAAACTCTGCCTCATTAAAAAAAATCAGGGAAAATTTTTTATAAGAATAAGGAAAAGGGTCAAATCTCATAAAAATTATGAGAGAAAAGAGAATAAGCAGCAGAATTTATCCCTATAATGAAAACATGCCAGATATATGTGCTCACAAAACAAATTAAAACAGTAACTGATTTCAAAATGAGGTAAAAGAGTTCAAGAAAATGATAAAACACAGGAACCAACGACATAAATCAGAATTAAAATAACTTAGAAATAGGTGGCAGAACTCAGGAAAAACTCAAAATTAAAAAAAAATTATTTCAGCCCGGCCAGTCCGGCTCAGTGGTTGAGTGTTGACCTAAGAACCAGGAGATCACTGCTCGATTCCTGATCAGGGCACATGTCTGGGTTGCAGGCTCAATCCCAAGTAGGGGCCGCGTAGGAGGCAGCTGATCAATGATTCTCATCGTTGACGTTTCTATCTCTCTCTCCCTCTCCCTTCCTCTCTAAAATCAATAAAAAATATTTTTAAAAATTATTTCAGAAATAAACACTAAACTACAAAGAACATAAGATGGAATGAACACAATAGATAAGCAAAAAAAGAAAAGATATAAAAAAGGATTTGAGAGAATGTGACAAATTCAGGTAAAGAGCGAACATTTGAATAACAGGAGTCTCTGAAGAAGAAGGCCAAGCAAACAAATAAAACAAGTAACTAAAAACACTAGCATAAGAAAGCTTTCCTAAAATCAAACCCAAGTTGAAACTATATTATGAGAAAACTGACCAACACTGCTATGGACTGAACGTTCCTCCTCAATTCCTATGTTGAAGTCCTAACCCCAGGGCGATGGAGTTTGCAGTTGGACTTTGGGAAACAATTAGGTCATGAGGATGGGCCCTAAAGAATGGGATTAGTGCCCTTATATGAAGACACAGGAGAGAGATGATTTATCTCTCCACCAGGTGAGACACAGCAACAAGGGAGCCATCAGTAAACCAGGCAAAGGGCCCTAACCAAGAACCTAACCATGTTGGCATTGTGATCTTAGTCACCCAAACTTAGGATTGTGGGAAATAAATGGTAGGCAACTTAATCTATGGTAGCTTATTATGGCAGCCTGAGCTGATTAAGACAAACACCAAAACACAACCTAGTAAAATTACTGGACAATAATGAAAAGAACAAAAAATGCTTTGAACATCTAGAAAAACAAACAAACGAATGGACATGTAACACAGCCTTCATGCCAGAAGAAAATAAAGCTACACATTTAAAATACTTAAGAAAGTGTGAGCCAAGAATTTTATATCTAGCAAAAATGACTTTTAAGTACAAGGGGCACAAAGTGTTATCAACAAGAATCTGAGATTATTCTCATGAGCACTTCCTGAGGGAGCTCCTAGAAAACAAGCTTCAGAAGACCAACATGACTTGAGAACACTGATATAAGGACTAATAGGGAGCGTTAAATGTATAGTTACCTGCAAACCAAGAATAAATTAATTCTAAGAGGGGAGGCTATGCAACACAGTGTCTGCAAGTTCCAACACTGTGGACATAGTATATCTATTTTAAAAGTAGAAAGAAATGGGAGAGCATGTTTTCAGGAATCATAATGTAGTATTATTGGTATTTTTACTTTTATGACTTTTATATAATATGGGATAAAATAAATGAGTAATTATGGAACATTATAATTAAATCATTACCTATATGCTTAAGAACCAGAATTAACATTATAGAGGAAATGGTATACAAATGTAATACATAAGAGGTTTAATAAAAGCTCTATAGTCTCAAATTATCAATATAAATATGGGAGTATCAATACAAATTCATGAAGTATTTAATCATATATAAAATGCACATATATGTATATAAATACATGTATACATAAATACATGTAAATATAAATATATACACATGTAAATATAAACATGTATAAACATATAAACATATGTATAAAAATGTGTGTATATATATATATGTACATACATATAATCTGCCCACAGAAAAGGTCCCAAAATAATAACCAAGCTAGTAGTAGCAATGATCATTCCTAGCATAAGACTGAGATCTTGAAACATGCTTTCTCGCTAGAAGGAACCAAGCCTTCTTGTCTGGGGCAGGAAACGTATGAGATGATCCTGGGACATTTTGTAATATCAGAGAGCAATCCAAGATTACGAGCATCATGACAGAGGGTCTCAGGAACCAAAATGCTCATGTCCAAAGGCTCCCATTGTCCAAAGATGAGACAATTAAGCTTCAATAATGACATTAACTGCAATAGATTGAGACCCATTAAAAGTATTTGAGTCAATTAATTCATGATTTTTAGAAAGACCATTCCTTCTAAGGATGATAGGGATCCATTTATTATACTAAAAACTGATAAGGAAATGAATTAAGTATTTCCCCCTGCCTATCCTATATGAACTATAGCACTGGGTAAGTAACAGCAGATGTAAGTATCTCCTTACAGAAGCATTCTAACTAACAAAACAGAAATGAGAGAAGTAGAAAATAGCATGTTGCTATTCTGAATGAATAAATAGTTATAGGCATTAAGCATCAATGGCCGTTAAGATAATAAAGAGAGACCAAAAAATATTTTGTGCCTCCCATAGTTTTGCCAAACACTAACATTTATCTTGTCAAAAGGGACTGAACCTCAGTTTGATACAGTCTCAGATATGGCTCAGTGGCAGAAAATATTCAGGGCAGAGGAATATGTTCAGCCTCTTTAGAGGGCACAATTAGCAAAATCCAAATTGAGGAAAACTCTATAGATAGCCCAGGTAAATCAACAGATAAATCATAAGGAAATGGAAGGGATGAAAGAAGAATACTATAAAATAAAAGAGATTATATAATTTTTTAAAAATGAGACCAAACTATGTCTAGGGATACACATTTGTGTAATAAAATTGTAAAAAAGTCAAAAAAGTAATTACTATAAAAGTTGGAATAATTAGTATTTATGAGGATGGAGGGGCTGTGATTAAGATGAGGCAATGTAGAGGATTCTGGGGGAGATGACAAAGTTTTCTATCTTGACCTAGGTGGTCTTCCCTTTATCCTGCCACCCACCCACTTTCCCATTTGTGCCTCAATGCCTGACTGTAAAGAGCTATTTCACAAGCTCATTCAAGAATCTCTTACAGAACTATTTAACAAAACAAATAAGTTTTCAGAAAGTATCTGTAGTTACCTAAAAATTTATCCATTGATTCATATATCTGCTCTTGATTGGCAATGCTCTCATTTGAAAATTTCATTGGTTTTCTTGGTACTAAAGTGCTATTTTTCTTATGCCTTGGCAATTCTGAAGAGGAACCAATTTTATCTTTAATAGCATTTGGTCGATGTTTCTGTTTGGAGAAACCAACATGGCTAACAAAAAAGTCATCATCTGAGGATGAAAAATCATCAATAACCTGAGAATTACAATCTTCATCTGTTGCATACAGTTGGTTTGCTTTCTTCATTGTTTTAGAAAAAGTGTCAAGTTCCCTTTTATTTTCCTTTTTTCTCCTGAACCTCAAAGAACTAGTAGTTTTTTGTTTTCTTACTCTTGACTTGGAGGAAATGTCAATGTCATCAGATTCATCACTAATATCACTACTACCTTTTCTTTTCATAATAGACTTCAGGGTCACGCTCTTAGGATTTAATTGTTTTGAAATTAGTCCACTTCCTCTGACATCAGTCTTTCTATCATCACCATCATTTGTTATTTTTATAGGGTTTTCTGTTTCAGAATCTTCAGATCTATCCGCGGGTGGCCTAGACTTTAAACTACTCTGAAGGGGTTTCTGAGTTGTATATTGTGTGGGAAGGATGACATCACTATCTTCTGATTCTGTGACATTCTGTAAAATGCAATGGTGGTCAGTTGTATTTTTAAAATTCTTATCAGACTCAGAAGAAATAGACTGTTCTAAAATCTTTTTACTTTTCTCAAAAACACATTTTTCACTTGGATTTAGGATATTAGCTAATTTCTGATGTTCTGAAGTACCAAGAGGGACTTGATTCTTCTGACAAACAACGTCTTTGGCTTCTGCTGAAAGGCATGGGGGCTGCTCATCAGGACTTTCATTGTCAGATGCAGTATTTTCATCACCGTCATCAACTGCTTTCCATTTTGTCTCGAGCAATTGAGAGAAGCCACACTGGAGTAAGGTGAGCTGTCCAGCAGGACCGGAAGCTTTACTTAGGTCAGATGCTTTGCCTTTGGCAGACTTGACTCTGGAGTTGTCCACCAATTCATCGTCACTGAGGTCGCTGCAGAGACCACATGCATCTTTTGCCGGTGGTTCCGCACCTCTGTGTTCTTGACCGTCAGGCTCTCTAGGCTATGACAGAAATATTAGAAAATGTCAAGAGGATGACATCACTCACATCTATCATACTGGAAAGGAATTAAATTTGGGCAGATAACTTGTACAAGTCCATTACATGGTATTTTGTAAAAGTACACTTAATAAACAATTGTAAAGGATTTAATATTATAGTCTGGTTCACTATTTTCTTTTTTCAAGTTTAACAACTTTCTCAAAATAGAAGTTTAAGCTAGAATACCACATGACCATTCTGGCCTCAGAAAAGAAAAGCACACAACTTATTGCTTACTGTAGCCCAGCAGATGCTTCTCATGGTGCTTTAAGGAGGAGACAAACAGGAGTTAACAAAGAAAAGAATTTGCAACTGGAAAATGGTTCTAATCAATTAAAATTAAAAATAAGATCAAACAGAATCTTGACAACCAGAAGTAAAGGAAATATTGAAGATATTTTGAAGCAAACTTTGCTATAAATTTAAATCCATATTTAATTTTTTCACATCAGTCAGAGCTAAGTGTATCTTTCAGTTTCCTAAAACTGAGGCGTTATTAATCAGCACTTTGGGGAAAGTATTATCTAGCAATACTTCTGTCAACATTTGCTATTCATGTATTTCTATAAATTAAGAAAAATGTTCACCCCACATTTCAAATCATTGGGCTGGTATAAATATATGCCCCTAAAAACAAACAAGAAAAAAACAGCAACAACAATAATTTAAAAATCTACACATAATTTTTACTTTTAAAAGATCCTTTGATAAGAAATATAGATTTTGTATACGTGAGATGACAAACTACTAAAAAGATAGTAAGATCAAGGACTGAAATAATCTACGGAAGAGAATAATTTTGATGTTTGGATTTAATAATCTGAAGTACACTTTGATTGCTATTTTCTCATTTAATTTGTTGTCTAGTAAACATCATTTTAAAAGGAGACTTATGTAATACTTTAAATAATAAAGAATTTAAATTAAAAAAAAAGAATTCACAGGAATAAAACAAAAAATAAAAAAACTATCAACATAAGAAAAATCATTTTAGTTTGGATTGGTCACTTATACAGTGCATTTAATTTTGGACTTACAGTTTTGTTTAGTTAAAATTCCACTGTAGATATAAATGCCCGATGGGTGCTCTTGTTCTTATGATAGAAAATGTTAAATTAGCCTACATTATTAATTTTACTGACGGTCCTAATTTTGTGTTCTTGACTCTTTTTTAAAAGGCATTTTCTTTACACATCGATAAATGAAGGAGAAAGGGGAGAAAACTTAAGCCTGTCACAGTCCATGTTTTCTAGGCGTTCTGGGCTACAGATTCCAACATTGCTTACTGGTTCTCGGTGGTGTTCTTTAGGTTCCTCTTTCAACCACGTTGTGGCTGTCATGACCCCTGCTTCCACTTGGCCTTCTCTCTATAAAGAATGCAAATAACTGTGTAAAATATGGGGTAAAAAACACCCAGATAAACAGCAGCAATGGCATGTGAAAACTTGGCGTTAAGAAAGAGTACAGCTTGCTTTAGCGCTCTTAGTTATTTTTAAATTTGCTAATTAAGGAACTCATATACACTTTATATAACATTTTAAAATACTCTTAATTCTTAGGTAGTGGAGTGGCACAGTGAAAGTATGCTGGGCCCATAAAATACTCTTATTTCTTATTTTATTTTATTTTATTTTTTTAAAAATATATTTTATTGATTTTTTACAGAGAGGAAGGGAGAGGGATAGAGAGTTAGAAACGTCGATGGGAGAGAAACATCGATCAGCTGCCTCCTGCACACCTCCCACTGGGGATGTGCCCGCAACCAAGGTACATGCCCTTGACCAGAATCGAACCTGGGACCTTTCAGTCCGCAGGCCGACGCTCTATCCACTGAGCCAAACCGGTTAGGGCTTATTTCTTATTTTAACGCTTACTTTTTCAGATAGAAAACTAACAGTGCTTTTTAGCCAACTCCATTAAAAACTCTAGTAGGTAAGGGAGGGTGGGAAAATCTTATATGTATACATACAGTAATGACTCCATAATAGCCATATCTATGTAATTATAGTAAGGACATTGTCTACATTTCAAACAGCACAGATAATGTTGAGTACTGAGAACTTGATATTCTAGCCTATATTGCTGTGTATTTATTGTTCATATTTATTAAAATGCTTATTGATTCCTTAGGTATAGTAGTAGGCCTCAAAATGAAAAGGCCCATCCTAGTATGAAACTTAAAAAGGTCTTCATTATATAACAGGTTTGCTATATCTTTTGGGAAATTATCTATAATAATCAAAGTGTAATATGCAAATCGACCGAATAGCAGAACGACCATCCGGATGACCTTCCGGACAATCACACTATGACACGCACTGGCGCCGGGCCAGCCAAGTGATCGCACCCCATGCCTGTCACCCACAGAGGGAGGCGACTGGTGGCGAGGGGGGGAGGGGTAGAGGGGCAGCGCTGCACAGATGGCAAGCAGTGGCAGCAGTGGGGGCGGGGCCAGCTGCCAGCAGCCCAGGGAAAGAAAGCCCTGATAGGCCCTGATTGCTGGCCAGGACTAGGGACCCTACCTGATGGGTCCTGGATTATGAGAGAGCGCAGGGCCGGGCTGATGGACAGCCCCCTCCCTGTGCACGAATTTTGTGTACTGGACCTCTAGTTTATGCATATAAAGCTTTTGGTATATCATTTAACAGAGGTATTTAATTGCCTAAATTCTAGAATATTAAATTTTCTTCAAAAGGAAATTAATATATTTCTCTTTTAAGGCTTTATTTGTTGATAGAATGAGAGAAAATAATACTGCCATCACCAGAGTTTCGAATGTCCAGCTTATGAATACACAGACATACCAATGGCATGGTTGCAGCTACCTGGTATCTGGGCAACAAGTGAGAATTTCCCCTACAGATCTTTAGAGCATGATAAACAGCTCCTAAATTGCCATACTTTCTCTTCCAATGCCTAGAAGCTATTACCGCAAAGGAGTGGGGAGCCTCCTGCCCATGACTGACTTTCATCTTTCCAACAGAGGCGAAACGGCTAAACGGCTCCAACTGGCAGTACAGAAACCCTCAAGCGATCAGAACCCCTCTGTGACAGCAAAAGGCAACTGCAGTTTTCCGCTGCAGTGCAGCCCAGCACCTTGGATTCATGGTTAACTCCTCTGTTTTTCTCCTGCCCTCTGACCCATCACACTATCACCCTGGCCCAAACCACTCCATCTCTGGGCTGATTATTGCATTACCCTCCTGCCTCATTTCTTGCTTCTACTCTTGTACTTCTGCTGTCTAATTCTTAATATTTAACCCAGGTAATGCAGATCAGACGATGTCATTCTTCTGTTCAGAACCCTCTGATTGCTTGTTGGCTCCTCAAAGTCAGAGTCAAAGTTCCTGTAGGTCCCCGCTTCCTGTCAGGTCTCTGGCCCCATCTCGCTCCTTGCCAACTCCACTCCAGCCCCTCGGGCCTCCTGCCATGTGCGTTCTCCTCCCTCAGGGCCTTTGCATTTGTTCCTCTGTCCCAATCACATCTTCTTCCCTGGTCTCTTCAAAGGATAAATGAGTCTCACAGTGAGCTCTGCCCTGGCCACCCCACTTACAATTGAGATGTGGTTTCCTAACAGCCTCCCTCCCTATCTCCCTTCCCGCTCTCACTTTTTTTTATTGAAGTAGTTTACATATAACACTGTACACATTTAAAGTACACGGCATGTTGATGTGATACATTTATACACTACAGTATGATGACCACTGTAGCTTTAGCTAACATCTCTATCATGTCCCATAATGATCACTTTTTGTGTGTGGTGAGAACATTTATGATCTTGTCCCTCAGCAATTTTAAAGTATATAATACAGTAGCATTGACTATAATCACTGTGCTGGGCATTAGATTTCAGAACTTATTCATCTTCTACCTGCTCTATTTTTAGCCTTGGAACCTATCATCATAATATAGTCTAAGCTTCACTTATTTTTTTCTGCTTATTATTTGTCCCCCCACATAGAATTTTTTTTATAGGCAGGAGTTTTTTGGGGGTGTATTTTATTCATTTCTGTATACTTAGCTCTATGAACAGTACTTGACATTTAGTATATATTCAATAAATATTTGTGAAATGAACTCTCAACTCTAATTCTAAAGAGAAACTCTGATGTAGATTTAAAAAGTCAATGAAAAATATAGCTAAATTGCTGAGAAATCATCAGATTAAAAATGTCCTGTAAGTTCTACATCTTAAAACATTTTAAAGGGATTATAGCTTTTAAAAATTAAAATGTATCACTAGAAATGAAATTCATCTTTTATGTTATGATACATGCTTTTATCATAGAGGGCTTAGCATAATAACATTTAAAACACTGTTTGGCCAAAAGCAGCATGAATTGAACCAGGCCTGAATAATTTTAAAATCTGGTTGACAACAAATGAACAATTTTAACTCTATTTAATAACTGAATGCCAATGATGTGCTTAAACAAAATAAGACCTGATAAATAGACACTCCTGGAGAAGAAATAAGATATACTGGGGACACCCAGAGAACAAGAGCAACTTCTACTTAATAACTCGTCATACTGGTATGTCTTACCTAATACTTGTTTAACCAAAGAATAGGTGGCGATTCTCATAAAATAGAGAACTAAACTATGGCAGAAAATGGCATAAGTAATATAATGCTAATATATTTTATAATAATTTCAAATTAGAAACATGAATGTCGGCTGGTATGTTGTTTAGTACTCTGAGATGGAGGCAAGGTCTGAAAGAGCCCAGGAGGCCAAACAGGGATATTCAATAGATGAGAGAAAAGAAATGGGAAAACAAATCTATAACAAGAAACAGCATATTTGAAAACATGAACAAGATCAAAGAAAGGGACTTTAAATGGGCCACTCAATTCAGAATCAGTTACTATAAAATAAAACTCAGCACAGACACCAGCAATGACATACCAGTTGTAATAATCACAGGGTACAAATAATATGCCCCTTCCTGTTAGCCACGCATCAATGTTCACTTACTAGTATTAGGCTAGACCAGTGATGGCGAACCTTTTGAGCTCGGCGTGTCACCTCTGACACACGTGTCATAGGTCCGCCATCACTGGGCTAGAGTCATACCGCTACCTGCTTAACATATGCTTTCTGATGTTACATGTTCACCATGTAAATGTTCTCTCCCACCTCCCACCAAGATGGTCTAAGTTCTTTAAAGATAGGGACCAATTGTTCCTTGAACTGTTTTTACGGTACCTAATGAATAAATGAAATATAGAGTGTTAAGGTTTTATTACAAAGTCCTGAAAATTAAGGAAAATATCCTTAATTCTAAGATTCAGTTTCTTCATCTATATAATGGGGGCAGGGGGGTGGTTTGAAAAAAAATGATAGTCCAGGATTTTATAATACTAAATATCAACTAGAAAATAGGTTAATAGCCTCAGTAGCGTGGTATATTAAAGAATTTAAAAGATTTTTTAAAGGATATAAATATCTCATTTGAAGAATAAGAAACATCTGTATGCTGAGGATGAACACAACTGGGAGAGTTTGAAATATTGGTGTGGAATTTTTACTGGGAACAGAAAACAAAAATCTCCAGGAAGACATGAGAGTGCGTCTCAGGGAATATTTGGTAACTTTTAATCAAAACACATTTTATACTTTTGTTTATTTAGGAAAGTCTCTCTCTCTCTTTTTTTTTTTTCAGTTCCTGACTTCAACAGCTGTTTCAAAATAACAGACTTCTCTTTCCCAGTCTGAAAATGGCGTTGGAGGTCACACTATCTAGTATATGTGTCTGTATTTGTGTGAGTAGATTATTTATTAGTATGCATGGGAAAAATCTTATTATAGAGGTACAATAACTCATTTCTAATTTTTCAAAAAGTAGAAATTGTAAGCATAAGGCATTTTTTATGAATAAACCCACAAATTTCCCTGAAAAGGCACTAGCAATTATATTTCAAGTTTCCTGAGGGAGAAAACGATGTTTAAAACACTGGAAAGGTCAGAGAAGAGTTTCACACCTCCAGGATGTCCTTCGTAAGACAAGACCCTTGGGGCCTCAGTTTGAAGATATTAGAGAGTCCAAAAAGCTCTCCTCGATGTTCTTTTGATCCTTGAACTGCTTCAAAATATCGCTTGGCATTTTCGCTTCCAACCACCACACACTGAAGTTGCTAAAACAAAAAAACACAAGATATTTTTGAAGTGTTTGCTCCAACAATATGTCAGAATTTCCTGGCATTCCATGTATATACACAGCTTTAGCTGGAGCAGGCAGATTCTCCGTAGGGAGGAAATTTTATTTTCCTAGCAGATGTTGCCATTATGGTGAAATAATAATAATCTGGCCAGTCCTATTGAAGAAGACTATTTTATCAATTTCTACCAACTCAGTCAAGATCACATCTCAAAGGACTATCCACCTGACATAAAATGTTTAATAATATAGGCATACATTTGGGTTCACTTTTCTCCTTTCCCGACTATTATTACAATGGGAACTACTAAAACTGATAGAAATAATTACTTCATTACCAAAGTTAAATTATAGTCTGAAGTAATCATATGATAACCATATTAGTGTCAAACTAACTGGCCATGGTTACATTGTCAACTAAGAGCAAGAACCCATTTACTGTTTTGAAACATTGCATCTTTGAAATAATCTATACTAACAAAAGGGTAATATGCTAATTAGACTGGACATCTTCCGGACATCCTTCTGGACAAAGCCATGGTGGTGAGGGCCGAGGCAGAAGTGGTTAGGGGCAATCAGGCTGGCAGAGGAGAGCAATTAGGAGGCGATCAGGCGGGCAGGGGAGAGCAGTTAGGGGTGATCAGGCAGGCAGGCAGGCAGGCGAGCGGTTAGAAGGCAGTGGTCCCGGATTGCAAGAGGGTGCGGGCCGGGGTAAGGGACACCCTCGCTGTGCACGAATTTCGTGCACTGGGCCTCTAGTTTTGCATATATAAAGACTATTAACATGGAAGCCTTAAGGACATATGCCACTTTTGTATCAATATCAATGTGTCTATTTACTGGATATTTTTAATGAATGTAATGTAAATATAATCTGATTAACCCCATGTATGTTTAAATTACTTGAAAGAAACAAAAAAAATGCACAAAATGAAAACAACTTCAGTCTATTGTTGATAGGATTAGTAAGATATCACATGTTATTGTGATTATCAGAGTTGATTTGTACTATAATAAATTACTCTAGGCAACTAAAATTATTCTTAATAATAGCTCCTATTTATCAAACACTTACTACATGTGTAGCATTTTTACATTCTCTCATTTAATCCCTTACAACCCTATAAGACATTAACTCCTGTCTTGGCCGCTGTGGGTGAGTGGTAGAGCATCAGCCCACGCATTGAAGGGTTGAGGGTTTGATTCCCAGTCAAGGACACATACCTGGGTTGCAGGTTCGATCCCTGGTCCTGATCAGGGCTTGTGTAGGAGGCAACCAATCAATGTGTCTTTCTCACATTGATGTTTCTCTCTCTCTCTCTCTCTCTCTCTCTCTCTCTCTCCCCACACACCCCCACCTCCCTTCCACTCTCTTTAAAAATTAATGGGAAAAATATCCTCAGGTGACAATAAACAAAAATGTTTATATATATATATATATATATATATATATATATATATATATATAAAATCTCCTTTTCAGAAATAAAGAAACTGGATTTGCTCTTTTTTAGAAATAAAGAAACTTCCATTTAGGGCAATTAAGTGCCTTGGCCACAGCTACCCAGCTAGGAAGTGTCATTTCTAGAATTTATAGAAATAATATAGGCATACATTTGGGCTGAATCCAAAATTTATTTGTAATAAATAATTTTTCACCTCCAGGATGTTCCTCTTAAAACAAGACTCTTGTGACCTTAGTTTGAAGAAGTTATGGATCAACCTATCAGCTTAATCAATTCAACATCAATATCCCAGAAGCATGGGCTACCCTTCTGGGAATACAGAACCACAATAGCAGTCGATGAACCAGATGGCCTCATTACCGATGATTTTACCCTCGATACTTACTTTACCTTAAACATTGTATTATCAGACTGCAGCACTATTAAATATAATTACCAAAAATAATTTGTAAGCATTAAATCTGAATCTTGTAAGTGTAATACCAAAGTTTTATCACAAAACTTATATAAAAGACATAGTACTTTATACTTAAAATGAGTTTTCCAAAGTGGTTCCAGTAAAAGAAAAGGCAGATGAATCCATCTGTAGGCTAACTATATATATTTTAAACAACACCGGAATTCAAGAGGGTAGGGCAAAAAATAGTAATTGGAAAATGTAGCTTAGTTTCCAGCTTAAGAAAAACTCATATAAGGCAAGAAAATGCTTGGATTTGTTCACAATACAAAAGAAAAGAAGGAATGCTCATCACGTTGAGGATTTCATGACCCCCTCCTCCATTTTTAAGGTCAGCAGAGTGGCATCTTCATGTCCTTCTCTCTGACCCTCTTCTGCCCTCACATCTCCTCTTCTCTGTGTTTGATCCTCCTTCCCTCTCCCCCCATGAGGATCATTGTGATTACATTGGGCCCACCCAGATAATCCAGGTGCTTTCAGGGGATTAGGATGTGGACATCTTTGGGGGACCGCTATTCAGTTCACCACAGTGAGAAGTGCAAAAAGAATTACTAGGCTTGTCAGTCAAAATGACAGATGCCACCTTGATAGGGTTCCCACTGGCCAAAAATGATATAGTTTGAATATCAATATAGTCAATGAGTTGCAATGTTACTAAAGTAGGAGCCCATGAGTCCACACCGATTAAATAAATAGAAGAGAAGGGGAAATAAGCTCTCATGGTAGAATGCCAACAAATTTTTAAAAAGCAGGAATAATGGAAATAGAAAAATCACCATCTGACAACCATCACAGTGGTAGCTGATTCAGGAGGGAATCAGCAGCGAATGCTAAGGCCAATGGGTAGAGGTTTGATGAGAGACAGAACATTAGCATAAACATAGAGATTTTCCCATAAGATATTTATCAATTACAACCAGAAAAAATGGCAACTTGCAGTGGAGAAAGCCAGCAGACACAAACTTGCTTGGTGATTAAGGTTAACATCACCAACACCGGGGCAGGGCACCGCCATGTGCCTTCGGACCACTGCAATGAGCAGAGCACAGAACTGCTTCATACTGTTCATGGCCAGGCTTCTGGGCTTGAGTCTGGGCACGAGGAAACCTCAATGGACTGATAATGAAGGAGATCCTACACAGGGAAGGCCTATTCTTTAAAACTATCAAGAACATGAAAGCCGAGGAAAGCTTATTCCGGGTGTAAGAAAACTAAATAGACACAAAAATAATGTAACCATGATCCTGGTTTGGATCCTGAACCAGTTAGGAAAAAGGAAACATTACTAGGACAATTGGTAAAATCTGAGTGGGTTCTGTGGATTACAAGGTAATGGATCACTGTTAGACTGTTAGTTTCTTGATTTGGATAACTGAGTTTTCGAGAGGACAGTGAGGGGAAAAAGCAAGTTGCAGAACAATATGTAAAACTGAGTGTTTATAATGCATAAAATTATTTTTTTATCCTCATCGGAGGATGTGTTTATTGATATAAAGAGAGGGAGGAAAGGGGGGGGGGGGGGAGAGAGAAAGAGAGAGAGAGAGAGAGACATTGATGTGAGAAACATCAATTGGTTGCTTCACACAGGCACTCTGACTGGGGATCAAACCTTCAACGTAGGTATGTGCCCTGACTGGGAATTGAACCCCCAACTGTTTGGTGCATGGGACAATGCTCCAACCAACTGAGCCAACCAACCAGGGCAAGCATAACACTATTTTTATACGTACACATAAATAGGAGAGTGTCCTTGTTTGGGGAAATCCACACTAGACAATTTAGAGGTGAGAAACCAAATGGTTCAGAAAAAGAAGAAACATCATAGCTGAGAGAAAGAGAAAGCAAATGGGGTGAAATGGGAGTAACTGGGGAATTTGGATGAAGTTAATTCAGAGTTCTTTGTGCTGTTCTCACAACTCTTCTGTAAATAAAAACTTATTTCTAAATACATTTCTGAAGGCCAAACTTTACATTACATGCAATGTTCCAAACCTGAAGGACAGTTGCTGTGGACTTGTTCTCTACCCTTTTTTTTTTTCACTTTGTTGATTTTTCAGAGAGAGCAAGGGGGAAACATCGATGTGTTGTTCCACTTACTTACGCATTCATTGGTTGATTTTTGTATGTGCCCTGACCAGATGGAACCCACAGCCTGGGTGCATTGAGGCAATGCTCGAACCAACTGAGCTGCCCTGCAGGGCTTGTTCTCTACGTTTTACACGTTTCTTTTACTTGGGGCCTCTTCCCTTCTTTTCCTTCTGTTCTCTTCTTCAACGATAAGACTGATAATGGTGGCTAACCACTATGCCAGTACAACTGAAACTAATACAAAATAATACTGAATGTAATCTGTAATTTATTTTTAACATAAAAAAATAAAAAGGCTGATAATGGAACTTCTAGATCTAGCCATCATGTTCCCTAACCTTTCTTTCATGTGTTGTTTCTCTGTCTTTTTGCTCTGTAATGTAGACTTGTGTGGCTTTCTTTTAGAAGAAAACTTTGCTCTTTGCTACTCAGCTTATCTTTGGAGTTTTTCATTGTTTGGGATTATTTTTCCTAGTACTCTGTTGTTTCCAAGGTCCTACAACCTCACTTACTATTTGAATATATTCTTTATATTTCTTTCATATTCTCTTCTATTAATTTTGTTTTCTCTGAGGTTACTTCTTTTTTTGGAGTGCCTGCATTAGTCCCTACTGCTCCTATAATATTATCATAAACTTAGTGGTTTTAAAAAACAGAAATGTATTCTCTTACAGCCTGGAGGCCAGGAGCCTGAAATCCGTGTCACTGGGCTGACAATAAGGTTTTGGCAGGGCCATGCCTTCTCCAGTGGCTCTAGGGGAGAAACCATTCCTTGCCTCTTCCAGCTTCTGGTGGCTGCCAGCATTCCTTAGTTTGTGACTCCATCACTCCAACATCTGCCTCTGTGGTTACGTTGCCTTGTCTTCTGTCTGTGTCAGATTTCCCTTTGATTCTTTCTTAAAAGGCCAATTGTGAGTTAGGCCCCGCCTGGGTAATCCAGGCCAGTGATGGCGAACCTATGACACGTGTGTCAGAGGTGACACGCGAACTCATTTTTTTGGTTGATTTTTCTTTGTTAAATGGCATTTAAATATATAAAATAAATATCAAAAATATAAGTCTTTGTTTTACTATGGTTGCAAAGATCAAAAAATTTCTATATGTGACACGGCACCAGAGTTAAGTTAGGGTTTTTCAAAATGCTGACACGCCGAGCTCAAAAGGTTCGCCATCACTGAATTCTAGGCTAATCTCCCCATCTCAAAATCACGAATTTAACCGTAACTGCAGACACCTTTTCCCATATAAAATAACATTTACAGGCTCCAGGGATTAGGGCCTGATATCTGTGAGGACCATTTTCAGTGTTTATTTTCCTAAATTGTTAATTGTTTTTGTAGGGTGTTCACCTGTCTTCAAATATTATGCTTATCTCACCCCATTACAGTGATTATTCTAAGTGGGGAGGTGCAATTTTCTGGGCACTGGGAGGAATTTTCTTCTTGATTCCAGCAAAATGTTGCTCTGCCTTGCTTCTTTACTCCCACTATTTCTAAAGACTGTCTCTCTCGGGGGCAGACACCTCTGCTGGCTGTAACTCGTGCAACGGGATAATGCTGTGAGGGTTAAACCACCTTGTTAGGTCATCAACAATACCCCAGAGCAGGGGTCCTCAAACTTTTTAAACAGGGGCCAGTTCACTGTCCCTCAGACCGTTGGAGGGCCGGACTATAGTTTAAAAAAAAAACTATGAACAAATTCCTACGCACACTGCACATATCTTATTTTGAAGTAAAAAAACAAAACGGGAACAGATACAATATTTGTATTTGCATGTGGCCCGTGGGCCGTAGTTTGAGGACCCCTGCCCCAGAGAGTGGGTTTCACAGTCACCCCCAAGCGCCCTTATTTTTTAGCATCTGGTAACTCTAAATTTGGAATATCCAGAAGTTACACCTACCCATTTCAGTAGCCGTTCCTGACTGAGTTTAGTTTGGTTTCTTCCTCTAATCTGATCCCATCTGCTTTCTGGTTTTCAGGGTTCCTTATAATTTCTGGACCACAGAGTAAACTTTTCTTGTTTTCCAACATTTTTACAGGTGTTTTTTTTTTCTTTTCTAAAAGTTATTTTTGGATATTTATTTTCCCCCAAAGATCTGAGAAACACGTGGGAGGCTGGTGTGTGTATGCCATATGTAGCCTTGGTTCAAAGTCCAATCAATCTTTTAAATCACATTTAATTTCCTCACATGATTGCCATCTTATATTTACTTGTGCTTACCAAGTTGTATGGCTGAATCTTCCCTAAGTGGCTCACATTTTAAAAGTATTTTACTAAATAACTAGATCCTACAAAGTTCTAAAAACTTAAATTATTCTCATCTTCTGAAGCCTTTTTATTATATAGTATATAATATACATTATATAACAGGCTATTTTATCTCATTATAGTCAGATGAATAGTTAAAAACTATATACAGGGTGGGACAAAATTTGGGCTTATAGTTGCGAGTACATGAAACACAGAATTTATTCTTGTATTATTTATTAATTATTATATTATTTTCCATATGAACAACTGTAAACCTGCTTCTGCCCCACCCTGTACATATGTAGTGGTGGGACTATGAAAAATTACATGATTGAGGAAAGATTCTTACTTGTGATAGGCTAAGATATTATTCTAAAGAACTGCTCCTAAGTTGAAAAAATAATATTCTACTTTTTTCCAAGATTGGTTAAACATGTTTAAAAAAATAATTTTTAAGTAGTTGTACTATACCAGGGAACAAAAAGATGAAAGGCTTCTTATAGAGCTAAATGCTTTAAGAGAAAACAAAAACTGCTGTGTACAGATCTATTTTTAGAATTAAGAAAACAGCATTAATTTAAGATTGGATCATTCTTAGGTTAACTACCACCACATGTGGCAGATGTTTGCTCTTAAAGAAATGCCAACTAAATATATAGGGAGTAATTCAAATTTAACATTTATAATTAAACTTGAACCTCATTCCAAATCTTCTCAAGTCAGCAATTATAAACTAAATAAACCTTGTTTATTTAGAGGCATAACTGGAATAGTAATTGATACCCTAAGGATATTAAAGAATTAATGCAATTTTAGATAAATACTAAAAGCACCAGCGCAGTAGTTAGGGCTCCTGAGTCCTATAATTCTATTTACTGGGGTGGCTCTGGAACCCAGTTTCATGTGTACAACATGAAACAGTTGCATTCGCTATCTCTAAGGCACTTCTCACTTTTTTTCATGTCATGGGTAATATAGAAAATGGCAACATATGTAACATCCGGAGATTTACCTGGAATAAACGGAGGTTGTTACTCAAAGCTGGCGTTGACCATCTTGCTTAGAGTTGTGGGATGGGTGTCCCAGGGCACCTGTATCCCATCTGTGGCATAGCATTATGTCTTGGCCCACAGTCTGGGAAACCGTGACCTCGCTACTCTGTTTGTGCTGTAAACACTAGTTGTATTGGCACTTCTCGGAGCTTGTTAAGAATGAGAACCTTGCCTGGCCGGTGTGGCTCAGTGGTTGAGTATTGACCTATGACCCAGGAGGTCACAGTTTGATTCTGGGTCAGGGTACCTGTCTGGGTTGCGGGCCCAATCCCTGGTGTGGGGTGTGCAAGAGGCACCGATCAGTGCTTCTCTCTCATCATTGATGTTTCTATTTCTCTCTCCCTCTCCTTTCCTCTCTGAAATCAATACAAATATATACTTTTTTAAAATGCAGAATCTTAGGCTCCACCCATACCAACTAAATCAGAAGCTGTGTTTAAGGATCCCCTAGATCAGCGGTTCTCAACCTGTGGGTCGCGACCCCTTTGGGGGTCAAACGACTCTTTCACAGGGGTCGCCTAAGACCATTGGAAAACATATATAATTACATATTGTTTTTGTGATTAATCACTATGCTTTAATTATGTTCAATTTATAACAATGAAAATACATCCTGCATATCTGATATTTACATTATGATTCATAACAGTAGCAAAATTACAGTTATGAAGTAGCAACAAAAATAATTTTATGGCTGGGGGTCACCACAACATGAGGAACTGTATTAAAGGGCTGCGGCATTAGGAAGGTTGAGAACCACTGCCCTAGATGATTCATGTGCACATTAAAGTTTAAGAAGTATTGCTGTAAGAAACTTTCAGCCCTAAAATTCAGTGAACTTAAGAATCTGTTTTATAGAAGTACTAGAGGCCCGGTGCACAGATTCGTGCACATTGAAAGGAAATTAATTAAAAGAAATATTTTAATATTGCTATTTTCCCTCTTTCTATAATAAAAGTGTCAACCAAATACACGATCGACAATGACAGATCAAAACACACGCGTGCGACTGGCGCCAGTGAGAACTTTGTATGTATCGCACATGCACAAGTCAAACTTAGCCTTTTATATGTATAGATAAACTTGCTTAACACGTTAAGCGTCCAGTCAGTCATTGGTGACTGACACTATACTTTCTATCAGAAAGATAAAACAGGCTGGGCACTTAACGTGTTAATTAGACCTGCTTTCTGATTTAGCTAAACATTTTCCAGCCCAGTGAAGCACCCCAACTTCTCTTTCAGGTAATTGTCAGCAACACAGCAGGAAATACCAACATGAAGCAGATTATTATTATAGATCACACAGGGAGAACTAAGGGTAAAATATTTAATTGCAGCAGTTTTTGACTATATTCTGCCCAGTGAGAAAACCTGAAGTCATTTTCAAGTTCCACCATTTCTTATTTCTTTTCAGTCGGGTCAAGTTTCTAAACTTTCTAAATCTCTGTTTTCTGGCTAATGAAGAGGAAATAGGATTCTACCAAGGCTCCTATGTACCTACTCCAGGACTTCTGTGAGGATCAAATGAGATGAGGCACATGAAAACACTTTGCAGACATGTGGTTACAGTGTGAAATGTTTGCACCTGGCTATAAAGCAAGTCGGGTTGCTGGGCTGAAGAAACGCCAAGAAGCTAGTTGCTAGGGAGAGGACACAAGGCATTGCTATGTGATGCCATTACTCAGTGCCCACAGTGACCGTTTCCGGGCTGGGCTGGGTTATGGGCCACATTTTGTGGCATGGGATCTTGGCAGCATTGGGTGCGATTTGGTGGGGTGTCACTCCGGGGTGGTAGTGGGGCCTGTCCCACTTGGGGGAAGCCGAGTGTTGGTTTGTCAGCGCCAGGTCCATGGTGCCATTTATTTTTAAATGGCCAGTGTGCGTCATGGCAGCTCCTGTGTTGAGCATCTCCCCCCTGGTGGTTAGTGCATGTCATAGCTACTGGTCAGAGCGTCTGCCCCCTGGTGGTCATTGCGCATCATAGCTACCAGCCGGAGGTAAGGATGGACACTTAGCCTTTTATATATATATGGATATTCTAGAATATATTTCATAATCTTAACAAATGCCATATTAGAGTTAGAATAAAATTTAAAATATATTTTTACACATATTTGTTTCTAATTTTTTAAAACAGGCAAATGTTTACTTTTTAATTAAAAGAAGGGAAATATATTTACCTGTTTGTATACTTGCCGTAAGTACATGATTTCCTCCACAGTTCCCAAGGATATCAGCCTAAACACTTTGACATCTCTGCATTGCCCAATCCTATATGCTCTGCAAAAATATTAAAAACAAAAGCAAACAAAAATCAGGTGAAACAACTTTGGGTTCAGGCAATATCTTTTGGACATAAAAATGGAAGATTACTGAAATTTTAATTTAAAAAGAAACATTTTATGTTTATGTATGCTATACTATTTAATAATAGTGGAAAATAGAAATTCATATAAAAAGCCCAGTCATGGAAAAGTATTACAGAAAAATGTACATATCGACTTTATTTCTGTTACAAATATTAGCTTTTATTGTCCAAAAATTTTTCTTAAATTCAGATTTTTCTTTTATTGTAATCTTAATCTTAAACTTAAGAATGTTCCCAAATCATTCCATTTATATAAAATTCTCAAAAATGCAAACTAATGATAGAAAGCAGATCACTGGCTGCTTGGGAATAGGGACGTGGGAGGGGCAGGAGAGGGATTATAAAGTAGTGTGGACGAAAGGGGCCACATGCTAACCTGACAAGCTCAGGGGAGGCCTTCATGGTGGTCTTGCAAACTCAAAGACCTAAAGTAACCACAAAGGATGGTCTGAAATTTAACTAAAAGCAGTTATGGTGGGTAGTCACCTCCTGGCCCGGTATCTTCCCTGACAAGGTCGACCTTTACCTTAACTGAGCTTAATAACTTTTTGCATCTATGATAACATATCATTGAAATGTCAGGGTAACTTGTTAACTTCCCTTGTTCCCGGACCCCTCAGGGTACAACCAAATGTCCTGGGCTCCAGGACAGAGACACAAATTCCTTCACTGTTATTGTTATCATGTTAATTGTTGACTATAAACTGTCCTGTACCCACCCACGTAAGGTGTCTATCATTTCACTTGTTATCCAATCCCAGAGGTTTCTGTCCCCCTTTGCTTTCTCCCGCCTCCCTAATCTATAAAACAAGGTGAGAGACAGCCATTCTCTGGAGCATTATCCCAACTGGCTGAGACTCTGCTCCCCCGCAGCTGTTGATAGCGTGGCTCAAATAAGCTCACAAACTTCTTCACAGGTTTGGGTGTTTTTGCATTAACAGTAGCAGAAGGGAAATTTGTGTGTGTGTGGGGGGGTGATGTATAGTCACTATTTCTTAGTGTGGTGATGGTTTCATTTGTCCGCATATATCAAAACTTATCAATTGTACACTTTAAACATGTGCAGTTTATTGTGTATTAATTATATCTCAATGAAACTGTTTTGTTTAAAGAAAAAAAAATCTGGGTAAAAGCAGTTAATCAACTGGTAAGGCTATGAAAGTGCAGATTGGTGGTCCTCATCCAGAGATTTCCCTGGGGGCTGTCTGCCTGAATCACTCAGTTGACTAGTATCCCAGTTGTTTTGGTAGGAACCACAGTGCTAATTAAAACTCTAACCTGACTCACAACACTGGTTAACTATGGTTCTAGTCCCTGCAGGTTCTCCCAGGTGGAGCTTTAACAGATGCTCTGAATGAGGTCATCTGCTCCTAAATACCTGTTACAGTCCCGGGCGGGGGGGGGGGGGTGTCATGTGCCAGGCCATACTGTCTCATGCTTGAAAATGTTACAATTTGGGGGTATATGATTTTGACCTTGTAAAGTTACTGTGTTGTTATAGTTGGTGGTCCTTGTGCCTCCTTCACCCCCTCGTCCTCAGAGAAAGGCTTTACAAGAGGGTATCATGGGTTCCAAAAATCTTATACCTCCACAGGGGAATGGGGGCTCCTGTGACACAGCTCAGAGAATGGTAGGTGACTGCAGTTCCACTTCCATCCTGCAGCCTAGACACAGAGAGGTTCACAATCCCTTTCTCTCCCACCATGGATCTAGGGTCTAAAATTTTTTTAAATAGATTTAAGGAAAGTCTTTTGGGTGTACGGCCATCTAATTATTATCCAATTGTTTGGTGAATGGGATAAACTGTTAGAGTACATACTAGAGGACCGGTGCATGAAATTTGTGCACTGGGGGGAGGGGGGGCCCTCAGCCTGGTCCGTGCTGTGCTCTCTCTCAGTCCGGGACCCCTCAGGGGATAGCTGGCAGTCAGACATCCCTCTCGAAGTCTGGGACCCCTTACTCCTTACTGCCCACCTGCAGCGGAGGCGCGAGAGGCTCCCGCCACTGCCGCTGTACTCACCAGCTGTAAGCCCAGCTTCTGGCTGAGCGGCGCTTCCCATGTGGGAGTGCACTGGCCACCAGAGGGCAGCTCCTGTGTTGAGCGTCTGCCCCCTGGTGGTCAGTGTGTGTCATAGTGATTGGTAGTTCCACCATTTGGTCGATTTGCATATCAGCCTTTTATTATATAGGATGCCACAAATTATTGCTCTATTGTATCATATACCCATTAACATAAATTTCTTTGTTGATAAACTATTTCATATTTTTGTCTTTATTTTTATAAATAATTTTATCTCCTTCTTTCTCACTCTGGCATCTTTTGGCATTTCTCTTTATCTTTGGAACGCATAAATATCACGAAGATGTAGCTCTGTATGTTTTCTCTCCTGTCCAGGTCATTATTTATGTTCTAAAATATTCATTTTTTTCCTCTGTGTTCTCTGTCAACTTTGGACTGTGGTTTTACTCTGCTGGTTTCTTGATCACACAGATTCTGTTTTCATTCTCTATTTCAGGAGTTTCTCAAAACTTCTAATCTACTAGCAGTGACCGCTCCTATTTTCCTGAAGTACTGTGGACGTATTCTTTCTTCGTAAATCAATTCTGACATAATAATGGGACTTTGAGATGAATGGAAAATAAATAGCTATCAGCCTGCCAGTTGGATTCAGAAATCCATGGTTATCTTAAATAGAAGTTTTTTAAAAACAAGGTTTTCCCTATCTTCTAATCACAGTCATATGATAAGCAACCTAAACAATTCAGAAAAGAGGTTAGGTTAAAAGTATTTTTAGGTCAGTTTACATTTTGTCAGTATTATACCTGTCAATGGCCTGAAGATCATTGGCTGGATTCCATGTAGGATCAAATAATACAACAACATTGGCACCAACAAAATTGAGGCCTAGTCCACCAGCCCTGGAGGAAACAGAAAGAACATATTAAAACAGCAAAATAGTAATTGTTGTTCTAGAACTCAACTGTGCCAGATTTCTACAACAAATCAACACAGTATTACACTCACATCATAAAAGGTGATTAAAACACAAATATTCCACAAATGAAATAGCTATGAAATATTATTTTTCTACCACTCTAGAATATCCCTAAAAAATTTGACCATTACAGTCCATGTAAGTAGACTATGCTGTTTATAATCAAATATTATTTCTGAAAGGTTTTCCTAACATAATTTTAAAAAACTATCAGTATATTGCAGCTAAGTAAAGTAATATACACATTTTTAAAAATCAAGCCAGGAGTAGATATACTTTGTCTTTTTCTTCCCACTGTGTGCAAACCCTGGATATTATATATAAAATAAACATAAGACAGTGAAGAGTAGAGAGAGCACAGACTGCTTAGGAACTACAAAACATGAGGAATGACATGACAGTGAGTTTCCTGTGTGTGGTTTTTTTCCCTGCCTAATATATCCCAGACTGGGTTCTGGAGAAGCTAGTGAACTGGAAATGCCAACAGTCACAGACCAAAAAGGCCCCAAGTAAATCCTTCTTCCTTTAGCTAAAGAACCAGGAAAGATGTATCCCTTTAAGACAGAAATATGTTAGACAATAACCAGCCTATTCCTGTAAACACCCTGGGGAAAAATCTGTGGCCCCACCCTCAACTTGGCCAGTAAAGGCTAAGTGAGGAGACTAAACTTCCACCCTTGCTTGAATGTAATGAAGCACCTTTAGCCCCCTGAGGGGTGGTATCAGAGAAGACTGATTAAGAAGCTGGGACTTTCATTTCTTCTTAACCAGGCCCTCCTCTGAAGTATCAGTGGGGGTCAACTAGAAAATATTAATGAGCCACCTCACTCTCAGGATGTTAACAGAGGCCAAGTAGAAAACATGGACTTCCATCCCTATGTGGCTGGTATGGTATCTGGGTAAAACAGATTTAAATATCACATATAGTTTTAGAACATAATACAAAGAATGCCCAGCATATAATAAAAAATTACTGGTTATATCAAGATCCAAGACAATCTCAATGTGAAAAGGAGATAAACAACAGATGACAACAATGAATCAGATGTTGGAATTATCTAACAAGAATTTCAATGCAATCATAATAAAAATGCTTTGATAAGAAATTACAAATAATGCTTGAAAAAAGTAAAAATACAAAGTCTCAGCAAAGAAAGAAAGGATATAAAGAAAAACCAAGTGAAAATTTTAGAACTGAAAAATAACTGAATTCCAAAATCTTGTCAAATTTAGCTCAAAAAATGTATTTCTCTAGTTCCTTCTACATTTCTATTTTCCCTGCCCTATTTCAAGCCCTTATTATATCTCACCTGTAAGTATTATTTCATTGGCTTCTTAACTGTCTTCCCTTACCTCAGATCTTAAATCCATTCTCATTATTACATAAAATTATTTTAAGCACAGAATATAAAAAGCTAGGTATGCCACTCCTCTGTTTTTTTTTTTTTTATTTTTATTTTTTATTTTTTTTTTTTATTAAATCTTTATTGTTCAGATTATTACATTTGTTCCTCTTTTTTCCCCCCATAACTCCCCTCCTTCCAGCTCCCACCCCACCCTCCACCCTCACTCCCCACCCACTGTGTTCATCCATAGGTGCATGATTTTTGTCCAGTCACTTCCCGCATCTCCCACCCCCCTTTTCCCCCCAAGAATAGTCAGTCTATTCCCTTTCTATGTCCCTGATTCTATTATAATCACCAGTTCATTCTGTACATCAGGTTATTTATTCACTTGATTCTTAGATTCATTTGTTGATAGATGCATGTTTGTTGTTCATAATTTGTATCTTTACCTTTTTCTTCTTCTTCCTCTTCTTAAAGGATACCTTTCAGCATTTCATATAATACTGGTTTGGCGGTGATGAACTCCTTTAGCTTTTCCTTATCTGTGAAGCTCTTTATCTGACCTTCAATTCTGAATGATAGCTTTGCTGGATAAAGTAATCTTGGTTGTAGGTTCTTGGTATTCAGCACTTTGAATATTTCTTGCCATTCCCTTCTGGCCTGCAAAGTTTCTGTTGAGAAATCAGCTGACAGTCGTATGGGTATTCCCTTGTAGGTAATTGAGCCTCTTTCTCTTGCTGCTTTTAAGATTTTCTCTTTGTCTTTTGCTCTTGGCATTTTAATGATGATGTGTCTTGGTGTGGTCCTCTTTGGATTCCTTTTGTTTGGGGTTCTCTTCGCTTCTTGGACCTGTAAGTCCATTTCTTTCTCCAGATGGGGGAAGTTTTCTGCCATTATTTCTTGAAATAGGTTTTCAATATCTTGCTGTCTCTCATCTTCTGGCACTCCAATGACTCTGATATTAGTCCGCTTAAAGCTGTCCCAGAGGCTCCTTACACTATCTTCACACTTTCGGATTCTTTTTTCATTTTGCTTTTCCAATTGGGTGTTTTTTGTCGAATCTTTGGTTTGATTATTGTGCTCCTCTGGTCTGCTATTGGGTATAATATTCTTTATTTCAGTCCGTGTATGCTTACTTTCTAATTTCTTTATCGTAGCATCAAGGGTCTCATTAGTTTTCGTGAGGCTCTGCACAAATTTATGGCAAGCCCTCAAAATTGCGATTCTTAGCTCCATATCCTCCATTTCTGTCATGTTTTTTTGTCTCCGCATCTTTTATGCTTTCTTGGTGCACCCCCTTGTGGTCTTTGTGCGCAGTCTTGTTCTAGCCAAGCCTTAATTGTTGTAGTTAACACTAGAGGGGTTTGACCCCCAGGCCGACTGGCTATAGGAAACAGCTGTGTGGAAAACGTCTGCCTTCTGGGGAGGCGCTAATCCAGCCTTTGCCTGAGGCGATCGGCAAATGGCTGTGCGCAGGGTTTGGGCGGGGCGGGATAAACAGGGCGGGCGGAGGGAGCAGTTATGGCCACGCTCAGTCCCGTTCCCAGAGGCTCTGCTTCTCAGAACCCCGGCAGCCGCTGCAAACCTCGGAGAGAAAGCTGCCCTCAGGTTCCAACTGATGCCGGACAATCCCGCTTCTCCCGTTTGAGTCTGGGTCCCTAGAGACTCGCCCGGATCTGGAGCCCAGAGTCTGAGACTCACTCCCGACAGAAAACGACAACCGCGCCCTCAGCCACCAGCGCGCTTTGCGCGCGCACCTCGGTACCTTTGTATTTTCCACACTGCGCCGCCTCTGAGCCTCGATTTGCTGTTCTCTTTCCTTCTAGTTGTAGAGTCTCTCTTCAGCCAGCCTTCCTGTGGTTCTGGGTGATGTCCGTTCCGTCTTTTAGTTGTATTTTTGAAATGGTTGTTTGCAGCAGCGGTCTCCGGTGTTTACCTACGCCGCCATCTTGGTCTCCTCCCCACTCCTCTGTTTTAACCCCCCAATTCTTATTCACCAGAGACCAACTCTTGTATTCTTAGACTTTATCTCCCAGAACTACCACTATATTTAAAGTTGTCTCCATACCCTACTTGTGATTTTCTTTGCTCTCTTCTTTGCCTGGCTAATTTCTACTTGTCCTTCAGCATTGCTAAGGAAGGATGAACTAAATATTTCTCCTTTGTGCTTCCTCTGATTGGCATTTAGCACACTATATTGAAACCACCCTTTCACATATTTCTTAACTATTCTCTCTATCTTCATGTTTTTTTAACTAAACTTTAAAAGAGCTGAGTCAGAACCTTTTACATCTTTTCTTCTCCAGGACCTGTCACAGAACACTCAGTTAAATTAACTAATAATTCCTCCTATTTAGTCACATACTCAGGTCTTCCCTCCATGTATCCTAAGCTCTAACCATTTAAATTCCCTGGTCATTTTTGTACTAATGCTATTATCTCTGCCTGAAATGCCCTTTATTTAAACCTGCTTTCCCTTCTAATGAAATCTTATCTATAAGAGGCCAGTTTAAACATCACCATCCTTTTATGCTCTTTCTTGACATGCCTATTCTTTAAATGCTCATGGAACTTTACACATAACTCCAGTAAAGCATTTATTGCTCATAATGCTCTATAGAGGCAAAAAAAAAAAAATCTGTTATTTTTCTTATCCTATATTAAGTAAGGATCAACGAAGACAACTGAATTGAACAAAGGGGTATGAGAATAGTTAGACAACATAACAAAATACAAATTAGGAGCAGTTTTTTGCATCTATTTATATAAAACCCTAATATGCAAATTGACCAAATGGTGGAATGACTGGTCACTATGACATGCACTGACCACCAGGGGGCAGATGCTCAAAAAAGGAGCTGCCCCCAGCCCGCAGGCCCCAACCAGCGGCAGCGGCGGGGGGGCTGGCAAGTGGGAAGCGCCAAGTCAGCCAAGGTGGGTGCAAACGGGGGCTCTGATCACCCCGCCAGTTGCCCCACAGATCAGCCCTGATCGCCAGCCAGGCCTAGGGACCCTACGGTGATGCACCGGCCTCTAGTAGTTATATGATTCTAATGACTTATTGGAGTAGTGGTTTAGAATCTCTTTCTTTTTGAACATTTAACAAAAAAAAAACCATCATCTTTCTGAGGAAGTTGAGATAGTTTTCTGGAATGAGGTTAAGAGAAATACGAAATTACTTTTCTCAAAAGTCTTTCAAACTATGGTTCATGGGATTGGAATAATTAGGGGCACCTAAAAATTGCCTGACAAACCCAAAGTATCCTGACTTTTTAAAGTTATGTGTCCAATAGAAAATGAATTGTATCCTTTGGAAAATTACTTATAGAGGTGAGAGCATACAGATATCACAGATGTTCTTGAACTCAAAGAAAAGAGTGAGTTGGGACAGTGAGAAAGTTTTGGAAAGAATTTAAAAATGGGTAAATTAGTGGAGTGGGTGGGACTTAGACACAAAATAAGCAAAACAGAAGTTAAAAGTTTATCTAGTATTGTGATGGAAAAAAGTGAAGAAACAAGGTTAATAAGATTATATTATTAGATAATTATAAGAAAAATCAACAAGATACATCCAAAATAAAAATTTAAATTAAGAAATATTTTCTAACATTTAAATGAACAACACCAACAATAAATGCAACCAACTGTTTCAGTTAGTTTCTTGAAAGTAAGGTTTGACATGAATTTATCTCAGATGCCCTATATAAGCCGCAGGAAGGGCTCTACCAGTTGAGGTAGCAATCTCCCAAGAGATTCTGAAGGTGTAACTGAAGGCTGGCTGGGTTACAGCAGAGGCAAAGCTCCTTCACCTAAAAAAAATCTCTAAACTCTACCTCTGGAGATGAGATGATTCTGTTTCATGATAATGCAACTCAGAATCCTAAACTTTAAAATCTGTAACTCTGTTGTTATATGACTAAAAGAAAAGGTCTACTCCTTAAGCAAGAAAACAAAATATAGACCTTTTCAAGCTGAGGAATGGTATTAATACAGACCCATAATGAGCATGAAGGCTAATCATGCCTTAGATCTTTCTATTTTCACATCAAGTAAGTATATAAAAAATTATACTTTAACTATATGTTAATATTCCATAAAAATGCCTTCAGTGAATTAAGTTTTATTGTTAGGTGTTAACTATTATAAAAAGTGAAATGAAATATTCACTTGAATAATATTTATGTGAAAATCTAAATAAATGTAGAGATACTATGTTCATGAATAGGAAGGCTCAATATCATAAAAATGCCAATTTTTTAAAGTAATTTATAAATTCAGTGATTCCAAAAAAAATTCTAACCCAAGGGAAATTGCCAGATGACCCTTCTCTAATTAACTGAATGAGATGATTATAAAAAACTAGGCTTTGAGGTACTGATATTCCAGAATAAAGATAATTTAGAGAACAAAAGAGCTTGGAAAGCAAGAAAATTTTTAGTTGAAAAATTATTTCAAGTAAAATAATCAGATTTAAAAAAAAGATTGGAAAATGACATTTCGCAGAATATAGAGCAAAAAGATAACAAAATGAAACATGGATGAAAAGTTCAGAGATTTAAATAATCCATATGGGAGCTCTAAGATCTGACAACCTGGAATGCGAGAGGAAGAGAGATACTGGGAAAATAGAAGAGACGCCATCGACAAAGAAATAATCTAAGAGAATTTTCCAGAGTTGAAAAAGAAAACAAGCCTTCAGATTGTGCCAGCACAAGAAATGAACAAAGATCCACACCAAGACTCAAATATCACTATAAAATTTCAGAATACCACAGATGAAAAGGAACTCTTGTGAGTTACCAAAAAAGAATGAGAGTAAGATTGGTCTTAGACATCTATTAAGCAACATTAAATACCTGAAAAAGTGCTTTAATAACCTTCCATAACCAGTCAGGAAATTATTTTCAATTTAGAACTTAGTTGGCCAAAGCAGCAATTAAGTGAGAGGGCACATAAAAGACATTTTCAGATATTCAAAGATGCAGAAAATTTACTTATTTTCTATAATCCTGACTTACAAAATTAATTGAAGATATTCTCCAGTGAAACAAGGAGGCAAACCAAGAATGAAAATGGCATAAAATTCAGGAAAAGTGGATCCATGCAAAAAAGCAGTGAAAGAAAACTTCAAGATAACAGTTCTTTATCAGGACTAGAGGACAATCAGTCCAGATTAAAACCAGAGCACAAAAGACTTCAGGAGCAAGTTCTTCAGGATACAGAGGAGTCAACAGAAGAAAAAGTGTGATGGTGAACTAGTAATATATCGAAGACTATTATTACTATAAAAGGCAAAAATATACGGAAGGTAAAGCATTAAGAAAATTAGGATTAAAATATGAAGTACACTGAACTGTGTAAACATAAGATGATGATGGAAGTGTTAGAACAGAGAACTCATTTGAGGTTGATGTTAAGACTGTTCTCCTTGAACTGGCCAAGAGGTCACAAACATTCAGAGAAATTACCTTAGCACTCTGTGGTCCAGCATTAAACAATGTTTACAAAATCATAATAATGTAAATGCTATTTTTTAGCCTCTAAATTTTAGAGGCAATCTATGGGTAGAGCATGAAAGACTTAGTTATTTTTGCAGGACTCTGAAAATTTCTAATATCTCTGATGAGGTAACAGTTAAAATAGTTGACAGATAATATGAATAGGTGACAAAAGTAGAAGAAATGGTAGATGCGTGCTAATGCTAATACCACCCATTACAAACATTTAGAAGATACTGTAGGAAGTAGATGGACTAAAACATTAAAAATTAAGGAACATTATTTAAAGTTACTAAAGTATTTATAGACATACTAGAGGCCTGGTGCACGAAAATTGTGCACTGGAGGGGGGGGAGGTCCCTCAGCCTGGCCTGTGCCCTCTCGCAGTCCAGGACCCCTCAGGGGATGTCCACCTGCCGGCTTAGGCCCGATCCCCACAACGCCCCCGCCACCGGGATCGGGCCTAAGCCAGCAGTCAGACATCCCTCTTGCAGTCTGGGGCTCTCGAAGTCCGGAACCCCTCACTCCTTACTGCCTGCCTGCAGCCGAGGTGGGAGAGGCTCCCGCCACCGCTGCTGTGCTTGCTGCGCTCACCAGCTGTGAGCCTGGCTTCTGGCTAAGCGGCGCTCTCCCTATGGGAGTGCACTGACCACCAGGGGGCAGCTCCTGCGTGGGGCCAGGGAGGGATGCAGAGGTTGGCCAGCCGGGGAGGAACTGCAGGAGGGCTCCAGGGCGTGTCCAGCCCGTCCCACTCAGTCCCAATCAGCCGGACCCCAGCAGCAAGCTAACCTACCGATTGGAGCGTCTGCCCCCTGGTGGTCAGTGCATGTCATAGCGACTGGTCGACCGGTCAACTGTCTGCCCCCTGGTGGTTAGTGCACATCATAGCGAGTGGTTGAGCGGCCTTAGCATTATCATTAGCATATTACGCTTTGATTGGTTGAATGGCCAACCGGATACTTAGCATATTAGGCTTTTATTATATAGGATAATAAAAATAATAAGGACTTTGTTAAAGGTGAGGAAAGGGTAGCATAAGCAGACCAAGTCCTCCTCTTTCATAAAGAATCCAAGCTGTGTAATGTTGATAAATGAAAAGAAAATGAAGACTTAGTATTCTGGCAAAATAATGGAATAAGCTAATGTGATAATTCTGCTACACATCTAGAAATTAAATATAAACTATTGCAAAATGAGAAAAACAAAAAAAAACTGAGCTTATTTATGTCTTTTGCAAAACACAGCTGAAGAATGTATTTATTATGTTATGTAAGATTCTTTACTGTGTAAACACTTATGCAACGAATTACTCCTTGAATTCAGTCACAGGAAAACAGGAATCTAGAACTCTTCCCTTCCCTTAGTTGGGATGCCAAGCAGAAGTCAAAGCAAAACCACAGCAGTGGAAAACTCCAACCAAAGGATTTCCAAAGAGGAAAAAGACCCACTGACGATAAGCTCAAAATAAAAAATTTGAAAATTTGTGAAGATGCCATCTACCATAAGCAAGAGCCAGAGGAAACATCAAATAGGAGGATTGGCACCTCCAAGTACAGGAGTTAACAGAGCAAAAATGCCATTCAAAAGGAATTTTTTCAAAAAAGATTAAAATTACTAAAGAATTAAAAGAAAGGCTAGAAACCATAAAGAACAAAATATGAGTAAAAATAATCAGGCAGATTTGAAAAATATCAAATAGAACTAAACATAAAAAGTACAGTCTTTAAAAATTCAATGGATGGATTAAATAGCAATTTCTAATACAGTTGAAGAGATAATTAGGAGTTTATGGCAGATGACATCAAATTAGATTGAGGGTGAGCTGACTGAGAGATGACTGCTTACAAATAGTTCTGTACTATTTGAACTGTTGAAAGCATTTATTACTTTGAAAAACGTTACTTATAAATTAATATGCATTTTTTAATTTAAATTAACTGAAGACAGTATTCTATGTCATTTATTGCTTTGAAAGAACTCGGGTGAGAAATTATAACTTGAATTCATTCACAGGAAATTGGGAATCCAGAGCTTATCTCCTTTTGCCTTAGTTGCAAGAATTCAAGAATTATTTTAGTCCTCAACAGTAAGTAGCTCACTCATCATATGTAAAATTTTCTTCATCATTTAAGTAATTTTTTACTTATTTTTACTTTTTACATTTTATATAAATTTATTTTTAAAACCCCTTAAAATTCTTTCTGAAAGACAATGGGAGTAAATCTATAAAATACTACAAGAGATACCAATAGTTACGGATTTGTTACCCACCAAAAGATGAATTTTACTTAGGCAAGTTTATATTGCCTTTACTCTTCCTCTTAAGTGTGTATATTCTTGAAAAGGTTTTCATTAGAGATTTGTAAGCAGGTGTTAGACCTGCTTTAACTTTAATAAAACCTAGAATGGGAGTTGCTCTGGCTGATTGTAGGTAGAGACAAAGTAGGGAAAAGCCTGGCCCATGGCCCTGTGAGCTCCCTAAGGCTCCTTGAGCACAGTTTGCAAACCATTGCTACAACTGATTTTCTGTTATTTGATAACTCCATTATTTAATTAAGTTTCATTCTGACTATGGACATGAGACAAAACACTACTGCAGAAAATTCCTTTAAAAATCTATTTTTTGGAGTACTACCTTTACATATGCAGACATAGAAAGGAGAATTCAGTGATGATAAAGGAATTGAGAGAACAGGTTAGGTAAAATTCAAGAAATCATTAGTCCCTCATAATTAATAGCATTTTTGCTGCTTCTCCTTAAAGTCAAATAAAACAAAGCAAAATAAGCCTAACCACTAAAAAATCAGTCATAGTTTTAAAATTACCCTAAATCTTAAAAGCAATTAGATAAAAATCAAGTTATCAAATTTTATTTTCTTACATTGTGGAGACAAGGCAAATGTTGACATCTTGAGTACTGTTGAACTCTTTCACGATCTTGATTCTTTCTTCTGATTTTGTACTGCCATCGAGTCGTCGGTAATCAAGCCCAGATGCCATACAGTATTGCTGCAGCACATCAAGCAGCTAGAGGGAAGGTAGAAAGACGGGCAAAGGTGAATTCACGGTTCAATAAGCTTCATACCATACAGAGAGAAAACTGACTAAGTATTAATTATGACTGCTCACAATTTCTTTCTTATAATTAGAGCAACAGATAGTTTTCTGACTTCTGACCCATATATTTCATTATCCTGAAACTGACTTTAACCTTAACAACCTTCCTTTAAAAAAAAAAAATCAATCTTCTAAGAAAAAAATCAATCTTGAATTTTTAAAAGTAAAACCAAGTAAAAAGAAAACGATTGGCCAAATCATTTATGTAAATATATTTCATTTATTTATGCTATTTTCTACATTTTAAAATCTCTTAAATGTTTTAAAGAACATTTTAATTATCAACAAAAACATCAACAGAAAATTAAAAATCTATTTTTGAGTTTGCTACATGACAGTATCCCTGATGTAATTGAGATTTATGTCTCCTCCCTCACTACCATTTCCTACAGTATGTCTAAGACAGAAAAGATGGCTGGATGCCAGTGTGTATTTGAGGCTTTCTGCTTCAGGAGTTAAGGCTGGGCCACTCAAGAATGCACTGCAGACCAAACTCACCTTGGTGGAGAAGGAGAAAAGAAGAACTTTATCTTTGTTTTTCCTGCAGTGATTTAAAAGCTGCTGAAGGACCTGGAAATGAACCACAGAACATCAGTGAACCAGTTCCAATTAAGAGTACACTTTGTATCGCTGGGCATCTCTCCTGAGATTTGTAAGGTGTGACTTTGAGCCCTAAGTTTGCAAATGGCTGTCAGTGTCAGAAGCATTTCATGCTGTCCGCATGTGAATGTCCACAGCTTTCCTCCTAAGGCTTTTGGGCCACATCACGGAGCCTAAGCTGACCTGGGTCCTTCTCTGCCCAAGGATGCACAGGCTTAGTATAGGCTACGTCTGACCCGATTTTACCTGGCAAGCATTTGTTCTTTTTCTGACTGTTTTCCTGTAAAAATTATACACCCCATCAAATCCTCTACTGGGTAAATATTTTCAAACAATGCAGCTCTATTATTCTGCTCCTCAAAGAATGTAGTTTGAAATTTTCTCATTTTTGTCGTAGAGACCATAATTGCCATTGTATTACTAATACCGCAACATGAAATTAAAGGTGCCCAACTGCTTAAAAAAACACAATCAGCCATCATACCGTAACTGGGCAAAGGCAGAAGCAGAGGGGTGAGAGGGGGCACAGGCACGAACGAGCCCAGTCCATGTGAGCGAAGACAAGGAATCGCAGGGATGTGCGTCCTGCACTCTCGCTGCACATTTGCTGCTGTGTGTGTGCGTCTTTCTTACCTGTCCTTGGTTTTCTTCACCTGTATTCCAAGGACCTCGTGCCCTGGGTTTTTAGGTGTCTAAAATGTTAAGATCTGCTTCAATAGAGCAACGAACAATGGGCCTCTTAAAAGCTGTGTTTGAGAGCGTTCCCTGAATGCACAGGGGCCCTCAACGAGCCTGTTTTCAGCAAGAGAGATGTGTGCAACGTTTCACTTGGTTTTGTACTTGATTTGATATCTTCATTAAATGCTAAGATGCAATATCGTTCACTTAGAGTGGGGAAAATGCAAAATTGACTTTCTTTATATTTTTCTTTATTGTTTTTCTTTACTCCTTAAACGTGCTTTTAAAATGTGTTCTAAATGGTTTTTTATTCCGTATCACTGCTTTGGCCAGGAGGCTCTCATGACGTGCAGTGTCCCAGAGTCTCAGCTCCAAACGTGGGGAGGAGGAGCTCTGGACTGACAGTGAGAATTTGTTCCAGGAACGCACTACTGCTTCATTCTCATTTTTAATTTTATGCCATCTGTGTATGTTCAGAGATGCACAGTCATACAAATATTAAGTTATTACATGTTTTCAAATGAGCATTTTTCATCCTAAATTTGTTTGCAAATATATTTTTAACACTTGGAGTGGGGGAAACGAGTTAAGTCGGCTCGCGTGAATTGCGCGTACTCCGCGGGAGCCGTCTTAACTCGGTTCATATAGATTTGCGGTGGAGTGCGGGAAACGTGTAAACTCGGGCCGATTGTAACTGCGTATTACCAAATATTTGTTTGTTTGCCGTTCACAAAGATACCTACCTGCGTATGCGAACCGTTTCATACCCATTGGGGTAATAGGTATCATAAAAATCCCTGATTTTGCACGGGAAACCTAAATAATTGCCTGCGCCATCTTATATTTTGGCGGGAAATTCACCCCACACCGGAGTGTTAATAAAAGTTCAAAACCAAATTTTATCACCTAAAAAAAGAGTATACTTCGTACATATAAATATCACTTGAGAATTTCTTAAAAAGTATTTTTATATAATATAACCTCAGTCATATTTCCTAATTCCTTTCATTTTTGGCAAGTTAGAGAAATAAAGTATTAGATATTACATGAAGTGTTAGTCATCATCACATGGTGAAAAATGAGGTAAAGTTCCCAAAGACTTTTATTCTATCTCATGTTGTTTTAATAAAAAGGAAGCACTTTAGATTATGGGACTCATTTAAATGGATTAATTTAATTTCTAAAATATACTTTCTTTATACCTACAATATGTTCATAGAGCATATTGTACAGAGCAGCATTCCTTTTAGGAAGTATTTTAATTTCTCCTAGAAGAGGTAATGAAATGTGTTTAATTACATCTAGGTTCTAAAAGTCTTGATATTTATTTTTTTTAAATAGTCAGTCAGATATATACCTCTTCTCATTTTCTCCTCTCTGTTTCTCTATTTATAGTAAGACCTGACTTCCAGATTTGATTTTGACCTCAAAATGCCAATAATCTGCCCGACACACAGTGCTTTTAGGGAGGAAGCAAATAATCCAAAGCCTGTTTGTAATAGCAACACTATTATTTTAAAAGCAGGCATTTCCACATCTGGCAATGACAGCTCTAGAACACTGTGGAAAAGCAGCCCAGGAAGGAAAGAAAAGGAATTTTCTGAACAAAGTCCAAGGTTTTTTTTGAACTTTACAATAAACAGTAATTTTATTTATTCAATTATGTATAAACATTTAATCTTTTAAATAAAAAATTTAAACTCAATATAGCACTCTTTTAATATTTGAGCAAGAGAAGACATTGTCCTAACTCTGACCTCTACCCTGCAATCCCTCAAAAAAAAAGCTAAGAAGTTAAATGAAAAGTCTACTCAGATAACCAATCAAATTGTGAGTAAAAATGTCAGAGGTAAGGTAAAATTATTTTAATACTTGGAGAACATATACTAGTAAAGTAGTTTTATTGACATTTAACGTTATCCTATATAATAAAAGGCTAATATGCAAATTGTCCCCTTGGCCAGGAGTTTGACCAAGAGTTCGACCAGGGGCAGGGCCGGCTGGCCAACCACCCGTGGCCCCTCCCCCTGGCTGCCAGGCCCTAATCAGCCCGATCAGGGGTGGGCGGGCCTGCCGGATCCCACCTGTGCACGAATTCGTGCACTGGACCTCTAGTTTTTTAATAAAATAAATGATTCTATATAAAGTATATGCATTTCATTTCACATAATACATTAACTTTTTAAATTAATACTTTATTTTTTAGAGCAAAGAATTGAGCAGAATATACAGAGGAGTCCCGTAGACTCCCTCTTCCACCCATTCCCACCCCTTCTCTACACAGCTTCCTCTATTAACATCTTATATTAGGGTAGTGTATTTACAACAACTAATGAATGAACGCTGATAAATTATCAACTAAGGTTTATAGTTCACATTAAGGTTCACTCATTGTGTTGAACACTTCTATGGGTTTTGACAAAGGTATGATCACATCTATCTACTCTAACAGTATGATACAGAACAGTTTCACTACCCTAAAACTTCCCCATGCTCCTGCTATTCCTCCCTTCCTACAAACCTCTGATCATTCTATTTTCTCTCTAGTTTTGCCTTTTCCAGAATGCCACATACACGGAATCATACAGTATGTAGCCTTTTCAGACTGGCTTCTTTCACTGAGCAACATGCATTTAAAGGTGCCTCTGTGTTTTCTGTAGCTTGAATGATCGTTTCTTTCTATTGTTAATACTCCGTTGTCTGGACAGACCCCAGTCTGCTGATCCATGTACCTACTACTGAAGGATATCTTTACTAGTATTGCTTGCAAGTTCTGGCAATTGTGAATAAAGTTGCTTTAAATATCTATAGGCAGGCTCTTGTGTGACACTAAGTTTTTAACTCACTTGAGTAAATACCAATGAGTGTGATTGCTGGATCTTATGCTCAGAGTTTAATTAGCTTTATTAGAAAATGCAAACTGTCGCCCTAACCGGTTTGGCTCAGTGGATAGAGCATCGGCCTGTGGACTCAAGGGTCCCAGGTTCGATTCCGGTCAAGGGCATGTACCTTGGTTGCGGGCACATCCCCAGTGGGGAGTGTGCAGGAGGCAGCTAATTGATGTTTCTCTCTCATCGATGTTTCTAACTCTCTATCTCTCTCCCTTCCTCTCTGTAAAAAATCAATAAAATATATTTTTTTAAAAAAGAAAGAAAATGGAAACTGTCTTCCAAAGTGGCTGTACCATTTTGCATTCTCATCAGCAACAAACGAGTCCCTATTGCTCATATGCTAGCATTTGGTATTGTCAATATGTGGGGTTCAGCCATTCAAATAGATATGTAGTGGTATCTCACTGTTGTTTTACTTTATAATTCTTTAATGACATATGACATTGAGCATCTTTGCATCTGCTTATTTGCCAGCTGTATCTCTTCTGTGTGAGGTATCTGTTCAGGTCTTTTGCCCATTTTTTAATTGAATTGTTTTCTTATTGTTGAGTTTTAAGAGTTCTATGTATATTTTAGATACCAGTCTCTTATTGTTTTGCAAATATTTTCTCCCAGTCTGTGGCTTGACTTTTCATTCTCTTAAAGACATCAATATTTTAAGTCAAGGATATATTGCACAGAAATCCACTCTGATTACTATTGCATTTTTTCAGGCATTCTTGAATATCTTACAGTAAAAACAAGTAATAAGAAAAGCGAATGCTTTTGGACTGGAGGTCTTTATTAGGCTAGTTCAAAAAATAAAAAACAGAGTCATTAACTAAATGAATAACTATAAACTAATATCCCTTTTAGAAATTTCATAAATGTCAGTGTAGTCTCTTTAGTTTGGAGTCTTAACAATACAGACCCAATGTTTTACCGCTCACTTATTCTTTACAGACCAGGGCAATCCACCTAAAAAGGAATCTTAAATTTGGGGATATTCACAGCTAAGGAGTCTTGCTTCTAACTTTTCTCAAATTAGTCAGGCATAGAGATTAACATGATCCTTGTATGATTCCAGCAGCACTAAACTTGGTTTCCTAGTCTTTTCCCCCACTCCCCACAGTAAGTGGCTTTGTGGCATTTCTCAAGGGAAAGAAAAATGAGGACTTTTATCAGGGTAATGAGTGCAATGTGTGACCATCCTCTTGAATAGTAGTTGAGGTCAAAAGACCTTGACACTTAAGAGAAAGAGCTGGAATTCATGAGTGCAGCTTTGAGGCTATGAAGGTACAGTGGGCATTATGTCCACAAATAAATTGCACCTGCAGGCTAACCTATAAGAGAAATAGAATGAGGACATTTTACTACCTGAATTAAAGAAGTACATGCAACTTGGAGTTCTTAACCCCGTAGGCAATAATTCCTTAATAAGCCTATGGGTTTTCAATCACTAAATCACCACATGAAGTTGTTAATCAAATGATGAAACACAGTCTTAAAAATATAACCCAGTCTCTTTCACAACACAAGTAAATTACATGCTTCCTTCACATATAAAGGCACCCAGCCTCCAGCAACAATTTATGCTTGGTTTTACCCTTTTAAAAGTCTTAATAAAATATAAATACAATAATTATCTTAATCAGACACTACTTTTCCTAATTATATAACTCTAATTAACAGTATGTTTTAAAGCATATATTTAATGGATATATAAGAAAGTGCAGAGCTATAAATTTTCATTTAATTTCAAAAGTAGTAACTTTTTAGTAGAGTCACAATGAATAGCATTTAAATAAATAGCAATAGATAATGCAGTTTTCAATGAAGGCCATAATTTTTAGAAATAATCTACTGGCTTAAGTTATGGGAAAATTAGTACTCAGTCCTAAATTAATGGGGATTTCATATTTTTTAATTTAAAATAATAAAAGTCAATAAAATTGGTGACAAAATAGATTTACCATTGTTAGAAAATATTATTTGAAATATATCTTATTAATCATAGAATATTCTCACCAGGACAAACATATATACACATATGTATTTTTTAAAGATTTTTTATTGCTTTTTAGAGAGGAAGGCAGAGGGAGAGAGAGCAAGAAACATCAATTTGAGAGTGAAACGTCGATTGGCTGCCTCCTGCACGTCCCCTACCAGGGATAGAGGCCAAAACCTGGGCATATGCCACCCTGATCAGGAACTGAACTGGCACCCTTGCAGTGCATGGGGCAACACCCAACCAACTGAACCACACTGGCTAGGGCCAAACATATTTATTTTAAAAACAGATAACTCTCAAGAATGGGGATTGGGTATAGAGGGACATACCTCAACATAATAAAGCCCATATGTAACAATCCCACAGCTAACATGCTTAATGGTGAAAAACTGAAAGCTTATCTTCTAAAATCAGGAACAATATAAGAATGCCCACTCTTGCCTGGCTGGGATGGCTCCGTGGTTGAGCATCAACCTATGAACCAGGAGGTCACTGTTCAATTCCTGGGTTGCAGGTTCAATCCCCAGTAGGGGGCAAACAGGAGGCAGCTGATCAATGATTTGCTCTCATCATTGATGCTTCTCTCTGTCCCTTTTCCTTTCTCTCTGCAATCAATAAAAAAATATATATATTTTTAAAAAAGAATGCCCAGTCTTGTCACTTTTTGTTGTTGTTGTTAATCCTCATTCATGGATATTTTTTCCATTGATTTTTTTTTTAGAGAGAATGGAAGGGAGGGAGGACATTAGGGAGGGAAAGAAAGAGAGGAAGAGAGAAAGTTAGGGAGACACATTGATTGGTTACCTCCTGCACATACCGACCAGGGACCCAAACAACCCTGCAACTCAGGTAGCCCCCTTGACCAGGAATCAAACCTGCTACCTTTAGGTGCATGGGCTGAAGCTCTAACCACTTAGACACACTGGCCAAGGCACTCTTGCCACTTTTGTTCAATATAATACTAACCATCCTAGCCAGAACAATTAGGAAAAAGGAGGAGGAGGGGGAGGGGGAAAGAAAAGAAAAAAGAATAAAGGGCATCCAAATTAGAAAAAAGCAAAACTACCTCTATTTTTAGACTACATATTATATATAGGAAAACCCTGAAGACTCAACAAAAAATCAAAAGCTGTTAGAACTAACATACAAATTCAGTATACAGGGGTGGGCAAAGGTAGGTTTACAACTGTTCATTTGGAAAATAATACAATCATTTATAAATAATAATACAAGAATAGACTGTTTCACATACCCTTAACTGTAAACCTACTTTTGCCCCACCTTGTGGTTGCAGGAAAAAAATCAATATACAAAAATCAGTTGCATTTCTATACACTAATAGGAACTATCAGAAAAAGAAATTAAGAAAACAATCCCATTTTCAACTGCATCAAAAATAATAAAATACCTAGGAATAAATTAACCAAGGAGATGAAAAAGACATGTACTCTGAAAACTTTAAGTCATGATGCAAGAAATTGAAGGCGAAACAATAAATGGAAAGATGTTCTGTGCTCATGGATTAAATTAATGTTGCTAAAATGTTCAAACTACCTGAAGCTGTCTACAGATTCAATGTAATCCCTATCAAAATTCCAATGGCATTTTTCACAGAAATAGAACAATCCTAAAATTTGAATGGAAGCACAAAAGACCCAAATAGCCAGAGCAATCTTGAGAAAGAACAAAGCTGAAGGCATCATACTTTCTGATTTCAAATTATATTACAGAACAATAATAATCAAAACAGTATAGTATTGGCATAAAAGCAGATACATAGATCAATGGAACAGAATAGAGAGCCCAGAAATGAAATCATACATATATGGCCAATTAATTTACAACAAAGGAGGCAAGAATTTAAAATGGGGAAAGGGCAGTCTCTTAAAAACTAGAGTCATATGCAAAAGAATAAAATGAATCTCAAAAAGATATCAACACCCCCATGTTCACTGCAGCACTATTTCCAAAATCAAGACATGGAAACAACATAAATGTCTGTCAATAGATGAATGGATAAAGAAGATGTGATATACACACACACACACTAGAGGCCCAGTGCACAAAAATTTGTGCACTCGGGGGGGTCCCTCAGCCCGGCCTGTGCCCTCTCGCAGTCTGGGACCCCTTGGGGGATGAACACCTGCTGGCTTAGGCACACTCCCCAGGGGATCGGGCCTAAGGTGGCATTCAGACATCCCTCTGGCAGCCCAGGAGCTCTCAGGGGATGTCCACTTGCCAGCGGGGACCAGGCCTAAGCTGCAGTAGGACATCCTTAGCGCTGCTGAGGAGGTGGGAGAGGCTCCCGCCATCACTACTGTGCTGGCAGCCGTCAGCCTGGTTTGTGGCTGAGCAGAGCTCCCCCTGTGGGAGCACACTGACCACCAGAGGGCAGCTCCTGCATTGAGCATCTGCCCCCTGGTGGTCAGTGTGTGTCATAGTGACTAGTCATTCCTAGTCGTTCTGCTGTTAGGGTCAATTTGCATATTACCCTTTTATTATATGCCTGGTGCATGGGTGGGGGCTGGCTGGTTTGCCCTGAAGGGTGTCCCGGATCAGGGTGGGGGTCCAGCTGGGGTGCCTGACCAGCCTGGGAGAGGGGCTGAGGGCCATTTTCAGACTGGCCACACCCTTTTTAGGGTAGGGTCCCTGCTGGAGTGCCTGGCCAGCATGGGTGAGGGGCTGAGGGCCATTTTCAGGTTGGCCACACCACCTTCTGGGAGGGGGTTCATGCTGGGGTGCCTGGCCAGCCTGGGTGAGGGGCTGAGGGCTGTTTTCAGGCTGGCCATACCCCCTGCAGGGTGGGGGTCCTGCTGGGGTGCCTGGCTAGCCTGGGTGAGTGGCTGATGGCTGTTTGCAGGCTGCCAAGCCCCCCAGCGGGGACCCTCACCCCATGAGGGTGTGGCCAGCCTGGGTGAGGGGCTGATGGCTGTTTGCAGGCTGGCCACAGCCCCTTCAGGGTGGGGGTCCCCGCTGGGGTGCCTGGCCAGCCTGGGTGAGGGGCTGATGGCTGTTTGCAGGCTGGCCACAGCCCCTTCAGGGTGGAGGCCCCCTGGGGTGCCTGGCCAACCTGGGTGAGGGGCTGATGGCTGTTTGCAGGCTGGCCACGGCCTCCAGCCACCTAAGCTCCCAGTGGAAGCTGGCAGGAAGCAGGTATCTGTGGTTTATTCATCTTCCATAATTGAAACTTTGTTGCCTTTAGCGGAGGCCACAGCCGGCCAGGGCAGGCGGGAAGCTTGGCTTCCTCCATCGCTGGGGCAACCAAGCCTCCTGCTTACTCCGGCTCCGTGGCTGCTGGCCGCCATCTTGGTTGGGTTAATTTGCATATAGTCTCTCTGATTGGCTGGTGGGTGTTGCTTGGGGGCGTAGTGAAGGTACGGTCAATTTGTATTTTTCTCTTGTATTAGATACACACACACACACACACACACACACACACACACACATATATACGATAAAATATTATTCAGCCACAAAAAAGACGGCAATCCTGTCATTTGAGACAACATAGATAGACCTTGAGGGAATTATGTGAAGTGAAATAAGTCAGACAAAGACAAATAGCATATGATCTCACTTACATGTGGAATCTTAAAACAAAACAAAACATCAAACTCGTAGGTATAGAGAACAGATTAGTGGTCCCAAAGGCAGGGGTATGGAACAGATGAAATGGGTGAAGGTAGTCAAAGGATACACGCTTCTCTAAGATAAATCCTGGGGAAATATTGTACAGCATAGTATCTGTAGTTAACAATACCATACTGTATATTTAGGAGGGAATAGATTTTAAAAGTTCTTATCACAAGAAAAGAATTGTACTTATGTGAGGTGATGGATGTTAACTAGACTTATTGTGGTGTGGTAATCATTTCAAAATATTTGCATTTATCAAATCATTATGTTGCATACATAAATTAATACAATGTTACAGTCAATTATGTCTCACTTAAAAAAAATACACTCACAAGGTTTTAAGGTAATCTTCCTAGTTTACATATTATACTACTGAAATTAGAGATCCAGGCAAACTAAACTAGGTGAACTTATGTAGATTAACTGCTAAAAATATTTCCAGGATTTCAAAGAAAAAAAACCCTACCTTCATTACTTTCTTTTTATTTTTATGCCAAAAGAAATAACTTACTTTTTGCTAATTAAAACATAAAGTTGGAAATCATTCTGTAAAAATCTTTGAATCCATAAATAAAGATTCTCGATAGTTATGAAGGGGTTAAACAATTGAATTCTGCTACAGGAGGCTAGAAACTATCAGTATTTCATGCATCCGTGACAGGCAATGCCCAGAGGACTGGGTCATGGTTGGGAAACCTGGCTTTACTTTTGAGACCCTCCCTCAGTAATTCCTTACCAAAAGCACACCTCCAGGTCAGTTTCCCAGTCTACAACAATGCTCCCTTGCACAAATGAGATACAGCACCTTGCAATTTAGGTTGGCAAGTAAAATCAAGAGACAGGAAATTCAGTCTAGAATAAAGGCCTTGAAAACCCTTAGAGTTCTCATAGAGAACAAAGAGAACTCTTCAAGAAGCTTCTTTCTCTTATTCTGAGCTCCCACCTATTCTCATCCTCCCATTTGGCATTACCATTTATAGATCTGGTAAATTACCTCCTTAAAAATTTGAAGACAAATTATTATACATGTGGCAACAGCATACATTTTTAAGAGGATATGAATCCAATACAATAGTAAAGTTTGAAGTATATTTAATAAAACTACTTCTAATTGAGAACACACCAGATGCAGGTTCATAGTGAGCTACTAAATACACATACAACTAGACCATTTGTCTGAGGCCACCATCTCTTCTGAATGACTGGGCATCTGTTCTGATTAGCTGGTGTCCCTGTCATACCATTTGATAAATATTTTGTATATCATCCTTGTGTATATGAAAACTGAAAGAAGAGCACTTACCTTCATTTTTCCACTGTATTTTGGGTCAGAAAGTGTTTCAAAGGCTGCATCTTTGCTTTTCTGCACAAAATCTGGGAATCTGGAAAATACCTGATCACATATCCTTTTGATGAGTGTTTCCTTAAAAGGAATAGGTAGATGAAGAGAAATATCAACTTAGCACATTTAAACCTGTATAAATTGAATATAAAATTTGAAGAAAGACTTATTTAACTTGTTTAAAATTTCTCACTTTGATTAAAAACTTAAGTGCATATACTTCTTTGGCACATAATTTAAAAATGAGCAAGTCAGTTTCCTCTTAAATTTCATACAAAAATGAAGATATTTGGTTGGAAATTTCATATAAAATATAAAGTATTTATATAGATAGCATCACAGACATTTTAAAAGGCAACCCAAACCTGCTGTTTGGAGGTGCTAGCAGCCTGCAGTAGTGAGACGTGGTTAGCTACCTTCTGAAGGACTGCAAGGTAGCTGAAATACAAGGTTTTCACTGTTTCACCATGTGAATTGGTCTGCAACCAGAGAAACACAGAAAATAAAAACAAGCAAAGGACTAATGTGACTATGTTACTACATCACAAAATATATCACTTACAATATTTATTACTGGGTTACTATTGGCACAATATATTCTGAGAAAATGATGGTCAATTATTTATACAAAATATACATAAATCGCTAATGTGGAATCATACTTTTGGTGAATCACAACAGTGATTTTTTTAAAAAAATTGATTGCAGAGAGGCAGAGAGAGAGAGAGAGAGAGAGAGAGAGAGAGAGAGAGAGAGAGAGAAACATCTATATGAGAGAGAAACATTGATCAGTTATCTCTCATATGGGCTCCAGTTGGGGATTGAACCCACAACCTGGGTATGTGTCCTGACCAGGAATCGAACTCACCACCTTTTGGTGTATGGGATGACACTCTATAAAACAATACAGTGATGTTTTTAACAAAAGAGGGGAGAATGACCTCATTCTAGAAAGTATTTATCCTCCTGATACAGTCATAAAAATGCTGCTGTAAGAGATAATAAAACTATAGGGTAAGGTGGCAGTGTTGTATAGACCAGCGGTCACAAACCGGTGCTCCATGGACCACTGGTGGTCTGTGAGATCCAAAAGGTTGGCGACCGCTGGTATAGAGCCCTTTACTCTCGCCTCTCATTTATATTGCAAGGTTTCCTAGGAATCTGAGCTATTACAAAAAAACTGAAGTGGTTAAAAACAGCAAAATGAGAGATTACAATAAATATCAATCTAGATAAATATTTATCTAGGTCCCTCTATGTATGAAGTTATGTGACAGGTAACTTGATAATAAAATAGAGGTGAAAAAGAGGCAGGAAATATAGATAGAAGGTAAAAAAAATATGTTTCTAAATAAAAATAAAATACTTTCTATATTATACACTATTTCTATTAAAAAAATACTACATCTCACATCAGAATGAGGTTTTAAGCCTGTAATGAAACAGTAAGTTTACTATTAGTGGATAATAGATTTCCTGAAAATGAAGTAAGATTTTAAGATGAAAGTAGAATATTTCCCAATGAAAGCTAAAAAGGAGGATATCAAATTGAAGCTTTCAAACACCAGCTTTTAAAAAACATATTTGAATCTTGTATTTTGCTGTGATCACTATTTGATATTATAAAATACTAGTAACCCAGTGCACGAAATTCGTGCACATTAAAAGGGAATTAATTAGAGGAAATATTTCAATATTGCTATTTGCCCTTTCTCTATAAGTGTGAGAGATGGAAGGAAATTATTAAAATGTATATGAAAATAATATATAAATGTATTAATAAGTAAACAGTAACAAAAGGATATAACAATAGAGGCGTGATATAAAACGACAAAAACATGATATGAAAACAACAAAAACATGACATAAAAACAACAAAAACATGATATAAAAACAACAGTGATGCAAACAATGACTGATAAATTGATTAAACTTATTCTAATATCTCCCTGTACACCACATTGAGTAAAAACACTTTCAGAGTGCTTGACTAATTTCCCTTGTACTGAAGTATTTAGAACTTTAACTTTAACGTCACATGCTCTTCGAACTCGAGAGAAAGTAACATATAACTGACCATGTGCGAAAACAGGTTCAGGTAGGAATATGCCTACTGTCTAGAGCAGTGAGTGGTTCTCAACCTTCCTAATGCCGTGACCCTTTAATACAGTTCCTCATGTTGTGGTGACCCCCAATTTCATTGTTACAAATTGAACATAATTAAAGCATAGTGATTAATCACAAAAACAATATGTAATTATATATGTGTTTTCCAATGGTCTTAGGCAACCCCTATGAAAGGGTCGTTCGATCCCCAAAGCGTCGTGACCCACAGGTTGAGAACCGCTGGTCTAGAGTTTGTCCTTGTGATTTATTAAGTCATCACAAATGCTGGCATCACAGGAAACTGTCGTTGAATCAATTTAAATTGGAGGCCAGTGTCAGATGGGACAAATTAATTCTTGGAATCAGAACAACCTCTCCCTCTGCAGATCCTGTTAATACTTCAGCTCCCATAATGTTAGGTCGTAATCTTTTGATAATAAATCTGGTACCATTACAAAGACCCCATTTACTATTGAGATTTCTCAATAGCATGATGATTGCACCCACTTTCAATTTTAATTATGACACAGCATTCCCAAAGGAGTAATACTATTAAGAAATTCGATGGGAAAATTTTCCTTTTCAGCATCATCTGTGGAATCAATGGAATCATCACTCAAATATATGTGAAAATCTCCATCTAGTATATCCAAAATTTCTTCATTTACTTTTTTTTATAAGATTTTAAAAATATATATATTTTATTGATTTTTTACAGAAAGGAAGGGAGAGGGATAGAGAGTTAGAAACATTGATGAGAGAGAAGCATCGATTAGCCGCCTCCTGCACACCCCCTACTGGGGATGTGCCTGCAACCAAGGTACATGCCCTTGACCGGAATTGAACCCAGGACTCTTCAGTCCCCAGGCTGACGCTCTACCCAGTGAGCCAAACCGGCCAGGGCTTCATTTACTTTTTGAACGTGCTCATTTTTTGGACAAAGAATTGCACGTTTAGATATATTTTTAATATTATCTATAGATATAGTATTTCCAAAGGTAGCTTCAATAATAGATCCATTACAAATCATTTCAAAGGGGATTTCAATAATACTCATTCCTAAATGAAAACTGCTATCAAGTTTGCCATCTCCAAGTTTTACTAACCATTCACTATAAGCAGAATCCTCTGATCTCATATTTGTTGTACGAGACAACTTTCTGAAACATCCCCAAACATTGCAGTACTTTAAACTCGTTTGTACTATGGCCGATTGCATAGCATGCAGTAAAATACTGAGACATTGTCGAAAATTCCCTCCAAGAAGGAGAACTTTCCCACCAAATACAACATTCAAATTTCTCTTAGTAATCTGTCTATGGCATTTACAGCATGACTGGATGCCATGGTGCATTCATCAATAATGAGAAGTTGGGCCTTTTTAATAGTTTTAGCAACTTCACTGTTTATATCGAGTCTAGAAATTGAAGTTTCATTTAGTGGAATGGGTAATTTATATTGGGAATGAAAGGTACTTCCACCGAGAAGTAAATTTGCAGCAATTCCTGTAGACGCTGTGGGTAAAACAGTACTACCATGACCTCTAATATAATGTATTAAAACTTTATAAAGATATGCCTCCATGCTCCGATGGCCGGTTCCTGCCTCAAACCTCACCCTTACTGGAAACAGCTCAGGGAGGGCGCAGCTGTTGCTAAGAGGACTCAGGACTCAGTGCGGCCATGCTCCGAGGGCGGTTTCCTGCCTCAAACCTCGCTGCCCTCATGGGAAACAGCTCGGGGAGGGTGCAGCCATTTCCAAGACGACCCCTGCAGGACTGACTTCCTTCCCGTTGGTCGAGCCTCAGTTGTGATGTTACACCCAGGGTTTTTATATAAATAGATTTTTTAAAGCTATTCCTTTTTATTAACTTACTAGAGGCCCGGTGCATGGATTCATGCACTGGTAGGGTCCCTTGGCCTGGCCTGTGCCCTCTCGCAATCCGGGACCCCTCGGGATGTCAGAGGCCTGGTGCACGGATTCGGCCCGATCCCTGCAGTCCAGGCCGAGGGACTCCACCGGTGCACAAATCCATGCACTGGGCCTCTAGTATGCATATAAGATCTTTGGTTAATCTCTTCCTACCCTCCCCCCTACCCCCTTCCCTCTGAGATTCATCAGTCTGTTCCATGTTTCCATGCCTGTGCGTTGAGCATCTGCCCCCTGGTGGTCAGTGCGTGTCATAGCTACGGGTCGAACAGTCAGACATTTAGCATATTAGCCTTTTATATATATATATATACACTAGAGGCCCGGTGCACAAAATCATGCATGGGTAGGGTCCTTAGTCCTGGCTGGCGATCAGGGCCAATCTGTGGGGTGACCAGTGGAGCAATCAGGGGGCCGCCGCTGGCACCTGCCTTGGTCGACCTGGCGCCACCTGCTCGCTGGCCCCACCCCCCACCGGTTGCTTCCCTCACAGGGCGACCGGCAGGGCAATCAGGGGGCCCTGACTGGCTCCTGCCTTGGCCGGCCTGGCACTGCCCACTCACCAGCCCCACCTCCAATCGCCCCACTGCCGCTACAGGTAGCCTACCTCTACGGAGTGACCAGCGGGGCGATAGGGGGGCCCCTGCTGGCACCTGCCTTGGCTGGCCTGGAGCCTGCAAGCTGGGGGAAGCTCCTGCGTTGAGTGTCTTCCCCCTGGTGGTCAGTGAGTTCATTGAAATTGGTCGTTCCGCCGTTGGGTCGATTTGCATATTAGGCTTTAATTATATAGGATGGCTTCTAAAGTAAAGAAATGTCTGGGAAAGCTGCTACTTACAATAGAGTACTATGTAATCAAAACAGGATAGTAAAGATATCAAACTGAAATGCTTGCCTTATAACAACAATTTCTCCTTTTTCGACCACTGCTGCAGGTACATGGCTCAGAAGATTGAAGTATCAAAGTCACATCTTCTGTTTCTAATACTGTCTGGTAGACAGCTTTCTGAAAATCTGTCAGAGAACAATACACCATCTACCAAGAAAAACACAAGGTAATTATTAGTATTTTTTCTATAGCAATAATAATCACAATGCACATAAAATTTCATAGATTACAATAGTGAAAATTGCACATAAACCATGTTTTTTTCTAGATACATGATTATAACAATTTCTCCAATTCTCCCAAATTCTTTATTAGCACCCTACCCTAAACTATACGAATTATAATTTTATTTTAAAATAAACCTCCAAGAATTTGTTTTTTAATTAAAAGAAATCAAAATGTGAAAAAAAACAACTTGTGAGATTTCCTTATACAGTCAAATCTCGTTTCTCCAATGTCTCCCATCTCAAACAACTTGGTTCTCTACCAAGTTGTTCATAGAAAAAATGTCTCAGTTGTTGACCAAAACTTCAGTTTTCAACCTGACAACCCTTCCTGCTGATACCTCAGCATGACAAAAAGCATCTCTCAGGCTATAAGTAAACAAAAGACAAAAAGCTTTTGTTGCTGGCAGAAATGGAAGATTAGCACAATTTTAAAACATAAAGAGGCATCAAAAATGCTAATGTTGCTAAGGGTGTGAAAGTGCTCACAAAATCAACAATCACAGGCAAATGAATAGGCAGAAAAACTGTTGTTGATTGGATAAACTGAAAGCAGCAGGTGACAGCATTTCAGAGGCAGTGATATATGAAAAATTCATTTAAGGCTAGTAGCCTGTGGTCTGATAAACTTAAGAAAAGAAGTCTATATTTATAAACAGTATATTAGACATGTACTGTATATAAGAAAGGTAAAAACAGGGAATCATTTGGGGGTCTGGAATGGGTTGATTCAACTTACATTATTTCTAATGGGGAAAAATGATTCAGTTTGCAAACAAATTAGCACCCTACCCCAAACTATACAAATTATAACTTTATTTTAAAATAAACCTCCAAGAGTTTGTTTTTTAATTAAAAGAAATCAAAATGTGGAAGCTTCTCGAACAGCCTTCCAGAACAAATTAAGTTCCAGAACCTAGGTTCTACTGTATAGGGTGGGGCAAAAGTAGTTTCAAAGTTGTGAGTATGCAAAATAGTTTGTTCTTGTATTATTATTTATTAATTACTGTATTATTTTCCATATGAACAATGTAAACCTACTTTTACCTCACCATGTAGGGTTCTACATGATCAGCCTATCATGCAAATAAATGATTAAAATTTAGGTCAATAAAAAAACTAGATAAGAAACAATGGAAAATTTTAGAACAATGGCATGAATTATAATTACAAAATTACTTGGAAAACTTAGAAAAATATAAAAAACTTCATATTACTGAAAACAAGCTAAAGTATTTGAATTTAATATCTTCATATAAATCCATAATATTAGTAATAATAAGAGTTAAGTAAATACCCATGAAAGCAACTATAAGTTGCTATTTTGTGCCCAAATTAAAAAAGAAAAAAAAATCCTATATAATAAAAGCCCAGCAACTGAAATGGCGGAACAACTAGAGACCAGAACGACCACGACCCTCACCCAGGCTGGCAGCCCCCCCAGCGAGCATTTAGGGGCAATCAGACAGGCAGGTGAGCAATTAGGGGAGATCAGGGAGACAGGCAGAGTGCTTAGGGGCAATCAGGCAGGCAGAGGTGGTTAGAGGCGATCAGGCAGGCAGGCAGGCGAGAGGTTAGGGGCAATCAGGCAGGCAGGCGAGCAGTTAGGGGCCAGTGGTCCTGGATTGCGAGAGGGATGTCCGACTGCCGGTTTAGGCCTGATCTGCAGGGATCCGCAGGAATTGGGTCTATATCGGCAGTCAGACAGCCCCCAAGGGATCTCAGATTTCAAGAGGGTGCAGGCCGGGCTGAGGGAACACCCCCATGCATGAATTTCGTGCACCGGGCCTCTAGTTTATTTATAAATATTTATATGTGTATATCACACTACAATAGAATATTACCATAAAAATAAGACAAAAATGTGCATCTGAGCAAATACAGGAATGTCCACATAAAACAGTGCTAGATTTAAAAATACTATACATAAAATATTAGCTATATCTTGACTCTACTTGAATACAAAGGTACATATAAGAATGAAGAGAATACAAAAAGAAGGTGGGGAGTCAATGATTAAGATGTGGAGGGAATTTTGAGTTATTATTTTTCCCACTTTTGTTGACATATAACATTGTGTAAGTTTAAGGTATATAATGTAATAACTTCATACATATTCATATTACAAAATTATTACAACAATAAGGTTAGTTAACACATCCATTACTTCACATAATGGTGTTTTAATATTTTTTGTTAGAACATTTAAAATATATTTTCTTGGCAACTTTTGAGTATAGACTATAGAACAGTTAACAAAAGTCATGATATTATGCATTAAATCCCCAAAACTTATTCATCTCATGAAAGTTTGTATCCTTTGACTAATATTTCTCCATTTTTCCTGACCCTTAGCCCCTGGCAACTACTATTCTACTCTTTTTCTAATAGTGTGGCTTTTTAAAAGAAATATTCTACATATAAGAGAGAACATACAATATTTTCTTTCTCTGTCTGAATTATTTCATTAGCATAATGTCTTCAAGATCCATCCATGTTGTCACAAATGACAGATTTCCTTCCTTTTTATGGCTGAATAATGTTCCATATCTAAATCGATGTATCACAAATTCTTTATCCATTCATCTGTCAACAGACAGGTTGTTTCCATGTCTTCACTACTGTGAATGATGTAGCAATGAACATGGAAGTTCTGTCCCTATGAGGGCAATTTCATTTCCTTCGGATATATAATCAGAAGTGGGACTTGCTGGACCATATGGTAGTTCTAGTTTTAATTTGGGGAGTAACTACCATACTGTTTTCCATAGTAGTTCTGCCAATTTATATCCCTACAAACAGTGCACCAGTGCTCCCTTTTCTTCACATCATTGCCGACACTGCTATCACTGGTCTTTTTGGTAATTGCCATTTTAACTGGCATCAAGTAATGCCAGAATTGTGGTTTTGCTTTGCATTTCCCTGATGATTAGTGGTATTGAGCATCTTTTCATAAACCTGTTGGCCATTTGTATGTCTTCTTTGGGAAAATGTCAATTCAGATCAGATCAATATTTAATCAGGTTATTATTGTTGCAATTGAATTAAGTCTCTTATATATTTTGGTTATTAACTTACCAGATAGATGGTTTGCAAATATTATCTCCTATTCCGTAGGTTGCCTCTTCACTCTGATTGTTTCTTTTACTATACAAAAAGTACTTAGTTTGACAGTCCCACTTGTTAATTTTTGCTTTTGTTGCTTGTGCTTTTGGTGTCTTATAAAAAAAAATCACCTCCAAGACCAATGTCAAGGAGCTCTTTCCCTATGTTTTCTTCTGGGAGTTTTATGGTTTCAGGTCTTATAGTTAAGTCTTCAATCATTTCAAGGTAATTGTTTGCAAGTGGTGTAAATAGGACTTAGTTTCATTCTATCACATGTGAATACCCAATTTTCCCAAAATATTTATTAAAAGACTACCTTTTCTCCACTGAATATTCTTGGCTCCATTGTCAAACATTAGTTGACTGTGGCTTTGTAGTATAGTTTGAAATCATTTTAACAATATTAATTCTTCCAATCCACAAACATGATATATCTTTCCATTTATTTGTGTCTTCTTCGATTTCTTTAATCAATGTCTTATAGATTTTAGTGTACAGGTCTTTCACCTCTTTGGTTAAATTTATTCCTAAGTCTTTTATTGTTGAGTTGGTGTTATTAAAACATGTAGTAACATTTACTGAACACTTCTTACAAATCACATATTTTAGAGCAACCATATGAGGCAGGCACTGTTCTCATCATTCCCATGTACCAGATAAAGAAACCAGGGTTTGAAAGACTTAGCAAGGTCATAAAACTCATAAGTCAGGGAGTAAGGATTCAAACCTATGATATTTTATTTCAAAGCCCAATCTCTAAACTTCTATGCACAACTTTCTTTTCATAGTTTTATGGTATTGTTCTTACTAGATAGACAACTGACAACTAAATAATATATATTAAAATGCACAAAACATTTTTAAAAAGTGGAAGTTCATGAAGTTTTCCAATTAAATATTTGCTTGAGGTAAAAAGTCAAATGTTATATCAATTTCCCCAACTTGTAAATCAGTATCATATTTTTCTTTCAATTCTATCTTTTTAAAGTAATAATCAACAGGATATCTTAAGACTAAAGGGTATTTGTTAGAATTGCCCTTATTTGAGACAACATTAGTTAGATTTAGTTCCTAGCAATTTATAGAACCTTTATTGCATTGTCTGAGCTAGAAGATCCATACAATTAAAAACCATAAAAGAGAACTACTATATTAAAAAAAATCCTCTTAAAGTCAACTCCTCAAATTATCTTAAACAATTAATATAATTGTACTTTTTCTACAAAGTTGTAAAATTAGGTTAGTTGTGTCACTAAAAATAGCATTTTATAATAAACAAATGTATAATAACAAAAAGTTTTTAACCATTTTGGTCTTGTAGCTAGAGTTAAGGTACCCAAGAATATACTGAATTATAGATAGTAGACACTGTAGGAATTACAAAATATGAACAGAAAACACATTAGGGAGAGAAGCTCTTCTTTCTTCATTGAGGAAGAATTATATAAAAAGTATTTTTGTTCTAAATAAGAGATATTAGTTCAATGTATAGTAATAATACACCTGTTAGCTGACAGGTTAGTAAAGTTAGTAAGGAAAATGATTGGGCTCAATGAATGTTTTCTGAAACTCTACATAAAGCAATTTTTTTTCACACCATATAAAAAGCAAAAATTACATTAAAAATTATAATAGATTTCCTCTTAAAAATAATTTTAAAAAAACACACTCATGTACAACTTTAGACAATAAATTATTTTAAAAAGCACACACACAATTAGAAATTAATAATATATTCAAATGCAGTTCTCACCCGGTCTTCCTTCTTAGGCAACTGATCCTTGATTAGAGTCTTGGTACGCCTAAGAAACCATCCAGACATCTTTTTTGCGAGCCGTTGCATGGCCTTTCGGCCAGTAGCCAGTTCTCTTTTTGTTGCTGTGTGCCTCTGACCATGTTCTACTGGATCAGAAAACTGCTTCTTGAAGTGGGTCCTGCTACCTAAAAGTCCTGGCACAGCCCTTCGTAAAGGCAATAAGAAAAATATCAGTGCTCTATTAAATTATCTAGAAGGAAAGACATTGGCTTATTTTTGCTTCTAAGAAATAGAGTAAGTCACTTGTTTGTAATGACAGCAATAACAAAAGGCAAGTAACAGTCTTTATGAGTTTTTCAGTAAATAACTGTAATATGATGACAAATTGGTAAATTAGTTCAGACATTTATTTCAGGAACCAAGAATAATATATAAAGATAGGTTTTCATGGGACTCTATTCTGTATTATATGTTTGGGATCAAATACTTCTGTAAACAAATAATTGTGATTTTTCCCCTCAGAAGCTAATAATTTGCAAACAAGATAACATTAAGTTAAAGATGTATTAAATAATTTTCCAAAACATAAAGTGTTTTCACTCACCAGTCCATAACACACCACAGTTCTTTCATGTTGTTCTGAAGAATGGTTCCAGTGAGGCCAATGCGAACATTACACTTTAAAGCTTTCATAACTTCTGTTACTCTAGCCTTTGGATTCTTGATTCTATGAGCTTCATCCACAATAACAGCTGACCATTCCAAACTATTAAGTGAAAAAAAAAAAAAGGGAGGGGGGAGGTTGGGAAAATGTCCCTTGGTTAGCTTATATAATTTTTAGAAAGCAGCTTTCTCTATCAAAATTTTGGAATTTTTCCCCTCTTTACTCTTTGATGATCCCATAACGATCTCACCTAGTTAGTTAAACGGTCACAGGTTTGGACAGGCCATAAAAATAAAATGCATATGGAGACAAAAAGATAAAGAGATTCTGTGTAATGATGGTGGAATAAAAAACACTCATTTTCACATAACTAAAATGACAAAATGAAATTTTAAAGTAATAAACAAGATAAATAAATATAAAATATAGGAAGCAATACTGATAATGTTAAATCTGAATGAAAAAATCAATATAAACTCATGACTTTAAAAGTTGTATTATATAGCTTTATCTGCTAAAAAGGTTTAGAATCAATTGTTACCTAGCAGCAATGTGCACCTATAGCAGTCAATCCACTAAAAGGAACCAGAGCCCCGGAGAAACAGTTGATTTCAAGTGTGCAGTAGGGGAAATAATGAAGAACCAGAAAGCACAGATGTCCAAAGACATCTCCCAAGGATCCAGGCTAATCGGAAATGTGAGCATCATTAAGAATGGCTATGACGGAGTATAAAACACTGAATAAGTAAAACCCAGGAAGTTCTATGGAAGAAAAATAATTTGGGCTTTTACCTCTGAGGGGAACCAAAGTATGCCTTTGGGATATTGATTTTAAACTGATTATTAAGAAACAAAATACTTAGAAGAACACATGACCCTCCCCTTTCCTGCCTAAAGGAATTCAGATAGAAAAACCACTTCAGGAAGGGAATCTTCTTAGCATATTCACCTTAGCATAATCATCTTAGCACACACAGAGCAGATATGACCATCAGGGAGGATCCAACAAAACTCTATTTGCCAAATTCCCTGTGTCCGTGTGGCCCAGACAACATTTGTTTACCAAATTTGCTATTTCTTGTCTCCCTGTAAATTACCTACTTTCCCTCTGAAATCCCAGCCCCCTGCCCTCTTCCTTTGTGCAAAATGGCATATAAACCTCAACTGCCCAACGAGTCTTCAAATCTCCTATCTATGGCACCCACAAATGTATATCCATAATAAATTTTGGACATTTCCTCTTGTTAATCTGTCGCATATCAATTTGATTATTAGTCCAGATAGAAGAACTTAGAAGGTGAGAGGAAAGATATCTTTTGCACCCCCACATCTCACATACATAAAAACTATCTCAAAATAGATAATAGAACTAAGCATAAGAGCTAAAATTATAAAATGTAAGAAAAAAAATCTTGTGGCTCTGAGTTACGATACATTTCTCAGATATGAACACCAAAAAAATTGATAAGTTGGACTTCATCAAAGTTAAAAACTTTGCTCTTGGTCTATAGACACCATTAAGAAAATGACAAGACATACTGCAGACTAGGAGAAAGTAGTTGCGTATCATAGCCTAGTAAAGAACCTGTACACAGAAAGTATAAAAAACTGTTACAACTCAACAAGGCTAAAACAATCCAATTTTAAAAGCTGGGTAACAATTTTACTAGATATTTTACCAACAAAGATATACAGATGACAAATAAGCACATAGAAGTTCTCAACATCACTAGTCATTAGAGATGTTCAAATTAAAACCATAAGACACCACTATAAAACCATTTGAATGGCTATAATTTAAAGACAGACAATATCAAGTGTTGACAAGGATATATGAAACTGGAACAGTGGTTCTCAATATGTGTATGTAATTTTTGCTACTCATTCACACAACAGATTCACCTAATTAAAATAATTCATGAAAATGACTGTCTTAGTATTGAGGCACCACATGCATAAAAGGTTGTACATAAGATTTAGCACAAGTCTTAACATTCTTTAGCAGATATTTTTGGAGAAGTTATAGAGGAAATAGAATAAGAAACTGGAAAATCTGATGCAGCGTTTTCCTTTTTAGAAAATAATTATTATAGACTGCCAATATCAATGATACTGAAATGAAAATAAATCATGCTAAAGAATATTTACAGCTTTTTAAAAAATTATAACATAAAGGTACAAATACAATTGAGGTAAGCAGAATACAATCATTCCCATTATTGCCATTACCTGTTAAGCTCCTCCAGACATAAGCGCAGTGTTTCATAAGTTGTTAGAGCAATTTCACACTTCCTCTGCTTTACGCGAATCAGCTCACTGTCTTTTTTGTTACCATGTAAAATAGTGACTCTGAAATACCCCCAGGTATCCAATTCATCCCTCCAGTTGTAGAGGACAGAAAGAGGAGCAACTATTAAGAACATCTAAAAGAAGAAGAAAAAATTTGATTTTCTAAAAATTTCATATTTCCTCAAAATGAAAAAGAACCTCAAAGTGAAATCCAGATTATCAATAGCCTTATTTTTTTATTTTTGACACTGTAGTTAATAATAATAAATACAACTGAGAAATTGGGTATATCTGGAGGTAGAAGACCACACACACAATAAAAACACTTTACTATTTCATTAGTTTTTATTAGGACTAAATAGATAGTTAACCTTTCCAAAAAAACCCAGCTATTTTTTATTTCCCCACCAAAAAAGGAGTTGACAAGGGAGAGGTAATTTTACAAAACAGAAAAGAGGTATGATCAGGATTCCAGTAACAACTTCAAGGAGGACTTCATTTACCTAGTCTATTTCCTCTCCTCCTCTTCCAGGTACTGTCAGTTGAAGACCTGGAAAATTTACTGGAAAAATCAAAGCAATTGGAGGAAAACCTTGGAAATTCCAGTCAAGATGGCAGAGGAGGTAGACGCTGTGCTCGATTCCTCCCACAACCACATCACAGTAACAACTAAGCTACAGAACAACCATCATCGAGAACTACCTAAAGTCTAGCTGAACAGAAGTCCTACACCTAAGGATATACGGAAGAAACCAGTTGGTAGGAAGGGCAGATGCTGAACAGGTTGGTCCCACACCCACGTGTGCATGTTAAAAATCAGTAGGGATATCTGGGTTGAGGAGGTTCCCCCTGAGGAGCAAGGGGTCCCACCCCCACACCAGGTTCCCCAGTCCAGGGTTCCAGTTCCAGGAAAAGAATTCCCATAACTTCTCACTATGAAAAACTGTGAAGATTATGGGGGAAAGAAGAGAGAGAGAGAGAGAGAGAGAGAGAGAGAGAGAGAGAGAGAGAGAGAGAGAGAGAGAGAGAGAGAGAGAAGGAGGGACGGGGAAGAAGGTAGGGGTGAAAGGCAACCATTAGTGTCAATTAAGGTGGCTACTAGTATATTTTACCACACCACCAAATGGATCTTTCTTTACTTCTCTCTTCTCCCATTCTTCTTCTTTCTAAGATATTTTAAAATATTTAAAGTATTGCTTTCCCTAGTTTTTCTCTCCCCACTGTCTGCTAAATGTCACAAGCGATACATAAGAGACATGTAAGTTCATCACTGACATTTAGAACCGAAGAACAACTGAATCCAGGGCTAAAAACAGCACCTGGACTCTTGGAGAATTAAAACACATTAAGAACCATAATGTTCTTTTAGGATCAAATTTAATTTGATGCTCAGGATCCATTTATGCTATTAAATATAATAAAGAGAATTTAAAGTAATAATAATTACCTTAAGCCAATACTTTGCAAAAGTTTGCACTGAAAAGTCCCTAATGATACACAAAAGTAAACCAGGACTTTTCAGCAATCTATAATAATAATATGCTAATTAGACCAGACGGCCTTCCAGATGACCTTCTGGACGAAGCCAGGGCTGCGAGGGAAGCCTGGGTCCCGGGTGCCAGAGGGAAACTGGTACAGGCAGCTGGAGGAAGGAAGGCCTACTCTTACATGTATTTCATGCATCAGGTCCCTAGTCATATATGACAGAATCTTTTAAAACTTGTGGAAAGTGGTTCATTACCATAATATAATAAAGACTTCATAAAATCACTCTCTTCATCTCTATCCAGTTTCCTGGATGCTGAGAAATATATAAGTCAGACACATAAATATAGTATACTTTTTTTTTGCATTTCATTACTTTGTTAGAAATATTTTTTATAAAATCATGTGTAAGATATTTAAAAACATACATCAACAAAGGAGAAAGCTGACATATGGACATGAATAGTACTCATAGTCCCATGGTCAGAGAGACAGAGACCAGCCTAGACCTTAGTCTTTCTAATTCCACCTTCAATGTTCCTTATATAAGAAGAATTCATTTCATATTTTGGGAATGTAGTCTTCTAAGCAATTTTAAATATCAATGACACCCCTTTGCTACCAATATCTACAACTGTATCATTTTCATTCTCACATAAATACAAACAGTACATGAACTCCAACTAACTTTGCATGCACATTCATGAATATTTAACAAATTAATCAAACTAAATCATATAAATCTAGCCAAGCAAAAGATTGAAACCCTAAAACAAGTTCAAGCTGAAATTGTATTTTGCCATTTTGAGAGTTAATCATATTTAACTTGAGAATAAAACTGCTAATCCTTCAAAAATTAGGTTTACAAAACAAATATTCTAATAATGTTTTAAAAGTCTTGTTTTAAAGTTTCTTTGTGCTTTTGTAATATCAGACTCATGAGTTGTATACTCCTAGGTATCTTACCTTTCTTGCTATAGAAGAAGGGGGTTCCTTTTTCAGACTTCTTAGTAAAAACTCTGGCATATTATTTTCAATATCCTCACGAGTTCCCTTTTTATGCAAAATGGCAGCCAAAAATGAAATAACCTGGAGAAAAAACACCTTTTTCAATCAATGTGTATAATGTATCATGATGGACAATATTTTACTGCTTACATAACTACCTACCTACTTAGTAACAAACACGCGTTGGCTTTATTTGTATTAACAAGGATAATATGCATGTTATCCTTGAAAACAGTAAAGGAATTCTCACATTGCCTCTCCTCCATGATAAGTTCTACCCACTCAATGAATTATTTCTTGATTTCGTCAGTTGGGACATTATTTTCTTATTTGCTTTGATCCATAAAAACGAATTGTTCTATTAGGACAAACTGCATATATTCTTTTTTCCTTGTAAAATGTAAACTCACTGGGATAATATTTAGCTCATAAATTTGTGTACTTGTTTATCCAATAAATATAGGTGAAATGACACAATGGTATTTTAAGATAAACTAAGATAATTCATCAATATACATACCATTCTAAAAACCAAGTGAAAAAGATAGACATAGAAAAAAAGAAATATAACTTTATATAATGAAGAGCAAGAAATAATCAATTGTACTTTAGTTGCTTGGCAGCTATGTGAATTTGGGCCAGTTAGTTAACCTCTTTGAATAACTGTAAAAATATGTGAAAATAGCAAAAACAATATTGGCAGGGTGTTTTAGAGATTTAAGGGAAAGTATGATCTACTCAGATGGGGGAAAAGAAGTTACTATTACTTTAGAAAAATAAATTATAAAACCTAAAAAAAGAGAGAATTAGCAAAGCTATAGGAAAATAGAATTTTTAGTATGAGTGTAGATATTTATACTCTGAATCCCAAGTAATAGAAAAACTGAAGTATTTGAAAAGATAAAAGCTGAAAACTTTAAAAATGTGACCAAAAAATAAATAAAATAAAAATCAAGTCATATAGCCCATATCCACTAAGAACATCAGGCCAAAAATATAAATAAAAATTTTTAAATCCAAAAGTTTAGGTGCTTCATAAAAAACTGTTCAAACCTTGAAACACTGAAAATAAATCTTAAAAATATTCAGAGCAACAAGTCCACAAATAACTGAGCTTGCAGCAAAAACAATGAAAGACACTATAAATAGAATACTTTCAAAGTGTGAAAGAAAATAAATCAATCTAGTTTTATAACTAGTGAAATTATCATTCAAGTGTGAAGATATTTTCAGACAAACAAAACCTGAGACAATGCATTACCAAAAGAGTCACACCAAAGAGAATAACTAAAGGATGTTTTCCGGACAAAGAAAATGATTCTATTTAGAGCAGGGAAAACTTAAGAGCAACAAAAATAATAAATACATAGAAAATATAAATGTATATTGACATTATGAAACAATAATAAAATATTTTGTTGGGATTAAATAACAGAAGAATTAAAAGATATGACAACAATATACATGAGTTAGAAAGGGCACAACTGCAGTTACTATATTCAGAGGTCTTTAATGCTATCTGGTCATTTCAAATCATTGCTACTTTCTTCCACCAAATTTCACTCCTCCTTCCTCTGAGTCTAGCCCAATTTTTGTAAATGTTCTGCATACAAATTGGTTGTTACAGAATAGTCATGGAGATTTAAAGTATGGCCTAGGGAATATAGTCAATAATCCTATCTAATAAAAGACAAAAAGGGTAATTAACCGTACCTCCGCTACGCTTCCCATTGGCTAATCAGGGCGATATGCAAATTAACTGCCAAGAAAGATGGCGGCCGGCAGCCACGCAGCTGAAGCGAGCAGGAGATTTGCTTGCTCCAGTGATGGAGGAAGCCAAGGTTCCCGGCGTGCCGCGACTCGGCTCTGAGCCCGAAAGCAACAATGTTTCAATTATAGAAGCTAAACAAACCCCAGATACCTGCTTTCAGCCAGCCATGGCCTCAGAGCTGGAAGCGTCAGTGAAGGCAACAGAGTTTCAATTATAGAAGGTAAATAAATCTCAGAATTAAAAAAAAAAAAAAAAAAAGGAGAGGCTGGGAGCTTCAGTCGCTGGCCAGCCTGAAAACATCCCTCAGCCCCTCACCCAGACTAGTCAGGCACCCCAGTGGGGACCCCCACCCTAAAGGGGGTGTGGCCAGCCTGAAAACAGCCATCAGCCCCTCACCCAGGCTGGCCAGGCACCCCAGCGGGACCCCCCACCCTGATCCAGGACACCCTTCAGGGCAAACCAGCCGACCCCCACTGGTGCACCAGGCCTCTATCCTATATAGTAAATGGCTAATATGCAAACTGACCCTAACAGCAGAAAGACTGGGAATGACTGGTCACTATGACACACACTGACTACCAGGGGGCAGACGCTCAATGCAGGAGCTGCCCTCTGGTGGTCAATGCGCTCCCACATGGGGGAGCTCTGCTCAGCCACAAGCCAGGCTGATGGCTGCCAGTACATCGGTGGTGGTGGGAGCCTCTCCTGCCTCCTCAGCAGCGCTAAGGATGTCTGACTGCAGCTTAGGCCTGGTCCCCGCTGGCAAGTGGACATCCCCCAAGGGCTGCCGGGCTGCCAGAGGGATGTCTGATTGCCATCTTAGGCCCAATCCCCCGGGGAGCAGGCCTAAGCCAGCAGGTGGTCATCCCCCGAGGGGTCTCAGACTGCGAGAGGGCACAGGCCGGGCTGAGGGACCCCCCATCCCCAAGTGCACAAATTTTTATGCATCAGGTCTCTAGTATTCTAATAATTATGTATGGTGTCAGATGAGTGCGAGATTTATCATAATGATCACTTAGTACGTTATATAATGTCTAATCACTGGGGTGTACACCTCAAACTAATATAATAGTGTACGTCAAGTGTAACTGAAAATTAAAAAATGACAAAAATAATAGAGTAAAATAAAATACTTAAAAAAAGATAATCTGACAAGAATATTACAATATGTACATTAAAATTAACAGGTCAATTTCTCTTACTCATATAGAAACAAAACTCCTAAAATATTAGGAAATGGAACACAGAAATATTTTTAAAAGGCATATATACCAAAACCAAGTTTAGTTGATTCTGAAAATATAGTTTGGTTTCACCTTCAAAATTTAGATATTAGGTGATAGGTAGGTATCATTGGTAGTATACTTAGCTTTCTTAACTCTTAACTTCCTTAAAATACAAATAGGATGACCTATTTCATTACAATATACCTACATGCTACATAAAGTGGTACATTAAGTCTTAGTACTGTGAAAAGTTAAATATGTATATTTTCATCACTTAAGCAACCATCCAAAAAAAAATTCAAATAAGAATAGTTAAAAAGTCTGCCGAAACCGGTTTGGCTCAGTGGATAGAGCGTCAGCCTGCGGACTGAGAGGTCCCGGGTTCGATTCCGGTCAAGGGCATGTACCTGGGTTGCGGGCACATCCGGTGGGGGATGTGCAAGAGGCAGCTGATCGAAGTTTCTCTCTCATCAATGTTTCTAACTCTCTCTATCTCTCTCCCTTCCTCTCTGTGAAAAATCAATAAAATATATTAAAAAAAAAAAATAGTTAAAAAGTCAATAGAAGAATTAAAGTGGCATTCTAAAACTATCCTATTAACACAAAGAAAGGCAGGAAAGGAGAAATAGTAAAACAGTAAGCAGTCTGTTCAAACAGAAAAACAAAGAATAAAATGGTATATCCAAATTAAATAAAACAGGAATTACATTAAATATAAATGGCTAAACACTCCAATTAAATATCAAATTGTCCAGATGGATAAGAGCTGTGTATAAGAGATATACTATAAATACATATAAAGACACTGACAGCTTGAAATAGAGGGTTTGAAAAGATTTACCATGCAATCAGGAAACATAAGCATACTGGAGTGGCCATCTCCATATCAGATAAAATAGATAATATTACCAATAGTATTACCAGAAATAGACATTTCATAATGATGAAAGGGTTGGTTCATTGAGAAGACATAACAGTCATAAAGGTTTATGATCCCAATAACAGAGCCTCAAAATACATGAAGACAAAGTGGTTAGAATTAAAGGGTAGACAAACCTACAATCATATTCATAGTGGGAGACTTTAACTTCCCTAAAAAAATCTGAACATTATCAAACACCCTGACATGATAACTCATGTTTGTAGACCTTATCCATCTGCAGACTACATATTCTTTTGAAATGCACATAGTATGTTCAATAAAACGGGCTACTAAAAAACTCAATAAATTTTTCAAAATACTAAAATATTACAGACTAGCTATTATGAAATTAGAAAACATTAATGAAGAGATATCTAGGAAAAATAGATAAACATTGCCAAATCAAATATACACTTGTAAATAACCCCAAAGATCAAAAAAAAGAATCACACATAAAAATCAGAAAATCCTCTCAATTACATGAAAATATAACACATAAAATTTGTGGGATGCAGATAAAGCAATGCTTGAACATAAATTTGGAGCATAAAAAGGTAGATATGAAATTAATGACCTAAGGTTCTATTTAACAAACTAGCAAATGAAGATGAAATATATTCACAGTAAGGAGAAGGAAAATAATGGAGATAACAGCAGGAATCAAAGAAATACCAAACAAATGAACAACAGAGAAAATTAACAAAGCTAAAAGCTGGTTCTTTGAAAAGATAAACAAAATCAGTAAACCTGAAGTTGGGTGAATCAAGAATAAAACAGAGAGTATACAAAGTATCCATAAGAATACAGAGAGATATCACGCAGATCCTACAAACATTAAAATAATAATAAAGAAATATCATGAATAATTTTATGCTAGTCAATATGACAATTTAAATGAAATGGATAAATTCTTTGAAAAATATAATTTATCAAAACCAATGTAAGAAAAAATATAAATAGCCCCATATCTATTAAAGTAACTGAATCCATTATAAAAATTAATGATAAAAATAAAATCTTTCTTTAAAGAAAACGCCAGGTCCAAAAAATTTCACTAGTGAATTCCATCAAATATTTAAGGAGAAAATAACACAAACTCTTTCAGAAAAGAGAGGAGAAAGAAACACTTCCCAATTTATTCAATGAGGCCTGCATAACCTTGCTATTAAAACCAGACAAACACATTATTTGTAATAAATATAATTCCAAAAATTCTTAAAATATTAGCTAACTGAATCCAGCAATATATAAAAATAAAACCTCATTACCAAATTGGATTTATCCCAGGAATACAATATTGGTTAAACTTAAAAAAAAACAATCAATATAAATCAGATTGATTTATATACTATAATACATTAACAGAATAAAGGAGAAAAATGTGATTATCTAAATTGAAGCAGAAAAGTATTAGAAAAAATTTAATACACATCCTATATAAGAAGTAATATGCAAATTAACCCTCATGCTCTCACAACATGGCTGCCTACGACCAGGCCGGCAGGGGGGTTAGTGAGGGACGACCAAACGACTGAACAAGCAGGCTGCATGGGGTGACCAGACCAGCAGAGGGGTTAGTGAGGGACAACCAAACAACTGAACAGCAGGCTGCGTGGGGCAACTAGGCTGGCGGGGGTGCCATGAGGTGCGACCAGGTCGGCCGGGAGGGGGGATGGGGGGGGCATTTGGGGGCGACCAGGCCGGCAGGTGGGAGGGGTGCAATTGGGGGTGAGCAGGCCGATGAGAGGGTAGTTGGGGGCGATTAGGCTGGAAGGGGGGCAGTTGGGGACGACCAGGTAGGCAGACAGGTGAACAATTAGGAGCCAGTGGTCCAGGATTGTGAGAGGGGTCCCGGATTGGAGAGGGTGCAGGCTGGGCTGAGGGGACCCCCTCCATGCACGAATTTCATGCACCAGGCCTCTAGTTTCAGATAAAATATCACTCTGAGAAAGCATTCTGTTTGTACAGGCATTCCTTTCTAAATGTCAGGCAAACATTTTTATAGGCCATTTTCGTCATATACAGACAGCACATGATATACAGAATAAATCAGAGGCCAAAAAAGAAAAGTGCTTTAATCTTTAAAACATGAGGACATTTTTGTTTCTTCTTTAAAGGATCTGTGGCTCTGCAGGTTAATTAGTCCCTCACAATGGATATTATGGGATCTTATCCATGAAACACAGCCAATATTACTTTTTCTCATTACTATATTCTTAAATGAATGACATAACTTGTAATCCTAAGAACTTTTAAATTTTAGTATAGTTCTTGAATCTCAGATCATATTATCCAAAAGATGGTGTTGACAATAGCCTAAGAAAGCTGTAATTATCAGCAACCCCACCATATCTCTCAGGATTGAGGTTTACTATACATGTCTTTTTTAAACAATAGCTTTCAGAGGTAACATCTTTGATTATGTAATATCTAATAATATAAAAGCAAAGATTCAAAGAAAATCTTTATAGTTTCCAAATTTCTCCTCTGCTGCTCAAAAAGTATTAACACCATCTTTTTCACATAGTAGATAGGGAAACAAACTTGTGAAGCACATATTGTACATATTTAATAGTTTTTAAGCCTGTGCCTATTAAAGTTAATTACCAAATTAAGATTAAAAAATAATTTTGATTCAATGAGTGAGATTTTCTTTTATGATAAACCTTTCAAATACTGTACTAGAGCTATGCCCTTCAATGAAAAAGCGAGAAAACACACAAACCTTTAATGTCCTAATTGATATCACTCAAATTAGTTCAAAATTTTGGTGGGTTTTCAAAAGCAAACCCAACACAAAGCAAACCCAACACAAAGAACAAAAATACCAATTTCTGTGTAAAGCCTCCCCTGACACCCACAGGCAGGCCTGCTCTTCCTCCCATCCACTTGCAAGACGGGCTGAAGACCCTTTGGCTTCATTTCTTTTGATCACCATTTGTGAACTCTGTAAGTACAGTGATTGTGTCCATTTATACTAGGTTCTTCAGAACCTAAACCGCATTAGGTGCTTAATAAATGTCAGCTCATTGAATGAATGCAGTTCATTAAAAGCTAAATAGAAGACTGCAAGATACAGGCAGTAAAGAGTAGAGAGAGGGAAAAAAAGAATAGTGAATGGAAATGAAAATAGTTACTTCCTGTATATGAACTTAGATAGGGAATTCATTCAGTACTGTTGTCTCAGTTTCTTCATTTATTAAAAAAGCTGAACAAGATTATCTCTAATATCTATTTTTAAATTTTTTTAAGTAAAATGATCATCATTCTATGTATAAATATTCTCATAGACTAAACACTCTCTTAACCAACCTTCACTGAACCAAATCACCAAATTAACCAAAGTTTTCTACCACTCCGAAAAACAATACTCTGAGCAAAGGTTGTCAAACTTCAGTGGGCCTCAAACAATCTGTTAAAACAGGGACTGCTGAGTCCCACCTCCGGAGCTTCTGATTCGCTAAGTCTGGGTTAAGATCCATGAAGTTACAATGCTAACAAGTTCCCAGCTGATGCTGATGCTTTTGGTCCAGAGATCACACGTTTGAGAAAGCACTGCTATATAGTAAGTGCCCTTTCTATCCCCCTTCTATCAGTTGAGCTATTTGATTAGCAAAGGTCAGTTTCCCAAACCTATATAGTCCAGTTGAAATTGTTTATTATAGTTAAATAGCTAATTAAATATTATGTAAATGTATAGAGGGGTGTCATTTTCAAATTACCTATTGCATTAGATGTGAGAATCCTGAAAAATATTAGGAAATTCTCATAAAAATTTAGGGTTTTACATCTCTTCTCACTATAATTTTTTAGTCAAATTAAAAACTAAAAGTAAAAGTAGTAGATGATAAATCATTGGTGTTGACCATATCATGGGCACAAATGAACATGAAGAAACTTTTGGGGTGATAGATATGTTCATTATCTTGAGTATGGAAATGTAGTGATCATTTCCTGAGTGTATATATGCAAAATTTATCAAATTATATACTGTAAAATTATGTAGTTTATTGCATGTCAATTACACCTCAATAAAGTATATAAACAACACACAAGCAAACACATACATACATACCTAACCAAACTGCTAAAATTAATAAGACCGACCAAACCAAGTTTTATGAGGACATGAAACAACCATAATTCTCATATATTCTTGGTAGGAATGCAAAATGGTCTGAACACTCTGATAAAAGGTTTGGCAATTTCTTATAAAACTAAACACACATCAGCTCTATGACCAAGTAATTCCATTCCTTATTATTTACCCAAAAGAAATGAAAACACAAGAGATTGTTCAAGAAAGTTGTAAATAGTTTTATTCATAATAGCTAAACTGGAAACAGTCTGTAAGCAGGGGGATGGATAAACAAAATGAAGCATCTATTTCTATACGATGGAGCACTGAAAAGGCAAAGCTAATCTCTTTCGTAAGAAGCAGAACAATGATTGCCTCTTGGGGCTGTACAGAACGAGAAATGAAGACATTTTCTGAAGTAATGATATAATATTCTATATCTTGAGAGGGTTTATTTTACTTAACAGAGATGTACATTTGTCAAAATTCATAGAATGGTGAGTATACTTAAGATTTGTGCATTTCATTGTAAATTTTATTTCAAAAGGGATAAAATAATTATAAATAAATTTTGAACTCTAATGACATGAGAGCTCAAGTATTTGGGGATAGAATATACTAATATCTGCTACTTTAAAATGCATCCAAAAGATGGCTTGATGGATGGTCAGATATGTGATAAAGGCATATGTAAAGAAACAGAAAATTAACAGAATCTAAGTGGTGAGTATTCATTGTACAATTCTTCCCACTCTTCTTTATGTTTGAAAAGTTTCATAATAAGATTTTTATTTTGGGGGGGGGGTCAGCTTGTAAGATAGTAGTGATTCCACTTTTTGCATATTTATGTATGTCTATGTGTTCATGGACATGCATATATGAATTATATGTTATGCATATATTTATGTATGTTGTACCATGCTCACTGTCAATCAGATCCTTCCAATTCACTTAAAAAAACAACACACAAGTTCCTCCTATTCCTTATTGATACAAAACAAACAAAAAAGAAACTCCCTCAAAATCCCATCCTCTTCAGCTACTAGTAAGTCTCTTTTGTTTCCTTTCAAAGCCGTATTTCTTAAAGAGGTGAGGCTACTCGCTGTGTCCAAGTCTTCACCTACTTCTTCCTGGCTTGTAACTCTAAAATTCCAGCAAAACGTCTTTTGCTCAGATAACAATTATTTCCATGTCACTAGATTAAATAAACATTTTTTAATCCTCATCCCTTGAAGAATGAAAAATATTAAATTTGCCTACTTTTAAGTTTGAAATGAGGGAGGCAAATTTTATTTGGTATATAAAGCAAGCTTTTTTTGAAGAAGAAGAACACAATTTCATATTAAGGCCAAGTTAGAATGTAAGATGGGGAAACTTAAGGGATGATAACAAAAAAATGAAAAAGGAAAAAAATAAAGAAGATAATACTATAGTTCAAACAGTAAATGTCAATGGTCTATTTTCACGGACCTAATTCTACTGCATTTTTAAATACTAGTGACCTCATTAACATCACGTTTCTTCAACAGTTCACTAGTATATACACTGAGTGGCCAGATTATTTGACCACCTGACGTTTGTAGGCAAATTAGCCGTACACTACATCATATGGGATATGGAAGCCAAAGGCCTGTTCGAACACCTTTGCTGTCTGCAGTTACCAAGATAAAACGTCTCCAATTCGCACAGGAACACAAGGAGTCGAGCATTGGAAAAAAGTCATATGATCCGATGAATCACGTTTCCAGTTGCATCATGCAGATGGCAGAGTGAGAATTTGGCGGAAACAGCATGAAAGCATGCACCCCACATGCATGAATACAACTGTTCAAACTGGTGGGGGCAGTGTTATGGTTTGGGGCATGTTTTCCTGGCATGATTTGGGCCCTTTAATTCGTGTGGAACAACGTCTGAGGAGATGGCTTCTTCCAACAAGACAATGCGCCATGCCATGGTGCTCGTATTGTGCAGGAGTGCTTTCAAGAACATGAGGGAGACTTTACCTTGCTTAGCTGGCCCCCACAATCACCAGATCTCAATCCAATTGAGTATTTGTGGGACGAAGTTAAAAGAGCCATCAGGCAGCTGGTTCCACAACCATCAAATCTCACAGAACTGGACAGTGCTATTCATCAGGCATGGTGTCAGATTCCTTGCATCACCTTTCAACATCTTGTGGAGTCAATGGCGAGAAGAATCGCCGCAGTATTGAAGGCAAAAGGTGGCCCAACAAAGTACTGATGGGGTGGTCATAATAATCTGGCCACTCACGTTCAAATATATCCCACGTTCAAAGGCTGTTAAATCGCATTGTTTACCCATATCTTCAGAAAAAAATCACTTCTACTGTCGTGGTAAACAACCTGCTTCCCTATTTATAATGGTCTGGCCTTCTAGCAACTTCAGCGTGAAATTATAGCTAATTTGCCTACAAATGTCAGGTGGTCATAATAATCTGGCCACTCAGTGTATAGTCATTACATCTCTAGACTCTATCTTATACGGGTCTCCCAAACTTCCTATTTATGTAGAAATTATTCTCTGAATTATGAGAACCAGAGAACTAGGTCCCCAAGGATCGGACAATCCAGCTAAGAATCAAAATTAGTACAGAAACTACTTCCTAATCTTCAGGAGATGAACTCACAAAGACTTTCACAGCATATAATACAACTCAGAGCCTTCCAATGATTTCAGTGTGTCAGGTAACACAAAATCATATAGTGAAATCACTTTAAAAATTATTCTATGAAGTATAAAATATAGGGAATTTCTTTGTAACATGGGCTTCACAGATGTAAACTAAACTTGAGCCTAAAACTTGCAGAAGAATTTTCACTGTACTTAAATAGTTTTAAGGTAGGGTGCCCAAACTGCAGGTCACTTTTTGTAGCACCCTCACCTTTCTGATGTGGAAGATGAACAAGCATTGGCTAGACAAAGAAGTGTGAGAAAGAACATTCTAGCGTGGGCAAAAGCAGTAAAAGTGTATGTAAAGAGTTACAAAAGGGCTTTATGGTTTATTTACCTCTAGTATCTATCTATATATCTTAGTCACAGACAGTAGTTTCTAAAAGGCATTCTTTATTCTTGCCACCTGTTCTGAGAAAGCAAATTCATTTATTCCAGGAAGTGGGTGCTCCCTACTCCAAGGGAGGACTGCAGCATCACGAGAGAAAGAGACAGATGACCCAGATAAACTGTACCTGAATTTGTGACCCACAAAAACTACAATATGATAAATGTGCACCATTTTTAAGCTACCAAATTTTGGTGTAATTTGTTTTGCAGCAATAGATAACTAATATAGATCCTCTCAGCAGAAAAGCATGTATAGTACATGTAAATTCTAGCACACATTTTAGGGAAATGTCTACCAATAGAACTCCTAGTGGCCCAGGGATCCCAGGCTAGGAAACTTCTAATGCAATGGGCACAAAAGGCCTGTAAGAATCAATTTAACAATGCTATCCAGCTCAATAAATATCAGACCACTTTCCTTCCATCAAGTATTACTAAGAAAGTTAAACTAATACAATTGATATCTTACTACTAGTATTACCAAAGGTAAAATCAAGCCAAAACATTATGTTGAATAATATATTTCATAAATACTAAGTACTACTAAGTAAGTTCTGAGGATAAAATAATGACTAAGGCACTGTCCTTAACTTTAAGGACTTTACTGTCAGGTGGGTGACACATACACACACTAGCTATCGTAAGAACTGAGAGTAAAAACAAGAGATTTCCATATGGTACCTACTCATGTTTATAATAAAATGACTTTATGGAATATTAATTATAAAGTAATTAAAGGAATTACCTGTACTGTTTTTCCAAGTCCCATATCATCACCAAGAATACACCCTCTTCCTTGGATGAAGTGTCCATAAAGAAACTGGGCTCCTTCCCTTTGGTAGTCTCTCAAATACCTATTAATAGTGTAAGGAATAGAGTCTCCATCTTCAGATAACTGAAAAGCAACTGCAGATGATGGAAATTTTCGGTCTGGGAAATAAGGCTTTTCTAAATCTTCATCATCAAATATGAAATTCCTGGAGCAATCTTTAACAGATTTTACTTCTTGAAGTCTTTTAAGAGGTACTTTCCTTTCTTGAAAATCTGAATATAAGATGATTGCAAATGACTTCCCATTTTCATCCACGATGATAGATTTTATACTTGCTTCACAAAGTTTTTCATTATCTGGAGAAGGGACAAGACATCTTTCTCCTGGGTGCCATATGTCTGTAATAATAAAGAAGGAAATAAAGTTTCCAAATCTAGCTTATAAAAGTACCACCTCATTCATCCTGCTATGAGAAAAAAATACCTCACATAAATACTCTTTCTAAATAACTGAAACAAGATAAATTATACATATAACATGTATAAATATTTTTCTTAAATATATCATCAGATGTTCTATACAAAGGAGAATAAAGGGTACATAATCTATTTTCAGTCGTTCTCACCCTGGTTGCATCATAATCTCCTCAAACATGCTTGGACATTACCCCTGTCTATTCTGATTCAGTGGATATAGGCCATGGACATCCGGTTTTATTACTTTGTTTGATGGTTATTGTTGAATTCAAAAGTTGATTCTGCTCCACAGCCAGGGCTGAGAACCACTGATTTAAATATCCATGATGACTCATTAACATCATATATATTATTCATGATATGGTAGAGTAATAGAGAATAGGACTTAGTAAGGAGTAAGCTAAAATCCTCTGGACAGCAATGCTTTTGTAATTCTTCTATCTTCTTTTTCATACTTACTCCATCTTCTTTCTCTAAAGACAGCTGTTTCTTCTCATTGTCAATACTGCTGCTTCTAAACTGTTGTTTTATGTGTACGTATACAACTAACCAAGAGAACCCCAAATTCAGTGATGTGTACCAGCTTTGTCAAGGTTTTTTCCCTTCTAGGTTTTGAAGAGTTAAGAGTATTAAAAGAAAGATAAATTCTAAGATCTCTTTTTGCTCATATTCTATTATTTTTTGGAAAGTCTGAACTCTATATACATGAATTTATTCTGTACTTAACTGTAGAGATGTTATAATTTCTATTCGGAAAATATAGCACTGTGATTGGGGAGAGGAGTCTCTATAGAGCAGGGGTCCTCAAACTGCGGCCCGCCGAAAACATTTATCCGGCCCGCCGGGTGTTTTTGCCTCCACTGCCTGTTGCTTAGCAGCCGACTAGTTTTTTTAAAAACTATAGTCCAGCCCTCCAATGGTCTGAGGGACAGCGAACTGGCCCCCTGTTTAAAAAGTTTGAGGACCCCTGCTATAGAGTATACTATTGGTACAATTAAAAAGTACCAAATAGAGGAAATTAAGTAAAAATAATTCTACAAATGAAATTTCTTATAGCAAGAACCCCAGAGAAATTATTTGGCTACAATGGTAAGAACAGTAAGAATTACTTTTCTCACACATTTCTCAGTGAGATCGGATGACCACTGCTAGTTTTCTAGGTCTTCTTAATGATTTCAAGTTAGGTTTTGATGACATTTATGATTATAATATGACTGGTATGTCTATAGTCTCTCAAGAATAGCTCATTATGCTATTTCTCATCAGTTGTTCTTTAAAAGTAAAACCATTATTCCCACTAACTCTGGTGAGACTGTTTTGCATAACAATCAGAAGTACACAGAAAAAATTTGTTCTCCCACTCTAATATTGGATCCAAACTATTTGAGAACTGCTACGCTATTCTAAAAGACGAAGTTTCAATGTGAATCTAAAACTTTGATCCACCGTACAGGAAACAACACCTAGATCAATAGGCCCTATTTTCAAAATAGTAACTCTTTGGACCTTAAAACATAAATTAACCCTTATAGCAATTCTTAATACATTATTTCTGTTTCACATGATTTGTTTGTCTACTCAGCAAATGCCTTCTAATTTTTAAAGACCTAAAACTCATTATTTTTTTTTATTATTCAACATCTATGACTTGACACCAATTACTAACTAGATACTAATCAAAATGATGGGTACAAAATTTTAAAAACCAACGTAAAAAATTATAATGATGTGGCACACCCTCCCTGGAGCGCCTGTGCCTTTCCCTGCCCCCTCCCCCAGACATGCATCTCCTAAACTCTAAACAGCCAGGGCAGCAATGGGCAGGGGCAGTTCATCCCGGGCCAAACCCCTGTACCTGAGCCCCAGGCTCCCTTTTCTGACGTCTCAGTGAACCAAAGCAGACCCGCCGAGGCTCACTTCCCCACCTAGTCCCTCTCCTGTTTTCGTTGGCCCTTCCTTGTTTCACTGTCTCAGCTTTAATAATCATCCTTTAAAATTAAGAAAAAATTATAGTGATTAAACCTTGCTAAGAACCAGACTTTCTGAATCTCATTAAATGGCATCATCGTGTAACCAACTTTTCAGGGTTTAAAACCTTCAGTCTGCCCTTACTCCTCTTTTTATATTACTCCCTACATCCAATCCATCAGAATGTCTTGCTGTTTCTACCTCAAAAATGTATTACTTTTCTCCATGAAACCACTGTTGCCAAACTATTCTGTAGAGTCCGATTTTAGCTACTTGTTATTTTAGATCTTGCAGGCCTTGCCCTTGTAATGTAAAAGAGGCCAGACAACACATTAAATGCTTGGCTATGGCTGTGTTCCAATAAGACTTTATCTACAAAAACAAGTGTTCCAGATTTGGTCCACAACCATGGTTTGCTGACTTCTGCACTGAAGTATGCCAGCTTTGGCTTTCTCCTCGATTACTGCCATAGGCTCCCAACCATTCTCTCTGCAGCCACTATTTCCCCTACAATCCATCTTCCATATAGCAGCAATATTGACTATTTAAAAATGCAAATTATTAGCAAATCTTTACCTTAAAATCTTTCAATAACCATCCGTGGTACATAAGTCCCTGTATGATCTGTCTGTACTTACTTCTCCAACTTACCCTTGATTCAAACATGCTAACCATGTCTTCTCTCAGCTGTTTTTATGTCATCTCCTTGGAGATTTTGTCTCTGACCACCTTATTTAAAGTAGGGTACTCCATTATTCTCTAGCTCACTATTTTATTGCCTCCACAGTACTTAACACAATGTTTCTCATGTTTACTTGTTTTTATCTGTCTTTCCCACTAGAAAATAACTTCTTTTCAAAGAAAATGTCTATATTGTTCTAAATTTTATCCCCAGGACCAGCACACAGTAGGCATTCAATAAACATGTGCTGAATTTATTAACGTAAACACATCCTTGATCTCACAGATCCTTGATATTTCCTGAGGGAGACAGCTACTGAAATTTTACAAACATGAAATTGTCCTAAGTGTTCTGGAAGAGGAGAACAGTGTGCTATAAGAAAGAAGTATCGAGGAAACCAGAGGAAAAGGTCTAAGAGGAGTTTGTCAGTCAGAGGGTACAGCATGGGCAGAAGCCTTATGGGCCTCACACAAAAAATTATGGAATACTACTTGGTTCCTGAGTTTGGCTAATTTCTAAAAGTAAATAGTTAAGTTTGAGCTCAGGCTGGGATCCTTCAGGATTCAAACTCCAGAATAAATCGCTTAAATTGGGAGGATTTCATGTTGGATTGAATGGTGTGTGTGTGTGGTGGTGTTGCGGGGGGAGGGAGTGACAGTAAGGCTCCTTATGATCTGGTCTGTTTTCCTCTTTAACGTCATTTCCTACCAGCTCTCCCTCTTGCATTCCAAACGGGCCTCCTTGCTATTCCTCACCTTGGCAAGCATGCTCCCACCGCAGGGCTCTTGGGCTTTCTGTTTCTTCACCAACACCCTCCCTGAATACCAGAGTGACTGATGCTTTCACTTCATTCAGCTCTCTGCTCTAAATGGCATCTCCTCAGAGGTGTCTTCTCTGACCACAAATCTAAACTAGAAGTCCCTGCCCTTCTCTCTTCCTTTACCCTGCTTTATTCCGTTTTCAGAGAAAAATATTACATATCTGTTATTGTTTATCTCCTCAACTTAAACATACGTTCCCTAGAGCAGGGCTTAATTTGTGTTCACCGCTATCTCCTGGGCACCTAGAACAATATCTGAAGCTCAAATACGTGTAGAATGAACAACTATTGACATATAGCCAGCATCTGAAGGCTTTGTGTGTGCCAGCATGTGCTTCAGATGTAGTAACTCATTTAAGCCTCCCAACCACCCTTGCATTACTTCAGGTAAGCAACATCATCAGTTCCATTTTACAAGTGTGGCAACAGATAAAGGTTAGCCGACTTGCCCATGGTCACACAGCTGGAAAGAGACAGAGCCTAGTATGAACCACGGCATCTGATCTGCAAGCTCGTGCTGTACCAGCTCACACATGACTGACCACTTGGTAGGAGTAGCCCCTACTCCTGTGAACTGAGGCACGAGCATCCCAGTCACTATAATCTCCACTCAACAGCTTCATCTATTTATTTCACCTGCCAGGGCTCTTCAGGTATTGATATTTGTGCTCCCTGGGTTACAATATTAATTCTGGCCTTCAGTTTTGACTTGTTACATAAACCTCTTTGAATTTTAGCTCTGAATTCATCTATTTAATGAGATCATGACCGTCCCCAAAGGAAAGCATGTAGACAAACATTGGGCATGTTGCTGTTGTTATATCGCTATAATGAAAGCTATTAATTCGGGGGCGGTAAGGTATCTCTGATGACTTATGGCAGATAACTAAATCCTATTTAAACCCCCTCTTGGTGATTCTTTAAAACTGTACTATAAGGCCCTGGCTCAATACATTATATATTAAGCTCTTTGTGTTATAAGCTAAACTAAAAGTCTCTGCGTTTTTCATCAACTTAACAACAAACTTCTACCATGAATAAGAACCAGGATGTACCAGGATAAAGAATAAAAAATATCAAACATAGACTGAGCGCTTATTATGGGCCAGACCCTGGGTCACAAGTGCTTTGTATACACCGTCTCATTTAATAATCACAAGAACTCAGACAGGATCTCAGTTCTTCGTGCCCAAAGTTGCTCAGCAAGGAACTGTCAGAGCCAGTACTCATCCTAGGGCAGTGTGACTGCAGGGTCCGGTTCTCAGCGCCGAACCGCAAGGCAGTGAGCCCAGCCTTGGAGGGATTCGCGCCTCCAGCTGTCACTCAGGGGCGCCACCGGGTCAAATCCCAGCCCCGGGGGACCGGCAGGAACAGGTCCACCCGGCGCAGCACAGACGGGTGTCAGCGGAGTGGCAAGCTCGGAGCTTATACCTTTGACGGCGGTTTCCACGCGGGGCTTCGGGGCGGAGGGATCCATCTGGCCCGGGGGCGGGGCCTGGCAGCCTCGAGGACGGCGGGGAGGAGGCGAGCCCGCAGACCGCGGCCAACACCACCTCCCGCCCCGCTCCGTGCATCGCCCCCCTAAACCCTGACGCCACCGGCAAGAGGGAGCAAAAGTGCAGCCTGATGCGGTCCGGGGAGAAGGGGCGGTGGCGTCCGAGGCAGGGGCAGAGCCGAAGAGCGCTGTGGAGGCTTGCGGGGCGGCGCTCACCTAGTCGTCTGGGGCTCCGCCGCAGAAGAGAGGACAGCCCATATGCATGGCGATCACCTGGCCCTCCCTCTTAGGGCGGGCCCCCCTCTACCGCCCACCACAACTTCCCGCCCCGACTCGGAAAATCCCGCGAGATCGGGCTTCCGAACTGTCATCGGGATCTCGCGAGAACAAAATCTTGGTTTACAGGGGCGGAGCCACTCTCCTGCGCTCTTTTCTCCCCGGAGAGCTGGAACACAAAAGTTCGCGATAGTTGGAAATGTCGCGAGGTTAGATACCGCTCGCTCACGTGGTGCAGGACCTGCCGCTCCGGGAGCCTGGGAGAGGCTCGCGGGCTGTCTCCTGCTGTGGTCTTTTAAGGGCGGGTAAGAAGGGTGGCGGCCGGGCAGCGGACGGTCGTCCCCAGGACCTGGCTGATATTTGGCGTTTGGTTTCCTTGTTCCACCTGCAAACCCAGGAGCTCTTGGAGGCGAGCGCTTCCTTCCCGGGTGCTGCTGCAGCCCCGTGGGACGCCCACGCCCCGGGACCCCCGCGAAAGGCCGAGGGAACTTAGCGCGTTTTTCTTGTCAGACACTAAGATACAGCAAGTCATAAAAATCCTAATGGGAGTACAAAACCAGCAGCACGTGCCACACATAGAAGGCAGAGGTAAAAATGCCATGAAAATCTAGTGTTTGCGTGTGTAGCTCGAGTTGCCAGTGGTTGTAGGGCACAGCGCGTCTAGCCTGTTTTTTAAAGCATCTCCAGGGCAGCCTTCCGCCCATCAGTCAGTCAAACGGGAACTGCGCACGTGACACGGTTCCAGGCCGAAGGCATTCGGGTTAACGCAGAAAGGCGCCCTTCACTCGTTGGGATGCTTTTGTAAACTGTAGTTTGTTGAACTGGGCTAGCCTGAGTGGACCTGTATTCGTTTCCTGAGGCTGCTGCACAAGTCACCACAGACTTAAACAGCACAGAAGTGTAGCCTTATAGAGTATAGACAACAGATTTATCATCTTACAGGTCGGCACGGCAGAAGTCTTACGCGGGTCCCATTAGGCCAGCTCATTCTTTGGAGGCTCCAAGGAAAAGCCCTTTTCCAGCTTCTAGAGTCTAGACATCATTGGCTCCTGGGCCCTTCCTCTGGCCTCGGAGCCAGCGATGTTGCATCCTCTGGCCCTTCCTGCCGCAGCTAGGAAAGATTCTTTGATTTTTAAGGGCTCGTATAAGATCGGATCCACCTGAACAATCCAGGATAATGCTCCCACTTCAAGGACTGTACCCTTAGTCACGTTAACAAAGTCTCTTTCCAATGAAGAGTAGCATTCATGGGCTTCTAAGATGAGGATGCGAACATCTTTTGGGGGTGGGAGGTGGGGATTAGTATATTCTGCCTCCCACAGGGTCCTAATGAGGAAAACTGTATGGCTCTTTGCTCCATCAGTATCAGCTTTCATAAAATTTACCAGCAGATAAAAACTTCCTATCTCAGAGAAACATCGAGCTCACCCACTAATTATGTGTAAGGTGTTCACTTTCACACATCATTAAGAAGTTGTTTATAAAGCCTCACTGCTTCAGTGTCCTGACCCATGACAGCAAAGAGGCTAATAATAGTAATCTACCTAAAGAGGGTTATTGTAAGAGATAAATATACCTAAAATAGTACCTGGTCATAGTAAGGAATATATGCATTGCTATTACCATTGTTATCAATGGAAAGTTGTATTCTGCATAGGCTTTGCTTCAGTTTAGTATTTTTGGCTAATAGTTGGTACTAACATTCTAACTTAGATTAGACTTTTGGACTAGATTCTAATTTAAAACACCATGGATTGTAAGGCATATTATTTAGGTACAGCTTCTAAAGTGGGGGGTGTGGGGCGGGGGGGGGGGGAGGGGTTGGAACCTACTGATTATAATTGTAATTCTTGATTTTAATATGCACCCTAATATTGGAAAATTTTAAATGTAGGAAAAATATCTGCTTCTTACAATTGATGAAATATCTGTTTTACTTAAACCCTTTTCACATTGTTTCTAAAACCAATGGTAAAGGGAAATTTTAATCAAGCTTACTTTTTTCTACAACTACCAGAGAAGTTTGATTTATTTTATCCCACTGAAATGGCTAGTTGTGTAACATAGCCTTATTTTTCTGGAGGTCCACTGATTTATGATGTTGATCCTTAAAAAGTTGACCTCTAAATAGAAGTCAAGACAAATTTAGAAGTAAAATTTGGTTTAAATGAAAGAAATCATCTAGTGGAAGGAATACCCTTTTGACTTACAGAAGAGGAGGAGGCTTCATTTTTCTGAGTATTTATCATTTAACATCACCACCATGGCTGTGATGCATAGTGAAGCATCATGACATAAAAGTATGTTTCAGTGAATTAGATGCCTCACAAATTAGACATCCTCAAACATTCTCCCCTATTACATCTCCCCTCCTGCTCTCCTACTTAACAGTGGCTTTAATCTGTGCCCATAGCAAGAACATCCTTGTTTAGGTGCTGATGTTGTAAACATCCAACACTATGATGCTAGTCACCGCAAAATGAAATTGAGTCTTACAAAATATTCAGGAATTCCTGAGATGAGTATAAGTAATGTTGAATAACTAAATCACATGCAAAGTCATTGGCACAGAAGGATCTAGAAAAAATAAGCCTATTAAAACTACAAAAGGGGGGGAAAACAGATGATGATAGCATAGGGGAGGAAAGGAATAAGAGATGAGTAAGGACAGGGTAGAAATGGTAAAAATAGAAGTGTCGCCTTAACTGGTTTGGCTCAGTGGATAGAGCATCGGCCTGCGGACTGAAAGGTCCCAGGTTCGATTCCGGTCAAGGGCATGTACCTTGGTTGTGGGCACATCCCCAGTGGGAGGTGTGCAGGAGGCAGCTGATCGATGTTTTTCTCCCATCGATGTTTCTAACTTTCTATCCCTCTCCCTTCCTCTCTGTAAAAAAATCAATAAAATATATTTTTTTAAAAAATAGAAATGTCCTTTTATTACAATAAGTAATCTAAACCTTGAAGTTTAAAAGTCAAGGTTGCACAAGAATGAATATACTTAACATTATTGAATGGTACACTTAAAAATGGTTAAGATGGTAAATTTTATGTTGTTTTTTAACTAAAATTAAAACAACTCTGGTCAACAAAAAGACAATTTGAGGCTTAAGCCAGGTATAGTGAAAGATAGATAATCAATGACAAGTTAGTGTTAGGAATATGATGAGTATTATTACATCTTGAACCTTCACCAATGCTGTTTTTACTTCAGACTCTCATCCAGTACTCTAATTTAGAGGTGATAAAATAGTTTGAGAAATATTAGGGGTTTACCAGGGTCACAAAATCAGAACTAGAACATGATTCCTGATTCTAATTCTAATATGGGTGTATAAAAATATCTCACAGAAGATAGTTTTAAATTTGAAAAATTAAAATCTGTGATTCTGTTTCATATACTATTTTGTATCTCACATCAGGTAATAAGCCTAAAAGTCCTTCAGCAAAACGCCCAAGAACTTCAGGTGGAAATGCTTTTAGGAAAATACTCAAAATGCAAAAAAGTATGTAAAATACTCAGAGGCCAAACATAGAGAAGGAGCTGAAAACTAACTTATTAAGTGCCAGTCACTGCTGTCCTGGAGGCATTTGCCTATCTCAGTTACCAAAAGCTCCAAGTTTTAACAGTCTTATGGGGACAGAAGACATGGTCTTAAGCTCTCATAAGGTCCCAAGTTGGAACTGAGATTCTCATTTGATATCAGAAACCTTGAAAGGTATAAGTTAAAGAAAATGTAATCAAACCAAGGCAGGAAAGGAGAAAAATAAAGCAAAAAACATGATTAATGAAAGCACAAATTAGTAACGATCTATATATTTATGCAAAAGCAATAAATGTATTAAGCAGATTAATTTTCTTGGTATAGGTTCTCTCAGATTGGATAAAAACTAAATACAGCTGTATGTTATTATAAGATATACACCTGAAAAATAAAGGCAATAAAGATTGAAAGTAAAGCAAAAAGATATAATGGGAAAATAGTAAAGAAAAAAATACTTATAATAGTTCAAAATATTAATACCAGACAAAACAAGCTTTAATGTAAAAAGCCTCAAGGATAAAGAAATTAACCACATAAATGTAAAAGGCACCTCCTGCACCTCCTCCTGCTCCTGAGGGGTGATCAGGGCCAGCAGCCACCACTCACAGCTGCTGCCAGAGCTAGAGCTGCTGCTCGTACCCACTGCCGGTGCCTGGCACAGGTCCTGATAGCTCTGTGCCATCAGCGGGTGTGAGCGGCAGCTGCCAGCTCCGATCGCCCCTGAGGGCTTCTTCACCTCCCCCTGCTCCTGAGGGGCGATCAGGACAGCAGCTGCCGCTCGCACCCGCTGCTGGTGCTGACCCCAATTGCTCTACACCGTCAGCGGGTGCGAACAGGGCCAGCACTGTCAGCACATGAGAGCAGCGGGAGCGGGGATGCGGCAAGAGGGGTCGGGCGGGGGCACGGAGGATGGGCCAAGACCCGCCCCTGTGCCCACCGCAGCCTCACTGCCCACAGTTCTTTCAAGATGCACGAATTCATGCACTGGGCCCCTAGTTCTATATATATAAAAGGCTAAGTTGACTCGCCCATGCACGATACATATAAAGCTCTCGCTGGCGCCAATCGCATGCATGTGTTTCGATCTGTCATTGTCAATCATGAATTAGGTTGATACTTTATTATAGAGAAAGGGCAAATAGTGATATTAAAATATTTCTTATAATTAATTTCCTTTCAGTGTTCATGAGTCCATGCACTGGGCCACTAATAAAAAATAATAAAATACTTAGGAATTAACTTAACCAAGGAGATGAAAGTCTCGTACACTGAAAATTAGAAACATTTCTAAAAGAAATTAAAGAAGACACAAATAGATGGAAACACAGCTCATGTTCATGGATTGGAAAATTTAATATTAAGATGTCCATACTACTCAAAGTGATCTACAGTCAATCTAATTCTTATCAAAATCCCAATGACTATTTGAAGGGGGGGCAGGGATTGTAAAACCCACCCCAAAATTCATATAGAATTTCCAGGTACCCAGAATAGCCAAAATCAATCTTGAAAAAGAAGAACAAGTCTGGAAGACTCATACTTTCTGATTTCAACCATTATTACAAAGCTATAATAATTAAAACAGTGCAGTACCAGCATAAAAACAGACACATAGAGCAATGGAATAGAATAGAGGGACTAAAAATAAACCCTCACATGGTCAAATGATTTTTTAAAAATATGTTTTTATTGATTTCAGAGAGGAAGGGAGAGGGAGAGATAGAAACATCAATGATGAGAGAGAATCATTGATCGGCTGCCTCCTGCACACCCCCTACTGGGGATCAAGCCCACAACCCAGGCATATGCCCTTGACGGGACTCTAACCTGCAATCCTTCAGTCCGCAGGCCGATGCTCTATCCACTGAGCCACGCCGGCTAGGGCTGGTCAAGTGATTTTTAACAAGGTGGCAGGACCATTCAATAGGGGAAAGGACAGTCTCTTCAACAAATGGTGCTAGGAAAAGGAAGTCCACATGCAAAAGAATGAAGTCGGACCCTTATCTAACACCATATACAAAAATCCACTCAAAATGGACCAAATAACTAAATTTAAGACCTATTACACTAAAACTCTTACAAGAAAACAGAACAAAAGCTTCATAGCATTGGTTTTGGCAATACTTTCTTGGATATGACACCAAAGGTATAAGTAACAAAAGAAAAAATAGACAAATTGAACTTAATGAAAATTTGAAAATTTTGTGCATCGAAAGACACTATTCACAGACTAAAAGGGCAACCAACAGAATGAGAGAAAATATTTGCAAATCATATATCTAATAAATAATTTATACTCAGAAAATATAAGGAACTTGTAAAACTTTACAACAGAAAAAACAGCCAGATAAAAAATGGGCAAAGGCCTAAATAGACATTTCTCCAAAGAAGATATATGAATGGCCAATAAACACATGGAAGGATGCTCAACATCACTAAGCATTATAGAAATGCAAATCAAAATTGAGGTGCCACCTCATACCCATTAGGATTATTATTTTTTTAAATATATTTTTATTGATTTCAGAGAGAAAGGCAGAGGGAGAGAGATAGAAACATCAATGATGAGAGAGAATTATAGGTCTGCTGCCTCCTGCACACCCACAACTGAGGATTGAGCCTGCAACCTGGGCATGTGCCCTGACCAGGATCCCAACTGTGACCTCTTAGTTCATAGGTCGATGCCATGCTAGCCAGGCCCATTAGAATTATTTACTATCAAAAAAATAATAATATTTGGAGAGAATGTGAAGAATGTAACCCTTGAGTACTGTTGGTGGGAATTAAAAATGGTACACCCATATTCATAGCAACATTATGGACAATAGCTAAAATGCGGAAGCAACCCAAGTTCTATTAACCAATGAATAGGTTGTAAAATATGATATATACATACAATGGAATATTATTCCACCTTAAAGAGGAAGAAAATTCTCCAATATGCTACATATTGATAAACCTGAGGACATTATGCTAAGTGAAATAAGCCAGTTATAAAAAGACAAATACACTATGAGTCCATTTATATGAGGTTCTTAGAGTAGTCAGAATCATAAAGACAAAGTGGAACCGTGATTGCCAGGGGCTACGGGAAGAGGAAAATGAGCTATTGTTTATAGGTATAGAATTTCAGTTTTATATGATGAAGTTATAGGGATGGATAGTGAACTGTACACTGAATTGTACATTTAAAAATGGTTAAGGTGGGCCCAGCTAGTGTGGCTCAGTTAGTTAAGCATCAAGCCATCGACCAGGAGATCACAGTTTGATTCCTGGTCAGGGTACATGCTCCAATTGTGGGCTCAATCCCCAGTGTGGGATATGCAGAAGGCAGCCCATTGATAATTCTCTCTCATCATTCATGTTCTTATCTCTCTCCCTCTTCCTCTCTCTCAAATCAATAAAAACATTTTTTTAAAAAAATGGTTAAGGTGGTAAATTTTATGTTATGTGTATTTTGCCACAATAAGAAAAAGGGGAAAAACTGTTATTTACCAACAATATGAGCATTCAAATAAAATTGCAAGAATATGCAGATAAATCTTTAGAATAAGATAATTCAACAAGGCTTGTAGGTGCAAGTACAGTTTGTAAAAGTCAACCGCATTGCTATACACTAGCAACACAAATTAGAAAATATAATTTTAAAAAGAAACTATATAACAACAACTAATCTTTTAAAATATATGCAATAAATTTGTAGAGGGAATAATAAGACTTTATTGGAAATTTACCTAAAAGGAGGTATATACTATGTTCATGGTGTGAAAATTTAATACAATAAAGATGTAAATTTTCCCAAAATTAATCTATAGATTCAATGTGATTCCCTTTGTAATTACTGGCAGGTTTTTCTCACTGGTCCTTGACAAGAAAATTGTAAAGGGAAATTGTAAAGTGCCAAGAATAATCAAGACAATTGTGGGACGAGATCAGAAGTAAAGGAGCAACTATTTAATAAATAACTTAAAAACTTGATTTTTTTCATAGAGGAGAGAAATGGAGTTAAATTTCTATTTAACACAACGTGCAAAATTAAATTTCAAATAAGTGCAAAACCAAATGTAAAATGCAAAACTTTAAAATTTTTAGAAAGATTTAAATGTAGAAAGAAAATATAAAACACCAACACCAGTTTGGCTCAGTGGATAGAGTGTCAGCCTATGGACCAAAGGGTCCCAGGTTCAATTCCTGTTAAGGGTATGTACCTCGGTTGCAGGCTTTTCCCCAGCCCGGGGCCTGGTTGGGGCTCTTTCAGGAGGCAACCAATCAATGTTTTTCTCTCACATGGAATTTTCTCTCTGTCTTTTCCTCTCTCTCTTCCAATATCCTCGGGTGAGGATTAAAAAATAAATAAACCAAGAGAGCAGGTTCTTTTCTCATATTCAAAATTCTTAGTCAGCCCAGCACAGCTATCAAATACTAAGTGTATGGTAAAGTAATAGGATGGTGAAGGAAGTAGTATAATTATAGCATTTGTAGGAAGATATACAAGGCAGTTGCCTTTCTAAATATATATTTTGTGTCTTTAAATGCCTAGGACTGTATTTGTTGCTTGTATGTTAAAATTTGCATGTTAATGATACATATGTGGTTATGTTGGAAGTATTTCTTTTAGCATAATTTAACATAAGATTTTAATTTTATGGCAATCAAATGAAAAAGTTAGGAACATACAACATTGATAAGAGGTATGTATTACATATGATTAATTTATTATGAAATCTATCAGCATAAAACAGTATCCATATAAGAATATGCTACTCAACTTTAAGTTAGCATTATAGAAATGAAGCAGGTTAAAAGTTATATGTAAATCAGCAGGTTATTATTGCTTTAATCAATATACCAAATACAGGCTTAATTACAATGATATTTTAGAATGCCCAAACTATCTTTGAAAAACTAAATACTAATGAAGGTGTATTTTTCCAAGAAGTTAAGTAAACTCCAAAAATTTATTACATATTAATAAGAGAATCTCCTCCCCCCCCCCAAAGGATCCAGTTAAAGTAATGATGAGAATTAATATATGACCCTACATGCTTTATATATGCTTGTACTAAGCAGTATAGAAACAGTAATATCTGGATCACATAAAAAATTACAGGGTGAAAATGTTTTCAGTTCTTACCGTGGCTCCTCTAATAGTCTTCAGATTATATGATCTATGGGGTCCATTTCAAGACTGAGATTCTATGTGATTACTGTTAAAGATAACTTTTCCCTAAGGTATTTTAGACCACATCATTTCCTGAATTTTCATTGCTTAAATTCTTCAAACAAGGCAAATGTTTCAAAAAAGAAGCTATATACACATGGGTTAAAATGTTAAAGTTCAAATTTTGAAGAATGCCTATATACTTTGTAAAGGTTGTCGCCACAGGTTTACATTTCAAATGTGTTCTCAAAAGAAGCAATACCATAGGAGCCATGAAACAACATAGTTATTATAGGATGTGCAGACTTGAATAAGAGTTTATTCTGAAAGCAAATATAATATTATGCTTCCTTCATAAGAATCATTTTATCACATTGCCCTATATTCATCAAAATATTTGAGTGAGATGGCATGAGCTGGGAATTGATAGTATTTGGTTAATAAGTTAACGTGAGGAACTAATTAAGACAGGGAAATATGAAAACCATGTAAAAGTTAAATGAGTTTATTTTTAAACTGGATACTGTTTTTCTTTATTATTATAAAGCAACTCTTTCATGGGGACTGCTCTCTCCAATTTATGCATAGATTATTTGGCAGACTAGTTGAAATATTCCACACCACTTTTGCTTAGTAGAAATGCAAAACCCAATGAATTCATATTTTCAAGACTGTTAGCACCTTCTCAAATTTCAATAAATCATTCAATTTCTGTAGAAAAACATGGGCTTTATTTTTCTTACTATTAGTTATTTATATAATTCAGTTTCATAAACAGATTCTCAATATCTAAAGCCTGCAAGAATTATACCAGCCAGAGCACGTCTGTTTGCATTTATCAATGTTGTTACAATAATGCCTCTTACAGACATGAATTGTCCTGAGGATTTCTATATTCACAACAGGAGAGGATCCATCTTTTCTTTTTCTATCAACCTTTTTATTACTAGAGGCCTGTTGCACGAATTTGTGCATGGGTGGGGTCCAGCTGCCCCACCCCAATGGGGGCCCATCGGGCCAGGCCAGTGTGGGGAGGGGCTGTGGGTGGTTGGCTGGTCAGCCCTGCCCCCAATCAGGGTGGGGGGGGGGCTGATTGGGGTGGAGCCAGCCGGGGGGAGGAGCTGCAGGCAGTTGGCCGCTTCCCCCCTCCCCCAATCAGGGTTTTGGGGGCCATTCGGGCCCGGATAAGGCTGGTTGGTTGCCACAGTGTGGGTCATAGCCACCGGTTGTTCCAGTTGTTCTGGTCATCCCGCCATTCCGGTCACTGGGCTTTTATATATATAGACTAGAGGCCTGGTGCACAAAAATTTGTGCACTCGGGGGGGAAGGAGAGGTCCCTCAGCCCGGCCTGTGCCCTCTCGCAGTCTGGGACCCCTCAGGAGATAACGACCTGCTGGCTTAGGCCTGCTCCTGGATGGCAGAGGGCAGGCCCAATCCCTAGGTGCAGCCCCTGGTCAGGCTCAGAGCAGGGCTGATTGGGGGGTTGGGGCACCGCCCCCTATCACACTCAAGGCAGGGTCAATGGGGAGGTTGCGGCGCCACCCCCTGTGGATGCACAGAGCAGGGCCAATCAGGGGGTTGGGGCACTGCCCCTGTCACTCACAGAGCAGGGCCAATCGGGGGTTGGGGCGCTGCCCCCCTGTCACTCACAGAGCAGGGCCCATCAGAGGGGTTGGGGAGCTCCTCCCTGTCACTCACAGAGTAGGGCCGATAGGGGAGTTGGGGCACCGCCCCCTGTCACACACAGAGCTGGGCGGATCAGGGGGTTGGGGCACTGCACCCTGTCACACTCAGGGCAGGGCCAATGGAGAGGTTATGGCTCTACCCTGTCAAACACAGAGCAAGGCCCGTGGAGGGGGGTTGGGGCGCCACCCTCTATCACCCACAGAGCAGGGCCGATCAGGGGGATGGGACGCCACCGCTGTCACACTCGGTGCAGGGCTGATGGAGAGGTTATGGCTCTACCCTGTCACTCACAGAGCAGGGCCCATGGGTGCGGTGGGGGGGAGGGGGGCGTTGGGGCACCGCACCCTGTCACACACAGAGCAGGGCCGATCAGGGGATTGGGGAGCTCCCCCCTATCAGGCACAGAGCAGGGCCCGTGGGGGGGGGGGGGGGGGTTGGGGTGCCACACCCTGTCATGAACAGAGCAGGGCGGATAGGGAGGTTGTGGCCCCGCCCCCTGTCACACACAGAGCCGCAGGGCGATCAGGGGGTTTGGGCACTGCCCCCTGTCACGCTGATCCCGGTGCCGGGAGGCATATTACCCTTTTACTATATAGGATAGAGGCCTGGTGCACGGGTGGGGGCCGGCTGGTTTGCCCTGAAGGGTGTCCTGGATCAGGGTGGGGGTCCCCACTGGGGTGCCTGGCCAGGCTGGCTGAGGGGCTGAGGGCTGTTTTCCAGGTGGCAGTTGACTAAAAGCTCCCAACCGCTCCTTGTTTTCTTTTTTTTTTTTTTTTTATTCTGGGCCAGCTTTAGCTCTGAGGCCTCGGCTGCTGAAAACATCGATACAATGTTGCTAAAGCCCGGCTGAATGAAAGCCGGTTTCTGGTGTTTTGTTTATCTTCTTATTTGCAACATAGTACATAGTTTCTTAGAGTTGTAGCTCAGAGGCTAGCTAGTGAGGCGGGGAAGGTTGGAGTTCGCAGCAAGCAAGCCTCGTGTTTGCTTCCAGCTGCCTGGCTGCCGGCCGCCATCTTGGCTGACAGTTAATTTGCATATACGCACTGATTAGCCAATGGGAAGGGTAGCAGTCGTACGCCAATTACCATGTTTCTCTTTTATTAGTGTAGATAGCTACGATTCTGTACATTGTGAACTATAGTCATTATGGTTTCCACTTAGGATATTCTTAACAGAAAAAAGAAAAATTGCCACTTCTTTCCACTACTAAGTATTTTAATTATTGTATAGTGACTTTTAAGTATTTTATTTATTATGTAGTGGTATGTATACTAGTCTAAAGGAGTACTGTACAAATTTTGTCATCTATATTATTTATTCAAAAACAGATGGTCCTTCTGAGTTGGTCACAGTTTAGTAGAGGAGAAAGGGCTACACAGGCCAACAGTGTGAGAAGTGACATGTACAAAGAGATGCTTCATTTTTACTGAGAATATCTTTCAGGCTCCAGATATGTGTATAAATCAATGATAATTTGCATGATTCCTTTCCAAACTATTTATTTTCTTATATTTAATATAATCCATAGATCATTAAATAGAACTAACTCAGTATATGTTAAGTTCTATTAGATGTCTATTTCTTGTTTCCTACAAAAACTCCCTAGCTATTGAAACAGATTACAAAAAAAAATATTAATTTTATAGACTCTTAGAAAAATTGTCAGTTCCTTTAATGTGTATTTATTTAGTCATTCATTCATTCAACAAATTTTATTTAGTGCACTTATCATATGCTAGGAACTATTTTAGGCACCAAAGATATAACTATGAAACAGAAGGAGATGGTCCCAGCCCTCATAAAACTCAAAGTCAATAACGTCCAAGTGTGTTAGCTAAAACAGAGAGATTATATAGACCAGCAGTCGCCAACTGGTGGTCCACGAACCACTGCTGGTCTGTGAAGTCTGAAAGGTTGGTGACCACTGGTCTAAGGAAACCTTTGAAGCAGTGGTCGCCAACTGGTGGTCCACGAACCCCTGGTGGTCCATGAGGTCCAAAAGGTTGGCAACCACTGGTATAGACTGTCCCACAGTTAAATAAGACAGGTTGCTATTATTGGAATAATTTTCATACTTAGACCAATTATACTAAAATTTAAGAATATAAAAAAAATGAAGAAACTTCCAGAGAGAAACAGCAGATCACTCACAAGTAAATAGGTAACATACTCATTTTTTAGACACTTCACAAACTTCTGCAAGGCAACTAAGTTGTATTTTTTTAGTATTGAAGAAAAATCTGAAGATAGAATTTTATATTTATCCAAATTGTCATCCTATCTAATAAAAGAGAAACATGGTAATTAGCCGTACCTCCGCTACCCTTCCCATTGGCTAATCAGCATATCCTTATGCAAATTAACTGCCAGCCAAGATGGCAGCCGGCAGCCAGGCAGCTGACGTGAACAGGGAGACTTGCTTGCTCCAGTGACGGAGGAAGCCAGGTTCCCCGCCTGCTGCTGCCGGCCTCTGAGCTGCAACTCTAAGAAACATTGTAACAAATATAGAAGCTAAACAAAACCCCAGAAACCTGCTTTAGTCAGCCGGGCTTCAGCCAGCAGGATCGCAACATTGTTTCAAATACAGAAGGTAAACAAAGGCCAGAAACCTGCTTTCAGCAGCAGAGGCCTCATAGGTGGAGCCGAGCCTCAGAGCTAAAGCTGGCCCAGAATAAAAAAAAAAAGGAAAAAAGGAGCGATTGGGAGCTTCAGTCACCCGCCAGCCTGAAAAAGGCCCTCAGCCCCTCACCCAGACTGGCCAGGCACCCCAGTGGGGACCCCCACCCTGAAGGGGGTGTGAGCAGATGCAAATAGCCATCATCCCCTCACCCAGGCTGGCCAGGCACCCCAGTGGGGACCCCCACCCTGATCCAGGACACCCTTCAGGGCAAACCAGCTGGCCCCCACCCATGCACCAGGCCTCTATCCTATATAGTAAAAGGGTAATATGCCTCCCAGCACTGGGATCAGCATGACGGGGCAGCGCCCAAACCCCCTGATCGCCCTGCAGCTCTGTGTGTGACAAAGTGCGGCACCCCAATCCCCCCCCCCCCCCGACGGGCCCTGCTCTGTGTGTGATGGGGTAGAGCCATAACCTCCCCATTGGCCCTGCCCTGAGTGTGACAGGGTGCGGAGCCCCAACCCCCTGATCCGCCCTGCTCTGTGGGTGATAGAGGCGGCGCCCCAACCCCCTGATCCACCCTGCTCTGTGTGTGACAGGGTACGGAGCCCCAACCCCCGTGATGGGCCCTGCTCTGTGAGTGACAGGGGGCAGCGCCCCAACCCCCCAATTGGCCCTACCCTGAGCGTGACTAAGGGTGGCATCGCAACCTCCCGATCCGCCCTGCTCTGTGCATGACAGGGGGCGGCACCCCAACTCCCTAATCGGCCCTGCTCTGAGCCCGACCAGGGGCTGCACCTAGGGATTGGGCCTGCCCTCTGCCACCTGGGAGCAGGCCTAAGCCAGCAGGTCGTTATCTCCTGAGGGGTCCCAGACTGCGAGAGGGCACAGGCCGGGCTGAGGGACCCCCCCTTCTCCCCGAGTGCACAAATTTTTGTGCACCGGGCCTCTAGTCCTATATAATAAAAGCCTAATATGCTAAGTGTCCGGTCGGCTGTTCAACCAATCAAAGTGTGATATGCTAATGATATGCTGCGCTTGCTATGACGTGCACTGACCACCAGGGGGCAGACACTCCAACTGATAGGTTAGCTTGCTGCTGGGGTCTGGCCAATCGGGACTGAGTGAGAGGGGCCAGACACGCCCTGGAGCCCTCCCATGGTCCCTACCTGGTTGGCCAACCTCCCATATTCCCCGGCCCTGATTGTGCAACAGAGGGGTACCTCAGCCTGGCTTGCACCCTCTCGCAATCTGGGACCCTTCAGGGGATGTCGGGGAGCTGGTTTTGGCCCGACCCTGCAGGCCAGGCCGAGGGACCCCACTGGTGCATGAATTTGTGCACTGGCCCTCTAGTTTAAATATAAGAGTACAATAACAAATAATATCAGCCATTTCAGGCCTCAGAAACTTTGGCACACAAAGACTCTTTAAAAACAAACAAAATAAAAATCCTCTTGCTTACAATATTAGTAAGAGACTTAATACCCCACTTTTTTTTTTTTTTTTTTAAATAATTTTTATTTCTTAAAGTATTACAAAGAGTATTACATATGTCTCCTTTTTCCCCCCCATGACATTCCCCCGGCCCCTACCCCCCGCCCCCCCCCCGCCCCGTGTCTTGTGTCCATTGGTTAATCTTATATGCATGCATATAAGTCCTTCAGTTGGTCTCTTAATCCCCCCCCCAACCCTCCCCAGGCTCCCCATTGTAGTTTAACATTCTGTTCAATGTTGCTCTGCTTCTGTATCTACACCTGTTCATCAGTCCATACTGGTCCCCTTTATTTGTCCCAACCTCACTGGAGTAGTCTCAACCTCACCAGGGCCGTCTGAGCCTCACCAGGGCCGTTTCAACCTCACCGGGGTCGTCCCTACCTCACGGGGGCCGTTTCAACCTCACCGGGGTCGTCCCTACCTCACCAGGGCCGTTTCAACCTGACTGGGGTTGTCGCTACCACACCGGGACTGTTTCAACCTGACCGGGGTTGTCCCTACCACACCGGGGCCTTTCGACCTGACTGGGGTCGTCCCTACCTCACGGGGGCCGTTTCAACCTGACCGGGGTTGTCCCTACCACGCCGGGGCCGTTTCGACCTGACTGGGGTCGTCCCTACCTCGCGGGGGCTGTTTCAACCTCACCGGGGTCGTCCCTACCTCACGGGGGCTGTTTCAACCTGACCGGGGTTGTCCCTACCACGCCGGGGCCGTTTCGACCTGACTGGGGTCGTCCCTACCTCACGGGGGCTGTTTCAACCTCACCGGGGTCGTCCCTACCTCACGGGGGCCGTTTCAACCTGACCGGTGTTGTCCCTACCACGCCGGGGCCGTTTCGACCTGACTGGGGTCGTCCCTACCTCACGGGGGCCGTTTCAACCTCACCGGGGTTGTCCCTACCACACCGGGGCTGTTTCAACCTGACCGGAGTTGTCCCTACCACACCGGGGCTGTTTCGACCTGACTGGGGTCGTCCCTACCTCACGGGGGCCGTTTCAACCTGACCGGGGTTGTCCCTACCACGCCGGGGCCGTTTCGACCTGACTGGGGTCGTCCCTACCTCGCGGGGGCTGTTTCAACCTCACCGGGGTCGTCCCTACCTCACGGGGGCCGTTTCAACCTGACCGGTGTTGTCCCTACCACGCCGGGGCCGTTTCGACCTGACTGGGGTCGTCCCTACCTCACGGGGGCTGTTTCAATCTCACCGGGGTCGTCCCTACCACACCGGGGCCGTTTCGACCTGACTGGGGTCGTCCCTACCTCACGGGGGCCGTTTCAACCTCACCGGGGTCGTCCCTACCTCACGGGGGCCGTTTCAACCTGACCGGGGTTGTCCCTACCACGCCGGGGCCGTTTCGACCTGACTGGGGTCGTCCCTACCTCACGGGGGCTGTTTCAACCTCACCGGGGTCGTCCCTACCACACCGGGGCCGTTTCGACCTGACTGGGGTCGTCCCTACCTCACGGGGGCCGTTTCAACCTCACCGGGGTTGTCCCTACCACACCGGGGCTGTTTCAACCTGACCGGGGTTGTCCCTACCACACCGGGGCCGTTTCAACCTGACCGGGGTTGTCCCTACCACGCCGGGGCCGTTTCGACCTGACTGGGGTCGTCCCTACCTCACGGGAGCCGTTTCAACCTCACCGGGGTTGTCCCTACCACACCGGGGCTGTTTCAACCTGACCGGGGTTGTCCCTACCACGCCGGGGCCGTTTCGACCTGACTGGGGTCGTCCCTACCTCACGGGGGCTGTTTCAACCTCACCGGGGTCGTCCCTACCTCACGGGGGCCGTTTCAACCTGACTGGGGTTGTCCCTACCACGCCGGGGCCGTTTCGACCTGACTGGGGTCGTCCCTACCTCACGGGGGCTGTTTCAACCTCACCGGGGTCGTCCCTACCTCACGGGGGCCGTTTCAACCTCACCGGGGTTGTCCCTACCACACCGGGGCTGTTTCAACCTGACCGGGGTTGTCCCTACCACGCCGGGGCCGTTTCGACCTGACTGGGGTTGTCCCTACCACGCCGGGGCCGTTTCGACCTGACTGGGGTCGTCCCTACCTCACGGGGGCTGTTTCAACCTCACTGGGGTTGTCCCTACCACGCCGGGGCCGTTTCGACCTGACTGGGGTCGTCCCTACCTCACGGGGGCTGTTTCAACCTCACCGGGGTCGTCCCTACCTCACGGGGGCCGTTTCAACCTGACCGGGGTTGTCCCTACCACGCCGGGGCCGTTTCGACCTGACTGGGGTCGTCCCTACCTCACGGGGGCTGTTTCAACCTCACCGGGGTCGTCCCTACCTCACGGGGGCCGTTTCAACCTGACCGGGGTTGTCCCTACCACGCCGGGGCCGTTTCGACCTGACTGGGGTCGTCCCTACCTCGCGGGGGCTGTTTCAACCTCACCGGGGTCGTCCCTACCTCACGGGGGCCGTTTCAACCAGACCGGGGTTGTCCCTACCACGCCGGGGCCGTTTCGACCTGACTGGGGTCGTCCCTACCTCACGGGGGCTGTTTCAACCTCACCGGGGTCGTCCCTACCTCACGGGGGCCGTTTCAACCTGACCGGTGTTGTCCCTACCACGCCGGGGCCGTTTCGACCTGACTGGGGTCGTCCCTACCTCACGGGGGCCGTTTCAACCTCACCGGGGTTGTCCCTACCACACCGGGGCTGTTTCAACCTGACCGGAGTTGTCCCTACCACACCGGGGCTGTTTCGACCTGACTGGGGTCGTCCCTACCTCACGGGGGCCGTTTCAACCTGACCGGGGTTGTCCCTACCACGCCGGGGCCGTTTCGACCTGACTGGGGTCGTCCCTACCTCGCGGGGGCTGTTTCAACCTCACCGGGGTCGTCCCTACCTCACGGGGGCCGTTTCAACCTGACCGGTGTTGTCCCTACCACGCCGGGGCCGTTTCGACCTGACTGGGGTCGTCCCTACCTCACGGGGGCTGTTTCAATCTCACCGGGGTCGTCCCTACCACACCGGGGCCGTTTCGACCTGACTGGGGTCGTCCCTACCTCGCGGGGGCTGTTTCAACCTCACCGGGGTCGTCCCTACCTAACGGGGGCCGTTTCAACCTGACCGGGGTTGTCCCTACCACGCCGGGGCCGTTTCGACCTGACTGGGGTCGTCCCTACCTCACGGGGGCTGTTTCAACCTCACCGGGGTCGTCCCTACCACACCGGGGCCGTTTCGACCTGACTGGGGTCGTCCCTACCTCACGGGGGCTGTTTCAACCTCACCGGGGTCGTCCCTACCACACCGGGGCCGTTTCGACCTGACTGGGGTCGTCCCTACCTCACGGGGGCCGTTTCAACCTCACCGGGGTTGTCCCTACCACACCGGGGCTGTTTCAACCTGACCGGGGTTGTCCCTACCACACCGGGGCCGTTTCAACCTGACCGGGGTTGTCCCTACCACGCCGGGGCCGTTTCGACCTGACTGGGGTCGTCCCTACCTCACGGGGGCTGTTTCAACCTCACCGGGGTCGTCCCTACCTCACGGGGGCCGTTTCAACCTGACCGGGGTTGTCCCTACCACGCCGGGGCCGTTTCGACCTGACTGGGGTCGTCCCTACCTCACGGGGGCCGTTTCAACCTCACCGGGGTTGTCCCTACCACACCGGGGCTGTTTCAACCTGACCGGGGTTGTCCCTACCACGCCGGGGCCGTTTCGACCTGACTGGGGTCGTCCCTACCTCACGGGGGCTGTTTCAACCTCACCGGGGTCGTCCCTACCTCACGGGGGCCGTTTCAACCTGACTGGGGTTGTCCCTACCACGCCGGGGCCGTTTCGACCTGACTGGGGTCGTCCCTACCTCACGGGGGCTGTTTCAACCTCACCGGGGTCGTCCCTACCTCACGGGGGCCGTTTCAACCTCACCGGGGTTGTCCCTACCACACCGGGGCTGTTTCAACCTGACCGGGGTTGTCCCTACCACGCCGGGGCCGTTTCGACCTGACTGGGGTTGTCCCTACCACGCCGGGGCCGTTTCGACCTGACTGGGGTCGTCCCTACCTCACGGGGGCTGTTTCAACCTCACTGGGGTTGTCCCTACCACGCCGGGGCCGTTTCGACCTGACTGGGGTCGTCCCTACCTCACGGGGGCTGTTTCAACCTCACCGGGGTCGTCCCTACCTCACGGGGGCCGTTTCAACCTGACCGGGGTTGTCCCTACCACGCCGGGGCCGTTTCGACCTGACTGGGGTCGTCCCTACCTCACGGGGGCTGTTTCAACCTCACCGGGGTCGTCCCTACCTCACGGGGGCCGTTTCAACCTGACCGGGGTTGTCCCTACCACGCCGGGGCCGTTTCGACCTGACTGGGGTCGTCCCTACCTCGCGGGGGCTGTTTCAACCTCACCGGGGTCGTCCCTACCTCACGGGGGCCGTTTCAACCTGACCGGTGTTGTCCCTACCACGCCGGGGCCGTTTCGACCTGACTGGGGTCGTCCCTACCTCACGGGGGCCGTTTCAACCTCACCGGGGTTGTCCCTACCACACCAGGGCCGTTTCAACCTCACCGGGGTCGTCCCTACCTCACCAGGGCCGTTTCAACCTGACTGGGGTTGTCGCTACCACACCGGGACTGTTTCAACCTGACCGGGGTTGTCCCTACCACACCGGGGCCTTTCGACCTGACTGGGGTCGTCCCTACCTCACGGGGGCCGTTTCAACCTGACCGGGGTTGTCCCTACCACGCCGGGGCCGTTTCGACCTGACTGGGGTCGTCCCTACCTCGCGGGGGCTGTTTCAACCTCACCGGGGTCGTCCCTACCTCACGGGGGCCGTTTCAACCTGACCGGGGTTGTCCCTACCACGCCGGGGCCGTTTTGACCTGACTGGGGTCGTCCCTACCTCACGGGGGCTGTTTCAACCTCACCGGGGTCGTCCCTACCTCACGGGGGCCGTTTCAACCTGACCGGTGTTGTCCCTACCACGCCGGTAATACCCCACTTTTGATAATGGATAAAACAATTAGAAAATCAATAAGGAAAGAGTGGACTTGAAAAACACTATAGATAAATGTGACCTAACAGACATATCAGAACCCTCCTCCTAGCAACAGCATAGTACAAATTTTCTCAAGCACACAGGAACATTTTTCAGAATAGACCCTATGTTAGGCCACAAAACAAACCTTAATAAATTTTTAAAGATTGAAATTATACAAAGTTTCTTGTAATTACAGCGTAATGACATGAAATCAACATCAGAAAGGACACTAGAAAATTCACAAATCTGTACACATTAAGCAACACACACTTAAATAACCAATAAGTCAAAAAAGAAATTAGAACGGAAATTTAAAACATCTTGAGAAAAATTAAAGTAACACAACAAAGTTAAACTTGTGGGATGCAGCACAAGTTTACTAAGTGGGAAGTTTATAGCTGTACACACATTAGAAAGAAGAAAGGTCTCAAATCAACAACCTAATTTAAGGAACTAGTCAAAGAAATGAAATCCAAAGACAGTAAAAGGAAGGAAATAAAGATTAGAGCAAACCCACAGTCAACATTATACTCAATGGGCAAAAACTAAAAGCATTTCCCTTAAGATAGGAATAAGACAGTCTTCTTTCACCACTCTTATTCAGCATGGTACTGAAAGTACTAGGCACAACAATCAGACAAGAAAAAATAAAAATCATCCAAATTGGAAAAGAGGAAGTAAAACTCATTTGCAGATGACATGATTTGTATATAGAAATCCTTCAAGACTCCAACAAATAACTACTAGATCAAATAAATGAATTTGGTAAAGTAGCAGTTTACAAAATTAATATTCAAAAACCAATGGCATTTTTTTACACCAATAATGAACAATCAGAAAGAGAAATTAAGAAAACATCCCCATTTGCTATTGCAACAACAACAAAATATAAGGTACCTGGGAATAAATTTAATCAAGGAGGTAAAAGACCTGTACTTGGAAAATTATAAGGTACTAAAGAAAGAAATTGAGGAAGATATAAATAAGTGGAAGCATATACCATATTCATGGATAGGAAAAATTAACATCACTAAAATATTCATACTACCCAAAGCAATCTACAGACTCAGTGCAATTCCTATTTAAATACGAATGGCATAGCTCTCAGATCTAGAAAAAATGTTCCAAAAATTTATATGGAACCACAAAAGACCCTGAGTAGCCTCAGCAATATTGAGAAAGAAGAACAAAGATGGAGGTATCACACTACCTGATATCAAACTATACTACAAGACCATATTAAAAAAAAACAGCATGGTATTGGCACAAGAACACACATATAGATCAATGGAACAGAATAGAGAAAGAGCACAGAAATAAAAGTCAATTAATATTTGACAAAGGAGGCAAGAACATACAATGGGGTAAGTCTCTTCAATAAATGGTGTTGAGAAAATTGGACAGTTATATGAAAAAAAAAAAAGAAACTAGACCACCAAATTACACCATACATGAGAATATACTCAAAATGGGTTAAAGACTTAAATGTAAGTCACAAAACCATAAAAATCCTAGAAGAAAACATAGGCAATAAAATTTCAGGCATTTCTCATAGCAATATTTTTGCAGTTATAGCTCCTAGGGCCAGAAAAACAAAGGACAAAAAGTTTTTTAATGGGACTACAAACTAAAAAGCTTTTGCACAGCAAAGGAAACCATCCACAAAATGAGAAGAGAACCCACTGGGTAGGATAACATATTTGCCAATCAGACATCTGATAAGAGGTTAATTTCCAAAATATACAAAGAATTATACAACTCAACAGCAAGAAGACAACCCAATTAAAAAATGGGCAAAGGACCTGAATAGACACTTCTCCAAAGTGGCCAATAGACATATGAAAAAAGTGCTCAACATCACTATTCATCAGAGAGATGCAAATTAAAACCACAATAAGCCCAGCCAGTGTGGCACAGAAGTTAAGCATCAACCCATGAACCAAGGGGCTGCTGGTTCTATTCCTGGTCAGGGCACATGCCCAGGTTTTGGGCTCGATCCCCAGTAGGGGACATGTGGGAAGCAGCCAATCTATGTTTCCATCTCACCATCTTTCTCCCTTCCTCTTTAAGATTAATAAAAACATATTTAAAAAACAATAAAATAAAACCACAATAAATGCCACCTCACACCTGTCAGAATGGCTATCATCAATAAATCAACAAACAACAAGTATTGGTCAGGATGTGGAGAAAAAGGAACTTTAGTACACTGTTGATGGGCATGCAGACTGGTGCAGCCACTGTGGAAACCAGTAGGAGTTTCCTCAAAATATTAAATATGAAAATGGCTTTGACCCAGTGGTCTCACTTATATCCAAAGAAACTCAAAACACTAATTCTAAAGAATATATGCATCTCTATGTTCATTGCAGTGTTAGTTAAAATAGCCAACATCTGGACACAGCCCCAGTGCCCATTAGTAAATGAGTGGATTAAAAAGCTGTGGTACATCTACCCAATGGAATACTACTCAGCTGTGAAAAGGAAGGAAATCTTACCCTTTGGGACAGCATGGATGGACCTGGAGATTATTATTCTAAGTGAAATAAGCCAGTCAGAGAAAGACAAATACCATATAACCTCACATGTTGAATGTAATGAACAAAAAAACCCTGACAAAATTGAAACAGGAATGGATACATGGAACAGGCTGACAGCTATCAGAAGGGAAGGGGGTTGTGGGGCTGGATGAAAGAAGGTGAAGGGATTAAGCATAATAATAATAATAATAATAATAATAATAAAAACACACACACACACAGGCAGTCCTCGGGTTATGTCAGACTCGACATACCTTGTTTTGTGGTTTTGTCACCATCTCCCATTTATTTATAAAAAATAAGTTCCTTCATTTCAATGTATGTACATATGTGCTTTATGTTTTTTATTATTTATTTACCACAAGTAAAGGTCAGGAATTGTTATCTTTCTTTTAGATTTTTTTTGTTTCACTTCATTACTGCTGTGTATGTGCTCCATGTGAGTGACTTAGGTGCTTATATAGGTGGGTTCCGACTTACGGTGAAAATTGCATTATGTCGCACTGTAGGAACGGATCTACGATGTAACCTGAGGACCTACTGTATACACACATACACACACACACACACACACACACACACACTTCACATAGACACAGACAACAGTGTGGTGATAGCCAGAGGGAAAAGGTGGGTGGGGGTGGGGGTAGGTGGAGGTGGGCAAAGGAGGGATGAATGGGGATAGGAAAAAGACATTGTTTTGGGCAATGGTTGCACAATGCAGTGTGTAGATGATGTTTTATGAAACAACTAGAGGCCCAGTGCACAGATTTGTGCACCGGTGGGGCCCCTCGGCCTGGCCTGCAGGGATCAGTGGACCTCTGTGCTGCCACAGCCCGGCCTTACCTGCCAGCTCGTCGGGCTCCAGCTGCTGTCTGTGTTGATCCCACACAGCACGAAGTAGTGTGCGAAGCAGCAGGTGGTCGGGGAGGAGCCTGAACCCAGTCTGGGGGCTGTGCCACTCCCGCTCATTCTGGCCCCACTGTGCCTGCTGCTAGGGTGTGCAGGGGAAGTGTCCACGGGAGAGGCTCGTGCTGCCGCAGCTACACTCACCAGCTGTGATCTTGGCGTCTGGTGCCCATTGGTCAGCTGAGTAGCACTCCCGCTGTGGGAGTGCACTGACCACCAGGGGGCAGACACTCAAGCTGCCCCCTGGTGGTCAATGCGTGTCGTAGGTACCGGCTGGTCATCCAGTCATCCAGTTGCTTAGGCGTTTATATATATAGATGTCACCCCAATAAATTCAATTATAAAGAATAGATTCTTTTTCTTGGAAGTGTACCATTGAATTTAGATTTCTCATTTGTCTTCCTTTTCTTTCACTCTGTCACTCTTTTTTCCTGCCTTTTCTCCTTTATCCCTTCTCTCTCCCTTAAATACTAAGAATACTATATGCTTTTAAATGGCTTGTATAATGTAAGTGAAGAAACTAATCACCATAAGAAAAAAAATACAGTGGCCATTTTTCTACTCCTACACTTATCTATATTAATAAAAGGTTAATAAGCTAATTAAACTGGACATCTTCCAGACGTCCTTCTGGACAAAGCCACGGTGGTGGGGGCTGAGGCAGAGGCAGTTAGAGGCAACAAGGCTGGCAGGGGTGAGCAGTAAGGGGTGACCAGGCCGGCAGACAGAGTGGTTAGGGGCAATCAGGCAGGCAGTCTGGTGAGCAGTTAGGAGCCAGTGGTCCCAGATTATGAGAAGGATGTCTGACTGCCAGTTTAAATCAGCAGTCAGACCTCCCCTGAGAGGTCCCGGAATGGAAAAGGTGCGGGCTGGGCTGAGGGACCCCCCTCCCGTGCATGAATTTCATGCATTGGGCCTCTAGTCTATATATATAAAACCCTAATATGCAAATAGACTGAATGGCGGAACAACCAAGCAACTGGTCACTATGACGTGCGCTGACCACCAGGGGGCACACATAGAACATTGTGGGCATTGGCAGCAGGCTGCGGAGCGCAGAACATGGCGGGCATCAGCCATGGCAGATGGTGGAGCAGGTGAGCGGGGGCACCAGACCAAGAAGGGGTGCCGGTTGCTGTCATTGGGGCAAGCCTCTGGTGGTTACTGAAAATTCCTTGCTCCCACACACCATGGTCCCACCCAGCACTCGCACCTGCTGCTGGTGCCGGCCCACTTGCACCCACTGCCAGCACCGATTCGCCACTCACACCCTCTGCCAGTGCCCAGCGCTGGTCCCAATTACTTGGCGCCATCAGCAGGTGTGAGCAGTGGCTGCTGCCCCAATTGCCCCTGAGGGCTTCTCCACCTCCCCTTCTTCTTGAGGGGTGATCGGGGCAGCAGCTGCTGCTTGCACCCACTGATGGTGCTGGCCCCGCTTGCACCCGCTGCTGCTGCCAGCCCCAATCACTGCACCATTAGTAGGTGTGAGCAGGGCCTGGGAGCAGTGGTAGTGGGAGCAGGGCTGCTGGCAGACAGGGAACCAAGGACCATGGCGGGAGGGGCCAGATGGGGGAATGAAGGATGGGCTGAGACCCGCCTTTGCCCACCGTGGCCCACAATTCCTTTCAAGGTGCACTAATTTGTGCACTGGGCCCCTAGTTACATTATAAATTGTCTATAAAGTCTTATTACTTCAAAACTCACCCTCATCATTAAATAATATGTGCATGGCCCTGACAGTCACTTTTCATGTACTTTCTTTTTCTAAATAAAAGGGAAAACTATGCTTGAAGAATTAAAAATATATATATTAGAGCAGATATAAATAGAAATAATAAAAAAGATAACACTATGGACACAGACAATAGTGTGGTGAAGACGTGGGGAGGGTGGGGATGGGAGCAGGGTGGAGGGGGTCAATGGGGAAAAAGGGGGACATCTGTAATACTTTCAACAATAAAGATAAGTTTTTTTATAAAGATAAAGGAAATTGGCAAACCTTTAGCTATATTGATCAGGGCAAAATAGAAAAGACTAAAATAAAATCAGAAATAAAAAAGGGGACTTACTGATTTTACAGGAATAAAAATATAAAAGAGTACTATAAACAATTGTATATCAACAAACTGGATAAAATAGATGAAATGGACAAATTCCTACCAAGACTAAATCATGAAGAAATAAAAAAATCTGTAAGGAGATCAGTACTCAAAACTGTTAATAAACAAAATCCCAGAACCAGATTACTTCACTGGTAAATTCTATCAAATATTTAAAGAAGAATTAATACCAGTCTTTCTCAAACTCTTCCAAAAAATAAAAAATAAATAAAGAGCAACATTCCTTAACTTATTTTATGAGGCCAGCATTACCCTTATACCAAAGCAAAACAAAGAAAACTACCAACCAATATTACTTATAAATATTCATGCAGAAGTCCTCAACAAAATATTAGCAAACCAAATTCAACAGCATGTTAAAAGGGTTATACACCATGACCAAGTGGGATTTATTCCTGGAATGCAAGAATGATACAATATACAAAAATAAAGCAAAATAGCACCACATGAACAGAATGAAAAAAAAACAAAACGATCATCTCGATACAGAAAAGGCATTTGATAGAATTCAACACACTTTCGTGATAAGAACACTCAACAAGCTACGTATTGAAGAAAACTGCCTTAACGTAATAAAGCTCATTTGTGGAAAACCCATAGCTAACATATTCAATAGTAAAAGATTGAATGCTTTCCTCTAAGATCAGGAACAAGGCGAGGATGCCTGCTTTCAGTCAGCATAGTACTGGAAGTCCTAGCTAGAACAATTAGGCAAGAAAAAAAAAAAGGCATACAAATTGGAAAGGAAGAAGTAAAATTATCTGCAGATGATATGATCTTATATGTAGAAATCTCTAAAGACTTCACAAAAATGGTTTTAGAACTAATAAATGAAATCAGAAAGTAGCAGGATGCAAAGTCAATATGCCAAAATCATTGCATTTTCATTCACTAACAAAGAACAATCTGAAAACAACCCAATTCAAAAATGGGCAAAAGACTTTTCATAAACATTTATTCAAAGACAGTATGTAAATGATCAATAAGCACATGAAAAGATCACTTAAAAATCACTAATCATTATAAAAATGTAAGTCAAAATCACATGTGTTGGTGAGCACGCGAGATTTGGTTGGAAAGTTTGTAAGGAGGACATTCTGAGAAAAAGGGAAAGTTGCCTGCCCTGTTTATTGGAATTCTGACTTAGGGGAGTGCCAAAGGCGGTGCCCCTAATTATTCCTTGACCCCCAGGTGTTTACTGGAATTCTTATGCTTAATCTTTTGGGTGTCCTTGCTTAAAAGACACTACAAACACATGTATCCTCCCAAGATTACTTAACCTGCTGATTGTATCTAAAAGATAAACTTTATCTCAAACTGCTGTTACAATAAAACGAGGCAGGCAATTGAGGCTGTCTGGTTCCTTTAGCCAGGCAGCCTCTTAGCCCTCTCTCTCACAGCAAACAGTTGTGTCTGAGTAATCCATTCATCCGCAGCTCAGGGTCTGCTGGTCAGCCCTGGCACCAATGAAGTACAATGGAATCTCATTTCTTGAACTTAGTTAGTTCCAAAAGACTGTTCAAAAAATGATTTGCATGATAACCAAATCATCTTTTCCCACCTATAATAATAAAAGCATAATATGCTAATTAGACCAGACGTCCTTCCGGACATCCTTCTGGACAACCTTCTGGATGAAGTTGGGGCTGTGAGGGAAGCCCAGGTCCTGGGTGCCAGAGGAAAGCTTGGGTCCCAGGTGCCAGTGCCAGCAGCTGGGGGAAGGAAGGCCTACTCTTGCACGAATTTTGTGCATCGGGCCTCTAGTTAGAAATAATGTAAATTGAATTAATTTGTTCCAGACCCTTCTTATATACAGTGCATGTATAATGTACCATTTAATCTATAAATACATTTCTTAAATTTACCGAATCACCCCATACTAGCTTTAAATGAATTTTTCACATATCACTGCCTTCAAAATGCTATTACCTGCTAACTGTTTTTCCTTTATTTAATCAACAACAGTTTTCTACCTATTCAATTGCCTGTGATTGTTGTTTTGTGAGTACTTTCACACCCTTAGCAACATTAGCATTTTATGTTTTAAAATTGTGTTAATCATCTATTTTGCTAGTAACAAAAGCATTCTCTCCTTTGTTGCCCGAGAGACACTTTTTGTCATGCTGAGCATGAAAGGGTTATCAGGTCGACAACTGAAGTTTTGGTCAAGAACCAAGACATTTTTTTCTGTGAACAACTTGGCCAGAACTGAATTGTTTGAGATGGGAGACATTGGAGAAACAAGGTTTGGCTGTACCTTACTTCACACCTGTTAAGATGTAGCCCTGGCCTAGTTGGTTGGAGCATCATCCTGTAAACCAAAAGGTTTTGAGTTTGATTCCCAGCCAGGGCACATACCTAGGTTGTGGACTCGATCCTGGGTTGGGGCACATACAGGAGGCAACCAATCAATGTTTCTCTCTCTTTCTCTCTCTCTTTCTCTATTTCCCTTCCTCACCCTCTAAAAATCAATAAAAGCATATCCTCAGAGGAGGTTTAAAAAAAAGATGGCTATTAATAAAAACAAAGTGTTAAGGATGTGGAGAAACTGGAACCATATGCATTGCTTGCAAGAATGTAGAAGTAAAATGGTGCAGCCAATACGTAGAGTGGTATGCCAGTGCACAAAAACTTAAACATAGAATTATCATATGGTTCCAAAATTCTAGATTCTAGATTAGCATCAATTTAGCAATTCTCTGCAGGTATATATAAAAGAATTGAAAGCAGGAGCTCAAACAAATATTTGTATATTCACATTTATAGCAACATTATTCACAATAACCAAAAGGTGGAAGCCACCCAATGGATAAACAATATGCAGTATATACATACAATAGAATATTTTTCAGCCTTAAAAAAAGAAAATTTGGACAAGTGCTGTAACGTGGACATTATGCTAAGTGAAAAGCCAGGCACAAAAGGACAAATGCTCTATGATTCCATCGATATGAGGTAGCTAAAATATCCAAATCTTCAGAGACAGAAAGTAGAATGGTGGTTCCCAGGGTCTGGAGGAAGGAGGGGATGGAGACTTATGGTTTAATGAGTACAGAGTTTCAGAGATGGAGGGTGGTGATGGTTGCACAACAATTTGATTGTACTTAACACTGCTGAACTGTACACTTAAAAAGTTACGTGTGCAAATTTTATTTTGCATTATGTGTATTTGACCACAATTAAAAAAATAAAGAATAGTTAAAATGGTAAATTTTATGTCATGTATATTTTATCACAATTTTAAAAAATACAAACACTTTTGGAAGAAGAACTCCAATAAGAAAAGAGAGAAATTCAGCATGCTGTTATAGAGATATGGAATGTAAGGGTGAACAAATAACTTTTTAAAATTTGTATTTGTCTAAAAATGTAAAGAAAGAAAATAGTGGGGAAACAAGGGTGAAAAAAATGGAGAAAAACACATTTATAACAATCCCAAACTGAAATTCTATGGGAACCAAATTATCTCAGGGAAAATTTGAAAAAAGATGAGATAATAAATACTAAATTATTTGTATTGTTTGAGGGAAGATACAGATATTGATGACTTGGGAACTAGCAAAATAAGTTTGGGATAATCCCTTAGAAGAATAAGATTAGAATGTAAATCTCAAACCACAGAATATTTTATTTATTAATTTGGAATAAAGCAAGAGAAAATAGGAAGAGGAAAAAGAAACCATAATAAAAGGAAATATGAAATACAGAGGCAACATAAGTAATTACAGTAAATGTAAATGCTGCTCATATTGGATTACACGACAAAACACTAAATGCAAAAATAAGAGACCTTCAAAACAAAAAGATAAAGGTAGAAGTTAAAAGTGTTGAAAAATGTACAAAAGAAATACAAACAGCAACAGTGAAAAGGACTAGAGTAGCAATCAATCGTCACCTTAATAGTTAGCTAAAAGACACAGAGATAGCTCTGGCTGGTTTGGCCTGCAGACTGAAGGGTCCCGGGTTCAATTTCGATCGAGGGCACATGCCCAGGTTGTGGGCTCCATCCCCAGTGTGGGGTGTGCAAGAGGCAGCTGGTTAATGTTTCTCTCTCATCTTTGATGTTTCCATCTCTCTCTCTCCCTCTCCCTTCCTCTCTGAAACCAATAAAAATATATTTCAAAAAAAATGACACAAATATATAGCACACACACACAATAACAGGTCAAGAAGATAAGTCAGGAAATTCAGCAAAGACTGGATACAAGATCAATTTTTCCATATTTCTATTGATTTCAGAGAGGAAGGGAAAGAGAAAGAGATATAAATATCAATGATGAGAGAGAACCATCTATCGGCTGCCTCCTGCACGCCCCCCACTGGGGATCGATCCTGCAACCCGGGCATGTGCCCTTGACCAGAATCAAACCTGGGACCCTTAAGTCCACAGGCCAATGCTCTATCCACTAAGCCAAACCAGGTAGGGCAGTACAAGATAAATTTTTAAAAGTCAATAGCATATCTCTGTACTAATGATGAGCATCTAGAAACATATCAGGAAATAAGCTATTATACAGAGCAGAAGAACAACCAGGAAGTGCCTAGTAATAAACTTTAAAAATAATATGCAAGACCTCTCTGGAAATTTTTAAAAATCTCATTACAGGGCACAAAGTTCTAAATAAATAGTTTACCCTCATGGATAAGGTAACATTCTAAAAATATCAATGCCCCTCTCCTCAAAGCATGCATAAATTCTGCGGGATGGCATCAGAATTGTAGCTAGGTGTTTTTGGGTACTTCAAATACTTATTTTTAAATGTATATAAAAGAATAAAGATCTGCAAATAGCTAAGTCAACTTTGAAAAACAAGACTAAAAGAGGGGAATTTGCCCTACCAAACTTATACTATAGGAATAAAAAACAGTGTGGTACTGATGCAAAAACAAATAAACAAAAAAAATGAAGAAATGGAACAGAATCAAGATCTCAGATGGAAGCCTAAGGAAAGCACAAACTATTTACTCTATGCTAACGGGAACATTAGCTCGCCATTTTGAGAAAAGTAAAACAGATCCATATCTTATACCATACACACACATACACATGTGACATGTGCATGTGTAGATAGAGATATATCTCAGATGAACTGAAGACCTAAATATGAACGGTAAAACTACAAATCTTAAGAAGAAAATATAGGTTAATTTTATAATCTTATATTTTAGTGTTATAGTGAAATACTTCGTAAAGAAGATATAAAAAGCACACATAAGAAGGTAAAAAATTGATGATTCAATTTTATCAAAATTGTTCAATGAAGGCTACTGTAGCCAAATTAAAACTTACATGCTAAAATTTGCCCTAGCTGGTTTGGCCCAGTGGATAGAGTGTCAGCCTGCGGACTGAAGGGTCCTGGGTTCAATTCTGATCAAGGGCACATGCCCAGGTTGTGGGTTCGATCCCCAGTAGGGGGCGTCCAGGAGGCAGCCAATCGATGATTCTCTCTCATCATTGATGTTTCTATCCCTCCCTCTTCCTTCCTCTCTGAAATCAATAAAAATATATTTTTAAAAACCTATATGTTAATTTTAGAATGCACAAGAAAACCTCTGCAAATCAATAACAAAAAGTCAGGAAAAACTAATTGGAAAAAGCACAGGCTATATACAGGCAAATTATGTAAGTGGATACCTAAATGGCTAAAGAATATATAAGGAATATTCAAATGCATGTTTTAAGAGATGAAATTAATTTAAACAATTTCATGAATTACAACTAGGCATCCATTAGATTAACAAGTGTTAGGAAATCAGATAAGGTCAAGTGTTTGCAAGGATGTAGGAAAACAGGAATTGATGTGTGCTGCTGCTAAGAGTAAACTGGTATAGCTAGTAAGATTCAGTGCTTAGTACCACTGAATATACACCTACCCTCCACACCTGCCAGCCCTTCCCTGGGTATATATAACCCACAGAAATTTTCACACACAGTAATCACTGAAGCACTGTTTGTGGTGACAGGTATTAAAGGAAATCTTTGTGTTTGTCACTGGAGAATGAATGAATAAAGAGGGTATTGGCAGCTTGAAGTAATAACAAACCACAAAGCAACACGAATAGATCTTAAAAACCCAGTGCTCTGTTAGGAAAAAAAAGTAGAACAAAGTCTACTAAAATATAGAACTCCATCTTTTACAAGATTACATATGCATTTCTGTTATACACCAAATTTAAGTAGCTGCCTATGGAGAGGGAGGGGAATGGGAATGGAGAATGAGGGAAAAAGGAACAAATATCTAAACTAGGTGTTTTGCTTCAACTATAATGATTGGATAATATGAACTAAGGAATATGATTAATTCATCTCGGCGATCAATCGAAATAATAAAATAACACCTCTGTACCTAATGCATGTGCAGTATAATGTAGGGAGATGGCAAGGCTTACTTGCTATGGAGTTAAAAAATACTGAGTGAAATAGGTGATATACAGGTATAATCGGAGATAAGCATAATCAGGAAAGAAGCATTCTGGAAAAGATGGCATTTTTAGCTGGCATTGAAAAATAGTTATATTTAGATGTGGAAGTAAAGTGAAATGTTATTCAATGGAAAGTAAACGGAGAAAAGTCAGAAAATGAAAATGGTTCATGTCAAATGTGGAAAACAGTCATTGAGTTTTGCTGAAGCATTTGGTGCATGAATGGGAATGAGTGAGAGAGCTCTCAGAGGACCTGAAAGGCGAGGCTAGAGAGTCCAGCTAGTGCCAGGGCAGTAGGAACCCGCTGAAGGTTTGTAGCAGGCGAGTGGCATTGCAAGGACAGAGGGGTCATTGCTGATGCTCCCAGAGTTCCTGCTGACCTAAGTTGTCACGTCATTTGATTTTCGGCAGTGATTTTAGGGACACAACTAGGGTTCTGATTTCCTCGTACTTCCATTTTATTGAATAATAAGGGACTTAGCAAATTGGAGCTACCTCCAAGGAACAGTGATACTAAGTCTGGGAAGCCCCTGATGTCTAAAATTAAGCTCTGTGTGTTCTTGGTTTCTTGTTGCTGTTTCAGCTTCATTAAATTTCTGTTCCTGTTTCCACTCTAAGTCATTATGGTCCTTATTTTATGGCTTTAAGTTCGTAAGTCCAACAAATTTTTGTACTATAGGTATTAAAACCCAGCCTTGGGCTAGGCTGACATCAGACAAGCCAGGAGACTAGCAGTGGCTGCATTAGGTTACTGCATCGAGGTAGATAACTAAAGAGCTGAACCAGAGTCCTAAGTGCCAGGGTTGGGAAGAAGGCAGGTCTTGGGATGGCAGGTGAAGGCAAACACTCAAGATCGTAGGGATCTAACTTGAAGTAGCCAGGTTATCCTGCCCTGGAGACCTGGTCTCATTGCCTTTATACTCAGTTCTACAATTTAGCAAGCAAGAGAATAGAAAACGCTCAGCTCAGTTCTCCTGCCTTCTCTCGTCACTCAGTGAATGTGAATGTTATTGGATTATTCTTTTCTTCTTGCCCAGTTCCTTCATGCAAAGACTTCTTTGCCAAGAATAGTCCTTAAGTCCCTGATCCCAATTATCTAATTCCCTGGAACTGACCTCTGGTATTTAGATATTTTTGTCCATGTCCTTCTTGTCTGACTTTTGAAGATTTCCTGAAGCTTTGCCTCACTGAAACCCTGACTCCAATAGCAGGTTCACTCTTACCTGAGTCCGTAAAACCAAACCAGATGTTAATACGAGGAATTAAGTTTCTGTGACTCAACACTTAGCTACTCTAACAGCAAGGATGCCCAGTGATGTCATGCTGTAACCCTGAGCCCCAGTTTTCACAACAGATTTTTATCTTGCTCTTTACCTTGCACACTTTGCTCTTTACTTACAAAAGTCCTTGAGTGGCAACATTCTTGGTAACAAGATCCCTCCAGGTAATAATAGCTCAGCCTTGCTCTTGCACTTCACCTCGCCATCTCTTCTGCTGCCCTCTCATTTCCTGAAGCTTTGCCCTTGAACAATGGCTTCCTGGTACTTACCTGTCATACTCAGTATAATGACTGTGCCACAGAGAATTAGTAAGGAAATGCATATGTTCTTCATTGGGGGAGGCGGAGGGTAGGGCCAAGGATCCATTAAAAGGGTGATATCCATTACTGAGGTCTCTAAAGCTACAAATTGTCAATTTGGGCCAAGAAAAGATCTATTGTTCTACCTTGATTGCATATAAAATTGGGGCTAGAGGGAAAGTGTTTAGTGAACTTCAAACCCAGGGATAAGTGTAATAGTCTGCAAGTCATATTTCAAACATCAACATCTGCCATTCTATATTCCAGGAAGGTACCTACCCTCCCCCCCCCAACACACATACCATCTTTATAACAGGGAAACAATCCCTGTTTTCAGTCCAAATTGATATTAGGGGAATGTCTTAGCAGAAGATAGAGAGCACGGGTGTGCTATTCCTTCGTAAACCCTTCTATTTTCTGGACATCTTAAATCCTCACTTCTGATGCCTACCTATATTACTAGCCACCCAATCATAGTTTCCCTGTAGTTCTGACTTTACCAGCCTTCTTGCATACTAGCAGTGGAAGACTGAATAGGTCACATGTCCAGACTGAACAACAAATAGGTGATAGTCATTTTGAAAGACGATCTTCTTATTCTGCAGGACCAATCAAGCAAACTGCTGGAGTCACCAGGAAAGGGACCATGGATTGTTTATGACCTTACCAGGAGCACTACAGTCTTGATGGATACCACATGTAGATCACTTATGACTTCTCAGGAAAGGTATGAAGAGGGGAGAAGGTGGGAGATCATTTTCTGGAGGCACCACAAACTGGGATCAATATCTGCTGACCATTGTAACGAATGATCTTTATATTTACTAAAATAAATATCAACATGTTTAAATAACCAGTTTTAATAATGACTTTGGTTTTTAGCAAATCCTAAAGGGACAAAACTCATTAGAATAATTTAGAGGAGAGAGAAAAGGTCACAAACCAAAGTCTGGTCCTCAGGTATCCATCGCGCATCTTACTTGGAGAAGGGATTAGGTAGTTTGATAACCATGTAAGGGTTCTATAACCTTTCTAACTGCTGCCATACTAGCTGCTTCATTACCCCATTTCTCCTCAGAGATCAGGAATAATATTCTTAAAATTAAAAGGGCCTATGTGCTTAATTCAGTGAAGAAGAAAATGAGAAATTAGGGAGATTATGTGGTAATGTGGAGAACACAATTCCAAGGGCTAGAAAGCAGCTCAACTAGAGAAGAAAGAAGGCTGAGTTCCAGGGTCTCCTTCAAAGACAGAAAGGAAAATCCTAGGAGATAGACTGGGTCAGATACAGTTTTTATGTGACTGCAGTTCAAAGGCTTACATAGACTTTCTGATAGGGTCAAATACCAGAGGGTAATATTAGTTCCAAGCCCAAATTAGGTTCTAATACGTTATAGCTTTTAGATATAATCCTATATAGTAAAAGGCTAATATGCAAATCGACCAAACGGCAGAACAACTGGTCCCTATGATGCTCACTGACCACCAGAGGGCAGATGCTCAACACAGGAGCTGACCCGTGGTGGTCAGTGCGCTCCCACAGGGGGAGTGCCACTCAGCCAGAAACCCTGATCTGGACTCACAGCCGGACTGTAAGAGGGCACAGGCTGGGCTGAGGGACCCCTCCCGAGTGCACGAATTTCGTGCACCAGGCCTCTAGTCTCTATATATACTAGTAAAAGCCTAGTATGCAAATTGTCCCCTCAGGAGGTTGACTGGGAGACCAGAAATTCAATCGCTAGCTATGATGTGCGCTGACCACCAGGGGGTGATGCAGAACGAAGGAAAGCCCTGGCCAGCAGCCAGCAGCCAAGGGAAGGAAGGCCCCAGCCAGCAGCTGGAAGGCCCCAATTGGCCCTGATCTCCGGCCACGCCTAGGGACCCTACCCGTGCATGATTTCGTGCACCAGGCCTCTAGTATTCAATATAACTCTTGACATTTTGTTTCACATACAGCCTTTTTCCTAGCATTCTTTTAATAAACATTTATTAAGTATCTATTCTATAGCAGGTATAACTCTAGGTAAACTGGCCAGAAGTTAATTAATTGCAAGCCAGTCTCCTATACACCAATTTAGCAAAGGCTCTATTTGTCTAATAATCAATTTGCTGAATTTATCAAAAGCGTATTTTAAGAAATATTCTTCTTGAAAATATTAAATGCATGTATTCATGAGAACATTTCAAGGAATATTCAACTTGTAACAAGTGATGACATAGGCAATCCAGTGTTCTAATGACCATTTTCTTCTATTGTAGTCTTTATTAACTATTGATTAAGGAATTTATCTTTAGGTTCTTTGTATTTGCTATGCCTTCAGCCTGGACTATTCTTTCCCTGGATACTTTCATGGCTCATGCTCTGAGTTGATTCTGGTTTTGGTTCAAATGCCATTTTGGTCATATACTTTACTGGATGTGTCTGTTTAAAATAGCACCCCCATCGCTAATCCAGGGTAGGAACCACGGATCCCCACATGACTTTACCAGTGTCACTCACTTTCCTGGCTGCTCTCCGGGGGACGGAAACAAGATCTAGACCACTGATATCCAGTCTGGAACAAAAGGAAGAGGAGGTGCGGGTGGGACTTTGTAGCACCTATCACTACCTGATGTTATTCTATGCGTTCATTGCTCATGTCCCCTAAAGGATGAGAGCAGTGACTTTTTCTTATTGAAGCTCCCTCATATGAGTACCACACACCGAACATATCTGGACACAGTAAGCACTCAATAAATACCTGTTGAATGAATGAATTGAATATATAAAAGAATAATTTCTTCCCAGTGGGCAAATATGTTCAAGAAGGATATCAGCTAAAATTAATTGCTGGTAAATTAACTTTTTAAAAAATTGATTTTCAGAACCCTGGCCTCCTCCACCAGATAATGTACCTCAAGAGTTTACCAGCTCTCTCTTTAATTCTCAATTTAAATGACTAATTAAATGAACTTTAAAAATCTCCTTTTCTGGGTTTAATCCTCTTCTATACTATAAATGATTCTCAGAGGCATGTTGTATAGTAACTCAGATTATACATTTTACTATTTCTTTTTATAATTGAATTTATGACCTTCTGGGCCAGAAACACATATGCTAGCTATATAAGGCTCATTTTTCCCAAGTATCAAGTTAAAAGGTAAATTTTGAAAAGACTAAAATGTTGCCCTAAAATAAATATTGTGTACAAATAGTCAAATCGGTCATAAATAAATGTTGAGTTTTCATCTTATTTTGAAAAGAGTTTAAAGAACTAACTTATCAATTATAATATATTTGTAATTAGTTTCATTTGCAGTCACTCAGAAACCTTTGGACATCAGTTATACTGATATTTATAGCTTGGGTTAATTACCAGTCCCACAGTTCTTTACAGACTGTCTCACTTTATGCTACTCATTATACATTTTAGAAGTAACGTACAGATTTCCCTCACACTTAGTTGGCGCTATAAAAATGTGGTTATCTTTATAAACTTCATTCATTTTTAGGTATTCATAAAATGTTATTATTTTAGAAGCAGAAAACCAGCCATCTAGATAGTTCTAAGACTTTGCCCATTAGTACTGAATAGTATATTAAAAATCACAAGATAATGCTAAGGGGAAAAACAATGGCACACTGACAGAAAAATTATATTCTTAGTGTAGTGTACCCTACTCTAAATAAAAATGTTTGGATTACCTTCAAGAATGCAAAGAGGTTGAATATGAATGGCACGAGTCAATTGATAAATGTGTGTTCCATATTTTGCTATGAAGTCATAAATACAGGAGAGAGGTCTTACCTAATGGCACTTACATTTTCTAGAATCAGAAAGACTTTCGTTTATTGGATAAGGCCAACTCTTTTATGTATGCAATGGTAAAAAGCCAACGTAAGCATCTGCAAGTCAGGTCAAATGTTTAAGGTGGATCTAAAAGACTAAACTTAAAATCCATAAGAAATACACAGGAGAGATGAACAAGTTAAATGACACTATGAAGAAATAATCAAACACATTTGGAATGTAGGACATTATGCAAAACAACTGGCCTGGACACTTTAAACGTTTAGTGCCAAAGAAAAGGAAATGTGTTTTTTGACGGGTGGAGAGAGCATTGGTCTCACTTGAAAGAGACTAAAGAGATGCCAGAAACCAGCTCTACAATATATTACATAAAATATACGTAGGGAAAAATGAAGAAGTGTGTATATGGGTGGGGTTTTAGACAGGATTATAGAAGCATTGTTAATTTTCTTGGGTGTGTTGATGATACTGTGATTATGCAGTAGAATGTCCTGTTTTTAGGAGAGACAGCTAAAATATTTAGGAAAGAGTTTTATGAAGCGTGCAACTTCTTTTGAAATGGATTCAGCAGACACACACACACACACACACACACTCACACACACACACACTCAACATGCACACAAACATATAGGGCAAAATGTTAATAGTTGTTAAATCCAGATAGTAGGTATATAAGTGATATGAAGGTTTATTTTTTTCCTTCAAATTTTCTCTCTGTCTGAAAATGTTCTCAATAGACTGTTGGATAAAACAAAAATTATTTAAGCATTTATAATAAAAGACAGATCCTTTTATAATTTTTAGAAAAGGATCTAAAGGAATTTTCTTTATTGAAGATACAGAGCTAAGCTGAGGAATGAACTCTTTACAAAGAATGTCATTAGCCTATTACTAAATAAAACGCTAAGAAAATAATGTAATCATTAAGATGTGGGCAGTTGGCTTTACAATATCAGTTATCTGTGTTTCTCCATATTATGTATGCTCTCAGCATAAATGAGGATGCTAATGTCTTAGAACACTACACAACTTTAAACTTATAGAGATCAGTATATTTTTAATTATTTTCAATGTGACTTAGTATAAAATCTAACAATCTTAAGCAGAATGACTGAATAAATATTTTACAATTCAGCTAACATAGCACATTAATCAGTTGAATTTACCTGAGTAAGTGTGGATCTCATTGAAATTGTGTCTTGGCATCTCTGTAATACTGTGTTTAGTCAAAATGCTTCCCAGTGGATGTGTCTTTTTTACAGCTCAGGTGGGAGAAACAAGCTTAGTAGCAAATTGGTCTACCTGTTAAATATAAAAGTGAAACACTGAGCTGAAGAAATATCTGTGTTGTGCAATTATTATGAATTTCCCCTTAATACCTGGCATTGACATTTATTGATACAATAGTAAGCAATATGATTAGGAAAAAGTTACTTATTTAATTCAGGAGCTTTTGACAAAATGTAGTTACATAAATTAAAATAAGGCCTATGTCATGTGCTGTGTCCTAAATTAGCATTGAAAAGTTTAAATTTAAATAATTGATATTAAATAATTTTAATTATCCTTGTTTTCACTCTACAATGAATAATGTTACTCTTTTTTTTTTCTATTTAGCTTTCTTTTGTTCTAATGCCCTATGTACCTTTTGCTTTTTCCCTTCACTTTATTTATTTTTATTTTTTAACTGTTATGATATCCTGTGGCTTCCAGCAAGCCACAGGAGCCTCAACAAGTTCTTAGTCATTATCCCTCCATCATATTCTCAAACCCAGCCCATCACTGCGGCTTCATCTTTACTAGAGCTCCCAGGACTGTCAACCCGTTCCCAAGTGCTTGATGATCTAGGTCTGCTCTGAAACCCACAGTGAATAATATAAATACAAGGTTCTTCAAGGCAATTGGGAAGAGAGGACCTGGATCCCATGGCAATCTAATATTAACTTTAGCGTTCTAATTACCTTTAGTTGACTGTAGATTTCCACCTTGCATTCAAAAGCCCATCTTTCCGTCAGCTGCCTTCAGCGATCTTATGCTGATGATAACTTCTTAGGAGGAAGGTTTTATTTTTCTGAAAATCTGAAACACTAGAAAAAAGTCTTATTCTTGGATGCCAAGTAAAGAATTCTTTTTAAAAAATCTGTAAAGCAAGTCATTGTCTTCTGCTATTTTAAGAGTTAGAACTTGGTAGCAGTAAGCACTTTGCATTAATGTAACATTCTAATCTCTTGAAAAGAAAGTTTCCCATTATAGACTTGGTTTGTTGTTATGATTGAGGTAAAGGCCACCTGCAGGTAAACTTCTACACAGAAACTCATTTCTTCTGCTGGAAGATATCAAAAGTAGAAGGTGGGTAGTCATAGTGAGATTGCTTATCACCAGTGAACACGTCAATTGAGTCATACAAAGAACATTTTAAATGGATTTTTAAGAAGTTGAAAGGTTTGCTTCTCTTGATTAGTAGTGCAGGGAGGGGAGAAATAAGCATTCAACAACTAACAGGTAAATATAGTACTCTTTCCTGTAGACTCAGGACATTTGAAGAAGCTCATGCATGAATAAATCAGCAAGAAAAAAAATAGTGCCAATATAAAAGAAAATAGTTCATTTTCTTCTTGTTCCTATGAAGAAAGTCTTTTGTTTGCAGATTCATACTTCTGCAACAATTCTGAGAATAGGAAGCTATGCCAAGGATTAAAGCAAAACTTGGAGAATTTCCTTTAGTATCTAATTATGGTTTTATAAATTCTCCATCTTGATTTGTTAGAAGTTTAGACCCATAATTTACAAAATTATGAAATGGGGACGGTGTAACAACCTTCCCTCCTTCTCTCCTTGTGGTTTCTCTGTCCTGCCCTTCCTCACTGGTGTCCCTCCTGGTCATGTCATCTCTGTGCGCCTTCTTTGATCCCTTCTCCAGAACATCACTGCTCTCTCAAGGATGGACGAAATGACTGGCTTGAAAATCTGTCTAGCAGAGGATTTGAAACCCTCCATTTGTATTTATTTTAAGCCATCTCTTTTCTTTTTTCCATTTGTATTTTATGGCATAGTTGCCATGGGCTACTGGAATTTTGGTTTTAAAACAAACCAGAAACATTAAAGCCTATCTTTCAAGTGAATTATATTTTGTGATGTTGTTTGTTGACTTTTATTACAAAATTAGAGCTACATTATTCTGGAAGTAATTATAGTGTCTGCATAAGGCTAGTTTTTAAAATGATATATTTAAATGAATTATTATAGGTAAAAATATGAATGATTCTAAAAAATATTAATAATTTTTAAACCACTAAGAAAATAACATATATATATGCCTAAGTGACCATTACAATCGGTTGACTGGCCACCCAGCTGGTAACTATGATGGGCACTGACCCCCCAGCGGGCAGACACTCAATGCAGGAGCTGCCCCCTGGTGGTCAGTGTGCTCCCACAGCCAACCCCCCAAGGCCGGCCAACCTCCTGTGGTCCCTCCCCCTGGCTGGCCAGCCCCAATTGGCCCTGATCTCCGGCCAGGCCGAGGGACCCCACCCATACACGAATTCGTGCACCAGGCCGCTAGTATAGTAATAACTGAAAATAAGATTTCCCAAGCACAATTATTGTAAAATATCTGGATTTTGGTGCTTTTCACACATTGTCCCCATGGTTGTGGCAATTCTACATCTTTACATTAAAACTTTATAGTAATTTAGTTCACTATCTCCCGTCTTGAAATAACATCGAACTTTTAAGTTTATTTTGTGTATAAAAGCATGTGCCTTTCTGGGACCCTGAGATTTTCCCATGTTCTGTAACTGGAGTCCTATCCCAGAAGATTTGGCCAGCATCCTGCTCCCATTTGAGATAGGAGAGAGGTTGGGTTTGACTTCTTCATTAGGTCTCTGGCTTCCAGATAAAAGACCATCCTCAAAGGAGATATATCTCCTCCTCCAGCATGTCACCTCATAGGAAGAAGGCATATTCCTTTTCCAAGCGAGAGGCATCTGGAGGTATGGCAATTACATTCTGATCCAAACCCGAGGCTGCCTTTTTTTTTTCCTTTATAAATAGGCCAAAAAAAAATAATAATCTTTCTTCTGTTGCCTCTGGATGCCTTCTCAGGATCCTGACATAAGATGATGACCACAAGATATTATCACAAAATGTCTTGAATTCAGGGTGGCCATTTCTATTCAACCTAACCCCAAAGCCATGCCATCATTTAACTAAAAATAGACCATAGTGGTAATGATAGCTCACTGTCCGCTCTGCGGAAACTCCATATTCTCGCCAGATGTCTGGGGCAGCTGTTGGAAGGCACTCATTTCCCACTCCCGAGGTTTCTAGGCAGAGGTCATCCTTTCGAGGAGCACAGTGCGGCCTCCTCTCTCTCCTCTGGGAGGTAGTGACTGATCTGAGCAGGGAGCTTGGGCTAATGAACTGAGCAGTGCAGCTAAGCTCCTCCCTCCTGTATTGTTGGGGTCTGCTTCCTTGCATGGGCTTTAGGCTCTTCTTGATTGTGAAGTAAATGATACGGGCTTTGTCATTACAGGGGAGCAGGGGGCTGTGGTTTCCCAACACTGCCTTTAAGGGATGAATAAATCTTTTAATCCTGAGGTTAGAAATCAAGAATTCCATTCTTCTCTTGTTTCTGTACCTCCTTCTCCCAATGCTCTATCAATAACGAGGCTGACATTTTGTTCTTCATCTGCCTGCTTCCACTTCCTATCTCAAATGGTTCCGAACTCCCATGTAAAACAGGGGTATAAATGCATCAACCTCCTTGTGTGACAGCAGTCTCCAAAAGGAGGGGTTCCAGGAACTGGTCCTCGGCCCCCACAAGGTAGCATCCATTTATCTCTTTCCACCTCAATGATGAAGTCTTTAGTCCTGGCAAATATCAAAAACACCTGTGATGCCCCCAGTGTCACAACCCTTTTAACCAAAGGTACTGCTCCGGCTGTTGCTGGAATCAAAGCTGTAAAGGCCTGAAGGTGAGGACAGTGCTGTCTGTACAAAGGGCCCTCTTCATTGTTGGTGGTGGTGCTATCTCCTCTTATCACCAAAGCTGCTGACACCTTGGCTCTCAATGTCCCATAGATTCAACATATGACCCCCATATATCCTTCTTCTTGGGACCATGGCGTGAACACATGAGGACAAGACGGAAGGACAACCTGAGAGAAATACTCCATGCTGTCCAGCGCACAAATTTTAAGAGTGCCACTCGATGAATTTTATGTATGAGTATATCTGTGTAATGTCCACAAGAGAAATTCCAAACCTAAAGAAAGGGTTATTTGAGTCAAGGCTGAGGGCCAGACCTGGAAGTAAAATCTCAAAGGATTGAGCTGATGCTCTGGGGAGCAGCAGTTTTGCAGCTCATATTATATATTAGAATCAAAGGAGAAGACGTAAGGAAGGTTCCATGAAACCCATTGGTGATAGATCAGGGAGGTGGGAGAAGGCAAAGTGGGGAAATCTCTAGAATGGATAAAAAGCAAAATGGAGAGATACATACATCTCTTACATTGGTGGGTGCAGGACAGTTAACATTTAACACACACAGCTTACAGAAGGATGCGGGTAAAAGATAATGAGGAATGTTGGTGCAGCCTCACCCGGGACGGGGGTGTTTCTCTCTGGAGGTCTGGAGAAGAGCTCATTCTGACATTTGAAGTATGTTATCCTAGTTTCACAAAAACAATGGACAGCGCTTGCTCAAGGTAAAGATTATCTATTATTATAGGCCTAAGACCTGTCTTCCCATTAGAACCTGCTCAGTTAGGAATTTTTATGATCAGAGCATCCCATATGGTTGATTTCTGTTATTTAGCTCGTAAGGCCTGCCAGGTAGCAGAAACAGAGAACATTGTCAGCACTCCAAGGAGATCCCTCTCCTGCTTCCTCGGAGCTCAGATCTCCCCCGGCCCAAAGGTAATCATGATCCTGCTTTCTATCACTATAGATTGGTTTTGCCTGATCTTGAGCTTGAGGTAAATGGAATAAAATACATCTTCTCTTGTCATTTATGTGAGACGCATCCATGGTGTTGCATACATCTGTAGTTTGTCTATTGTATGCAAATGCCACCATTTATATTTCCATTATGCTGCTTTGGTTGGTACCAAATGTGTCTTTTGATGGGCCTATGCACTTTTTTTTGTTTCATTTTAACAGACTTTATTTTTTATAGCAGTTTTAGGTTCACAGCAAAATTGAGCAGGAGGTATAGACATTTCCCATATACCTGCTGCCCACACATATACAGAACCTTTCCACTATGTACAGCCCACACCAGGGTGGTACATTTTTTACAAACGATGAACCTACACTGACACATCATTATCGCCCAAAGTTCACAGTTTACATTAGGGTTCACTCTTGGTGTTGTACATTCTATGGGATTTAACAAATGTATAAAAACGTGTATCCACCATTACAATATCATGGAATAGTCTCACTGCCCCAAAAAGCCTCTGTGCTGTGCCTGTTCATCTTGCCCTCCTCCCTATCCCTGGCAACCACTGATTCTTTTCACGTCTCCTTACGTTTGCCTTTCCCAAAATGGCAAGTGGTTGAAATCACAAAGTATGTAGACTTTTCCGATTAGCTTCTTCTACTTAGTAATATGGATTTAAATTTCCTTTATGTTATTTCATTGCTTGATAGCTCATTTCCTTTTAGCACTGAATAATCCCCAATTGTCTGGATTTGCCACAGTTTATTTAACTATTCACTCACTGAAGGACATCTTGGTTTTTTTTCTCTAAATTTTAGCAATTATGAATAAAGATGCTCTAAACATGTGTGTGCAGGTTTTTGTGTGGACATAAGTTTTCAACTCTTTTGGGTACATAACTAAGAAGTACAATAAATAACTGGATTGTAAAAGTGTGTTTAGTTTTGTAAGAAACTGCCAACTGTCTTACAAAATGGCTGCACCATTTTGCATTCCCACCAGCAAAGAATGAGAGTTCCTGTTTCTCCGCATTTGATGTTGCCAGTGTTCCGGATTTTGGTCATTCTAATGGGTATGTAGTGCCATCTCATTGTTTTATTTTGCGTTTTCCTAATGACATATATGATGTAGGACATCTTTTCATATGCTTATTTGCCATCTGTATATCTTCCTTGGTAAGTTTTCTGTTCAGATCTTGACCCATTTGTTAATAGGGTTGTTTTCTTATTGTTGAGATTTGAGAGTTCTTTGTATATTTTGGATAACAGTCTTTAATAAGATGGGTCTTTTACAAATACTTTCTCGCAGTCTGTGGCTTGCCTCCTCATTTTCTTAAGAGTATCTTTTACAGAACAGACATTTTTAGTTTTAGTGAAGTCCAGCTTATCAATTCTATTTTTATGGCTTTTGCTTTGGTGCTATATCAAAAAAGTCATCACCATACCCAAGGTCATCTAGATTTTCTTCTATATTATCTTCTAGGAATTTTATAGTTTTGCATTTTAAATTTATTTCTATGACTCATCTTGAGTGTTTTTTATGAAGGGTCTCAGGTCTGTGTCTAGATACATTGTTTTGCATGTGGATATGTAGTTGTTATTGCTCCATTTGTTGAAAAGGCTATTTTTCTCCATTGTATTGCTTTTGCTCCTTTGTCAAAGATTAGTTGGATGTATTTGTGTGGTACTACTTCTGGGGTTTCTATTCTGTTCCATTGATCTATTTGTCTATTCTATGTGTCTATTTTCCAATATTCTGCTTGATTACTATCGCCTTATTGTCATTCTTCGATTCAGGTAGTGCCAGTGCTATGATTATATTCTTCTCCTTCAATATTGTGTCCACTATCCAGGGTGTTTTCATCTCATAAAGAATTTAGAATCAATTTGTTGATATTCAACAAAGAATTTGCTAGAATTTTTATTGGGATTGCATTAAATTTGTAGATTTAATTGTGATGGACTTTATAATATTGAATCTTCCTATCTACAAACATGGATGATCTCTCTATTTAGTTCTTCTTTGATCTCTTTCATCAGAGTTTTGTAGTTCTTCTCTTATAGATCTTGTACATATAAGATGTATACTTAAATATTTTATTTTGAGGGTGCTAATGTGAATGTATTGAGATTTTAATTTCAAATTGTACTTATTTATTGCTGGTTTACAAACATGTGATTGGCTTCTGCATATTCACCTTGTATCCTGAAACCTTGCTGTAATTACTTATTCGTTCCAGGAGTACTTTTGTTGATTCTTTCAGATTTTCTACATAGACAATGTGTCACCTGCAAACAAAGACAGTATTTATTTATTCTTTGTCAATCTGTACACTTTATGTTTTCTTATTGCATTAGCTGGAACTTCCAGTACAATGCTGAAAAGGAGTGACAGCACGGGACATCCTTGCCTTTGTTCTGATCTGAGGAACAATTTCTAGTTTTTAGTCATTAAGTATGATGTGTTGTAGTTTCTTGGTAGATATTCTTTATCAAGTTGGGGATGTTCCCCTTTATTCTTAGTTTGCTGAGAGTTTTTTTTTTTACAATATATTTTATTGATTTTTTACAGAGAGGAAGGGAGAGAGATAGAGAGTTAGAAACATCCATGAGAGAGAAACATCAATCAGCCGCCTCTTGCACACCTCCTACTGGGGATGTGCCCGCAACCAAGGTACATGCCCTTGACTGGAATCGAACCTGGGACCTTTCAGTCTGTAGGCTGACACTCTATCCACTGAGCCAAACCGGTCAGGGCTTGCTGAGAGTTTTTATCACAAATGGGTATGTCGGATTTTGTCAAATGCTTTGTCTGCATCTATGGATATGATTATGTGATTTTTCTTCTTTATCTTGATTATGTGATGGATTGTATTAATTGATTTTCAATTTTGAAGACACCTTGGATGTCTGAAATAAATGCCACTTAATTATGGTGTATACTTCTTTTTATACATTTTTATATTCAATTTGCGAATATTTTGTTGAGAATGTTTTGCATCTTATATTCATGAAGGGTAGTGGTCTATTGTTTTTCTTGTAATTTCTTTGCTTTTGATGTTAGTGTAGAATAAATTAGGAAGTATTCCCTCTGCTTCTACATTCTGGAAAAGATTGTAGAGAATTGGTATAATTTCTTACATAAATATTTAGTAGAATTCAACAGTGAACCTGTCTGGGCATGGTGCTTTCTGTTTTGGAAGGTTATTAATTATTAATTAAATTTCTTTAATAGATACAGGCCTATTCAGAGAGTCTGTTTTTTCTTGTATACATTTTAACAGATTGCCTCTTTCAAGAAATCAGTTCTTTCATCTAGAATATCCAATTTTCAGACATAGAGTTGCTCATAATATTTATTATTTTTAAAATTTCTGCGGGATCAGTAGTGGTGCCTCTTCTTTCATTTCTGATATTAGTTATTTATATTGTCTCTATTTTTTTTCTTAGTCCAAGTAGAGGCTTATCAGTTTCATCAATCTTTCAAAGAACCAGATTTTGTTTTCATTGATTTTTCTCTATTGATTAGCTGTTTAAATTTTATTAATTTCTGCTCTAATTTTTATTATTTCATTTCTTCTCCTTATTTGTGATATAATTTGCTCTTTTTTCTAGTTTCCTAAATTGAAAGTTTATATTATTGATTTTAGATCTTTCTTCTTTTCGAATATATGTATTTAATGCTATTAATTTCCCTTAAGTACTACTTTTGCTGAATCCCACAAATTTTGATAAGTTGTATTTCATTTTCATTTAGTTAAAATTGTTTTTAAATTTCTCGAGATTTCTTCTTTGATCTATGATTAATTTAGAAGTGTGTTGTTTAATCTGCAACTATTTGTGAATTTTCCAGCTATCTTTCTATTGCTATCTAGTTTAATTCTCTTGTAGTATGACAGCAGGCATTATATGATTTCTTTTCAACCTGTTTAGGTGTGTTTTATGTTCCATAGTGAGATTTGTCTTATTGAATGTTCCATGTGAGCTTAAGATAACTATTCTGTTGTTGTTCAAAAAAGTAGTCCATAGATATTAAATATATATGTTTGATTATGATTCTGTTGAGTTTAATAATGTATTTATTGATTTTCTGCCTGATAGATCTGTACATTTCTGATAGAGGGGTGTTGAAGTCTCCAGCTGTAATAATGGGTTTATCTATTTCTCCTTGCATTTCTATTAGTTTTTGCCCCATGTATTTTGAAGTTCTGTTGTTAGAAGCATATGTTAAAAATTGTTGTATCTTCTTGGAGAATTGACCCCTTCATTATTAAGGAATGCTCTTTATTTCTGATAACTTTGCTTGCTCTGTCTGAATTATTATAGCTACTCCTGCTTCCTTTTGGTTAGTGTTAGCATAGTGTATCCCTCCAGCCATTTACTTTTCATCCATATATTTCTTTATACTTAAAGTGGCTTTCTTGTGAACAATATAAAGTTGAGTTTTAGTTTGGGATCCACTGATAATTTCTCTTTTAATAGTATAGTTAGGCCATTGATGTTTAAAGTGATTATTGATAGAGTTGGATTAATATGTACCATATATATTACTGTTTTCAACTTGTTGCCTTTTTATTGAGGTGTAATCCTATCTAATAAAAGAGAAACATGGTAATTAGCCATACCTCCGCTACCCTTCCCATTGGCTAATCAGGGCGATATGCAAATTAACTGCCAACCAAGATGGCTGCCGGCAGCCAGGCAGTGAAGCGAACAGGAGGCTTGCTTGCTCCATGATGGAGGAAGCCAAGGTTCCCCGCCTTCTGCTGCTGGGCTCTGAGCTGCAGTTTAAGAAACATTGTTGCAATTATAGAAGCAAAAAAACCCCCCAGATACCTGCTTTCAGCCGTCAGAGCTGGAGCGAGCAGGATAGAAACAGTGTTGCAATTATAGAAGCCAAACAAACCAGATACCTGCTTTCAGCAGCCGAGGCCTCAAGCTGGAGAGGGCCTCAGAGCTAAAGCCAGCTTTCAGCTCCAGTGACAGCCATAGAAGGTAAATAAATCTCAGAATAAAAGAAAAAAAGAAAAAAAGGACAGGTTGGAAGCTTCAGTCGCCCACCAGCCTGAAAACGGCCCTCAGCCCCTCACCCAGACTGGTCAGGCACCCCAGTGGGTCCCCCACCCTGAAAGGGGTGTGACCAGCTGCAAACAGCCATCATCCCCTCATCCAGGCTGGCCAGGCACCCAAGCGGGACCCCCACCCTGATCCAGGACACCCTTCAGGGCAAACCAGCCGGCCCCCACCCGTGCACCAGGCCTCTATCCTATAAGAGTAAAAGGGTAATGTGCCTCCCAGCACCGGGATCAGCGGAGCCGTGAGGCCTCTCGAACCCAGGATCAGCAGAGCCGTGAGGCCTCCCGGCACTGGGATCAGCGGAGCCGTGAGGCCTCCGGGCCCCTGAAGCAGCATGACAGGGGCAGCACCCAAACCCCCTGATCGCCCTGCGGCTCTGTGTGTGACAGGGGGCTGGGCCACAACCTCCCTATCCGCCCTGCTCTGTTCGTGACAGGGTGCGGCACCCCAACTCCCTGATCGGCCCTGCTCTGTGTGTGACAGGGTGAGGCACCCCAACCCCCCCATGGGCCCTGCTCTGTGTGTGACAGGGTGGAGCCACAATCTCCCCATCGGCCCTGCCCTGAGTGTGAGAGGGGGGAGTGCCCCAAACCCCTGATCAGCCCTGCCTTGAGTGTGACAGGAGGTGGCTCCCCAACCCCCCAATTGGCCCTATCCTGAGCATGACTGGGGTGGCATCACAACCTCCCGATCCGCCCTGCTCTGTGCATGACAGGGGGCGGCGCTCCAACTCCCCAATCGGTCCTGCTCTGAGCCCAACCAGGGGCTGCACCTAGGGAGTGGGCCTGTCCTCTGCCACCCAGGAGCAGGCCTAAGCCAGCAGGTCATTATCTCCCGAGGGGTCCCAGACTGTGAGAGGGCACAAGTGGGGCTAAGGGACCCCCCCCCCCGCCCCCCCCCCGCCGCCAGTGCACAAATTTTTGTGCACTGGGCCTCTAGTTGGCATATAACATTATATTAATTGCAGGTGTACAACATAATGGTTCAAAATCTGTATATATTTTGAAATGATCACCACAGTAAGTCTAGTGAACATCCATCCCATAGTTACAAAATTTTTTTTTCTTGTGATGAAGACTTTTAAGATTTACTCTCTTAGCAACTTCTACTTTGTTCCCATATTCATATTTTTTAAACTTATTGATTTGAGAGAGAGAGAGAAACATCAATTTGTTGTTCCACTTATGCATTTATTGCTTGATTGCTGTATGTGCTCTGACCAGGGAATGAACATGCAACCTTGGCATATTGGGATGACCTCTAACGGAGCTGCCCAACAGGGCACTTTGTTCTTATTTTTAAATTAAATTCTTTTTCTCCCTTTTGTGGTTTTAATTGAACTTTGTGTATGGTTCCATTATGACCGAACGACCAGAACGACCAGTCGCTATGATGTGCACTGACCATCAGGGGGCAGACGCTCAATGAAGGAGCTGCCCCTAGTGGTCAGTGTGTTACCGCAGCCAACCTCCCTCTGCTGGCCAAACTTCCGCAGTCCCTATCCCTGGCCGGCTGGCCCCAATTGCCCAATAGGGGCCTGCTGGCCAACCTCCCATGGTCCCTACCCTCTCCTCCCGGCCAACTTCCCATGGTCTCCCCACCCCCCCCCCCACCTCTCCTGTGCATGAATTCGTGCACTGGGCCTCTTCTCTATAATAAATTCTAATATGCAAATGATTGTCACACCCTCATGCTGTAATGGCCGATCAGCAGGAGGCTGCATCCCTGCCTGCTGCGGGCCGGGGACATGACTGATGCTGCATCTCCACATGGCGCCGGCCAGGGACGTGATGTGCCGGCAGGGGCTTGACGGGGGTGGGGCCGGCTGGGTCTGGGTCTCTCGTGATTTCAAGGCACGCGCGGGTGGTTGGGGACTTGACTCTGGGTCCTGTGGCGCACCCCAGACTCTGACAGGAGGGAGGAGGGAGCCAGATACCTGCACCCAGGACCCACACAGCAGGGCATCAGTGGTTAGGGGTGATCTGGCTGGCAGGGGAGGGCAGTTAGAGGTGATCAGACTGGCAGAGGAGGGCAGTTAGAGGTGATCAGACTGGCAGAGGAGGGCAGTTAGGGGCAATCAGGCCAGCAGGGGAGGGCAGTTTGGGGCAATCAGGTTGGCAGGGGAGGGCAGTTAGGGGCAATAAGGCCAGCAGGGGAGGGCAGTTAGGGGCGATCAGGTCAGTAGGGGAGCAGTTAGGGGCATCAGGCCAGCAGGCAGAGGCGGTTAGGGGCAATCAGGCAGGTATGCCTTGTAATTTTTTTCTTGATAGCTGAATGTAATGCACTGGGTAAAAGGAATTTTAGTAAGTAGGCTTTTAGTGGCATGGTGCCAGAAGAGGAGAAACATTCTATAGTCCTATTAATAGGTCTCAAGGTTTTAGTGAGCCTATGCCCTGGGCTGTGAACTTCACAGTGCTTCTCAGTTCTTTCCCTCTCCTGAGGTGAGACAGGATGAAGTTGGGTTTTTCCCTTCCTCAGGTTGGTTAGGTTCTGGTAAAACCTAACAGGTTATATAACCGGACAACCAAGGGGTCTGTGCTGCCTGTCCCTACTTAAGCCAATTAAGCAGAGACAGGGTTGAATCATATATGAGCATTTATTCTAATCCTTCCCCCAGCATGGGAGAGCAGCAGGTCATCCACAAAAATGTGCTCTGCAGCCCCATTAGCCAGCTGCTTAGGACAAGGATTGCATGGGGAAGTAGGGATACAGGCCTGGGGAAGTAGGCTATGCAGGCTGGGCTGGGACTCCATTGTTTGGGCAACAGGGCTGTCAATCTTTCCATGATTATAGGCAGTTCTTGAATGAGAATGGACCGCATTCAAAGGTTGACTCCCAGGTCCAAGGTTGACTCCTAGGTCTCAGGGCGTACAACTCCCAGCCAGGTCAGAATGTCCTTTCTTTAGCCAACACAAGGCAATCATGGTTAACAGAGCATGATTAATCTTTCCCATAACCACAGCTAGTCCCCAGTATTCTATTCTTGCCCCTAACAGATTCTGATAAACTAGTTTCTCTTGTGGGCAGGTCTAGTTTAAAAAATAAAGAAACAAAGAAAGAAAGTATGCTCTGGCTTATTTCAAAATGGTTTCCTTTCCCCTCTCCTTTGCTGGAAGCATGAGGGGATTTTTCTTTGATATTCACAGTGAGAACTTCATAGAACTAAAGAGACTCACAGCTTTTACTGGAGCTAAAACTTACAAGTGTGTCCCTCCCCCTCTAGGATTTTTAAGTCTCAGACTTGTCCACATTGAGCCTTCAGCAATTTGTCAGTTACAGTTCAGGTTTTCTAACCTTGGTACTGGTTCCCACGGAGGCTTCTGCTCATGAGTTTCAGCTCCAGTAAAAGCTGTGAGTCTCTGTATTTGCCTGTTTGTCTCTCTACTTTGGAGGTAGGGGATTGCCCTGTGATTCACGTCACTGACACATCTAAGAGTTGTTTTATTTTTCTGTTTGTTCAGCTTGTTACTTGTTAGGATAGAGTTGTCACTGTAGGTAGCTAGGTATTAATAAGAAAGGAAGCAAAGGGAATTAGACATTGTTGAGATTCATGGGTGTTCGGGCGCCACATGTGCTGTGCCAGCTCAGCCAAGGGTTCGAAAACCTGAGTGAGGGCAACGAAAGGATGAAGAAATGCCAGACAAAGAGAATAAGCTGGGTCTAGGTGGATCTTCCTGTGCCTGGCTGAGGCCACAGAGAGAGATCCAGAGGCAAGTTAAGCCTTTATTTCATAGTCAGAGGTAAACAAGGTAGTGGTCACCATAGTTACAATGTTCTTGTGAGTTTCACTTGTTTTGGCAGCACTTGCTGCACCTCCCACAGCCCATTAGCTACCTAGGAAGGATCTAGGGAGCATCATAAGGTCAAGCCTAAGTATGCTAAAAGGACTGTGCCCTCTAAGCTGGGACTTGCTTGTGGCTTTGCCAACAGGTCAGTCTGAGGCTTAACCCTATAGCCGTGCCCTACACACAGGCTGGGGAGCATGAGCCTGTTTGCTTCGCCAGGAAGTTGTAGCTTCACACACACTCCAGGGCATCACAGTATTGCCCCCAAAGAATTAACACCCTTCCCTTGCCCGCTCCAGTACCAGATCGTTGGGGGAGCAAGGGGAAGTAAGCACATGACAACCTAAGTCAAAATATGCAGGGGGAGGTGCTTGACCATAGAGGCCTGTTAGTCATTGGTCAAGGGGTAGATCCATTAGAAGCCTGTGAAAGCTTTGGAAATTGATTGGTTATTTTGAAAAAGCTGCGGGTTCTTCCCACGCCCAAGGTAATATGAACCCAGATTAACGAAGAAGCTCTCTCTCTTGCTGGGTGACCAGCACGTACCCTGTGCACTCATGCATACTCTCTACATAGCCATGTGGCCTTAGCAACCATGTGGCTGACAGTGGGTCGTGTGGACTCCAAACACAGACTCCGGGGGAGGCGGGGCTGGATACCGCAGCACAGCAACGAATTGCAGCCGGGAACACAAGCTAAGCTAGCCAGACGCTGCACTGGATGAAGCGTTAATACAGCATGGGCTCTCTGGACGTTGGCCTTCTTTCTGGCCCAGATTTTCCATGGCAAGGTGGGACATTGGGAACCCAAGAGGGGCACTCTTTTGATTCTGCATTGAGCCCCCAAATAAATCTTACCACCAGACCTTATTCTCCCTTGCAGATCCCCAAAAGTGCTTTTTCATGCAGCACCACCGGGACCCCACTTCCACTAGCAATAGAGTGATGACTTCCAGCTTCCTTAGGTGCCAGACCAGAAACGGGATATACACTTATTTCTGTCATCTAGGAATAGAATTTCTGGGTCATGAAGTATGTTTGTTCATATTGCTAAAGCGTTTTCCAAAATGGTTGTACCAATATACACTACCTTCAGAAATGAAAAAGAGTTCTCATTGCTCCACACCCTCACTAGCTCTTGGAACTGCTAATTTTTTCATCTTGGCCATGCTGTGTAGGGCACCTCATTGTGTGCAGTGCTGTGTAGGGGTATCTCATTGTGCGCAATGACTAATGATGCCGCATGCACTTTCATTCCATGCTGTACTTAACTTTTATTTCAGTCCCTTTGTTTTAGACTTATTTACCTGAAACTTCTCTTGCTTTCTGAGGTTGACTCTGAGATATTTGGCTCGTATTTCCCCTTTCCCTTATGTCTATTGCTATTTGCCTGCTCTGCCCATTGAGTTCTGTACCAGCCTCCAGGATACTCAAGCCTCACTCTTTCTGCTCCAACTACCATGAGGGTAGTTAAGAAAGAACTAGCTCTGGCCAGGCTGCTCAGTTGGTTGGGGCATCGTCCTGTCCACCAAAAGGGTGTGGGTTCAACTCCAGGCAGCCACATCCCTAAGTTGTAGGTTTGATCCCCAATTGGGGCATGTGCATGAGGCAACCGATCAATGTTTCTCTTGAACATCAATGTTTCTCTCTCTCTCCCCCCTCTCTCCCAAATCCATAAAAACATGTACTCAGGTGAGGATTTAAAAAAAGAGAAAGAAAAAAACTAAACACCAACACTTTCTTCCTACAATAACTCCCACCCTCTAACTTCCCACCAAAGCTCCCTGGATTCCCATGCGAGTAGACCCCCAGTCTCTTACTGTGTCTGATGATGCCCATGTGTCATGGTGAGAATGGCATTACCTCAGGCAGGGGCTCTGCCACACTTAAGTAAATTAAAGGAATAATTTAAAATTTCATTCTATGGATTTTTACTGAACAGAAAATGCCAGAGATATGACTTGGACATGACTCTGGGTTTCTTCTAAAAGACAATTCAAATTTTCAGTTCACAGAGATTCCAAAACCAGAATTTAACTGGTGACTCTCCAACTGCTGCCACTGGGGGCTGGCCATTAAGAAGCCACAGGTCTGTTAAAAGCTTTTGAAAAATAGAAGTTGTCTTCTACAGTTGGTGCTAATAAAACGATATCTTTGTCTAGGAATGATTTTAATTTTAGAAAGTTAGTAAAAGTAATAGAGAGAAATGACTTAGTTTGGAATGAAGTTTCCAATTGCAAGTACAGTAGGTTCTAGAATAACTTTGTTTCCTTCAATGCCATTTCATCACAACGTTGGGTTCTGGTCGGGGCCACTGTCTGTGTGGAGTTTGCCTGGTTTCCCCGTGTCTGCATGGATTTTCTCTGGGGACCCCAGTTTCCTCCCACATCCCAAAGATGCGCACATGATGGAAACTGCGGTGTCTCACTTGCCCCAGAATGGCGAGTGTGGGTGTGTGAGGCGTCCCGTGATGGGAGGGTGTCTGTCCCACTTTGCACCCTGAGCTGCCAGGAGAGGCTCTGGCTACTGGAAACCCAGAACTGGAATAAGAGGTTTGAAAATGTATTATCTTACTTGTTTTTAGTAATCTTTCTTAAATGTATGGAAAGCTCACATTTATTTCAATGTTTAATAAGGTTTTTGGGTCTCTATTTAGAAGTTTGCTGATATTTTTGCGACGAGAAATTTGCCGTAGGAACATACCTCTTGTTTATATCCATTAGCTTGTGGTAAATTGGTTCCGTTACACGTCATTTCGCTTAAGGTCACGGTTCCCAAGAACAATGTTAAGAGAGGATTTGTACTCATGCTACTGCTGGTTACTGTATTGAATTGAGATCCCAATTATTTGAGCAAATTAAAAGTTACGCATTACCCACAGCTGATTATGATAAAAACCATAAACATTACCAAACAGAGAGTGGTGGCTTAATTTAGAATTAATAAGTTGAAAGAAATAGAAGATACCATGAGTTTTGAACTCAAATTAGCAAAATCTTTTTTAAAACTTGATTCTTTATTTGAAGATTGTTTTTAACAGTAAACTGCTCAAATTTCTTCTGTGTAGTATTGAACCAGTTTCTACATAAAAAGAATTAGAGAATTGGTTTCAAGTCTGTCCACAGAAATCAATAATTATGCATCTTTGAAATATAAACATATTATTTTGAAAGTTGAAATTAAACCTTAAGGGTTTCAGCAGGATTTATTTTAGTGTGTAAATTCTAGCATTGGTTTCCCAAAGTGAGTTTTAAAACAGATTCTCAAACAATAATATGCACCTGGGGATCCTGTTAAACTGTAAATTCTGATTCATTAGGTCTGGGAGGTGGCCTGAGATTCTGCATTTTAACAAATTCTCAAGAAATGCCAATACTACTGGCCTGCAGATCACACTCTGAGTAGCAGGGCCAGTGGCCCCTGAGGAGCCCTCATTATTTATGAAAACACAGCTGGGAATGGTACTGAAAGTGATGTGTTGCAACAGGAAGAACAATGCCCAAGTATCAAATGACATTAGTTCAAGTTTAAGTCCTGCCAGTTGCTAGCTGAGCATTCTTAAACAAATCATGCAATGATTCTGAGCTTCAGTTTCCTTACCTATTATATGTGTGTAATACCCACCTTACCTAGCTCAAAATACAGTGAAATTTCTTCTTACTTGAAGGTTAGGTTCTAAATAAATGTGTAAGGCAGAAATGTACGTATATATGTACGTATATGTAATGTAATGATATATATGTATATGCTTGGAAGTACCTTTAAATCTCTCATTAAGTACATCATTTAAATAAACCCAACACAGGTAAGTAGAGGTTTTGCATCTTTGTCTACATGGTGATCTCATTCTAGACTGTTGGCATCATGGTTTGTTATAACATCTTCCAGTCCCAATGAGGTTCAAATTCCCTTCCATCACCAAGAAGGGGTGGAGAGTACAGTAACAGTTCAAATCACCTAAGGATTGCCCCCCGCCCCACATCCTCAAAGACAGAGAGTAATTTCAAATTAACGTTCAAATACATTAATGTAAACTGCTGTATTCTTTTTCAGAAAGACTAATCCACGACATTCACTTATAAACAGAAACTTAAATTGCAACAGATGTTTCCCTTTTTGAAACGGTTCTTGAATTCATTGACAGACCTTTGGCTAAACTGATGAATTAATTTGTTCAGGCCAGATTTCATAAATCCTCTAATAATTCTTCCCTTTACACATATTGACTTGATTTTTGAGATCTACAGCATGTGGTTTAAACGTTTTAACCTTTACTACTTTAATCAACTAACATTTATTTCAAGATTGGATGATGACCGGCCATTGAAAGATACAGTTAACTGAAAAAATAAAGCCTAATTTGTCAGTTAAATAAACCTGGGTATCTAAATAATAAGTAGAAATCAATCTGTGTCACGGAATTTTGAAACGTTTGGCAGCTTTGATGTAACTCTTTCTCTTCCAGAGCCATGTCGATGATAAATTTCTGGGTATCGCTACCAAGCTTGGAAATGCATATTGTTGCCACACTTAGATGATTTAGCATGGCCGTATACAAGCTGGTTTTTAACTATACGAGTAGATTTATTTATGATGTGTTAGACTCTTTTTTCATTAATACATGAAAGCTAAGTACCAATTTAGCATGGTTCAAGTCAGGCTTTAATACAAAACTCAGCAGAGCTATTGAAAATGTAGTCTTCTTAACTCACTACACTAAACTTGACATGAACATTGCTTCCCATAAACAAGTTTAAGATCAAGTTTGGTAAAATCTTTCAAAGAGTATATATAAACACTTTAAAGAAATGTTTATAGAAAACTTGATTTCTAGACCCTAATTTACCAAAGTCGTGGGTCTTTTTTTGTGTGGCTAATTCTAAAAGGGGAGTATAACAAGTAGTATTTGTTATAACAAGAATGGATTTAAGGTGGTAACATGTTCCTTTTTGATATGAGCACTCTTATTGTCTAGTATTCCCATCAGATCATTACAGTGAAACTGGGCATAATTTTAGGATAGCATGCCTTCTGTGTATTGGGAAGGTCATGGCTCTGACTGTCCTAATCTTAGGTTAGTTAGGTGTAAGACAGAGGGTAAAATACACAGAACAGTGTTTCTCAAACTTGAATGTATATTAGAATTATCTAGAGGCCTAGTTAAGACACATTGCTCAAGGGTGCCAATGGGAAAAGGACCCTTTCAACAAAGGATGCTGGGAAAACTGGATATCCATATCAAGAGAATGAAGCTGTATCTTACCTTACACCAGTGGTTCTCAACCTTCCTAATGTCGTGACCCTTTAATACAGTTCCTCATGTTGTGGTGACCCCCAATTTCATTGTTACAAATTGAACATAATTAAAACATAGTGATTAATCACAAAAACAATATGTAATTATATATGTGTTTTCCGATGGTCTTAGGCGACCCCTGTGAAAGGGTCGTTCGACCCCCAAAGGAGTAGTGACCCACAGGTTGAGAACCGCTGCCTTCCACCATATATAAAAAAATAACTAAAAATGAAACAAGAACCTAAACACAGAAACTAGAGCTATTAAACTCATAGAAGAAAAGAGAAAATTAAAACTCAGTAAATTCTTAGAAAGCTTCATAACATTGGATTTGGCAATGATTTCTTGGACATGACAGCAAAAGCACAGGAAAGGAAAGGAAAAAAGTAGGTAGAACTTCATAAAAATTAATAACTTTTGTGCATCAAAGGGCACTATCAGGAAAGTGAAAAGATAACCCATAACATGGGAGAAAATTTTGCAAATCACATATCTGATAAGGGATTAATATCCAGAATATATAGAGAACTCATAAAACTCAACAACAAAAACTTAACCACCCAATTCAAAAATGGACAAAGGTTTGAATAGATATTTCTTCAAAGAAGATATACAAATAGTCAATACGCTCATGAAAAGATGTTCAGGATCACTAATCATTAGGGAAATGTTAATCAAAACCACAGTGAGATATCAATTCACACCCATTAGAATGGCTATTATTTAAAAAAAACTAGAGGCCTAGTGCATGAAATTTGTGCATGGGGGGGGGGGGGGAGCTCCCTCAGCCCAGCCTGCACCTTCTCCAATCTGGGACCCCTTGGGGGATGTCTGGCTGCCGGTGTAGGCCCAGATCATCCCTCTTGCAATCTGGGACCATTGGCTCCTAACCACTCACCTGCCTGCCTGCCTGATTGCCCCTAACCTCTCTGCCTGCCTGCCTAATCACCCCTAACTGCCCTCCCCTGCTGGCCTGATCTCGCCCTCAACTGCCCTCCCCTGCTGGCCCGATCTCGCTCCCAATAGCCCTCCCCTGCCGGTCCGATCTCGCCTCCAACTGCCCTCCCCTGCTGCCCTGGTTGCCCCCAACTGCTCTCCCCTGCTGGCCTGATTGCCCCTAACTGCTCTCCCCTGCTGGCCTGATCGCCCCTAACTGCCTCTGCCTGCCTGATCGCCCCTAACTTCCCTCCCCTGCTGGCCTGATCTCGCCCCCAATGGCCCTCTCTGCCTTGGCCTCCACCACCATGACTTTGTTCAGAAGGAAGTCAGATGTCCGGAAGATGGCCAGTTGACCCCGTCTAATTAGCATATTACCTTTTATTAGTATAGATAGATTATATAGAATAGGATTGCTTAAAAGGGGGGTGGGGAGCCTTTTTCAGCAGGAGGAGATGTTCTTGGCATACAAAAATACATAATCCCTATATCTGGACTGATAGCCAGCCATATGCACTATACTGCCAAACCGGTCATAAAAATATTGAACCACTTTCTTACACCTTACACCAAACAGCTGTTGCCCTTAAAACCCCTACTCATCCCCCACCTTAGGTTCTGCCTTTGCAGGTCACCCAGATTAGGTTCTGATTTGTCAGTTTCTATGCCAGACAGCATCAAAAGCTTCACCTTCTAGGCAGCAATTGGCTCCTCACACTTCACCCAGTTTGGTTCTGATTGGTCAGTTTCTATGCCAGTCAGCGTCTCCGGGCCTATTTCTGGGCCTAATCAGAGCGGCAGGGCTGACCAGCAGCCCCCGTGGAGGCCCAGAAAGAAACAGAGGCATGGCTACTGGTGAAGCCCGGAGAGGAAAAAAGAGGCAACAGCTGATCAACAGCTACCATGGAGGCTACGAATCAGACCCTGCCTCTCTCTTTGGGCCTCTCTCTGGGCCTGATCCACAGCCCCCTTAGCAGTCAGTGCTGGGTTGCTGCACTCACAGCAGTGGCAGTCAGTGCTGGGTCGCCATGGCAACCCAGCACTGACTGCAGGACTGACTTCTGGTCAGTCGAGCCTCTGGTCATTATGGAACCTGGGTTTTTATATATAAGGATAAGGAAAAGAAGTGTTGGCAAGGAAGTGGAGAAATCGGAACTCCTATGCATTGTTGGTGGGAATGCAAAGTAGTGCAACCACTGTGAGAAACAGTTTAGCAGTTATTGAAAGAGTTAACATGAATTACCACATGATCCAACAATTTGTATATACTAGTATATATTCAAAGAATTGAAAGCAGAGACTCAAACATATACTATACACCTATGTTAATAGCAGTGTTGTTCACAATAGCTAAAAGGTAGAAACAACCCAAATGTTCATCAACAGATCAATGACTAAACAAGATGTGATAAGTACATACAATGGACTATTATTCAGCTATAAAAAAGAATGCAATGTAGATACATGCTACAACACAGATGAACCCTGAGAACATTATGCTAAGTGAAATAAGCCAGACACAGAAAGACAAATCCTATATAACAAAAGCCTAGGTGGTGTCGTGCAACATCGTCACAAGATGGCTGCTGTGACGATGTCACAAGATGGCCACCACAAGATGGTCATCACAAGATGGCTGGCAGGGAAGGGCAGTTGTGGGTGATCAGGCCAGCAGGGGAGGGCAGTTGGGGGCAACTGGGCCTGCAGGGGAGGGCAGTTGGAGGTGACTGGGCCTGCAGGGGAGGGCAGTCTGGTGTGACCAGGCCTTCATGGGAGGGCAGCTGGGGGTGACCAGGCCTGCAGGGAAGGGCATTTGTGGGCAAACAGGCCAGCAGAGGAGGGCAGTTGGGGATGATTGGACTGGCAGGGGAGGGCAGTTGGGGGCGATCAGGCCAGCAGGGGAGTGGTTAGGGGGCGATTAGGTTGGCAGACAGAAGTGGTTAGGGATAATCAGGCAGGTGGGCAGGCCAGCAGTTAGGAGCCCACAGTCCCGGATTGTGAGAGGGATGTCTGACTGTTGGTTTAGGCCTGATCCGGGTCTAAACTGGCAGCCAGACATCCCCCAAGGGGTCCCAGATTGGAGAGGGCACAGGATGGGCTGAGGGACAACCCCTCCTCCATGCACGAATTTTGTGCACTGGGCCTCTAGTATTATATAATTTCATTTATATGAGGTACCTAAAATAGGAAAATTTAGAGAGAGAGAAAGTAGGATAGAGGTTATCAGGGACTTGGGAGTGGGATGGGAGAAAGCAGGGTTATTGTTTAATGGGTACAGAATTTCTATTTGGAATAATGAAAAAGTTCTGGAGATGGATAGTTGTAATGATTGCAGAACAATGTTAATGTACTTAACATCAATGAGTTATATATTATACAAATGGTTAAAAGGGTAAACTTATATTATGTATATTTTACCACATAAAAACAACAACACAGATTCCTGGGCCCTATCCCCAGAGTTTCTGAATCTATAGATTTGGTTTGGAGCCAGAGAATTTACAATTCTAACATTTTCCCAGATGACGCGCAGTTCTGATGGCCTAGAATCCATACTTGAAGAACTCTCCTTTAAAGACTGGTTCTTCTTACCCAACAAGAAAAGGAATTCAAAAGAAGATTTTAAAAATAAAAATGATTTCAAATTGTATGCCAACTCTGATTGAAGGTGGTAGATGCCTGAAACTCAGTGTTAAGAAGGAGTCTTTATTTAAAAAATATATTTTTATTGATTTCAGAGAGAAAGGGAGAGGGAGAAAGAGATGGAAACATCAATAATGAGAGAGAGGAGAAACCAAGATGGCGGCATAGGTAAACACCGGAAATTGCTGCCTCACACAACCACTTCAAAAATACAACTAAAAGACAAAACGGACATCATCCAGAACCACAGGAAGGCTGGCTGAGTGGAAATTCTACAACTAGAAGAAAAGAGAAAAGCACCCTGAGACTCAGAGGATGTGTGGAAGTAAAGTGCAGAGGTACGGAGGCGCACGTGGAAAGGGCTGGCAACTGAAGACACGGTTATCTTTTTCAATCAGGAGGGAGTCTCAAGCTCCCGACTGCTCTGAACTCCAGTTCCGGGTGGGTCTCTGGGGACTCAGACTCATACGGGGAGAAACTGGACTGTCTGGCATTGGTCGGAACTCGAGGGCGGCTTTCTCTTAGAGGTGCTTGCAGCGATTGCCGGGACACTGAGACTCGGGGCCTCTTAGGGTAGGACTGAGGATCAGTCATAGCTGTTTCCTCCACCCTGTTGATTCCCTGAGACCCTGCCCCACCCAAGCTGGTCACAGAGGCTTTTGCATATGAAAGGCCTGGCCCTTTGCAATCTGAAAATTACCTAACAAACTGCAGCTGGGTCAGAGAGACCCAGAACTTCCAAAAGAAGACCCAAGACCCCACAGCAGCTTGCATTGCTTCACAGCTGGGCCTCATCTGGGCACCTCCAAACCCCAAACAAAGAAGAGGAATCTGCAGATCTCGCCATAGCTCCTGCTGGGTAGCCTCAGGCAGAGGCTAAATTAGCACCTCCTTAGAGATCCAAGAGCCAGTGTCCCCAGTGGTCAGAGTGGGACCATCCAGACTACAACTCCTCAGATCCATAAGGGACACACTCAGGGGGAAGACTCAGTGAGCACCAAAGCCCCACTGAAGCAAGTCTTGCCCCAGAAGGGTGTCTCCAGCACAGATGTTCTCCCACCATAGACACAGCTGATTCTCACAGCCAATTGGCCTGGAGGTCAATTCCTCCCAGTGATACCTACAACAATCAAGGCTTAACTACAACAAGACTGTGCACAAAGCCCACAAAGGGGTGCACCAAGAGTGTCCACCTCAGGTAATTGGGGAGGCTGAGCCATGGGGCCCTATAGGACACCTAGCACAGAAAGCCACTCTATCAACACAGGGAAGCATAAAAAAAATGCAGAGACAAAGAAACAGGTCACAAATGACAGAAATGGAGGAAAGCAAACTACTGGATATAGAGTTTAAAACCACACTTACAAGGTTTTTCAAGAATTTTCTAGAAACCACCGATAAAGTTAGTGAGACCCTCAAGAAATCTAGTGAGACCCTCGAGGATATGAAAAAGGACCAACTAGAAATTAAGCATACACTGACTGAAATAAAGAATATTATACAGAGTTCCAACAGCAGACTAGAGGATCGCAAGAATCAAATCAAAGATTTGAAATACGAAGAACCAAAAAACACCCAACCGGAAAAACAAAAAGAAAAAAGAATCCAAAAATATGAAGATAGTGTAAGGAGCCTCTGGGACAACTTCAAGCATACCAACATCATAATTATAGGGGTACCAGAAGAAGAGAGAGGGCAAGATATTGAAAACATATTTGAAGAAATAATGACAGAAAACTTCCCCTACCTGGTGAAAGAAATAGACTTACAAGTCCAGGAAGCGCAGAGAACCCCGAACAAAAGGAATCCAAAGAGGACCACACCAAGACACATCATAATTAAAATGCCAAGAGCAAAAGACAAAGAGAGAATCTTAAAAGCAGTAAGAGAAAAAAAGTCAGTTACCTACAAGGGAATACCCATACGACTGTCAGCTGATTTCTCAACAGAAACTTTGCAGGCCAGAAGGGAGTGGCAAGAAATATTCAAAGTGATGAATAGCAAGAACCTACAACCAAGATTACTTTACCCAGCAAAGCTATCATTCAGAACTGAAGGTCAGATAAAGAGCTTCTCAGATAAGAAGAAGATAAAGGAGTTCATCACCACCAAACCAGTATTATATGAAATGCTGAAAGGTATCCTTTAAGAAGAGGAAGAAGAAGAAAAAGGTAAAGATACAAATTATGAACATGAAATACACATCTATTGACAAGTGAATCTAAAAATCAAGTGAATAAATAATCTGATGAACAGAATAAACTGGTGAATATAATAGAATCAGGGGCATAGAAAGGGAGTGGACTGACTATTCTTGGGGGGGAAAGGGGTGTGGGGGGTGCAGGAAGAGACTGGACAAAAATCATACACCTATGGATGAGGACAATGGGGGGGGGGTAATGGGAGAGGGTGGGGTGGGAACCAGATGGAAGGGAGCTATGGGGGAAAAAAGAGGAACAACTGTAATACTGAACAATAAAGATTGAATTAAAAAAAAATGACAGGGAATCATTGATTGGCTACCTCCTACATGCCCCCTACTGGAGATTGAACCTGCAACCCAGGCATGTGCTCCAACCGGGGATTGAACTGTGACCTCCTGGTTCATAAATTAACGCTCAACCACTGAGCCACGCTGGCCAGGTGAGAAGGATTCTTGAATCGTGCCCAGGCTCAGTGGTAGAAGTCTCAGTACAGAGTAGCAATATCCACCATAGTTTTAGGAGGAGTGACTGACAGCACAGATGCCACATATGTATCACCCACAGGTTGATAGTTTTAGTCTTGTTCTTATGGTATTCATTTTATACACTCGATTTAATTAATATCACAGAATTAGATCTCTTTGATGGAAGGCTATTGAAAAGGTAATTAAATGTGGCCTAGCCAGGGTGTTGGGTCTTACATTTTGGTGGGGGTGGGATGAGGAAATAGAGGAGGAGATGAGAGAATTGGAATAAAGAGAAGGAGGCACAAGGACAAAAACTGAGAGAAACGAGCTGGAGAAAAGAGTAGGCAATAGAAAAGTATGTGCAAAATGTTCTTGTAGATTCCCAAGTACTCAATTAATAACAGACCGAAGCTGGAGAACTGGGTTGAAGACTAAAGACTGTGAGGGGGGTAAGGGTGGGCAATGCATTTTTCAGGGACCAGCCTCATCACTTGCTCAGCTCAGAATCTCTCAGGCATGGCTTTTCTTAGGCAAGTTGTACCAGAAGCCTGGGTTACATCTGGAATTCCAGAACTCTCCGTGGTTTGAATATGGCCAAGAGAACACACGTGGTCCACAGGCTGCATTTTTGCCACCCACAACTTTGGGCCACATTTATAGGAGCCAGTGAGAGAATCAAACTGCTGAGTCAGAATAAAACCTAACACTTTAAAAAATATTATCCAAATAGACAGCCATACATGTTGCCATATTAAGCAGGAGAGTCATCCCATTAACAATAATCTATTGAGACACAAAAGGCATTTACGGCACAAATTATGTTATAAATAGAGGTAAAGCAGACGGGAATGTGAAGTCAGGAATCCTAAATTCTGCTGCAAGCCCAAGCTCTAAAAAAAAAAAATGCATTCACCTCTCAATTCAGTTCAGTTTAATAATATTTCTCTAGTATCTACTAGGCACTTAGGTGGTGTATGAATAAGACCAAGCATCTGACTTGAAAGTACTTAAAATCTAATGACAGGGATAAGGTGAATACATAAATCAATAAATGCATGACATGGTATTAAAGACGCTATGATGAGAGACAAGCCAAACATTGACCAAGATTAAAAAAAAACAACCCACAGTAAGCTATTAACTTATCCAAAATCAATTGGAGTGCACTTAGCACGTCCAGCTCCCGACACAAAGTAGGCATTTAATAAATGGGTTTTTGGTTTTTTTTACTGAATTAAATGACCATATCTCTTCCCAGGCCTAAACAGTCTGATAATGGCCTAATTTATTCACTCTTAATTTGCATAACTAGACCAGTATCTACTTCTGTGCCACAAAAACATACATTGAGAATTGTGAAATGGCCCTGGCCTGCGTGGCTCAGGTTGGGCATTGTCCTGTGCAGTGAAAGGTTGCCAGTTTGATTCCCGGTCAAGGCACGTGCCTGGTTGCAGGCTTCCATCCCCAGTAGGGGCTGTGCAGAGGCAGCTGATCAATGTTTTGCTCTCATATCAATGGTTCTCTCTCCCTCTCCCTTTCTCTCTCACTGTCACAAAAAAGAAAAAAAAAAGAATTGTGAAATGCTTTATAGTCCTGGGCTCCTCAGGTGGAAGATGAGCAATTTTGGTACCATCTACAAAATAAAAACATAAATCAAAGAGAGTTTAAATAGAAGAGGATCTTGAGAGAGCCATAAATAGAAACATGGCTAAAGAGAAGTTAAAATCTGTAGTAGGGTCAGTAGAGTTGAAGGCAATGCTTATGTACTGTTAACCGGTGAAACTCGTGTTTGCTTCTACCAGAGGAGAATGGAACAATTCTCAAGAGCAGACTGTAACAAGTTCTACACACCATGTATGAGTCAGTCACCCAGTTCTCTGTCAGCACCCAGTTCCTATCCCCCATCCTATTGGGCGCGCTGACTCACTTTGCGGGGCTGAGGTGGAATGTTTGTGAGTGCTGGGACCCCTTCATTCTGCACCAGGAGGGCAGCCCCGCACATCCGGCTTCCTGTGCTTGGCAACAGGGAGCCCATGTTGCGGAGGAAAAGGAACAGGAGTCGAGCTCCTTGGAATTTCTTGGCAGTGGAAAACATTTTTTAAAGGAAGTGACTTCAAGGCAGTGACTCAAAAGTTATGAGGTTCTAAATGTGTTTTAGCAACTTTTTTTTTTTTTAAGGAAAAGCCTAAAACTGATTAATTTATTTCTGTTCTTCTGAAGAATAACCATAAATATGTTATGGTTCTTAGTCATAATTAACCTCACTAAATACATAAACAAGCAAAAGCCCAGGTGAAATAATACAGCAAATAGAATGAACGGAGAGAAATCAGGCCTTTTGAAGAATATGATAGAATGCCGCAATACAGGATTTTATTATCTGCTTTACAGTTTTTATAAGGATGAAATTATAATTCCTTTCACTTTTCTGTATAAAATGTCTGTCTTTAGTGCATTACTACTTGACAAATAAGTGAAGGTCTAAGTAACTAACATAATAATATCACATTTACCATGTAATGTGTTAGGTAATAGTGAGGCATTCCTTCAGCCACCAACCAGTGTCCACACCTAACAAAATTATCTAGTTTCTCTGGAACTAATTTTCTGCCTCAGATTGTGTGCCCCCAGAAGGAGACCCAGCAGCAGATCGGAGTGCAAACAGTTTCGTGAGGAGGGACGGGAGTGGTGTGCTGGCCTCGGCGCTCTGGCTGCCCTGCTGACTGTGCACATCTCTTCTCAGGTCAGCGACGTCACGCTGACATCTTGGAAGAGTGGTTAGACCAGGTGATCAGCAGGTGCTGCGCATCAGGCTGCGTATTTTCACTTCGTTTTCCCTGTGTTGTGAGCACCAGTTTACCGGCACACATCGGCATAGAAACGGAGTGGAGCAGAGCAGTAAGGAAGGGAAGGGGAAGCAAACAGTTCAGGGCACATTGCTAAGCCTGCTGCCGCTGGAATTAAACTGGGGTTTAACTCTGTGCAGAAACTGTGGGGAACAGTACAGGGCCCACTGCGAAGGTATAACCGTACAAAGGGGTAGCCATTGCTGAGGGTTGGGGAGGCTGGGGTATTTATACAGCAGCCGCAACCTGTCACTGTAAAGGCTGTGGGAGCAGGGGTGGCTGGTGCCCCCTGGCACTTCTGCCCCCTGTGAGTGGGGGGCCGTGGCCGCATCCTCAGAAGGAGATGACGCCCCCAGCAGCCGGAATGTGGCAGGCCAGCACTGAAGTGATAGGACCCGTTAGGACACCAACAGCATCTGTTATAATATCTTTGCCTACAAAATAAAAATAAAAGCACCCACCGGCTCATCTCACATGAACTTAGTGGAAATATTCTAACACAAAATATATACACATATATTCTTTTATAGAAAGTACTTGACATTCCTAAGAGAAAGGCAACCTGTTTATTCATTGTATTATTGTTGTTCTAAACATGATAATGAATAATAATAACCCACCAATCTAGAAAAAATAATTCCTTAACAGAAAGTATAGTTTATTTTTTTCATAAATAAATGTCACTGCTGGTGGCCAGCAATCTGTGAAGCTGAAATTGCTGGGCACATAGTATACAATTTGGGGCCTAGGCAAGGGCCTCTAAAATTACCTTCTCATGGGACTATTCTGATCCCTAACGTTTCCCCCATTGGTTCCCTCACTGGGTTTGGAGCATGAAAGGCCCTGGTGATGATTAAGTAAGTCATTTAAAATATATAAAAGCCTAAGCGACCGGCCAACTGGCCAACCAGCCGACTGGCCGACAGCTATGATGTGCACTGACCACAAGGGGGCAGATGCTCAATGCAGGAGCAGAAACCACAGGCATGAAAACATGGAACAGACTGATGAATCTCAGAGGAAAGTGGGGAGGGAGAAGGGTGGGAAGAGATTAACCAAAGATCTTATATGCATACTAGAGGCCCAGTGCACGGATTCATGCACTGGTGGGGTCCCTTGGCCTGGCCTTCGGGGATCAGGCCGAAACCAGCTCTCCGACATCCCCCAAGGGATCCTGGATTGCAAGAGGGCACAGGCCAGGCCAAGGGCATGCACCGGGCCTCTACTTTTAAAATAATACATGAACCCACAAGCTGGACTGATATGCTTGCACTGATGAGCTATCAGAATGCTGGTTGTTAAAGGGAGTTTTACAATAGCAGCAGCTTGGGGAAAATTCAGAACCTGGACTCCTGGGTGAGGACAAGCCAGTGCAGACTGAAAAAGTCAGAAAACAGAAGGCACTCCACTCCAAGATCTGCCCACAGCTGTCCTGTCTCCACAAGCCTGTCCCTGGCATAGCACTGCCAGGGTCTGGCCTTAGTATATTAAAGTAGTTGAGTGGCAACTGACCCTAAAATGCTTCAGTTACTCTCTTCCTGATGCCCAAAATTCTACTGTTATTTCTTGGACTTAAAATAGAAATCCCCTTTTAGACTGTAAGCAACTGAGCCTTAACAGTAAGTTAACGGTTTGTGGGTGAGAGAAGGCTCGGGAGAGGAGAGGACTCTGAGATAGGAGATAGCAAGGACACAGGATCCCTGGAAGGTCTGTGTGGTCTAAGAGAGAGGATAAAGGAAGACCAATAGGAAAGAAGCAGCAGACCATGAAACAGGTGTGGGCATGTGTTCCAAAATGAACTAAGCCAGTTTGGCGGCGCACCATTCTTAGGCTCCATTTGGTCTAAGGTAACAGTAGCTGAGAGAGAAGTTTTCTGTGGGTGAGAGTTAGTGAGTTACCTACCACCTCACTATCAGGTTATAATGAAAGGAAGTCTCAGTTACCTTCCAAACATTTACCAAACACATTCCCAGTAAGTGGGCCGCAAACACTTCTTATCACCTGTTTCATAAACTGCACAAAGTCCCAGATTGCTACCCTCTGACCACTACATTGCATGAAAAGGATCACTTGAGAAAAATGTGACAATATTCGAAGCAGGATTCTGTGAACCTTACTACTTCCCTCATTGGAACTTTTAACCAATTGCTGGACACAGGACTGTTCAGGGCTCAAGCGCAGTCACTATGGCAAAGGGTGCACAGACTATAGAATCATTTGATTCTTCATTCAAGGGGGAAATTTAAAAAACAAACAAAAAAAGTTTTAGCCAATCCAGGCATTTTAAAAAATATATATTTTATTGATTTTTCACAGAGAGGAAGGGAGAGGGACAGAGAGCCAGAAACATCAATGAAAGAGAAACATCGATCAGCTGCCTCCCGCACACTCCCCACTTGGGATGTGCCCGCAACCAAGGTACATGGCCCTGACCGGAATCGAACCTGGGACACCTCAGTCCGCAGGCTGATACTCCATTCACTGAGCCAAACCGGTTAGGGCCAATCCAGGCATCTTGAATACCTTTAAATTCAGCATTTGGAGCTCATGTATAGCATTTATCATGACAGTCAGCAGGTCCCTGCTTTCACCTACAAAATCTTATCTTCTGTGCTATTTATAAGAGCCTCAAGTGTTGGTCAGAGAACAGCCTCTGAGTGTGGCCTTTCTGCTAGAATGCAAGTTTGCTGTCTTAGATTGTGGATTCTTGGTTAGAATAATTCCTAGAACCCAGGCCTGTACAAGTATTTTGTGGTCAATTGTAGACATCATAATCATCCATGTTTGGAGTGGAAGGAGGGTGAGGGTGCATGAAAGACAAAATTCACATACTTAATAATTTTGAGTAAAACTAACCTAACTGGAATTTCCCAGCTAAGTACTTTTCTTGTTTTTATTAAACACATCCTATCAATTTTAATTTGTCAGGCTTTTGATTTTCTGGGCAAATAAAGCTGTTGGCTTTTCTACAACAAAGAAAATTGTTTACTCTTATCTTATCTCCACTGGAGACATACATTTCCCTTACCTCTCTTCTCCAGTATGCCTAAAAGATTACAAATTGAAATGATAACAGACTTCAAAGGATACATTTGTAAAATTGAATTTCTTGGGGTGACATTGGTTAATAAAATTATATAGGTTTCAGGTGTACAATTTTTATAATACATCATCTGTATATTATATTGTATGTTCACCACTCCAAGTCAATCACCATTTATCCTCCCTTTACCCACTTCTACTTACCCCTACCCTCCTCTCCTGCTGATAATCACCATACTGTTGTCTGTGTCTATGAGGCTTTTCTTTCTTGCTTAATCCCTTCACCTTTTTCACTCAAACCCCCTCTACCCCCCAACAACCACCCTCCCCTCTGACAGCTGTCAGTCTGTTCTCTGTATCTATGGGTCTGTTTCTATTGTGTTTGTTAGCTTATTTTGTTCATTAGATTCCACATGTAAGTGAAATCATTTGGTACTTGTCTTTCTCTGACTGGCTTATTTCACGTAGCATAATATTCTCCAGGTCCATCCATGCTGTTCCAAAAGGTAAGATTTCCTTGTTGTTGTTTTTTATAGCCGAGTAGTATTCAATTGTGTAAATGTACCACGGCTATTTTTATCCACTCATCTACTGATGGGCACTTGGGCTGCTTCCAATTCTTGACTACTGTAAATAACGTTGCAGTGAACATAGGGGTGCATATATTCTTTTGAATTAGTGTTTTGGGTTTCTTCAGCTTTACCTCCAGAAGTGGAATTGCTGGGTTAGGGTTAAGGTTAAGATTTAAAAAGTTCCATTTTTACTTTTTTGAGGAAACTCCATACTGTTTTCCACAGTGGCTGCCCCAGTCTGCATTCCCACCAGCAGTGCACTAGGGTTCCTTTTTCTCCACATCCTCACCCACACTTATTGTTTGTTGATAGCAATCCTGACAGGTGTGAGATGACATCTCATTGTGGTTTTAATTTGTATTACTCTGATGATTAATGACATTGAGTATCTTTTCATATGTCTATTGGCCATCTATATGTCCTCTTTGGAGAAGTGTCTATTCGTGTCTTTTGTCTATTTTTTAATTGGGTTGTTTGTCTTCTTGGTGTTGAGTTTTATAAGTTTTTTTTTTTTTTTTTATAAATTTTGAACATTAAGCCCTTAGCAAATGTATTATTGGCAAATATGTTCTCCCATTTAGTGGGTTATCTTTTCATTTTGCTGATGGTTTCCTTTGTTGTGCAAACACTTTTTAGTTTGATGTAGTCCCATTTGTTTATGTTAAAATAGTACATTTGGCCCTGGCAGGGTAACTCAGCTGGTTAGAGCATTGTCCCACTACACCAAGGTTGCAGGTTCAATCCATGGTCAGGGCACATACAAGAAACAACTAATGAATGCATAAATAAGTAGAACAACAAATTGATGTTTCCTTCTCTTTCTCAAATACATTTTAATCGTACCTCCTTTCTGAATAGCCACTGCAGGTGACCTAGTGGATTTTTATGAACTCATCTGTAACATATCTGTCAATAACAATTTGAAATTAGTAATCTGATAGCTTCTTCATTGCTGTGCCTTCTTGGAGTTAAAACACCAAAACTGCAGAAACATCAACCTGAAATATGTCAGGCTGGAGGCATTCTGGGCAAACAGTCTTCTAAACCTTACTAACTTGGGCAGTGTTTCTGCTAATATTCCACAAATAAATAATCTAAACAGAAAAACTAGGTTGGGAATCAGAAGAGAAGGAGTCAGAGAAGAAAACACTTGTCCAAATTCCTGTGCCATCACAGGGTAATGCTGCTCATTGACAGGGAAGTGCAAGGAGACTTGTACTGCCCTCTTTCATCAAGAGATGAGATTTGGACCCTAACCGGTTTGGCTCAGTGGATAGAGCATCGGTCTGCGGACTGAAGGGTCCCAGGTTCGATTCCGGTCAAGGGCATGTACCTTGGTTGCGCGTATATCCCCAGTAGGGGGTGTGCAGGAGGCAGTTGATTGATGTTTCTCTCTCATTGATGTTTCTACCTCTCTATCCTTCTCCCTTCCTCTCTGTAAAAAATCAATAAAATATATATTTTGTAAAAATAAAAATAAAAAAAGAGATGAGATTTGGGGGGTTACTAACAATTAACCAATAAACTCGGATGAAAAATCACCAATTCCTACTTGAAGTATTTCTGAATGTTTGGGTTCCTAAGTCTAACTAATTCTATAGGTAGACACAATGCAAGCATTAATGAACCTGAAGCAAAGTGAGGATTTCATCGGTTCATAAAACTTATTCGGCAAAGCAAAGAATTCATGAGCCTTGAATCGGCTGTTTTGTGGGAGCAGCTTCCTTGCTGGCCACATTAGTAGACAGTTTAATAAACCGTTTAAAACAATCTGTGACTACCCCATGCCTGGCGACCCCATGCTTGGCTTAGGAGACACTGCTGGAATCAATGGTCTGGCTAAGGAAGAAGGCTGGCATCTTAATTAAAACGCTCAAAAACAAACAGATTTCCACTTAATTCTGAAAATAACCCAGTCTTTAAAAAAACAGAAGTAAATTAAATCTCAACAGGAGACAGCCACATAAGCCACCAAAGAATGAAGACGAGGGGACACAGTGGCTCCTGGTGGGGATGCAGTGTGGGGCTCAGGGTGTTGTAGTTGGACTCTGGCAGCTCCTTCCTCGCCACATCCTCAGGACAATGCCAGTGGCTACTAAGAGTAATTTGGAAAACGGCACTTGGTGAACATTTTTATGCCTCCAGAGTTATTTCACTCCTGCATGGATCTGGATATTTAATAACTATTTACTTCAATGAAAGAGCGTGTATTACTCCTTGAGGATCGACTCCCAGGTACCTATCGTATTTTCCTTACACCTGAATCACCATCCCCACGTCCCTGTGCTGCAGGTGTCTCCATCTAACATTGAGCTTCCTACAGGCTTTTCCTTTTTATTTTTTTTATAAGAGAAAGTTTATTTAGAAAGTCACAGAGGTGGGAGAAGTGAGCTGTCGAGGAAATGGGCTCAAGAAACCAGTTACAGAGGCAAAAGAAGGGTCCTTGGGGCTTAGGAGGGAGAGATACCCCACTTGAGAGATGAGGGAGGGAGGAGAGCCTGGGTGTGCTCTGGAAAAAGAGGGGGGGACAGTAGGGGGTGGGAAGAGGCTCAGCCCTGCTCCATAGAGAGGGCTGCCTAGACCTTTTCTATACAACTTTTCCTTTCTGAGGTGGTTGAAATGTTTCTCAGTATTTATTAATCTGACGTCATGGTAAGCCATAAGAGTTCAGAAGGCTCCAGAATACAAACATTCTGTCAAAGTTTGTGTGGTCGTGCTGCCAGTTGAAATGCGTGGTTCAGAAGAACAAAAATCAGATTCTGACCGTGACTGGTGTGACATGTACCCTATTTCTCCTTTCTCTCAAGTGTAAACTTATATGATCACTCAACGCACCAATGTCATCATTTTTAATAACATCCAGTAGCTGTGATGGAAAACAATGAACCTGCTGGACAAGGGTTATTGGGAAAAACACTCAGTATAAGAAGTGAACATGACTGTGAGCACAGATGCCCAGCATCCAGAGGGAAACTATAATTCCAATGCACAGGTCAATTTTATTTGTCTGATTGTTTTGAGAGGAGGCAAGGGTTCAATTCCAAAATACTATTATTGTCCTTAAAAAGGTATCATGTCATAAAAATATAGATTTTTTTAATGGCAAGGTGAGTATATTAGTTTGAAAGAGCTACCATAACCAAGCACCGCAGACTGGGTGGCTTAACCCACAGATTTATTTTCTTACACTTTGGAGGCTGCCAGTCCAAGATCATGGTGTCAGCAGGGTTGGTCTCTTCTGGGGCTTCTCTTAGGCTAGTAGATGGCCATCTTCTCCCTGTTCGCTCAGTTGGTCTTCCTTCTATGCAACTGTCTGTCCTATTGCCACTCTTACAGGGATAGAAGTCCTCTGGGATTATGACCCACTCTAATAACTTCATTATCTCTTTAAAAACCCTTTCTCCAAGTGCAATCACATTCCGAGGTTAGGACTTTAACTTGTGAATTTTGAGTAGGACACAATTTACCCCATAACAGCGAGCAATGGAAAATACTTGTCCTGCCAATGCTAGGCGAAGTTTCTCTTCCATGTCCTATAGAACCGAACTCTGAGCACCTAAAGAAGTGCAGAGCTGCTCTCTGAGGAGAGGTGGCCAGCGCTCCACTGACAGGCCTCATTTCTATGTTGGAAATAGACCCGATTCTTCCACTCCCCACCATTTCCCCATTTCAGCAACTCTTAGCTCTTTCCGCCAGCAACTGTGCAAAAATGTGGGCATCCTGCTTGATTTTGCTCTTCCTTTCACATCCCATATTCTATTCTGCTGCAAATCCTGTCTAGGTATTTCACAGTGTGGTCTGAATCCTACCTGCTACACTGCCCTCCTCACTCCAATGCTTGCCTGGATTCTTGAAATACTCCTGTGGGTGTCTGGGCTGCCATTCCTTTCCATCCATTTCCCTGAGGGAGCCTGTGGTCCTTGTAAAGTGTAAGTCAGATGATATCCCCTTTCCCCGAGGAAATACAATCCAAGCTAAATTTTTGCTGTGTCTACAGGGCTGAGCATCATCTGATCCCTGGCTAGCCCTTCAACCTCTATTTCTACCAGTTTTCCCTTCACTTGGTCTGTCCTAGTTCACTATTTTCTCAATGCCCGTCATAGTCATGTAGTATTTGGTAAATAATATTAATTACTTGAATGAGGGAAAAAATGAGGAAATGGATGGTTGCAAGCCCATTTCCATGAGAGAGCAGGACAGTTCTCCATCCAGTGAAAAAAAGTAAGTCAAGTTGTTTAAATTTTCTGGTGAAGTGACACCTGATAATACACACCTACACTATGTAAGGCCCAGGAAAGCCACCAGGCAACCACACAGACTCCTCACTCCACCACTAGCACTGAACGGGAAGAAGTGGCAGCTTCGCAGCCCCCGCCTACACCAGCTGGAGCTTTTGTTTGTGGAAACGAGTTCTGTGAGACATGCTAACTTCTCTGCATCTTCAAAGCCCTACCTCTGGACCAAGTTAGAACTTAAAATTGTCTATTTTGAGACAACAAAGTCTTGTAGAAATGTTCTGTGCTGTTCCTTGGTCTTGTTTGGTATTGCTCACAGCAGGATGGCAGACTATATGCTTTATAAGCATAACCTACATAAATGTTTCCGAAGTTTTTGTTGCTATTACAGATATCTGTGATGTTGCTCAATCTTTTTGTAGCTGGATCTTTGTGACAACTTTGACTTTGAGATGTCATTCCGGAAAGTGTCTCTCTTCCTTGAATTAGAATCTTCCATCGTCAGACCCTGAGGACAGCATCCTCTCCTTCAGCCCAGGCACAGCCACAGGCCCGTGAAAGCGCGTAACGCACACGTCTGTGTCTGCCTAGCTCAGAGCTGACTGGACACTTAGCAGTTATCCAGTTAACTCTACCCGCTTAATCTGGATAATTCAATTTGAAATTACAAGTCTTAACTTGTAGTTTAGTTAAAATAGTCAAGGTGGCTGTAGAACAAAACAGTTGGCACAGAAAACAGATAATTGTTATGTAAGAATGATATCTGGCTTTGAATCAGACTTAATAAGCTCAAGCTTTAGGTTAAAAATATAAAACCTTAATTTGTGCCTGATTAAAAGTCAAACTTATATTTGATTTTTTGTTTTACATTAATTCTATTTATATGGATTAACTCCTTTTAATATTATTTATTATTATAATTTGTGCAATCTTTACATGGATGGTCTCTTTTAATATTTTTAATATTAAAATTTTAATATTAATCATAAATATAATGAACAATTTTTTCTCAGGCACAAAAATTGCTACTTGCTCTGGGACATAGAAAACTACTATTTTTTCAGTGGAATACCCATGTGAACATACCCTTTCCACCTTCTACATTATATACCATGTCTATAAATGTATCCACAGAATGAATATACATAATCTAGGAAAACATAGATACCCCCCCCCACTCCAATCATAAAATTCAGTTGAAAAAAATCGTTAAGCATCCACAACATTAGGCAAAAGTAGTAGTCACTGAAACCTCAGAGAGAACAGGGTGCTTTAGATGCATTCATGTGACGTCTGAGGGCTCTGGTTATTGGAAGGGCGCTCTCATGTCTAAATCATCAGATCCTGTGCTGTTCATCTGCCTAAATTGCTTTCCGTTCCATTCCACATTCTCTCCCTCCTTTATTCCATTTCACTGAAGGCTCATCCCCATAAGCTTCATTTCCCAAAAGCTCCCTTACCAAATAGTTTCCTACTGGGTTTTGAGAATGAGAGGCACTGGTTAGAGAGGGGAGGACAGCAAGCAGAGAGAAGCCAGAACATTCTTCATCCTCTCTGCCTGGGCTGTGTTTCCTGTCTTCCATTTGCTGAAAGTCTAGCTAAAGGATGGTGGCCCCCTCCATGTAGGAGTCTTACAGACAGTGAGAGGCCAGCAAGTCAGGTGGGAGGGAACTGTGACTGGAGGTGGGGGAGGTGCCATGTTTGAGGAATAGGGAGTGGTCCTGCGGAGAAGTTGAGAGGTAGAGCAGACTTTCACCTGCCTTGTCTCCTGGAGTTCACCTGAGGTCGGAGGTCGGAGGGGGCCTGAATAGAACAGAAACCCACCTGGTGGATGAGACACTGCGCATGACAATAGGCAATTCTTTTGAGCCATTTTGCTGAAGAGAAGCAAAGGAAGAAGCTGGAGGAAGACATAGGACATTTACTTTCCTTTATTCTAGTAATGACATGAATTTCTTTCAAGGAACCTCTCTCCCAAGCTTAGTGCTTGTGGTTGGAGAGAGACTCAACCTCCTACCCCGAGGAGTGGAGCATGTGACCCAGCTCAGCCAATTCCATGACCACTGTGATTGGTTAAGAGATGGGCACATGACTTAAATTAATACGACCCAGAACTTCTTTAGAAACCACAGGGAAAGCACCCTTTCTTTTCACCTGAATTTTAATCTGGGAAGATATGTGTGTGGAGCTGAAAGCAGCCGTCATAGGAATCCTTAGACTAAAGAGAAATAGTCTGGAAAGCTGAGCTAAAGTTAGAATCTCCTGCCTGTATTCATCTGCCTCCTGAGTCAATAAATTTCCTTTTTTTTAACTTGCCAGTTTGGATTGAATTTTCTGCTTTCTTGCAAAAGAAAAAATGTCCCAATAACTTGCAAGCTCACAAAGGACTCCCATACACAATTTCCTTTGAGAAAGACAGGACAAATATCGTTTCTATTTATTCCTAGGGCTCCCATAACAAAGTACCACAGACGAGGGGGCTGAACTAACAGAGGTTTATTCTCTCACACTGTGGCAGGCCAGAAGTCTGAAATCAAGGTATTGGCAGAGCCACGCTCCCTCTGAAGGTTCTGGGAATAAGTCTGTTCCGTGCCTTTTCTCCTCGATTCGATGTCACCAGCAGTCCTTGGTGGTCCTTGGTTTGGCTTGTAGATGCATCTGATCTCTGCTTCCGTCTTAGCTTGATCACATCTGCAAAGACCCTATTTCCAGATAGGTTACATTCACAGGCATCAAGGGCTAGGACATGACCCTATTTTGAGGGGAGAAAAAATTCAACCCACAATATTATTATTATTTCCACGTTGCATTCTATATTTACATTTTACATAGCGAAGATTAAATGACTTGCTCAGAATCATACAGTTAGTAAATTTTGGAGGCGTATTTTGATTTTAAGTTACATATTCTTAAATGGTGTGTGAAATATTTCAGCTTGAATTTTTTTAAGTGCATAATTTTTGGTGGTTGTTGTTAATCCTCACCTCAGGATATTTTTTTCATTGATTTTAGAAAGAGTGGGAGGGATGCAAGGGGAGAGAGAGAGAGACAGGAACATCAATTCGAGAGAGACACATCAATTGCTTGCCTCCAGCACGTGCCCTGACTGGGGCCAGGGATCACACCTGCAACCTAGATACATGTCCTTGGCCGAGAATTCAACCCGTGACTCTTTGGCTCTCGGACCAATGATCTAATCACTGAGCCACACCGGCCAGAGCTAAGTGTATAATTTATTGATAGATTTTATTACCTCACTCATTATTTCTCTTAGACTGTGGAAATAGCACTACTCTTCATGGCTGAATGTGGTAAGTTTGGACTATGACTCATTCTCAGAATTACCTTCTGCTTGAGGTCCATTTGTGATTATTCTCTTGCACCAATAGCATCCAGAAAATGGAATCCACTCTTTTGTGTGGGGACCCTTAAGAGACAACTCACCACAAGCACACCTGAGACCACAACGTACTGACGTCTTGCCAGGGCACCACACGTTCCAGCGGGACACCCACTGAACAGTGGGAGCACATCTGGGCCTCGGTATGATGAAACATGACTGGGCGGTGCCAGTGGCTGCCCCTCAGTTCAGGCCTCCCCAGGAGCTCCGGTTGGTGTTAGTCCCAATCAGAATATTTAACTTCATCAGGAAAAAGAATTAACATCTACACCAACAGGCAACTAGAATTCTAGAGAAATAGGAACCAACATTTCCTCATTTCCTCAACACTGAACCCAAGTAGAGCTCTGAGTTGGTGCATCATTCTTAGAGCCTTTATCTCTCCTTTAAAAAAAAAATATATATATATATATTTAAAAAAATATATATTTTATATATATTTTTAAATATATATATCTAAAATATATATATTTAAATATACATATTTAATATGTATAAATATATTTTAGATATATATTTTATATATATTTTTAAATATATATAATTAAAAATATATATATTAAAAAAAAAATATATATATATATATATATATATTGATTTCAGAGAGGAAGGGAGAGGGAGAGAGAGATAGAAACATCCAGGATGAGAGAAAATCATTGATCAGCTGCCTCCTGCATGCCCCCTACTGGAGACCGACCCCGCAACCTGGGTATGTGCCCTTTTGGAAATTGAACCGTGACCTTCTGGTTCATAGGTCAATGCTCAACCACTGAGCCCGTGCCTGCCAGGCTATCTTTCCTTTTAAGGATTGCACTCCTATGATTACAGGATACTTATTTTGTGTATCAAAAATTAAGCCCCAAGATGTAGCCAAATAAAACATTTAGGAATGCCCATGCTGATAATAAAAGCTTACACACAATAACTGATATTAGAGGAGAGGAAAGATTCCTAAAATGTTGTTCATTTAAAAAAGGTAACCTATTTTCTGACTATTATATGTGAGTGTCATGTGCTTAAGAGCGAAATCAATTCAGGAAGAGGACAAGAGAAGCAGACAGTAGACCTAAAAGAGCATAATCGTCTGTACACTCTGCAGCCCCTGCCCCTGAGCGGGGCTTACCTCTGACTTGCAGCTGGGGGAGAGGTATCTGACTATGTGTGCATCTGTGGCCTCCGACTCTCCTAGCATGGGGTGAAGGGAAAATTGGGAATCTGATAATATTTTTAAAAGCATAGAGTCCTGGGAAATATGACCAATGAAAATTCATTGTATGTGGCATAGTTTTCCAAAAGTTCCCCCAAATGGCTCCTGCTTACCCCTCCAGTCCCATGCTCCCCTCCATCCTTCCCGGCCTTTATCCTAAGGCTGTCCACCCATCTACAGACTCCATCTTTTGTCGCTGAAGATGACAACACTTAGCAGGATGTCTGGACCACAGGAGGCACACAGTAGACATTTGTGGGACAGGTGGCCGAATAAGTGAAAACCTCACCGTAGAACTTGGATTGGATTCCCATCTGCTCTCTCTTATTTCCTTGTATCGGGAAGGGGAGGGTGTTGTGGTGGGAAATGATAACAATAACTGACAATGTGAGGAGCATCATTTTCTGGGATAATTAGGACGGTCCGAACTTCCCAGTCCAGCCTGGTAGGAGCTCCTCAACGCGAAGGCTAAGGAGAGAGGAGCAGGAGGGGAGGGGTAGGCATGTGGAATCGTTGACTTCTAACGGGAGCCCATGCGCCCACTCACACTTGACCATGGTTGAACATCTATATGGCAGCTGGCAATAAATGAGCTCACAAAGCCTTCTCCAAATCTTGAGTTTTACCCACATGGTATTCACACTAGAGAATTGTATGCGTCTCATTTCCCAGGGGCTCTGTGCAGGGAGGAGAGGAAAGCCCAGTTCCTCGGCTGCGTTGGGACGACGACGCTGAGGTGGGACCCGCACTCCAGAGACCCCTGAGGATCAGGCTGACCCTCTGCCACCCATGGGACTCCCGGCTCAGCTCCCTCCCTGGCAGTCCCACAGCCTCCAGAGCACTGCCTTATTGAATTCCACACACAAACCCTCATCTCAGAGCGGTTTCTGGGGAACCTAAGCCCAGGAGCGCTTACAGAGAGGGGGCGGGGTGAGGGAGATAGAAACGTGGATGAAACGTGGTAACAATTCTCAAGACATTTTTCAACTAAGCTGAACTTGATTTAAAGTTGTACACAGCCCTAACTGGTTTGACTCAGTGGATAGAATGTCAGCCTGCGGACTCAAGGGTCCCAGGTTCGATTCCGGTCAAGGGCATGTACCTGGGTTGCAGGCACATCCCCAGTACGGGGTGTGCAGGAGGCAGCTGATCGATGTTTCTCTCTCATCGATGTTTCTAACTCTCTATCCCTCTCCCTTCCTCTCTGTAAAAAATCAATAAAATATATATTAAAGTTGTACACGTATTTGTCGTCGGAAGGTCAAACTCCAATCGGTGTAGGAACAGTGCGATTACACGGACGGGCCTGGAACCGTGAGGACAGTCCTGATCCTATGGAAGCCGCCCGGCTCGTGCGTGGCAGTAGGTTTGACTGTTGGCCTTGCTTCACTAAATGAAACCCAAGCCAGCATTTTCCATGTTTCGGTTTATTGGAGCCTCTGGCTTGAAGTGGCTTGATCAGTCATTCCTGACAAGCTCACAAGCACGCCGTTAGCCATCTTACGGCCATGAGCTTTGAGGTGGCGAGGTGGGTTCCCCTGGTTTTAGTTTTAATCTAACAAGACAAACAACGCTGGCCACACCAATTAAAACAAGCAAAGAGTTAACCTTCCGAATGACCACAGTCCAGATGGCAGCATGGAAGTCATCAGAGCCATTTAATCTTCCGGGAGATTTATCACTGCAGTCACCAAGCCTTTCATGTGGGTTTCTGCCACAAGTCCCCCTGCGCACACACAGAAGGAGCCTGGAGTTCATGGCTATGACACAGCACATGAACACGGGTTTGTGCAGTAAATAAGGCCCTTGAGGCAGAAGGGCTGCCAGGAGGACCATACAGCCTTTCCCTCAGGACTTGTGAAAAGAGCCATACTGGGGCAAGAATCTTCCGAGCTTTGGTGTTACTTCACATTACCCACTGCTTTGCTCTCTCTTCTCCCCCGTTTCTGTCCTCATCCTCAGCTCCTGCCAAGTGCCTCTTGTTAGCTATTACACATCTCCTTTCTCCCGATTCTGCCTCAGATGTTTTCCCAAACTTTGTTCAAAGGCCTCAGTTTCCCCCCTCAAAAATCGTTCCTCCAGAATCATTTGCAACCAGAAGTCCTATGCTGTTTGTCCCCTAGTGGGGAGCAAAGGCTGGAAAGAAAGTCCCAGGTGTGTCACCGGGCCCCCTGGCACAGGGCATGCCCCTTGTCTGAACACTTCATTCTTGTCTCGGACGCCCTGAAAGCAAGCCCCAGAGCCCATTCTCTGTGCTCATGACAAAATGCCATGGAAAACTGAATGTAGATCGTGCTACCACTTCATTTTCAACACAATGTATTTTTAGCTAAAGGGGGTATTCAGAGGAAAGCCATATCTTAAAAAAAAAAAAAAAAAAGAGGAAATGTTTATAGGGTATCATGCTTGTCAAAGCGATTAAATAGTACATAAAGCCCTCAAAGAAATGTTCAAATGTAACTTGGATATGGTTTGAGTATCTGAATGAATTTGATCAAGGCTTCTTGTATATGAAATATAGCCTAAAACACATTACTCTTGAAAAATGGAAGTTATTCAGATCTTTTGACAAAAATAATATAAATGCAGCCCCTTTAAAATGAAGCCAGAACTGCCACCCCTGAGGAACTGTCTTGACCGTCTCATGCCTCAAATCTTTGGGATGTTAAGACAGGGCAAAACAGTCTCTGGGCTGGGGCTAAAGCAAAATTTGCCGCAAAGAACTGCTTGCCTGGGTAACAAGAAAGCAGATATTATGACTATTGGATTTATGACTACGCCACTGAAAATTAAAAACATTATTTAGAATTAGCCTCACTATGTTAGCTTATCTGCACCAATAGAAATGCCTTCTTTCTTTTGATGAAATTGTTCCCTTCCCTTTCTCATAAACACCCATTGCCTTTGTCTCCTAATTGGAACACTGTTTGGGTTTCTGCCTGAATCGGTGCATCCTGCCCGAATTATTGATCTCAAACGCTTGCTGCTGCTCGCTTTGAAAGGCCTTCTCCTTTTAGGCTAGCACTTTGATTTAAAATTGCTTCCACCGGCCACTGACTTAGTAATGTCATTTGCCATGTAATTCCAAACGACTTTACAGACTACAGAGCACAGAATTACCGTGTTAAGGGAGACTTCAGTCATCTTACATAAGCCAGACAGACTCTATCAGTGGTTCTCAACCTCGGCTGCACATTAGAATCCCCTGGGAATCTTTTTAAAATCCTGATTTCTGGGCCTCATCCTCTGGAAATTCTGTTCTTTGTTATGAGGTGGGGCCACCACATTAGTAACAAAGAAACAGAATTTCCGGAGGATGAGGCCCACAAGTCAGGATTTTGAAAAGATTCCCAGGGCATTCTAATGTGCAGCCAAGGTTGAGAACCACTGGACTATATAGAAAAATGTATCGTTTCTTTTGGTCCAAGAACCTTGTTTCGGACACTTGTCATTTAAATGACAGGATTTAAGAGAACACAATGACATTTCTAGAAAACTGGTCCGGGGCTGATATCAAATGAAGGATTGATTTGTTGTTTCTACTCAATATAGTTCCATGGCACACATTGCTCGTTCCTTTTAGACATGTGATCTTAGGTTCCTTTACACCATCCAGGCAATCCGAGGCAAAATCGTCAGTCTCATTGTCTATTACTGCGGACCCAGCTGTCCCAGCCTCAGTGGCATAAAACAACAGCCGTCAGGTTATGCTTGTGGATTCTGTGGGTCAAGAATTCGGAAAGGACCCAGCAGGGATGGCTTGCCACTGCCCTATGATGTCTGCAACCTCAGCTGGGAAGGCTTCTTCCCCGGCAAGGCTGGCCCCAGCGCTGGGCTGCTCAGAGCTGGCCTCACTCGGGCTGCGACCAGGGCACCTACATGCGGCCTCTCTCTGTGGCCTGGGCTTCTCCCGGCATGGCTGACAGGTTCCGAGGGCCACACTCCAAGAGCGAGCATTCCAAGAGCAAGAGTTTCAAGAGAGAGATGGAAGGAAGCTGTCTGGTCTTCTCTGACCTCGTCTTGAAAGTCACGCAGCGTCGCTTCTGTCAGTTTAAAGCACTCAAAGCCTACTCAGAATCCAGGGGGGGAGCCAATGAGGGCAGGGTTAGCGGATATGTGCCCATTTTTTAAACCCACCACTATTCTGGTTTTGGCAAAATGGAAAAAAAACGTGAGTTGGACTTTGAATCCAGATGCCTCCATTTCTTAAGCGGGTGATCTTAGGCAAGTTACTTGACCTCTTCCTTCACGGTACAGACACAGGCGGTGCTCAGTCACAGGGTTGCTAGGAAGAGGCTCAAATCAATGTTCCTAAGTAGTCGGCTAATTCCAGTGCCTCCTGTCTTTTTAGCCACCTTCACCTCCTTCCTCAGGCAGGAGCATCCTCAAGCTCCCTCCCAGAATTCCGTCAAAATGTGCTCTCAAAGCCAGTGTTGAGGTGGAACCCCAGAGCGCCCCTCGGTGGCCAAGGAGGGAACAGGTGGGCCACCTAGGGCCACTGCACCAGCAGCCACCACACCACCCGCCGGGAAGCCCGCCCCTCTCCTGACTTGGTTAGAATGCTCAGTTGCCGCCTGGGGGGGCCTGCAGGAGGCATTGGCAGACATTCTCTAAGCCCTCAGGAATTTCTCTTTCCTTCAGGAAGTGAAATGGGATTCCACGTCAGGGGCCCACAGGATTTTCCCAAGTATTTTTTTCTGTTCTTTCTACTTCCCATCCCCACCTGGTGTCAAACCCGTTGAGGAAGGGGCGTCCCGAGAAGGTGACGGGCACTTTGGGCCTGGCTTCTCCTGCCTGAGTTCTTTGGGCACATTACTAACCACCGGAGCCCAAGAACACAGAATATCCCCCATGTGAGGGGCGGTCAGGACAGCCCCATATCCAACTGTGACGAAGGAACGCCACGCCGAGTTATTTCTTATTTATTGTCACTGTTACCATTCTTTGACCACCTTGCTGGCCTCCCTCTGTCACTTCTGGTCTCGCCAGGCTCATCTCCACATAAGAGTCAGAGATCCTTCTAGAACAGTGGGCGGCAAAATCATTAGTCAACAGAGCCAAATATCAACAGAACAATGATTGAAATTTCTTTTGAGAGCCAAATTTTTTAAACTTAAACTATATAGGTAGGTACATTGTTGTTAACCTACCTATATAGTTTAAGTACTGTTGATATTTGGCACCTCCCCCGCGCCGAGTCTCTGGTCGCCCGACCGACCGACACCCCCCACTTCTTCTAACGCCACTTCTTCAAAATAAAACTCGCCCAGGCCAAAAACTGACTTCTGCGCATGGGCCACGAAGTTTCAATCGCACTGTACATGTGCGCCCGCACGTGGTATTTTGTGGAAAAGCCACACTCAAGGGGCCAAAGAGCCACATGTGGCTCGCGAGCCGCGGTTTGCCGACCACTAGAAGCATTTCAGGACAAGCCACTCCCCTACTCAAAACCCGCTGATGGCTTCCTAATGCACTTGGAGTAAAGTCTAAAGTCCCTACATGGCTCCCAAGGACATCCATGGGCAGCTGCCAGGATGTCTCAGACCTCACGTCCTGCCCTCCAGCCAGGCCGCTGCCACCTGCGCAGTGGCCAGGCCCTGAGCTAAGGAGCACCACACTCGGTGCCATGCTCTGCTGCTGCCGTTTTGAAGATTGTAATGATGTTTGAACAAGGGACCCTGCATTTTCATTTCATTTGCCTTTTGCATTGGACGCTGCAAATCATGTTGCCGGTCAACTCCAGCCACAGCCCCCGCAGCCTCAGGCAGGGTACTGCCTGAGCCAACTCTCTGCAGAGAAAGCTCACCTGTGACGTGATCACTGGGCTGGGACTCCTGGCTCCACTATGAGCCTCCTGCACCCCTCCACTCAGGTCCCCAGCAGAGAAACCTTCTGTGACCACCATGTCCCCGTGTCACCCCTCCCCAACCGTTGAAGCATTCCTTCCGAACACACACCTCTTCCCAGGAACTCTATTGTGTATTTGCTTGGGTGCGACTGCTTCTTGTTTTCCCTGTGGAAGTGCCTCCAGGGCGGGGGGCCATGCCTAGCTTGGCTTTTCTTTGTCCCTGAAGCCTAACAGCTTCCTGGTGGGTAGATGTTTCTCAGAAATCTCTGTTATCTTGTCCCTCGGGGATGCCATGGGTGGTGCCCTTCTCGCCAGCAGTGCATGCAATTCTATGAACTTGGTTAGAAGAAGAGGCCCTTGGAGATATACCGCTTTGCTTTCAGGGCGGTCGCCTGGCTTTTCTCTGACTGCCACGAACTCTGCTCGTCTTAACGTCTCTGCCTTTTCCCCTCTTTCTCTGATTCTCAATGACTCTAGTTCCGTGCTTTGAACATTCAGGGCATGAAAAAGTTCAGATTAATTTTCTAACTTCAAAGAGAGAAACAAGTCCTAGGAAGTGCTAACCCCCTGAACTGGACCATCTCAGCTGGAGGGGACGGTGGCCACGCGTCCTGACTGCAGACCTGGTCCCCTGCCGTGACCCACACAGCAGCGCGGACACCCGAGCCCCCAGGCCCCTGAGACCAGCTAGCCCAGGCCGGTACCAGTTCGGGTTCTTTCAGGGAAGGAAGGTTTCAGGTTAGACACGGAAAGGAGGGAGGGCGGGGAAACCGTAAAAGGTATACTTGAATTATTCTGGCTCCTGAGAAGGAAATTAAATTCTTGAAATTACAAAACTGTTTAGTAGACCAGGTGCAAAACTTCACATTTTCTGACTCTCTCTCTGAGGTTAAATGTCCTTTAATTGAAGCAATAATCATTGACATTTAAATTTCCAATATAGCTTGGTATTCATACCATTCTTGGTGTTCATTTTAAATGAATTTGTCTATCATGGCTCATTTCAGGGTCTTTTAGTCAAAACCTGTGCTCTCCCTGCATTGTGGGCACTAGTGGCCCAGAATGCCAGGAAGACAGCGAGCGGATGGCAGGTCCCAGCTGCCAGGCTGCACACCGGGGGTTCAGCAAGGCGCAGGGGGAGCCCAGTCCCAGCACGGTGCCCGGCTGAGGCCTGGGGCTCACGTCTTCTGACTCCTAGTCTTTTTGAGCCTGGGTGAAGAGAAACGGATTAATTGTAATCTTAGGTTCTTGACATACTCTCACCAGTGGTCCATGCATGCCCGTCTATGGTTTATATGCTGATTTGTTGGTTTTTAATAATTGTATCAACTCCTGTGAACCACCCAGCTCAGAAACTAGAACACTGACGTCCTAACAGACAGCTGGGTGGTCCCGGGCCTCCCAAACCCCAAACCTGGGGTAACCATGGAGTCTTGCGTTGCTTACTTCCTTTGCTTTCAAACAAATATCCTTTTTTAAATCTATGACATTCCTGTATGTGTTCTCAAAAAGCATGTGTAGTTGGGTTGTCCTTACCTGTCTGTGTACAAAGGTATGGTGTTGAGGGTAATCTCTCAGGACTGCTCACGTGGTGGGGCGAGCCCGCAACCAGGAGTGGGCTCAGGCTGTGAAATGCCCCACCGACTGAGGAGGCCTGCGGCCCCTCCTCCCTCCGCAGAGGGAGCTGATAGCACCAGGACACACGAGCCTCTTCCTGGGCTGGCTTCTCCTGCGGAGCCCACCTGTGCTCTGGGCAGGGCTCCCAGCCACCCACTTTGCAAGGCTGCTCACTCCCCCACCTGTACAAACACAGGGCTTCCTGTCACCACGTGGCCGGAGCAGTGCAAGGCTGCAGCCTCGGAGCCTCGCGTTTTAAATTTCCTGATGGGAACGATGGTAGGCCTGGAACACAGCTGTGCTCCCAGGGGCCGCGGCACAGCGTAATTCAATTGTGCCTTTATGATTCCTGTCTTGTCCTTCACAATTTCCCACAAACCTGACACATGTTTCTCTACTCACTTTCCATCTCACGGCGATCACAAGACTTGGCTCTTGGGGAGACTCTTGTAGCACCGAATGGTTTTTATTCCTCAAATCCCAGTGGCGATCAGAAGGTACTGAGCTACTCATGACACCACAGTACAACATAAGAACACGAAGGTGGCAGGGAGAACCCAGCCCTAAGTAGAGTCCCTTCTTTGTGCTGTCACTGCTATGATCTATCATGATTAAAAACAAGAGGCTGCCCGGCTGGTGTGGCTCAGTGGGTTGAGCGTCGACCTATGAACCAGGAGGTCACAGTTCAATTCCCGGTCAGGGCACATGCCCAGGTTGTGGGCTCGATCCCCAGTAGGGGGCGTGCAGGAGGCAGCCAATCAATGAGTCTCTCTCATCATTGATGTTTCTCTTTCTCTCCCTCTGCCTTCCTCTCTGAAATCAATAAAAATATATTAAAAAACAACAAGAGGCTGATGTGTAATAGTAGAAAGAACATGGACTTTGACCTTAGGGAAAAAAAATGAGTTTAAATCCCACCAGTGTCATTTGCCCATTATGTGACCTTGGACCTCTCAGAGTGAGTTTTCTGATCTGTAAGATGGAGCTGATACTACTCCCCCAGGGAGCTGTGAAAGGTAGCTGGAAGAAGGGGAGCAGTGGTGAGGCCCACAAAACTGGAGCGCAGGCTACGGCCCAGGTGCTTAATAACTGGTAGCTCTAGGCCAGGCTCTCACTGCCTCCCACCCCCCCCCCCCCGCCCCCTAGTCCCTCACTCCCAAGCCTCACCCCCTTCCACTCTGATCTGTCACACATCATGGTCAGATGAGTCATCCCAAAGCAGCGATTGTATGTATCACATTTCCTCCCTCCTGAACCAACCCCACAGCCGGCACAACAGCAGAAACCTTCTGTGGTTTCTCAATGCCTTCAAGATGTCCAAACCCCTTAAGTTGGCATTTCAGCTCGACCACAGTTTAGAATCAGTTTACCCCTTCACAGTGGTCTTCGTCATTCCCACACCTGCGTCCTACATCTTGGGCAACTGGTTGCTCTGACTCTGCCAGATCCACGTCAGGTCCGGCTGTCTCTACCCCCACTCCCTCCATCACACTGTGCGCCCCTGCACAGACTGCTCGCCTCCTTTTTAATTGGTGCACCCGCTGCCCTCTCGATTTGCGGTGTAAGTCCCCAGCTTGCCACCGCCCTGCTTCCCATTGGTGATTCAATGCCAATCACCTTGCTTTGTCATTAGTCAGCTGTGTCTGCGGCAGCCAGCACCTGGCACAGGTTCTGTAGATGTGCATAAACGCCTGGTGCGGAATGCAAATATAAAAGCACAGATTTCAAAACATTTCCCTGTATAAATGCCTTCATAAACAACCAGGATTCAACTCATAAGGATTTCCTTCCCCAGATTTTGAAATATCAAGAGCCAGATTGAAATGATCAAGCACTGAGTTTGTGTATTGCTGTTGGTGCATGTGTGTATGTGTGTGTGCCTGTGCGTGTGCATGTGTGAGTGTGCATGTGGGCATGTGTTAGGGAGATACATTGAGTGTGTTAGCTTCAATTCAGCCCTGGGGGAAATAGTTCTCTTCACTCCCCCTTACTTGGCTACTCTCAGCTGATAATCTTTCACCAGAGCATGTTGGTGGTTCAAGCATCCCAAATCACACAGGAATTTAGGGAAGACAACTAAAGAGAGAATGAGCCTGACAGTTGTTGACCAGGTTTTGCCCTTTGGGGCTTTCCCCACCCTCCCTGCACGGTTTAGTCTATAATAATAAAATCATAATATGCTAATTAGACCAGATGTCCATCTGGACGGCCTTCCAGACAAGGCCGGGGCTGCGAGGGAAGCCCGGGTTCCGGGTGCCAGAGGGAAGCCGGTGCCGGCAGCCAGGGGAAGGCAGGCCTATTCTTGCGTGAATTTCGTGCATCGGGCCTCTAGTCTTGTAATAAAATGTGCCAAGGTGAGTTGTCTTTCCAGAATTCCCAGGCAGTGGGGAAGGGGGTGCTCTGGCTGTGTTGGAGGTAAAAGGACATTGAGGACGGGGACTTTGTTTAAGCTCTAAACTTGATTGTTTAGATTCTAGGCATTCTCGGCTAGAGTTACGCCTAAAGCTGAACCTGGACAAAGACCAAACGATTATGCACTGGTACCTCACCCAAAATATTTGGGGATTCGGTCAAACTGAAGGTGAAGCTTGAACAATACTGAATTGGAGCAATGGAACAGATTAGAGTCAGTGGCTTTTTAGGAGGCTACTAAATGGCATCCATTGGTCTGCCTAATGTAGGAAACGCTTGCTGAACTCAGAGGGGGAGCTAGCCGCCCAGCGTGGAGATGCCCAGTCTCTCCATGTGCAGAGGCTGCGGTATTCTCCGGAGAAAGCCGCCACAGGGACCTTTGTGGAGGGAACCGTGGGGGAGACAGGCTATGTCATGCCGCCAGGGCAGCCGTGAGCCCAGTGAAGGGTTCAGACTTGCATAGCAATCACAGTTATAGAACTGGTACTGGTGGCAGATCAAACACACACAGCAGGCTTAGTGAGCAACAGTCCAGACGGAGCCCGTCACAGAGCTCGGGACTGGTTCTTCAAGGAGATGGAACTGATTGCGCCCCGAGTGCCTTTGACCGTATTGAGAGGAGATCACACAACCGGGAGAGGGTTTAGGTTTGAATTCATGTACGTCAGTGGGAATCTAAGAAAATGGAAAAACAAGTGTCTCAGTATGATCCCAGCGGAAGGAAGATGTTAGTCAAGAGAAGGAAAGCTTCCTCAGTGCACACGGAGCCAGTTGCTTATGCTGCTTGCATCGTCACAATTACAGAAACGCTAAATAGCAATCGAATGAAAACGTAACTGTTTTTGAAGAATGAAGGGGTTGGCAGCAAGTGCCCAGGGGCATGATGAGAGTGGCAGAGAAGGGAAAAGAGTGGCACATTCATCTTCCAAATCGGAAACGTGGGAACAATGCCTAAACATGAGGTATCGGGGGGAAAGCCTAGTGTTTAAGCATGCGATGCTTGCTTCTGGAGAAAGAAAGAATGTGTGTGTGTGTGTGTGTGTGTGTGTGCGGGGTGGGGGGTCTTTTTTTCAGATATATGAATGAAAATACAGGCTAAGCTGCTTTAACAAAAGACCCCAAAATACTGAGGCTTAAATGAGATAGGTATATATTTCTCTTGTTTGATATGGCCCAGAGAGAAGCAATCTGGGTTGGAAGGTCGGCTCTGTGGCCCTGAAAATGTGGCCTCCATATCAGGGACCAAGGCAGCCATTCTAGTTCTTGTCCTCACAGGCAATGGGAAGGGGGAACGGGTCTGGGGAGCACAGGTGTCTACCTTGGCAGGAACATGCTCCAGAAGTGGCATGCATCCATTGGCCAGATTGGGGGTACATGGCTTCACTAAGCTGCAAGGGAGGCTGGGAAATGCAGTGATTAGCTGCTGGCCGTGTGCTCAGCTGAAGTCCGGAAGTCCTGTTATTAAAGAAGACAAGAACAGATGTCGGTGCTCAACCGGCACCTCTGCTAAATACGCTCTGTAGAATTATTTCATTCTTTCAACTAGATGCATATGTAGCTTCAATTCAAACAGAACTACATTTAAGACATAGTGTCTAATGATGACCTTCTGAACAATAGAAGAAGTGATCGAAACTTGGAGACAAGCGTCCTAAAGCAGAATGCAATCACCGCAGAGTGGCTAGCGCCGGTCGTGTAGATGCTCTAGGCCTGGGTGGTGCTGCACACCGAGTCCCTCTTCTTCAGAACACCCCCAGCTCCCTTTCTCCCCTGGGCACGCTGCACGTGCTGCAGGGATGTGTGGACCCCTTGTGAACCTGTGGTTTTAGAGTCAATTATTCCAAAAGAGCAAGATTCCGAGGTGGAGATTACCAGGTGGGAGGTTTATTGGGGAGCGTTCTTGGGATCAACACCTGTGGGCAAAGGGAAGGGAGCAGGATGGGACAGGGAGAAAAGCTAGCTGAGATGGACCTTCAGATGTGTGGTGACAAGGGGGCCAGAACTTTATATCCGGGTACTTCTCAGTCTTTACATGCAAACTGCCCCCAAGACTAGCTGTCCTGGAGTGTAACCTGGGATGAAGCAGCTGGCATAAGCCTGGGCAATTCCCAGAGGGGGCTGAGTGAGGCTCCACTTCAGCAGAGCTCCCAGGGGTTCAGGGAGCAAGTCTTTCATTCCTGAAGGGGAGTCTGGACACTGCATCCCAGCATCGGCTGCATCTGGATCCAGGTAGCCTGCTCTGGGTCTCGGTAAATTCAGTCATTTGAATTTGGATTCCAGATGTGGTGGCTCTTGTATTTCTCTACAGGAGAACTTCAGTGGTAGTAACTTCATTAGGTCGTTAGAGGGTTAGGTTAGGAGGTGCTATGGGGGTTGTGTGGAAGTTGCATGAACATAGCAAGCATCCTATTTTTACTGGAGGCAACTTTAGTATAGATGTTGAGGATAGAAGAGAAAAATATCTAGGCAAACCAGATGATAACATGCTTACACTCTACTGTCATCTATGCCTCAGTGTGATTAATCAACAGCTGTGGGTTTACATGTAAAGAACTCTCATCTCCATCTGCCCCCGAGGGTTTACTAGTTGTCGCAGGGAGTGTTAGAAGTAAGTCTTCACTAGAGAAAGGAATGGTGCTAAGTCTTCTAAGATTTCCACTAGCACCTCCTTCCTTGGTCTGGCAAACCCAGTGCCCAACACATTTGGAATGATGCACTTGGCACAGAATTCTGTCCGGTGGCCCACACCTAATGGAGGGCAGCCTCTGTCATCTCTGTCGCCTGATCCTAATGTCAAAATTTTGTTGTGAGCACATCAAACTGAACATTTCCTGGAAGGAGCTGGTAGCGTACCAAAAAAGTCAAGAGGATGTGGAAAACAGTCGAATAAGTATTTTTGTGCTTATCTGGTAATCCATGTTTGTGTGTATGTGGCAGAATTTTGTCTGAGACTTGCTTTCATTTAAACATTGTCCTAGTGATTAGGTTATATGGGGAAGGAACAGAGACCATTGACAACCAGAGACCATTAACAACTACAACATTTTTAAAAGAATCTCACGGTTGTCAATAACTAAATCAACTTAGAGCAGCGGTTCTCAACCTGTGGGTCGAGACCCCTTTGGGGGTCGAACAACCCTTTCACAGGGGTCGCCTAAGACCATCAGAAAACATATATAATTACATATTGTTTTTGTGATTAATCACTATGCTTTAATTATGTTCAATTTGTGACAATGAAATTGGGGGTCACCACAACATGAGGAACTGTATTAAAGGGTCGCGGCATTAGGAAGGTTGAGAACCACTGGCTAAGGGAGTGAATAATGCCTTATCTAATTGATGGCTAAATGTTCCAAGAGTTTAACTGAAAAGTAACGGTACCTGAAATAAATGTGGCTATGCCATTGGTTTACTGCCATGATTGATCATAAAAATAAACTGCCCTGCCATAGAAACTTAGTGCATAATACATGATAATGATAACAAAGTAAGGTAACTTGATTCTTCTAGATAATTCATTTTCAGTTACATGGTCTCTGCTACTGGACTTGGCCTTAGGCAGGGTCAGTACATGGCTCGGGCACTAGAATGAAGTGTTTCGTGTGCCTGTGGGATGGCCGTGGAAGATCCCTGGGTTTCACTCTCAGGTGTGGAAATTAAGAGGATTCTATTGGGAGAACATAACAAAAATAAATCCAAAGTCTAGGCTCGGCAGATGTGGTTTGGAGAAGAGGCGGCTTGGGCAATGCAGCTAGACAAAGCATGCCATGTAAATATTGAATACAAGTGGCTTAAACAGAGACAGAAGAGAAAGAATCATGGACAGTTTGGTAGGAATCTGCAAGTCCTGGAGTTAGATCAGATTCCCCACTGCTCCTCCACACAGACCCTGCAAGGGCGGCCCACACATTCACATGTTGGCTCATGACTCTGATTGCCCTTCGGAATGCTCACAAGCCCTCACCACCCTTCAACCATCCCTTCCTTCTGTGCAATAAGACGATTCCTCCAGCTCTGTTGGCCAATGGCGATCCCCTTGTTGGAACTCCCTTGATTTTGCCACTTACACATTAAATGCTTTTCCTTTTTGAGATCCGAAGTCCCGTGGAAACTTGCAGCCTTTACTTCAGGGGTGGGAACCTTTTTTCTTCCGAGGGCCACTGGGTATTTAAAACATCATTCACAGGCCAGACAAAATTACCAGCTTAAAAATCAGCCTGCTGTATTTGGTCAAACATTTAATTAACTCACCCCTAATGCCTTGGTAGGGCCAGACCAAGTGATTTCATGAGCCTTATATGGCCCACAGGATGGACATTCCCCACCCCTGCTTTGCCTCATCTGTCCAAGCTATCTCTGTTACCATTATAATTAGCTAGTTATTAATGGTAATAATAGGAAAGGAGCAAGGGAAGGCCAAGCATTACAAGCATGGCCATGTGGGCAGCTTCAATTTCATGCTCCCCAGGGAACCACCGGTCCATTCCCTGCAGATTACTGGGGGAAAGGGTCCAACTAAGGGGAGATGGACACCTGTGCAGTGAAGTTGGGGTGATGTGTGGAAGGTGCTTGACTGTCAGTCTAACCGGGAACAAATATAATTGGCTAGAGGGGGTGGAGTCACTGCAAGCACGCTAAATCTTAGAAGGCTGAAATCCCTAGACAAGGAATTCTTGCTCTCTTGTTCCTCTGGCTTTGCTCCTGCTTCCTTGCACTCACCTGTGTTCCCTCCATAGCCATGTGGCCCTAGAAGCCGTGGGTCATGTGACACAGGACACAATAGACTGCAGCTGGGAACACAAGCTAACCTCGCCAGACGCTGCACTGGACTGTGCAACTATGGAACAGAGGCTCTGGGCAGTGCCCTTGATCTGAGCCCTGCTGAAGATGAAATGGGACTTTCCCCATGACGGGATGGAGGGAAGCTCAGGGGTGTAATTCCAAGCAAATAAATATCACTCATTCTCTCTCATGAATCTCAGAAAATTCCGTTTCTTGTGACATTGTAAAAAGCCTACTTCCACCAGCAATAGGTGAGAATACAGAGGACACCCCACCAATAACATCTCTACGGACCCAGCACAGAGCTGAGAGGCAGGAGGTCCTCCGTATGCTCTGGCTAAGTCTGAGGGGCTGGAAACTCAGAAGACGTGGGTGGCTGGGCAGGGAGCAGCCAGGCTAAGGCCAACTGGAGAGGCATTCAAATAATTTTTTAGAAAAACTCTGTTAGCAAAATAAGACTGTGGTAGCTCTGCATGCATAAGGTTTACAACTCCTGGCCTTTAAGTGATTAGTGTGGAGGAGAGAAAATAAGTTTCCTTCTACCCTTCTGAGTTCTTCCTGCTGGTCTAATAATCACCTTGGTATGAGTCTGTTTAACAAGAGAAAATACCCAAATTTATTATGTATGTACATATGGGGGCTCCATAAGAATATGAGGCTCAAAAATAGAAAGGTGAGTTGAGGTGTATAGGCCATCTTGAGCTAAGGAGAAAGAGGGCTTGTGGTTTGGACTTCAACAGGCAGGATGGCAATTCACAGGTAGATAACCAGGAGAAAACATGGTAAACAAATTCTTACTGGGCTTTCTGGGCCCCCCAGAAACCAGGGAGTCCAACAAACAGGTTCTAGGCTCCTGGCTGCCCACCACACCTAGTTCACATCATGCTAAGGTGATAGCTCCATTTAAGCAGGGTTTTCTATCTGAATTCCTTTAGGCAGCTAAGGGCGGGGGGCGGGGGGGGGGGGGGGGGTAAAATAACCAGGTCAAAATAATCAATCTCCCAAAAATACATATTTTGAGGTGGTAAACTCTGCTCCCCCTCATCAGCAAGCAATTCTGGCTCCCTATGTTGGGAAGGTAAATTTGTGAATGGAACATGGGAGAAGCATGATCTGCTCCATCCTGGACTTCCCCTCTTAACCAAGCTGGTTTCTGGGCAAAGGGACCACCCCAGCAAGCCACATTCAGCTGTGCACAGGCATCTCACATGAAGGGGCCATTATTCTCTAGGAAGCGGTGTTCTCAGTTCTTGCCCTGACTCTGAGCCCACCTCTTTTCCCTCTGGAGTCGAGCCAGGCCTCAGGCACGGTCTGCGGGGCAGCTGCGAAGGTGGGTGTTGGTGGGCAGGTGGGCAAAAGATGGAAATCAGTGAGGCTTTCTTTCGGTGCAGTGCTGTTTGGAAGCGGAAACGGGTTTGCTCCTTCCCTAAGGATTTGGAGTGGGGATACTGGCATTTGGCAGGATAGAAAGATCTAGATCAAAAGCCAGTTGAGCTCAAAGATAGAAATATCTTTCTTCTGAAAGAAGGCTTAGATATGGAGACATGTCCTCAAAGATGTGGGGAAATAGGAGTCCGTATACTTAGTGAAAACAGGGACTAAAAGATAATAAGAGATGAACACAAATTCTTACAATTTGCTGTTTTGAAGATGCTCATCTAAAAATAAGGTCATGTCTGACTCTTGCTAACAACAGCCCTTTTGGGGCCAGGAGACGTGGAGCAGAATGAATTCAGAAAGATATTTCTCTAAACTGAAAACCATTACTCACTACTCCGCTGCCAAGGCCATTGAGAGCGGCTGCAGGACTGTTCACATACGAGGATACACAGGGACAAAAGGTCACGGGAGGTAAGCAGGCCTGGAGGCCCAACTTATTGTCAAAAGACAATAAACACACCAACTTTCAAGAGTCTTAAAGAAGCACAATTGGGCCAAACAAATTCCCACTTCGGATGCAGATTCACAACATCCTGTAGCTGATGGAAATAGGACTTGGGCAAGAGCTGGTTCAAATGGAATTAATATTGAGTTTATCATGGCCGAAACAGGCGCCAGAGGATTAGGGCCTGGAACAGTACCTCGAATGCGTCCTCTGGACTAGAATTAAGACTGAACTGGCATTGAGGAGAGGGGTCAAATTTGGGGACAAGGTTCCAAGGAGATCCATAAGAACACAGAGAGAGGAAAACCTTTCCCAGAAAATTTATGAAACGTAATGAGTGGCCAGTCCGCTGTGATGGAATGTTCAGGGATATGATGAGTAGTAGTTTCGAGGTCAGGGTGTAGACTCTCAACTATGACCTGAACAGGAATTTTGTCAGCATATATTTGGGTATCTTTCATTGAAATGCATCTGTAACAAAAGTCAACACCTGCAAAAAATTGTTAAAATATTCCCTCTGGAAATAAAGTTTTGTTCCAAAGTGGACTGCACAGCAAGCTGCCTGAATAAATGTGGTGGATCTGACATGCTGTGAGGCATCAGTGGTAGGAAGAGAACGCCTTCAAATCCCCTGGACTCTGAGAAAAGGTGTAGAATCCGTGGCTTCGTGGAAGCCCAGTGGTCCTGCCCAATGCACATCTCTTACCACCAGGCAGTAAAGTTCTCCATAAGTTACCAATGCAAATCTAGTTCACTTCCTTCTGATGAGCAATTACAGCAACTTGACTTTGAAATTCAACTTCAAGGAAAACAGAAAAGTCAATTTTCAGCCAGAGAAAAAGTTCAAGCTGAGTGAAAATCACTCCGCAGGTCCTGTGGAATGTAGACTGGAACTACTTTTGAGGAGATCATTAATTTTGTGGAAGTGATACACACCAGAATCAACCTCCATCCGACTTCATAATCAGCGAGCCAGCAAGTCCCAGGGGAGCGCGAGTGCTTTGCGTTCTGGGTGGTGCTGTGTGAGGTTCTGAGAGAGGAGAGTGGTGCTCACGGTGTATTAATTTAACGCTAGGGCTGGGTTCAAGCAGTCTTAACCACAGAATCCAAACTATCAGGCCACGGGGAGGAAATGCTGAATGACTTAAACAACTACTTCATAAAAGCAACGCATCCACCACTTCTTCCACTGTCCCCATTTGTGGTATTTCTTAAGAAACGTGGCAAATGATACCTTTTGTTGTTGTTAATCCTCACCTGAGGACAATTTTCCATTGATTTATAGAGAATGGAAGGGAGGGGGAGAGACAAAGAGAGAGAAACATCCATGTGAGAGGGATGCATTGATTGCCTCTGGCGTGTGCCCGACTGGGGCCTGGGATTGAGCCTGCAACCAGGATCCCTTGACCGGAATCAAACCCGGGACCCTTCAGTCCATGGGCGGACACTGTATCCACTGAGCCACACTAGCTAGGGCAGCAAATGGTATCTTTGAGAAAAATCTTTAAACTTAACAAATGTTTCTGAACAACATGTGTGCTACAAAAAAACACCCACTGGAAAATGCATTTTGTCTATAGCTTATTCATGCTATGCAATTTTCATTAAATCATTATTCATTAATTTTTTTCAAAATTTTCTCTCTGATATTCTTTTCTCAAGCCCTAATTCTAGTTTATCACGCTTTGAAGCAACTTCCTCTCCCCACACTCAGCTACCTTCCAGCACCGACTTTCAGGAATTTAACTAATACACTTAAAAAAAATGCCAAGCTCTAAAAGGATCTTCAATCAGCATTTTGTAAAATTTAAAAAGAAAAGAAACCCTGGATACTACTTCAATGGCAATTAATAAGGGCTACTAAAATATATTGTGAATATATTGGATTTATGCAGCATCCAACAGGATTGGAGGCTATGCAGCTGTTAAAAGGAATGAGATGGACCTATTTGTGTTAACACAGGAAGTTCTTCAAGACACAGGAAAGTTTTCTTGCACAAGCATCATACCTGTTAGACTAGAAGAGCTTGATTTATGATTTATGAGTTATTTTAATGAAACAATTAAACTTTGAAATTGAACCACCTTACTTGTTGCTGTTAGGGCTATCTTCCTATCATTGCAGCTTTAAAAAATAACATTTGTTGTTTTTTTCTTAAATACATAAAATGATAACGCACTAATGTTCTATAGCCTCACCACATAGATGATCTCTGATAATGTGCTTTTCAAAGTTAATTCATGTCCATAATGAAAAATTCAAGAAGTACAGAATGAAAGTAATATTCTACTTCCTCACCTAGCCATTCTCACCCTTCTTACCAGCAGCTTTTGTAGTCCTTTCAGAAAACATTTTTGCTCATATGTCAAAATGTGCATTGAACAGACACACACACACATTTTAAATTTTTTAATAGAGGGGATCATATAATCAACAGCCACTGCCTGATATGGCTTACTGTCACATGATAAGATGTCTTGAAGAACTTCCTGTGTTAGAGCAAATAGGCCCATCTCATTCCTTTTAATGCTGCATAGCATCCAATCCTGTTGGACGCTACATAAACCCAACCTATCCCACAATATATTTTAGTGGCCCTTATTAATTGGCATTTAAGTAGTGTCCTAAGTTTTCTCTTTTAATCTATTCTAACCGTTTATGTTGCCTATAATTTAGAAAGGGGAAAGCTTTCTAATGTCACTTAGGGGAGGGAAAACAAATGGGAAACATCAGGGACACCCAGCAGAGTGGCCGCGCTGCCTTGATTCATTTCACGTTCGAGTGTGGAGGTGTGCGTCGTGCGGACACACTTGGGAGGGGGCATAACAATGTCCTACTCCCTCCGGAAGAACACTGTGAAGCGGGCCTCTCCCACTTACCAGGCCTGCAGGGAGGACATTAAGAAATATGATCATTTAAAAATCACTGATACCTGATCAAACCTTTGTGATTAAGTCCTGCTGCCGAGTGTCTTATTAGCTACACTAAACGCACAAAGCTGCTGGAGGGAACATCTACCTCGGGTCTCTCTCCGGTGAGCCATACTGAAAGCTGTTAAAGCCAGGCTGGAATCACTAAAGAAGACTCTCTGGATAAAATAACTCACCCTGCATATCCCCAGCCATGTATGCTTTGACCCAACTTAGATGTTGTAGAAGAGAAGCCAGTTTTCAAATCTTGCTTTCATTAAATGCAGAATGTTCATCCTACTGGAAAAAACTCAGCTCCTCTTGCCAGCATTAGCAGCCAGACCAGCCTTTCTGCAGATCAGCACCGTTTGACAGATTGAAATGATGCCTAAGTCACTGGGGTTTGGGAGAGGTTGGAGACTGTGTCCTTAAAAAGAACAACATTGCCAAGGTAAGTCTGATTAAAGGTTTCGTTTTAGGGAAAAGAGAAACTTTCCTGAGCGAGGCTAGACTTGCTCCACAAATCAAGGCAGACAAATGTCCACAGGGCCCTGTGGTGACGTTTCTAGAGGAGCGACCTCAAGCCCCTGAGCCTTTGCTGTCCCTCCTTGTCCCCATGGGCTGTACCTGGGAGAGAGGCCCCGTGCTCACGGAGGCAATGCAATGCCTATTTGTGGGCACAAGTGGGCTCCCCAGCTGATTGTCTTTAGGACATTGCTGGGAGTTTAAGGAAACAGACACTTCATGAGTTCCTTTCATTTAATCACGAATAGGACCCATTCTTCTGTAGTTTTTCTGTACTTCAGTAAATGATAGTCAGAATTGGGGTGGATTAAAAAAGCAGGCAAAAGCTATGGTCAGTAATATATTTCTGCCCTGAAAATTTTGCACTGAAAATTATATATTTATCTCAAAAAACTAACAGGAATAAAAATCAAAACAAATGGAAAATTGTAGAAATAGGTGGAATACCTATGAATGAGGACAGAGTAAATCTGTGTTTTTATATGTGTTGTTCCATTTTATTCACTAAATCCTTTTAACAGATATTTCTGAGCACTTAAGCACCAGACTCTTCCAGACACAGGTATACAGAGATTTTACACCATAAATAGTTCAAGTAATGTTTCGGGTTTTAAATGGTTCCCATCACAGTTGGCTGAGCAAATAGTGCAAATATAGGGCAAAGATATACCAGATAAATGCTAAGGAAAACAAGTTGAGTTGTGAAATCCTATATAATAAAGAAGTAATATGCAAATTGACCATCATTCCAACACACAAGATGGCCGCCCCCATGTGGTCAAAGATGGCCAGCAGGGAAGGGCAGTTGTGGGTGATCAGGCCACCAGGTGAGGGCAGTTGTGGGCAACCAGGCCTGTAGGGGAGGGCAGTTAGGGGTGACCGGGCCAGCAGGGGAGGGCAGTTAGGGGCAATTGGGCTGGCAAGGGAGGGAAGTTACAGGTGACTGGGCCAGCAGGGGAGGGCAGTGCGGGGGGTGGAGGGGGAGCCAGGCCTGCAGGGGAGGGCAGTGGGAGGGACCAGCCCTACAGGGGAGGACAGTTAGGGAGACCAGGCCTGCAGGGGAGGGCAGTTGGGGGAGGACAGACCTGCAGGGGAGGGCAGTTGGGGGTGACCAGGCTGGCAGGGGAGGGCAGTTAGGGGCAATCGGGCCGGCAGGCAGGTGAGCAGTTGGGAGCCAGCAGTCCTGGATTGTGAGAGGTATGTCCGACTGCCCGTTTAGGCCCGATCCTGGTAGGTAGGATCGGGCCTAAACGGGCAGTCGGACATCCCTCAAGGGGTCCCAGATTGGAGAGGATGCAGGCTGGGCTGAGGGACACCCCCCCTCCCCTGCTGCATGCACGAATTTCATGCACTGGGCCTCTAGTATTATATAAAATGAGTATTTCTAGAATCAAAAAAAATAAATGCCTTCTTGGTTATTATAAAAGAATATACTTTTTCCAAAATCCAAGAAATATTTATAAAATTAAACACATATTAGGTACATACACCTCAATAAATGTAAAAAATATTTTAAAATGCACATCATATTTCCTGATCTCAGTTTTGGGAGAGGGTGCAGGGGGTGCTGATATCACTAAAAAGGGAAAGAAGATAGGAAGAAAGAAAGAAAGAAAGAAAGAAAGAAAGAAAGAAAGAAAGAAAGAAAGAAAGAAAGAAAGAAAGAAAGAAAGAAAGAAAGAAAGAAAGAAAGAAAGAAAGAAAGAAAGAAAGAAAGAAAGAAAGAAAGAAAGAAAGAAAGAAGAAAGAAAGGAAGAAAGAAAGAAAGAAAGAAAGAAAGAAAGAAAGAAGAAAGAAAGGAAGAAAGCCAAAGCTCATACAACTCTGTGAACCTCTGGATCAAACCATATCTGAAGACAATTCAAGTTTGGGATTTTGATTATTTCTACCAGAAACCCTGTACCACTCTTTTCCTAAACCATATTTCTGATACTCACAACAAAAATATTCTAATATTACGCCGAAACCGGTTTGGCTCAGTGGATAGAGCGTTGGCCTGCGGACTGAAGGGTCCCAGGTTCGATTCCGGTCAAGGGCATGTACCTGGGTTGCGGGCACATCCCCAGTGGGAGATGTGCAGGAGGCAGCTGATCGATGTTTCTCTCTCATCGATGTTTCTAACTCTCTATCTCTCTCTCCCTTCCTCTCTGTAAAAAATCAATAAAATATATTTAAAAAAAATATTCTAATATTATTATCTGGCAATTTTATACTTGGCCTTATTAAAAATCAAGTAATGAAATAAAGATATTTTCAGACCAAATTAAATTTAGCACTCATACAACCTTTTTCAGGCAATCATACTTAGGAATGAGCAACACCAGGACCTGAGACACAGTGAATTGAACCCAGGACAATGACAAAAGGAAGTTCCAGAATCCAGCTGTGCAGTAAAAATACAAAAACAATCAGTGTGGGGGAGCTAGGTGTTCAGGAAGGAGGTATCCTGGAAAGGAGATTTCATACATTTGATAGTATTCTTTAGAGAATGGAAAAATATTTAAAGAGGCAACAATGCCAGAATAAATAAGCAAATAGAGCCCTAGCTGGTTTGGCTCAGTGGATAGAGCGTCAGCCTACGGACTGAAGGGTCCTGGGTTCGATTCCAGTCAAGGGCACATGCTTGGGTTGCAGGCTCAATCCCCAGTAGTGAGCATGCAGGAGGTAGCCAATTACTGATTCTTTCTCAACATTGATGTTTCTATCTCTATTTCCCTCTCCTTTCCTCTCTAAAATCAATAAAAATATATAATTTAAAAATAAATAAGCAAATAGAAGTTCAACACCACTCATTATGTGGATCTACAGTGAACAGTATCTATATGGTCAGAGTAACATAAAAACTTTATTGAGTGTCAGCTTCTAGAATCAAAGTATTGACACAGCTCAGATGCATTTACCATTTTAGAGCAGAAAATAAATAATACATATCATCAGCCTTGGCAATGTGGAAGTTGTCAGACAGATGACAGAACGTGGGAAGTAGGAAGGGGAAAATAACAGGAGGAACGACAATGAGCCTAAAATATTTATCTTAGTAATTGACAAAAAAAGAGAGAGAAATATGTAAGTATATTATTCAAAATTACTAAAGCAACTGATAGAGATAAAAATAATGACATAACTCCCTACCAGTTTGGCTCAGTGGATAGAGTGTCTTCCTGCGGACTGAAGAGTCCTTTGATTCTAAATTATAGCTTTGCTGGGTAGAGTAATTTTGGTTGTAGGTCCTTGCTTTTATTTTTTAAATATGTTTTTATTGATTTCAGAGAGGAAAGGAGAGGGAGAGAGAGACAGAAACATCAATGATAAGAGAGAATAATCGACCAGCTGCCTCCTGTATCTCCCTACTAGGGATTGAGCCCAGAACCCAGGCATGTGTCTGACCGGGAATTGAGCCATGACCTCCTGGTTCATGGGTAGATGCTTAACCACTGAGCAACACCAGTCGGGCAGTAGGTCCTTGCTTTACATCACTTTGAATACTTCATTCCAATCCCTTCTTGACTGCAAAGTTTCTGTTGAGAAATCAACTGACAGTCTTATGGGAACTTCCTTGTAGGTAACCAACTGCTTTTCTCTTGCTGCTTTTAAGATTCTCTCTTTGTCTTTAACTTTTGCATTTTGATTATGATGTATAAAAGAAAATTTCATTGCTTAAGAAAGAAATTATACTCCCTCTTACTCATAATTAAAGGAATTCAATCAAATTACTTTCAATTTATCAATTTTGCAAAAATGGGAAAAATTTGATAGTTCTCAAGGTAGTCCAGGATAACAGGTAGAAGGGTTATTCAAGATATTTTAACTATCAGTATAGCACCATCTCCAACTCCTTGGAACTGCTGCAGCCATAAAGTCTTTATGTCCATCCTAGTGCCTACCAACTGAAAAGGGAGCACACGTCCTCATAGTCTATTGGTGGGGAAGTAAAGTTGAATAAGTTGGATGCAATCTTTCTTAAGGACATTATTCATTCTCTTTTTTTCCAAAGCCGTTAAAAAGTATTTACTGAATTTAATTGAATATTCATCTAAATAAAACATAAAAACAATGTAATTTTAAAGGTGTATTAAAATATAATCCACATACCATACAGTTCACCCATTTAAAGTATACAATTCAATGCATTTTATTATATTCTCAGAGTTGTGTACCCATCACCACAATTGATTTTAGAACATATTCGCCATCTTAAAAAATGTTACCTTTTAGTTATCACCTGCCAACCCCCCAATTTTTCCCAGCCCAGGTAAACCACTAATCTCCTTTTGTCTCTATAGATTTTCCTGTTCTGGATATTTCATATAAACGAAATTTATTTTTATGTGAATTTTTATTTCCATATGAATTTTAAGATCAGCTTTTCAATTTATACAAAGAAACCAACTAGGACTCTAAAAGGTATTGTATTAAATCTGTACATCTATTTGGGGAGTTTATTGACATTATGCTGATGCCGATATGGTGTTAGATCAAACCGAATGTTCCCAAACTCTAGGATAAATACCATTGTTTACTGTGATTGCCTGTCTGGGCCACAGACCAGCAAGAACTTAGATGGAGGGAAAAAGACCCCCTTCCGACTCTGGGATTGGGGACCCGGGCTTGAACCCCAGGTCGGAGGGAATTGGTCATGTACAGCCTTTTGATTGGAGGTAACTCGGCCTCTCCAACCTGCTTATCTGAGTTTATGTGTAATGGCATAGACCAGGGGTGGGCAAACTTTTTGACTCGAGGACCACAATGGGTTCTTAAACTAGACCAGAGGGCCGGAACAAAAGCATGGATGGAGTGTTTGTGTGAACTAATATAAATTCAAAGTAAACATCATTACATAAAAGGGTATGGTCTTTTTTTTTTTTTTAGTTTTATTCATTTCAAACGGGCCGTAGTTTGCCCACGGCTGGCATAGACTCTCAACTTCTTTTGTAAGTGTCTTTTTTACTTTGCCTACCATGAGGATTCTCTTTATAATGGGGAAATCGAGGAATTAATCTAGGAAAGTCCCCTCTCTCCATACACCTTTTTAAGCTCTCTGAACTCATTCTCTTGATTCAGAAGCAAAACAATCCCTTATCAGGTCTGGCAAAGACAGAATCTCCCTAGAACACTGGGCAGGAGGCGAAGCAGAACAAGCAAAGACCAACGTTCTCTCTCGGTCTGGAACAGAGAGGAGGCTGGAATGCTTCACCTCAATGAGTCTTGACTCTGTGGCATACGGGGTTCTTCCTATCGTGGCTCTTAATAAGCAGTGTTCTCTTGCCTCTGGACTGGAAGTTCCTCGAGGCCATTTGTTCAGAGCTGTTTCTTCAGTACTTAGCAGAGTTCATGGCAGATTAGCCAGCACTCAGATATTTGTAGGACAGGTATTGTCATGTTTCAAAGGAGAGCACCTAGTTTAGTTGTCATGGTCATCAAGTCAGATGATACATGGGGAAATGATAATAATTTTGAGGACCTACAAACATAACACATTAGTTTTCAAAAAGAAGTTTTTTTAGAGGAAAAAAAATGTAAGATATTACCTGAACTTTCTCGTGGTGTTAAAGATACTTCCTATGAACAAAAAAAATAAAATAAAATAAAAATGAGAACACTGGTTCAAGTTAAATATGATTATAAACACACTGGATTCAAAATTTCAGTGGTTCTAATGAGGCCTCATGCAGATTCCCAGTTTCAACATATGGCATTTAAATAAATCACAGAAGATCAGATCTTGTGTGACTGAACATTTATAACAGTGTGTTTTAAGTCTTATCTTCTTATGACTCTCTTTTCATACCAGTTTGTTTTCATTGGACCCCCAGCAGCAGGTTGCTGCCATTTCATAGCCATGTGACTTTGTTGTCATTGCCTTTAGCACAGGCATCTGTTAGTAAAGAGAATAAGAGTATTCTCCTATGAGTCACGAAAACCCACTTGCCAAAACCAATTAAACTGGTGCCAAATATGACAAGTCACCAGAAGACTTTCAACAATTTACAATGTTTTTGCTGGGGAAGGAAATAATGAGGGGAGAGAGAGGTGAATTTGCATATTTTCTTTCTTGGTGAGCGTCAAATGTTATAATCGCTGACATTTAGGAATGCCCACTGACTGCATTACTGTTTCTTCTGGGGATTTTTACACAATAGACCAGAGATGAGAATTCAGATTTTTTGGTGGTTGGTCCTTGCTATCTCCATAGTACAAAGCATGCCTTGTTCTTCCCGAGCTGGAAGTGCTAACCCAACATAAATGAACCAAATATTTTTTTAAAGCAAAGCTAGAATTTAGGGTTCTGAATAATCAAGGGTTGGCCATATACTTAACCATTAAAAGGTAAGCTAGCAGTGAAATTCTGCATGAGAAACAGCCTGCAGGTAGAAAATTTATCTCAAAGGAAGACTTGGAATAGAGTTAAGAGGACTAACAAGGGAGGTATGTTGCTATCCTCACCTTACTGAGTTCAAAAGAAGTAACTAGCTGGCAAGACTTTTAGGAAATGGGCTATCTTGTTAAATACAAGTCTTAGAGAAAAGGTATGTATTTATCATAATTCAGAATGTAAATAACAAGAAGAATACTTGATTTGTCTGATATCTTCTCACTGATATCTTTGCAGACTCATCAAGTGGAGAATTAGGGCAATTATTTAAACAAAATTGGGGCTCTACTATTATCTCCCCCCAAATATTCTGAAAATAGAGAGAAGTACACACTTAGTTTGAATAATCAATGCTTCACTATTAATTTCATTTCACCAGTGAAAACATAAGTTTCCTCACGATTTTTCAAGTAGTTCACATGGTAGAAATAATTTCTCTAAAAAGTAAACTAGTCTAAGGAAGATGAGATACTTTGTCTTGCAAATAAAGTATTTTCATCCATAGTTTTGATGATGCTGTCATAGGAAGTGCAAAATAAGTGATCCCCAGTCTCAGAGCTTATATATGAGGGCCCAAGCCCAAAAGAAATGACTAATGCTTTATTTGTATCTTTACCACATTATTAGATGGAAATCCAGTAATTCACATACCAAAGACTCATTAGATGTATGATGAATGTTACTCTAGAAGTTTTTGTTAGCAAAGAGATGGTCATGTTTTAATTTAAAACATCATTAATTAAAATAAATGTCAATGCAAGTTTCCTTCCTCATTTATTACTTACCTTCAAATAAAGCAAGACCTTATTTTGTAGTACCATTTTAGCATAAAGCATACCAAAAATAAAATTTACACATCATGCTTGAAAATGTTATTCATTTCTCTGTCAAATAAATTATCTCATACCCATAAAAATGGGATCTCTGCAGTCATCAAAATGATGTTATAGAGAATTCTTTATGACATAAAAAGACATTCATTATGTATCATTGAAGGAAAAAAACACATTATGACAGAATAAACAATATTATTACATGCATGAAAAGAAGGGACATTTACCAAAATGCTAACAAAGGTTAAACCTACAGGTTCTTAACTGTGAATACTGTTGATGAATTCCCCAGTGTTTATTTCCCTTATTTTCCTTTCGAGTAGTTTGCTTCTTTTGCTTAAATATCTTCTCAAGGTCTATTTATTTATTGGTCTCAGGGGCAGCTGACCACCCCTAACTCCAGAGGCTCAGGAAGGAGGGCCATCCCTGGGCCAGTCTTGGTGAAGGAGTGGCCTTGTCACCCAGTCTGGCCAACAGGATGTGAGGAGGAGTCCCATAGGAGGCTTTTATAAGAATTTTCTCATTAAAAAGCGATGAGGAAGTCCCTCTCCTTCCTTTCAACATAGTCATGTCTGGATGTGACATCTTGAGCTGCTTTTGCCACCATCTTGCCAGAAGACTCATGAATAAAACCACTTTGAAGATGGTGGATCAGAGAGAAAAAAAAGAAACTTAAAAAAAAAGTGTTTCATTGATTTCAGAGAAGAAGGGAAAGGGAGAGAGATAGAAACATCAATGATGAGAGTCATTGATCCATTGCTTGCTGCATGCCCCACACTGGGGTTCAAGCCCGGAACCTGGGCATGTGCCCTGACTAGGAATCAAACTGTGACCTCCTGGTTCATAAGTCCATATTCAACCACTGAGCCATGCCAGCTGGGCAAGTACCTGGGTTTTTAATGACATCAATGAGCCACTGAATAAACCAACCCCGAACACCCTCCCCCTGGTCCCCTCTACACACACATGCACGCCACCCCATCACTCTCACCCTTGGGCCACGGACTCCCTGTTATGTCAGGAAATGCTGGCCTGTGCTGTTTAAACCAGGTTTCTTTTTCTGAAGCTAAAACCTGGAAACTGATAACATGAATAATTTCAATGTCTTCTTTTTTGCTTATATGAGTTTTCTAACTCCCTTTGCATGAGAATGTATTTCTTTTGTAATGTGAAATGAGACACTAAAATGATTTCTTCAATATAAGGGGGAAATAAGCAAAAATATGTTTTCATCTTCTCACTAGTGAGGTATGCCTTTCCATTTCAAGTAAAAAAAGTCAGCTGCATTCTACTTATTTTATTGCTTAAAAAAAAAAAAGGAGGGCAAATAGATCTTCCAGGGAACCAGACCCACATGTGAACGTGCAGGGCCACACACGGCAGTCCTGCCGCACGCAGTTCTCAAGTTGTGTCCCGTCAGGCCTCTGGTCCACAGGACGCACGGGAGCTCAGATCCCCCTGTCCAGCAGCTCTTCAGATCAAATGTTTAGTATGTGGTATGTGTAAGGCACAATGTTGCTCTCATGTGTATTTATAGAGTTAAATTACTTTAAAAGGTTGTCTACACTCATTGCTAATCACTTTTGAACGCACTGTGACCTGGAGTCTGGCCCCATCACTCTACTCTTTCCAAGACCTCTGATGATCTTATTACTAAGTTCCATAGATGCTTTTCAATTCTTGTCTCGCTTGTTGTATCTGTGGCATTTTTGTCTCCTTACCATCTTCTGAAACTCTTTCCTCCCTTGATTTCTGAGACTCCTGGTTTCCTCACTTTTCTGTCTGCTCCTAAGGCTTCAGGCTTCTCTTGTTCTGCTCACCTCTAAGAGGTTGACATTCCCAAAGAGTTTCCCTTCTCCGTTCTATTCTCTTTTCAGTAGATAAAAACCTCTTGGTCAGTGCTGCCCAATACAAATTTCTGCAACAAAAGAAATGTCCTATATCTGTGCTGTCCACCAGCCACTCGTGGCTATTTAAGACTCAAAATGTGGACAGTGCAACTAATTCTCTGAATTTTACATTTAAAGAATTTAAATTTAAATGGTCACATGTGACTAACTGCTACCTTTTTGGACAGTGTAGCTCTAGATAATATCACCTGTCCCAAATTTATCCAACCTGGGATGTCTCCCCTTTGCTAGATTTCTATAAACAATGGCAAAGCTGGTATGTCACTTGGATGTCCCCCAGGCTCATCCAACTTAACCATGTTCCAAGTTGACCAGTCCAGACTGGACTCAGCATTTTCACTTTCCAAGCCACGCCCCCCTCCTGAATGGCCCCATCTTGGTAAATGGCATCATAAGCTTCCCAGTTGACAAAACCTCCTTCATCTCCCCAACTTCAGATGCCAACCAGTCACCGATTCTGTGGAAAATATTTTCTCGGAGCCCTCAAACTAGCTTTCTTCTCTCCATGCTCACAGCCCAACCAGTCATTACCTTAATTCATGTTTTTATGATGTTTTGCCAAAGCCTTGTAATTGGGGTTCCTCCCTCCAATCTTATCTCTATGAAGTTCATTCTTCATATATTGTTAGAGATTTTTGTTTGTTCTAACAGCTTTACTGAGATATAATTCACATACCATAAAATTTACCCATTGAAAGTGTATAATTTAATGGCTTTAAGTATATTTACAGAGTCAGCAACTATTGCCGCAATCAAGTTCAGAACATTTTCATTACACCAACAATGTTCTAAATGCTACCCCTCTGCTGTCACTCTACCTGCAAACCCTCCGTTCTCCCCCAGCCCTAGGCAACCATTAACATACTTTTAGGTCTATAGATTTGCCTATTTTATGTGTTTCATATAAATGGGATAATATAATACATGGTCTATTGTCACTAACTTCTTTCACTTAACATGTTTTCATGGTTCATCCACATTTAACATGGCTCATTACTATAGCATAGATTTATTTATTTTTATTCCTAGATAATATTCCATTGTATGGATATAACACATTTTGTCATAAACATTTATCTGTTGATGGACACTAGGGTTATTTCCATCTTTTGGCTATTGTGAATAGTGCTGCTATGAACATTAATGTAAAAGTTTTTCTTTTGAACACCTGTTTTCAATTCTTTTGAGTATGTAATTGGGAGTGGGATTGCTGAATCACAGGGTATTCTATGTTTGATCTTTGAGGAACTACCAGGCTGTTTTCTACAGTAGCTGCTCCATCTTACATTCCTACCAGCAGTGTATAAGGGTTCCGATTTCTCCGCATCCTCGCCAACCCTTATTATTAGCTGTCTTTTTTATTATGGCCATTCATCCTAGAGAAGTGGTATTTCATTATGGTTTTTATTTGCAGAGGTCTTTCTAAAATTAATTGGCATCATGGTTTTAGATATTTCAAAATCTTTTAACCATTTCTCATAGTTTTCAGAAAACATCCTCACCTCTTTGTAGAGTGATGGAGAAAATGTAATTTTCTAGGATTCCCAGAGGATGTGTATCAGACTAGCTGGTGAAGGTTTACCTATAGGGCCAACAACCCTCCTGGTTGATCTGAGATACCCCAAGACATGGAATTTTCAGTGCTAAAACCAGGAAAGACCCACATAAACTGTGACAGCTGGTTACCCCCACTTACCTTATTAGAAGCCAATAGAATGAGGTGAGAGATAGTGAAGAAAATTATACTCACTGCCCACAGATGGTTGAGTGGTAGGTCGGTCCACACATAAGGGTTACATGCCTTGGGGAGTTGGGGCAGAGTATGAACAAAAGGGCCAGCAGTATGGCAGTAGAAGTTGTGCAATGGGCATTATCATTCCCTCATATGTTTAATAGTAAATAATACATGGCATGATTGACTCCAGAGAATTTTTTCATAGAAACTGGCCCAAGGAAGAACCAAGAAAATAGCAAACTCAGAGAAAAATACTGGAAGAACCATGAGGAGTACATTTGAGGAGACTGGGGATGATTTCATGTTCTGGGAAAGGTTTGAGACTCGTTAATCTTAAGCTCTGTGGGGCAGAGAGGGCCCAGATGATATTTAGGATAATGTTGTATGACATTCTGGCCCCTTCATGCTTTCACCCCTACCTCCAGCTCTTGCCATACTTCCCCCCAATCCTTTGAAATGTATGCTCCTGCCATATTGGAGGTCATGGCTCCCCAGGGGCACCAGAGTCCTACTTCTCACCTGGTGCCTCGCTCTTTCCCACAAGTGCCTAGTCTTGCCCCCATTACCAAAGACAAGTTCAACAAGAGGGATTTGACTATGAGGAACTCAATTATTTGATATGGAAATCTTGAAGTGAAAAAATAGACCCAATCAAAATAGTTCACCACAAGGATGTGCTACTCAAATCTTTCCTCCAAAAGTACTTTCCACCAAGGGTGCCTGGACTGCAGGGGAGAGCAAACAAGAATCCGGGAGTAGTATTTCTTTGTCACTTTGTGTTTCATCTTAAAAACTCATGCAGATCTTCTCTTTTATGACATAAAATAGTCATGCTATTTCAGTTGAAAAATAGTATTTTCTGTAATAATCAGTTAACTTATTTTAGCTTTTCCCTCAATTGTTGAGTAAAATTGGGACTCTAGGAAAACATGCAATGTTGATCCTGAGCTTTTCTTGCCGACATCACAAGACCCTTTAATTCCAGGGATGATCTATGACCTAATTTGAGAGGTCAAAATAGGTTTCCTCATTTTGCTGTACATTTTTGCCTAGTTTGTGATTGTGTGCAGGTTTCTAAAAGTCAAGAATTCCTGTTGGGCCCTAGCCAGTTTGGCTCAGTGGATAGAGCATTGGCCTGCGGACTGAGGGTCCCAGGTTCGACTCCGGTCAAGGGCACATGCCTAGGTTGTAGGTTCAATCCCCAGTGGGGAGCATGCAGGAGGCAGCCGATCAATGATTCTCTCTCAACATTGATGTTTATATCTCTAGCTCCTTTTCCTTTCCTCTCTGAAATCAACAAAAATAATATTTTTTTAAAAAGAATGGCTCTTCGTAAGTTAGTGATTAACTGATTCAGAACTTCAACAAAAACCAAGTGTACAAAAAATGTGTCAGTTCTTATTCAGGTCTCTTTAAAAACTCTTATCCACATAACAAAAGTGTATATGTACATCAATATTTATTATTAATTTGTCAACAGAAGACCCTGTGAATATATTTAAATTGCCAGTCAAGTAACCCTGGAGGCATCCTTGGCTCCTCTAGCAGCTCCTGGATACCTTGGAACCCCATGGCCTGGGACTCTCTACATCGAATCAGCCCCCAGGAAACATTACCCTTAGATACCCTGGCAAATTCTTCCGGGGGGACTTTCGAAACAGTCCCCAAAAGTGTAGCTTGGATGAGATTAAATTTGAAGCTATGAAAATTACTATAAAATACTTTTTTATTTTAATAAACATTTTTATTTTAGAATCATTTTAGATGTATAGAAAAGTTACAAAGATAGTACAGAGAGCTTCTGAAGATCCTTCCCCAGCTTCTTCTAAATGAATGTCTTACATCACTGTGATGCATATTGTGTGTCAAAACCAAAAAATTAACCTACAGGCTTTACTAGGACAGGCGAACTTAGACTAAAAATAGAACTTCTTAAAGGGCAAAACGAAAAACTTGTTGCAGGGAAAAAATAAGCACTGTTTTCCTATGAGATGAGCTCATGAAGAAGTAAAAATATAGCACCTTTCAAAGCCTAAATTTTAAGTCTTTAGCAGGTGGTAGGCAGGTGAACTAGAGCAATGCTTCGCAAAGTTCAACAGGCATGCGAACCTGAGCATCTTCTTAAAACAGATTCTGATTCAGTAGATCTGTGCTGGAGAAACTCAGTCAGCTTTCCATTGACGCTGATGCCCACCGCCCTAGATCACACTGGAAATACCACGGATCTAGAGAAGTGCTTCCGTCCTCATCGAATGCTCCGTGATGATGGAAATGTCCTGTTACCTGCACTGTCCAATGTGCTAGCCAGGGGCCACATGTGGCTACTGAGCATCTGAAAGGTAGCTAGTGCCACTGAGGAACTGAATAACTCATTGTAACTAATCAAATTTAAATAGACACGGATGGCTAGTGGCTGCCATATTAGATAGCACCTAATTAGAGCATTTCATAACCAAACATGTTCTCCCTTATTCTGAAAGGTCTAGGTTTCTAAATACTTCCAGAAGACTATAGGACAAATGAGAGAAGGGGACAGAGAAGGAGAGATGGAGCTCTATTTGCCTGTATTGCACATAACCATATGCAATCAACCTCAAAGCAGGGATGCTGATTAAGACCTGGATGGGAGTGATGGGGCTCAACATTACCACCTGTGCCAAGTGGACCAAAGGCGCTTCGTTTCATAAGCAGAGACTGAGCAGACAGCCCATGACAAAATTCTCTTCCTCTTCAGAGGAGGATGCTACAGAGTGCCAGCCTGAATTGGGCTCTCCCCTTGGTCCAGTCGGGGATGGGAACCACTGAAGGTGTATTTCCTAAGACTCATTATGCAGTGATCCCAACCCCTTGGAAGGGGCATCTGGGGCTGACCTTTTTTTCTTTGAGCATGCTCTACGATTTCAAGATGGATTCTACTCCAGAAGATCCCTTACAGTAAGTTGAGCCCTAATTATGTGCCAGCTATTGTTTCTACTTGCTGGGGATATAGCAATGACCTAAGTAGATACAGCTTCGCTTTCTCACAAATCTCCAATGACATGCCCTTCAAAAATTAGGAGAATCATGACATGTAATTCATATACATTTACTAATAAATTATCATCTCAAATGAGACAAGTTGATTCCAATTTGGACAACATCATCTTTGTGAACATTATTTCAGAATGTTCATGCTTATTTTTGCTAAAGGAAAAATGAGCATTTCCTATAAGAACTGAAAAAAAAGCTAGCATTTATTGAGCACTTCCACTAGTATGTGTGAGGTGCTATGCTAAGTAACTTTACATAAATTATCTCCTTTTGAGCATTATGCTAAGTGAAACAAGCCAGTCAATGAAGGAAAAATACCACATGATCTCACTCATTCATGGATAATAAAGACCATTACAAACTTTTGAACAATAATAGATACAGAGGCAGAGCTGCCTCAAACTGATTGTCAAACTGCAGTGGGAAGGCCAGAGAGAGTTGGGGGGCAGGAGGGAGGGGAGTAAGAGATCAACCGAAGGACTTGTATGCATGCATATAAGCATAACTAATGGACATAAGACACTGGGGGGTAAGGGAGGGTAGGGGTTTATCAAGGGCGGGGGGGAAAAAAGGACACTTATGTAATACCCTTTGTAATACTTTAAGCGAAAAATAAAAAAAAATAAAAATAAATAAAAATAAAAAAAAAAGAAAGAAAAAGAAAAAAAAAAATTATCTCCTTTTATCCTTATAACAATCCAGTGGATTAGATGCCTTTTGAGCCTCAGTTGACAAATGAAGAGCGGTAGTGTTGTGGAATTACAACCCAACGACTATGGTTTCAAGAGCAGGAGCCAGTCCAGTTGCCTGAGAGCAGAGTCTCCTCGCAGGGTGAAGGGGGCGCTCCCCTGGCCCTGGGAAGGAAGCACACAGTGCAGGGAGAGGCCCGTCCACACAAGAGGAAGAGAGCCATCCAGAACGGAGGGCTGGGACTCACCGCCATCTTTGCGGGATGAGAGTGTTTGGTAATCTCTTAGTCATCAGCAACAAAGTAAGCCACACTGACCTCCACCGACAGCCCTGACAGCCATGTGACAGGGTCTGAGCAGAGAGGCAGCTTTGCCATAGAATGGAATCCAGCCTACCTTTGGGCTTCTCATTGCGTAAGATAATACATTTTCTCAGTGCTCCAGGCAGTATGAGTTGAAGTTTTGTGTTGTAACGTGAAGCTCCCAAACCCTAATTGACAGAGTGACACCGTCTCAGAGACTGCAAGCCAGCATACTAGCCGGGGGCTCAATGGAAGAGGAGGCTGAAGTCTAGAGGGGCCCAGGGCTCACTGAGCTGGGGGAGAGGCCTAGTCTAGGAGGACGCAGTGTCTCACCAAGCAGAGAACAAGCCACAGGCTACCCCTGGACCGCAGAACTCCAGGACAGCAGCTCAAGGAGCTCAGGGGCCGACGATACAGCCAGGCAGATGGCAGCCACCAGAATCCAGGCAGCTCCCACGCTGAGGCGCCTCCCCTCAGCCACAGGTCACAACCACTGCTCCCTGCATTTCCACGCAGCCAGGTTCCCTCTGTGGAAGAGCAAGGAGAGGAAGAGGACATATGCAAGGCCAATGACCTACCCACACCCAAAGAGACTTTACATGAGAAGAAACTGAAATACAAAAACAATGGCAGTTGGTAGTTCCCACCACCTCCCTCCCTTTCCCTGCAACCCATCCTTCTAGCAAGGGGAGGACTTGCATGGAAGATCAGATCCTTTTAGAAAATAAATGGGCTGTGTCTTTTTTTAAAAAAATCTGAAATAGTGTGTGTAAATTTGAGCCCCACTCTATAAGACCTACAGAAGTCACAAGAATGCAGCAGGATCTGAAAACAAGCGAGGTAGCCCTGAACCCGTGCTGGTTAGCACTGCTCTGTTCTGAAGAGGGTGAGGTGTCAGGCCTGTGCGCTGCCTCTGCCCTACGGGCCCCTGTGCAGGCGTCTCAGACAGATCTACCCAGACAAGGCCTCCCGAGCCTTCCCCAACCAGGGCTCCAGGAAACCACGACCGAGGGGTCAGGGTTGGAAAATAAGTGGCAAACTATTTGCAAACAGCAATCTGCTGAACATAAGGAACCAAGATTCTCACTTCCCTCTCTTATAAGAAGGTGGTACTTTGGGAGGAGAGACTCCGAAACTCCAGCCCAGGGGACAGCAGTGCTGCTCCAAGGCGAGGAGAAACGTCTGTAACTCCCTCCGCTTTCCTGACCGAACTGGGATTTTCATACCGACCTTCATCCCAGCAGCCAACGGCCTTCCTTCCCCCGCCTCCCCGTGGGCATCCTAAAGCAACGGGATAGGCTCTTCTCCAGGGCTTTCAGCTGGTTCCAGAGCCGTACGTAATGGTGCTGTTTTAAGACACCTCACTGCAGCCAGCGCTCAGCCTCTGTGTGGGCTCTCCTCGACTCTCCGTGTGGTTGAACATCTGACAACCATTTGGTGGAATAAGTGAAGGGATTAGAACAAGAAACACAACTTTTTCTTGACTTTTCTGCTGATCCATTGGAAACTCATTTAGGCCCACACATGCTTGCCGATTCTTCCTTTAACATTAAAAAGGTAATTTCTGCAGAAGCCAGTGCCCATCCTGGGTCAAATTGGACTGACAGATGGCTGTCACCGCAGGATTCCTCTCTCACCCTGGTCTTTACCCTGCACCTTTGAAATGACCCCAGCATTCTTGAGAAAGGGCCAGGTGGATGGCCTCAGCCAGTGATGTCACCAGCTCACCCCGCGGAGGCCTGGCCAGGCTGCTGTGTCACAGCCTGAAAAGCCGCCTCCCAGGCAGCAGTCTCGGCACCACCTCCCGGCGGGCTGGGTGCTGGAGGCGGGTTCGGGCGGCCAGGCCCCGACCCGGCCACACTGTGGCCATTCACCTCCTGGCCTCCCTGCCAGGCGAGGGAATCTGCAGAACTTGTGCCACCCAAACCGTCAAGCTGCTGAGCAACCGAACCTGAGAATCGTCATAAACCTCCTGGCCCCTCGCTAACTCGGAAAGCTGCACACAGAGGAGTATACGCTCTTGAGGAATCCCCAACCCGAGACGCACGTCCTCCACGCGGGGGGAAGGCAGCGGGCAGCGGGCAGCGGGCTCTGACGGCAGCCGGGCCTCAGCTGGACCCTCCCGGCCACGTCTTCCCTGTGTCCTCCGACACGTTTCTGACGCTTCGGGGCCTCCGCTTCCACATCCCTGAGAAGCAGCGTAGGAGAAGCTGCTGCTGGGTTTCAAGGATTAAAGAACAGTTAGGGGAGCAAATCTCTCTGCATGGTCTCTGCTTCCCTCCGCTCCGCCGCCCGCACGTGCACCCGCGTCCTCTCCCCGCGGTGACTCCCCGGGTGGGAAGCAGGGGCTGCTGTGGAGCGAAGAGGACGTGTTTGCAGGAAACCGCAGTCGCTCGGGCAGAGCTAGTCAATCACCACCTGCTTCTCACGTCCAGGAGCCTCCGCGGAGGGCTGGCTTGGCGCCTGGGGAGCCGCCCGCAGCGCCCCGGAACCTGACACCCGTGCTGTCCAGTTGTGCGTGGGACTTTCACTCGGGGCCTGGGAACGCCGCCCTGGGAGGGGCTCACCCAGCGACCCAGCAGCTAGAGCTGGGCTGGCATTACCGCGCCCAGGCCCTCCTCCCTGCCCCACGCGCCCAATGCGGGGTTTTTTTTTTGGGGGGGGGGGGTCCCCTGTCAGGACAGGGTGGTGGCCCTGGCCCAAAGCCCCCTCGCCTCCAAGGGAGGGCAGTGGGTGAACCAGGAAAGGCAAAGTCAGAACATAAACAAGCAAGTAGCCAGTTGGTCTGTAAGTAGACGTCAGTGTCCTGTCACCTGGTTTAAGGGGCACAGATATTTAAAACCTGGAAACGCATAGACTTGGTACAGAGTAGATGGACCGCAGCTGCGGGGACCCGATCTCTGGGCCCAGGCACAGGTCCTGGCTCACAGCGGGCAGAGGAAGGGAGAGGTGGCACAGGCCCACCCCTCACTTTCCAGGCGGTAAAACTCAGGCACAAAAAGCCTCATCAGTAAGGGTGTGGGGCCTGGGACCCACCTGCCCCTTCTCTCTCCTGGTCCCTTCCCGCCCGCATCGCCCACGTGTTTACCATCAAGTGTGGACCATGTGAGGGATGGAGATGCTGGAGATGCTGTTCTGAAGACGGACCCTGCACCTGAACTCTGCCTCTTGACATAACAGCGCACCTCCTCGGATGGGGTCTGCTCCAAGGGGACAGCCCCGCAGTGCACAGGAGGACAGGGTGGCTGCTGTGGCTGCAGGCCCTTCCCCCGCGTGGGGGGCTCACACCATAAGGACTTGCGAGGCGTTAGCAGCAGCGCAGTGGGAGGCAGCCGCTGGGGGCACTGGGCGCTCTCAGCACCAGGCTCTGGGCTGGCCACTCCTATCTCAGTTGTCAGGGTCCTCCCCTCAGGGCCAAGGTGGCAGTCACATGCCAGCCCCCACAGCCTCTCACACAGCCTCGGGCAAACAGAGAGCAGGGGAGTGTCAACACGGAAGCACATTCTCCACGCACTTCTCTTTTTATTCCCAGAAGCCCTCAAGGGCCCCATCCCCTTGATGTCTCAGTGGCCAGAGGAACTGTCACATGCACGCCCCACGCTCATCCCTGGTCCCGGAGACTGCACGCCTCTGATGGCCATGGAAACACTGCGATTCATTTGCTGGGGCCCATTGTCTCTCAAACAGAAATCTCAGAGCTGGTGGCCAAAAAAGGATGAATTGCTATTCAGAAGCTACCTACAAGAGATATCTCCCTCCAGGACTTCTGAAAGCCTTCCTATGTGGATGTGCACTGTTTATCTCAAGAGGCAGAGTTGCCCTGGCCGGTTTGGCTCAGTGGATAGAGCATCGGCCTGTGGACCAAAGGGTCCCGGGTTCGATTCTGGCCAAGGGCAAGTACCTTGGTTGCAGGTTCCTCCCTGGCCCAGCCCTGGTCAGGGCTCCTGAAGGAGGCAACCAATCGATGTGTTTTTCTCACACCGATGATGCTCTCTGTCTTTCCCTCTCTCTTCCACGCTCCCTAAAAATCTCTGGAAAAAATATCCTCAGCTAAGGATTAACAACAAAAGAGGCAGAGTTCATGTACAGTTTCCCAAACTTAACTGACCACAGAACCCTGTCACCAAGCATCTCATGAAACTTGCGTCCTATGGGCTACACTTTGGGAAACACTGCTCAGTGTATCCCCTTACCATTTCCCCTCTTAATTTGCATGACTTCACTTTCAGGCTAGACAGAAACCTTCTCTCCAGCCTTGAGTAAATACAATTTTCATAAATTTCTGTCTTCCTGATGTTTTTTTAATTCACTCCCTGTCCAAGGCAAGCCTGGATTCGGAATGGCAGTTCCAGCAGCTGTGCTGAAATGTAACAATTCCACCCACCTGAGCGCCAGCACCACCACACCACTGCCTGGACTGCCCTGCGCCTGCCTTTTCTCTCTGACCAGATGTTTCTTCCTTGTTTAGTGTATGCCTGGCCATGGCGTACACTCAAAACTAGTTGCTAAACGCTCTGTAACTCAGGCCTAGAGGTAAACGTGGGCTTGTAATGAGTTTGCAAAGTTTTTTCACCGTCTAACTTTGTGACGTCACCTTGCTAATGAACCTCTTGAAACCCTGGCTTCCTGAGTTGGTAAGCTTGGAGCAATAACATGCCCTCTTCAAGGCGGTTGTGAGACTTGGAAAGATACGTGAAGCACGGAGCACTGTGCTCCCATGGAGGGGGTGTTCGAAAAAGGCTGCTTTCCACGTTTTCATTTTATTAATAAGGGGGATTGGTGCGCTGCTGCTTTGCAAACATTAGACAATGATTATGCGCCACTGCAGCGACCACTAACCAGGTGGTGCCCAGGAGCAGCGCCACCATTTCACCGGCATCATTCCCACTCCTACACGGAACTGTGAGCCAGGCAGTCCCATCGCCCCGATTGTGGGGATGAGAACACTGAGTTTGGGGAGCCCCAGCCGAGGTCTGACTCCAGAGCCTACACTTGTCGCTGGCTCACTGGAAAGACGATCAGCCAGTTGTTGGCAGTGATTTTGGGTGAAACCTTTTCTATTCGGCAGTGAACCTGGGCTCACTAGCACCTTCATGAAGGCGTAAACCAGGTGAACTAGTACAATTTGCTCATTGCTTTATAGACTTCTCTGTTCCTTAAGGCTTGATTTAGTGCTCATGTCCCCATGTGTGTTAGGGGTGGGTGCAACCACATGTTTTCCCCCTATCAGGTAAAATCAGCTTAAAAGTTACTCATCGGAGAAGAAAGCATTTCTAAAAGGGAAGCTTGTCTAATGTTGGCAAAGCAGCAGCGCACCAATTCCACTTATTAATAAAATGGAAACGTGGAGAGCAGCCTTTTGGGAACACCCCTCCATGGGAGACACAATGCTCCGTGCTTCACGCATCTTTCCAAGTCCTCACAACCGCCTTGAAGAGAGCATGTTGTTGCTCCGAGCTTACTAACTCAGGAGCCAGAGGTTAATCAGCAAGGCGACGTCACAAAGTTAGAAGTGGCAACAAAGGCAGAGCTCAGAAATCCAGGATGGTCACATGCACAGACGTCCAGGCCCTGGGAGCGAAAGCCACCACCTTCTCCTGCCAGGCCCGGTGGCCTCCCCCAGGTACTGGCCAGCAGCCGAGGAGGCACCAAGACACGAGGTTTGGCCAGTGATGCTGCGGCCCCTGGGGCTTGGGTGCAAGATTGAGAACTGGCCTGGCCTGGCCATTTCCAGACCTTCGGGCGGAGCCTGCAGGAGCTGGGGGGCCGCACCTGGGCCCGCAGCTCCCCATCACACAGAGGGCAGTGGCTGCCGCCGGCTCAGACAGCTGACCAGGAACTTGCCCAGGAAGTTAAAGCGTTTCTGAATCACTGGGAGCTCCTCAGAGAGGCGCCGGGCCACTCAAAGCATTGTCTCGCCGTCACTTTTCTTGTTTGTGTTATGTAACCTGTGTTAAAACATAGCCCCACATGTCCACTTGAATCAAAACTCATTGCAAATGTTCATTGTCTTCTTTCTGGAGGAGCTTCATCTGCGCCACAGAATCTCTTTAAAAAAAAAAAGCCAGAAAGTAAATTCAACTCCGCGTGGTGAAATCAAAGAGAACGTCTCTTTCATATGGTCATGCTTAGGCTTGGCTGCTTTTAAGATGTTTCAAGGGATTTTCTTTCTTTCTTTTTTCCTCCTCCCAAACGGCCCTCTTTGTCTAGGGTCCCTGCTTGCCCTCCTGCCGTTTCTATGGTGTCGCTTAGTGCTTTGCCAGAGCGTAGCTGACTGCGAGGGCACAAAGGGACAATGAGACACGTTACCTGAGGCAAGAAGCCACCTGCGCACATTAGAGAGGCTCCTTCTCAGGTGTCTTGCCAGTTTGTACCCAAGACATTAACAGAAGGGCCACCTCCCGGCTCTCTTACTCAGGGGGGTCAGGAAGGGGTTACCCCTCAGCGTTTCCAAACGGATGCGTTCGGAGAAGCCGCCTTTTGTAATAAAGATAGTTGTGCTGACTATTAATTCAGTCCTTTTCAGCTACAAAGAGGTCGCAGGCAATGGCTCTCTGCTGACCACCTTCAACAGATCTGATTATAACCTATTTTTAGGCACGAGGAGGCCAGAACTCCAGGTCGTTCCAGCCTTTCCCACTATAACCTGGAAAGTCAAAACAGTGTGAACAGGTCAAGATGCCGTGTTCCCCCCAGGCAAGGTGAGCTAAGGAGGCTGCAGCGTCCTCTGCTTTCTGGCTTACCTGGCTTCGTTTTGTCCTTTCATCCTTATCTTCTCTCCTCTCCACTCCTAGACAGATTCTATGGAAATGACATTGGGAAATATTAGGTAGGAACCCCGGCACGAAGGCCACACACTGCATACATTCATCGTTGCTGCTTTGAATGGCAAAATCCAAAGGAAAAGGCAGCAGGGGAGTTCTCCACAGAATGAAAGACCACCTGGGCAGTGACAAGTTACCCAGTCATGCCACTGAGAGCAGGCAGAACGTAACCAGGATCCCTCGCATGGAATAAACGAAGGGACTGTTTATGCAAGAAACTGCGTTGTGTTTACCTGAGAAGAAAGACAGGCAGGAAGTCTGTGCAGTTTGCTCGCTCATGGTTTTGCCAAGCCTGAAACACACCTGCGAGGCGCAGCTGGGCGGCGTTGGTGTGGTGCCGAGGCAGGTGGTGGAGGAAGGTCTGTGCCACACAATGGCACGCGCTCTCAGCAGCAGTCACCGTGGGGAGAATGCTTCAAGTGCAGGTCCTTCTGGCCCCTGGCCAAGGCGCTAAGTTACTGAATTACCAAATGGACTCCTGATCAGGCAGGCTCTTCTCAAAGGTCAGCCCTGGTGCAACCCCTGGGGATGGTGTAACAGCAGGGCCCATTAAGCTTTCATTGGGAAACTAAGTTGCTTCCCCAATGACTGTGCTCAGGATCAATCAATGAGCCATTATGGTGTCTGGTTCATAGTAGGCATTCAATATTTGCTGAATGAATGACTGAATGAATGACCACAACCTCAACCATGACCCACATGAGATTTAGTCCTATGTTCTCGGTTATGCTGAGTGTCCTAGAGAGGATATAGCCTAGAAACTGCACCGTCTTCCTTTGTCATTCTATAAGCTACAGAATAGCTGCTATCTGCTAAATGGCACAAAATAGTGAAGGACGGGGGGAGAGGGAGGGAGCGAGGGAAGGGAAGGTGGACGGCAAGGAAGGAGGAGGAATATGCTTTCAAGTTGTTGAACAAAATGTCACGTTGAATTCCCCAAGCTGAGGAAGTGGGAGGGGAGCCTTCCTGGCAGTGAGGCCAGGACTGTCTCTTCCTCATAATCAGATCAGAGCAAAGCCTGTGGGGAGAGGCCCAAGCGGGTAATTCAAACCTGAGACATCAAAAGTCATGTGTCAAGACCCAGGCATAGACCCAGACAGAGCCAGAAAGTCAGGGACATGACCGATGGCGAAGGAGGAGGAACTAAGAGTATTAGAAAAAGTAAGTCAGAATGTGAAGAATGAGAGAAGTTCTGGGTAAAACTTGAAGACTTGAGTGGAGGGATGGGGGAAACCAAGTTCTCAGGTTAGACATACTGTGAATTTTAAAAGTAGTTTAAAGCCCTGGCCCATGTTGCTCAATGGCCAGCCCATTAGGGTAGGATTTCAGGTCAAGGGCATGTACCTGGGTTGCAGGTTCAATCCCAGGCCCCATTTGGGGAGTGTGCAGGAGGCAGCCAATCGATGTGTCTCTCTCAAATTAATGTTTGTCTCTCTCTCTGTCTCTCCTTCCTTCCTCCCTCCCTTCCACTCTCTCTAAAAATCAATGGAAAAATATCCTTGGGTGAGGATTTAAAAAATAAGTTTTAAAATAACTGATTTCTTTTATATTTCCTAACCCTATTTTCTGGCAACATTTTATTATTAAAATTTTTAAATAAATAGTTGAAAAATTGTACAGTGAACATAGCCACCACCTAGATTTACAATGATCATTTCACCATATTTGCTTTATCACACATAGTTTCATCTACCCATCCCTGTCTCCTTTCATCAATCCATTCCAATTTTCGATATTTTTATTCCCAGCATTTTCTTATGAAAACACAGCTTTATTATTAAATGCTCATGATTTTTGTTATTATTTATATCAAGGTGAGTGTAGCTGGGATAGCAAATTGTCCCACAATATATATTCTCTTCTTTTTCTATAGTAATAGAATTTTTATATGTATAGTATATGAAAATTTAGTGCAGACTACAATTCCTAGCTTCCTTTGCAGCTAGGTGTAGCCAGGTGTCTAAGTTTGGATCAATAAAATGTGACAGTGTTATGGGACAACCTCCAGTTCCCTTCTGTAAGAGGCATTGCCTATGCCCAGTTTTCCCTCTCTTTGGTCCCTTGCCACTCCCTTCTGCTACCTGGAACATGGGTGTCACCATCTTGGATCATGAGGATAAGGACCACAGCCTAGGCCTTTGGAGCTGTGAGCTGGATGAATTCTGTGGCTCTGAGGGCTCCGTGGAGCAGAGCTGCCATCGTAGACCTGGGCTGCTTACTCCTGGATAATTTACACAAGAGGGAAGTCACCAGCTTCCTTGTTTACACTACTGTTATTTTGAGTGTTCTGTCACTTGCAACTAAACCTAATTCTAACAACTGCAATGAGACTTAAAAATCAGACTGATGGGCTTATAATGAAAAGCAAGTGATGCACTCGAATGCCTCTCCAGCCCAATTGAGGTCCCCAGAGGCAAACACTTTTACCCCCTGTAAGGGGTTACTTCCACAGCCCTAAATAATGTTTCCATTCATAGTCCTCCACTTATCCATTGTAGACACTATCGATTGATTTCAACTCACTTGAGCCCCTCTCCACTTCCCCTTCATTTTTCCTGCCAATAAAGGTACGTCATTATTTTGGCTTCTCTATTATTTTTGTTTGTAAAGTAGTATTATTTACAAAATTATTTCTTTTTCCATCAGCTAACAATAAAATCTCTTGTCTCCTGCTTTATAAGATGAGGTCATTATCGCACCTACCTCCGAGCCTTTCCACTTCTCCTGACTCTCTGTCATCTCAGTCCCTACTGTTTTCATGTTTACATTGTCAAGGTTGGTGGCATTCCCATGCTTGGACTGACAGCTTCACTTTAGATTAGGGGGGTGGACGGGTAGAGCCTGCCTTTATTCTTTTGGACCCTGAAATGCCAGAATGTAGAAGGTTTCATTCTAGGGTACTAAGTCCCAACCAATTATGGCACCAAACGTGCCCTAGAGCCACCAATCCAGAACTCACACTGTCTATTGTAATCATGTATTGAATGTCCATCCCAACCAGGCCCTTTATCCTTAGCAACACACGGATGTCTGGCACATGGAACTATAATGACCTGCCACAGTTTTCTGAGTGACAAGGCTGAACCAGAACCAAGGTAACTTAACTTACTTCATATCCATTACTCCTGGAGATTTCTTGATAAGTCAGTGCTTGAGGACCAACATGACAGGCCCACTCTTTGTCCCAGAGTCTTGGAGGCAACAGCAAGTCTGGTAGGACACCATCCATGTCTGAGCTAAAGAACCACATTTCTGTAGAGTTAGGTTCAAGCTGTGAGCACCGAATGCCATCACTGCTGCCTATTTGGTGGCTCACAGAGGAAGGGTGTTGAATCATGAGATACTCCTCCAAACTCACTGCTGGTCTGTGCATGTTTTCTCTACAAAGAAACAGATGAGGATGCACGAACACATGTTCAGAGGCATTTAGCTGGGAAGAATGGCAGTTATGTCATGTGTAATCGTGGCACAAAAACTCAAGCCATAATACACATAAGAAACACATGCTTATAAGGATCACTTTTAGCTTGGTGCTTATTATGTTGTCAAAAATGAGGATGAAGATGGGACCTATACAATGTCAGAGGGGAGAGGGGCTGTGGGACTAGCTGAAAAAGGTGAAGGGATTAAGCAACACACACACACACACACACACACCTCATAGGCACAGACAACAGTATGGTGATTACCAGAGGGAAAGGGGGAGGTGGGGGAGGTAAGAGAGGGTAAAGGGAGATAAATGGTGATGGAAGGAGACTTGACTGGGGGTGGTAAGCACACAGTACAATATACAGATTATGTATTAAAGAATCATACACCTGAGACCCATATAATCTTATTAACCAGTGTCACTCCAATAAATTCAAAAAATAAAAATAAAGCAGAATTAAAATAAATAAACAAATATACTGACATGCCTTTCCTACATAGCTTCATGAAAATTCAAATCTGTCTGACTTCTTAGATTGCAGCTTTCAGCAGCTCAGTTGGAGATCTCGGGATTATGAATTTAGAGAACATGAAAGGGGATTGCATGCATCCTTCTCATTCAGGTGAAATAGCATTTACACCACTTTGGTAAATCCTTAGTCCACTCCCACCTCGGTCCTTGTTGGTATTGTTACATCCAGAACACAGGGAGTAGTGATTAGTGGAAAGAGCTCATATGAGAAAATAGAAACAGGAATAGAAAACCAGTGAAGTTACCCCATAATTAATGAGCAAATAATTCAAGTAGCAGAGAAAAATCCCCCACAGAATCAGGCTGTCTCAGAAAAGGCACTACGGTGACGCGCAGTCCCCAGATCATAGTATCATACATTCTTCTATAATTCCACATGGTCAGTGCGCCCACCATTCCACAGCCACCTGCATGAACCCACACCTCCTACCACACTGCTTTCTTCACAGCCACCCAGTCCACAGGCTCAGTTCCCAGGCATCAGTCCTTGTTCCTGCCTTTCCCTTACCCGTTCTTCCATAATTTGGCCAAACTGTGTTCATCTGCTGTTACGGTCTACTATATTGCTGTCTCTCCTAACCTACCCCTTAGACTGCGACCTGTACCCCAAGGATCCTCTCTTTGTTCTTATAATAATAGAATTCCCAAGTTTTAGCTGGTCACATGGCAACTTAGCATTAAGACTACATTTCCCAGCCTACTTTGCTAGCTGTGGTCACATGACTAAGTTATGGTAGGAATATGTGTGATTTCCAGGTCGTGACCTTAAAGGGAGGGGTTATGCCTTCCCATCACCCTTTTCTTCTTTCTGCTGGCCAGAATGCAAAGCCATAAAATGTGTCAGGGAACCAAACAGACCAGATGAATACCCTAGGGCTGTGGTCGGCAAACCCTGGCTCATGAGCCACATGCGGCTCTTTGGCCCCTTCAGTGTGGCTCTTCCACAAAATACCTCGTGTGGGCACGCATGTACAGTGAGATTGAAACTTTGTGGTCCATGCGCAGAAGTTGGTATTTTGTGGAATTGCCACACTCAAGGGGCCAAAGAGCCGCATGTGGCTTGCGAGCCACAGTTTGCCAAGCTGCAGCTTGCCCACCACTGCCCTAGGGGAAAGACAGAGAGGCTGGCTCCTTGGCACCATCAGGCCACTAGTGTAGCCCTAGATTGTCTACCCAATTTTTGAGTAAAAGAGAAATAAGCTTCTACTGTGTTGTAGCCACTGTATTTCTGAGTCTCTTTGCTGTTGCAGTCTATCTGACTGTGGAACAACTCCAGGTCATTTTTGCACTGTTTGCAACCTATTTCAAATGCCAAAGCTGTTTCCACAGCCCTACCTGTTCCCCCAAAGCCCTCCTCCATTACTCTCAACCAAGACCTAACTATGTTCATTTTCCCTTTGTACACTGCAGCTGGAGTTCTCAGAACTGGAGAACTAGTGGGTAGTACTTGATCAGGGTGGTAGTCCCTCATTAAATGGAACCAAAAAGTATATTTGGATTTATAGAAGGTATTCAGTAAATGCTTGTCAAATGAAGGCAGGCCCAATAGAAAGTCTTACCACTAAATGCAAAGAAACTAGTTCATTGACATTGAACTAGTTTATTTGCATTTAGTGGTAAAATAAAATTCATTTATTTTAACCTCACAAAAACTGTATAAGCTATTTATTATTATTATTATTATTATTATTATTACACCCATTTTACAAAGAAGGAAACTGGGCTTAGAGAAGCTAAGTAGCTGGTCGCAGACAAGTCAAGTGGCAGAGCCAGACACAAAGCTATGTCTGTCTGGCTCCAAAGCCAGCGGTACCCTTAACCACTTGTGATGGTTTATGACAAAGAGACAGTAGTAAGTGAACAAGGAGTTGCTGAAGCTCTTACTGTTGATATTGCTGCACTGGGAAGTCCTTCCAAACCCTGAGCCCTTGAGGAAGCGACTGGAACACATGGAATAGACGGCGTAGGGACCAACTTCTGCCATCTGAGAACAAATGACCAAGATACCCTGGATTTTGCATATCTAGACTTCAGAAACACTTAATACTTCTTTCAAATTATTTTTTAAAGCTCAGTAACTCACATTTGTGTAGCACTTTATGGTGAATAAGTGCTCTTACAAACATTCACCCATTTCACTCATAAAGGCATCTTATAGGAAAATCAGGCCAGTAAAATTATTATTTCCATTCTCCAGATGAGGAAACTGAGACCCAGGGAGATTGTGACTGTGCTGGCAAGTGGCTCAAAAGGAATCTGAACAGTGGGATGAGCAACAGTGGGAACACTGTGCTTTCAACTGGAGAAGGCCACACACAGAGGCTACACGGAGAAACACACACACACAACACACACACACACACACGCACACACACACACACAGGCAAATGAAAAGAATCCTCCATTCAGCCCATCTTTGAACATGAAGCAAACGCACAGGGGTTTGTTTCCTTCATGCCTCACAACTTCCTAGTTAGCATGTTACATCTCCTCTGACCCCTCATCCCCCACTTCCCTGAAGCAAGATATGGAGAAATATGATAGATGAGGCTTTACAGAGGGAAAAACAAATAATGCTGGGGTTTGAAATATTATTTTGAAACTAGTGGCCTGGTGCACAAAATTTGTGCCCATTAAAAGGGAATTAATTAGAGGAAATATTTTAATATTGCTATTTGCCCTTTCTCTATAATAGAAATGTGAGAGATGAAAGAAAATTAGTAAAATGTATATGAAAATGTCCCTCAGAGTCTGGGGCATGCCGTGGGACCCAGAGTCAAATCCCTGCCCACCCACATGTGCCTCGAAATCGCTCAAGACCCAGACCCGGCCCCCCCACCCCCATTGGATGAGATCCAGACCCGGCCAGCCCCACCCTGTCAAGCCCCACCAGTGCCAGGTGGGGGGGGGTGCAGTCTCAGGGCCCCCATCAAGCCCCGCTGGGCAGGGGACACAACCTCAGGTCCCCCAGTGCACCCTCAGGTCTCCCGGCCTGGTGCCATGGCAGGGGGCGTGTTCTCAGGTTCCCTGGCCTGGCACTGGGGCAGGGGGCGCAGCCTAAGGTCCCCCATCAAACCCCACCAGGTGGGGGGTCCAGCCTCAGTTCCCTCACCCTGGCCCAGTGCCACACAGCCTCAGGTCCCTGCTGATCGCTCATTAGGGCTCATTATGGGAACCCCATTTCCTCTGTGGGCACAGCCATTTGGTGATGGCATGACAGCACGAGGGTTAATTTGCATATTACCTCTTTATTACATAGGATGTCTTTTAAAGGCACCTATAACCCCGTTAGCAAGGGAAGCTGTAGAAAACACAAGGGTGTAGTGACTTAAATTCAGCTGAGGCTGGGAAGAATGCCATCCATGGCTGCACTTAGGTGGCCATGCTTCTAGTACCTTTGGGAGTTGGCCCTAATCCACACATGAAAAGCCATGTTGAGTCCTGAGAAACTGATGCGTGTCCATCTCCACAGAGAACAGGAGGGGCTGAGACAAAGATAACGGAGCCTGCGGGCAGGCTGCGCATTGACGCCAGTGGGGCTGCACTGGGCAGAGTGGGATGGTGGTTTCTGCAGATGCCAAATGCACAGGAAGCACCTGTCTTTTATTTCTCAGCATTCAAACAGGTTGGACCCAGAGCACACTTGTTAGGCACAGAAGTAGAATATTGGGGACAATTATAAGAAATATTAACCATGCTCTGTTAACTGTGAGTGTAGTCTGATTGCTTGCTGCTGTATTCAATGTCACCCTCTTTTTAGACTCTGCATTCCCCATAGTCCATCCTCACAAACTGCTTTAAGACAGAAGCTAAGGCAGTCCAGCAGGATGAGACTTTTCACCTAAAACTAATCTCATAGATATGAGATGATAGAAACAGCAGTGGGGAATGATAGGGGCAGAAATGGAATAGTGGGGACTAGCTATAGTTATAAGAAACATTAATCCTGCTCTGTTAGCATGATTGTTCTGTTCTGATTAGAAAGCACATTCTAACCTGGCTGAGAGTTATATGCCCTGGGAGTGGGAGCTAATATCAGAATGCAGCCCATCCTCCTTTCCCGAGAACTGCCTACCATCATGGAGAGGTTTACAACTTCGTGGCTGAAACAGCCTGTACCAGAGGCACCCACCTTTTGCAACCCCCAGCCCCTATTGCCTGTAATCTGGTCCTGGAGGTGCCTGGAGGCACCCACCCTCGGTGACCCCCTTCCCCCAGCCCACAATGCCTGTAACCTATAACCATAATGCCTTGCCTACTTTCCCAGGCCTGTAATTTTTACTCTAATCTTTGCCTTGTACCCAATACAAGCAGCTGGCTTATGGGGAGGGCAGAGCAGACTTCTGTGGCTGACCTGCTGCTCTCCCATGCTGCCGGCGGTATTGGAATAAACGCTCATATATGACTCAACCCTGTCTCTGCTTCATTGGCTCAAGTAGCAACAGGCAGCCCGGACCCCTTCGTTATTCAGTTACAAACTCACTGGACAATGAACATTTTCGTTGAAAACTGACCAAATGTGAACAGGGAGCTTTTGTGCTGAGTGTTTTCCCCTGGACCGCGGTTCATGGGAGAGCGGGGGGAGGACGCAGGGCTGCAAACAGAAGGCCTGCTGGGAAGTCCAAGCAGGAGCTACTCAGAAGGGCTGTGATGACTGTGGTGACAATCAAGTCTGCTGAGGAGAGTGTGCCCACGGCCCACAGCAAAGCCGGGAGCAGCGGGCCCAGCTCAGCAGGAAGAGATGGCGATGAGAGTGTGGGGCTGTTTCCAGGAGTAGCCGCTCAGCTTTGTCTGGCCTGCCCCCCGGGCCACAGGGCCACAGACGGAGAAAACGGCGGCCACCACGCGGCCCTTGTAAAATCTGAGTCCTGTAGAGAAGAAGGAAAGAACACCAGGCCAGGGCAGGACCTGGGGTGGAGGTGAGGGAGGAGCCAGAGGCAGGGGAAAGCGCTCCTGGATGAGTGTGTGTGTGTGTGTGTGTGTGTGTGTGTGTGAAGAGGGCGAGTTATTCCTGCAGGGGAAATACCCAGGTGAGGCGATGGCCCCCGGGGACGGCAGACATTGCTTCCACTCTCACCTCACCCTCGTTCTGGCTCCGTGGCCACTGCAAAGCACCGCCTCCACCCTGCCCTGCCTCCCGCCTCCCTGGCCCCCACAGCCCAGACATGGCTCAGCCCTCCCGCCCTGCTTGCAAGCCGCCGCAGCAGCCAGCCCTCTTCCGCTCTCCCAGCACGGCTGGAGAGCGTTGGGACACTCGAGACAGTCCTTTGGGCACCTTCCAAAACTCTGTGTCTAAAAAGAAACAGGGGCTGTACCAGAGGCCTTTAAAAACCAGGCTCCCGCACCTTGCCTGAGTAGGAGCAGACTCGGAATTCTCCGCGGCTCACTGCCGCTCTCCCTTGAAGAGATGTTTTCCCCCTGGCTGGCTGTCGGCGGGGAGGGAGGTTTTGGAAAGCCTTCAGGATAAGCAACAGTGGGAACACTGCGCTTTCACCCGGAGGAGGCCACACACGGAGTCTGCACGGAGAAACACACACACACACACACACACACACACACACACACACGTGCAAATAAAAAGAATCCTCCATTCAGCCCATCTTTCAACATGAAGCAAACGCATAGCAAACATTGCAAAATCTGGGTTTGGCTGGCCATGGCCATGGGGTCTTTAGATGGGCCTTAAAGCCAGCAGTAAGCAGTTAACCCCCTGCGTGCCGTCTGTCATTTTATTCCTCAAGGGAGAGTGACGGCAGTAACTGGGTTTGCAAAAGGCCTCAAAAACAGTCAAAAATGATGGTAGATATTAAGGGAGAGAAGCAGGACACCAAACAGAATATCTGATTGGTATTAATGTTGTTAAAAATAACACTTTAAAAGTTGGTGGTTGCAATATTGATTATCCAATATATATCCTGACTTTCCTGACTTTAATAACCATTAAAGAGACAGAGAACAAAGACATACACTCAAGTGTAGTTGTGGGACTACCTGGGAGGGGGGGAGGGCAGGGGGTGCTTCTCCCACGTGAATATGCATTGGGGAAAGGCCGGCTCAGCGACAAGAGCCCAGGTAATGGTGACAGTGGCTAGCAAGGGTGTGTGTTTTTTTTCTTCTTCTTTATACCCTTTGGTATTTTAAAATCTTCTCTAATGAATGTATCGCTTACTGATAATCACGAAAACATTTTCCTTTTGAAGATAAAGGTATTTTCAGATTAAGTCCGGGGCCTCCTCCGACCAGATCCTGGGAGATGAGCCTTCTCTACAGGAAGGGCAATTCAGAGCTTTGATTCTCAGCCTAGAGTGGGGGTCGTGGAATCCCCTGGAAGCTTTACAAAGCATTTGCCCCCTGGGGACTTGTCAGCCGGGAGGGGGCTGTGTAATTGGAGAGCTCCTGGACCACACACCACGCAGTCCCGCTGGAGAGCCACCACCCAGGCGCTCAGCTCAGACTTTCCACTTCCCTGCCATTCACATCTAGGCCTGCATGTGCCCCGCTCAGGGGCCTGGCGGCAGCGTAGAAACACTTTATTGTATGTTCTCAAGCGGTGAAACCCCGGGTTTTCTATGCTTATCTGGAGTAAATAGGGCTGTTCACTGCTCGCAGTCTGTGTTTGTGCTAAAGAAACCATCCCACAACTCACTTTCCTATGTCCGATTGAGAAACATAAAAGTTTGGTGTGACTTTGTCCCAGTCTTACAGACATTATCGAGGCTGAGGCAGGTAACCAGACAGACTATGGGTTTTGGAGGTTTACAACGTGGGTCAGTGGCACCAAGAATCTGGCCATTAAAATTACCAGGGAAATTCGCATCTCGGTGAGTCAGCGAGTCGTCTGTCAGTGGGACGGCAGTCAGAGCGCCACTGCCCCGAATGTCCCTCTGCGGAAACACAGAGAATGTGTGGCCATCAAAACGCTGCCAGAGAAACAACTCTGTCAGCTTAATCATCAGTAATGGGCATATTGACATTGTTTTGCCGTCTTGTTTTACGGATAAGGAAAATGTTTTGTGTGCTATTTACTCTATGCATTGAGTAGTCAGAAGTCTCCCAATACAAACTGGTATGAACAAGAAAATGGGAATTTATTGAATCATCTCACTGAAAAGTCCACCTTCAGGCACCAGTGGATCCAGGCACTCCTGTGATACCGTCAAAACTTAGCCTCATTTGCTCCCTCTCAGTTCAGCTTTCCTTCCTGTTGGCTCTTTTATCTGGCAGGCTCACTACTGGGAGACAGAAGTGAGGAGGTTCAGGCTTATTCTTCATCCTCTCTGAAACCCAGAAAAAAAAGACTCTCTGTCATAACAATGTAAATTGCCGGGGTCCAATCCCAGCGGGTCCAGGGGTTCCCCAAGGTGTGGACGGAGTCGGCGAAGAAGGAATGACATGAAGGCAGTGTTCAGTTCATCAGCAGAGTTGGGTTCTCTAGCCAGGATCTCCAGCCAAGTTCTGTAGCCATGTTCTCTTGCTAGGTTCTCCAGCCAGGGTTTCCAAATTCTCCAGCCAGGTTCAGTCACCAGGTTCTTTAGCCAGGTTCTATCCAGGTTCTTTTGCCATGTTCTGTCTAGGTTCTCCAGTGAAGTTCTGTAGCCAGGTTCTGTCCAGGATCTTTTGCCATGTTCTCTGGCTAGGTTCTGGTTAGGATCTGATGAGGAGCTGATGAGGAGCTGATGAGGTTCTGATGAGGTTCTGATGTTTATTGTCTTGTTACATCCGTATTTATACCAGCCGATTTTAATCCTGTCAATTTCTATTACAAAGGTTAGGGCGTTTCTTATCTCCATTCCAGGGAGTAAGATTATGTAGCTTAACTACCCGCCTGGCACTTAATTAAGGGGTTGTATCCCCTCCCTAACCTCAGGGAAAGATCCCCACCTGGGGAAACAACCTTTCTCGGAGAGGTGACCTTGGTTAAAACACATAGCGCTAAGGGGAGCAAACATATCAAGAACAGTATGCCATATACGCCAGGTCCCTTGAAACATATGCTGTGCAGATGTTTCTTCTCTGCAGCGACTGTGTCAAGCAGCAAGGATGGACCTGCTCCCGGCAGTAAATGAACATCCCCCAGTTGAGTCTTAATAGCTAGACTCGAGTCACATACAGGCGTCTAGACCAAATGCTCTGACATGGGGACTCATGCATCCATTCGGGAGGCAGAGCCCCTGCCCCACCTCAAATCCTTGAGGCCCAAGAGAATCCATGTTCTGATTGGCTAGGCCTGGGACAGGTGCCCAGCCCTGGATCCAGACATGAATGTAGTCATGGATTTAAGAGCAGAGATGTGAGAACTTTTCTAGAAAAATATAGATTCTGTGATTAAAAGAAGGGAGAACAAACCCTAGGCAAGAAAAAGAGTAAGTATCCAACTCAGCATACAATTATCAACAGACTAATATTTACAAATGCTCTTTTTTGAACTTCACAATTCAGATTGATGAACTGGACCAGTGATTCCCAGCCTTTTGTACATCTCGGTTCAGGTAGAATGATAACGTGTACAGGGAGCCTAGGATGGTGGAGGGAGGGATTCGGGATCCCCAAGGGGCTTCTGTGGAATTGATTGGTCAGGGCTCAGACATCCCCAGTTCTGAAAGGAGCGATAACTTTCATTAGGGCCAACAAAATGTTACAACGTAACACTGGTGCTATATGCCCAATGTGACAATCTACACTAATAAAAGAGAAACATGGTAATTAGCGTACGACCACTACCCTTTTCATTGGCTAATCAGTGAGTATATGCAAATTAACTGTCAGCCAAGATGGCGGCCAGCAGCCAGGCAGCTGGAAGCGAACATGAGGCTTGCTTGCTCCAGTGACTATGGACTCCAACGTTCCCGCCTCACTTTCCGGCCTCTCAGTTGCAACTCTAAGCAACTATGTACTATGTTGCAAATAAGAAGTTAAACAAAAGCCCAGAAACTGGCTTTCAGTCAGCCGGGCTTTAGCAACATTGTATCCATGTTTTCAGCAGTGAGGCCTCAGAGCTAAAGCTGGCCCAGAATAAAAAAAAAAAGAAAAAGAAAACAAGGAGCGGTTGGAAGCTTCAGTCACTCGCTTCCGGAAAACAGCCCTCAGCCCCTCACCCAGACTGGCCAGGCACCCCAGTGGGGACCCCTACCCTGATCCAGGACACCCTTCAGGGCAAACCAGCCAGCTCCCACCCATGCACCAGGCCTCTGTTCTATATAGTAAAAGGGTAGTATGCCTCCCAGCATCGGGATCAGCGGAGCAGTGAGGCTCCCGGCACCGGGATCAGCGTGACAGGGGGCAGTGCCCAAACCCCCTGATCGCCCTGTGGCTCTGTGTGTGACAGGGGGCGGGGCCACAACCTCCCTATCTGCCCTGCTCTGTGCCTGATAGGGGGGAGCTCCCCAATCCCCTGATTGCCCTGCGGCTCTGTGTGTGACAGGGTGCAGCGCACCAACCCCCTGATCTGCTCTGCTCTGTGTGTGACAGGGTGCGGCACCCCAACCTCCTCCCCCCCCCCGGGCCCTGCTCTGTGTGTGACAGGGTAGAGCCATAACCTCTCCATCGGCCCTGCCTCGAGTGTGACAGTGGCGGCGCCCCAACCCCCTGATCGGCCCTGCTCTGTGGGTGATAGAGGGTGGCGCCCCAACCCCCCTCCACGGGCCTTGCTCTGTGTGTGACAGGGTAGAGCCATAACCTCCCCATTGGCCCTGCCCTGAGTGTGACAGGGTGCAGCGGCCCAACCCCCTGATCCGCCCTGCTCTGTGTGTGAGAGGGGGCGGTGCCGCAACTCCCCTATCGGCCCTACTCTGTGAGTGACAGCGGGGAGCTCCTCAACCCCCTGATCAGCATTGCTCTGTGCGTGACAGGGTACGGAGCCCCAACACCCCTGATGGGCCCTGCTCTGTGAGTGACAGGGGGCAGCACCCCAACCCCCTGATGGGCCCTGCTCTGTGCGTGACAGGGGGTGGCGCCGCAACCTCCCCATCGACCCTGCCTTGAGTGTGACAGGGGGCGGTGCCCCAACCCCCCAATCGGCCCTACCCTGAGCGTGATTGAGGGTGGCATTGCAACCTCCCGATCCACCCTGCTCTGTGCATGATGGGGAGGCGCCCCAACTCCCCAATCGGCCCTGCTCTGAGCCTGACCAGGGGCTGCACTTAGGAATTGGGCCTGCCCTCTGCCACCCAGGAGCAGGCCTAAGCCAGCAGGTCGTTATCTCCCGAGGGGTCCCAGACTTCGAGAGGGCACAGCCGGGCTGGGGGACTCCTCCCCCCCCCCCCCCCCCCCACCGCCCCGAGTGCACAAATTTTTGTGCACCAGGCCTCTAGTTGAATAATAATAATAAAAGTATTTCAGCCTAGTTCAAAGTTTATTGTGAGCTCTATCCTAATGCCTTCCTTGCTTCATCACACCCTATCTAGCCTTCAAATAGGCAATCACTTATTGAGCAATTATATATTGAGCACATGGTGTATGCTAGGCAGTTTGAGGCCCTTGGAGTACAGTGGTGGATAAAACAGGCAAAGATCCTTGTCTGGCAGTTCAAGTACATGTAGGTGTGTAGAGACACATAGTAAGCAATCCTATATAATAAAAGGCTAACATACAAATTGTCCCCTCGACCGGGAGTTCCACCAGGAGTTCGACCAGGGGGCGGGCCAGCCAACCACCCAAGGCCCCTCCCCCCGGCTGGTCCACTTGGGGCCAATTGGGGCGGGCCAGCCAGACCCCACCCGGGCATGAATTCGTGCACCAGGCCTCTAGTAAACATAATAAATCAGTGTATGATAAAGTATATTAGAAGGCAGTAAGTGTTAGAGAAAGAAAGAACAAGTAGAGCAAGGAAGAAAGGCTATGTCAAGGAGACTCAAGAATAGTCCATCCCAGCTCCAAAGCATTTCAGTGTCCACCTTTGGGCATCAGAGCATACCTGCAAGCCCCAAGCCTGGGTCCACCGTAGCCAGGAAGACCGAGGCTTTTGCACAGGAGCAGACCAGTTAGTGTCAAATGCCAACGTGGACATGCCAACACCGTCTCACACTTCTCAAACCCACTTGTGCTGTAGACGAGGATGGCACAGGGCTCACCTCTGACTCAGGGTCCCGTGAAGGGACACCAGTCTCAGCTCCAGACTGTATTGGTTACCTCTAGCTGCATAATGAATTATCCCAAAATATAATGGCGTAAAGCAACGACTTTTAAAACTCTCACCATTCCTATGGGTCACAAACCTGGGCACAGCTGAACAGGGTCCTCTCCTTCAGAGCCACTCACGGGCTGCGATCAAGGTGTTGGTCCCACTCCCCCACAAACCTGTGACACAGGTCCAGCCGGGGCAGGATCCACTTCCAAGCTCGCTGGGTGGTTGTCCACAGGACTCAGTTCTTCCAAGGCTGTTGGAGTGAGGACCTCAGTTCCTTGCTATGTGGGCCTCTACAGCGTGGCAGCTTCTTCATCAAAGCCAGCAAGGAAAAGAGTGAGCATCTAGCAAGCAAGATGCAAGTCACAAAGTTCAGTAACTTAGTCATAGAGCAGAACACGAGGTCCAGCCTGTGCCCAGGGCAAGAACAGCATCGGGGTGCATCTACTGGGAGGTGGGGATCATGGGCCCTCTTCAAAGTCCGCCTACCCCAAGGACCCTGGACTCCGTTACGGATTTTTCTGAGTCATATTTCCTAATTCCTCGCACTCTGTTTTCTACTCAGTGACAATATGACCAGTCCCCACCACGTAGGCTCCGTCACCCCCTCCCTCAGAAGTTGATCACCTCTCAGCCAGTCCACATGGTCAATCAACTCTCACGTATTCGGCTGGTTTTAACTCCATCTCAAATCTCCTAGCGCCGGCCAGACCCAACACCCACGAAGCCCACTGAGACACTGGGGGAGGGCAAGTTTTCACCGCAGGGAGTTTGGAACGGGAGGCATTTGTCAAGCTGAGAAGTGAGGCCCTGACAGGGGGGTCGGTGGAACGTCTGGTCTGTGTTCACTGCTGTGGGGCATTTGCTGAGAGGATGCTTTCTCACAAGCTCTCAGACAAATGACCATAATGGATGATTCTAAATAAAGAAAATTCAAACAGGCCTGCTCAGCCCAGTCTATGCGGGTCAGATTGCATTGCAAAAAAGAAGATAGAATGAGCTCTCCTTCTGAGATCCAAGCAAGGCAACTCCACCATTGACGGGCCCGGGTCTGGGGAAGGCCATGGCCTGTGACACATTCCATTCAGAAAGGTAAGTACAGGAGCCCTGTACTTACCAGATGAAAATCCAGATGAAAATTAAGATATGCAAACACACCTCCTGTGCCCCTCTTCTTTAATCCAGTTTACTTATTTTATTATGTATTTTCTTTAAATCTCCCCTTTTCTATTTTGGCAGCCACCCATAGTGGCTGTTTTGAAACTATCTGCTAAATATTTGAGTCTCTTCTGCCTTTTCCCTATCTCCATTCCCTCCTTTCTTCCTTTTTCTCTTCCTTGCTGTGATGCCATCTCTCCCATAGTCTTTTCCAAAGCATCAGGAAGAGGCAGGGATGCCTACGGTGCCTTCCCACGGCCCTGCACGCTGCTCTCTAAACTCAATCCCTTGAAGGCTCTGTCCGGGGATCATGTGCCTTCACCACAAGATTAGTGTGTCTGGCCTTTTGGGGCAGGATGCCATTGACACACCCCACTTCTATTTTCCTTGAGGTACCCATGTTTTTTTTAAAAGTGGCTTCTCCTCTAATCCTTACAGCTGGCTTTTAAAGAAAGCTTTCATTTCTACTTGGAGTTTCAAACATGTTGGCACTGTCTCCTTTAGCTATCTTTTTAAAGGATTTTTACTTTTTTTCTTTGTGTTTTTGTACATGTTTTTCTCTCATTGGAGAATAGTCATGGTGGAGAATTGCCACGGCTGCTAGTAGTGTAACACTGGGCGGCTTCAACAACAGAAATGTATTTCTCACAGTCTGGAGGCTGGAGTCTGAGGTCGTGGTGTGGGCAGGGCTGGCTTCCTCTGAGGCCTCTCTCCTTGGCGTGTAGGTGGCCGTCTTCTGTATCATCACAAGCTGGTCCCTCTGTGTGAGTCTCTGTGCCCTAATCTCCACTTCTTTTTTTTTTTTTAATATATTTTATTGATTTTTTACAGAGAGGAAGGGAGAGAGATAGTTAGAAACATCGATGAGAGAGAGAAACATCGATCAGCTGCCTCCTGCACACCTCCTACTGGGAATGTGCCCGCAACCCAGGTACATGCCCTTGACCGGAATCGAACCTGGGACCTTTCAGTCCGCAGGCCGAAGCTCTATCCACTGAGCCAAACCGGTTTCGGTGATCTCCTCTTCTTATAAGGACACCAGTCAGATTGGATGACAGCCCAACATATAACCTCATTTTAATTTAATCACCTCTTAAAAGGCCCCATATCCAAATATAGTCCTATTATGTGGTACTGGGGGTAAGATTTCAACATATAAGTGTTTGGGGGACATCCCATAAGAGTCATAATCTATAGATAAGCAAAAAGAAGAGAAAAATACACACACACACACACACACACACACACACACACTATAATGTTTGGCCTTCCAGGGGCTTCTAATTGTGCTTAGCATAAACTTCAGCTTCCATGTGACCTATCCCCCTCGCTCATCTCCTCCATCACTCACCCCACCACACTGGCTTCCTTGCACGCGTCCAGGGTCCATCCTTCTCGGGGCTGCGGCATGGCTGATGCCTTGTGACCTTGGACTCAGCTCAAATACAGAAGATGACAGAGGCTTTCTGTGCCGCCGAGCCGACAGTGGCCTCTCCCTACGCATCCTAGAGCAGAGCTTCTCCATCTCGGTGCGATTGACGGCTTGGCAGGTTAATGCTGTGTAGTGGGGGCCATTCAGTACATGATAAGATGTGGAGCAGCATCCCTGGCCTCCACGCACTGGATGCCAGCAGCACCTTCCCAGTTGTGCCAATCAAAAGTGTCTCCAGACCTTTCCAGATGCCCTCTGGAGGGCAACATCACCTCCCCTGCCCGGTGAGAACCACTGTTCTTGAGAAACAGTCTAGTGTCGTGGTGAAGAGCGTGGGTGTGGGAGCATTCATCCTGCCTCTCATCTCTGTGCCTCAGTTTTCTCATTTATACAATGAGGACAATAATTGCTAACAATATATTAAGTTGGTGTGAGTTAATTTATTTAGTAAGTTTAATATGAGGTAGATTATTGTGAGGATTCAATGAGATAACATGTACCAAGTTCTTGGAGCAGTGCCAGGCCAGATGAGCAGGCAGTGAGCATCAGCCACTATTCTCCCATTACCCTGATATTTCCCTACTTATGTATTTGTTTATTGGTCTGTAAATTCCAGCATCCAGGTGCTTAGAGCACTGCACACACATAGTAGGTGTCAGGAGCTATACTCCCTCCCCCCCCCCCCCCACCCCCAGGACTCTCTCCTCTCATATGAGCCCATGCCCAGGGCAGTGACCAGCTTACCTGCTCCGTCCAAATAAGCCGAAGCCTCCCTGTTCTGTGGACTCACAAGCACCCAGAGGAGCAGAGAGGACACTCAGGCCCCAAATGCCTCCACTGCTACTAAATGGAGATACCAAATGCCTGGCTTTCAAGCATCCCAACCTGCCAACCATGCGTGTGGGAAGGTTCCACTGGACTCTTCACAGCGTCCGTAGTCACATCCATGGTCTAGGTTCCAGTCTAGCTGGGTCACCACACCATGTTAGCTCTCCGATGCCCATGTGCACTGTGTGGAGGTGGAGCAGACACTGCCAGGACAGGCACAGTGCTGAGTGCGATCCCCTCCTGTAGTCCCCCAACGCCTCCGTCCTCAGGGTCATTACAATTCCTCTTTCCCCACTTGACAGATGAGAAAACGGAAGCACAGAAAGGAGGAATCGCTTGCCCCAGGTCTAGGATGGCCGGCTTGTACCAATTTTCCCTGGACTTGCCTAGTTTCAGTGCTGCAAGTCTCATATCCTGGGGAACCTCTCAATTCCTGGCAAACTAGGGCAGTGGTCACCAACCTAGACCACCCAATTTATGAGTAGCACTGCTGGGATTTGAACCCAGTTAGCGGGCTCCAGAATCCACATTCTTAACTGTTATGACAAGTGACCTCAGAAATACTGAGATGTGCAGTAACCTAGGAAACTCAACCCATCAATTGATCAATTCAGGGAGTTATTCTGAAATAAACCTAATTTTCATAATAACAAAAACGGGGTGGGTCTATAGACCATATCTGTAAGAGGGATTAAGGAGGAAATAAAGTTGATATTTCCCCCTCACCTAAAATGATCTAACTTATGCCTCAGTTTCCCCCCTCGTCATTGGCCATGAAAACCTAGTCACTCATTTTATTATCTCAATCCAGAGGATAGCTCCATGTCTAAGAAGATGAATCAATGATCTCACATGTTAATATCAGGTGTACACACGACACACCTGCATCACAAGCCTGACAAAGACTGAAGACAACTGCTCCTTAGGAATTTCCTCCCACCAAAGGGAGTATTTCCTGTAGCTGATGACATACATCCTGTAGATGTGACTACGGACGCCGTGAAGAGTCCAGTGGAACCTTCCCACACGCATGGTTGGCAGGTTGGGATGCTTGAAAGCCAGGCATTTGGTATCTCCATTTAGTAGCAGTGGAGGCATTTGGGGCCTGAGTGTCCTCTCTGCTCCTCTGGGTGCTTGTGAGTCCACGGAACAGGGAGGCTTCGGCTTATTTGGACGGAGCAGGTAAGCTGGTCACTGCCCTGGGCATGGGCTCATATGAGAGGAGAGAGTCCTGGGGGTGGGGGGGGGGCGGGGAGGGAGTGTAGCTCCTGACACCTACTATGTGTGTGCAGTGCTCTAGGCACCTGGATGCTGGAATTTACAGACCAATAAACAAATAACATTCGTAAGGAAATATCAGGGTAATGGGAGGAAAGTGGCTGGTGCTCACTGCACGCCTCATCTGGCCTGGCACTGCTCTAATAATAAAACAGGGACGTGATGGAAGGAAGGATAGAAGGGAAGAAGCCTGCTAAGCTTGATTATTGCTATTTACTTGACTTTTTCTTAGCACCTGTTAAACTCATCACAGATATGCAGCCACATCCCTTGGCTTAGCGGCTTCTATTAAAGAGGAAGAATGGCTTTCTTGGCCTTTCTCTGACCTCAAAAGTCTTGGCTAAAATCTATTCATGGGTCTTGGGCTGCTTGGCCAATTGCTCTTTGTAAGTTTGATTCTCTAACATCCTGGGGAAATGGGGAAGGCATCTGTCCCCCTCAATTCAGAATGTTTCTGGGCTGGTTTCTTGCCTTGGACATTCAGGGACATTTGTGATGTTTGAGACGATAAGAAACCTAGGAGGTTAACCAGACTTCAGAACACATTTCTCTGAGGGAACTATACCTAGCAATCAGCTGGGGACTTGATTTACCCCCACCTCAGTCTCGGGTCTCACCTGGAGATTCTGATGCCTCGGCGGGCCTGCACATCCTCATTTTTAACAAGCTGGTCAGATGCTTCTGGCAGGCTTTGCAATCACACTGAGAAACTGCCCTGAGACCTCAGTTAAGGTTTGTCTCACTGCGCTTCCTTAAAATGTCCCATGTAAGAAAGAAATAGTCATCTGAAATGTAAAGTGTTTCCCGTGCTTTCGCTTTGCTGTATGTTTTAACTCCCTGATACTGGGTGTCTATGCTACTCCTTTTGTTAGAGAGAAAATGGAAAAAGCTCCTTAACAAAATATCTACCTGGGAATTTTGATATAATAAAGATAAATTCGATATCTCTTAAAGTAACCTGCATAGCCACTGAGCTCATCATGAGCTTCTGGGGGTGAATGGCACCACACATTTCATCTGTGCAGGAGCAGCCCGTCCATTTCCATTGCTGTCTACTGTTCCAGAAAATGACCACGCCACAGTGAGCATCGTGTTGGTTCTGGCTTAGGGCAAGTATGAGCAACGCTAGCATGAGCATTTTTCCCACGCAAGCTTTCTTTAAAGATCCAAGCGTGGGGGCCCCTCCTTAGGAAGGCTCTGGCCAGTGAAGGCAGAGTGTCAAAGCCTGACTGGTTAGATGCCGGGGTTCTTGTTCTGGCATTAAGAAGGGTTCAGCAATCCGGAGAAGGGGCTGTGTGTAACTTAGTAAAGAGTCCAGAGACGAAACATAATTTTGAAAGGCATTTGGGGGTCAGAGGAGCCCAGCTAAAGAAACTGAGATCTCCTCATCTCAAGACCCCTTGCTTTTTATTAACACAACTAGAAGCCCATTGCATGAAGATTTGCACAATAGGCATTCCTTCCCCTGGCTGCTGGCACTGGTTTTCCTCCGGCACCCGGGACCCAGGCCTTTGGTACAGCCACAGTGGAGAAGCCAAGCCTTGAAGCTAGGCTTCTCCCCTCCGGCCGCAGCGAGGCTTGGCTTCTCCACTGCGGCCAAGCCTCTTCAGTCTTCAGTCTTCACTCTGTGCCTGCGTATGCAAATTAACTGCCACGGTTAATTTGCATAGTTGCTCTGATTGGCTGGTAGGTATAGTGGAGTGACACCAATTTGCATGTTTCTCTTTTATTAGTGTAGATTTGTCCTAAGGTGAGGTGGAGATATACACTTCAAAGGGTAGGGTTAGGTACAGAATCCATTGTCAGATTGGAAGAATTTGCCTATGGCTGTTCAGGTGTTAGGCCAGTAGGAGGCAATAACATGTAGATTAAGATGCCCTGAGCTGTCTGGCAGCAAGCAATCATCCTTTTCAGGTTTGAGGAAATGTCCTCAGCCATTCCCAACAGGTGACAACATATGTGACTCAGCCCTTGTTGAGTTCCCAAGTTCCATCAACCTTTTGATGAAACTCTTGCAATTATGACATGCTGGCATTGGCTTCCGGCAGTTAGAGATGCTGGTGGGGGCCCAGCAGGGAGCAGCAGGGGTTTCTTTGCAGAGAAATGAACATGTTTGAATGATCACTGTTGGTTTTTTTCATGAATTCAAGTAAAATAAAGCATAATGTTAAAAAGACTGGATTTAGGGTCAAGAAATGTCTGAACTGGTTCTCGGTAACCAATGTTCTAATTTCAGATGAGGCCCCAGGACGTGATTTTTCCACAGGAAAGAAGAAGGTTGAGAGGAAACGCAATGGATAGCTATTTCCTCAGGAAGCACTCTCTCTAAGAGGACAGCAAAGTCCCCAACAGGCTGTGGAGACCAAACGGTTGCTATCCTTTGCCCACCCTTTTCCACATTAGCGTTTCAATATCCCTGCATTTGAAATGACAAGAGAAAGTTGGTGTTCAAATGTCCTTCCAAATGCCGGTCCGAGCCCTGCTGGCTCAGTGCTGCAGCATGGAAGTGATGGAGACTGGGAGCCCTGTGGCTCAATGCTGCAGCATGGGAGTGGTGGGCAATGTGTGGGAGCCCTGTGGCTCAGTCACTCACTGTACATGGACGTGATGGGCAGTGTGTGGGAGCCCTGTGGCTCAGTCACTCACTGTACATGGATGTGATGGGCAGTGTGTGGGAGCCCTGTGGCTCAGTGCTGCACATGGAAGTGATGAGGAGAGATGTCAGCAACACCAGCCAGTCCACAGTCATGGGGCTAAATCTAAAGTGGGCCCCCATATGCAGGTGCCCTCACTCCAGCTGAGTTCTGTGGGTTCCTGGTAAACACAACCTGAAATTGTAGGGCTCCCTCATTTTGGAGGAGGTGGAGGCAATCGCTCAGCTATACTCCAGTAAGGCTTCCCTTTCTTTACACATTTGACACAAATTCAACAGCACTGGTACCTACTAAGTGTGGGCACTGGGGCACAAGATGAAGATGGCACAGTCCTGCCCCTAGGGAGCTAGGAGGCCAGTGGGGACATGACTGAAAGCCAGGCCTGTGATAAAGGTGAGGTGCACACAAAGAGATAAAACTAAAATATTTGCAGTGACCTTCTTGGTGGCCATCCAACCTGGACACCCCAAAAATTTCCAGCTGCTGGACCCCTGGTATCCATGCAAAGATGTCAAGAGGCAGGCCACCACCAGAGGGCAGTGTGGGGATGGTGGCCTGCACATGCTCAGTTTTTTGGTTTTGCCATCATTCTGGGATAGAGGATTAAAAAGCAGCTGTCAACTAAATCAATTAACTTCTTTTTAGTCTAAGAAACAGTGCATAGGACTTCTTACAGGACTTCTTACAGATTAAACAGTTCCGCAACTATCTCACTGGGATGCAAAGTTTAAGCCAACGTTTTTCTTTTTCTTTTCTTTTTTTTTCTTCCTGGCCCTCATAGGCATAAAGCCCTGTCTGTAATGGACATATTAAAAGTTTTCGATTTAAAAGTGAAATAAAACGAGATAGAAAAGTAATGCCTTTCCATTTTATTACAGCTAAACTTTATTTGCTTTAGACTTCTGTGCAGATACTGATTTTTATGTTGGGCTCCTGGAGCAAAAAGATCATTCATAAAGAAACAACAGCTTCCCTGAGCCACCAATGGGCAACCCGTGGGCAGAAATTCCTTGGGTAAAAGAGCAATGCTACTTGACAGAAAATGCCAATTCCCTAGTAAATTAATGAAGACTGCCCCTTTCTCGCCTGCCAAATGGTTATGGAAGAAGGAACATCTAGTCAGTAGCAAAGACAGATTGTAACATACTCTCATATACTATCTTCTCTTTCATGTCAAGATCATTTTTCCTTGATCTAAATTAACGAGGGCAGGAAGGGTTGGGACAAACTGATTATACAATACAGGATCCCAGCTAAGTGCTCCAGGTAAAAGTTAAAAAATATGCAAGGTTCTTGCCAAAATGCCCTGGAGGGGAAATTCCTTTCAGAACCCAAATTTGGCAAAAACTTCACCGCCCATAAAAGTCACCATAGCTAGGTTTCTGGTTTCATTTCCCCCTGAAACTATATGGGAGGTAGCCTGGCTCTGGCAGGACTTTCAGAGTAGAAATGGTAAATACTAATCTTAAATTCTACCTTCTAGTTATTGCAAGGCCTTGCATCATCTGTGTGCTTTCTTCCCCAAATATGTAAATCTATTATAACTTACATATGGATGGATTTAGCCGGGAGCTACCTGGAAGAGAGGCATATAAGTTTTACTTTTAGAAAATTAGTTTTGTCAAATAATTCTATCAACAAAACTTCTAGGTAAATACTTAAAGATGTGGGGGTCCAGAACAAATGCATGTTGTTTTGAGCTAAAGGCAACTTTAGCCCCAGACTCAAGAGAAACTTCTGCCCTCCCCTAACCTCACCCATCTACTGCCCATCCACCCCCCATCTACCTAGACACATTTGAATTAGAGGCCTTGCTCATAAGAGATTATCAACCCGATCGGTGTGGCTCAGTGGTTGAACCAGGAGATTCCTGGTCAGGGCATATGCCTGGGTTGTGGGCTCGATCCCCAGTAGGGGGCATGCAGGAGGCAGCTGATCAATGATTCTCATCATTGATGTTTTCATCTCTTCCTCTCTCTGAAATAAATAAAAACATATTTTAAAAAATGTTTTTAAAGAGATTACTAGAGATAACTGGTTTTTAAAAATGTATATGTTTCAGAGAAAGGAAGAGAGAGATAGAAACATCTATCAGTTGCCTCCTGTACACCCCCTACTGGAAATTGAACAGTGACTCTGGTGCATGGGATGATGCTCAACCAACTGAGCCACACTGGCTGGGCAGAGATCATTGGTTTTGACCTGTCTACAGGGCAGGGCAAACTTCTATTTCCTCAAGTTCTGCTCTCATCATCCTGCAATGGCCCTTTGAAGCCGCCTAGGCACTTACCTCATCCCTCGCTGAGGATGTCTTATGTACCCAGTTCCCTTTCTGCTCTGAACCTTTACTGCATATGGGATCTCTGCATCTCTCCTGTGTGTGGGGTTCCCATACATATGTAAGTATTAAATTGGGTTATTTTCACTTGCTAATTAATCTGCCTTGTGTCTATTTGATTATTAGATGAGCCAGAAGAACTTGAGGGTAAAGTTGTTCCTCCCTTACAAAGACAAGAAATAAATTTATATTATCTCCTCTGCGTTTCAGAAATCCCTTGTTTCACCAAAAAACAAACAAAAAAAACCCCATAATTTTTAACTTAGTAAAAAACAGTAATTAATTCAGTGTCTCTAATCTATATGCTTTTAAGAAAAAGAGGCCACCACTTTTTGTTCTTTTTTTTTTTTTTTTGAGTAGTAAGCTAATAAAATTCTGATGTTTCTTTGAAAGCAATTTGGTAGGAGAAAGAAAGATTAATATTTAATATGTATCAAAAAATGGCTGCTGTGCTCAAGGCCTTGTACCATGTGTAAAGAAGCAAAGGCTTCCTCCGAGAGATTTCCTACATTAAGAAGTCAGGAGAGGCCCAGCCAGCATGGCTCAGGAGTTGAGTGTCAACCTATAAACCAGAAGGTCACAGTTCGATTCCTGGTCAGGGCACATGCCCGGGTTGCGGGCTCAGTCCGCAGTGTGGATCATGCAGGAGGCAGCTGATCAATGATTCCCCCTCATCATTAATGTTTCTATCTCTCTCTCCCTCTCCCTTTCTGAAATCAATAAAAATATATTTTTAAAAAAAAGAAATGAAGAGAGGATGTGAGGGCGAAGGGAAAGGCATGGCCTTTTGCATCAGCCAGACCTCAGTTTGAATCCCATTCAGCCATTTACAGACTGTGTGGCATTAGATACCGGGAAATTTCTTAACTTCTCTAAACCTCAGTTTCTGAAAATGGGCATACCAATCAATAATCATAATCCCACTCTTGCAGGGCTGTGGCCTGACAAGGATACATCTTCAGAAAATGATAGCTAATGGATCATTATAAAGCTGTTGCTCAATATAAAGGCATACCTCATTTTATTGTGCTCTGATTTATTACACTTAACAGATATTGGGTTTTTTCACAAATTGAAGGTTTAAGGCAACCCTGCATCAAACAAGTCTATTGGCACAATTTTTCCAACACCATTTGCTTACTTCACCGCTCTGGGTCACATTTTGGTAATTCTTACAATATTTCAAACTTTTTTATTATTATTATGTTTGCTATGGTGATCTGTGATCGGTGATCTTTGATCTTTGATGCTACCATTGTAATTGTTTTGAAGCACTACGAATCATGCTCACATAAGACAGCTAACTTAATAATTTTGTGTGTTCTGACCATTCCAAAGAACCGCCATTCCCCCATCTCTCTCCCTGTCCTCAGACCTCCTTATTTCCTGAGACACAACAATATTTAAATTAGACCAATACATTATTATAAAAAAATAAAAATAAAATAAATAATTAGGCCAACTAATAATTCTATAGTGTCCTCTAAGTGGAAAGCAAGAGTCACATGTCTCATGTTAAATAAGCTAGAAATGATTAAGCTTAGTGAGAGAGGCATGTTGAAAATACAGATAGGCCAAAAGTAGGCCTTGAAGGGGACAAAAATGTTGCCCCCTAAAGCTATCTCTTGGGGATATTGCTTTTAAGTTGTTTATTAAGAAACAAGACTCAGAAAGAAACGTCGACCTTCCTCCTTCCCTTCCCAAGAGATTCAGACAGAGAAACCTGCTTCAGGAGGGACATTTGTGGGTGCTCCCCTCGGCCTGATTTGAATTAAGTACGTAAATAAGAGGGCTGTAAGCCTCTTAGCTAGATGCTCCCTGTGGCTTCTACTGTCATGTGTGTTCCATTCTCCCTGGACTACCTGTAAACTGCCTATTCTCACTTCTGAAATCTGATACCTGCATCACCCCTGCACCTTTCTCCTTTGTCCAAAAATGTCTTACATGCCCACTGTTGCCTCACTGTCTTTGGGACATGGATGCTCTTGTGAATTCCCTATGCATATGTATTAAATTTTTATTTTTTCCTGTTAATAACCTGCTAATTTGATTGTTACCCCTGCTAGAAGAACTTAGAAGGTGGGAAGAAAAATGTTAATTTTTTTTTTTTTAGCCTTCAACAGCCTTTTGGGCCAAACAGGTTAGCCAAGTTGTGAATGCACAAGGAAAGTTCTTGAAGGAAATTAAAAGTGCTACTGAAATGAACACACAAATGACAAGAAAGTGAAACCGCCTTGCTGCTGATATGGAGAAAGTTTTAGTGGTTTGGATAAAAGCTCAAACTGGGCACAACATTTTCTTAAACCAAAAAGCCTCACCTGAGTAAGGCCCTAATTCTCATCAATTCTATGAAGACCGAGGGGAGGCCGCTGCAGAAGAAAAGGTGGAAGCTAGTAGAGATTGGTTCATGTGGTTTAAGGAAAGAAGCGGTCTCCATAACATCAAAGTGCAAGGTGAAGCAGCAAGTGCTAGTGTAGAAGCTGCAGCAAGTTATCCAGCTCTAGCCAAGATGATTAACGAAGGTGGCCACCCTGAACAACAGAGCTTCAGTGTAGATGAAACCGCTGTACACTGGAAGAAGATGCCATCTAGGACTTTCATTCATAGAGAAAAGAAATGTCTTGCTTCAAAGCCTCCGTGTGTTGTAGTAGGCAATTAGTTAGATATTAACCAAAAGGGAGGGAGCAAACCCATCAGCAGCAGATTCTAATTAAGCCTGATTGAGCTTTACAGTCACCCCGGAGTCAGCCCCACTAACAGGAGAGGGAGAAGATGGCACAGGGGCAAGTCTTCCACTGGGCACAGGCACACTAGGAGCCAAAATGGTGACCTTAAAGGGAGGAGGCAAACCTGGAAAAATCTGGGGGAAAGATCGGATAGGATAAGGACACCACCTCGGGAAAAGCCAGGAGAGAGATTGGATAGTTTGAAAGAAAGCCTGCTCTCTACCATGCCCAAGGGGATATAGCAAAGCTTAACAAAGGCCCCAGTCTCTTTTTGGCAGTTGCATGGAGCGGAGCACAGCCAGGAGCAGAGACAGTGTTGTCTACCGGAGCCTCGAGTGCTCTGGGTAATGACATTGCTGCTCTGGGCCCTCACCCTTCTGGGCCTGGTCAGCACAAGTGTGGGCTTGTGGCCCCAGAAGCTAGACTTCTTCTGCAGTGAGGCGGAGCTGAACCACGTGGTCATGAATGAGACATTTGTCACGGTGTCTCTGGGGACAGATCAACAATGTTGACCAGCTTCTGCTGCTGGACCTGCTGAGGAAGCGCCTCATTGAGGCAGAAGCCTTTGCCAGGGTGCTCTAATAAATCTTGCCACTGTCACTCAAATTCTGCTATGCCTGTGTTCCTGAAATTCATTTCCTGTGACATTGTGGAAGAACCTATCTCCTCAGGTAACAAAAGGACAGGCTGACTCTGTCGTTAGGAGCTAATGAAGCTGGTGACTTTCAGTTGAAGCCAGTGCTTATTTACTATTCCAAAAATCCTAGGGTCCTTCAGAATTATACTAAATATACTCTGCCTGTGCTACCATTGTAATTAGCTAGTTATTAATAATAGGAAAGGAGCAAAGAGGAAAGTCAGACATTATAGGCATGTCATTTGGGCAGCTTCACCAGGAAGATGCAATTTCACACTCCCCAGGGAACCACCAGCCTATTTCCTGCAGGTCACTGAGCGAAGGGATCCTACACAGGGGAAGATGGGCACATGCTCAATGAGTTGGAGTGATACAGGGAAAATGCCTGTCAGTCAAGCCTGGGTAACCATGGATTGGCTACAGTAGGCAGGGCAATTGGAGTTTGCTTAAACAAAGGCGTTCACTCTCCTGGCTCTCAGCTCTCTGGCTCCTTTGGCTGTGCTCCTGCCTGTGTTCCCTCCAAGCCATGTGACCCTGCAGATCCCACATGCAATGGACTGATGAACTACAGCAGAGAACACAAGCTAAACTGGCCACTGCTCCAATATGAAGCAAAAATTCTGGACACTGGCTTTGATTCTAGTTCTGCTGAAGTCACAGCTATACTTCTTCCTTGGGGGTACAAGGGAAATGGGATCTTGGAAACTCAGGGGTTTGATTCCACAGAAATAAAGCTTTCTACAATATCTCCCTCTGTGAGTCTCAGAAAATTCCTTTTCTCAGGATATCACAAGAAGCCCACTCCCACAAGCAACAGGTAGGGATGAGGGCCTCCTTCCACTGATAACACCTGTGCTCTATAAATGGAACAACAATGTCTGGATAACAACACATCTGCTTACAACATGGTCTATTGAATATGTTAAGCCCGCTCTTGAGAACTGCTGCTTTCAAAATAGTACTGCTCATTGGCAATGTACCTGGTCACCCAAAAGCTCAGATGGAGATGTACAATGAGATGATATTGTTTTCACGCCTGCTAACACAGCACCCATTCTGCAGCCCATGGATCAGAGAGTAATTTTGGCTTTCAAGTCTTATTATTAAATAAATACATTTTACAAGGCTATAGCTGCCATAAATAGTGATTCCTCTGATGAATCTGGGCAAGTAAAATTGAACATCTTCTGGAAAGGATTCACCATTCTTGATGCCATTAAGAACATTTATGATTCATGGGAAGAGGTCAAACTATTAATATTAAGAAGAATTTGGAAGAAGTTGGTTCCAACCTTTACAGATGACTTTGAGGGGTTCAAGACTCACTTGGAGGAAGTAACTGCAGATGTGGTGGAAATAGCGAGAGAACTAGAATTAGAAGTTAACCCTGCAGGTGTGACTGAATTGCTATAATCTCAGGATCAAATTTTAATGGATGACAAGTTGCTTCTTATGGATGAGCAAAAAAAGTGGTTTCTTGAGATGGAAACTACTTCTGGTAAAGATGCTATGAAGATTGTTGCAATGAGAACCAGAATTTAGAGTATCACATGAACTTAGTTAATAAAGCAGTGGCAGTGTTTGAGAGGATTTAATTCAATTTTGAAAGAAATTCTGCTGTGGGTAAAATGCTATCATACAGCATCACATGCTACAGAGAAATCATTTGTGAACGGAAGCGTTAATCAATGTGGCAAACTTTATTCTTGTCTTATTTTAAGAAATCGTCACAGCCACTCCAACCTTTAGAAACCACAACCCTGACCAGTCAGTAGCCATCAACATCAAGACAAGACCCTCCATCAGCAAAAAGGTTACAACTCGCTGAAGCTCAGATGATGATTAGCATTTTTAGCAATAAAGTATTTTTAAATTAAGGTGTGTACATTTTTAAGACAATGCTATTGCTATAAAGAGTTATAACTTATAGCTCATAGGCTTACAACTGTGAATAAACAGTAGAGTGTAAACATAACTTTCATATACATTGGGAAAACAAAAAAAAATTCATGTGACTCACGTTATTGTGATATCCGCTTTGTGGTCTGGAACTGAACCTGCGCTATCTCGAGGTATGCCTGTAATGGATACTCTGTTCCAGGCCATCACTGCTACCCTGGATGTGGGAGCAACCTAATCAGGGATACAGAAAAGCAAAGACACCCTTTCAAACTCCACTTCTATATTTCCCAACTGCTCTCTGGGTATTTCTATTTGGGTATGTGGGGAAGGAAAATTATTTTCCTTCTACCCTTCTAAGTTCTTCTGGCTGGTCTAATAATCACATTGACATAAGACAGATTAGCAGAAAAAGTAACCAAATTTATCATGTATGTGCATACAAGGACTCCGTAAGTTTATGAGGCCCGAGGACAGATAGGTGAGTTGAGGTGTATAGGCCATCTTGAGCTAAGGAGAAAGAGGGGCAGTGGTTTGGATGCCAAAGGGCAGGAAGGCAATTCACGGGGAGATGACAAGGAGCAAACATGGCAAACAAATCCTTACTGAGCTCTCTGGGCCCCCAGAAACACGGGGCACCGAGGGGAGTCCAACAAATGCTCATAGCTAGGCTCCGGCCTGCCCGCCACACCTAGCCCACATCATGCTACAGCAGTGATGGTGAACCTATGACACGCGTGTCAGAGGTGACACGCGAACTCGTTTTTTTGGTTGATTTTTCTTTGTTAAATGGCATTTAAATATATAAAATAAATATCAAAAATATAAGTCTTTGTTTTACTATGGTTGCAAATATCAAAACATTTCTATATGTGACACGGCACCAGAGTTAAGTTAGGGTTTTTCAAAATGCTGACGCGCCGAGCTCAAAAGGTTCACCATCACTGTGCTACAGTGATAGCTTCATTTATGCAGGTTTTTCTATCTGAATTCCTTTAGACAGCTAAGGGGGAGGTAAAGGGCTCTTCTTGGGTCTTTTGTTTTCTTAAAAATGACCAGCTTAAAATCATCAATATCCCAAAAAGTCATTGGGGGGAGGGGGGGGAGCTTTGCCCTCCAAATTAAAAATATAGGGAACAAAGATCTCCTTTCCTTCTTCAGAATTTGCCAGTTTCTGTGGAAGGCATTTCCCCTCTCCAGTCACTCAGGCTCAGGCCCGCCTCCAGCCCTGGTCTTGCTGGTTCTCCTTATCGAGCTCAGTGGACTCTTTTCAAGGGTCTCTTGAATCCTCCTCTCTGGTCCAGCTGCCCTTGAGTTGCTGCTCATCCTTATGCCTCCACTGCCACCTACTTCTCTCCCTCTGGCATCAGGCCTTTTTGTAAGACCCGCCTGCCTAAACAACCACTGCTCTGCAGCCCTTCCTGCTGAGGCATTGCAGGGAAAAGGCTGACCAGCGCTTCACAGTGTGGTCATAACCTGCTTTCCCAATCTCAACTCCACAGTTTCTTTGGGGCAATGAACTGTCGCTCTGAAAGCCTCCGTGGACATCCTGCTGCGCCTCTGGCCAGGAAATCCCCCTTCTTTCAGTCCCCACCCAACCCTGACCACCCTTGGAGACCAATTCAAGTCCAGTCTCCTAAGGTCTCCTTGCTCTTCAGGCCTGTCTCCCCTGACCACACACTGGGGCACTGCCGCCAATTCCCGATGTCCTTGAATGGCTCATGACCTTGCCTATGAGAGGTCTTTTCTTCAGCCCAGTTAGGAATTCCCAAGGATGGTTCCCAGTGAAACTGCGGGAGCTCCCACAGCACCTCGAGCTAGAATCTTTCTGGTGGCAAACAGGACACGGGCCAGAGAAGTTAAGGTACTTGCTGAAGCGTCCACAGCCCAGTAAGAGCAGAGAGGCCTGGACCCGGCTCTGTGGGCACTCTCCTGGTGTGCCCCCACCCCACCCCAACACGGCCTGAAATTAGCCATCCCCACGCCCCACACTAGTGGCTCAGACTTCTGCTCATGCCCAGTTGCCAGCCTTGGCTTCCCACAGATGATGAAGGAGAAGTGGAGCTGGGCCAGGGAGCTCTTCCCCCTCCCAGACATCTCAGGTGAAAAAACAGATGTTACTTTTGTTATTTAAATGTCCATTTCCCACACTCTCTTTTTAGCCTTTTAATCCAGTAACTGCCCATCAGAGGAAGCCTGGGTGGTTCTTGAGCAACCATGTTGTTTACTGAAATGCTTCTTTTGTGCAAGCCCCAAAGGCTCAATTCCGGACCTGCAATTGTTTCAATGCAGCCCCCTGTCCTCACTTTCTCTCAGCAGGAAAAAAAAACACCAACCCAAACTAATGGAGCTTGTAACAGTTCACTTTTAAAACGGCTCTGTCCATGCATTTCAACCCAAAATTGAGATTCGAGACTCCAAAACGCATGAAATATTTAGGGAGTTCTAGTTTTGGAATTACCCTTTAACCCCCAAACAGAGTTAAGTAAAAAGATCTGATGACCAGGAAGGCTGAAAATGTCCAGGGCTGTTGTCACTGCCTGTGGCCTGAACCGAGACCCCCTGGCGGCACTTCCATAGGAACCCTCGCTGCAAACAGCCATCTAGACGTCCTGTAACCTGAAACACATACTTTCGAGCTGCTGAGAGGGGTGCAAATGACAGTCAGCTACACAAATAATTTGCCCCCAAAATGTTCATCAGCTCCCTGCCATGACCACTTGCATTTATAGCTTATAAACAGTTATTAACTGGCTCCTTCACATCTGATAACCGGGCCCAGCACAGGTGGCGAGAGTGGTGGGTGGTTGCAGGCCCTCCCTGGGAGGTGCAGTGTGCTTGTCTGTGGGTGGTCTTCCTGCGGAGCCCAGTGCCCACATGAGAAGACATTGCAGAAAGCCTCCAATTTAGGAGATAACAGTCTGTGTTGTCTGTTTGTGTAAAGTGCTGTCCAAGTACAGCTGGCTTTTCTTTCTGACCAGCAAACATTGCCAAGAAGGGTTGAAAGTTCAGCAGCATCGGCCCACCAGACACAATCCCTTCCCCCTCCTCGGCTGGGCAAACAGTCCTCCGCGCTCATGTTCTGTGCATTCCTTCAAAGTCTGATTCCAACGGAAAAGGTGGCTTTAGCTGAGGTGATGCTCGCCCCCATCTCCCTCCACCCCCAGCCAGGGCACGGAAGCCAGAGGGGGGACACCCAGTCGGAAGGAGGGAGTGCTCCAGTCCTCGGCGCTCTGTGATTTTGTTCTTTGCAAAAGGGAAAAGACAGCTACGCAATCCCCACAACTTGCTTTTCTCAGAAACAGTGCCTGGTGCGACAGACCCGCGTCAGCAGAGCCTGCCCCCGGCATTTCTCGGGCGCAGGGAGCAGGAAGGACGGAGGTCAGGCCAGGGTTTCTCAGCCTCGGCACTATGGACACTTGGGCGAGGCACATCTTTGCTGGGGGGACTGTCCTGTGCATTTTAGGGTGCTTAGCAGCCTCCTGGGGAGGACAGTAGCCACCCCCACATCACTGTGACAAACAGAAATGCCCCCAGATGTGGCCTGAGCAAAATCAGCCCCAGCGACGACCCGCTGCCTCCGGTCTCGGCTGGATGGAAAGGAACGGGAAGCAGGCCTGAGCTCCCCGTGGCCAGGAGGCTCACAGGACTAGCCGGCACTGACGGTGCTCCAAGGGACCCTCAGGACACATTTGTTAATTAACTAACAAAATTAACTAACAAAGTTGTCTCCAGGGAAATGGAAATCAGTGAGTGAACAAAAAGCTAGGCAGTTCTGGTAACAAAATTGGAAAAACAAAAACTGACTTCAGGTTCCAAAATTTAAAGCGACTACGGTAACGATGATGTGATTAATTAAAATAATCGAGGTAATTGCTATCATTCTGAAGGATTTTCTATGGGCCAGACACTGTGCTAAAATACGGATTATTCTCTTGAATCCCAGCTGCCGTATGAGAGGTAGTCCTGTTATCAAGCCCGTTTTACAGATGGAGGGCCTCAGCCTTGTCCAAGACAACCGCTTCCCAAAGTCCTTGCCAGAATGTTCTCTGAGCACAAATCACTTCCCATTCCCTGAATCCAAAAGTGACTCGAAGAGCTGGAATGTATTTGGATAATGGGCATTAGAGAACAGGCTTTAAAAGTCTTCAACGCGAAAGAGTCATAGTAACAGTGAAAAGAACAGCTACCTCCTGGATTGCTTGGTAAGAGGCAGGCCCCGGGCTAAATGAGTTGCAAACATCTAGGGACCCCTCACAGTCAGCCTGCAGGCCGCAAGGCCCCTCTCACGGGCTAGGACAGTGGTCGGCAAACTACGGCTCGTGAGCCACATGTGGCTCTTTGGCCCCTTGAGTGTGGCTCTTCCACAAATGAAGTTTCAATTGCACTGTACGTGCGCACCCGCACGCGGTATTTTGTGGAAGAGCCACACTCAAGGGGCTAAAGAGCCGCATGTGGCTCACGAGCCGCGGTTTGCCACTAGGACATCCGAGAGGTTAAGGGAGGTGCTGGAAGTCTCACAGCAGAACCGGATTTCAACCCAGCCCTTCTGGCTCCGGAGCCCAAGCTAGCTCCAAGGCCTGCTGTGGGCTCTCTGACTCCTCCCCCCACAGTCCAAAAGGCAGTCTCCTCCCTTGCCCCCCCCCCCTTCGTTGCCCTCTCTTCCCCACCCCATTTCTCTCCATTTCCTGTTTCAAGGCCTGCCTCAGTAGGTCCTGAAACAGTCCCCATCATGGGGTGGGTCTCGGAATGGGAGCGGCACATGTCTTCCTATAGCCAGGGGGGGTGGGGGAGTGGGGGGGTGGGGGGGATTGTCCCCTTGCTGGAGCATAACTGATCCCAAGGGCTTGGCTGACAGGCTGGTGCCCCTCCAGCCCTCCTGGGAGAGAGTGGTCCTGATGGGCAGGAACCCAGCCGATGCCTCCGTTCTCGCCTCTGAGGGTCTGGCCACCTTCTCTGCTGGCCCGTGCTCCTCGCACGGCTCTGCTCTGTTGGTCAGAATATGCTTAATATGCTTTCCCCCGGGGCAGCTGCCGACCTGCCTGTGTGGGGTGCTCGTTCCAAAGCACGAATGTTTTTCTCAAGAAAGCCCTTCACACAGGTGTGGGGAGCAGGGAGGAGGCGAACAGGGGCTTTGGAATCTTACCCAAACGGAATTCAGTCCCCAGATGCCCCATGAGAGCTGGTGTTCTCACCTGTGAGATGGGCATGCTTACAGAATCCTTGTAGGAACTACAAACAGTATGTGCGAAGTGCCCCGCAGGGTCTGCCTGCAGCACGTCTGGGAAGGGATGGTTTGGGGGAGCACATCCAGGGATTGACAGGTTAGCAGCATTGGTTTTAAGGACACAATTTGGAGAGTTGGAAAAGTAACTTTTCATAGCTGTATAGTCTTCCCTTGGCTGCCCACCCTACCACATTGGCATCAGAGTAGAGCTGCGCCCTGCCTGGCAGCGTTGCTTTATATAGTCACCCCCTGGGCGTGTTCCAGTGAACACCACCTCCTGGCACCGCCTCACCCCACACTCCATGCCGTGACTCGCTCAGCAGACACCCTGCACTCTCGCCTTCTTCACCCAACGTGCTGGCTTAACACCCTGCCTTCCAGATGCTATTATAACAGCACACACAGACAGAACATGTTGGGACACACTGATCAAAACCTCAGGTGGTTAGAGCATCACCCCGATAGGCTGAGGTTTTGGGCTGATCCCGGTCAGGGGAGGGGTCCAGTCCGAAGCTCAACGGGATGGATTGTTTGAGAGAAGTTAAAAACAGCCGGAAAGTCCACCCCAGGCCTGGTTGGTTTTTTCTTTTTCTCCATGTGCTAGCATTCTAAGCAACGCCAGTGGTAAAATATTCCTCCTTGGAAAAAAACTTGTGTTGGTCTTTCTAACCAATTGCTGTGGTGACTGTTGAGCTTTAATAACATAGAAGTAAGCTCAAATCAGCACATTTTACAGCGTATCCTTTAATGACATTTCAAGATCTCCAGGTCTGGAGGCCTCTGGGTGGGTCTGGAGTCCTCTGGGTGGTCCTCTGGGTGGGTCTGGAGGCCTCTGGGTGGGTCTGGAGTCCTCTGGGCTGGGTCTGGAGTCCTCTGGGTGGTCCTCTGGGTGGGTCTGGAGGCCTCTGGGCTGGCTTAGAGAGAGCAGGTCCATGTGCAGCCCTGGTGGTGCTCCACCTCCCTGAGTGTAAGCGGCAGGTTGGCAGGAAACAATGACAGCTCCAGACTGTGAAGATGAAGAAGCAGAACATAAGTTACTTTAATTTTGTTACTCCAGGTGACCACTTGGACTTTCTGTGTTTAAAATTTAAAACAGTACAAACTTTGAGGAATAGCTCTTCATTGAGTGCAGATTTTACTTTATGCATAAAATATTTTACTAAACTAATAATAAATATTTTATTTTCATGTCTTTACATTGAATGTTACTGTTCTTTTTCAAGTATTGTTTTGGAACTAAAGAACAAATGAAGAAAACGGATTACAAATGATTGTTAAGAAGATAATAATACTGTACGGAGGAGGGTATGAAAGATCCGTCCTGCTCCTTGAGTCAAATACACACCGATGATGAGAGGGTGTTTAATTATCTTGGTTGCCATGACTCACGGAGCCTGGGAGAACAGCTGATCGGAAATGGCCAACCTTAGTCTTCAGGTCTCAGATGTGTCTTAATCCCAAGAGTCAGTTGGCTGAACCGAATATTACATATTGTTCCTCCTGAGACATACAGCAGCGAGTGCACTCATTTCCAATCAGACCAGCAGAATAATGGGAACTAGTCACTCACTCACTCATTCATTCATTTCAAAGATCTTCATGAAGTGCCTACTGCTACATATCAGACACTTTTCTGGAAGTTTAGGGCATGAAGATCTCTAGCCTCGTGAAACTTCCCCTCTAGTTTTTGGGGAGGAGTGCAGGGAATCAGACACTAACACTCAGGTGAAACACAGCAGGCGAGGAGGTGGCGGGTGCCATGGGGACCAGCAGAGCCGGGAGGGGCAAGGATGTGGCTGAGGGAGGAGTTGCCCTGCTTGTTTCAATGTGGTATCTGGGGAAGGACTCGCACTAGGAAGGTAGTCCTTGAGGGGAGAGTCACAGGGCAGGTGGGGAGGGAGGGGGAGGAGCGGATGCAGGCAGATATTTAGGAGATGGGGATTCAGAGAACAGGCTGCAAGCGCCACGGCTCGGAGGTAGGAGTCTTGAGGGTGCTTCCATGTGGGTGTAGAGAAGTGACAGTAACAGAACAGTTCAAACTGGTCCTATCCTGTTCCTAACAAGAACTGAAACCCAATTTAAACCTTGGAAACACCCCCCCGAGCCACGTGTGAACCCTTAAGCGCTCTCCCCCGGAAGGAAGGACAGGACATGGCCAGAACCCTATCAGACGGGGAGGGTCTGTTGTCCAGGAAGATCCCATGCTGGAACCCCTTAAAATTCCACACCGAGTCCCGGATCAGGGAGACACACCCGAGCCTCCTGTCTCCTTGTCAGTCAACCTCATAACAGAAGCTTTTTTTCTTTTCTCAAAAGCCAGTGCCATCGTGGGCTTTTATGCAGGGCAAGCATCGAGCCTTGTGCGTAACATGACAGGGGGAAGGGACCCCGAAGGTCGTCTTCTGAGAAGCACAGAGTAATGAGAGGCGAAGGGCAGGCCGGTCGCTGAGGATGATGACCTGGCAGGTTTACAAGACTTGTCTGTTGCTCCATGATCAGATCAGGGGAGGTCTGCAAACCTGTGCGCCTAACCCGGTCCTCCATCTGTTCTTATATAGCCTGAGGCAGAAGAACAGTCTTTATATTTTTTAATACCTGAAAAAGATATATTTGTGGCACATGAAAATTACGTGAAATTCAAATTTTATTTGTATATTATCTGTGGCTGTTTACATGCTACAATGCCTAAAATATTTACTATCTGACCCTTTACAGAAAAAGGTTGTGACTCCTGGACTAGACCACACAGGGCTGAGGGGATGAATAAGCAGGGAGACCAGCAGAAGGCTCCTGCAACAATCCAGTAGAGATGATGGTGGCTTGGACCAGAGTCCAGCAGAAGCAGTGATGAGAAGTGATTGGACTGCAGATATATTCTGAGGTCCTCCTACTCACTGACATGGAATTTAAGTCACCTGTATGGTAGGTAGACCAGGAGACTCAGGTTACTCTGAGAGATAGCACATGGGTTGCAATGCACAAAGCTGTGCCAATAAGATAAATACAGCTATTATGCAGCATAATGTTAGTCTGAAGCTGAGTTTGAGACACAGCTTGCTGTGCAAGAAGTGCATTTGGGAGATAGTCTCAGGAACCGTGGGCAGTAGAGGCAGAGAGGAGAGGAACGCCTACCGTCCCTGACCACAGGGGTCTAACCCTGTTGGGAGCGCTGGGAGACTGGGCAAAACATGCCTGCAAGTGGTCCTACTGGTGCAGGGAGGAGCCGGGGTACTTACCTTCAGCTCCTCTCTGCTATTGGCTGAGGGTGACTTCAGGGGATGTGAACTCCACGATGCTTCCAGCCTGTCCCACATGTGGGCTCAGCACGTCCCTGCATCGGAAGAGCCCTCAGATGCCATTGGTGCCGTGGGGAAGACTGAGTATAGAGAGGATACAGGGGAACAATTGAGACACCAAAAGCATCAGATCAAACACCATAGTCACAGTTAATGCAAAAGCCCACAGAGAGCTTCCCCCTGGGATATCTGTGGCCTGTGGGAAAGTTTGGTTCATCCAGAGGCTTGTTTCAACCTACAGCTGAGGACCAGAGGGAGTTTTTGAAGACTCAAGAATCATTGCCATTTTGGTCCACACAGACTCCATTTAAGATGCCTTTATAACCAAAGCTAAAATGTTTTTATGGCATGTACTTCCTACAAGCATTTTCACTCAGATAGCTTCCCCATCTACTTTACTAGAAACAATGTGTATTTTCTTGCATTCTAATGGAAAGAGAACACGTTACTTCATTTACTGTGGATGGTTGCAAAATCTTCTCCTAGGATATTGACCAAGAGTTGCAATGACTATCATTTGTGTGAATCAGCAATAGAAGCATTAAAATGCAGCCCAGTGACTGGAGTTGACCACCATGAAGTGAAGAGGATTTAGCTGAAGAAGCAGATTTCATGAGTAAGAAGGCTGATTTTGGACTTTAACTTATAGATAGCTGAAAGATGAACAAATTTTATTTTTTATTTTTCTATAACTTTTTTAGATCCACCTACAATTAGATATAAGGGAAATAGCAATCAACTGTTCACATACAGGGGTGGACAAATAAACGAGAACCTCAGAATCGTGTTAGTTAATAGGAAGCACACATTCACAGGCTCACAGGCGTTCTCAGGTTCACATACACACAGAAGTTTATTTGAGGGACTGTGATATTGTGATTTATAATAAATACTAGAGGCCCGGTGCATGAAATTCATGCATGAGTAGAGTCCCTAGGCCTGGCTGGCAATCAGGGCCTAACAGGGCCTTCCTTTCCCTGGCTGCTGGCTGCCGGCCAGGGCCTTCCTTTGTTCCACCCCACCCCCTGGTGGTCAGTGCACATCATAGCAAGGGTTGAACTTTCAGGTCCCTCAAACTCCTGAGGGGACAATTTGCATATTAGCCTTTTATTATACAGGATGCGTTTGGTTTTAATCCTGTTTCTGGCACAGAGTTCCTAAAACTCTCAGAACTTCTTTCTCAATAGCACAGTGGTTGCAATGTTTGCTGTCTTCAGATCCTAAAATAGGCTCAGATCACTAAAGGTGAAAGGGCTGTCCATGTAAAGAGCAGAACCACACCTGAGTTTATGTTAATAGGGTGACTTTTGGAAAGTCCCTATGTAACCTAAGGATGGGGGCTGGTTGCCAGGACAATCACCAGTGATTAGAGGGTTAGACATTTCAGGAGAGGAGAGGGGCTGGAGAATGAATGGCCAATGACTTAATCAATCATGCCTATGTACTGAAGCCTCCATTAAACTTCAGGCGGACTGGGTTTGGAGAGCTGCTGAGTTGGTGAGCCACTGAGATGTTGAGCATGGGAGCTTTGAGCTCCTTCCCATGTACCTTGCCTTATGCATCATTTCCATCTGGCTGATCCTGAGTTATATCCTTTTATAATAAACCAATAATCTAATGAGTAAATGTTTTCCTGAGTTCTCTGAGCTGCTCCAGCAAATTAATCAAACCAGAAGAGGGTCTCATGGAATTTATAGCTGGTCAGTCAGAAGCCCACGTAGGGTTGGTGTCTGAACTGTGTATGGAAAGGATGGGGGAAGGAGGATGATGATCATCTTGTGGGACCAAGCCCTTGACCTGTGAGATCTGACACTGTCTCCAGGTAGCGTCAGAATTGGGGTAACTTGTAGGACGCCCAGCTGGCATTGCAGAATTGCTGGGTGTGCGGGGGAACCCACATATTTGGAGTAGAGAAGTGCTCTGAGTATTGTATGGAGTGGGAAGGGAAACACTTGGCTTTTTCCTTTACAATAACCAAATGTCTCTGAGTGCCGAGTAGGTTACTGAAAACCTCCCAAACCCTGGGTCTTAGAGATAACATAAATTCCTTAAGCATTCTCTGTTGAATCACCCGAGTCTTTTAAAGATTTCCACGTTTCTCTACCAGTGAGGAGGGTATAAAATGTGCAGGGATGTGAAGGAAATGAGCTCCCAGGTCCACGGATTGTGGTGGCTGTCATGAAAGGATGTCCACAGGGAAGGCGATGATTGGGGAAAGGTGGGAGCACGCCCCCATTGCTCCTGCGTGCATGCTGGGCTCAGCAGCATGACGAAGGTAACAGATGACAGAGGGAAGTAGGGTTCCCCAAATCCAGTGTTACTTACAGCTTAGACGTGGGACGCCATCTTTTGCTCGGGGTACCAACCACACCTTGCCATTTCTGAGCCCTAGCTAGATGATCACTGTACACAGCTCCTCCCAAACACACACAGTTTTGATCAAAAAGAGATGTTCAGCTCAAAGAATGTACAACTAATTTTTTTTTAAATGTTAATATTACTTAAAAATAAACTTTTACCCAAAATAACTTATATGTGAATAATTTCAGCCCTTATTAATTGAAACAATAGGATACTATCTTGTAGGGGGAGGTCTTTAGAGTGGGGCTCAAGTAATGTCACCCACTCACCCTGAAAGTGTGAAAGCTGGAGCATCCCACCCGCGTGTGGTGACCCCCACTCTCAGATCCTTCCCCTTCCAGTGACAGAGGTCGTGTTGGACAGGGGGTCAGTGCAGTGAGGGGCACTGGGTGGGTGAGGGAGGCCCACTGAGGGAGAGAGCTCAAGACTTCGCAGTCCAGCACCCTCAGGAATTCTTGGGGTAAACTCCACTCAGGCCCAGCGAAGAGCTCCCGCTGACCCGTGAGCCCGCAGAGGGGCAGCTGCAGGCCCCGGGCCAGGCCAGGGATTCTGCGTGGAGATGAGGCGTGAGGCACCGTGGACTCTGTCTGGCAGAAGCTGCGGGATGCAGGGAGGGGAGGAGACACCGATGGAGGTTCCTGAGGCCCGGGCCTGCAAACCTTGGATGAGCAGCTCCAGGAACAGCAGCTGTGCTGGCCTCTGCCATTGCTCCGCCGCACACTCGGCCTCCGTGTCCTCGCAGAATGAAGCCTGCGGTGACACAGGAGGAACCTGGGTCTCACATCGTCTGGGCCGGGCCAGTCCCAGGTGCGGAAACAAGATGATTTCGACATCACGGCTTTCCTCGTCTCTCAGGACACCCCTCTCCCAGAGCAAGACCCTCCTTCAAAGGCATGCTACCTTCATGGAGGCTCCGCTCTAAACGATGTACTTACTGGCTTTCCAGACTTCTGTGAATTGTCTCTTTACAATTTTTGCCCATTTTCCTGGTGAAGTGTTTGTCTTTTTCATATTGATTTTTAATAGCTTTTTTGTATGTTCGCAAGAAAAAGCATTTGTCTGTTGTTAACAGTTGCAAATATTCTCCAGCTTTTCATTTCTAAAAATTTCTGTGGCATTTCATGACATACAGAACTCTATATTTCTACGGCATGATCACCAAGGCCTTTGGTTTTATTATTCCTTTCTTCATTTTTATGCAACTAGATGACTATCTGTATGTTTATAGTTTATTTAGGATCTTTTTTTATACAATTAACTTTTCAAAGCATCTGGAATGTATTTGGTGTGAGGTAGGAATTTAACATTTTCCCCCGAATAGTTAACCTGTAGTGTCAGCCATCAATTACTGAACAATCCTTCCTTCCTGGTTTGTTAACACAGTGGAGAATTTTATTCCCCCAAATTCTCCATGAGTTTTTCTATTGCAGTGAGAAGACAATTTCATTTCCAGGGCTTGCCACAGGCTTTTGTCCACAGGGAGCGGGGGATGACCAGGGAGAGCATTCTAGATGCTCTAGTCAGTCTAGAGAGACCTGGACAGGGAGCAAGCAGGCGGAAGCCGGAGTCCTCATGGCCAATGATGCCATACACTGTGGTCCCCGGTGAAAGGGAAGGGAGTTTGAAGGAGAGAGTGAGGAAGCAATGAGGAGGCTGCACAGGTGAGAGGGAGGACAGAGATTTGGTGGCTGCTGTGAGCATTGAAATATTTCTAGAGAAAATCTTTGGAAGTTTTCTAAAGTTTGTGAATGAATTTTAAGGAAATCTATTGTAAAATTTTCATCACTCTTTAGAGCATATTAAATAGAATGTGTTTTCTTTGGATGTGACGGTGAAAACCGCATGGGACTTGTACTCGGGTTACATTTGGAATGGCACCTCATTTGCAAATACACTACTTGTACATCCTTTTTCTTAGGGTGTGTTATGACTACATTCTGAAATATACTAGAATCTCTTTCTGAAGTTTCTATTCTGTTCCGTCCTTATGTTGGTACCTACCCACTCGAAGCAGTACATGAGTTCTCGTCACTTTTAACCTTCTGCAGTGCAACCTGAAGGGAGCATGTCCATTGTGAGTGGTAAATCTAGATTACAGGAGAACTGAGCCTTCAGCGAAGCGTTGCATGAGCAACACAGCTGGGGGGGGGGGGGGGGCTGGTTTGCCAGGTGGGAGCGGAGGAGAAGGCTGTTAGAAGTTGAGTCAGATTGATCTAATGCTGTAAGACTATTATTGGCTCCCTATTGTCCTGGGGATAATCCAGCCTCTTGAATCGGGCCACGAAGCTCTTTATAATCCAGCCTTAGTCTGCGTTAGAGCCTCTTCTCCAGCCAGCTCCATGCTCCCCAACCCCTCAAGACACCGCTCCAGTGCCCCCTCCTTGGCAATCTTTTCCCATTTCCCCAGGTCAGGCCACATTTCCTGTCTCGGAGGAACTACAGCATTTTATTCCCACACCTATGAAGGCAAGTATCACATCACATCATAATTATTTCTTGCCCTGGAGTTGCTGGTGTGTTTCCTTCCCTGTTGTCTACCCAGCCCAGTGCCTGGCACCCAGCCTAGTGCCTGACGTAGAACAACAGTTGCTTAATAAATGCCTGTTGAGAGAAGTTATGATTATTTGACGGCATTTTGTCCTATTACTAGTCTTTTTTTTTTTAAATTATTGGTCTTTTTAACTTAAATTCTCTCTTAGGCTTGCTCAAATGATGGGATTTCATGCACATTTTAGAAGCAGGTTGAATGAACAGAACAGAGGGGTGCTCACCTGGAAGCAGTGGGTTCTGTGGCCCAGAAGGTGCGTAATAGCCTCCTAGCTGCACAGCCACAAGGCCCCGCCTGTGGTTCGCCTGCAGGTGTCGGCTGGGAGAGAGAATGTGGGGAGGACGGAGAGAACGGAAGCCTTCCTTTGAAATCCGTCCCAGATCCACCTCTTCAACAGTTCCCTGAACAGCACGATCCAGCCGACTTCAGGAGGGACCCCAGCGGCTCTCCAGATGAGGCCGTGTCTAAGGTCTGGAGTCGGGGTGTGTGAGGGGGAGAGGGGGAGGGGGCGATGGGGGCAGGGAGGCAGCAGGTGGGGGTGAGCAGCACATTGGGGCATGGGATTAGGGATGGAAATGTTTTTGAGAAATTGGAAACCTGGAGCTAAACAAGGATCCCAAAGGCCAGCTCCTGACACCATGCCTGCGGCCCAGCCTTCGTGGCAGAAGCTGGGCTGAGGATGAGGACTGTGCCCTTCAATGGCCTTGCTTCCCTGGCTTCAGCACTCTGCAGCAGCCCACAGTAAGACATACGTTCACCCCCAAGCCAGCACATTCACACCAAAGGGGCAGAGCAAACCCATCCTCACATTTACTTCCATGTTTGCAGCAGAGTCCAGTGTTTTCTATTTTATTTTATTTTATTTTATTTTATTTTAATTTATTTCATTGTTTTTTTTAAAACTCTGGCCACAGCCCATGGCACTGATTTTAGGACCTGCGGTGTGAAATGACTGCTGAGGAGAACTGAAGAAAGAGCAATAGCTTCATTTCTTGAGATCAGGAGGGAAGTGTTAGTGACCAAACGGGAGGTTATCAGCCACAGGACTGTCATGTGTTCCATCACCATTGGCCTGGGGGAGGAGATGAAGGCTTGGAGGCCGCAATGGTTAGGTAAACACCAGCCACACCCTGTTAAGTATTAATAGTGTGTCAGGGAGAGAGAGAGACGGAGAGACAGAGAGACAGAAGGGGAGAGGCCCTCAAAAGAGTGGTGCCCTCGGGCTGCTGTGAGCACAGTGGCCGATGCAGCAGGAGGAAGGCTAAGAGGCACCGCAGATTGTCAGAGTCCTGGAAGAGAAGCTTCTAGTGCAGCTTTTTATTACCGACCCACATCCGAATCTGCTCATTGACTCCACCTGGAGATGGAAGCTCATTCTTGGGCCGGAGCAGTGAGAGGCCTATAGGTAGGCGCGAATGGTACAGCACGAACATTTTAATGACACAAAGTTCACAAATATTTTTTCTCCCACTCTTGGGAAAGTGGAAGGAAATAAATGAGAGGCAAATGCCAGGACCTTCAACCTCCCCGCCTCCCACCAACTTCTAGAACAACTAAACATCAAGCGTCCCTTGGCGGTTTCCCCTGTGTGTGAACATGCGTGAGCAATGGGAAAGAGAGAGACTTGAGGCCAGTACATTTTAGCTCCCTGGGAGGTATTTTTTATCTAAACATGCCTTCATTTGGGCCTTCAAAGATAAAATAATGAAGCAACTTTCCCTGAGTGCCGTATCTTATTCTATCATCAACTTTTATAGACTTGAACACTACATCAATTAACACCTCTAAGTCAGGACAAAGTCCTCCTCTGGGAACGGCTCTGTCCTAAAGGAAACGCAGATACGGGAAGGGCCAAAGTTACACTATAGTTCAGGATTCAAGCATAAAACGGAAACAACAGACGTTGCTGTGGGTATAGAACATGCTACTCCCAAAGGCAACTGTACAAGAAAAATCTTTTTTTTTTTTTTACAAGGAACTTTATTTCTGTGCAGCCCCTGTTCCACCCCACGGCAGAAGCTTCACCTCCGTCCATTCGTGCTAAATTCTGTCCAGCATTTAGCCTCTTTCCCTCTCTCTCCTGGTTGCACTTTGGGTTCTGGAAGCCTCGGGTCTGACTCCTGCTGTCAGTGACCATCCCCTGCCATGCCGAGGTGTGGATGTGCCCACCTCTGGCTGGGCAGGCGCTTGCCCCTCTCAGCTGCATGCCCTTCGCTGGGTGGTGAGTCCCTAGCAGGCCTGTGTGTCCCGCTCTCCTCAGCACTTATTTCTTTTTGGTCTAACAGGAACATTCAACTACTCTCCATTGAGGTGGAGATTCTCATGGGACCCCAGGAAAACATATCCAAAACTCCACGGTAAGGGATTACAACCGTCGGATTTCCTTTCACTTAAGAACATGTGAAATATAATGAGCAGAGAATATGCTACTTTCTTGGGCACCAAGTTAGTGCCGTTTACCCAGAGACTCGAGAGGGAAGTTCAGAGGGTCCCTGTGTCGCTCAGCTTCTCACCATGCTCTGTGCCCTGCAAGACTCTCTGGAGGGCCTCTTTGCCCTCTGGCTCCAGTGTGGTTCCGCCAGCAAGAGGCCCTGGCAGTCGATCAAAGGGCAGGAGGAGAAGGAGGGGAGTGTTGACCATCCTGGCTCCCTGCCGGCTGAATCACAGGTGGGCAGAGGCTGCATGCCTTCCCCGGATGCCTCCTGGCTGTCAGGTGGCCATCCCCCGAGAAACAGCCACAGCGATGCCTCCAGCTCTCTGTGGCCCAGTGGGCACTCCCTGGCCCACCCTCGAGGCCTGGAGATGTCATGGCTCTCCAATGCGTCACCATCCCTCGTTGGCTTCCTTTCATCCTGCCCACCCACAGCTCTGTAAATAGTTCCTTCACTGAACTCTTGCACCCCACCCTGCTTGCCTGGGCCATCGGCTTCTGCCGGGACCGGGCCCAATCTGCCCGTTTTATAGATACTAACCTAGGAAGACCCCTGCCTCTAGTGTGAGAGTAACATTCCTTGGCTCTGGAGTGGGGCAGGTGGTGATGTGGGACAGATGTGTTCACACCCCTGGTATTGTACCCAACGCCTCCATCCCAGTGACCACCCCTTCAAAGGGGATGACTCTGCCTTCACCCCCTGGGTGGCCATTGCGTCTCTGCTCTGCACTCTACTCCCTTGTCCCTGTCCATCTCCCCAACACTGGCTCAGGTCCTTATGTCTGGGCAAAGGTTGGCCAACAACCGATGCCATGCCAAGCCCGAAAAGATGAATCAGACTTAGCAAATCTGACCTGAAAAAGTAAAGCAGAAAAAGTAAAAAGAATTCAGTGATCGGTAGCTCACCTGAAGTGGAGAGGTGAACAGAGTCATCATGCAGAGTCAGAAGAAGGGAGGCCCCCAGGGGTCCTGCCAACTTGAGGTCCCAGGAAAGGAGGAGCTGTGATCAGCAGGCGGGAGGTAGAGGGAAGCTCTGAGGAGCAGAGGGAGAGAACGTGCAAGAGGGGAGCTGGAGAGGACAGTGACTTGGCTGAGCAGAGGGACTGCAGACCCGTCAAGAACAGAGCCTCTGAACAGTCTAGAACAGACGTCCAAAAGGTAGGGCTGGTCCTCAGGGCTGCTGGTCCTGAAGCCTGTTTGCATGACAAGAACACTTCTGACCTAGGCGTTGCGTCTTTAGAGTGACTCGGAGCTGATGGCCCTCAGTACGAGTCTGAGAACCCCAAACTCCTCCTGCTCCCACAGCTCTGGATCCCGTCTGAACAGCTACCCTAGTCCCCAGGTTCCTGGGAGACTGCCGGGCAGGGTCGTTAAGAGCATGGTCTCTGGAGCCAGCCTGTCTGGGTTTCCGCCCCAGAGTTGCCACTTATTAGCTATGTGGCCTCTGGGCAAACTGTTAACGCTGTCTCTGTTTTCTCATCTGTAAAATGAGGATAATAATTGTACCTCTCCCAGGGTCATTGTCAAGATTAAATAAATTAATACATGGAACAGTAATTGACACATGTTAAGTGTTTCCTGAAACTGCTCTTAGCACCCCTTTCCCAGCCTGCCCAGCTCCCTGGCTCTGAGGAAGCAGTCAGCGGAGCAGGAATGTGCCGGCCTCCGCATCAGCCCCTGGGTTCACACCCCTTTTACCAGCTGCATGACTTTGCAACTACCTCACTGTCAGTTTCCCCACCTGCAAACTTGGGATAATAACAATGCCCACCTTGAAAGCTGGAGGGGCCCGATGGACAACGCATAAGGAGGACAGAGCAGGGCCTGGTGCCAAGTGGTGTTACTACTCAAGTGCGTGCACCTGACCTTCTCTCCATTAAAGCAGTCTGTCTGAAGCAGGGAGACTTCGTGCTGCAGTGTACCTTCATCTCTGCAGTATTCTCAAGGTGAGCTTGCATTCCTACCTATGCCCCCAAATATAGAAAATGTGTATGTTATTGGTGATTTCAAAATCTAAAACCAAAAAGTAGATTTATCAGACCCTAGACTTGAATTCCTGTCTTGTTTGTTTATGGAGCCTCTGTTGGCCTTGAACAGGAAGTAGTATTCTAAAGATGAATAAGATCTGATTCCTGCCCAGGAGCAGTTTACAGTTTAGGGTGGGAGATGGTCATGTGAGCAGGCAGTTCCATTACAATGCGGTACTTCCTCTGAAGGAGAAACTCACAAAGCGGCAGGGATAGCTCAGTGGAAAGAGGTGAGTAACTGTGCCTGCAGTAGAGGTGGGAGCAGCCCCCAAGGGAAGCCTTGGTGTATCACATTTGAATTGGGTCTTGAAGGGTGCGGAGGAGTTCACCAGAAAGAAAAGGAGGGGGTTGGGAGGGAAGGGAATGAAGGCATCACAAGGACAAGACGCAATGTGTTTACTGACCTGGAGCTGCTTGGGAAGAGGTAGGAGGAGAGGTGAGAAAGGAGGGGAAAGAAGATGGAGTTGGCTCAGAGCAGGATCAAGAAAGGCGGTGCAAAGAAATGTGGACCCCATCTGCAGGCAGTGGAGAGGGGGGTCAGGTTTTTTTCAAGCGAATGTAGCTAATTTCTTGTTTCACTCTGGCGGCAAGTACAGTGGACAAGGGACTAGAGCAGGAGAGAAAGACCCCCCCCCCAAAAAAAAAGATCTGATGCACAGAAATGACCCCATCGTGGCACACCTGAAACACATATGTGGAGAAGTAGAAAAGCAAAGAACTTCTCCAAGGAATGTTGAGAGCCAATCAAAGGTGAAATCTCTGTGTCACTCATGAACAAGAATCCTCTCTGGACGGAGTTAAGTGAAGTGTTTGAAGGAGGAGGACAGAAGAGGATGGACTGAGGTCTCTATTTTGTGACCTTGCTTTAGTCAGAAGCTCTGAGATCACTCATGGCTCAGGCTATATACTGGCTATCAATCTAAGACCTACCAGGTCACTTTCCAATTCCTGAACTCCAAACAGCCCACAGCCAGCACAATGGACCTCACATTTAGCTTTGGACCTTTCACCAAAGGCCCCACATGGTCCACACACACACATCTGTGTCCCCATATTACAGCTGCATCAACAGAGGTGCTCGGTGAAGGGACAGCCCGGGATCGCCCAGCGAGCCCCAGTCAGAGCCAAGAATAAGATCTGGGCTTCATGACTCTTGCTCTGCTCCCCTAATGCTCTCTGCCCTTATAAGGTGATTAAATGGTTCTTTTTCTCCTTAGAAGGGGGAGGGGGAACTGGGGAGGGGGGGAGTAGAAGGGGGCAAAATTAATTTGAAAGCAACTATTTTGCCCAAGTCCCAGAGCACTGTAGTTCTTTTATTCGTGTGGAAGGAGTGGGTATACAGAACAGCTTTGTTTTTCGATTCATTAACTTCCACAGAAGAAGGCCATCCTTTCTGTTTATACTAAAGGAACGGGATGTCGGAGCCATCGCCATGTGTGTGGTGTAAATAAGAAAGGCCACCAGTGGAGATCCGTCCCTTTCATGATGAGAAAATAAAAGTCAGTTACTTGGGTTCCAGGGGAAGTTTCTAACTTGCCAGATGTCAGCTTTTATTTTTTGTTTTCCAGAAGTAGGTAAAATAGCTGTGGTTTTAAATTCATCCCCTGTAATTTTTAGAGTCCTGGTAACTTCTAAAGGACTTCTATGGGCATAAATGCTTAATGGAAAAGGAAGGCGTCCAGAAAAGGCTCCGTAGATGACAGACACCCGGAGAACAAAGGGCCGGGTTATCACAGGATAATTGCATCCCTGCAGCCTGGAGCCCAGCGCTGGGTGTCAGTGATCCCCCCACCCAGACCACCAGGCCCTGGGAGCTCTGCTATCAGCACTAACGCTGCATGTCGAAGGAATGCTTCATCTGCATCTGTCTGCTGCAAGAGGTGACAAAGGGGTGTCAATCACAGATGGGCACTTTTCAAATGTTCCAGGTCTGTCCTTTGCTCCGGTCCATGTTCTTTGGTGCTTTGACCAGGTTTGCCATGAATGTGAGGGGGGCGCTCATTTCGGCGCTCCAGAACTCTCTAAAAACAAAACTCTTCACCAAGGCATGTTTAGCGTTCCTCTCCAGTGATACTTGCATAAGTGAGAAACACAGCAAAGAAAACATTTTGGTAATGTCAGCGCTGACCTTTGAACTTGCGCTTTGCTCCATCAGTGTTGTTTGATTTACAAGGAAGTGACAGTTTGTTTCTGTCTTAAGCTTGTAATCTTCGCCCGCGTCCGGCAGTGACCTCACAGGCACAGGCCCTCGGCTTGTGATCAGGGGGATTAGTGACTCCGAGAAGCAGCTTCCTTTCCAAGCGGCGATGCAGGAAGCTCAGATGGGCCCACACTCTTCCAGGCTGGAAACTCGGAGGCTGGCACGGTCAATACACGTTTTAGTCTGGGTCTGGAATAAGTCTGCCAGTTACCTGAGTCCCCAGAGAGCACCCCACCTACGATGGTGTGAGCCTGGGGCTGAGCTCCTCCCTGCGCCTCACCCATTCCCTTCACTCGGGTGTTTTCGGTCTTGCTCTGGTGGCTCTGAGCCACCCAGGTGGACAAGTCAACAAGTCCAGCGGTTCTCAACCTATAGGTCTCGACCCCTTTGGGAGTCAAACGACCATTGGAAAACACATATATAATTACATATTGTTTTTGTGATTAATCACTATGCTTTAATTATGTTCAATTTGTAACAATGAAATTGGGGGTCACCACAACATGAGGAACTGTATTAAAGGGTCGCAGCATTAGGAAGGTTGAGAACGATGGGTTAGAACCTTGTTAACTTGATTAAAGAGGAAATGCGAGAAACACCTGGTTGGAGAAAGCATTTTATTGTTTGTGACTCTTCCTTTGACCCCAAACAGGAAAACTGAAGCCTCAGTAGCAGCCCGAACCCCGTGTCTCCTAAGGATTGAGGCTCCCATGGTGAGTAATGTTCCCAAAACAGGGTGTCTGGGCCAGTGGCACCAGATCACACCCCCTGCCCCATTCCCACACCCATTCCCCTACCAAGACCCTCAGCACTACGCCCACTCTCTGTCCCTGCCCATCTGTCTCCCGCGCTAGGAGCCACCTCCTACTGGGTCTCCTTGGGCCCCAGCCCCGCTCACCATGCAGCAGGCAGCCAGGGCGATCGTTCTGAAAACATAAATCAGGTGGAGCCAACCTCCCACTTAGAGTCTGTTAATGGCTTTCTGTTGCACAGAAAATAAAACTCACAGTTTTCAACATGACTCCTAAAGCTCCTGATAATCTGGTTCCTTTCCCCCTCCCAGCCCAGTGTCGGCCGTCTCCTCTGCCCGCACTCCCGGCCACGGCGCTGGCCTGCACTCGCCTGCTGGGCTGTGGCCGATCCAACGCTCCCGATGCCCAGCACGTGCCCGTGCGGTGCTCCTGTGTCTGTCCCTGGATGACACCCACCCATCAACTGAGTGCCAGCTGAGTCTCTTCTGAGCAGCATTTCTTACTTCCCGCTCTCCACACACACACGTTCTACCCCCCAGGCCCCAGCAGTTTCTCATTCACAGCACTTCCCACGACTCAGCGACATACTAGTATTTTTGCATGATTATTAGATTAACACCTGTCTTCCCCATGGGTGGCTGCCTCTCAATATCCATTTTCCTCTTTTAACAAAAGAAAGAACCCTTGCCTGGCCGGTGTGGCTCAGGGGTTAAGCATCGACCTATGAACCAGGAGGTCACGGTTCGATTCCTGGTCAGGACACTTGCCCGGGTTGCAGGCTCGATCCCAAGTAGGGGCCGCACAGGAGGCAGCTGATCAATGGTTCTCTCTCATCACTGATGTTTCTATCTCTCCCTCCCTTCCTCTCTGAAATCAATTTAAAAAAATATTTTAAAATAGAAAAGAACCCTAGTTTTTATCTGGGCACATTGTTACCCATCTAAAAAGTCTACATTTCCCACTTTTACCTGTGGCTAGATGTGGCCAGGCTCTGGCCAGTGACATGTGTCCTTGCGCCATGCCCCGCCCCCCCCCCCCCCCCCCCCCCCCACCACTCCCTTTCCCTGGCTGAAACGGAGATAAAGCTTGGGAAGCTGGTGTGGACCACGAGTTGGACGTCATGGGCCTAAAGTGTAGCAGCAGAAGGAAGTGAGCCCAGGTCCCTGGTGATACCAAAACAGCTTCCACATCAGACTTGGATCATCAAGTTCCAGTCTCCTCTACATGTGAGAGAAATAAACCCCCAACCGGTTTAAGCTCTTTTGTTGCCGTTGATCTGTACTGAATGGATATGCATCACTTTAAAGGAGAGACGAATAATTGAGCCCATCTCGCCTCTTCTCTGGGGAAGGAGAGAGGGCACAGGCAAGGTGCTAGGTCCTCCGATTTGGGCCTTTAACCTGCCGTGGATTTGGATCTGTTTTACGACTTTTTACAGTCTCACACACTTTTGGCAAAGATTTCTTTCCCCTCTTTGAAAAAACAAAATTCCACTTTGTTTCTTACCGTAGCCGGCTTGTAAATTAGGTCACGACATTCCATGAGCCAGCTTTTTAGAATTCATGCGAGCTAAGATTCTCAGATCTGTGTCACATGTGAATTTGCTGTAACTATAGCTTCACTACATGAATCAATGAATTACAAAGAGAACACCTGGTATGAAATGTGCCCCGCAGATCACTAGGATGCTGGCATCCCCATGAGAAAGCTGGCATCCAGCGAGGCACAGGTCTTCCCCAAGGCAAGGCTCACGGTGGCTCGGAGATGAGGGCTTCGGGTCAATCTGAAGTCGGCATAACACGGTGCCCACCGAGCCGTCACCCATGGGCTTACATTCATTTCTGGTTCTAATGAAAAGAGGAACTAGTTTTAGGTTACATCAGGGGTCAGCAGACTATAACTCACGGACCAAATCTAGCTAGCTCCCTGTATGTATAAATAAAGTTTTATTGGAACACAGTCATGCCTACTCATTTGTCTGTTATCGGTGGCCTCTTTGGGACTTTAATGCAAGTAGTTGCAACAGAGACCGTATGGCCCACAAATCCAAAAATCTTTACTATGGGCATTTGAGAGGAAAAGTTGGCTCTCCTCTCATTTACACGTCTTCCTCAGCTACTTTTGAAGAACTTGCTCATTGTGAGAAAATAGAATGTTCTCTGAGCAGCACAACCCCCTTTCCCAAGTGCGCCCCTGCCCAGCCTGCAGACCTGGTCAGGGTGCGCTTGTGGATTTGGAGCTCCGCCCTGCGGGGCCCCGACCTCTGCTGCATCTGGTACCTCTCTGGCCCCTCTGCAGGGAGGGAGAAACACTGGCCTTCGCCTTCCTGAGGCTGGGTCCTCCCCTGGGTCCCCCCAAGCAGGGGTGCTGGTGCCCAGGGCACAGGAACTTCTCCCTACCTGTCCCCATCACTGCCTCACCCCTTCCCGAACCCACACCGGCCCCTGTGAAGGTGGGACTCGTTTTTGCTGGAGGGGAAGCTGTGTGGCCCTCCTGCGGGGCCATGGGGAAGGAGTCTGTGTCCCGCTGCTCGGCTCCTCTCTTCCCTGCAGGGCTGACCTCCCTGCCTGGCCCCAAGCACGGCAGGCAGCTGGGAGGGTCTCATGGAAGCCTTCTTCCTTTCCACACCCTTCCTCCTCCTGACACTCCACACGCATTTCCTGTGAACTGTCCATGACTGGATCCTCCCTCTCACTCCCTCTTCAGAGAGGAGGGCAGGGCGTGGGGGGAGCTCATCCACCTGCAGCTGCTCTTCCCCACGGTTCCTGCAACCAGACCCCCATCCCTAGGAAGCTCCATCGCCCTGACCGTCCACCAAACACACCCACGCAGATTAGGAAGAAATTGGTATTTCTCCCTTCAGCATATCTTTGCAGGAAACCCAGCTAATCCTCAGGACGAATTTGCTCCCTCCTGTGCTGGGAGGCGCCTCACAGCTTCCCCACAGCAGCTGGAACCCAGCGGCAGCTTCACTGGGCCCTGCCCACCGGGGTCCTGCTGCCCTGCCTGCGGGGACCCAAGCTGCTCTGCGGGCAGCGGGAGCCTGTCCCTGTGGGGAGAGGCTGTCCCTGTCCCTGAGCTCTTATCCTCAGAGGCTGCTGGTACGCAGCGAGCAGTTAGCACTGGCGACCCTGACCGTTTCACTTGGCCCAGTTTCTCTTGAGCCTCCACTTTGGGAAAGGCTTGCCATGAGCCCTCCCGGGTCAGGAGAACGGCCTTGTTACCTCCTCAGCCCAGGTCCACTCTGCCCAGGTGTGCCAGCCACTGCCAGTCCCTGACGCAGCCGGGGGCCCTGCAGAGTGGAAAAGCCAGCTCTGGGAGCCATTGGGCATTTAGAGTCCCTGGAATGATGGCTGCACATGAAGGAAAATGCGTGGTGGTGATGATGATGATGATGATGATGATGATGATGACAACCACAGCTGGCATTTGTTAAACATCTACCATGTCAGGCTTTACACACATTCTGTCCCTTGACCTGCAAAACAACTTCATGGCGTAGGAGCCACTATTATCCCAGCTTCCAGGACTGACTCCAGTGTGAGTGATCTGACCGCGGACCACTTGTCACCCCCCGCACGGCGCCTGCTGCCCCCCGGCCCAGCAGCTCTCCCAGATGGTCCTGCAGTCGCGTGTTTCCAACGCCTGTGGCAGTGGGAAGGGGCGGGGGAGGTTGAAGAGGGAAAGGGGGCCACATTTATGGTGAGGAAAGGAGACTAAACTTCGGGTGGTGAGCACACAATGCAATATTCAGAAGATGTATGATAGAATTATACACTTGAAACTGACATAATCTCATTAATCAATGTTATCCTAATAAGTTTAATTTAAGGAAAAAAACACCTTTGATCTGGTGGTTCTACATCTTGGAACTTTTTCAAACTAAATAATGAAAAGTGTGGGCAAAGATGTCTGTATAAGAGTGTTCGTATATATTTTTTTATTAAAGAGAAAAATTAAAAATAACCTGAATATCCATCAATAGAAGATTAAGTAAATTATGGAAGATAGGATAGTTGATCACAAACCATTAACAATTATGGTGTAGAAAAATATTTATGGAAATGGGAAACTGTTTATATTGTAAAATGAAAGCATCTATAATAATAAAAGTGTAATATGCTAATTAGACAGGACATCCTTCCAGACAACCTCTGGATGAAGCCAGGGCTTCAAGGGCTGAGGCAGCCACCGTGGCTGTGAGGGCCGAGGCAAGCAGCTATAGCTGTAAGGGCCAAGCCGCTTGCACAGATTTCATGCATCAGGCCTCTAGTTAAAGTATAAAATAGTATTTCATAGATATTCAATGAAAATATCAAAAAAACTAGAAAAACTCCCAAAATTGTTAGCATTGGTTATCTCTGATGGTGGTATTTTGGTACTTTTTAAAAAAAATAAAAGTCTATGTTTTTCAAGTTTTCCGCAACTATAATTGGGGAAAAAATCAACAAAAAAGAAATCTTTGTTTATCTACATAGAGGTCTGTTCACAAATCTCACACCAAAAAAGATTTGCTATATCGCTCACCTTTACTTCCTGTATGCTATCACATGGTAAGGAAAATGGGACTCTTTGGATTCTATGTGACAATTTTCTTTTTTTCTCAGCAATGAAAAAGTCAAAGTAGATTTCTTATTGATTAAAATAACTTTAGAGTTGGGGTTGAATAATAAAATCAAATAGCCTCCAGCACCAAGAACAGATAATGTACCATCTATTCTGGTCTAAGTCTGCCAGAACCAGTTGCTCAAGGCAAGCTTAGCCTATTTACACAAAGCATAGTGTATGCAAAAGGAGAGAAACAGTTCAGAAGAAATATGCATGCAACTGTTTACAATGTCCCTGGTTCTCAAATGTTTATTTCAAAAATAAATATTAATGCCACCAAGCTGGATTTCATGAGGAAGAGCTATAATAACAAATGTTTGGGAAGGTATCCTTTGAGACATTGAGCTCAAAATACAGCTGGCGTGTGTGCGCTCACACACACACACACATACACTCACGGGCACACACACACACACACACACACACACACACACCAACGGAGGAGGAGGAGAAGGGAAGAAAGAGAAGGAATGGAGAGGAAAGAAGAAGGAGAAGGAAACTGGGAATAAGGAGAGAGAAGGAGGAAAAGGAGAGGAGAAGAAAAAGAAACATGAGCCAGCCTGGATGAGATGTGAGCTCTATTTCCTGAGACCTTGGATTCTTTCCAAATAGCCTCCTTCTACAACCAGCAGTATCGACACCACCTAGGAGTTTGGTGAAAATGTAGAATTTTCGGCCTCACTCTAGACCTACTGGATAAGAATCTGCCTCAAATCCCCAGATTATTCATACACGAATTATAGTTAGAGAAGCACTCACCTGCTCATTGTCACAAAACCATGGCTATTCTGGATTATTTAGAAAAGATTAAGATGGTCTCCAGTCTCTTTTTAGTGACCCCTAGTGGTAAACCCAAAAGATCCATATAACAAGGTGATTGAATTTTGATCTCCAGCATGAACCAACCGCTTTCCAACCTTCAGCCAGTTGATCTATCCAAGGTCTCAAACACTTGGAAGATTAGGGTCCTAGCCAACCACCCTGGTTGAGAAGACCTGATATAGTCAACGGAAGCTGTCAGGGTGATATCTCTCTGCATATCACTGCTGCTTGGTTTAAAACCCCACATTCCTGAAAGGGATTATTGTCTGTAACTGAAAAACACTGGTACCTAATTACCTTTAGGTCTCTAGCCTGGAGACACGTCAAGATGGTCCATGTCTCACATTACCTCATGTATTGCCTCGTGGACCAGCCCTCGAGCCCTCGGTGATCTTTATTTATTTATTTATTTATTTATTTATTTATTTATTAAAAAGAGGCAGCCTCTGGGTCAGGGGAGGATGGGAGCAGGCTGGGAGAGGTTAATGGGGAAAAATTTAATGAAAAATGAATAATAAATTATTGATTTTAATATTTACAAAAAAATAAAAAAGAAAGAGGCCTTGCTTTCCAGGCTGACTGATGTTCAGTTAGCCACTCAATTTATATTATGGTTTGAGTTTTATGAGAAAAGTGGGAAAGTGTGGGGTCCTATAGAGGTGAAAGAACTATCCTAGACATAACTGGGAGCATTTCACAGTGTGCTTCATCTGCAGAATATTAATAGAAGTCACAAAACAGGGTTCCAAGGTCAAGTTGGTTTGGAAAACTCTGGATTGAACAAAGTTGGAAGGATTTTTTTTTTTTTTTTTTTACTGTGGGATCTCTCAGAGCTTTTATTTAATTAAGATGCTTTGTTGAACTCTAAAATTACTTTTCCATAGAACACACACACACGCACAGTTTTTTGGTTTTTGTGTGTGTTTTTTTTTTCACTCTTAGGCAATCAGAACTGTTAAGTATTTCACCCTCACTCATCATACTTGCTGAAGTGCGCATGCCTCCTGATTCTCAATCCATTGCTCTGAGCACTGTGTTATGCTACACTTGAACACTGTTTCCCAGGATTATCAATTCTGGTCTCATCCACCAAAACTTCCACCATTTTGTGCTCTATGGATAACTGCAGAATTGTGGAGAACAGAAGCAGGAATAAAAGAAGGGAAGGAAAAAGCAGAAGAGGAAGGGGAAAAGACGAGAAGTCAGAATGAGAACTTTGCATCAATTTGGAAGTAGGGACTTGGAAGTAAATCAAACAAATGGAAACTGATTTCCTTGATGCTTTTTCTTCTTGAGCAATGAATCGCTATGAATTGGTCACAGTGATGATTCACATCAGACCTCTAATATATGGTTCAAGAAGTCCAAGCTGCTGCCCCACAACGATGGACTCAAAACATCTATTTCTTCAATTTACAAAGAAGCTGTGGACAGAGCATCTATATGTGTCACTGCTGGGTTCTTCAATACTCTTGGTGACATGTCTTTAGTGGTAGGGTCTGTGTCCTTCAAAGGAAGTCTGTCTACCATAAGTGCTCTTCAAAAGAAGTCTTGGAGATTGAAACGCCATGTTGTCTAGTATTTATGCCTTTTATATGAGTTAATCTCCACCAGATGATTTCAGAGTTGCCCACTGTATGTTGGATCGTTATATTGTCAACTGCATGTCCCTGAATCGCCTTCCCAATGTGGTTCCAAATTAGAGTTGACCAAAAAATGATGCTGCACAAGATTTAAGAGAAAGAAGTGAAACAGCAGCCATTACGTCTTGAAGATAATTTTTGAGTGTGGGGTGCCAGTAGGTTCTAGTTTATCCTCATCCCTCCCCACTCCATATCCATCTGTCCTTCTGAACTACCAGCCCTTGCACTCAGTGACATCACCAGGTCCACCTCCAGGGGAACTGCTATGGACTCACAGGGGGTAGCCTCAAAGAACCAATGACTCCCTTCCTTTCCCAGGCTCCACATAGGAGTTGGATGTGCTTCACTTCAAGATTTCCTGAAAATTCTGACTCAGCAGCACCAGGCTTTGTGCGAAATCTTCAATTTCCCTTTCCAGACCTTGCTTCCCCATTTCTGCCCCACAATTGTGTAAGATCCAGTCTCTATATTAAATTCTTCATTCCATAATAGTGATCATGGCTTGGATTCTCTGAGCCCTGACGGATTCTCTGAGCTCTGAAGTCTGGCTCTGTGTTCTTCTGTTCAGATGTTGATATTTCTTGTTGGGGTGCCCTAATATCAGATTCTGGTTGCACCTCACTTTTTCTTTCATGGACCAGATGGTGCTTCTGCTCATCCTTCACTTTTGTTCTGAACCTACTGTCCCGGAAATGTCACCTTTAGATGCTGCTTCTTCTCACAAGCCCGAGATCTATTCTATTGCTCAGCCTCTCACCAATGTTTGACAAAGGTCTCTAGTAAAAAAGAAAGCTGGTAAATTAATGCTACATTCATACTACTAAAGAATTTAAAGGCAGTATAAAGCTACTTGCTGTGATTGAAAACTTAAAGTCAGGAGTTTGTAGTAGAAATAAAGACAATATAATGTGGTTCAAAGAGCAGTTTCTGGTTGGGACTGTTTAACTTGCTTCAGGTGCTAATTTCTAGCTCTTGATAATATGCAATGTTATGAACAATTCCAGTCTTGATGCAATGGCACGAGGCTAGTTTTAAACATCATCCTTGAGATAATCATATGGTCATAAAATTCTTGGGAGTAAACGAGTGCTCTGACTTTGCCAAAGTTGCTGGGCTGCAGCACAATGCTTAAGGTGGGGAAGGGACTGTGCGTATAGGTCAGTGATGGCGAACCTTTTGAGCTCAGCGTGTCAGCATTTTGAAAAACCCTAACTTAAATCTGGTGCCGTGTCACATATAGAAATTTTTTGATATTTGCAACCATTGTAAAACAAAGACATATTTTTGATATTTATTTTATATATTTAAATGCCATTTAACAAAGAAAAATCAACCAAAAAAAATGAGTTCTGACACACGTGTCATAGGTTCGCCATCACTGGTATAGGTTATTCTGTCACAGCTGCTGGGCATGTACCTTTTACTTCTTATTGACCAGACAATTTTACAGCTCTGAAGGGAGAGAGGTTAACGGAGAAAACTGATAACACTGTGAAATGATTCTTGTTTGAGAGCAATGCAAATTATTCCTGCTCATTGAAACACAAATGAATTTTGTCCAGTAGAGATGCATTTGGTTTCATCTGATGGACAAGATAGCCCCAAACACCCCCAGACAATACATTTTATTACTTTGTAGAATCCATATATATAAAAGCCTAAGCGACCGAATGACTGGATGACCGAATGACCGGTTGCTATGATGCTCACTGACCATCAGGGGGCAGATGCGCAACACAGGAGCTGCCCCCGGGTGGTCAGTGTGTTCTCACAGCCAACCTCCCACAGCTGGCCATCCTCCCACAGCTGGCCAACCTCCCACAGTCCTTTCCCCCTGCCGGCTGGCCCCCCTGATCAGCCCCGATCACCAGCCAGACCAAGGGACCCCACCCATGCACATATTCGTGCACCAGGCCTCTAGTATTACATAAATTTGCATCTATTAGCAAGTTTATTTCAGTATTCCTTTGACTGTCTGACTATATAAATCTATTCTCCAAAATCTCCTTTAAACCAATCAACATTTTACTGGTTCCCTTGTCAATTAATGAGCTACATACATGTATATAATTATATTCATACTAGAGGCCCGGTGCACAAAAATTTGTGCACTGGCGTGGGGGGGGGGGGTGTGTCCCTGAGCCTCACCTGTGCCCTCTCGCAGTCTGGGACCCCTCGGGAGATAACGACCTGCTGGCTTAGGCCCTCTCCAGGGTGGCAGAGGGCAGGCCCAATCCCTAGGTGCAGCCCCTGGTCAGGCTCAGAGCAGGGCCGATTGGGGGTTTGGGACGCCGTCCCCTGTCACACTCAAGGCAGGGTCGATGAGGAGGTTGTCGCACCACCCCCTGTCACACACAGAGCAGGGCCGATCAGGGGGTTGGGGCACTCCCCCCATCACACTCAGGGCAGGGCCGATGGGGAGGTTGCGGCTCCACCCCGTCACACACAGAGCAGGGCGGATAGGAAGGTTGTGGCCCCACCCCCTGTCACACACAGAGCCGCAGGGTGATCAGGGGGTTTGGGCTCTTCCCCCTATCACGCTGCTCTAGGGGCCAGGAGGCCTCGCGGCTCCGCTGATCCCGGTGCTAGGAGGCTTCACTGCTCCGCTTGACACAGGGGCAGTGAGGCCTCACTGCTCCGCTGATCCCAGTGCTGGGAGGCCTCACGGCTCCGCTGATCCCAGTGCTGGGAGGCATATTACCCTTTTACTATATAGGATAGAGGCCTGGTGCATGGGTGGGGGCCGGCTGGTTTGCCCTGAAGGGTGTCCTGGATCAGGGTGGGGGTCTCACTTGGGTGCCTGGCCAGCCTGGATGAGGGGATGATGGCTGTTTCCAGCTGGTCACACCCCCTTCAGGGTGGGGGTCCCCACTGGGGTGCCTGGCCAGCCTGGGTGAGGGGATGATGGCTGTTTGCAGCCGGTCACACCCCCTTCAGGGTGGGGGTCCCCACTGGGGTGCCTGGCCAGTCTGGGTGAGGGACTGAGGGCCGTTTTCAGGCCGGCGGGCTACTGAAGCTCCAAACCTCTCCTTTTTTTCTTTTTTCTTTTATTCTGGGATTTATTTACCTTCTATGGCTGTCACTGGGGCTGAGAGCCGGCTTTCTCTCTGAGGCTCAGCTCCAGCTCTGAGACCTCTGCTGCTGAAAGCAGGTATCTGGTTTGTTTGGGTTCTATAATCGAAACACTGTTTCAACTCCAGCTCTGAGGCCCGGCTGGCTGAAAGCAGGTTTCTGGGGTTTTGTTTAGCTTCTATATTTGTAACAATGTTTCTTAAACTGCAAGCTCAGAGGCCAGCAGCGGCAGGCGGGGAACGTTGGCTTCCTCCGTCACTGAAGCAAGCAAGCCTCCTGTTTGCTTCAAGCTGCCTGGCTGCTGGCCGCCATCTTGGTTGGCAGTTAATTTGCATATCGCCCTGATTAGCCAATGGGAAGGGTAGCGGAGGTATGGCTAATTACCATGTTTCTTTATTATTAGATAGGATAATTTATATTTGTAGGAGAGTCATATTTTTAAGGTTTTGAAAAATATGCTGTATCAACAGCCAAATTGATAGCCACTGTTTCATTTATACTTGTTTTATGGTATTTATATCATGTTATTATAAACCAGGTTTGAGGTTCCAACTTGTTGAAAAATAATTTCAAAGGACAGCTCCCTGGCCTTCACTTCTCTTCCCGTACATTCTAAACACTTGGATGTCTTATCAACTCGTCTGTCTCAATATTCTAAGTGCTATACTCATACCTGGAGAGGTTAAAGACCTACCTGAGCTAGGCTGGACTCAGCTCTCATTACACTGATGAGAACATATAGCAACTCCTGCAGTTTGAACTTCCTAACTCTCTTAGCTCTTACTTTAAGATACAATGGTTAAGAAGAGGATATCAGGCAACCACAGCTGACATATTAAAGTAGACTCAAGAGTTAAGAAGTATCACAGTATTTTTTTTTTTTTACCAAAATGGATAAACAAATTAAACACAGAAATTGCCCGAGGGAACCAAAACCATGGGAAATCACTTAAATTCCTCTTGTACTTTATCTTTACCTCTGTAATGGCTCTTGTCACTCAATTCTTTACTAGACTAATTTGTGGTTGGACATTATCCATTCCTTTCTAAACATGTCCACAATGCCTCCCATCTCAGCTTTCTCACACTCTTTGCCCTCCCTTCTTCCACATCCTGCCCTTCTTCTCCATCCTTGAAAGTGACATGTGTTCTCTCTCTACCTTCTGGAAAGTTCTACACACACACACACACACACACACTTGCATGCAGTCCATGATTCCTACCCATCCATCAGCTCAGACGACATTTCTCAAGGAAGCTTTTGTAGCCACTCCAGACCAGAGCAGACTGTCCTATTTGCACCCTCACAGACTCTGTGCTTTTCCTTCCCAGCTCTTGTATGTGATTATTTGTCTCTCTCCCTCATTGTCAATAAAATCCGGGATCATTGTATCACTACTGTATCCCCAGGCCTGGCAGAATGCCTGGTACATAGAAGGTGTTCTTGAATGAATTAATAAGAGCTCAATGCCTATTTGTTACATGGATGAATAGATGGTTGTTTGGTCTGTTATAGTCCCTAAAAGCAAAAGAAGCTGTTAAAATAGTGTGACTCTGACTTACTGTTAATGTCTGAATAAAAGAAACCATTCAAATTTTGAACTGAGTTTGACAACGTACTGTGTTGGTGAGTTGTGGGGATCATTCCCCTATGTTTCTAGAGGGAACTGGTAAACCTCTTCAGAGGACAGTTTGGCAAAGCTTTAAAGATTACAAAATTCACATACCTTTGACCCCATAATTCCACTTGCAGAAATATATTCTCTCTAAATGCTTGCACTTTATGAAATAATCTGTGTTCACTGGTGTTTACTATAGCCGTTTACATAACAGTAAACTATTGGAACAACCTACATGTCCAATGATAGGAGACTAATTAAATATGACTAATAAATAATTAAATAATGCAGTGAATATTCTAAGCAATGGAATATTCTGCAACTATTTTTTAAAAGAGATGGGTTTTTACATATTGACAAGGAAGAATCTCAAAGTTTGTTATATCACCCTGACCGGTTTGGCTCAGAGGATAGAGCGTTGGCCTGTGGACTCAAGGGTCCCAGGTTTGATTCTGGTCAAGGGCATGTACCTTGCTTGTGGGCACATCCCCCGTGGGGAGTGTGCAGGAGGCAGCTGATTGATGTTTCTCTCTCATCGATGTTTCTAACTCTCTATCCCTCTCCCTTCCTCTCTGTAAAAAATCAATAAAATATATTTTTTTAAAAAAGTTTGTTATATCATTGAGAGAAAGAGTTGCTAGTATGTATATGTGTGCATTTGTGTATGCATAGAATGCTTTGGGAAGTATCTTCAGAAGAGGGGTCATGGTAGTTGTTTGGAGAGCAAAGACATGTGGCTGAAGGGCAAGGATAGGAAAAAGGTTAATGTTTCACTGCATACACAGTATTTAAATTTCAATTTTGTGCTTTATCATGCATTACTTATTCCAGAAATTGACAAATACAAGTCTAAAAAAATGTCAAAAATGTAATAGTCATCAATGTAGGGATTGAAAAATGTCAGTGAGAGATCTGTATTGAGTCTTGTTGTTTCTTTGACTTTTTCAAATCCAAATTTTCACACATGTACTCTCAATGTGTCACTGACTTAAGTGGGCCTTTTTGTCATTCTTTCTCTGCCCATCTCCTCCAAAGCTTCCAGTCTTTCCAACACCCCCAAAGTCTTTTCTAATTTGGAAACAAGGGGACCCCTTATTCAGAGGCCCAGAAACAGGATCACATCTGGATGAACACTGAGGCTCTTGACATAAAATATCACCGCCCTTGTGAAGCCTGCATATTCTGGCCTACTGCATTGGCCTTGACAATACTAGTTGGCCATGTTGTTAAATTCAATGAGCATGTGACTGTGTCCTCCAAGTGTTTTCTGATACAGTTAAATGAAAAACTGTAGATTACATTTATTTATTTTGTGATAAACCCTTTGTTTATGTTGCCAGCGATCCAGAAAACGTGGTCTCTTAGAACACACCATGACCTAAGCAACGACAAGTTGAATTACTATTTCACTTACCATATGAGACGTGCCACCATGTGTTTCACAGAAATGATTTTTGACAAAACTTACAAAATGATAAATTACCCCCAACAAAAATAAAAGAGAAACTTAGAGTTTCATGGTAGGTGATTGCAAACAAAGTGTTATTTGCCTCCCTGTCTCCTACATTTTCAAAAACAATGTACTTAAAACAAAAAAACACCAAGAAACGTAAAAAATGATTTTGTTTCCCTCTTGTAATTGGAAACATTTGGAGAAAGCACTTTGTCTACTCAAGCTACACATTTATGACTTAATTTTACATGAGGAATGTTACCATACCTTTTCCTCTAATTTTGCTGTAATTTCAATTTTCACAAATGACCAGTATTATGTTACTGAAACAAATGAAGCAAGAACAATAGCATTCCCATAGTGCACACACCAGCAGAGTGGGCCTTCCTAGTCTACTGAAGTGTTAACCTAGTCTGCAAGCTGCAATAAAGAAGGGGGCCAGGCTGGACGTGCTTCCTACACCCCAATCAGCAATAATAACAATTGTGTGGCCAAGTTACATGAGGACAACTTGAACTTCTGACCATTGATGCTTGCACTAAACCATCATAAAACACAAGATTGATATGAAAACACTCGCAGAACCTCAGTACATCAAAGAGTCACTCTAATTGGTTCTAAACAGGCTTCTGATGTTCTGCGTCTTCCCTTTCCTTTGAATTTTATTTTATTACTATTTCAAACTGCTTTGAAAGGAGCTGCACTCATGTCACTTGGTCAATGAGACATATACTATTTTACTAAAAACCAACATGTATTTATATTTTTTCAGAAATAATGATTTTAGAGCTGCATTAACTTTTTGAAAGCTAAAATCTATATCATTAGAAGTTCCCAGAATTAAATCTATTTATTTTGACTGAAAGCTGAATACAAATTAATTCAATATTCTTTAGCTCCATTATCCCAATAGGTTTACTGAAAAGCTATGTTTTTTCAAATCCGTCAGTCCAAGATAGTTACACTGAGGGTATGCATGGTTCTACTGGGTGACTAATTATTCCTGGATTAAATCTTTAGTGATCAAAATCACCTTAGCCATGTTTTAGGGCACCACACATTGAGGATTCAATTAGGCAATTATTCCTATGCTGTATTTGGCCCAAGATTATTTCCTGAGGAAAGTCCTGACTCTATGCAGGTCCAACCTGTGTTTGCATATGAATTGGACTCCTTCGTTTCAGAATAGAATACTAATTTTGCCACCTGCTTCTATTTTTTTAAAGTACACAGATTCTCTCCTTATAAAGATAAAATGTAAAATTGCTTTTAATAGCAAGGAATGGAAAAACCAAAAGACCCCACACCCAGTAGGATAGACCATATTTATTATTTATTATTCTACTAGAGGCCCAGTGCACTAAAATTTGTGCACTCGGGGGCGGGGGGGGGGGGGGGGAGGGGGTTGTCCCTCAGCCCAGCCTGTGCCCTCTCGCAGTCTGGGACTCCTCAGTGGGTGACCACCTGCTGGCTTAGGCCTGCTCCCCAGAGGATTGGGCCTAAGCTGGCAGTCAGACATCCCTCTGGCAGCCTGGGAGCCCTCAGGGGATGTCCACTTGCCAGCAGGGAGCAGACTTAAGCTGTAGTTGGACATCCTTAGCACTGCTGAGGAGGCGGGAGTGGCTCCCGCCATCACTGCTGTGCTGGCAGCCATCAGCCTGGCTTGTGGCTGAGCAGAGCTCCCCCTGTGGGAGGGCACTGATCACCAGGGGGCAGCTCCTGCATTGAGCATCTGCCCCCTGGTGGTCAGTGTGTGTCATAGTGACCAGTCATTCCCAATCGTTCTGCTGTTAAGGTCAATTTGCATATTACCCTTTTATTATATAGGATAGAAGCCTGGTGCATGTGTGGGGGCCGGCTGGTTTGCCCTGAAGGGTGTCCCAGATAAGGGTGGGTGTCCCGCTGGGGTGCCTGGCCAGCCTGGGTGAGGGGCTGAGGGCTGTTTGCAGGCTGGCCAAGCCCCTCAGTGGGGACCCTCACCCCATGAGGGTGTGGCCAGCCTGGGTGAGGGGCTGATGGATGTTTTCAGGCTGGCCACAGCCCCTTCAGGGTGGGGGTCCCTGCTGGGGTGCCTGGCCAGCCTGAGTGAGGAGCTGATGGCTGTTTGCATGTTGGCCACAGCCCCTTCAAGGTAGGGGTCCCCCCTGGGGTGCTTGGCCAGCCTGGCTGAGGGGCTGATGGCTGTTTGCAGGCTGGCCAGGGCTCCCAGCCACCCAAGCTCCCAGTGGAAGCTGGCTGGAAGCAGGTATCTGGGATTTATTTATCTTCTATAATTGAAACTTTGTTGCCTTGAGTGGAGGTCACAGCTGGCCAGGGCTGGCAGGAAGCTTGGCTTCCTCCATCACCGGGGCAACCAAGCCTCCTGCTTGCTCTAGCTCCGTGGCTGGCCGGCCGCCATCTTGGTTGGGTTAATTTGCATATAGCCTCTCTAATTGGCTGGTGGGCACAGCTTGGGGCATAGCAGAGGTGCAGTCAATTTGCATGTTTCTCTTTTATTAGATTAGATTACTATTATTTTATTGTTTACTTAAGCATCTGTAGGTGGGCTGTCTCAAGACTGGACTGCGAGTTCAATGTCAGCTAAGACCCAGGCACTCTCTACATTTTCTGAAGACCATCTCAGCTAGTTGGCTTTTCAGTCTTGTGCTTTGGCTCATGAAACTTCCCCTGCACCAGACATTGCATCAGTGTTCAAGAAAGGAAAAGGGGAGAAGAGACTACTACAGAAGACAGGGAAGAGAAATGGGGTTGGGAATAACTGTGTTACCAAGCAAAAAGTGGCTGCCTCTACAAGCAAACAGATTGCCGGGACTTCCTGGCTTTTTCAGAGTACGAGCTGCCTCAGGCTGTCTGTTACTCATCCACCACTAAGAGCATATGAGACTCAGGTATTCACTCCTTTGGAAACTCTAAGATCTATTCTTAAATCCTGATGAATCAGTAGAGATCACACATTCTGCCCTTTGCAGAAACACTGCCACTGAGTTGAATGTTAGTACCGCATCTTAAATCTTCATGGAATTTCTTATTCTGTACAACCCAAGCCCATGAAATCCATTTTGGGGAGTTGCTGTAACAATGATCTTAAGGACAATTTCCATGCATTGCTCTCTACTCCCAAAATTAAGCCCAAAGAGATTTCTTCTAGCGCATCATCCCGGGAAAGCTTTGCTTGCTCTGGGGGTCATTGGTGTGCTGTCTTCTTTCTGACACAAACAACGGAAAGCAGGGGCCCGTCCACTTGGCCTTGGGTCCCGGGAAGCACAGCTCTAACTCTGGGCCACAGCTGTAACTGGGTGGCCCCGGAAAGGCTTGTCTCCTTGTTGCCTCCCAATCTAGTTTTTGTTTCATTATGGCTTTATTGGCTGTATCCTATGGTAACACACCTCAAATTTTCTGTGGAAAAGGAACAATCTGTAGATAGAGAAGAAACAAATAATGTGCTGTCATTTCAACATGCTTTATCAAAGCCAACTCAAAAGGCTGAATACACCACAGTGGTGCGTGAAAGGAGCCCTCCCTGGAGAATGGTCTCACTGAAACATGGCACGTTTTTTATTACCACCTCAGATACTCCCAGCTTAAATGGATCCTTAATGACCAAGGATTAGGTTCCAAAATTCCTATCTTTATACTTTTTATACATTTATACTTTCACAAGTTTACTTCCCAGATTTTTCTTTTCATTAATTTAATGTTTTAAAATCACCAAAATATCAACATTAGCATACATTGATCTTCATTTTTACAGATGTCTGTGTCGGTGATAGGACTGGCTAGTTGTCTATCAAAACAACAGAGACTCAATTTAGTTGAGGGTGCCAAAGTGCCCACCTGAAAACCTTATTTCCCAATTGCCTTTGCAGCTCAGAATGACCATGTGACCTGACTCTGACCAATGAGATTAGCTGGAATTTGTTAGAGGTATTTCTAGGAAAGCCCCTTGAAGTGGGTAGACTCAGCTGGCATCTTAGTTTGAGTTCCCCCAAAGAAGATACTGAGACAAGGACTTGGGTGCAGGTAATTTACTCTGGAGGTGATCACAGGAAACAGAAATGGAGGTGAGAGTGGAAGGAAAAGGCAGAAAAGCAAATGAGGCTTTAATGAGCCAGTTACCAGCAGGGGCCTCAGGCCCACTTGGGAGCCGATGAGGAGCTGTATAGAGCAAGCTTCCTTACGGTGGCCCGGGCCAGGACAGTCCTGCCACCTGGGTCTCCAGAGCTTTGTGCTAGCATCCCTCTAAAATTGTGTTCACAAGTGTTGTACCCCCTTGCATTTCAAAGTTAACACCTACATTTTTTCATTATAAGTATAAATAGTTGTAAAAACTGGAAATTCTGGCGTATTCCAAAGATTGACATTTGTGATGGTGGTGATGACCCACCACCCAGATGCCCCTTCAAGAAAAGCGGAGTTGCTGAAACTGGTTTGGCTCAGTGGATAGAGCGTCGGCCTGTGGACTGAAGGGTCCCAGGTTCGATTCCGGTCAGGGGCATGTGCCTGGGTTGTGGGCACATCCCCAGTGGGAGATGTGCAGGAGGCAGCTGGTCGATGTTTCTCTCTCATCGATGTTTCTAACTCTCTATCTCTCTCCCTTCCTCTCTGTAAAAAATTAATAAAATATATTTAAAAAAAAAAAAAGAAAAGCGGAGTTGCTGCCCACACCCTCTGCTGGGGGAGGGCCCCCAGCTCCACCCTGTCAGGTCTGCCTCCGCTGTGAGCTGCCTGGTCCAATGTCATGCCTTTCCCAGGTAGCCACATCCCATGAGTGATGGTGGCGGAGGGAGGGGGGGAGCGGGGGACAATTTTTAAAGTGAAGATGAAGAAGGAAAACCAGCACAATGCCTTCTCACCACTTGTAGGAAAGAGTTCACCTGCAAGTTGATTCTCTGAAACCATGTGGGTCTGGGTCACGGCTCACAGAGCCAGTGCCCCCTGTGGGAAGCATGTGTCTCCGATGTGAAGACTGCTGCCCACTGCACAAAATGCTATGACCGTTTTTTCTTTCCTTTGTTTCCTTCGTTTCTGTTCTAGACATATAGATCATATCAACCAGTCCCAAACCACCTTCCACAGAGAAGGACCCCCCCCCCCCCCCCCCCCCCCCGCCGGGAGCCTCCTGAAATGGCATCCCCTGTGATTGTGCTGGTCCCAGCAGCACCTGCGCAGCTGAGTGGACCAGGGGTGGCGTCTGATCTGACAACAGCCCATCTATATTGACCACAAATGGATGGCCTTGCACAAAATGACACAATGAGTCAATCAGAGGCCCTCTTTCCGAGGGATTTGGACTGGGGACATGGAGAAAGCCGTGCTTCTAGAAGAGAGAGCAGGAGGTAAGGTGACCCAGAAGGAGAGGAGCCAAAAGGCAGTCAGGGCTATGGCATCAGGCAAGTCAGAACCATGGGACGTGGGCAGCAAGGCCATGTCGGAAAGCCTCAGGCCTGGGCAGACCTCGAGTCCCTGGATTCTCAGAGCCCTGAGTTCTTCACCGTCCATAGTCGTAATGACTGTTCTGGCTCTCTACTGCTGTGTAACAGACCACCCCAAAACTCAGTGGCTTGAAACAAGATTCATCTATTTTGCCTATGAATTTGCAGTGTGGGCAGAGCTTGGCGGGGACTGCTGTGTCTGCTTCATGATGCCTGAGGCCTCAGCCTGATGACGGGGGCCAGGTCACAGCCAGCGGCCCCCACTCATGTCTTCAATCCTAACTACAGTGCCCCCCCTATCCGCTGGTTGCTTATGGGTGCAAGGGGAACATCACCAGTGTGGGCAAGTTGCTGGGGTCCCATCTCCCCTTCCTTGCTCTTCCAGGAGCCATTTTTCCTCAGCTGTCACCTCCATGCCTGGCTCAGAACTCTCCATGGTTTGGAGGATGTAGAATAACAGCTGCAGTTAAAGTCCAGTTGTCTGCAGTTTGACCTGAACTCTGCTGATTCAGGGCAGGATGGAGATAACCTCCTATGGGTGGCCCACTGCAAAATGTGGCCAAATGAGTTCCTGCTTCACGCTGCAAAAATGAACGGAAATGCTGGGAGCACAGAAAGATCAGTGTTCTACAAAGCGGTCCAGCCATCCTTTCATCCCGAGGCGGCATTTACTTCTGCATTTCCCAGATGCCTTCCCGGGCCCGGGAAGTTAGCATAGCTTTGTTTCAAGGACTTGAGCTTGCACATGGGACAGGGTCAATGCGTAAGGAATAACATGGGGGTTGGCCCTGGAGGTCAGAAAGAGGCACTCACTCCTCTTGGGGTAAAGCTCAGGCTCTCCCTTTCACAGGATGTCCAACGAATGTAGACGGGTGGGTTAGTTATGGCAAATATGTCTACATGGGTCATGGTTTAGCTGGAAGACTGCTGTCCAAAGGTTGGGTATGAGGATTCTGCAAGCACATTTGTCATGTGAGATTAGCTTCTGCCAGCCACATATTTACACCTGTTACTGCATTCCTTATGATCATTTTATTAACTATTAAGTGCAAGTCCCCAGGCCCCAATCTTGCACCCTATGATGGCATTGTTGGCATTTAGATCTCTGAGGCCATTTAGGTCAGCCCCACTGCTTGTTGAGGGAGTCCCTTGTCAAGGACCCTTGCTCTCACTTCTAGCCCAGACAAAGACAGGGGCTCCAGCCTGGTCGGCATGGCTCAGTGGTTGAGTGTGGACCTATGAACCAGGAGGTCACGGTTTGATTCCCGGTCAGGGCACATGCCCGAGTTTCCGGCTCTATCCTCAGTGAGGGACATGCAGGAGGCAGCAATCAGTGATTATCTCTCATCATTGATGTCTATCTATCATCTATCTAACTATCTATCATCTATCTATCTATCTATCTATCTATCTATCTATCTATCTCGCTCCCTCTCTCTCCCTTTCCCTCTTTCTCTTTCTCTCTCTCTCTCTCTCTCTCTCTCTCTCTCTCTCTCTCTCCCCCTTTCTCCCTCTCTCTCTCCCTCTCTCTCTCAAATCAATAAAAATATATTAAAACAACAACAACAACAACACACATACAGGGGCTCCAGAACTGGAGCTTAAAGCAGAGTGTCCTCACAGGTTTGGTCTTGTTTCCTCAGGACACACATCCTGGGGTAGAAGGAACATCACAGTATTTCCTTGGCTCTCCCTCCACCGAAATGACTGGACACCCCAGTTCGCCAGGGGCTCCCTGGGCAAAATCTCCTGCACGCTCAGTAAATGGTCCTTCCCATTGCCACCTGGCATGTGCCATCTTTTTCCTCTGATACTCTGCTTCTCCCTGGTGGTACCTGCAGCTGACACTACCCATGCTCTCTGGACGTTGTCCTATCTATGCCATGATACCCTGGCACGCTGGCCACATGTGGCTCCAACAGGAAGAAAGGACTGTCGCCCCTCCAGCCCCACAGCTGCACCCTGTCACACAGAGCAGTGCTGCTTGGGCCTGCATCTCAGACTCTGATGTTTGCTGACAACTAGCCTCCTCTCCCAGAACTCAGCAATGATCCCTGGGGCAGGGACTGAGGACACCCCGAGTGGTCGACACCATGACATACATTCAGAACCTTCCTCCCTTCCACTGGCCGTTTGTTCCTGAGCCAAACCTGGTCCCCCAACTCCTTCTGCCATGAATGTTTCCTCAAGTTCCTCACTCCCCCAAACTGGTCAGGATTCCAGGGCTAAACACAACTCAGGTACCCACTGGAACCCTAGGCATGGGACCCCATGCCTAAGGCTTTCCAGAACACCAACTACATGGGCTGTGTTCTAACCCCTCCAGATAAAACAGGATTTCCTCACTCCTCTCAGTCCCTGGTCTTAGTCCTATTCCTCCATTTATGTTTTTTATCTCATCACATCCTGTCATATTATAGCTTTACTTTTTGTTTATTGTCTATCTCCTGTCAACTAGAATGTAAGAATCAGGAATCTTGATTTTGTTATATTCCCAGCACATAGAACAGTACTGGCATATAGTAGGTGCACAATAAATTCAGTGAAAGTAGAGGGGGATTTATTTTCCATTTCACAGACATGATTTATTTCTTTTATTAAGAAACAGAAGACTTGGAGAGTAGAAGACAGGGTAAGAGAAACTTACAGGGCTTTGTCTGCTATTTGCAATCTGTATTGGGAATAAAAATGGCTAATAAGGAGAGAGAGAAGTTAACATTCTTTCCAAACTGGTATAAGCTTGATCACTTTAAATGACAATGGCATTCCCATGAATGAGTAAAGATTTCGGTCTCCTGGCCAGAATGTAGTGGGTTGTTCTGTGTCCAGTTGTGCCACCTCTGAGCATGAACACACCATCATCTCATTTGTTATTGTATCTCAGGCTACAATCTCGATTAATATCTATGGTAGAATGATAATGTGTTGACACTATGGTAGGCCCTGGATGTAGTGTGGCAGATGATATTGGGAGTGAAAGGACATAATGGGATGTAGCATTTAGTGGGTATTGGTACCTATTTATAGTAATTTGACTCTTAGTTCTCAGAAGATGAATCTGATTTAGATTATGGAGTTAAGCCCGTTAAATTGCAGTTTAAAATATGGAGACCAAGAAAATTCAACTTTTAAGCCTTCGTAGCATTTACAAATTCACTGAAAAGTCATTGGCATATATTATTTTCTTGTTGAAGATGATTTATAGGGCAAGTCTAAGTTCATGATTTTATTCCACTTAGCTTACTCATTTCCAATTTTTAATAGGCTCAGTTCTAATGAATATCTATTAAGTGTCTACTATGTGTCAGGTGTGGGAGGATGAACCATGGGAAGGAATATGATGAAGATGAGAGAGTCTTCTTGGTACAGGAGACTTGGTGTGCGGCTTTGCAGTCAGGGAGGTCTGCTTTGGGAAATGGCTCCTCCTCTTCCTCACTAACTGCTAAATCTTGCCTCTTTGAGCCACTTTTCTCTCTTGTAAACTGGGATTGATCATATGTAACTAATAGAGTTGTTATGATGTTTGAATGACATAAAGTTCCAACCCTGATGGTATCACAGAAAGTGTGGTCCATAAAAGGAAGCTATTTTCTCCCTGAGACACCCTGGTTTCCAGGAGCCAGCAGGAAACTGGAGCAATTCAATGGCCGATTCTCCTGAGTAGAAGGTTCTCCTGAATAGACACCTAACATTTAAGAAATTGGTACAGATAGAGGCTTCAAATGTCACCCAGTTTCCCAGAATAGGAGGGCAAAGGAAGCCAGGGTGGCGGCATGTTCTCTGTGCTTGGGCACGAATAGCGCACCTAGGGCAGTCGGCTTCTCGGGGAGCCGTGGCTCCTTTGGGGCACCATGCTCACAATTCATGACAATATGAAGCATCTAATGCAGTCGGTTTCCTCCCAAAGAGCAGGGGGCTGCTCTGCATATTTTGCATCCTTTGTAAAGCTCTAAAATCACTTTGTAATGTGAAACATGTCTGTGCTGAGACTTTGTGTTGTTTGTTCTTATGGTTTCATGCAAAGATTGAGCAAGAAGAATTTGTTATAAACAGCTTGCAATTATTTAGTGAAAAAAAAGGAAAAACAAAGTTGGGTGGGCATCAATCAGACTTCTCGACAAATCCAAGCTCTCTCAACAAGAATGATCAAATATAACGGTGCACGTGTGTTTTGGCCACAGACCTCCATTCATTTTACTGTGAAACTGAGGACTGCCTTCTTTGGGAGCTTCTGGTCTGGGCATGAGTGATTTGGAACCATGGAGTGAGTGAGAACATCTCTCCGGAGCCCACTCATTGGGGCATATTCACCCGTGCGGAAAGTCAACCTCAGAAAGATTTGGAAGAGTGATTCTCATCTGTAAGAGGCCAGAGGTGGAGAAATGAAAAAATTCTGTAAAAGGGATAGTGTGAGACTTTCCATCTATTTTTTCTCTGTAATATCTGGTTCAAATTTTCATGTTTATGAATTGCAAGCTCAATGTGGCTTATGAAAATCCATCTGCTCCTTCTGCAACTTACTTCATCACCAGGAATCTACTGGTGGAAAAGGACAAGCTGTGTGTATGTGTGTGTGTGTGTGTGTGTGTGTGTGTGTGTGAGAGAGAGAGAGAGAGAGAGAGAGAGAGAGAGAGAGAGAGGAAGTCTCTCATGATTCCATTACTGTGATATTCCTTGAAATTACTGCAGTAGCAACAGAGACTTGATTGGTGTGTTCAGTAAGTTATTGTGACAGTAGAATCATCCAGGGAGTTGATCCCTTGAGATGATGGTCAGACTGCCAAGTGCAAAGATATTTTGCTAATTGTGTCCATACTATTTTTGATAAACAGACTATTCTTCTCTGTACTCTGACATAGTTACTGCAATTTGCATAAGACATTTCCATGGTTCTGCTGAACTCATTAACTAAAATCTCCATCTTTACAATCTCTCTCTCTCTAAACTACTTTAGAAATAATTGTATAAACTAAGAATGAATTCTATTTCCATTCTTGCTATATAATTTTCTGGTTTCTTCTGGGAATGTTGTATGAACATTTGGTGTCTCCATGGTACATATTTCAGAATAGCATGTTCTGCTGCAGACGAAGTTTAACATTTTTCTTTCCACAAATGGAACATGAGAGGAGCTATTTCCCCAACAGCTTTTTTCAAATGGAGCCCCCAATGCAGACAATCTAAATGACATAATTGTGTGTATGCTGTGTGTATATGTATATTTTGACTAACCATGGGAATACTGTTCTGGTATTCCTTAGATTGATTACTTCTACCCAAGATTTTGCCGTCAGCTCCGGGCATCTTGTCAGAGGCCTTTCTGGTTGAGTGAGAAAAGCAAGGCAGCGATGCACTGTGTGGAGAGAACATGTGCTTTATGTTCACTGATGGGAAAAGGGTTTGCCACCCCAAAATGACAACATGGAGACAAAGAAAACACAGTCTCCACTTTCCTAATGTAGACATTAGCTTTGGAAAATGTGTCTTCTGAACTTCCGCCTCCCCCACCCCTGGCCATGCAAACGGGGTTTTTTTCCAAGAAAAACATTCGTGGCTCCAGCTCTGCACCCATTAGCTTGAGCACAAAGTCTCTGTTTTCTTAGAGGCACTGCTGGGTGTATTTTGGTGTTTCCAAGAGCAGAATAAAGCAGGGCGCTGGCAATCAGCCTATTAGTAATTGATGGCCGGTATTCGCACTCCTCAGTGAACTAAGTAAGGCTGGTGGAGACTAAAGCAGGTTCTTGAACTATTTTACTAACATCCTACCTCCCAGCACCACTTGCACAGACTGGTCAGTCACCTCTCCCCTGGCAGAGTTCCTCATTCGTGCTGCAGCTATGGAACTCACATTTTTTCAAGTCTGCCTAGACAATTAGTCATGAGCTCCTTAATCTTAAAGATGTAACTTGTTGACTTTTGATCCTCAGTCTCTACGGCAATGTCTAGGACATAAAATACGTGTCTGCTGATTGAGTGGTTGACTAGAAGTTCAACCGTTTCATCATTTGCAAGGATTTCCACAGACAAGCGTGAATCTGAGATTCCAGAAGTGAAGCCCCTTCCAGCCCTCGTTCAGGGACCAAAACCCTTCGCTCAGCATGGTGGGCACACACAACCCATCAGCTAACTGCATCTTCCACTATTACCCAGTTGTCCTATTTTATCTAAAATTAAAATAAGACATTTAGAAGCATAAGTAGCTCTAGAATTGTTTTTGGCATCTTTGATTTGATCCCTAAATTTAAAATAAAATAGAATTCTCTTTTAAGAAAAATTAGAGGAAAATGTTTTTACATGTTTTGTATCAACTGAATTTTTCCAGTAAGTGCTTTTTCAAGACACCTATTTGACAAAAATAACATAAAGAAACATGAAAAGGAGAATGTGAAGTTGGTCTACATTAGTGGTTCTCAAGCTTGAGTGAACATCAGAATCGCCTGAAGGCCTTGAGGACACAGGTGGCTACGTCGGGACTGAGACCTGCCAATTCTAGCAAGTCCCGGGGTGGAGGTGAAGGTGAAGGTGAAGGTGAAGGTGGTGGTGCCTTGCTGGTCAGCAGGCCACGCTTTGAGAGTCACTGACCTACATTCGTAGACAGTGATCTCAACGGTTCAGAAACGGTTTATCAGTGGTTTGAGTTGATGTAACTGGGCAGATGTCATTGGCTATATGAAGTCTCCACTTCTATTTGTCTTATTGCTTTCCCTCATTTTTTTAAAGGATATATTTATTTGATGGAGACACCAAGTTAGTAGGATGGTAGAATCATTAGTGGTGAACAGCCAGCTCTCAAAAACAACAAACACCCTGATTTGTAGCACTTGCCTCCCATGGTGTTAACCCCCTTCCATGGCCAATGTCAAGCTGCCAACATGAACTCCCAGGCAGGGGCTGGGAAGAAAAGCCCACCCTGGGTCTACACAGGTGCTTTGAATTGGACAGGGCCCAGCACTGTTACCTACTAGTCACCTGTGGGCATGTTGCTTCATTTCTTTAACCTCAGTTTCCTCACTTGTAAAAGAGATAATAAAAGCTCTTCTGGCTGCTGGCAGGAGTAGCTAAGCCTGCTCCAGAGCACCTGCCAGCGGGGCACCCCATAGGTACCCTAACACCCACTGCTCTTGGACAGCTGTGCCCGTGCTGTTTTGAATGCTGTCTTTTGTAAGAACATCGCTGAGGGCGGTAACAACTCCTCCGGCTCCCTCTTGTATATGTAAAGCTTCCTGCGGGGTGTTCCCGTGGTCTGTGCTTACATGCACTTACTTAATTTGCTTTAAGAGTCTGTTCAGCAACCGGTCTCAGTGCTGCTGGCCCAGCGTTAATTGCACTGAAAAGTTTGCCCTGAACATCCTACTTAGGCTCCTCATTTTGATCTGCATCATTGGCTTGGTTCTTTGTTCTATCCCCTAGAAGATTTCATCTTCTGGGTCGACCACCAGGAGGACAATTGAGATCCTTTTAGCCATTTATTCCCTGTCTTTCTTGGGTAAATTCATAATCTAACCATCAGTCTTGTGCTTCGGTTGTAAATTATCCTACATTCCTTCCACACCACACAGGCTAAAGGGTTGGCAACCTGTAAGCAGTTAAAAGTAGGCAGGGGATTTATAATTGTGAAAAAAAACCCACCAAAACTGGAAACAACTCAAAGATCAACAATAGGGCCTGGTTAAGTAAAGTCTGTATAGCCACAGGATGCCCGCTCTGCAGCCGTTAAAAATGACATTTGTGAAGTGTTCCTAAGGATATAAGAAAAGGCTATGACTTGTTCTATGACCAAGTCTGTACACACACACACTGACCCACACTGTGATCTCCACTGTATACAAACAACAAAAATGCACAGAAAAAAAGAATTAAAGAAATCCACTAAAATAGTAAAATTGGTTGTGACTGGGTGGAAAGATGAAACATGTCAGAAAAATATATATAAATGGAGCCACTTTGAAATGGAACCAGAGCTGCCGGCCAGAGGAACTGCCTTGCATGTCTTATGCCTCAAATCTGTGGAATGTTAACACAATGCAAGGTAACCTCTGAACTGGGCCTAAGTGACCTTACGCCCCAAAGAACTGCTCGCGAAGATAAGAAAGCTGATAGTATGACTACCAGGCAGATGACTATCAGACTTAAAAAACATTATTTAGAAGAACATCACTATGTTATGTCCCCTGCACCGACAGAAATGCCTCCTTCCCTTCCTCATAAACACCCATTGCCTTCGCCCCCTCATCAGAATGCTACTTGGGCTTTTTCCTGAATCAAAGCTTCTCTAATAGTTTTTCTTTTGATCTCAAATAAATGTTTTCTGTCTCTCACTTGGCAAGGCCTTTAATTTTTAATTAATAAGCATAATCCTTGCTCCCCCATATTCTTCCTACGATTTCTAGATTTTATATAATAATAGCTCCTGTTCATTGAGTACATGTGTGCCAGGCATAGACCCTTTTTATATATTGTCTTATCGTCAAGACAGAAGTTGAGGTAAGTTTTATTCCTCCTTTAAGGTAAGAAAGCTGAGGTACAGAGAGGTTAGCCAAATTGCCCCAGATGACAAACTAGTAAATGAGAGAACCAAGATTTGAAGAAACATCTGTTTGATTCCAAAACCCATGCTCTTCCCACCACCACACTTTGAAGATGATGTCTTTCTTGTATGATGCTAAAGCCTGTAACAAGCATTGTTTTAAAAAGCACAGCATAAGTTTTTTCAGTGGTAAAGCCTAGACCAGAGATCATTTTAAGGGAGAATATATGGGTGGAGGGGGTTGCACTCAAGGCCGCTGTTAATAATGCTCCTATGTAATCCAGAAGCCTGCCTTTTCCTCCTGCCAGCAGGTCAGCACCGGGCACAGGCTCAGAGCGCTCAGCGTGGCAGAGAGCAGCCTCCTGCCCCTTCAGCAGCGCACGCAGAGAGCATCCGAGCATCTGTCACCGCAGCTGCTGCCCGCATCGGAAGCCTCACCCTCGGAAGAGATAGATGCAGCATCTCCCCCACCTGTGCTCTCACTCTCCTCTTCCCGCTTTCCTTTCTCCAGGCTCCTCATCACTTGGTTTGCTTCCTGGCTGCCCCCTGTGTTAAGGCCTGCATGCTGAGAGGGGCATGTGCTTGCTGCATCTTGTTCTTCAGTGCTCTTCCTTGGATGGTGGCATCTTTATTTTACGTCTTGGACATAAGGGTTTACAGGCAGAACCGTGCAGTGTCTGAGATGATGATTGTTTACCCTGCAGAGAGGAGACTCGAACACAGTGTGTAAACCCCTGAGCTGGAGCCTAAGTGGAAGCCCTCTCGGCTTTCCACGTAGCCTTTCAGCGCTCGTAGCCTCTGTGACCCCGTGTTGCTTTGCCCATCGCTGTGACCGCACACATTGTGCTTCTTGTAGCGATGTGTTGACATCTCTGTGTCTGTGGTAGGCGAAGAGCTGTTTGAGAGCAGGACCGTATCTTTCCTTCTGCCCCCCCGACACACACCCCAGCCACATGGACCAGGTCAGAAAGGATGTGCATGACCACGTCTCAAATAACTGAGAAGCCACATGAGACTGTGAGAAATCACAACTTGTCCCAAGCCACTTGGAACAACATTGTTCTTCAAGCTCTTCATGAGCTTACTCTCTCGGAGAGCACGCATTCTTCCGTGTCCCACCACATCCTCCCAGCGTTAAGGGAAGGGAGTCCCTTCCCTTTTTTCTGGTTCTGAAGAGATAGATAGATAGATAGATTGCTCTTTGCTTCCTAAAAACACTCTCACACCTATGTGTTTATACTTACCTTGTTCCAAGGCTTATAAGAACATAAAAACTGAAGAGAGAGAGAGAGAGAGAGAGAGAGAGAGAGAGAGAGAGGTAGGAGTGGGACATGATCCTTCAATGATTGGCAGGCAGAAGACAAACAATATAAAAAGGGTCCTCAGCTTCTTAGCCTCGGGAACCACCCTACAGTGTAGGCTTTGACCCAGCTACCTTGAATGGAGCTGCCCCGACCTCAGTTATCCGTGCTGTATTCCAAAGCACTCAGGCCTGGCGGTCCTGCGGCAGCATGGGTCATCCCTGTGAGCAGTTCCCACCAGCACCAGCCCAAAGGAGGAGGGGACCAGACTGCTCTCCACCTGCTGCTGTGGCTGGGAAGCCCAATGGGAGTCCTCAGAAGCCCAGCACAGGCCAACTAGCGGGAAGGCGAAGCGAGAGCATTGGCCCCGGCCTCAGCTGCCAAGCTCACCCAGGAAAGGCGGGGCATAGGTATGTGTGGCAAGAACTGTCTAAAAATCCATAAAAGGTGACGGTTTCTTAGGAGTTGGATGAGCAGAAAGACACCAAGAAGTAATCGCAGCGTATACAGCATTGCACTAGAAACTATGGATGTTTGCAAACTTGCATTTTGTAAAAGTTCTTGAACATAAACATAGTTATATACTGGAGGAGAGGGGCATCCTACCTAAATGCTTGGATACCAGACGGGTACACACTATAAATGCATAAATATAATGGAGTCACAGTTTCCTCCCTCTTAAGAGAAAAGAAAGTGTCTGGATTATAGGGAGAAAGGAGAAAGAACTGTCCCCCTCACCATGAGTAAAAGGCTCTTCCTCAGCAGTTTCATTCACAATTCCCTTATGACATGCTTTGGGAGTAAAAACTCTTATTTCCAAATCTGGAAATTTTCAGACCCCCTACCACCCCCCCCCCCCCCCCGCCCCATTTCAGATGTCCAGAGAAAGGGAGTTGGTAGAGAAGGCATAGGAGACCACTGGGTTGGTCAGCCCTTTTGGAAGTAAGTCACAGGAATCAGTTTAGCTCAGGAAAAATGGGGGACTTATCTCACAGACTCTATAGCACAATTGAAAACCTAACCCAGAGGCAGGACAGAGAAACAACTGGGGCTCAAAGACCTAGAATGTCCTAGAATGCCGGGCTCAACCCTCCCAAGATTTTTGCTCCATCTACATTTCATCTTCATTCACTCAGGTTGGCTTTCTCCAGTCTCCTCATCACCACCTGTGGGGGGGGGGGGGGGGGGGGTGTGGGGGAGGGCGGGAATCCTTTCCCCCAGCTGCACTTTAAGAAATCCCATGGAAGGGCACGTACTGGCCAAGATTTGGTCAGGTGCTCACCTCTTAACCAATCAACCATGGCCCAAGATGTGTGTGGGAGGGCCTGGGATCAACTCAGCCTTAACTAAATAGGCCATGGCCCAAGAAATGAGGTTGAATAAAAACGTGGAAGTCTCCACTTGAGCCCGTGGGCTGGAGGGGTGAAAGCAGCACTTCTCTGAAGAAAAGGAAAAAAGAGCTAAGCAAAAAAAGACAGCAGCGATCCATCCCACGACCAATCCCCAGGGATCACACGGGCGTCAGACACAAGGGAGTGGACAGGCCTGGCAGATGGAACATCATAAAGCAATTTGTTTGCTGACAGGATGCTACCTCCCCTCACCCACAGCAGAGAGAGAATCTCCCTGGGCTATGGGAGGAACAGAGGTCGGGGACCCTGAAGCCAAAGACCACAGTATCTTCACTCACATACAGAGTGAAGGGCAGGGGCTTGGAAGGGTATAACCCAGGGGTGGGCAAACTTTTTGACTCGAGGGCCACAATGGGTTCTTAAACTGGACCGGAGGGCCGGAACAAAAGCATGGATGGAGTGTTTGTGTGAACTAATATAAATTCAAAGTAAACATCATTACATAAAAGGGTACGGTCTTTTTTTTTTTTAGTTTTATTCATTTCAAACGGGCCGGATTCGGCCCGCGGGCCGTAGTTTGCCCACGGCTGGTATAAACAGTTCTTTCTCAATATTTCTCGGGAAATATATAATGGATATAAGGTTAAAACAGGAAAATAAATGAGTGTCTATTATTTTCTACGTTACGGAAATGGTATAACTGTATATGCACCAAACAATAAAAATGTGGTAGTGAAATCATTTATAAAGAATACTTTACAATAAATGCATTTTAAGTTTTTAATAAAAGATATTTAATAATTCCTAATAGTTCTCAGTCCTTCTTGGTTTTGTGGTTTCTCTCTGACCTCCTGCAGTTTTTCCAGGTCTCACAAGACCTTGTTGCTAAAAAGAAAAAAAAGAAGAAAAAAGGTGGTTTCAGTCATTTGTTTGATGAGAACATAGTGTCCATGTTCCGGGCCAGGCACTGTGCTAAGTGCCATGAACACAGGGCTGAGTGAGACAAAAACTGCCCCTGCCCTCGGGGAACTTGCACTCTAAGAGGGTGCACAACCATGAGCAAGTCCTGTGGATGGGATCTTAAGCAGAAGAAGTTCAGGGGCCCATGAACATCTCAAATGAGTGACCCTATCATCGCACATAAAAGGAGCACCCGGCCTGCTGTGGTCCAGGTTCAGAGCAGGACACCGCCCTCCTCCGAGCAAGAAAGATCTCCAGGCGCACACAGGCCAACTGAAATCGATGGGGACTGGCTCTCTGTTTAGCTCTAGGTTCCCAAGGTAAAGGTTAAACCATAGATCGGGCAGTTCTGAGCCATTGTCCACCAAATGCCTGCAGTGGCGCTGTGTTCCGTTCCTGGGCAAACTGCAGGGAAACAGAAGAAAGCACTTCTCTCCTGGATTCAGGGGAGTGAGCTGTCGGTCCCCCTTTAAATTCAAGATGAAAAAAAAAAAATGATCATTCTAAAAAAACAAATAAAAACTGAATTTTCTAGAAGATAATGTAAAACGTGGACTGCATGGACATATGAGATGTTTTCATGAATCCCGGATGAAAGTTTAAAGATGACGGGCAATTTTGAAAGATGAGTAGGTTCTAAAGAACAACTATAGCACTCGGGTAAGTCTAGGTAACGCTGCAGTAACCATGACCCTGAGAAATCTCAGTGGCTTAAACAGCAATGGCCTGTTTCTTGATCGCGCCACATATACAGCCACATGGCAAGGCCCCCCCCGACCCCCCCTACCCCCCCCCCCCCCCCCCGCAAGCCCTTCAGGGACCTGGGCTGATGGAGGATGCACACGTTTCCACAGTAGCTGGTGGTAGGAAAGCTGGGTGTGGTGAACCATGTGTTGGCTCCGACACCTTCTGCCTGGAAATGACACACATCACGTATGCTTACTTTCTTTTTTCTTCTTTTTCTTTTTTTTGGAGGGGGGGTGACATTATTAGCCACATGGTTACAGCTCATTTAAGTGGGGCAAGAGAATACCATACTACCTCAATGACTGATTTCATACAAAAATGATGATCATTCAGAATGCTATTTTTAAGGACCAGAAATCTAATTCAGCTACATTCAATGCTGCACGTGTTTTAATTTTTAGAAGATACTTTCCAAGACTTTAATCACTGGGCACTGGATTGATGCATGGAGGGGTGGAGTATAATTACCCTCCCCTAGAATCTGGGGTGGCTTTAGTAGACTGACCAGCAGGATGAGGCAGAAGTGATGTTCTGGAACTTTTGAGATTAAGGCATGAGAAGCCTCGCAGCTCCCGCCTGGTCCCTAAGGACCTGTGATGAGCAGAGCACTTGCCAACCTGGGATGCACGTGGAGCATGAGGTGCTTGCACTGGGATCCCTGAGCTGCCGTGTAAGCAGTCCACCTCCCCCAGTATCACCATGCTGAGGAGGCCACGTGGAGAGACTGGGAGACACACCAGGGGAGACATGCTCCCAGCCGGACATGAGGTGGTTTCCATCTTTGGGATAAATGTATTTCTGCCATTTGGATGTTGTAAGTATCTTTGGGAGTAATCATACCCCTAACTGATGTGTTCAGGCTCTAATTCCTGAGGGTGAAGATGTTTGATCTTAAGAGTTTGGGGAGGAATAGGAGCCTGGGTTCTCAAAGGGAAGGGAGGGGAGAGAAATCGTTTTGGGTTATTGCCCGTGGTGAGATGCACTTGCGTGACAGCCAGCAATCAGCATAACAATAAAGCACACCCTCACTTAATAGTTGACAAAGGAGGCAAGAACATACAATAGGGCATAGGCAGTCTCTTCAGTAATTGGTGTTATGACAGATACATGCAAAAACATCAAACTAGACCACCATCTTACACTATACACAAGAATAAACTCAAAATGGATTAAAGACTTACATGTTAGACTTGGAATCATAAAAATCCTAGAAGAAAAGATAGGCAGCAAAATCTCGGACATTTCTCATAGTAATATTTTTTCTGCTATATCTCTTCAAGCAAGGGAAACAAAAGAAAAAATAAATGCAACTATGTTGTATTAAAAAGTTTTGCACAGCAAAGGAAACCATCAATAAAATAAAAAGACAACCCACTGAATAGGAGAACATATTGGCCCATGATACATCTGATAAGGGCATAATATCCAAAATTTATGAAGAATTTCTAAAACTCGGCATTAAAAAAAAGTCCAATTTTAAAAATGGTCAAAGGACCTGAATAAACACTTTTCCAAAGAGGACATGCAGATGGCCAAAAGACATATGAAAAAGTGCTCAATGTCTCTAATCACCAGAGAGATGCAAATTAAAACCACAGTTAGATATCTCCTCACACCTGTCAGAATGGCTACCATCAATAAATCAACAAACAACAAGTGTTAGAGAAAAAATGACCCTCGTGCACTGTTGGTGGGAATGCAGACTGATGAAGCCGCTGTGGAAAGAAGTATGGAGTTACCTCAAAAAGTTAAAAATGGAACTACCTTATAACCCAGCAATTCCACTTCTTAGAATGTATCTGAAGAATCCCGAAACACTAATTCAAGAGAATATATGCACCCCCATATTCATTGCAGAGTTATTTACAGTAGCCAAGATTGAGAAGCAGTCCAAACACCAAATCAGTAGAAGAGTGAATAAAAGAAAACTGTGGTACATTCACACAATGGAATACTACTCCGCTGTAAGAAAGAAGGAAATCTCACCTTTTGTGACACCATGGATGGCCCTGGAGAGGATGATGATAAGCAAAATAAGCCAGTCAGAGAAAGACAGGTGCCATATAGTTTCACTTATGTGTAGAATCTAATAAACAAAATAAACAAACAAACAAAAATTTTTAAATTAATTTTAAAAATTATAGAGCACATCCAAGAGTGAGGTCCTTGGAGGACCTCCCACCTTCAAACACCCCCCCCCCCCCCCCCCCCCCCCCCCGTGTAGGACCACCCTGAGCTGGCAGCAGGCTGGGCTCTGAGAAGACTTGAGGTGGAACATGGATTCATCTTTCCACTGAAACCCCAGTCATCTGATGGAAGCTGTTTGGTTCTTTTGAGGAGAAATAATAAATAGCAGCCCTTGTCCTCATGCAAGCTGTAAACAACTTGAAAAAAGTCCCCCCAAATGTTTATAAACTGGGGACTAAAACTCCCCATTTCTTCTGCTAAAGCTGATGATGGCGGGTGTAGCTTGATGTCTTGTAGCCTCCCAGGCTGACTCTGTGAACCCCAGAATTAGTCTGATGGCATCACCTAGTCACAGAGCGCATTGGATGACGATGGGCCCCCAATGTGGGCAAAAGTCATGACATGAAGGACCCCAGGAAATCACAAGCTTCCTGTGGGCTCCTAGAGGAAGAGACAGAGGTGCTGACATGAACAGCCCAATGTATCTCTCCCAAATGGATGGATGAAATAAGAGTCAGAGAGAGATCAAGAGTATTACGCTAACTGCACCCCCTTCCAAAGGAAGAAAACAGGAGGAATGGGGAGGAGCACCTCCCCCTGATGGTGGAGTATCTAGCTGGTGGCCTTGCAAAGTGGGTGTGGGCCTTGGCCCTAACAACACAGAGCTACAGCAATCGTGTTGGTCTTAAAACCTGAAATACAAGTTCACCAGATCTTGTGCTGGCTTCTCGCTTCATGTCAGGAAGCATTTATCACATGTCTGCTATAAACATCACCCCTTGGTGTGTGACCCTAACTTTAAGGACCTGCATTAATGAGGGAAGAGGGTAAGCTGCTGGAACACAAGCCCTCATTCAAAGGCTCTATATGCCATGCACTCTAACCAGGTTCTAGAATAAGGAGATGAACAGGACAAGACCCTGCCATTCAGGAGCTTATATTGAGACAGATAAGTATAGAACAATAGTACCTACTGGGAGGGGAGCATGACCTCACCATCCTGAAAGTGAAGAAGCAGTCAGCTTTGCCTTGGGTGGGGCTGGGGTGAAGGTGTCAGGAAACACGAGGGCTGAGCTGAGCCTTGGGAAAAGAACAGGATTTGCCAAGTTAAGGAACAGCTTCCCAGAAGGTGTGGAGAAACCAAGTTGTCTGCCCAGACTACAGCAGGTCCTGCACTCAACAGATGTTCCTTGAGCCTTCCTGCAGTCACTATTAGGAACTCGGTGTTGAAAGAGAGGCACAATTCCTGTTCTTGGAGAATTTATTGTTCCACTCTATAGAAGTGAGAGCAGCCCTGGCCGGTGTGGCTCAGTTGGTTGGAGCGTGGTCCCATACACTGAAAGATCACAGGTTCGATTCCCAGTCAGGGCACATACCCAGGTTTCAGGTTCTATCCCCAGTGGGGATGCATATGGAAGGCAACCGATGGATGTTTCTATCTCACACTGATGTTTCTCTGTGTGCGTGTCTCTCTCCCTTCCTCTCTCTTTGAAAATCAATGAAATAAAATATTTCCTTGGGTAATAATTTTTTTTAAAGTGAGAGCAATGGAAGGCAAAATTAGAAAGGTAAGCAGGGGTCAGATCACAGAAGGTCTTGTGCATCACGCCGTGGAGGTTGGGCTTAACCCAAAGCCTGTTCCCAGTCCATTGTCCCCCCATCATGCCACAGAACAGGCTTGTCATGGGATGTACCACATCACCCTCTGGGTCCAAAGTGGCCATGCTTGTGATGATGGAAACAAGGATGTCCAGCACAGAAATGGCCTTTCATGTTCTAGAAATTCTAGAAGTGCAGGAAGCCTTTTCATCTTTTTTCCAAGCCATCATGACACTAGAGAAAATAAACAAAAGTTAAAACAAGCATCTGTACCATTATTATACTTAACACTGAAATGCAACATATAAAGCTAAAATAAAACTTTCGAAAGTACGTAAGGATTAAGTGAAGTCTCAGAATGTCTTCCAGGCCAATAGAGAAATAAACAGAAAAGGAAGGCATTTATAATAAATTCCAAAGACCTGACCGAATTTCTTCTAACTTTCAGGACTGTTAGTTTTCCCCTTCCTTTTCTTAAACTCCGGAGATGTTTAGATTAATCTGGAAGATAGTGTCTTGGAGGCAGTTAAAGAGGAAAAACACAATTCAAAAACGACTAATTATTGGGCACCTGTATGCTCTAGGCTTGGTGTTGCAGCATGTAAGAAAAGTAAATTGTCTCTTTAATCAATATTTAATGGTTCATGTTTTACATTTAATGAATAAAATGTCATTGTGCTCAGTCTAAATATGTTCCTAAAAGTAAAGTTCCAGTCCATGTTGGTTTTTATAAGAGGAAAAGGGATATTCTTTATTGTAATAAATTAATCTAAAACAGTTTGTATGGGGGGGGGGGGGTGCATTGCTTAAGTGTTTGATAAAAAAATGTAAGCCCCTGTGCAAATGTCAAGTTTTTTTTTTTTTCTGATGCTCAGAAGGTAGAATCTTTCTTTAGAAAAGCGAAAATTATCCCCTTCTAACTGAGACACAAAAATAATGATGGCAATGTATATTGCTGACCTGGAAATGTACTGTTTGGTGTCAGCGGAAGGTTGTTGCCTACAATTCAACACCAAAAGGAGTCCCCCATTTGGAATGCGGCGAAGGGAGAGACTTTATTAGATGTAAACAGCTCGGTTGTAATGGCCTGGCGGCATGGCTGTGAGGTGGCCCCCGGGCGGGGTGCCCTGGGGGGTGCTGCAGCTCGGCTCTACTCTGCCTGCACCCGAGAGAGCCTGGCTCTCCACTCCGCGTGGCAGTTCCCGTCCCCCCAGTGACACAGCTTTGCTCCACTCTGGTCTGATGAGACAGCTTCTGTGTTACAGCTCAGCCTGGGAAATGCAGTCTTCCGGGGAAAGGACACGTGCGCTCCCAGGGCCAGAGGAGAGCTGACAGATAGAAGCCTGAATGGTCCCTGAATGGACCATCTTCAGGCACATGAGAACTCCAAGTCTTCACAGTTTGCTTGATCCAAAAAGCACTGTCTTGATTGGATGGAATAGAGGCACTGTGTTCAGGGAAGATGCTAATGAGGATGCAGCTGCACAGTTCTGATTGGATGAGGAAAGTCTTCGTTTCATTGGTTGAAATCTGATTCCAGGAACTCCGTTATAAGGGCTGGCTCAGTGCAGGCAGGCAGTTCAGTGCAGGCTTCTCCCTGAGCACGGCTTGTCTGAGAGGCCCCTGTTTAGCAATGCCTGCTAGGCTTTGTTTTTAAATGACAGCCCAATTAGCCACCAGGAGCCCTTCACTCTCAAGGTCAACATTGGCTTACCTGTCTCTCTGTTCTGGCTTTTTTCAAGCTGGAGGGAGGAGAAAAGTGTGGGTCTTTGAGGCTCTCATTCCAGTTGGAAAGCAGAAATGACAGACAGGCTATTCATTCACAAACACTCCTGGATACTGTGGTAGTCACTGAGATTCTTCACAGGTATCTTGGTTCTCCTCTCTTTCTGGGCTCGGTGTTAAGTTTGAACTTCCTGGTCTCTTGGAAGTGAAGTGTGGCCATGTGACTTGGTTCGGCCAATGAAATGTGAAAGCTCCAAGTACTAATGTGTGACTCACCATGCTCCCTTCTCCAGGAGTCCGTGACCATAGAGGCACGTGGCAAGGTGGCTCCTCTGTGCCTGAGTTCATTTGGTAAGGAGATCTTCTCAGTAAGAAATAAAGTTGTTGCATTTGGTCACACGAGCTGAAGTTGTTATTCTAGCATAATAGAGCCTCCGGCAACGGACTGTCTGCGTAACCACTGTGGTGCTAGGCTTTTAGGACAAGATGGTAGCGGGAAACTCTTTCCTATCCAGGAACTCCTGCCCCAGGGAAAAAGAGAGACAGGAAAACAACGGCGAAGCCACAGATAGACACAGGTGAAAGGTAAACCCAGTCTCAGGGAATTCAGAGATGAAGGTAAGTGGTGAGATATGTTTCTTTCCTGTAAAACAGAAAGGGAAAAGATGAGAAAAACCTCTTACATATTTGGTTGTAATCTGATATAAACTTAACATGGTCTGTGCTATTTATGCTGAAGTGATAGAATCGTTTATATGCTAGTGAAAGGCGTGATATATTTAAGTGTTTGTATGAAAATTCTAGTTCCAAGATGGCAAATGGGAGTCATATATTCAGCAGACAAGTAGTGGCTGCCTGGCATTTCACTTGAGAAAGATGATGCTGCTGCAGCCCAGCTCAGGAGCAGATGATGTGATCAATTAGCCATGTCTGCCTGGTGTTTAGGAGAGTAGAGCCCATGTGTTACTATTTGCCAGCCTACGCCTAGCTGAAAGAGAAGAATTATTTGACAGCTTATCATGACTTCCCACCCCAGAAAAAAAGTGGGATAGCTTTGGAGAACTCACATTATAAACTACGGCATGTGCTCTGAGAAATAACAACAACAACAAAATACTATACAATTTCAGTGCCCCCTCCCACATATAGCAACATATTTATGTAAATAAGGCTAACATACACGAAGAAGAAAAATACACATTATCTCTTGGTTGCACTGTCTTAACTCTAAGTTCTTATGATGGCGAATAGGCTAAGCTACTGCTGCAAAAAGACCTCAAATACAGTGGCATTATTTCTCTTTCACAAAATAGTTCATGAGCAGCTCTGCCATCTTCTTATGTGGCTCTCAGGTCTAAGGCAGGGTCTTAGGCAGGGTCACAGCAGATGATAGCTCTGCGTGCAAGTCTAGGAAAAGAGACGTTATCTCTGATGAGCATGGCTTATTTCCACTCACATCCCATAGGCCCCAACTTGGTCTATGATCGCACTGACATCCAAGGGAATCTGGAAAATGTACTCCCTAGAGAGGCAGCCATGTGCTCAGCTTCAACTCAGGGTGTTCTATTACTAAAACCAAGAAAAGGAAGATGTATAGACCCCGAAGAGTCAGCAGTCTCCATCACTGCTATAGGAGAAGAGAGAGACCAATTTATTCCAAGGAATTCAGGAAACTCCTTCATGAAAGTAGGAAGAGTAAAAGCGACAAAGGACCTAAATTGATAAAGAAAGCAGTGAGACTCAAAACTAAGATTTTCTAAAATGTTTACCTATAACATTCACCAGTTGGTGAACGTTCACCAGTCATCACTAATAATAAGACATGTCAGCATCACGTACCTCCTGACATTGTTCTGAGAAAGGCAGAACATGGTCTTGCCTTCTTGCTAAAAATGCATAACATCAATCTAATCATGAGATAATATTACTTAAACCCAAATTGAGGGACTTTTTACAAAATAGCTAGCCAAATACTCTTCAAAAGTGTCAAGATCCTAAAAGACAAGGAACTAAGGAATTAGCCCAAATTGGAAGGAAAATGAGACATGACAACTAAGTGTAATGTGGACCAAAAAAAGGACATTAATGGGGGGAAAAAATTCAAATGAACTGTAGATTAGTTACTGTGCTTTATCGATGTTAATTTCCTGGTTTTGATAGTTGTACTATGAACATGAAGATTTTTACTATAAGGAAAGCTGGGTGAATATTATATGGGAACATGCTACTATTTTTGTCACTTTTCTGTAAGTCTAAAATTATTTCAAAATGAAAAGTTTTAAAAAGCTCCTGTCATATTATATCAACATATTTCAACTAAAAGTCTGATGAAGGGCACCGAGTCAGAGACCTGGCCCATGAAGGTGTTTGCCTCTTTTACTTTCTGGGCTATTTTAAAAGTATTTTAACTCATTCCTTTATTCGTTCCCCAACCCTGCAGTCTGAAGGCTCCATTTTCATGTCTGATTATCCCATTGTCTCCCTTGGGAGCTATGGTGGGCTTCCCGTTGCCTAGTGAAGTAAACACACAATCTTTACAGCAGCCTGCAGGCCCTTAATGGTCTAGCCCAGCCGTGGGCAAACTACGGCCCGTTTGAAATGAATAAAACTAAAAAAAAAAAAAGACCGTACCCTTTTATGTAATGATGTTTACTTTGAATTTATATTAGTTCACACAAACACTCCATCCATGCTTTTGTTCCGGCCCTCCGGTCCAGTTTAAGAACCCATTGTGGCCCTCGAGTCAAAAAGTTTGCCCACCCCTGGTCTAGCCCAACCATGTCAAACTCAAAGGCTAACACGAGCCAAATAACCAAGGTTTAAGTTTATGTGGGCCACAAAAAAACAAGAGCTTCAATTTTCATAGAAACGTAGGTTAATTTTGATGGAGACATGCTGAATACAAAGGGCTAAAATAAATGAGTAATTCTTAACATAAAATAATAGAATATTTTAATTAAAATTAATATTTTTTTCTTGAACATTAACTTACCAGACACTGAATAACTTCACAAATTAATAAGTGTGACGCAAATAAACCTATTTTTCTTGTTCTCTGAAAGTGAAACATTTCCTGTTGCGCACACCAAACAAGTCAGTTCAAGACTAATGACATGGCAATTGGCTGCTAAAATATTCGCTGCTAGTATTAGTGGAGAGAAATGGTGCGCCTGTGCATAAGGCGTGTAAGGGAAATGAATGCAACATGATTATAGTTATCAGTCATTAGTGAACATTGTAGTTTGTTATTAATAATCCTATATAATAAAGAGGCAATATGCAAATTGACCCTCAGGCCCTCGCATCACAAGATGGCCGCCCCCACATCATCACAAGATGGCCACCCCCACGTTGTCACAAGATGGCCAGCAGGGGAGGGCAGTTGGGGGTGATTGGGCCAGCAGGGGAGCAGTTAGGTGTCAATCAGGCTGGCAGGGGAGCGGTTAGGGGTGATCAGGCTGGCAGGCAGAAGCAGTTAGGGGCAATCAGGTAGGCAGGCAGGCAAGTGGTTAGGAGCCAGCAGTCTTGGATTGTGAGAGGGATGTCCTGTATCAGGCCTAAATCGGCTGTCAGACATCCCCTGAGGAGTCCCAGATTGGAGAGGGTGCAGGCTGGGCTGAGGAACACCCCCCTCCAGTGCACGAATTTCATGCACTGGGCCTCTAGTTAGGTATAACAGGATATTGTAAAAATTAAGTTATGAAACTTTTATTAAAACATTTCTTATCATTTTGCTGGCTGGGCCTCAAAAATATTTGTTGTGGGCTCCATGTGGCCCTTGGGCCGTGGGTTTGACATGCTTCATCTAGCCCAAACCAGATTTTTCATTCTCAATGCCTGCCACTTCCAAACATTCACTCTCCTCTCCAATCCCACGAAACTTCTCACATTATCGAATATCCCATTTCTATCCCCATCTCCTGGAATTCATACTTACTGTTCCGACCACCTGGAATGTCTTCCTATGTTTCCTAGAGACTCAGCCTAAACCTCACTTTCCCTTCATTGCCCTCTATAATTCCTCTTAGAAGAACTGTTTTCAAGGAAGATTTCAAGATGGCAGCCAACAGGACGGCAGTGAGGGAGAGAGTGTGAGTGAGGGAGGGAGCGAAAGGGGGGAGCATGGATGTGTGGGACGTGTGTGTGTGTGAGTGAGGGACAGTTAGATTCTGCAGGACTTTTGGTGGCTGGTGGACCAGGATCCCATAGCTGGGCAGCCTCTGCTACTGCAGCAAATCTCTCCCGGGGCAGCAGGCTCTGCCGCAGAGTCCGCGCCATCTTGAAGGGGAGAGCTGCTGTGACTGGGAGTCCAGCCTCACATCCACCCGGAGAGACCTCAGACACCACGTGGGACCCTACAGCCACACCAGTCAGGGACTTGCTGCCTTGGCTGTGAACCCACGAACACCGAGACGCCAACCTCCCTGGCCATGGGCTCCTAAAAAGTTTGTCTTGGGGGAGACAAAATGGCAGCCAAATAGGTGGATGTATCCCAGGGGTGGGCAAACTTTTTGACTCGAGGGCCACAATGGGTTCTTAAACTGGACCGGAGGGCCGGAACAAAAGCATGGATGGAGTGTTTGTGTGAACTAATATAAATTCAAAGTAAACATCATTACATAAAAAGGTACAGTCTTTTTTTTTTTAGTTTTATTCATTTCAAATGGGCCGTAGTTTGCCCACGGCTGAATTGTATCCTGTCCCTTCTCACAGAGCAGATAGAAGAAACAACTAAATAGAATAACATCCACCCGGAATTAGTGAATTAAACACAGCTGGTGAGAAAACCTGCAGCCGGAAAGGAGAGGATACCTGGAGAATGGTAGGATCAGGGATTTGGGCTGGAGAGAGAGACGCCTGACCACCAGGACGAGAGGGTCAGAGGAAACTGCACTACACCAGGTCCGCGTCCATTGGGGACATGTATAACACTCGACTGTGGAAGGGGGACCACAGGGCTGCTGGCAGCCGGGGACTCTAGATCTAAGTCCACAGCCATGAGAGGCTGCGCCCAGAGAGGCAGCCTGAAGTTCTGCACTGGCCAAGCAGTGGTGCAGTTGCTCTGCCTTTATATTTTCCTTGCTTTTACTTGCTAAACCCAGTAAATAGGATCTTTTCATTATAAACACTCACTGAGGCTGCGATGCAGGTGGAGGTGCAGTTTTGTGGAGGCTGGGGAGCAAGACATGGAGAGGCGACCAGGATCCAGTTCTGGGACATTCCGTTCCTCCAACCCTAAACAGCCATTTTTCTCCTATAGAGCCAGCCCCTCTGAGCAGCACAGCTGCACCCAGCCTTGAGCTCTGCTGGGAAACAAGGAATCTGAATACCCCCAGGGAGCCCTCCGGGATTGGGTTGAGGGGCCATTTGGTCCAGGAAACTAATACAGCAACACCTCCACCTAGAACCTGTGTCAGAAATAGTCGCTTGTGTGAATACGACTGAAATCAGGCAGACAAACAAAGCGGGCAGAATGGTCCCACCTGCCTGAAACGAAGGCTGCAGAGACAGACACAGAGGAGCCGTGGATCGCTGGGAACTTCAATACAGTGCTGACTACCTAACAGGAAACTGATAAGTGGCAGTCAGAACAGTAGGGAGGGGTTTTAAACCAGCCCTCTTAGGACATTAAAACTCAACTGAAGTGAATGACACTTCACTACCCGCACTTTTTTTATCTTTTATTTAAGAAAGAAAAAAAAATTTTTTTCTTTATTTTATTTTTTTAACCTTTTGTATTTTTGGATTAGTGTTCTTCATTCTATTTTTATATCATTATTTTACTTTATCTCATTTTTTTCTTTTTTGCCAACATTTTCTTCCTCACTTTTCCCTCTTTTGTCCTGTTTCTCTTCTCCTGTTCCTGCTTTAGTTTTTCTCTCTCCTTTCTTTTTACCCCTTGTTAAAAATTGATCTTCTTTATCTGCTTTATTGATGTGTTACTATTATAGTAGTCTCCTTTGGCTTACTCATATATCTAATTTCCTCTCCCCTGCTCCAAGTCCATGCACCTTTCTCTTTTCTCTTTCTTCACTAACCAATTTGTTATGCTTTTATTTTTCCTCTTCTTGCTTGCTCTCTTCTTCTCCTCCTAATCGCTTAATTAGTTTAACTCACCAAACTCAAGCCTATTTGCTCACTACTCTATTCTCCTTTTCCAAAAATAGATGAATAGATAGATAGATAGATAGATAAAAGAAAGGGAAAATTTTTTTGTCTTTTTATTTTATTATTATTGATTATTTTGTTTTTTACTTTTCTTCTTATTCACTCATTCTCTTTCTACCTCCTCTAAACTGAACTGAGGCCATTCCCCCATTCATTCAATTCCTTTACTTTACTTTTTGGAAATAAGCTCTGCCTCTTCAGATTCAGTCTCCCCCCACCCCCCTCTTTTTTTTTCTGGGTGTATGTTGTTTTCATTTTTTGGTTTATTTTATAAAGTTTTCTCCCTACATATATATTTTTCCCCTTCTTTTTTCTTCTTTTTCTTTTCTCTAGTACCTTTTTTCCTTTTCTCAGTATCACTTTTGTTCTCTTTTCTCTCCCCTAGTTCTCTTTTATCTGGTGGTCATTATTGGGGTTTATTGGGGTTATCGGTGTTATGAATACATTCATGTTTTGTTCCCTCTGTGTCGTGTCTTGTTGAGTTGTATTTTGTGCTTTTCGTTCAATGTGATGGAGAGTGAGCCACATAACCAGACACCCTGAGAGGAGCAAAAATGGGGAGACAAAGAAACAACCCCCATACAAAAGAAAAGGAGGAATCACCAGAAAAGGAGTAAATGAAATGGAGGCAAGCAATTTGTCAGAGAAATAATTCAGAGCAATGGTCATAAGGACGCTGGAAAAGATGGAAGACAAATTCAACAACATGTATAAGAATCAAAAGGAAAGAAGAAGAACCAGGAGGAAATGAAGAATGACATAGCTGCAATAAAGTGTGTGTCATAGTGACCAGTCATTCCCAGTCATTCTGCTGTTAGGGTCAATTTGCATATTACCCTTTTATTATGGAGAATGGGTGGGGGCTGGCTGGTTTGCCCTGAAGGGTGTCCCGGATCAGGGTGGGGGTCCCACTGGGGTGCCTGGCCAGCCTGGGTGAGGCCTGATGGCTATTTGCAGGCTGGTCACACCCCCTTCAGGTAGGGGTCCCCACTGGGGTGCCTGGCCAGCCTGGGTGAGGGGCTGATGGCTGTTTGCAGGCTGGTCACACCCCCTTCAGGATGGGGGTCCCCAGTGGGGTGCCTGGCCAGCCTGGGTGAGGGGCTGAGGGCCATTTTCAGGCTGGCCAAGGCCCCTGGCAACAGAAGCTCCCAGCCTCTCCTTTTTTTCTTTTTTTTTTATTCTGGGATTTATTTACCTTCTATAATTGAAACTTTGTAGCCTTGAGTGGAGCTCAGAGCCGGCAGGGTGGGTGAGAAGCTTGGCTTCCTCCATCGCCAGGGGGAACCCAAGCCTCCTTCTTGCTCCAGCTCCACGGCCACGGCCCGCTGAAAGCAGGTATCTGGGGTTTATTTACCTTCTATAATTGAAACTTTGTTGCCTTGAGTGGAGCTCAGAGCCAGCCAGGACAGGCAGGAAGCTTGGCTTCCTCCATCCCTGAGTCAACCAAGCCTCCTGCTTGCTCCAGCTCTGTGGCTGCCGGCCGCCATCTTGGTTGGATTAATTTGCATATAGTCGCTCTGATTGGCTTGTGGGAGTGGCTTAAGGCATAGCAAAGGTACGGTCAATTTGCATGTTTGTCTTTTATTAGTGTAGATGATCAAAATATTTAGATTTCAAAGAAAATAGCAATGAAACATATTCTACAATTTTTAAACTAACTACTTAAATATGATAAAAACTGTATGTGTTAATGATGAACCAAGAGTATTTATTAATATTGTTTATACCTGTAGTTCTCAAACTGTGTGCCTGGGCACTCAAGGGGGCTCCAATGAACACCCAAAGACATGATAGAATATTTTAAATTTTGGGGGTAAATGCAGAGCTACTTGACATGTCAGATACTGAATGAACTACTAGCTTAAGGGAGGTCACAGTTTCAACATCAGTTGGTACTGCATTCCCCTTGATGATGCCATATCTTTGCCAAACTGGATATTCAGAATTTCTGTGATTTAATACAAACAAACAAACATTAATACATGAAAACCAATGTGGAAAAGGAAATGAGGCAGTAGTGGCCAAACTGATTTTAAGATCTGATAAATTATACAGTGCCAATAGGTACACACATCCCAATAGTAATTGTGGTTACTAAAGAATTAAATAAAATATTATTATTTTTTAATATATTTTATTGATTTTTTTACAGAGAGGAAAGGAGAGGAAGAGAGACAGAGAGTTAGAAACATCAATGAGAGAGAAACATCGATTCAGCTGCCTCTTGCACACCCCCCACTGGGATGTGCCCTCAACCAAGGTACATGCCCTTTGACCGGAATTGAACCTGGGACCCTTCAGTCCACAGGCCGACGCTCTGTCCACTGAGCCAAACTGGCCAGGGCAATATTTTTTCTTTCAATGTATGTGGGATTTTTTCCAAACAGCTTCTAAGTTGTTAGGACATAAATATTATTAAGATGTTTGGACTTCCTTCATAAATGGAACTGTTGGGTATTTCTCTTGGCCTAGAGAGCCATGGAAAGAATTACTGGGAAATTAAGGACCCCATGAGCTAAGAAAGTGTGGGAACCTTGGGCCTGCACTGTCATGGATTTGACAGTAATATTGCTCGTTTTATAACTGCTTCTTCTGTAGGGCACTGACTACTTTGGATTCTCAGGACTTTGTGGGTCTTCAAGTGTAAAGACAGAAACATAAAGGCTTAACAGAAGAAACTACTTATGTAATTAAAAGAAAATTTAAAGACCTATTTCATTACTTTGGGCTTCACTGGTGTGTTCTTGCAACACAGAATGCGCCCATTCTACAGATTCAGATGCCATTCGTAAGCCTTCGCAGAAGGACCTGACAATGGGATTGGACTATCTTGCCCTGTCTATTTGTGACAAAGCAAATAGATTTGCCACTAGGACAGAGGTTTGAGATTGCTTTCTGTGACTGATTATAATTTTATTTTATTTTTCAAATTTTATATTTAATACAATTAATTTTTTTTAATTTCTTATTTTTCCTTCATGAAATGACTTGCCTCATTCAGGTTTAAACTCATTATCTTGACCTCATTGGCACTGTGATCACTGTGATTACTCTGATTTTAACTACGTAAAGCTAAGTAGTTTAACTGCGTACCAGCCCCTCTTTAAAGCTACCTCTGCTATGCAACTAAACTGACTGATGGAATCATCAGTGAACATTCAGCCCCAGGAGAGAATCCAGATTGGGGTGAAGGAGAAAGGGGAGATGCTAAATGCATTTATTTCAGTAACGGGGAGTTAAGAATATTATCTTTTTTTTCTGTAAAAATAGAAATGGGAAAAAATTTCAACTTCAACAAAATAGTTGACTAATCAAAGTTCCTGGTGCATTTGAAACCTCTTTTACCAATATTCAAATAAACTTTTCAACTGAAGGAGGAGCCTGCTTTCTAATAGACACTTAACTCTCTTAAGGCTGAAACAAATATTTAGTAATATTTCAGAATGCACCTAAGTAAGCTGGCTAATATAAATAGGTTACTTTTGCACCCTGGGTGCCTCACTATATCAGGTGATTTCCTTGTTCATTAAGATCATTATCAGTCATCCATTCAACATATTCATTGAGGATTCTACATGCTGGCAAATCTGGGATTTGGGAAAAGGCATGAATCCAAGTGGGCTAACCTCATCTTTGTTATCCAATAATGAGAATATAGGGAATTACACTGTGGTGACACAGTGTCCTTATAGATCAAAGAAGGGTGCTTGGGCAATGGCAGAAAGACTGTGTTCTTCCTTGGCGTGTCCTGCGTGTCCACTACTGATGAATTATAGGATGGTCCAAATGTTCTTTCTTTCTTGGAACCACATCCTGTTCCTGCAGATTGAGGCCACAAATTAAATTAAGAGTTCATAAGTTAAGATTCTCCAGGCTTTTGTCTACATTTGTTTAAATTAGGAATAATAGATATTTATGAATAAGTAATATCTAAGAATCCCCTGTAACTCCTTATAAAGTATATCTACTGAATTCCATTGTATAAATACTCCTACCAATTTCAAGCCACCCACAAGGCACCACTAGACATAGATTTGGTCAGAGATGCATTCCGTAGCCTTCATGAGCAGGTACAGGGCATTACAGCCTGGCTCTGGCACATCTCTGACAAGGAGTGATGTTCATAACAGTTTTTTCCAACTTAGTATCTTACTTATGCCACCAAAGGGATCAAGAAAAGCCCTCAAAACATTAAGTAAGACAGACAGGAAGATTGGGTAGGGACTGGGAGAGACAAGTTATAAGAGATAGCTTTATCACCTGGTCAAAAACACACATATTTTTAGCTACTGTTGATGGAAACCATACAGATCCATCATTTAGTTGGTCATATAGCCACATTAAAATAACCTTCCTCAGTCTAAATAAAATGGTGGAGAAAAACAGCAATTATGTAGCCACAACCCCTTCTGCCCCCATGAACTGCTTGTAGTCAAGCATTTCTGCACACATGTCCCCTGAGATGTCACTTACTCCTCAGGGTGGTCTCCTAAGCTCAAACTTTTCTGGCCACAGAAGACACATCTGTTTGTTGATATTTTTTTAGACTGCTAATTACATGAACCCTATGATTTTCCACTCTGGCGAATGAACAAAAACAAGGTTCCCAGTCAACACGGCAACTCAGAACACTGGTGACTTGTTATGAAGGAGGAATAACCATAATGGCAGGGACGAAGGTGGAACTCACACTAAGAAAAACATCTTCAAGGTTTAGGTTTGCTCTTTGCAGGCAGCTACTCAGGCAGCACACCAAGTGGAAATGGTATGACGTGTCCTCGAATTTACTTGGGGAATAAGAATAAATTCCTCTTTCAAATATTTGATGTCCAGACCTTACCTCCTAGAGTTAGGGGAAGGATTGACCTCTGGAAAAAAACTGTTTCCTCAGATGGCTTCCTCTTCTGTCCTGGCGGGACCTGCTTTGAGGACATCCGGTCTTATATACAAACTAGAGGCCCAGTGCACAAATTAGTGCACCAGTGGGGTCCCTTGGCCTGGCCTGTGGATCAGGCTGAAACCAGCTCTGCCACATCCCCCAAGGGGTCCCAGATTGCGAGAGGGTGCAGGCCAGGCTGAGGGACCCCACCAGTGCACTATCAGGGCCGGGAGGAACACGTGAGTTTGGCCAGCTGGGGAGGGACTGCAGGAGGGCTCCAGGGCATGTCCAGCCTGTCTCACTCAGTCCTGATGGGCCGGACCCCAGCAGCAAGCTCACCTACAGGTCGGAGCATCTGCCCCCTGGTGGTCAGTGCATGTTATAGCAACTGGTCAACTGGTTGACTGTCTGCCCCCTGGTGGTCAGTGCACATCACAAAGAGCAGTTGAGTGGCCTTAGCATATCATTAGCATATTACGCTTTGGTTGGTTGAACGGCTGACCGGACGACCGGACACTTAGCATATTAGGCTTTTATTATTTAGGATTAGTCAACACTGATTGGCAGAAAGAATGCACAACTAAAAAAATAAATTTTCAAGATTTCCCCCCCCCCCCCCCCCGCCCACCCCCTTTTTCAACAACGATGCATATAGCTTGCAGTAGGGTCCAAATGTAATAACACCATTCCGAACACATGCCTTGGCATTTCAAATCCTAGAGCACCAAAATGCTGAAAAATAACCCAATTCTTCCCCAAATGTCCAAGGGGCTCATACAACTGCAGATTTACTAAAATACCCATATAGAGTATATATAAGAACGCCACCTGAGGGAAGAACTTGAATTGAAATCCTTTCACCTACTGAAGGCAGGGTATTAATAAGCTTCTCAGTAAGTCAAACTGTCTAATGCACCCATCCCGGTTCTACCAAAAAGTTCAGTCCATCTCTAAAAGTATTGTTATTATTAATAGTAATGATATCTGCATCTATTCCAGGCTTCCTTGTGCCAGGCATGAAGCCAGGCTTTCTGTTCGTATCCTTCAGAGGATGGTCAACGTATCCTCACAGTCACAACCCATGAGGTGGTTCTACTGCCCCCATTCCACAGATAAAGAAACTGGGCTCTCTCCTCCTTCCCTACATCACAGGGAATACAGTCACCCAGAAAGCTCTGCCTGACCCCTGGCTTTTATTTCAAAATGCCAAACAAGAAAACTGCCCATGTCCTCTGAGACCCCCAGAAAGGGAATTACCACTAGCTGCCTAATTGTTATACCACTGATCAAATTGTAACAAAAGTAAATTCTTTCTTTTTTAAACACAGTGGACTTCTCAAAAATTAAAACTAAACACAGCAGCTTTAGCCTCACAGTTAGAGAATATTATTTCTTGGGAATCCAGCTGAAATACAAGGTTTACATTGCCTAATGCTTTGTTTATAATCCTTTTATATGTAAAAATGGGGGGTTCTCAGAGGGTTTGGACCACTGTGTGGAATTTTGTACCTTACCATGTGCCAGCACGCCTGTGCCAGTTGGCGGGCTTCGTTTCACTAACTCGTGTGTCCCCTCTGGTGTTTGGTTAGCTGGGTCAGACGGCAGAGGCCGTGTCAAACTGCATGACCCAAGTGCTTTTGCTTAAAATCTAAAAAGGCATTACTGCCAATCAGACTAACATGAATCATAAAAATGAATGCTGAGGCTCCTATGTGCTTTTTTAAAATTTATTTTTTTTATTGATTAAGGTATTACATATGTGTCCTCATCCCCCCATGTGCTTTTATTTGGCCAACTTAATGAAAATACGCTTACATGTTTAAAATGTCCCCAGGAGAAAAAAACTAGTTTTTTAAGAATTGGATATTATAAAATAAAATATTTTAAGAACTACTCATCAATTCATATAGTCTAATATGGAATAGTATTATATCATTCTTTTCTTAGTTAGAAAACCAATTCATTTACCTTCAATGTTTCCATCTGCTAATGTGCTCCCTATATGATTTAATGCATTTGAAATATACTCTTGTATTTATTCAAAATTATCTCAAAAACACAAAGTTTCAATAAAATTCCATTCAGAAGAGGCCCGTTGAAGGGGGTCAGTATTTTCTATGCTAAAGGGGAAGCAGTATGTTTGTGGTGGAATTTAAAGTCCCAATTGATGGGAAAGATTAATACTAATTATTTGAGTCTGTCCTTGGTTCATTGTCTCCTCACACACAGAGTTTAAACACCAGGAGGAGTTCAGAGAAATACTGGACAGGAGGAAGGAGATAACCCAGTGGAATACCCCAGCCCTAAGTGTTCCCATCAACTCTCATGAATTCAAGAGCAGATGGTCCAGTCATGGACTCACATAGGATGGAAAATAAGCCAACATTCCACTCACAAGATAAGTCATTATATCTTACAAAAATACAAAAGCCCATGCGCAAAAAGCTTGAAACACCTAGTGAAAGTCTTTGAATTTGATCTTACCACATTGGGAAGTTACAAGTCATCTGAAAATAAAAAGGGTTATGACCACCATAAACATAAGTGCCTTTCATTCACACAGTCTATTTCCCCTTTGAGCATCCTATGAGTTGTACACAAACAGGCTCTAATAGAGCTAAGCACTCGTTCATACTCTTAACAAATACTCGGGTACCTAGTCCTGCACGTACCCTGGCAGGCTCAGGGCAGACAGAAGTGGCCTCTGATGAAAAAAGCAAGGGCAGATAAACGAATAATCATCAGACCACATGATAATGTACTATGCAATGAGAAATGAGAGAATAAAAGAGAGGATAGTTAACTCTGCTTTGGAAGAATAGATGACGTTATAGAAGAAATGAACTGTGTTGTACAAGGATGAGGATGCATTAAAAGGGGAATAAAGAATTATCACCCTGGGTCATCCCTTGAGAGACGAGCAGAAGGATCTACGGCCACAGGAAATGAGGACCTCTGTCTTTATGTTCCTGGCAACAGAAAATGCAGTGCTGAGAAACGGTGGTGACAAACAGATTTATAGACTTGAGAGAAGAGTCTGGCTCGGGATTTGGATGACAGGGTTATGGGCTGTGGGGTCAGGCGATGCAAGTCCAGACTGAGTTGAGAATGACAGCCTTCTTTTGCTTTCAGTAAAGTGCCTGACTGTGGAGACACGCTGAGTGCCTGGGCAGGGTTAGCTGGTGAGAGCACAGAGACCTTCCTCGGCTCTCACTGTGCCTTCAAGTGTTTGGCATCAATAAAATGCTGGGGATGAACAGGCCACATGTAATCTTTGTGATGATTGTGTAAGCCAGAAGAAAAGGAGAAATGAAAAAGACACCTCCCACAATGTCCAAAAATGATAATGAAATCTCTTTAAAGTTGGTAAAATCTTCTAAATTTGGTTTTAAATTTTGCCCCCATCTTCTACTAAGATGTTCAGTGTTTATGGCAACATTATTTATGGTAATAAAACATTCAAAGCAGCCAATACATAGAAGAATGAGAAATGTTCAGATAAATTATGGCTAACCATCTAATCAAATAGTATGCTGTCATTTAAAAATTATCTTACAGAACGGGGGAAGGGATCTTTAAAAATTATCTTACATTTAACGATATGAGAAATTGTTTATAATATGAAGAGAATAAAAGTTTATAAGCTCTAAATGGGTGAATTTTATTTTCTTTTTTATGCTTTTCATCATTTTCTAATTTTCCTGCAATTACCATTTATGGATTTTATAATCAGAGAAATGCTTCAAAATTTTAATTAACTGAATAATAATAATTAGTTGTATAACAATTAAGAAAAAATATATATTCTCAAAACTCTACTTGGCAAAGGAGTCCTGGAATTCCAGACACCAAGTTCAGGGAATGTACATCTGCAGTCTTCATGTCAGGTTTGCCCTCAGCATTGATTAGGCCAAGGAATGTGCTATTAGAAGAAAGGGCCTCCTTTCTCTCCCACAAGCTGAGGAAAGGCAGCGTATTTGGGATCAACGATGATGATGAAGGTGAGATGAGTGACTGTCCACTCAACATCCCCAGAGCCACGGGGAATCATTACAATCAGACCAAGCCACGTGAACGCCATATACAAACTGACTTAAGCTTCTTTTAAAGATTCCAATTCAAGGGACCAAAAACACGCTTGCAAAGCTCAGGAGCCTGCCTCAGCCCCCCCACCCTACCCCACCCCCCCCACCCCCCCGCCAGGTCCCTAGCTGCACGGCAAACTGAGCCATTGGCTACGGGGAAGACACTGGCATTCTAAGACAGACCTGACAAAGAAAGTCTTAACTAGGAAGCTAAACATTGGGAATGTTCAGGAAAGAGAATGACAAACAGGGAGATGTTATACTGAAAGGAGGAAGGAGAGGAGGAAAGAGAAGGAGAAAAGATGATTCATTATCCAAAATAGTGATTACTCTGCATGATGAAGGGGGAAAAAACAGCATAAGAGAAAAAATAAATGAAAGAGTTGCACCCAGAAATAAAAACGACAGAAATAGACACCAAGGGCCAGGGGGATCTGGATCACTAGATGTATGACCAAGCGGTGGGATTTTTTTTTCAGAAATATACAAAAAACAATAAGATTCCATGAATTCGGTTTCATTCATTAGCCTTTCAAATGCTCTGTCCAAAGTAAAATTTACAGCACTTGCCAGAGCTTAATGGTCTTCCTTAAGCCAAGCATGATCAAAGCGGGCTTCTTCCTGGTAGCTGGGAGCCGAGACCAGGTTCCGAGAACGACACAAAAGGCTGAGAGCCTCGGGCAGAGGGGTGATCCCCAGCGCTCTCGCAGAGAGGAGGTCAGACATCTGGCAGCCACAGCTGGCCCGGGCTGGGCAGCGAGAGCGGGCGAGCATGTGCAGATGGTTACCGGAACCTCCCAGGGAGAAGGACCGGCACCGGCAGAGGCCAGTGTCTGAACCGCCTGGCTTCCAGCTCAGCGCTCCGGCCGCAGCGGCAGCGCACAGAGAGGGCCTCGGCCTTCGGCTGGGAGAGAGCTGTTCTCGGCTAAGAAGTCTCATCATCGAAGACCTCAATCTAACCAAACTGGTGGTCTTGTTTTAAACAAAACCCATATTCATTGTCTTCCTCCACCCGCTTTTCTAAGCGGCCTTTTCTCAAATTCCACGTGAGAACGGCTATTTTAAATTTTTGAAAGTAGTTTTTAAAATCATAATTTTACTGTCACTATAAGTGGTGCTTCCCATTCGCTCACCTCTCCTTTGATCAGCTCACCCCAGGCCCAGCGAGCTGCTCCCTCATCGATAGCAGCCCTGACACTCCCCTGCAGTCTCCAGCTCCAGGGCGACTTCCTCAGAGAGTGCGTGGAAGCCAAGGGACTGCGCCATTTCTCTCTCACCCCTCGGAGACCTGCAAGCCACTGGCTCGCCTTTACCCTGTTCCTTATTCACGCCCCTCTTAGGAGCTTAGAGTCTAGGATTTGTCATTATAACCCCTCCTGCGAGTCCCTCTTGCACCTGTCTCATTTCCTGCGGTGTGCCACCCTTCCCAACAGAGAGCCTCCTGCCCCCAGCTGTCCTCAGTTGCTCTCTGGGAATGGCTTTTGGCAAAAAGAGTTGCTCCATCCAAAAGTACACCCCATCTCCAAGGGCAGCCTGCCTCCATGATGGGCCCGCAACCCTGTTCCCCTCATCTTGGTCTCCAACAACTCTGAGTGGCTTGCCTAGCTCCGTGGCCTGCCAATCAGCTGAGGCCTTGGTTGCAACAACATCCCAGTCCAGCTTCTCTCTGGGCCCCATCACTTCTTTACAAGTCTACTTCCAATAAACCTGATTGCGAATCTCCTTCCCGGGAACCAGCCCTAACACGTCTAGCAAGCCCCAACTCTGCCTTCTATGCCAGGGCATCAGAAACCGAATGCACCCTCAAAGGACAGTTTATAAAGTCATGAGCAATTTGAGTGCAGCAATGAGGGCTGGCTACATGTGCAGGGAATAGTAACAGGACTGGTATAGAAGAAATAAAGAATATGCTTTAGTTCTTCAGTTATTGATAAACTAGAGGCCTGGTGCATGAAATTTGTGCATGGGTATGATCCCTAGGCCTGGCCAATGATCAGGGCCAATCAGGTTCCCCCGCCTCCCTGTCTCCCCGCCTCCTCCTTCCCTCACTCCCTCAGGACCCCACCACTGCGGCCACTTGTCACGCTCCATGTTCTGCGCTGCCCCCGATGGTCAGCACACATCATAGCAAGCAATCAAACTCCCATTCTCCTGGTTGAACTCCCAAGGGGACACTTTGCATATTAGCCTTTTATATATATAGATGTAAACCAATCATGTAAACACTGAGAATTTGTGACAGCAATGCTTTACCTTGGTTCCCACTCCAGCTACACAAAGAAGTAATTAGTTCTAAGAAATATTTACTGGACATCTATTGCGTATAAGAGGATATGTTAGGAACAGCATAACACCAAAAATAGCCAGTTAATAGCAAAACAATTCAAACCTTCAGCAAGTTATTTTGGCTATCTGATGCTGATTGGTTTGAAAATTAAATTCTCTGGAATCTGGTAAACAAAGCCATGAAAATGTAATTGGCACACCCTTCTTTATACAGGATTAAATTTAATCACCAGGATAAAACTGTCTTGCAGGCATTTCCTTTAATCCAGCAGCAAATGTAACTATCAAGCATCCTGTGAGAGACTACCCTGTCCACTCCTTCCCCCTCCCATCCAATCTGCTTGTTATGTTACTGTTCAACCCTTTACTTCTTAATGTATAAATAAATAAAGCTTCTCACTATGCTCATGTTAAAATTTTGGGACTTGTTTTTAGAGTCAAATGCCTGTATTTTTTAGTGAGGACATTATATACTTCCATGCAAATTGTGCTATATATTATGACAACTTGAGCGGTCAGTATCCAATACATCAATTTCACTCACTATGTCAAGGCAGTGTCTAATGGGGATTCCCTTTTTTCATACATTTCTTTTCTCAATACCACCATTTTTTTTCTGATTTCACTGCTGGAGGATGCTCACTGTCTATTCATTTTTCAATTAAATAGCATTTCTTGCGTGTTTGCCATGTTCAAGACTGTGGGACACTATAGGCATTCAAAGAACTGGAAACTATGATGAGGAAATGACACAGACTCTTAAATATTGAGTGGCAGCGACAGACCCTACACGTTAGACGATGCTGAGACCCACCAATACCTCTGCTTCTCAGAGATAAATTACTGAAAACCACAGGCGGAGGAGCGCATTCTCCTTATAGACATCACTTGATGTTAAAAGAGAATATTTCAAACCTGTGTCCTGGAGTAAACATTTTAGAAAGACCTGCCAATCTTTGCTCATTGCAAAATAAACAGACGTTTCGGAGAGAGCGAGGGGGCCTGCGCTGGCCTTGTTTGTCCCTGTCCTGAGGACGAGCATGCGCTCCAGTTTAAGGTGGAGAAAGAAATTTAAAGTGAGATCTGAAGACCAAACGTGATGTGGCAGTTCCTTAAAAATGCATATTTCATGCTCGGCCAGAAAACAAGCATCGATAGAGTCCATTGGCCTGAACTCTAACCATAATGGAATCAAATTAGGGAAGATATCAAGAGAATCTTCAAGTATTTGGAGATTTTTTTTTCACAAATTTTAAACACCACATAGTGTTGGAAGGAAGGAAGGAAGGAAGGAAGGAAGGAAGGAAGGAAGGAAGGAAGGAAGGAAAGAAGGAAGGAAGGGAGGGAGGGAGGGAGGAAGGAAGGAAGGAAGTCATTAGAGAACTAGAAAAAAATTTACACTGAATGCAAATAAAAACTCAAAATGTCAAAATTTGTAGGAAGCAATTTAAACAATACTTAGAAATTTGTTCTTTTAAATGCCTGTATTAGAAAAGAAAAAAGTTTAAAATCAACACTCTAAGCTTCCACCTTAAGAAGCAGGATAGGATAAGAAGAGCAAATTAAACCCAAAGTAGAAGAAAGGAAATAATATGGGTAAAAACAGAAGTCAAAGCAGAAAATCAACAAGGCCAGGTGTTGGTTCTTCGAAGGCTTACTCTAAAAGAACAGCACTTCAAACACATAGAACACACATCTTCTCCAATGCTTTGTTTGGAAAAAGAAATTGCTTCAGGAAGATTAAAAGCCATTAATATTTATTCCATTAAAAAGTAGGAAAGAATCATATTCATGCATCAATAAACAGTTTGGCTTCATATGTCTAATCAAATGGTAGGCACAGAAAAAGACCTAAGCCATGCTTTAAATTGAAACACACACACACACATACACATATGTGGGAATGTGCCTAAAATGTTGCTATATTTATTAGAAAAAAATAAGAACCAAAGTTGCTTTTAAAAATAGGAGATTGTTACTTCATTTCCATATTTCTTCATCAAATCTATAAAATAGAGCTATTGGGGAAACATTTGTAGCTACAGTGTAGACACTTTTCTCTCCACCCGTGTTATAGTTCTCACGCTGCATTATTTTTTAGTGTACAACTCTCTGCATAACTAAAAAAGCTTCTAAGCCTCCATTAATGACATATTTGTCATAAATAATGTATTCAACATATAGTTTTAAAACCTAGAACGTTTAAGCTCCTTAGAATTCAACCTGACGGGGTGCTGCTTATACTCATCACTGGAACGCAAGATCGTGGTGCACGCAGGGGCGTCCCCACAACCTAGCCTGATTGTGGGCGAGTGGCCATCACTCGGCGACATGGGAGGTGACTGTCGTCAGTGACTGGATGGGTGCCCTTGGCAGCCAGAGCCTCCTGGGTGATGGGGTGCCAGGAAGGGCCACTGCGGTGCTGATGAGAGCACTGGCCCCTCAGCCCTGGGCCTCGCACCCTCCTTTCTCGGGGCTCACAGGCCCAGTGCAGAGAATGTGCCAGAATAAGGCGGCAGAGAGAGTAAGCAGCCAGGGGCGGGAGGAATTCAGGAACAAGTGTCAAGGCAGGGTAGATGGGACGGCCTCTAGACGGATGTGATACTCCGACTAGAAGACAGAAGAGATTCGCTGGGAGGTTTTGTCGTGTTGCCAGTTTGCATGAACCAGGAGAAGCACCAAGTTTACTATAGCTATGCACAATGAATTCTTTTACTTTTATTTATCCAATCAACAAATAGTTATTGAAGGCTGCACGTGGCCTGGAGATCATTAGGACACACCTTCGTGGAGTTTGCATTCTCATGGTAGAGGCAGACAACAAAAAGAGGAAGCAGATTAAAGGGGTGACTTCAGAATTTAATACTGCTATGAGGGACCGAAAAGAGGGTGAAGCCATAGGTGTGACTCACACGGTGTGTACGGTGCAGGCGCACAAGGCCCCAAGCTTGGAAATTCACATTCTGCGGTCACCCTATTGAAATTCTTAATAATTTTATCTTTGACTTGGTGCTTTGTAAGTGACAGCTGGTGGGTTCATGGTGTCTGCTTGGGGTTGAGCCTGACCCCAAAGAGCCTGCGGGGTCTCCGCAGGGCGGTCCACTTCTTCTGTGGCCTTGGTCATTTCTTTTTGTGGTGATCCGATTGGTGTCTGTCCCTGCACACTGACTGCGAGGTCCTTGAGGGCCGGGGCCAGGTCTGCCTGCAGTGGTGTCCGTGGCACCAGGCCCAGGCCTGGCTTGCAGGCTCTCCGCGATGAAGAGCTGGGCACGCAGGGAGAGGAGAGCCAGCTCTGCCAGGAGGAGTTGGTGGGGGTTGAGCTGAGTCTTCAGAAATGCAGGAACGGAGTGAGGATGGAAGAGGCTTGCCTACGGATAGAATTCCTCAAGTGGGAAAGCAAAGAGGGAGGCCAGGTGAGCAGAAGACTTGCCCATGCACAGCAGGTCCTGAGTGTGAAAGGCGCCCAACAGGGGGGGGGGGTTTGCAGACCTCCCCCAGGGGCTTCCTCAGAGGGTTTTTGAATGAGTATTGTCCCACTCCTCCCCTAAAACCAGTAAACCAAGCCTCTACTCTGAACATTTAGGGGAAAACCCAATGCCCTGGGCTGGACAGAAAAATGGCCTTGCATGGTAGGCAGCCTCTAAGACAGGCCTCAGAACCCCACCTCAGCACCCACACAGCGTGAGTGCGGGCTGGACTTGCTTCTCACAATTCAAATATGACAGAAGCGATCAGGTGGCCAATCTGGGATTAGGTTATTAAAAAACACTCTCTTTCCCTTTCTCATGGGGGAAGCCAGCTGCCATGGTGGGAGGCAGCACGCCACGGGGAGGCCCACACGACAAGGCGTAGCCCTGCCAGCAACCACATGAGTGAGCTGAGAAGCAGATGACTCCACAGTGGAGCCTGCAGAGGAGACCTGAGCCCCACCCAACAGCTGGAGAGCGGCCTCATGCGACTTGGAAACCAGAGGCACCGAAATCAAACCCGGATTCCTGACCCACAGAAACCAGGAGACAGGACATGTTTGCTGTGTTAAGCCACTACACTTTGGAGTAGTTTGTTATGCAATACCAGATAATACACGTTCTTATGCACCGTCTCTCAACTCTACACCTGTGCTAAGATGTGATACTTGAGCGCCAGCAATATGCTAGACATGTTGGCACATAGCACAGTGTTAGCTGGAATTCCTGCCCAATGGAGCTTAATAAATAACAAAAACAAAAACAAATGTCTTGCTGAGAAGTTTTTATAGCACTGGTTATTTGAGCAACACTTAGAAATCCATAATCATGAGCAATAACCCTTCTTTAAAAAGAAACTCATGAAAGGAAAAGGAATTTGGACGTTTTGATTCATTTTTAAAGAATATACTGAAGCATGTGTCCACAATATGTAATGCCAAGTCAACTTGGCCAGTTCTTCGTGCCATATTCACAAATTTGAATAATCCCTTGTGTACAAGGCCTTTAAGATCTTGCCGGCTCTCCCTCTTTCTCTCTGTTCCTCCCTCTCTCTCTCCCTCCTTCCTTCCCTTCTTTCTTTCTCTCCTTCCTTCCTGAATATTCTGGGTGAAACATTAGTAGCCCTTTGTCCACTGAAGAAAGAGTCCCTAAATTATGGCAGTCTTCACCCTATCTTTTTAATTTGAGCATCACTCCTAACATATATATCATATGTATCTATAGGTCTCTCTCTTTCTCTCTTTCAATGTATACTGAATATATATATTTAATACAAGCACAAAAACTTATTCCAAGTCATATATTTAACTTAGTACTAACCCAGCTCTGCAACTTATTAAGTTGCTTAGAACAGTGCTTCTCAAACTTTATTTATACAAATCACTTGAGCATCTCGTTAAAACATCGGTTCTGGTTCAGTAAGTCTGAGTGGGCCTGTGATTTTGCGCTTCTAACAGGCTTCCAGTCAATGCGAGTGCTGACAGTCCCTGGACCATACTTCAGGGGCAAAGGCCTCAGAGTTGGTTCTCATTTCTGGGCCTGGCTACCTGTGGGACTGGGCTCATTGGCCTCTTACATTCCATGGCTCATGGTTTTCCCCTCAAGTCTGTCTCTCCTCCCCCCCTGCATTCCCCACTGTAGGATTTGGTACCATAGCTTTTTGTAAACATTTGCAAGTTGCCCTCTCAGGTTCTCCTTCACAGACCACCACGTTGGATCCATTTGCAAGTCGTGTCAACTTTACAACCTATATCCTAAGATCTCCTCTCTCCTCTTCACCTCTACTTCCAGCTTCCACTCCATCCGGGCCCACGTGACCTCCTACCCAGGCCAATGTCACCAGCCTTCCTTTTTTAGTACACTGCTGCTAAAAGGGTTGATTATAAAATTTTTTAAAGTAACCAAATAAAAAATTATGTAAATACTAGAGGCCCGATGCATGAAATTCATGCAAGAGTAAGTCTTCGCAGCCCCGACTGCCTCAGCTGCCCTGGCTGCTGCCTTGGCCCTCGCAGCCCTGGCTTCATCTAGATCCTTTCACAGGGGTCGCCTAAGACCATCCTGCATATTAGATATTTACATTACGATTCATAACAGTAGCAACATTACAGTTATGAAGTAGCAATGAAAATAATTTTATGGTTGGGTCACAACATGAGGAACTGTATTTAAAGGGCCAGAAGGTTGAGAACCACTGGTCTAGAAGGTCATCCAGCAGGTCGCCCAGACAGTCGTTCCGCTGTTCGGCCGTTCAGTCTATTTGCATATTACGCTTTTATTATTATAGACGTGTAGGTTTATACCATGTAATAAATGACAATGAACATTCAGATTCCCCAGGGAAGCTCAGCCTCTATTTCCTGCATATATTTCACAACTAATGGTTTCCTACCTTTTCCAGGGACCCTGCAGACTGGACACCCACTGGCCTGTGCACCTGGCAGCTGCAGCATAGGTCTCGACACAACTGGATGGCACCACGCAGCCAACAAGGACGGCAGCAGCAAATGCTTCTCCCCTCCACTGGAAGCCAGGAGTTAGCCTGGCTTCTGAGCACAGCTGTGGGCATGTCGCTGGGCACCCAGCACACTTTCTCTGAAAGGAAGGGGTTGGTTATTCTTAGTTTGGGGAGGAGTAGAAAAGGAGAAACTGGTTCTTCTTTCAGACATAATGACCCGTCATGCTGTTACATGTCGCACTCACTACTAGCTCATCTTAACTAATCATTCACATTTCCTCACGGAACAATAAAAGACCTTGGATCCATGGTGAGCCATAGGACCCCAGGACGTTAGGCTGAAGCTAGGACTGTCCAAGACCAGAGGGAAGTTTGTTCACCCTACATAAAGGAGAGACAGAACAACGGAAAATCTCCTCCCCATTTCATCTAGACTGAACCCCAAAAGAAGATATCAAAATTGTCCTCTTCTATGAATGTCTTAGCATAGTATCATTCCTGTGTCATGTTCAATTTTTATGTTTAATCCCAGGAGATATTGTATTTTTTCAAGAATTGTAATGTTCTCTAAAACAGAGCCCAACAATTACTAATACTTGAAATTTCACTCACTTTCATCCAGTATTTCTTTCTTCTCTGAATTGGAGCCAATAATACCCCAGTAAGCAATTCATGCTATAAGAGCCATAACACCAAGACAATAAATACCTTATAGACAAGTGTGTCCCCAAAGATAGCAGACTCCAGGAGATAGTGGGAGGTGAAGCTATTCCTGAAAATTAATCAACAAATGTTGAGCAGGTACACGTTTTACAGTCCTCTACAGGCCTTCTCCGCACCTCCGCGCCCACCCCCCCGCCCCCCACACACACCTGCTTATTGTGTATCTCTGCTCAGGGCCCTCAACACACTTACCTGCATCAGGTGGCTGTCTTGCCTGTTGCCCCTGGAATGGAAGCTTCTAGGGTTGGCTGTCAGGACTATGTCCCAGACCCAAACACAGAGCCTGCCCCCAGGTGAACACACTGAGGAAGAGTTTGGTGAATGAAAGCATCTTAATCATAGCTCTTAACTGGCTGTTTGCTGTATTGGAGCTCAAGAAATTGGATTTATTTCATTACAAGAATCTTCTCTCATTTAACCTTCAGGATCAGATTTCATTCAACAGCTGAAGCTGTATCTGCTAGCATATATTCTAGTTTAAACTATGGTTTTACAAATAGTGCCAAGTCTTTAATCAACCAATTAGCATGGCCCAGGAGGGGATCACTGTACCCACCAACCTCTCATGCCCGTGCCTTCCAATGTGCCTCAGATAGAGCGACTTGGGGAGCAGAGGTGAGGGATGTTTCTTCCCTTTTCAGCAGCCCTGTGTGCGCTTCTGGGTATTATCAAAACGAGCCACACGGAAAGATGAGACCACAAACCAAAGTTACACCCTTTGGTCTGAAAGGTTTGGACACACAGCAGCGTTTCTGGGAGACAAGGAGAACCCGCCAACAGGAGCATGTGGGAATGGGTGTTTGCATGCGAAGGGAGGCGCGCTCGCTGGGAGGCCGTGGTGTGGATCTGCTGTAACCCTCCAGGAAGCAGGGGAGTCGGCCAGGGCTGTGAGGGCAGCACAGGGCGTGGGCCAGCGAAACAAGGCGTGGACGCGCCTCCAGCAGGCCTTTCCCCACCGGCACATCCTCTAGAATTCCCGCCTCTGAAGAGAAAACCTCTGTGACCACATAAGAAAAATCATGTTTAATTTCATTCCAGTTTTCAAACGAGTCCAAACTAAAACAAAGATTTTATGACTCTCTCAGTCTGCCATGCGGATTTCCGCCTCTGACAAATGCCAGGAATCCTTGTGGCTACTTTAGATGCTCAGAGCGTTTATTAAGAAGGATGAGAGAGCCATGCTGGAAACAGGGCTCCAGAAAGGTAGCCAAGGCCACCACTTTGGACAGCGGCCAGAAGAAGACTTCTTGGCCATGGAGGGAGCCGTTTTAGAAATTCCACAATTGTCTGAACTCTCCTGTGCAGTTTGAGAAAAGGGCTCTCGGTGGCCAGGAAGTGCCAAAGCGCTACAAACGCCGACGAAAGCGCTTCTCCGGAGAGTTGTATTGTGCTAAAAATGAAAACTAAAACCCAATAACACGCTGCTATTATCTACCAGCGGCTTAGAGAGGAGCCGATCCTGTTCTAAGGATTACAAGGCCATTGAATAGGAGGAAAGAGAAGAATAAACTGAACAAATTTTGAGGAACACAAACGTATTCATTTCCAGTTTCATTGGTATCAGTCTTTTGGTGGGAGAAAAAGGGTTGTATTCTGCATCAGACATAATTGTCTTTATACCAAGTCGTGACTGGATATTTAGAAAAGTTCTCTGGGTATATGTGAGTCAAGGGTTGCTTTCTGCTAGAGAGCATTTGAATGACGACACAAAGAGGGAGGACTAGAAGGCAGATCGTATGATTTGCTGCCATTTAGATGGAGAAAATGCTTTCCAGGGATGGAGGTCACTCAGCTCTCCAGACAGCCACTGGAGTCTACTCCCGGGTCTAGTACAGTGCTACACACACACACACACACACACACACACACACACATACATGTCTATATTTATAATGAAAGTGTTGTTTCATTTAAAGTAATGCAGACTTTTAAAAATTCATGTACAACCTGGTGAAAACCAAATGTATGAGTGAATAGTATTCTATTATGCTGATTTCCTGGTTTTTACAATCTAAGATATTATCATTGTGGGAAGTATAGGAACTCTCTATACTGTTTTGTAATTTCTTGTGAGTTTTTAACTACTTCAAAAAACAGTTATAATTAAAAAAAGAAATAAAAGTAAGGTATAAGATACCTTCTCAATATGCCACATGCTGAAGATGATTGAGTCTCCATCAGCATGGGCCCAGAATGGCTACGCGACTTCCTGACTAACTCGGTATGATCATGTGAATGAGAAATAAACTTCCATATTGTTGCCATTACAGGTTTGGGTGTCTTTGTTACACAGTGTAGCCTACCCAGACAAATATAGTCTCTCTCCTTCTCTATCTACTAGTCCATGATGGAGCTCCATAAGTAGTTTGAAAAATGCTCTAATAAAACTCAGAGACCTATAAGAAGAGAAGGAAGACGGCCAAACTTTCAAGTGAGCTAAGCTCATAAAAAACACGGAAGGCAATTTAAATGTCTGACCTTAGTTATGTTCACACAGCAGGTGCTGTGCAGGCAGAACTTCAGCTAGAGAAGCTACAATTCAAAAGTTGTCCTTTAGGTAGAGACAGAAGACCCCTTAAAGCAGGACAGGATCCCTTGGTCATGTAAATATAAGGAGCGCCAGCCCCCTTTGTCCTGGAGGAAGTGTGATGGGGCCCGGCAGAGGCTGCCTTCCATGCTTGGCAGAGCTGAAAGATGAGTTGTTGTTGTTTGTTTGTTTGTTTGTTTTGGAGACCAAGAAAGAGGAACTCAGCTCCCACCTTATTACTAGTAGATTCAGTGTATTCGGGCTGAATTGTGCTGTCAGGAAAAACACAAAGGGCCTAACAGGAGAACTCACCATGAGGGCAGGGTGTGTAGATGGACACCTGGGCTCACACCGGGATCTGGGTGATCTGGAGGGAGGACTCTTTCTGGGCCAAAGTGTGGCTGAGCCCAGATAGCCCGTCTAACCCAGCCAGTCTACTTCGGACATGGCTTTTGAGTGTAAATCCACAGTCTCTCACCTTGGAAGACCAAGACTAGAGAAGAACAGTTCAGGAACTAGGGTTGCCCATCACAGCACCACTGGATTAACTGAAGCACCATCCCATCAGTGCACAGGGGCAAGTGACTGCTACAGGAACAATGGCGCTGGCAGATAAACCAGATTCCCCAACAGTGTCTACATCCAACAAGAGAGCACCTTGAACTGGGTAAGACCCCGGGTATCTTGAAAAAAAATGGCATAGGGGTGGGGATGGTGGTTGGGAATGTGTTTCAGAGAAACTGGATGCCCTGCTACTTTAATATTCATTTGACTCTTAAAAACAGCCATGACCATTTTTTGCAATTCCCAACTGTAGACTAGATCATAGCAGCTTCACTTGGAAAACACAGAAGGAAGGGATAGACCCGCCATCGAAACTACAGTGTATTGTTGATGGATGGCAAAAGGCAGGTACGAAGTACGCATCTTCTTTCAAAGATATTGCTATTTAGGCTTAAAAGGGTGAATGAATATTAGTAAGAGAGAATTGTACCCCACTATAGATACAGTGCAAGAAAACAATGAGTGCTCTGAAATGAATTCCAATCTGTTCAGAACCGGAGACTAATGGTAGAACCAACCCCTGCCAGGGCCCTGGGAGGATAATGGAGACCAGAAATGGGCCAACAGACAAGAAATGGGCAAATGTTATTTCAATTTCCAGAAGGAATAAAAGGGCAGATTCTGAAAACCATATGATTTTAATCTCAGTCAAGTTACATGAGCAGATTATTTAAAGGCCAGTGGATGAACTTTGGTAGGCTCTCTGAGAACAAGCCATTTCAGGTTAACCTCATTTCCTTTTTTGAAATGGTTGTTAGTAGTTCAGGAAAATGTGGTTGAGTTACAAAATGTCGATATCAGAAAAGCATTTGACAAAACCATGATAAAATGTAGGCAAGAAGTGGGTGGGTTGATGTGTAATTGCATCAATTAATTTATTCATTCAGTTTATTAGAGACATGTCAAAGGACACAGACCTGGGCATTGTCCTTGTTTGTAATGATGTGAATGAAAACCTAAGTCACATACTTATTAAAATTGTGGAAGCTGCACAGAATATTAGAATCCAAAACTATCTCAAGTTGAACCAAAGGGCTAACTAACAAGATAGAGCTGAAAAAATTATTTAGTTCCCTTGACATGTTTTCATTCCTATTGTTAAGGCAGGTGTGTTTTTTCTTCTGAAAACAGTTAAGGCTAGAAGTTTAAAGCTATTTTGTAAATTTAGTAAATCATTTCCAAATTATTCAGGTAGGAGTGCATTGCTCACTATACAACTAACTGTACATAATAGGCAATGACATTCTTTTAAAAAGGCTGATTTATTCCAAAATCTCTTCTAATTCAGTGCATTTCAATTTTCAGTAATTCATAAAAGCTAAAAGAACCCTGTGCTTTCTTTGAGAGAGAGAGAGAGAGAGAGAGAGAGAGAGAGAAACATCAATTTGTTGTTCCACTTACTCTTATATGTGGGATCAAACCTGCAGCCTTGGTTTATGAGGACAGTGCTCTAACCAAGGAACTACCTGACCAGGGCTATATTTTCTTTTTCTTAATTCTTTCAGAAGAGATCCTTTAAAGAAAACTTTTGTGCTAAAACACTGTTTCCCAGATGGGTAATTCATAGACCGCTATTCCGTGGGGCTTAGTAGGCATGGCGTGAAGAAAGTTTAACGGGCCAAATGATTGGAAAACCCCGGGTGAGGGTTGACTGACAGATTCCATTTCTGCAGGGCTTCTCAAAGCCTTCAAGTGTGGTCCAATCTGCTTGTGTAGAAGGGGAGCTCTGGGAGAGGCTACAAAGGGGTCCTCTCTAGGACTCCCAGGCCGAATCGGGCTCAATGCCTGCTTTTATTGGAACACACCCACAGCCATGTGCTTACATATTGTCCTCGACTGCAGGGCAGAGTTGAGTAGTGCAGCAGAGACCATGTACACCTCAAGCCTAAGATGCTTACTTTCATCTGGCCCCTCACAGGAAAAGTTTCCTGACCCCTGGTCTATAGTGTGTAGTATTTTTGAAATTTGTCTGAATACAGAACAACTTTTGGAGCACACTCATCAGCTTGTCTTAGCACCATAGGGCACTTGGAAAACAGTTCTCTGAAGATACTAGGCTTCTGAAGACATCACTCGAGGAAGGTTCTGTGTGGCTCATACAAATCACTGCGTTGTATATCTACCCTCTTATAGTTAACTTTGCTGTAACTTAGGTCCTTTTAAACTTGTTGGTTGGATTAATTGTAAGGTTAATTTTGGCATTAAATCATTGAGACATTAGTTTATTTTTTAATTCTTAAGGTTCTTAATGATTTAATGTGGCAACTTTTTTTTAAAAAAAGGTTACTTTTAAATAGAATTTTATAATTATCAAGGGCAACATTTCAGAAAACAGGTTGCAGAATTATCAGGAGGAAAAGTCTTGGCATCTGTACGTGGAAATTTGGGTCCACGGGCGGCTCAGGGTGACCTGACAGTGCACTGTGCAGCCAGAGAGCAGGCACACGGCACAGGTGGTTCACGTGGATGACAGGATCGGAAGGACCCAGAGTCATTGCCTCTTGCACTGGTGTGTCATGCTCAGCTCAGGATGTCACTTTAACAGCCATGGACACATTAAAGCTCAGGACAGAATTGCCAGGTGGGAAAAGAAACCGAACCCATGAAAAATGGGGGAGAGACTAGGAATCTTTGGCCTAGAAAAGATTCTAACATGATACCTCCCTCCCTATATCACGAGGAAGATGATATAGTAAAAAGAGCATAAGGCAGAACATTTTTAACTGTTAGAGGTACCCCAAAATGAAGCAGACTGCCACTATAGTGATGAGGGTCCCATCACTAGAGATAGTCAAGCAGAGGCAGGTGAGTATTTGGCTGGATTTAAACAGACGTTGGTTTAGATCAGTGGTTCTCAACCTTCCTAATGCCACAACCCTTTAATAAAGTTCCTCATGTTGTGGTGACCCCCAACCATAAAATCATTTTCATTGCTACTTCATAACTGTAATTTTGCTACTGTTATGAATCGTAATGTAAATATCTGATATGCAGGATGTATTTTCATTGTTACAAACTGAACATAATTAAAGCATAGTGATTAATCACAAAAATAATATGTAATTATGTATGTGTTTTCCGATGGTCTTAGGCGACCCCTGTGAAAGGGTTGTTCGACCCCCAAAGGGGTCGCAAACCACAAGTTGAGAACCGCTGGTTTAGATGATTTGTAAAGGCCCTTTCCGGTTGATAGCCAGCTACTCAGGTTTTAAGCCTCAAACATGAGAAGCTCATAGTTTGCCCCCAGTGGATGCCTGTTGTCTGAAGGAAATAATCCTGAGAGTCTAGGATTCATTCTTCCTTATGTACTTCAACATGTTTACTTATGTAAAATCACAAAATTAAATTATCAGCAAGTCTTTCCAATTTATTTTTCAGAGTCCCTATATGTGAATTTTTAGCAAATCTACATCAAATAGGGCTATGGCTATTTTAAATTTTTTTATTGAAGTATAACATTCATTCATAAAAGTACATAAATTAAATGGAATTCAATGAATTTTTAAAAAGGAATATACCCATGTAAGTAGCACCCGTACTAAGAACTAAAGCATGACCAACGTACTTCATACAGAACTTGCTCTTGTGCCCACTTCCACGCCTGAATGGTGGTCATTAACTTGATTTCTGAAACCATAAATTAGTTTTGTCTGTTTCTGAACTCTAAATAATGGAATCATACTGTATGTTGAGTCTATTGATTTCTTTGTTGTTCATCTTTTTTTTTCCTTCTGAAAATTCAAACATATTCTGGAGTCAAGAAAGTAGAGTAATTAATACCCAGCTTTAATAATTACCAATTCATGGTCCATCTTGCTTCATCCATGTCCCTACCCACTTCATCTCTGGATTACTTTGAAATGCATTCTGGGCCTTCTACCTTTTCATTCATGAATATTTTAGTATTTATCTCTAAATGATAAAGTTTCTTCTTGTAAACAGAATCACAATACCATTATTCTACCTGAAATAATATTACAATATAACATACTAGTAGCCCATCGCGTGATATCGCGCGCAGTAGGCCGCTCGCCACTTCCGCAGGAGCCAAGGGGAACCGCAGGCGCCACTGGGAGCCACGCTGCTTCCACCGGAGGAGCCGGGAGGGAGCCGGGAGGGAGCCGGGAGGGAGCCGCGCCGATGCCGCGGGAGGCAGGCCCACCGTCTCCTCTCGGTGGGCCGGCCCCCCTGTCCCTGTCCGTGTCCGCTCCGGCTCCATGGGACCCACCCGAGCCGGGGCGTGGCGGCTCACCGGCCCCCTGTCTCTCTCCATCTCTGCTCTGGGCCTCACCTGAGCATGTGGTCGTGACCCCTTATGGCGTCCTGGCCTAATTTGTATATTTCCTTTTATATATATAATATATATATTATATAAATAAAATAACAATATTTTCTTACTATCATTTAAAATCTAATCAGTGTTCCAATTCCCCTGATTGTCCCATGTTTTTGTTTTTTTTTTTCAGTTCATTTGTTTTAATCAGGATTGAAATTAAGTTTCTACTTTGCTATTGGTTGATATGTCTTCTAGGTCTCTTCTAACCTATAAGTTCCCTTTCTTGTCTCTTCCCTTTCCCCTCAGGGAATTTATTTGTTGAAGAAACTGGGTCACTTGTTCTATGGAGTTTCCCACAACTGTTATTTGCCATCGCATCTCTGTGGCATCCTTTCTCACATTCCTCTGACTTTTCTGTTTCACCCCAAGTGGTGTATTGGAAATAAATTCAATCCTAACACTGGCTTTCCAGAGTTAGTGCATATACCACAAGTTAAGGGCAAAGGCCTTCACAAAACACCATCTCCAACTCTCAGGGGGCCACAAACACTTCTGGCAGATAAATTCATGAGTTTCCATGACCCCCTCAGGTTCAGTAATTCACTAGGGTGACTCACAGAACTCAATATACTTATGGTAAATGCTATACCTACAATTACAGGGCACACAACTTTTATTACAGAGCACACAACTCAGGAAGAGCCAAATAGAAGAGATACATAGGGTCGGGGCAGGAAGGGTACTAGACTGGGAGTTTCCACAACCCCCCCACCCCATGGAATTAGGGTGGTGATGGCGAACCTATGACACGCGGGTCGGAGGTGACATGCGAACTCATTTTTTTGGTTGATTTTTCTCTGTTAAATGGCATTTAAATATATAAGATAAATATCAAAAATATAAGACTTTGTTTTACTATGATTGCAAATATCAAAAAATTTCTATTTTTGATACGGCACCAGAGTTAAGTTAGGGTTTTTCAAAATGCTGACACGCCGAGCTCAAAAGTTTCGCCATCACTGAATTAGGGTGTGTCACTCTCCTGGAACATCAAAATTTCACCAACCAGAAACCCCTTCTGAGCCTCGGCGTCCATAGTTTTTATTGGGGCTTCATTAAGATCACATGGCTGATAGACTCACTGACCACACACTTGAACTCAACCTCTCACCCCCTTTACCTCCCTGGAGGTTGGGCTGGCTCTAAGTTCCAACCCTCTGGCCACATGGTTGGTCGTTCTGGTGGCCAGCCCCCATCCTGAAACCATCTAGGGGCCTACCCTGAGTCGTCTCATTAGCATAACAAAACACTTCTCTCACTAAAGAAATTCCAAGAGTTTTTGAGCTCTGTGACAGGAATTGGGAACAAACACTAGATACATACATAGATATATGTATATTTTTATACTTTACTTTTTCTTCTATAAGTTCATACTTAAATCTAGACTTTAGGCTGGATCAGATTTCAGGTTTGAATGTTTGGCAAGACTATGGCATAGGTGGTGTTTCATGTTTCTATCATTAGGCACATATAAATATCTGGTGGCTGGAATAGGACATTTTTAAAAACTTGAACAAGTACTTCTGTCAGCTGAGGTACCAGAAGTACCTCATCGTATCCTCCACTGATGGTGCATGGATCCACCATCGACCTCTTACCGCCTCAACCTAATTTCCCTTGCCCAGGAACCTCTTGCTGCTATGTTTTCTTCCAAGTTGTGTAACAGGTATAATTATTTTTCAGTTCATGCAGGAGAAATAGCTCATCATGAAAGAAGATGATTGGCAGCTTTTCCACTCAGGTTGTGTCCTCTTATTTCATTGGTTTTCTGTACCCAGTCGATCAGAAAAAGAAATGGATGCTGTGTCTTGATAGGCACTCCCTAGCCATGTGTTAGTATCCAGCGGGGATTTACGCAAAGGGCCCTGCAGCCTGAGTGGACCCACTGAAATACAGGGCAGAGCTGTCTGGGTTTCCGAGTGTGGACATCAAGACGGCAGCCTGATGGCGTGGAGGACATAGGGGACGCAAGTCCCTTGAGGAACATGGCCAATCACTTGTTTTGAAAGAAGAGAGCCCCAAGCTCATCTTTAGATAGCTGCTTCAATGGATCCATAGGCTCCTTGGTTTTAGAAATTGGAGGAAATTCGTTAATAAAACAAGGATACACATGGAAAGAATGCCTGTAAACCAGACTAAGATGCCGTTCAAGGAACTGAGGCAAAGCAAGTGGAATAAATGAGACTAAAGTCAAATTCCTTTTCATTTTCCTCAAACGTAGGTGAGCCATATGACCAGCTGCATGGTAAGTAACAACCCTTTTTCCTAGAGTAGGCAGGCAGAACAAGTATGAGTAGTCACCAGCAGCCGGTGACATATATCCTGGGAAATAGATGGAAGCCAGTGGAGAGGACAGCCTTAGGAAGAGGCATGGAGGGCAAAGGCCATCCGGAGGTCGATCCAGCAGCCTTTGAAAGGGGGCGGGGGGGTGGGGGGGGAGGCAGGGATCTCTGCTATAAGCTCAGGGCTGTCAAAAAACCCAAGTCTGCCATCGCATGTCTAATATCATTTCAGGGGCTCAGGGTCCATTTACCCAAATAACCTTCTTACTTACTCAGTCACCTCTGAAGTTCCTTTCAAGAAGGACCACCCGAAGAAGACTTCGAAATGTAACTACAGAGTCCACACTTCATGGTGGAGGTGCTCTTGCCCACGGGTGTGGTGGAGACTTGCTGAGCAGGCACAACCTGGGTGGTCATGGAAAGAAGGGAGTTCTCCCAGCATGTGCCTCCGAGTCTCCTGACTGCCCCACCTCGGCCCCTCTCCCTCTCCCTTCTTTGCTCCCTCCTCTCTCAGCAGAGGCTAGTTTGGGAAGGCATGATCCAGAGCTGGACTCATCACATCCTCCTCTTCTGTGTTGTTCTCTGGGAAGCTGGGGCAAACCAGTACTTGATTCTCCAGTGTCGCTGCTCAGCCTGGGACTTGGGTGACGGGGAATGTGGCAACGAGCTGGTGCCATCCAGATCTCAGGGTTCAAATGTCTATCCTTGACATTTAAGCAGGTCCCTCACAGCAGTGTCATGACTGTGCTGTGAGTAGGAAGTGATGGTCACTGATGAACTCTCTCTAGGTGTTTGGAGAAGCTGAACAATAAAAGGCTGTGATGTCACTGACCACGATGGTTCAATTGTCAACAGAGACTACACTCTGCTGTGAGGCTAGTCCTATAGTAGTCTATACTCTTCCAATCTCATCTCCCATGCCAGTGTGTTCCCTAAAATTCTCAGTCAAACCTCTCCCTTACACACACACACACATACATTCACACACACACACACATTCACACACACACATATTCACACACACACACACACACACATTCACACACAAGCACATGATTCTAAAATACTCAGCTTCCCAGACTCCCTTGCAGCCCAGGATGCCATGTGACCTGACTTGGGCTTCTCTTTCCTTTCTGACATCGTGAATAAAACATCAGGAGGGGATGGCTTTCATTGGTCAGTCTTCCCCTCTTGTTCCTGCCTAGTGGTGCTGCAACAATCCCATGACTGTGAGGATAGAACCCACACACTAGAACAATGAAGTAGCAGACAGAGAAAGCCAGCCCTTGGTACCACATTTGGCACCAGCCAATGAGTTGCCTACCTACAGACTTCTGGTTGTAAAAGGAAGTGAATCCCTTGGTTGTCACAGTTGGACATAGTTCTTCTAATTGGCAGTCCCCTAACATCATGATTTTCACTAACTACACATTGGCATCATGTCCTTTGCGGTCACTGAGAGATGCCCTAAGGAAGTCTTCTGTGACAGTTGCCATTGTTTTTATTGCACAATATAGCTGGTCTCTCTGGATGCAGTCTTGAGCCCTCTGATCCATTCTCCATTCTGCAGTCAGAATGGCCTTTTTAAAATTCAAATTTGATTATGCCACCATCCTGCTTACAGCTCTCCAGGGGCTTCCGTTGACTCCCCTTCTGGAGTCCAGATGCCGCTGTGAAGTGACTGCCCAGTCAGGCGCTATCTCCCAACACCCTGCATCTGGGTGGGACTCTGTGACGACTTCGAGGCTGAGGTGATTAAGACCCACCTGTGCTCTCTCCACCTTCTCTTTGACCGCCACTGTCAGAAGAAGGGAGGCCCTAGAAAAGGAGGAGACACAATAGAATCACCACCCGCAGTAAAGCTGCCCATCCACCAGAAACATTGCATCAGACTAATATGAGAGTCAGCTGAGCCACTGAAATTTTGAGGTTTATTATAGCAGCTAATTTTGCTTTAATACACTTTCTGTTGACTGGGATCAAGTTCAGATCCTTAGTGGGGCTCTCCACACTCTGGCACTGGCCTATGCTCTGTTCTCTCTTCACTCCAGTGATGCTGGACACATAGGTCAGTCAACTAGAGGCCTGGTGCATGAAATTCGTGCTTTGGGGGAGGGAGGTCTCCTCAGCCCAGCCTGCACCCTCTCCAAACCAGGACCCCTCATAAGATGTCTGACTGCCGGTTTAGGCCCAACCCCCAAATCAGGCTTAAACCGGCAGTCAGACATCCCTCTCACAATCTGAGACCACTGGCTCCTAACTGCTCACCTGCCTGCCAGCCTGATCGCCCCTAACTGTACCCCCTGCTGGCCTGGTCACCCCCAACTGCCCCTGCCTGCTGGCATGGCCGCCCCCAACTGCCCCCCCCCCCCCTGCCAGCCTGCTCACCCCCACACAGCCTGCTGTTCAGTCGTTTGGTTGTCCCTCACTAACCCCCCTGCTGGCCTGGTCACCCCACACAGCCTGCTGTTCAGTCGTTTGGTCGTCCCTCACTAACCCCCCTGCTGGCCTGGTCGTCCCATGAAGCCTGCTGTTTGGTCGTCCATCTGGTTGTTTCAGTTGTAACGGCCCCTGGCTTTTTATATATTAGGATTGGCCCTACGTTTTCAAACAGGTCATTCTCTTCTCCTTGCCTGGAAACTTCCTCCCTTACTCTTTGCCGGCTAACTACTGTTACCCCATAGATACCTTGGATGTCACCTTTCAGAGAGGCCTTCCCTGAGCAGCCTATAGATAAAGCCTCCCTATTTAGACTCCCAAGCCTCTCTGTTCTTCCTCATTCATATTACTCACTGAACTTGTCAATATTTGAGCTCCCTGCAGGACCATAGCTCCAAAAAGCCGAGGTGCATCAATCTGCTTCCCCACTATCTCCCTATGTGCCAGAGAGGCAATAGGCAATCAAGAACTACCTATTGAATGCATGAATGAATAAACTGATAGTGTTACAACAACTTTAGTATCTGTGTTTAGGGACACTCATGGGAAATGTCACTCATGTTGCAGAAATTTCTAGCAATTTTAGAATTCTATTATGTTATTCTTATATGATCATCTTTCTCTCTTTGTTTTTGCCCCTGGGAAACTCACAGACAGAATTACAGCCCACCTGTAAGAATTCCATAAGGCCTAACTAAGTGCACGACTTTCTATATATTCTCTCGATGTAGGTCCGTGTAATAAAGCAGTCCTCCATCTCTCATCACCCTGCATTTACTATGATTTATCTGCAAGTTCTGAAAGGACTTTTGTGGACTCCTCAGAGTTCTTTTTGTCAGAGTGGCATGTCAAATGTTTTCATTCCTAATGAGAGGGCTGGCCTATAATTTCTCCATGCTCACACTAACTTGGGAATCATTAAAAGTGATCTTTCTTTATTTTTGCGTAAAAGTATTGAATCTTCCCTGATACAACTTAACACGAAGCTGCTTGTAATGGATGCACATCCCTTATGGTAAAGGTCACTGTGACAGAAATCAGATGTAAAAAAAAATTCTTCAGCATAATCATAACATTTAAAGCTGACAGAGTTTAAAAGGGGTTTAGGGGGTCAGACAGTCTAATTCCCTCACATAATAAATGAAAAAAGCTACCAGCCAGATAGGTAAAATGACCGTCTGAGGCCACACATATAGTTACTTCTGAGCCGGGCCCCAGATCGGGTGAGCTTGATCCTAAATCAGTCCTCTTCGGACAGCAGCCCCTGGCCCTTTTGTTACTTTAAACCTGTTGTGGTAGGATGAATAATGGCTCCCCAAAATTTCCACATCCTGATCCCTGCAACCTTAAGTGTAGCTTGTATAGACGTGTTTAAGGACCTCAAGGTGGAGCGATTAACCTCCATGATCAATGATCCAGGTGGGCACTAAACACAATCACAGTGTTCTGATCAGAGGAAGGCAGAGGGAGCTGTGGCTACAGGGCAGGAGAGAACACGTGGTGGCAGAAGCAGAGATGGCAGTGACGTGGCCACGGGCCACGCGGGCGGTCTCAGAGGCTGAAGAGAGAGGAGCAGATTCGGTCCTGGAGCTTAGGGAGGGCACAGCCCTGCTGAGGCCTCGCCTTTTGCTCGGTGATGGTGCTGCGGGACTTGTCCTCCTGCACTGAGAGAGAGACAAACTTATGTGATTACATGCCACTCATTTGTGGTAACAGCTTACAGTGCTGATAGGAGACTTACACACAATGCTTGGCCAACTACGGCTGTGGAACAAATCCGGCCCATTGCCTGTGTTTGTAAATAAAGTTTTGTTGGGACAGAGCCTCGCCTGTTCCTTTAGGAAATGCCTATGGCTGCTTTTGCCCTACACCAGCAGAGTCGAGTGGTGTAACCGAGACCACGTGGGCTTTACTGAAAGCTATTGCTGACCCTGCCTTAAGATATGAATTGATTCCACCTTTTCTCATATTTTCACTGTCCTTTTGGGCTAAAAGTAACACATATTCATTAAGTCAAAACATCACAAAACCACATCACCTAGAAAGGAAATGTTCCTGAAAACTAGCTTCCCAGGTGTGGGGCATGTTCCCCATTCGCGCTTGTTCTCTGCACGGAGATAAACTCTCCACTGGTGCCGCTCTATCAGGCTTTGTTAAGTCTTTAGAACTTCATAAATTGCAAAGGGCTAAACACTTCAGAAAGATGGTACAGTTGTGACACGTTTTAATACGTGAGCCTAGGACGCAGAGAATAGCATGAAGCTGACGTGTTCTAAACGTCCAAGCTGGAGAATCTACGGTGGAGTCCAACTGGGAGCTAGTGAGGTGAGTGGTTATGGCCTGAGCCTTGGCGTCGCTGGGCCCAGGCCAGATCTCCTCTTTTCCTGTGCAGCTACCCTTAGCCCCTCTGTGCATCAATTTCCTCACTTGTCAAAATAAGAGACATAGAGCAAGGTTGTTGAGTAACAAACAGAGGTAATGATGTGAAGCACTCCACGTGGTGCCTGGCACAAGTCAGACTAAATGAAAATAATTGCCATAATTTTAAATAAATATTGCAGTGTCTTGGTTAAAATATCTAAGGAAATTAATCTTTTAAAAATAACTACACAAAAAATTTAAAATTTACCTTTTCTAATTATAAAAATGGCTATTGTAGATCATTTGAATCTGAGTGAAATCATTCAAAAATTAAAATTACCTGTTAATCTCAGTACCTTAAAATTACTATGTTTACTGTTTTGTCATATTTCCTTCCAGTCTTTTTTCTGAACCCACATAGCTGTGCTCATTTATAAGAAAAGTTGAATTCTATTATATGTAACTGTGTGCCTTGTCTTTTACATTAAAACAATTTTCCAAATTGGAAAAAGTTTTAATACCCATTCCTGTGTTTTCCATGGATTTATTTCAAGTAGTTTAATTCCATAAATATGTTGTAGAGACCTATTACATGTCAGACACTCTGGCTGATGTTGAAAGGCTGAAAGAGGAATTAGACGTTAGCCCTGCCCTCAAGGAGCTCATAGTTTTTTATTAAGAAGAAGAAGAAGAAGAAGAAGAAGAAGAAGAAGAAGAAGGAGGAGGAGGAGGAGGAGGAGGAGGAGGAGGAGGAGGAGGAGAAGGAGAAGGAGAAGGAGAAGGAGAAGGAGAAGGAGAAGGAGAAGGAGAAGGAGAAGGAGAAGGAGAAGGAGAAGGAGAAGGAGAAGGAGAAGGAGAAGGAGAAGGAGAAGGAGAAGGAGAAGGAGAAGGAGAAGGAGAAGGAGAAGGAGAAGGAGAAGGAGAAAAGGAAAGGAAAAAAGAAAAAAAAACAAGCACATTTCTAATCCATAATACAAGGTGGACTCAGATAGGCATGATTTTTAAAAATAATACATACATACAAAATAATATTGAATGTAAACTGTAATTGAAAAATAATTTTAATAAATAAATAAAAACAATGATACAATGTGCTCAGAAGTAAATACAAAGTGGAGTTTTTCTCTTCCTTCTTTGAAATTTCTGTTACCTGTTTCCTCAATCCGATTTTTTTAAAGTCACCATCATTGGAGGGGAAACAGAGCTGGCAAGGACATTTTTTGCCAAGAAAGGTGAATTCGCCCCCACGCCCCGACCGTAAGCACTCTCTGGGAGGTATTTTGGAAACGCATCAAGTCCTTTTAAGGAAAAAAGAAATGAGGAGATTGCTATATCTCCCTCACCTTAGATAATAAAAGCTGGATCAGCATCAGAAACTGGAAACAAATTCTAGGAAACCTCTCTGAAGTTTCCACTAGGTGATCCAATTAAGATATGACTGGCAGCCATGAAAAGCTTTGGTACTGCCAAACCACAGAGAAATTTTAGATGTGAAACACAAGAAATATCTTGCTGGATAACCAAATATTTTTTAAAGGAGCCATATAGTAGAGACTTAAACTTCCAAGACATTGCTGACTATTTTTCTTGCCCTCCAGCCAAAGATAACCTAAGACAAGGGAAAACGCTGGCTATCCCACGAAAGCCAGACAAGTAAACAGAAATTTGCAATGAATCTTTCTTAGCCTCAGCAAAGCCAGGCCTAAAAATCCATCTTCAGCGCATTGAATGGAACCTCTTAGGTCAACTAACAAGACCCACCCCCCGCCCCCCGAGCTGAGGGGTGCTGACACTGCAGCACTCTGGAGTCCCCTGCCCTGTGTGCCTCCGTCTGCTGTCATACAGCACTTCCAACACTGGGCCCCTGATATTCTGGGCATCTCCGGAAGCTGCCAGCTCCCTCTGATTCCGAAGGAGAGCCCCACTCAAATACCATCTGGCCCCATATACGGTGAAACCATCATGGAAGGTTTCTTTTTTTTCTTTTTTTAAATATGTTTTTATTGATTTTAGAGAGGAAGGGAGAGGGGAGAGAGAAATAGAAACATTGATGAGAGAGAAACATCAATTGATTGGCTGCCTCCTGCATGCCCCGCACTGGGGATCGAGCCCGCAACCCAGGCATGTGTTCTGACTGGGAATCGTAGCGGCGACCTCTTGGTGCATGGCTTACACTCAACCACCAAGCAACACTGGCCGGGCATAGAGGGGCTCTGTGAGTCAGTCTAATCTAGATGACAGGTAATGGTACCAGTGAAGTCCAGGAGAAGTGGGCATCAAACTCACTTGACAGGCCTCCTTTTAAGCAAGGACATTAACCTTAAATGAGAAGTGTTTAAAAATCAGACTTCTCAGAATGACTATCAATAAAACAATAAACAAATGTTGGCGAGGATGTGGAGAAAAGGGAATCCTCATGTACTATTGGTAGGAATAAAGATTGGAAAACAGCATGGAGGTTTCTCAAAAAATTAAAAATTGAACTGCCTTATGACCCAGCAATTCCTCTTTTGGGGATATATCTGAAGAAACCCAAAACACTAATTCTAAAGAATATATGCACCCCCTATGTTCATTGCAGTGTTATTTATAACTAGAGGCCCAGCACATGAAATTATTGCATGGGTAGGGTCCCTAGGCCTGGCCAGTGATCAGGGCCAATTAAGGATTTCTGGCTGCCGGCCAGGGCCTCCCTTCGTTACACTCCCCCCGCCCCCCCCCCCCCCTTGGTGGTCAGCACACATCATAGCGAGCAATCGAACTCCTGGTCTCCCAGTAGAACTCCCGGGGGCACTCTTTGCATATTAGCCTTTTATACATATAAGATAGCCAAGAAATGGAAGCAACCCAAGTGCACATCAATAGATGAATAGATAAAAAAGCTGTGATACATATATACAATGCAATATTACTAGGCCATAACAAAGAATGAAATCTTACCATTTGCGACTTATTACACTTAGCATACTCCTTAAAGGGTATTATGCTAAGTGAAATAAGTCAGTCAGAGAAAGACAAATACCATATGATTTCACTTATATGAGGAATCTTAAGAACAATATAAATAAACAAGCAAAACAGAAACAGGCTCATAGATACAGAGAATAGACTGATAGTGGCCAGAGGTGCAAGGGTTGGGGGATGAGTGGAAAAGGTGAAGGAATTTAAAAGTACAAATTGGTAGTTACAAAATAGTCATGGGATGTAAAGTATAGCATAGTAAATATAGTTAACAATCTATATATATAAAAGCCTAAGTGACCGGAATGACGAGTCGCTACAACGTGCATTGACCACCAGGGGGCAGGCGCTCAATGCAGAAGCTGCCCCCTGGTGGTCAGTGCACTCCCACAGCCAACTCCCCTGGCCGGCCAACCTCCTGCAGCCCCTCCCCCCAGCCCCCGGGCTGGGACAAGGAACTGGGAGTGGATGGAGGCGGACATGGCCCCTTTTCCAGAGGGGCCAAGGGCCAGCTCCCTCCTTGGGGCCGGCAGCCAACCTTCCTTGCCCTGTTCCTCCCCCTGCCGGGCAGGCCCCAATCGGCCCACCACCCATCACCACAGTGGCAGTGTGGCAGAGAGGGAAGGAGGAGGGGGGGGAGGCGGGGAACTGAGCGGTGGTGGGGTGCCAATGATGGTGGTGTCGGTGTCCAGTGTCTGTTCCTTCCATGCCCGGCTCAGCGACCATCGCCTCCTCTCCAGCTTGACCCTGGTCAGCCTGGCCCCAATCGACCCTGATCCTAGGGACCCCACCCATGCACGAACTTCATGCACCAGGCCTTTAGTCTATAATAATAAAAGCATAATATGCTAATTAGACCAGACGTCCTTCCTTCCGGACAAAGCTGCAGTGGGCAGGGGCCGAGGTAGAGGCAGCAGAGGCCCCTGGCCACAGTGGCAGCAGGTGGGGACCGAGGCAGAGGTGACTGCCGCGGCGGCAGGGGCCAAGGCCCTTGCACAAATTTCATGCATTGGGCCTCTAGTACGGTAATAACTATGTATGGTACCAATTGGGTTCTGGAAATATCAGGAGGAATACCTTGTAAAGTATATGATTATCTAACCACTATGCTGTACATCTGAAAATAATACAAAATAACATTGTAGGTAAACTGCAATATTTTTAAAATGTACATATATATCCTTTAAAAAAATCAGACCGCTCCTAACTCCCTCCGATTCTTGAATGCTCACGTTGAGGACCAAGATAAGCAGGATAACCTGGGACCTAGGAAAAGGCCACTCATGTTGATGTACAATCATATCCCCTCATTCTTCTTAAAATACATCATTTTACATATTATTTCAGTTGGATTCTTAAACTTGCCCCATCAGTTAGGACATTTTGAGATCATGAAGCACTTGTTGAGGCCTCCTGAGAAGAATTAAATCCATTCTAGAATGAGGTTGAGATATCAATCGGACAAGCAATACTACGAAAGGCCTACTGTGAGCACACCCTTATACTATCCTCCATGTTTATGGGGGAGTAACAGAACAAACCCGAATGATACTGTAGTAGACACTGTTAATTGCTAACCCAACACCCATCAAGACTGCCATCTCCAGACTCCTAACAGACACTGATGTGGCCAAGTATAAACTCTCCAAAATATGCCAATGGCTTCAAAGACAATGGCCCAAGTATCAGCCTCAGGGAAGGGACCCGATGGGTCTAACTCAGTAATGGCAGTCCCATTCCCTTTGCATATTTGACCAATGAGATAGCAAAGTATTGTCTGTTGAGTGGCTTCTGAGAAAGAGTCCCTTGCTTAAAAAATAAAGGTCACTCAAGAAGAAATCTCTAAGAGATTTTCCTTTCTTGGTGTAATACCTGGACCAATAGCAGCCCTCTTACAGCCATGAGATACAACCATGAATATGAAAACTTCATACCCAAGTACAAAGTGATTTGCTGAAAATAACAGAAAGATGGAAAGAACCTTGAGGCAACATCGACCTGCTGATGTAACCCACTCTAGAACTATGCTATCTCCAGACTTCTCATAACATGAGATAAAATTTTTCTTAAAGAATAAGCCATTTTGAGTTGAATTTTTTACTCTTCGGTAATGCAGATACATAAACAAAAACACTTCTTTGAAGTACTGGCAGAGTGTACTGTCAGCCGATGCAACGGAGTCAGAATTTCGGAAAGAACAGTTTGGCCGTAAAGGAGCGTATAGGCCAGTGATGGCGAACCTTTTGAGCTCGGCGTGTTGGCATTTTGAAAAACCCTAACTTAACTCTGGTGCCGTGTCACATATAGAAACTTTTTGATATTTGCAACCATAGTAAAACAAAGACTTATATTTTTGATATTTATTTTATATATTTAAATGCCATTTAACAAAGAAAAATCAACCAAAAAAAAAAATGAGTTCACGTGTCACCTCTGACACGCATGTCATAGGTTCGCCATCACTGGTATAGGTAGAGATGTGCAACTCAGCTCTCAGAACTCTAAGTGTCTGTTGGGACATGGTAAGAAATTCCTCTTCCTGTTTTCAGTTCCAGGTCGCCAGATCAGTTAGGTCAAGCATCTTATCTGGAAAGGTGTATCTTTGGAGAAAGAAATTTTAAAACAAATGAACTCAGAAACATTTCAACTTACACCAGCTAGAAGAATGTATAAGTTACGGAAGTAGGTGAAGTAAGCAAGATGCTTCTAACTTCTTAAGATCCATCTGATAAAATGGAACCCAGTAAGTGAATTTTAACTGGAATTTTAGGTTTTAATTAATTTCTTTTTTTCAAACATAATTTACATGCATACAGGAAATGTCCAGATCTTAGGGATACTATTCCATGTTTTGAAAAAGGCTTATCAAGACAGAGAGCATTGTCATCACCCTCCAGAGTGTTCCCTCATGCTCCTTCCCAGTCAATCTCCGCAACCCACGAAGCAACCATAGACCTGATTTCTATTATAGTAGGATAAATTTGCCTATTTTATATTTTCACATAAATGATATCATGCAGTATATTCTTTTCTGTGTAAGATTTCCTTCACTCAGCATGCTATTTTTGAGATTCATCCATGCTGTTGTATGCAGCCATAGTTCATGCTTTAGGAGTATTCCATTGTGTTTACCCATTCTCTTGTTGATGGCTACCTAGGCAGTTTCTAGTGGTGGCTATTATGAATAAAGCTATTATAACCTTTCTTCTATAAGGCATTTTTTGTGAATGCATATTTTTATTTCTCTTGAACAAATACCTGAGTAGAATTCCTGGATCATATATAAGAAACTCACAAATTAGTTATACCATTGTACATTCCCACCATCAACATGTGAGAATTCTGGTTGCTCCATCTTCTCTCCAATAGTTGGTGCTGTTCTTAACAAAAGGAAGATAAACAATCCAATCAAAAAATGGGCAAAGGACCTAAATAGACGCTTTCCAAAAGAGGACATGCAGAAGGCCAAGAGACATATGAAAACATGCTCAAAGTCACTAATCATCCAAGAGATGCAAATCAAAACGACAATAAGGTACCATCTCACACCTGTCAGAATGGCTGTCATCAACAAATCAACAAACGACAAGCATTGGCAAGGATGTGGAGAAAAAGGAACCCTCGTGCACTGCTGATGGGACTGCAGACTGGTGCAGCCACTGTGGAAAAAAGTATGGAGTTTCCTCAAAAAATTAAAAATGGAACTCCCATTTGACCCAGTGATCCCCCTTTTAGGAATATACCCCGAGAAATCAGAAACACCAATCAGAAAGGATATATGCACCCCTATGTTCATAGCAGCACAATTTACAACAGCTAAGATTTGGAAACAGTTTAAGTGCCCATCAGCAGATGGGTGGATTAAAAAACTGTGGTAGATCTACACTATGAAATACTACGCTGCTGTAAAAAAGAAGGAACTCTTACCATTTGCAAGAGCATGGATGGACCTGGCGAGCATTGTGCTAAGCGAAATAAGCCAGTCAGAAAGATAAATATCACATGATCTCACTCATTTTTGGAATATAATGAACAACATAAACTGATAAACAAAAATAGAGCCAGAGAAAAAAATATTTTAGAATATAATAGAAGTAATCCTGTTATTTGCATATTTTTAATTAATCCTACAACTTTTCTGATATTATACTATATTAGTACAGTTTTGGTTATATTATATTTTAAATCTCTTTTTCTTGAAATATTAATGTTTATTGCATGTAACATTATTATATTTAAAATTGTTTTTCTTGAAATACTTTTTAAAAATAGTTGGTGTTGTTGATCCTTTTCATTTCAGCCAATCTAGTGAATATGTAATAATTTTTTAATTATCATTTTATTTTGCATTTCCTAATTGATTTAATGATATTGAACACGTTTCAGTCTGATTATTGGCCATTTGTATACCTTCTTTCATCAAAGTGCCTGTTTATATCTTCTGTCCATTTTTTTTAATTGGGTTAACTTTTTATAGGAGTTCTTTACATATTCTTAATACAAGTTCTTTGTCAGATATATATTTTGAATATTTTCCCCCAATCTGTGATTTGTCTATCTTCCTTGATGGTATTTTTCTACAAGCAGAAATTTTAAATTTTGATGAAGTCTCACTTGCATTGTTTTAAAGATTTGTGTTTTCTGTATCCTTTCCAATAAATTTTTGCCTAGCCTCTAGGTTTTTTTTTCTAGTAGCTTTAGTGTTTTAAATATTACATTTATTTATTATATACATCTCAAACTGATTTTCTGTATAAGTTTCATTATATATATGTATGTGTGCGTGTGTATGTATGTGTGTGTGAATATATACATATATATTATGTACACAATATATTCATGCACACACATAATGGAATATCTCATTGTTTCAGTACCTTTTATTGAAGAGATTTTCCTTTCCCCATTAAATTGCTTTGACACTCTTATCAAAAAGTATTTAGTCATATATTTATGGGTTGATCTCTGAATGCTCTATTTGCCCCACTGATCTACGTGTCTAGCTTTTCATCAGTACCATGCTAATCTGATTAGTAGTCTTGAAGTCCACCAACTTTGTTCTTTTCTTTCAAGATTCTTTAGGCTAATCTTGGTCTTTTGCTTTTCCAGATAAATTTTAAAATTATCTTATCAATTTCTGGATAAAAGCCTTTAAGCAATATATTAAAGGTGATGGAACAGGCTTTGCTATGGAAAAGATGAAAGGAACTGTGAGGTGGCAAGGATGTGGGTGGGGGTGGAGAGAGCAAATGACATTTGCATGGAGGACAATTAAGAGCTTTTCTTGCTTAAAACAAAGATCATGAGCCAGAATGGAGATTTCTATGGACTAAATTATGTTCTCCCCCTCAACATTCATATGTTAAAGCCCATAACGCCCAATGGCATTTGGATATAGGGCCTTTGGGAAATAATTAGGTTTAGATGAGGTCCTGAGGGTAGAACACCCAGAATGGGATTAGCGCCTTTATAAGAAGAGAGTTTGCTTCTCTGCCATGAAGGAGAGTGAGGAGAAGCTGTCTGCAAGCCCTGAAGACAGCCTCACCAGGGAACCAAATGAGCCAGCACCTTTATCTTAGACTCCCTGCCTTCAGATCCGTGAGGAATGCATTCCTGTTGTTTAAGGCACACAGTCTGCGGTATTTTGTTATTGCAGTCCGAGCTGACTAGCACGGATCTCAGGCATAAGGGGAAAATTATCATGGGCCTTAAAGTTGACAATTTATTTTGATTCAAGGGGCCATTAAAACTTACAAATGGCAGATTGATTGCATGTATTTATAGCCATTCCCTTCCTAAACCCTACTTAAATGACAGTAAAGGAAAATATTAAACTCATAAATGCTAAGAGAATGGGAGAAGAGATATGTCAGTCAACTTTTTTAAGGTGGAAAGCAGATGGGGTGGGGAGGTAGCTGACCTACACGGAGCAGAGGAAGCCGACACCAAAAGGACACCAGGGAGAAACCAGCCATTTGTCACGCTGAGCCCAGAAAGGATCAGGAACTAGAGGCAACGGCTCCCATGGACGTGTGGGGCCGACACAGGAGCAGAGCGGCCACCGATCCCTTCCCACAGCCACGGAAGAGCAGCACCGTCAGACAGGAACAGAATGCAAGCATGGATGTGTTTCAGATTTTCCAGTCGCCACTTTAAGAGAAGTGAAGTTCATTTTAATAATACATTTTACTTAACCCAATATATTATCATTTCAGCATGTAATCAACGTTTTTAAAAATTGTAATAAGATACCTTACTTCTTTTTCATAACGTTTTCAAAATCCAGAATGTATTTTTACACTCACAGCACATCACAGTTCTGACCAGCACATTTCCAGTGCTCAGCGGCCACACGTGGGGAGTGATGGTACCGGACAGCAGCGCCTAGACTTTCAGAACCAGGCGGTCCTGAACTCAAAGGCACAGGCACAGGAAGGAGTCTGGGGTCCAGAGCTGAACCAAGAAAGAGAATTTTGAATAAAAGCCTGCATTCCAGCTTCCTCTCGTCCAAAAGCCCCGCATACAAGCAATTGATCTCCTCACTCTGGCCCCCAGTTCACAGGATTGAGTCCTCTTAAGGCCTTGGAAGAAACAAATGCAATTTGGAGAGCAAAATAAAAACTTCAGAAATCGCAAACTTCAGAGAGCTAGTAGAATATATCCCATCCATAAAACAATACCAGGATACTCTAAAAATAAATAACAAAGACATTCTGAAAATTAGAAAATATGATAGCTAAGTAAAAATGTCAATAGAGGGGCGGATGACACAGACAAATTAATCCCTCAGGTGAGGATAAAGCTAAAGGTAGGAACAATAGAAAAGATATAGTATTCGAGAATCAATCCATGACATGAAGGAGTTTAAAAACAAAGGAATAGAAGAGATTTTGACAGGAAATTCTATGAGAAAAATTTCCCATAAGGAAGGGGCTGCTCTTTTTGTTATAAGCCTTATAAGCCATTTGACTTTCAAAAGTATAAGCAAATATTACTTTGATAGAAATTTAAAATTATTTTAAAAATAAAAACTGTGATAGAAATGAAAAAAGCAATCAGGTTTTGCTTAAGTGTCTGAGGATGGGGTGACGGAATGATGAACGGTTCTTCATGGACACATGTCTGTTGCTAGTACCTGGTAAACATTAAATCATCAGAAGCAACAAAGCCATGAGAGAAATGGCCTCCCTCCCCCCCACCCCCACCCTGGTGTTATGGTGTTGTTTTCATGCAATAACAAAAATCTCCAGGCTTCAAGCTGCTGAAAATCTTGTTTGGGCTTCACTGTACTTTGTTTAAATTCAGAATCTGTGGTCTAGACATTACTGTGGCGCTTGGCATCAGCATCCCAGAGACATGAAGCTCAAAGGAAAGGAAGGACAGGAAAGGCTTCAGCAGAGTCCCCTGGAGGAGCCTCAGCAGCGCGTGCTCACACCCTACGGGCAGGCCTGTCCTCAGCGCCGACTGGGCCAAGGCTGCCAAGAGTGAAAAGGACAAAGTGGCAGCAGAGTTCCTGGGCTGTTCAAGCAGCTTCATGATGCGCCTGGGGGAGGAGGAGAGGAGAGAGGGTCCACGGTGCCTTCAGTGGGTCCCTGCCACCAAGAACCAGCCACAAAGAACATGGGAGAAAGGGGTCAAAGTACAGATGCCCTAGCCTGCCCTACATTTTGAAAGGACACCAACCCTTGCCCTGCCCCCATTAATTCCCATGCACACCAACCCAAATTAGGGAAACATTGGGACCCATTTGAGTGCTTCTTAATTAGAATCACTGTAGAATTCTTTCCTAATATAAGTGTCTAGGATTCGCCCCTAAATGTATTGACTCAACATCAATAAATGTGAGACCAGAGACTTTTTTTTCTTTTTTAAATCATTTTTTTATGTTTCAATTGCAGTTGACATACAAATTATATGAGTTTCAGGTGTACATTCCAGTGATTAGACATTATATAACTTATTAAGTGATTATCCTGATAAATCTCATACCCATCTGACACCAAACTTAGTTATTAGAATATTGTTGACTATATTCCCTATACTGTATTTTACATCCCTATTACTATTCTGATTACTTCTTAACCCCTTCACCTTTTCACCAATCCCCTTTACCCCCGCCCCTTCCATCTGGCAATCGTCAAAGTATTCTCTCTATCTATAAGTCTGATTACATTCTGCTGGTTCGTTTATTTTGTTTTTTAGATTCAATTGTTGATAGATATGTATTTATTGCTAATTTAATGTTCTTTTTTTCCCTCCTTCTTCTTAAAGAAGACTCTTTAACATTTCACATAATACTGGTTTGGTGGTGATGAACTCCTTTAGCTTTTTCTTGTCTGGGAAGCTCTTTATCTGTCCTTTGTTTCTAAATGATAGCCTTGCTGGGAAGAGTGATCTTGGTTGTAGGTCCGTGCTTCTCATCACTTTGAATATTTCTTGCCACTCCCTCTGGCCTGCAAAATTTCTGTTGAGAAATCAACTGACAGTCTTATGGGAGCTCCCTTGTAGGTAACCAACTGCTTTTCTCTTGCTGCTTTTAAGATTCTCTCTTTGTCTTTAACCTTTGGCATTTTTTTAATATATTTTATTGAATTTTTACAGAGAGGAAGGGAGAGGTATAGAGAGTTAGAAACATCAATGAGAGAGAAACATCAATCAGCTGCCTCCTGAACACTCCCCACTGGGGATGTGCCTGCAACCAAGGTACATGCCCTTGCCTGGAATCAAACCTGGGACCCTTGAGTCTGCAGGCCAATGCTCTATCCACTGAGCCAAACCGGTTAGGGCAACCTTTGGCATTTTAATTATGACGTGTATTGGCGTAGGCCTCTTTGGGTTCACCTTGTTTGGGACTCTCTGTGCTTCCTGGACTTGTATGTCTATTTCCTTCACTAGGTTAGGGAAGTTTTCTGTCATTTTTTCAAATACATTTTCAATTTCTTTTTCTTCTCTTTCCAGCACCTCCATGATATGAATGTTGGTATGCTTGACGTTGTCCCAGAGGCTCCTTACACTCTCTTCATTTTTATTAATTCTTTTTTCTTTTCGCTGTTCTAATTATGTGTGTTTTGCTTCCTTATATCCCAAATTGCTGATTTGATTCTTGGCTTAATTAATTCTATTGTTGATTCCCTGTAAATTTTTTTTTGTTTCAGTTAGTGTATCCTTCATTTAGGACTGGTTCTTTTTATGGTTTCTATGTCCTTTTACATGCTGTTGAAGTTCTGCCTAAGTTCCTTCAGCATCCTTATAACCAGTGTTTTGAATTCTGCCATCTAGTAGATTACTTGTCTCTATTTTGTTTAGTTTTTTTTCTGAAGTTTTATTCTTTCTTTCATTTGGGACATGTTTCTTTGTCTCCTCATTATGGCAACCTCCCTGTGTTTGTTTTTATGTATTAGGTAGAGCTGCCACTTATCTGAGGCTTGGTAAAGTGGCCTAATGTAGTAGGTGTCTTTAGGGTCCAGTGTCGCAACCTCTCCACCCAAGCTTGGCACTCTAGGTGAGCCCCTGTGTGTGCTGTGTGCACTGTCCTGTTGTAGTTGAGCCTTGATTGCTGTTGGCATCACTGGGAGGGATTGACCCCTGGGTATTACTTGTGGAGATGGTAGGGTTGTAATTGGCATGGTCTGCAGCTGTCTACCAGGTTCACTGGCTCAGGATCCTCCTGGGAAGTACAAGGTCAGTCACTGCCTCTGCCATTTCTTTGGCCACCAGGCACAAGCTACAGAGTGGTCTGCATTTTTTAAAGAGTTCGGAAGGTGATTCTGATATACTCCTCTATGAGTAGTGTGATCAATGGTTCTCAAACTTGTATGTAGTTTAAAATCTCTAGGGTAGTGTTGTAGAAATGACATTTCCTAGGTTCTGCACCCTCTAATTTGTGAGGTCTGGGATGAGGCCCAGGAATCAGTGTTTTGACTGACTTCCTAGTGAATGGATGCAGGTTGTCCTGAGAACTCACTCTGGGAAAACCCAGCTGCAGGCTCTGGAGCTTCTATTAAAGTCAAACCAGGTCTCCATGAGATCCCTGTGATTACAACCACCTTACTTCATGGCTGGAAGAACTCTACATGGGAGTCTGGGTCCAAATATCCAGATACTTCCCAACCACACTTGTCAATTGCACCTACACTCATGAATTTGAAAAAAGTAGAAACAGTTTGGAATAGGGTTTGTATTGGACTTAACTTTCAACCCAAGAACTTTTATCCCATTTCTTTCTTGTTGAATGACCTTGAGCATGTACTGCTGGGAGAGGAAGTATTTATTCTATCCATTTATTTAAACCATCTCTGCTGAAAAAAATAGAATCATCACACGCTTGGGACCTGCATGTTATGATGGTGGGTGGTATGGCCACATGTGTGAGTATCCGTGCATGTTATGCAAATGCTCTCACATACAGCACTCAGGAATTGGAGTTGAGCCAAGGGCAAATATTAATGAGACATTTGATTAAGATCAAGCCCTGCCCACTCATTTGAAGTGTGTGTTAACAAAGCGTCAAGAAAAGGGATCTGAGTGCCAGTTCTCCAGGAACATGTGGGGGGCAGGCCCAGTCTGTGTGTGTGCTGCCTGGGAGGCAAATATGCACATTTCCAGCTGCTGGGAACCAGATGAGAGAGTGGCCCGTGTCACACTACTCCTGCGGGAGAGGGAATGGGCCTCTGGAAGAAAACATTTCAGATAAGATCTATAGGCCAGAGCAATGCTCTGGGCAAGTCCAAAGGCCTGCAGAGAGAATGCAGCTCCCTCCAAAGGCAATTGCCAGCCTTTGCTTCCCTGGGGACACTCTCCTTGAGACCTACAGCTCTGCGTGGAGAACCAAGACTGAGAGGAATTATAAAAATGACCAGAATGAGGCTGTCCACTGGTCTCCAAATGAGACAAAGCTGCCTGTGTCTAGAAACTCTGACTGCCCTCTTGGCTCCAGGAAGCAGGGTGCACCACAGGCGTTCAAACTAGGTCCTTAATTAACCCTCCCGCATCTACAATGTTCTGAGTGTGAACAGCAGGCAAGGGTGCACACAGCAAAGCTCACCCCTAGAACTGGCCTGGACTTATACTCAGGAATGCCTTATGCCCTGAGCGCAATCCAAGGCCATGTTAGGCCTGGATTGTTCATGACAATGATACCACCTCCATTTTCTGAGCAATAACTATGGGCCAACCTCTAAGTACTTTATGTATATGTGCCTCATTTATCTTTACAACAATCTTAGTATCTTCTCCATTTTTTCAACAATAAAACTGAGGGTCAGAGAAGCTTCATCATCTGTCCAAGGCCACACAACTAAGAACTAGAACACGAGTCAGCCTCACACATGTACCCATAGTTTTCACTGCCATCCTATCCACATGATGAACTGTCTACTGTGTTTCAGTTGAGCTCCTTTTTGGAGAAAAGAATCAAAATGAAAAGGGTTAGGATCATTTTGAGGGAAATCTGGAGGAGTTTAAAACCTAAAAAATGCAGTGTAAGAACTCCTGATAATTGGTAAAGAGAAAGGATGACGGAGGAAAACCTACAGGCACGGTCTTTCTGGTAAAGCACAATATCGAGTCAGATTGCTCCAATGTCACTTTGTGATGCTGACCAACTGTCTTCATTGTGCAGATTATTCCCTATTTTCAAAAAATGTTGCATGGATTTTTTTAAAATATTTTTTTTATTGATTTCAGAGAGGAAGGGAGAGGGAAAGAGAGATAGAAACATCAATGATGAGAGAGAATCATTGATTGGCTGCCTCTTGCACGCCCCCCACTGGGGATTGAGCCTGCAATCCGGGCATGTGCCCTTGACTGGAATCAAACCCAGGACCTTTCAGTACCCAGGCTGATGCGCTATCTAATGAGCCAACCCGGCTAGGGCTGCATGGATTTATTTTTACATAACCTCCATTTATATGTTATAGAAGTGCTCATGGCCCATACTAAGGGAAAACTGACATACTGGTCTAGGAGCTGTGGGTGATAAATATGAGACAGCCTCTTCCTGCAGGGATCTCACTCCCATTTCTGAGACGGGATTGACTCTCATAGAACAACTAGAGAACAAAATATGGACCTCCTAGTCCATATGGTGCTTTGTGCAAACTTAAAAGAAAAAAAAAAAAAGAATGTATCTTACTTGGAGAGATTTACCTTACACGAGGGTATGCTGCTTGCAAGCAGAGAGCATGGACTAGATTTCTGCCCCATTTCACCTCCGTGGCCAGATGCCTTTGTGCATTGCACAACTTACACAAGCGTTTTGAAAGTAAGACCCAAAAAGTGAATTTAATCATATTTCAGACACCTTATTACCAATAAAAAGAAAACAACTGAGACTCTAACTATCAAAGAACATTACACACTTAAACCTCGAAATCCTCCAACCTCACTGCATCCATTCCTTATATCTGCCTTCTCTCTTTTTTCATTGTCTGGATCACCTGTGCTTCTATCTTGCAACCCATTCCCTCTCACTGACAGATGATCTCTTCTTTCTATTGACTCATTCTAACCAATAAACAAATGCTGTGCTATCTCTCAGCTTAAACAAACAAACAAACAAACTTTGATCTCATCCTTGGCTCAATTCTCTCTGCTCTCCTGCTCAGCAGACCTCCTCAAAGAAAGTTATCAATACTCACTTCTCCATGCCCCCTCCTATCATCTGACTCTCTGCCCTCTTTCTAAGTCTGGCCCAGACCCTCCCACCCCTCAGGGACCTGGAACTTACTGTGACATCTATCCTGAGCCTTTGAGCTTCACTCATAATAGAGACAGTCTCATTTTGTCATCCTGATATATGACTGTGGAGAAGCACTAATTCTGGTAAGCGATTGGGCTCCCTGGGTTTTTTTCTCATTACCTTTAGGTCCTTATTCCTCCTTTTCTTCCTTTGTATTCAAATATTTGTCACCACCAGTCCTTCATTGTCTTAAATGCTTTTCAGCAACTTTTAAAATAGAGAAGCCCATTTAGTCAGGCCTTGTGAACTCCAATACCTACAGAGCCCAGGCAGCTGGGAGTGAATGAATGACTCTCTAGGAAGAAGCAGGTCATAGATAAAGAGGAGTAACACCTGGGCTTAGTGTTGGAAGTACAATAGGGCGTGGTAGGACCACAGACAACTGAGAATGGACAACTGTTCTGTCTGAAGGAGACAGCTGCTGCCTAGTTCAGGTCGATTACTGCTTAGCAGGAATATGTGCTAATGTTGTCCCAAATTCTGATTTTTTTAAGAGAAAGCAGAAATCCAGCTTTTTAATGTAAAATCTCCAAGTATTTAAATATTGGCTACTAATTCAGATTTTCTACCCAACACTGTGTGAACCAACCAGCCAGAAGCCAATCACAATACATAAAGGGACTAGAGCTGGCCTCCAGGCCTGCCATTTGCAACCTTGGCCTGATACTTTCATCTTGAGTTCAACCTCCCTTTGATTATGTCTCTCTAGTTCCCCACAATTTCGTTATTTCTAATTCTCTCAAGCTCTGACTTGGTTCTTAGAAATCAGAACCAGGAGATGGATGGACAGAGAGTGTTTTTTCCCACACCCTGAACTTAGAGCTTCATTACCGATTCACATTACAATTGTGAGTCAAGATTCCCTCCCCGCCAACCACCCCCTTCTTCTTTCCTTAGGTTGTTTCTGTTCTAAATCAGAGCACAAAGAATAAAGTTCCAGGGTGACCCACCAGATGACAGAAACACCCGATGGAAATTACTCCCATTGTTTGTGAACTGAAAAGCCCCAAGCATGGTCTGACCAGAAACTTAAATGGCAAATGAGACAAGCACCAGGGCCAAAAGGAACCAAAGCCTAACAGTTTTTCCTTATTTAACATGGGCATGGCCAGTGAAAATTCTCCCTGTTTCTTTCTTTTAAGAGTGACGACTGCTCAGGCAAGAGGCCTGAGGCCTTGTGTAGTGCTGAGCCCTCAGCAAGGCCATCCTGACATACATTCACCCAAAGTTTAGGGGCCTGGAGATGAGGAAGCCTCCACAGTCACCCGGCTGAAGCTAGCGAAAGACCTCTTTTAGGGTTAGAAGGTTAGCCTGCCTAAAATACCATATTCATTCCTGAGAAAAAGAACATGCCACTCATTTACCTCAGCATTATGTTGCCAACTGTTCCGGAAAGACTTTTTGCAGGGGAGAAGGTTCACCTGGCGTTGAGAGGGACATTTAGTGCGGAACTTAAGGCATTGCAGAGTACATTAGTGCTCACCAATATCCATATTTCCCAGATCCCTTTGCAGTAAGTTGACCACATGACTAGTTTTGGCCAATGGAATGGCACTTGGTGTTAAAGTGGTTAAGTGTCTGGTGCTCCTTTTATCCTCTCTCTTCTGTCCACATTACTAGCAGCATTTGGCTAAGATGGCAAAGACGCACACAATGATCCTTGAGCCACTGCCTGGAGGAGAGCTGCCGTGGGAACCACCTAACTTCAGTGAACTTGGCTTGAATGAGAATTAAACTTGCATTTGGGGTTTTTGCAGTTCTATTGAGATATAGTTGACATATGAAATAAGCTCATAAGAAGTCACTGAAATGTGGACAGCAGCCAGCATTAATGACCAGTACAAATGAGAAATTAGAAAGACTAGTAAAAATATACCCACAGACCTTCCCGTGGCCACTCGGCTGAGCTCCAGGAAGGGGAAGCAATTTCTCTTCACCCACCACAGGAGAAAGAGCAACTACAAGGGTTAATCCCAGGTCCTGAGACAATGGCCACCTTTTCTCTGTGCTGGTGTGGCCCAGATTCCCAGGTCTTTGGAACCCATCCAGAATGTGGCTCCCTCGACTGCAACACTCCCATGGTGACCAGCCGACATGGCTCAGTGGTTGAGTGTCGACCCATGAACCAGGAGGTCACAGTTCGATTCTGAGTCAGGCTCGATCCCCAGTGTGGGGTGTGCAGGAGGCATCCAATCAATGATTCTCTCTCATTACTGATGTGTCTATCTCTCCTTCTCCCTTCCTCTCTGAAATTAATGAAAAAAAAAAAAAAAAAAAAAAAAAAACCTCCCCTGGCCACCACAGCTTCTTCTCCTTGTTGGAGCTTGAGCAGGGAAGCCGTGAGCAGTTCCTCAAAGTGCAGCTCCGTCAAGGTTGCCTGGAGCTTTAGCAATGAGACGTAGTTTTGAAAGAATAAGTGTTTCTCCACAGACCAGGTGGAACAAAGAGAGATCCATGCTTGATTGTAAGAAAACCGTGCTGTCTGCCCCAGGTAGACGGATGAGAGGAGCTAGGACTTTGGTCCTTCTGTCTATTGTATTAAACTGCCTTGACAAAGTTTTAGCAACTGCTTTGATTCTAGAGAAGTTACTCCAGAATGACAAATTTGGTTTTTCAGACTTCAATTATGAAAGCGGAAGCTCTGCTCATCCAGATGTAAAGAGAGGCCCTTAACTCCATTAAATGGAGGCAGTAACAGGTACAGATTGAACTGGCTGCAATCTAAAGGGGTCCATCTTTGCCCTAGCCAGTTTGGCTCGGTGGATAGAGCCTCGGCCTGCAGACTGAAAAGTCCCAGGTTCGATTCTGGTCAAGGGCACATGCCCAGGTTACAGACCAATCCCTGGTGTGGGGCATGCAGGAGACAGCCAATCAATGATTCTCTCTCTTCATTGATGTGTCTATCTCTCTCTCTCTCCCTTTCTCTCTGAAATCAATAAACGTTTATTTTAAAAAAAAGGGGGGGTGTCCATCTTTGCTGATTAAAAGAAAGAAATAAAAAAGGAGAAGGAAGAAGAGCAGAAAGAAGCAGTGTGTGTGCATCTTTGCTTGATACTAATGCAGCAGGACTCATGTGTGGCCGTGCTGGAGCCCAGTATTCCATTATTTGGAAAAAATTCACACTCTCCATCCATCCATCATTATTTTTGGATTAATTTGTCATTCTCGGCATGATGCTAGACACCCCGTGGTTTGACGCCCTCGGTTCACCAATCCAAGGCAAAAGCTTTGTTTCCTGCCCCGTTAGCACCAGGCGGTAGGAAACATTAACTTCAGTTTCGTTCAGGCCACCACTGCCCGGGCCAGGTGACCAGGAACCAGGCTGTCGGGTTGGGGACCATGCCGGCACGTGTCAGCTCCGCACTGTGATGCGGTTCCAGCTCCGATGCCTAAAAGAGAGAATCCTGTTGGCCCAGCTTGGAGAGCAAGCCCACTGCCTGGCTGGGGAGGTGCATCTTGATTGACAGCCTACTAAGCGGGTGAGCTAATTCCCTGGAATGCACAGAATGGGGATGAGGGCATTTCCTGGAAAGGAAATGGGGTGCTATTAGCATGAATGGGGAGCAGCAAAATCAACAAATGTCCACTCTACCTCCTCCCTAAGTGAATATATTTGATTTTAGCCCAGGTCTTCTGGAAACGGAGCCAGGGAGAGGCAGACAAGGGTGCCTTGGCCTGACCGTAAAGGGGAGAGCACCATCCCATAAAACATCCCACACTGGAAACTTACAAGGTGCCTATATGCACATTTCCTCCTGGGAAAGTATTAGTCTTCTATTTCACAAATGAGGGAAGGCGGGCAGGGGAGAGAGAAATGCTGTCCAAGATCATCAGCCAAGCCAAGAGCCCGCATGCGCCAGGACAGTCTGGTTCAAGGCTCTGACTCCTGGGCCCAAGCCTCTCTCTCAGGGAGCTTCCCTGCCGACAGGAGAATTCATGGGTGCCCCTGGGGAGCCCCCAACCACCACTGGAAAAACTTCTCAAAGCACACAGCTGGGGCTGGGAGGTGCCGCTGTGGGGCAGGCCTTGGCGTTGAAGGGATTGGGGGAAGAGGGTTAGACAGGGGGAGGGGGCAGGGAGGGGGTGGGGAGAGACCCCTGGTGAAAATTTTCAAGCGTGAAAATATCTTCCTGAAAATACAGGGTCTGTGTGCAGTAGTGTCGATATAACTGACCTCTGTCTTGAGTTGGAGCTGGGAATAGAATTTTCACAGGAAAAGGGAAATGCATGGGTGTGGGGCTGCCAGCAGCAAAGGAAGTTTCCAGGCGACTTGTCACGGCACGATTTATAGGCAGACGTCTCAGAGGGGCCGTACGGGCTGTGGAGAGCGTGTGATTTGCTGGTGGTGGAGCCTGGCACCTGGCACCCATCCACATGACCTAACTCGGCATGCACGTGCGGCGCCCCGACGCAGCCCTATCTGGGCGGTTGGAACGAAAAGAACAGAGAGAAAACGCACTCGTCCGAAGGGGAAATAGAAATGGGACTCAGAAAGGAAAAAAATATTGACATGGAGCTGGAGGAAATGTCTGGGATGGGTAGGAGTCCCCCATGGCCTGTCCGACACCCGACAGCAACTAAACGTGCCCTTCCATCGGGACAGACACAGAGGACAGCGGCTGCCCAGGGCTTCTGAAGGGAAGGCAAGTCCCTCCCGGCGGCTGGGCTGGGCCCACTGGGGAATGCACAAACGGACAGTAAAGGACACCCTCGCCCTCCCAGGGCTTTCCCCAGAGGCAGCGGAGGCCAGAAAGAAGCAGCCTGCGGCTCCTCCGAGGGAGCCAATTAGTCTGCAAGGCATGACAGTGGCGCAGTCCTGGGGGAGAGGCCGCCGAGTCTGCCGAGCCCGCGGCCGGTGCCAGAGCTAACAATCCACCGCACAGCCGTCTGGGCCAGCTCGGAAAAGCAAACTGCTTTCCTCCGGGTCTCGGTGGCTGCGGCTCAAAACCTTCTGCACAGCCGCCTTTGCTCCCCCCCAGGCCCCTCCCAGAAGCCCACACATCTGTGTACACACTTGAAAGTAAACATGCATAAAAGCAGGATCCCAGGGCGGGTGGCAAGGGCCTCTGAGGTTCTTCTCGGGCGCACCCCGCCCCGGGAAAGCCACCCTGGACAGGCCCTCCTTGTCGCCTTGCGAGGAGGGCGAGAACTCCTCAGGACATCATACCTGCTTTGCGGCTCTCCATTCAACACAAACAGCTTTGAGGTCTGCAGCACAAATTTTCTTTCCCCAATGACATCTTACAAACTTCTGAAATCGGCTCCGAGGGTATAAAAGCCTGAGTTTCTTTTCAAGTTCCTTGGAAACCCTCCAACCCAAGACCCGTCCCCACCCCACCCCACCCCCAATTTTACCAAAGCTTTTCTTCCCACTAAGACAGCAGAAGCGAAAGACCGCGTCTACTCCGTGTGAGCTTATTCACGTCCACTTTCCAGATCTGCTCTCATCGCATCGACCCCCCGGGTGGCAGGGACGGAGAATGCCAGCCTGCTTCCGGAAGGCACGCTGTGGCTCTGAGACTGGCTTGGGGAGATCGCAGAGAGAGGGTTTGAAGCCAAGCTAACTCAGGTGCCGCTGAACGGGGACCAAAGTGCTACGCTTTGGCCAACGGGCAGAGGGGGCAGAGTCGTCCTTAGCGCATCTGCCAGGGAGCCAGCTAATGGCCGGGTCACCTTGAGGCTACATTACTGACCGATCGCTTAACTTTTTCTCTCACTCGAGTCTCCATAAAATGGCCCAGGTATTAGTTGCCACATCCAGGAGGCTCAAGGTTATGGTAATGGGCAAAGTAGTGAGAACGCCAGCAGCTGGCATTGTGCCCCTAAAACATCAGCCTCCTCAGGCTGGCAGCTGCCAAGGGCCCGCCTCGGGCTGGCAGACACCTTTCCCCATCTGTCAAGGTCCACCTCACACATCACCTCCTCCGTCAAACCCCGCCCATCTGAGCAGACCCACTCGCCCCTCCTCCAGCCCCTAGAGCCGTGGTCTCCAACGTCTTTGACTCGTGTGCGCCCTAAAACTGGCTTGAAAATCCATACGCCCTCTCGCACAGTTTTAAGATGACATAAAAAATCTTTTATTGTAAGTTTAAAATAGCTGCAGAGGTTGGCATTCCCTTAGTACGTATTGTAAATGTTAGCATTTTAAAATAAAACTATTACGTCACTCTTTTAAATACTGACAATCGAATCTAACTCTTGGAGCAATTCTATACCTATCATAAACAATTCTAAAAATATATGAAAAGTCTTCTTTATCAACCTATTGTTCCACAGTGTCCTTGAACTCATATTTCCATTCTATATACTCTTTGTACTTTTTAACAACTGTCGTATGCTTTTATGTTTAAAGTGGTTTTCATTCATGATCATTGTATCAATTCTTCCCTGCAACAACAAAAAAAATGTAAATACATTGAAATGTTAATTTTATTGTCACTGTAAGTCTGTGAGTTTTAAGCAGATTTTTCTAGACCTAGTTATAATTGCAATAATCATCAGACTATAATTCATCAATATAATATAAATATATCATAAATTTTCATAATTATTAAACATAAGAGTAAAGTTTATTAAAAATTCACCCCTTAAAGAATTGAAATGGCACTTTTTTCAATTTGCTGATGGATCATGTATGAAAATTATGTGTTGCTAGAATGAGAGAGAATTCAGAATCAGTTCTCTTCCTAGGTTACATTTTTAATGAGAAAACTCTGAGGAACTTTTTCCCCCCCAAACAAGAGTGAATAAGAGGCGTTTTATGTCAGAAATCATATAACAATCTTCTATCAGAAATTAGTAATGGCCTAGCAGCTGACATATCAGTCTGGTCCTCCTTCAATTTTGTTGAAAGAAAAGAATCAGAAACCCTGAGACCCTGAATCGTATTTGTTGCCCAGTCAGCAGTCATTCACTTTCCTACCTCTGGGAAATATACCGAAAAGACGACACCAAAGCTTCTCCGATGACTGCCAATTATACCTGCTACTCATTTGCCGAGAGGCCCCTTGTTTAAACTGAAACGGTTGGGAAAATTAAAATACTTGTTATTTTACTACAACTTTGCCAATACATTATTTTTGCTTTTTAAATTGAAATATTTACATATCATAAAACTCACCCGTTTAAAGTGTACAATTTAGTGGTTTTTAGTCTTTTCACAAAATTATGCAACCATCACTATCTAAGGCCAGGACATTTCCATCACCCCAAATAAGAAACCCCATGTCCATTAGCAGTTATTTCTCATCCCCACCCCTGCCCTGCCCCAGCCAAAACAACTTTTAATAAAATTGTTTTATCTTGTCAGATGCTTTTTGAAAATCCATCAAAAGGCTGGATTTTCAGATTTAGCTCATTTGCTTCATGGAAATGCCTGCTATGAACCTGTTTGGCAACCGTACACATTGTCAAGCCAAGCAGCCAAACCAGACTTCGTTTCCATTAGAAAAAAACTGACTTCAGTTCCAAACCAACGTGTTCCTATGCATCCCTCCCCAGCCATCTTCCTCCTGAATTCTAGTTCTGAAGCCAGAGATGGCCGTGTAGCAAAACAATGGGTCGGAGGCACAGTGCCATGCCATGAATTCACTGCCTCAGTACACTAGGCCTTTGTCATGGCTTGGCGGTGCCCTCTTCACTTCCTGTTTGTGGGATCTTTCTTTAGGGGTGTGCGTATTCTTTGACATTTTTTAGGAGATGGAAGAGGAGAGATTGTTGAAAAGAAATTCTCACCACTCGTGCTGCCTCACTCTACAAAATATCTGAATTCAGGACACCCCAATGCAGGCCAAAATACCCCTTCTCGGAACACTACCTACAGGCCAGGGGAAGCGTGAAGACAGAGATGCACCAGGAAGATCCCCTCCAAGGGCAATCCCAGCAGCAGGAGTGAGACTCGCAGACGTCCCCACTGCCAGCTCCTTCAGGCTCAGCTGTGGGGAGGCCGGTGGGCCTGCCTTTCCTGCCCCGGGAGCTCCCCTCAGGCGGCAGTGTTTGCTCCAGAGCTCGCCAGGGTTGGCCAAGCCTTTGCCAGGCCTGCATCTTGCTTTGACTTCTGCCCAGTCCTGCTTCCTCCCCTTCCCCTTGGCATGTGTTGATCTCTACCATCTGGCGCCCCAAACACCATCTCAGCTTCTGCTTCAGCACTCAGCCTGCAGGAAAGGGCCTTAGCTTCTCTGCAGGTCAGTGGTGTCCAGTTACAGAAGGCCTGTCCACACCGAGATGTTCAACTGTAACTTTATTGCCCCAAAGATCTTTACTCGTCACAGGACCCCATGTCCAGACTCAGTGAGGGGGAGGTCCACACCTTTCTCTAGCCAGTGAACGGGGAGTTGGGGAAGGTGATGGGCCAACCCCTAAAGCTATTTTGCAGGCAGTGTGGAGTTTGAGCACCTGACATTGATTCCCTTTAAACCACTCGGTGCACGTACCCCTGGGAAGTCTTCACCCTTCAGTCCAAACCCCCTGCCTACAGGGAGCTGCCTGTCCTAATAATCACACTGTGTTTTAATTGATCTATGTGAACACCTGCCTGCTCCATCCCTTGGCAGCTTCTCAAGAGAAGAGACTGAGTTTCATTTGTTCCTTCGCTCCTTCGGTCGGCAGGTCAGTCAGTGACTTTTATTTTAAACAGTCTGTCTTGAGTCCTCTCTGAGTGCTGAGGGCATGGACATGAGCAGTCCCTGACCCGTGCTCTCCAGGAGCGCACACATTTGTCAGGGAGGCAGGGAAGAGGGAAGGGAGTAGAAAGAAGCGAAGTGGTCCGGCTTGACAATCCCACTTGGCATGAGAACCAACACAGACCAAGACTTAGCCACACTGACGAAGGAAAACGTCTACTTTTAATACTTTAACTCCTTTGTAATCTTAATATTCCTTTAGGCAGAGTAACAGTTGTCAGCTGGTTATCACATCGAATTTTTCAACTGAAGTAAATAATGGAGAAATACTAGAGCACCTAACATTTCCCTCACATTTTGGTATTTTCAAGTGCAGATGTTAGTAAATAGTTTATTTATATGAACATTCAAGAGCTTTGGTCTTTAAGAGTTAGTAAGGCCCTGGCCAGGTAGGTCAGCTGGTTAGAGTGTTGTCCTGATATACCAAGGTTGCTGGTTCAATTCCCCATCAGGGCACATACAAGAATCAAGCAATAAATACATAAATAATTAACAACCAAAACAATGTTTCTCTCTTTTCCTCTCTCTCTCTAAAAATCAATAAATTTTTAAAAAGAGTTAGTAAAATATGGCCTACTTTAAATTTGCCTCAAACTTCTAGTACTTTTCTCTTTTTTATAAATTTTTACCCCAAATTTCAAAATACTCTTAAAGAAAGATACTATTAAATAACAACAATAATAACTAATGCTTATTGAGAGTTTATTATTATGTTCAGACACTCATCTTGGTGCTTTCAACTTTCATTATTACTTACCCCTTGAAATAATCCTGTGACTCAGATATTGTTATTGTCTTGACTCTACTATTGAGGAGCTAAGCTTGGAGAGTTTAAGAAGCTACCCACGGGCGTTCTGCGGCAGGTTAGGGGGGAGTGGAGAGTCAAGCCCCACCCGGCTTTGTGCCTCACCTGACCGTGCCTGCCATGCTCTGCACAGGTCTCAGCACCCAGACTCCTTCTCGGGCTCAGCAAAGCACCACAGGATCATGCTGCCCCGACAGAACGGAAAGGCCCAAGCCAGTCGCCTGCGAAGTCCCCGGTGGAAAGGAGCCTCATCTACGGGCAGGTGACTGATTAGAAGTAATGTTTTCAGTGGCCACGTCAGCTGTATCTCTCTCTACACATACCTGTTCCAGAAGAGCAGAAAGTGTCCCCTAAGGTCCCCTCTTCTCTTGACCGCCCAATTCTGAGGCCCAAGGTCGCTGCTCTCAGTGACTTCTTTGTGCTGAGGGCTCACACTGTCACGTCTCCAGCCTGGCCTCCCCCCTAACCCCCAGTTGAGTGTTTCCACCTGCCCCTTGTTACGTCTGCACTTGGGTGTGTAGAAGGCTTCTCACACCTGACATGTCCAAAGGGGGTTCCTGAGCACCCCTCAGAGCTTGTCCTTCCCTGGCTCAGGCCACGGCAGCTTCACCTTCCTAACCTCTTAGAAGAGCTTAGGGGCACCTTGACTCTTGTCTTTCTCCCACACCCTCCACAAACCCATCCAGAGGATCAGAATGCAACCCTGCTCCAGGCCGCCATCACCTCCCCTCTCCGCGGTGGTTGCAATGGCTCCCTACCCAGCTCGCTGTTCCTGTCCTTGCCTCTCTTCTGTCTTCCGTTCTCCTCAGCCAGTGTGAGCGCGTTAAGCCACGAGTCAGAAGATCCGACTGCTCAAACCTGTTTCGTCCACCCTCACCCTGAGGTCCCAGCCACATGACCCGCTTGCATTTCCCTCTGCCTGGAATGTTCTCCGCCAGGTACCTGCCGGGCTCACTCCTCACTGTGTGGCCCGCTCTCAGCAACAACCTCTTTGGCCTGTGTCAGATCTGCAGCGCCTTGCTCTGGGTTTCTCCACAGCACGTGTCCCCATGTAACCGTCTACACTCCTACCTCACAGCCCTGGGCCCTCTGCCGTCCCCATGTAAACCCTGGGAGGACGAAAAGTTTCTGTCTTTCTAGTGCCGCTCACAGAAGATGCTCAAAAGATCGGCTTCGGGAACATGCAGTCAGGCCGAGGAGAGCTGAAGGGCCCCGTGAGAAGGCCGTTCCCATGGCCCCTGCTTTGGGCTTGTTCCTTACAGCCAGCACACCCTAGGTCGGAGCTGTGTGTTTGTCCAGTTTGCCTTTCCCACGTCAATTCTTGGCCTTCAGGATGGGCCCCCTGGGTCATAGCTAGCCGCCCCTCGAGATGAGACTGTCAAGTCACCCTGATTTCCGGCAAAGCTGTTGCAGGGGTCCATAAGCTCTGAGGGAGGTGAGAACTGATCCTGCCACAGGCTAGGTCAGTCCCTCGGCTAGACACCCAGACCCTCTGCGGCCTCCCCGTCTCTGGGGAGAAGACAGAAAAGTGAAAAGCACCTGCTGGTCCACACAGGAGGCGTGTGGCACCAAACGGAATCAGGTCTACGACACGCCTAGGACTGTGCCCTCCGCTGCGGATCTGGTGGCACGTGTGCTCGCTCCCTGTGCCTGCGGTGTGTGCGTTCCCCTTTGAGTCCAGAGTAAATGTGTCCCTAACACCGACCAGGACTTCAGTGAGTGTCTGCCTCTCCCCCACCCCAGTGCGGTGCCATGAGTGAGGCAGGGGAAACCCTCCCCGTGTGTCTGTGTGCTCACTAGCTGAAGAGGATTCTAGGAACCTGCCTCCTCTCTCTCTCTCTCTCTCTCTCTCTCACACACACACACACAGAAAGCCAGGTAGAACTGTCATCCTGTGTTCTGGACGTCCCTCCTGATAGTCTACCCTCCTAACCACTCCTGCAGGAATGTTCTAGCGCATCAAGGGAAACAGGTCCCAGGGAAGCCCCACCCACTCTCTCTCACGGTGGCCTTGGACAGAGCGGCTAAGAGCTGGCTCTTCTGTGGTGGTTTCCCTTCCCCCGGACCCCGAGCCCCCTTCCGCACACAGCACAGCCCACTCCCCCACTCCGAGTCTGCCAACAGGAGAAATAGCAAACAGCCGAACAGAGCTGTTTATTTCAGACTCGAAACTGGGGAATGGAGGGGGGCCTCCAGTAATGAGCTCCATCCTGTCCTGGCCAGTCCCCGGCCGGGCTGTGGTGCAGGTCGTTTCCGCTTCCTGGCTGCAGTCCTCTCACCCAGCACCTTACTGTGGCCACAGCTTCGGGGCCGTCACCACTGAGCACAGCACTTTCACGTTTCTCTCTGTTTAAACATATCGCAATGCCAGGAAGGTCTCTAATCCTTCTCGTTTAGGTTGGTGCTTTCGCGGTAGAAGGCTTTGGGTTTCTACATGAAAGGTATTTAGGTTGGCACGGTCACAGATGGCGCGCTGACAGTTTCTATTCTAAATCCAAGTCTCCCATTTTGGGTGGATTCAGATCTGAGATGCTAGGTGCCTGCACAGCTCCTTTCCCAGGAAATCTGGAAGGGAGCAATAAGCCCGCCCTCCCGGTGGGGTCTCCTCCTGTGAAAACACTGACCGGCTGGGCAGAGGGAGGCACAGGGCCTGGCCAATCAAGGATGGAAGAGAAGAGACTTGTCAACAACCCAAGTCAGGACGCGACCCCTGAGGAGAAGTCTGGGTGCCTAAACCACCCCTGACCTGGTGGGGATTCCTTTTTTCCTCTTCCGAAACTCGGCCTCATAGCATCCAAGAGAAGCCACTCAAACTCAGTGCTTTGAGGAAGCCGAGAGGAGGACAGGGTCCGGCTCAGCTGTGCCCAGAAGAGGGTCTGTCTTCAGGAACGGAGAGGTGGCTGCCAGGAGAGCAAAGGCAACCCACCTGAGTGGGAGTGGGCAGCCCCGCTGTGTGGACCTGAAAACCCAGCCGCCCAGCCTGGGCTCCAAGCTCAGACCTCGGGGCAGCCTGCTCTCTGGTTGCCTTGGAGTAGAATGAAAGCATGAAATAGGAGCCAAGTAAAATTTTTAAAAAAATTATCATTAAAAGACTTTCCAGGGCATAAATTAATGGGCCATAACACAAATGTATGGGGTGAAGGAAGTAGTCCAAGAGTGATCGTCAAATTAGCCAGTTAATATTGACAAAGGAAAGAAGGCGAAGGGAAGCCGGACAATGTAAGCATGGTCACGGGAGGCTTCCCAAAGCTTCAGCTTCACACAGCACTGTCTCTCCAAGGGCATTAAGACCCCTCCCTGCCCCCACCAGGCCCTGGATTGTTGGGGGAGAAGGGGAAGAAAGGCACATGCGCAGTAGAAGTCGGGGAGATGCAGGGGGGTGCTTGCTTGTCAGTCTAGCCTGGGGAACAAGGATAGGCCAGCAGGTGGACCCCATCAGAAGCTCACAAAATCTTGGGAAGTTAATCAGTTAAGTCTGCAGAAGCTCCTGGTTAAAATCCCTTGAGTTCCCTCTCTCTCGCTCTCTCTGATTCCATGACCCACACTCACCCTTCATTGCCTTTTCTCTCTCCATAGCCATGTGGCCTTGGCATGCAGGATGCTGGACTGGACCTTAAATGGAGCAGAGACCATGGCAGTGGCCTTCACTCTGGGCCTGCTGCAGACACGGTTGGACTTTTTCCATGGCGAGCGGGAGGGAAACGGAACATTAGAAGCCCAAGGGTTTATTTCCACAGGAATAAATACTACTCATCCTCCCAAGCGAGTCTCAGGAAATTCGCAAGAACCCCACTTCCACCGATAACACAAGCAACTGCTGAGCACCGGTGCCTGCATGAGTCTGAGGGAGCCACCTCGCAGGTGAAACCTCGCAGGCCCTGGGCTCCAGTCAGCGTGGAGAAGGGGAGTGGAGTCTTGTCCACCTTTGCCAATGAATGATGGTCCGTTTATATATAACGTGAAGGTGCTGGCAGTGGTAAGATTCTGAAACTCACAATCCCTTTGATCCTTTGATGCAGACCACGCATACATACAGCGCAAGAAAGGACTGGGAAGCAGGAAGGCCACAGTCTTGGGGGAGGGAGAGACACTTATTATAAGGCAGGTCACACGTCTGAACTACAGCCCCAAACCCAAAGCAAGCAGTCACAGAGGGTGTGCCTACTGGTTGGGGGACTTTCTTCTCAGGTGCATGTAAATGCTCGAGAAAGCATTTTGTGAGCTCAAATAACACCCTTTGAGATCTAATTGTTCTTCTTTGGGGGCTGCGAAAGGAAAAATCTTGAGCAAGCATGTCAAACTCTCGCCAGCGGGCCGCATGCCTCAGAGGTGTGACCTGCCTTATAATAAAAGCAGTCTACACGCTTGCTCTGGAGGCTTAAACGCTGACATGAAACTTTGGACCCAGAGTCATCCATTTCAAAGGCGTCCATCTCCAATGAGCACAGTGCCACCTGCGTGTCACAGCCACTAGCTAAACAACTAGATATGGAGCCAGACCTTCCCCAGCCACATAGGTCCCCTTTTAGAAAGCCCTGGGCAACCTAGATAACTGACCCCTTGAGTGACCCCATTTTCCCTTCCTGCACCCTAATTCCTGCTCTTGTGTTTTAAATTTGCCAATAAAGAGTGAACCTGGCAACCCCAGGCCCCCACCTCAATCCAGCAGAACCGCGGGTCCACACTCTCTCTTTCTTCACCCGGCGCCTCTCTGTGTGGCCCTTGGGTGTGTCATGTACTTTCCTGTGAATCGTAAATCTTATTCTTCAAAGTCCCCTGATGGCTTTCTGCTGAGGTGAGTCATACAATCATAGTAAGAACCACAAGGGTGGGCACAGCCACAGCATCGCCTCGGGTTGGGAAATGTCTGTGGAGTACACCATGGCCCAGGGGAGTGCCTTGGGCATCGCTTGCTCACAGGTAGCATCGCTATTTATAGGGAAGGCTGAGACCCACAGGGAACAACACTTCATGACATCCACTCGGTTAAGTGGAGCAAATCAAACCCGGTGCTCTCTGATAGCATAAGAATCTGCTAGTATTTTAGGAACTTCTGCTTCCAAGTGTCCCCAATTGATGTGGAAAGAATAGCGTGTACCCTGGTGCAACATGCCCAAAGAAGCTTGGGGAGCCCCTCCACATTAACATTAAGAGCCAAAAAGCATTTTCTAGAAGTCTATTCCAATTATTTTTTTAAATTGATTTTTTTCTTTTCTTTTTTTTTTCTTTTTCTTTTTTGTTTGTTTGTTTATAGAGAGAGAGAGATCTACATGAGATCGATCAGCTGCCTCCTGTATACTCCCTACCAGGGATTGAGCCCACACCTGGGCATGTGCCCTGACTGGGAATCAAACCAGCAACCTTTCAGTGCACAGAACGACGCCCAACCCACTAAGCCACACTGGCCAGGGCCCATTCCAATTACTCCAGGATTGAGCTTTGTCCCATGCACTAAGATGTCACTAGTTTGATTCCCAGTCAGGGCACATGCCTGGTTTTTGGCTCTATCCCCAGTAGGGGACATGCAGTAGGCAGTCTAACAATCTTTCTCTATCATTAATGTTTCTTTCTCTCTCTCTCCCTCTCCCTTTTTTTCTCACTGAAATCAATTTTTTTAAAATATTTTTTAAATTTTTCTTAAACAAACAAACAAAAAACTCCAGCATGATTACTCTTGTGGAAATTTAGGATAAGGAGAAATTTTGAAGTATATTCCTGCATATCCATTAAGAAGTACTTATTAATTTACTCATTTGCATTTCTGAAAACCTACAGAATCAGGAAACTTTACAAACAGCTTAAGAAATTAATGATGACATTATAAACTGATGAACAAAAATAGATACAGAGGCAGAGCAGCATTAAACAGACTGTCAAACTACAGCAGGGAGGCTGGGGAGGGTTGGGGAGGGGGGTAAGAGATCAACCAAAGGACTTGTATGCATGCATATAAGCATAACCAATGGACACAAGACACTGGGGGGTAGGGGAGGCTGGGGGGAAAAAAAGAAAAAGAAATATAGTCAATAGTATTGTAATAACGATAGTGTCAGATGGGTACTAGACTTAATCAAGGGATCACTTCATATGTTATATAAGTTATATAAATGTCTAACCACTATGCTGTACACCTAAAATTAATACTCAATGTAAACTGTAACTGAAAAATAAAATTTTAAATAAATTTTTAAAAAAAGAAATTAATGATGACACACTGCTGAACAGTCCTCTACCACTGAAGCGTGTCCGTCTCTCACGGAAACACGCCCTTGGAGTGGGGCCTTCGGTGTGTCCTGCCAGCAGCTGTTCCCCTTCTTCTGAGAGTGGCCTCCATCCCCATTTTCCTCAGGGTTATCTCTACAGCCTTCCCTGTGGTTCATTTTATCCCAGTTTCTGGGTCCAAGATCAGACACATGACCACAGAATAACCAACATATTACCATCTTCTGGACACAGTAATCCACCTGAGAATGGGAAGATGATCTACTTAAACCATTCAAGTTATATATCTTTTAAATTTGTTTAACAATTTAAAGCATGTCCTTTTACTTGTCGGGTTTCTCAACTGGTAGAACACAAATCTAGATCTACCGGTGTCCTTTGCTGGGGTCACTGAATGAAGCGCGGAAGAAAGCAGACTGGGAGGTAGAGAAAGGAAAGACTGATTGCTCATGAACCCGTGTGAGCACCTGGACTAAGTCATGCCTAAAATCCTAGATTTTCTGCTCAGATCAGCCAATAAATCCCCTGTCTACTTGTGATTAGGTTTCTGACACTTGTGGCTGAGCTCTGACTAATGCAGTACAGATGATATGACAATAGCAGCTACCAATTATTGAGCACTTAGTATGTGTCAGGAAGATTAAATATGTATTATCTCTAAGTTTCTCAACCAGAGATGAAAATTAGCCATTATACGACTAATTTTCTTGGTGAGGAAACAGACTCAGAGAGCTGAGTGGTTTGTCAAAGGTCACATCATGAGCGAGTGGCAGAAGTGGGATTTGAACTCAGGTCTTCTTACTTCCAGAATCCATATTCTTGTTCCTTCACCAGGCCGCCCCATCAAGAAAGGACATCTGCTACCTGTTGGCAGCGGGATTAAAGAATCTTCCCAGGCATGACTAGCTTGTCATCAATTGTGTCAAAATAAAATGTAATTATTTCCTACCGAACCATCTCTTTGGCTTTCCACATCCTCCTCAAACTCACTAGCCATGTCCATTTATTACCAAATCCTTCGCTGCATTGTGTGACTTCAGGACACAACAAGGAAGTCTGGCCACTCGTGCGGGAAGTGAGGGAGGAAGGGTATGTGAGATCCAGGCAGCGACACCCTTGGTTAGGCTGAGGGGTTTGGATTCTTGGAATATGAGGACCGAAGCTCTATTACCAGGTCAAGGGAGAGGTGAGACTTGTACTCGGACAGCAGATCAACTCATCTACTCAGGATCCTGTCCAGACACTGGAGCCGGAACCGGAGGAAGATAGTTTGTGCTTCAGCAAACACTTGGCCGCCCAAGCCTTGGGGACATATGAGTCAATCCCATTAGGACTTTGTCATCTTCAGTGCGGGGATTATTTGGGATTACCAGAGATTAAGGTGAAGGGGAAGGCAGTATCTGTTTAATCCTGTGGCTATTGAGTTGAAAGGGAATTTCCTATTAGAAAGAACCTGCCTGCTTCGAAGACCACACGTCTCCTGTTTCCCTGTGACCCAAGGCACAGCCAAACGTTCATGCGAGCTGTGGTAGCGCCTGCAAAAGCCTCGCTGCCGGTGCCCCGAACCATGCCCATCCCGCCTCCCGAGTGCCCTTGCTTTACTCCCTAGGAAAACTCCCATGTGTCTGGGAAGAAAGGCTCCTTTAAGCCTCCACTGTTGACCCTTCCTGTAGCAAAACTGATGGATCAAAGACACTTAAAAGAGAGGAAATGAAAGGGGAAAGAAAAAATGAAGGAGAGGGGCCACCACCCATTGAGGAAAGCCTGCCCCACCTTCCTGAGGCTGCTGCCTGACCCAAAGCGGAGGGAGGGCAATGGGAACTGGCAGAGCCTCCACCCGTTTTGCTTCAAACTCAAGGACCGAAGTTACAGAACTACAACACGACGCCTCTGGACCTCGGTTACGGAGGGACGGTCAACGCATAGTTGTCAAAACAGCGCCCTTCGGGTGGTGGTCAAAGCAATGGGCTTTTTTAATTATCCTGTTTAATTGCAAAAATAATACATAAACCCACTTGCTTTTAAAAATTAACATTTGGATAAGGCTGAAGTCCTTCTTGCCCACCACCGTGACCCCACCCTCTGAGACAGGCAAAGCTAGGAGCCGCTTCTTGCAGATGCGTGCGTGCACACGCATATGATGCAAGGCTGCGCGCATATATGCCCCCAGAAAGTTCATAGTATTTTTGTGTGAATGTGTCTTTACATAAATGGTATGCTATCCATCTATGATTAGTCTTTTTCCCTTAGAAAAGCATCTTGGGGAGCCATCCATCTTGAGAGCCACTTATATCTTCCACCTGGCCTTTTTGAGGGAGAGCCAAGTACAATGAAACTGAGCTGCATTAGCTCATCCACTCGCCCTGTTCCTGCCTTTCCTTCTCTGTCAGGCTGGGCAACAGTTCTTCATCAGCGTGGCTTCAGCCTTAAGGAGGTGCCACACTGAGTCCCAGTTGGGTGGAGGGAGAGGAACATGCTTGCGGTGGCCCCTGAGCACCCTCCAGCTCCTCCCGCCCTGCGCCAGGTGGCCAGGGGCAAAGGTCAGCTCAGAGAGACCACAGCCACTTCTTGGGAGTCTTCTCTCCTACGGGCTCGTTCTTAACGTAGAAGATTCCCAGGGGCTGGGCTGCCCAGAGCGGTGAAAGGGACATGTATTTGGACAGACTTCGGTTTGGATGCTTTCGCCCAGACCAGTTACTTACTTTATGAATGTGTTCTTGGGCCCCGGACTGAGTCCCTGTAAGCCTCAGTTTCCATGTCTGGAAAATGCAGTTAATTCTAGCTCCCTTACAGGATGCCTCCTAAGACCAAGAGCTGGAAAGGGTCGCTGCTCTTATGATGACATCATGGGCTGATGCAACCACAGGGAGGCTCAAGCTACTCAGTTTAGGGGCCATCCAAAGCAGTTTCAGACCCCGACAGGGGGAACTTTGCAGGCAATGCCCCAGACGCTCCAAGGTTATGGTAGCTGGAGAGTTCGCCTAATGGCACCAGACAGGCCCAGTGAACTCCCAGCTCCCACCAGGGAGCCCAGGCCTGTGAGCTATGCAGCCCACACCACCTACAGCCTTCCCACCAGCCATGCCGTGGGCTAAGGGCTTTGCCACAAGTCTGGACACTTTTTCTAAAGGATCAGTGGCTCCCGTGGCTCAGGCTCTTTGCCTTTTGCTTCGAGGGTCCCCTTGCCCCTCACCTTCTCCCTCCTTCCCCTGTCTCTGAGAATGTCACACTACTGTGCTTTGGGGAGCAGGAAACTTAAGAGGAAATGAAGCAACACTCGGACTTGTCAGCTTAGAAAACACACCGAACTTGGGAAAATACAGAAGAGGCTTCTCTTCTCAAATGTAGTTTTTTAAATTATTAGTAGGTTTGGGGTTCGGTGGAGGGGCACGTGATGCATCAGAGGGTAGGTAACTGGCTTTGGAGATGCAGCTGCAGGAGCTCAGACACGAGCGTGGGCAGATCACCCCCAAGCCCGGTTTCCTCGCACTCACACCTCCTCACACCAGGGCTGGGCTTGGCACATAGTAAGTGCTTGGTAAATAGGTGCTATTTCTGTATTATTTTTCTCAGCAACCCCTGGTCCTTCAGTAACATACACACAGATGGCTGAATAACCAATTTCTTAAAAACCCTTTCAAATGCTTTGAGTCAAAGGAATAAAGAAAAAGAAATGATCAACAGCCACGAGTTTTTGGGTTCCCAAATGAGGACCGCCTCAGAACCAAGATTTATTTCCATCAAAAATGATGTTCTGCAAATTGTGTAAGCATTTGAGTTGAACATGAATGCGTCTTTGCCGATGTAACATCTAGAATCAACATGAGCAGTAGCCTCGCTGTCCTAGTACTAGTACTAGTACTTCTAATATCCTCTTATTCCCTAGGAATGCTGGTAACAGCTCACTGTGGGACAAGCCCTCTGTACACACCTAACCCTCTGCACAAACCTATGGGATATGGACACTGTGGTCTCCATTTAATGGATAGAGAATTGGGTGCTGACTCGTGGTTGGCGCTCAAGCTCTCAGCCTGTATTGTAGGATCCCTTTCTTCACTTGGTTCCATCTCTGTCTTTCTCAGAGAGTGTGCAGTCTCCTGCCTCAGAGCACAGAGACCCCTCCCTGGGATGGGAGGCAGAGGTGCACAGCTGTGGGAGGGAGCACACTAAGGACTTAGCGGCCGAAGGCCTGGCTCGAAGCCCGTGTTCCGCCGTTTGCACATGATAAGTTATCATCTCAGCCTCCATTTCTCAATTTGTAAAATAGGTGAAACCAGACTGCCTTGGTCCAAATAGCATAATGCACGCACATCACAAACAACTTTGCAATGCAGCACGGTGCGTGGAAGTTGTGAACAGTCCCCAGACATAAGAGTTGCCAAGATTTGACAAGAAGTGAGATGAACATTGGGCATCATGAAGTGTCTCATCAAACATTTGCTGAACCCACGCAAAGTCTCGTGCTCGAGACTGCTGCTTCCAGACTCGGGAGTGGGGAGCAGGCTAAATGCTGAGGGCAGGGCTGCGCACAGTGCAGGCTGCGGGCCGCAGACCTCCTGGGTGCTTGTTAGAAATAGAAATTCCTGGGCCCTTCCACACCTGCTAAGTCAGGATGTCTTCAGGAATCTGCCCATGAACAAGACCTGCAAGTGACTCTATTGCGGGCTCAGGTGTGAGAAACACTGGCTCCCAGGCAGCACCACCTGGTCTACTATGAGCCAGTCTCTGCCGTTAGCCCTGGTGCCAGCAAGTTGATTGTTGGCACACCTAATACGGATACAGAAACATTTTTAGGTTTAAACTTGGCTCACGGTGAGGATGAGCCTGTGACCAGGGCAGTGGGGGACCACGCCGCCGTGAGGTGAGCTCAGGGTTTGGCTTGAGGGAACAGTAGGGAGAAAATAGTGAAGGCAATGGTGGGGGAGGCACGGGCTGGTGGAGGAGGCATTGACTGGGACCTGGGGGGCCGATCTCCATCGCTCGGGCAGCTGCAACTGAGCCCCAGCTGATGACGTGTGGCTAAGCGTTGTTGCGAGAATCAAGTGAGCACATGCAAGTGTGCAGCGAGCCGTTGTCATCCCTGCCCTGCCTCTCGCCGAGGCCTGCACACCTCCAGCCTGGGCGCTGTCCAGGCCTATCTCTGAGTCAACTGCTCCCCTTCCTGTGAACCCACATAGAGAAAGAGGTCAGGAAAGGACATTTGCATGTTTTAAAACAGGCTCTTTGATCATTAGCAGAAGCGCCCATAGTCAATAGGAACCTCAGAGGGAAATTGGGGTCCTGTTTGTGCCCTCCAGGCCTCTGCTAACATTGACCCCGCCATCAAAGGGATCGTGGTAAACCAACTGCAGACCAGACGAAACTGGTTCCTAAGATGAGAAGTGATTCAGAGTGTGTAGCAGCTCATTAAAAAAATAACAAAAAAAAGGCATTTGTTAATGAGTGCAGAAAATGCCAGTAAATGAGAGAGACCCACTCCATTATGATGCTTCCAGAGTTGCTCAAACCTAATTTTGCAACAGCAAGGAGAGAATAAAAACGTCTGGAGCCGGTTGTCCTCGCTCGGAGACAGGATAATCTTGGAGAAACATTTTACGGTGTATAGCTTGAAGAAAAGTGCATTAGTCCTTCCTGAAAAAACATTTGGTTGACCTTGAAAATAAAAGCATTCATGAGAAGTATGAGCAGAAGTTTTCATTATTCCTTAAGCCCTCGCTTCAGAGAGACAAAAAATTCCACCCTCCATTGCAGCGCCACAATGCCAAGTTGCCAAGCAACTGATCTTTTATGGTGGATCGCCACGGAGACGGATGTAAACAAAATCATAAATCCCATTACCCTGCTAAATACTGGGTCTAGGTTAAAAAGGGAGCAAAGTTGCTGCTTTTCAGGTTAAAAGAGATCATATGAAACGGTGAGCGGCAAGATTTTAGTCAGAGTAAATTGTCATGGGTGAGACTGTAATCAATGTAGCTCTTTTATTTCTTTCAATGGACAACCGCCCCTGATTTTCCTGCATCAGGGAAAGCAGTCATCGTTGGAAGAGTTATTTCCAGATGAAAAATTAACTCCACCTCCCCAGGGGCCAGCCCAGCAGCCTCCCAGGGGACCTATACCACTCGGACCGGCTCCTGGTGGGAGCCTCTGAAGACAGTGCCACGCAGCCCCTATGCCTGTCACACACCGAGACAGACACACGGCCCTGATGGAGTCGGGCCCGAGGCAGACACTGGGCAGATGAGTGATGCATGGAGTCTCATTTTCTGAAAAGCGAACCGTGCCATTCTTGTGGAACGGAGGGCTGGAGGCCCAGGGGTTGAGGACCTTCACCCAAGGCCACGCGATTAGTGACCAGAGGAATGGCGATGCCAACTCTGAAGGTGAGCTAAGCATTCAGTGTGCTCCCACACCCAGTACAGACCCAAGGCCCTCCGCATGCAGAGACCTCGGCCCCAGAGGGGTCAACCAATCCCACAGGAGGGAGGGCAGTCTCTGCCGAGGGCAGGGGCTCTGCGCGGTGCCCTGGGACAGGCCCTACAGAAGGCTCTGTAGAGGGGGCAGCTCTGGCCGCCCTGGTGTGAGCGCTCCCAAGGGCTGCCGATTTCTAGCTGCCAGCAGAAGGTGCCGGCCACGGGGCCCTGGGCCGGGGACCGGCTGCAGCGCACACCGGCACTCTTAAACCTATCAGTGCCCCGGCCAACCCAGACCAGTCAGACCAGAATTCCTGGTGGTGGGGCCCAAATCTTGATGTTTTTAAGAAGTAAAGTTAAAAAGTGATTGGAAACACTGGACTAGAAGCTTCCTAGTCAGGGGCCTGCTGGCCGTTTGGCCTTTCTCTCCTAGAAGGTGCTGGTTCCTGAATGAACGCGGACCATCGGACCTGCGCTGGGAGGACTCCTCTCCCTCCCTGTCTGCCAGTCGCAGACAGCAGCCCAGGCTCAGCAGAAGTCTGTCCGCACCCCCTCGCTCCCTCGAGGTGACAGCCCAGGTTCCAGGTCTCAGCACTTCTAGGACTGGGCCACAACCAATGCCTAGGCCAGTGATGGCGAACCTTTTGAGCTCGGCGTGTCAGCATTTTGAAAAACCCTAACTTAACTCTGGTGCCGTGTCACATATAGAATTTTTTTGATATTTGCAACCATAGTAAAACAAAGACTTATATTTTTGATATTTACTTTATATATTTAAATGCCATTTAACAAAGAAAAATTAACCAAAAAATGAGTTCGAGTGTCACCTCTGACACGTGTGTCATAGGTTCGCCATCACTGGCCTAGAGCGTCCTGTCAAGCGAAGCCGGTGGGTAGAGCTGGCCCAGACCGCGGCTGCTCAGCGAGGGCGGGTCGCTGGCAGGGGAGGGTGCTGGCGGCACTATCAGCCACATCTTCCCGTTCTCCCTGTCAAGACACAAATGTGCAATTTTGTGTGACCTCTTCTGGCTTTGGCAACTAATTCAAGCCTGAAAAATCATAAGCTAAACAAGGTCCTCTTCTGTCCGTGGAGCCTTGGGTCCGGCCTCCTGCCCCTCTGGCCCCTGGAGGACCGGGGGTCCTGCTCGCTGTTGTCAGCAATGACCTACAGACCTGCAGGATGGCCACGGCCTGCGGGCCTGCTCCCACCGCAGAGACCTGACCCAGAGCAGCGGTGGGCGAGGGAGGGAGCCTGCTTGGGCCAAGGACTCAGCCCCAGCACTTAGCTGGGAGGCAGGTCCTGGAAACACTGGTGTGGAGCTGGGAAGGCAGACGGGAAGCTGAAAAGGGTGTGTTTCCAAGCCATGGACTCCGGGAGGTGATCCGTGGGGACACGGGAGACAGAGTGGGGCACCCTGAGTCATCCCAACCAAGAAGCCGCTCCTCATGCTCAGAGCTGCCTCCAGGACACTCACCCCAGCTCCTGCTGGCTCGGGCCCAGCGCCTCCCCTGACAGGTTTCTGCAGGGAGCACCCTTTGGGCCTGCAGTTGGGAGTCCTCGAGCCAAAGGGCCTCAGAGCCGCTGGGTCCCTCAGGCCTCCCGGGCACCCCTGCCCGCTGCATCCCGGAGGCGGCCGCGTGCAGAGCCCGGCAGAGGAGGCCCTGGCCCGCATCTCCCGCTTCCTTCCCGCAGAATGCTCAGGAACACTGCGAGGGCGCCCGGCCCAGGTGATTTTCACTCTGAGTTAAAGGGAAGAGAAAGGAATAATTGAGTGTATAAGTATGAACAATTACTCTCTACGTGGTGGGATAAGCCGTGATTTTTCCTTAACCTCTCCTATATGTGGTAATGCTCTTGTATTCATTACTTTAATTACTTTAATGACGGTGGTGGGCGGTAATGTCCTACGCACATCCCACTGATCAAGCCAGTACCTCCTCCCACCTCTCCCACGCCTGCCCTTGGGACAGCTTAGAGCCTTTTTCTCCTCACCCTGACTCTGAGCCCCTCGCCCTGGGTTCCACTCCCCGCCTCGCCCCCCACCCCACCCCCATGCCTGGCTGACAGGGAGTGGGAAAGGGACCCCTGCCTCTATGGGATGAGCCCTATGTGCCAGTTAAGCTCCAGAGCCTGCGGGTTCAGGCCGAGACCACACCCCACCTCGCTCCTTCCCAGCCCTTCCTGCTCCCCTCACCCTCTCCGGGGGGCTCTGCACAGCAGGCCGCGCACAGGCTCAGCTCGGCTCTGCTCCTGAGACCCGGCCCTGGGAAAGGGAGCCACTTGTTCTCGCACAGGCTCTCCGGGCCCTGCCCTCGGGTTGCCAGCCTCGGTCTGTTACAGTTTCCTTGTGCTATGGAGTGATGGCTTGAATGTTCACGTTCCCATGCTCGCGTCTTGAGATAAAAGATTGCTTTATGTCAAGAGTGAAAATTGACATTTTCCTAGGATACGGCAGCGAATGGCAGTATCTGAGGTCCACCTGGCGGGACCGGGGGTTGCAAGAGCGAGGACCGCCCACCAGGCCCCGACAGCTGCCACGCTGGAGCGTGGACAGGCGTTCCCGAGCCTCTGAATCATCAGGCCCTTCTGAATATTCAGATGTTTATGTGAAACCTCCTGATTTTTAAATGTTGGCTCTGGGTTTTCTAAAAACCCTGTATGAGCCAAGCACAACATTCCCATGACGGACTCCAGCCCAACGGCTCTCCCGTCGGGCCCTCTGTTTCCTTGAAGAGCTTTGGGGGAAATCCTCCCCCACTTAGCCCGAATGGGTGCTGAGAGCGGGGACATCATGTGCCCTTGTCTCCTGTTCTTGCCCCACACCTGACAGAGACCCCGGCCGGGAATCCTGTGGGACCCCCTTCCACACAAGGGTGAAAAACACGTCATCCTAGCGCTTCTGGGGGTACCCTGCATCTGCCACTGCAGGAGGCAGGCTGTGTGTGAAGCCGGTGTCCCCGCCTCTAGGTTGTTCTCAGAGAAGAAACAAATGCATTCCTGTTTCCAGATTATAAACTAGGAAGCACTAAAGAGCTTCTGCACAGTCTCCTAAAAATGCCTTTTAAGATCAAATTAGTGAGCCCTGGTCTAAAACGAGGGCTCTTTGCTGACAAGGCCAGCTGCTGTCCAGGGACTGGAAAGGGATGGGGCGGCCACACGCCTCCCAGGGCAGCCACACGCCTCCCAGGGCAGCCCGCCGCCCCACTGCGCCCATAGATGCTCGCCAGGCAGCAAAAACGCCCTCCACCGGGGATTTCATCGCTCCCATCGGACGATGGTACCACCTGCCAGCCTCCCGGGGAGGGCAGCTTCCTTTGCTCAGTTCCACCCCGTTACATGTCGTTAAATGCCTGGAGTGCGGAGGCCACCCAGCCCGCGAGTTGTTGGCCGAGTTGTTATGTTGCTCCAACTCTGACCAGACACCGTTGCTGTAAAAAACAGTGCAGGTAGATCCCTGTCAGTGACTCGGCCCACCTGCCCCCTCACACCCAGGAGCCCCGGGAGCATCGCCTCCACTGAGTCAGGCCCCAAAGGGAGCCAGGCACTGGGCGAGGCACTTGTCACCTCTTGGGTGTCACCTTCCAGCTCTGGGCCGTCTTCCTCAACTGCCCTGGGACTTCCAGTCACCCAGGAGCCGTGGAAGCCAGACGGGAAGGACCACCCCCTCCTCTAGGTCGGGGATGAAGTGCAGGAAACACTCCAAGCCCAGAGGAGCTGGCCTTGGAGGAGCCCAGACTCAGCGCAGGGTCGTCCCCCGCCCCACCGCCCCAGCCCCCAGAGCTGTGGGTGAGGTGTTTGGAGGAAGCGCAGGGTGCAGAACCTGGCATGTGTGAGTGGAGCGCCCACGCCAGCCTGGCAGTGTGGCTGGACTCATGCCCTGGGCAGTGCAACAAACGGAGACATTAGCGAGAAGACTCTGCAATTCTAATTCAGAATTAATTCTAAGATGGAGGGATCCAGCTCATTCATTCGTTCCACATGCTTATACTGGGTTTCTTCCTCACCGAGAATATGGTTTTTGAGTGAAGACTTGAAAGAAGGAGAGAGGGGGCCACACTGAGTCCTGGGGGAGGAATGACACTGCCAGGGAAGGATCAGCGATTGCGAAGACACCAGCAGGAGCAAGCTTGCCACCCTTGAGGAAAAGCAAGATGCCCAGGGATTAAGTGAAGTGAGCCGGGGCGGGGGGGCGGGGGGGGGGAGCGGGCACGGGCGGGAGTAAGGAAGCAGGGAGGCGAGAGAGGGCAGGGTGTTTTGTATCCATCAGAACTGGGACTTGGTCTCTGACTGTGAGTGAAACAGGAAGCAGAGTCAGAAAAGGTTTCCGACTTGTGTCCTAACAGAATCATTCTAGCCACTATGTTGAGAATTGACAAAAGGGGCCCAGGGTGTAGCAGGAAGATCAGGTAGGAGATGTGGTGGCCTGGGCCAGGGGGTGACCTTGGTGGCACTGAGAAGTGGTACATTGTGGGTTCAGTATGGAAGAGAGGTCACCTGTTTGCTAACAGGTTGAACACAAGGAATGGAAGAATGGGAGAAGTCAACACGACTCCTTGCTTTTGGCTTGAGCAACCAGGATAGAATTTGTATGAATCAAGAATTATCCCCACTGGCACCAGGATGGAAGGGGGTGAATATTCGATTTGACCTGTTCTGCTGGTGATAACTGAAGTTCTCAAGTTGACAGCTGTGTACAAGACTTTGGAGCTCAGGAGAGAGCCTGGCTGGAGATAGATATATTTTCAATTCATCAGGATCCAGACAGGAGCTACAGCCAGGGGATTGAAAAAAATGAAAGGAAAATAGAGGCCCAGGCACAGAAGCCAAACTTGTTGTCACAGGGTGGCTTCAAGCAGTCATTTAAATATCTACACTAATCAAAGAGAAACATGGTAATTAGCGTAGGACCGCTACCCTTTTCATTGGCTAATCAGTGAGTATATGCAAATTAACTGTCAGCCAAGATGGCGGCCAGCAGCCAGGCAGCTGGAAGCGAGCATGAGGCTTGCTTGCTGCAGTGACTGCAGACTCCAACGTTCCCCGCCTCACTTGCCGGCCTCTGAGCTGCAACTCTAAGCAACTATATACTATGTTGCAAATAAGAAGCTAAAAAAAAACCCAGAAACCGGCTGTCAGTCAGCCCCGGACCGCAACATTGTATCGATGTTTTCAGCAACGAGGACTCAGAGCTAAAGCTGGCCCAGAATAAAAAAAAAAAAAAAAAAAGAAAACAAGGAGCGGTTGGGAGCTTTTAGTCATCTGCCAGCCGGAAAACAGCCCTCAGCCCCTCAGCCAGCCTGGCCAGGCACCCCAGTGGGGACCCCCACCCTGATCCAGGACACCCTTCAGGGCAAACCAGCCAGCCCCCACCCGTGCACCAGGCCTCTATCCTATATAGTAAAAGGGTAATATGCCTCCCAGCACTGGGATCAGCGGAGCAGCGAGGCTCCCGGCACCGGGATCAGCGTGACAGGGGGCAGCACCCAAACCCCCTGATCAGCCCTGCTCTGTGCCTGATAGGGGGGAGCTCCCCAATCCCCTGATTGCCCTGCTCTGTGTATGACAGGGTAGAGCCATAACCTCTCCATCGGCCCTGCCCTGAGTGTGACAGTGGCGGTGCCCCAACCCCCTGATCAGCCCTGCTCTGTGGGTGATAGAGGGTGGCGCCCCAACCCCGCTCCACGGGCCTTGCTCTGTGTGTGACAGGGTAGAGCCATAACCTCCCCATTGGCCCTGCCCTGAGTGTGACAGGGTGCAGCGCCCCAACTCCCTTATTGGCCCTGCTCTGTGAGTGACAGAGGGGAGCTCCTCAACCCCCTGATCAGCCCTGCTCTGTGCCTGATAGGGGGGAGCTCCCCAACCCCCTGATTGCCCTGCGGCTCTGTGTGTGACAGGGTAGAGCCATAACCTCTCCATGGGCCCTGCCCCGAGTGTGACAGTGGCGGCGCCCCAACCCCCTTATCAGCCCTGCTCTGTGTGTGACAGGGGGCGGTGTCCCAACTCCCCTATCGGCCCTGCTGTGTGAGTGACAGGGGGGAGCTCCTCAACCCCCTGATCAGCCCTGCTCTGTGCGTGACATGGGGGAGCTCCCCAACAACCTGATTGACCCTGCTCTGTGTGTGACAGGGTACGGAGCCCCAACCCCCTGATGGGCCCTGCTCTGTGAGTGACAGGGGGCAGTGCCCCAACCCCCTGATGGGCCCTGCTCTGTGAGTGACAGGGAGCAGCGCCCCAACCTCCTGATCGGCCCTGCTCTGTGCATGACAGGGGGTGGCGCCACAACCTCCCCATCGACCCTGCCTTGAGTGTGACAGGGGGCAGTGCCCCAACCCCCCAATCGGCCCTACCCTGAGCGTGACTGAGGGTGGCATCGCAACCTCCAGATCCGCCCTGCTCTGTGCATGACAGGGGGCGGCGCCCCAACTCGCCAATCGGCCCTGCTCTGAGCCCGACCAGGGGCTGCACCTAGGGATTGGGCCCGCCCTCTGCCACCTGGGAGCAGGCCTAAGCCAGCAGGTTGTTATCTCCCAAGGGGTCCCAGACTGCGAGAGGGCACAGGCCGGGCTGGGGGACCCCCCTCCCCCCACCTCCCGAGTGCACAAATTTTTGTGCACCGGGCCTCTAGTCTATATATATAAAAGCCTAAGTGACTGTTCGACCATTTGACCATTCGACCGGTAGCTATGATGCACACTGACCACCAGGGGGCAGACACTCAACGCACAGGCATGGAAACATGGAACAGACTGATGAATCTCAGAGGGAAGGGGGGGGGCGTCCCTCAGCCTGGCCTGCAGGGATCGGGCCGAAACCAGCAGTCCGACGTCCCCTGAGGGGTCCTGGATTGTGAGAAGGTGCAGGCCAGGCTGAGGGACCCAACCCGGGTTTGTGCACCAGGCTTCCAGTCAGTTTATAAAAGAAAAAAAATCTTTTCTAACAAGCTCACAGTCCCAGAACGAAAAGAACCAGGAAAAGCAGCCCCATAGACACACACACACACACACACACACACACACACCATTCACTCACCTCCCAGAGGGTAGAATCTTGAGAAATTTAGTCCTGAGGAACACACATACAATGTTCCTTTCTGCTCTCGGTGTTTATTCCATGGCTTTACCTCAGCTGGAACTCCGCAGCCCTGCTCATGACTGCTGCGTTTCATTCCCTCCCCTCCTGCCAGGCGAACCTTCTTAGGTGGCCATTGTCCAGCCTCAGAAGTTTCCATAAAGTCTATATTATCAGGTCATCTGAATTTCTGCAAGAAGAGGTCTACTGCCCATCTACTTGGGTCACCTGGAGACTCTTCAAAGCTGCTTAGTGGATTTGTGGCGTGAGCACCTTGCTTCCTGGATCCATAAGGATGCAAATTTAACTCGTCTCTAAGGACCATGTGGTGGTTAATTTTATGAGATGACTGGGTGAAGGGATGCCCAGATAGCTGGTAGAACATTATTTCCGGGTGTGTCTGTGAGGCTGTTTCCAGAAGAGATGAGCATTTAAAGCATAGACTGAGTAAAGAAGATGGCTTCGCCAATGCAGGTGGGCACCATCCAGTCCGCCGAAGGCCCAGCAGAACCAAAATGCTGAGGGGCAGGTTGGCGTCCTGCTTGAGCTGAGGCATCCATCGTCTCTGGCCTTCAGACACTGGTGTTCCTGGTGGTCAGGCCTTCAGCCTCAGGCTGAAAGGCTTTCCAGGGCCTCCAGCTTGCAGACTTCTCAGCCTCCATGGTCACCTAGCCAATCCCTGGTAGTAAATCCCCTTCTATAGTCTCTCTCTATATCCTCTTGGCTTTGTTTCTCTTGAGAACCCTGACTGATACAGGTTGTCTCCATTAGCTTTTGCAATAATATTGTTGCACAACAAAACACCCCGAGCTAGTGGCTACGACAAGTATTTATTATGCCGTCCAGGTCTCCGCCTGCGGTCAGCGGGCTCTGTGCGGAGCTGACTCGAGGCCGCAGGTTTGTTTGGGTCTGCTCCTCACAGTTCCTTTTCTTTTGGGCTGAACATCCAGGACACATTCTCATGGTGACGATGGAAGCGCAAGAAGACAGACCTAATTACACAAGCACGTTTCAAGATTTTGTTTGCATCCTATCCACTACCATCTCACTGGCCACGCCAGCCACACGGCCAAACCCAACCCCATGGGAGCAGGAAAATATTCTCCACATCTAGTCAGAAGGAATGGGGCATAAACACAGGGAAGGGGGAACATTTGGGGACAAATCTGCGACCTTTGGCTCTCCTCTTCATGGAATGCCTCATGGCATCAGGTGTTTCCCAGTCAAGCATACAATGCACCTGAAGACTTCCTCCGTCTGTAACAGGATAAGCTATGGCCTGGGAACTCTGTTCTCCAGAGGCAGAGCCTTGAACCTGACCAGCTAGTGCACCAAGAACACTGGTGAGGTTGCATAAAGGGTGATGTTTCCAGGTGAGAATGCTGGACCGGGGCCGGGGCCTTTCTTGCAGGAGAGCTGGGTTTCTGCAGTGCGCTGTGGTGTGGGCTGGGTTAAGGGAAACAGGAAAACCACTCAAGGTATCCGTTCCTGGTTGTTAATATAATTTTTCTCACCCAGTTTTCACAAATAGGGGCCATAATGAAATTGGCCCTGGACCCTTCACACCCAAGTGTTTGCTGATTTGACCTTTTAACCACAGGATCAGCAAGACACATTTATCCTGGCTGGTTCTGCAAATTCTCCCGGTTTCATAATTCAATCAAAGATAATAGTAAGTGGAACACGAGGCTGCTCCTGGGAAAGCCAACTGCAGAAAGGAAACAAAAACAGGGGGAATCAAAGGCCTAAATTTTATGTATGTCTTGAATTGGTTTGGCAGGGAACCAAATAGAAAAAACTCCTTCCCCTGTTTAGCTGGCGTATTTCCACATCACAAAAGCATCGTGCGGCTGCCTCAGCCCTGCAGCGGCTTCTCACGAAAGGCCCAGCCTAAGGGAAGGCCCCGATGCAAAATGCAAGGTTCGGGCAGCGGTGTGCACGCAGCTGGGCGGCGGCTCGCTTCCCGCACCCAACATCTCCTGCACCAGGCAGAGAGCAAAACAACGGTTTCTCCCACGGTGTCCTCAGGTGAGGTGGGTAAGAGCATGTGCTTTGGAGGGAGAGAATCTTGGGTTCAGATCCTGCATTGCTACTCACTAGCTGAAATAATGGCACCGGCCTCGCAGGGGTGTGGTAAGGATTGAAGGAAATGGACGTGGGGGCATTTAGGTAACACGGGGTAAGTGGCAGCTATTACTAGGAGGTTCTGAAGAGAGCTCTGTGCCATCACAGGGCCTGCTGTCCACGAATCCATCTCACTTGCAATTTCTGCTTTTTGTTGGAACAAAAATAACAAAATGTGTATTTCTTCATAAATGCTGAAGACATACCAGTGTTACATTCAACCTCCCTGTGGAAATCTACCCAACTTTACCTAAAGAAAGCACCCCAAGGCTGCCCGAACACCACACACCTGAAGCAGGTGGGTCAGACACTAAGCTGGGCAGGGCACCTGGGCGAGAGGGGCCCCTGCTTTGGCTTCCCACACTTCAGAAGACTCATCTGGCCCTTCTCTGGCCGCTCAGCTCCTACCCACCCACCCCGGAGTGAGGAGACTTTAGGCCCGGGACCAGCCCCCAGCCTGCCTGCCCCACATTCTCAGCACCTGGAACCCAGGTCTCCCTGCACCCCGGGCCTGGAGGTCTATTTCCCTGACCACCCCCCATGATGGCCCGTGCTTCCAAGGTGCATGTGTTAGGCCCAAGAACCGACCGAGAGGGGGCTGTTTGCAGGGCGTACGGATGGAGCTCGGAGATGCCGGCTGGGATGCTGGCCCTCATACTTGCAAAGCCCTTGCAGTTGGACAGAGCTGGGTGTGAGGTGGGCGGGGCTTGCATGGAGGGCTGAGGACTGGCGTTGTCCGCCCAGGAATTCCCAGGAATCCAAGAAATCCCGAAGCAAACCGAGTATTTGCAGGATAGGACTTATTTAACAGTTTATAAATTTTATAAATACAATGTAAATATTTGTAAATTGTAAATATGTAGACATCTGGCAGGCAGGCCTCCATGTATCCTCTTGCTTCCAGTCCTGCAAATGTTAGGGGCAGGTCTGTCACCTAGTAAAGCCCAGAAATTCAAGGATTACTGATTGAACTCTGATGTTTCTCCCATTTATTCACTTAAAAAATCTCTGGTGACAGAACTCCCAGCTAGCTCACCCAAACCCCCACCCACCACACGCAGGGACGCAGGGAGCAGCCACAAATGGTGGTCCATTAGGCTTGCTAATTCCAGTGACCAGTGGAGCCACAGGCCACCAGAGCTCAGGGCTTCCCGAGTCTCTGGGCTACACACCACCCCAGAGACCAGGACCCCAGTTAGAGACTGTGGCAGATGACACTTTCCAAAAATGGCCACACCACTATTTCCCTCCCATATGCCCTCCAGGGACCTGCCACTCCCCTTTCGAGAGGTGGTGTTCCCGTCCCCGTCCCTTGGACCTGGGCAGGCCTTTGTGGAGGGCGTAAGTAAGGCCCCGTGATCTCCAAGGCTGGATTCTTGGCGGCGACACAGCATCCGCCAGCGTCTCTCCTCCTGGGACACACCACTTGGGAGCCTGAACCCCTCTGTATTCTGAAATCGACGTGCTAGACAGACCACATTGCAAGACCAGGTAGGGATGAAAGAGATGCCTGAGGGAGAGACCCACCCTTGTGGGGCCTGAGAGAGCAGAAAAGATCGAGGCCAGAGCCAACCGACAGGGCCCACAGATTTTCTGTACCTGCACAGCCTAGGTTAAAATTAGGCTCCAAATTAGGAGAGTGGAGGGAGAGTCTGAAAATGATCTGTTCGCGCTACTTTCCCTGGCAACTAATGATCGTGATGCCCAATTGGCTACGAATAGGCACCGCTCTTCCAGCATCTGGTGCGAGGACCCCGCGTGGTGCCTCAGGTCAGCGGCAACAGCAGTTTCTCCGGCAGGAGCACCTCCGCCATGGACCGCAGGCCAGGCCCAGGCCAGAGGCTCACACAGGCCACTCTGTAGACTCCTCCAGCGTCCCAGGCTTGGTCATGGGAGTCAGAGGGCCCGTCAGGCACACAGGGTTCCCAGTCAAAGTCCTGCCCCTCCTGGATTTAGGGGAGCTGCCTATATGAAAATCCTGGCAAGAGCTTTCAACACACTCACAAGTCAAGCATATGCAGGTCATAGCTCTTTGTGGGAGGAGAGGGGGGAGCGTGACAAAAATATATTTATGTCTTATTTCACAGGGCACATCAGCTCAGCCATCACCCATGCTCTTTGGGCTGGACGTTGTGTGGCCTCGGGCAATGCAAATGCCCACCAGGGTAGGAAAGGACGCCCTTTTAAAGGGGCCTGGCCAACAGGATGCTGCCAAGTGGAAATATCAGCCCAATTCTGCCAGGTCTTCACATTTTCCCCCCCAAAAGCCAAAAATTCACACTTTTTAATAAAGTTCCCCAATTTCCAGATATTGGCAACCAAAAGGAAACAATGGGTGCCGTGCCCAGATCCCAGGGCCTTACCACTTCAGCGTGAGCAGCACCCAGGCTGGGCTTCTCCGAAACACTGGAGGCGAATGTGCAGAGATGAGCTGTCAGGGAATGACTGCAGCTGACAGGGCCTGGGGGATACATGCCCGCCTCCTCCCTGCCAGGACGATAACCCTGAGGCCTGCGTCCTGTGGTGCTCCCAGACCCTCCCCAGGTGAAGCACCACCGTGAACCAGTTTGATCACTGGCCCTTCATTATCTCCCATCCTTTTCCTCCCTCCTGCCCCTACTGCTCCGCCGGCATTTCCCAGGATGACTTTTCATATAAGCAGTGTGCACTGGAATCTTGAAAACAATTCAAGACTTTTTAAATGCACAGGGCCACTGTACAAGCCTGTGCATCATGTGCCCGTGCGGAGGTACATCGAGGTTAAACTCCAGCCACGCGTCTCCCACCAAGTCCTGCACCTCAGCACCGTGCTGAGAGTGGTGTCGGCCGGAGGACTCCTCACACACAGAGGCCGGATGTACGTAGCAGGAGCCTGGAAAGCATGTCTAAGGCCAGCTTTGGCTCCTGAGTCCTCCGCCTATACCTTCTGACTTAGGCTGCTGCTCTGCTGGATGCAGGCCCAGCCCTCTTGACCACACCCATCCTGCCTTCTCTCCCACCAGAGTTCTCTTATCTTCTCCACTGTCTCTTATCAAAATTCCATCTGAGGAAAGTAGCAGATTAACTCCTTCACATTTAGGTCTGTGTGCTGGACCATAGGTAGAAGGATTGCCCAATGCTAGGGTATTTGTATTGTTTGCAAACCAAAATGTCAACACAACATTCCTACATTCACTCAGAGAGTAAATATTTATTGAGCACCAGGCACTGTTCTAAGTACTTGGGAAGACAGAGGAGGTCAAAAATGATAAGGACCCTCATGTTACTCAGCCGTAGGTAGGGGAGAGAGTCAATGAACAACAAGCATAATTTAGTTTAAACAGTTTCATTGAGATATAACTCATACCAGAAAACTCAGTAATTTAAAGAATACAATTCAATGGTTTTTATTGTATTCAGAGTTGGGAAAGCATCATTTCCATAACCCAAAAAAGAGGCCCTGTAATCCTGGCTGGTGTGGCTCAGGTGGTTGGAGTGAGTCCCGTACACCGAAAGGTCTTCAGTGTGATTCCTGGTCAGGGCACATACCTAGATTTCGGGTCTGATCCCCAGTCAGGATGAATACCGGAGGCAATCAATTGATATTTGATGTTTCACTTTCACATCAATGTTTCTCTCTCTCTCTCTCTCTCTCTCTCTCTCTCTCTCTCCCCCCCCCCCCCCCCCCAAATTAATAAAAGTGTGTCCTTGGGTGAGGATTTTTTTTAAAAAGAGAGAGGGACCATGTACACATTAGTGGTCACTCTGCATCCCAGTTCCTCCCTCACCTTAGTCTCTGCCAACCATTAATCTACTTTCTGTCTCTATAGATTTGTCATTCTGGACATTTCATATAAGCCAAATATGAAATTATTTTAGACACATCAGCCATTCCTTTTTATTGCTAAGTAATATTCCATTGCATAGATATACCATATTTAATTATTCATTAATCAGTTGATGAATAGTGGGGTTGTTTATACCTTTTGATTGTCAAAAAGTGTGCTGTCATAATCTGTTTGAGTACCTATGTGAAATCCTTTGGAGCATGTGCCTAAGTGTAAAATTGGTAATCTTGTGGTTAGCTTTTTGAGAAACCACCAGCTGTTTTCCACAGTGACTGCACCACTTCATATTTCCACCAGCAATGTATGAGGCTCCCTACTTCTCCACATCCTCACCAACACTTGTTATTTTCCTTTTATTATTATTATTATAGACACCTTGGTAGGTGTAAAATGGCATCTCAATGTATCTTTCTTACTAAGGAGAAAACTGAGACACAGGGAGTGAGAAACTTACTCAAAATAGCTCAAAAGTGGTGTAGGCAAAATTTCAATTTGTAACACACTTACACGCACCACAGTCCTAACCTCGTGTATCGGCCAGGGTTCTCCAGAGAAACAGAACCAATGGCATCCTATCTAATAGAAGACAAAAAGGGTAATTGACCATACCTTCGCTATGCTTCCCATTGGCTAATCAGGGTGATATGCAAATTAACCGCCAACCAAAATGGTGGCCGGCAGCCACGCCGCTGAAGCAAGCAGGAGGCTTGCTTGCTCCAGTGATGGAGGAAGCCAAGGTTCCCCGCCTGCCGCGGCTGGCTCTAAGCTCCGAAAGCAACAAAAGTTTCAATTATAGAAGCTAAACAAACCCCAGATACCTGCTTTGAGCAGGCCGTGGCCACAGAGCTGGAGCCAGCTCTCAGCTCCAGTGACAGCAACGAAGTTTCAATTATAGAAGGTAAATAAATCCCAAAATAAAAAAAGAAAAAAGAAAAAAAGGAGAGGCTGGGAGCTTCAGTTGCAGGCCAGCCTGAAAACAGCCATCAGCCCTCATCCAGGCTGCCAGGCACCCCAGTGGGGACCCCCACCCTGAAGGGGGTGTGACTAGCTGCAAACATCCATCAGCCCCTCACCCAGGCTGGCCAGGCACCCCAACGGGACCCCCACCCTGATCTGGGACACCCTTCAGGGCAAACCAGCCGGCCCCCACCCATGCACCAGGCCTCTATCCTATATAGTAAAAGGGTAATATGCAAACTGACCCTAACAGCAGAAAGACTGGGAATGACTGGTCACTATGACACACACTGACCACCCGGGGGCAGACGCTCAATGCAGGAGCTGCCCTCTGGTGGTCAGTGCGCTCCCACATGGGGGAGCTCTGCTCAGCCACAAGCCAGGCTGATGGCTGCCAGTACAGCAGTGGTGGTGGGAGCCTCTCCTGCCTCCTCAGCAGCGCTAAGGATGTCCGACTGCAGCTTAGGTCTGCTCCCCGCTGCCAAGTGGACATCCCCCAAGGGCTGCCGGGCTGCCAGAGGGATATCTGATTGCCATCTTAGGCCCAATCCTCGGGGAGCAGGCCTCAGCCAGCAGGTGGTCATCCCCCGAGGGGTCCCAGACTGCAAGAGGGCACAGGCCGGGCTGAGGGACCCCCCCCCCACCCCACCCCAAGTGCACAAATTTTTGTGCACCAGGCCTCTAGTATATAATAAGAGAGTTGTTATCAGGAATTGGCTCATGCAATCATAGAGGCGGACAGGTCCAACATCTAAAGTCAGCAAGCTGAGGGTGCTGACAGCGAAGTTCCAGGGTGAAAGCCAGCGAGCTCCAGACCCAGGAAGAGCCAATGTCTCAGTCCAGGTCCAAAGGCAGGAAAAAGTCCATGTCCCAGTTTGACGGCGTCAGGAAGAAAGAATTCTCTCTTACTCGAGGGAAGGTCAGCTTTTTTGTTCTCTCCAGGCCTTCAACTGATTGGCCATAATCTGAGCACCTGTGACCCAATCAAGTTGACACATAAAATGAACCATCATACCTCACAAGTGTTATTTCAGAATTAAATGATATACTACATGCTAAACTGTTTTGTTTTGTTTGTTTTTTTTAAAAAGTCCTGACAAATGGTGATCAATAAATGATAGCTTAAAAAAAAAAAAAGAGGAAGATGAAGAAAAGGTGACTCAGCTTCAGATGCCAATACGTCCGTCTGGGTTCAGGGTTCAGCATGGCTTTCAGCAGAAGCTCTCACTTGAGTCTGTTGTTAAATGTGCAGCTTGGGGAGCTGCCCTGGACCAGGCCAGTCCATGCAGGGGATCTAGCTTCCCCATGTCTAGTACTAGACGGCCAGGAGAGAGGGGCCGTCCATTCACTCAAACCCAGTTTTGACTGGCATTTATTAAGCATTGCCTCCTGCCAGGTGGCGTGCTGGAATCTCACCTGTTCATCGCCTGTGATCCTCACAGTGCACAGGTACAAGTGTCCATCTTCCCCGCGTGGCAGACAGAGAAACTGGGGCAAAGAGAGCTGATTTGGCTAACCCTGAATCTCTCGGCTGATACGTGATAGAGTCAACATCTAAACTCATATGCACTTGCCCCCAAATAGGTGCCCTCACTCCTGTGCCACTGGTGGCTACCTGGCTTCTAAGGACTTGGTGATAGAACCTCAGCTCAAGGATCAGTTGTCTTGTCCTGGGACACCTTCCACAAACCCACTTAGATCAGGACAAAATAATTATGCTTGGCCTCAAGTTTTGGGAATTGGCACTTTGAAACCTGCTCACTCAAGCATAGAAGAAAAGCATCAGTTATTTCAGGAGGAACCACTTTTCTTATTCTAGTCCATCAGTTTATCCTCTGAAGTTATGGGGGAAGGAGAAGTTTGTGTGGGAGGAGAAAAAAAATTGCCCCTCTTTCCCCTCTTAGATCTTCCGGCTGACCTAAGAATTAAACTGACATGAGACAGGTTAACAAGAGAAAGCTACTAGATTTATTATGTGTGTGCAAATCAGGGCTCCATCAGACTGTGAGGCCCACGGACAGACCAGGCAGTTGAGGTATATATGCCATCTTGAGCTAAGGAGAAAGGAGCGTAGTGGTTTGAACTTCAACAGGCAGGAAGGCAAGTTCACAGATAGATGAGAAAGAGCTAACATGTGATAAACAAGTTCTTGATGGGCCTCTGGGCCACCCAGAAACCAGGGGACACAGAGGGGAGTCCAATGGAACAGACTTGCTAGGCTCCTCCCTGCCCGCCACGCCTAGTTCACGTTATGCTAAGGTGATAGCTCCATTTAAGCAGGTTTTCTATTTGAATAGCTCTAGGCAGCTAAGAGGGAAGTAAAAGATCCTTCTTGAGTTTCTTGATTCTTTTTTTTTTTTTTTATCCTCACCTAGGGATATTTTTCCATTGATTTTTAGAAAGAGTGGAAGAGAGAGGGAAAGACAGAGAGAAACATCAATGTCGATTGGTTGCCTCCTGCATGAACCTCTACCAGGGCCCCGGGCCAGGGGGAGCCTGAAACCAAGGTACTTGCCCTTGGCCAGAATCGAACCCGGGACCCTTCGGTCCATAGGCCGACGCTCTATCCATGGAGTCAAACTGGCTAGGTGAGTCTCTTAATTCTTAAAAATAACTAGCTTAGAATCATCAATATCCCAAAAAAGTCATATTTTGGGGCGGCAAACTCTGCTCCCCTTCAAGCTGCATCCCCTCCCATGTGCTCGCTCTAGTTCAGGATCAGAGGGACTCGGAGAGGGTGGCTGTCACAACAGCTGTATGAATGTCACTGCGCTGCCTTGCCCCCACGGAAGGGCTCCCTGTGGACGAGGGAACACCTGGACTCAGAGCCTCCCTGCTCGGCAGCCCCTCTGCGAGGCGGTAAAGGTGGCCCATCCAGGACAGAGGTAGACACAGGATCTTTGGTGGAGAGCCCTAAACCACAAGGCCTTTTAAAGAGGTGGGCCTTTCAGGGGAGGGAATGCAGGTAGCCTGACCAGACAGCAGTTTCCCACTGACCCCGGGTGCAAAGTGGTCTCAGTGGGGGGTCTGGGAGCCCTCTGGCTCACATCAGAAGTGCCCAGGCTCTTCTCTGCTTCTGGGTTCAGTTCTATTTCAGAGCCTCCTGGGCCCCGTGAATGAACTCTAACTGCCTCCAGAGAGGCCCAGACCCGGAGGGCAGGTGGTCCGGCAAAGGCAGGAACTGTCTCCAGAGCCTGGGCTGTCCCTTGTCGCTTGCCTACAGCGCACGGGGTTAATGTTCCTGCGTAGCTGGGGAGGGTTCTCCAAGGATAATGAGCACAAGATGAGCAGAGCTCCCTCCAACTGCGCTTCGAGGGGGCAGGACAACCACCAGGACTCGTGGCCCAGGAGCTCGGAGGAGGGCAGGAGTCCCAGAAGTTTCAGTTCTTTTGCTCACTTTGGAGACATTTTCCCCAAAATCATTGTGCTCAGCCCATCTTCAGCTGTGAACTGGCAGGACTTACAACACTGATTCTCATGAGCTTTAGGAATCCAGCTTCCTAATATGTTCCAATTCCAAATATAAAGCAAACCAAAGAAGCATTAAAATAATTTGAACTTCAAAGACTTTCTAATTCCTAGTGGCCACAATGAAATTAAATAAGAACCCATCAGCCCCCACTTCTTTCTCTCTCTCTCTCTCTCTCTCTCTCTCTCTCTCTTTCTTATTTTAAGGAAGGGAAAATAAGAGCAAAAAAAGACACAAAGCCCATGCAACTCTAGGAAATGTTTGCATGAAGGTTCTTTAGCTTCTAACTAACATTTATAACCAAGGATTAGTGGAGCAGCCTCTTGTAATTACCGTTGTTGCCCTATTTGCGGCTATCTCTGTGAGGCCAGTAAATCTTGAAATTACAGGCTGACCACCCGGGAGAACTGAGACACAGGCAGCCACATCTCTCAAAGGCACTGCCCTGGGCGATTCCCGCCCCCCTGAGATGACTTGCTCGCCAGGGAGAAGGCCCGCCTGGGAGTGACTCCCAGACCTCACTGTGGCTTGGAAGTAAATAAAACCAGGGTGGGTGGCCTGGGACGCCCTGCACCCCCTGTGAGGAGAAGGAGAGGCAGCAGCTCGGCTCGGACAGTCTCTGTCACACCCCCCATCACCCCTCCCAGCTTGGGCTACTGACTAGGGCCCCAGAGACAGACAAGAAGAGGACCGAGACAAGGAACTGAAAGGGGGAACACAGAAATGCCTTAAAAAGGAGATTTTGGCCTCTTGAAATAGTTTCTCTCTATTGAGGAACACAACAGATACCGACAAAGGATGTCCAGATTAACTAGCCATGCCATTTATGTAAATGGAGATCAAGATTGACTTGAGCTTTACCCATGACCGTGATCATGGCTTTAAAATGAGCATGTGCACGGATCTTCACAGCGTATGCCTATTCTAGACCTCCGGGAAAATGGCAAAGTATTTAGCATCAAATAACGAAGACCGATGGAGTTCTGCGCAGGATGCCATCCTGGGCTGTTTCCGAAACGAGACTCTTGGCTGACCTCTCACCCACACACCTTGACAAGGACAAAGACACCAGAGGACATTTTCCTTTTTCTCTCTGTGGGTCCTTCAGCAGAGGGTCTCTTGTTAATTTCCTCCAGGGGCCTGAGGCAGGGTCTTTGCCTTCTTCTGAAGAGAATGACCCCGAGCATTCAGTGATTTGCCCAAAAGACAACAGAGTAGAAAAATAAAGGCAAAAAAACACACACACCAAAACCCCAAATTATTTCTTCCCACTGTTTCTGAATGGTGAGGAACACCATTCAGATATTGTTGCATTTCCAATTGAGAGGAAGAGAGATCCCTCAACCAAATCTGTTGCCACACTATGTAAACATATTCTATGCACAAACAAGAGGAAGTTCTGAGTTATGATTCGTACACAAAGGAGCGGGGTGGGGAGACAGACAAAAAGGGAATGAGGAAAGAAAGGAGGGGAAGAGGTAGGGAGAGATGGAAACGAAGGAGAGGAGGAAGACAGATCCCAGGGAGTCCCAGAAAGTTGGCTCTGCTCCAGGAGCTGCTGGAAAGGAAAGGGTGTGGGCCTGAGGCCGGTAAGCACTCACTCACCAGGGGTGGTCACTTTGGAACTGTTTACCGGGAGCGCCCCCAGGGAGCTATGCTCTGCAGACTTCAAAGTGCCTGTTAGACATTAACATACTGACCCTCCACCATTCCCACCCCAACCTCCCGGAGCCTAGGGTTAGGATGGCAGTCTCCCACGGGGAAACTGAGGAAGGAAAAATGAGCCAGTGAAAGACCTGGGAGTGCCCCCAAGACTGCCAGTGACACCCACTGCCAACATCAGCCCAGGGCACTGCCCCCGGGCGTCCGCCAGTGTCTGCGTGCCCCGGTGTTTAAGAGACAATTCTCTTTGGGATCTGAGGCACAGGAAGGCCTAGGTGGACAGTAAAGCCAGCAGTTTCCAGGGCTCTTCCACTGAAGACAGGCAGTCTCAATTGGCCCTGACTGAATGCCTAAGGGCCGGCAGTATCCTGGCACGGCCTCCCCAAAGGACCCCAAATATTTGCATCCAGTCCCTGTTTGCCTTCGCTCTGTCTCCTATGGAGAAAATACTGCTGGAAACCCAGACACCCTGTGGAGAGACCTGGTGCCAAGTCGTCTGGGGCCCCCTCCCCAGGAAGCAGGAAGCACGGCCAGCCTTGTCACCGTGCCCTGAAGTAGGATGGATGGTCCCGGTAAACCGATCCGCGCTAATGTAACCGTAGGTGCTATTTAATATAAATACATCCACCCAGACATTTCCCATCAGAGCAGAGCCTTTCCCCGGGCGAGCCCGGCTCCCCGCTGCCCCTCCACAGCCTGGGGCCACCGGGGGAACGACTCGCTGGGAGTGGGGACCAGAGTGTGTTAAGTGTCTTTGTCGTGGCAAATCGGGGCCCCCAACGCCGTCCCTTTCTTCATTTGTCATTTCCTGTAATGTACCTATCACATCCCTTGCTCCCCTTGTCTTTGCCAAACTAAACAGCCTTAGTCTTGCTAATCTCTCCTCAGATGGAGACCGGGCCATAAATCTAATCGCCGAGGAGGAAGGCCTTCCCTGGCCCGGCCTGGGGCGCAGCGCTCAGCACACGCGGGAGCTCACGGCGGTGCAGATGATGGCAGAACCGCTGTCGCGGGGCGCGTTATAAGATGCAGATGTTGCTGCAATAATGTGCCTGTTGTGGAGTTTCAACTGTAAATTCGCCGGCTTGCTCAAGGGATGAAGGCCATTAAATTTGCTCATCAACCCCACCCTCTGTCTGCGTTACCCTTCGTCTTCACCGGCACATTATGTTTGAAGATTCTGGTGGAAATTGGAAAAAGAGGACTGGGCACTGGCTTTGCCAGGATAACATGAAATTAAATCCCATTAGCTCCTTGCATCAACTTTAAAAGGTAAAAGGAGTCATGCCTGGAGTTAAACAGGTTGTCTGTGTGCATTTTTTAAATAATAGGGCCCCAGACCTGGCTTAACATTCCCAGCTGACACTGAGGCGAGCTGCCCACTCCCCTCTTCCTCCCAAACACCCGGCCATTGACAAGGGATGTCGTGAACTTATTCATGTGTTTTGTGGGTGTGGGTGTTTTTTGTTTTTGTTTTTTTCAACAAATCCTACATTTTTCTGGTGTTCTGGTTTCCAAAGTGAAAGGAATGGAACCTTTTACTTCTTTAAGAAGAGCGGCAGAGGGCAGAACCTCTGCAGGGCGCGTCCGGGGTGAGAGGCGGGTCTCTCAGGAGGGCACAGCGCGAAAGCACCCGCGGGCCACCCAGGAAACCGCATCTTCCCTTTGACCCCTCTGCGCTCCCTGTCATCTCCAAGAGGAGAGTAGCTCCAAGAGACGGGCAATACTGGACGGAGACAATATCCAGACCTTTGTTCCACCTCCCGTTTCCAATAGCCATTTAAACTGGAGCAAAGAGCTGAGCTAAGCAATCAGGTTGTCCCCAGAGCCAAGCAGGAAAGCACTTGCCTCAGCTCTCCCTGGCAGGGCCAAAGGAGAACTGAGAAACCCCACCGTCCCTGAGGCTGGGAGCCTCGGAAAGACGGAGGCCCCAAGTCACCTGGTGGCCCAGGCTGCTTTAATGGACCCAGACAGAAACCTGGGGCATCACTAGAAAACCCCCGATTCCAAGCATAAGCAGGGGCTGTCTCACTGAGCCATCAACTGTGTGTGTTCCCCCACGTCCTGCGTGGTTCAGGGTTCAGGATCTGGAGGAGGGGCCGCACACAAATGAAAGAGACGAGACAAGAGATAATTTGGAAATATTGGGGGGCCAGGCGGGCAAGCCCAACTCAAGGGGAAGGACTTCCACTGGTGCCCAGGCCTCGCCAGCCTTTTATTCAACTTTGGTTGCACATAAAGCCCTTAGGCAGGCAATTGCAGTAGCAGACAGACTACCTTAAAGGTCAGTAAATATTAGAAGGATTTACTCTGAGACTATTTGATCAGGAAATAGCTTGAGCCCCCATTGTCTGGACTAGACAATCGGTGCATAACTCTGGCCCTTGCCATGGGTTCAAGGTTCACCAGCGTTCCGGGATCCTTGCTGGCACTTCTCTGCTAGTGAAGACAATGGGCGGCCTCCTGCAATCAACTTTACCTGATGGTAAGAAATGGAAAATATTAGTGTGTGCATGAAGGCAAGCATTCCTTTTTAAAATAAGAGCACATTTGTTTTGTGTTAAATGCAAAATTCACATACACCTTTAGGGGAGGAGGGACAGTGCAGTGAAGTCTGAGCTTGTGAATAGTCTCTTCAGAATCCCACCGCCTTCCTGGGGTATAGTCCCTCCTCTGCAAGTCAAGCTTGACAAGCATCTTAGTGGGCCATCGCCCAACTCTTAAGAACACAGAGCTGGGAAGGACAAGGGCCTAAAAAACGGAATGACTGCCAGTATTGCCGAGGCCTGGGTGGAGGGTAGCTGACAGTGTTGCATAGTTAGCTAAATATTAATAAGGACGCAAAAGGAATCGGACATTGTTGAGCCCATTGGCTGGGACAAACCTATTAGCTTCACCAGGAAGCTAAGGGCAACAACCTCCCTTCCCTTGTAAGGAGCAGCCTGCCCTCCAGTACGGGGTCGGTGGGAGGGAGAGCCGGGGAGGTGAACTCAAGCTCTAGAAGTGAAGATGGCAGGGGAGGAGCTTGACCATGGAGGCCTGTCAGTCCAACCCCAACCCGGGAAAGGGATCATTGGAAGCCTCTCCCAGGAGCATGTGACCTGTGGGTCTAGCAGCAACTGAAGCACAAAGACCGGGGTGGCTCCAAGGGACTAAGCTTTAATGTGAAACAGAAATCCTGGCGCTGGCCTTTGTGTTGGCCTTGATGCAGACAAGGTTGGACTTTCTCCGTGGCAGGAGGGACGAAGATGGACACTGGGAACCCAGAAGGGAACTCCTTTGACTTTTGCATCCCAAGTAAATCTGGCCACTCCACCATGACCCATGCTTTCCGCCGCCACTAACAGCAGCACCGGGAGCAGCTGGGAGGACCACAGGGGCCAGGATTGGAGGCCAGCCCCATGAGGTTCAGGAGCCAAGGCAAGATCAATATCAGGAGTCAGGACCCTTCTTGTCATAGACCAGGGAACCTTCCTCCCTCTCTCGGTTTGAGTTCCCCCAGAAGCAGACCCTGAGACAAAAAAACAAGTGCAAGTAATTTATTTAGTAGCAGATCCTAGGAAACACCAGAAGGAGTGGGGAGTGAGATGGGGTAAGATAGGCCACTATGGAGGCATGCAGTGTTGAGCAAGCTACCACTGTGGGCCCTTGCAGATTAATCCCTCCAAGGGATTCCGGAATACACCATAGGACACCTGCCTCAGAAGCAACCACCGGAAGCATGGGCCTGGGGTACTTACACACCAACTCCCTACAGTTGGGAGCTGCTGAGGAAAGGGAGTGGAATTCCCTGTGCTTCCCCATGGCTTGAGTAGAGCTCACTCCAATAGACAAAGAGAGCTCTCAGGCGGAGAGGTGCAGGGGCTAAGCCGGACGTCAGTCTTCACTGAAAAGAAAAGGGGGAGGGGGTGTTGGTGAGGTGCTCACAGCCACTGACTGCTATGCCCTCTGCACAGGCTCTGGTCCTCTTCATCGAAGGTTAAGCATCAAGCATGGTGGCTGACCTCACTCTTATCGAAAATCAAAGTATCAGCCTGGCCAGTTTTGCTCAATGATTAAGCATCAACATATGAACCAGGAAGTCACAGTTTGATTCCCTGTCAGGGCACATGCCCTGGTTGCAGGCTCAGTCCCCAGTAGGGAACATGCAGGAGGCAGCCAATCAATGATTCTCTCTCATCATTGGTGTTTCTCCCTCTCCCTTTCCCTTTCTCTCTGCAATCAATAAAAAGTATATATTTAAAAATAATAATAAATAAAAATGAAGTATTTCTACCATTAAATGCTTGTATATCAGGCAGTGTGCTGGGTGCTTCGCATTTGGTCCTCCTAACAAGCCTGTGGGTAGGTACTGGAATTGCATCGAAGGAAATGACCATCACAGTTTGAGTCGTTTCTGCAGAGCCCTGCCACTGGTAAGGCTGGGACCTCAATGTAGAGTCCATGGTCATAACCTCCGTCTATGTGGCCAGTATCGGATACCTGCCCAGTCTCCCCACCGGCAGGTTAATGCCCCACCCAGGGCCCTGCCCGGAGGCACACTAAGGGTTTTGTAACCTGTGCTTGTGCCCTCCCACCTCATCCCAGCTTTTAAATTTATGGTTCTTCTCCTGGGGTTTGGAACTGATAACTGGAGACCCAGAAGTTAGCAAAGTGACCTGGGTGGGGTTGGGTGGGGTGGGGTGGGGTGGGGTGGGGTGGAGTTACATTCCTTATGTCTTTCCTTCCCAGTAGTCTTCCCCCTTTCTTCTGGTCTCCTTCCTTTCCTTCCTTTATTTTAAGACCTACCTTCTCCATTATGCAATCTCGGTGTCACTCTCAGTCAAGATCAAGACAGCCTGTCATCTCCAGCCCACGATGCCATTGACCCACACTAGGAGTCCAGCCATCCTGACTCTTGAGTGGGGTGGCTCCAGGACAGAAAGCAGAGCAGTGCTCTGAAGTGAGTCACTTTCTTGCCACCTAGATCTTTGGAGTGTCTTTTCTGAGGCCTGGACATCAGCTTTCTCTTTGATTCCATGTGCTGCCCTGCACCCAGGCTGTGGGTGTACTGCCAACCCCCCTGGCACCCCATGCTCCCTCCCTCACTGTCCCCGTTATCTGGTGTTGCACAACAACCCACCCAAAACCTGCAGAGCAAAACTACAACTTATGATTATCGTCCTGGTTTGAGTTTGATAGGATCAACTGGGTGGTTCCCCTTTGGGGCTCCACATACATTGCAGCCAGCCCAAGGCTGAAGCTAAGTTCATACGAAGGCTCTTCACTCTCCTGTCTGATGCCTGGTCTGGGATGGCAGCCACAGCTTGAGACTGGCTGGCCTCTCTTGCTCTCCCTGTGGCCTCTTCACATCTGGAGCTTGGGCTTCCTTGCAGCATGGCGGTCTAGGAGTAGCTGGGCTTCTTCCTTGGCTATGGTTTTCTCCCAGAATGAGTGTTCCAAGGGACTCAGGCAGAAGCTGCCAGGCATCGCTTTCCTGTGTTCAATTTCTCAAGTCCCAGCTCGCCCAGACTCCAGGGGCCGAGGAACAGACCTTCTCTCTGTGGAGGGATGGCATTTGCCAGCAGGGAAAGGAGACAAACCAGCACATAGCCCCTGGCTTTTTACTCCAAGTGCGTGTAATCCTGCCTGAGGCCATTCTCCGAGGGCCCTGTGCTCAGCCTGTAGCAGGCAGAATGCTTTGATGGAATATAGTGAGAGATTCAGTGACCACTGATGCAAGAGACTATAGGAACTAGGAAGACAATGTGGGGGGCATGGTCTACATGGGGACAAGAGGAGACAGGACCTATGAGCAGGAGAGGGACAGAGGAAGGGAAGTGCAAAGGTGCCAAGGACCAGCCTCCCTTCCTGGGAATTTGGTGGAGCCTTTCATCACCCTGCCCTGGCGTAGCTGACCAAACCACACGAAACTTTGCAGTAAGCACAATTTGCAAGATTTCTGGTGAGAACCAGGTGGTAAATAGTTGTGTGGGTATCAAACCAATGCTTTGATTCTACATTAGATATTTATATCTGGGGACCTGAAAGCTGTAAAACCACGGGCGCTCTTCTTTTACAGAGGAAAGCATTGATTTGAAAAACATAGGCAGCATCTGATATGGAAAGTTGCAATGACTTATCCAAATAAAACCAACCAAATCTGACCCTTTTAAATCGGGTTCATAGTAGAGCAGTCAGACAATTTATCATCTAAGCTAAGACACTTCAGTGGAATGGGACACCACCTTTAATTTAGCCCAGATAACGGGCATGAAACAGCAAGACCCAGGCAGACGGTGGGTAGAGATGGGGAACTCCGGGACGCAGTCTGCTTCCCCTACTGGAAGGCATGCGGCTGGCGAGGAACAGTGTGTGACCTGCACCTCAACAAAGCTTGTAACTCACACATTCCTCCTTGGTAGATACGGAATAATGGGAAATGCCTGGTCTTAGGACTGAAAGGCCTGGGTTCAAGTGCAGCTCTATCGTTTTCTAACTGAGAGAACCTGAGCAGACCTCTTCACCTCAATCAGCCTAATTTTCTCTTCTGTAACATGGGGGTGATTCCACCCCATTCACAAAGTTGCTGTGAAGATGAAAGGCTGGTGTATGAAACAGCACTTTGCAGACTCATTCAAACAAATGCATGGTGAGGTCATTTGTCCATTCAGCAGTGAACCTGGACAACGTCAATGCACAAAAAGCCTGATACATGGTTTCTTGAAAAAGCTATGAACAGAATTGCCCCACGTTTCCATTCCTGCTTCAGTATGAATAAATTCTGTTTATTTCATGTGGAGGCACGTCCTATTTCAGCCACCAGGTCCTTCATTTCATTCAATTTGAAGGCAGCTTTTGACCCTTGAACTTTTAGCACCTCTCCTGGGGGAGAAAGAGCAGCTCCACGTTGAAGTGGAAACCCATGGATGTTCCTTGACCTTCTGCCTGGCACCACCGAGTTTCACCAAGAGCAGGCGGCACTTGGACACCTCCGTGGCCAGCTTGAGGGGTAACATGGAAAAACTTAAAGGGGCATAAGAAGAATAACCTGGGGGGTTTTTGCTGTAAAAGAGGACCACACACATGGGCCCTTGAGGACTGTGCCCTGGACCATCTTCAAAAACATGGAAGCAGCATTCTCTGCGCCCTGCGTGGGCCCCGTTTAATGGGATGCAGGCCACAAATGGGCTGCAAGCACGACCCCGCTGCGCAGTCCGTTTCTGTGGTCGAAGTTTCCCGTGGCCCCGTGCTCCCTGTAAGACAGCAATGGGAGCGTCAACCTGAGTGCTGGGCAGATGGCTCCATCTGTTTCTCTATCGTTTTGAATTTAGCAGAAAACCCCCAAGACGTGTTTTGACACAAGCATGATTTTTTCCTTCCCTGCATTTTGAAATGGCTGTGTTTGGAGGCTAATTAAGTCCATATGCTTCTGATTCATTTACACTTAACTCATCAAAATGTTGTTTTGTAATAGGCATTTGAAGTCCAAGGCGCCTCTCTTGAGCCTTTTTTCTAAAAACCAGGAAGTTATGGTTTGCCAGCCAACAGCAGGGTTCTTGTACCAAAAGGTTCAAATTTGGTTCAAGACAAGATCCTACACCCAGGAGATTCTAGTGGTTAGAAATTGTCCTAAAGTATCACTGTCAAGCGTGGGTGTGACTTTGAATCTTCTGTTACTATCCAAAGATACTCACTGTTCCGAATTGTAGACAACAATTTATGAGAGAGAAAAAATTTACGCTAGAACCACTGGGCCCAAAAGGGAAATTTAGTTTAAATGGAAGTAGGGTGGCTTTCCTTTTTTTTTTTTAAATCTTTATTGTTGAAAGTATTTTATATGTCCCCCTTCTCCCCCATTGACCTCTTCTAGCTGGCTTTCCATTTTTAAAGAACAGTTTTCATTGGGCATAACTAGGATTTATAACCCAATGCTCATGCCAACCCCAACCCAGGACACAGTGCCCATTATGCCATCTATTTTTGCTATCAGATCTTATTACACTTTTAAAAAGCTTATCCGCAACTTGGACTTGAAGCAAAAGTAAGACTCCTGTGCTCTTAGTGTCAGACCAGAGCATTGTCTAATACACGCACCCAAGAATCACCTGATTTCTAGAGTTTATCATCTTTGCTTGACTCTCTATTTACTAATGTTTAGAGCCTAGACTCCATAAAGTAAGATATTCAATTGTAGAGTTGAAAATTTTTTGTCCACTACAAAAGCAAATTATTTCTATCCAGAAGAAAAGATAACTCCCAGTGTTTTAGCTTTGTTGCCTAACTTAGGAAAATTAATTCAGCGTTTTCGTTTTGATTGACTCTATCCACTAGTTTTTCTTATCCTCCCTCAAACCTGCTTTCCCAGCATTTGGTTCTCTCATTAACACATTAAGCAAACCTTTGATGCGCAATCACTAAATATGTGTTTGAAGAGTCATTTAACTTTTTGAAAATTATACTTTAAAATTGCACTAGCCTCAAGCCTGGCTTTTCTGATCTATCTTCCTATTGCTGCTCATTTAAGTTTTATAACTATGGAAGCAAATGGGCGTTCAAAGAGTTAAAAACTAAGTAGATGCAACACTAGGGGGAAAAAAAAAAAACAATGAAAATTCAGCCAAGAATGCAGAGAAGGGAAAGATTTTGAACACAAGGTGTCTGCGTACATGACCTCCTTTCTGTATGTGACACGTCTGGCAGGGAGGTGTCCCTCCACTCCCCGGTGAGAAAAGCGAGGCAGGAAGTGGTGAAGTAACTTGACCAAGTCACACAGTTCCCAGTTCTGGACAGGGAGCTGCCGATTTCAAGCCACATGTTCTTTTCACTATGCCTCCCCCTGCACAGTACCGGTACCGTTAAAGGCTTCAAGGAGCAAAACTGTGGAAAATCATAGAAGTGGCGAGAAGGAGCAGACGTAGCAGGGCCAGGACGGAGAGCAGGCACGCAGAGTTTGTGCACAGAGAGGAGAACCTACCCATTTCACACTGGCGTGCGGTCTGCAAAAGTTTCCCCAGTGTCTGCCCCTAAGACACAATATCACCCCCTTTGAGAATGAATGCTCTCTGTCAGTGGTGACCAATAGAAAGATGAGGCAAGCCACATATATAATTTCAAATTTTCCAGTAGCCACGCTTAAAAAGTCAAGAGACAGACAAAATTAATTTTTCTAATATATTTTATTTAATTAAAAATATCCAAAATGTTTCAGCAGATGATGAGTACAAAACCTTACTGGGACAGTGTAATTTTTTTTTCTTACTAAGACTTCAGAATCCAGTGTGTGTTTTATGCTTAAAGCACAACCCAATCCCAACTTGCCACATTTCAAATTATCTATGGCCACATGCGGCCAGCGGCTACAGTATTGAACATGTAGTTCCTCGTGATCCCAAATGTGACTGTGTTCATGGTTTTAGCTGACCTCACAGCCGGGCCTATTCTCGGAAGCTTGCAGACTGCAGAGGATACGTCTGTGGCCTCCAGAGCTCTATCGATTCCAGCTGGAAAAGCACTGACTTGGGCATTGCCCACTGAGTCAGGTCACGTAGTCTGATGGGAGCTTCCTGTAGGGACACACAGGGGAGCGAGCAGGCAGACCCACTCCCTCAAACCTCAGTAAGAAATGGAACCCTAGCCGGTTTTCTCGGTGGTTAGAGCATCGGCCCGCAGACCTAAGGTTCGCAGGTTCGATTCCTGGTCAAGGGCATGTACCTCAGTTGCAGGCTCGATCCCGGCTTGGGTCAGGGCACAAGCAGGAGGCAACCAATCGATGGGTCTCTCTTACATCGATGTTTCTTTCTCTCTCTCTCCCCTCCTCCCTCCCTTCCATTCTCTCTAAAAATCAATGGGAAAATGTCCTTGGGTGAGGATTTAAAAAAAAAAGAAAAGGAATGGAATCCTAGTCCTCGCCAGTCAGCACTCACAGCAGTTGTAACGGTCAGGGGGCCTCACCACGCTACTGTCGCCTTAGCTCCAGCATCCCTGCTGCTGCTTTCCACCCTCTAGTCTCCGTGTCTGCACCTCATGGTGCCCCGGAGCTTGCCATTCTTGTCTTCTCTGCAGGTGTGTGCCTGCTTCCGCAGCTCTCACCAGCTGCCTTCCCTCCCTGCGCCCCCCATCGCAGCCTGGAGCTGAGGGGGGTCTGCGCAGGTGGTGGTCTCTCCAGCTACGGCTCTTCTCCAGGTGGAGCTCACTCTTTGCCTCTTTGAGGTGGAGCACTGGGGGCGGCCCCTCATCAGAGCCAGCTCCGGGTGGGAGGGAGAAGTGAGGGTGGAGCTTGCCCACTCTATACCCTCTTTCCTGCAGCCCCACCCCAACCCCCCTGGCTTTCCAGACCTGAGGATTTCCCGAGTCTTACCTCACCAGCCACACTGAGAGGAAGGAGAGAAAGAAGAAGAAAGAGAGAGAAAAAATAGTCACCTTAGTCTTTCTAAAGTTGTAACTCAAAACTCTACCCCCTCCACCATGGTCCCATTTTGTATGGTCTCAGGGACTCCACTTTGTCCTGGACTTGTCTGCAGAATGCCTCTTCATGGGAGGTGGAGTTGGGTGGAAGGAGGGAAGAGAAGGGAGCCTGGAGCTTGTCCTAGAAATAAGAGAACTTCTAATCATCTGGCTTAGAGCTCTCCTGGTGGCCCCTCTCTTCACACACACACACACACACACACAGACACCCACACACACATACATACACACACACACAGACATACACACATACACACACAGAGAGAGACATACACACATACACATACACACACATACACACATATACACACACAGACACACACAGACACACACAGACACACACATACACACACACATACACACACACATACACACACACAGACACCCACCAGGCTCTGTGTGTAGGAGAACATTAAAGCCACCTGTACTCCCTGAGGACAGTGGTTCTCAACCAGGAGGGGCTCTGCTCCCCGCTCTCTGAAATGTCTGGAGACATTTTGGGTGCCACAGCCAGGGCTAAGCATGCTGCTGGCACCGGTGGGTAGAGGCCAGGCACACTGCTAACTACCTTACAAGGCACAGGACCGGCCCCACGACAGAGTTATCTGACCCAAAACCTCAACCGTGCAAGGTTGAGGAACCCTAAGCTTGAGTGAGGGAAGCACTTTCTTTCCACTGATGGCCTGAAGGCAGGAGAGATAGACATGAAAGGGTGAGGCAACCTAGGAGAGCGCTGGACAATTGGGAGAAAGCAGCCTGATTGAAAGTATAAACTCCACAATTTCATCAACCAATGTCACACCAATAAATTACACAAAAATTTTTAAAGATAACTTGATTTATGCATTGAAAAAAAGAAAATATAGCCCAGCCAGTGTGGCTCAGCTGGTTGAGCATCGTCCCATGCACCAGGAGGGCCCCGGTTAGATTCCTGGTCAGGGCACATATCCAGGTTGCATGCTCGAGGCAGTTGATTGGTGTTTCTCTCTCATCAAAGTTTCTATCTCTTTCCCTCTCCCGTCCTCTCGCTGAAATCAATAAAAACATATTTTTTTAAAAAGAATATAATCTCCACTTGAACGTTGGAAAAATCTTTTATTGTGTTATTGCGATAGGGTGACGATGTGGATGGCCAGGGTGACTTGGGAAAGGGACTAAATTGTAAGCTCTGAATAGTTTAGGTGCAGCGTCCACAACTCGTTGAAAGACGAGAGCTTGCCTCCGACCTCTGAGATGGCGTAGAAGAAATGAAAAAAATGGGATGAAGGGGTGGTCACAGCACCAAAGTATACAGTCACTTTTCTTACACTTCTGAGCCAGTCACCCATGAAAACAATGGGCGCTCCTTCTCGTTCCAGGGCGGTTTTGCACAAAGTGTGAGCGCAGAGCCTGTGCGGCCAGAACTCACTGGGTCCTGCTAGTTTCCCCATTTGTTCTTCTCTGAGCCAGGTCTTCTAAGATTTTTCAGCACATGATGGGGAAGGCCTGCTGTCATCTGCGTGTCCCAGGTGGGGAATCTAAGGCACGGAGAGGCTGCGTGAGTAGCCACGGCCTCGCGGCTGGTAAGGAGTAGAGGCAGAATGCAAACCAGGTCTGACTTGACCTGAGCTGACTTCACACTGGACCACCAGGCCCGGATGCTGCTCCGCAGGGAGCCCTGGGCTGACGGAGGCCAGCACCTTCTCATTATTAAAGGGAAGACAGTCCGCTAGCAGCTCCCCTAAAGCGGAGCACGGAGCCTGCGCTTGGCCCAGAGACAGCACATGAAGAGACCAAGCTCTGCCAGGCGCTGCTTTTCATTCCTTCCTTTTCCTTCTCCGCACCCTGCCTCTCACTTGGAAAACCCAGGCCTCGCACTTTATCTGTACGCTAGGAAACAAACGCAAAAGCACGAGGAGGCCGGCCTGCTCTCCAAGGCTCCTCGGTAGTTCCATGGAGTAACTGAAGCTCGCAGTTGACCCCAGCCCCGCAGAGCTGGCACCGGGAGCAGCACCAGCATTTTATAAACGCTCTTCCAAGAGGGAGGTGAGCTCACTTCCTGAGGGAGTTGCTGCAGGGGGTGTCTGCAGGGCCAGCCAGGCCTGCTTTCAAACCTCTCACACAGCCCGGTGTAATCAGGCATGAATATTGATTCAAATAAATTATGCCTGTTTATACACTCGTTTATTATTTTATCCACACGGTCGCTCTAATGTAGCTAGCCTGGGCAACTGCCACGGGGCTAGTCAGCTCTTGGATGCTGCAAAAATCAGTTGCTTTGCAATATTTGGTGGCCAGAGGGAAATCCAAGTCGTTAGTGAAAATTATAACAAAATGACAGCAAATTTCTGTCATCTGGAAGGGCCTTGGCAAGTCCAAGTCAGACATTGCCGGGGTCAGACATTGCCCCACTCCTGGGGCTTTCACGAGACGGTAGAAGAGCAAATATGGAAGGCTCCAGAGCATTCTAGCAATTATCATTTTAACAAATAGGGCTCTTTTCTAATATTCACATTCCTTTCCCATGTCCTCATGAAAACACAAACATTCACTCCATCCTCAAAAAATGCAGGCACTCCGGGAGGAAAGAGGTCGCTCAGTCCCCTGGCCAGGCCGAGGGGAGGGGGCGGCGCTGACATCAGGTCCTGGGCTGCCTGGCTTTTAAGTCAGCTGATAAGCTAGACCACACCTCGGGGCTTTGTCCTGCCTGCTCCTGGGGCCCTTCTGGGGAAGGGACTGCTCTCCCAGCGAGACCCTGGGAGACGCCCTCCAGGAGACCTGGCTCGCGTGATTCGTGGCAGGAGCAGTAGCCGAGAGTGCAGACCGGCCGTCTGCTCCCAGGGTGGGGGATGAGGTGGGGGGCTCACTGGGAAGAGCCAAGGCCCCGATAGCTCTCTCAGTATTCGATGTGACAGACTGGGGCCTGGTGGGGACCCTCCATGCAGGAGGCTACGCTACAGGGTCAGGTTCATCTTATAGATGGAGCTCCCCCTCCCCCACAAGAGCCGTGTTTTAGAGGAAAGGGAGGAATTCCTAAGTCCCGTGTTCTGAGGATTAATACTGTCATCTCACCTGCTCTCTAATGTCTCTATCATCCGAGCGGGAAGATGGAGAACAGGATTCGGATTCCCTCGGGACGTGACGGAAGGAACCCACGTGCTTCTTGACCGCAGGCCACTGCGAGACCCTGCGGACACCGCTTTCTCTCGTGACAACTGCTTGGGAAGGTACGCGTGCCCTGGAAACTGGAACGTCGGGTTATGAATGTTTGAATGAATCCATGAAGTTACCTCTGTTCTTTATGGGTTGTTTTCAAATGTCATTGAGAGAAATAAAAGTAGGTAAGGACCGAGCACAACAATCTCAGGTCTAAAAGAGATATAGGGATCATGACCTGTTCTACAGTTTTTTGGAAAACAATGAGGTGAATGATGTATGTAATATGAAAAAAATGGTTTTAAAGGAATGAAAAAGCAGTAACATATAGATTTTTAAATACTCAAACTCTTGTGGGAAAGAAACAGATTCTAAAGTTAGGAAGGAAGAGAGGAGAGAAAGTTTTAGAATCGTGTGACCATCATCGCAAAGCACAATTCTCCGTGGACTTTCACTTCCCGCTGATCGCGCTGGCATCGCCAGCGGCCATTGCAGAGCGCGTGTCCTCGGAGCCAGCGTCCAGCACCGCCCGGTGGCAGCCCCGGACTCACTGTGGCCTCCACGCACCCCTGCAGCAGCGACGGGCAGCAACGGGCAGCAACGGCAGCCCCGGCCACCGGTGGGGAGCACACTCTAATGGAAAACTCAAGGTGCTAATGGAAGAGAAGAATGTAACTCCGTACCAGTTTGTTTTAGTCTCAACATTGGGCTGGTGACATCAATCGATTAGATCCCCCCATCACCGAAAGCAGTGCGGCCAATGGGCCTTTGAAGCCAAATGTCTAAGCCATGGATTCACATAAAATTAATCACCAAAACTCACTCACGAACTGCATGTTGAGTAGTGTTGCCTCTAATGATACCTCCTAGCGAGAATTTCCCAGCGGCCTCCCCTCAGGGCGAGGCTGTATTTGCAGATCCATGGGGGAGGGCGGGGGGAGACGGTATTCGCTGGCCTTGCCTGGGCTCTATGCAGAGGAGAAGCTCTTGCTCTGTGAGTTCTGTGTGCGCCCCGGGCGTACGAACAACTGTCCAGATGCACTGGACTGATCAGGGAGCAGTGCCCTGTCCTGCTTCACACCTGTGTGACACGCTGCTCCCTGGAGCTCCTGCCACCACGTGAGTGAGGAGTGAGCAGTGCAGAGGAGCAGGTGGCATCCCCACCCTACACACCATACCCCCCATACACACACACACACCATACCACACACACACACACACACACACAGCACACATACCATACACACCCCCACACCATACACACACACACATACCACACACACACACACACACACAGCACACATACCATACACACCCCCACACCATACACACACACACATACCACACACACACAGCACACACACCATACCACACACACACACACACACACAGCACACACACTCAACACATACCATACACACCCCCACACCATACCACACACACATACCACACACACACACACACAGCACACATACCATACACACCCCCACACCATACACACACACACATACCACACACACACAGCACACACACCATACCACACACACACACACACACACAGCACACACACTCAACACATACCATACACACCCCCACACCATACCACACACACATACCACACACACACACACACAGCACACATACCATACACACCCCACACACCATACCACACACATATACCACACACATACCACACACACCATACCACACACACACATACAGCACACACACTCAACACATACCATACCCCCCCGTATACACACACACCATACCACACACACATACCACACACACTATACCACACACACCATACCACACACACACATACACACAGCACACACACACAGCACACATACCATACACACACACACATACCACACACACACAGCACACACACCATACCACACACACACACACACAGCACACACACTCAACACATACCATACACACCCCCACACCATACCACACACACATACCACACACACACACACACACAGCACACATACCATACACACACAGCACACACACCATACCACACACACACACACACAGCACACACACACAGCACAGATACCATACACACACCCCACACCATACACACACACACATACCACACACGCACAGCACACACACCATACCACACACGCACACACACACAGCACACATACCATACACACCCCCCACACCATACACACACACACACATACCACACACACACAGCACACACACCATACCACACACACACACACACAGCACACACACACAGCACACATACCATACACACCCCCCACACCATACACACACACACATACCACACACACACACATACCACACACACCATACCACACACACACACACACACAGCACACACACACAGCACACATACCATACACACCCCCCACACCATACACACACACACAGCACACACACACAGCACATATACCATACACACCCCACACACCATACCACACACACACAGCACACACACACAGCACACACACCATACCACACACACACACACACAGCACACACACACAGCACACATACCATACACACCCCACACACCATACCACACACACACAACACACCACACACCATAACACACACACACACACACACCACACACACCATACATACACCACCCACCATCTCACCCCCACACACCATACCCCCAACACACACACACACCATACACACACCATACCACACACATACATACAGCACACATACCATACACACACCACAAACACATACCACACACACCATACACACCACACATCATACCACACACACACCACATACACATAGCACATACACATAGCACACATACCATACACACACCACACACACACACACCATACACACCATACACCATACCACACATATCACAAGACCCTATATGCATACCACACACATACCACACACACATAAATACACAGACACAGACACTACACAGACACACCACACACACGTGTGCACAGGTAGCCACCCACTGTGCCCTCTCGCTCAGCATCTGAGGAGCGAACAAGGCGTAACCGGCGCTGGGCCTGCTTCCAGGGACCTTTGTGCGACTGGGAAGCCAAGTGTAACCGCATCCTGTGCTACTTCCCAGGGCACAAAAGCCCGGCCTCTCGCAGCTGGGAGGGGGAGGGGAAGACATTGTAAGGCACTAATTTCACCAAAACAAAGTGGCCCGCATTCCACATTCTAGGAAGTGTGAGTGGCACCGATTGTGAGGGTGAATGAAAAGGGGCAGTAGGCCTCAGCACGAATGAGCACCCTTCTTGAGAACTTTTTAAAGCAAAATAAACATTTTTTAAAAGAAGAAGCAAGCTGGGATTTGCAATTTTTCTGGGAACTCCCGCCTTTCCATTGCCCAGGGGCTGTTGAAGGACAGCAGATACTAGGGAGCTCTCAACTAGGCTCAGATGACCTCCAAGATGAAGTGTCCAACAGGAAAAACCAAGAGACAAAACCATGCCCAGGGCATCCAGCCGCTTATGTGGAAAGAGAACGTTATTCCACGACCACAGCTGTGTGTGCGATGCATCGAGAAAGGACCTGCAGGAGCCACTCACACGGTGAAGATTGTTATCCCCGAGGAGGGAAATGGAATTGTGGGTGAAGAGGCCCGTGTTCCTGACGCATGGGATCTCCGGGAAAGAAAGACCCACTTTGGTATTACTCACATAACAAAAAAGGCAACAACAACAACAAAAGAACAGAAGGGGACTAGACAGTGAATTTACACATATCAATCAGAATTACACATTTTTAAAATGCCAGGCTTGAGTTGGCAGGGCACCCTGGTGTTTTGTATTTTGGTTTTGGTTTTTTCAGCTGAAGACGCTTTCAAGATCACTAGTGGGATGCGAGAGGACTGGTCAGACACAAAGAGCGTGTAAGTCTCCGTGGGTCTCTGCCCGCGCCCAGCGCAGGAGCCCAGCGGCGGGATGGCAGCAGGTCACTGAAGGCAGAGGGGTGGGCCCACACCGTCCAGGCTCCCTCAGCCGCGTCCCTGCTGGGTGGTCCCGGCCACTGGCGCTCCCGAAGCCTCGGTGTCTGGTCCATGGAACAGAGTTTAAAACAGCATCTACCTCACGGGTTGAAAAGAGTGCCAGAGGCAAAACCCTGTGACACACGTCACGGGGCCTCGGACAAATGGTTGGTTAGGAAACACTGGCTTATTGTTGTTCATGAAGCGCCATGAGGGGTTCCCACCAGAATCCACACCATCACCCCAAATCCTGAGGGTGCGGGAAGATTCCACTGCCAGAGCCAAGGTTCACGCTCAGACATTCAACGAGTAGTTGCCGAGCACTTTCCCTTGAGGAAATTCGCAGAAATGACAACAAGGAGGAAAGGAACTGGGTGCCCTGGGAGCACGTGCATGGGTGGCAGGGTGCAGCTGTCCTGGAGAGCGGAGAGGGGCAGGCTTCTGAGAGGAATAACGTGGAGAATGGAGAAAGGCAGGCCGAGTAAGAGCGCATCCGTTCAGACCTCAGCAGCGCTCAGCGGCCAGCAGAGCCAGGGCAGGGCCAGCAGTGAGCTTCTGATGAAGCTGGAGACAGGGGGGCGGGGCGGGGGGGGGAGTGAGGTGAGCAGAAATAAAACCACTCCTGCTACTCCATTTCCCTCCCTGTCATGTCACACAGCTGGACTGGACGCAGAGGCCTGGCCCACTGTCCCCTCAATGGAAAACTGGGTGTCAGGTGTTGGGGGAGGGGAGGGCAGTGGGAAAGTGGTGGGTGGGGAGGAGGAGGGGGGAGAGAGTCTTTACAGCAACAAAAGGCGAGGTCAGGGCTGGGAGCAACTGGGAAAACAGTAACACCCACAGGTGAGTGAAAATGCCCTCCGGTGTCCTGCCCCTCCGCGCACAAGCCCCAGATGAGTGTAGGTAAGTGAACCTGAATGCTGTGAACAACCCCACACTCTCCCTCGCAGACACGTGCAGTCAAGGCTCCCCAGGCCTGGCTCCCAGCGTCCTCACGGAGCAGGAGAGTCAGGGGACACGCAGCAGGCCGAGGTCTCCAGCTCCTGTCTCCTGTGGACGTGGCCAGCTCCCGGGCGTGGAGAAAACAGACTTGGAGCTTGGCCCCATGAACTCGGGGGAAGGGGATTCCTGGCGCTACAATGAAGCCTGGTCAGTGAAGAGGCGGGTTAACAGACAGGTCTTATCCCCAAGGCTCTAGGAGCAGAGAGGGAGCCTCCATGTTCAGACCTTACCATTTGTTTCCTTTTCAATTAGGTCAGAAAAGTATTGCTCGCTGCCTGGATTTCATCTCTGTCACAGAATGATCCTGAGATTGTTATGGATTCAGCGCAAAAGGACCAAGAGATGGAGGAGTGCTGGTCCCAGGGCTCCCCCAGGCCCCGCTGCCTCGGGGACCCAGGCGGCTGCATGTCCTATCACAGGGCCCCCTCCCCCCATGCGAATGATTAGACTCGGCATAGCCACTGCATGGACCAGCCCCGTGGAATGAGCTGGCCAGTGGGGCTGTCACCCCTAGGAACTCGACCTGAGAAAGGAGGGGATCAGGCTGTGGAGCCCATGCTGCAGGGTCGCGGGAAGAGGAGGAGCAAGGTTAGGAGCCACAGGAAGCCCTGAGCAAGCGGACATTACAGGAAGCCACGTTGTAAGGAAGAAGATGACATCAGCAGGATAGAGGAGCCGATAATAAAGAAAAGAGAAGCAAGAAGACACAGACAAAAGGAGAGGCTGGAAGAGAGGCCAAGCGCAGGTGAAGGTGGACCCTGGAGAGAAGACAGGTCCTCTGGGGGCGGTGCTGCACCAAACAGGAGCCCCCACCCACCCAAACAGGCCCCTACTGACCAGGTGGGCTCAGCACACCTCTCCGACCTCAACCGGCCCAGGAGCACCTCTGCTGCTGCCGTCAGGGAGCCTGGGAAACACAGACGAAAGACCAGATGCCCGGAATGAACACGTACCCCCGAGGGTGTGGAAGAACTGGGGTCTCTTCGCCACAGCCAAGCTCTTCAGGCCTCTGGTTCGCAGGAGTGTGCGGAGAAATGTGGACTCGGGGAAATCTTGTCCGAGTTTTATAAAAGTCGGCAGGTCATGGCTTCCCCGGCCTGTGCTGTGGCTGCTGTGCCGGAGTCTAGGACAGAGCATCAGACCAAAGGAGACGCCCTAAGAGTCAGAAATGGCTTCTGAAGAGCCAGCTGGGGCAGATGGAGCACATGTCCTAAACGCGGCGTGGAAATTCAGTTTCTGGGAGGATATGTTTTTAAGAGTTGGCTCTCTTCACCTTCGCCCCAGAGTAAACGTCATTCTTCAAAATACAAACTTCAAAAGCAAGCACATCCTTAAAGATGTGACAAGGGCAAGTCTCCCTCCGTCCCTGAGCACTGCCTCCTTGAGTTTGGCTTTCTCCAACGAGAATATGTAACTTGTCTGCCTTCCTGAATTCTTTCTGCCAAATTACCACGACTTTTTGTTAGTAAGAGAATAAAGCAAATATTTCTCCCAAGTAGCCACAATTGTATTAGCAAGAACCAGTGCTAAGGTTATTTACTTGTTTCTCTGCTCCTTCCTCCTCCACCTCTTTCTTCTTTTTAAATAGAAAGCAGCTTTATCAATAGTTTCTTTACAGAAGCCAAAAGGCTACATATCAACTTTCAACTACCTCCTATCCCCAGAATTCCTCACTCACTCCCACAAGCAGGGAGAGGCTACAAGCTGTCTTGTTTTCAGGAGGCTCAGTCCCGTCCCCTCCTCCACCGACATCCCACCACGACACCCAGCAGCTATCCCGGCTTTTGCACCAATGCCTGCAGCAGCTCTTCAGTGAAACTGGTTTGGAGTGGAACCAGGGGTGTCAGGGCTCAGGCCCGATTAGACGCCGAATGTGAGGAAGACACAGGAAGACAGGGACCTGGACTACACAAGGTCTCTCTACTTCATCTCAGTAGCTGGGATCTCACCTGCTTTCATCTGCTATCACCCCATCTGTCTCAGGGAACGCAGTTTCTGGTGTAATAGTGAGATATATGGCGAGACTGTCAAACCAGATGCCAGATTCATACTGAGGTCATGGAAGTACTATTTTCAACCATCAAAATGTTTCCTGGTTGGACTCCAGTTGATACCAGTCACTGTCCATGTCACATTGTGTCCTTCAAGTCAGATGAGAGAATGCTGGTGCTCCTTGAACCCCTCCACCCACAGCCACAGCTCTGGTGTCTCTGGAACAATGGACTGTACTCTCAGCCACTATCTTGGATCCAATAATTTTTTTTTATCTGTTACAATACTTTTGATCTCTAGCATCTCTTTTTGGTCATTATGATTCCCATCTCTCTCCTTCCATTGCTCATCTGCTCTTGCCTGCTATTTACTTTATCCATTAGAGCCCTTATTGGATTAATAATCACAAGTTTTTAAAGTCCAGGTCTGATAATTCCATCATCTCTGTCATCTGGTCTGACTCTTTCTCGGTCTCTCCAAATTGTGGTTTTTGCCTTTTGGTATGCCTTATGCTTTTTTTTTTCTTATAGCTGGACATGATGTCCTGGTGCAAGGAACTGCCTTTAGCAATGTGGTGGCGAGCCTCCAGCAATGCATCAATTACAGCTTGGGTTTTCCTACCCAACACTGGTTCCCACGGCGATTTCTGCTCTGCTCTGCTAAGCCAGGCCTCCCTGGGACACCTGTCTCTCCAGTCTTGGGGGCAAGCTTGCCCTATGACCTGACTTCTCTCACCGATCCAAGAAGAGTGGAGTTGTTTCAGTCTGTGCAGCTTTTTACTTGCTCTTAGGACAGAGTGACGATTTCCCAGCTCCTTACATGGAACCAGAAACAGAAAGTCCTAAGAATTTCTTTTAAAACCACCTTTGCCCCTACAACCACCCCATGAAAGGAGACAATGAATGCTATCAGCACTATTGACATTTTATGTTATCTTACAGTATATTCTAAAAATAAGAAAACCCTCTGACCCATGATCTGGCCTAAATCAAAGAGGCCTCAAAAAATCAAGGACAGCAAGGCCACTGACCTAAAAGTGCCTGCTGACCTGCTTGGTGTCCAGGGACCGTCCATGGGAACGTGAGGGCCCTCAAAGGCTTTGGACGGATGCTCACTTATGTGCTCTGTGCCTGATGATAGGGAACTGGTTCTGAAAGAGAAGGCGCCTGGAAGGATCATGTTGGGGAATGTGGGCAAGCCGCAGGTGAAGGTTTCTTCCGAGTGAAATTAGTGTTGGGAGGAGACCATGATTTGGGAAGATCTTTTGGTGAATTGTCTGTGACAGGTACTGCAGATTATTTTAAAAATCATCTCCAACGTTGTCTAGAATATGGTCCTTACCTCTAGAGGCTAAAAGGGGAAAACCACCTTCCCAGACTCCCTAAGAAGCACTTGTTGGATTCCAGTTGGAACCAATCATTGTCTGCATTCTTATGGGAACAGGCAAGTGTTCTAGATTATACCAAACAGATGCATCCATGAGAAACTTGGAAGACAGCAGGGAGCCATGGAGAGTGATGCTAGTGAGGGGAGGTGGGCTCTCCTGGCAAATATGGGGATGGAGGCGTTTGCTCTGTGGCCAGGGCTCTCCTCTCTGGTCCCGGCCGCCTGTGATCTGGGTCCTTGGCAGTGGGGACAGTGAGGCTTTTGCTAGAAAAGTCTCGCTGAGTGGCTGGTGTTTCTTCCGGTTGCTATTCCCGCCTGGATAGTATCCAAGCTCGGTTCCCTGGTCCTCCTGGGAATTCTGCACTAACTCTGCCTAAGCCAGCTGGGTGGAGCCTGCTGGTTGCAAAGGAGAAACCCGGCTTCGTCATGATTTCCAGGTGATGCAGTGGCAAATGGATGACCATCCGGTCGGGTCATAACTTCCTTCCATCTCCGGTGCTCCCAGATGACCAGGTGAGAACCCGGGGCACTAAGAGATGACTCTGATGAACCAGCCAAGAGACCTGAACCTTGTCTTTTAAATGCACTAGTTGGACCCACCTGAAAAGTTAGGAGTTTCCTCACAAACTCTATCCTGAAAACACTTCTGATATCTTTATGTTCCAAGGAGCATACGTTGAAGAAACTGATTATATCCTCTATTTTATACAGAAAGAGGAGGCCCCCTTCAAAGAGCCTCAAAATAGTTATAATTTGAAACAAAAAATGTTGTATAATTCAATTTATTAGTGAAAAGAAGAATTTGAAATAGTGGGGTTTTTTCTGTCACTTCTTTCACATTTCTGAGTTCAGAACTTTTAATTAGGTTGTAACATAATGTTTCAAATTGTTCTCCTCAAAAGACCATTTTGAGCAATTGCATTTGCTCTGAGAACCTTGTCTAAATGTGCCATCTTCCAGGTCAGGGCAGCCTAGCCTTGTTTAAAATCTGAAGGTTGACCTGGCTCTGCAGGTTAACGTGTAAGAAGAACTCATTCATTAACCCACATGTGAAAACCACGCCCAGAAGTTCTGGACACGGCGAGCGTAGGAACAGCCACCCGACCAATCAGTGGTGACAGTGGAAGAGGGTAAAGAGAGTTTGACACAGACTAGATTTGTTTTGGGATTGAATGTAGAAAGGTATCAGGACTACGGGAGGGTGGGGGCGGAGTAGGTTTCGATGCTGCAAACGGAATTTGATGTGTAGAGAAAAGATTCCCAATCTTAGTAAATGACAACTCCCCTCATGCAGTTACACAAGCCAGACCCCGGAGTCATTCCTCACACTTGTCCCTCCCTCACTCCTCACAGCTGACCCAGCACCAGCATTCGGGGTCCCAGCTCCTACATGTTTCTTGAACTCATCCACGTCGCCCCAAGTCTCCTGCTAGCATCCTGGTCCATCCTGGACAACTGCAGCAGCCTCCTCGCCCGCCCTCCACCACCCATGTCCTCACATGCTCGGTCACGGGGCAGCAGACCACAGCCACATCTGGGTCCTGCCGCCTCACCCATCTCACGCTACACGCTCTCCCCATGCTCCCTCCTTTCAGTCGTCAAAGCACCCAGCTCGGTCTCCTTCAAAGCCCACAGGAGAGAACCTCACTGTTTGGAACGTCCTTGCCTGACTCTCCAGGGGACTCCCTCAGGTCTGAGCGGTCACTTTTCAGGCCAGGCTCTCTCCCACCCCCGCGCCTTAACTTCATATCTGGATGGGGCCACCCCCACCCCGCGCCCTGTTCCTTTCAGAACGTCTCACAAGCTGTAATTATGTATGTACTTGTGTCTCCTTTGGGGTATGTCTCTCTCCTATTAGATTGTAAACTTCTCGAAGGCACATCTTCCCTGTGTTGTTCCCATTGTGCTCCTGGGCACATAGCAGGTCCTTAGGTATATTTGTTTTAATTTGGGGACAGATTAAGAAGTGGATATTAATTCAGGAGACTTAGCAGTAACCAACAAAGGGGGAATTAAACTTAAAATTTCAGTTGAAAACAAATCTAGCCAGTACATCCAGAAACTGGGAGGAGGGAATGTCAGCTGATCACATACAGAGCTCACTCGGTGGCTCTTCCACCCACCAGTTTGCAAAAATAGAGATAAAGGTTCTCCAAGCTGGACTTGCAGTAACCAGTTTGTAAAAGAGCTTACACTATGTACTCAGGTTCAAGGTCCGAACGCCAGCAACCTCACTCTCACTGTGTAACCGACGGAATGTGTGCATGAGTGTGCAGGGCTCACCACTGTTGTTCACCACAGTCCCAGACTGGAACCAGCCCAGGGCCCACCAGCAGGAGAACAGATAAGTGAATTGTTATACAATATGACATAACTACCACCGCACACAGCAACGCAGATGAATTTCACAAACATAATGCTGAGGAGGCAGAAAACAAAGCAGATGCCGCAGCTACGAACTGTATGATTCCATATATAGAGGCGTCAAACAGCAGACAAAACTCATGCATTCCTAAAGCACATCACCATCCCTGGGAAGAACAGAATGATTGCCGCGGGATCAGGACAGCAGCTGCCTTTGCAGAGAGGAGGGGGTTTCCAGGGGGTGGCTGCCCTGTGAGTGAAGTTCTGCTTCTTGGCCAGGTGACAGCTACACGAGCATGCACGCCCGTAAATACTGAACTGTTTTTCAAAAAACTCAACATGCTTAAGAATTGAAAATACCAATTCCTGGGCCCATGTCCCAGGTAGTCTGATCAATGGGGTGTTTCAGGCCCTGGAAACTATACTTTTAACAAAGCATTAGAGAGAATCTCATGTAGGTGGTCCTCGGGCCAGGCAGGGGAGATGCAGGCTGACACCCTACCTCAGAGGCGGGAAGAGTTCCAAGGAACAGTCAGAAGCCTTACCCTGGTTCCCGGCCTCACGCCCTGGCACAGTTGGCTCGGGGGGGGCTTCAGGTTGATTCCGTGAAGCGCCCCCCGACCCTCCCCTTGATCCAGGCACAGGGCCCATTAGCAGGGCACAGAGATACAGCGAAAGCTCACCACTCAGAAACGGTTTAAGTGAGCTTCTAAACAAACTGAGAGTAACGCTCAGAATTACATCCCAGTGTCTATACGATCACAGCTGTGTGTCTGTCTCGTGAGGAAACTGACCATGGCAAAGTCTGTTAAGTGCATCTGATCACTTCGCTTAGCCTCTAGGGGAGACGCTGTGGCGACATCACTGGGGTCTTCGCGGGGTGTCTGCTCTGTGCTGAGGCCCAACATGGGCATGTGCGGCACCGAACGCCAGGCCAGTCCCGACAGAGGTCCTGCCCAGGCTCTGCGCCTGCCGAAAAGGCCCCGGTTTTCTGGGAAGACACACCTGCAAAAGGCCAGGGGGTGGGTGAGCACCATTGTCTTGCCTTCCTGACAGTAACGTTTGCAGAGCTTTCTGGGCAGCAGCTTCGGGGCCCCAGACGTCTCCCAGGTGCCCCCCTCACCCTGCTCCCCCGGGGCGGGCTTGACTGGCTGGTACAAAAGCAGCTGTGACACCAGGAGGCTGCAGCTGGCTCTGCAGCGCTCTAGGCTGAACTCGCCATTGAGAGCCCCTCGGCCGGAACAGCCCAATATACCCATCCATCAGGAGGACTTTCCTCAGGTCGGGTCCTAAGCCCTAGTGCTGCTCTCACCAGCCCAGCCTGTGCCGTGCTGTGTGTCCAAACCCCTGGAGACGGAGATGCTCACATGCAGTGGGGTCTTCCCTTTCTCTCGTTGTATCCTGCTTTCCCCTCCCGGATTCTGAAATTTTTGAGAAGCTGCACTAAGATTCCTCCAATGTGGCCTGGAATCAGACATGTTTGGGGCACATCTGGAATCCCAATCTCTTTGTTTTCCTGGACCCAGCAGGCAGCTTCCCTTGGAAACCTCTTCCTCTGATGATCCCACCTGCCACCCAGCATTCACCCAGGGCCAGGCCCCAGACCCGAGCTGCCTGAGCCCTATTGTTTTGTTTCTGCTATTGTTTCTACCAGCGCCTTCTGGGTTTTAACCTCCAGCCTCCCATCCACAACCCCTTAAGCAAACGAAGGCCGCTGGAACCAGCGTGCTGCTAAGCCTGAGCAGCAAAAGCAGGGTGGGCTTCAGGGAAATGATAGGGGGCACTTCCTTCCCTCGCTTTATTGAGTTTGAGAAGTCTGTGGAGGAGAGGGAATTACCCATATGCAGGCATAACCTCTTAACACATTTTCCAAGGATCACAAATGAAAAAATGTTAATACACAAAGTGGGAAGAACTGTAGCTTTGTGGGTGGCAGCATGGAAAAAGCTTCGGGCCAAGAGGAGAGAGGAACGGATTCTCATCTTGTCTCTGCCAATAAACAGTTTGGGGCCTTAAGCAAATTGCTTGGCCTTCAGTTTCCTCATTTCTACAAGGAAGGATTTGGGTTTACCAACAATTTCTTCCAGCTCCAAAATGCTGTACACGTATGGATGCCTTTTATTCATTCTATAGTATATGGAAGGACTGTATGAGCAAGAACTTGACCTCAGCCCTAACCGGTTTGGCTCAGTGGATAGAGCGTCAGCCTGCGGACTGAGGGGTCCCGGGTTTGATTCCGGTCAAGGGCATGTACCTTGGTTGCGGGCACATCCCCAGTAGGGGGTGTGCAGGAGGCAGCTGATCGATATTTCTCTCTCATCGATGTTTCTAACTCTCTATCCCTCTCCCTCCCTCTCTGTAAAAAGTCAATAAAATATATTTTTTAAAAAAGAAAGAACTTCATCTCAGGTCTTGACTGTGCTACTTGTCCCCATCCATCCTTTCCCCTCTATCCCAGGCAAGATTAAATATTAAATATGTTAAAGTCCCACCTACTCACCCCTGTGGTGCAGTGGCCTGGGAGTCTGCCCCCACCACGGGGAAGGAATTCCCTGGAGCCCTCAGTCATTAGCTTACTTCTCTCCCGCCTCATCCTGGGTGACAAAAAGAACAAACTAACAGTTTCACCTACCAAGAGCAAGTGATCAGGCTCGGGGAACTGTTACTCCGCCTGGAAAATCCCGACCAGAGAGAAACACGTTCCCTCTTAACCTTCCCAGAAGTCTACGAGCAAAAGCAAGCCTCGCAGATACATAACTAGCACCTTGGAACTGAAAGTTCACGAAGGTTCAGCCAGTGCCTTAAGGATGCGCAGCTTCCCTGTGCCCAGTTTCCAAAAGGCACTCTTCACGCGGGAACAAAACCCATGGCCGTTTCTCTCAAAAGCCTGCACTCCTCTGACTGTCTGCGGCTACAAGGCAGGTGACAATCAGGCTGTGGAGGACAGGAGGCAGGGTTAGGCACAGCCCGTGGTGGGTTGGCAGGGTGCTGTTAGTGTGACTAGACAGGGAAGTCCCGTCTGCTTAGGTGCCATCAGGGCTGAGGTCTGGGGGAAGGAAGGGAGAGCGTGCTGGCTCCCTGGGGGAAGAGCATCGCGGGCAGATGGAACAGCAGGAACAAAGGCCCCGAGAGAGGCGAGGCTTGGTATGGGTTTTGTTGTTGTTGTTTTGGTTAATCCTCACCTGAGAATATTTTTTCCATTGATTTTTTATTTTTCCCCCCATTGATTTTTTTTAGAGTGGAAGGGAGGCAGGAGAGAGAGAGAAACATCGATGTGAGAGACACATCAATTGGTTGCCTCCCGCACGCACCCCAACTGGGGTTGGGGATTGAGCCTGCAACCGAGGTTCGTGCCCTTGACTGGAATCGAACCCGGGACCCTTCAGTCCACAGGCCAAGGCTCTACCCACTGAGCCAAACTGGCCAGGACAAGGCTTAGTATGTTTGGAAAAGGAAAGCGGCCAGTGTGACTGGAGTTGAGTAAGTGCAGGGAGTAATGACAGGGAAGTGGGATGGGACAGGAGTGACTGTCCCCGGGGCGGGTGGAGGACTGATGGCATGTGGCCGGCCAGGACTGTGGCTTTCAGTGCAGGGAAAATGGGGACACACCGGAGGCTCCATGCAGAGCGTGACTGATAGATGCGGCTGAGAATAACCCCTGCAGCTTCCTCCTCCTTCTGGAACACCCGGAAACCACACATCGGGGGAGCCGACCCCTCCTCTGCCATCAGTGGGGTCTTCACCACAAACCTGAGACTTCTTAATGAGCGCACACACCTGAAAGCGAGCGCTGCTTCCCAGGTTGCCACGCTTGCCTCGCCCAAGGCCAACCCCACGCCCCCACCCCCGGGGCCAAGAGAGCGCGTTCCAATGTGTCTGTTCCTCAGGCCATGGCGGTTCCTGAGAGATCCCAGGAGAAGCAGGGTGGGCCCCAAGCCCCCACGCCTGCTTGCTCCCGGTGTAGTTCTGTTTCCACCTGGGCCGTAGCTTCTATTTCCAGAGCCTGTTCTTGCTTGGAAAGTATCTGCGAGGACACGAGGACGGCAGGGCCACTCACCAGACCGTTCTTGCTTATCAGGCGAGCGAAGGTGGCCACCGGCGTGGGATGGAGGCAGCCAGCACAGGAGGAGGAACCTATTCTCCCAAAGCGTTTCAATTGCGTACAATAACCAGGCGCACATTTTGTGTGTTTTAAAGGAAATGTACTATCAACACATTAAATCCTGTGCGGTTATTGGGAGATGCTGGGGTGGGACCATTCCGAGGTGGTTGTTGGGGTGTTGTTCTGTCTGGATAGAGAGCAGAAGGCCAAAGGCAGCAAAGATTGGGGGGTGCTTTGCCCTAGTGGACACCCCAGAACGTTCTAGATGCAGTAATAAGCAAGGGCAAACCTCAGTTAGTGTGCTCAGTGAGTCCAGAGGAAGTGTGTTGAACTGAACGGTTGTCTGCCACAGACAAAACCAAATAAAACCAGGGTCTGGAGACGGCCACCAGCACAGATTGCAGGAACCCAGCAGATGAAAGCGGCAGAGCCGTGTTCTCTCGCAGTCCTGGAGGCCCCGGGTATCTGCGGGCCACGCCCCCTCCCAAGGCTTGAGGGAAACGACGTCCTTGCCGCTCCCAGCGTCTGCAGCCCCGAACATCCCTTGGTTTGTGGTTCCAGGGCTGCCTGCATCTTCACAGGCCTTCTCTCCTTCTTCCCGTGTCTCTCCTGTGTGTCTCTTCTAGGGATCTCTGTCCTTGGGTGAAGGACTCCCCCTGAATCCAGGAGGACCTCCCCTAGAGAATTAGATCACAGACTCTCAGAAGGTCACATTCCCGGACTTAATAGTTTTTTGGGGAAAGCCATCATTCAACCCACTCAAAGGACACTTCTGGAGACAATAAACGGGCCTCCAGCCCTGGAGAGAAGCAGGGATGCAGCCACTCAGAGCCAGGAAAGGGCACCAAGCCAGAAAGCAAGCAGCCAGACTGGGGCTCATGAAGCCACAGGAGCAGGTATGACATGACCGGCAGGTCAAGGACGTAGGGCAGGGGGGCGGCCACGACTCGGTGCAGCACAGCCGTTTGCAACCCTGGCTGCACGTTAGAGTCACTCGGGAGCTTTAAACAAATATTAACACCCAGGCTCCTCCCTCCGAGATTCTGATTTAATGGGGTTGGGTTGGTGCCAGGGCACTAGTATTTTTTAAAGGTCCCCAGGGGATTCCAAGGTGGAGAAACACCGGTAGCTGGACGAGCACTGCGGGGAGGAGTCAGGGACCTGAGTTCTCCTCCAGGCTCCCAGGATGCTTACGTTGGACAAGTCAGTTCCCATCTCCCGCGGGGACGTGGGTGTGGGCTCGGAGAGCAGAGCCAAGGTTTCCTTTCATGGCGCTGGTTAAGCACCCCCTTCGCATGATGCTCAGAGCTTCGCGGCTGCTGCCAGGCCAGTTGTAAGACCTTCCATGAATACACACTGTTCTGATTTCGCTTTCCATCTGCTTCTGCACAAGGATCGCGTGAGCCTCGGCACTCGGGCACCACGAGTTGTTCAAACTGTTACAAGGATGACGATGTAAGCCACGTGTGCTGGGGCCTCGGCAGGCCACGGAGCCATTGGGTGCGATTAGGCGACCCGTGTTGTTTCAGAGCATTCGCCAGAGGCCGGCTCCAGGTTTCTGAAGGACCCGTGACCGGTGCCGTGGTTTCCGACTGTATCCCTCTTCTCCGAGCACTCTCTCCTCTGGGCCTGAAGAGCTGCAGAGAGAGCAGCTCTTTCCTTCTCCTCCAGGTTTCTGAGAGGAAGACACAAACCCAGTAACACTTGTCGTGTTGCAGTAGTTACTCGTCCCTCGGCCTCAGTGCTCCCTGACCTGCCCAACAGTGTTATGGGGGCTGCATAGAACGTCTTGAGATACTCAATTAAGTGCATGTTTCTGTCCTCTTCCCCCTCTCAAGTTCATCATCACCATCTTGCCCTGGATCCTCAGAGGGCAGCTCAAACAGGGCGCAGTCTCGAGCGTGCCAATGAGAGGCACAAGGAGAGACCCCAGTGTCCTCAGCTCTGAGGTGACCCGCTGAGGGCACCCAGGAGGTCTTCTGCTGGAGGTGCCCCTGCCTTCGTGTTTAGATACTCGAGACACCCAACTCGGACTGAAGCACTGAGCTGCTCTGGGGTGGGGTAAATGATCTGTCAGGGGTGGAGAACCGACTGAAGACTGGAAACAAAAGACAAACCGACTCTTCTTGGGATGGAGAGGTGAGAGGGGTAGGGGTTTCCTGAGGTGGGTATTGGCAAAATATTTGGGTGACATTTTTTTAAATGTTCTGAGACTCCACAGTGACATCTCTAGGTTTAAAGAGAATGGCAAACCCTCCTGGGCATGCAGTGACAGAGACAGAAAACAAACAAATCTCCTAAGTCACTGTGATTCGGTAGAAAGCCCTGAACCAGGGACTGAGCTAGCTGGCTTTCGGTGCGTCCTTAACTGGTGATGTGACCTTGAGAGAGATACATACCATTTCCTGGGTCCAAGTTTTGTCCCCCATAAATGAGGAGGTTGAATTATGGGGCTATCAAAATGGCTTTCTTCATAAACCATAATCCAGATCGATGGATGTGAGCTGAATATGAGGAGGGAACTAATATTTATTTTCACATACTAAAGCCCAGACATGGAGCTGGTGTTCAATGAGACAGTTTACCCCCTTTTCAGCTGAGAAAACTGCCATTCCTTGTCAAGTAATTTTGCCCAAAGGCACACAACTAGAAGGGAGTGAAGGTGGGATTACCCATGTGGGTTTATTCGACTCCACAATGGAATGAAAGTAATTCCTCTATACTTGCAATTTTATTTTTGAGTTTTCATCATGAGTTGAAAACTAGCACAATCGGTGAAATACAGTGGGTGCCCGCGGCATGGTTTTTGGATGAGTGAATGTTTAAACTTCATTATCAAACTGGCTCATCATACTCCTCAGCGCCCAGAATAGTCCCTGGCGCACAATAGCTGCTCAGTAAGCATTTGTGGCAGTAGACTACTCCCTGAACACATTAGTCCAATATGCTGCGACAGTAAAGAGGACCAAAGCTCACATGTCTGATCAAGAAGGACACTGGGAACCAAAGCAAAAATAGCATATCCCTAACCTGCCAACAGACTACGCTGTGCAGCTGTGCCTGCCCGGCTTTATCTCTCTCTGCTTCACGACCTACAAAGAGAAGTGAAGGAGCTGGAGAAAATTCCAAGTTGAAAGTGCTTTTGTGAGTGAACAACCTTAAAACTAAGGACTCTTCAACCTCCAATGCTCTCTTCTCAGTCCTCATCTTCTCAGCTACTCAATAGAGTTCTCCTCAATCCATGGTCTCCCAGTCAGAAACCTACCAGATGATCTCCAAGGCAACATCTGTGTTCAAACATTACAAAAATCTAAGGTGAAGAAAGCAATTGTACTTGACATGACACTTAAACTGCTTCCACGATACACAATCTAATTTTAGAACATGTTCAATGTTCCCCAAAGACACCCGACACATCAGAGTCTTCCCGGTTCCTGCTTATCATCCCCTGCTCCAGGCACGTCGGATGGATGGGTGGGTGGGTGGGTGGGTGGGTGGATGGATGGGTGGATGGATGGGTGGAAGGATGGGTGGAAGAATGAATGGGTGGAGATTAGATATATATACATCCTATTGGTTCTATTTCTCTGTAGAACTTGAATACACCAGTCTTTCCTCTGACCTGATTCATTGTCAAATTCCTTATGTCTTAGCTTGGATTTCCTGGGAAGGATTTCTGGGACTCTGATATATGTGAGCAAGAGATGTATGGGGGAGTGCTCATAAGAGTAACACCCAAGTGAGTGAGGCAGAAAGAGAAGTTCTGTGAGAAGTTCTGGAGCTGAGATGACCCTTCATGGTTGTCCCAAATTCAAGCAACAGGTTGGGTTTTATAAACTCTGCTCCACCCACCACAATAAAGCAAAGTAGTGGCATGCTTTAATTGGGCAGCTTTCTTGGACTGAGGTCAATTCCCAAGAGGGACTTAGCTGTGAGTTATCAGCCTACATTCCTGTCAGCATGGAGATGAGTTCTCCTGTCTTGAAGAGGAATCTGGGCCGCACACTACACCTTGAATGTTTCCATTTGCACCAAGTCACTTTGAAATTGGGGATTTGGGGGTTGTTGTGTTTTTTTACTGAATTGAATCAGGAGACAAAAATCACCCTTTTTAGTTTGTGGGAAGGACTTCTTTAGCTGTTTAAGAGCTTTAGCAAGCAAACCTGAGTAAGAAACAAAGAAGAAAATTTGCCCTTGCAAAGTGATGAAAGAATTCTACAGCAACTGGCAAGAACACTGAGGCGCTAGTATTTGGTTATTAAAACAAAATCTCTAAGGTACTTAGCACAAAACACTGGCATTCATAATGGAGAGTCTTGTACACACAGACAGGCAGGCTGACAGACTGACAGAAAGGCCAATAGTTCTCAAGGCAAACATCTTAAGTTACAGCAGCTCTTGGCTTATTTATTTTCCCCATTAGGTACTGCATTCAAAGGACCTTCATGTGGTACATTGAAGATCAAAGTACATTTTTTCAAAGAAGAAAAAAAAACCAGAAAGAATGAACTATTCCAAATATACATATGTTCTCAGTTGTGAATATTTTCCATCCTTTGTTGTAGGAAAATAAGTTGAAGACAGGAAAGAACTAGGTGATAGAATCAATTGTGTACATATCATTGTCAAGAGAGGACGCCAAATCCGACACAATGGAAGCCTGTCTGTGAGCCGAAGCTTTTAGGCTTTAAACCAATCAATGCTCTTCCTACATTTGAAGTCCTTTAAAAGACAATCTTCTTTTCACGACAGTAGAGTGAGTCTTACAGACACAAAGCATCGACATGTCACTTTTTTCCTGCAGAAAGTCTTATTTCCCATTCTATTGCAAGTACAGTTTCGATTTAAAAACTCCTACTGCGTTATCCTAGTGCTTCTAAGAGAAGAAAAATCACACACTGTGTTCTTGAAGCCTCACCAATAGAAAAGTATTCTAATCAGTACATATACAGCAACACAGTTCAACACATATTGATGTGTGGCCTTGTGTGTGTGAGACATTGCAGCAGGCACTGAGGCTACGCGCATACCTAAGACACAATTCCTACTTCCCAGGTGGGAGGAAGACAGGCAGTTCCAACATTAGGCAGGAAATTTCAAGCTAGCACGTACCTTGGAAACCACCTGCGTAGCTGTGGGGAGGGATTTAGAAGATGAGGGAAGATTTCGTGGAAGAAATGGCTCATGAGCTTCGTCTTATAGGATGAGCAGAGTCAGATGGGGTGAAGAGTCCTGGGAAGACCTTACGGACTTGGGGAAAGGTAACAACAGGCCACTCATGAAAGAAAGGCAGGGCAGGAGGAGATGAGCTGGAGAGTGGACGGGAGACAGTCAAGAAGGGCTGTGGGTGGCATGCAGGAGCCCGATCAGAGTCATTCAAGAGGAACATGGCCAGATTGGTTCTCAGACCCGTTGTTCCGGCAGCGGCATGAAAAGGGGATTTAAAGGAAACAGGATGGGCTAGATGAGGGGGCAGGTGTGAGAACTTTTTTAGAAACTGTTAATAGGACTGGGTTACCCATAGGATTTAGGAGTAAGGAAGAGCGAGAAGTTAAGTATGATTCCCAGGTCTCTGGATTGGACAATTGGCTAGATGGATGGATGTACAGACACAGAATTCAGGAAAAGCAAGTATAGAACAAAAGGCTAGGAGTTTTATTTCAGATACCTTGAGCTAAGGAAATCCAAGGGAGAGCTCAATGTAGATGTGTGAGTCTAAATCTCTGAAGAGAGGTCTGAGTTAAACATGGCCTTGGGAGTCATTATCATATTCAAGCACTATATAAGGGTATGGACTTTTGTTTTTCATGTGTCTCATTCACTACTGTATTTGGAGCCAAGGACAATACACACCATAAATATCTGTGAGATGAAGAGTAGTTAAACTTACAGAAGTGAGGGAATTGTCCAGGTGGAAATGTTGAATAAGAAGTAATCAGGGGGCACACAATAGCATAGAAATAGATAACCTGTTGGCCATCTCCACTGGTCTCCCTGACAACACCAAGCACCACATCTCTATATTTCTAGTTTAATAGAAATTACAAAATAATTCAGTACTTACCTTCATGCAATTATCTCCAAAGTAATAGAAGATAAGAAGACATTTTGTTAATCTCCTATGGTGGGGAGAAAAGCCCATTTTATGTATTTTCAACTGATTTTTATGAAGTAGTGTGAATATTTTAAATGGATGAGAAATACACTCATGGACTTACAAACACAAACCCTGCATATTTCATCTAATTTTTTAAAACCTGGAAAGAACAAACTATCCTATATAATAAAGCCCAGTGACCAAATGGCAGGACAACTAGAACAACCCTTCACCCTGGCCAGCCCTGCCCCTGATCGGCCCCCATGGGGGCAGGACAGCTGGAGCCCGCCAGTACACAAATTAATGCACCAGGCCTCTAGTCCTATCTAATAAAAGAGAAACATGGTAATTAGCCGTACATCCACTACCCTTCCCATTGGCTAATCAGGGCAATATGCAAATTAACTGCCAGCCAAGATGGCGGCCGGCAGCCATGCACTGAAGCGAACAGGGAGGCTTGCTTGCTCCACTGACTGCGGACTCCAACGTTCCCTGCCTGACTTGCCGGCCTCTCAGCTGCAACTCCAAGCAACTATGTTGCAAATATAGAAGCTAAACAAAACCCCAGAAACCAGCTTTAGTCAGCCAGGCTTCAGACAGCCAGACCGCAACATTGTATCAAATACAGAAGGTAAACAAAGGCCAGAAACCTGCTTTCAGCAGCCGAGGCCTCCGAGCTAAAGCTGGCCCAGAATAAAAAAGAAAAAAAGAAACAAAGGAGCGGTTGGGAGCTTCAGTCACCCGCCAGCCTGAAAACGGCCCTCAGCCCCTCAGCCAGACTGGCCAGGCACCCCAGTGGGGACCCCCACCCTGATCCAGGACACCCTTCAGGGCAAACCAGCAGGCCCCCACCCGTGCACCAGGCCTCTATTCTATATAGTAAAAGGGTAATATGCCTCCCAGCACCGGGATCAGCGTGACAGGGGGCAGCAACCAAACCCCCTGATCGCCCTGCAGCTCTGTGTGTAACAGGGGAAGGCGCCCCAACCCTCTGATCAGCCCTGCTCTGTGCCTGATATGGGGGAGCTCCCCAACCCCCTGATCGCCCTGCGGCTCTGTGTGTGACAGGGTGCAGCGCCCCAACCCCCTAACCGGCCCTGCTCTGTGGGTGATAGAGGGCAGCGCCCCAAACTCCCCCCTTCCCCCCCACGGGCCCTGCTATGTGTGTGACAGGGTAGAGCCATAACCTCCCCATCAGCCCTGCCCTGAGTGTGACAGTGGCGGCGCCCCAACCCCCTGATCCACTCTGCTCTGTGTGTGACAGGGGGCTGTGCCTCAACCCCCGATGGGCCCTGCTCTGTGCGTGACAGGGGGGAGCTCCTCAACCCCCTCATCGGCCCTGCTGTGTGTGTGACAGGGTACGGAGTCCCAACCCCCCTGATGGGCCCTGTTCTGTGCATGACAGTGTGCAGCGCCCCAACCCCTTGATCCGCCCTGCTCTGTGAGTGACAAGGGGGAGCTCCTCAACCCCCTGATCGGCCCTGCTCTGTGCATGACAGGGGGGAGCTCCTCAACCCCCTGATCGGCCCTGCTCTGTGCGTGACAGGGTACAGAGCCCCAACCCCCCTGACTGGCCCTGCTCTGTGCGTGACAGGGGGTGGCGCCGCAACTTCCTTATCGACCCTACCTTGTGTGTGACAGGGGTCGGTGCCCCAACCCCCCAATCGGCTGTACCCTGAGCGTGACTAGGGTTGGCATCGCAACCTCCCGATCCCCCCTGCTCTGTGCATGACAGGGGGCAGCACCCCAACTCTCCAATTGGCCCTGCTCTGAGTGTGACCAGGGGCTGCACCTAGGGATTGGGCCTGCCCTCTGCCACCCGGGAGCAGGCCTAAGCCAGCAGGTCATTATCTCCTGAGGGGTCCCAGACTGCAAGAGGGCACAGGATGGGCTGAGGGACCCCCTCCCCCCCCCCCCCCCCCCGTGCACCGGGCCTCTAGTATAATAATAAAAGAGAATATCTTGGCCTCCAGATGTATCTCCATTTAGAGGACTCAAAGACACTTCAAAATTATTATGTTGAAGAGCATACTTATGATCTCCTCCCAATTCTTGCTGAAGCAGAGAAAAGAGGAGTCAGCTCTGACACCTCCCTCTCCCTTGTCCCATAGCTACACTGTTCCCAAATCCTGTCCATGTCACATGCTACAGACCTCTAGAATCTTGTCACTTTCTCTCCCCATCACCCCACCGGACTCCGAGGAATTGCCACCTATCCCCTGGATGTCTGCTACAGCCCCCTAATTAACCTCCCCTCCTCTTACCCTCTCTGGGCCTCCCCCCATATATTTATTAATGTTAACCTGAGTGTTTTCATTTTTTAAAAACATAAACCTGATCACGTTTCCCTCCTATATGAAGCCCTCCTTTGGCTTCCTGTGGCTCACAGGATAAAGACACATCTCCTTAGGAGGCCTCAGCTTTCTCTGGTCTCATCGGGCCCGCTGTCCCTGCTCTTTGCTGCTGGGACCTGCCTGCAGATCCTCAGATAAGCTGTCTCCCTCCCACCCCCGCACTTGCTATTCTCTCCACCGGGAACATACTTATCATCTGCCCCCCACTTTCCAACTCGATCCATTTGGCCTAGGTGACCCCACTCATTCTTCCAGCTTAGATCAGGCTCTACTATCAGCTGACTCCATGGAACTCCACTTCTATCCTTCTGAGCACATATTCCACTTTATGATTATACACATTCTTCACTGTATCTTTATACATTCATTTGTGTAATTAAATAAATAATATCTGTTGGCTGGGCCTTATGTTCCATATCTGTTTTTGATCACTACCATATCCTCAGCTCCAAAATGCCTCAAAGCCTGGCACATAGTAGGTACTCAATAAAAATCTACTGAAATGATGAATGCATTAATGAGTATGTGTGTGCGTGTGTGTGTGTTTGTGTGTGCGTGTGTGTGTGTGTTTCCTTATTTAGGATATTTGGAAGGCTTTGGAATTATTAGCTAAGAAAAAAAAAAATTCTACCAAAACTTAAGTACTATATGTTGCTCCTCCCTCTCTGTTATTATATAAGATTAAACGACATATACCAATACGTACTCCTTGACAAAATGTTTATTTATTGCTGGTTCAACTGACTTAGCTTTTCCTGAAAAACTAAAACAATAGTCATGTAAAAATTTCAGTCCCTTCCCTTAGACATAATTCCACTAGGAGAAAGGAACCAACTGGAAATGGCAACTCAAAGGCTATTTCAAGGTATCCCTCACCACAACATGTAACATGGACACTTTTTGAAATTGAAATAAAACAATACTTCTTAGATATTACTTTGAGCGATCCTATAGTTTTATGGAAAGTTAATCAGGATATTGCAGATTAAATATTAGAGAATTTCAAAAAGTGTTAGATAAGCTTTTGTAAATACATTTTAAGTAACTCATCCCTACACTTTAGCTAGTGTTTCACATGACTGGTTCCTCCGCCCCAGTAGAAGCAGGACCGGCCTGAGTTTTCATTGCCAGGGCGAGGCCCACGTGCTAACCACCACGAGCAACACATGCTCCTGAAATCAATAATTCCCAGCTTCAACATTTTCATTAAAGGTTTCCTCTTTTTTCAAAAACAACTAAAAGGCATCCAGTTCAATACTGTCCAGAGATTGAATCTCCACTGTTTCCTTTGCCTCAAAAAAGGGTACTTCTGTTTAGTCAAAGGCAAGTTTTGGTATTCCGCCCCCCTCCGTCCCCCTCCTCCCCCCTCACACACACACCTCCTGAGACTGAATCTGCATGACTTCAGATGCCTCTGCTGAGAGGTGAAGAGAACAGCAAACCCAACACCGGGCACTACTGCTGCCGAGGAAACAGGTCCGAGTGGAAGATGCCTGGTCTTTCAGGTCAGTGGCTCCTGGGGAGCGGCCCTGGGGACCCCTCGTGCTGATTAAGAGAAAATAAGTTTATGACTCAGTTGGTTAAAGGCTCACGTCTTGCTTTCAGAAAGGTTCCTGGTAGAGATTTCGAGGCTGGATCCACACAAACAGGCCAACATTCCTAATGAGAACGTTTCCCTCTTGTTCAAGGTGACTGTGTTACGATATGTTTCCCAGGAGCAACCCCGAGGAAGGATTTGCGTGCAAGGAGTTTATTTGGGAGTGGCGCCGTCGGATTCGGCAGGGAGGAAGGGAAGGCAGCCAATAAAAGGTCCATTAACACGAAAGTCACCCCTGTGAATAGCTGGAGCTCGATCCCACTGGGGAACTCTGGAGCCGAGAGGGTGGGAAGCCCGGGATCAGAGTTATTCCAGGCAAGAGGGAGGAGAGCTGGGCGTTTTATACGACAGGCAGTCCTTGCTGAAGGCTGCATCCAGGCTGTTCTGGCCTCAGCTCCTCCCGCCTGCTGTGTGAGGGCAGCCCAGCAGGTTCTGGTGGCCGAGAGCCCCCAGGCAAAGAAGTGCAGCCTCGCGGTTGAAAGTTGGGCCGGGCACCGAGAGCATCTGCTGTTGGTGACGAACTGCACATCTATCATTCCCTCTTAGTGAGAGCCCTCTATGTTGATGATTTCATTTTCCTACTCCTAACAGCCCTGGGAGGTAGGCATTCTTATTATAATTTTACAACTAAAGAGGGAGGGCAGTTCAGTTCTCCAAGGCCATGCTCCAATGCACCGCACAATGTGCCTGGCTCCAGCGTGGAAGAGCTGAGCCACTACCGTCCACGGAAGGACTAGCCCTGCACCTCCAAGAGCACATGCACATCACCATCCCATGCACAGCGGAACCCGCGCAAGGCCAGCCTTCCTTCCTGTGGGCACTGCGCTCCTTGCCTTTGCTGCTGCTTTCACACTGGCACCAAGAGCTGTGCCAATTATTCAACAGTCAGTTGACCAAATACAGGACAACTTTGTGCAGGATAGCGGAGCTCTGAGGCCCTTTGACTGAAACGTCCAAATGAACATTCCGTGGGGCCAAGTTGTCAGTGAGAAAGGAGGTCTAATGAAGCTCCACGGTGGAAGCCAGAAGCAGAGCTGAGCCGCCCGAGCTTGAATACAATTCCAAGGGCCTGTCCCAGGGCTCTGGGGTACAAAGTGGCCGTTATCTGAAGTTGCGAAGGGATTTCCTGAAATAGCTGGTAACTGCACAATGAAGCACATCATAAAAGCTGGCTGTCCCTGGTGCCTGGTCACCAGGGCCAAACCGGACCAGTCAGGGCATTGACCTAGACCATGAAATGATTTTCAGAGACTTTCCCTCCAACAGGGAAAAACCCACTTCCCTAAAATAACCTCCCTTTAATAGACTGTTGCAGTAATAAAGGGGTTTATTTGATGGAACTTGCTGTGTACGCTCAAAGTGAATTTGAACCGACCAAATTCCCATCCTCCTCTCCAGTATAGTAATGACCTCCTATATGTTCATGCATTAAAAATCACAGCAATTTGTCTTGAAAGCAACTAAATTCTTTAAAGGTTACGTTTCTCCATTTTCAGGGCCCTCATTTCTTCTTGTAGAATTGCTCAAAGAAGCCCCCTCAGTTCTGTTTTTCTTTTTTAAAGGGCCCGCGGCCTCCTCGTTTACCATTAAAAATACGGTTTTCCGAACTCTCCGCTGAGGTGCTTCTTCCAACTCTCACGGAAACCCCGGGACTCGGTGGGTGTGCCGGCTCCTCTTGCCCGCCCCCCCCCCCCCCCCCCCCGCCCCCAGAGACCTCTCCTGGCCCCGCAGGTCCACCCCCAGCCCAAAGGCCCATTGCAGAGCACACCCATTCGCCGGAAGGTCAGTGAAACCCAGGCCTTAGGCCAGACCCACACTCCCAGGCCGATGCCCCAAATGTGGTGGTTGGTACTAATAGGGGCGAGGAGGAGCGGTTGGCTGGGAGGGAAGCCCTCCCCTAAGTCTCTGATTCTGTGGTACTGCTGGGGGGAAAAATATTTATCCTATAACCCTTATAAAAAACTATTAAAAGACGCCAGAACCGGTTTGGCTCCGTGGATAGAGCATTGGCCTGCGGACTCAAGGGTCCTGGGTTCGATTCCGGTCAAGGGCATGTACCTTGGTTGCAGGCACATCCCCAGTGGGGGGCGTGCAGGAGGCAGCTGATCGATGTTTCTAACTCTCTATCCCTCTCCTTCCTCTCTGTAAAAAATCAATAAAATGTATTTTTTTAAAAAACTATTAAAAGATACTAAAAGAATTAGTTTAATGGTGTTTTCCGAAAACATAACCAGCCATCGGCTCTTGTAATCTTTTTTTTTTTAATTTTACAAAAAAGAAAGATCAAGTATAGAGACTATAGACCCAACTGCCATCTGATTATAAATGACAATGAAATACTCTTTCTATCCTTTAAAAAAAGATGTTCAGGAGACAATTGTACCAAATACAAGATACGCATTTAGAAGGAGAAGCAGAAGCGAGGAGTTCAGTTGACACAAACCATCCAAGTTCTGCGGGTTAATTACCTCTCTTGCAAAGTTACCTGCCATGGTTGGCATTCTCTGGAGGCAATAATAATAATAATAATTAATAATCATGCGTGAGCAGCCTCCACTGTCGGCGACAGTTCATTTCAAGGAGAGCTGCTGCAGAAAGGCATCTGGGATGACTTGACAAGCAAATCAGAGCGTGAGACATTCGGGCCTTCTGTCTTCCAGCTGATAAGGAGTCCCCCGGCATCACCTCTCCTAGAAAGAATCTGGTTTCTTGTTCCCTTAACACAGACATTGTAAAAAGGCCAGTTTACATGGAAGGATAAAAGAAGAGTTAAGGTACTGCCAGAGGAAGCCACCTAAAGGTGGCCCGGGAACGATGGTTTTGTAAAACAGCCACAGGAGCGGCTGAGGGCCTCAGTGTCCTCCCCGCTGACACAGCCGCCGCCTCCCCTCCCCGGTCACAGCGAAGGCCCCTAGAGACATGCTCGCCTGAAGACTGAGTCGCGTGTGCTGTGGTTCGCGTGTCTTTTTCACGGATGCCCTGTCTCTATTAAAGGATTTCCATCTATAAAGCGATGGAATCGCTGTAACTGTGAATGAACTAGACTGAGTTTACATTAAATAGTAACTTTGGCTCAGGAAGACTCCACCAGAATCAGGGAACGAGCTGGAGGAGTTGTGAGGTGTTGCCATTGCCATCGAACGTGTTAACCATCTTGATTATGAATTGTGCCTACAAATGACATCACTGCCAACTGATGGTCCTCCCTCATCGATGCTTCTCCCTCTCCCCCTCTCTCTAAAATCAACTAAAAACATATCCTTGGGTGACAATTTAAAAAGAAAGATTACGAGTACCAGGAAGCCCACTTCTGGAGTATTTAAACAACAGCGGGAAAGCACGGGGCCGTGTGAAATAGAACCAGGGCCTGAAACGGTCACCAGGGTGAGGTCCCTCCTCCGTCTGCCACTGCTCGGCTTTCCCTCATTCTCAGGCGGCACTGGCATTTCAAGCAGCACCAGAGTTAGTCATTGCACTCAGTGTGAGGGCATCTCAGCGGGGTTGTCCCAGGGAATGGATGTCTCACTGCGTTTCACTGTCTCAGACGGGCTCGCCTGCCCTTCACAGAACCAATCACTGTGCCAGGGGAGTGAGATGCCGGTGCGTCGGGCCGGTCTCAGGACTGTGCCGGATGTGGGATAAAGCCAGCTCATCCTGAGCACTTCGTGGGGGACAGGCGTCCAGCAGGAGGAAACTGAGGTGATGCAAGCAGAGAAAGAGCAAAGGGAGACTGGGGATCAAAAACAACAGCTGTCCACCATGGCCTGTTTAGAAGAGAACAGAGAGTTAGATCAGGTGAGTGTTGTGGGAGGCAAGAGATAAAACCGCTTATTTCAAATGGGGAACCAGGGAAGTCTTTTTGGGGCAACTGACACCTGAACTGAGCGGCCCGGGGTGGAGGTGGGCAATAGGGAATGGCATGAGCAAAGGTGAGAGAGTAGGTGAGAGGGATGAGGCACGCCGCCTGCTGCTTCACAGTGAATGAAGAGGAGCCAGGGTAGAGAAGGCTGAGGAGGCTGATGGGAGGATGCTGGCTGCCAGGCGGGGCATCACCCTTCACTCGGTAAATGATGGGCAGTGTTGAAGGTTCCGGTCCAGGAGCTGGTTGAAAAGAGCTGGACCTTAGGAATGGAACTTTGCCATGATATATGGGGTGGGTTGGGATGGATGAGGTGGGAAACAGGGAACCAGTTTGAAGACTATTAGAATAATCTCCGCGTTTGGGGCCAGGGCACCTGTGAGAATGAGGGGAGAGAATGAACATGAGAGAAATGATGGTAGGAGAAGAGGTGGGATGGAGACAGGTTGGTGACTTCTTGAATGGGAGTAGAGAGAGCTCGGCAGGAGAAAAGAACAAAACATATACACAAAGTGTCTGATTTGGGTGGATGTTGAAGCCTGAAAGAGAGAGAGGAGAGAGGAGAAAGTGAGAGAGAGAGAGAGAGAGAGAGAGAGAATATTGTGGTAAGAGGATGATAATTTCCACCTGCTGACATTTTGAGTTTGGGGTACCAGTAGCAGATCAAATAGAAAGTATAACATTTCTGAGTTCTAAGGGATTTAAGGACCAGACATCTGGCTGCTCTGCACCCACAACCCTGCAGGGCATCGGTTCACCTGCTGGAGCTGAGTAGTTGCTGTCCCCTCTGGACAGGGCTCTGCAGCGAGCCACACTGCCCACTACTCCCACCGTTCAATCGGTGATTAATAAGCCTGTATTTATCTAATTACTTCTTTTATTATATATTTTACCATTCAAAAATATTGACTTTTTTTCTTATAATGTGTCTTTTCTCTTATAAATGATGAATTTCCTACCTCTGTTAAAAAGGTTTCCCCAAACCCTAGGTCATGTTTTATGTCTTCTAAATTAATTATTTTGTTGTTGTTAATCCTAACCCGAGAATATTTTTCCCGTTGATTTTTTTTTTTTTTTTTTTAGAGAGAGAATGGAAGGGAGGGGGAGAGACACAGAGAGAGAAACACTGATGAGAGAAAGACACATCAATTGGCTGCCTCCCACACACATCCTCACCAGGGGCAGGGATTGAGCCTGAAATTGAGGTATGTGCCCTTGACCAGAATTGAACCCAAGACCCGTCGGTCCATGGGCCGACGCTCTAACCACTGAGCAAACCAGCGAGGGCTACATTATTTTTGTTTTACATTTTGCATGAAAACACTCCAGCTTGAACTGATTTTTGCAAATGTTTGAGATAGGGCTCCAGCTATATTTTATTTCAGGAGATACTCAGGTCAGCACCATCAAATTTCCCTCTGATCCTTTGTCAGATATTACATTCCTGTATTTACTGGGACCTAGTCCTGTGTTCTTTATTTGTTTTTACTTAACTATGTAACTAGACCTTCCTTGTAACTAGGAGAAGCGGGACAAAGCTCTAAAAGCAGGCTCTGTTTAGAGCAGTGGTTCTCAACCTTCCTAATGCTGCGACCCTTTAATACAGTTCCTCGTGTTGTGGTGACCCCCAATTTCATTGTTACAAATTGAACATAATTAAAGCATAGTGATTAATCACAAAAACAATATGTAATTATATATGTCTTTTCCGATGGTCTTAGGTGACCCCTGTGAAAGGGTCGTGCGACCCCCAAAGAGGTCGAGACCCACAGGTTAAGAACCGCTGGTTTAGAGGATCTGTCTTTAGGTCTTTTACAAGAAGGTGTAAGTAGAACGAAAAAGGACCAGACACATGTGAATAGTGTGGAGGTGGGAAAATACAGACAGTTTTGGTGACATTGAGTTTTGTATTCTTGGCAAACAGCAATATGATGTTGGCTACAATATATATATATATACACACACACACACACACACACACACATATGTATGATGTTGGCTAGTTTGCCATTGAATGAGAGGTCAGGAAAGGCAATTGATCAAATAATAGGCCAATAATTTGAAATAAGTAAAGTCCTACCAGTGAAATGAAAAAGAAAAAGAGTCTGAGTTATAAGTACCACCTTTCTGATTCGAAGACCAATTTCTGTTCCATTCAGAAAGTATTTGATAGTCTTTCTGCTGAGAACCCACGCTCAGCATACGTGTGAGTCAGGCAAGTGAGTGGCTGCACCTGGGAGAGAGGCAGGACAGAGGGCAGGTCTTGGCCAAGGGAAGCCCATTAGCTGCCTACAGAGGCCAAATGAGCAACGCAATTCCATCTTCCCTTTCCCTTGAGGCCAGATCTAGACTAACAGCTCTCAAATTGTAGCCGGCACCAGAATCACCTGGGAAACTTGCTAAAACACAGATTGCTGGGCCCCACCCTCACAGGTGCGTGGGGTGGGGGGGGGGGGGGGGGGCGCGATAATTGGCATTTCTAACAAATCCCCAGCTGGAGTGTTTTCATGCAAAGAGGCAATCCTACTGGCCCAGGGCCCCACCTTGAGAATCATTCTCTGGCCCAGTGGTTCTCAACCTTGGCTGCACATTAGAATCACCTGGGAATCTTTTTGAAAATCCTGATTTCTGGGCCTCATCCTCCGGAAATTCTGTTTCTTTGTGACTAATGTTGTGGCCCCACCCCATAACAAAGAAACAGAATTTCCAGAGGATGAGGCCCAGAAATCAGGATTTTAAAAAGATTCCCAGGTGATTCTAATGTGCAGCCAAGGTTGAGAACCACTGCTCTAGACATTAATTCCGATGTGACTAAAAAGTACACTAGTGACTAATAAGCTAACATTGAAATGACTAATAATACCTGAGAGATTTAAATTGTGTAAGAGAAAACCTGACTTATGACCCCCCGGTGCAGAGGTGACGCCGTCTGTGTGAACCAATGAAGTGACCTTTGAGTTGCATCTTGCAGGATGTATGTAAAGGTAGACGGGACAGAAAGTAGACAGAGGGAGGGGCGAGTGCACGGGCATAGAGGAGTGAGGAAATCAGAAAGCTGCACACGATTTTGTTTGGCTGAAAAAGAGCAGCAGGGTGTGGAGATCTGGCCGGGAAGGAAGGAGATGGACAAATTCACCAGGGCCCTTGCAAACCACACCAAGGAAGATGGACACGGTGCCCCATGAACTCCGCTGGGTAGCGGAAAGCGGGCCAGCACAGGTGCTGCTTACCTTCTGGCTGGCCAACCTGTGAATGGAAGAGTCAGGAACTGAGTCAGAAGGGGATGGGAGGGCACAGGGAACTCAGCTGGGAGAGGTGGGCAGGAACATGTGAAATGTGGGCACCTGTGAAGCTGCCATGCTCCTGGAGGTACAGTCTGAAGCTCGGGGTAAGTGGCCAAGGAGATGTGGGTGCCCATGGGCTCATGGTCCAACCTGCAGGAGTAAAACCATCAGCCAGCAAGCGGCGCTGAGGTCCGCGCTGGGCGACACCAACGTTTCAGGACTAGGTGGGAAGCCAGGAACCAGCAAAGGAAGTGGGGCAGGAACCGTCAGAGAAGTAGAAACAGACCAGAGGCCAAGGAAGGAGAAGAGAACTTGGCTCAAGGGGCTGCAGCAGGGCATGTGAGGAGCCACACAGGAGCCTGGGGCGTGCCTCAGTGACAGCCACCGGTCTGGAGGCAGGTTCGGAGGCTGGAGCCCCAGGCTAGTCTCTCCAGCCACAAAGCAGACACAGTGGGAACTCTCAGGGTGGAGTCGAGTGGGGTCAGGCACTGGCTGCCTCAGGGGGTCCTCCAGCAGTGGCCTCCCTGAATAAGGCTCATGAGTCAGCTGGGGGAGGTCATGTTTCAGGAGCTCAAAGCATAGCAGGTTGGTGTTGAAGGCGGGAGGCAGAAAACAGACTCCAAGAATCTCAAATCTCTGTCTTCACAGATAGGGGATATGGACTGTGTCTCTCCCTTTGGCTACTGGTGCACTATTTTCATGGTGTCCAAGTGGGCTCAGGGTGACTGCTCTAACATGGGTGTCTACTCCGCGAATCAAAGAGTCCTTGTTGTTTTGAAATGCTTGCTTTTGAAAAAATTCCATGATGTTATGGGTTGCATTGTTCTCCCCCCCCCCCCGCCGCCCCCCCCCCCCCCCCCCGCCCCCCACACCAAGATATCTTGAAGTCCCAACCCTCAGAACATCGGAATGTGACATTTGGAAATAGGGTCGCTGCAGATGTAATGAGTGAAGATGAGGTCATACAGGAATAGGGCGGGCCCCTAATCCCATATGGTGTCCTTATAAGAAGAGGAGACACAGAGGCGGACACCCAGGGAGAGCACCTTGCGAAGAGGGAGGCAGAGCTGGGCGTGGTGCGGCCACCGCCCTCGCCGGGAAGCGGGGAGAGGCCTAAGGCAGTCCCCCTCCTGCTCTCAGAGGAAACCTACCCTGCCCACACCTGGATTTTGGACTTCTCACCTCTGGACTATGAGCGGATACATTTCCGTTCCTTTAAGCCGCCTTCTGTGTGGGGCTTTGTGATGACAGCGAGGAAGCATGTGCAGGCGGGACACTAGGAATACATTTGTATTATCACGAGACATTTCAGTATCTGTCAAAGCAAGAAAGCGACATTCGTTTAACAAAGAATATGTGAGGCTCTTTGAATATAATTTCAACGGGTATAAATTTGGGTGTTTTCAACTTTATTGAGGTATTATTGACAAAACTGTAAGATATTTAAAATGTACAGCATGATGACTTGATGTACATATACATTGTTAAAAGACTCACCCCCCCTCTCCCCCATGGAGTTAATTATCACCTCCTTGGCCTCACATGTTTACTTTTTTTGTTCTTTTTTTGGTGGGAATTTTAAAATTCTACTCTCTTAGCAAATGCAGTTGTACAATCCAGGGTTATCAACTGTATTCTCGACCTTAAACATTAGATCCTCAGACATCATTCATCTTATAACTGAAACTGTGGATTCTTTTACCCACCTCTCTCTATTTTCCCAACCCCCTCATCCCTGACAACTGCTTTCCAACTCTCTGTTTCTATGAGTTTGACATTTCCCCTCACCACATGTAAGATGCTATGCAGTATCTGGGGGTTTTTTCTCTCACTTACTTAGCATAATGCACTCAAGTTCCATCCATGTTGTCACAAATAGTGGGATTTCCTTTTTTAAGGCTGATTAATATTCCGTTGTGTACCTCTACACCACATTTTTTTCACCCATTCATCCATTGGCAGACACTTCGGTCATTTCCACATCTTGGCTATTGTGAATGATGCTGTAACGAACATGGGGGTAGAGATATATCTTTGAGATAATGGTTTTGTTTCCTTTGGATATATGCCCAGGAATAGAATTGCTGGGTCAGAAGGTAGTTCTGTTTTAATGTTAAAACTGGGCAAAACTGGCCTTTGGACCGGGCTTGAACTGGCATCGTATGCCAGACAACCTCCATGGTGTTTCCCACAGTGGCTACACAAGGTTGCCTTCCCACCAACAGTTTGAAAAGGGTTCCCTTTCTTCACATTTGTTATCTCTTGCCTTTTTGGAAACAGCCACCCTAACAGGTGTGAAGTGATCTCTCAGTATGTTTTTGATTTGCATTTCAACAGGTGCAAATTGTGAATGATTGGGAAATGACTTTAAATTTTTATCACCAACCCCTGAAAAGTTTTAAATCATGGTAACTAGAAAGAAATTTGAGTGCATCATTTAGACATCTTGAAGAGATCATTATTAAAGTCTTTCTCAGAGACGTTTCACTCAGAGTCACGTTAGGCATAAAAGCTGACATGAAAAAAATGATATTCATGGAAAGAAGTTCAGGTTTCCCAATAAGAAGCTTGAAAAGGTTTTATTTGGAAGTTTCATACAAATTTCATACTTACTATTTTTCTAATTTTTAAAAGTTTACATATTCTTCTTATAATTTTATACTATAAAGATGTAAAATTTCCACTAATTCCTGCCACAGATAGATGCCTTTGAGTTTCCTCCAGTTTATTCCATTGTGTTGTATCAATATTATCATTCTTTCTAGGTGTAGCATGACATAAAAGGTTGAAAAGCACTAGAAACACTGGAAGAGAGGGTATCAAAAAGATGTTACTAGTGGAGCCAAATAGAATTATATGTCTGCAGAGGGAGAAGGCATGGAAATGAGGGGGCCATTCAGTGGAGGGTGGGCCGATACTGTTTCAAATCATGATGGTTGAACAGAAGAGTCCATCTGTGTAAGCAAACAATGAGCTGCAATTTGTAAGCTGCCTTCTCCTTCACTTCCTTCAGGCCAATGCTTCTTTGTAACTGAATATTTCCTAAGCAGTCTGTCTGTCCCTCTACCCATAGCTGAGTGACTTCATAATAAAACATCCTAGAGACATGAAATATACAAGAAAAGAGAGCTAAGGTCACTGTTTTGGGGTTTTTACTACTACTCACATTTACAACTCCTAATAGTGTTTGTAATAAATAAATAACATCACTTTACACACTGAGAACCACCGAAATCTATATATATAAAACCCTAATATGCAAATAGACCGAACAGCAGAACAACCAAACAACCAGTCACTATGACGTGCGCTGACCACCAGGAGGTGCATGCAGAACACGGCAGGCGTCAGCAGCAGGCGGCAGAGCGTGGAACATGGTGGGCATCGCTGTGGCAGGATGGTGGAACAGGTGAGCGGGGGCGCCAGACCAAGGTGAGACGCCAGTCACTGTCATTGGGGCAAGCCTCTGGTGGTTACTGAAAATTCTTTGCTCCTGTGCGCCATGGTTCCGCTGGGCGCTCGCACGCTGCCAGTGCCCGGTGCCAGCCCTAATCGCTCAGCGCACCATCAGCATGTGGGAGCGGAAGCGGAAGTGGGGCGGCCAGCAGACAGGGGACTTGGGGCCACGGCGGGAGGGGCCAGGCGGGAGCGCAGAGGATGAGCTGAGACCTGCTCCTGTGCCCACTGCAGCCTCGCGATCCACAGTTCCTTTCAAGGTGCACAAATTCGTGCACTGGGCCCCTAGTATCATTATAAGATGACAAGGATGGAGATTTGTTAAACCCAGGTTTGGCCCAGTAAAGTAATATTGCATTTGCACATTTCCTGACTTTAAGTCTGTGTGTCTAGCCTCATTCCCCTGGAACAGATCATGTGGGTTTCTAGTCTGTCCTGGGTCATTGTGTTGATACAGAGAAACTATGAAGTCAGTAGCTCAGAGCTGGGACAGGCTGGGGTCCAAAAGTAGAAGCCCAGATTCTAAGAACAGGACTTCCTCTTGGGTGCTGCTGGCTCTCTCCCTCCTCCTCCCCCAGGAATGCCCCTTCTCTCCCTCTGACCTGGTGGCAGCCCTCCTTCCTTTCCCCAGCACCCCCAACCCTGCCCCCTCAGGAGTCAGGCTCAGACACACACTCCTGTGCTCCCTGGCTCCTGCACTGTCACAAACCTGCAGCTCTTTGTTGTTCTCCACAGCCATGGGCCAGGAGTTTGTCTAGGACCAGAATGATGGCTTAAAAAAGGTTTTTATTATGAAACTAGAGGCCGGATGCATGAAGATTCGTGCAAGAATGGGCCTTCCTTCCCCTGGCTGCCAGCATCGCCTTCACTCTGGCCGAAGCCGCCTTTCCATCTTTGCTCCGGCCCGGAGCCGTCTTTCCACCTTCCCACGCTGCCCAGAGGCCCAGAGCGGCTGGGGCGATACAGAACACCTGTGTCATTACCATGGCGATGACACCCCAAGTGTCCCGCCCCACCCCCAGCCACTCAGTGCCTGTGTATGCAAATTAACCCACCACCTTTGTTGGGTTAATTTGCATACTCACTCCTGATTGGCTGGTGGGCGCCACAAAGGTACAGTCCATTTGCATCTTTCTCCTTTATTAGTGTAGATAGATAATACATGAAGTGCATTTATTGCAAGTGTGAACAATAATATAAAGAGAGCCACTTTAAAATGGAGTCGAGGCAGCCACTTCAGAGGAATGCCTTGCACTTCTTACTCCTCAAACCTTTAAAATGTTAAAACTGGGCAAAACGGCCTTTGGACTGGGCCTGAGGTGGCATTGTATGCCAGACAACTGTTTGCTACGATGACTGGGCTGAAAATTAAGTGAGCATCACTATGTTAGCTTATCTGCACCTTTAGCACTGCCTTCTTCCTTCTCTTGATGTACTTGTGCCCTTTCCCTCTCTCATGAATTCCCCTGGCCTTGTGCCTCCTAATCAGGACCTATGTGGGTTTCTGCCTCAGTGCTTCACAAACAGCTACACTTTTGGATCTCAAATAAAGGTTTGTTGCCTCTCACTTTGGCCTTTTATTTTTATGTTAACACCTCAATGGGCATTTTTAAAAACTATAGTAAAATGAATTATCTCTAAAGCTCCCCAGTCCTTTTGCCTCCTGCACCCCTAGAGGTAGCTGCTTCCCTGAATGGGTTATTCATGCTCTTGCTTTTCTTGGTAAGTACGACCTGGTTTTGACCTTTATAGAAATGGAACTTACACAGGCATTCTTATGAGACTTCCTTCTGATGGGGTCTTTCACCCAAGATAATGTTCGTAAGACTCATCCACTTTGCTATAAGGTAGCGATGGCTCGTTTGTTTTCACCTCTTGGCAGAATTTTTGCCGTGTAAATTCTGCATCTTGGTTGACCTTTTCTGCTTTGATGGACATTTTGGCCGTGCTCCGTTTTATGCTTGTGGTGAACATTCCTGAACGCACCATGGGGCCTCACACAGAGGGATGTCTAGGAGTGGGGTTCAACCTTTCTAATAAAGCCAACTTATCTTCCAAAAGCAAGGGACCCAGCCTACACTCCAACCAGCAGTGCCCCCAGGTTCCCACTGTCTCACAGTCTTACACTTGCCATGGGCAGACTTCAATCTTGCTGACCTGGAGGGTAGGAAATGGCACTCGTGGTGTTGTTAAGGAGGATGGCTGTTTCATTCCCCGATTCCCAGCACCTACCAGAGGACCACGCATGTGGGAAAGATCACAAGTCTTTTACTTGATGAATGAAGAGCAAAAATGCAATGTGACAAGTACCATGACGGAGGAGAACATATCTGTAAACTGACCTCCTGTCCTTGGGTCTTCAAATCTAGTTGCACATCAGAATGACCGGATATCCTTTTTTCTCATTTTATTACAAAAAAAAATGTCCAACATACAGAAACGTTGGAAGAACTGTTACGGTGAGTCGCCTGACCAAGAGCCTGCCACCAGCATTTTACTCCACTTGCTTTAGGGCGATTCTTGTGAACAACGCCAGTTCCCCGGCTGAGTGCTGGTGCTGTAGCTCTAGGATGGGAGCAAAGAATCTATTTTTGTTTCCTCAGGTTTTTGTTTTTTAAACTCCCCAGGTGACTCTGACGAGCAGCCAGCCTTGGAAACCAACCCCTGAAGGAACTCATCGCCATAAATAAAGAAGACAGATTTATAATTAGCCTAGCATTGCTCATTCTTTGTAAGGGGGTGGGGGGAGTTCTACCAGGTGCCTACAGCCATTTTCTTAAAGCCCCAGCGTCCCTGGGAATGTGCCACCCAGGGTCAGCCTTGTGGCCGTGTGGGGGCAGGTCCTTGGCCTGAGAAGCCAAGAAGGACCCAGCTCACAGGCACAGAGAGGAGTGCGCCCTTCCAACCCAAGCCGGCTCTTTTCAACATTTGGGTGCTGTCATGGATGAACCGTATCCCCCCAATTTCATATCTTGAAGTCCTAGCCCTCAGGACCCCAGAATGTGACCATATTTGGAGATAAGGTCCTGAAAGAGGAAATTTGGTTAAAATGAGGTCACATGGTGGGCCCTCATCCAGCATGACGGGTGTCCTTACAAGAAGAGGAACTTGGACACAGACACACACAGAGTCTGGAAGCCCAAGGAGGGAAGACACAAGGAGTAGACAGCCAAGGAGAGCGGCCCCAGGAGAAAACACCTTAACCTGGGACTTGTAGCCAGCAGGACCAGGAGAAAATAAGTGTCTGCTGTTTAAGCTCCCCCGCCTGTGGTCCTTGACTGCGGCAGCCCTGGCAAACTAATGCAGGTGTGAGGGAAAGACAGCAAGCCTAGAGTGGATGGCAGGCCAGGCACACCGCTCACCTCCCCGGCTTCCTCCAAAACACGCCTCCATCCAGACCTGGAGAAGGTGCACTGTGCCCAGGGCCCTCCCCATGGGGGCTGCTGCTAGGAAACAGAGCCTCCTTTCCTGGCCCAGCTCTTCAGAGGGCTGGGCCAGAAAACACCAGGAGTGGCACCGTCTGCATAGACTGGGGTTTTCAGAGCCACCAGCAGGCTGCCGAGCGGCCCCTGAACACAGCACAGAGACAGGACATCAGTTGCAAGAGGACATAAGTTTCAAGTTTTGAGGCAAAGAGTTCCACAGGTCTCTCCCTTTCTCCCTATTTCTTCTTATCCTGAGGTTGTAGCCCCCTCTTTGAAGATTACACTGTCTCCTGGGTCCCCTGGAGCCTTTGGTTTATGATCTTCCAGGTTGTACTCCACTCTTTTGGTTTTCAAGCTTTTTGTTCACCCTCTTCTGTTATTTAATCCTGTTTTACTTCTCCCTGATTAAACAATTCTCCTCTTACTGTTTCATCATTGTAATTCAATTGTTCACTCTCCTAATTCCAACCTACCACCTTTAAATATTTCTTACTCGTTGGTCCTTCAAGCCCTATCTTCCTGATGAAGGAGGTAGGGGTGAGGGTAGGTAGTCATTTTAGAATTGGAGTCCCTACATTGAACGACATCGCTCCTTATGAAAGTTTGATCTGTCTGATCCAGTATCAAAGAACTGCGTGCAAAAGTGGCATTCGTCCGGAGGTGGAAAGCTTCTCAAATGTGGACAAATGTGTGTTTTAACCCTCAGTTACTCATCTGAAGCATTCCAGTTGCTGGAGATTGCTGTGGGGGAGGGGACAGATGAAAGTGCTTAAGCCAGGGAAGAGGGAACCCTAGAATGAAGAATGTGTGTGTAACAGGGGTTAACAACTGTATTTGAAGTAACAACAGATATTTAGAAAGACAAACAGAGCCAGGGATGACCTTGCCCATCAACAGGTTTAAAGATGCTCAGATGGTCTCTTTTCAGACCTGTTTCAAAAGGTCCCTCTATTGTCCCCTCTGCCAATACCCCAAATGTCTCCATCTGGTCCTCCATAGGTCCAGAATCTCCACATTTTTAAAAATATTTTTATTGATTTTTTTACAGAGAGGAAGGGAGAGGGATAGAGAGTTAGACACATCAATGAGAAAGAAACATCAATCAGCTGCCTCCTGCGCGCCACCCCCCCACCTCCACCCCCACCGGGGATGTGCCCGCAACCAAGGTACATGCCCTTGACCGGAATCGAACCTGGGACCCTTTAGTCCGGTCAGGACGGAATCTCTAACTTTTGAGTTATTCCTCTGAGTAGGCTCTAAAAGTCGAAATTAACTTGCAAATGTATCATCTAGTAGCCTCCTCAGCCATTGACACCTTGATGCTAATTGGCTTATCAGAGTGGGGGGGGGGGGGGTGGCCGGCTAGAGCTGAGCTCTTTTGCGGAGCCTTGTCAATCACTGACACCTTCATGCCAAGTGGGTTATCGGACTGGGCAGCACTGGGGCTGGTTTGCGGGCAGGGATGAGGCATAAGCAGCTTCAGAAGCGTGGAGGGAGCTGTTTGATGAGAAAGAGCCCACCCTGGTGGGGAGTCTCTGAGAAATACCAGTAGGTAACAACATAGGGCGCTCTGTGTGCTGGAGAACATCTACCTCCCACCTGACAGCTGAACATTTCTAGCAGCTCAGAGTGGAGGGAAGAGAGGCACTATCACTTTCAAAGACTGATCTCAGAGGAAGGCAAAGAAGGACAGGTTGCTCTTGGGAGAGAATATTTCCAGTGAGTTCTCATTCCAGACACTTTAGGTTACAACACCAAAGGTTCTCTCTCACTGATTCGCTACACTACTGCGGCCCAACTCAGACTATTTAACATTCAAACCAAGCTTGTCTTTGCTCCCAATTGTAAAGCATTGGACTGAAATATGATGTAATGTGAACACACTCAGTCTTAACCAATGGATGCAAGGCCACACATCTAAATAGCTCTGTACTCGCCTTGCTCTGCACTACGAACGAGGGTGATTTGACAGGAGACGCATACAGGAACCCATACTGCACGACCCCCTTCTGAGGAGATAGAAGAGGGCTAGGCAGTCAGGGACAGGACCTTGGGGGTGGGGGTGGGGGAGTGAAGCACTCTAGACATGGGCAGAATGCAGCCTGCTGACCATGCCCTGTTCCAAGAAAAAAACACAGAGACAGACAAAATGACCTAGAACTGAACCCGGCTGGGCAGGGAAGACTAAACCCAGCTAGGTGGGAATTACTAAGGCAACCCAACTGGGCGGGAAAAGAAGAGTGCATGAGCACGCGTGCTGGAGAAATAAGCTTTAAAATGTATGCATGTTGCTAAGGCAGAATTCTTTGAAAAAATCAATCAGAAGCCAGCAACGCATATATCTACCCCTAGACAAAGAAGCACACTTCCTTCTCTCTCTGGTGCACTGGGCTCCTGGCTCACCTGTGGCAGGGGATGTGCTCTCCGTGCCCATGTGGCTTATGGCCATGTGGGGCTCCACCTGTGGACAAATGGACTGTCATTAGCTTGGATGCTGAACTACACCCGCCTGCGACATGGAAGGGAAGCTCTGGACACTGGCCTGCTCTGGCTCTCCCGGAACCCAGCTGCACCTTTCCCAGGACAGCTTAAGGGACAGAGACTTTGGAACCTGAGATCAAGAAGGTTCCTGGGCAACCCACTTGGGGTCCCCTCCCTGTGGCGGGGAGTCTGTCTACCCCTCAATACACTTTGCGGTGCTCACTGTCTTTGTCTGTGGACTCCTTCTTCAATTTTGCGAGAGAACAAACTCAAACAAAAGGCATTTGGCATCACTTCCAAGGCCCTGCACTTGATTTTGTGTTTGTAATTCTGAGTTCCTAAAAAAAGCCTTCCCCTCCCAGACTGCACTAAGCCTCTGGTGCCACCAAACCCGGGGTAACCCTCATGGGCAGCCCCGGCCACACTCAAGGAGCATGGAGCCAAGTGTGCTTGCATGACGGTTTCATTTTGATTAGCAAAAGCCAACTCCACCAGTTCTCCTGGGATTTCCCCACAAAGCTCGTGAAGGAGAGTTTGCTACCACAAAATATGTCTCCTTAGGGCAGTGGTTCTCAATCTTGGCTGCACATTAGAATCACCTGGGAATCTTTTTAAAATCCTGATATCTGGGCCTCATCCTCCAGAAATTCTGATTCTTTGTTATGGGGTGGGGCCACAACATTAGTCACAAAGAAACAGAATTTCCGGAGGATGAGGTCCAGAAATCAGGATTTTTAAAAGATTCCCAGGTGATTCTAATGTGCAGCCAAGGTTGAGAACCACTGCCTTAGGGTAAGGATCATTTTAGGCCGGTTAGCGTCAAGAAACAGCATACCTGGGAGAAGCTCTAGAAGCCCAGAAGTTCCTTTACTCTCCTAAGGGAAATCCCCATCTGCAAGGGTGTTCCCCTCCGGCTCCCTGACCTGCTTTCACTATCAATGGAGAAGGCATGAATTAAATCTGCATAACACTCATAGCTCAGTGTTGTTTACTGGGCTTTGCCTGATCACCCCTCATAACTGACTCTCCAGCCCCAACATCTTTTGTCTATAGTTGAAGGAGGTATTTAAAAGTGATGGCTTCCACCATTCGACAAGTTACTCCGTGTTCCTGGGTCTCTCCCAGGCATACATGGTAAACAAATATTAAATTTTAATTTGTTTTTCTCCTGCTTATCTGTCTCTTGTTAACTTGATTATTAATCCAGCCAGAAGAACCTTGGAGAGTAGAAGATAATTTTCCCTTCCAGACACTAGCAACTTTATATTGTGGGCCATTTAAATGTCTTTTGCTAAATTGTTTCTCTGTTTTCTTATCGCCTCTTCTCTTTCATATTCTAGACTCTTCTATTTGGAAATGTATTGATACCTTCTTCCTCACCCCACCTAAGCTCATAGCAGGTTATGAATTGAGTCCTTTGATATGACACTAAATGTAGTATTTCTGAGGGAAATATTGCTGGGTTTTTTTTTTCCCCCAATTAGTATGACTCTTAGGATCCATGCTCAGGTTATATTATTTGTAACTATTTTTTAAAGTAAATTGGCTTTTTAAAATAAAATGACTTTTTTGGACCAGCCTAATTCACAGGGATGCCAGCATTCCAATTGTTTAATGACTGTCTCAAACACAAACACTATGGAAACTCAAATGACCCTATGAAAGGATGGCATACCATCTTTGGGGGAGGGGGGTACGTTGTGACACCTAGGGTTGTTGTTTTTTAAAAAAATAACAACACACACTCGAAATCACACACAATCACACTGTCAGCCCTGAGTAGAGGAGACAAGGCTGGCTTCACGTGAAGACCAGCTCGTTAACATGTGGTAGTTTCAATAAGTTACCTTGCCTCTCCCCCATCGCCGTCATTCATTTTTATTCATAACGTGGTCCATTTAAAACAGCACCGATCAGTGGGAAACAGTTTGCCCTGCAGGTTTGAGCAGATACAATGTGAAACAGGGTCCTTCCCATTTAGGGCGCGAGGCTGAGCCGGTCCGCGCGGACCCACAGCACTTCCGGCTAACCCGATCACCCAAGCTTGCTTCATTCGGGAAGGCAACGTGGGTGGGAGCATTTGGGTGGCATACCCCAAAAACCACAGTAATTGGAAGGGGGGGGGGAGCAAATCTCAATTAATGACCCCTCGGCCAGCTACCAATCTTGGTTTCTCAGGGACTCCACCTTGGTCTCCTCCGCGGCAGCGGCTGCCTGGGCACCCCCAACCGCAAGGACACGAATCCACATCCATCTTGGTGCCTTGGCCATTTCCCAGGGGAGGCTCTTGTTATCTGCCCGGCCTCCCCGGCTCTCTGCCTCCCTGTCAGCCGTGGGTCTGCCGGCCCGAATGCTCCCAGCTTCTCAGGGTTCCGTGGGAACTCGGGCAGCAAAGGGCTTGAGAAGTGACAGGACCGGTGGTGTGGCTCCGCCCGGGCTCCGCGCACCCCGCGTTTCCCGGAGAGCAGGGGATGCTGCAATGAGCTTCCCTGCTCCCCCAGCACCCCTCATCCCCGGGGGTCGGGAAAGCGGCTAAATGTTAGCAAAGAACGTGTGTGCGGTGGAGGCGTACGAGGTGGGGAAGGCGAGGCGGCGGGCCCAGACCCCGCGCCGCGGCCCCCCGCAGACGCGGCCGCGGGGGGTGGGGTGGGGAGGGGAGGGGGCGCCGGGGCTCGCGGGAGCTCGCGGGGCCGGGCGCCTCCCAGGAAGGCGGGGAGGGCAGCGCCTGTTTACCCAGGAGGGCTGTGCTGATAGCACGTTCCTCGAGTTTACTTTGCTTTCCTTGAGTTTATTGTGAAGGGGTAAAGTTTTCGGATCTGTCACGTGACCCTGACAGGTCCTGCCTATGGCGCGGCAGACCACCCACGCCGAGGGCCATGGAACTGCTTAATAGAAACAGGCTTGTAATTGTGAGTCCGCGCCGCACTCCGCCGAGAGCCTCCGGCGGCCCCGCGCGCCGGGGTTTTTACACTTTCCGCTCCCTTTGTAACGACGGAGGAGGAGGAGAGGACGAAGACCCGGGCGAAGGGAAAGACGACGACAGGGGAGACAAAGAGACCCGCAGCGGCCAGGCTAGGGGGAGCCGAGGGAAGACGGGGAGCAGACGGAGGCGCGGAGGACCAGGAAAGGGGGGCGCCGGGCAAAAAGGAATTGATGTGAAATCCCAGCCCCGCGTCCGCGCCATCGGCACCCGCGCTCCGGGCAGGGCTTGACGGCCGGCTATGGTGAGTGCAGCCGCCGCCGCCTCGCCCATCGCGCGGCGCGCGCCCCGGGGACGCGGCGCTGCGGGACCCGGCGCCCCGCGCGGCGGGACGAGGGCCGGGCGGGCGGGCGGGCGGCGCGCCGGGGCCGCCGGGCTGGGTGGGCTGCGCCGCCGGGAGCGGTGGCCGCCCCGGGTCTCCGCGCTCGCTCGCTGGCTCGCACGCTCCGGGCCCCCGCCGCCCCAGGCGGCCCCGCGGGGCGGGGAGGGGGTTGGCGGCGACGGCCGGGGATCGGCTGCAGGGGGAATTCTCACGGAGGGGGTCGCCTGGGATCCCATTTGCACGCTTGAAGGGGTCGCCACCTTGGCTTCCGCTCCTCAGCCTGGCGGTGGCCACTGCGTGGCGAGTGCAGACAGCGCGGGGTGGCCGGGCCGGTGCGGAGTGACAGCGCCGGGGGGAGGTGCGGGCGGAGCGCCCCGGGCCCCGGGGAGCCGCTGGAGACCTGCTGGAGGGGACGGCGCGGCTCGCGGCACCCGGGCCGGGAGGCAGAGGCACTTTCCAAAACCTGGGGCTCAGACACCTCCCTCCCCGCCGCTGCTGGTGGGAGAAGGGCCAGAGGGGCTTTTACGAGTTCACGGAGGGGCCACGGGTAGGAGATGGTGTGTGTTGACTTTATCACCCACAGAGTCGGGGGGGTTCTGGTGCCTGCCACCCATTAAAGAGGAGGGCCGCTAGCCCAGTGCTGAGAGGGCTGAGGGAGCCCTGAGGGGGCCCGGCCCATTCAAACTCCTTTAGACCTAGTGCCAAGGCTGGGCCCACGGGACCTCTGGGGTGACATGTGCTGTGTCTCCGGGGATTTCAGTTTATAATGACAGTGTGGGGATGATCAGTAAGTCCCAAGATTTTAGGTCTCAGTTTCTGTCATCTAAGAAGAACCCTATGGGATGTTGCCTGTGGAAGACACCCAGAGACCTCTATTTTCCTAGACTCGGGAGAGAAAAGCATTATTTCCCCCCTTTTATCCTTCCTTCCTCCCTGGGGAGGGGAAATACATAAAGACCCACGTGGGTGGCTCTAAATATTTAATAATTGGATAACTGAGGTCTTGAACTACTACAATAGTATCTTTTCAGCATTCTGTGTGTGTTCAATTTCTTCTTCTTCTCTTTTTGGCTCCCCTAGTTCAACATGCAATTAATTGCCTCCACAAAGAGAGACAATGCCTGTTGGTGTCATCCTTTGTCACTGTCACATCATTTCTGGGTGGCACCTCGGGATAAATTGTTGCCTCAGGTGCATTGTATACCCACGCTGTAAAACATGGGCTTTCTAGTGTGAGTGTGTGTGTGTTCCAGCTGTCACCCAGCGTCCTTCTGCAAGGCTGTAGAACACCTTTGAGTCCAAGATCTTTTTATATTAAATGTTGAATGCAGGTGGACACCGATAGGCCCATTCTCAACTTAGGTATTAACCTTCATTTCAGACTCACTAAGAAGTGTATATAATTTCTGCTTACAATCTAGTCATAATCTAACAAGCTATTTGAATAGTAGCACCATTTGAAGCTATTCTGTGAAAGAAAATAAAAGCCTTTTTAACCAATTGTCTTCAACTTTTCAACTTTCTACAAATAGAAAAACTGACAAGCCAAATCAATGTGGATTAAAATACGTCTCCCCTGGTTTATCCTTCTTCCTCTCCCTCTCTCTCTCTCTCTCTCTCTCTCTCTCTCTCTCTCTCACACACACACACACACACACACCTTTTATTTTCTCCTGCCTCTGCCACAGTATATAAAGCCCTATTGAGACATGTAGGCGTGATGTGTAAACCGGATTAGCAGTATGAAAGAAAGACACACAATAAGCTGGAATTGTTTTACTTCCCTTTCATTTCTCATGCCTATATCTCTAATAAATTTGTTGCTCCAGCAGTGGGTCAAAGGGATCATGTTGCTCAGCTTCTTTTTCATGCAGGACCCAATGGCAGAGATCACTGAAATGAATAGTGTGCCTTCTGCCAAATGCAAATCTTGATATAGATATATTAGATGGGGAGATAGAGATGAGGCAAGAGAGAGATGGAGAAAGAATTGTTCAAAGTGGGGCTGTTTCCAGAATACATCTCTATCCGTTAGAGTAAAGTAATGTGGCTAAGAAGATATTCAGACAAGGGAGGAAGCAACATAAGGCTCCATGCTATGTTTTCTTTCAAGTTCACTGTAGGCGCTGAACATTTTCTTTGCACTTGGTGACTGACATTCCCAACAAGAGAATACCAGTAGCTTTGGCAATGCATAAAGTCTAATTGTGCTTCTCAAGCTAGTGTTTGAACCTGGAGTCATAAATGTGGAGATTTCTAGGGCCTTCTCAGGACATCTCCCCTCTGCCACCGCCCCCAACCCTCAGCTCAAAAAATGCCAGTGCTCCTGGATTTGTGCTGCAGACCCCTCATTTACTCCTTTGTGGAACTGGGAGCAGCTTCCCATTAAAGGAGATCAGGGGTAATTAGCAGCATTATTTTGACAAGTTGGCTAGAGCTATTCCCTTTCCTCCAGTTCTGAGGAGGAGAGAGTAGGAGAGGAAACAGGTGGGAGGGAACAGGGGAGGGTAGTCATACTTAGGGGTTTTATATTTTGTGGCTGCTGAATCTACCCCATCTGCCCCCAAACCTTTTAGACTCATTTCCTACCATCACCTTTTTAGCAAATACAAAAGCTGCCAATGAGAAGATAATAAGGCATTCTTAGGGAGCCAAGAAAATGTGGTGGTTGGTGGCATACTGACTTGAATTGAGTCAAGACTCAGCTCTTAATCAAGGTACCTGCTTTGAACTGCTCAGGCTCTGACCCATCCTGCAGTCTCCATCCATAAACAGAACATTACATCAAACCCCAAATCCCTCCCCCCATCTCACCCTCTCAACATGAATACTATGGGACTTGGTATTATGTTAGCAATCATTGGCATTTGTGCAAAAGAGTATTAAAATTGGTAGACAAAGTTATAACATCGCCCAAGGATCAAATTACTAGAACGCATTTATCTCTATTCATTTGTACTCTGCAAAAATGAGTTGTTACATTAGATTTCAAAGACCCGTTGGGTTGGATGTGAGCAACCAGTGCAGTGAAATCTCACTCTGGTTCCTCATTACCCCACTGAGCCCAGCTCCCACAATGGCTTCCCATTGGAATGCCCAAACCCAAAGGGCAGATGCTTTAGTTCAGTGTCATCTTTCAGATAATCAGAGGTCATTGTTGAGATGTGTGTGTGGCGTGGCCATGGGTGTTTGGAGTATGGGAGCAGAGAAAGAGGATACGAGTGAATATGTTAAGAGTTGAAGGAATCTGTTTTGAAAACTACAGACTCCAATGAAGACTTGGATGGAGATGGAGAGACCAAAATGACAGTTCATGCACTGAGATGAACTTTACTTGGAAAGGGGAGATAGAACACTAAACTGTGGCTCCAGAGAGAGCCAGCAGGTTGGACGGGTTGAAAAGGCCCAGAGCTGTCACTTATTTGGTAACTGAGGAGGGGAAAAGCCATTACAGGGACTGTCTTCCAGCAGACACCTTTGTAGGCCTGGCTCCTCCAGCTAGCCTCATTTCAGGTCCGGGGAATCCTTGTGGTTAGTTGAAGTTAACACACCCGGTGTGGCGCAGCGGTCCCCTGCACAGGGCATGCATATTAAAGGCGACAATGCTTACAAATGTAAATAAGGGCAGATTGGTTAGGAACAACATTATCGCTGGGAATGTCGCACTCGCATGCATCAGCAATGAGGCAAATTGGGGGCAGCACAGCCCTGACCACCCAAGTCGAGCAGGCTTTTACACTAGCTCCTCTTCCCTTTCTTAAAACGTTACAGAAACAAGGCCAATTAGATCCTCAAAGTAATTCATCTCTGTGTATGAAAAAAGCAGACCACAGGGGAAGAGGCGGTGGGGGTGGGGAGATTAAGATAGCGCTTGTGAGAGCCCAGGCTGGGGATTGCGCCCTGGAACCAATGGGCAGAATTTACAGGCCAGGACCATTGTCTGAGATGCTGAAAAGTTAACCTATCAAACAGCGGGTGAGCAGGCGCAGGGCGCTGAAAACCCCGGAGATCAATGTTCAAAACGTTTAGGAATTAAATCAAACCGAGGGAAATGAGCCCGAGTGGAATTTGCCATTGAAATGGTGCCCGGGTAGCCGCAGCCAGGATGAGGATGTGCAGCTGCCTGCGGAGAGTAATGGGGAAGGAACCTTGATGGGTACATAGCCTATAATTTCATTTTAGAATCCACAATCCGAGCAGCCATACTGAAATTGCTGTAAATAAAAGGTTGGTAGGAAAAACTAATATTTTGGTCTAAAACGTTGTAAAGAAATTTGAAAAGACAAACATAGCAACCTGTCCATGGCTACATGCAGCATACCTCAAATATAAAAACTGACATGGAAAACTAGGGGAGCCACCCCCCAAGTCTTTAAAAAATGATTTTCAGCTACAAGCACAAAACGTCTGCAGAACCATTCAGTAAAAAAAAAAAGAAAAAAAAAAGCCAGAGTAAATCACCTTTCCTGCTGTTTGCTATTTATCAAGCATAATAAAGAGAAGAATTTTGCTCAAAGATTAAACTTGCTATGGTCGAGCCCACTTCTCCTGCGATATTATTAAGTACGAAGTCTCATTTTCATTGGACAGTGCTGGTCTTCCCTTCTGGATTTCAGCAGCCCTTCCCAGAACAGCACAAAAATCACGTGCTCCCTCGGAGTTCTGACTTTTGAATTTCCGCGCTGCCCGGGTCCTGCGGTCCTCCCCCTGGTCTCGTGCATACCCCCAGACTTTTTTTCCTCTTTGTCTTTATTCTACAGGTCACTCTACCCCGCCCGGCGTGCCGCACACATATTGCTGGTTCGAGATTCAGGGGGCAGGATCTCCCAGCGAAAGCAGGAAGCAGAAAAAGCTAGAGGGAATGTAGTGAGGCTGGGTAGGGAGGCGAGAGATCAGGGGAGGAGGAGAAAGGGAGGAAAAAGGCAGGGAGACGGAAAGGAGGGAGGGGGACCTCTTAAGAGGAAGGAAGAGGGCGGGGAGGGCTAGCCGACAGGCCCCCCACGGGAGCCGCGTGGGCCCACCCGGTGGCCGGTTGGCAGCGCTGCAGTCCCTCTCCGGCCGCGGCCGCGGGGCGGGTGAATGGAAAGGGACCCCGGCGCTTAACCATTGGCTGGCCGCGGGGAAGCCAAGCGGGCATTGGGCAACGTAAGGGGGCCGGACCGCCTTCAGGAATGTACTACGGCGCGTCCGGCACGTCCGTCCGCGCCGGCGGGGCGCGCGCCTCGCCTGGGCTCCGGGGAGGCAGCTGGGGAAGGGGAGCCCGCCGGGTGCGAGCCAAGCGCACCGGCTTCCCTACCTGCTCTTTCCGGGCCGCGCGGGCGCGGGGAGTCGGGGAGCTCGGGCGCGTGCACTCGGAGACGCGCGCGCGCAACAGACCTCCCGGCGGCCGAGCGCGCGCCGGCCGGCCTCGGTCACGTGGCCGCGCGAGCTCCGCCCTCTCCCCCGCTCCTCCCCCTTTCTCTCCATCTGGGTTTCTTTCTTTCCTTTCTTTCTTCTTTTTTTTTTTTTCAATGAACACACACCGTGTGCATCTTAAAGCCACACGGCCCCATTTCACGGCTTCAGTCGGCTTCTTGTTGCCGCGGGTCCCTCTGCAGTTCAACACCGTTTCTAAAAAGGAAAAAAAACAAATATTAAAATGAGGCAGAACCGAAGGTTTGGGGGTCTGGACCCTGTCTCAGGGAGGAACTTAACTTGCAAACGTAAGAAAAACAAATTCCACTGTCCAAAAATTATTTTTAAATTAAAAGGGGAGCTATGTAGACAGTTCAGTTTGACTCGGGCCCCAGGGGCCACCTCAAAGGGTCGCGTGTTTTCTTCCCCAGTGGGAAGCAAAGCCCCCGGAGCCTCGGTGACACCGGCTGCGGTATCCGACGAGCCCTCGCCATCAGCCCACAATTTGTTTCAAATGAATCCAACATGAAAGCCTTTATTGTCCCCTACGTCACGCTATCATTAAATATAACAGGATGCGTACCAGTTTTTGAAAAAAAGTTTAAAACATACTTTAAATAAATAAGGACATTAAGTTAATAATAAAAAAATAAAAATAAAAAGGAGGGTGTCTAAATCCAAAATAGGAAAAGTTCTTCCTCGAGGAAACAATTCCGTTTCTCTGGGTTGTTAAAAGGATTCTGTTTTCTTTATTTTTTAATATTTATCACATTAAAGATTCAAATAAAAACGCCTCTGCCTCCATGAGAATGCTTCGGTGTCTGATACCCGGCCTCCTTCAAACCCGGACTGTGCTGCCGTGGGGTTTTTTTTTTGTTTTTTTTTTAGGAGGGGAGGGGGCGAGGGACTGGATTTAAGAGAGGGTTTCTTTTTCCAAAGTCCTTACTTTCCTCTTTAACTTTCCATTTTGTTTATCTTAATGTTAGGCGTTGTTCCCCGCGAGAGTCTGAGTCTTCTCTTTAGTTATAAAAGAAAAGAGAGGAGGAAAAAAAAAAAAATCTGGCACATACTGGTGTACTATCCACCACCCTGTCATTATTGGTGCAGGCCTGGGAATTCAAGCCGGACCTCCCAGTATTTGCTGCAGCTTGAGGCCAAGGTGCCTCTGAAAGGGTTTTCTTTGAGGAATTTCAGAAATTGTTTAAGCGCTTAAAAAAATATTACATTTCCCCCCGTGTCTATCGCGAGGCAAATGTTCGTGGGTGTTTGTGTGTGTGAGTGTGTGTGCGCGCGCTCAAAAGGCCTCTACAAAAAGAAGATACTGTTGAAAAGAAAAGGAATAAAAAAGAAAGAGGGGGGGGGGGGGGACATTCCTTAATGGAAGTATTGCATGCGAGAACGTTGGCGCTCTCGGAGGCTCCCCCCGAAGCCGGGATGCACACACTGGGGTTGCCTACCTGGGTGGTCTCTCTACTTTGGTGAGCTGTTGCTAAGCAGCTAATAATAGTCATGTTTGCTGAGTAATTTCTGCCCTCCGTGAGCCAATCGCGTCGCAGAAACCCAAGCCATCTGACAGCCCCAGGGGCGGGAGCTCCAGCCTTTTTCTCTTTCGCTCGCTCTCTCCCCCTCCACCCCCTCCCCTCCTCCTCTTTCTCCAAATGGAGAGAGTTCTTTTTTTTCTTCTTCCATCTCATCTATTGAATCAAGGAGCTGCTGCGGCCGCTGCCCGCTGCACACACACAGAGCGGAGTCCCCAGGTCCCGGGAGCGAGAGAGGCGCGCTGCACGGGGGCAGAATGGTCCAGTGGGTCGGCGAGGAGCACAAGAAAGCAGAGTCCGGGATCGAGCAGCCACAGCGAACCCAGCAGCCAGAGCCCGAGCAGCCCGAGCAGCAGCTTCAGGAGCCGCCACCGCCAGCAGCAGCAGCCGTGGGAGCAGCGGCGGCGGCGGCTGCCCCTGCCCGGCAGCGCTGAGACCCTCTGGGCACCCACAGACCCTGCGTCGGCGGCTCTGCGCTTGCCCTCCGCGGCCGCTTGGGCGACTCGGGAGGCGCCGAGGGAGCCAGCGAGGCCGGCGGGAGCGGCGGGGATTTGCTGGCGCTTTCTGCAGTGAAGGGGTCGCGGCGCGGGGCGGGGGGCGGGTAGGGGGAGTTGGGGACCGCGAGGAGCGCCACGCGAGCGCCCGAAGGACCGGCTGGCTCCGCGCGCCGGCTCTCGCCCTCCCGAGAACTGGATGTGGGCAGCGGCGGCCGCAGAGACCTCGGGACTCCCGCGCAATGTGGCAATGGAAGGCGCAGGGTCTGACTCCCCGGCAGCGGCCGCGGCCGCAGCGGCAGCAGCGCCCGCCGTGTGAGCAGCACCAGCGGCAGCAGCAGTATCAGGTCTGTCAACCGGAGCCCCAACCCGAACAGCCGGCGGCCAGAGGCGTCCTCGCGAGCCCAGCGCCGGGGCGCGCCGGGAGTCCGCAGCGGCGGCAGCAGCGCGCCGGACGGCCCGGGAAGCCTCGGTTCCCGCGGCGGCGGCGGCGGCAACATGGCCTCAGCTGGTAACGCCGCGGAGCCCCAGGATCACGGCGGCGGCGGCAGCTGCAGCGGGGCCCCCGGCCGGCCGGTCGGAGGCGGGAGGCGCAGACGAACCGGGGGTCTGCGCCGCCACGCCGCGCCGGACCGGGACTATCTGCACCGGCCCAGCTACTGCGACGCCGCCTTCGCTCTGGAGCAGATTTCCAAGGTGCATTTCAGACTCTCCTCTCCTCCCACTCTCTCATCCCTCCTCTTCCTCTTTGGGTTCGCCTGGCCACACACACTTCTCCAGGAAAAGAAGCAGACAAGCGGGGATTGAAAAATTCAAACCCTCCCTCCGGTCCGGGGAGGAAAGGCTGTCTGAGGTCCGCAGGGGGTGGAGGGTGTGTGTGTCTGTGCGCGCGCGCGCGTGTGTGTGTACACGCGCCCTCCCGGCGTGCCTTTTCCGGAGCCCTGGGAAGCGGTCCGCCGTGGACCACCTTGGGGGCGGCCGCAGCGCGGCACTGCGCGGCGCCCCCGGCCTCGGAGCTCCCTCTTCCCGCGCTCCTGCCCCTATTTACAGCCCAAACCCCTGTAATGCTGCCACATTTCTTAACCTCTCGGAGGGGGAGGCGGAGTACAGAGAGGCGGAGAGAAGGGGGGAGGGAGCCGAAATAAAGGTGGTTTCCTTTTCTGGCAGCCGGTTTTGCTTTTGTTGAGCATGAAATCTCAGCTCCCTTAAAAATTATCTTTGGAAGAGGGCATCTCCCCTCTTGTTTTCCAGTTTTTTACCCAGTTCTCAGAGCCTTGGGGGAAAGGGAACGTTGTAAACAAATTGCCACCTTAAATCCGCGGTCCGGGTCTGCGGAGCGGCCGGGTTCATTGTGTTTACAAGGCTCGTTGAAATGTGTGGAATCCGGGGAAGGCGAGCACCCAGACGGGGGCCTGCCGGGGCCACGGCCACCGCCGGGGAAAACGCCGCCGCCGGGAGCAGCCAGCGCCCAGTCGGGACCCCGGGCCTGGGCCATTACCTCGTGCACTCCGCTGCTTTTTATGTTTACCGAGAAGGAAAGGGAGAGGAGGGAAAGATCCTTGTGGCTGCCCTCTTCCGATCACAAATATTGTAAGTTGCAGATGGCTGCCCCACTTCCTAATTCAGCTCACACGGCGTCTCCCAACGCTATGGAAATGCGTCCGGAGAGAGCTCCCCGGCCGCGCTCACCACGTGTATCCCCTTCCTACCACGCCAGGCGAGGGCCAGAATGGGGAATTCTGAACTGCATTGCTCCCCAATCCCCCTAACCCCCCAGCCCCGGTCCCTGCAGGGGCACCCCCAAGAAAGGTGAAGGGTGGGGCAGGATTTGCGCGGAAGGGAGCCGAGTTTTGCTGGTTCTTAAACGTTGGGCTCCTTTGCAGGGATTACGCAGCCTCTGCCTTACCAGGTCCGGCGTGGCTACTGCGCGTGTCGAGTGATTTCTCTCCTCTCTGCCTCAGCTTCCCCTTCCCCTCGTTCTTACACTCCCCCAACCCCCGCCAGCGCCGCACGTCGCACGCGGGGATGCTGCGCAGGCCACGCGTGGGGGCGCCCCTGCTGTCGCCCAGGTTCAACTCCCACGCTGCAGCCCGACTTTGATTTATGCCTAGTCCCCCGGCCACCCCCCCTCCCGCCCACGCCGCTCGCGTTCTCTCGTGCTGGCGGGGGTTCCAGCCTCGAGGGCATCCCCCACGGCTTTCGCGGGATCCGCTGGCGGGTGCGCGCAAGCGGGCGTGGGCGCGCGGGCCGCGGCTCCCCGGCGCTCACCACTCGTCCTTTCTGCTTCATCCTCAGGGGAAAGCTACTGGCCGGAAAGCGCCGCTGTGGCTGCGAGCGAAGTTTCAGAGACTCTTATTTAAACTGGGTTGTTACATTCAAAAAAACTGCGGCAAGTTCTTGGTTGTGGGCCTCCTCATATTTGGGGCCTTCGCTGTGGGATTAAAGGCAGCTAATCTGGAGACCAACGTGGAGGAGCTCTGGGTGGAAGGTAAGAGCCCGACGCGGCGCCCTCCCGCCCCCTCCGGACCCCTGCCCTTCCTCCCGCTTGATGAAGATATTCGCCGGCGCGCACCTAGAGCACTGGGGGCGCGAGAAAGCCCCTGGCCCGCACCAGGGGGAACGGATTGTTTGGGCGCCTGGCCCCGAGCCAGGCCCGCCCGACAAAGGCCGCGCTGTAATCTACTCGGGGCGCCGCGCGGGGCTAGGTGTTGTGGGAGAGCGCGGCGGAGGCGGGCCGGCGGGGGCGCGGGGCCTCCGCGGGACGGACCACTGCGCGGCCGGGGGCCGCGGGGCCTGCCGCCGCCGCCGCCGCCCGCCTCCGCCGCGCCCCGAGAGGCGGCCTCGGGCAGGCCTCTCCGCTTTTGGCTCTGCTCCTTGGCTTCCGTCCTCCCCCACCCCACCCACCGCGTCCAAAGAGAAAGGAGGGGGGGCGCGGAGAAAGGCCACCCCTCGGGCTGGAGGGAGTGTGCGCGCCCCCGGCGGCCGCGGCCGCCGCGCGGGGGGGTGGGGGGGGGGGGCGGGAGCAGCGCGGGCCTGCGGAGGCGGCGGCGTGTGTGGTCCTGTTTTTGGACGGCTTTCAACTCTGGGGGAAAAAAACATTTGTCTCAAGGTATAAAAAAAAGCGGGGAGGTGGGGGAAGGAGTTGGGGAAAAAACTGTAAAGCGCAGACTGGAACGCATGTTTGCAAAGTAGATTAATGTTTCCTCGCGGGTGGGGGCTTTTAAAGTGGAACTGTTCTCGGGGGTAGGGGAGGCTGGGTTTTACGGGCTGAAAGGAGAAATGTGTTTTAAGAACGCGGGTTCGGAGGGAGGGGCCGCCGGAGCTCTCCAAGGGGTTCTGCCAGTCTTTTAACTGCATTCCTCCATTGGGGCGCGCGGGGGTGGGGGGTGGGGGGGGTCTTGAAGCCTTTTTAGGCAGTCGTAAATTTAAAATAGATCCCTCTCCCTCACGGAAACATTTCACATTCTTTTGGTGATACGGAGTTTTTTGTTGGGGGGGGGGGGGGGTCTGTTGGTTGTCTTTTAATTCTTTTTGGAAAGTGACAGTCTTGCTCTTTGGAAACACTTTAACCCCTAAACACTGCCTTGGCTCTCTTACAATGGGGCGGGAGGGAGGGATTGAGGTAATGATGCAGATATTTCAAACCAGAATATGTGGAGCATTCCTAGCGAAAGCTAGCCTCCAAGGACAAAATGTGGAAGCCTGAGTTCCATGCGGACTCCCTCCCTTTCAGAATGCTGCTGAAGAACTAACCTTGGAGAATATTTCGTTAATTTTGCCTTGCTTGTGAAGATTCAGCCCTCAGTGTTTAGCAAACATATGGTGAAGCCGTTAGCTGAGAAGTGACAATTAAAATAATAGTTCAAATAATTAAGACCAGAAAACACCCTTGCCTTAAGTAGCTTGGTAATTAATACAGAAGTGTTATTTGGATTGAATCCATGGGGTAATTTGCCTCAGTGCAACACTTGACTGTCATTGGTAGATGAGGGAAGGGTTTGATTGACCACCTATGATGTTCTGGGTGTCTGTAACGTCCCTAGCGCGGTGCTAGGCACTGCCAGGGACACTGAAGCCTGTGAGACTCTCCCTGAGCACACATTCATCACTGAACACTACTGGGGTTAAATGGACTTGCACTAAATTTGAGCTCACAGTTGAAGTGGGCGTGAAAGTTAAATTTAAAAAAAGGAAAAGCTTTGATGGAGGTGGTGAGGCAAATTAAGGCGACTTGGAGAGAGAGAGGATGAAGGAGGGAGCTCTAGGCCATAACTTAGAAAAGGGGTCAGGCAAAAGCCCAAACTTAGTGGACAGATGGCAGAAGGCCCCCCCCCCCCCCCCCCAATTGGGTGCAGTAGCTTAGGTGGGCTCTGGACCGCAGGGCTGTAGTTTGGAAATGTGAGTGGCTAGACCAGCGGTTCTCAACCTGTGGGTCGCGACCCCTTTGGCGGTTGAACGACCCTTTCACAGGGGTCGCCTAAGACCATCCTGCATATTAGATATTTACATGACGATTCATAACAGTAGCAACATGACAGTTATGAAGTAGCAACAAAAATAATTTTATGGTTGGGTCACAACATGAGGAACTGTATTAAAAGGGCTAGAAGGTTGAGAACCACTGGGCTAGACTGTGGGGAGCTACCATAGGTTCTAGGACAGAGCAAGGGATGAGCTGAACAGAGGGAGCCCCCAGCTCTGTCCACATGTTCACATTCCACCATGTGTGCCAAAAATTTTGTTGGTTTTTTTTTGGTGACAAAAGATCACTTTTTTGTCGTTTTGAGGATGACTTTTCGGTCGACCTTTAATAGGTTTAAAGAGAAGTAATGTGGTTTTATTTTTGTAACATTGTATATTTCTAGAAGCACCTATGTTTCTGCATTGCACAACACATTTCATTCAGTTCTTGGAAGGAGGAGCAGCATGCTTTGGCTGTATCTTTGGGCGAGAGTGTTAGGGACTGGCACGCCTGAGAGGAAACTCATTTTGCCTACTTTTGGCCTCTGCGCTGTTTTCCTTCCCATTTCTGTTTTGGCAGTTTCAGTGTGGCTCATTGGTTCTTCAACCAAATATTACTCACTCAGTACTATCACTTGTTGAGCTACTACCATTACCATTTATTTTTATCACATGCCTTACAACTCAATAAAGTAGTTATTATCTTTATTTTTGTGACGTGATAGTTTATGTAATGCTTTTATATATAATAACTGAATTATTGTCTTTGTTTATCTGAGAAACTATGGGTCCTCCATGCCACCATGACCACTTTGCCTACTAATGACTTGAGTCAGCAATTTTCAACCTTTTTTATCTCATAAACTAATTAAAATTATGCAGCACTGCAGAAAATATCTTTTTCTTTTTCTTTTTTTTTTTTGCTGATCTGACTGTGTCAATATATTTTGATTGACTTACAAAAAAGAATAGTAATTACCTAGCCTTTTTTAGGCTCCAAAGTGACTTTTGAAAAAAAAAAAATCAGGTGCCTATACTTACTTGTATATAAGGATTTCTAGTACCAAGAATTAACCAGTCCAACACGACCTTATTATGCGACATGACCAATACGATGCAACTCTATTATAGGACCTATATGTTGATGGTTCAAGACAGGGCATTTACACCGGACAGCTGTTGTCATTTATTTTTATTTGACAATCTAAGGGAAAAGAGGTCAGCGCCCCTGACTAAATAGTCAGGTATTACACATTTTAAAAATTCTTGTGGCACACCTGTTGGAAATCACTGACTTAAGTCAACTTGGTCTCCTGTTGCCTTGACCTCGACTTGTCATTCATTCACTCATTCACTCACTGTGTGCTAGATTTTTCCCCTGTAGAGGAAGCAACAGTTTGATAAATGCAAGTAAACCCAACCAGGGAGGCCACCATACCATTTTATAATTTTAATTTAAATTCAAAGTAGAGGTCTTGTTTGTGATGTAGTGAGCTTACTGTTCATGTGGCAGTAAGTCCTGTGAGCCTTTGCTTTCAGGAGGAAGTGTGCCTTGCCGTCTTATACTGTAGTAAATTAAAATGAGTAGCAAACTCAGAATTTAAGTTAATTTTGCACTTTAATCTCTTAAATTCTTCGTCACTGCCAGCAAAGAAGTCTATTAGATGGTGTTTTCTTAATAGGAACTGTAAGTGTCCTGGGTACAGACAGGGTGCTGGCTACTACACGAAATGAACCAAGTGACAGAGGTTGTGTATTTCCATGGTTAAAACGCAACAGAAGAAAAGAAAGCATAAGAGATTTTAGGGGGAGCCAAAACTGGTTTGGCTCGGTGGATAGAGCATCGGCCTGCGGATTGGAGGGTCCCAGGTTCGATTCCGGTCAAGGGCATATACCTTGGTTGCCGGCACATCCCCAGTAGGGGGTGTGCAGGAGGCAGCTGGTCGATGTTTCTCTCTCATTGATGTTTCTAACTCTCTATCCCTCTCCCTTCCTCTCTGTAAAAAATCAATAAAAATATATTTAAAAAAAAAAAAAAGATTTTAGGGGGAGAGGAATGCTGAGGGGCAGTTTGGAAAATGCTATTTTTTCCTGTGATTTAAAAAAATGCCATGTATATATACACAGATGTATACTCACTGACAGGCAACTGGAGGCATATGTTTGTCTACATACAAATGCATACTTGTAAAAGTGGGTTTACAGTTCATATGGAAAAAGATGTGCAGGTTATGAGTGTTATAATAGCTTTATTAACTCAAAATAATACAATCTCATAAGTGCTCAAATTGCTTCATTATTCACACATTCTTGTAGTCTTTGGAAATCGGTAAACAAAGCTAAATTTCAGTGACCTGCTTGGGTCAGCCCCACTGCCTCCCAGGTGGTTGAATTCAAACCTACTTTGCCCTCCTCTGTTTATAGATAACAGATAGGTAGAGGATAGGTAGATGTCCACTTGCCTTTGTTTGTGTGTGCACGTAGACTTACTGCATGCATTCATATAGCTGCCAAAGTAATGTTGTCTTTTTAATGTAGCCAGCAAATTAAAGGTATCCTTTTATTTCACTTTCTTTTTTTTTAAATATATATTTTATTGATTTTTTTTACAGAGAGGAAGGGAGAGGGATAGAGAGTTAGAAACATCGATGAGAGAGAAACATCGATCAGCTGTCTCCTGTACACCCCCTACTGAGGATGTACCCACAACCAAGGTACATGCCCTTGACCGGAATCGAACCTGGGACCCTTCAGTCCGCAGGCGGATGCTCTATCCACTGAGCCAAACCGGTTACGGCTGATTTCACTTTCATGCCTTGTTTAGCATGCTGGGAAGATGTGGCTTTATAAAGACAGTGTAATACATTGGCTGCAACGCACAGACCAGTATAAGCTAGATAAGGAAGGTGCCTCAATTTCTTTCATGGCATTGTTGATAAGAATTCTTTGATTCTGTTGTTCGAATGTTCATATAATGATTGCCTTTTAAGAAAGTGTCAATATACATTAGATGTTAGCTTGAGTCTTAGGTCAAGTAAAAAAAACTGTCAAATCTAGCTCACTTGTGATTGGAGTCCTGAAGTTGAGAATGTGTGGAGCCCTGGCTGGTTGCTCAGCGGTTAGAGCGTCGGCACGCAGACTGAAGGGTTGTGGGTTCGATTCTGGTCAAGGGCATGTACCTCAGTTGCAGGCTCAATCCCCAGCAACCAATCGATGTGTCTCTCTCACACCAATGTTTATCTCTCTCTGCCTCTCCCCCTTCCTTCCACTCTCTAAAAATCAATGAGGAAAAATATCCTCGGGTGAAGATTAACAACACCAACAAAAAAGAGTCTGTGGAATGATATAGTGGACATCTGCTGTTGTGGAAACACATACCAGTGCCAGCAAGGCCAGGGGGAGGCTAATTGCTATTTAAAAATAAAAATATCCACTGAGCATGTATTCTCAGTGCTTGCTCTGTTCTGGGCACTGCATGACACTCTAAAGAACACAGTCCCTGCCCTCAAGGTACCACCCCAGCGGGCATACAGACCAGTGGCAAGATGGCAGGACAGCCCCAAGGGGAGGGCCTGAGACGAGCATAGGGGTTGGAGAGCTGGGGGTCATGGGGCATTCCAGGCTGAAGGAACAGCATGGGCAAAGGCTCAGGGGACAGAGGTGTGGCCTCCGAGAGAACTCCCAGTGCTTGCGTTTGGTGGGATCAGGTGTGAGGTAGGGAGCCTGAAGGATGAAGGCCCAGCCTCCTGGCAGGAAGGTCTTCGATGTGTGTAGGGCTTTTGGTTGGGAGGCTGCCAGCTTTTTCTTTCTCCCCCCCCCCCCCCCCCCGCCCCCCAATCTTTGCCTGTCTTATGATTTGCACTAGCATTTTGGCCCTCCAGTGCCCTCCCTGGTACCAAAGCACTTCACCTGGATCTCACCCTTGTGGGCACGGAAGGGAAATGCTTTATTTTTAGTCTTGCCCATTTCTCTGTTGGCTTTCATTTTTTTCGCTTAGCACTTTTATCCTCCTATCTTCCTTAACATCTACCCCCCCCCCCCCCCCGCCCCCATGCCAACCTTCTCTCAGACACAAGTTTGTTGTCACGGTATCCCAGTGACAGAATGGCCATTTATATCTTGGAACTTCTTGGTTTTTTCTCAAAGCCAGCCCAGCCCCTCGCTTTCTTTACTGCAAAAGGGAACAACCTCGAAATGAGTCCATATTGCTTTGTGTTTGTTTATTAACATCTCCGGAGGCCAGCAGCAAGGGAGGAATAGCTTTGATATTTTTATTTTTTAAAAGAGAGAGAATTTCTTAAAAGGCTGCTTGAGGTTTATAAGTGCTCTCAAGTTCATACGTCCGTGCTAGCATTCTGCCTTCCGTGTTCTTGGCAGTTGTAGGAGATAACTGAGCCTCACCATCCTTTCCGCTTAGCAGTGGTTCTCAGCCTTCTGGCCCTTTAAATACAGTTCCTCATGTTGTGACCCAACCATAAAATTATTTTCGTTGCTACTTCATAACTGTCATGTTGCTACTGTTATGAATCATAATGTAAATATGTGATATGCAGGATGGTCTTAGGCGACCCCTGTGAAAGGGTCGTTCAACTGCCAAAGGGGTCGCGACCCACAGGTTGAGAACCGCAGCCTTAGAGCAAGGTTTCTCACTGCTGACATTTTGGGCTGCTTAATTCTCGAATGCGGGGCCTTCCTATGCCTTGTAGCAGCACCCCTAGCCTCTACCCACCAGATGCAGTGGCAGCCTCTTAGTGTGATAACCAAAATTATGTCAGGTCATTGGCATGTATGTGTGTGTGTGTGTGGGGGGGGGGGGGGGGGGGGGTGATGATGCACAATATCGCCCTGATTTAGAACCACTGGTTTAGATAATAGATTCCAATTGGAAGAGCGGTGCTTTGCAGATGGAAGGCTTTTATTATGATGGAGCTGCAACTGCAAATGCATGGCCTTGACAAACGCAAGAACTTTATTTTGTGAGGTACTCTCTCATCCCCACATTTACTGGCCCAGGTAACTAATGTTTTTCAGGCTAATTTAAAATTTCTGTCTTTTCCTTAGATTGCATTAAAAATCAAATAAACACCATGACAAGTTGGGGGTAGGGCAGGCCATGGAAGAAAGAAAGAAATTTATATTCAAGTGCTTTTTCCTCCGGTGACTTAATTTTGCCAGATAGACCTTGTTGCATTTCAGCTCCAGTAGGCTGAAGGGATTCGGCATGGAGGTGACTTTGTTAAAAGCAATAAAAGACACCTCTGGATTTTGTTCATATTGAAATCACAGCTTTTTTCCCGGAAGTCCACATCGCCTATTATTAGCTCTCTGGTGGTCTAGTTCTCCAGATGTTCCTGTCACAAACCACTCTTGCCCAGGTGTCCTCACGCAGCACAGCCAGAGGGACTGAGTCAGCCAGAAAGAGGTGGGATGGGTTCTGCCTTCACTGCCCTGACCCGGGTGATCACCCAGTGTCTGGCCACTGGGGCTGTCAGTTTAGGTGAATTTCACAACGGACAGAAAGACAGAAGGCATTGCTACTCCTTTCCACTCCTCCCTTCCCTGTGCACGTTTACAAATTAAGAATGTGTTTATTGATTACATTCCAATAGTGGGCGCGCACACACAGGTAGAAGCAGTTGTGGTATTTCTTTCCGATCTGGAGAAAAATGTTTAAAAACAATAATGGATTTAAAAATAACCAAGAGGCTCAGGTGCCTTCTCCCAGGGCAGCTGACCCTGTGGGTCCCCCCTCTCTCGTCTCTGCTGCCTGCCACTCTTCACCTCCAACAGGGTTAGAAGCCAAATTGGGCGAAGGGGTGTTTCAGATGCCCGTAGCGCCACTTGGAGGCCCCCGAAGATGACAGCTTCCAGATGTACGAACTGCCGGATCCGTTTGTTTGGATTACGCGCCACAGCTGATGGCTAGATTAACGCTGGCTGGACAGGCTATGGGAGATTTGTCTGGTTTCCACAATGCCATGTTTATATTTCATTGGGCTTTCTCCTTCAAAGCTGACCTCCCTATGACCCCGGAGCTCTGTCCACTCAGGCCGAGCTGTAACTTGTCAGCCCTTCTTGTGTTGGGGGCTCACAGTTCAGGAGAAGGGCTGCTTCTGTGGCTGCCCCGTTTTGTCAGGGGCAGTGGTCTGCCCAGATTGAGCCACTGGAGAGTATAGTCTGTTCTGGGGCAGGTAGGTGTGTGGGTGAGTGTGGGTGTGATTTTAAACATGGTTTGTTTGTTTGTTTGTTTGTTTTTAAAGCTAGTATGGAAATATCTTTAAATTAAAGGGGAGCAGATTTTAATAGAGGTCATTTTGCAGAAATATAGTATTTTAATGGACCACTACTTTGATAGTATTTTGGGGGGGGGGGGGGAGTTGAGGGAGGTCCAGCTATGTGTAACATCCCCAAATAATGGTCATACCCATATGATTCTATTACTGTGACCTCCTTTGCCCCTCACTGACTCCCAGAACCCCCTTCTGCTTGCTCCCTCCTCCCTTACCTCTCACCGTCCATCCCTTTGCTCATCTTCACCTCTGTCCTCCCTTCACTCCCTCTCCCTCCCACCCCTTCTTCTACCCACCTTCTCCTAAACTGCCCAACCCATTTCCTCCCAGTAGATCTCAGGAGTGACTATTGATTACATCCCAATAGTGGGCACGCACACACACAGAGGAGTGTCAAGTCTGCAATGGTGGTAAATCCAGTTAGTCACACACTGGCAGGAAATTCTGTATGTTTCCACCCTGTTGGATGCGGAGCTAGCTACCGTGTGCACCGTTGGGGCTCTGACCTTTGTGAGGGCTGTTTCCAAGACCGTCCTCTCTGCTGGGGTCTTGTGAGCAGAAGATGTGCCTCCCCCATTGAGGAGTCGTGGCATTTTTATGGACTTTTGAGTGAAATGTAGGATCCACTGGCCGGTGGAGTCGGTCCCCTGCACTTCATGTGCCCAATGGAATATGAAAGCGTCGGCTCCCCTAGCACAGCGGTTCTCAACCTGTGGGTCGCCAGCCTGTGGGTCGCGACCCCTTTGGGGATCGAACGACCCTTTCACAGGGGTCGCCTAAGACCATCGGAAAACACATATATAATTACATATTGTTTTTGTGATTAATCACTATACTTTAATTATGTTCAGTTTGTAACAATGAAAATACATCCTGCATATCAGATATTTACATGACAATTCATAACAGTAGCAAAATTACAGTTATGAAGTAGCAACGAAAATAATTTTATGGTTGGGGGTCATCACAACATGAACTGTATTAGAGGGTCGCGGCATTAGGAAGGTTGAGAACCACTGCCCTAGCAGTTCTGAGATGGTTAGTGAAACGTCCACACGCATATTCCGAGCCAAGCTTTCCTGAGTGGAACTCACGCCACAGCCAAAGGGAGCACGGAGCTTGCACAGAGATGAAGAGGACAGACTTCCGCACCCACATTTTGGCCAACTGCACAGCGTTAGAGGGTCCGTCCACACGGAGTCCTGGGCGGCGAGGGCTTTGCCTCCGAAGGAGGGAGCTCCTGGGGGTTTCTCTCTGGGAACCGCCCTGGACTAGACACAGGTGTTGTCAAGGTTATCAGAATACAAATGCATTGCTTGTTCTTTGCTGCCACACTCTGAATTTGGGTGCTTTAGGGTAATAACTAGATTTTCCCTCTTAAATTGGATTTAGCGTTTTTTCCTTGACACTGCAATATCTGTTTTTCTACATGTACTAGTATCTTAAGTTTCACAGAAATAATTAGCCTTCCAGAACAGTAGAATGCTGCCATTAAGAAACTGCCTGACCGCCGTGGAGATTTCTAGGAGTTGCATCCTGGCCTCAATCACTTCAAGACCATGACTGTCTTGTTATATTTGGGTTTCGAGTATGGTGGGAAAAACAGCTGTCATGTGTGAGGGAAACTGTATCGTTGGTGGGCAGTCAGGTACCTGCTAATGAACGACAAGTTCGTTGTTGGAGAGATTTATAATGTGGAGTCAGGACCTTATTTCTAACCCATAACCCAGGTGTGAGTTGCCCACATCGTCCACACTGCATGGGGGTCCCCAAACCTCAACTGGTTATGATGGGGAAGCCAGTGCGAGCAAGTCCCCATGCCAGAGACTCATCCCTGTTAGCGAGGATAATTAACAGAAACAGATTTTCCCAATTTATCAAGCACGATAGCTTTCAGTTACTGGTGAAACGTTGCAAAAGTAAGCAGAAGGAACTGGAAGGGGGCTTTGTTAAGTTAATGTGCATGATCCCCGCCCCCCACCCCACCCCACCCCACCCCAATCGTTGCTTAAGGGCTTCTGGCCCCTAGCTCAGGAATCCTGCCCAAAAATGCCAGATGTATTACACAGTCAAGTACTGCAATGTAAACACTGCTCTGTGCCATGAGGCAGGGTGGTCTATCTCCTGTTTAAGAAGAGGGAGAGGTTGGGAGGTGGGGGGAACGAGGGGTAAGCCCTCTGCTCTGCCGTGAGCAGTCATGGCCCTGTCATTGGGGTTTTTGGCTGCACAGTCAAGGTTTGGAACTATAGGTGAATTAATGCTTTGGACTGGCAAAGAAAAGCAGCTTGAATAGGGATGCCAGAGAGAGCAAGATGCGGCTTGGATAATGTTGCTGCTTTGGGTGAGATAAGTATATCAAATGTTGGGGCGAGGCGCGGGCTGATAGTAAGAAAGCTATTGACTTCCTAGCAGCATCCTTGGCATCACCCTTGTCATCCGCTGTGAGTTAAGTTGAAAGTTGAGCAGAGCAAGTGGAGGAGAGGCCAGCTTCCTTCCCCACCCCCTCCTGTGTCTGAGAAAGCCTGTTGGGTTGGTGAATAGTCTGTGTGTAAGCCCAAGACATATCACGGAGTTGCTCTGGTGTTTTGTAGCACTGGGGGGTGTGGGTGGGGGATAGCTCAAGATATGTTGCAGAATAAATGGCCTTCCAGTTTCTAAATTTAAGTGAAGAATCTAATAATAATGATCTTTTGGAGGTGAGGAAGTATCTGGGGCACGTAGGGCCACCCCACCGGGAGATCTCGGGGCAGGGCTGCCAGCAATCCAAGGAGATTGGATGCCAGGTGTTATCTGTGCACCCAAGTCATGTAACACCAGGCAGTTCTTAGATTGACTAAATTCAGGGTTTTTAAAAATTAATATGAAGGTATTTTGTGAGTTAGGAGGAAATGGGTTTCAGTTTGAATTTGGGGAATTGTTACAACAATCTGAAATAATGTTATCCTGATCTAAGAAATCAGTTCTGTACAGAGATTCCAGAAAAATGCTTTAAGAAACAGTGATGATAAAAATAGGAATTTTGAGATTAAAGAAAGTGTAAGCTTCTTTGACTCTCTCCTCCCCCCCCACCACTTTTTTTTTTTTTTTAATTCTCCCATCTTCTCCACCCCTTTCCCTGACTTCCTTTGCTCCTTTACTGGGGAAATCAGAAAACTTCACAAAATAGATATAGATATCAAAATGTGTATTTTTAAATATAGGCTTTTTAAGAGAAAAATAACAAAAGAATTCCCCCAGCTGCCTAAGAAATTCTTTCCTCTTACCTGACTTCTCCCCATGAAGCTTATGCATTGTTGTGGTAAGTTTTAAAAATGATAAATATATCATCATTTCAGTCCACACATGATCCAGAAAAAAAAAAAAATTGCATGCGTTTAATACCTTGCTTAATTGCAAACAAAGCTTACAATTTGAGAGACTTCGGATTAGGACGAAATATCTACTAACTGTTCTTTCTAGAGATTTGGGGAATAGGATGACCCCTTTTTCCCCCCCTTTTTAAAAAAAAAAAATAGGCTACAGTTTCACATGGCTCCCAAAAGAAATCTCTCTCCCTTTTTGTTTCCCACACCAATTGATTTATCATTTTGCTTGCAAGCAGATCCAGAATGTTAGGGCAAGAACACACTCACTTTTTTCTCGTAACTTTTTTGTTGCGGACCGAAACCAGTTGACTTGAATAAATTTTTCTGAGGCCTGAATGTAGCCAGCAACGTGGAAAAATCTTACCATTCAGGGCCGGCTGAATGTACATTTCAGCCACACAGTAAGCTGCATTGGTAGGCACTGGACTGCTAAATACAACCATTTTTCGCAGCAGCGAGTTAGACAGGTGATTAGCATAATTAGCACCGAGCAGCTATACATATGGTAATGCTGAGTGTGTAAATGCCAGCTGCGGTGTAAAATTTATGTCAGGGGTCGGCAGGGCTGTGCGAAAGTATTGTGTTCCAGCTGCAGGTCAGGGCCCCCAGAGCTTACCTCCTTTTCTCTCGTTGGTGAATACGCCAAGCAGAAGAGAAAGACAGAAGTATAACAGATACGGCTTTGATGGAACAGCCCAGTTCTGTGCAAGAGAGACTGTCCTATAAAACACACACTGGCACACACTCGCAGAAATCCCATTACTTTCCCTACAAATTGTTTTGCTTCATGCAGGGTCCCCATGAGCAGCGACCAGGATGGGGGCTCTGGGTAGTGAACCGGCCCGATGGTTTCTGGGAGGACAACTTGAAGAGTTGCACTTCTGTTTTTTCTCTCCATCCTCCTGCCCCCTGCCCCCATCCCCTTCACTACTCCTGTCCACATGGTTTTCCTTCCAATGAAAGGGGAGGGGGTCCCCCACTGGATGGGGTAGTGCTTGTCCTTTAGAAGAATGGGAACAGCCATCAGAGGAGGCGTTAGTTCACCTTGGAACCTATGAAGGTTCCAACAGGGCGACTCTTCCCAAACTGCTTAGCTGGTTTGGGCAGAGGGCTCTCAGTTTCTTTGTGCTTTGTGGCAGCTGTGCTCACCAGTCCACCTACCACCCCTAGACCATTAGATAAGAAAGGAATCACAGGTTTCTTGTTTGAAAGGAGGACAGTCTTGAATGGCTCATGCCCTTGGAAATGCGCAATGGGGGGATTTATTGCCAGGATGAGTTCAAGCATTTTTGCACTTGAAGCATTTTTTCCTGCCATGTCCCCATCAGCCCCCACCCCCACCCCGCCCCCCTTTTGGCTGGTGGCTATAAGGTGTGGTGGTGACAGCATATATAGTTCACACCACCACTGACCTGGTGATGAAACTTCCGCCCTACACCAGGGGGTCCTTATGCATCAGCCCCTAATCCAGCTAATCCTAATGGCAACAAAATCATGAAAGTGGCCCCCAGTGATGGGCGGGCGTCTCCCGCACAGATGCACAGGGAAGGATCCCTCGTGGGAGATAAATTGGGCGCCCCTGGTGTTTCCCAGGGCGGGAGCCTGCGCTGGAAGGTGGGGACTTGCATGGTCTCCTCCCCCTTCACGCACAAGGAGGAGGCCAGTGCAAAGAGCCCAGGCAGGACAATGGCAAGAGGACTGTTGAGAGCAGAGAGGAGAGGTGATGTCAGTCCCACAGACGTGGAGAAGGGAACTGGGGTTAATGTTATGCATCAGCCTGAATGCTGCGAGGGAGCCCACTGCCACACAAGCCCTGGGTTTTGTTGTTCTTGGCTTGTTTTCTGTTATTTTTCTAGTGGAGACTTTAGCGGGCCTTCACTAAAAACTGAGGACTTGATGATTGCATGCTGTCTTTGCTGCCTGGGTGCTGCTTCCTGGTTCAGCCTTCCCTCGGGAGCAAGCCGGCTGTGTGGGGGGACCCTCCCGGGCTTGCTCAGCTCCTCAGAAAGACAGGGCTTGGGTTTGCATCTGCAGGGTTTTCAGCCCTTGAACAGTGAGGTGAGATCATGGTAGGACCTGGGACAGTCCCCAGCCGGGCAGGTAGGCACCGAGGCTAGAGCAGAGCTCTCCTCCGCTGTGTCCTGCCAGCAGCCAGGGACAGCTTGGCTCTTAGGCTGTGATTTCACTCGGCCTGTCAGGTGGGGTTGACCGCAGCCCCCATTTGCACAGCAAGCCGCTCATGAAGAGTGGGCCTCCTGACAGACACAGTGTCATTTTGGGAGCTGGCGGCCCTGTAAGAAATACTGGGAGGTGAGGGGGGACTGTGGCAGGCAGCAGATCCAGTGTGGGCAGAGTGCTGGGCTGACCTGATCGTGTCCGACAGGGCGAGCGGTTGGCTCCCGGGAAGGCCATTCAGAGGAAGCAGGCTGAGCTGCAGCAGATGGCACCACAAGCAGCTGTTGTGGGGTCTTGCAGCAGACACATGCTCCAAGGGAGCCTCCAGCGACTTCTGCACTCCACCTCCCCACCCCCACCCCTTGTCTCTGGGGAGGGGTAGGGACGGGATGGTGTCCTGCTTTTTGTCTTGTTTTTGTGGTTTTCATCTCGCTGGCCTCCCTTCATGAAGGCAAATTCTCTCTGGGCTATCTGATTCTAGCATTTTTCCCATGGCAACACCCAAGGGCACAATCCCACAAGGAGAAAAACAGCCCAGAGCTTAAGCAGCAGTTGGCTAGTCATGAATAAAAGAGATGGGTGGAAAAGTGACTAAAACTCACAGCCTAGGAGTTTTCAGCCAATTGCCCAAATTACTGAATCTTCATTTTTTTTTTTTTTCAAGTTAGAAAATGAGCTGGTGTTCATAATTTTGCAGTTGCACCCTTTTAAAGATGGGTACTTTTTTTTTCACCCTCTTAATAACTAATCGCAACATTGAAAGAGAGACCAGAAGTAACTAAAGGGTGTGTGTTGGGGTGGGGGTTGGGGGGGGGATCTAGCGTTTGTTCGATAATTCATGGGATTAATCAAATGCAAATGCTACGCTTGCATATACACAGACCCATTTTCCTAATTGGACTCTGAGTGGGTACTTTTCAGGCTGAAAGGGTCATTTGTTTTGACTGATTGACTTTTTGAGGCTTTGAGGAGAATTAATATCTTATACAGATGACTGCCTGTTCCCAAGGCTCTCTCTGTATTGAGGCTGTTCATTCATTTATTCATCTGACACCCTGAGTGTGCCCCGGCGAGCCTGGTGAGCCGAGGTGAGTGGGCAGCGGAAAAACACTTTGGTTGGTCGCCCAGATTATCTTTTTGTGGATCACAATAAGCTTTTGCGAAAAGCTTTTTTGCATGAATGCCACAGGCGTGTATTAAGCCTGTGCAGAAGGCTGAGGCAAGGGATGAGACAGCAGGCGGATGCCACGAAGGGGGTGTCTTTGGCTCACTCACCACGGATCGGAATAGCGAGGGCCCAGCTGTGGCCCCCAGCGTGGAATGGTTTCTCACCTGTGCTGGCCCTTCTTCGCCGTGGAAAACTAGACTTGGTTTGCTTCGGGGAGGGAGGGATCCACAGAGCTTGATCAAGAACTTCCCAGGAGTGATGCCCTTTTACCCAGCTCTTTCAAAGAACTGGTTTGAGCCTCAGGTTTCTGGAGAACCAGACAGTGGAATTTGCAGACAAAGAGGCCTAGGGCCCTTGTTCCCTGGGCCCTCATCTCTCTGCCCCTCTGGGACCAGGAAGAAAATGGGGCCTGACCACGGCCGCCCATGGGGCTCTACTGACAAAACTGGGTCTCCTCAGGGGTGTTGGGAAATCTCGATGCAATGTTGTTGCCTTTTAAAGAAAGATACCAGTCGTGCGCCCTGGGTAACACGGTCCCGCATCCTGAGAGCTCCAGCCGTGAGCTGGCTCTGGTCTGGTGCGTGGGGTTTGGTGCTCCCAGGCTTGTGTCCTCAGCTGGTGCTCAGAGGCCACGAGGCTCGAAAGGCAGTTGGACTCGAGGTTAAAGGGTTGGTTCTGCCTCCTGTTGTCTGGGCAGCCAACTCTGTAGTCACCCAGACTGCAGCTACGCGTTCTCCTCTGTCATCGGGTGCTGATACATACCCAGCGATGAATGAATGAATGAACGAACGAACAGGTGCCTGCTCAGCTACTGGTTAAGGGCTTGGGAACTTTCACATTACTGTCGATCCTATGAGGTTAGTAGTAGCATTTTCATTCCATTTTAACAGAGAAGGTTACTGTGGATTAACGGTATCGTGGGCTCGTCCCAAATCTCAGCGCCACCAGTGGCAGGGCTGGGACTCAGAACCCCAGACTTCTGGTCCCCCTTCCCATCACCTGTCCAGTCCAGTGTGCCCCAATTTCATAGGGGAGTGACAATGAGCAACATGTTTATCAATAAGTAAATAATGAGTGTGAAAGTGCTTTGCACGTGGGAAGCACCACACAAGTATAAAGGTTATTTTGTGTCCCAGGATCCTGAGGAAACATGTTTTTCTGAGCCTTGTGCAAAGAGGTTGGAGGAGGAAAAGACTGTAGGACTCAGGATGTTATAGAGATGCACGTTATTTTTGTATTGAGCTTGTTTTTAATTCAGACTCCTACCAAGTAGCTTCATGTTTATTTTTCTCTTGTCACATGGAAGCCTTTAATTGTACATGTTCAGAAAATTTAAGAGACAGAGATAAACCCCCAAAAGGGAAGCAGCTGAATATTTCCCACAAACCACCACAACAGCAATGATGGCTGTTCCCATGGCTGTCAGTATTGCTACATCTACATCACAAATACCAGATCTTATGGTTCATTCTGCTCAGTAGTAAAAAATGACTGTGTGCTATTTCATGAACATTCAATTATTTTAAAAATAAGAGAGAGGGGCTTTGACCGTGGAAATGGAAAGAGAAGAAAACCAGTTCTCCCAGGTCACACCTGTAATTTCAGTCCCTTGAAATGGGGTCAGTGGGGCTTTCTGAGAGCCAAGCTTCACACGAGTGCATGATAAAAAAAGCCAGCAACGTGAGGAACCCCTCTGGCTGCCACTCGGCTGTGATTTAGGATAGGAGCATGTGTTGGGGTAGCAAGTTGGGTGAGTCCATAACATCGCTCTGCCCAGAGGGGTTTCCGTGTCTGGTAGCTTGTTCCAGAGCGCCTCGGGGCGAATACCAGCGTCAGAGCATGTGAATGCTGTGCAGTTTATGACACGGGTGCCCCAGGGAAGGAGCTCAGTGTACCTGCCGTTGCAACCAAGTGAATGACATTATCGTGGTGTTGCCAGGGGCCAGCCACACTCACCTTTCTCTCCCTGCAAAAGCCAAACCTAAGCAGCTTTGTTGTTGCCAGTTCTTCTGCCCTGAACACTGTTCCCCTCACTCTTCAAAGTTACTTCCTTTTAGGCCTTCCCTGGCCACTCCACGGGAAGTGGTCTGCCCCTCCCCACCACCCAGAAGGCATCACCACCTCACCTTCGTTTCCTCCTGGGCCCGTCTTGTGCCAGGAGATTATGTTACTGCATTGCTTGTCTGATGCCTGTCTGCTTCGCGGGCCAGCCAGCCTCTTGGAGCAGAGGACACACTGGTCCCACCTACCATGGCACCCTACGGCTTAGCATATAGCACGCACGGCTTAGCATATAGCACGCACCCCCAATGGTTGGCAGATGAATGAATTGTTATGGACATTTGTCAGGTAAAGCGGGTGTCAACTAGACTTTGTAAAAATTACTGAATAATTTTGCAAAAAATTCTTAGTCAAATATAAGATGGAACGGTAAGTAAAATGTGGCCACGTAATGTGCAAAAATAAATGGAATTTCACAATGCTCGAAAGTAGGAAACAGCATATAAGTCTTTGTTTTACTATGGTTGCAAATACCAAAAAATTTCTATATGTGACACGGCACCAGAGTTAAGTTAGGGTTTTTCAAAATGCTGACACGCCGAGCTCAAAAGGTTCGCCATCACTGGCATAGGTGGTTGAGGAAACTTTAGAATTCAGGGTCTTTCAGCGCTAGTTGCTCATTCCGCCCGTGATGATAGTCTTACCTTGGTTGAAACTGGTTGTCACATTAGCCAAATATTCCTGTTTATCACTTGAGCATCGAGACGGAAGAGCAAAAAGGTTTTCAATCCCAGGCACCTGAAAATATACACCTTTATTAACACGTCTATCTTAAAACATCTAAAAAGGTGACGTTATGGAGCCCCTGGTGGGAAATAACATCGTTTCTGAAGACCCCTGTGATAAAGTAATTGCTCTGGCCTGAGACTGGCCGCAAGAGTGTAGTCGGAGTCCCAGGGTGGGACCTTGCATCCCGCCATCCTCGTGGGCGCCCCTCCCGGGGTCAGCACCTTACTGACCGTGGCCCCAGGCCGCTGCTCTGCTGAGGGGCACAGGCCTAGGCTCCTGCTCTTGTGCTGTTTGTTGTTACCTCACTGTCTTCATTCACCTGAAGTTTTAAGCTTCAATAAAGGTAAAGGGAGTGCGACTTCTGTAAGCAGACCAAGAAATGGTGTGCCAGCCAGCCCTGAGGGGACGGGAGGAGGCCTCCGCGAGGCTGGGTGTGAGGCCCTCCCTGGTGGCAGAGACAGTCAAGGGAAGCGGCCGAGCTTCTAAAAGGCTGAACGGAGCTCCTGGGTGTGCTGTTCGCTTTTCAGAGGGGACCCCCGGGCTAATAATTGACTTTTTAGCCTCAAACTACTTTTCTGTCTCTAGAGAAGGTAGGATGGAGTGTAAGTCAGCCCACTAGCTAATTGGTTAAAGACAGGCATTGCAACCTCTGCCCAAGGAGCCAATCAGAGCCTGGCCGCGGGCAGCCTTCACCATGACCGAGGGCAGCCCTCACCCTGGCCGAGGGCAGCCTTCACCATGACTGAGGGCAGCCCTCACCCTGGCTGCGGGCAGCTTTCACCATGACCGAGGGCAGCCCTCACCCTGGCTGCGGGCAGCTTTCACCATGACAGAGGGCAGCCCTCACCCTGGCTGCGGGCAGCCTTCACCATGACTGAGGGCAGCCCTCACTCTGGCTGCGGGCAGCCTTCACCATGACCGAGGGCAGCCCTCACCCTGGCCGCGGGCAGCTTTCACCATGACTGAGGGCAGCCCTCACCCTGGCCGCAGGCAGCTTTCAGGAGCCTCCTGGAAAGGGCCAGTGGCATTCTGTACCTTTATCCTGCATTGCAGGCTGTTTCCTATGTTTTCCTGTGGTCTTTCTTAAATGTCAAATTGATTGCAAGCTCCTCCCTAATTCCCCAGGGCATTTGTCAAAGTTCTGCCTGAGGAGTCTTAACTCTTTTTGTAGCCAATTGATCATTTCCCTCTGTCTTTTCTCCCTTCTCTCCCCTCCCCCTCTTCCTCTCTGATGCACACAGTCTGTTCATGTCCAGCCTCACCTCACAAGTTCCACGGTGGCCTGGGCCACATGCATGCGCCTGCACAGATGACCCCCCAGTCTGTGGATCTGGACTGGTTTTCCTAATGAGGGCATTATTTGCTTTTTAGCCTGCCCCCTTGTTTATAAAATATGCCAAGAGAATGAAACAGCCCGCAGTTCCCAGTACTTATTTACTTGCCCAAACCAAATGTTTATGTCCTTGAATACTAAACTCCAAGAAAAAGGATTCCTCCTCCTGGGAGAGCTGCAGTGATCGCTGAGGCGCCCTCTGACCAGCTTAGCCGCAGGCCTGCCTCTGGGCGAGCGCCACTATCGGTACCTTCGGGAACTTGCAGACTCACTTGTGGGCCCTGGAGTGTGTGGGGTCAGGGGGCTCTAGGGTTCTGTTTGCTGCTCCTCCCAGCCCCTTCCCCTTGTCTGCATGGGATGGAAGCTCAGCCCTCCCCTCCCGCCATACCTCCCAGCCAGGTGCAGCATTCCGAGCTTGGCTCCTTCTAAAACCACAACCTGGGGCCCGAGGAAGAGACAGAGGGAGTTTGCAGCAACAGCGCCTCTTGAGCCCAGCTGCGCTGGCGTCTGGCGAGCCCAGCTTTGGCTGGCCTGCTGGAGTGCAGGCTTGGTGCTGGGGCAGGGGTTCTGGCTTCCTCAGCACGTTCAGAATTACCTGGGAGCTCCCAGAACGCAGGCTGCCCTCCCGAGGCGGCTCAACCTGGCACCTGTGTTTTCTGGATGCTGACCAGGTGAGTCTGAGGGAATCGGGTTCCAGGGCCTGCCCCTGACAGCTCCGGCTGACACATTTGGTTCCTCTCCAGTGGGGTTTCCCGTGCGCATCTGACGTGAATCCCATTATTCATCTTCTCCTGGCAAGTTTTATGCTGAATACAGTTTGTCACCTTTCTTTGTTTCTTTTTCCACAAAGAGAAACATTTCCTTGTTGCCTTCGCCAGATTGTTTAGGAGAAGAGTGTAAAGTGAAGCCATTTATCTTGAAATGTGCTGTGGGGGCACCTTGTTTATACAAGTGAAAGAAATTGTAACAGCGCTATTTGGTCTGCTCTGCAAGGAAAAGGTGTCTGAGTTTTCCGGCCCCTCCCCCCTTTGCACAACAGTGCAGTAGTTAGAAGGTGCACAAAGCACCCATGCATTAGGTTTGTGCATGTGACAGGACAGTCCTTCATGGGTTTAGCAAATATTTTTTATGTTTATTACTAGAGGCCTGGTGCACAGATTCGTGCACTGGTGGGGTCCCTTGGCCTGGCCTGCACCTTCTCACAATCCAGGACCCCTAGCGGGGTGTTGGACTGCCGGTTTCAGCCCAATCCCCGCAGACCAGGCCAAGTGACCCCACCAATGCACGAATTCGTGCACCAGGCCTCCGGTATGCATATAAGATCTTTCGTTAATCTCTTCCCGTCCTCTCCCTGCCCCTCTTCCCTTTGAGATTCATCAGTCTGTTCTATGTTTCCATGCCTGTGCATTGAGTATCTGCCCCCTGGTGGTCAGTGTGCATCATAGCTACTGGTCAAATGGTCACTTAGGCATATATATACATATACATATATATATATGTATATATATATGTATATATATATATACATATATATATGTATATATATATGTATATATATATACATATATATATATATGTATACACACACACACACATATACATACATACATACATACATACTAGAGGCCTGGTGCAAAAAAATTTGTGCACTTGGGGTGGGGGGTCCCTCAGCCAGGCCTGTGCCCTCTCTCAGGATGCCTGAGACCCCTCGGGGGATGTCCACCTGCTGCTTAGGCCTGCTCCCCGGGGGATCAGGCCTAAGCTGGCAGTCAGACAATCCTTCTGGCAGCCTGGGAGCCCTCGGGGGATGTCTACTTGCCAGTGGGGAGCAGGCCTAAGCTGCAATCAGACATCCTTAGTGCTGCTGAGTAGGCGGGAGAGGTTCCCACTACCACCGTTGTGCTGGCAGCCGTCAACCTGGCTTGTGGCTGAGCAGAGCTCCCCCATGTGGGAGCGCCCTGACCACCAGAGGGCAGCTCCTGCATTGAGAGTCTGCCCCCGGGTGTTCAGTGTGTGTCATAGTGACCAGTCATTCCCAGTCGTTCTGCTGTTAGGGTCAGTTTGCATATTACCCTTTTATTATATAGGATAGAGGCCTGGTGCACAGGTGGGGGCCAGCTGGTTTGCCCTGAAGGGTGTCCTGGATCAGGGTGGGGGTCCTGCTGGGATGCCTGGCCAACCTGGGTGAGGGGCTGAGGGCTGTTTTCAGGCTGGCCACACCCCCTTCAGGGTGGGGGTCCCTACTGGGGTGCCTGGCCAGCCTGGGTGAGGGGCTGATGGCTGTTTGCAGGCTGGCCAAGCCCTCCAGCGGGGACCCTCACCCCCTGGGAGTGTGGCCAGCCTGGGTGAGGGGCTGAGGGCCATTTTCAGGCTGCCCACAGCCCCTTCAGGGTGGGGGAGTCCTGCTGGGGTGCCTGGCCAGCCTGGGTGAGGGGCTGATGGCCGTTTTCAGGCCAGCCACGCCCCCTGGCAACCCAAGCTCCCAGCCTCTCCTTTTTTTCTTTTTTTCCTGGGATTTATTTATCTTCTATAATTGAAACTTTGTAGCCTTGAGCGGAGCCCAGGGCCAGCCAGGGCAGGCGAGAAGCTTGGTTTCCTCCATTGCCGGGGGCAACCCAAGCCTCCTGCTTGCTCCAGCTCCGTGGCTGCTGCCATCTTAGTTGGGTTAATTTGCATACTCACCCCTGATTGGCTGGTGGGCGTGGCTTGTGGTGTGGCTTGAGTGTAGCGGAGGGACGGTTAGTTTGCATGTTTCTCTTTTATTATATAGGATTGGTAAGTTAAACATTCCTGATAACAACCATGTGACTGTTACTCCTCAAACATGAGCCCCACATTTTCATAACCAGAGTTTGTTTATCATGTATCCTCTGCTTCTCAGAGGTAGCACATAGAACGTGAAAATGTGGGGATTGTGCTGTTCTAATTGAAACTCGTACATGTTTATCAGTTGGTGGACGAGTAAGTCGTGAATTAAATTATACTCGCCAGAAGATTGGAGAAGAGGCTATGTTTAATCCTCAACTCATGATCCAGACCCCGAAAGAAGAAGGTGCTAACGTCCTGACCACAGAAGCGCTCCGCCAACACCTGGACTCAGCACTCCAGGCCAGCCGGGTCCACGTGTATATGTATAACAGGTAAGGTGAGGCCGAGGGAAGAGGCTGCTCGCTTAGGCCCCTTTATTTTAATAAATAAGGTTGCCCTAGAAATACAAGTGGGGTGTTCATTCAAATAGTTTTTTAATGAAATTATTTTTTAAATGAAATTATTAAAAAAATTAAAAAAAACCTTGATCCATTTCCAGAGTTTGGTAATCAAAGATATGACTTTATAATGTATTTTCAGTAAGTATTAAGTCACTATCCCCAAATGTATATGATCCTTCAAGCAGCCACTGGGATGCAATACAGTACACCTATTCTGAAGATGTTTTATTACTTGAGCTGTTTTTAGAGCAGTCAGATTTTACATTGCCTTTGGTCAGCTTGCGAGGAATAAGGAAAGAATAGAATAGAAAAGAAAAACAAAGAAGTTATTGCTCATTATTTTGTAGTCACTGTAGATATTAACAGGTGTTGGTTTGTGTGACAAAACCAATAGAGGGTGGAGCCACTATGGCAAATTTCTGCTGATAGATAGGTGGGGTAGGTTAGACTTATGCACAGCTTCACAAAATATTACCCTTTAATTTGATAGCTAATTTAACAATGCTGTGGGTACAGTAAAAGCAGAGGAGGAGTTCTGGCACTTTTTCTTATCTATATGAGCTGTGAGATATCAGGGTAGGGACTTCACATCTTGTCCAGCACTTAGGTCAGGGCAGGCACCTTGAGTTTGTTGACTTGCCTGACTGCCTGAATTGATTCATTTAATTGGGTCTTCTCCCTGAGCGGTTGAGATGACTATCCCTAAACCCCATTTCCGGGGGACCACTGAGTTGGCATTTATCTAACTCTGTCCTGCCCCCATAGGCTTTCAACACCGGGAGGAAGCGGCAGTGTAGACATATTCAGCGGCGGAGAGAATGAGGGAGAATAAAATGAAAGTCTGTCCTTGTCTCTGCTGTAACCTCAACTCTGCATGTACTTCGCTGGGTTGGCTATTATGTTAGACCCATCCGGCTGGAGGCAGGATTCGGGAGCCCAACCTGACCTTGGACACGTCACCTAGTTAGCACACTCCTGTCTCCTCCCCTGTAAACTAAGTTATGGAGTGTTTGCTCTGTATCCTCAGGAGGGTCCCAGAACAAGATCAGGCACATGTTTATGTGAAAGGGCTTTAGGAAATGCCAGGGGGTGTATCAGCGCTCTTGTCAGGCAAACTTGGGTGGAGGGCGCATCCCAGCTCTCACCGGCACAGCCCTCCAGTCTGCCAGGAGCTTTGAAGGGAAAGCCACTACCTGGTGCAACTTACTAAAATGTGCAAGTGGAAATGGGTGTCAGGGCCACTGTGCGCATGCCAGGTGCGTGCCTACGTGCTGGAGCTCGCCTGGAGGGGCTCGCCGCTTACTTAGGAGATGTGGATGCATCTGTACAATGAAATAACACTTTCACTGAGATGGAACCAGAGGACTTTTATGCGTGAACTGGAAAGAACACCTGGTTCAACCCATCTCAGTTTTTTAGGTGAGAAAATTGGAAATTAGATCGATTAGAGCATCTGTCCAAGTTCATATAGTTATTAAATAGTACACAGCCAGGTTTCATACCTCTCTTATGGCTCCAAGCCCAGTGGTGTTTCTAACCACAGCCATGCCCTTCTCAAGCAAGTTTAAATGAGTTAATTGACCAAGGGATGTGAAGTGAGAACCTACTCATGCTGGATAGTCTGTGTTGATGCTGTATGGAGTTAGAATATGAACATTTACATAGTGGATGGGTGGGCAGATGGGTGAATGAATTGATAACTTGGGTCCTGTGGAAGGAGCTGAGAGTCTAGTTAGGAAGAAGAAAGAGTTCAATATAGATGAGCAGGTACAAAGCCACACCGGCAGTCTCCGCTGCAGGTGCTCCTGGTGTCACGCGGGAGGTCTGACCAGCCCGTGCTCAAGAGAAAGGGGTCATTCTTAGGAGCACTGGTCAAAGAACGCTTAGCAGGAAGGCAGCCTTTTAGTGGGTCGCCAAGGGGTGTGTGGGCTGGTGCCACAGGGAAGAAGGCCAAGTCCAGAACTCTCCTTTGGGTCATCAGTACAACAGAGCAGTGTGGAGGGAGCTTTTTATATTTATTTTTTCTTCTCTTGGATTTCTCTCCCCTACTTTTTCCAAATTTCCTTTTTTCTTTCAAGTTAGACTTATCTTCCTTAAGGCATGGGCTTATATAGCACTCTTTTAGGGATAACAGTGCTCTATGATAATACGTAGGTGCTAGATGAACGGTAAGTGCAGGTCAGTATGCTTAATACCATTTCTACAGGACAAGAAGAGAAGACCATGAAGTGGGAAATGGATATACCTGGCATTGCTTGCAGCATTCATTCATGGTTAAGAGTAGGAAAGTTCATTGTGAACACTGACTATTAATAAGGACATTATCTGCTAGTAAAAAAAAAAAAAAAAAAAAAAAGGCAGTAATATTTTCCCACCTGAATATGTTAATACATTATAAGCCTTACCGATTTAGTCTCCAGTTATTTTTGCATTTATGATAACTCAATCTGAATTATTTGCCCTGAAGTTGTTTAATGTATGTGGAAAGTAGATTAATGGTGTAAACAAGATTATTGGGAGAACACTTAAGGAAACAAGACTTCTCAAGTACTTTGGTAGTATTCATTTACATAAACACCCACACGTTAATTACAATTGAGTATTAACTGTTCATTAAAGCGAGCTTGTTGGGTCTCTACTTGGCAAAAGCTCTGCTCGTTTTGACAGATACTTAAAAGTGACCAAAATCTCGATTTGTTCTATATAGTCTATAGTTCCGGTTTTGCACTGAGTTCCTTACTTTATTGCAATGAGAAATGTTTGTCTCTGCTCTTCACTAGGCAGTGGAAATTGGAACATTTGTGTTACAAATCCGGAGAACTTATCACAGAAACAGGTTACATGGATCAGGTATATTTTCTTTTTTGTTTACAAAGAACATTCTCAAAGACACCCCAGTGGTGTGCGTCAGCCTAACGCTTGGCCTATTCTTTTTAACTTTGACAGATAATAGAATATCTTTACCCTTGTTTAATTATCACGCCTTTGGACTGCTTCTGGGAAGGGGCCAAGTTGCAGTCTGGGACAGCATACCTACTGTAAGTGTATGATTTTGTTTTCTGGCGTCTGATTTCTAAGCTCTAGAATGTTTTTGATATTACTTTACCATTGTTTATTCTGTTTCAGTTTTGAACAAGAAGTAAAAACATTGAAATTCCATGTGCATTTTTTGAGTGAATAGTCTGGGGAGAGAGAGGTCTGCAGCAGAATATTTTTCCTCTTAAAAAAAAAAAAAGTTCTGTAGGCATCATTAAATTTCATTCACTTTTACCAACCTATTTATATGCAAATAAAATGCAAATGACTTCAGAGTATGTGTGATTTTTAACTCTTTAAAATGTTGGCAGTTTTTGCAGACTGCACTCAAGCTTAGCTTATCTTTTAAGGAGAGAATTTATTAGTGGGTTCATGTCAGAACTAAATATCTTGAGTGAAAATCCAAGATCTTCCTGAGGAGGAAAATGTTAACCTTTCTTGGGATCACATTAATGACATTTAAAGGGGAAATCTGCTATCTTTGAAGGCCCTGCTAGTGGGTGCTTCGTAGTTTAGCAGTTGGATATTATATACTCCTCATCATTTAAAGAATAATTGCTAATCAGTGTCGACATTTTCAGTTAATTATGCAGGAGTTAGTGCTTGAGTTATTGTTTCTGTCCTAGCTTGCACATCTCTGCAAAAGCAATTTGCAGTGGCCATCCCCTGACCCTCAGTGTACAGTTTTAGATGGGAAATAAGGGGTTTTGTGTTTTCTGGTTGGGAGATTCTGAATAATGGCTTCAGCCTGGTTAAGCAGCTACAGTGTGGTTTGAACCACATAACAGGCAGCCAAAAGCCTTTCTGGTCTGTCAACAGCACAAATTCAAAAGTGAGTGTGGGGGGAAGTGGCCTTGATGGCGGTGATGGCGGAGGCGGCAGGGGGCTTAGGGGGTTGCCTGCCAGGCTGTCAGAGGGAGCTCATAAGTATGGGATTATTACAGGTAATGGAGATCAAATATTTTGATTGATGACATTGACAAAGTAGTTATTAGGCTTGCAAGTGCTAATTTGATATTGCGACTCCCTCTTTTTTCTTTTTTTTTTTTTTAAATCTCAGTCTTCTGTTTAGAGGCACCACTGGCTAATTTTGTTTTTCGGTATTAAAATACAGTAGGTGGGCAAGTTCAGATTCCTTGTGCCTTCATTCATGCATCAGCCCTCTGCTTGCCACCTTCCTTGGAGTTACTTTCCCGACTTAGGTTTGCATGCACAGACCGGGAAGGGAGCGTTACCAAAATCCTCATGTGATCGGCGCTAGTGCGAGCACTCTCCGTGGTCTTGTCATTTTCTTGAGGGTTCGGAAGCCCCTTCATTGTCTTGCCTCCTCATTTCTTTCACAGAGGTAAGCCTCCTTTGCAGTGGACAAACTTTGACCCTTTGGAATTCCTAGAAGAGTTAAAGAAAATAAACTACCAGGTGGACAGCTGGGAGGAAATGCTGAACAAGGCGGAAGTTGGCCATGGCTACATGGACCGGCCCTGCCTCAACCCAGCGGATCCAGACTGCCCCGCCACCGCCCCCAACAAAAATGCCACCAAAGTGAGTACATCCGGGATTCTTCTCAGGACAGGCAGGGAGAACACTGCGATGGTTTCCCCCACTCTGCGCTTTATTCTTTTCATTTTTAAGATTTCATTCTCAATGACTCCTTTTGTCTGTGGCACTGAGTTTGTTTATAGAGCGAAATTCTGCTGTAAGATTTGCCATACGCCTCTCATTAGCCTTGTTTTTAATGTTCTCGCTGAAACAACCAAGCCCTGAATGCGCTGGGTTTTAACAAGGCATGTGACCTGCCTGCTAATTCCCACAATTATGTGGCTGTCTTTCTATTCTAGCCTCTTGATATGGCCCTTGTTCTGAGTGGCGGATGTCATGGGTTATCCAGGAAGTACATGCACTGGCAGGAGGAGCTGATTGTGGGTGGCACGGTCAAGAACAGCACTGGGAAGCTCATCAGGTAACCCAACACAGGGAAACCCAACCATCGCATTGCGTCCTGTCCCGAGAAACCACTTCCCTCCGACATCTGCAAGTGTATTGGTATTAATGCTTCCCTGCTCTCCTAGCTAGCTGTCTGTTGTAATAGCATCTTAGAAAATAATAGCAGACCGGACCAGCTTGAAAAGGCACCATGTGGGGCATTTTTTCGAGAACATTTTTGTCGTTTTCATCGAGACTGTAGTTAGTGAACATAGGGTTTTAGATCTGCCCATTGTGTAGAAAATCGGGGCACACATGGTCACAGCATGTGGAGTAAAGTGGTACGAGCTGAATGCCCTTGTAACCTGTTAAGCCAGCGGTTCTCAACCTGTGAGTCGCGACCCCTTTGGCGGTCGAACGACCCTTTCACAGGGGTCGCCTAAGACCATCCTGCATATCAGATATTTACATTACGATTCATAACAGTAGCAACATTACAGTTATTGAAGTAGCAACGAAAATAATTGTATGGTTGGGTCACAACATGAGGAACTGTATTTAAAGGGCCAGAAGGTTGAGAACCACTGTTAAGCTAAAGAGAAAACCAGCCAATGATGGCTAACCAGGAATTGTCCCGTGGGCACTACACTCCGTGCCGTCAGCCACAGGCACTCGTCCGAGCCTGCTCCCTCGGGAAAGCCATCTGGGATTTCTGCACAGGCGAGCGGGCAGGGGTGAGCCCAGCATATCTGGCCAAGCTATCTACTCCTCTACCCTCCCTGTTTCATTGAGTAGAAACTGAGAAAGGAAATTGCCTATTAATTTAATTTTGGGGTCTATCTGTAGAAGGTTTGTAAGGTGACACCTTTAATATGGTGCATCAGTCTGTTAAATAAAGTAACACCCGGGTCCGGTTGTAGTGGAAACCTGTGCTCATATAGAAGGATAGGATGGCTGCGGGAGAGTGGGGCGCGGAGAGCTGCTTCCGGGGTGCTGATCTCTGCCTTCTCACCGCCACCCCTCGTCCAGTGCTCACGCCTTGCAGACCATGTTTCAGTTAATGACTCCCAAGCAGATGTACGAACACTTCAAGGGGTACGAGTATGTCTCACACATCAACTGGAACGAGGACAAGGCCGCGGCCATCCTGGAGGCGTGGCAGAGGACCTACGTGGAGGTAAACCGCCAGCGTCCTGACACCCACCTTTGAATCTGGGTACAAGCCCCTTAGTTTCTAAATACTTCATTCGAATGATGTTTTAAAACATTTTTTTATTAGAATTTATTTTCAAAACAGACCGAGTCTGGGAACCTGTGGGATGAAAACATTTTTCCCTTTTCTTGATATTGAAAATCTTAATATCTGTGCGACGCACATGCTAATTGGGGTGCCCTGGAACATTTTGAGTAACCAATTGTGAACTCTGGAGTTAGGCATAACTGTTTTAAAAAAACAAAACAAAACACTTGCTGCGCAAGAAAAGGTGTCTGGAAAGCATTAGCAAGGCATAGACTCCGACACAGCTGCAGTGCCCTCGGTTAGGTCATGTGACAGGAGCTGGCCTTTGTTTCCCGAGCAGTGACCTCTCCTGAGCTGCGTGCGACCTTTGAAAGGTGGCCTGAGAATGAACGGGGAGGGCTGCCCGTGAGAGCGCCTTGTTTTGCATTAGTGGGAACTGCTGGAGAGCCGCGGGGAGGGAGCAGCGGTCCTCCCGTAGAGCACATACAGCCCTGGGCGTGAACTTCGATGACACCGGCTCCCCACAGCCCCACATGCTCACTGGATTAGTGCTCACCTTTGCTGTCCCAGGTCCAGGGTCATCGAGCCCAAGTTCAAACCTGAATCGTGCAGAACTCTTGATAAGGCACCAGAAAACCAGTGGGGGTCAGGTTGCAGAGACGCATCCCCGGCACCTGGGCTATGTATGGAAGCTCCTTGAAGCACTGGTTTCATCGGGGACGTTCCCTTCTGTTGTGACCACAGGTGGTTCATCAAAGCGTCGCCCAGAACTCCTCTCAGAAGGTGCTTTCCTTCACCACGACGACCCTGGACGACATCCTCAAGTCCTTCTCGGACGTCAGCGTCATCCGAGTGGCCAGCGGCTACTTGCTGATGGTAACCGTCCGTTCAGTCCCCCCCGGGGGTTGGGGTCTCTTTTGGTTTTGGGTTTTTACCTTTCCGTGACGCCTCCTGCTTTTTAACTGCTCTTAACACATGTGCATCTCAGACAGAGAGAGCTCAGGCTTCATAGCAGTTTGAGAAGCGGTTGTGTGGAGTTTGCCCATCTTTGATTTGTACCATTTCATGTGATGTCTGTAATGTAAATTTTTGTTGTTGTTGGATTTCGTTAAGTTTTTTTTTTTTTACCTTTTGATTTGGGGTGATGGGTGGGGGAAAACATTAGAATCCTTACACATTCTAATGTTTGGCTTTTGTGTCTCCCCCACCTGCCCTCCCCCCTCTTCCCCTCCCCCACCCTCCCCCTCCACGGTTCTGCTTGCAGCTTGCCTATGCCTGTTTAACCATGCTGCGCTGGGACTGCTCCAAGTCCCAGGGTGCCGTGGGGCTGGCTGGCGTCCTGTTGGTTGCACTGTCAGTGGCTGCAGGATTGGGCCTGTGCTCATTGATCGGGATTTCCTTTAATGCTGCAACAACTCAGGTACTAAAGGAGCCACCCATCGCTTTGTTGACCAACACCCCTCCCCAGGCCCCGGCCTCCTGTGTGTCCATGTCACCTAGGGTCTTTTCCGCTGGGACGCCACATCTCTCAGGGGAGCGTGCCCACGCCTCTGTGGGCGGGAGCGCTGAATGGGCTTGGCGATTAGTAGAGATGTTTCCCTCATCAGTGGAATTCAGATCATTAGTAGAGCAATGGTTCTCAAACTTCAGTGGGCTCGTGAACACTGGACGGCTGGGTCCACCCAGCATTTCTGAGCCTGTTGGTTTGGGATGGGGGTGGAGAATCTGCATTTCCAACCAGTTCCCAACGATGCTGGTCCAGGGGTCACATCCGGAGAGCCACTGCTTTAGATGAGTTCCATAGAAACATGTAAGACCTAGCATGAGCCGAAACTGCTAGACGTCGGGGATTTAACTGTCAGATAAAGCGGAGCGCCTCCCCTTGAGGAACGGACTCTGCCCTTTGCCAGCTCTGGGGGGCGCTGGGACAGTGTTTGAAACAGCCCTGGAGCGGTCAGGCTTGAGCCTCCCTGTCTGACGCGCTGTCCTCGTTCCTGCGCAGGTCTTGCCATTTCTCGCTCTTGGCGTTGGTGTGGATGATGTGTTCCTGCTGGCCCACGCATTCAGTGAAACAGGGCAGAACAAAAGAATCCCTTTTGAGGTAAGAGAAAAACAAAGGAATAGGGCTGCGGGGGCAGCCACAGCCCCCCTGTTCCCGAGTATTTGACTTGGTTTTCCTCAGTCTGCCCAGTAAGTGATGTAGTCCCAAGTCAGTGGACGCGTTACTGGCTCTACATAAGGAAGGTCAGCTGGAAGGACCCCAGGAAATACATTCCAAAGTGCATTTGTTTCTCTGAGGGTTTGTGGGGGGAAGGGGGTCACTTTGTCCCCACCACCTTTTAAACTGTATTAATTAAGTCATCTTGCAGCTTTGTGTTTTGGGTGGTAATAACATGGGCAGCACATGAGTGTGTGGATGGTACTGAAAATGCTCCAGTGCCCGTCTTGGGGGAAGCCAGGGGTCTCCTGTCGGATTGCCTGAGGCAGCATTCTCAGTCACCATGGGTCTGATTTTGTATCTGAATTGTTCACGCAACCCCTGCTCTCAGGAAACCCTGCTCTGTGCAGCTCTCAGCACTGTGCTTTCTCGTCCTCAGGACAGGACCGGGGAGTGCCTCAAGCGCACGGGCGCCAGCGTGGCCCTCACATCCATCAGCAACGTCACCGCCTTCTTCATGGCTGCGTTGATCCCAATCCCTGCCCTGAGGGCCTTCTCCCTGCAGGTGAGTTTCCAGTGCTGAGCCTGTGAGCGTCGCCAAGCGGCTGCGGTCGCGTTGCAGGCAGGGACGTAGCCTGTCAGCACCTGGGACTCCTTCTCCTGGGCAGATGCGTCACGCTGATGTTCCTCTAAGGCAGTGGTTCTCAACCTTCCTAATGCCGCGACCCTTTCATGTTGTGGTGACCCCCCATTTCATTGTTACAAACTGAACATAATTAAAGCATAGTGATTCATCACAAAAACAATATGTAATTATAGATGTGTTTTCCAATGGTCTTAGGCGACCCCTGTGAAAGGGTCGTTTGACCCCCAAAAGGGGTCGTGGCCCACAGGTTGAGAACCGCTGCTCTCAGGAGGGCCGTGGTGTTCTTTCCTTTTCTGTGGCCGGGTGTCCTCCAGGCCTGGTGCCTTCAGGAGTCGCCCTTTGCATGGATAGCTAAACTGAAAGGCACCAGGGCCGCTCCCTGGGGGACGCCAGTGAGCCCCTGCTGCACGTGGGCAGGAGTCCCCGCGCCCGTCCTGGTCTGGCTGCGTCATGGCCTCCCTGCTGGAACGCCCCTCTGGGTTTCCACGCTTTCTCCCAAGCATGCCACCTTCCCTCCTGCTTCCTGTGGCGCGGCCCAGCCCCAGGCCGCCGACGGAGCAGTCCTCGCTGACCGTGAAGGTGGGAGCAGGGAGCCTAGCTAGGTGATCACTCAGAACTGAGTGGTTTTGGATGCCACTGTGTGAGAAGGTGTCGCCATTCTCTGCCTGCAGGAGGGTCTGTTGATGGGCCTTGCCGCCTCCTCTCCTTAGTTAACTTCCACGGACTCTCCTGAACCCCTTTCCTCTTTCCCTTTGGCCCCCGGTTCTCCTCTTAGGCTGCCTGAGAAAACTCAAAATTCCTCTCCCTTCATGCAGAGCAGTTTGGCCCCCGCATTGTTCCACTCTCTCCATTCACACCTGAAGGCCATCAGGAACTTTTTTAAACCAAGAGCCAGCTTCTGTGAACTGTGAGCGAGGAGAGGTCTCCAGGCTGGGCCGGGGCTGCAGCCATGCCACCCCACGGCTCTGCTCGCGCTGCCTGTGGGAAACTCCCAGGAATCCTGCCGTCTCCCCGGACGGAGGAAGAGGCTGCTTGGCCATTGGTCTTCCTAACCTGAAGTGACTTAGCGTGTGATAGCTCAAGGGTATTCTTCAAGTTTTGGGAGCTACATTTACTTTTTTTTTTTTACCATCACCATTTATCCCCTCTATAAGCTTTTCCAAAACAGATGGAAGGAGCGATGGCTTTCTTTTCGTTTCTTTTTCCTTTACAGCAGGGGTCCTCAAACTACGGCCCGCGGGCCACATGCAAATACAAATATTGTATTTGTTCCCGTTTTGCTTTTTTACTTCAAAATAAGATATGTGCAGTGTGCATAGGAATTTGTTCATAGTTTTTTTTTAAACTATAGTCCGGCCCTCCAACGGTCTGAGGGACAGTGAACTGGCCCCCTGTTTAAAAAGTTTGAGGACCCCTGCTTTACGGTATGATGTGTGACTCATGAGATGGCCAGGTTTTTAAAGGAAGTGGCTTCTGATGTCACTTTCAAACCGTCTTTATACCCCACTCATTTATACTGCTTTCCTGCCTTCAGTCGCCAGAAGGTTCTAAGGATGGGTGTCAGTTTACATTTTTATTAACATGATTAGCTCGTTTTTAGTCCTCATATTTGAATTTCATTTCACTAATTACTGACTCAGCAGCTGAGGACTCTCCCGTGTTTGGGACCCTGGATTTGTCTGATATTTAGTGTTAGATATAACATGAAAAGAGATGCCGTGCCGGTCACTATGACCACCAGCTCCCCAAAGCAAAAAGATTTAAAACAACAAAAAAGGTTTCCTTTGTTATAAACATGTAGAGAAATAGCGAGGACATGGATCAAGTTAACCTGAGACTGGGGTGGAGGCTCAGGACGAAGAAAACACCTCTCAGTGACGTGGGAGGGAAGGAGCTGCTGCTGGTGCGGGGCCAGGGGCTGCGGGGCTGTGGACCGCCCCCTGCACAGGCAGCCTCCATGCAGCTCCCGCTGCCTATGGACCGCGCCCTGCACAGGCGGCCTCCATGCAGCTCCCTCTGCCTATGGACCGCCCCCTGCGCAGGCGGCCTCCATGCACCTCCCTCTGCCTATGGACCACCCCCTGCACAGGCAGCCTCCATGCAGCTCCCTCTGCCTATGGACCGCCCCCTGCACAGGCAGCCTCCATGCACCTCCCTCTGCCTATGGACCACCCCCTGCACAGGCAGCCTCCATGCACCTCCCTCTGCCTATGGACCGCCCCTGCACAGGCGGCCTCCATGCAGCTCCCGCTGCCTATGGACCGCCCCTGCACAGGCATGCCCCCTGCACTGGCGTGCCCCCTACACACCCGGCCTCTGCGCAGCTCCCTGTGCCGCCGCTCTGGCTCTCCGTGCAGCAGATTCTAGAACTGAAAAGTTGTTCTAGAGCAGGGGTAGGCAAACTTTTTGACTCGAGGGCCACAATGGGTTCTTAAACTGGACTGGAGGGCCGGAACAAAAGCATGGATGGAGTGTTTGTGTGAACTGATATAAATTCAAAGTAAACATCATTACATAAAAGGGTACGGTCTTTTTTTTTTTTTAGTTTTATTCATTTCAAACGGGCCGTAGTTTGCCCACGCTGTTCTAGAGTCTTCTAGTCGTGGGACCCTCCCGCCGCTCCTTCCTGCTCCCTTTCCCTCGCTGCTCTTCAACTGCGCTGCCTCCTTGTCCTCTCTCATGTTCTCTTCTCCTCTCTCAGTACACTGGTGACTCATCAAGGCACACTCTCCTTTAATGGTGCCCTCTGGTGTGCCGGTCTGACACGCTACCTGAGTTTCCCTAACGTCTTTTAGAAAAGCCAGTACGCTAAGTGCTTCCAAGGTAAGCCCCTGCCGGAGGCGGAACGAATGCTGTCGGGTTTACGTTTCTGTTCCCCGGCACTTGCAGTGTCACCTTAGAAACTGGCATCTGCAGCGTCCAGGAGTCCTCATGTAGGAAAGAGTGGCTGCCCAGGATGCAGGCTCATTCTCTGTCAAACAAAATTTTTTAAAAAGAAGAAAATGTAAGAAAAGACAGAGACTGTGCCCTGCGTTTTGCAGTACTCACTCATCAGAGTCTTTAACTCTAATGCTGGTGCCCTTTGAAATGTGTCGACATTCGAAATTGACCACTCGGCGTTCTTCTCTCCCCTCAGGGAACTGTGTGCCGCTGTGACTCTGGGCATCCGTTTGTGTTGATGTTTTCAGGGTGCTACCGACTAAGCATCTAAAGGGAGAGACCCAGAGAGGTTCTGTCCAATAAAGCACCCATGGTCACTTGGGAGTTTTCCCTGTGCGACTTTTACCGTTTTGTAGCTTTACCAGAATCTATGGAATTTTTCCCCCGAAGAAGCTGTCTCACACCTCCGTACCTATCTCCACCCATCTGTCCGAATGCCACCTCTGTACCATGAGGCAGGGGCACCCTCTGCAAGCCTTTGGGAACCAGAGCCCTGCACTGGCTTTGCTGGTAACTGAGTCGTGTTTCTTCCTCCATGGGACTCCCAGGAGAGAATGCTGTATTGTTCCAGGTGGTCGCGGGTGGAGACGAGGGCCCCTCTAGGCCGGGCCTGTTGGTCTCTGTGCTCTGCCAGGGCCTCAGCAGGGCCGCCATACGTGCTTTGCAGAGACATTGCCTTTCAGCACAGTTAGAATCGGTGGACAGTGCACGGTCCACCCCAGCACCTTTTCAGAATTGCTTACAGTTTCTTAACCTCACCTTGGCTCCAGCAGGGACACTTCTCCTTTACTGAGGAGCCCTTGCTGTTGGCTTTTACTGTCCTGGTGCCCTTGAGGGGGTGTTGAAGTTCTGTTAGTTTCTCACCAGACAATGTACTCCCTGGATATGTAATAAGCCATTGGGTTTCTTCTCCCATTGTGCTATTTCCACCAAGAGACAGGAGGATGCTGGGCAGATTTCCTCATTGGATGAGGCTGGTGTCCTATACATTCCCCAGCCCCTCCGGAAAGTACCAGTGTCGCTCCGGCTGCACCCCTGGGCCACGTGTGTGCCTGCGTGGCTTATCCTTTCACAGTCTTGGCTCTTGTCCTTAGGAACTTTTGTTCAAACCGAGTCACCCAGAGTTTGTTGTCTACATTGTACTCCTGAATTCTAAAAATAACTGTAATCAGCCCTAACCGGTTTGGCTCAGTGGATAGAGCATTGGCCTGGAGACTGAAGGGTCCCAGGTTCGATTCTGGTCAAGGGCATGTACCTTGGTTACGGGCACATCCCCAGTGGGGAGTGTGCAGGAGGCAGCCTGTCGATGTTTCTAACTCTCTATCCCTCTCCCTTCCTCCCTTTAGAAAATCAATAAAATATATTTAAAAAAATAAAAATAACTGTAATCAAAAGAAAAGCTGAAAGGACTCCACCCCCAGCATTGAGTTCTCCTAGAAAATCCTAGAACAGCGGTTCTCAACCTGTGGGTCGCGACCCCTTTGGGGGTCGAACGACCCTTTCACAGGAGTCGCCTAAATACATCCTGCATATCAGATATTTACATTACGATTCATAACAGCAAAATTACAGTTATGAAGTAGCAACGAAAATAATTTTATGGTTGGGGGTCACCACAACATGAGGAACTGTATTAAAGGGTCGCGGCATTAGGAAGGTTGAGAACCACTGGCGTAGAGACTCAGACCCATCCTTCCCAACATCCCTCTTCTCTGATGGGTCGGCGTTCTCCCCACCCCGCGTCCCTCCCCTCAGGAGGGGACCAGATCTGACAGGAACCCCCAGGTCTCAGTTGGGCTGAGGGCGGAGGCATCGAGCCTGCGTTTGAATCCGATTGGCTGGGTAACTTCCTGCAGGTGACCTTCCTCTGCATCACCAAGCTTTCACTGGGGGAGGGACGCTCTGCTGATGTCTGCCCCCTGGTTGCCGCAGGAACCCATGAATCATGTGTAACGACCTGACCTCCCATGGCTCCTGCTTTCTCCTTCCTCTTCCCTAGTAGAGTCTTAGCCTCCAGTGCTGACCGGCTGCACAGCATGTCCCTCTCAGATTTCCCCCTTCGGATTTCCTCCACGCGCCACCTCCTTCCTCAGGGTTGTGCCAGCGGCCTTTTTTGTCCTACGTGTCCCTGGAAATGGTTCCTTGACCGCCATTCCAGCCCACCTGCGTGCTCTCTCCCTGCCCTGAGCCGCTGTGGAGCCCTGCTTCTGCTTTATGACACCCGTCAGCCTAGAGTGTAATTGGTGGACAGGGTGGTGTCGGTCCCTGAGAGCAGAATTTTGTCTGACTCACCAATGCATCTGCAGCACCCAGCGCAGTGCCCTGCCTTTTCTCTCCAAAGTACTGATCCCTAGGGCAGTGGTTCTCAACCTTCCTAATGCCGCGACCCTTTAATACAGTTCCTCATGTTGTGGTGATCCCCAACCATAAAATTATTTTCGTTGCTACTTCATAACTGTAATTTTGCAAATGTTATGAATCGTAATGTAAATATCTGATATGCAGGATGTATTTTCATTGTTACAAACTGAACATAATTAAAGCATAGTGATTAATCACAAAAACAATATGTAATTATATAATTATAATTATATATGTAATTATATATGGTCTTAGGCCACCCCTGTGAAAGGGTTGTTTGACCCCCAAAGGGTCTCAACCCACAGGTTGAGAACCGCTGCCTTAGGGGGTTCCTCCAGTCAAAATAGTGACTTGCTTACTAACATGAGCCTCACCGGCAGGGCTCAGGGTTCCTTACACAGGTGAGCGTGGCTACTTAGCACTTATTCTGAGTTGAAGAGGAATCTTCACGGGGGACTGAGGAGCGGGGCCCGGTCATGTTCAGAAGGAGCCCCTTGGTGACTTCCTGGTTTTGTAGGCCTGACAGGGAATGCAGTACTGAAAGGCATCCCTCCGGAATAGGGTTTGCAGTTTCGCGTTGAGCGTAAATTCAGACGACTGTCCAAGCCCTTGGTGCAGTTCTTGTGATTTTGCTGGGTGTCAGTTTTCTTCCCTCACCCTCAGATGTGTGCCCAGTTGGAGAAGGGTTTAGAACTAAGCAGTTCTTTGAACAAAACCTCACAAGAGGGTATAATTGTCCAAAAAATCGCTGATGATTTCTGGGCTGCTTAGCACACGAGTTGCTTTTTCTCGCTGTGCTGCTGCTTGCCCGGGGAGCGCGCTCAGCCGTCCCCGTCCTCCGCTGGCTGTCTCTGGGAACAGCCCGGGTGTGATTTTGACGAGGTCAGCAGGAGACTTGCCGGAGCACTGCAGCCTGTACCCCGTGTTTATCCTGGATGGTGGGGTGACTGAATCTGCGCTCTTTACCCTGCACACTGTAATCACACACGGAATCTTCCTGCTTCACTCTTCTTGGCCTCTTCTGTCCCCGCTCTCACCCACAGGCTGCGGCAGGGCGATTCAGAATGTGCCTATTAAACACCTCAGGGGACGAGTTTGAAATTTTATTTCATGTTTTAAAGGTGCCATTTTGATATACTCGATCCATCTTGTATATACACTTTCTAAGCATAAAATCGGCTGCGTGAACTCCTAGAAACATTGTGAGAGCGAAATGTTCCCTCTAGCTTTAAATTAAAACGTCTCAGGTGTCTTCTCTGTTCTGCCTTCTGGTCCAGTTAGGTCGCTAGCAAGAGGCCAGTTTATTCCTGTGTCTGTGCCGTACAGGTTCATGGAATTATGCGCAATGGCAAGGACCAGGATGATGGGACCTCGTCCAATCACATGGTCTCTTAATGATGAGAGAGCAGCAGAGTGCTGAGAAACTTGAACATCTACTTTAGGTTTAAACTCTTCAGTAGGAAAGGGGAAAGAAAGTTGTTTAAAACATCTTTATTGCCAGCCCTGGTCAGAGTGTTGTCCCAGTAGGCCCAGGTTGCAGGTTTGACCACCAGTCAGGGCACATACAAGAATTAACCAATGAAAGCATATATAAGTGGAACAACAAATCCATGTTTCTCTCCCTCTCTCTCTTAAAATAATAATAATAATAATAATTAAATAAATAAAATAGCACATCTTTATTTTCAAAGCAGCCCTTTGCCTGGGAGGAGACCTGTTGGTAACATCTCCATTTTCCTCCTGCTCAGGCGGCCGTGGTGGTAGTCTTCAATTTCGCCATGGTTCTGCTCATCTTCCCTGCGATCCTCAGCATGGATCTGTACCGGCGCGAGGACCGCAGACTGGACATTTTCTGCTGTTTTACAAGGTACATGCCCTGGCTGCAGGGCCCTTATTGTGGGGTACAGAGTGGTAGGCTTATCGTCTGTGGACTTGGATGGGTGGGTGGCGGGGGAGTGGTGCTAGTCGACGGGGGTGCTGCCTTGGGGAGATAGCAGAACCCCTGGGGTTCTCTGCCTTTCTGACCACATTCTCACAGCCCTGAGGTTGTGATACGATGATTTATTTCTATCATGAACCAGTGCTGCTCATTGTTGGGAGTGTGTCATATCTCGATGGATTAGGGCAGAACAAAGGTTGAAAACCACACATCTGGAAAAAGGATAGCCTTTGGGGTGTTTTTCTTTGTAAGGAGTTATGCCTGGAAGGGGTTCAGCGGCTTCGACTTGATTTTCTAAGCCAGATTCAGGATCAGCCTCCCTTTGGCCTCCTTCGACTGACTCCTGTCTGTGTCCAGACCAAGCAGTTGGGCAGCGTGGGGGAGCTCCCCCGTGTGCCCTCTCCCTGAGTCAGAGCTGTGCGGAGCGGGTGTACTCGTCATCAGCAGGAACAAGAGCCGTTTCAGCGGCCACTGCAGCACGTTTCCCCTCTTGCAGCCCCTGTGTCAGCAGAGTGATCCAGGTCGAGCCTCAGGTCTACACGGAGACGCACGACGGCCCCCGCTCCAGCCCCCCGCCTCCCTACAGCAGCCACAGCTTCGCCCACGAGACACAGATCACCATGCAGTCCACGGTGCAGCTCCGCACGGAGTACGACCCCCACACGCACGTGTACTACACGACGGCCGAGCCGCTCTCCGAGATCTCCGTGCAGCCCGTCACCCTGACGCAGGACACACTTGGTGGCCAGAGCCCCGAGAGCACCAGCTCCACGCGGGACCTGCTCTCCCAGTTCTCCGACTCCAGCCTCCACTGCCTCGAGCCCCCTTGTACCAAGTGGACGCTCTCATCGTTTGCCGAGAAACACTATGCTCCTTTCCTCTTGAAACCCAAAGCCAAGGTACCCTACCCAAACAGAAGGCTCTTCCTGTCCTCAGGAAGTGTCAGAGCGGGCTCCTTGGGAATTCCCTGGATTCCAGGCCTGGTGGGGAGCTGGTCCACTGACCCCCTGGGCCATTTCCATGAGCTCACCTTCTACAGCAGCGGTTCTCAACCTGTGGATCGTGACCCCTTTGGGAGTCGAACGACCCTTTCACAGGGGTCGCCTCAGACCATCGGAAAACGCATATGTAATTACATATTGTTTTTGTGCTTAATCACTATGCTTTAATTATGTTCAATTTGTAACAATGAAAATACATCCCGCATATCAGATATTTACATTACGATTCATAACATTTGCAAAATTACAGTTATGAAGTAGCAACGAAAATAATTTTATGGTTGGGGGTCACCACAACATGAACTGTATGAAAGGGTCACAGCATTAGGAAGGTTGAGAACCACTGTTCTACAGGATCTGTAGCAACGGTGTCTGTGAATTTAGATCAGCTCCTTACATATTGAACATTTACTCTTTGTGAAAAATGGGATTGCTCTGACTTTATGTTTTCCCCTCTGGGAGAATGACCCCTTCCCCCACCCCCCAACTCCGACCCCCATGCTGCATCAGGGCCCGTGTGATGATAAAGGTGAGGCATAAACAGCTTGTTTGTGGTGGGAGAGTCCGTTCCCTCCCTGGAGTCTGACCCGCGCCTCGTCCCTCTGCTGCAGGTGGTGGTGATCTTCCTTTTCCTGGGCCTGCTGGGGCTCAGCCTATACGGGACCACCCGCGTGCGCGACGGCCTGGACCTGACCGACATTGTGCCCCGGGAAACCAGAGAGTACGACTTCATTGCTGCACAGTTCAAGTACTTCTCCTTCTACAACATGTACATCGTCACCCAGAAAGCAGACTACCCGAACATCCAGCACTTGCTGTACGACCTTCACAGGAGCTTCAGCACGGTGAAGTACGTCATGCTGGAAGAAAACAGACAGCTTCCCAAGATGTGGCTGCACTACTTCCGAGACTGGCTGCAAGGTGAGGGCCGCTGGGGCGCTGGTCCTCCCCACGGCGGGGCCTGGGCGCTCGGGTTCCCCAGCTTCCTTTTGTTCCCTATGTCACAGTGTTAGATTAGAACGTAACGCTGACCTGTTTCGTTGACTTCTGGGTGTTGCTTGTTCTTATGTAGACTGTTTCTGGGGAGGCCCCCCAGAGCTGGCCTTTACCTATAAAACAACGCAAATGGTTCGTGGGGTGACGCCGGCACTTCTGTGAGAATTTATGAGCGCACGTTAGGAGGCGGGAGCTGGCTGCTTCTGGTGTCCTTTTTGGGGGGGATGGTGGGTGGTTTGGGTGACCAGGTCTAAAGGAAGTGTTGGTGGAATTTCTAGGCTGACTCACTGCCAAAGCAGAGCGTCCTACACCCACAGATTGTGCATCTTTGGTGAATGTAATTTAAAACTCCATATTTTGACCATCTTTTGATTTGGCATAAAATGCCATGAAGAAACCTTATAAATGCTTAATCACATCTCACAGTATTTCATAAATAATCAAGTTCTGCTTGAAAATGTCTTTTAACCCTAGCCGGTTTGGCTCAGTGGATAGAGCATCGTTCTGCAGACAGAAGGGTCCTGGGTTCGATTCTGTCAAAGGCACGTACCTCGGTTGCAGGTTCCCCCCCAGCCCAGGCCCTGGTCAGGGCGTGTGCAGGAAGCAACCAATCGATGAGTTTCTCTCACATCCGTGTTTCTCTCTGTCTTTCCCTCTCTCTTGCACTCTCCCTAAAAATCAATGGGCAGATATCCTCAAGTGAGGATTAAAAAAGAAATAAAATGCCTTTTACAGCTTCTAATCTTGCTCTTAGAAACATCTCTAGGAAATAGTTGTCAACTGGAGAAAAAAAAAAAGATCTAGATTTACTCCTAACTGCTGACTGAATGTGAATGAATGTATTCAGTGATTCCAAGAACATCTGTTCATTTATTCTGTGTTGACGCATGGAAAGTGGAGAATCAAGATAATTATCCACACGATTCCAGCAAAAATGCTGTTACTGAAACACCCAAATAATTATGGCCCCCAACACTTTTGGCTTAAATTATCCAAGTGATTGTCTTAATTTCCCCCTTAATTAGACTTGTTTAAACACAGATTTAAGTGCCTTTTTGGGTCTTAAGTCAATATACTTGTGTGTAGAGAGTAAGCAGTCAGTTTCCCTGTGAGTTTGCATGAAATGGTAAACAACTCTCGTTTAATTGAAAATGGTTCAGTACGGTTTCTGGCTTTGACTTGTGTTCCTAGAATTTTGTTCATGACATGTGCCCCAGATTTGACCTCTTCGTTGAGGAAAGCAAAGAAAATTGCATGATATCAATAGAATTTTTTAACGTGTTCGTGAGATTAATTTTAATTTGTTTCCAGTCTTATTTTTCGCTGTAGTTTGGGAAGCACTGATTTTTAGATAATGAGTCAAAAGAGGACTAGACAGTGGAGAGATTCCCTGCTTTTCATTCCACATTCACTCACCCCCACCCACATTGGCCAAAGACATGTAAATAACTTGCCACTAATGACAAAGGGGTCTGCAGTGCGGCCTGTGTCTGAGCGAAGAAGGGTTTTGTAGGATTGATTTCAGGGTCTCCAGCCAATCCTCTGGCTGCTCCATGTGGCATGTGAGGCAGAGTTTGGGGAGGTGCGGGAGGTATTGTGTCCAGGCATCGCGAGGGCTAACCTTTGCATAATGTATTGTGAATTACTTCTCTGCCTTCATACCTTTACGGACCTAAAGCAGTTGGACTTGAGAATCTTTTTTAAAAGTGCATTGGAATCATTTTTTGGGTGCTAAGTGAGCTGCATCCCCCTAGATCAGTGGTTGGCAAACTGCGGCTCGAGAGCCACATGCGGCTCTTTGGCCCCTTGAGTGTGGCTCTTCCTAAGCCTTAGGAGTACCCTAATTAAGTTAATAACAGTGTACCTACCTATATAGTTTAAGTTTAAAAAATTTGGCTCTCAAAAGAAATTTCAATCGTTGTACTGTTGATATTTGGCTCTGTTGACTAAACCGCAGCTTACGAGCCACATGTGGCTCTTTGGCCCCTTGAGTGTGGCTCTTCCACAAAATACCGGCTCTTCCACAAAATACTGACTTCTGCGCATGGGCCACGAAGTTTCAATCGCACTGTACATGTGCGCCCACACATGGTATTTTGTGGAAGAGCCACACTCAAGGGGCCAAAGAGCTGCATGTGACTCTCGAGCCGTGGTTTGCCGACCACGGCCCTAGACCACGTGAGATCCATTTAATGCTCCCAAGTCAGAGTTCCAGGAGCCTTAGAACTAACTCTGCAGCCAACTGTCAGGAGTCCAGCAGAGCCCTGGATACAGAACAGCCGAACACTGGCCCGTGGGCTGCCTAGAGGCACTGCTGGCCCATCCAGGGGTTGATTGGTCTTTGAACATGTCCTGCAGGAAGCAGTTATCCTTGAAGCAGCTTTCCTTCACAACATTGTGTGTGGGGGTAAAGTGATGGAACCCTCACTGGTTGTTAATGGAGATATCATTGAAAACCATGCCATCCCACTGGTCTTTATCAATATTTCAATAGTGAGGGGGGTGGACTCATAAAAATACAAAATAGCAATATAGAAATGGTCCCACATGTCATCCCTGAACACACCTGCAAATAAGGGAAAGTTGGAGATAAAAATCACAGTGTGTATCATATACAAATGGCTTTGCTTATATTTCACGGCGAATTATGCAAGTAAAATGTAACTGAATATCTTCTTTTTAGAGCCCCGTATCAAAGAAAAGTTCTGAGCAATTGGGATCATTAGCTCAGAACTTTTCACCAGGAAATAATTAGTATGAAGCATATAAAATGAGAAACGTTCTAGCTAAAACTTTCCATGTTTTGCAGTAAAATGCCAGTTTTTTCTGCTGCGTGCCTGTGCTGGAATATAAAATGTTGTCCAAGGGGCAGTGGAAGCAAGTTTTTGTCCCTTGTTTTGTGTCCAGAATTGTGAAATGTGAGTGTGCACCTAGGCCAACCGTTGTTACTTGAGCTTTTGATAATTAGTCAGAAACTAATATACCGATTCCAAGGACTTAACTTTCCTGTAAAGGCAGGGGATGTTTCTCGTTCATCTCTGCATTCCAAGTAGAGTGGATGCCAGGTGGCGGCCAGGCAGCATGGCTGCGGAGTTGAACTTGAGTGGCCAGCAGGGTCATCCTCCCCAAATCGGGTCTTTCTTCCCTTGTTTCCCTCTGGGGTGTTCCAGGAGTCTCAGTGCATCAGTATCTTTAAACTGCCCTCAGAGTGTTGGTACCCCATTTGCCACCAGATGTTGTCGGTGCCCATGTTAACTCTACTCATCTTATTCGTGTTTTCAGCAAATCCTTCCTGGGCACCATCGTGTGTTTTGGGCAATTGAGAGCATCAGTGGTTAAAGCCAACTCTGGAGGCAGGCTGCCAGGTCCAAAGCTTAGCTCCAACACTTGCTGGAGGCTTCCTCACGTAGTTTTACTTTCCCAGGCCTCAGTCTCCTCATCTGTAAAGTGGTACTAAATAGGGACATCTCACCAGGTTGTTGCAGCAATTAAACTAGGATTTATTAGCAGGTCCAGAGAGAGAGGGTTAAAGTGCCATACAGACATGAAGGGGTGAAAATTCTATTATGGCGAGGAAAACAGATCCGGCCTCTCTGAGGGGGAGGGGGGGGGTGTTTTTCCTTTCCTGTTTATTTTTTTCAAAACCAGAAAAAAAGGCTTTAGGTAATAAAATAACATCTGTGCAGTGCAGGTTGTTGTGTGCGTGCCCTGCCGTGAAAACAGTCGGTGTGAGCGCGTTGGGGGCCGCCTCCCGGTGGTCTCGCCGCCGGCTGCTCCTCCACTCTGGCCCTAACAGGGCCTTCTTCCCCCACTGCGCCCACAGGCCTCATCCCCAAGTTGTTTGTATAAAAACAATGCCCGCAGCAACATCGGAAGGAAGGTGTAGTTAAAGAGAGACACAGACCCCCGTTGGCACATTTCAAACTCCAGGAGCTTAACCATTTGAGCACTAATGGAGCCCACTTTTTGGGGGTGCCTTTGAAGTCATTCAGAGCATGTCGAGAAATGAAATAAGCCCTTGTCCTTCTTACTGGCCACATCTAACCCATGCATGTACAGCTTGTTCAAAAGATGTGGTTTCCTGAGCTGCTGGCGCTCAGAGCTCTACTTGGGAGGTGATTTGGGGGGAGCAGGGCGATGGCAAGGGGGTGGGGGTGTCGGAGGAGAATGTGTGCACCCTGGGATGTCCCAGACCCCAGGCCGGGTCACCAGGGCCCTGTTTTCTCTTCCAACATGCTTATCTCTTTACAGCTGTGGCCAAGCCGTCAGGTCTGTAGTGATGGTTTTGATTACAGAGGCCAGCGCAGCTGTGTGTGGTGGGCTCGCCCATCCCCCAGACCCAGACCGCTCCTTCCTCCCTCCCTGGGCTTGCGGTTTGTCATCTGTTCTCGCAGAGCCCCTTGTATTGGCCTGTGGCTTCCTGTTCTCAATCTGATCCAAATTTCCCCTGTGAGGTATTTCCCCGCGCACACGCGCGCTCCGCTCCCGCCCGCTCTCCTCCACACCCTCTCCTGAGGAAGGTGGCAAAGAGGAAGAGAACAGTCGAGAGTGAATAGGTGTTGGCTGTGATCTTTACACAACCTGGCAGCCGATCCCACAGCTTGTGTTAGCTCCACAAGTCGAACAGATGGAACAAATTGACAGAACCGTGTTCACTCACCCTGAGCTCGGAGCAGCTGAGTTGCTGTTTGAAGTTGGGAGTTTGAATGTGTCTCTCCCCCTCCCAGTGGAATTTCTGGTTGCATTGAAGAGCCCGTGGCTCGGCCAGACAGTGGCATGAAATGGTTAATGAGCCCGCTGTCTTCCTCCTCTCCTTGTGCTCCAGCCCTCCCTCCCTCCTTCTCTCCCTCCCTCCCTCCTTTTGGAATAAGTCATGGAGGAAAAGGAGTTCTTTTTTTAAAGGTAAAACATGTATATTTATTCCTTAGAAGTGAACATTTCCCCCTTTGGACCTTAAAAGCGACAGTTATTAGCAACCTGAAGTTCACTCATGAAAAGCCTGATATTATTTGAATGTGAAGTTGAGCACAAGTAGAGCACAGAACGTTCTGGGTCCTTGCCCCACACCGCCCTGCCCTGCTCCCTATCCTCAGCCCCCCGCTACGACATGGCCGGTCACTGGAGAGTTCTAACGTGTTACACACACTTGCCTTTTCCAGGACTTCAGGATGCATTCGACAGTGATTGGGAGACTGGGAAAATCATGCCAAACAATTACAAAAACGGATCCGATGACGGGGTCCTCGCCTACAAACTCCTGGTGCAGACGGGCAGCCGTGATAAGCCCATCGACATCAGTCAGGTACTCTCACTGCCGACCCCGGGCTTCAGGGGCAGCAGGTTCGCAGCCTGCCCTCCCAGCCTGGCTTTCTGGAGCCAGGAGGCCCCAGGGCCTGGAAGAACATTGTGTCACCAGCTAGTTGTGTGGCCACTGGGCCAAGGAGCTCACTTTTACTCATCTGTCAAGTGGGGACAAGGGTGTTACCTTCCTACAGAGCAGTTGTCAGCACACAGAGCAGTGGAGGCATGCAGGCGCCTTTCCATGTTAGAAATGCTGGGTTGATTATTTGCTTTGAATTCTAATGTTTATTGCCTCATTGGTCCTGATTGTATTCAAATTTGAAAAGGTGGCGTGGTTGGGTAGCAGTCACTGGAGCAGGCAGACTTTGCGGGGGATGGACAGTTAGGAGATGGGAGAGGTTCCTGGGAGGATGGGAGGGCCCCCCGGCCCTCGGCGTAGAGAAGGGGGCAGACAGATTGCCCTGTCCTGAGTGAGACACGCGGAAACACAAATCCTTGGAAAGGAGTTGGACTCACGCCTCTTAGTCCCGCTGCGTGCGCCTCCGCTGGGGCGTGGACTCCAGCGAGTCCCTGCTGCTCACTCGGGCGGGTTGGGGTTCCCGTGACCCCAGCTCTCTGCTGGCCCCCCAGGCCCGTCCGCCGCTGCTTGTGGCGCACGGCCTTCACCTTCAGCAGAGAACCGTCAGGCTAATGATCTTCGCGGCGGCTCTGTTTATCGTCTCCCCTTTTTTGCTGGCATTAAAGGTGACAGATTTACAAAGTACATTGTTCAGAGTTATTACGGAGTGTGAACTCGGTTCTTTATGGCCGCATGCGGCACGCTGTCAGGTTTGACAAGGATGTGGGCACGGGAGCCTGTCTGAGACATAGCGGGAATGCCCCGTGGCCGGGGTGGGCTCCAGGGACGGGGACACCCCGGGACACAGGCGATGGGGCCAGCCACCCTCCCTCCCCGACACACATCATTTCCTCTGCCTGGGAGGGAAAAGGGTGCTGCGTGCACGGAGGCCCTGAGCTGTGCTCTGTAATTCCAGAGACGGCTTGAAGACATACAGTTGTTACATATCCTGTGGATTAATTGAATCCAGATCTCCGAAATTTAGTTCTCTCACTCTCCTCCATGCTCTTCCTTCACTCTTCCTCCGTTCACTGCTGTCACTGGTGTTTCTCATTTTGTTAAAAAAGACCAAAAGCGTTGGAACCAGGCCTGAATGTAAAGTAAACAGGAAAAAAATGCCCACGTACGTGCATATATGAGCGTACATTTCTCTCACGGTGTTCTTCACCTACGCGAAGCCCACCAGACCTGCTTTCGAGGGAGCGTCGTGTTGGGCCAGCATGGGCTGTGGGTCCTGCTGGTGACCACCTCTCTCAGAAATCAGATTACCCAGAAAGCCCATGGCTGGGCGCCAGTCCCTCTGGTGATGGGCATTTTTTGAATGCACAGGTCATAGGAGGCTAGTGTTAGCAAAATTTATACAGATGTTGTTTTATTTTTATAGCTCTCCTCCATTTACTGGGTGGCATTTCCTTCAGTGTTAACAGCAAAGGTTAACTGCACACAGACGTGCAGAGGGACTCTTGCCAGGTTTCCCCCTTCCCCTCCTATAAATATGCTGCTCCAGATTGTTCATTCTCCGCCCTGGCTGCAGACAGTCTTGTAGCATTCAGACGTAATTGGTCCGCTTGATTCCTGGGCCATCTGCAGGACTGTGTGTGTTATAAACACTCCGGTTTTTGCATCCTCTGTTCAGCGCATTTTGAAAGAAACCCAAGGTGTTCGGATGGGCTTTTTCACGCTCTCGAACGTGGGCATTCTAGGCTTTGTCACCAGGCTGGTGCCGGGCCCTCTTCTCGCCCCCAAAGCCCCATCCTGAAAGGCCTCTGTTCCCCTTTTGCAGTTGACCAAACGGCGCCTGGTGGATGCGGACGGCATCATCAATCCCAGCGCTTTCTACATCTACCTGACCGCTTGGGTCAGCAACGACCCCGTGGCTTACGCCGCCTCCCAGGCCAACATCCGGCCTCACCGTCCCGAGTGGGTCCACGACAAGGCCGACTACATGCCGGAGACCAGGCTGAGAAGTAAGTGCCTCCGCCCGGGGCCGCCCCGCCTCGCCTCGCCTCGCTGCTCCAGGCTCAGTCACAGTCCTCGTCCTCTGCGGCTGCCCAGGGTTCAAAAGTGCAAACACAACAGTCTCCGTCTTTTACTTTAAAACTCGCGGAGACAGATGAGGATGTGTAATAGAATACAGCCCGCGCTCCATCACGTTGAGACATAAGCCTCTAATCTCCGTTTGTAGCTTGAACTCTAAGACGCCCACCAGGCCCGGCTCCTCCGTGCCAGCTGTTCCCTGTGAGAGCTGGGGACGCCTCCAGGTTGAGTGTTGGTTTACTATTGCAGAGTTTTATCACTGGGGATTATATGTTTATCTTAACTTTGTCAGCTCTGGTGTTGAAGGGATTTTTGGCAAGTTGGGTCCTTGCTGTCAGCCCCCCGAGCACCTGCGCTCCGTCAGAGCCGCTCAGAGCGAGCGGGAGCCTGCGCAGCCTCCTCTTCCTCCCGCCGCCGCCACGGAGGAGGGTGGCGCTGCGTGCGGCTCATCTGCGTTTGGGTTGGAGATGGTGGTCGCTCCCACCTCGGGTAGGGTAGGAAATGGCGCGGGGACGGGAGAAAGGATTCAGGTTCCTTTGCGAAGGCGGCTGGAGAGCAGGCGGGCTGTGCGTCCCGGTATCTAAACCTCGGAGCCCGTGGCAAGCGGCCAAGGCTTGTCTTAATGAAAATTTATAGTTGAGATTATAATAGGGCAAATCATGTTTAGCAAGTCAACTGAATGACCCCGAAGGGTCTGGAACACACAACGGCAGCCACTAAATGCTTGTTGTGTGGGGATTTCTGCCCCTGCTGCCGAAGGCTTAGCGTTGCGTGCAAGGCGGCGTGGAGGCTCCGCTCGGAGGATAAGGAAGGGACGCGCTCTCTCTGCAAAGCACGACTGCCAGGTTATTTTGTTCTCATCAGTGTCTGGGTGAAGCAGTTTGAACGTAGTATTTTCACTTGTGTCAGCTGAACAAAGAATGCTCCTGCGATTGAATTCTCACGTTGTTTAGACCCCTTACAAAAGTGGCTGCTTCAGAACGCTGAGACCAAAGGTCAAATAATACACAGATCACAGGCACCCCCCAAAACAAGCAAAGGTTAGTTATTGCTTTAAAAAATGTAAACCAAACTCTGCAGTTCTGAGAGCTGAGGCCTCTCTCGTGTTCGCCCTTGATGCTGTAAGAGGAGCGGTACGCGGACTTCCCTGCAGGGTCCTCTCTCTGTCTGCTGTAATGATGGAGAGTTTGGGGACACACATCTGGTAGGGCCAACAGGGGAATTTGTCCCTTCTCTCCCGTGCCTGGACCCCAGCCATTGGCCTTTGCAGTGTTGCAAGGAGCCCCTAACCCACGGCTCTCTCCCTTCCGCCTTCCTGTCCAGTCCCAGCCGCAGAGCCCATCGAATACGCCCAGTTTCCTTTCTACCTCAACGGCTTGCATGACACCTCAGACTTCGTGGAAGCGATTGAAAAAGTCAGGACCATCTGCAACAACTACACGAGCCTGGGGCTCTCCAGCTACCCCAACGGCTACCCCTTCCTCTTCTGGGAGCAGTACATCGGCCTGCGCCACTGGCTCCTGCTGTCCATCAGTGTGGTGCTGGCCTGCACGTTCCTCGTGTGCGCCGTCTTCCTCCTGAACCCCTGGACCGCCGGGATCATTGTGAGTTTATTCTGAGGGTCTTTGTGGAAGTCACATTCCTTTCGGCCTAGCTCTTTCTGCAGCCGGCAGTTTTGTTTATGTCTGGGCCTCTGGGGCAGGGGATAGATTGCATCACCCACGCTATATTTATTCTGCAGGAGGTGGCGAGGTCCGGGGTTAGGGGGAGCCTTTAATGGCCTCCCTCCTGTGTCCCCTTTCTGCAGCCTTAAACGTTTTGTTTACGCACTCTTTCCGTGACAGCGCCAAGCATTTATGAAATGCAAACACTCAAAACATAACTAATTTTTTTCAATTCAAGTGTCATTTGGGGATCACTTTAGACCTCATATATAGAAGGTTCTGCTAAATAGAGGGGCGATTAGAGAAGGTGGGACAGTGAGTAGGAATGGAGTGGTTGTATGTGTTGTGTGTATTTTAACTCCTGGGGGAAATGATAAGCTAGTATTGCTCACCTACTTTTTGGCACCCTTTCTCCATGTATAATACTCTCAGATTTGAAGAAAGTTTTATGTAGAGTCTAATAAAATCATGGCAGTGTTTAGATTCCATGAACTGTGGTATAGACTTAAATGCCAAAATTATAAAAACAAGAGACCAGGTCTCGTTCCCGCACCATAAGCTTTTGCAGCAGGTTTGTTAAAAGGTCGGTGTTTAGTCTGCAGGACTTTCCGTGGTACTTAAGCAGTGGATGTTGTCTGTCTTTCACTAGCTCATTGAAAGAGAGCAAAGGAGACTTTCACGATGCTTCTTGCCCTATCACCGCTGCCCGCTGCCCCAGCCCCACGCCTCCTCCCTCCTGTGTCAAGTTTATTATTTTATTTGCATTTCCTCCCCTTTGGCCCAAGAAGCTCCAAAATCTACCTGACAGATTTTCTTTCCATCTCCTCGCAAATGGTTACAAGGCAAAGAAACGCCTTTCCTTGGGTTTGACTGTTTGCTTTGTCCACCCCAGTTGCTCTCCGTTTCTTCAGCATGCGGGGGTTGTAACCTGACCCGCATGGGCGGTCGGCAAGTCTCTTTTCTCCTGCTTCCCTTGCTGCCAAGTCATCCTCACTTACTCCGTGGGCTCCGGACAAAAGCGCAGCTCCCTTCGCTGAAAGAACTTTTATTCACCCCATGCTATCTGTATTCTTTAGGATAGAGGGCCAGACAGCCCAACACTAAAGCATCAACTCGTTTACAAAGTTGAGGGATGGGTAGGATCCAAACAGAAGGAAACATGAAACTAGTGATGAGTTCTTACTTGTGTAAATCTCCATAGGTTGCTCTGGTGGAGTTTTGGGAATGTTAATGCTTTTAGAGCAGGGATGTGGGAGAAACAGCTCTCGGTGGCATACTGCACTTCGCCTTCGTGTTCCTGCTGTCCCAGAGCGGCTCCAGGCTCCCTGCCCAGGGGCGGGGGTCGCACTAGAGGTCAGGATAGTTGTTGGTGCTGCAGCAAGGCAGCGCCTGCGTTGCGTTTGGGGGCCGGGCTTTCTCGGCTGTCGATCTGAAGTGAGGCCACACCAGGACTCGCACCCTCCCCTCGTTTCCGTACCTAGGGCGAGTCTGTGCCCAGCCACTCATCCCTGTGCCCTCTGACAGGTGACGGTCCTGGCGCTGATGACGGTCGAGCTCTTCGGCATGATGGGCCTCATCGGAATCAAGCTGAGCGCCGTGCCTGTGGTTATCCTGATCGCGTCTGTCGGCATCGGCGTGGAATTCACCGTTCACGTTGCTCTGGTAGGGAGACATGCCAGCTACCACTGTGTGAAAAAGCAACATATCCTCTAGCTCTCGTAGCCTCCACGTTAGGAGCCTTTTCATTTTCTCCTCCATCAAGGAACACACCCAGTACCCACACGTGGACTGGCACTGGCACTGCCATTCCCTAGGAGTGGCTGGAATTTGCCTGGACTCCTTTCCCTCTTAAGGAATCTGAGGAGAAGGTCAACGAAGGATGCCATTTATTCGGTGTTGTCATTAGCGGCACCACAGGTCCTGAAGTTGTCAACTGTGTTTCCAAGACATGCAGAGTGTGTGTGTGTATGTGTGTATGTGTGTGTGCGTGCGGGACCACACACAGTGTTAAAAACCACATTAATCAAGCAGGGATAACATGAGACCACACTCAGAGGCTCACTGGGGATGGCATAATTGAGGGCGCGGCCAGTTGGCAGCCGCAGAGACACGCTGGGACTGGTGAACTCAGGCCAGGTGCTCAGCGCGGAGGCCGCCCTCCCACCTGAGCCCACCCAGCTCCTCCGCCTTCCAGCCTCCAGGGTCGAGAACTAGTGTTGCTCCACAGGAAGGTTCCCCCCTCTTCCTGTGCCCAGTCCTGTGAATGCTTTGCTGGAGGGAAGTAAACGTCAGCAGGAGCCCTAAGCCCAGGAGACGAGCCCCTTGTCTGTGTGTATCAGAGAATTACTCAGGAGCCTCACAGCGGGGTGAGCTATGCGCCCGTGCACCGTGCTTATGGCTGAGTCCCTGGGCTGTGGGTCAGCATTCCGTGACTGTTTATTGACTGAGTAAAGATGGATGTTTGGATTGCCCTCGCTAGGACCCAGCATTGGGATTGATCTAATTAGCTTTGCCTTTGTCATCTCCAGCATTGCTTTTCCTTGGGCTCAGCGCTCAGCACATGCGTGTCTGGGCATCTGCTCCCGCCCCGTGCCTGCCATGGTCCTCCACAGGACTCGTTCAGGGCCACTTTCATGCAACTTAGAGAAAGAGTGCACACCTTTGTGGTTCAGGGGAATGTCTTGTTGAAATTGACCCATTTTTATCCCAGTGTGTAGTGTGAAACGCTGGTAATACAGAAACAGAATCTGCTCAATTTTGAACCTGCCCAAGTTACTTTCTCTATTGAACTGGGAGGAGGGAGAAAGGAAGGCTCCCAATAGCCTAGACACATAATTCTAATATCATTTCTTCAAGAAGGAGAAAACACGGTGTGTGAATTAGGATCCCACGGTCATTTTATTCGGACGCGGATGCAGTTGTGGTAGCTGGCACTGCACGCGGCAGATGTGTCTTCGCTCAGGTTCTTGCAATGGAAATGCCTGCACCAGGCTTCACACTGCGTGGTGCCCGGTCTCTGCCCGTGAGGCAGTGCCGTCGTGAGCACCCACATCGGGGCTGAATAAACAGTGAAGGGTGTCTCTTAATACCCAGCATTTAAGGGGGATCAGGAGCCAGCTGGGCTCTGGGAGCAGCAGCCCTTGCTCAGGGCTTTGGGCCCAAGTCTCCATCGAGAGACTGTCTACACAGAGGACAGTGTTCCTCCCCGTCCTGGGGGTGAGTGTGTGTTTAAAGCGGGCAGCGGCTACTGGTGGTGACATGCATTCTTCTCCCGTGAATGTCAGTGTGCTGTGTCGGTGACATACATTGACTGAGAGGATAAGCCATCCCGACCCTTACGGCCTCACGGTCCAAGTACAGCAGAGTAACAGGTTCCCCACAGCGCGGTCTTTCCTCCCAAGAGAGAAAGGCAGCTAGACGGGCCCTGAAGGCTCCCGACTAGGTCTGTGTAGAACCCAAGCCCACTTCAGAGAAAAGAATGAAGGCTCATTGTGCACCGGGGTGTGATCCGTTAAGGAAAGGAACCTTCCTGTCCCTGTGCAGGGCGAGTGCGCGAGGGCAGGGCGCCTGCAGTGCGGTGTAGGCTGGGGTTTACGGAGCCGGGCCCTCAGCACCTCCTAGCCCTCTTTTCTCAGCACAGCCCAGCTTGCAGGGGAGAGAACTTGTCCCCGGCCCAGCCAGCCCCCACTCCCCGTTTCGGGTTCAGCTGTAGGGCCTGGAGGGCTATAACAGGAACTGACCCACATTTAATCAGCCCAGGGTCACGCTCTCAGCTCAGGCCAGCAGTCTGGAGCTAACAGTCTGGTACACTGGGACTCTGTCAAGTTGCCATTTAGAAAAACCGCATTCTTGACCGGGCAGAGCTTAGAGAACGCAGAGGAGACAGGGTATGTCCACCTGTGGTCAGACCAGGATTGAATTTACAATCCTGTCTTTTTCTTGCGACGCGTCCGTGGTGCTGAGATGTGCTACAAGCACATTAGTTTGAACCCAGTGATAGAAATTCTAACCTCAGCAGAATCACGAGGAAGCAAATACTTAGCATGTAGGTGCACGTGACATGGAGTTAAGTCCACTCAGAATTCAGATCTTGACCATCCAGATATCCGGCTGAATGCTGTCACTTTCACAACCTGAGGTCTCCGTGCTAATGGTGGGAGAGAATTTGATTGGGGGAGAAAGCTCAAGGGCGAGTAGCGGTGAAAAGAAGAGCCCATTTGGCTCATTTTTGTATCGTTTTGGTTTGGTTTTTAATTTCAGGCCAGTATGCTTTCCCTCTTTGTTGTTGTTGTTGTTCAAGATTTACGTCAACACCAAATATGACCCGGTGTCCTGAGCAGGTCACTTTAGCGTAAGCCCGGATTTTTCTAGTTGAGTAGCCCCAGGTAAACGTTCCCAGGAAGATCTGAGAGGTCCCGTCGAGGCAGATGAAAGAGCTGCCCAGTCACGCCCAGGACTGACTGCCTGCCCTCTCTGCTGCACAGGCCTTCCTCACGGCCATTGGCGACAAGAACCGCAGGGCCGTGCTCGCCCTGGAGCACATGTTCGCGCCCGTCCTCGACGGGGCTGTTTCCACGCTGCTGGGGGTGCTGATGCTGGCGGGATCGGAGTTTGATTTCATCGTCAGGTAAGCAGGTGCAGGAGAGAAGACGTGTTTGGAAAATCGTTACTCCTTGCTCATGTGATTTCTGTTGCTCGTTTCCTTCTGTCTGTGGTAGATTACAGCATTTCTTCTTCATTATGACTCAACTTCCCCCCACCTTTGAGGTATAATTTATCATTGACAAATGAAAATCATATCTATGTAAAGTATACAACACATTTTGATGACCACAGTCTGTGATGCCACTTTATTTTTAGTTTATTAACTCCGAGATATGCTGAGAGGTATGAAGACAAGCCCTCCACCGGGGCCATCCTGGGGATTATCTCGGGGAGAAAAGATGGAGGAGGGTTTGGGGGTAGCAGCAAAGGCAGCTCCACCGCTCCAGGCCCAACGATCATCCAGTACCCCAAGCCCAGGGAAAGCGTTCCGGGTTAGAAATACCCACAGAAAGAGACAGCCGTGGTCCCTAGTAATTGACTGCATTTGACCTTCACTTCTCCTTCAAAACTGTGTCAAGGAGAACATAGCTGCCTAAAACTGTCACCTGGACTTTGTTCATTTAAGACATGAAGGTAAGGCCAGGTGCCCAGTTCTCAGCCTTTCGTTCCACTACGATTCAGGACACATTTAAGGCGTGGCTTGGGTGTCACGCTTCGGAAATCCAAGCCCAGTTTGGACATTCTCTTTGGAACTGGAGGCAAGGAGTTTCTGTGAGTTTACTGAAGAATGTGACTTCGTGACGTATAGAAGGAGAGCAGGTGTCCCTTTGGAAAAGAAGCTGAGGACAGCAGGGCAAGAGCAGGTACTGGCCTGAGCAGGTCTGCCGCTTTGCGCAGCAGCCACTCCTGAGGCTGGCGCCGCCCGGCTCAGGGAAGGAAGGCGGCAGCATCACGGAACAAGGACCCAGGGCAGCGGTTTTCAACCTGTGGGTCACGACCCCTTTGGCGGTCGAACGACCCTTTCACAGGGGTCGCCTAAGACCATCCTGCATATCAGATACTTACATTACGATTCATAACAGTAGCAACATTACAGTTATGAAGTAGCAACAAAAATAATTTTATGGTTGGGGTCACAACATGAGGAACTGTATTTAAAGGGCCAGAAGGTTGAGAACCACTGATCCAGGCTTAGAACCAAATGTGAGAAATGGCTGGATGGTAGGCGATGCTTCAGGGATCTGGAGAGAGAAGCCAGCCAGGCTTTCCGGGTGTGTGTGGGTGTGTGTGCGTGTGTGTGTCTTGGGTAGACCTTTGGTTTTCAAGTACAAAGAAGGAGGTTTTCCGTTTCAGCCAGTTTATTACAGAAAAAACATCAGTGCACGGGTGTGGGGCGTAACCCATCGGGCGGGCAGCTCAGCGCGCAGAGCCTTCCTAGAACGAGAGGCGACCTCGGCCCACTGCATTAGAGTGCACCCACCCTCTCGCACCCGTGAGCTGTGAGCTGGCGAGGCGCTCTGTAGAGGCCGTTGGGTGGGAAGGTGACTCCTGGGCGATGTCCATTCTGCTGGTGTCCTCAACACAGACTATTGATCACTGAACAGGCCAGTTGGTACATTCTTGTTTGCCAATACCAGATAGATACATGCCTGCACCAGGGTAAGGTTTTGTTCTGGGCTTTGTTTTAAGCTCTTAATTTGACTTTTCCTGCATTTCCTTTCCATGCGTTTATTTATTCAGACATTAGTCGTTTATGTTATTTAAAAAAAAAAACCCCTATATCAAAAGTCTTTCTCTTCTGTAATTTCTCACTGGACAATGTGACAAGCACCTCACGAGTGCCATTTCACACAACAGCAAGTAACAGGGACCCACCCCCCTCCGTGGAAGTTACGGGAGAGAGGAGTTCACACGCAACTCAAAGCCGTGGGGAGCACAGGGCATGACGGGAACTCAGAGGGCCGAGCTGTCTTGTGGGGGATGCCAAGGGGGCCGCACAGAGGTGGCTTGGCCTGAATCTGAGCAAGCAGCTGGGACCCTGGATGGCGGGCAGAGAAGCCCAGCTCTCTCATCTCACCCTGGCTGCTGCTTCTCTCCCAGAGATACCAGAGTTCCTGTTTCAAGCACTTAAAAGAGCTTCCCATTTTCTAGAACTGGATGGATTAACCTGATAAAGCCCTCGCTGGGGTCGCCTAGATGAGCAGACATTGTATACACTAAGCGTCAGCGATCTAATTGGTCTGTTTATTCTATAGTTAGATGGATGGGATGCAAATGTCTTAATGCCTGCCGCTGATGTATGCCTCTGCCTGAAGTTCCCGCCGTTTACATTAGAGCAGGACGCCGGCTGCTTGGCTTTTACTAATGCAGCTCAGAAGTTCCCAGTGTTTACAATAGCTGCGAGGTATTTGTATTTTTATAGGGATTCTCTCTCCTTTCATCTAATGTCGAAACATATATAGAAATGGCAAAGTTTGGTGCCTGTTCTGTTTTATGATCAAGAGGACCATTAACAGAGAGATATTTGCCCTCCCTCTTCCCAGAACATCCTGAGGCGCCCCCTGGCCCCCCTCCCCACCACCACCACCACCGCAGCCCACTCCCAGCAAAACGGCCTAGAAATCATTAGTGACAGAAACACATGCTCACGTGGCGCCTGCGCCTCCCCAGGTGGAGTGTCCACCAGTGGCTGTCCCGGGAGGACAGGCTTACCTTGGTGTTCACCACCGACCCCTGACTTTAGCCCTCAGTGGTGGGAGAGCAGGGCCAATGGTGCACTCTCCTCCTGCTGCTGCTGCTGCTGCTGCGGCCTTTAGGTTTGAATAGGCTGATGCAAAACAAGGGTATTCAGAGACGCTAAATTGTTCAACAAAAGGTTGGCCACAGAGAAGCCCCACCACTGTGGCCCGCCCTCCCCGCTCCGCCAGCGCCCCAGCAAACACAGAATGGGCAGCGTCTTCTTTGCAGAAAGCTGGGTCCCGGCCTCAGAAAGGTGGCAGTTGTTTGGTTAAACTGGAACTCGCAGGATTCTAGACAGAGTCGCGGTGAAGGAAAGCGCAGGGAAAGCCTTACCTGACGCCGGAGACTCGGAGATGCCGCGGGGGTGCAGGCCCTTTCACAGGGGTCAGCGGCTCCTGGGCCAGATTGTTCAAATTCTACACCCTCCGCTTCGTTTGTTTGCTTCTGCTGGGTTTTCATGGACGGGGCCCCTCTGCATTGTGTTTGTGCTTTCAGTCTGCTCGGCCATTCAGTTTGCATTCCATATTTTTGAGTTTGTGTAGCTCAGTGGTTCTCAACCTTCTGGCCCTTTAAATACAGTTCCTCATGTTGTGACCCAACCATGAAATTATTTTCGTTGCTACTTCATAACTGTAATGTTGCTACTGTTATGAATCGTAATGTAAATATCTGATATGCAGGATGGTCTTAGGCGACCCCTGTGAAAGGGTCGTTCGACCGCCAAAGGGGTCACAACCCACAGGTTGAGAACCGCTGGTGTAGCTTGTTCCTAAATAACATGCCATGCCATGAGAGCTCAGCAAATTAACAAACTAATTCTTTTCTTCCTTCATAAACTTCGGGTTGTGCAACGCAGCCCTCAAAATCATAAAGTGGGGGAAAATCTAATCTTGTGCCGAATTTGAACCGCGGTTTTGTACCAGCCTTTTCTCCGTGTGGGCCTTGCTCGTTTGGGGATGATGACACCACGGCGTAGCCTTCGGGCGTGTGAATCGTGGCTCGGGTTGTCGTTGCCACAGTTCTCAGTGAGAGCTTCTGCTTCCCTTTCATCCTCAAGGTACTTCTTCGCCGTCCTGGCGATCCTGACGATCCTGGGGGTCCTCAACGGGCTGGTTCTGCTCCCCGTCCTGCTGTCCTTCTTCGGACCGTACCCTGAGGTCAGTACCCGTCCCGGGCGGAGGGCGGACGCTGCTTTTCCTGGTGTCGCTCTTAATTTGGGTATTTTAGGTAAATTCCCATTACTGAGGGGTTACTTTTTCAGCAAACATCTCAAGAACTATCGCTTTTTTTCTCTTTAATGGAATAGTTTTGCGCTTGTAGTACTGGTCCTTTATTTTCTTTGTTTTTTAAACCATGTGATTGGCACCTTAGTCCTGTCGGCCCATATCAGTAAAGCATTTTCCGCTCCAGATGGATGTGGGGCGGGCAAGAGTGAAAGGTCCGCCGGCCTTTGCAGTGTGAGCGAGGGCGGTGCTTCTGCTCCAGCCGCAGACCTGGGGGTCCTCCCGGTGGCGGCGGGGGAGGGGGGACAGGTACAGCCTGGTGGTGCGGGAGGACAGAGGCCCCGAACAACAGGCACGTGGATGATAGCACTTTCAATACAGAATCCTCTCACACAGGTGTCTCCAGCCAACGGGCTGAGCCGGCTGCCCACGCCCTCCCCTGAGCCGCCCCCCAGCGTGGTCCGCTTTGCCGTGCCCCCCAGTCATGCGAACAACGGGTCTGACTCCTCTGACTCCGAGTACAGTTCTCAGACGACGGTGTCGGGCATCAGCGAGGAGCTCCGGCAGTACGAGGCCCAGCAGGGCAGCAGGGGCCCTGCCCACCAGGTGATCGTGGAGGCCACAGAGAACCCCGTCTTCGCCCGCTCCTCCGTAAGTCCGCCTCGGCAGCCCCGCCCTGCTCTGAGCAGCAAGTCTGCCGACCCGATGCAAAAGCGAAGTGGGGGTTAGGTGGAACCATAGGCAGGTGCCAGTATTTGACTCTTCTGAAACTGTCAGTGTCAGTGTCGGAGTTGGCTCTCCCGCGGAACACAAAGACAGAGGCCATTGCAGGAGGTACACGAAGCAGCGGTTGTACCTTCGGCCTCGATGCAGTTTGAGCTGAGCAGCTAGAGGGAGAGGAGGCCTGGCCTCTTTTTTTTTTTTTTTTTAAAGCTGCATAGCGTTTTAAAATGATACTTTTAAAAAAACGGAGTGGGGTTTTTATTGCTAGCTGAAGTGGTCTATTTTTGTTTTCTCTCATTTCTATTACCTTTAATTGCCCTTGGTTACAAAATTATTTCTGTTCTTATTGTCTAAGACTTTACCAGGAGCTTTTGTGGCTCCAGGTACATATTCTAGGTGGCGAGAAGCTTAGCCTTAGGTCATTCAGTAAAGCTGGGAGCCCCTTCCCAGGGCCCAGACTCCTCCTCTGCTCTGCTCCCAGCCTGTCCTCGGCCCCCAGTCCTAGAGCACAGCACACAGGACTTCTCCAAGGCCAGTTCTGCTGCTCAGATTCCCCCCACCGAGGGCCTCCTGCTGTCCCTCCAGGAAATGGGTATTCCAGGCCCGGCCAGAGCACGCCTTCCGTGAAAGAGAGAAGGGCCAACCAAATAACCTAAATTTTCCTCCTCTCACCCCCCGGGGTGATGCCTGCTGAGCTGCAGTGTGAATCTGGTTTAGTTCAGCGGGAGCCTAAAAATAGGTACAAGCTGAACGACTTTGAAGTTGGTCACGGTCCTTTTGATTGATGTGGCCACTGTGTTGCTCTCCGCTTTGTATAGAGACCCAGAAGCCAGATTCCTCACCAGCAGGCCGAGCAGCGCGGCCCCGCAGGACTGTCTGCGACGGGGCAGATGCGGGCTGTAGCCACGTGTGGCTGTTGAGCGCTTGAAATGTGGCGAGTGAGACCAAGAGGCTGGATTTTGATTTTTAGTTCATTTAAATGCAAATAGCTACATGTCCCTAATGGCTGCTATATTCACCAGAGTATGTATAGATAGTCCTGCCCGGGCCTGGATCTGGGCAAGCCAGGGCCAGATGCTTAGCAGTTCTAAGAGGAGTTCAGGAGCTGGCCCTCCTGAGCAGGGCGTGTAGACTGGGAGGGAGGCAGCTCAGAGCCGCTCCGACCACAGCCCTGCGTTTGTGGGCAGCTGTTCTGTGCCCAGCCAGCTGTGCTGGTGAAGCCGAGCCTGAGAGGTAGGGTCCGTGGAGGTTGTCAGAGAACGGGTTTTTCTTTTGGGAGTGGAAGGTCCTTGTTGGCTCCCGGGGCCTCTCCCAGCCCTTTGTGGGGTCGATGGCCTATGGGTTAAGAGCTGTGTGGGTGGCCAGGCAGGAGCCAGGGCCCATAGGGGAGGGCTGGGAGCAGCAGGGGATGCCCGTCCTGGGGTGAGCGCCCAGCCTGCTTTAACCTGCCTCGCCCTCTGCAGGTGGTCCACCCGGAAGCCAGGCATCACCCACCCTCCAGTTCTCGACTGCCGCCCCACCTGGACTCAGGGTCCCTGCCACCCGGACGGCCAGGCCCGCAGCCCCAGCGGGAGCCTCCCAGAGAAGGCTTGCGGCCGCCCCCCTACAGACCGCGCAGAGACGCTTTCGAAATTTCTACTGACGGGCATTTTGGCCCGAGCAATAGGGACCGCGTGGGCCCCCGGGGAGCCCGCACGCACGCCCCTCGGCACCCAGCGTTCACTGCCACGGGCAGCTCCGTGCCCAGCTACTGCCAGCCCATCACCACCGTGACGGCCTCGGCGTCCGTGACTGTCGCTGTGCACCCCCCGCCCGCCCCCGGGCGGCACCCCCGAGGGGGGCTGTACCCCGGCTACGAGGACTACCCCCAGCCGGACCCCGGGCTGTTCGAGGACCCCCATGTGCCTTTCAACGTCCGGTGCGAGAGGAGGGGTTCCAAGGTGGAGGTCATAGAGCTGCAGGACGTGGAGTGCGAGGAGCGGCCCCGGGGCAGCGGCTCCAGCTGAGGTGCGTGCGGTGGGGGACCCAGGGCCAGGCTCCTGGGGTTTCTGGGGCTTGGAGCCCCTGGCATTGGGAAGTCCCGACCTGAACGTCTCTGACCTGATCCCTAAGGCAGGGCTGCCGGGCCCAGGCTCTCATCACTGGGCCACAGTGTTGTCCCAGATTGGGTCTCACCCCCACTGTGAACCTGTTGAGGGTGGTGGACTAACAAAGATGCTAACAGCTGCCCCTTTTCACCGATGTTTCAGTCTTGATTCACGTGCCCTACAGGTGCATGTGATGAATGCACAGCTCAGCGAATGGGCACGAACTGAGCACGCCCGGCACCTGCCCCTAAATCAGGGAAAGGGTCCCGACCAGCCCCTGGAAAGCCCGCCGGCCCCAGCCGGCCCCCCATCCTGATTTCTCATACAGAGACTCTCTTAGCCTGTTAGTGTGCTTCGTAGATACGCACTCATAGACTGTTACTTCGTTTGACTTCCTTTTTTTTTTTTTTTCTTTCAAAGGGTGAGTAAAATCTGAAGCAAAGAGGCCAAAGATCGGAATCCCCAGCCCCCGCACCTGCGAGGAGAGAGCTGCTCGGAGTCGGGAAGACGCCCTGCACCGGGGTTGCAGTTCGCTGTTACTGTAACCGGCTGTATTATTTTGTGAAATATTTCTTTAAATATTTAAGAGGTGTACACATCTGTAAATACGAAGGAATGATGTAAAGTCGTGTGGTCTGGCGCTTCCCACTCCCGGCCCAGGGTGGGCGGTGGGGCGGCCGCAGCGAGGCCCGCCCTGTTTGTACATTGGTCTCGGTGCCCCAACCAAGCTTAACTTAGTCTTAAATTACAGCATCTCTTGCTGCTGCTTAAATATTGTATAATTTACCTGTATAATTCTATGCAAATATTGCTTATATAATAGGATTATTTTGTAAAGGTTTCTGTTTAAAATATTTTAAATTTGCATATCACAACCCTGTGGTAGTATGAAATGTTACTGTTAACTTTCGAACACGCTATGCGTGATAATTTTGTTATTGTTTAATGAGCAGATATGAAGAAAGCACGTTAACCCCGGTGGCTTCTAGGTGTAGTTGGGTGCGGCACTCCTGTTGGCTGCGTGTGAACGAGTGTGTGATTTCCCCGTGTGCTGTACTGTGTTCGTTTGTTCTTGTTTTTCTCTCACTGTCTGTCACCCTTAGCGGGCTCTGCCCTGATCAGGCTGGGAGAGCATTGCCTAGTGCGTGGGGGCTAGCCCTGCCCAAAACATCGCCTTATGCTGTTGTCAGACTCACTTCAAGTCCAAGGCATCTCTTCAGATCCTTGCTGCCGTCCAGGCACCCCGCTCGTGCCTCGGGAGAGATGTTCCTTCACATGGATCTTTGTCGTGGACGTTGGGACCTCAGGGTCTAGAGCTCACGTCTGTTCATCGTCATTATTGTTCAACAGCTAGAGAGCATGCCTCGTGCTGAGCCTCAGCTGGGCATGAGCATGTTGTGCAGCCTTCATTGTATCTCTCATGACCAATGCACACATAAAAAAAACCTTAAGAGTGAATTAAAAATGTATTGGAGGTAATGACCCTGCTACAAGGTAGGAAAACCTGTCCATTCTGGGCCCACAGTAAACCTAGAGGTGATGTTTTGAGTCCCTACCATTTAAGTTCTCTTTCTCCCTAAATTGCACAGTTGGTTGGGGCTTTCTGGGTCTCTTTGCATCTTTAAAAATAAACAGTGAGCGTTTAATAAGGCGATACGGGGTCAGAAGTTTGGTAGGATTTAGAAGGATCCTTCTCAATGTGTTTATGTTAACGTGATGGTGCACACTTCCTAACTAAGTTATTTTCTTCTTCTCACCATGATTAGTGTTCTTTCAATGTGACATTTATTGACAAGCAGGAGATGCTCGGTGCACACACTCCCCTGAGGATGGGTATGGAGGCAGACTTCTCAGCCAGGCATTATTTGTAAAGATTTGCTTCTGTATCCATTCTCTTTTGTGCGGAGGCTTGGTCTTCCTCAGCTCTTAGCCAGAGACCAGCATGTCGGGGAAGCACTTGGCACCCTGACGAAGCTACTATAGGCGGGCACAGCTGGCAGCTCCCTCCTGTTGTGCCCTCCTGTTTTACATGGAAAAATCTTCCTCGAAAGGCAGCGGCCCCCTGCAGCACCCAGCAGTGCAGTGACCTCAGACCCTACACACATAACTGTAAGATGCTAATTGGAAGCCACCTGTGGGCCCCAGGTGTGTGTTAATATGCCAGGGGCCCGCTGGCCCCCCTGCTACTGTTTGGTGCCTCCCTTAGCCACACTGTCTACCTAACACCCAGCTCTGCTCGGCAGTTGTCCATGTCCTGCGTTCAGGAGAGAGATGATGCAAATTCTGAGGTCTGCTTCCCTCTGGCTCGCGGCGTGCCCTTGCTCCTTTCCTGAGCCCAACTCGTGTGGTGCCTGACAGCTTGTCCAGCCCCTGCTTTCTGCTCAGCGTGGAACTTTCTCCAATAGTCACATTGGCAAAGGGAGAACACGGGGCTGGCAGGCAACTAGAATTTCTCTCCCTTTTTAAAATAGTTTTATTTTGTCTGTCTTGTTTGTTCATTTGGATGTTTTAATTTTTTAAAAGAAATCTTTGCTGATATTTATAATTTTGTATCATAAGAATGTTTTCCTACAGTATTTGTCATGCCAGTTTATAACAAAATGCAGGGATTTTTATTTCTATTGGAAACACTATTACAGCTATGTTTTACTTTGGAACAGAATTTTTATTTGTATAGAGTGCTTACTAATGTTAAATAGTTCAGAGTATATAACATTCTCATTAAGGTCTCATAGTCGGTTTTAGTGTAAGGAGTTTAAAGGAAATAAATATTCAAACTGGGTCTCATTGCCTGCCAATTTTGGTGGAAATGGGTTTGTGTCATTTCAATTACAAAGATAAAAGTATGCCATATAATTTATTTATATGAAAATTTATTTTTGTAGTGTACATAGTAGTCATCAAGTCTTTGACAGAAGTATATTTTTAAAGAATTTATATGTGATGAATCCATAATGTCGGAAACGTCGCTGAGACATGCGTGGGGCACACTTTCCATTGTAAAGTACAGCAAGAAAGAAAACGTTTAACAGTGTTAAGAGAGGGAGATCAGGTGAATATTCATGCAATTGTGAACTGTGTACTAGTTACCATTTGTGACCTAGTGTGGTTCTCATTTTAAACCTTGGAAGGCAAAAATGTACAAACTCTCTAAATGTTAATGTTCAAACACTGATAGAAATTCTAACATGAATAAAAAATAATATAACTTGTTGGTATGTCTTTGTGTATCGAATGTTTTTTAAGTGAAGTACTCTGAAGGCAGTGAGGGTGTCAGGCCATCGGGAACGTGGTAGTTTCGTCTAACACAGCGGTTCTCAACCTGTGGGTCGCGACCCCTTTGGGGGTCCAACGACCCTTTCACAGGGGTCGCCTAAGACCATTGGAAAACACATATATAATTACATATTGTTTTTGTGATTAATCACTATGCTTTAATTATGTTCAATTTGTAACAATGAAATTGGGGGTCACCAAACATGAGGAACTATATTAAAGGGTCGTGGCATTAGGAAGGTTGAGAACCACTGGTCTAACGAGCGTCCGTTTGTGCTCTACTTCACAGAGGTATTAGTGATACAAAGAGTTCCATGTGTCTATTTCCTGAGACCAAGAAAGTTCCTAAATTACCATTCAAAGTGGTCCCTTCTGTCATCTCTTTAACATCCTTGCTTTGTATGTGATACCTAATAACTAAAGGGAATATTTATAAAGACAGATTCAATGATTATTAAAATAAATGAAGGTGTCATACAGTGTTTATGGTATGATTGTACCTTATCTGCAGCCCTGGAGGAAAGTCAGGCCAGGAGCACCTTGTTTGAGGGCTGGGAGCGTGTGCTGAGAGGTCGGCACCTGAGCCCACAGCCCGCCTCCTGCTTTTGCCAAGGCTTATCAGAGGACAGTCCTCATTCACGTGCAGATTGTCTGTGGCTACGATGACAAGAGTTGAGTAGTTGGAGACAAATGATACGGCCTACAAAGCCTAAGATATTTACTAACTGACCCTTAAAGCATTTGCCGATCCATTTTATGACAAGACTGTCATAAGCAGGTGATGCTCACGCATTATGGGGTCCATGGAGAGGCAGCATTGGCCCGCCTTGGAAGCTGGTTAGAAAAGCAGGATCGGGGCTGCCCCAGACCAACTGAATCCAAATTCCAGGAATGCTTTCATGAGCTGTCTCGGTGGTTCCAGGGCACCAACAGAGGTGATCCCTGAATTCCTTCCAGTTGACTGTGGCCATGATTCTATCATCTGACTCGGGCTACACAGCCAATGCAGGCTAGACCTAGAGCCAGTGCAGGCTAGACCTAGAGCCAGTGCAGGCTAGACCAGGAGCCAGTGCAGGCTAGACCTAGAGCCAGTGCAGGCTAGACCAGGAGCCAGTGCAGGCTAGACCTAGAGCCAGTGCAGGCTAGACCAGGAGCCAGTGCAGACTAGACCTGGAGCCGGTGCAGGCTAGACCTGGAGCCAGGACAGGCTAGACCAGGAGCCAGTGCAGGCTAGACCAGGAGCCGGTGCAGGCTAGACCAGGAGCCAGTGCAGGTTAGACCAGGAGCCAGTGCAGGCTAGACCTGGAGCCAGGACAGGCTAGACCAGGAGCCGGTGCAGGCTAGACCAGGAGCCAGTGCAGGCTAGACCAGGAGCCAGTGCAGGCTAGACCTGGAGCCAGTGCAGGCTAGACCTAGAGCCAGTGCAGGCTAGACCTGGAGCCGGTGCAGGCTAGACCAGGAGCCGGTGCAGGCTAGACCTGGAGCCAGGACAGGCTAGACCTGGAAACATGGGGGTCCTGACTCCTCTCTGGTCTTTCCACAGAAACACATGCTCATTGGAGTCCAGAGAGACAGATTCCCTTTCTGATGCTCTGCCGCCGCTGTGGGGCCGGACCTCAGTGGAGGGGGTGGGCTGCTGACCTGACAGGCAGGGGAGGGAGGTCCGCACCAGGCCAGACCCTCTTCAGTTGACCCAGTCGGACTTGAAACCTTGGAGCCTCTGTATCCTCCTCTTTGTGTGTCTCCCACTGACTTCTGGAGGTTGGAAACGGTGGTTGTGATGAGTCCGGACCAGAGGGAGCATTAAGAGTCCAATGAGAACCACCTGTGTGGCCCCCGCACTGTGCTCTGGTTCAATCACCAACTCCCAGCCTCCTAAGGGCCCCCACCTCTAAGGTGACAGGAGCCTTATGGGAAGGTTTTGACCTTAACGAGACCCTTGAGGCATTCGAGGTTTACAGTAACCTGAACAAGGAGTGAGATGCTTGTCAATGGATACTTTACATGGAAAAGAAAATCATTAAGCAGGGTTCTGCCTTATAACCTCATCTTCCTGCCTCCTCGGAGAGAGCCAGCAGTCTGTTTCTAAGCCCTTCAGTAGTGAAGTGCGTATTCACTGCTCACCTGGCTCAGGCAAAAGTCGTGCAGGAACCTGCACTCCCTGAAACTGAACATAGGAAATAATGGTCGTACTCACTGGAATTCAAATTCAGAGACACTTTTTTTTAAATGTGCTTTATTCCACCAAAATGACCGTTCATTGCCATCTAATCACAGTCTTCATAAATTACATGTACCTAAGTAAGCTAGCTTAGCTCTCCTGTTGGCTTAGGGAGAAGTTTTTAATCAGATCTGTGTCCCCAAATCCACCATATTTATTCAGGACTTGGGTAAACATAAGGCCCCATTTTTTTTGGCACCGTGGACATATTTAACAGCTCCGGGAATGCTGCGTGCTGCTCAGTCTCGGGCAGCAGCCACGTTGATGTAAAAGCAGGTGTTTCATTTTTGGTAACTGGCAACTGACCTCCCAAAAGGAAAAGTGGAGATGACCTATTAATCATCTAGAAAGAATATTTGCCAACTTTTAATTACTTTTCGTGAAGGCTGCACCTAATGAGAACACGCCTCGAACATGAATCTATTTCATTGTTCACATCGTTGTGATGGAGGCACGCTGGACGCCATCTCCTGCACAGGCCCTGCCGGGAAGTTACAGCCTCGGCCCGGGATGCTGAGGGCGCGGTCTGCAGCCTCCTCCGTAGGGATTCCCTTTTGTGAGACAGAGGGAACAGGGCCTTTCAGCTGAGATGCTGTGAAACGGACCGACCTCGTAGAGAACATTTGCCCTTCGAGCAGTGCCACCCAAAAGCAGCAACCACACAGTCAGCTGACCCTTCCGTGCCTTTTTCCTGGAGTGTTCTCCTCATTCCTCTGCTTCCCCTCCATAGGCCTGGAGGCTGAGAGTACAGGAGTGGGAGGTGTAAGCTACCCATAAGGCAGGAAATAGGCAGATAACAGGTCACACTAACGAAAGCCCAGGAAACAGGTCAACTGCACCATTTTGTACACAACGGCAGCAGCTGGACTTCTCCCAGAGGGGATGGCAGGAGGGGTAAGGACCTGTTTTACTTTTATAAAGAAAATAATCACGTAGATGGGGCAGAAATTGATGAGCAAGTTCTGGCTGGTGGGTTATTATATAATAATGAGGATTGCAGCATTAAGCCCAAGTCAAGATGCCAAAGAAAAATCTTGGTAATTACCAAGTTCAATCAGCAGCAGCGGTAGGTAGACTCCTGTGGAGAGCCCGTTTTGCAGCAAGAGAAGCAAGATGAGGCAGGACCAGAAGAGCAGGATGCTCTCTGCTGAGGACTGAGAGAGAGAACAGCCACCCACCAGAGGGGCCACGGTCAGGCGTCCAGAATGTGAGGCCGACACTGGAGAAGACAAAGTACCACCCAGACCAGGAAAAGCCCATTAACATGACGAAGATGGACGATGGGAAACAAGAGTGGAATGGAGTGCCAAGAGACAGTCAAAGGCCTTTTCCTTCAAAACATCCTCGGGCGGCCGGAGCAGCTGCCAACCCATAATACTTGAGTATTGTGGATGCTGATATGTCAATCAGCACACCTGGGCTCTCTATCAATGGATGCTTTTCTCTTTTCCTACACAGCTCGCGCCTCACGTGGAATTAGGGAAGGTTATCACAAAGCATTGGAGTCTGTCGTGAATCCTGGAAGCTGAATGAGACCTTTGCCGTCTCGCATCCAAGAAATCTGGAGAAGTGCTGTGACATGCCTACCATTAGCCAACACCTCAGTAGTCAAGTTGGTTTAGAACCCGGATCAGTCCAGTTTGGTGTTTCTATTCTCTCTTATTGCCCGCATTCCCCCCCACCCCACTTGTTTCACATGTTAACGTCCAAGGTATGGGTGATGGCTGTCTACACAGCTACTGTAGCTAAAGAGTCCCTGGGCCTCTCAGCCACCACCTATACATACATGACCGTGTGCACACAGACCAAAGACAGAGAGCTGCAATGGGGGGGAAGCAATTAGCAGATCTCTGAATTATGCTTCTGATTACACTTAAATTCCACAAGCTAATTGGTTAAAATGTCCCTCCTTAATTAGAAGCAATTAATATGTGAAACTAGGTTTGCATTTCACAAGAGAGTTTGCATTTCATGATCGAAATCTCAGAGTTCATTCAGTAATGGTCTCTAATGGCCTGTAATCACGAAGCCCACACAATCAAGGTGGGATTTTCAAAGTGTGAGTAAGGGAGGGTGCCTGGATTTATGAACTGTTCTTCCCCTGCCGAGGGCATGGCCTGCATCCGCCTCGGACTGCGAAACACACATGCACTCGCGTGCTTGCCCACACACACCCAGGGGGCAAGAGGTCCTGACCTGTCAACTTTGACCCCTTCTGAACTTACTCCCCTCTTCTCTCATTCTCTCGAGGCTTGTCCTCTCGGAGAGCACTCTCTCACATCAAGGCCGACCGAGGTCCACCCAGAAAGCAGGTTCGAATGCTGGAGCCCTACCCACAGTACCGGTTGAAAAGCAAACCTTGCTGTTCTTCATGCAGCACGTGTCAGGCCATGCATAGGCCATCTCCCCAAACAAACCCAATTACATGATCTCAACAGAGATGCAAAATGAGGAGGGAAGAGTGCTAGAATGCAGGAGGCATCAGAAAAGACGAGGAAGGGGAGGGGCAGGGCAGTAAGGAAAAGAATGAAGCAGCAGAGAAATCCAAATGACAAAAGTGAATTAAGAAAGAGAGAGGAAAAGGAAAAGCCTGATCGAGAAGAAGGCGCCCGCAGAGTTGAGGCCCTGACAGGAACTCCTCACCGCTCACCACAGTCATTTCCTGGGAATGGTGGTTTTCTCAGCCCAAGTGGGAGGCAGATTGTAAAGAAAGGGCGCCTTGCTTTCTCGCTGCCTGGCCATCGTGGTGGCTGCTCTCGGTCGGGGGCCACCTCATACCTGAGGCAGGAAGATGGTGGCCACAAAGAAGACAGAAAGGCCCAGGAGTTGGTCACTCACTCAACTTGTTACGAAAAGTGGGAAGTACGTGCCGGGGTACGAGCAGGCAGTGAAAATGACCAGGCAAAGCAAAACTGCTCATCCTGGCCAGCCACGGCCCCGCCTTGAGGAAATCTGAAACAGAGTCCTCCGAGGTGTTGGCCAAGCCTGGTGCCCATCACTACGGTGCGAGGATATTGAGTTGGGCACAGCGTGTGGGGAAGACTCCCGAGCACGCACACTGGCTGCTGCTGCGGCAGGTGATGCTGGTGACGCTGGAAGCACGCCAAGACAGACCGGCGGGGAGCAAATCATGCAAGACTCTCTTCAATAAAACTGGCCGAGCTGGGCCTGGCCCTATGGTTCAGTTGGTTGAAGCGTTGTCCTATGCACCGAAGGTTGCAAGTTTGATTCCCAATCAAGGGCACATACCTAGGTTGCAGGTTCGATCCCTGGTCAGTGTGTGTGGGAGGCAACCATTCGAAGTTTCTCTCACACATTGATGTTTCTCTCTATTTTCTCTTTCTCTAAAAATCAATAAACATATCCTCGAGTGAGGAATAAAAAAATGTCCAGAGCTTGATTTAAATACACACACACACACACACACACACGAACAGTGCCTTTGTTTTATGTTACTTTTTCCCACTGTCATCCTTTCATTTTCCAAAATCTTAGAGTGATGATGTCTTTAGAGCAGGGGTTAGCCAACTATAGCCTATAGGCCAAAACCCAAGCACCACTTGTTTTTGTAAATAAAGTTTTATTAGAATACTGCTATGCCTATTCATTTCTGTATTATCCATGTTTTACATGCTACAACAGCACAGTTGAATCGTTGTGACAGAGACCATATAGCCTACAACGCCTCAAATATCTACTACCCAGCCTTTTAAAGAAAACATTTTCCAGGCCTGATTTAGCGTAGAAACCCTCCAGACAGGACCAGGTATCCACTTTGAGCCACTGCACAGACAAATGGTGCTGTTTCTTGTTATTTCTCAACACACTTATTCCTCCCTCCACCTGGACTGAACATTCACCCCGAAACAGACACCTGGCTCACTCTGTCATCGAATTCAGGTCTTTGTTAAAATGTCACTGTCTAGGTGGGGGAGGGGGGGGGGGTGCGGGGGGGGAGTCCTGCTCACCCAGCTTAAAATAGCAAATGCAAGCCCCACATCCTCTCTCCCTTTTCTACCTCATTTTAGTAGGACCTAACAGCCTCTATATTTTGCCGACTCATTTGTTTATGGTCTATCTTACCTTCCTAGAATGTCAGCTCTTTGAAGATAGGGATTTGGGCTATGGTATTCACTACTGTACCCTGAAGTCTAGAATGGTGCCTGGAACATTTACTATGGTATTTGTGAAAACAATGAACCCTAAAAAGTAACTATAGTTACTCCTGTTTCACAGATGAGGAAACTAAGACACTCTGAGGTTAAAAGACCTGCTAGAGATTACAGTGCAAGTAAGGGAAAGAACTAGTCATGGATTCCAGAGCCTCTGGGCTTAAGCATTACCGATGAAAACCGTTGCCATGGCTACTGTCTTCCTTTACTGTTCATTCATTTCGAAGCTAGTTATTAAGCATAGCACCCTCTCGAGAGCCAGGCACCATTCTAGATTCTGTGTAGGATAAAAAGAGAAATATGACCATAGTCCCTGACATGAAGAACCTTAAAATCTATTTCTGTCTCTCTACAAATACATATAAACATAAAGACACGTGTGCATTTTTGGTTTGCTCTCCTTTTTTATTAATATATTTTTATTGATTTCAGAGAGGAAGGGAGAGAGAGAGAGAGATCAATGATGAGAGAGAATCATTGATCAGCTGCCTCCTGCACATCCCACAATGGGGATTGAGCCTGCAACCCTGGCATGTGCCCTGACCGGGAATCGAACCCTGACCTCCTGGTTCATAGGTCAACGCTCAACCACTGAGCCACGCTGGCTGGGTGGTTTGATCTACTATTTATTGCGGACAAGTCACAAACACACACAAACAGAGCATAGAATAATGAATCCCAATAATATTCCTCCAATTCTATTTTTTGTCAGTTCTCCTTCAATTTTTTATTGTTTGATGGAGTATGCAAACACAAATTTCAGGCACCATGCCATTTCACCTGCAGATACTTCAACATATGTTTCTAACTGACAAAAGCTTTCTAAAAAAAAAAACATAACCACCCTGCTATTATTACACCAAACAGAATTAACAATAATTCCTTCATATCACATAATACCTAGTTCATATTCAAATCTCCCTGATTGTTAAAAGATGACTTCGTGTGTTTTATTTTCCCCTATTTTTGATGCAAATGTTTCTATAAGAAACCTGTTTTGTTTTATTTTGAAACAAAGAGAACAACAATCATTTTTAATATTTTAAAAATAAATATGTTAGATAAATTAAGATACACATGAACTATTATAATATGGAATACAATATATCATTTTTAGAAAGGAATAAATTAAGCAAAACAGGACTCAAATGAATGGATAGGTCAGGAAAGATGTCCTGGGGGAGATGGCATTTGACTTTGGCCTTGAAGGATAGGATTTCAGCAGACAGAAATTGTGGGATGGGCATTATCAGTAGAAGAAAGAGCCTGAGCTAAGTCCCAGAGGAGAAGATAGCGAGATGTGTCTGAAAAGTGAGGGGGCCATCTGATTGGAGTACATGCCACCCATGAGCTGTGCTTCTCTGAGTGGAGGTCGGAGGGCTAGTAGCTCCAACATCACCTGGGGAACTGCTAAAAATGTAAACTCATAGGCCCCACCCCATCCCACTGAGTCAGGATTCTGTGTCTTAAGCTCTCCAGGTGACCCTTCAGTTCCTCAAAGTTTAAGAAGTGCTGCATGGACACAGTAGGACACGTGAGAAGGTGACCTTGAACCTAGTCTAAAGACCAAAACAGGTATGCCTCTTGAAGACTGTTGAACAGACACCTGACCTTGGCTGTATTTTAAAGCTCTGGAGGGGCCGGGGGGGGGGGGGGGGGGGGGGCTAGTGAGAGAAAGGACGGAAAGAGAACCTGAACGTAGGAAAAGCGAGGAGGTTTTCACAGTGGCTGTGAAATGAAATTATAGAAGCATCTTACTATTTGTTTCCCAACATCCTTTCACTCTTTGGGTCCCCATTAACCCAATTTTCTTCTGAAGAAATCAACTTTTTCCCCACTCTCAGTCTATTTGCTTCAGGGATAGTTGCCTTCATCCCAGGGTCCAGGGTTGATCATGTGGCCCAGACCACCCCAAAAGAGAATCACATCTGGCACGGTGATCAGTTTGAGGATGGGAGCATGAACCAATCAGGATCTGTCAGATATGAGGCTGTCTGAGACTTCTAAGAGCAGATGCAATATGTGCTTTCCCTAAGGAATGTGCAGCCTTTCTGTGAGGGGAGGAGGAGAGAGCTGTTCTGAGAAAGGAGCCAATAGAGCAGAAGGCAGAGCCAATGAAGGAAGAAGTCCAAACTGGTTACAATATTTGAACCCTGGATCAAGCTAGACCTAAAGCTAAATCTTCTCCTGAAATATTTAATTCTGAACCATCTTTGCAATCAAGTGTTTGTGAGTTTTTTGTCCTGAATGACTTAACCTTGGCATTGGACTTGACGAGGGAAGCACAGGTCCACGGGACAGTGACAGGCTTTGACTGCCATTGAGGGAGGAGAATGGGGAAGCCAAAGGGAGCTGAGCGCTGTGGGTGGGGTTTTATAAGCAGCAGACTCTGAGAAGGTTCGTGTGCAGGAAGTTTGCTGGGGAGCACTCCCAAGGCCAACACCTATGGGAGAGTGAAAGTGTAGCACTGGGTGGAAGGGCACGTGGAGCTGCCCGCAGCTGGTCCTATGGGCACTGAGATGGCCCTTCAGGGTCGGCTCGAATTAGGGCAAAGAGGCCGGAGCTGTCGTCCCCCTTATCTCGACTAGCCCTTGCATTCAGGCTGCCACCAGGTCAGGGGCGTGATCTGGGCCAAGTGTCCTTCTTCCATCAAGTGTAACTCCCACAGAGGGACTTGGCCCAGCTGTCAGCCATCAACACGCCCACAGCTGGGGGAAGAGAGCTGAGCCCGGCCCGGGCGCAGGTGGAGCCGCAGGGCGTTCACGGCAGCTGGGTGCTGTGCCCTGGGAGTGGCTGGGAGGACGCAGGTGCCTGCAACTGAAACGAGGCAGTGAGGAGTGACGGAGTCGGGAGGACAGACTCAGTTTTGAACTGGTGGTAACTAAGCACTTGAGAAGATGTCCCTCGAGGTCCAGAAAGACACCAATCGGAAACAACAGAGATAGAAGCTGTGGCTGCGGAGCACCTGCCAGGAGAGAGTGTAGTGAGGTGGAAATGAGGGAGGGTGGAGCTTGAGCAGCTCCCGGGAGAGAGGAAGGAGCAAAGAGAAAGAAAGGAACCCATGACAGGAGAAACGAGGAGCAGTTAAATGAGGAGCAAAATCAGACAGTGTTGCAAATTTCAAGCTAATAGTAATAGCAAATGTGCAGAGACTATTTACTCTGCACCAGGCTGTGGGCATTCACGTCTTCTACGTTCCCAATTTATATCAACTCATTTCTGGAGAGGGAACTTAGAGGAGGTGACGGCCAATGAGCGGGGTCTGAATTCACCAGCCGTGTGCAGTTAGATCTGAGGGTAGTCTGGAATCCGGGTGCACTTGGGGCAGGTGTATTTGCTGAATTTTAAAAACTCATCAAAAAGAAGAGTGTTTGCTGTATACCAGTAATTTCATCCTTGCTCTCTGGATTCTTTTTCTTTTAATAGCTTTATTGGGATGTAATTCACATACCATACAATTCACTCATTTACATTATACAAGTCAATGTTTTTCAGTATATTCGCTGTTATGCAACCATCACCACAGTCAATTTTAGGACATTTTTGTCACTCTTTAGCTGTGTTACCCACCTACCCTCCCCACCCCTCCAGTAACCTACTTTCTGCTCTGTTTTGGACGGTTCATATGAATGGAATTGTATAGTTCGTGGTCTTTTGTTGTTGGCTTTCTTCACTTAGCATAATGTTTTCAAGGTTTATCCATGTTGGACAAGGTATCAGTACTTCATTTCTTTTTATGCGCAAATAAAAGTTCACTGAGCCCTGGCCGGTGGTGCTCAGTGATTAGAGTGCCACACGATACACCTAAGGGTCATGGGTTCAATTCCCATACCTGGCCCTGGTCAGGGCATGTTCAGGAGGCAACCAATCGACGTTTTTCTCTCTCTCCCACCCTCTCTTCTCTCTCTCTTTCTCTCTCTCCCTCACCCTCACCCTCTCTAAAAATCAATGGGAAAAACATCTGAGGGTGAGGATTAACAAAAACAAAATTCACTGAGTGGCTATATCACATTTTGTTTATCATTGGTCAATTGGTGAACATTTGGGCTGTTTTGGCCTTTTGGTGATTATGTATGGTGCTGCAATAAACATGCGTGTACTGGTTTTCTCATTCCTTTTGTGTATATATCTAGGAGTAGACTTGCTGGGCATCTGGTAACTCTATGTTTAATTGTTTGAGAGAGATATACAGGCAGAGTGGGAGTATTTCCCATGTGAAAATACATGGTATTAATAGAACTAAACAGCCATTCTAATGTCTGCCCTAACCTGTGAGATTTCAGTTCTTTAGTACCAAAGAGATCCACACTTGGCTCTCAGAGTAGCCATGGATTTAGCCATATCTTAGCTGTCCCTGTCACCACCTGTTCTCAGGGGTGGGAGGCAGGAAGAAGGAATAGGATGATGAGCCCTCTGATCCCAATAACATGTGTATCTGCTTGCAGAGCGTATTATGCAGCTTATGATAAAGTCCGAGTTGAATTCAATTTAACCAGTACATGCCCCAATCTTTTTGGGCACCGTAGCAGCAGCGAGGGAGGGACACATGATGGATGATGCGGTGTACCAGATGAGTCAGGGATACTAAAGGGCAGATAGCGATCAGGCTTCAGGAAGAGGTCAGCAAAGTTTAGAAATTGAGGGCGGGAGACATCACTGTGAGCTGCGGGTATTTCTGTGGAGGAAGGGACTGGCTTTTGAGATGACCTGTCGACAGCCACCCTGTGAATAAACGTTCAGGATGGGGTGGGAGCAGAGACAGTGACCAAATTGGAGGTGACATTTCTGCCAGGTCCTGTGCTTTACGGTCACTCTCTTTCATAACTCTTCCCGCAAGCCTCTGCGAGATGTTAAGTCCCATTTTGCAATTGAACATACCGGGGAGAAGGGGACAATGGGAGGAAGGGACATCTGTAATCATCTATAATAATAAAAGCGTAATGTGCTAATTAGACTGGACAGCCGAATGACCTTCTGGATGTCATTCCAGATGTCCTTCCAGACAAAGCTGCTCAGCGGGGGCTGAGGCAGAGGCAGTTAGGGGTGATCAGGCAGGCAGGCGAGTGGTTAGAGGCGATCAGGCAGGCAGGTAGAGTGGTTAGGGGTGATCAGGCAGGCAGGCGAGCATTTAGGAGCCACCGGTCCCGGATTGCAAAAGGGATGTCCTGGATTGCGAGAGAGTGCAGGATTGGCTGAGGGACTCCCCCCCGCCCCCCATGCACGAATTTCGTCCACTGGGCCTCTAGTCTCAACTATAAAAGTTTTTTAAATGTGGGTTTAGTTCTGAAGAGCAATGCCAATTCCACAGAAACAGACCATCTGCCTTTTTTAAAATCAAGAAGCTAGTTTGGCTCAGTGGATAGAGCATCGGCCTGGGGACTAAGGGGTCCTGGGTTTGATTCAGGTCAAGGGCACATGCTCGGGTTGCAGGCTCGATCCCCAGTGGGGGCTGTGCAGGAGGCAGCTGATCAATGATTCTCTCTCATCATTGATGTTCTATCTCTCTCTCCCTCTCCCTTCCTCTCTGCAATCAATATAGATATATATTTTTTAAAAGATATAAAAAATAAATAAAATAAAACCAAGAAGCTACTAATGAACCTGGAATGTTCTTGACAGCTTCTGAGCCAAGCACCACAACCCTGCTTCCCAGGAGGTAAACCAGGAGCAACACTTCTATGGCCCTGGACTCACTTCTGCATTCTGCTTTGTCCAATTGCACCAAATCGATGAGACTACACCACATCCTAGCCCCTAGCTGCAAAGGAGTCTGGGAAATGCTTTTAGTTCTCACCTCTGAGATGGAAGACAGTTGGAATGGGTGTTAGTCACCAATCCACAATAGTAATATACTAGTACCAGGCCCTTCAGCCATTGGGGAGCAAAGCCGAGATTCAAAATGAGGTCATGCTTTTAACCCCCACAGAACACTTCCTCCCATGATCGGAATGGTCTTTCCTACCTTTCAGATTTGGGACTCTTTCCTGTGTGGAACGCGTATAGAAATATTTCTGGCCTGTATCTAAATGTGCATTTACCTATGATACCCACAGCTTCCATTGTTGTCACCAGTTGCAGACTTTCCTGATACAGCCTATACAGTAGGGAATAAAAACACTCGGCTGTGTCTCTAGTCATCCACACGGCCTCGGGCACGGGGAAGGCTGCCGGCGGAGAGCCCTCTTCTTCCTCAGCCGGTCACTTTGAAATGCTTCTGCTGATGGAAGCGGGTGAAGCAGGCACTGGGCAGTTAAACCCCGTGGTCTCAGTGACACTCGAAATTATAAGAAGCGTTTGCGGAGAGGGGAGAGGACCAAACTTCTGGCAGTAATTATAGAAAATATCTACAATGAGAATCAAGCCTTTCTTGGATCTTCTCTTTGTGTCCTGGTCACTTCGGTCCCACACCCGAAAATTCCTAAGTGGTTCCCAGTGAACACATCTGGCCCGCTTCTGGGCAGGCACGCCTGGGCAGCAGCCAGGAGCGCTCACGGGGCTGGGACCACCACTGAGGGCCATTCCTGAAGATTCACACCTGTGTCAGGATGATTCCTTCAGAACCATCAGGAACTCAGAAATAGGCATCTGAAGTCTCTGAAGGGAACCAAAGCAGCACTCCTAGCAAACACCCCCAGTCTCAAAGTTCTGGGCAAGTGCTCCAGGACTCTGACATTTGTAGATCTAAATCAATGGGTTTTTCTGACACAACTGTGCAGCTTCTTTCTAGGGAAGAACCCCCTTAGTAAGCCTTTGTTGAAGAGAACTCACCTTTTCCATGTGATTTGTTCAGTACACATGTATGCTCACATGTCTGTATTGGCAGGGTACATATGAGAGGCCTGATAAGGGACAGCAAAACCTACCTGTGGCGATTTGATTTCCCGGAAGATGAGAAAAGTCCTTGTGGATCTGCAGAGACCAGGTGGTTAACTGACTTTGGAAAATGCTCATGATCTATTGAAAAGCAGATTACAAAAGAAGCAGTCCACTGTAACCCTGTTTCTGAAAAAAAAGTATCTTTATATAAGAGCAGAGGCTAAGTCAGATAGGATGCACATTTTCATCATATTATCCAGACGAGCAGTGTTAAAAATCATTTATTGATATTAATGGAACATCATTTAATAACCATTACATAGCCGAAACCGGTTTGGCTCAGTGGATAGAGCGTCGGCCTGCGGACTGAAGGGTCCCGGGTTCGATTCCGGTTAGGGGCATGTGCCTGGGTTGTGGGCACATCCCCCGTAGATGTGCGGGAGGCAGCTGATCGATGTTTCTCTCTCATCGATGTTTCTGGCTCTCTATCTCTCTCCCTTCCTCTCTGTAAAAAATCAATAAAGAAACATATTTAAAAAAAATAATAACCGTTACATATTATTATTTAACTAGTAGCCTGGTGCACGAAATTCGTGCACTGGGGTAGGGGGGGAGAAGGGGCCCCTCAGTCTGGCCTTCACCCTCTCCAATCTGAGACCCCTCAGGGAATGTCCAACTATCTGTTTGTGCCCACACTTTTAACAGATAACAGCTCCATTGTTGTTCCTTTCTTATGCTTAAAACCATTGGAATTAGTAGGTATTCAAAGTGTGTATACATTTTGGGGGGACACCCTGTATATCTCTAGTCAGTGGTGAAAGAAACCAACAGCAGATTTGGAACCCCCAGACAGGGAACCTTGCTCATTCCCCACATGTCTCCCCACTTCACTTTCCACCTTCATGGGCAGCAGGAGAATCAATGTTTTCTCTCATTAATTCGGAAAAGCACGTCCTGTCACCCGTTGCCCAGCAGGAGTGCTCTAGGCCCCAAGCAAGCAAGGCTCAGTCAGGGCAGCCTTCACTCATGGGTGCTGGCACCCAAAGTGCACATTCCTCCTCTACAGTCGCCCCGACTATCCCACTGTTTCACTGAGAGGACGGAATTCCTCTCCGCCTCTGGGTTCTTGATCTTGAACGCTGACCGAAGGCATCTCAGAGAGAGCCGCCCACGCCTACCAGGTGTGTCTGTCTGCACCTGCTCCTGCCTCAGCACCTGCATTAACCCCCCAGAGGTGATCTCGTAGCTGCACTGGCCTCCGTGGGAACAGGGCATCACCACTCTGCCCTCTCACTGTCATCTCACAGGCGCCCACTCTCAGCACACAGAACACCCAGACACTCTCCAAAGGACGTGAGCGCATCAGAGGGGATGTGTGCACATCCTGTGGGTGTGTTAGGCATGCCGGGTTGATGGAAGTGCGGTGGGGAGAGGTCGGGGGAACTTGTGCACGCCTTGGTTTGCAACTGTTGCAGGCGTGGGAGGGTGACAGTGTGCTGGGGAATGTTCACATGCCAGGGGGGTATGTGCACACCAGAGGCCTCTGGCTTTGCAGATCCGCAAACCCCCGTGGTGCGGCCAGGAAGACGTCAGTCTGGCCCGGACGGTGGCTGTCCCTGCGATCCTGCACCTTCTGGGCCAGGAGGCGGATCTTGCGCAGTCACTCCTGGGCGCTGATGGCTGCCTCCCCGCCGTGAAGGGTCACGGATCCAAGTCCCAGGACCGTGCACAGCCTCAAGCGCTGACCCCCACCTGGCAGGGTCACAGATCCGTGTCTTGGTCCCGTGGACAGCCTCAAGCACTGCCCCCCGCCCGGCAGGGTCACAGAACCAGGTCCTGGGGCCACGGACAACCTCAAGCACTGCCGCCCCACTCGCGAGGACATGGATCCAGGTCCCAGACCGCGGACAGCCTCAAGCACTGCCCCCCGCCTGGCAGGGTCACGGATCTGCGTCCCGAGACTGCAGACAGCCTCAAGCGCTGTCCCCCGCCTGGCAGGGTCACAGATCTGGGTCCTGGGACCACGGACAGCCTCAAGCAATGCCCCCGCCTGGCAGGGTCACAGATCTGAGTCCCAAACCACAAACAGCCTTGCCTGCTGCCACCTGCCTTCAGTATGCAAACTAGCCGCCATCTTGTTGCTTCAGGGTGGGGGTCCCCACTGGGGTGCCTGGCCAGTCTGGGTGAGGGGCTGAGGGCTGTTTTCAGGCTGGTGGGCGACTGAAGCTCCAAACCTCTCCTTTTTTTCTTTTATTCTGGCATTTATTTACCTTCTATGCCTGTCACTGGAGCTGAGAGCCAGCTTTCTCTCTGAGGCTCGGCTGCTGAAAGCAGGTTTCTGGCCTTTGTTTACCTTCTGTATTCGAAACAGGTCCTGGGACCACGGACAACCTCAAGCACTTGCGGTCTTGCTGGCTGAAGCCTGGCTGACTAAAGCCGGTTTCTGGGGTTTTGTTTAGCTTCTATATTTGTTACAATGTTTCAAACTGCAAACTGAGAGGCCGGCAGCGCAGGTGGGGAAGCTTGGCTTCCTCCGTCACTGAAGCAAGGAAGCCTCCCTGTTCACTTCAAGCTGCCTGGCTGCCAGCCGCCATCTTGGCTGGCAGTTAATTTGCATATCTCACTGATTAGCCAATGGGAAGGGTAGCAGCTGTATGGCTAATAACCATGTTTCTCTTTTATTAGATAGGATATGTCATGTTATTTATTATCATACTAGAGGCCCGGTGTACAAAATTTGTGCACAGGGGTTTGTGTGTGTGTGTCCCTCAGCCCAGCCTGCACCCTCTCCAACCTAGGACCCCTCGAGGGATTCCGACCACCTGTTTAGGCCTTATCCCAGTGGGATCCAGGACTGCTGGCTCCCAACCACTCATCTGCCTACCTGCTTGATTGCTCCTAACTGCCCTCCCCTGCCGGCCTGGTCCCCCCCGCAACTGCCCTCCCTTGCCGGCCTGCCCCCCCCCCAACTGTCCTCCCTTGCCAGCCTGGTTGCCCCCAACTGCCCTCCCCTGCAGGCCTGGTCGCCCCCAACTGCCCTCCCCTATAGGCCTGGTCACCCTTAACTGCCCTTCCCTGCAGGTCTGGTCCCTCCCAACTGCCCTCCCCTGCCAGCCCAGTCACCCCTAACTGCCCTCCCCTGCCAACCTGATCACCCCCAACTGCCCTTCCCTGCTGACCATCTTGTGGCGGCCATCTTGTGTCCACATGGGGGCGGCCATCTTGTATGTTGGAGTGATGGTCAATTTGCATATTACCTCTTTATTATATAGGACTAGAGGCCTGGTGCATGAAATCGTGCACCGGTGGGGTCTCTCAACCTGGCCTGCATCCTCTTGCAATCCGGGACCCCTTGGGGGATGCTGGACTGTCGGTTCAGCCTGATCCCTGCAGGGCAGGCCGGGGGACCCCACTGGTGCACGAATCTGTGCACTGGACCTCTAGTACACATATGAGATCTTTGGTTAATCTCTTCCCGCCCTCCCCCCTCTCCCCTTCCCTCTAAGATTCATCAGGGGAGGGCAGTTGGGGGCGACCAGGCCTGCAGGGGAGGGCCATGTTTCCATGCCTGTGCATTGAGCGTCTGCCCCCTGGTGGTCAGTGCGAATCATAGCAACCGGTCGAACAGTTGAATGGTCACTTAGGCTTTTATATATATAGATGATGTTATTTCGTTATATTATTGTTGTTTGAGTGATGGATATTTAGCGTGTATGTGTATTTTCTAATTGCTCTGCCAAAAATTATCTTTAGTTACGAGGTACTTTTTAAAAAAGAGATTTTATTATCGTCCTTCCTCACTTGCTTTCCCTCCTCTTTTCCTCTCCCTCACCCTTCTTTCCTCTTTCCTTTTCAATCTAGCATTGTAAAATCCAACGTTCTTTAGGGATTTCTTACAGGCAGCGGCAAATCGTCCCAGAAGCGAGGACCCTGAAGGGTGCGGGGCTGGTGGCTCCGGAGGACTCAGACGTGCTCTGGGAGAAATGAAGGCGGCCTGGGCCCGGGAGATGCGGCTGCCGGGCTGGTTTGCCATCAGACAAAGGGACCGCTGCACATGGGAGGCGAGCAGATGCCAGCAGACAGCTTTTGTGAGTCCCTTCATGTTAATTAACTTTTGTGAGAACCTTCATGTTAATTAACTTTGCTCGAGCTTTCCCTGGACTTGAAAGCTTTGGAGTGGTTTGTTTTTGTAAAATGCTTTGACTCCAGAGAGAGCGGCTTCAAGAGGAAGAAAAGGAGAAACAAAAAGAAAGAAAGGGAAAATTTTTAAGTGGGGCTTTGCTTACCAGGAAATTTCTTCCCTTGGCTCCGTCCCTCCCCTCCCCCCACCAGGACTGACTCAACCATCAGAGAGAATTTTAATGGCCTTTTTCTTACCCTAAAAAATAAACCAGAACCAGACTTCCATGGCTTTGCCTCACCCAGAGAAGACAGGTGTGTGTGTGTGTGTGTGTGTGTGTGTGTGTGTGTTTTAGAGGAATTAAATTCGAAGAATGAAGAGCCTTGGCCTAATTTATTACAAGGTAGAGAAAAGGGAACACGTGGGGCCGGCCCTGTAAGTGAACAAACTTGCCATCTATGGAGCACCAAGGACCAGGTGAGGCAGGTTCCTGGGGTTTCCAAGACTTTATGTGGCTGGACCGGATGTTAGAGTCTAACAGAGGCCAAGTAAAAAGAGAAAGTGTTAGTGGAAAATTTAGTCAGCCTTCTAGTTATTTATAAAGTCGACACAGCATCAAACTACTGATTTACCTTTCTTCCTCCCATTTTATCATGAGAAATTTTCAAACATACAGAAAAAGTTGATCATACAACTAACGCTCATATACCCACAACCTACACTCTGTAATTAACACTTTGCTATACATATTTGCTTCTATCACATACATACCCATCTACCCATCCCTCTTACCTGTTCATCAAATCATCTTATTTTTTAAGCTTTTTGAAGTTGCCAACATCAGTATACTTCATCCTTACATACTTCAGTATACATCTATTAACTAGTGTTCAATATTTGTATATGGTTTGTGGAATTTTTTAGGTAAAATTTATACAGTGAAATGCACATATTGAAAGTGGGCCTTTTCATGAGTTTTAACAAATGCATACAATTTTCCTTTTAAAAAGTAGTTTCAAATAATGAAAAGTTCAAGAATAATACAAAGATCTCTCATTTGCCCTTAAGCCAGATTCACCACTTTTTTATACAGTTATGAGTAACTTACATATATTATATTACCTTTACTTCTTAATAATTCTGTATTTCCTAAGAACAAGGCTATTCTCTTATTCCTAAGAAAAAGGCTATTCTCTTATTCAGGAAACTTGACTTTGATACTTTTTTTCATCTAAACTTCAGCCATTTTTCAATTTTGACAATTATCCCAGTAATTTTCTTTATAAGCATTTCTCCCTCTAATACAGGTTCCAGTAATTTGTGAATTATGGATTTAACTTTATTAAGCATCTTATCCTGTTTGATGCTTTTTGGCTTAAATTCCACTTTCCTATATCACAATAACAATAACTGAATTCTTACTGTTTCAATTAGCCTGGTCCATCTCTTTATCTTTACTCTTTTTGAATGACTGTGTCATATGTGTATCTTTTGAATACAGCCTAGAGTTGGAATTTGCTGTATAAGCCAATTTGAAGGTCTTTTCAAAAATAGGGGAGTTAATCTATTCATATTTGACAATATGACATATGTTTGGTCTCAACACTGTCATAGTATTTTATATTATAATTACAGTGTATGTTATATTGTGTTTGCTATGCTTTTTTCTCCATTTAGTGTGTCTGCTGTATTAAGTTTAAAGTTTCTTTTTCCTATTGAGGAACTTATATTTTAGTTATTGTCAATATTTATAAATGGGTGGGCAAAAGTAGGTTATAGCTGTGACTATGGGAAACAGAATTTATTCTTGTACTATTATTTGTAATTTATTGTATTATTTTCTCTACAAGCAGCTGTAAACCTCCTTTTGCCCCACCCTGAATGCTCTAGTTTTCCAGCAGCTTTTTTTCTCACGTAACTTCTTGTTATCTGACCCATCCGTGGTAGATTCTGACTCCTACTCACTACAACAGGGAGTGATCTTATTTTGGTTTCCCTATCTCTGCGCTGTCTCCTCCTATCTTTTCGTTGTATTCTTTCTACTTGGCCAAAACATATACTATTTACATGCTTTCTCTACATGTCCCCTCCCTCATTTTAGTCTTAGCATTGCGGTGAATGATGTTATATGCTCACTGCTGGTTATTTTGACAAATGGAGTTCCTCTGTTATCACTTAGTTGGATGGCGTTCATTTCCTAGTATATTCTTCAGAATGGGAATATGTACAGTACACCATGGATATATGATTCTTGACCAGCACTTTCTTTCCTTGAGTTTCATGAAAATGGGGCCTCATTTTTACTTTGTGGCTCAGGGGAAGCCTGGTGCCATGCCTGATTTTCTGACCTGTAAGTAACTGGAGCCTTTTGCCAGGAGCCTGAGGCTTCTTTGTCTTAAAATCTAATAGTTTTACTAGGATATGTCTTGGAGATAATTGTGTCAATTTTCAAAGTTACACAGGCCTGTTCTATATGTAGGTTAAATTTTTCTTTAATTTTTGGAAAGTTCTCTTGGACTAGAAATTTAATACTCATTCTGTTCCAATATTTTGTTTGCTTCTTCAGGGACCATGACTATTCATGTTAGACCTTTTTTGTCTGCCTTCCGTTTGAGCCATTTTCTCTTGGACCCTTTTAGCTTCTTTATCTCATTTTAACGAGATATCTCATGTTTGCCTTTCTTCAGTGTCCCTCATTGAATCTTCATTGAAGTCTATTCTCCGCTGGAACTTGAAATTTATTCGTAATTTCTGAGATAACTGTGTCTTTCTCGTCAATATCTTTCTTGAGTCCAATCAGTTCATGTTGCATTTCTTCCTGTTTTGCATCCATTTCTATTCTTAGATTTTTTATATTTATAATTCTAGGGTTTTAAAAAATGTATCTCCATAGATTTGCTTTAGGATACTGAATTCAGTTAGGAGGTTTATTAAGTTTTCTTCTGTCTTGTGAATGATTTCTCTTTTTTTGGGGGGGGGGTGGGAATTTTTATCAGCTCAAATGTAATATTTAACATTTTCTGTTTTCTTTTTACAATTATTTTATAGAATGAAAGCTTGATTTTTTTCAATTTGTAGGTATTTTGTGGGCAGGGTGCCTAGATAAAGAGTTCCTTCTTACGCCAATTTATTGACGTGCACTTTCTTTAATGGATGATGTTGTTGACAGTTGTGGTGGTGGAAGTGGATTGATTGGTGTAATGTGGTTATCAAACTGCCATGGGGACTCACTGAGCACAGAGTCGGGAAGAAATGCTCTCAGTCCTTGGGAGCCATTATGTCACCGGAATGTCCTGTTTCTCTTGTGTTTTCGCATGATCTTTACTTCCTCTCCTTTTTCCTTCTCGTTCATAGCAACATGTTGCGAGGCACAACCCCTCCCCTCGTTGGTTTTTCCACTGAGACAGCAATGCTTCTTGGGGGCTGCCCCCGCCATACTGCCCACCTTGCCCCTCCTCTCTGGTTGGCGCTTTAAACTGTTGAGCCCCAGGCATGTGTCAGCATTTTGACACGACGGGACTTTGCTGGGCTGGTTTTGCTTATGCTTCATCTGTGTCTTTCACTTCTCTTTCTTACTGTTTAGGGTCACTTAAGACTCCCTCTCTCTACTCTCAGCATCCACGGGCTTACAGTGTGATGAGATTCTCCTGGGATTTAATGTTTGTTTCACTGTTTACAGGAGTTGAAAGGTCACGGGATTCTCTGTGGATCAGTAATGCCAAAGGCACAGCTCATGCATCGTGTCATTTGCACTCCTTGGAGATTTTATGGTTGGGAAGTAGGTGAATAAGGATGTAGACACATTTGGATTCAGGCAGCCGTCATTACCTCCCGCACAGGAAGACCCTCCTGGCTTGGCTTGATTAGCAAACGCATTGATTATTCCAGTGTCGTGTGGATAAAAGATGGAAGCTTCTCAGTTTACCTCACTTCAGGTGATGCTTCACCCCTTAGGCCGGCTAGGTCTGTGCGCTCCAGGAACGAAAGCCTGGTTTTAATATCCGTGAGAATGATTATAGGGTGAGTGGCAGGTCATCCTGACAGGGCTGGGACCCAGAGGTTGGTGATTTGGTCCAACCAAAACCTCAGGCATTCTCATCCAGCTGCTTGTGTCTTGGTGGCAGATATTCCACACCGATCGAATTTTGAACTTCATCTTAAAGAATTTGTTGTAAACTCTAGCATGTTGTTTTAATGGAAGAGGTAACTATATCTGCAAAAAGATTATAATATTTTTAAAGATCTTAGTCCAAGACTGCCTTCCGGTAATGGGGGACGGAATAGACTTCAAACTAACTGGACTTAGAGTAGTTTGGTTTGGTGACGTCACGGTCCAGATGGAAATTCTGAAAGTGAAAGAGGGTAACACAAATCAGATGTCCATCAGGGGATTTTTAATGCATGTATATGTGTAAATACATCCTTCGGCGTCTCAGTGATGTGCTTTTCTTTGCAGAGATTCTCTTGCACAACGTGATAGAGGCCACCCTTGGTAAGCAGCCTGCTTTGAAGTAATCCATCATGTTTGGCTCCTTAGATCTTGTAATTTTTCTTTGCTCATGATACATTTACCAACATATCCCCTTAATTATACATGCCGCTGCAGACCCTCATTATGCGGCTCCAGCGTCCTTCGCTGACTGGGCAAGGGAGACCCCGTTTGATTTCCTAGCTTCATTGAAGTGGAGAAATGCTTCACTACCCCTCAGCTTAAATATACAGCTACAAAGCGGCCTTGCCTGGGTCGTATAAAAAAGCTTATAGAGAAGCAAGATGATTAAAGCTGGAAGGGCTCCACTGCCTTTCGAGATTTCGGATAATTTTTTTTATACTGTATATTTCCCTCTTTTTTTTCAGTGCATGTGCATTATTTTTTTCAAAACCACATACACGATCAACATTTATTTTAAACGCAAACAAAACTGAAAAGAAATATACCCAAATTATACAGTTATGGCAGTTGAAATAATTATTCTATTCTTCATACTTTTAGTATTCTCTAAATCTTATTTTTAAAATAAGGACAATTATACACAAAAACTAGCCCAGAACTAACAAAGAATTATTCTTTCTATAGAAGTCAATAAGCATTGCAAAGCAGCCTTAAAATTCTGATCTCTTAGCTTCTAGATTTCCATTGATTTCATATTCTACTTCAGATAATTCTTCTTTTTTTTTTTTTTTTAAATATTTTATTGATTTTTTACAGAGAGGAAGGGAGAGAGATAGAGAGTTAGAAACATCGATGAGAGAGAAACATCGATCAGCTGCCTCCTGCACACCTCCTACTGGGGATGTGCCCGCAACCCAGGTACATGCCCTTGACCGGAATCGAACCTGGGACCCTTCAGTCCGCAGGCCGATGCTCTATCCACTGAGCCAAACCGGTTTCGGCAAGAGATAATTCTTCTTGATGGATGTAAAGATTTAAGACCTTTTCAGTCTTCTCAACTGTTCTAATATTTCAACACACCTGACTATTTACTCTACGTCTCTGAAAAGCAAGCCTCTCTCTTCTTCCCTCCAAAGCACTCACACGTGCACACACACAGGCGTGTCATGGTGGTGATCTCTGGGCAGTATAAATATGGTTTGGGTTTGTTTTTATTTGCTTTTATTTGCTTTTGCTTGCCTATATTTTCCCATTTTCTTCAGTGTTGCTTCTATGATAACGAACAAGTGTTTTTTCTTCTAAACAATAAACTGATCATGCAAATAACTGGCTCCCAGAAAAAAACATAAAACAGTGTTCCCTAATCTTACCAGCACTTGGTATTATCAGAAGAAGTGTCCATTGCTGGAAATCTATTGGGCACATAGTGTTGTCCAGAGTGGTTAATTTGCATTTCCTGATTATTAATGAGATAGTCACTGGTGTATTTGTCTAACTCTGCACAAAATCTACACTGTCCTAAATACTATATTTAAAAAAATGAAATCTGCCTTGGCTGGTTTTGCTCAGTGGATAGAGCACCAGCCTGCGGACTGAAGGATCCCGGGTTCAATTCCAGTCAAGAGCACATGCCGGGGTTGCGGGGTCAATCCCCAGTAGGAGGCGTGCAGAAGGCAGCCAATCAACAATTCTCTCTCATCATTGATGTTTCTTTTTTAAAAACAATTTTTTTATTGATTTCAGAGAGGGAGAAAGAGGGAGAGAGAAATAGAAACATCAATGATGAGAGAGAATCCTTGATCAGCTGCCTCCTGCATGCCTCATGCTGGGGATTGAGCTCACAACCCTGGCATGTGCCCTGACTTGGAATCAGACCGTGACCTCCTGGTTCATAGGTCGATGCTCAACCCCTGAGCGACGCCGGCCAGGCTCATCACGGATGTTTCTATCTCTCTCTCCTTCTTCCTTCCTCTCTGAAGTCAGTAAAAAATATATGTAAACAAAATGAAATCTTGATATCTGGTCTAAACCTGCACTGTCCTATACAGTAGCCACTAACTCATGTGTTTATTGAGCTCTTAAAAAGTGGCCGGTTCAAACTAAGATGTGCTTTAAATGTAAAATATACACCAAAGCCTTAGTACCAAAAAACAATGAAACATATTTGTTTATAATTGTTATGTTAATTACATGTTGAAATATATTTTAAACATATTGGGTTAAATAAAATACATTATTAAAATTAATCACACCTGTTTCTTTTGACTTTTTTAATGTGGTTAATAGAAAATTTAAAATTACACACATAACTCATATTTTTGGCTTATGTTATACTTCTATTGAACAACACTTCTTTCTAGGCCAATTAGATTTTCTACTTTTTCTTAAGACAAAATTGGTAACCACATTTTTTTTTCTAGAAAATGTTCCATTTTTTTCTAATTTTCAAATGTATTATTATAAAGTTGCTCATAATATTCTCTTATGACCTTTTTAATGTCTATAGCATCTGTAATAATGTCTCTAATTTCATAAAATTTCTGATTTGGGTTAAAAATTTCTCTTTTTTTCTTGGTGAGTCATGCCAGAGATTTGTCAATTACTAATCTTTTTAAAGAAACAACTTTTGACTATTGGTCTTTATTTTATACTAGAGGCCCAATGCACAAAATTCATGTAAGAGTAGGCCTTCCGTCTGCTGGCTGCTGGCACTGGCTTCCCTCTGGCACCTGGGACCCGGGCTTCCCTCGCAGCCCCAGCTTCATCCGGAAGGTTGTTTGGCAAGACTTCTGGTCTAATTAGCATATTACACTTTTATTATTATAGATGTTTGTTTTATATTTTACTAACTTCTGATCCTATATTTATTACTTTATCTTAATCTTCTTTATATTTATTTTGCTGTGTTTTTTTCTCATTTTTGAGATGTATACTTCAGTTATTGATTTTTAGACTTCTATTTTTTTTTAATTCTTTATTAGTTAAGGTATTACAAATGTGTCCTTATCCCCCCCCCCCCCACTACGCCCCCCCCCCCCCCAACTCATGCTCTCATCCCCCTGTTGTCCATGTCCATTGGTTTGGCTTATATGCAGGCATACAAGTCCTTTGGTTAATCTCTTCCCCTTACCCCCTCCCTCCCTTACTTTCCCTCTGGGGAGTGATAGTCTGATTGCTGTTTCTCTGTCTTTGGATCTGTCCCTGTTTATCAGTCTATGTTGTTCTCTATATTCCACAAATGAGTGAGATCATGTGGTATTTATCTTTCTCTGACTGGCTAATTTCACTTAGCATAATGCTCTCCAGTTCCATCCAAGCTGTTGCAAAAGGCAAGAGTTCCTTTTTTTTACCCCAGCATAGTATTCCATTGTGTAGATGTACCACAGTTTTCTAATCCATTCATCTGCTGATGGGCACTTAGGCTGTTTCCAAATCTTAGCTATGGTGAATTGTGCTGCTATGAACATAGGGGTGCATATATCCTTTCTGATTGGTGTTTCTGGTTTCTTGGGATATATTCCTAGAAGTGGAATCACTGGGTCAAATGGGAGTTCCATTTTTAGTTTTTTGAGGAAACTCCGTACTGTTCTCCACAGTGGCTGTACCAGTCTGCATTCCCACCAGCAGTGCAGAAGGGTTCCTTTTTCTCCACATCCTCTGCAACACTTGTTATTTTTTGATTTGTTGATGATAGCCATTCTGACAGGTGTGAGATGATACCGCATTGTCGTTTTGATTTGCATCTCTCGTATAATTAGTGACTTTGAGCATGTTTTCGTATGTCTTTCAGCCTTCTGTATGTCAATTGCCCATTTTTTGATTGGATTGTTTATCTTCCTATTGTTAAGTTGCATGAGTTCCCTGTAAATGTTGGAGATTAAACCCTTATCGGTGATATCATTGGCAAATATGTTCTCTCATGTAGTGGGTCTTCTTGTTGTTTTGTTGATGGTTTCCTTTGCTGTGCAAAAGCTTTTTATTTTGATGTAGTCCCATTTGTTTATTTTCTCTTTAGTTTCCACTGCCCTAGAAGCATTATCAGAGAAGAAATTCCTTCGGCATATGTTTGCGATTTCGCTGCCTGTGGATTCCTCTAGTATTTTTATGGTTTCCCATCTTACGTTTAAGTCTTTTATACATTTTGAGTTTATTTTTGTGTATGGTGTGAGTTGGTGGTCTAGTTTCATCTTTTTGCATGTATCTGTCCAATTTTCCCAACACCATTTATTGAAGAGATTGTCTTGACTCCATTGTATGCTCTTGTCTCCTTTGTTGAATATTAATTGAGCATAGTGGTTTGGGTCGATTTCTGGGTTCTCTATTCTATTCCATTGATCTATATGTCTGTTCTTGTGCCAGTACCAAGCTGTTTTAAGAACAGTGGCTTTGTAATATAGTTTGATATCTGGTACTGAGATCCCACCAACTTTGTTCTTCTTTCTCAGGATTGCTGCAGCTATTCAAGGTCTTTTTTTTTTATTCCAGATGAATTTTTGGAACGTTCGTTCTAGATCTGTGAAATATGCCGTTGGTAATTTAATGGGGATTGCGTTGAATTTATAGATTGCTTTGGGTAGTATGGACATTTTGATGATGTTGATTCTACCAATCCATGAACACGGTATGTTCTTCCATCTGTTTATGTCTTCCTCTATCTCTTTTTTCAGTGTGCTGTAGTTTTTCGCGTATAAGTCTTTTATCTCCTTAGTTAATTCCTAGGTATCTTAATTTTTTTGGTGCGATGGTAAATGGGATTGCCTTTTTAGTCTCACTTTCTGTAAGTTCACTATTGGTGTAAAGAAATGCCATAGATTTCTTGGCATTAATTTTGTATCCTGCTACATTGCCAATTCATTTATTAAGACTAATAATTTTTTTGATGGAGTCTTTAGGGTTCTCTAAGTACAGTATCATGCCATCTGCAAATAAGGACAGTTTTACTTCTTCTTTTCCAATTTGGATGCCTTTTATTTCTTCTTCTTGTCTAATCGCAATGGCTAAAACTTCCAGTACTATGTTGAACAGGAGTGGTGAGAGTGGGCATCCCTGTCTTGTTCCTGTTCTTAGGGGAAATGGTGTTAGTTTTTGTCCATTGAGTATGATGTTGGCTGTGGGCCTATCATATATGGCTTTTATTATGTTGAGGTATGATCCTTCTATTCCTACCTTACTGAGAGTTTTTATCAAGAAAGGGTGTTGGATTTTGTCAAAAGCTTTTTCTGCATCAATTGATATGATTATGTGGTTTTTTTCTCTCAATTTGTTTATGTGATGTATTACGTTTATTGACTTGCGGATATTGTACCATCCTTGCATCCCTGGAATAAATCCTACTTGGTCATGGTGTATGATCTTTCTGATGTACTGCTGGATCCGATTTGCTAGGATTTTGTTGAGGATTTTGGCATCTATGTTCATGAGGGATATTGGCCTGTAATTCTCTTTCATTGTATTGTCTTTATCTGGTTTTGGTATTAGGGTGATGCTGGCTTCATAGAATGAGCTTGGAAGTGTTCCTTCTTCTTGAATTTTTTGGAGTAGTCTGAGGAGGATAGGTTTTAGTTCTTCCTTGAATGTTTGGTAAAACTCCCCTGTGAAGCCGTCTGGCCCCAGGCTTTTGTTTGCTGGAAGCTTTTTGATGACTGCTTCAATTTTCTCCATAGTTATTGGCCTATTGAGACTTTTAGCTTCTTCCTGATTAAGTTTTGGAAGGTTGTATTTTTCTAGGAATATGTCCATTTCCTCCAGGTTGTCTAGTTTGTTGGAGTAGAGTTGTTCATAGTATTTTCTAACAATCCTTTGTATTTCTGTGGGGTCTGTTGTTATTTCTCCTCTTTCATTTCTTAGACTTCTATTTTGTTTACTATTTTATTCTATTTTTGTTCAGTTTAAGTATTTTCTCATTTCCATTATTATTTCTTATTTGACCCATACTATACTTCGGAGTGTCTCTCATAACTTCTAACCAAGTTGAAATGTTTTCTTTTAATTATTGATTTAACTTTTAATAATCGATTTCTAACATAATTTAATTGTGGTCAGAGAATATTATTCTGTAAAATTTGTTGGAACTTGCTTTTATGGCCCACTAGATTGTCAATTTTTGTACGTTTACTTGAAAAGACCATGTACTATACATAATTTAGATTGAATTTGTTAATTATATGCAAATCTTCTATATCATGAAGTTATCTTTCAACGACTGAGAGACTTTAAATTTGCTCCTATGATTATGAGTGTGTCTATTTCTTATTTTACTTGTCAACTTTTAATTTAAATACATATTCAGTGATTGTGTGCACAATGGAACCATTCCTGTCTTGAGTGCTAAGATCTCTAGACCAGTAGAGCCCAGAATCACAGATGTAATAAACAAAAATTTGGCAAGTGGCAATAAGTGAAAATTTTGCAAGTGGATGTTTAAATGTAATAATGAGAGATGTCATGCCCTTCAACGTCATTAACTCTGGCAATGGGTAAAACCGCACCATCGGTCACTGATTCCAGACACAGACTACATCCATTAAGATGACAACATGCCAACCTCACAAGGTGTTATTGACAACACAGCGGACTCTTCCACAGGCTACAGCTATGTCTAGTTTTATTGCACTTCACTTTATTGTGCTTTGCAGATATCGCACTTTTTGAAAATTGAAGGTAAGACCCTCCACCAGCAAAAAGAGGCTCAGGTGATGGTTAGCAGTTTTTTAGCAATAAAGTAGTTTTTAATTAAGGTACTACATTTTTTAGACATAGTGCTATTATTGCACACTACATGGACTACTGTATAGTGAAAACACAACTTTTAATTCACTGGGAAACCAAAAAATGTGTGTGAATTGCTTTCTTGTGGTATTTGCTTTATTGCGGTGACCTGGAACTGACCCGCAGTACCTCTGAGGTATGCCTGTACTTTATTAGGAAGTCAGATGCTTCTGGCCATGTGGAAAGTGAAACCCATTTATGGAGTTTCTTTATGGAGTGAGCTTCTTTGTCAAAAATTCAAAGATGCATCAACAATTCACTACGTCTATGAATGGTATTGCTGGAAGAGGCATGCTGGGTAGGGAAAGCAAATCCAAACCCAAAATAACTATTTCTATAGGTTCATCAATTGAAATAAACGTCCTACATTGTAGTGGGGGGATGTTGGTAACGGGAAAGGCCGTCTCTGCTTGTGTGAGGCAGGCGATATATGAGAACTCTCTGTACCTTCTGCTCAATTTTGCTGTGAACCTCAAACTGCTCTAAAAAAGTAAAGCCTAATTTTAACATGAAAATAAATCTATTACATGCCCCTCCAGTGTAATCAATCTGCCACAGGGGCCTGGCTTGTCCTCCCAGACATGACTCCTCCGCAGGGGATCAGGGATGGCCACTGCTGCTGGCAGGTTGAGCGCTGGTGAAGGGAAGCGACATGGTTTTGTTCACTGAGAGCCTCCTTTTCTACTACGGTGGTGACTTTTTAAAACAGCCCATTGAGTAAGCAATTTGGAAGTTATGGAAAGAGACTGACTAATGTCCACAGGGCGAGTCCTTTGTCCACCTGCATGGCTGTAGCTGCCTCTGTGATAGAGACCTTTGGGTGACCGTGTACCTGGGATATAAATATTCTCACACCCTACTACAAAGAAGGTTATTTACAATCTGATTTCCCAAGCCTCCTGGTCATCACTTCTCCCATCTTCTTCCTTCCAAGTCCCTGACCATTTGTCCAAATGAATAGCCACGGCTATGAAACAATACAGATCCTTACTTCAGACAATCTCATGCCTTTTGGGAAAAGTGAACAATAACCTGTATCAATTAAAATTCAGAAAACTGGAGATTTAGTATTTTTTAACCAATGTCCTGCTGACTCATTGAGTCCATATTTCAGGAAACCACCTGAGAAAATCATCAGGACCACTTCCAGTTGCACAGGCCATCCTACTGACCCCAGGTGCTTTGGTAGGCGGGCTTTAAAAATCAGGTTATCCAAGTAATTGTTGTTCTAGAGCAGCCGTGGGCAAACTATGGCCCGCGGGCCGGATCCGGCCCGTTTGAAATGAATAAAACTAAAAAAAAAAAAAAAAAGACCGTACCCTTTTATGTAACGATGTTTACTTTGAATTTATATTAGTTCACACAAACACTCCATCCATGCTTTTGTTCCAGCCCTCGGGTCCAGTTTAAGAACCCATTGTGGCCCTCGAGTCAAAAAGTTTGCCCACCCCTGTACTAGAGAGCGAGAATGGGGGAAATAGAGGGGAGGGGATCGACAATGAAATGCAGCAGGACCTTGAATAGCATTGCTTCCTTCAATGTTGGTGCATCACAGCGCTGATGAGAAGCTACAGGCACCTAGTTCTTGTTTACAGCAATTAGCTCATGGCAAAACCGGTTTCCATAGATGTGGCTTCGTTTATCGTCGCCCAACCTATTGACGATGTTAAGTGAGGACTCACTGTAATGTAAGAATCTTTCCCAGATCCGAATGATACATGTTTCTAAATGGAAAAGGCTTTGCACTACAGATAAGAACTAATTCACACCAAGGCAAACATTGTGCAATTCAGAACACAACGGGAAAAAAAAGAACCTCAACTGTTCCAGAAAATATATTTTTATAAGTTCACAATCTAATGGACATAAAGATGCCTCTAGACTTCTCAACAATAACACTGGCAACTAAGTAAAGGAGCAATGCCTCGAAAACATCCGAAAGAAAATGATCTCCAATCTAGATGCTACCAATTAAAAATGAGAGTAAAGCAAGCGAAGTTCAGACATTCTAGGTTTCAAAAAATGTATCCTACACACCTTTTATCAAGAGGAAGACACAAGACGCAGAAACAGGAAATTCAACATAGAGGCCTGAATGCGGTCTCTAGGACCCTGGTGAAGGGAGAGCCCCAGACACAGCTGTCAGCCAAGGGCGGCCTGTCCCCACAGAAGCAGGACAGCTCAGGGGACCTGCATGGAGCGCTCTCATCACCATTCCTGTGCCATTGCACCACCTGTTCATTGTCTGCCGACTAATACATGCACATAGCTTAAGGAGCCAAATAATTCTGAACGGCATTACTTAACTACAGTGATCAAAAGGAACAAACTACACACAACAACATGGGTGAATCTTAAAAATATTATGGTGAGTGAAAGAAGCTGCCCACCCATCCCCCCAAATAAACACCCACTTTTTATATAAAGTTCTAGAATTGGCCAAGAAACCTAATTTATTGTGATTAAAATCAGATCAGTGGTGGCTTTGGGAGTGTGTACTGAGGGCTTTCTGAGAGATAACAACATTCTATATTTTACTTAGGATAATAATTTGTCAAACCCCACTGAGCTATGCTTATCACCTGAAACTAATACAAAATAATACTATCTAATAAAAGAGAAACATGGTAATTAGCGTACGACCACTACCCTTCCCATTGGCTAATCAGGGCGATATGCAAATTAACTGCCAACCAAGATGGCGGCCGGCAGCCAGGCAGCTTGAAGAGAACATGAGGCTTGCTTGCTTCAGTGAAGGAGGACTCCAACGTTCCCCGCCTGCCTTGCTGGCCTCTGAGCTGGCAGTTTGAAACATTGTAACAAATATAGAAGCTAAACAAAACCCCAGAAACCAGCTTTCAGCCGGCCGGGATCTCAGAGCTGGAGATGATACAGTGTTTCGATTATAGAACCGAAACAAACCAGATACCTGCTTTCAGCAGCAGAGGCCTTGGCCCAGAATTTTTTAAAAAAAAGAAAAAAAGGAGCGGTTGGGAGCTTCAGTCACCCACCAGCTTGAAAACAGTCCTCAGCCCCTCACCAGACTGTCCAGGCACCCCAGTGGGGACCCCCACCTTGAAGGGTGTGTGACCAGCTGCAAACAGCCATCATCCCCTCATCCAGGCTGGCCAGGCACCCCAGTGGGGACCCCCACCCTGATCCAGGACACCCTTCAGGGCAAACCAGCCAGCCCCCACCCGTGCACCAGGCCTCAATCCTATATAGTAAAAGGGTAATATGCCTCCCAGCACCAGGATCAGTGTAGCCGCGAGGCCTCCCAGCACTGTAATCAGCGTGACAGGGGGCAGCGCCCAAACCCCCCCACCCCCCATTCGCCTTGCGGCTCTGTGTGTGACAGGGGGCGGGGCCACAACCTCCCTATCCGCCCTGCTCTGTGTGTGACAGGGTGCGGCACCCCAACCACCTTCTCCCCCCACAGGCCCTGCTCTGTGTGTGACGGGGTAGAGCCATAACCTCCCCATTGGCCCTGCCCTGAGTGTGACAGTGGAGGCGCCCCAACCCCCTGATTGGCCCTGCTCTGTGGGTGATAGGGGGTGGCACCCCAACCCCCTGATCCGCCCTGCTCTGTGTGTGACAGGGGGCGGTGCCCCAACTCCCCTATCGGCCCTACTCTGTGCGTGACAGGGGGGAGCTCCCCAACCCCCTGATCGACTCTGCTCTGTGCGTGACAGGGTATGGAGCCCCAAACCCCCTGATGGGCCCTGCTCTGTGTGTGACAGGGGGCGGCGCCCCAACTCCCCAATCGGCCCTGCTCTTAGCCCGACCAGGGGCTGCACCTAGGGATTGGGCCTGCCCTCTGCCACCCGGGAGCAGGCCTAAGCCAGCAGGTCGTTATCTCCCAAGGGGTCCCAGACTGCAAGAGGGCACAGGCTGGGCTGAGGGACCCCCCTTCCCCCCCGAGTGCACAAATTTTTGTGCACCGGGCCTCTAGTATTGAATATAAACTGTAATAGAAAAAAAATTTAAGATCTGTGCATTTTACTGAATGTAAGTGATGCCTCAATAAATCTGACATGTTGTATGTATGGGTGCATATACTAATATGTATGTATGTATATGTGTGTGTGTTTATACATCTGTTCTTTGCCCCAACTCCTTTCCATTCCTCCCGTGAGAAGACATAAGCAGTAGGAACTAGGGAATGCAATCCCAGAGAAAGGCAAGGCAGTTCCGAGGACGACAGCAGCCTCAGGGTGGCAGCTGCTCCACAGGCCCGGGCCGAAGGAGAACGGAGTTGGGAGTTGGGCAGGAGGCAAATCTCCAAGAAGAGAATGGAACCAATCGATCCTTTCCTGAGGAAGCCTGAGGACTCCCCTTGTGGAACGTTGTACTGAGAGACTACTGAAAGGGGTGAAAAAGAAAGCTAAGCAAAAGAAAAAGAAAGGCAACCATTAACTTCAGGAGGGATAAATAAAGGAGGTAACCTGATCCTAGGACTCTGCAATGCTTAGCTGAGGATAATGTTTGCATAGGCATACTAATCACAAAATCATTGAATATTAATTAATCCTAAAATTTATGACATAATTATATTGGGGGACAGAGAAAGGAAGGCTGAGGGGATGGTTCCTCTGTAATGTAAAGTCAGCAGATAAAACACATGAATCAAAAGAGATCAGTAAACACACATTACTTAGAATTATGACCATGTAAATACCAGAAAAATAGCTTAAAAAGTTGAAAATAGTTGCTCTTAGAAAAAAACGGGGGATACGGAGAGCAGGAACCACTGTGTTTTGGCACAAGCCATTGGACAGTATTGCACCTTATATATATTGTACATGTACTGCTTGATAAAATAAAAATTACTTTAAATTTGTTGTGGACTTTATATTAACAAAGAACATTAGTCTTTCCCAATAATAGAGTTCAACTTTCTAGGGAGATTTCTAGAGCAATTTGAAAAGAATCTGAAGTAATTTGCTAAAGCAGCTGATTAGCTCTAGCCGATTTGGCTCAGCGGATAGAGCGCCTGCCAGAGGATCAAAGGGTTTGGATTCTGTTCAAGGGCACATACCTCGGTTGCAGGCGCCTTCCCAGCCTGGACCCTGGTCAGGGCGTGTGCAGAGGCAACCAATCGATGTGTTTCTCTCACATCAATGTTTCTCTCTGTCTTTCCCTCTCTCTTCCTCGCTCTCTAAAAATCAATGGAAAATTATCCTCAGGTAGGGATTTTAAATTTTTTTTAAAAAAATAAAAAATAGATGATTAATTCAAGAGGCCCTATAGGTACACACAGCAGATACCACAATTTGTCTTTACTCCTTTGTTTGTTTACTCGTTTTCAGGGGTTCGGAGTAAAAACATGTAAACAAAGATACATTGAGAGCAGCTCAGAAGCAAAAAGGAGACGGGACCACTTACCTCCGCGCTGTGAGGGGAGCAGGCAGGCCCTCTCCTTCAGCCATTTGCAGACCAGACCGCCTTTTTACCCCTGGAGTCCTAATTATCAGCCTGCCAGCCAAACAAATGATTTTCCCAATTCTAAGGTCATCGACTCTAAAACACACTATCAATCTAATAACAGCTTTGAGGCGGGCATGGAGAGAAGTGGTTGGCAAGCCTGCTTTGGCATGAATTGCAAAATGCACCCCAGTTGCCGCGATATTACTATGTGACGATCCTACTTCTAGCAGCCCAGACCCTTTGAAATGCCCTGGTTTTCCGTCTTCACACGTCCCACACCTCCCACCTGTCCTGCTGGCTTTGGTGTTCTGTGCGGCTGCACGCGGACACCTCACCCAGCGCCTCCTCCCAGACGGAGCCCTCTGCCTTCGGATGTACTGAGCGGAGGCTGCCAACCGCTCTCAGTGGAGCCCTCTCTAGGATTTGCCTTCCGCTCAAAAGAGGCCCTTTGCCCAAACACACACCCCTTCCCCGGGACTGCTGGCACCCCATGCCTGGCCTGGTAGGGGCGCGCAAGCTCAGCCTCTCCCTCCCGACCCTGCAGTTCCCCTGCCCCTCCAGCCTCTCCCTCCCGACCCTGTAGCTCCCCTGCCCCTCCAGCCTCCCCCTCCCGACCCTGCAGCTCCCCTGGCCCTCCAGCAGCGGATCCTGAGGCGCCCAGTAGAACCCCAGGATTCAAACCCCCTCAGACTCAGCTTCCTGGCATCCCACCGGGGACAAAATCTGATTTCAGACTTTGACCTCCGCCATCACGCGGAACGGAGGGGTTCTGGTGTTTAAGGTTCTGGCCTGGACATCAGTCCTCTCTGCACAAATGACAGCGGCCTGAAGCCGGACTCGCGCCCTGAGGCTGGGGCTGGGGCCGCCAAAGCCCAGGCCCGGGCGCCCAGTGCGCCTCCAGCACAGCCTGCGGTCCTACTGTGCTTAGCGGCGGGCCCGCCTGAGGGGTGGCGGCCTGGCGGTGTGGCCTGGGCTCCCGCCCCAGCCCCAGGGAAGAGGCCACTGCGTCCAAGCAACCAGGAAACCCCGAGGGGGAGCTCCAGGCGCCTCGGCTTCCCTTGGGGGCTGGAGGGGTGTCAGGGAAGTGCCCATGCCGTGCGCAGCGGGAAATGAGCTGGGGAGCAGGTTCCCGTCCAGCAGAAAGGGAATTCTCTGCCCTCCCACCCCCCACCCCGCATCCCCCGGCCCCCCGCGCCCTCCCTCCGCGCGCAGCCCGCCGGCTCTCTGGGCAGCTCCGGCCCGCAGTTTGGGCCTTTCTTTGGCGACAATTGGTGTGGAGCCCAGCCTGGCCCATCCCACCACCAGGCAGAGCGCGGTGCCGGGCACTCGGCCTCCAGGAGCACGACCTGCCCTCACGGCCCGGCCCCAGCGGGCCAGCCTCTCCCGCGCCGGTGCCTCGCCTCCTCCCCCGCGCGGGTTTGGGCAGCTTTGAGATTTAACATTTCAAATTATTTTTGATAGGGGTCCCATGGATGCCGATTTCTGGTTACCCCCCCCCCCCCCCCCCGAAGGTCCGAGTCTTCCATCCACCCCTCAGCAGCTCGCGGTGAATGGCGGTGCTCAGTGACCCGGGATGCCTCCGGACACAAAACACACGGCACATGCCTTCTGGTCTCCCTGGCAAACCCGCGCCCGCGCCGTCCGCGCCGCCGAGGGAGGGCTGCGGGGAGGGGAGGGCGTGCTTTGTTGTTTTGTTTTGTGTTTTGTTTTTCTAAGGAGAGGTCTCCCCCTCCTCCAAACAGTGAAACTTTCACTGTCATCTGTCCGCAAATCCACCCGTGAACTCCAATGCCGGCGAGTCTCGCTCACTGTCTGCGAGCCAGGGCCCTGCCTTCCCGCCGCCGGGCGGAGAGAGGGAGCCGGGTCCGCCCCACCCTGGCGAGGTAGCCCCGCAAATGTTTTCATGCGGATTCTTACTCCGTCTGTTCTGCTTTTTCTAACCCCAGTGTTCAAGAATCCTCTTTTCTTTAGGGATGGCCCATCTTTAATTTGGTGGAAAACTGGTTGAGTGGCTCAGCCCTTTCTCTCCGGATAAATTTTCCCTTCACCCCTGGAGGTGAAGCAGGAGGAGAATCGGGGCGGGCGGGGCGGGGGGGGGGGGGGTGCGGGGGGCAGCGCTCACGTTGTAAGTCTGTGAAGTGGCCCCTCTGCTGGGTGAGAGGGTGGTTCATCTCTCACTACACAGAAGTGGTGCCTGAATGCGTTGAGGTGAAAACGTTTGAGCGCAGGGTGGTCTACTTAAAACTGCCCCTATGATGCAACGCAACTTGAAAAGGAAACTTTCTCAGATGAGTCACTTATTTAACAATAATAATTAGCACGTGGGAATCCTGCTTAGAACACCCAGCAGAAGAATATTTTATTGATTCCTTAAGAATTTCCACACTGTGGCTGGGGCCTCAATCAAGGCTACATATTAAAGACTGACGTCAGTTTCATTTGTAGGAGATGGAGTAGGTGAGATTAAGTTACAACAGGTTAAGAAGAAAGGATTTAGTTTAAAGGACTTCACATCAGATCAGTAGGACATAGTTGTTCCAAAGGCCAATAAAATGTTGGGATGCATTAACACAAGCATCATCTCTCAAACAAAGGAGGTGACTATCCCCTTGCACTCTTCGATGGTCAGTCCATATTTGGAATATTTTTTCAGTTCGAGGTGATGAATTTTAAAAGACATTAACAAGCCACCCAAGATCATGAAAGATCTGGAAATCACACAAAAATAATTGTACCTAGATTATCCAGTTGAACAGGGTTTTGGGTTACATAGAATTGGAAAAGTTACTTAACCTCGCCTCTGTGTTCTCATCTATGAAAACGAGATAATAATACCCATATCATGGGGTTATTCTGTGGATTAAATAAAATCATTCATGTATACCTTGTGGCACGATGCCCAGCCCATAACATGTGTTCAATAAATATTAGGTATCATCATTAATACTGACAACAAAAATAGTCACTATATTACCTTATAGTTGCGTGGCATTTTCAGTTCGTAAATTGACTTTATATCATTACGTTTCTAATGTGCTCATGTAATGTGAGTTAGGCATTATTCTTCTCAGTTTCAGAAGAAACCTCATGTGCCCCAGGGGCCCATTCTTTGATGCTTAGCTGCTGAACACCCATCTGCTCTGCCCCCACCAAACAGCCCCTCAGCCCAGCTGGGGGGGGGAGGGGGGGGAAGCACTTTGCTCCTGAGGAGAGGGCTGTGGGCAGCCCCAGAGGCACCATTCCTGACAATAGACCTAGATCTGGCCAGTCCTTGAGATCACAAAGCTTTGGTCAATGTGACCTTTGTGGGTAGCTACATCCATAAGTGACCACGAGGGCACTGGACATTGCTGTCGCGCTCATTGCCTTGAGAGAGGAGACCCCCAAGCCGGCAGCAGTGCAGACCTGAGCCAGTGAGTTAGCTTCTGTGCACATCCGTTTCCCCAGCAGACAATCAGAGACCTTCCGGTACCGGGCAATTCCTGAATGAAATGTGTGAGCACATGAAAGCCCTTTGAAAAGACTAGAAAGCACCCACAACAGCATTGCTCAGGTAATTTCAAAGCAGATGATAACTAGCATTTAAGTATCAAAAACGCTCTAAGTCAGGGCTACATCAACAAGAGCAGACTTGTGTGAGAGTCACTGAGCAGGTCTTCATAACCAGACACTCATAAATGGAATCACTATTTGGCTCAGCGACTTAACCCGGAGTGGAGGCTCCAGCCTATCCCATGAGCCCAGAGCCTTCCAACATGGCAGCCTGGCTCCCCGAGTCCTGCCTTGGCCACCCACGCAAGCCCCTGGTTTCCCGCTCCATTTGGGGAATCTCTGAACTTCTCTGGTGTTCTGGTCTCTCACCCATCTCGGCCCTTTTCCACTTCTGCCTCAGGCACCCTTATCACTTCTGGTCATTCTTCTGGCACAAACCCTGGCCCCCAGAAACCCTCACTCAGGCCAGCCCCAGGCTCCAAGAATGGGGGCAAAGGGATTCAAATCTGCTCTCCACCGTTCACCTTCATCTTAGAAGGCACCTCAAGGTCATGGCATCTCTGAGGTCTGATCCTTAAAATGAGGTCTAAGGAAAAGCTCATGGCATTGGTCTTGGCAATCATTTCATGGATATGACACCAAAAGCACAGGCAACAAAAGCAAAAATAAACAAGTCAGACTACATCAAACTAAAAAGCTTCCGTAGCCCTGGCCGTTGGCTCAGTTGGTTGGAGCATCATCCTATACACCAAAAGGATGCAGGTTCGATCCTCAGTCAGGACACATACAGAAGACAACCAATTGATCTTCTCTCTGACATCAAGGGTTTCTCTCTCTTTCTCTCTCCCTCTCTCTGACTCTGTCACTCTCTCTCTCTTCCTCTCCCTCCCCTCTCTCTAAAATTAATAAGCATATCCTCGGGTGATGATTAAAAAATAAATCTTCTGCACAGCAAGAAAACCATCAGTAGGATAAAAAGGCAACTGACTGAATGGGAGGTCATATTTGTAAACTATCTACTACACTAATAAAAGAGAAACATGCAAATTGGTGTCACTCCGCTACGCCCACCAGCCAATCAGGATGAGTATGCAAATTAACCCAATAAAGATGGCAGTTAATTTTGCATATGCAAGCACGGAGCAAAGACTGAAGACAGTGTAGAAGGAAGCCAAGCGCTGCAGAAGGGAGCGAAGTGGTGGAGAAGGGAGGGAACGAGGCAGCGGACACGGGAGCAGAGCCAAGGCAGCGGACATGGGAGGGAGCCAAGGCAGCAGACACGGGAGTGGAGCTGAGGCAGTGGACACGGGAGCGGAGCCGAGGCAGCGGACACAGGAGGGAGTGAGGCAGTGGAGAAGGGAGCGAAGCCTGCCAAGGTGGGCTTCGCTCCCTTCTCTGCTTCACTCCAGCCGCAGGAAGCCCTATTCTTGCAGGAATCTTCCTGCAATGGGCCTCTAGTATATCTGATAAGAGATTTATTTCCAAAAAACATAAAGAACCCCTCCAACTCAGCAGAAAGAAAAAACTAATCACTTGATTTAAAAATGGGCAAAGGCCCAGCTAGTGTTGCTCAGTGGTTGAGCATCGACCTATGAGCCTGGAGGTCAGGGTTTAATTCCTGGTCAGGGCACATGCCCAGGTTGCAGGCTCAATCCCCAGTGTGGGGCGTGCAGGAGGCAGCCAGTCAATGAATCTCTCTCATCATTGATGTTTCTATCTCTCTCTCCCTCTGTCTCTGAAATCAATAAAAATTTATTTAAACAAATAATAAAATAAAATAAATGAAAATGGGCAAAGGCATTAAATAGACACTTCTCCAAAGATGATATTCAAATGCCTAACAGGTACATAAAAAGCTCCTCACCATTGCTCATCATCAGGGAAATGCAAACTAAAGCCACAATGAGATATCACCTCACATCTATCAGGATGGCTTTTATCAAAAAACAAGACAGGTGTTGACAAGGATGTGGAGAAATTGGAACCCTTAGACCCTATTGGTGGGATTGCAAAATGGAGCACAGATATGGAAAGTAGTATGGAGTTTCCTCAAAAAATTAAAAACAAGAACTGCCTTGTGGTCCAGCAATCCCACTTCTGGTTATTTGTCCAAAAGAATTGGGAGCAGGAGCTCCAGGAGACCTGAGCACTGCTATGTTCATTAGAGCCCCAGCCACAATAACCAAGATATGAAAACAGCCTAACTGCCCACCAACGGATGAAGGGATGAAGAAAATGTGGTTTATACACATACTAGAGGCCCAGCACACAAAATTCGTGCACAGGTAGGGTCCCTAGGCCTGGCTGGCAATGAGGGCCAATCTGGGCTTTCCAGCTGCCGGTCGAGGCCTCCCTTCATTCTGTGCCACCCCCTGGTGGTTAGCGCACATCATAGCGAGTGATCAAACTCCCGGTCCCCTGGTCGAACTCCCAAGGGGACATTTTGCATATTAGCCATATATATATATGTATATGGAATACTACCCTGCCTTAACAGGGAAGGAAATCCTACAGCAGGGGACAAGGTGGATGAAGCTGGGACATGATGCTAAGTGAAATCAGGCAGCCACAGAAGGACAAACACCGTGAATCCACCTGTACAGAGATCTAAAATGGTCAAGCTCATGGGAGCAGAGAATAAATAGAACTGTGTGTGCCAGGGGTCAGGGTGTGTGGGAAATGGGCATTTGCTACTCAACAGTTATAAATTTCAGTTATACAAGAAGAATAAATTCTGGGGATTCTCTGCACAACATTGCCTATAGATAAAAATACTGAATCGTACACTTAAAAATCTGCACAATGTAAGATGTACTTACATCTTATGTTAACTGTCCTTACAACAATCAATCAATCAATCAATAAATAATGAGGCCTAACCATCCTGGAAAGGAAAACTTCTTATTTAAGTGAGGTGCGTGCGCACACACATGTCTGTGTGTGTACATGTGCACACATGAGAGAGTGACAGGGAGAGATGATCTGTGTATCAGTTCAAATACACCCACATCCTTTCAGGTTGGGCAAGGTCAGACCAATACTCTGCTGTAGAATCAAGTCTCACAATGCCCGGAATAGGAAGAAACGGGTTCAAAGTTAATCAGTCACAAAAAAAGTATTGTGTGTGTGTGTATGTGTGTGTGTGTGTGTGTGCGTGTGTGTGTTTGAAAGGGATTACACCTCAAAGTTAACACTGGTTCTCTCTACATAATAGGTTAAAGGTATTTTTTCTCTGTTTTTCTCTACACTATATTCTCTAATTTAAAAAAAAAATGTTTGAGGCACTTGTATTAGTAAATAGTAAAGAACTAGTAAGAACCTTATAACAGCCTGGGGCTGTTGTAACTGGTTCATAACAACTAGCTCTCTCCCTGTTCCTTACCATCAATCTATGACTTATGTGGGGCAGCGCAGCACCCAGAAACCACTCTTTCGTTTGTATGGGGGGTGGCCACATGTCTCAGTTCTGTGGCTAAGATGTGAGTGAAAGTCACCGAGTGAGGCTTTAACTTGGTTCTTGTTATGATTTCCTTCTATCGAATGCTTGCAGCAACAGGAGACGTCTGTATAAAGCATGAATTCAAGCATTTTTCCTACCTAAGGAAACTTTAATCCAGACCTGCAGATCATGAAAGCCAGGTGGGCAAACACCTGGAAATAGCGTAGGGGCAGAGTCCTTAATAAGGTACAACACCCCTTTGCCCTCCTCACAAGAATGTGGGGCTGTGGTTAGACTCCAAATCTGGGGTCTTTTCATTGATCTAGACAAAGCAGTGGCAGCAGAGCGAGAGAAGGGAGGCAGGTGAGGTGGGAGCCTTTTCCTCTCCTAAATTCTGTAATTCAAAATACCACAAAGGGCCTTTGTTTAAGAATAAATACTGCGTGTTCCAAGCAATTCCCGGAATTTTTTAAATGGCTTCCATTTTCCTGGAGGAGAAGCTTGTAATGATCTGCTTGGCTCTCTGCCTTTACAGCCCTCAACGGGAGTCACTTAACCCCCAATTTGTAGGTTCAGCTCTGCTCCTACCCCTGTCCCCAGCGGGGAAAGGTACGTCACCATCTCCTGCCTGTCTTCCCAGTCACCTGGCTCATCTACAGAAAGCAAGACTCCCTGTTAGTCTCGGAGAGATGTCATTTACTCCTGGCTAGAAATAAAGAACAAAAGATATGCTTATTTTTTAAAGTCTGCTTATAAATATAACAACAAATGTGACACCTCAAAAAATAAGGTGTTCCAAAAAACACTCGCCTTCCCAGCTCTCCCGGGGTGGGGGACAGTTAATGCACCGGGACCTTCTACTTCCAATTGGTCACAGGAGGCGTTGGGGGTCCTTTCGGATTTATTCTAATCTTCCAGGAAACATTACATTTAAAGGAAGAAAAAATACTTTAAAAGTCATTCCATGAAGCCCTCACTATGCCAGCCTAAAATATACAGCCTCGTCCTTTAAAAAATGTGCACATTTCCATACGATTTCACTTTTACTCAGGTCAAAACTGTGCTTTTTTTTTTAATTTAAGGAAAGTAATTTGACGAAATTTGACAGCCCTAATGAATTAGGCTGAGGAAAATGTGGGAGGCTTTCATAGCAGCAGACCTGTGACATGAACGCTTATACATTGTCCTAGTGACAGACTTTCTAGCACAGCATATGCAGGTTGCCGAGGGAAGGTCAGCCTGGAGATGGTAAGAAAAGAGTATACTGCCAGCTCTGCTGGGTTCTGCTATTTGTTCATTAAAACGCACTGTCGCCCTAACCGGTTTTGCTCAGTGGATAGAGTATCAGCCTGCGGACTCAAGGGTCCCAGGTTTGATTCTGGTCAAGGGCATGTACCTTGGTTGCAGGCACATCCCCAGTAGGGAGTGTGCAGGAGGCAGCTGATCGATGTTTCTCTCTCATTGATGTTTCTAACTCTCTATTCCTCTTCCTTCCTCTCTGTAAAATATCAATAAAATATATTTTTTAAAAATAATAAAAAATAAAAATAAAACGCACTGTCAATCAGGTTGAAAAGAAATGTCTAATTAACACCTCAGGGTACCAAAAATTTAGTGTCACTCAGCTGCTATCCCCTTTTACAGCTGTATCTCTCTAAGCAATGCTATGCCTTTTTCACCTCTCCCCCCCATAGCAGAGTCCCTCCCCCATATTCTACTTGCTTATGATCAAAAGCATCCGAGAAATTGCAAAATGCATTGCATTACACAATTCCCTCTTTATAGCTATGAACAAACTAGAACTGGAGTTTCCAGCAACTTCTCTTCTTTTTATGCCCTGTATGCATGTGAGAACAAAATAGACAATGGAACATCACACAGACCCACAGATTTTCAGGCTGAGATCTCCCCATCCAAGATGTGGAAGAATGAAAGGGTTCTACCCCAAGCAAGTCTAGTCCTGGCTTCACCACTAAACAACTTCTGTGACCTTGGGGATGTTTTTCATAGCACAGAGCCTTAGCTTGGTCACTCATAAACTAGAGGTACGTAATATGCCTGCTACAAGGATTGCTTCAGAGACCACATGAGACAGGGTGGGAAAAAAAGGCTTTGTAACATTTAATGCACAATTATTATTACTGCAGTGTCAGCATAGGTAGGTGACTCCCGTATATTTTTGGTTCGTAGGAGGCCACCTGTGTCCTGATGCCTCCTGCAGTGTCATGGTCACTCAGCTCATTTCCAGGTCATGGGGACCTGGTGGAAGCTGAGGATGAGCCCAGGAATTTGGGGTTGAGGGAAGTTCTAGGAGGAGGGAATACAATACATATTTAGAGACTCTAAGGCTTAGAGTAGAATCCTCCCCACTCCCTTGACATCCAGGCTCCAAACACTGTTGGTTTCTCCACACATTCTTTCCATTCTCATCTCTCTTAGGCTCACAGCCTGGAGTGAATCTGATTGATCCTCTCCCCTCTCCCATGTCCCTTCGGCACATGGCTACCAGATTAGTCCTAGTTAAGCTCCACTTAGCATATGCCAGCCTCACTGCTTGACGATTTCAATGACTCCACTGTGTCTATACACAAAGCCCCACCTTCTTCACTGTCCCCACACTTATGCCACCATCTACTCTGCAGGCTTAGCTCCCATCACTTCCTTTTTAGCCTGCCTAGTTATGTTGACATTTCTTATTCCTTAATCATACTTCTAATCATCTCTTTTAGTTCTTCAAATATATTCAGCATAGGCATCAAATATTCTCTGTGATCATTCTAATGTTTGATATCTTTGCTGGTCTGGTTCTACTTTTGTTGTTTAGCTGATTCTCACTCATGGTGCCTGGTTTTCTCAAAGGTTCTCTGATTCCTTAAAAATCTAGATTTTTATTCTCTGTAATTTTATCTAAAGGAATTTGCTGAGGCCTGGATTTAAGTCACGTTCCTTCAGAGAGAGCTTTAGTTTGCATCTGCCAGGCATCACGGGCACTGTCAACCCTGGTCCTCTTTGAACTGAATTCTTGGCTTTGAGATTTACCAAATGGGCAGTGTGGATTTGGGCCTCACTCCTCCATAAGGTTATGAATTTTCAGGGATGATATTTTTTTCCAAAAGAGGGCAACTTTTCTTCCTGTGTCCCTTTGAAGGGGCAGGCTTTTGTGTAGGTCACCCACTAAAGGTGTCTCAGGGTTATGTGGGGTCTTCAATCTGACTTCCCTCGTCCACTGTTACCCTGTGCAGCCCTTTAAGACCAGTTCTCCAGCAGCCGGGGATTGACAACGGCCGGCAGAGCAGCAGCTGACTTAAGTGCTCATCCTTCATTTCATCCATCCTTTTCATAGTTTTTGGAATTTGAGGATTCCCCTTGCTTTTTTAAAACCAAGCTATACATTTGAAAAGCCTTGTGAAAATTAATCAAACATATTTAGGGACTTTGTAAGGGAATGCTTTTTCAAGACATCTAGTCTACCATGTTGCTAGTCTGTCTCTACAAGCCCCCTTGGGTCATCCAATTAATCTTGGTTTTCAAGCCTGATGCACATTGCGGACTCCTCACCATAGCTCATCATGTCGTTTATAATGCTAGAGCCGTCCTCGTCTGGCTACCACTTACCAAGGGCTTCAGATATGCCAAGTACAGAGCAAAGTATTTTTCATGTATTAAATAATTTAACTTCATAAAAACCTTAAGAGGTGACTCTCCTCAGCACCTATTTTTTAAGACTTTTTTTTTCTAGAGCAGTTTTAGTTTCACAGTAAAACTGAGAGGGTGGTACAGTGATATCTCATCTATTTCCGGCCCTAACATGTGTATTATCTCTCCCATTCTCAATATCCCCAACCAAAGTGAGACATTTTTTAAAATTAATGAACCTGCCTTAACTGGTTTGTCTCAGTGGATGGAGCATCCGCCTGGGGACTAAAGGGTCCCGGGTTCAATTCTGGTCAAGGGCACATGCCTGGGTTGAAGGCTTCTCCCCAGTAGAGGGCGTGCAGGAAGCAACCAATCAATGATTCTCTCTCATCATTGATGTTTCTATCTCTCTTTCCCTTTCTCTCTGAAATCAATAAAAATATATTTAAAATAAATAAATGAATAAAATTAATGAACCTGCATTTGACATGTCGTTGTCATCCTAAAGGCATACAGCTAATAGATTAACAGAGGCCAGATCCATATTGAGGACCACTGGATTCTAAACTCTGTACTAAAGACGATTAAACTAAACCATTTTTTAAGTTTTACATCTAGTTTTCATAGTTGTATAGCTTGTTCTCTGAGGGTAGAGAATAGGCCTCACATATTCTCAGCATCGAGCACAAAGTTATTTTCTCAACAAATATTAATTATTTACTTATTAAGCCAACATTTACATCTACTATGTGACAGACATTATACTAGCTAGCCTTGATGCTACAGAAAAGACAGACAGAAGCTGTGATCTTCAAAGAGCTCAGATCCAGTCATGGGTCTTAGAGTTCTGCTGAGATGGAATAGCTCTATTCCTCCCAGGTCCTCCCCTTACAATTAAAAATCCATGGACATCACACAACACAAAGGTGTAGGTAGTCTCTGGAAAAATGAAAAAGAGAAAGGCAGACTGCCTCAGGACCTTAAGACTTAAGGAATACACAATAGGACCTTACTAGACCTAACCAGAGAGATTTGGGGCAATATCCTCACACTTTTAGCAAGGAAATAGGAGGTTAATCTCCCACTCCATTCTTGCCCCAAAGAAGCAGGGAATGCTCCAATTGACACACTATGTGTTGTTGGCATAACCAGAGGGCAGCTGATCATCCATCCCCTGCCCCATGGAACCAGGTGGCAGTGATGCTATCCTACCACTATGCTAGGGCAAGAAAATGAAATAAAAGACATACAGACTGGAAAGACAGAAATAAACTGACCCTATTTGCAGATGACATGATTATCCATGTTGAAAACCCCAAGATATTTATACGCACACACACACACACACACACACACACACACCCTCCTAGAACTAAATTTAGCAAGATTGTAGCATGCAAAAGCAACACACAAACACCAATCACATTTCTATACATTAACAATGAGCATATGAAAAGTTATATTAAAAATACAGTATCATGTATAATTGTTCCAACTAGAATAAAATACTTAGGTATACGCTTAACAAAACATGCACAAGATTTGTATGTTGAAAATTACAAAATGCTTATGAAAGAAATCAAAGAAGACCCAAATAAATGGAGAGACACTGCATTCATGAATTGGAAGACTGAATATAATAAAGACATCATTTCTCCTTAAATTGATCTATAGGTTTAAAACAATTTCTATTAAAATCTCTGCAAGGTTTTTTTTATATAGACTCTAGAGGCCTGGTGCAGGATATTCGTGCACTGGGAGATGTGGGGGTCCCTTAGCCCGACCTGCACCCTCTCCAATCTGGGAGCCCTCAGGGGAGCCCTTTCCTATCCTGGAGTTTCTGTCTGTATTTGCAATCATATGAGCGAATTGTCTGAGACCCCAACTCAGTTTGGTTTGTTGCTCACAGAATAATAGAGGCTTTTTTTTTTCTTTGCTTCATTGCTGGAGATTTCCTGGAAGTTTTAGGATATCTTCCCTTTAATTTTTCCTAGACACTCTGATTTTACTTATGTCTCCCACCTTTGCTTTTCCTCCATCCCCCACCACAACAGTAACTTGCTCCAGGCTCACTTTGCTCTAGTGTCTAGGAGATCCGTCTGCCACCAGAACTACGATTCCCAGCATTCCTGGTGCTCCCCACACTCTGGGCTTCCACTTCCAGTCCTGGGGCTGCCACCAAAACTACTATTCCCAGAATTCCTGGTGCTCCCAAGATCTTGGTTTTCCCTTCCTGCTCTGTCCCCATCCCATGGCCTCCCACTCTGCCAAGTCCTCCAAGCCACCAGCTGTCCCTCTCTGCTCTCCGTCTGGCAGCTTGGGGAGCCAATTTCCCCAAGCTCCTCCACTCTCTGCCAGCTCTCCTGCTCTGCTCTCTGCCTGGTGCCTATGTATGCAAATTAACCCACCATCTTTGTCATGTTGATTTGCATACTCACTCCTGATTGGCTGGTGAGCATAGTGGAGGGACGGTCAATTTACATGTTTCTTTTTTATTATATAGGATAGCCAAGTTTATTGAAAAAATTATATCGAAGGGCACATGCTCTAGAGCAGTGGTCAGTAAACTGCGGCTCAGCAAACCGCGGCTCATGAGACACATGCGGCTCTTTGGCCCCTTGAGTGTGGCTCTTCCACAAAATACTGACTTCTGCACATGGGCCATGAAGTTTCAATCGCATCGTACGTGCGCACCCGCACGTGGTATTTTGTGGAAGAGCCACACTCAAGGGGCCAAAGAGCCGCATGTGGCTTGCGAGCCGCGGTTTGCTGACCATGGCTCTAGAGTAACTAAAACAATCTTGAGAAAGAAGAATAAAATGGGTGGAATTACTCTATTTAAGGCTTACTATAAAAGCTGCAGTAACACCATGTGACATTGGCAGAGACCAACACATAGATGAATGGAACAGAACAGAGAGCCCCTAAATAGACCCACACAAATAGTCTCAACTTATTTTTTCACAAATGTATGAAAGCGATCCAATGAAGGAAGGATAGCCTCTTCAACAAATGGTGCTGGAGCAATTACACTCTGACCTAAACCTCGTAACTGATATAAAAGTTAACAAAAATGGACCATGGAATTAAACATAAAATGTAAATTTATAAAACTTATGGAAAAAATATAAACTTCTTTAGAACCTGGAAATAGGTATAAAATTCATAGACTTGGTATCAGAAGCACAGTGCATAACAGAAAAAAAGTCATTTGGACCTCATCAAAATTCAAAATTTTTGTTCTGTGAAAGTGCATGTAAAGAACATGAAAAAACAAGCTACAGTCTTGGAGAAAATATTTACAAATCATATCTGACGACGGACTGGTATGTAGACTATATAAAGAAGACTTAAAAATAAACAGTAAGAAAAATCCAATTAGAAAATGGGCAAAAGACACAAACATATTTCAGCAAAAAGGATTTACAAATAGCAAATAAGGGTATGAAAAGATGTTCAACATCATTAGCCACCAGGTAAATGAAAAAAAATTAGAGCCACAACGAAATGTCAGTACACACCTATTAGAATGGCTACAGCTTTAAAAAGCCAGAACACCAAATACAGTCCTGGTAAGGATGTGGTGAGACGGGATGACTCACACGTTTCTGGTAGGAATGTAAAGCTGTGCAGCCACTCTAGAAAGCAAGGTGGTAGTTTCCTACAAAACTGAACGTGCTGCTGCCACATGACCCAGCAAGTGCACTCTTGGGCATCTATCCCAGAGAAAACTTACATTTACGCAAAGTCTGGACATAAATGTTCATCGCCGTTTTACTTGTAATAGCCAATATGTGGATGATTAAACAAACTTTGCTACATCCATCTGATGAACTACTATGCAGCAATAAAAAGGAACTATTTTGATACATGGAACATGCAACAACTTGGACGAATCTCCAGAGAACTATGCTAATTGAAAAAGACAGTCCCAAAAGGCCATGTACTGTCTTATTCCATTTCTATAACATTCTTGGAATGACAAAATTATATAAATGAGAAACAGATTCATGGTGGCCTGGGGTCAAGGATGGGGGGGTGGGAGAAAGTGTGGGTGGCTATAAAAAGGCACCATGACTGTATCAATGTCAATACCTGATGTAAGGTGTGATATTGTACATAATTTTGAAATATGTTACCATTGGGGGAAACTGGATAAACAGTATAGAGATCTCTCTGTATTGTTTCTTATAACTATATGGGATCTATAATTATCTTAAAATTAAAAACTTAATTTAAAAAAAAGTTTGTGCACACACACATACAATAATAGAATACAGAAATGTACATAGAGGGGGAAATGCAATTCTCCTTGTGTTAAGTGGAATTATAAGTGTTTTTATGGATGGGATGGCCTTTGGCCTGATTCTTGCAAAGTGAGTGGATGTTCTCCAGATGGACAGGGAAAGAGCAAGGGCATTGGAATTAGAGGAAATAGTTCCCCCAGATGGGTAGACAAAATTTTCCATGGAGAGAAACAAAGACGTTCTAGATGTATTATCTTTTTAACCGGCATTTCCAGGGGTGCCGAAGCCCCCCCAAGGAATCCAAGAACAGGGATGATCAGAAGACCGATTAACTTAAATGAACCGTGTCTGTGGCAACCATTTTAGTAAAGCAAATTAACTTGAGGATACAGAATTAGAAAATTTGGAGGTGACTTCTGAATTGTAATCAATATAATTATTTGTTGATGAAATCATTTTGTCCTCAAATATATTTAGGAAAAGTAAATGGGTCAATGCTTTCACTGGGACTCTGTGAGACAAGAGATTTCTACAATAGTGTATGACTGCAGGGGGTTTCATTTGTTGCAGCAAAGCGGCAGTGACACTAAGGGAATCTAACTTGCTCTCCCTGAACTCTCCCATCAGGTCGGTAGTTTGAATTCCAGAACACATCATCATTTTGAAACACAGGTCAGCACAAAGATGGGATTAAGATAAGCAAATTAACTTAATATCCTCATTGGAATGCAGCCCTTGCAAACAGTAGAATATTTCTGTGCTTACTGTTTTCTCATTATCTCATTTTCTAGAATGAATTAATCTGCCTGGAGAAGAGCCTCAAGGACCATTAGGGTACCTGGAAGTAGATTTTAAACCACAAAACCTGATGACACTCCAAAACTAATTCATGAGACTCTGCTCAGCATATCCTACTTTCTATTTAAAAAGGGGGGAGGGCTCATATATTCTTTTTAAAAAAATATATTTTATTGATTTTTTACAGAGAGGAAAGGAGAGGGATAGAGAGTTAGAAACATGGATCAGCTGCCTCCTGCTCATGTCCTACTGGGGATGTGCCCGCAACCAAGGTACATGTCCTTGACCGGAATCGAACCTGGGACCCTTCAGTCCGCAGGCTGACGCTCTATCCACTGATCCAAACTGGTGCTGGCGAGGGCTCATATTTTCATTGTCAGGTGTAAAATCAGCAAATTATATCATCAACTTTGACTGCATCTATCAGCAATGCAAATCTGAAGATGACAAAGTGCAGACATTGGCAGGTGGGCAGCTGCAACATGTCACAAAGGGCTGGCATGATTTGAAGTGTCATCCCATTCTGTTCTGCTGTCAGTGTTTAGTTCATCTAGGATGCTCCATCCATTTTCAGAGCCCAGTCTAAAGCTGAAGCTAGCTCGTTGAGCTTTTCTCAGGGCTGACTGGCTCTGGAAAAAAAATGAATGAGACCAGCTTTGTATCTGGCCTCCATCTCACTTTACAATTGATTTTCCTCCTTCACTTCTCTAAGCAGCCAGTATTCCCGCGCTCCCCTTCACAAGCCGCTTGCCCTCTCCTTGCAAGCTTATGTCGATTTGGCCTGTTGCCAGTCTGACCAGGGCAGGGCATCTGAAATGCAACTGAGTTATAGATGAGCTTTTGTTTTCAATTGACTTTGAGGAAAGACACAAACCAAAATGTGTGGGCCAAGGAGATAATTAATTTGGAGGTTGTACGATGATAAAATGCAGGTTGGTTTCCAGCTTTTCAAATAGCATCGTGGTGGGCTTCAAAGACGCAACAAACCTTTCACAAGGTCTTCCATCTGCCAGGGGCTGTGCTAGGCGCTGGGAATAACAAGAAGATGGAATCCATGCCTCCAGGTCGCTCAAAGTCTATGAAGAACACAGGGACCGAGGGAAACAATTACCACACACTATTCGTTGTTCCACCTGAGAGTTTCCATTGCATTACGCGGTTGGCACTTACCTCACACCATGGTTTCTCCAGCTCCTAACTCAGTGTCAGGCATATAGCAAGCTCTCAAAAAATATTTGATGAAATAATGAATGAATACACAAATGAACAAGCAAAACATTATTGAAGTACCAATATGGAGTGTGGCAGAAGCAATTAGCTCTGGCTGGAGGGAAAAGTAAGTCTTATTAGAGATGGTGATTTGAGCTGAGGCTTAAAGCATGTCTAGCACAGAACGTGACCTTGAATGAACCCACAATCAAATTCAGATTAATTCAACTGGGCAGAAGTTCAGGTGAAAAGGGGGCATTTGGAGGTAAGGGTGTTCCAGGCAGAAGTACCTCCAGCACCTAGCTTAGTGCCTGGCACATGGTGGGGACACAACAAGTATTTATTGAATGAATGAGTAAATAAATAGATTAATGCGCCAAGCAGCGTACACAAAGTCACCAGTGTTGTGAAAAGCAGGCACATTTGTGGAATGGTATATTTGAGAATTGAACATGGGTCCTAGAGCAAATTAAGCCTGAAACATTGCTGGAGGCAAAAAAAAAAAATGACAAAACTGAAGCTATCGTACTTCAGGCACATCCTGAGAGGGCAGAGTTTTTTGTAAACAATCACAATGCTGGGAAAAATAGAAGGCAGAGGAGAAGAGGTGACCAAAGATGAGGTGGACTGACTCCGTAAAAGAAGCCATGGGCATGAGCCTGCAGGAGCCGGGCAGGGCTGTTGAGGACAGGACATTGTGGACAGCTCTCATTCATTGAGTTGCCAGGAGTCAGCGCTGACTCAGTGGTATATAACACACACATATTTGGAAAATTATCTACAATAAAGGGTGTCCCAAAATTCACGCAAGATTTGAATTTTGCATGAGCATTAACAACAACAAAAAATGAAAGCCTAATTTTTACTTGGTTTATTGAATCAGATTCTAATATCTGTTGCCCTTTGATTTCAATCCCTTCAATTTGATAAGCATTACCAAGTACCAATTATGGCCCAGGAGCAGGGACAATGAAGACCAATGAAGACCACGGCTTTGCATATGTGCCAGCAAAGCCGTGGAGGCCATTTACCTGATGTGCTATTCCATACATAACCCTATACTGTATACTTTATGAATCAATAAAAAAAATTACAATTTTTAATTATAAACCTGTGTTTTCTATCAAAATTACTTCTTGCGTGAATTTTGGGACACCCTATAATAAAAGCGTAAATGCTAATTAGACTGGACGTCCTTCTGGACATTCTTCCGGACATCCTTCCGGACAACCTTCCAGATGAAGCCGAGGCTGCAAGGGAAGCCCGGGCCCTGGGTGCCAGTCGGTGGCTGGAGGAAAGCTGGTGCCAGCAACCAGGGGAAGGAAGGCCTACTCTTGCATGAATTTCATGCATCAGGCCTCTAATATAATTATAAAAAAGAGGTGGTTAGAGCTGAAAAAATGGAGAGTACAAGAAAAGTGTAATGTAAGGAACAGAGCTGCTTGGAAATAGAGGAACTGGGCATGGAGAAAAGAAAATTTTAAATAAGAGCATGTGAATAGTCCAGGGACTACAGAGTTGGAGGCCTGACAGGTGTGAGGAATAAATTTAAGGATCACATGTCACCAGGGTTAAGAGAGTCTTCAGGTAATGCCTCTGACTGGGGATACCAGTGTGATAAATAATTAAGGAAAGATAAGACTCAAAGGATCATGATCCAGAAGGAGCTGACCCATAAAGAAAATAAAAAGAAGAGGCAGGAAAAATTTGATTGCCCCTAAGCTGGATCAAGTCTGAGTGAGCTTTATTAGACTCTGTATTAGTTATCTATTGCTGCATAACAATTACTTCAAAAGTTAGTGTTGGTAAGCAATAACCTTTTATGACCTCACACAGATCCTGTGAGTCAGAATTCAAGGCAGTTGAGTGGGTGGTTCTGGCCCAAGGTCTCTCATGAGGCTGCACTGAAGAGGTTGGCTGGGGCTGGAGAGTAACCCAATCACATGTTTGAGGGAGGCCTCAGTTTTACCCGACACCCACCTTTCCATACAGCTACTTGATGTCCTCAGGGCATGTGGTTTGCTCCCTCCAGAAAAAGTATTTCAAAGGAAGGCAAAGGGAAGTTGCAGTATCTTTGTGATCTAGCTTTGGAAATCAGACTCCATGATTTCTGCAAGATCCTTTTGGCTACAGCTCAGCCCTCTTCAAAGTAGGTCCTCTACAAGGGTGAATACTGGGTGGCCAGCATCAGTGGGGCTATCTAAGAGGCTGTGATGGAGGCTAATTACCACAAATTGCATTCCATAATTACCTAATCTGATGTCGTTCTCTAGATTTCTCAGGCAGGCAGGTTCAACAAGAGGTGAAAAAAGTAGACTTCTACAGCTCCAGGCTTATGTTATTCTTCTCTTAGATGATAATCACTTTAAAAGGAAAATACTGCTTCCTGATAGTGCTAGCCAGGCTCCCAAAGGTGAGGCTCATTGGCCTGGCATGGATCATGTAAACAACCAGAAACCAAACCACTGTGATAATGTGGGGGGAAGATGTCCACATAGGAACAGTTCCATCTGAACTGCACGGACTGAGCCTGAGGGGTCCATCAGCAGTGTGGCAGGGCAATGAAATCTGGCTGGTTCTGGTTCTGGCATGGTTCTCCAAAAAAGAGGAGAAACAAGGCAAACAATAGAAAAGGTGGCATGTGCCCTCTACAATCCAGGTGTTAAAAAGAAAAAAGCCCACTCTGCCTAGAATAACATCACATCTTGTATTCTCCTTGTCTTTTTTCATCAATATATATTGTCATCAGAACAGATTGCAAATGTAGATATAGCACCCTACAAAGGATGTGTAAGACCTGTAAACTAAAAACTATGAAATATGATTGAGAGAATTAAAGAGAACCTAAATAAATGCAGAGATATACTATGTTCATTGATTGAAAGAGAATATTGTTATGTCAGTTATCCCTAAAGTAATCTATAAATTCAATGCAATCTACATCAAAATCTCAGAGGACCTTTCATTTCAACTAAATTGATAAGGGTATTATGAAATGTATATGGAAATGCCAAGGACCTAGAATAGCTAAAGCAACTAAGATGTGAAATGTATCAGGCTCATCTTTCAAAATGGTAGCCCACAGTAACCCTCTGGGGAAGGTCATTATTGTTAAATATAACTTGTGGGTGTCCGTCGACTGTATCCCCAGAGCCATGCTTCCACTGGGAGCACCATGAGTTTATAAGACATTTGTGATAGCATCAGGTACCAAGTCAATAAAGGAAGGAAGTGCCCTAGCCAGTTTGGCTCAGTGGATAGAGCATCAGCCTGCGGACTGAAGGGTCCCAGGTTCGATTCCAGTCAAGGGCACATGCCCAGGTTGCGGGCTCGGTCCCCAATGTGGGGGGCAGGAGGCAGACGATCAGTGATTCTCTCTCATCATTGATGTTTCTGTCTCTCTCTCCCTCTCCCTTCCTCCCTGAAATCAATAAAAATGTATATTAAAAAAAAAAAAGGAAAGAAGTGTTAGCAAACCTGTTAAATCTGTAAGACACAAATAACAAATTCCACTTCCTTGTGTGGGTGTCTGCCTCACACACATGCTAAGAATTTTTACCTCTGAGTGTTTGGTGAATCCAGAGAGCAAGAAATATAGGGATTGAGAGTGCTCCCTGTTCAAATGGTAACGCCACACCCCTAAGTAACCCCAGGTGGTGTGTGGGAAAGAAGTTTCTGGCATGTGGTGTAAAAATCGAGTTGATATTTTACTTCCATCTGTTTTAACATGGAGAGATGGTAAATCATATACCAATTATTAGCAGCAATTAGTCCCAGACCAGTGGGTTCTGGTACCCTAACACAGCAGTAAGTAACATCTACAATATGGAACTGGCATGGAGACTTCATTTCATTTATTTAGTTTTATTTTTCTTCCATCTTTTTATGCATGGAGCACACTGGTGCCATTCAATATTTATAGAATTGATCCCAATTTTATTTAGGAGTTGAAGCAGATACATTTCTCCTTTGGTGTTTAAAAACTTACTGAATTTCAGTTTGAAATTACCAAGTCGATCTGGCTCCTCCCTCCTTGAACCGGTTCAAGGTGAGGATTTTTCCTCGCTACTGTCAAGGTATGCAGGTCTATTAAGCACACAATTTTCCAGGCTCCCTCTTCCCACAGATACTTTGAGTTCTCACTTTTTCCATGAAAGCCGGAAATGTGACAAACAAAATTGGAGCGACTGTCAAAGGGTGGTTCTTCAGGAGAGGAGAGACCAGCGCACAGGGCAGAGCGAGCTGCTGCGAATGTCAAAGGCGCTGGGAGAGAGAGTTCCAAAGCGCTGCCGGCGTTTTGTGCCCCGTCATTAAGAAGAGGTTCGTGCTCAGGCCCTCTGGATCCGCCAGCAGACTCTTCCCCTGGTCATTCCCACCCTGGTCCGGGTCGGGCTGCTCAGAGGGCGGGGCTTGTAATGTTCAGAGTAGACCTGCGCATTGAGGGCCGGGTTTCCACAGTCACTTTCCAGATCGGAAGGAGCACGTGACAGACTGCATCTTGTTGACACATGATGTGGGCGTATTTATGTAGGGCTCTGTTAGACCCGCAGCCTGCCAGCCTGGCTAACTGCCCAGGCTTTTCCTCCCTAGAAATTTCCAGGGGAAGTGGTAGGGGCGGGTGCAGTAAGGGTGGAGGTATGGAGAGATTCCTGTGGCCCCAGGTGTGATGACAGGGAGGCCAGAAAATGTCATCGAGCCTTGGCATTTTGGAGACACTGGGTTCTGCAAAAGGTGAGGAAAGTTCCCCTGGCCAGGTGGCTCAGTGGGTTGGAGCATCGTCCCATACACCCAAAAGTTGCGAGTTGTATTTCAGTCAGGTCACATACCTGGGTTGTGGGTTCAATCCCCAGTCTGGGTGCATCGACACCAACTGATTGATGTTTCTCTCTCTTTCTCTAATATCAGAAAGAAAAAAAATATATATCCTCAGGTGAGGACTTTTTAAAAAGTGGGGAAAGTGGGTTTTTATTTCATTACTTGTAGAAATATCAAGAGTATAGTGTCCCCCAAAGCATTTTCCTGTAACTAATTCAGGCAACATTTCTTGGATCCAATTGAGCCTGGAATGTGTCAGGTGCTGGGAGCATAAAGGGATGTCTTTCTCTTTGAGCAGAGGTTAGGCAGACACAGAATTCCTCAGGAAGCTGGTGGACACACAATGAGTGTTACGGGCACATGCATCAACTAGGATGTGTGGGTGGGAATAATAGAAAGCCTGGTTCAAACAGGCTCACATGAGCAAAGAGGCCTCCTGGCTCCCTGGAGTGAAAGTCTACCAACAAGGCATCCCAAGCTTGGTCAGAGGCTGGACCATATCACCAAGACCTCGGTTTCTGTTCTGTTTTCCGAGCTGCTTCCTGCTCCTCTCGTGGTCCCAGCATGACCGCCACCAGATTCCAGGACTTCAGGCTTCTGCCCACATCCAGCAGGAAAGAAAGTGTGATTTTACCAAACCATTCCCCCAAATGTCCTGAGAACTATCCTGACTGAACCAGGGTGGGTCAGATGACTCCCCCCCCCCCCCCCCCCCCCCCAGGAAGCAGTCACTGTGGCCAGGAGATGGAATGCATGATCTGAATTAACCTTGAGGTCACATGTCAACCACAGAGTAGGAAAATAGTTCAATTTGTCAGTCAGTATGTGTTTGGGATGCTGGGTGCAAATGATGAGGGGACATCTGACTCTCTACCTGAGGAGGGGATGGTGTGGGTGGGAAAGAGGAGGTTGGGGAACATGTCACAGAAGAGATGTTGTCTGGGACCCGGATATGAAAAATCTTGAATGCCATGATGAGAAATGTGGACCTTCACACTATGAAGAAAGAAGTTGTTAAAGCAAATCCATAGCGTAAGCCAGATGGACATATTCATGTCAAGAGGTAATTTTCAAAATGTTGAAAGATGACTCTCATATAAATATAGGATGAGTACATGTCAAAAATTTTACTCAGCTTCTTAACTAATGAGGGCTCTGGCAAGAGTGTAGAGCTGGTTTGAAGAGGCCCTGAGGGAAGGGTTTCTCCAGCTCATCAGGAAAGGCAGTTTAAAAAGGTTAGAGCCTCATCACTGGTGAGATAGAAAACTGTTCACATACTTCAGAGCAGTGAGATCATAACCTTTGGGGTTATCTTTTCTTTTTTTTTCTTTTTTAAATAAATCTTTATTGTTCAGATTATTACAGATGTTCCTCTTTTTCCCCCCCATAGCTCCCCTCCACCTGGTTTCCCCCCCACCCACCCCATCCCCTTACCCCCCTTACTGTCCTCATCCATAGGTGTAAGATTTTTGTCCAAACTCTTCCCGCACCCTTCACACTCCCTTCCCCCTGAGAATTGTCAGTCCACTCCCTTTCTATGACCCTGCTTCTATTATATTCACCAGTTTATTCTGTTCATCAGATTTCTTTATTGACTTAATTTTTAGACTCACTTGTTGATAGATATGTATTTGTTGTCCCTTTGTTATTCATTTTTATCTTTACCTTTTTCTTCTTCCTCTTCTTAAAGAATACCCTTCAGCATTTCATATAATCCTGGTTTGGTGGTGATGAACTCCTTTAGCTTTTTCTTGTCTGTGAAGCTCTTTATCTGACCTTCAATTCTACATGATAGCTTTTCGGGGTAGAGTAATCTTGGTTGTAGGTTCTTGCTATTCATCACTTTGAATATTTCTTGCCACTCCCTTCTGGCCTGCATGGTTTCTGTTGAGAAATCAGCTGACAGTCGTATGGGTACTCCCTTGTAGGTAAATAACTGTTTTTCTCTTGCTGCTTTTAATATTCTCTCTCTGTCTTCTGCCCTTGGCATTTTAATTATGATGTGTCTTGGTGTGGTCCTCTGTGTATTCCTCTTATTTGGGGTTCTCTTCGCTTCCTGGACTTGTAAGTCTATTTCTTTCATCAGGTAGGGGAAGTTTTCTGTCATTATTTCTTCTAATAGGCTTTCAATATCTTGCTATCTCTCTTCTTCTGGCACCCCCATAATTCAGATGTTGGTAAGTTTGAAGTTGTTCCAGAGGCTCCTTACACTATCTTCATATTTTTGGATTTTTTTTCTTTTTGCTTTTCTGGTTGGGTGTCTTTTGCTTCTTCATATTTCAAATCTTTGACTTGATTCTTGGGATCCTCTAGTCTTCTGTTGGATCTCTGTATATTATTCTTTATTTCAGTCAGTGTATGCTTAATTTCTGATTGGTCCTTTTCCTTTTTTTTTTTTTTTTTTTGCATTCTCATTAAGATCCTTGAAGGTCTCACTAAGTTCCTCGGAGGTTTGTAGAAGATTCTTGAGTAACCTTATAACTGTAGTTTTGAACTCTAAATCCAGTAATTTGCTTTCCTCCATTTCTTTCATTTGTGACATCTTTCTTTGTCTCTGCATTTTGGCTGCTTCCCTGTGTTGATAGAGTGGCTTTGTGTGGTAGGTGTCCTATTGGGCCCAGTGGCTCAGCCTCCCCAATCATCTGAGGTGGACACTCTTGGTGCACCCCTTTGTGGGCTGGGTGTACAGTCTTGTTGTAGTTAAGCCTTGATTGCTGTTGGTATCGCTGGGAGGAAATGACATCCAGGCCAATTGACTGCAAGGACCCGCTGTGTCTATAGTGGAAGAACTGCTGTGCTGAGACACCCTTATGGGGCAGGACTTGCTTTAGTGGGGCTTTGGTGCTCACTGAGTCTGCCTCTTGGGTATGTCACTAATGGATGTGAGGAGTTGAAATCTGGTATCTGACCCCTGGGTACACTGGCTCCTGGCTCTCCAAGGAAGTGCAAATTCAACCACTGTGTAAGTCTGCCCAGCAGGCGCTACCGTGAGATCTGCAGATTTCTCCTCTTTGGGGTTTGGAGATTTTGGAGCTCTCTGACCCAGCTTCAGTTTGTTAGGTTAGGCTGCAAATGGGCAAGTGATTAATTTGCGCCCCTGCGCACAGTTTGGGTGGAGCTGTAAATTGAGTGGTAGGTGTCCTATTGGGCCCAGTGGCTCAGCCTCCCCAATCACCTGAGGTGGACACTCTTGGTGCACCCCTTTGTGGGCTGGGTACCTAGAGTCTCGCCAGAAACAAGTTCAGTGCAGTCGGGGGCTTGTATCTCCCGATTGAAAAAAAACCGTGCAGCCCGGTTTGCGCGTCTCTGTACCTCTGCTCTTGGTGCCTCCGCACCTCCTACCCAGCCTCAATGTGCTTTTTTCTTTCCTTCTAGTTGTAGAACTTCCACTCATCCAGCTTTCCCACAGTTCTGGATGACCACCGTTTAGTCTTTTAGTTGTAGTTTTAATGTGGTTGTGGGTAGTGGCACGTATAAGTATATACCTTATGCTGCCATCTTGGTGGTCCTGGGGTTATCTTCTCTACCTGAGAGATACAACATGAATTTCTGCAGGGCAGTAAGCAAATCTAAACGTTAACTGCGTAGAGTCAGTTTATAATTAACTAGAGGCCCAGTGCATGAAATTTGCACGGGGGGGGAGGGGGGGCGTTCCCTCAGCCCAGCCTGCACCCTCTCCAATTGGAAACCCCTTGGGAGATGTCCAACTACTGGTTTAGGCCTGATCCTGGCAGTTGGACATCCCTCATGCAATCTGGGACCACTGGCTCCTAACTGCTTACCTGCCTGCCTGCCTGATCGCCCCTAACTGCCTCTGCCTGCCAGCCTGATCACTCCTAACTGCCCTCCCCTCCCGGCCTGGTTGTTCCCAACTGCCCTCCCCTGCAGGCCTGATCTTGCCCCCAGCTGCCCTCCTCTGCTGGCCAATTTGGTTCTGATTGGTCAGTTTCTATGCCAGTCAGCGTCAAAAGCTCCACCTCCTAGGCAGCCATTGGCTCCCCACAGCACCCACATTTGGTTCTGATTGGTCAGTTTTTATGCCAGTCAGTGTCAGAAGCTCCACCTCCTAGGCAGCCATTGGTTCTTCACAGCAACCACATTTGGTTCTGATTGGTTGGTTCCTATGCCAATCAATGTCAAAAGCTCCGCCTCATGGGCAGCCATTGGCTCTTCACAGCACCCAGATTTAATTCTGATTGATCAGTTCCTATGCCAGTCAGCATCAAAAGCTCTGCCTCCTAGACAACCATTGGTTCTTCACAGTACCTACATTGGTTCTGATTGGTCGGTTTCTATACCAGTCAGCATCTCTGAGCCATCTCTGGGCCTGATCAGAGAGGCAGGGCTGAACAGCAACCCCCACAGAGGCCAGGAGAGAAAGAAAGGCCCGGCTGCTGGCGAAGCCCGGAAAGAAAGAAGGAGAGAAAGAGAGAGGCAAGTACTGAACAACAGCTGCCACTGAGGCTGCGGATCTTTGGGTCTCAGCCCCCTGGGTAGTCAGTGCTGGGTCACCAGGCTGCAGCAGGGCAGTCAGTGCTGGGTTCCCACAGCAACCCAACTGACAGAAGGACTTCCGGGTTGGTCAGCCTTTGGTGGTGATCGGTCGTTACAACCCTGGACTTTTATATATTCGGACTAGAGGCACAGTGCACAAAAATTTGTGCACCTGGGGGGGTCCCTCAGCCCAGCCTATGCCCTCTTGCAGTCTGGGACCCCTTGGAGGATGTCCACCTGCTGGCTTAGGCCCACTCCCTGGGGGATCGGGCCCAAGCTGGCAGTCAGACTCCCTCTGGCAGCCCAGCAGCCTTCGGGGGATGTCCACTTGCCAGCAGGGAGCAGGCCTAAGCTGTAGTCGGACATCCTTAGCACTGCTGAGGAGGCGGGAGAGACTCCCACCACCACTGCTGTACTGGCAGCCATCAGCCTGGCTTGTGGCTGAGCAGAGCTCCCCCTGTGGGAGGGCATGACCACCAGGGGGCAGCTCCTGCATTGAGTGTCTGCCCCCTAGTGGTCAGTGTGTGTTATAGTGACCAGTCATTCCCAGTCGTTCTGCTGTTAGGGTCAGTTTGCATATTACCCTTTTATTATATAGGATAGAGGCCTGGTGCATGGGTGGGGGCCAGCTGGTTTGCCCTGAAGGGTGTCCCGGATCAGGGTGGGGGTCCCTCTTGGGTGTCTGGCCAGCCTGGGTGAGGGGCTGATGGGTGTTTGCAGGCTGGTCGCACCCCCTTCAGGGTGGGGGTCCCTACTGGGGTGCCTGGCCAGCCTGGGTGAGGGGCTAATGGCTATCTGCAGCTGGTCACACCCCCTTCAGGGTGGGGATCCTCACTGGGGTGCCTGGCCAGTCTGGGTGAGGGGCTGATGGCTGTTTGCAGGCTGGCCACACCCCCTTCAGGTTGGGGTCCCCACTGGGGTGCCTGGCCAGCCTGGGTGAGGGGCTGATGGCTATTTACAGGCTGGCCACACCCCCTTTAGGGTGGGGGGTCCCCACTGGGGTGCCTGGCCAGTCTGGGTGAGGGGCTGAGGGCCGTTTTCAGGCTGGCCAAGCCCCCCAGCGATGGAAGCTCCCAGCCTCTCCTTTTTAAAAAAAAAAAAAAAAAATATATATATATATATATATATATATATATATATATATATATATTATTGATTTTTTACAGAGAGGAAGGGAAAGGGATAGAGAGTTAGAAACATTGATTAGAGAGAAACATCGATCAGCTGCCTCCTGCACACTTCCTACTGGGGATGTGCCCACAACCAAGGTACATGCCCTTGACCAGAATCGAACCTGGGACCCTTGAGTCCACAGACCAACGCTCTATCCACTGAGCCAAACCGGCTAGGGCTTTTTTTTTATTCTGGGATTTATTTACCTTCTATAATTGAAACTTTGTAGCCTTGAGAGGAGCTCAGAGCCAGCCAAGGTGGGTGGGAGGGAAGCCTCCTGCTCGCTCCAGCTCTGTGGCCGGGGCCGGCTGAAAGCAGGTATCTGGGGTTTATTTACCTTCTATAATTGAAACTTTGTTGCCTTGAGTGGAGCTCAGAGCCAGGCCGTGGCAAGCAGGAAGCTTGGCTTTCTCCGTCATTGGGGCAACCAAGCCTCCTGCTTGCTCCATCTCTGTGGCTGCCAGCTGCCATCTTGGTTGGGTTAATTTGCATATAGTCGCTCTGATCGGCTGGCAGGCGTGGCTTAAGGTGTAGCGAAGGTATGGTCAATTTGCATGTTTGTCTTTTATTAGTGTAGATATTAACAAGCAAAGTAAAATAATAGTACAAGTCAGTGGCATGAAAAAAGATAGTCATCTTCATGGCCTTATTTCAAAGTTTTGGATAGTTTTCCTTAGCACCAGAGTAATCTGTTTAAGACATTTCCCCTTTTTAAATGAACTTAGGCATTATAGCACTTGCATGTCAGTGAATACTGCTCATCGTAATGGTTTTATTAGTCATGAAAGGGCGCTGGAGGACATGTGCTCGAGAGAAGAGACATTTTGACCAATTCCCAGAGTTGGGAGTAGGTGAATTCAGCCACCCACCACTAGAAGGAGAGGTCCCCTGCTCTCGGCTGACAGGAGAGCTAGAAAGGGAGGTCAGCAGAAATGAGAAGGCTCAGGGACCTCAGTGCCCACAGAGACCCTTTTTCCAGGGGGTTATCACGAACCAGATGGAGTGGAAATCAGGGCCTGTTCTGACACTGCCAGGCAAGGAGGCGGCAATTCTGAATCCGGGCGAGGCTGCCACAGTCCCGCCTCCTGGCCCCTCTCTTGCCCATGAAGTGTTTTGGTTACAAGGGAAAGATATTCTACACACTCAATAATTAAGTACAGCCAAGCTAAGCCATGTTTAGACCTACATTTTTGGATAACAGATTTATTAATGGGCTGGTTGAGAGAATTGAACCATTTGGTGTTTGGGAAAATTGGAAATGTTTAAAATAAATACTTGGCATCCTTTCTTTCCAACTGCTGCAATATGTTCATTACTTGTAGGAGTAAAATTTTCATGGTAAGAATTAATTTAATAGAAATCTCTTAGCAGCTTTTCACTAAAAATATACTATAAATATTAAAAGTCTATTTATTTTTACAAAATGGAAAGCATTTATTTCAAAAACAGCTCACCAGCCCAAAGACATTTTTTTAATTGTTAGAGTCCTAGGTGTAATAGTTATCATGCCATAGGGAATATATGCCATCCACACACCCCTGAAAAAAACCAAGGTTGCCACACTTATCAAATAAAAATACCATATGCTAAGTTAATGGTGAATGTCAGGAAAACAATGAATAACTTTTTAGTGTAAGTAGGTCCCATCCAATATTTGGGACATACTTGTGGGAGGAAGAAAAATGGCCCACAAAGATCTCCATTTTCTAATCTCTCTGGAATCTGTGAAAATGTCACCTTACATGGCAAAAGGGACTTTGTAGATATGGTTAAGCTAAGGCTCTTCAGATGGGGAGATTCTGGATTATCACAAGGGTCCTTATAAGAGACAGGGGGAGGGTCAGGCACAGAGAGAGATTGGAGCTGCTACCATTCTGGCATTGAAGATGGAAGAGGGTCCATGAGTCGAAGCGTGCAGTGGCTTCTAGAATAGGCAAGGAAACAGATTCTCCGTTAGAGCTTTCAGAAGAAATGCAGCCCTGCCAACACCTTGATTTTTTTTTAATTTATTAAATTGATTGGGGTGACATTGGTCAACACGAACATAAAGATTTCAGGTGTGGGTTTCTATGTTACAAGATCTGTATATTGGACCATGTGTCCACCAACCAGAGTCAAATCTTCTCCTGTCACTTTATATCAGGATCCCCTTCTCTCCCCACCCCCTTCCCTATGGCAACCACCACACTGCTGTTTGTGTTCATGTGTTTCAGTTTTATAGCCCACATATGAGTGGAATCATATGGTTCTTAGCTTTTTCTGACTAATTTATTTCACTTAGCATAATGTTCTAAAGGTCCATCCATGTTGTTGCAAATGGTGTCATTTCACCCTTTCTTATGGCTGAGTAGTATTCCAATTTGTATATGTACCACATCTTCTTTATCCAGTCCTCTATCGCAGGACACTTTGGCTGTTTCCATGTCTTGGCCACCATGAATAATGCTGCAGTGAACATAGGAGTTCATATATCTTTGAGGATTCATGATTTTGAAGTTTTTGGGGTATAAACCCAGGAGTGGCTTCAAATAACAGATTTATCTCACAGTTCTGGAGGTCAAGAGTTCAAAGTAGGTTTCATTGGGCTAAAAGCTAAGTGCCACGGGGCTGCATTCCTTCTAGAGACTACTGAACCCATTTCCTGGCCTTTGCTGCTCACTCTCCTTGGCCCACGGCACCAGACTGCTTTCCACAGTGGTTGTACTAGTCTACATTCCCACCAGCAGGGGATGAGGGTTCCCTTTTTTCCACAACCTCTCCAACACTTGTTATTGCTGTCTTGTTGATAATGGCCACTCTACAGATGAGTGGATTGAAAAACTGTGGTACATCTACACAATGGAATACTATGCTGCTATAAAAAAGAAGGAACTTTTACCATTTGCAACAGCATGGATGGAACTGGAGAGCATTATGCTAAGTGAAATAAGCCAGCTAGAGAAAGATAGATATCACATGATCTCACTCATATGTGGGATATAATGATCAATATAATTTTATGAACAAAAATAGATCCAGAGACAAATGGCGGGGGGGGGGGGGGTGGCGAGGGGGGGGGTTAGAGAGCAACCAAAGGACTTGTATGCATGCATACTAGCATAACCAATGGACACAGACACTGGGGTGGTGGGGGCTTGTCCAGGGTGGGAATGGTTGGGGGGTCAATTGGGGAAAAAGGAGATATATGTAAAGCTTAAGATAATAAAGAAAAATCAACAAACAACATTGCTGGCAAGAATGCGGAGAAAAGGGAACCATAGTTTACCGCTGGTGGGGATGTAGATTGGTGCAGCCACTATGGAAAACAGTATGGAGGTTCCTCAAAAAATTAAAAGTGGAACTTCCATTTGACCCAGCAATCCCACTTCTGGGAATATAGCCTAAAGATCTAGAAACACAAATCAGAAAGAATATGTGCACCCCTATGTTTATAACAGTGTTATTTACAATAGCTAAGATTTGGAAACAACCCAAGTGCCCATCAGTAGATGAGTGGATAAAAAAGCTGTGGGACAGCCTGGCCGGTGTTGCTCATGCTTGAGTGTGGTCGACCTATGAACGAGGAGGTCATAGTTCGATTCCCAGTCAGGGCATATGCCTGGGTTATGGGCTCGATCCCCAGTGTGGGGCGTGCATGAGGCAGCCAATCAATGATTCTCTCTCATCATCGATGTTTCTCTCTCTCCCTCTCCTTTCCTCCCTGAAATCATTAAAAAATATATAGTTTTTAAAAAGCTGTGGGACATTTACACAATGGAATACTATGCAGCTATAAAAAGGAGGGATCTCTTACCCTTTGGGACAGCATGGATGGACCTGGAGAATATTATGAAATAAGCCAAAGCGTGTTTCCTGAGCCAGCAGCAAGTGTGTCACCTGCAAGTGTGTTAAGCGCACAATCTAGCGCCCTTCTGCAGATCAGCTGAACCAGAATCTTCATTGTAACAGGAAACCGATGCACTTCCATTTGCTGTGGTTGATCGGAATGCACTTCAGCGTTGCACAAGTACTGCTCTGAAGCGCACAGAGGGCAGGGAGGGAAATGCCCTGGGTCCTTTCACCTCTGCTGGAACATGTGGTCTGTCTGGAAACAGTGACAACCTTGGACTTGCTGGGATCAATTTCAAACATTGGGAGGTGGGTGCAAAATGGTGTATCATTAAGTCCGTGTCTCTTCCCACACATACCACTTACCCTGAATCAGCACTTTCCTTGTTTCTTCTCTAAAGTTATATTTTACGACTAGTCAGCCTAAGACCCCACAACTACTTTATTCAATCAAGACCAACTCAATAAAGAGTTGAGGGCTGAGTGGGATGAGAAAAAGGAAGATTACCTCTTCCTCTAAACCAGTGGTTCTCAACCTTGGCTGCACATTAAAATCACCCGGGAATCTTTCTAAAATCCTGATTTCTGGGCCTCATCCTCCGGAAATTCTGTTTCTTTGTTATGGGGTGAGGCCACAACATTCGTAACAAAGAAACAGAATTTCCGGAGGATGAGGCCCAGAAATCAGGATTTTAAAAAGATTTCCCGGTGATTCTAATGTGCAGCCAAGGTTGAGAACCACTAAACTCTTGGTTTGTACTTACACCTGTAATGTGTTTGGTGTATCCGTCACCCAGGTGAAGGAGGTACAGTAAATGTGTAAATCCACACAAAGGGACACCCACAGAGCCTTTCAACGCACTGCATTTTCCATTTCTATTAAATCTCTAACTTTATATGGAATATAAATTGTGTACTAATTTCTTTGCAATGATTTTATCGGAATATTACAAAGAAACAGAGAGGGTTACAGTAAGCCACCGAGTTTCTTGAGAAGCAGAGGGAAAATCAGGGAGTGGTCTTCCGATTGAATTTGCCCTCTTGAAAACCATTTTAGGAAATTTTGTGGGCTTATCAATTTAATTGATTTTTTCAAATAGGTAAATCCAAAGGTTTGAAAGAGGCTACAGAGAAAAACTCCCTTTCCTTCCTTCAGTCCCTCCTCGCACCTGCCAAATTTCTCTCCCTCAAGGCAACTACCGTGACCCCTCTTTTGGGATCCTACCACATGGGGACTTTGCATGTTGGAGGATACTAAGAAATGCAATTGATATCAAGAGTGGAGTGTAGATTGGTCTGAACTGTACTTGTGAGCATACTTTAAAATTACTTTCTCATTATCCAATTGCTTCTGATAAGATCTTTTGCTGACACTTAACAGATAGAATATGAAGTAAAGATCAAGAGTCTTGCTACCTACTCATCCCAGAGGATTAAGGAAATAGCATTTTTCAAAACACTTTGAGACTTTCAGAGGAAGGTTTAGAATAAGCAAAGTGCCCCTAGGTAGCCCCTTATATAATTTGCATTTTATAACTCCCCCTTATCCCCAAGCCTTCCACACACTCCCCACCCTACCCCCCCCCAGCATCTTCCAAGGGGGAGAGATTAATAAGAAAGGGTGACTGATGCAAAGCAACACTGAGTAGAATACTTTGAGGAGTTTTGTCTTGTTTACCTAAAGGATCCTAGCTCATCTTTCCTTTAAAGAACTTGCAATTATTTTCAAGAAGAGAGACCCCTAATTGCATAACTTCATAGTTGTGTGACTTCCTTTAATAATTCAAATAATTTCAGAATCTTTTCCTTTTTTTAAAAAATAGAATATTTTATATACTTTATTTTTACTTTTAAATATGTTTTTAGCCCTAGCCAGTTTGGCTCAATGGATAGAGCGTCGGCCTGTGGACCAAAGGGTCCCAGGTTCGATTCTGGTCAAGGGTATGTACCTTGGTTGCAGGCTACTCCCCAGCCTGGGCCCTGGTTGGGGCTCGTGCAAGAGGCAACCAATCAATGTGTTTCTCTCATATCAATGTTTCTCTCTGTCTTTCCCTCTGCCTTCCACTCTCCCTAATAATCTATGGAAAAATACCCTCGGGCCCTAGCTGGTTTGGCTCAGTGGATAGAGCGTTGGCCTGAGGATGAAGGGTAAATTCTGGTCAAGGGCACATACAGGTTGTGTGCACGATTCCAGTAGGGGGTGTGCAGAGGCCAACCAATCAGTGATTCTCATCATTGATGTTTCTATCTCTCTCTCCCTTTCCCTTCCTCTCTGAAATCAATAAAAATATATTTTTTTAAAATATCCTTGGGTGAGGATTAACTATATCTATCTATCTATCTATCTATCTATCTATCTATATCCTATATAATAAAAACCAAATATACTGTGTCTGTTTAACCAATCAAAGCGTAATATGCTAATGATATGCTAAGGTTGATTGCTATGACGTGCACTGACCACCAGGGACACTGACCACCACAGACACTCCAACTGGTAGGTTAGCTTGCTGCTGGGGTCAGCCAATCAGGACTGAGCAAGATGGGCCGGACATGCCATGGCGCCCTCCTGTGGTCCCTCCCTGGCTGGGCAACCTCCTGTGTCCCTTCCTGGCCCCGAATGTGCACCAGTGGGGGTCCCTTGGCCTGGCTTGCAATCCAGGACCTCTCACAATCCAGGACCCCTCGGAGAATGTTGGAGAGCTGGTTTCAGCCTGATCCCGCAGGCCAGGGGATATATATATATACCACATAGTATGTGTGTGTGTGTGTGTGTGTGTGTGTATTGGTTTTTTAGAGAGAGAAGAAGCGAGAAGGAGAAAGAGATAGAACCATCAATGGTGAGAGAGAATCCCTGATCTACTGCCTCCTGCACATCCCCTACTGGGGATCTAGCCCACAACCTGGGTAAGTACCCTGACCAGAAATCAAACTAGGACCTCCTGATGCAGGAAACAATACTTAATCCACTGAGCCACACCAACCAGGATATATACTTTATTTTTACACCTAGTAATATGTTACAGGCATCACTGGTCTGAACAGCTCCTTTGTAGAGCATGATCATTTGAAAATGAGACTACCATGTTTAAAGACACACAAAAGGAGACTTGGTTCACATGATACAGTAAAATCAATCTGTGTTTTGAGTCCTGGCCAGTCCCCAGGACTGAAAGGTTGTGGGGTCTCGGGTTCGATTCTGGTCAAGGGCACGTACCTTGTTTGCAGGCTCCATTCCAGTGTGTGTGGGAGGCAACCAATCAATGTGTCTCTCTCATATTGATGTTCTTCTCTCTGTGTCTCTCCCTCTCCCATTCTCTCTAAAAATCAATTGGGGGGAGGGAATATCCTCAGGTGAGGATTAACAACACAACAAAAATATGTGTTTTGAGGGTAAAATCAAAATGAACATTGCAGGGACACAAAGATGTTTTGCCTGCCCATTACAAAGCCTTCAGCAATAAGTGTGAGATTGAAAGATTCAGAGGAAGTTCTCTGGGACCCAAGAAATGCAGGTGGTCAGTGCAGTGGTTTGGGAAGACTTCTTGACTTTGTCCTAGAACATTTTGAATAGTCCAGTGAACTTACAGACAAATTGATAGGCTGTCCTAAGAGATAAAAGTCTAGAAAAAAAAATCTCTGGCAAGGGATATAAAAAATCACAAGCAACCAAATAGATAGAAACTAATAGACTTTATTTCCTTTTTAAATATAAGACCTTTACTTATAGCATTGTCAGAAAAAATGCTGACTGGCAATTTAAATAATCCGATACGCCAATGTACAAAACAATAATTGTAATGTACATTCCAAATTACCGGGCATAGACCAGCAATTTTCAACCTTTTTCATCTCCCAGCACACATAAACTAATTACTGAAATTCTGCAGCACACCAGGGAAAAAAAGGTATAATTTTTATTCATTCACAACAGACAGCTATTGTTGTGTGGGTCGTTGTCATTCTTTTATTTGACAATCTAAGAAAAAGAAGTCAGTGCCTCTGACTAAATAGGTATTGCATGTTTTAAAAATTCTTGGGCACAATGGTTGAAAATCGCTGGCATAAAACCATAAAGATAGTATTAAAATTTATATTTTCTTCTCCTTAATCTTGAACTATAGCTGACTTCCCAAGATATTTGTACCAATTAATGATGGGTTGAGGTTAATAGTTCTGTTGCAGGCTTGGTTCATTGATCCTCCTCAGGCAGTCATTAACCTCTAGAATCAGGTCATTAACCTCTAGAAACTCTGAAATACGATGCAAAAAGCATTTTATCAGTATTACTTAAAAGGCTGTATGGGCCCTGACCAGGTAGCTCAGTTGGTTAGAGCATCCTCTCACTACACCAAGGTTGTGGGTTTGATCTCCCATCAGGGCACATATAGGAAGCAATCAATGAATGCATAAATAAGTGGAGCCTCAAGTTTCTCTCTCTCTCTCTCTCCTCTCTCTCTCAAGTCAATAAATAAAATAAAATAAATGGCTGTAATTATTTCATACATATATGTCAAATGTAAGAAAACATCTCTCTCATGTTGCTTATGCATGTGCATGATAGTTTAGAGTTTCTTTAGGTTTTTATTTCTAGAACTAGAGGCCCAGTGCACAACATTTCTGCACTCAGTGGGGAGGAAGGTCCCTTAGCCTGGCCTGTGCCCTTTCGCAGTCTGGGAGCCCTTGGGGGATGTCTGACTGTGGCTTAGATCCACTCCCTAAGGACATCCTTAGTGCTGCCACGGAGGCAGGCCGCTGCACTCACCAGCCATCAGCCGGCTTGTGGCTGAGTGGCGCCCCCTGTGGGAGCACACTGACAACCAGGGGGCAGCTCCTGCAATGAGCATCAGTGAGCGTCATAGCGACCGGTCTTTCTGCCATTTGGTCAATTTGCATATTGCCCTTTTATTATATAGGATTTCCTTCCAACAAAAAAATATTTTGACATAAATATGCTATTATGTAGGGAAAACTATTACTAAGATCTGGCATACTAAAATGTTTTTATTGGCCCAAAGAAAAGGGATGCAAAATTCACATTAAAAAATGGGAGTGTTGCCCTGACCGGTTTGGCTCAGCGGATAGAGCGTCAGCCTGCGGACTCAAGGGTCCCAGGTTCGATTCCGGTCAAGGGCATGTACCTTGGTTGTGGGCACATTCCCAGTGGGGGGTGTGCAGGAGGCAGCTGATTGATGTTTCTCTCTCATTGATGTTTCTAACTCTCTATCCCTCTCCCTTCCTCTCTGTAAAAATCAATAAAATATATTTTTTTAAAAATGGGAGTGTTTGGTTTTTTCCTTATTATTTTGAATAAATTTATTAAAAGCTATCATGAGAGTGAAAATCGCATTGTAGGTGACTGTCCCCTTAGAAATGAGGCCGTATGTTTCCCATATCCTTAAAAGAACCAAATATAAAGTAGAGTTAAAACATCACAAACATGGACCAGTTTATTATTGTAGCCATAAATCATATTTTCACAGTAATTTGTTCTGATGTAGGAATTTCATAAGGAAAGATATGAAGTCTCAGTGGATCATTATGTTGCTCACTCTCAATTCAACATTTAATAGGCTTTCTCTGATTTTACATCCTGAGTCCATAAAGCTTATGAAATGACACTTCAAATTTTTTTCAGTGGTGGGAGCTTTGGCTAAGTGAAAAGGCCTGTTGGGCTTTCCCCCTGTAGTTTCCTAATTAGGGCTTCCTTATTACATCACCAACATTAATCACCACGTTATCCAGTAACAGATCAGACTTACCCCATCTTTCAGATCCTCATTAATCTCCTAGTAAAGTTATGAGCTCCATTAATATGGTTATGTTTAGAATGTCTCCCTCAAGCACAGTATATCCATTTCTGGGCTGAATAACTCAAAAGCCATGTGTCTCCTCCAGGCTGAAGATGTTTCTGAAATATCAGCTCTGACAGAGTCCCCTTTCCCACACGCTCCACATGATTCCTGTAGAATGTTTGCTTTATTTACTGCTTTACTATTTTCGCAGGAGAAATATCCTCTAAGCAGGATCAGGTTTGCATCTTGCAGAGACCATAGCGCGTGTTGTGGTGCAGAGTTTGCCTGTTTTCCATGTGGAACGCAGGGCCAGCCTCGTTTGAGATCTTCCCATAGGGTGGTCACCCCACCAAGCAGAGGGAGTGTGGCCACTTCCTTGCAAGCCTAAACCACCCAGCGCTTGCTGAACATCGGTGTTCCGTGGGCGAGTGACAGTGAAAATGGCGGAGCATCAAGTCCGCCTGGCCACATCCACATCGTGACTGTGTGAGTTCAGACTCAGAGCCCCACGTGGTCCTACAAGAGCACCCGGCACAGGCAGGAAAGACTCCGCCTGATCGCAGCCTGTGGAGCTCTGATGAATGCCTATCGTTTCATGGGTCAGGAGAGTGCGAGATTTTCTTTGGGAACATGACAGGAAGAAGTCTCTGAGTCTCTCAGCCTGCCTTAGAGTTGAATTCACTGCATTTATGGCTGGATTTGGCAGTTTCTTAGTAGAGGATGTAAAAATAAATAAGCAGTTAACATACAGATGATATGCATATGGTTTTTTATCATAAGACTCATTTTAGAGGGCTTAAATAAGTAGAGAGATACTTTCAGGAAGTTTGAGAAAACTAGAAAATATTTTCCCAAAAAGAAAATATTGACGTCAATAATGTTTTGTCCAAAATGTCATATGGACAAGACAAAATTCAAAGATAGACAAGGTGAAAGAATGGAAATATTAATAAAAAGAGGTCTGTTAAAACAACTTAGTGATCGTTTTTTAAAAAAAAACTACATTTCAAAAATTAGAAATTATGGGTTTGTGAGCCGAGTAATGTGGATATCAAATTCTTTTCAGCAAACCAATCTAGTCTTGGAATTTTGGGGTCCATTTTGTTCTTGAGATCAAGGAAACCCGATGTTATTTACTGAACTGCAGTGAAAGGTAAGGAAAATGAAATGGGTCTGGGAATGAATGAACAGTTTTTTGGTTTCAGATCAGCATTTCTCAGCCTTTCAGGATGTTCGTGTAGAGCACAGGGACCAGGGCCTGAGTAATGCTACAGTTCGGTGCATTTATAGTTGATTAAACCAAAGAGGTCAAAGAGGCCGTGTATCTTGTTCCCTGGGAAGAGAGGTGTTTAAAGGACAGCACCAGGGCTCTGTATTTGACCTTGCAGCAGAGAAATGTGCTTCTCAGATTTGCAAAGTACATGAAACTCAGGATTCAAAAGGATCACTAAAGATTGCACAGATGAAGAAAATCAACAAAATGAAATCTGATGCAAACAACTAAAAATGAAAACCTGCACGTAGGCTCAAAACTTCACTGTAAAGTACAGAGGCTGGCATAAGAAGTTTTACAACACACACACACACACACACGCACGCACACGCCGTGTTTTAGTTGATTTCAAGGAGAAAATGAGTCAAAGTGTGGGTGGCGAATGAACTAATGAGACCTTAATTTATATTAACATAAGGATGGCATCCAGATCAGGAAAAGAATCATCGAAGTAGGCTCGTCCCTGGTCAGTCCACATCTGGAGTTGCAATTCTGTGTGCCACCCTGGGGAGGCTAGCCTGGGCGAAGGGTAATGGAGAACAGGCCTAGGTCAGCAAGGGGGACAGATGATGGGGGGCGGGGGAATGCTGAGAGGAGCAGGCTAATGAGAATCAAAGTGTTTAAAAGCTTGGGAGTTTCCGTAGTAGGGAACCAGGCTTATTTCTTTCAGAACGAAAGTTAAAGAGGCTAAGAGAAAATTTAAGATAAAATAAATTTACCATTATGCACTCCTACAGCTCCAACAGAAGTAAAACAGTCACCTGATATAGTAATTAAGGGCTTTCTTTTTTTTTTTTAATATATTTTATTGATTTTTTACAGAGAGGAAGGGAGAGAGACAGAGAGCTAGAAACATCGATGAGAGAGAAACATCGATCAGCCGCCTCCTGCACATCTCTACTGGGGATGTGCCCGCAACCCAGGCACATCTCCTACTGGGGATGTGCCCGCAACCCAGGCACATGCCCTTGACCTGGGACCCCTCAGTCCGCAGGCCGACGCTCTACCACTGAGCCAAACCGGTTTCGGCAAGGGCTTTCTTCAACAACGAAGTGGCAAGAAAAAGAGAAGGGAAATAGATGGATTTTTAAAGACCCTTAAGAGATTCATCAACCACATGTAGTTGTGTGGACCTGGATCTTGATCCCAACAACTGCTTGGTCAATCAAAATAAGATATTTTGAGATAATCAGGGAAATTATTTTTTAATAATAGCTTTATTGAGATGTAACTCACATGCCATAAAACTCACCCTTTTAAAGGGTACAATTCAGTGATTTTTAGTATAGTCACAACAGTGTGCACCGCTCACCACTCTTTAATGCCAGAACATTTTTATCACTCCCAGAAGACATCCCGTAGTCATTAACAGTCACTGGTCATTCCCTCTCACCCCAGCCCCAATAAGCAGTAATCTGTTCTCTGTCTGTGGATTTGCCTTTTCTGGACATTTCATATAAATGGAACCATATAACATACGGTCTTTTGTGTCTGGTTTCTTTCATTCAGCATCATGTTTTCAAGGCTTAGTGACATTGCAGCCTTGTATCAGTACTTCATTTCTTTTTATGACTGAATAATATTCCTTCGTACAGACAGACCATATTTGGGTGTCCATTCATCAGTTGATGGACATTTGGGTTTCCACTTTTTGACCGTTATCAATAATGAATATTCATGTACAAGTTCTCATGTGAACACGTATTTTCAGTTCTTTTGGGGGGATATATCTAGAAGTGGAATTGCTGGGTCATGTGGTAACTCCATTTTAACATTTTAAGGAACTATGAAACTTTTTCCAAAGCGACTGTACATTTCATATCGCCCCCAGTAATGTGTGAGGGTTCAAATTTCTCCACATACTAGCCTATACTTGATATTTTGCCTTTTTTTCTTATTATAGCCATTCTAGTCAGCATAAAGTAGTATCTTATTATGGTTTTGATTTGCATTTCCCTAATGATTAATGATATTGAAAATCTTTTCATGTGCTTATGGGATATTTCTATATCTTCTTTAAAGAAATGTCTACTCAAGAAAAAGAGAAGGGAAATAGTTTTTAATTTGTTTGGTTTTTAATTTGTCTCTTATTATTGAATTATAAGATTTCTTTATATTTTCTGGATACATGTCCCTCGTCAGATTTTTTTTAAATGTATTTTATTGTTGAGAATATTACAGATGTCCCCATTTTCCCTCATTCCTCCCCTCCACCTATCTCCCACCTCACCCCAGACCTTAACCTATCTATCTCCATTCATTTTTATGGCTGTACAATACTAAATTGCATATACTGTATCATTGTTTATTTTTTTATTGTTTTATTGCTTAAAGTATTACAGAGTATTATATATGTCTCCTTTTTTTTTCTCCCCTTGACCCTCTCCTAGCCTCCCATGCCCCCCAGTGTCTTGTGTCCATTGGTTATGCTCGTATGCATGAATACAAGTCCTTTGGTTGATCTCTTACCCCCCACCCCCACCCCCCAACCCTCCCAGCCTTCCCGCTGTAGTTTGACAGTCTGTTCGATGTCGCTCTGCCTCTGTATCTATTTTTGTTCATCAGTTTATAATGGTCTTAATTATCCATAAATGAGTGAGATCATGTGGTATTTTTTTTCATTGACTGGCTTATTTCACTTAGCATAATGCTCTCCAGTTCCATCCATGCTGTTGCAAATGGTAAGAATTCCTTCTTTTTTACAGCAGCATAGTATTCCACCGTGTACATGTACCACAGTTTTCTAATCCACTCATCTACTGATGGGCACTTAGGCTGTTTCCAGATCTTAGCTATGGTGAATTGTGCTGCTATGAACATAGGGGTGCATATATCCTTTCTGATTGGTGTTTCTGATTCCTTGGGATATATTCCTAGAAGTGGGATCACTGGGTCAAATGGGAGTTCCATTTTTAACTTTTTGAGGAAACTCCATACTGTCTTCCATAGTGGCTGCACCAGTCTGCATTCCCACCAGCAGTGCACGAGTGTTCCTTTTTCTCCACATCCTCTCCAGCATTGTTGTTTGTTGATTTGTTGATGATAGCCAGTCTGACAGGTGTGAGATGGTACCTCATTGTTGTTTTGATTTGCATCTCTCGGATGATTAGTGACTTTGAGCATGTTTTCATATGTCTCTTGGCTTTCTGAATGTCCTCTTTTGAAAGGTGTCTATTTAGGTCCTTTGCCCATTTTTTGATTGGATTGTTTATCTTCCTTTTCTTAAGTTGTATGAGTTCGCTATAAATGTTGGAGATTAAACCCTTATTGGTGATGACATTGGCAAATATGTTCTCCCATGCAGTGGGCTTTCTTGTTGTTTTGTTGATGGTTTCTTTTGCTGTGCAGAAGCTTTTTATTTTGACGTAGTCCCATTTGTTTTTTTTCTATTTAGTTTCCAATGCCCTAGGAGCAGTATCAGTGAAGAAATTGCTTCGGCATATGTCTGAGATTTTGTTGCCTTTGGATTCCTCTAGTATTTTTATGGTTTCCAGTCTTACATTTAAGTCCTTTATCCATTTTGAGTTTATTTTTGTGTATGGTGTAAGTTGGTGGTCTAGTTTCATTTTTTTTTTTTTGCATGTATCTGTCCACTTTTCCCAACACCATTTATTGAAGAGACTGTCTTGACTGCATTGTATGTTTTTGCCTCCTTTGTCAAATATTAATTGAGCATAGCGGTTTGGGTCAATTTCTGGGTTCTCTATTCTATTCCATTGATCTATATGTCTGTTCTTGTGCCAGTACCAGGCAGTTTTGAGAACAGTGGCTTTGTAATACAGCTTGATATCTGGTATTGAGATCCCACCTACTTTGTTCTTCTTTCTCAGGATTGCTGCAGCTCTTTGGGGTCTTTTTTTATTCCAGATGAATTTTTGGAGAGTTCGTTCGTTCTAGGTCTGTGAAATATGCCGTTGGTATTTTAATGGGAAGTGCGTTGAATTTATAGGTTGCTTTGGGTAGTATGGACATTTTAATGATGGTGATTCTATCAATCCAAGAACATGGTATGTTCTTCCATCTGTTTATGTCTTCCTCTATCACTTTTTTCAACGTCCGGTAGTTTTCTGATTAGAGGTCTTTTACCTCTTCAGTTAAGTTTATTCCTAGGTATCTTAATTTTTTTGGTATGATGGTAAATGGGATTGCTTTTTTAGGCTCTCTTTCTGTAAGTTCACTATTGGTGTATAGAAATGCCATAGATTTCTTGGCATTAATTTTGTATCCTGCTACATTGCCAAATTCATTTATTAAGTCTAATAGTTTTTTGATGGAGTCTTTAGGGTTTTTTATGTATAATATCATGTCATCTGAAAATAAGGGCAGTTTTACTTCTTTTTTGGATGCCTTTTATTTCTTCTTCTTGTCTAATTGCAATGCCTAATACTTCCAGTACTATGTCGAACAGGAGTGGTGAGACGGGGCATCCCTGTCTTGTTCCTGTTCTTAGGAGAAATGGTTTTAGTTTTTGTCCATTGAGTATGATGTTGGCTGTGGGCTTGTCATATATGGCTTTTATTATGTTGAGGTATGATCCTTCTATTCCCACCTTGCTGAGAGTTTTTATCAGAAATGGGTGTTGGATTTTGTCAAATGCTTTTTCTGCATCAATTGATATGATTATGTGGTTTTTTATTTCAATTTGTTTATGTGATGTATCATGTTTATTGATTTGTGGATATTGTACCATCCTTGCATCCCTGGGATAAATCCTACTTGGTCATGGTGTATGATCTTTCTGATGTACTGCTGGATCCGATTTGCTAGGATTTTGTTGAGGATTTTGGCATCTATGTTCATGAGGGATATTGGCCTGTAATTCTCTTTCATTGTGATGTCTTTACCTGGTTTTGGTATTAGGGTGATGCTGGCTTCATAGAATGAGCTTGGAAGTGTTCCTTCCTCTTGAATTTTCTGTAGTAGTCTGAGGGGGATAGGTTTTAGTTCTTCCTTGAATGTTTGGTAAAACTCCCCTGTGAAGCCGTCTGGCCCTGGGCTTTTGTTTGCTGGAAGCTTTTTGATGACTGCTTCAATTTCTTCCATAGTTATTGGCCTATTGATATTTTTAGATTCTTCCTGATTGAGTTTTGGAATGTTGTATTTTTCTAGGGATATTTCCATTTCCTCCAGGTTGTCTAGTTTGTTGGAGTAGAGTTGTCCATAGTATTTTCTAAGAATCCTTTTTATTTCTGTGGGGTCTGTTGTTATTTCACCTCTATCATTTCTGATTTTGTTTATTTGGGTCCTCTCTCTTTGCTTCTTGGTGAGCCTGGCTAGAGGTTCGTCAATCTTGTTTATCCTTTCAAAGAACCAGCTCTTGGTTTCATTGATTTTATGTATTCTTTTTTTGGTCTCTATTTCATTTATTTCTGCTCTAATCTTTATTATCGCCTTCCTTCTGCTCACTCTGGGCTTTTCTTGTTGCTCTATTTCTAATTCTTTGAGATGTAGAGTTAGATGATTTACTACCATTTTTTCTTGTTTTTTGAGGTAGGCCTGTAGGGCTATAAATTTCCCTCTCAGGACTGCTTTCATTGCGTCCCATAGGTTTTGGATTGTTGTGTTTTCATTGTCATTAGATTCCAGGATGTTTTTAATTTCTTCTTTGATCTCATTGGTAACCCAATCAATATTTAATAACATGCTATTCAGCTTCCAAGTGTTTGAGTATTTTGGGTTGTTTTATTGTAGTTTATTTCTAATATTATGCCATTGTGATCTGAGAAGATGCTTGGTATGATTTCAATCTTCTTGAATTTGGGGAGACTTTGCTTGTGAACCAATATGTGGTCTATTTTTGAGAATGTCCCATGTGCACTTGAGAAGAACGTATATTCCGTGGTTTTGGGGTGAAATGTTCTGAAGATGTCAATTAAGTCCATCTGATCTAGTGAGTCATTTAGGATTGCTGTTTCTTTGCCGATTTTTTTGTCTAGAGGATTTATCCAGTGATGTCAGTGGTGTATTAAAGTCCCCTACTATGATTGTATTGTTGTCGAGCTCTCCCTTGATATCTTCCAGGAGTTTTTTTATGTATTTAGGTGCACCTGCATTGGGTGCATATATGTTTATCAGGGTTATATCTTCTTGTTGTATCGATCCCTTTAGTATTATGAAGTGGCCTTCCTTATCTCTTGTTATGGCCTTCACTTTGATGTCTATTTTGTCTGATATAAGTATTGCTACCCCAGCTTTTTTTTCATTTCCATTTGTCTGAAAGATATTTTTCCATCCCTTCACTTTCAGTCTGTGTGAGTCCCTTATTCTGAGGTGTGTCTCTTGTAGACAGCAAATATATGGGTCATGTTGTTTTATCCATTCAGCCACTTGATGTCTTTTGATTGGAGTATTTAGTCCATTTACGTTTAAAGTTATTATTGAAAGGTACTTGTTTGTAGCCATTTCTATGTTTTGTGCCTCTTTTCTTTCTTAGCTTTTTATTTCTTTTTACACCAGTCCCTTTAGCATTTCTTGCATTGCTGGCTTGGTGGTGATAAACTCCCTTAACCTTTTTTTGTCTGTGAAGCTTCTTATTTCCCCTTCAATTTTGAATGATAGCCTTGCTGGATAGAGTATTCTTGGATACAGTCCTTTGTTTTGCATCACTTTGTAAATTTCCGTCCATTCTTTTCTGGCCTTATGTGTTTCTGATGAGAAATCATTTGATAATCTAATGGGAGATCCCTTGTATGTAACTTACCGTCACTCTCTTGCAGTCTTTAAGATTCTCTCTTTGTCCTGAACATTTGCCATGGTAATTATGATGTGTCTTGGCATGGGTCTTTTCAGGTTCATCTTGTTTGGGACTCTCTGTGCTTGTGTGACTTTTTTCTTCTCCACCTCAGGGAAGTTTTCTGATATTATTTCTTCCAATAGGTTTTCTAACCCTTGTTCCTCTTTCTGTTGTTCTGGCACCCCTATTATTCGCATGTTGTTTTGTTTCATGTTGTCCCATAGCTCCCTTAGGCTCTCCTCCTGTTTTTAAATTTTTTTTTCTCCAATTGCAGTTTGGTTTAGGTGTGTTTTGTTTCCCTGTCTTCTAATTCGCTAATTCGGTCCTCCGCTTCTCCTAGTTTATTGTTGAAATTTTCAATGGTGTTTTTTATTGCAGCTATATCACTCTTCATTTCTTCTTGGTTCTTACATAAGTTATTGATTTTTTTCATCCATTTCTTTTTGTTTCTTACATAAGTTGTTGATTTTTTCATCCGTTTCTTCTTGATTCTTGCATAAGTTGTTGATTTTTTCCTCCATCTGGTTTATGCATTCTAGGACCCTTAATCTGAATTCTTTTTCTGACATGTTGCATGCCTCTGTTTCACTTAGCTGCTTTTCTGGCGAGTCCTCCTCTTCTTTCCTTTGGGGGTTTCTTTGTCTACCCATGTTTGATCTCACCGACAGATCTAGATGTTGAGTCATTCAGGGGCTGCTCCTTGGGTGGCTGTGGCTCCTCGGGCTGCGGTTGCTTCTCGGGTGGTTGTGGTAGCAGTTGCTCCTCAGTTGGCAGCAGCTCCTCTGTTGGGTGGTGTTCACAGCTGTGGTGGCTCCTCTGGCTGGTGGGGGGAGGCTTCTCACACAGCTGCTGTTCCTCAGACAGAGGGTGTGCTGATCACAATGCTGCTGTTACTTGGATGGGGGCAGGCTACACATGCAGCTGCTACTCCTTCAACTGGGGTGGACTGCTCACATGGCTGCTGTTCCTTGAATGGGGGCTGGATGCACGCTGCTGTTGTTCCTCTGATGTGGTGGGCTGCTTGTGGGGCTACTGCTCCTTGGACTTGGACAGGTTGATTGCAAGTCTGCTGCTCCTCGGATAGGGGCGGGCTGCTTGCATGGCTGCTGCTCTTTGGATGGGAGTGAGCTGCACGCGTCGCTGCTCCTCCTCTCCAGGTGTCTGGTTATGTGGCTTGCTCTCTAGCACTTTAGCCAGACAGGATAAAATTCACCTTAACAAGACATGACTCAAGGGGAACAAAGCATGAATGTACTCATGACACTGATAACCCCAATATAAGTGACCACCTGAGAAAAGAGAATTAGGGGAGAGAAAAGAGAGTACAAATGATATCTAAGAGAGAGAGAGAGAAAAAAGAAAAAGAAAAAAAAGGTAGGAGAGAAAAGAAAAAGGAGAATATATATATATGAGTCCAGAGGGTCAGAGGGAGACCGAGCGACACCCAGCCGCGTCCCTTGGGACAGGCACAGCCCCTGACTGGGGAAAGGAAATCTGAAAGACTGTTGGTGCCGAGGGATTTGAGATCTGGCAAACTTTCCTGCCCAGGTCTCTGGTTTTTACCTTTCCAGGGGAACTCTGCCCTTCCCAGCTGCAAACTGTCTCACCAGCTGAGTATACTTTGCCAATTCGGGGGTGGATGTTATCTGTTTCAGCTGCTCATTCTATTTGCTCCGGGACAAGCCTTGGGACGTGTCTGCCTATCCCGCCGCCATCTTGTCTCTCCTGTATCATTGTTTATTAAACAAGTTTCCTCTTCTGGTCCAGGGGCTGCCACCAGAACTATGATTGCCTCATCAGATTTCGATTTGCAAATATTTCCCCCAGTTTGTGGGTTGTTTTCACTTTCTGTTTTGTTGTTGTTAATCCTCTCCTGAGAATATTTTTTCCATTGATTTTTAGAGAGAATGGAGGCGGGGAGGGAAGAGAGAGAGAGAAAGAGAGAGAAACATCAATGTGAGAGACACATTGATTGGTTGCCTCCTGCACAGGCCCTGACCAGGCCGGGGATTGAACCTGCAACCCAGGTATATGCCCTTCACTTGGAATCTAACCAGCAACATTTCAGTGCTGGGGCCAGCGCTCTAACTATTGAACTTACTGGCCAGGGCTGCTTTCACTTTCTTGATGGTATCATCTGAGCACAAAGTTTAAAATTTGATGCAGTCTAGGTTCTCTAGATTTTCTTTTTTTTACTTATGCTTTTCTTTAGATTTTTATAATTGGATTTAAAAAATAACTTTTCCACCAGTTAATTTAATGTCGTTACATATATTATTAAAACCAGAAATAATCAGTGTGTTGTGGTTGGGGAGATGTTGAGTGCAGTATATTTAATCTTATTAAGATAACTTGGGACTGCTTCTCATGATACAGACATAACTAGACAGCTCCAGTTGCAGTTATACCAGCAGTTCAACTATCACAATGGTTTAGTCAGATCTGGAAGGGAATGGGACCCTCTGGAAATCACTGCATAAATAGTAACATACATTTTGAAAATTATTTTTCTTGCTCCAAATTTTATAGAACAGTTATACCCATAAATAGGGAAGTTAACCATTATTGCTTCTAAAATCATCCTCAACACAGTATTACCAACCTGGAACGGTCACCTGTCCTCCCTTTCACCCCCAGCTGGGGTAACTCATTAGAATCTGGAGAAGTGAGAAAATGTGGTTTGAAAAAATAGGTATTCTATGTTTTGTATTTGAAAATAAAAATTTAAACTTTATTTTTATACTTGAAAAATAGAAGATAAAGCTTACTGTCTAGGTTCCTAAGAGAAAGTCACCAGAAATGACAAGGACTGGGAGAGATAGTGAGTTGTATATTTGTCCAAAAGAGACATGAGTTTAAAAACACCAGGAAGCAGTGTCCCAGGGGAATAAATGGTTAATGTTACAGAGGTTCAAATCTCAATGTTTCTGCCCATCATTTCAAATCCTGTAACTGTCTTTAAAGAATAGATATTTTTACCCTGGCCAGTGGTGCTCAGTGGTTAGACCGTCAGCCCATGCACTGAAGGGTTGCGGGTTCGATTTCCAGTCAAGGGTTGGGGTTCCATCCCTGGCCTTCCATCCCTGCATGGGCACATACAGGAGGTAACCAATTGATGTGTCTCTCTCATATGGGTGTTTCTCTCTCTCTCTCCCTCACCCTCCCTCCCTTCCACTCTCTCTTAAAAAAAAAATCAATGGAAAGAATATGCTCCAGTGAGGATTAACAAAAAAACAACAAATGAAGAAGGAACCACATGAAAGAGGTAAGAGGAACAGAAGCAACAGCTGGTGCACAGACCCTAAGGTGGGACCTTCCGGGGCGGGTTTGAGAAACATAAAGGTCAATGTGCTGAAGCCTAAAGACCTAAAGGAGGGTTAACAAGGATGACATCAGAGCAACAGCAAGAATTCAGACCAGGTGGGTCCTGTGGGCCAAGGTACAGACAGACTTGGATTTCTTTTCTGACTCAAACAGGGCTCCATTGGAAGCTGTTTGGTAGAAGAGTGACAACTTTGGTTTTTAAAAGGTCTATGTGGCTGCTAGGTAGAAGCAGAGAGATCCAAGAGCAAGGTTTTGAGTGATCGAGGTGAAGGATGGTGATACCTGGGACCAGAGCAGTAACAGCTGAGTAGAACTTTAGGGGAAGCGCAGATGTCAATACATACAAGAAACCAGTGGGGGTAAGTAAACATGGGTATAATCACTGCCAAACAAAACTAGTGTGTAACTTAAACTAGCAGAAGAAATCCAAAGCAGCCAATGGAAATCAGGAAAACAGGCAAAAAGCGCTCAGATATATAAAATGGAAATTTTGAATTTATTGATTTTGTTTTATTTCTTACTTACCTCACACATTTTCTGAAATAAAGCCATATTACTTTTTATATTTTGTTCTTTTTTTTAAGATATATTTTTATTGATCACAGAGAGGAAGGGAGGGAGATAGATACATCAATGATGACAGAGAATCATTGATTGGCTACCTGCCACACACCCCCTACTGGGAATCGAGCCAGCAACCCAGGCATGTGCCCTTGACCGGAATTGAACCCGGGACCATTCAGTCTGCAGGCCAATGCTCTATCCACTGAGCCAAACCAGCTAGGGCTCTTTTTCTTTTTTAAAAAATATGGAACGCTTCACGAATTTGCGTGTCATCCTTGCACAGGGGCCATGCTAATCTTCTCTGTATCGTTCCAGTTTTAGTACATGGGCTGCTGAAGCCAGCACGCTATGTTACTTTTTAAATTTTGCAGAGTTTGTTTTTGTACTAAGGGCCAGGGCCTGCTGTGACTCACTTTGGAAAACCAGTCTCTGGGAGCCACCTCACCTGTCTAGAGTTCAACATATAGAAGCAGAACTGGAGTTTGGGAGAGGGGTGGCTAAAATGAGGAGAGCCCTAGCCGGTTTGGCTCAGTAGATGGAGCATCCTGTGGACTGAAGGGTCCCGGGTTCGATTCTGGTCAAGGGCACACGACCGGGTTGCAGGCTCGATCCCCAGTAGGGGACATGCAAGAGGCAGTCGATCAATGATTCTCTCTCATCATTAATGTTTCTATCTCTCTCTCTCCCTTTCCCTTCCTCTCTGAAACCAATAAAAATATTTTTTAAAATAAATAAATAAATAAAATGAGGAGGAGGGGGGTGGGGCCCACCTCTGTGATCTTGCTACTTAACTGATCCTTCAGACCTTTCTCAAAATTGCCCTCCCCAAGGTGTTCCCACCACAAAGCTGGCTCAGTGTTCCCCACAAACAAAGCAGAATGCCTTAGAACAGGGCCACAAACTTGAATAATTTGGGGGGGGGAGGCGGGGTCAGCCAAGTAATAGATGTGGCAAGTCTGAAAATGTTAAGTCATATTATAACTTGGGAGTGGAGAGAAAAGCATGTCTTAGGTTGGTTACCCCAAAGTGGGCCTTTCGATGAGCTGCTGTGTGCAAGTGATTTATTAAGGAGGGTCCCCCTAAAGAAACCTGGAAGAGAACGGAAGAAGAAGGACGGGAAGGGGAAGAAACAAACAAGGGTTCAATTTCAGAGTCTGCATCTGCAGGTGAGGTGGTTCCAGGAGCTGAAGTTCCATTTTCCAAAATGAGTCACCACCAGTCAAGCACAAAAGCACGCACAAGACAAAAGAGGGGCAACAGAATCAGTGTAAGAGGTTTAACAGGAACTGGAGGACACACCATCACACTCATGCAGTTTCTTTGACTGTGCCTAATCCCATCTTCCTCATTGGTTTACGGTGGGGGTGGGAAATAGAGAGGGAGCTAAAAAATTAACTGTTACTTCTACTTGGCTTAAAGATTTTAGCCTGTTCACTTAGTTTGATCAGTGTCTTTAGTTGCTGCTCAGTCTTCTTAGATATAAATGTTTACTTTCTCAGTTACCCCTCCACACCCCCTACTCCTTCCCCTGTGCTTCTCTTCTGGTATCTTCAGATATGGGGGTGCAGGTGTCTTATACAGCTCCTACGATGATAGAGAAAGGCTGGGGTTCCAGATGAGGTACTTCTCTGGCCTCTGGGAGGATGGCTGTAGTACATTTGCAGGTTGCCTGAATGTCATTCACCTCTGGTTTGGTCTGTCAGTTTGTCACAGTCTGGGGTAATGCCCTCCTGACTTGGTATCACATTGGCCTCCACCAGCCATAGCCCCCCCACCCCCCCAGGCCTGTGCCATGTTTCCCCTCTAGCTTTCAGGCTTAGCAGTCACAGGTAACACTGGTGGTCTTGATCCGGCATCTAGAAGGGTTCAGGAATCTGGAGAAGGCGCTGTGCGTAAATGATTAAAGAGTCCAGAGACGAAACATAATTTTCAAAGACATTATAGGGAGTCAGAGAAGCTTGGCTAAAGAAACCAAGTTCTCCTTGTCTCAGAACCCCTTGCTATTTATTAACACAATTTGTCCTAAGGCGAGGTAGATATACATCAAAGGCCAGGGTTTGTATACAGAAGCATTGTCAGATTGGAGAAAATTGCCTATGGCTGTTCAGGTGTTTGGCCAGTAGGAGGCAATAACATGTAGATTAAGATGCCCTCAGCTGTCTGGCAGCAGGCAATCATTTTATGCATCCTTTTCAGGTTTGGGGAAATGCACTCAGCCATTTCCAGATGATTCAGCCCTGCTGACATGCTGGAATTGGCTTCCGGCAACAGGTCTATTTATTGTCCACTCACTCTGACCATCAACTCTCAACTTACCCACAATGGTATGGGGAGCCCCAGAGGCAAAAAATGTACACTGTAAAATTGTTCATTTTAAGTTGTACAATTTAGTAGCATTAATTGAATTTACAGTATTACACAACCATCACCATTATTTCCAAATTTTTTTTAACATCCTAAACACAGATTCTCCTGATTACCCCTTTCCTCAGCCTCTGGTCACCTTTAATCCACTTTCTATCTCTACCAATCTACTAGAGGCCCAGTACACAAAATTCGTGCGGGGGGGGGGGGGGGGGTGTCCCTCAGACCAGCCTGCACCCTCTCCAATCTGGGACATCCCTCTCACAATCCAGGACCGCTGGCTCCTAACTGCTCGCCTGCCTGCCTGCCTGCCTGATTGCCCCTAACCGCTTCTGCCTGCCAGCCTGATCGCCCCCTAACTGCTCCCTGCCAGCCTGATTGACGCCTAACTGTTCCCCTACCTGCCTAGTCACCCCCAACTGCCCTCCCCTGCCGGAACAATCGCCCACAACTGCCCACCCCTGCCAGCCCAATTTCCTTCAACTGCCCTCCCCTGTGGGCCCAATGACCCCCAACTGCCCTCCCCTGCGGGCCCAATGGCCCCCCACTGCCCTCCCCTGCCGGCCCAATCTCCCCTGCTATGACCTGCCTCCTCCACCGGGACCCACCTCCTCTGCACAAGGTGGTGAAGACGCCAGGACCGGCCTCCTCTGCGCCGCGTGGAGCTGCGGGACCCCCAGGCCTCACCACGTGGAGAGGTCACCCGGCCCTGCCTCTGCTGTGCGCATGGCCATCTTGTGGCAGCCATCTTTGTGGTGGCCATCTTTGTGGTGGCCATCTTGTGATGATATCACACACAAGGGCATGATGCCAACTAGGCTTTTATTAGTATAGATACCCAAATCACCTGGATATATTGCTAAGCTGCAAATTCTAGTTCAGTAGGCACTTTAACAAGCTCACAGTTGATGAGAATGCTGCAGGTCCATGTATTTCACTTTGATCATGTTTACCTCAAACAAATAGACAGCCAGATATTTCTCCAGCAAAAATGGTTAAAGAACAATAAGAATTGTAATTTGGGACATGCAGTCTAATGGCAAATCACACACAAGTCCAAGAAACAAGAGGGGCTCTTTTACGGACCTGGGAGGGGCTTTTGTAAGTGAAGAGTTTATTGGAAGAAGCTGAAAGTTTGAAATCTAGTGGCATTTCATTGGCTGACCTACAGAAGTCTCCCATTTGCTGAGCTGTTACTGGGCAAGAAGAAATCTTTTCTTCCTCCTGCTAAGGCAAGATATGTCTCCTGCCCTTGGGGTCAGTAGTGTGTGTTGAGTGACAAGTGCATGGGAGTTCTCTCTTCTAGCCTGCTGGCCCAGTGTCCATTTGGTAGGAGCATGTGCGGGAGGTGGCCAATCAATGTGTCTCTCTCACATCGATGTTTCTCTCTGTCTCTCTCCCATTCCTACCTCCCTTCCACTCTCTCTAGAAATCAATGGAGGGGATATCCTTAGGTGAGAATTAAAAAAAAATAAAAAAGCAGCAAGAGGAAAGCAGTTAGTTACCTACAAGTTTCATATGACTGTCAGCTGATTTCTCAACAGAAACTTTGCAGGCCAGAAGGGAGTGGCAAGAAATATTCAAAGTGATGAAAAGCAAGGACTACAACCAAGATTACTCTACCCAGCAAAGGTATAATTTAGAACTGAAGGTCAGATAAAGAGCCTCCCAGACAAAGAAAAGCTAAAGGAGTTCATCACCACCAAATGAAGAGGAGGAGGAGGAGGAGGAGGAGGAGGAGGAGGAGGAGGAGGAAGAGGTGGGGAAGGAGGAGAGGGAGGGGAAGGGGGAGAAGAATATGAATAATAAAATGGCAATAAATACATATCTATTAACAATTGAATCTAAAAATCAAAATAAATGAACAAGCAGAACAGAACCAGACTCAGAGATAGAGCATTTTGACGGTTGCCAGATGGGAGAGGGGGAAAAAAGGTGAAGCAAGTTAGAAATACAAATTAGTAGTTATAGAGTAGTCATGGGGGTGTAAAGTACAGAATAGGGAATATAATCAATAATATTGTAATAATTACATATGGTGTCAGATGGGTATGAGATTTTTTTCAGGATGATCATTTAATTACTTTTATAATGTCTAATCACTGGGGTGTACACCTGAAACTAATATATTGCATGTCAACTGTAATTGAAAAAATAAAAAATAATGATAAATGAGTTCTTTCAGAAAGAAAAAGGTTTTCTGAAAGTAGTTTCAATACTATAGAAACAATATTCAAATGGTATTATGAATCAATATCTAAAAATGAACTCATGAAACTATCTATCCTATCTAATAATAGGCAAGCATGGTAATTAACCGTACCTCCGACACGCTTCCCATTGGCTAATCAGGGCGATATGCAAATTAACTGCCAACCAAGATGGCGGCCGGCAGCCAGGCAGCTGAAGCGAACAGGAGGCTTGCTTGCTCCAGTGATGGAGGAAGCCAAGGTTCCCTGCCTGCCACTGCTGGCCTCTGAGCTGCACTCTGAGAAACAATGTTGCAATTATAGAAGCTAAACAAACCCCAGAAACCTGCTTTCAGCCAGCCGGGCCTCAGAGCTGGAGCTGCAACAGTGTTTCAATTATAGAAACCAAACAAACCCAGATACCTGCTTTCAGCAGCCGAGGTCTCAGAGCTGGAGCCGAGCCTCAGAGCTAAAGCTGGCTCCCAGCTCCAGTGACAGCCATAGAAGGTAAATAAATCCCAGAATAAAAAAAAAGAAAAGAAAGAAAGGAGAGGTTGGGAGTTTCAGTCACCCGCCAGCCTGAAAACGGCCCTCAGCCCCTCACCCAGACTGGCCAGGCACCCCAGTGGGCACCCCCACCCTGAAGGGGGTGCAACCAGCTGCAAACAGCCATCATCCCCTTATCCAGGCTGGCCAGGCACCCAAGTGGGACCCCCACCCTGATCCAGGATACCCTTCAGGGCAAACCAGCTGGCCCCCACCCGTACACCAGGCCTCTATCCTATATAGTAAAAGGGTAATATGCAAAATGCTCCTAACAGCAGAAAGACAGGGAATGACTGCTCACTATGACACACACTGACCACCAGGGGGCAGACGCTCAATGCAGGAGTTGCCCTCTGGTGGTCAGGGCACTCTCACATGGGGGAGCTCTGCTCAGCCACAAGCCAGGCTGATGGCTGCCAGTACAGCGGTGGTGGTCGGAGCCTCTCCTGCCTCCTCAGCAGCCCTAAGGATGTCCGACTGCAGTTTAGGCCTGCTCCCCGCTGGCAAGTGGACATCCCCCGAGGGCTGCCGGGCTGCCAGAGGTATGTCTGATTTCCATCTTAGGCCCAATACCCCAGGGAGCAGGCCTAAGCCAGCAAGTGGTCATCCCGAGGGGTCCTAGACTGCAAGAGAACACAGGCCGGGCTGAGGGCCGGGCCTCTAGTATATATATAAAAGCCTAAGTGACCGTTCAAGCATTTGACCAGTAGCTATGATGTGCACTGACCACCAGGGGGCAGACACTCAACACACAGGCAAAGAAACAAGGAACAGACTGATGAATTTCAAAGGGAAAGGGGAAGAGAGGAGGGCAGGAAGAAATTAACCAAAGATCTTATATGCATACTAGAGGCCCAGTGCACGGATTTGTGCACCAGTGGGGTCCCTCAGCCTGGCCTGCGGGGATCTGGCCGAAACTGGCAGTCTGACCTCCACTGAGGTGTCCCGAATTGCAAAAGCATGCAGGCCAGGCCGAGGGACCCCACCAGTGCATGAATCTAGTATTTAAATAAACAGCTAGGGTGTGGTAAACTGAATAATGACCTTGTCTTTCTACCCCTGCAAGGTGTCATGTCCCAATCTCTGAAATTTGTGAGTATGTTACCTTACATGGCAAAAAGGACTTTACAGATGTGATTACAGATTTTGAGATGGGGGATTATCCTGAATTATATGGGTGGCATAATGTAATCACCAGGGTCTTTATAAGAGGAAGGCAGGAGTATCAGAGTTATAGAGGGAGAAATTGGAGGATGGGGCCATGAGCCAAGGAATCCAGGCTGCCTCTGGAAGCTAGAAAAGGCAAGAAAATAAATTCTCCCCTAGAACCCCAAGAAAGGACACGATCCTGCTGACACCTTGATTTTAGTCCACTGAAACTATTTGGAACTTCTGAACTCCAGAAGTACAAGATAATAAATTTTTGTTGTTTTAAGCCATTAAGTTTGTGGTAATTTATTATTGTAGCAATAGAAAATAATGCAAAAAACAAAGAGATACAGAAGGCAAGAAGTGTAAAAGCCTCTGAAGTTCTAAGAGTCCCCAAAATAAACAAAGGGAAGTAGTTTTCTATTAATACTTTGTCACTTGCTGTGCTGAATTCATTTACAGTTAAAATGATTTCTTCTGATACATTAAATCTCAATTGGCTTATATACAAAATGTGAATAACATTTTTATTACACTTACATGTGATGAGATTATGTCACAGAAATTAAATTAAATGGGACAATACATGTGATGTGCTTAGTAAAATGCCTGACACATAGAAGGGTCTCACTAAATGTTCGTTTCCTTTTGCTGCCGTAAACAACCACTTCAAAAATACAACTAAAAGACGGAACGGACATCACCCAGAACCACAGGAAGGCTGGCCGAGGACAGACTCTTCAACTAGAAGGAAAGACAACAGCATACTGAGGCTCAGAAGAGGCGCAGTGTGGAAAATTTAAAGGTGCGGAGGTGCGCGTGAAAAGCGGGCTGGTGGCTGAGTGCCCGGTTGTCGTTTTCAATCAGGAGGGAGTCTCAGACTCTGAGCTCCAGATCCGGATGAGTCTCTAGGGACTCAGACTCAAACGGGAGAAGCGGGATTGTCTGGCATCAGTTGAAACGTGAGGGCAGCTTTCTCTCCGAGATTTGCAGCCATTGCTGGGGTTCTGAGAAGCAGAGCCTCTGGGAACGGGACTGAGAGCAGCCATAACTGCTCCCTCCGCCCGCCCTGCTGATCCCGCCCCGCCCAAGCCCTGCGCAGAGCCATTTGCTGGATTGCCTCAGGCAAAGGCTAGATTAGCACCTCTCCAGAGGACAGAGGTTTTCCCGCCGGCAGACGCAGCTGATTCTCACAGCCAGTCGGCCTGGTGATCAAATCCCTCTAGTATTAACTACAACAATCAGGCTTAACTAGAACAAGACTGCGCACAAAGACCTCAGGGGGTGCACCAAGAAAGAATAAAAGATGCGGAGACAAAAAAACATGACAGAAATGGAGGATATGGAGCTAAAAAATGCAATTTTGAGGGCTTGCAATAATGTGCTAGAAGCAGCCAATAAACTTGATGAGAGCCTCACGAAAACTAATGAAACCCTCGATGCTATGATAAAGAACCAACTAGAAATTAAGCATACACGGACTGAAATAAAGAATATTATAGACACCCAATAGCAGACCAGAGGAGCGCAAGAATCAAGTCAAAGATTTGAAATGCAAAGAAGCAAAAAACACCCAACTGGAAAAGCAAAATGAAAAAAGAATCTGAAAATACGAAGATAGTGTAAGGAGCCTCTGGGACAGCTTCAAGGGCACTAATATCAGAATTATAGGGGTGCCAGAAGATGAGAGACAGCAAGATATTGAAAACCTATTTGAAGAAATAATGGCAGAAAACTTCCCCCACCTGGTGAAAGAAATGGACTTACAGGTCCAGGAAGCGCAGAGAACCCCAAACAAAAGGAATCCAAAGAGGACCACACCAAGACACAACATAATTAAAATGCCAAGAGCAAAAGACAAAGAGAGAATCTTAAAAGCAGCAAGAGAAAGAGACTCAATTACCTACAAGGGAATACCCATACGACTGTCCGCTGATTTCTCAACAGAAACTTTGCAGGCCAGAAGGGAATGGCAAGAAGTATTCAAAGTGCTGAATACCAAGAACCTACAACCAAGATTACTTTATCCAGCAAAGCTATCATGTAGAATTGAAGGTCAGATAAAGAGCTTCACTGATAAGGAAAAGCTAAAGGAGTTCATCACCACTAAACCAGTATTATACGAAATGCTGAAAGGTATCCTTTAAGAAGAGGAAGAAGAAGAAAAAGGTAAAGATACAAATTGTGAACAACAAACATGCATCTATCAACAAGTGAATCTAAGAATCAAGTGAATAAATAATCTGATGTACAGAATGAACTGGTGATTATAATGAATCAGGGACATAGAAAGGGAATGGACTGACTATTCTTGGGGGGGAAAGGGGAATGGGAGATGCGGGAAGAGACTGGACAAAAATCGTGCACCTATGGATGAGGACAGTGGGTGGGGAGTGAGGGCGGAGGGTGGGGCGGGAACTGGGAGGAGGGGAGTTATGGGTGGGGGGAAAAAAAGAGGAACAAATGTAATCTGAACAATAAAGAGATTTAAAAAAAAATTTTTTTTATTGAGAGTATTACAGATGTCCCTCCTTTCCCCCCCATTATCCCTCTCTGCCCATTTCCCACCCCGCCCCAGGCCTTCACCACCCTATTGTGTGTGTCCATAGGTAATGCATATTCTATATCTACACTAATAAAAGAGAAACATGGTAATTAGCGTACGACCACTACCCTTCCCATTGGCTAATCAGCATATCCTTATGCAAATTAACTGCCAGCCAAGATGGTGGCCGGCAGCCATGCACTGAAGTGAACAGGGAGGCTTGCTTGCTCCAGTGATGGCAGATTCCAACGTTCCCCGCCTGACTTGCCGGCCTCTCAGCTGCAACTCTAAGCAACTATGATGCAAATATAGAAGCTAAACAAAACCCCAGAAACTGGCTTTCAGTCAGCCGGGCTTCAGCCAGCCTGACCGCAACATTGTATCAATATTTTCAGCAGTGAGGCCTCAGAGCTAAAGCTGGCCCAGAATAAAAAATTAAAAAAAGAAAGAAAGGAGCGGTTGGGAGCTTCAGTCACCCACCAGCCTGAAAACGGCCCTCAGCCCCTCACCCAGACTGGCCAGGCACCCCAGTGGGGACCCCCACCCTGATCCAGGACACCCTTCAGGGCAAACCAGCCGGCCCCCACCCATGCACCAGGCCTCTATTCTATATAGTAAAAGGGTAATATGCCTCCTGGCACCAGGATCAGCGGAGCCGCGAGGCTTCCCGGCACTGGGATCAGCATGACAGGGGGCAGCGCCCAACCCCCCGATCGCCCTGCAGCTGTGTGTGTGACAGGGGAAGGCGCCCCAACCCCCTGATCAGCCCTGCTCTGTGCCTGATAGGGGGGAGCTCTCCAATCCCCTGATCACCCTGCGGCACCCCAAGCCCCCTCCCCCCACGGGCCCTGCTCTGTGTGTGACAGGGTGCAGCGCCCCAACCCCCCTGCCCCCACGGCCCCTGCTCTGTGTGTGACGGGGTAGAGCTATAACCTCCCCATCGGCCCTGCCCTGAGTGTGACAGTGACGGCGCCCCAACCCCCTGATCGGCCCTGCTCTGTGGGTGATAGAGGGTGGCGCCCCAACCCCCCTCCATGGGCCTTGCTCTGTGTGTGACGGGGAGAGCCATAACCTCCCCATTGGCCCTGCCCTGAGTGTGACAGGGTGCAGCACCCCAACCTCCTGATCCACCCTGCTCTGTGTGTGACAGGGGGCGGTGCCCCAAGTCCCCTATCGGCCCTGCTCTGTGCATGACAGGGGGGAGCTCCTCAACCCCCTGATGGGCCCTGCTCTGTGCGTGACAGGGGGGAGCTCCCCAACCCCCTGATCGACCCTGCTCTGTGGTGTGACAGGGTATGGAGCCCCAATCCCCCTGATGGGCCCTGCTCTGTGAGTGACAGGGGGCAGAGCCCCAACCCCCTGATTGGCCCTGCTCTGTGAGTGACAGGGGGTGGCGCCGCAACCTCCCCATCGACCCTGCCTTGAGTGTGAAGGGGGTGGTCCCCAACCCCCCAATCGGCCCTACCCTGAGCGTGACTGAGGGTGGCATCGCAACCTCCCGATCCGCCCTGCTCTGTGCATGACGGGGTGGCGCCCCAACTCCCCAATCGGCCCCGCTCTGAGCCTGACCAGGGTCTGCACCTAGGGATTGGGCGTGCCCTCTGCCACCCGGGAGCAGGCCTAAGCCAGCAGGTCGTTATCTCCCGAGGGGTCCCAGACTGCGAGAGGGCACAGGCCGAGCTGGGAGGCCCCCCTCCCTCCCCCCTCGAGTGCACAAATTTTTGTGCACCGGGCCTCTAGTATATATATAAAAGCCTTAAGGACTGAATGACAGAATGACCAGTCGCTATGACACGCACTGACCACCAGGGGGCAGATGCTCAATGCAGGAGCTGCCCCTTGTGGTCAGTGTGCTCCCATAGCCAACCTCCCATGGCCCCTCCCCCAAGCTGGCCAACCTCCCATGGCCCCAATGGCCCCGATCACTGGCCAGGCCAAAGGAACCCACCCGTGCATGAATTTGTGCACTGGGCCTCTATTCTATAATAATAAAAGCATAATGTGCTAATTAAACCCAACAGCCAAATGTCCTTCTGGACATCCTTCTGGACAAAGCTGTGGTGGCTGCATGGGCTGAGGGCAGGCAGCCGCGGCAGCTGTGAGGGCCAAGGACAGGCAGCCGCCACAGTGGCCGGCAGCGGCAGCAGCGGCGGGGTGATGGGAGTGGTGTCTTCCCCTGATCGGCCGGTCACCTCCTGCAGATAGGACATTCCCTGAGGGCTCCCGGACTGTGAGAGGCGGCAGGCCGGGCTGAGGGGACCCCCCCAGTGCACGAATTTTCGTGCACAGGGCCTCTAGTGAAAGTATAATATACTAGAGGGCCAATGCATGAAATTCGTGCAAGAGTAGGCCTTCTGTCCCCCAGCTGCCGGCACCGGCTTCCCTCCGGCATTTGGGACCCGGGTTTCCATGGCAGCCCCAGCTTCGTCCAGAAGGTTGTCCAGAAGGATGTCTGGTCTAATTAGCATATTACACTTTTATTATTATAGATAAACTTGCTGGTGCCATATTTGAAGTTTGTCCTATTATCATCAAGCAGGTTTTTCTTGCTTTATTGCGATATAATTGACAAATAACATTATGTAAGTTTAAAGTGTATAATGGGATGATTACTACATTAGGGTAGTTATGAAATCAATCAACTCACACAATTCTTTATTTTTGTGTTTGAGAACATTTAAGATTTACTTTCTTAGAAACTTTCAAGTATACCATACAGTATTATTAACTATAGTCACCATGCTGTACATTAGATCCCCAGAACTTATTCATCTTATAACTGGAAGTTTGTACCCTTTGATCAACATCTCCCTATCTTTCCACACCAAGCAGTTGTTTTATTGTATGACTGAGTGTACTTAAACCTTAATTTAGCACATGAATAAATAAAAAGATGCAGTTAAATAGTTTTTATTGAAAAACACTAGGCAATTAAAGAGTCAATCTGAAACAGACATACAAAGGGGATGAAACTTATTTTTGATTTAATAATTGCCAGAATTAATTTAATTGTAAATATGCCTTTCTCTTAATTTGGAATTTTTAGTGCTTAATCTTAGCAGTTCTTTAATATCAATTTTATGCTAAATTAATGATTATAAAGTACTTACGAGGAAAATTATTTTTAAGGCATGTGCTCATTTAAATGTAATTTATTACTTTCCACAGGCAATAAAAATGTGCTATATTAGTTACAACACACCACGATTGGTGGGAATGCATGCATGCTCTAAATAGGAATACATTTTTTTACTGAACTAAAGAAAATTAGACTAAAATTGCCTTAACAATTAAAAAAAACACAACAACACACAGGGGGTATCATTGCTCAATGAAAAAAGGACAGATTTTTGTTTTCTGGGAGTTGTGTGTTAGAGATTGCACAATGAGAGAGTTTTCTCCATTCTACAATATTCACAGGATTTTAGTAGGTGGATAAGAGAGTTTCCTGCCTTCCTGTGTCTTGGTGTGGTTTAGGCCCCCCCCCCCCACCCCCATTTTTGAACGAAACTTACTACTATATTGAGTTTATCTCCTTTTGACAAGTACATATGTTTTGAGCTATGCTGCTGGAAGAGAAGATGTTAAGGAAGATTCCCTTCACTAGAGTAATCTTCACAAGAGCAGAGAACACTCTTTTCCTTTTTTTATTTTTCCACCACAGTAGCCGAGACCTTACTATAGTGCCTCAACTGAGTTCAGCTGCTTAGCAACGGAGGTCTAAGACAAAAGTAGTTGAAACAAAATAGATTTTTTATTTATTGTTAAAGAAGTCCAGAGTTAGGCAAACCAGGTAACCCCTGTGATTATTGGGGAACCAGGGACCTTCTACTTCTTTTTGTTGTTGTTGTTAATCCTCACCCGAGGATACTTTTCCACTGATTTTTAGAAAGAGTGGAAGGAAAGGGGAGAGACAGAGAGAAACATCGATGTGAGAGAGACACATCAATTGGTTGCCTCCCACCTGGGTCCCAATCAGGGCCAGGGATCGAGCCTGCAACCTAGGTTTGTGTTCTTGACCAGAATCGAACCCAGAACCCTTCAGTTTACAGATTGATGCTCTACCCACTGAGCAAAACCAGCTAGGCCACCTTCTACTTCTTTTGCTCTGCCATCCTTATTCTATGACCATCATCCTTGAGAGTACCTTATAGTCCAAGATAACTGAACTACAACCATCTTGCCCTTACAGTAGGAAGCAGTAGAAAGGGGAAAGGGCTAAAAAGCTCCTTGCCTATTGCCTTTCTACCTTTTAAGAAGCCTTTCTGAAAGTCCCACCCAAAAGCTTCCACTTATTTCTCATTGGTTACAATTTAGTTACAGTGCCATCCCTGATAGCAAGGCAGTCTGGGAACTGCAGTCTTTTTATTGGGCACATTGCCTTGGTAAGTAAATGCAGTGTTCTCAAACTAACAAAGGAAGTGGTAACAAGAAATTAATAAGGACATTGTAATGAGTTTTTTGTAAAGCAAAATGTATCTAATTTACAAGATTGTTCTTTGACTCGCCCCATCTTTTCTTAAAGTTAAAAATTTTTTTTTAGAAATTGAAATGATGGTAGACCCCTCCCCCCAAAGTCTTTACTTGACCAATAAAAAGTTAACTGCTAGTCCTCTAATATTATGTATATTTTACTGGCCCAACAAACCCAAAATCTAGGGAACTCCTGGGCCTGTGAGATTTCTCCCAACTCCAAGATACTCAGATGGATCTGTATCTTCAACACCGCCTGTATGCTTCATGTCTTCTGCTTGAAAGGTTCTCACTAGGTACCCATTGATTAGTGTAGGGCGTGGCTATAGGGTTAAGCCTCGGACTGACCTGCGGGCAAAGCCACAAACGAGTCCCAGCTTATAGGGCATAGTCCTCTTAGCATAATTAGGCTTGACCTTATGACGCTCCCTAGATCTTACCTGAGTAGCTAATGGGCTGAGGGAGGTGCAGCAAGTGCTGCCAAAACAAGTGAAACTCACAAGAACATTGTAACTATGGTGACCACTACCTTGTTTACCTCTGACTATAAAATAAAGGCTCAGCTTGCCATCTGGATCTCTCTCTGTGGCCTCAGCCAGGAATAGGAAAATCCACCTAGACCCACCTTATTCTCTTTGTCATTTCTCCATCCTTCACCACCCTCGCTCAGGCTTGTGGAACCCTTGGCTGAGCTGTCTTGGCACAGATTAGTGTATCAATAAGGCTCAGACCAAGTGTTAATGCCCAGTGACAGAAAAAAATTGATGCCACCTCCAGGTGCTTAGTCAGGGCTTGCTTTGCAGTAAGGTAGAGAAACTCACTGAAATCAGAATAGGTGAAGAGGTAGTTGTTGTGAGGACATGGGAGAATCTTGTGTACAACTGGGAACCAAAAACAGAAGTAGAGTCAAGTTGCCTTAAAATTATGCTTAAAAATAGAACATGGGGAATGGAAGCTACCCTCTATCTCTCATGGAATAACCTGGCCCTTTTTTCAACTTCTTTTTTGCTTTCCTCTGCCAACCAACTTTTATTGTTATACTAGAGGCCCGGTGCACGAAATTGATGCACTGGGCGGGGGTGGGGGGTGGGGGTGGGGCGGGACGGTGTCCCTCAGCCCCGCCTGCACCCTCAAAAATCTGGGACCCCTCGGGAGATGTCTGACTGCCAGTTTAGGCCCAATCCCTGTGGCAGGGAACATCCCTCACACAATCCAGGACAGCTGGCTCCCAACCACTTGTCTGCCTGCCTGATTGCCCCTAATCGCTTCTGCCTGCCAGCCTGATCACCCCTTAACCACTCCCCTGCCAGCCCGATTGATGCCTAACTGCTCCTCTGCTGGCCTGATCGCCCCCAACTGCCCTCTCCTGTCAGCCCGGTGATCCCCAATTGCCCTCCTCTGCTGGCCTGGTTGCCGCCAACTGCCCTCCCCTGCCAGCCTGGTTGCCCCTAACTGCCCTCCCCTGAAGGTGTGGTCCCCCCCAACTGCCCTCCCCTTCTGGCCCGCTCACCCCTAACTGTCCTCTCCTGCTGGCCTGATCACCCACAACTGCCCTCCCCTGCAGGCCATCTTGTGACCACATGGGGGTGGCCATCTTGTGTGAGGGCGTGACAGTCAATTTGCATATTACGTCTTTATTATATAGGATTTTCCCCTCAGTAACTTTGGCTGGCATGGGAGTTTAGCTTTTGTGGTGTACAGTTTCTCACGGTTTCAATTCCAAATTCCCTAGCAATAGGGTGATTGGTTCACCAAGGGTCAGGTTATCATTCCTGGTTTAAGTAGCTGTGGCATGGAGTGGGATGATTAGTACAAACATATCTTCCTATTATGCATTATTTCAGAGAGCCCAGAGAGTCAGCATGTGGGGAGAGGGAGCTATACCTGCAACGTTTTCCTTTTTCCATTAATTTTCATCTTGGGCAGCACTCTGTTTCCTGACCTCAGATCAAAGACCTTCACTATTACTTGCACTATTTCTTAAAGCATTTCATGCACAAATATTCTTCTTGTTTTCTTCTCTAATTAAATGTACATTTCCGTAGTCAGAATGTATTAAGAGGAAAACAAAGTAGTAGTTAAAATGCATAAGACTCTCGGATCACATCACCCCATCCTCACTGCTACCCTACCAAGAACTTGGGAAGTGGTCTGGTACCTAGCCTGGAGCATGAGCAAGAGCATAGCATGTGGTTAAGAAGTACAAGCCCCAGAGTCAATTAGCCTGGATTTGAAGGTACAATACACCTACTAGTAGCGTTTGCTCTGTGTATCAGTTTCCTCATCTGTGAAACTGGAATATTATCTACCATATAGTACATAAGATCACTGTGAAAATTAAAGAAAATAATCTGGTCAAGGAGTCAGCTAAGTACCTGGGACTTAATAAACACTCATTAAATATTCACAGTTGAGAAACCAGAGGTCAATATTAGAGCCACGGACAAGACAGTGTTAAGTGTTGGGGTGCCAACTAGAAACTAGGTGGGTGTTAGGATTAATTCTTGAAATGACAGCTGGAAACTAGGTTGGTATCTGGACTAATTCTGGGAATGAGTCTTACTACAATGGCTAGAATCCAAGACAGCTGATTTTATTTGTTGAATTCTGAGGAAGATTTGATACTGTCAGGAACTCTGCAGCACTCAGCTGTGTTTTCCCCTCTAGAATGTAAAGATTCTAGTGGATGGATTCCATTGGAATGGATTCTAATTCTAATTCTTTCTAAAGATGAAATAATTTTCACCTACACATGCCATTTTTCATTTTTGCCACATTATTTAAATGTGTTTGGACTTTATTCTATGAAAACTTTCTAGAGGCACATGTACTCAACTTTATAAGCCAATTAAAAATAGGATTTGTATCTATGTATTTGTTTCTCAGGAAACTTTTTAGGCATTTTAAAAAGAGATCATCTAGCCCTAACCAGTTTGGCTCAGTGGGCAGAGCGTCGGCCTGCGGACTGAAGGGTCCCAGGTTCGATTCAGGTCAAGGGCATGTACCTTGGTTGCAGGCACATCCCCAGTAGGTGTGCAGGAGGCAGCTGGTTGATGTTTCTCTCTCATCGATGTTTCTAACTCTCTATCCCTCTCCCTTCCTCTCTGTAAAAAATCAATAAAATATATTTTAAAAAAAGAGATCATCTAATTACTTCTTAAAGTATAAGGATAGCACCATACATATGGATACCAGATGAAATGAATGTCTATAAATCTTCCTAAGATTAGTTGACTACTTATCCTATATGTGCTACCCATTTAGGTCTAAATTAGGTGTAAATATGTTGTCCTTTACTTACTATAAAGTTGAATGAGCCTAGCAACTCTTTGCTACCCACTGAATGAAAAAGACATAAAACCCGCAATATGGGAAGACCTCAATTATAACTACACTACAAACACTAGAAAGGATTTTTTTCAGAAAAATATGTAAAAGGACCTGAGTATCAAAATAGATATTTTCTCTGAAGAAACACAGGGTTCAATTCCTTCCTTTGCTGGTAAATACAAGACTTAAATATTAAATTGCTCAAATTTATCACCACAAACACAATGACTTTCTTCTTATGGCCAAGGGCCAAGGTGAGTGTTGCTCGCGCATGTGACTCTACACTGGCCCACACTGACCTATGCACACATCGAAAAGCACTCACCTCTTTAGTTGCCAGGGAATATTTTCAAGAATGAATTTCATACCTGATTCCTTAATGCAGTTGCAGATCCTGACAATTTCCTCTGGATTGGGTTCATAACGTCTACCTTGGTAAATTACCTAACTCCTGAATTCAATTTACTCTTTGGTAAAATGGGTATTCCTTCATTTTAGAAGGCTGGAAGTGTTGGACTCTTTATTACACGCTTACACTGCCTTGTAGAAAGTTTTTTTTAAAGCACTCCTTAAGTTGTCCTTTTATGACCATGAGGCATTGATTTAAAAAAAAATGAAAGTGAAGGCTAGACTCCTCAAATTATTATTTTACAATGTCAACATCTATGAAAAATCTTATGCACTGCTAATCTCTAGAGTAAAAAAAAAAAATTCACTAAGACAAGCTAATACTATTACCATGAATGAATTTTACACAAAATACTGCTTTCCAGGTAAGTGGTTTAAATTCAGCTTTGAACCCGAATCAAACGCTGTATGAAACTGACTGGCAGCGGGGAAAGGGTGTCATTAACTCAAGAAGGATTCCTTTTGTGTGTGACCACAGCTAGAAAGCACAGTCTGCCTCTAGGGCCTTGTTTGGTGGTCTTGATTTAGCCCCTTAACAAAGACTCAATTTTTCTTAAAAAAAAAAAAAAATCCAATTTCCATTTTACCTCCCCTGCATTGTGAAGACATCGTTGAAATAATTGGGCCACAACCCGATTAAAACCCCCAGGTTTTTCCTCCGCGGGTCCCCCACGACTCGACCAGAGAGGAAGCAGAGTTAGACGAAGGCAGCCACAGGGGCCCACCACGCCGCCCGGAAGCCGGCCCGCCGGCGACTTCCGCCGAGCCGGTGACAGGCTCCGCCCCGCCCCCTCGATTCGTCGGAATTTTCCCGCGATGCAGCGGAGGCGCGGGGGGCCGCTCGCCAGGCCCCAGAGTGCACTGCGGGCGCGCGCGGCTCCACTGCCGAGCGACCGCGGGAAAATTCCAAAAAAGTCAAAACAAAACAAAGAAACAGTAGGAGGCGAAGCCAAGTTTTCAAGCCACAGAACTCGGGCGGTGGCGTCCTTCCCGCCACGGCCCAAACTGCTGAAGCAGCTCTGGCGCGGACCACCGGGTAAGAGGCCGCAGCACCCCGCGAAGGCGGCCGCTTCCTCCGGGGGGTCTGGCCGACACGTCAGCCCGGGCGTGGGGGTGGGTGGGAGGGAAGACTCGCGAGAACGCCCATCCGCCGCGCTCGGCGCCCGGAGGTGGGAGAGCGGGCTCCCGCCGAGTGCAGGGGGCGAGGAGGGGAGGTGGGTCGGGGCGTGGGGTGGTGCCAGCTCGCGCGGGGGCGGGGCCGGGAAGGGGGCGGGGCCGGCGGAGGGGTCCCCGGGAGAGGCGGCAGATGCGGTTTGGCTTTATTGTTGTTTTTGATGGTTGCCGCAGGCTGCCAGGTCTTCTTCAAGGAGGGGCGCAGAGGTGAATTTTCTCCTCCCGGATCCGAGGGGCTGTGACCTCTCGCCTCTTTTAACCCTTCACCCTCTACCGCCGGCCGCGCTCTCCGCTCCTCCTCCCCGCCTCCCCTCCCGCTCCGGCGCCGGGGGGGGGGGGGGGGGGGCGAGGCCCAGCCCTTGTGCCCTCAGGCCTTTCGGCCTAGGAAGGGAGGAGGGTTTTGATGGACTTTCGTCTCCCCACCACTGTCTTTGAGCGCCAGGCCAAATCGGGTCCAAGAACCTTAAAAGAGTTTTCAGGGAGGTGTTGTTTGTTGGCTTGCTTTTTTTCTATTATTATTTTTGTAATCGGGGGAGTGTTTACAACCACCAACTCTCCATGGTCGTGTTCCCCTGGAGAGGGGAAAGGATTTGGAGTTTTGGAAACATAACAGATTTGGGACCAGAATTTTAAGGAAAGGGGCCGAGGAGTTTTCGGGCCAAGGTCTGTGTGTGCCTGTGCTTTTTGTCCTAATCTGAAGCTTGGAAAGCTCCCGGGCTCCTGGGTTTATTCTAACTTGTGTCCCATTTAATGAATGGATCTTAACTGAGATGTGATTGATTGATTGATCAGAGGAACAGGGCACTTTCGGGCCACCCAACTTCTGCTGTTTGTGGATGTCACTCACCTTCAGTGATGTGCTGCTCAGAACATTTTCTCATTACTCCCCTCAAGAGGGGAGGGAAGGTTGTTACAAGTGGTAGAATTCATACCATGTGTTGGGATCATTTATTACATAAGCTTAGATAGAAAACATGTTCATTGTGACTTTATGCATTAAACTTAAACCAAATTGATGTTTCAGTCTAATGTACTGTGCCAGATTCACATGGAAATAAGCACATATATACATTACTCATATACAAGAAAGATTGCATCCAAAAAGAATTTGCTTTTCCTAGTTAAAGCAAAGGCCTTTTACCCCGGGGTAAAAGTTAGGTCCTGCTTTAGAATTTGAATAATTATATTTTGTTATACATTTTCATTCATTTTTTCATTATTCAGTCATATTCCTCTTGATTTCTTGAAAAATATTTACTAAGGTTCCTGAAAAGACAGGCAAACTCTGTATTAGACTTTTTTGTTCCGTTCCTTAATAAAAAGCATTAATTTGATTGGCTGAGTGTGGAAGATGTGTTGCTGCATGCATGTGAAACTGTGCATGTACATTTTAAAATAAGTGGTGTTTTAAACTAGTTCCATATTTCAGCAAGTAGTTCCAGTAACAATTATACAAATTTTGTATTTATGAAAACCAGCTACAGGGAGGCCAGCCTGGGCAGTAGAAAGTTGGATTGATTAGCTAGGCTGCATAGAGTGCCAGAGAAATCGCACATGTGTGGCAGTTCCAAGTTGGTAGTGGTGAAGCCTCAAATCAGGCTTGAAATCAGCACCAAATGCATTTGTAAAATTTTACTTTAGCGGGATGGGGTCTGTATATTCTCTGTTCTTGTTTATGGCTCCCGAATGACTGACTTTTTAAGATGAAAGAACACCTTTGGAGAAGTACATTGCGTTTGCAGTGTTTTAATAAAAATGCATAAGTAGGAAGGAAAAAGTTAAAAATTCATCAGAAAAGTTAGGTAACAATGCAAATCTTTTATTTTCTAAATATCTTTTTTTTTTTTTTGAATCAGTTTAGAAGAGACCTTGCAAAGTTATCTGGTTCATTCTCTTAGGTTCTTCATAATCCCTTCTGAGTATGTAGAAATCATTTCCCTGTCCATAATCTCTAATATAGGAGCATCTGTAATCGTCCTGATACCTTTCTCTAGTTATAAGAAGGTACATTTCTAATGGAAATCACCTTTTTGAAACAATATACTCTGATATATAAAGAATTAAGTGTTTTTTAGTAAATTTAGTAGATTTTTTGATTTGTGCAATGATCGTCACTATTCAGTTTTAAAACATTTGCATCATCATAAGTTTGTGTTTGCAAGTTCATACTGAATCCTGTCTCTGGCTTTCAAGACCTCAGACAACCATTGGTTTGCTTTCTGTCTGTGTAGATTAGCCTTTCTGGACATTTCATATGAATGAATTCATAAAGTAAGTGCTGTCTTGTGTTGGGCTTTTTTCACTTAGCATAATGTGTTTGAGATTTATCCATGCTATAGCATGTATAAGTAGTTCATTTATTTGCTGAATAGTATCCCATTGTGTGGATATACCACATCTTGTTTATCCATTCATCAGTTGCTTTACTTGAGTTGCTTTTACTTTTTGGCTATTATGAATAATGCTGATTTGAGCATTTGTGTACAAGTCTTTGTGTGGACATATGTTTTCATTTTTCTTTTTTTTTTTTAAATATATTTTATTGATTTTTTACAGAGAGGAAGGGAGAGAGATAGAGAGTTAGAAACATCGATGAGAGAGAAACATCGATCAGCTGCCTCCTGCACATCTCCTACTAGGGATGTGCCCGCAACCCAGGTACATGCCCTTGACCGGAATCGACCCTGGGACCTTTCAGTCCGCAGGCCGACGCTCCATCCACTGAGCCAAACCGGTTTCGGCTGTTTTCATTTTTCTTGAATAGATACATGAGTGGAACTGCTGGGTTGTATAGTAAGTTTGTGTTAGCAAATTATCTTCGCTCTTGTTCCCATTTTTATTTTACATACAAGTTGTTGGAAATTAACTGTACAATTTAATCTTTAGGAACGGAATATTCAGTGAGACTATCGCCATACAGTCAGCAATAAATACAATAATGCTTGGGATTGTCCATCTGCTCATTTTGGAAAAAGGGTAAAACCTTGTTCATTTGTAAGGATAGTTCTATCTTGTTAGGTAGCCAGTGGGTCAAAAAAGAAATTACAAAGAAAATTAGAAAATATCTTGAACTGAATGAAAAAAACCACAACATATTAAAATTTGTGGGATGCTGTTTAAACAGTGCTTAAAAAGAAATTTGTAACTTCAAACAGTTGTATTAGAAAAGAATAAAGGCTGAAAATTAATAACTTAAGCTTCTACCTTAAGAAATGAGAAAAAGGAGCAAATTAAACCCAAGGCAAGAAGAAGGAAAGATATAATAAAGAGAAGAGTGGAAATCAGTGAAATAGAAAACAGACAAACAGTAAGTAAAATCAATGAAATGAAGAATTGACTCCTAATTTGAAATTAAAATTTTTCCCATAAAGGAAAATCCAGGAATAGGTAACTTCAGGGGTGAATTCCATCAAATATTTAAAGAAGAAATAACACTTATCCTTCACAACCACTTTCAGGAAATATGAGAAGGGAACACTTCCCAACTCATTCTAAGATGCCAGTATTACCATAAAACCAAAACCAGACAAAGACATCACAAGAAAATTACCCACCAATATTTCTCATGAACATAAACACAAATATCTTAAACAATATTACTAAACCAAATTCAGTAACATATAAAAAGAATTATATACCACTAGAGGCCAGGTGCACAAAAATATGTGCACTGGGGGGGGCAGGGGGGTCCCTCAGCCCGGCCTGTGCCCTCTCCCAGTCTGGGACCCCATGGGAGATAATGACCTACTGGCAAACTCCTGGGTGGTAGAGGGCAGGCCCAATCCCTAAGTGCAGCCCCTGGTCGGGCTCAGGGTAGGGCCGATTGGGGGGTTGGGGCACCGCCCCCTGTCACACTCAAGGCAGGGTCGATGGGGAGGTTGCGGCGCCACCCCCTGTCACGCACAGAGCAGGGCGAATCAGGGGGTTGGGGCGCTGCCCCCTGTCACTCACAGAGCAGGGCCCATCAGGGGGGTTGGGGCTTTGTACCCTGTCACGCACAGAGCAGGGTCGATCAGGAGGTTGGGGAGCTCCCCCCTGTCACCCACAGAGCAGGGCCCATCAGGGGATTGGGGAGCTCCCCCCTGTCACGCACAGAGCAGGGCTGATCAGGGGCTTGAGGAGCTCCTCCCTGTCACAGAGTAGGGCCGATAGGGGAGTTGGGGCACCGCCCCCTGTCACACACAGAGCAGGGTGGATCAGGGGGTTGGGGCGCCGCACCCTGTCACACTCAGGGCAGGGCCAATGGGGAGGTTATGGCTCTACGCTGTCACACACAGAGCAGGGCCCGTGGGGGGGCGGTTGGGGCGCCGCACCCTGTCACACACAGAGCAGGGCTGATCAGGGGGTTGGGGCGCCTCACCCTGTCACACACAGAGCCGCAGGGTGATCAGGGGGTTGGGGAGCTCCCCCCTATCAGGCACAGAGCAGGCTGATCAGGGGGTTGGGGCGCCGCACCCTGTCACAAACAGAGCAGGGCGGATAGGGAGGTTGTGGCCCCGCCCCCTGTCACATACAGAGCTGCAGGGCGATCAGGGGGTTTGGGCGCTGCCTCCTGTCACACTGATCCCGGGTTCGGGAGGCCTTGCAGCTCTGCTGATCCCTGTGCTGGGAGGCTTATTACCCTTTTACTATAAAGGATAGAGGCCTGGTGCACGGGTGGGGGCCGGCTGGTTTGCCCTGAAGGGTGTCCTGGATCAGGGTGGGAGTCCCGCTTGGGAGCCGGGCCAGCCTGGGTGAGGGGATGATGGCTGTTTGCAGCTGGTCACACCCCCTTCAGGGTTGGGGTCCCCACTGGCGTGCCTGGCCAGCCTGGGTGAGGGGCTGAGGGCTGTTTTCAGGCTGGCGGGTGACTGAAGCTCCCAACCGCTCCTTTTTTAATTTTATTTTTTATTCTGGGCCAGCTTTAGCTCTGAGGCTTGGCTCCAGCTCTGAGGCCCGGCTGGCTGAAAGCAGGTTTCTGGGGTTTTGTTTAGCTTCTATATTTGTAACAGTGTTTCAAACTGCAGCTCAGAGGCCAGCAGCGGCAGGCGGGGAACGTTGGCTTCCTGCGTCACTGAAGCAAGCAAGCCTCCTGTTCGCTTCAAGCTACCTGGCTGCCGGCCGCCATCTTGGCTGGCAGTTAATTTGCATATCGCCTTGATTAGCCAATGGGAAGGGTAGCGGAGGTACGGCTAATTACCATATTCCTCTTTTATTAGATAGGATGACCAAATGGGATTTATCCCAGGAATGCAAAGTTAGTATAACATTAAAAAATCAGTTAACCTGATAAATTATATTAATAGAATAAACAAAACCACATCATCATCTCAATAGATACAGAAGAGCATCTCACAAAATCCAACATTTATTTATGATAAGAACTCCCAACAATCTAGAAACAGAAGTTTCTCAACCTGATAAAATGCATTTATGAAAAATGTATGGTGATGTCATAATGTATATTGGTAAAAGATTAAATGCTTTCCCCCTAAGATTAGGAAAAAGTTAAGAATGTTCACTCCCCTCCCACCCCACCCTTCTTCTGTTCAACAATGAACTGGAGATGATAGGCAGAAAAAAATAAAGGCATCCAGATTCAAAGGGAGAAATAAAAATGTCTATATGTCTATATTCACAGATGACATGAAAGTTTATGTTGAAAATTCTAAGGAATTCACAAAAGAGCAAAACCTGCATGAAATAAATACAAGGATACAAGATCAGTATACATCAACTGTATTTTTATATACTGGCAGTGAACAACCCAAAAATGAAATTTGAAGAAGATCTATTCACAATAACATCAAAAATGAAAATACTTTGGAAAAAAGTTAACAAAAGAAGGGCAAGACTTGCATAATGAAAATTACAAAACATGGCTGAAGGAAATTAAAGATCTAAATGAACAGATATTCCATGTTCATGTTAAGTTGGCGATTCTCCCCCAAACATCTACAGAGTCAATGCAATTTCTATTAAAATCCATCCTAACAGGCCTTTTTGGGGGGGGGGGAGGGGGGGTGGCGGGGATGACAAGCAGTTACTAAAATTTATATGGAAATGTCAGGAACCCAGAATAGCCAAAACAATTTAAAAAAGAAAAAAAGGAATGAAATAATTATACTACCAGTTTCAAAATCTACACTAATAAAAGAGAAACATGGTAATTAGCGTACGACCGCTACCGTTCCCATTGGCTAATCAGCATATCCTTATGCAAATTAACTGTCAGCCAAGATGGCGGCCAGCAGCCATGCACTGAAGCGAACAGGGAGGCTTGCTTGCTCCAGTGATGGCGGACTCCAACGTTCCCCGCCTTGCCGGCCTCTCAGCTGCAACTCTAAGCAACTGTGTTGCAAATATAGAAGCTAAACAAAACCCTAGAAACCGGCTTTCAGTCAGCCGGGCTTCAGCCAGCCAGACCGCAACATTGTATCAAATACAGAAGGTAAAGGCCAGAAACCTGCTTTCAGCAGCGAGGCCTCAGAGCTAAAGCTGGCCCAGAATAGAAAAAGAAAAAGAAAAAAAGGAGCGGTTGGGAGCTTCAGTCACCCGCCAGCCGGAAAACGGCCCTCAGCCCCTCAGCCAGCCTGGCCAGGCACCCCAGTGGGGACCCCCACCCTGATCCAGGACACCCTTCAGGGCAAACCAGCCAGCCCCCACCCGTGCACCAGGCCTCTATCCTATATAGTAAAAGGGTAATATGCCTCCCAGCACTGGGATCAGCGGAGCAGTGAGGCTCCCGGCACCGGGATCAGCGTGACGGGGCAGCGACCAAATCCCCTGATCACCCTGCGGCTCTGTGTGTGACAGGGGGCGGGGCCACAACCTCCCTATCTGCCCTGCTCTGTTCGTGACAGAGGAAGGCGCCCCAACCCCCTGATCAGCCCTGTTCTGTGCCTGATTGGGGGGAGCTCCCCAATCCCCTGATCACCCTGTGGCTCTATGTGTGACAGGGTGCGGCGCCCCAACCCCCTGATCGGCCCTACTCTGTGGGTGATAGAGGGTGGCGCCCCAATCCCCCTCTATGGGCCTTGCTCTGTGTGTGACAGGGTATGGAGCCCCAACCCCCCTGATGGGCCCTGCTCTGTGAGTGACAGGGGGCAGCGCCCCAACCCCCTGATGGGCCCTGCTCTGTGAGTGACAGGGGGCAGCGCCCCAACCCCCTGATGGGCCCTGCTCTGTGAGTGACAGGGGGCTGCGCCCCAACCCCCTGATCGGCCCTGCTCTGTGCGTGACAGGAGGTGGTGCTGCAACCTCCCCATCGACCCTGCCTTGACTGTGATAGGGGGCGGGGCCAAAACCTCCCTATCCGCCCTGCCTGTTCGTGACAGGGGAAGGCACCCCAACCCCCTGATCAGCCGTGCTCTGTGCCTGATAGGGGGGAGCTCCCCATCCCCTGATTGCCCTACGGCTCTGTGTTTGACAGGGTGCGGGGCCCCAACCGCCCCCCCCCGCCCCACGGGCCCTGCTCTGTGTGTGACAGCGTAGAGCCATAACCTCACCATCGGCCCTGCCCCGAGTGTGACAGTGGCGGCGCCCCGACCCCCTGATCAGCCCTGCTCTGTGGGTGATAGAGGGTGGCGCCCCAACCCCCCTCCACGGGCCTTGCTCTGTGTGTGATGGGGGAGAGCCATAACCTCCCCATTGGCCCTGCCCTGAGTGTGACAGGGTGCAGCGCCCCAACCCCCTGATCCGCCCTGCTCTGTGTGTGACAGGGGGCGGTGCCCCAACTCCCCTATTGGCCCTGCTCTGTGAGTGACAGGGGGGAGCTCCTCAACCCCCTGATCAGCCCTGCTCTATGCCTGATAGGGAGGAGCTCCCCAATCCCCTGATTGCCCTGCGGCTCTGTGTTTGACAGGGTGCAGCGCACCAACCCCCTGATCGGCCCTGCTCTGTGTGTGACAGGGTGCGGCGCCCCAAACACCCCCTCCCCCCACGGGCTCTGCTCTGTGTGTGACAGGGTAGAGCCATAACCTCTCCATCGGCCCTGCCCCGAGTGTGACAGTGGCGGTGCCCCAACCCCCTGATCAGCCTTGCTCTGTGCCTGATAAGGGGGAGCTCCCCAACCCTCTGATTGCCCTGCGGCTCCGTGTTTGACAGGGTGCAGCGCACCAACCCCCTGATCCGCCCTGCTCTGTGTGTGACAGGGGGCGGTGCCCCAACTCCCCTATCGGCCCTGCTTTGTGAGTGACAGGGGGGAGCTCCTCAACCCCCTGATAAGCCCTGCTCTGTGCGTGACAGGGGGGAGCTCCCCAACCCCCTGATTGACCCTGCTCTGTGTGTGACAGGGTACGGAGTCCCAACCCCCCTGATGGGCCCTGCTCTGTGAGTGACAGGCGGCAGCGCCCCAACCCCCTGATGGGCCCTGCTCTGTGAGTGACAGGGGGCAGTGCCCCAACCCCCTGATCGGCCTTGCTCTGTGAATGACGGGGTGGTGTCGCAACCTCCCCATCGACCCTGCCTTGAGTGTGACAGGGAGCGGTGCCCCAACCCCCCAATCGGCCCTACCCTGAGCGTGACTGAGGGTGGCATCGCAACCTCCCGATCTGCCCTGCTCTGTGCATGACAGGGGGCGGCGCCCCAACTCCCCAATCGGCCCTGCTCTGAGCCTGACCAGGGGCTGCACCTAGGGATTGGGCCTGCCCTCTGCCACCCCGGAGCATGCCTAAGCCAGCAGGTTATCTCCCGAGGGGTCCCAGACTGCAAGAGGGCACAGGCAGGGCTGGGGGACCCCCCTCCCCCCGCCCCCCAAGTGCACAAATTTTCGTGCACCGGGCCTCTAGTATATATATAGACTAGAGACCCGATGCATGAAAATTTGTGCAAGAGTATGCCTTCCTTTTCCCGGCTTCCAGCACCGGATTCCCTCCAGCACCCGGGACCTGAGGGACTTTGTACCAGCCCCGGCTTCATCTGGAAGTACAGCTGGAAGGACGTCCAGTCTAATTAGCATATTATCCTTTTATTAAAATAGATAGATAAAAATACCATCGATTTCTGGATGTTGATTATGTACTCTGAAACTTTCCTGAATTTATTTATTAGATGTAGTAGTTTTTTGATGGAGTCTTTAGGGTTTTTTATATATAATACCATGTCATCTACAAATAAAGACAGTTTTACTTCCTCCTTTCCAGTTTGGATGCCTTTTATTTCTTCTTGTCTGATTGCTATGGCTAGAACTTCTAGTACTACCCTATATAATAAAAGGCTAATATGCAAATTGACCAAACGGCAGAACAACCGGTTACTATGACATGCACTGACCACCAGGGGACAGACACTCAATGCAGGAATTGCCCCCTGGTGGTCAGTGCACTCTCATAGGGGGAGCGCCGCTCAGACAGAAGCCCTGTGCCCAGCTCATGGCTAGTGAGCGCAGTGGCGGTGGCAGGAGCCTGTCCCGCCTCCACAGCAGTTGGACATCCCCTGAGGGCTCCTGGACTGCTAGAGGGTGCAGGCTGAGGGACCCTCCAGTGCATGAATTTCATGCACCAGGCCTCTAGTATTGAATAAGAGTGGTGAAAGTGGACATCCCTGTTTTGTTCCTGAACTTAATGGAAACACTTAATTTTTGACCATTGAGTATGACATTGGCTGTAGGTTTTTCATATGTAGTCTTTATTATGTTGGGTATGATCCCTCCATTCCCATTTTGCTTACAGGTTTTATCATAAATGGGTACTGGATTTTATAGAATGCTTGTTCTGCATCTTTTGATATGATCATGTGATTTTTATTTTTCATTTTGTTTATGTGATGTATCACATTTATTGATTTGTGAATATTGTACCAACTGTGTACCCCCAGAATAAATCCCACTTGGTCATGGTGTATGATTTTTTAAATGTATTGCTGGATCTGATTTGGAAATAATTTATTGAGGATTTTAGCATCTATTGGCTTACAATTTTCTTTTTTGCCATGTCTTTATCTGGTTTTGGTATTATGATAATGTTGGCCTTGTAAAAAGAGCTTGGAAGTCTTCCCTCCTCTTGTATTTTTTGGAATAGTTTGAGGAGGATTGGTGCTAGTTCTTTGAATGTTTGATAAAATTCACCTGTGAAGCCATTTGGACCAGGACTTTTGTTTGCTGGGAGTTTTTTGGTCTGTTTTTTATTACTCTTTCCATTTCATTAGTTGTTATTGGTCTATCCAGGTGTTCTGATTCTTCCTGATTCAGTTTTGGAAGATTGTATGTTTCTAGGAATTTGTGCATTTCACCCAGGTTGTCTATTTTGATGACATATAGTTAGTTGTTTGTAATATTTTCTTACATCACTTGTATTTCTGTGATGTCTTCTCTTTCATTTCTGATTTTATTTATTTGGGTCCACACTCTTTGTTTCTTGATGAGTCTGGTTAAAGGTTCATCAATCTTGTTTATCATTTCAAAGAACCAGATTTTGGTTTCATTGATCCTTTGCATTTTTTTTAAGTTTCTATATCATTTATTTCTTTTCTGATCTTTATTATTTCCTTCCTTCCACTTACTCTAGGCTTTTCCTGCTGTTCTTTTTCTAGTTCTTTTAGTTGTAGAGTTAGATTGTTTCCTAGAGATTTTTTAGCTTCTTGAGATAGGCCTATAATGCTATGAACTTCCCTTTTAGGACTGCTTTTACTTTGTTGTATAGCTTTTGGGTTGTTCATGTGTTAATTTTCATTTGTTTCCAGGATTTTAAAAAATTTCTCCCTTGATCTCAATGGTAACCCACTCATAATTTAATATCATGCTAAATAGCCTCCATGTATTTGAATGTTTTTGAGTGTTTTTACTATAGTTGATTTCTAGTTTTATGCCATTGTCATCTGAGAAGATGCTTTATATGATTTCAATTTTCTTGAACTTACAACTTATTTTTGTGTCCTAATATATGGTCTGTCTTTGAGAATGTTCCCTGTGCACTTGAGAAGAATGTATATTTTGCTACTTTTGGATGAAATATTCTATAAATATCAATTAAAACATGTGATCTAGTGTGTTGTTTAATTTTTCTGTTTTATTATTGGTTTTGTCTGGAAGATCTATCCATTGATGGACAGTGAGGTGTTAAAGTCCCTTACTATGACTGTATTTTGCTGTCAATATCACCTTTAAAGTTCTCTAAGGTTTTCTTTCTTTCCTTTCCTTTCCTTTTCTTTCCTTTCCTTTCCTTTCCTTTCCTTTCCTTTCCTTTCCTTTTCCTTCCCTTCCCTTCCCTGCCCTTCCCTGCCCTTCCCTTCCCTTCCCTACTTCCCTCCTTCCCTTCCCTTCCCTACTTCCCTCCTTCCCTTCCCTTCCCTCCTTCCTTCCTTCCTTTCCTTTCCTTTCCTTTCCTTTTTTTCTTTTCCGCTATATTTAGGTGCTCCTATATTGGGTGCATATATGTTTATACTTTTGTTGGATCGATCCCATTAGTATAATGTAGTGACCTTCTTTATCTCTTGTTATTAACTTTGTTTTAAAGTCTATTTTGTCAGATGTAAGTATTGGTACTCCAGCATTTTCTTTTGTTTCCATTTGTATGAAAAAAATTTTTCCATCCCTTCAGTTTCATTTTTTGTGAGTCTTCTTCTGAGGTGGGTCTCTCATAAACAGTATATATATGGATCATGTTTTCTTATCCATGCAGCTATTCTATGTCTTTTGATTGAAGCATTTAACCCATTTACATTTAAGGTTATTATTGACTAGAGGCCCGGTGCACAAAAATTTGTGCACTTGGGGGGGCGGGTCCCTCAGCCCGGCCTGTGCCCTCTCGCAGTCTGGGACCCCTCGGGGGATGACCACCTGGTGGCCTAGGCCCGCTCCCTGGGGGATTGGGCCTAAGCTGGCAATCAGACATACCTCTGGCAGCCCGGGAGCCCTTGGGGGATGTCCATTTGTCAACAGAGAGCAGGCCTAAGCTGCAGTCGGACATCCTTAGCACTGCTGAGGAGGCAGGAGAGGCTCCGACCCCCACCGCTGTACTGGCAGCCATCAGCCTGGCTTGTGGCTGAGCAGAGCTCCCCCTGTGGGAGGGCACTGACCACCAGGGGGCAGCTCCTGCATTGAGCGTCTGCCCCCGGGTGGTCAGTGTGTGTCATAGTGACCAGTCATTCCCAGTCATTCTGCTGTTAGGGTCAGTTTGCATATTACCCTTTTATTATATAGGATAGAAGCCTGGTGCATGGGTTGGGGCCAGCTGGTTTGCTCTGAAGGATGTCCCAGATCAGGTTGGGGGTCCTGCTGGGGTGTCTGGCCAGCCTGGGTGAGGGGCTGATGACTGTTTGCAGCTGGTCACACCCCCTTCAGGGTGGGGATCCCTACTGGGGTGCCTGGCCAGCCTGGGTGAGGGGCTGATGGCTGTTTGAAGCTGGCCACGCCCCCTTCAGGGTGGGGGTCCCCACTGGGGTGCCTGGCCAGCCTGGGTGAGGGGCTGATGGCTGTTTGCAGGCTGGTCACACCCCCTTCAGGGTGGGGGTCCCCACTGGGGTGCCTGGCCAGCCTGGGTGAGGGGATGATGGCTGTTTGCAGGCTGGTCACACCCCCTTCAGGGTAGGGGTCCCCACTGGGGTGCCTGGCCAGTCTGGGTGAGGGGCTGAGGGCCGTTTTCAGGCTGGCCAAGCCCCCCCGGCGACAGAAGCTCCCAGCCTCTCCTTTTTTTCTTTTTTTTTTATTCTGGGATTTATTTACCTTCTATAATTGAAACTTTGTAGCCTTGAGAGGAGCTCAGAGCCGGTTCGGGCGGGCGGGAGGGAAGCTTGGCTTCCTCCATCACCAGGGGCAACCCAGACTCTTGCTCGCTCCAGCTCCATGGCCACGGCCGGCTGAAAGCAGGTATCTGGGGTTTATTTACCTTCTATTATTGAAATTTTGTTGCTTTGAGTGGAGCTCAGAGCCGCCTCGGCAGGTGGGAAGCTTGGCTTCTTCCATCATTGGGGCAACCAAGCCTCCTGCTTGCTCCATCTCCGTGGCTGCCGGCTGCCATCTTGGGTTAATTTGCATATAGTCGCTCTGATTGGCTGGTGGGCATGGCTTGAGGCATAGTGAAAGTACGGTCAATTTGCATGTTTGTCTTTTGTTAGTGTAGATAGGTACTTATTTATTACCAGTTAAAAAATATTTTTATTGATTTCAGAGAAGAAGGATGAGAGAGAGAGAGAGAGAAACATCAGTGATGAGAATCATTGATCAGCTGCCTCCTGCACACCCCTATTGGGGATTGAACCCGCAACTTGGGCACATGTTCTGACAGGGAATCGAACCCTGACCTCCTGGTTCATAGGTCGATGCTCAACCACTGAGCCACACCAGCCGGGCTTAATACCATTTTTATTCTTTATGCCTCTTTTCTTCTGTCTGTCTTTCTTTCTCTCTCTTCTCCTTATAGCAGTCCCTTTAACATTTCTTGTCATGCTGGCTTGGTGGTGATAAACTCCTTTAGCCTTATTTTCTCTGGGAAGCTCTTCATTTCACCTTCATTTGTGAATGATAGACTTGCTGGATACAGTAGTCTTGGTTTCAGATCCTTGCTTTTCATTAATTTGAATACTTCATGCCATTCCCTTCTGTCTTGTAGTGTTTATGTTCAGAAATCATCTGACAGCCTTATGGTAATTTCCTTGTAGGTAACTGACTATCTCTCTCTTGCTGCCCTTAAGATTCTCTCTTTGTCACTAACATTTCCCATTTTAATTATCATGTGTCTTGGTGTGGGTCTCTTTGCTTCATCTTGATTGGGACTCTGTGCTTCCTGAATTTGTGTGACTTTTCCCCTCATTAGGTTAGGGAAGTTTTCTGTTGTTATTTCTTCAAACAGTTCTCTCTCCCATGCTCACTTCCTTATCCCTCTGAAACCCCTATGATGCAATATTATTACATTTCATTTGTCCCAAAGTTCCATTAAACTATCCTCATGCTTTTAAATTATTTTTTCTTTTTTCTGATCTAATTGAGTGATTTTTTTGTATCTTGTCTTCTAATTTGCTGATTCACTGCTGTGATTCCTCTAACCCAGTGGTCGGCAAACTCATTAGTCAACAGAGCCAAATATCAACAGTACAACGATTGAAATTTCTTTTGAGAGCCAAATTTTTTAAACTTTAAACTATATAGGTAGGTACATTGTTATTAACTTAATTAGGGTACTCCTAAGGCTCAGGAAGAGCCACACTCAAGGGGCCAAAGAGCCACATGTGGCTCACAAGCCGCAGTTTGCGGACCACTGCTCTAACCTATAGTTTATTCCTTCTGGTGTATTCTTTATTTCAGCTATGTCATTCTTCATTCCTGATTAGTTTTTTTTTCATGGGTTTGTATGTCCTTTTTCATGCTTTTGAACATTCTTAAAATCACTACTTTGAACTCTATTTCTGATAAATTGCTTGCCTCCATTTTATTTAAGTCTATTTTTGGATATTCCTCTTGTTCTTTCACTTGGGGCCTGTTTCTTTGTTTTCCCATTTATGCTGTTTCTTTGTGTTTGTTTCTGTGCATTGGAAAGGACTGCTATGACTCCCATTCTTGGTGCAGTGGCCTTTTGTAGGGGGTGTCTTGTGGGATCCAGTGGTGTAGTCTCCATAATCTTTTGAGCTGGGTGCTCTAGGAATGTCCCTTATGTGGGTTATGTGGGCCCTTCTATTGTATTTGGGTCTTGATTGTTGTTGATCCCTTCATAGGTGGGATCAGCTCTCATCTGGCTGACTGTGAGGCGCTATCCTGACCATGTTGTGCTAACTGTTATACAGGTGCTGATAGAACAAAAGAAAACAAAACAAAATAAGACCAAAGCGAAAACAGCATGAAGGAAAAACATACAAATCACCAACACCAACAAAAAAAAAATTACTGCCCAGCAGGTGTTGCTCAGTGGTTGAGCATCAACCTATGATCCAGGAAGTCACGGTTCCATTCCTGGTTGGGGCACATGCCTGGGTTGCTGGCTCAATCCCCACTGTGGTATATAGCAGGAGGCAGCTGATCAATGATTGTCTCTCATCAATAGTCTTTATCTCTTTCCCTGTCCCTTCCTCTCTGAAATCAATAAAAATGTGTTTTTTTAAAAATAAAACAATTGCAAAGAAGAATTAAAAAGAAAAAGAATACTAAAAGACAAGACCAAAAAATCAGAGACAAAAAAAATAAATGAAAAAAAGAGAATGTGAAAGAGAAGAAAAAAAAGTATAAGAATAATAAAAAAGAAAACAAAATAATAAATACAATAATTTTATAAGTAATAATGAGTAAAATATAGAAATAGGAAAAGAAAAATGAAAAGAAAAATTTAAAAAAAGAAGAGTAAGAGAAGAAATGTAATAAAAGAGAAATAGATATGAAATAAAAAAGAAAAGAATTGAAAAAAGAAATACAAAAATAAAAGTATAGAAAATATTAAAAAGATAAATTAATAAAAATAAGTGTTTTCCTCCACAGGTTTTGATAAGTGCTGCAATTACCCTTGGGATCTGCTATTTGTGGAGCGCACTGCATTTTGCTCTGATGCTTATCCAAATCTCAACTCTTTGTGTGCCAGTCCCGGGCTTCCTGGGAGGTTGTCTGGTGCAAGCTAATGCTCATTGCTGTCTCTGCCTGGCCTTGGGCAGCCAGACTGAAGCACAGCAGGGCGGAGCCCCAAGTTGTCTGGTGGGTGTGGCCTCCATAGCCCAGTGGCTGGGACTCTCTTGTGTCTAGCACCTTGAGCACCTTGACTGCCTGTGCTCACATTTGCTCTCTCTTCCCCCATGGAAGTGGGCTCTGACAGGGTATCCTGCACTTGGTTGGGGTGATTTAAACAAAGTCGTGCTGAGGGCGGTGCCTGTAGCTTGTAGGAGGGGGGCCTTCTTCCTAGGGCTGCACTGTCTGAACTCACTGGCCAGCTCAGGTCTGGTTCCAGGTAATGTAGCCAAAGGGCCCAGGACACGCCCGTCTGTCTCCTGGTCCGAAGTCTACCACTGAGACATGGTCACAATGTCTGAGCTCTCCTTGGCTCCCTGGCACATCCCCTTGCCACCACACCCAATAGGAGGGGTTTAAAAAATAAAATAAGATGAGCCCTGTTTGGCACTCCAACCTTTCAGCATGTCTGGCCCCTGCTGGGCAGGGCCTCCACCCTGGTTTCAACCTGGCCAAGTGTTCGAGTTCTCAGACCTAGCCATTAGGGTGCAGATTTCCAACCCAGAGCTGTTCCCCTTTGCCTAGGGTTGCAGCAGGACTGGGAAGACCCAGTTGTTCTGCAGATGGGGGGAGGGTTGCTGCCCATACACTCAAGTTAAGCTAGACTAATTCTCTTTCCCATGCCACACTGTCCAACCCCCTTTAGGTTCTCTGCCCGAAGTTATTCCAGAGAATAATGGGCTCCTCAGATTCACTGCTGGGTGTATGGATCAGACCCCTCTGCCATCCCAGGTTTGCTGTGTGGCTCCTCCTGCAGGCACTGATCAGAATGAACTTCCCAGGCTGGTGGTGTAACATGAAATTGCTGTTTGCCTGGGATGATGCAGTCTGAGACTCCCAGGTGGACCAAATCCCCACTGATTCCCACGCCCTGATGCTACATGGGTTCCTCTTCCCTTCTCTGTTGTTCTGGATTGGGTGTCATTGCATGGAGCTGAGACCCCATGCTCCCAGGGGCCAGGGGCTCTGCTGTCACACTTTCCCTCTGGCTTCCCCACCGTGCAGATGAATGAATTGGCTCACCCTCTCTGCATCTCCTCCTGTTCTTTCTCTGAATTCCCTACCTACAATACTTCAGATCAGCTACACTTTAGCTGTTTTTTCAAGTCTAATGCTTTGCAGTTTAGCCACAAGTTGGGTCTGGTGTTGGGAGCAAGTGGACTCTGTAGCCTTCTTGGAATCCCTAGACCAGGATATTTTTTTTATAATTTTAAGTGTTTGGAGGGGAAAAAAGAATATGTGACAGAGACCATCTAAAGTAGCTGCTAATTCTTGCTCTCAGGTCCATTCAGCATAATTGTCCCTGTAGTAGACCAGTGTGATATTTTATGTCAAGACAAGTACCTCTAGCTCCTGCACTGCACATGGCTTTTCCAGTGCCTAGCTCCTGTAGCTTGAGTGGATCCTCCAGCACGTGGCAACTTCAGTGCAGGGTTCCTGGATGCTTGCATCATCTCCAACTCTGGGTCCCTGGTACACAGGGCTCCTCCAGCACCAGCCTTCTGGGCGCGAGGCTTCTCCAGCGCCAGGGCTCCTAGGCATGTGTGGCTCCTCCGGTGCTTGTTTTTGTACCACTGTGTCAGCAGCACCCAGCTGCCAACAGCTTACCGCAGTGTCCCCCACTGGTGGTTCTGTAACTGAGTGCCTCGGGTGAGGCACCTCATGAACAGCTTTCCATGACATCCTGCAGGGCAGGTATCTGGCAAGTTATAAAAAGTGGATTTCCAGCAAGTGCTACTGGTGCAACACCCACAGAGACTTCATTGCTATTCAGTAAGCCTCTCCAACAAGGTCTAGATCTCATTTAGGGTGGAAAAGAGTGTGTTCTTCCTTGGGTGCTATATCTCAGCCCTAAAAGTAGTAGGTACTTCTGATATCTGCTATCCCTGTATTCTTTAGTTCTTTTTTACTGCTGACTAGCTCATCTCTCATTACTCCAATCTATTGTTATATTAAATATTCTTTATATTTGATTTTTCCTATTCAAATTGCTATGTGATTTCTCTCTCCTGATTGGACCCAGACTGATCCATCGACTTTACTTCCAACTTCCTAAAGAGATAGAATAGTGGAAATATTTAGCCTACTAATTTTCTTGAGTTGTGAAAGTAAAACCTAGAGTTACTGCCACTTCTATATGACACAAGGTAGGTTTTGGTGAGAATACGTCAGGCTGTGTATAGTGATGAATTGGGCTTTATATTTCCTTTGTTCCTTCCCAGGCCTCTGAAAATTAGAAACAGTACAGATACCTCGGAAAGTGGGGTTAGGGAGTAGGTGGGAACGGGAAGGAGAACGGAATTGGGTTGTGGTCAATGTTATGGCATCCAGTGGGCAGGGCTGAGATGAACCTGACTTTATATCTGTCTGACCATATTTCATAATACCTTTTACCTCATGGTTTTCATTTTTCAGGTTTCTGGGACTTTTTTTTTCCCCTCTAGAGGCCCAATATTGATTTTATAATAATAATAATAATATATATACATATATATACATATACATACATATATATGACAGGTAAACATTTAAACATATATATTTTTATTGATTTCAGAGAGGAAGGGAGAAGGAGAGAGAGAGATGGAAACATTAATGATGAGAGAGAATCATTGATCGGCTGCCTCCTGCATACCCCTTACTGGAGATCGAGCCCATAACCTGGGCATGTGCTCTGACAGGGAATCGAACTATGACCTCCTGGTTCATAGGTTGATGGCAAGGCTGACATAGTATTTCTTGGAAAGATTAGTCTTTATTGAATTGCTGTGAAACCTTATTAAAAAAATCACACAATATAGGTGTGGCTGTATTTCTGAACTCTTCTTATATGCTTTGATTATGATAGCCTTTTAATAAGACAGAATCAAGTAGTGTAAATTCTCCAACTTTGTTTTTAAAGTTATTTGGCTGTTTTAGGTTAGTCTAAAAAAAACAAAAAGTAAAACATCCTGAGATTTTGATTGGGATTGCATTGAATCTGTAGGTTACATTAGGAGAACTCAGAGGTTAACAATATTGAGTTCTCCACATAATTCATTCTTTCATCATTAAGTATAATGCTAGCTGTAGATGTCTTTTATAAAGTTGAGGAAATTTCCCTCTATTCCTAGTTTGATGAGAGTTTTGTGTGGTTGTTTTTTTTTAAAATCATGAATGGGCATTAATTTTTATGACATGCTTTTCTACCTCTATTGAGGTACATCCACATTCTTGGAGATTCTATCCTTATTTAACTTTGGCTGCATTTGTGATAATTTTGGGGTTGTTTTCCACAATTATCATTTGTTTTGGAATCCAAGCTATAGTGTCTGTAATGGGGTTCAAGGACATTGCTTTAGCATTTGTCAGCAATCTTTGAGGGACAGTAATCTTAAAACTTTTGCTGCCTAGATTCTGAATTGACTGAGGCATCTATATACTTATCTAGGCATACAGTTAATAAATATTGAACACCATGCTATTTTAAGTAAATGCTAGTTGTAAAAAATTCATAAATATCAGTGGCTTAACATAATGCTAACTTTTGCTAATGTCACAGTCAGCTGTATGTTAGATTTCTCCTTGGTGCAAATTGTTTGCAGTCTCTAGGAACTGGGCTCCTTCCATTTTCTGGCTGCATTGACTCAGAAGCCTTTTTTTCCAGTCTTGTGTATTGGAAAAGAAGGTAGAAGACTGCACAGGATATTTTAAGGTCCAGACCTGGAAGTAGTGTACATCACTCATGCCCTCGTTCCTTTGGCCAGAACTTAGTCGTATTGCCAGCCTAACTACCAAGGAGCTGGGAAATACTCAGGTGTGGAGAGCATGTTAAACTCTGACACCTATTATGTCAGGCACAGTGCTAGGTGCTGAGGATATAACAGTGAACAAACAGTCTTGGTTCTTGCTCTGGCTGAGGTTATCTTTCAGGATGGCTTGGGGAAGGGGGCTGTCATGGCACCCTCGGGTATTTGGCAAAAGAAGAATTGCTTAGTGTCTTCCATTTGCCATTGGCCAGATAATTTCTCTTGCGTGACAAAATTAAGGCAATAATTTTCATAAGAAAACAGCAAACTCCATTCATTACATTAACACGCATCATAGTATAATTGAAGCATTAAAAAAGTCACCAAAATTCTTTTCAACCTTGTCATGTTATTTAAATAGGTCTATATAATACAAACATGGTAGAGGTGATAGAACAGAGATCAGATCTCCTTTGCAGATATGTTTTATATAACTTGCATGATGGTTTTTGTTGTTTTTAATCCTCACCCTGGATATGCTTTTATTGATTTGAGAGAGAGAGGAAGAGCGATGGGGGGTGGGGGGGGGGAGGAAAGGGGGAAAGAGAGAGCAAGAGAAAGAGAGAAAGATTGATGTGAGAGAGAAATATCAATCGGTTGCCTCCTATATGTGCCCGGACTGGATATTGAACCCGCACCCGGGTATGTGCCCTGTCCAGGGTTCGAACCTGCAATCTTTTGCTGTAGGGATGACACTGCAACTGACTGGGCCATCCATCCAGAGCTGGCTTGCATGATGTTTTAAGATTTTTTTGTCATTTATGAACATTTAAACACTAAGCAATTTCACCTTAAAAGTCCATATTTTCAATTTATTATTATTTTTAAGATGAAGGGCGGTCTGACACACTCAATCTGACACCTCTTGTCAGCAGCTGGCTGGAGCTAAGTTCTGGTTGCCTTCGGTGGATGGAGCTTTGTCTTCCAGTTGCCTCAAGCCCATCAGATTGCTTTACTTACTTACCTTGCCCATTGTGGACATGTGAATTTATGACCTTTGTCTAAAATAATTTACTAACTTTTGAGTCATTTTGAAATGCATTCAGTTGTCAAACCAACACTGAGGGGGAAAAATGGGTAACTAGTTCAGAACAAATTTATCATACTTATTGGAGGAATTACTAAAATAATCTATGTTCTTTGGCTAGTTCAAAATTTCTACTTGTAGGAAAAAAGCTCATTATTATTGTTCCTTAACAATAACATACCATATACCCTTTAGATGTCAGCACTTTTGTTCTATTGATTTAAAAATTTATTTTATTTATTTATTTATTTTTACCTCTTTTGGTTTCTTGGTTCATTTCTAACATTACTTTGGTCATAAGCCCTAGTAAACGCGTTTCACACTTTCCAAATTAGTTTCATATAGATTGTATGTGATTCTTATAGTAACCATATGTGCCAAGGTAAGGCAGACATTTAAAAAAAATAGAGTGGAGCTTTTTAAAAGTTTTTAATTTGGACCTGGATTAGGGGGTTCCTGAGAGTTTGCCCCAGAAGAGGATAGCTGCTGAAGAACTTCTGGGGTTACTTCTGTTTGTGCAACTTTTAAATGTGTCTCAATAATTATGGCATGATCACCATAATAATTTTAGTTACTAAAAGAGCCAAGCATTTCTGGTTACCCAGACTCAACTGAATTTAGCGGAAAACATTCACCTTCAACAATATGTTCTTTTTGAAATGTTTACAGAGAAGGAAACAGAGGTTAGTGACAAAGCTGTTGACCGTTACCCAGGGAAATTAAACTCTTGTCTGGTGCTCTTTTCATTGCACCAGCAGCCCCATGTCCAAGGGTTGTGGAGGCTTCCCATTGGAACATTCTTAAGCAAGTCTTGGCAGGCTTTTTAGTTGCATCTTTCTACTCTGTAAATAGAGGTATTAGAAGAAATGTAATTTTCTTTAATACTGCCTAACCAGTTTCTGCGTGGTAATGTGCCCTGAGACTCTCAAGGAGTGCCAGCAAACAAATTAGATCCACAGTGTATTTGATATGCATATCTTTTCCCCAAACAAAATTTAAATTCCACAAACACAAATTGAGTCATTTTCCAAATGTTTGTATATGAATGGAGGGTTTTGTCCTATCCCTTTGTAACCAATACCATAAAACTTTTGAAGGTCCATGATGCATTTGTTGTACAATGTTAATCCAAAACAAAACTTTATTCTAACTAAACTTGTAGCAAGGGAGAGATACCAAACTCATTTCCATTGATCAGTACAACATGTTTGTACCAACCAGATCTAAAAACTGCATAAAGGAGTGCCATGCTGTAAAGACGGTATTATAGTTATAAACACAAGTGCAGCTGTTACAAATCTAGCAAAACCTCAGATTAAACAATTTAAAATTTACTGAAGATGACATTCCAGACCCATTTTTCATAATATAAACACTCTGGGCCATGACTTTGAAATGAGTGGGATTGTCATTAATATTAATGCCACTGAATTCAAGGCTGGGAAGTCATTTCTTTTTGAGCTTTATTTTCACTCCTAATTTTGGAATAAAATATACTTTTAAAAAGCCTGAAGTATGGCATGTTTATTCATGGCCTGAAAAAAAAAAAAAGATGCTGTTGCTTTTGAATTGTAGGAATACAAAAATATGGAGTATTTTATCCTTTCTTTATGATCTTTTAAGTTAAATGAGTTTGTTAGAATTAAATTTGGCAAAAATTAGCTATTAATGGAATTTAATTGCATTTGGTCAATTAAAAAATGACACTAAAGTGGTTGATATTTTAGGATTGTATTAGTTTGCTATTTTAGCTTTATCTAAGGAAATGCTTTTATTCTGAGTGATTGTGAGCACTTTTTTTGTGGTGTTACCTTTCAGCTAGACCTGGGTGGGACAAGCCTTTCAATATATGCACCTCTAATTTGTTTTTCTTCTCAGTTTCTACTTAGTAGGATAAGTGGTGAGTTTGGCAATATAATATTTTCTAGAGCTACATTCTGCACTGTGATCCTATATAATAAAAGCCCAGCGACCATAATGCCGTAAATACCAGAATGACCGCTCGACCAGTCGCTATGAGGTGCATTGACCACCTCTCAGTCCCGTAGGCACTGATCGCCGGATGGTGAATGGGAAACCGGGGTGGGTGGCGGCGGGGCACAACTGGGGACTGGCGAACGGGTGGAATGACTGACCTCTTGGTCCCTCCCGCCGGCCTGCATGTTCCGATTGCAAGATGGAGAACGGGGAACCACGGGGAACTGGGGTGGGTGGCAGCAGGGCGGGACTGGGGACTGGTGAGCAGGCAGAAGATGGCCCTGATCACAGGCTAGGCCTAGGGACCCTACCCGCACACGATTTCATGTGCTGGGCCTCTAGTTTCCTATAAAATCCTATATGATTTCTGTCAAATTTAAGAGTACGAAGGGTCCACTAGAAGTTTTTTGAATGAACTGGGCCAAATAACTTTGGGGTGGGAGCAAGGGTGCTTGTTTTGTTTGCTTGTTTATTGGCGACTGAATTTTAAAATTTCATTTGCTTGTACTGATTTTCTTCACTGGATTATTGGAGAAGCCTCTAAATTGGGTAACAGAGCAGTTAAATGACCTTAGTCCTTGATTTAAAAGAGGCAACATTTATCAAAAAAAGATAGTTGACAACAGACCTAAATAGATACTTTTCAAAAGAAGACAGAAGAAAGGCCAAGAGACATATGAAAACATGCTCAAAGTCACTAATCATCCGAGAGATGCAAATCAAAACGACAGTGCGGTACCATCTCACACCTGTCAGAATGGCTATCATCAACAAATCAACAAACGACAAGTGCTAGAGAGGATGTGGAGAAAAAGGAACCCTTGTGCACTGCTGGTGGGAATGCACACTGGTGCAGCCACTGTGGAAAACAATATAGAGATTCCTCAAAAAACTAAAAATAGCCCTAACCGGGTTGGCTCAGTGGATAGAGCATCGGCCTGTGGACTCAAGGGTCCCGGGTTCGATTCCGGACAAGGGCATGTACCCTGGTTGCGGGCACGTCCCCAGTAGGAAGTGTGCAGGAGGCAGCTGATCGATGTTTCTCTCTCATCGATGTTTCTAACTCTCTATCCCTCTCCCTTCCTCTCTGTAAAAAATCAGTAAAATATATTAAAACAAAACAAAATAAAGAAAACCTAAAAATAGAACTCCCGTTTGACCTAGTGATCCCAGTTCTAGGACTATATCCCAAGAAACTAGAAACACCAATCAGAAAGGATATATGCACCTCTATGTTCATAGCAGCACAATTCACCATAGCTAAGATTTGGAAACAGCCTAAGTGCCCATCAGTAGATGAGTGGATTAAAAAACTGTGGTACATCTACACATTGGAATACTTCGCTGCGGCAACAAGGAAGGAGTTCTTACCATTTGCAACAGCAAGGATGGAACTGAAGAGCATTATGCTAAGTGAAATAAGCCAGTCAGAGAAAGATAAATATCACATGATCTCACTCATTTATGGAATATAATGAATAACATAAACTGATTAAAAAAAAAAACAACAGATCCAGAGGGGGGGAACACAGATGGCAGCATAGGTAAACACCTGAAATTGCTGCCTCGCACAACCACTTCAAAATTACAACTAAAAGACAAAACAGACATCATCCAGAACCACTGGAAGGCTGGCTGAGTGGAAATTCTACAAATAGAAGGAAAGAGAAAAGCACACTGAGACTCAGAGGAGATGCGGAAGTAAAGTGCAGAGTTACGGAGACGCACGCAGAAAGGGCTGGCAACTGAGGACGCGGTTGTCTTTTTCAATCGGGAGGGAGACACAAGCTTCTGACTGCTCTGAACTCCAGTTCCCGGTGAGTCTCTGGGGATCCAGACTCATACAGGAGAAACTGGACTGTCTGGCATTGGTTGGAACTCCAGGGCGGCTTTCTCTCAGAGATGCTTGCAGCGATTACCGTGGGACACTTAGGGCAGGGCTGAGGATCAGCCATACATGTTTGCTTCGACCTGTTGACTCCCTGAGACCCCGCCCCACCCAAGCTGTGTGCAGAGGCTTTTGCATATGAAAGGCCTGGCCCTTTGCAATCTGAAAATTACCTAACAAACTGAAGCTGGGTCAGAGAGACCCAGAACTTCCAAAAGAAGGCCCAAGGCCCCACAGCAGCTTGCATTGCTTCACAGCTGGGCCTCATCTGGGCACCTCCAAACCCTAAACAAAGAAGAGGAATCTGCAGATCTCTACATAACTCCTGCTGGGTAGCCTCAGGCAAAGGCTAAATTAGCACCTCCTTAGAGATCCAAGAGCCAGTGTCCCCAGTGGTCAGAGTGGGACCATCCAGATTACAACTCCCCAGATCCATAAGGGACACACTCAGGGGGCAGACTCAGTGAGCACCAAAGCCCCACTGAAGCAAGTCTTGCCCCAGAAGGGTGTCTCCAGCACAGAAGCTCTCCCACTGTAGACACAGCTGATTCTCACAGCCAATTGGCCTGGAGGTCAATTCCTCCCAGTGATACCAACAACAATCAAGGCTTAACTACAACAAGACTGTGCACACAGCCCACAAAGGGGTGCACCAAGAGTGTCCACCTCAGGTAACTGGGGAGGCTGAGCCACTGGGCCCTGTAGGACACCTAGCACACAAAGCCACTCTATCAACACAGGGAAGCAGCCAAATGCAGAGACAAAGAAACAGGTCACAAATGACAGAAATGGAGGAAAGCAAACTAGTGGATATAGAATTCAAAACCACACTTATAAGGTTTTTCAAGAATTTTCTAGAAACCGCCGATAAATTTAGTAAGACCCTCAATAAGTCTAGTGAGACCGCCGTTAAATTTAGTGAGACACTCAAGAAATCTAGTGAGACCCTCGAGGATATGAAAAAGGACCAACTAGAAATTAAGTATACACTGACTGAAATAAAGAATATTATACAGAGTTTCAACAGCAGATTAGAGGATTGCAAGAATCAAGTCAAAGATTTGAAATACGAAGAACCAAAAAACACCGAACTGGAAAAACAAAAAGAAAAAAAAAAATCCAAAAATATGAAGATAGTGTAAGGAACCTCTGGGACAACTTCAAGCATACCAACATCCGAATTATGGGGGTGCCAGAAGAAGAGAGAGAGCAAGATATTGAAAACCTATTTGAAGAAATAATGACAGAAAACTTCCCCCACCTGGTGAAAGAAATAGACTTACAAGTCCAGGAAGCGCAGAGAACCCCAAACAAAAGGAATCCAAAGAGGACCACACCAAGACACATCAGAATTAAAATGCCAAGAGCAAAAGACAAAGAGAGAATCTTAAAAGCAGCAAGAGAAAAAAAATCAGTTACTGACAAGGGAGTACTCATACGGCTGTCAGCTGATTTCTCAACAGAAACTATGCAGGCCAGAAGGGAGTGGCAAGAAATATTCAAAGTGATGAATAGCATGAACCTACAACCAAGATTACTTTACCCAGCAAAGCTATCATTCAGAATTGAAGGGCAGATAAAGAGCTTCACAGATAAGAAAAAGCTAAAGGAGTTCACCACCACCAAACCAGTATTATATGAAATGCTGAAAGGTATCCTTTAAGAAGAGGAAGAAGAAGAAAAAGGTAAAGATACAAATTATGAACAACAAATACACATCTATCAACAAGTGAATCTAAAAATCAAGTGAATAAATAATCTGATGAACAGAATAAACTGGTGAATATAATAGAATCAGGGGCATAGAAAGGGAGTGGACTGACTGTTCTTGGGGGGGAAAGGGGTCTGGGGGGTGCAGGAAGAGACTGGACAAAAATCGTACACCTATTGATGAGGACAGTGGCGGGGTGTTAAGGGTGGGGGGGGGGGGGAGTGGGAACCAGGTGGAGGGGAGCTATGGGGGGAAAAAAGAGAACAACTGTAATAATCTGAACAATAAAGATTTAATAAAAAAAATAAAATTATGAACAACAAATACATATCTATCAACAAGTGAATCTAAAAATCAAGTGAATTAAAAATCTGATGAACAGAATAAACTGGTAAATATAATAGAATCAGGGGCATAGAAAATGAGTGGACTGACAAATCTCGGGGGGAAAAGGGTGTGGGGGGTGCAGGAAGAGACTGGACAAAAATAGTACACCTATGGATGAGGACAGTGGGGGGGCGGTAAGGGCAGAAGGTGGGGTGGGAACCGGGTGGAGGGGAGCTATGGGGGCAAACTGTAATAAAAGAGGAACAACTGTAATAATCTGAACAATAAAGATTTAATAAAAAAAAAAACAGATCCAGAGAAAGAAAAGCATTGATCAGACCATCAAATCTCAGGGGGAAGGTAGGGGAGGGTGGGGGTAAGGGGAAGAGATCAACCAAAGGACTTATATGCAAGCATATAGGCCTAACCAATGGACACAGACAACAGCGGGGTGAGGGCATGAGTGGAGGGGGATGGGGGATAATGTGGGGATTAGGACACATATGTAATAACTTAATCAATAAAAAATAAAAAAATATAGTTGAATCTCTTTCACATTTGTTCTTTAATTTTTATTAAACATTTTTCTGATCAGGAGAATTAAGCGAACCATTGTCAAGTACCACGTTGTAACCTGAAGTTGGTAATTGTGGAAAGACATAACTGATATGGTAATCTCTTATTCAAAAGAACTTTGGATTTTTCTTTTTTTCTTTCTTTTGTTAATCCTCACCTGAGGATATTTTTTCCATTGATTTTCAGAGAGAGTGTGGAAGGGATGGAAAGGGGTAGGAGAGAGAGTGGAAGAGAGAGAGAGAGAGAGAGAGAGAGAGAGAGAGAGAGAGACATTGATATGGGAGAGACACATAGATTGGTTGCAGGGAGAGTGAACCTGCAACCCATTTACGTGACCTTGACCGGGGATTGAACACAAGACCCTTCAGTGTACGGGCCGATGCTCTAACCATTGAGGGCTGGATATATATATTTTTTAAATCTGTTGAAAGTATTACAAATGTCTCCCTTTTCCCCCATTGACCCTTCTACCCCTCCCCCTCCACCCCTCGCCCCAGGCCTTCACCATCCTATTGTCTGTGTCCATGGGTTATGCATATATGCATACAAGTTCTTTGGTTGATTATCTCTCACCTACTCACCTTCCCCTGCCTTCCCTCTGAGATTCTGAAATACCAAGGGAGCAAGTAATAGACAAAACTAAATGATAGCTTTGGAAATTTCCATGTCTCTGGAACCACTCTGTTCATCAGTTTATTTTGTTCATTAGATTCCACGTATGAGTGCGATCATGTGATACTTGTCTTTCTTTGACTGGCCTATTTCGCTTAGCATAATACTCTTCAGATCCCTCCATGCTATCTGAAACAGTAAGAGATCCTTCTTTTTTACTGCTGCATAGTATTCCATGGTATAAATGTACCGTAGCTTTTTTATCCACTTATCTACTGCTGATTAACTTGTATTTATTGATTTTTTTTTAGAAAAAGAGAGAGAGAGAGAGAGAGAGAGAGAGAGAGGAAGAGAGAGAGAGAGAGAGGAGCAGACTTGTTGTTCTACCTATTTATGGACTCATTCATTGATGCTTGTATATGCCCTGACCTGGGCTCCAACCTGAAACCTGTGGCATATTGGGATGAGGCTGTAACCAACTAAGCTACCCGGCCAGGGCTAGAACTTTGGATATTTATATCAGCATAGAACAGTGATTTTTCAACCAATATGCTACAAGAATGTTTAAAACATGTAGCACAGACCTCTTTTCCCTTAGATTTTCAAATAAAAAATGACAACAGCCAACACAGCAATAGTCGTCTGGTATCAATGCCCTATCTTGAACCATAAATATATAGGTCATATAATAGAGCTGATCTTATAGAGCTCTATGGTTGCATCTGATTAGTTAATTCGTGGTACCAGAATTCCTTATATACCAATAGGCACCTAATTTTCTAAAAAGTCACTTTGGAGCACAAGGGGTATGTAATTACTTTTTTTTTTTGTTGAATCAATAAAAATTATACTTTTTTTTTTTTGCCTGATTGGCTAAAATACGTATTTTTTGCTGTGCTGCAGAATTTTAGTAATTAGTTTATGTGTGCCATGAGATGAAAAAGGATAAATTCGCTGTCATAGAAGGTGGGCAAATCGCAATGATTACATCTGTTGCTTTTGCCTCCTCTTTCATTCTTTTCTTTCTTTTAAATTAGAGTTCATGGAGGAGGTTTAAGTCTTTTTGCACTTATATAATGTTTAACTTTTGAGAAAGACATCTGGGCTAGTATAAATAACTAGAGGCTGGGTGTACGGATTCGTGCACTGGTGGGGTCCCTCGGCCTGGCCTGTGCCCTTTCACAATCTGGGACCCCTTGGGGGATGTCGGAGAGTTGGTTTCTACCCGATCCCCGAAGGCCCGATACAGACAGGAGGGAGCCTGATCCTGTGCGTTGAGCATCTGCTCCCTGGTAGTCAGTGTGCGTCATAGCAACCAGTCAACCGGTCATTTAGTTGCTTAGACTTTTATTTATATACTAGAGGCCCGGTGCACAAAAATTTGTGCACTCGGGGCGAGGGGGGTCCCAGAGAGAGAGAGAGAGAGAGAGAGAGAGAGAGAGAGAGAGAACATCAATGCAGAGACACACAAATTAGTTGCCTCCTGCATGTACAGAGAGAGAGAGAGAGAGAGAGAGAGAGAAACATCAATGCAGAGACATACAGATTGGTTGCCTCCTGCATGTGCCCTGACCTGGTGGAGATGGAACCTGCAACCCAGGTTTGCTCCCTTGACCAGGAATTGAACCTGAGACCTTTCAGTGCGTAGACTGACACTCCAGCCACTGAGCAACACTGGCCAGGGCACATTTGAGATTTTCAGCTTTAAATTCTTTCTTTTCTATTGAGTTTTTCATTTTTGCTATTATATTTTTAATTTCCAAGACTATTCTCTGAATGTCCTTTTTGTTAATATTCTCTTTCTTTCATGGATATAGTATTATTTCCTCTGCTGTAAAGATATTAATGTTATAACTTTTAAAAAAAGTCACATGACTTCTGTGTTGCTTTTATCTATATATTTTGTGTATATTAGAGGTTTTCTCAGATGTCTGGTAACCAGTCCTTGGTTGTCTGCTTATATTTACAACGAAGAACTAAAAAGCTATACCAAAACTCCGAACACATGGAAGACACTTAACTGACTTAGGTTCCTATTAAAAAGATCCGGTTGGGCTGAGTGTTCGGGAACCCTCTCATGTCAGTACCTTCAGATCTTACTTACTTACTTACTTACTTACTTACTTATTTATTTAATTATTTATTTTTATTGATAGTATTACAGATATTTCCCGTTTTCTCCTGCTTTCCCTCCTCCTCCCAGCCCCTACCCACCCCTCAGGTCTTCACGACCCTATTGCTGTAATACCTTTAGATTTTTACTCTTTGGCTTATCAGAGTTGCTTGTCATCTATAAATCAGACTGTCATTGTTCTAGGGCAGGGGTGGGCAAACTTTTTGACTCGAGGGCCACAATGGGTTCTTAAACTGGACCGGAGGGCCGGAACAAAAGCATGGATGGAGTGTTTGTGTGAACTGATATAAATTCAAAGTAAACATCATTACATAAAAGGGTACGGTCTTTTTTTTTTTTTTTTTTTTTTAGTTTTATTCATTTCAAACGGGCCGGATCCGGCCCGCGGGCCGTAGTTTGCCCACGGCTGTTCTAGGGCCTGAGTAGGTTAGAAAACTCTGGGGGTAGGGGGTTTTTAGCCTTCAGTATTCCAGTTTACACATTTTTATTTAACCCGTGAACACTCCCCCAACTCCCTAATTTGTGGAACTTATCCAGAGAATAAACCACCTCTTTTTGGTCAGGTTGGGGGCTAGGCTGCAAGAATTTGAAATGGAGATCTGGGATCTAACTGCCTCTTAGACTTTAAACCAGTTGACCTAATTTTAGGTCCTCCTTCATCCTATTTCCAGATGTCTCAGATGTCCTAATTTCCTGATCTTGTTAGGTTAGGGGTCGAATGAAATAAAATGGGATGTAAAAAGGGCTGGTTTTAGCTTTCCCATTGTTCCTCTCAGATTCAATTTTCTCCAATCTATTTATTCAGTTACCACTTGTCTATCTGCTTTCTAGCTTGTGAAATTTTATTGCTAACTTCTCCTATTCTCATCCTTGTAAGTTTACACCTTAAAAATGAAAATTAAATTTGTTTTATTGTCATTTTAGTGATGTTTTAAGAAAGAATGAATGCATGTGTTCAATCTGCCATCTTTATTTGGATTTCTGAAACACCCACCCCTTTTTTTTCTTTTAATGATTAAACTTTTACAAGTCTAAAGTTTTCATCCCTCTATATTTTCTCCTTAAAATGGGTAGCTGGCTATTCCAAACCATTTTTTTGAAAATTCTCATTCATATAACTAATAAAGTGAGATTACCAATAGCGACATTTCTAAATGAAGCCATGTCAATCAGCATGGTGTTCCATTCTCTTTGCTGCAGGTCTGATAGATGGCTAATGTTATTAATTTATTGAATAAATATTTATTAGATGGCTGCTCATTGCATAGCATTTCACCAAGCTCTACTATAGTAGTGAACTACCAATTAGGAACAGTTTTGCTGGAATACCAAAAAGACATCTTAGGGAAAGGATTCAGATAGTCTTCTATAACTTTGGATTGCTATGATTTAGTAACTAGAGTCAGTTCAATTATAAAGCAAATGTCTAGATGTTTTTTTTAAAATCTTGTGTGACTTAGTTGGTTAGAGCATTGTCCCATGCACTGAAGGGTTGTGGGTTGCATTCCCGGTAAGGGCCATACTCAGATTGCAACTGATCTATGTTTCTCCCACATCGCGCGTTCTCTCTCTCTCTCTCTCTCTCTCTCTCTTCCTTTCTCTCTCTCTCTTAAAAAAAAAAAAAAAAAGAGAGAACATCAGTCTAAGTATTGATTGGTAAGGTCCATAGATGTACTTGCCCTCTAGGTGTTTGGGGTAAGATTCTAGGGCTTAGGACAGGTGACTGGGCTAAGTTAAGGATTTAGAAGTTGCAGGTAGAAGCTAAAGTTATGGAAATGAGTGTAATGGTCCATGGGAAGTGAGATAATAGGGGGCATTAAAGGGTGTTTGGAGGAAGGAGAAACTTCTGCGTGGATTGGAATGCTCTGTACCTTCTACCCTTGCAGAAAGGTCAAGTAAAATGAGGCTAAGCATGGAGAAGCTCCTGGGAACATTATTTTTACTGAAAGATGTAGGAAACAAACAGTTTTATATTGAAGAAAAAAAATGTTCCCTATTTCTTGGATTATATTCACCCCAGTTATAGAAGCATTGACATATAGAGAGAGATTTGATGATTATCTTATCCTAAGTGATTGTGATAATGTAGATTGTAGACTGGAATAAGGCCAGGGCTGGGAGAATTATGGGTTGGAATGGAATCTGGGAAGATTAAAATGTAGGAATACAGGGTTCTTTCACTAGAGATAGATGTTTGATGATGTGAATTAAAACAGTGGATTGATGTGTTGGGGGTCCTCAAGACCACCCTTGGGTTTGATGATTCACTAGATAGACTCACAGAATTCAGCATATTCAGCATAAGTCCTCATGATTATGACTTATTACAGGGAAAAGCTACGAAGCAAAATCAGCAAAGGGAAAAGGTTCATGGGATGAAGTCTGGCGGAAACAAGGCACACTTCTAAGTGTTCTTTCCCTGTGGAGTTACACAGAACACACTCAGTTCCTCCAGCAAAATCGTGACAACATGTGTGAAATGTCATCCATCAGGGAAGCTTATTAGAGATTCAGTGCCCAAGGTTTTTATTGGGGGCTGGTCATGCTTACAAGATACCAAAATTTCAGATCCTCAGAAGGAAAGCAGATATCCAGCATAAATCACATTGTTTGTACAAACAGTTTAGGCACAGTAAGTCCCTCTTAGCAGTTAGGGAGGAGGAACTCTTCCAGTATCCAAGTTCCCAGACTCTAGTCCAGGGCCAGCCTTCAAGCTGTCCTTCCTAAGGGGAGCAGTGTCAGGCTTGCTACGTTAACTCTTTTCTGCACAATCATTTTTGTTGTGCCCAGATTACAAGATTCCCAAGAAACCACATCAGGGAGCCAATTCGATGTAAAAGCATAAGAATCTGTATTCAAGTTAACTTGAGCTCTCCATCCACCAGACTCACCGACACATCGGCTAGCCAAGTGGCCAAGAGAGAGAGCGAACCCCTCCCCGAGATCGGTTATATAGGGGGGGGTTGGAGTAAGGGAGGAGAAAGGACTGTGCTTTGCCGATTGGCCAGGCACAAGTCAATGTCCCGTTCCTGGGTGTGGCTAGCAGAGTCTTAGACTTCCGTGAAGAAGCTCCTTGCCCAACACGTGGCCAAGGTAAGATGGAGGACGTAGCCCTTACCCTGGGGAAAGGTGGAGGGCGTAGCCTTCGCCCTTTCATTCCCCCCTTTGTCTTGGAACTTCCGGCTCAATCATGAGACGGACTGCATTTTTATTCCACCGTTGCTAGAGGCCCGTACTGGGCATATTTTAACAAATGGTCTGGTGGAAGGGGAAGAAATCATTTTAGCTTTAACAACTTTTATTGAAATAGGATTTTTCTTCTTAAAATTCCTCCATGGCTATCAAAAAGCCAAATCAAGATTAATTTATCTACTGTCCTGATGTTTGCATAAACACAACAAGAATGGTGACTGACTACCTTTGCTGGAATCTCATGGTTGAATCTTAATGTGCCCCGTAGGGCCAGGAAGCCACGCCATCCAACTGCCATCAGGCCCGCCTGCAGTATCTGCTGAGTTAGGTGAATCCCTCACCTGCAGCAATTCCACCTGAGCCCACGCTCCAGGCTTTAAGCCCATCTCAGTAGCCCTCCTACTTGTTGCGGCCCAGAGCGTGTGGGGGCTCCGCAGGAATGCAGAGGCATCCCTACTGCTCCCCTTTTACTCTTACCAACCGCCAGTGATGGTAGGGCATCGGCCTGACACTCCAGCGCCAGCCATCTTCAGGGCTTCCAAGCAGAATACCAGGCTTTCTTCGTGGCATTTTTACTGGCTTCAAGTCTTTAGAGCTCAGACAGGGCTTTTTAAAACATGATACTCCAGTCAAAGTTTTCCGTTAATAAAACCACTATTAGGAACCGGTCTTATTGAATCTATGCAAAGAAATGTATTGCCATGTTAGCATTGCCAAATTTCGGAGGAATTACATAAGAAGAAAGACATACTGATTTACTCTAAGATTTTCTGACTTTCCTTGCCAATTCCTTTTAATTGTTGGCATTAAACTTTCTTTCTATGCATAACCATGCCTCAGACCTTCTACTCTAAACAGGCTTTTTTCAGACTACCCCTGACATGGGCATGGTCACAAAGGCCTGCAAGCAGTACACAGGCTGCCAACTGTTAGCTGTCTCTCAACAGAGACCAAAACCTGATGGGCACTGTTCCCTGCCCAGGTGGGCACCTGCCCTCTTGGCAGCTAGGCACCCTTTACTTTTTGGGGTTCACCCCACATAGTACCCTTCCAGGACAGCCAACATACATTCAAACCTGCAAGAGAATTAAAGGTCAATATAACACATCAATACAATGAAACATAATATAGGCATCATGGCCGCTTTAGGCAGCCACATCTTCTGCTACTAAACATGTGATACTAAAGTCTATTCTTGACCTTCCTATGAATTGTCCTTGTCTTTTTGGAGCCATGTCCATGAAGACGCAGGCATTATCTAAGTCTATTCAATGTTACCAGCATCAGGCAGGTCGAGCACGCCGTAGCTTGAGCAGGTTGCATTGTTCTCGATCGATGACGAAGTTTTTCCGGATCTCGGATGGGTCTGCTGACCAGACGTGGATGTGATGGACCCAGGTCGCGACGCCGTCTATCTTGAGAGCGGTGGGGGTCGTCAGCATCACGGAGTTGGGTGTAGGGATCTTTCCATCGAGGCTCCAGGTGGTGCCTTTTGATGTAGACCCAATCTCCTGGTCTGTGCTGATGAGGAGTTGGGGTGGGCCAGTCTCCTGGGTGGCGCCGAGGCGCAGCCAAATGTCCTCGTGCGCCCTCTGGAGCCCTCTCAAGAAAAGAGACAATTCTTGCAGCAAGAAAGTCAGGAATGATAGGGGGTGGGGCCTGCCAAACATGATAGGAGAGCCACCCATTCCCCGCCTGTCTTTACAGATTCCAAGGCCCATTGTTTTTACCTTGAGGAACTGTGAGTTCCACTCTTAAATGTAAATACCTTTTAAGTTTACCCCAGAATTCCAAAATTCCAACCCAGCACAGAATATCACATAGAAAATCAAAGTTCCCAGTAAATAACAGAGATGCTTATAAACATCAAATAAACATTTACACTTACATCTTTTCAGTGAACAAGTATTTTTACAGCCTTGGGTTCTTGAGCAGATAACAGGAACATCATCCAAGTCCCCTGATGGGGGCCTGACAGGAACAGATGTGGGGGTCTTTCCCACATCCCAGGACAGGATTCTTGACCTATGTCTTGTTCAGATAGAAACGGTTTTTATCACAAACAAACAAACAAATCCAAAACCAAGAAAATCAAGGCCAGAAGTACCCTCTGATGTTTTAGGGGTACCAAGGAAGGAGAAGTTAGGCAGTGTCCAGCCCTTCTCACAATCCACCACCAGTGACCAGTTCCAGCTTTTTAATATTCATTTAACATTTCTTTCCTTCCATTACACCAAAGCCATGCTTTTTAGTTAGTTAGAACTTTTAGCCTTAATTTTTAGGTGACATGTAAATAATTAACATTCCTCAGATTAACAATATATTCAAATTTAACAACAAGGATACATATTTAAGCAATAAGGACAGATCAATTTACAGAAACCAGTTTCTACCTGAAATAATCGTACTTTAGAAATTAGATTTCTGCTATCAGACTCTCTTAAAGACTTTGACATAACCTTTGATTGTCCTTAGTTTAAGGAAAGCAGGGTTTTCTAGATTTAAGAGATTAGTTTAAAAATAAATCCTCGAAGCAAGCACGCTTGCAGCCCCATAAAACTCCGCCTTAAAGCTCCACCCCTGAGTAAATCAGAGGGCGGGGCCTTTGCTGTTTCAAGATGGCGGCCCCCAGGGGAGCAGCAAACCATGCGGCCAACGTGGCGGATGCCGAGGCTTGGAGCCCAAAATGGTGGCTGTACCAATAAGCAAAGGCATTTAGTTACCACAATAACACAATTTTTCCCAATTCAATCCGAACATTTCTTTGTCAGGTTCATCTCTGCCATTTTTAAGGCCAAAACAGTCTCGGGTTTTTATTCTGTACTTTCCCTTTACACGTGCACAGAAATCCCAGATGCATTCTAAAACTTTTACATTTCTAGCTGGGGCGATCTCCATGGGAAGAGGCCAGCTCGCATCCAGAGCTGCCGCCGCCCCCGGCCTCCCCTCCCGGGTGTCCGGCCCTCAGGCTCCGCGGGGGACCTTCCCCCGACCCGATGCCGACTGGGGCCTCGCTGCTCCCGCCTCCCGTGAGCGACGCGCCGGCCCCGCCCCCCCATGCTCCACCTGGCTCCACTCATTCGCCACAAGCCCGGGGCCAACGCAGGCCGCCGCCGCCAGGCTCCGCGAACGAGCTTGTCCGCGCCCGGCCCGAGCCCCCAGGGCCGCCCCCCCCCCGAAGGCGCGCCGCCGATGGCGCCGAGCGCAGGTCCAAGCTGCGGGGCTCAGGCTGCCCGGGCAGCCGCCACCTCTCCCGGCCTCCGGCCTCTTCCAGGCCGCGCCGCTCGAGCTCCGGCTCCGGCCCAGCGCCCACTGCCGACCGGGCCGGAGGCTGAGCCCCCAGGGCCGCGGCTTGGCCGGGCTCCGGGGCGAGGGCTGCGGTCATCTCGCTCCGCACTCCTGCACACCTGCCCCCGGGCGCCCGCCCCTACTGCGCAGCAAGCAGCCTTAGTGCGCTGGCCTCAGCCTCTGCGCGCCGGCTTCAGCCTCCGCATCCAGGCGCATCTTTCCTCTCCTGCGGCCCAAGGCCCAGTGATTCCCAGCTCACCTTCCCTGCCTTTACATTCACACACTTCCACCAGACATTCATTCAGAGTTCAACAACTTCCCAACTCCTGAGGGAGCTCCAAAGCCTCCCGCAATCTCCCCGAACCGATCAATCACAATACCCAAAGGAGCAGTCTGAGTTCGTCCCATAACATCCGTCCAGTAAGTCCACATAAAACAGAGAAACAGGCACAAACAGGGCCCAAAACAGCCTTCCACTTCCATGGAAGAGACAGACGATGGCTTACGCCAAACCGGCGGGAACTACCCACCTCGTCTCAGATTGGGGTTTCTACAGACCTCCCGACTTTTCGGAAGCAAAATTACACCCCTACAGATACAGATGGAGGATCGAGGCGTCCCTCGACTCCTCCCGCCCTTTGACCCCCATGTGCGTCCACGGTCAATGTGGGCGAATACAGATTTCAGAAGTGAGCGCACACAGAACAGATAAAGCACACAGAACAGACAAACATAATACACAGACACTTACCGCGGCCATGCAGATTCTACGAATTGGGGGAGTCCCTACATGGTCTTGGGAACCCCGGGCGAGCCCCCAAATGTTGTGCCCAGATTACAAGATTCTCAAGAAACCACATCAGGGAGCCAATTCGATGTAAAAGCATAAGAATCTGTATTCAAGTTAACTTGAGCTCTCCATCCACCAGACTCACCGACACATCGGCTAGCCAAGTGGCCAAGAGAGAGAGCGAACCCCTCCCCGAGATCGGTTATATAGGGGGGGGGTTGGAGTAAGGGAGGAGAAAGGACTGTGCTTTGCCGATTGGCCAGGCACAAGTCGATGTCCCGTTCCTGGGTGTGGCTAGCAGAGTCTTAGACTTCCGTGAAGAAGCTCCTTGCCCAACACGTGGCCAAGGTAAGATGGAGGACGTAGCCCTTACCCTGGGGAAAGGTGGAGGGCGTAGCCTTCGCCCTTTCAATTTTAGGAGGTGAGAAGTCATTTTGAGGGCCAAAGCTAAGTTTAACCTTGATAAATTCCACAGTCGTCTGAAGGCAGGGTTAAAGCCTCTCTCAGGTGTAAACTGATGGTGTATTAAAAATAGGCAGAAAACTTAGCTTGTAGAAGATTATAAATTAAGGATGAGAAGCATAGCCCATGCAATATTGGAACTCATACGAAATCTAGATATGGGGAGGGAGAGTGGAGAGTTGTGCTATGGACTGAATTTTGTGTCCCCCTCCCCCTCCCATAAATTCATATGGAGCTAGAGCCTTTAGAGAGGTAATTAGGTTTAAATGAGGTCCTAAGAGTGGCAGTCCTAATTGGATAGGGCTGGTGGCCTTATAAGAAGGGGAAGAGAGATCTTTTTCTCTGTCTGTGCATATGTACAAAGAAGAGGCCATGTGAGCACACAGATAGCAGCCATCTGCAAGCCAGGCAGAGAGTCCAGAACCAAAGAGTCCAGAATCTTGATCTTGGGCTTTCCAGCTCCTAAAACTAAGAAAATAAATGTGTGCTGTATAAGCCACCTAGTGTATGTTTTTTTGTTATGGCAGCCTGAGTAGACCTGACTAGGACTTTAGCTTTATCAAGATGAATGCTATATGGAATGAGAGAATATTAATACGGTGCTGGTTTTTTGTTTGTTTTGTTATTGTTTTTTTTTCTGTTTGTCTTTTTGTCAGTTTGCTTTTTAAACTTAGCTAACTCACCCACATACCACCCTTTTTCATTTAGCATCAGCCATTAACGCAAGGTTCTAGATCTGTGCCATTCAATACCATATTTGATGATGTAAATTTAAATTAATTAAAATAAAAAAAATAAAAAAATTCAGTTCCTCAGTTGCACTAGCCACATTTCATGTGTTCAGTAGCCATATGTGGCTAGTGGCTATGATATTGGACAGTATATATATATATATATATAAATAGAACATTGACATCATTGCAGAAACTTACACTTTTTAATTAGTTGACTCACATCTCTCGCTATTTATTTTCTGTTTCAGTGGTTCTGAACTTTTCCAGGCTTAAGGCATGAATATTAACATTTTTGATTGATATCCTTAAAGGTTTTAAAACAGTAACACTAAAAAAATGAATAATGATTACAGTTGAAACTCTGAAGTGTAATATGTCAAGCTGAGTCTGTAACAATATCATGCTATTCATTTGGTCATGCTTCTACAATATGTGCCTTTAGAAAAGATGTTTTCTACCCCTACTGGGCTTGCTTATATATTCATAGGACAGAGAACTTGGATACCACAGGTTTACTCTCTGACACCTGCTTCCCACCTGCTGGATGCTTTTTTCTGCTGTTTCCTGGAGGTGGTAAATACTGACACTTTAGAAGGAAGCATCAGTAACCAGACTGCTCTGCTAAGCGAGGAGTCACAGGCCAAGGGGAGGTCAGAGTAAGTGGCAAGCAATCTGGCATTATATGGAAAAGATTGTTTCCTGAGGTAATAAAAAGTATAATATTGGTCAGAAAGGTCATTGGTAACGCACTCACCAATCTGTGTCATCGTATATGGGTACTGTTCTCGAGACTCCTCAAAACAACCCTGTGAGGTATTCCACTCGCGAAGCCAAGTGAAGGCCGCACTCAGAAATCTCATCTAATTTGCTCCGGGTCACTGAATTACTGAATAGAGATGCTGGATTCATACCTTCCCATTGGTCTTCACAGCTTGTGTTTTTTTCCACCCTAATACAGCTGGGCTTGGCCCCTTCATCCCACTGGGTGAGAACAGCTCTGCCAAAGCTATGTTCTGTGTGAAAGGGGTTCTTTGTAAGTTTCATACACATTTAATTCAAGTAAAGATTGAATGACGTGGAAGGGCACATTTTTTCTTTTATTTTAAATAATTGTTATTTTAATTATATTGAAAACAAAAAAAATTTAAAAAGGAAAAATCATTAATAATTCCAGCATTTATTTATTTATTTATTTTTTTAATTAAATCTTTATTGTTCAGATTATTACATTTGTTCCTCTTTTTTCCCCCCATAACTCCCCTCCTTCCAGCTCCCACCCCACCCTCCACCCTCACTCCCCACCCACTGTGTTCATCCATAGGTGCATGATTTTTGTCCAGTCACTTCCCGCATCTCCCACACCCCTTTTCCCCCCAAGAATAGTCAGTCTATTCCCTTTCTATGTCCCTGATTCTATTATAATCACCAGTTCATTCTGTACATCAGGTTATTTATTCACTTGATTCTTAGATTCATTTGTTGATAGATGCATGTTTGTTGTTCATAATTTGTATCTTTACCTTTTTCTTCTTCTTCCTCTTCTTAAAGGATACCTTTCAGCATTTCATATAATACTGGTTTGGCGGTGATGAACTCCTTTAGCTTTTCCTTATCTGTGAAGCTCTTTATCTGACCTTCAATTCTGAATGATAGCTTTGCTGGATAAAGTAATCTTGGTTGTAGGTTCTTGGTATTCAGCACTTTGAATATTTCTTGCCATTCCCTTCTGGCCTGCAAAGTTTCTGTTGAGAAATCAGCTGACAGTCGTATGGGTATTCCCTTGTAGGTAATTGAGCCTCTTTCTCTTGCTGCTTTTAAGATTTTCTCTTTGTCTTTTGCTCTTGGCATTTTAATGATGATGTGTCTTGGTGTGGTCCTCTTTGGATTCCTTTTGTTTGGGGTTCTCTGCGCTTCTTGGACCTGTAAGTCCATTTCTTTCACCAGGTGGGGGAAGTTTTCTGCCATTATTTCTTGAAATAGGTTTTCAATATCTTGCTGTCTCTCATCTTCTGGCACTCCAATAATTCTGATATTAGACCGCTTAAAGCTGTCCCAGAGGCTCCTTACACTATCTTCACACTTTCGGATTCTTTTTTCATTTTGCTTTTCCAATTGGGTGTTTTTTGTCGAATCTTTGGTTTGATTCTTGTGCTCCTCTGGTCTGCTATTGGGTATAATATTCTTTATTTCAGTCCGTGTATGCTTACTTTCTAATTTCTTTATCGTAGCATCGAGGGTCTCATTAGTTTTCGTGAGGTTCTGCACAAATTTATGGCAAGCCCTCAAAATTGCGATTCTTAGCTCCATATCCTCCATTTCTGTCATGTTTTTTTGTCTCCTCATCTTTTATGCTTTCTTGGTGTACCCCCTTGTGGTCTCTGTGCGCAGTCTTGTTCTAGCCAAGCCTTAATTGTTGTAGTTAACACTAGAGGGGTTTGACCACCAGGCTGACTGGCTGTAGGAATCAGCTGTATGGAAAACGTCTGCCTTCTGGGGAGGCGCTAATCCAGCCTTTGCCTGAGGCGATCGGCAAATGGCTGTGCGCAGGGTTTGGGCGGGGCGGGATCAACAGGGCGGGCGGAGGGAGCAGTTATGGCCACGCTCAGTCCCGTTCCCAGAGGCTCTGCTTCTCAGAACCCCGGCAGCCGCTGCAAACTTCGGAGAGAAAGCTGCCCTCAGGTTCCAACTGATGCCGGATAATCCCGCTTCTCCCGTTTGAGTCTGGGTCCCTAGAGACTCGCCCGGATCTGGAGCCCAGAGTCTGAGACTCACTCCCGACAGAAAACGACAACCGCGCCCTCAGCCACCAGCCCGCTTTGCGCGCGCACCTCGGTACCTTTGTATTTTCCACACTGCGCCGCCTCTGAGCCTCGATTTGCTGTTCTCTTTCCTTCTAGTTGTAGAGTCTCTCTTCAGCCAGCCTTCCTGTGGTTCTGGGTGATGTCCGTTCAGTCTTTTAGTTGTATTTTTGAAATGGTTGTTTTCGGCAGCGGTCTCCGGTGTTTACCTACGCCGCCATCTTGGTCTCCTCCCCAGCATTTATTTTGGAGTAATTTAAAGACTTTCCTGTGCTTATGCAGACCTATTTTAACAAAAAATGTTATCATGCTATTATATATGTTTGTCTGAAGCTTCCTAATTTGATTTAAGAATTTAGGATGAACAGCTCTCCAAGTCAGTCAGGAATTTCTTTGTGCAGTTAACTGCTCTGTTAATTTAAAAAGTATGTTTTTTTAAAAAGTTATTGTTACACACACTTTAACCAGTCTTCTTCATTTTAGCCTATAGGTCTATTTTTTTCTTTTTGTGGTGTTACTAACAAATAATTGAAGAGAGGAACAAAGTCTTAAATTTGGCATTTAGTACCAAATAATTCCAGATGTTTGCTTTGCCCTGAAGATAGAAAGGACCTACCCACTCTGATGCTGTGTTTGTTCTTCTCATCACCCTTGTCTTGATTTCTCTTTCATTTTATTTAATTTTAACCTTAATACTATAGACTTGTTTTACGCAGCCCTTGGTGATATCTTTGCTCTGGTGATATCCTTGCCAGTGGCTTTCTCTCTACCCCCAGTCACTGATGGGTTTCTTGGCGGGGAATGGTAATAATGGTGGTCCTTTCAAGTTGACTCAGGAGCACCCCAAGTCAGCAGTCATATTTGGCATCACAAGTAGGAGGGTGCGATAACCATACGTCCCTCAATTAGGATTTAAAAGTTGTTAGTTGCTCTGTGAGCTGTTCTTTATAGCGATCAACTTAAGCAGGAGATTGAATTTATTTCCTGCAGGTTTTTTTTCTTGGTGATTGTCTGACATTATTGCCTTATTATTATCTATCTTATTCCCTTTTATTATTGTTCTCCTAAAATTTTCTTTTAGTCACTTTACTTTGATCATTTTTTCATATATTCTCCTTCCTATTTGTGATTTCTCAGACTTCTTCCTTTTTCTTAATCAGACTTATGCTAATGAGATTTTTCCTTCTGCTTGATTGTAATGATCTAGTTTTTTATTGGAGAGGGACAGGAAGGTGAGGTGAGGTAAGAAAGGTGGAGGTAAATATGCCACCTGCTAACTGTTAATATAAAACAAGATATTAGGGAATCTAATTCCTTTCTGATTTCTTGTGTTTGGGAGACCATAGAATCAGTCGGATACTTAACATCAGTTGGCTTTTGTGTGCAGAGCCTTACAAGAATATTACTGATAAGTCCCCACTTCCCAGGAGATAGGCCACCTTGTGGGAGAAAGGACCAGCCCATGTAGAAGATAAAGAAAAATATTCCAGCAAAGGTAAAACAACATGCCCGAAAGAAACTGTGATATCAAGGACACATATTGCGAATAAAGGATAGATAAAATGGAAAGTCTTTCAGAAGGAGCTGAGTTTAGATTATACAGAGATGTTTACTTTGGTGATAAACAGGGCTGCACTGTAAGTAACTTCTGTTTGAAGGAAGGTGAAGGAAGGTCCTATTCTAGGGCTCAGAAAACAAGGCTTTGTTTCCAGAAGACAGTTAAATATGAATAACAATTTCAATACTGAATTAGACAGTTTTTTATTAAAATGTGATCTGAGTGTCTATATTTATTATACCTAACCTTACATCTAGCAGTAGAATAATTGTTAATGAAGCATTTAAAGGAATATACAGATGAACCAGACAGAATTTTGTAACGTGTATTTTTATCTTTGGGGAAATCCTAGTTGAAACTGGAAAAATTTCAAGTTTTATTATTGCTCTTTACAAATTATAGGGATTTTGATATTGTCCAGTTAAAAATTTAATAGGTTTTAGAATCTAGTTATTAATTGACCTTAATTCTCTACAATTTTGTTGCTTTATAAGAGTACTCTTGCCCTGGCCAGTGTGGCTCAGTTGGTTGGACCGTCGTCCCATACACCAAAAGGTTGCAGTTCATTTTCTGGTCAGGGTGTGTACGGGAGGCAACTGACAGATGTTTCTCTCTCAAGTCAGTCTTTCTCTGTTTCTCCTTCTCCCTTTCTCTCTCTCTAAAAAAATCAGTAAAAATGTATTCTCAGGGGAGGGCTAATGAAAAGAGTACTCTTAAGGTTAAAATCAACTTAAAAGCAGGGTAAATGGTGTCTACCTATAAACTCAGACTTGTCAGCACTTGAATAGAAAAAAAAACTCGTCTCAGACATGATAATTAGGATATTCCTCAAAACCACATATATTGCCTTAGCTGGTTTAGCTCAGTGGATAGAGCATCGGCCTGCAGACTGAAGGGTCCAGGGCTTAATTCCCATCAAGGGCACATTCACCAGCCCTGGTTGGGGTGTCTGTGGGAGGCAACCAATTGATATATCTCTCTCACATCAATGTTTCTCTCTATCTCTCCCCCTCCCTTCTACTCTCTCTAAAATTCAGTGGAAAAATATCCTTGGGTGAGGATTAACAAAAACAAAAAACCACATATACTATAGTATTTTTAAAGCCTGCAACCAAAATGTAGAATCATTGTGTTTTATAGCACTTGAAACTATATCTGATATTACTGTACGTCTGTGCTGTCCTGATACAGCTTTTGGATTACGTTAGTGGTGCAAAAATGATTCTTACACTTAAGTAACATACATTGCTTGACTGCACAGATGACAACAGTGTTGAATCTATTCAGTAAAAGAAAATTAGGACAACTGGTTTTGCCAGTTCATTTTTACTGATATTTATTTACTTTGTGTGACTATGGTTCTTGTAAAGAAATTACAAAACCTAGAAATTAGAGCCAAGAACAGAGTGTGGGTGCTCCTTCTGCCTACCACAGGTTGGTTTGAGCATTGTTCCATATACCAAAACGGTTGCAGGTTTGATTCCTGTCAGGGCACATATCCAGGTTGCAGGTTCAATCCCAGATCAGGGTGCATGTGGGAGGCAACCTATTGATGTTTTTCTCACGTTGATGTTTCTGTCTCTCTCCCAAATCAATAATAATAATAAAAAAAATCCTCAGGTGAGGTTAAAAGAAAGATATTCAGAAAAAAAAAAACCAACCTAGAAATTTTAAAAATGCAAACTTGAATTTGTCATACGCTGAGCACTTTGCTGAATCCACTTGAAGTGATGTGTAGACATACCCTGCTGTAGCTTATATGCAAATAAAGGTTTATAATAAGGGACTTGAGCATTTGTGATTTTGGTATCTGCTGGGTTTCCTAAACCAGTCTCCCATAGAATTCGAGGGATGACTGTACCGATTCATTTCTGTATACTTCACTGGCAAGAGACAGACAGATAGCGCTGTATATAATAATTATATGTGCTTTAGAGCAGTGGTTCTCAACTTTCCTAATGCCGCGACCCTTTAATACAGTTCCTCATGTTGTGGTGACCTCCAACCATAAGATTATTTTCGTTGCTACTTCATAACTGTAATTTTGCTACTGTTATGAATTGTGATGTAAATATCTGATATGCAGGATGTATTTTCATTGTTACAAATTGAACATAATTAAAGCATAGTGATTAATCACAAAAACAATATGTAATTATATATGTGTTTTCCGATGGTCTTAGGCGACCCCTGTGAAAGGGTCGTTCGACCCCCAAAGGGGTCTCGACCCACAGGTTGAGAACCGCTGCTTTAGAGGAACAGAAAACAGTGAAGAAAGAGGAGTATGATTTGAAATAAGAAGAATGAAGTGCTATAAGACTGGTTAACTGGAAGCACTGGATGCAAATACTTAACAAATTGTAATCAAGGTTGAAGAGCATAGGAAACATGTGTCATGCCAAGAGCTTGGTAATGCAGGATATTAGGAACCATGTGCAAGTGCTGTAATTATTACCTGTTATGAGAACATGTAAAAGGAAATTTATGTAGGATATAAAGCCACAGATACCTGTATGAAAGTACATCTTGCCAGTGGATATCAGCGCAGGCTAAGATTAGGTCACGGCCTTGAAATTGGTCCAGTGGGTTTCAAGTATGTGGGTAGGTAAATAAAGTACATCACATCTTCTTTATAACTATTTAAGATCTTCTGGAACAAATAGTTATTACACTAGCTATGGAAAGTTGAGGTTTCTCCTATATATGGTCTTAGTAAAGACAGATCATCTTATATAAAAAAAAGACATGCTCAACTTGGGCTGTGAAATTGTAAATAAACCCTACTTTACAAATTATTCTTTCTTGTTGTAACATTAACCTATGTTTTTGAGAAAGCAAAAATGTTTTTAGATTAAAAGGAACAAGTCTTCATTCTCTTTATTAATATTAAATACCAAACATTTTACTTTTATGTCATATAAACCTCTTCTAATAGATTTTTAGTAACCCGGAAATGAATCTGTGAAATCAAAAAATGTCAGAGCTCATGAGAGAGATTATGAATTGAATTTGGGAAAATGGGGGAAACTTATCAACTGGAAAACCTGATTTTACTATTGCATAGCAATCGTTTAAAGAAAATGTTATCTGGCATATTTATTTTGGATATATGTCTTGAATTTTTATATGACAAGGGAAATAGAAATAAATTTATATTTGGCCAAAAAAAGGGTGCATGTTATAGATACGCAGCTCCTGCCTAGAATTGTCTGTCTTTTTGTTGTTGACCAAAAATAAACATTTCTGGCTTAACTTTTTGAAGGCAATTTGAAGTTTCCAGTCTCGAAATCATGCGATTTTCTATTAAATAGTGGGTGGTAAGGTGGTCAGATGGAAGTGTTCAGTTCATCCAGCAGCAGCAGATTGATCTGACAAATGGCATTCCTTTAACTGTGTGGAAAACATTTTGTTTCCTTTATCCTTTGGCAGAAGCAGACACTGTCTGTGGTTTCCTTACAGAAGTTTGGGTGGGTAAACTTGGGATGTGTAAGTAGAAACAGCAGCAGAGAGATTGTCTCTGACAGTTGGAAAGACCCACTGAGGATCTTAGAAAGAGGCTGATGACACTGATGATGTGGTGTGGGATCGGTTGTTAAGAGTCCTGAGAGAGGAATTAAACAATGTGGACATAAATGAGGAATGCAAATGCTCAGAATAAAGTGATGGTTCTACCTTAAGGAAATAAGCCAAAGATTTTAGGTTGAGGTTCCTGAAAAATTTGCTTTTGATATGGATAAGAACAAACAAGTTCCTCTTTATAGTTCACCTCCATTTCCTTCTGTGACATGTCATCAGTGATTTCTGATGAGCATGTGATCAATGTGTTTCTCAGTTACTGTCTCTCATGATGTGTGTGTGACCTTGGGCAAGATATTAACCACTCTTTGCCTCAGTTTCTCATCTATAAAATGGGATTGTGGAGATTGAGATAATGTCTAAAGCTATTATAATAGTCCTGGACATAGAATGAGCACTATGTAAGTGTTAGCTACTATACAATAATTGTTATTTTATCATTATCATCATACTTATTATTTCAGTAGAAGGAGGAAGCCTTTTGAGGAGGAAGCTATTTGCTTCCTCTAATAACCTTAGTATATTTGATGTATTTTTATAGAAATGAATCAGAAATAAATCGTTTAATGTTTAAAGTGATTTATAATGTTTCCATGTTACCTTTGAAAAATTCATGTTTGAAAAATACTAGTAACTATGGATATTTTCTCTATTTTCTTAGCATTTTTCCAGATTAAAACACAAGCCAATAAATGTCAAATAAAAACCATATAGCTACCTGGGGCCATTTACCAGTACAATACCCCAGTGTTCCCTGAGGGCATTATATCTTACAAAGCTATGCGGTAATTCTTCTTCTTCTTCTTCTTTTTAATCTTTATTGTTGAGATTATTACAGATGTCCCTCTTTTTTCTTCCCATTGTCCCCCTCCACCCGGTTCCAGTCCTGCCCCAGGCTTTGGCCACCCTATTGTCTGTGTCCATAGGTAATGCATATATGCATATAAGGTCTTTGTTTAATCTCTTCCCACCCTCTCACCCCCCTTCCCTCTGAGAATTGTCAGCCTGTTCCATTTCCATACCTTTGATTCTATTTTATTCACCACTTTATTCTGTTCATTAGATTTCTTATTTGTTTATTTTTATTTTTTTGGCAGAATTTTATGATTTCATTAACACAAATACAATGTGTACACAATCTGTCTATTCATTTTCGTCACTGCACAGCCTGGCATTGGGATTGGTGACTCTGATAGCCAGCTGGGCTGCTCTTTCCACAATGGCTTTGCGGTTCTTTGAGGAGATGTGAGCAATCTCAGCACAGTGAGATTTATTGCGCATCAGCAGCACTTCAAGCTCCTTGACGTTGTGGACCAGGAACTTCCGAAAGCCACTGGGCAGCATGTGCCTTGTTTTCTTGTTGCTCCCATAACCAATGTTGGGCATCAGGATCTGGCCCTTGAATCTTCTACGCACCCTATTGTCAGTGCCTCTGGGCTTCTGCCAGTTCCGCTTAATTTTGACATATTGGTCTGACTGGTGCCGGATGAACTTCTTGGTCCTCTTTTTGACAATCTTGGGTTTCATGAGGGGTCTGAGGGCAGCCATGATGCCGGGTAGGAGATGGCTGCCAGCTCCGTAGGCAGCGCCGAGGACGAGAGGGGCTGTTTATTTTGATTTTTAGATTAAGTTGCTGATAGGAATGTATTCATTGCAATTTTGTTGTTCATATTTTTGATCTTTTAATCTTCTTCCTTTTCTTAAGGAATACCCTTCAATATTTCATATAATACTGGTTTAGTGGTGATGAACTCCTTTAGCTTTTTCTTGTTTGTGAAGCTCTTTATCTGACCTTCAATTCTAAATGATAGCTTTGCTGGGTAGAGTAATCTTGGCTGTAGGTCCTACTGTTCATCACTTTGAATATTTCTTGCCACTCACTTCTGGCCTGCATAGTTTCTGTTGAGAAATCAGCTGACAATCTTATGGGCATTCCCTTGTAGGTAAGTAGCTGCTTTTCTCTTGCTGCTTTTCATATTATCTTTCTGTCTTTTGCCCTTGACATTTTAATTATGATGTGTCTTGGTGTGGTCCTCTTTGGGTTCCTCTTGTTTGGGACTCTCTGTGCTTCCTGGACTTATAAGTCTATTTCTTTCACCAGTTAGGGGAAGTTTTCTGTCATTATTTCTTCAAATAGGTTTTTTGAGGTTTCTAGAACAGTGGTTGGCAAACCGCGGCTCGCGAGCCACATGTGGCTCTTTGGCCCCTTGAGTGTGGCTCTTCCACAAAATACCACGTACAGTGCGATTGAAACTTCGTGGCCCATGCGCAGAAGTAGGTTTTCGGCCTGGGCGAGTCTATTTTGAAGAAGTGGCATTAGAAGTGGGGGGTGTCAGTCGGTCGGGTGACGGGAGACACGGTGCAGGTGGGCCGCGTGATAGGCAGCGCGGGGGAGGCGCCTGCGATTCATGCACGAGTTGAGGATGGGAGAGTTGGAAGGGGTCGACCTCAGCGAACATACCTCAATCAGATTGAGGATGTTTTTAGCAAAAGCCAGCTTAGGAGTACCCTAATTAAGTTAATAACAATGTATCTACCTATATAGTTTAAGTTTAAAAAATTTGGCTCTTAAAAGAAATTTCAATCATTGTACTGTTGATATTTGGCTCTGTTGACTAATGAGTTTGCTGACCACTGTTTTGGAAGATTCTTGAGTAACTTTATAACTGTGGTTTTAAACTCTGTATCCAGTAGTTTGCTTTCCTCCATTTGTGACATCTCTGCATTTTGGCTGCCTCCCTGTGTTTGTTTCTATGTATTGGGTAGAGCTACTATGTCTCCTTGAGTTGGTAGAATGGCCTTGTGTAGCAGGTGTTCTATAGGGCCCAGAGGCTCAGCCTCCCAGCCTCCCCAGTCACCTGAGCTAGGAACTATAGATGCACCCCTTTGTGGGCTGTGAGTACAGTCTTGTTGCTGTTGGTGTCCCTGGGAGGAATTGACCTCCAGGCCAATTGGCTGTGAGGACCAGCTGCGACTATAGTGGGAGAGCTGCTGTGCAGGAGACACCGCTATGGAGCAGGACTTGCTTCAGTGGGGCTTTGGTGCTCATTGAATCTGTCCCTTGAATGTGTCGTTTATGGATGTGTAGAGTTGTAATCTGGTATGGTCTCACACTGACCACTGGGTACACTGGCTCTTGGGTCACCAGGGAGGTGCAAAGTCAGGCGCTGCCTGGGGCCACCCAGCAGGAGCTACAGAGAGAGATGCAGACTTGTATTGGGTTTGGAAGTGGCCAGATGAGGCCCAGCTATGAAGCAAGGCAGACTGGTGCTGGTGCCGGGTTTTGGGCCTTTTATTGATAGGTTTGGGGCTCCCTGACCCAGCTGCAGCTTGTTTGAGAGATTTTAGCCTGAGTAAGGACAGGCCATTCATATGCAAAAGCCACTGTACACAGCTTGGGTGGGGTTGTAAATTGGATTAGGTGGGGTCTTAGGGAATCATCAGGGCAGAGCAAACAGAAATGGCTGCCAGTCAGCCGTGTGACTGGGGAGGTCCCAGCATAGGAACAATGATCCCTGCAAACACCTCCATCTGTGAGAGAGCTGCCTCTGAGTTTCTGACCCGATGCTGGACAATCTAGTTCCTCCTCATATGTGTCTGTGTTCCCCATAGTCTCACCCTGGTGCTAGAGCTCAGAGGAAGCAGGACCTTATAAGTTCAGTTTGTGGTGCTGGCCTTTTAAGAGGAACAGCTGGGTCTCCAGCAGCCTCTGTGTCAGTGAGCCCTAGTCATCACTGGTTTTTACAGCCTGTAGTTCTTACTGCTTATAGGGACTTCTTTTCCCAGCTCTGGGACCCTGGACTGGGGGTCTGGTGTAGGTCTGGGACCCCTTGCTCCCCTGGGTGGCCTCTGCAGATACAATTTCCTTCCTGATTAAAAAAGTTGTTCATTTGGGTGCCTGATCAGTCTGTTCCACACCTCTGCATCTCCTACCAGTCTCAGTGTGCTTTCTCCTTTACTTCTCTAGTTGTAGGACTTCCATTCAGCCAGCTTTCTGGTGGTTTTAGATAATGGTTGTTCTATATTTTAGTTGTAATTTTGATGTGGTTGTGGGAGGCGGTGAGTACAGGCGCTTACCTACGCCTCCATCTTCAAATCTTCTATGTGGTAATTCTTAATGGTGGCCAGCCCCCAAGTCATCCCAATTTTAGGATGCTGTTTTAAAAGGGAATTGTGTAATTGCTTTTAAAAAATATTCCCATTTGGTAATTAAAATTCCTCTGTGATTTCAGGTACTTCTGTTAGATTTAGTATATTCTTAGTATAGAGGCACAGATCTGTTAACTTTCCTTCCAGACTTCCATGTTCCTCTTGTCTTTTCTGATGTTGTCCATGAAGTGTTATAGCAGTGATGGTTTGATGCTGCTTTGTCTTGTCTTATTTTGTGTTGTGTAACCTAGCTTTTTTGTTGTGGTAAGTTTGTTTTTTGTTTTTGTCTTTTTATACAGTACTGCCATTTTCCCAACAAATTCTCTTACCTGTGAAGAACAAAGTGGAAGATGGATGATAATTAAGATTTTTGTATTTAACTACTGAAGTTATTATTTTAGCACTCCTAGACATAAACAATATCCATATTTAGAGGTGGCTTAAGAACTGCATAGATATCTCTTTTTAACTTTGTGGTCAGGATAGAGTTACGGACAAGTGGTGTGAGTTTACCCTTGTTGACAGAGGTGGAGTAGATGTTTAGGATGTAAACCACAAAGACCACTGCATTATAAAAATAATACATGATTACATTGGAAATTTGAAGAATAATGGAAAAATATATATAATTAAGAAAACTAAAAATAGCATTACACAGAGAAAACTATTGTTAACAATGTGATATTTAGCTTTCCAGTTTTTGGTTGTATATGTATATATTTGTATGTATAAAAGCAAATTGCAATCTTATTGTACATAGTCTAGCACAATCATTTTTCCTTCCCTCAAATCATTTCTTCTCAAATAAGAGTAGTGGTTCATTGTGTTCCTTTATATGACTAGATTGCAAATTGTTTAATTCCTGTTAGAGATTTAGATCATTAGCAGTTTTTTACTTTTGTAAATATACAGTGAACATCCTTTTATGTCAGTCATTGTGTACATTTCTGGTTATTTCCTCAGACTAAATTCCTAGAAGTGGATTAATGGGTGAAAAGACATAAACACTTTCAAAGCTTTTGATATACTTTTCTACTTACCCTCCAGAAAATTTGTACCAGTTACACTCCCACAAACCTGTATAATAGTGACCATTTAACTGTATTCTTGCCAGCCTGGGAATTATTCTTTTAGTTGCTAATTTTATAGGTAAAAAGTGGTATTCCTTTGTTTTACTCTGCTTTTTTTAAATATTTTATTGATTTTTTACAGAGAGGGAGGGAGAGGAATAGAGAGTTAGAAACATCGATGAGAAAGAAACATTGATCAGCTGCCTCCTGCACACTCCCTACTGGGGATGTGCCCGCAACCAAGGTACATGCCCTTGACGGGAATCGAACCTGGGACACTTGAGTCCGCAGGCTGACGCTCTATCCACTGAGCCAAACCAGTTAGGGCTACTCTGCTTTTTTTTTTTATTATTATATATAAAATTAAATACTTTTTTATTTAGTCAACAATCAGTAAATATCTGTTGAATGAAACAATAGAGTTTCCTGATGTGTAGATTATTCATATCCTTTACATGGCATTATTACTATTTTTATATGTTTTTATTCCAGTATACATAACATAAAGAACATAAATTATGTTAATGATAAGTGTAAAATCCATAGAATTTATGACATTCTATTTTTTCAGTGTTACTTTTATTTTAAACTTTATTGTTCAAAGTATTACAAATGTTCCCTTTTCCCCCCATTGCCCACCTCCACCCCACTCCCACCCATAACATTCTATTTTAAGTTTACTCCAAATATTAGTTTACTTAGTTTATAATATTGTAATAATTTTAAATTATAGTATCTCAGAGCCTACTTTGGTAGGGTATGTTACTGCGTCATAGTTACATCATCCCTGGAGTTTCTAATTACATAGACTTCATCTCTCATAATGACTGAGAAATACATTGTTTCCAGATTTCTTTGTGTTATTTAATAAATATCTATGACTCTTCCTCATACTTCTTTGCTTGTCAACCTAGCATTTTATTTATCTTTACTTTTTCCCAAGTATCACAATTCTCCCCTTCCCTTTTCGTAGAAGGAACCTTAAATTATTTTCTTTTTATGCTTTTCCCCTTATTTCCTGGTTCAGATTATTTTTTCTTGCGCGTGCGCGCGCGCGCGTGTGTGTGTGTGTGTGTGTGTGTGTGTGTAGGAGCTAGAGTAAATGATATTTTCCTGAAGTATTTATTGACAGTTACAACTACTATTTATTGTCAACATTTATCTCATTTAAATCTTCTTTTTAGTTCTAAGAGATTAGTATCATTACTTCTTCCGAGAGAGAGAGAGAAAGAGAGAGAGAGAGAGAGAGAGAGAGAGAGAGAGAGAGATGAAATATTTGGGCTACACAGCTAATAGTGGTAGAGCTAGGATTGGAACCTAGTTTGCTAGTGATGTGTTCTGTTTTCAAATTATAAAGTATACTGTGTTTGATCTTGCACATATAAAGAGGCTGAACTGAAGTTTCTAAGTTCTGTAGAGAAACTTACAGTTTATTTAAATTTGGTCCTTGCTTTCAAGTAGACTCTTCTCCCTATTATTTACAGCTAGAAAAATAAAAGGCTTCAAATATAATTTAATATAACCATTAAGAACCGTACCACTTTTACAGTCATTTTGTTGTAAACTAGTGTTTATACAACCCATGACTTGATAGTCAACCAAACCATCTTATATTACCATCTTCTGAATGTAGCTGGAAGTGGCTTAGCAAAATCTTGAAACCTCTGACTCTAATATTTGTGGATAGTAAAACAAACAACTTTGGGGCTTTCAGGTTTGTGTGGTGCATAGCCTGTCCATGACATAGGTGCTTATTCTCACTGTCGACTCCCTTGCTTTCATGAGCAGTTTTGCTGACAGGCAAGAGAGATTATTTCTAGTGGAGCAATCTTTGAGAAAGCCCTCAGCTTTTTTCTTTTTCCATTAGAAATGCAATAACTAATGATAATAGCTAACATTTTTTTGAGTGCTGACAATGTGCCAGGCACAGGTCTAAGTGCTTTCTGTATATTTACACATTTTATCATTCATAGTAATCCTACTATGTTTTCCATTTTACAGATACAGAAATTGAGGGGCAGAAAGGCGAAATAATTTCCAAGGTTACAGGGCTAATATGTGGCAGGTTGGGCCTTCAAACCTTGGCAGCCTGCCTCCTAGAATCAGCCTCCCTCCTAGAGTCAGCCTCCGTAAGTGCTTTGTTATACTAATACTTATTGCATGTAAAAAAAAAAAAAAGGTATGGGTAACTCATAAATAGCTGTTCATGTTTTTTGGAAAAGGTTTGACTTGCTGCCTAGTGGCAGTTCAAAATAGTTAAGTGATTGCCATTCATTAAATTCTTAACTCATATAAAATGAGTTATTTGTCTTGTATCTAATATTCTGGTGTAACACTGTGCATTAAACATACTCTTTTGTGTTTATACAGATTGAGGTAAGCTTGCATTTTAAGTAAACAAAATGATTCCATAGAAAGACAGTGTTTAAAACAAAATTTTGAAGAGTGGGTTCAGAATCAAAGTAATAGTAACAGTCACAGAATGATCAAGTAATTTGCTTAATCTATAGTAAGTAGTGTAAACCATGACTTATTGGTTCTTTACTCACTCGATCCTTTTAACTGAATATTTCAGAAACAGCAGGTAAAATAATTTGGAATTACCCAGGATGGCTGTAGGCAGAATTTGTCCTTTCATCTATCACAGGCACCTTAGTTCCTCTGCCTTTCCCCATTACTAGGTGGAGTTAGGGTGCCAAACTACCTTTATTCACTGTCAACAGTGATATTCACATTAATGTTTAAAAGTATGGTACATTCTCTCTCTGGGCATTTTCATTGAATAAAAAAAAAAAAATCAAAGTCTGGGCTTTGGGATTACTTTTGAGATTTGCCTCACTCCTTTATGAAACTCAGCGGTAACCGGTTCGGCTCAGTGGATAGAGCGTCAGCCTGTTGACTGAAGGGTCCCAGGTCGATTCCCGTCAAGGGCATGTACCTTGGTTGTGGGCACATCCCCAGTAGGGGGTGTGCGGAAGGCAGCTGATCGATGTTTCTCATTCTCTATTCCTCTCCCTTCCTCTCTGTAAAAAATCAATAATATATATATATATTTTAAAAAGATGTAACTCAGATTTCTCCTTCTCATCCTTGTGTCTTTTCTAACAGTCTGTCTGTTTTGGTGCCAAATCTAGGCCTCAAGAAGGAGGCTTGGGTGGCCCAACTTACTGTCAGTGGCATGACATACATAATGATAAAAGTGAATGGTGTAAGTGAACACCAGTTTGATCTCACCTTCCTTCCTTTTTCATGGTTGAGAGGTAGTGAATAAGTTAAAACATGGTGTATTATCTCCCAATATTTAGTATTACCCTGTGTCCCATACCAGGCCTCCTCAATGTCTCTCATCTGAACTATTGAAGTAGGTGAATTGATTACACTGATGATTCCAACACAGTTTTGGAAATGGTTGATGGTATAATTTTTGCATATTTGCAAGGCAAATTGAGGGGCACAGTTGCTCCTCCGTTTGTTCCTAAGGCCATAGTATGTGGTAGAGTAAGCTACTGCCTTGAATTCACCTGATCTAGAGAAATAAATATATCCCTGTCCTTCATCGTTTGCTAAGGAATCTCCCATTATCTCTTTGGACTTAGAATTAGAGCTTTTTCTTTGGTAATGGTCAAGACCAGTCTACCAGGCAAGGACATTATGGTAAGAAGGTTAGGCTCAGCTTTTATAATGGAAAAGGGACAGGCTTTTGTGGTATTTGGTGTGTGGGTGTATGTATGAGTGTGTGTGTGTGTGTGTGTGTGTGTGTGTGTGTGTTTTACACATTTGAAAATCTACTTCAAGATCAGAGAATCCTGGGCATTGCATGACAGCCAGAGGAAGAAGAGCCCTTAGAGGGGTGCCTTAGTAGGAGCTTTTGGAGAAAGGAAGAGTGATGCCTGTGCAACGAAGGAAGAAGAGCGTGCTTAGGGCAGGTACTGCCAAGACTGTTTGATGCTGCAGGGCAGGTAAACAAAGCAAGGCCTGAACAGTTAATATTGGACTTGTCCCAAGGTTGGTAGCACAGAGTTAGTGTTATTGTTTGCCCTTTGTCCAAAAAGCTTCAACATGATGGTGGCAGCAGAAGTCATTTCTGGAAACTAGGAGCAAACAGTTACTGAGAAAATAGAGACAGCAGTGAGCAAAAAGCTTGGCTATGAAGGGAAAGAAGGAAGTTGGATGACATGATCAAGGAAATGGGTTTTACTTTTATTCATTTTTATAATGGGGGAAAAAGGTTTTTTAGTAGGCCAAGAGAAAAGAAGGTGATGGACAGGGAGAAGAATGGATGGAGAAAATCTAAAATGAGTTGAGAAGGGATGGGAATAGAGCATGGGTGGCAAAAGAGAGAAGGCCCAGAGACCTCAGGGAAGCAGGGAAAGGTGCATTTTTATTTGGAAATGAGGCAAGTGTGGAAGTTGAAGACATTCAGGACAGTCTGATGAAGAAACTGCTTCTGACTGAGTAGAATACAGTGAATACAAGAATACAACACTTTCAAAAGATTCTGCAATAAAAATTCATATAATTTAAGATTGTGCATTTAATTTTTTTCTGAATTGAGTTATCTCTTTATTTCTAGTACATAATTGATTAAAGTAATTTAACATTTTATAAATTTTGAAAATAATCTGTTAAATATAAACGTAAAATTGTAAAGCAGCTCTTAATGAGTTAGATGGGATGGTGGCGGTGCTGTTTGCAGTGGATGCCTTCAGAAGAGTATCATTGCTAGTCGTTTGGTCCCTGTGTGGAGCCCTGGGTTTGCACTTTAGGACTATTGTGTACCATAGTAAGTCCAGAATGGCTTCTGAAAAGGGAAGGCATACTTCCTTTCCTGGATGTCTCCTACTCTTAATACTCTATTGCAGAACATTTCTCTTCATTTCTCTTTACCAAACATGTAGGGGTGTTCCCACACGAAGCAATTCTCATACACCCGACAGGGTCCTACAATTTAACTCAATTCTGACACTATTTACCTAGAGATGGTATTAGATCCCACAGGTCAAGGGCTCAGTTCCTCAAGGCTACCCCCCCACCCCCTTCAGAGACAATCACAGTCCAGGTTGTCACCCATGCTTCTGACCTATCAGCTATAAACCAAAGGTTCCCACGGCCGCCTCCTTGGTTCTGATGAATTTGCTAGAGCTGCTCACAGGACTCAGGAAGACAGTACTTACTAGATCACCAGTTTGTTACCAAAAATATTAAAGGAAACAAATAGCCAGATGAAGAGATACATAAAGTGAGGTCCAGCAGGCCCAAGCACAGGAGTTTCTGTCCCTATGGAGTTTGGGGTGCACCCCCTCCCAGCAAGTGGATATATTCTTTTTCACCAGCCCAGAAGCTCTTCAAACCCCATGGATCAGAGATTTTTGTGGAGGCCTCACTCTGTAGGATGACTGATGAAATCACTGGCCATTTGTGGTTGACTCCACCTCCAGTACCTTTGGAAGGAAGGGGTGAGACTGAAAGTTCCTACCCATGAATCCTGGTTGGTACCCTGGCAACCAGCCTCCATCCTTAGGGACTTTCCAAAACCATTAATATAAACTCAAATGTGATTGAAAGGGGCTTGTTATTGAATAAGACAACCTTTCACCTTATTGCTCTGGAGATATTGAGAACTAGAGACCAAATATTACAACAAAAGATCCTCCCGTTGCTCTCATCACTTAGGAAATTCCAAGGGTTTTGGGAACTGTGAGCCAGGAAACTTGGACAAAGACCAAAATACATATTTCTTATTACACACCACAACATCACAGCTTCTTCTACAAAGTGGAAGAAAAATGATTGTCACAGTAGAGGGAGGAAAAGAAAGGTTAGACCTCGAGAAACCAAGATGGCGGCATAGGTAAACACCAGAGATTGCTGCCTTGCACAACCACTTCAAAAATACAACTAAAAGACGGAACGGACATCATCCAGAACCACAGGAAGGCTGGCTGAGTGGAAATTCTACAACTAGGAGGAAAGAGAAAAGCATACCAAGACTCAGAGGAGGGGCAGTGCTGAAGTGAAATACTAAGGTGCGGAGTGCATGTGGAGCAGGCTGGCGGCTGAGGGTGCGGTTGTCTGTTTCAATCGGGAGGGAGCCTCATACTCTGAACTCCAGATCCAGGCGAGTCTCTAGGGACCCAGACTCAAACGGGAGAAGCGGGGCTGTCTGGCTTTGGTCGGAACTCGAAGGCAGCTTTCTCTCAGAGGTTTGCAGCGGTTGCTGGGACTCTGAGAGGCAGAGCCCCTGGGGACAGAACTGAGAGCAGCCATAACTGCTCGCTCCGCCCGCCCTGTTGATCCCCTGGGACCCGCCCCGCCCAAGCCCTGCACAGAGACATTTGCCGGATAGCCTCAGGCAAAGGCTAGATTAGCACCTCCCTAGAGGAGAGAAGTTCTTCCACTGCAGACACAGCTGATTCGCACAGCCAGTTGGCCTGGAGGTCAAATCCCCACCAGTATTACTACAACAATCAAGGCTTAACTACAACAAGACTGCGCATAAAGACCACAAGGGGGTGCACCAAGAAAGCATAAAAAATGCGGAGACAAACAGGACACAAATGTCAGAATTGGAGGATATAGAGCTCAAAACCACACTTTTAAGGTCTTTCAATAATTTTCTAGAAACTGCCGATAAACTTAATGAGATCTACAAGAAATCTAATGAGACCCTCGATGTTGTGATAAAGAACCAACTAGAAATTAAGCATACACGGACTGAAATAAAGAATGTTATACAGACACCCAACAGCAGACCAGAGGAGCGCAAGAATCAAGTCAAAGATTTGAAATGCGAAGAAGCAAAAAACACCCAACCGGAAAAGCAAAATGAAAAAAGAATCCGAAAATACGAAGATAGTGTAAGGAGCCTCTGGGACAGCTTCAAGCGTACCAACATCAGAATTATAGGGGAGCCAGAAGATGAGAGAGAGCAAGATATTGAAAACCTATTTGAAGAAATAATGACAGAAAACTTCCCCCACCTGGTGAAAGAAATAGACTTACAGGTCCAGGAAGCGCAGAGAACCCCAAACAAAAGGAATCCAAAGAGGACCACACCAAGACACATCATCATTAAAATGCCAAGAGCAAAAGACAAAGAGAGAATCTTAAAAGCAGCAAGAGAAAGAAACTCAGTTACTTACAAGGGAATATCCATATGACTGTCAGCTGATTTCTCAACAGAAACTTTGCAGGCCAGAAGGGAGTGGGAAGAAATATTCAAAGTGATGAATAGCAAGAACCTACCACCAAGATTACTTTATCCAGCAAAGCTATCATTCAGAAGTGAAGGTCAGATAAAGAGCTTCACAGATAAGGAAAAGCTAAAGGGGTTCACCACCAAAACCAGTATTACATGAAATGCTGAAAGGTATCCTTTAAGAAGAGGAAGAAGAAGAAAAAGGTAAAGATACAAATTATGAACAACAAACATGCATCTATCAACAAGTGAATCTAAGAATCAAGTGAATAAATAATCTGATGTACAGAATGAACTGGTGATTATAATAGAATCAGGGGCATAGAAAGGGAATGGACTGACTATTCTTGGTGGGGATAGGGGTGTGGGAGACGCGGGAAGAGACTGGACAAAAATCGTGCACCTATGGATGAGGACAATGGGTGGGGAGTGAGGGCGGAGGGTGGGGCGGGAACTGGGAGGAGGGGAGTTATGGGGGGAAAAAGAGGAACAAATGTAATAATCTGAACAATAAAGATTTAATTTAAAAAAAAATAAATAAGTGCTCAGTACATCTAGAAAAAAAAAAAAGATTCAGTCCCAATTGGTGAAGATACTAATATGATCCCAGTTTGGTAAAAATCCTATATAATAAATGGGTAATATGCAAATCAACCAAATGGCAGAATGACACTTGCTGTGATGCTTACTGACCGCCAGGGGGTAGATGCTCAATACAGAAGCTGCCCCCTGGTGGTCAGTGCGCTCCCACAGAGGAAGCGTTGCTCAGCGAGAAGCCAGGCTCCTGTGGGGAGCAGGCCTAAGCTACCAGTCAGACATTCCCAAGGGCTCCTGGACTGCGAGGGGCTGCAGGCCAGGCTGAGGGACCACTCGAGTGCATGAATTTTGTGCACTGGGCCTCTAGTATGAACAGAAAATGGAGCTATTACAATCATTATATTAGTAAAAACAATTTTATAACATGAATTAATTACTTCCAAGCACTGGGCAGGTATTAAAAAAAAAAGAAAGAAAGGTTAGACCTCAATTGTTCTTACAGAATTTTTAGGAAAGAGAATGATACCACTGACGGAATGTTTGTGTTCTGCTGGATCCCTTCATTTATTTATTGAAACCTCATCTCCAAAGGAATGGTACTAGGAGGTAGGGCCTTTAGGAAGTGATTAGGTCATTATTAGGCATAATGAGTGGGATCAGTGCTTTTATAAAAGAGGCCCCAGAGAGCTCCCTAACCTCTTCCAATGTATGAAGTCACAGCAAAAGGATGGCTGACTGTGAACAAGGGAGCAGGTCCCCACTAGATGCTGAATCTGTGGCACCTTGTTTTTCAACTTTCTAATCTCAAGAATGTAAGAAATAAATTTCTGTTTTTTATAAGCCACTCGGTTTGTGGTATTTTGTTGTAGTAGCCTGAACAGACTAAGAGTACATATGAAAGTTGAAGACCTAGAAATTGATCTTAAAACTAATTGTGCCTATGTACTCCTTAGGCAATCTCTGTACTATATATCCCCAGTGGTAAGTGTATCTCAAAGTGACGATTGGTAGTATAGACTAAAGCAGCCGTGGGCAAACTACGGCCCGCGGGCCGGATCCGGCCCGTTTGAAATTTTTTTTAAAAATATATTTTATTGATTTTTTACAGAGAGGAAGGGAGAGAGATAGAGAGTTAGAAACATCGATGAGAGAGAAACATCGACCAGCTGCCTCCTGCACATCTCCCACTGGAGATGTGCCCGCAACCCAGGTACATGCCCTTGATCGGAATCGAACCTGGGACCTTTCAGTCCACAGGCCAACGCTCTATCCACTGAGCCAAACTGGTTTCGGCCGGCCCGTTTGAAATTAATAAAACTAAAAAAAAAAAAAAGACCGTACCCTTTCATGTAATGATGTTTACTTTGAATTTATTTATTTATTTATTTTTCCAGTGTCACTTTTTATTTTTATTGTTTTTAAATTAAATCTTTATTGTTCAGATTACATTTGTTCGTCTTCCCCCCCCCCCCCATAACTCCCGTCCTCCCAGTTCCCGCCCCACCCTCTGCCCTCACTCCTCACCCACTGTCCTCATCCATAGGTGCACGATTTTTGTCAGTCTCTTCCCGCATCTCCCATTCCCCTTTCCCTCCCAAGAATAGTCTGTCCATTCCCTTTCTATGTCCCTGATTCATTATAATCACCAGTTCATTCTGTACATCAGATTATTTATTCACTTGATTCTTAGATTCACTTGTTGATAGATGCATGTTTATTGTTCACATTTTGTATCTTTACCTTTTTCTTCTTCCTCTTCTTAAAGGATACCTTTCAGCATTTCGTATAATACTGGTTTAGTGGTGATGAACTCTTTTAGCTTTTCCTTATCTGTGAAGCTCTTTATCTGACCTTCAATTCTGAATGATAGCTTTGCTGGATAAAGTACTCTTGGTTGTAGGTTCTTGGTATTCAGCACTTTGAATATTTCTTGCCATTCCCTTCTGGCCTGCAAAGTTTCTGATGAGAAATCAGCTGACAGTCGTATGGGTATTCCCTTGTAGGTAATTGAGTCTCTTTCTCTTGCTGCTTTTAAGATTCTCTCTTTGTCTTTTGCTCTTGGCATTTTAATGATGATGTGTCTTGGTGTGGTCCTCTTTGGATTCCTTTTGTTTGGGGTTCTCTGCGCTTCTTGGACCTGTAAGTCCATTTCTTTCACCAGGTGGGGGAAGTTTTCTGCCATTATTTCTTCAAATAGGTTTTCAGTATCTTGCTGTCTCTCATCTTCTGGCACCCCAATAATTCTGACATTAGTGCGCTTGAAGCTGTCCCAGAGGCTCCTTACACTATCTTCGTATTTTCGGATTCTTTTTTCATTTTGCTTTTCCGGTTGGGTGTTTTTTGCTTCTTCGCATTTCAAATCTTTGGCTTGATTCTTGTGCTCCTCTGGTCTGCTATTGGGTATAATATTCTTTATTTCAGTCCGTGTATGCTTAATTTCTAGTTTCTTTATCGTAGCATCGAGGGTCTCATTAGTTTTTGTGAGGCTCTCCACAAGTTTATTGCAAGCCCTCAAAATTGCGTTTTTTAACTCCATATCCTCCATTTCTGTCATGTTTTTTTGTCTCCGCATTTTTTATGCTTTCTTGGTGCACCCCCTTGTGGTCTTTGTGCGCAGTCTTGTTCTAGTTAAGCCTTGATTTTTTTAGTTAATACTGAGGGATTTGACCACTAGGCTGACTGGCTGTGAGAATCAGCTGTGTGGAAAACTTCTGTCCTCTGGGGAGGTGCTAATCTAGCCTTTGTCTGAGGCGATCCGGCAAATGGCTCTGCGCAGGGCTTGGGCGGGGTGGGATCAACAGGGCGGGTGGAGGGAGCAGTTATGTCTGCTCTCAGTCCTTCCCCAGGGGCTCTGCTTCTCAGAACCCCGGCAGCCGCTGCAAACCTTGGAGACAAAACTGCCCTCAGATTCCAACTGATGCCAGACAATCCCGCTTCTCCCGTCTGAGTCTGAGTCCCTAGAGACTCGCCCGGATCTGGAGCCCAGAGTCTGAGACTCCCTCCCGACTGAAAACAACAACCGCGCCCTCAGCCACCAGCCCGCTTTGTGCACGCACCTTGGTACCTTTGTATTTTCCACACTGCGCCGCCTCTGAGCCTCGGTTTGCTGTTCTCTTTCCTTCTAGTTGAAGAGTCTCTCCTCAGCCAGCCTTCCTGTGGTTCTGGGTGATGTCTGTTCCGTCTTTTAGTTGTATTTTTGAAGTGGTTGTTTGCGGCAGCAGTCTCCGGTGTTTACCTATGCCGCCATCTTGGTTCAATCTCTCTACTTTGAATTTCTATTAGTTCACACAAACACTCCATCCATGCTTTTGTTCCGGCCCTCTGGTCCAGTTTAAGAACCCATTGTGGCCCTTGAGTCAAAAAGTTTTCCCACCCTGGACTAAAGACTGGAAGCATGACATTGGCAAAGCTGGGTCAAGGTCTTTTCCCTCTCTTCAGTATGTTTGTTTTTACTGCTTTGTAACACATGACTTTGAGTGTCCTCATTCAAGTTAGTGATTCTAGGTTTAGTTAGCTCAGTGACTGATATAGGGTCTGAGTCTCCTCATCTGTGAACTGGGGGATTTGAGTTTAGACAATTCCTAAAATTGTTTCTGGTTCAAAAACTATGCTTTCATGATTTAATTATTTGTCAGGCCACCATGCAAATAACATACACATTGAGGTTGGTTTATCAAATTTCCTTTTTTAAATGAAAGGTAAATCTGGTTACTTTCCCCCTTCTGTATCCTAATGCATTGAAATTTATTGTTTGATTGCTTGAATACTTTGGAATAATTTTCGGACTCTGCTCTTAAAAATATTGGTTAAAGAGTTTATTGAAAGATAAAATACTAAAGTTAAATTACATTCCTTATACATAGGAATTACTGACAGGTTTGCTATTTTTCATTTGATGTTGGTTGGTATGCCACATATTTGGGTGTTAATACTTTGTTAGAGAACTGATATTTTTAATTAATGAGTACCCAGGTTCACAGGCCTATGTCAGTTCAATGTGGTGGTGATTGTCATTTCTTTGAGTTTTAAGGCTACCTTCCCTTTCTCCCTCCTACAGATACAATATAAAACTAAAGATTTTGACCTAAGGAGCAAGGGAGAAAGCAAAAAAAAATTAGGGTTCTTCCTATATAGAGGAAAAATATTTTGATATTTGGGAGAAAGTGAAATAAATGAAGAAATTTATTGCCAAAGAAAAAGAATGTAAGAATGAGTGGTAGATATTTATTGAATAACATAAAGCAGTCTGGAAAGAAACCATTTATTTTTGGAACATTTTTAAATTGGAAATTCCTCATACATAGGTAGATTTTTCCGTTACCTGAGTAGGCAAAGCATCTTTTTATAAATAGCCTTAGAGATTTCTCCTTGGAAAGACTAAGAGGAAGGATTGTGCTTCTCCCTTACAACTGATATGTCTTTAGCTTTTGCTCAAATCAAGTCACGATTTATTTGCCAGTTTTGAGTTGATCACAAAAATATATAGAGCCAATTGGATGCATTTTTTTGTACTAATCTGTATTAGTTTCTCATTACTTCTGTAATATATTACCACAAATTTAGAGGTATAAAAACCACACAAATTTGTCTTACAGTTTGAAGGGCAAAAGTCTGAAATCAGTTTCACTGGGCTAAAATCAACATGTTGGCAAGGCTGAGTCCTTCTGCAGGCTTCAGGGGAGAATCTGTTTCATTGTCCTCCAGCTTCTAGAGTTAGTGATGGCAAACCTATGACAGGTTTGTCAGAGGTGACACACGAACTCATTTTTTTGGTTGATTTTTCTTTGTTAAATGGCATTTAAATATATAAAATAAATATCAAAAATATAAATCTTTGTTTTACTATGGTTGCAAATATCAAAAAATTTCTATATGTGACACGGCACCAGAGTTAAGTTAGGGTTTTCCAAAATGCTGACATGCCGAGCTCAAAAGGTTCGCCATCACTGTTCTAGAGGCTGCCCACATTCTTTGGCTTTTGGACCCACATCACTCCCACCTCTCCTTTTATTATCACATCTTTTCTTACTCTCCTGCCTTCCTCCTTCCTTTACAGGACCCATGTGATGGCATCGGGGTCTCCTGGATAATACAGAATACTAGTAATGTTCCCATCTCAAGATCCTTAGTTTCATCACATCTGCAAAGTCTTTTTTAGCATATCAGATAACATATTCACTAATTCTATAGATTAGGACATCTTTGTCCTGATTTCTTTTATTCACTTATATTAGGTCATATTTTATACTAGAGGCCCGGTGCATGAGATTCGTGCATTAATGGAGGGTGTCCTTCAGCCCGGCCTGTGTCCTCTCATAGGCCACGTGAGTCAGGCTTCTGGCTGAGCGGCTTTCTCCCTGTGGGAGCGCACTGACCACCAGGGGGCAGCTCCTGCACTGAGTGTCTGCCCCCGGGTGGTCAGTGTGCATCATAGCGACTGGTCCTTCCACTGTTTGGTCGATCTGCATATTAAACTTTTATTATATAGGATTGTTTAAGTGGATGGGTAAATGTTAACCACTGTAAATTTTCATGATACAGGTTGGAGGTGCCAAAAAAAGTCAATGCAATAAAAGCAAACATTCAGGAGAGAACATTCAATATGATAAAAACAAATATTCAGGAGAGAAAAAATGGCAGCAGAGAAGGAAGATTTGACCTGCACCTCATCCCAGGGCCAGACTGGAAATACAACTAAATTGGAGAACATTCACATGGAATTACCAACTGAGGTTCAGCTGAGGAGGAGACTTATTTCAAGGAAGGACAGAAAACACCTGGAGACCAGTAGGAAGGGCGAGCACACGAGGGTAGCACTGGGCTATAGCAGGATCTGTTCCCTCAGAAGATAGAGGCCCTGAACTCAGGCTGACTCCACAGCCCGGAGCACCAGAGCCGAGACCTGCAGCTCATGAAACATCCAGCTGAGAAAGTCGGCAGGGCTGTTGACTGCAGTGGAGCCTGGAGCTGATAGACTGGAGCTGGTCAGAGAGAAAGCCGCAGTTCCATTTTGTATTTGTTTTGTTTTGTTTTGTTTTGTTTTTACCCAGAGCACAGGAGTTTTCATTTGCAGCTACACACCTGAGGCTTTGGTGCAGGGAGGGAGACACGGACTCCAGGAGCCTAAAGAGAGGCTAGGGTGCAAAGCATTCTGGGGAAACTTGGAAAAACACCAGGCAGGAGCATTTAGTCATAGGTCCCCCAAACCAAAACGGCCTTTTTTTCTGAGAGGAGCTAAGCCCTCCCAGTAGCTGTAGGGCAGGAAAAGAAGAAAAACCCTGCCCTAGGTCAGTGGTTGGCAAACCGTGGCTCTCGAGCCACATGCGGCTCTTTGGCCCCTTGAGTGTGGCTCTTCCACAAAATAGCATGTGTTGGTGTGCACATACAGTGCGATTGAAACTTCGTGGCCCATGCACAGAAGTCGGTTTTCGGCCTGGGCGAGTCTATTTTGAAGAAGTGCCGTTAGAAGAAGTGGGGGGTGTCGGTCGATGGGAGACCCGGCGCAGGCAGCTCGGGGGAGGTACATTGTTTTGAGGTACGTTTGCTGAGGTCAACCCCTTCCAAATCTCCCATCCACACTCGTCTATCTGAAACAAGTATACAAGACGAGTGTGGATGGGAGAGTTGGAAGGGGTCGACCTCAGCGAACGTACCTCAATTAGATTGAGGACGTTTTTAGCAAAGGCCAGCTTAGGAGTACCCTAATTCAGTTAATAACAATGTACCTACCTATATTACTAATGTTGTGGCCCCACCCCATAACAAAGAAACAGAATTTCTGGAGGATGAGGCCCAGAAATCAGGATTTTATAAAGATTCCCAGGTGATTCTAATGTGCAGCCAAGGTTGAGAACCACTGCTCTAATTCTTCATTCTTGTTGTCTTTATTTCAGCTGTGCATCTACATACCTCCTTCCTCCATTTTTGTTGTCTGTTTTGTTTTCTCCTTGTATTTTTTCTTTTTTTCTATCATTCTTGCTCTCTTTTTCCTAATTCTCACTTCTCTGGTGGTTGATTTTGATGGTGCTTTTGTATGTTTTTATTTTGTTTCTTTTGGTTTGCATTTTTTTGTGTTGCATATTGTTCTATTCAGTTAGCACCTCCACAAAAACTTGCACACGTAAGTCAGGGGTGAGCCACATACTCAACCTTCCTGAGAGGAGACTTCATCCACTAATGGGACAATAACATTCAAGACCCAACTACAACAAGAGAACCCAAATAACTCAAGTAATGGGCTTTCCTAGAGCACTCAGCTCAGAAGATCTAAGAGACTGCACCACTGATTCCCACAAAACACGGAGTACATAAGACCACCCCACAAAATCTGGGAGGCATAGCAGTTTGAACTAATACATAGAAACAAAAACAAAGGGACACCAAAAGTGGGAAGACAAATATCCCCAAATGAAAGAAAAGGAGGAATTGCCAAAAAATGAACTAAATGAAATGGAGGTAATAATTTGTCAGATAAAGAATTCTTTTTTTTTAAATTAAATCTTTATTGTTCAGATTATTACATTTGTTCCTGTTTTTCCCCCCATAACTCCCCTCCTCCCAGTTCCCGCCCCACCCTCCGCCCTCACTCCCCACCCACTGTCCTCATCCATAGGTGCACGATTTTTGTCAGTCTCTTCCTGCATCTCCCACACCCCTTTCCCCACCAAGAATAGTCAGTCCATTCCCTTTCTATGTCCCTGATTCTATTATAATCACCAGTTCATTCTGTACATCAGATTATTTATTCACTTGATTCTTAGATTCACTTGTTGATAGATGCATGTTTGTTGTTCATAATTTGTATCTTTACCTTTTTGTTCTTCTTCCTCTTCTTAAAGGATACCTTTCAGCATTTCATATAATCATGGTTTGGTGGTGATGAACTCCTTTAGCTTTTCCTTATCTGTGAAGCTCTTTATCTGACCTTCACCTCTGAATGATAGCTTTGCTGGATAAAGTAATCTTGGTGGTAGGTTCTTGCTATTCATCACTTTGAATATTTCTTCCCACTCCCTTCTGGCCTGCAAAGTTTCTGTTGAGAAATCAGCTGACAGTCATATGGATATTCCCTTGTAAGTAACTGAGTTTCTTTCTCTTGCTGCTTTTAAGATTCTCTCTTTGTCTTTTGCTCTTGGCATTTTAATTATGATGTGTCTTGGTGTGGTCCTCTTTGGATTCCTCTTGTTTGGGGTTCTCTGCGCTTCCTGGACCTGTAAGTCTATTTCTTTCACCAGGTGGGGGAAGTTTTCTGTCATTATTTCTTCAAATAGGTTTTCAATATCTTGCTGTCTCTCATCTTCCGGCACCCCTATAATTCTGATGTTGGTACGCTTGAAGCTGTCCCAGAGGCTCCTTACACTATCTTCGTATTTTCGGATTCTTTTTTCATTTTGCTTTTCCGGTTGGGTGTTTTTTGCTTCTTCGCATTTCAAATCTTTGACTTGATTCTTGCGCTCCTCTGGTCTGCTGTTGGGTGTCTGTATAATATTCTTTATTTCAGTCCGTGTATGCTTAATTTCTAGTTGGTTCTTTATCACAGCATTGAGGGTCTCATTAGATTTCTTGTAGATCTCATCAAGTTTATTGGCAGTTTCTAGAAAATTATTGAAAGACCTTAACAGTGCGTCTTTTAGCTCTATATCCTCCATTTCTGTCATGTTTCTTTGTCTCCGCATTTTTTATGCTTTCTTGGTGCACCCCCTTGTGGTCTTTGTGCGCAGTCTTGTTGTAGTTAAGCCTTGATTGTTGTCGGCAATACTGGGAGTGATTTGACCTGAAGGCTAACTGGCTATGAGAGTCAGCTGTGTCTGCAGTGGGAGAACTTCTGTGCTGGATCTCTAGGGCGGTGCTAATCTAGCCTTTGCCTGAGGCTATCTGGCAAATGCCTCTGTGCAGGGCTTGGGCGGGGCGGGTCCCCGGGGATCTACAGGGTGGGCGGAGCGAGCAGTTATGGCTGCTCTCAGTTCTGTCCCCAGGGGCTCTGCCTCTCAGAGTCCCAGCAGCTGCTGCAAACCTCTGAGAGAAAGCTGCCTTCGAGTTCCTACCGAAGCCAGACAGTCCCGCTTCTCCCGTTTGAGTCTGGGTCCCTAGAGACTCGCCCGGATCTGGAGCTCAGAGTCTGAAACTCCCTCCTGATTGAAAACAACAGCCGCGCCCTCCGCCGCCGGCCCACTCCACATGCACTTCGCACCTTAGTATTTCACTTCAGCACTGAGCCTGCTCTGAGTCTCGGTATGCTATTTTCTTTCCTCCAGTTGTAGAACTTCCACTCAGCCAGCCTTCCTGTGGTTCTGGATGATGTCCGTTCCGTCTTTTAGTTGTATTTTTGAAGTGGTTGTTCGAGGCAGCAAACTCCGGCGTTAGCCTATGCCGCCATCTTGATTTCCCCTAAGAATTCTGAGTAATGGTAATAAGGGTGCATAAACAATTCAGTGAGAACTACAAGCAACTTTATGAGAATGATAAGGGTTTCAATGAGAGCTACACCAAATGAAGAAAGAGCATGAAGAACAAATCAGTTGGAAATGAGGAATGACATAGCTGAAATAAAGAACATCTGGAAGGATTAAATATTAAACTAGAAGAAGCTGAGGACCAAATTAGCGAATTGGAAGACAAGGTGAAAAAACCCCCACCCATTCAGAGCAGCAAATGGGGAAAAAAAAATTAAGAAGTAGGAGTAGAGTCTAAGGGGTTGTGGGACAACATGAAACCTAACAACATTTGCATTATAGGAGTACCAGAAGGAGCAGAATCTGAGAAATGAATAGAGAACCTGGCAGAAAATTTCTCTAACCTGGCGGAGGAAAAAGTCACTTAGGTTCAGGAAACAGAGAGAGTCCCAATCAAGAATCAACCCAAAAGACTCACACCTAGGCACATATTAATTAAAATTGCAAACAAAGACAAAGAAAGAATCTTAATGGCTGCAAAGGAGAGACAGAAAGTTATGTACAAGGAAGCTCCCAATAGATTGTCAGCTGACTTCTCAATAATAGAAACACTGCAGGCCAGAAAGGAATGTCATGAAGTATACAAGATAATGAAAACCAAGGGACTGAACCCAAGACTACTCTGTCCAGCAAGCCCATCATTCAAAATTGAAGGGGAAATAAAGAGCTTCATAGACAAAAAAGGCTAAAAGAACTTATTATCACCAAACCAGCACTGCAAGACATGGTAAAGGGCCTGTTTAAAAAGAATAAATAGAAAGAGAAGAACACAGGCATAAATAATAAGAATGGTAATATATTACTACCTATCAGTAATAACCTTAAATGTAACTGGCTTAAGTGCTCCAATCAAAAGACATAGGGTAGCAGAATAGATAAGAAAACAACCCATATATATGCTGTCTACAGGAGACCCACCTGAGAACAAAGAACGAAAGTGAAGGGATGGGAAAAAATTTCTAGGCAAATGGAAATTTGGGGTTAGCAATACTCATATTTGACAAAATAGACTTCAAAGTGTAGGCTATAACAAGAGATAATGAAGGCCACTTCACAATACTAAAGTGATCGATACAACAAGAGGTTATATATAACTCGTAAACAAGTATGCACCCAATACTGGAGCATCAAAATATATAATAAAACTTCTGGAGGATTTTAAGTGAGAAATTGACAGCAATACAATCATGGTAGGGGACTTTTTTTCCCGAGACAAAATATCAACAAAGAAACAGCAATCCTAAATGATACACTAGCTCAGATGGAATTAATTAACATTTTCAGAACATTTTACCCCAAAGCTATAAAATATACATTCTTCTCAAATGCACATGGGACATTTTCAATGATAGACCACATATTAGGACAAAAACTAAGTCTCTACAAGTTCAAGAAGATTGAAATCATATCAAGCATCTTCTCAGATCACAATGGCCTGAAATTAGAAATCAACTACAATAAAAACACTCAAATACATTTAAACACATGGAGGCTAAATAGCATGCTATTAAACAATAAATGGATTACCAAAAAGATAAAAGAAGAAATAAAAAACATCCTGGAAACAAATGAAAATGAACACAGAGCAACCCAAAATCTATAGGACACAGTGACAATAGTTCTGAGAGTGTAGTTCATAGCACTACAGGCCTACCTCAAAAAACAATAAAAACTTTCAATAAGTTATCTAACCCTACAACTTAAAGAATTAGAAAGAGAACAATAAGAAAAGCTCAGAGTCTGCAGAAGGAAGGAAATAATAAAGATCAGAGCAGAAATAAATGACATAGAGACTAAAAAAACAATATAAACTGCCAGGGCTGACCAGCAGCCCTTTGAACAATGGATGAATGGATTACTCAGACAGTTTCACTGTGAAAGAGAAGGCTAAGGGATAGTCTGGCAGAAGGAGCCAGGCAGCCTTGATTGCCTGCCTCATTAGGCTTTTATTGGAATTTTTATCTTTAGATATAATCAGTAGGGTGAGTAATCTTGGGAGGACACGTGTGTTTACATTGTCCTGTAAGCCAGGGCATCCAGGGATTAAGCATAAGGATTCTAGTAAACACCTGCGGGTCTGCACATGCACAGACTTGTTTGGAAAGGTCAAGGAATAATTAGGGGTGCCACCTTCGACACTCCCCTAAGTTGGAATTCTGATAAACAGGGCAGGCGGCCTTCCACACATTTCCCTTTTCTCAGTATGTCCTCCTTACAACTCTTCAACCATGTGCTCCCCAACAATAAACAATCAATAAAACCAAGAGCTGGTTCTTTGAAAAGATGTACAAGATGGATGAACTGCTAGCCAGACTCACCAAGAAACAGAGAGAGAGGACCCAAATAAATGAAAGAGGCGAAGTATCAATTGACCCCACAGAAATACAAAGGATTGTAAAGAAAATACTATGAACGACTATATTTCAACAAACTGGACAACCTGGACTCAGTGGACATATTCCTAGAAAAATACAGTCTTCCAAAACTCAATCATGAAGAATCAGAAAATCCGAATAGCCGATAACTACTGATGAAATTGAAGCAGTAGTAAAAAAACAAACAAAACTCCCAGCAAACAAAAGCCCTGATCCGGACAGCTTCACAGGGGAATTTTACAAAACATTCGAAGAAGAACTAACACTTGTCCTCCTCAAACTATTCCAGAAAATTCAAGAGGAAGGAACATTTCCAAGCTCTTTTTATGAGATCGATATTATCCTAATTCCAAAACCAGATAAAGACATTACAAAGAAAGAGAATTACAGACTAATTTCCCTGAATGTAGATGTGAAATGAACATAGGTGCTAAAATCCTCAACAAAATATTAGCAAATTGGATCTAGCAATACATTAAAGAGATCATACAACATGACCAAGTGGGATTTATTCCGAGGTTGTAAGGCTGGTATAATATTCACAAATCAATAGATGTGATACATCACTTAAACAGATTGCAAGACAAACATCACATGATCATATCAATTGCTGTAGAAAAAGCATTTGGCAAAATCCAACACTCTTTTTTGATAAAAACTCTCAGCAGCCTGGGAATAGAGGGATCATACCTCAACATAATAAAGACCATATATGACAGATCTACAGCCAACATTGTACTCAGTGGGTAAAATCTAAAGCCATTTCCCCTAAGAACAGGAACAAGACAGGGATGCCCACTTTCACAACTCTTGTTCAATATAGTACTGGAAGTCCTAGTCATAACGATCAGACAAGAAGAAAAAGTAAAAGGCATCCAAATAGTAAAGGAGGAAGTAACACTCATTATTTGCAATGATACGATATTGTACATGGAAAACCCTAAAGACTTCATAAAAAAACTATTAGATAAACGAATTCGGCAACATAGCAGGATACAAAATTAATATCCAGAAATCTATGGCATTTTTATACACCAATAATGAACTCTCCAAAATAGAACTAAAAAAAAAAATCCCATTTACCATTACAACAAAAAAATTGAGATACTTAGGAATAAACTTAACCAAGGAGGTGAAAGACTTGTACTCAGAAATCTCAAGACATTGAACAAAGAAATAGAGGAAGATATGAAAAAGTGGAAGATTATACTGCATTCATGGATTGGTAGAATTAATATCATTAAAATTGTCATACTACCCAAAGCAATATATAGATTCAGTGCAATCCCTATTAAAATAACAACAGCATATTTCACAGACCTAGAACAAACACTCCAAATATTTATATGGAACCAAAAAGGATGCCAAATAGCTGTAGCAATCTCGAGAAAGAAGAACAAATTTGGAGGAATCACAATACCAGATATCAAGTGATACTACAAACCCTGTGTACTGGCACAAGAGCAGGCATATAGATCACTGTAACTGAACAGGGAACCCAGAAATAACCCAAGCCATTATGCTTAATTAATATTTGACAAAGAAGGCAAGAGCATACAATGGAGTTAAGACAGTCTCTTCAATCAGTGGTGTTGGGAAAATTGGACAGGTACATGCAAAAATAAAAATGAAACTAGACTACCAGCTTACACCATACACAAGAATAAACTCAAAATGGGTAAAAGACTTAAATGTAAGTCGTGAAACCATAAAAATCTTAGAAGAAACTATAGGCAGCAAAATCTCAAACATCTCAATATGTTTACTGATACATCTCCCAGGGCAAAGGAAACTAAGGAGAAAATAAACAAATGGGACTGCACCAAAATAACAAACTTCTGCACGACAAAAGAAACCAACAAAATGAATAGGGAGCCCACTGCATGGGAGAATATTTTTGCCAGTGAAGCATCTGTTAAGGGGTTAATTTCCAAAATATATAGGGAACTCATACAACTTAACAGAAGGAAGACAATCTAATTTAAAAAATGGGCGAGTAACCTAAATAGACACTTCTCCCAAGTGGACATTCAGAAGAGACATATAGAAAAATGCTCAAAGTCACTAATTGTTAGAGAAGCAAATTAAAAGGATAAGGAGGTATCACCTCACACCTGTCAGAATAACTACTATCAACAAAGCAACAAACGACAAGTGCTGGCGAGGATGTGGAGAAAATGGAACCCTCGTGCACTGCTGGTGGGAATGCAGACTGGTGCAGCCACTGTGGACAACAGTATGGAGTTTCCTCAAAAAATTAAATATGGAAATGCCATTTGACTCAGTGATCCCACTTCTAGGAATAGACTCTAAGAAACCTGAAGCACCAATTAGAAAGGATCTATGCACCCCTTTATTCATAGCACAATTTACAATAGGTAAGATCTGGAAACAGCCCAGTTGCCCATCAGCAGATGAGTGGATAACAAAAGCTTTCTATGCACCTGTAAAAAGAAAACTCTTACTATTTGCAACGGCATGGATGGACCTAGAGAGTATTATGCTAAGCGAAATAAGCTAGTCGGAGAAAGATAAGTAACACATGATCTCACTCATATGTGGAAAATAGAACCAGAGACATGGTCATGGAAAGGACTGGACAAATCTCAGAGGGAAGGTGCTTGAGGGTGGGTGGGTGGGAAGTGATCAACCAAAGAACCTTGAATGGCCCCAGAGTTGGTCTTGTTATACCTAATTTCATTTCTCAGATTTATAACTCCAGGACAATGTGGGGTTGCTTTAGACCAGGGGTGGGGAAACTTTTTCTGCCAAGGGCCATTTGGATACTTATAACATCATTCAAGGGCCATGCAAAATGAGCAACTTAAAAATTAGCTTCCTATATTTGGTCAAACATTTAAGTAACTCACCCCTAATGCCTTGGCAGGGCCAAACCAAATGATTTCCCAGGCCTTATAAGGCCCAAGGGCAGGACATTCCCCACCCCTGCCCAAAAGAATGAAACTTTACATCTCAAGGTTTAAGGGTGTATTGTGGTGTCACAGAAATATGAAGGCCTTTTCTTTAATGACTCTCCTAAAGAAGGAATGATTTCTGGTCCACTTCAGAATTAGAATCAAATAGTTTTAGGCATTGTCTAGAGCAGGGGTGGGGAATGTCCTGTCCTCGGGCCATATAAGGCCGGGGGAAATCAATTAGTCTGGCCCTGCCAAGGCATTAGGGGTGAGTTACTTAAATGTTTGACCAAATATAGGAAGCTAATTTTAAGTTGCTCATTTTGTATGGCCCTTGAATGATGTTATAAGTATCCAAATGGCCCTTGGCAGAAAAAAGGTTCCCCACCCCTGCTTAGGGCATTGTTTCTTAAACTGGTATTCTACAAATACTTTTCCATAGTGTTTTTTTTTTTTTGGCTTTATTGAGATATAAATCACATACTATAAATTCCTCTGCTTAAAAATACATTCATGTTGTTTAGCATTCACAGTTGGATAACCATCAGCTCTACAACCTAATTTTAGAACATTTTCATCACTCCAGAAAGAAACCCCTTACCCATTAATAGTCACTTACCATCTCTCTTTCCCAGTCTTAGGCGAGTAGATTGTACTTTCTATTTTTATAGATTTGTCTATTCTGGAAATTTCATATCAGTGGACTAATATATGGTCCTTTATGGCTGACTATTTCACTTAGCATAATGTTATTAGGATGTATCCATGTTGTAGAATGTATCAGCACTTCATTCCATTTTATTGCTGAATAACATACTACTGTGTGGATATACCACATTTCATTTATCTATTTATCAATTGATGAACATTTGTATTGTTTACATTTTTTGCCTATTATAAATATTGCTATGAACATTAGGGTATATTTTTTATATATTGTGTGTTTTCAGTTCTGTTGGTGTATACCTAGGAGTGTAATTGCTAGGTGATGTGGTTATGTTTCACCTTTTGAGAACTGACAATGTTTTCCAAAGCAATTGCATCAGTACATTCTTATCAGCATTGTATAACTGTTCTGATTTCTCCACATCCTTGCCAATACTTGTTACTATCTAACTTTTTCTTCTAACTGTGACTTGTGGGTGTGAAGTAGTATCTTATTGTGGTTTTGGTTTCCATGTCTCTGATGACTAATGATGTCTAGCATATTTTCATGTGTTTATTGCCCATTTGTAGATCTTTCTTAGAGAAATGCTATTCATATTCTTTGTACATTTTAAATTAGGTTACTTATCTTTTTACTAGAGGCCTGGTGCACAAAATTTGTGCACGGTGGGCGGGGTTTCCCTCAGCCCAGCCTGCGCTCTCTCATAATCTGGGACCCCTTGGGGGATGTCTGACTGCTGTTTAGGCCTGATCCCCCTGGACATCCCTCTTGTAATCTGGGATGCTGCATGTACCATACTTTTCATATACGTGAAAGGCATCTTGCTTTTGTATGGGCAGCTACATTTTTTTGCCTTGATTATAAAAAGTAGTACATAACATGATCCTTCTGAGGCAGTAGTACCATTTTCCCCATCTTATGGGTGGAAAAACTGAAGCAGAGAGAAGTTAAGTAATTGGCTTTGTCACACAGTTATAAGTGGCAGAATCAGGGCTGACCACAAAATCTGCAAGCCAGAGTCCATGCATGTCATAGTTGCATCATCTTGTTTTTTCAGTGTTAGAGTAGCCTTGCCAGGTTTTAATTTTTAAATCTAAGAGACTGTTCCCAATATATAGGGTAGGGTCCCTAGGCCTGGCCGATCTGTGGGTCGACTGGCGGGGCAATTGGGAGGCCCCCACTGGCACCTGCCATGGCTGGTGGCCTGGCACCACCTGCTGGCCGGCCCCACCTGGGGGCAGGTCCTGTATTGAGCGTCTGCCCCATGGTGGTCAGTGCGCATCATAGCAACCCCGGTCGTTCCTCCGTTTGGTCGATTTGCATATTAGGCTTTTATTATATAGGATTAGTAAGCTGTTCTTTATTCTTGGGTACAAGTCCTTTGTCAGACATATGATCTGCAAATATTTTCTCCCACTCTCTAGGTTGTGTTTTCACTTTTAAAAAGAATATATTTTTATTGATTTGAGAGAAGAAGGGAGAGAGAGAGAGAGAGAAATAGAAACATCAGTGATGAGAGAGAATAATTGATCAGCTGCCTCGTGCACACCCCCCACTGGGGATCGAGGCTACAACCCAGGCATGTGCCCTAACTGGGTATGGAACCATGACCTCCCAGTTCATAAGTTTATAGGTCAACCCTAAACCGGGCTGTTTTTACTTTTTTGATGTGTCCTTTGAAGCACAAAAGTTACTGATTTTTATGAAGTTCAACTTATTTTTTCTTTTATTGCTTCTGCTTTAGGTGTTATATTTAAGAAATCATCACCAAATCCAAAGTACTGAAAATTTACCCTATATTTTATCCTTACATTTTTATAATTTTAGCTTTACATTTGGGTCTTTGATCCATTTAGAGTTAGTCTTTTGTATATGGTGTGAGGTAAGGTTTTAACTTTGTTCTTTTGTGTGTTCCCAGCACCATTTATTGAAGACTGCTCTTTTTGCCATTGGATAATCTTGGCTTCCTTGTTGAAAATCAGTTGACTATAAATGGATGGGTTGATTTCAAGGACTCTCAGTCCTTGACCTTTATGTTTGTCCATGTGCCACTACCACACTGCCTTCATTACTATTGTTATATAGTAAGTTTTGAAATCAGGCTGTGTGAATTCTCCACTTTCTTCTAGTTTTTCAAGATTGTTTTATCTACTGCAGATCCCTTGAAATTCCATATTAATTTCAGAGTCAGCTTGTCAGAATTTACAAAGAAGTCAGCTGGAACTCTGATAGGAATTGCATTGAATCTGTGGAGTATTGCCATCTTAACAATGTTAAGTCTTCTGGGCCATGAACATGAGGTATTGGTCTTATTTAATTTCTTTCAAATATGTTTTATAGTTTTCAGAGTATAAACTTTGCACCTATTTTGTTAAATTAATTCCTAAGTTTTTATTATTTTTGATATTATTATAAATGGAATTATTTCCTTGATTTCATTTTTAGATTGTTCATTGACCTTTGTATATAAATCTTGAATCCTGCAACCTTGCTAACTCATAAGTTCTAATAGTTTTCCTTTTGTGGATTCCTTAAAGTTTTTTATATATGAGATCATATAATCTACAAGTAGAAATAGTTTTACTCTTTCCTTTTCCATATGGATATCTTTTATATATTTATTTGTTGCCTATTTTCCCTATGTAAAAACTCTAGTGCAATGTTGAGTAGAAGTGTGAGGTTGAATGTCCTTATCTTGCCCCTGATTTTAAGTCAGATCATCCAGTCTTTCACCATTAAGCATGATGTCAGCTGTGTTTTGTTTTTGTTTCTTGCAGATGTCCTTTATCAAGTTCTTTCTATTCCTAGTTTGTTGAGTGGGTCTTTTGTTTGTTTGTTTTTTATCAGGGAAGGGTGTTGGATTTTATCACACAGCTTTCTGCAGCTATTGAGATGATCTTGAGATTTTTGTTGTATTATTTAATTTTCAGGTATTAAACTAATCTTGCATATTGTGATAAATCTGTTTGGTTATGTTATATAATTCATTTCTTAGGTTGCTGGATTTGGTTTACTAGTATTTTGGTGAAGATTTTTATGTCCATATCTATAAAAGATAATGGTCTATAATTTTCTTATGATGTCTTTTTCTTGTTTTGCTGTTATAGTAATACTAGCTTTATAAAATGAATTGGAAAGTATTCCATCCTATTTTTTGAAAGTTTATTAAGAATTAGTATTATTTTTTAAATGTTTGGTAGTTCAGTGTTGAAGTAATCTGGTAATGGCTTTTCTTTGTAGATAGTTTTTAAAATAAAATGTAAAAAAATATGTTTTTAATTATTTTAGAGAGAGAGGAAGGGAGAGGAAAAGAGAGAAACAATAGTGTGAGAAAAAAACATCAATTGGTTGCCTCCCGCAGGCAACCTGGCTGGGATTGAACCCACAACCTGGATATGTGCCCTGACTAGGAATCAAACTGGTGACTCTGGTGAATGGGACGATGCTCAACCAACTGAGCCACACTGGCCAGGGTTATGGATAGCTTTTTAATTAGTTATTTTATATCTTTACTTGTTACAGGCCTATTCAGTTTGTTTCTTCTTGAGTCAGTTTTGGTAGTTTTTATCTTTCTAGTAATTAGTTCATTTCATCTAAGTTATCTAATTTGCTGGTGTGTTATTAATAGTATTTCTTTTTAATCCTTTTTTATTTCCATAAGGTTCATAGTAATGTCCCATCCGTTATTTCTGGTTCTAGTAATTAGAGTCTTCTGTCTTTTTCTCTTGGTCTGTTCATCTAAAATTTTGCTGATTTTGTGAATATTTTCAAAGAACCAACTTTTGGATTTGTTGACTTTTTCTATTGTTTTTTATTCTCTATTTCATATAGTTTGTTCTCCAGTTTTATTATTTCTTTACTTCTGCTTGCTTTAGATTTAGTTTGATCTATTTTTAGTGTCTTAACCTGGAAGATTAGGTCATTGGTATATCTTTTACCTATCTTAGTATAGGCATTTACAGCTGTAAATTTCCCTATATGCTCTATATTAGCTGTATCACATGTTTTGGTATTTTGTGTCTTCATTTTCTTTCATATCCAAGCATTTTAAAATTTATTTTGATTTCTTTGACTTATTGGTTATTTAGCAGTACATTGTTTAATTTCCACATATTTGTGAATTTCCTTCAGTTTTTTCCACTACTGATTTCTAATTTTATTCCATTATAGTCACAGAACAGGAATTTCTTATATTATCCATCCATTTAAATATAGATATCCATTTATATATACAGGATTGGGTAAAAGTAGGTTTATAGTTGTGAGTATGCAAAACACAGAGTTTATGTTTTTAATTTTTTTAAATCCTCACCTAAGGGAATTTTTTCATTGATTTTCAGAAAGAGTGAAAGGGAGAGAAAGAGGGGGAGTGGGAAGGAGGTAGAGAGAGAGAGAGAGAGAGAGAGAGAGAGAGAGAGAGAGGGAGACATCAATGTGAGAGAGATACATCAATTGGTTATTATTGACTAATTATTATGTTATTTTCCATGGAAATAACTGTAAGCTGATTTTTGCCCCACTCTTTGTACATATCCATGTATATTTGTTTTTAAAAATGGCCTCACATTTTTTCATTTCTCGGCCAATTGTATGTCCACTTTGGATAAGTATCTATTTAGGTCCTTTGCCCATTTTTTATTGGATTATTTGTCTTCCTGTTGTTAAATTGTATGAATTCCTTATATATTTTGGATATTAACCCCTTATCAGATGTATCATTGGCAAATATGTTCTCCCATACAGTGGGCTCCCTTTTCATTTTGTTGAGGGTTTCTTTTGCTGTGCAGAAGCTTTTTATTTTGATGTAGTCCCATTTGTTTATTTTCTCCTTTGTTTCCCTTGGCCTAATGCTCAGAGTCACTAATCAGCAGAGTGATACAAATGAAAACGATAATGACATATCATCTCACACCTGTCAGAATGGCTACCATTAACAAATGACAAGTGCTGGTGAGGATGTGGAGAAAAGGGAACCCTAGTACACTGCTGGTGAGAATGCAGACTGGTGCAGCCACTATGGACAACAGTATAGAGTTTCCTCAAAAAATTAAATATGGAACTGCCATTTGACCAAATGGTCCCACTTCTAGGAATATATCCTAAGAAATCAGAAACAACAATCAGAAAGAATATATGTACCCCTATGTTCAGAGCAGTACAATTTATAATAGCTAAGATCTGAAAATGACCCAAGTGCCCATCAGTAGATGAATGGATAAAAAAGCTGTGGTACATTTACACCATGGAATACTATCTATAATAATAAAAGCGTAATATGCAAATCGACCAAATGGCCGGCAGCGGAATGACCGTCTGGATGACCTTCCGGACGAAGCCAGGGCTGTAAGGGCCAAGGCAGCAGTCAGGGCTGCGATGGCTAAGGCAGCAGGGCCTGCGAAGTCTTACTCTTGCACGAATTTTGTGCATTGGGCCTCTAGTGCAGCAATATAAAAGAAGGATCTCTTACTCTTTGAGACAGCATGGAGGGACTTGGAGAGTATTATGCTAAGCAAAATAAGCCAGTCAGAGAAAGACAAGTATCGTATGATCTCACTTACTAGTACATGTGGAATCTAATTAACAAAATAAAGTGATGATGAACAAAATAAATCCAGGGACATAGAAGCATAGAACAGACTGATGAATCTCTAAGGGAAGGTGGTGTTGGGTAGATGGGTGGGGAAAGTTTAACCAAAGGACTCATATGCATATATGCATAGCCCATGGACAGAGATAATAGTGTGGTAAAGGCATGTGGGTTGCGGGGGTGGGGTTAAGGAATCAATGGGGGCATAAAGGGGATGTCTGCAGTACTTTCAACAGTAAAGATAAATTTGAAAAATGAATTAAAAATAAAATAAAATGGCCTGGCATGTGGTCTATCCTAGAGAAAAGAGACTGTCCCGTGTAATCCTGAGAGGAGTGTGTATTTTGTTGAGTGGAAATATCTGTTGATGTCTGTTAGGTCTAGTTAGTTTATAGTGTTAAGTCTTCTATTTACTTGTTGATCTTCTGTCTCATTATTCTATTTGTTAATGAAAGTGGCATTTTGAAGTTTTCAGCTATTAACATTAAAGTGTCTTATTTCTCCATTTCTGTCATTTCTTTGCTTCATGTGTTAGGTGCTTTGTTATTAGGTATACATATGTTTAAAATTGTTAATCTACCTCATGGATTGTACCCTTTTATCATTATAAAATAGTCCTCTTTATCTTTAGTAACATTTTTTTGTTTTAAAGTCTATTTTCTCTGATAACAGTATAGTCTGCCAACTTTCTGGTTTTTGTATGTTTGCATGATATATCTTTTTCCATTTTTTTTTAAACTTTCAAGCTGTTTATATTTTTGAATTCAAAGACTCTCCTATAGACAGCATATGACAAATTATATTTTTAACTAGAATCTGATCATCTCTCTTTTGGTTGGATTGTTTATTCCACTCACATTCCGTGATATTATTGATATGATTGGATTTCTATCAATAACATCATGTAACCCTGAGTGGAATTTTTCTTTTTGTTTTCTGTCTTTTGTCTTTTTTATTTCTGTTTCTCCTTTATTGTGTTCTTTTGCATTAAGTGAATATTTTCGAATGTAACATCTTAAATTCTTTAATGATGTTTTTACTATAATTGTTGAGTATTTCTTTTCTCTTAGTGCTTGCTGTAGGGATTACCATATACAGCTTAACTTCAGGTTTAAGCTAGCTTAATTCCACTGGTATTGTAAAACAAATTTAGCCATATATTTAACCCTCCCTTCCTGCCCCATAACCCCTTTTGTGGCATTATTGTTATACATCTTATAATGTTACAAACCAAACAATATGTTGTTATAGATATTACTATATCATATGAAGTTATTTCCTTAGCCCAAATCAGCTTTGCTCCCACACTTCTCCTTTGCGCTGGTATTGGCAAATACCTCACACATATCTTACATTTTATATGTTTATGCCCAATAAACAATTCATATACATAGCATTTTATATAATTGATTTTTATATTAGTTATGAAAAGAAAGAAACATGAATTTATAATTACATGATTACCTTTACTGGTGTTCTTTTTTTTCATTGTGTGGATTTGACTTAGCTTCTGTAGTTACTTGCTTTCAGCCTGAAGAACGTACTTTAATATTTCCTGTAAGGTGGGTCTTCTAAGGAACAAATTCTCTCAGTTTTTATTTATCTGGGAAAGTCTTTATTTCATGTTCACTAAAAAAAAAAGTATTGAATTCAGAGAGGGAGGAAAAGAGAGAAGGGAGAGAGAAACATTAATGTGAGAGAGATACATTGATTGGTTCCCTCCCATATGTGCCCCGACTGGAGATCAAACCCATAACCTACATATGTGCCCTGACCAGGGATCAAATCCATAACCTAGGTATGTGCCCTGACCAGGAATCAAACCTGTGACCTTCTAGTGCCCGGGATAACACTCGAATCAACTAAGCCACACTGGTCATGGCTTCATGTTGCTTTTTGAAAGATAACTTTGCTGCATATGAAATTTTTGGTTGACAGTATTTTCCTCTGAGCACTTAGAATATGTTATCCAACTCTTCTGGCCGCTATTGTTTTTGGCTGAGAAGTCAAAAATCTTATCGAGGTTCCCTTGTAAATAATGGGTTATTGTTCTCTTGCTATTGTAAAGATTCCTTTTCCTCGACTTTCAATATTTTTTATTATGATATATCTGTTTGTGGCTATATTTTTTAAAAAATGCTACTTGAAGTTTATTGATCTTCCTTGATTTTTTAAATAAAATTGGGAAAATTTAACCTTTTTTTTGAGAAATTTTCTGCTCCTTTATATCTTCTTCTTTTGGTACTTCCATTATGAGTATGTATAGTTAATGGTATCCTACAGTTTTCTAAGGCTATCTTTACTTTTCTTCTTTTTCTCTCTCTGTTCTTTGGCTTGATCTCTATCTATCTTAAAGTTTGTTTATTCTTTCTCTGTCAGTTCATGTCTACTATTGAGCCATTCCAGTGAGTTCCACACATGCCCCATTACTATACTTTTCAACTTCAGAATTTCCATTTGTTTCTTTTTTACAATTTGTCTGTTGATACAGCATTGTCATCATTCCTTTCTTCACTTCTTTAATCATGGTTTTCTTTAGTTCTGAGAACATGTTTATAATGGTTACTTTGAAGTCTTTTAATGAGAAATCCAACATCTGATCGCTTTCATGGGGAGTTTCTGTTGCCTGCTTTTTTTCTGGTGTATGGTCATACTTTACTTGTTTGCATGTGTCATAATTTTTGTGTGTGTGTTGGAAACTGGACATTTTAGATAATATAATGTAGCAACTCTGAACACTGGTTGTCCTTTCTCCCACCACCCTCCTTCTGGGGCTTATTATGTTATTTGCTAGCTTATTTCTTTAGAGTGGCAGGTCTGTTTCCCCTCTCAGCATCATTGGTAAGCCTCTGATGTTGCTCCTCAGCAGCTTTGGATATGCCCATTGTCACCCCAGAATGATAGTGATATTAGTAGGGCTCTTTTCAACTTTCTCTGACCACACCTGACTGGTGAGCTCCACTGATTGCTGCAGTAGGAGTTTGCTGAGTTTAGAGAGGGGAAGAAGGGAGTGGTGGTGGTTCAGATACCACAGACTCTCCTTCTTACCAAATTTTCATGAGTAGATACTTTCATTTTCTCTCTGCCCATTGGAGCATTTCCAGAGGCTTTACATTATTATTGCTTTAATAATATTCACTAGTTTCACTGGGGAGCAGATCAGCTGAGCCCCTCACACTGTCTTGCTGGAAGCCTGTCCTCTCTTCCATAGGCTTTTACCTAGTGTGAAGTGATAACGTGTTTAGGCTCAAACAAGTTTTGGTAATGTTCTTTGATGTTTCCATAGTACTCTTTACTTATTCTTTTATATCACTTTTTATATTTTATTATCATTTCTTGGGTAATATATTTCTTCTCCTAGAGCAGGATTTTCTAAAACTTTTTGACTATGTTCCACAATAAGAAATATATGTTATATCCTATTTAGAGCACACATATATTATTTTTACAAACATTTTACTAAACAGCACCTACTTTTTCTAAGTGTGATATACTATGATATTTTCCATTCTATCTTCCTTCATTAAAAAAGAATGCTTGGTTGCTATCCATGTAGTTGATTTCATAACTTGCAATTTGAAAAACACTCTCTAGACTAAGACTGCTTGAGGCGAGGGACTGTGTCTGGGGTTGACAGCTTATCTCTAATCGCTGGCATAGTGCATTGCACACAGTAGGCACTTAATAAATGTTTGTTGAATGACTGTGTGAATGCTGGACTTTCAGAGTCTTTAACAAATTAGAATGCACTGAGATGCCTTAAGAGAAATTATAGCATACAGTTAGAAATCTCACTTGAATCCTGAATCCTTTGATTGTGGAGTCCCTATAAATATCTCTCAGAGCTAGTGCTTAGGACGTGCCTTTTTAGACGAATAAAAGTATGTCATGGCAAGTTTCTTTTTCCAATGAAAATGAAGGGCAAAATCCAGGAAATACCATGTAAACATTTTGTACTTTCTTAACATCTTTCTTCGCAAATGCTTAAAGGAGGAAATCTGTACTATAAGGAAGGAGGCACAGAAACAAAGAAGAAAACATACACAAAGTAATTATGTGTGGACTAGTTTATTCTCAAAACTTAAATTAACCAAAGGTTACTATTATGCTTTTTATGCTCATAGGAAAACTTTCAGGATCTTTACCCATAGTTGGTAGGCAAAAGGACTCATACTTACTTGTTCTTTGATTTTTTTTTTCTTTTTTGAGATCCCACCCAAATAGATGTGGCTAAACCTTTTGAGGATTGCCAGACCAAAAATACAATTCTTGGGGCATGACGAGGAACAAGCAGTAGCGCTTTATTAAGACTTAGGCTAGGTACATATGTTATCGTGGAAGAGTGCCATGAGGAAAAGAATTTCCTGAGGCCCCCACGGGAAGCTGGGGTTTTGTGGAAAGCTTTATTGATGATGTAAAATTAAAGGGGTTCCACTCTAAGGTTCCATCTCTGTCTGTCTCACCTTGGAAGAAGTCCAGTCTTGTCTTCAGCTGGGCCAGAATAGGCCCTTGCCCAGAGTTTCTGTTCCATATTAAAGTCCAGTCCAGTCCAGCCCAGCATCTGGCTAGTTTAGCTTGTGCTCCCAGCTGCAGTCCATTGCATGTGGAGTCCACATGGCCATGGGCCATGCGGCTGCTTAAGGCCACATGGCTATGGAGAGAGAACACGCCAACACACAGGCGAGAGCAGGCCACGGAGCAAGGGAGAGCAAGAGGGCAAGAGAGGAAGAGCAACAAGAGAGAGGGAACTCTTTGTTTGGGCATTTTAACTTTCCCAGATTTCATGTGCTTCTTTTAGGGTCCACCCCCTAGCCAGTCAATTGTTCCCCAGACTAGACTGACAGGAAAGCACCTTCCTTATATCACCTGACTTCACTGCGCATGTGCCCATCTCTTTCTTTGTTCGATCTATTCCCCCAGAGATCTGCAGGGAATAGACCGGTGGTTCCCTGAAGAGCTTGAAGCTGTAGCATCCTGGTGAAGTTGCCCACATGACCATACTTAAAATGTCTGGCCTCTCATTTGGTTTCTTCCCTTTATTAATATTAACAACTAGCTAATTATGATAACACATGCATACAAAATCAAGCTGTTTCTTGAGATTACCTTGCCCCTAAATGATTGGTCTTGAAGACGAGTTAGGGGAGGGTAAGAGAAAGACCAGACTCCCTGTGACAGGAAGAGGAGCATCTGTTAAAGAAAAGTTGGCCCAAGGAATTAATGCCACAGGTCATGTGGTACTGTTAGGATATCCTGCAGTCTAAGTTGAAATGAAAACTTCTTCAAGAACAAACAAACCCAGCAACAAAAAACTTCATAGATGTAACAGGAGATCTCCCTTATGAAATTCTTAGTTGACATTGGAAATGAATATTATCTTGGGGGTAGAGTTAGAGGGAGACCCAATAAAAGCTTTGTATTTAATTTCCTGGTGGTTGAGGAGTTCACATACTAGACTTGGAAGCAGATAATACCTCATAGTACAACCAACAGGAATTATCTTCTCTGTCTGGAGAAACCAAGCATCTGGCTCTCTGAATTTATGAAATTGTAACTCAGGGAACTGATTAACTTTATAATATAGGGTGTGAGGGCTGCGGCTGCTGCCAGATGTAATTGAGGTCCATTCTTGCCTTTCTCACTCTGCTCCTGCTGTTTCTGATCCTTATGCTCAGAGTGTCTCCAGTAGGCTTTAGTTTTGTTAGACCAAGGTTGCTCTTATCACATGGCCATTTTTAAGTAAACTTTTTAAAAGAGCAGTTTTAACTTAACAGTAAAATTGAGTGGAAAGTGTACAGTTCTCATATATCCTCTTCCCCCACACATCACAACCTCCCCCTATCAACACCCTGTACAAGAGTACATTTGTATAATTGATGTACAGGGTGTCTAATTGATACATCATAATCATCCAGAGTTCATTTATCTCCTGATGTGGTACATGTTGTGTTTGAAGAAATGTTTAATGACATGTATTCACCATAATAGTATCATAGAGAGTGGTTTCACTGCCCTAAAAATCCTCTGTGCTCTGTCTGTTCCTCCTCCTCCTCCTCCTCCTCTCAACCCCTGTCAGACTTTTTGTTTTTATTTTCAAAAATTGCTTGAGGTACCAGTTCTGTTAAAATTCTATGCCTGTGCTGAACTGTTGAACTGTATTTTGACCATGATATAGTTCAGAGAAATTCTACTTATGTAAGAACTGCTAATATCTTTTGTTTGTTCCTTTTCTCCCTTTCTTTCTCCAAATAATGGCAAGTCAGTGACCATATTGTGTAAAAACAGAATTTTTTTTTAATTTCTTGAGATTTTCTTAATGGTCTGCTAATCAAAGATACTTCTGGACAAAAGATAAAATCTGATAATACAGCCCTAAGTAGTAAGGTTTTGCTCTGGACCCATAGAGCTGGAAGCAAATTTAAAACTGGTTTCTGTTCTCTATTTACAGGTAATGGTCATATTTTCCACAGATCTCATATACGTAAATGACAGTATTCCTGGGTATCATTTACTAAAAGACTATATAACTCTTGAGTACCTTAATGCCCATCCAGATCATTTCCTCTTGCTGCATCCCTTTTTAAAGAATCTGCCCAGAGTTTAGTACCTGTCAACCACCAATCTTTGTGGGAGGAGCAGCTGACCTAGTAGAAACCAATGTAGAGACTTTGTTGTCTAGATTGAACCAATTAGATTCTTTCCTGAGAATGGTAACCTTGAGATATTGAGTTCATTAGATGATGGCTGAAAGATCATGTAGTGTTGTGACCAGATTCTTAACTATACCATAAAAACCATATGTAAGCCCTGGGGAAGAAGAAAAAGAGGAAGCAAGTCCATAGAGAGAAGCTGTAGAGTGGAGCAGACATGTGGAGACCCATAGGAGATGGTGGTGGGAATTTTAGTCACAGTTTTTATTTGGTCCAGCTAAACTCTTCTTTTCTTTCCTTGAGTATCCATGAGATCTTTTGTTGTAGCTTTTTCATAGCAACACCCTCCCCCATTGGACTTGAGCTAGTTGTATGGGTTTTTGGTCTACAACTGAGATATAGTACCAGTAGAATCTAGTATAATGATATAATAGAACCTTACATAATTAAGGTTTTGAAGACTCTTTGGGTTGCGAAACACAAAAAGATAGAAAACCAAGGTCTAATTACCAGTGCAGAATAAATGTAAGTTGAGGCAGCTCTAGTCAGTCAGTCATTGTTTTCTTCACCTGTAGGCATTTATTAATTCATTGACCACCCTTTCCTTTTCTAATCTAAAGAATGCCTATATCATTTCATCTTTTCTCAAAACAGAAAATGTTCTGTTTTCTGTCTCTTTATTCACATTTTTTCCCCAATTCCTTCTTATAACCTCAGAACATGGGGCTCGGTGCTAAGAGACTTGGATTCTGTTCTGGTTGGAATTCTAACAACATGGGTGGTTTAAGGAAGGCACTTCATGCCTCTGCACCCTCTTACCTACCCTATGAAATGAAAGGGTTGGTTTGGATCGTTGACTTCCGATCTGTAACTCCTGCACTCCTTAAAGGTAATATTAATAGGTTCCAGGGGTTAGGGCATGGACATGTATTGGTGTGGGGGAGAGGGGAACATTAAACTAGTGTTAATGAGATGGCGTGTTTAACCATTTTAAAAATCTTTTTCTTCCATATGATATTCTTGACAAGGTATTAATGAAGAGGGCCAAGAAATCAAGCTACTAATTATGCATTTGCTATAGGTGAAATAAATATACCTATTTCTTACTTAATGACTTTAACTCATTCCTATAAACCCTGTCACTAAGTGAGAAGTTTGTAAAAAAAATAATTATTTCTGTTAATTTTAATGGGAAAAGTTATTCTGTGTTTCAGGCCAACCTAAGATATCCAAGTATTTACCACAAATAAAAAAAATGTATCATTGAGCAATGAAAACATTTTTATGTCGTAAGCAATAATTTAAAAATTAATAAATATAGTTTGTATATAAATATAATAAAATATTGCTTTGTTGCCTCAATAAAGGAGAAAGAGAAGGCTTGACAGGATGTGGGGATTGATGGAGGCGGGAAGGAACGTTCTTTGGAAGATGGTGGAGAGCATGCATTCGTATCAGAAGTGCTTAATGGTCATTTTTTACCCCTTTGGGCTTTGACAGTGAAAAAACTCCTAATGTGGAAACCTTTGTCATTTCAGTAGAAAAGGAATCTTTGGGTTTCCTCCCCGCAAAAAGCAAGATGTAAATTTGCTTCCCTTCTTGTGGCCTGCAATTTCTATACCTTCTTGAAAGATGCTGCATTAGTTTCCTGAAGCTGCTATAACAAATTATCACAAATTTAGTGGTTTAAACCAGCGGTCGCCAACCTTTCAGACCACCAGTGGTCCACGGACCACCGGTTGGCGAACGCTGGTTTTAAACAGGTTTATTCTCTTACCGTTCTGGAGCAGAAAGTCCAAAACCTGGCAAGGCTGAGTTACCTCTGGAGACTCTAGGGGAGAATCTGGTTCTTTCCTCTTCCAGCTTCTGGTGGCTGCCAGCATAGCATTCCTGGGCTTGCGGCCACATCACTTGTGGCCTGTTTTCACATTGCCTCCTCCTGTGTGTGTGTCTGTCTCCAAGTCCTGATCCCTCTCTCATAAGGATACATACGATTGCACATATGGCCTGCCCTCATAATCTAGGATAAGTACCTCTTCTCAGGAGCCTTAACTTAATCACACCTGTTGCCATACAAGGTGAATATGAATTTACTCTTAAGGTAATGAGGATTAGGACATGACATATATTTGGGGGGCCACCATTTAGCCTACTAACAGATGAGATGTGATATTTGAACAATTTTTAAAGTCTTTTTGTTCCATATGATATTCTTGACAAGAAACTGCTGTGTTGAGTAAATCAGTGAGTCTGTTCTTTATCTGAAACCATAATATTGAAATATTATGTGATTTACTTAGTGTGCTATGTGGTGAAAAGGTCATTTAATGAAGGGGAAAAATGAGTCATTGTTCAAAAAGTGGTATATCTTTTTAAGAGCCCTTACGGCAAGAAGTCATTTACCTGAACTCTGTGTTTGCCTTCTATACTTTATGCTAAGGCTGGCTTCCTGCAGCAACTGGAGCTCTTGTTTCTTTCCTCACACCTGGCCAGGACAGCCTTTTTCCAGTAGCTCCTGTGTGAGCGATAGTGTTGTAGCATGGGTAGGGCTCAATTATTTTTTAAAAAAATCTTCATCTGAGGATATCTTTTCATTGGTTTTGAGAGACAGAGGAAAGTGTGTGTGTGTGTGTGTGTGTGTGTAGGGGGAGAGAGAGAGAGAGAGAGAGAGATCGATCATTGAGAGAGAGAAAAACCCTGTGTGCACCCTGACCAGGGATCGAACATGCATACTTTGGTGTATGGGAGGACACTCCAACCAACCAAGCCACCTGGCCAGGGCAAGCTCAATAATTTTTTATTGTAGGGGACTGTCCTGTGCGTTGTAGGATGTTCAGCAGCATCCCTGACCTCTACCCATTGGATACCAGTAGCACAGTCCCCCCCATCATGACAACCAAAAATGTCAAACATTGTCAGAGGGCCCCAGAGGGTCAAGATTGCCCGTGACTAAGAACTGCTGCTTGAACACAATTAGAGCCCATTTTCTTCTCACCAAAATCTGGTGGCTAGGAAATTTTGGTTTTAAAGAAAGAGGAAGGTAGAAAATGGTTGGTAGATTAACTGCAAATGTCCACTTCATCTGAAATTCTAATGGACCAGAATTGGGTCATATTTAGCAGACTTATTGAATTTTTGCTAGGCCCCTGTTAGTATATTCTAACATTAAAGTCTTTATATTGGACAACTAAAACCCAATATTATTATGCCTTTAAAACATTTTATGGGCCTGTCAATCCCAGCTTGGGCTCTTTTCTTCTTTAGTCAATTAATCAGTTGCTCTTTAACTTAGAATTTGTCTCTGTATAACCTCATTCTTTTTCAACAAGTCTCTCCTCTGAGGTTTTCACATTCAGTGGGACTCACCCCCTGTGACACTGCCCTGGTTCCCCTTGCCCAGGGGCGTTAGCAAACACAGAATTCTGCAGACTGCCCATTTTGCTAGCGGTTTAGGTACTAGAGAACTGTGATTGGAATTTTTCCAAAGTATCGTTTTTCTTTTCCTGTGAAGTAATTGAAACATATATTGTTTTGAAGTTTTTATGATTTCCAAGTTAACAAATTTGTATTTTTACAGACATCAGATGACTGATATTTTGAGGATACATGTTATTTCTTCCCTGAATGTGTTGTGTAGAGAATCTCTTCTCTATTTTCATGTGCGTGCTCTGGCTGTAATGGAAACCCTGACTATTACTAGATGAGAGGTTTGCAGCATGATGGGAGTAAATACGAACTGCTGCTTTTTATCACCACTCAGGCAGAGGAGAGGTTACACATGCAGTGGCTCATAGAGTGCCCCCACCAGACCAATAAAAAATAACAAAGCTAACTGACACACAGGCTACGCTTCATGTGGATTGTTCAGGTGAGTCTGTCAGGATTTTTGTAGTTGGCAATACCTAGAAAGTCCTGAAGGGGGCTCCAGAAAGAACCCTGTGTTTGCCATGGCTTTAGTTGTATTCTATGTGTATACAGCACAACAGAAACAATCAGCTCTACCCTGCTGTTACTGATGATATCCTATGAATTGTTTTCTCCAGGTTATTTTCTTCTTTATTTTGCTAGTGGTTCATTTCTCTGTGTTTATTTTAAGCTCCTTAAGGGGAGGGGAAACTATTGTATTCATCTTGAAATGAGTTTGCAAAAACACTATTCCCCAATCTTTATAAGGGTATTGTAGGGCTTAAAATTTACATTACATGTATCCTTCAGACCCGTTTGAACAACTACAGCTCTCCCCTTGAGTTTTCCTCTGCCCCTTGGAAACGTGGAGGGGACGAGCTCTAGATATAGCAGTATTCACTAAGATAGCTGCCTGGGAAGGAAAGGGGACATTATTAAAGCAAAAATGGAGGTCTTGGCAAAGGCCCCAGTTTTAAAAGAGAGAGAGAGACAGCCAATTAGGTTGAAATGATCCCTCCACAGTCATTATTCTGAAGCGAAGTAAACATTTGGGTAGAAGTGGGTACATAGCCATTTTTCAATAAATGGACTAAATTGTCCCTTGGAACTATTACAGTAGGTGGTGCTCTTGTGCCATAACATAACAGTTTTTAGAAAGGTTTTGAAACTAGGGCCTATTTCCCTATTGATCCCTTTGGGTGACTGCAAGGTACACAATTGGGATAGCATCATCTGGGTGGTTCCGGTGAGAGGTTTTTCTGTCTGGAAATGTGGTGAATTCTGGTCTTTACCTTTTCTAGCTTGCCTGAGCGCTGTCTGCTTTCCAAGGGTACCTAAATGAGGGGTTTACTAAACTGTTTTTTAAAATTATAGCTTTATCTGAACAATTATGTGTTACCAGTTTTCTGATACCATTTTTTTTTTCTATTGGAAATCATCTGTGATCTTCCAAATCAAGCTTCTTTCCAGATAAGTAAGCTATCATTCTTGTTTCCTTTTCCTTTTTCTTTTTTTGAGTAGGTTTTAAAAATAAATGTTTTCATTGATTTTGAGAGAGGGAGGGAGGGAGGGAGAGAGAGAGAGAGAGAGAGAGAGATTAATGAGAGAGAAATATGAGTCAGTTGCCTCCTACACACCCCCTAATTTGATCGAACCCCCAACTTAGGCATATGCCCTGACCAGGAATTGGACTGATGACCTCTGTGCATGGACGATGCGCCCAACCAATTGAGCCACACTGGCCAGGGCTCATTCTTGTTTCTTTATGTTTTCTTTCCTTTAGCTTCAGAGAAGATGCAATATAATGAAATAACATGTGGTAGGGAAATTGTAAGTGATGAAGGAATATAGATGAAAAAGTAGTTAACTAGCCGCCAGTAATAACTGTAGCTGACTGTGAACCCCGTTAGTATCGGCTCCTTTCCTCACTTCTTGTCCTATATAATGAGTTTCTTGGTCTAAAGTTGGTTGATGGTGAACAAAGGCATCCAGTAAAGTTCATATTTGGTGCTGCTGGGAGAAGCCTGGTGGGAAAGGAAGAGAAATTTAAGCCCAAAGCTGATTATCTATTCCAGGGAGGACAAATCTCCTGTTGCCAGAAGTTGCCTGAAACATTTAGGGGTCTGCTTTTTCAGGAGGTTTCTTGGGGTTGTCTCTAATGTGAAGGACAGTTGCTTTACCTTGTATCCACCAGCTGTTAAGGAAGCTACAAAATGCTTATGGAGCTTCTGTATCAGCCTGGGTGTAAGGATCTGAGCTGCCGGTTGCCTGCTGTCTCCGCAGGCAGCCAGGTCTCAGTTAGGCTCAGCTGGCCAGGCTGCTGCACCAGAGCCAGCCTCCCCGAGGGCTTTGTGACCCCCTGACCAGTGGGTGTACAGGTGCTCTCCGTAGCTTTTGTGATTTTTTAAAAATAATTAATATTTTTAGTTTGTGTGGCTTTTAAAAATTGATTTATTTATCTGCTTACTTGTTTGTTTAAATTATCTTAGTATTTAGAATGTACTTTTAATCTAAAACCCATGTATTTCTTGAACATTCTTAGCTTATCTTTAAATATTCTTAGTTTTATCTCTTTAAATACTGCTTCTTTTCTTTTCCATCCTCTTCTCTTTCGTTTGCTCTGATGCCTTCCAGATGTTTGTGGAGCTGTCCTTCATGTTTCTTAAGTACTCTTTATATTTTTCTTCCTTATCTTTTGAGTAGCAATCTGTGTGAATTTCTTCGTGTTAGCTTCAAATGTGCTGGTTCTTACTTCAGTTCTGTCCAGTCTAAAGTATCTTGGGTACTGAGTTTTTTATTTCAGTGACTAGTCTTCATTATATAATTTCCAATTGATTATTTTTTTAAACATCTCTTCTTGTTTTAATTTTGCCTTTTTTGGTTTATAATTTCTTATTCCTTTAAAATTATATAAGTATACTTATTTTGGACTGTTTTATACTATTCATTTCATCTGAAGTAAGTTAGTGATCTGATGGCTGGTTTTTTAAGTTGCCTGTATTGGCATTAGATTTCTTTATATACCTTAGAACTTTGGTTTTGAATAAGGTATTTTCATTTATTTTATTTTTTTTTATATATTTTATTGATTTTTTACAGAGAGGAAGGGAGAGGGATAGAGAGTTAGAAACATCGATGAGAGAGAAACATCGATCAGCTGCCTCCTGCACACTCCCCACTGGGGATGTGCCCGCAACCAAGGTACATGCCCTTGACCGGAATTGAACCTGGGACCCTTGAGTCCGCAGGCCGACGCTCTATCTGCTGAGCCAAACCGGTTAGGGCCATTTATTTTTTTATTTTCCACCACTCTTTCTCCCTCTGTGCTCACTTTTCTTTGTTTAGCAGTATTACAGTCATCTCTCTGGCTTACATGGAACCCTAGTCCAGAACCAAAGTGGTAATGTAGTTACTCAGGCAATCATAGGCTGCTTCACTGAGTTCCTAGTCGCTGGATGGCCTGTGTCCTGCCCTGCTCCCTGGGCCACTGCTCCATATGAAACCAGGAATGGGAGCCCGCCTCCAATGATCACCTTTGACCCTGCCTTCAGGCAGTGATGCACTCTCCTTTGTGGGTTATGTTTGGCCTTGAAACCCTTAGGACTCATACTTCCAGTTCTGGTGCCTATTTTTGGATCCTGAATGTTGGAGGCTCCAGGCTTTAACTTCGAGGACTGACCTCTTTATATATATATAAAAATATATATATATTTTTTTTTATTGAATTTTTACAGAGAAGAAGGGAGAGGGATAGAGAGTTAGAAACATCGATGAGAGAGATCGATCAGCTGCCTCCTGCACAGCCCCCAGTAGGGATGTGCCCGCGACCCAGGTACATGCCCTTGACCGGAATCGAACCTGGGACCCTTGAGTCCACAGGCTGACGCTCTATCCACTGAGCCAAACCAGTTCGGCGAGGACTGACCTCTTGGTGTCTGCGCCATATCTATTTCATAGAGATGTTTATATTATTTTTGAGTTTGCCTGCATTCTTTTAGTTTTCTTGTGTTTCTTTTCATTGCTGTGTGTTTGGAGTAGAGAGAATCCATCAGCGTGATTTTCTGTGCCATCTTAACTGGAAGTCATGTGGGCTGAGGTTTTAAAGGAAATAAAGTGAGATATTTGGTTTTACATAGTACTAAAAGCTAACCACAAAAATGCTTTTCTCTGTGAGTTCATTGACCCATAACATAGAGTTATTTAAACTCCTTCAGAGGCTGACAGCCCCCAAAAGATGGGATTTATTAGGGATTAAGCAGGTGGGTTTTATTAGGATTCGATGGTTCTCTATAAGGATTTTACCTTTTATTTGTCATTTTGGTGGTAACTTAAAAAAATCGATTGTTTCCAAGCAACCAAATTTTAACTAAATGGTGTCTTAAGATATCAGTGTCTCCAGTTGTGTTTGTATTGGTGCCAAGGAGCACTACTTTTAGATATTGAAAAATGAACGGAGGTAAATAATGTGCTTGAGCTGAATGAGACATTGCTGTTTCACGAACTGAACTATCCCCGGCAAACACAACAGAAGCTGCCAGTAGCAGTCAGTACCAAGTCCACCTGACTAGTCTAAGTGAGGCTTAGTAACCTACATTATTGATCACATTGAAATCACTTTGTCAATTGAAATTTTATTGATTTTGTAGAGTTGTTGGTATTTGTGCATTTAAAAATATCTATAGTTGTATAAGTTATAAGTACAGTACATATTTTGCTAGTTTTATGTTTGTTAGGATTTAATAGAATAATGATTTTAGGCGATTCTAAGAGCTCTCAAGAATCTTTCTTATTTTATTTTTTCCATCACCATTTATCCCCGCTGTGCCTCTTGCACACCTCCCACCCCCATCCTTATCTCTACACTGTTGTTCATGTCCGGGAGTTCTCTCTGTCTTTTTTTTTTCTCTTTCGCTCAATCCCTCTACCACCCCACCACCACCCTCCCCCAACCAGAGCTGTCTGCCTGCTCTTCAAGAATCTTTTTCTTCAAGTTTGAGAAACATGAATCAAAGGTAACTTAACTCTTCCTATGAAGTGTAGTAGCGTTCTGGGCTTGGTTTTGATGTTTTGCCTGGTTCACCGCTGCTCATACTTCGTTGGCTTAGCTCATGCATCGTTTCTGTCTGCAAGGGTCTGCCACCTGCATAATGTCCCTTCTTAATGCTCCCTGCAGCTTTCCATGGCTCCTTCTCTCCTAGCCCTTCCCACGAAGGATTATGTTTTATCTGTTTATAGACCCCGATTTCCTCATTAGCCACAGGTTGTGTTAGAGCAAGGAACGCTGCCATCTTTTTATTTGCAATGTTTTTCAGAGTTCTTGTCATAAAGTAAGTTCCCAATAAATGAGTGGGATTTTTGTTTGTTTTTGTTTATTTAGTAATAAATTACCGGTGGAACAAACCAACGGTGGAAAGAGGCAGAAGTAACTTGGAGCCGAGTCACCAGTGACAGAGGCAAGAAGAAGATTTCTAGTATTTTAACGTCTAATGTGCCCCTCAGCCCATTTTTCTAACTGGTCTCACCAGAAGTTCACAGTCTGACTGTCAGGTAAGTGAATTGAAGACAAGAATGCAAGGAAAGAAATAACCAGTATTCTGACAGAATGTATGCGCGAAACTGGTGTTTCTCGAGTCCCAGCGAGAGCTATGAGGTGCTGAGGGAGAACAAGGGTGGGGTTTCTAGCTTAGTAGCCTGAAGGCAGCACTATCTTGAAAGGATCCACTTGGAAACCAGGTCCAGAGAGTAGCTCTTTCCCCCACAGGGTGGGGACATGGGTGGAAGAAGGGAGCTCAGGAAATCTCCAGACAGATTGAATTTCCTTAATTCTTTGCAAAGCCATCTGAAGAGTGTGTACGCTCTGCACCTGGGTTGCAGTTGCCTCTGCTGATTCCTCAGACCCAGATTTTGTTTATGATTGAGGTTTGTTTGAAATTATCTGCAAATTTCAGGTCTGTGTTTTTGATTAGGGTATCTCAGAGGTGAAACACTGCTGACTCAACAGAGAAAAAGCCAGCTCCTCCTAGTGGAAATTTTCTTAACACTTCATTGTTTTAAGGGGAAAAATATCATTTGTTTCTTTCATAAACATTTTATGGAAATTAGAATATTATATTGTAACTTTTAAAAAACCCCCCACAAACACAGGGACAGATTGACCAATCTTAAAATAATGAAGCAAAGAAACATTACTTTAAAGTAATTTAAAAATACTGGCATCAGGCTCTCAGTAAGGAAGAGGAAGAAAGTTGTTAAGCTTAAGCATAGTTGAACATAAGCTTCTTAATTTTATATTTGATTATATTTCTAGAAGTTTTAAATATTTTCTGACAAGGCCATTGTGCCCCTAGCTGATGACATTAATTGAAGGCTAGGTATTTGGTTTGTCTTTTTTTCTTCTTCCATAAACAGCATGTTTTGTAGCATTCTGTTCACAAATCTGTTTGGTGCTTATTTCGTGGAGAAGCTACTTCTGTTGATTCATGCTCAGGGGAAATGGAAAATAAGTAGTGCTCTTTATCAGGTTGCCACTTTGAGCAGGTTGTGGTCTGTATATGGTATGTATAGACAAGTGATGGCGAACCTTTTGAGCTCAACGTGTCAGCATTTTGAAAAACCCTAACTTAACTCTGGTGCCGTGTCACATATAGAAATTTTTTGATATTTGCAACCATAGTAAAACAAAGATTTATATTTTTGATATTTATTTTATATATTTAAATGCCATTTAACAAAGAAAAATCAACCAAAAAAATGAGTTTGCGTGTCACCTCTGACACGTGTGTTATAGGTTCGCCATCACTGGTATAGACTTACCTTTCATACCTCTGGCTTTTAGTTGGTGCAGACCAAAGGAAAGCGATTTTGAACCTTCTTGGCTCCCTTGACAAGTACTGTATGCGGCCGTTTTTGATGCTGTGACATTCATAATGACCTTTGTTGGAAATATTGACAATCTGGGAACTACATGGTGTCTAGCAACACAAAGTTGGTCAGAATTTTATTATTTTATCTACCGAATCCACTAAGGTTTGTGTACTTATTTATTCACATATTTATTCAACAAATATTTATTGAGTTCCTACTGTGTGCCAGGTACTGTGCATAGCAGTGATTTTCAGAATGTGTTTAGCAAACTAGGTTCTGAGATGTGCCAGCTAGAACATGTTTGACTACAAGTAACAGAAAATCCAATGAAAGGTGGGGTAAGCCCAAAGGAAAATTCCAAAGTTGGCTACTTCATTGCCTCTGCTATGCTAGTTGAGAGGACCCAGGTCCATCTTTCTGCTTTGCTACTTGCAGCAGGTTGATCAGTCCTGGGAGGCTTACTTACTCCTGGGTCCCAAGGTGACTACTGCTGTTCTGAGTGTCACATGAAATGTACAGTGTCTAGTATGGAAAAGCATGTATTTATTTAAGATTGAGACTCTCTCAGAAACCCTCCAGCTAAAGCTAGTTCTCATTTCCCAGAGTTGCATAATAGTGCCCGTACCTATAGTCGGTAGGAGGGAAAATGGGAATACCAGGGCTGGTCTACAATAGCCATTCTCAAAATGTGTGTGGGGACCCTTTCAGGAGGGCCACAAGAGCAACACTATTTTTATAATAATCCTAAAGATATTATTCGCGTTTCCTACTCTCATTCTCTCATAAGTATACAGTGGAGGTGTCAAGAGGCTGCATGATGTATGATGATGTCATCCATCTGGCAGCTAATGGAATATGTGTGTATGTGTTTTTTGTACATATCCTGCCTCAGGCTTATTTGTACAAATAGCACAGGAGTACTATTACCAGCTCCATGCAGAGAGCAGCCCAGGGGGCACATTCGTCCTTTCCTCCTTACATTGGCAGGCAGAGGCCTCTACTTTGGAGCCTTCATGGGGGCCTGGGCACCACTGGGAGCTGGAGCTGGAGCTGCAGCTGCCTTAGCCTTGGTTTGAACCTTGGCCTTTTTCTAGCAGAACCTCAGAGCACGTTTCCCAAGCTTGGGGTGAGCGATGTAGGCAAGTCGATTGAGCTTGCAGCTGCCACCCTTTGGGGTCTTGAGCTTGACCTCCGTGGGCTTAGGAGGCCTCCATAGCTTTGGCACGTGCACTTATGGCCTTGGCATTGGCCTGCATCTTCTTTAGGCCCTTCTTGTGCTTCTTGGCAAAGCGCATGTTCCTCAGGAAGTTGGGGTCTACCCGTTAAGAGATTCATATCTTTGTGATTGGGGTTTCTTGATGCCATTTCTGTGCCATATTCAGGACTGGTTGTGCATGGTGGTCTTGAATTTAGCCATGTCTGCACTGAAGCCTGCACTCTCTAAGTGCCCAGGATCAGAAGAGTGTATATGTATATTCTTAGATTTTAATTTTTTCTCATTTTAAATTCTAACGTGGTAAGTATTGATAAACATAACCTACATAAACAAAAGCTCTCTGTAATGCCCTCAGTAATGTTTAAAAGTGAAAAGGGGTCCTGAAAACCCCACTGCTCTACACTAATCAAGATTCACCGTGGCATTGGGGAAGATCCGCCAACACTTGTTGTCATGCGAATCCTGGATAAAACGTTTTTGTTAACAAAAGAGCAGCAGAGGTGTTAGGGCTGTTGGGTGGGCAACCATCAGTGTATGCAGGACTGTTCTAAGGAGGGGGCCTCAGTGGGGGGCTTGGCAGGGACATAGGGTATGCTCCAGGCCCTGCCCCTACTCTGACTGGAGCAACTTCAGGTCTGTCCTTTTTTTTTTTTAATTCTGGTAAAATGTACATACCGTAAAACTTACCACTTTAGCCATTTTTAAGTGTAAAATTAATGGCATTAATTACATTCACATTTTTGTGCAACCATCACCACCATCCTTCTCCAGAACTTTTTTGTCTTCCCTAACTGAAACTCTGTACCCATTAAACACTAACTCTCCACCTCCCCCACTTTCCTAGCCCCTAATACCACCATTCTCTTCTCTGCCTTCCTGAGTTTGACTACTCCCGGTATCTCCTATAAGTGGAATCATATTATATTTGTTCTTTTGTGTCTGTTTTTTCTATACTCTTTTCAAGGTTTATCTATGTATGTATTAGAATTTCCTTCTTTTTTAAGGCTGAATAATGTGCCACTGTAAGTATATATTCATCTTGTTTATTCATTAATCTGTCGGACATTTGAGTTGTTTTGATATTTTGGCTATTGTGAATAATGCTGCTATGAACATAAGTATACAGATATTCGTTTGAGTCTCTACTTCCACTTCTTTTGGATATATCCACAAAAGTGGAGTTGCTGGGTCATATGGTAATTGTTTAATTTTTTTTTTTTTTAGAAGTCATCGTTCTCTTTTCTAAGGGGCTACACTCTTTTGCATTCCCACCAGCAATGCAACAGGGGTTTCATTTCTTCCACATCCTTACCAACACTTGCTGTTTCCTATGGTTTTTGCAAATAGCCATCCTAATGGGTATGGAGTAGTATCTCATTGTGGTTTTGATTTGCATTTCCCTAATGATTAATGATGTAGAGCATCTTCCTCAAGTGTTTATTGGCCATTTGTGTATCTTTGGAGAGATGTTTGTCCAAGTCCTTTGCTCATTTGTTTGTTTGTTTTTTGTTTTTTATAAATTGCAGCCCTGATTGGTATGTCTCAGTGGTTAGAGTGTCAGTCTGTGTACCAAAGGGTCGCAGGCTCAAATTCCCAGTCAAGGGCATGTACCTCTGTTGCAGGTTCCATCCTGCCACATGGGGATGCATGCAGGAGGCAACCAGTCACTGAGTCTCTCTCGCATCTATCTCTCCTTCTCTCTTTGTCTCCCTCTCCCTCCCTCTCTTCTATTCTCCCTAAAAATAAATGGAAAATATATCCTTGAGTGAGGACTAACAAACAAGTCTGAGTTTTTGTTTTTTAAAAATATATTTCTTTATTGATTTCAGAGAGGAAGAGAGAGACAGAAACATCAATGATGAGAGAGAATCACTGATCGACTGTCTCCTGCACACCCCCCCACTGGGGATCGAGCCCACAATCCGGGCATGTGCCCCTGGCCAGAATCGAACCCGGGACCCCTCAGTCTGCAGGCCGATGCTCTATCCACTGAGCCAAACCAGCCAGGGCACAAGTCTGAGTTTTAAGGAAATGTGTCATCTACCTTATCTTTTATGTCCTTAAATAAAAGATGCTAATCAATCTTTCTCCAGTTCATATGAAATGAATATAAGCATAGACATCCACTTGAAGGCGTGTGCACTAAGCAGAATTGTAAGAGAGTCAAGAGTATACACTCAGGTCAATATCAAGGATGTTGGTATCATTTAGAAGATGTGTAGTCAACTCTCAATTATCTAATAAGTGTGCTGCTTAACAAAAAAATTAGTGCAGTTGTGAAAAATGTTGAAATCACCATGAATCTAAAGAATCATCCCATTTTACAAGACGTGCATTTTATTTACTTATTTATTTATTTATTTATTTGACCTGCATGGCACTGCCTTATTTTGTCTGCTGGAGCACAGACTATCTTATTCTCTCGCCAGTTATCCTCCCTAGTGGTGAATTGGATGTCTCTCCCTCCTTGTGTCTCCCTCCTTGTGACAATAGCCCTCTCTGGGCAAAGCAGTAGCCACATAGCTAAGGGATGGTGGAGGCACAGGCAGGAGAGAAAAAGATTGTCTCCCCCCGCCCCCCCCCCCCCCCCCCCCCCCCCCGAGCCAGGATGGGAAAAATAGAGCCATTATTCGAGGACATGAAGTAAGAAGAGGAAGCAAACACTGGGACTCTATGTCTGGCCAATTCTGGTGGCTTTAATTTCAGAGATCTCAGCTAAAAAATAGAGAAAACTTACAGACTGTTCCAACAATTTAAATCCTTTGATTGTATCTGTCCCAAATAGCTTCTATTTCTTATATATTTAAGGCCCGTCACCTATGTTGAGGTGCGGGGGGTTCCCATATAGGTGCTGCTCCTAAGTGGGACATGTACAGGTGGTCTGGACCGTCCGCTTGAGGCTTGTGCCAATACCTTCTGGTCAGACACTTTCACAGAGACAGCACCGAGATCTGAGCCGAGCCGGAGAAATTACACACAGACAGACAGGTTAGATGCAAGCGCACAGGGGGGTTATTTACCACTTCCTGATGGTAAATAAACACAGGGGTCGCCTAAGATCATCGGAAAACACATATATAATTACATATTGTTTTTGTGATTAATCACTATGCTTTAATTATGTTCAGTTTGTAACAGTGAAAATACATCCTGCATATCAGATATTTACATTACGATTCATAACAGTAGCAAAATTACAGTTATGAAGTAGCAAAGAAAATAATTTTATGGTTGGGGGTCACCACAACATGAGGAACTGTATTAGAGGGTCGCGGCATTAGGAAGGTTGAGAACCACTGCTCTAAAGTAACAGGTTTCCTGACTTTTTTTAGGATAATCACAGCAGTTTAGTTTTACCTGTTTTTGAACTTTTTATAAATGAATCATATGTCATAGGTTGGTTTCTTTTTCTCAACATTATGATTGTCAATTCAGCTCTATGCCTGTAGCAGTAGTTGCTAATTTTATGTATTCATTCTCTTGATGGCATGTGGGCTGTTATTAATTTGAAAGCTTATTAAATATTTATGTACACTATATTCTATACACTATGAGCAGAATGTTCATAGCAGCATTATTCATAATATGCCCAAGGTTATCTTCAAACAGCAGATCATCCACAAAAATCACCTCTGCAACCCACCATAAACCAGCTGCTTATATAGGGTAGGGCGAAGATTACATGGGTAAGTAGGGATTACAGGCATGGGGGAGTAGGCAATGAGGGCTGGGTGGGACTCCATTGTTTGGGCAATAAGGTTGTTAAGCTTTCCGTGATAATAGGCAGTTCTTGAATGAGAATGGACCACATTCCAAGTTTGACTGCCAGGTCCATGGTTGACTCTCAGGTCCTGGGGGTGTACAACTCCCAGCCAGGTTAGAATGTCTTTCTTTAATCAGAACAAGGCAATCATGGTTAACAGAGTATTGTTACAGAATTTACCAGGCGACCGAAAAATACACAGGGAGTACTTGGAGATTCAGGAAAAACCCATTTATTTTCAGATGTACTAGTACAGTGACTCGGGAGCCTGTTTCCAAATCCTGAGCGAGTGAATATGGAGGAAGCTTTCCCTTTATACCCTTTGGTTTCTTTGTCCCCCAAATATGGATCAGGCTTCCGGACCTTTCACAGGCTTTGCAAAAAGCCCCGTGTGTTGGGATGGAGGACATGAGACCACATTTAAGGGCCTGGCCTGGTGCCAGCGCTGATAACCTCCTCTGGGGTTTGTGTATGGTTCATGGTTTCTGACCTCTGTAAAATGGGAGTATTCTGGGAAACAGGTTCTGTAAGACAGGACAGGCATCAATGGAGTTATCGGCTAGCAAGAGTGTACGTTAGAAGGCAGGTTACTGGCACAGATTCAGATTGCTAGCTCCCTCTCCCCCCAAAATGTCTTATATTCCCAATCAGTAAGATTGATATTTCTTGTAATATAGTTAGTCCCCAATATTCTGTTTTTGCCCCTAGCAGGATCACCTTAATTCATTTTCAGTTTCATACTTATTCTCTAGTCTCTATTGGGCCTGGCTCACTTCTGAGTCACCCATACTCTCAGGGTTCACCCAACCCTAAATGTGGGGTGGTTTATCAGGAACTCACTTAGGCAGCCCTGACATCCTATTTTTACTCTTTAGTAAGGCTTTCAAAAGAGCTGCTTTGCCTCTTAACTACTTAGTGAGTATCAGAAATGCCTGCTTAGGCCTTTGCAACCATATGTACGCAAGATCTTTCTCTGATAATTCCACATTGTTTTTCTGGTTCTTTGATGGTTTTGTGTTATGTTATTATATTTCATGTAGCCTTATATAATAACTTGAAGCAGAAAGGTTGATCTCTAATACCTTAAGTAGAATTGATATTGTTTACATTAAATATATCCTGTACCATATTTTTATTTACCAGTTTTCCTTAATCATGAGAACTTATTATAGACTTTCACTTTCAGCTATTTTAGAGTGGCTAGAAGAGCCAGGTAAAACATGTTTTGAAGATATTGGAAAATTGCAAAGGTACTCTGGACTCAAGGGTAATACCTTGGAGCTAAGGGAAAGTACTTAATTACTAGTACTTACTGAGCAGACATTCTGCAGCAGCTTTTCACCCTCAGGGCATTTGCCATTTCTTGCGAAACTGGAAGACCTAGAACCTGAGGAAGAGGTCTTGTGCTGGATAATTTCCTGGGACAGTTTCAGGGGATTGAAGAGACATTTATTGGAGTTCCAAAGGGAAAGATGGTTAGTCTGACTACCTAAATATATAAAACTTGTGTATATTAAGAAACACAAAAGTAGCAGAATGGATAAAGTTAGAAAATCACTATTTTTCAACCCCTTATGGGACTAAAATGATCACCAATAGATCCTAAAACCATTAGTGAAAAGGTTAATGGTGAACTAAAGTTGACAGTCTCTGAAACCACTGGTCATTTTCAACATTAAGGTACATGAGAGGATTAGGTTGACAATACCTGTAGGAAATAGGCCTCTGTGATCCATCTTCAGCATAGTCAACTTTTAATGGATGGGTTACTGAATTCCCCAGAGCAAACTGAGAAGGTATGAGAACAAAGAACTGTGTAGTGAGCCAGCATCAGGGTGTAAACCCCCAAGGCACCCAGGACAAAACACCTCACATCCACCTCAACTAGATGGGGGAGATAACTAGAAAAGGCCTCAACCCATCTTTTTTTAATGGCCCAATGGGAGACAATGAGACCTAGATGATGTATGAGGAAAAGTATTAACTCTATAGCACTCAGCCAGTGAGGAACCTGAGGAGGGACTCTCGCACCTCAGGGAGAAATAGCCTGTGATCTCTGCTCTGTGTGCGCCTGTTCACCTGAACACCCGCTCTTGCAAGAATGTATTAAAGGTCTCCTTTTCGCCATACTTCTGTCTCCAAGTTCGTTATTTGAAGTCAGACAGGTGAGCATTTGTCTGAAACCACTGGTCAGTTTCAACATTAATGATACATGAAACAAGCAAATATTATGTGGCTTCAGATTTGATTGAAAGTACACAACACCACAAATTAAGTATTCTTGCAAAAGAAATCACCCTGAATCAAATGGAACCTGTAAGTCTAGCTATAAGTTTGTAAGCAGTATAGGGTATAGCAAACATGTTAACACCAAAAGGGATGCAATCAGCCATATGCCTAGTGTGAGACATTCTGTAGGTCAAATGTGTTGGTTTTCCCAGGGAATAAGTGATTTGAAAGGTTAAAATGATAAAGAGGGGTAATTGTTACAGATTAAAGGAGAAATGTGAATACTGACCTGATGCAATGAATGTGTGAATCTTAATTTGAATCTAAATATAAACAACCCAAATTTAAAAGGGAATTTTAAAGAACTCTGAACATAGATGGGCTGTTAGATGATAGTGTTGGCTTTATTGGGTGAGAAAGAGCTATATTGTAGTTAAGGTTCTTCTTTGAAAAAATCTTTATAAAAATGAGATACAAATCTAAGTATATTGTATAAAGTTATAGTCTTTGATTTGCTTTAAATATGGAAAATTTTAATAATTATTTGAACTGGTTAATGGATACATAGGGATTCATTTGGCTGTTTTCTCTACTTTTTAGTATATTTGAAGATGCTCATTGAACGGGTTAAAAAAAGGGTCATTAAATTCCGCTTGTACCACATCGCCTGTTCTAAGTGAGAACATTATCAGCTGCTCTCCTTGTTGGCTGAAATTCTGTTGCTTATGAGTGGTGTGAGACAAAGAGGCATAAACTTCATTTGCTTTGAATAGTGCATTTCCTTGCTGTTAGTTTTACCTGTAAGGAGGCACACTATAGTCACACTAAAACTGTATGGAAAGAAAGAAGGGCAGTTCTTGAAAGCAAGAGTGGGTGCATATATAGTAAAAGGACAGGAAAATGGTGCTGGGTGGGCAAAACTGTTCCAATTATCTATAGGAACGTATGCACAGGTGACCCACAGCGCCTCATTTGGATATACCAATACAGACGTCAAAGGGTACTTACTATTAATTAATATGGCTGAGCTTAACCAAACACTAAGAAGAGAGAAGACACTGGGGATAAACAATGCAAGAAATCACACAGGTTTATTTACCAGAGAACTGATGGGTTTCAGTCCTTGGCAGGCCACCTGGAGACACTCGCTGACAGAGATACACGGAGGTGGTCTAATACGCTGCAGCAAGGAGCTCAGTCTCTTATTGATGCAAGTCCATGTTGAATCCACGAGATGGGGTTGATGAGTTTCCAATCTGGATTGCAGGGTACAGTTCTCCAAAGTGAAAGAAGGGTGTCACCTAGTTGACAGTGGTGTGGAGTTTATCAATGTCTGCACGAACTGCGATCGACCCAGCATTGGGTACGTAGGCAAGGTGTTGTAGTTGATCGTTGGAAGTTTGTAAGGATGTCAGGGTCTGCTTAACTAGAGGTTCTAGGGCATTAAGCTTATATATAGAAGTATTCAAAGTATTGGGGACAGTGTAATGTTTTGTTTGTAAAGAAGGAATAAGCAGAAGCGAGGGGGTCCAATAAAGGTGAGTATCTGTGTCATAGGTGGAATAATGGATAATGTCATTAATAGTAACATTCATATCTACTACCTTTAGTTACTCAGAACATTTAAACCTACTGTTTTACACACGTAGACTTTTTTTTGTTGTTAAATCCTCACCTGAGGATATTTTTTCAGTGATTTTAAGGGAGAGTAGAAGAGAGAGGGAAAGACAGAAATATCGATGCAAGAGAAACACTTCGATTGGTTGCCTCCTGCACGAGCCCCAACCAGGGCCTGGGCTGGGGAGGAGCCTGCAACCGAGGTACATGTCCTTGACTGGAACCCGGGACCCTTTGGTCTATAGGCCAAAACTCTATCTACTGAGCCAAACTGCAAAGGCTACACGCAGAATTTTTAAAACATTTCCAACTAACATAATTTAGCTCTCTCTTCCTTAAGAAAGGGAGGTAACCCGCAGTAATGCCTGGTTAATGTACCTAGCTTCATGTCTTGGAATTTGGCTAATGTTAGTTCCTCTTCCCATGTCTGTTTTGTTCTGTGAATTACAGACTTTAGAAAATTTGTCTACTAATAATATACTCCCTATGCAGTAGTAGGGCAGAGAAAAATGAAAGGGAAGGGAATTTTTAAGTATTATATGACAGTGCAAGCAAGACTTATGCAAATAGTGTCCAGAAACCTCACTTATGCATTTTGACCAACAGGCATAATTTGGACATGATGGTAGATTGCTACTGGGCACACCTGGCTTTGTCGCTTGGAAGATCAGTCCAGTGAGTGAGGCCCGCCATAGCTCTTCCCAGAATACAGACCTTTCACATGTGCTTTAAACCAGCAGTCGCCAACCTTTCAGACCTCACGGACCACCAGTGGTCCACAGACCCCCAGTTGGGGACCGCTGCTTTAAACAGTACTAGAGGCCCAGTGCATGAGATTCGCCATCTTACAGTCTGCAAGCCCTCAGGGGATGTCTGACTGATGGCTTAGGCCCACTCCCCGCAGGGGAAGCAGGTCTAAGCTGGCAGTTGGACATCCTTAGTGCTGCCATGGAGGTGGGAGAGGCTCCCGCCACCGCCACTGCATTCACCAGCTGTGAGCCCTACTTCTGGTTGAGCATTTTCCCCTGGTGGCCAGTGAACGTCATAGCAACCGGTCGTTCTGCCGTCCAGTCAATTTGCATATTAGCCTTTTATTTTATAGGATTGGATCTGCTGGGTCAAAGAGCTGAGTAGAAGAGTGCTTCAGCATTGACTCTGAAGCACTCTTCAGTGCAGTGACTCTTGGTCTGGGCCCTACCCATATTTTCTCATTGGGAGGCAAATGGGTAGAAGCTTATAAAGGTCTAAAACCTGTGCAATATGTGTTGCCTTCAGAATCCCTGAACTATCAGCCAAGCATTTTTCCTCTTAGCAGGTATAAAAGGCACAGTTATCATTTACTTTATTTTTATGTTTATTATTTTTGAGTAAGTAATTAATGTACATGACATTTAATTGAAAAGGTACAAAAAAGTACACTGTAAAACTGAAGTTCTTTTTCTGCACTTATTCAGCTACCTAGGTCTCCACACTGGAGGCAACCACTGGTACTTGTTTCTTGTGTATCCTCATTTAAGGGCATATCCTGACTTGACACGGACCATTGGATCACAAGAAACTTCTTAAAGTGGAGGCCCTCTGTTTGTGGGATTTATATCCCACCATCTGAAATGCATGCAAGGCCTGTATCTTCTTACTCTCCCGGTTCTATTAGCCTGATAGCTTCAGTGTGGTGGACCATTGTAATGTGCTGTGTCCTGAGTTGATATCCCTTAGGCAGGTGAAAGGAAGCTACTTTCTCATGTCTTCAGTTTATCACAATGGAGAAATGCATTTACTGGCTCATCACTGCTTTCTAGGTGCCAAGGATGGTATTAATTTTCTCCAGTTAGGCCCGGCACTGAAAATGCAGTTTGAGTTGGAGTCACCGTTTGATTATGTTTATGATAGTCTAATATTATTGAGGGCCCTTTGGCCCCTCAGTTGTGGAGGTGGGGTTCTCTGAATCACCAGATGTGTGGCATTGTTCTTTTTATAGTCCAGTGGCTTTCACTTGGTCATTCCTACTGGAGGAACATGAGTCAGGGGCCCCGATTTCAGGTGATACCCTATAATCTGTATTACCTTCTTGTTCTGTGGACTTCTGGTTTCTAATTCCCTAATACGAACAGGAGTTCCACTCCCATTTTCCCTGACTTGGGCCAGCAACCAGTCCTAAATTTCCATCCTGTCTTCAAAGGTCTATTGACTGTAGCCCACTATCTGGTATCAGTTTGTATCAGGCACTGTATTAGTTTCAGGCTGTATCAGTTGTTTTTGTTCTTTGATTAAAAATCAGAGAAATTAGCAGTGGTTAATTTAAGGGGAATAAAAGGTGTAAAAGAAGGTTTATTGGAAGGCTGCTGGATAGATAATAGAAATAGAGAGAGAAGCACATAACATAGGGTAGCTCCAGGGATCTAGACAAAGAGTCTCTGAATGACTTACTTCCACCCTATGTCAGTCTACTCAAGGTCCGTATTCCCAGCAGTGTCTAGTTTGCCTAACCTGAATTAGCGTCCCACCCTTGGCTGATGGCACAAGGTTTTTTGATTAATAGACCCACCAAGACTTGGGGAATAGAGGAGAGATACTTTCCTAAATGAGTGTAAGGAGCTAAACCAAAAGAAAGGAGGAGAAATGTGCAACACCAGATGCCTATTCATGGTATTCCAGTCAAGTCAGTGTTTCTTGTGGGGAATTCCATTTTTCTTTGTAGCTGCTGTCCGTCTCAGTGCATTGCAACATGTTCAATATCCTTGGCTACTGGTTACTAAATGCGTGCAGCTTTCCCACTGCTACCATCACAACCAAGGCACCACCGCTTCCTGACCACTACCATCTCCTGCGCCCCAACTCCTCCCCCCAATGTGCCCTCCCCAGACTAGCTGTGGCGTAGAACATCTGTACCTGCACTGCATGATCCCCAAAACTGTTGCCATTTAAAACAAGCGGATATATTTCCATTGCTAAGCAAAAGGTTGTTTGTAATTTTGTTATGATAAAATGTTTCTTTTCTATCAAAAAGCTCTTCATTTTATTTCAGTTATAAAACAAATAAGTGGTGGCAATATATAACATGGTGATTATAGCTAATACTGTATTACATATTCAAAAGTTGTTCAAGAATAGATCTTAAAAGTTGTCATCACAAGAAAAAATTTTTGTAACTATGATGACAGATGTTAGCTAGACTTATTGTGGTGATCATCTCATAATAAATACAAATATTGAATCATTAGGTTGTACATCTGGAAGTAATGTTATAATTCAATTGTATGTTAATTTAAAAAAATGAAAAAAAAGTTCTTCAATTCAGTGTCTCCAAATATCTGAACTGATTTGCACCTAGAGCCATGTGAAATATATAACAAATTTATCAATTTGTTTCTTCAGTTTAGTTCTTTATTTAAGGGCATCGACTTTAGAGCCAGACCCTCTGAATTCAAGTTCCACAATTGTAGCTCTGCTGTTTACTAGCAGTTACTTCCTTTGGGCTTTTATGTACTCTTTGGGCAATTACATAATCTCTCGGTGCTTCTGTAAAATGATAACTACCTATTTCATAGGGTTGTTGTGAGGATTAAATTAGTTAGATGCATAAAGTATTTAATATATTCCCAAGAGCATAGTAAATATGTGTATGTAAAAGCTGTATTTCTAAAATGGGATATTAATGATTAAGTTTAACATAGATAACATAAAAATACTTTACATTTTTGGGGGGGCTTTTATGTAATCTTTGGGCAATTACATAATCTCTCGGTGCTTCTGTAAAATGAAGAACTTATTGAATGACCACTGGATAGATAATAGAATTATAGAGATAAAAAAATTAAAATGCTTTATCTGGAAAAGCATTTTGTTACGGCATTTGGCTCAGAATTATAGTTGAAAAATATCAGTGAATTATTCATTTCTTCATTTAGTATTTATTGTTTGCCAGACATGTGGCAATTTTAGGGAGACAAGGAATTTACATACTAATCCCCTGAGGAAGCAGTAACTAAGTGAATACATGGATGCAGGTTAATTACCAATATAATAGCTGTGGAGAAATCAGCAGAAAGATCTGGAAGCGGGGAGTGGTTTGGTTTGTTGGGGGAACAGATGAGAGACCTGGACTGGACTGGGTTCAGCTGGGGAGAGGAACATGGGAGACCGGAGGGTTGCTGGATCTGCATTTGCAGGACCTAAGAGACTCTGGTAAGGAGCTGGGATTTTTCATTTTACAAGGAGTTAGGGTTTCTTTGCAAGGAAGTTATTGGGAGGGAATGGGAGAATTTAAGCAGGAATATGCTGGGTCAGATATACATTTGGAAAAGTTGTTTCTGTCAGTTGTGTTAATGGAGTTGTTTTTGTCATTGAGAATAAATTTGAGAGGAGCAGGTGAAGACATGGATGGGGATGGGATGGGATGGAGGCAGTAGAAGTGAAAAGAAGTGGATGAGATCGAATCAAATCACACATACAGGTGTACTTAGGAAATATTGTGGATTTGGTTCCAGACCACTGCAGTAAAGTGAATATCGCAATAAAGCGCGTTACACGAATTTTTTGGTTTCTCAGTGTATATGAAAGTTATGTTTACACTACACTGTGGTCTATTAAGTGTGCAATTAAAAATACTTTATTGCTAAAAAATGCTAACCACCATCTGAGTCTTTAGTGAATCATAATCTTTTGGCTGGTGGAAAAAGATTATGATTCACTGGTGGAAGTCTTGTCTCAGTGCTGATGAAAGTGCAGTTTCTGGAAGCGCAATAAAGTGGAGAGCAATAAAATTAGGGAGATAGAATTGACAGGTATTGGTGATGACTGGATGAGGAGGACAATAAGAGAAGGGGAAGAATCATTTTTGGCTATTATATGCGATTTGACAATATGCATATATTCCCTCTATTCTTAAAGCTTCCCTCCCCCCCCCCCCCCATTTAAACATGAACCTTTTTTAAAATTAAAATTTTAGTACCATTTTAAAACTTTAATCTTCCTGGTCTAGAAATTTTTTGTACAGCAACCAAATTGCACAAATCTTTTTTTTTAAATCTTCACCTGAGGATATGTTTTTATTGAATTTAGAGAGAGAGGAGGGAGGGAGGAAGGGAGAGAGGAAAAGATGAGAGAGAGAGAGAGAGAGAGAGAGAGAGAGAGAGAGAGAGAGAGAAAGAAAGAGAGAGAGAGAAGAGGGAAAGGAAGGAAGGAAGGGAGAAAGGGAGGAAACCTTTCGGTGTACGGGACCACGCTCCAACCAACTGAGGCACACTGGCCAGGGCAGTTACACAATCTTTTAATTTTTTTTCTTTTTTAGTGATAAGAACCTCCTTTGTTGATGTTTTTGACATTTAATCGGCAGCATTTTATCTGTTATTCCTTGCCGATGAGGATTTAAGCTCATCACTTACAGAGTAGTCTTTTGAAATTAGATAGCTGTGTTATCCCTGCCTAGGAAAGTATGTCTTTAAAGGCCTACACCTGTTGAAGCAGCCATCCCTTCTCTGCCTGGTGTGCTTCCATGGTGAGGAGGCCAGGAGGCTGGGATGGTAGTGGAGCACCTGGAGTTACTTCCCCAGCTCTGCCTGAGGCACATGCTCGCTGCCTGACTCCTCTGTTCTATTTAATATGCACTTCAGGTATGGTAAGTCAAGGTTATGAGGTTTTATTTTCTGTCACTTAGGACTAGTACACCCCCTCAATAATTGGAGTTTATCATATTTTACTAAAATATGATTTTTGTCTTGTCAATGAGATCAAGCATATACAGCAGTCTTTAAGCAGATTGTTCAAATCAATACATGTGAAATAAATTCTTTTCCTTTTTTCTAAGAAAGAGAAACTGGGAAGAAAATTCATTAGACAGTAATGCATAGAGATTTTTTTACACCTATGAGAAGCCAGAAATGCACATAAAGCTAAAACTTCAAAAACATTTCTTAGACACAGACTATTAAATGCCCATAGATGTTTTTGATTTCCCACTACATTAAAATACACAAAGGAATTTCATATTCTGAACATTTAAAAATAGCTCAATCTTAAAAAGAAAATACAAAGTATTATCAGCTGTGCTTTTTGTACATAATTAGCATGTGCCTGTGGAGGTATAATGACTTTTAGTGTAATGATATTACTCATGATAAAAAGTTCAGATGGTAATGATTGGAGCTACAGCTGGGTGACACATTTAAAAATAATTCAAAATGACTCCACAGAAAGCATGCTATTTTAGTTCCTAGTAATCCCCTTTTTACTCATCAGTGAATTTAAAGGCACCAATAAAATATTCTTTTTAAAATGTTTCGTTTTCCATTTTTATACACCAATAATGAGCTATCAGAAAAAGAAACTAAGAAAACAATCCCATTTACCATTAAAACAACAACAACAACAACAACAACAAATAAGGTACCTAGGAATAAATTTAACCAAGGAGGTAAAAGACCTGTACTTGGAAAACTATAGGACATTGAAAAGAGAAATTGAGGGAGATACAAATAAGTAGATGCATATACCTTGTTCCATGGATGGGAAGAATTAACATCATTAAAATTAAAATGTCCATACTACCCAAAGCAATCAATAGATTCAATGGAATTCCTATTAAAATACTAGTGGCATATTTCACAGATCTAGAACAAACATTCCAGAAATTTATATGGAATCAAAAAAGACCCAAAACAGCTGCAGCAATTTTGAGAAAGAAGAACAAAGTTGGAGGCATCACAATACCATATATCAAATTATACTACAAAGCCATTGTAATAAAACTGCCTGGTACTGACAGAAAAAACAGGCATGTAGATCAATGGAATAGAACAGAGAGCCCAGAAATCATCCCATGCCTTTATGGCCAATTAATAATTGACAAGAGCATACAATGGAGTAAAGACAGTCTCTTTAATAAATGGTGTTGGGAAAATTAGACAGGTACATGCAAATAAATGAAACTAGACCACCAACTTACACCACATACAAGAATAAACTCAAAATGGATGCAGGACTTAAATGTGAGTCACGAAACCATAAAAATCCTGGACAAAGACATAGGCAATAAAATCTCACCTCTCATATATTGTTGCCAAGGGAAACAGGAAAAAAACAAATGGGACTACATCCAGCTAAAAAGCTTTGCACAGCAAAAACCCCCGAAAAACCATCAACAAAATGAAAAGAGAACCAACTGTATGACAGAATATATTTGCCAATGATATCTATATATATAAAATCCTAAGCGACCGTTATGACTGAACGACTGGAATGACTGGTTGACCAGTCGCTATGATGCACACTGACCACCAGGGGGCAGATGCTCAATGTAGGAGCTGCCCCCTGGTGGTCAGTGCGCTCCCACAGCCAACCTACTGTGACCCCTCTCCCCAGCTGGCCAACCTCACGGGGCTGGCCAACTTCCCGTGGCCCCTCCCCCCAGCCTGCCAACCTACCGCAGTCCCTCCCCCCAGCAGGTCCCTCTGCCCGGCCGGGTGGCCAACCTCCCATGGTACCTCCCCCTGGCCAGCCCCTCCCTCCAGCTGGCCACCCCGATTGCCCCATTGGGGCTGACCAGGAACCCTCCCATGATCCCTCCCCCTTGTTCCTTCCCCCGGCCAGCAGACCCTGATCGGGACTGGGCAAGATGGCCGTGATCCCCAGCCAGGCCTAGGGACTCCACCTGTGCACAAATTTGTGCACCGGGCCTCTGATAAGGGGCTAATTTCTAAAATATACACTGAGTGGCAAATTAGCTATAATTTCGCACTGAAGTTGCTAGAGAGCCAGACCATTATAAATAGGGAAGCAGGTTGTTTACCACGACAGTAGAAGTGATTTTTTTCTGAAGATATGGGTAAACAATGCGATTTAACAGCCTTTGAACATGGGATATATATTATTATGAGTGGCCAGATTATTATGACCACCTGATATTTGTAGGCAGATTAGCCGTAACTGCATCGTATGGGATATGGAAGCCGAAGGCCTGTTCAAACACCTTTGTTGTCTGCAGTTACCAAGATAAAACGTCTCCAATTCGCACAGGAACACAAGAATTGGACAGTTGAGCATTGGAAAAAAGTCATGTGGTCTAATGAATCACGTTTCCAGTTGCATCATGCAGATGGCAGAGTGAGAATTTGGCGGAAACAGCATGAAAGCATGCACCCCACATGCATGAGTACAACCCTTCAAGCTGGTGGGGGCAGTGTTATGGTTTGGGGCATGTTTTCCTGGCATGATTTGGGCCCTTTAATTCATGTGGAACAATGTCTGAATAGCACAACATACCTAAGTATCATTCCTGATCAAGTTCATCCTATCATATTGATGGTGTATCGCAATGGAGATGGCTTCTTCCAACAAGACAATGCGCCATGCCATGGTGCTCGTATTGTGCAGGAGTGGTTTCAAGAACATGAGGGAGACTTTACCTTGCTTAGGTGGCCCCCACAATCACCAGATCTCAATCCAATGGAGCATTTGTGGGACGAAGTTAAAAGAGCCATCAGGCAGCTGGTTCCACAACCATCAAATCTCACAGAACTGGACAGTGCTATTCATCAGGCATGGTGTCAGATTTCTTGCATCACCTTTCAACATCTTGTGGAGTCAATGCCGAGAAGAATCGCTGCAGTATTGAAGGCAAAAGGTGGCTTGCCCTAACCGGTTTGGCTCGGTGGATAGAGCGTCGGCCTATGGACTGAAGGGTCCCCGGTTCGATTCCAGTCAAGGGCATGTACCTTGGTTGTGGGCACATCCCCAGTAGGGGGTGTGCAGGAGGCACCTGTTCAATGTTTCTCTCTCATCGATGTTTCTAACTATCCTTCTCTCTTCCTCTCTGAAAAAAAAAAAAAATCAATAAAATATATTTAAAAAAAGAAAAAAGGTGGTCCAACGAAGTACTGATGGGATGGTCATAATAATCTGGCCACTCAGTGTGTGTGTGTGTGTGTGTATGTGTGTATCCCACATTCAAAGGCTGTTAAATCACGTTGTTTACTCATCAGAAAAAAATCACTTCTATCGTGGTAAACAGCCTGCTTCCCTATTTATAATGGTCTGGCCCTCTAGCAACTTCAGGGCAAAATTATAGCTAATTTGCCTACAAACGTCAAATGGTCATAATAATCTGGCCATTCAGTGTATATGGAACGTATATAGCTCAATACCAAGCAGACACACAATCCAATAAAAAAAAATGGACAAAGGACCTGAATAGACACTTCTCCAAAGAGGACATACAGATGGCCAATAAACATATGAAAAAATGCTCACAGTCACTAATCATCTGAGAGATTCAAATTAAAACTACAATGAGATCTGATCTGACTTCACAGCTGCCAGAATGGCTACCATCAATAAATCAACAAACAACAGGTGCTGGAGAGGATATGGAGACAAGGGAACCCTAGTGCAATATGGTGTGAATATGGATTGGTGCAGCCATTTTGGAAAACAGTATGGAGGTTCCTCAAAAAATTAAAAATGGAACTGTCTTTTGACACAGAGATTCCACTTCTGGTACTATATCCTAAGAATCCCGAAACACCAATTCAAAATACATGCACCCCTATGTTCATAGCAGCATTATTTATAATAGCTAAGATCTGGAAACGGTCCAAGTGCTCATCAGTAGATGAGTGGATAGAAAAGCTTTGGTACATTTACACAATGGGATACTACTCAGCTGTAAAAATAAAGGAGCTCTTACCTTTTATGACAGCACTAGAGGCCTGGTGCATGAAATTCGAGCACGTGGAGGAGTACCTCAGCCCAGCCTGCACCCTCTCTACTCTGGGACTCCTCGAGAGATGTCTGACTGCCGGTTTAGGTCTAATTCCGCAGGGATCCCTCTCACAATCCGGGACCGCTGGTTTCTACCTGCTCACCTGCCTGCTGGCCTGATCTCCCTAACTGCTCTCCCCTGCTGGCCTGATCTCCCTAACTGCTCTCCCATGCTGGCCTGATCACCCCTAACTGCCTCTGCCTCGGCCCCGTCACCATGGCTTTGTCCAGAAGGACGTCCGGAAGATATCCAGTCTAATTAGCATATTATCCTTTTATTAGTATAGATGGATGGACCTGGAGATGATTATCAAACACTATATGATCTCACATGTGGCATCTAGTGAACAAATTAAACTGATGAACAAAATAGAACCACAGGCATGGATACGTGGAATAGACTGACAGATGTGAGAGGAGGTGGGTGGGGAGGACTGGATGAAAGAAGGTAAAGGGATTAGCCAAAGAACATATATGCATAGCCCATAGACACCGACTATAGTGTGATGAGGGCTGAAGGGAGAGGACAGGGTCTGGGGGAGGCGGGCAAACAGGGAAAAGTGGGGACATTTATAATAGTGTCATCAATAAAAAATGTTTCATTTTCCCCCTTTCTTACAGATTTGATATGTGCTTACTGTTTCCTTCAGTGCTTAACAGGCCACAGTGAAGGTACATCACCTTTGCCCCTTTTTTGAGATGGCTCAAGATTCAGTAGGACTTCCTTCTGATTATCAGTTTTGGATGCGGAAGCTGTCTGTGTGGGGCCAGGCCTCCATTTTGGAAATCCAGCAAGACATCTGCCATCACCTACCTCAGTTCCAGGAGTTCCTGAGGCAGATTTATGAAACCTTAAAAGAAATGGTAAGTAGTGGACCAAAATTAATGCCAGCAGAGACTCTTTACCAGATTTCACCAAGCCTTAATTTTATCCAAGGTCAGGAATTTGTGTTATTGACCTACTGTACTGAAGGAGTAGAAAGACGAATTTTACCCTTAGGTAATACAGACAGGAAGTGGTTTCCTGTCTGTATTACCATAATGGTCTCTGACTCATTATGACTTCGTCTATTCTTCTTGATTAGTTATATTGTCATATAAGACTTCCTGACCGTCAGATTGTTTTTTAATAAATAAAACTTGGGCACTTGTTGTCAGGTAATAATTGGGATTCTTTTAAAGGCCTTTGACTCTCTTAAATATTGAAGAGTTTACTGAAATGCTTACCTTTTCCTCAATCCTGTTTTAAAGTGGGCTCTACCAAAAAGTGATATTATTAAGATATCTTCTTTTAAATATTTTAAGTGGCCTTTTCTGGTAAATATTAAGATTTTGAGTGTCTTTACAATTATATTTTTATTTTGGTATGATTTGTTTTTATTCTAATAGATATATTTGTAAATTAATGTATTTTTATATTATCAAAATATTATTTGTTTTATACTTATTGTCTCACTTCAAGATGCAAAGCAAAAGTGTGATTCAACATAGACATTCTTGTGTTATACTTTTACTCCCATAATCATAGAAGCGAGTAGGAAATTTGAAGGATAATTCATATCGATGGTATGAGTTCATATGTCTTTTGACCCTGCAAAGAAAGATGCAGTCTGTATGAACAACCAATGCTAATTTTAAAATTGTTTTTTATAATAAGACTTCTGTAACTTGATCTTAAAGTGGTCCCAGGAAGTCTAAGACTGGCCTTGATGCTGAGACAGTGTGAAGAATTTATTGCTGCAGCAGTAGGAAATGCTTATCATTTCACCCTGTGTGCACATTATCTCAGTTTGGTCTCATTTTTGAACTTTATTTGAAAGATAAAGAAGTGGGAAAAGGCCACTGTACAACAGCATGCATATTTTTAAATCTTAAGCTGTTTTCTATTTAGTTGGCCGATTTTTGTCTCAGGTTTTAGATTGTTGTAGACTGAGTCTGGTGCCATTTAGCATATAGTAATCAAAGTAGTAATAAACATAGATAAATATCTTTATGCTTTGGCTGCTTTTATTTCTTTATATAAGTTCCAGAGTTTTTGTCCTCTTAAACCTTCTTTGAAATAGCCCTTCTGGAGCTCAGTTAGGATCATCTTTTATTTTGTTAGAAAAAAACTCCAGGATAAAGATAAGAAATTATAAAGATATTAATCACCCATAATGTTTTTTCACTGTTATGTGGCCTTTGTTATTTTTAAATAAAGTGGCATTTCCTGACTGTTAAGTATGAATAAAGTGGAGTTAATTTGGTAACAAAATTGATTTTACTAAATGTGCTGTACATCTTACTTAGTGTTGGTGACCTGGTTTAAGGATGAACAATGGTGGTTGTTGTTAGGGTTGCCGAAGGAGGAACGCATGAGGCCAAAGTGGTAAAGAATCATGAATTTATTAGGTTATCTGGAAAACCAGATGGGCTGAGCCCCAAAATGGCACCAGCATCCAGGGATGGGGAGTCAGAGATTTTAAAGGACTCTAGACGGGCTTTTCTGGGCGGAGAATTCTCTGGGAGAGTCCCCAGGGGAAAGATAATGGTCTTAGCAAGTGGAATGTGGTCTAGGCAAAAGGGAATGTTGGTTGTGAAATGACCTACAGGTCAGTTCCCAGGGGAGAGGGTATCCATTCGATTATTTGATCAGACCTAACAGTTGCTTGTTAACCTTTATTTGAAGAACATACTGAAAGATCTTTTCTAATTCTATTTTCCTTACTTTTCTGAAATATATATACTAAAACAAGAAGCATTCAAGTTCCCTCAAGCCATAGTGTCAGTTCAGTCTTTCTGAGTGATATAGGGCCCTTTTACTGACCAAAGCATAATTTTCTTTTACAGGATTCAAGTACAATCATTGAAAGATTTCCCACAATTGGTCAACTATTGGCAAAAACTTGCTGGAATCCTTTTATCTTAGCATATGGTAAGAATCCAAAGCATGCTCTCTCAAAACACAAACTTCTAATGATATCTTTAGTCTGCATTGTTTAATAAAATACAGAGCTTTAAATTATAAACCTGTTTTCTGTATTTCACAAAACAACTTTTTAAATGTATATTCTTTGCTCCATTACAAAATGGCATCCTTTATTGTTTATGTATGTTTATGTATGTTTGTATAGATAAACACACACACACACACATGCAGATCTGTTGGGAATATAATTCTTTGTGTTAGAGGGTAGAAACTCCCAGATGATTATCATAACCTCATTTTTAATTCAGTATAAAATGGATTTAATAATTAAATAATTTTTATTTCCCAGTTTCATATTAGCACACGTACTGTTTTTCATGTGTAAACTTATTCTTCAGAGTCTGAATCCTTCACGACTCTACCATTATTTAGGGATGACAACCTGGTTTTACCAAAGATTAAGAGGAATTTGGGATTCACTGGGGAGGTGTAACTTTACTGATCCCCTGCCTACCTGTCCCGCCTCATTTCTTGTTTAATTCCTCACAACTACACCACATTCATGGTAGCCAGGTCAGATTACTAACTGTGCCTGAAGTACATGCTGTTAGAGCCTGTGACATGCAATTCCTGTTGCCTGGAACTCTGTTCTCTCTCCTCCTCATAAACCTTTTAAATCACCTTGTTGGGGCTGAGTTGGGAACCTGTCTTAGTATTTCCATATCCACTAGCATTTCCCTTAATTATACAGTAACACTTACTACACTGTTTATAATTGTTGGTTTGCCTGTCTGATATCCTGGAAGACTGAATGTCTTTCAGGAGCAGGAACTGTGGTTTTAGTTCTTTGTTGTCCTAGGGCCTATGGTAGGGTGGAGCAGGTGCATCTGAAGGTGCACAATCGAGGCTTATTGCCTTAAATTGACTATATTATTAGCTAATGTAATATTTACTTTTCATATTTTTAGTCAAAGACTGTGTAACATGATATCAGAATAAGAAATAAAATGAATATTTCTTTTTGATGTTTTAAAGAATTATTTCTCTCTCCTAACCTGTCATACATAAATTATTATAAGAAACATAAAATAGGTGGGGAAGGGACATCAGCATTTGGTCCTGTGAGCATACATGCATATGTGCATTGAACACACTCAAACTCACTTTCTCTGGCCCCACGCTCATCTACTTCTTTTCCTTTCCACTCTGCCTCTTGCTGCTGCTTCTCTCTTGAGTTGATTCTACCTACCCCAACCACTGAGCCTGTTCAAGTTATTTTTTTTAATCCTACTTGAGGATATTTTTCCATTTATTTTTAGAGAGAGCGGAAGAGAGAGAGAAAGACAGAGAGAAATATCGATGTGAGAGAAATACATCAATTGGTTGCCTCCTGTACGCACCCTGACAAGGGCCTGGGCTGGGGAAGAGCCTGCACCAAGGTACATGCCCTTGACCGGGATCGAACCCGGGACCCTTCTGTTCACAGGCCTACGCTCTGTCCACTGAGCCAAAACTGCCGGGACCTGTTCAAGTTCTTGACCTGAAATGGCAAAGCCTTCTTTGTACAGCCATCACTGTACTTGCCACTCTTACCAGGGCCACACATCCCTGTCTTGTATTTATATATTTTAGTGGTGCCACTGAAATGTACTGCTAATGTGCTTACTTTGTTTTAGGAATTTACAGATGCACGCCATCACTTGTTATTCATGAATGCCACAAGCACACTACAGGGGATGGCCTGTCTCAGGATCCTTCCTGGAGGCCCTGACTTTGGGACTGGAGCATCCAGCCAGGCAATTAAGTGAGATGGGAAACTGACAGCAGATCTTACTGCAAAGTTTTTATTCTGAAAAAGAGTGGAAATGAAAGGAATATACCAATATATATTTGCCACCTAATATTTTATTTTTTTATATCTTAAACTGAAATTTCAAATAAAAGTTAATTCTTTAAACTTTAATTCTATAGTTTAAAAGCATGAAGGCAGCATTTTTTGAGACAATAAATATTGTTTCAGCTGCCAAGTTTGGGGGCTAATTGTTACACAGCAATAGATAGCAAATAGTGAGGAAGAGAGGATATAGCTGTTAAGTTTAATTATGAATAAAGAGATAGAATCAAGGGTTCCAAGGAGGTAAGGCTCTAGTTCAGAGAACACCACTGAATAAAAGGTGTCTCTCCCTTTCTGTTATTACCTACTTTGTCTCTTCTCTTTCTGGTGTCTCCATTTCCAAATACTTCTTTCTTCCTTATTATCCTTATTTCAGATCCTGTTCTTACTTAACATTATGGGGAACTTATTTCCTTAATGGAAACTGTTTATGTTTACTGTATTTAAAAAATAATTTTGATGTTATGTAATTGTAAAAAAGACCCTTTCCTGAGAGAAAATGCCCAACCAATGAAACAACAGCATAAAGCAAGTCCTTCTATGCCTGTCAGTCTTTTCTTTGAGCTCAGAATCAAAGGTGTACCTCAAACAGGAAACTGGAATTTAATGGGCAGCGCAAGCATTGCAACAGAGAGAGATGGAGAATTTGTTTCTGGTTGTCAGAGGGGGCCAATGTAATGAAGATGAGGTGCTAAGGAAAGATCACATATGATACAAGTTTAGGCCCAAGGGATAAAATTAGTCCAGCCTCCGCTTTTACAATTAAGGAACCAGAAACCCAGAAAGTTCCATGACTTGTCTTAAAAAACCCCATCTCATCTACTGTCCTCCAAGAGTCAGCTCTAGCATGAGCTGCCCTGTGAAATTCTCCTCCTCAGATCCTTGTTCTGACTTCTGGTCTCTTTTTTCCTTCACTGGAAAGTGAGCAGAAATTGTGAGCTGTGTTTTCCTAGGCATTGGCATACAAAAACAAGCAAACAAATAAGAAAACAAAACAAAAACCTCAGTAAATATCTGTGCAGTGAACATATACATTCAGGAGATGCTGGCCAGTAGGAAAGCCAGGACTGGAATGCTTCCACCACATGGTGTGATCTACTCGGGGTTAGATCATTACAACATGGCAGACGTTAGAGGGCTGGGCTCCTGGCTCTTATTAGCTTTGTACTCTGGGAAAAGTGTCTTCTTTATTCTAATCCATAATTACCTTTTCTGCAAGACTATCATCAAGAACTCATTTAGATCCACTGTGCAATCCCACAGAGACCAGTGCAAAATGAGCGATGCCTCTGATTCTACTTCTTCAATTCTATAACACAAACTTTCCCACATTTTAACATTCTGAATAGGATGCCCTACATGTACCATGTATACTTAAAGGTTGGGTGAAAATTTCTTTGGCTTTTCTTTTTCTTTCTTTTTTTAATTTTTTGTTATTGTTAATCCTCACCTGAGGATTTTACTAGTATTTCCGTTGGCTTTGAGAGAGAGAGAGAGAGAGACATCAATGTGAGAGAGACACATCAATTGGTTGCCTCCCGTACACTCCCTGACTGGGGTGGGGATTGAACCTGCAATCTAGACATGTGCCCTTGACCAGGAATCAGACCTGCAGCCCTTTGGTGCATGGGCTGATGCTCTAACCACCGAACACACTGGCCAGTTTCTTTTTTTCTTTTTGAGAGAAAAATAAATATACTGTTGAACTAAATATGTGAAATATCTCAACACCTGGGAAAAACTCCTATCTTTTGTATTATTTTAGATTTAAGCTCCATGCATTAACATTCTCTTCTTTTTCTTTCTTTTTTAAATTTTTATGTTAGTGTTGAATGTCTGTGTTTTGGAAATGCATTCCTTTTTAACCCAGGAAGCTGTTTGTGTAAGCTTGTCATTGGACTGGTTCCAAACCAGGGGTTCTGTCCCGCCACCCCTATATGGCCCGGAACCTCAAGGCTCTTGTGTAGGAAAGAATTCAAGAACGAATCCCAGGGAGAGCGAAAGCAAGTTTTATTTAGGTAGAGAAAGAAAGAGGTCTGGATGTGGGTTCCTGGAGACAGGATCGGGGGTTGAGCCAGGATTGGCTGCTGCCACCTGGTGCCCCCTGGTTGCAAGTCTCATAGGGCATGGACATGAAACAATACATGTCTGAGTGGACATGAAGAACTTGTGAGTTGTGCCTTGTGTGGTCAGTTAGTTCCTGGGATTTTATGTGTTTTCAGTTTCTGAACTTTGTGGCACCAAATTCTGTCTTTGCCTTTGGGTTGAGAGGGGGTCTTGTCCCCAACATGGTCCCTTCTGCAAGTGTCATGGTGTTTGTCCACCTGCCCCCCCCTTTTACTTGTAATGTCAGTTTTCATTGTAATCCTATCTAATAAAGAGGGAATATGCTAGTTGACTGCCATACCCTCACAAGATGGCAGCGCCCAGTCCCCTCAGCCCCACCTCATCCAGCCTCAGTTCCTCAGTCCCCTCAGCCCTGCAGGGGAGGGCAGTTGGGGACTGTCATGCCAGCAGGAGAGCACTTGTCGTCAATGATGCTGGCAGGGGAGCGGTTAGGGGGCTATCAGGCTGGCAGGTAGAGTGGTTAGGAGCCAACCGGCCCGGATTGTGAGAGGGATGCCCGACCAGCAGTCAGACATCCCCCAAGAGGTCCCAGATTGGAGAGGGTGCAGGCTGGGCTGAGGGACACGCCTGCCCTGTGCACAAATTTGTGCACCAGTCCTCTAGTGATGGTATAATGGACTTCGGCGTTGGTCTTTGGTCATCTTTTCCTCCATCATGGATTAATCTGATTTTAGCCAGTACTTGTTGATGACTCCTGTGAACACCACAGGAGTTTCCTGCCATAAACTGTTTCCCTTTGACCATGTGTGGAGGTGGGGGCTTTGATGAGAGGACATAGCTAGCAGCTTATCGGCCTATGATGTTGCTTCTACTTCCTCATTCCCCTGGTTGGGAGTTTTTCTTAACTTCTTTCTGTCCTGTCTCAAGCTTATCATTGGATGTGTCTGTCACACTTGTGACATGAAGATGGAATTTCTTCTAATATTTAAAACATAGGCCATATAATAGTCACATTTTTAATCAATGGGATTGGTTCAACCTGAAGAACGCTAGGATCATTAGAGGTTAAATTATATGATAATTGAAATAATTGATCTCAGGCAAGCTCATGAAAACTAGGGAAAAAAGTGAATCCCTCCGAATAAATCCTGATAAAGTTTGTTTAAAGGTGTTATTAGAAGATCATAAGCCTATAGATATTTATGGGTTTAAAAAATACTGTTAGTGTCTTATGGTGTGTGGTTGAAAATAAAGAGGTAGTTTTCTGTAGTTTGTATTTTCCTTTTTTTAAAAAAAAAATTTAATCCTTACCCGGGGATTATTTTTTCATTGATTTTTAGAGAGAGTGGAAGAGAGAGGGAAAGACAGAGAGAAATATTGATGTGAGAGAAATACATTGATTGGTTGCCTTCTGTATGCGCCCTGACCAGGGCCTGCGCCAGGGAGGAGCCTGCAACCAAGGTACATGCCCTTGACCGGAATTGAATCCGGGACCTTACGGTCCACAGGCTGATACTCTATCCACTGAGCCAAACTGGCTAGGGATTCTTTATTTCTTATTAATGAACCCCTTAGAGATGCTTTGTTTATGAGATAACAGAAGGTAAGAAGGTAAAGGGTCAGAAGTTGAGTTTTTCACCCCAAAATATGCTTTTGGAATATTGATTATTTTAAGTTGGTTATTTTTAATTAACAAAAGACTTAGATAAAAAATTTGACCTCCCCTCCCTTCCCCCAACTACTAAAAGGATTTAGAGAGGACCTGCTCCAGGAAGGAAGCTATTATAGATAGCTATAGTTTACCATGAGCTAAGTGTGCTAGGGAGGAACCCAGGAAGGCCCTTTGATCAAAGTCCTCTCTGTGACCCTTGTTAAAGAAAGTCCAGCAAACAGTTACTTACCAGACATTTACTTTTTCATCTCCATGTGAATTGTCTTGTTGCCCTTTAAAGTCCAAGACCATAATCGACATCCTCTCTCCTTAGCTCAAGGTGGCATATAAGCCTTAACTGCCCTACTTCTCCTTGGTCCCGTATTCTTTTTATTTTTAAAAAACATATTTTATATTGATTTCAGAGAGGAAAGAAGGAGGAGGAGGAGAGAGAGAAACATCAGTGATGAAAGAGAATCATCGACGGGCTGCCTCTTGCACGTCCACTACTTGGGATCGAACCTGCAATCGGGCATGTGCCCTGCTGACTGGGAATTGAACTATGACCTCCTGGTTCATAGGTCGACTGTCAACCACTAAGCCAACTCCAGGAGAGCAAGGGTCCTTTATTCTTATGGAACCCCCACATGTGCATACATAATAAGTTTGGTCATTCTTTCCTGGTAATCTGTCTCATGTTAATTTGATTATTAGTCCAGACAGAAGACTTCAGAAGGCTAGAAGGGAAATTTATTTTTCTGCCCCCACCAGGGCATCAGGTGGTTCTGCAGAGCTTGATTCCAGGTGCTGGGTTTCCTCAGTCTCACCGCCATGGCCTTGTGATAAAGTCCATAGCTGCTTGGCTCTAGCTCAGTTAACTGACATCTCCAATCTTTAGCCCTCCTTTTGCTTTTCCAACCTGTTACAAAATTTCCAGCTGGAATGGATTCAGTTTCCAAAAGAGAAAAAAAAGGCTCACTAAACAGTTATTCCCATCAAATACAAGATTTCAAAATTCAGCATTTTCAGCACATATTTACTAAAGATTTAGATTTCAGAGTAAAAAATTAAGAGCATGTTAAGAGGCTTCTATTTTATGCAAACCGTTTGGTATTAAGCAATCTTTTTGTTGAGTTTGTTTTTAAAAAGGGAGGGTGTTTTGGCAAATTAGAAAGTTAAAAGATTAAATCTGAAAGATTGAGTGCTGCCTGTAGTAATTATGTTGCCTTAAAGAGGTTGAAACTACTAATGGTTTGAAATGAGAAATAAAGAACTGATCTCCAGAAAAGCCCAGTTCTTTTAGTCCTTTCCATCCTTCTCTTTTGGCTTTAAAAGTTGCTGCTGTAACAGAAAGGGAATTGACCACACAAGTGCTGAGCATACATGATCCCAAACCCACAAGAAGAAAAAACCCCACAAAGTTGTTTCACACGTGGTCCTGAATGCTTATTCTGTGAACTTAGAAGTTTGAGATTTACCTAAAATATCATAAACATTTCTGTAAATATAATGTTTTACATTTTTTAATACTGTTTATCTTTCCCTTTTAGTTGATTAAACCTACTCATTTTAGTTTTTCTCTTTGCAGATGAAAGCCAAAAAATTCTAACATGGTGCTTAGGTTGTCTGATTAACAAAGAACCACAGAATTCTGGAGAATCGAAACTGAACTCCTGGACACGGGTAAGAGCGTAAGCTTGCCCTGCGCTGCTTTGAATTAAATTGTTTAAAGGTGCTTCTGACTGTCCAGTTCCAGGATGTTTTAGAAACATTTCAAACATACCCTTTGCTGTTACATTGTCTTGCTGAGTGTAAGGTTAGAGAGATTTTATTTTTGCTTGTGAAGTCTGTAAAACATTGGTCTTTAGGGTGAACTGTCCTATGCCTCCAAGACCTCGTGTTGAGTGGTTTTGGAAAGTTACTTTCAGGTAATGTAAAAGAATGCACCCTGTTTCCCTCCAGCAATTGCTATCCTTCCAAAAATTGTTCCTCCCTACCGACCTAGTTTAAATACTGTAATTATGTAATTCCTCTCCAGGTGCTTCTCTCCCTCTTTCAGAATCTATTCTGTAGTAAAACTAAAATTCAGAAGTTCCCTGGGAATAGTAGTCTTTATTTTGTGTCCCCAAGTTGGTGCCCAGGCCAGTATGCTCAGACTAGCACCTGGTGCTAGTTGGCTGCTGTTGCTCACAGTCAAATTGGTTACTCAGCTGTGCTAGTCCAGATAGCTGACAGCTCCCGGCATTCACCATGGCTGTTTCTGCTTCCTCTTGAAGGGTAGACACAAGTTGCAGACTGTTGTGAGGCTGGGCTGTGACTGCCCTCAACGCCAGCAAGTTGGCTATTCTTTTCTCTTACGCCCCACTGTCTTGCTGCCATAACCCCAAGGACTCACCGAGGCCTGTCAGACTACTTAGTATGCACATGGTTCAGGTTGCTGTTTAGTATTATGAAATCACCCACACAGATTAATGCATGTGGTTTTGTCTATCATTCTGACTGGTGATATAATATCATTTATTGCTTTTTGACCATTCCTTTGTTTAATACAATATTGCTGATAGAGATGGCAAAGACAGTATTTGTAATTTCCTGTTATATTCAAAGAATAGAAGGGAAAGGGAAAGAAGAAGTGAAAAGGACTGGGTGAGGGAAGGAAAGAATGCAAAATTTAATTAGAAGGAAAATTAATATAAAGAACTGAAGAATGGAATGGATAAGTGGAATTAGAGTTGAAATAATATGAAAAATAAGGTTATAGGATAACATATTTATTCTTTAAGGTTTTAAATTGTTGCTTCTGTTGAGTATGTGATATTTTAATGATTATTTAGAATTTTTTTTATTGCCTAGCTCAATACGTTCTGACATAGACCATCTAATTAAATTTTTTGGATGATTGAGTTAACTTTTTTTATTTCACTGACTCTATTCGCCCATTAAAAATTTTCTAGCCTTGCATTTTATTCTGTGGGTTTCTCTTATGTAATGTAGTGTCTGTTTATCATTAGGTAATTATTAAGTATAACTCAGGAAGATAAAGTAAAAGCACTTCATTCCTATCTTCAGAGAATTCTCAGACTGGCCAGGTCATCCAAGGGCAGTGTGATGGCTATGAGTAGAGCTGTAAATAGGTGTGATGGCAACACAGAGGAGGAACACTTTCTCAGACTTCAGGGTTTGGAGACATTTCCTGGGGGAGATGATGTATTAGCTGAATTTTGAAAGATGACTAGAGAGCAGGGATAGAGTTTTAGGAGTGATATTGCTGTCAGCAGAAAGTGTATGTGCAAAGAAAGCATGGTGGTGAGAAAGCAAATGTTGCATTTGGGGAACTCAGGTACTTACTAGGTATACCTGTTAATAATGGCGGATTTTTGTAATCAAAGAAAACACGATAATTTCAAGAGAAACATCAAAAATGCTTTATTCAAAGTAATGTTCATTGCTAGCTACACATTTCCCCCATCTTTCAGGTAATTTGTGGATACCGTCCCAATAGAACTTTTCTTATTTTGAGGCAGACCATTCAGAGACCCAATTTTCCACTTCATACGTTTTGAAGTGCTGCTCAGAAAGTGCGTGTGCCATCAATTGGAACAAGTGGGAATCTGAAGGAGCAAGGTCTGGTGTATACGGTGGGTGGGTTAATACTTCCCAGGCAAGATCTTTTAACGTGTCTTTAACTGGTTTTGAAGTGTGTGATGGTGCGTTATCATGAAGCAAAATTACTTTGCCGTGTCTTCTGGCCCATTCTGGTTGTTTTGTGAGTAAAGCATGATTCATATTGATTATTTGTTGTCAGTAGCGGTCAGTATTAATGGTTTCATCTGGTTTTAGAAACTCATAATACACCACACCTTCCTGATCCCACCAAACACAGAGCATTGTCTTCTTTCTGAAGCCATTTGGCCTTACAGTCGATGTTTATGGTTGACCTGTATCAACCCTTGGTTTTGTGCATTTGGGAGTCTCAAAATAAATCCACTTTTCATCGCCAGTAACAATTCGATGCAAAAAAGACTTTCTTTCGTGCAGATGAAGCAACATTTTACTGATGACTTTTTGGTTTTCCATTTGTCTTTCGTTCACTTGATGTGGCACCCATTTTCCTTCCTTTAAAATCTTTCCCATTGCTTGTAAATGATCGGCAATTGTTTGCTGAGCAATGTTTAATCTTTCTGCAAGTTGTTTTTGGTTTGACACCCATCTTCATCCAATAATGCTTGTAATTGTTGGTCTTAAAACTTTTTCTGTTGATCTGGATGTTCTTTGTCTTTCACATTGAAATCATCACTTATAAAGCATTTAAACCAGCGTTCACAAGTATCTTGAGATGGAGCATGTTCATCATAAGCTTCCCGAAGTATATGATAACTTTTTCTTCAAAATAATGAATTAAAACTTCCCGCCAATGCTCTTTTTTTGGCACAAAATTTGACATTTTTAAGCATAAAAATATCTATGATGTTAACACCTTCAGCAAATTTAACATAAGAAGTTTTGAAGCTTGTTGTCAATACAACAAAATAGCATACATATCAAATTTCATATATATCAACATATGTATAACTCCATCTATTGAAAAAAATCTGCCTTATTAACCGGTACACCTAGTACATGGAATAAAAACAACAACAAACAAGCTCATAGATACAGAGAATAGACTGGTGGTTGTGGAGGGTTGGGTTGGGGAAAATGGGTTAAAGAGTAAACATTTCCAGTTATAAGAGAAATAACTGGGGATGTAATGTACAGCATGGTGACTATAGTTAATAATACTGTATTGTATATTTCAAAGTTGCTAAGAGAGTAAGTCTTAAAAAAAGTTTTCATCATAAGAAAAAAGAACTGTTTTGCAATTGTGGCGATGGATGTTAATTGGACTTATTTTTGTAATCAACTTGCAGTACATACTAATATCAAATAATGTGCACTTGAAACTGTTATATGCCAACTGTTATATCTCAATAATAATAAAAAAGTCACATGTGCCAAAATAAAGGTGAGGAAGGGAAAGAGATGATGAAGTTTCACGATTAGAAATGTTCTCCAAGGAGGTGACTTTTTAGGAGAGATTTAAATTAGCTGAATGAATAAGCCCTATTTTTTTTTTTTTGCAGCCTATCAATGCCTCTCTCCCGCATCTATGTCTCTCTTTCTCTCTCTCTCTCTCTCAATCTCTCTCTCTTTCTCTCTCTTTTGGGGGAAGAACTCTGACTTTTGCCACTCCATCCTGCATCCAAAAGCCTGTCTCCTTGCTCATGGAGGTTCTCCTACTACCTGTGGGATATTCAGCCCTAATTTTTTTTTTTAATTCTACTTGGTTATCTTTCTTTTTCTTACTGATTTGTAGAAATTCTTTTTTTTTAAATATATTTTATTGATATTTTACAGAGAGGAAGGGAGAGGGATAGAGAGTTAGAAACATCGATGAGAGAGAAACATCGATTAGCTGCCTCCTGCACACCTCCTACTGGGGATGTACCCACAACCAAGGTACATGCCCTTGACCGGAATCGAACCTGGGACCCTTCAGTCTGTAGGCCGACGCTCTATCCACTGAGCCAAACCAGTTAGGGCTGTAGAAATTCTTTATATGTGTTGAATATAGGTACCATTTTTATTGCATGTATTGCAGCTATTTTTTTCCACACTATGGTTTATGTTTTTGTGTTTACATTTTCTCACTTTCTTTTAAAGAAGATTTTTAAAAAATTGATTTTAGAGAGAGAGGAAAGTGGGGAGAGAGAGAGAGACAGACAGACAGACAGACAGAGGGGGAGAGAAAGAAAGAGGGAGAGAGAGAAACATTGACATGAGAGAGAAACATTGATCATTTGTCTCTCTTATGCATCCCGACTAGGATTGAACCCACAACTTAGGTGTGATCCCTGATCAGAAATCAAATGTTCAACCTTTTTGGTACACGGTATGACACTCCAACCACCAGAACCACCTGGTCAGGGCTCAAGGAAGATATTTTAAATTTTATTATAGTCAGATTTATCAATCTTTTCCTTTGTGGTTAATAACTTTGTATTTTATTTAAGAAAATTTTCCCTACTCCAGGGTCATGAAGATCTTCCATCTTCTAAAAGTATATTGGTTTGCCTTTGCCATTTGATTTGTGATCTACCTGTAACAGTTTTATTGAATGGTCTAAGGTGGGTGTTTATATTTCTTTTGCTTCCATATGGATACCCCATTGTCCCAGCACCATTATTTCAAAATCTTTTCCTCACTGAAGGAATAAGCCCTATTTTGCTACCTTCATAAAAAAATAGGGTGTATTTGTATTTAGGTGCAGGTATGAGCCTAAATCTCTTGATTATTCTCATTGTATATGATGGTTAATTTTATGTGTCAGCTTGACTAGTCCATGGTGTGCCAGCTGTTTAGTCAAACATTATTCTGGGATGTGATTAACATTTAAACTGATAGGCTGAGTAAAGCATATCATTTTCCCTAATGTGTGTGGATTTCACCCAATTAGTTGATGGCCTGAATAGAACAAAAAAGCTGACCCCTCCTATAAGGGTTTTCTCTATACTGGACTCTGATAAACATTGGTCCTTGAGTGAACTCCAAATTGTATGTTTTTTATTTTTTTATTTTTAGTGTAACACATCATTGTCAGAGCATTCTACAGAGAGTGCCCTGCATTTTTACAAAACCAGTTGTCTCAGAGATGATGGTGTTTGTACATTGAGATGCAAGACAGGCAGTGGACTCAGCAGTAGACAGTAGGTTTGATGCTGGCAAAATGGCACTAGGGATTGGTCAGCCAAGGGGCCGACATGGATATTTTGGAAACATGATTATGTCTACGGCTGTTGCTAATTTCTGTTGTTATAGTAGTCCCCCTTATTGGCGGTTTTACTTTCTGCAGATTCAATTAACTGTGGCCATCCAAACATATTAAATGAAAAATTCCAGAAATAAGCAAGACATACGTTTTAAATTGTATGCTGTTCTCAGTAGTGTGATGAAATTTTGTGCCATTTTACTTCACCCCACCTACGATGTGAATCGTCCCTTTGTCCAGTGGATCCACCTCACTTTTTCTCACCACCCGGGCATTGTGTCATCTCACATCATCACAAGAAGAATGATGACTACAGTACAATAAGACATTTTGAGAGAGAGAAAGAGACCACATTCACATAACTTTTATTACAGCAGATAGAATGATCATTTAAAAGGTAGAAGAGCATCATTCCTGAGGCCAGTTAGTGAAAGACAGCAGAGGCAAGGTGACATTCAGGGACAAGGCAGGTACTCCTTCAGGGAGCTGAAGGTTCCTCTTCCAAAGCTCCACTCTTGTAAAACACTGCCAGTTGTGAACGAATGCTCTCTCTTTTGTTTTACTTTTTCTTTCTTTCTTTTTACTATTTTTATGTGTCTGTTTATTTGCTTATTTCCCATCCCTCCACCCCCTTTCTGTAGTATTGTTCTCTATATCTATGGGTCTGTTTCTATTTTGTTATTTCATTTGTTTTTTAAAGATTTCTCATATAAGTGAAATCATATAGTATTTGCCTTTCTCTGGCTGACTTGTTATTTCACTTAAAATAGTACCCTCTAGGTCAGGGGTGGACAAACTTTTTGACTCGAGGGCCACAATGGGTTCTTAAACTGGACCGGAGGGCCGGAACAAAAGCATGGATGGAGTGTTTGTGTGAACTAATATAAATTCAAAGTAAACATCATTACATAAAAGGGTACGGTCTTTTTTTTTTTTAGTTTTATTCATTTCAAACGGGCCGGATCCGGCCCGCGGGCCGTAGTTTGCCCACAGCTGCTCTAGGTCCATCAATGCTGTTTCATATGGCAGGATTTTATTATTTTTTATGGTTGATTAATATTCGTGTGTGTGTGTGTGTGTATCTCACATCTTCTTTATCCACTCATCTATTGATGGACATCTAGGTTGCTTCCATGTCTTAGCTATGGCTAGTAATGCTGCAGCGAACATAGGGCAGCATCTATTTTTTTTTTGAATTAGTGTTTTTGGTTTTGTTTTGTATAAATATACAGACATAGAATTGCTGGATTACATGGCAGCCTTATTTTTAATTTTTTGAGGAATCTCCATACTGTTTTTTATTGTGACTTCACTAATTTACAGTCCCATTAGCAGTGTACCAAGGTTCCTTTTTCTCCTCATCCTAGCCAACATTTACTTCTTGATTTCTTGTTGATAGCCAGCCTGAAGGGTGTGAGGTAATAAGTCATTGATATGTATTTCACATTTCCCTGATGATTAGTGATGTTAAGCATCTTTTCATAGGCCTGTTGGCTAATATGTATGTCCCCCTTGGAACTGTCTGTTCAGGTCCTCTGCCCATTTTTAAATCAGATCGTTTGTTTGTTTGTTTGTTTGTTTTTGTTAAGTTGTATCATTTCATTATATATTTTGGATATTAATTCCTTATTGGATGTATCATTTTAAAATATCTTCTCTCATTTAGTAAATGGTCTTTTTGTTTTGTTGATGGTTTCCTTTGCTATTCAGTAATTTTAGTTTGATGTAGTCCCATTTGTTTATTTTTTCTTTTGTTGCCTTTGCCTAAGGAGACACAGCCAATAAGGTATTGCTAAGAGTGATGTTGCCTATGTTTTGTTCTAGGAGTTTTATGGTTTCAGGTCTTACATTTAAAACTTTTATCCCCTTTCAGTTTTTTTTTGCATGTATCTGTCCAGTTTTCCCAGTACCACTTACTGAAGAGACTGTCTTTAACACATTGTATATCCTCGTCTCCTTTGTCATAGATTAATTGACTGTATAAGTGAGGTTTTATTTCCGGGCTCTCTATTCTATTCCATTGTTCTACATATATGTTTTAATGCCACCATTGTTCCATTTTGTTTATTGTAGCTTTGTAGTATAGTTTGATGTCAGGTAGCATGATAACCTACCACTTTGTTCTTTTTCAAAAGTTCTTTGGCTAGTCAGGGTCTTTTGTGGTTCCTATAAATTTTAGGATTAGTTATTTTAATTTTGAGAAGAATGCCATCGGTATTTTTATAGGGATTTCATTGAATCTGTATTGCTTTAGGTAGTAAATACATTTTAACAATATTAATCCATCCAATTCATGAGGAAGGTGTATCCTTCCATTCCTTCTTCAGTTTCTTTCTTCAGTGTCTCATAGTACTTCGCCTCTTTCATTAGTTAAGTTTATTCCTATGTACTTTGTTTTTTGGTGCAATTGTAAATTCAAGTCTTAATTTTGCCTTAGAAACACAACTAGTTTCTGCATATTGATTCTGTATTCTGTAGCTCTTGGTAGAGTCTGTAGGGTTTTCTGTATAAAGTATTATGTAGTCTGAAATAATGAGAGTTTTACTTCTTCCCTTTTTATTTGGATGCCTTTTATTTCTTTTTCTCATTTGACTGCTGTGTCTAGGATTTCCAGTACTATGTTGATTAGTGGTGTTAGTGGTCATCCTTTTCTTGTTCCTGATCTTGAGGAAAAGCTTTCAGGTTTTCACCACTGAGTATGATAGTAGCTGTGGGTTTGTGATATCGGTTTTATTATGTTGAGATATGTTCCTCCTGTACCTGCTTCGTTGAGAGTTTTTTCATTAAAAGCAACCTTCTTTTTTCCTGTTTCTCAGGTCAGAAATCCTGGAATCATCTGTGGTGACCCTTGTCCTCTTATATCTCACATCTAGTTTATCAACAAGTCTGTCAGTTCAGTCTTTGAAATATAACCAGGATCTGAATACTGCTCACCAATTTCACTGCTTCTACCTCCATTCAAGCCACTATCACCCCTCATGAGGGCCATTGCAGTTTTCCTCATCTGTCTCCTGCTTTCACCTTTGCTCTCCTATGTTCTTCATCCGAAAGATCTTTTAGAAGAGTGGTTCCCAAACTTATTTGGCCTACCGCCCCCTTTCCAGAAAAAATATTACTCAGCGCCCCCTGGAAATTAATGTTTTTAAAATTTTAATAGCAATTAAACAGAAAGATATATGTATTAATGTTTCTACCTTTTTCGTAAAATATAGTAAAGAAAGGTGTAAATTAGAAACATTGAAGTTTGAAATTATGAAACTATTTATTGAACTCAGAATAGAAAGGTAATACAAAAAAAGTTAAAACAAATGCACCTGTGGCCATCCCCCCCCCCCCCCCCCCCCATCGCTGCAGCGCCCACCAGGGGACGGTAGCGCGCACTTTGGGAATCACTGTTTTAGAAGGTGCCTCTGCTTAGAACCTTCCAGTGACAAGTCTGTACTTGACTTACGAGGACCTCCACAACCTCACCCCATGTGACCTGGGTAATCTTCTCCCCATTTTCTCACTTCACTCCAGCACACACTGGCCTCCTTGCTGCTCCTCTGATACCCAGAAACCTTGCCCAGGGCATATGCATTCACCTTTGCTCACCTGTTCTCACAGCTCTTCCCCAGAGAGCCACAGGACCCCTTCTTGTACCTTTTTCAGGGCACTGCTCAGATATCACCTTCTCTGAGAGGCCTTCCTCATTACCCAGTCTCAGAAATGCACTGTCTTTATTTTGACTTATTTTTCTTCTTAATGCTGACCACCCCTGACAACGATTTTTTTCTAACTTTTCATTACCTCCCAAATAGGTTATAAGTTCCATGAGAACAGAGACTTTTTTAAAGCCTAGAAAAAGTGCCTGGCACATAGTAAACATTCAGTGATTATTTGCTAAATGAGTAAATAAGGGAGTAAAAAAGTAGTGGGGTTTCCACTTGGAAAGAAGTGAATGAACAGACAGAAGGAAAAATTATTATTCTAGTTAGGCCTAAAACTAAGTTATTTGTGGAGGGAATTAGAAATTAAGATTAGAAAAATGGTTTAGCAGATATTTTGGAGGGCCATGAGTGCCAACTTGTGAGTTTGTTCGTAAATTAGTGGTATAGGGCAATTGAAGGAGCTACTGAAAGTATTGGCATTGAGAGAGGTGTATTTGTCATGATTAGCATGCCTTCCCGCTTTCTCCCTTGCTCTCTAGTTTTTTCTAATCCTTCCTTTATTCATATATTCCTTAAATATATCCTAAATACCAACTCTTTACAATTAGATTTGGGGGAATGTGAAGATCTTGCCTTCAAGGATCAAGTTGTTTTATTACAGTTTAACAAGAAAAGGAGAACAGCATATCGAAGGTACTGTGGGAGCCCACAGAAAGAAGGAAAAGCTTTGTTGAGAGGAGATTAGGAAATATGCAAGGGTGGTCAGAAATGCTTTCAGAAGATGAGGGGAAAGTGGCCTCACGATACTGTATCGTGAAGTATGAGTTTCCAGGTAAGCAGAAGCCCAGGGCACGCCTGGAACTTGGAGAACCGAAGGTAATTTGAGGAGCATGTAGGAAAGTAGACAGAGGAAAAGCTAGAAAAGGTCTTCTTGTTAATGATAATAAGAATGGGCTGTCCCATTTGTCATATACTAGTGGTACATGAGAGTTACAAAGAGGTAGATTCTGATATAGGCAAAATGGCTCATACTAAAAAAAATTTACTTAACCTGGAAGGCAAGGATTTTAATTAGTAGAGTTTAAATGGTAGTTGCAGGGTTTGAGGGGGAGACACTTGGATTATCTACACTAATAAAAGAGAAATATGGTAATTAGCGTATGACCGCTACCCTTCCCATTGGCTAATCAGCATATCCTTATGCAAATTAACTGTCAGCCAAGGTGGTGGCGGGCAGCCATGCACTGAAGCGAACAGGGAGGCTTGCTTGCTCCAGTGACTGGCGGACTCCAACGTTCCCCGCCTGACTTGCCGGCCTCTCAGCTGCAACTCTAAGCAACTATGTTGCAAATATAGAAGCTAAACAAAACCCCAGAAACCGGCTTTCAGTCAGCCAGGCTTCAGCCAGCCGGACCGAAACATTGTATCAAATACAGAAGGTAAAGGCCAGAAACCTGCTTTCAGCAGCGAGGCCTCAGAACTAAAGCTGGCCCAGATTAATAAAAAAAAAAAAAGAAAACAAGGAGCAGTTGGAAGCTTCAGTCACTCGCTTCCGGAAAACAGCCCTCAGCCCCTCAGCCAGCCTGGCCAGGCACCCCAGTGGGGACCCCCACCCTGATCCAGGACACCCTTCAGGGCAAACCAGCCAGCCCCCACCCGTGCACCAGGCCTCTATCCTATATAGTAAAAGGGTAATATGCCTCCCAGCACCGGGATTAGCGGAGCCGCGAGGCCTCCTGGCACCGGGATCAGCGGAGCAGTGAGGCCTCCCGGCACCGGGATCAGCGTTACAGGGGGCAGCGCCCAAACCCCCTGATCGCCCTGCGGCTCTGTGTGTGACAGGGGAAGGCGCCCCAACCTCCTGATCAGCCCTGCTCTGTGCCTGATAGGGGGGAGCTCCCCAATCCCCTGATCACCCTGTGGCTCTGTGTGTGACAGAGTGCGGCGCCTCAACCCCATGATCGGCCCTGCTCTGTGTGTGACAGGGTGCAGCGCCCCAACCCCATGATCGGCCCTGCTCTGTGTGTGACAGGGTAGAGCCATAACCTCTCCATCGGCCCTGCCCTGAGTGTGACAGTGGCGGTGCCCCAACCCCCTGATCGGCCCTGCTCTGTGGGTGATAGAGGGTGGCGCCCCAACCCCCCTCCACGGGCCTTGCTCTGTGTGTGATGGGGGAGAGCCATAACCTCCCCATTGGCCCTGCCCTGAGTGTGACAGGGTGCAGCGCCCCAACCTCCTGATCCGCCCTCCTCTGTGTGTGACAGGGGGCGGTACCCCAACTCCCCTATCGGCCCTACTCTGTGAGTGACAGGGGGGAGCTCCTCAACCCCCTCATGGGCCCTGCTCTGTGCGTGACAGGGGGGAGCTCCCCAACCCCCTGATTGACCCTGCTCTGTGTGTGACAGGGTACGGAGCCCCAACCCCCCTGATGGGCCCTGCTCTGTGAGTGACAGGGGGCAGCACCCCAACCCCCTGATCGGCCCTGCTCTGTGCGTGACGGGGTGACGCCGCAACCTCCCCATCGACCCTACCCTGAGCCTGACTGAGGGTGGCATCGCAACCTCCCAATCCGCCCTGCTCTGTGCATGACAGGGGGCGGCGCCCCAACTCCCCAATCGGCCCTGCTCTGAGCCTGACCAGGGGCTGCACCTAGGGATTGGGTGTGCCCTGTGCCACCTGGGAGCAGGCCCAAGCCAGCAGGTTGTTATCTCCCGAGGGGTCCCAGACTGCGAGAGGGCACAGGCCGGGCTGGGGCCCCCCCCTCCCCCCCCCCCTCCCAGTGCACAAATTTTTGTGCACCGGGCCTCTAGTATAAATATAAATAAGATAGTGGATTCCAAGATGACTTTAGAGTAGGTAGAAGCTACATCCACCTGCTCCTGGCACCAAACTAGATTTACAGCTAAATTACAGAGCAATCAACCTGAATAACCCATTGAAGGCTAGCTGAACTGAAATGTAATAACCAAGACTTAACAGAAGAAGCCACATCAAGACAGGTAAGAAGGGTGCAGACACGGAAAGACATAGCCCCCCCTCAATCCCTCTATTCCCTCTACCCCTGCATACCCCCCACCCCCACTCCATGCTCGGGTACAGTGGTGGCTGAGCTGCAAAACTCTCCTCCCCCTAGGAGCATGTGTCCTTACCCCCACACTGGGATCCCCAACTCAGAGCAACAGAGATGGTAAGAGGAGCTTCACAGCATCAGGTGGTGGAAATCAGTGGGGGTTCAGTCTGCCTGGAAGAACCAGACCACCTGGTTCTTTGCCAGAGTCTCATTGAGAGCACTCATTGTGTTACAGCACCAGCCTGGGAGTGAATGGTCCAGACTCTAGCTGCTGGGGAGGCCATGCTGCTCAACTCAAGTCCTGCAAAGGGCTCTGTTGACTACACCCAACAGTGACTTTAAGGGGCCCTCTTTTTTATTTCTAGGGAGACTGTTGGCAGAGACCTCGTTACTAAACTGTATGTCTTGGGAAAGAAGGCCAGTCTCCCCAACCTCAAGGGTACAGCCAGTGCCCCTCCCCCAACCTGTTGAATCATTTCGCTGGCCCCAACTTGCTGAGTTTAGCCATGCAGAGATCAGAGTGCTGCACAGAGCTGAGACTTTCGGCCCCATCCTGCCGAGTTCAGTGGCACAGGGGAACCAGAAAGCCCTGTAGAGCTGAGATTTTCAGACTGTCTCCTGGGGAAGCTTTTGTCCAGGAACCAGATGGGTGAGTGCTGGACTGTGTGGCTACATTGTGGGGAGGCAAATCCAATCTCCCCTGTGAGTTCAGGTTTTGCTACCCCAGGAAGGGGAAAAAGTACCTGCCCCCTCTTATAGGCTTGTGGGCACCACTCCCATGGGAGACTGGATGAACCCTGCCAAGTCCCAGATACCTGCCCGCTGGGCATAGTTCCATGGGGAACAGGGACAGCAGCTTAGAGCTGGGATATTAAAAATGAGAGACCGCCCTAATCGGTTTGGCTCAGTGGATAGAGCGTCGGCCTGCGGACTCAAGGGTCCCAGGTTCAATTCTGGTCAAGGGCATGTACCTTGGTTGTGGGCACATCCCCAGTAGGGAGTGTGCAGGAGGCAGCTGATCGATGTTTCTCATCGATGTTTCTAACTCTCTATCCCTCTCTCTTCCTCTCTGTAAAAAATTAATAAAATATACTTAAAAAAAAGAGAGAGAGACCTTTGGAGGCTATTATCCGGGGCAGGGGTGAAGTGCTTAGGGTCTTCATGTGGACAGGGCCAGTATCATTCCCAATGGAAGACTCTTCACCTATCGCCCTGAGCCCAGTGTGGCTGAGCTTGCTCCTGCAGAGAGGACTGCTGGCTGCATCCAACCTGATCCTGCAGTGAGCCTCTCCGGGGGAATTAGAATTGGAGACTCTGGCAAAGACTGAGTGGTTTGCCTTTGAGGTAGGGGCCACTTTCCCCTCATTGAGTGCCTTACTACGTGATCCCTGTAAGGGACCCAGTAGCCCTGTCTTCCTGATCCCGGATGCCCCTGTGGAAGGGGCTATGGATATCAGCTAGCCTGGGTTCATCCTACAGTCTTCCTTCAGAAGGCTCTGGAGGAAGACCAACCAATTTTAGGGGGAAGCAGAGTAGCTGACAGGTAGAGGCAGAACTCGGGGAGCCTCTGTCATTTTACAGGTCAGCCCCCAGCTCTCAGCTGGAGGAAGATGACCTTTTTACAGAGGTTAGCCCCTCCCACACACACCCAGGTCCAGTAAATGCATACACAAACATTGAACAACATGGCAACTCCAGACAGGTAGCCCAAAGCCAGTAACACACAATGTCTGACAGCGACCTGTACCTGAACCCAACCCAAGTAACTCAGAACCAACACAACCAGTGGTGGGCTTCAGACCACATGAGAACTTGACCCAATGAGGCACACAAGCAGCACACCCAGTGGGGGATTCCAGCAGGTACCAAATCCTACTGGGAACAACTCCACCTTGGGGCACAACCCCTGCTCAGCATCTCATGTACAATGATGCAGATTTACCCTTATAGTCAACCAGCCTGAAGGGCTAACTCCACTCATGAAGGGCCGACAACATTTAAGACTCACCTATAACAACAGAGGGTGCACATAATTCCCAAGAAACATTCTTGGAGCACTGAGCTCAGGTGATTGGAAGATTGTGCCACTGAGCTCAAAAGACACCTTTATCATAAAGCCATCATAACAAGTTTTGGAGTCATAACAGATCTACCTAAAATGGAGAGACAAAGAAAAATGTCCTAAATGAAAGCAACCCAAATACTAAACACAGAGTTTAAAACAATGGATATAAGGATGCTCAAGGACCTTAGGGGAAGAATGGATGATCTTGTGAGAACTTAAGGAGGTAGTAAGAACCCCAAAGAGCATAGAAACCATAAAAAAGAACCAGTCAGAAATGAAGAATACAATATCTGAAATGCATTCATGAGAAGGAATCAACAGCAGATTAGATGAAGCTGAGGATCAATTCAGCAAATTAGAGGGCAAGATAACAGTAAGCACCAAAGCAGAGCATCAAAAAGAAAAGAGAATTAAAAGAAATGAGGGAAATATAAGAAACCTCTGGGACAACATCAAGTGTAACAACATACGCATTATAAGGACACCAGAAGGAGAAGAGAGTGAGCAAGGAGTAGAGAATCTGTTTGAAGAAACAATGGCAGAAAACTTCTCCACATGGTGAAGGAAAACTTCACACAAGTTCAGGAAGCACAGAGAGCTCCAATCAAGATGAACTCAAAGAGACTCACACCAAGACACATAATAATTAAAATGGCAAAGCTTAAAAACAAAGAGAGACTCTTAAGGGCAGCAAGAGAGATGTAGTACCTGTGAGAGAGCTCCTATATGACTGTCAACTAATTTTTCAAGAGAAACACTTCAGGCCAGAAGGGATTGGCAAGAAATATTTCAAGTAATGAAAAGCAAGTTACTGCAACCAACACTACTCTATCCAACTAGGTTAGGCTATCATTTAAAATTGAAAGGAAAATAAAAAGCTTCCCAGACCAAAAGAAAAGAAGAAAAAAGGCTGAAGGAGTTCATTACCACTAAGCTATATATATAAATATCTCCTTGCCCAAGGATATTTTTTTCCATTGATTTCTAGAGAGAGTAGAAGAGGAGGTGGGGGAGAGAGAGAGAAACATCGATGTGAGATGTTTTTGGTATGTGCCATTGACCAGGAATCGAACCCATAACACTTCAGTACACGGGCTGGCACTCTAACCACTTAGCAACACAGGCCAGGGCCACTAAACCAATACTGCAAGAAATGTTAAAGGGACTGCTAGAAGAAGAATATGAAATAGAGAAATGCAGGTATAAAGGAAAAATGGCAGTCAATAAGTACCTATCAATAACAACCTTAAATGTAAATGGATGAAATGCTCCAATCAGTAGGGTAGCTGAGTGGGTAAGAAAACATGAGCCATATATTTGCTGTCTGTAAGAGACCCACCTCAGAACAAAAAATATACACAAGCTAAAAGTGAAGGGATGGAAAAAAATATTCCATACAAATGGAAACAAACAAACAAGAAAAGTGGGGGTAGCAATACCTATAAATATCTGCCAAAAATGGACTTCAAAACAAAGGCCAGGACAACCAAGATGGCAGCATAGGTAAACACCTGAACTTGTTGCCTCGCACAACCACATTAAAACTACAACTAAAAGACAAAACGAGTATCACCTAGAACCACGGGAAGGCTGGCTGAGTGGAAATTCTACAACTAGAAGGAAAGAGAAAAGCGCATTGAGTCTGGTAGAAGGTGCAGAGGTGTGGAAGTGTAGAGATATGGAGGGGCACATGAAAGGGGCTTACAGTTGGGTATGCTGTTGTCTTTTTCAATCAGGAGGGAGATACAAACTCCCGACTGCTCTGAACTCCAGTTCCAGGCAAGAATTTGGGGATCCAGACTCATACGGAGAGAAACTGTACTGTCTGGCATTGGACCGGAATATGAGGGTGGCTTTCTCGCAGAGTTGCTTGCAGCATTCATTGTTCCTGCACAGGGCCATGGGACACAGACCCCGGGACCTCTCCAAGGCAAAGCAGACTGGCAGCCATTACGGTTTGCTCCACCCTGGTGATTCCCTGAGACCCTGTCCCACCCAATTTACAACCCCACCCAAGCTGTGTGCAGAGGCTTTTGCATACGAATGGCCTGGCCTTTCTCCACCTAAAAACCTGTCAAACTGTAGCTGGGTCAGAGAACCTCAGAGCTTCCAAAAGAAGGCCTAAGGCTTGTCAGCAGCCTGCATTACTTCACAGCTGTGTCTCATCTGGGCACCTCCAAACCCGAAATAAATAGGAGGAATCTGCAGATCTCTTTGTAGCTCCTGCTGGGTGGCCTCAGGCAGTGGCTGACTTTGCACCTCCTTGGAGATCCAAGAGCCAGTCTACCCAGTGGTCAGAGTGAGACCATCCAATGATCATAGATGATAAAATCCTCAACAAAATATTAGCAAATCGGATTTAACAATATATTAAAAAGATCATACACCATGACTAAGTGGGATTTATTCCAGGGATGTGAGTCTGTTACAATATTCTCAAATCAATAAATGTGATACATCACATAAATTGAAAGACAAAAATCACATGATCATATCAATAGACACAGAAAAAGCACTTGACAAAATCCAACAACCATTTTTTATAAAAACTTTCAGCAAAGTGAGAGGGATCATACCTCAACATAATAAAGGCCATATGTGACAAACTTATAGCCAACATTTCATACTTGATGGACAAAACTAAAACCATTTCCCATAAGAACAAGAATAAGACAGGGATGCCCACTTTCACCCACTTTGATTCAACATAGTACTGGAAGTCCTAGCCACAGTGACCAGACAAGAAGAAAAAATAAAAAGCATCCAAATTGGAAAGGAGGAAATAAAACTCATTCCCAGATGTCATGATATTGTACACAGAAAATCCTAAAGACTCCCCCAAAAAACTACTAGATTTAATAAATGAATTAAGCAATGTAGTAGGATACAAAATCAACATGCAGAAATCAATGGCATTTTTTATACACCAATAATAAACTCTCAGAAAGAGAACTAAAAAAAAAATCACATTTACCATTGCAACAAAAAAATTAAGATATTTAGGAATAAACTTAACCGAGGAGGTAAAAGACCTGTACTTATCAAATTACAGGACATTGAAAAAAGAGGTAGAAGAAGATACAAACAAGTGGAAGAATATACCATGTTCATGGATTGCTAGAATTAACATCATTACAATGTCCATATCACCCAAAGCAATTTTATAGAACCAGTGCAATTCCTATTAAAATACCAGTGGCATATTTCACAGATCTAGAACAAATACTCCAAAAATTTACATGGAACCAAGAAAGACCCCAAATAGCTGCAGCAATCTTGAGAAAGAAGAGCAAAGTTAAAGGGATCACAATACCTGACATCAAATTATGCTACAAAGCCATTGTAATCAAAACAGCCTGGTACTGGCATAACAACAAGCAATAGATCAATGGAATAGAATAGAGAGCCAAGAAATCAGGCCATGCTTTTATGGTCAATTGCTATTTGACAAAGAAGGCAAGAGCATATAATGGAGTAAAATAATCTCTTCAATAAATAATGTTGGGAAAATTGGACAGGAAAATGCAAAAAAAAAAAAACAGAGTGAAAGAAAGAAAAAGAAACTAGACCAGGGGTTCTCAAACTACGGCCTGCGGGCCACATGCGGCACGCCGAAAACATTTATCCGGCCCGCCGGGTGTTTTTGCCACCGCTGCCTGTTGCTTAGCAGTCGACTCATCCCAGGCCCGCAGTGCGCATGTGTGGAATGTGCGCCGCACTCTCCGACTCCCCTCCTTCTCTCTGTCTCTCCACGACTCCTCTCAGTCTCGGTGTGATGAATGAGTCACGAGCTTGCCTGTGCACGGCCTGCTGCTGCCTGAGGACCAAGGTAAGAACAAGTTAGGATTTATTTTTTTTTGAAGTTAGGAGGTCTATTTTTTTTTTTATTTTGCAGTTAGTAGGGCCTCTTTTTTTGAAGTTAGGAGAGCCTTTTTTTTTGAAGTTTTGTTTTTTTACTTCAAAATAAGATATGTGCAGTGTGCATAGGAATTTGTTCATAGTTTTTTTTTTTTAAACTATAGTCCGGCCCTCCAATGGTCTGAGGGACAGTGAACTGGCCCCCTGTTTAAAAAGTTTGAGGACCCCTGAACTAGACCATTAACTTACACCATACAGATGAATAAACTCAAATGGATATAGTACTTTAATGTAAATCTCGAAACCATAAAAATCCTAGAAGTAAATATATGCAGTAATATCTCAAACATCTCTCATAGTAATATTTTTGCTGACATATCTCCTTGGGCAAGGGAAACATAGGAAACCATAAACAAATAGGACATCAAACTAAAAAGCTTCTGCATAGGGAAAAATATCAACAAAATAGAAAGGGAACTCATCCCACCATATGGGAGATACATGCCAATGATACATCTGATTAGGGGTTAATTTTCAAAATACATAAAGAACTATGACAATCCATTTTTTTTAAAATGGGCAAATGACCTGAATAGATAGTTCTGCAAGGAGGACATAGGGCTGGCCAATAGACATATGAAAAACAGTTCAAGGTTGCTAATCATCAGAGAGATGCAAATTAAAATCACAATGAGATAACACCTCACACCTGCCAAAATGGCTACCATCCTATATAATAAAAGCATAGTATACAAATTGTCCCCTCAACCAGGAGTTCGACCAGGAGTTCTTCTGGGAGTTTGACCAGGGGGCGGGGCCGGCTGGGGGAAGGCAGGGAGTACCTGGCCGGCAGTGCCAGCCACTAGGGACCCTACCAGTGCACGAATTTTGTGCACTGGGCCTCTAGTCAGTAAATAAACAGCAACTCTTGGCAAGGATGTAGAGAAACGAGAGCCCTCATGAACTGTTGGTGAGAATGCAGATTGGCATAGCCATTGTGGAAAACAGTATGGAGTTTTCTCAAAAAAATTAAAAATGGAACTGCCTTACTACTCAGCAATTTCACTTCCAAAAAGCTGGAAACACAAATTCAAAAGAATATATCCACCCCTATGTTCATTGCAGTGGTATTTACAATAGCCAATATTCAGAAGCAGCCCAAGTACCCATCAATAGATGAGTGGATAAAAAAGCTGTGGTACATTTACACAATGGAATACTACTCAACTCTTAAAAAGAAGGAACTCTTACGTTTTGTGATGGCGTGGATGGACTTGGAGATTACTATGCTAAATGAAATAAGCCTGTCAGTGAAAGACAAATACCATATGATCTTACTTATATGTGGAATTTAATGAACAAAATAAACTGATGAACAACAGAGGCATGGATACATGGAACAGACTGATAGCTGTTGAGAGGAGGGGGAGACTGGATGAAAGAAGGTGAAGGGATTAGCCAAAGAACATCTATCCATAACCCATTGACACAACAGTGTGGTGATGGCTAGAGGGAAGGTGGGTGGGGTCTGGGTGGAGGTGGGCAAAGGGTTGGGCATTGGGGACATCTGTAATTGTGTCAACAATAATAATAAAGTTAAAGATAAATAAATAGGGTAATGGCTTTGGAATTGAAAATGCCTTTGAGAATACAAGAAGGCAGGACTTGTATTGATTCCTTGTTTGGGAAAGGAGAGGGGAGCAGTTAAGGAAAATGTGGAGATTTTAAAGGACTAATAACACTTCTGTCTTCTCCCTGGTTAGGAACCAGTTGATACAACTTATTGGAGATAGGTAGTTGAAAATCAAAGCATTCATCCTTTAACTCTTAAAACAGATTTAGGAATCTGACGTATGTCCGTGGTTCCGTTGGGCCTCTGTAGATTTGATAGATGAATAATCCAGACACAGTAAACTGAACCCGACAGGCATGGGATGAGCCTGTGACTGAGCATGTTGCAAGAGCAGAGCAGAGCTCATCCTTTCTACGAGTAAGGCAAGTTGGAAAGCCAGAGGGGAGGAATGTATGGAGCTGGGCATTTTGGTCAACCAGGTGAGTTTTGCTCCTGGAGAGAAGTGAGTGAGGAGATTGATGTGACGTTGGGCTCTCAGGAAATACGATTTTGAGATGGAGATTAGTGTGCAGGGAGTACTGTGTGGAGTGACAGCTGTGAAGGGGAAGAAACGAGGCAGGATTGTGTAGATGGAAAAGGTTAGCTGCAGAGCACTTCTTCAGGAACCTGTTCTGTGCCTACAGGGACAGAGATGGGAGATCCTTTATTGCTTTCCCGCATTGGGACAGGCGGGCAGGGTCTTTATACCTCTGCATCTGTCAGTCATTGGGATGTGGCTACCTGGGAAGGGGGTGTCATCTTGGGCGAGGTAGAGACAGCTGAGGATGATATGGATGTGACTTTACAACATCCTTCAGAAACACCCAAACTCTTTCTTCTTTTCTCTGCTGGGGACTGGGTTTGACATTGTGTCTTCTCTGGAGCCAAAAGCCTGGGCAATTCTGTTCCCTCTAAGAGAGAACAGTTTTTGGACTAGGGTGTCATGGTGGATGGTAGTACCATTTACTGAGAAACGTAAGGGGGAGAGGTGGCAGGATCCTTGAAATAAAACCAAGGAAGAATGTACAAGAGGGAGAGAAGGATATCAAGTGATCCCAGCAGTTATCCCATATTCCTCTTCTGTACCATGTTCTAGGACAGTGGCATGGAGAGACCCTGTCTTTTCTCCTTCCTTCCTTCCTGCCTTGTGGTGTTCCTTTACATCCTTGGGACCATTGCTCAGTGGATGCAATGCAAATTGAGTCCTCCTCCATTTCTCTGCCTGTCTATTATTGAATAGAACTTCCTTGGAACCAGCAATAGAGAAAAGAAAAGCACGGACAATTTCTCCATAGTTTTGTAAATGTATTTTCCCCAGAGCTTTGGAAACCACCAAAGCTGTCTCCATACTGTTAGGACAGTGGAGTCTGGCAGTGGGCTACCCAGCTCTACAAGTGCTTAAGTAAAGCCATCAAATGGCAGCCACCTTACTAAATATCCTATTTTTATTTTGTCTGATAAAGTTTTCTCAGCATTTCATAGTTTTGCAGTATAAATATGGCATTAAGCATTTTGCAGGGCTTGGGACGTGTGGCAATCACTGCTATTCTCATTCCCAGGTCTTTTAAGTTCATAATATGATCAGCAGTTCATTCCCTACGTGAAGCCTAATTGTGAATGTTTTTATGTCTATGTGTGCATGTTTTTGGCGAGTGGTAACTGTCTTCTGAGTCATTAATGTGAATGCATTGAACTTATTATTAAACTTCCCGGAATGAAAATGGGGCAAAATGAGATACCATTTGTGTTCTTGGCTAACTTTTTCTTTTTTTCATTTCATTTAGATGGAGGTCTGCTTATTATAACTCTAAATTGTATCAGATTGTTTTTTAGTAAATTGCCACTGCTCAAATAGGCCAGATCAAGACATTTATAGCCAATTAGGAACAGGATGTTTGAGATGTTTAGTGATGTTCTCCGGATGACCTGTTTTCTGTTTTCTGTTTATTTTGTTTTATTTTTGTTTTATGATCATGTTGGCTTTTCCATTAAACTATAACCTTAATTGAGTTGTCTTAGTTAATAGAACATTGACCAGATCCACTTCTCTAAGTCCCAGCCTCTCCGTATTCCACCCCCACCCCCAGTTCTCCTATTGGGTCCCAACCTCAGCATGGAGTGAAGGGAATTCTTAGGTCTGTGCCTTTCAGATATATGATTCCAAGACAGGCACACTGTATTTCAATCTAAATTGCCTGGATAGTGCTCCTTGGGACCTTTAGGGGACAAATCCCTGTGAAAAGTAAATTTAAACAGTAATGTCTACAGTGGGGTATATTTCTTAGTGAACCGCCACCGGTAAGGGCTATGTGGATGTCTGTACTACATGTGGCAGCATGATCTCTACATCTGTTTTGAAGTTCAGTTGTTGCCAAGACCACATGTGCATTCTTTAAGGGGCTGACATCCATCCCTCCCAGAATCCAGGCACTGTAAACTGGTAACTGTAACTGGCTTACTCTTTCTGACTTAGAGATTTGTTATACTTTGTCTTGGTTTGACTGTTGTTCCTATTAGTTCTAGTTCTGTTTAATATTGGCAACACTGGGTTTTTTATAAACCAGCAGCATGGCAAAAGAACCTGGCATATTTGAACCCATAAATCTTGATTTCTAGGTCTTTTAAAAGCTTTGTGGTTTAAATAGAGCTTTACTCTATGGTAGATAGAAGTCGTACTTGTGAAAATCCTGGCTATCAGAAGGCTTTCATATTTCAACTGGAACTAAAAAGTAACCTCAGATGAGTCACTGTTTTAAGAATCAGAAAATCCAGATCTCTTCTGGCTTTGCTAGTGAGATCTTTCATAAGTTACATACTCTCATTGACATCTCTTTAAAAAAGGATAACAAGTACTATATGACGACATGTACATCCAGTAGCTAAGTAATCAAATTCATAGAAACAGGAAGTAGAGCAAGGGCTGGAGGAGGCGGGGGGGGGGGGGGGGGGCGAGAGTTGTTTAGTGGGCCTGCGCTTTCAGTTTTGCAAGAAGAAAATGTTCTGGAGATCTTTTACACAACAGTGCAAATATACTTAACACTGCTGCATGTACGTATAATTAAAAATGGTTGTGCTGGTAAGTTCCCTATTATATGTTTTTACCACAATTTAGAATACATCTTTAACTGGATAGTGTTACTGTTAATTAAATGCTTATTTTGTGCCTTCAATGTGTTACCTCATTAAATATTCATAAGCCCATGAAGGTAGGTAATATTATCTTATAGGTGAAAGAACTTAGGTCTATAGAAGTAATGTACTAGCTAGTAAATGGCAGACCATTTTGGACCTAGATGTGACTCTAAAGCCACTCAAAAAATATAATACCACCATCTAAACTTAAGCCAGGTTACCTTGAAGTCTTTTTAGCACTGATATATGTGATTCTATGATTCTGCAGAGACCCTCCAAGTGAGAAAAAAGTTTAAAGATTTAGGTGTTCAGAGGCTACCCCTTTATCATTTACAGTAAATAAAAATTGCCATATTAGATTTAGTCTTTGTACAGCAGGACCAAGTGGTGTTTATGGGAGGCCAAGATGTTGTTCAAATGTTAGAAAAGTTAAGGTGTTAATAGTGAGTACTTCTGTGGAAAGAGTTGGTAGAGAGTCATAATGGCTTTCACCTTTTCATTGTATTTTTTGTGCTTTTTTTTTTTTTTTAAATATATTTTATTGATTTTGTAACAGAGAGGAAGGGAGAGAGATAGAGAGTTAGAAACATCGATGAGAGAGAAACATTGATCAGCTGCCTCCTGCACATCTCCCACTGGGGATGTGCCCACAACCCAAGTACATGCCCTTGACCGGAATCGAACCTGGGACCTTTCAGTCCGCAGGCCGACGCTCTATCCAACGAGCCAAACCGGTTTCGGCTTTTTCTGCTTTTTAATAAGTGTAACTTCTGTTTTGGGTTGAATTGTGTTCCCCAAATTCTTTTGTTAAAGTCTTAACCCCAGTACCTTAGAATGTTGACCTTATTTGTAAATATGATCATTGCACATATAATTAGGATGAGGTCTGCTGGAGTACATTAAGCCCCTAATCCAATATGAGTTGGTGTCTAAATAAAATGGGAATATTTGGAAAAAGAGACATGCACAAAGGGACAACCTCATGTGAAGGTGAAGGCAGAAATCGGGTTGATATTTCTATAAGCCAAGGAATCCCAAGTACAGCCAGAAAACCACCAGAAGCCAGGGAGAGGCATTAAATAGATTATTCTTTACAGTCTCAGAAGGAACCAACCCTGATGACATCTTGTTCTCAGACCTCTAGCATCCAGAACTGTGAGATAATACATTTCTATGGTCTATCTAAGCCACTCAGTTTGTGGTACTTTATTACACAGTCCTAGCACTCTAATAAAACTTTTAAAATGGAAAAAAAAAATGGGGAGAGGGAGTTAGCTGTGGTTCCTGGGAGTTTATCCCAAGTGATATTAAAATTAAAAAAGGATCTTTAACACGTGATGCTTATTGTAATAATTTTCATAATTTGAAATAATGGAAAGCAATCTGAATGTCTAGGCATCAGTGAATAACCAAATTATAGCATGTGAACTTGATGAAATAGTATGTTGTCATTTTGTATAGCCAATGAAATAATGTTATAAACGTGTATAACATAAATAAAAAGTTGCATGTAAAATTGTTTATATAAAATGATAACTAACAGCTGTGCAAAATATACATACATCAACCAAGATTAGAAGAACACAGAAAATAAAAAAGCTTTGTTAGGATAGCGGAATCTAGGTAGATTTTTTAAAAATGTTTTTTATTTGTTGATTTTATTACATAGAATTATGATGTATTATTGTGTTATAATATCTTCTCAAAATCAACTTTATTTTTTTTTAAATTTATTGATTTCAGAGAGCAAGAGAGAGGGAGAGACAGAAACATCAATGATGCGAGAGAATCATTGATTGGTTGCCTCCTGCACGCCCCCTACTGGGGATCGAGCCTGCAACCTGGGCATGTGCCCTCAGCCAAAATCGAACCTGGGACCCTTTAATCCGCAGGCCGATGCTCTATCCATGAGCCAAACCAGCTAGGGTAAAAAAAATCAGCTTTATTGAGGCAAATTTTAGATGCTATAAAATGTACCCTTTTAAAGTGTACTATTTGGTAGTTGTTTGATTGTTTGTTTGTTAATCCTCACCAGAGGATATTTTTTTCCATTGCTTTTCAGAGATAGTGGAAGGCAGGGTGAGAGGGGAAAAGAGAGAAATATTGATGTGAGAGACGCATCAACTGATTGCCTCCTGCACGCACCCTGACCAGGGGACGAGGAGCAAACCTGCAACTCAGGTACATGCCTTTGACTGGGAATTGAACCTGCAACCTTTCAGTGTGCAGGCCAACCCTCTGACATTGAGCAGTACCAGCCAGGGCGCTATTTGGTAGTTTTGACAAATGTATACATCCTTGTAACCACTACTAGAAATCAAGAAATGAAACATTTCCAATACAAGGGAATAGAAACAAGGGAGATATAGAGAAAACAAAGATAAAATGGCTGTAGTAAGTCCTTATATACCAACAATCACCCTAAATGTAAAAGGACTAAATTAACCAATCAAAAGGCACAGAGTAGCAGTGTGGGTTAAAAAATAAGACTGGACTATATGTTGCCTTCAGCAGACCCATCATGGCTACAAAGACAAACATAGGCTCAAAGCGAAGGGGTGAAAGATGATACTCCAAGCAAATGGCATCCTAAGAAAAATTAGTGTAGCCATACTTATATCAGACAAAATAGTTTTCAAGATAAAAATGTTAACAAGAAACAATAATAGAAATGTAATAATGATGAAGGGGGTAATTCATCAGAAGACATAGCATTTATCAATATACACTGAGTGGCCAGATTATTATGACCACCTGACGTTTGTAGGCAAATTAGCTATAATTTCGCACTGAAGTTGCTAGAGGGCCAGACCATTATAAATAGGGAAGCAGGTTGTTTACCACGACAGTAGAAGTGATTTTTTTCTGAAGATATGGGTAAACAACACGATTTAACAGCCTTTGAATGTGGGATATATTTGAACGTGAGTGGCCAGATTATTATGACCACCTGACATTTGTAGGCAAATTAGCCATACACTGCATCGTATCGGATATGGAAGCTGAAGGCCTGTTTGACCTTTGCTGTCTGCAGTTACCAAGATAAAACGTCTCCCATTTGCACAGGAACACAAGGATTGGACAGTTGAGCATTGGAAAAAAGTCATGTGGTCAGATGAATCACGTTTCCAGTTGCATCATGCAGATGGCAGAGTGAGAATTTGGCGGAAACAGCATGAAAGCATGCACCCCACATACATGAGTACAACCCTTCAAGCTGGTTGTAGGGCGATGTTATGATTTGGGGCATGTTTTCCTGGCATGATTTGGGCCCTTTAATTCATGTGGAACAACGTCTGAATAGCACAACATACCTAAGTATCATTCCTGATCAAGTTCATCCTATCATATTGATGGCGTATCCCAATGGAGATGGCTTCTTCCAACAAGACAATGCGCCATGCCACAGTGCTCATATTGTGCAGGAGTGGTTTCAAGAACATGAGGGAGACATTACCTTGCTTAGGTGGCCCCCACAATCACCAGATCTCAATCCAATTGAGCATTTGTGGGACGAAGTTAAAAGAGGCATCAGGCAGCTGGTTCCACAACCATCAAATCTCACAGAACTGGACAGTGCTATTCATCAGGCATGGTGTCAGATTTCTTGCATCACCTTTCAACATCTCGTGGAGTCAATGCCAAGAAGAATCGCTGCAGTATTGAAGGCAAAAGGTGGCCCAACGAAGTACTGATGGGTGGTCATAATAATCTGGCCAGTCATAATAATCTGGTCACTCAGTGTATATATTAGAGGCCTGGTGCACAACATCCTTTTTTAACAAATCCCTATCCTAAGATACATTTTTATTGATACTTGAGAGAGAGGGGGAAACAGCTTGGTTGCCTCCAGTATGCACCCTGACCGGGGATCAAACACAAAACAGGTGTGTGCCCCAACTGGGGCAGAATTTCCTTCCCTTTAAGACTAAAAAATATTCTATGGTGGGTGTATAAATTTGTATATGTATATGTGTATTGGCATATATATATATACACACACACACACATATACACATATATATACACATATATATACACACACACACATATACATACACACACACACTCCCTTTTAAAGTTTATTAAGGCTTGTTTTCTAGCTTAATGTGTGAATTGTGGAGAATGTGCATTTGAAAAAAAATGTGTTTTCTTCGTTGTTGGGTGGAGGTCCCATTAGTCTAGTGTTTTCAGGTTCTGTGTTTCCTTAATGATTTTATGTCTTGTTATTCTGTCTATTATGGAAAATGGGATGTTGGAATATCTTACTACTGTTATAAAGCTATCTATCTTCCTTCAGTTCTATCAGTGATAATTTGCTTCATGTAGGAGCTCTGATGTTTACAGTTGTTATGTTTTTTGGTGAATTGGCCATTTTATTATTATACCAGAGGGCCTGGTGCACGAAATTCGTGCATGGGGGGCGGGGGATGTCCCTCAGCCTGGCCTGCACCCTCTCCAATCTGGGACCCCTCGGGGGATGTCCAACTGCCGGTTTAGGCCCGATCCTAAACCAGGAGTTGGACATCCCTCTCACAATCCGGGACCGCTGATCCTAACCACTTGCCTGCCTGCCTAATTGCCCCTAACTGCTTCTGCCTGCCAGCCTGATCGCCCACAACTGCTTTTCCCTGCTATGACCTGCCTTCTCTGCGCGAGGTGGTGGAGACGCTGGGACCGGCCTCCTCTGCGCCGCATGGAGCCACGGGACCTCCAGGCCTCACTGTGTGGAGCAGCCGCCAGGCCCTGTGCATGCAGCCATCTTGTGAGGACATCAGGGCATGATGCGTGAGGGCGTGACGCCACTTGGGCTATTATTAGTATCCTATATAATAAAACCCTAATATGCAAATTGACCAATCGGCAGAACAACTGGTTGCTAGGATGTGCACTGACCACCAGGGGGCAGATGCTCAACGCAGGAGCTTCACCCTAGTGGTCAATGTGCTCCCACAGGGGGAGCGCTGCTCAGCCAAAAGCCAGGCTCACAGCTGGCGAGCACAGCGGCCGTGGGAGAGCCTCTCCTGCCTCTTCTGCAGGCAGGCGGTAAGGAATGAGGGCTCCTGGACTGCGAGAGGGCGTGGGCTGTGCTGAGGTCCCTTCGATTTTCGTGTGCTGTGTCACATATAGAAATTTTTTGATATTTGCAACCATAGTAAAACAAAGCTTTATATATACAGTGGGGCCTTGACTTACGAGTGTCCCGACTAATGAGTTTTTTGAGATACCAGCTGTCTCTCAGCAGATTTTTTGCATTGAGTTGATAGAGTAATTTGAGTCAATGAGCTCCTTAACAAGCTCCTTAACCAGCTTGGTCTCAGAACGAATTAAACTCGTAAGTCAAGGCCCCACTGTATATTTTTTTGTTGTTGTTGTTCCACTTATTTATTCATTCATTGGTTTATTCTTTTTTTTTTAATCTTTAATTTCTTTATTGGTTAGGGTATTACAAATGTGTCCTTACCCCTATTAACCCCCAACCACCCCCTCACCCCCCCACTCATGCTCTCACCCCCCTGTTGTCCATGTTCATTGGTTTGGCTTATATGCATGCATACAAGTCCTTTAGTTGATCTCTTCCCCTTACCCCCGGCCTCCCCTACTTTCCCTCTGGGGATTGATAGTGTGATCACTGTTTCTCTGTCTTTGGATCTGTCCCTGTTCATCAGTCTGTGTTGTTCTCTATATTCCACAAATGAGTGAGATCATGTGGTATTTATCTTTCTCTGACTGGCTAATTTCACTTAGCATAATGCTCTCCAGTTCCATCCATGCTGTTGCAAATAGCAAGAGTTCCTTCTTTTTTACCGCAACGTAGTATTCCATTGTGTAGATGTACCATAGTTTTTTAATCCACTCATCTGTTGATGGGCACTTAGGTTGTTTCCAAATCTTAGCTATGGTGAATTGAGCTGCTATGAACATAGGGGTACATATATCCTTTCTGATTGGTGTTTCTGATTCCTTGGGATATATTCCTAGAAGTGGGATCACTGTGTCAAATGGGAGTTCCATTTTTAGTTTTTTGAGGAAACTCCATACTGTTCTCCACAGTGGCTGCACCAGTCTGCATTCCCACCAGCAGTGCAGAAGGGTTCCTTTTTCTCCACATCCTCTCCAACACTTGTATGTTGATTTGTTGATGGCAGCCATTCCGGCAGGTGTGAGATGATACCGCATTATCGTTTGATTTGCATCTCTCGTATAATTAGTGACTTTGAGCATATTTTCATGTCTTTCGGCCTTCTGTATGTCCTCTTTCGAAAAGTGTCTATCTAGGTCCATTGCCCATTTTTTGATTGGATTGTTTATCTTCCTGTTGTTAGGTTGAATGAGTTCTCTTTAAATGTTGGAGATTAAACCCTTATTGGTGATATCATTGGCAAATATGTTCTCCCATGCAGTGGGCCTTCTTGTTGTTTTGTTGATGGTTTCCTTTGCTGTGCAAAAGCTTTTTATTTTGATGTAGTCCCATTTGTTTATTTTCTCTTTAGTTTCCATTGCCCTAGGAGCACTATCAGAGAAGAAATTCCTTCGGCATATGTTTGCAATTTTGCTGCCTGTGGATTCCTCTAGTATTTTTATGGTTTCCCGTCTTACATTTAAGTCTTTTATCCATTTTGAGTTTATTTTTGTGTATGGTGTGAGTTGGTGGTCTAGTTTCATCTTTTTGCATGTATCTGTCCAATTTTCCCAACACCATTTATTGAAGAGACTGTCTTGACTCCATTGTATACTCTTGCCTCCTTTGTCGAATATTAATTGGGCATAGTGGTTTGGGTTGATTTCTGGGTTCTCTATTCTATTCCATTGATCTATATGTCTGTTCTTGTGCCAGTACCAAGCTGTTTTAAGAACAGTGGCTTTGTAATACAGCTTGATATCTGGTATTAAGATCCCACCTACTTTGTTCTTCTTTCTCAGGATTGCTGCAGCTATTTGACGTCTTTTTTATTCCAGGTGAATTTTTGGAGAGTTCGTTCTAGATCTGTGAAATATGCCATTGGTAATTTAATGGGGATTGCATTGAATCTATACATTGCTTTGGGTAGTATGGACATTTTGATGATGTTGATTCTACCAATCCATGAACACGGTATGTTCTTCCATCTGTTTATGTCTTCCTCTATCTCTTGTTTCAGTGTCCTGTAGTTTTTCGCATATAAGTCTTTTACCTCCTTAGTTAAGTTTATTCGTAGGTATCTTAATTTTTTTGGTGTGATGGTAAATGGGATTGCTTTTTTAGTCTCACTTTCTGTAAGTTCACTATTGGTGTAAAGAAATGCCATAGATTTCTATGCATTAATTTTGTATCCTGCTACATTGCTGAATTCATTTATTAAGTCTAATAATTTTTTGATGGAGTCTTTAGGGTTCTCTATGTACAGTATCATGTCACCTGCAAATAAGGACAGTTTTACTTCTTCTTTTCCAATTTGGATGCCTTTTATTTCTTCTTCTTGTCTGATTGCAACGGCTAGTACTTCCAGTACTATGTTGAACAGGAGTGGCGAGAGGGGGCATCCCTGTCTTGTTCCTGTTTTTAGGGGAAATGGTTTTAGTTTTTGCCCATTGATTATGATGTTGGCTGTGGGTTTGTCATATATGGCTTTTATTATGTTGAGGTATGATCCTTCTATTCCCACCTTGCTGAGAGTTTTTATCAAGAAAGGGTCTTGGATTTTGTCAAATGCTTTTTCTGCATCAATTGATACGACTACATGGTTTTTATCTCTCAATTTGTTTATGTGATGTATCAGGTTTATTGATTTGGGGATATTGTACCATCCTTGCATCCCTGGGATAAATCCTACTTGGTCATGGTGTATGATCTTTCTGATGTACTGCTGGATCTGATTTGCTAGGATTTTGTTAAGGATTTTGGCATCTATGTTCATGAGGGATATTGGCCTGTAATTCTCTTTCATTGTGTTATTTTTCCCTGGTTTTGGTATTAGGGTGATGCTGGCTTCATAGAATGAACTTGGAAGTGTTCCTTCCTCTTGAATTTTTTGGAATAGTCTGAGGATAGGTTTTAGTTCTTCCTTGAATGTTTGCTAAAACTCCCCTGTGAAGCTGTCTGGCCCTGGGCTTTTGTTTCCTGGAAGCTTTTTGATGACTGCTTCAATTTCTTCCATAGTTATTGGCCTATTGAGATTTTTAGATTCTTCCTGATTGAGTTTTGGAAGGTTGTATTTTTCTAGGAATTTGTCCATTTCCTCCAGGTTGTCTAGTTCGTTGGAGTAGAGTTGTCCATAGTATTTTTTAACAATCCTTTGTATTTCTGTGGGGTTTGTTGTTATTTCTCCTCTTTCATTTCTGATTTTATTTATTTGGTTCCTCTCTCTTTGTTTTTTAGTGAGCCTGGCTAGAGGTTCATCAATCTTGTTTATTCTTTCAAAGAACCAACTCTTGGTTTTGTTGATCTTTTCTATTTTTTTTTTTTCTTTTTTTTTGGTCTCTATGTTATTTATCTCCACTCTGATCTTTATTATTTCCTTCCTACTGCTTACACTGGGCTTTTCCTGTTGCTCTTTCTAACTCTTTGAGTTGTAGGGTTAGGTAATTTATTATCATTGTTTCTTGTTTTTTGCAGTAGGCTTGTAGAGTTATGACCTTCCCTCTCAAGATTGCTTTTGCTGTGTCCCATAGGTTTTGGATTGTTGTGTCTTCATTGTCGTTTCTTGCCATGATGTTTTTTATTTCTTCTTTGATCTCTCTGGTAACCCAGTCATTATTTAATAGCATGGTATTTAGTCTCCATGTGTTTGATTTTTTTGGATTGTTTTTATTATAGTTGATTTCCAGTTTTATGCCATTGTGATCTGAGAAGATGCTTGATATGATTTATATCTTCTTGAATTTGAAGAGACTTTGTCTGTTACCCAATATATGGTCTGTCTTTGAAAATGACCCATGTGCACTTGAGAAGAATGTATATTCTGTGGCTTTGGGGTGAAATGTTCTGAAGATGTCAATTAATTCCATCTGATCTAGAGAGTCATTTAGGATTGATGTTTCTTTGCTGATTTTTTGTTTAGAGGATTTGTCCCATGGTGATTGTGAGGTGTTAAAGTCCCCTACTATGATTGTAATGCTGTCAATCGCTCCCTTGATCTCCTCCAGAAGTTTTCTTATGTATTTGGGTGCTCCTATATTGGGTGCGTATATGTTTACCAGAATTATTTCTTCTTGTGGGATTGCTCCCTTTAGTATTATGAAGTGGCCTTCCTTATCTCTTGTTATGGCCTTCACTTTGAGGTCTATTTTGTCCGATATAAGTATTGCTACCACAGCTTTCTTTTCCTTTCCATTTGCCTAAAAGATATTTTTCCATCCCCTTACTTTCAGTCTGTGTGAGTCTCTTCTAATGAGGTGGGTCTCTTGTAGACAGCAAATGTATGGGTCATGTTTTTTTATCCATTCAGCCACTCGATGTCTTTTGGTTGGAGCATTTAGTCCGTTTACATTTAAAGTTGTTATTGAAAGGTACTTGTTTGTAGCCATTTCTTTTTTTGTGTGGCTGTTTTCTTTCTGAGCTTTTTATTTCTTCTTTTTACACCAGTCTCTTTAGCATTTCTTGCATGGCTGGCTTGGTGGTGATAAACTCCCTTAGCCTTTTTTTTCTAGAAGCTGCTCTGCTTGGGTATTTTTTCCTACCTTGTCTTCTAGCTCACTGATGCAGTCCTCTGCTTCTTCTAATCTACTGTTGATGCTTTCTATTGAGTTCTTTATAGCAGTGATGTCATTTTTCGTTTCTTCTTGGTTTTTCTTCATTTCCTCTTGGTTCTTACACATATTGTTGAATTTGTCTTCCATTCTTTTCATCCACTTGATGACCATTTCTCTGAATTCTTTCTCTGACAGGTTGCTTGCCTCCATTTCGTTTACTTCCTTTTCTGGTGATGCCTGTTTTTCTTTCATTTGCGGGCTGTTTCTCTGTCTCCCCATGATCTCTCTTCTCCAGATGTTTGGTTATGTAGTTCTCTCTCTGCTGCGTTGATTTAAAGGCACAAAATACAACACAACAAGGCACAACGCAGAAGGCACTGAACACAAATGTATTCATGATACTAATAACCCCAAATAAAGGTGACCACCAGAGTAAAGAGAATTAGAGTTTAAAGAAGAAAGAAGAGAAAAAGAAAAAAGAGAAAAAAATAAAAGAAAGGAGTGCAAAAATGAATTGGGAAAAGGAAAAAAAAAAAGTAAGAGAGAAAAGAAAGAGAATGAAATAGAAGAGGGGAAGAAACTATTTATATGGGAAGAAAACTCCATTGAACAGCCACTAATCCCAACAAATTCCAGCAACGGATCCCTGGAGATGAATGCAAACTACAAACAACAACTAATATCAAGCGAGGCGAGGGGAAACAGAAGCAAAAAAAAAAAAATAACCAGAAAAAAAACCAACAGAAAAATAAGAAAAAGCAAAACAATCTCACAAAGCATAAAACCCCCAATATACTCAACAATCAAGCAAACAACAACAAAACGACAGACGGAAAAAAAAAACTTTGGATAGCGAAGAAAGAGAAGAGAGAGGTGTATATGGATTTAGAGCAGGAGATTGGAAATTATATAAGTAGGGTGAAATTTTAACGCGGTAAATATAACGAATAGGGAAAATCTAAAGCAGGAATAGGGTAAGAGAAACAGGACAACAAAAGGCTAAAAGTGAGGAAGAGAGTTTTAGCATAAAGGTAAATTTGAGGTAGAGCAAAAGGATGCTAAAGGAAAGATGAAAATAGACTGTAGAACACTAATCCCAGAATATTCACCTTAACAAGACATGACCCAAAGGGAACAAAGCATTAATGTACTCACGGCACCGATAACCCCAATATAAGCAACCACCTGAGAAAAGATAATTAGGGGAGAGAAAAGAGAGCACAAATGATATCTAAGAGAGAGAAAAAAAGATAGAGAAAAGAAAAAGGAGAATATATATTTATGGAGAAAACACCACAGAGCCAATAGATAAACCAAACAAATACAAACACCAAACACTCAGTAAAGAGGGTGGGGGCAGAATCTGTAGAGGCTGAGCTGATATACAGGAAATAAGGTGAAGAATTGGATAAATATGGGGAGGACCTCAATTCAGTATAGAGGAAGTAGAAAAGGGATGAGTGGATAAGAAGAGAAAGAAGGGGAACAAAATAATATATTTACAAAAAAAAATTGATTTAAAAAATGGTATAAAATAGAAAATAGCAAGTAAAAATAAAATAAACTTGAATGATGAAAAAATAATTTGAAAAGTAGAAAATAAAGCAACAAACAAAAAAGGAAAACAAAGAAAAAAGGAAAAACAAGAGCAACAAAGAAAAAAAAAGGAAAACAAAGAAAAAAGCAAAAAAAAAAAAAAAACCTAACAAAATAATAATATAAAAATGGAAAATTGAAGTGTCAATCCTTTGGCTGACTTAAGATCCCAGTTTTTTGGAATGTCTGATTTTTTTCTGTTTCTGGGACTGAAAGCCAGACCCTGTTAACTCCCAGGGACTAATCAGATTATTTGAATCCTTTGTACCATTCAGGGTGGAATCTGGGTGTGGCTGTATTCCTTGCCTGGGAGTTGGAAGGAGGGGTTATAACTTCAGGAGAAAATGGCTGCCCAGGTCCTGGGCTCAGGCGTGACTCAGCACTCAATTTGCTGCCACCTCTCCTGGACCCCCTTCTCTCCCCAGCCTCTTCCCAGATTCCACTCGTCTGCACCTTCTCCTGCTCCTCAGCACGGATGAGTGTCTGTATCCGAAATGTCCTATGAACAGGGTTCAGTGAAAACAACCAAACAAACGTCGGCCGAAGAAGCTGGGAAGACTGAGTCTCTGTAAGCTCCTCTCTTACCAACACTGCATGGTCTGGTCAGCGCTTCAGGCTGTCCCCTCTGGGCTCAGTCTGTTATGCCCAGATTTCAAGATTCCCAAGAAACCACATCAGGGAGCCAGTCAATCCGATGCAAAAGCATAAGAATCTGTATTTCAAGCTAGCTCGGCTCCCCGTCCACCAGACTCACCAACACAACGGCAAACCAAGTGGCGAAGAGAGCGAACCCCGCCTAGAGACCGGTTATATAGGGGGGGTCGGAGTAAGGGGAGGAGAAAGGACTGTGCTCTGCCGATTGGCCAGGTGCAAGTCGATGTCTTGTTCCTGGGTGTGGCTAGCAGAGTCTTAGACTTCCGGGAAGAAGCTCCTTGCCAAACACGTGGCCAAGGTAAGATGGAGGACGTAGCCCTTACCCTGGGGCAAGGTGGAGGGCCTAGCCCTCGCCCTTTCACAGTCTTTGGTAATTATGGAGTCCAGATCTCAAATCACCCGGCGCTAACAGTCCTGCGGCTCTCCTTTCCCCCGTCAGAGGCTGTGCCTGTCCCAAGGGACGCGGCTGGGTGCGGCGCAGTTTCCCTCTGACCCTCTGAGCTCAGAGATCTGGCAAACTTTCCTGCCCAGAACCCTGGTTTTTCCCTTTCCAGGGGAACTCTGCCCTTCCCAGCTGCAAACTGTCTCACCAGCTGAGTCTGCTTCGTCAGTTCGGGGGTGGATATTATTCGTTTCAGCTGCTCATTCTATTTGCTCCGGGACAAGCCTTGGGACACATCTGCCTATTCCGCCGCCATCTTGTCTCTTCTGAAGATTTATATTTTTGGTATTTATTTTATATATTTAAATGCCATTTAACAAAGAAAAATCAACCAAAAAATGAGTTCACGTGTCACCTCTGACACGCGTGTCATAGGTTCGCCATTACTGCTCTAGTAGATATTCTTTTTTGTCTCTTGTACCAGTTTTTGAATTAAAGTCTATATTGTCTAATATGGTATAGCCACCCCTGTTCTCTTTTGCTGATGGTTTCCATGATTAATCTTTTACCATCCTTTTGCTTTTCAACCTATGCCTGTCCTTAGATCTATTGAGTCCCTTGCAGACAGCATATAGTTTGCTATTTTTTAAAATCTTTATTGTTGAAAGTATTATATATGTCTTTTTCCCCCCCATTGACCTCTTCTAGCCCACTCCTGCTTCCACCCCAGGTCTTCACCACCCGATTATCTGTGTCCATGGGTTATCCATATATGCATACAAGTTCTTTCGTTGATCACCCACCCACCCCTGCCTTTCCTCAGATTCAACAGTCCATTCCATGCTTCTATGTCTCTGGATCTATTTTGTTCATTAGTTTATTTTATTCAGTAGATTCCACATATGAGTGAGATCATGTGATATTTGGCTTTCTCTGTCTGGCTTATTTCGCTTAGCATAATACTTCCAGGTCCCATGAGGGGAAGGAACCAGTTAGAGTCAAGGGAAAGTGGAAGAAATGGCTCTTGTCCCAAGGCCACACAACTCAGTCACTGACACCTCCTGAGTCTGTCCAGACCTCTATATCCTGGCTCAGGCAGCTGATTTCTCAGCAGGGTGTGAGCTTCACATAGTGGGGGGACAGGAAGTCCGGAGAGTGGGTCTGTTGCATTCTCCCAGGCTGAGCCGTATGGAGGGGAGTACTCCACCCAAGAAAGATGGTATCTGCAGTGTAGGCAAAGAACACAGCTCAGGGATCCTGTGGCTGTCCCTTCAGCTCTCTCCCAAGAGCCTCAAACCCCAGTCTTTCCTGTTGGATCCCTAGTCTGCTCTGCCTCCCTCCACTAGAGCCCAGAGTAAGGGCTTCAAGCAGGGGTTTGTGTTGGCCCTTTAAGAGGGCTCCTGTATCTGTAGTGTAGTGCTGTCTCCGTTTTGGGCAGAATCCCCGCTGATTTTCACACCCAGGCGTCATATGGGCATCTCTTCCCAGCTCTGGTGCTCTGGGCTGGGAATTTGGCTTGGGGTTAAGACCCCGTGCTTCTCAGGGGGAACCTTTGTGCTGAGAGATCACTCCAAAATCTCAGCTGCCACCCGCAGGGGTGGGGCTAGGCCTTTTCACATCTCTGCCCTTTTTACCAGTCTCCATGTGGCTTCTTCTGTAAATCCTTGCTTATAAGTCTTCTCTTCAGCTAGTCATTAGTTGGTTAGTCAGGATGATTGTTGTATATTTCAGTTGTAATTCCATTTTGTTCCTTGGAGGAAGTGAGTGTAACATCTACCTACTCCACCAGCTTGGATCCCTCTCTTTTTTTCTGGTTCATAAGCTGGGACTTAAATACTTGATCTGAGACTTTTCTTCATTTATATTGTAAATCTTAAAGCTATATATTTTCCTCTAATCACTGCTTTAGTTGTTTCTCCTGATTTTTGATACATTGTGTTTTTTCTTTTCATTTTATATTTCCTAATTTTCCCATGTATCTTTTCCTTTGACTCATTGGTTATGTAGAAAAGTGTTATTTGATGTCCAATTATGTGAGGATTTTCCAGATAACTTTCTGTTAGGAATGTACAACTTAATTCTGTTGTGTCTGAATAAATATTTGTACTATATCAATCCTTTTTAATTTTCTGGGACTTGTTTTATGGTCTGCCTTGGTGACTGTTTCATGTATAATCGAAAATAACATTGGTGTGGCATTTTCTAGATATCAATTGGGCCATGATGGTGGTTGATAGTTGTTAGAGACTGTGAAGGGTCTGAGATTGTTTTGTCCTAACAAGTTGTCTGCCCCTGTTTTATGCCTGCTGGGAGAAGACATGGAACTCCTTTGTCAAAGACACAGGATTTCATTACAGCACAACGAACTTTGATGTTCATGTCTATTCTCCATGTCCGCCATGTCCCATGGGGGAAATGCAGAGTCTGGGTAAATACTGGTCATATATGAGTTTGAGTCACAGCTGAGGAATCTTCTATAGTAGGCTGGAGAGACATATTATATTGGATGTAAACAAATCTGTCCTTTGAGACCCTTATCTCTCTCCTTTCCAAAGCTGTTTGCTATAGAAACATCCTTGAAAAGATATTCAAACACAGAGGCCATCAGAGTCTCTGCTCACAAAAAAGTCTCCAATTATAATTGAAGTTATTTCTGTTTTCTTGCTTTTTTTTTTAATACTCACCCAGGGATATTTTTTCCATTGATTTTTAGAGAGAGTAGGAGAGGGAAAGACAGAGAGAAATATCAACGTGAGAGAAACACATTGATTGGTTGCCTCCTGCATGAGCCCTGACCAGGGCCCGGGCTGGGGAGGAGCTTGCAACCGAGATACATGCCCTTAACTGGAATCAAACCCGGGACCTTTCGGTCTGCAGGCCTATGCTCTATCCACTGAGCCAAACCAGCTAGGGTTATTTTCTTGTTTTTTTCATTGTTGACTCTATTAGAGATGCGCCAATTTCCCCTCATCCCCCACTTTGCCTCCCTCAACCCTGGCCCCACACCCCCAGGCCTTTATCATTTTATTGTATGTGTCCAGGGGTTATGCATGTCTACATATTTATTCTTTGGTTGATCTCTTCCCATTCTCCTTCCCTCTGGGATCTTTCAGTCTGTTTCGTTTATCTGTGCCTCTGGTACTGTTTTGTCCTTCAGTTTATTTTGTTTTTTAGATTCCACATAAAGTGAGGCCTCTATCATTTTCTGTTTTCTTCATTTTGAAGCTTTGTTAGTGGGCACAAACACATTTATAATTATATCTTTTTGATTAATTAACCCTTTTATTATTGATGAAATTTCTCTTTTTCCTGGTAATACTTTTTGTTCTGAAATTTGTTTTTTCTCAGATTGAATAGAAAGACAAAGAAAACACACCCTGGCTTCTTTCTGCTTAGTGTTTGCATGGTATATCCTTTTCCATTCTTTTACCTTTAACCTATTTGTGTCTTTATATTTATTTATTTATTTTTAAATTATATTTTTATTGATTTCAGAGAGGAAGGGAGAGGAAGAGTGATAGAAACATCAGTGATGAGAGAGAATCATTGATCGGCTGCCTCCGGCATGGCCCACACTGGGGTTCAAGCCTGCAATTCGGTCATGTGTCCTGACCTGGAATTGAACTGTGACCTCCTGGTTCATAGGTCAACACTCAACGACTGAGCCACGAAGGTCAGGCTCGTGTTTTTATATTTAAAGTGGGTTACTTGTAGGTACCATATAGGTAGTTGGTTCTTGGTTTTTATCCATTCTGTCAACTGCTGCCTTTTCATGGAGTATTTAAACATTTCTAATTAATGTAACTATTGATGTGCTGGATTTTGTACCCGTTGCTATTGCCAAGTAACAAGCCATCCCAAAATTAGTGGCATAAAATAATAATTTTCATGCTTGTGGGGATTCTGTCAGTCAGAAACTCAGAAAGAATATATAGGGGAATGGCTTGCTCAGCTCTTTGTTGTCAGAGACCTCAGCTGGGAAAACTTGAATGCCAGACTGAATGACTTGGGTTTGGAATCATCTCAAGGCCTACTCCATTAATGGCAGTTGATGTCGCTGTTAGCTGGTATCTCAGCTGGGCCTATCAGCTGAAACCCACCTACACATATCCTCTTCATGGGGCTTCTTGGTTTCTTCACAGCATGGTGGCTGAGTTTCAAGATAATATCTTCAAAAGAACCAGGTGGAAGCTACCTACTCTTTCTAATCTACCCTTGAAAATCGGTGTTATTTTCACTGGGCTCTCTTAGTAGTATTAGTCACAAGTCCCCACCCAGATTCAAGGGAAGAAGACAGAAACCCCACCTATGAATGTGAAGAGTCTCAAAGGTTCTTAAAACCATGTTTTAAGACCGCCATATCTGGCTAGCATTTTGCTTCTTGTCTTCATTTTTTTCATTTGTTCTTTCTCTCCCTCCATCTCCCCCCCCCCCCCATTTTCTTAGTTTCTTAAAACATTTTTTTTTTACTATTCCATTTCATCTCCACTATTAGCTTAATAGCTATACCTTTTTATTGTATCTTATAATGGTTGCTCTAGCATAACACTGTCCAAGAGAAAAATAGGGTGAGCCATAATGGTGTGTCTTATATGTAAATTTAATTTTTCAGTAGCCACATTAAAAATTAAAAAGAAAGAAGAGAGCTTTAGCTTGTTTGGCTCAGTGGATATAGCGTTGGCCTGAGGACTGAAGGATCCTGGGTTTGATCCTGGCCAAGGATAAATGCCCAGTCCTATAATATGTATGAATTATGTCAAATAGGAAACTATATCGTAGAGGAAATTAGACCAGGGTAGGATCAAATTCTTCTCACAGGAAGGATATAACTTAAAATGGAGTCACTTTAATAAATGTTATTCTCTGCTATGGCGCGGAATTGAAATTGGAGAACATATGCCAGTCAGCTGTGGAATGGCTGCCGTCCACCCAGATGCTGTTTTTGAGAAAATGCAAAATTCCTGAAAAATATGGAACCCAGATTACTTTGATTAAAGGTACATAGGAGAGCCACTGAAAGGGCCACACCTCCTAAGGATGCAGGAGCACTTTGTAAGCACCAAAGCCACCCCTGAGTTCCGATCCTTCAATCTTGACTGATGGAGTAAACATGAAGATTTTAAATGAAATTATGTAATATGAATTCTTAGTGTTTCCAATGCCTTTGTCAGTTACTACTTGTAGTTTGTTTGTTGTTCTTTTCTTTTTGAACCACCAGGACACTTGCAAACTTGTGACTTGTGAAGTTCACTCAAGGAGGAATTTCAAAATGCTTGAAAATAAAAAGTAGTATCAGGGGGGAAAAAAAGGATACATGCCCAGGTTGTGGCCTCAATATTCAGTAGGAGGTGTGCAGGAGACAGCTGATCAATGATTCTCTCTTATCATTGACTAGAGGCCGGTGCATGAAAATTCATACATTGGCGGTGGAAGTCCCTCAGCCCGGCCTGCCCCCTCTCACAGTCCGGGAGCCCTCAGGGGTGGGAGACGACCGGAGATCAGGGGCAGGTGATGACCCCATCACACCTCTGCTGCTGCCACTGCCAGCAGTGCAAGCCTCGGCCAGCCCTGGGCAGCTGGGCAGCCAACAGCCGAGGCTTGCCTGCACCTCGGGCCAGCCCTGCAAGGCTGGGGAACTCCGGCCTTGCCGCACACCTGCTGCCCCAGCGGGGCTGAGGGGACTGGACGCCGCCATCTTTGAGGGTGAGGCAGTCAATTAACATATTCCCTCCTTATTGGCTATGGGCGCCGCCATCTTTGAGGGCGTGGCAGTCAATTAGAGTATTCTCTCCTTATTGGCTGTGGGCACCGCCATCTTTGAGGGCAGGACAATTAGCATATTCCCTCATTATTGGCTGTGAGCGCCACCATCTTTGAGGGCTGGAGAGTCATCCTTATTGGCTGTGGGTGCTGCCATTTGCGATGGTGTGAGGGTCAATTAGCATATTTCCTCTTTATTAGATAGGATGTTTCTCCCCTTTCCCTTCCTCTCTGAAATCAATAAAAATATATTTAAAAAAGAAAGAAGTGAAGGTAATTATAAAAATATTTATATTTAACACAATAAAAGCCAAAATATTATTATATTAATATGTAGTCATAAAAAAGAAAAAAGAGATTTTCTTTTTTCTCCATACTAAGTCTTTGAAATTTTTACTTATATTTATAGCAAATATCAACTCAGACAAGTTTCAAGTCCTCATTTGCCACATGTGGCTAGGGGCTAATGTATTGGGCCTCACATTTCCAGGATTTATAGAATTCATATTTTGTATCACAGAAGACTATATCACTGAAAGTATAGTATCTTATCTAATAAAAGAGAAACATGCAAATTGACCGTACCTCCACCACACTCACAAGCCATGCCCACAAACCAATCAGAGCGACCATATGCAAATTAACCCAACCAAGATGGCGGCTGGCAGCCACGGAGCTGGAGCAAGCAGGAGGCTTGGTTGCCCCGGCGATGGAGGAAGCCAAGCTTCCCGCCTGCCCTGGCCGGCTGTGGTCTCCGCAAAAGGCAACAAAGTTTCAATTATAGAAGATAAATAATTCCCAGATACCTGCTTCCAGCCAGCCTACACTGTGAGCTTGGGTGGCTGGGGGCTGTGGCCAGCCTGCAAACAGCCATCAGCCCCTCATCCAGACTGGCCAGGCACCCCAGCAGTACCTCCCAACCTGAAGGGGATGTGGCCATCCTGAAAATGGCCCTCAGCCCCTCACCCAGGCTGGCCAGTCACCCCAGTGGGGACCCCCACCCTGAAGGGGCTGTGGCCAGCCTGCAAACAGCCATCAGCCCCTCACCCAGGCTGGCCAGGCAACCCAGTGGGACCCCCACCCTGATCCGGGACACCCTTCAGGGCAAACCAACCGGCCCCCAACCATGCACCAGGCCTCTATCTTATATAATAAAAGGGTAATATGCAAACTGACCCTAACAGCAGAATGACTGGTAATGACTGGTCACTATGACACACACTGACCACCAGGGGGCAGATGCTCAATGCAGGAGCTGCCCTCTGGTGGTCAGTGCGCTCCCACAGGGGGAGCTCTGCTCAGCCACAAGGACAGGCTGATGGCTGCCAGTACAGCGGTGGTGGTCGGAGCCTCTCCCGCCTCCTCAGCAGCACTAAGGATGACTGCAGCTTAGGCCTGCTCCCCTCTGTCAAGTGGACATCCCCCGAGGGCTCCCGGGCTTCCAGAAGGATGTCTGACTGCCAGCTTAGGCCCAATCCCCCAGGGAGCGGGCCTACGCCAGCAGGTGGTCATCTCCCGAGGGGTCCCAGACTGGGAGAGGGCACAGGCCGGACTGAGAGACTCCTCCCCACCCCCCCGAGTGCACCAATTTTTGTGCAATGGGCCTCTAGTATAGTATATATGTATAATTTTAGGACCTTCAGCATTAACATCTATTTTTTGTCTCCCAGCTTTTCATTTTTTTCCTCATTAAACTTTGTTTTAATATGTTTCAAAACTCTGTGACAGATTTTTGGTCAAGTTGTTTCCATTACAAGTACTGATTTTAAAAACTAATAATGTTGGCCACTCTGGCCAGTGTGGTCAATGGTTATACTGTCAGCCCCAGCACCAAAGGGTTTCGGGTTTGATTCCTGCATTGCAGGTTCTCCCCAGCCCCTTTCGGGACATGTGCGGGAGGCAACCAAGAGTGTGTCTCTCCCACACTCTCTTCCTTTCACTTTCTCTAAAAATAAGTGGAAAAAATATACTCGGGTGAAGATTAACAACAACAAAAAACTAATGACTTAAAAACTACCACATACATAAAAAACCCAAATGGTCCACAGAACATTCTCCTCTTCTGAATGTTTCACGATGATGCACTGTAATCATTAAGCAGCCTTTTCTATTAAACTTAAATGGCCAGTTGAGACAAACAGTTCTGAGACCGTTCTTCCACCACTGATTAAGGCGTGGTGGCAGCAGGTATTGGGGATAATACTCATTTAGCCTTCTGAGGTTTCTGGGCAGGCTTGGCGACTTTGCCAGCTCCAGCTGCCTTCTTGTCCACTGCTTTGTTAACACCCAAAGCATCTGTCTGTTTTGTGTCACGAATAGCTAAACAGCTCAGAGGAGAACAGTCAGAGAAGCTCTCAACACACAGGGCCTTGCCAGGAACCATATCAACGATTTAAAAAACTTCAATGGTTCTCAACCTTGGCTGCACATTAGAATCACCTGGGAATCTTTTTAAAATCCTGATTTCTGGGCCTCATCCTCTGGGCCTTTGTTAGTAAGAAACAGAATTTCCTGAGGATGAGGCCCAGAAATCAGGATTTTAAAAAGATTCCCAGGTGATTCTAATGTGCAGCCAAGGTTGAGAACCACTGCTTTAGGCCATCTTCCAGCTTTTTCTCAGAACGACAATCAATCATCTCCTTCAGCTCAACAAATTTGCAAGCAATGTGAGCTGTGTGCCAATCCAGCACAGGTGCGTATCCAGCACTGATTTGGCCTGGATGGTTCAGGATAATCACCTGAGCTCTGAAGCCAGCTGCTCCCATTAGTGGGTCATTTTTGCTGTTAACAGCACAATGCCATGACGAACATCTTTGACAGACATATTGTCCCCAGGAAGAGCTTCCATCAAAGCTTCATGGTGCATTTCAGCAGACTTTCCTCCTGTTGTAATGTTGACTGGAGCAAAGGTGACCACCATGCTGAGTTTGAGAACACCAGTCTTTACTCAGCCCACAGGAGCAGTACCAATACCAACAATTTGCCACCAGAATACAGGTTTTGTGAAAGTACCACTAAATCTAAGCCAAAATGGGAAAGGAAAAGATTCATATTAACCTCATCGTCATTGGATACACATATTCTGGCAGGTCTACCACTGCTGGCCATCTGATCTACAAATGTGGTGGGATCAAGAAAAGAACCATTGAAAAATTTGAGAAGGAGGCTGCTGAGATGGGGAAGGGCTCTTTCAAGTATGCCTGGGTCTTGGATAAACTGAAAGCTGAACATGAGCATGGTATCACCACTGACATCTCCTGTGGAAATTCCAGACCAGCAAGTATTATGTGACCACCTAATGATGCCACAGGGCACAGAGCCTTTACCAAAAACTTAGGCATATCTCAACTGACTGTTGTCTTGATTGTTGCTGTGGTGTTGGTGAATTTAAAGCAGCTATCTCCCAGAATGGGCAGACCTGAGTGCATACCCTTCTGGCATACACACTCGGTGTGATCGTTTTTGTTAACAAAATGGATCTCACTGTGTCCCCAGCTTTTTTTTATATCGTTGTGGTACATTTTACTTCTAAAAATTTTATAAACCCACAGCACATGATTAATTTTGCTTTAAACAGTCATTTTTTAACAAAATTGAAAAGTAAGGAAAAAAATCTTTTATATTCATGTACATATTTGCCATTGTCAGTACTCTTCGTTTCTTTGTATAGATGTACATTCCCATTTGATAATCATTTTTCTTCCTCTTGAACTAATTTTAACATTGCTTGGAGTGCATGTCTGTTGTTGGGAACTCTCTCAGGTTTTGTTTGTCTAAAAAAGGCTTCATTTCATTTTTATTCTTGAATGACATCTTCACTAGGTATAGAACTGTGTTTTGACAGGTTATTTGTTCCTTTGTATTTTAAAGACCTAATTCCATTGACTTCTACCTTGCATAGCTTCTGAGAAGGCTATTGTCATCCTTGTCTTTTGTTCAACTGTGTCTTATCCATCCTAGCTGCTTTTAAAACTTTTTTTCTTATCACAGATTTTCAGAAAATTGATTATCTGTCATGGTGTGGTTTTCTTCGTGCTGATACTACTTGGGATTTTTTAAGCTTCCTATTTGCATTTTTAGTTTTCATCACATTTGGAAAAAATTCAGCCATTTCTTTTTGTTTGTTTGTTATGTTAATCCTCACCCAAGAATATTTTTCCATTGAGTTTTACAGTGAGTGGAAGGGAAGGGGGAGACAGAGAGAGAGAAACATCCATGTGAGAGAGACATATCAACTGGTTGCCTCCCACATGTCGGGGATCAAGCCTGCAACCAAGGTATGTGCCCTGGACTGGAATTGAACCCGGGACCCTTTAGTCTGCAGGCTGATGCTCTATCCACTGAGCCAGACCAAGTAAGGCCAGTTTCATTTCTTTAAATACTTTTTCTGTCCTTCCCTTCTTTTCTAGGACTCCAGTTATGAGGCCTGCTGAGCTTAGCTTCTGACTGAGTGGCGCTCCTCCTGTGGGAGCACACTGACCACCAGAGGGCAGCTCCTGCATTGAGCATATGCCCCCTGGTGGTCAGTGTGCATCATAGTGACCGGTCATTCCGCCATTCAGTTGATTTGCATATTAGCCTTTTATTATATAGGATTAACCTACTTGGTATTTTCCCTAAGGTCACTGAGGTCCTTGTCATATTTTCCCCTATCTTCTTTCTCTGTTTCATTTTCCTTTCAGTTGCTGTGTCTCTTCAGAAACTTTTCTTTTGCAGTGTTTAATCTGCTTTAATTCTCTTCAGTGTATTTTTCAGTTCAGATACTGTATTCTTTATCTCTAGAAATTAAGTTTGATTCTTTTTTTACTGTCTTCTTTTCTCCAAATTATATTCATGATTTTCTTTAAGTACTTGCAATCTATACAAATAGCTGTTGAAGGTCTTGTCTTCTTTTTAGTTTAGTTTTGTCTTGGCAGGCATTATGTTCCGTAGATCCACCCTTTCCACCTTTCCAGGTTTGTTTTTAAGCTTTGTTGGGGCAGATGGATTGTAGCCAGGGCTACTTGTGCCCTATCACTGAGATGTGACCTCTTTGAGTCTCTACTGATTGCTTGAACACGGAATTCCAGTGTCTCCCAGCTTTGTGTAATCTTTGGGAACTGTTTACCTTATTACTCCGTCAGTGGTTCTTTGTCTGCCCTTGTGGAGTTTTACCCTACGCACGCACAGATTATTATTCAACCAAAGACTCACAATCCCATGTTGATTTCTGGAGCTTTCACTCCATCTAGCTCTCTTATTTGCCTTCAAATTCCAGATGTCTTTGTCTTTCCAAACTCTAGGTCTTGTTCTTAACTCAGTAAGATTTTTGTGTTCTGCTTGTGGTGGCTCTCCTTGCTCTGTGGTCAGGAAGTGCATCCAAGTGGAAAGCCAGAATCATACGACTCACCTCATTGGTTTTTCTACTTTTAGATATCACAGTCTTATGCTGCCTGTTGTTTTGTGTCTGAAAATATTTTGTCCAGTTTTCTAGTTTTTTGTAGCAAGGCGGTAAATGCAATAGCTTGCTAGGATTAGATATCCTGAAGACAACTGAAGTGCTTTAAAAACCTTTGAACAAGTTCATAAAGCTTCAAAAAATTTCCTAGTCAGTTTTATAGATGAGCATACAGTAAGCTACTTGACCTCTGTATAATTAACATTTTCAGGTTACAAATCTCTATTATAACCTGTCCTATTAGCATGTAATGTTCCAAGAATTTACAGAATATACCTGAAATGGTTTTAAGAGTTTTTGTTCTGTAATAATTGCTGTTTGTTAGAATGTTAAAATTTAAAATATTGTTGTATCTAGATCATGTCTAACAAAAATTATACAAATTTGAGACAAGTTTTGGAATGGTTACCTGCAGGTACTCTCCAACACAACTGCCTGAATTCAGATCTTGGGTCTACTAGTTATTAGGTTGTTATTACTTTGGTCAAGTCACATAGCTTCTCAGAATTACAATTTCCCATCTGCAAAGGGAAAATAATTTTACCATCTCTTAAGATTGATGGGAGGATTAAGTGATTATATATCTGATGTATGTGAATGTCCGTGTGTGTGCATGTGTATAAAGTTTTAGAGCAGTGCTTAACATTAAGTGTGCAGTGTTGTTATTTTTGTGATTGTCATATCAGTGAACTGAATTTCTGATTGAATTAAGGTTTATTTCTTTCAATCTCATTTTTAACCATTTTAATTACCATTTTCTACACTTATTTTTTTCCATTCTATTTTTTTTGCCATTTATTTTTTACCATTTTAATATACCATATTTTTAACCATGTAAATCATCATGCAATTTAAAGATTCATAACTAATATCTATCATTCAGCATTAGCAATATTCTTTCTTCTTAAATTTTCTGTTTATTGTTGCCTTTAAAAAATTGACTACATAATGATTTAGCCATAAGCAATATATAAATTAACTTTTCATGTTTGATTTTGTGTAAATATTATGGCATGTATTTTTCGATTACCTGTTTGTTTTGCTCAGTGTTTTTCTGAGGTTTATCTCTGTTTTTACAGTACAGCTGTAGTGCATTCATTTTTATCACTGTACAGAATTTTTCTTATTTCTAGGTTTTTGCTGTTACAGTTGTATGGCTCTGAATATCTGTACATGTCTCTTGGTTTCATGTGCTAGAATTTCTCTCAGTATATGTCTAGAAACAGAAATTTCAGGTTGCAATCTTCAGCTGGCTGCCAGTGGGAACCTAACAGAGTGGAAGTAAGTTGTTCAGTGGGCCAGCCAAGGCACTGAGGGGCTTGAACTGGAAAGGTTACCAGGTGATGGAGGGAAGCAGATGTATTTCAGATTTTGTTGTAGGTATCTCATAAAAAGGGGTTGGCAGAGTGAAGAAGAGGGACCATCAAGGATCACTCCCAGGATTTTAAAAGGAAGTGCCATTTACTGAAATGGGGACTGCTCCCTAAAGATAAGATATTTTGTCATAATTCATACATGGGCATTTCCTTTTTTAAAAAAGCCACAGTTTTACTATCATATTAATTCTGTAAAATGCACTATTGTCTTTTCAGTATGCTGCTTTAGATCTGCTCTAAACATAAGTAAGAGCTAAATGTTTTGCAATTATATGTAATGACAATCAATAAGAGTTCAGGAGGCTCCCTTAGGAATGTTCTGAGATTTGGATTTTATATTTTTTTTATGATGTCCAGTTCTGAGCTGTGTTGATGGAGGTTGTTAGTTAGCTAAGTTTCAAGTAGGTAAGGTATAATCTTATTAAGATATTTTCTCCATATTAAAGTAATTTAAATACAGTCATCTTTGGAGGAAATAGATCATAATTTATATGCCAAAGGTCATGGCAAATGATGTGAATCTGAAACTCTGAATTTGAATCTTGGCTCTGCCACTGATAAGCCATGTATTGCTTTTAAACAGATTTCCACAGATTTAGTGGCTTAAACAATACGGCATTTTTATCCTGCCATTCTGGAAATCAGAAGTCCAAATGGATCTCCCTGGGCTGCACTCAGGTGTCCGCATAGCCGCTTCCTCTGGAGGCTCTAGGCGTGTTTCCTCGCATCTTTCAGGTTCTAGAGGCCGCCCCACGTTCCTCCATTTTCAGAGCCAACAAGTCATCTGAGACTGCTCTCTCTCTTGTTATCCCTTTTTGCTCATATTTCACTCACAAGGGCAACTTGAGCAGCTTTCTTATCTATGAAACAGTAATAATAATAGCAACACCCATCTCTCTAGATGAACAGTGTTTTTGGAGGACTTTAAAAAATAGAAATGTTGTAAATGTTGCAGGTGTTAATTTTGTTGTAGTTTACAGTGAAGTCAGTATATGATACAGGAGGACACTTAAAGGCTCATAACCCACTTCAGTCTTTTATCTGTGTGTCTGTAAATAAGGCACCTTAAAATTCAGGAGATGTGTATGAATTGTAGCACATTTTGTGTAATGTGTATAAATGAGATATTTAAAGCATGTGTTACACAGGTTCTAATCCCTATTTAATGTTTTCAGCTAGCTACTGGGGACAGTAACTTTATGGGCTCTATTGAAAACTCCTAAACTTGAAATTGTATTAGATTTATTAAAAAAAAAAGAAAGAAAGAAAATGCCCTCCCAATAAGATGGTGGCAATATAATAAGGCATATATATATATATATGAGTGACTTGTCTCTTTAAATTTAATACTTTCCTGTCCCTTGTCTCCTTCCTCAAAAGTTTACTAGAAGATGGAGATAAAGAGCCACACCATAATATTGCAGTCAGAGACATTGTGTCATACTCTTAAACGCAGTCCAATAATCTGTATGAGCAAAATTGAAAATAACAACAGAAAATGATCGCGCACACCGGAGGCCTTAACCCAAATGCATAACGTTATAACCTAAGATGTATACTTTTACTCTTTTGTTTTCCCATCCTTGGAAAAGTAAATTTGTTAAATTAAGCCTCTGGAGTAGACACAAACTGCTTGGTGGCTGTGAGGTCACCTCGTGGCTCACACAGCCGTGTGTCGTTTCTCCTCCTCGCAGCACGTGCCGTAGGTAAAGTACATATTGAGGTGTGTGGGGTGGGAATGCGGTAGCACTGATAGAGGTGGACACACAGAGACACGTGGGAGCGTCCCTTCTCCCCGCGGCCCGTGGTTTTCCATCGCACACCTCCCGGAGGAACAGGAGGTGCGGCCTCCCGGAGGCCAGCACAGTTCCAAGCTGGTTTTCTCAGTCTCACTCTTGCGGTTTGGAGATTTTATGGCTGTTTGAGGTATGTTTGGGAGAGAAGGATCCCCATTCCTTGCTTAACCTATGCAAACAATCTTCAGGGACTTTGATCAGTGGGAAGAGGGGACAAGACTGTCATTTGTCCTCCAGATGAAAGGCTCTTCGTGGCAGGAGCCGTACAGAGACGGGTTATGATTTTTTGGATGTTTTGATTTTATGCTCCTAGAAAGGATCTTTTAAAAAATTTGTGTGGTTGTTTATTTTCTTTTATTCTTTTTTGTTTGTTTCCTTTTTAGTGATAGAAGCCATGGCCAGCTGTCTGTGTGAGCTCACTCACACACCCTCCAAGGCAGAGGCTCTGAGGTAGATGGGTTTAGGTGGCGGTTTGGAGGTCTTTCTTACCCGCCTTTGGGCCAAACCCACCTCCCAATTTCTGGTTGAGCTGACTTGTCCTCTTAAAAAAAACACTTTTTAAAAACTTTATGTTATCTTGGCTCCTACAGAGAAGACCTGCTATGCTGCAGTGATGGCTTCCTCAGTGGGGTTAGGGGAGTTTTTGAGCCAGAACTTGGTCACACTCCCATTCATTTAATTCACATCTTTTTCTGAATGCCTGTTTGGTTGTCCTGACTGACATTCACGCACCAACTGGAATAATGCTTCTTGAAAACTATGTCTTTTAAGCCACGTTACTGTTGTGAAAAAAATTAGAATGGAAAACAAACTTGATAGAAAACAAAGTTTGGGGGTAAAAAGACCTGCAGAATTTTACAACTGCTATATTCCTTGGTATCCTCCTGTGTATTTAATCAGTGGGCAGATGTAAGGGTGAATTGTTCCTTGGTGTATGTTTAATCTACATCCTAGCAACTTATTAAGGGGTTTAACTTGAGCTGTATCTCTTTTTTAAGAGGAATGAAAGGGAATTGGAGTGGCATATTTGGTTTCATTGTAGCATTAAATGTATGGTAAGTTAAACTATTTTTGTGAACGTTGAATGTGTAATATTAAAAGTGTTCTGTTTTCAAGCCATTTGTGCACATTGAGAATAACTTGCTATTCATGTTCAGTGGTTTTCTTGTTAGACAATGTAGGGGACTTGCCACAACACATGCAACAGATTATAAAAAGACTGCAAATTTAATAATTACAGCATGGCGCAGACCGCGCTGGCAGATACTGGAGCACAGCACTCTCTTTAATCATGGCGCTTCCCATAGTGTGGGTGGTCATGGTCCGCAGACGGTTCAGGCAGGCCAGTCCCCTGCGAGAGGGATTGTGAAGTAGAGCAATTAAACAGCATTCCACAGGCTTTTCAGGATTTTCATTTTACGAAAGTATAGCATCGCTTTTAGGTTGCTTTTCACCTTTCTCTCCTCCTTCTCCAGCCTCCTCCTTTAAATTGTTGTTTAGACTGTTAGCTTTTATCAGATGAAATCTTACTGAGTATGTTTTTGCTTTCTTTTTCCATCATTATTTGCAATAATAAAACATGTTCAGCATTTCAAAAGGCTATTTCAGCACAAAAGGTGATAATGATCAGTAGGATATTGTGATCATCAGAAGTTAGCAATTTCTCATAGTAAGCCTTCATAAAAAGAATTTAATCAATTTATTATTTTATTTTTAAAAGCATTTAACTTCTGCCCCTTAACTAGTTCCTTTAATGTTTGACTGAGTGAAAATTTGAATCATTAGCAAAGTTTTTCTTCCTCATTCAAAAATGTTGTCCTTGCTAGTCCATTTTATTCTTTAATTTCTGTTTTCCCTTTTTATAAGTTGTTAATTGTCTTAGTCTTTAATTTTTATGAATATTGATGAAAGAAACAAGTTATGGAAATGTGAAGTCACTGGGTTTTGCCCATTCAATTCATGAGAATTATGGGGTTTATTAAAACTCGTGGTCAATTTCTCTAGGGAGGTTATTTTAAATGATAAATGTGTACAAATGGTAGTGTCTTATCTCAGGCTTTAACATTTTCTCCCTGAAAGAGTGATTTTTAAAAGGAAGACTTGGAAAATATATATAAATGTTAATAAAAGAGCAATTAATTTTATAAATGTGTACCCTTACCTCCTTTGATTTCTTTGAGGGGATACTTTCTTATTGCTTACAAGTATAGACAGGTTCTTCCTAATCTTAACATATAAAATTAGCAACAGGGTGTTCCTTGTCTTCATATATAAAATTATAGACAGAATATTCCTAGTCAATCATTTTTTATATAACATGAATTTTATTTGATATATTAGCATACATAGTTAATATAAGGAGGTATGTAAAAATAGTCTGCATACTTGTATATCAGAAGACATAATCCCTAAAATAGTCATATTTTACTGTACTTTTTCCCCATAAGCTGATAAAAAATGAATTGCCTATAATTACAATTTATAATGACATTGTCAAAACCAACTTAAAAAGAAGTATAGTAGTTATACATTTTAGAAGGAATAACTTCCTTTTGAAATCATACCTGTAAAAATCCAGTGCTATACATAGATTTTTGGAGAATTTTATTGTTGTTCATGAAAGCATTTTAAAAATACTTTAGTCATTTTCATTTATGATAAAGCTAATCTAATTCTCTGTTCTGATGCTGCTTGCCAAGCTTTAGATCACAAAGGCTTAATTTAAGAAAAAATTGTTGGCTAATCCCCTTTGGTATTTTGGAGCTATTTTGGGCACCCTTTGTTCTGTGGTACATTATAGTCTGTTTATGGGGAGCCATCGGCGTTTGATGTGGGACCCTCTGGCAGAGGGGATTGGAACTTCAGAATCTGGGTGCAACTGGGACAAGTTAAGGATGCTGACTCTAACTTTCTTTTGGAATTGTCTTTCATCTATAAATTGAAGGATTACATTTAATTTAAAATGAAGCAGGGGTGAGGTAGGTTGGTTTTGGTTTTAGAAATTAACCATTTGGAGTTTAGTAACCATATCAAAAGCAAGGATATTGACATTTTAAATTTTGATATTATTGGTTAACATGCTTATGGCATGAGCTTCCTGATGGGTCTCAGAATTTGCCTCAAGACACCAGGGTAAACCCTTCACAGAAAATGTGGCTTAGAGTCCTTAATGCCTCATTTCAGGGTCATTTTGTGGTTCCCACAGAATGGGCTGCATGAGGTTCAGCAGGTTTTATTCACAGACATGCTTTCAAAACATTCCCCCAGTTCCCAATATCTAATTAAGCTGATAATTCCTCATGACAGGAATTCATAGGTTTATACAGATGTAGCCCCTTGAGCTCCTTTCATAAAAAAAATATCTAGCAATATGAGAGACCTGAGTAATATGAAGACTAGAATAGAAAACTGTTTCTGTATATAATTTTTTGTGGGTTCTTGAATGAAATCAAAGCACAAATGTATTACATGGATTTAGACTACTATTCTTGAAATCAATTTCCTTTCCCAGCCTATAGTTTATAAAGAACACTTTAGCATATACCAACATCGTGTTTATATGCTCCTGGTGATATCTACAGTCCCCTACCCCCCTTACTCTATTCTAAGCATAAATATTCATCACTATTTTTTGTGTTATTAATTAGCAGCTCTCAAAGTTTGGTGCAAGGACCCTGGTCTCTAAGACCCTTTCAGGATATCTGCTATGTCCTTCCTTTCTAACTATCTTAGTGATGCTAGATTTTCTTCATAAGTTGAACCAAAGCAACATATCACAACAGGGTGACTGCAGCAGCAGATATGAGAACACAGTTCTCTTCTATTAAGCCAGACATTAAAGAGATTAAAAAAAGAAGAAGAAATGTAAAATCATGCCACTCTATTCAAAATGTTTTGTTTTGGAAAATATATTTTTTCTCATAAATAATATTTCTGATAACATGTAAAGGGCTTAATATTATCTCTAATTATTAATAGATAATACTGTAAAAATTTCTGATTTTTTAAAAATATATTTTATTGATTTTTTTACAGAGAGGAAGGGAGAGAGATAGAGAGTTAGAAACATCGATGAGAGAGAAACATCGATCAGCTGCCTCCTGTACACTCCCTACTGGAGATGTGCCTGCAACCAAGGTACATGCCCTTGACCGGAATCGAACCTGGGACCTTTCAGTCCGCAGGCTGACGCTCTATCCGCTGAACCAAATAGTTTACGGCAAAATTTCTGATTTTTAAAAACTTTCTAATATTGTAAAAATATTATTGTATAAATATCAATATGTAAAACCCAATTAAACAAAATCTCTTTGGAATCCTATGACTAGAAAATTTAAGAACTGGTATTATAAATATTGGGACTATTGCTGCAGTCCTCAAATCAGTCTTCTGTTGGTTTCTCTGAGAGTCATATCCAAGTGAGCCTCTAAAATACACAAAATTAGCCACCATCATAAGGTTTTAATTAACTATCTCTTTAAATTTTCAGGACATTTTTATGATGTGTCTTTATAAATGTAGTGTCTATCAAGCAAAGCTGCAGTGTCCTCTTATAAACTTAAGAAGGATTTATTTAACTGATATTTCTGTGTAGTTTGACATAATCTAAACCCATTTGTATTTTAATATATGGTTTTTAACAAACATGGTAGGTTGCCACCTTTTATATATGAGTCCATGGCAATAATAGAATCTATGAGAACTGTAATAAGCATAGAATACTTGTTCTTATGTGTATTTGTGATGTTTCTAATCACATTTGCCTCGATTACCTAATATTTTCTTATTTTTCAATGGATTTTTAGTTTGGTGATGAAGTAGAAAAAAGAAAATAACCTGACAAAATAACTATTATTTTTGCCTTTATTCTCACTTTAACTCTTCTATTTTTAGTTTATCTTGCTTTGTAACTAATCCTTTAGAATGTGGTTCCTTCTGATTTGGAAGGGGTTAACTGCCCTATCCTAAGCAAACTTAGTATTGGTAATGGAGTTAGGTAAAATCCTACCTGTCTGTCTGTTTTTTGCTTCTATTTATAATTATTATCTTAAATCTTTAGAACAAGTGATTGATGGCTTATCTTTTAAGTATCTCCAGAAGCAGAGAGTATCCATTGGCAACTATGGCAGGGTTGGTCACTGATCTGCTTGTGAGCTCCTGCCCCTTCGGCCTGGTGCTGGGAGAACTGACTCTTAGATGGGCCGTTCTCGGTTCTTTCATTAACACCCGTCCACTCTGCTAGGACATCTCCGCCTCTGCTGGGGGAGTTCCCCAGTTCTGCACACAGCCAGCAGCACCCTGCACTCTTCCATTTAGTCTCCAGTTATGTGGGTGGAAAGGAAGTATTCCTCCTTCTCTGAGCTTAATACAGCAATTTTATATATTTGGCACTGGAGGTGATTTGCATGAGAATGAACTTATTTTGTTGGTTGTTGAGTTCTGCCAAAATACCGAATTGATTTTTTTCCATTTTCTTCCAAGATTATAGTAGTCAATAAACATCTGCCTTCTATATTGCATGGAGACAGCTGTAAATGCTTCTTTAAGTGAGCAAAATGTAGCTGTATATCTTATTATAGAAAGTAATACAACATTGCTAATCTGAGGTTTGGAGTCTATTAAGGGACTCGGTTTCTGGAAATCTTCTTAAACTTGGAAACCTTTTAAACATGCTATTACCTATCACTTAAAAGTAAGCATATAAAACTGTCTAAGTAGGTAGCCTCTGTGTCTTGGCTGGTATTAGAGTGTGGTGTTTCTTACACATAAAGGAACACATTTACATCACTAGGTGCTAACCCAACAGATTTCAGCATGGATTAGTTAGGAACTATTGTAGTTCTTGTTATGTGGTTGCATAAACTTTGTTGTTGTTTTTTTCATATTTAGTTTACACAGACTCTGCCTCTGTTCCTTCATCCTTTTTCACTGAAAAAAAGAACTAGCAATTTTGTTAGTGGATTGCTTTGAAGAAAATGCAGAGGGAAGGAGAGAAGGGGACCTGTGATTACTTTTCCTATGTGTGGATAAGCATAGGCTCCGGGGCTTGCCAGGCCTTCAATTCTTTGGCTTTTTTTTTCTTCCTTTTTTAACATTTCTAGAGGTTTTGTTAGTGACTTTCAAATGGAAGTTAAAGCCGTGGAACAGTTCCATTAAAAAGTTCTGTGGTCTTAGCCACAGTAGCAGCACAGGTTTTTTTCCCTTTACCAGTTTCACAGAGGTTAACTGAGCTAGACTTGATGAGAGACCAGCAGTACAAGGGAGTATGTGTGTGTTAGATGTAGGCTTTCCCCCTCTTGATTGTGTAAAAAAGAATGCTTTAGTAGAATTAACATTTACCTATTGCTTTAAAAGGAAGCAAAGCAAATGATTCTATAAATGCTTAATACTTCATTATTAAAAGCTTTCAAAAATGATCTCTTTTTTATTAATTATGTCTTATATTGCATAGTAACAGATTGCACTTTGTGGGTTTGCTCTCTGGTTGGGAGATGGACTACAGGGTACAGCTCAGCATAATCTTAGTTGGCTGGTTCTAGAGAGCACATTTTGATTGTATGAAGCTAAAAAACACGTGACTATGTTCAAGATCGAGACAGCTTTATTCTTAGTTTAATAAATATCTTGAAGGTAAAATAGGTGCCTTTTAATCTTTAGATTGCTATATTTTTAAGAAAAAAAGTGATTTGCTATTTATATGTGATCTACTTATTATACCTACAAGTTATTGAGGAATAGTAAATTTCTAATGAAAACAACAATTATATTAATACTTGAGGCCTGTTGCATGAAAAGATTCGTGCAATAGGCCTTCCCTTCCCCTGGCTGCCGGCACCGGTTTTCCTCCGGCACCTGGGACCCAGGCCTTTGCTCCGGCCGGAGCCGCCTTCAGTCTTCACTCTGCCGCTTCGCGCCTACATATGGAAATTAACTGCCATCTTTGTTGGCAGTTAATTTGCATATCTCGCTGATTAGCCAATGGGAGGCGTAGCAAAGGTATGGTCAATTACTATGTTTGCCTATTATTAGATAGGATTTTAGATTTTGATATTGTTTGGTAGATTTTAAAGCAAATTCATATATTATCTCAATTAATTCTTACAATAATCTTGTGATACCTTAGGGCAGGTATAATTACTTCCATGCCATGCATGAGATATGACATAAGGAATGTACCTAAAGTTCCTCATTTGGCAGTGCAGCTTCTCCACTAAACGCCTCGCTGCTCTTCTGTGAAAGTGAGATAGCACTCTGGCTTCCAGTCAGATTTCCTTTCTGTTTACATAGTGATGCATAGGCGAACAGCGGCAGTAATATTGTGAATACTGCACATGTGCTGACTGCTTACAAAGTGTCACACAGTTTGAGATAATGTCTTGTCTCATTTAATCCCTTCAACAACCTCACTATTTTTTATTTATTTTTTTAAAAATATATTTTATTGATTTTTTACAGAGAGGAAGGGAGAGGGATCAAGAGTTAGAAACATCGATGAGAGAGAAACACCAATCAGCTGCCTCCTGCACACCCCCTACTGGGGATGTGCCCGAAACCAAGGTACATGCCCTTGACCAGAATCGAACCTGGGGCCCTTGTGTTCGCAGGCCGACGCTCTATCCACTGAGCCAAACCAGTCAGGGCAACTTTTGGGAAAAGATAGAAAATTTTCAGTACCCAGAGCTAGGCAAGTTCTTAGACTTGATACAGTCCATAAAAGGAAATATTGGCCACTTAGACCTCATTAAAAGCAAAAACTTTTGTTCTGTGAAGGACAATGTTAAAGGAAGAAAATACTTGTTACAGATTAAGAGAACATATTTGCAAACAACAAAGGAGTAGGATCTAGATTATATAAACTCTCAGAGCTCAGCAGTAAAAACATAAATAATCTAGTGGTCAGAAGACATGACCTGAAAGGAGGTGCATATGGCAAGTAAGCACATGAAAAGGTGTTCAGTCTCATTAGCCCCCAGGGAAATGCAAGAAATAAAACCACAGTGAACTATCACTACATACCTATCTGGATGCCTAGAATGCAAATGGAGTACTGAATGCTGGCAGGGATGTGGAGGAACAGTATCAGACATTTCTGGTAGGAATGTGACAGTGGGTATAGTTTTGCATTCAAGGCAAGTGCCTTACTTGCATCGCTCTAGTACCAGCTTTGACCACTAGACTGACAGACTGACTGGGGACTTCTCACAGAAGTAATGAAAGCTCAGAGACAGTGAAATGGTATCTTCAAATGCTACAGGGGGGAGGGGACACTGTCATTCTTTAAAAAATGAGCTCTTTAAAGACAAAAAGTGGGGAATTTATCAACAGCAGACCCACAGTCTGGTAAAGGAAATACTGAAGTTCTTCAAGCATAAGGCAAATGACCCAAATAATCCTCCACCCAAAAAATACAAGAAATCAATCTTGTTCTTGTACTCTGCACGGGCCAATGAGTTTCAGCCCTCGTACGTCACAATCCCCAACGGTATGTAAAGAAATAGCCGCCCATCCTTCTCCAGTGGGCGTGGTGTGTGGCGTGGTCTGCTGATGTCGGTGCCCAGCCTTGGATGAGAAACGCTGGAATGCTGGGCTGGAATAATGCAGCGAGGTTGCAGGGTGGTAACTGCAGAATGAGAAGGAAGTGGGGTCTTGGCTAAAACTGAATGCATGATCTTCCCTTCACCCAGGCCTCTGCCTTTATACTTAGTGCGTCTTCCTTACAGCAGCATTCATTTAGCCTCTGGTTGAAAGCCCGGTCCACAATTCCAACTCCTCCTCTTTTGCTCCAGTCAAGCCAAGTCCTATTCATTTCACCTGTGTGGTGTATCTCCCTGTCATTCTTTCCTTCTTTTTCAGTCCTTTGCTATCATTATAGTTCAAGCACTTAGTACATTTTGACTCTATATAATGGCGGCTGTGGTATCTCTATCTTCAATATCTTCTTCCTCTTCCTGGCTATCTTAAACCGTGTTGCTAACCTAACCTTCACAAAGTAGGGCTCATGCCACTGTCCTCCTCAGAAACACTTGCATTGCTCCTCACATGTAATGCTTTTGAAAATATAAATCAAATGGACTGACTTTCTCACTAAATACCTTTAGTTCCACCCTTTGCACCTGAAATGACACCCACTGTCCCCATTACCATAGTCTAGGACACTGCTTGGTTGGAGCCCTGTTTCGTCTTCATCCACCTCACCATTCTTCCCTCTGCTCACCACAGCCCTTTTTTTAAAAATATATATTTTATTGATTTTTTTACAGAGAGGAAGGGAGAGGGATCAAGAGTTAGAAACATCAATCAGCTGCCTCCTGCATACTCCCTGCTGGGGTTGTGCCCGCAACCAAGGTACATGCCCTTGACCAGAATTGAACCCGGGACCCTTCAGTCCACAGGCCGACGCTCTATCCACTGAGCCAAACCGGTCAGGGCTCACCACAGCTCTTGATCCCGTGCTCAGTCTTCAGAGTCACCCGCCCTCCCTTAACAGAGTAGATCCATTCTTTCTCCCTGTTTTTCTCTAATTAGAGCATCCTCATCACTTCCTCTGTAGCACTCATCGTTGTCATTGTCTTGCTTCTTTATTCATTTCTTCTCTCTTCCCCTCCCCTCGCTGGGAAGTGCACTCCAGGGGTGCAGCACCTAAACTGCCCCTCAGGGCTGCATCTTCCAGTGAGGCACCAAGTAGGTGCTCTCCTTCATTTTGAATATAGAGACATTATGGTACAGTTTTCATAGTAAAGCAACGCTCTGACAAGAGAATCTTATTTTTCCATTGATTTTAATAATATATTAATTTATGGTTGTTTAATGAAATTCTGCCTATTCCTATTCTTACATGTAACCTTTGGGTAAACGGAGGCTAGAGAAGGTGATGGAAAATGAGACTGTGGAGGAAATTACTGATATCTAGAGGAAAACAGGCTGGAAATAGAAGTCCGCAATTACTGTAGAATCCAAGAATCTTTACCTAACAAGCATAGCTCTGTATCTTTGAAATTTTCATGATCTTTACTCTGTGGCTTTTATAATTATAGTAATAATAAAACACTTCAGTTAAATTAAAAGTACGTTTTCTTTAAAGGGCATGTCAAAGGGTGTACTAAATATGAGTTATATTAAGAACTTATATTTGTATGCTGTTCTATAGTTTGTTCATACATACATACATTTAGCAACCCTTTGTGAAAAATACTGTATCATCACTTTGAAAATGAGAAGAGTGACTAGTTAAGCATTTAGAAAGCTGGCTGGGACCTAGGTCTTTGAACTTTACTTTCTGTTTCACTACTGGGTTTCCCATCACTGGGTGTAAAGTTTCAGCTGAAAGTATCTATAGCCGGAACTTGACAGTGAACACACTGCTTGTCCTCAAACCTGGGAGTAAGTGAAGGTGCCTGCTGCAAGGCAACAGTGTGAACCGTGTGATGTCTATCCAGTAACTTCCTCAGTATTCTCTGCCAGAGCTTCTTGCTGCTCCAGTAAGTGGGCATTCCATTGGTACCTGGGCTTCAGATTGTCACATCCTCGGTGCTCTTCCCTGGACCTCTATTCTCGAATAGGAAACCAGTATCACTGCATTCAAAACTCACAGAATTCCTCACCCATACAGATTGTCTTGCCCCTAAGAGCTACCCCCGATGCTCCTTCCTCTTGCTGCCTATGGAAATGGGGCCTTGGGGGAAGAGGCAAGAATAAAGAGGGAACCCAGGAGGGAGATGACAGGGCTGGGGTGGGAGTGAAAGGCGTGGCACTGGGAGAAGCACACTGGTGCAGAGTACTTCTCATCTGGTGGGAAAGGAGGCTGGGTTGGCTTTGATGGTGGTTAGAGGATGGGGCCATAGTTGCCCTGTGAAGGCCTTGAGGTTTGAATCTCCCGCTGGTGCCACAGGAGGGACTAGCAGACCTTCTCATCAGCTTCCTTATCACTTGTGCAGATGTGGGCCGGGGGGCGGGGGGGTTGGGGGGGAGCTGTGGGACATGAAAGCTGTCAGCAGTTAGACATCAAAAGTGGATTTAGGCTATGACAGAAGACGCAGAAGACGTCAGCAGTAGATGGTATCTAAAAACCTTGGGACTAGGAAAGATCTGTTGGGGGATCACTGAACTCTGAGATTCCAATGTTTAAAAATCAGGTGGAGGAGAGAGGACCAGCAAATTAGACCAATCAGGGAGAAACATGTTATGTGCCACCCGCTGAGACGGACGTTTCAAATAGTCAGGACACCATGTGTACCCGCACGGGTTGTGCGCCACCCAGCGCCAGGGTGTGTGGCGCATGTGCATGAAGGGGGTGTGCCAGGTGTTGGCCCTGAGAAAAATCAACACCAGGGTACTGCTGGGGGGTGAGCAGGGAGGGGGCAGAGGCGGATCCCTGGGTTTGCATCATGGATTCTGATGAGTGCATTGGTAGGAAAAGAAGCCATAGAAGAGAAGAATGTATATGCATACATATACATAACCCATGGACACAGATAATAGTGCGGTAGGCCTGGGGGAGCCCCCTCCACTATTAACCGCACTATTGACCCCTCCCACCCGGCACCCATCCTTTCCAAGCCTATTGTCTGTGTCCCTGGGCTTGCATATATGCATATAAATTTCCTGGTTAATCACCCCCTACCCACTTTCCCCCTCCTTACACCCCCTCCTTTCTTCTCTCTGAAATTCTTCAGTCTGTTCCATGATTCTGTGTCTCTGAATCTATTTTGTTCATCAGTATATTTTGTTCATTAGATTCCACATATGAGTGAGATCATATGGAAGGGATGGGGAGAGACAGAGGAGACTTCTGTAATATTTTCAACAATAAAGATAAATTTTTAAAAAATGAATGTGAAGTGGGGAAGTAGAGAAGGCAAGTTGAGATGACTTTCTCAGGACACTGCGAGATGGAGAGCAAAGAAACAGGCAACAACTAGAAGGAGGGAGGTGCAGGATGGAGGAGGACATTTTTTAAGTTAGGGAGATCTTAAAGCATGTTTGTAAACTGATGTGGGTAACCCAGTGAGGATGCCAGGGAGAGCTGGGTCACTGACAAACGGAAGGAGAGGGTGTGAGAACCCACGTGGTAACTTCACTTTATAGGTGCAGACACTTCTTCCATCAGGAAGGAAGACGGAAAACAGCGGTATGTGTGGTGTGTGCGTAGCTGTGTAAACTGGTTGGTGATGAGATGAGAGAGTTTCTGCTAATTGCTGTTTTCTCAACTACATATGAGATCAGGTTGTTAGCCAGGAGTCATGGGGAAGGGGCAGTGATGTGGTGAGAGAGAAGAATGAAATAATTGCTCAGGAAGTTGCCAAGCGAGTTGACTAGGGAAGCATGGGAGGGGTGTGAGGCAGTGTTGAGCCCATCCCAGGATCAGGGTCATGAAAGCAGAGCCAAAGCGACCGGCTGCTGTGTCAGATGCTCTCCGCAGTGTCAGCTGCGTGGGCACTGGCGAGAAGTGCAGAGTTGGATTGCAAGGGTCCTGTACAGCACCTTAGAACAGGCGCAAGCAGGGAGCCTCCGGAGGTGCTTGCAAAGGAATGATCATTTACATTTGGCAAAGTATTTGTCAAACACATGGCCTGCTTAGTAAGTGTATTTTGTAAAGCATACGTTTCTAGGTCTGTTTACCTGTGTCTTTGTGTATTACATGATTCTAGATATGTTTCAGCCGCATTGTTTGAATCCCTCCTACTGCTGTTCAGTTCAAGCTTATTTTCTAAAGCCCTTTGATTTTGGAAAACCAACTCTGTTCCCCCCTCCTCTGCTGGAACTAATGAGTGAGCAAGCAAGAGGTTCTGTAAGCAAAGTAAAAATTGCAGACTTTGTTATGATTGGACCTGTGTTTGGAAATTTTGTGAATTGTGTTATGTCAGCATCCTGCTCAGGGAATAGGCTATGTAAACAATGGGTGTTGGGCAGTTCTGTGAATGAGCAGCCTTCTCGCTCACAGACTTCACCACTGCAGTTCTCCAGATTTCTGCGTGCTTATTTCATAGTAAAAAGGGCTCTAAAAATGCCAGGCCAGTTAGGTTTTTATTGTAGACTCGAGACCCGGTGCATGAAATTTGTGCACTAAAGGGGGTTCCCTCAGCCTGACCTGTATCCTCTCACAGTCTGGGAGCCCTTGGGGGATGTCCAACTGACAGCTTAGGCCCGCTCCCCCTAAGCCTTCAGTAGGACATCCTTAGCGCTGCCACAGAGGCAGGAGAGGCTCCTGCCACCACCACTGGGCTCAGGGCTTCTGGCTGAGCAGCGCTCCTCCTGTGGGAGCACACTGACGACCAGGGGGTAGCTCCTGCGTTGAGTGTCTGCCCCCTGGTGGTAAGTGCATGTCATAGCTACTGGTTGTTCCACTGGTCTGTTGATTTGCATAGTAGCCTTTTATTTTCTAGGATTATTATATAGGATCACTTCATTTAAACTGCATGAGACATATAAATATTAAAAAGAAAAAAAACTTTGAAAGCAGGAACTTGAAGGAAAAGCAACACAAATCTGTCTGCAGTAATTTGTTTTGGCAGTCATGTAAATGCACAAAAGAGATGGGAATAACTTTGTTCCATCTTTTCAGTGAGAGCAATTGGCACATTTAATTGGTGCTTAAAGGATGTGAATAATAGCATATCATAATGCACAAATATATGCCATCATGAGAATATTACAGATACCAAGTTTTAAACTAAATTCTTTTTTTTGAATTTGATTTTAAATATAATTTATAAGTTTTTGAAATACTACTTTTTAAAATTGTAAATACCATAATTCCAAGTATCCAAAGTGAAGTGAGAAAAAGGTTAGGATGAATTAGGCTTTAGGGCAGGAGACAAGGTCCCAGGTCACATGGGAAGGATTATTAGTTGAGGGATGCGAGGGGGACATTAAAATACAAGGAAACAGGAAACCGCGGGAGTGGAAATAAGTAGGAAGCAAAGAGATATCTGTAGAGAAAACAGGCCCAAACACTTGTTTGTTTTAGACGGCCAGGTAACAATAATTCCATGGACGTAAGTTGATTGATTATGAAGATTTTAGGGTATGGACAGGAATAATACCTACAAATAAAAACTGTTTGCCTTTCCCTGGGCGGGAATTTCCGCCTCCCAGGAAGCCTGACCTTCATGGTGCTGACTGAGAGTGAGAGCTCCGAGCCGTGGTTCCTCCTGCTGATGGCCTGACCCCGGAAGCAGAGCCAGTGCCGGGTGGTGTATGTGGTGGTGGTTGGAGGGGGGGGGGGGGGGGGGGCGGGGGCAGGGGGTGGGTTAATATGAAGTCACGATGGGAGGCAGAGGCAAGAGCCAAGGGGAATTTTTATGGAGAGGACTGTATGGAAGATGCCAGCTTGCATGTATCCTGATGCCGTGGCCACAGTGACACATCTGTCTTCCTGGGAAACCTGGGAAACAGGCCTTCGGGAAAGAAAGTGGAGATCATGTCTCTAATTTGGGGAAAATTTTAAATATTTAAGTTTAGTATAAGCAATTGTAATGTTTGACTTGTAGGCAAATAGAAGTATGAGTCAGAATGCATCTCTCTCCTCCCAAGGTAGCTTCTGGACATTGGGCCTCTCTCAGAGAAACTGGGGCCGCCCTGGCACTGAGCCCTGGGAATTAAGATTTACTTAGCACCTGCTCTGAGCCAGCTCTCTAGCCAGGAGATTTCCATACATGGTTTCTTCCAGTCCTCCTAACCTTGAGGTATTATTTTCTTCATTTTAAAGATCGTTTAGAAACTGAAGCTTAGTGACTGGAAGTGATTTTCTCCACTGAGTGACAGGACTCACGTCATGGGATGTTTCCTCTGGAAGTGTTCTAACTTAGCACCTCGAGTGATCCTACTGCACAGGGTGCTCTAGGCTTGTCTGGACCACCGTGACAATCGATTTGGGGCCAGAGGAAGGATTAATTCCAGCAAAGGTAGCGAGGTTTCAGAATGACCTGGGCTTCTCTCTGTTCTCTCCTTTTTCCCCAGTACACAGGAGATAAATATACATAGTGTTTGGGCCATGGTCAGGTGCTAAGGTGGTGACCTTCAAACTTCACAATGCAGGGAGGTGGGTGGTAGTCCAGGTGGAAAAACAGATTCTAGGTCTCATGCTCAGAGGCTTTGATTCAGCAGAGGGTCTGCACGGTAAGAAGAACCCCGATGATTCAGATTTAGGTGTCTCCACATCACACCAGGAGAAACACTAAGGTAGGTGACCCAGTTTTTCAGCATTGCTCCTCCTCGTCTCTTTATACCTGTTATTTGATTATGGTAAACCTAGAGATGATACCCTCACTGTCAGATAAGTGTATGGGAGGCCAGGCATTGGTGATGATTCAGAGAGCAGGCAATGAACCTCAACCAGGACAGTGAAGAGTGGGAAGGTTAAAGGTACATAGAGCCCAGGAACAGGGTTACCTGGCTTTCAGATTGTATTCCATCCTTACCCAAACGGAGACTTAAGATATAGCAGCTACTGATGATCAAGGAGGTGCTACGAGCTCCCAGCACACTGTATTGGCTACTTCCCACGCATGGGCTTCACTTAATTTTGGAACAAACCTATGAAATCAATTTTATCATCTACACTAGAGGCCCAGTGCATGAAATTCATGCACGGGTAGGGTCCCTAGGCCTGGCCAGTGATGAGGGCCGATCTGTGGGGCTACCAGTGGGATAATTGGGGCCCCCGCTTGCACCCGCTTTGGCCTGGCGCCACCCGCTTGCCGCTCACCTGCTCCACCATCCCATTGTGGTCCTGTTCTTGTCAGGGCCCATTGGGGCCGGCAGCGCTTCCACTGCCGCCTGCTGCCAGCACTGCGTCGCTGACGCCTGCCATGTTTCGTGCCGCCCCCCGGTGGTCAGCACACATCTAACGCTGGGTCAGTCAAACTCCCACCTGTGGGGACAATTTGCATATTAGCCGTTTATTATATAGGATTTTATAGGAGAGGGAACTGGGAGGCCTAACACTATTAAAATTTTACCCCAAGGTCATGTAGGTAGGACTCAACTCAGAGTCTGTTTAACTTTAAAGTTCCATGACCTTTTTTCTTTCTTTTCCTTTATTTTTTTTAAAATTATACAAATAATACTTTAAATGTAGTCTCACACAAAAATTAAACGTCTAAACAGCATTACACTGGAATTATGCAGGATGTATTTTTCTGCAACTTAATTTCTTCACATAATACTGTCTCCTGGAATTACTTCCATATCAGTCACAAAAGTCTTCTTTATATTGTCAATGCTTACCTTTATACCAGAGGCAAAACTATAATCCAAACTAACTTTCAGAAGCAGGTATGTGTCTAAACCAGAGCTTCTTGGCCAGGACTGCTTTGCTCTTCAGGGACTTGGCGGTGTCTGGAGACATTTTTGGTCGTCACAACTTGGAGGGGTTGTTACTTGTATCTGATGGGTAGAGACCAGGAGTGCGCAGGGCAGTCCCCCACCAAAGAATCATCAGGCCCCAAATGTTAATAGTGCCGAGACTGGGAAAACTTTATTGGTTTGAACCTACTTATCTTAAGGGTATTTCAGCAGCCCCATGATGGCCTTGATCAATACATTTTCTCAGCACTCCCCTTTACCTTAGAGTGTTCAGCAATAAATCCACTTGTTTTAAATGATGGGATTTCAAGTTTTCTCAGGAAAAAAACATTTATACTCTGACTTCTTCCCGGATTTGAAATCATATTTGAACTGTTAGACATCTCAATGTGGCCAATGAAAGTAGCAAAATAATCAATGACTAACCACTTACTGAATCTTGTTTTCTAACCACGTAATGGGGGGAAATGTTTATTTTTTTTAAAATATTTTTATTGTTTTATAGAGAGGATGATGGAGGGAGGGAGAGAGAAAAACATCAATCAATTGCCTCCTGCATGTACCCCAACCCTCCGGGGATCAAACCCACAGCCTGGGTATGTGCCCTGACCTGGAATCAAACTGGTGACCTTTTGATGCATGGGACGATAGTCAACCAACTGAGCCACACCGGCCAGGGCGGGAAATAATGTTTTTCAATGCATGTTTTATATGGTGGTTAGTTTTCCTTCAGTGGTAAATTGTTTACTGAGTTAAACTTTGTCCACTTAAGCTAAGTAGATACAGAGTTTGTAAAATTGGAAATTGGTTAATAGTTTATTTATTGGATTGAAATAAAAGGAACTGTGGTAATTGCACATTTATTAGATTGACCCTGTTATGTCCTAATAAGACTAAGGAGCAAGATTGTTAGCTGTTAGAAACAAGTTGTTCAGTTCCAGGTTGGAATTTAGGCATTATTTGTTTCCATAGCATTGTTTCCATTCATTTATTTAGACTGCCTTTTTGTGTTTGAAGGAAATAAGCCTAAGTCTGTTTTCATTTCTTAAAATGTCTAACCATTTCTTACTATGTTGGTAGGGGGAAATGATAATTTAAGATTTGTTGTTAAGAAAATTTGTTGGTTAGAAAAATGTAAATCACTTGCTGGTGATTTAATTAATTTGGAAATTTTAATATTGCTTAAGTAAATAATTTCAGGATAGTAACATAAATGTTTTACTGAATGTATAAAAAAAACGCAATGGGAGCATAAAAAGGGAAGTCACTAATTCAGTGTTTGGGTGCAAGTATTTTACATGGTAAAAGAACCTGCCACATATTCAATATGGTAGCATTTCTGGTAACCAAGGACTGAATAGACCATGTACTTACTTCTGTGGAAGCTTGAGGAAGAGAAGATTAAATATGTGTTCAAGGATTAAATTTTTTGGCCAAAAATAATTGAATAAATTGAATTGAACTATTCAGTTTTGCTATTCAGAGTTGCAGGAAAATTTTTTAAATGTGGAAATCTATCCTATATAATAAAAGGCCAGGGACCATAAGCAGAATGACCAGAATGACCACTCGACCAGTCGCCATGAGATGCATTGACCACCTCACGGTCCCTCCCCTCCCCCACCTCCCTCACCCCCGACCCCCTCCCGCAGGCAAATGAGGAACCACAGGGAAGCAGGTGGGTGGCGGCGGGGTGGGACTGGGGACTGGCGAGCAGGCGGAACAGCTGACCTCTTGGTCCCTCCCTCCGGTCCACAGGCTCCGATGGATCAGTGATGGTGAATGGCGGACAGGGGAACCGGGGATGGGTGGCAGGAGGACCGGGCTGGCTGTCTGGCCATTGGGATATCTAGCTCATCCCTGGCTGCTCGGGGGCTCAGGCCAGCGGGAAAGCAGGCACCGGCGACTTCACCTCCATGCTTGCAGTTAAATATTTTACCCTTTGTCCTCCCTGCGTGATCTACAATAATAATCTGCTTCGTGTTGATATTTATTGCTGTGTTGCTGACAATTACCTGACAGAGAAGTTGGGGTGCTTCCCTTGACTGGAAAAAATTTAGCTACATCAGAAAGCAGGTCTAATTAAGCAAGCTTATCTATATATACTAGTATAAAGCTCTCGCTGTCACCAGTCCCCCTGCATGTGTTTCGATCTGTCATTGTCAAACGTGAATTCGGTTGACACTTCTATTATAGAGAAAAGGCGAATAGTGATATTAAAATATTTCTTCTAATTAATTTCCTCTCAATGTGCACAAATTTGTGTACCAGGCCACTAGTATGTATTATAATTTTTATTTAGGTACACCAAGTCTGATTGTATTTACTAGTATGTATAGGTGCGACTGTAATTTTCCAGCATCCCATCAGCAAGATGGTTCTTGCCACTGCTGCTCTTGTCCCTTCTGAGTGCTCTGACTTTGTGGTGTCCCCATATGTCAGCACAGGCTGAGTAGCACCAAAACACATATTGTTCAGTGAAATTACATCCAAATCAGTTGCCAGGTTCCAGTTTTACCAAATTAAGTAAAACTCTTTGAAATAATAGTACATAGTAATGTCATTTTTTCCAGTATTCTGTGGGTATTTTATGGATTGAAACTTAAGAAAGCAAATTGTGAAAAGGAAAATTTATCATTTTATACTGTAACAAGGCCACAAAGGAATCTGCAGTAATTATGTTGTTTAATAACTATAAACTAGCAACCCATTCTGTTGAGCTCGACTGTCTAGTGTTTATTGAACACCTATTATGTGAAATGCCATGGGCTACTTCACAGTAGCTCTAAAGACAGTCCCTTGCTTGGAGAGCCTGTGGGCTAATAAGTAGAATGATGAGACTTGTAACTAAAGCACGTGGCAGACCTTGGAAGGTACTGTTAGAGAAATACAAATAGGATGCCATAGAGATCTCAGGAGAACACTGTCTCATCTCATCCAGTTGGGAACTGAACAGGAGACTTGGAGAAAGATGGATTTTGAAAGATAGGTGTAATTTTGGCAGCTAGAGATGGGTGGGGTTGTTGGATTTCTGGGGGAAGGTGGAATAGTATGGGGGTGAGAAAGGGATAGAGAAAATGGATTAGGTGACTACCAGGGAGTCTGATGTCACCAAATCACAGGCTCAAAGGGAAAGACTGGGAGAGTTTGAAGGTGAGCTGAAGGCCTGTAGAAGAAGGCTATGCTTAGGCCAACTAGTGTTCCATTGTATATATATATATTTTTAAAATATATTTTATTGATTTTTTACAGAGAAGAAGGGAGAGGGATAGAGAGCCAGAAACATCAATGAGAGAGATCGATTCAGCTGCCTCCTGCACGCCCCCCAGTGGGGATGTGCCCGCAGCCAAGGCACATGCCCTTGACCGGAATCGAATCTGGGACCCCTGAGTCCGCAGGCCGACGCTCTATCCACTGAGCCAAACCGGTTCGGCCCATTGTATATATTTACTGTATCTTCTTTATCCAATCCAGTAAAGGCTTGGAGTAGTTGGGCGACAGGAGTATTTTCCATGTCTTTGCTTGACCACTATGGCCCCTTTCCCACTGCCTTTCCCTGCTGCCTCTCAGTCTGTTTTCTCTGTCCATCCCAGCCAACATCAGGCACACAGTCTTTTTCTCTTTCCTGTACTTGCTTCCCTCACTTTTTCTCTCCTTGTCTAGCTGTCAGAATCAGCTCAGAAGTCATCCTTGGAACACTCGGAAACCCTACAGTTGGAATTAATCGTTACTTCCTCTGCTCTCACAGTGATTGTCTTACCCCCTCATAGCACTTACTACATTCTGTCTTACATTATGGCTGTTTCCATCACTATCTCCCTTCATCATATTGTAGGGGTTCTTGCTCCAATAGCTTAAATACAGATCAACTCATGTTGGTTGAATGAATGAACAAGCGATCTTGTTTACAAACAACGTCACTATATATATGTATATATTAATATGCAAATTAGGCTAGGACACCATAACGGTCATGACCAGCTCAGGAGGAGGGGCCTGGCGTGGGCCCAGAGCCTGAGAGAATAACAGACAGGGTGGCCCAAGCCCGGAGCCAGAGAGAAAAATCCTCAGGGGGGCTGGCCCCCAGCCTCAGCCCCGTGGTCGCAGCGCTAGGATGCTGGGGCCAGAGCAGAGACACAAACCCGTAGGGGGGCTGGGTTCGATTCTGATCAAGGGCATGTACCTAGGTTGCAGGCTCCTCCCGGGCCGGGGCCCAAGTCAGGGCTCATGCGGGAGGCAACCAATCGAAGTGTGCCTCTCACATTGATGTTTCTCTCTGTCTTTCCCTCTTTCTTCCACGCTCTCTAAAAACCAATGGGAAAATATCCTCATGTGAAGATAAAAAAAAAAAGAAAGAAAGAAATGTCATATCCTATGAAAGAGACATCTTGAAAATGCCTAAAGAAAGTTGTCATTTTTTCATGGTGAAGGGACTAGAGTCCGTGTTGATGAAAACACCTTGGCGGCTGCGGCAGCTGGCTGTGGCAGTAGCAGCAGGGTGATGGGGGTGGCGCCTTCCCCCGATCAGCCCGGTTGCCTTCCACAGAGGGAGGCCTAAGTTGTCAGTAGGACATCCCCTGAGGGCTCCCAGACTGTGAGAGGGGGCAGGCTGGGCTGAGGGACCCCCTCCCCCACCCCCCACCCCCCCGCACGAATTTCGTGCACCCGGCCTCTAGTTATGTATAAAGAGATAGGTGCATTAGAGACCAAAGTGGTGGCAATTCTAAAAGACTTTAATGATTAGCTGAAGAAATTGTTTGGAGAAGCACAAAATATGTTCTCAGTCTCAGTTCAAGAATATTGACCACAGTTTGGCTCTCTTAGTCCTTTGCCTGAGCAAAAGCACAGCCTTTATTCTACACCCAGACCCTGTGCCAAACCACAGCTGCCTCCCTGCTCCAGCTTTCCTAAACGCCTGTGAATGTGCTGCTGGTACAAGATGGAGCAGATATGGTGAGGCGAGGACAAAAAAGAACACATGAAAGCAAGGCAGTGGATTTCCCCTGATTTAAGACCTCTCCTTGAAAGTTCACCTTCATGGTAGAAGCGTTTTTAAATGACTTTTCAACCATTAGCAGAGTTCTCAAAATTCCTACATGAATCAAAATTAGGCTTTAAATGTTTTATATATAGTTGTATTGGTTCCCGCACCTTTCCATCCCTGAAGGATTTTAGATCACAAGTCAGGGTGATATATTTGCATGTTTCTTTATGCCCTTGAAGTTCATTTACACCTACTTGCTTTTTGTGGTTATTGATTCATGTATTCAGAACCCCAGTTCCTCATCAGTAAAGTGAGGGAATTGAAGTAGAGTGTCTCCAAGTTTGTTCTGTCAGCATTTAACATAAAATCTATTATATGACTGTAGGAATTAATTTTTGTCCAAAAGCCAATGCCTACAGAATATTTAATGGTTTTGTGTTTAGACTGTTTGCCACTAGATGGCAGTAAACATGTTATTATTGGCAGTAAGTGCTTATCAATTTTTAAGGAGTTTTCTTTGTTTGTTTTTTTCCTTTTTATTGAATTTTATTAAGGTGACATTGGTTAACAAAATTATACAGGTTGCAGGTGCACAGTTTCAGAACACATCATCTGTACACTGTATTGTGTGTCTGCAGTCTCCCATCCCCAATTCAAGTCTCCCATCCCCACTTGTCCCCCCACACCCTCCTCCACCTCTTCTTACCTCCTCTCCCCCTTTAGTTTACTTTGAAAGAGAGATTTGGAGGTCTAAAGTTTAAGGTGTCTGTTTTGAAATTATCTAACCGTAGCCAAGTCTCACTATGTTCTCTCCTAGGACCCATGCTTATTTTATCCAGGGATAAAACTCGTATGGCTCTCCATAGCAATTTGTATTAGGGAATTATGGGGCGGGGGGGGGGGGGGGGGGTGGAGATTCATAAATTAAAGCAAGTCATTTCATTTTACAAAACATTATTTTATGATAAAAGTAAGATATAGTAATTGTAGAAACTTTGGAAATACAGGTATTTTGAAGAAGACATTTTAAATTACTCCTAGAAATAATATATGCTAACTATTTGTAAAGTTTATTCCCAGTATTTTTTTGTGCATACAAAATTAAAATCACATGGACCATATAGTTTTACACCTTATGTTTCAAACTAATGTTGCATTGTATTTTCCTGTGTTATTAAATTTTTTTTTACATGATTCACACTGTTGGATAAACTATAATGAATTCAACCAGTCCAATATTATTGGGTACTTTAGTTCTTCTAGTTTTTCACTGTTACAAGTAATGCTGCTATGAATTAAATCTTTCCTTAGGGTGTATTATTGGAAATAAAATTACTGAATAAAAGGATACCATTTTTCATGCTTTGTCTACATGTCATAAGTGAGTTCCTAGAAAAGCTTCACAAATGTGAGCTCCCAGCAGCAAGAGTGCCCACTCACCACCTCCCTGCTGACACTGAGCATTATGGTGGAGGTTGGTTGTTTTTTAACAGGGCAGGAGGTGGGCTGGAGAACTAATTTTTGTAATATTTAATGTTTAAAAAATCAGTTTCTAACAATATCATTTGGAAATTTGGGCCAGGACACGTCTCCCAATTAAGTTATTTTTATGTTTCCAAGACTTTAAGTGTTACAGTCAGCTTGTCTAATGCAGGTGTGTGGATACTCTCTAGGGAACTGTTTATGGCTATTTTAAACATTACTCAGAAATTATTTACACTCCCTAATCACACCTTCTGAATCTGTTGAATGTCCTAGGTTTGGGGATTTTTTTTTTTAACTTTCACTGGCATGGCTACCAAAGTAATCCATGCAGTTGTGGGAAGCCCCCACCGCTTGTATTGGTCCCAAGGCACAGGATGTGAGTGCCTCTTGGAGGCTCGGGCGAAAGCCTTGGCATGGTTTTCCTTTAGACCCACAACCTTAACTGACCCTGGTTCCGCCTATTGTACACACACTACACTACCTTTATCCCAGCTGAGTCTGTAGTCCTTTGTGCTTTAATTTGTTAAGGGTCAATCATGTACATTATGATGCAGCCATCTTTTATAGGTGGCTTAATTGAAACTTTGCTTAATTGAATTTTATTAAAAACTGACTTTTAAGGGAGGTGTCATACTTAGAAAGATTAGCACAATGCTTCACACAATAGTGAGCACTCAATAAATTTTAGTAGTCATAACTATTAGAATTCCCTCAAGCAGCCACACTCACGGGGATGCAAGGGCTGAGAGCTCTCCCTGCAGCGGGACTAGACCAGACTGAAGCCCTGAGTGGCTGAAGACCTGTGGCCCTCAGGGGCCTCACAAAGGGAAAGTCAGCCCCAGGTAGGGCTTTGGGAACTAGTTTGGGCTTCATCTAAGAATAATTGGGAGCCTTAAAGGGCCCCCAAAGGGCCTTTAGCTGAGGACCAATTAGATTTGTATTGTTTAAAAAAACAGAACAAAACAAGGATTCCAGCTGCCTCCTGCAGAGAGGATGCAGGGAGGTTCCTTTTAAGGTGGTTTAGAGTAACCAGCCTTGGGCATGTTACTAAGCTCTGTGTGTCCCAGTTTGCTCATCTAACAGATTCAATAATAGTACCTACCCTATAGGCCAGTGATGGCGAACCTTTTGAGCTCAGCGTGTCAGCATTTTGAAAAACCCTAACTAACTCTGGTGCCGTGTCACATATAGAAATTTTTTGATATTTGCAACCATACTAAAATAAGACTTATATTTTTGATATTTATTTTATATATTTAAATGCCATTTAACAAAGAAAAATCAACCAAAAAAATGAGTTCGCATGTCACCTCTGACACGCGTGTCATAGGTTCGCCATCACTGCTATAGGCTGTGGGGATTAAATGAGTTGCTATTTGTAACTTTCTTTGAACAGCTTTAAATGTTTGTGTGTGTTTTTAAATAGAATGCCAAAAGTCTGGTGGCAGAAGGCTAATCACTTGCAGTTCCATCCCCCCTCCATCTAGCATCAGAATGACCCAAACTACCCCGACTGAGCCCCTGGCCACCAAGTTTTCAAATCAAGCTCAGCCTCCTCCCTCCCCTGCCTGGTCTGGTGTGGGTACCTACACATGGATGTGTGGCATATGGCAGACCAGGCCTGGCTGGTCTTTCCTTTACCACAACACCTGCATTGCCCCCCACACAGGGGTCAGGCCCAGTGCCCCTTGCTGAGTGCACCACCTGTGCTTCCTGCTGTGGTAAACTAGGCAAATCCTCCAGTAAGCCCTGCCCTCAAGGGATGACCCTGGCTGCCATTTACCTCTCCTGGCTTTGCCGCCCTCACCACACTGCTTGCTCTCACCCAGGCTGCACTTGGTGTTTGAAAATAACTGAGCGATGGACTCTCCTGGGCTGTCGTCAGCTCGTTTGCTCTCCGTTTTCATAAAGGACATCTTTGAACTGGAAGGAAAAAAGGACAGTTAACATGCAGTGGCTTCCATCCAGCCTTTCCCATGCTAACCAGGAGCCGCTGCATTATCTTAGACTTCATAAGTTCAAGTTAACGCTGTAAACGTCCTGTTTTTCTCCCTCTCCTGTGGATGCCTTCTTTGTAAATTATGTTTTACATGGAAATGTATATCTGCAGGAAACTTTAATTATGATATCTTCACTGAGTAGTACTATCTCAAAGCTGCTTTGTTAACTTACTGTGATCTTTGCTAATTTGAAAACAGTGGACGGGATCTCATTTAGGGACAGCAGTTTGAACCTGTGTTCCTCGGTAATGTTGCCTGGAGTCCTGTTTTGAGGCTACTGAGCGATTCTGAGCTCATGGAGAAAGTACCGCAATCCACACGGGAGGGTGCATGCCAGGTCTGGAGTGGACCCTTCCTCCTGGAGACTCCTCAGAATTGTGGGGAGAGGGGGAGGCGGCACAGAGGTCTCCTGGGTGTTTCAAATTCGTGATTACGGTTAATGGGGGGCAGCATTTTCAATTTATTTTACATCATTGTGAAATAGTTTATGATAAAATTGAAAGGAGTCCAGGACACATTAGTGATGCTCGCCCTGGGCTCTTCCCTCGATGTGACTGTCTGCATGCCTGTTTGTGTGTGAGCTCACACATTTATATGCACATATTTGTTTTATCTTGTAATATCCTATATAATAAAAAGGTACTATGCAAATAGACTGAAAGGCAGAACAACCAAACAACCAATCAAAGGCATAATATGCTAATGATATGCTAAGGCTGCTCAACCACTCACTATAACGTGCACTGACCACCAGGGGGCAGATGCTGCAACTCGTAGGTTAGCTTGCTGCTGGGGTCCGGCCAATCGGGCCTGAGCAAGATGTGCTGGACACGCCCTGGAGCCCTAGTGGGGTCCGTCAGCCTGACCTGCACCCTCTCGCAAGCTGGGACGCCTTGGGGGATGTTGGAGAGTTGGTTTCAGCCCGATCCCACAGGCCACTCCCCTTGGGAGGGCGCCAGACGCAGGGCTCATGGCTGGCGAGCACCGCTGCGACAGCACAAGCCTCTCTGGATCGCGACTGATTGGGCGGGAGCCCACGGCAGGCACAGTGGGGCCGGGATGAGCGGGCGCGGCAGGTAGGAGCTGCAGGCAGCGTTGGACTGTGGCTTTTGGCCGATCCCTGCAGGCCACCCAGAGGGACCCCACCCGTGCTTGAATTCTTGCACCGGGCTTCTAGTGTACTCATAAAATGTAGTGCAGGACTTAAAAAATGTAAAATGACTATTTCCCTGGGAATATACTGAAAACCACTGGGCTGTACCCTTTAAAATGGGAGAATTTTATGGTATATAGTTATATCTCAATAAAGCTGTTAAAGAAGAGGATGTCCCATCAGTCCCAGTTCTCAGCCTGAATGCTGTCTCTGGCAGAAGACATAGGGTCTTCGATCCAGGCCTGCGCCGGCTCATCCAGGTGTCCCCGCCTCTGTCCGCCCGGCTGCCTCTCCTGGAGGGGGTGGTTTCTGTCTTTCTCTTTGGTGGATCCTGGCCTGGCCTAGACCTCCTGCCCCTCCCTTTTGTCAGAAGCCTTAGCCTTAGAGAAGGGTCCTCAAACTACGGCCCGCGGGCCACATGCGGCCCGCCGAAAACATTTATCCGGCCCGCCGGGTGTTTTTGCCGCCGCTGTGTGCATAGGAATTTGTTCATAGTTTTTTTTTAAACTATAGTCCGGCCCTCCAACGGTCTGAGGGGCCGTGAACTGGCCCCCTGTTTAAAAAGTTTGAGGACCCCTGACTTAGAGCATTAAGCAGCGAGTGCCCTCTCTGGGGATCGAGTTTCCCCTGGAAAAGGCAGCAAGAACTGTGACCAGGAGCCTGTCCTCAGTATTGTGACCACTAGGTTTCAGGGGGAAAAGGAAGAAAAATGTTTCCTATATAATAGCATTTTATTTCTCTCTCTCCCTTTCTCAGTTCTTCCCTGCCTTTAACTAATAACGAATGTGGAGGGAGAAGCAGTTCTCTCTAAGGTTCTCCTCATTTGTGACTGAGCGTTCTTGGCCTGGGTGGGGCAGAGAGCTGATGCTGGAGAGCTGAGGACCAAGAGCCTCGCTCTGGGCATCAGTGTGGAGTTAAACAGAAAACGCAGGTGACATTTGTCATGTTGGCTATTTTTAAAGTCTGTCATTAATATAAGAAACTTCACATTCGTAGTATTTAATCTTCCTTACTTGTAAAGAATAAGAAAAACAGAAGGTAAGTATTCCTACAGAGAATAGCAGGGTTTTAAGATTCGTTTCCATTTTAGGTCCATTTGTTTAGCCAGTGTATTCATGTTTAGGTCTGTTATATTAATGTTATTAATTTTTTCATTTATATACACAGTTAACTAAAGAGTTTTTCAAGCACCCATGTCTGTATTTTTAAATAAAGTTTCTTTTGTTGTAAAAAAATGTTTTTAAATACAACACTTTTTCAAAAAGAATTATTCTTTCTTGATTATAAAAGCAGTACATTCACATATAGGAAAGTGGAAAGTGTATTAAAATAGAAAGAAGAAAGAATATATAGCACCACCCTAGAGACTGTTAACATTTGGTGATACTTTCTTTCATTGTTTTTTCATTCTCATGTGTGGATTATTTTTATATTGATGTGATCTTTTCTGTGTATAAAATTTTACATCTTTCTTCATTTAACATGATAATATAAACATTTAAAATGCTGTTATAAATTTTTCCTAAACATTTTAATGGCTTATACAATGAGCCGCTGTGTGAGACACTGTAAATTAATCATTCCCTGCTGTTGGATATCACTAATGAGAAATAGCACTGTAATGAACATCTTTGAGCATAGTCCCATTGTCATATTTGGATTTATTTCCTTAAATGTAAGCCAGACATATTAAAAGTTTTGAATGCTTTTAAAGCCTTATCATATAGCCTCAAGTTGCCTTCTGTAAGGCAGGCATCTGTCAATCTAGAAGGCATCTTTGTTCAGGTTACCAACCTCTGGGCAGACATAGCCCTGGCAGTCCAAGCTTGAGGGTGTACGGTAGACTGTTGCGCCTGCTCTGCTCTCTGTGGGTGCCTCAGTGTGCCACAGGAGCACTGATGCGTGGATGCTCATTTATATTCTTCCCATGGCTCACCCCGAGTACTTGTTTACGAGAACCCAGATTGGTATTAATTAGGTATTCATATCTGTAAAACCTTTAATTTGTTAAGTGAAAAAGTAAATGTTGGTATGTTGATATTTAAATGTACCCATTTTGATTATGAGGGTGAGCATTTATTCATGTGTTTCTTGGGCATTTGTATTTTCTCTTATGAATTATCTGTTTGTACTCATTTTATACTTAGTGTTTGTCATTTGATATTTTGGGTATTACTTTGATTACATATGATCTGAATTATTTGTAGTCAATATTCTTCCTGGTTTGTACTTATTTTATGAAAAACAAAAGGTTTTATTTTTATTTGGAATAATCAATTATTTGCTTCCTTGATATTCAGTTTACAAAGTTCTTCCCCATTCAGACATGTGAAAAGCACTTATATTTTCTTCTTGTTTATTATTTCATTTTTGACCTCTTGAATTTATGTTAAATTCAAGTATATTTTGATCAGTAGCATTAGGTAGGAATCTAATTTTTTTCAAAGTTTTCTCTGCACTATTTTTCACATAATCTTTCCTTTCCCTAGTGATTAATGTGTTTTTTTGTCATTTGATTATCATCTATTCTGATAAAAATATTTTGCTGAATTTAAAACCAACAAAGATTACATTCTCGCCGAAACTGGTTTGGCTCAGTGGATAGAGCATTGGTCTGCGGACTGAAGGGTCCCGGGTTCGATTCCGGTCAAGGTCATGTGCCTTGGTTGCGGGCACATCCCCCAGTGGGAGGTGTGCAGGAGGCAGCTGATGGATGTTTCTCTCTCATCGATGTTTCTGACTCTCTATCTCTCCCTTCCTCTCTGTAAAAAACCAATAAAATATATTTTTTAAAAAAAGATTACATTCTCAATATGGTTAAAGCACTGTTCTTTATATATTTTTGTTTCACTATTTGTTTAAATTGACTTTGAATTTAATAATTTTATTACTAACTTATTTCTTCTTTTTATGAATGTTTTTATTGATTTCAGAGATTAATGTGTTTTTTTGTCATTAAAGGGAGAGGGAGAGAGAAACATCAATGATGAGAGAGAACCATTGATTGGCTGCCTTCAGCACGCCCCCTACTGGGGATTGAGCCCGCAACCCAGGCATGTGCCCTGACCGGAAATCTAACTGAGCCACGCTGGCCGGGCTATTTCTTCTTTATACATTAAATCAAAGTGAACTGAATATATGGGCACATTAAGATTACTCATTACAAATGCCCCTGACTCTAGGCATTAAACATAAGAGGCACTTGCATTTACATTTAAGAACTTTTTTCTCTTTCTGTTCATGTTTTTAGGGGTTGTTATCTCATATACTTTCAGCATTCAGATTTGATATAAAAGAAGTTGGTCTTTTTACTCAAAGTCTTGGGTATGCACCTGCAGATTATTATCCTGGTTTGCTAAAAAATGTGAGTATTTTTAACTTAATAGTATTAACATTTTCATTGGTTAATATATCACCAGCAAAAAGAATAAGTGGAAGTATTTCACTTCTCCAGAAGAGATGTTTAACTTTTCTATGTTTATCTCTTCTTACGTTGGGCGGACTTATGGCCATGTAAGGAAGAAATGTGAGATGGGAGGTTATGGGAAAGAAGAAGGAAACCAGGAGAGGTTATTCTAAATCAACCAACTTCTCTGTCTCTTAACACATTTCATTTATCCTCTCAAAGATTTTTAGGAGAAGAAATTCGTTAACCAATGTAAATACAGTCTTTCATTGTTAGACAAATTTTTTATTTAAAATGGCATGATAGGAATTTTGTGCTAAAGCAAAAAAAAAATGTAATAACAACCTTGTAAATACTACTATATATTTACATCTTAGTATTAAAGCTATGTATTCTTCTGCCTTTAATTTTGGCTAGATTGAAGAAATTTTAATTTTGATCTTAACATAGCTCTTCTAAAAACTGTTAGGAGATTTTTCAATGTTTAACTATTCTGGTCTTTTGGATGCTTTATACCTGAATAAAAAATAAAGATTAAATTAAGAAAGAAAAATAAAGTAACTCTAACGTGGTTTTATTTTTAATGGGTTTGGTTTTAATTCTTAGGAAATTAATGATCTGTCTGTTGTTCATTTGCTTAAGTAGGAATTCAGAATAACAGGCAGTAAACACAAAATCCAAATTATTAGTAAATAAATTGGCACTGCCTCTTTTCACTTTGACAAAGTACAAGGAGAGAGCTGGCGGAAGAGAGTAGGGAATCTCAACGGAAATACCACTCACACCAGGAAAATAGAACTGATGTCATCCTGTTTGCAGTGCAAGTTAACCTGCAACTGATTTTGTTTTACAGATGGTTTTATCATTAGTGTCTGAACTCAGAGAGAATCATCTTAATGGATTTAACACTCAGAGGCGGTAGGTGTGGAACTAAACAGCCCTCTTCTTAAGTTTTAAAATGTATGTTTGGTTATGAGAGAAAAAGTTATAATTCTTAGGAAATGCATGTTCATAATTATAGTTATAGTTATATCCATTGTGGAAAGATTATTTTAGTTGAATACATGGAAAATTGGTGAATTTTACAAACTTTGTTTTTTAACCTCTGTTCTCAACTTTCATAAGGCAATAAATTGTGTAATGTGTCACATGCTCCCGTGGAGTAAAAAGCCCTCCATATTCAGTAGGGAACACAGAGCAAGTGCTCAGCTCCGTGTGTGTATCATTTACACACACACACAACCAGGATGTTTACAAGACAGCAGACACTGGATGTGCACATATGACTTATATGACTATTTTAAGAAACGATATTCCAAAATTTAGACTAAACAAATCAAAGAGTCAGACAAATTAAATAGCAGTTAATCACATTATAAAATGTTTCTTTACTATGAGAAAGAATTCAAAGTTGTTTTCATTGGTGAGCATTTTATTTTTAACAAGTCATTCACTAAAAGAATCTAGGGACCAAGGCACGTTGTGATTTTTTGTAAAGCTATTGCCAGTGAAAGCTCTATCAGGTATGGTGTTTGCTCTCAGACTTAGAAATCCTTTGCATCTAACCCTTAAAGTAAACTATAAATTCTTTGGCAAAAACATGAGAAAATCTTCATTACATTGGATTTGGCAGTGATTTTTTGGATATGACATCAAAAGCATAATAAAAAAGCTAGATAAATCGGACTTCATTCAAATTAAGAAGTTTTATGAATCATAGGATATTATCAAGAAAGCAAAAAGACAACCAACTGAATGAGTAGATTGGAAATCATATATCTGAAATCATACACCCAGAATGTATAAAGAATTCCTACTTAAGAGGCTAACACAGAAGGGTAAAGCAAGTCTCCATAAAACCCAAAGAAGAGATGGTAAAACTTCTCTTTGGATCCTGTCTGGAGTCACAGCTGAAAAAAAGGAAAAAAAAAAGAATTTCTAAAATTTAATATTATAAAATTAAAATTAAAAAAAATGGCCAAGAGACTTGACTAGACATTTCTCCCAGGAATATGTACAACAGGCCAATAAACACATGAAAAGATGCTCAACATCAGTAATTATTAGGGAAATGCCTATCAAAATCACAGTGGGATACCACATCACACCTACTAGGATAGCTGTAATTTAAAAAAACAAAACAAAAATGAAAACTAACAAATCTTGGTGAAAATATAGAGCAGGTAGAACCCTTGTGTTTTGCAGGTGGGAATGGAAAAAAGTACAGCCACTGTGGAAAACATTTTGGCAGTTCCTCAAAAAATTCAATACAGCCCAGCCAACATGGCTCAGTGGTTGAGTATTGAACTATGAACTAGGAGGTCATGGTTCGATTCCCAGTCAGGGCACATGCCTGGATGTCCAGGTTGCGGGCTCAAATACCTAGTGTGGGGCATGCAGGAGGCAGCCGATCAGTGATTCTTCTATCATTGATCTCTCTCTCTCTCCCCCTCTCAGAAATAAAAAAATATATATATATATATGTTTAAAGTTAAATGCAGAATAACCATAAGACCCAACAATTCTACTCCTAAGTACATATTCAAAAGAAATGAAAGCAGGGGCTCAGATATCTGTACACCAAGTTTATAGTAACCCAAGTGCCTATCAACAGATGAACAGAGAAACAAAATGCGGTTTACAAATACATTATAATACTATTCAGCCATAAAAAGGAATAAAAATTGTATATATGCCAGAACATGGATAGACTTTGAAAACATCATGCTTAGAGAAGCAAGACACAGAAGGATAGATATTGTATGATTCCACTTATATGAGATACCTAGAGTGACAGAAAGCAGACTACCTATAATAATAAAAGCATAATATGCTAATTAGACTGGATGTCCTTCCTTTCTGGCAAAGCTGCGGCGGGCGGGGGCCGAGGCAGAGGTGGCCGCCATGGCAGTGGGGGCCAAGGCCCTTGCACGAATTTCATGCATCAGGCCTCTAATAGGTTATAAGTGTCTAGAGGGAGTGAAATGATTGTTTAATAGGTACATAGTTTTTGGAGGGGATGAGGAAAAGCTTTGGGTATAGATTGTGGTGATGGGTACACAGTTTGTGAATGTATTAATGCCACTGAATGGTTACCACTTACAAATGGTTAAAATAATAACTATTATGTATGTTTTATTGCAATAAAAGAAATTAAACTTGAAGAAAAAAACAATTGTGAGACCAACTATAAACTCCCTCAAATGACTAAAATGTAAGACACATTAGCATGTGTTGGAAAGAATATGAAATTACCGGATCTTTCATAAACTGTTTGGGAGAATGTGCATAATACAAACATTTTTGTGAACAGTGTGGCAGTTTAATATAAAGTTAAACATAAACTTACCATATGACCCACCAATTCCATTTTTGAGTTTTTACTCATGACAAGTGAAAACATAGGTATTCACAAATATTTCTGTATAAATATTCATAGCTGTTTTAGTTGTAATAGTTCAAAACCAAAAATAATCCAAAGGACCATTGACAAGGGAATGGGTATTTTTAATAAAAATTATATATTACTACCATTGAAAAAAAATGAAAAAACAAGTCATAAACTGAGAAAGTATTATGAAATTGCACATCTGATAAAGGGCTCAAACTCAGAATATATAAAGAATCCAGTAATAAGACAAATAACCCAGTTTAAAAACTGGCAAAAGATTGGAATACATGTCACCAAAAAATGTATACAAATGGCTTATTTCAAGAACATGAATACTGGTATATAAATGTTTATAGCAGCATTGTTCATAATAGACAAAAAGTGGAAGCAACCCAAATATCCATCAACTTATGATTGGATAAACAAAGTATGCTATGTGCATACAATAGAATATTATCCTAAGAAAAAGGAACAAGCTACTGATTCATGCTGCAGTACGTGTGAACCTCAAAAACATGCTTAGTGAAAGAAGTCAGTCATAAAAGAACACACATTGTATGATTTCATTTTTTTTTATAAAATGTCCAGAATATGCAAATCTATATATATGTTGTTGCCTGTGGCTAGAGGTAGGAACAGGGATTTCCTACAAATGAACACAAAAGATGGAAGTGTTCTAAAGTAGATGATGATTGTTGTCCAACTCAATAATTTATTAAAAATCTTTGGATTGTACATTTGAAATATGTGCATTTTGTGGTATATAAAGTATATCTAAAAATATAAGATGAATCCCTAGGGTGCATGAAAAGCATTTACAGTCATTTATTTAAATATTAGGTAAGGACTTTGATTTAGCTTTGTGGTGAATGTTGAATAATGGGTCTTTTGAGTAATAAACTTAAAAATTTATTAAAGGGAACTTGAAAAAATTAATAGAAGGCAATTTGTATGTATACCTTATACCAAATCTGAAAACATGGTTTTATTTATTTATTTAGCCTCACCCAATGGTACGTTTTATTAATTTTTTTTTATCAAAATGTATACTTTTTTTTTGCTGTGACTCATTTTATTGCATTTCAAAGATACCGCTTTTTTTTTTTTTTTTTTTACAAATTTCGATCTTACCTTAAATTTGTTTTTATTAATTTTTAGAGAGAGAGGAAGAGGAGGGAGAAAGAGAGAGAAACATTGATGTGAGAGGGAAACATCGATCAGTTGCCTCCCACACGCACCCCCACCAGGGATTGAACCTGCAACCTAGGTATGTGTCCTGACTGGGAATTGAACCTGCACCCTGTTGGTGTACAGGACAATGCTCCAACCAACTGAGCCACCCAGCCAGGGCAAACTGATGATTTTTTAAAACTTAGATGAGAATAAACAAAAACAAACTAATTCTCTCTCTCTCTCTCTCTCTCTCTCTCTCTCTCTGGAAGATATCTGCAACCTATAAAACAGGCAAATATAGAAATGCCTCCTGCAAATGAATTATAAAGAGACAAACACTCCAGTGTGGAAAGGAACAAGAAATATAAGCAGGTTATTACAAATGAGGCAAACTGCATAAAAATAAACATTTACAAAATTCTTCAGGAGTAACATCAGCAGGATAGCAGAATAGGAAGCACCAGACCTTGCTTCCTCCTCCCACCCCCCAAGAAACACTGACTTAACAATAGTATATGGGTCAAAGGGCCTTTATGAGAACTCCAGAAACTGATTAGAAATCATAATATCCCAGGCAGGCTCAAAGTCAAGAATAGCCATATTGAAACAGGAAAGAAACCCATGTCATATAAACTACAACAGCCCTTCCCCTAAGCCAGCCCAGCTTGCTGTGATTGGGAGGGAAAGTCCAGCTTGTAGCTTCTCCCTTGTAAGGGAAAGCGAAGAGTGGAGTGTGTCCAATGTTCTGGCTTTTGTGGGGCTGCCTGAGGGACTAGTATTTGTCTTGCCTGACTCTGATCACTGACAGGACACTGCCATACTTTCAATGCCTGGGGACAGTGGAGAGTTAGAGCTCACTGCTTTTTGCAGCACCAGAGAACTGGAGTGCTATAGACAGGAAGTTGGCTCAGGTCAGCATGAATGTCTTTACCAACTCTGATGAAGACAAATATATAAGCAAATACAAAATCCTATAATAATGTAATATTGGTTCATAAATTACTTTTAATTCTGTAATAAAATTTAAATGGTAAAAGTATAAAAAAGAACCATAACTGTGAAACTATGTTAATGGATACAAAATATAAAGACATATAACTTATGACATCAATAACACAAAACATGGGAGGAGATATAAAGATTAAATTTTTTGGTTTGCAACTTAAATTGTTATCAGTTTAAAATAGATTGTTATAATCACGAGGTATCTTACCAAATCCCATGATAAAACAAAATAAAACAAATAAAGAAAAAACTACAGAAGTTGCACAAAGGAAAATGAAAAGAATCAAAGTATATCACTATTTTAAAAAAATCAGTGAAACACAAAGGAAGGTCAGCGAGAGAGAGAAAAAGGATCAAAATAACTACCAGACATACAGAAAACAATGAAATGGCAGTAGTAAATCCTTCTCTATCAGTAATTATTTGAATGTAAATGGATTAATTTCTCCAATCAAAAGGCATAGCATAGATGAATGGATTCTAAAAAACAAGGCTCAACCATCTGCTATCTATAAGACTCTTTTTAGATGTCAGGATATACATAAGCTGAAAGTAAATGGATGAAAAAATATATTCCATGCAAATGGCAAGCACAAGAGAGCAGGTATGGCCATGCTTATATTAAACAAAATATAGTTTATATAAAAAATTATTACAAGAGACAAAGAAGAGCATTATATAATGACAAATGATCAACTTACTGGGAAGATATCCTGTATAATAAAAGGCTAACATGCAAATCAACTGAACAGTGAAACGATTGGTCACTATGACGCACACTGACCACCAGGGGGCAGATGCTCAATGCAGGAGCTGCCCCCAGTGGTCAGTGCGCTCCCACAGCGGGAGTGCCACTCAGCCTGAAGCCAGGCTCACTGCTCCTTAGCACTGCCTCGGTGGTGGCAGGTGACTCTCTTGCCTCCATGGCAGTGCTCAGGACCCCTTGGGTGATGTCCGCGTGCCAGCTTAGGCCAACTCCCTGTGGAGTGGGCCTGAGCTGGCAGGCAGACATCTCCCGAGGGTCCTGGACTGCAAGAGGGCACAGGCCAGGCTGAGGGCCCCCCCCACCTCCAGTGCATGAATGTCATGCACCAGGCCTCTAGTAACAACTATAAATATATATGCACTAACAGCAGAACACCAAAATATATGAAGCATACATTGATAGGGTTGAAGGGAAAAATAAAAAGTAACGCAATAATCATAGGAGATTTCAATACCCACTTTAAATATTATATGGATCAACTGGACCAAAGATGAATAAGAATACAGAGGATTTGGAAAACATTGTAGATCATTTAGACCTTGTAGATATACACAGAACACTCTACCCAATAATAGCAGGATACACATTCTTCTCAAGCACACACACACAGTGCTCTCCAGGGTGGATCACATGTTAGGCCACAAAACAAGTTCTAACAAATTTAGGATTGAAATCATGGCAAGTATCTTTCTCAACCATGATAGTATGAAACTAAAAATCACTAATAGGAGAAAAATGGGAAAATTCACATATACATGCAAATTAAACAACACATTCTTGAACAATCAGTGGGTCAAAGAAGAATCACAAGGGATATTGGAAAATATCTTGAGACAAATGAAAACAAAAAAACATTATACCAAAAATGATAGGGTGCAGGAAACAGTACTAGGAGGAAAATATATAGTAGTAAATGCCTTCATTAAAAAAGAAGAAAGATCTCAAATAAACAGCCTAAGTTTATACCTCAAGAAACTAGGAAAATAAGAACAAACAAAATCCAAAGGTAGCAGAAGGAATAAAATAATAAAGACTAGATCAGAAATAAACTAAAGAATAGAAAAACAATAGAAAAAAATCAAAGATGAATATTGAGGCAAAAAAAAAAAAAACCACACACACAAAGAAACAAATTACCACCCTTAATGAAATACTAGCAAACCAAACTCAATAATGCATAAAAACAGATTATGTACAATGACCAAATGGGGTTTATTCTTAGCATGCAAGGATGGTTCAACATACAAAAATCAGTCTACATAATATACCATATTAACAGGATGATGGACAATATCACATAATTTCAATTGATACAGAAAAACAGTTTGATAAAATTCAATACCCTTTCATGATAAGAACATTCAGCAAACTAGGAATACAAGGAAATTACCTCAACATAATAAAGAACATATGTGAAGAGCCCACAGCTAACATCATACTCAATGGTGAAAGACTGAAAGCTTCTAAATCAGGAACAACGCGAGGATACCCTCCCTCACCACTTTTCATCATAGTACTGGACCTCTTAGCCAGAGCAATTAGACCAGACAGAAATAAAAGGCATCTAAATTCAGAAGAAAAACATAAAACTTCCTTTGTTTGTAGATGATAAGATTTTATATGTAGAAAACCCCAAAGATTCTACAGAAAACTATTAAAATTAATAAATTCAGTAAAGTTGCAGTATACAAAAAATCAACATTCAAACATCAGATATGTTTCTATGCACTAACAATGAGCAATTCAAAAAGAAAAATTTTTTTAAGATCCCATTTACAATTGCCTCAAAACAGACAAAATACCGCGGAATAAACTTAGTCAAGGAGATATACACTGCAAACTACAACACATTGGTGAAAGAAATTAAATGAAGACCTGGAGGGTAGGTAGGGGCTGGGAGGAGGAATGGGAGATATCTGTAATACTATCAACAATAAAAAATGCATTTAAAAAGAAAAAAAATTAAATGACACAAATAAATGAAAAGGTATCCTATGTTCATGGACTGGAAGACTTAATGTTTGTACTACCCAAAGCAGTCCATACTACCCAAAAATAAATGTTAAAGAGATTCAGTTATTTTTCTTTTGCAGAAGTCGGAAAAAACATCCTAAAATTCATGTAGAACCTTAAAGCACATGAATAGCCAAAACAATATTGAAAAACAAAGCGTAAGGCCTCACACTTCCTGATTTAAAAACATTACAAAGCTACAGTCATCAAAAGTTTGGTACTGACATAGAGCCAGACATAGATACATGGAAAGAATAGCAATGAAGTTGCAAAAACATACCCATAATACGTCCTTACTTATATGAAAATTTAAACACTCAAAACAATACATACTTATAAAGTGAAAGTCTTGAAGCTAGGCCAAAGGATCCACTTCTGGGGAGTGGAAGAAGGAATGGGATGGGAGCAGGGTGTTTCAACTGTAAGTGAAACATTTTATTTCTTTAAAATATCATATAAACATATTAATAAAATGTTACTGCAAAGTCTGAGCAATGGGTACATATAAGGTAGGGCAGAAGTAGGTTTACATTTGTTCCTATTGAAAATACAATAATTAATAAATAATACAAGAATAAACTTTTGCATACTCACAACTGCAAAACTACTTTTGCCCCACCCTGTAGTTGATATAGTAGTTCTCTGTTTTTCTGTACATCATCAATATTTTAGAATTAAACTTTTAAAAACTACAATGTAGTGTTACCTAGTAAAATATTGAAAATGAAAAGGTAATACTCATTTTCTCATTTTTGGACAGAAGAAGACAGTAGTTCAGAAAGGCATCCAAATTCCACTGACCATGATCAGGAGATCCTGATGGAAGATATTAGCTGAAATGTCCTTTATGCTGAAAAACTTCCATTTGTGCCAGATTGGGCCATTTTGGGGGACAAGTTCATTCCTAAATTCATCACTGTTTCTTCATGAAGGATGTTTATTTTTCAAAAACAATATGGACAAGTTCCATGGTAAGGAGCACAATCTACTGAAGGTGCCCATGTTGGCACCCCACTGACAGTAGCAGCAAGGATAAAGTGGCAGTTAACTTGGTGAATAGTTGAAGACATTCTTAGTCAAAGCAAAACTGTGATGTAGTTAGTAAAATTTTTAACAAATTTACCAAGAATATGAGATGTCTGTGCTAGTAGAACGTTCTCTGCACGCTGACACATCTGATACATTCCTAATATGCTGTTGTAATTGATGTTTACTATGGAGTCCTTTGCTTTTTTAGAAATAATTTTAGAATTCAACAAGATAAATTTCTTGCGGGGTTTTTTTGGTTTGTTTTTGGTGTGTGTTTTTTTGTCTTTTTTTTAAAATGTATTTAGCCCACATATAGTTGTTTTTTTTTTTTTTCATTGTTGAGCAATATTTTATTTTTATTTTTTTAAATTTTTTTTATTGCTTAAAGCATTACAAAGGGTATTACATATGTGTCCTTTTTTTTCCCCGCCCTTGACAATACCCCGGCTTCCCCTACCCCCCAGTGTCTTATGTCCATTGGTTATGCTCATATGCATGCATACAAGTCCTTCAGTTGATCTCTTACCCCCCCTCCCTCCTGCCCCCCAACCCTCCCCGGCCTTCCCGCTGCAGTTTGACAATCTGTGTGAGGCAGCTCTACCTCTGTATCTATTATTGTTCAAAAGTTTATAATGGTCTCTATTATCCATGAATGAGTGAGATCATGTGGTATTTTTCCTTCATTGACTGGCTTATTTCACTTAGCATAATGCTCTCCAGCTCCATCCATGCCATTGCAAATTGTAAGAGTTCCTTCTTTCTTATAGCAGCATAGTATTCCATCGTGTACATGTACCACAGTTTTCTAATCCATTCATCTACTGATGGGCATTTAGGCTGTCTCCAGATCTTAGCTATGGTGAATTGTGCTGCTATGAACATATGGGTGCATATATCCTTTCTGATTGGTGTTTCTGGTTTCTTGGGATATATTCCTAGAAGTGGGATCACAGGGTCAAATGGGAGTTCCATTTCCAGTTTTTTGAGGAAACTCCATACTGTCTTCCATAGTGGCTGCACCAGTCTGCATTCCCACCAGCAGTGCACAAGTGTTCCTTTTTCTCCACATCCTCTCCAGCACTTGTTGTTTGTTGAACATATAGTTTTAAGAGAAATTCAGTCTCTTGAATTAGGTTCAATTATTCTTATCAAAAGATTGAATTTAAAAAGCAATTTGATACCCAGCATACATTTGAGTCTCATTATGAGCTTTTAAAGTCTTATTTTTAAGACATAAAGCCAGGAAGCTCTGTTCTCCATCCATAAAAGAACCTGGATCTGTAAAAGCTTGTGCGAGACTCAGAACTCTGTAAGTCCACAATTCTCTAGTGAATTACTAGTATAAATTCAACCAATGTATGCTCATGTCTCACATAAAAAACTGATTTTATGAAATCAGGTAGTAGAATGCATCATGATAACATTTGAAAGAGCTACTAAACATACTGGAGCCATTATAGTTGTTGCTGTTATAGTTATAATAATTAAAATACGTATTAATAATATATAAATCTATTCTATATACCTGAAGTTGTCTATACTTTTATATATATACTAGAGGCCTGTTGCACGAAAAGATTCGTGTAATAGACCTTCCCTTCCCCTGGCTGCCGGCACCGGTTTTCCTCCGGCACCCGGGACCCAGGCCTTCGCTTTGGCCGGAGCCACCTTCAGTCTTCGCTCCACTGCTTCTCGCCTACGTATGCAAATTAACCACCATCTTTGTTGGTGGTTAATTTGCATATCTTGCTGATTAGCCAGTGGGAGGTGTAGCAAAGGTACAGTCAATTACCATGTTTGTAGGAAGATGGCGGCATAGGTAAACACCGGAGACTGCCGCCGTAAACAACCACTTCAAAAATACAACTAAAAGTCAGAACGGACATCAACCAGAACCACAGGAAGGCTGGCTGAGGAGAGACTCTTCAACTAGAAGCAAAAACAACAGCATTCCAACGCACAGAGGAGGCGCAGTGTGGAAAATTTAAAGGTACGGTGGTGCGGTGGTGAGGTGGTGCGCGCGCAAAGCGAGCTGGTGGCTGAGGGCGCGGTTGTCGTTTTCAATCAGGAGTGAATCTCAGACTCTGGGCTACAGATCCGGGCGAGTCTCTAGGGACCCAGACTCAAACGGGAGAAGCGGGACTGTCTGGCTGCGGCCCCTCCGAGGTTTGCAGCGGTTGCCGGGTTGCCGGGACAGAGAGGCAGAGCCCCTGGGGACGGACTGAGAGCGGCCATAACTGCTCCCTCCCCCCGCCCTGTGGATCCCGCCCCGCCCAAGCTCTGCGCACAGCCATTTGCCGATCGCCTCAGGCAAGGGCTGGATTAGCGCCTCCCCAGAAGACAGACGCTTTCCAAACAGCTGATTCCTACAGCCAGTCGGCCTGGTGGTCAAATCCCTCTAGTGTTAACTACAACAATTAAGGCTTGGCTAGAACAAGACTGCGCACAGAGACCACAAGGGGGTGCACCAAGAAAGCATAAAAGATGAGGAGACAAAAAAACATGACAGAAATGGAGGATATGGAGCTAAGAATCGCAATTTTGAGGGCTTGCCATAAATTTGTGCAGAGCCTCACGAAAACTAATGAGACCCTCGATGCTACGATAAAGAAATTAGAAAGTAAGCATACACGGACTGAAATAAAGAATATTATACCCAATAGCAGACCAGAGGAGCACAAGAATCAAACCAAAGATTCGACAAAAAACACCCAATTGGAAAAGCAAAATGAAAAAAGAATCCGAAAGTGTGAAGATAGTGTAAGGAGCCTCTGGGACAGCTTTAAGCGGACTAATATCAGAATTATTGGAGTGCCAGAAGATGAGAGACAGCAAAATATTGAAAACCTATTTCAAGAAATAATGGCAGAAAACTTCCCCCATCTGGAGAAAGAAATGGACTTACAGGTCCAAGAAGCGCAGAGAACCCCAAACAAAAGGAATCCAAAGAGGACCACACCAAGACACATCATCATTAAAATGCCAAGAGCAAAAGACAAAGAGAAAATCTTAAAAGCAGCAAGAGAAAGAGGCTCAATTACCTACAAGGGAATACCCATACGACTGTCAGCTGATTTCTCAACAGAAACTTTGCAGGCCAGAAGGGAATGGCAAGAAATATTCAAAGTGCTGAATACCAAGAACCTACAACCAAGATTACTTTATCCAGCAAAGCTATCATTCAGAATTGAAGGTCAGATAAAGAGCTTCACAGATAAGGAAAAGCTAAAGGAGTTCATCTCCGCCAAACCAGTATTATATGAAATGCTGAAAGGTATCCTTTAAGAAGAGGAAGAAGAACAAAAAGGTAAAGATACAAATTATGAACAACAAACATGCATCTATCAACAAATGAATCTAAGAATCAAGTGAATAAATAACCTGATGTACAGAATGAACTGGTGATTATAATAGAATCAGGGACATAGAAAGGGAATAGACTGACTATTCTTGGGGGGGAAAGGGGTGTGGGAGATGCAGGAAGTGACTGGACAAAAATCATGCACCTATGGATGAACACAGTGGGTGGGGAGTGAGGGTGGAGGGTGGGGTGGGAGCTGGAAGGAGGGGAGTTATGGGGGGAAAAAAGAGGAACAAATGTAATAATCTGAACAATAAAGATTTAAAAAAAAATTACCATGTTTGTAATTGATTTTTACAAACAATTACCATGTAATTGTAATTATAAACAATTACCATGTTTGTAATTGATATCAGAGGGGAAGGGAGAGGGAGAGAGAAACATCAATGAGGAGAGAGAATCAGTGATTGGCTGCCTCCTGCAAGTCCCCTACTGGGGATTGAGCCGCAACCCAGGCATGTGCCCTTGACCAGAATCGAACCCAGGACCCTTCAGTCCACAGGGCAACGTTCTGTTCACTAAGCCAAACCAGCCAGGGCTTATCTGTACATTTTTAAGGTTTAAAAATAAAAAATGTTGAATCAGAATACTGCATAGGTCAAACTACTTCTTGTACACTTGACTCTCCTGATACTTCCATTAATATGACACTTGAATTTCATCATTACTTTCTTTCCACAAGTATGACCATAAGTGTTCAAGCAGCCAAGAGGCCCCCAAACGTAAACCCCTTATAAACAGGGCTACAGTATTTTTCTTTCTCTTTTTTAATAGAGGGCATTCATACATTTTTCACTTTTTGCCACTCAGATGTTTAAAGTTCATTTCAAAAGATTCAAAAGCCTGATAGACAGTATAGAAATTAATCTTATAACTTTGATACATAAATTGTCAGAGGAACAAAAGCAACAACAAACAAACAGGAAAATCTATTTAGTTTCTTTTTGCATTATTTTTAAAGCCCTGATATATGGTCTTGTCATAGCATTTTAAATAGAATTTCACTTACCACCAAGTAAAATCAACAATTCAGTGACAGAATGTTTAAACTCTCTCTTGTTCTTTGCTACACACCATCCAGAAGGAGCGGCATCCTGGCCTCTCTGAACATCGTCAGTGTATCATGTGGTTCTGTGTTTTGGCAGCTCCAGTGCACCCACGTGGGGAGGGTGTTTCCAGCTGCCTGTGGTTGCCGTTGAGCCTTCTGCAGTCGAATTCCTGTGCAGATATCATTTGGAAGTGCTGCTCTGGCTGTCACTCAAGACCTAATGCTCAGTGTAATCCAGTCTGTAAAGCACCACATGGCTCCTGTGGAGTTGGATCTCCGTGCTGCAGACCAAAAGGAGCCATGAGGGCCCTGAGCACGTGGAAGCCAGTCAGATTCCCAGTTGGCCTACCTGCATTTTGGTAGAACCAAGAATTACCTAAGTTGACATAAGACTTTAGAATTTTTCCAAGAAAGTTATCTTGGACCTGTTTCAGCCCAATTGGGTGATATAATCAGCAGCCTTCTTCTGATTGATAAATGCCCTGTTGCCAAGGTCATCTTTTCCACCCACCCAGTCACCAGTGATAGTTGCTGACGCTCCTTCTTTCTTTTAAGAGAGTGAGAGAGAAGTTGCACTTGTTAGTAGTCATTTAGAGAGGAGGACTGATAAATCAAGGCAGAAGGACAAGACCAATACACACTCCCTGCTTCTTTATTTCAGAGTTCTGGATTTGTTATGAGCACACATAACTCTCAAACACTCATCTCTCACACACATATACAACAACAATAACAACTTACCCCCTCTCCTAGCCCACCCAGTAAACTCATATTCCAAAAATTTAAGGTATTTACAACTGAAGCTCAATATGTCTTTTTGTCACAACTTAGATGATGGACTCAAAAACATTCATTTAGGTGGAAAAACTATTTTCATAGTGAGTTAGAGAAAGATGTTAGAGCACTGTGGAAGGTAAATGTTGAAGAGACTCAGTTATTTAGGTAAGTGGTAAAGAACAAGAAGTGGATTTTAGAGAAGGTGAATATTTGAGGAGAAAAGACAAACTGTTATACATAAGAAAATTATTGTGTAGTTTGAAAAAATTATCTGAGATTTTTACTGTTGATTATCAAGAAAATAATATAGCTGAACTAGCAATTTATAGGAATTCATTAATAAAATATAATTCCATCATGTTTCCTTAAAATACAGGTTGTCCCCAAAAATGTATACTCACTTTAACAGCTGATAACTCAATTTTGAAATATATTATATACATTTATTTTAAAATGAAATGTATTTTAATAAACACTGCCTTTATAATTATTCAGTGTGTGTATACATTTTTGGGGACACCCTATATTGAGATTATGACTAGAGATTAAAATCTGGTTTTGGGATTGCTACTGAAGTAGTGTAGAGCAGCACTTTTCAAACTTGAGTGTGCAGAGGAATACCCAGGGAAATGGCCTCACCCCAGGGATGCTGCTGTGCTGATTCGAAGGAACATACTTTGAGACTTTGAGTAGTTTCGATGTAGAAAACTTGGACAGATCCTGAAGACCAAAGTGCATGACCTGTGAGAAATGGCAGCTCTCATAATCTAATCAGGAGAGAATAAGATGAAAATGTAATGTGAGAAACTAAGCCAAGTGATGAAGCACATACATGAATGTCCTAGCATTCACTTCATACTCCCAACTTCTAGAAATGACAGGAAATTTTAACAAATACTGTATATAATACTGTAAAATGGGCTTGGGAGTGTACTTTTGATGACCCACAGATTATGAGAAAGGTTTACAATAGATGACGGCATATATCTGAAGGAAAATAGCACAACCCAAAAAGCTTGCAAGAGAGGACTACTGCAAAAGATAGAAATCACTTTGGGGGTGGACTCAAGGAGTAGGAGGATACCTGGCAGCCCACAAGATAACCTGTTGAGCTACAGTAGTAGCGACCAGCTGGCAAGATCCTCATACCCTCCTCCTTAGTCCCTATCTCCGGAGAGAAACAACAGAGGTGTTCTGTTTCCAACAAAAAGAGGGAGGACACTTTAGTGGAGAAGCAAGCAACAAATGGCTATCCCAGGAGTTGAAGCATGGAACAAACTGCCGAATCTCAGGGGGAAGTCTTGGGTGAGGGACTAGATTAGGGAGAGTTTAACCGGGGAATTTATCTGCATATAAGATGGAGTAGGAAGTTCCAGGAATCTGCCTCTTCACCTTGACAAAAAATTTACTGAGAGAATCTGTCTATATATATAAAAGGCTAAGTGTCCATCCAACCAGTAGCTATGATATGCACTGACCACCAGGAGGCAGGCGCTCAACACAGGAGCTACCATGACACGCACTGGCCATTTAAAAATAAACGGCACCTTGGACCTGGCACCAACAAAGCAACACTCGGCTTCCCCCAAGCGGGACACAGGCCCCGCCACCACCCCTGAGCAATATCCCACCAAATCATAGCCAATGCTGCCAAGACCCCATGGCGCAAAATGCAGCCCACAGCTCAGCCCAGAAACAGTCACTGTGGGCTCCAGGTCACATAGCAACACCTGGCTTCCTCTCCCTAGCGACTAGCCTCCTTGGAGTTTCCTCAGCCCAGGAACATGACTTGCTTTATAGCCAGGTGCAAACATTTCACACTTTAACCAAATGTCTGTGAAACGTTTTCACGTGCCTCATCTCATTTGATCCTCACAGAAGTCCTGGAGTGGTAGATAGGAGACTCGGTGGAATCCTATTTTCTTTTCATTAGCCAGAAAATGGAGATTTAGAAAGTTTAGAAACTTGACCCAACAGAAAAGAAGTAAGAAATGGTGGACCTTGAATATGACTTCAGGTTTTCTCACTGTGCAGAATATAGTAAGTGTATAGTACTAAATACGCTAATTTAAAAACAAATTCACTGAAGAGGAAATACAAGTGGGTAACAAACATTAATAATCTAGAAAATTATCAGGAAAGTGCACATGAAAGCAATGGGATAATTTTGCCCAGATTAGCAAGAAATAAAAATCCTATATAATAAAGGGCTAATATGCAAATGGTCATCACACCATCATGCTGTAACGACCCATCAGCAGGGACCTGAGGCTGTGCCCCCCACCCGGTGGGGCTTGATGGGGGTGGGGCCAGCCAGGTCTGGGTCTCACATGATTTCGAGGCATGCGCGGGTTGGCGGGCACTTGACTCTGGGTCCCGCAGCATGCCCCAGACTCTGACAGGAGGGAGATTTTCATATACATTTTACTAATTTTCTTTCATCTCTGACACTTCTATTATAGAGAAAGGGCCAATAGCAATATTAAAATATTTCCTCTAATTAATTCCCTTTTAAGGTGCACGAATTTTGTGCACTGGACCACTAGTACTGATAATAATATCACTGGCAAGAGTGGAAAAGTAAACTGGTAGTCTTTTGGAATGCAATCTACTACACAAATATTTACATGAGACATAGATAGGCACATGCAAGGATGGGGACCCCTGCAGCAGTGTTTATAATTGTGAACAACTGGAAGCAAGCTCAGTGCCTATAAATAAGGACGTTGTTAAATTATAGCACTCACATGCTCTTTTAATAGGCAGCAAGTAAAATGAAGGACAGCTGTAAGTTCCACTGTGATTCCATTTGTGTTTCACAGAACATAAGACCACAGATTTGTGATTATATATATTCCTAGAAAAACACCTAATTGCATATATTTCAAACTTTCATTTTATTGGTTTCTAGTTCTTTTCTTATCTATTTCTTGAGCATGTAATATGTATAAGGTGTTGTCCCTACATGCTAGGAATAGAGCAGTGAGCAAAATAGAAAAAAATGTGCCTGCCCTTACAGAGGTAATGTCGTAGCAGGAAGAAATAGACCATGAACACTAAACAATCAGATACATTATAGTACTCTGTTCTGCTCTAAATTTGCACTGTCCAATACTGTAAGCCATTAGCCTCATGTAACTGTTGAACACAGAGGAATGGGATTTTAAATTTTATTTCATTTCAATAAATTTAAATTGCCACATATGCTGATTGCTTCCATATTGGTCAGTGCATTTGTATGGGATGGTCAGGGAAACCCTCACATGAAGCAGCATTGGAGCTCAGACCTGTATGACGTGAAGGAGCTAGCCATGTGTTCCAACAGGACCTTACCTGTGTGGGTGGAGACCTGTACAGCTGGAGCAGAGCAGGCAAGGGTAAGAGTGGGAGGAAATGAAGCCAGAGAAACAGAAGGGGCCTACCATGGAGGGCTTTCGTGGCTAGTATGAGACTGCTTATTCTGTGTGAGTTGGGACGCCATTGCAAAGCTTTGAGCAGACAAGCGAAGTGATCTGCATGTTTAAAGATTTGCTGGAACTGTTCTGATGATAAACAGTGGGGGATACGGCAGAAGCAGGGAGAAAGTTAGGAGGCTCCTACTGTAACCCAGACTGGGAGTGATAGTTAATTAGGGGGTAGCAATGGAAGTGTTGAGAGGTAGTCAGATGAATAGACAGTATTTACTGCTGGATCAGATGAGGGGCATAAGAGAAAGGGAGCTATCAAGGATGGACTTCAAGGGTTTTGGCTTGAGCAAATGAGAGAGGAAGCACAGGGTAAGAGAACATTTGGGGAAGGAATTCAAGAGTTCTGTTTTGTGCAGGGTAACTTGGAGATGAATATGTGGGTCCTAGAGCACATTGTCTGAAACACTGCTGAAGGTAGAAATGGCAGAACTGAAGCTGCCCTGCTTTGGGTACATCACAAAAAGGCAGGGTTCTTTGGAAAAGATGGTAATGCTGGGGAAAATAGGTATCAGGAAAAGAGGAAGGCAAATACAAGATGGACTGATTCCATAGAAGAAGGTATGAGTCTACAGGAGCTGAGCAGGACTTTTGAGGGCAGGGCACTGTGGATACTACTCATTCATAGGGTTGCCAGGAGCCAGAGCCAACTCAGTGGCATTAAAACATAAGTTGGAGCCCGGCCAGTGTGGCTCCGGGGTTGAGCGTTGATCTTTTCACCAGGAGGTCACGGTTTGGTTCGATTCCCAGTCAGGGCACATGCCTGGGTTGCAAGCTCAATTCCCAGTAGGTGACATGCAAGAGGCAGCCAATCAATGATTCTCATCATTGATGTTTCTCTCTCTCTCTCCCTCTCCCTTCCTCTCTGAGATCAATTAAAAAATGTATATTTTTAAAAGATTAAAAAAACCACACACATTAGAGGTGCCCATAGTGAGTTATGACAAAGTCCTGAAAATAAGTGATGTTAAAATGAGAACTGCAGATGGGTTTCTTTCTAGAGAAGTGAGTAACAAAAGAGCATTCACAGATGGTGTTAGGATGGTCCTCTTTATGGCGGGGCAGAGCAAGTCACTGTCATCAGCCTGCTCAGCATGAAGATGTTACATGTCTTTAATTACACGTGGCTCTAAGATTGGCTAATTATTTCTTATTTTATTTTACTCTGTAGAATGGCTCCTGAACGAGTAAGGTCCCTATCACGAGTTTGTATCCCACTTGTTACTCTGCCTGATTTTGAACCACTGGTGGAAGCTCTGCTCACCTACCATGGCCATGAACCTCAGGAAATGCTCTGGCCTGAGTTCTTTGATGCTGTAAATGAGGCCTTTTTGCTGTAAGTGATGTCCGTTTATCCTCTCACCCAACCTTGTTTTTTCCTTTTCTTAATTTCTGCAGTATGTTGGAAATGCAGTTTTCAGATGTTTATGTCTCAGTACCCACTTTATGTTCTTAAAAATTATTAGGATCCCAGTGAGCTTTGTTAACATGTGGGTTATATCTGTCAATATTTACCATATTTGAAATTAAAAGAAAATTTAAAAATATTTTACTTCATTTAAAAATAACAAAAAATTGATTACATGTTAACACAAATAGCATATTTTTATTAAAAACAATGACCTTTTTGCTTAGCATAATACTCTATAGGAGCAAAATAAGCCAGTCAGAGAAGACAAATATCACACGATCTCATTTATATGTGGAATCTAATGAAGAAAATAAACTGATAAACAAAAGAGATCCAGAGATATTGAAAGAGGCAACAGACTGACATATTTCAGAAGGGGGGTAGGATGGGAAGAGATTAAACAAGGAACTTTTATGCATATATGCAAAGCCCATGGACAAACAGTGCAGAGAAGGCCTGGAGAGGGAGTGGGAATGGGGTGGAGAAGGTCAAAGGGGGAAAAAAAGAGGACATTTGTAATACTTCTATAATAATAAAAGCATAATATGCAAATTGACTGACCGGACGACCTTCCGGATGAAGCCGAGGCTGTGAGGGCCGAGGCAGCCGGGGCTGTGAGGGCCGAGGCAGCCGGGGCTGTGAAGGCCTACTCTTGCACGAATTTCGTCCATCGGGCCTCTAGTTCAATAATAAAGTTAAAAAACAACAATGACCTTTCCAAGCAAAATGTTGTTTAACAAGAGTGGCATTGTTTTACATTTTTGTACATCTCTTTTATTGTCTAACTTAAAAGGAGGTAGCTGGGTCCTCATGTATGTTTCTGTATTCTGTTTGATGTGATATGTTGTCTTGGTTGAAGTATATGAAGAAAATCTAACCTCACACAGACATATAGTTGGAAAAGGCAGGAGAATTTAATAGATATCTCAGAACACTGGATATTCTCCTTGCAAACTTCACCAAAATTTGAAAATGGTGTTGTTTTTTTTAAGTTAGTTGTAATGTAGAATATAAAATTGTATCAATGAGCTTTTTATACTGATACATTAAAAACCTACTGGTGTGTCTTGCACTGTTAGTGGGTTTTTGTCCAAGCAGGACATTGTAGCTCTGTTCATGGTTCATTGGGAAAATACTGGTTCATTGTTACGTAGATGTCCCCAACATTGACACGTTTTGATTTACAGTATCAAAACTTACATTAATTAATTTCTGCCACCACCAGTCTCATCAGGAATGTCTTTAAGTATTGGGAAGCTGTCAAGCTCATGTTGACAAAAATGAATTTTCCAAGATTCTAATTTCTTTTTTTAAATTTTTTTTATTGTTGACAGTATTCCCCCATGTCCCCCTTCCTTTGTTCCCCTTCACTCAGCCCCTACATCACCCCAGGCTTTCACCACACTATTGTCTATGTCCATGGGCAGTGCATATAAGTTCTTTGGTTAATTTTCTCAAATTTATCATTGGCTACAAATACTGAAGTTGTTGTACTTGAAGTACTTAGTGTTCATTAATTTTTGAGAAAGATGTGCAAATACTCAAGTCTAAACAACCATTGTTTGTCTGCCAGCTATTCTTGGAAATTTCCATTTTAAAAAGGCTATTCATCTCACAGCTCAAACACTTGTCCAAGTGCTTTTCCTTTAGACAACCATAATTTTTTTTATGTAACAGAAGTGCTTTATGCATACATTTTTTTATTGCAGAAGGACCACCACCTTCATGTCACATAAGTACCATTTCTTCTTTGCAGTGAGAACATCTAAGTTCTCTCTCAGTGTCATTACCTATAATCACCATGCTGTACATTGGGTCCCCAGAACTTACTCATCTTATACATGGAAGTTTGTATACTCTTTGACCAACCCCTCCCCATTCCCCCAGCCTCCAGTCCCTGGTAATCATCATTCTAGTCTGTTTCTATGAGTTCAGATTTTTTAGATTCCACATAAAGTGATATCATATGGTTTTTGTGTTTCTCTGTCTGCCTTAATGCCCTCGTAGGTCTATCCATGTTGCCACAAATGAGAGGATTTCCTTTTTTTGTGGCTGAATAATATTTTATTGTGTATACATATACATATATATAATATAGATAGCACATCTTTTTTTATTCATTCATCCATTGATGGATACTTAGGTTGTTTCCATATCTTGACCATTGTGAAAAATGCTGCAATAAACGAGGGAGTACAGATATCTTTTTGATAATTCTGTTTTCATTTCCTTTTTGTATATGTATATATACCCGGAAGTGTGATTTTTGGTTCATATGGTAGTTCTATTAAATTTTTTAAAATATTTTTTAATTGATTTCAGAGAGGAAGGGAGAGAGAGAGAGAAACATCAATGATAAGAGAGAATCATTGATTGGCTGCCTCCTGCATGCCTCCACTGGGGATTGAGCTCACGACCCAGGCATGTGCCCTGACTGGGAATCGAACTGTGACCTCCTTGCTCATAGGTCGATGCCCAACCACTGAGCCATGCCGGCCAGGCTATTTTTAATTTTTGAGGAATCTCCATACTGTTTCCATAGCAGCTGCACCAGTTTGCATTCCCAGTAACTGTGCAGACGGATTTGCTTTTCTCCATATTCTCACCAGCATTTGTTATTTCTTGTCTTTTTTATGATAGTCATCCAATAGTCATCAAATAGAAGTGAGACGATATCTCATTGTAGTTTGATTTGCATTTCCCAGATGATAAGTTGTGTTTAGCACCTTTCATGTATCTGTTCGGCATTTATTTGCATGTGTTTTTGTGGAAAGGTCTATTCAGTTACTCTGCCCTTTTTTTTTATTATTTTTTTTTATTTATTTTTTTATTTTTCGCTTAAAGTATTACAAAGGGTATTACATAAGTGTCCTTTTTTCCCCCCCGCCCTTGACAAGCCCCTGCCCTCCCTTACCCCCCAGTGTCTTATGTCCATTAGTTATGCTTATAAGGATGCATACAAGTCCTTCGGTTGATCTCTTACTCCCCTCCCTCCTGTCCCCCAACCCTCCCTGGCCTTCCCACTGCAGTCCGACAATCAGTTTGAGGCAGCTCTGCCACTGTATTTATTATTGTTCAAAAGTTTGTAATGGTCTTAATTATCCATGAAAGAGTGAGATCATGTGGTATTTTTCCTTCATTGACTGGCTTGTTTCACTTAGCATAATGCTCTCCAGTTCCATCCATGCTGTTGCAAATGGTAGGAGTTCCTTCTTTTTAACAGCAGCATAGTATTCCATCGTGTAGATGTACCACAGTTTTCTAATCCATTCATCTACTGATGGGCACTTAGGCTATTTCCAGATCTTAGCTATGGTGAATTGTGCTGCTATGAACATCTGGGTACATATATCCTTTCTGATTGGTGTTTCTGGTTTCTTGGGATATATTCCTAGAAGTGGGATCACAGGGTCAAATGGGAGTTCCATTTCCAATTTTTTGAGGAACCTCCATACTGCCTTCCATAGTGGCTGCACCAGTCTGCATTCCTACCAGCAGTGCACAAGTGTTCCTTTTTCTCCACATCCTCTCCAGCACTTGTCGTTTGTTGATATGTTGATGATGGCCATTCTGACAGGTGTGAGATGGTACCTCATTGTTGTTTTGATTTTACTCTGCCCATTTTTAATCAGATTGTTTTCTATTGAGTTTGTGAGTTCTCTATATATTTTGGATATTAATTTGTTATCAGATATATAGTGTGCAGATATTTTCTTTCATTCCATAGGTTGCCTTTTATAGAAGCTTTTGCTCTGCATACATTTTTTAGTTTGATGTAGTCCCACTTGTTTATTTTGGCTTTTGTTGCCTTTGATTTCGGTGTCAAATCAAAAAAATCATTGCCAAGACCAATGTTAAGGAGTTTATCTTCTATATTTTCTTCTAGGAGTTTTATGGTTTCAGGTCTTATATTCTGTTCTTAGTCCATTTTGAGTTGATTTTGTATATGGTATAACGTAGGGGTCCAGTTTTATTCTTTTGCATGTGGCTATTCAGTTTTCCTAATACCATTTATTGAAGTAACTGTCTTTTTTTTTTTTTTTTTTGTAGAAAGGAAGGGAGAGGGAGAAAGGTGAGAGAGATAGAAACATTAATCAGCTGCCTCTGGCATACCGCCTACCGGGGATCAAGCCTGCAACCCAGGCATGTGCCCTGATTGGATTGAACCAGCGATCTCCTGGTGCATGGGTCAGTGCTCAACCACTGACCTACACCAGCCGGGCTCAACTGTCTTTTTCCTATTGCATACTCTAGGCTCTTTTTTTTTTTAAAACTTAACCATTTACACGTGGGTTTATTTCTGTTCCACTGATCTATGTATGTGTTTTAATGCCAATGCCATAAGGTTTGATTATTATAGCTTTTTTAGCAATCTTTTTTAAAAATATATTTTTATTGATTTCAGAGAGAAAGGGAGAGGGAGAGAAAGATAGAAACATCAATGATGAGAAAGAATCATTAACTAGCTGCCTCTTGCACGCCCCACACCAGTGATCGAGCTCGAAACCCAGGCATATGCCCTGACTGGGAATCGAACCATGACCTCTTGGTTCATAGAGCAACACTCAACCACTGAGCCACGCCAGTTGGGCAGTATAGCTTTTTAATAGAGTTTGAAACCAGAAAGTATCTGTCTCCAGCTTTGTTCTTCTTTCTCAAGATTGCTTTGGCTTTTAGGGCTCTTCTGTGGTTCCATACAAATTTTAGGATTTTTTTTTCTGTTTTTGTGAAAAATTGAGTTAGAATTTTGATTGGGATTGCATTGAATCTGTAGATTGCTTTGAGGAGTATGGATATTTTAACATTAATTTTTCCAATCCATGAGCGTGGAATGTCTTTCCATTTATTTGTGTCTTCATCAATTTCTTTCATCAGTGTCATAGTTTTCAGTTGGAAGATTGTTCACCTCCTAGATATTTTATTCTTTTTTATGAAATTGCAAATGGTAATTTAAAAAAATTTTTTTTCAGGTAGTTTATCATTAATGTATAAAAACACAGCTATTGTTTTGCCTATTGATTTTATATACTACAACTTTAATGAATTTGTTTATTTGTTGTAACAGTTTTTGGTGGATTCCTTAGGATTTTATATATTCTGTAATATTCTGTCATCTAGAAATAGAGACAGTTTTACTTCTCCCTTTGAGAATTGAATGCCTTTTTTTTTCTCTTTCTAATATCTCCAGCCAGGTCTTCCAGTACTGTGATGAATAAAAGTAGTGAGAGTAACCGTCCATCTTGTTCTTGATCTTTGAGGAAAAGCTTTTAGTTTTTCATCATTGAGTGTGATGTCAGCTGTCAGATATGGCCTTTATTATGTTGAAGTACATTTCCTCTACACCTGCTTTGTTGAGAGTTTTTATCGTGAATGGATGTTGAATTTTGTTCAGTGTTTTTTTTGCTTCATCTTTTCAAATGATATGACCTTTTTACCCTTAATTTTGTTAATGTATATCACATTGATTCATTTGCAGATGTTGAACCATCCTTTTATGCTAGGAATAAATCCTCTTGGTCCTTAAATTAGGTTCCTGGACCCAGTGTGTGTGTGTGTGTGTGTGTGTGTGTGTGTGTAGGCTTCCTCGCAACAACAAGCAATTTTCAGACACCAACAGGGTGTCCAGTAATTCAGCTCAATTTTCACACTATACACTTGGAGATTGCATCAGATTCCACAGGTAAATGGCTCAATGCTACAAGACTGCCCTCCACTTCAGATGCTAATCACAAACCCAGGTTATCATTTGTACTTCTGACCAACCAGCTTTAAATTGGGGCTTCCACTGACACCCTATAACTCAGGATACCAGTCACAGGTCCAGGTTATAACTCATACTTCTGACTAACAGGCTATAAATCAGATGTTCCCATGACCCCTCCTTGGGTTTGATTAATTTGCTACAATGGCTCACAGTAAAATATTTTCTTCAGAGATTACCAGTTTATTATAAAGGATATAACTCAGGAATAGCCATGTGGAAGCAGTGCATGAACAAAGGGTATAGAGCTTCCATGCACCTCTCCAGGTGCCATTCTCCCCAAATCTCTACTTGTCCACCAACCTGGAAGCTCTCCTTTTGGACTTTTATGGACGCTTCATTAATAGGTATAATGGATGCAGTCCTTGGCCATTGGTGATTGATTCAACCTCTGGCCTCTCTTCCCTCCTGGAGTTCAGGGGGATGGGACTGAAAGTTCAGACCCTCTAGTCAGATGGTTGGTTCTCCTGGCAACTAGCCCCCATCTGTAGGTGAAATCCAAAAGTCACCTCATTGACATAACAGGAGACACCTTGACAGATCTCATCACTTGGAAAATTTCAAATTTCACTTGGTCATGGCCCCCACAGGTTCCTTGTCTGATGTATGTGTTACTTAGAAGTATATTATTGAATCTCCATGTCATTGGGATTTTCAATTTTTCTTTCTGTTATTCATTTCTAGTTAAATTCTGTTGTGGTCTGAGAGCAAACTTTGTTTGATTTCTGTTCTTTCAAATTGGTTAAGGTATGTTGAATAGCCCAGAATGTGGTCTATTTTTGGTGAATGTTCCATGTAAAGCTTAAGGAAACTGTATATTCTGCTGTGGTTGGAAGAAGAAATCTGTAGATGGCAGTTATACCCAGTTATATCTCAGTTATGATAGTGGATTCATTTATTTGCCTTTGTGATTCTATTAGTTTTTTCCTCATATAATTTGACATTCTGTTGTTAAGCATATACAAGTTAAGGATTTTCATATCTTCTTAGATAATTGACCCCTTTATCATTATTTAATGAGCTTCTTTATTGCTGATAAGTTTTCTTGCTTTGTTTAAAATTAATATCGCCACTTTTGCTTTCTTTTGATTCGTGTTAGCATGGTATATTTTTATCCATCCACTTACTTTAATCTATGTGTGTCTTTATATTTAACATGGGTTTCTTATAGACAAGGTGTAGTTGGGTCTTGTTTTTTAATCCACTTTGTTAATCTCAGTCATTTAAAAAAAAATTATTGATTAATTTGAGAGAGAGAGAGAGAGAGAGAGAGAGATCAATTTATTGTTCCACTTATTTACACATTCATTGGTTGATTCTAGTTTGTGCCCTGACCAGGGACTGAATCTATAACCTTGGTGTATGGGGATGACACTCTAACCAACTGAGCTGTCTGGCCTGGGCAAAATACAAGTTTTTATTTTGTCTTCAGGTTGTCCCTCTTTGATGTTCTTTATGTAGATCTGAGTTTCTGACCTATTTTATTTTCCTTCCCTCTAAAGAACTTCTTTTGACATTTCTTGAAAGACAGTTAGTCTACTAGCAACAAATACTCTCAATTTTGTTAGCCTCTGAAAAATCTTTGTTTCTTCTTCACATTTGAAGAATAATTTTGCAGGGCACAGAATTCTACATGTTGCTTTTGCCCCCTTAGCACTTTAAATATTTCATTCTACTCTCTTCTTGCTTACATGGTCTCTGAGAAGTTGGAGGTAATTTATGTTTGTTCCTCTGTATGTAAGTTTTTTTTTTCTTTTGGCTTCTTTCAGGATTTTTCTTTGTCTTTGATTTTTTTTGTAATTTCAAAATGATATGCCTCAGTGTAGTGCTCTGGCATTTATCCTGCTCGGTGTTCCATAAGCTTCCCGGAAGTGTGATTTGATATTTGATGTTAATTTGGGAAAATTCTCAGTCATTATTGTTTCGAATATTTCTTTATTTCTTTCTTTTTCTTCTTCTGTTACATCCATTGCATGTATGTTACATCTTTTGTAGTTGTCCACATTCGTTGACTATTCTATTTGGGGGATTTTTTCCGTCTTTGTTCTCTTTGCTTTTTGGTTTTCAGGATTTCCATCGGTAGGTCCTGTAGTTCTGAGATTCTTTCCTCAGTTAAGCTACTAGTAAGTCCATCAGAAGCGTTCTTCATTCCTATTACAGTGTTTTTTATCTGTAGTGTATATATATATATTTTTATATATTTTACTGATTTTTTACAGAGAGGAAGGGAGAGGGATAGAGAGTTAGAAACATCGATGAGAGAGAAACATCGACCAGCTGCCTCCTGCACACCTCCTACTGGGGATGTGCCCGCAACCAAGGTACATTGCCCTTGACCGGAATCAAACCTGGGACCTTTCAGTCCGCAGGCCGACGCTCTATCCACTGAGCCAAACCGGTTTGGCTGTAGTATATTTTGGGGGATGGATTTCCATCTTTCTGCTTACATTACCCATCTGTTCTTATATATTGTCTGTTTTATCTATTAGAGTCCTTTGCATATTAATTACAGAGGTTTTTTTAAGTAATCATGACTAACATTTATTGATTGCTTTATGTTTCAGGAGGTGTTCTAAGGGTTTTTCATATAATATCTCATTACAGCTTCACAACAATCCTATGAGGGAGTTACTATTTTTTTTAAAGATAAAATAGGTATTTAACATTATGTAAGTTTCAGGTGTATAGCATCCTATATAATAAAAGGCTAATATGCAAATTGACCAAGAGGTGGAACTACAGGTCACTATGACACACACTGACCACCAGGGGGCAGACGCTCAACACAGGATCTGCCCCCTGGTGGTCAGTGCACTCCCACATGGGAAGTGCCGCTCAGCCAGAAGCTGAGCTCATAGTTAGTGAGTACAGCAGTGGTGGCGGGATCCTCTCCTGCCTCTGTGGCAGTGCTAAGGATGTCTGACTGACAGCTTAGGCCCGCTCCCCCCGGGCCTAAGCCGTCAGTCAGACATCCCCTGAGGGCTCCCGGACTGCAAGAGGGTGCAGGCCAGGCTGAGGGACCCACCCCCTCCAAATGCACAAATTTTGTGCACTGGGCCTCTAGTTATAAAATAGGGCCCCTAACCGCTCCCCTGCCAGCCTGATTGATGCCTAACTGCTCCCCTGCCAGCTTGATCACCCACAACTGCCCTCCCCTGCCAGCCCGATCGCCCACAACTGCCCTCCTCTGCCAGCCCGATGGCCCCCAAATGCTCCCCCCCCCCCCCCGCCAGCCCTGTGGCCCATAACTACCCTCCCCTGCTGGCCCTATCACCCACAACTGCCCTCCCCTGCCGGCCTGGTCACCCACAACTGCCCTCCCCTGCTGGCCCGATGGCCCCCAACTGCCCTTCCCTGCCAGCCCGATGGCCCACAACTGCCCTCCCCTGCTGGCCCTATTGCCCACAACTGCCCTCCCCTGACGGCCCGATCGCCCACTACCCTCCCCTGCCACAACCCGCCTCCTCCACGCAAGGCAACAGAGACGCCGGGACCGGCCTCCTCTGTACCAAGCAGAGCTGCAGGACCCCCAGGCCTCACTACACGGAGTAGCCATTGGGCCCTGCCTCCGCTGTGCACACAGCCATCTTGTGGTGACCATCTTGTGGTGGCCATCTTGTGATGACGTTGCGTGCAAGGGCATGAGGACCACCTAGGCTTTTATTAGTATAGACTAGAGGCCCAATGCACGAAATTCCTGCAAGGGGGCTCAGCCCTCGCAGCTGTGGTGGCTTGCCTCGGCCCTCACAGCTGTGGCTTCGTCCGGAAGGTCGTTTGGCTGTCCGGTCTAATTAGCATATTACACTTTTATTATTATAGATGTGATATTTGTATACACTACATAATGATCACCACTATAAGTCTAGTTACTATTCATCACCAACATTTGATCATCTTCACCTATTTTACCTACCCACAAAATCCTTCCCCTCTGGTAACCACCAATCTGTTCTACCTGTGAGTTGTTTTTGTTTTTTGTTTGTTGAGTTATTTGTTTTTTAGATTCCACATATAAGTGAAGTCATATGGTATTTGTCTTTCTCTGTCTAACTTATTTCACTTAGCATAAACCCTAAAAGTTCATCCATGTTGTCGCAAATGGAAAGATTTTCTTCTTTTTTATGGATGAGTAGTATTCCATTGTGTTGTTGTGTGTGCGCCTGAGTGTGTGTGTGTGTGTGTGTGTGTGTGTGTATCACATCTTCTTTATGCATTCATCCATGGGTGGACACTTAGGTTATTTTCATATCTTGGCTATACTTCAGTGAACATAGTGGTGCATATATCTTTTCAAATTAGTTTATTCATATTCTCTAGATAATTATCCAGAAATGGAATAATTGGATCATATGGTAATTCTATTCTTAATTTTTTTAGGACTCTCCATACTGTTTTCAACTCATACAACTCAACAACAAAAAAACAAACAACCCAATTAAAAAATTGGTGCCCAGCTGGTGTGGCTCAGTGTTTGAGTGTTGACCCATGAACCAAGAGATCACTGGTTTGATTCCCAGTCAGGGCACCTGCCTGGGTTGCAGGCTCAATCCCCGCCCCCAATGGATAATGTTTTACTCTTATCAATGTTTCTATCTCTCTATCCCTCTCCCTTCCTCTCTAAAAATCAATAAAGGAAAAAAAAATTTTTTAATTGGCAGGAGATCTGAATAGACATTTTTCCAAAGAAGGCATACAGATGGCCAATATGAAAAGCTGTTCAACATTACTAATTTTCAACAAAATGCCAAATTTCTGACCATCGAGTTATTAAATTCTTTGAAATATCTTGTCAGTTTTTGGGCATGGTAAACATCCTTACAGAATGTGGAAAATATATAAAATACTCCAAGTTTACAAAAGTAAACTTGAACAAATAGGAAGATATAGTGTTCTTAGTCAGGTGCATAAAAAGCCTAAACATTATAAAGATGCCAGTCCTCCCTCAGTTAATCTGCCACCTTGGGTGTGATAAAATGTGCAACCATCCTCCTAAACTCCTGACCCCTTAAGATGCTCCTTTCATCAAATACTCCATTTCTGTATGTAGTTGGGCTATTTTGTTAAAGTATCTCAATAGACTTTAAAATATGTTTTGCACATTTCTCATTCCTAAAGTTTTATTGTGTCTTTTGTTTTGTTTCTTGGCTGTCATAAGCAGCTCTTCTTCTCACCTTCAGGTTGACTTTTATTGCAGTGTTACATTCGGAAAGTGCTCAATCTCAGAACCGCTGTCGTCCTGTCACTCAGAGGCGTGCTTAGTGCAGGGTATCTGTCTTTGTCCATATCACTCTCAACAATTGGAATGCATATTGTAATTTTGTCTTTTATGAAGTGTTATAGTCCAGGAATTTGTTAAGGTGAGATTTAGAAAGAGAAATAGAAAGTTAAATCATTTGATTATTTTTAAAATCAGAACATAATTTTCATGATTAAAATGTAAAGTCTTTTTTTTCTAACTACTCTAAACCTCTGTTAGAATTTACCCAGTAAGTCAGTCATCTTTGCTGTTTATGTAAGACATTGAGTAAAAATTCATTTGAAAAACCTGCCTAATATGATAGGTGTGATTCCCCTGCTTGTGCCCTCAATCATTTACCTGAGTACACACTGCAGGTTACAGGGTGTAAGCTCTACCATAGCTTACATTTTCCACACTCCAAACAGTTTTTCAAAGTATTTACTTTTAAGTAAAATGCTCTTTGCCTTTCGCCTTTGCAGCTCTATTTCTGATTTATTTAGTAATGCATTTTATTGAAAAACTAGAGGCCCGATGCATGAAATTCATGCAAGAGGCTCGGCCCTCGCAGCCCTGGCTACCTCGGCCCTCAAGACCCCAGCTGCCTTGCCCACTGGTCATTCCGGAAGGTTGTTCCGCTGTCCGGTCTAATTAACATATTAGCTCTTTATTATATAGGATATGATCTTAGCATCCAGTATTTCCAACCTTACTTTTTCATCAAGCATTGAACTAAAAGGAAGAGGGAGATTGGCCCTCCACTTCCTCTGTGAAACCCCAAAACTATTTTAGAAATTATTGGCGAGGAAAAGAGATGCTTAGAGAATAGCCACTCTTACTCTACCCACAATGCCCAGATGGAAAGCAGAGGCAGCGGTTCCATGACCAGATCCGAACTCCTTGCTATTTATTTTACTTGTGATAACACATTCTCCCTCAGCAACTAATAAAAGTTATTCAGTTTGGAATTCCATACAGAACAGATTGTCCAGAAATGCTGGGTGGTCTTCAACTTGTCCAACTCTAATGGCTTCAGCTCAGCAAGTCCCCTAAGCAGTGGCGTAAGAGCTGGAGCCTCTCCATGGACACATTCCGTAGATGGAGCATCCTGGCCACATGTTGACACAGGACGGCTGATTCAGTCACTCAAGAGTAAATACCACCCCCACCCCCAACGCCTGCCTTCCCCTGGCCCCTGGAGTTGTTCCCCAAATGTGCTGCCTGGTCATTTAGAAACCAAATACTTTTTTTGACCACTGTGCCTGCCCTGTGTTTAGCCTTCCAACTGTTTCCCACAATACACCAGTGGAATTTCATCTGTTTTACAATTGGCTGAGTGTCTTTGGCCTTGGCTTCTAAACGCAGTCATGTCTTTTCAGAAATGGGCTGCCTGTATTCTTTTAAGCAACAGATGCATGCCCCTCTGTGTAGTTTATATAACCTAGGGAATTTTTTACTTCTTGGCCTAAATGTCAAAACTAACTTTAGAGTCTCTCCCTGGGATTGCCATCATACCATCTGCAGACAGCAGAGTGCGTAAAACCTTCCTGGGAGGGCTGCTGAGATCCTTTCTCAAGTCTGTGGAGTACAAGTAATTCCACAAGACATGTCCTCTAAAGCAAATCTATATCCATTGCTTCACAAATATTAAGAAGTTTGGACTGGATAGAGTATTTTTTTTCTGTACGCTGGAATGAATGAGCCAGTGAACAAATGAAAGAATGAATGGATCCATGGCTGACCAACCAATAGACGTTATGGGGTAACCATGAGTGTTAAGTAGGGTAACTATGCAGCTGTAAATTGTGGAACATGAAACTTTTGAGAGTGAAACAGGGCGCCTTTTATAATTATGGTGAAATGGCAGATATACACTTGCCCCAGGCACACTGGGACGTGTTTAAGTGGGTCCAATGCCTGTGATATGCTTAGCACACTGCCTGGCCCACAGAGTAAATAGCCAATAACTGTTAACAGTTGTTGTTATTGACTTTGATAAAAAGTTGTTATTTTTTATAATGTTTTGTTAGCTTTCTCAAGCTTATATCTTTTCTTCCTAATGAAAACGTCATGGAACTAAGGCCAGATGTAAGCTAAATTCCAATGCTGAAAGAGCTAATAATACAGCCTCCAAAGATGCTTAAAAGAAAAGAAAAGGAATTGCAAGAAAAACCTAACCTTCAACCAAGTTTCTAGTTCTGTGTTTTTTCAGCTCAGATGAGAAAAATCAGGCTTTACATGTTGTCAGATAATATAGGTGAATGTCTAAGTAAAGAAAGGCTAGTGTAATTTCAAAAACAGAAAGTTAGCAAAGTAGTAGTAACTGAAACTCCCATTTCTATTTATTCATTTATTAGAGGCCCGGTGCACAAAATCATGTACTTGGGGGGTGTCCCTCAGTCCAGTCTGTGCCCTCTAGCAGTCCAGGAGCCCTTGGGGGATGTCTGACTGCCGCTTAGGTGGGAGAGGCTCCTGCCACCGCCACTGCGCTCGCCAGCTGTGAGACCAGCTTCTGGCTGAGCGGCACACCCCCTGTGGGAGCACACTGACCACCAGGGGGCAGCTCCTACATTGAGCATCTGCCTCCTGGTGGTCAGTGCACATCATAGAGACTGGTCGTTCTCTTTTGGTCAATTTGCATATTAGCCTTTTATTATATAGGATTGAGACTTCCTGACTTTTTTAAAATCTTAATAAGACAGTCATTAAATTAGTCATTGCAAAGTTTACTTTTCAAGTAAAAACCTGCTGCTATTGATTGTAAGAGATAGTCCAGTGTGTTTGGGCTTGGATATATTCTTTGCTTGGTGCAGTTGCTCTTTGCTTAGAGAAGTGACTTTTCGGCAGGTTTAAGTGATAATGATGGCACAGTTTCCTCAGTTTAAAATACAAGGGTGGGCAAAAGTAGGTGTACAGCTGTACATATGGAGAAATATATAATGGAAAAATAAATAAGAATAAATGTTAGCGTACTCAGGACTATAAACCTACTTTTGCCCACCTTTGTACATGCTACATCAGGTTTTAATGGATGTATACCTTTGAGATCTGATACAAGTATTCTTTCCAGTTTCTTGGAATTATTAAGTAGTTCTCCAGAGAAGCTGGTCTCAATTTGTGTGGGCTTCTCCGGCAGATGAGGTGGTCCTTGATCTCTCTGGTTTAGAAAAGTGAAGAACTACAGGTGTTTGTCTCATCCAAGGAGGCCCTTCTCCTCCCCCGCCTCTCGGATAGCTTTGGAACCCATTTCCAGAGAAGGCACACTCTCATCAGGAACCTTTCTTACAAAGAACCAGATCCCACATTCTAGTTTTTTATTGTAGCTATAAAAAGCACTTGGTGATAAAATTAGCTGGACTGATTCCTTTACCTACTATCTCCTTTTGCAGAGGATGGGACCAATGATTGCCTCACTAAGTTGAGTGTTTCAGGGAAACAAAGTACAGTTTTCTTTTTTTAATGTATTTTTATTTATTTCAGAGAGGAAGGGAGAGGGAAAGAGAGATAGAGACAACAATGATGAAAGAAAATCAGTGATCGGTTGCCTTCTGCACGCTCCACACTAGGGATCAAGCCAGTAATCCAAACATGTGCCCCGACCAGGAATTGAACCATGACCTTGTGGTTTATAGGAGGATGCTCAACCCCTGAGCCATGCCAGCCAGGCTCATCTCCTTTTCTTGCCTAATTGCTTGGGCTGGGGCTTCCAATACTGTGTTGAATAAAAGTGGTGAGAGTGGGCATCCTTGTCTTGTTCCTGATCTTAGAGGGAAGGTTTTCAGCTTTTTACCATTGAGTATTATTGTCCTATATGGCTTTTATTATGTTGAGGAAACATGAGTGTTTTAAACGGGAGGGCAGGCCCTGTATTTATTCATCCTTAACCCCCCTCCACCTGGCACAGTATTCCCCATATGGTTGGTGTTCATCTAATAGTTGATAAATGTGGAATTTAGGATTAACCTTTGGGATTAACCTTTGAGTCCTAAGGACTGCCCCCTGCTACTCAGTGCCCCACACACTTTTGAGAACTGACAATGTTTTCCAAAGCAATTGCATCAGCACATTCCTATCAGCATTGTATAACCGTTCTGATTTCTCCACATCCTTGCCAATACTTGTTACTATCTAACTTTTTCTTCTAACCATGACTTGTAGGTAAGTACTATCTTATTGTGGTTTTTGTTTCCATGTCTCTGATGATTAATGATGTCTAGCATATTTTCATGTGGTTATTGCCCATTTGGATATCTTTCTTAGAAAAATGTCTATTCATATTCTCTGTACATTTTAAATTAGGTTCCTTGTCTTTTTATTATTAAGCTGTTCTTTATCAGACATATGATTCACAAACATTTTCTCCTACTCTCTGGGTTGTGTTTTCACTTAAAAAATATATATAGATATAGAGATAGAGATAGAGATAGAGATAGAGATAGAGATAGAGATATATAGATATATATACACTTTTTTATTGATTTGAGAGAGGGAGGGAGAGGGAGAGATAGAAACATCCATGATGAGAGAGACTCATTGATTGGCTGCCTCCTACATACCCTCTATGGGGGATTAAGCCTGAAAGCCCAGGCATGTGCCCTGCCTGGGAATCAAACTGTGACCTCCTAGTCGACGCTCAACCACTGAGCCACACCGAATGGGTCAAAATTGATTTTATTAATAATAGATGATTCACACATTGAACACTGGATCCATAAATGTAATCATTCACAGAAGTCAAGGCACTAATCAAAAGACAGGTGTTAATGTACACATTTTTCAAACTGTGTCTGAGAATATATAGAACAAAAATATTACAGTAGCCCCCAATTATTCATGGTTTCAGCTACCTGCAGTCAACCACAGTCCAAAAAGATTAAATGGAAAGTTACAAAAGTAAACATTCATAAGGTTTTAAATTACATGCCATTCTGAGTAGCATGATGAAATCTTCCCTTTGTCCAGCATATTCACCCCACTTATTCTCATCACATAGGCATTGTATCATCTCTCATCATCCTAAGAAGGATGAGTACAGCACAATAAGATATTTTGAGAGAGAGACCATATTCACATTAACTTATCACATATATTGTTATAATTGTTCTATTTTATTAATTGTTGTTGTTATTCTCCTACTGTGCCTAACTTATAAGTTAAACTTTATCATTGGTATGCATATGTAGGGGGAAAACATAGTATATATAGGGTTAGGTACTATCTGCAATTTCAGGCACCCACTAGGGGTCCTGGAACATACTTCCCATAGATAAGGGAGGACCACTTACTGTACGAACTGTCAACCGATGACCGTTGGCACCAATTCAGTGCCGACAGGAACCCCCAATTTGGGAGTGGTGTGAAGAAGGAAACTTTATTCAGTACGAAACCGCCCCACTGTGATACAGCAGAGCTGCGAGGCAGCCCCAGGGCCAGGCCCCTGGCAGGCTAGACAGTTCTGCTCTGCTCTCTGCAGGTTTGCCTTGTGCTGTGCTGGCCGGTCTGCCCCACTCTGCTTTGCCTTGTGCCATCTGCTCTGGCCTAGACGGTCTGGTCCTCTCTGCTCCATCCAGACATTTCCCATGTTTCCGCTCAGCTGGAAAACAAACACAGTGCTCTGTTTTCAGTGGAAAGGGAACGTGCACTCTCAGAGCTAGAGGGGACCTCTGGACAGAAGCCTCTGTCTCTGGTCCCTGGTTTGTCCTCATGCAAATAAGGCCTCCAAATCCTTGCAGTTTGATTGGTCCAAAAGGCACTGTCCTAGTTGGTCAGAATAGAGCCACTCTGGTTGGTCGGAGCTGCACAGCTCCGACTGGATGGGGAAAGCCTCAATCCTATTGGTTGAAATAGGACTCCGGACCGCCTTACAAGGGCTGGCTCAGGTGGCAAAAACAGTGCTGCGGGCAGTTCAGTGTAGGCCTCTCCTTGAAGTGGCTTGTGTGAGAGGCCCCTGTGTAAAATGGCAGCTAGGCTCTGGCTTTTTGTTGGTTTGTTTTTTGTTTGTTTTTATTTGAGCCCAGTTAGCAACCAGGAGCCCTTCTTAGTCAGTGTCTTCTTTCTCGGGGTTCACATTACTTGCTGACTTGAGTGTAGAACTTCTGCAACTCTTATTTAAATTTGTAACTAAACAGTACCTTTTCAGATAGTTGATGGATCTACCATTTTACACTAGTTTCATTTTTACACTTGTTCATATTTAGCTACTGTTCATTCTCATCAGCTCGTACCTTGGTGCTGCTGGGCATGGCTCAGCCACTGTGATCTAAAGGTGGAAATCACACGTCATGCAGATGGCTGCTCAGAGGGTTAGGAGTAGTGCTGCCTCTGAAGAGCTCTCACTGACACGAGAAGCTTGTCTAATGGTGCACATATTTATTTCTGTGGATCCTGAAAAAGATACGGTGTCATGACAGCAGTTCCGACACCGTCCCTGCTATTTGGAAAGGTAGGAGCCACTGAAGAGCCAAGTTCTCCCCTCTCACCTCAGAGCTCTCTGCCTCCTGGGGGGACCCTGGCTCTGTGATGGGGGCTCCAGAACCATCCCCAGGCCATACCCCCCTCCTCTGAGCAGCACCCTCCACTCCCCTGCCTGCAGGGTGGGGAGACATGTAACCGGAGGCTGCAGACCAGCTAGTGTCAGACCTCCTGATTCAGATCAGAGCTGTTAGTCCTGGTCCCTCTCTGACCTCAGTTGCCTTGTCTATAAATTAAGGATAATAATGGTCCCTGTTTTATCCCTGTGGGTTGTTATGGGAGTTAAAATACAGATAAAATGCTTACATTCTCCCAGGCAAGCCCTTAGTAAATGGTAGCAATGGCTTCTCCAGCCTCCCTGGGTGCTCCTCTGCCTCTGGCCCTTCAGCAGTCAGTGTGCTGTCCCCAAACACCGCAACACCGCTCTGCAGGAGCACAGGAGGCCACCACCCCGTGCGGCCTTCTGGTGGCGCTCCCTTCACAGCCGTCCTGACTCCATGCTGCTGCATTCCCACTCCCTCTCCTCATCGACTCCGCCTTCGCCTCCATCACTCATCAAAACTATTCTTGGGAGGCCAAGGAGGGCCTGTGCAGAGCAGTGCTGTTCCCCTCTGCGTGGCCTCGCAGCTGTGCCAGCCCAGGCAGCCTGCCTCTGTTCCTCTGTGAGACTGCTCTCTGCTTGCCTGTCTCCTCCTCCCGTCTGCAATCCTCTTCCTCCATGCCGTTGGCAGTGCTCAGGGCACAGGCCCGGCCCTCTGCTCCACACTCAGACCTCTCCCCGCAGAGTTCCATTCATTCTCTCGCCGTTCCATACACCTGGCAGCGCCCAGACCTCTCCCCAGAACTTCTGACTTGGATATTCGAGGACCTACTTCATACCTCATTTAGATTATGCTGAATTCACACATCCCAACTGAGCTCTTAGTTAATCCTTCCCAAGTCTTGTTACCGTCCCTTCTGTCCATGTGACTAAACGGTATGTCCATCCATCTCCTTACTCAGGAGACCTGGGGTAGCCATGGTTCCTCCCTCACCTATTGCACCTCTCATCGAGCTCATTGCCAGTTTCTCTTGGTACAAAGTGCATTGCAGGTGCTCTCCACTCTCTCCCACGGCCACGGTCCCAGCCCCGCCAGCTCCTGCCGCCCTGCACACACGCTGGCCTCACTCAGCTCTTCATGCTGCAGAGCGATCTGGAAGGTCCCCGCATGCTGGCACTTTGTGTAAATCCTGAGGCCAGAATAATCACAGAATAAGCCCGAAAACCTAACCTCGGCCTGTGGGACTGCACAGCCGTGTCACACGTCACCTGACCTCTGCCCTCGGGCTTCTCTTCCTCTGACCTTGCTCCTCCTTGTCTCAGTGCCACCACGGCTGCTGTTCCTCTGCTAGAAAGCTCTTCCCGCTGCTCTTCACCTCGCTAGCCCTGACCACCTGTCCTCACCCGAGCCTGCCCTTCCCTTCGTTGCCTCACACGTGTCACAGTGGCGTGTGTGAGGATGCACGCCTCCCGTGGGGCCCAGAACTGCTAAAGCTGCATGTTAGGGCTGTTTTGTTTTCACTGTTTGGTCTGCGCCTGGCACCTTGAGTTCCACACAGGAAGTGCTGAGTCATCTCTGACTGAATGACCACCAGCTCCTGCCATAAAGTACAACAGGGTGGGAGGTGGCAGGGGAATGGCAGCCAGAGCTCTGGCACCACAGTAGAGGACATCCATCGTGTGGCCCCAGGTGTCGGGTGGTGCAGGGTTGGGGGCATGGTGGCAACGCTTCTTTGCCAGGTGTGGGAGGTGGGAGAAGGGGCTCCTGACAGACTTCCCAGAAGAGTTGACGCTCAGGATGAGAATGCGAAGTTAGCAAGAGGGTCGGACGAGGCCAGCCCTCCAGCCCTCCCTTTCTCCTGCCTCTGTCTGCCCCTGCGACAGACCCTACAGAACTTCAGCTTCTAGTCTTGCCCCAGGGTAAGTCCAGGACAAGGTCTACAGAGTTATCTGAGGGAGAAGAGAAGGAGAAACTATTAGAAATTGCTACCCTGTGTCTCCTATCTTTCATTTCCTGCCCTGTACCCATTCCCTGGCTCCACGCCAGTTCCTGCAAAGAAATGGCCCAGAAGTGTTGGTGAAGGGAAGACATCGAAGGAGTTGTTGGGTAGTGGGGAACCTCTGTACCCCAGCGTATGTCTTGCTTATTAAAAACAGTGAACATCTTTGGAGGAACGTGGAAAACACTATGCTGTCTCTGATGCCACCGGTGAAAGGCAACTTCAGAAAAGCAGGGCTGGAAGAAGACAGATAAGGCCTGACAGGCCCGCATAGGCCAGTGGCTCAGAGTTAGACAGATGTCCCCTCACGCTCTTCCCAGAAGGGGAAGTAGGACCCCTCGGACATACAGGAAGAGCCTCCAAAAATTTTTCCTGTAGAAACTGCGCTGAACAAATGGTTGCAGTCTATAGAGCATCATGCTATGGATCAGCTATGGATTAAAACAGGTCATAACCACCGTCTGTGAAATTGTTATTAAAGAAAAATACTTTTTAACTATCAAGCAACAGATTTACAAATACAGTTACTGAATATTTACTAGGTGTCAAGCACTGTGTGAATCACTGTACATGTGTTGTTATTGCATTTGATCCTTCTGACAACACTGTGAGAGAGATAGGCCCATTTTACAGATGAGTAAACTGAGGTTTAGAGGGTAAGTCACTTTCCCAAAGTCATACAGTTAGTAGGTGGTAGCCCTGAGAGTCAGACCCACTTTCAGGCATAACTATTTTTAAATTAGAGGCTGCATGTACCTGTACCTTAAGGCAGCAGTTCTCAACCTGTGGGTCGCGACCCCTTTGGCGGTCGAACGGCCCTTTCATAGGGGTCGCTTAAGACCATCCTGCATATCAGATATTTACATTACGATTCATAACAGTAGCAACATTACAGTTATGAAGTAGCAACGAAAATAATTTTATGGTTGGGTCACAACATGAGGAACTGTATTTAAAGGGCCAGAAGGTTGAGAACCACTGCCTTAAGGCCTCTACCCACCTCATTTTTTTCACTCTCTCTCTTCCATCACTATACATTTGTTTAACCTTTTTGAAAGCTTTCCTTTTTTTCCCCCTAGTTTCCCTAGTTTCTTACATTGAAGCGGAAGCACATTCACATTATTTTGTAAATACATACTTGGTCACTATTCATTGATACTATAAATATTAACTGCTGCTGTGACCATGAGGAAAAGAGTCACAGATTGGATTCATTTTTGCATTTTGAACTCTCTTAATCTCCTTTTTTCTGTAACCTGTTTCTATTTAAAATTTCTTCCCTCCTGAAAGGAAGAAGATCTCTCTCCCCAAGTCAGCGGTCGTCTGCCTCTGGCTTCGACACCTTCCCAGCCTTGAAAGAGCAACGCTGCATCTTTTCGAAAAGCTAATCTTCAGTGAGAGAAATTCTCTGAGAAGGACCGAATGCTTCATGAAAGAGTCATTGCTGGTACGTGCCTGACTTTGATGAGGAGAAAAACCCTTAAAGAAGGTGCTGAGTATCATTTATCATTTCATTTAGTCAGAGCAAGGGGGAAAATACAGGGTACTCCCCCAAAAATGTACACACCTTGAATAATTATTGATTCCAATGGATTAAATCTGAAAAGAAAGAAACATCAGTTGAGCTATCAAAAAATGTATGTGTATACATTGTTTATATACCCCACATAAACAAAAGAGCAACTGCTACCTTTTGAAATAATAATGTATTTACATTTTATTTTAAAAATACCTAACATAGGAGTCTTTTCTGCATATTTAGAGCATATTTCAAAAATATGGAGAGATTCAAGATTTATTGGATTGCTGTACCTTATAAGGCATATTCATAAGACCTGACATGTGGACAACAACTTTTTAAATACAGTATTTCTTATTTCCACATGAAAAATAAGTTTTAAAAATAAAGATTTTAAGAACCAGAGGAGGAATCAATTAACAATGAAAAACTTTCAAAAATAAACATTTAGCTCTTCACTAGAGGGAAAAAAAATACTCAAGAGACACAAAACAGAACTCCAGGAAAATGGCTTAAACAATGAAAACAACTAAGAATTTTGTAAGTTTTCTTTGGGCATAAGCCTGCCAGGCTTGAAAGCTGGCTCTGTACAGTGGCCGCCTTGTTCTCCGGCCTCAGGCCTGGGCGGTGAGGCTGGGGCGTGTCAGGCGGGCCTCAGAACCTGGCCCATGGCAGGCAGCTCTGGAGGAAGGACTCATGCCCCCTGAAGAAGCAGTTCAGAAACTGTAAGGAGGTGTCGTGCTCAGGGACCCCGGTGGCTCTACATGCTTCCTCCCTCGCTCTGGGAACGGGGGTACAGTACAGAGACCGCCTCCTTTGTGCGGATGGGAGCATGAGTTCACAGCTTAGGTTGGTGGCCAGGAAACTGGGCAGAGTGCTCATCCTCCCCAGGAAGCTGGGACTTGGGAGGCGAGAAGCTCTGTGCATGGTCTGAGGTTGGCTTGAGTTTATGCAACACCCATCTCTCAGGCACTTTCTCTTTGTCAAAACATTTGGAACATCCTGTTTTCTTTCTTTGTCTTTCAAATTGGAGGCTGCATAAGGGAATCATAATTGAATCAGCTGCCTTCTTCCTCTATCTGATTTCTCCTTTTAGGTCCCAGTCATTCCCGCCAGCGGGTGTGCTTGCCCATGTCCATGCTCAGCTTTGTCCAGTGTCCTTGGCTCCTCTCTGCCTTCACCTTGTGGGTCCTCGCAGGTGGCTGAGGGTAGTGTTACAGTCATCAGTAGCCGTGCTGCTTTCATCCATAAGTTAGGTGGCCCAGAGTGAGCCCAACTGATTTGGAAACTTAAATTGTTTGATTTCAGGGGGGCGGGTGGGAGGCGGGGGAGAGAAAGAAGGAAGGAAGATAGGTATAAAGACTGAGAGAGCCCTGGCTGGTGTAGCTCCTCTGGTTGGGCCTCGTCCCGTGCACCAGGAGGTTGCCAGTTCGGTTCCCACTCAAGAGCACATGCTCAGTCCCCAGTAAGGGGTATGCAGGAGGCAGCCATTCATTCTCATATCGATATTTCTGTCTCTCTACCTCTCTCTCTCTCTTTTAATATATTTTTACTGATTTCAGAGAAGAAAGAAGAGGGAGAGAGAGATAGAAACATCCATGAGAGAGAATCATTGATTGGCTGCCTCCTTCATGCCCCCTACTGAGAATCAAGCCCACAACCCAGCATGTGCCCTTGACTGGAATTGAACCCAGGACCTTTCAGTCTGCCGGCCACCGCTCTATCCACTGAGCCAAACCAGCTGGGCTCCTCTCTCTTGAAAAATCAATAAACTATTCTTTTTAAAAATGTTTAAAAAGAAAAAGAAAACCAACTCTTTGACTTAAAAAAAATAAAAATAAAAGTCTGAGAGAGCCCAAACAGGTGTTGTTTTTTAAGGGATTTCACCATTCAAAAGACTTCATGTTAAGGTGAGAAATAAGAATGTGCCTTGCCCTGACCGGTTTGGCTCAGCGGATAGAGCGTCGGCCTGCGGACTGAAGGGTCCCAGGTTCGATTCCGGTCAAGGGCATGTACCTTGGTTGCAGGCACATCCCCAGTGGGGGGCGTGCAGGAGGCAGCTGATCGATGTTTCTCTCTCATCGATGTTTCTATCTCTCTATCCCTCTCCCCTCCTCTCTGTAAAAAATCAATAAAATATATTTAAAAAAAAAAAAAAAAAAAAAAAAAAAGAATGTGCCTTATATAAAAATAATTACAATAAAATTCAAAGTAAACAAAGGCTTTAAGAAGCCCCCAGCACCCTATTCCAAGCACTACCTTCATTATCCGGGAATCTCTGTTTCTAACCTAAATGAACATGCTCTAATTTAATTTTCTCTGGTCCTTTTTCAGTGACTATTTCCTTGCTTTCAAGTTCTTTATTAAATTTGCTTGTCTTCTCTCTGTAGAAGAATTCCAGTTCCATTGAATTTTCTGATTTGGCTTGAGTCCTCACCCTTTCACTGGTCCTTGTGGTGGTTCTCTGAACCGTCTCCATGCCCCTCTTACCTGTGGCCATCAGGCCTGAGCCACACTTCCGCACGCACAGATACTGCAGCGAATGGGGAGAGGGAAAGCAGGCACTCCCATAAACACCGCATCGTATAACCTTCCGGCTCCGGTTTATCGTTTAAGATAATCTTCCCCGGTGCAGCAGCTTGGAAGTCAGTCCATGCACAGAAGCATTTATCGGATGATGTGTAGAGAGTCAGAGCTTCCATCATGGTTAAAGGGAAATTCCAGAGGGTGTTATTTGGCTTAATTTATTGTGGCATTGGCAGGATGTGACCTCTCTGTGCCTTGTGGGTCAAGGAGGCAATGGCAGTACAGAGCTGATTGGAGGGGGCGGCTCTCCTCAGCCATCCTGGCCTTCGATGCCAGAAAACCAGGCCGGCTGGAATACGCGTGTGACGTGGCTGAGTGATTAGAGGGTAACCTGAAGAACGTGCTTCCTAATTGCATCATCTGACTCATGTATCGCCGCCAGCATCTTGGTGCAGTGACAGGCCCGTGCGGGAGTATGAGGGGCCTGGGAGGCTCAGGTAGCCAGGCGGCTGCGCTTTCCTCCGGAAGAAATGTGATGCCTATTACATTAGAGTTGGATTCTGAGAGTAATTAGAGTGTGATGGTCTACGTAACTCGTGTTTTATATGGAGCATTGTTAATTATGTTTCCGTCTCTTGGGACTATGCAGAATTAGCCCTGGAAATTCTGTAGTTGCCAAAATGTTGGGGGAAAAAGTGCGGTACAGCTTGTACAAAGTGAAATGATCTCCCCAAATGTTCTTTGGCCTTTAAGAGACTCAGAGGCCTGATATGTTCTATTAAGACTGTGAATAATAAGGCACTAATTGAATGTCACCTGAATTCTAACTGCATATTTATATGCATATATGACTTCTAAAGTAAAAATAAATTCACCTTTGAGGCGCACCGCTAGGCTGGACGGCCCCCAAGTACATGGCCACCTGTCACAGTTTGTGGCTCCTACTAGTAAGTCACGGTATTAAACTTAGTTTGTCATTTACTGTGCAGACTGACACTTTAAAAGCAGATGGTCTTTCCTAGCTGAAATCAATAAAAGTATTTATTTTTTAAAAGTCCTCTCTGATCTCAATAAAAATATATTTTAAAAGAATAAGAAATAAAATCAGATGGTCTTGTGTTTCCCATGACAGTACAGGCACTGGGAGACCATAATGCATAGCTTCCGACCTGACCTTAAAGACTGATTTCACCAAATGCAGTGAAAGCCACTGGATAATGACGCAGCTTTCTTTTTTTTTTTTTAAATATATTTTACTGATTTTTTACAGAGAGGAAGGGAGAGAGATAGAGAGTTGGAAACATCGATGAGAGAGAAACATTGACCAGCTGCCTCCTGCACACCTCCCACTGGGGATGTGCCTGCAGCCAAGGTATATGCCCTTGACCGGAATCGAACCTGGGACCTTTCAGTCCGCAGGCTGACGCTCTATCCACTGAGCCAAACCGGTCAGGTGACGCAGCTTTCTTGATGTCTGGTTTCCAGAAAGGCTATTGTTTATACCCCACATTTGAATGGGAAGTGCTGGCTGAGTAGCAGGTGGCACTGTGCTTAGCTGCCCTGCTGCACGCCAAGGCCGAGAGGTACCCTGGTTTCCATGCCCTCCCTCCGCTCCTCGCTGGCAGGCCTCCCACACCACCTGCCTCACGCTGGTGAGCGGAGCAGCCCCTTCACCTCCCCAGGACAGACTTACCCACCAGAGTACAGGGTCTCAGGAGAGTAAAGAGGGGAAAAGGAGGCAGGGGTGGTTTTTGTTTTTGTTTATTCAGATTTTAAATTAAATAATACTCCTCAAAAAAATACTCCTTGTATTCTCTCCTACCTGAAAGTCTTCACAGCTCAGTTAAAATTAGTTCTTTATCCCAAGTATGTCTTGATTTAACTGGGGTGGGGGGGAGAGATTAGTTCTTCATCTAATAAGAGCTTAAGAAATAAAAAAACATGTCGCCTTGATGTTAGGTAGGATACCTTCTTGTCTTCATTCTCCAGAGAGCAATGGTAGCCACTTCAGAAAAAAAAAAAAAAGAACTCCCTTTACACAAAATTCCAAACACAATTTCCCTTTAATAAAAGATCACGTTGAATTTAGCTCCACATCCTGGGTTATGTCAGTTGTCTGTGCTTAAGTAATTCTTATTAATGCTCTAGGGTTTTCTTTTCCTGCTTTTTCATTAGCAGTCTTTTAAGCATTTCTTTTCTCAGTTCTTTAATGTGATGCATGTAATTTAGGAAATGCTGAAGTAGATAATTTAGCAGTGGTCGAATAGGGAAGTGCGGTGGCGGCCTATACTTGTGTCTGCCTCTCCCACAGTAGTTGCACTTCCCAGTGTCCACCTCAGGGGGGCACCAGATCCCCCAGCATTGTTTCTGTGAAGAAAAAGGCGCAGATTGCAAATTCTGTTTTCACTGTTGGGGATGAAGGACTTTTCGACCAGAGATGAAGGGAGAGAGAAAAATTTACAAATAAATAATAAAAACAGGGCAGGGGTCGACCTGGGAGTCATTGCCACTAAGAGGCTGAGCTGAGAAGCAGCAGGGGGCTGAGGAGCTGTCTGCCCACTCAGGCTGCACCAGCTCACTGGGCAGAGGCCACCGGGCCAGGCTAGGAGAGTGACTTCAGACTTGAGGGGTTTTGCTGAGCATCTTGAACGCATGCCTGTGTCTGAATGCTCTGAGAGAACACGGGTACATTTAAAACACAAAAGTACATTTGGTACTTGTTAAGTTTTGGGGGTTTTTCTTGAAGCCTAGAAATGACAGATTTATCACTAATTAAACAATAATTGTATTATGGAGTACTGAAAAAAGTTGCTTGTAGTATAAACAACATCTGGTAAAGATTACAAAGAACGAATATTTTTCCATCTCAAATTTATTGAAAGAAACTTGAATCTTTTCAAACAAAATAGATCCTAAAAATGTAAAAGGGATATTTATAGTCTTATGTTTAGTACAGTCAAACCTCGTTTCTCGAACTTCTCCCATCTGGAACAGTTCAGTTCTCAACCAAGTTGTTCACAGAAAAATGTCTCCATTGTTGAACCAAACTTTGGTTTTCGAACTGACAGCCCTTTCAAGTTGATACCTCAGCATGACAAAAAGCATCTCTCAGACAAAAAATAAAGGACAGAATGCTTTGGTTGCTGGAGAAATTCATGATTAGCACAATTTTAAAACATAAAGAGGCCATCAAGAGTGCTAATGTTGCTAAGGGTGCCACAAGGATCACAGGCAATTGAAGAGCTCAGAAACTGTTGTTGATGGGGATAAAGGAAACACAGTTAGCTAGTAACAGCGTTTAAGGCCAGTAGGAGGTGGTTCGATAATTTTAACAAAAGTGTTTGTTTATAGATCAAACAGTACATTAGACATGCACTGTGTATAAGAAAGGTTAAAAACAGGGAATCATTTGGGGTCTGGAACCGATTAATTCAATTTACATTATTTCTAATGAGAAAAAATAATTCCGTTTTCGAACAAATTGGTTCTCAAACAGCCTTCCCCGGAACAAATTAAGTTCCAGAACCCAGGTTCCCTGTATTTTGAAAGTAGAAAAGGAGAAAATGGCATAATAAAAAGAATACATATTTATAAAGATCTTATTTTACATGATAGAAGTGAAGGTTTTATTTAAGTAGATTTTTTAAGCCAAATTATTTTGAACTCAATAAAGGGGTTTACTGTTGAATTTTATGAAGAATCCTCTTTTAAGAAGAGAGTTGTTTTTTTGTTGATTTTACAGAGAAAGAGAGAGAGAGAGAGAAACATGGGTTTGTTGTCCCACCTATTCATGCATTCATTGGTTGATTTTTGTATGTGCCCTGACTGGGGATCAAACCCGCAACCTTGGTGTGTCAGGATGCCACTCTAACCAACTGAGCTACCCAGCCAGGGGGAAAGGTATTTTTTGATGACTATGAAAACAGTTTAATTTATATACATATATTAACACAAGGCCCTCTCAAAAGAGTCATTTACACAGTGGGACAGGATCGCTGGTTGGTGGGTAAACTGGAGGGAAAGCTTCTAATCAGTCATTCTTTAGAAAAAAGGCCATTCTTGAGTTAAATATTTAAACTACATTAAAATAGGCTATGAAAGAGGGTCTTTTCCAGGCTTCCTGAACTTCAGCTGCTTATCTCTCACGTGCAGTTTCCCTTTTTATTTCTTAGGGGAAAATGTCTATGAAGGGTGATCAACGAAAAGGCTTTAGAATTTTTTTTTGTTAATCCTCACCCAAGGATATTTTTATTCCACTGACTTTTAGAGAGTGGAAGGGAGGGAGAGACATCGATGTGAAAGAGACACATCAATTGGTTGCCTCCTGCACACGCCCCAACCAGGGCCAGGGAACAAACCTGCAACTGAGGTATATGCCCTTGGCCAGGAATTGAACCTGAGACCCTTCGATGTGAGGGCCAATGCTCCAACCACTGAGCGTACCGACCAGGGCTTCGTTTCCTTGCTGCCTTTTTATTTTTTATAAGAGGCACTGCGTTTTGTCTGTGAATTACATCAAATCATAGTAAAATTTCCCTCTCGTGTGTATTCTCTTCCCCTGCCCCACCCATACTCTTTCTCTTGCGCACACATACACACACAATCAGAAAATGATAGAAGGCAAGATTTCTTCCTGATGATTCTGTTCTTTCATGTTCTCAGGCCTCCTTTAAGTGGCAAGTGGCTTGTAGTGGTCACTGCTGAGCCAGGATGAGAATAACGGGAGACACTGAGGGCAGAGAGCAAGCACTGGCGTCATTTGTACAGTTCACAGTCCAGATGACTGCTGTCCTCTCCCTTACCTCTGCCCACAGCCCCGGCCCTGCGGGCACAGCCACTCGGTCCCTGTGCATCTCTTCTGTGCTGGCTTTGTCTTTCCTTGAGTTGTTGAGGTAGGAGGTGAGGGCAGAGGGAAGGGAACCAGTGCAGTTCTGGGAGCTGTGGGAGATAAGAAGGGGTGCACAGCCCACAGAAAAGCTGGTCCGTGAGAAAGGAAGCTAGTGTCTAGAGCTCCCCATCATCCTCGTCTGTTCGTCCCCCAGAGTTTAGTGAAAGGACTGGGGCAGTGAGAGGAGGCGGGAGAAGGGCAAACCTCGTGTTATGGATGGCCTCCGGTGACGTTTCCCAGACTGGAAATCATGTGTACATGGACATCGCCAGGCCAGATGGGGGAGAGAAGAGTGGGAAGGAGCTGATTTTGGTAGGATGGAGAAAACATGCCAACAGATGGGCTCCAAGAAAGTTCTGTCTTTCCTCAGTTTTACAGGGAAGATGCGAGCCTGGGTTGTGGGGCTTCAGAGCGTGGGTCTGGGCTCTGGGCTGCTGCGGGGATTGTGGGTGTTACGGTGGGTCCCATTTTAGCAATCAGACAGGACACAGAGGGTTAAATGTTTGCCTCTTCCCTCACACGGATACTGTAAGGAGTCAGGGGGAAGTGATGGCTTCCAAGGAAGCATAAATTAAGACTTTCATTCTATTTGGAGGATTCCCTTGATAAGAAAAGCAGCTTAAGTTCGCTTTTGTGATTTGATGTCACTGGAACGCATGCCTGGCCTGTGAGCACGCTGGGCTGATGAGGGGACTCAGTGACCCTGAAATTATGTGCGCGGGAAGTGTGAAGAGTCTCATTCTAAAAGCCATCAGTCAAGGCCAGGGATGAGAAAAAGCTGTTCACAGCTCTGGGGCAGCAAGGAAGACTGGTTTCAAAATAAAAATTTCTGCCCCTGCTGCCTCAGCAGAGCCCCCCTGCCTCCTGGCATCTTATCCATTTTAAAAACTAAACACGTTGTGGCAGCAGGGTGCGAGCAGCCGAAGGTCTGAAATACTTGGATAGCAAGAAAGTGAAGAGGCAAGTGCACTTCGTGGAGCGAGCAGGCGGGTTCCACCCAGCCGGGGGGCATTTACGGCATGGATTGAGCTGATTTGCTAGAACACATTGCATAAAGGAAACGCAGGTCCAAGCTCTCATCTTCTTTTAATAGATTGAGTTAGAACTTCCCTGCTTCTCCCTTTGATTTCCGTGGTAGTCCTGTTCTACACCCGGGTCATCCTTTCTTTGCCATTTGGGACACTAGTGATTAGTATCCAGTGGTGTCTACTAGCATCACATTTATAGAGCGGCTCTGGAGTGGTCAGAGGCTGGAACTCTGGGACAGCAGGAATGTCCAATTTTACCATTGAATTTGGTTTTCCACTGGGGCATTTTCAGGCTCTGCCTGCCCGTGCGCACATGGCAGTGGCTTCATCTTCAGCACTCATATTCAGAGGCACGTGGTCTGTGTGTGAATCCCAAAAGCTGTTCTGGCAAATTTGATGAATCACTTTTCTTCCAGACATGCACTTTGCTTTTTCCTTCTTGTTTGACTTTTCCATTCTGAATACATAGAAACTTTTATATTTTCTGGGCATATATCCAGTAACCTGTTAATAACTATTATTATTTACAGTGAAGCTGAGAAGCAGCGTGATTAACTGAGATCACAACCAAGAAATAACCCGCCTCTCTTCTGTTGAGACATGGTTCTGCAGGCTAGTTCCTGAGCACATAGTGGATTTATCTGTGGACATTGTTAGTTGGTTTCTTTTAGAATGCACATCGGTAGAGGACTATGGAGCATGGGTTCTCTACTTAAAGAGTAGAGATTTATAATTTACAAATCCCAAATCTCTTCAAATAATTAAAAGGGAATCATCCGTCACTTTAACAAGTGGGGATGCTCTTGCCCGGGCTTTCCGTGGCAGCCTGCAGTGGCGGTGTGAGAACACTAGGTGGCACACGTTCAATGTTGCAACTCAAAACGCCTGCGCAGAACCCACAGTGAAAAAGAAAGGCTGGGTGTGTCTGTCCAATTTCCCAACATGAATGGTGTTGGGAAAATTGGACAGGTACATGCAAAAAGATTAAACTAGACCACCAACTCACACCATACACAAAAATAAACTCAAAATGGATAAAGGACTTAAACATAAGACAGGAAACCATAAAAATACTAGAGGAATCCACAGGCAGTGAAATCGCAAACATATGCCGAAGGAATTTCTTCACTGATACAGCTCCTAGGACAATGGGAACTAAAGAGAAAATAAACAAATGGAACTACATCAAAATAAAAAGCTTTTGCACAGCAAAGGAAACCATCAACAAAACAACAAGAAAGCCCACTGCATGGGAGAACATATTTGCCAATGTTATCACCGATAAGGGTTTAATCTCCAACATTTATAGGGAACTCATACAACTTAACAAAAGGAAGATAAACAATCCAATCAAAAAATGGGCAACAGACCTAAATAGACACTTTTCGAAAGAGGACATTCAGAAAGCCAAGAGACATATGAAAACATGCTCAAAGTCACTAATTATATGAGAGATGCAAATCAAAACAACAATGAGGTACCACCTCACACCTGTCTGAATGGCTATCATCAACAAATCAACAAACAACAAGTGTTGGAGAGGATGTGGAGAAAAAGGAGCCCTTTTGCACTGCTGGTGGGAATGCAGACTGGTGCAGCCACTGTGGAGAACAGTATGGAGTTTCCTCAAAAAACTAAAAATGGAACTCCCATTTGACACAATGATCCCACTTCTAGGAATATATCCCAAGAAGCTAGAAACACCAATCAGAAAAGATATATGCACCCCTATGTTCATGGCAGCAAAATTCACCATAGCTAAGATTTGGAAACAGCCTAAGTGCCCATCAGCAGATGTATGGATTAGAAAACTGTGGTACAGCTACACAATGGAATACTACGCTGTGGTAAAAAAGAAGGAATTCTTGCCATTTGCAACAGCATGGCTGGAACTGGAGAGCATTATGCTAAGTGAAATAAGCCAGTCAGAGAAGGATAAATACCACATGATCTCACTCATTTGTGGAATATAGAGAACAACATAGACTGATGAACAGGGACAGATCCAGAGACAGAGAAACAGCGATCAGACTGTCAATCCCCAGAGGAAAAGTAGGAGAAGGTGGGGATAAGGGGGGGAGATCAACCAAAGGACTTGTATGCATGCATATAAGCCAAACCAATGGACACAGACAACAGGGGGATGAGAGCATGAGTGGGGGGGGGGGGGGGTGCGGAGTTGGGGGTTAATGGGGGGATGAGGACACATTTGTAATACCTTAACCAATAAATAAATTAAAGATTTAAAAAAATAAAAATAAAAAAAGAAAGGCTGGGGATAGGCACCATTCTCTACTCGGCGTGATCAGAAAGCTTGAGGGATGAAGCACACCCTTTCTTCTTTTTCTCTTGGGGCAGGTGGGGTATGAGAAAGATATTTCCCAAAACTAGTCATATCACGCAAACTGTGACACCAGGAAATTCCCTGCAGAGCCTAACCCACTAACACTGGGTGCTACTACAAATACCTGATTTAGAACACAAATGACATTTCATCTGGCCTAATCTCATGCTCTGATGTTTGCCCAGGAAGATATAGAACCGGGGTCAGGCCTGCTAATGCCTCACCTAGGCCACGTTTAAACCATAAAAACTGTCACAAAAATATTTAGGGAATAAATTAGATCACTTCCGTCATTTGAGATGATGGTATGTTAAATTTTGTATTAACCCTCTTTTCATCCTAAATAATTTAAACTGCTGCATTCATGGTGCACTGAGCTATGACATTACTTAGACCATCATGGCAGTGGTCACTGCTTTCCTCGGTATGAAATCATGGTGACCTCAGCACCTAATAGGCGGGAACGGGAAGAGCCCGCCCAGGTCTGACCTGGAGGTCCTTCTAGGCCAGTGATGGTGAACCTATGACACGCGAACTCATTTTTTTGGTTGATTTTTCTTTGTTAAATGGCATTTAAATATATAAAATAAATATCAAAAATATAAGTCTTCGTTTTACTATGGTTGCAAATATCAAAAATTTCTATATGTGACACGGCACCAGCGTTAAGTTAGGGTTTTTCAAAATGCTGACACGCCGAGCTCAAAAGGTTCACCATCACTGTTCTAGGACCTGTGAGGTCAGACTCATTACCAACACTGGCTGCACAGGTAGCTCCGTGTCCTCACTGCAGCGTGCTGGTAGGAAGTGTTTTACATTTGTCCACGATACTGGCTCCTTTCTTCTGGATCATAGGGGCTTATTGCAGAAAATGTGGGGCATACCTGAACCCGAAGAGAAAGTAAAGCATGCCTGTAACCCCTTGCCCAAGGAGAACCACTGTTTGCATTTGTGTGCAGGGTTTTGTCCATTTCTTCTAACCCAAAGGACTGGGCCCATTTTCTAGGCACCAGCAGTTCCAATAACTCCTTTGCCTGATAATAGCCGGATGTTACTGATGAAATGCTTCTGATGTTTTACTGTCTCCTGGTCTTTCCTCCAGCCCCAAGCAGCCTGCCACCCTGCCATCTTCAGAATTGTTGATGAAATGTTCAGGTAAATGTTGCACTATTTCTGCTAATAATTGGTTTAAAAATGCTTAATTTCCAAATATGAATAAAAGCATTCTGGGGTGATCTCTGGGTGTGTCATGGGGTAATTAGTTTCTGATCCCATCTTACCCTCTGAGCTTTTTGGTAAAACCCAAATGTCAGTGTAAATTTAAAAGACAATGCTTAAGAATTAAGATAATTTTCTTTATTTACTCTTTTAAAATTCTAATAATAATGGTAGAAAAGAATTGAACTAGATTTTAAATAAATACTCGTAGCACTTTTCTCAGCTCAAAATAAAGTGTAGCAGTGTGCTCCCTTCACCACACGAGGGCTGACCAATCTTTTTAAGGGATTTTTTAAGCTAAGGAAAAACAAGAAGAATAAGTAATAAATGCTTTCTTAACAGAGCTCTTCTGAAAGTTAAAATCAGCTATGTGAGTTATCTTATACACGTTGATTTTTATTGGGCAAACCAGAGCACTTCCTGGAAGTGCAGTGATTCACAGGTGCCGAGAGAGGATGCACTAGACCAGTGATGGTGAACCTATGACACACGTGTCAGAGGTGACATGCGAACTCATTTTTTGGTTGATTTTTCTTTGTTAAATGGCATTTAAATATATAAAATAAATATCAAAAATATATATCTTTGTTTTACTATGGTTGCAAATATCAAAAAATTTCTATATGTGACACGGCACCAGAGTTAAGTTAGGGTTTTCCAAAATGCTGACACGCCGAGCTCAAAAGGTTCGCCATCACTGCACTAGACACAGGTTAGGGGATGCTGCAGCTGTGGGGGACGGCCTCTCTAGGAGCTGGTCTCAGGAAGAGTCTCCAGCTTCCGCGGGGCAGCTGGCCCAGGTGCCAGCCCTCCTCCCCACCCACACGCTCAGCCGCAGAACAGCAGACCCTGAGAAAGGAATGTTCACACAGCAAATGACCCAGCAAATAATCGAGACAAGCATAGAAATAAGTCAGGATGCTGTTTTTATTTTTATTTTCTTTTAGTCTTCATTGTTTTTTTTGTTTGTTTTGTTTTTTCGCTTAAAGTATTACAAAGGGTATTACATAAGTGTCCTTTTTTCACCCCCGCCCTTGACAAGCCCCTGCCCTCCCTTACCCCCCAGTGTCTTATGTCCATTAGTTATGGTTATATGAGTGCATACAAGTCCTTCGGTTGATCTCTTACTCCCCTCCCTCCTGTCCCTCAACCCTCCCTGGCTTTCCCACTGCAGTTTGACAATCAGTTTGAGGCAGCTCTGCCACTGTATTTATTATTGTTCAAAAGTTTGTAATGGTCTTAATTATCCTAGTCTTCATTGTTGAAAATATTACATTGGTTCTCCATTTCCCCCATTAACCTCTTCCAGCCCGCTCCGTCCTCCCTCCGCCCGGGATGCTGTTCTTAGTTTAAAGCTAGCAGAGTTTGAGCTGCTTTTCTGTTTACACATAAGAAAAGTTGGTTGTATGGAAAGAAACCAGCTCCACGCAGTCTTCCGCCACTTGGGTGGATGGATTTGTTGGAGCCATTTCCCCCGTGGGCAGCTCTTTCTCCACTTGAAAAAGCAAAAGGCCAGTTGCTGCTGCGTGTCTGGGCATACAGTGTGCACACGCGTGCAAAGCGCACCCAGGCCTGTGTGGGAAGGATGTGCAGGCTTAATGATTTAAACACGCAGGAGGCGAGTGCTGCACGTTCCAGCCTTTAGAAAAGGGGGGGAGATTCTCCTGCTTCCACACAGGCACTGCCGCCGGGGAGGGAGATGCTGCTGCAGCGAATGGCCCAGAGTGTCTCCACTCTCCCCTCCACAGTTTAGGCTCGCGTGTTAGCAGATCACCATTCAATGCCTGTGCCCCACCATTGCCCACTCAGGTACGCGCTCCTGGAAACCGACGGAGCCCCAGAGGTGCTGGCCACCCTTCAAGTGTTTACGTGCTGCTTTGTAGAAGCTCTGGAAAAAGAAGACAACCAGGTTCGTTATCCTGCACAGATTATTCATTTACCCAAAGAAAGGAAGGCTGCTCAGAGGATGTGGCTCATCACCAGAAAGGAGCATTTTATTTTCAGTGACTTTGATAAGACAGTTTGCTCACAAAGAAAGCTTCCAAGTATATGCCCAGCAAAGGTAAAACTATCCTATATAATAAAAGGGCAATATGCAAATCGACCAAACTGCCAAACAACTGGTCGCTATGATGCATTAAGACGCTCGATGCAGGAGCTGCCCCCTGGTGGTCAATGCACTCCCACAAGGGGCGCACCATTCACCCATGGGGAGCAGGCTTAAGCCATCAGTTGGACATCCCCCGAGGGCTCCCAGACTGCAAAAGGGCACAGGCAGGGCTGAGGGACCCCCCTCCCTCCCAAGTGCACAAATGTCATGCACCAGGCCTCTAGTTTTAATTGAAAGTAACAAGGTAGTTCCTGTCGGCCCTGCGCCCAGAAGCATTTACTCACTGTGTGGCAGAGCCCTGCCGCGCCACTCTGTGCGAGCTGTCTGCCCAGCGGACTCCACCCCTCCCAGGCCAGCAAGAGGCATTCTGGGGTCTGTACGGCATGTGCTAAGAAGGAATGCCACTTACTACAAAGCAATTCTGGACATTCTTAATGATTAGAGTTTCCATTCCATTGAGACCCAAATATGAATTGGATTCCAAGAGAGAAAGGAAGTAGTGAGGGTGATAAGGGAAGACTTGAATAATTGTAGGGGAGGAGCTAGAAATGGCCGGACGAAGGGGTGGGAGTCGGATACCATCGGCAAGCAAGGAGCCAGGCCCAGGGCCTGCAGGAAGACCTGCTCTGCAGGGCTCCATCCACAGAGACCAGGCAGCGCTGGCCAGGACCGCTGACCAGTAAGTGACCCTGGAAACAGGGCCCTCTCTGCCCGAAGGCTCTCGCCTTTGGGCATTTTACCAGCTGTGCTTCTGTGTGGCGCTCCGCCTGTTCAAGGACCTGGGCCTGCTTCCCGGAGGGAGGCCGTCCGGTCCCTGATGCTTCCAGCACTTGGACCTAGCGCTCAGGTTTATCATTGTTGTTTGAGGCAATGACAAGTATTTCTGGTGTATCTTTTCCCATCATCTCTTTCCCTAGGAAAGTTAGCTAGACTGCAGCAAACAGCCTTGTCATTGGTGCCCGGCTTGGATTTGGGAGGTCTGCAGAAAGGCACTGACTGGCTGACCCTCGTACTTAGTTTGAGGCATAACTGTGAATATCTTTTCTCCTCCCTGGTACATTCTGTCACTTCCCAGCCACTAGAAACCAGCCACTAGAAAACCTCTCCCTCGCCTGGTGGAGCACATCTCAGTGGGGCGAGACTGAGAGACGTGTTGCTCTGTCGTGTTAGCGCGAGTCTGGTTTTCTTATCTGCTTTGCTCCTCCTGAGTGCTGGCCTTGGGCACTATGGATTTGGACTCGATTTGCAGTTGCTTTTAATTAATTAATTTATTTTTCTTTATTTTTTATTGAGGTTTAATTGACATTCTACTAGTTGCAGGTGTAAAACATAATGATGAAATATTTATATATACTGTGAGATGATCTCCACAATAAGTCAAGGTAACTTGTCACCAAATATACTTACAAATTTTCTTTTCTTGTGAGGAGAACTTTTAAGATCTACAGTCTTAGCAATTTTCAAACATGCAATATAGTCTTGTAAACTGTATACTACATCTGCACATTACATCCCCATGACTTCCTTATTTTGTAGCTGGAAGTTTGTACCTTTTGACTTCCTTTACTGATTCCCCCCACCCACTATCCTCACTCTATCATACACCAGTCTGCTCTCTTTATCTGTGAGCTTGGTCATTTCACTGAGCATAATACCCTCGGGGCTCACCCATGTTGTCACAAATGGCAGAATTTCATTCTTAATGGCTGAGTAATACTCCATTCTATACACACACACACACACACACACACACACACACACACACCACATTTTCTTTATCCATTCATCCACTGATGGACACTTAGGTTGTTTCCATATCTTAGATATTGCAAATAATGCTGCCGTGAACATGGGGGCGGGGGGGGGGGGTGCATATGTCTTTTTAAATTAGTGTTTTCATTTTTGTCAGATAAATACCCAGGAGTGGGATTGCTGGATCATATGGTAATTGTATTTTTAACTCTTTGAGGAACCTCCATACTGTTTTCCATAGAAGCTGCACCAATTTACATTCCCACTAACAGTGTGTAAGGATTCCCTTTTCTCCACATCCTTGCCAGTATTTGTTATTTCTTGTCTTTTTTATGATAGAAATTCTAACAGGTATGAGGGGATATCTCATTGTGGTTTGATTTGCATTTCCCTAATAACTAATGATGCTGAACTTCCTTTCCTGTACCTGTTGGCATCAGCATGTTTTCTTTGGAAAAACGTCTATTCAGTTACTCTGCCCATTTTTTAATCAGATTGTTTGAGGTTCTTTGCTATTGAGTTATATCAGTTCTTCATATATTTTGGATGTTAATCCCTTATCAGACATATGTTTTTCAGATATTTCCTCCCATTTCAGTAGGCTGCCTGTTCATTTTGTTGATGGTGTAGAAGCATTTTGCTATGTAGAAGTGTTGTAGTTTGATGTAGTCCCACTTGTTTATTTTTGCTTTTGTTCCCCGTGCTTATGGAGCCAGATCTATTTTGAGTTAATATTTGCATATAGTGTAGAATAGTGGTCCAGCTTCATTCTTTTGCATATGGCTGCTTAGTTTTCCCACCACCATTTATTGAAGAGACTGTCCTTTTCACATTTTATATTCGTGGCTCCTTTGTTGTCAATTAATTGACCATATATGCGTGTGTTTATTTCTGGGATCTTGATTCTGTTACATTGATCTGTGTGTCTGTTTTTATGCCAGTTCCATACTTGAGCTCACTATAGCTTTGTAATCAAGTTTGAAGTCAGGGAGCATGATAACTCTTGCTTTGTTGTTTTTTCTCAAGACTGCTTTGGCTATTTAGGGTCATGTGAGGTTCCATACCAATTTTAAGATTGTTCGTTTTATTTCTGTCACTTTTAATTGAGAACAGTACCCTGACCAGGTTACATGTATCTGGTGGTGCGGGGCACACTGAGTCCTACTGCAGGACAGGGCAGGGATCCAAAAAGACAGCAATTCATCACCCTCACCTTTGACTCAGAATCAGAGGACAATGACCTCTTACCTTTGCAAATGGCTACATATACGTGTATTATATCATTTTTCTTCCCATGGCTATTCCTGAGTGCCTGCCTTTCTATTGATAGCCTTTATCATCGTGGATGCCCTGCCTTCTTGTGTGTCCATTTTTAGATTAATCATGATCCTTGATGCATAGTATCCTTTGTCCTGGGTGTTCCATGCATCACCCTCTTCTTTCTGTGTTCCTTTGTTCAGTCACGTATTCAGTCTTAATAAAATGAGTATCTATGAACCTGACACCCAAACAAGACCTGGATTAATCGGAATCAGCCGTGTCCGTGTGCTCCTCCTCTAGCCCAGCGTCGCCAACCTTTCGGACCTCACGGACCACCAGTGGTCCACGGGCCACCGGTTGGCGACCACTACTCCAAAGGTTTCCTTAAACCAGAGGTGGCCAACCTTTCAGACCTCACGGACCACCAGTGGTCCACGATTGGCTCTAGCCAATCGCCCTGCCTGTCTCCCCCCAGGGAACCACTATCTGGAATTTATGTTTACCATTCCTTTGCTTTTTCCAAAAATAGTCTGGTCACATAGATATGATTCCCTAAACCATGTTTTCTTTACTTGTGCTTGTTGTTGAACTTTATAAAACAACCAGCAAACAAGAGTAGCTACTATTTGCAGTCTTTGGAGCTTTGTATTTTTCACTGAGCTGTTACCAAGGTGGCTTTCTGAAGGATGCGCTGGCAGGTGCTGCTGTGTGCTCACGGGATGCCCAGTGTAGCCATTTCCTGGGCGTGGGCTTGCGGGTGGTTTCCAGATCTCGTTTTCTCTTACCAACAGTGTTGCTCTGAACATTCTCGGGTATATGCTTAGGAGCGGAAGTGCTGGCTGTTAGGAATACAAAGGCCTGCTTCTGTAGATACTCCAAATCACTTTCACTCCTCTCCCCGCAGCAGTTTATAAGACTCATTAACCCCATTCTTCCCATTGTCGGCATGTTTATTTCACTGCTTCTCCTTTCTGCACTTGAATAAAGCTCGGTGCACAAGGCAAATCAGTTCAGGTTCTGGATCTAGTGGTGGCAGGATCTAATGATGTACTGGGCTATCTCCCACACGTGAAAGCATAAACTCCGGGGGAAATATTTGTTTCGTTGTTGTTGTTGTTACTCCTCACCTGAGCAGATTTTTCCATTGGTTTTTAGAGAGAGTGGAAGGGAGGGGGAGAGAGAGAAACATTGATGTGAGAGAGACTCATCAGTTGGTTGCCTCCTGCCTGACTCAGTGGCAATGCCAAGTATCGGGAGGGGGCGGGGCAGCAGAGTTCTCATAAACTGCTGTGGGTGGGGGGGTGCATGGTGCAGCCATGGGGGAAACTGTATGGCAGTTTCCTATAAACTTAAATAGCACCTATTCTGTGACCCAGCAACTCCACTCCTGTAGTATTTACCCAACAAAAATGAAAGCCCTTGTCCACAGAAAGACATAAATATGAGTGTAAATCACAACTTTATTCATAATAGTTCCAAATTGGGAACAACCCACATGCCCAGCAATAGGAGAATGAATAAACAGATTATGGCATATTCATACAATGACTGCTTCTAAGCAATAAAAAACATAATGAACTACTTACACACAATAACATGGATGAACCTCAAAAAGACATGTTGAGCCAAAGAAGCCAGACACAAAAGAATATGTATTCTTATGATTCTGTTTATATGAAATTCAAAAATAAGCAAAACTAATCTCTCATTGAAATCAGTGCTGGTTGCGAGGGCAGGTCGAAGGTTGCCTGTCACAGCCACAGGGCACCGTTGGGGGACAGGAAGGTCGGGTCCCACTGGGAGTGGCGGTCACAGTGGTTCACACATTGACCACAGCTTGCCACTTCGTACCCTTAACGCCCGTGCACTTCACTGTCTAGATTTCACCTCCACTTTTTACAAAAGTCTCGTGGAGCTTCTGTGCCTCCGTGGCAATGGCGGTGAAACACCGTCTCGACTGCCTTGGAGACTGACTCACATAGAAGAGTCCTGTGTATAATCAGGCCCATGTGAGGTAAAGAACTCACATAAACACATCAGGAGCAGAACTTTATTTTCCTTAAGCCCCAGATGGCTTCTTTAAAAGATTTATTTTTCTAGAATATATTTACAAGGTTGCTGGGAGCATCTTTTTTTTAAAAAATAAAAGAAAAACATTTTGACCACATTAGTACTAGTGGGTCCTTTTGGGGCAGAGGATGCGAGCCTTTGTATTTTCTTAACACTCCTTCCAGTCCTGATGTTCATGCGGTTTTGAATTTTTTATTCTATTGCAGCTGAAGTTTGCACTCAAGACCTACTTTCCTTACGCTCCTCCGTCTCTGGTCATGGCGCTACTCCAGCACCCGGAAGGTATGGTGTGGTTTCCGGAGCACCCCCCTCTCCTCCCTCCCTAGGAAACAAGGGAGAGGGACCCTCATCTCAGCGCCCAGTCCGCGCTCAGGGTCTCTCAGTCTGTGGACTTTGACATGACAAGTTGCTTGACTTCCCTGTTAGGATCATTTACCAAAAGAAAGAAAACAGCATAAGAAAAAAGGGCCTCTTGTTAAGTTTTGATAGTCTGCCCCGGATACCACAGTCCTCTGGTGCCAGCCAGGCCCACCTAGATGCCAGGAACAAGCTAAGACTTGGCTGAGCTAGAATACAACAGTGCATTTATTTGTATTTCGTTCGTTCTACTCTATCCCCCTTGATGGAAAAGGAAAGATAAAAGGACGAATGAAGCCAAGGAAATTTGGGGGAAATTTCTCCTAACCAAGCCAGGGAGGCCTGGGAGGAATTCGGGGAGCGTCAGACCACAGCCTTCTCTGACTCCCTCTCCCAGAGGCCTCACCAGCTGGGGAAGTGACGGTTCCATCCTTAAGTCAACTGGTGTTGGTCCTTAAGGCACCTGTGAGCTCATGTTTAGCAAACATTTCTGTAGAGTAAAGCCTGAAATCTGAGGGAGAGGCAGCGCAGGCGCAGCGTGCTGGAGAAGGCATCTCATCTGCCGGTGGGAGGGAGAGACAGGGAAGAACAAAAGAATCCGTAACACTTCCTTTTCCTGCCATTGTGGCCCTTTTCCCTGAGACTCGGGTAAGTACATTCATTTAAGGACAGTAGATGTTTCAGAGTTTCACAGCATTTTATAAAGTCGGGCTTCCTCTTCCTTTTTTCTAAAAGAGGTAGATTCTCATCCAAGGTGACCCATCTGACACTGTCTCCTCAGAGGCTGGAGCTGGAGGTGGGGATGGGCCTGCCGGAGCTCTGGGAACAGTTCTGTGAAATGTAACCTGTGGAAACACGATGGGAAGACTAATAACAAGACAGAAAAGTCAGTGATTCACCTTCCAGGGCTACACCGCACAGCTATAGTCAGATACCACAGCCTCAGGCCGCCTGCGTGAGAAGCCCATGAGCTCCAGGAACAGTACTGGAGTTGTTCATTTTACGTAGGGAATCTGTAAGCAAAAGATCCCGGTGGCACATGGGCCTGGACCCAGCCTACTCCCTTTTCCTTGGTGTGACTGTCCTGGATTTATATCCAAAATAAGTAAATTCAGGCAGAAGTACAAGAGCCTCCTATGCTAGTTTCTAGAACAGTTTTCTGCATATTTTAGGGGGAAAAAACAACAACAGCGCTATGTTCACAAATTGAAGTGTTTTTAATAATAGAATCTTCTATTTGTCAGAAATTGATTTTATGCCCACAGTGAAGTGCTGTGGGGCATAAAAGATGGATCACTGATGAGCCCTGACTCCCAGGAGCTGTAAGTTGAGGGGACATAAAGTACCTAAACAGCTAAACAGGAAGACAGTGAAAACGCTGTCAAAGGCTGCACGTCCGGAGCAGGGAGTTCAGAGGAGGAAGGGAGAGAATACATGAGCCTTTAATCCGAAACATTTGTGGAGCAGCAGTGGTTACTGTTACTTACGTTATCTTTCTCATGTATTTACTTATAGAGTCTTTCACTACATGCAAATATGGTAACCTTTTTCTGATGTTTCAAACTGCAGATACATACCGACTCAGATGTGTTTAAAATCACAGGATAATTGTGAAACCAGAAAAACTAACTCAAGAAAAGGCATTTGTTTGTATATATTTTCCTGGCCTTTTCTTTACTATACCCTGTAATCATATTCTGAATTCATCACAATCATAGCAAGAGTTGGGCAGCCCAGGCCCAATTCCTTTCTGACGGTGTTTTAGTCTCCACATATTTTGAAATCACACATTGTTAGCGATCGAGGAGGGGACAGGGCGGCAGAAAAGAGAAAGCCTGGACCTCCACAGCAGGGCTGGCCGGGCCTCGGGCTGCGCGGGGGCTTTGCAGACTCTGCGGCCGGCCGGGTTCAGCCCCTGCGGTGCAGCTTGTGTGACTGACGGATCTTTCTCCGCTGGGAACAGCAGAGAGCCGTCGGGTGGGATCCACCGGCCAGGAGAAAAGATGGCCTTCCCCCGAACTCTTCCCGCCTAGCTGCAGGGACTCTGCCCGGTAGGCTTGACTTGTCTTCAGTTCCCCTCTGTTCTCCTTCCACCCACAGACATCCCACAGGGACTGCGGCACCAGCCACTGAGGCGTATTGCTGAAATGCTCAGAGAATCGGTGGAAGACCAGACTCACGGGTAAGCACACACTGACAACCCCCGGTCGGCCTCACCTGTGGTCTCCCCGGGTCCTTCCCTTCCCTTCAGCAGGGCCGATGGAACGGCGTTGTCGGTCTACAACCATCCAAACGTAAGCACACGCATGCATGTGTAAAGCCTCGTGCAGCATAAGGTTTCTACACGCTTGAGCAAGAAAGAATAGATCCTAGAGGGAAAGCGTTGCCCACGGCTGCGAGCTCCTGCCATGCAGAGGGGCCTCTCTGGTCCTCTGCTCTTCTTCTCCCCAAGGAAGGAGTTCTAAATGGCTCCTGCACGCAGGTGCAGTGTTTCCTTTTCCTCCTCTGTAATAAGTATCTCGTCTAAAATGCAAACATCCGCCCTCGCGTTATGATATTAAGTACCTTCTTGTATGTGTTATTGTCCTAGAAGCATTCGCTTTAGGCTCTAAGTTCTTTGTAACATAACACCCTTCAGCTTCCTCTTAAATTCCTGGCTTTTAGAGTGTATTTTATTCATTGTCTCCACTAGCCTTCAAGGCTGCCTTTATTTGCACCGTTTGCCAGTTTTCCCTCTCGGGATTCCCTGTAACCTGTCACTGAGCATCACAGGTGACCCGCAGTGCTCCTGCCCTGCTCCTGTCACTCCCGAGACTAGCACTCCCTCCTGCCCTCCACCCAGACTCCCCGACAGAAGAGACAAGGACTGGTGGCCAAGCAGGGATTCCAGTGTGGCCACAGCAATGCCCGCCACACCTGGCGGCCCTCCCCGCACCCGTTCTGTCGCCTCTGCTGAAGAGCAGAGCTCAGGGCCCACACCTCCCAGACGCCTGCCTCACCTGGATCAGACTGACCTAGACTTTGGGGTCCACCTGCAGGGAGGGTCCTTCCAGGCTGGCACTTTCTCAGCCCACATGGACTACCTTGCATAGGTGCTGGTGGGAGACAGGGAGAATGGCCCGGCCCGTGTCTGCAGTGCAGGCCTGCCTGATCCGAGCGTGCAGCCCACCTGGGAGCAGGGAGCATGAGAGCCCCCTGCTCAGCTCACTGCCCGGGAGGTCTGCTGGGAGGAACCCTGGGCATCTTCCTTGCTCTGGGCGCATACTGCAGCCACCACTAGCAGGACCAGGGAGCACCTGCCCACATACTGCAGCCACCACTAGCAGGACCAGGGAGCACCGGCCCACATAATGCAGCTACCACTAGCAGGACCAGGGAGCACCGGCCCACATACCGCAGCCACCACAACAGAACCAGGGAGCACCGGCCCACATACCGCAGCCACCACTAGCAGGACCAGGGAGCACCGGCCCACATGCCGCAGCCACCACTAGCAGGACCAGGGAGCACCGGCCCACATGCCGCAGCCACCACTAGCAGGACCAGGGAGCACCGGCCCACATAATGCAGCCACCACTAGCAGGACCAGGGAGCACCGGCCCACATACTGCAGCCACCACTAGCAGGACCAGGGAGCACCGGCCCACATAATGCAGCTACCACTAGCAGGACCAGGGAGCACCGGCCCACATAATGCAGCTACCACTAGCAGGACCAGGGAGCACCTGCCCACATACTGCAGCCACCACTAGCAGGACCAGGGAGCACCGGCCCACATAATGCAGCTACCACTAGCAGGACCAGGGAGCACCGGCCCACATACCGCAGCCACCACAACAGAACCAGGGAGCACCGGCCCACATACCGCAGCCACCACTAGCAGGACCAGGGAGCACCGGCCCACATGCCGCAGCCACCACTAGCAGGACCAGGGAGCACCGGCCCACATACCGCAGCCACCACTAGCAGGACCAGGGAGCAGCTGCTCTCCCCGTGGGAAGGAGTGAGACAGTGCTGCCTTCCTCTCGCTTCATTGTCCTGGGAGCTGCCTTCAGAGCATTTCCTCAGCAGCAGCCAGGAGAGCTCCCAATGCACGGCCCCGGCTGCCCCGCTCCGATTTCCAGGGGCGCTGTTAACCTGCTGACGGTGCCCCTGTGAACTGTGGGTCCTCACCTTGAGCTGACTCTACCCTTTAACAGCTGTCACAGCGCCCAGTTCTCAGTGAGCCCAAGGATGGCCTCACACTCACGGAGGCTGGAACCTCTCAGCTCTGAGACCTGTGCTGACAGAAAGGGAGGCCACACACAGCTCATTAAAAATGCATAATTGCAGGACATCGCCCAGAGCCCCGTGTTGGTCAGAAAAGCAGCAGCACATGTTTCTGCCTGTGCCCCTTCGGCCTGCTTCTCCCTTGGGGGCACCCGGGGCTGCTTGTGGCCGGGAGCCCGCTCCGCAGGCAGAAGGTTCTCATCTTGCATCATTCCTGCTGTCACGGGCCAGAACCTGCCTTCTCCGCGGGCTGCGCTCACTCACGGTTCCTGGATGGGAGGACGTCGGTGTCTGGGCTCTTCGGGCACTGGGCTTAGGGCATGCCTGTGAGGGCCCTGGGTGGGTGCAGGTGGCCCGGGAGCTGGTTTTCTGAGGCTGACTCGTACTCCTGTGTGCTTCAGCGGGTAAGAACAGTGTAAGCAGGCCGTTCGCAAACATTACGTTGCTTAAGAACCAAAAGGGAAAGAAACCAAGTTGCCTGGCTGCCATGTGTCTGGTTCTGTTCCAGGTCCTGCGGAGGCCCCTTTGAGAGCTGGTTTTTGTTCGTTCACTTTGGAGGATGGGCTGATACGGTGGCTGAGCAGTTACTGATGTCAGGAGCTGAACCCCCCGAGGCCTTGCTGTGGCTCTTGGCATTCACCTACAGCCCACGTGACGGGAGTCAGCCGAGAGCACAGACCATGGTGGGTGGCGGTATGCAGTGTGGGTGGCATCCAGGGTGGGTCTTTCCTGAGCTGGAAGGATCCTACGGAAAGGGGCCCAGCAAGGGGCTTGGCTTCCAGTAACCCCAGGTACCCAAGTGTGAGTGCTCCCAGTTCCCTGTGGCAGCGCCTGGATGTCCCCTGGGGGAGGTGCTTTCCTGGGTCCAGCCGCCACCCTCTGCTCTGGCGGCACCGAGGGGAGGAGTGCAGGCTGTGCCAGGCCTCCTCTCTGTGCTGGCTCAGCCGCCTGGCCCAGGGGATGCCAGGCAGAGTCTGGCCACTCGTCTGAGAAGCTCTGTCCTCTGACCAGCGGCCTGGCTATGCTGCTTCCGTCTGCACTTCCTGCTTTCCTGGGCCCGTCAGCAGTCCTCACATGGCTGCTTTGTTCAGAATCCTTACTAAGTAATCACATGCTATTAACCACTTTGCTTCTGAAAAGGGCCTCGGTCATTTCCTAAATGACAGGGCAGCTAAACACAGGCCTGGCGAAGATCTGTGGCAACAGTGTGGTTTTTTATGTGGAGTATAATAATTGCAGGAAGCAGTGCTTTGATGAAAGGCATTGGCACCTGCCTCGCAAACACTTATTTGTTGGTTTTTAAAACTTCAACTGCCAGCGCTTCTTGCTGATTTTAATAATTAAAGGGAGCAGGTTTCATTAGGCGGAGCGCACTGCCGTCGCTTGATGTCCTCTGTCGTTCGAGCATCGCAGACGGGGCAGGGACGTCTGATCTTTGACTTGGTCAGAGGCTTGCATGCAGTGGGAAGAAAAGAGTTTGGGATTTAAAAGCTGAAATTCGGTGATAATATATTTTGGATAAAAAATAGGACACTATTTAGAAATTAACACAAACCACATATGTAATTGAGGATTGCTATCTGATTAGAAAGAAAGCCTATTTCTTCCCTCTTAAAATATCACATTAAACTAATTAAGGAAATTTTTAATTTGTTTTCATCATCTTATTTTTAATAATAATTAAAATATATGAAGCCCTATTGGTTTCTGGAGCCCTTTTATATATACACTTTATTTTATTCTCTGTAAGCTAAGCTGGTAGGTTCTGTGTCAAATTCCATGTTGATCATAAGAAGAGTTTCACTTTATTTTTTTATTTTTTACTGTTGACAGTATTACATATGTCCCCCTTTTTCTCCCCGTTTTTCACTCAGCCCCCAAACCTCCCCAGGTCTTCACCACCCTATTGTCTGTGTCCGTGGGTTATGCATATATGCAAGTATGTTCTTTAGTTAATCTCTTCCCACCCACCCTCCCCACCTTCCCTCTGAGATTTGCAGTCTGTTCTATGCTTCTATGTCTCTCGATCTGTTTTGTTCATTAGTTTATTTTGTTTATTAGATTCCACATATGAGTGAGATCATGTGATACTTATCTTTCTCTGACTGGCTTATTTCGCTTAGCATGGAGAAATAAACTGTCCTATAAGATTTACTTTCTAGAAAGTTTTGCATTGGCACATCTTTCTACTTGTTAGCTTGGTCCTTTCCGTACTGAAACCTACACGTAGTTTTCTCTGCGGTGCTCCATCGGTGTCCTTCCTGGCTGTGCTGTCAGGGCCCTGTCCCCCGGGAGTGAAGCCCTTCCTCCTGGGTGCCCCACCAGAGGCGTGGTGTGTGTGACGTGGCAGGAGCGCGCGGCCCCACTTCCCTCCTTTAACTAGTAGCCGTGCCTCCTGCTCCCCTGGGTTCCATGAGTTTAATCCTTCCCATGGTCAGGCGGTCGGGGACTTGGGAAACAGACTGTGAACCGCCTTTGAAAGCACAGTGGCTGAGAGCGATGGAGCCTTAGAAGGCACAAGTCGCAGGTGCTGCCCGAGCACAGCGTGCCCTGTGGCCGAGCCTTGCCGCTGCCGGCCGTCCTGGAGGCTCAAGGTCGAGAAGCAGGAATAACTGTCTGCCCGGAATGCACTTCCGCCACCAGGGTCCTGGTCACAATAAAAACAGGAGAGGTCTGTGTTGGTCTACCCTTAGGATTGGGGGGGGGGGGGGGGGGGGATTCATGCTCCGACCCTGTCATTCCGTTCCTAGGAGTTACCCTAAGGAATCAGGGATCATACAAATATAATCATTAAGAATAATCTCACAGCATCGTTTTTAATTGCAAAAACTGGAAGTGGCCTAAACTTTAAACGATAAGGATACTGGCTAAATATTATGGTATATTCTAACTATAGGGTAGCATTCTACCATGAAAAATCATGTTCCCCAAGAATATGTGCTGTAGGTCTGGTGAGCTGCTTCAAGTGCATTGTGAAGAGAAACTGTAAGATACAAACTATTGTGACAGTGAGTGCTGTGTTCGGATGCGTAGAAAAAGCATGAATGCATAGAGAAAGGATGAAGAGGCTATAACCGTAGTTTTAACAATGAGTCTTTTTAGCTGGTGGTGTTATAGGTAGGTCATTTTAATTCTCTCTTTTTACTTCTTTGTTAGATTTTCTACAGTGAGCATATATAAATTTCATAATGCAAAATAACAAGCAATACTTAGAAAGGAAAGTTTATCTCTTTCTCCCAAAACAATTTGAAAGCTTCGTTTGGGGATGTCAGAAAGGCATTGGGGAAGCCAGTATAGGATGGGGGTGCCAGCAAGGAGGCAGGCACGAAGGCTGAGCTCCTGCGTCCTGGCAGTGCTGCAGACCTCCCAGGGCGGCCAGGCGCAGCCACCAGAAGGGAGGCGGCCAGAGTGCCTCTCCCGCAGGCACTGCCACTCGGGGAAGAGCTGGTGCGGTTTCTCACGGTCTCGGATTGTCACGGTCGCTCACGGCACTTCGTGTACTGGAGTTTATGACAGCCTTTATTGAAGGAGCCTTAACATCCAGAGAGGGGGCTCACACTAAACCCATAAAATTGGTCATGGGAATTCTCAGAATAGGCCTAAGTATTCTTTCGTTTGAAACTTAGCTGTTGATGAGTTCTAGGTGGCATTTTGGGTCCATGGCTATCCGTTTTTCCTTCTTTTCCAAGTCACAACTTGATGTACCATTCTCATAGTATGCAGAAGTCTCAGCATGAAATCAATACTTTAATGCAAAAACAACTCCAGACCTATAACAATCACCTTTAGTATGTGGATGCCACAGACTTGTGACCTCTGCTTGGGCTTTAAACATGTATGAACAGATGGTCCAGCGTCTAACAAAACTGTGTGTGTGCGTGTGTGTGTCCTCCCCCACCCTGCGCCCAGAGATGGCAAGGGGAACAGCTCCTCACCAGACAGGCCCGGCGGAGTCTGGGCGCATGGGCTCCAGCTGATTTGTGGCCGTGATAGTGAGCGACTCCTCAAGGAGCCTTTTGTTCTTTCCCCACAATATAAAACCTGACCGTATTCTGCTAAGGACTTTTCTCTGTTTCTTTTCATACAAGAAAAGGTCAGGTCCTGGCCTGGTGCCCAGCTGCTTAGTGAGCAAGACGAAAGAAAGTCAAGAAAATTCCATTACGCCCATTGGGTTTGTTTGGAGCGATGTGGAAACCCAGACATGGGCGGCCTCCCTCCGCCCTCCCTCGGGCCTGGTCCTCTTCTCTCTGAGGGATGCCTCCAAGTATCAAATAGATCCTAGATCTGTGAGTGTCCCAGCGCTTCCTAACCTCTCTCCCCTTTGAAATGACACTCCCCAGGCAGAGGTGAAAGCAGTGCTCGGCCACCTCAGGAAGCTGCTCAGGAGCCCGACCCTGTCGGCCAGGGATCTGCAGGCAGCAGCTGGAGAGCGCCCCGGCGGGGCCACCAGGCCGCTGGCCTGTGGGCGGCTGATCCGGCACCTCCTCCTGAACTTCCTGCTCTGGGCGCCTGCAGGCCACACAATTGCCCGGGAAGTCATCAGCCACGTAAGTGTCCCCTTTTTTAGCATGCTGATTTTCATTCGTATTTCGCCCAAGGGCCTGGCCTTTGAAGGGTGTGTGTACCAGGATGCTATCCACACGTGTATGGCCAGACAGGAGGTGGACAGCGGGGACGAACCCCATAGCCTGCCCTGGCAACACCATGTCACAGAAGAGACAATGGAGGCTCAGAGGAAGGAGGTGACTTCTCCCAGGCGCAGGGGAAAAGCCAGGTCTCCTGTCTCCCAGCTGCTCTCCTTTCAGCGGTGCAGCCCCTCCTCCCCAGGATTCCCGAGGAACAGGCCGCGGGAGGATGCGCGGTGCCGTGCAGAGAAGCCATGGCTAATACACAGGGCCGTCCCCAAGCCCCGCGAGGCTCCCGAGGGTGGAGGGTGAGGAGCAGTCCCTGGCGTGGGCTTGCGCAGTGCTGTTTTAGAAAATGACAATAAAAGCATGGACAACAAGAGAAAAGAAACAGGCAAATTGAATTTCATCAAAATTAAAAGCTTTTGTGCATCAAAGACAACTCACAAATAAAGGAAAATATTTGGACATTACATATCCGATAAGGGTTTGGTGTCTAAACTACATAGGGAATTCTTACAACTCAACACAGAAAAACAGCCCATTTCAAAAATAGGCAATGGATTTGAATAGACATTTCTCCAAAGGAAATGTACAAACGGCCACTAAGCACATAAAAAAGTGCGCAATATCATTTGCTGTGAGGGAAATGCAAACCAAAAGCACACCACTCACACCCTCTAGGACGGCTGTGATCAGCGAAACAGCCCAATGGAAACAACCCCAACATCCATCAGCCGGTGATGGACACCGACACGTGGTCTGTACACACAATGGGCTACTCAGCCTTAAAAACGGCACTTTGACATGTGCTGAGACATGGATATATCTTCAGGGCATCACGCTAAGTGAAATAAAAGGACAAATATTATATGATTCCACTTACACACGGTACCTAGAATAGGCAGATTCATAGAGACAGAACGTAGGGGTTTTCGGGGGCTGGGGGGAAGGACAGGGAGTCAGTGTTTCGGGGGCACAGTGCCTGTGTGGGATAAGGAAAAGCTCTGGGAGTGGCTGGTGTGACAGTTGTACAGCACTGTGAATGGACTCATGCCACTGGATAACACACTTAAAAATGGTTAAAATAGCAAATTTTATGTTTATTTTACTATGATAAAATGCTATTCAAAAAAAGTTTGGTTTTGCTTGTTACTGCCATAAATATACATAATGAAATGTATAGCTTGGTGAGTTTTCACAAACTGAAACACACCGCAGCCAACAGTCAAGAAGGGCTGTTCCAGCGCCAGAGGTCCCGTGCCCTCTGGGAAGGCTGCGTCTGAGCGTGAGCACGAGCGTGAGCGTGAGGGAGGTCACAGTGACACTCGGGCCGCCCAGAACCCGAGAGGCTCTCCTCAGTCCTGTGAAACAGCCGTGGGAGTGGTGGGCCATCTCCCAGGAGCCCAGACAGAAGCCATCCCAGAGCCGGGCGTGGCCAAGAGCGGAAGAGGAAGAAGCTCCTCTGAGACCCAGTCTCTGCTTCAGTTCCTGCCGTGGCCCTGTTCCCGGACCCAGCCCCCCTCCCGAAGCACCGCCCTCCAGTCGCACCCACAGAGGAGCCGCTGGAACAGAACAGAACGAGGAGCCCGTCCTGTCCGAGTCCAGCCACTGCACCTGCCAGGCCACCGCCCTCGCATGTCCCAACCCCAAGGCTAAGGGCATGGAAACCGGGCACATCTTCGTTCTGTTTATAAGTCAGCTCAGCTGAAAACAGTTCCCTGAAGGATCCCATGTAGGGTTTCTCCGCTCACGGGCTCTCAGCAGGCGGGGCCAGCCATGCTCGGGGTGCCCATGGCAGCCAGAGCTTCCTGGGTGTGGCCTGCAGATGCTCCGAAACTTCTCGCTGGCACAGCAGCCTCCCCACCTCAAAGGCTGCCACAGTGGCCCATGGCCACACGCAGGAAGGAGCAGTGCCCGGACGCCAGCCTCGGGCTGCCCCGCCCCTTCCACCGCCTCGCCTGGTCCTCTGTGAGCACCCTGGAAAGAGTCCTGAGCCAGGCCTGCTTGGCTGGGAGCAGTGGTGGCCAGACAGTGGCAGTATTGGCTTTGGTGGGCCCGCCTTTCTCTGCCAGCGGCTCTGACTTCATCACCCTGGGGACCCAGGCCCTGGCCCAGCTCTGAGGGGACTCAGACCCGAGCAGGGCCAGCTCCCTGGAGAGCTGTGCACGCCCCAGGCGGGGACCGCAGGGGCTACAGATCCAAGCCCTTCTCTTCACAGCCTCTGGCGCCTTCTCTGAGGGGCTTCCTGGCTGAGCAGCTGCCTTCCAGTCGGGGTGCCTGTGTCTCCTCCTCCGCCGTCTCCCACCCTGGCCTCTCCTTTAGCTGCTCCCAACCTGCTGCTGCTCGGCTCCTCACGGGCCCAGCGTCCGTTTCTGCAGACCTGAGTCAGAGTTTCCAGTCTCACCGTCAGACGCGTTGCCTTCCCGCCTGAGCTGCTGCTCTCTGCCCCTCCTCCCTGGTCCCCAGCTTCATGTCTCCTGCTCTGCGCCTCCGACGGGGACCAGGCCAGAGCAGCCGGTCTGGCATCCAGAGGCCTCCTGCCCAAGGCTCACCTTCTCTGCCTCGTGTCCCGCTCGGAGCTCACCCCAGGCCGGCTCCCAGGGCCTGCCTTGCCTGAGGACGGTCAGTGTGGAGAGGGCCAGGAAGCTGTCCCTGCTGCCATGGCTATTAACCATTTTGTTGAGGATTCTATATAAGCTGACACCCACAAACAAATATATAGATTACTGTGATATCGAGCAGACAGCTGCTTTATGTGGCTTGTGTCTAAAAAGCCACAGTAAACTCTTTGTGCAGCTAAATTGTAAGATTCTTGCCCTGCCCTTTTTTGCTGAAGTGACATTCTTGGGAAAACACTTTTGGGCACCAACAACTCAATCTCTTGAGCTGTATTTAGCAGAACTAACAATTCCTGTGATTCCTGCTTCTCTCACGAATCAGGTGTTAAAACCTTAGGTGCCTTTGAAAAACAAATGGGTCTAGTCGCTGGCCAGGAAGGCCGTTTATGAAGCTGTTCCTGTGAAAACAGGTGGCGTTTTCCTTGCAGCATTTTCTGATTCTCATACTAGTGTGAGTGAGCCTTTGCAGCAAATCGAGCCCCAGTTCCTGGTGTGCCTTTGCTCCCCATAGCAAGTCACCCCAAAGCTGCACCCCCACCACCTCCGCCCAGCATCCCAGGAAACATAGTGCCCGCGGCCTCGGCAGGAGAGGGTGCGCCTGCGGAAATGCTGCTCGCCCAGGCCAGCCCCCCGGCAGGCGAGCCCTGCCTGCCCTCGGAAACGGCTGACAGGGACGCGCTGCCTCTGGCAGGACGGTGCGGCTGGCTCACTGGACAGAGGAGATGTGTCTGGAAGGCTTTAACTTGGCTCCTCTTGTCCTCATTCAGATGGCACAGACTGAGGAGACAGCCCGGGAGACCATCGGCTTTCTTGACCAGACCTTGGACAGATGGGATCGTCTTCGCATGGAGGCCCCGGCATCGAGACGACTGGCCCGGGAGCTCCTCACGGAGCTGCGCACACGTCCAGCGCAGGCCCGTTGACCGAGCACCGCCCTGTGGGCCCAGGTGCGCGGGGCCAGGGATGCAGCGATGGGTTTCTATGGCAAGGGTGCCCTCTGTGAGGAGTAACAATCAGCCGGAACTACCCTGGCAAGACCTGCTAGGAGAATTCTACACAAGGAGGAGACAGGCTCCTTCGCCCAGACTCAGTCAGGTCTAGTCACTGATGACTGGGTTTATGCCTTTAGCATTCCCTTGACCAGCTCAGCTGGGTGTCAGAGAATCACTGAGAAAAGGCTCGGATGGGAGAACCAATTTTTATTTCCTTTTTTCCCTTATCAAACAAAATGCACAGCTATTATCTAAATGTTTCAGTCTTTGGACCAAGAAATGGGTCATGAACCACTGTTCAGTTTAGAAAGTAATTTAGCCCCTGTCCCAGGTCTGTGTTAGAAGTCAGGTCATTGGTATTGGTGTTCCTTTGAATCTACAGGGATTTGAGATAAAGCTACTTTTCCTAGTTCTCTAGCAAGGAGAGGTTCCCTTGGGCACCCCGTGAGCAAGCCTCGGGGAAGGAGAGAGTAGTGACAGGGCCCACTGGTCCATGCCGCCTGCCGTGGAGAGCGACCCTGCCCGGCCACCGCGTGGAGCCAGTCTGTTGCTAAACACTCGCTGCTGCCTCAGAGCCCCGTTGCCTAGAGATGCTGCCGGAGGGCGAGGACAAGTTCCAGAGACACCAGTGAACTGGAAATGGAAATTTCTAATAAAGGACTGATAACCCCAAGGTTAATATTTATTTCACATCAGTTAAAGATTGTTTCTTTTCAGGTTTATTCTTAACTTGTATCGACTGTATGCTCTTTTCTGTATCTTCTGTGTGTCAAGTGAGTAGAGACTTTTATGTCCACTGTGACTTGCAGATTGTCATCTCTGAAGCTCCCTCAGGCTTGGCTCCTGTTTGAGGTGCTGTTAACATCAGTGGCTAAGTACAGTGGGGCCTTGACTTATGAGTTTAATTCGTTCCGTGACGGAGCTTGTAACTCAAATTACTCGTATGTCAAATCAAAAAGTGAACGAGACACATGATGCTGGGCTGATGTTGTGTTCACTGTGACGTTCGCTGCGCCAACTAGCGGTGGGGTATCTGGAGCTGGCTCGTAACCCGAATTTTAGCTCGCAACTCAAAGCAAAAAATCCGCGAGAGACAGCTCTATCTCGAAAAACTCGTTAGTCGGGACACTCATAAGTTAAGGCCCCACTGTATTAACCCTTTGAGTCCCATGCAGCGCGATCCCGCTGCTGAGATTTTATGTCGAGAAAACATACGATTCGTTTGAGTCCCAGGGGGTATTGAAAAAACACTGTCGAAGAATCCCAAACAGCGTAACCGCACTTTCTCTAAATGAGTACAAAAAGACCCAAACAGCGTGATAGCGCTTGTTTTATTTTATTTCGAGAAATACCAAGCAGCGCTATTGCGCTGCTTGGGACTCAAACGGTTAATGAAGGGAGGGAGCAAAGGAAACCTGACATTATTCAGGCTAATCAGTGAGGTGGCATAAGCCTGCTCCCTAGGAAGTTGCTGCATTCATAGGCACCCCAGGGGGTCGCAGCCTGGCCCAAAGGGGGATGCACACCCCCCGCGCTCCCCTGTATAAGGAGGAAGGACCTACTTTTCAATCTCCCCACCCACTCACCCAGACTGTGGGGGAGGTGAGCACATGCGCCATGGGAGCCAGGACCGTGACCATAAAGGCCTGTCCGTCTAGCCTGGGAAAGGGATTGGATTGGATAGAGGACACAGAACCCCAGAATATCTAGGAAGCAGATTGGTTAGAGGGTGGGCCTAGTGCAGTGATGGCGAACCTATGACACGCGTGTCAGAGGTGACACGCAAACTCATTGTTTTGGTTGATTTTTCTTTGTTAAATAGCATTTAAATATATGAAATAAATATCAAAAATATAAATCTTCATTTTACTATGGTTGCAAATATCAAAAAATGTCTATATGTGACACGGCACCAGAGTTAAGTTAGGGTTTTTCAAAATGCTGACATGCCGAGCTCAAAAGGTTCGCCATCACTGGCCTGGTGCAAGCCCAGGAAAGCTTGAAAAGTTGATTGGTTATTTTGAAAAAGCTCCTGGTCCTTCCCAAACCCAAGATAATATAATCCCAGCTAACAAAAGAGCATCCTCCCTCCCCCGTTTTCGCTCTCCCCCCACTCCACCCTCCTGGTAACAGGCACTGGCCCCTTTGGTTTGCTTGTTCTCTCCATAGCAACCATGTGGCCCTAGCAGCTGCCTGGGGGCCCGAGCACAGTGCCAGCCAGGAAGACAGCAAGCCAGCCAGGTCAGGACAGGGACATGGACTGAACCAGTGGTGCAAATGTCTGGACATTGGCCCTATTCTGGTCTTGACGAAAACAAGATAGACTTTTTCCACAGCAGGAAGGATGGAGATGATGCAGTGGGAACCCAGGGGCAGCCTTCTCTCTCCACCTCGATGACCCTTACCACTCAACCTCATCTTCCCGCAGGAGGCTCCCCAAATGCTTTTCTCGAGACTCCATGAAAGGAACAGTATGAGTCAATTTTTTTTGGATTTGATAGAGGTTGAGCTTTCAGAGGAAATACTTGTTTCGGTAGATGGATCCACGTGAAGATCTGGAAAATCCCAGTAACTTTTGACCTGAGCCTTCCTTTTGTTACAGTATGAAAGGTGTACTGTTAAAATATTTTATCACAACTGCCATCATCATCATCATCACTTTCACGCGCTTCAGCTGGCGTTGACGCCTCTGGTGTGGACTCTGCCATGAAGGCTGTGACCAGCCTCTGTGGGCCAGTGTGGTCGCCGCGAAGGGGCACCCCCTGGAACTGGCCTCCCTCTGGGGGGTGCTCTCACGTGGACACCTATTCACACTGTGTTTTTTTAATCTTTATTGTTGAGAGTATTACAGATGTCCCCCCTTTTCCCTTTTTGCCCCCCTCCACCCAGTTCCCGCCCTGCCCCAGGCCTTCACCACCCTACTGTCTGTGTCCACAGGTAAGATCTGTGGTTAATCTCTTCCCATCCCCCTCCCCCCCTTCTCTGAGATTTGTCAGTCTGTTCCATGCCTCTGATTCTGTTTTATTCACCAGTTTATTTTGTTCACTAGATTTCTTGTTCATTTATCTTTAAGTTCAATTATTGACCAGTATTTGTTGACATTTTTTATCTCTTCCCTTTCCTCCTCCAACTCCTCCTCCTCCTCTTCCTCTTCCTCCTCCTCCTCCTCCTCCTCTTCAAGAAGACCCTTCAACATTTAACGTAATACCAGTTTGGTGGTGGTGATCTCCTTTAGCTTTTTCTTGTCTGTGAAGCTCTTTAACCTTCAATTCTAACTGATAGCTTTCCTGTGTAGCCTAGTCTTGGTTGTAGGTCTTTGCTTTTCATCACTTTGAATATCTCTTGCCACTTGCTTCTGGCCTGCAAAGTTCTGTTGAGAAATCAGCTGACAGTCATATGGGTGCTCCCTTGTAGGTAACTAACTGCTTTTCTCTTACTGGTTTTAAGATTCTCCCTTTGTCTTTAACCCTTGGCATTTTAATTATGATGTGTCTTGGTGTGGGCCTCTTTGAGTTCCTCTTATTTGGGACTCTCTATGCTTCCTGGACTTGTAAGTCTATTTCTTTCACCAGATAGGAGAAGTTTTCTGTCATTATTTCTTCAAATGGGTTTTCAATATCTTGCTCTCTCTCTTCTCCTTTCAGCACCCCCATAATGCGAGTGTTGGTATGCTTGAAGTTGTCCCTGAGGCTCCTTACAGTATCTTCACATTTCTGTATTTTTATTTTTGCTTTTTTCATTGGGTGTTTTTTGCATCCTCATATTCTACATCATTGATTTGATTCTGTGAATCCTCTACTGTAGGATCCCTGTAAATTTATTTCAGTTATTGTATGCTTAATTTCTTACTGAAACTTGTTCATGTCTTTGAAATTCTCACTAAGATCCTTGAAAGTCTCATGACTTTCCTTGAGTAATCTTATAACCATGGTGTTGAACTCTGTATCCAGTAGTTTGCTTACTTCCATTTCCTTCATTTGTGACATGTGTCTTTGTCTCTGCATTTTGGCAGCTTCCTTGTGTTTATTTCCATGTATTAGGTAGAGCTACTATGTCTACTGGAATTGGTAGAGTGGCCTTGTGTTGTAGGTGTCCCGTAGGACCCAGTAGCTCAGCCTCCCCAATCACCACAGCTGGGCACTCTAGGTGCACCCCTTTGTGGGCCGTGTGCAAAGTCTTGTAGTTGAGCCTTGATTGCTATTGGCATCACTAGGAGGAGTTGACTTCCACGCCAATTGGCTGTGAGGACCAACTTCTACTGCAGTGGGAGAGCTGCTGTGCAGGAAATATCCCTATGGAGCAGGACTTGCTTCAGTGGGGCTTTGGTGCTGAGTCTGCCTCTTGAGTGTGTTGCATGTGGATGTATAGAGTTGTAATCTGCTATGGTCTGAAACTGTCCACTGGGTGCACTGGCTCGGGCTTCCAGGGAGGTGAAAAGTCAGCCACTGCCTAGAGCCACCTGGCAGGAGCTACAGAGGGATCTGCAGATGGCTGCTATTTGCTATTTGTATTGGGCTTGGAGGTACCCAGGCAAGACCCAGCTGTGAAGCAAGGCAGGCTGTTGCTGGTTCCAGGTCTTGGGCCTTTTATTGATAGGCTTGGGGCACGCTGACACCAGCTGCAGCTTGTTTGAGAGATTTTAGCAAAGTCTGAAGCCTGAGCCAGGACAGGCCATTTATAGAAAAGCTGCTGCAAACAGCTTGGGTGGGGCTGCAAATGGGATGGGGCGGGGTCTCAGGGTGAAGCTCACAGTGTGCTCCAGGCTGATGGAGACTCAGATATGGCTGCCAGTCAGCCCTGCAGATGGGGAGGTCTCAGCACAGAAACAGTGACCCCCCGCGAGGAAGCTGTCCTCTAGTTCCTGCCCAATGCCAGACAGTCCAGTTCCTCCCTGTATGTGTCTGGATCCCCTAAAGCTGCCACCTGGTGCTAGGAGTCCTAATAAGTTCATGCACTGGCCCTTTAAAAGGAACACTTGGATCTCCAGCAGCCTGCGTGTCACTCAACCACAGTCCCTGGTGGTTTTTACAGCCGTAGTTGGGGGACTTCTCTTCCCAGCTCTGGGACCCTAGGCTGAGGGTCTATTGTGGGACTGGGACCTCTTGCTCCTCACAGGCAGCCTCCACAGGCGACCTCCCTCCTGATTTAAAAAACAGCACCTGGGTGTCAGACAGCCCGGTCCACGCCTCCGCCCTCCTTCCAGTCTCAGTGTGCTTTCTTCTTTACTTCTCTAGTTGTAGGACTTCCATTCCACCAGCTTTCAGGCGGTTCTGACTGATGGTTGTTCTGTATTTTAGTTGTAATTTTGATGTGGTTGTGGGAATACCGACATTTACCTACGCTGCCATCTTGGTTTCTCTCCACATTGCATTTCACAGCAAACAATATAAACAAGATCGTTTTCCACCTCAGCTTTTGAAGGTGCATTTCTGGAAGATTCTTTCCTGCCTTGACTGTACCTCAGCCTTCTTGTTGTATTTCTCAGTTCCTGTACAGTTCCTCTAAGTCAGTGGTTCTCAACCTTCTGGCCCTTTAAATACAGTTCCTCATGTTGTGACCCCCAACCATAAAATTATTTTCGTTGCTACTTCATAACTGTAATGTTGCTACTGTTATGAATCGTAATCTAAATATCTGATATGCAGGATGGTCTTAGGCGACCCCTGTGAAAGGGTCATTCGACCGCCAAAGGGGTCGCGACCCACAGGTTGAGAACCACTGCTCTAAGTTCTCCCTAGCCTTGGGCATTTGAGTTGGCAACTAAGCAGACCGAGCTGGCGCCTGTGAAGGCCCTGTAGCTTGGCCCTGCCCTGGACCCGTGAAGGCTCCACAGCCCAGCCCTGTGCCCATGAAGGTCCCACAGCTCAGCCCTGGACCCGTGAAGGCCCAGCAGCCTGCAGGGTCTTGCTGGAGTGAGCCCTCCTGAGGGCTTTCATCAGGAGAAACCAGGCCCTGGTTTGTTTACTGATTCTGTCTTCTCCCCTTGCCCTTCCCATTCGACAAAGGTGCCAACAAGGGGAAGAAGGTTCCACTGTAAACCGAGGACGGCAGCATGGGTGGGCAGCTTGCTCCGTTAGCAGGGGCCGCCCCTCTGTCCCTCTGGGAGGGGACTGCACAGTGCAAGGGCGGGCGTCACACCCACCCCTTGAATCCAGAGACAGATGCCTTGTGGGTCCTCAGCTCCTGAGCAAGCCCAAGCCCAGCCGCCAGGAACGAGCTGTCAGGCAGCGGTTCGCCCGGGAGGCATCCAGTCAGCTCCTCCTCCTCATCCAGGTGCCTTGGATTTAGGGAAAGTCTAGATAGTTGGGTTCTTTCCGTTTTTTTTAAGAAGTTCAAGGAACTAGGGGTCCAGCTAAAATGCAGAGCCCTTGAAAGCCACTCAGCCTTGACCCTCACTGCAGAGCGAGAGCACTGCGGCCCGCGCTGCGTGTCCAGGGCAAGGCTGACCCTGGAGGTGCTACCGGGGCCACCCCAGTGTCTGTGCCAGGCAGGTGCCTGCTGCTTCGACCAGCAGAGCATCCGATGAAGAGCGGCTTGAACAAGGAAGAAAGCTGACGGCCTCAGACACAGAAACCCAGAAAGCTGGCTCATTCAGCTGCTCTACCATGTCCTGAGGTCGCCCTGGCTTTCCTCTCCGAGTTGCAAGAAGGCTGCCCAGCCCAGGCTTTGCTGACAACGTCCAAGAAGGAACGGGACAGCCATCTCCCCTGTCTTGCCCACCAGCCACACCAGACCTGCCCTCCCCTGGGGCAGGGCCAGGCAGGCTCAGCAGGACGTGAGGCCTCACTCCGTGTGAAGTGGGTTGTTCCCACAAAGCACAGCCCACCTTCCTGCTCACTCTGCTCCTCCCCAGACACCAGGCCCTTGCGCCCAGGCTCCTCGGGAGTCCTGAGAGGGGCCTCGACCTGCTCCACAGGTGGCCCGCTGCCCTGCTGGCTGAGGCCAGACAGCGTGCGTGGGCTTTCTGAATGTCCCTCTGCTTCCTGACCAGGGACATGGGGCCTCTGATCGCACCCAAAAGTATCAGGAGCAGACGGCATGCGGATAAGCCTCTCTGGCAAAGTCCTGCTGAGGGGCCACGGACGGCTTGGTGGTATCGGCACTATTAGCCCCTCTCTCGGCCCCACTTCCCACTGGTGGGACAGGATGGGAAAGGGCCCAGGGACAAGAGGAAGCCACGTTTTCTGCTGAAATGGAGGAATGAAGCACAGGGACTTGAGGGCGCAGAGGGGGTAGCACTGCGGGAAGCAGACCTGAGCCGTCCTGTCCCTGGGGGTGAGGCAGCCCTGCGGTGAGTGCGGAGCAAGGGAAACGGACAAGGAGTCCAACTCGATTGTTTTCCAGGGAAGAAGAGAAAGCCTGTTAACCGCTGCTCTCCTGGCCTTCTCCTTCCCTCTTTCAACCTGTTATGCCCTTACCCACCCAGGAGGACTGTCACAAATGGGCCTCGCTCTTCGGCCCCGGGCCCGGCCTACATGGGCTCCACGGACTGCCAAGCGATCTAAGCTGCCGATCACCACACCATCTCCCACCTGAAGAACCAAACGAAGGCCAGGTAAATGCTCGTAATTCTCCGGAATCCATCCCGCAGTGTGTTTACGCCGAGGGCCCCCATCCCTGGAGCACAGACCTCCCTCCTCCCAGGCCACAGGATCACTGGCGCTTGCGTAGGAAACTTCTGCACTTTGACGCCCAAGTTCCACATTCGTAAGTTTTCTGAAGAGCCAGGGCGTCTCGTAAATCAACGTGGAAAACCTCACAGTGGCCTCACCGTGTGGTGAGGCTGTTGGGTTGGCAGGATTCCGGGAGGTGTAAGAAACTGCTCACCCGTCCGAATTCAAATGGGGACTCGGAGACAGACTTTCAGTCCTCCCTGGAGAGTGGCGTCGGCGCCATTACGCTGGCACACGTGGGCGGGGAGCACAGCCATTCATTCACCTGCCCCCGGGGCCTCACTGGCTGAGTGCTATGGGGCCACCTGTTTCCTCACACGAGGCCGAGGTTTGCTGCCTCCCAAGGGGCCACGTAAAACAACTGGGCTGAGGCCTTTCTAGTTGCCTCCCCTCCCCAGTCCGGCTGAGGCCGGCGCCGTGGCGGTTTCCACCGTGATCCTTGCCCACGCACAGTTCTCTGTTCCTACATCCTCTTCCCTCCCCCACATTGTTTGCCCTGGGACAGGCAGTAAATGCCATTAAAGCTGACCATGCTGGAGAGGGATCACAGAGGCCCGTGTCCTCAGAGGCAAGAACAGAAACAGGCCCCATGGAAGGAGAAGGGACTTGACCAGGAGGGAATGTAAAAGCCCACGGGATTATGGGACGACGAGGTTAGTGCCAGCTAGCCAGCAGCAGGGCCAAACCGCCCCGGCAGCCTCCATGGAGAACCCCACGCCCAGGGTCCGAGGCCCATGGGAGACAGGCCCGCCCCTCTGGGCACCCAGGGGCCTGGGAAGCCGCTGTGGCTGCCTCGCTTTTGGGTCTCCGGACAGACGTCCTGGGCACCATCCAGGGGGTCTCCCACGTGCAAGGAGGGGTCAGAATGTAGGAGCGGGAGAGAGAAAGCGTCCACAGCACCCGGTGGCATCTGCTCTGCCAGCCTCTGCACAGCGTCTGAGGGCCGAGGCCACCCACAGCCAGCGCTGCGCCAGGAAAAGCCCGGCCTCGAGGTCCCTGCGGTGGTGGCACAGGAGCCGGCCCGCCGGGCAGCCCCGTCTGCGCCACTCCTCTCCGGGCGGCGAGAGCCACTGCTCTGACTGGGGGCTGCCTCCTGGGAAGATCTGGATCCAACACGCTCGCAGAGACATGACTTGGCTTGAATAGGATCCTAGTAAGATGACTACATAATCTAACCCCAAAGGTCACCCGGAAAAGTGAACAGTTCCGCGAGTGAGTCGCAGTGGAGCAGAAGCCCGCAGAGCGCGCACTGGCGACAGCACAGCGGGGTCGGGGGACCCGAGAGCGGGCACAGGCTCCCGCCGCAGCCTCAGATCCTCCCTGCGCTGGGCCACCCTCCCTGCGGTTCCCCTCGGCTGACGGAACATTCCAGGCTCCTCCTCAGCCTTGGAGCTGGCCCTGCTTGCCCCCCTCCTGGTGGTCATCTCTGCCCTGTGCCCCTGGCTCTGCTGGGCTTCCGCAGTCAGCTCTGTGCAGAGCGGCCGCACTGCCATCGTGGCTCCTGGGGCGCTGACCAGCAGATGAACACAATCCCCAGCTGATTCCGCCAGCGCCACCCGCCCCCCAAACCCAGTCTCCCCATCTTTCTGGTGGTACAGCCCAATGCTGTAGTTTCTCTGGATTCCTCTCTCACCCACCCATCCCAGGCCAGCCCTGAATCTGACGGTTTCTGCCTCCATTTCTGCTGCACAGTCTGCCTGGCACCCTGCTCAGCCTTGCTCTCTCCAGTCTCCACTACCCCTTTGCAGGTTGCACGGTGCACACTGTTCAGAGCATTTCAAAAGCTCCCTCTTCACTCTGTGAGCTCAAGATTCTTATGACTTTCAAGGCCCTACACAACCCAGACCCCCTGTCACTGTCTGACTTCATCTCCTAATATTCTAACACCCCACCCCCAGCTCCAACACTGCAGCCCCCAGGCCTTACAGCAGCTTTGCTGACCACCCCCGCCACGGGCACAGCCAGTTCCCACACCTGCTCAGTCACAGCCTGGCCACCCCACCCTTTACCCTGCACCACCCAGCACAGACCTTCCAGACGCGCCTATGGGCCGTGCTTCCTCATACGCAATCATGATGGTAACTGAGGGGTGCAGACTCTCCCGTGACCCTCTCACTGCGAGGCCTGGAACAGCTCAGGCACACGATAGGTCCAGTAAAGGCTGGTAACGTGATCTGTACTGGGCTCCAGTACACGATGCAGGTGTTCCCATCCACAGGGAAGCGATGGGTGGGAGGTCAGGTTGGATCTGGACTCTGGGATGAAATGCTCGTCCTCGCTCTTTACCAGATGCCAGGCCCCAGCGTCTGGCTGGGGCATGGGTTCTCCAGAGAAGGCGCTAGCAGTTCTGGCTGGAAAGGGAGGGGGTGGCGGGAAGGCTGTGCCACTCTGGGAGGACGTCTACCACGTGGATAAATAAAGTTGTGTATAAAATCAGAACTTCCCTACCCCATCCTGTAGAAAGAATGTGATGTTTCGTTTAAAATCCACACTGCATCTTGGGTTTGTAGACTTTCACCTGAATCCTGGCTCAGTCCTCGGGCCTCCCCACACCCCGTGCCCGCCTGGAGGGTGCAGGTTCAGGGCTCTGCGGGGCCACTGCCTCCGGAAGGCTGCTGGGGCCTCTGGGGGAGGGGTGCTGGGCAGAGGGCGGGAGCGCCCTGAGGCTCCCCACATCACTGCAGACTTCCAAGAATCCAGTATTTTCGGTCCTCAAAGCCCTTTCTATGCAAGATGCAAAACCCAGAAACCACAGAGGAAGAGGGATAGCATTGATCACACAGACAAAAAACAAAGTAACCAAAAGCCTAAATATAAATAACAAACTGGGGGGAAATACTTGCAACACAGGACAGAGAACGAATTTTCTAACTTCTAAAATGCCGCTATAAATCAGTAAGAAAAAAGCCATCAGCACAGACACTTTCTGGCCAGGATACAAACATGCACACAAATCGACAGCAGGAGGAATACACGCATGACTTTAAAACCCTTAAAATATTTAACACAGCTTTTGGGAAATGCAGATTATTTTTCCACCAGCTGGGAAAAGACAAAAGGCTAATATTTACAGTTTTCACATCTTGGAAACAGTGCTGTAACAGCATCACCACAGGATCCAGCAATTCCACTACCACACGCATCCCCACAGAGCTGAGCACAGACCATCCATGTTCGCAGCAGCATTATTCACAAGAGCCTCAAGGTAGAAACGACCAAATGCCTTGAAGAGGGAATGGACAAATTGGTCTGCACATACAATGGAGTATGACTCACCCTTTAAAAAGGAACGGAATTCAAACATGCTGCAACATGGATGAACCCTGAGGACATTTTGCTAAGTGAAATAAGCCGGTCACAAAGGACAAACACTGCATAATTCCACTCGTGAAATACTGAGAGTGAGTGGTGGCTGCCAGGGAGGGGAGCGCAGGGAGGGAGGGGAAACGGAAGGTTAGTGCTTGACGGGGACAAGTTGCGGAAGATGAAAAAGTTCTGTGGACGAATGGTGATGGCAGCTCAACAACATGAACGTACTTAATGCCACTGAATTGTACAGTTGGAAATGATTAAAATGGTGAATTTTATGTCCATTTTACCACAATAAAATATTAAATAAGATTTAAATATATACATAAACTCTATCCAGTAACAGAGATACAGTTCTTCAGAGGTGCCTGCCTGTTTGTATGCAGGGATGCCTCCACAGGGAGCACATCCAGGAACTACAGACACACTGCACTGCGCACACGCACACGCCTAGGGCTACACACTGCACCGCGCACACGCACGGGCCCAGGCTACACACTGCACCGCGCACACGCACAGGCCCAGGGCTACACACTGCACCGCGCACACGCATGGGCCCAGGGCTACACACTGCACTGCGCACACCCACAGGCCCAGGGCTACACACTGCACTGCGCACACCCACAGGCCCAGGGCTACACACTGCACTGCGCACACCCACAGGCCCAGGGCTACACACTGCACTGCGCACACCCACAGGCCCAGGGCTACACACTGCACTGCGCACACCCACAGGCCCAGGGCTACACACTGCACTGCGCACACCCACAGGCCCAGGGCTACACACTGCACTGCGCACACGCACAGGCCCAGGGCTACACACTGCACCGCGCACACGCACGGGCCCAGGCTACACACTGCACCGCGCACACGCACAGGCCCAGGGCTACACACTGCACCGCGCACACGCATGGGCCCAGGGCTACACACTGCACTGCGCACACCCACAGGCCCAGGCTACACACTGCACTGCGCACACCCACAGGCCCAGGGCTACACACTGCACTGCGCACACCCACAGGCCCAGGGCTACACACTGCACTGCGCACACCCACAGGCCCAGGGCTACACACTGCACTGCGCACACCCACAGGCCCAGGGCTACACACTGCACTGCGCACACCCACAGGCCCAGGGCTACACACTGCACTGCGCACACCCACAGGCCCAGGGCTACACACTGCACTGCGCACACGCACAGGCCCAGGGCTACACACTGCACCGCGCACACGCACAGGCCCAGGGCTACACACTGCACTGCGCACACCCACAGGCCCAGGCTACACACTGCACTCCGCACACCCACAGGCCCAGGCTACACACTGCACTGCGCACACGCACAGGCCCAGGGCTACACACTGCACCGCGCACACGCACGGGCCCAGGCTACACACTGCACTGCGCACACGCACAGGCCCAGGGCTACACACTGCACCGCGCACACGCATGGGCCCAGGGCTACACACTGCACTGCGCACACCCACAGGCCCAGGGCTACACACTGCACTGCGCACACCCACAGGCCCAGGGCTACACACTGCACTGCGCACACGCACAGGCCCAGGCTACACACTGCACTGCGCACACCCACAGGCCCAGGCTACACACTGCACCGCGCACACGCACAGGCCCAGGGCTACACACTGCACTGCGCACACGCACAGGCCCAGGGCTACACACTGCACCGCGCACACCCACAGGCCCAGGCTACACACTGCACTGCGCACACGCACAGGCCTACACACTGCACTGCGCACACGCACAGGCCTAGTGTCACAAAGATGCCTAGTGGCAACAACTCGAAGGCTCATGGGCAGAGGGCTGCTTAATACATTGGGCACCAGTAGTTTTCCTGCCAGCTCTACCCAGTGGCCAGATAAGTTTCTATTGAACGGGTACAAAAAATGTTTTACAAAGTATACTTTAAAAAGATATTAGCTTGTAAGAACATGTAATAACTTCAAAATGCAATGGGTATTTAATTTTAAGGCATGCCCTTAACATTTATGTAACACACTGTGTAATGTGAAAACATGAGAATGCTCGTCATCCGCCCACAGTGCGTCAAGTAAAGGAAATCAACCAACCATTAAATACGTTGCACATCCCTTTATAGCTGATGCCAGGCCCTGTTATCAGGATTTTGCATAAATTCATTTAATTCTCACAATCATGCAGCAAACTTACCCACGGCTTAGAGGACACAAGCGCAGAAGGTGCACAGCTAGCTGGCTGCTGTCGGGGAGGGCTCTGCACCAGAGGACCCGTGGGATGCGGTGTCAGTGCCTCTCTGGTCATGTGACATTCGGACCAGAGCCATCAAATGGAGGCCAAGTTCCACAGCCTTGAGCTGCTCAGTTCCGTGGGAAGTCGGTGTCTGTTCTGCTCCCAGCTGTGCGTGGAGCCGGAGGGTGTGGACCTGTCGGCTGGAGCACAGCCGAGCTTTTCCTGTCAGCCAGCCCGCGCCCCCCCCCCCGCCCCCCCCCCCCCCCCCGCAGTGGGTTGGAGCAGGGACAGGTGAACAGGTGGGGGGCCCCTGCCTTTTGCTCACAGATCGTTTACATTTGTTTGCACATCCGATGTGCGCCAAAAAGCTGTGATAGTCAATAAGTAACGGAAGGCTCGCCCTGGCCCGTTCGGCGAGGCCCACTGTCACGTGACGCTGAGAAGGGAAGGCGGCCAAGCGCCGTGTAAGGGACAGCAGACGTGCACAGCGTCCTCACTGTCCTCACCGCTTACTCAGGGCTTACGTTCTAGCACCGGACAGCGTTTCCTGGGAAAAGAAGACTCTCATTACCGCTGGATCCATGAGCCCCAGCACAACGGGAGGCTGGCCTCCGCCTGGGCTCCCGGAGCCCCAGTGGATCAGCAACCTCTGCAGCTGAGGGGCCCCGGCGGGCTCTGCCTCCCGCGCGTGCGGGGCCACCTGCAGCGCCTGCCCCCTCACGTGTGATTTATTAAAGCGGATACGATCATAGAGCTACAGTTCCTTCCCCTTAAGTTTCTCTAGGCTAGAGCAGCGGTTCTCAACCTGTGGGCCGCGACCCCTTTGGGGGTCGAACGACCCTTTCACAGGGGTCGCCTAAGACCATCGGAAAACACATAGATAATTACATATTGTTTTTGTGATTAATCACTATGCTTTAATTATGTTCAATTTGTAACAATGAAATTGGGGGTCACCACAACATGAGGAACTGTATTAAAGGGTCGCGGCATTAGGAAGGTTGAGAACCACTGGTAGAGCCTCCCTCTTTTCAACATAACTTGTGGTAAAAAGTCCTGGAGGTTTAAATCGTGCTGCCAGAATGTGGAAACCCGGCTGGGGTAGAGAGTGGGAGTGGGGTGTGGGGTGTGTGTGTGTGTAGAGCAGGAGGGGACCCTTTCCCCCGCCCCCTTCAAATCTGGCCAAGGCTCCTCTCCTGCCTGAGGACACACTTTGGCTTCCAAGGCCTCCTGAGATGGGAAAACTATTTCAGCAGAAAAGAACTTTCCGGGACTGTGGATTCCGGGCAACTGCACCTCCCAGACCACCCCACAGGCAAAAACACCTCCTGGGCTGAGGGGATGGGCAGGAGGAGCAGTGGGCAGTGGGCTGAGGCTCCTCCTCCAGGCGGCCCTGCAGAGCCCGTCCTGCTAGTGCAGCTGCAGTGGCTGAAGTGCCAGCAGCCCAGAGGCTGGGTGAGCCCAGGTGGGGAGGGGCAGGAGGGATGGGGGGCAGGTCCTTGGAGTTTTGCTGTCTCCCACCCCCGTTCTTGGGGCGGAGAAGTCAAACCCCTGAACCTCTTTATCTCAAAAGACACTTGGCAGGGACCAGATTAGGGTTATGTGAGCTGTCTGCACAAGGTGGAAACGTGGTCACTTCTGCATTCGGCCTTGCTGCACGCACACACGCACATGCACACACGCACATGCACACACGCACATACACACACGCACATGCACACACGCACATGCACACAGGCACATACACACACGCACATACACACGCGCACACACACAGGCACATGCACAGGCACATACACACACGCACATGCACACAGGCACATACACACAGGCACATACACAGGCACATACACACACGCACATGCACACAGGCACATACACACACGCACATACACACAGGCACATACACACACGCACATACGCACAGGCACACACACACAGGCACATACACAGGCACATACACAGGCACATACACGCACATACACACAGGCACATACACACATGCACATACGCACACACACACATACACACACACAGGCACATACACACACGCACATACACACAGGCACATACACAGGCACATACATAGGCACATACCCACAGGCACATACATACAGGCACATACACACACGCACATACACACAGGCACATACACACACGCACATACACACACGCACATACACACAGGCACATACACACACGCACATACACACACGCACATACACACACATGCACACACACATATACACACGCACATACACACACGCACATACACACACGCACATACACACACGCACACGTGCACACACATGGACACTTTTTTTTCTCGCTTCCCAGGCCCAGCCCCTAAGAGTGGGCTCTTGCCTCTGCTGTGATAGCCACCCCCTCCCCCACCCCCACCCCCTCCCCCACCCCCACCCCCTCCCCCACCAGGCAGCCGGCTCAGAGGCGAAGCACTAGTCCTGGGAACTCTGTAGTTTTCTGGTGGCTTCCTTGGCCCCTGACAACTCTGGCCTCAGTCTTTTTTCACACCCACTAGTCAGCAGATGGATCCAGCACCAACAGGTGGGAAAAGATGGATAAAGCATGGCCCTGGGACAGCCCCCAAAGGCCTCTCTCTGCTTCCACCCTGTACCCTCAGGGCCCAGCCAGGGAGGGGCCGGGTCGCTGGCATCAGGACGGGGCCTGGGGGTTACAGGCCCGCCCCCCCCAGCCTGGCCCCGGCACCGCCCCGAAGGAGCCCTTCCAGCCCAGGCCCCTCGGGCGGAGCCGCCTCCGGCTGGGCCGGCGGGTCTCGCTGCCGGGGCTGTGCCTGCCTGTGCCGGCACCTCTCCCCGGCTCCGGGCCCTCCCTCCGGGCGGAGGAGGCGGCTCTGGGTCCGAAACACCTCCGCCCGCACCCACCTGCGTGTCAGCTCCCCGGCCGGCGGGAGGGGCGGCAGCTTCCGGTTCCGGTGCCTGCACGTGGGCACCGCCTGCCTGTCCAGGTGCCGCTCTGACCTCGTTCCGGACTGAGACTGTTATTTCAATGTTGTGATTCTAAATTCCAGTAAAGTGAGCGCTACACCCGGTCATCCAGACAGAGGCCCCGGGGACCCGCGCCTCCTCCCAGCTCCATCCGCCCTGGCGCTGCCCGCAGCCCGCACCCCTTCCCCAGGCTCAGCCCCTCAGCCCGCACCCCTTCCCCAGGCTCAGCCCCTCAGCCCGCACCCCCTTCCCAGGCTCAGCCCCTCAGCCCGCACTCCCTTCCCAGCTCAGCCCGCACCCCCTTCCCAGGCTCAGCCCCTCAGCCCGCACCCCCTTCCCAGGCTCAGCACCTCAGCCCGCACCCCCCTTCCCAGGCTCAGCCCCTCAGCCCCCACCCCTTCCCCTGGCTCAGCCCCTCAGCCCGCACGCCCTTCCCAGGCTCAGCCCCTCAGCCCGCACCCCCCTTCCCAGGCTCAGCCCCTCAGCCCGCACTCCCTTCCCAGCTCAGCCCGCACCCCCTTCCCAGGCTCAGCCCCTCAGCCCGCACCCCTTCCCCAGGCTCAGCCCCTCAGCCCCCACCCCTTCCCCAGGCTCAGCCCCTCAGCCCGCACCCCCTTCCCAGGCTCAGCCCCTCAGCCCGCACCCCCCTTCCCAGGCTCAGCCCCTCAGCCCGCACCCCCTTCCCAGGCTCAGCCCCTCAGCCCGCACCCCCCTTCCCAGGCTCAGCCCCTCAGCCCGCACCCCCTTCCCAGGCTCAGCCCCTCAGCCCGGACCCCCTTCCCAGGCTCAGCCCTTCAGCCCGCACCCCCCTTTCCCAGGCTCAGCCCGCACCCCCTTCCCCAGGCTCAGCCCCTCAGCCCGCAACCCCTTCCCAGGCTCAGCCCCTCAGCCCGCACCCCTTCCCCAGACTCAGCCCCTCAGCCCTCACCCCCTTCCCTGGCTCAGCCCCTCAGCCCGCACCCCCTTCCCCAGGCTCAGCCCCTCAGCCCGCACCCCCTTCCCAGGCTCAGCCCCTCAGCCCGGACCCCCTTCCCAGGCTCAGCCCTTCAGCCCGCACCCCCCTTTCCCAGGCTCAGTCCGCACCCCCTTCCCAGGCTCAGCCCCTCAGCCCACACCCCTTCCCCAGGCTCAGCCCCTCAGCCCGCACCCCTTCCCCAGGCTCAGCCCCTCAGCCCGCACCCCCCCTTCCCAGGCTCAGCCCCTCAGCCCGCACCCCCTTCCCAGGCTCAGCCCTTCAGCCCGCACCCCCCTTTCCCAGGCTCAGCCCCTCAGCCCGCACCCCCTTCCCAGGCTCAGCCCTTCAGCCCGCACCCCCCTTCCCAGGCTCAGCCCCTCAGTCCGCACCCCCCTTTCCCAGGCTCAGCCCCTCAGCCCGCACCCCCTTCCCAGGCTCAGCCCTTCAGCCCGCACCCCCCCTTCCCAGGCTCAGCCCCTCAGCCCACACCCCTTCCCCAGGCTCAGCCCCTCAGCCCGCACCCCTTCCCCAGGCTCAGCCCCTCAGCCCGCACCCCTTCCCCAGGCTCAGCCCTTCAGCCCGCACCCCCTTCCCCAGGCTCAGCCCCTCAGCCCGCACCCCCTTGCCCAGGCTCAGCCCCTCAGCCCGCACCCCCTTCCCCAGGCTCAGCCCCTCAGCCCGCACCCCCCCTTCCCAGGCTCAGCCCCTCAGCCCGCACCCCCTTCCCAGGCTCAGCCCTTCAGCCCGCACCCCCCTTTCCCAGGCTCAGCCCCTCAGCCCGCACCCCCTTCCCAGGCTCAGCCTTTCAGCCCGCACCCCACCTTCCCAGGCTCAGCCCCTCAGTCCGCACCCCCTTCCCAGGCTCAGCCCCTCAGCCCGCACCCCCTTCCCCAGGCTCAGCCCCTCAGCCCGCACCCCCCCTTCCCAGGCTCAGCCCCTCAGCCCGCACCCCCCTTTCCCAGGCTCAGCCCCTCAGCCCGCACCCCCTTCCCAGGCTCAGCCCTTCAGCCCGCACCCCCCCTTCCCAGGCTCAGCCCCTCAGTCCGCACCCCCTTCCCAGGCTCAGCCCCTCAGCCCGCACCCCCCTTTCCCAGGCTCAGCCCCTCAGCCCGCACCCCCTTCCCAGGCTCAGCCCTTCAGCCCGCACCCCCCCTTCCCAGGCTCAGCCCCTCAGTCCGCACCCCCTTCCCAGGCTCAGCCCTTCAGCCCGCACCCCCTTTCCCAGGCTCAGCCCCTCAGCCCGCACCCCCTTCCCAGGCTCAGCCCTTCAGCCCGCACCCCCCCTTCCCAGGCTCAGCCCCTCAGTCCGCACCCCCTTCCCAGGCTCAGCCCCTCAGCCCGCACCCCCTTCCCAGCTCAGCCCCTCAGGCGCCCCGGGGCCCGGGCGGTCACAGCCACCCCCCTCCGTGGCGACCACAGGTTGCGGGTCTGCGGAGCCAGCTGGCTGCTCCGAGGGCCGGGCCGCCTTCCTCTCCGGGGCATCTGCTGGGCCACTGGCCGTCTCGCGGAGGACAGGACTCCCCCGCGCCCCGTTGCTAAGCCTGCGGACCCCCGACTTACACAAGCCGGTCGGTGTCCATGTCCCAGGGGCCCCGGGCTGGTCGTTTAGGAGCGAGCCTGCCCCCCAACTCGGATCCCGCCCTGGGCATTGTGACCCTGTTTCAGGATCCCATTCACACAGGAGGCTGCAGTAACAGGCACAGGTGGGCTGCTGTTTTCGCTAGATGGGGGTGGGGGGGCCCTCCGGTGTCCTGGCCCCTCTGCTGTCTCCTCCCCTTCATGGTGCTCCCTATACTCAGGGCAGGGTCCGGGGCGCTGAGACCACAAGTATGTTCTTGGGGGTGGGGGCCCCAGAAATATGCTGAGGAAGTGGGCCAGACTCCCCGTGTGACTGCCGTGTGGAGGGAGGTTCACGTTCCAGGCCTGAGAGCAGTGTCCCTGGGCCCATCGTCCCTCTATGCAGCCGGGGTGGGAGCCCCGCCTTCTCCAGTCCGGGCTGGCTGCGTGGCCGGAGGCACTGGGTGGGGAGGGAAGCTCCGAGCCCGTGGACCCACATTTACACCCGCCTCTTACTACGTGACCTTGAGAGAATGACATGTGTCTGGAAGGCAGGCTTCCCTTCAGGGCACACCCCGTCCTGGGCACACACACACACACACACGGGGTGGCCCGGCCTGTTTCTAACTCAGATCCCATCAGTCCCAGGTGGCCGGCCAGTTACCAACGTGGAGCTTTAAAAATATATATATATATATATATGAGAAACTTTAAAATGGAGAGTTCTAGTCTTACTTATGTCTCCTTATTGACTGGCGGCCACTCGACTCCTGGGGCCTCAGCCAGCCCTGGCCACAGCCTCCCAGGTGCGGAGGGCCAGCTAGGAAAGCCGCCCCGTCGGCAGAAACTCCGACAGGTGGGTAACTGGGCGCGGCCGCCGTGCAGACAGGAGGTCCCAGGCAGGCCGGCCGGCCGCTCCTCCGCCCCTGCGGGGACACCTGGCACGTGCCCGAGTCTGCCAGCAGCACAGGCCAACTGCCCACGGCTCAGCCATTCTCAGCGCCTGGGCTCTGACGGCTCTTCCGGGACTGACTGCAGCCTGCTGGCCTGGCCGGTGCTCAGAGCCAGCGGCAGGAGTCCGCGGCCACCAAGGGGACCAGCCATCTTAGTCCAAAATCCCACACGTGGCAGCTTGGCTTGGCCCCTGTGGTTTCTAAGGGCAGGAAAGTGTGGCTTTAACTTTCTGTAAAAACAAGGCCGCACCAAACCACTGGGCAAGCTGGTGCCCACAGCCCACGTGGACGTGCCAGTTGTCTGCCCGTGGGTGCTGGGTGGGTGTGGCTGTGCCTGCCCTGTCCTGCTCCACCTCACAGGAAGCCCAACACGCCAACCAGAGGGAAGGGCATCTTCACAGGAAGCAGCGTTCTTGTATTTTATTCAAATTTAAAAATCACATTTGGATTCTTCTACCAGTATGATAAGCAGCACAATCCTACGCAGAGCACACGCAGCTGCGCAGAGTGGACCCTTCCGGAAGGAGAGTCACTGCTGGGCAGCCCTGAGGCCCAGGAACGTGCTGAGGCCGCCGCCACCCCAATAGGTCAGAGTCGGGTGAAGGCAGCGCCAGTCCCTCGCCATCACGTGACAGCACCACTCCTGCCGGCCCCGCCCAGCCCCTCACATCACCTGACAGCAAGGCTGGAGCTTCTCTGGCGCTTTAAGCCAGTGGTCGCCAACCTTTCGGACCTCACGGCCCACCAGTTAAGCCCCCTGCCTTTCGGCCTGTGCGGGAAGGTTGCTTTCTGCCCTTTTTCTAACTTCCCACCTCAGTGGGATGAGGGCCTCTGCACACTGCCTGTCAGACTGCTGCTGTCAGGCTGCCTTTTAAACTACCTTTTTAAACATAGTATTAATTAAATTCAGAAACAAACAGGAATACAAAAACATTAATCCATTACATTTTATTATAAAATACATCTTAGATTCTTATCCCGTACTTTTACCAAAAGGCACAATTTTGGCAAATATCTAAATAACGGAACTATCGACCAAAATTCTGCAGAACTTTCTGAAATGAGCCAGAGAAGCCCATGGAGTGGAGCTCACTGGCTCCCGCACAGAAACCTGACCCTCCAGCCGCATGCCGAGGGGACCTTCCGCGGCCTCAGGTTCTTCAACGGTTCAGTGGAGGACTGCGTACGCGCTGGCCCCATGCGCATTCAGTGTGTGGAGGCGGCACATTCGGTGGGGACGAGGTGACCCTTTCTGAGGATGGGCCTTTCACGTGTGCTCTGCTGCGAGCAGCCGCGGGAAGGCAGCTCCAGACGTGGACGCCGATGTCGCTGATGGCCCAGCAGCCCTGTCGCCTTCCTCTGAAGTCCGGGTCAGCGCCATCCTGGTCCCACCAGGGCTACTAGGAGCTTATGAGAAGGAATCTCACTGTGATCTTTCCTGCAAAGAAACAGCAATAAAATCACTCCCGCTCAGAGGAATTCCTGTCAACCAGGACCTTCGTGTGCCTCCCGCTCTGGAGATGGCCGAGTGCAGGGCAGGAGGGGACCCGCCACATCTCACAGCCCCGAGAATGGGTGTGCAGCTCACACGTGGCTGTGAAAGCCCGCGCTGATACCAGAGCCCGTGTCAGAGCCACACACACACCAACTGCTTCCAGCCTCCACACCCCATGACCGGAGTGGCGCTGCCAGCGTCACACCCGCACTGGCCCTTGGAGCTGTACGATTCTGCCCACAGCCACCACAGGACCACATACAGACGGTGCCCGCTGCACGGGTCTGGCGGCCAGCGCTGCGGCCTCTTCGCGGGGTGGAGTTGCAGCCTCTGGGCACTAGGAACAGGAAGGCTTTTTGCTCGAGGGCTCGACTCCTGTTCCTGCTGAACTGAGCCAGTGTGTAAATGAGAACTGATATCAGCTCAGTAGGCACCGGAGGGCGGGTCCAATCGACAGCCGTAGAAGCAGTGCCTCGGCTGGAGCTGCCGTCGTCCTGGGGCTGCAGGAGACAGAGACCTGGGCTGCAAACACAAGAGAGAGTCACGGTGCCCCGAGGAGCCCGGGGCTCCACACGCACCCAGCCCCACGCACATGCAATCCCCGTGACAGTTTTCCTCATCTCCTGTGATGCATTTGGTTTTAGTGTTTTATAATATAAGAACAACGTTTGCAGCGAAAAACACGTTTGACCTTTCAGAGAGCTATCTAGTTAGTCATCGTTCTGTAGCCTTTCGGTACATTCCTTGCATTGGTGACAAGAGAAAGTGCATCGTCGGGCTGAGCAGGTCTCTCCTCCTCCAGAATCAGGCTCGCACCCGAGCTGACCGCTCAGCAGCAGCCTCTGCCCCAGCGGCTCCAACTTACTGTCCCATCTCACCTTCTCTTCAGGTGCAGAACTTAGCCACTGTGAACAAAGCGGAAACCAGTCACTGTTCACCAATCAGCTAAGCTCTGCACCTCGGCAGAGAGGTCTCCAGCTGGGCACAATGGGGGCGGGAGCGTCTTCGTGGCCGCTGGCTTCTTCTGTTTCCGGAGAAGAGCTACCACGTGCATCGTTCTCCCGCTGCAGAGAGCGAGCGGCTCTGGCTCTGGAGAGCAGCCAAGGTCGTGGTTGCGTGGTAATCCCTGGCAATGTGATTTTAATCTTAAGTCACAAATCAGCATGCCAGGAACCCAAGCAGCCAGAGCACTCTGGAGCCGCCGTGCCTGCGTGCCGAGCCCACACCGCACACACCTGGTCCTTGGTCACGAGGCGACGACATCACCTCCAGGCCTGCCTCACCACCACATGGTTTATTTTTTTGTCATTCACTTCCGTGCTGTCCTAGAGGAACAATTTTTTAAATCGAAGGACTCAGAGATGCCCATACAAACGCCAGTGCAGTTTTGGAACACAAGCTAGGAAATGCACCGCCAGGCCTCCGGCAGGGTTGGTGGAGATGGCCGTCCCTCCTGTCCCCCTGGGCTCAGGGATGTCTGCTGGAAGGTGCAAGTCCCTGGCCTTAACTGCGGGGGGGCCGGCAGAGGGGATGCACGTGACCCCCAGTTCATCTGGAAGGGGAAGGACAGGGAGGCGAGAAAATAGCAGCTCCTCGCCAGGCCCACTCCTGTGCCTGCTTGAGGCAAAAACTGCACCAGAGCCGTGAGAGCTGCATGCCCACTGTGGTTCCCACGGCTGAGAACAGGGGACGGGCAGGAAGTCTGCCCAGGGCAGTTTCACACACTTCAAGGAACACAAACTCCCCGTGAAATTGAACATCGAAAGAGAAATACGACTTATACTGGTTACTATAGGAGGTTGGCAACAAGGTAACTGCTCTGTTTGTAAACTGGCCCATCCATGACCAGGGCCTGGAGCCGCCTGGGAATGCTGTTGGGGTCGTCGGCACACAGCTGTCTCGCTACCGGAGGCTCAATCGCCGCAGCTACTCCTACCATTTCCTTTCCCAGCAAACACAATGCCTCGCCTCTCCTGGGAGGTGCGCACTCAGAAAGGTGTCCCTCCTCAGCATCAGGCTGCTTCCCAGTAAGTAAGGTTCTTAAATATCCTGGACAAAAATGATTTCCCAAGACAGAAGCAAACTAAGCGTCCAACAATGGGTTAAGAAGACCAACATAAAATATTAAATACCCATTAAAACTATATTTACAGAGAAGCCATATAACATGAAAAATGATTGAGATCTATGGTCACATTTTTAAAAGGATACAAGATTAGACATACCCTATTTATAGCATGTAAAACCTGGAAGAAAAACAGACCTAGAAATGATGGTTAGAGAGAAACAACACTTATACCCCCACAGTTCTGCTTCAAGACGTTCAGACCATTGCTAAATTACCGTTTAAATACAGAGTTCTCCACGGAAAGCCTAACTGCTAGGATGTAAATCTCCACAGGTCAATTCCAAACACAATTAACAGGAAAAGCAATTCAAATGATTCAGGACTTCCTGCCAACTAAGCCTGGGAGGCTCAGCTCAGCGAGGCTGCCCGTGGACGCAGCTCCGAGGCGAGGCCGAGGCGAGGCCGAGGCCGGAGGCAGGCTTTGGCGGGAGGACCTCCTCCCAGCCTCCCAGGTCAGCGGGGTCAACCTGAGCGACGGCAAGTTCTCACGCAGCCCAGGAGTGGCCACTGGCCACGCTCTCCTGCGTCAGCCTTCACCTTGGAGGCCAGGGGCCAGCACTCGTGCCGGCTCCTCAGTCTACCTCCTAACCACCCCCACGATGTGCTCCCCCAACTTCTGTTACTACAAGTGATAAAGCTGAAGTGGCCAAAGCTGTGCCAAGGAGAGCTGTCCTGCCTGCGTGGACAGCCCTGCTCCTGGTGACCACTCCCAGGCGCCCGCGCTGGGGCAGAGGACTGACTGCTGCGGGTGCTCTAGGATCACATGTGGCTCCTATGAGAAATCTGGTCAGAAACGAACAATGGGGCAAGGAATGGGAGTTTACCTCTTTAAAACAGCATCTCGGCCACCACCTGGGCTGAGCATCTGTCCATCTGCTCCTTGGTCAGCTGGAAGCATTGGCGGGCGAGCTGCTGCTGCCTGGCGTCCTCGCTCACCATCAGCTCCCCGTAGAGGTAGATGCCCATGGCCTGCAGGGGCAGAGGCCAGAGAGCATGAGACAAAAGGAATTATGTGTCCACACTTGCAGTCTGTTTCACACAAACGTGCTGGTCCAGAAATCACAGAAGGCCCGAGAAAAGATAAGACAGTTGAATAGTTGTACTTGAGGAACCGTAGTCTTCAACTCCTCTTTCTTGCTTTCACTGAAACTCTAAGGAATTCTCAGCTATCAATTCCATCAACAGAACCGTGGTGATTTAACTGATGACAAAGTGGTGACAGTGAGTGTTTCTCTAGCGATGGCCGTGCTCTGGAGGAGAGGGGGTCTCGGTGCAGCTAACGGCAGCAGCGAGGTGCTGTGTGCATGTCACAAGACATCGCTCCTTCCCAGGACAGGTGGCCCTCGGCACTGCTGGGCCGCGCAGACCACCACGCCACACGCAGCCACGGGCAGGCAGCAGCATCACGCCACCTGGGAAGATGCCCACTGCTTCAGCCCAGCCGACCGCGGTCCCTCCACTGCGGCAAACACTGGCTCTTCTGTTCCAGACACAATGCTGCGAAGACCTATGTCTGTACTTTTCCAACAGTTTTGAAAACAGCCAATTATGCTCTGAAGACCCAAGACCCCTCGGGTTCTGCGTCCTCTCTCCACGCTTGGCTGTGCCATGGGTCCCCTCTGCTGGGGCAAATTAAGAGAAGGACCTCAAAGACAGCACGAGACAAAAACTTGTCTAGTTAGAGGCTCACAATTTCTTTCCCGTAAAGGCTGCGATGTGGTAATCCGTATTTAGAAAAGTTCATGGTTCTAAGTATATTGCAGTTAACTCTGGTTTTCAAATAGACCTTCATTTTCTCCTGCATTTTGTCCTCCTTATACTCCACTCTGTGTTTCCAAACACCTCCTGCTCCACTGTGCAAATGTGACATTTCTTCTGGTACAAAGTCATGCATTTTTCTTTGTGGGAATAACAAGCCCTTCCGTGCTGGCAGCCCCCCATCCTCAGGCCCTCTCAAAAGCTCCTTTGTTTGCCCTGCCCCCGCTCTCCGCCCGACTGGAACACGCTCCATGCTGTCGGGCCCTGGCTGGGCAGAAAGCTCGCTCACAGGCACACACTGGTCAAGCCCACAGGCCGAGCTGCAGGCTCATTTCCAGCCGCACAAACCCCGTGGCACATGTCCCGCCACGGACAGCCACGCCAGGACAAGTGTGGGTGGGCGCAGAGCGGCACGGAGGACATCTCCAAACATGGCCACCACGCACGCTTCCTGCGGGCTCCCGGGAGGATGACCACTTTCCTCTGGTGAGCAGGGAGGAAAGTTCTCGCAGGAAAGACACTCAGCACAGGCCTGTCTGGCGTGACAGGTGCAGACAGACAGACAGACTGCTCCCGAGACTGGGCTCTCCATCTCACAGGCTTTAAGTCAGGACCAGCGAGGACAGAGAGATGCACCAGCATGACTGAGCCACCCTGGACCCGAGGCCTGTGATGCCGTGAAGTCTGCACAGGCCTCGCTTGGTCGCGGCCACGGCCACGCCAGGTGAACCAACGGTGCCTCTGAGGACCAGGGCTCAGTGCGCTCTCAGGGGATAATCTGCTCCTACCAACCCTCGGACTTTGGGGAAACGTTTAAGTATTTGTTACCCTTGGGCCCCGGACAGCCGGCAGCAGCACCGGCAGAACCTGAGCTGGGAGGACGACCTACCTGGTCCTCCTGAAGGAACCTCTCCACGGTTTTGTACGCTGTTGTGTATTTGTGCTTGACAACGAGTTCACACCACCGATGGCGAACCTTCACAAACGAGAGAAAACCCAGTAAGCAACACACCGGCAGGTTCCCTTGGCCGCAGGAGTGTCAGACTCAGAGCCTTCTGTGTCCGCGTCCCCGCTTACCCTCGGGGGGGTGTGCCAGGACCCGTGATGCCTGAAACCTCAGAGGGGGTGGGCTATGACCAAGTTTAAGGCCTTTGCCACCTCAGCTAAGCACTTATCACACCGTGGCTGTAACTTTTGCAGTCTGAAGCACAAAAGCAAAACTGGCCCAAATTTCTTTTCCTTCTTCACAATTTCAAAAATAGAAAATCCGTTCCTACCACAGATCTCAGCAACCTCAGCTATGATTTCTTTCTTTCCTTATTAAGTTGAGAGCTTTCATGTCTTTACACTAAGGAAGCTCCATAGGGCTCCTCTCTGGGGGATGCGAGCTGTGGCCCAGAGCACCGCACGGGGAGGTGCCGTTTCAGCGGCCTGACTGCAGAGGCCGCCAGTGACCCACGTGCGGGGAAGGCTCCTGTGCGGCCTGGAGACATGGGACAAAGGAATGAGTCACGTCCTGGTGAGGGACAGAGCGAGAGGGTTCGAGATTTCATCATACTACTCAGAATGGCATGCAACTTAAATCGTAACAACTGTTTATTTCTGTAATTTTCCATTTAATGTTTTCAGACTGCAGTTGACTATACGTAACTGAAACCACAGATAACGGGGGACTACTGTACTCTTTGGAGTGTATTAACATTGTTGGCACTTTCAGCTTTAAATTTCATTTCAATTTACTTAACCATGTTCCTCATTAGGAGGACTGTTAGTCAATTTCAGGGGAGGAAAGTGCATGTTTCAGTTGGGTGTTGTGATGTTTTTAAAGATTTTGCAAAACAACAGGTAAACGAAAAATGCAGCTAAGAAACTAAAGGCACATCCCCAGCCAGGCGGCAGGTACGCTGCCCACTGGGCTGTCCATGAAGGTTTCCTTTGAAACCACAACTTCACTTCCTGCAATAACTGATATGGTTCAAAGCTGCTGATGGTTACAATGAAGAGAGGGAGGCCGGATGACACTCTCCACATTCCTGAGAAGAGGCAGAGCGCCTCCTGGGGGGTTTGGGATGTCTGGGGGCGGGGGGCAGGGGGGGAGCAGGGAGAAGACCAACGTGATGCAAGTAGCTCGCACTGCAGGTTTGTACAACATGCGGAAAACAGATGAGCTAAAGGTGGGTGCTGTTTAGTAAAGACACTTTCCTAAAGACTTTGCCAGCACCCCCTCCCTCACACACACCCCTACAGACGATGTGGAGGTGAGACCCCAGCCCTGGCTGCCTCTGCTGACAGCGGCAGAGCCCTGGCATTTCTCAGCCCTGAGGCGCGTTCTTCACATGGAAATCCACCTGGATTTGGTTTTCAGAGTCGTTTCAGGCCAATTCTACTGCAGCACAGGTTACGCTCAGGTAGCGTCGACCATGTTGGTCCACATTGTGATCCACGCTGGCTACACATGGAAGGGCTGTGTGCATTTGGAAAAGCCGCCTTCCATCACTCTGTTTTACTGGCCTTTAAAGGAACCCATTGGTGCCAATAGTAAAATACAAGCCATTTCAACGTTTTGGCCGGGTCCCCCATAAATTTTATCATTACCCACCAACCTGGCCAGCTCTCTCCTTTAATCTACTATACATAGATTTACACGCAATTAGGAATGAAGGGAAGAAACAAATCTTTTGGAAAGAATCCTTCCTGGAGCTACACTGTGCTCCCCGACAGTGTTAATTCGGGGACTCTGGTGGTGCTGCCCTTGGCTGTGGGCAGCCAGGTCCTTTGAATCTGTAAGGACGGGATACCAATGAGCTTTTACACCAGGAGGGAATGTCAGAGGTGCACGGGAAGGAGCTAACAGCCTGGGGCCATCACCACGAAAGGGAAGCTGCTCGGACGAGACAGGCCTCGGCAATCTTTCCATCTTCAATAGATGTGCAAGCAACAGAAACTAACAGACCATACACGGGCAAGGGCAGCCCCGGAACTGTTCTGAGCGGAAAGAACACGTGAACAGAGAGGTCAGCTCCTCACACATCCATCAGAGCCACCAGACCCACTCCCGCAACTCACGTCCAGGCCATGCACTGGAGAGACGGCAAAGGGTGCCTCTACCCCTCGTCTTATCCCAGCTCATGGTCTTCTAAACACCCCAGAACCAACATCCTGCCAAGCACCAGCAGCCTCTCGTTTGTGGGAACGGAGGCTCCCTGTGGCCACCGGTGGGAGGGACAGTTAGAGACGAGGAGGCTGCTCGCCACGGCTCTGGGCCCTCGGGAAAGCCTCCCTGTCACACCGCACCAGCTGTTAGTGTCACGGACGGTACCAAAGGCCTCTGTCAGCTTCAAAATGTGTGAACTCTGATTCGAATCCTGATCACACTGTGCCTTTGACGACTGCTTTTTCTCGTTCTACAACTTGGGGGAAATTCACTTTTTAGCCCGGATTTTGAGAATGGAGGTTTTAGTCTCTCATTGTTCCTTCCTGTGCTCCCCTCCACCCTGAATGTACACATACAGAAATAACTCAGCATTCATCAGACCCCCGATGGGCAGGTGGGGGCGGGATGCCCCACCCCCGTCCCCCCCACAAGTGAAACAAGTTCCAGGGACAACACACAGAAAGAGGCTCTTCACATCAACATGGAGTAGGCACTGCCACGCCTCTGTTAAAAACAGTGTATTCTCACGATTAATAAGAGACCTAGTCTTCTGACCCCTGAAGGCTACAGGGCGCCCAGCCTCCCCTGCTCACCAAAGACCAAACAGCAGGCCCTTCACCACCAAAGAGCTGAGGGCATGTCACCGTTTCCACAGCAGGACGCTCAGAAGACACCACAGGGCCCGCGTTGGCCATGGGGAAGGTGAGGTCCAGCGTGGGAGCCTCAGCCAGAGAACTGAGAAGCAGGCCTCGAGGAAGGCTGTCCGCTCTGCTTATCTGCTCTTCTTTATTTTCCGATAAATTACTGGGTGAGGTGGCACCGTTTCTCACTTCCTCGGTGCGATGGAAAATAACCTCCACGCACACCTACAGCAGCCCTGGAGCACGAGGCGCCGCGGCTCCCACGCTCGATCCCTTCATTCAGTCTCAAGAATACCCTGTATACACACACTATGTCCACATGGACCGAATCCCACTGTACACACTCACATTTTATTACACTTCTGTTTCAACAGGGCTGAGAAATTTAATGACTTTTTCAACTACAACTCAAATTCACGAAGTCACTCTGAACTCATGCTAGAGATCTCCAACAAAAGCCTCGCGTCAGCCGTCGTCTTAGCTGAACACCATCCGAAGTCAGGCTGGACAGAAGTAGGGCAAGGACAAGAAGGGCAAAGAGGCAGGCAGGGATGCAGGGCGTGGGGCAGCGAGGGGAAGAGGAGGAGAAGGGACGGTGCAGAGGGAGAGGCCGGGCTGTGGCGCCGCCTCCCAGGGCACTTGGAGCCTGGCTTCCCAAGGATGTGCCCGTCACTGAGCCTTCAGTGCAGACAGCAGCTGGGCCTGGCCCGTCTCCCGCCATCCAGTGCCAGGACCAGAGTGCCCCGGTACAGAGCCGTGCTGAAGGTTCCGGAACATGTGCGAGCTATTAGCATAGTGCCTGGCACACGAGTACGGAGGGATGATTAATGAGGGGGATGTACCTGGGGTGGGGGCGGGACGGGCTAGAAGAGGTCAATGGGGGAAAAGGAGGGACATATATAATACTTTATTCAACAAAGACTTTAAAAAGGAGGGCGGAGGCCCGTTTCTTCCCATGAAGTCCCAATGAAGTCGTGATACACAGATGCACGCACACAGGGGTGCACATGTAAGCACTAATAAAAATCAGCTTGCAATCTGCTTCCCAATGTTTCTGCTTGAGGGACACTGAAGACTGGGTGCTGCCCTCCGCGCACAGCGGGGCTGTAACACAGCGGCACTCACCCGCCCCTGTAGATGGACTTCACAGGTTTCCAGGTTTCTGAAGCCTCTCTGAGCAAAAGGCGATGGGAACCCAGCAAAGCAAACGGTGTCGATGGGAGTCTCAGAATTCGGGTGGAAGAAGGAAGAATGTTTGCAGAAGCCGATTCATGCCAGACCCACATTTGATAGCAGAATGAAAACCCTTCAATGATCCCTGAGCTGCACCTGGACCGTGGCCCCCTGCCCCACAGCAGGGACTCCGCCAGGACAGTATGTCTGTGGTAACAGGCCTCCGTCATCTGGGAGACCTGGGTAGACAGATGGCCTGGGTATCCAAGAGGAATTCTGCAGGAAATACACACATAGGCCTCTAACTACAAGGCTGGTGGCTCATTCGCTCCAAATACATTCAGAGCAGCCGACACTTATGTATATACACATGCATACAGCATGCACACATGCACACTCTCTCTATTTTCTGTTCCTTAGGCCGGCTGGTGACCTACTAAATTGACCTCCTGACCCAGAGCGGTGCCCGGGTCTAACCCAGCAGCCCTGTCCGCTGGGCTGTTTGCTCTCATCAGGCCCGGCCCGGCCCTGTGGCGGGGTTGCTGTGAGAACTGACCGGTTGCCAAGCAAGTGCTAGACTAGAGACTCCCACACAGGAAGTGCTTTTCATCTTAGCAGGAGCCGCATGCTTCGGCTTTATTTCCTAATTCAGAGTTCATTTTTATTGAATTTATAAAGCTGGGGAATATTACTTCTAAGATCTGTTTGTTACCTGGTGAAATAAGGAGCGAGGGCTGTCAGAGGGCTCCTGCTTGCTGGAGGGGTGGAGGGAAGGGTCGGGGCAGGACTCGGAGCAGATTCCCGAAGGGACAGAGCGGAGGAAGTGGGGCCCCCCCAGGGAGGGGCCTAGAGGCCTGAGGGAGCTGGGACTTCTCGAGCCACCCCTGGGAAGTACACCAGGGGCCTGGGGCCTGGGATTTTTCAAACTATTTGTAAAGACAGATGGCTCTGCCTCGTGCCAGCGTCAGCCTCAGTCACGTGGCATATGTGCCATTTGAAGACATTCTCACTGCCCAGAGGCTGGGCTGAGCCGAACCACGGGCTCAGACAGGCAGTCCAGGTGAAGGAAGCCCCGGATGTCCAAGTGCCTTACAAATGGCACCTGCCGTATGGGAGCACGTGTGTTCTCAAACCACCCGATTCCGAGGTGACAACGGCATCGCTGATGTAACCACGGGCTCCCCCACATTCATTGCTCTCTCCTGGAAACAGGACAAGAAAATTGCCAAAGGACCACCCTGCTCCCCACCTCAATCCCTTCATCCCGAGACATTTTAACGGATGCAGATCCAGTGGTCTGCTAGACTCCAGGATGGTGACCGTCAGCAAATGTTTCCTGTCAACGGCCAGAGAGGGAGCATTTTGCTTTTTTTGCTCATTTGCTGTTATATCACAAAAGCAGCCTGGACAATGTGTAAGCGATGGCCTGGGCATGGCTAGGCATGGCAGTTTCAGACGCATCTACAGAACAGGCTGTGGGCTGGCCTGGCCTGGCTCTAGTCTGACGCCGCTCTACCCCGGAGACCCCGCGCTCCGGCTCCCAGAGTGAGTGCGAGCACAGGCAGTGGCACGCCAGCAAACGCCTAACCCCAAGCTCCCCAGCTTCAGCCCGGTCCTGCCAGGAGCACACCAGGGTGCTCCTGAATGCGGCCGGAGTCCCTGCTCTGTGGGTTAAGTTCCGCCTGCACGAGCACGCGCTCCAGCACTCCTCCTACCACGGTGTCTCCCGCCAGTCACGGGCCTGGGACGCACGCAGGTACAGGCCTGGGTGTCACCCTGACTTTGAGGAAGAGGAGCCCCCACCCCAGCTCACGCCCAGACTGTCCATGCCAGAGAGGTGCCCTCTGGGAATCCCCACACACCCCAGACCCCACATTTATTAACACATGACAACTCTCACTGCTCTTTTATAGCTTTTAACCCAAAGGTTTGTTTTTTAACTTCAATTTTAGATCATTTTGCATGAAGCTACTTCTAAAAGTTATCATCTAATAAACTAATTTTCCGAGGTGGTTTTCAAACACTTCTTAAATGTAATTCTAACTTTTAATAAAAATATAATCTGAAACCCCAGTATATAAGACAGTAAAGAGAAGACTACAAGTGGGTTCTTCAAGCAGCTTCACTCTCCAGGCCGGGCAGGAAAACTGTGAAATAGGAAACTCCTTGGGTTCCTGGAGGTGGAGTTTGAAGACCAGTGTCTTCTGAAGAGTCCTTGTGCCTGAGGAATAAATGGAGTCAGAGGGTGAGTAGACAGTGCTATAGGCAGACGACGACAGCCAACACCCCGCCTGGGCTCTGTAGCCAGTGTGCCACCCAGAAAGAGCAGGCGGCGGTCAAGGTCACGGAGAGTGAGTGAGCGCGCTGCTCCGGCCACTGCAATCCTGGATCCGGGGTTTGGTTCGCTAACACTCACTGCCCTGCTTAAAAGCACCCATGTCTCCTGTAGGCACTGCTTCCCCTGCTTTAGTTTTAAATGTTTAAAAATTGTAACAGGTACCTTTACCCAGAGAACCCAATGAACCAGCCATTCAACCGAATTCATTCTGACTTCGCAGCAGCAGCAGTGAACACACTGTGTTCTCCCTTCTCTCCACGGGCCACAGCTGGAGTGACTACTCAGTCACTCCACAGACGTTCACTTACAACACTGCAGGGTATTCCCTCCTGCTAATGCACTCCAGCCCCTTCAGTCCTTTGGTCTCATGACGCCAGAAAGCTCCAAAATGGGTTAACAACCTTCCGAAGGAGGCTGTGAGGGGCAGCAGACAAAAGGGACAAGGAGGCCTGCGGTCACCATGGGGCCCCACCTCATCCAGCACACCACGCAGTCGAATGAGCACCTCTTTGGCCTGGAGTTCCCCATCCCCGCCTGTCCCTGCACCGTCACTACCTCAGAGTGCGCCTGACGGTCGCTCGCTCCAGCTCAGTGCTCTCGGGACTGCCTGCTTCCTCGTTCGCCTGCTCCTGTGTTTACACTAAGAGTCAAGCCTGGGAGAGCGGGGCCAGGGCCTGTGGACTGTTCCCGGCCCTGTCCCAAGGCCTGGGACCCAGTTCGTGCTTGATAAACGCTTCTCAGTGAATGTACCACTTTAAACATCTCAGAATGCTTTCCAGCTACTCTGAAATTAGAATGCACAGTTGGAAGCTGTAAAATGCTTTGAAGAATGCCACCCATCCCATTTATGACAGGAAGCGCTCCCCTTTCTTTCTAGTCCTTTTGATTTCAGAATTTACTGCTGAAGAGGAAAAGTCTGCCTGGGGAACATGATCTGGGAGGCCCATTAAACCTCATTTAGAGATCCATTTTATAAGTGTAAACAGAAAGACAAGGCTCATGGCTTTTGTGAGTTAATAAGTCTAGCACTGCAGTAAACAAACCTGCTTTTTCAATTTGCGTCCTTAAATTAGATTTAACTTTGCTTTAAAGTGAGCTTACTGCTGGTAAGGGAAGCCTGCCGGGCAGCCAGGAGTGGGAAGGCAGCCGGGACAGACAGTATTTCCAGCAAGTGTTTTGTTTGGGGCGTCTCTGCTGGTCCAGTGTGGCTCATCTGCTCACTCTCCTGAGAAAAGACAGGAGAGCCGTCAGCGGAAAAGGAAAGATTTCCAACATTTTACTCTGATCCTAGCACTTCCCATTTTTTCTCTCACCTTACTCATTTTTATTCTCAAAGGGCTGCAATTGTAACATTATTTTTCTAACTAAAGGAAATTAAAAGCCACTCTATTTGCTGTCACAGAGCCAGGTTAATAAATCCCCAGGCCCAGGGTTAAGACAACAAAGGAGGCATCAGAGGCCCTGGCTCTTTCTCAAGGGCTCGCACTGACCTTGCTCAGTCCGTCCCTCCGCCCTCACCTGCCTGTCAACTGTCTGTAACCGGCTGTCCCCAGTGATAACCTGAACAGCAGCGGCTGCAAGACAGGGTCCTCTGCCACCTCTCCCGGGACCGCTCTCACAGCGATACTTCTCAGCAAGGGCCAAGTGCATGGAGTGAGGCGAGGCAGAGGTGACGACACACCACCACATGCACCCTCTGAGGCAAATGCTAACCCGTCTGCCTCCTTGGAGAGACTATTTTATTTAAGGACATTAATGCCATTAGTTAGCTGGCTCCAAAGGGCAGAACTCAGAAGCCCATGTTGGGTCCCCCTTGAAATACGCCCAGTTTGCTTTCCTTCCGTGAACACTGCACTGGCACACTGCGCTCTGATGTGTCAGCCTGCAATCAGGAGATAGCACACTCCACCTGCTTTTTCCATTTCGTAACAGGTGACACAGGGCCTCTGCTGAAAAAAGGACTTTACTGTTGCCACAGAAGTGAGCACAAGTACGTCCTCTGACAAGCTCAGAAGGGATCCGTGCCTGGCCACGTCCCCCCCAGGGCCCCTACGCTGCAGGCTTTGCCACAGTGGCCAGAAGCTGGCTCTCCCGTGGGCTTCACCACGGGCTCCGCTGTCCCAACCACCGCGTGTCAGACACTGGTAGCTGCTGCTCTGGAAACCCTGGAGATCCAGGAAAAGTCCTCTCCAAAAATTAAGTACTGGGCACTGAGGATAAACAAACAGAGAGGCTCTCTCGGGGCTTACAGTTCAGTAGAAAGTTTAAGAAAAATTCACTAACTGGAAGTGTAGATATCCATGTCATGGAAGGACTTAACAGGGTGCAGTGAGGGAAGCGGGGAGACCCCGAGGCGTGGTCAGAAGACTCCATGTGCACTGAGAGCTAAAGGGGAACAGACACTGCTACTGGACAGGGCCCCTCAGCCCTTGTCCGGCCATTCCATGTTCCACGAAAAACCATCCTCTCTTCTCCCTCCTTGATGCCATTTCTCCCAATGGCCTTCCCTAGCGGAGCAAGCGAAATGCACTAAAAAAAAACAAATCCCAAGACTTCAAGGCAGAACTAAAACCATGAAACTCTTAGAGGAGACAAAGGCCTAGGTCTTCCAGACCTTGAATCAGGCAATGGCTTCCTAGAGGTGATACCAAAAATACAAGCAAAAGAAGAAAAAATAGACAAATTAGATTTTATCAAAATGAAAACTTCTGTGCTTCACTGTCAAGAAAGTGAAAAGAGCCATGGTCGTTGTGGCTCAGTTGCTTGGGTGTGTCCCGTGCACCGAAAGGTTGCCAGTTCAATACCCGGTCAGGGCACATGCCTGTTGTTTCGCTCTCATATCGATATTTCTCTCTCCCTCTCCCTCTCAAAATCAATAAAAAATCTAAAGAAGAAAGTGAAAAGACTATCCACAGAGAGAATATTTTTGCAAATCATACTTGCTAAGGAACTTGTATCTAAAATATATAAAGAACTACTATAACTCAGTAATAAAAGACAAATAAAGCAATTCAAAATGAGCAAAAGATCTGATCAGACATTCTCCAAAGATATACTAATCTATATAATAAAAACCCAGTGGTCGTAACGCCGTAACGACCAAAGACCGATCACCAGGAGGCTGCATGCGCAGCGAGGCACGCGTGGTGGGCGGGGACTTGACTCTGGGTCCCGCAACGCCGGGGGGGGGGGGGACTTGGGGGAGTCCTGGGTCTTGTGCGATTTTGCGCGCTGGGTCACTAGTAGTCAATAAGCACATGAAAAGATATCCAACATGATGATGTTACCAAGGAAATGAAAATCAAAAGCACAACGAGATATTCTTTCATACCCAAGAAGATGGCAAAAACAGAAGAGACAATAACAAGAGTTAGCAAGGATGAACAAAAACTAGAACCCTCATACACTTGTGGGAGGATATAAAATGGTGCAGTAACTTTGGGGTAGTTTGGCAGTTAAAACTCAAAAGGTTAAAGAGAGTTACCATGTGACCCAGCAATTCCACTCCTAGATACAGACCCAAGAAAAGTGAAACACATCCACACAAAACATCTTCACAGAAGCATTATACACAACAGCCCACAAGTGGAAACAATCCGAATGTCCATCAACGGATGGACGAATAAACACACGTGGTTTATCTATACAACTGAAAGTATTTGGTGACCAAAGAAAAGACGTGCTGATACATGGTAAAGCACGGATGATTACTGAACATACATGCTAACTGAAAAGAAGCCAGCACAACAGTCACATATTGTATGTTTCATTTGTATGGAAGCCCGGAATAGGCAAGTCTATAGAGACAGAAACATTAGCGTGGGGCCGCAGAGTGGGGACAGGGAGAGATGAGAATGACCGATGAAGGGTACAGGGCTTCTTTTGGGGATGATGACAATGTTCTATTGATTTTGGTGATGTGTACAACTCTGTGAATATGTGGGTGAACTGTATGGTGTATGAATTATATTTCTCAAAAGTCTTATTAAAACCAGGAATCAAGTTGGGAAATGCAAAAGGTACTATTCTAGGTAGTCCATTCCTGGGAAAACCACCTGGTGTCCTGCTGGCTGAGCCAGCTCTGGGCTGTTGCTCACGGTGGCTGGCTCCCCTGATGCCCGCACACGTCCTGTGCTCAGCCTGGGCATCTGCTTCGACCAAAGTGGGGAGATGAGCTGTCTATGGAACTCAGACCGCATGGGTCAAGGCTGCAGCAAGGCAGCATGCCAACCAAGTAGCTTAACACTCACTTGTAGTGCCACCTTGTAAGTTCAGTTGGTCTTTAAATGTCAGATCCTGACATACAAAGTACCACCATTTGCACATCAATAGGTGTATGTTCATCCTTTAAAACATGTGAATCTGACGTAATTGCATTCTCTTTGCTCTCAGGCACCAGCACGTTCCCATGTCAGAGGCACAGGCGGCCAGGGACTGTGGGATCTCTAGAGCACTGCCCCTCCCTCAGGACCGGCCCGGGGAGCTGCTCCAGCTGCTGGGCATGCTGAGGCTCATACTATCTGCAGTTCGCCAGCTCCACAGCTCCAAGGCCAGACCCATTGAACTCTCAGATCCTGGTATGCCACGGAAAGAGCGAGGAGAGAAAGATGCACAGGAAGGCACCGGAGGGGAAAGCAATCGTGAGAGAGATTTGAGCATGTTGGCAAAAGTGAGCCTTCTAGGGCAACGGTTCTCAACCTGTGGGTCGCGATCCCTTTGGGGGTCGAACGACCTTTCACAGGGCTCGCCTAAGACCATCCTGCCTATCAGATATTTACATGACGATTCATAACAGTAGCAAAATTACAGTTATGAAGTAGCAACGATAATAATTTTATGGTTGGGGGTCACAACATGAGGAACTGTATTTAAAGGGCCAGAAGGTTGAGAACCACTGTTCTAGGGCACCTATGGCACATGTTACATAAAAATGTGGTCCAGTTTACAGTTGTGAAATGATGGCAGTGCTCACAGATAACTGTGTGCTCCCTTAGCACGGAGTTCAGTACAGAAATCTAACACAAAGGTGTGTAAACTACTGACGGAGGCATGAAAAGGCCAGGAGCACCAATAAAACCCTAGGTCTTGATTTCTTTAAAGCCAAAAGGAACATGAGCTGTATGGGCCCATCGGCGCACCTTCCTGAGAAAGTCTGCAGAGACCGGGGGACACGCACCGCGGGGCAGACAGCGCCCCTGGCAGCCGCTGTGAAGAGGACCTGCTGCCCAGGACAGTGGCAGAAGCAAACGGCAGAGGACCACAAGCGACCAGAACTTCCCTAATTGAGTCTGGCTGAGCTGTAGCTAAAAGCCCAGGTATTGATGCTCTTTTCCTTTTATTTACAAACTCTAAACAGTATGACTTGATTATAACTGTTCACTTACTAGGTCCTTTTCGGAACAATCAGGCAGATTTTGCCATCAATGGCTCACTTGTTTTCTTTGTCTTTATTATTTACCAAGCATCTGACCAGCTCAACGTGCTGTAGTAATCCTGGCCTCCGGAATAAGAGCGGAATATTGATTTAAAAGGTGGAAGTTTTTTACTTTGCCATTATTTACACCTGCTTTTGAAAAATTGTTTCGTTGCAGTATAGCAGAGGAGGTGGTTATTTGTTGCAAGTTTCCACAGAAAACTCACAGTGGCACCAGCGTGAGTAACAGAGAAAGAAGACTCGAAGGAAGCAATACCTAGGGATAGCTTCCCAATCCTGAAGGAAATCTAGAATGTTTGTTTCATAAGCCAGATACAACAAAGAAGACACACACGTAACTAAAGAATTATGTAAGAGCTCTGTTCTTTCCCACATCGTTAAAGGCGCCTGGTTTAAAAAGACAGGTGTGTCTAGGCCAGTGATGGCGAACCTATGACATGCGTGTCAGAGGTGACACGCAAACTCATTTTTTTGGTTGATTTTTCTTTGTTAAATGGCATTTAAATATATAAAATAAATATCAAAAATATAAGTCTTTGTTTTACTATGGTTGCAAATATCAAAACATGTCTATATGTGACACGGCACCAGAGTTAAGTTAGGGTTTTTCAAAATGCTGACACGCCGAGCTCAAAAGGTTCGCCATCACTGGTCTAGAGTTAACTAAAGAAAAATACCCCGCTCCCTCTTCAATCCATACCTGGGCCAGCTCTCAAACTAGGGAAAGGACAGCAGCGCTGTGTCAAAGGGCAGCTGTGCCCCTCACACGCACTGCCCTGACTTTTAAAAAATCAATAGTCACACTATTTATAGCTCACCTGCTAAAGTTCAGATTCATCAGCATCTGACCAGGTCAAGGGGCCAATGAGCTGGACCCCTGGTCCCTGTGAAGAAGCTGTGGCAGGGCCCAATGCTGGGGTGGCAGGTGTCGGACTGCCTTTCCGGAAGCCCCGTTCCATCAGAACCACTTCACTAATTGCCACTCACTATTCTGACCCCCCACAAGGGCCTCTTGTTTATGTTCCATCTGTCAGGACGGTGCCTCCTGACAATACAGGTCACGACCTGGGAGGGGACGACCTGGGAGGTGATGACCTGGGAATCTCTGGGACACTGGTGCACCCAGGGAGGCCTCCGGGAGGAAGAGGCACAGCCACTCGGGGGCAGCACTAAGACGGGGCGGGGCTCCTCGCAGACCCGCCCGCCCAACCTCGGAGGCCACCTCAGACGTAGGATGCAGGGCCTGTGCTCAGCAAGGCCAGTTGGCCTCTGTGCTGCGTAGATTCCCATGGAGCGGACCAAAGAGGAAGGAGGCACCCAGTTCACTACAAGGCATCTATCTCACTAACAGAAACGGGAACTTCCTGAAGCACCAACAGAGCCAGCGATGACACCTCACCTGTCCTCTAAACTGGCCGGGTGCTATCGGAAAAGAACGGGGAGAAGAGGGAACAGAGCCCCCGCCCCCCCCCCCCCCTCCCGGCAGGTTTATCATGAAAGGGGAGGAGCTGAACCACAGCTGCTGCTCATCTGCTGCTTCAGGGACTTGCCGCCGGGCTAGGCCTTGATTCTCTGCCCCGTCGACGCCTCTCCAGCAGACAGTCTGCTAATCACGAAATGCTCTCGGTTCACAGGAACTATGCTTTTGGCCCAGATAAAACTTAGAAATGAGCAGTAGAGCTGTCAGACCACTGCATGCTGGGAACCATACCTTCCACCTCTGGGCTTCAAATAAATGCTCTCCTGTATTCTTTTCAAGCAACAGTGCTTCTTAGGACACTGCTCTGAAATCCGGGCCCTCCCGCACATGTGGAACCCACCCCGGGAGGGGCCCTCTTACAGGGTTGCAAGGGCTCCTCAGCCAAAGCAGGAGGGAAGGCAGTGATGTGGAGAAGGCCTGCAAGGCTGGATGTTTTCCCATTCGCAATCGACCTTGAAAGTGTCCTTTCCAGAGCAGAAGGCGCCGGCCATGGCTGAGCGGCGTGGCCCTCTGTGCACTGTGGTGGAACAGGTTTGCCTCATGGACTGACCGGCTTCTCTGGGTGTGCTTGCTCCTACTACTTCTGTTTTGCCATTCTTTCTTTCTTCTTCCCAGCAGAGGTTCTGTTCCCACCTCTCGCAGGCTCTGTTCTCTGGGCCCACGGAGGGTGGCCCTCACTGCTCCTGCCCCCTTTCCAGCTACGCCTGGCTGCTGTGGCCCTGCGTCCGGCACTGTGAGACCAGTGAAAACACTGTCCTTGGTGAAGCAGTGGCTGCTGGAGCTGTGTTCTGACTGGAGTGGTTTTGCCGGCACCAGATTTTTGGCAATGGTCTGGGGACATTTTTGATGCCAAAACTGGGTGTGGGTTACTCCTGGCATCTCATGGGCAAACACCAGGGATGCTAAACATCCCACAATGCACAGTGGCAATTATCCAGTCCACATGTCAGAGCAAGATCCCCCTCCCCCCGCACACCCCAAACCTACCAAGCCCCTAGATCGATCATTCTTTACCCGTTAAAGTTTACCAGAGGCCTAGGAGCTCTGAACAGCTGGGTAGATTACTACTTTTTCTCCCTGCCAGTCCTGATAGATTAAAAGGAAAAGAAGAGCTAAATAATAAAATCTGACCATTTTACACCAATTGAGAGACGGTGAATCTCTCATCAACAGAAGTCACATGACCTTGAATGCTCACCAACTTTTCTCACGACAATCCTGTGAAGGGGTTATGGCATTTTAAAATCAATTTACTGCATCACAATGCACTTTTTTTTTTTTTTTTTTAAGTAAACGAAACAGGAAATAATAGAAACTGCAAGAGTAAAGACAGTGTCATGAAACATTCTTTGCCACTGGCTGCAGTCAAGAAGCCAGGAGCCCGCAGCCTTGTCTAGGCACTGCTGTGCAGGCGAGGAAAACGGGCCGGGAGGGGGGCAACGTGTTGGGATCTGGACCCCAAGTCCATTTGTTGCGAAGTCCATGCCTGGGCGTTCCAGGAGATCAAACATGGAAGAGTTGCTCACATGCACATGAGCAGGTATCCGTCTTCTCCTCACCCGGGGCCAACCACGGGCCCCCGACAGGGACACGGTCCCCTCACTCTGCACTCCAACCTGACCTAGGCAGCTTCTTCCTTCCAACCAGCAGTGTTTCCCAAACACAGTGAGAGGACAATCCACCCGTCGCAACATCAGAGCGGGGCATGCTGCCTTGAGGCCTTCCTGAGCCATGTCCTCCACTGACTCCAAGACAGTTAGGGTGACGAGTTCGGTTTCTGAACTTTCAAATGATTAACTTAAGGTGAGTCCCCAATTTTGAAGTGCCCAACTGCAGCCTGTACAAGTAAAGTTGATTCAAGGTCAGCCATGCGCTCAGGGAAAGGTCACAGAGCCACATTCCATGGATCTTCGCTCACTACCAGGGGGCGGCTCTTTTACAGCCTAGGAGACCTGCTACAGATGCAGAAATTCATGACTTAAAATGGGATCTTAGAAAATGTCTTTTGTTCCAAGAATCCATGTCCAATATATTTTTAGACTTTTATGGCTCTAGTTGAGCCAATATGCTAAAAAATGGAAGACACATATTTCTATGAACTAAGCTTCCCTTCAGCTCATTTTCCGTCCTGGTTAGAGCCGGCACCTGGCTGGTCGTGTCGGACTCAGAATGTGAGAGGTGGCTGACCCCAAGCTAGTGTTCCTCTCCAGGTCCAGGAACCCAAACATTCCCAGCAGAGAGCCCCTCTTTCCAGAGGCGGAGTGGCCACAAGGCTGGGGTGGCTTAGGATGGATGCTTTACTCTGTTCGTCCTTGTGCACTTTTCCTTTAAGACTCCGAACACGTGGTATCCCTTTCCCCAGAGCAGACCTGGGGACTCACATCCCAAGGAGGACAGGCCCTATAACCTACCACCTCAGACGTGAAAAAAGCTGGCGGGCAACACAGACCAGGCATCGTGCTCAGAAACTCTGGTGCCAGACCAGACATCCTGTGAACACAACCAAGCACAGAGCAGAGCAGCACAAGTAACACAAATATTGAGCCACATAAAGAGAATATTAAAAATAAACTTCCCAGTGGGCTTGCACGCATCCACACACAAAGAGAAGGAAGAAGGGAGGAGGGAAGGGGTGGGGGTGGGGGAGAGGGAGGTAGAGAACAGAGAAGCAGCTGAAGCAGCTACTGAACGGAGGGCCCTGGTCTGTGCTAGGACAGGCTCCTCACTCACGCGAGCGAGGCTGGGCGACGTGTGGAGAGCGTCCGCCTGCCAACAGGAGCTCTGCAGCGATGGGGCGATCGGGAATGAGCAGTGAGACTCAGCGTCAAGGACACGTGAAATAAGAGGCTTACCCCTCGGAAAGGGACTTCCCACGGGGATGTGCTCAGGAAAAACGCCAGTCCGAAGGGGAGTGAGGGGGCCTTCCTGTGCCCCCAGGAAATACGGGGAACACACGCTCCGGTCATGCACACTCCCTGCTGCGCTGGGTTTTACAGACACCCAGTCCAGCGCTAAGGTCCCTGGGGCGCGAGCACTTCCCCCACGGCACCCCACAGCCGGCCGCACTCCAGGGTCTCCGCCAGCTCTCAAAGGCCTGCTGTTTACTACACATTCGAGAGCCCTGACAATGACTGAGACTGTCCTTACTTGTTCGGGCCCAGGAGAAGCACCGAGAATAAAGTCAGAATCCTCAAGACATTTCCCACCAAGAAGTCATCCTTTCTTCCATGAAATGTTCTGTCACTTAGAATAAAGGCAGATGTTATTCTACTAAATTCTTGCTAATCAGTGTCACAGTAAGTCACACGTAACCAATAATGTTCCTAGAAAACTGTTTTGCCCAAAATCCTGTTGCTTTTCTGCTTCTGAGTGACATTTCAAGGAAACGCCGGTGAGATGGACTGTCAGTGCAACTAACTACACACGCGCCAGGACGAGAGAGCTGGGGAAGGAGGCATGCTGTGACAATGAAAGCCCAAAGGGCACAGGCCGCCAGGCCCCCTTGGTCTGGCCCCTGCCCACCCCAACGCAGGGGTCAACAAACTCCAGATGGGCAGACCCAGTCAACCCCCTGGCCCCCGGCTAGGAGTGTTGTATATGTTTTAAAACAGTTCAAAGAAGGAACGACAAAAACAAAACGAATTATCTTGAGACGTGGTAATTACATGAAATCCAAGTTGCAGGGTCCATAACGTTTTCCTGACGCACAGGCACGGCTGTCTGTCTGCGTGTCTCTCTCTGGCAGCTTCCATGCTACCACGGCACAGGTGAACGGGGGGACAGAAACCATGTGGCCTGAAATATTTACTATCTGTTCCTTTACAGACAAAGCCTGCTGACCCCCACCCTAGCACAAGCCAGCTCACACGTGGCACTTGCTGCTGCCTCTGTATGGAAGTTACCCCTGCCCCTTGGGTCCTGGCCCGAATGCCACTTGTCTGCGTGGCCTTTCCTGAGTACTCTATCTACAGACAACCAGCCCAGCGTCACCCGTATGCCTCCACTGTAACTCGTACCTGAAAGCGTTGTGTTCATTTACTTATGCACTGTCTTTCCAGAAGAACATACACCTCCTCAGGGTGACCCTCGGCGGTGGTGCCCACTGCTATGTCCCTAGTGCCTGGCGCAGCACTGGTGAACTGCATGACGCCACCCTAGCTATGCACACCAAGCAAAGCCATCCCCAGGCCCTGGTCTCCTGCCCCCAGGGTCCAGGCCGCCCTGGCTTAGGCATCATGGTGTAGTCTGTGAGTTGTAAAACAAGCTACCAAAGAAAACCTATTATGCTTTCTAAAGGTTTGGGAGGTTATAAACAACTAAGCTGAGCTGTAAGTTAAGAACACGATGTGTTTTATGCCAAAAGGAAGGGGAGCCAACAGTGTCTACCACCTCATGGCTTCCGGGCTGTGACAGGTGCCCGGGGCCGGCTTTGATCCTCCCGCCTTCGTCTGTCCACTGCCCGTCACTGGGGCCTGGCATTTCAGCGGTATTCAGCTCTGATTAAAACTTAGCCTCATGTCTGTATATAGAAACATCTTTAAACACCAATTAAAAATAAGGGGCTGGCATGTGGAAACACCTATGGACAAACATGTAAGAGCTGAAGTAAACAGCACATCTGATCTGTGTCTTCTGAAGCTACATGTGTCTTCTCTGAAGGTTTTCAATTAACTCCTGAATTTGTGGAGCTTTAAAATGTAAAACAATGGTCCTGGCCAGGTGACTCAGCTGGTTCGAGCGTCGTCCCATACACCAAAAGGCTGTGGGTTCGATTCCCAGTCAGGGCACATGTCTAGGTTTCGGGTTCAAGCCCTGATTGGGGTGTGAACAGGAGGCAACAGATTGATATTTCTCTCCCTCTCTCTCTCCTCCCCTCCTGCCTCCCTCTCTAAAAAAGTCAACGAAAACAGGCCCTCAGGTGAGGATTACAAAAAAGGTAAAACAATGTCCATCTTACCTTTTAATCTAATAAGGTATCTTTTCTCCATTTACCCCATTTTAATGATTGTGAAATTAATTTTAATAGCATTTTATTTAACCCAAAATATCCAAAATATCATTTTGACAGTTTAACCAAGAAGAAGAAATTATTAGTAGGGTATTTTTCTTTTTTTCACACTCCATCTTCAGTATCCACTGTGCCTTTCACACCCACAGCCACGGGCTCAACAGCCACGGGTGCCTGATGGGTACCCCGTAAAACTGCAGGTTTTAGATGCTCAGCTATTTTCACCTGAACACAAACCAAACTTACTTGCATTTTAGGAGTTTTACATAAAAGAACTTCTCTCTTTTTGGCCATGTACTTGTATTTTACTTAAGACGACTAAATATGATAAATAATTATTTTATAGACATAAAAACCCTTGGCACTCATCTTCGGATTCACAGTGCATTCTTTACATTAAGCTAAAAGATATTAAGAACCACATCATATTGCTTTCCCACAAGCATCCCATTTTGCTTTTCAACCCACAGCTGTTAGATTTCGTTTTCATTTCTGTTACACATGGCTCCCTCCCTGTCCTGGCTGAAGGCAACGTGCAGCTCTGGCGCCCCGAGGCCAAGGCGTTTCCCCACGAGCAGCAGGACGGCGCCACCAGCCTGCAAAGCTGACCCGCCCCAGTCTGTACTCAGGAGCACCCCACCCTGCCTGCTCACACTCCTTTGGGGACTTGTGTCCGTCCTTATGGTTTAAAAAGAGGGGAGACCCGGTAATAAGCACGTTCTGGGGCCCCTGCTGGAGAGAGCCCGACCAGGGAGCAGCTTCCACTTGGCCGCAAGGGCTTATTCTTCACTCACAGGCACACGGGGGGTGGGGGGGGGGGGGTGCGGGGGGGATGCTGATGGCAATCACAGTGCAGTCCCAGAGTCTGGGAAGCTCCGGGACCACCCTGTCCATACTCGAGGGCCCCGCTGTTTACGCTGAGGGCAGTCCTGGTTACCTCTGCATCCTGCTGGGAGAGGCGGTATGTCCTTTCGAGGCTTCGCAGAGTTCTGGGGTTCAGGGTCTTCTGCTCCAACAGATGCTCCAGAAGCAAGACCAGCTGGTCTGGAAGGAGCTGAGGGCACAGCAAAAGCCAGTGAAAATGCCATTCAACTTACAAGGAATTAAACACAGACACTTAGAATGAAGACGCAAGCCCAGGGCGGCCAGGTATTCAGCAAGTGTCGGAGGCACGGAAAGACTGAAGACGGACTCCGGCCGGCCCTCAGGACTTACCTTGTACCCTCAGAACAGAGCAAAACTGTGTTTCCTTTTTTTTTTTTTAGGTTGTGTGTGTTTTAAGGTGTACAATGTGATGATTTAATATACAAAATGACAAAAACGATATTTAACTTCATAAAACATCCTCATGGTTGAATAGATCCCTTTCTTTATGGCAAACATATGCCAAAAATGTCATTTAACCTAGACTAAGATTCAAGGAACCGCCTGATCTTAGACATGGAAGTTTAACAGAAGTAAGCTGCTTTCAGATTTTCTCCCTCACCACTGGAACCTTGCCAATGTGCACCAAGAAATGGAGAGCATGTCTCGCAAACACTCCCTTATAAAAATCATGTTTATTATTCCATTAAAATTTTTTAAAATGTTGTAAATATGATCACACACACACACACAGTCACCCATATTCCTAAGTTTTCACACAGGGTAGGTAAAAATTGGTGTTACATAGTAAAGGGCAAAGAGAGGAGGGCGTTTTTATATGGTACAAGAGAAATGAATAGTTTATGAACAAACATTGTAAATCCAAGAAGGTGGAATATCTGTCTTAGTCATTATTGTGCTGCAATGCCTAGTTCCGCCCTAGAGCAGAGAGCTCTCACAGACTCTGAAAGGAGGAAAGAATGCATTTAAAATACATCTTGTAGGAGCTGAAAAATATCCTAAAATCAAGGTTTTAAATTGTTACTATTAATGCCACTACTCTCGCCATTCAGCCTTACTCCTTCCTGACTTATGCCCCGAGCATCTGTCAATGAACCCAAACTTACAAACAAGTCTGCAAATCCATGGTGGGCCAACAGAACATTCATAAGAACACCTGGATTTTAATCCCTACTTTCTGTTATTCTTAAGAAATTTTGAGTATTATTGGCATCTCTCCCTACCTCTCTTTACCTTTCTGCCCCCAAGTGCGCCTGCCCCTCTTTCCCAGAATGCACGTGGGGAAACTAGTTGAATCGCAGGCACAATGCTCACCACGTAATTCCACAAAGAAAGCATTTTTTTTTTGTACGTCCACACCTCATCCTCCTAAGTTCTACTATAACCCCACTTCCCCACAGGCACACAGACACACATCCCTGGGTTCTTGGGCATTTTTATTTCATAACACCGCTCCATGCACCTAAGATCCCGTGGACCTCCTCAGGCTGACAGGAGAAACCAGGTGCCTTCAGCCAACGCAGAGGGTTACAACCAACACGGAGCCCCCAGGGGCTCGGAGACAACTGACAATTTCCTTCCAGAGGAGTCACGTGCCTATAAGATGCTTTAACCCTTTTCGGTCCAACCTCGAGGCTGACTCGACAGACCAGGCGCTAGGAGCAGGTCCAACGTTGAGCAATAAGAACATTAAAAACTTCAACATTCAATCCCATCAATTAATTTGGACCAGACTGTTTGAATTCCAAAAATAACATTGGACCGAAAAGGGTTAAAGATAATCTTATATACATAAAAGGCTAATATGTAAAGTGTCCCCTCGGGAGTTCGACTGCTAGCTATGACATGCACTGACCACCAGAGGGCGGCGCAGAATGAAGGAAGGCCCCGGCGTGCAGCCGGAAGGCCCCAATCAGTCCTGATCGCTGGCCAGGCCTCGGGACCCTACCTGTGCACGAATTTCGTGCACCGGGCCTCTAGTTACTACATAACCAGAAACAAAAACGCCAGTTTTCCATTTTCTATAGTTTTAGAACATGAGTCCACTTTTACGACATTATGGGAGATCTTGCTGTTTTACAAAACAGGACAAATCCAGAGCCACCAGCCTCCGGATTCTCCCCACCTGGTCACAGCACGAGCCCTCAGCTGGTGGGTACTCAGGGTGCTCTACCCCAGGCTCAGCAGCTCAGCCAGCACCCAGGCTGCCTAGCCCTCCTTCCTATCTGTCTTGCCCTGCAGCCTCCCTCTCTGAATCTTCCTTCCCTGAGGTCCTGGGGGGTGAGGGGGGAGTTCATCCAGCCTGGCCCCGAGCACCCCCTTCAGGTCACTCCCCGGCTGTCCTCCAGCCTCTTCACAGAGCCTGCCCTTTACTCCCCATTAAAGTCTTTTCCTGCCCCACTCATCCCTTTCCCAAGTATGGTCCACATAACCGCCACCCCGCGGTGGCCTGGCCTGGGCACCCCTGGAGCAGCAGCCCCCCTGCCTCAATAGCGGGTGGAGAGGGGAGGGGAGGACAGGGCCCCAGACTGGGTCAGAGTGGCCACCCAGCCCTGCGCAGCAACAGCTCAAACGTTGAGGCCCACTGGGTACAGAAGATGGGTTCTGGGAAAGGGCAGAACACCCAGCGGTTGAGGGTGGGGTCTGGTTCACTAACTAAATACAGCAGGAACCAGCTTGGTCAATTTGCAGAATTACAGGGAAGACAGAGTAGAAAGAAAAGCATGCCCCTATTCTGTGTCCACACTTACAAAGAGGCCTATTGTTAGAACTCGCGCTTGGGACTTGGGGTAAACGAGAGACCCACGGAGGAAAGGAGCCCCTGAGGAAGAGGAGCTCAGTTCCCGACTTAACCTAACTGGTTTAATCAATAAACGAAATTCCCGTTTAAAACGGAAGAATCACTGCTATGCGAACCCATGGAAACATCTGGGGTCTCCCTTTTGCGACCTCTCTCTAAGCAGAAGTCCGTGCAGCTGCACACAGAGACTGAACAAAAGGATCCCTGAACGTGTTTGCCCTCTCCTGATTTTACACAATGGGAAATACTTAAAGCTAAGCCCCTGACTAAAGATAAACCGCTGAGATGGAACGGAGGAGGTTTTTAATAAGTTTAATTTGCTCTAATTAGAGAGGTAAAGAGCAGGCACGCACACAGTGCGCCAGGTAACCCTCCTGGGCACAGCGGCGCCGCGGACTGCTCTGTGGCAAGAGCCGGCCTGTTCAGAGGTGGAAGAAGGCACAGGACCCCACGCAAGCGTGAGAACGGGGCCCCCTCCATAACCGTAATGCCCCGGGGTTGCCTGGCCCACTCCAGCATGGGCTTGTGTAAGTGAGTCTCACTCAGTTAACAACCTGTAGTCACCTGCCTTTCAACTCTAACTCTTCTAATTCACCAGGGAAAAACATAATTTCTAAGCAATGAGAAAACCGGAGAAAAATCAGTGATCAAATATTTTAGTTCAGACAGTAAAACTAATTAAGTATCCTTCATTCACAAATGAGCAAGTAAACATTACACAATTTTTACAGATTACAGACCTTAGAAGAGGATATTAAAGCAAAAATATGGTAAGTAGCTCATTTTAATAGAGAACATTTCTCTTTGTAAAATAATCATTTACTCCACATGATGAAAAAAAAAAAAATACTATGTAGTAAACCAAAAGTTTGCAAAGCAACTGAGAGAGATGCACTTCCAGTGTGCTCGCATGGTGCGGTGGGAACGGGAAATGTGTGCGGGTCGTTCCCCTCCTCCAACACAGAAATCAAATCAAATGTCACGTGACTTCTAGGCCCACTGTGTTTTAGTCCAGCAGTTCCGAGAGACGAACATGGCTTTAGTCACAGTACAGAATGATCAAGAAAAATACAGCGCACTGTTCAGAGCATTATCTCATTAGAAAGCAGCTCCGTCAAACATTATAAAAAGAACTTGCCTTTATTTCTGAGGGTCTAATAGTGCTCACAGCCACAGTTCGACAGTGACAGGAATAGAAAGTCCTTTCCTTTGCACAGACAAGGAGTTATTATTTTTTCCACATGGAAACCAGTTTGGTATTTTTAAAATGCATCTGCCTCAACACTTAGACAAAATAAGGCTATGAGGTGCCAAAGTCATGTGGGTACTTGAAATAGAGAATTCCACATCACTGTAAAGCACATTCAAATACAAAAAAAACCAAAATACTAAAGGAGTCAGGCAGAGCAAATGCCATTTGTAAGGATTCAGTGGTCTGTATTCTTGCACTGAAGGTGGAGGAGTCCATAGTTGCTAACTACCCAGAAATTAACAAAGCAAAGGTCTACCTGGTATTTTTCCCAGTCAACGTAAGAACCGAGGCAAGCCACACAACTCTGAATGTCTTTTAAAGTTTCTACAGACTCTTGGAAAGAAAATAGGAATTTTCCAAGCCCACCCTCCCAGTCGACCACAAGCAGCAGAAGAAAGCACACCCCAACTCTCGCAGAGCCTCTTCCTGCTGTCTGTCAGGGGATGCCACTCACTTCTGCTCCCAGGACCACCCATGCGACTGGATCCGGAAAGGCCAGCTCGCTTCCTATAGAAAATGTCACCCACCCATCTCACCACTGACCTTGTGCAGGCAGGTCCCGACACAAGGAACTGGGTGCAGAACAACATCTGAGCCCCACTGTCCACACCCCTCCAAGTGCACAGGAGGGCACCCCCCTCCAGGCCCAGCTGGCGCGCTGCAGCCGCGAAGGAAGTCTCTGAGCGGCTCCCAGACAAGGAGCCTGAGACTAATGCAGCCTCCGACGGAGGGTGGCGTGAGTTCTATTATTACCCCATTATCACTCTGGGATCTGTGCCTAAATGAAGCATGCTTCCTCCCTGGTGCCATTTCCTTTTATCCTGGCTGGAGACTAAAAGCGGATCAATGGGGGCAATACTTATGATGTCACTTCAATTTACAGCAACGGCCCCTCCCCCTCTTTCAGTCTGTCTGAAATACACACAAAGATCAATTCTTCCCAAAAATGGTTAAAAAATGCTTAGGGAGCATTCTTCTTCCAGAAAAGCATTCTCTGCTATATTTGTCTATGTTTCTACGGCAGGAACTGTTTACACTGAACAAAAACAGAAGAAATGGGGGAGGGAGAAATCTCAAATTCTCTCGTATGCCGGAGACTTGCTGGCTGAAATTCAACACAAGCAGGGTCCAAACCAGACTCAAGCGGCTGACCTTTGAAAGTCACATGCGGAAGGCTTGCTGGCACAGGGGCACACCAGAGACAGCAGTTCTCCTCTGCCCCTTGGATTAAAAAGGGAATCCCATAGTTATACAATGCTTTTTACAAGACTTCCCCAAAAAGAACCAATTCCTTCCAACTCCTCCCAGAAAACACCCAACATCCACCCTCAGGTGCCTCCACCACCCACAGGTGTAAGAGCAAACAGTTGCCATTCACACGGTTTTCTCATTAGGGGCAAAAGGAACTGACTAAAGGACACAGACAGAACTTGAAAACATGTCACCCTTCAGACACTGCTCTGAACCCAAATAAAATAAGTAGAAATCTCTAAGTTGTGTAAGTTTTCTTACGGTTTTTGAAAATGGATTAAAATTAAAATATAATTGAGGAAGTTCCTCAAAACAAGAGTTCTCCCTCACAACCCAAAAAGAAACACAAAATCCTGAAAGTATCAGAACGCTGGCATTGTAGCTGCCCCTGCCCACCTCAAACACTAGCAAGACCATGTTAGTATATAATCTTTTGTCATCTATCGTTTTCCTAATGATAAAATTTTTAACTGTCCAAATGAACTGTTTAATAATACGTGCATTGGCAAGTGTCTGCCCAAGAGTAGCTGTCAACTAGGATATCATGATGATATTAAAACATCTTTAGTCTAAACTAGTAACTTGTATACAGGAAAAACAGAATTATGTGAATTGCAACCAAAACCAAGCTGAAAACAAAACTTACCAAAGAAAAACCATCCTTTACAGGTTAAAGCGGAATCTTAACACATTTTAAAGAACTGTGAATTTTAAGTATGAAAGTTTATAGTTCACATAATTTTGGGGACATAAATTTAATTTGCCAGCAAATAACAGTCACAATAAAATAATTAGAAATGAAAATAATTTTCTTCAAAATAAAACCAAAGGGCATATATCTGTCCAGCAGAATCATTATTTTTAATTATCAAACATTCTTTAGTCAAATTTGAAAAAGAACATTCAAGCAGAAGCAAATCTTCGTGTAATTCGTTATACATAGGAAAAAGCATATTTACTATATTCTTGGGAAGCGGTTCTAACAGCTGCATTTTAAAAAGACTGCCGCACTTCTGAGCCTTGGCTTGGTCACGGTGCTCCCAAAAGTGACAAAAACAGACACCATCACTAGCAAACAGCATCCGAAATAATGCACTGGCATAAATTACTCTTACATTTCTAGATTATAAGGGTCAAATTTTCATGTGCTAACATTTCCCTAACTTTTATAGAAGTTATTACTCAAACTATATGCAATCTGACACAAAGAATATTATTTAAACTATATAAAATGCCCATTGGATTTCATAACCATGTGCACACTAATGTTTATATTACACATTTTAGAAAATAAACCTTTCTAAACACTCAAATAGAAAAATCCTAAGTATTTTATAAGAGATGCTTGGGATCTTCGAGCTTGCCTCCCCTCCCCAGGAACCTGCAAGACCAATAGCCAAAGGGGCCAAAGGGAGCCATTCCTTAGCTGAGTTTTATGCTTCTGAAGAAAATCATTGCTCATGAAGTGACCCAGCCCATTCACCGGCCATGACAACAATGGCATGCTCAATGTCGAGCTTGATCCAGGCTTTCTGAAGAATTACAAACACTTGAAAGTATCAGAGAATACTTTCAACTTATCTTGTATTTGCAGGGTTCTTTTTTTTTTTTTCATTAAATCTGCTTCTTTTAATTTCTTTAGAATTAATTCTCTTGCCTAAGTTAATATTGTATTTAATAACTGATATATTTATCCTGAATAAGCATATACATTTTATAAACCTGAGTTCCTAACTTATAAACAGTGGTATTTCCTAATTCAAAATTCTAGTTATATACTACTTTATGACCCTCTAAGGTACATCATATGACTGAAAACTGTCAGCTGGTTTTGTGTGTCAAAATGAGGGCACATAAATGGGACATAATCACACAATGGAATACTATGCAGCCATTAAAAAGAATAAAATGGAATTTTCTGTAATATGCTAAGATAGCAAGAAATGTTATTAAGTGGGGGTCAAGGTTAAGGACAGATGGTAGAATATGTTTGGGTTCGTGTAAATAACTTCCTAGAGATAGGTTTTAAAAAATTAAGTAACTCGTTGAGTCCATTTTTTTCTCTGAGTAACCTACACGAGCTGCCTGGTCTCTTCATTTTTCCTTTTTTTCCTGCCTCCAGCTCAAGCTGAACTATTTTTCTTAAATCATGTTTAAAAAATTTCCCCAAAGTTTACTCACTGGAGGGAAGATGTACTCTATGGAGAAATTCAATGCGGTGATCTAATCTGGGAGCTGAAATCTGTAAATGATTGAAGCGCAGGCTCCAAGGAGGTGCTGAGTGGAAACCAGGGCCTCGAACAAAGCAGGTCTCGGTAGTTGCGGGCAGGCCCCTCGCACTCGCACTGGTTTGCACCTAGAAACCTATCAGTGCCCCTCTATTCTTAGTCATAACAATAATACTTGAAAATAGCACAGATCTCAACTGTTCTGATTCCAATTCTTCTACAAAGAGATGAATGCTAATGCCATTAAATATAAGGCATACGTTCTGTCTGAGCAACACACAAATATTGGAATAATCTTAAATTTTCCAAATGCTCTGCAAATATACATAGAGCAGTGGGTCAGTCCTATGCCCAGACTAACATGTTGTCGCTTACAATATTAAATGAACTAGAATTTAACTGTTTTCAGGTTTTTTTGCAAAGGGAAAAAAAACACAGTAACTGTAATTTCACTCAAACCCAGAATTCCTTCCTATTATCCCCACTATGTCACAATCAGACAGTTTGTGTGGGATTACTTATTACAAATTTAACACTGTTAGTAAATAACTGTATCAACCTTAGGTTCTTCTTTGCAACATATTGCCCTATGTTCCTGTTGAAAAGTGATCTAAATATATATAGAATGCACAAAATTAAGGTGTTCATATGCACAAATATGCAATCCTTAGGAATATTCTGTCTGAAAACATATTTTCTTCTAAATTACAAGTGACTGATTAGCAAATAGGAAAAAAAACCTAAGCTCTTACTGAAAATATGCTCTTCAGAATCTTATGAATAAAAACAGATTCCTCTTCTTTTAAGTTTAAACAATGAGTAACTGAGTTCAAACAAAACTGTGTGTTAACCTCTATAAAAAGAATGTACACTTTTAAGGCAACTCCTTAAAGAATGGAACCCAATGTTGCTCATTTCGTGCACCACCTGCAGCATGCCCGGCACAAGTTTATCAAATTTAAATGAAGGACTTCATGTCCTTAATGTCCTATCCAGTACAATGGTGAGTTAAATAAATCTATTTAAAGATGATTTATACATGATAATTTATATACTACAAATGAAAATTCAGGCCAGAAGTGATTCTTACTTCGAAACTAAAAAAAATCCACAAAATACACACACTCAAATATATCAACTTAAAAAGTTTTATAAACATTCTGTATAACAACCAATGTGGTAGATGATTCTTATTTTAAAAACTAATGGTAAAATAACTGAAATGTCTCTACAACTGTAATCAACTATAATCAGTGAAATCATGGCTCTGCAATGTTTTTAAAAAGCTAATAAATTAGAGTGCTCTAAGTGGAAAAATTCCATACTATTTCTAAGAGAGCTCTTTCCCTTTGCTTTCCATGGCCTCCTTGTTTAAACTTGTCATTAAAGAGTTAAGTTTTTTTTTCAAATTATTAAAATTAACAGCTAAAAAAAAGGAAGTCACAAGCACTTAGACACAATGATACTAACAAGAGTTGCAAGGTAAGAAAAAAAAAACAAGAAAAGGAGGAGGGAGAAACCAAGTCAACCATTCTGGCTCTCAGCTTAGACAAACAACTCAGGCATGGATACACACTCAACATATTTTTAAGCATAGGACATAACTTACAAACAAATGTAACTCTTGTGTGTTTATTATAGTCTAAAATACTAACATTCCATACTCCTGGTTCCTGCCCGTACTTCTTCATAGGCCCACAGTCAAAACAACATAAGTATCTTTTTGGTCAGATTTTATTTTCTAATATTCTTTCCATATTTTCTACCAAATCCAAACTAAGCATAAATTTTAGCCACATGTCCACAACTTATTGTGGTTTCTGTCATAAAGTAGATAAAGAAACATATCCTTAAATATATGTACAGCTGACCACAACTAAAGAGGAATTGTAGGGAGTGAGATGGAAGAGGGTAAGGGGTCAAACTAACTGAATTATTGCTGAAAAACAAAGAAGTTGTTTTTATGTAATAAAAATGTGTTGAGAGTACTATACAACTTACTACCCAACGTCTCAGTGTTCTTTCACAGAATGATTTAAATGTATAAAAAGTATATAAAGCACAGTAGTCGAACTTCACTCAAATCCTGTACACTTTTGGATTTTAGTCCAGACATTTTATATCCTGGATTAATTTTGAAGTTTTATGAGGAATAGAGCAAAGGATTAATTTAAAGATCAGAAATTTGTATTTTTGAAAAAGATATGGACTTAAAACTTCAGGAGAAAGGCAGGAAACAAATTTCACATCTTTTCAAGAAGTATTTACTTCATTTCATTTTTAACTTCTTTTTCTCTCTCCCACCTCAATACCAGCTCATCTGAAGGGAATGAAAGTTTTAGTGAGCCAGCATTCTGTAAGAAAAAGCAGTGGCTGTCTGGTGGACACCCACATGTGGGAAGGGGAAACAAACAAGTGGATGGGAAACAACAAGGAGACCACATGGACAGAAATGATGTCAGGCTTTCTTACCCCAAAGGTTCATGCTATGTACAAACAGCTGAATAATTCCTAAGTTAATGTACTTCCCATCGTAATAGGAACTACTACCAACTAAACAGGTAGACTGAAATAGTATTATAAAAATGTTCTTTTAGGGCAAAACGTCCATTTTACTGCAATGAGAGTTCAGACATTATCATCTTACTTTTCCTGGGAACTCCGCCTTGGACGCAAGGCCCTGGAGCAGCCTGAAGCTGATAGAGGAGCAGGAAATCTGAAATGCGGCCTTGTTTGCTGCCATGGAAATATTTTCTCAAGTGAATTCAAATATTTGAAAGTCACTCAACAGAAGTAAGTCTTCAAAAATACAAAACAAATATGTTTTAGCCATGGGTCTAAAAATCCTGAAAACTGCTAATCATGAATCTAAAATTCTAGTAGGTCTTCACAGGTGCTGGTCCAACCATGATTAAACCCTAAGATGTCTTTTCTAGTAGCAATTTAAAATCCCAGTATTTGAGATTTTATTTAGTTATTTTTAATGGATTCTTAAAGAAATGTCATAAAAATGTAGTTAAGTTTTAGCATTTCTATTATTTTATATCTACCTTTATGTATGTATAATGTGCTCATGTAAGAAAAACTCAGTATGATTTTATTGGTATATGTTTTAACAACACAGAACTTTTGGAAATTACAGGAAAGCGTCTGGATTTCTAAGTTTTCTGGTTGTTAAACTTAATAGAAAATAATCAGTCTATGGAAAACCAAATTTTCTCTCCCCTCAGTATTTCAGCTTAATTTATCTGTATTAATTTGGAATTTATCTTAAAAAAAAAAGGCAGGAATGTAACCTTTTTTTAACATAGGTTTTTAGAAAATTTTCTAATATAATTAAAAAGTAAAATCTTTTTATAAAATGTTTACTCTTCACATTTTAATGGAATTTCTACTTTGTTTTTCACATATCAAAGTTACTGCATACCAATTATAACCTACATATTCTATCCCAAGGTGAAGTTTATTTAAAACAAATGAACTGGAATAACCAGTAATCACAGGATCCCCCAAAAGGAAAGGTGGACACAGGTTTTAAAATCACGAATCACAACCTCACAGGTTGAGAACCGCTTTCCTGCTGATTTCACAGTGTAGGGTCCCAACTCAGACCTTTACAAATAACAGTTGGGACAGAAATAAAAAGTGAACAGGCTGCCTGCCCCCCCCCACCCCCCCCACCGGCAACCCGGACTAACTTCTGCGACAGCCGGTTAAAAGGCAGCTTCTTTCACGGCCTGGTCAGCTGCCCCGCGTGGGTCCACGGCTCCATCCAAGCGCGTCTGCCAGGAATGGAGAGCCAAGACCCGGCCCTCCGGTCGGCGCACGGACCGACGGGGGCCGAGCGCAGAGCGGAGACCCAGCCAACCTGCACATCCCCGCCGGCTCGGCCGGAAGCCGCCGTCTCGGTTCCTCTTTTCCTGCCGCGCGTGTCCTTCAAAGAGCTTTCCTGGGCGCATCAGCGCGCGCGTCTACCTGCTCTGTTCTCCTCGGAGGCTTGGTAAACATCACACCCAAACACCACAATCCCGACGCCCATTGGTAACAAGTACCGGAGCATAAAACCCAGGCAACCACCCGTCCGCAGCGCGCTTCTCCTGATGTAGATGTTAGAGAAACTTCAGGGCAACCACAACGGCCATTCCCACCCAACGCTACCCCCACGGGAGGGGGTGCCGACTGCCACGGCGCTGCGAGCAACTGCGCGCACGACCCAGCGGAACGAGCAGCCCGCCCGCCCGGGTCCCCGCGGCCCGGCTCCCGGCGTGGGAAGACGGAGGCTGCGGAGAACGAGCAGGGGCTCGGGTCGCCGGGAAGAAACCACCCGGTCCTCCTACGAACACCGGCTGACGGCGCCGGCCCGCGCGGGAGGGAGGGAGGCGACTTACTTACGGAGGCTCCCGCCGGGGCGCGGGCCGGCCCGGACTCCTCCGGCGGCGTCCCGGGCGCTGGCTGCAGGGTCCCGCGGCCGCCGCGCGCCGCCCCCTCTCTCCCGGCCAATCCCCGCGGAGGCCGCCCGGCCCCGCCCCGCCCCGCCCCGCCCCGCGCGGGCCGTCGGGCCGGGTTCCCACCGCGGGCGCGCGCGCGGCGCCCCCTCCCAGCCACACCCGGCCCCGCCCGCCGCGCCAGGCAGCTCCCACCCAGCGATGACGCTAATTAGAAGTTTTAGTCTCAGCAGTTAAACAATGTACCAACCAGTCTCAACACCGCCTGCAATTCAAACGGCTCTGAGAACAAAGGCAATCAGCGCTGCAGCAATTTTTCCTCTAATTTACAGAACGTGAAGACTTTCACTACGCATTGCACTTATAATTTTAAAAAAAGGTTAACCTCAAAGGTACAGGCCACGTCACAAGGAAATGAGCATTTCTGTGCAAAAAACGCCAGACCATGATGACTACAACTAACCAAAAATAAAACAAAAACAACCACTGTCTCCAAAAAAAAAAGATATTAAACTTGAAAGTTTGGTCCCTCCTACAAAACAAATGTTCCTGGATCACCTGGTGGAAATAAGCAAGGTGTGCAGAGAGGTGGGGGAGCTGTCTTCTTATAGTTTACAGACTTTGTGAATAAGAGAAAAGCAAACTGCCCAGGAAACTTACCCTTTACTATCTTTCCAGTAAAATTATGCAGAATTTGCAGCGTTTTTAATTCGTCCTGGTGGAGGCTGCTATTGTTCACACTAATATCAGCTGAATGGCTACTTGTTGGTCCAAAGGGGAAAACACCAAATGCCAGAATTCCGTTTTCTGGGTGCAAGGGCAGCTTTCATGCCCAATGACTGGCATCTTCACCGGAAACCACCAGAACATTCCAGCAACACACCCGAGGCCAGTCTTATTTCAAACCTCACAGCAATCCCAGTAGATAAAGGTCACCAGATTCAAACAACAAAGTCAAAACTGCAACTATCCGCTAGAATAACTATTTCAAGGATTTTGGGGAAATTTATTTATTGGGAAAAAGTGAGAGGAACCCTCAGGAAGGGAAATAACCAGGCCTGTTTTTCCCTAAAAAACTAGAATACTCCATTCACTGTTCTGAATATTAAACTCTTCATTTAATTTTTTTTTAAATTGACTTCAGAGAGGAAGGGAGAGGGAGAGAGAGAAATATCAATGAATAGAGAGAATCATAGGTCAGCTGCCTCCTGCATGCCCCACGCTGGGGGATCAAGCCCGAAACTCTGGCATATGCCCTGACGGGGAATCGAACCATAACCTTCCTGGTTCATAAATTGAAGCTCAACCACTGAACCACACCAGCGAGGCTCAAGTTGTAAATGTAGAATGGAATTTTCAGGATGAGTAAAATTACACATGCAAATATGTGCTTACAAAAAGCCAACAAAACAAAAACAACAACAAAAAAAGCCTTTTTATACTTTATTTTCTAGTACTGGTTTGATCTTTAAAGCAATCTGCATCCATATTAAAAGAATTATTGAACAACTTAGAAGTTTATGAGAAAGATTTAGGGAAAAAAAACATAGGCAATGAACTATGAAATGGAGTAGAAAAGTAATAAAAACAACCACTACAAAAATGTTGCATAAAATAGGTTATATGACTCATATATCTTCCCCTTTCACTATATATTTTTTTCAAAAACAGATTATAATTTTTTCAAAGTTTCAGGGAAGTATAGTTTTCAATCCCACTCCATGCATTTACCAGGGCATGCTCTAAAATGACTCCATTTTTAAATGAAAAAAAAATCTTAACTCATTCACTTTATGGAAAATTCATTTAGTGCCTTATTTTTACTACAAAATGCTATTTTTGTTTAGCAGCTAAGTTTACTTCTCTAAATATTAAATGACAAATATCTGAACACAATTTAGCTTCACTGTAGTAACCATTTTAAAAGTTAATCTTTTTTTAAACATGAAAATCAACTAATTTCAAGTTAAAGCAAATAGAAAGTAAGAAGCAATTAAAAACAAATGCAAACATTTTCAAATGCTAATGTGTCTACCTTGCTTACCTTTAATGCCCTGAAAATGAGATGGCATTCTTAAAATGCTTAAATTAAAAAACAACAACACAAAAAACAGGTGCCTGATAAATAAAAATAGAAAAGATTCCCAAAAACTTGTCTGAAAGATGAAATAAACCTGATAAGCAAGCGAGAACATAGGCAGAAAGCTTCTTGAAAGAAAATACAATATTCCCCCAAAACTTATCCTTCCAAAATTCCCCACTGAGTTAAAATATAAACTTTTAAATGGCTTTAAAGTCTTAACTAAATCAATTTCTGTGTACAAGACACCTCCCTTAACATCTATAAGCTTTATACATGCTTCCAAATATATAAGAACATTTAAATCATTCAGTATAATTTTTTTAAAAAAAGAATATTTCAGTTTGAAAAATCCATGATATCTACCTTCAGATGATAAACATCATAATAAACATAATAAATATTCTGTAATGAGAGACATAAAAATAAAAACATTTAACAAAATATTCTTGTAAAAGTAAACAGTTAACGGCGGGAACACCCATGCTGGTATCAATCTCGGCGCTTATTTTAGCATTTACTTTTAAAAGTAAAACGCCATCAAGCTGGTAGTCAAATCTGCAATTTTGCTTTAAACTGAAAATAGAGACCGCAGATCACGATGAGACCACATACTGTCCAGAGAGCACCTCCACTTAGAACCGTTGTCACCAACATCGCAGTTATCATTTCTCATTGATCCGATACTATTTGTTGACGCTGTTTTTATAATGACCACTTATTTCCTCGTTTGGAAGTCAAATCAACAGCCCTACTCCATAAACTGGTTACTTTTGGAAAGAAGCTGTATCCTGGCTTTAGCGCGCAGTCCTCCGCCGGCCCGCAGGGCGGGAGCCCCCTGCGCATCACCTCTCCTCTGCGCAGCGCGGCGGTGACACCTTCCCGAGGCTTTTCAAAGGCACAGGGCCCGCTGGGCGCTGCCGACAACTCTACACGCCTTGCTCCCCACTCGCAAGCACCGTCACCTAAGTTTGATGACGGGGAGACCTACACTGACATCTGTCCCCGGAGCACGTTCTTTTCTGCAAGCAAGAACAGCCCAAATGAGAAGCAGGAGGACTAAAAAATAAGTGCTAGTCCGGGAGAGCTGCGGTGTGTGCAGCAACCTTTGACGCGAGCACTTCTCCCGGGTTCCGAAGCCGAGGGCGGGGAGGGGGCGGGGGGGACCCGGACATTACAAACAGATGCCCTTCACCAAAAGGATCAAGCCACTAGAACCCACCAGCACGGTGCAGTAGGTCCCCGCAGGAAAGACAGGGGAGGAGAGAGATTTAGGGCATCTCCTGTCTACAAGCCAGAGAAACCTAACACAAGAAAGCTTTCACCAAGCAGGTCCTGTCAGCCCTGGCGTCCCATGGCCGCAGCTCGTCCTCCACACCCAGGACCCTCACCTTCACCAGCCTCCAGGCCTTGGCTAAAGTCCACCGTGGCACCAATGTCCAGGGCAGTTTCGTGGTCCCAGGGTCCGCCCATCCGGCAGCAAGGTCAGCAGCTGGAGGGAGCTGGAAGATGGGCGGGGCCGCGGGGCGGGATGGGGAGCACCCATCAAAGAGGCGGGTGTGGGCCCCGCCCCGCCCCTGTCCCGCATTGTCCAGGCAGCTGAGGCCCACTCCTCTCGCATTGCGCGCTGCACCGCCTGGAGCTAGGGTCTTGCTTGGTGCAGATGATCCGAGCCCCAGAATACAAACAGCAGGTCTGACGAGTCACCTGGAACCCGGTCTCATGCTGCCTGGATACCAACCTAGTTAGTAACCTTGGCACAAGCTCTGCAACCTCCATTCTCTCAGGAGCAAAAACTCCACCAGCGCTCAAGGGAGTCAGGAAACACCCCCGGCGCTCTGTCTGTCTAAAGACCCTCTTTCTGTCCCCACACCCACTCAGCTCCTAGATGTGAATTTACAATGGCCTGCCCTCCTTAAAGGCTATTGTGCAAAATAGCGTGTGGCGAGGAGCACCCCCGGCCCTACCCAACTAACCACCAAACGTAAACCAGTTGCCAAAGAAGCTCTCCATTCTCTCCCCTGAGGCCCTCACCAGGCCTGCCTTGTTCAAGGCCCTGGATACTAAACCCATCTGCCCACCACTTTCAGGCCACATGAGTTCCATTACAGCACTACTCTGACCTTCTCTGTCCTCTGACTTAAACAGTGATGTGCAAGCCCCAATGTGTGTGGCTCAATATGCTCATCTCCAGTTCCAATCCTCTCCTCAGCCAGTCAACAAACGTTTCTGCAGACTGATATGAACTGCTAATACCAGCCCCTCAGCCTGGAATGCACCCCCTCCCCGCCCCCCCCCCCCCCCCCCACACACACACCACCACTTTTTAAGAACCCTTCTAGAAACCACTTTTGCTTTCTGGGTTTTATCCTCATTCATTCTCATGTAAGCAGCTCTATTCTACCACATAACAGAATTATTAGCATGCCACTGGATATGCTCAAGTCTCAGCTCCTTGTAGGCCTAGGATTCTTTTTTAAAAATCTCCCTACTGCCAAGTACCCAGCACAGCCAATTTTGAGTTAATGTACTTGCAGCAAGAACCAAGACTCAATCTTGTGCCCATTAGCACTGATTTGTAGCAACTAGATGATGAAAAAAATTTTTAAATAGCGTCAACTTTTAAAGAGAAATTCAAGATAAGACAGTTTTTAAAAAAGCCATACACCATTAATTTCACAGGCAAAGACAGCCATTACAGGTAAATGTCATATCTATTTCAGGGACATTTCCTACGAGGAAGCTGCTGACAGCTTAACCACTGTAGCTCTGCTTTATGCAAATACAGGTGGTACTTTTCTCCTAGAGAATTTCACACATCTGTCTGTCATCTCAGTGGATGTTGCCACGCAGAACAGGGGCACACACTACCCAGCCTTAAATGAGATGACTGGGGAAAAAGGTCACAGAAAAGTCAAGCCACTTAGCACACAAGAACATGTACACAACGGTTAAAACTATGTAAAAATTATACTGATATGAGCACCAAAAAGGATGTTTATACTGTCAAACATAGATGATCATTTTTATTAGAAGTTCCTCTGTGAAGTTAAATGTTAAGAAAAAATTATAGCACAAAAAATTCACAAGACAAAGCATGTTTAATTCAAACAATTTTAAGTCAATAAAACTATAACTGGATCCTTCTTTTGAATAAAGAAATGCCAATTTCCCCCAAACTAACACTATAATTTTTTTGCATAACACACTTACAATTTCTCTTTACATTTAGTGGCTGACATTAGATATCACAGCGAAATAGAAAAGCCATTTAAACTAAAAATACAAATGACTTTTTCTATAGTGTAATAGTGCATATGTGTGTACATGTGCATTTATATGTATTTTTCCTGACAGCAGTTATAACAAACTGCAAGAAGTTATAAAAATCCACTTCTAACAGCATACCCTCTATCTGTCTACTACTCTGTAACCCTATGAACTCCCCCATTCACCACCCTTTACATCATCCACATTCTCTGGTGTGGTAAGCATGGCAGTGGCCACCTCCTGACCCCTGGAACCTGTGAATACATGAAGTGACATGACTCAGGGAAGTTAAGGTCGTTCATCAGCTGACCTGGAGATGGGGAGATGGATTATCCGCATGAGCCAAGGCAATCACAAGGTCCTCATGAGTGAAGAAGGCAGGAAGGGAAGAGAGAACCAGAGAGACAGCTGCTTGAGACGGTCTCAGCCTGACCGCTGGCTTTGAAGATGGAGGAAGGGGCCATGGGCCAAGGAATGCAGGGACCTCTGAAAGCCAGCAGTGGCAGGGAACAGGATTTTACCCGAGAGCCTCCAGGAAGGAGCAAAGGCCTGCCCACACCTTGACTTTAGCCCAGGGAGCCTGTGTGGACATCTGACCTCCAGACACTGCAAGATAGCAAATCTGTGTTGTTTTCAGTCACTGGATCTGTGGTAATCTGTTATAGCAGCAATAGGAAACCAACACATCCGGGTTCCAAGCTCCTCTTATAATCAACACCAATGCTTCTCAATGTTTGGCTCAACCTATGAGGAAAATAAAAACATCCTTTGAAAGCTCTCAGCTACATCTGAACTCTGATCAATTGCCTTCTAAGAGGGAAAGATTTCTTCCAGGTCCCTCTGCTCACCTTCCCCCAAGTACAAGCTTCATAGGGGATTTCAGGCTCGGTTCTAGCGGCTGAAAGTTTGTTGTTGGGGGTGGGTGGGTGAGAAGAAAGCTGGACTGAGGTCTAAAGCCCCTTTGGGTCTGGTTCCTCACTGCCTGGCTTTTATAGTGCCACAAAGGCCAGGGCAGAGCATGTCAATGAAACAAAGGACACGCATGAAACAAAACGCCATAGGCAACCACGTCTTGATCAAATCTAAGAGCGATTCAAGTTAATAAGTAACATAACCCCACCACCTTTTCATGGCTTTAATTATTACAGCCAGTAAAAAATATTCAGGCCATCCCTGTTTAGTGATGTTTTATTTACCCCTAAAGGCTAAAGTCTTCATTAAATGCAGAAGAGTTGTGTTCAATTCAACACATATGGTGAGATCACAGCCTGGTTTATTGTAGGTTTTTCATGTGTCACCCCCTCCCCCCAAACATAATCAATCAATCTCCCTCCCCCCTCCCCCCTCTCTCTCTTTCTCTTTCTCTCTCTCTCACACACACACACACACACACACACACACACACACATACACACGGACTCTACATACACAGCACTGCCACTATAATCTGGCTGTATCAGATTTTACATTTTGCATAATTGATTTAAAAGCCGATCTTATTTCTGAATAGTTTCCCTTACTATTTTTCTAGCACAAATCATTCTAACAAGGTCTGCTTTGCCCCCCAGCTTCCATGCACATAGATCTGGCCAAGTCCTGAGGGCACAGGGCCTTTGGGCTGAGAAGCCTCACCAGATGTCTAAGTGGTGAAGGGAATGGATACGAGGCTGAAGCAACCCACATGTTCAAACAATCAGCACCATTACTTTTTTTTTTTTCGTGGTGTATTGACTTTTTCATGGAACTGCCTGACTATGATGTTTTCCAAAGTTCACACTGTTTTATTTTCCAAAGGGAAACAATTAACCAGCCTTATCTTTTCAGGTAAACTCTTCACTGAGGAATGACGTGCAGTTCTTTATCATGTCTTACGTGAGAAAAACAAATTTTTCCGATCATTTCACACTTAGTGTTTTTTATACTCCTGATTCTCATTACTGTCTGCGGAGCTCAACCAAGACGAGAAGAGCTGGGTCCGCCGCAAGAGAGGGTCGCTGAGGCCCTGGCCGGTGCAGCTCAGTGGATAGAGCGTCAGCCTTGGACTGAAGGGTCCTGGGATTTGATTCTGGTCCTCGGTTGCAGGCTCGGGGTGTGTGCGGGAGGCAACAGAGAAGATGTGTCTTTCTCTTTGTCTCTCCCTCCCTTCCACTCTCTGAAAAGCAATAGATTTTAGGAATAACAAAAACAAAAAGAGAGAGGGATGCGGAGGTGGGGTGACTCTGCCTCCATGACCATGCCACCTGGAGGGGGCACCTCATCAGAGAGACGTGACGAGAGGGGCAGAAAGAAGACCCAGCGCCCCGCTCTCCCTGTGTCTCAGGGATGGAGACAGGTTCTGGGAGAGACTGGGAAACACGGAGTCTCAGGCAGTGGGAAGCAGCTCACGAGGAAACACATCTGGGTTCAGCCCTGCACACTGTTCCTCTAGAAAAGGTGCTTATCATGTGGCTTTAGACAACGGTCAAAGGCTGAAAGCTAAACCTGGCTTTGTGTTTGATCATCTGTTTCATTAGCAGAATTGCAACACCATCAGATACAGCCCTCCTTGGTCTCTAGTTCTCAGAAAACCTCTCCTGGTAGTAATACAATTCTAAAACGGGAAAGAAAATGAATAAAGAGGCTGGGCATTAAATTTTACAAAGGACAGGAAAGTTATGGCTGTTTGACTTCGTATGGACAACTTTTGCTGTCAATGTAGGTGCAAGCCTCTGGTGAAGCCATGACCTAAAGCCACCTGCCCCTGCCCCGCTCTCCCCGACTGAGGTCCTCTGGGACCGAAGACAGATAAGGTGGTGACCTCCTGCGGCTCTGCATGATGCAGGGCTAGCAAGGCCTGTGCTCGCCTCTTCCAGCTCCTCCTACATGCTTCTGATGCTATTATATCCCCAGAATTAAATTAAATTAAAACAGCATCTTTAATATGCTTTAGTTTTGTGTGTGGGGGGGGGGGGGCGGGGGGATATCAATCACGTAGTAACTAAAAAACTCAGCATCCCCAAAACTGCTTTTATAAACGCTGAAGAGTAAGCAGTATTATTTAATCTGCCATCACAGATCCTTGTTCTTGACAATAAATAACCCAAGTGCTATTTTAAGGATTTCTTACAATTAATACCATGAAAAATGAATGACTGAATAAACAAACAAGATGCCATGGCAGAGACAAACAAAACAACAAACGCATACGTTGTTTCTGTTTGTACGGCTTGCCCTAAAGCTTTAGAGAGAAGTATTACTTAAGTAAAATACTGTGTTTTGCTGGCAGGATGGGACTTACTTAAAATTGTGATCCAGTTTTTAGCAAAGCCACAAATGACCAACACTGAAGACAGCCATGTAAAAACACGTAAGTTTGTAGTCTGTTTATCTTAGTAGCACAGTATATTTGTTACTGACTTATTTGTAAACACATTATTCTTAAACCTGCCAATGCAATTTAAGTCATTTAGTATTTGTGCTGTGAAAATGAAGAACTTGCAGTCACCTCCCCTGATTAAAGGAAGAAAGGTGCGGAGGAAGGAGGTCCGGCTTCCTCTCTGCAGGAGAGTTTACAGCCCAGACCTGAGCGACCTGTCTGCAGGCACCATGGTGGCAGCCGGGCACCGGGCGCCACTCACCCCGAGAGCCCCGAGCACTGCTGTCACCAGGTGGGACAAATTCCATTCTTTAAAGCTTCTCTCATAGGTCTTAATATTTCTTTTACTTGGACCTGTGTTAATGGATCCGCACTAAAGATGCAGGCTCCAAAAGCGTATAAAGTAGTCTGTCTGCTCCCCTCCTAACCTCTCAGCCATTGCACACACACCTACAGGTGCTGCATCCGACTTGCATGCATCCAGCAGGTCCACAATAACCCTTCTCCTAACCCTACAGCTGGCCAGTTGCCCACCTGAAGCTAAGCAGCGCCTGGTCTAACGAGAGCGCTTAGATCGCCAAGTTTACTGGAAACCTTATGAAACCTGCCTGGTCAATACATTCACCACAGGTTCTCTTCAAGTCCAACTGCTCCTGTTACCTCCCCCTGGTGGCAGGGGAGGCCCTGATGGGCACCTGCCCCCTCAAAAGGAATGGCTGGGTGAGGCTAATGAAGTCAACACTCAGGGCACCAGCTAGTATTCAGTCATGAACAGAGCTTGCTGCTGGCGATAAGATCTACAAGTTTTTAGAATCATAATGCAGAACTAATAAAAAATACAAGAAAAGAAATCTCCCTTGACAATAAAAACCATCCCCATGAGGAGATCCCTTCTCCTGCAGGGGAACATGGAGGCAGAGTATCCATAATTTGCTTGCAGTATGGAAATATTAATCATTTTGCAACAACAGGAGCTATTTATGGCTGCTTTGTCTTCATTGGCTAGGTTTAGCCACCCGAATCTCTACATAACCAGGTAGTGGCCTGGATTTGTTTGCTGTGGTTACCAAGGGTTATAGCAAACAGGGGTTATAGTATTAGATTTTCTATAATTTTATTCATTTGGGGGGGGGGAGTATGTGTATGTGTTTATATTCAGATTTAAAATTTGCACAAATTGACTAGAAACCGAAGCACAGAAAAATTCACAGCCTAATGCATGTTAAAGTGCAGCTGCTAGAAACAGTTTCCCAAGTACACTCTGGGCTGGGTTCATTCCTGTCTACCCCGTCATTCAAGGGTGCTGGTATCTAGCTTTCCAGGAATCTGCTGTAGTTATACCACCACTTCTGGTGTAACCGGAGAGAAATCAGTGTTGTTTTTTCACCCTGCTTGAATGCACTTGATTCTTCAGGAAACTTAGATCCCTTCCCCTGTGTCAAGACAGTACATATAGCTTTAGATGTGGGTGATGCAGTCCTAAGAACTTGCTTTGCAGTGAAGCATGGGTGGACGGATGGGACCATTTCCCACACTTTCACCTGAAGAGCCCCATGTACTTCCTATGGATCTGAGGTGTCACCGTCCCCCAACATGTCACCTCACTCCTTGTCACATTTTGTCAATGGGGGCTCAGTCAGGATCACTGCCAATCAGAAAGCAGACCCAGATCCACCCTCAGGAACCAATTAGCTTGTTCTGTCAGGTAACGGGCCACACTATTTAGATAAATCACTTGTAATGTTGCCGTAGTTCTCAGGACTACGCGCTTCCCTTTCTCCGAGAGTGTCGGAGGCTTGCAGAGAGCAGCTGGAGAGGAGTGACGGCTGCGGGCTTCCCTCTTTGGTGTAGTGGACTGAACCATTTACTGTCCTAAGATGCTCCTTCTGCAGCCCTTCAGCAATCTCCGAGATAGCCCAGAGCAAATGTTATGCCTTATTTCCTTCACAAAGTGAGCGTGGAAGAGAAACATAAATATTCCAGGGAAAATGCAAGTTAAACTTCAACAAAACCTGAATCCAAAATGCTGTGATTTTTATACCATAATCTCAAATAATAAAACCCTGCACATCCTGTATAACCAAATGTGGCAATACTTTGGACAGTGACTTTTAGGGGCCAAGAACAAAAACATTTTTCAAGGTTATTTGTCCGGCCTATCATTTTCTAGCAATGAACTCTAATTGGCTTTCTGGTTAAAATAAACAAAGGATGACTTCAGAAAGAATTCTTAAGATAAAGTGGCTAGAGGTTGATAAAGGAAATTACTTTTTAAAAAAGTCTCAATAAAGGCTAAAACATGGATTAAAAAAATACGATTCCAGAAACTTCTTAAAACAGTTACTCATAACCAAACTACCAGCAATGCTCTGAGGTCTTCTGGGTAAAACACTTCAAAAGCCTCTATGGGATCTACAGTTTTCATGCCCGCTCAGGCTGCAGACACCTCGTACATCTGCTGTGTTCCAACGGAACATCGGCCTAGCTGCTTCGAATGAAAGCCTAATAGATGTTTCCACTTTTCCAAGTGGCACATTCAGAATGCATATCCTGCCAAATTGCAGTGAGCGTCTGCACCCATAACCGCTGATGGGCCAGAAACGACACTCAGAGCACTGGCTGCCGAGGCGAGCTTGTGGCCAGGCTGAAGAGCAAGGCCACCGGCTCTAACCCCTGCCCCGCGGCTGACTCAGCCTGGTCTGGAGGTCAGGTGGAGCTCATGGCAGCAGCTCTCCTCCAGCCTTCCCTATGCCACACCTGGTAACACCGGAACCAATATCAGCATCCCCCCCAAGTTAAAAAACTCCCCACCACCCTGCCATTTGCTGAAAATAATGCAATGCCACACTTTTGTTTTTTAAAAGCAAGTAAATTCATATTTTACTTTATAGCTAATATATTTAAAGATAATTAGGAAATAAGGAAAGCTTTTATAAAAAAAAAAAAAAAAGACTGAACACCTTTATAAGGGAACAAGACCTTCCCCCTCCCACCTTGCATTATGATTCTTGTCATTTTAAGAATCAGCTACTCTTAGAAATTTATTTAAAATTTAGGAATTTTTTTTCATAAGCAAAAAAATAGGAATAACAGATAAATTCCATCTTCATGCATCACAACATCAAAATAAAAATATTTTATTTTCAATATGAGTCAGTGGTAAGATCTTGAAAAAGTGAGGTCACTAGAAGATTCCAACTGCCCTCAAGCTTAGAGTTAGAGAAATTTGCTCACAGAGGGTCACATGTACATCCTCATAAAGGAAGTCTTAAAAACATCTCCATCACTAGAGAGCAAAATCTGGGGATTAAAACATAGGTATCTGTATAATCTTTGTATTCAAGAAAACAGTGCTTCCAATGCCACAGGCGCGTCTCCGTGGAGTCCGGGGCCACTACTCTCGCGTCCATTTTCTGTGTGGAGCGGCTGAAAGTGCATGGTAGGCGGAGTTCTGGGAGAATGACGGGGGCGGGGGGCTGCCTTTACTGGCAGACATGCTATATGCATTGCAGCTATTTCTTCAAAAATATATCCTGTGAATCTGGTGTCAAAGGGATTCATTTCAGAAACAGCAAACCACGCCTACAGATGAAATTCCTTAGAGATTTACTTCTACTTAGCTCTTCCAGATCTTCCAACCGGTCCTCACTGGAGCCAAACTGTTAGCTCTGGCTATTGACTGCTCCTACAGAATGCACAATAGGGGCAGACTTTTTCAAATCTGACAACAATTAGCGACGAGTTTTAGGAAAAAATTGGGGTGTGATTATTGTTAAAAATGGTTTTCTTCCAAATTATTACACGAAATGCTAGTTATGTAGGGTCCCTTCCCACTTCTCTCCCAGGGTCATAACAAAACCAGAACTGTCTCAATCAGTGCGACCCAGACACTGCAGAGAATCAGGAAGGCCTGCCCGTCAAGCTCCTCTCTCCAGTGGCCCACGTCACACCGTGGAAACAGCATCTGCTTATCTCGGTGTGGCTCATGTCAAAGCAAAGGCCCTCAGATGGTCAGAAACGGAAGCACGCCTGCTCCAACCCTTTCCACACAAATGCCTTTAGCCCACAGAAAAACCGACGAGCCAAACGAGGCCTCCAGGGCTACAAGGGTAGATATCCAAGTAGAGTTTTAAGAGTAGCCACTTTTACTCTTAAACTGTTTCACCCCCACTCCTCATGCCATTTCTGTCCCATTCATAATTCTCCAATGACAAGTGCTATCTCAAATGCTCTCATCTCAGCGATCTGTGTCAGAGAACTCAGTGTGCATTTACCAGCTTTGTCCTTTGGCATCCTGACATTCTGCTATCAAACTGACCATTTCTGTAAGGAAGGAGAAAATGGGGGGGGGGGGGGGGGGTAATGTTTTAATGGGTGTCTGGATCTATTTCCCTTTGTCAAGGATATCTAAAATATAATAAGAACAAAGTTGAAATGACCTCTGCCTACATCTTGGCTTTGAGCAAAAAATAAGAACATGATTATGTTTCAGATATAATTGAAAAGTCCCTGGCCTTCAAACAGGAACCCTGTGAACAAAGCACCAGGAATGTCAGCGCTCGGACTCACACTTCCAGTGGACAGCAAAGCCCACGTAGGGCCTGTCCTCAGCGTCCTTCAGACGGCAGCTCTCACCTTCCGTGGCTTCGCCGCACTAACGCAGCCCACAGCACAACCGAAACACAGCATACACACTGTTAAATGTCCACTGGGTTAAGCGAATAATGCAATTTGATATTATAAATTTCTATTTATAGTATGCCAAGTTGAACTGCTCACACAACTTCTGGCTATACAATATTTTTACCGTTTCTGTATGTAGACTCATTATGTATTTCATACTCCATTAAAATTTCTGAAATGTCACAAAACAAATACAAAAAAAAAACACCCAGTACTGTGATCCACTACATCTTGTGAAGGACTCAATGTAAACCTCCTATTTCTAGGTGTCAAAATTTTCCCAACATGATCTTTTTGGTGAAAGGCATATTAAGTGGATTAAATGTATTGTTAATTATAGTGTCATATAATTAACCTAATATTTCATTTTCAAGAAGGGGAAAACTGGGTTATGGAACTGTACCTCTTATTAATCTGACTTAACAAGAATCACTGGCGGAGGGAGGCTGGCACACAGGCCGGCCCATTATTCCCGCTGGTCTGTCATGCAGAGCACCTGTGGAAGCAAAGCGAGGTAGAAGGGCACGAGGGCGTGGAAGGAGGGGAGCTGGACGAGGAGGCTCCCGGGAGAGAAGGGGTCACCATGTGGGAGGCTGGGGGACCAGAGAAGAGAATGGAGAGACACGCGGGATACTAGGAGGGCATGAGGCACCTGGACAGACAGGTCAGGGGACGGACTAGCACCAGAAAGGGGAACAAAGGTATCAAAAGGTGAGGTGAAATGAGGACACACCGGGCAAGTACGTCAATGGTGCCAACTGTGGCTCGGCGGTAAAGGACTGCCTCAGAGATTAGCAGGCCGGCAGTGGGCTATTCTTAGCTATCAGTGTTGGCGGAAGCTGCGGGCTCCTTCCCCCAAACCCTGTCAGGTGTGCCTCCAACTGCATTTTTTCCAGGTGAAATCTCCTTGGAAGCCACACAGGTACCCTAAAACCAGCCCTTCTAAAAGGAGCTCCAGTGTTCTAGCCCTCGGCACGACCGAGGAAACAAGCTTGCACACATCCCTGGCCTCGCGGGGACCCTGGGACTCAGGGCAGCACGCAGGCACGGAGTGGGAGCGACCGCAAAGCAGCGGCCCAGACCTGATCCAGGCATGTGTCCACGGGCTCGCTTCAGGGAACGTGCATTCACACTAAAGAACGCCTGTGCCTGACTTGTAACCAGCCAGCCTCGGTGCTACTGCACCGTGCCTAGAGCAGCCCTGGCCGCGAACACGCTGCGAGCAGACGGTGTGCTGGGAGAACATCGGCCCCTGGACACCAAGGTGAGGGCCCCCCGGAGACAGGAAGCACCTGTGATTTCACCCTGTGGCTTCTGCGTCAGAATCAACACCTTTGAATGACACTTGCTTACCTGAGAACAGACCTGAGAGGCAGGTATTAAAACCAGTGCTACAGGGCCCGCCCTGCTTCCTGGGGACGGGAGCCCACTCTGGTCCTGCAGGGACAGGCCCTGGGGCGGCGGCAGGGCCCCAGGAGGGCCCCCGGGTGTACCTGCACCTCCGGGGGGTGACCCAGAAAGGAAGGCACACTGTGGACAGCTGGCCTCGGCTAGGCAGGGCCGTGGGTTTTCTCATACACGCGTGACAAAGCATGTTCCCAGGCGCACTTCCAGTCACGCTGGAGGGGTTCTGGGCACCATGCTGCAGTGTGATATCCTGGGCCCTGTGTCCTCGGATCAGGTCCCTTTCCATGTCACGGTGAATACAACAGGATGAGAGAAACCACAGGGACAAAAAGCTACAGGCGACCAAGGAACCACTCATGTCCCTGAAGCACTGGAAAAAGACGTCTTTAGCAAAAACACATGCACTAAGAGGAGTGGGGGCCGTAGAACATCAAAGCCCCTCAGCTGTGGCACCCAGGCCACACACAGGAACACTGTCCAGATAGCTGGGGCCAGACAGTACTGTCTGGAGCAGACAGCACTCCCGGGTCTGAATGGGACACATTTCCACACGAGGCCTAAAATGACATGGTCCAGCCACCGTTCAGTAAGTCTGCACCTCCCGCCCTCCGGGTTCGTCCAGAACAGGATCGAGGTGCACAGGTACACTCAGCAACTGCTTGGCTCCTCATGGGACTGACACCTAACGGCCCCCTTTGGGGTCCAGGGCACGCAGTTCTGACCTCCTGCTCCACCCGCTGGCCACTATCCAGCATCAGCTCAGAGCTGTGCTCCTGGTCTTGGATGGAGAGCGAGCTTTCAATCAGGTATTGGCTCCTATATGAAGCTGCCCCGAGGGACTTATTTCGCTCCACACGGAAGTGGGGGCCTACAGGACATGGTATTCTGGCGTCCTGGGAGCACGTTCTGCTGCCGCATGTTGGGAGAGAGGGGCGCCCACTTGCATTTGATGACGAGGTTTTTAAACTAAGAGCAGATATATGAAGAGCAAGAGCATTTCACTGAAGTAAATGCAGAGAAATCTGCTAATTACCAAAATAATTAATACTCCTCACCCAAATCTGTACCATGAAACGTATTCTGTGTGCAGGGCGTGTGTGCCCGCCCACCGCAGGATGAACTGGGGACTGCAAACGCCACCCCTTCCACTGGCCTGGGACCAAGCCTCACCGCCAGGGTTTTCAACGCAGAGAGCAAGCAAGACGGTCAGAAAAGCCAGCTAGGCCGACAATCACACAAAAATACCAAAGAAGAGGCAAAGCATCAGCATTACACCCCTTCCAGGGTTGATTATGCTACTTCAAAGTCAAGAGCACTTGCATGTTCATAAAAACAAGAACACAGGAGACTGCTGCATATTCCTTAGGAATAAGTTGGGAGTATCGATTCCAGCTTCACTCTTAGAGGAGAACAGGAACCACCCACAGTTAATTGCTGAACAGAGAGAGGCACATCTTCCGTGACTTCCACACTGTGGCTCCACGCTCCACGCACGCGTCCTGCCATGATGTCAGGGAAGTACTCGGGTCACACACAGCCAAAGGTGAAAGGAGTATAGGCGCACCTCGTCTTATGGGCTTCACGGGTGTGTTTTTTTACAAATTGAAGGCATGACCCTCCACCAACAAAAAGACTATGACTCGCTTTATTGCGACGCTCCGGAACCACACTGAGGTGTGCCTATAATCCACAAGCTCTCAGCGCCCAAGCCTGCCACGGTGTCATGACATCAGATCGTAGTCTGCACGACCAAGTTCCCCCCAGGACATGGGGTGGGTTTCAGAGGGATTTGGTGAAGGGACACAGTCACGGGAAAGCCAGGACTACAGCTGCAGTTAAATGCTGAAACCCAGCACTCATCCTCACTCAAGTTATTTTTTCTAAAAGGCACAGAACAGATGTTTCCAAAAAGGCAGAATTTCAAAATCACTGAATTCAATTAGCTTAAAAAAATTAAAAGTCGCCCAAATAAGCCACCCTTGAAGTCACAAAGTAGAAGTCACAAATATTAAAACACACTCCCCTTCTTCTTCTTCTTCTTCTTTTTAATTGATTTTAGAGAGGGGTAGAGGAGGGAAAGACGGGGAGGGGAGGGAAAGAGAGAGTAAGAAACGCTGATATGAGAGAAAAACATAAATCGGTTGCCTCCCGTACATGCCCTGAGGGGGGACCCACAACCTGGGTATGTGCCTTGACTAGGAATCAAACCCGCCTTATGGTGCACGGGTGATGCTCCCACCAAGTGAGCCACACTGGCCAGGGCTCCCTTTCTTTTCAATAATCGTTTTCTCTAAGACTCAAAGGACAAACACTGTAATATTAAGAGGAAGCTGCTCTCTGGATAACTAGATTACCAGTTGTTTTCAATTTTCTTTATACCTTCCTCTATTTTCTGAAATTTCTCTAGTAGACAGTATCACTTTTATAATGAAAAAAAAACCGCTAATTTTCTTGGCTCATTGGGGGCAAAATATGCTGAACTGAAATAAAAACACAGGAAAAGTACCACCCAGGAACACAGAGCTTGATTCCTCTGTGCAGAACTGGGACCACACCGGGGCTGCAGCAGTCGGTTTGCGCTCCAGTTCAACAATCTGCCCAGCTGGAACTGGAGTCCCCCGGGGGCCCACTGGCGCCACCCTGCGTGTCACTCAGACTTCACCAGGAGACTCTCAAAGGCATATGCCAAGGCCTAGTGGAAACTCAAGTTTTCCTATTAGCAGGGGACGTGGTCGTTACAAATGAAACCAAACTAAATGCACTCCGGCCTCCTGCCGGAGTACTTTCCTCAGGAGCTTCCGCCACACGGCTGACTTAATGGTCCTCCTCCTCACTGTGTCCCCGATGAGCTGCTGGAAAGAGGTGCTTATAACCCTGAAATGTCTAAAATATCAGCAACAAATTGGAAGAGCAGGAGAACACTCATTGTTGGAAAATCTACCACCGTTAGTCGGTGCTAAAGCTGTGAGGAGCTGGTAAAGTGCCAGCTCTCAAACCCCGGGTGAAGGGGTGACTGGCGTGATGAGTGGACGGCAGGGAGGGAGAGCCCTGGAGGGTGAGATGCGGCACGCAGGGAGGGAGGCACCAACATGTGAGGGCTCCAACTCACTGTACCTGCTGAGAAAACACGGGCTCTGCCAGGAGCACACAGACATTGGGGCGAAGACCCGGGAAACAGACGCGTGAGATGATTTCACGTCTGCGTCTCACGCCCGTACGGAATTTGGTAACGTCAGCAAGAGGCCGGCTTGGTTCTTCATTCTCGTCTCTGCCCTAGACCTCTCAGCCACACCTCTTCTCAGAACCCCGCGGCTGGTCTCCGGACCCCGGCGTTTCCCGGAGAGGGTGCACTGTGACCAGGGGATTCTGCGCTGCGTCAGGCGGCGAGTTCAGAAGGCTGAGTCCTCGGAATACCACCCCACAGAGCCCATTAGAGAATCAATTCACAGAAAATGAGCACAGATCAATGACAGACAGCTCCCATTCCCAACAATGGCCTGGCAGCTTTGCTCCCTGCATCCTCTGAGAGCTGTTACTGCCTCCCATCACCTCTCCACTTCCCTCCACATTCACCAGAGTTTAGTATCTCAGCAACATGGACCAAAAGCCTGTTGTAACCTGGAGCCAATGGTCTCCTGGCATCAGAAATAATGGCTCACTTTTAAAACTGCCTTGAAATGGAATTCTTAGATACCCTAACACACACAACACCAACAATGGGAGGGGGTCCCCAACACAGCATCCCCTCTGTCGCCTCGAGGGGGACGAGAAGGAAGGTGGTAGAGTGCACTGGGATGGACTCGGTGCTTACAGGCCTGAGCCCCTGTGAGACAATGAGGTGGGCCCCCGTGAACACAGCTGCTGGCACAGCCTGCAGCAGGTGTGTGTACCCTGTAGTCAGACCCAAACGCTTCCCCACCGACGACAAGACTTTCTGAAAGGGCAAACAACGCCTGGGAAAATTCAACAAAGTACAATCTTCCCACATTTACCAGGTAGTAGCATTCCTAGAAAGTTCAGTAAATATTAAAACTGTGCACATAAAAGTTAGGTTCTCAGCTCAAATAGTTTTCACCTGTGACTCTGCAGCAGGCATCCGGCTGAGGGGGGTGGCACAGCCCTGGCCATGCTGGCAGTGCTGTGGGGCAGGCCTGGTGTTCCCGGGCGCAGCCCACTGGAGGCCAGAGCACCCCTAAGTCACCCCATGACGGCGATTCTGCCCCATGAGAACCAGAACTTTACACCAAACTGTCCTCTCAGAACAAAGTGCCAATGGAGACCAGAATAACTCATGCACAAATGGTGTTGCTTAGAGATTATCTGGCCAGACACCAGGCCGTAAGACTATCTTCTCCACGACGCCCTCCCGCAGACGGTCACTTGGTGCCCCTCTCACCCTTCCCTCTGGGCAGGTCAGGTACCCCCTGAAGAGTATTATTTCTACCTGGTCACTGCTGAAACAAACTCTGGACAAGCACAAATTCAAAAGACTAGTGGGCCTTCAGGGAGTGCTCATCCCCAGAGGGGTCACCTCACCTACAAAGAAAAGGCTATTTTCAGACTGCTTGGTTATCACTGGTTATACGACTTATTTAGAAAAATAAATTTACTTGATAAACTCACTGCCAAGATAACACACACCTGCAAATCCTAGAATAAACAAAACTGAGGAACAACTTTCGTCATTTGGTCCCTGCCACGCCCAATGATGTGAGGACCCTTCCTCCTGCAGCTTTCTCGGGCCCTTGGCAAGAGCCCTTAAAGAGAACCTGCACCAATTTAACTGTTTACAGCACCATAGAACGTGGTTCTATAGACATGCGTGTCTACTCTGTATTAAAACAATGTGCATAATCAGAAATATAAACTTACAACCGTTGGTTTGAATAACAGGGAAACTAAAAAAAAAAAAAAAGTCCAAAAAATAAAATCCCTTCTCAAACTAATTGAATGTTTAGACAATTGACATTTCTCTCTCACACAGACACACCTTCCATGCTTTATATCCAGTTTACAAGAAAAAAACAGAACGTTGCTAACCTAGGGAAGGCACGCCTGGCGGTACAACCTGGAGATGAGACAGGAGGGTGCCAAGGACTACACGTTTAGTGAATGCGTGCTAACAACGCTTCAAAAAATTGCAAAAACCTTAAAGTAGTTCCTAGCTTTCTTTGGTTCATAAAAACATCAAGAGTCAAAGGTTAAGGTTACTCCTTCAATATGGCCTGTGGTAAGGATGTGGAGAAACTGGTGGGAGTGTTATCCGGGGTAGCCATTCTGGAAAACAATCTGGCAGCCCCTGAAAAAGTTACATACAAATGGACTGTGTGACTCCCAGGTGCCTACCCAAGAGAAATGCAAAAACTGTGGGTCTTTACAGCAGCACTATCCATTCTGGCCCCAACTGGAAACCTCCCAGGTGTCCATCAACAGGGGAACCGACAGACAACATGTGGTATAGCCACACACTGGGACACTATTCAGGAATAAAAAGGAAGGGACTACTGCTGCTAAGTGGAAGGAGGCAAACACAGAGGCCACATATATGATTCCACTGATATGAAATGCCCAGAAAAGGCAACTCTACAGAAACGGAAAGTGGATTGCTGGCTGCCTGGGGCTGGGAGGAGAGGAGTGGCTGCTACTGGGCAGCAGGGGTCTCAGTGGGATGATGCAGACGTTCTCAACGGGACTGTGATAAATGCACAACCTGGAAAGTTTACTAAAAACCAGGGAATTACATACACTTTTTTAGGGTATGTGAATTACAACTCCAAACTGTTATACACACACACACACACACACAGCCTACAACTGAATCCCTGGGCAGCTACCAAGTGTAACATCTGCGTTTTGGTCGTCCCTCTCACTTTCTTGACTTCAGAGTGGAAAGATGACATCAGGCCATTAACATCATGAGAATGCAGAATTCTGCTATTCAATTTCCTCTTAAAGACAATAAAGGAGCGTGGGGGGAGGAAGGCGCTCAGGGGGTGCAAATAAATCTGCTCTTTCCTCATTACAGAGTTCAAGCCGGTCACGGCCCCATTAGCAGTAGCCAGGAGAAGCTTACGTATTACTGCCTGCTGCCGGCAGGCCGGCTGGGGCCTGGGAATGTGGAGCCCCCTGCCCCACGAACACAGGACCTTTGTGATGGCAAACCCAGGCTGGCAGAAGCCTAAGCATACGGGCGCTCCAAACAACCAGGAAATGGAAAACTCAGGAAATTCTAATACAAGTCACTTACCTCCCAAACCTCAAGGTTAGTTTTTGTTAAAATCAATCCTAATTCTGCATAATGAAAAACCGCAATCGGGTAAACAGGCACACCGTGTACTGGGATGATGCCCAAAGATGGTCTATCTCGCCTTCCCCTCCAGTCATCACACGAATCAACTTTCACCAAGCACCTACTAAGGACACTCACTCAGTGGGACAGGGCCTGAGAGCCAACATGGCCACTTGCTTTGCAGACTCATGACACACTCCTTCCGGGCAAGAAGAGGGACTAGACGGCGGCCGGCACTGCTGCTATCGAGACAGACCGGGCTCTGGGGCCACGTCTGAATGCTGTGGGCTGACAGTATTCATGGAAGGCTGAGGGGCGGGACAGCAAGCATAGGGCATCGCCCTGCTGGGAAACAGCACATGGAAGAAGCAAGAGCAAGGACAAGCCAGTCTCCAGAGTTTCCTGACTATCCACAGCCTAGACACCAATACTGCCCTGCCCCCTCCTCACAGGAGGTCCCCGCTGGAAGCTCAGCCCATGGGCCACATCTAGAAGACAAGCATTTTAGGATTACTTTATACGTCCCTGGACAAAGTTCCTGAACAGGAAAAAAATTCTAGTAAGTATGTAAGTGGTAAGAGGGGCCAATCTGATAGAAACTGTATTTAATTACTTAGAGTTGAAGTTGGTAGGACAAAAATTCATCTTACGAGAAATGAAATGCTGTGGAAAAGAGTCGAAGGCAGGAAAACAGAAATGCTATATTTATCTCCTTCTCTCCCACCACCGCCCTTGAGTATTTCCTCTATTTTGAGATGGCAGCAATAAGACTGTTCTCCCTACCAACGTTCCTCCCCAACTCAGAGACCTGCTGTCAGACAAGCGGGTCAACGGGCACGGTGAGCCCCACACCCAGGCCCGAGGACAGAACCGCACGCCAGGGCAGATGGCACTCACACAGCATCAGTCCAATACGCAGGGGGTCAGCCACCACGCTTGGCCCGTCCCTCCCTGCTCATGGAGACGCAGGGAACCTCCTGGGAAGAAACGGAGGTGTTCCAGTAGCCTCCTCCGGCCCGCACTGTCCCTGCTGCTGAACTGCTGGTCTTTGTCAACAGGGGTAAGAATATTCCAGAACGCTAAGGACAAATGATATCCATCAGCAATGTTTTCTCATGATTCATTCCCCTAGGTCCCATCCTTTTATCATTCCTTCAACTCGACTTAAAATAAATTTCACAGGGGAAAAGTTGGGATCAGGTGGGTAAAAGTGGCAATCCACATTTGACATGAAAATTAATCTACATAAAAAAAATCTTTCCCCATAAAATATTTAAGCATGCTCAATATCCAACTGAGAGGGCGTGTGGAGCTTCAGTCCTTACCATCAGGAAGCCAAAGACAATCCACTGGGTTTTGTCCAATGACCCTTTTAACTACTTGAAAATGATGTCTGATTATCAAATAATGTTATGGCTTACCTACAAAAACTTTTTTCTAAAAAATATTGATCCTGATTTACAGAAGCAAGGACATTCTGCGAAGCCTTTTAAAATCATGCTTAACACATTACTCATACTTGGAGACAAACACTGGGCCCCTTTCTTCTGTGTCTAAGTGGGTTTCTGTTAGTAAGTCAGTGCCTGGGAACATTACTGTTCCAAGCCAGTTCTATAAGAATGGTAGTTACTGTAAACTCAGACCTCCATAGCTGCTGGGGGTGAGCACCTCAGCCCTCGCTTCCGAAAGCTGCCTGCAGCTCTGCAGTGCTCAGGACACCAGCAAGCATCGCATTTCTGGATGGCCAGACCTTCTGCAAACTGACATCACTTTAATTAAGCCCTGAACCCAAATCAATAAAATAACTCTGATGACTTCAACTAAAACTCTCTTTGGAGGAGCCTAGTGGAAACTTTCAACAGAACCTGGAGTGGTATTTGCCTGGGACAGACTGGCCCACTCAGCAGATTCCCGCGTCAGCCTGGGAGACAGGTGCACCCCTAGGAGTGGCTGGGGCCTGCCAGAGAAGGGATGGGGCTGCCTCCCTCGTCTTACCACCGGGGACACTTAAGCTGGCCCATGGATGCCACACACCTCTGTCTATCCTATTGGTTCTCAGGGCTTCTTTGGTTCTCATAATGTACCACGGATGACAAAGGACTTTAAACCCTGAAATGGTACTGGAAAAGCCCATCACCAGTAACAGTAATGACTACTGTTATTAATATTACTAACAATGTGAGCAATGACCCAGAGGCAGCTTCTGCTAAATGCTTTACAGAAACGACTAGTATTTTACAGATGAGGAAACCAAGACTTACATAGGCTTGTGGTCTGAGGTACAAAAGCTAGTAAGGTGTGAAGACAGGATTTTAGTCCATCCGTCTATCAATTCCACGTCCTGAAGGACTAGAGAGGGAGACAAATGTACTTTACACGTTTCCAATTTAATTCTAAGAGCACAGATGACCCCACAGGCATCAGCTGAGGCCATCTCCAAAATTCTATGGAGAGGGCATGAATGGAAACCATACATTTTGGGAAAAGGATAAAAAAAAAATAGTGTCCATCCATAAGAGATTAACATTCCTGGCTAAGAAAACTAGAGTTGGAAAACTGGAGAGGTCAATGGTCTGGACAGAGGAACACTCTCTAACTGTGCTCTTGTTACAATAGCTACTTTATTTTAATTATTTATTGTCTTAAAAAATAAGAAAGTATTGCCCTGGCTATGGGTGGCTCAGTTGGTTGAAGCATCATCCTGTACATCAAAAGGTTGCAGGTTTGATTCCTGGTCAGGGCACATACTTAGGTTGCATGATCAATCCCCAGTTGGGGCACATATGGGAGGCAACCAATCAATGTTTCTCTCACATCGATATTTCCCTCTCCCTTGCTCTCTCCCCCCCGCCCCATTCCTTTCTCTCCAAAATCAATAGAAAACATATCCTCAGGTAAGGATTAAAAAATAGTAATAATAACGTCTTTCCAAATATGCTGGTAAGTTTTTCACAGGAACAGGTCCCACCAAGAAGACCACAGCGATGCTTCTCTGCACATCATCCTCAGGTGAACGTGCCCTCACCCTCCAGGTGCTGGGAGGCCATCCTGAAGGGCAGTACTCAGTAAGGAAGGTCACATGTACTTATGACATGCCGCCCTCTCTTCTCTGAGCAGTGCATGGTCCCAAAACAGGCCTGATACCAAAAATTAAAAACTGAGGAATTACGAATATACGTTCGGAATCGACAACAACCACTTGTGATTATTTTGCTCTCTTTCCCTCCTCCTGTTTAAGAATTTGAACACAAGAGAAAGCAGCAACAAGTCAGAGTTTCTCTCTTCCATCATCTTGAATTCCATCAGGATTATAGCAGTTCCCAAAAAAGTGATTATGAAGTTCAGCAAAACTAAACAAAAAAGATATTTCCTGCTTTCTGTTCTAGAGCCTGGTTTGCTCTGCCTACACTTTTCCCACTGAGCCTCTCCCCAGGATGGCTCCTGATGACCATGACTTTGCATTTTGAACAGGGCGGCTCTCTGAGCGTGAGTCAGAGTCAGAGGCCAGCAATGCCAGCTCTGGAAATAGTGCCTGCAACTTCCCTCCAAGATGGGAGCCAGCGGGCCTGGGACCAAACCTCCCATTTGGAGGTCAAAGGCCCATGAAAGATACAGAGTGTGTGAGTGTGCCCGAGCTGCATGCACATGAGCACATCAGTGAGCCTTCGCTGGAAGACAGGTCAGCATTACTTCTTGTCTGGTGCCGTATGGTTGGGCAATGCTACTGCTGACCACGTCACTGACTCCATCTCTAATAAGGACTCAGAATATGCCAGGAGTAGCATCGCAGGGGTATCACCTGGGCCTTCTCTCCAGCACCTTTCCCTTTGCTGGGAGGGTGCCTTCTATAAGCCTGAAGCAGCTCACTGCCTACCTTCTTTGTTTTTTACCTGCCCATTTTGGGCACTATTCTGTATCTGCCAGCTGTGTTGCAGAGAAAACACAAGCAGCCTTTTTCCTAAACAAAATACTGCATCCCTACTCGCCCGGCCCTGCCAACAGAGGAGCACTCTGGGAAACTAGCCTTTCCTAACCCAAGTTCAGCATTACTTTTACTCACACTGTTCTGGGGTGAAGGAGGTACAATTTGGCCTGCAAGAGGACGGAATGCCTAGTTATCTGGTCACATGCATGTTTGACTTAACGCACTCTGACCGGGTTTCTGGGCCACAAGGGGGGCCCTGTCGGGGCACCCTGAGTCTCCTAGACCAGCAGTGGTCTGCGGGCCACCGGTTGGCGACCGCTGTCCTAGACCACCTTTCCCTACTTCCCTGTGTCTGTGCCCCACAAAACAATAAGGACCAGCTTGACACGGTTCTCCTCACCAGGAACCAAAAGCTGCTTCTCCTCCACACCTTACTTTGAGGAGCCGCCCAAGCAGACAGCAGAAAAGAGCAAAAATGGGACGCACCCGTTTCCAGTCCCAGGCCAACCTTCCAGCCTGTGACCTAGAACCTCTCAGGTTGCCCTGGCCAGTGTGGCTCAATGGGTTGGAGTGTCGTCTGGTACACCAAAAGGCTGTGGGTCCAATTCCCGATCAGGGTACATACTCAGGTTGTGGGGTCATGGCGTGTACAGGAGGCAAGCTATCGATTAAAGTTTCTTCCTCACACTGATGTTTCTCTCTCTCCCTTCTTCTCTCTAAAATCAATAAACACATCCTTGGGTGAGGATTAAAACAAAACACCTCTCGGGGCCTCCATGTTCTCACGCGCATATGAAGTAGGAGCTAGAATTAGAAAAGCTACAAGGCGCCGAAACCGGTTTGGTTCAGTGGATAGAGCATCGGCTTGCGGACTGAAAGGTCCCAGGTTCGATTCCGGTCAAGGGCATGTACCTGGGTTGTGGGCACATCCCCAGTGGGGAGTGTGCAGGAGGCAGCTGATCGATGTTTCTCTCTCATCAATGTTTCTGGCTCTCTATCCCTCTCCCTTCCTCTCTGTAAAAAATCAATAAAATATATTATAAAAAAAAAAAAAGAAAGAAAAGCTACAAGGCCTTCTCCACAGCTGACAACAACTGTCCTGCACAGGCTCCCAAAGGCACTGAAGTAAAACTTGAGTTGTTCAACTCTCCACGGGACAGTCCCCCTCCGTTCCCGCTGTGGCCAGGCACGCTCAGGTACGCAGGGCTTCTCGCAGCTTCGCAGCACTGTCCCTGGCACACTCCTCCTGACCTGATTTATGACTTCTCCAGTAATTTTACACAGCTCCTTGCTGGTGGTGGTGATTTTATTTTCTGAAGTTACCTCAATTGTTCTTCCTGTTGCACGGCTCCAAGATGAGATTTCCACAGATGCAAAAACCGTTCTTTAACAGTTAGAAGCTCAACAGGAACAAACAGCTTTTCAGAGAAAGTCATTTCACAGACAGTTATGTGTGCTAGAATTCACTTTCTGTCATGAAATAAATTAGAACATTGCAACTCTGTCTAGCAAAGTGAACACAGGTGGCTGGGCCTCCCCACAGACAGAAAGGCACTGCGAGGTGGAATGGAGGCGGCCGGTGCCCAGAGGCAAGTCTTCTCAGGATCTGCCTAAGCCCCACCAGCCTTCCAGGGAGCTTCCAACCAAAGCAGTCCGAGCAAACGGAAAAAAGCGTGACTTTTATATTGAGGACAAAAATAATTACGGGTTGGTCTAAAATGGAGCTTCACTAGAAAACAAATCTTATCTGCCACCTGGTGCGTCCAGTCTGGAGTGGGGACAGCGACCGTGCGGTCCACTGCAGAGGACACACTGGAGAGATGCAAACGGAACAATGCCGTGGTGTGAGCAATGCCACGGTGGCCTTTGCCTATAAAGCCGAGAGAGGCAGAACCTGCAGGCTCGTCTACTGCTGTCTTTGCTGCAAACCTAAGAACAGTTACAGGAAGAAACCAAGGCTGATTTATTTTGAGTCTGTAAATTTACACCCAGATGAAATAAATTCTTTCCTATCTCAGTGTCGTGGGTAAGAAAAGGCAAATGAGTGGTGCTCTAAAATATATTAAATATTTAACAAGGGCCAACTGTCTTCACTCCCACAAGGCTCCACCCGTAGGACAGGGTGGCAGTGGTGGTGCAGTCAACATGGGACCACGTTGGAAGCCAGCCCTGAGCCAGCAGGCCTGTGCACTGCAGCTGACGGGCAGCGGTCACCCCTCCAGGACAGGCGCACCCTCTGCAGAAACAACTGGGTCTCATCAGAGGAAAGACCAGAGAGGGTAAGAATGGAGTGTGCTACAAAGATCAAAAGAAAGCCACACCCGACGAGGCTATGAGGCACAGAGGACCCTGAGGCACAGGGAGCCAGGAGTCTGAACAAAAGCAGGTTGTTGCAACTCTGACGCACGAGGACCGTGGGCTCAGTGACTCATTTGGGAATGTTAGGTGAGGCATTTAGATTTTCCACTTAGATGGGCCACTGCCTTCTGACCTGAAATGGAGGACAAAAGCATATGAGGGTACCTGGACACTTTCAGATCCTGGCAAGGAATAAAACCATTCTGTATAAAAGGCATGATTCCACACCCATGAGAAGGGCTAAAATAAAGTCTGACAATACCAAGTGCTGATGATGAGGCAGAGAAACTGGGAACCTTAAACACTGCTGGTAGGAATGTCAAATGGTGCAGACACTTTGGAAAACAGTTTAGCAGTTTCTTAAAAAGTTAAATATACACCAACAATATGGCCAAGCCATGCCAGTCCTAGGTATCTACCCAAGAGAAACGGGTCTACAGAAAGATAGCTAAGCCACGATTAATAGCCAAAAACTACAAAAAAAAAATCCAAACATCAGTCAATAAATGGGTAAATAAAATATACATCCACACAACCTAATAACTGTATGATAAAAAGGAACACGTTACTGATACATGCAACATGGCTGAACCTCCAACAGCTATAATAAATGAAAAACGCAGATCTGCCCGGGCCTGGTGGCTCAGCTGGTTGGAGCATCATCCCGTACACCAAAAAGCTTTTGGGTTCAATTCCAAAATTGATCGATGTTTCTCTCTCAGATCAATGTTTTTCACTCGCTTTATCCCTTCCTCTCTCTCTAAAATCAATTTAAAACAACACATATCCTGGAGTGAGGATTAAAAGAAAAAAGCCAGATCCAAAAGCTAAAGTTCTACATGATTCCATTTATATGAAATTTCCAGAAAAGGCAAAACTATAAAGACACAAAGCAGATTAGAAGTTGTTTGGGGTGAGGAACAGGGATAGACGTGACACCGAATGGACACGAGGGAGCTTTCTGGTGATGGCAATGTCCTAAGACTGGACTGTGGTGATAGCTCGCAACTGTGTGAGTTTCTTAAACCTCAACCAACTGTGTGTGAGTGAATTTCATGGCATGTAAACGTGTATTACACAGAACTCAGTAAAGCTGCTGAGAGAGAATCAGAAGCACTATCTGCAGCTGCCTGCAGGAGCACGCAGCACCCTTTACCTTTATCGTGATAAATCACTGCGAAAGGTGGGTCTTCAACACTGAACACTAAAGCTGTGTGAGGGACAGCTGAGAAAACCAGAGACCATAATCCACAGGTATGTTCTGTGTTCCTTCGGACCGTGTCCTGCTGGTTCTCTTTACTATCTCACGCCCTTCTTGGAGTCATGAGCTTTTTTCCATGGACATCAAATGAAAATTGCCCCTCAAAATTAAAGCATGAGCTTTATGACTTTCAGTTATAAATGAGGCCACATAAAATGACTACCGCTGCCTGTTCTATGAAAATGCCGGAAAACTAAAAACATATATTCTGAGACCATTTTTTCTCATTTTACATGGTTTCCCTGGCATTAATTATCATAAATCAGTTTATTTTCCTGCTTTCATATATATAAAATCTGAATCTTCACAGATGTAAGATTTAGGATATAATGCTCCGAAAAACCAATATTTCTTGACTTAGAGAAAGATACATAAAGTGTTAAATGATTTGGATATACATTGGTACCATTTTTGTAACCCATCTGACAAGTCCATTTGCCCTCATCACCAGAGAGATACAAGGGGTATATATACCTATTTTTTAAGTACCTTTTTAAAAAATATATATATGTTTTTATTTTTTATTGATTTCAGAGAGGGAGAGGGAGAGAGAGATAGAAACATCAACGATGAGAGAGAACCATTGATCGGCTGCCTCCTGCACGTCCCCTACTGGGGATCGAGCCCACAACTCAGGCATGTGCCCTTGGCTGGAATCCAACCCGAGACCCTTCAGTCTGCAGGCCAACGCTCTAACCACTGAGCCAAACCAGCTAGCGCAGTCATTTTTTTTTTTTTTTTTTAAGATGTTGTGCTGAATCTTTGGAGCTGAAAATGTGGGATGCTTTTTTTTTTTTTAATACTGTGTACGTTTATTGATTCTAAAGAGGAAGAGAGAGGAAGAGAAAGAGAGAAACATCAATGATGAGAGAGAATCATTGATTGGCTGCCTCCTGAACACCCCCTACTGGAGATTGAGCCCGCAACCTGGGCATGTGCCCTGACCAGAAATTGAACTGTGACCTCCTGGTTCAAAGGTTGATGCTCAACCACTGAGCCACGCCAGCTGGGCTGTGGGATGCTTTTTAAGTGACAGAACACAACATCCAAACATCACAAGAAAGCGTAGCTCTGGGAAGTCACCACCCTTAATCCTGTGATATTCTCATTTTGTCTTGAAACCAAATTTTATGGTGAAGAAAAACAGAAAGCCACCAAAACTTAATGCAAATAAAAGAGTGTGAAATAGATTGGAAACTCTATGTCCCCAAGTTCAGAGAGAGCCCAAAAATTTGCTGCAGCATTAGTTTCATATTAGTGAGGCAGAGAGAAATTCTAATTTCACAGTTTCAGTATGTTCTCAAGAAGCCAATCTGAATTTTACAAACAGAAGTCATGGCACCCTCATTCTACCAAGTAACAAAAGCTGAATGAACGAAAACAGCGTGCTATCAGCCTGGACAAGGCTGTGGACAGTGCTGGCAGCGTGAGAGGGTGCCTTTCCTCACAGAGACAAACGTTCCTGATGCACACCTGCTGTCCCTCTGCACAGGTTTGATTCTGTCTTCTACTCCTTATAGTTTTTTATTTCTCAACTGTAAACTCTTTGAGGACCATTTTCTATTCATCTTTGCTCCTTACTGAAGGCTTTGTATGTTGTGAATATGCAAGGAAGTTAGTAAATAAATTGTTTAAATAAATGCAGAATTTAATAAAGAATGCGCTATATACAGATTATAGGCAGCATTAAATTTCTGGCCTTGGCTTTCCAAATTATCATGATTCATAAGTGTCAGCAGAATTTCTATGATGGGTTCCAGCTTTACTCGCAAAACATGGATGGATTTATTTTTAAAAATCACTGATTCAAATAAAGACACTAGCACTATTTATATATCTATCAATCAACCCCCTATCTGTGCTTACAAATCAGGTAAAAGCATTAAAATGGACTCGGCTGATTCAATTACCCAATTTCCCACCATAACTTCCAGCCTGCATGCTTCAAGGGTTGCTTTATCAAAACAAGGCCCAGGCATGGAAACTCTAGTCCAGGGTAGCCTCCGGTGACAGGCATCCTATACCCATGACCGCAGTCTGTGCTGCCCTGGTTTGGATTTACCCATCGCATGTGCTTTGTGAACGATCTGTGGTGTGTTGTGTGTTTTATCTTTGAGGCCAGAAATGACGTCTCCTGCTTCTCTGGTATTTTCCAGCGGCTTTTTACATGGACCTTGTATACAACAAACCCAAGAAAACATGTTGTCTGATCAGACTGACTTGGGTTCCCAGCTCTCCTCATTATTTGAAAAGTAAGAGTCCTTGAACTTTTCCCTGTGTATTATTTCTATGTACATATAAACTATGATCATGTAACTAACATAGGATGGGAAACTAACATACGATGGGCAAGAGTGTGAGGAGAATGGAAGGGAGATGGAGTTCTCTGAATGAGACGCGTTACAAGCACGGCTGCTTCTGGCCAGCGGTTCCCACGCGGGTGCAGGCAGCCTGTTCACCGCACGAAGCCAGGGTACAGATTTATTTATTATTTATTGCCAGGGCACAGATTTCTCACAAATATAAAGCCAGCTCAAGTCTGACGGCCCATAAACTTTAAAGTTCCTAACAACATGAAAACAAAATACATTTCAAACGGTTTGTAAGTTATCGTTATTCACATTATACAAATAAGGAAAGGAAAGCTCAGAAGTCAAGTGACAACTAGGAAAACTGACCTACAATGAGACCTATTAAAGGAAAAAAAAATTGGAATTTAAGGAAAAAGATCTGGGCAGCCAGGAGAAAAGAGCAGGTCGCTGTGAGGGAAATAAATGAGACCAGCATCAGATTTTACTCAAGATAATGGATCAACATATTTCAGATGCTTGAAAAAGAAGCTATGAGCCAAGGGTTTTGTCTCCTTGAACTGACCTCCCCTATTAAGAGCACACACCTGTGAAACGCAAGCTCAGGAAACAGAGCCGCCCAGCTGCCCTGAGACTCCCCTCCGGAACCAGCGTCACACCACAGTGAAGAGCAACAAAGGGTGGACGGTGAGCATTAAATACAGATTTACTTGCAGAATTAAAACTAAGCGGTTTCATAAAAGATTCAGTATAGCATACAGTGTCTACATGCTCTGACATCGTAAATGTAGTGCAGCTAGCACACAAAATCGGGGGAGGGGAATAGGAGGAACATATGAGAAACACAAAAAAACGTGCTGGGTGTGTTAAAAGTGTTTATCTGGAAGTAAAAAGACAATATTTCAAGTCACATAATACAAGTTAAAGAGGTAAAGGGCAAGGAAAGGTTAATATCTAATTTCATTATTTCTCACAGCAGGAAACCAAAACACGGGGGGCGGTGGGGGGGGCGGAAAATGGACAAGAGAGCGAAAATAAAAATAACCTATGGGAAAAAAAAATACCAGATTTCCCAAAAAAACAAAAAATGCGGGAAAAAAAAGAAAAGATAGCATGAAACTATAGGAAAGAATCAAGGCCAAATGTTAATTTTGTAATTAATGTAAATTGGCTGAACTGGGCTATTAAATAATAGGATCTTCAGATGAAAGCAAAAGTCAAGTGGAAACTCAAGGAGCGCACAGTGCACGCAGAGGCTTCTGGCCGAGAGCCCTCTTCACAGAGGCAGGGAACAAGGGCCCACGACAAAGCGAGAAAGCTGCTGCCCCACATGCTTTAAGGAAAGTCTGTCACTAAAGAACAACGTAATGAAGTAAAAACCTGAACATCAAAATCTTTCCAATGCGATAGCCAAGTGTGGCTTTATAAGATCAATGTCATTTTGGGGATTCACTCATCTAATTCATTCAACCAATACTTATCAAGGCCACATGTGATCAAGTCCTTTCCAAGGACCGGAGACCCCAGCCAGGCCTGCGTGTCACTTTTCCTGTGTGCAGAGACCTGGAAATATCAGTGAAAGACATGTTGCTGGACTTAAAGATACGTGGAAGTATCGGTCTCCTAAAACAGAAGATTAATGGAAACCATGACAGGCCCGACAGTACACCCACACCAGTAGGTGCTAGTAAAATAATGCATCTTATTAGTGCCATACGATACCAGGCACAAAACCGCAGCTCATTAAAATGCCTCAGATGAGAATGATTGCCAAGTAAAGCCTTTTGTCATAGGGACGTAACTAATGCTTCCTATAAAAGTAACTAAAAAGTCACAAAATTTTTCTCTGCCTGCCTCCCTTTCCCATCCAAATTCATGCTTTATATTAAAATGCCTTTCATCTTCCATGGCACCGAAGAATTGATGGCTGCTGGCATCAAATCTGCTAAAATCAACAATAGTGTAATTACCTACACACTTTCAAGTGCTTTCAAAACACGTTGCCGGTTGGGATTTTCCTAATTTAGAAATGTGTGCTTTATATGCTGGTGGTCTAGGGCTGAGCCTGGGTGAAAAAGAATTTTTACATCTTGCCTAAAGCATTCTTTTCTACAGCCATTCCTTGATTTGCTTGCACCTCACCTACTTTCATAAAGCGTTTGACTCAGTCTACAACACCTCATATCACACTACTGGTTTGTGACACGATTTTAATGTACAATTTTACATGAGCTGATACATGGAAAGCTCTTAGCAGCACAGCGCTTGACACATGACAAGAGTCAGCTATTATTATATGAATAGTTCTCTTTAAAATATGTAAATAAGTGTGTGCAAGGGTAAGTGGATGACTATTCTTTCATTTTCCCCGTTATGCAAGTTGAAAATGGGAAGGACTTTTAGTACATTCACATTTCTCAGAATATTTTTTTAACTGCAGATTCTTAATAAAAAAAAGTAAATCAAGAGAACAGATGAAAATTTAATGGTATAAAATAATACAGATCAGACTTCCTTCCTGAGGCTACCAAAAACACATTTTATCAGCAATTCTCCCTTGGTCCTGCTTAAAAAAAAAGGGTGGAGAAAAAAAAAAAAAGCCAAGATCTTGTGAAACCAGATCCAACTTGAGACCTCGGTATGGAGTTTAATAAATTATGTATCTGTTAGGGATTTGCAAGGAAAAAAAAGGAGAATCACTCATAGGACCCAGTTCCAAATATTTCAATAAAATAACAAATTGCATATTAACAACACTATAATTACTCCTTTTGTTTGGTTTCTTTGCAATTACTTTGAATAAATTACTCTGGCTCCCCCATCACTCAAGTAAGTTGTCATCCGAAGGCACAATCAGTACAACGCAGGACACAAAGCCACTCTCAGACAGGGAGGGCTCCGGGGAGGGCGGCTGTGACTCAGCAGCATCCATAAAGCGCTTCTATGGAGATCAAGTATCAATGAAGCTATTGTGCGATATCGCAGCTATATAAATGTGCGCTGGTTATGACTTCTCACAGGCAAGAGCACTGCTGAAAAGAGGCAAGGGCACCAACGCCCGGGAAAGGCTGCCTGAGCTGGAAGAGAGGCTGTCCAGGCCCCCCATTCTGCTAAGCACGGTAGTTCCTTTGAGGTGAAGGGACCCTTGGTTCAGCCCTCCCTGAAGTCATCTGTGCCACTGTGCCAAGCTTTGCAGCCTGTCGACTCGGAGTCAAGCCTAACACGGTCGCCGTCTGCTATTACGGATTCAAGAAAAAGCCCGATAACTTGTATTAGTCTCAAATATTGTTTTCCAGAAATCATTAACCAAAGATAGAACACACCTTTGCCACAAAAGACAAACAGTAGTAAAGCACTCAGTTAAAAAATTTGCACCTACCTTTATCATATTAAGTATTTGAATATTAGAATTGTAATAAAAGCATTCTCTTAGAATGTATAAAAAGTTTTTAGAAGCAATAAATGTGGTAAAATAGCATAAACCAAGTTGGGTTTTAAATGTAATTTTTAAAATCTTCTATGAGTTATTATTACTCAGACTAAGATGATCACTGATTGCAGTTCAGAATCAAGTGTGTGAAAAGAACAAATGAAATAAAAGTTGAGTGACAAAGCTCCAGAATTTAGGAAGGATATTACCACAAAGAAACTAGTCTGGCATTTTTTTTCCCCTCAAGGACTCAGAAAATAGAATTTATCACGGGGCTCCAACTGAAATGGCCACTAAATACTATAAAGTCCACTTTTGCACAATCCTCTTTCTAGATGTTTCTGTTTCACTTGATATACCAAGGAAAATTTCACCAAATTTTAAGCAATTTTCTGCTCAAGAGATTTGGGCAGAAAAGAATAATTAAGGTGACCTTAAAGGGTGCTCTCCCTGGAAACCACTTGCACCTAGCATTCTTTACCAAAGAATTATTCAAAACTCTGTTATTTTACATGTACATATTTGTTAAAAGGACATGATATTATTCCTTAATCTTTGATGGGTCATTTGTATAATCTTTGACTCAGTTAAAGATACATCAGAAAAAAAACATGTGGGTTCTTCTTCCAAAACCGATAGCCATTTAGTAAAACCTATCAACACTGTTTAAAAGCACACGCTCTGGACGCCCTGCTGCAGTCCCCGTCTCACCGGCCCTCGCACAACAGGCTGGCCCACTCATCCATCCCAATTGTTCCTCATGCAGTTGCTCATGTTCCCTTTGCCTTTCTGTTACACAAACTGTTCAAACTAAATAAAAGGAACTCAAAGTAATGGAAAAAGAAGAATATCAGAATGGAAGGAGAAAAGTACCCAAGGACGGAAGCAAAACAGATGACTTCTGTCATTTAAAATAAAGAAAAACAAAAAACAGTATAAAGGAATTCAGTTATACCCAGGGAAAGCACTAACATATGATGAAGTAAAATGGAAATAAATGTCAAAGAAGATAGGAAATGGGTAAAGGACTGATGTATCTTCAGAAAGATATGAAAATCTGTGGGACAGCACAGGGACCGGAGAGCTACGGGGCGGGAGGGAGGGTGGCAATGGCACACACAGGGGAACAGACCAGGAAAGTCCAGAGAGCATTGCAAATCACTTCTCTGGGTGACACCTCTCATTCACCCCGTTTACTTTATTTCATTATGCGTTATTTTAACCCACAGCTGAGCACAGGCTAAGTTTATTTCGCTTCCCCTTCTGAGTTCACTGAGAAACTCAACTAGTACAGTATTTCAAGTTCCATCAGGCTGTGCCTTCCCTTTCCTTAAGGGGGAATACCAGTATCTCCTGTAAGATTGCATTCCTCACACATAATTGGCCGCCCCGTGCCAGTTCCAGACCCCGGCCTTGCACCACTGCTGTTCTCCTTCCTCACGCAGGTCAGAGGACTGCTTCCCACAGAGCAGTAAACGTCGGAGGGAAAATGCTGCAACCTCAGCAGAGCTGAACACAGACTGGTTAACCGAGTTCACTTAGCTGAGCTGAATCCTGTGTGAGACCTGAAGATGCAGAGACTAGGGCAGCCGTGGGTGAACTACGGCCTGCGGGCCGGATCCGGCCCGTTTGAAATGAATAAAACTAAAAAAAAAAAAAAAAGACCGTACCCTTTTATGTAATGATGTTTACTTTGAATTTATATCAGTTCACACAAACACTCCACCCATGCTTTTGTTCCGGCCCTCCGGTCCAGTTTAAGAACCCATTGTGGCCCTCGAGTCAAAAAGTTTGCCCACCCCTGGGCTAGGGGATGGAGGAAAGGGCACCGGGTAGACACAGGGCACGGAAACAAAGCAGGCAAATAAAGAAAACAGCTAGACCTAAATGCACACCTACCCAAAGTGACTCAAACCCAGGCTCTTCTCTTACAGTAACATACAGTGAATACCACTGAAAAGATCACAGTTTTCATGTAGCAGCAAAATACAGTAGATGCATGAAAAAGGAGAAACTGACTAATCTCCTTCACTGTGGCATGGCAGACATTTGAAAAAACTTACTGAACTCAACAGTAATTTTACCTAGATTACCACTAATAACAGGTTCAAATCCTAGCACAAGAGTGCCACATGACCTGGGTTTGAACACTCATTGCACACAGAATTCCATCTGTATTTGGGAATGGACACTGGGGCCATCGGGGGACACCTCGGCAGGACAGCCTCGGTGCCTTCTGGAACTTGGTCTAAGGCCCTTGGTTGCAGATTGCACTGCCTTTCACCTTGCCCTTGAAAATACTGCATGCTTTGCCTCAGCAAGTTGCAAACCTTCTCCTGGGCATGGCAGAGGCAAACCGTGGGCCAGGGGCTCGGCTGCTGTACAGAGTCAGGAGGAGAGACTGGAGACACCTAAACTATTATTTTCTGACACAACTTTGAAAGATCCCCTCATTTTTCCACCTCTACCTTCAACGCTAGTGAGCTTTAAGCTTTATTCCTTGAAAGGCAGTTCGGCACGTTGCCCCCAATCGACTTCATTTTCATATCCTCTGTAAGAGTGCTATCCACATTTTCTAAGAAGAAAAGGCAAATGTGTGCACAATATCTTCTCTCAAGGAGAAGGCCCAGGGAAGAACTATGTTCTTGGGAGGAAAATTCCTCAGTCTCCCCACCACGGCTCATTCTCAGATCATGGGTGTCACAGACATGGTTACCTCAAGTTCAGATTTTGGTAGTGACGGTACCTTAGTAACCTACAAAGATAACGGCTTCCCCTTCTTTATGCGTGACACCTTATGCATTTGGGCAATCTTATCTTTGGTGTAAAAAATAATAACTAGAAAATATTTTTTCACAATACTAAGCCAGCCATAATTCTTTTTTCTCCTGTGGACATTTTAGGATCTCCTTCATAAACTTACATTTTTAAAAAACATCTAGGCCATGAAAGTTAAACAAACACAACCTACCACAACATGCTGAGATAGGATCCGAAAACTCAAGTCTGTTCAAAATGACAACTTTTGCTATTACTGTTGAAATGAAGTGACATGTGTGACCCTTTTTTAAGTAGAAAGGGGAAAGCTGGGGCATCCCTTTTCACATACTGAATGTCTAGCTACAGATGACTCTACTCCTTTTCCAATCCTCTGAGAAGCCGCCCTTGGTATCCTTAACCGCACTCTGGAACGTCGGTATCACCTTCATTCTGATGTGCTTTGTGCACATTCTCGGACGCTGCGATGCCCATACTAAGGCAACACATCACAGAAGTTGGCAGCAATGCTATCAGCAAGAATTTGGCTTCAGAATCAGGAGTGATTCATCATACATTCTAGCAGCAGAAAAACAACACACGCTATTTTAATCCCTTGGTGTTATCAAGAATCAAAAAGCAGTACATGGAATAATTTTAAAAAGCAACAGAAGTCCTGTCTGCTGTAACATTATTCTTTTTTTTGAGAGTTTTCAATAAAAGTCACTTAGAGAACAACAGACTACTTACCTTATTTCACAATATTTATTACAATAACATGTCACGCTTTAACTTAATACAATTTTAGGAGAGAAAAGGGAGTCGAACTTCTGCAAGGTAACATTAAAATTCTAAATTCAGAAAAATGTCTTGTTTGCGTTACAAAAGTAATCCACTTTTTTCGGCTTCTCTGTCCATATCTGAGATTACTCCAACACCTACACGAGGGAGCGTGCTACTGTATCTGTCACAACCAAAGAGAGAAACCCGACACTGTGGGTGATCTACTCGGAAGATCCCCCCTTTTTTAGGGGTACCCGAACACTGCCATAAAAAGTGCTCCTGGTCCATAGGGCACCAGAACCCACTTATGTCCCACTCGCTCTACTTGCTGATGCTGAATCAAAACTCCATCCCGGGCGTCCTCACTGCACGAGAACATAGTATGTTGATCATCATTACGATGGCCAGCCAATATTTCTACAGAACTATCCCTGTAAATCCAGTCTACTGTAAATTTAACTTCAAAAAAAATGTTCTGTTGTTGTGCCAAGTCCTCAGGGCAGACAGGGAGCTTTATCGAGAGCCCCACTCAGTGCCCTCTTTAGGGGACCCCTACCTTTTCAAACGCTTCTTCGGTCCCTCTCCGCTTCCGTTTTCGGGGTCTCCGGTTCACTCGCTTCCATTTCGCGACCTGAAATGCAAAAACCACAGAGCATTGGAAACGGGACCCCGGTCCCGAGCGCCGCCCGTCCCCGCGTGAAATGCCCCCGGCTCGCCGCGCAGCCCGCCCGGCGCACCTGGGGAAGCCCCCGGCGGGCGCGGCGGGCCTCGGGGCGCGGGGGTGCGGCGCCACGAGGCCGTGACCTTCGCCCGGCCGCTTCCTCCACGCTCCCTCCCGTCTCGGGCCCGGGTGGCCACCCCCACCCGCCGGGGGCTCCGCGGAGGGCATGCGGCGCGGGACCCCCCGACCCTGGAGGGAGGGGCGCAGGGACCGCGCCGCCCGCACTCACCTCTGCGCCCACTTGCCGCGCGAGCCCGCACTCCGCCCCGGCCTGGCGCTCCGTCTGCAGAGGCTGCGGGGGAAGGGGACGGTCAAGTTTACCCCGGGAGTCGCCCCGGCCTCCTCCCTCCCGCGCCTCCACCACCTGGGCGCTGACCCCCGACCTCGCCCGCCGTCAGTGAGCGTGGGAGCGGGGGCGTCGGAGCCCGCGCCCGGCCGGCCCGGCTGAGAGAGCCGGGCGCGCGGGGCCCGCAACACCTAAGGCGCAGAGCGGCCGCGAGCGGCGCGGGGCCGGAGCGGCGGCGCGGGCGGCAGGCGGGCACTGGGCGGGGCGGGGCCTGCCTTAAAGGTATAGGCGCCGCTCCCGCTCCCGCTCCCGCAGGTCGCCCCCGCCCCCGCCCCCGCGGCGCGACGGCGGTTTTATTGTTCTCGGCGAACGCCGTGCGTCCCGGGTCTGGCCGGCGCCCGCGCGCCGCGCCTTCCTGCGGGCAGACCGCTCGGGTGCGCACGCCCTACCGCTCCGGTCCCCACCGCGCGGGCGCTGCTCTCCCCAAAAAAGGGTTTGTCGGCCGCCTCGGGAGCAGAGGTGCTGCCCGCGCGCGAGCAGAAGCGCCCGCACCCCTGCGGCCAGTCTGAACTCGCTCCTCTGGTCAGAAACCTGTGTCCAGATGGCCTCCGCCGGGGAAAGGAACTTTGCTAAGGGAGTTTTTTTCCCTCCGGGAATGCATTTATCCGCCATTAAGTAGGCGTTTTCCAGGGGCTCCTCGGGACTCGGGGCGGCGCAGGTGATCTCTCTGGTAGCAGAAGAGCAGCCCGTGCTCTCCCCGCGCCGCGGCAGCCAGTGCGCCCTGAGCAGGTAGCCCGCGCGGCACGCGCACTGCCCATGAGCCTTCTAAGCAACTCGGTGGACAGTCTGTCTTCATAATTAGAGGAAAGGTTTGCATTTCGTTCATAAAAATGTATGATGTCCCAAGTTTTCCCCGCCGACCCCAGAAAGGCTTTCTTCACGTCCGCACCCGAAATGGGCTGAGCCAGGCTGGGGCACGCGTTCGCTGAGCCTGACCAGCACTTTAACTTTATCGCATTTCTTTAAAGAAAATCTGCCTTGCCCTCTCTTTATTGCTGCTCCATCCTTCTTTCAAGATCAAAAGCTTTAGATCAAAGCCAAGATCAAACTCACTACTTTAAATAGAAGGAACTTTGTCATGGACTCTTTTACACAAAGAGGAGCTTCTTAATGGAGACATCACAGTGGAAAACTTTATGTTACCGCTTCATCCCATATTCACAATTGAACGACTTAAAATTACGTTGATGGCGCACTTCTATTTCCTAAAATAAACAACAGGTCTGGTCAAATGGGGAATTCTTAACTTAGTGTTTGTGTTCCCAGGAATACAGAAAACAAAAACGATAAGATTTATAGTGACCATTTGGTATCCGTATTAGCTAAGTGCTATAAAATGCATGCTAATTTGCTAAAGACTTTTTCAGATATCAAATGTTCTTGTATATAATGTATAAACATCACATTCAAATGTTCTACTGTAAAAAGAAATGCATAAAAATAGTTAATGTCCTGCAACTCTCAAGTACACATTTTAATAGTCAGGGAAAGCTGACAAATGATGAAGTAGATTATGTGATTACAGAACTACCTAATTTTACACGGAAATAAAATATTTAACTATTTAAGCTTCATGCTACTGATAACAGTTCCAGAACCAATAGAAATCTATTACAGGCTGACATGTACCCTGGAGTTGTTTTCCTTAGGAATTCACCATCCCCAAGAACCGTTCACTATTGATGGGCTAAGACAGTGCCCCGCCTAAATGGACCTTTCTTCTTTGTCCTCTTTGTTGATTTATCAGCAATATGAAAACAATGAGTCTCCGAAGAAACAAAACCAAAATAACTTCCAACAATCCAGTAGCAGAAATAAAGATAACTATTGCAAATTATACCTTATACAGCCTTCTATGAAAATCTGTTGTTACACCTGGGGAGTTAATACTTGAAAGCTTTTTCCCCCTTGTAATTCTCATCTGGTTGTACTCTCAATCTCTCTCTCTCTCTCTCTCTCTCTCTCTCTCTCTCTCTCTCTCTCTCACATACACACACACACACACACACACACACACACACACCATCGTTCCTCACGCTATAAATTCCATTGAGCCACTGGAAAGACCTTAGGAACTAAGACCTAGGAACCCCATCTTGCTGCCGCTGACAGTCTCCTTTCCTCCTAATACCCGGCAACTGAAGGTCTCAGGGCATCAGCTGAGCCAAGGAAACCCTACTGTCACTCTGCTCTCCTAACACCTTGAGTGGAGAGGGAAAGTGGCGGTCCATTCTAATTGCCTCCTAATTTGTTTCCTTTGTCCTCTTGCCTCCCCACTCCCACCCACTCCCACAATGCATCCTCCACAGAGAAACATGAATGACATTTACAAAGGAAGTTCAAAAGATCACTTTGCTCTCCTGGAAATGTTTCCTTCTCTTCTTTGCCTGGCCAGACCCTCCTTATTCTCTAGTTCTGATCTGAAACAACTCTCCTCCAGGAAGGTCCTTCCTCATTCCCCAATCCAAATTATGTCACCCCACTATTCTTCTTACTAGCATCCTGTTTATTTCCTATAAAGTGCTTATGTTTTATAGCTATTTACAATATTTTATTTTTTATTAAGAGACCTTATTTTTTAGAGTACTTAGAAAAAATTTACATAGAAGGCACAGAGTTCCCATATGCCAACATTAACACAGTTTCCTTTATTATTATTTTTTAATATATTTTTATTGAGTTGAGAGGAAGGGAGAGAGAGATTGAAACATCAATGATGAGAGAGAATCACTGATGAGCTGCCTCCTGCACATTCCCTACTGGTGATTGAGCCCGCAACCCAGGCATGTGCCCTTGACCGTAATCGAACCTGGGACCCTTCGGTCCGCAGGCTGACACTCTATCCACTGATCCAAACCAGCGAAGGCGGTTTCCTTTATTATTAACGTCTTGCATTCCTGTGGGCATTTGTTACTATTGATGTACCATATTTGATACATTATCATTAACTGAAGCCCAGGGTTTACACTAGGGCTCGTTCTTCGTGTTGTACAGTTCTATTACAGCTCTTTTTAAATTAGTTTATTGAATGTCTATTTTCCAGACTAGACTTTAAAGTTCTGGAAGAAAGAGATCCTGTCCTTTGCTCTTGATTTTTGTCCAATCACTAAATACACTGCCTTACACATAGATGCTCAATAAATATGTTAAGTAACTGAATGTAAAGATAAAGGAACGAATGACTGAATGAAAGCATATGAAATTTCAAGGAGGGGAGTCTTAAGATGAAGATCTTTCTAATTAACTCCTGCTTTGTTTCTCCACTAAAATACCTTAATTTGTAAAGAGCATAGAATTGTGCATTTAAAAAAAAAAAGAGACCATGGGACATCAGTTACATTGCCAAGGTACTTCTAGAATGATCTCTCTCTCTCTCTCTCTCTCTCTCTCTCTCTCTCTTTAATAAAAAGAACAAGAAATAAAGGTTCCTAATTTCCTCATGTATTAACCACTAAAATTATATTTCAAAATGGTGCTAGGAGTTTAAAATATCAACCTATTGCATGACACTGGAAAAATATTAATTCTTGTTGACTATGTTCAATAGAACCTCAATACATGTCTTCTTTTGCCTCTCTAAATCTCCCTTTCTCCAGGGGCTGATCGCAATGAAGGTAGGGTGTAGAGAGAATGGAGAAAGATGACATTTTTAACACTGGAATTCTGTAGCCAGGAACACATACTCTAATAACTATCTCTGAGAATGTGGTAGAAGTACTTTACAGTTATCTTTCAAAAACAGATGTTTTCTATTTGAATTATAACTTTAAAAATACTTCGTCCAGTAGAGATGCTGGTTTGGAAAGGAAGTTGTTCCAAGAAATTCTTGTCAAAGCAGTTCACAATAGTGAAGACAATTTCAGAGGCTGGAGGAACATGCCTAGTGGCTGGAGATGACTTCTGGAGGGAAACCTCTTTTCTGCTTCCTTCGGATTTGTTTTAGTGGAGAGGAAATGACTCCTTTCCCCGGGAAATGACAGTGATAGAGTTTCACACTGTCCATGGCGGGTGTGCTTCTGCCTGGTGATGAGGTTCAGCAGGAGGCATGAGGAGCAGCAGCTCACCTTCCCGGTCAACCCGCAGGCCGGGAGGGCACACAAGGGGCCCTTTAATTGGACCAAACCACTTTGGATGGCAAATCACACTACCCCGGGCACAGCGGAGGGGAAACTGTGACTATAAGAAGTGAAAAAAAACTTTTAATACCACACAAGGTAGACAGGTCCCAAAGCCTTGGCTAGCTTTAGAGGGCTCTCTAGCCAACATATATTCGGGGTGAATTAGAGAGTCTAGCTCTGGCAGGTGTGGCTTTGAGGTTAGAGTGCTGGCCCACAGACTCATGGATCTCAGGTTTGATTCCAGTCAAGGGCATGTACTGGGTTGCAGGTTCAATCCCCAGTCCTGGTCGGGTGTATGAGGGAGGCAACCAAACCATGTGTCTCTCTCACATTGATCTCTCTCTCTCTCTCCTCTCTCTCTCTCTCTCTCTCTCTCTCTCTCTCTCTCTCTCCATCCCTCTCTACTTCCCTTCCACTCTCTCTAAAAACCAATGTGGAAAAAATATCCTCAGGTGAGGATTAACAAAAAAAAAAAAAGTAAGTGTCTACACATTTGGAAATAAAATCAAGGCTGTTTAAGTTGCAAGTAATAACAAGTGAGGATTAGGGGCAAAGTTATAAAATGTTTGTCTTTAAATTTTGCTCTATCATTTAAATGTAACATTCCTTGATGATACCTTGCTAGTTGATTTTAGAAAAATTATATGTAATTTGTATTATGGCCCATCTGCCTGTGTTGGAATGAACACTGGGTTTCTGTCTGAGGAGGACTGGCCCTGCCAAGTGGACCTCTTAGTGGCCGTCGTGAGAGAGCATGGCTTTCTCTGCAGGGGCCTGGCTGGCAGGACCTCTGCCTCTGGGCACCCATGACCCTGAGGCCCCTGTTGCTGGACACCTTTTACAGAGCTTGCCCCGGAGCGGGGTGGGGGGAAGGCTCTTCCCTTTATTGACACCCCCCAGCCCCCCAACCTCCCCCAAGCCCGGATTCTGATGAAGCCTTAGCTGTCAGCTATTGGCTCCCTGGAGAGAAACAGTGCCCCTATTCCCCACACACATCGGCTGTCAGGAGGCTCACAGGTACTGTGTTCCTGTGGCCCGGATCCTGCCGGAGGGCCTCATCCGGAGAGGGCCTTACAGCCGCGGGGCTGCGCCTGCAGGTGCCCCGAAATTCCTCCCAGCGCACTGCATTCTGGTAAGAAGCCATCAGCCTTTCCCGAGGTGCATTATAAGAAACAGCCCCATGAAACCCATCACCACGTCTGCTGTGGAGACGGGTTCAGAGGGTTGTTTGTTACATGAAGTAGTGTTCTTCTGGGAGGACCTGTGGCAAAAACCTGCCCCGGCCCCGGCCCCAGCGTCAGGAGGAGCTGGGCCGGGCAGCTGCTGGTTCCAGCCCTGAGCTCTGCAGTTGGTCCTCCCTGGCGCCGGCGCAGAGACCTCAGGGCGCGGACTGTTTGGTAAGTTAATTCCTGGCCCCCACATATTTCCCAACCAGTATTTCATGTTGCTTCATTTTCCTTGTTTTAATTTTTTTTTTTTTGATCATGCTATATTTTGCTTTGGAAGCTGCCTTACCAATGTTTTGTACAAGGAGGAGTATGAATAAATAAAATATTCTGGGTCTATTTTTTCTTTCTTTAATTTCCTTTTTGGGTGGCTAGGGGGTCTGGAAAAATTTCTGGTTCCAATATATCTCTCCATTAACAACACTGAATACTTATAATATTCAAGGAAAAGGACTCTTAAAACAAAAATTAAATATAATACTATACAAACATCATGCAGGACGAATATAAAAATGTTAACCAACCAAGTGTTTTATCTCTTTTGATATCAAACCAGAGGGAAGGGGCTTAGGTTGCAGGAAGAGGATGTAAATCGGACACAGGGACGGGCTGGTCACTTCAACACACTCGGAGCACTAGCCATGTGAACGCAGGGATGCCCGAGACACCGTCCCTGTGCTCAGGGGTCCTGCGACCAGGCAGTAGTGCACGTGCCAGGAGCTCGCCAGCCTGTCCGGGTTTGAGCCCGGCCTCCGCCACATGTGAGCTGTGTGGCCTCTCTCGGCCTCTGTCTCACAGAGTTGTCAAGCTCAAATGCTACGTGATGTGCTTGCTTCCAAAAGGACAAGAGGAGGAACCGGTTATTTATCAGATTCCAGGCTCCTGGAACTCAGAGGCAAACAACATCACTACAAGTGCAGGGAAGTGACCTAAAGACCAAAAAAGTCCTAAAGTGCTACATGGATGTCAGACCAGGGGCCTCCGACTGATGGGAAGACCCAGGCTGCCCAGTCCGTACGGGCAGAGCCATTGACAAAGTGCTTCCCGTGCCGACTGCTCATTGGTGCCCCATCTCCAGGGCAGAGACACGGAGCCTCAGGGAACTCAGTGCCTTTAGGGCTTCATATTGCGGGGCCCGTCGGCCTCCTGTCTGGAAATGTGGTGCCCTTTCTACTCCAGCACCAGAGCTTAGGGCCACCTAGCGTGACCTTCTCGCTTTAACATACTTGCTTATTATGTAGATCAGCTCAACCGCAGACCAAAACACAGCCCAGGAAATATAACCCCATAACACAGCCGTCGATTGAAACAACCAGTGTAGAAGGCCGGTAGCAGTATATCTCCCTCAACACCTGTCTGACTACAGTTCTTTATAGGAGCTTGGCATTCATGACACTGTAACCTTAAAGAGTTTCACAGGCGAAAAATAAAATTCTGCTGGAGTGGTTCCCTCTCCTGACTGCTTGTTAAGATCGCCAGGGGTTACACATCCCCAAGGCCAGGTCGCACTCCAGAGCAGCGGTCGCCAACCTTTCGGGCCTCACGGACCACCAGTGGTCTGCGGACCGCCGGTTGGTGACCGCTGCTCCAGAGCATGGTGCCCGAGACTCAGAGGGGGTCCAACCTGAGAACTGGTCCCATCTCCGAGAGTGGGAACCAGGCGTCAGTCTTTCTTTAAAGTCCTCCCCACCCCACCCGCCACCCCCAATAGTTCAAATGTGCAGCCAGTGTTGAGAACCACTGGTTTAGATCATTTTCATGATGACCCAACTCTAACAGGTTATTTTGAAGAAATTCCAGATATTTGGCAATCATCAAAATTTCAAGGTAATTGCCACAGAGGACAACCACCTTTTACGTCCTATTCCAGTAAGTGCCCTCGGGCAGATAGCAGACACAGTTCTGGGTAGGCTGGCCCACACGGCATTTCTTACAGCTTACACTTAGCAATACACTTGAGGCAAGAGTAGCTGTGCACACATACACAAAAGAACTAAGAAGAACTGGAAGGTCTCAACATACCCAGGAGGCAAGAATGAACGGCTAGTTCACTTTTTAGGTTTCTGGTTTATACGGCTGGATCCTTGCCTCTAGGAAAGCTGAATGCAGAGCTGACCTGGAAGGCTGTATGTATGAAGCGGTGTTGCCCAGTTATCCCCTCTAGACAATGTTCTAATAATGTCAATGGCTGCCGCCCATTGGCTAGGATTAGAGGACAGTGTGTACCAATGCAAGAGACCCTTCACTGTGTGCAAAAGCTCCCGTGCCATGCAGGACGCCACCAGGTTGAACTTCCTCTGAGTCTTGGGCACCCTGCTCTCACCACATGGACTTCCTTGTTTAGAAAAGACACAGAACATTGATGCTACAGGACAACTGCTCTGGAAATGCCTTCCAAAAGATATTACTTACTAATTACTTAAAATCACAAACACCTGCATTGACATTTCACAGCATGGAAAGCAGACATCCATGGAGAGGTCCCTCGGTCGTGCCCTGAGATGGGCGGGTGTGGTCCTGTGAATAGTGCACAGGGGAGCCCTTTACAGGAGGCGGGGCTTCGGGAGCCTGTGGACCCCGGCATGACCATTGTTCTTTTTCTAGCTTGTCTAATTTTTAAAACTTCGGCACTCAGCCCTGACCGGTTTGGCTCGGTGGGTAGAGCGTTGGCCTGCAGACTGAAAGGTCCCAGGTTCGATTCCAGCCAAGGGCATGTACCTTGGTTGCGGGAACATCCCCAGTAGGAGGTGTGCAGGAGGCAGCTGATCGATGTTCCTCTCTCATTGATGTTTCTAACTCTCTACCCTCTCCCTTCCGCTCTGTGAAAAATCAATAAAATATATTAAAAAAACAAAACAAAACAAAAAAAACCACTTCGGCACTCAGACTGGGTTGCCTGTGATCTGGCCTCCCAAAGGTACCCAATGAAGACACAATCTGCAACAAAGAAGAATGAGCCTAAATAATCCTTCCTCTATCAGATCAGGCGCGCACACACACACACACGCGCGCGCGTAAAATCCAGCACAGTTGGGGGTGGGGTGGCTGTCCCAAATAAAAACAGTATCTGAGAAAGCTGTTTTCCAGAATGTTTGTTCACCAAACATTTAGATCCATGTAAGAGGTGTTCCAGGAAAACAATGGGAAGGGCCCAATTGATTGGCTGCTAATCTCTGTACCTTTTGTGGGAGGTTTCCTCCAGCAGGGGGTTAAATCTGCATTGAATGCTGCCCAGGCCCAGCTGTGTCCATATTAGGACAGCCCTGCTCACATCTCCCTCCCTCTCTGCGAAGCAAGGATCTGTCCTCCCTCCCTGGGCCCTGCTTCCACCCCCTGCGTGTGTAGGTGGGAGAGTAGGAGTGGAGAATGTGAACTTGATCCAGCATTGATCAGCCAAGCAGCAAACGCTTATTGTTCTTTAGATACCAAACATAACTTCTTTCTTCTAGGGATAAGCCCGGCCATTCTGCACACAACACCACTTTTATGCTCAGTAGAGTGAGAGATGGAAAAGAAGCATTAGAGCTTTATTAAACTCAACCTAAACACCTCCTAAATATGCAGAATTTAAGAATCCACCCAGTTAACTTATATTCATATTAACATTAGGTATATTAGACTCTCTTAAAACCTAACCATAACCTGGTCCTTTCTGACTTCTTTGTTCATGAAAAAAGGGGTGAAGACCTACGTCTACTGTGAGCACCCTAACCCTGTGATTTTCAACGGTCTCAGAGCAGAATCCTGAGATTATGGATTTCAATTTATAGTGTAAATACTGTGTTACGTTCACCTGCTCTTCGAGCATTTATTTCACTGCCTTATTCTCTGAGGTTCAAGGGCATTGAAAACCATGCCAGTGTACAAACAAATATGCTGCTGTCTTTTTAAGCGCTTCCCTAAGAATGTGGCTGACCTGTTTCTGCACAAAGCCATGTGTGATGAGAACTCAGACCTCGGTACCCTCCGTCCCTGCCACCGAGGAGCTGTGTGACCTTGGGCATGTCATACACCTCTCTGAACTGGTGACATGGAGAGAACGTTATCTGTGAGGATGAAATGAGATGGTGCATGAAGCCAGTGGTTCATGTAGACCAGTAAATGCTTGTTCTGAAACAAAAGGCTTTCTGGTATTTTGAACCTGAATAATCTTCCAAAGGTCTCAAGTTACTGATTTGTGACCTTGGAATAAAGAGCCTTGCCCGACAGCCACACAGATGTGATGCCATCGGATGGCACCGGCGGCCACACGGCATGTCTGAGCCACTGCAAACAAGTGCCTGTCCCTTCCCAGAGGATGGGTGGGCGTGAGGAAGCAGAACCTCTTTCTGGTCTGCCTGATGAGAGAGGACATCACTCCCTCCCTGGTCCCACACTCAGAATAAGCCCGCTGTTGTTACCGAAGGGTCAGAAAACGAAACTGGGCATTTTGGCGTCATTCTCTGAAGCACCAGCATGACCAGGTGCAAGATGCAAACACACCTAAAACCCTACCAGTAGCTACAGTGCAGTTAAAAACCAATGTAAGAATTAATAACTTGGTCTTTTAAGTTAGATTTGTTTCCTCATCTATAAAATGGGTATAATGATAATGTCTACCTTCTAGAACTGTGACTAGAAGTAAATAACTATTATGTTCAATGAACTTAGCATAGACCCTACTCAATAAAGCGATAGCCTTTCTTTCATCGTGGACGTTCTAATATATAAAACAGAATATCCGGCATATTGGGGGGAAGAGGGGAAATGGAAGAATTGAATGAACATACAATGTAATAGAGCTTTACATGACCTATACATTCTTGGGTTGACCCATTTATAGCTTTTTCAGTCTGCAGGCCGATGCTCTATCCACTGAGCCAAACCAGTTAAGGCTGATTTATAGCTTTTTGTTAGAAGCATTTGTGCCCAACCCAGGCAGACATCCCTCAATTACAAAATCAACCTCAGGGACGAAAAATACAGTTTGGGGAGGAGAGACCCACTGAGAACTCCGAAGAGGCCCACTTGGCAATAAACGCGAACAAGAAGAGTCTTAAAGAGAACGCATCTCTGCTTGGCGGCACAGAGGATGAAAAGCGAAGGCGCACAAGGAGGAGAGAGGAGCCAGCTCGGAGAGGAGACGCACCCTGGAGCGAGGCCTGAGACCTGGGGCCCCGCCTCTCCTCCGGGAATTGGCTGGGGGTAAGGGCGCTCCCTCCAGTCCAATCCCATCATCACTTGTCGCCCGGGAGTCTTAGCCCCCAGCTCTGATGTATTGACTCTGCCCTCCCTTCCATGCATTTCCAAGCCAATAAAGTGGCTGAAATTAAAGAAGAATTGAATTGTGAAGCTTTTGGGGCATAAATAATGTCATACTGGGAAGCCGGGGATAATGACAACCAGGATGCCCTTAACGCTCTTAAGAAAAACCATCTGATCTATGCAGCCCTCACTGCGGTCTGAAATTTCCTTTGACCTACAAAGGAAAATATTTTTAGCATGTAGCACACTTTGTAACAGACATATAAATGCACTGAAAATACAATTTTAGGAAAGCATCTGGCTTTGATCATTTCTTGTTCTGCCTCACCCCAAATAGGTTCTGCTTCCTCAATATGAGGAACACGGCTCCATCCTGCTGCAAGCGGTGCTGCGACCACCCGAGCGATTTCTCCTAAGCATTTCACTGCTGGCTCTGCTTGTTTTTATTTTTTAAAGTGGCAAATATTCTAATCATTTAAATATAAAAACAGCATAAAAAAACTGCTCCTGGAGCATTTGGCCCCAACGATATTCCTTCCTTCAAAAGGCCACTGGGCTTTCCCCCCAGGTCTTTCAGACAACAGACATAAACGAGTGAGTACTTACTTAGTTTATGTCTCCAAATGTATCCTAGAAATAACAGTTGCCACTGTCCATGGAAAATGTCACCTGCAGTTCTTACCAATTTGCAGAAATTTCAAGGTATTAAAAAGCTGTGGTACATTTACACACCGGAATACTATGCAGTGGTAAAAAAAGAAGGAACTCTTACCATTTGCAACAGCATGGAGGGACCTGGAGAGGATTAGGCTAAGCGAAATAAGCCAGTCAGAGAAAGACAAGTATCACATGATCTCACTCCTATGTGGAATCTAATGAACAAAATAAACTGATAAACAAAATAGATCCAGAGCCATAGAACCATGAACAGATTGTGGAATCTCAGAGGGAAGGTGGGGGTGGAGGGATAGGGGGGAGAGATTAACGGGGAATTTATATGCATATATGCATAGCCTGTGGACACAGACAATAGTGGCAAAGGCTTGGGAGGGGCAGGTGCAGGGAGGAAGGGGGTCAATGGGAAAAAAAGGGATGGGTGGATACCTGTAATACCTACAATAAAGATAAATTTTAAAAATAAAAATAAAACAAAACCCTAGAAAAAATGTTTCATCTCCTACTAGTCAAACAGGTTTATCATCTGTGAAACATTGATCTGAATTACAAGCAAGTGCCTCTTCTTCACTGACCAACCAGCACAAATGCTTTTGCAGATTGATTATTGCTTAAGGTTTCTCCAATAATCTTTCAAATAGCAGCTCTGCAGTGGGAGAGAGGAGATGCCCCAACGGGGTCCCCGCAGCGTACGTTGGTAAACAGCACGCGGGACAACACGGAAGGACTCCCGTTACCACGCCAAACCGCCAAACCGCCAAACCGAGGGCAAGTTTCCAGTCTGAGGGCCACTTAGCGGCTCCCAGGGAGGAAAGGGAGACTCAGGACAAGCCAATCCCGACTCTCTCCTCTCAGAGGCTCAGCAAGCACCAGGCACAGAAGCAGGCCAGCTGCCCTCACTCCCCAAAGAAGCAGTGAGGACTCAGAAGGCAAGCACACTTAACGAAATTACACACAACATGTACCCTTTACAGATAAGGAAACCAAGACATAGAGCTCAGGGCTGGGGAGTTGCCAGCAAAGCTGCATCTGCGGTATCACAGCTCGGAGCACCACTCCCTGCAGCGCCCTCCGGAGAACAGCCCAGGGGCTGAGACCGTCCATTCCTGCTCGGTCACCTCAAAACAATGCAGCCTTGCATTTCACGTAGCAAATTGTGTGGACCCCCCTTAGAATGCGACGGTGGCCATGGAGCTCCTGAAGGCGCAGCCGAGGACTGGCCTGGAAAGTGGGCTCTTCTGGACGTGCGCTGGACACACGCGTGCCCGAGCACCAACAAACTGTGGGCAGCTGTCACACAGAGAGGCAAACACGTGAACTTTTAACCACGCGTTTGGACTTGGGCAGTTCGACAATCACTGACTCACCTGACCTGGCTGGCTGCCTCCAGGTAGGATTTGTTTTGGAAAGCAAAGAGGAGGATAGAGGAAACACCCCTTACCTGCTTTAGATTTTAGAAGGTACATAGACATTTTTTTGCTCAACCAATTCTTTTCTCCTTTGTTGCTTTGGTGACCTGGTACGTATTGTCTCATTTGTTTCCATCTTGAGGGAGAGGAACAGCTGTATCTTTCAGAAGGCAAAGACCTACACTCATCTCTGCACACACTCACAGTCATTCTCACCAAAAAATACACCAGCCTCTTGCATGCAAGAAAGCCCAGTATTTCCTATGCAAAGCATCCAGTCGGTATACAGGGCGACCATTAGAAATACCGAATGCAAGAGGGGCATGTATACCCATGGCACATACTCACGAAGAGTCCTGGAAAGGGAGGGTCACACTGCTGTGCACACAAAGCACGTTTGTGCCCAAAGGAGAACAAACAGTCACTAAGTAGATTAAACGCCATCACTGCTCAGGGCTCTCTGCTGTGTTATTTATGATCTCTTCCTGGTTCTTATAAAAGCTAAGGCAAGGATGGGACCGAGCTGATTTGGAGTCAAAGCAACCCTGCTAAAAACACAAAGTGCCTCAGTCACAGGTAAGGCCCATGTGTCAAACCTGGCCCACGGGCTGTGCACCTGGAGGACAATCGCGCTGCTTCCCTTGCACAACGAGCTGGTGACCAGTGAGTGCAGCCAGGCCCCGCCTGCCAGCGGCTGTTCTCCTGCGCTCAGCCTCAGCCCCGCCGAGCACGGCAAATAGGCAAATAGGCAAATACAGGAAGCCGACCTCTGCGTGCCTCCAGGTCCCAAGGCGAGGCCGAGGCCCTTGCGTGCGCCTGTGACACAGGTTGATTTACAGACACCCCCACAGGACGTGAGCTCACAGGCAGCACTTGGTGTACCCACTGCCCCACACAAGGCTTGGCATATTGGTTGAATCTATAAACTAAGCCCTAAAGCCAAACCTTTGGATTTCTCAGGAAGAATATGAAACTGAAGAATTCTAAGAGTTTAGATTGTACTCAGAAATGAGGGAAACTTCCTTTGACAGAATATATTCCAGAATATGATTTTAGATATAATACCTGAGAAATTATATTTGTCAAATTATATGTGCTATGAGATCCTTGTTTTTGTTTTTGTTTTTAATATCAGTAAACGCAGTTGCCATAATGTGCTGTGCTTTTGGGACTCTAATAACCTGGCTGTTATACTTGTCCATGGTTGGACTCACTCTCTGAGTGACTAAGTTTAGATAATTTAGATAATCTAAAGTAATTGCAGATTCTATCTATGGGTCAGAGCCTCCTTAGGGGCCCTTATTCAGCAGGTGTGGGCTGAGTCCAGGCTGGTAGTTTAAACAGCTTCTTGGATGGCTCCGGTGAACAGGGCTGGGCCTAGCTGGCCAGGTGGCCCGCGGCCTCGCGCCCAGCCTGCCGAGATATGCTTCTAGAAAGCATCCAGCCTTACTTCCTCATTAAACCCGTATGTGCACAGGCCACTACCATCCACCTCCGCCAGCTGGATTGAGCCAAACCGACTTCAAAACTAGTGGTTCCAGCTTCCTTTTCCTTCTGTTTAAAGCAGAGCAACAGGTTTATCCTGAATCCACCAAGCAAATACTGGGTTTCTCTCCACAGGTACAAAGACCACCTCGAGGAGAGGAAACACTAACATGCTCATTGTGCACGTGAGTCTGGTCTTTCTGGATCTGTCTGAGGTTCCAGTTCTTTCTGGAATCAGGTTTTAGAAGGGAGAGAGAGAGAGGGCACCACAGGAAACATCTCCTGTTTCATCATGGGCCTTGCGCTGTGAGAGGCCAGCCCGTCCGGACGGTGTTGAACGAGAAGCCCAGCACGGACCTTCAGTACCAACTTCTCTCTGGGAGGATGCACCCCGTTTCTTGTCACTGCCTGGCAGTGCACCGCACTGAGAAGTCTGTGGGAAAGGCAGGTGCTTGCAGAGACGGTGAGTGACTGTGGCGGCTCCTCGCCATGGCAGGCCTCGCCCCCATGAGGCCGGAGGCCTGGTGTTGTACCTCTAAGGACCTCTGACAAAGTGTTCAGTCACATAGAGGGTGAGTCCAGCCATGGACAAATATAACAGCCAGATTATTAGGGCCCCAAAAGCACAGCACATCGTGGCAACTGCTTTTACTGATATAAAAGAACCAAGGATCTCACAGCACATATAATTTGAAAAATATAATTTCTCTGGTTTTTGCAAAATAAGTAGTCTCCACTTTCTTGAATGACCATTAGATGTAGAATTCCTCTAGGCTCCGCTGAGACTGAGTATCCTAATGGGCCTTAGAATCACGTTGCTGATATTACCTAACCTGTGCTAAAAGACGCCTGCTCGGTGCTAAGAGCTCCAGTGACTGAACACCTTACATCAGATCAAGTTCCCTCAACTGTGTGACTACGGCATTTTCCCTTACCAGACTGAAAAGTTTTCCATCATTTGCTTGTGTGGCCTTTGGCCATTTGAAGGTGTCAGCTTGGAAAGAAGTGGCATTTTCCAGGCGACACGGTCACCTGCTGTTCTACGTTCCGATCAGGAGCAAGTCTGGGAGCTGGAGTTGATGGCTGCCTATTTCCAGGACACTGAGACTGGCCAGGACCCGGCTTCTCTGTGCTTCTCTCTGCCACTGCTGCCCAGGATTTTGCCATCTAATGGCTGCTGAACACTTTTCCCAAAGAGTAGAAAGAAGACACACAAGGGCTGTGAGGGTCACGGGCGCCAGAGTGCCACCTGTTAGTACCTCAGGGCACAGGCCGCCTGGGAGTTGAAGAGCCCAAGCGGGGCTGGCGATGAATCACGCTGCTCTGGGTGACTGTGGGGTCGAGCCCACCCCTCCGCGGAGCGGGCAGAGAGGGCAGGGTGGCTATGGAATGGCCAGCTCTCTTTCTCCATAGGTTTGAAAAAACACAGGTGCCCATTCGGCGGTGACTCTAAGGCAGGGGCCCTCAAACTTTTTAAACAGGGGGCCAGTTCACTGTCCCTCAGACCGTTGGAGGGCCGGACTATGGTTTAAAAAAAAAAAACTATGAACAAATTCCTATGCACACAGCGGCAGCAAAAACACCCAGCGGGCCGGATAAATGTTTTCGGTGGGCCGCATGTGGCCCGAGGCCGTAGTTTGAGGACCCCTGCTCTAAGGCATTATGCACTCAGGTTTTAATTCAACTACTAGCCTTAGAGCAGCACCGCCCAGTAGGAACATATGCCGGCCACATTTTTCATTTACAATTTCCTAGCTGCCATGTTTAAAAAGTAAGGTATAGCAGCTAAAATGAATTTTAATAATATGTTTTATTGGGCATATAAACATTGGGTTATGATGTGTCCAAAATATTATGATGTAAGCAATAATTTAAAAATGATTAATGAGATATATTACCTTCATTTTTTTTTTGTACTAAGTCTTCTAAATCGGATGTGTTCTCACAGTTCATCTCAATTTGGATGCTAAGTTTTAATCAGAAATGGTTGGTCTGTATTTGATTTCATGAAATTTACAGCTGAAAAAGTGGATTTCATTCACATACCTAAGTTACTCCAAAAAATAAATGGATTACTAGGTTTTAACGTAAATTGAGATTAAATTAAGTTAAAAATTAAACTCTCCAGGTGCACTAGTTTTCAAGTGCTTAATAACCACATGTGACTTGGTGGCTGCATGCAGAGCAGTGAGTCCGAGATCGGCCCTGTACATCACAGCAGGTAAGGCAAGGATGATTGGACACAACCCTTATTCCTGGGGGTGAGGGATGGGATGTATGAGACACATGTACAAACTGCAACAATATAAAACAGGATATTATACTTGAGAAATGCAGAGAAAGGAAAGCATTCATTCCAAGGAGAGAGAAAGTCACATACAAAGGAAGGTTGGTGTGGAAACTCACTAATACCTGTTGACTGTGATTATGGTTGGGCATATGCTTAGGAGTGGAGCGAATGGAGTTTAAAAGGCTACCTTGGGGCATTTCTGCTGACCGCCTGAAACAGCAGGCTAACGGGCATGCTCCACAGGCACTGCTGACGAGGAACGGGTTTCTGGTGAGGACAGGTCTGAGCTGTTGGGGAAGACTCGCTTCCATTGCCGTGGACAGTGATGGAGGGGGACAGCCTGGCAGCTAAAAGACCAATTAGCTACGGCACTAGTTAGAGCTAAATATGAAAAACTGGGGGAGGCGCCAGGAAAGACAATCAGAAAATGAATAAATATGTACATAAGATGATCAGGATGTGGGCAGGGAATCAAAGAAAGGGAGGAGTCGGAGAGCTCTGGAGCAATAAAAATACAAAGTACAGAAGAAAGGCTGGATGGGCAGTTATTTCTAATGTATTTGCATGTAAAACTTATAAGAAGATTGGAATATACACATATGTGGGTTGGAGTGGTGGAGACCTTTGGCAGAGATAAAAAGAAATAAAAATCTATTTATAGAACTGTCAATTTAGCAGAACGGGCAACTTTCTTAGGAACTGGGGGTGGGGGGGTGGGGGGGCAGGTTTGAGTAAATTAAATTGTTACTATTTATTAGGCTTTGCAACTGTTAAAAATTATTGCTCTTGAATTGCATTGAGGAATATGGGAAACTACTTAAGATATTTACTTTGTGTTATGCTTTCATTTATTTTTGAAGAAAAGCTCTAACTCTAAAATCTTAGGAAGTTCCTGAACCACCCCAGTTTTGTTTTTTAAATATATATTTTTTTATTTCAGAGAGGAAGGGAGAGGGAGAGAGAGAGAGAAGCATCAATGATAAGAGAGGATCATTGATTGCCTGCCTCCTGCACGCCCCCTACTGGGGGTCGAGCCCCCAACCCTGGCATGTGCCCTTGACCAGGAATCAAACCCGGGACCTTTTAGTCCGAGGGCTGACACTCTATCCACTGAGTCAAACAGGCTAGGGCAGTGGTCGGCAAACTGCAGCTCGGCAAACAGCGGCTCACGAGCCACATGCGGCTCTTTGGCCCCTTGAGTGTGGCTCTTCCACAAAATACCGACTTCTGCATAAGGGCCACGAAGTTTCAATCACACTGTACATGCGTGCCCGCACGTGGTATTTTGTGGAAGAGCCACACTGAAGGGGCCAAAGAGCCGCATGTGGCTCGCGAGCCACAGTTTGCCAAACACGGGGCTAGGGCGAACCACCCCAGTTTTACATCTAGCCCTTAGGAGCACATGGCAGGGCTGGTGAAGCACAGGCCTCAGTACCAAACCCCATTAACCGTAATGCAAACCTCACAGCGCACAAAGGCTCACCTCCTAATGTTCTTCATGTTCCTTTGCTGTGCTTTCCTAGGTGACTATTTACTGTAGAATATTAAATGTAAGACTCCTTTTTTTTATAATACAAAGTAAAGTGACCTATAATTTCCTGCTTCTAAAATGGGCAAGGTACGGAAGATAGTTTTTATTCTTCAGCTAGTTAGCATTCTGGGTAATCAGGCAAACACAACGATCATCACAACCCAGAGCACAATGGAATAAAATCTAATATCTTGTAAAATGATTATGACAACACAAGTATAGGAAATTGATTTTTTTTCTGTTATATTTTAAAAGTCTAATAATTGCTCTTTTTAAAAATTTTCCAGAAGATCACACAACTGACCTATGGACCATTTTCTAAAAATCCTCCCCCCACGTCCCCTTGGCAAGCATCCGTTAGTTCCCTGTGAGTCTGTTTCTGTTTTATTTGTTTATTCATTTGTTTTGATTTTTAGATTCCACATATAAGTGAAATCATGTGGCATTTGTCTTTCTGACTTATTTTATAGCACAATACCCTCTATGTCCATCCATGTTGTCAAAAATGGCAAGACTTCATTCTATTTTATGGCTGAGTTAATATTCCATTGCATATACACCATATCTTTATCCATTCATCTATCAATAGACACTTAGGTTGCCGCCATATCTTGGCTATTGTAAATAATGTTGCAATGGACATAGGGATACATATATCTTTTAAAATTAGTGCTTATGTTTTCTTTGGATAATATCCAAACGTGGAATTGCTATATCAAGTGGCAGCTTTATTTTTAATAATTTGAGGAACTTCCATACTGCTTTCTACAGTGGCTGCAACAATTTACAATCCATCAACAGTGCATGAGAGTTCCCTTTTTTCTCCACATTCTCGCCAGCACTTGCTATTTGTTGATTTATTGGTGACAGCCATTCTGACAGGTGTGAGGTGATACCTCATTGTGGTTTTAATTTGCATTTCCCTCATGATTAGTGACAGTGAGCATCTTTTCATTTGTCTGATGGCCATCTGTATGTCTTCTTTGGAGAAGTGTCTATTCAGGTCCTCTGCCCATTTTTAAATTGGATTGGGCTTTTATCAGTGTTAAGTTGTATAAGTTCCTCATATATTTTGGATATTAACCCCTTACCAGAAGTATCATTGGCAAATATCTTCTCCCATTCAGTGGGTTGTTTTTACATTTTGTTGATGGTTTCCTTTGCTGTGCAAAAACTCTCTAGTTTGATGTAGTCTCATTTGTTTATTATTTTCTTTCGTTGCCCTTGCCCCAAAAGTTATTGCCAGGAATAATGTTGAAGAATTCACTGCCTATTTTTTCTCCTGGGAGTTTGATGGTTTCAGGTCTTACATTTAAATCTCATTACATTTAAACTGATGTAAATGAGTTTATTTTTGTATGTGGTAAGAGAATGTGGTCCAAAACTGAACAGACACATGTCCTGTTTTCCCTACACCACTTGCTTCAGGTGTATTTTTAAGTGAAGACTTCCAGTTGTGTTTTGAATATGCTGTGGAGCCTGGACACAGACACGTGTGGCAGGAAGATGCGAACTGTGATCAGCGTGGCTTCCTCTGGTGGGTGCGACTGAAGGGCCAGGCCTTTGACGCTGTGTATTTTGCTCCTGCTTGAACTGGCTACAGAGGAGATATTATTTTTATTTTTAAAAAGGGAGACAAAGAAAAGGGTAAACTACATATTCGTATCGGAAAAGGACTGAAAGGATTAATTTTAAAAACTATCTCTGGGTCATTTTTATTTTATTACGAACTTCTTTATATTCCAAAATACATATGTAATACTTCTATAATCAGAAAAAAAAGCCATGAAAGGAAATAATCTGTAATACCAATGGTAGAATCAATTTTAATCTGTTTGCAAACCCAAAGGTTATGGGGTTGGGTGTTCTTTAAGGAGGGGTGGATCCAATTGCTCTTACTTCTTTGGGGCTCATGCTAACTTTTATTGCTGGTGAAGCTATTTCCACATTTTAAAAATGATTTCCATTCAATGTGGCCAGAAAGGAAAATCAAGGCCAACCACAAGGCACACCTTCCGAGGAAGACAAAAAGCCACTGTAACCCGCGGAATGAAAACTTCACCAGTGGAACGCGACTCCTTTGTCACGAGTGACTTCAGTTGCTGGGGGGCAGGAATTTTTAATGAGAACAAAGAGCGTCAGAGCGATTTCAGGGCTCCGGCTGTCGTTCGGGGCCCAGACACCCGTAACTTTATATCACAGTGATGGAGACAAAGAACAAGGTGTCCCATTCACCCCAGGCTCCTGCAACCAGAGGGCCCCGCCTTCCAGGGCCTTGCACCGAAGTGGGAAGGAGAAGGAGCGCTCAAGGAGGCGGGCAGGCAATCACCATAAACCATACAAATGAGGGCAGAGAGTGGGCGGAGATGAAAAGGCGCCGTCGGATCATTCACCAGCGGGAAGAGTGCACTAAATCAGGCCCTTTCCTGCCGGACGCTGTTCTGAACAGCTAAGCACCCAAGGAAATACCAGTTGGGTCTTAAAGACAATTTATAGCTGGGCTGGCCTCGCCGCACCTGGCTGTGTTTTGACAGCAGAGATTCTTGTCTACACAATAAGCTGTCACTAATGCACCTAGACCTTTGGAAGGAACCTGTGGCTCAGCGGCTAATTTCTCCCCTCCAGGTACCCTTCCCCCTTTTAAGGGAAAGCAAAACCTCCTGCTGGTGGCAGGCCTCAGCCTCTTCGGGGAAATCGGGAAATTGGGAGCCTCCTGAGAGTGAAGGGCAGCCCCCCACAGCCCGAGGCTAAGGCCTCTTTCTGAGCTCTTCCCTGGGGACTAACTGCCGAACTCCACGGACCGGTTTGGATCCAGGAAATTTGGGAGTCTGCTCTCTGAGCTCCCAACTTTTCCCAGCTAGGAATGTCCAGGATCCTGGCAACAGCCCCGCCTGGGCACGCTAGGCAGTGACTCTAGGGGATGCCCCCGCTCCCCCCCGCCCCGCTCCCCGCCCCCCACCCCCCCACCACCACTAAAACAAGGGCCAGGCTGGCTTTTTAGGATCAGATGGCCTCACCCTGCTTCCCTGAGATTTTCGTACTCGGCAAGCAGCTTGGATCGGAAGGTACCTTCTTAGAAATCAGAGGCTCATTATAATCAGTGCAAGTTGAAAGCCCTGCCCTCCCAGGACCAGGTGCTGCCTTCCCCTCCCCTGCTTTGTTTTGCCTTTTAAGGACTCAATCTCTTTTTGATTCCAGAAGGATTGGGCCAAACAAACAGCTTTTAACAGGTGGCCCAAGGCAATGCGACTTTGCTAGGAATGAGTTCCTGGTGTGGTGGAGTAGCACAAAGATGTGAGGAGGGGTGGAAGGTAAGGGAGAACACCCCCTCCTGCTCCTTAATTTCATGGTTCACAGACATTCATTGACATTCAGACACTCCCAAAGGGAAGCTCACATACCAGCCATGAAACCAGAAACGAGCAGGCTAATGGGGCTAACGGGTCCAGGGAGGGTTCTCTCCGCTGTGGGGGTCCACTTCCACCCGGGGGCGGGGGGTGCAGGGGATGCTATGGTGGGCAGCCGGGTGGGAGAGCTCAAGGCCTGCAGGGGCCTCTGACCAGCCCACCCAGGGTGCCCCACTGGGAGGGGCCGGCGCTGCCCCAGGCTCCGAGACAGTAGGGAGTTCATAGGGACAGGTCCCAGTGTCTAAGACAGAAATGCATCTGGCCGGTCACTGGGGTGCGAAGCCAGCCTGAGGGAGGGATGCCCAGCTCGAGGAGGAAGTGGAGGGGCAGACCATGATGAAGAAGCCATGGGGAGCAGGTCAGAGGAAGCTGTTGGCGGCCGCTCACTGTCTGGCCACATCCAAAGGACAGAGCTGGAGCGCCAGCTGCAAACCCACCCCAGCGCCGCCACCACACCCAAAATCCGCACCGCACATGGCAGGCGCTCCCATCCCCTCGGCCCAGGGCGGGCAGCGTCCTCGGGACAGTGTCACCTGGGGCAGAGGCCGGCCATCGCCTTCCTGGTGTAGGGATGGGAGACTCCGCCTCGGGTGCGGGTTCTTTCCCATTTCTAACAGGCAAGCACCTCCCTGCTCTCCTCCCTCCGGCAGCGCGGCGGGCTCACCTGGGGAAGTCCTGGGCGCTCCAGCCAGTCTCGGAAGATGCTTTCCACAGACAAACCCAGCCTTTACAAATAGAAAACAAGAGGGAAAGGGTTAGAAGTTAGAGCACCGAGGACGGAGGGTCTTTCCAAATATTCGGGCACAGGACAGCATGGCTGTCAGAGAAGCTGTTCTCTGAGGAAGAGCCGCCGTGGTCTGCGGTGGAGGATGAACCTGACCCTGAGCAGCCGGCCTTGGGCCTTTCCCGCCCTTGGAGGAACGCCGGGCTGGGAGCCAGTGCAGGCACCGGGCACGTTCACAGACACATCAGGCACAACCACTTCCTAAGAGGGGCGAAACGAAACCTGAGCTGTGCCTACTGGGTGCGTCCAAATGAAATTGGAACTTCACGGTGACAATGAGCGGGGACGAGCAGGAACGCATGATCACTGTGGGAGCGCAGGGAGGCGCAGATGCTGCCTCCACCGCCTCCGCCGCCTCCGCCTAGGCAAGATAGGTTTTATAATTTCCATTGAAGACAAGATGCTCAGTGAAGGCCTGCCCTTGTTGGGAATGAATGCAAACCACCGCCACCTTACCCGGCACCCAGGAGGGCATGTCACTGGTTGGGGCCCGGTTCCTACCCTAGCGCTTGAGCAGCTGTGGAGGTTCTGCAGCCTCTACTTTGTCTGTCCTGGCTCAGAGGCAGGGCCCAATTCTCCCCTGCCCCGCCTTCCCTGGGGCTCCTCTCCAAGCGGCTGTTCACCTGCGGCCTTTCCAGCTGGAGAGGGACACTCCTGTGTCTGGAGCTCTGGGGCCCAAAGCTCTGGTCACCCAACCTGCAAGGGATACTCAGGAAATGCGTTCGTAGCAAGAGGCAGACTGCGGCTCCGGGGAAATGGCATTCTTAAACCCGCCTCAACTGGAGGGAAGATGAGAGTTTAGAAACAATGTAGAAAAGAGACAGGTGATGATCAAAGAGGCAAACACATTAGATCCACATGGAGGGCCAGGGAACTGGGATGAAACATCCTGAAGAGGAGGAGTCTGGGGAGTGACTTCACACCATTTCCCACGGGTTCTGCAAGCCCGCGCACAGCTGCCGAGCATCCCCAGGGAGGAGGGTGAAAGAGGGCAGGGACGTAAATTTCCTTCAGGGAACTTTAGCTCAAAGACACTTCTTTCGGGGTGTCCTGGGAGGGGCTGGGGAGTCGAGTGCCGGGATGCGATTATGGAGTGAGGTCCCAGTCCTCAGGGGAGAAGTGAGGACAGGCAGCGCTTTCTCCATGTGGCAGACACTCGGCGGGTGCCTCCCGGCACAAGGCTCTGTGGAAGGATGAGGTGCGAGAGCCCAGGGCCAGGCTGTCCGACAGGGACACAGGACACGGGTCAGAATGCTGCCTGTGCTGGTGGAGAGACGTGGGCCCCACGTGTGTGGAGAGGCCCGGGCTGCTTATGGTGGGACAGCTGGAAGGAGGTGCGTTAGGGGAGTGTTCTTAAAGAAGGCAAGGCTCCAACCGTCGTGGCGGATGGCTGCGCCAGTAGAAATGGAAGGGGAGCACAGGCAGGAAAAGCCACAGTCGGCTGGACTGGCACACAGAATCAGGTGACAAAGGACACGGGCGTCCTGTGAGGGCCCTGAAGTCCATCGAAGGGGCTCTGAAGCAAGGCTGCAGAATGGCATGAACAGAACAGAGTCAAGGAAGACTAACTGAGGGAGAAGAGGCTGGAGGCAGGGAGGCCAAAGGGGAAGCTGTGAGTGTGTCCAAATGAGAGGTGATGAGAAGGGACCTAAACGGAGGTGAGATGCTGGGAATGAAAGCGGAGGGTGGCGCTGGCGAGTCCTGCTGGGGGGTGAAAGATGGAGTCAAACAGTGGGCCCCGTCACTCTCTGCAGGGTGACTTTCCATAGCATGTCTACGCCCATGTATCATCCGCGCTACAGTCTCCAACCTGGACAACAGCCAGGCCAACTGTGAAGGTTATTTCGTGGGAAAATATTAAGGCACATTTTGCTTTGCCATGTTCAGTATCTGCACGCACAGATACCATTATACAGTGGCACTAAAAACAGAACAAACTCCTCTGTCACTGCCAACAAAGAGTACTAAAGGAATAACTATTGATCTGATCAAGATGTCAGCATAGAGACTAGTAAATGCAGTACTCAGAACCTGCAACAACCATATCAAAATTACAACTAAATTACAGAACCATCGTGCAGAACCGCTGAAAGCTAGCTGAACAGGAGTCCTGTAACTACGCAGATCCAGAAGCAGCCACATCAAGATCAATAGGAGGGGTGGGGACATGGAATGGGCGTGTGATGGTTAAACATTGGGAAGGAGATCTCAGCTGCAGAGGTCCCCCCTGAGGAGCCAAGGTTCCCAGCTCCACATCAGGCTCTCCAGCCCAGGGTTCCAGTGTCTGGAAGAGAAGTCCCCATAACTTCTGGCTGTAAAAACCAGCAGAGATTGTGGCTGAGTGAAATGGAGGGCTGCTGGAGTCCCAGGTGTTCCTCTTAAAGGGCCCACACATGGACTGACTCGCTGACAGACTCACTCTAAGCTCCAACACTGGGGCACCAGGGACAAGCAACGAGGAACTGAATTGCTTGGAATCAAGGCAAGAGCTGGGGTGTGCAGTTTTATTCCGGACAGAAGTGCTGGCAGAAGCCGTTGTTCCTTTGCTGAACCCTCCCCTCAGAGCCAGCAGACAAGCATCATACCTGCATCTCCATCAGCCTGGCTAACATAGTTCTCCCCACCCTGGTGATTCCCTGACACACTGCCCCCATCCAACTTGCAGTCTCACCCAAACCCTTTCTTGTGGCTTTTCCATACAAATGGCCTATCTTGGCTCCTGAGTTGAGCATCTGCCCCCTGGTGGTCAGTGTGCATCATAGCAACTGGTCATTCTGGTTGTTCCGCCATAACCATCGCTTAGGCTTTTATTATATAGATAGATGATTGGATAAAGAAATGGTGCATATATACAATGAAATAGTATTCAGCTATAAAAAGAAATGAAATCTTGTCATCTGCAAAAACATGGATGGACTTAGAGGGTATTGTGCTGAGTGAAATAAGTCAGACAGAGAAAGACAAATGCCAGATGATTTCACTTATATGTGGAATCTAAAAAATGAAATAAACAAACAAGCAGAACAGAAACAGATTCATAGATACAGAGAACATTTTGATGGTTGCCAGCTGGAGGGGGTTGAGGGGATGGATGAAAAGGTGAAGGGGTTGGGAAGTACAAATTGGTAGCTACAGCACAGACATGGTAATGTAAAGTACAGCATAGGGAATATAGTCAATAATATTGTAATAGCTATATATGGTGTCAAATGGGTACTAATTTTATTGAGGTGATCACTTTGTAAGTTATATAAATGTCTAATCACCTGAAACTAATATAATATGTACATCAACTGTAAGTTAAAAATAAATAATATTTTGAAAAATATTGCTTATTGAACATCTTCTATGTACCATACACTAAAAAAAAACACCTCATTTAATACCTGTGCAAAACCAATATTATTGCCAGGTGTCACAATGCATCGCTTTATGATTTATGGTGCAGACAAGCCTGCTCCAAACAACGCAGACCCCTCCATCTTGTATTGAAGGTGGCCTGTTTGCCTGCCCTTGGATTAGAGTTCTGAAGAGATGGGGAAATTCTTGGGAGGGGCAAAGGTGTGAGGGAGGAGGGTTCATCATTCGGCTGCATGCAGGAGCAGAAGACACTCCCCTCTGAGGGAAGTTTCAGATCACTTTCCTTTGGGAAGGTTTGAAGCATCTTATAACCATTATTACTTTACTCTTCATATCATCCTTGTGAAGTGGGTGTCAGTTGGGTGTGGCTTTTTAGCAGATGGAGCAACTCAGCATGAGAAGAGTGGCCAACGTCAACCCAGACAAAAGGCTGAAGACAAGACGGGTTTCTGGACTCCCACCATCCCTGCAGACATCACCCCGCACCCACCCCTGCCTGTGGACTGCTGACGTGGACGAAGGTCTTAAACTCGGAGAAGACGATGAAAGCATGAGCTCCAGCTGCTAGAAAAAATTATAGGTCCTCTAAGGGGTCTCACCTCCCACGGAAATTATGAGACACAGCGTGAAAATGTTCAATATTCAGGGAAGAAATGGACTATGTGTTTGAGGAAAATAAAATAACGCACGTACATAGTTTTTGCGTTTTGATCCCAACTACTGACGTGACTGCGGGTGAATTTTCGGTCTGGACAAGGATCTGCAGCAGTGGTGAAGCCGCAGGTCGGCTTTTCTCACCCACACTCAGAGTCCGAGCCCTGGGGGCTGTTTCCCCCTGAGGTCATGTGGCTTGAATCATCACCACAGATGAGCAGGAGCATTTCCACTTCACCGGGACCCAGGACTTACAGGAAATTACTCTCCTGCATGTCTGATGGCTATGGAAATTGATTTCTTACAGATAGCTACAAGCACACAGGCCCTCGCTGCATGCATGCCTTCCAGCTCTGGGCCTGTGAGCAGCACTCCACCTCCTGACTGAGGCCTCCGGGGCCTCCACAGCAGCAGCGGGTCCACCCTCTGGCTGGAGAATAGCCTTCTCCGGACTCCTATGTCCCAGAAGGCGATTGCATTGCAGGGGTCTGTCTCCAGTCCCTGTGAGCTATGAATGTGTTCACACGTGGTTACTGCAGCAAGGGAGAGAATATGTCAGAAGTCCTGGCAAGATGTTGGTTAGAAGCCACAAAGTGAGCAATTGCTTGTCTCTTTGTGACGTTAAAGTACAAAGAAATAGACCCAGGCTTGCATGGAAATGGCATGGCGCATGCCGCACTGCTCGTTCGGCTGATTTCTGAGGGTGGAGTATCAGCCACATCTGCTACTTGTTCCTATCAACGTCGTGTTGATCAGGAGAAATGTCTTTACTGACATTTCACTCTTTACTCCCATCTTCTGCCTCGTGGGATTCTAAAGGTCATGTTCTATCCCATCTTTAAGGAAAGCACATGGCCCAGCTGCCACTTGAGCTGAAGGATGGATGGAAAGACCTTGGGAGCGCGGGTACTGGACGGAGGCGAGCTTTGGGCCTTCAGTGCTCGGGTCTGGATCGGAAAGTGCTTTTGTTCTGCAACTAGCGCACATCTCAACTTTACACAGTTATTTACTTTCTTGATCTAAACAAGCAGTTTGTGCTGGGGTGTACAATGCAGGTTGCTGACTTAACATTTATAAAACAAGTACGCCCAGTGCTGCGGGGGAGGAAAAGCACTGAATGAAACTAACAAGTGAACACGCACACACAGACCCAGTCATTGACGAGCAAAGAAAGAACTGGTTGCTGTTGATACCGTAGGAGTGAGCTTTCGCCAGGCAGGCCAGGGCCCCGGATTTGTCCCCATTTCCTTCCAAGCACTTCCAGCCTTTCCTTCCCTTAGTCTCTTAAATATCATCTTTTAAACAGAAACCTCTCACTGACAATGTCTAAAACACAACTCTTCATCTCCTGCTTCCACTTCCAAACACTGCCCCTCCCATCCCCTCTGCACCACACCGACTCCCCAGACAAAACAGGGCCCCCGTATCTCCAGTGCAACTTCAGTGACTGAGCGGCCAGAAGGAAAGGCCAACTTCATGCTGGAGGCCTCCATTCAACTTCACAACCCATCAGCCAAGTCTCATCTCCGGAACCTCTCCGATTGCCCGTTACACTGCCACCGCCAGCATCCCTGCCCTCGTTCCAGCTCTAGATCTCTCCAGCGAACTGCTGTACTGGTCTAATTGGTCTCCTGACTTCTAGTTCTCCCACGTCCATCTGTCTCCCATGCTGCCCCCACCCCAGAGTACCTCTCCAATCTGCTGGTGGCACTCCCCTACCTAAAACCTCCAGTGGTACTTCTTTGCCTGGAGGCTGGAGGTGAGGGCTGATGAGCCCTTCCTCTGTGCACCCAGGACTGGGAAGCTCCCCAGAGCACTTCCCACACGGAGTCCCAGTGCTCTGCTTCGGGTATGCCTGCAGCTCAACTAGGAGCTCCCTGGGGTCGGGACATGGGATTTATTCCTTTCTGCTCCCTCATGTCCAGCCTAGCACCCCACCCGGTAGGAAAGGTGCTCAATAGAGAATGTTAAATTAACTGAAGCAAGAGAACAACGCAAAAGCAGCATGACAGCCCTTGAACCCTGACTGGCGGGTCTGATCTGAAAACCCTTGCCCTACAGAACGGCTCATGTGCCCAACAGATGCGCCTGAGAATCGTTTTGCAGTAGGGCCAACGATTAGGGGCTCAGGGGCCAGGCGTGGGGCCTTCATCTGCTTGGGAGAAGTAGATAAAATTGGTACAATATGCTGCACAGGTAAAAGGGTAGACGGTCTGTTTCAATAGCTGAATTTGATTCTGAGATTAGTTAGCAGGAAAGATGATTGAGTTTCAAAAAGTATTCCAGGACACTTGCTGAAATACTTTCACTGTAGGAAAGAAGCTGCCTTAACTTTTAAGGAGAGTTTTTAAAAGAACCTTAAACCTGTTGGCCAGAAATGATCCTCCCTGGGAGAGGCATCCCCCCAGAGGGAAGGAGGTGGGTGCCGCTGGCCACTGTCACACAGAGATGCTGCTCGTAGCTTCCACAATCAGGACAAAGGCCTCTTTGTGGGCCCACAGTGTGTCACCTCCATACATATTCACAATGATAATATCCGGGTCCCCCAGAACCAGCAGGCTCAGGGCTGTCCAAGTGAACTCCAAACCCTTATTAGGAAGAAGATACAAAGAAAGACTTCCCCAACTAATAAGGCACTTCGTTGCGTCCATGAACATGACTATAATTGTGCCCTAAGAAGTTCTGAAAGAATGCAGAGTCATTGCTCAGAAACAGACTTTGGTGACAAGAGGTAATACACAATTTCTATTAGTTTTCTTCTTGTTTCATTCGGTGTTAGTTCGTAGGGAAAGCACTCCATCCTATCAGAGGACCTGGAAAGTTATTCCAGGCAGGTACACAAGAAAAAGGGAAAAATATTGCAGGTAAATTATTGTTCTTGGCCTTAGGAATAATGACCACCTCTGATGTGATTTTTGCATGATAAAAACCCACATTTCTGTTTAAAAATAAAGGATGGTAAATCCGAAACGTTTCAGACCTTCCCAAACAAGCCACATCTCCTTCGAGCGGCCTCCTGGAAAAGCCAATGACTGTGCAGCCCACGCACTCTCCCTGGATAAGGCTTCCTTCAGCGTCAAAGGCAGGAGCAGAAAGAGGTACACTAGGAATTTAAGAAACGATATGGCTATGTTTATTCTGTATGATGCACCAATTTGTGTTATGTGTGAGTTCCCACCTGATTGAAAAAAAAAAAAAAGCCTAACAATAACATTTCTAACTGTTGAAGCAAGAATTGGAGGTAGACGGCAGAAGATGAACAACTCTCCACGCCCTCATGGCCCCCAGATCCTCCCTGAACTTCATGTCACCTCCTGGCAGCACAAGTCCTGACACCTGACCCTCACGACCCCCACATCGGGCTGCCTATAGGCAGGCGGTCGACATGGAGGTGTCTGGCCTCGCATGGGTCCAAGTCAATGTCTGTGCACAGGGATTCGTCTCCACATTTGGAAATCTCCTCTGAGCATAAAATCATGGCTAAAACTGTGGGTCAGGAAGGAGAGTAATATTGGCTCTTCTTGAAAGACATGTTAATTTCCCAAGATACCCCCTTTAATGTTTGAATACCAATTTTGCTATTAGAAATTATGTTTCAGGGTATTCGCTTTTAGTGCCCAAATTAAGATAGGAAATTAGAAAGAAAGGGTTGGAATGAATCTAATCCAAACTTTGCTGTAGGTCTTAAACCGCCCCCCCCCCCCCCCCCCGGAATCCCGTAGGAGGAGCCAGACTAAAACTGGGCCCCTCCCAGGACGAGGTCTCCCTCTTTCCAGAGCGAGCTTGCATGGCAAAGAGCATGGGCGAGGCCCAGACAGCCTCATTCCAAACCGGGCTCACTCCCCTGCTCACTAGGGATCTTTAAGTTACTCCGCCTCTGGGAGCCTCAGTTTCTTCACGTGGGTCACTGTGGATAAAAGCAGAGGTTCCAGAGCCAGGCCTCCTGGGAGCAGAGCCCACCTGCCACATGGAGCTGTGACGCCCTGGCTGCTCACTCAGCCCTCGGCACCTCAGGCCTCTGGTAAAACAGGAATAAAAACACAAGGCCCCAGGTAGCAATGTTCGGAGGATTAACTGAGCGCCTGCAAACAGTAACCTCCCATGAAGTATTGGCTTAAAATAATCATGATGACGATGAAGAAAGAGAAAGAGGAGGAGGCGGCGGCAGCAGCGGAGGTGGAGTGCTGTAATGAGGAGCCAATGGTCTCCCGGAAGCAGATCCCGAAAGTGCCTGGTGCACAGAAGCTGTTACTGTTCTAACTACATCTGTCATTAACTGAGCACCTACTTTTCACGTGTTATCCCCTTTGATCCTCCGGGAAAGCCTGCCAAAGGGTAGAAAACAGGAATCTGGAGGGACGAAGTGACCTGATCCGAATGTTATATGTGGGAAGGGGCAGAGCTGGGTTAGAACCTTGAAGAGCCCGACTTCAAATCCCAAGCTTTGGTTACTACCCCACCTTTCACCTTCAACTGAACAGCGTTTCCTTGTATGGAGCCATGTTCTCTACAGCCCCCGGGGCTTTAGGACCATCCTCTCTGCCACCCTTTCCACAGCAGCTGAGGCCACGCTGTGTCCTTGACTTGCCTCATATACCACTTGGCGGGGGGGGGGGGGGGGGGGGGGCAACTCTGGGGAATCCCTGCTGTGCCCACTAGCTCCCACTGTTCACATGAGCCCATTTCTAAGTTTGGCTGGTGCTCCCAGGACTCCTGCTGGCTGGGCCAGGTCCTTGCCTCTATTAAGAGAGGAAGACTGAACTTCCTCAGTTTAGTAAGCCAGGCAATGGCAGGGTCGTTTTTAACATTAAATGTAAAACGAGGCTCTTAATTCCTAAGTTGGTCCTCACCTTTTTTCTTCTGGGATGCTCTCCAACAGCATTTGAAGGAAATCCTGGAATAAGAAAAAAGCAAACCATGAGAAATGCTCATCGATGTGTCACTGCCCCCGGCTGCCGGCAGCTCACCTGCTCTCGAAGCTGGGCCCATGCTGGATCACTGGACCATGCGCCCGATGTATTAATTACGGCGCTTCAGTCCAATCCGGTAAAGAGATTTGTTTTGTGAAAACCACAAACAAATGGAAAAATGTAGTGTTTGTTATTTTGACCTAAAGCAACAGTTTATTTCATTTCATGTCTCAACTATGTATTTTCAAAAGGCTGTCCCCCAGAAAGCTCTGTCCCCCCCTAACCGAGTCCCCGTCACGAGCCCTGTTACGGACTGAACGACCTCAGCGCCGAGAGGCTGGTGAGTGACTTACAACTTTCTTGCTTTGCTCTTTGGAAAGATAATGACAGAGCTCAAGACATGACTATCCCCGACCGTCCCCGGGGAGGAACCAAGCGGCTACAGCCAGAATGGTTCCGGTTCCCTGGCTCCGCCTGCAGCCTCTCCTAGCGCCACTGACACCTAGGATGTTTCAATAATAAATTTTTTAAACCTAAAGACATGACTTACACACACTCATTGTTTCCTCTACTATGGAAAATTTCAAACACATTCAAAAGAAGACAAAAGAGTATAATTAACCTTCATGTACCCATCAACCCACAGCCAATATGCCCCATCCGCTTATCTGCCTCTTGTATTATTTAGAAGCGAACCCCAAACATGACATAATTTCACCAATCAATGTTTCAGTAAATTGCTCTGAAATATAAGGACTCTTTTAAAACATAACCACAATACCATAAGGCCTAAAAAACCCACATATGAATGTTCAATATCATTTATATTTAATTTGCACCTTGATTATTGTGACCAACCATGTCAGTCCATCTAATTCTAGAATCTTGATTTGGCTTCAACCAGGTTTGTCAGATACAATATTGGATGCCCAGTTAAATTGGAGGCATGCTTACACTAAAAGAGTATTTGCTGTTTATCTGAAATGCAAATTTAACCTGGTGTTGTGCATTTTTACTTGCTAAATTAAACCTCCTACCATCTGAAGATTTGACAAGATACACTTCGGAAAAAATATAGAACATGCAGCAAACAAGAACAACCTGTAACGTTTTTGGGATCTACACTTGAAGTTTTTCTTTGAATAAACTGACAATCTTGTAAAGCAGGTCCTTGCAAGAGCTCAGATGACCAGCTCTGGCACTGCCAAATGAACATCCCTGGATGGAAGCCCCCCCCCCCCCCCCACACACACACACCTCCCCAGCCTACAGATCCCGGTAGTGCAGGCTCTGATGAGACCCATTTAACTCAGAATGTGAGATGGAAGCAGCAGGTCAGACCCTGGGATTACAAACAGATGGAAGCACGGAGGACTGGAAATCTGCAAACAATTTGTATGACAAGGTGTTCTTCTTCTATCAACACATGAGGCAAAGCCATCGCACATTGGCGAAGCCTGCCAGCCCTTTCTATGAGTTTATGGGTGCGTAGTAGGTCCATTTCTTCCAGAGGCAAAGACTCCCTATTAAGGGCAGTAATGAAAAATTTATTTCTTGCAAATCCCATTCTCCTTCTAAGACTTCACTTGTGTATTTTGCTTCACCCAAAATAAATGATACAAAGAATACCAACTAATATTAAAAGCATGGATCATGCAGGCAAATGGAAGGGGACAAGCCCAGATACAATGACCCCTACATCTGAAGTCCCTCCTTGCACCTGCAGTGGATGCAGTACATGGAGGAAACACCAAAGGAAGCAAGAGCAATATTTAGAATGTGAAGAATTACTTTTGCTTGAGGTTAAGTCATTATCTTTACTGTAATAATTATTTTGTATAAATGTTGAATTAGAAATTAATTTATCACAACTGACTTATTAATAGGTTACATTGCAGATATTTCACTGGTTGAATGGCAGTATTCTTGCTTCCTAAAAATCCAAGTACGGTAAGTATAATTTCTTACTAATTTCACTTCATTATCTCCTTAGAGCCCATATCAACTTATCCGATATTTGTCCAGTAATGTATGCTCATTTATATGTGTGTGTGTGTGTGGGCGGGGGGGTGTGGGGGGGGAATTACATTAACTCAATGGCAAGGGGGAGAATTTAGTTGCTTGAGAAGCAGGAAATACAGAGTTAACCTTAATTCTGTCTTTTTGCATTTTCCAGTTACAACTAGATCTTTATTTACAGGACTACAGAGAACAATGTTCCAGAATTTTCAGTGAATACAGGAAATTTTTGTATTCTATTTTGTTAGTCAATTTATTTTGTTCATTAGATTCCACGTATAAGTGAAATCATGTGATATCTGTCTTTCTCCGACTGGCTTATTTCACTTAGCATAATAATCTCCAGGTACCTCCATGCTGTTGCAAAGGGTAAGAGTTACTTCTTTTTTTTACAGTCGCATAGTATTCCATTGTGTCCACTGCTTTTCTACCTACTCAGCTACTGATGGACACTTGGGCAGTTTCCAGACCTTGGCTATTGCAAATAATGCTGCTATGAACATAGGAATGCATATATTCTTTCTGATTGGTGTTTTGGGATTGTTAGGATATATTCCCAGAAGTGAATTCACTGGGTCAAAGGGCAGTTCCGTTTTTAATTTTCTGAGGAGACTCCATACTGTCTTCCACAGTGGCTGCACCAGTCTGCATTCCCACCAGCAGTGCACTTGGGTTCCCATTTCTTCACATCCTCACCAGCACTTCTTGCTGATTTATTGATGGTAGCCACTCTGGCTGGTATGAAGTGATTAATATCTTATTATAGTTTCAATTTGCATCTCTGATGATTACTGATGTTGAGCATTTTTTCATATACATATTGGCCATTTATCTGTATGTCCTCTTTGGAGAAGTATCTATTCAGATCCTTTGCCCACTTTTTAATTGGATTGTTTGTTTCCCGGGTGTTGAATTGTATAAATTCTTTATACATTTTGGATATTAACCCCTTATCAGATATATCATTAGCAAATATGTTCTCCCATACAGTGGGTTCCTTTTTCATTTTGATGGTGGTTTCTTTTGCTGTGCAGAAGCTTTGTAGTTTGATGTAGTCCCATCTGTTTATTTTTTCCTTTGTTTCTCTTGCCCTAGGAGATATATCCACAAAAATATATCTGCTACATAATATGTCTAAAGTTTTACTGCCTATGTTTTCTTCCAGGATTTTTATGGTTTCGTGGCTTACATTTAAGTCTTTTATCCATTTTGAGTTTATTCTTATGTATGGTGTACGTTGATTGTCTAGTTTCATTATTTTTTTGCATGTACTTGTCCAATTTTCCCAACACAATATATTGAAGAGACTGCCCTTGCTCCATTGATGCTCTTGCCTCCTTTGTCAAATATTATCTGACCATAATGACATGGGTTGATTTCTAGGCTCTTTGTTCTGTTCCATTGACCTATATGCCAGTTCTTATGCCAGTACCAGGCTGTTTTTTTTTGTGTTGTTTTTTTTTTCAATCCTCACCGAGGATATTTTTTCATTGCTTATTAGAGAGAGTGGAAGGGAGGGGGAGAAACAGAGAGAGAAACATCGACGTGAGGGAGACACATTAATTGCTTGCTCTCCACACACATCCAGACCAGGGCTGGGGATCAAGCCTACAACCAACGCTCATGCCCTTGACTGGAATTGAACCTGGGACCCTTTGGTTGGCAGGCGACACTATCCACTGAGCCAAACCAGCCAAGGCAGTGCCAGGCTGTTTTGATTACAATGGCTTTATAGTATCGTTTGATATCTGGTGTTGTGATTGCTCCAACTTTGTTCTTCTTAAGATTTCTGAGGCTAACTGGGGTAGTTTTTGTTTCCATATCAATTGTTGGAATATTTGTTCTAGATCTATGAAATATGCCACTGGTATTTTAATAGGAATTGTGTTGAATCTATAGAATGATGAGTATATGAACATTTTAATGACGCTAATTCTTCGAATCTATGAACATGGTGTATACTTCCACTTGTTTGTATCTTCCTCTATTTCTTTCTTCAATGTCGTACAGATTTTTATTTCTTCCTTAATATCATTGGTAATCCATTCATTGTTTAATAACATGCTATTTAGCCTCCATGGGTTTGAATGTTTTTATTACAGTTTATTTCTAGTTTCATGCCATTGAGATCCAAGAAGATGTTTGTGTGTGTGTGTGTGTGTGTGTGTGTGTTTAAAATATATTTTTATTGATTTTAGAAGAAAGGGGGAGGGAGAGAGCGATAGAAACATCAATGATGAGAGAGAATCATTGATTGGCTGCCTCCTGAACACCTCCATCCCCCCACTAGGGATCGAGAATGCAACCCAGGCATGTGCCCTTGGCTGAAATCAAACCTGGGACTCTTCAGTCCACAGATCGACGCTATATCCACTGAGCCAAACCAGCTAAGGCAAAGATGTTTGATATGATTTCAATCTTCTTGAACTTGTAAAGACTATTTTGTGTTCTAACATATGTTCTATCTTTGAGAATGTTCCATGTGCACTTGAGAAGAATATATATTCTGTAGCTTTGGGATGAAATGTTCTGTAAATATAAATTAAATCCACTTGATCTAGTGTCATTTAAGGTTGCTGTTTCCTTGTTGATTTTTTGTCTGGAAGATCTATCCAGTGATGTCAGTGGGTATTAAAGACCCCTCCTATGACTGTATTGCTGTCAATCTCTCCCTTAAAATTCACCAAAAGTTTATATGTATATATAAACTCATGCTTTTTATATATATGTAGTGACTTTCTTTGTCTCTTTTATGGCCTTTGTTTTAAAGTTCATTTTGTCAAATATGAGTATTAATACCCAGCCTTTATTTTTATTTGCATGAAATATTTTTTGCTATCCCTTCACTTTCAGCCTTTGTGAGTCTTTTGTTCTGAGATGGGTCTCTTGTAAACAGCATATATATGGTTTATGTTTTCTTATCCATCCAGCTACCCTATGACTTTTGACTGGAGCATTTAATCCACTTACATTTAAGGTTGTTATTGATAGGTATTTATTTATTGCCATTTTTATTCTTTATGCCTATGTTTCTCTATTTCTCTCTTTCTTCTTCTTACATCTGTCTCTTTAACAGTTCTTACAATTCTGGTTCTTATAAAAAAATGATAGCCTTGCTGAATAGAGCAGTCTTGGTTTCAGATCTTTGTTTTTCATTACTTTGAATATTTCATACCTTTTCCTTTTGGCCTGTAGTGTTTCTGTTGAGAAATCAGCTGACAGACATCCTTATGGGAGCTCCTTTATAGGTAACCGACTGTCTCCTTCTTACTGCCTTTGAAAGACAAAGAGATTCTCTCTTTGTCTTTAACCTTTGCCATTTTAACTATGATGTGTCTTGGTGTGGGTATCTTTGAGTTAACCTTGATTGAGACTCTCTGTGGTTCCTGAACATGTGTGACTTTTCCCTTCACCAGGTTAAGGAAGTTTTCTGTCATTATTTCTTCAAACAAGTTCTCTATCTCTGCTCACTTTCTTCTCCCTCTTGTACCCCTATGATACAGATGTTGTTACTTTTCATATTGTCCCGAAGTTCCCTTAAACTATCCTCATGCTTTTGATTTATTTATTTATTTATTTATTTTATAATTTAAAAAAATATTATTATTTAATCTTCACCTGAGGATATTTTTCCATCGATTTTTAGAAAGGGTGGAAGTGGAAAGGATAAACAGAGAGAAACATCAATGTCAGAGATTAGTTGCCTCCTGCACGAGCTCCAACCAGGGCCCAGGCCGGGGAGGAGCCTGAAACCAAGATATGTGCCCTGGACTGGAATTGAACCCGAACCCTTCCATCTGCAGGCCAACACTCTATCCACTGAGCCAAACTAGCTAGGGCTATCAATTATTTTTTCTTTTTGTTGCTCTGATTGACTGATTTTTTTCTATCTTATCTTCTTATCTTCTAATTTGCTGATTTCATACTCTGCTTCATCTAACCTACTGTTCACTCCTTCCACTGTATTCTTTAATTCAGATATGTTATTTTTTATTTCCAACTAGTTGTTTTTCATGGTTTCTATGTCCTTTTTCATGCTGCTGAGCATTCTTGAAAACATTACTTTGAACTCTTTTTCTGATAAATTGCTTACCTCCATCTTATGTAGCTTTTTTTCTGAATATTCCTCCTGTTCTTTCATTTGGGGTCTGTTTCTTTGTTTCCCCACTTTTATTTGTTTCTATGTATTAGATAGACTTGCTATGATTCCCAGGCTTGGTAGGGTGGCCTCCTGTAGTGGGTGTTCTCAAAGACACAGTGGTGTAGTCTCCTTGATCTCTTGAGCTGAGTGTAGGAATGTCCCTTGTGTGGGTTATGTTTGCACTCCAGTTCTAATTGGGTCTTGACACCTGTTGCCCCATTTGTAGGTAGGCCCGGCCCTTGGGCTGGCTGCCTGTGAGACTCAACCCCAACCATGCCATGCAAACTGTTGCACAGGTGCTGACAGAACAAAACAAAATAAAACACAACAAAACAAAGCAAAAAACAACATGGAAAAAAAAGCAACCCACCACCACTAACAAAAACAACAACAGAAAAAAAAGAATAAAAAGAGAAAAAAGAGGCAAAGAAGGAATAACAAAAGACAAGAGGCAAAAAGAACAAGAACATGAATAGAAAGAAGGAATAAAAACAATTAAAAGAAAAAATAATAAGCCTGGAGGATGGCTGAATTCAAGGCAGTCATTAGGGATGTTGGTGCCATTTTCAAAATAGGGAATCAACCCGGCCGGCGTGGCTCAGTGGTTGAGTGTCAACCTATGAACCAGGAGGTTGCGGTTTGATTCCCAGTCCAGGCATATGCCTGGGTTGCGGGCTGGATCCCCAGTGTAGGATGTGTAGGAGGCAGACAATTGATGATTCTCTCTCATCACTAATGTTTCTCTCTCTCTCTCCCTCTTGCTTCCTCTCTGAAATCAATAAAAATATATTAAAACAAAAACAGGAAATCACCAGAAGAGGATCAGAAAGAATTCAGGTCCTCCATATTGAAGCACAAAAGACACCCCCTACCCGCCATCCCCTCCCCCACCCCCCCGGCAGGGGTGTCCAGCAGAGGACTAGATAAACAGTTTTGGAATCACTGGAGAGGCCATAGAGTATAGGTCCCTCTTCTTTGAAGACACACCTCACCTCCTTGTTCTGAAAGCTGGAGATGAGCAGGTTGAGCATGAGGGACACAAGGTTGTAGGAGAGGGACACCACCTGCTTGCCCTCCAGGGAATAGCTGGCCTTGGGTCACAAGTGGATGACCCCATTGTATCATAAAGCTGAATGAGCATGACCAGGTGGGAGGCACACACATAAAAAAGTAATAATAATAAATAAAATATAGAATAGGAAAAGAAAAATGGCAAAAAGAATAAAAAAAGAAAAGAGAAAAAATAGAATAAGTAAAGGAAAGAGAGAAATAAGAGATATGAAAGGAAAAAGAGAAGAAAGAAATAAAATAGGAAATAAAATATAAAAAAAAGATTAAAAAAAACCAAAAAAGTGGAGTTTGCCCCCGCAGGTTTTGGTGCCTGCTATACGCACGGCTTCCAGAGTCAATCCCTGTTTGTTAACCTGCTTACTCCTATGTGCAGCTTGGCCCCACACCCATATAAACGGAAAGTCTTTCTCTGATAGTTTTGAGGTCAGGCTGTCTGAATATTTCAGTCTATCTTGTCAATCTCTCAGTTTATCAAATATATATGGTACACATACTGTTTGTCAATCATGTATTAAGTATTGATCAAATAAAGAGCATGGTCTGGCCTTCATGAGCTTATACATAGAATGGAGGAGAAAGAAAAAAAAAACCCCAAGTGATCTTAAATGAAAATCTATATATATAAAAGCCTAAGCAACCAAACGACCGGTCGACCGGTCACTATGACGCGCACTGACCACCAGGGAGCTGCCCCCTGGTGGTCAGTGTGCTCCACAGCCAACCTCCTGCGGTCCCTCCCTCCCCCCCCCCTCCCCCCCCCCCCGAGCTGGCTGGCCCTGATCAAGACAGCCGGCCAACCTCCCACAGCGCCTGCCCCCACCAGCCAACCTCCCAGGGCTCTGATCGGCCCCGAATTGCCAGCCAGGCCGAGAGACCCCACCCATGCACAAATCCGTGCACCAGGCTTCAAATAAAATGATAATTAATGGCAATGACAATGAAGGCAATGAAAAAGGCAAAGGGTAGAGATTAGCAGGGTGGATGCAGATCTGATTAGCTGGGGTGACTCTGAGTGTGTGGCATTTGAGCTGAGACAAAAGGATAAGAAGGAGCCAAGCCTGCAAATATCACTGCAGGTAGAGGAACAGCAGGACTGCTTTTTTTGCTTTTGTTCTTAAGGTCACTTAAGATTCAACTATCTACATCCCTGCACAGGACAGCTTTGGGTCTCAGATGGTCCCAAGACTACAGGGGGATCACCCTCCCTAAAACAACACTTTCCTATGTCCACTTCATTAACTTCCTATTTTTCCTATTGCATTAAATCATAAATCTTTCCCCCACTTTTTAATACTCATATAATCTATTCCCCACATGCCACACCCCCACGGACTCACAAGTACTCATATATTACCTGGGAAAGAATCAGCTGCCCATGAAATGTGTGCACAAATTTTCTTAAAAAGGAAAAATAGGTGTCATCTCCAAGTCTTCTGGCAAGGAACCGGAGAAGGAAATAACCCTGGAAAAAAGGAAGTAGAAGAAAAAAGATGCCTATCATGGATTAATCGGAAAAATGCTTACACAGTCAACCCTAACTTACCCACCAGCGCTTTATGCACATCTAGAATGTCCCATGTGATGTGTTCCAGGCTGCCCTTTATATTCTTTACTAGAGGCACAATGCACGAAATTCGTGCAAGAGTAGGCCTTCCTTCCCCCGGGCTGCCGGCATCGGCTTGCCTCTGGAACCCAGGACCCAGGACCTGGGCTTTCCTCTGGCTGCCAGCACCCAGGACCTGGGCCTCCCTCTGTGAGACGATCATGGGGCGATTGCCTGGCCCCTGACCAATCGCATTGCACCCACCTTGGCTGGCTTGGTGCCAGTGGGTGTCATAGTGTGGTCCCGGATGGTTGTCCAGATGGTCATTCTGCTGTTCGGCTGTTTGGTCGATTTGCATATTATGCTTTTATTATATAGGATTTTAAATTTATGTTTATTGTTGAAAGCATTACAGATGTCCCCCTTTTTTCCCCTCATTGACCTCCTCCACCCAGATCTCACCCCCTCCCCAGGCCTTCAAAGCACTATTGTCTGTGTCTATGGGTTATGCATATCTATATATATAAAAGCCCAGTGACTGGAATGGTGGAACGACCAGAATGACCAGAATGACCGGTGGCTATGACACGCACTGCGGCAGCCAACAAGCCTGATCTGGGTCCTGATTGTCCCCCCCCCCCCCCCCCCCCCCCACCAGCCTGGCCCTGATTGGCCCCCAACACCCTGATTGGGGGTAGAGTCGGCTGGCCAACTGCCTGCAGCCCCTCTCCCCAACCAGCCCGGCCCAATAGGCCCCCATTGGGGTGGGCCAGCCGGACCCCACCTGTGCATGAATTCGTGCACTGGGCCTCTAGTATGCATATAAGTTCTTTGGTTAATCTCTTGCTACCCACCCTCCACCCCCATCCTGCCCTTCCCTCTGAAATACATCAGTCTGTTGCATGCTTCCATGTCTCTGGGTCTATTTTGTTCATCAGTTAATTTTGTTCATTAGATTCCACATATAAGTGAGATCATGTGATATGTGTCTTTCTAGAAATTAAGGATCAACTACTTTGCTTTCTACTCATCTGGGTATTCCCCTTGGTTTATATGAAGCCTGGACGCACATCTCAAACCACAAGGGCCGGGTGCTGGCTCTTTTCTCCCTCAGCTATCAGGAAAGGCCTTTCACCTTAAAATGCTTCCTTCTTGCTCCTATGCTCCAGTTGGAACCTGACAACAATTTTAAGATTCTGCTCTTCAAAGCTGACATGAAGCAGGGAGAAGGGAGGTACAGGGCAGGAAATAGTTCAGGTTCCTTTGATTCATGCCTCATGTTTTGGGTATAAAGTGTTTTAATTATTAGACAATCAGATATCTACCCAGTCAAATGTCATTACAATGTTGATCATTGTTTTGTTTAGCTCAACCATGTTAGTAATCTTCACTGTTTATGTGTATAATCTAAAAAATGCTATACCATAGTCACTGGCTTCTGCCACTTAGATGTGCTTACCTTTAAATAATGAACCTGCATGAAGACCTTCTCTGGATTGAGCCCATGCTTAATGACAGACGATCCTGAGTCACTCACATGGCCAGTTTTCTCTTTATTGGGTCTAAAATGATGTAGTAAAAGTATAGCACATTCTTAACTAATTAGACCACAATATAGCCTTACTCTTATTTTTAGAGCTGCCCAACAGTGTCTTAATTCTATTCAACAGTACCAGCTATACAGTAATTTAAAACAGTTTATGTTATACATTCATATACTGAACAAGTAGGGATTTATATTTGGGTTGGCAACCTAAGGTTGGCTATTGGCAATATTTTACATCATCTTATCCAAGATTAAAACTTGCCAGACCCTCATGGAATCTAAGCTCCAATATGCATTATTTAAGAACCTGCTTTTCTTTTGGTGGGAATGATGAACTGGGAAATACAGTGAAAAATGTAGCTTTGCTTGGAAGAGTAAAAAACTTACATTCAAAAAATTCTTTTTTGAAAGCCCCAATGTTATCCACTTCTTTTGACTTGCATTTAAGGCTCCTTTAAGAAATATTTGTTTAACAAACTAGCAAGACAGGAGCAAACTCATAGACACAGAGAACAAACTGATGGTTGCCAGATGGGAGTGGGGTTGGGAAACTGGATGAAAAGGTGAAGAGATTAAGAAGTACAAATGGGCAGTTACAAAATAGTTATGAGGATGTAAAGTACAGCTTAGGGAATACAGTCAATAATATTCTAATAACTACATGCTGTCAGGTGGGTGCAAGACTTATGGGGGAATCACTTTGTAAGTTATATAAATGTCTAACCACTATGCTGTACAGCTGAAGCTAATATAATATTGAATGTCAACTGTAATTGAAAAATAAAAGAAAATTTTTAAAAGAAATATTTGTACTAGGAAGCTGTTTTAGAATCACAAACACACACACACACACAAAAGCAAACATTATTGAAGCCCATGCTTGTAGAACAGGGAGGGACATTCGCAACCACACACTTCACCTCCTCAGTTCGCAAACAAGGGGGAGCTGAGGGCTCGTGGCTTGTTTTGATTCATGGAGACATTAGGACTGAAACCAAGACTGTTTTAAATATTTTTAAAAATTTCTTTAATAAGATACAATTGTGTTACAGTGAAGCTTCACCAATTAGCTAAAATTAAAATATGTGACAAGGTATTTGCAGCTTTTAGCCGTCGGAAAACCAGTCCCTTGTTGGACGAACACTGAAGAGGATGTGTTGGGTGAGTGACTGGGAAGCATGGGCCGCTGAGAGAATGAGCATTCCAGAAAGGCCAGTGGCTATTTTCAATAGGTAGTGTGCAGAAGCACCAGGGACACGGCCATTGGGATCTAAGAGAACCGGTGTTGAGTTGCAACCCTACTTCTTAAACCTGTTTCTTACTAGCAAGTTAGTGAAATTCTCTAATCTTTAATTTATTCACTTGCAAAATGTAAATAATCCTACGTATCTCCCCACTTCCCATGGAAAATAATTGAAATAATATATGCAAAATCCCCAGTAAGGGCTAGGGCTACATAAATTACTCAACAAACCTAATAAAATATCATACATTTGTTAGCAATAAGTATTGCTAAATTCAAGGTTGGCCATCCATGTTAGAGGCACTGGGGTAGGCTGTTCTTTCCCTGAATGCCGCGTGCCCACTGACACATCCTGTAAGGATGCCGGGCCTCAATGGAAGTGGCCAGGATGGGCCAGCCTGCCAAGCCCAGCACTTTGCAGCGTGCGCTAGCCGCCGCGCGCACAGAACGTCCCATTGGGCCTCTGCCGGAGATTTCAGCACCTTATCCCAGCAGACACAGGCCTGGAACCAGCAGTTACCTCAAGAGAAGACAACCACCAGCCACTAGAGCAAACTGCATAGTTTCCATTTTTCTACTCGGTCCCTGACTTATCTACATGACTATACTTGCAGGAATAACTAGTCCCTTTCATCGTCATTTAAGACTCCATTGAAAAGCATCAGCTTTATTCTTGTTCTCAAGTGTGTCCTGGGTGGAGCGTTCTATAAAGAAAACCACACTGGCTTTGAGAGGGAAAGCCCAGCCAGCCTTGCCGGGAGGAAGGCTTTTCAGAACCTGAATTCAAACCAGTTTTCCCAGCCCCGGGAGAGCCAGAGTTGCTGTGAGTTTAAGTCCCTGAGCTCTGAATGAGGCCAGTGGAAGGGCTGGGGCACCGAAGACAGCCCTAAACCTCTGTGTGGAAGGCTGGCTTCCAGGTTCCCAATGACGCTTTCAGTTGCTTTTTCCCCTTTGCCTAAAAATGTCCTTCCAGAAACCATCCCTCTTATTCTCTGCTTCCACCCTCTCCAAACGAAGGAGTGTTCAAGGAAATTCTTTTATGCTGACAGCATCCGAGGCATCCTTACAAGTCCCCAGGAGACTCCTTTCAAAGTGGACTCGGCGCTGGAGGGAGCAGTGCTCAGGCAAGCCTCGGCTTCCTGAGGCACAGACGCTCCGTGAGCGGGAGAGGGCCGACTTCCCGGAACCCACTTATCCCAGGTCTGTCCAGAGAGACACTGCACAGAGAGCACGCAGGGTCCACTTCGTGTAAGAACAGTGACTAATGCAGCCCCACTTCGTGTAAGAACAGTGACTCTCAAGGTGAGTGACCGGGGTCACAGCACCGCCGTCTCCCTGGCCCGTGGTTTCACTCTCCGCAGTTTCAGTTACCTGCAGTCAACTGAGGACCAAAAATATTAACTTAAAAATTTCATAAACAACTGATAAGTTTCAGCCCGCATGCCACTGAGCAGCTTGATGAAATCTCTCGCCTTCCCCCTGTGTGTCATGCCTGGGACATGAATCACCGCTTTGTCCACACGATTATGCGCTCCCTGCCTGTTAGTCACGTGGGAGCCTTCCCCATGATCAGATCAACTGTCAGGTAGCACACTGCCTCTGTTCGTCACCCTTATTTTACTTCATAATGGCCCCAAAGCACAAGAGAAGTGTTGCTGGTAATTCAGAAATGCCCGAGAGAAGGCAGAAAGGGTTTCCATTAAGTGTGTGTCTAGAAAAAAGCATAGTATGTGTAGGGTTCGGTACTACCCCTGCTTTCAGGCATCCACTGGGGGTTTTGGAACATGTGTCCCATGGATAATGGGGTGGAGAGAGAGAAACTACTGTACACACAAATGCACAATTCCATTCACATGGAGTCAAAGAACAGGCAAACCAGGGTCCTGGGGGTAGAGATCAGAGGGATGGTTCCATTTAGGCAGGAGTGCTGACGGGGGGGGGGGGGGGGGGGGGGGGGGGGCGGGGGGGAGATTGCTGATTGCTGGGATGCTGGGAATGTTCCATACAGTAGTCAGAGCGGTACTGTCAAGAGGATAAATAGTAAAGCTCTGCTGAGCCATCTAGAAACACTGCAGTGTGTGTGTGTGTGTCTGTGTGTGTTATAATTTAATTTAAAGGTTAAGAAGAACAGATGCACACGGAACTATCTATTTTGTGAAAACAAAAGGGAATCAGTCTAGAAAAGGGCGCGGCTGTTCACGTGCCCTGAACAGGTGACAAGGACTAACTAAGCCTCTAACCTGACGACCCAAGAGGCAGGAAGAACCGTGGCAAATACAATTGGCTCAGGCTATTCCCACGTTCACCCACCTTCTTCCGTGCCACCATTTATCCGATCAAATCTGAAAAGTTAAATGCTCACTGTCCGAGTCCCTGCAGCTACAAATGGTCAGAAGACATGGTCCAGGCCAGTGAGACAAAAGCAGAAATCTGCTGTGGTTGGAAGTGGGGCTCTGGGGTAGCTTTTGCTTTCTTTACAAAAGGGGGGAGTCCTTGGTACTGCATCCCTCCTCCCAGTCATGGTAGATGGAGTGCAGCAGCCACCTAGCAGCCATGAAGCAGCAAATCGAAACGCTCTGGAGACCAGGAGGAGTGAAAGGCAAGTGGCCTTTGATGGTGTCATTTGGCTGTTGGCCGCCCGAGACTGCCTGCTTCAAACTTCTTGCTGTGTGAGAAAAACAACCCCCATGTGTTTCAGTTGATATTGCTCACTTTTCTAGTAAGTGTAGGTAGATTTATCTCTAATAGATGGAGAACCAAACTGATATTAACCACTCCCATTTCCTGGAATCCCTGTGCCAGGTACTCTGCCAAGCTCTGCTTAGGCATCATGTCCTTCTACCCTCGCAAGGGCCTGACGGCACAGGCACTGTGATTATGCCCATTTGAAAGCGGGGAAGAGTGAGGCCTGGACACCCCACAGAACGGACTAGTGGTAGACCTGAGGCTGGACCCAAGGTCCATGGAACACGGGTCTCTGCTGCATCCTGGGGCCTCGGCAAGATCCAGCCCCCGTCTGGGTTGTGCCAGATACTAAGCGGAGAGCCTCAGGCATGTTTCTTACCCTCCCTGAAGCTCAGTTCCTCACCTGGAGAGTGTGATGGCCTTGGCCAGTTTTCCCAGTGGTTAGAGCGTCGGCTCTTGGACCAAAGGGTCTCAGGTTCAACTTCTGGTCAAGGGCATGTACCTCAGTTTCATGTTTGATCCCTAGCCACAGTCGGGGTGCATGCAGGAGGCAACCAGTCACCGTGTCTCTCTCACATCGATGATATTCTCTCTCTCTCTCTCTCTCTCTCTCTCTCTCTCTCTTCCCCCCTCCCTTTCACTCTAAGACCAATGGGAAAAATATCCTTGGTGAGGATTAAAAATCATAACACTAATAAAAAGAATGTGACGAGACTCAGGGAATATAAATAAAAACACTCTGTGAATGTGACCGCACGTCTTAGACATGACATGCCAGTGTTTATTTCCTTGGCTGGAATACAAGGAATGCAAGAGATCAGGTTACGAAGGTCGTCTGGGCTGAAATGCCCTTGGTTTCTGTTGTACCTGGCACCAAACACAACTGAGATCAGCCTGCCCTGCCCACCTCCCTCCCTCCCTCTCCACTGCACTCCCAGAGGCAGTGTGGACATCTCAGGAGTGGGGCAGTGACACTGATACACAGTGATTTGATTTGGAATCCTGCCTCCTGAGAAAGGACTGATTCTGCAGGACTCTTACCAAGGGTGGGATTTGGGAAAATGCCTCTGAAAGGTGCTCAGGCGTGACAGCTTGGGGCTGGACACCTGCTGCTGTGCCACAGCCCAGAGGCGCTGTCTGGCAGCGTTCTCCATCTCACACTCCTTGGCGAAGATCGTCCTCTATAAACTCACACTGTACTGCTGGGCCAGGGATTAAGCATCCAGAAATGAGATAGAAAGGGATCAATCAGCATTTCAACATCCCGTCTGCATATCAGATGCAGCTGCCCCACAAGGCGGGACTGTTGGGGAGCAGGGCCTCACTCACCCACATCACGGAGGAAGTTAAAACTACCTTTGTGTAGACACTGGCCTCGGGGTACTCATCTGAGCCCCAAATGTATAAGCGAGACCTACAGGGGAAGCACATTACGCACTGGTTAGGAATTTGGGCAAGAATCTTGACTCTTAAGTGCCACATAATCTTTCTTTTTAAAAAAACATTTTAATTTTTATTGTTGAAAGTATTACAGCTGTCCCCCTTTTTTCCCATTGACTCTCTCCACCCTGCCCCCCCAGGCCTTCACCACACTATTGTCCATGGGCTATGCATATATGCATATACGTTCACCAGTTAATCTCTCTCCACCCATCCACCTCCACCTTCCCTCTGAGATCTGTCAGTCTGTTCCATGCTTCTATGTTTCTGAATCTATTTTGTTCATCAGTTTATTTTGTTCATTAGATTCCACATATGATACCTGCCTTTCTCTGACTGGCTTATTTCACTTAGCACAATACTCTCCATGTCCTTCCATGCTGTCTCAGGGTAAGAGATCCTTCTTTTTTTAGAGTTGCATAGTATTCCATTGTGTAAATGTACCCCAGCTTTTTAATCCACTCAGCTTCTGATGGGCACTTGGGCTGTTTCCAGTTCTTAGCTATTGTAAATAATGTTGCTATGAACATAGGGGTGCATATGTTCTTTCTGATTGGTGTTTCTGGCTTCTTAGCATATATTTCTAGAAGTGGGATCACCGGGTCAAATGGCAGATCCATTTTTAATTTTTTAAGGCAACTCCATACTGTCTTCCACAGTGGCTGCACCAGTCTGCATTCCCACCAGCAGTGCATGAGGGTTCCCTTTCTCCACATCCTCCCCAGAACTTGTCATTTGTTGATTTACTGATGGCAGCCATTCTGGCTGATGTGAGGTGGTACCTGTCATTTTAATTTTAATCTCTCTGATGATCAGTGACATTGAGCATTTTTTCATATGTCTCCAGCCATTTGTATGCCCCCCCCCCTTTTTTTTCGTAAAGCCTCACCAGAGGATATTTTTTCTCATTGATTTCTAGAGAGAGTGGAAGGGAGGGAGGAGGGGGGAGAGAGAAACATCGATGTGAGAGAGACAAATCCATTGGTTGCCTCCTGCCTGCACTCCTACTAGGGCCGAGGAACCTGCAACCGAGGTACATGCCCTTGACCTGGAATCTAACTAGGGAATCTTCAGTCCGCAGGCCAATGCTATAACTACTGAGTTATACCGACCAGGCCTGTATGTCCTCTTTAGATACTAGTACTTATTTAGGCCCTCTGCCCATTTTTAAATTCGATTGTCTTCCTTTTGTTGAGTTGCATAAGTACTTTATATATTTTGGAAATTAACCCCTTATCAGATGTATCATTGGCAAATATGTTCTCCCATACAGTGGGCTCCCTTTTCATTTTGATGGTAGTTTCTTTTCCTGTGCAGAAGCTTTTTAGTTTAATGTAGTCCCATCTGTTTATTTTTTCCTTTGTTTCTCTTGCCCTAAGTGTTGTATCAGTGAAAATTCTGCTACGTGAGCTACTTGATATTTTGCTGCCTACATTTTCTTCTAGGATTTTTATGGTTTCATGACTTACATTTAAGTCTTTTATCCTTTTTGAGTTTATTCTTGTGAATGGTGTAAGTTGTTGGTCTAGTTTCATTTTTTGCATGTACCTGTCCAATTCTCCTAACACCATTTATTGAAGAGACTGTCTTTACTCCATTGTATGCTCTTGCCTTCTTTATTAAATGTTAATTGAGCATAATAATGGCTTGTCGAGACCCCCAATTTTGAACATAATCCCTTTAAGGGTTGGTCTTTAAGCCTACTCCATGCCACATCATCATTAGAAAACAAATCAAAAGAACAAACAAATTTTAAGGGTTGCATAAAGTTCCAGTAAGCTATATCTGGGCATATTCCTTACATACACACCCCACAGTCTACACCATTCAGTGAAGAAATTACTAAAATTCTGGGTTAAAAATGGAGGCAGAATCATTGGAAGTACGGGAATTTTATACCCTCCATTTGATTTAAAAAATATATATTTTTTATTGATTTTTTTTTTTACAGAGAGGAAGGGAGAGGGATAGAGAGTTAGAAACATCGATGAGCGAGAAACATTGATCAGCTGCCTCCTGAATAACCCCTACTGGGGATGTGCCCGCAGCCAAGGTACATGCCCTTGACTGGAATCAAACCTGGGACCCTGGAGTCCGCAGGCCGACGCTTTATCCACTGAGCCAAACCGGTTAGGCTAAAAACAACTATTTTTCTATCCAAAAAGTATGCCTGATGAGCGCTGGCCACCGACTTGCTTTTGGACGGTACTTGCAGAGCACTGGGCCCAGGTGCACACCTGTGAGTAAGGAAGCTGGGTGACATCAAAGCTGCTGTCCAGAGGGAGGGTGACCCCACCAGGGACCTTGGTCCTATGGCAGGCACAGCAGGGTATCACCTTGGTGCTGGGAAGGCAACGGCCAAAGCGATACAGGACAGAAGGAGGCATCTCTCCAAGGAGCAGGAGGACAGCCAGGGGGGTATATTCTGTCCCCGACAGTGAAGGAACCGGTGGTCGGTACCTATGGGAGGAGAAGTCCGCTGCTGAAGGGCGGTGATAAGGAAAGATACTGCAGATCATGTGGAGAACAGGAACAAACTCCGCAAATTCTGATAAGCAGGGTAGGAAAATAAAAGATGAAACTTAGAAAAGCAGGAAGTAATGGGCCTCGACACAAAACCAAAAGAGCCCTCAGGTTTTAAACGGCCATAAATCAGAAATTCCTCTCTAAGAAACAAAATCGAAACAGAGAAAACCCAAGGGACAGGCTAATACAATGGTCTGAGCAGTAAATCACCACCTTCAAATAGCAGGAGAAATACAGACACATTTTCTGAGGAGACAGAGAAAATGGGGAGTGAAGACACCCGTATGACCTCGCAGGAGGTTCCTGATAAGGTGATTTTCAAAAGACACGTGCAAAAGATGAAAGGGAATGCCGGGAAAGAAAACAACCAAAGCTAAGTGGACTTCCTCCAGGAAGCCGTGTCATTGTTGCCAGGAAGGCACAGATTCCGAAGGAGCCAATGCTAATGGAGAAGACCCAGGGCCATGAAAAGGCCTTTAGAAGTGACATCTGAGCTTAGGGAAGTCCAGGTGCTGAGAGGTGACAGAACGAACAGAACTAGTGACTCCCACTTTGCTTAAACTTTGTAGCCAGGGAGGCAGGTCTTCAGGGTGTACGCGGTAGAACAAGCACTGTTACGCGGGAAGTCTGCTCTGTGTCCAGAAAGGGATGCTCAGCGCAGGTGGAGAGGGCTCCTTCCTTCATCCCGAGAAGAGTCCGACCCCGGCTCAGGCGAGGGACACGACACAGCGAGGAACGCTTCCCCCTGCGATCTCAGACCTCTGGGGATCAAGTCACAGAGAGTGCGACGGGGCCCGCGGAGACAGACACACACTTGTTATGATGTGTAAAGGAAGAAGGGATAGGGGGAGGGGGGCAACCGTGACTTGGTTGTTGAACAGAGAGTCTGAGAGCACTGAGAAGAGAACATGATTAACTACAGGAGTTAGCATGGGACCTGGGCCTCGGCCAGAAATTCACTGTGGGCATCAGGCACCCGGCTTCTACAAGGCAGCCAGCAGATGGATGTGGTGGTGAGTGTATGGTGTTGCTTTGTGGCTTTACAGAAGGTAAAGAACAGAACCCCAAGGCTGTTGATTAATTACTTGCTATAACCTGGGGGCTGTGTCCAAGGAATGAAGACTTATTGGCTTAACAGATTTGCATGAGTCTAGGCGAGGAGTCTCCTTGTTGGTTGATGGACAGCATCCATCTTCAAGAATAGAAACCACAGGCTTCAATAGTCCATGAGGACAGAGAAGTTTTTAAAATTAAGCACTTACCTATGGAAAAGATTTAGTTTATTAATTGTCTGTAAACTCAACATGCAGCAAGAGGTGACTGATGTGGCTTCCAAAACAACCAATAGGACGGCAGGTGGGACGATGGCAGGTGGGTTGAGGGGAGGGCTGCGGGGAGGGTCAGACAGAGTGGAGAGCCAGATTCCTTTGCTTTCATCCCAGCTCCGCCACTCTCTAGCTGTGGGAACGTGCCAGCCACCTCATGCGTCTCTCCTCAGCTGTCCTGGGAAGGAAGATGCACCAGTACCAGATCCTTACACGGGGCCATTGCAAGGATCAAACGAGAATCTATCTCTCCACGCTTGGAACAGTGTTTGGCGCATGGGAAGCGCTAGGTGGTGTTACTAAGGAGAAAAATGTATGGGGGTTGGAACGGTGAGACTGCCATGAGAAGGCGTCTGATACTGAGTTTAAAAAAGAAACATGGTAGATGAGTTAGTAACAAGATGTGGTGTATATGATATACAAATATCACACACATACAATGGAATACTACTCAGCCATAAAAAGATGAAACATTGCTATTTGTGACCACATGGATGGACCTGGAGTGTGTCATGCAAGTGCATCCAACCTAATCAGTGCTTGTCCTTGCTTTTCTGACGATCCAGAGAAAGGCAGCAGCCAGGGTCCCCATGCGTTCTGCTCAGGCGCAACCTCACACAGAACGCTGTGCTCCGTTCAGGTGTCACCGTCGGAGAAGGCCAGTCACCGCCAAGGACAACAAAGGACCACGCCCGAGAAGGCAAACCTTTTCCTGACTGCAGTGCTTGTGACGAATTTATCAAAACTGGGCTCTAGTGGCCGGGAAAGGCCAGAGGATGGCCTTCAGATGTGATGGTTTGTGAGCACGAGGTGGGTCCTGGGCAGCTCGGAGGATCGGATCGAGAGGACCGGGCGGACCTGGCGGAGGCAGGCCTGGGTCTGAGAAGGACCCGAGAGGGGCCGCTCCTCGAGGGAGCAGAGGCCGGGGCAGGGAGTCCTTGGGCAGAGCTGGCAGCTGTCTGTCAGGGACACGGGAGGTGAAGCAAAATCACTTTTTCAGCCCTTTTGGAGCCTACTTCTCTATGACTTTAGAAGGCGAAGCAGCTGGAATCTGTGCCGGCGCCGGCGTTGGAAAGTAAAATAGTACTCATCCCCCGCAGCAGTCCACGGGCCTGCCCGCGGCCTGGGCCTCATAAGTCAGCGCAAAGGGTGGTTTTGATTAAAAGAAAACAACAGCACAAAACCTAAACCCTGAGTTAATTAGAGGAACCTTCACTGAATTTCATTCAACCACATATATTTGGGGACAGGTTTAGCCTAAGAGCACAGGAGCCAAGCACTGCAGGGCGCTCCTCATAGTCCCCGCGCTGCCTCCCAGGACGGGTGCGGAAGGTGGAGGCACACCTGGTCCGCGTCCGCATCAGCCAGCGTCAAAGGGCCCCCCACTCTCCTCAGGGCCAACGTGGTCAGATAAACACAGGTTGCCTGCACACAGGAAAACAGAAAACCTGAAACCTACAGGAAGCAAAAGTAGAAAAGATAAAAATGGGAAATTTTTTTGGTGCTGCATCAAAGCCCCATGACTTCATTCCAGAAAGAGGCAAATGGGACAAACACCAGCTTCCTTTTCCATGGGAGGCGAGGAGCACGCTGTGAACCCCAACAGCCTGTGCGGTGCTCTGTGCGGAGATCTGTGAGCCGAGATAAGGGAGCTCAGCTCACATGGGACTCAGAGTGGGGTGGAGAGGGGGAGGGGGCTGTGGAGCTAAGGAAGGTCTTCCCTCCTTGCCTGAAGCCACACACACACACACACACACACACACACACACACACACACACACGGGACAAGAGGCTGGGAGAGCAGCGCCCTCCTCTCGGTCCTGTGGGCCACTGTGTACTATTTCTGCTATTTCGTCTTATGAGTAACACGCTGTCCACTAACAAGAAGTGTAAGACCGCTCACCACAGCATTGTCTGTGAAAGCAAAAAGCCAGAAATGACCAAGTGTCCAGTGGTTAGCACATGGTTAGAAAGCTAGTTGTGAAGCGTTCTCACCCTGGGATATTCTGCACCAGTTTAAGAAAACAGACCGACATGTGTCTGTGACAGAACAATACTCGGGATTATGTTATTAGGAGGAAAGTGGATTTTAACATGGTAGCAGGGTATTCTTCTTTCATGTCTTTGCAGCAGGTCCAGACAAATACTTGTAACCGCTTCCGTCAGCCATTCTGGGTCAAAACCATTGGCCCAAACACAAACTAAACGGGGCAGGAGGGTGGGCAGGCGAAGACTCTGTAGAACAAAGTGGAAGTAGGATTACCTGAGAACCCCACACCGCACGCGAATGCTTCTGAAAAGGAGCCTGACGCCGGCGAGCCAGGACTGTCACGTACAATGTTAGGACTGCCGAGTGCACGGCACAGCCTTAGAGGATGGGCAAAGTGAGAGGGAACCACGATGGACAGGCTTAAGCATGTGAATTATTTTTTTAGAAAAATCTAACAAGTGCTATAGTGAATCGGTGCCACATAGGGCAGCAATACAGAAGTATGCACATCCTATATAATAAAAGCCTAGGTGGCATCACGTGCGACGTCGCCACAAGATGGCTGGCAGGGGAGGGCAGTTGGGTGCGACCAGGCCAGCAGGGTAGGGCAGTTGGGAGTGATCAGGCCGGCAGGGGAGCAGTTAGGCGACAATCAGGCTGGCAGGAGAGCAGTTAGGGGGTGATCAGGCTGGCAGGCAGAAGTGGTTAGGGGCAATCAGGCAGGCAGGCAAGTGGTTAGGAGTCAGCAGTCCTGGATTGTGAGAGGGATGTCTGACTGCCAGTTTAGGCCCGATCCGGGATTGGGCCTAAACCAGCAGTCGGACATCCCCCAAGGGGTCCCAGACTGAAGAGGGTGCAGGCCGGGCTGAGGGACACCCCTCCACCCCCGTGCACAAATTTTCATGCACTGGGCCTCTAGTATACTTATAAAATCTTTATTTTCAGAAAGATTCACAAGACAATGCTAGCAGTGACATCTTAGATAAGAATCAGTGGTGGGGATAGGATTTGATACCTTTCTAAACTGTTATAATTTTCCTGTGAAATATTTTTATTGAAAAAAGAATTATGGCTAACTAAGCAGTGATTATAAACTGATTTATATCTTATGTTTTTCTATATGAAAAAACCGTACTAAATGTTATTGCAAAGTTGTAACACCATGTACAGTAAAAGTATGTAATTAGGGGCCTCCTGAGAAGTCTATCCCTCCCCTAGAAATACCTGCATGATGAGTAACCAGGGAATGGCCCAGAAGAATGAACAGGGAGGGTTATTTGAGTTCAGCTGTTCAGGATGTGTCTGTGGTCTCTGCTGGCTAAAAGAAGTGGGAGCGGAGGGTGTCCCTCAGCAGGAAACAGGAACCCGGTGGGCAGCGCCGGGGGTGGAGCTGGCCTTTGGGGCAGGAAAGGGCGGGGTCTGCTTCTGGCTGGCTGAGAGCCCCAAGGTTTTTCAGAAAATGCTGGCACAGGCTAGCACCTCCTGTCACGAAAGGACAGAATCGTCCACACAGCTAGGCAGCATGTGCAGTTCAAACATAAAAGCCACGGAAGGAGGTGGAGGGGACCCCAGCCTGGTGTGCAGGGTGGAGGGCAGGAATTCCCAGACGGACGTGGTCGCTTTAAAAGCTGCACAGGCCATGGCTGGAGCTCAGGGAAGAGCTTTTTCTTCTCAGGCTGTGGTCAGAGTCTGCCCAGAAGCCAGGGATGCTGTGGAGGGCAGCGCCCGAGGGGACAGGGTGGCCTCACGCAGAGATTAGACCAGAAGTGAGGAGAGGAGGAGGATCTTATGTGTCTTAGAAACATTGCTAATATAACTCCTACCTCAGGCTATCAGTTTGAGCATCTTTGTTTAACATTCAAGATTTTGGGGGGTTTGTTTTTGCTTTTAATCCCATTCTTCTCATTTGTAAACTAGAGGCCCAGTGCACAGATTCGTGCACCAGTGGAGTCCCTCGGCCTGGCCTGTGGGGATCGAGCCGAAACGGGCTCTCTGACATCCCCCAAGGGGTCCCAGATTGCGAGAGGGTGCAGGCTAGGTTGAGGGACCCCACTGGTGCTGAGGGACCCCACCAGTGCATGATTGGGGCCGGGGAGAGACTGCGGGAGGGCTCCAGGGCATGTCCGGCCCGTCTAGCCCAGTCCCAATCAGCCAGACCCCAGCAGCAAGCTAACCTACCGGTTGGAGTGCCTACCCCCCTGGTGGTCAGTGTGCATCATAGCGACTGGTCGAACGAACAGTCAGACACTTAGCATATTAGTCTTTTATTATATAGGACAAGCATTCTTGTACCTACAAAGAATACCCTTTTTTAAAAAAATATTTTTTAATTGATTTCAGAGAGAGAAATAGAAACATCAATGGTGAAAGAGAATCATGGATCGTCTGACTCCTTCATGCCCCCACAACCCTGGCATGTGCCCAAAGTGGGAATTGAACCATGACCTCCTCATTCATAGGTTGATACTCAACCACTGAGCCACACCAGCCAGCCCAAAAAATGTCCTTTTAATTTCTTAGTAAAATTAACTTTTTGAACACACTAGCCAATGGTGTTTGTCAGGAGGAAAGGTGGGTGCTTCCAGGCTCTGGTTGGTAAAGGGATGGGCACAGGGGCCCTCTGCGGTGGCCAGGGGAGGGTGGCAGTAGTAAAAGACATGGCTGGCCGGCTCAGAGCCCGGGGAGAGGAGGGCAGGCCGGTGAGGAACCCAGACAGCTGGGAGGGAGAGGGCTGGCTGTGGGGCTGCGTCCTGTGTGCTCTGTTGCATCTGGGGCAACAGTTACCGGAGCCAGAGGGCCTAGATGACAGTATCTAACATGTACTCAGTGTTTACCATTGGCTGAACCATAGGGAATCGACAGCACTCAGCCATGTTGGATGCACCAAGACGGCAATTCCCCGATCCAACCGCATCCAAGTTCCGAGTGATCCGCACGTATTCCCCACAGGCAGCCCTCACCCTCGCCTGCAGAGGAACGGGAGCTCGGCGCCTGGGAAACTCTGCAAGGCCACGCAGCTTATGGTGGAGTCAGAACGGGCTCCCGCCCAGCAGCTGGGCGCCAGGCGGGCCGTCTGAACGCACACCCTCTCTGGGCCGGCACTGAAGACCGTGGGCTCTGGGAGAGGTCAGGCCTGCGTCCTCAGGGGATGTTTCTCTAACACGAGGCAGATCAGCCAGGCCTCGCTCCAGAAGCGCTGGGTTCCTGCGCTGTGAGATCTCACACAGCCACATGTCCAGCCGGTTCCCTGCGGTCGCTCCTTCCCTCCATCATGTCCCGAAAGCCCCTGCGAGGTCTGAGCAGCCCGAATGGAGGTCCGTCGGCACCTGAGGCCAGCCAAGGGGTCTCAGGCTCTTCCAAACTCAGGTCTGGTACCCTAAACAGCCCCCTAAGTCCATCTGCCTCTAGACTCAGTCTCTGATCACGTGTCATGCCAAGTCGGGGTACTCTCCCAGAACTCCACTTTATTACGTCATTCTTGGAACCGATAAAAGCTCCCGCTGCCTGCACGGCCACGTGCCCCGTCTTGGGCCTGGCCCCCACGGGACTCCACTGCGCAGCCTGGCCCTCCTGTCTCGCTCCGTCTCACAGGTTCTCCGTGGCCGTTCTCTCCAGGAAACCCGTTCTCATTCACTGCCCATTTCCACCATCGATTCACTGTGGACGCCTGCCAGGCTTGGCTCTGGGTTCCCTGCCCTCTGCCTCCGCCCTGGTCTCAGTGCTCTCCCTCCTCACCACCCCAGCTCAAGCCTCACAGCTTCCCAGCGGCCCTTTCTAACAAGCCCACCAGCATTAAACTCCCGCTTCTCAGAACTCCGAGGACGCAGCCGGGGATCTGTCTATGTCTTGTGATCAATATTTCAACTCTTCGAGCAATACATAAAGCACCTCAGGGACAGAGATAGCGCTGCACACAACATCCACTGCTGCCAGTGTCGAGGGCCCCGCAGTGCCACGCCCCGTGGCCCACAGCCGTAAGGAAGACGCAGTCCCTCGCTTCGAAAAGCTGGGTCAGAGGAGCGATGCGTCAGCTCAGACGCAAACGTGCTGTTTTTGTAAGTTAAAAATGGATGAATGCTGGCAACTTGGTATTGTTTCATTCTAAAGATAACTATCCAAGAACGTAGCAAGATCAGGATGGAGAAACGCAGAGCCTCGGCCGGAGGAGGGTCCGCAGCCTCTCCCGCCGGGCGGGCCTGGCAGCTTTGGAAGGCGGGGGTATGCTGGCTGAGTCGTGATAACTTGGAGTTGCCCAGCAGGGAGGAGCATCCTAAAGACAACATGAGGAAAGGCAAGGAGGTAGGAAAGAACAGGCAGACAGGAGGTGTTAGGGCTGAGTTATATTCCTCCACAAAGTTTATGTCGCAGTCCTAAGCCCAGCACCCCAAATGCTGCTGCACTGCAGACAGGGCCTGTGAAGGGGTAGCTCAGTGAGAACAAGCCAGTGGTTTGGCTGTAATCCAATCTGCTTGGTGTCCTTACGTAAGAGGAGACTAGTGCGGAGGGAGAGGCAGCGGGGTGCTCACACAGAGAGAAGGCCGCTGGAGGGCACGGCGGGCAGGCAGCCTTCTGCAAGCCAAGGCGCGAGGCTTCAGAAGAAACCAAACCCGCCGGCACCTTGACCTTGGACCGCTAGCCTCTGGAGCTATAGGGCCACACATTTCTGTTGTGCAGGCCGCATACCAGTCTGCGGTATTTTGCTTGCCAGCCCTGGCAACCTCATGCAATAAGGTTCTATGAACTCTTTGGGGTGGCTGGAGGGGGAAACAAGGAATGGCAAGAGAAGAAACTGAAAAAAACAAAACCAACAGGTAGGAGGGATGGGGTGGGGGACCTTGACTACTTCCTATATTAAGAAGCGTGGCTTTTCCTGGAGATGAGGGGAAACTTTTGGAGGGTTTTAAGCAAGGAGGTGGCAGAATCATAAGCTGTTTTAGGTGGAGCTGCCAGTGGAGGTGCGGAAGGCGGATTTGACGGGAAAGATTAAAGGTAGGAAACAATGCGGAGGCTGCTGGACTGCGGCATGCGAGCCATTGGGTCCTTAGCAGAGAGCCAGCCGTGTGACGGGTGGGGACTTGAGAAATCGTATGAGGGGAGTTCACAGTGATGGCATCAGCCCTCCCTGGGGAGGGGAGGGGAGGGGAGGGGAGAGGAAGGGACGGCTGGATGACCCCCAGTTTTCTACTATGAGTCCTCACTAGAGGAGGTGAGCAGATGGGATGGGAAGAGGGGATTACTAGTGTGAGATGCTTGTGATGATGCCAAACGGGCAGGTAAGCATCACATCTGATCTTTAAGAGAGAGCTGGGCTGGGCTGGCCATGTGGGAGCCTCCAGCACAGACAGGCGGTGTGGCCAGCAGTGCCCCTGCCCCACTTGTATCCTGGGGACTTGTATCATCTGTGTGCACACGAGCTCTGGGCGTGTTCTCCGTGACTGTCAGCTGCGGCCCTCGGGCTGCCCGGGAACACTCGAGCCAGCAGTGCCTGGGAACGTGCCTCTCTCCAGGGGCAGGGGTCACACACTCTGGGCCCCTTAACGACGGGGCTGCCTCCAGAGCAATCCCAGTGACTCATTCGCTGTCCTGACACCCAGCGGCCTCCTTCCCCCTCAGCCCCACTCCCCTTTCCATGTTCTCCTCCTGGGAATACTTCCTCACAATCTCTTTCATGAGTCTTGTCTGAGGGTCTATCTGGGAACCCCCCTAACTCAGGGATGTGAATGAGACCACCCCAGCAGGAGACACAGCCAAGAGGAGACCTCCGGGGACACCAACTCTGGACAGGCAGGCAGACAGACAGCAGACGCAGACGGCCAAGGAGACGGAGAAAGGATGGCAGAGGGGGACAAGGAGAACCAGGGAGGGGTTGCATGACAGCCAGGTGGCAGAAGTCCCCAGAAAGCAAGAGCCATCAATGGTACCAAACAACGCAGAGGGGTCCAATAAAACAGGAATTACAATGAGTTACAGAATCGGGTGCTCACAGGGCACAGTGACCTCAGGAAAAGGTTCCCTAGGCTCGTGGCCCCAGTCTCTGTCCACAGTGATGCATCCTTACTCGTGTACACAGATCCTCTATCCCTTCCCTTCTCTTCTTCCTCAGGGACAGTGGGTTTTAAATATAGACATACATTTAAATTCCAGTTTCACCTCTAGAGTTAGAGCTGTATCTGTAACTAATAGCAGGCTGGCACTCGGACATCTGGGAGGTCAGGGGAGGTGTGGAGCTAATGCATTTATAGACCCAGAGGGCCAGCAGGCCAATGGCTCAGTTTCCCCTGTGGGGCAGGAGGCAAAGGGGGAGGGAGAGTCAGGCCAGTGGCAACTGAGGGAAGGCTGCGGGGAGCCCTGAGGCCTCAGGCTGGAGGAGCATGTTGGAGCCTGAGCCTGAGCCTGAGCTGGGGGTGGGCATGTGACAGCAACAGGGGGCCGTGAAGGGCGGAGCTCCTCCCTGAGACAGGCCTGAGGGCCTCCATGGACGTGGTTCCACGCCTGGGTGGGAAAAGACTGCCATGTGCTTGAAGCATTACACATAAAAATTTTGAGAAAAACTTTAGAGGTGAAAACTTCACGCATATTAGAGAAGGTTCACACATGGACTTTTAAAAAAATCCTCCCCTGAGGACATGTTTTTCCTTATTTAGAGACAGAGGAAGGGAGAGGGATAGAAATGTTCCAACCCACTGGCCCCCGGCAGGGCCGCCCACAGGCTCCCAGTGCCCAGCGTCACGGAACAGAGTGCTCAGGCGTGTGCGGGCCACAGAGCTCGGGGCGCACGCTTCATTTTGGCCATAACAGAGCGACACACTCAGGGCTCCTGCTATACAGGGCACCTTGGTGGGCAAGGCTGAGGCACTTGTGCGGGAAGGCGGACGTCTCCTTTCCCCAGGACTTCAGGGTCGGTGGTGGCAGCAGCTGGAGGAGCTGCATCAGACTGGGGCTGGTCATCGATCGCCTCCTCAACGTGATATATTTTAACGTTTTTCTCAGCACAAGCTTGACTTTAACAATGAATCCAGAAAAAAGGGGGCGTGATAATAAATCACAATAAAAACCAACAGAGATTTCTTCTGACCCCGCCACTATAGCTCTTCCATCCACCAGCCGGTCAGAGCTCTGACTGACAGCACTCAGAGAGGCCGGCGTCCAGCTGGGCCCTGGGGACAGGTGGCCAGGCCGCGGAGCCTTTAGAAGCCCCCACTTCCCGATCTCCCCTGGCGGAGTCAGGATGCCTCCCCGGCTGAGGGTGGGGGTGACGACGGAGGGAGCGAAGAGGTGGCGGCCAGCCAGGGGAGAGCAGGACAGGATGAGGTCAGCCCCGCCAGGGCTGAAGGAGCGTGAGGGAGAGTCTGCAGAGGGCCGCTGGGGCCTTGCCTACGGGAAAGGCATCTTTAATAATTAACGAAGGAGAAAAGGCACAGAGTCAGCAATGTGACCCCTGGCATTTTGAAAGTCTGAGCAAATGGCCACGCCTCCACAGCCTGCGGTCACAGTGCAGGTGCCCCAGCCCAGGCAGGCTGAGAAGGCTGGGAGCACCCGAAACTCCTGCAACAAGGAAGCTCACTGCCCCGCCGACCTAGGACACAGCTGACAAGACCCACAGCTCACCACTGGGTACGTGGAAGGCACGAATGGATACCAGTTCCTATCAATGACTGAAGTTAGCAGGTCAGCGCCAAACAGAGTTTTAGTTTTTCTCTTCTCACTTTGCTAACATTCCAGTATCTGACCAACACAATGTTGCTTTCTCCCCCCGTCCCCTCACCCTGCGACGCCCCTGCCCATAGCTATGCTCTCATGTGTGCAAAGACAAAGATGCTTGGTCCAAGGCTACTTTTTTTTATGCCGACCTTCATGTCCTCCCTCAGTTCAAGATACAGGGACTGTTTTTATTTCCACACAAGGAAAGTGACATCGAGTTCCTTGACGGCAGGGAGATGGTCCAGGGAAGGAGGACGGCTGCGCTGGCTTTGCTCCTCATTCCGTCTTTCTGAGCCAGAGCCACCCCAGCGAGAGCCGGAGGAATGGCCGTGAGGTGGAAGGAAACCAAGGAGCGTGTGACGCAGGCGCCAGGGGGAGGAAGTGCTGTTGGGAGGAGGTGGGCGGGGGAAGCTGCTGCAGAGGCCGGGAGAAGCTCCCTCAGCACCTGGCAGCGTGGAGGAGCACGTCAACACACACACCAAGGCCTCTACCCTGTGCGCGGTCCATCATTTCAAGACCATGCGGTATCTTAAATGAAAAAACAAGACAGCATCTTTGGTCACTGTGTTGCTTAAGAGACTTCTTTACCCAGCTCTTATTTGTACAGTAAAACGAAACCAAGTCTGAGAACAGATGTTTACAATTCTCGTTCCCCCGTCCCTTCAGTAACCTCTAGGTCAGTGATGGCGAACCTATGACACGCGTGTCAGAGGTGACACGCGAACTCATTTTTTTCGTTGATTTTTCTTTGTTAAATGGCATTTAAATATATAAAATCAATATCAAAAATATACATCTTTGTTTTACTATGGTTGCAAATATCAAAAAATTTCTATATGTGACACGGCACCAGAGTTAAGTTAGGGTTTTTCAAAATGCTGACACGCCGAGCTCAAAAGGTTTGCCATCACTGCTCTAGGTTCTCTGTGTCCATGGAAGGGCGGACTCTTAGCCTAAATTCAGGCAAACATAATTTCTGAATATGAAGGCAGAGAAAAATCAATGCCACCGTCAGCCTTCTAGTACACGGATACACACAGCGTATTCTTTCTCCCGGCTCCATACACGAAGGCAAAGCTCATGGCCACCAGAGCTGGGCTGGCCACAGCGCCACGGAGATGAGGTCCCCTCACCAGTGCTGACCTCCCAGGGTGCGGGCTGAGGGTCCGCAAGCTGGAAATACACGCCATCAACCGACGTTAATCATGACACCCCCCAGGACGTGGTCACACAGAACCGAGGCATCAGAGGGCCTCGGGCACTTGGAGAATGAAGAAGCTGAGTGGAGAGGTGGCAGGGTCGGCACAGTTACCCAGGTGCACAGCCACCCCCAGCAAGCCTCTCTGACCTTCACAGCTTCCCCTCCGAGCACAGCTTCCCTACCAAGTCCACGTGCTGTCTCCCCTTCCCGACCACCCACTCACTCTCCTACCAACTCCAATCTGGCCCCGCTCTCCCCCACCCATGAATAAATGCATGCATGTCAAGACCACAGCATCGCTGTGTGGTCCCGCCCAAAGTTCACGGCTCTCGCTCCCTTTCACACGGCCTCAGCAGCATCCCACACCCACTCCCGCCTTCTTCACTCTTTCCTGGCTTCTGGTGTCTGAGTTTTCTCTACACTATCCCTCCCCCACCACCTGCCCCCGACCCCAATCTTCCTCCCAACCTCTTCTCTCACTTTCCTCTCTCCCTGGTGATTTCAAGGTGCTTAGATTTTAAAGTCTTTGTAGGCCAAAGGTTGGAATCTCTCCAATGAGCTCCTGACTTGTGGACCCACCAAGTTCTCAATATTGAACAGCTACCTGGGCATCCATCTGAATGCATGTGAAGCTGGAATCTATATCTTTCCCTCCAAAGCCCGCACCTCTCAGAGGCGGTGCCTGCTATCCCTCATTGTCAACCAGCCACTCAGGCAAAAGCCTGGACATCATGCCAGCTACTCTTGTCCTCTTCTGCACAGTCCATTCACCCAGACCTGCCAGGACGTGTGCAAACAGGCCTGCTCCCTGCGCCCCCCACGCCACCACTGGGCGCTCCTGTGCGGACTGCAGCCTTCCACTTGCGCCTTCCCTCCGCCAGCTGCCTATAGCCCCCGCTCAGCAGTCGGCGCAGCATGTAACCCACGGGACGGGGCGCCTTCCCTGCTCAAGGCCCTTGGGACAAGGCTCTGGGTCCGCTCCTGCCTGCTCTCCCTGACCTCCCTCTGTCCCTCTGCCCCTCTGCCCTCTGCACCAGCATGCCACGCCCTTTCCTGCCTCAGGCCTTTGGGCCTCCCCCAGAGGCATGACCAACCCCTCACTAGAAATCACTGGGGTCCCTTCGCCCCACTTCTCAGCACCTGCAACCCGCTGTGCACGTGGCAGGGTCCCCCTAAGCGGAAGCTTCCTGAGGGCTGGGCCCTGTCCATGTGGGTGGAGCCACCCACCAGCCCAGTGAATGGAGGCCAGGGGCACAGGTGGGCTCGGCTCTCCTGACCATGCAGGAGTCAGAGCTGAGGGCAGCCCTGAGCTGTGAGCACGGCGTTCACAGCCACCCAGGCTGCTAGCTGCAGGGAAGCCCCAGGCTGGCTCCACAGCTCCCTCCCACTTGGGCTCCATGGGTCGGGTGTTTACCTAAAATCAGCGAGAACACGCGGGCTTGGGGGCTGCCATCCAAGTGGGGGCCTCCCGGATGGCTGCCTGCCCACCTGTCTGACTGAGGATTCCAAAGGCTTGGCGCCGGCCCAGAGTGGGCAGGGTGAGAGCTTATGTTGCCTTAGCAACGCAGTGCTCCTGGGGCCTAGGCTGGAGGTTTCAGATAAATAACTATTCAGAGAAGTGAAGAAAACCAGCAAAGCAGAGAGGGACAAAAATGGCAAAAAGGCAAGAAGTAATCCTACAAGCCCGAAACAGTCTAGAGACAGAACGCAGGAGCTGGGAGAGCGCTCCCCTCCCAGGCGCGGCCGCCCGCTGGGACGGATCCCAAACAAAAGCCCCCATTGACACAGACATCTGCTACCACTAAACACTTAGGAATCAGTAATTTCCTACAGGGTTTTTTCCCTTTGGCTTTAAAGGGTTGCTGCCGGCCAGGCTACCAAACCCAACCTTCCCCGAGTCCCCAGCCACCAGGTGAAGTGACTATTAGAACTTCAAAGGAAGAATTTGGTCCCGGAAATGGCCTTATGCTAGTTTTTTCCTGAATAGAGACACCAGGAAAATGTCAGAAGGCAAGTCCAAATCCACACCCTGAAAGACTTGAAGCATAACAATCACATCCCGGGGGGATCACATCCCTGGGAGGATGACTAACCTGGTCCGATTTAATTAAAAAGGAAACAGCAGATTTGATGCAAGGCCTACACGTGTGTGGAAGGGAAGGAGGCCGGGCTGGGGGGAGGAAGCGCGGGGGAGGGGGAGGAGGGATGGGGAGGGACAGGCGGAGGGATCCGCGGGGCTTACCTCAGCACCTGCAACTGCTCCGGGGAGTTCCGCGACTCGTCCTGGAGGCGCCGCCAGCGCAGGCTTGCCCGCAGCTCCTGCTGCTCCTGGGCCTCGTGGGGGGCCAGCTGCTTAAGCCACAGACACAAACACACGTGCACAAAACACCGTCACTGTTGTCCTTGTGCAAGCTCGGAGCCGCCTGGGCAGCAGCGGCTTTATTTCAGGGAGGGTGGCAAAGGAGGCCTCCTGCTGCCCCTGCGCCCCATCCGAAAGGTCAGGAGCCCAGGGCCTCTCAGGTGCTGGGGGAAGAACCAGCTGTTCCCCGTCTCGCTGCCTGTTCGGGAGGCACCCCTGGTCCAGGAACCCACCCCGCCCTGGAGAGAGCAGGCTTCCCTCGGGGCCATTTCCACTCGGAGGCCATCCAGCCCTTTCCTGCTTTGTGTCTCTGCACGGGGTGGGGAAGGTCCTCAGCCCCCAGTTTTGTTAAGGGCTGTTTACTGTGGAGCCTGCTAATGCAACCCAGATGGTTCTGTTTGCTTATAACCAGGAACAGTGCAGGCCTGGACGCACTCTGTCGGGGGAGGCCTGCACCTGCCCTGCTGGTCCTGCCAGCCTCTCACTCCTGTACCTCCTTAAGGGAGGCAGCAAAACCTCCACTGGGGAGGGACTCGGTCAGTACCAAGATGCATTTCCAGAAATAAAAGGTCTCTAATGATCCATTCAACAGACATTTGCAGAGTCTCTGCTAGGCCCCGGGGATATCACGGACACAGCCCCTACCCCATGGAGTCTGGCGGGTGCAGGGGATAAAGGGGGGGTGGAATAAGAACACCCCCCGAAGGAAGAAGCCAAATGCCTCCTGGCCAACCAGGGGGGTCGGAGGCTTTCCTCGGAGGGTGGTAGGGCCTGAGCTGGTCTACAGGGAAAGCAGGAGTCAGGCCCCAAGGAGGAATGTCAGGAAGAGAGAAGGCTGGCCCGGAAAGAGCCTCATGTGTTTAGGAAAGAGCAGGGACGTGGTCAGGTGAGGAGCAGGCTGCATCGGAGAGGGCAGGTGCCAAGCAGTCAGCAGAGGCCAGATGGTCTACAGCAAGCATGTCAAACTCGCAGTCCACGGGCTGCATGCGGCCCACAACAAATACTTTTGCGGCCCAGCCAATATAACGGTATGTAAGAAACGTTTTAATAAAAAATTCCTAACTTGTTACAATATCCTGTTATACATAATCATTAATAACGAACTACAACGTTCGCTAATGACTGATCACTATAATCGTGTTGCATTCATTTCCCTTACGCGCCTTATGCGCAGGCGCACCACTTCTCTCCACTAACACCAGCAGCGAATATTCTAGCAGCCGATGGCCACGTCATTCGTCTTGGACTGACTTGTTTGGTGTGCGCAACAGGAAATATTTCGCTTTTGGAGAACAAGAAAAATAGGTTTGTTTGCATTACGCTTATTAATTTGTGCAGTTATTCAGTGTCTGGTAAGTTAATGTTCAAGAAAAAATATTAATTTTTATTAAAATGTTCTATTATTTTATGTTAAGGATGACTCATTTATTTCAGCACCTGCAATCAGCTGTATTCAGCATGTCTCTATCGAAATAAACCTACGTTTCTATGAAAATGGAAGCTTTTGGTTTTTTACGGCCCACATGAACTTACACCTTGGTTATTTGGCCCATGTTAGCCTTTGAGTTTGACATGCTTGACCTACAGACTTTGTATGTCCTGTTGTTATGGACTGAGTTATGTTCCCTCCCCCCAAATTCATAAGTGGAACTCTAACCCCACATGTGACTGTTTTGGAAACGGGGCTGTTAAAGAGGTAGTTAAGGATGAGAAGGCCATGGAGGCGGGGCCCTCGTTCCATGGGGCTGGCGTCCTTCTAAGAAGGGAAAAGACACCAGCACGGCTCTCTCCACAGTAGCACCGACGGCACAGTGAGAAGGTGGCCGTCACCGCCAGGCAGAGAGGTCAGGCCTGTCAGCACCCTGATCTTGGTCTTCCAGCCTCTAAAACTAAGAAAACGGGTCTGTTCCAGCCTCCAGTCTGTGATGTGCTGTCCTGGCTGCAGGCTGCTTAACCGTTTGAGTCTCAAGCAGCGCGATCGCGCTGCTGAGATTTTATGTCGAGAAAACATACGATTCGTTTGAGTCCCAGGGGGTATTGAAAAAACACTGTCGAAGAATCCCAAACAGCGCAACCGCGCTTTCTCTAAATGAGTACGAAAAGACCCAAACAGCGTGATAGCGCTTGTTTTATTTTATGTCGAGAAATACGGTTAAGACCCCTGTGAGTGTTAGACTTTATCCAGGCTGATGACAGGTGTGCGGTCCAATCTGGCATCCGACTCAAGGCGGACTTCTGTCTCCTTGCCCAGGGATTTCGCACCCCCCACTCTGCCACGCTTGCCTGTGCGACCTCACTCGCTCCTACTGCCGCCTGGGAGTCCGGGAGGTGGCCCACCCTGCCCTGCCCTGAGCACCCTCTCCCGCTGGGAAGGCCTGCTATGGGCACTTGTCAGGGACCAGCACCAGCTGTCTCACTCACCCTTCAACGGAAGGGGTCAGAGTGATGGACGTGCTCGGGAAATATTTCCAAACTCGGTGCTAGAATGGCCACTCTGCCTCAGGGGTCGTGCTTTCCTAGATGGAGTTATTGCATCACCTGAAGGGGATGAGCTGGGCTGCCCTCACGCCAGGCCAGGGGCAGCGGAGGGACAGAGCAGCCTCAGCTCCTCCTTTCCTGTTGAGCTGACGACAGCAGTCACCCCCTGAGACAGGACTGCGGGATCTGCTCACCTGGCCTGCCCACCTTTGGGCTGCACAGTGTGTGGTGATTACCTCTCTTTTGTAAATATTTTCTTCTTCCTTCCCCTATGTGCTTTTATTATCACCTCAACTAGACTCTGCCCTCTTCCAGAGCAGGGTTGTGTCCTACTCTCCATTCTCCCTGCAGATCAGCACGGGGCGCACAGGGAAGGGGTGCAGCTGAGAGTTGCAGCCAGGCCAGGCTTGTGCTGTGTTGGCGGAGAGGCATTCAGGGCAGTTAGGAGTTCCCGCAGGGGAAGGGCGGCGGCGGAGTGCTCGCTGGGGATGCTGGAGACAGAAGGACAGAGAAATCCTCATCTGATGCCTGAAATATGCCCGCAATTACCAGGAGTAGCACAACTCTGACTGCCTCAGCATGGAAGCACCCCAGGGAAGGAATGGTGGTAGAGGCACACTTATATGAAACCTATTTAACCTTGGCCGAATGCCTACTATGTGTCAGGCACTGTGCTGGGCTCATTTTCACATTATGCTATTCAACCTGCAGGGTAAGCACTCTCATACCCATTCTACAGATGGGGAAACTAAGGCTCAGGGAGGCTGGCGAGCAGCAGAGCTGGGATTCCAAGCCTGGTCAGACTCGGAATGCAGCCACTTTCCCCTCATCTGCCACGTTGGCCCCTCTTCCTGGGACTCTGGCCAGGGAAGCAGACGTGCACACTGCCAGCGCCACAGGGGTGGAAGGTGGAACAAGACATAGCCCTGCTCTGAACGAGGTCGCAGTCTGCTGTGAGGAAGGGAGGAAGAAGAAGAAAGTGGGGAAAGAGAGGTGAGTTAGTATAGGGTGTCCCAAAATTCACGCAAGAAGTAATTTTGATAGAAAACACAGGTTTATAATTAAAAATTGTAAATTTTTTATTGATTCATAAAGTATACCATATAGGGTTATGTATGGAATAGCACATCGGGTAAATGGCCTCCACGGCTTTGCTGGCACATACGCAAAGCCGTTGTCTTCATTGGTCTTCATTGTCCCTGCTCCTGGGCCATCATTGGTACTTTGTAATGCTTATCAAATTGAAGGGATTGAAATCAAAGGGCAACAGATATTAGAATCTGATTCAATAAACCAAGTAAAATTAGGCTTTTATTTTTTGTTGTTGTTGTTGTTAATGCTCACGAAAAATTCAAATCTTGCGTGAATTTTGGGACACCCTATACGAACACTCGAGCATTCGCAGTTCCTAGAAGAGTAGAGCCATCAGGCCGGGCCACCCAGAGAACGTGACCCTGAGCCCGTCTGTGAGAAACAAATGGGATTTCAACACGCAGAAGGAATCTGAACGAAAGCATACAGGTGTGCACAATCGTGGGAACTTAGAAAATGTACGGGGTGGAAATGGAAGGGGAAGAAAAGGGACCAAATATTAGACACTAGAAAGGAAGCAGGAAGTAGGTTCGCTGCCATGTCCTCCTTGGAACTGGCGGCCAGTTCTTCAAAGCAGAGGTGGTACTGGGAATGTGCTGCCCAGGTCTGGCCTCTGGGTGTGTCAGTTTACATATTTTTTAAGTTAATAAATTTCACAGAAAAACCCAAATTTGTAACTTTCTCTAAAAAGACCAGGCGCCTAGGCTCTCTTGAGCCCTCCCTGCAACATGACAGTGGTTAGGGCTGAGGACAGCTCCCCGTTCGCCACAGTTCCCACCATCCCCTAATCTCTAACGCCAACTGCTTCGTTCCTTCCTGGCCAGCAGGCATCTGAGATTCTGACGTCTGATTTAACTTTCAATCTCACTATTGAACAAAACACAGTCACTGTCGCCACAACCACAGCACAGAGGAGCTTGAGTAGCCAGCGCACGGCCTTTCCTGCAGGTCTTGGCTCACGTGTCCCTGCTCTCCTAGCTGCCTTTCCTTCGCAGTGCTCCCTCCCTGACGTGGTGAGGAGGATGCTGTCTTTCTCTCCTCTGGCTATGTCCCCGCAGGCGCAGGGACTTCCCCTCCATCATAAAGCCCCCTCCCAGCCGCCAACTGCGCAGTGAGCACTCAGTATATGTCTGTTGAGTGAAGGAGTGACTGTGAATAGAACTTGGCTCCAGGGAGTGAAATGTTTGGGGTCACTTTAAACCTACCTGCTGTGCTTTGGCCCAGAATACATCTTCCAAGTGAGTGGCAAACCCTTCACTCAGCCACTCCTCTGTCCAGTCGCGGGCCCCGATGGCCAGGCCAAACCAGGCGTGAGCAATTTCATGGCAGAGCCGGGTCCCACAGAGGTGGCTCCCTCCGGCCAGGGTGCTCTGAGAGAGGAAGACGATGTGTGGGCTGTGGGTGATGGGGGAGAAAACAGAGCCTTGTTAGAGCCTGTCCTGGCGGCTGCCGGGCGGGCCCTCCGCCCGAGCCTGCTGTTATCATGTGCATGCTCGGTCATGACCGACGGGCCGAGCTCTGAGGCTCTTAGACACACACACAAAGTGGCCGTTTACACTCCTGGCGGCGGTTCAGGGGCGTGGGTGCCAAGCGGTTGTCTCCGCCCTGGAACCTATCACCCTGCACCCAGGTTCACACGGAAGACACTACGAGGCGATGGGAGCGCTTACTGGGGAACCTGGACGAGAAAGGAGGGCAGGTGTGAGAACTCGCAGCCCGTGCTGTCAAGAGATGATCAAAGAAGGCCCTGCAGCCAAACCCCGCGGCCTCCAAGCAGACTGGGGAGTCATGCAGGGCAGGGAAGCCGGGAAGCAGGGAACCCAAAGTTTCCCTAAGACGGGCTGTTACTGAGTTAACAAACTAGCAGGTGCCATGATGGGCGACTTTGCCAAGACACGCAGATAAAAGTGGAGTCTCTGTAAGGCAAAGACTGTAAGTGGTATCATCTCCTATCTTAGATGTTTACTTATTCACATGGCATAAAAAATCATGCAGAGAGAGAGAGAGAGAGAGAGGAAGGAGTTAACCCACCCAGGTGTGCAAACGGCCCCAGGGCTGGCACCAGCCGGGGAGATTTATCTAATCTCATTTTCCATACTTTGTTTTGAAACTCAAAACACCACGATTAGAACTGCACACATGAAATGCGAGGGAGGGAGGCTGGAGAGAGGAGGCCAGCAGAGCATCCCTGTGCTCCCACCTGCGGCATCCCTCATTATCCACAGCTTGTTTACAGTCTTATTAATGAAGAGTTTGCTCTTTAAGAAACCTCTCCTACATCAGCTGAACAAAAACAGTTGTGAAACCTCCCAAATCAAGAAACTGTCCACGCCGGTTTCTTCCTTCAAAAGCCATGGGTGGGTGAGCCATCATGTGGGCTCCGCACAAGCCAGGACTGCTCAGCTCTGTCCTCCGCCCCCATGGCCACCAGGAGAGAACACCCCACCTGCATTTCTCTTGCACAACATCACCCATTCGGCCCAGAGAGCACAACTGAAATCACGGAGTCGGGTGCCAAAACAGACAGCTTTTATGTGAAATAATAACAGGGCAGACATGCAGATGAAAAAGCGTCTGCCAGGCTCTCGCCAGAATCCACCAGAAACTCCAGATAATAGAAGTGCAGGGGGGGCATCTCAGACATGGGGGCACCCATAGTAGTTCAGAGCACTGATTCAGAAAAAAAATAGGGAAAAAGGGAGGAAAGAAGAGAGGAAGGGAGGAGGAAGGAAGGGAGGAAGGGAGGAAGGGAGGAAGGAAAGGAGGGAGGTAGGGGAGAGGAAAGAAGGAAGGGGGGGAGGAAGCAAGAAATGGAAGGAGGGGGGGAGGAAGGAAGGGAAGGAGAGAACTGAGGACAGGAGCTGACAGCACCCGCTGCACCCTGACCCATCAGTTGGTGAGCCCGGCTCCGGCATGGGCAGCGCTGCAGAGAAAAGCCACAGCCATGCACCAAGTAAATAACATTCCAGACATAATGCTGGCAGCACTTCACCCTCTGGGCTAAAACAAAACACAAGAAAGACCAGGCCTCACACAGGCTCACAGACAAGCCTGCATCCGAAGGGCCTGCCATAGACCCCGATGGTGCGGGTTACAGAGACGCTGGGCTGACCTGCGGGCTCCACACAGGAAGGTTACCCAAGCCGAGGACTGTTCTGAAGAAAAGCCTGCCCTGTCCTCGTGACCCGCTCACTGCTTTGTCCCAGTAGGGAAGCCTCTCCAAGGCCCATTTATGCAAATATCATGGTGGCCCGGCCTGAAGGCCTGCAGCTGTGTGGGCTTCTCCCTGCAGCAGTCTCCCCCAGACCTCCTTCCCTCGGCCCGCAGCCTGGAGACACAGCCCCGGCTGGGGCGGCGGGTTGGCTCCGGACAGGTGCTGGCATTGCTGGGACCCCAGCTAAATCCCCCCCGTGCCGTCCATCCTTTCTTCCCGGCGGGTCAGTGCACTGCCCACTGTCCTCTGAGAAGGACCGCAGCCTCTGGACAGGAAGGAAGATGCTCCACTGGGCGTGAATGACCCTCCCACCGTCAGTGGGAAAGCGCGAGAAAAGCCACTTCCCAGTTGAGAACCAGACCCCAAAGCCTCCTGCAGTGGAGTCTGCCCTCAGGTTGGGCTTTCCCTGTGGACTGTTCTGGGGTTTTAGTTTCTTATGAAGGAAATGGCTTCTTGTTTAAAACTAAGTTAAAACACGGAACGAGGTTTTGATAACCTTTCTCAAGGGTTGTTAACAAAATCCTATATAACAAAAGGCTAATATGCAAATCGACCAAACAGCGGAACAACCAGTTGCTATGATGCGCACTGACCACCAGGGAGCAGACGCTCAATGCAGGAGCTGCCCCCTGGTGGTCAGTGCTCTCCCACAGGGGGAGCGCCACTCAGCCAGAAGCCAGGCTCACGGCTGGTGAGCACAGTGGCGGTGGCGGGAGCCTCTCCTGCCTCTGGGGCAGGCGGACATTTCCCCGAGGGGTCCCGGACTGTGAGAGGGCGCAGGCTGGGCTGAGGGATCCCCTCCCCCGCCTCCCCCAGTGTACGAATGTCATACACCAGGACTCTAGTTCTGACATAAAAGGACCAATAGAATATTCTTTGAAGGAGAATTTCCTCCTCTCCTTTTAACCCTAAATATCAGAACTTCTCACGGTAAGTACAATATTTAAATTGCTTTTTTCAACAGTGAGTAAAGAAAAGTATAAAGCTCCTAAGTTCACCTCACGGAGTGATATTAAGTGTTCCTTTACCCAGAGGGAACCTACTTCATGCCTACCTTCCGAGCAGAAGGAATGGCTTAGAATTTTCTACGCCTACCTCAGCCTTGATTTATAAGTCTCACCCCTGGCTCCTCACGCACCCGAGTTCTCAGCATCTATTCATGGCCCTAATCAGCCACAGCTCATCCGTCTTCAGGCTGACAGGGCCCGGTTGAAAACCGGTTGCCTTTTTTCTTTTTTTTCCCCCCTGAAAGGGCCTGTGTCAACTGCCTCTAAAAATGCCAAATTGTCGATTCATCATCATTACAGAGGATGAAAGTAATCACTAGAATGACCCTTTTTTTTTCTATCACAGAATTTATCATTTTTCCCCAATAAGCGATGGCCAGGAAAATATTTTCAACTCGCAGAAAGCGCCAGCCCTCTCATGTGTGTTCTCCATCACATTCTCTGAGGCTGCACGTGGTGGGGGAGGACCCAGCGGGCAGAGCGGCTGCAGGCGGCACGTGTTCTCATCCCGCCCCGGAGACCACCAGCGGCGCTGCCTCCCCACAAGCCCCTTCTAAACGATGCCCCTCCGAGATGACAAATATCATTTTCGGTTTCTTAAGACTGTTCCTGAAAGCTGCCCCCCTCCCCCCGAGATGAGAAGGCTGTGTGGGTTCATTTAAAACATGCTTCGACCAGAAAGGGGCGGCGTGCCTTCATCACTGGGGCTGCTGCAGCCCTGTGGGAGGGTTCGGTCTGGAGGAGATGGGGGATTTCACCGGACCCTCAGCAGGGGCTGGCTGGGAGTGAGGTCTGCTGTGTCCAGGGAGACATGACCAGCGTGGGCCATCTTGCTGCTCAGCACTCACAGGCTGTGGTGGGACCCAGAGGACAGGAAATGGCTTTTGGCTTAGAACAGTGGTCGGCAAACTCATTAGTCAACAGAGCCAAATATCAACAGTACAACGATTGAAATTTCTTTTGAGAGCCAAATTTTTTAAACTTAAACTATATAGGTAGGTGCATTGTTATTAACTTAATTAGGGTACTCCTAAGGCTTAGGAAGAGCCACACTCAAGGGGCCAAAGAGCCGCATGTGGCTCGCGAGCCGCAGTTTGCCGATGACGGGTTTAGGACAAGAAGAGCCCTGGGCCACCCCTCCCGTCATACTGGAGCCGGTACCCCTCCCCTCAGGGGAGCAGAGTCACTTTATACAGTCCCTGCGACATGCGGCCAGGACACAGACTCATCATCAAGCTTGAACTTCTTGTGGGTTCAGAGTTTTTCTCACTTTCAATGGCACATGAAGCCCATGTCCCATTAGAAAAAGGAAGGAAAACCAAAAAACGTGGAGACGAGGCTCCTTTCCCTCCAGAGTCAACCTGGATAGTTCTAAGGGTCTCAAGGCCCCCTGAGAGCTGCAGGCACGACTCCATTCCATGCTCATTTAATCTGGACGCCTGAAGAGCAGACTCGCAGCGCCTGGGGCAACCTGAACGGGGGGCAAATGCCCTTCCCCTCCCTTGGGTTCAGAACAGGTTTCCTCTTTTCTTCACGGGGTGTGGCGTGAAACCTGCCAGCACCTAACCCAATGCCGGTCCGCCCCTGCATCTCCACGGTGAAACCCCTTCCCACCTCCCCTGGAGAGTCTAATGGTGGGCATGCACCCCTTGTCCGGAGGCAAGGCCTGGCGTGGGGGACCTGGCAGGGCCCCTGCGCCCTCTGCTCTCGGACTGCTCTGTAGGACTGGTCACCTTCATGTGCCCATCTGGCTTCTGTGGTGGCCACAGAGTTGGTCTTTAAACTGCAGCCTTAGGAGATGGAATGTTCCTTTGTCGAAACCAGTGAGGAAAACTTACTACATCTGATCAACATGGGGATTTAGGTTTGAGAGAACACGGTAACAGTAGTTAGTGTAAGTTCTTCTTTGAAAATCCTGAATAGCAAATAGGCAGTGCATTATCTACTCATCTGAGTGAACTCTGGGTTAGAACGCCAGTGTGACTGCAGCGAGAGTGGCTGCAGAAGCCCCGGCTCCACTCACAGGCTCCAACCCATCCTGTCCTCCCCCTAAAGACTCACACTGTCTGCGCTGGGCACTGAATTTCACACCATCTCATTTAGCCCACCCATGGCCTCAGGAGACAGATTTTATCATCGCCACTTCACCGATGGTGAGAACTGAGGCACAGCGAGGTGAGTAACCAGCTCAAGGTCACACAGCTGGCGACTAAGGGAGCCAGTACTTTAACTCACACAATCTTGACCCTGAAGCTTTACTCAGACCCACTCTGCAGGGCTCACTGGGTTTAGACCTGTGGCTGCGGGGCTCCACCCCTCTATGGCAGCTGCTGCCCATGGTGGGGGGCATTGCTCCCCAGGAGCTCCGTCTTCAGAGTCCGCCCACCCCCCAAGGAAAGCCACCAGCCATGGCCTGGGACCTCTGCTCCTTAAAGCCGCACCACAGCAGGAGCTGGCTGGAGGTTACCAGGCCTTTGATCAGCAAAGCTGTGGCCTCTTCCCGGTGAGAAGGCAGGTGGGGTGAGGGCCTGGAAAACCGAGACCACCTTTGGCAGAGCACTGGGCACTTGATTTCTGCACCACCAGGCCACTCGTCCACAGCCCTCAGCCCTGCGTGCGCGTGGAGGCGGCGCTAGCACCGAATTATCAGGTGTTGGCTGCACCTCGCTGGCTACCCTGCCTGAGGAAGGTGGTGGGTTGGTTATGCTCATCTAAAAGCTGAATAAAGCTGCAAGTGGATGTCTCAGGTTTTACAGCTAAAGCATCAGAGGGGGGAAAAACAGTATCTGATTGGATTTTCAACTTGATAGGGACTCCTTTCCCTCTAAGGCAGTGGTTCTCAACCTTGGCTGCACATTAGAATCACCTGGGAATCTTTTTAAAATCCTGATTTCTGGGCCTCATCCTCCAGAAATTCTGTTTCTTTGTTACTAATGTTGTGGCCTCACCCCATAACAAAGAAACAGAATTTCTGGAGGATGAGGCCCAGAAATCAAGATTTTAAAAAGATTCCCCGGTGATTCTAATGTGCAGCCAAGGTTGAGAACCACTGCTAAGGGGCCTATTCAGCCCACGCAGTCTGGATTCTCACAGTATAGAACCAGGAAACAATGCTTTGTTTTGTTTTGAAGTTACGGAGCACTCTGGGGGTTTGGACAGCAGGGACACCCCGTACCCACACTCTGTGAGCACTATTGGTTGTAGCTGCGCATGTCCCCCGAGCCACCACTGCCTCTCCCATGACGAGAGCTGTGCGCTTCCTGCAGGATCTGGAGGACTCCTGGCGAGTGGTTGCCCTTTAAAACCTGCTGGCGGCCCCCCCGAAGCACCTGGATGACAAAATGTGATGCTCTCCATTCCCTCAGCCCCACTGCCGTCCTCCCAGCCAGGGCGATGATGTCTACTCCCATAACAAGAACTAATAAAATCAGCCTCCTCTGTGACACAGGGAAAATCTTTATTTAATAAAATAATGTGTTTTGCTCCACTCCCAGAACAGCAATCAAGTGGCACGACGGAGAACCACAACAGCTCACCCCGCTGGTTGCTGCTGTGTGTCCAGGCCTGCCGGGTGTGGCCCTGTGGGAGCTAGGGGCACACGGGGCAGTTTGCACTGCCCTCCGTAAGACGGGGTGGTTAGGAGGCTCCTTTGAAACACAGTGCATGCACTCTCCGGATCCACCAATTGTTTTCCCATGTTCCCCGTCTAGAGAAAATAAAATTTCCCCAAAAGCACTCAGACCGTTAACTGGGGACGGGGCATCGGTTGCTTCCACAGCTGAGAGCACCCACCCACGTGGAGTGTGGCGCTCTGGGAATCTTTACACACCAACTAAATCTGAATTCCAATCAGACAACAAATACTTTTTCAGTGTCTGCTCCTGTGAAACACAGAGTTAATGAAGCTGCTGTAATGATCATAACCTGCATGCCTTTTTCCATACGAACAACTATAAAGCCACTTTTGCCTGTTGCTGTATTTGCTAAACCTGGAAATTCTACCTGGGGGAGGTGGGGTGGGGCTTGTTAAACAGATTGCTGGGCCGCCACCTCCAGACACTCTGACTGGTAGGCCTGAGTGGCACCTGAGAATCCACCTTTCGATGCAGGTCCCAGATAAGGCTGAAGTTGCTGGTCCAGAGAGCCAGGGATCTACACTGTGGTGGCTGCACAGCATTAGCTTAAAAAACAAAAATCCATTGCCAAAGTTTATAAGTGGGAAGATTCTACCTAGAAATCCAGATTTTCAAATTTTTTATATTGAAAATCTGAAAATCTGGCCATCCTAGGCCCACAATCCCATGTAGCAACTTAGCTGAGTGGCTGCTGGCCCTTTTAGATGGGCTCAGCTCTCTACCACTCTCTCCTGTCTCCTCGCCACTGGCTGAGTCCACGTGTCATTTATAACCACGTGCGTGCTCACTCCCCCTTTCCTCCGGCAGGATTCAGAGAAAAGCGAAATCCCGTCTCCATCACCAGTAGGCAGAGAAAACCAAGCTTTTCTCAGAGGATGCTCTGCCCAATCGGCTCATTTATTTTTGCAACCTGACCCCTCATAGGCATTTGGATTTGATCTGCTTCGTTTTCCGTATGAAAAATTCTACTCTCAGCCTTGTTTGTGGCTGTAAAATGTTTTGGCAAACTATTTTTAACTGGAGAGGGCAAAGGCATACGTCTCAGCCTAGTTCCAGTCAGTCACCAGAAATCCCGTATTACCAGGAGTAGAATTAATTAGGTTTATTGTATTTTTGAAATCCAAACGCAGTTTCAATTATTACTTGCTACTAATGGCTTATAATGAAGGCAGAGCTTGTTAGCTCAGCAAACAACCCGCAAGTCTGTTTCAAGTGTAAACAGAAGGCAAATGCATGAATTAAACGAATGAATTCACCGATTGTGCTCCCCGGGCTGTAAAGAAGCATTCAGCAGCCACAATGTGTGTCACCCACCACCTTTGTTCACAGGGCGCGCCTGCTCCAGCTTTCTTTATGGGGCAGAGACCTGCCGAGGGGTCTCTGACAACGTAAATTCTCTGAATTTTTGAAAGTGCTCATCTGCATCAGTAAGTGCCCTTAAGGATAAGGGATCACCTGGCTCCGGGGGGGGTCGTGAAACACTGTGCTGTTAACAGTAGCCGTTTAATCTCGAATTGTGACTCATGAACAGATCGACCAGCAAGCTTGCGGAGATGAAGGGACAGGACTGCCCATATTCCCAGGGTGGTCCTACAGAGTATGGGACAGATGGTCATTCTCAGAGGTATTCAACTTAACAGCATTCCCCTTTAAAATGTAATAAACCGCACCAGGAACAAAAATAAACAAACAAAAGGTTTTGCTCTCCAAAGTCTCCTGGTTTTAACAACCTTTTGTTTAAAATTACCAGCCCTGCATTTCTTCTCTCCAAATGGAATGCATCAGGTTTATTGGCTAGCTGCAGTTAAATCCCACTTCTCTGCACGGTTCCCTTGACTTGCCATTCTTGGATGTGTTCGCCAGGGTGAGAGGGTAGGGGAGGATCACAGGAGTTCCTCTCCTTCTGGAAAATTCCTAGCTCCATGTCCCCATTCCTCGGTGGCTGCCATCTTGTGATTGGAAAGGCACCTGGGTCCCTCTGGAATGTATTCGGCTGCAAGTAACAGAAGAGACAGCGAACGCTGGCACACACGAGGAGGCTTGTTTTTTTTCTTTCTTCTAACAAGGCCCCTGGAGCAGTGGTTCTCAACCTGTGGGTCGCGACTCCTTTGGCGGTCGAACGACCCTTTCACAGGGATCGCCTAAGACCATCCTGCATATCAGATATTTACATTACGAGTCATAACAGTAGCAACATTACAGTTATGAAGTAGCAACGAAAATAATTTTATGGTTGGGTCACAACATGAGGAACTGTATTTAAAGGGCCAGAAGGTTGAGAACCACTGCCCTGGAGAAAGGTGGCTGCTGGGGTTGGTTCAGTGACTGAGCAATGCAGTCAGTGCTCTAGGGCTTTCTACCTTCCCACTCTGCATTTCCGAGCACGTCCACTCTTGTCCTCATGCTTGCCACCTGATGGTCACACGTTGGCCACCACAGTTCCAGGCATCACCTTCATGTTCAACATAGCAAATAAGAGGGGGAGGGGTGCTGTGCCAGCAACTACTATCCCTTTTATCAGGAAAGCAAAACTTTTCATGGAAAGCCTATAGCATGCTTCCACTTGGTTCCCCCCCGCACCCCCCCCCCCCCCCCCCAACTCCCTCAGCATGGCTCCTTCTGATTCTCCGGGGAAGAGAGAGGAAGGGTTTGCCTAAGGGTGTCGGGCTCATAGCCCACCGTTAGCTACAGCAATCCAGCAGAGCCCTCTTCCTCGGAAATATTAGTCATTCCTTGTCATCGTTTAGAATGCAAATGCTTTCAGAAGGGAAACGTTAGCAATGCATCCATGATATTGTTCTAAACAGGAGGCATCTGAGCACAGGGCCTGAGGGTGGGCAAGTACAGGGAAGTCAAACACACAGTCTTTCTATTTCCTAACCTCCATGGATGCTGGCTGGCTTCTGGACTTCCCTTTTACCTTCTTACAGTGCACGGAAGACCAAACCCTAGAGAAGCTACAGGCAGGACGGGGTTGAGTGGCTTTAGGGGCTCGGGCTTTGGACCCCTGGTCCCTCACTTAGCAGCTGCAGCACTGCAGCAGTTTCCTTTGCAGCTGCAACAAATTACCACACACTTAGTAGCTTAAAACAACACAAATTTATCATTTTTCAGTTCTGCAGGTCAGACGCCTGACACGGGTCGCACTGGGTGAAAATCTCTGCTGTTAGCAGCCAGGCCCCCGGGTGTCAGGTGGGAGGCGCTGGAAGGGGCCCGGGCCTTGCTCTGTCCCCTGGTCACTGATGTGCATTCTGTGGACATCAGACGACACACATGCACTTCCCTGCACATGCTCTGCTTCATAGGAAAGCTGAAAACAAACCCACAAACAAGTATTTTGGGAGGTCTCCATTTCTGCCTGGAGAAATCAAGGCCAAGATTAAGCCAGAGCCCCATCCATAGGGACAGAAACGAGGCCAGAGACTGGGCAGCCTGCCCCACAGCCCTTCAAGTTGAATGTAGTTGAGGCCAGTTCCCAACACTAATTATACATGTATTTTTTAAAGCTCTTGAGGAAAATTTTGTTTTCATTTGCTTTTGCCATAGCGTTGCATTTCTTTTGCAAGTGAAAGGTACCTTGTATCCTTCAGACACACCTGTAAAAACAGAACTGATACTGTCATATATACATGTCTGCTTCATTTTCTTTCAGACACAGTGGAAAACATGCCATAATAATAAACCCCTTTTCCATCCTGGGCAGCTGGAAAATTACATTATGATTGAAATGACATCATTCAGCCACGACGCCGAGCCAGCAGCTGTTCTGAGAAATCTGGGTGAGGCAGTGACAGCATGGATGTGAACGCCACTCGGCAATGAATCCCACCCTTTTTATTAGCAGACAGCTTTTTTATTGCCATGACATTTAGAAAATGAAACGGAGGCAGCTACATCGTCTGAGGCCACTGATCACCCAACATCCCTTATCTCTGAAACTAACCACAATGGCCAAAACAGGACAAGGATGAGAGCAGGGGGAGCGGAGGAGGCCGGGTGACAGCGCCAGGGCTGCGGTGGCTCCGGGGAGTGGCTCAGCCTTCTCTCCACTCTGTCCATTAACTGTTTCTGAAGTGGCCACAAGCAGCAGCAGCTATAACACTGGCATAAGCAGTAGTAGTAATAGCAACAGCAGTAATTATAGTACTATGATATATCCTTTGATGTAGACAGTTGATGTTCTGTAACAAAATACGCTAGGCAAAGCCCAGCATGCTTACTAGGCAAATATAACAACAGGACAGGCCCCGACTCTCCAACTTTTCAACTTTCAGGATGAACCACATGAAATTGCTGATATCTGACCATTTTCAACCTCCCAAACTGGGCAATTTCCTGTGGCTCATCCTACTAGACCCATGGTCGGCAAACCATGGCTCGCAAGCCACATGCGGCTCTTTGGCCCCTTGAGTGTGGCTCTTCCACAAAATACCACGTGCAGGTGCACATGTACAGTGCGATTGAAACTTTGTGGCCCATGCGCAGATGTCGGTATTTTGTGGAAGAGCCGGTATTTTGTGGAAGAGCCACACTCAAGGGGCCAAAGAGCCGAGGTTTGCCGAGCCGCAGTTTGCCGACCACTGGACTAGACTGTCCCTCCCTCACCCAAGGCCCTTCTTTGCAAAAATGTCAGGAGCTGCCACAGATCTAGGGGAATGCCCATACTTCTCAAGCCACAGAGAATGAGGAAAGCTGCTGCATCCCTCGGTGGAGGAGTGCAGACGACAGGCCCTCGGCAGAGGACACGGTGCTGTCCGCAGAGAGGGCTGGACCCCAGGGCAGAGCCCCCGGAGCTTTGCCTGCTCAATGCGAAGCCATGTGTCTGAGATTAGAAGCAGATCCTCAGTCAACAGCAGAGCAGGAGACTGAGCAGCAATCACTCCCCAGCCCCGAGGGCGGCTGAGCGGATCTGTCGCTGATGTGCCACCCGAGCCCCGTCTGCATGCCAGAGGGAATGAGCTGGGCTCCCTGCGGAGGCCGCCATGCCCACCAGCCTGCCGCAGCTGCCTGCCCCTGCCTTCCCCAATGGAGCCACCTGCAGGGCTCAGGCATCGCGTGGACCCACGCTCCAGTGGGAGACAGCAAGCTGTTCGGTGCTGCCCCCCACAGGGAACACGGGTACCATATTCTTCCAGCCAGCTGCCGGGAAGAGCTCTGGGGAAAAGAACAGGCCTGGGGGTGAGGAGGGAAGATGCGAGTGTGGGGCACAGCAAAGGAGAAGAAAATCAGTCCCCAATGTGGGAAGAAGAGCAAGTCTAGGCAGGACCTGCTCATCTCCAGGCCGCCAGACGCTGGCTCGCAGCAGTTCTGTGAGCTGGGGGGATAAGACTGGTTCTGGGATGCCTGGGCACTCAGGCCAAAGGCACCAGAGACCCACCGTCCTCATTCTCCTGTGAGAACACAACGACCCAGAAACCCAGGCCCAGGGCCACACGCTGGGAGCGGCCTGTGTGCCACAACCGTTCCCGTCAGGTCCCGGTCTGAAGGACACATTGTTCGAAACTGGCTTATAAATGACAGGCTCCCCCATCCCAGCAGCGCAGCCTGAACCTGGGCACCAAAGCTAGAGCGGCGATGCAGGGCAGACGGCCTGCGCCGCCCGCTACCACATTCACAGAATGCTTCTGAGGCCAACGTCACAGGCAAAACAGCAGCTGACTCTGAAGATGTTTCCTCTGGTCAGAGGGCCTTTGCTTCTGCTGACGAAGGGCTACCCTTCAGGAAAGATTCAACCACATCGGTTTGTTGTTTGCTGGTTTCATGTGGGAGGAAAGTAACAACAAACAAGAAAAAGAACACAATTCATACTATTTTCTAAGTGTGACAAGTGTCATATGTTGCACAGTTGTGGAACTACAGTGGTTTACCTAATTGTTTCAGATTTTCTCTCTTTCATTTTTTTTTTTCTTGCTCTCATTCTTTTTCTTTTTGTTTTAAGGCTCTGAAAATTCACCTTTGGATTGAACGTATCTGTGGAAGGCAAGCCCGGCACAAAGAAACACTGGGTGACTGGGCAGCGGCAGCGCAGGTAACCTTAGCTGCGGCGTTCGCTCTTCAAACACTGTAATGTATGAACTGAGATATTAATAGCCATGACCTCAGTTCTTCTGAGAACAGACCTGAGTCACAGTCCTGTGTTTCCACACTCGCCCCTCACTGGAGACTGCTCACGTTACTAGGTGGTGGAAGCCTAAGGCAGGCGAGACCAGGCCCACTGTGTTTTTACTGCATAATGTCATGGGCAACATTGCTTATTTTGGTGACCAAGTTCAGTTCTCCTGAATTTACCACCTAGTACATATTTTAAGACTAATCACCTAAACACGTACTAGGAGGGTTGGCAAAATTATTTTTAACTGAGAAGGGAAAATAGTAGAATACCAGAATAAGATGAACATTTCTGTTACTTATCAGTGACTAGATTCTGCTGAACTCGCTGACATTCGAAAGCACTGAACGGGCAAACTACTTGCGTTAACGGACATATTCCTAATGCCTCGTGTTCGTGTACTGCAAATGGACAGCACGAGATTTTTAAACTTCGTGTGCGTGGTGTGAAGTGCACCACAGATGTTCGGCTTCCCGGGGGGCTGGCAGGTCTGTGCCCCTCTCCTCCCTCTGCTTGTCCACTGTCTTCCTGAGAAGCGTAAGTTCTTAGTGACTTGAAACCAACTGTCTGACATTTCTGTGTATGATGACTCTACAGCTGAGCTAAATAACAATGGAGGCCCGGTGCCCACCCAGCCCCTGGCACACGGTGAGCACGCCACGAATGTCAGCGCCTACCCCTCGCACCCTCTTAGAAGCAAAGTGCCTTCACGGCCATGTTTGGAATTGTGTCTTCAGATCCCTCATGGGAGAGTGGAAAGTGAGCATTCCGCTCTTATTGTCGGGCCAGGCGGGGATGATAGCGAATTTCCTGCTCCAGACCAGACCCTGGCACCTCCCAGCTCTCTGGGCCACAGCTCAGCGGCAGGGCCCCTGAGATCAGTTGCTGCTTTAGGTGGCCCGCCACGCGGAGGGGTGTTTTTAAATCTGTGCAATAAAATTTGGTGTGGTTGGAGAGGCGAGGGCGGATGGGAACCCACCCACAGGCAAATGACGTCAACAAGCTGGAGGGAACACTGGGCTTCTCTGTTCCCCAGAAGCCTCTGTGTGTGGAGCAACCTGAGAAGGAAGCTGACTTTCCAATGAGAAACAGCCGCTTTGGCAGCTGTCTGAGACAGCCTGGGGCTGGTACTTCCCTTCTCAGGAAAAGTGGGGAAAATAATTTCCATAAGTTGGAAAGGAAGAAGCATGGGGTTCAAAGAGCCTTCGAGCTGCAAAGCACTTGAGGGTTATTGGGTGCAGTCTCCACTTTCAAGTAGCAAATCAGGAAACTGAGGCTCAGAGCAGGCTGGGGACTGAGCCTCCGCCCTGATGCAGGACAGCCACCCTCCATGCCTTATGCTGTCACAGGCCAACTGCCTGCACCTTCGCTGTGGTTCGGGAGAAAGTACCGAATGTGTGGGCTGAGAGCCAAGGCCCTGCATCCCGTACCCGGAACTCTGGGAGCCACGCTGCTGGGACTGGGGCCACGCCCTGGGTCGCTCAGCTCTTCAGCTTTCTCCTCTGCAGAAAGGACCCTGGGTGAGAGTTATGGGCGGCCTAGGAGCCACGGAGCAGGGCTGTCCACACATTCCACACACATGCAGGCTCAGCTCTTCCCTGTGTCTCCAGGAAACCAATTCTGCCTGATTTAAAAATTCTGCGATGTCACTCACGAAACTGTTTGTGCTTTCCTTAGTAAATTCTCTCTCCCATTGGTGACCTTCCCCAAATTCCTTCAATTAACAGAGAGACAGATACCCTTATCTATATATATAAAAGCCTAAGCGACCATCGCAACCAAACAGATGACCGAACAGGCTGCGTGGGGTGACAAGGCTGGCAGGGGGGTTAGTGAGGGACGACCAAATGACTGAGCAGCAGGCTGCAAAGATGGCAGCGCCCACAGCCAATATGGAGGGAATATGCTAATTGACTGCCACACCCTCAAAGATGGCGGCACCCATAGCCAATAAGGAGGGAATATGCTAACTGACTGCCATGCCCTCAAAGATGGCAGCACCCACAGCCAATATGGAGGGAATATGCTAATTGACTGCCATGCCCTCAAAGATGGCAGCACCCACAGCCAATAAGGAAGGAATATGCTAATTGACAGCCATGCCCTCAAAGATGGTGGTGCCCACAGCCACAAGATGGCTGGCAGGGGAGGGCAGATAGGGGTGACCAGGCCAGCAGGGGAGGGCAGTTGGGGGCGACCAGGCCAGCAGGGGAGAGCAGTTAGGGGTGACTGGGCTGGCAGGGGAAGGCAGTTGGGGGCAACCGGGCCGGCGGGGGGGGGGGGGGGGGGGAATTGGTGGCGACTGGGCCTGCAGAGGAGGGCAGTTGTGGGTGACCGGGACGGCAGGGGAAAGCAGTAGGGGTGATCGGGCCAGCAGGGGAGCCATTAGGTGTTGATCAGTCTGGCAGGGGAGTGGTTAGGGGGTGATCAGGCTGGCAGGCAGAAGTGGTTAGAGGCAATCAGGCAGGCAGGCAGGCGAGTGGTTGGGAGCCAGCAGTCCCAGATTGTGAGATCCCTGTGGGATCAGGCCTAAACCAGCAGTCAGACATCCCCTGAGGGATCCCAGATTGGAGAGAGTGCAGGCTGGGCTGAGGGACAACCCCCTCAGTGCACGAATTTCGTGCACCAGGCCTCTAGTAATTCTATAACATAACATAACATTATTCCCCTTGAATTTGATAATTTTTACCTTTATATTTTAAAGACCATTCACATTCATCTTTTCTTTCTCTTTTCAATTGAACTGCAACAGTTCTGTGAGGGCTGTAGATTTTCCTTCATGTGAGAAAGGGAGATACAGAGAGAGGAAAGGACTGGCTGGGGACAGCCAGCGTGGGGGGGCAGTGCTGAATGGAGCCACTGGAACACGCATGCAGTGGGACCGTGGGGGCCATGGTTCACCAAATGATTTCAACCAGGGAATGTAAGTTCTTGGTCCAAGATTGGGTTGGATAAATGGGACACAGAGGCAGATACTGATCTTGGACCATTCATACGTTCATTCAGTATTTTCTGAGAGCCTGCTAAGTGCCAGGCCCTGTGCTCAGTGCTTGAAATACCTTAAAGAACAAAAGGGGCAGGGACTGTGGTCCTCAATAAACAAAATCTTTACTTCTGTATTAAGTCATTCCTTTCTCTCCCTCTCTTGGTCCCTCTGTTCTCACAGTAGAAACTTTGAATCACGTTTGTGTCTGCACCCCTGCTTTGTACTCTGCTCACTCCTGGCCTCCGCAGTCCTTCCCCTAGAAGCCCCTCCCCCAGCAGTCCCACTCCCCACTCCCTGAAGAGAAGGCAGGAGTGACAGGTGGTTCTGCACAGGGCCTGACTGTGTTAGTCTGCGTATTGGCGGTTGTCAGTGGCGGGTGTTATTACCCAATCACTGATAGATCTCATCATTTGTAGCTTCTAGCATGGCTTTTACTGGAAGTGGGGTGTGTGTATGTCCCAGAGTATGTTTTACGATAGGTTTTAGTGGGGTTGGGTAAAGGCATGAGGTGAGCAGCTTTACACAAGACATACAGGGCTCAGTGATACATACAGGGAAGCTACCTTTGAATGACAAGACTGTTCCTGTAAATACAACAACAGAAAAGAAATGATGGAGAATGTGTATTTTCACTGTTTTGATTAAACTAGAATTGTAAACCACAGTTATGTCTTTTCTTCTTGTCTATATGCAAATCTCGGTTTTTTGCTTCACAGGCTGACTCTTCCGTCTCACTGTCTATTATTGGGGACTTAGGACAGTTACTTAATGCAATCCCTGAACCACATCCAGCACGGCCAGTGGTGAACATGAGGAGGGGCAGTGAAGGATTAAAGAAAACAGACAAGAGAATACAGTTGGGGCCAGGTGGATCAATGTGCCTGGATGAGGAAACAGTGACCCTACCTGTAAGCAGGATCTTTATTTTAGTCAGATCACACAAAGCAAAACAAGGACAAAATGTTTACAATGTTCTTATGAGTTTCAAATCTGCTTCTTTCCCGTTACTGCCATTCTCTGAACTCTATCAAGCTTTGTTTAAGCAGCACTTGCTGCATCCCCTGCAGCACACATCCCTTAGCTATCTAGGACTGCAGGGTTGGACTATAACGTCAAGCTTACAACCATAGCCTTTTGGCTATAATTGTGCTGGGAGGGCTTTGCCCTCGAAGCTGGGACTTGTATGTGGCTTTGCCACAAGTCAGTCCAAGGCTTGATCCTGTCTGAACGCTATAGCCACTCTCCACAAATCCCCGCACAGTAACTGCTTTCATAACGTCGCACCCACCTTTCTTAAACAATGTGCACATGGAGTGTAGAGAAACCAAGGTTTTATATTTACTAAAAGATCACTGATTGCTTTTGAGCTTGTTATTGAGATAAATGAAATGCATTTTTTAATCAGGAAAAAAAAAGAATGAGAGGAAGAAAGCACATAAAAGCATAAGTAGCAACTCAAAAATTATTGTCCTGGTTTATTTCATGTTGCAGCTACACAAGCCTTTCCTTTTTGTGCATCCATCAATAAGATATCTGTTGTGCTTTTGCATAAAGAACAAAGATGCTTTTATCAATTCTCAAAAGTCTGTAGGACAAACCATTCATGCTGTCAAACCCTCTAAAACCTTTTCAGCAAATAATGAAATCCATCAGTGACAAATGTCAACATACTAATTTGTTAAATGCAAAACAAAAGCAACATTCAGAAGAGGCGCTTCATTTCGTGTTATATCAGCACTCCAATTTGTACCAAGTTTATGGCAACCCACGGATCATGCAATATTAAACAGGACTGCATTATAATGGCTAAAACTGGAACAATAAACTCCCCTTAGCTAGAATGCTAATGGTGCAGCTGAAGGCGTGCTATGATTCTAGTACATTCAACTCCTTCCAACTACTAGAAATTCTATGACGGCACCTATCTCAAATCAAAAGTGTTAGTATAACCCAGATGGATGCATTTCAGGTGGATAATAAAAGAAACCCGAAAAATAAAACTGAAGTCTTAGAGAAGACCTTAGAACTCACTTAGTCCTCACATAAGATCAAATGCAGTACTATGAAATTCGTAAGGTATTAAACATACAATGAGAGGATCTTCCTAATTTTTATTGTTGATCATGATAAAAAGGATATTTAACCAAGCCTGTCACATTCCACGTTATGGCAGACTTAAAAAACAACAACACAAAAACCTGAAAAAACAAGAGAGTGGGTAATGCTGAGGCACTGTGTGAGTGAGAGCCTCTGAATAAGGTTTCCCTGTTATTTTTTAAAATATATTTTTATTGATTTGAGAGAGAGAGGAAGGGAGAGAGAGAAGGAGAAGGAGAGGGAGAAGGAGAAAGAGAAGGAGAGGAAGAGAGAGGCAGAGAGAGATCAATGTGACCCAACCAGGAACTGAACCTGTAACCCAGGCATGTGCCCTGACTGGGAATTGAACCTGTGACCTTTTGGTGCATGGAACAACCAACTGAGCCACACTGGCCAGGGCTCCCTGTTATTATTATTATTGTTGTTGTTGTTATTATTTAAAAAAAAAAAACAGCTTCAAATGACACCCAGTGTCCTGGAAGACTTGCAGGCAGACATACTTGAGTTCCTGACTCAACTGCATGATAGCTGTGTGACTTCAGGCCACGGTCTTTCCCTCTCTGGGCCTGACTTTCCTATCTCTAACATGAACACCACAACCACTTTCGGAGAAACTGCAAGGATTTCTAGTGCCATGTACATCCTTGATACATAGATATCTTGGGCCGACTGCCCTCAGATCATTTGATTTCACCTCCTTTACTTCTGGAGAGATTCATTGAGTTGAGCTTGTGGGCAGCTCAACTGAAAAGCATTAAAGAGCATCATTTCAGACAACAAGAAGGAGAAATTAGTAGCTATGGTGTGCAGTCAAATGGCACCAAATGGCCATCAACTGGCAATCACAAGTGTTGTAGGGATACTTCAAAAAGTGTATCTAGTTTGGATTTCTATGTTTCTCCAACTAATTCAATGACTATAGGAGAGGATGAAGTAGACACCTGCCGAGTACACCCTTAAATCCATCCACTGCCATCTCTCCTGTATGGGGGCCATGGGGCTGCTGCCCCCCTTTAAAACTAAAGCAAACAAGCAGAGCTATTTTAAAGAACCTGAAATACCAAAGGTTATCACAAAAAGACAAAAATGAGTTTCCAACTTTCTTTTTTAACTGGTTGGCATGCGCGTGTGAACACACAAGCATATTTTTATCGAAGAAAATAACAGAAAACAGAGGGCTTGAAAAGGTACCTAATATGTGGCCACAGAGGTAGACAACTACATCTTTGTAGAAGATGTCACACAAATCACACCACTGACATCTTGGCTAAATTCACGTGGGCAATTGCCACCTGTCTGTCTCAAAGCCACTCCTTGTAATTTTTCTTTGTGGATAAATTGCACTCCTATGCTCCTAGTCCTACTCGGGGAGACATTAAACAGCTGCGGTGTTTTACCTTCACAGTAACCTGTGCTTTAATAACTGACCCCACTCACTCTGCCACCACTATGGATCCGGTGGCAGCAAGATCCAGCCAGCTTCACTATTTTCTTTTCTCATCTTCTGAACATCATTCATATTGAGCCTATTAACCTTTCCTCATCCCTGTATATATACTATGTGTGTGAAATAAATAATAAATAACACATTTACTGGGAAATTAAAACGTCTTTTTTCTATCTTAAACACACAGTCAATTAACAGCACTCAAGTCAATTCTAAGTTCTTGATACTCAAAGTGTGGTCTGGGAACAGGACCATTGGCATCTCGGGGGAGCTTATTAGAAATAAAGAATCTTGGCCTCATCTCAGAATTGCCAAATTAGAATCTGCATTTTAATAAGATCCCCATTTGACTCATATGCATCTTAAGGTGTTAGAAGCACTTTTCTAAGTGAAAGTATATGTGTTTTAAGTAAAAGTGGTTGAAGAAGCTAGATGCTGTTTTGTTGGTTTTACCTCTGGTGGACAGCAAAAGGTGTGTGGGACACTGAGTAGCAGGGGGCAGGTCCTTAGGACGCGAAGGTCAATCCCATATTCTGGAGATAAAGTCCACATTTATCAACTATCAGGTGAACACCAACCATATGGGGAATACTGTGCCAGGTGGAGGGGGGTTAAGGATGAATAAATACAGGGCCTGTCCTCCCGTTTAAAACACTCTTATTTCCTCAACATAATAAAAGCCATATAGTACAATACCATACCTAATGGTGAAAAGCTGAAAACTTTCCCTCTAAGATCAGGAACAAGACAAGGACGCCCACTCTCACCACTTTTATTCAACACAGTATTGGAAGCCCCAGCCCAAGCAATTAGGCAAGAAAAGGAGATGAGCCTGGCCGGCATGGCTCAGTGGTTGAGCATCCTCCTAGAAACCACAAGGTCACGGTTCAATTCCTGGTCGGGGCACATGCCCAGTGTGGGGCATGCAGAAGGCAGATGATCAATGATTCTCTGTCATCATTGATGTTTCTACCTCTCTCTCCCTTTCTTTCTGAAAAAAAAAAAAAAAATACACACACACACACACACACACACACATAAAAGAAAAAGGGATAAAAAGCATCTAAACTGAAAAGAAAGAAATAAAACTGTCAATATTTGTAGATGTCATAATATTATATATAAAACCCTAGTTTTTATATACTAATAAACTATCAGAAGGAGAAATTTAAAAAAATCCATTTACAATTGCATCAAAAAGAATAAAATACCTAAGAATAAATTTAACCAACAAAGTGAATGATCTATGTACACTGAGAACTATAAGACACTCATAAAAGAAATTGAAGTAGACACAAATGCAAAGATATTCTGTGTTCGTGGACTGAAAGAATTAATATTGTTAAAAAGTTCATACTACCCAAAGCAATGTACAGGTTCAGTGTAAAAATTTTCAATGGCATTTTTTTTCACAGAAATAGAACAAACAATCATAAAATTTGTGTGGAACCACAAAAGACTGAATAGCTGAAGCAATCTTGAGAAAGAAGAATATAGCTTGAGGCATTATACTTCCTGATTTCAAACTATATTACAAAGTGATAACAATCAAAACAGTATGGTATTGGCATAAAAACTGACACATAGATCAATGGAACTGAATAGAGAGCCCAGAAATAAAACCATGCATATATGGTTGATTAATTTATGACCAAAGAGGAAAGAATATACAATGAAGAAATAGCAATTTCTTCAATAAGTGGTGCTGGGAAAACTGGAAAGCCACATGGAAAAGAATGGTGTTGGACCACTATCTTACATGGTACACAAAAATTAACTCAAAATCGCCCTGACTGGTTTGGCTCAGTGGATGGAGCGTCAGACTGCAGACTGGAGGGTCCCAGGTTTGATTCCCGTCAAGGGCATGTGCCTTGATTGCGGGCACATCCCCGGTGGGGGGTGTGCAGGAGGCAGCTGATCGATGTTTCTCTCTTATCGATGTTTCTAACTCTCTATCCCTCTCCTTTCCTCTCTGTAAAAAGTAAATAAAAATATATTTTAAAAAAATTAACTCAAAATGGATTAAAGACTTGAGTGTAAGACCTGAAACCATAAAAAATCCTATAAGAAAATGTAGGTGGTAAGCTCCTTGACACCAGTTTTGATTTTTAAAAATTTGACATAAAAAACAGAGACAAAAAAGCAAAAAAAAAACAAGTAGGACTATGTCAAACTAAAGAGCTTCTGCACAGCAAAGGAATTCAACAAAATGAAAAGACAACCTGCCAAATAGGAGGAGATATTTGCAAATTATATATCTGATAAGGGATTTACAATTCAATAGCAAAAAAAAAATGATTAAAAATAAAGAATCTGAAAAGACATTTTTCCAAAGAAGATACACAGATGGCCAATAGGTAAATGAAAGGTGCTCAACATCACCAATTATCAGGGAAATGCAGATCAAAACCACAATGAGATTTCACCTCATACTGGTTAGAATCATTAGCCTAATTATAAAACCAGATAAAAACACTACAAAGAAAGAGAATTACAGGCCAATATCCCTGATGAACATAGATGCTAAAATCCTCAACAAAATATTAGCAAATCACATCCAGCAATACATTAAAAAGATCATACACCATTTACCAGTGGGATTTATTCCTGGGATGCAAGTATGGCACAATATTTGCAAATCAATAAATGTGATACATCACATAAATAAATTGGAGGACAAAAATCACATAATCATATCAATTGACACAGAAAAAGCATTTGACAAAATAAATCCCAACACCCTTTTTTGATAAAAACTCTCAGCAAAGTGGGAATAGAGGGATCATACCACAACATAATAAAGGCCATATGTGACAAACCTACAGCCAACATCATACTCAATGGGCAAAAACTAAAATCATTTCCCCTAAGAACAGGAACAAGGCAGGGATGTCTGCTGTTACCACTATTATTTAATACTAGAGGCCCGATGCATGAATTCGTGCACAGGTGGGGTCTGGGGTGGCCTGCGGATATCAGGCCCCATCTCGAGACCCCAGCCTCGCAGCCCCAGCTTGCACCCCTAACCTTGCAGTCCTGCAGCCCCGTCTGGCAGCTCGCCTTGGCCTGGCGCTGCCCCCTCACCTGCTCCACCATCCCGCTTGCGGGGCGATTGATCGGGGCGGGCCCCCCACCCGGCTCCCTCAGCACTTGGAAGCCAGGCGGTGGCCCTGTCCCCCACCGCCACCACTGGTCGCCATCTGCGAGGTGATCAGCAGGGCAATCGGGCCCCCGCTCATACCCGCCTTGGCTTGGAGCCACCCGCTCACCTGCTCCACCATCCCACCACGGACCCTCTCTCACCTGGGCCCATCGGGGCCGGCAGTGCCTCCACTGCTGCCTGCTGCCAGTGCCGTGTGCCCATGCCCTCCATGTTCCATGCCATCCCCTGGTGGTCAGCGCATGTCATAGTGAGTAGTCGAACTCCCAGCCTCCCAGTCGAACTCCTGGTCAAATGACCGCCCGAGGGGACAACTTGCATATTAGGTTTTTCTTATATGGGACTAATGGCCCAGTGCACGAAGCGCATTGAAAGGAAATTAATTAGAAGAAATATTTTAATATTGCTATTTGCCCTTCCTCTATAATAAAAGTGTCAACCAAATTCATGATCGACAATGACAGATTGAAACACACGCGTGATTGGCACCAGCGAGAGCTTTATATATATATAGATAAACTTGCTTGATTAGACCTGCTTTCTGATTTACTAGTAACTAAACTTTTTCCAGCCCAGTGAAGCACCCCAACTTCTCTTTCAGGTAATTAGTCAGCAACACAGGAGTAAATATCAACACAAAGCAGATTATTATTGTAGATCACACAGAGAGAACAAAGGGTGAAATATTTAACTGCAGCAGTGTTTGACTATATTCTGCACAGTGAGAAAACCTGAAGTCATTTTCAAGGTCCACCATTTCTTACTTCTTTTCAGTCGGGTCAAGTTTCTAAGCTTTCTAAATCTCCGTTTTCTGGCTAATAAAAATAAAATAGGATTCCACTGAGTTTCCTATCTACCTACTCCAGGACTTCTGTGAGGATCAAATGAGATGAGGCACGGGAAAACGTTTCACAGACATTTGGTTACAGTATAAAATGTTTGCACCTGGCTATAAAGCAAGTCGTGTTCCTGGGCTGAAGAAACTCCAAGGAGGCCAGTCGCTAGGGAGAGGAAGCCGAGCATTGCTACGTGATGTCATTACCTGGCCGGTCCGGCACTTAGCACATTAGCCTTTTATATGTAGGTAGTACTGGAAGTCCTAGCCACAGCAATCAGACAAGAAGAAAAAATAAAAGGCATCCAAATTAGGAAGGAGGAAGTAAAACTGTCATTACTCGAAGATGACATGATATTGTACATAGAAAACCCATTTATTACTAGGTTTAATAAATGAATTTGGCAATGTAGCAGGATACAAAATTAACACCCAGAAATTGATGGCATTTTTATACACCAATAATGAACTCAGAAAGATAAACTAAAAAAACAATGGCATTTACCATTGCAACAAAAAAATTAAGATGCTTAGGAATAAACTTAACCAAGGAGGTAAAAGACCTGTACTCAGAAAAGTACAGGACTTTAAAAAAAAGAGATAGAGGAAGATATAAACAAGTGGGAGAAAATATCATGTTCATGGATTGGTAGAATCAACATCATTAAAATGTCCATATTGCCTAAAGCAATATATAGATTCATTGCAATCCCTATTAAAATATCAACGGCATATTTCACAGACCTAGAACAAACATTTTAAAAATTTATATGGAACAAAAAAAGATCAGGAATACCACAGCAATCTTGAGAAAGAAGAACAAAGTTGGAGGAATCACATATCAAGTTATACTACAAAGCCACTGGACTCAAAACAGCCTGGTACTGGCACAAGAGCAGGCACAAAGGAACAGAACAGAGATCCCAGAAATCAATCCAAGCCATTATGCTCAATTAATATTTAACAAAGGAGGCAAGAGCACACAATGGAGTAAAGATAGTCTCTTCAATTAATGATGTTGGGGAAATTGGACAGGTACATACAAAAAAAAAAAAAAAAAAACGAGACCACCAACTTACACCATACACAAGAATAAATTCAAAATGGATAAAAGACCCAAATGAAAGTCATAAAACCATAAAAATTTTAGAAGAAACAATAGGCAGCAAAATCTCAGACATCTCTTATAGCAATGTTTACTGATACATCTCCTAGAGCAGTGGTTCTCAACCTTCCTAATGCCGCGACCCTTTAATACAGTTCCTCATGTTGTGGTAACCCCCAATTTCATTGTTACAAATTGAACATAATTAAAGCATAGTGATTAATCACAAAAACAATATGTGATTATAGATGTGTTTTCTGATGGACTTAGGCGACCCCTGTGCAAGGGTCGTTCGACCCCCAAAGGGGTCGCGACCCATAGGTTGAGAACCGCAGTCCGAGAATGAAGGAAACTAAGGAGAAAATAAATAAATGAGACTACATCAAAATAAAAAGCTTCTGTATGGTGAAAGAAACCATCAACAAAGCAAAAAGAGCCCATTGTGTGGGAGAACACATTTGCCAATGATACATCCGATAAGGGGTTAATTTCCCAAATATACAAGAAACTCATACAGCTTAACAAAAGGAAGACAAACAACCCAATTTAAAAATGGGCAAAGGACCTAAATAGACACTTCTCCAAAACGGACATAGAGATGGCCAAGAGACATATGAAAAAATGCTAAAAGTCACTGATTACCAGAGAGATGCAAATTAAAACAACAATGAGGTATTACCTCACACCTGTTAGAATGACTATCATCAACAAATCAACAAATGACAAGTGTTGGCGAGGATGTGGAGAAAAGGGAACCCTAGTGCACTGCTGGTGGAACTGCAGACTGGTGCAGCCACTATGAAAAACAGTATAGAGCTTCCTCAAAAAAATTAAAAATGGAACTCCCACTTGACCCAGTGATCCTACTTCTAGGAATACTATATCTTAAGGAACCAGAAATACCAATCAGAAAGGACATATGCACCCCTATGTTCATAGCAGCACAAGTTACAATAGCTAAGATTTGGAAACAGCCCAAGTGCCCATCAGCAGATGAGTGGATAAAAAAGCTGTGGTACATTTAAACAATGGAATACTACACGGCAGTAAAAAAGAAGGAACTATTACCATTTGTAACAGCATGGATGGACCGGGAAAATATTATGCTAAGCGAAATAAGCTAGTCAAAGAAAGGCAAGTATCACATGATCTTACTCATATGTGGAATCTAATAAACAAAATAAATTGATAAACAAAATAGACCTAGAGACATAGAACTATGAACAGACTGATTAATTTCAGAGGGATGGTGGGTGTGTGAGGCGGGGAGAGATTAATGGGAAACGTATATGCACATATGCATAGCCCATGGACAAAGACAATAGTGTGGCAAAGGCTTGGCAGGGGCGGGTGTGGAGAGGAAGGAGTTAAGGGGGGGGGGGGGGACAAAAAAAGCCAAAGTGGACATCTGTAATACTTTCAACAACAATGATAAATTAAATTAAAAGAAAAGAAAATAATAAAAAATAAGAAAGATTGTTGGCTAAGATGTGAAGGGAATCCTTATGCACTGTTGAAGGAAATGTAAATGTGTGCAACCACTATGCAAAACAGTTTGAAGGTTCCTTAAAAAATTAAATATAGAACTACCCTATGTTAGAGCAATTCCACTCCTGGATATCTATCTGAAGATAAATCAAAAAGATATATGTACCCCATGTTCATTGCAGCATTATTTACAATATCCAAGACATGGAACAAACCCCAGTGTTCATCGACGGATGAATGGATAAAGAAAATATAGTATACATACAAAATGGAATATTATTTAGCCATAAAATGAAGGAATTACTGCCAATTGTGACAACATAGATGGGCCTTGAGGACATTATGCTAAGTGAAATAGATTAGGCAGAGAAAGAGAAATACTGTACGATTATCAGTTATATGTGGAAGGAAAAAAAGCACACCTCACAGATACAGAGAACAGATTGGCGGGGAGTAGGAGTGTAGGCAAAATAGATGAAGGCGGTCAGAAGGTACAAACTTCCAGTTATAATATATGTAAGTCCCGGGGATGTGATGTATGCAATGGTGAGTATAGCTATTAAAACAGTATTGTATGTTTGAAAGTTGCTATGAGAGTAGATCTTAAAAATTCTTATCACAAGAAAATAATTAGCAACTATGTGTGGTGACAGATGTTAACGAGGCTTGTGGTGAATTAGAATCAGAAACCCAAATGGTAACTACCTTCTGACACGAGGGAACACTGGAAAGGTCAGGTTTGTAAAAAATGGGGCACTTGGGAAGTGAGTCAGATGCATTCCCACTGTGAAGCTTCGTGATTCTGCTTAAAGTCTGTTCTCAGAATCTCGGATACGTCCAGAACTCAAGACCACGTAGAAAGCACAGGCTAAAGGCAATTATAGATAACATTTGGATTATCGCTCCTCATCTAGGGGGAAACCTGAAAGGTGACTAAGATAGAGATGTGCTGAGAAAAAATGTTTCAAAGAATTACTCGTATTGGCTACTATTCCAGAGGAGATAGTTTGTTCCCCACGACACCTTCTACCCAAGTGCCACAAAACCCTTTCCTAATGCAGTGTGGGCAGGAGCAGTGAGAAATGGGGGGACGGGATGGTAATGCAGCCAGAGGGAAGCGCAGGGAAGACCTGAACGGCTCAGGAATGGGAGAAAAGCAGCTCTGCACTCACCTCCATTTGGGATGAGGAGCCACCAGTTCTTCGGCAGGACCCATGGCTAATACTGTTTAGGTCGTTGAAAGCGCGGTTTGAAGAAGAATAGTTGCACTACAGCTGACTACTGTGGTCATCACAACCAATTTGGTGGCATTTACAGTTTACAGATTAGAACAGCGGTTCTCAACCTGTGGGTCGAGACCCCTTTGGGGGCTGAACGACCCTTTCACAGGGGTGGCCTAAGACCATCAGAAAACACATATATAATTACATATTGTTTTTGTGATTAATCACTATGCTTTAATTATGTTCAATTTGTAACAATGAAAATACATCCTGCATATCAGATATTTACATTACGATTCATAACAGTAGCAACATTACAGTTATGAAGTAGCAATGAAAATAATTTTGTGGTTGGGGGTCACCACAACACGAGGAACTGTATTAAAGGGTCGCGGCATTAGGAAGGTTGAGAACCACTGGATTAGACTATTCAAAAATCACAGAATTCAATTAGAAGAGTCTTTTGCTACCACCTTTTACCCAATAGTCAACTGGGTTTTTACCCAATTTGCCTTCCTTTTTACAGAGGTGAGAACTAAGGCTCGGAAAGGGGTAAGGGACTGCTAACGTCCCACAGCAAGCACGTTGGTGGTGGCCAATAGTTAGGGGTCGCACTTACACCCTGACTCCCCACGCTCTTCATATTATGACAGAGGTTCCTAACCTGGGTTCTCCTGACGCCCTAAAGTCCAAGGGAACCCATGAACTATGCTCAGTATTTTAAATATGTTTTTATTGATTTTAGAGTGAGGAAGGGAGAGCAAGAGGGAGAAACATCAATGATGAGAGAGAATCATCTATCGACTGCCTCCTGCACACCCACTACTGGGATCAAATCCGCACCCTGGGCATGTGCCCTGACTGGGAATTGAACCGAGACCTCCTGCTTCACGGGTCGAGCCTCAACCACAGAGTCAAACTGGCCAGGCTATGCTCAGTATTTTAAAAAGTTCAACTGAATCTACAATTTGCTGGGAAAACAGCAACACAAATTAAAGCAGCAAGTTTCTGCTTTTGGTTAAATTGACTAACTCAGTGTGTTAATTCTAGTTAGAGAGAAAGTAATTTGGGACGTAACCAATGTAAGTTTTAAAAATTTGCAATGCTTCTTGAAAAGGTTGTCTATACTTTGTTCTTATATTTTGTGGTTTTTTTAAAAAAATAATTTTAATAATTAACAAGGTAACATGTACACAGTGAAAAAATTAGCACATGAAGAGAAAACTTCTCATGAGTCCTCTATGTCAAGTTTTTCTTCTCCATGGTAACTACTGTCAAAAGCTTACTATGACTCTTTCCAGAAAATATTTTCAGCTGTCTAGGACAAAGGCGTGACGGACACTGCATCTTGTTCCTTAAGTTGATGGGAGACTTCTCCCACACATTATTCTACCTCGGTCCCCTAAAGCAGCGGTTCTCAACCTGTGGGTCGAGACCCCTTTGGCGGTCGAACGACCCTTTCACAGGGGTCGCCTAAGACCATCCTGCATATCAGGTATTTACATTACGATTCATAACAGTAGCAACATGTCAGTTATGAAGTAGCAACGAAAACAATTTTATGGTTGGGTCACAACATGAGGAACTGTATTTAAAGGGCCAGAAGGTTGAGGACCACTGCCCTACAGGCTGCAGAGGACTCCAGGAGCGGGGTGGCAGGGTGCACTTCTCCTGGCCCCTCCTGATGGATCCTTGGGTGGTTTCCAGAATTTTCTTTTTACCAAGAATGCTGAAGTGAGCATTCCTACCCGTTTCCCCACCTATGCTTTGGTGAAATTCCTAGCAGTGGAAGAGCTGAGTCAAGGAGAACACAATATGCTTTTGCAACTTTGGTAAATTTTGTCAAACTGCCCTCAAAGAAGTTAGGCCAATTTCTCTTCCTAAAAAAAAAGAGAGAATGCAGGTTCATTTGCCCAGTTTTCTTTTGGGTTATATTATATTTTCACTTTGGGAAGACAGATTTTTTAAAAGATATTTGTTAGAACACTTTAAAAATAAGGAGTTTAGCTCCTTGTTTGTCATGTGTTTCAAGTATTCCTCCTCTTCCATTTGTTTTCTTTCTTTAGATTAAAAAATTTTAAATTTAATGTAAACATGTTTATCACGATAAAACATGGTTGCTGGGTTTTATTATCTGACTGGAGAAGGTTTCCCACATTTTATTTTTGATTTGGCAGATTTGTTTCCCACATTTTAAGTAAATTTATTTACATTTGTTTAATACCGTGATTTTTCATTTTTTTAAAAGTGATTGATCTGGATTTTTGTGAAAGAAATACGGTTTGTCTCTAAGCTTCCAAATTAATTATCAGTTGTTTCAGTGATATTTATTGATCAATCCATCGTTTTCTCACTAATTTGAAATGCCACCTCTATGATATAAAAAAAAAATCCTAAATGTATTTGAATCTATTTCTGAGTTCTATTTTGTCACATTTCAAATGCTTAGTTCCTTTCCAGTAATAAACTGGTCCAATTAATGTATCTTTGGAACATGTTTGATAGAACTAGAACTCTTTATTAATCTTTAAAAATTTTTAACCATTTATTCTCATACATTTACTTTTTCAGATGACCTTTAGTATCCTTTTTAAACTCTTCCAAAAAATTATATGTTGTATTGATTTTGTATTTTGCAACCTTACTGTATTTATTGTTTCTAATAGTTTTCTGGTGGAGTCTGTAGAGTTTTTTTAAATATATAATATCATGCCATCAGCAAATAGTGACTATTTCACTTCTTAATTCCCAATTTGGATGCCCTGGCTAGAGCTTTCAGTACTGTGTTGAAAAACAGTCATGAGAGTGGGCGTCCTTGTCTTGGTCTTGATCTTAGACACTCAGTTTTTAACTACTGAGTATGGTATTAGCTGAGGATTTGTCACATATGTCCTTTATTATATGGATGTACTTTCTATCAGTCCTCCATTTTGTTGAGTAGTTTTTTATCATAAATGGATGCTGTATCTTGTTGGTTGCTTTTTATGCATCTATTGATATAATCAGATGATTTTTATCTTTTCTTCTGTTAATATGGTCTATCACATTGATTGATTTGTGGATGCTGAATAATCTTTTCATGCTTGGAATGAACCCCACTTGATCGTGATGTATGATTCTTTTAATACATTGTTGCATTTGACTTGCTAGTATTGTGTTTAGGATTTTTGCATCTATGTTCATCAATAATATTGGCCTGTACTTTTCTTTTTGTGTGTGTTGTCCTTGCCTGGTTTGGTATCAGGGTAACGCTGGCCTTGCAAAATGAATTAGGAAGTATTCCTTCCTCCTCGATTTTTGGAGGAGGTTGAGAAGAACAGGTACTAAATCTTCTTTGAATGTTTGGTAGAATTTACCAGTGAAGCCATCTGGTCCTGGTCTTTGATTTTTGGAAAATTTTTGATTACTGTTTTAATTTCTTTTCTATTTAGGTTTTCCAGTTCTTCATGCTTCAGTCTAGAAAGGCTGCACATTTCTAAGGACTTGTCCATTTCTTCTAGGTTATTTCTCCTAAGTTATTGAATCTGATGGTGTATAGTCTTTCATAATATTCTTGTATAATCCTTTGTATTTCTGTGGTATCAGTTGTAACTTCTCCTTTTTCAATTCTAATTTTATTTATCATTAGATCTTTTCTCCTTAGTGAATCTTTTGTGAATTCTGTTAATCTTTTCAAAGAATCAGCTCTTTGTTTATTTAATGTTTTCTATTGTCATTTTGTGTGGGGCGAGGCTACAGTGTTTGACCAGGTTCAAGCCTCGGACTGATGAGAGGGCAGGGTCCTCTCCTGGCCACGTGCAAGTCCCGGCTGGAGGCAGGGCCCTCCCAGCACAATCATAGCCAAGAGCTGTGGTTGTAAGCTTGAACCTATGGTCCGAGCACGTGGCCCCACGTGCCTTGTGCTAGAGTTCAGGTGCCTGTAGTTGAGTAGGGTTGAAACTCACGAGAATGCTGTAAACAACTTGATCACACCTCTACTTTGCCTCGTGGATCTGCTATAAAATAAAGACACGGCTTGTGGGCGCTGGCGTTGTCTCCTCTTCAGGGAGGCAGCGTCCCACCGAGACCCAGCTTTCATTCTCTGTCTGTCTTTTCTCAAACCTTTCATTACCCCCCCACCCCCCCTCCAGGATCACCCTTGGCTGTGCTGGCACGGCCCAATTTTGTTCTCTATTTCTTTTATTTCTGTTCTGAATTTTATCTTTCCTTGAGTTTGATTTCTGCAGACTTTTCATTTTCTTTCTGTGCTGCCAGTTACTTTGGTTGTACATGGTATCTGATGAATTGTTTCTCCGTGTACACATTCGAAGGAGTAAGCTGTTCTTGCTTATACACTCTTTTGCTCTCAACAACTCAAGTGATAGGTAGGGAACTTCCCTTCACTGTGTTTCTCGGGCATCTCAGCTTCCTCTACCAGGCTCTGCTGGGGAGTGTGGGGCCGGGGAGGCAGGTTTGGCAGTCTTGTGACTCCGCTCCCCGTCAGCACCTGCGTGTTGTTTTAAGCTTCCCGGCTACCCCTACCCAGCTCCACTGCAGTGGGAGGGGGAGGGAGATAGCCCCTTTAGGCTCCAGGCTGTAGCACGAGGGCTGCAGCAGGACCTCTCTGCTACTGCCCTCCCTGCGGCCCATGTGGCGGCAAGCCGTGCTAGCGGTCACCATCCCTCCCCTCCCCCGGCCCTGCCTTCCCTACTCCTTCCAAATGCCCACCTTCAATGTCGCAATTCATGGATCTTTCAGGAATGCTTATGTGTTGAGCAGGGGATCTTTGTTGAGTTTTAATTGTGTGACTTGTAAGTTTAAGGGAAGAGACAACGATTTCTTCTCACTCGCCATGATGCTGTACTTTCACATGGAATCTACAGGTTACTTAGGATTTATTTTTGTAAGAGTTTAATGTAAAATAAGTTATAATTATAAATATATGTATAAATCTTTCTATCATTTTTCTTCTCTTATGCTCCCCAAGTAAGTTTGGTTTTTCATTACATTTATTCCAAGAAATATTTTTGTGTTTTTTCTGAGAGGATCTTTCACTATAACTTTTTAATGTTTGTAAAGTAGAAAATTAATGACTTTTTAAAAATTGATTTTAGAGAGAGGAAGAGAAACATCGATCGATTACCTCCTACACGTGCCCCGACTAGGGGATCAAACCTGCAATCTGGGTATGTGTACTGACCAGTATCCAACCCACCACCCTGTGATGTACTGGACAACACTCCAACCAACTGAGTCACACTGGCCAGGGTGAAAATTATTTTTAAGTAAATTTATTTCGTAACCATCTGTCTTGTCAAAATTGCTTATTATTTCTACTTACTGTTCAGTTATTTGTCTTGAGTTTTCTGTGTATCTTCTGCAAATAATAAATTTGCTTCCTCCTTTCAATAATTATCTCTCTTATATTTTTGCCTTGTACAGTAGATTTGTATTGTCTAAAACAGAAATTCGGCACACTTTCTCTATAAAGGGCCAGGTAGTACTGTATTGTGGAGTCTATCACATACAGCCTGTCACAGCTACTCGATTCTGCAATTGTAGTACAAAAGCAGCCATAGACAATATGTAAAGGATGGGCAATACTGTGTTTCAATAAAACTTTATTTACAAAAACAGACAGTTGGCCCACAGGTGGTGGTTTATTGACCCTGGTCTAAAATGCAACTTATGTTACATAATGATGGTGATGATGGGTAACTTGTCTTGTTCACTTTAAACAGCATGTTCTTGCCTTCTCTTCTCAATCCTGATGCTAGTTTTGATTATAAATACACACGTATGTATTTATATGGGTATAAATATGCATGGGTATAATCATGGGTATTTACATGCATGTGCTCATAGCTTTAATCATGTTAAAGAGATATCCACCTTGTCCTATTTTCTCTAAAAGTATTTATTAGGAATAATGTTGAATTTTAACTGCCTTTTAAAAAAATTACTGAGCTTTGACATCTTTGACCTCTAAATATAGTAAGTTAACACATTTCTTAAGAGGAAACTAGTCTTATATTTTCGGTGTAAAACTCACCCAGTTTTGGCTTATAATGCTTTGATATGTTCTATATTACTGAATTATTTTTTAAATAATTGATGTATGATTTTTACACTGATACAAATAAGAGTAGTTTTCAGTATATTATTCTAATCTGTCAGGTTATGGTATTAGTGTTTTGCTGGCTTCATGAATATAATTTGAAAGCCTTCCTTTCTATGGAAATATTTTTATGGGTAGGACTTACCTGTTTATTCAAATTTTGAGCAAATTCACCTATGAAACCATAGGTGTTTTTCTAGGGAAAACTCTTTGATAACTTTCTCTATTTCTTCCCTTTATTTAGGTTGTCTAGTAAAAGTTTTTCTGGTACCAATTTTTGGTGATTCATATGTTCTTAGAAAATCACTTATTTCATGCAGATTGTCAAAATTCTTTGCTGAAAAGTTCAAAAAGTACTATTTGTGATTCTTTTAATTTCCTCTACATCTGTTGTTGTTTGTCATTTTTATTTCTAATCTTCTGTATTAGGGAGTTCTTTCCTTTCCCCGTTTTAATTAAGTTATCCAATGTTATCTCTGTTTTATTGGTTTGGCAAAAAAAAAAAAATCAACTTTTGTGTACATTTATCAGTTCTAGTTTTTGTTTTCATGCTTAGTAATTAATTCATGTGTGCTTTGATCTTTATTTCTTCTGTGTTCTTTAGGTTGATTTTATTGTTATTTTCTAACTTCTTGAGAAGTGATATTCGGCTATACATTTTTCATCAAGAAAAATTTTAGTGACACCCCATAGACTGAGCTATATGGTGTTTTCATTTTTTCCCTAGATATTCTGCAGTTTAGGTTTAATTTCTTCTTTGAGTGCAAAGCTTCAGAGAAGGTTTTTTGGGGGAGGTATTACTCCTTTATTTTATTTGTTTCCTAATTTTGTTATTTTATTGCACTGAAGTCAGATAGTTTTATTTCTACTTTTGAGGAACTCATTTACATATTTAGTATATCCTCAGATATTATTAATCTCTATAAATGTTCTATGAACTATGAGTATTTTTTAAAGCAGACACACTTGATATTTTTCTTTCTGAGAACACTGCAAAGTTGTTTCTGCATTATTGGTTTCTTAAGAGCAGACCTATGTTACTCATGTTTGTATCTTTAATACCTAGTACTATGATTGGTACATAGTTTTTGTTCAGTAAGTGGCTGTGAAATGAATGAATGAATGAATGAATGCTGCCTGTATTCAATGGGTTCATTTTTCTGGGGTTAATTGGCTCTAGACAGTTTCTCCTCATACCAGCACAAGACTTATAGACAACTAACCCATTCATTCATAGGGATCCACAGTAAAATGAGTCAATAAAAATGTTAAAACAGGACTTGACATGTAGGTTGTTAAAAACCTGGTTGTATATTCTTTTTTTTTTCTTAAATGTCTTCTCATCTGCTCATTTTATACTCATATTTTAAAGCTCCAGTCCTGATGCATCCATGACTAGGCTATCCGACTTCACTGAGTCTCTCCTTTCTCTGCTCTTGCCACCTTCACTGACCTGACTCATGTGATCTAAAAGGCCTTGTACTGTTTCCCACATGTCCTGTGTTTTTTGTCTTTCTGGAAAACTCTAAGCTTGTTGAGTATCTTATATTCCTTTCTATCCTACAATGTAGTCATAGCTGTAAAGGGGTAGGATGAGGGAGCCTTGTGGTGAGAGGTAGTTAAGTATCTTGATTGTGGTGTTAGATTTCACACACATGATGAAACTGCACAGAGAAATGAACACATGTATAAGTGGTGGGATCTGAATATACTCTGTGGATTGTACCAATGTCAATTTCCTGGTTTGCTAACATTGGGGGAGGGTGGGTTATGGGTAAAAGGAGACCTCCCTGTACATTTCTTTGCAAATCCCTAAAATTTTAAATACACACATATACACACACATGCGTGGTGTCAATTTATTCTATGATGGATTAATGTTATGTTATCACTATGGCCAAAGATGTTTAAAGTCTTATTTTATGAAGAAGGGAATAAAATTCTAATTGGTTGACACTGTCCCCTCAGCTGTTATGAATAGATATTCCTGCTCATTTTCATCTTTACTCCTTTCCTTGTCATTAAATTAGTTATGTGCTACTGTAATTAAAATAGTCCTCCTTCGATATACTATTGGAAAAAAGGTGAGTTTGGTGAATAGACATATTTTCAATAGTCATTCAAAGCAAACAATGGCCTTTTCATTAGAAAACTTGCAGTATGGCCATTCCATTTCCAATAAAACCCCACTGCTCACTGCCCGAAAAGGGAAACTTCGTATGCACACTGGATTTCTCTATGGGCTTAATTTCCGTAAACATGCACAGCCCTACCTTCTCTCTGAAGTTCAAGAAAAGAGCCCAGCTTACCTTCACTGCTTCAGATACAGTAACACTGCTCTGTGCATAGGTCCAACCAAGTGTCTTCACAGTCTTCGGGCAATGAACATAGACTGAACAACCTCACTGATTTGTCATCCAAGGTAACTTCCGTCAGAGACTCATGAAAGTGCAATAGCAGTAAGACATGGTGCCTGCCCTCCTGACACTCAATCTAGTGGAGACTGATATGTTTAGCATGTGAATTTACATAATTTCATTTGATCATTAGTACAACTGATGAAATAAGTATAAGCCTTCATTAGAGGCAACGGAGGTAAGTCTTGGAAAAATCAAAAGCCTTGCCCAAATATCATGCCAGGATTCAACACCAGTCCAATGCTTGTTCCTCTACACCAGTGGTTCTCAACCTTTCTAATGCCGTGACCCTTTAATACAGTTCCTCATGTTGTGGTGACCCCCAATTTCATTGTTACAAACTGAACATAATTAAAGCATAGTGATTAATCACAAAAACAATATGTAATTATATATGTGTTCTCCGATGGTCTTAGGCAACCCCTGTGAAAGGGTCGTTTGACCCCCCAAAGGGGTCGTGACCCACAGGTTGAGAACCGCTGCTCTACACCACGGAACCTCATGTTGTGTGAATTTAACTTACATGAATTAAACAATACCTACTCATAATAAAAAAGATTGATAATTTAAATAGTATAACACTTGCATGTATATTTCATCATTGACTATACATTAATCTAATATTACATATTCATATTACATGACAGATTTATATCAATAAATATATAAATAAATAAATAAATATATATATATAGTGGGTGCATCAAGGGATTTTGAAGATGATTGCAACTATTGGGATTTTAGACTTATGAACATAATTTAAAGTGTTGCATAAACCCGGTGTAAAACTGACTCCACTGTCCCACAACAAGTCAACAATAATAAGGAATGAAGAACAATCCCATTGTGGGATTTTCCTAAGAAAATCTTGTATATCATCTTCTTATTTCTAAAGGTAATACATTAATTTATTAGAGAAAATTTGACAAGAAAAAAAGCAACATTAGCCCACTTCTATTCTGGGTTTTTTTATCCTCACTTGAGGATATGTTTATTAATTTTTTAGAGAGAGAGGAAGAGAAAAGGAGGGGAAGAAGAGGGAGAGGGAGGGAGGGGAGAGAGAGAGAGAGAGAGAGAGAGAGAGAGAGAGAGAGAGAGAGAGAGAAACATTGATCAGTTGCCTCCCATACTCCCCAGGCTGGGGATTGAACCAGGGCACCCAGGTATATGCCCTGACATAATCGAACCCACAACCTTTTTGGTGTAAGGGACGACACTCCAACCAACTGACCCACCTGGCCGGGGAACAAGTTTGCTTTCTTAATTATGTAACATAAGCCAGTAAAATAATCTACTGAAAATTAGTAAACGCCTAGGCTTACAGATCACATTAATAAAATGGATATGTAACCCTTTCTGTGGGGCTCAATTACATAGGTATCTTTTCTAAACTATTAAAATTGGATTTTTATGAATTCAGTTTATGGGCATCTCAGGAGTGTTTACACACCCAGCAAAGCACACCTGGACCTTTGTAGACTTTAAAAAGTGCCAAGGCAATGCCATTGCTCACCGCCTGTCAGATGCACACTACTGCTGCCTCTCTGGGTGAGATTTTCATCAGACAATCCTCGATTGGTCTGGCCCTTGTGTTCCATCCAAACTTCTCAATTCTCCACCATGCTCTGTGGTCTTAATTTTCACCAACACTTTTGGCTTCAACTTTACTAACCTCAGGTTGTACTGACACTGACCCTGGCCGCTGAGTGAATAGACTGAACGTGGATAATGATGGGTCAGTTGTTTGTTACTGAACAGAGAATGTGTTTCAGATTTTCTGGCACTGCCCTGATTTCATACAATGAAATCCTTTCAAAAAAGGCAACTCTTTTATTGAATATACAACCAAACATTTGATTTTTATGATTTTTGTAAGACTTTTCATACAAAAAGCTTTCACAAATCAGAAAAAAAATATTTCCAAGCTACATATCAGAATGTTCGGCAGCAAAATATGAGTACTGTACATGTATTTTACCCACTTGAACTCTTACCAGAAAGAGCTAGAAGACTATTGAGGATTTTAGGCTTGTGATGGAGACCTCTGCTGAGCAAAATCGCCATTCTCCTCTCTTGTCACTGGACCCTAGTGTTAGGCTGTATCTCCCAGCTTCCTCTGCAGCGAGGTGTGGCCCTGTGACTGAGGTTCAGCCAATAGATGTGAGTAGGAATAATGTTAGCCCAGCCCATAAAAACTTCCCATGTGTACTCCTACGTGCTTTCCCCCTTCGACCATCTGAATGGCAGTATATAACTAATACAAGATATTTTCACATTTGTAAATATAAAACAATAATAATTGCAGCAAATATTAGTATAGCACCTACTGTGCTAGTCCCTGATTTAAAACTACACAGGTATCAATTCAATTTCTCTTAATGACCCTGTGAGATAGGCACTATATTTATATTCTCCCCACTTTCCAGTTGAGGAAACTGAAGTGCAAGGAGGTTAAGCAGCGTCCCCTAGGTCACACAGCGAACCACTGGCAGGGCTGTGGTTAGCGGTCCCAACCCAGTGTGTGGACTCGGTGCTATACCGCCTCCATTGTACTAGAATTCCTTCAGATTGGTAGTACGCATTTCATGTTTCGTGGTAACTCTAACTTAGCCTAAATATGTGTTCAGACAGAAAGTCCTTACTTGCCAACAGAATCTCATCTTCAGCTTTTCTAGCAGTTAGGTAGGGTACCAATTCCTTATCAATTCATCCTTTAGCTGGTAGAACAACTGTCTTGGGTTTGAACGTCAAAGCCACACTGAAGCATCACTGCCCTTCATTAACAGTTATACCTAGTAATGTGCGGGGCAATCCAAGGCAGAGGGAGAAGTCAACAGCACTGTTAAAAGGCACTTCATGGCTTCTTCCTTTCCCCATCTCTCTCCAGACCAAGAGGGCAGAGTTTGTGGCTTGCTTGGTGCCAATGAGAACAGAGGCCCATAGGGAAGATCTAGGTAGTGCTTTGCATTTCAAAGCAGATGAGCAAACCCTTGGGATGCTTCCCCTGAAATTCCAAAGTAAAGGCACTCCAGGAAGTGGCTCCATCTCGAGGTGTAGTCCAGAGCAGTGAAGCGGTGGCCAGAAGTCAGCCCTAGATCCCAGCTTTCAGAACCTCTGCCTGGATCGGATCCTCATGATACCCATGATTCTCACCTTCTCTATATGGTCTTCAGTGTATTTGATAATATTTCTCTGATTTCTATCTCATACTTCAACTCATGTTTAACATTTTAAATAAATGTCTTCTGCTATCAACTCCAGTTGTTGGAGAGAAGTATACTTATGCTAGAAAAAAACTTATGTTAGTATATGCTAGATATACTTATGCTAGATAGAGACACATTCTTCTAACACTTAGAAGTAATTCTCTTATTTCCATAACTTCATTTGTTCATAAATAATGACCCATACTCATAAACAGTATTTTCTCACCATTCTTGTACTGGAAGTGAAGTAATTAAAAAGCATGTGGGTGAAAAATATGGTCCTTGAATTGAAAACTATCTCCCAAGACAATTCTCTACTCAAAGTGCAGCTAAAAAGGCTGTTGGCTTTACTACCAAAGGAAATCAGTAAGACAAAATCTTAATGGATATTTAATAAAACTTCTAATTACTGGCAGCCTATTTTCCTATCCTTGGCCTAGGAAATATTTATAAATGCAGTTTCCAGACAAGAATCCATCCTCGATCTTGTTTCCCTACACAAGCAAAAGGCACAAATTCATGATTGGCAGGTATATTACAAATAACATAGTTGTCCTGTTAAAAAAAAGAAAAAGAAAAAGAAAAATACTGATTAAAAGGTCAGTTCTGCAGAGCAAGTCTGCCTTATGTATCCTTGCAATTTTTAGAGACCGGAAATCTTCTGCATGCCTTTTGGATTCTTCAAAAATATGCAGAGATTTCGGTTCCTGGTTTTTAAGCTGTAGCATGTGTTCCTGGGAACTTAAAGAGCTTTCCCATGGCTCCTTCCTTCATCACAATGAATTTCTAGCTCGTTGTGATCAAACCATATATCTGGTGGCCTTCCACAGCAACAACAAAAAAGATAGAAAGAAAAAGAGAAAGGGGAAAAAAAAGACTTAAAAAAGGAAGAAGGAAAAGGAAAAAAAGCGAAAAAAAGAGTCCACAGGTCTTAGGACACAGTGAATTCTTTGAAATTGAATGAAAGCAGAATTATTGCCCAATCATCTAAGTGTATCATGGATTGATGAGTCAAGATTTGAAAAGTATTTGAAAGTTCTTAGATAAAAGACCACAGATCCGAATAAAGTATTATCATTTTTAAAATAACTCAATTTTCCTGTGATTATTTTTAAAAAATGTCTTTTTGGTTGCTATTTGTAACCAATTTAAAAATAAAAATAAAATCCACCAAATGTAGGATATTCTTGTAACAGAACATTGAATCATCAGTACTTTCTGGGACTAACAAAAGGGAGAAGGTGGCTGAGCACTGCCTCTGAGAACGCTCATCGTGCTGCCTGGTGGTCACATTAAAGAACTGTATCATGACCTTTGTACAATCATATTTAATAAACTGTAAAAAGAATATTTCTGATCACAATTTCCACCTTTTATCTATTGTTTGAAAGGGACCCGGTATTTTTCCATCATCACAAATAGAATCCAATTCTCTCATATTCTTTACATGCGCCTTTTTTTCCTTCTTGTTCCATTGTTGCTGTTGAAGAGAAGCAGCTTTCAGGCTGCAGCAAGAAGGAAAATGCTCAGTCAGGCCCTAACTCATCCTCCACTGTCAGCAGGACACGCCTCTCTGTACTGAGTGCAGTGGCCATGACGAGGCTGAATTCTGTTGGGAATACCCATTTACTACCGAAAACTGTTTAGAGCCGTGGTCGGCAAACTGCGGCTCATGAGCCACATGCGGCTCTTTGGCCCCTTGAGTGTGGCTCTTCCTAAGCCTTAGGAGTACCCTAATTAAGTTAATAACAATGTACCTACCTATATAGTTTAAGTTTAAAAAATTTGGCTCTCAAAAGAAATTTCAATCGTTGTACTATTGATATTTGGCTCTGTTGACTAATGAGTTTGCCGACCACTGGTTTAGAGCAAGCACGTTAAACTCAAAGGCTAACATGGGCCCTTTTGGCTCAGTGCAGTGGTTCTCAACCTTCCTAATGCCGTGACCCTTTAATACAGTTCCTCAGGTTGTGGTGACCCCCAACCATAAAATTATTTTCGTTGCTACTTCATAACTGTAATTTTGCTACTTCTTATGAATCGTAATGTAAATATCTGATATGCAGGATGTATTTAGGCGACCCCTGTGAAAGGGTCGTTCGACCCCCAAAGGGGTCGCGACCCACAGGTTGAGAACCGCTGGCTCAGTGGATAGAGCATCAGCCTGTGGACTAAAGGGTACCAGGTTTGATTCCAGTCAGCGGCATGTACTTTGGTTGCGGGCACATCCCCAGTAGGGGGTATGCAGGAGGCAGCTGATCAATGTTTCTCTTTCATTGATGTTTCTAACTCTCTATCCCTCTCCCTTCCTCTCTGTAAAAAATCAATAAAATATATTTTTTAAAAAAGGCTAACACGGGCCAAATAACCAAGGTTTAAGTTTATGTGGGCCGCAAAAAACACAAAAGCTTAAATTTTCATAAAAACGTAGGTTTATTTCGATAGAGACATGCTGAATACAAAGGGCTAAAATAAATGAGTAATCATTAACACAAAATAAGAGAACATTTTAATAAAAATTAATATTTTTTCTTGGACGTTAACTCACCAGACACTAAATTAATAAGCGTAACACAAATAAACCTATTTTTCTTGTTCCCTAAAAGTGAAATATTTCCTGTTGCACACACCAAACAAGTCAGTCCAAGACTAATGATGTGACAATCAGCTGCTAAAATATTCCCTGCTATTATTAGTGAAGAGAAATGGTGTGCCTGCGCATAAGGTACGTAAGGGAAATGAATGCAACACGATTATAGTAATCAGTCATTAGTGAATGTTGTAGTTTGTTATTAATAACTAGAGGCCTGGTGCACGAAATTTGTGCACAGATAGGGTCCCTAGGCCTGGCCGGCGATCAGGGCCTATCAGGGCCTTCTGGCTGCCAGCTGGGGCCTTCCTTCCCCAGCTGCCAGCTGCTGGCAGGGGCCTTCCTTCATTCCACACTGCCCCCTGGTGGTCAGCACACATCATAGTGAGTGATTGAGCTCCCAGTATAACTCCCGAGGGGACAATTTGCATTAGGCTTTTATATAGAGAGATTATGTATAACAGGATATTGTAAAAATTAAGTTACAAAATTTTTATTAAAATGTTTCTTATATACCATTATATTGGCTGGGCCTCAAAAATATTCATTGTGGGCCTGCGGGTTGTGAGTTTGACATGCTTGGTTTAGAGCATGCTGATGAAACAGAATAGGATCTTACTGTTTCAAAGAAGCTATCCCAAACTATTCTAAGCATTTTTTCACCCTTTATTAAGTCAGTATAATAACTATGTAAGTATAACCAGTAAAATAAAAAAAATCTTTTTTTTTTCTCTATGGTCCACAAATAACCGAGCAGATTCTCCAAATTGATGAATTTTTATGAACAAACCCATAGAAAGGGAGAGGAAAGTGAAACCAAGAGCAGGGATTTCTCCTCTTCTTTGTTCCTTCTTCCAACTTGGCCAAAGTCCCGAGCTCCTTCTCAGAGTTATCTCTGAACCGCCAGGCAATTGCAATTCATTAAGTTATACTCTGGCTCCAAAGATGTCAGTCAGTTGCCTCACAATGTGACGATATGAAGACCACACCACACATATGTTAATTCCAAAGAGTTCCAGAATCAGAAGTTTAAGATTATATTCTTGGTCAAAAGGTATAATGCCTTCTTTCATATCCTTTCAAATTAGAAAAATAAAAGTAGAGGTTTGGGGAAAGCATTCAAGTATTTTAGCAGGGAGTTTTCTCCTAAGTTTCCTTTGGCCACCAAGCCAAAGCATTTTGACAGATAATTGGACTAGAAATAGTGCTCCTGGAAACCATCAGCCGGCATTCCCACCCATTAATTAGATGATTCATTTTCATATTTTCTCCTCCCCATTTTCCCCCCATTTCCTTTTCCCACCCTTTCCTTGTTGGCTTTCCTTTGCATCACCTATACCTCTGCTCTCCTCCTCAGTCTATTTATTTGTGTTAAAAATCAGTGCCCCTGGATACATCTGCTGTTCTTATTGCCTTTCCTGGCCTCTGGGTTCCTCTTTGCCAAATCCTCCTGTCTTGCTACTTAACCTCCCTAGAGAGACCTTGACTATCTTGCAAGGAGAAACCTCTCTGGAAGCCTCCCCTGACTGCTCCAACTTCCAGGGATTTTCATTTCCCTCAAAGTTCTGTGGCACCACCAATTGGCAACCACTCAATTAGCGCTGTATTGCTGTTAGAGCATCTTTCTCGTCTTTTCTTTCTGAGTAGGCAGCTGCTCAAGAACAGGGAAGAGTAGAAACTCTAAGTCTGGAAAAACCATATACATGGAACAGATACCTACTGACTGAGTGGGATGGTGGACCTATCTCATGGAAATAAGTCATAGCCATATTTGGGAATAATAAGATTTGATATTAAATAAGCTTTAGATATTTAAGTTCTTTTACTCAAGAATATAAGAGACATATGGGTATAATAGACTAAAGAGTAGAATATAGATCTTTTGCCTTAAAGAAGTGTTTCTATTGCTTCATTAGTCAGTGACCCAATTTTATACAGATGTGAGGTTTCAAAATCCCCCCTGGAGGTTCTGAGTATATGAACTCAGGAGTCCTGGGCCTGAGGCCCTTTCTGCCATGAGTGATCTGAGTAACCATGACTAGGCCAACCTTCCTGGCTTCGGTTTCTTCCTCTGTAAAATGAGGGGGTTGGAAAGATGACCTTTATAAACCAAACAAACAAAAACAAAAACAAGACTAAAGATTTAGTACCCTCACTTAGAGCTTTCTCAGGAAGTGTGATTGTTTACTCTGCTATCAATCTGTTTTTAACACATGCCCCACTTAAAGATCACTTATTCAGATACCCAGAGAAATGTCATCCAAATAAGACCTAGAGAAGAAAAGAAAAAATGATATGGAAACTCTAGGTACTACTTTTATTGTCACCAGAACTATTTACTTCATGTTGGAATATAAAAAAACTAGTAGGAAAAATCTTCAACCTTCATTATTTCTTATTGTTCTATGAAATTCAAAAAGCGGGGGGGGGGGGGGGGGGGGGGAGGGGAGAGACCCTACGTGATCTTCAGTACTAGCAAATATCAGAAAAGCAAAATACTTTTAAGTCTGGAATAATCAGGTTGATAAGGGGATGCAGAAATTCAAGTGTGCTGGAATGCCAACTTGCCACTCCAGTGTTAGTGAAAACAGTGCATGCCAGAGCTACTTTTGTAAATCAAGCCATCTCTGGTGGTAAAGAAAAAGGGATCAAAATACCAAGACGAGCATGCCTTCAGCTTGAGGTATGTGTCAGATTTATTGTGGCTGAGAAGATTAAAATCAGTCAGCATTAAGGAAGGTATGTATGTGCCCCAGTCAGACGTCAGAAAGTTTGAAAATTATACCATCCACCTAGAGTGGGTAGATGATAAATAAAGGTCACATTTAAAACAGAAAGGCTGAGGAGTAGCCAAGGCCTGGCGATGAAGTGATCACTTGAGCTGTGGCACTGCCTGTGCCGATGGTTAAGAGGGCAAAGCTAAAGATAGCAAGATGGATCAAGGTCATGTGAAAGGACTAAACTGAAACTGAGTAGAAAGGCTGCTGACAGACTCAAAAATATGGTGTCAGGGTGGGGCATTGGAATGCACTCCAAGGTACCAACCTTTTTCAAGAATGGAATTAAGAGTTACACCCATGTTTCAGAGGAGTTGGGGCGGAAGGCCAAGGAGGACGGAGAAAAAGAGGAACAGCCAACCATGGGCATTGAGAAAGGGCTCTCAACTGCTGGAGCAGTGGGCTCTGGCCTCGGCCAATCTGGGCACAGAGAAGCAGTGATGGGTCGAGCACACTTCAGAAGGCCAGCCAGCCACAGACAGGCCTCACGTAGGGCAGTGATCCTTTGAGGCCAAAAGAGGGTCTGTAAAAACCCAAATCATGGTGACTTTTTAGTCTTTCTGGCTCTTATTTAGAAACCACATGACCACTAACATTCTCCTTCTTTTCCCACTGAGCCAACCCACATCCAACTTATATATTCCCTACCCACAAAAGTCACAGCCTATATCCAGGCATTCCCCTGTGCCAAGCACCAGTGGTGGTGATTCTAGCTTAAGGCAGGGCTGAGGTTGCAGACAAACTGTGGCATCAGCAAGCTTGGTTACTGGAGTGTGTCAAGAGCCTTGCCTCCGCGGCCACATCTGGGGTCCGATCCCAGCCCTCCCATTACCAATTCTGAGGCCTGTTTTAATGTCTTTGAACTTTTCTATCTGTAAAACAATAAATATCTAATTGGCAAGGTTGTTTTGTAGATTGAATGGGATTTGAATGTGTGTAAAGCATTTAGCATGTGCTGGGCATGTGCTAGGTATTTTGGAAATGGAAGTGATTATTATTAATTCTCTGTACTCTTCTTCTTTAAAAAAATCATAACTGTTCCCTCTTCCTTTTTAAAAAATTCATTGCCTCAATCCCTTCCCCTGCCCAAGGGCCCAGAGCCCTTATCAGGCCCCATCTTTCCTATTAGGAGAGAAATCAATTTGGTAATGTCACTATATCAAAAGGGTGACACAATAATACAGACTCTAATGGGATTGGGAGATAATTACATAAAATAATAATTTGTGGAGCGATATTCACAGCAGATAGATGAGTAGTCAGTCATTTATTCTGCTTCTAGGTAAAATGAACCTTATCTGGCTTTGAGTCTACATCTTTACATGCTTCCTTTCATACTAATTCAATTGAATTTGAAGGTAAATGATGTAAATAAATAAAAAATTACCCACTTCATCCTACGTGGCTACGCCATCACACAGCAAATGGCTGCCAAGAGACACTAGTAAACTTTTCCAAAACACAGTTTGTCCAGACATGAGCCGAATGGAAACTTAATGAAACAGATAAGGGTTGATGACTCAAGTCTCCAAACAAAGTTTTTTGTTTTTCTTTTAATATGTCTTTATTGATTTCAGAGAGGAAGGGAGGGGGAGAGAGAGATAGAAACATGGATAATGAGAGAGAATCATCCATCGACTGCCTCCTGCACGCCCCCTACTGGGGATCAGCCCACAACCTGGGCATATGCCCTGAGCTGGAATCCAACCGTGACCTTCTGGTTTGTAGGTTGATGCTCAACCACTGAGCCATACCAGCTGGGCCAAACAAAGTTTTGGTTACATAACGGCTCAAAGGTTAATCACTACACATAACTTACCTGAGCCAGAAATAAGGCATTTACTAACAATCAACAGTTCTACAGGATCAAACACCTGGAACGTCAAAAACATAAAGTTGAACTGGCACAAAGGCTACTGCCACAGCGACATGGACACAATTCAAAAACGTATAGTTGAGTGCAAAACACAAGTTGCCAGCTAAGTACTGAACAATACCATTCACATTGTTTTAAAGCACTGCAAGCAATACTAAATACATCTTTTAAGAATACATACGTATAAAGTAAAATAATAAAGATATGTAGGGGAATGAAGAAAAGTAGTGGTTGCTGGAAGGAAGGGCAGGGAGAGGAATGAGCTTGGGGAAGGTAACACAGGAAGTCCATTGTATTTGTGATGTTTTAAGTCTTATCTGGATGATGGTTACCCAGATGCTTATTATGTAATTCTCTAAATCATTTTATATTTCTGAAATATTTTATACTAAAAGAATATAAAAACTAAAAATAACTGTGACTCAAAACTATTGACCTGTGAGAGAGAAATAAAGTCTGTTTGATGATATCAGTGAGCAGTAGTAATAAAATGGATTCTATAGAAACCCTTATTTCCATTTCACTGGTTTGGGTGGGGGGAAGCTGGAGGAAGGGTAGATAAGAGGGGGCTGAGCTAACGGGGAGAAGGTACCTCTTAAGCAACTGCATGGTAGAGCAGAGGGACTTATTAGCAAGGGCAACCTGGGTCAGAGCAGTGCATCAGACTCTGTCTCATTCCTGCTCTCAAGGCCAACCAGGATGAGACAAGTGAAGCAAGGAGCCCTGTACCTTTTAGGATCTTCCCCTACATTAGACGTCAGCTAAAGTACAGGCATCATCAAGGCATGTGACCGGTGTAGACACATAGGGGCTCCTGGCTCCCTGTGCATGGTTTAATGTTCTACTGTCTTAAAATTCTGAATAGTGTTGTATTTGAACTTGTGTTTTATAAATGAAGATGGATGGGACAATGGAGCATGTTCATGAGCAGAGGAGCGACATGCATAGGTGTGTCTGCCAGCATTTCTTGCTAGCCACCCACAGAGAGCAGCTGCAATGTCACGAACAAAGAATTCCCACCATGAGTGGGAGTTCAGTGAGATGCAAAGCAAGTACAAGGTTATGTCTAAGACTAAGTGGGATTGCTGACTGCCCTGAGAAGCTCTGCTTTCCATTTGAATGAGAATTTTCTTCAAATGAAGAAGTCAAAAGTGTTCTAAGAAACATGAGCAGCAGAGGAACCCTATAGTATCACTTCTTATTCCTGTTACTTCCTTGTATTGGCCAACCATTTAGGATGAAAATGACTTAGAAGCAATGGGAAAGATACAGCAGCCTACAGTTCACTTTCCTTTTAATTCTTCTTTAGTCATCACTAAGTCAAAGGTAGAGAGTGCTGGCAGAATGTGTGTGTCTCAAGAAGTGAAATAAAAACAGCAAGTTAGTTTTATGCGGCTTTATCACTTTTCTGGTAAGAAAAAAATTGTGTGTACAAGCTAATTGTGTAATTAATTTGTATTTAAAATTGGCTTTGCATAATATAAACATGATTGAAATTCATATGAATAATTTAATTAAAATTTTTTTTACTTAAAATAATATTAAATGGCAACTAAAACATACCATAACAAGTTGAGAGAGATGGAGGAACAAAAGAGAAAAACTAGTAGGCGTCTTTCCCCCTGCTTTGGAATAAGGTGCCCTGCATTTTCATTCTGCACTGAGCTCAGCCAATTACAGAGCAGTCCAGGGAATACTTAACTACCCAGTTCTCCCCCAAAGGAAGTCTGGCTTCAATTGTCTGAAATGAGTGTTTGGTTAATTGATAGTATTTGTATTTATGTGCATCTCCTGGCCAGTGTCTTGGAAAGTGTAAATTTTGAATACATGCTTTGAAAGAAAGAAAAACGGATAAATCTGGGCCATTTTGAAGAGAAGGAGGGACTCTAATTAGAAAATATACTTCCTTTCCCAGTGTTGTTCGGCAATGTTTAATCACATAATTTTCTGAAACAGCCTTTTCCCCAAATATCATTAAGTAGATATGTTTACACTTTTTGGTTAAGGCACCCTGAATACCTTTGTAAGACTGTGTGTGTGTGTGTGTGTGTGTGTGTGTGTGTGTGTCCTGCACACTCAATACAGGGGAATTTAGAATAGAACCGCTGTCTCTGAAGCCTGGCTCTAGATTGCCCATAACTTCCGAGGGCTCCTCCTTGGATTCCCAGTTAGGAAGGGGGCCCCTGGTTTTACCTTTAATTATTCTACTTAAGGCATTTCACAAACATTCCTTAAATGTCTCAAAAGCCTAAGAGACATGGGATGTGTAACTGTTATGACAGAAAAATCGATGTTTTGAAATGAATTTTCTTCAAGGTCAGAAAGCAAGGTCCTGGAGATGAAGGGACTCGCAGGTATTCTTCCTCCCAGTGACTGCCCTCCCCACTCTGGGGTGTGCGGAACCTCTGGGATAGCTGGTCTGAAAAGATGAAGTCTCGCTACGGCCCCTAAACCGCTTTCCTGAAAAATGAGGGCCACAAGGCCTGCCTGTCCTGGTTGTCATAGTAATTAATGCTAATGGACCTTGGGAATTACAGATTTTGGTCGACTGTTATACCCAGCACTGAGTTTGTTTATATGAGGCCTGCAATTTTCTTTAATAAATAATCAACAAATCCATAAATCGGTCACCACCATCTATAGACAAACCTCCACAGTGCTCTGGCTGTGAGAATGGAAAACAGCCAGGGGAGCAAGGGTTGAGAAAACAGGAAAGATTTAATAAACATGTTACCGTCCCGCCTCTCATGTTCCTGGCTGGTCTGATGTGAAGCTTTATTTGAGACTCTGACATGGTTGAAATGAAAGGCAACTGGCTTCTATTATCCACCTCGAGGGGCGTCAGTGTGGAGAAAGCAGCCAGGTGCATTCACCGAGGGAGAGCTCCTTGCCGTCCTGAGTCAGAACAGACCCTCTCACAGGTGGGAGGACCCTGGAGGATGCTCAGGGGCGTGGACCTCGTGTCATTCCTAACGTACTTGGACGGGAGCATTCAGCTGTCCTCGCTTTCAAAGGGCAAGGTGCCTCCCAGGCAGGAAAAGTATCAGACGGAATAGGAAATCAGACAGAAACATAAACCTATTCTCAGAATATGAGGTGAATTTTACCACTCTTTTAATATATATTCAAAGAATTTAGGCTAAAAAAGAATGTAGGGAGGATGCCTTGGGTTAAATATTTTCTTTTCCTTCCCAATTGCTTGGAACAGGCAGACTTATGTGCGGACTGCTATGGTTGACCTTGGAGTGACCTCTGAAAGCAAACACCCCAGTGGAACTGTTAGGAAAACCGAAATGACTAGACATTCCAGACCACCGTCACATAGGCCAGGCTGTGTTCATGACAGCCAGCCACCAAGATACTTGGATGCAAATATCTTCTCCGATTTTACATTAGAAATAAAATTTCACATTGGATAAAATTCTCTAAGTAATGGAGATCTAAAATAGTTCAAAATTTGAGAAGCTTGATAGGTAGTAATAGGAAGACTTTGCTGTTTCAAATCTGAATAGTAAGAATTTAATACCTAAATTTAATCAAGACAGCAGGCTGCAGACTGGAAAGCGTGTAATATAATCTGGACTAATGTGTTATTAGCTCATGTTCACTACAATGAGATTAACTCCAAACAGCATTATAATCAGATTTTGGTGTTTTGCTGGGTTAGGTCTATGTCAACGGACATGTAGCCAGAAATAAGCTTGATGTATTTCAAACCAAAACTTTGACTTCATTAAAATTTCTTTTAAAAAATCCTTACAATTTATAAACCGATTGTGGATCATCAAAACCTTTGAAACCTCTTAAGTAAATAATATTTTAAAAAAATCCATTTTGAACAGGAGTTACATTGATGATGCAAACAATGAGTTTTATTTGTAAAAACCAAAGATTTGATTTTTAAAAGCTATATATTTAATGTGCTTCACATTAAAAAACCTGCATATTCAAGTGAGTTGCTTTAAAAAAAAATCCTCAAATTCTATAAACTGACTGAAGTCACCAATCTCTTCTAAGGACTTTTCTTAAAGTAAACAATCTAAAATTTTCTTTTAGAAAAGTGGCTTCACTGATGCTTGTTATATTTTTAATCAACCAATAAGCTTTATTTGTAAAATTCGAGACTTGGTTTACAAATGCCATGAGGCCTGGGCAGAATCATCAGAGAAGAGCCCTGCATTTCCTTTGTGCATGAGCGTTAATAAGATTAAAGCTTGAAGAATTGAATAAACCCTGAGCTGGTTAAGATGGATGTATCACATTTCAGGGTTCCCATTTCATAACCGGCATGTACCACATTTCATAAAGTAAAAAATGCTGGTGAGCTTATTTAAATGGTTCTTCGGGAATATGTTGATTTCAGATACTTTAAAAGGGTAGCATGTCCATTTCCTTTCCTGAGCCATATGGCTTTCTGTGTATTCAGCCAGCCTTGCTCCTGCTTCTCATTCAGCAATTCTCTGCTTTGTACGGTCCAGTTACATGGAGAAGAGAGTATACACTTTTGTGCTAAGAGAATTTTGAATATGAATTAATAGTTTCTAACTTTCACAATGATGCAATCTGCACTGGCCTTCCTCATCTGTAAATATAGCAAATCTAAGCTAAAATGCCAAAGACCCGTTATCTTCGTCCAGATCATGTAATGGAACTGGGGGTCTGCTGCTCTCTGCTATCAAGGTGGTTATTATCAAGTATAATTTGTGGCTGGAAATGTTTGGCATTCCTGTCTAGCAGTAGCCCAGAATGTTTAGAATAGATTTTTACATAGGAGTTCAAACATCTGTCTGTTTTAGGTCAGATTTCTGTGAGAACTTATGCATATAGTCTCTAAACATATGCAGCTGTCCCCGATTAAATGGGAACAGTTCCTTGCATTACGATGACAACAAAGGGTCAAGTTTAAAATTAAAAATATAAGGATAAGGATAAGAATGGTAAGCAAATGTATTCCCATTTAAAAAACGCAAGATAATGTTACTAATTAAAAAGTTGGACTTGAAGGCTGTTTAAGGACTATCGTAGCAAAAGACTCATTAATTAGCAGTTTATAACACCAATTTGCCTATGGACTAATAAGCAGCATAACAATTTCATTATAGAGTCCTTTCATTTGCAATTCCTCTGTGATAGGAATCCAGTTTGTTTGAAGTGAAAAGTGCTTATTAAATGAAGCTGTATATAAAACTGCAAAGAAACATAATGTCACATTTTGGAAAGGAAGTTAAAAAAGAATTAAAACAAGCTGTGATGATCTTAACAAAGACACACAAAACCTGTTACTAGGAAGAGTTCTTTGGTCAAATTTCCTGTTTTTTCCTAAGTCCTGGTTTGTTTTAAATATACCGTCAGCACACAGTTTATTGCCGCTGATTAACGTTTGTCCGTGTGAAGCCCTGAACTGTTCTCCAGGACTTATTTAAAGATATTCTAAATGATGTGGACTTTCTTCTCCAGACTGTGGTCTTGACCACAATTAAGAGATGATAAGCCTTGGATCAAAATCGGTGAAAATTAACATTAGAAACTAGAAAGTTCCTCAGTAAGGGTTAATGAAAGAGACATAAAATGAAAGTTTCATAAAATATCTCTTTAACCCTAAGAAATTTTACTACATCAAGTCAAAGCCACACAAGTGTCAGTGATGGTTCCTTGTTTTGTTTTATTCACTTAAAAAATATCTCCTCTGCAAAGACATATCTGACTCTAATGGCAACCAATTATACATTTTAAATAACTGAATCATATTATTGTGTATGAAATGTAGGGAAATAAAAATTCCACCCTTGGGGGGAAAAAGTATAAAACATTAACATTTTTCCAAGTATTTTATAAATTATGCAGCTTTATTAAACACATACCATTAGAAGTCTCTTCTGTACTGACAACACTTTTCTTAATGGTCTTTACATGTTTAAATAAATGGCTCCTGAAAATGTGCATTTATATTATATAAATAAAGCCCTAATTAATATAAACGTACCCAGATATAAACTTTTTAGAAATGTCAGCTTAAAACTTTCCAGTCTAAATAAATCCTCTTATGAATGGTCCAGCAAAGCAATTTCAATGCATTTTCCCCCCTAAAAAGCTCAGAGATTTACAGGCACAATCCAAAAGAAAAACCAAAGTAGCTTTGAAGAAGACTGAATGTTTCATTCACATGATAAACAACTCTCAGCATATCCAATAGATGGATTGTTTTTGAAACAAACTAAGGTCACGTGACTTTCTTTTCTTTTTAATATTATCTCATAATATCTTGGTCACTTATTTGTTCTCCTGTTTATTATTATCAACTCCCTCACTTGAATTGTAAGCTTTCTGAGAGTAAAGACCATATCCATCTTGTTCTTTGCTCTATCTCTAATACTTAGCGTGGTGTCAGGTAAACAGTAAATGCAAAGAGTGGTTCATTGAAGAATTCATGAATGGTTTGATAAAAAAGCTAAAATGACTCAGTTATTTCCATGTATCTTATTTTGTCCAATTTATCCCATGTGTCAGAGTCTCTGGCTATTTTCCTCCTTCTTCCTTAGTATTCCCAAGTTTTCACTATATACATACATGGCCACCTGGAATGAAGACTACATTTTCCAGCCTCCCTTGCAGCTTTGTGTCACTAGATTTGAACTAATAAGATAAAACTAATACAAAATAAAACTAATACAACTGAAAAATTAAAATTAAAAAATAAGATGAAAAAAAATCACTACATCAGCTACTGGGAAAGCTAACTGGAAGACAGCTGGCATGACCCCTTTGCTTTTCTTCTTCTGCTCTCTCTTTCCTGCTGCCTGAGATGTGCATGTATGGCTGAAGCTCAAAAAGTCATTGTGGACTATGAGTTGACCTTGCAAAGAAATATTGCATGTTAGCAAGAGAAAAGAAGACTGGGTTCCTGCCCTGTAGAGTTCCATTCCACCCTGGACTCTACCTCTACCCTTCTTTTACATGGAGAAAGAAATAAACGTCTCTTATTTAAGTCATAATTTTTTTGAGTCTCCTGTCACATGCAGCCAAATCAAGACTTAGTGATGTGATTTTGAAAATAATTTGAGAAACAAGCACAGGTAAACTTTATGTGTGCTTTTCTAACTATATTATTTGATAAATACATTGAGATCTCTTTCCCATGATGAGGCAAGTACTTGTGAGCACCAAGTTTGTCTTCAGAATTAAGCCTGATACTATTAGGATCTGAAGAAATTAGGATCTGGGTTCCTATCCTTAAGAAGTTAATGACTTAGCCAGTGAAAAAGAAAACACATGAACTGCCCACCTCTTCTTCCCAACACATCTACCCAGTGGAAACTACGAGGAAACAACACACAGAAGTAAAGAACTAAGGGTGAAATTCTGCAGTGAGATGGCAATGGTGGAGGAATTCAGAAACCAAAGGGCCACTGAGGATTGGGGTTCTCAGGGAAGGTTCAGGGAGGAGCTGGCTCTTGAGGTGAGCCTTGCAGGAGGGGCAGAACCTGCAGAGGCAGTGGAAACTGGTTGGGTGTCTCCAGGGTGGAGACCAACAGCAGGGAAATCACTGTTTCAGTAATGAGCACAGCATGTGTAAGGAGACTGGAAGGAAGTCAGCCAGATGTGTGGCCTCAGGGAACAGAGTCCTTCCTCAATGTGGCTCCTCAGCCTTGAAGAGAGTCCTCCTTAAGGATGGCTCACCGAACCGTTGATGCCACATTTAGGAGATAAGTCTCTTCTCCAGATTCTCCTTGCCTTGCATCTACCGTACCCATGATAGAGCTTAGGACTCTACTGAGTCTACTCTGCAGTATGTCCTAGACCAGTGATGGCGAACCTATGACACACGAACTCATTTTCTTGGTTGATTTTTCTTTGTTAAATGGCATTTAAATATATAAAATAAATATCAAAAATATAAGTCTTTGTTTTACTATGGTTGCAAATATCAATAAATTTCTATATGTGACACGGCACCAGAGTTAAGTTAGGGTTTTTCAAAATGCTGACACGCCGAGCTCAAAAGGTTCGCCATCACTGTCCTAGACCCAAGGCCCCTGGTTTTCTTTAGGGATTCTGCTCAGACCTCAGCCCAGCAGTGACTTCTGGAGAAGTCTTGCTCACATTATCTGATGAGGTATTTTAAGTTAAGATGTTAGGCAGAGGTAGTGTGCTCTGCCCTCTCTGCTGTGAAATAACAATAAAGCCATAAACTGACCAGTCATTGCTTCCAAAGCAGCAGCCAGGGAATCTGATTACTCACAGACTAACCACAATCACAGGATGAAGCAGAAACGTTCCAAGTAAGTTCCCTTTCAACTGCTCTTCATGTACAAAGCCACTGTTCCATTTTTAAAAACCAACCAACCAACCAACACCTTGGAGGAAAAGAAGAGCACTGGCTAATCTGAAAGACTTGGACACGGCCTTCGAACGCAGAACATGTTTCAGAAGAGCAAGTGCTGTTACGACCACTGAGGAGCCCCGATGAGGTCAGTTAAATAGAAGCATCCCTATGAGATCAAGCCCCGGTCAGGTTTCCTAATGAGTAATAAAACACCAAGGAGAGAGCCCAAAGTATAACAAATTACATAAAGTGTTTTTATATCTGGAGGTTAGGAGGAGTGAATAATCTCTCTGGGGTCTGGTCTAAGGCGAATGAAACCAAACATGACCCTTTCTCCAAAATTGGGCCTCCAGTGGCTTCTGGGACTCGTCCCTGGCAGCCTGGGAGCAGGAAAGCACAGGCACAAGGTGGAGGAGACTTGAGTGCTGGTCTGGAGATGCCTCATTGTCACTTGTTGACCGTGGTTCTGTATCTGTGAATAAAGGGAGGTTGACGGGAGATGGTCCATCCCTGAGACGCTCCCTGGCTCCAGTAACAACTCTATGCCAACAACAGAGGAGTGCACAGGAAAGAAGGAAATGCAATCTTTCTCTTCATCTTTTCTGCTCTTCACCATTTCTCCACATGCCCCAAATCACATTGATTCACCAGTCAATAAACAGCCATTCTTGGTTGCACTCTCCTGTGAAGCTTGGTGAATTTCATGTTTATTTGGTGACAGCGACAGCTGCTGCCCTCCTCAAACCACATCCTTCCCCTTCGTCATGAGACCTTCTTGCTAGCCACAGTTTGCCTTGGCCAGAGCTCCCTCTGCGTCAGCTTCCACCAGAAACTGCCACCCATATGCAGAGTTCCAGTGCATCAGCCTCTCTGAAGTGGATCCAGCTGGCCAGAGTAGCCTTCCAGGTGGTCAAGACCAAAGAATTGCAAAGCATCGCAGGCATATTAAAGCTGAAAGGGACCACAACATGCATCCAGTTCAACTGCTTCCAATTTATTGATGAGGACACTGATGCCCAGAGAGGCTTATTTATCTAAAGTGGCCTCGCCAAGCCAGACCCTAAGTCTACTGACTCAAAAGCCAGTTGTGATTTTGAAATGACTGACTGAAATAGAAGCTACTACTTAGGGTGTGCTCTGTGCCAGGCACTGTGCCAAGTGGCTTCTTAAAGGTTAATATATACAAACTTGAACTCAGGATCTTTTCTCCAAATCTGCTTCTTTTGTCCTCCCACCTTCATTAATGGCACCCCCACCCATTCAGCGGCTTCTGCCAGGAACTTGGGAGTCATCCTTGACACCTCCCACTTCCTCATGTCTCCCTCACATAAAACTCTCAGTCCTGTCATTTCTGCAGAGCATATCTTAAACTGCTGAACTTCCTCACCATAGCTATCTCCACTCCAGTAAAAGCCACCTCTGCCTCTTTCCCGGATGATGGCGCCACCTCTGATCTCACCACCCCACGGCCGCCACTCCTGATTCTGGCTGTTCACCCTTCAACCAGAAGTCAGAGTAATTCTGTAAAAACATAAACCAGATCATGGCATGTCCATCCCTATTCTCACCCTGTCACTGCTTAAACCCATGGGCTTCCTAATACACTTAGGATGAAACTAAATTTGTATAAGACCCTGCACAGTCTGACCCCTGATGACATCTCCAATCTTGTTTCACCCCAATCTTCTGATGGCTCCCTAAGCCTATTAAAACTTCTCTCAGTTCTTCCAAAGTTCCAATTCGTTCCAACCCCAGGCTGTCCTTCATGAGGTGTTCTTCTTTCTACTCCTACCCTGGCTCCCTTCAGATCTCATCTTAAACATTATTTCCTCAGATGGACCTTCTCTAAGACCCCACTGGGAGCCACTTCTGCAGAGCATTTACCAGTTTGTGGTATTATGTTTTTGAGAGTATTTATAAGCGCCATGAGGACAGGGACCATATTTATTTGTTCATCATTGTAGTCACAAAGTTTAGTGGCAAGCACATAGTAGTTCCTAAATAAATATTTGTTGAATTAATTTATGCATGCTATTAACACCAAATGACATCAGAAGACAGGGAAGATATAGGAGATAGTGAGCTTTGATGTTGATTCATTTAGAACAAACGGAGTCTGTGATAGGCTGAAAAATGACCCCCTAAATGATATTCTTGTCCTAATTCCTGAAACTTCTGAACATTACCTTATATGGCAAAAAAAAGGAGGATGGGTGGGTCACAGAGGTGATTAAAAACCTTAAGGAAATTATCCTGAATTATCTAGGAGGGCCCTAAATGCAATCACAAGTGTCTTTAAAGGAGAGGAGGGGATCTGACACATAGAGGAAGCGGGGACGTGAAAACAGCAGAGAGGAACTCGTAGAGGCGTCTTTGAAGATTGGAGTGATGCAGCCACAACTCAAGGAATGCCAGCAGCCACCAGAAATTGGAAAAGGCAAGAAACAGATTCTCTCCTAGAGCCTCGGAAGGGAACGTGGCCCTGTCATGCTGATTTCAGACTTGTGGCCCCCAGAACTGTGAGAGAATCAATTTCCATTGTTTTAAGCCACCAAGTTTGTGGTAGTTGGTTACAACAGACATAGGAAACCAATACAGAGCCCATAACATTATGTAGGTACAACACAGCGGTTTATATCTGCAAAGGTTTCCCTCCTTCCCTATGCTCCCAGGTGCACTGTGCCACACACTGTTCAGATACACATAAACATGGCACCTACGTTCTCAGCCCCATCTCTACTCTACATTCCCTAAGTCAAGAATTAGCAATGGGACTGAGAAAATTACAAGGCAAACTAAAAGGAACTACTGACCACCAGGGGTAAAAATGCCTCAAAGCTCAGGACTTATGTGAAAACCAAAGGAAGCAATGTCTTAATATTGCTTCCAAAATGTTTTTGGATCTACGAAGATCTTCTGTTTCCACTTTTTTACAATACAGTAAATATATTAGAAAAAAACTGCCTTAGAATAGCGGAAGAATCATATTCCATGAAATTAAAGGCCTTGTACTTTCAAGTGCATCTTCCAGCCTACCTCTGGATGGTGGTTCTGCCTCATATTATTAAAGGTCTGGACTTGGCAGACTGGTAATGCACTCTGCTTTAGGACAATCTATAATTTTATAAGACAAGATGCCTAGAAATATACATTTTCTATGACTCATATTAACATCACAAGAAGTCAAGTAATATTTATGAGGTGAGACACACTGTGAAGAAATGCATTTTAATATACTCCCAACGTTCCACCCTAAGGACAGGGATAATGGCTCTCTTGCCAGAGGAGCCATCTTGCTATTATTCCATTTAGAGCTTCCAGATGGGAACAGGGTATTAAGTCGGGGGAAATGAATCCTGCCAAAGGAAATAGGAAATTTTCAAAGCTGTTGTCAATATGGCTCTGCAGTTTAAGATGAACATGCAGGAGGTGAATTCACAGCAGTTAAAATCTGGTTGAAGAAATGACTGTCATAAGCGCTGCTGTGAGAGAGCAAACAGAGAGCTCTGGATGCTGGGAGGGAGAGAGAAAACCCTGTGGAGGGAATTGGGTGGGGAATTAATTTTTAAGCACTCTCAATCTATTCTATAACGAGCTACTTCAAGCTGACTACTTTTTTTGTTGTTAATCCTCACTGAGGATATTTTTCCATTGATCTTTAAGAGAGAGTGGAAGAGAGAGGGAAAGACAGAGAGAAAAACTGATGTGACAGAAACACACCTATTGGTTGCCTTCTGCACGCACCCTGACCAGGGTCTGGGCTGGGGAGGAGCCTGCAACCAAAATACATGCCCTTGACCCGGAATCGAATCTGGGACCCTTTGGTCTGCAGGCCGACGCTCTATCCACTGAACTAAACTGGCTAGGGCTCAAGCTGACTATTTTTTACCAATTCTTTTCAACATGATATTCAAATGGATGTAACACCTCATCACCTTCCTACCCCTTCCTTTGCCTTTTGCCTCTCCTTAGTATCCTTGGTGGTAGAGAGCTACTTGGTCAAATAATTTGTTTACTTTGAGACTACCCAGTTATTACACCTGAGTCCTCCCTCCCCCACACCCCACCCCCAACAGCAGCCAGTGTTGATGCAGCCCCTTCGGTGATGCAGGTGCTGGGTGGGTGTGCACGCGTGCTGGTCCACGGGTGTGTGGCCTGAGTCAAGTGCACCTGATGTGACACGTGTCCCGCGGCTGTGCTCAGAGGCATCCATCCCTCTGCTGCCATGCCATGCCCTCACCCCGGAGCCGGTGCCCGGAGGTGTCAGCCTTCCAAGCGAGAGCTTGCTTCTTGGCCTCTGGTAGATGGAATTCAGGATGTGAGCCGCCCTAAGATGTGAGCTGGAGCGTAAGTCCCTCTGCTGGGTTCGACTCCAGTGCGTCCTCGGTGGTGACTGACGCGCATCTGACGGCAGGAGTGCCTGTCCGCCACCACGCAGTCTTTGAGTCTCAGAAGCGAATCCAAGAAGAGGACACCTATGTCTTTCTATAATGTGGTTTTTCTAACAATAATTTGCAAATATATTTTGTCTATTTCCAGGGTATTACTTAATAAACCTCTGGGCAGTTGATCCACATGCCAACCTCCAGTTCTAGGCAAACTAAAAATAAGTTTCCTCACAAACAATAAACTAAAACATGATATTAAAAAATTATTACAAATAATCAGCTCATATCAGTGAGAAAGATGACATGGTTCGTAGTATTTAGCTAATGTATACCTGACTTCGTATCGCAGGGACATTTTACCTGTGACTTTGCACATGTATAGACTGTCAGAAAGAGCTACAGGTGCGTGGTGGCTCTGGCAGACACATGTGGATGTTCAGATTCAGTATCGTCCTGGACCTGAAGGTGACTTCTCAGCAAGGCCCTCTTCCAGTGCTTGAAGTGCTCACCCTCTCAGGAAACCTCAATTGATATGCACATTAGAGTCAAGAGCTAGAAGCATGGGCTGAATGTTCCATCGGGAAGACAGCAATGAATAGATGCCTAATCTACTTTTTGGTTGCATTTGGCTAACATGCTGAAGCATTTGGCTGTGCTTTTAAAACAACCTATAGTGTAGTATAGGCTCGTTCTCTGACTAATGAGTAAAGATCCATTTATTCCATAAATGTTTATTGAGCTACTGCAGACACCGCTAGGCACGGGACACAGTAGGAAACAAGACAGGCTCTCTGTCCACACAGACCCACCAGAGGACAGGATTTCTACTTCACATTAAGTATCCTAATGTTCAGCCTCCAAATAGCACATCACTCAAGAAAGCCCCCAAATAACAGAAATGGCCTTCACAGACACTAACAGAGCCATAAGATCTGTGAACTCAGACCACGTGCCAAAAACTTTCAGGAGGCACCTCCACCTGGAGTATGCACTGGCCGCCCACTGTCTTCACTTTGTGAGAAACTGTCCCACCTGTCGCTGCTTCTTTCACTACAATCAGGGTCCAGAGTCCAGTGCAGACCAGCACCTGTTCTGAGGATAAAACAATGTCCTTACTCACATTCCAGTGCAATCTCCTTTATTCACACAGCAATGTCCTTTCTCCTTTTCATCTGTCCCGACTGATCCCACTTTACCTCCTACATTCTCCTTCATGGCTCACAATTTATAATCATGAACCGAACCAAATTGAACAGTCTCCTCTTATGACGTGCATTTTCCCAGAACAAAATCTCATCAAGTAATCCTCTCTCATATGAATACGGCACATATGCCCAAGAGTTGATTCATAATATGTAGAGCACTGGTTTTCCCCAAATGTGAAGTAAAAGAGCAGCAAGCATGTACATACGCGAGTCACTGCTTTTCCATACTTGTACCATGGATTTTATGCAATATCTATTTGATGAAAAGAATTTTGCCAAAAATCCTATTCTCCTTTCTCTGAATATTGCCTGAGTTATTTTGACTTTTTTTTTATTTCATTGAAAAATTCAGCAACCTCATTTTGAAAAGGATAAGCTTGGATCTGTTCTAGAAAACCTTAATAGACTTACCTCTGTTGTATTTAAAAGTGACAGAAAATATCTAATGACTTCATGCCACTACTGGATAAAATGACCATATATAGTGAGGTGGGTTGAATGGACTGCAGGTTCAATAAACTCTAATTTCAGATATTCATCATCATTCTTCCTTTTTGGGCTGCTTATGGTCAATCATCCTGCTCAAGGAATCATTTATCTCGTTAGCTATTCTGTCTTTGCAATCATGTCCTGTTCACTATTTATAGCTCTAACATTATTATGAGTGCTAATATTTACTCTACTTTTGTCCTTCATCATTGTGCCATTGAGCCACTTTTTTGAATTGACATATAACTGTAATAAATGCAAATTTATGTGATCAATAATGGCAGACGATGTAAAAATATGCCAGCTGAGATGAACTTCGCTGACCAAGTATTATCCAAAATAACATGATGGACAGTCTCTTTAGCACAAGTACAATGAAGTTTCCTCAAAAAGTTAAAAATGGAACTCCCATTTGACCCAGTAATCCCACTTCTAGGACTATATCCCAAGAAACCAGAAACACCAATTAGAAAGGATATATACACCCCTATGTTCATAGCAGCACAATTTACAATAGCTAAGATTTGGAAACAACCTAAGTGCTATCAGCAGATGAGTGGATTAAAAAACGATGGTACATCTACACAATGGAATACTATGCTGCTATATAAAAGGAACTTTTACCATTTGCAACAGCCTGGATGGAACTGGAGAGCATTATGCTAAGCAAAATAAGCCATTTGGAGAAAAAGAAATATCACATGATCTCACTCATATGTGGAATATAATGATCAACATAATTTGATGAACAAAAATAGATACAGAGACAAATGGCAGGAGAGGTGGGGGGGGGGGGGTGGTTAGAGAGCAACCAAAGGACTTGTATGCATGCATATTAGCATAACAAATAGACACAGACACTGGGGCGGTGGGGGCTTGCCTGGGATGGGAATGGCTGGGGGCGGGGGGCAGTCAATCAGGGGAAAAAGGAGACATATGGAAAACTTTAGACAATAAAAAATAAATAAATAAAAAGAAGAGGATTCCTGTGAAAATAATAATGAATATTATGTCTAATTAATAAAATATATGTGAATAAAATTATTTCATTGATTTATCCTTCAAAACTGCCAAACCACCTGCAGACCACCTGATAGATGTGTCTCAGAGGAGGGATACTGTCCATGAGTTAGTGCTGGTTCACCTAAGCCAGTGGTCGGCAAGCTCATTAGTCAACAGAGCCAAATATCAACAGTACAACGATTGAAATTTCTTTTGAGAGCCAAATTTTTTAAACTTAAACTATATAGGTAGGTACATTGTTATTAACTTAATTAGGGTACTCCTAAGGCTTAGGAAGAGCCACACTCAAGGGGCCAAAGAGCCGCATGTGGCTCTCGAGCCGCAGTTTGCCGACCACGGATAAGCTGATCATGGCATCCATTTCTCCTTGCCAGGAATCTGGTTACAGAAGGGCATTTGACAAAATTCTGTCCACGGGAATATGAGGGGGTAGCTTTCTGTGGGCTTCTGAGAAAAGTTTCTTCACTGAGAGAAATAGACTCATAAGGAAGGGCCCCTCCCTCCTCCTGATCTTATCACACCTGGATGTGATGCCCAGCAATATGGCGCCTAAAGAGAGAGCTCAAAATGAGGCACAGCCTAAGCAAAGGTAGAGGAGCAGGGCAGAACCGACACGCTATGCCTGGAGGTGCTCAGTCCTGCATGTCTCCGTGAGAGAATAGGACACGCACTGTTCAGGGCAGTTGGGGTTGCTCTTCTGTTTCTGAGAGCTAACGGTATCCTAATGTGGAGCATCCCCACAGGTGTGCCTTGGCATGTTCTGCACATGTGCTATAGGTATGCTGAGATATAGACGCCCTCAGCTCTCCAGCCAACAGGAGGAATGGGAGCAGCCAGAGTCCCAGGCCTATTTCTTCCAGCCACAAGCAGCCTTGGTGTTTAATCCAGAGAATTTACAGATATTTTCATGTGTATCATGACGTTAACATTTTGGGGAAGATGAAAAGATGCTCCACATTACAAGGAAAATGCAAATTAAAACAACAATGAGTTGCCACTACACACCTATTGAAATGGCCAAAACCCAGAACATGGACAGCACCAAGCGCTGGTGGGGGGTGGAGCAACAGGAACTCACCTTCATTGCTGGTAGGAATGCAAAATGGTGCAACCGCTTTGGAAGACAGTTTGACTGTGTTTTACAAACTAAACATACTCTTACCATAAAATCCAGCAATCACCCTTTTTGGTATTTAGCCAAAGAAGTTTTTATGCCCACACAAAAGGCTGCATATGGATGTTTATAAAAGCTTTAGTCATAACTGCCAAAACTTAGAAGTAACCAAGATGTCCTTTAGTAGGTGAATGGAGAAATAAACTGTGTTCCATCCATATAGTGGGATGTTATTCATCACAAAAAAGAAATGATCTATCAAGCCATCAAAAAACATGGAGAAACCTTAAATGCACTTTACTAAGGGAAAGAAGCCAGTCTATATTCCGTATGATGACAACTACATGACATTTTGTAAAAGGCAAAACTGTGGAGAGAGTAAAAAGACCAGGGGTTGGGAGGTGGAGAAGGATGAATAGGTGGAAGGCAGAGGATTTTTAGGGCAGTGTAACTATTTTTAATGATACTATAATGATGGATGCATGTCATTTCACATTTGTCCGACTCTGATGTAAACTATGGGCTTTGGGAGATAGCGATATGTCGATGTAAGTCCATCTGTTGAAACAAATGCACCACTGTGGTGGGAGATGTTGATGATGGGGAGGGGGTATGCATGTGTAGGGGCAGGAAATAGATGGGAAATCTCTGTACCTTCTGCTTAATTTTTCTGCAAACCTAAAATTGCTCTAAAAATAAATATGTTTAAAAAATCAAAATATACACACAAAAACGTGACAGGTAAGATGAAAATGTACTTATGGCTGTGATAATTAAATATACTGATGAAAAAAAGGTTAAGAAACTGACCAAACACACTTAATAGGAATGTTACGTGTCAGTGTTTGTCAATAATAAAAATATTTTAAAAGATACATGTATGTTTCTAAGAAAACATCTTTTGTCCCTTACTCTTTGGATCTAATGACCCTCAAGACCCCATTCAAGTCCAGTTTCCTCTGAGAAGCCGTCAACTCCCCCAATTTCATGGGCCACTGACTGCTCCCTCTTCTGTGTCCTACAGAAGATTCCCCATGTTTCCTTTACACACTTAAATCAGTGTACGTTGAAGATTGGTTTTTCAAATCCACCTTTGCCAATGGACTCTAAGCTCTTGAGCGAAAACAGTTCCGTGTTGAGAATGGCTGTCTGGAAGCTGAGGGCCGCGCTCTGCAGTGGCAGCTAAGTTAACAGCACGTGGTGGTCATAGAGATACTGCGGGTCCCAGAGTATTGGTTCCCAGTCTCGGCTGCTTTTCAGCAGCACTCATGCCTGCACCCCATACCCAGAGGTGATGACTGAATTGCTGTGGGGTGTGGCCCAGACACTGGAATCTTAAAGGCCCCAGGGATTCCGACGTGCAGTCAAATGACAGCCACTGTCCTGGAGAGAGAGAATAACATTGCCAGAGGGAGAGATGAGGAAGATTATTTTGAGAACTGTGATGATAGTCGATGTAAAAATGCGCCAGCATCACTAGACCTACTAGATGCAGAGAATCCAGCAGGGAGCTCATACAAGAGCTCTGATGAGAGACGATGATCCCAGCAGGTGGGTGTAATCAGTGGGCATAGCAACTGAGGGGCTGGGAGATGCTTTAGGGCAGTGCCACCTTATGGTAGTTATTCTTGGGGGAAGGAGTGGGGGTGAAGACAAACACTTCTTCATAAGGTTCAGTTTAAGTTGACAGTGGGGTCTGAAACTTAAGACAACTTTTGGCTGAGTATTACACAGGACTAAGTCAGGCTGATTCCCTGAGACCAGTTCGTTTCTCAGTGTGGCAGCCTTTTGTGTGGGCATAAAAACTTCTTGGGGTAAATACCAAAAAGCGCGATTGCTGGATTTTATGGTGAGAGTATGTTTAGTTTGTAAGAAACAGTCAAACTGTCTTCCAGATGTGATAAGATCAGGAGGAGGGAGGTGCCCTTCTTTACGTGTCTGTTTCTCTCAGTGAAGAAACTTATCTCAGAAGCCCACACAAAGTTACGCCCTCGTATTCCTGTGGCCAGAATTTTGTCAAATGCCCTTCCCTAACCAGGTTCCTGGCAAGGAGAAATGGATGCCATGATCAGCTTAGGTGAACCAGAACTAACTCACGGACATGTGGACAGGATCCTGAGACACATGGGCAGGGTAAAATACCAAACAAAATCAAGGTTCTTCCATCAAGCAAGAAAGTGGACTGGGTCTGGGGCAGGCAACCAATAGGGTCAGCCTCTGTTTACATCACATTAGAAACAGGCTGTAGGCACAGTGGTTAAAGGGCACACACTCTGGAGTTAGGCAGTGGGCTCAAATCTCACTGAACCATATACAAACTGGGTGCATGGAACTGAGTTTTCCTTTTTCTGAAAAAAGAATAGTAAGAGTTCCTCACTCAGAGGGTTGCTGGGAGGATTAAATGTATAGTGCTTAGAACAGACGCTGGCACATACAGGGCTTCATAAGTGTTAGTAGTCATCTCCATAGTGGCTATCACAGGTGATAAACAGCCCACGGGAAGGGACCAGATCTGTGGTGGAGAGCGGTTGTCTCTGATTAGCTCTGAGCACAACGCCATGCTCAAGCAGGCATTCAATAAGTTCATTTGTTTTTTTGCAATTAATCACTTAATTAGAAGGTCTATTTTGTCTTATTGCCAGCAAAAAGATGTTACTGACTAAAGGGTAATATTTACAATTGGCAATACTTCAAAAAAAATCTATTGCTCCCTGGAAAATATATTTAGATAATAAAATTATTATAATTTACAATGAATATTTATTGAGCCTATTGTGCTCAATAGTATACATGTCATACATGCATTATCTTATTTAATCCTAAAACAATCTATGGAGTCAGGTTTATCAGTAAAACACTCTAAAAGCTAACCTCAAACAAAATGTAGGTTTGTCTTTAAAGTGTAAATGTTTCCACAATATAATGTCAAATGAAAGTCTGAGCTACCTAACTTCCAATTCTAAGGCTCATTTTCTCCCCGTCCTCTCTCCCCTCCCCGGGGTGAACATTGCTGAAATCAGGATCACTTACATTCAGTGTTTTTGTTTACGATAATCATGTGGGTGTGCCTCCCATTGCTATGAACGTGGAGACACATTCGCAGATGGGAGGAAGCCCAGCAGTAACAGGCTTCAGGGAGTCAGGCTCGTTGTTTACTCATTAACCCTCATTAACCAAATGTATGCTGATGAGATGCTGTCTTTCACAGAGGGCATTAAAATGGGAACCCAATAACTAATTGCAGTATTTCATTGCCTCTGGAGGCAGTAGCCAAATAACTCCCACTTTAAATGGTAGAAATGATGTGAAGCAGTTAGGGCCTGGACATGAAGGACTAAGTGAGATGCCCCCAATCTTGCAGGTGGCTTATAGTCAAGATTTATCACTTTGCTTCAGTCCAGGGACCAAGTAAAGAACTAGAGAGTCAAGGACGCCGTTGAAATCCTGGTCTGTCGTGAATCTGCTGGGTGCCATGGGCAGTTACTGAACGGCCCTGGGCTCTCGTTCTTCAACCGTTAAAGGGGATCCACAGAATGTCTGGGGACATTAAGAGTAATAATGAGATTGTTTCGTTTCCAACATAACTGGACTTTTCTCCTGCTCATACCTTTTTCCTCTTTTACCACACAGGAAGGCCCCCACCTCCCACCCCTCTAATGATTCAACCTATTAAGGAAATCAGCTTCTCGCCTGGCAGCTAACAGAGCTCTGCTTCATTGCTTCTTGAATGAATTTCACTGTCTTCAGTCTTCTATAAGAATCTGTTCAGTTTCAAAAAGGTAGGTGTGAACAAAAAATCGTCAGCATAAAGAACCAAAAAGACATGTCACCTGCCACAGCCACAGCCTGACTCCCTGACTCCCCCTGTCCAGCATGGAATTCCCTCCCTGACTCTCCCACCACCAAATCTGCCACCCTACTGGCACCCCCTTCCAAGGGTGCCTCCCCTTTTGTGTGCCCATCACACACCACTTTACTATGACTCCGGATCCCCATGCTCTCACCACAGCAGTGCATATGGCTGCTGCAGTCGTCGTCTGCCCTCTCATTCTCTCCTTTCTCATCAGTTTTTCCTCTTTACTCCGATCAGGCTCATCAGTATCCAAATGTGCTTGATACAGTCGGTCCTTAACATCCTCACTTGACTTCACATTTTTCTTCAGCAACTTCCCAATCTCTTGAAAGTTCTTGAAAGAGCTTCTTCACTAGATGTCTTCATTTTCTTGCCCCCATTCTCTCCTAAACTCACTCCAAGTAAGCTTTCCTTCCCACCCTTCTATCACCATTGCCTTTTCTAAGATCACCAGTTGGCTCCACTGGACCAAATCCCATAGTTCATTCTCAGGCCACATATATTCCACTTCTCAGTGGCTGACACCACTTGACCACCACATCTTAGCTGTCATACCTCTTACCTCCTCTTCCAACCTCATTCCATCTGTGCCCTCAGTCCAATCACTTTAAATACCACCTGTGTCCTAAAGACCCCCTCCAAATTTATATCACTAGCTATGAGTTTCTGTTTGAATTCTAGCCACATTTCCACTTAGACTTTTCAAACTCAACAAATTTAAAACCAATCTTGATTTTCTCCCACAATCTTATTCTTTTCTTGTTGTTTCTAACTCAATAAAATGGCATCAATATCTCAATAAAATGTCCAACAATCCACTCCAAAATCTCATCAGCTCTATCTTTAAAACAGCCCATAATTTGAACTTCTTACCTCATTAACTGCTATCACCCTAGTCCAGGTGACCATTTATCTCTCAATGGATTTCTCTATTAACTTTCTAATTTATATGCCTGTTTCTGCTCTTATCTGTCCCTATCCCCCAACCCAAAATATCACCCAGAATGATCTTTTCAAGGTATAAATTAAAGCATGTTACTCACTCCCCCTTCCCTTACCATTGAGAATAAAACACCTACACAAATGGATCCTCAGCAGCTTCTCCAACTGTGCTTCTATCATTCTTTCTCTTGTTCACTGAACACCAGCAGCCTTGCCTTCTTACAGTTCTTCCAACCTCCTAAGTACATTCATGCCTCAGGGACTCTGCCTCACCTGGCCCTCTCCCTTGCTTCATTCAGGTCTGTGCTCAAACATCACATTATCAGAAAGTCCCACCTGGATTCCCCACACACAATAGCAAGTCTCCTTACTCTCAGTTCCTTTACCTGCTTTATTCAACACAGCACGGCCACTGCCTGACCACATCTGTTCATTTACCATGTCTCTCCCAGTAAAACCTAAGCTCCATGATGGAATGGACTTTGTTCTGAGAGCCTACAATAGTACTTGGCACCTAGTAACTGTTCAATAAATACTTGCTAATGAACAAATAAATGATTAAATTATTGGGCCTCTTCACTTTTTCCTGAAATGGACACTTTTTTATTTCCACAAGGCACTCATTGGCTGGCACAGGTAACTTATGCCCTGGCCTGGCAGGTTTCTGTTGAGTGCCGTGTTGAGACTCCGGCAGAAGCAGGCAACGAAGGGCCTTATGTGTTACGCTAACGTGGTAACCAGCCGATTCTAGTTACTTTGCAGGCAGGTTAGATAACCAGGTTTGCATTTTGGAGGGCAACAAAAAGCCAAGTGCAAATACTACAGTTTGGATTATGAGAGAAGAAACTATAAAACAATATAACCTTTTCCTTTTTTTCTTTTTTTAATCTTCACCCAAGGATAATTTTTCCATTGATTTTTAGAGAGAGTGGAAGGGAGAGGGAGAGACAGAGAGAAACACCGATGTGAGAGAGACACATCGATTGGTTGCCTCCCGCATGTCCCTGACCAGGGCTGGGAGCCTGCAATCTAGCTCCGTGCCCTTGACCAGAATCGAACCCGGGACCCTTCAGTTCACACACCAATGCTCTATCCACTGAGCCAAAACAGCTAGGGCTAATCTTTTCCTTTCTGAAGAGTAAGTGTTCACGAACCATAACCATTATAGAAATGACAGGCCAAAAACAGAGTTCTGGTTAACCTAATGAGTTTGTCTGTAATTTCCATAACAAACCTGGCTATAGAGGCTCTAAGGCATTCACTTACCCAGGAGGCGAAGGAGCAGGTACAGCGATAACCACAAACTAGCCATTCATCCAGTGGCTGAACCTCCTCTGTGCCAGGCACTGGGGACATGAGTTCGAGAAAGACCGTGAGCTCCTTGAGAACTGAGGCTAGGAGGAGTCGGTGACACAGACCATCACAAAGGAACATGAAAAGTACAATACTCAAAACCTATGGCATGTACCATGGGAAAAATGGTAGCTGGAATGAACGCACTCTGAGGGGGTCAAAGATGGACTACCACGGATGAAACTCCTGAAGTGGGTTTTGGAGGATGAGTGGGAGTCTGCAGGCAGAGGGGAGTGGGGTAGGAAATAGGAGGGCAAACTGGGCAGAGGGGCAAGAGCGAAAAGGTGCAGAGGCCCAAGAAAGCCTCAGATCCTGGAGGCATCTGGGCAGAGACCGTGTTTGTGTTGAGTGCGGTGCTGAGACCCCAGCAGCAACAGGCAGGGAAGGGCCTTGCGTGTTACGCGAAGGTGATAACCAGCCGATTTTAGTTCCTTTTCGGGCAGTTTGGATAACCGAGTTTTCATTTTAGGAGGCTGATTCTGACAGCAGTGAGAGAATGGATTCGAGGGAGTGGGGCCGGAAGCAGGGGCACCCAGGACGAGGCTTCATCCAAGTCCCTCTGAGAGGACAGGGCTCTGATCAGGAAGCACCTGCAGAGGGGGGAGCAGAGGCTGATTTCAGAGATGCTCTGCAGGAAAAACAGGCAGTTCGATGACTGATTGATGGAGCGAATGGGAGGTCAGCAAGAGTTCAGGCTGCCGTGGAGGTTGTATCTTACTTAAGTCATTGAATGGGTGACAGTGCACTAACCGAGAGAGAAGGGAGCGGGGAAGTGGCAGCTCATCTTGGGGGCCCGAGTGTGGCAGTGGGGCCTCCATTACGCTCAGGACATTCTCTGGAACCCCCAGCGCAGTCTGAGGGGAGAGAAGGTGGAGATCCCTGGCCTCCCTGGGGAGAGGCCTCGTGCCACAGGCAGGGGCACGGCTTCCCTGGCACTGGACCCCACACTGGCTGCAGCACACAAAGGCTACACTCAATAACGCAGAGGTGGCACCGTCACCCTACCTGCTGACAGAAAAAAAAACCACAGGGCTCGGCACCCCACAATCTTCTAACAATCCAGCAAGTTTACTGGCACAGAAATCAGTTTATGGGGGGACAAGCTTGGAGTTTTTGAAGACTTCAACATTTTCTTATCTCCTATGTTTGTTTCTTCTTAAGTATTATTATGTCCATATAAGAAAAACATTCTAGTTGTGGTGTAAAAATGTGTTTAAATTTCATTCAGTGTTGGTGCATAAAAATGGATTAGTTTTTATCTCAAAACTACCACTATCATAAGCAATTTCAATAAGCTCCCATTGGTCTCATTATAATGCAGACTCCGAGCAAAAATGAGTTCCATAAAGTCCTTTGAGGAAAACTCTTGGTCCATGCAGTTCCCCAAATGCCATTTATTTATTTATTTATTTTAAATATATGTTATTGATTTTTTTTTACAGAGAGGAAGGGAGAGAGATAGAGAGTTAGAAACACTGATGAGAGAGAAACATCGATCAGCTGCCTCCTACACATCTCCCACTGGGGATGTGCCCGCAACCCAAGTACATGCCCTTGACCGGAATCGAACCTGGGACCCTTCGGTCCGCAGGCCGACGCTCTATCCACTGAGCCAAAGCAGTTTCGGCCCCAAATGCCATTTAAAAGACTGTACGTCCAAGGGAGTTCTGGTTTCAAGTAAAGTGGAAGAAGCCTACCCCACTTTTTCCCCCCAAGGAAAGCAAATCCCAAACATTAGAAGGCTTGGTACTATTTGAAGACTGAAAAATGAATAGTGCTGAGGAGTTATAGATGAAGACCAGAGTTCAAAATACTATTGAACCAGTGAAGACATTTCCTTTGCTTCTCCAGTAGCCCCTGGACTAGACTCAAAGCATCCTGAGGTCCGATGACAGGCACCAAGCCAAGGACAGAGAGAGCTCAAGAAAGATCCTCTAATTCCAAGGGAAGCAGGATGAGGGGAAGTCACCCTAAAGCTCAGAGAGAGAGAGAGAGAGTAAAAGAAAGCCTCCACTTCCTGCCCTCCCCTTCCCCCTCCCTCCCCTTCCCTCTCCTCCTCTCCTCTCTATTTGCTCCCACCCCAGCCCCAGGCTATCTGAGTGGCTGTGGTGACAAGCAGGGAGACAGCGGGTGGAAAGCACCTAACACAGAGAGAGGGAACCTTCCTTTGCATGGGGAGACGCTGTGGTCCCAAAAGGCTGGGGAAAACACCATGGCTGTTGTTTTTTATATGCCCATGCTCCTGCTGCTTAGCCCTGGACAAGGGCAAAGTCATGGGCAGTGTGTGATGGGAGTGTGGAGGGGGGCAACCAAAGCCCCAGTTTTCTGGTCAGAAGACCAAAGAAAGGAGGCCCAGGTAACAAGTACCAGGAAGAATGCAAAGAGAGAGGGGCTCAGGACCTGGTAACCTTGTTTATAAAGTCCAGACCTTACTTCCAAGCCTTGCATGTGGGGATCTGGTCATCAACAGCATACCAAAGACTTTGAGAACTGTGCTAAGGGAAAGACCAGGTCCCAGGCTGTCCACTGGCTGGTATTCAAGAGGAACAGATCCAAATAGTACTGCAAAGAGAACAGGGCAGACATTGCAACTGTAACCTGCTGGTCACAGTCTCTAGCCTAAATCCAACTGTACTGATTACCTGCTTAAAAAAAAAGAATCAACATTGTCCAAAGATTTAAACAAGACCCAAAATCTCATAATATTCAAAATGTTCAGGATATAATCCAAAAATTACTTGGCATATGAAAAATCAAGAACATCTCAACCACATGGGAAAAGATATTCAGATGACAGTGAGGAAATGACAGATGTCATCAGGTATGATGGAAGAGCGGGAGAAATGATAAATTTCTGTGTAAATAGAATAGACTAATTGTCTTTTATTGAATTCTTTAAAATATGTTTGACAATTCAAAGTAAACATAATACTGTCTGAGGATTTTTCAGTCTTTGCAGATGTAACATAAAGGACAACTGCGACATAAGAGAGAAGAGCAAAGGAAGGGTCTCTTGGATAGACAGCTCCATCCAATAACAGCGGAATAAATTTTTCCAAGTGTATATGAAACATTCATTAAGATACAACATACCACCAAATCTTAAAAAAATTGGAATCATAAAAGATGTGGTCTCTGACAATAGAATTGATTTCCAAACCAAGAATAGAAAAATAATAGGAGGATCTTCAAACAACTGGATATCAAACACACTTCTAAACAACCCATTGGAAATTAGAATATATTGAAAGGAAAAAAAATGAAAACATAATATATTAAGATGTGGAATACAGCTAAAGTAGTGCTTACAGGAAATTTATGCTATTAAATGCTATGTGAGAAAAGGTCTCAAATCAATAAGCTAAAACTCTACCATAAGAAGCTAGAAAAGAAGAGCAAATTAAATTCAAAGTAAACAGAGGAAGCAAATTATAAAAACAAGAGTATTCCTGGCCAGTGTGGCTCAGCTGGTTGGGTACTGTCCCATGCACTGAAAGGTTGCGGGTTCGATTCTGGGTGGGGCACATGCCTGGGTTGTGGGTTCAATCCCCAGTGGCGGGGCGTGCAGGAGGCAGCTGATCAATGTTTTTCTCTCTCTTCCTCTACCTTCCTCTCTCTCTAAAAATCAATAAATTATTCTTCAAAAAACAACAATAACATGAGTAGATATCTATTAAACTATAAACAAAATAAAAAAACAACAGAGAAAAATAAAAGAAACCAAAACTTAGTTTTTGGAAAAGATCAATAAAAGTGATGTCTCTGGCCTGATGACAAGGAAATGAAAAGAAAATAAGTAAATTACCAATATCAGGAATGAAATTATCACTATAGACTTAGACTCTGTAGATAATGAAAAGATAGTAAGAAAATACTATAAATACTCTACTCACATAAATTCAACAACTTAGACAAACGAACACAATTGCATGAAAGCTATAAACTATCAAAACTCTGCTAAGATTAAATAGATAACCTGAATAATACTACAACTTTAATAAAACTAAAATTCTCTAAGGCAAGATGGTTTCACTGGTGATTCCTATCAAATATTTAAATACTAAATAACACTAAGTCTATACAATCTCTTGCAGAAAACAAAAGAGGAGGAACACTTTCCAACTCAGTTTATGAAACCAGAATTACCTTGATATTAAAACAAGTCAAACATCTATCCTAAAAGGCTAATATGCAAATCAACTGAACTGTGGAACGACCGGTTGCTATGATGCGCACTGACCCCCAGGGGGCAGACACTCAATGCAGGAGCTGTCCCCTGATGGTCAGTGCTTCAGGGGGAGCGCTGCTCAGCCAGAACCCAGGCTCATGGCTGGTGAGCGCAGCGGTGGTGGCGGGAGCCTCTCCCATCCCTGCGGCAGCGCTAAGGACCCCTTGGGGGATGTCTGACTGTGCAAGGAGAGGGCCTAAGCTGGCAGGCGGACATCCACTGAGGGGTCCTGGACTGCGAGAGGGCACAGGCTGGGCTGAGGGACTGCCCCCCTTCCCCCAGTGCATGAATGCCATGCATCGGGCCTCTAGTATATATATAAAAGGCTAATATACTAAGTGTCCCTCCGACCATCTGACCAGTCACTATGGTGTGCACTGGCCACCAGGGGGCAGACGCTCAATGCAGGAGCTGCCGTGATGCACACTAGCCATTTACAAAGAAATGGCACCACAGACCTGGCACCAACAAAGCAACACTTGGCTTTCCCCAAGTGGGACACAGGCCCCGCCACCACCCCAGAGTGACACCCCACCAAATTGCAACCAACACTGCCAAGACCCCATGGTGCAAAATGTGGCCCACAGCCCAGCACAGCCAGGAAACAGTCGCTGTGGGCACCGGGTAATGATGTCATGTAGCAACACCCGGCTTCCTCTCCCTAGTGACTAGCCTCCTTGGAGTTTCTTCAGCCCAGGAACACGACTTGCTTTACAGCCAGGTGCAAACATTTTACACTGTAACCAAATGTCTGTGAAGTGTTTTCATGTGCCTCATCTCATTTGATCCTCACAGAAATCCTGGAGTAGGTAGATAGGAGACTCGGTGGAATCCTATTTTCTTTTCATTAGCCAGAAGACGGAGATTAGAAAGTTTAGAAACTTGACCTGACTGAAAAGAAGTAAGAAATGGTGGACCTTGAAAATGACTTCAGGTTTTCTCACTACGCAGAATATAGTCAAATACTGCTACAGTTAAATATTTCATCCTTTTTTCTCCCTTCATGATCTACAATAATAATCTGCTTCATGTTGATATTTACTGCTGTGTTGCTGACTAATTACCTGAAAGAGAAGTTGGGGTGTTTAACTGGGCTGGAAAAAGTTTAACTAAATCAGAAAGCAGGTCTAATTAAACAAGTTTGTCTATATATAAAGCTCTTGCTGGTGCCAATTGCACGCACGTGTTCCCATCTGTCATTGTGAATTTGGTTGACACTTTTATTATAGAGAAAGGGCAAATAGTGATATTAAAATATTTCTTCTAATTAATTTCCTTTCAATGTGCACGAATTCGTGCACTGGCCTCTAGTAGTATGAGAGAAGAAAACTATAGGCCAATATCCCTTAAGTACATCAATGCAAAAATACTCAATCAAGTATAAGTAAATTAAATTTAACAATATTTAAAAAGAGTAATACACCACAACCTAGCATGGTCTATCCTGGAAATACAAAGCTTGTTTAATATTTGAAAATTAATCAACGTAATCCTTCACATTGACAATCTAAAGAAGAAAACCCTAATCATATAAATTAATACAGAAAAAGTGATAGGTTCCAGGGAAGATGATGGAATAAGTAGACATCTCCTCCCATGATCCCATCAAAATTATAAAGTATAGAACAATCAACCTGGATACCCATGTAAAGACTACCTGAATGGAAGTCCTATAATATCTAAGGATTTTTAAAAAAGCCATATCGAGACTGGTAGAAGGGGCAGAGATGTGAAATAGGCTGGGCCCACACCCACGTGTGGCAGTTGAAAATCCAGAGGGATAGCTCAGCTGCAGAGGTTCCCCTACGAAGCCCACACTGGGCTCTCCAGCCCAGAACACCAGTGCTGTGAAGAAAAGCCCGCATAACATTTGCCTGTGAAAATGAATGAAATTGCATCCATCCTGGTGAGAAACAATGCTGCTGAGAACTCAGGTGAACCCAGGTGTCCTTTTAAAGGCTGACACACAAGCTCTCACTCAGAGGCTCACCTTGAGCTACAGAAGAAGGAGAGTGGCTTGGGGATGCCAGAGATATACAGGAAGAAACTGAGCTGTGTGGTTTCAGGGAGAAGCTGGAGGGATGGCTGCTATTGACCTTGTGTTGAGCCCTCCACCCATGTGACCAACAGGCATCGTCTTTCTCGTGTTGAACTCTCCCCCAACATGGCCAATCTGAATCTGCATTAGCCGGGTGAACGCCACTAGCTCCCCTCTGAGGTTTCCCTGAGACTGCCTTACCCAACTCACCCACGGCCTGAGGTTCTCTTGGAGCCAAGGAGCCTGGGCCCCCATTGTAGTGTTTCTTAAAACACTCTAGGAATTTCAGTCAAGCTCAGGGTTGCCAGAGACATACAGGAAGAAATTGAGTTGTGCAGTTTCAGGGTGAATGCTGTAGGGATTACCACAATTATCTTTGTTTTGAGCGCTCCTTCAGCCAGGTCTATGAGTTTTGTACGCTCCCCGCAACCTGGCCAAATCTGAATTAGCATTAGCCTAGTGAACTCCACTAGCAACACCCTGATGACTCCCTAGGACCTCACCCAAACTCAAAGGTCCACAGGCCCGAGGCAGATGGCAGCTAGCCTCAGTGTAACCTGAGACTTTTGCTGAGTGGCCTCTGGCCCATGACTAGTGCCAAATCTGAATTTGTATTAACCTGGTGAATATTAATTGCCCTACTCAGGTGACTCCCCAAGACCCTGGCTCATGGAACTAGCGTACAGCCCAAGGCTCTTTCAGTGGCTGAGCCTTAGAAGCAGCCAGCAGTTGACAGCAAGTTTTGGGGTGCCTTGGTTCTTTTGCTGACTTGCCCCTGACTCAATACTGATTGCAGTCAGCCTTGGTTCCTAGTATGGCCCCTTCCACACTCATCCAAGCCCAGAACAGGCAGCTATTTCTGTGGATTGCTTTGTAGCTTCTAACAGGTAGCCCTGAGCTGGTCAAAGGCATTGTCTGACATTGACTTGCACCATAGTTCCTCTCAAGAAGCCCCAGAACCAACTGAAGTGCCTATCAATAAATGAGTGGATAATGAAGATGGGGGTACATATATATAATGGAATATTACTCAGCCATGAAAAATAACAAAATCTTACCATTTTTGACAACATGGATGGATGGATCTAGAGCAGCGGTTCTCAACCTGTGGGTTGCGACCCCTTTGGCGATCGAACTACCCTTTCACAGGGGTCACTAAGACCATCCTACATATCAGATATTTACATTACGATTCATAACAGTAGCAACAATACAGTTATGAAGTAGTAATGAAAATAATTTTATGGTTGAGTCACAACATGAGGAACTGTATTTAAAGGGCCAGAAGGTTGAGAACCACTGATAGAGGCTATTATGCTAAGTGATATAAGTTACATAGGGAAAGACAAATACCATGTGATTTCATTTGTATATGGAATCTAAAGAAAATAAACAAATAAACTCAAAGATACCGATTACAAACTGAGGTTGCGAGATAAGAGGTAGGTTGGGGGGTGCTGGGTGAAAAAGGTGAAGGTATTAGGAAATATAGATTGGTAGTTATAAAATAGTCATGGGGATGTAAAGTACAGCATAGGGGATATAGTCAATAACATTGTAATAACTATGTATGGTGCCATGATGCCAGGTGGGTACTAGAATTATTAGAGGTGGGGGGATCATTTCATAAATTATATAATTGTCTAACCAGTATGCTGTACACCTAAAACTAGTGTAAAATAATATTGAATGTCAACTGTAATTGAAAAATATAACAACAAAAATTTAAAATACATAAAATAGCATATGATAAAGTTCAACATACATTCATGTTAAAATTTCTCAGCAAAAGAAGAGAGTGTACTCAACCTGGAAAAGACATTCACAAAAACCTACAGCTAAACATCATACTTAATGATGAAAGACTGAATGCTTTTTTCTTTAAGATCAGAAACAACAGAACAAAAGACTCACACAGGGGAGATCGAAGATGGCGGCATAGGTAAACACCAGAGATTGCCGCCGTAAACAACCACTTCAAAAATACAACTAAAAGTCGGAACGGACATCAACCAGAACCACAGGAAGGCTGGCTGAGGAGAGACTCTTCAACTAGAAGCAAAAACAACAGCATTCCGACGCTCAGAGGAGGCGTAGTGTGGAAAATTTAAAGGTACGGCGGTGCGGTGGTGAGGTGGTGCGCGCGCAAAGCGGGCTGGCGGCTGAGGGCGCGGTTGTCGTTTTCAATCAGGAGTGAGTCTCAGACTCTGGGCTACAGATCCGGGCGAGTCTCTAGGGACCCAGACTCAAACGGGAGAAGCGGGACTGTCTGGCTACGGCCCCTCTGAGGTTTGCAGCGGTTGCTGGGACAGAGAGGCAGAACCCCTGGGGACGGACTGAGAGCGGCCATAGCGGCTCCCTCCCCCCGCCCTGTTGATCCCGCCCGCCCAAGCCCTGCCCACAGCCATTTGCCGATCGCCTCAGGCAAAGGCTGGATTAGCGCCTCCCCAGAAGACAGACGTTTTCCGCACAGCTGATTCCTACAGCCAGTCGGCCTGGTGGTCAAATCCCTCTAGTGTTAACTACAACAATTAAGGCTTGGCTAGAACAAGACTGCGCACAGAGACCACAAGGGGGTGCACCAAGAAAGCATAAAAGATGCGGAGACAAAAAAACATGACAGAAATGGAGGATATGGAGCTAAGAATCGCAATTTTGAGGGCTTGCCATAAATTTGTGCAGAGCCTCACGAAAACTAATGAGACCCTCGATGCTACGATAAAGAAATTAGAAAGTAAGCATACACGGACTGAAATAAAGAATATTATACCCAATAGCAGACCAGAGGAGCTCAAGAATCAAACCAAAGATTCAACAAAAAACACCCAATTGGAAAAGCAAAATGAAAAAAGAATCCGAAAGTGTGAAGATAGTGTAAGGAGCCTCTGGGACAGCTTTAAGCGGTCTAATATCAGAATTATTGGAGTGCCAGAAGATGAGAGACAGCAAGATATTGAAAACCTATTTCAAGAAATAATGGCAGAAAACTTCCCCCACCTGGAGAAAGAAACGGACTTACAGGTTCAAGAAGCGCAGAGAACCCCAAACAAAAGGAATCCAAAGAGGACCACACCAAGACACATCATCATTAAAATGCCAAGAGCAAAAGACAAAGAGAAAATCTTAAAAGCAGCAAGAGAAAGAGGCTCAATTACCTACAAGGGAATACCCATACGACTGTCAGCTGATTTCTCAACAGAAACTTTGCAGGCCAGAAGGGAATGGCAAGAAATATTCAAAGTGCTGAATACCAAGAACCTACAACCAAGATTACTTTATCCAGCAAAGCTATCATTCAGAATTGAAGGTCAGATAAAGAGCTTCACAGATAAGGAAAAGCTAAAGGAGTTCACCACCGCCAAACCAGTATTATATGAAATGCTGAAAGGTATCCTTTAAGAAGAGGAAGAAGAAGAAAAAGGTAAAGATACAAATAATGAACAACAAATATGCATCTATCAACAAATGAATCTAAGAATCAAGTGAATAAATAACCTGATGTACAGAATGAACTGGTGATTATAATAGAATCAGGGACATAGAAAGGGAATGGACTAACTATTCTTGGGGGGAAAAGGGGTGTGGGAGATGCGGGAAGTGACTGGACAAAAATCATGCACCTATGGATGAACACAGTGGGTGGGGAGTGAGGGTGGAGGGTGGGGTGGGAGCTGGAAGGAGGGGAGTTATGGGGGGAAAAAGAGGAACAAATGTAATAATCTGAACAATAAAGATTTAAAAAAAAAAAAAAAGATCAGAAACAAGACAAGGATGTCTACTCTTATTATTCCTATTTAACATCATACTAGAAGTTCTAAGAGAGCAATAAGACAAGAAAAAAAAAGTCATGCAAATTAGAAAGAAGAAATAAAACTGTCCCTATTTTTTTACTCCTAGACTAATGAGAAACAAGATGAAAACAAAGAGGGTCAAACCACAGAGGTGAATCATATATCTATATATTAACTATGAAAACTGAAACCCCAAAAATAAAAAAGTTATAGTAACTCCAAAAAAGTGAAAAAGGTCTTGATTTAATAAACCATCTTTAGGGTATGTATGCTGTAAACTATAAATCACTAATGAAAGAAATCAAAGAATACTTAAATAACTGGAGAGACATACCATGTTCATGGATTGGAAAATTGAAAGTAAGGACTCACAATAAAGATGTCAATCAACTCTTCCAATTTTATCTCTAGATTTAATGCAAACCCGATCCAAATCCAAACATATTTTTTGTAGACATATGTTAAATCTAAAATTTATATTGATAGCTAAAAGAACTAGACTACCCAAAACATTTTTTTTAAAAAAGAATAAAGTTGGAAGAATCATACTACTGAAGCTTTATAATAATTCTTAAAATTGGGCAATCAAGGTACTAAAGAAGGGAGACACATATAGATCCATGGAAGATTCTAGAAAGTCTAGAAATAGACCCAAAGAAATATAGTCAATGAGTTTTTACAAAGGTACAAAGGCAATTCAAAAGAGAAAAGGTAGTATTTCAACAAATGATGTTAAAGATGTTAAAATATTGCACATACAGGGTCAATAAAATGAACCTTGACCTAAACCTCAGACCTTACCCAAACATTATCTGAAAGTGATCTAAGTATAAAGCATAAAAAATATAACTTTCAAAACACATAGAAAATCTCCAGGACTGGAGTTAGTAAAAGAATTTCTAGACATGACACCAAAAACACAATCTATTTTTTAAAAGCTTGATAAATTAGCCTCCATCAAAATTAAATCATATGTTCTGTGAAAAATACTGTTAAATAATGAAAAAACAAGCTACAGACTGGGAGAAAATATTTGCAAATCACATATCTGACAAAGAACTTGTATCTATAATAAATAATGAATTATTAAAATTCAACAGTAAGAAAACAAATAATCCAATTAATAATAACAAAAATATCCGAGCAGATACTACACCAAAGAAAATAAGCATATGAAAAAAAATGTTTAAGATCATCAACTACAGGAAAATGCAATGAGAAATCACTACATTCCTGCTAGAATGACAAAAATTTTTTAAACTGACAATACCATGCATTGACCAGGATTTAGAGCAATGGGGATGCTTGTCTACTGCTAATGGAAATGTAATATTGTAAAGCCACCTTGCAAAAATAGCTAGGTAGTTTCTTATAAAGTTAAATATATGTTCTACCATCTGATCCAACAATCCCTCTCATAGACATTTACCCTAGTGAAATAAAAACTTATGTTCACATAAAAACCTGTACATAAATGTTTACAGAAATTCTATGCATGTCTTAAGTTATATGGGAATTACATTACAAACTAGCAGGGAAACAAATCAACCACATGTGCCCTAGCCAGGTGACTCAGTTGGTTAGAGAGTCATCCCTACTTCAAAAGGTTTCGGGTTCAATTCCCATTCAGGGCACATACCTAGGTTGTGGGTTCGATCCCTGGTCAGGGTGTGGTGTACAGGAGCAACAGATCGATGTTTCTCTTTCACATCGCTGTCTCCCTTTCTCTCTCTCAAATAAATAAACATAGCATCAGGTGGGGATAAAAAAAAAAATCAACCAAATGTATATAATCTCATCAAGGCTCTTCTAGATAAACACACCCAGCTACACATCCCCACCCTGCACCACTACCTCTCTGACCTCAAGAGCACCTGCTCTTGGATTGACTGATTTGGGGGTGGGAGGAAATAGAGCAAAGACAAAAACAAAGAATGGTAGAAGAATCCAGAAAAAAAACACTGAACAATCAATCAATTGATCAAAGGAGCCCTTGAACTCATGGCCTGGAAGAGACACTGGTACTATCCATAAACAAAGCATACCCTTCGCCCTCTATTTCCTACGCTCACCTAGTCTTTGGAATTTACATAGGTACTATTGCAACTGAAGCAAAAAGAAAAAAGCTCAAGCACTGGACTTGCCTATAAACTCTGTAAAGTCTTTGTTCTTCTTGTCTGGTTTAAAGAGAAAGAAATAGAGAAAAAATTTAACATAAACAAGAGTCAGTGAATTTCTTAGAGAGGCCTTGCACCATGAGAGCAAGTTAGATTTCCTTTAAAGGAAAAAAAGAGAGAGGCTTATCTGATGGAAAATTTCTCGTGCCCTCTTCCATCAATTACCAGATTTCCCCCAGTGCCCTGGTTGTTTCTAATGAAGTACAGATTGAAGGAAAAGACTGGTCAAGCCCTAACCGGTTTGGCTCAGTGGATAGAGCGTCGGCCTCCGGACCGAAGGGTCCCAGGTTCGATTCCGGTCAAGGGCATGTACCTTGGTTGCGGGCACATCCCCAGTAGGGGGTGTGCGGGAAGCAGCTGATCGATGTTTCTTTCTCATTGATGTTTCTAACTCTCTATCCCTATCCCTTCCTCTCTGTAAAAAATCAATAAAATATATTTTTTTAAAAATTAAAAGAACTAGTTTTATAATTGTGTACCATATTTACTTGGCTCCAAAGTCAAATCTACAAAACAAGGTGTAGTCAGGGGAAGTCTAGTTCCAATCACTGTCCCTGCCACCATGTTCTCTTCTACTGTAGATAAACATTTTTGAAAAAATGTATCATTTATATTCCCATTATTATTGTCAGATACTAATGGAATTAACATTTAATACACTATACACACTTTCTCCAGCTGCTTTTTTCATTTAACAATACATCCTAAAGGATGCCACATGGTTTTGGAGATAGTTCATATTCTTTTTCGCAGCCACACAGTGCTCCATTGTGTGGATGTGCCATCCTTTTAAAAAAGGGGCCCAAATTGATGGGCAATGGATTGTTTCTAGTCTTTTACTATGTCAATAAATAACCATGAACATGAGTATTTTCATCTTTTTGCCAGTGTGCCTTTAGGATAATTCCCTAGAGGCTAGAGTGTTAAATCAAAGACATATCTAATTTTGCAGATATTGTAAATTTCCCTCCATGGAGGTTAAACCATTTTCCATTTCTACCAGCAATGCAGATTGCCTTATCCACAGAGTATGTTGTCAAACTCTTGCATCTTTGCCAACCTGATAGGTATGAAATATCTCAGTGCAGTTTTAATTTGCATTTCTGCTGTGATGATCAAAGTAGAGCATCTTTACATCGGTTTAAGAGATATTTGCATTTCTTTTCTGTGAACTGTTTGTTTATATCTCTAGACAATTTTTTCTATATGGTTGTTGTGTTTTTCTATTCTGTTTTTAGAAGCTCATTACTTATTTGTCTGTGGCATAAATTGCAGATATTTTTTCCTAATGAGTCATTTGCTTTGCCTTTTTCTTTTTCTTAACAAGCAAAAGTATTTTGTTTTCAAGTGGTCTAATTTACCAGTCTTTTGTTTTTTTGGTTCTGGATTCTAAAACCAGGAGTTTTCTCCACTTTCAGGTTAAAAAGGAATTTATTTGTTTTCTTCTAGGACTCAACACATCGTTAATGATGATCATCTTTTCCCTTTCACCCTCTTCGAGAATTAACAAAAGCTTGACAAGTCAGTCAGTTCACATACTGGAAGTAGCTCATTCCCCATCTTTTCAAACACCTGATGCAGTTTATGCAGTCATTCCCCCAACGCTGCTCTTTCACAAACACAAACCCCTGGATTGTTCAGGCAAAGCACAGAGCTATGCTTGTGACTGTCACTGTTTCCCCTGCAGAGCTCCCCTGTACCACCTGTGGCCATAGATAGTATCTAAACGACCAAGTTCCCCAAATGCCAAGAGAGCTTGAGTCAAGGCATTTTGTTCTCTCTCCAATTAGGGAATGAGCAGCAAAGGAAATCTAGGTGCCAGGGCATCATGGGTTTTCCCAGGGCCAGTCAGCACCTGTCCAGTGGCCAGTTTGTGTACGGGGTACTCACCAGAGGCTCTGTGGGTGTGTTTATGGAAGAGAGAATAATGCTGGTAGATAGAGCAGCTGCAGCCAGCTGCTGAGGGAAGTTCTGCTCGGTGCCCTGGCAGCACAGGCATGGCCTCCTTTGTGAAGTGTGTCCAATTCAGGAAGGGGGAACACTTTCTTACTTCTCTTTCCAGAGATAGATCATGTTTCCCATCTAAACCATTCTCCACCACTGGGCTTTTCGCAAGAATGACTTCCACAACTGCAGTCTGGTACGTGGTTAGACAATGGCCTTACTTCTTTGGATCTCAAAATAAGGCCAAAGGAAAGGTCTGATTTTTTAAATGTTGAAAAATATAAATCAATGATATTTGATAATAATCTAAGAGGAAATAATAATAGGGACATATTAATAACCACATATATGTGGCCTATTTGATTTCTTAACAAGCAGTCCAGGTATTTCTTTTTTCTTTAAAATTTTTTATTGATTAAGGGCAGTCCAGGTATTTCTAATGCAGGTTTCCTTGTATTACACTTTGAAAAACACTGCTCAATAGTCTAAATCCTGTGAAAGATTACTTACCTCCCAAATTTATTGAACTGCTCTTTTTGTCCCTGGGTTCTGAAACATTCTGATACTTGTGACTATTTTGTTGACAGTTCTATCCCCGGCATTGGCACACTCCTTGGCACACAATGTGTACACCATCCGTATTTGCTGAATTAAGGAATAAAAATCGGAAACAAGTAAATAGCCACATGCAGAAGGATGAAGGTCTAATTCCCCCCAAAAAAGTTAACTCAAAACGGACTGGGGACCTAAATACAAGAGCTAAAACTGTAACATTTTTATAAGAAAATATAATCTTCATGACCTCGGATCAGGCAATGGATTTTTAGATATGACAGCAAAAGCACAAGCAATCAAAGGAAAAAATAGAAACTTCATCAAAAATAAAAACGTTTGTGTTTCAAAGGAGACTATCAAGAAAATGAGAAGACAACTCAGAGCACAGGGGGGAAAGCATCTGTCATAGCCTCTGCCTTCAGGAACCTGTCAAAACGGGCTCGGGCACCAGGACCTTTGACCCTCTCAATGGCAGTCACTGCCATTCATCCCTCCTTTTCTTGCTTCTGTCTCTGGTCCTTTCTTTTCCATTTCTTCTCATCTCTCTTTTCTTTTTGTTCTCAATCTGTTTCTCCTTCGTTTTCTATCTGTGTCTAGGGAATGTAATTTATATTTTTATTTTTACAAGTGGAATTCTGATTTTTATTTTTGCTTTTTTTAAAAAAAATGTCACCAGGGAATTTGTTTGGGTTAAAGAGCCTGGGTACCACAGAGTCTTACTATACCACAGGTCGCCTGCTTCTGGATACTTACCCCAGGCTTACGAACAGACACACACAAAGTAGGCCTTTGATCCTGAAAACCTAGGGATCCCACTGGGATGAGGATAAATATTTATCTCTATTTGCTTTTTTCTGTTGGGGCCTGGTTTCTGGCTTGCTCAACGTCCTATTTGGCCAACGACCAGCCAGGTCAGGAAAAGATCACTCCACAGTTCCAGCCCTTGAAAACATGTGGGAAGAGCCTCCAAACAGTTCCCATATGAATTTTGAAAGGGTCATCTGAGTACACTATGAGGGTAAGGAAGTATGTACAAAGAAAAGACACTCTCTGCCCTCACGCTAAGTTAGAGAAGAAAACCAAATATAGAATATTCTCTTATGAAGTTTTCCCATACGCTTACCTAACTAAAGACAAGAAACATTCTAGAATGTTCTAGGAGTGTTAAAATAGCTATCTGGTAGCTATAGTGGAGAAAGAAGCAAAGGGTTTGAAGTCACACAAACCACAGTTTTCAAATCCTAGTTTTGCTGTGAGCCAAGCCTCCCTTTCCTCACCTGTAAAACTAAGCTAATTAAAACCTACTTTATAGAGTTGTTGAAAGGCTTTGTATAGGTATCACGCATGTAAAGCACCAGGCACGGTTCCTAGGTCACGGCAGCAGGTCAGTTTTGGTAGAAATACTAGACATGTTCCCCTCTCTCTGCTACTGGCTCTGGGTTCCAGGGCTGCGGTCACCATGTTCCCGGGTCCTCAACTGAAAGCCCAGAAAGAAGGCAGGTGGTCCCATGTCTCTAACGTGGAGACCTGTCTCTGAGAAAGGGGCACATACCCATCTCTCCCACAAACCAAACTGATGGAAAGCCAGGTCTAGCAAAAGCCAGTTGTGAGCTCCACTGGGATTCTGTGGGACGGGAAGGGGCAACAAGCAGGTGTTCTAAGCCACTGCGTCTGCACAGATGAAAAATGGCTTCTGCCAACAGCTTGGGCAGGCAGACATCTGCAGGGCTCACTGATGCCGTCACCACCATCACCGCTCATCACCACTTCCAGTGTTGGCACTGCCTTGACGACCACTGTGGCCCTCGCCACCTCCGGGAGTGACACCATCGGCACCAGGCCCTCACCCGGTACTGCCTTCCTCCTTCCCTCATCACAACCACCGCTACCGTCACAACCATTACACGGTGCCAGTCGGGACCCTGGCTGCTAGAGAAGGAATGGCTAAAGGTCCATCTGACCGGCATGAAGCCTGAAGGAAGTTCTCTCTGGAGGACTCCGGAATCATCCACATGAAATCCCTCAGGATGTACAGAAATGGCCCCACCCACAGCAACTTGCTGCAACAAAAGCCACAGAACTGCAGACAGACTCCTGGAGCGATGACCTCCCTCCTCCCCTCCCCTCCCGAGCAAGGGCTGGGCCAAGGCTCCCCTGACCCCTAAGGGTCTCTCACATGGTCCTGTACCTGGGCTGCTCGCTGTATTCCAGTACACAGGGTCCAGAGGCTAGGTGTGCGTGGGGTGAGCGAGTAGCCCTGGGCTCCTAAGTGAAGGGCTGGCCACACCGCCATCTGCAGGAAGAGGCTGCCGTGTACCCTGGGCCCTGGGCCGGGGCTTGTGTTACAATGACCTGGAGCCCACTGACAAAACAGCTCTGGCGGTGGTCCTGCGGGAGGCTCGTGTCTGGGGAGAACAAGGGGACATTTACTAGGGCTCTGCCCGTGGCCATGAGGAAACCGAAACAATATCCTTTTAAAAAATCTTCCACAAAGATGTCGCTGTATTTTCCTTTGAAGACATAAAAAGTATCTAATAACCTTGTGCATATTTTTAAAAATGGATCACAAGTTTTTGCTCAAAATAAGCTATTTTTATTTCCTTGCTTACGTGTAACTTAACAGTTATAAACAGCTAAGCTGGATGTTTAATTATCCTTTTTAAAAAGGCTTTTTAAAAAAAAAAAAAAAAAGAAAAGGTTATTCCTAGGCTGACACTGAATATGCCAGGTCTGTAGCTAGAAGTGACTTTTTATAGCTGGTTATAAACCCCTGAAATATGAGTTTATATTGGAAAAGCTGAGGCAACCTTAACTCTAACCACGCCAATGGGCGCCAATTTAATTACAGTCCCAGAAGCAAATGAAACAGTCTCTCTCCTACAGATCATCACAAAGAACCCATTAACTCTCCAATTACTAAACGAGGAAGCGGCATTCTGGAGAGCCCGAGCCAGGGAGAAAACAACAGTGCCTTTTCCAACCTAGACCTTGAACCTGGGCTTCAAGGTCCAGGCTGAAAGGAGGCGCTCCCCTGCACAGCCCTGTTTACTTCGCTTACTTGAAACAGCCGGGCGTCTCTGCCAAGGCTCACAGGCGACTATTTGTTTAACAAATAAAGATGTGTGTTTCCTGGAGTGTTTCTAATTGGGATCCGAGATCCCACCTCCGAAGGAATCCGGGGCTTGGATACCTCCCACACGAAGCATCTGCCAATGTGGGGGTCCAGATTGGGGGGCGTGGAAGGTCTGGTGTTCATAAGGGAGCCTGCACATGGCAAAAGCTCTGGAACAAATGGTTTGTCTCCCACCAACGCATCCATCACGCTTTCAACAGGAATGAGAACTGGGGAAGGTCAAACCAATATCCAGTAGGATTTGTAAATTGAGCTATTCAGTAGGCAAGCAAACTTTAAAAATAGTAGTTCGGGGGAGGCCAGTTTCCCTCAGCCCCTCCGTTCTTTCATCCCTCCGCCCCAATCTGCCCTGCTCCCCCTGCTGTCTTTGCAACAGCAGTTAAACAGCCCTGTTTTCAAAGCCGCACTAACATCTTGGGAAACGCCGGGGCAAAATCAAAAATTCTTTGGCTGGGCATGTAATATAAAACTTGAAGTTGTTCCTGTTAAATAAAAACAGCCATGTTAATTTTGGTGCCATTGAAAACACAGGAAAATGCTGTTGCCAAATGGAAAAGGGGGGAAAAAGCTTACCAAATGGGAAGCAGTTGCATTTTCAAGACTTGAGAAGGGTATTACAAAAACTAGAGAGCAAAACTGAAAGAGGAAAAAATGTAAAGGAAGGCTGTTTTCTCTCTAATTATTTTCCTCCATCGAGGTCATGGAATGCATCCATAATTCCCTCAAGGAGACAGGAATTCCAGTCTCGGGGTTTCATTCCCTTGCTTCATCAATAAGCAGACATGGTTTTGCTCAGGCCATGAGCCCCAGGTCCCACCTTCTGTGAATGCTCCCAATAACACACTCCCGTGTTTTACAGAGTCACTGAGGTATGCGGCAACCCCCCTTTCCCCCCAAATTTCTGTATTCAAGATCCTGTTTGGAGCTGAATTTTGACAAATAGCTGGAAGAGCATAATGATAGAGGCAGAAACTGTCTATTTTCTGGTTCCACCTGAAAGTTAAGAGGTATTCTCAGCAGTGTTTCCAAGCATCTCTGAGTTCTCAAATACAGTAGACATCAAGCTATACTTGTAATGATAGATGAAATCACAAGTGATTCACAGGAGACCAGCTTTGGCTAATTTTCTTTTATTGTTTAAAGTATTACAAATAGCCCTAGCTGGCTTGGCTCAGTGGATAGAGTGTCAGCCTGCGGACTGAATGGTCCCAGGTTCTATTCCGGCCAAAGGCACATGCCTGGGTTGCGGGCTCGTTCCCCAGTAGGGGGTGTGCAGGAGGCAGCCAATCAATGATTCTCTCTCATCATTGATGTTTCTATCTCTCTCTCCTTCTCCCTTCCTCTCTGAAATCAATAAAGAAATATAATTTAAAAAATTAAGTATTACAAATAGTAGTACATACGTCTCCTTTTCCTGCCACTGACCTCCCCCCAGCCTCCCCCACCTCATGGCACACGCCCTCATCCCCCTAGTATCTGTGTCCATCGGTTATGCTTATATGCATGCATACAAGCCCTTTGGTTGATATCTTACCGCCCCCCCCCCCCCCCCCCGCCTTCCTGCTGAAGTTTGACAGTCTGTCTGATGCTTTTTTGTCTCTGTATCTATTTTTGTTCATCAGTTTCTGATGTTCTTTGTATTCCACAAATGAGTGAGATCATGTGATATTTATCTTTCTCTGACTGGCTTATTTCCCTTAGCATAATGCTCTCCAGTTCCATCCATGCTGTTGCAAATGGTAAGAATTCCTTCTTTTTTACAGCAGCGTTAATACCATTGAGCAACAAATGAGAAGGAAAGGAAAGTTAAAAGACTAAGGCTCTTGAAATACTCTTTTTAGGGGACTGAGAAGATTCTAAAACACTGATTTTTGTTGTTGTTATTCTTAAAAATGTGTTATGAGAGAATATTTTTTACCTTAATTACATTTTGAGGATAACAGTAATGGTTATTATTGTATTACATTTATTATTATTACTATTATTAGGATTTCTGCCTTACTCTTCCCTGCTTAAACTGGTATCTGTACACTGGGGAAATCACAGTAGGTTATCTTTGGCAAAAAGTAAGATTATTTTCTTCACCATTGCTATTCCGGCATGCACTCTTCCCACCACTTTGTAAATAGGAACTGAATGGCAGCTACATGCCTGGTGCTGTGTAGTTTGCTGGTTGTGGTGGTGTTTTCCCATGGCATGGCTTCCACAAACTGACAGCTTGAAATGCCCCCGATTGTCAGTGAGAACAATGAGTACATGTAACCCTGGCCTTAAATCAAAACACAAGTTAAATGCCCGTAGTTCTGACGTTATGGTGACGTCTCCAAATTTGAATAGCTAGTGTCTAAAACTTCATTGCTACTGCACAGCCCACACTGTGCTCCTCTACACCTCCGTCCGTGAGTCTGCCACAGGACTCAGGGGAGGGCAGGGTAAGTTCTGGGGACAACATCAGGAGGGCTGTGGACACTGAAGACGCCCTGGGCAGCTCACAGTTAAGAGACCTCATCTTATTAGATCGTCCATGGAATCAAGCTAAGAGGGGTTAACAGCCTCTTGAAGGGCTGAATGAAAATTTAGTGAGAATCAAAGAACTTGGAAAAGTGGTTAAATAAATGCATTTCCAGGAACACAAGCAGACCAGTCTGCAGTCGGGAATGACTAAGCATGTGTTGATAAAGTAGTAAAAGGGACTGTAATGATCTTTAAGTGGAAAGCCAGTCAGCTGCCCAGCACAGTTGTCAGAGTTAAATATAAGATCCCAGGGTTGGTGAATGAAATCACGGCACCAGGGAGAAGCGGTTCAGACTACAGGCTCCAGTCCGGACTGGGGTTGAGTTTCAGCTGGGTCACTTGGGAGACAGGCAAGACACAGAACTAAGTTCTCTTTTCTCAGTTTCCTCCTCTACAAAAAGCCAGTGATAACAGCCCCCACCCTGCACGGGCCATGAGGCTCGAATGGGACATGGCATGAAATGTCCTCAGCACAGGGCGGGGCTGGGGCGAGGAGCTCCCTAAGAATCCCGAATTCGCCTTGGAGACCCCTTTGCAGCTTCCTGTGCCTGGATTTGGACTTTTCAACTTCCGAACGATGAAGAAAACTAGAAAGTGAGCCAGAAGAAAGCAACGGGGTGATTAAAGAAAAGGAATGTAGAAACTATAGGGAGGAACTCAGAACTTTGGGATTATCTAATCTAGGAAAGCAAAAGCTGGACGGTTTGCTAACAAAGCAAATGAGCAATAAAGCACCCCATTATTCAGTTTGGGGTGACCAGCTCTTCTGCTGCTAGAGTTAGGCCACGAGGGAAGGTGTTCTGTGGCAGCCAGAGTAGCACAGATCACTATAAAAAGGACGCCTCATCATTTTCTTGTTATGAAGAGTCCTTTCCCTTGGCCGTAGAGACCAGATAAGCACAAGTCTACTCCCATCAGGCCAGGCATCCATTTGGAAGCACAAGAAAAAAGGCCCTCCAGCCGCTGCTTCAGCTTCCAGCAATTGCGATCATCACACCCTTAAAGGGCCCAAGGGTCCTACCAAGTAGGGGAGATGGTGCCAACGACCAGCAGCACCCTCACTGCACTCCCGGAGCCTCCTAGCCCTTCTGTTTGCTTTGTCTGTTCCCTCTAAGTAATGACTGTCCTGACAGACCAGTGTGGGGATCACTGTATTCACTGTATTCTGTGTGTGTCTATAGGAAATAACTACCAGGGAGGTCAATAGGCTGAAAGCGCATCCGTGTGCACACGCGCGCGCGCGCGTGTGTGTGTGTGTGTGTGTTTGCACACACACAGTGTAGGGACCTATGGCTACATTAATTTTGTGTCCACTAAAATGGCTGTCCTTTAGAGATTTAAAAAAATAATTTGCCATGCTAGTAAAGAACATTTTTGTCTATCACTTACCCCGTATTGATATCACTGAAAAAAATTCGATTATTCTGGCCTATATGAAACCATATGGGGTAGCAGCCTAGGCTCTGTCTACTATTAACACTGGGTTTTACTCGATATGCTCTAGAGTTATGAGGGTGGGGGTGGCATATGGACATTCAACTGAGTTTTAAAAACTGTTTCAACAACTCTGCCACAAGTCAACCAATTCCTTGAGGAGCCTGGAAATTCCGACACATTTGGTTGTTTCCATAACCCAGTACTTTCCACTTCCCTTTCTGGCATTTCAATCCACTTTTTCTGTATTCAGATCACGCTTGGCTTTTTGCCCAAGTCTGAAGATTAAAACCATTAAAAATCTCTGTCTTCCCAACATCCTCCTATTTAAAAAAGGAGACAGCATTAGCCTCCCCCTTCATTTTTTTTCTCAATGTGGTTAAAGAATATTTTCCCTTTTCCGCCTTCCAATTTTCTGACTTGAAACCTACACAGCTTATTTTGAGAGGCTGGTCGCTGGCCTTTGGCCTGGGCTCAGCGCAGACTCTGCCTGCCCACCTCCGAGTCTCCAAGTAAGTGTTCTGCTCCTAGAAGCCCAGCTGTGCGTCCCCACCCCAGCTTGTACCATTCTCTCAACACCAGAGCACAACCCACATAAATAAAACCAGCAGCCCCAATTGTGTAAATAATATCTAGTTTTCTTTTTTTATTTTTTTAAAAAATATTTTATTGATTTTTTACAGAGAGGAAGGGAGAGGGATAGAGAGTTAGAAACATTGATGAGAGAGAAACATCAATCAGCTGCCTTCTGCACACCCCCAACTGGGGATGTGCCCGCAACCAAGGTACATGCCCTTGACCGGAATCGAACCTGGGACCTTTCAGATCACATGCCGACATTCTATCCACGGAACCAAACCGGTTAGGGCAATATTTAGTTTTCTTTACCAGAAAAATAAATGGCATTTCTTAATGCTATTTAAAAATTTCATATACGTGGGTGCATTTTTTTAAAAGAGGTTTTCTTTGAACCTCCAAAATTACTCAGAGTAGGATGACCACACTTTGGAGCTGTTAAAATGGCCCAAATCTGAAGAAAAACACCATTTCCAAGCTGCCATAAAGGGGATTTCACGGCTTCTGCTCATCTTACTAAATAAAGACTTGAGCCGAAATAGGCAAGAGCCTCACAATGACATGTTGGGTCTGGGGTGAGAGACTAATTCTTACTTCCATCCCTGCTTTCCTATATGTAGGTTCCTCCTTAGTGAACCACACAAAAGTGCTTTTGAAATTTCCCCAAAGAGGAATTTCAGCACAAGTGGGGATGAATAAGGTGCAAGCACACCCCTACTCCCCTCAGCATGAGGGGGTGTAGTCACAGAATCTCTGTGCTTGCACTGACTCTAAAATGTACCAAACACTCAATGCATTGTTCACTACTAAAATACTGAGGAGAAATCAAGATGCATATTTTGGGAAAATAAACGTATAGCACCCATAGAATTGAATACCATGCAATTAAATAAAAAAATGAGGAAACTCTCTCAGGCCTAATAATAGAAAAGATATCCAGGATATAACGTTCCACGATGAAATCGCAGTGTAAACAGGGTGCGTGCTTTGCCTTCTCTTGTAGAAGAAGGGAGGGGGGAGGGGTGGTAAAGATCTATACAGTCTTATTGACTCTTTATTATTGCATCCACGTGAAGAAACACAGGAGATTATACAAAAAGCAAATAAAATCCACTCATCTACGGATGGGGTCTGGGGCTGTTTCCAGATCTTAGCTATTGTAAATAACGTTGCTATGAACATAGGGGTGTGTATATTCTTCCTGATTGGTGTTTCTGACTTCTTAGTATATATTCCTAGAACTGGGATCACTGGGTCAACTGGCAGTTCCATTTTTTATTTTTTGAGGGAACTCCATACTGATTTCCATAATGGCTGTATCAGTCTGCATTCCCACTTACAGTGTACTGGGGCTCTTTTTTCTCCTAAGCCAGTCAGAGGAAGACAAGTGTCACATGATCTCATATGTGGAATCTGATGAACAAAAAAGATCCAGACACATTGACACATAAATGGACATATTTCAGAAGGAAGAGAGGGGGGAGATGAACCAATGAACTTATATGCATAGCCCATGGACAGACAATAGGTTGGGGAAGGCCTGGGGAGGGGACGGGAGCAGGGTAGAGGGGATGAATGAAGGTGGGGGAGGCGGGGAGGAGAACATCTATGGTGCTTTCAACAATAAAGATAACATTTTTTAAAAGCTAATAAAAGTACCTAAGGAATGAGGGGCATGGGGTGGATGGGAACAGAGATGGGCAACAAAAGTAGAAAACAATTCCACTAAAGAAACTTACTATTCACATGCTTTTAAAGGTTGATTCTTTTGCAGAAGTGTCTTAAACCATTCCTATTCAGGCCTAAAGGATTACTTCCACTAATGTGGGCAGGTATTCTTTACCAGACACTGAGTGGGCTTCTGGGAGCTGGCTGGGGTTCAAGGGGGAACAGCTCGGGCAGTGCCTGCCGGGCCTCTGGCCTCCCTGGCCGGCCTTCCCTCTGAGCGGAGGCGGTGGCTCCAAGTGGAAGTGACAGCTGCTGACTCCGGGTTCTTTAGGGCGGTTCCATCATGCAGTCCCGCCGTCACGCAGCCACGCTGTCACGCAGCCACACAGTCCTTCCAAGCACAGGTCAGATAAACCTCTGACACCCTGTGACCAGACCAGAGACAGCTGCTTGGGAGAGGACTCCATTCCGAGTCAAAGTGACGGAAAAGAGATCAGAACGCGGAGCTCTGTCCCACCAGCGGACCCAGAGCCCAGGGCAGCTCTATTCGTGTTATAAAGTGTGGGAAGGGTCCTAAAAAGTGCATTTGGCCTAACCCAAGTGCCCAGTGGCTTTATTCTGCTGCCTTCCTCAGCTCTCTTATGTCGGGGATGAGACAGTTAGCGTGTAAACTCACAGAGTTTAAGGTACTTCCTTGAAGGACTGAGCAGGAATGTAGGTACCACTCTAAAATGTTCCTTCAGTGAATTGAGAAGCTCCATTTGTAAAATCTGAGTGATCTAGACTCAACTGTCTGTAACAAACCATTAACGGTTTTACACTCCCATGCTAACATATCGAATTTTATTTTTTCCCTGGAGCTTCTGTTTCAGAGAATCATGGATATTCTGGGTCAGTAGGGACCTTAAAGTTTGTGATTTACACTAAATGAGCAACACATCTTAGGGCTTTTTTGACCCACAAAGCTATGGAATTTCTGCCAGCCTGAAGCTGGGAGGGCTATTTGCCTAGGGCCTGCTACGTACCAGGCACCTTACAGGTGGTCCCATGGAAGGCACGTGAGCATCCCGAAAGTGAGTGGGTAGTACAAGCCCAGTGACTTTACAAACGAATACCTGGGCAGGGGCTCACCGCAGCCACGGGCACAGCTGGACTGGCAGCCGTCTCTCTGGCTCCACTGTCTGTTCTCTTCCTACCACCTCCCCGGCATCCTGCGGGGCAGAAGGGCTCTGAGGGAGCCTGCAGTCCCAGCACGGTGGTTCAAAAGGCTCCCCAAAGGAGAGAGAAATGAAATCAGGGAATACCCTGTGCACTGGGCCGCCTGGGGCTTGCCCTTGCTTAGCTCACAGCTCCTGCATGGGCCCTCAGGTGTCTACTGGCCAGCTCCAGAGAACACACACTCGCCAGGATCCACTTGCCCTCTGCCTTGGAGGCCACGCGTCACCAGGCCTCAGCCCTGACCCGGCTGTCAGCACCTGCTGGGACTCTCGCCCACAAGATGAACTACCTACCGGGCTGAGCAGAAAACTGCGCGTGCCTGCGGGGTGGAGGGAAACCACGGGAGGGGCGGGAGGCCTCTCGGAGCAGCAGGGACTCCAGGTCTCAGACTAACTGGGTAGAGCCATGACAGGCTGGTCCAGAAAAGCTGCTGGTCGCGCCTGTGTCAGCTGGGCCACAGGAGGACAGGCCACTTGTGCGTGAGGATTAAATGAGAGACCATATATATGAGGACATTCCTTCCGCACTCGACGGAGAGTGAAAGTTAGGAAGGTCGTACTGTCATTAAGACATTTGAAGGCTGGAAGGGAGGGGCTCCTGAGTTGCTCACAGACTGACTGCTTTCCCCAACCCTAAGGTCTAGTGATGTTTTTGTCTGTGAAAGCAAAAATAGCAGTAGCCCCTGTCAGTCAGGACCCTGGGCTGTAAATGACAGAAACCCAACTCAACCTGCGTGGACCAAATGGAGCCCTAACGTGAAGGCTCACAGACGATGGAAAGGGCAGGGCACAGGAGTGCATGCCAGTTCTCACCTACGTTTCCGCTTCTCTTATCCTGTGAGATCAGGTTCCTCCTGGGCCTGGAGACAGTCACTCTCACACCACATACCTCTCAGCCTCCTGTCCTCTTCATTCCTACTGGGAAATCCCAGGGAAGGACTTGTGCCAAGTTAAGTAATAAGATTCCAATACAGAGGGGGGAGGAAGAGTAAGAAGTTTGTGCCCCTGGAGGGGACAGTGGGCTGCATTGCCGTGGCGTGGGAAGTGCTTCCCTCAGATCCTGAGTCAGGTCTTGAGAGGTTATCTAGAGGACCATGCGCAGCTGTCTCCTCCAGCCACCTCTGTGAGCTGGCGCAATGATGGAACACAGTGCGGGCAGTGGCAGCACCCGCTACGGAAACATCGAGATCTGGGCCTATTTCTTGCAGATTTTGGAGGAAGTACCGCAGAATGATCAGATGCACAGTCAGTCTTGGGAACAAACTCCCTCTCTCTGACATCTACCTTGACAGCCTTCCTTCAATGTCCCCTCAGTAAGGAACCATCATCTGTACCCTCAAATAACTTGAAACTACCCAAGCATTGGTAGGCATGAGGCTGGATCCAATGGGGTCCTTTCATCTATTCACTCTCCTCACCCCAACTTCTGGGCACCAGCTTATATGACCTTGGAAGGCAGAGGAGAAACTCAAAATTTAAAAAGAAAAATTCAAAGAGATGCAACGACCTGGGCCACATAGGACAGGTCCGAATAACTCCCAAAGAGGTCTTCCCAGACAGCACTTCAGCTGAGGAGGTGCAGGAGCTGGTCACCTGCAGTGGAGGGCACTAGAGGCTGGCAGGTTTCTGGTTCGATTTCCTGCGGTGGTCTGGGGACTGGGGCCTAAGCCCCCTGCCAGGCAGTGAGCCCTGCAGAGCTCTGGGGCCTATAAGCTCCTGATTGCTTGCAGTTCTGCAAGGAGATATCAAAGCCAGGAAGAAATGGTTTAAAGCCAAACAGAGGAGGTGAGGGAGCACAGAAGGCTGACTCGGGATGGAAGGAGTCTGAAGGGGATGAGGGGGAGGGCCTGGGGGCTGAGAGGGTTAGGCCAAGGAAGAAGAAAAATAAGAACTAAATGAAAACAGCGTTTGTAGTTGGGCTCCTCTCAGGAAAGTACTGCCATGAATGCATTAACCCTCCACGGATGAGAACAAAACCCAGGGCCCTGGTGCCTGCCTGCTGGGCACATAAAGCTTAGGGGATATAATATCTTCCAGGTGGGTGTGCCCAGAAGCACACAAAGGTGCTTGACAGGTCATTTCAAACTGACTGTCAAGGTCAAAACAACAACACCTGCAGGTACAACTGAAATATTTTCACCCACCCCCCTCTCTGGGTTCTCTGTTGTCATTTGTTAAACTAAAGCCCAGTTGAGCAGCAGACAAACCTGATAATTGTTCAAACATATGTAGGTGTGACTTATCTGCTTGCAAATGGAGATAATGGGAGGCTAAAACAAGGGGTGGGGGTGGGGGGACAAGTTAGCTGCTAACTCTGAGGGGGCAAGGGGCTGGGGCGGAGCGGTAAATGCCTGGCTGAAGGAAGGAGACCTGAATTCTTCCAGGGATCATACACCTGGCGCGGTATTTGGAAATGCTGGTTTGTACGATGGTCCATAGCACACAGGTGGTTCTTAGGAAAGGAAGGGTGCCCTTATCCTTGAGATCTGCCTATTTTGCAATCAAAGAGAGGCCCCTTCTGAACCTTCTGCTTGGGGGCCTAAAATTTAAATGCCTACTGCTGTCCAGGTGCCCAAGGAGCACAAGAAAATCGCAGGCTTGTGTTCTAACTAGCTCAGACATCAAAAGAAAATCTACGTGTATGTAAACTGCTGAAAGAAACTGAATCACCCCCACACTTGTTGGAAATAAAAACTCCAACCCAATTAAATCAAAGAACGCTAGGGCTCTGAGGCACTTTGAAGGCGATTCTAAATCAGCCCCTTACTTTTCGGAGAAAGAAACGAGGCTAGGGAAGGCCAGGATGCCTGGGATCCCGGCCTGTCCCTGGGCCCAGCCCCTCAGGAACACACCTTCCTTACAGTAACAGACAAGCAGGGACAGCACCAGGGAGCGCCCCCACCATCCTCTTCCCTCCGTCTGGCATTCTCACCGGAGGGGAGGTGGCAGGGTACGTACAGAGTCTGTGAGTTTCCCAGGATGCCCGCGCAGTCCCCACCAACCCCACTGCTAACACCTGCAGCAGAATCATCTGGGCGGATGTGTTAACATTCAGATGCCACGACCCCACCCCCACCCCTGAGTCAGTCTCCGTGGGGTTCCAGTGGGCGCAGGGACCCCAGGGCACGAGCCAAACCACTGGGTGCAGGCAGAAATGACAGAACTTTCATAACTGGTTTTCCTCATCCTTTGAAATTTCTGTTGTTGCGTGTATTTTATAGAGTACCTAACATATTAACAGAATACTAAATGCATACAACTTATGAGTAAATATCAATATTTGAAGGGAGTGATGTCCAGAAAGAGATGTGTAATCAGAAGTGGGGGCCTTCTGCCCTGAGCGGAGAGCCCACTTTCCTCACTGAGATAAAGCAGGGCCTCCCCCGCCACCCACAGGATGGAGCTGGACTCCACGGCAGCTGCACAACAAGCTCCGAGGTTGGGGAAACGAGTCATTCCCCAAAGTGTGCTGTGAGCAGGTGATTTCAGGGGAACAGAGCGGTCCCACGAAATGCACACTGGCAAGGGGGTCCCGGGCACCACAGCCGGGGGGATGCTGCGTGTTCTGGCCCTGTCTTTGAGATGCACATATACGGCAGGATATTACATCAGGATAATAAAGATATTAAAGGCTTTATTAGCAGCCCTCCAATAAAGACTGCCTTTTAACTTGGTTTAATTCATTCATTTCCTAAAATAATTAACCCATAGTTCCTTTTCCCATATTATTAACATTCCACAAAACTAGTCTTCCTTGGAACCTACTATAAAAACAAACCAACCCTGATTTAGGCTAAAGGTCTCGTATTTCCGTGTAGCCGCAGAATCATCAGCATTCACCACACCTGTCAGTTGACAGTTGTCTACTATATGGATTCTTAGCTTTGCCCATCCATCCCTTTCCAACTAGCAGCTTTCAATAGGATGTTCAGAGATTGTGCATGCATGATGGAAGCCAGAAAATGGAGCAGGCTCCTTCTCAGTAGGTTCTCAGGTCTCCTCTGAGACAAAACCAACTCAGAAACTAGGATCCGCCAACCACAATCCCCACAACTTAGCAAGCTGGCTTCTGAGTGACAAAGGCCCACTGCTGGGTCCCAAGAGGCAAACCCTCCTTGCCCATCCCAAGTCTTGGCTAAGGAGCCGAGGTACCATTCACACTGTCCTGAAATGAAATTCTAGATCTCCATTTCATGGTGAGAAGTGTTGATGGATATTTTCAGCAAGCTAACCAGGAAGGTGAAGGGCAGATCTGGCATTCCGTCTTCCCTGAACAATGTCTAGACTTTCTGAGCAGTCACCTCTATAAATAGCACGGTTAGTTAACCAAGAAATATAACATGTTCTGCTCTGCGCTCCACTCAGGTAAATCAGGGTGGACTTTTGCATTGTACCCATAAACCCCACAAAGTAATCAATTTTTAAAAAGGAATCCAGTTTTTAAAGGTGTGTTTCTCACATCTTTGGCCTTTTAGGGTACTTCTTTTTAAGCAAAGGTAGCTGGGATAGTCTTCCAGTTACATTCTAGGGGTTGGGTAAAGTTGCTCACATTATGCCAATGGGCCTCTGTGGCTCAGACAGGAGTGGGTTCCAATTGCATATGGGATGTGATACAACAGAAGTGATGTTCCCTCAAGCAAAGTTGGTCATCCGTGTGCCTTGCTTGCGCACTGTCTGGAGTTGGTGGTCTCCTCCAAAAGGAGTCTGGCCTTAAAAGAAATACATGCACAGCTCCATGCCCACAGATACAGCACACATCGGGAGCCGGTAGCATTTGCTCACTTAGACTATCTGTAGTGGTTTGAGGAGTGAAACTAGCAAGACCAGGAATATTCCATCTCGGCAACTTGACATTGAATTCCATTATTCTTGTTCACCCAGGGAATGTATGCTCTATTCAGCAATGGTGTTTCTGTAGAAAATAAGTGTGTGTGTGTGTGGGGGGGGGGGGGGGGGGGGGAGATAAAAAACTTTCCTTTGCAATGGAAAAATGGAAAGGTAGTGCTGAATGGCCATCTCAGGCTGAAGGGCTGGAAGAGATTAGGGGCCCATGATGACATCAATAGAGAGAGAGAGAAGATTGCAAATGTAGGTAGAGGGATGATTGCTTCAGGAAGGCCTTTCAAAGGCTGACAACTTCTCTTGAAGGATGGCCCCAGCAGTGTTCTCTGAAGGTTGGACTGTCAGTCTATACATGTGCAGAACAGTTCAAAGAAAATAACACTTAAGCATAATCTTTCAGAGGGTGAGGAATCATGGCGTAATGATGATAAAATGCTACTTCTGGATCTGACAAGCAGCACAGCTGTTTGATGGCAAGAAGAAGATTCTGGCTGAGCCAAAAGCTATGAGTTCACTCTGCCTGTTGTTCCAACAGAAGAGAGAGAGCCTGGCCCCACCATACTCCTGTGACTTGGTGCTGTCTCCAATAAGCCCACAGTGACCTCTGATCTTCAAGTCAACTCTGTGATACCCTGGTTCCCATGGCCAGCCCCTGAGGCAGACATGCACACCTCAGAGAGGGTGACAGATAAGGCTGAACCCCAGGCTCTGTAAGCCGTCCAGAATGAGCCCCTTTGGCTTCTCTGACTTCCCAGCTCTAGTGACTTGGGGACATCATCTATCCTCCTGCACCTGCACCTGCACCGTAAAGAATGGAGCACAGTCCTGGCCAGGTAACTCACTGGTTGGAGCGTTGTCCCGTTCACCAAAAGGTTGCGGGTTTGATCGTATGGGGAGGCAACCGATCGATGTTTCTCTCTCACATTGGTGTCCCTATCTCTGTCTCTGTCACTCTCTCTCTCACTTTCTCTCTAAAAATCAATAAAAACATCCTCAGGTGAGGATTAATAAATAAATAAACAAATGGCGCCGAAACCGGTTTGGCTCAGTGGATGGAGCGTCGTCCTGTGGACTGAAAGGTCCCAGGTTCGATTCCGGTCAAGGGCATGTACCTGGGTTGCGGGCACATCCCCAGTGGGGGATGTGCAAGAGGCAGCTGATTGATGTTTCTCTCTCATCGATGTTTCTGACTCTCTATCTCTCTCCCTTCTTCTCTGTAAAAAATCAATAAAATATATTTTTAAAAAAAATAAATAAACAAATGGAGCATACACACAGCTCACTAAGCACAAATGGGTATTGTCAAGACTACCCAAATAATTGCAGCCAAGGGCTGTCAAGAACATCACTTTATAAATACCAGTTCCTAGTTCAAGAAAAATAAATTAAAGAACCAGAACACATTAGAAGTGGAAGGCCCTTCACTATAAAATAGGAGGGGAACAAAGTTAAATAATATTCTCAAGAAGAAAAATAAAAATAGAGAACAAAATGAAGAAATGAACACAAAGAGAACAGCAAAGGGGTGTGTGTGAGGGGGCATAAGCCACCTTGCTGACCATGCCACTCACCAGTCTGTTTGCTCATCGCTATAGCAACGGCAGTGGTACCAGTAAACAAAGCTTTAAAATTTTACAGGGAAAAAAATAAAAAAGGAAGGGTAGTATGAGCTGCTTTTTGTCATTCACACCCACCTGTTTGAAAAAACATAAGAGTTACACTGGAAAACAGTGGACGGAAATGCCCTTCAATTGTTAAAACAATCCATGCAGAAAGAAATTTGAGAATTTATTAGTCTTGGAAACAACAATCACAAAGAGACGAAACTCACACACAGACCCCCCAAGTCCTCAGAGAGTAGAGGAGCTGGCAGCCTTGGTAAGCAGAAAGGTGCTCTAATGTCCAGCTCCAATCAGATTCCAGAAGCAAGTATCGCGACTGGGGCACGCTGCCTCGAAGCCAGGGTCACCTCCCCTGGCACGTAAAGGATTGTTTCAAAGCACGGCGGTTTGGTTTGGGGCATCAAAAAAATTCAAGTAGAAGCTAACAAAGAACAAGCAAAGAAAAATTCCCAAAGCTGTGAAACCTTGCTATTTAAGATAATGACAGAAATTTATGACTGCTTCCTTCCTGGCAGAAAGAAGCACAGTTAGAATCCTGAAAACAAGAGGCCCTTTGTCCCAGCATGTTGTGTTTTGCTGATTCTATTACGCATTGGCTGGGAGATAAGAATAAACAGGACAACACCCTGTCTAACCCAGGAGAAGGAGGAGGGAGGAGGGAGGAGGGAGGAGAAAAAGTTGGTTATGTTCATTCTTGGGCATGTACGTGCACACCATTTATTTGCAAATTGAGATGCTTAAGAAAACTGTGCGTGCAATAGTCAGGAACTACTAGACGCCTTTTATTGCACAATCAAATCTTTTAAGAATAAGCCATGTGTAATAGGAAGCTTTACAGTTTTTCTCTACTGTGAAGTACATTGAAGATATTTAAGTAATTGGCAATTATTTCTCGAAGCTCTTTATTTACCAATCCTATTTTTGTTCAGTCTTTTAAAAGCTTAAAATCAGGATGAGCAAACATGTAAACGCAGCCTCCCTCCCTGTATCAAAAAACCTTGCGAGGAATCCATCAGCAGCCTCTGGGAGAAGGAACGTGTTGATCTGAGACTCGTCCCTTCTCCACAAAGGGAGAGGTGTCAGTCCGGGCACAGGTGCTCCATGTCCTCGCATTGGAGAATTTTGCTTAAGGACAGCAGCTGCTAAGCTCAGTCAGCTTCTAACTGGCCTCTCCCGAGCTGGTATGGCACTCCTGGCCCCAGGAAACTGGGAGAACACTTGACCTCTCTCCCTCTAACACCTGGCTGCCTGGAACCACCTCCACCATTTCTTACTGGCTCTCCCTCACTCTTCCTCATACTGGTGTGTGGGTGGCTCAGGTGACCAAGCCCTGAGGGACCATGGCAGCTCCTGGCTTCAAAAACAGAGTTTAAGAAGTGGGTGAAGGAAAGCCATTCTAAAAGCTCATTGCCCTTCAGCTACACTGGGCTTCTTTCTGCTCCTCCAGCCCCTTCCATGGTTTCCACCTTGGGGCCTTTGGACTTGAACTGCCTCACCCTGGTTGATTTCCCACCAGACGGTCGCAAGGCTGGCTCCTTCCCATTCTCCAGTCTCACTGCAAACGTCACTCTTTTTTTTTTAAATTTTATTTTATTGATTTTTTACAGAGAGGAAGGGAGAGAGATAGAGAGTTAGAAACATTGACGAGAGAGAAACATCGATCAGCTGCCTCCTGCACATCTCCCATTGGGGATGCGCCCGCAACCCAGGTACATGCCCTTGACCGGAATCGAACCTGGGACCCTGGAGTCCGCAGGCCGACGCTCTATCCACTGAGCCAAACCGGTTTCGGCCAAACATCACTCTTTAAAGAAGCCTTTGCCTCGCCACCCAAGCAAAGCTACCTATCCTCAGTCACTCTATCGCTGACTTGGTTTTATTTGCCCTTAGCACACATCTTGGTTGTTTGTTTTTATGTATACAATTTTCTCTGACTAGAATGGAAGTTCCATGTGGACAGAGACCGCATCAATCTTATTCCCACTGTAGACTCAGCATCTTTAATCCTACCTGGCTCACATTATGTGCTCAACAGAAATTTCTTACAAGAATGAATAAATAAACAATGAACAGATGAACAGGACAATCTGGTACAGAACCGGTGGGCAAGGTCAAAGCAGACTTTGTGACTTGTCCTGAACCACACTGCTGCTGTGTTGTTTGTTTGCTTGTGGGGCCAGGGCTGAGCCCCATGTGAATGGCTGGGCATGAAGCAGGGCCACAGAGGACGTGGCTTTTTATTCAGAGCTCCGTATATAAAACCACTCCCAAAATGATTTGTAGGAGATGCCTGAAACTGAAATAGAAAAGGGGGGAAAAAAGAATATTTGGATATCAGCAAGGTAGTTCTGCCAACCTAATTATGCCCCGTGACACGTAACTGTGAACTGCTGAAAGACAAATGATGAAGCAAAGCATGTATTATAAACGCACTCACAAGGAAGACGGAGGTGCTAATTTTTAAGCAACCGTCATAAATGTGGTTTCAGGATATTATTCCATTAACATTATTATTATTATTATTATTATTATTATTATTATTATAACAAAGAGTGTAAGCATGATGATGAGCTCCTTTCATGCATTTCTCAATACCTAGGAAATCAGGTTTACTAGTGAATCCCTAGCTGAGACATCTGAGGAAATACCAGGTGGCAGTGGAAACGGCGGAACACTCATGATACCCACACGAAGACAACTAGCTGTTCTTCAGTAGAGAGTCATTCAAAGCGCATTCAGATCTTCGGATAGACATCAAATCACACAATCCACGAAATGTAGACTCCATAGCTCCTTATATGGCAGATTCAGTGGAAGGCAAAAATAAAGCGAAACACAAAGCCCACACTTACTAAATGAGAGAAGTACGGGAATGGAACTTCCACTAGTGTTTTAAAACACATTGGTGATCTTTCTCCGAGTCAGAATGGAATGAAAGCGTCTATTCTGTGGAACGGTGATTCAGAGGAGGATTGGCGGGGGTGTTAATAGGTCATAGGTCTAATGATTTTTGGCACCTATTCCATTACTAGGTGTCAAAAATCATTAAGCGCAGAATTGACAAATGTTCTAGTTACTGTTGTGTTTGAAAAGCATTCCGAATTCTAAGAAGATGTTTGTGTATTATTTACCTTCTTTTAAACTGACTTGTCATTTCTTACATTCAAGTTGAACAAATGTGTTTTCCCTCACTTCACTGAATATCAGAATCAGGCTCAAAAGCAGACTCAGAGAACGAGTTTTAAGATTATTTATACAACCCATGACATGTAATATTTAAAATACAGTGCAATCATTATCGATATCATCCAATTTTTTTTTAAAAAAAAACTACTTAACATGGCTATTAACAATTTACCCATTTTAGTTCATATGGGATTTTAATGTCATTTACCGAAGAAAAAAGAAGAATTCTAAAATGGTATAAAATGGGTTTCAATATGATTGACCCCTAACCACTACAGTAGTCAGGAGGCATGGAATTTATAATCTTGCATATGTGTTTATAAAGTGTGGCCTCGGGAAAGAACCATTTAATTTACCAGGCACTCCTGTGAGCTCTGGTGCATAAGAACGAACAGGACAATGACAAGTTTCAGTGTGGAGGTCTTTTCCGATGGTTCTGACTGTCCTTGATGTTTCTCTGTTCCTATTTTGGGCACGGAATTGGCCTAGAAGACTGTCATTTTAGTCCCAGCTTTGCTTTCCAGAGCCCCAGGCAAAGCCACGACCATAAATCAGGCAGCAGGACCCTGGGAGCCAACTGAGTCATAGACCCCACTTGGTCACATGTGCTCAAGGTGTTGGGATCCCAAGAGAGTCACGCCAAGCAAGTGGAATCAATTTAGGTCAGAGTTAGGAAAAACAGAGTGCCCACCCCCACCCCCCACCCCGCCCCCGCCCCCGCCACTGGCAGTGGAAGATACCACAACCCTCCACAGCCCAAGCATGGGGAACAGTAACTAAGCCCAGGAAAACATCTAGGCCAGGCAGACTCTTCCCACAGTCCAAAAAGAAGGGAAAAAATGGAAAAAAATGATATCTGACAACCCACAAATGTTTAAGTGTGCGGTTCTCCTGTTCAGCATGAAAGCACTCTTGTTGCTGCTAAGTTATTATTACCCTCACATTTTTTACATTTGTGCCCAGTACCATTTAGCCTGAGGGTATTTAGGCTTATTGCTTTAAAAATACAGAGTTAAGCATGTTTAAATCACTTTAAATATCGCAGGCAGCAGCAAACACACAGCCTACCTGCTTGGACACGCAAACTTGAAAAGAAAAGCTTTACACCATGGCCCGCAGGTCAGCCAGTCCTGGCCGAGGCAGAGGGACGTCAGGAAGGAGCTACAGAAAACAAGGCCCTCTGTGTGAGAGCCTCTGCCCGGCTTCCCTCGGGTCAGCGCTGAACTGTGAGCAAACATGCCCTGAAAGCTGCGCTCTCATAAAGTGCTGAAAACTCCCAACAGATATGGCCCCTCAAAACTGTGTACAAATGAGACGCATTTAATGAACGACCCTTTCTTTGCCAATAATTCTGCTTAAATTAAGTCCAGCAGACTCTTCAAAGGGACCAAAGAAGCCCGCTTGTTAAGAAGGATTCTATATATAGACATCCAAGACAATTCTATGATGCATGTAACCAAATATATATAATTATCCTAGCTTCTACATTCCCATTATCTTCATAAATATAGGATAAAAATCAGCCTAAAGGACTTTCTCAGACCTCCGCAAGGATTAAGACTAGCCAGCCAGCTTTTTAAAAGGCTACGTATGTAGTAAAGATCAAAAGCAAATGTTCTGGACAGTTCTTTTCTACTCATGGGTTTTTACTAAGAATGTGTGCAGTTTTCAGGGAAAACACCACAAATGACAGCTGTTCAAAAGCATGGAAATTAATTGGCAGCAGGAATTTCCTTGACTAATAGGGAAAAACTTAAAGTCACATGTTTTGATGAGCTTATTTTTCCCATCTTTAGTCAAGCATATCCACTGTTAATGATTAAGATTTTCAAACAGAAATATAACCAAGTAAAATCCTGAGTAGATAACCAAGTAAAACGCTGAGTGAAATCCAGCTACCTATTACTGAATGAACAATGGCATTAATGAATGAATTTTAGGTGTAAATAATAAAATATAGGGAAAGGTTCAACTTGCAGGTCTTGATTTTCTATAGGAACTAAACTATGACATCAATAAGAACAATGTAGTTATTGTATTGAGCAACAGTAGTAAGACAAGTACCTCCCGCCCCCACCCCATCCCCAGGAAGCCGCCTGCTTTGAGCTGTTTTTCTAGCAGTGGTGATGGATTTATACTGATCCATCCACAGTCTCTCTGACACAGGGGCTCTTAAGGCATTGCCCTTGTGACGACGTGAGAATGGATGAGACAGCTGGTCAGGATTAGGCGAGCAGCCCATGGCCCTGGAACCAGGTTGTGTCACCCTGCCCAGAACCTTGGGATCATTAGCATTATGCTCTCACGACCTAAGCTAACCAGCCACTGATCAGCCACGATCCAACATACAACACTCTGGGGGCACCATGCTTTTAAATCCCAGCGACAATGTCATTCTATTTTTAAGGCAGCTGAATGCAGCCCAAGACACCCAAAGGCTCATGCACGATAGAGTCTATGCACAGACTGTCCCTCAAGGCAGCAATGAGATGTCCAAGCACAAGCAATCACGGCCCTTCCATCCTAATCAAATGACAGCTCTGACTGAGCTCAGAAAAAGCAAGAAATAGTCACAGAATTCCCCCAGCATGTTCTCTCCAAGGGCCACAATGGAACAATGTACCTGGCCATCCCCAGGCTTGGAAAGTTGGCAGGAACGATGAGCACATCCAGCCTGGAGAACGGGTGTGTCCCCAGCACAGCGTGCGCTGCTGAGAGGCAAGGAGAGAGCAGCTGCAGAAGGGTCTCCTGGCAGGCACCTGCGAGGCTCTCAGGGGCGAACACCCGATGAGGAATGATCTCCTGGGTTGTGGCAGACGGATCCTGGAAGCGGCAGGGGTATTCCATGTGGCCACAGACGCCAGCACACCTGGGGACAACACAAAATAAACAGATGTCCTTTATGGTAAGTAGGTTTATGCTTCTTGCTGGGGAGGTGAGGAGCTTTCACAGGCATGGGCCACTTCTAGGAGGGAGCGGCTCAGACAGGTTCCCAAGCAAAAACCGTACTTGAGTTCTCCACTTGCCTGATCTATGCAGCAGTGATAAAATACAGGTGGACACCCTTCTGATTGTGCTGAACTGTTTGAGTAATTTCAATCTCAGCTAAGTGAAAGCAGTAACATCTTGTTTTAGAATAAATGGGGGAAAAGCCCCAAGACTCTAAGCAGTAAAACAACTCATCAGACAAAAAATAATGTCTGCCCTTAGAATTGTGCTTTCAAATATCACTATGGAAAAAATCCTCTCCAAATCAGGGACGATTCATAACTCAGAAAGGAAGGGACGGTGCAGCCAAAGTGAAGATGGCATTCTGGAATTTGCTAGAATAAAAGACGTGGATTTGGGTAGAGAACAATGAAGCAAATGACAGTACAGCTTCCAACTTCAAAAGAGCACAATCCACTCTACTAAAAAGTAGTCTAGGTGGTTCTTTACAAAGGACATCAAAAGGTGTGCTGTTAAGGAATACAGAGGCGCTCCCCTCCCCCAATATATTTATTATTGACTAGAGGCCTGATGCACGAAATTTGTGCAAGGGGCTCGGCCCTCGCAGCCCTGCCCGTCCAGTCTAATTAGCATATTATGCTTTTATTATTATAGATTGATTTTAGAGAGAGAAAAAAGAGGAAGGGAGGGAGAGAGGGAAGGAGGGAGAGAAGGACACTGATTTGTTGCTCTACTTATTTAAGTATTCACTGGTTGATTCCTGGATATGCTCTGACAGAGGATCAAATCCAAAATCTTGGGCAATGCTCTAACCAATGAAATACTGGCCAGGGTCTACAGAGCACTTTTGTACAAGATTTTCACCAATCCATTTTCAATACAAATGTAACTAAATCAGCCTTTTAAAGAAACAGATTAGAGCCCAGCCTGCACCATCTGGCCACTGTCCTTTATTCTACCAAAGGTGGAGCTGAAAAAGAATTCCTAGAGCCTGACTCATAGGCCTCAAGAGAACCTATCTACCCAAAGAACGCCACGTCAAAGGGAACTATTTTTTCACCTGTTAACAGGTCCTTTATTCGAACATAATGGAATAGTTCTCTACTTTTAATGTATAAATTATATTCCTAACTATGAGGCTTATTAGATTCACAGTGAATACTGAAAAAAAAACTTAAAATACTGGTACATTCCAATATGGGAGGACTGTAGCGATACTGCCTCTCCAAATTTCTGAAGTGCCTTTCACCCGCCCAAGGTCAGCACTGACTGCCCCAGGAGGTCTGCACAGTGATGGAGAGAAGCCTCGCCCTCCGCCATGTGGTACATAGAACACAGCTCCCAGCACCCAGGACGTTTGGCCACAGCTGAGGGAACAGTAATGGGGGAAGACTCATAAATACTTCTCCCAGGTTAAGGTGACAGGAAGAATATAATTGTTAAGCTTGCCAAAGTCCCCGGATTGATAACCTTGCTTTATGGAGAAAGTGAGAATAGGTGCCTGTTGGTAAACATTTAACCGAAGGCTCAGTGTCCACCTAGGGCAGTGATGGCGAACCTATGACACGTGTGTCAGAGGTGACACGCGAACTCATTTTTTTGGTTGATTTTTCTTTGTTAAATGGCATTTAAATATATAAAATAAATATCAAAAATGTAAATCTTTGCTTTACTATGGTTGCAAATATCAAAAAATTTCTATATGTGACACGGCACCAGAGTTAAGTTAGGGTTTTTCAAAATGCTGACACGCCGAGCTCAAAAGGTTTGCCATCACTGACCTAGGGACTAGTACTGTGCTGGAGCATCAATTTAATGACAGCTCTCACAAAGCGAAAAATCATTTGTTAAGTTGACCACCACAATACCTTCTCCTAATGTGTTTATATGGGTATGCAATGTGCTATGGTAATTGAAGCTCGCACTCTCCATTGAAAAGCTTGCAGAGCACATTAAATAATGGAGAAGTTAGAGGTGAAGAGGCATCTTCAGGACAAAGTTGGAGCATGCATTTAAATTCAATCTATCAAAGCGCAATTTTGCAAGGAGACATTCCATTGGCCTAGCTAGAAACACACCAGGGGGCTAGACTATTTTTTTGCAGCCAAGAACTCGAACTCCAAAAGTTAGAGAACAGTTTGAGGGGCCAAAGTAATACCATGAAAGCCAATTTGTTCAAGAGAAAAGGTGAGTTAAATTCTCTCTGGATAGAAATGGTACTACTACACAAGTAATAAGGTTATTTCAGTTGGATGCATTAGCACTGTTTTTCATAATCAAGCCTCAGAGAAATGCAGGACTCTAAGACAATCAAGCTATGGGCAAGTGAGACCAGTAAGGCTCCCAATACAAATGGAAATGGCACCAGGGAGGCCACACGTGGGTTTTGACGTGGGGATTGGGACACCTGGACTTTCGTGGCTGTTCAACCGGTTCCCTGTGACCCGAGGCAAGCGACTCGGTCTCGGGCCACTTTTCCTCACCTCGGACATGGTCCTCACAGAACAGGCTGCTGAGAAGGGGAGGGCTGATCGGAAAGGGTGTGAGGGAGCGTCCTGGGGTGAAGGAATGTTCTCTGCCTGGGCCAGCATGTATTCAACTGTCAAAAACTGATCAAGCCGAACAACTTAAGGTCTGTTCATTCTGCTGTTTGCTAATTATAGTTTAACTAAGGCAAACACACAAAACACCTGAACACACGTGAGCCGTCTGCATGCGAGAGCCATGTTTCTGACGCGGTAGGGAAACGCTGTGCTTTGTGAAGTCCTGAGTCGTCTCCCACAGAGCCCGCATTAACTCAGACGCTCCATCTTTCCCTCAGAGTGCCCTCCAGTTACACATCGCCATGTACATGCCTAACTCCGACCACCACTGCTACTTACGTTTATTGAACATTTACCGGGTGCCAAGCACTGCTCTGAACACTTTACACACATTTTCCCAGATAATCCACAACATGCCTAAGGAATAAGAACTATTCACCACAGCGTGAGTCTTCATAAGCTCCTCCCTCCTGACTCTCCTTCTCCATTAAACCCTATTTTGCTTCTTAAGTAAATTTGGGTCCTGGAGTTTTTCCAAAGCTGAGCTCAGCGGCCCTGTGATTCTCCAGTGTCTGCTTCTCCTTGTCAGTGTTGCCTATTAATTCTGCCCAGAGTGGGAAGAAGGGCGGAACCACGTTAGGCTGGTAAATGATGAGCACAGGCATTGGTTCCCTCTTACACGATGCTGGACTGAGATGATTTTACAAGCGCTCTCTCCAAGGAGTAGGGGTGGCCATGTCTGACTCAGAGCCACAGGACTGCAAACTGCCTCCAGAGGTTCTCCTCCTGTTTCAGACAGCGCTGTGCCGAAACCCGGGCACAAACGGTCCTCTGTCCTGGGTTCAAAAGAAATTACTGGAAAGCCTCCCCAGGGAATGCACAGCCTTTTCCCACAAGCCTTCCTGGGTTCACCGTGAGGACTCAGTCAGTATCTCCTGCATTCCTGCTCTTCTCAAGGCACTCCGCACGGGGCTGCCCTGCGCATACCTACGCAGAAGACGCCGGCCTGACCTTTGAGGAGTTTACAGTTTTGTTAGGAGAAAAAATGTTAGATCCTGATTGGTTTAGTGACACAGTCCAACGTTTACGCAATTTATGAACATGTTTCAGCTAGCAGAGAAAATGCCTCCTAAAAATCACAAGGGCTCAAACCACCATCACCTGCCCCCCCAGCGGGTGGCTGACAGTGATGGCAACACACGTGATGATGTCATAGCGTCTGAAAGCTGGAGTGTTTTCTGCAAACATTCAGTACATTAAAAAGCAAAATGTGATATGTGCAATGCGGGGCAGAAAGCAGAAACACTCTAGGGGAGCAAGGGTTGGACAAATAACCAGCCGAGAAGGCCTGGAAAGGTCCCCCCACAGCGAAGGTGTTCCGGAAACTGGAGTTCCCCTGTGATGTATCTCTGCATCCCTTCTATTCAAAGAGATAGAAACAGGCCTCGTCCGCCAAGGTCCCACTCTTCGTTGACTTTACACCCTCTGCCAAGTGTCCCCTTCTGTAGAGTTAGCGCCTCAGTGCCTCTCCCAGGCTTCTCCAAGCTCTGTGTGCCTGTTTTCCACGCTTTTAACCATTTTTGCTGATCTCCTCTGGCCTTTATCCAAGGGTCCTGCTTAACCTGTATAGCCCCAACCTGAAGACAATGCTTTAACCAAGGCCTCAAGAGGTTAAACATAATACAAAGATTTCCTGGTGGCTGGAGAAGGTTATACTGCAGCCAAACAAAATTAATAAACCTTCCACAGTTTGGCTGAGTGCCTTATAATTAATAAATTTACCTAAATGCTCACCCAGAATGAGCTGGAGAACATGTGGAACTGGAGCTGGAAGAGGACTGCTCTTCCTATAATTTGGCCCACATGGACAGGGGTCAGAGGTTCAGTGACCAGCCCTGGCCAGTGTTGCTCAATGGGTAGAGCATTGGCCCATGCACAGAAAGGTTGTGGTTCGATTCCTGGCCAAAGGAAGGGCAGATTTGATCCCTGGCCCTAGTTGGGCAAATGTGGGGGACACCAGTCCATCTCTCTCTCTCTCTCTCTCTCTCTCTCTCTCTCTCTCTTTCCTTCCCTCCCTCCATTCCTCTTTTCCTCCCTTCCACTCTCTCTAAAAATCAATGGAAAAAAATGTCCTTGGATGAGGATTAACAACAACAACAACAAAAGTTCAGTGACCAATACTTTAGCCAAATTTCTGGGACCCAGATGAACACATTAGGCAAATAAAAGCCTATAGTATCTAAGGCCCCTGTGAAAGTTACGTTTCCGTGAATTGAACTAGTGGTCTTAGGAAGGCTTGAGGTAGAAAGGGGGGATGGGAAAGACAAGGGGACCAGATGTGAACATAACCAAAAACAGTGCAGTTGGCACTTCAGAGCACCTTTGTTGGCAAACTTAGCGTAGAGCCAGAGATTTAATGGATCAAAACACAAAGCCACCCTCTGATGACTAAAGACAGCACACATGAAGCACGCAGCCAGGGAAGGATTAAGCAAATGTAAGCTATTATTTTATCAGCAGCACATTTCTGATGGACAAGCACAGTGATAAATGAAGGGAAAACTTAGTCGTAGCATGTCAGACATGGAAGGGAGTGTGGGAGGGACTTCATCCACCAGGCCCCCCGCTTCCACACTAGCACAAGCTTCCCTGCAGTGGCACCCATGCGCTGGGGCTCCAGCCCATCTGATAGGCTGGTCACTCTGGACTTTCTCTTTAGAGTCTGCTTGCCCACAGAGGGGGACTTTTGCCTCTCAGGAAGGCTGTGTGCATCTGTGTTGTGGAGGCTTGCAGTGGTCAGCTGCGTGGAGGCCTGTCTCATTTGGAGATGGAGTATTAGAAACCCCATTAACACTGTACACCTGAGCCTGCCCTCAGTCCAGCTTCTGTCAATAATAAAACCTTTCTTTTGTTCTCCTGTCTCTCAATTGGTTCTGAACTCAGGAGGACAAGAGAGGGGTTGTGTTTGCCACGTCCCCTAAACCCTAACAGGGATACCGAAGTCCTATCTTCCCAGAATCCCCACTTCACCTGCCATGTCCTCCTCCGTCACAATTACGGATGCAAGAGGCGTGAACAGCCGTCTCAGCTGCTTCTGGGCAGCAGAGAGCACGCTCCCCACTCGGATCTCTGCGGATATGGCTGGGGGACAGAATAACAGACGTCTTTCTCTGCCTTCCCCTAGCCTTCCGAAGGCACACATTTTTCAACTGCACGCCTCGAACAGCGAATCAGGCCGCGAGGTGAGTGCACAGCAGGGTGCTCCTTCCCAGGAAGAAACTGAGACACTCCCTCCACGCCACACCCCCAGCGAACTCTGCATTCTACAGAGAAGGATGGTTTTGCCCACAGAAACTTACTTAGCCAACAGGCACGGCACCTCCAGGCTCAAAGGTAGTGCCTCAACTCCTGTTTTCTTTTACAACGTGAATCATTCCAATTGGCAGCAGTGACTCAGTCCTGGCACTGACTCTCCAGGTGAGAGTGGACCAGACTCCGGGTGGGGCAGGGGTGTTATGTACAAGTTTTAAAAGTCCCCAGGTAAGCCTCTGAATCACCTCTCCAGGGGGTTCGGCCCAGATGCGAATCCAGGTCTTGTAACGCAGGAGGCAGGAACAAGTCCCAGCATCATTATTTTATCTATAAAATGGAGATAATAAAACCTATCTGTCATACAGGCTTATCCCCAGAACTAACCGAGATGACATTTAAATCAAGACTTTCCTGGATCTCAAACAGCCAATGGCTTCTGCATCAATTCAGGATAGGCTAGGATATGCTGCAATAACACACAACCCCAGTATCTTAGTCGCTTAACACAAACAAGTTATTTCTCACTCATACCAAGTCTACTGTGGATCCAAGTGACTACCCAAGGCACCTGTCCTCCCTACTCAGAAATCTGGCTACCCAGAATTGCAAAATGAAGCCTACTGTGGGATTTCAGGGACAGGGGGAGAGGGCACTAGGTCTCACAAACCATTAAATATTCCCACGTGAAAATAACATATGTCACTTCTGTCTACATCTCTTCTTCCCTCAGGAGTGCATAAGTAAAATTCAAAAAGCAATCTAGGATGCTCTATATAGCTCAGGGAAGATAGCCCAAAATATGGAAGTTACCAAGTAAGAAGTGGAAATTACCTCCCTTCCTCCAAAAAGCAAAATGTAGGCAATAAGACATGCCCCCTGGAAGAGAGGGCTCAAGGCTTTGTCTTCTAAGGACACCAGCTACCACCGTCACTGCAAAAGCAACCTGGCAAAACAAAACCGACACAAAAGGAATTTGTCCTACGAGCATATCTTATCTGGCTGTCAAGGATGAGCTAACCATCTGTCCCATGACTCTGGGCGTTCTCCACCAGGAGGTACTGACTTAGTGACGACCTGTAAATGGGAAAATGATTAAACTGAGCTGGATGTAAAAGTTCTAGAATGAAGCACGATACCACATGACATGACTAGCACACTCCTGTGCCCAGTACGTGCATTCCCCTTCTCCTCTTTGGCTCTCAAAGCCAGAAACAGCTGAACTTCTGGGAAAGCTGCAAGTGAATACCTAATGGCCTATACTGACTTTTAAAAAGTTTAAACTGATTTTATCTGATCGACTCTGAAATAGAAGCAATTGCTACCGAAGTTAACAGAGCCCTGACCCAGCCGGATTCTCATAACCCAAGGGCCTTGTGACCGTGTCCTTGTGTCAGACGCTCCTGAGAAGGCTGCTCCACAAATGCACTGCTAACAGCAGTCCCTGGAACCAAAGCAGCAGAATGGACTACAAAGGAAGCCATCAAACAAGCAACTTCTTTTGATTAAGTTGTGTTTTTGACTAAATAAGCACTGAAATCCAAAGTTAAAAGGTGTAGAAAGAAAGTACTGGATCTGAAGTTCCTGTTGACTTAACCAAATATACAAAAATATTTCACCTGACTTCACAGAGGATTTCATAGACATTTATTTTATCTCATTGTTCTTTCCGTATAAACAATATGCCCACATTTCTAGCTCTCAACTCTCTTTCCCTCCCAGCAGGGCTTTTCCTGCTTTGAGTAATCACAGTTTGGTTTAGTTTCTCAGCAGGGATGACTCACATTCCCAGTGCTTGGAATAAGTGCATCATTCTGCTCCCTCGAGTGTCTGTTTTCCAGCAACATCCCAAATACAAACCTAAAGTCAGCCTCGGACGGCGAGAGGGACCTCTCTGCTGCCAGGTCACTTGGCGAGCAGGTCTCTGGCTTCACTTCTGTCCAGGGTCCCACCGCAATTGTGAAGGTGGAGGCTGGCATTGGCATGGTTACGTAGTAATGCCAGCTTGAGCACCCTATAAACAGAAAGAGAAAAATCACAATGAGACCCATGTATGGTTCTAGACCTCACTTGTATCTTTTCTCTTCAGGCCGTTGAAGAACTTATGTCCCAAGATGGTATGAGCCAGTTCTTGGAGGTGGGCCTGTCAACTGAAGGGGCACTATTCCAGGTCTCAGGAAGAGAGATGATAGTTTCAGGACAACCAGGGAGGTTTGGATCTATTCCAAGCATCAGTTTGAAGCCATTCAAGTGAGGCTATAAATATGAGGAATGGGGGACCAGCCCAATATAGTAACAGATAGAAAGAATGAGGAATATAAGACCTGAAGTTCCACAGTTAACTGGTGGTTGAGGTGGTCACTAACAGCTGCAAACACAAAAAAGTATAGGTTGTATGCTTCTAGAGAGGCTAGAACAATATCTTATTCATCCTATTTCCTCGCACAGTAGTTGGCATTAAAAAAAATGCTCAGTTGAATGAATGGATGGATGATTAATGAACAAATGAATTATCACTTCTATTCTGCTAAACTATTTTGTCTGAATTTAATTCAAGCCCATCTAAAATGGATAGATATAATAGAACACAATGAGACTAAAGAAAGGAGATACCTAGGTTTTAGTCCCAACTCTGAAACTAATTAACTGTGGAAGTTCAGGTCTCATACTAGTATTCCTCATCCTTTTTATCTGTCAATATATTGGGCTGGTCCCCCATTCCTCATTGAGCAGATGAAAAGCAGGCCTGGAAAGGTTCCATGGAGCCAAGGAGTGCCAGCTAGTTGGAACAAGGCTGGACTTACAATTGGGGCTCCCCACCCAGCCAGGGGTGTGCCCCTAGTTAGTACATACCTTAGAGAAGGCTTTTACCAAGGAATAAATGATCAATAACTTGTAACACTATACTCCCTTACTTCTGAGATAGAAAAATGATTTTAATGTTTCTGAAATCTGAATGTGTCATACAATCTGATTTTACATAGTATTTTTCTCTGAGCATCTGCTATAAATTGATGGTACGTGTTAAGAGGAATTACTATCACCTCATATTATGGAACACAGTTCTCCACTTCTCATGCTCCTCGTGTTCCATAATAGTAACACAACCTAGCCTCTCTTTCAGCCCCTCACTAACTCCATGGCAGGAGCTATTCTTCTCTTTTTTGTTTTAAGTGTTAGAGGGTTAGCCCTAGCTGCTTTGGATAGAGCGTCAGCCTGCAGACTGAAGGGTCCTGGGTTCAATTGCAGTCAAGGGCACATGCCCGGGATTGTGGGCTCGATCTCCAGTAGGGGGCGTGCAGGAGGCAGCCGATCAGTGATTCTCTCTCATCATTGATGTTTCTCTCTCTCTCCCTCCCTCTCCCTTCCTCTCTAAAAATCAATAAAAAAATATATATTTTTAAAAAGTTTTAGCCCAGTTGGCATGGCTCAGTAGTTGAGCGTCTACCTATGAACCAGGAAGTCATGGTTCAATTCCCAGTCAGGGCACATGCCTGGGTTGTGGGCTCAATCCCCAGTGTGGGGCATGGAGGAGGCAGCTGATCGATGATTCTCTCTCATCATTGATGTTTCTATCTCTCTCTTCCTTTCCCTTCCTCTCTGAAATCGATAAAAATATATTTTAAAACAAAGTTTTAGAGGGTTAAACTAAACTCATGGGGTGGGATGTGGTGTCCAATTTGGTTAGTGAGTGGATAAGAAGTCATATTCAGGGCCCAAACGTTAACATGCCCACATTAGCCCTCAGAGCTAACATGACATTTTTCAAAGTACTCTACCAGTAAAAACCAATAATAAAGGTTAGATTCTGATCTCCATATGCTTGGCTTCTTTATCTCTCAACTAATTCTGAACTCAGGAAGGTAGAGAGTCATTATTTATTATCCTCAGAAAATACCAACTTAGATCCAAAAGAATATCCTGCAGAACTCCTCTGATGAAAAATAAAATTTTAAGTACAAAACAAAGACCTAAACTTAAGGAAAAAAAATAAATGATATCAACTTTGAATACAAATGATATGATATCAAGTTTGGAAGTCATTAGAGGAAATACTTGAATGAGGAATATAGAAGGGCATGCTCAGAATGGCTGGGAACACATCACAGAGGTATCCATTCTCTCAAAACTGGTTATACCTTTCATTCTCTTCTGGAGTCAGAATGTCACTCTTAAAATCACTCATTCCACATCCGACTAAGAAGCTGAAGGCATGCTCCTCTTTTTCTTTCTTAATCTTTATTGTTGAAAGTATTACATATGTCCCTCGCCCGCCCCCCCCCCCTCCTCCCTGACTCCTCCAGCCCATCCCTGCCTCTGGCCCCAGGCCCTCACCACCCCACTGTCTGTGTACATGGGTGCCCCTTTTTTTATTTTTTAAATAGTTTTATTGTTTTTTAATTGATTTTAGAAAAAGAGGAAGGGAGAACAAGAGAGAAAAGCATCAGTGTGAGAGAGAAACATCAAACAGTTGCACCAGTAAGCACCTCGACCTAGATCAAACCCAAAATCTGGGTATGTACCCTGACCTAGAATCAAACCCATAACTCTTCAGTGCACAGGATGATGCTCCAACCAACAGAACCACACCAGCCAAGGCAAGGCATGCTCCTCTTTAAAGATGAGGGACTTCGAACAAGATGGCAGGGTAAGTAAACATGAAATGGGTACTTCCCTCCTCCCAGCCACATCATAATTAAGACTAAACTATAGAAAACCACCATTCCATTCAGAATGCCTGAAATCTGGCTGGTTGGAAGCCCTACAACTAGGGAATTGAAGAAGAAGCCAAATCGAGACTGGTAGGAGGGGTAGAGACATGGAAGAGGCTGGTCCCACACCCACGTATGGCAGAGAAAAATCATGAGGGATATCTTGGCTGCAGAGATCCCCCCTGAATTCCCCGATTAGAAGTGATGGGTCCCAGCCCCACACCAGGACCTCAGCCCAGGGTACCAGTGCCAGGAAGAGAAGTCCCCATAACTTCTGGCTGTAAAAATCAGCTGAGGATCATGGCTGAATGACACAGAGGCTGCTGGAGTCCCAGACAGTTCCTTTTAAAGGGTCCACACGCAGACTTACTCAGACTCATTCCCTCTGAGCTCTAGTGCTGGGAAGCAAATTAAAGGGCAACAGAGGCAGATGGGGAGGCACTGAATTGTTTGTTGAGCAAGAGCTGAGGGCGAGGGAAGCTTTCTCCAAGACAGAAGTGCTGGCAAAAGCCATTGTTCCTTTGATGAGCCCTCCCCTTACAGCGCTGGCAGTCAGAGTCTCCATCAACCTGGCTAACACTGTTTTCCCCACCCTAGTGATTTCCTGAGGCTCTGCCCCACTCAACTTTCAGGCCCACCCAAGCTGTTTCCAGTGGCTTTTCCATACCAATGGCCTGTCTTGGCTAATGTTTCAGATTTTCCTAAAATCTCTCAAACAAGCAGCATCTGGCCTTGGTTCAGAGCTTGGCCTCTCCTGGGCACCTCCAAGCCCAGAACAAATACCAGCCATCTGCTGACTACTTTGTAGCTAATGCTGGGTGGTCCTGGGCAGTGGCTGACCTTGAATTGCACCTCCCTGGAGATCCCAGAGCCAGTGCACCCAGTGAATAGTTTCAGACCATGATGAAGCATCACTGTCCAACCACCTTCATTAGCCACACACATAAAAGGCAGACTCAGTGGGCAGCAGAACCATTCTAAAGTAAGTCCTGCTCTGTGGGGTGGGCCAAAGCACAAATGATCATCCATGGTGGTTAGAGGTTGATGGTTGGTGGTCACAGACAGTTTTTGCAGCTGATTGGCCTGGGGGTAAATCCCTCCCATTGACATGCCAATAGTAATCAAGGCTCAACTATAAGAGAAGGGTTACACAGCCCACATGGGGGGCACACCTTGAGTGTCCAGCTTAGGAGATTGTGGAGGCTATGCCACTTGGCCATATGGGACACCTACTATATTAGGCCACTCTACCAAGCCTGGGAGATGTAGCAGCTCTACCTCGTACACAGAAACAAACACAGAGAGACTGACAAAATAAGGAAACAAAGAAATATGTCCGAAAAGAAACAAAACTTCAGAAAAAGAACTAAACAAAATGGAGACAAGTAATCTACTAGACACAGAGTTCCAAACACTGGTTATAAGGGGACTCAAGGAACTTAGTGAGGACCTCAACAGCATAAAAAAGGACCAGTCAGAAATGAAGGATACACTAAATGGAATGAAGAATAATTTACAGGGAATCAACAGTAGAATGGATGAAGCTGAGAATCAAATCAACAATTTGGAATATAAGGAAGCAAAAAACACTCAATCAAAACAGTAAAAAGAAAAAAGAATCAAAAAACATGAAAATAGTGTAAGGAGCCTCTGGGACAACTTCAAGTGTATTAACATTCACATCATGAGGATGCCAAAAGGGGAAAACAGAGCAAAAAATTGAAAATCTATTTGAAAAAGTAATGACAAAAAAATTTCCTTAATTTGGTGAAGGAAATAAACATACAAGTCCAGGAAGCACAGAAAATCCAAACAAAATGAACCCAAAGAGGCCCACATCAAGAAACATCATAATTTAAATGTAAAAGGTTAAAGATAAAAAGAGAATCTTAAAGGCAGCAAAAGAAAAGCAGTTAGTTACCTACAAGGGAGCTCCCATAAGACTGTCATCTGATTTCTCAACAGAAACTTTGCAGGCCAGAGGATTGGTAAGAAATATTCAAGATGATGAAAAGTAAGGATCTAAAACTAAGATTACTCTACCCAGCAAAACTATCATTTAGAATGGACGGACAGATAAAGAGAATCCCAGACAAGAAAAAGCTAAAGGAATTCATTACCACCAAACCAGTATTACATGAAATGTTAAAGAATTTTCTTTAGGAAGAAAAATTAAAAAAATAAAAAACATAAATAATAAAATAGCAATAAAGACATATCTATCAACAATTAAATATTAAAGAAAAAAACAAAATAAATGAACAATCAGACCAGAAACAGATTCATAGATACAGAGAATATTTTGACAGTTGCCAGATGGGATTGGAAAAGATGAAAAAATTAAGAGGTACAAATTTGTAGTGACAGAATAGTGACAAGAATGTAAAGTATAGCATAGGAATATAGATAATAACACTCTAATAACCATGTATGGTGTCGGATGGATGTGAGATTTATCAGGATGATCACTTAGTAAATTATGTAATATCTAATCACTGGGATGTACACCTGAAACTAATATAGTAGTGTATGTCAACTGTAATTTAAAAATAAAAATGATTTTAAAATGAAAAGGAAAAAGACGAGATAACAAGAGTTGGCAAGGATGTGGAGAAAAGGGTGCAGCCACTATGGAAGACAGTATGAAGGTTTCTCAAAACATTAAAAATAGGACTACCATCTGACTCATCAATTCCACTTATGGGTATTTATCCAAAGGAAATGAAATCACTATCTCAAAGCGATATCTGCACTCTCATGTTCATTGCAGCATTATTTTCAATGACCAAGGCATAGAAACTATCTAACTTCCAGAGTAATGCCTGGATAAAGAAAATGTGATATATATATATATATATATATATATATATATATATATATATATATATATATACACACACACACACACAATTTATTCAGACATAAAAAAAGAAATCCTTCCATTCGTGACAACATGGATAGACCTGGAGAACATTATGCTAAATAAAATAACTCAGACAGAGGAAGATAAATAGTGTATGAGATCTCACTTATATGTGGAATCTAAAAAAACCCACAAAAAATCAAACTCATAGAAACAGAGAGTAGATTAGTGACTGACAGGGGTGGGGGTCTGGGAAGACATTGAGGGGAAATGAGTGAGGGTGTTCAAAGGATGGAAACCTCTGGTTATAAGGTAAATAAGTTCTGGGGATATTATGCACTGCAAGGTGACTGTTAACAATACTATATTGTATATAATTAACAAAACTGTATTGTATATAATTAACAATACTATAGTGTATATTTTATAGTTGCTAAGAGAGTAGATCTTCAGAGTTTTCACCACACACAATAAAACTATGTGAGGTGATGGATGTGTTAACTAACCTTATTGTGGTAACCACTTCACAATATATTCATGTATCAAATCATCACATTGTGTACCTTAAACTTACAATGTTAGATGCCAATTATATCTCAAGAAGTCTGGGGGTGGGGGGAGAAACACGATGTTCTCATTTAGCATTGAATGCTTGACCTGATTTTTTTGCTGCCTCTCTGGTCCTTGTACCATCCATCTAGCACATGGAGAAGAAAAGGCTGCTTGGAAACAGCAGAAGCTGAAACTGCTTTCAGTAGAGAATGCTGCTAGTGGAATAGAAGGTATCTGGTAGATGCCTACACAAGGTCATGGAGAAGCCTCACCAAGTGCCAATGACATCATGTCCCAGCACCTTTATCAGAATGCCTGTACACTCAAGGTGATGGGAGGAGGGTGGTGGAGGCCAGAACTGATGTGGCAGGGGGGAGGAAGGAGATTAGCAGTTTCAAAACAAAGTCAGACACTTTAAATGACCTGGAGTTTGGAAGCAAAATAGCGAAAGTATTAACAGAATCTGAGTTAAATCCAACAAAAAGTATTTTAAAACTGTCATTACTCCCTCAGTCTTCTCTGAAGTTAAATCATGGGAGAAAAGGGATTTTTGGGGGGAAAGGGAGGGGAAAATGTCTTGAAAACATCATCCAAACCCATATTTTAAATGCTCAAGATGATTTTTTCCTATATAGCCCTCAAGATTTTTAATTTATTGATTCTTACAGTTCCTCTACTTCATGGAGCTCATTGGGAATAAACTGTTTCATGCTTTAAGCTTTTAAAGCCAAAAACTTTTTCAGGATACCTAGTGCCAGTCAAATAGGGCCAGATCAATAGCCTGGGCCAAACAAGAACCGGCCAGGCGCCCACTTCCCAAAGACCCTGGCTGGACTCTACAGAAGTTTCTCAAAGGTGCCCAGCCCTGGGCTTCTTGTCCAACCTGGGTGAAGGCTGAAGTCAGCGCAGTGACACCTGAATGCTTCCACTGCGCTGGGGAGGCTTTTACTGGCCCCTACCATCCGGGCAAGTCTCATGGCCTCATCTTTGAGCTGTCTGTTCATGGACTATTCCACAGAGCTGAACCTGGCATGAGGACGGCCCACTGCCAAGGGAGCTAGCTGCTCAGGGGACACCTGATCCCATCTTCAAACCAGACTGCAGAAAAGGCAAAGGACCACGTGGAAATACTGCCCCAGAATGCAGAGCACAAATCCCAAAGAAAAGAGAAATAATTTCTGGATGGGCAATTGTTTGGGATGAGCCTACCTTGAAAAGAGAACTGATGAAGAGCATGTCTCTTTGGAGTATGCCTGCTGATGTAGCTCCAGCCCTGGAACTGACTACTTGGGTTCAGCTGCCTTGCTCCACACTTACCAGTTTGGACACATCACTTAATCTCTCGATGCATCAGAGTCCTCATCTATTAACAAGGGAATGATCATAGTGTCTATCTCAGAGGATTATGTGATTTAGGTTAGATGATAGACACAGAAATCACTAAGGCATAGTAACTGGCACATAGTAAGTGTTGAAGAAATCTTAACTGCTGTCATCTTTATGGCTGCCTCCCCCTGTTGCTTGGGCTGACTTTCTGGAGGCAGAGACGAAAAATGTTGAAGGTATGGCTGCCACATGTGCACTGAAGCCTGTGGCCTGATGAGGCCCACATATGGGGTTTAAGGTTGAATGGCATTAAAACGTAGTGCACACAAAGCGATCCATTTAAGGAGAATGACAGCCCAAAAGGGGGCATACTGCATGACTTCATATAGAATGGGCCATTTGGAGACTATTTAAATGGTGTTTACTTTAAATGAGCCAACCTTGATGAAATAGACAGTGAATACCTTCATTTTCCTTTTTTATTCAATCCACTTGCCCTAGGCTCCCTTGCTACCCCAGCTGCAAAACAAAGAGAACATGCTGTACTTGAATTAAGCTGAGTTTTTCCTCTGCAAAGGCCAGAAGCCCATCACACCACTGGATGATTTCAGGGCCCGGCCTGGAATCATTACCAAGATGAACAGGGAGTGGAAGGGTGGGGACAATAGGAACGGGCCTAGAGGAAGTGGCGCTCCCAACTGCGCAGGCCTGAGCAGCCACCCAGCTAGCCTCCCTTCTGAGCTTCCACAGAAAGTTCCCAAAGGCTCTATGCCACCTTCTCAAACTGGAACTTATTTAAGGGGTGAAATTCTTAGACTTCAATTGTCTCACTAGTAAGACAGAAATCTAATATCAGATATTGTTCTTATAATCACACTAGAAGCTGCTACAAGGTCCAAATAGACATTTTCATCTCTGAAATAGGATTGAAATTGTCCTTAAAGATAACTGCTTTTTTGTAGGAATGATAAGTGTTTGAAATGGGTCACTTTTCAAATCATAGGAGGCAGTCTAAAATTTAGTTTTGAAAACACGTATAACTGAGTGTGAAAATAATTACAATAATTATTTTCTTCATTTACTACTCTACAAAACTGTCTTACGAATAGTTTTGAAGATCCTGTCTTCCAAGGGAGGAAGAGGAAAGAGGGAAAAAAGGAGAACGTGATGGAGTCGTCAGCTCATGGTTAGGAAAGAGGATTTTTGATGGGATACCTGTGAAAACCTGTGCTAATTACTTGTAAAAATCAATTGTATAAAAAGAAAAAAAGTGTGAGAAAAACATCAAGATACTGTAGTCATCTTTACATATCAATCCTGCCCACTAATAGTAAATTCAATACAAAATGTATGTCCAGCCACTGTGCTCTGCTTAGGGGAGTCCTGGCCGCACCCCCTCAGCACAGCAGAGGCAGCCTTACAGCTCAGCTCCGGAGGCCAAGGCAGATGATTTCTCTTTGCAAAGACAGGCTCTCAGCGAATGTCTTGTATTGAAAGAGTTATTATTTTCACTGAAAATTAAAACAGGCACTTAATTCTTCCTATTAAAAGTGGATCAAAGAAGGTGAAGGGATTAGCCAAAGAACAAATATGCGTAACCCATGGACACAGACAACAGTGTGGTGATGGCCAGAGGGAAGGGGGGCCGGGGCTAGGTGGAGGTGGGGGGAATGGGTGCATATGTAATAGTGTCAACCATTAAAAAGAAAAGTTAAAAAGAACACAAACTTTTCCACTGTAGGCTAGACAATTAGCATGAAGCACTCAGAAACTGATAAACGCTTTTATTTAGGTATCATATTTCTCTACTCGACAGTCCCTGCTGCTTTCCTACCTCAAGACTGTTTCTTTCTCTAGTCAATATTCTTAGTCTCAGAACTTCCTGCCCAAACTATTCCATACATCAAGCTATTTCATTATTTTGGAACATCTTTGTATCACAAAGTAAAGATGCTTAGCAATATGTACAGGAATATGCATGTTTATAAGTACATGCAGACACACTATATATAATGTATGTGTTATGTATATTTTGTGTATTGGTGACAATATATTTAATAGATCCGTAAAAAGGAGGAGAGCTCCCAGTTTCAGTTGTTCTTCCTTTCTTGGCTTCCTGCTTGAGCGCTTGGGTCTTTCAGCAAACCCCAGCTCTCTTCTTTCACTTCTACACAGATGCCAAGCCTACACATTCTGGTTTTATGAGCTAGTGTGACCCTCCTGAATACCCATGGCGTGACTGCCTTTTGTTAGTTCTTCTTCGCTGTCGCTCAAGGGTGGGAGCTGGCAGCAGAACAAAGGAGAGGGTAAGAGTGTCCTGGGCTGGTATGTGCCAGCACTGCTTAACCAGGGCCATGTGCCAGGTCATGCCACCTCTTCTCAAGCACTGATGCCACTGGCAACGCTTTGGGTTTCCTTCCTTCAACATGGTACCGCCTGAGGCACAGGAGACCCATGAGAGAATGACCTCCAAGATGATGCTTGTGAACCAGGTGAAAGAGCGCCACCTACTGAACAGAGGACACAAGCACCTCCCTAGGTTTAGAGGTTTCCCCTGGTGGCTAATGGATACCTAAGGAATACATGGCACCAGGATTCGGATTGGTCTTGCAAGCCTCACCCTCCATTCTGACCTATGACACAGACAACCTAGTTCCCCTGAAACTTAAGCACAAAATGGATGGTCAAACTACACCAAACCATCCTGCTCCCGATGGTCACAGGTACACTTTAGTACCTGACCCACATGAGAAAATTCATGAATATCAAGCCTAAGACAAAAACCCACAACAAGAATTGTTATGCACATGCCTGCCAAAGTCATCATTATCCAAAAGAAAGCATGATGACTTCCCCGTATGCTCAGGATGGTGAGTACAGCGCTAGGAAGGCAAGAAAGAAACGAATGACCTGACACGGACTTAGAAAGTGCTAGGCATCATCTGAGCCCTCGGGAGAGATGTAAGAGCAGAACACAGCCCTGGGTCACCAATAGCTTTTCGAAGAGATGAAGGCGTTCACTCTGTACTCCCAGCCCTTGGAACACATGTATGTGTACTAGCCCAGGAAAGTTTTCTCTACTCTGCATTCTCTGTGGTGAAAACACTTAATCATAACCATTCCTAAATGCCTTTAATCTACCGTTTCCTTACACATAATTCCTGGTTGCATGCGGTAGGAGCAGTCTAAATGGTATTGCTCATTTTGAGCCATCCAGAGGGAAGAAAAGTTGGTTTTCAATTGCACACAGGAGGGTCTGGACTCTGAAATCTTGGCTTTTCCCTGGAATTTCCCACAGAAAGTCAAGAGAGAAAATGTCAGAGAGCTGGTCTGTTGGGCAGGCCAGAGAGTAGCATTTTGCCCAGGATGAAGTAATGTCTACGGTCTTACTTTTGAATAGAAAAATGAAATCAGATCCTATGTGAGGGCACGTGTAGTTTTTAACACCTTTCACTTGTTCATATGCTTTTTCTCGCACATTTGGAAAGAGCTTAAATTAGTCAGTCTTGTTCATTTACTTGGGGCTTCCCATGAAAAATGCAAGTGGAGCATTTTATTTTTCTAGGATGTAGAAATACACTAAATTAGATTCTACAAAAATAAAACAAAACTAAACAAAATAAAATTAGCAAACACGGGAAAATCAGGATGTACCACACCCATATTTTTCCTTTAAAATCTACTGAGCCTCAAGAAAAGGCATGAACTCTAATCAGAAGCGGAGCCCGAGAAAGGCCTCTGGAATCACTGCCGTCCCTGTTGGTGCGGTTTAAAAGCTCTCCCATGCACATATTACTTCCATCTGATTCAACAGAACAGTCATTCCACACATAAGCATTAAGCACCTGTGCAGACAGAGCACTGGGTCTCTGTGCTTCATGGGATGGCTACATTTTGGCAGGGAATATGGGACAACAATTACACCCAGGCTACCATTTCTGTCTGCCCAATAACATTATGCTGAGGAGGTCAAATAATAGAGGAGCCAAACAAGTGGATCTAAATCTATGGCCTTGACTTAGCCCTCCTGAGAAAAGGGTAGTGGCTTCTCGGCTAATACAATTCTTATGATGGGCATCAGGCTACACTCTAAACCAGCGGCCTTCTCATTACAAACAGTCAGGAATGATCTCCCTCAGGCAGCAAGGACTCAGGACTCCCGTCCTGTGTCCCCGGGCTGCTGTCATCTCTGTCCCTGTTATCTGCCTCATGGCATTATGCTGCTCTGGTGCTTTGCTCCTTTTGGGAAATCAGCTGACGCCTGGCAAAGGTGCTAATGGGGCTGGTGTGGCACTGTGGGAACTGTGGGTGGAAGGCAGGGTTTGCCACTCACATTTCCAAGGGTAGCTCATCATTTCAAAGGACACTGCACAACAGAGGAGGTCCTCTGAGACCAATGTACCAATCTAGAAAACGACTTAGGAAGTAGCATCATCTTGTATCCACATACCATTTTTTTCTAAGAAGGGCAGAGATATCTAGAGACAAGATTCCTCCCCCAGAAGAGCCATCCTGGGCTGCAAAGTGCTCCGGTGGCACTTGCTCCCGGCCGTCCTCTCAGAAAGCCAGCTGTGGGCTGCAGGAGGGGCTGCGCTATCAGCACCAAGTGCTCTCACCTTGCCACGCCTCCCTCAGCTGGAGTTGGTCAAGTCTGCTCTGAGATACCACAGAAGGTGCAAGTAGTATGAACATTAGCAAATCCCAATTAGCATGTATTTGTTGTTGTTGTTAACTCTGTGCTTCAAATTGGTAATTCTGAAAAACAGTCACAGATATATTTCTGGAGGTATGAAAAGTTTCCACAAAAATGATAAAGGCAATCCTTGTTTTAATTTTGATGATACTGTTCAAACAGACAGACAGATATTGAAGGATCAGATGACTCTGTTCTGAAAAGGACCCAGTTAGTAAATATTTTAAGCTGTGCGGGCCATGCAGGCTTTGTTTCAACTGTTCGGCTCTGCCATTGCAGCACCAAAGCAGCCATGGACAAGGGCCGTGTTCCAATCAAACTGTGTGTCTAAAAACAGGCCACCGGCTGGATGTGGCCAGCCGATTGGAATATCCAGATATAACCGAGTACTGCCAACCAGTCTGAGAGTTCACACATGCATGCGTGCTGCGACCGCACAGAGGCAGGCGCACCGTGTTAATGACTGAGAGCTAATGAGAGGAGAGCCTCAGGACGATGCTTCTCCTGAGTGCAGGCTGTGCCCACGCCGCGTGCTATGCACACAAAAGCTTCCCCGCACCGGAAGGAACATGGTGGAGAACAGACCGCCCCGTGGCTCACGCACGGCCATCTCCAAAGAACCTCCACGGGGCTGTGAGCAGCACACTCACACTGTCAGGGGCGATGACATTACAACAAAACATTAACCTTTGCATTAAACGTAAGTTGTTTATTTGAATTTTGCTGATTTAACAACTTGGTCTGTGCTTAACTTATAATTTTATTTTGGCTTTATAGATATGTAAGAGTTATAAGCAAACATAATTTATATCTAATCTTAACATTCATAGTCTTAAAATATAATTCTAATACAAATAATTTCAGCCGACCCTGGTAAACCATGAGATTTTTTTTCCCCTCTATAAAGAAAAATAAGGCTCAAGTTCGAGAAACACTGCCAAGCACGAGCCTTTTTGTCTGAACTGCAGGGCCAAACCATGAATGAGACAGTATGCAGGCTTGGTCAGGTGGGGGGCAGGGAGAGCCACCCCGCATCGTGGGGTGTGGTGACTGCAGGTCAACCTCTAGAGGCAGCCATGGGGGCTGGAGGTGGCCAGGTATCAGGACCAGCTTGACACGGCAGTGTTTCAGGTACTCAATCAACCTCAGCACGTCCGGGAACCACAGAGGGAGGGTGGAGAAAGAGCCTGTGTGAGTCCAGCAGAACTTCACTAGGCAATTCCAGCAAGACGCTGCAGCCTACATCAGTAACCTCTCACCTGCTGAACAGAGAGAGTTTCAGACAGGGCGCGTGAAAAGTGAACGGAGTGCAGGGAAATTCATAGACTGTGTCCTGTGAGGAGAGCCATGAGCACTATGGGAAGAAATACTGCAAAATAAAGGTAAAAGAAAACATCATTCTAAGGACTCAGAAGAAGAACAAGCTTCAGAAATGAATTTATTGTAGAAACCAAAAGCAGTTTAGGAAACTGCCATTCCCATTTATGATACAGGAAGATATAACTTCTACGAAAATATATAAAAAAGTATGGGAAGACAACAGGCTGAAACAGTATAAGAGACTGAGTTCAAAAGATAACAGATCAAAAAGATAAGGATTGTAAGGAAACTTAAATAACAATTTAAATCTACAATGGAATTACTAAAGAACAAAATGTTTCTATGGAAAATCAGTGGTGTAGAGTGTAAACAACAAATGAAAGGGCAAGCTACACAGACTGGGAGAATATGTTTGCAATACATATAGCTGATAAAAGGCTTATACCTAGAATATACAAAGCATTCTTTCAATCTACTAATAAAACAACCAAAAATCTCACATTAAATAAATGGGCAAACAACTTGAAGAGATGCTTTTCAAAGGAAGATATAAGAATGCACAATAAGTACGAAAAGTTGCTCATGATCATTAGTCCTCAGAGAAAGGCAAATTAAAACCACAACAAGCTAGCACTGGACACCCAGTTGGAAGGCTGACAATACCAGTGTTTGCAAGGATGCCCAGCAATGGTGCAGAAGGGGGATATATTGCTGGTAGAATACAAAATGATACAATCACTTTGGAAATGATTTGGCAGATATTTACAAAGTTAAACATGCATTTATACGATCCAGCAATTCCACTCTCAGGTATTTACCCAAGAGAAATGAAAACCTATATCCTCAGAAAGACTTGTACACAGTGTTCACAGAATTATTTATCACGATGGCTAAAAACAATTCAAATGTCCATAAACAGGTGAGAGGATAAACAAACTGTGCTTTATTCATATAATGGACTACTACTCACCAGTTTTAAAATAATAAACTATTAACACTCACAAAAATGTGGGTGACTTTTCCAAACATTATGCTGAGCAAAAGAAGCCAGACACAAAAGAGTGCACATGGAAGGACTCTATTTCCGTGAATCTTTGGCAGAGGCAAAACTAATCTACAAACACAGAAATCGGGTCAGTGCTTGACAGGAGTGGGGTTTGGAGGAATGACGTAAGGAGAGATGGCGAGGGCATAAGGGGAGTCCTCGGGTAAAGGAAATGTTCTACATCTTCATAGGAGTGCTGATTAAATAAATTGGTGTATTTTTCAAACTTCATTAAACAAGACAAATTGTGTACATTTTTTTACATGCAAATTATCTACCTATATAAAACCCTAATATGCAAATCAATCGAACAGCGGAACGACCGGTCGCTAGGATGCGCACTAACCACCAGGGAGCAGACGCTCAATGCAGGAGCTTCCCCCAGACCACAGGCCCCGACCGGCAGCAGCATTAGGGGGCCGGGCTGGCTAGCAGGTGGTGCCAGGCCAGCCAAGGCGGGTGTAAGCGGGCCTCCTTCCCCCTCTGATCACCCCACTGGTCGCCCCACAAATCGGCCCTAATCACCAGCCAGGGCTAGGGACCCTACCTATGTATAAATTTTGTGCACTGGGCCTCTAGTACTTTAATAACCTTGATTAAAACCAAAGATACCCACAGCTAGCTTCTTTCTAGAAAGCTGTAAATTACATAAATAAAAATAATTCTATGAGCCTCTAGGCAGGAAAATCAGACTTTCAAGGAATTTTTTAAAAATTGATATCAGATTTCTCCTCAGAAATGCTAAGTAAGGCATGATAATAAAAATGTTTATAGTTGTTTAAGAGAAAAAAGAAGTCCTAAGAATTTTATACCTAGCCAAGGATTGTTCGTAAGTGAATAGAACTAAAAGCCAACCTAAATATGGGATGGCTCATAAAATATACCACACATCCACCCTTCTAGAAAACAAATATTGAAACAATTTCCCAAGTGCCTGAGAAATGATTCAAATTTAAAAGCTTAAGGATAAAGACAGTATAAATACTTACTACAAATATGATTTGAAACTAGATGAAGATGTAAAAAAACAATAATTGTAATTCCTAGAAGAGAAGATATAATACAAAAACAAAATATAGAAATAAGCCTGTCCAGTGTGGCTCAGTGGTTGAGCATCAACCTATGAACCAGGAGGTCATGGTTCAATTCCTGGTCAGGGCACATGCCCGGGTTGAGGACTGGATCCCCAGTAGCAGGCAGCCGATCAATGATTCTCTCATCATTGATGTTTCTATCTCTTTCTCACTCTCCCTTCCTCTCTCTGAAATCAAGAAAAACATATTTAAAAAAATATAGATAGATAATATGAGTCCTAAAGCCTAACTGTATTCACTAAAACTGGGGAATGTGGATGAGGGAAGATGATAGAAGTAAATGCCCATTTAGTTCCTTATTTGACAGAGTGAAGTCAAGAGCTATTGGCTCACTTAACTGTAAAAGATCCATTTATGAAATATTCTATAGTCATAAAAAATAATGAGAAAGCTCTTAATACTCAGATATGAAATTATCTGTAAAACCAATTTATTCTAAAGGGTTGAGGTACAATACAAACATATGTGCAGCATGCTCTGATCTGTGCAACAAGCGGAAAAAACATCTTAAACAAAGGAAACTGGTGACTTTGGTTACCTTGGGGGAAGGGTTTCTGGGTAGCTGGGAATGGAGTAAAAAGGAAATTTTATTGCAATTTTTTGTCCTTTTTCATTTATAAATGAACCATATAAATGTTACCTATCTTTTTTAAATGTATTATTTGTCTTATTTTTACTTTGAAAATCAAGTAAATTCTCATTGAAGACTCTAGCATGTGTTAAATCTAGTTTATGATAAAGGAGACATCACAAGTTAGAAAAGATTCAATAAGTTATCTTACAGCAACTTATTTCCTATTTGGAAAAAAAAACTGTAGTCCTCATTTCACAATCCTGACTAGAATAAACTACAAACAGATAAAGACTTAATGAAAATTTTAAATTAAATAAAAATATTAAAACAAAACAGATGAATCTCAGATCAAATAAAGAAAGACCTTCAAAGAATAATTAGACAGATTTCACCAAATAAAAATTAAAATCGCCAATAGATCAGAAACAGAGTATAAAATTAAAAGGCATAGTAAAACTGGGAAAAGTACTTTTCATAAATATGATAAGATAAATATTTTTATATTTAAAGAGCCAATCAAATTAAAAGGCAAAACAAACTTTTGAAAACCTCACTGAAGCCTCATTGTAAAAATGGGCAAAGGAAATAAAAAGTCAGGAAATGAAGATAGTTAAGAAAAATATAAGGACATGTAAAACCTCATTGATAATTGAAGTAATCTATGTTAAAGACAGACCTTTTCTTGCCTAGCAAATGGGTGAAATTCATGGAAAATGGGGACCCTATAACTACTGATGGGTATGAAAATGTACTATTGGTACAACTGCAAATGGGCACAGCATTTCTGGGAAACAACTTGAAATATGTACCAACAGCCTTATCCGTGCTGAAAACTTTTGACTCAATAATTCTAATTTTATACTAAATGTCTCCTCAGGAATTTAATGCAACTTTATTTATAACAGGAAAAAACCTGGAAACAATAAAAATGTCTAATAATACAAAAATGTTAAAATATGATATATTCATACCATAAAATATTATGCAGACATTAAAATTATAGTTTTAAAAAATACTTAATGACCTGGGAAATGTTCAAAATACACCATAAGTGAAAAAAAGCTGTTATGTGCTATGACGGCAATTTTGAAATGACAATATGTACCATCTGTGTAGATTTTAAATACTGGAGGGAAATGCAACAAAATGTTAGCAATCACTTTCTCTAAAATTATTTAATTTTATTACTTTTAATATCCTGTAAAACTTAAAGTTTCTAAAGGTATGTGAGAGACACCTTATTTAAAATGAAGAAATGTTACAATTATAAAAATTTCACCTGGCATCAAAATGCTTAGGCTCTCAGCGGAGTTAATTACTGCAATAAGCAAATCATCCCCAGACAGAACCTTGATCTGCATTAGCACTTGCCTTCCATCTTTTACGCTTTGGGTTCAGAACTCTGAGGGACAGAGCTGGACTCGAACAGCTCTGGCGGGCCCGCCAACAGCAGCACTATCACTCGGCGTAATGAACCCCCTGTGCGGGCTCCAGGACCCAACCACAGACAACTCAACTGTAAGTAACGGTGTTTCCATGACACACTTGCCTGCCCAGAAAGTCTTCAACCAAGACCACCCACTTATGGCCCACAAACCACCAGGGCAGATCAACCACTGAAATACTCTAGGAACTGATAAGTCTGGCATGAAGAGCCCCGCATGCCTGCCCAGGCTCCCCAGAGCCTCCCCTCCCTGCTGTTTTCTCTGGCAGGATGTTTTCTAGCATGTTCATTCAAACCCAACTAATAAAGGATCTCTTTAAAGTTGCGAAAAACAGCGCGTATTGGGTTCCTGGGTCCAGCATGTGTGCAATACACAAAGAAGCACAGAACACATGTACAGTACCTTCCCGAAGCTGTGTTGGCTTGGCAGAATTTTCCCCACTCATTAAAACAACAAAAGATGCAGCTGCTCGGACTGTGGCCTGCCATGTTGACATGGCAACGGGGGGCTCCTGGCATGGAAAAAGGGCCCTGTTGTTTATGGGAGATCCCATCGTATAAACACATGGCCTGCAAAAGAAAGACAAAGAAACAAAGGGGGGGAATCTTTAAAATAAGTTGTCACTTTTCTCATCTCCATGGTAGAGAAGGTTAAGTTGAGCTTTCAAAGAAAAAACATTTGAGGCTTTGTAGTTGACTAGTTTCAAAGCATTCTGAACTGAAACTGCCAAGGGATGGCTAAGTGATAATTTCTCCCAAATGAATTACTTAAATATGTAAAGAAAGTTGTTTTTTAGGGGGAAAACGTTTTTTGGTTAAAGTTTTAAACACTAGTCTTCCAAGTTAAAATATGTATTACCCTTGCCCTTCCCCTTAGGCTAGCTAACCTTATGCCTTTAAAAGAAAAAAGCTTTAGAGACATTCCTACAAAACTTGGAAAATATTCTGGAACAGAAAATATGTTTGGAGATCACTGAGATATTAATGTTTGGAAAAACAAGCTGGTGGTCTCAAGTCCAGTGCTGGTGGGCAGATATCCCAATCCTGGAAACCACCATCTCAAATGGAGCCCTTGTGGGAATCCCTATGTGGAGGCCAAGAACAGGGGTAAACAGGACTATAGGTCACCACTACCAGGAAGGCCAAGTGTAATCATTACCAAAGCAAATTTGGGAAACCAATGGCATGACATTAGGGCTCATTCTGTTGCAACTAAAATATACACACCCTTGGGCACCAAGAACAATCTCTTCCATGATTGAGTCACTGCTGACAGAGATGGAAAAGATTGATGAGATCAAGGGAAAGGATTATTTTGACACCACTGTTTAGAAAGCACAAAACTTTCCATGGGGAAAGTGTCTCAGAAAAATGTATCCACTTTTTTGCTTCACTATGATGAACATGTATTGTGTCCCTAAAATGCGCCAAGAGCACACAGAATGATGGTCCCACTCTATCAGTCAGGGTGCAGCCAAGGAAAGAGAAAACAGCCCAGGTCTTGACAAACAGAGATCATTTTATACAGGGAATTGGTTATACTAATGCTAGAAGAGTGGAGGAGCCAAACGGGGACAGTGAGGCAACCCAGAGAGTAAGCAGAGCAGTAAGTAGCTGTGACTCCTTGGGTTGGCAAAGCTGATGTTTCTAGATGTTGCCGGGTCATCTGGCAGAAGTCAGAGTCACAGTGGAGACCGTCCAATGGGTGCTGGGACCAGAGGAGGCTTGGTCACTGTTGGAGATGCCCAAGGAAACAGGGAGGGGAGAAGAAATGTTTCTCACCAACTCCTGCTCTCAAATTTTTCTACCAGGGCCACCCCCAACCCTCCCGAATTGGTCAGACCAACCAGGAAATAGAAGATGAGGGAGCCTAGGTAGTGAGGTGCCTGGTCATTCAGAAAAGATCACAATAAGAGCAGAAAATGGACGGAAGGGCAGATAGGCAGGTACGGTCTCCCTTCCTATAAGTGTCCGTGATAACTCACAAGCTTGACAAGGAGCAGGGAAAGATGAGAATTCAAAAGACTTTAGTCCTTCCTGGGTTTTCACCTTATTAAGTGCCTATGGGTAAGTCTCTTACCTCTCTGAGTCACATGTAAAATGGGAAAGGGACACAGGTTGGTGACTTCTATTGTCTGTTCTGGTCCATAAATCTATGATTCTGTATTCCAAGTTTATCAATCCAAGAACAAAATTTCATGGAAGACCCAGAATCTCGCATCGGTTTCAACAAGCTGTCCCACCTCAGGCTGTTTGAGGAGGAAGCCTGCCAGAGCTATCTCATTCCAGGCAGGGCTGCTGGTGGTGGGTATGTGGTGAGAGATATGCTATAGCAGCTCAAATAACTCAGCTAGGTTGGGTCAAGCATGCCTATTTCTAATAATTCTATCTATTAAGTGTTTTGTTTTCCCCCCAAAAGCCCATCTTAGAGAAGGTCCCAAAAAGGAAAAGTGAGTGTTATCAGTGGAAACAAGGTGTATTCCCAGTAGCCAAATGGTAGGCATAACTCTTGCTTCCTCAGGCAATGGCAGACCTTGAGATCAAGGCTTGCTTTCTCACTGAAGCAGAATGCATCCCACAGTTTTTCTCAGTTCGAGAGCTATCAGAAGCCACTTCCAATCTAAGTAGACTTGTAGAGTTAAACTTATTAATGATGCTCAATGGGAAATGTAGGCCCTTGCTTTCCGCTCTCCTAAGGCTTTCTCTGCCTCATGCAAAGGGGGAGTTGTCCTTATTATGGTCTTAAGTCCTAGGGTGCTCAGGCTAAGTCTAAAAGTATCTACACTCTCTTGCTGTTGTGCTCAGCACCTTATTTCCCTAGGATGACTCTGATGTTACAGGTCTCCCCTTCTCTGTACAGGGAACAAATCCTCCCCAAAATATTAGCTTGCCAAGAGGTTTCTTCTCCTTTCCCTATAAGGTTGGGTTGGAGGCCATGCTAGCATATTAATATGCATTTCACCTGTGACCTTAGGCATTCGATCCCCAAGACTTCCCCATCAGCTTCCACACCTCTTCCCAGAACAAGCAATCAGCTTTAGATGAGGTCATATCTAAGAAACACCGCAGCGGAAGAATCAGAAGGACTTAGTGATTTGCTGAAGGAGAGGGAAAAGGAGAGAAAGGCCTCTCTGAGGGAGCCAGCTTCCAAGTTGGTCCCCAATGGCCCCTACCTCCTTATACTCACACCCGTGTGTAGTCCCTTCGCATGCTGTATGAGGATTAGTCTGTATCACTTCTGAGATTAAATTATTTGAAAATCTGTGCCTTCCATTTTAGGGGTTCTTTTCCCTCTGTCTTTCTTTCTCTTCATCACTGATTCTGGGGGAAATCCAGCTGCCATGGCAGGAGGACACACTGGGAGCCTATGGAGGGCCCATGTGATAGAAACGGAGACCTTCGGCCCACAGTCAGCAAGGATGTGTAGGCTGACAACAGCCAGGCCTGTGAGTTTGGAAGAGGACCATCCAGCTCTAGTCAAGCCTTGAGATGTTTGCTCCCCAGCAGAATGCAACCTTGTAAGAGATACTGGGCCACAACCACCCAGGTAGGCTGCCCCTGGATTCCTCATAACTGTGAAATAGTAAATATTTATTCTTTTAAACTGTTAAGTCTAGAAACAGATAACAGAATTTTCTCAGGTTTCTGGCTCAAGTGATAAAATGAGTGATGCAGTTATTCAACAAGAAAGGAAACTCAGGACCACAAGCAAGGTCACAAGAAGGGTCAGGGAGAAGAGTTCCTACCTGTGTATTCTATATATATAAAAGGCTAAGCGACCATCTGACCATCAGACCGGTAGCTATGACATGCACTGACCACTAGGGGTCAGATGCTCAATGCAGGAGCTGCCAAGCTGCAGTGACTTGGCAGCGACAGTTCTCGGGACCCCAGACCAGAGAGGAGGGAGCCCAATTCCGGGGTGTGTCATCCAAGAACTGCCCTCTCGCAATCCAGGACCCCTCGGGGGATGTTGGAGAGCCAGTTTTGGCCCAAACCCCGCAGGCCAGGCCAAGGGACCCCACCTGCCAGAGGGATCCTGCTCACTCCACAGACGCCCTTCGAGCCGCGGCACTGCTACTGGGGCAGCCGGCCCGGGAGGGACAGTGGGAGGTTGGCTCCAGGGTGTGTCCGGCCCATCTCGCCCAGGCCCGTCCCACCAGCCACCTTCTAATTAATTTCCTTTCAATGTGCACGAATCCATGCACCAGGGCACTAGTTTGCATGTAAAAGGCTTTACACACCATATGGCCGAGGACATTTGTATGAAGGCAGAGAGAGTGACTTCCTAACCTCAAACAGCATAGTGTCCAACAGTGGGACTGAGTGTCTGAAATCAGGCTGATCTCAGAAAGTTTAAAAATGATCATTTTATATCTTAGTGTTTTTGTTACAGGCAGATTTGAGTCTGGGTGTCACACTTCAATAGGGGGGTGGGGATGGGGGAGAGATCCTTCCATTGGCTGATTTTTTTAAAAGTACGTTATCACTATCCTTTTCTCTATTATTAGAGAAATTCCTATTCTTTAATTCTCTATTTCCTAATTCCCGAATTCTCTATTATTTCCCCTTTAAAACTGTCTACTACTAGGTATTTTGCTCTGGAGTTTTGTCCTGATTCCCCTGTCATCTCCTGAAGGCTGTTTCTGCCACATTGTGCCTGGGCACCTGACTCTCCCTCCACGGGACTTCGCCAGACCCCCAGGAAGCTCTCACCCCAACCTCCCCACTGTCCTTACCATTCTCTCTTCTTACCCTCCTCTTTGCATGGCAGGGCATCCTTTCCACTAAAGACTCTATGTTTTCTTTCTAGCTTCCCATTTGGTCTCCAGACCTATAACTCTTAAGTTGTGGATCAAGTCAGGTATATAAAAGCCACATCCATAAATATAAGACTCAAACACTTTCTTATTGGAATATGATCATAAATCAGGAAATAATCACAAGAGAGGCCCTAGGCATAATTTCTTGAAAATGCAGATTCTCCTTGTGCTCCCAGCCTACTGCTTTCCTGGCCTTTCCTCTTTCTGAGTTGTACCTTCATTCCTCACTTCCCAACATGCCCAAACCAAGTGCCAGTGACTTTATAACCAACTAGAGGCCCGTTGCACAAAGAGATTCATGCAATAGGCCTTCCTTCCCCTGGCTGCCAGCACCGGTTTTCCTCCGGCACCCGGAACCCAGGCCTTTGCTCTGGCTGCAGTGGAGAAGCCAAGCCTGGAGGCTTCTCCGCTCTGGCTGCAGCAGAGAAGGCAAGCCTCTTGAGTCTTCAGTCGTCTTCAGTCTTCAGTCGTCTTCAGTCTTCGTTCCGCGCCTGCATATGCAAACTAACTGCCATCTTTGTTGGGTTAATTTGCATGCTCATCCTGACTGGCTGGTGGGCGTAGTGGAGTGACACCAATTTGCATGTTTCTCTTTTATTAGTGTAGATGGCCTTTTGAGCTTTTCTAACTTGATATCTTTATGCACATAGTGCAAATATCTAACAATTTAGTTAAGTCACTAAGAGAAACAAGTAGTGAAATGGAATCAATGGAGCTAGAAACCATGAAGCCCATTGGTCGATGCTGGATCAACAAGTGAGCTGGACCACCGGGAATTGTTCATCAGGGTGACAGCACAAAGAGCACCCAAAAAGTACAGAGAAAGCAACCAGTCACTCCAATGAGGGGAGGAAAGACGGGACTTTGGGGAACAACATCAACATTAATGATTTTTACTATCACTTTAATCATCTTTCTTAGTGATCCCCCTAGTCAACATACTAAGAGAAAAAAATAAAAAGCCTGAGAGGTATAGATCGGAAGCCCCCTAAGTCTGACAGTCTGAAAGAGGAGCCAAGTACAGTCACAGAGGTTCAGAGGTACAGAAGCTGGAAGAAGACCAGAAATTCAAAACCAATCAGAGGACACCATGTGCCATCTGGTGAACAGGAACAATACGCACATCCAGATTTCACATATTACAGATGATTGGACAGTTGTTTGTATCTGCACTCAAATGAACAACATCCAAAAGTTAATGTCTCATAAACAGCTTACAAAACTATCGAGAATCAGACTCAGCCCTAGCCAGTTTGGCTCAGTGGACAGAACATCGGCCTGTGGACTGAAAGGTCCCGAGTCCAATTCTGGTCAAGGGCACATACCATTGTTGCAGGCTCCTCCCTGGCCTGGGTGTGCGCAGGAGGCAACCAACTGATGTGTCTCTCTGACAACAATGTTTCTACTTTCCCTCTCTCCCACTCTCTCTAAAAACAAATGGAAAAATATCCTCGGGTGAGAATTAAAAAAACAAACAAAAAAACAGATTCATTTTTAAATAAAAATTCAAAGTGTGTTTCTGAGCCAATGAATACTAAGTGATTTAAATGTGTCTGACTCAGGACTTACCTTTTAAACATGACACCAAATTCACTCATTTTTATGCTAGAAACATAAAAACTGAGGGTTAAAATTCCTCTCTGCATGGTGACTTCAGGGTAAAGATGGCTCCCCTCATGCACGCATTAAATGAAAACTACATGGAGAGCTGGCTCCTACCCGCCATGCCTCAAGAGGGGAAGAACATCTATGTGCGTTTATAAACATGCTCCACAGTTATCTGGATGTGTGATCACCGAAATCAATGCAGCTGTGTTTATTCAATGTGCACAGCCTTGCGCCTCGGCCATGTTGCTAAAACCTGCCAGTTGGAAATTCTCTGATGCTCATAACTTCATTATTTCCAGACTGGATAATTCCTTCCAGCACGCAAAGGAAAACTCCCACATCACGGCTCATGGGAGACTCCTGGGGGAGCCCAGTTAACTGCACAGGAGCTGTGGGAGTGGGAAGAGGACACCGAAAATAAAAAAGAAAACAGGATAATACAGGGGTTGGGAGGCAGGCCCATGACTTGCTGCCTTTAAAGAAGGAAAGTGAGGAAGAACCTGTTGGAATAACAATTGCCTCCGCCTGTTACATGTTTGTGTGTTTGCAGAGGTCAAATAAGGATGAGACATACTATGCTGCTTTGATCTGAATGTGTTCCCCCCAGTTCTTCTGTTGGAATCCTAACGCCCAATGTGATGGTGTTAGGAGGTGGGGCCTTTGGAAGATGCGTAGGTCCTGCGGCGGAGTGCTCATTAGTGAGATTAGTGCCTGTATAAAGGTGGCTGACAGAACTCCCAGCCTCTCCCACCCTGTGAGGACACAGCCAGAAGTCAGCAGTCCACAAACCAGAAGTGGGCCTTCACAGAACCCAGCCATGCTGGCACCCAGATCTCAGACTTCCAGCCTGCAGGACTGTGAAAATAAATCTGTTTATAAGCCACCCAGTCTGTGGTATTTTGTCATAGTAGCCTAAGCAGACTGAGACCTGTGCCATCGATGAAAAAAACAACAACAAAAAAACAACTTGTAGGGGATTGATTCAAACCATGTATTTTCTTTCTCTTCAGTTGACTACTGTATGCACTTGTCCTTTTGCAGTTGTGGTAAAAAGGGGACTATTTTTAGTTTTAAAAATGTTTCAAGTTCCATTACTGTCCATAAAATCACCCATTTTCAGAGACTTAGTTATCACTATTCAGTGACTGGGGAACAGGCTGCTCAGGTGAAGCGGGTAGGAGGTGAGGAGTTCCCAGTTGCCTGGCTGTGAAATGATGGGGTGTTTTCCCACAGTGAGGCACTGATCTGGTCACTGGAGGCCAGGAGCCCGCAGATGTGACAGCTCAGAGGGTCACATTCTTTTTATTTTAAATAATATATTTTATTGATTTTTTACAGAGAGGAAGGGAGAGGGATAGAGAGTTAAAAACATCAATGAGAGAGAAGCATCGACCAGCTGCCGCCTGCACACCCCCTACTGGGGATGTACCTGCAACCAAGGTACATGCCCTTGACCGGAATCGAACCTGGGACCCTTCAGTCCCCAGGCTGACGCTCTATCCAGTGAGCCAAACCGGCTAGGGCGAGGGTCACATTCTTACATAGGCTTCCCAGAGTTACAATATCCTCAGGTCTCCATCAATTCCGCTCCATCTTTTCTCCTTCCTGCATCTGACCTTTTATACGACTCCCTGATCTCATTAAACCCATTAAAGTCTCCATTGCAGGTGAGCAACCCTATTACCTTCCCGTGCCACAAAAGCCAAGAGCCAGACTACCCAAAAAGGAAGAGTAAAGTATGACTCTCTCTCCTGCGTGCGCACACACACATGCACGCACACACACACATGGGCGCAGAGATCTTTATATCATTCTACTTCATGGCACAATTACCAAAACCAGGATTCATCAATCATACTGAACGTATGGCAGGTCAAAGAAGAATGCTGCTTTGACTCAGATTTTCTGTATAGTCAAACTGGACTGGACTGAATAAAAGTAGCTTTGAGTCAGAAATTGACCACTTTTCACCAGAGTTGTTTTGGATGCAAAATAGGCAAGCTGCAAATAAAAGCAAAGACAGCATTTCTCATCTGGAAGTCCCTTGTAAATATAGAATTTTACATCTGGAAATTATTTGGAGATCCTCAGATGGAACCTTCTCGTCTCATACATGAGAATTAAGTTTCAGAGAAGTAAAATGACTCATTGAAGTCACACAGCTAGTTGGCGGCATGGCTCTGAGGAGTTCTCAGGTCTTGTGGCTCTCACCTTCTAGTTCTTTTTGACATATTATACTTTTGGTTATAGTTTGTTGTGTTTTGTTATTTTCTGTTGATGTTGGTTATTCTTTTTGTTGTTGCTGCTGTTTGGTTGGTCATTTTGGTGACTTGTTTAAGACAGTCTATTGTCTTTTCTCCCATGACTCGATGGGATTCTGAGAAACAGAGGTGGTTCTATGTGCAGCCAGGGGAGAAAGAGGCTAAAGTGGAACCCTTCCAAACCTTGCCAGGTTTGGAATTTTTGATTCCTCTTTTGCAGTTATACAATGATATTATATAACTAATATGTATTTCCAGTTCAGTTCTCATGAATTTTGTATAGGTTTCTAGAAGCAAATAAGAAAAAAATTAATTGTAGAAAGATTCCTTTTAGATTTTAGAATCTCTTCTGAAAGATCTCCTGCTCATTCTTCTAATTTTAAAACTTTCCTTTATAGTGAGATATAAAACTGTAAAACTATTTTAGTGGAGGAGAAAACATGTTTTAACATCTGGTTTTGATGTCAAACTAAAAATACTCCAAAAGTCTACATCTTTCTTGGTCCAATAGCTGAGCAATAAATATAATAGAAAAAAAATCGCTCCCCTTTGTATTTTGCCAAATTCATACCGGTCTTGTTTAAAACAAAGAAACATCATAGTGATTTAGAAAATTTAAAATTTTAATATTACTTTAAATTACAATGTATTTTCCTGATCAGTTTATCTTTAACAATGATTCAAATAATTATAGTTTTAAAAATAAATTTACTATATTTAACTGAATTTCCCCTCCACTCAACTCATGCCAGCAATGTCATCAGCTTAAGCCCAGATCTCCTAGACCACTTGGCTGGTTCCACAAACTATTTTAATGACACTAAGGGAAAAGGGAACGGGTAATCAGAGAGAACGCTTTGGTTTTAACTAACATTTCATTCAGTGGAATGGAAAAAAAAAATGTGGGAAAATGCAGAAAGTAAATAAACTTTAAATAAAGATTACCATCTTTGAAAGCTTTTTTTATGTCTATTAAGAACCTAGAATAAAAAAGATACTAAGTCCCCTTCTTTCTAACTTAGCAAGAACACCTTTACACATTCTTGATCCTGTCTCTGTTCTCAAATAGTTCTTCCGAATATTTTTAAAGAGTACGGACACAAAGTAAACATTGCTTCCAAGATCCAAATTCTATCAGATTATTATATGTGTTTGCTTCATCAGTCATTTTTTAATGTCAGCTAAAAGGCATATCTGAATGATGGACAGAAGAAAGAGCATTTCAGTTCAAGCACTGCCACAGCCCCACAATGGCTAAACCAAAGTAGGAAAAGGTAGCTTTTATACTTCCAGATATTTTATTGACAATGATTGGAAGGAACAAAACTTTTATAGCTTCAAATGTATTTTCAGTTCTCCAGAGAACACTACCACTTGGTAGAAATGAGAGGACAGCCCTTACAAAAGGGGGATTTCACGGTGGAAAGATGGTAACTTCTTTCCAAATTTGAAGTTTATTTTTTTAACAAACTTTTTTATTTTGAAACAGTTTTAGATTTTTTTAAGTGCAAAAATACAGAGTTCCCATATATCCATACCCAGTTTTCCCTATTATTAACATCTTATACTACTAGCATGTTACAGTTGTCAAAGTTGATGAGCTAATACTGACACATTATTATGAGCTAAATTTTATTCAAATTTAGTTTTTCTCTAATGTCCTTTTTCTGTTCCAGGATGCTACATTACCTTTAATCATCATAGCTCCTTAGGTGGTGGGTTTCTTAAGACTTCTTTTATGTTGACCTGAGTTTTGAGGAGTACTGGCAAGGTATTTTGTTGAATGTCCCACCATTGGGATTTATCTGATGTTTTCCTCTTGGTTAGACTGGGGTTATGGCTTTAGAGGAAGGAGATCACAATGCTGCCCTTCTCATCACATCACACGAAGGGTACATACTATCAACATTACTTATCACTGTTGATGTTACCCTTCATCTCCTCACTGAGGTGCTGTTTGTCAAGTTTCTCCAATGTAAAACTGCACACACACACACACACACACACACACACACACACACCCCTCTCCATACTGTCCTCTTGGGAAAGAAGTCACTGTGTAGGCCACACTTAAGGAGAGAGGGGTGATGCCTCACTTCCTTGAGGACAGAGTATCTAAAGAACTTGGACTTCTGCACCATGGATTTGTCCATTCTCCTCCATTTGTTTATTTAGTCAAATATATATCAGTATGGGCTCAGATGTTTATTTTATACTTTACATTATTATCCAAAGCTCTTTTCTTTACTTTGTTGTCCAGCGTTGGCCATTAGGCGTTCTTTCACATGGCTCCCTGGACCTTTGACGTGCACCCAAGTTGCAGGTTGTAGCTGCTGTTTGAGCATTTCCTTATTTTCTGGCCCTACAAGATGCTCCAGGCTCATCTTGTATATTTCTTGTCCCAGGTCCTACCTATTTCTCCAAGAAGCCCTGGTTTCTTTATTGGAGAATGGCCTTAGAAACCAAGATCGGGAATCTAGTGTGTGTTCATGCTCCTAACCTTTTTAACTGACAAGCAAGGAAATACGTGTGTATGCAAACTCTTGGACACACCATCTCTATACTTATTTCAATGTGCAACCATCCATATCTACTAGTGTATTAAATATGAGTTCATAATGATGTCTCTAGTTCTAATCCATTTCCACGTGCATTTTTCTAGCCACTTCCCCTTCCTCATCTGTAACCTTGCACTTCAACAGTGAGACGGCTAGCTCCCACCATCTGCCATTCATTTACTCAATTGTTCAATTCTAGCATACAGGTATAGTGATACCAAAATTGCTAAACTGTAGGCCCATGGGAAACAACTTTACCAACTGCGGTATTGTGTGCAGTTTCCTTTGCCTTTAGTATTATAGATTCCACACGTTTCCAAAGTTATTTAGGTCAGCGTCCTTTACCCCTACCCCCTTCAGGGAGGTTGTTTCACACACTTTCATATAATTAGATTGTTTTGTCACATTTTGTATTCCACCCTGGGTTCCTCTGACCTCCTAAGTGATTATTTATTTATATAGAATAAAACAACATGAGTTTATTCTGGACAAGGGGTGTGGTGGGGGTAAGAAGGGGAGAAGCCACTGATGGAACTTGAAGGGAAATGAACCAATTTAGAGGTTACTTAAGTTTCTGTCTAAAATAGGCTAAAAAGAGAAATTTATGGAACATTACCACAATTCATTTATTTTTTAAATGTATTGAAATCTTTGCATACAGTAAGGGACATAGTAAAGATCAAAGTCAGAAATGTAAGAAATATAGCTCTTTTTTACAATTAAACATGGATTTTTCTAGGAGCTTTCAGTAAGTTTATTCAATTTTCCTACTTGTAAAATAAGAATAAAAAGTTTCTCATCTAGGACTAAAAATTTATGATAGGTACACTGATAGTATTCTGCATCCAGAGGTAAAAATGTAACAACTATTTAAGTTTTAATGAAAGGAAATAAGCACTACCCAGTTATATTTTTCACATAATTGTGAAATTTTATATTTTTACACAATTATATTCATAAAGCATTGCAACCCTGATAATTACTATTCACTCATATCACTAAGGAATTATTTCTGTCTAGCAATTTGAGATCCTTTGGGCATTTTAAAGTCCTTAAAGTATACAAAATTATCAGTATATACCTAGATTTATTCTTAAGCATGTGGGAGAATTTACAAAGGTTTGGTGGCTGTTCATGGAAGATAATCTTAAATAAAATCCTCCCCCAAAAAAAGGGGGGAGAAAAAACATATTTTGAGGATATAAAAAACACACAAAACAACTTATTATCCTTGTACAACTGCATAAATGCCATGTCTGTACTAAAATATAACCACAATCTTCCAAGGATACAGTTTAAACTCCTGCTGTGATCATGCATTTTATTAAATTATCAGAATTTATCTAGAATCAATTCACCAAGTAGCCTTTGCAGGAGCAAATTGTGCCCAAGGACCTCTTTAGTTTCTTATGGAAACCAGCATTTATTCATTCCTAGTCAACACTTTACATTAATGCAATTCACAAGTCTACTCTCTTTGCAGTGAGCACTGAGCAGACACACATGTTTGAGGCCATTAATGAGTATTTCTTCCCAATACTGTCAATAGTTTCTTATTCCCCATTATTCAATTCCAAAAATACTATCTGTGAATATAAAAACTACAATTTCCTAGTTAAGTATTCAGAGACAATATAGTTAAATCTTATTGAAAACCCATCCTTAATAAGTTCAAAACAACTTTGAAGTTACAATAAGAACACCTGTTTCTTTCCCCTCCTAGTCTCCCAAGGATATCCAATAAGTTATTCCACAAATAAATCACTATGCTTTTGTACTGATGTAAGTTTGTACCAACCCTGCAATTTCCCAAAGGCTGCCTCAGACTCCCGCAGAAATAAGACAGGAAGTGAACTCATTCCAAGCAGGGGCAGGGCAGGAGACCAGAGCGGGAGGCAAGATTAGAGGCAAGGGATGGGATAATTAGAGCTCAAAGTCAAACTGATGCTTTAAAAAAATCTAAAAGGCTTTTTGGGGGGTGGTTGGAGAGAGATGTAAGCAGTTTACCGAGACCACTGTCTTCATGAGGGGAGTCCAATGCTACAAAAGAAGGCGCTTAAACAAAGCTCACAGAGACCAATGTTCCCCCAGCCTCGCTCTGCAGGAACTACCATATTGATGTGTAGTACGTTAGCACAAAGAAATAGTTAAAATAATGAGGGCTCTATAAAGTTTGATTTTAAAATTCTCATTCTCAAAATCCTGAACAACTGTTGGAGGAAGGGCAAAAAGAACAGAACAAATGGCTCCCTAACCTAAATACATCCCCTGGAAATCGATGCCTGTCAGTTTCTTCTCCCCACACTAAATCCAGGGTCTCCCGGGTTTCAAATACTACGATTCACGGCCAAGGTGAGTGTGCACTGTCAGCAGGACTGTCACACCCTCACAAACAGACCGTTTGAAGGCGTGGGAGGTTCGCATATAAAGTCCAGGAGGCAGAGCTGCCCAGAGACAGGTGCCGTAAGCAAGTCACAAAGCAGAGCTGGCTCTGTTTGGAGGCACTTCACACTGACCCAGCTTGGCAGCAGTCCACTCCCTCAGGGGAATGCGGGAGCTCTGAGGAAGTCTGTACTCAGAGACACGTACCACTCCCATCCACAGCACTGGGAGTCGCCAGCAGAGATCTTAACAGAGGGTGAGGCTGGGGATGTAATCATGAGGCTTGCCTTTTAATTCTCCTAACTCAGAAATACGGGCACTTAATACAGTAAGCTCTTCACCCTGACTGAAGGGAAGTAATCCTATTAAGAGTTGAGCATGCTTGGGAATTTACCTGCTTCGCCGTGGGTCTAAGGATTGGAGGCTGACTAGGCGATGCCACAGATGGAGAGGCAATCTTTGCAGAGTTGGTCCCCTGTCTGAGCGCGCTCCTGCAAAGGCTCATCTCCCAGCGCGGGAGATCAACAGGCAGGGGCTGCGGGGTACCCGACACCTACCTGCCACTCTGGTCTGAGGTCCATGTGACTGATCGCCCCTGGGGTTTGGTTCTGTACCGTATCCTTATGGCATGAGGAAAAGCCGTAGCTGTCTGAGCCCCTGTCTTCCTGATCTGCAAGCTCCACGTGTCAGTGTCAAACAGGAGTTCCCCACAGCCAGGAGCCAGGCTGCACCGAGCATAATAGTCTAACTGCTCCCTCCAACGATCTGCAGGCAGAGTCACAAGTTCACGTACAATCTGATTCCTGAGCTCAGAAACAACCGTGAGCTTGGGAGACCTTGTAAATTTTTCAATACCTGGCACAGCAGCAACATCCACCTCCTCAACCCTTAACACAGATAAATCACAGCAGTCCAACACCAGCAAAAAATCCTCACTCCCATGATTCCCTGTGTCACAGCAGTGCTTCGAGCTAGAAATCCCATAAGTCTGTTCCTGGTTGTCATGGTTACCATCTTTACCAGAAGTATCTCTTTCACCTTTACCACAAATTGCAAAATCACTGTATCCCATTTGAGACCAGGAGGTCCTTGTATCTGCCACAGGAACGTGGCAGGGTTCCGGCTTCCTAAATCTGCAGGCTTCATTTGACTCTGATCGGCAGGCTTCCTCGGTGGAACCACTCTTCTTCCTGAATCTGTTTCCAGACTCTAAGAAAAGCACTAAGGTGCCATCGATGATTTGACTTTCAAAATCCACATCTAAATCCAGTACATAATGCTTCACAAGTATGTGGCTGGTGTTGGCCATGAGAGGCAGGTCATCTCGAGAAGGGTCCAGCTTTATGTCCATGGTGTGAGTTGTTGAGAGCTTTGTTAAACTCTCAGAAGGGGCTTCCTATCTGCCTTACTCATTCGGAATTGTAAACGGCTGTCTGTCCAAAAAAACCACACAAAACACCCTGATTCACAAATTATGGTTCCACAGCCTTCAGTCCCCTGCCAAAGAAGAAAAACACAATTAGACAAAATTCCGAGACCCTAAATGCTCCTGTAGCCACTGCTCCTTCAAAATGACTACCTTCTTCAATGATCCCCCAATGTGGTAGAAGCTCATGGCAAGCAGGCCGATGAATCTTTGTGACTGGCATCAAAGAAAGCTGCATTATGGGTTTCTAAAAATATTCCAATTACCAATGGAATGGAAGGGGCTTCCACAGAGCCAGAAGAATCCTGCTCCAGACTTGAATAGTCCTTGTTTTGTAATAAAAGAGCAATTGTTATGCAAAAGCATAACTGAGCATCACTGTACCTCTTGTTTTAAAATATATTAAATGTATCATTTCTAATTTTGTGCATCAAAAGATAAGTGATTGTTTCTCTGCTGTGATTCTAAGTAACAAATGTGAATGAAGGCTAAATGGCCTCATACATTTTATTCTTTGAGAGTAATAATTTAATACATATAATGCAACTCCAGGGATTAATGTACTTTTCACATTAGGACCACTCTCATATCAGCACTTCCAGTAAATTACAGGAAAATGAGCCAATTTACCAGGAGTGCATTCTAAGTATTCCTCTGAGATTGTTCATGGAGATTTTTCAAATTTATAGTTAAATACTCAAGGTATATCATTACATCTTAATAGCTGAAAACCCATTAACATTCTGGAGAATAGCCTTCTTGTGGCAAACAAAAAGGTCTTCTCATTTGAAAAAAAAAGTATGCAAATACCTATAAAAAAGGAAGGAGAGAAATTAAAATGTAGAAACAGATGTTGCAATAAAATGCCCAAGTTCTTCATAAAAGTTCTGAATCAAAATGTATTCTTATTTTATTATAGCAATCCAGTTAAAAAATTTGAAATTATTTCAGTCCCTGTTGTGTACCTAATTTGTTTCAGCATATGCTGTTTATTATTATTCTTTTACCAAAAATGGAAAAATAAGTAAAAACTCTAGCAGAGTAGGTATATTTAAAATAATTTTTGTATTTATAAATATCAGGAGGTATTTTTTTTATCAACTACAAAAATTACTTGCTTGACTTTTCAAGTAAAAGTGAGCCTTGCCTTGTTTATTCTGTTTAACTCCTCCTCACTTCCCTTCTGACCTTCTTCATGTCTACTAGACTCTTATTTCCCTTCCCTCCAGAATCTCATTCCAGCAATCAACGCCTTTGACTTTTCATTGTCCACCTCTCCACAGGCTATTCCCTCATGAAAATCTCGCCCAGCCTTAAAAGATCTGGCTTCCTGCAGCCTTGCACAATCTGTTTTCATGCGATTTTTCCGGTCATGGAGGCCACACTTCTTTTGCATCCTTGACCTGTAGCCAAGGGCCTGCTCAACACAGTGCTCCCTAAAGAGGATCCCACACCTCCTTGCTTTCTGGACTAAGCAATGTGCCATAACCGGAGTGCTCCTGGCTTCCACCTGCCATGTCCACCTGCCAAATTCTATTCTCCCTCCACAACCAGTTCAAGTGCAATCCCCTCCCAAAATCCCACCCTGCTCCCTGCTATTCCTCTCCCTACCAAACTGTACATATTAACATACATTTTGACTTTTAAGAGTAATAGAAATTGAGAGAAATCAGAGATGCAAAGAAAAATCTGAGATTACTTCATGGAAAAGCTGGTACTTCCCTTGGTCCTGAAAAGTCAATAGGCAAAGGAAGTAGGCCAGAGTGTTTTTAATTTGCTTCATGAAAGCGACTGAACTTGTGACCCAAAGAATAATAATCTATAATAATAAAAGCGTAATATGCAAGTCGACCAAACGGCCAAACAGCAGAACGACTGTCTGGACGACCACACTATGACACGCACTGGCACCAGGCCAGCCAAGGCCGGTGCAATGCGATTGGTCAGGAGCCCCGCCATCGCCCCATGATCGCCTCGCAGAAGGGGGCCCAGACCCCTGGCTGGTGCTGCTGCGGTGGGTGGGCTGGGCCTCCCTCTGCTGGGCCATCGATCACGGGGCTCCAGGCCAGGCTGAGGGACCCCCTCGCCCCCGAGTGCACCGGGCCTCTAGCCTTCAATAAAGCCATTGGCTATGTCTATGTAATGAAAAACATGGATGTTAAAAATTCATCCTGCTGGTATTTGGGGCTGCTACCATGTAGTATTTTGTTGATTGAACTCTTTAAAAAATGTTCAATAAAGGAGAACCAAGATGGCGGCATAGGTAAAAACCGGAGACTGCTGCCACAAACAACCACTTCAAAAATACAACTAAAAGACGGAACAGACATCACCCAGAACCACAGGAAAGCTGCCTGAGGAGAGACTCTTCAACTAGAAGGAAAGAGAACAGCAAACCGAGGCTCAGAGGAGGCGCAGTGTGGAAAATACAAAGGTACCGAGGTGCGCTCGCAAAGCGGGCTGGTGGCTGAGGGCGCGGTTGTCATTTTCAGTCGGGAGGGAGTCTCAGACTCTGGGCTCCAGATCCGGGCGAGTCTCTAGGGACTCAGACTCAGACGGGAGAAGCGGGATTGTCCGGCATCAGTTGGAATCTGAGGGCAGCTTTCTCTCCGAGGTTTGCAGCGGCTGCCGGGGTTCTGAGAAGCAGAGCCTCTGGGAAGGGACTGAGAGCAGCCATAACTGCTCCCTCCCCCCGCCCTGTTGATCCCGCCCCGCCCAAGCCCTGCGCAGAGCCATTTGCTGGATCGCCTCAGGCAAAGGCTAGATTAGCACCTCCCCAGAGGACAGAAGTTTTCCACACAGCTGATTCTCACAGCCAGTCAGCCTGGTGGTCAAATCCCTCAGTATTAACTAAAAAAATCAAGGCTTAACTAGAACAAGACTGCGCACAAAGACCACAAGGGGGTGCACCAAGAAAGCATAAAAAATGCGGAGACAAAAAAACATGACAGAAATGGAGGATATGGAGCTAAAAAACGCAATTTTGAGGGCTTGCAATAAACTTGTGGAGAGCCTCACAAAAACTAATGAGACCCTCGATGCTACGATAAAGAAACTAGAAATTAAGCATACACGGACTGAAATAAAGAATATTATACCCAATAGCAGACCAGAGGAGCGCAAGAATCAAGCCAAAGATTTGAAATGCGAAGAAGCAAAAAACACCCAACTGGAAAAGCAAAATGAAAAAAGAATCCGAAAATACGAAGATAGTGTAAGGAGCCTCTGTGACAGCTTCAAGCGCACTAATGTCAGAATTATTGGGGTGCCAGAAGATGAGAGACAGCAAGATATTGAAAACCTATTTCAAGAAATAATGGCAGAAAACTTCCCCCACCTGGTGAAAGAAATGGACTTACAGGTCCAAGAAGCGCAGAGAACCCCAAACAAAAGGAATCCAAAGAGAACCACACCAAGACACATCATAATTAAAATGCCAAGAGCAAAAGACAAAGAGAGACTCTTAAAAGCAGCAAGAGAAAGAGACTCAATTACCTACAAGGGAGTACCCATACGAATGTCAGCTGATTTCTCAACAGAAACTTTGCAGGCCAGAAGGGAATGGCAAGAAATATTCAAAGTGATGAACACCAAGAACCTACAACCAAGGGTACTTTATCCAGCAAAGCTATCATTCAGAATTGAAGGTCAGATAAAGAGCTTCACAGATAAGGAAAAGCTAAAGGAGTTCATCACCACTAAACCAGTATTATACGAAATGCTGAAAGGTATCCTTTAAGAAGAGGAAGAAGAAAAAGGTAAAGATACAAATTATGAACAACAAACATGCATCTATCAACAAGTGAATCTAAGAATCAAGTGAATAAATAATCTGATGTAAAAAAAAAAATGTTCAATAGAAATCCTGAATACACATACACATACACATACACACACACAAACACAAAAGGAAAATCTGAATCATCTGAGATAGGATTAACTTAGTAGCTATCTAAACTATCATATTTACAGAAGTATAGTTTAGCATTTGTAATAGTACTGACATAACCATTCATTGTTCAACCCTAACAGATTCCTTCATTTATTTCTGAAAATTAATATAACTTAAGAATAAAATATATTCCATAGAGCAGTTTTCACCACCCTGTCCCTAGTGGCAAAGAACAAGCCTACCTTTGAGTTCTATCTATCCATGCCTGTCAACATCGTCTTGTTTGCCATCCTAACTGGCAATCCTTTGGTCCTCTTCAGTGGATTCTTGATTATACTCCCCATAGATGCAATTCTAAATCTTTTCTTCTTTTAATTTTCCAATTCCATGCCTGCTGAATCATTCTCAGATAATATCTGGCCTCTTACTTTACTGAGATGATTTTGAATCTCTGACGCTCCATCATGCCTCAAAGATCTCTAGTTCTGCACAACTATTGCTTTCTGCTGATTCAGAGGAAACAATAGCCCTTCTCACCAAAGCTAGTTCCCCTCCCCTGGAATCCCAGCTTTTGGGGTGTGAGAGTGCCAAATAAATAGCACTCTTCTTCACCTTCCGAATTCTAATCATACTAAGAAATGAGATAAGGAGAGAGACCAAAATATCCCAAAATATCACCAGGTTTACTGATGAAGGCTAAACTAAGTGATATGGTTTAGCGTAGGAGCCAGAGACACCTGAAAATCGAAGCCCCAAATTCGACAGATTTACCCGTAGGGTCATGGGCAATGCTGGCTCAGGTCAAAGCTCCCAGACAGGAGGTACCCTCTCGGTAAGGCAGTGGGAGAAGTAAGGACAACAGCCTTCTGTGGTTAGGATTGATGTCCAAAAGCAAATTTAAGGAGCTGAGCTGAGCAGAGCACACCCAGTTCCTTCTTGCCAAATTTACCAGAATGTCGCTCTACATCCTTGCAGGTAGAAGTGACCAAGGCATGTTACAGTAATGAAGAAGAAAACAAGAAAGGAAACATCAGATATGAGAAAGAAGTGTTCCCGCCAACATCACCCTCCCCCATGAATTTGGAATCTTGTTTCATTTGACATTTTTTCTCTTGCCAACATTTTGTACTTTTCCATGTCTCCATCCTATTCCCAATGTTTCAACCACCCCCGGGCTGCCATCTTTAAAAACATACACTGCAATATCTACATATAAAAGTATTATGTTGTACACCTTACACTAGTAGAATGTTATATGTCAATTATATTTCAATACAACTGGAAAAAAGAAAAACATAAAAAACTGTATTTGGCCCTGTTGCCCTTTTGACTAGTGTTAATTTCACTGAACTTAGGAACTGAAAAACTCCTTAGGACTCTCTTAGTCCAACTCTCTAGTTTAACAAATGAAGACAATGAGAGGAGTCAAACAGGTATTATAATCAAAATAGGAATAATTTCAAACTTTCAAAAAAAAGCCTAAAGTGGAAAGATATAACCCCTCAAGAGATGAAGAAGTTTTTAGGGTTAATTGTTCTCATGGGACAGGTGCGCAAAGATAGAAGAGATGACTATTGGACCACGGAGCCATGGACGGAGATGCCATATTTTGGTAAAACGATGACGAGAGACAGGTTCCGACAGATATGGAAAGCTTGGCACTTCAATAATAATGCGGATATCGTAAATGAATCAGATAGACTTTGCAAAGTGAGACCAGTACTAGATTATTTTGTGCCTAAATTTATAAATATTTACAAACCTCATCAGCAATTATCACTAGATGAAGGGATCGTACCTTGGAGGGGAAGATTATTCTTTAGGGTATATAATGCTGGCAAGATCGTTAAATATGGAATATTGGTTCGTTTGTTGTGCGAAAGTGATACAGGATATATCTGTAACATGGAAATTTATTGCGGCGAAGGAAAGCGATTATTGGAAACGATACAAACAGTAGTGTCTCCATACACTGATTCGTGGTACCATATATATATGGACAATTATTATAATAGCGTCGCAAATTGTGAAGCACTTATGAAAAACAAATTCAGAATATGTGGAACAATCCGGAAAAATCGAGGTATACCTAAAGATTTTCAAACAATTTCTTTGAAAAAAGGTGAAACAAAATTTATAAGGAAAAATGATATATTGTTACAAGTGTGGCAATCAAAAAAGCCTGTATACCTGATTTCTTCGATTCATTCTGCGGAGATGGAAGAAAGTCAGAATATTGACAGAACATCAAAAAAGAAAATTGTCAAACCGAATGCACTCATTGACTACAATAAACATATGAAAGGTGTTGACCGGGCCGACCAATACCTTTCATATTATTCGATATTGCGGAGGACGGTCAAATGGACAAAAAGGTTGGCAATGTATATGATAAATTGCGCATTATTTAATTCTTATGCAGTTTACAAATCAGTGAGGCAAAGAAAAATGGGTTTTAAAATGTTTTTGAAACAAACAGCTATCCACTGGTTGACGGATGATATTCCAGAGGACATGGACATTGTTCCAGACCTTCAACCAGTACCGTCTACTTCTGGAATGCGGGCTAAACCACCTACATCTGATCCACCATGCAGGCTATCGATGGACATGAGAAAGCATACGTTACAGGCAATTGTCGGAAGTGGAAAAAAGAAAAACATTTTGAGAAGGTGTCGCGTATGTTCCGTTCATAAATTGCGCAGTGAGACACGCTACATGTGCAAATTTTGCAATATACCTCTACATAAAGGGGCGTGTTTTGAAAAATATCATACGCTAAAAAACTATTAATTTCTATTTGTTTTGATTTATTATGAAAATTTTATTTTTAAACTTTAAAAATATGTGTATATTTTTAGGTAATAAGTATTTTTTGGGTTTTTCGTATTTAGTTTATATATATCGAATTATTTATGTACTGAATAGATAAAAAAATGTCTGTGATTGAATAAATTTTCATTTTTTACACAAGAAACCGAAAATTTCATTTCAATCGAACCCATACTTCAAAAGATATAGGCATTTTAAACTAACTCTGATTTTGCGCGGGAAACCTAAATAATTGCCCGCGCCATCTTATATTTTGGCGGGAAATTCACCCGACACCGTAGTGTTAAGAACCCATTGTGGCCCTCGAGTCAAAAAGTTTGCCCACCCCTGGACTAGAATCAATCTGTACTGAAATGGCTTTGGGGAAAAGAGAATTTTTAAACCAGCCCCAATGCCTTTGCATGTTTTCTACCTAAGTCATGTATAATGTGTGAGTCTAGTATAATGTGTTGCTTATCACACCTATTTTGTACTTGGCCTTAGTTTCAAGTACAAAGGGTGACCCAAATCTCCCTTTTCTGCAAGTACATAACTCTCACTGACATCAATCAGGGTCACAGTCCCAAATTTAGGGATGAACTGAACTGACTGTGGTTGCAAACACATGTACGTGGCCACGTTGAGAGGCTTCTCTCATCAAATAGCAACCATATTTCTAAGCAGTCTGTTGACTTCAGCACTTTTTGCTATTATTGCGCTCCAATTTAGAATGCCAGCCCGTCTCACTGGAGCATTTTTCCATTCTCTGTCATAAACCATAGCATATAAAATTCCCCCTTTATCAAACCCGATGGTTAGTTTCCAGTGGCTAACCACGGCTGCCTCTGAAATGTGGTGTCTGTTTAAATGATCGCCTCAGAAACACCATTAAAGGCTTCGAAAAGCAATATTTAATGTACAGCAATATTTTTCTTAAGAAAGGAAGGGAGTAGGAAGAGGATCAAATACTAGACAGAGCAATGGCACAGCAAAAAAACTTCCCTACCACCTTCAATCACCCAAACAGAAATGCACACACTCACAAATGTGTGAAATGGCCTCTGAGGAGCCATTCTGGGTCCCTGCGAAGAAAATCATTTCCTTCTCCTTTCGAGCTAATCAAGCGATGTGAATCACTGTCAGGGCCCTAACTCATCCTGCCTCGTTTTCTAGTTACTTCCCTCTTCCACTGGTCTAGAAACAACTTGGGACTCCTGACGCCCCTTTGTGTTCATGGCCATGTTAAGTAGAGTACACTGAACGTAGTAGGTGCCCAATAAACATACACAGAATCAACATCTAAGGGCACTTGTCATTTCAATGCCTAGTTGTTTACAGAACAGAGATTCCAGCCGGCACAGTTTCTAGTAGAAAGTTATTACTTAACAAACATCTTCCTCCAGACAGCTCTCATTTTTACTTCATAGGATATATCAGTACCTGTACCTCTTTATCCCACATCTGTTTTGTTTTAAGCAACGCGGGAGAAAAGGAGACATTTTTGCGTATGTGCTTATTATATAGTTTTGAGCACACTGTGAGTAGTTTCAAAATATCTAATTCTACAGATTACTTGCACAGTGGAAGACAGCTTGCTGCTCTCCCAGGAGTGCTCATTCTTCAGCACACAGTGACTGTTCTCAATGACAGCCAGCTTACTGCCGAAGCATACTGTTTCTGGGCACAGCTCCTCACACTCAAATGCATATAGTCATGGGAGCATAGCTTATTGCTGTGAGATTTGAGAAAATGATTTCAGAATTAGAAGGAATCTTAGAAATCTATATTAAAAGGGTAATACGCTAATTAGACCAGATAGACTGACGTCTTCGGACGTCATTCCGGACGTCCTTCCTGACAAAGCCGGGGCCCGGGCGAAGCCACCCAGGGTCCTGGGTGCCTGCCTGGGCGAAGCAGGCCCAGGTCCCAGGTGCCTGCAGCTGGCCAAAGGGAGGGAAGCCCAGGTCCTGGTTGCCTGTGGCCAGCAGGAGGAGGGAATCCTGGGTCCCAGGTGTGGGGGGCCGAGGCAGAGGTGGTTAGGGACAATCAGGTAGGCAGGCGAGCAGTTAGGGGTGATCAGGCAGGCAAGCAGAGTGATTAGGAGCAATCAGGCAGGCAGGTGAGCGGTTAGGGGCGATCAGGCAGGCAGGCAGAGTGGTTAGGAGCAATCAGGCAGGCAGGTGAGCGGTTAGGGGTGATCAGGCAGGCAGGCAGAGTGGTTAGGAGCAATCAGGCAGGCAGGCAGGTGAGCAGTTAGGAGCCAGCAGTCCCGGATTGCGAGAGGGTGCAGGCCGGGCTAAGGGACCCCCCTGCCCCCACACAAATTTCATGCACCGGGCCTCTAGTGAAATATTTTGTGTTTAGAAATGTCACACTGATATCCTATAATGCATTTCTTTCACTCATGGTTTTGAAATATTGCCATGTAGATACACATAGATTTAGTGTCTTTTCACTGCCATTTAGTGTTCCTGTATGAATATTCCACAATGTATATATTTCCCTGTGTGTTGTGTGTTATATATCATTGAGTAGGCTCTGACTCCAGGTACCCCTATGAATGAGTGATATTCACAATGTCCTGTCTTCAACAGTCCTACTCAGCTCCTGCAGACTCATGCCTATGGCTTATTTTATGGAGTCAATCTAGCTCACTGGTCTTCCTCTTTTCCAGCTGCCTTCAATTTTTCCCAGCATTATTTTCTTTCCCAAAGAACACTGCCTTCTCATGACGTGCCTAAAGTAGGGCAACTCCAGCAATGTTTGAGGCTTACTTTATTCTAGGACCCATTGTTCATCTTTCTGGCAGTGCAGGGCATCCAAAGAGCTCTCCTCTAACACCATATTTCAAAAGAATCTATTTTTTACTAGAGGCTCAGTGCATGGATTTGAGCGCTGGTGGGGTCCCTCGGCCTGGCCTGTGTCCTCTCGCAATCCGGGATCCCTCAGGGGATGTTGGACTGCTGGTTTTGGCCTGATCCCCACAGGCCAGACCGAGGGATCCATGCACCAGGTCTCTAGTATGCATATAAGATCTTTGGTTAATCTCTTCCTGCCCTCTCCCCTCCCCCCTTCCCTCTGAGATTCATCAGTCTGTTCCATGTTTCCATGCCTGTGCGTTGAGCATCTGCCCCCTGGTGGTCAGTGCGCATCATAGCTACTGGTCAAACGGCCAAATGGTCGCTTAGGCTTTTATATGTATAGATAAGCCTTCTTCACTGTCCAGCTTTTGCATCCATACATAGTCATCGGGAATACAAGAGTCTTTAATGATACATCTTTCCTTGTAATGATTTTCCTAATTCTTCTATTGCTACCATTCTGAATCTTAGCCTTCTCTTGATTTCTTGGCTGTAGTCTCCATTTAAATTGAAAACTAAATCACAGTAAGCAAAATCTTTAACAATTTCCCTAATGATAGATAGTTAAGTTCCTTAGAAATTGTCATTATCACAAACAATGCTGTGGTAAACATCCTTGTGCATGTCTCCTGGTGCGTGTGTGCAAGTATTTCCTGGGTTAAACACCCCAAAATTCCATTTTTCCTGATATTAACATTGTCAGGCCTGCTTCCTTTTGGTTTGTTTTTCCCTGATATATCTTTCCTATCCCTTTATGTTTACTTTTTAACTGCACTGGTTTGTTTTACCTTGGGTGTCTTTTTAAGCAACATTTGGGTGCATTTTTAAAAATATAATTATCACTTTTGATAACTGAAATGAATTTATTTACATTTATCATGATTCCTGTTGTAACAGCTCTGATCTCTACCAACTTATTTTGTATTTTCTATCTACCATAATTTTGTTTCTTTGCTTTTACTTTTCTGATTTTGGTTCATTTTTTTCTGAATTCTCTTTTTTTCCTCTGCTGTTTCATAAGCAATAAATTTATTTATTCAACATGCCTATTTAAAGTCAATCTCTAATAACCTTCTGAACAATATAATGCAAAGAGCCTAGAAAGTTCTACCACCAGTCTTTCCTCTTCCCCACTCTGTACCAGCTTCCATATCAGGGGTCCTCAAACTTTTTAAACAGGGGGCCAGTTCACTGTCCCTCAGACCGCTGGAGGGCCGGACTATAGTTTAAAAAAAACTATGAACAAATTCCTATGCACACTGTACATATCTTATTTTGAAGTAAAAAACAAAACGGGAACAAATACAATATTTGTATTTGCACGTGGCCCGCGGGCCGTAGTTTGAGGACCCCTGTTCCATATTATTGTTGCTAACATACTACTATCACGTTATTTTTAACAACCCTCATTGAACTTTGAAAAAAACCTCAATACTGACTTTTATTTGTTCCCCAGCTTCCTTACTCAGGGCTGATAGAGACATTCCACTCCTTCCTTCAGGGCTCAGTTTTGTTCTAGTTACTCCTGCTGACGACAAATTAAGCCAAAACTTTGTGGCTTCAAACAGCAACCGCTTTATTAGGTTCTGTGAGTCTGGAATGTGAGTAACACTCCACTAGGCCGTTCTCCTGCATCTTATAAATCTGCCATGGAACAGTGGTCCTCAGCTGGAGGATGGGCTTGTCTGACAGCCAGAGTGGCTACACAAAGCCTCTCTAACATGGAGGCTCAGAAGAGCTGACCATCTTCTATGGCAGCAGGCGGCCACCAGAGCAAGTGTCCCAAAGAACCAGTTGAGAGCTGAATGGGAACCTTTCTGATCTAGCCTCGAAGGTCAATGTGGTCTCACTTTCACCACATTCTACTGGTTTCAAAAGAGTCACCTGGCCAGTCCAGATGCAAGGAGAGGGGCTTCAACTCCATCTCTCGACGGGAGAGTAGTTAGGTCACACTGGAGAAGAGCATGTGAGATGGTAGCTGCTGTTACAGCCATTTCTGGAAAATACAATCTGTCACAATTTCCTTTTTATTTAAATATATATTTAGTAATTCTTTCAGGAGGAGTCTATAAATAGTAAACTCTTTCAACACTTGTAAGTTTGAAAATGACTTTATTACATCCTCACTATTGAATGATCACTTAACTAAGTGTTACTTTTAGGCGGACAGTTATTTTTACTTAGCACTTTATATATATTTGCTATATTCTGACATCTCCTTTTGCTTATAAGAAGTTTGTTATTAATCTGCATTTCTTGATATGTATCTGTTTCCCCCCACCCCCGGTAGTTTTATTTTTTCATTACCTTTCATGTTTTACAGTTTCACTCAATATGTCTAAATGTGGATTTATTTTTATTTGACCTGCTCAAGATTCAGTGTGCTCCTTCAGTCTGAGGACTCGGAAATTCTTTGCGTGTGTAGTGTAGTTTTTAAATTAACATCATCCTTTGCCTTAATATCTCTCTCTCTATCTCTCTCTCTTTCTCTCTCTCTCCCCCCTCCCCCCCCCCCCCCCCGCCTGCTTTCTTCCTCTCTTTAAAAAAAAAAAGTAGGGACATCTCAAAAGGACACAGAAAGCAACCTAAAAGAGCTTTCAATGAACAAAGCTGGAACAATCTAAGCAAGAAAATAAATAATGAAAGTATTGAATTAGAGCCCAAAGAATGAAATGAATATCATGACTATTCTGATATAAACAAATGATTGAAAAAACAAATAAAGTAAGTGGGGGTAGGGATTTACTTTATTTTTCTTACAGAAAAATTCCAAATAATAGATATAGATACTACCTCTTCCAAGAAGTAGAGCTGACGTTCCCTTCCCTAAAGTATAAGCTGTATTTAGTGACTTGCTTCCAAAGAACAGAGAGTGAAAAAGGAAAAATGTTAAAGTTACAGCAGAGAAACCTGGCTGGTGGACACAAACTAACCACACTGTTGGGTTAATATCACCAGTGGTAAGTCATAGAGCTACCATTATCCCCTGATGTGATTCAATGAGAAGGGCACCTTACCACAATCATATTCTTCCCCAAATCCATAACCTCACTCTAAGCATGAAAAAACACCAGACAAATCTGCATGAAGGGACATTCTACAAAATATCTGACCAGTACTCTTCAAAAGTGTCAAGGCCATGAAAAGCAAGTAAAATCTGAAAAACTGTGACAGACTGGAGGAGACGCAGGGGTAAGGGGAAAATGTTAAGTGGTATACTAGACTGCATTCTAAAACAGGAAAAAAAGAACATTAATGCAAACCCTGTGGTTAATGCCAATGCACCAACGTTACTTTTATAGATGAACAAATGCACGATAATATTTAAGATGTTAACAATATGGGAAACTGGGTGATGAGTATATGGGAACTCTACCCTATATTTACAACTTGTATTGGTAAATCTAAAAGTATTCCAAAGGAACCATTTATTTTTAAAATTGTTAAAAGTTTCCAGATTTGATGAGATAGAAGTGTAAAGATTCAAGAATCTAAACAAGCCCAAGCAGGATAAACACAAAGATAACCACATCTATGCACATCACAGTCAAACTTTCAAAAAACAAAAATAAAGGAAAAATCTTGAAAGTAGCCAGAACAAAATGACATTACATGTAGAGTGACAATGACACACATGACAGTAGACTTCTTCTCAGAATGGCACTTGACTACTCATCAGAAACAATGGAGGCCCAAAGGAGGAATGAATGAGAGGAGCACATCTGCCTCAAACACATTAGTCCTAAAATCTCATATCATTAAGAAGTTCTTGTTTTTTCTACTTAGCAAAATGGCAGCCCATTTCTGGTTAAATTATCCAAAATTCTGAGTAAGTAGAGGTTGGACACTTTCTACTTTATTAAAAATTAGCATTTCCTCTTATTTATTTTTCACCTATTTTTTTTTTATTTCAAACCAAATATATTCTAAAAGACTAACCCTCCCTTCGAAATATCTAGCTCTTTCCTTCTTCGGTAGAAATTCTCATGAACTGAGCAAACTGACACCTCGTGGAAGTAGTTTTCTCCTCAAAGGTTTGAGCAACTGTTAACCCCTCCGGACCCTCAGGCGTTTCCTTTCAGCTCCTCATGTCCGTATCTCCCCAGTTTGATAGAAATCGCTCACTGGGGCCGTAAACAGTTAAGGGACGTTTAAAGTTGAAGTCATTTTTAAACAAGCCAATCAAAAGGTCACCACTATCTCTGGTACGATTTTAATCTTTGAGTTTAGGATGTGCCAATATGCCTTCAGTCATTTTGTGTGGTTTCTAGCATTTTAACTTCAAGCGTTTCCCCTTTGTTCATTCCTTCTTACTTTTCTTTTACTTCAAGTAAAAATACAGTGGTAAAACATTAGCTATACATTTTAACTGAACAAGTACCAGGATATTCAGATTTTAAAACCCCTCTGGAACCATAACTCTAGCAACCTGCCCCTCCCCATCATATAAATATATGCTACAATAGGGTCTTTCATTGCAAAACTCATACCCGTGAGGCAATGTCATTTATCACTGAGTAAATAATGCAAGATAACATAATGAAAAGGGGATTTTGCTTCATTCCCTTAACTATAAATAAAAATATGTAGCACTTTGCAAGATTACCACATGTGGTATGATATTAACTTAAATACCAATCTTTAAGCCAAACTGTAAATAAGATAAACTGTGCTCTCTGGTCTCAAGTTTTAAACAGTCTCTCTTTTCTTTAAATTTACTGCTTTCATGAAGCATATACGAGTGATGGCATATAATTTGTGATTATGTAATGAAAGACCCAATTGTGATATGTATATTATGCCCTCCCCCCGCCCCCCACCCCAATAAAAGCCCGACAAGTGAAGTTACTGTTGCTGTGGGAATTGTAAAAAGTGCTTGTGATGAAGAGCAACGAACGCAGTGAAGCCAAGTCACAATCAGAGTCCAAGACCTTTTCCTGGATAAAGCAAGCAAACCACTGTCAGCTGTGGCTTGGTTTACACATTACACCCAGTCAGGGGTGGGAGACTGCGGTCTACATGTGAATACCAAAAACAAAAACGGATTCCACTCACATCAGGATCACATAGTCAGTCATGCACTGACTGGGCCTCAACACGATGGGACAGGACGCACGCAGCACCCCGCCGGCCGCCGTGTTTATTCTGGCTGTCATGGCCACATCTCAGCATGCAGATGCCATTCCTCTCCGGTGCCTAATGTGTTTATGCTCACACTACCAGCAGGCATTGGGTTGCAAAGATCAGATTGGAAGTGATTTCACTGTTTTCAAAGAGAAAAGAATTCATCCCTTTGATTGCTACTTGCTTGCAAAGCAGAGTTTGCTTCAGTGTTCCAGAGTGCCACTTAAACTAAATTACAGCCGTGATGGGGAGAGGATGCCTGGGAGAACTCATTACTGTTCCAGAAAAAAAGACTTCACTTTTTTATTCCTTTTTCAAAAAGCCATACTTGCCCATGGAGGCTGACCAGCGAAGGCCGAGGAAAGGTTATCTACCCGCTGAACTGCAACATCTGGTTCCCCCTTGGAGATGTGTCTTAATAAACACTGATTTGTTTCCTGGTACTATCAACAGTTAAAGATTTCATAAGAAATATCTAAATTTTAAAACTAGAAAGTAACTGTTAAAGACATGTCAAAGGAACACAACCAAGAACCTGGCAATCACAGCATAGCCGGTTGGGGTACACCTCTCCTATCAAATCTGACTATGTCCTCATGCCATCCCTTTATCCCTCCCTTGGCCCTTGTCTCTTGCTTAAGGCACAGTGACAGCTTTCCATTTCCCAGGGGCAAATAACTTGTCAGGTTTTTTGAAAAGTGCATTTCTGAAAAACTTAAAACTAGCAAAAAGCTGGGAAAACATCTACTAAAAATAATCTGTTTAGAATATGTAACTGACATTCTCCTAATACCTTGCAATCCTTTTGAGTCTTACTATCCCTTTTTTACAAATGAGGAGATGATGCTTAGAGAGGCTGAGTGCCCAAGGTTACTAAGATCTGAACTCAAGCGACTGGACTCCAGAGTGCTCCTAACCTCTATGTCCATGGCAATCCTACAGGGTAACCACAACATGCCACCTTGTGTCAAGGTCATTTGGGAAATCAAACAGAGGCCCTCACAGACAACAGTGAAGGTGAGGAGAAACCTAAGGGCTGGGTTTGAGACTGTGAAGGAAGAGTAATTAGGTCAGAGAAGAGAGGGGTGGGCACAAACAGTAGACACTGCATCTCTGCCAGCTCTTTTCCAATTCTACTACTTAAAAGGTGAGACAGAGCTGAATGAAAATGAGAAACAGATTACTTTGACAGGTAGGAATTTTGAGGCACATTTTATTTTTATTTTTTCTTTTAAATCTTTATTGTTGACAGTATTAGAGATAGCCCTCTTTCCACCCCCTCTCCAACCAGTTCCCACCCTGCCCCAGGCTTTCACCACCTTATTCTCTGTGTCCATAGGTAATGCATATATGCATATAAATTCTTTGGTTAATCTCTTCCTGCCCCCCTCCATCCCCTTCCCTCTGAGATTAGTCATCCTGTTCCATGTTTTCATGCCTCTGGTTCTATTTTATTCATCAGTTTATTTTGTTCATTAGACTCCTTGTTCATTTATTTTGATTTTTAAATTCTATTGTTAATAGATATTTATTTCTCCTCCTCCTCCTCCTCTTTCTCCTTCTCCTTCTCCTTCACTGCTTTTCTCTTGTTGCTTTTAAGATTCTCTTTTTGTCTTTAACCCTTTGCATTTTAATTGTGATATGTCTTGGTGTGTGCCTCTTTGGGTTCCTCTTGTTTGGGACTCTCTGTTCTTCCTGGACTTGTAAGTCTATTTCTTTCACCAGGTAGGGGAAGTTTTCTGTTATTATTTATTCAAATAAGTTTTCAATATCTTGCTCTCTCTCTTCTCCTTCTGGCACCCCCATAATGCAAATATTGGTACGCTTGAAGTTGTCCCAGAGGCTCCTTACACTATCTTCATATTTTTGGATTCTTTTTTCTTTTTGCTCTTCTGATTAGGTGTTTTTTGCTTCCTCATATTCCAAATCATTGATTTGATTCTCAGAATCCTCTACTGTTGAATCCCTGTAAATTATTCTTTATTTCAGTTAGTGTGTGCGTAATTTCTGACTGGTCCTTTTTCATGTCTTTGACGTTCTAAGATCCCTGAAATTCTCACTAACTCCCTTGAAGCTCTCATTAAGATCCTTCAGCAACCTTATAACCATTGTTTTGAATCTTGTATCTAGTAGTTTGCTTGCTTCCATTTCATTTAGGTCTTTTTCTGGAGATTTCTTCTGTCCTTTCATTTGTGACATGTTTCTTTGTCTCCACATTTTGGCTGCTTCCTTGTGTTTGTTTCCATGTATTAGGTAGAGTTGCTATGTCTCCTGGAATTGGTAGAGCGGCCTTAGGTAGAAGGTGTCCTATAGGGCCCATTAGCTCAGCCTCCCCAGTCATCTGAGCTGGGCACTCTAGGTGCACCACTGTGTGGCCTGTGTGCACAGTCTTGTTGTAGTTGAGCCTTGATTGCTATTGGCATCACTGGGAGGAATCGACCTCCAGGCCAATTGGCTGTGAGGACCAGCTGCGACTACAGTAGAAGAGCTGCTGTGCAGAAGACAACCCTATGGAGCAGGACTTGCTTCAGTGGGGCTTTGGTGCTCACTGAGTCTTTTCCTTAAGTGTGTCCCTGGTGGATATAGAGTTGTAATCTGATACGGTCTGAAGCTGTCTACTGGGTGCACTGGCTCTGGGGCCTCCCGGCAAGAGCTGCAGAGCAATCTACAGATGGCTCCTGCTTGTGTTGGGCTTGGAAATGCCCAGGTGAGGTCAAGCTGTCTTAGGCCTCTTATTGATAGGTATGGGGCACGCTGACACCAGCTGCTGCTTGTTTGAGAGATTTTAGGAGAGTCTGAAGCCTGAGCCAGGACAGGCCATTCATATGGAAAAGCCACTGCAAACAGCCTGTGTGGGGCTGCAAATTGCATGGGGCAGGATCTCAGGGAATTACCAGGGTGGAGGCAACAGTGTGAGTCAGGCTGATGGAAAACTCAGATATGGCTGGACCTCTGGTGTGGGGCTGGACCCCTTGCTCCTCACAGGAGGCCTCTGCAACTCAGATATCCCTCCCAATTAAAAACATGCCACACTTGGGTGTCGGACCAGCCCATTCCATACCTCCACACCTCCTACCAGTCTCAGTCTTCTTTCTTCTTTACTTCTCTAGTTGTAGGACTTCCATTCAGCCAGCTTTCAGATGGTTTTGAATGATGGTTGTTCTGTATTTTAGTTGTAATTTTGATGTGGTTGTGGGAGGTGGCGAGTACAGGCGTTTACCTACGCTGCCATCTTCTGGGTTAGTCTCTTGGGACACATTTTAAATTTTACATGTATAGGGCACTTATGACTGGAGCTTGCAGAAGTGAAAGTTGCTCTGGGTGAGTCAGTGAGTGAGTGGTGAGTGAATGTGAAGGCCTAGGACATAACTGTACACTATTGCAGACTTTATAAATACTGTACATATAGGCTAGATTTAATTTATAAAGTAACATGAGATTAAATCAAGCATAAGAGAAAATGATGCAATCAAGAGACAGGTAAGCACAAGGTATATGAGGCTGCTGCCTGCAAAACATGGCATACTGTTATATAGCAAACTTTTTTTTAATAAGTAGAGCACCCTCTAAAATAATAAAAAGTATAGTAAATACATCAACCAGAAATGTAACTGTTCATTAGCATTATCAAGTATTATGTAGCATACATAATTGTATGTGTTGTACTTTTATACAACCAGAAGTGCAGTAGGTTTGTTTACAGCAGCATCACCACAAACATGTGAGTAATACAGTGTGCTACAACATTAAGATGGCTACAATAACAGGATTACTACACATTACTAGGTTATAGGAATTTTCAGCTCCATTATAATATTACTAGGGGCCCAGTGCATGAATTCGTGCACCTTGAAAGGAACTGTGGGCCGCGAGGCTGCGGTGGGCACAGGGCCGGGTCTCGGCCCATCCTCTGCACCCCTGCTGGACCCCTCCCGCCATGGCCCCCGGCCCCCTGTCTGCCTGTAGCCCCGCTCCTGCCACCGCGCCGCTCACACCCACTGACAGCACAGAGCAATTGGGGTTGGCGCCAGCAGTGGGTGCAAGCGGCAGCTGCTGCCCTGATTGCCCCTCAGGAGCAGGGGGATGTGGAGAAGCCCTCAGGGTCGATCTGGGCCCGCAGCTGCTGCTCGCACCCGCCAACAGTGCCGAGTGATTGGGACCAGTGCCAGGCGCTGGCAATGGGTGCAAGCTCCTGGAGAGACCATGGTGTGCGGGAGCAAAGAGTTTTTAGTAACCACCATAGGCTTGCCCTGATGACAGCGACCGGCTCCCCAACTGGCACCCCTGCTCACCTGCTCCACCATCCCACTGCAGCCGATGCCCACCATGGTCTGCACATGCCCCCTGGTGGTCAGCGCATGTCATAGCAACCAGTTGTTGGGTTGTTCGGTTGTTCCACCATTCCGTCTATTTGCATATTAGGCTTTTATATATATATAGACTAGAGGCTTGGTGCACAAAATTCGTGCATGGGGGGGGGGGGGGTGGGTGTCCCTCAGCCCAGCCTGCACCCTCTCCAATCTGGGACCCCTCGAGGGATGTCCAACTGCCTGGTGTGGGATTGGGCCTAAACGGCAGACATCCCTCTCACAATCCAGGACTGCTGGCTCACAATCGCTCACCTGCCTGCCTGCCTGATTGCCCCCAACCACTCCCCTGCCAGCCTGATCGATGCCTAACTGCTCCCCTGCCGGCCCGATTGTCCCTAACTACCCTCCCCTGCCAGCCTGTTCACCCCCAACTGCCTTCCCCTGCTGGCCCGGTCACCCCTAATTGCCCTCCCCTGCCGGCCTGATTGCCCCTAACTGCCCTCCCCTGCAGGCCTGGTTGCCACTAACAGTCCTCCCCTGCCGGCCCGGTCACTCCTAACTGCGCTCCCCTGCCGGCCTGGTCGCCCCTAACTGCCCTCCCCTGCAGGCCTGGGTCCCCCACAACTGTCCTCCCCTGCAGGCCTGGTCACTCCCAACTGCCCTCCTCTGCCAGACTGGTCACCCCTAACTGCCCTCCCCTGCCGGCCTGATCGCCCACAACTGCCCACCCCTGCCGGCCATCTTGTGTGTTGGAGTGATGGTCAATTTGCATATTACTCATTTATTAGATAGGATGGGACCACAGTAGTATATGCAGTCATCATTGACAGAAATGTTACGCAGCATAAGAATTACTATGAGGCATAGCAAAGACGGACAGCATCTAGGATGAAGTGGTACCATGACATAATGCAATTCCAGTTCTTCCTTTCCAGCCCCTCCCCTTCAACACAGGACTGCAGTTTCTGGAACCCTTGTATTGGTGACTTCCCTATGACTAGTCTAGCCAATGAGTTGTAAATAGAAGTGTCTGAGTATCACTTCCGGGCCTAGTATTTGAGAACTGGTGCATGACCCTCCAGAGTGCTCTTTTCCCTCTTTTCAGACAAACAAAATATGACATGAAGGCTATTCTATCAGCCTGGGTCTCTGAATGATGGCGATAAGCAGAGCCCCCACTTGAGCTGTGATGAACACACAGCATGAGCAAGAAACATACCTTTACTATTTTTTAAACCACAAACATTTTAGAATTATTACTACTGCTGACTTAATCTACCTTGACTTATGCACTCTGTACCAAGCATCTCCTCTCTCCAGAAGCATTCTGCCAAGACTGTTCCTGAGGCACTAACTTACTGCTATGTCCATACTTAAAAAAAGAAAAAGCCTCCCATGGATTTCTATGATTTAAAGAAAAAACGTAAACTTCTTAGCATTCAAAGCTCTTACCAACTTACATTTTCAACTTTATCCTACCAGAGCAACCTCCTATTACCTGGCTCTGAGAGCCTCATGTCCAGCCTCCACTCCTTGCCTCCCCTGCCCCAACAAAGGGGCACTTCCCCTCTCTCTTCTCTTTAAAGTTCAATTCTCTCCACTTCACTAACCTTTCTTCCACAGCCCTAATAACAGCTAACACCAAATACTTACTAAGTGCTAGGTTTTGTTCTAAGTACTTTTGATGTATTAACTCATTTAGTCTTCGCAATAACTCTATGAAGTGGGTACTATTATTATTAAACTCATTTACAGATGAGGAAATGAAAACACGGGGATTAAATAACATTCTCAAGGCTCCACAGCTAATAAATGAAGCCAGAAGAACCCAGCAATCTGTCTCCAAAGACTGTCCTCTTCACCACTGCCCTCTGTTGTTTCTAGGAGGCTCCAATCTCCCTTCTCTGAACTTGCACTACCCTGTGTGGATCTTTCTGGCACATGATAATATTGTGCCCTGCATGACTAGTCACTATTGCATGTGTGCATCCTTTATCTACTAAGATAAACTATAACCTCCTGGAGTGCAGGAAGCTACTTTACCATTCTCTGTGTCATTCAATTAAAAAATGCCAATAGCCCTGGCTGGTTTAGCTCAGTGGTTAGAGCATTGGCCCTCGGACTTAAGGGTCCAGGTTCCATTCCGGGTCAAGGTCATGTACCTGGATTGCAGGCCTGATCCCAGCCCAGGCCAGGGTGTGTGCAGGAGGCAACCAATCAATGTGTCTCTCACATCGATGTCTCTCTCTCTCTGTTTCTCCCCTCCCTTCCACTTTCTCTAAAAAAAAAGAAAAAGAAAAAATGCCAATTAAATAAATCACTTCTGTGATAAGCACAGGTCCACTGGAAAGGGTATCTACACTAATAAAAGAGAAACATGGTAATTAGCGTACGACCGCTACCCTTTTCATTGGCTAATCAGTGAGTATATGCAAATTAACTGTCAGCCAAGATGGCGGCCGGCAGCCAGGCACTGAAGCGAGCATGAGGCTTGCTTGCTGCGGACTCCAACGTTCCCCGCCTCACTTGCCGGCCTCTCAGTTGCAAGTCTAAGCAACTATGTACTATGTTGCAAATAAGAAGGTAAACAAAATCCCAGAAACCAGCTGGACTGAAAGCCAGGCGGACCACAACACTGTATCGATGTTTTCAGCAGTGAGGCCTCAGAGCTAAAGCTGGCCCAGAATAAAAAAAAAAAGAAAAGAAAACAAGGAGCAGTTGGAAGCTTTAGTCACTCGCCAGCCGGAAAACAGCCCTCAGCCCCTCACCTAGACTGGCCAGGCACCCCAGTGGGGACCCCCACCCTGATCCAGGACACCCTTCAGGGCAAACCAGCCAGTCCCCACTCTTGCACCAGGCCTCTATCCTATATAGTAAAAGGGTAATATGCCTCCTGGCACCAGGATCAGTGGAGCAGCGAGGCTCCCAGCACCTGGATCAGCGTGACAGGGGGCAGCGCCCAAACCCCCTGATCACCCTGTTCTGTGTGTGACAGAGGGCGGGGCCACAACCTCCCTATCTGCCCTGCTCTGTTCGTGACGGGGAAGGCACCCCAACCCCCTGATCAGCCCTGCTCTGTGCCTGATAGGGGGGAGCTCCCCAATCCCCTGATTGCCCTGCGGCTCTGTGTTTGACAGGGGGGAGCTCCCCAACCCCCTGATTGGCCCTGCTCTGTGTGTGACAGGGTGCAGCGCCCCAACCCCTCCCTCCACGGGCCCTGCTCTGTGCCTGATAGGGAGGAGCTCCCCAATCCCCTGATTGCCCTGCGGCTCTGTGTTTGACAGGGTGCAGCACACCAACCCCGATTGGCCCTGCTCTGTGTGTGACAGGGTAGAGCCATAAGCTCCCCATTGGCCCTGCCCTGAGTGTGACAGTGGCGGTGCCCCAACCCCCTGATCCGTCCTGCTCTGTGTGTGACAGGGGGTGGTGCCCCAACTCCCCTATTGGCCCTATTCTGTGAGTGACAGAGGGGAGCTCCTCAACCCCCTGATTGGCCCTGCTCTGTGCATGACAGGGGGGAGCTCCCCTACCCCCCTGATCGGCCCTGCTCTGTGTGTGACAGGGGGTGGCGCCGCAACCTCCCCATCGACCCTGCCTTGAGTGTGACAGGGGGCGGTGTCCCAACCCCCCAATCGGCCCTACCCTGAGCGTGACTGAGGGTGGCATCACAACCTCCCGATCCGCCCTGCTCTGTGCATGATGGGGCAGCGCCCCAACTCCTCAATCGGCCCTGCTCTGAGCCTGACCAGGGGCTGCACTTAGGGATTGGGCGTGCCCTCTGCCACCCAGGAGCAGGCCTAAGCCAGCAGGTCGTTATCTCCCGAGGGGTCCCAGACTGCGAGAGGGCACAGGCTGGGCTGGGGGACCCCCTTCCCCCGCCCCCCTAGTGCACAAATTTTTGTGCACCGGGCTTCTAGTCTACACTAATAAAAGGGAAACATGGTAATTAGCGTATGACCGCTACCCTTCCCATTGGCTAATCAGCATATCCTTATGCAAATTAACTGTCAACCAAGATGGCGGCTGGCAGCCAGGCAGCTGGAAGCGAACATGAGGCTTGCTTGCTCCAGTGACTGCGGACTCCAACATTCCCCGCCTGACTTGCCGGCCTCTGAGTTGCAACTCTAAGCAACTATGTACTATGTTGCAAATGTAGAAGCTAAACAAAACCCCAGAAACCAGCTTTCAGCCTGCCAGGGTCTCAGAGCTGAAGTTATACATTGTTTCGATTATAGAACGCAAACAAACCAGCAGAAGCCTCAGAGCTAGAGCCAGAGCTAAAGCTGGCCCAGAATAAAATTTAAAAAAGAGAAAAAAAAGGAGCGGTTGGGAGCTTCAGTCAACAACCGCCAGCCTGAAAGCAGCCCTCAGCCCCTCACCCAGACTGGCCAGGCACCCCAATGGGGACCCCCACCCTGAAGGGTGTGTGACCAGCTGCAAACAGCCATCATCCCCTCATCCAGGCTGGCCAGGCACCCCAGTGGGGACCCCCACCCTGATCCAGGACGCCCTTCAGGGCAAACCAGCCGGCCCCCAGGCCTCTATCCTATATAGTAAAAGGGTAATATGCCCCCCAGCACTGGGATCAGCGGAGCCGCGAGGCCTCTTGGCACCAGATCAGCGTGACAAGGGGCAGCGCCCAAACCCCCTGATCGCCCTGCAGCTCTGTGTGTGACAGGGGGCGGGGCCACAACCTCCCTATCCGCCCTGCTCTGTTCGTGACAGGGGAAGGCGCCCCAACCCCCTGATGGGCCCTGCTCTGTGTGTGACAGGGTGCGGCGCCCCAACCCGCCCCCCCCCCCCACCACGGGCCCTGCTCTGTGTGTGACGGGGTAGAGCCATAACCTCCCCATCGGCCCTGCCCTAAGTGTGACAGTGGCAGCGCCCCAACCCCCTGATCGGCCCTGCTCTGTGGGTGATAGAGGGCGGCACCCCAACCCCCTGATCCGCCCTGCTCTGTGTGTGACAGGGGGGAGTGCCCTAACTCTCCTATCGGCCCTACTCTGTGTGTGACAGGGGGGAGCTCCCCAAGTCCCTGATTGGCCCTGCTCTGTGTGTGACAGGGGGCAGCGCCCCAACCCCCTGATTGGCAATGCTCTGTGCATGACAGGGGGTGGCGCCGCAACCTCCCCATCGACCCTGCCTTGAGTGTGACAGGGGGCGGTGCCCCAACCCCCCAATCGGCCCTACCCTGAGCGTGACTGAGGGTGGCATCGCAACCTCCTGATCCGCCCTGCTCTGTGCATGACAGGGGGCGGTACCCCAACTCCCCAATCAACCCTGCTCTGAGCCCGACCAGGGGCTGCACCTAGGGATTGGGCCTGCCCTCTGCCACCCAGGAGCAGGCCTAAGCCAGCAGGTTGTTATCTCCTGAGGGGTCCCAGACTGCAAGAGGGCACAGGCCGGGCTGAGGGACCTCCCCCTCGCCCCGAGTGCACAAATTTTTGTGCACCAGGCCTCTAGTGTATTAATAAATATTATGACACTTTGACATCATGGGGCCTTGCTAACCTTGGAGGCACAATTCCTTCCAGGGCTAATATGCAAACCAACCAACCAGGGTTCACAGCCCAGCCACCTCCTGTATCTAACTCTTACAGACCAAGCTAATAGTCCCCCACACCAACACTCCAGGGCAAGATACAGACAAGTACAGACTACTCTACAGCCCAGAGCCCTCCGAAATTACTCCAACTCGCCAACCCTAAATCTGCCTGCCCTGCCCTGCTTTGCCTTTGTCCCACATCCAGCACTCCTTCTGCCTCCCGCCTGAGGCTGGTGCTTCCAAGTGTGGCCCTACATGGATGCCCCTCCTCTTGGGAACTGTAATGAACAAACTCTTCTTTCAAAGCCAGTTTGCTTCCATGTCTGTCACCTTATCAAACCTAATTAAAACAAATCTCAGGTACATTTTAAAAGAGAAGAGCACCCTATCTGGAGGTCCTTGGAAATGCAAACCACATGCTTGAGGCCAGGGAGGATTCCTATGGCTCTTCCTTTATTTCATCCATCTCCACCAGTGCTGGGAGGAAGGACAGCCAGGGCGACAGAGGAGACACAGGAGCAGGCACAGAACAGCACAGGTCTGGGGCGCTTCCTGCTCAGCGTGAGGAAGACAGAAGCCCATCTTGTCTTCCAGTTACTAGTACTTTAGCCCTTAGGATCTTAGCACCGAGTTGGTAACTATAATTGTAAAGGCTTCAAATCTTTAATGACCTCACATTTGTTAGCCCTTTTCTATTTTTTTCCCCATAAGGATCAGCAGTCCGATCCCTAACCCCAAAAGGGTCTTAAAACAACCACAGGGGCAATAAGGAAAGTGAATCTGGGGGAAACGAAATGCCAGGAGAGGCAGTTCTGAGAGGAGAGAAAACCAGGACTAGCCCCTCAGCCGCCAGGAAAGAGCTTGGCGACCCCGACCTGGCTCTGCGAAGCAGTCTGCGAGGAAACCAGGGGTTTCTCACGCTCTCCCCTGGACAAAGCTAACCAGTGTGAACAAACGCTGAACAGACACCTGTTGAGTGGACACCTTAATCATCTGAAATTGAATAGTTTTATGATACTCATGGGGATTTTATAGTCCACTGTCATCCATTAATTTAAACTATTTTTTCTTGTCCTTTTCTATATCTCCCTTGAGACAAATATACTGCTTTTCTTGTACAGCAAAAGGTGGTGCAATTTTGCAAAGTGTTCTGATGTTCCAGTGTACCTGTGAAGTAAGTCCACATTCCACTGAAAAAAACGCCAGAGAACGCCCATCCCACAAACACCCCTCCTTTCAGAGGTTCAAAGGACGAGGTATGGCTCGGATCGAGACCATAGCAGGCCAGGAGAATCCCATTCACCCAAAACTTGCCTAGAAAGTGTTGGTCCCAAGCAAGCAACATGAATCTAGGATGCTTAGAAAGACCATGTAGACAGCAGTCTTTCCCCTTTGGGGGTCTAGTCAGTTCAGAACTGATCTGGACTATTCAGAAATCTTTGAGAAGGCACTTCACCTTTACACACTAGTATTAACAATGAGCAACTGTATCTAACAGCTGTTGGGTGCTTGCTGTGAGACAAGTTAGACATTTTAAGTACATTATTACATTTACTACTACTGTCCAATGAGGTACATCTATCATCTCCATTTTACAGATGAGTAAATTGAGGCCCAGGAAGTTTAATATACTTTCCTAAGTTTACAGTTATTTGATAGAAGAGTTGAAATATAGATTCATATGGTATGGCTCCAGATTCCAGACTCTTAGCACTATACTGCCTGGATCAAAAATGCCTGTTTAAATCACAGAGAGTGCATTAGATCCAAAATCCATAAGTTGAATGAGACAGGCAACACTGAAACTGGTCAAGAGATATCTCCATATCACCATACAAGCATGAGTACCCACCATCTCCAGGGTCTTCCCCCCCACACACTCTTAAATACCACCATAAACTGCTGCTTGTTGCCAAAGTGATTTATACTATGTTATAGCTCATGATTTTAAGGAGTGATAAAATATTACACATATACCAAATGGAAGGTATATTTTAATTCTGACCTAATAAAATTTACATATAAAATTGTATAACACCAAACACTTTACACGTTTATATTCTACTAGTGCCGCGGTGCACAGGTTCGTGCACATTGAAAGGAAATTAATTAGAAAGTGGCTGGTGGGACGGGACTGGGCCAGACGGGCCAGACATGCCCTGGAGCCAACCTCCCTCGGTCCCTCCCCGGCCAGCCGTACCTGGGGCAGCGCCATGGTTCAAAGGGTGTCTGCAGAGTGAGCGGGGTCCCGCTGGCAAGTGGGGTCCCTCGGCCTGGCCTGCGGGGATAGGGCTGAAACCAGCTCTCTGACATCCCCCGAGGGACCCAGATTGCGAGAGGGCAGTTCTCAGGTGACACACCCCAGAATTGGGCTCCCTCCTCTCTGGTTCTGGGGTGTGTCACCCGAGAACCACCACTGTCAAGTCACCGCAGCTCAGCAGCTCCTGTGTTGAGCATCTGCCCCCTGGTGGTCACTGAGCATCACAGCTACCGGTCGGACAGTCAAGACAATTGCTTAGCCTTTTATATTTATAGATTCGTTAAAGGTAAAATCAAGTGTTAATGATGATGTAATAATGTAACATTCCATATATCCCTAAATAGGCAAAATACTATCCAGAAACCATACTTATCATCAGATACCGTTTAAATCACAGAGAAGTGCATTAGACCCAAAATTCATAAGTTGAATGAGACAGGCAACACTGAAACTGTCTCATTCACTGGAATTCTAGGAATTGGAAGACGATGGAAAAGTACGTAAGGAAAAATACATAGAAAACAAATTCATGTTTTAGGTCTACTTCTAAACCAGCAGGAGTACAAGCCTTGTTTATATATGCTTCTTTCACTCCAATTCCTCCCCATCACTCTCCGGAAGAACACGACTTCTACAGACAAGCACGGATTGGCTGGGAGGGCTGTTATGACACTGCCCATGTCTTCTCAGATCTGATTCTCACATGACACAGTTTCTAAAACCTTCATAATCCAGGTCACATGCAAGTTCATGCACTGCCCTCCCTGTAGAATCTGAGCACAACAGTTGAAATAAGGTGTGACTACAGCAGATGCAAAAGGAAGGGCTATTATTCCAGGAAGTGCTTTGCACACCACTGGCCCAAGATAAATAAATACTGAATACTTTTGTGAATATAATTCAATTAACATAGCCTTTTAAAATACAAAGAACTGGCTTAATATTTAAAAATGAGGTCTTTATCAGACCACCCAGCTATTTTTGTTATGCTAGGATAAAAATTAACAAAACTTTTACAACTCCACTAGGAGAATCAATATAATTTATTATTGTCTATAAATATTCACATACTGGAAACAGGATCAGGATTAATAGAGTTGGGTTGCAGGGTTCAACAGGGTAAAAATAAAGAAATTGGAAAAAATATAGACAAAAATATCAACTTTTTCAGTAAGATTTTCTCTCCTCAAAATGTTAAAGAAACACTATTTTTAATAGAAACTATTTTTGAAATTGAGTCCTTAAAGAAGTAATGTGAAAATAGTTTGTTAATAATGAATGTTCTGCTATGGAGAAAAAGTTGCTGCTCCAGCTCTTAGAAGAACACATTTTAAAGCACAAAGGGATGATACAGATATGGACTCCTCAAATCTGTGATAACAAGAGACTCAAAATCCAGCTCCCACTCTGAATGAATCCCCCCTACAACACATCTACACTCATCCAGTGACTATTTCAAAAGCCCCGGTATCTTTGTATACTACTTAAAAAAAAATCAATACAACCCAAATGTCTCTCAAGTGATGAATGGATAGACAAAATGTGGCATATCCATGCAATGGAATATTAGGCATAAAAGGGAATGAAGAACTGATACAAACTACCACATGGATTAGAGAGAGAGAGGAAGGGAAGGAGAGAGAGAAACATCAATTTGTTGTCCCACTTATCTATGCATTCATTAGTTGATTCTTTAAAACATTATGCAAAGTGAAAAGAAGACACAAAAGGCTACATATTATATGATTCCATTTACCCCAAATGTCCAGAATAGGCAAATCCACAGGGACAGAAAGTAAATTAGTGGTTCCCAGAGGCTGGGAAAGGGAAGAATGGGAGAGATTACTAATGGATAATGAGATTCCTTTTGGAATGATGACAATATCCTAAAATTAGACAGTGGTGATGGCTGCACAACTCTGAGTAAATTAATAATGAATAATACACTTTTGAAGGGTGAATTTTATGGTATGCAAATTATATCTCAATGAAGCTGTTATTTTTTAAAAAGGGGGAAAAGAACAAACCATTTAAACAAAGTGTTATAGTAATTTTCTCACCTGTGTCCTACAGAAGATAGAAAATCTTACATAATTTTGAACAAAAGACTCAGTAAAGACATGGATTATTGTAAGCTTGGTGCTTTTAAAAGGACTATTTAAAAGACATGCATATTAATTTGAATAGGAACTTGAAGTTAAAGAGCTATGCGACACCAAGTACACATCTCCTTCCCACATGGCATAGCATTTTAATCTTAGCACTTTTAAATTATTTTAAAGACTATTCCCAGAAGTATAAACCTTAAGTATTTGTTTAAAATAGTATTTCCCAAACTTCAGTCATGTACCACCTTCATATCTTTGCTATTCTCATACCATCTGTGTTATTATTTATTAAGGACTTTTCTTCAATCCACTTTACCATTGATTCACCTTTAATAACATCATGAAATCATGGGTTTGATTTGCCAATTTATATTTCTCTACCACATATTAAAATAGGTACATAAATATTAAGGTGCAAAAGTTGCTTATCTACATATCACTTTAAGTCATCTTGCACACAATTGGAAAAAACGGTGGTTAAAAAATCAGCTTAGCCTGGTAACATATCTATACTTTAAACATGACAAGAAAATTAGAATGTTCAGAAAACAGAACATGTTTTATTCTATAAAGTTCTGGGTTGTTTTTTTTTAATTGATGAGAGAGAGAGAGAGAGAGAGAGAGAGTGAGTTAGTTAAAGAAACATCAATTTGTTGTCCCACTTATCTATGCATTCATTAGTTGATTCTTGTATGTGCCCTGACCACAACGTTGGCATATTGGGATGATGCTCTAACCACCTGAGCTACCCGGCCAGGACCTAAAATTCTGTTTTACGAAGTTCTATTCTATAAAGGCCCATGTTCAATGAGAGCAACAGGACAGGCACTTAGCCAAGAAAACGTATTTGAGAATAATACTGGAGTGGATGGTAGAGGAAAACGGCAGGCAGGCAGGCCTCCACGAGGGAAACCGCTGAAAGAACAAGGGTGCCAGGTCTTCTCTACCAGTTCCTGGGCATGGTGTGGTACCATCCAGGTGCTATGCCATGCTCTGCCTGTGCAGCAGAGCTGGACATTGATGTTCCACCTATTTATGCATTCACTGGTTGCTCCTTATATGTGCCCTGGCTGGGGATGGAACCCACAACTTTAGAGTATGGGGATGATGCTCTAACCAACTGAGCTACCTGGCCAGTTTTAATGTAATGACTGAAGTGCAGAGAGCAGGGGGGAGGGGGAGAAAGAACGGGGGGGGGGGGGGGGAGGCAGAAAAGGGGGAGGAGAGAGATGCTTCCTGCCCCATTCTTGGTCATTAATCATCTTTTGGAAGCTAAATACAACAACTTTTATGTAATTCCATGCAGGGGGAAAAATCACACACCATTTTAGATAAACCTACTCCTGCCCCTGACGTGAACTCAGGGCACTAGCCTGTAGGCTCATTAACAGTATTTTCTTTACACTCTTGATACCTTTTAAGCTCCTAGCACACGGTTTAGAGATTCTGAAAATATAAAGGGTTAATCTATTATTTTACTGTGTGAATTTTTAATATGTAGCCCCTTAAGTGTAAAGGTAGGCTTCCTAAAGATTATTTAGAAAATATTAATTACAGAACTACAAAATGTGTCAGTCTGATTGGTGTTGTGTTATAATATTACTCTGACAAAGTGGCCTTTGGAGGCATTTTTAACTTCGGAAGACTACCCCATGATTTCTCAAATAATTATATCCCAAGTATCTCTGTAAAGTCTCTCAGTGAATATTAAACATTCAGATAGCTTCATTACTAGCAATTAAGATCCATATCTGTAAATATCCCCCAAAACCAATGAAAACATTTGTATCTCAGAAATCCCCAAGAGTAAAATTATAAGCAGATGAATCAGCACTGGTTTTGGAGATAAGCAGTGTTTCTCGAAGTATGGTCCAAGGAGCACAGACGCCGGAATCAGCCAGGCAGGGGCAGGCTGGTGGGAGGGCTGCTTGTTAAAAATAGATTCTGGGACACTATGTCAGACCTGAAAACTCAGGATCTCCAGGGATAGGGGCCATTAATCCACATTTTAAATACGATATCCAGGTAAGTCTTATATACCCTAATGCCTCTGAACCATTTAGCCACTTGAACCGACTCTTGCTCTCACAAAGCCATAAGAATAGGATTCTTACAGGTCATTGCATATATAATTAAAATAATCAAGTACTAAATATTTAAAATGAAAAAGGAGGCAAGGTGAAAGCTCTCCTCCATGACAGTCGGGCAGAACTCAGTGTGGCCTGCAGCCAGGAACAGGGGTATTCTCCACTACAAGCACAGTGTTCCCCATTACTTGTACATACAGTGAAGAGAGCAGTATCTTTCCTGTCCTTCAACTTGAAACACAGCATACTCTGTAAGAGTAATGCCATCCCTACATAAAGATTAAACGATGTGCTGGCATGTGATGACGGTTTCACCTAGTCTTTCTCAACATTGTGACTTTGCCACCACAATTAGGCAAAGTGGTTCTCAAACTTCATGTGCATTTAGAATCACCTGAAGAACTTGTTAAAACAGACTACTGGGCTCCAAGAATTTGCATTTCTAACAAGTAGCAGGTGATACTGGCACTGCTGGTCCAGAAACTACTACCAGCCGTGGGCAAACTACGGCCCGCTTGAAATGAATAAAACTAAAAAAAAAAAAAAAAGACCGTACCCTTTTATGTAATGATGTTTACTTTGAATTTATATTAGTTCACACAAACACTCCATCCATGCTTTTGTTCCGGCCCTCCGGTCCAGTTTAAGAACCCATTATGGCCCTCGAGTCAAAAAGTTTGCCCACCCCTGTAGACTCTGAGAATCATAGGCTTAATCTAACTATGGCCTCCTCTGAACCCGCACTCTGTACAATTCGCTGTGGAGCTCAATGATGCTAAACAATGGCTCCATCTGGCAAATGCTCTAACTGCATGCTGTAGGGCTTCTTGTGTAGGACTCTTGCTGCTCAGTATCTTTAAAAAGTTCCCATCCTTCAAAACTTGTAGTATGGGTGATAAACTTGTCTTTTCTTGGCAACTCCCTTCCTGTCCCCCCCCTGATTCCTGGCCTCTGTCTGACCCTACAGCCCCCACTTGCTACGCTGCATGGACAATCTTTCTGTCCCCTATAGGAAACTATATACTTAGGAAGGGCAAGAGGTCCCTCTGTTCCTGTCTTAGAGAACTACACTTCCTTTAGCACAGTGGTTCTCAACTTTGCCTGCGCATTAGAAGCACCTGGGAATCTTTTTAAAATCCTGATTTCTGGGCCTCATCCTCCGGAAATTCTGTTTCTTTGTTATGGGGTGAGGCCACAACATTAGTAACAAAGAAACAGAATTTCCGGAGGATGAGGCCCAGAAATCGGGATTTTTAAAAGATTCCCAGGTGCTTCTAATGTGCAGCCAAGGTTGAGAACCACTGCTTTAGCAGGAAATCAAGACAGGTGCCCACCAGTTAGCAATCTATCTGGTGATGTTAACAGGGCTAGAGCTGTGCAGACAGACTCAGTAAGGAGTACTGCATGAAGAGGCAAACTTAGCTCAAGGATAAAGTCAAAGATTCTTAGAGATATAGAAAGCATTAAGTTCTTAATATTTATATTCTGGTACTTTGTGGGAATAAATACAGATTTTTCCATTCAGATAAGTCCAGAATTTATACACTACAATTGGGTGCATCATTCTCTATAAATGGCTTTCAAATCCACCTCATCAAGATTTAAATTATATTCCCAGCATCAGGTTCTAAGTAGTTAAATAAACATGGATAGAGTTCATCCTTCCCAAGGAAAAAGGTTCCAACAAATTCCTAGAAAATGAAAAGCATTTGGGAGCAAAACCAAAAAAGGCATTTAATATAGCTTAAATATCTTTAGAAGATTTTCAAGAGCTCCATTATATTTTAAATTTGAACATATAGCCCTGGCCAGTGTGGCTCAGTTGGTCGCAGGTTTGATTCCTTGTCAGGGCACATGCCCACATTTTGGGTTCGATTCCAGATTGGGGTGCGTGCAGGAAGTAACTGATCGATGTCTCACTCTCGCATTAATGATCAATGTTTCTTTCCCCCTCTCCCATTTCTTTCTCTCTCTCTCAAATCAAAGAAAGTATGTCCTCAGGTGAAGATTATAAATAAATAACTTTGAATATATAACTGACAATTTGGGGGTCCATGTTAATTAGAAAGCTTTAAAGGTAAGGTTAAACAATTTATTTTTCTTTGAGATTTTACTATATGCTTAAGAAAAAGGTATAAACCTGAAAAATGAATACAGAACTACACCAATAGGGAAGGATGTTTTGAAATTGTTATTCATAAGCTGGTTAAATGTTGCAAATACTGCATAACATTAATAATTTACCATGTAGAATAAAATATATGACTTTTTGAAATTATTGTAAGAAAATGACTAAACACTACATGTACTGTATTTCCAGAACGTAAAGCTCTCTCTTTATTAGCAAATATGTTAAGCCATGTTCCGAATCAAAGAGATTTGTTACAAATGATAGTCCAGGTCCTTGGGCATCCATTGGCCCAATGTGACCACTGAAGAATCAGGTTTGTCAGGTACTGAGTGCGGTTGCAGACTGAGCATGCAGATCGCTTAGTGTCACCTACCACTAGAGAGTCAGCGATGGGATGTGCTGCTGCCTTATAAAGTGCAGCTTCTTTGACAAAATACTGTCTTCTGACACATTTTCGTATTTAGTATGAATGTCCGTTTTCATGGCTGGAAAAAGCAACCCATTTCTCCTTTGAGGTGCTAGATCCTAAACACCAAAACAAATCAGGTCTACATGAAACATTGGTTATCACTCCTTATTGAGGTAATAAATTAATCTTTTTCTTAGAAATCCTCATACTTAAGTACAGAAATAAGGTTACAAAATATCATTGCTAATCACCAATAGGGAATATAGCTATCACAGGGTATTCCTTGATAAAAGCTGGTTTTTATGCTATCCCAAATAAATCAGCTCCCACAAAATAATTTGTATGAGAAGCAAGTAAAAATATCAAGGCCACCCACTTACTTCCCATTTTGCAATGACAACACCTGTGATATAACAAAACCTAGATCAACTTGTATCTGTGGATATTTTTTTAATGCTCTGTTAGAACCCATTCTTCATTGGGTTCTTTCAGCCTTATTTTTGGAGCAGTAACACAAATTACCATGCCCTCCTTAAAACTCTCTCCTCTTTTGGTATTTGTAATACCATGACCACCTCTCTGCCTTCCCACCTCTTTAGCCTTTCCTTTTCCCACTTCTTAGATGCTGGTGTATCCTGTCGCTCTACCTTCAATCTGTCTCACTTGTCTATGCAATCCGTGCTCTGTCCATTTTAAATTCATACCCTGCTCTGATCGCTCCTAAGTTTTTCTAGTGAATGACAGTACCATCCACCCAGCTACCCAAGATAGAACCCTGGGATCATCCCAGAGTTCTTACCTTCACCTACACATAAACAACTGCAAAGTCCTATCAATTTACACTATCTCTTGGATCCACCATATCAGGTCATTCTCTGCAACCTATCTAATTCAGGTCATTATCTCTCACCCAGAACATACCATTATAAGAAGAATGATAATTGAGTACATATGAGTAAAACAACTTGGGAGTCCACTCTTACAAATAAGGATGCTACACAAATATGAGGTATGATTCAAAAGAACAGAACACTGGTATTCTTTTTGTAAAAAAAAAAAAAAAAAAGATTATAACATTGTATGTATATCGGCAAATCATTTACTCATCCCAGGCTTTAGACTCCCAAGTGCTGCATGAAGAGTAAAAGAGATATATCAAAGGATCCTTTCAACCGTAGCATTCATTCTATAGCTCTATTTCTACCAGACATTGTTCAAACAGTTCACGCCTTCAGATACGCACCAAACTTGCTACATACACAAGATACTATTGGTGCCAAAAGAGGCAGATATGTCTCCTTTGCTGCCAAAATGTATCAAGCATATCCTTATTCCCATCAGTTTCAAAAATTAAACCTTCAGTTGCAAGTGTCAAAAAAAAATAAAATGTAAACAAACAAAAAAAAAAGCCAGGGAAAATCATAATGAAATTGTTTTCAAAACAATTTCTTTGGAAATCAAACAACACAGAGTAATGTAACGGCAAAGTGAGTGTGCCATAAACTATTGTGACAGTCAATAACAACATCATGAACAAAAAGCTCTTTCTATCCACAGAACAGTAGTGTGGGAAGCATACAATATTCTAAAAGTCAAACACCCACACAACATATATGCAATATGAGATGATAAAAAGCTTCAGGATCTGTTTTTCAAAGACGAGGCTCTCAGAGAAAGGTGGTATGAACTAAGCTGTGAAAATGCAGCCTGGATCTAATATGCAATATCAACCCCAATCAAACGAGAGGCACCTGTAACCCTTTTGACGGCTTGGGTTCAGTTGCTCTTCCATTGCCTACTAAGAAGTAATGTTCCGTTTCAAAGATCATATGAAAGGAGAGGATAGAGGAAGAATGTGGGAGGCAAAACAATTTACATTGCAAAGCTGATACTGGTCTAGGGGTCAACTCAAAACTTAGGGTAAACCAACTCTGGAGCCACACAGCATGGGTTCAAATCTCAATCTTTAACAAAACCCTCACAGGAGGATATGTTTTTACTGGTTTTAATGAGAGGGGAAGGGAGAGAGAGTGAGGGAGAGAAAGGCATTTTGTTCATACTTCAATAACAATGTTATTCCAGTTGATATTTCCATTCCTATCCTCCAGTGGCTCACAGTTAAATCAAATCACCAAGTGTTAAATTCATACCACATGTAATGAGAAGTATAAAGAGTCATAATTCACACAAAAACAGACATATAGATTCATGGAACAGAATAGAGAGCCCAGCAATAAACCCACACATACAGAGTGTCCCCCCAAAATGTATATACCCCATGTCTGTAGATTCTATTACATTTTGAAAATGAACTGTATTTTAATAAATACTGCCTTTAAATTATTCAAAGTGTGTATACATTTTTGGGACACCCTGTATATAGTCAATTAACTCATGACAAAGGAGTCAAGACTATACATGGGGAAAGGTCAGTCTCTTCAATAAACGATGCTGGGAAAACTGGACAGCCAAAAGCAAAAGAACTAACATGGACCCCTATTTTACTCATACAAAAACTTATTCAAAATAAAGGCTTTAACATAAGACCTGAAGAAACCATGAAACTCCTAGAAGAAAACATATGTGGTCAACTCCTTGGCACAGGCCTAGGCCATAATTTTTTAAAACTGAGACCAAAAGCAACAAAAGCAAAAACAAACAAGTGGGACTACTCAAACTAAAAAGCTCTGCACAGCAAAAAAAAAAAAAAAAAAAAAAAAAATCAATAAAATAAAAAAGCAACCTATTGAATGGGATAAAATATTTGCAAATCATATATCTGAGAAGGATTTATTATCCAAAATATATGAAGAACACATACAAGTCAAAAGCAAAAAATCTGGTTAAAAATGGGCAGGTCTCAACAAATATTTTTCCAAAGAAGACATATAGATTGTCACCAGGTACATGAAAAGATGCCCCAAATCACTAATCATCAGGGGAAATGCAAATCAAAGCCACAGTGAACTATCACCTCACACCTGTTAGGATGATTAATATCAAAAGACTAGAAATAATAGGTGCTGCTGAGGATGTGGAGAAAAGGGAACCTTGGGCACTGTTGGTGCAGCCACTATGGAAAATAGTATGGAGGTTCCTCATAAAATTAAAAATACAACTACCATATGATCTAGCAATTCCACTTGTGTATATTTATCCAAAGAACAGGAAATATTGCCATTTGCAACAACATGGATGGACCTCAAGGGAATTATGCTAAGTGAAATAAGACAGAGAAAGACTTATACCATATGGTCTCTCTTATATGTGGAACCAAAAAATAATTAAAAAAAAAAAAAAAGCAAGCTCATAGATTGGTGGCAACCAGTGGCAGGTGAAGAGGGCTAGAAGAAATGGGTAAAATGTTGCTTTTTAATTTTTAGTTTAAATAAATTTAAAAATAAATAAAGGAAAATTTTAAAAAGCATAATTCAATATGCATCAAAAAATATCTTATGGTATACATATACAATAGAATATTATTGAGCCATAAAAAGAAATAAAATTCTGATACATGCTACAACATGGATGAACCTTGAAAACATGCTAAGTGAAATAAACCAGACACAAAAGGATAGTGCATGATTCCACCTATATGAGGTACCTAAAATAGGGAAATTTGGGGACAGAAAGTAGAAAACAGGTTAACAGGGGCTAGAGCGTGGAGGAGGTGGGGGGAATGGGGATTTATTATTTAACTAGAGGCCCAATGCATGAAATTCATGCAAGAGTAGGCCTTTCTTCCCCCAGCTGCTGGCACCAGCTTCCCTCTGGCACCCAGAACCGGGGCTTCCCTCTGGCCACCAACAGGCACCCAGGACCCGGGCTTCCCTCTGGCCACCAACAGGCACCCAGGACCCAGGCTTCCCTCACAGCCCCAGCTTCGTCCGAAAGGTCATCTGGTCTAATTAGCATATTACGCTTTTATTATTATAGATGGGTACAGAGTGTCTGCTTGGGATAATTAAAAAATTTGTAAGTGGAAGATAGTGATACTTAAGCAACATTATGAATGTGCTTAATGCCAGTGAACTGCACACTTAAAAATGGTTGAAATATGACTGGGCAGCATGGCTCGGTGGTTGAGCATCGACCTATGAACCAGGAGGTCACGATTCGATTCTGGTCAGGGCACATGCCCAGGTTGCAGGCTCGATCCCCAGTAGGGGGCAAGCGGGAGGCAGCCAATCAATGATTTTCTCTCATCATTGATGTTTCTATCTCTCCCTCTCCCTTCCTCTCTGAAATCAATAAAAAATACTTTAAAAAATATATATATAGCCTATATTTCAACAGGAAGTTTTAGCATGAGTATCAGCCTTAATGGTCTTAAAATAAAGGACATATCACTTACTCTCAAGTTCCTAACTATGGACACCAAATGAGTCAGTATTAACTCTTAGCTGGCCTTAGTTTAAAATACACTCCTGAAATGGGTACATACTTTGCAAATTTCATAAGGAACATTATTTCACTTTGTTGATAACATCCTTTTTTTTTTTTGGCTCCTTGAAGGGAAAGAGAAAGAGAACTATACTGAAGAGATACCTTTATGAATGGCCTATGCATAATGGAGGGTTTATAAAGAGGTACTTATCCACATAGGATCATGACCACATGAGTACAAAAGTACACCTGTGCAGGGCACCACAAATGGATATGTAAAAAAGTGACATTCGATTCAAAAGTAGAGAGGGTTTCATGTATTGGTAAACCATAATTTAAACCATGGAAATATAACACAAATTCAAAACAGAAATTAAAAGTCCATTATTTTGATACATATAATAAAGTAACATATTTGGATATTTACTCCAAACACCCAAGAAAAAGTCTTACTGCAGTACAAAAACAATAAACGTGAACTTAATAAATTAATATTTTCCTAAAACGGCTTAGGGTAAGGGATTCAAGTTAGGATTATTTAATTCTCTAGCAAACTAGTAATTACAATATATCAACTATCACTCAAGGAATAACAATTTCCAAAGAGGTAGAATGCAATATTCAAAGAACTTAAGGTCAAAACTAGACTAATAATAACAGAGTGGGGCAAAAGTATGTTTACAGTTTTTTGTATGAAAAAAATACAATAATCCATAAGTAATAATATAAGATAAACTGTTTTGCACTCACAACTGTATTTGCTAATACCCCACCCTGTATTAGCAAACACTTATATGGCTCTTACAATAAGCCTGGTTTATTCTAAGCTCTTTACATATACTAACTCATTTTATCCTCACAACAATTTGTGAGAAAAGTATTACTATTCCTATTCCATAAGTAAAGAAACTGAGGTGTAGAGGGGTCAACTACTTTGACCTGGCCCACTATCTTGCTATGTACTTGGTTGAGCTAGGACTTGAATCCCGGAAGTGTAGTTCCCCAGTTCCTGCTTTTAATTACAATGGTTACTATCTCTTGTTGACATTAGGATGGACAACATAAAATACAGGCAAACTCAAAATACAAAACAATTTGTGAGTCAAATATAATAAAAGGTTTGAGGAAATCATCATAATACACAGTAAGTGGCATTCATAATGACTGCTCTGAGATAGGGAAAATTAAAATGTTTAGTATATTCAGTGTTTAAGAAGGAATTGTTTAGTACAGTGGTCGGCAAACTGCGGCCCCTTGAGTGTGGCTCTTCCACAAAATACCACGTGCGGGAGCGCATGTACAGTGCGATTGAAACTTCGTGGCCACACTCAAGGGGCCAAAGAGCTGCATGTGGCTCGCGAGCCACAGTTTGCCGACCACTGGTTTAGAACAACAGAAATTTCTCTATCCAAAACAGTAAAAGTATAATTTTCATTTCTAAAGGGGTAAAACTTTCAACTATCTATAGTTACTCATTCCCTGAAGGCGCCAAACAAAAGGGTTATACTGAGCAATCTTATTTGCCATTTAGCTCATTCTTAAGGATGGTCTGTGTGCATGTGCGCGCGCATGTATGTGTGTAGAAAGATCATAAATTAAGTTTTCCAGGTTTGAATTCCAGATATGAGAACTTAATACTAAAGGTATTAGAAAGGAAACCTGAACTTAAAGCTTGGGTCCACCATTTAGTTACTATGAATGTTTGGCAATTTTTTCACATAACTGAGTCTCAGTTTCCTTCTCTGTAAATTGAGGATAATTCCTAGCTCCCAATGTGAGCAAAGGAGAAAACGCACGCAAAGTGTTGAACACAGTGGAATATAGCAGCAGACAGTCAACAATGAGTGACTACTATTATTCTCTAAACTTATTCTTTTTTGTCCCCCAAGAATAACAACCAAAATGTATCAACTAGCAAGTCACTTGGTAGGCTTCGCAGAATTATATGAAGTACAATATGCCCTATTAAAAAATGGAACATACTAAAAGTACAAGAAAATACAAGCCACCAATGAGATAAAAGATTTCGGAATCCTTCTCCTCCCATATCTTTTCTGGTTGGTTTTGTAATAGCCCATATTCCTTTATCAACAATATGAATATGTACTGTTGGGTTTTGTTTGTTTTGCGGTCCACACATTCCTCCTGGGGTTCTCTTGTTTATTTTGATGGGTTACCTTTGCAACAGTGGTTATCTTTGCTTGGAAACCGAAAAGAAACCCAGGAACCAGGAGCATCTGTTAATGAAATGCTAACACTGTGTCATCCACCTCAACAGGTGATTGGCTCCCAGGTGGGTCATTTGCTATCAGGGCGGGTTCTCACATGGCTGCGCCGCCCCTGAGCCAACAAACACCTGCTTTACTGAGCACAGGGCCACCCTGACAGCGAACGGATGCTCTCGGCACAACAACACTCAAAACGTGGCGCTCCCAGTGAGCACCCTGGGGCGGGCACGGTGTGGCGGTGGCTGCAGGCGGAGATGAACAGGATCGGAAACTGTTCCGCCTCCTTCAACAAGGCAAGGCTGGAGGTGCACCTGCGGGCTGGGGGCGGAGGGGCTGGGTGAGACGGGCCTGGAGGCGCGAGGACCGAGGCGGCAGCTGCAGGCTGAGGGAGGGTGTGTGCCGGCGGGGGAGCCGGAGCCCATCACCTCCTGAGAGCGGAGGGGGACAGGACTGGCCGCTCATTCCGGTCCCCAGGACCGGCTCAGCCTCTAGGCGCCTGGGGCGAATGAGAGAGAATGGGGACCCCGACACCCAAGAAAGACAGAGCAGGGCGGGCTCCCGGTCGCCTTCACCACGGGATGCGACGGCCCCCGCCGCCATCCCCGCGCGGGAGACGCAGAAACCGTGGACCCAACCGGGAGCGCGCAGGTTACCTGTCTCAGCTGCCTGCCCAAGGGTCTCCACTTCCGCAGACTCGGGGTTACTACGGGCTACGGGGCACGCGCCGGTGACGTCATCCACGCGCGCCCGGCCTCAGCTGGCCCGCCCCGCCCCCCGGGAAGAGCAGATCCGGGCCGCGGGCTGAGGAGTCTGCGCAGGCGCGGACCGGGACCACGCCAACAGCTGGGCGGGATTGGTTTTTCCTAGTGTTGCCCTGCTACCCGACAAACTACTCCTAATTGCAAAATATTGTTACGTAAGAAAAAACAAGTTATTGAAATACAAAAGTGCACTTTTTATTCCGTTTTTTTTGTTGTTTTTTTGTTTGTTGTTTGTTGTTGTTTTTTTTACTCCACCTCTGCCAGGCAAGCCCTGGTGCAGAATCTGGCATTCAGCGGTGAACGGAACAGACACTGTGCCCAGCTAATGGAGATGACTTTCTAGTTGAGGAAGCAAACACTGTGTCTCGAAACAAATGCGTATGCCCTCTAGAGATGATAGTGTGTGGAAGAAAAATAAGTTGCTGCAAAACTAAAGGAGAGTGGGTGCCCCTTTAGTTTGAGAAGCCAAGGAAGTCCCCTCTGAAAAGGCCCATGAGGAGAGAAGAAGCCAGCTCCATAAAGATCTGAGGGAACAGGAAATAAGAGAAGAATCTACAAGCAGTAGCAAAAACTTGCTATTTGTTCCATTCTAGAGAGAAGTTATATGTTCCTAAGCATCTGTGGGATTCAACTTGACTGAAGGTCTTACAAAAGTCACTGGATTTTTCTAATTCTATCACTGCCAATAATAGCAATGTTTTAAGGATTCTGATTTTAAATCCCACTTAAAATATAAACACTTCCATAAAAGGGTGGATAAACACTGATCTCTTGTCTCCTAACAAAGGTTACCACTGGCTGGATGCTTGTAGTTGCAGGAAATCTGGTTTCAAGTGTGTAAGGGAATTTGTTATAAAAATACAGTACTGACTCACTTAGTCCAACGGCAGGGAGGCAGTGGGGTCAGAGGAACCATGGGAACCCTGCAGAATCTCTCTTCTCCTCTCTCTTTTGTTTTCAAGCATTTCTGTTTCATTCTTTTCTCTTTTTCTAGATCTACTTCCTCTGAATATCTAGCCATGCAATGGATTAAAATAGTCATCTCAGAATACTCAAGTTTGTATCTCTCCCTCCTAAGAGATACTAGATCTCCCAATTCCAAATTACTGAGAGAAGGAATATGATTAAGGCCATTTTAGGTCAATTGTCCACCACTACCAATCCAGCCATGGCGGGAGAGGTGGGGCGGTCAAGTCACAAAAAGGACTGGGGGTGGGTGATTCTCAAATAGAATGTCTTATTGCCAGGAGTGTGAGAATATGAAGTAAAGCCCTGTGCTAATCATGCAAATATTCTAGACACCTGACTCATGGTAATTGTTGGCCGATCATAGAGCAATACGAAAACGTTGGTTTACAGATTTACAAAGATAAATCTTGACAACTCAACAGTACTGCTGCCTCCTACCCTCTTCTGCATCCTTGGAAAAGCTTAATAAAAATCTGCAGATTACCAGATGAGACCCCAACTTAAATTGCCTGCATACCCCTTGGTTATGTATAGCTGTGACGTTTGGTGGAAGTAAGAATGACCACAGCACAAAAAATTACAGTAAGTGCTCATTTACTACTGCTGCCAGAAAACTAATATAATTAATTACACCATGGAGGTCTATCAAGACTACTGTTTTGGGATATTTTGATGTTGTTTCTCACGAAATTAAGTCTCTTTTAAGTTGCTGTGGGTGAAGAAGAAACTTTCTTCTACTCTCAATGTTCTTTCCGCTATTCTAACCACTGAATTTACATGAGACAGATTAATAAGAGAAAATTACCAAATTTAATTACATACATATGTATGAGAGCCCCACATACATGAGAGAGTCAAATACCCCATATACATGAGAGATTCATAGAGAGAAAGGGGAAATTACATATATATGACATTCTGAGCTAAGGGTCACCTTGAGGCTTCAGAGGGGCGAGGAAGGTTACTGCAGGACAATAAAGAAAAGCAGATGTTCAGTCATTAGTAGTTTGCCCTGCCATATAGTTAGGTCAAAAAGTGTTATCTCTAATCATCTCTTGGGCAAGTCTCCTAATTCAAACTCTTCTAGGTAGTTAAGGGCAGGCAGAAGTTTCTCTTGAGCCTGCATGGCATCAGTTGCCTTTAGCTCAAAACAATCTGCATAGCACATATATGTTTAGCCTTTTCAGACAAAGGAGCCCTATGATAAAGTTGCATGTGGGACAACATGAACATTCCTCGAAGTTCTAATCATCTATAATAATAAAAGGGTAATATGCTAATGAACCGGATGTCCTTCCAGATGACCTTCCGGACGAAGCCCGGGCTGTGAGGGAAGCCCAGGTCCCGGGTGCCAGCAGGCAACCGGGAGAAGGAAGGCCTACTCTTGCACAAATTTCATGCATCGGGCCTCTAATACACACACACACACACACACACACACACAGAGTAGGTCCTCGGGTTACGTCAGAGATCCGTTCCTATGGCATGAAGTAACGTTATTTTAGCCATAAGTCAGAACCCACCTACATAAGCACCTATGTCACTCACATGGAGCACATACACAAACCAGCAGTCAGACATCCCTCTCACAATCCGGGACCGCTGGGTCCTAACCACTTGCCTACCTGCCTGCCTGATTACCCCTAACCACCTCTGCCTGCCAGCCTGATGCCCCTAACAGCTCCCCTGCTGGCCTGATTGCCCCCTAACTGCTCCCCTGCCAGCCTGATCACCCCCTAACTGAGCCTTGGGCGACTGGGCAGCCACCATCCCCAGCTTGCCTGAACTCGCAGCTGCCATCCCCAGCTTTCCTGAGCCTCGGGCGGGCCCTGGGCAGCAGCAGCCGCCATCCATGGCTTGCCTGAGCCACGGCTTTGTCCAGAAGGACGTCCGAATGGTCATCCAGAATACGTCCAGTCTAATTAGCATACTTCCCTTTTATTAGTATAGCTGTCACCCCCAATAAATTCAATGAAAAAGAAAAACACATAAAATAAAATGCATTTTCCTATTAAGTGGGTGGTGGAGTGGAAGATGGTCTTTTTCCTGAGAGCAGTGAGAAACGATTGAAGAATTTTAAGCAGGGGAATGACACAATTACATTTACCTCACAGCCGTTTTATCTGTACAGCAGTTCTGTAAGGTAAGTACAATGGCAGCCTCATGGAGCTAGCTTGCGGGAAGTTTGACAACCCTGTATTTTCCATCAGCCATCCCACACAAACATGCATTCTTGTAAGACAAAAAGAATAGCGTGTTTACTATGGAAATGGCCCTTCTAGACAAGTCCTTAAGCACTTCTTCCTAACACCTCTGGGTCTGGACCTGCCACTAAGTGTGTACCATTATTATTGTTCCGGAGGAAGAAATTGAGGTTTAGAAGGATTAACTAACTTGTCCATGACCAAACAACTAGTGAGTTTCAGAGTAAGGATCTAAACCAAATCTGAGCAGAGTTCTTGTAACAGGCATGGCCAGTGTTCCTCCCATATCCCCTTGGCCCACCGGGGAGGTCACCTGCAGATGGTTTCTCAACGTGCCTACTGGCTTCCTGCAGATCTCTGTGTGGGCCTTCTCCGGCCACTGGCATCCACTTGACCTGTGCCCAGGGATGTAACCTCAAAGAGGTGACACTCCGTCGTAAGGACAGGAACTGGGAAACAGCCCAGCCTCTTCGCGCCTCCCTCAGATTCTGAGTTATGCTCCACAAAGTCAGACGGTGCCCAGCAGAAACGAGACTCGGCTGCCCACAGAGGTAACCTGACCATTAATTTATCCTTTATTGGCTTTCCTCCCTGCCCCAGTTCCCCTCCCTAACTCTCACTCAGTGCTTCCTGGGATCAACTTTTATATAAATTACTTACACCTAAACCTTTGTCGCAGGGTCTGCTTTTGGGAGAACCCAAACTAAGACAGCTCTTAACCAGTAGTCTACTGTATCTCTTCATAGCAGTTGCAGAATTTCCAAAAAATTTTCTTATTATAAGATCAACTAATGAGCATTTAATGGGTACATGGCTCTCCACCCGTGGGTGCAGAGGAGCCATTTATGACACCAATTCAGGCCATTACTTTGGAAAGAAGGGGACAACTCCAAAGAGGAAAATGAATAAATAAATGATGGAAAGAGAAAGATGACAATTTTGTATGTAGGTGGCCCTGTACGGGATTATGATAGAGCAATAGCACTTATTTCCTAATATATTACTCTTCACTCTGATTCCAAGATATTAAATGTCTCCACCAGGGAAAGTAATGTCATGCTATTAAGAAATAATAATATACAACTATTGGATGACATTGCCTTATTAATTGTAGTTCTATCTCAGTTGAATACAAATGCTCTTCAGTGTTTGGATGACTTATCAAGATATGAAATAAAGCTTGCCAAATTGCTAGCTAGCTACAGTCATAAATAATGTCACCATCTTTTACTTCACATTTTCCTCTTATAAGGCCACATATTGGCAAACTTGTCATGGGTAGACTTTATGTCTCAAATTATAGTTGAGCATGAACTCTAATCTTTAAAAGTGGTTTAGGGCCCTAACCGGTTTGGCTCAGTGGATAGAGCATCGACCTGTGGACTGAGAGGTCCCAGGTTCGATTCCGGTCAAGGGCATGTACCTTGGTTGCAGGCACATCCCCAGTGGGGAGTGTGCAAGAGGCAGCTGGTTGATGTTTCTTTCTCATTGATGTTTCTGACTCTCTGTCCCTCTCCCTTCCTCTCTGTGGAAAATCAATAAAATATATTTTTAAAAAATAAATAAATAAAAGTGGTTTAGGTCTCATGGCTTTTCTAAAAGTATAAGTCCAATCATGTGATATAGAATCCAACAGGAATCGTTCATAAGGCTTGCAAATCTACTTTTCTTTTCTAGCCACAGTGAGGGTGGCTTTAGCTGTCCTAAGAGGAAATGGCAGATGACTTGGCTTTAGCCACGCCAACTCCCAGAAGGAGTGGAGTTTACTTCACAGCTGATTGAAGACACTTTGACTAATCCAGTCCTCAATTTCCACTGATGTCTGACCTTTGTGAAAACAAGCCCCACGGCTTTCATTAGGAATAGCATTTGTATAATTCTGTCTATGTGTGAGCACAGGGAACTCTAGAATGTCCTGGCATATTGCCACCATTCCTAGTGTGCTGGAGGTCCTAGTTCTGAGGAGCTGCCACGCAAGCCAAGGAGTTCAACTCATTGGAATTCTCTGAATATTGGGTAGTTTTTTGAAGGACTTAGAAGTGGAAGACAACTTTTGTCACCTAAAACTACCCCCAAATACCAATAGTACTAGGTAAGAGAGTCTTTGTATTTTTTTACATTTATTTTTCAATTACATGTTGACATACAATATTATAGTAGTTTCAGGTGTACAACACAGAGATTAGACATTTATATAACTTATGAAGTGATCTCCCTGAGAAGTGAAAGAGGGTCTTTTGGAAGTTAGTGTCCCATGAACATCTGGATCACTTGCAAGCATTCTGGGGAGACTTTTTCTGAAATCACTTTCTTTATATTGCAGCAAACCTAGGATTAAACTAGGTGTTCTGGTATCACAATAGAAGTATGGCATGAAAGGTGGGGTGGGATGCAGGCACAAAGTCACAGGCTCAGTGGTTCAAAGCCCATCTATCCAAGCTCTCCTAGATGTCCCAAATCGTTTGGATCAAGAGGTAATGGTAGAACAGAGACAGAGACAATTCGTGAATACCCTTGGGAGGTAGAGGCATTGAGAGACTGCAGGGGAGAATCCTGTTGACATCATAGTCAATGAATCAACATTTCCAAGAAAAAACTATAAGCAATGATGGTTCAAATTTCAAAACAGCTGAAGAAGAATGAATAACTGTGCAATGTGCAATGAAAACCTGTATAGGTGACAATAGACACCAACAAATCAATATAAAAGGAGAAGTGGAACAGGAGCTAGGTAGACAGCAAGACTGTCACCACCAACTCAACACATATCCAACTTGCAGCGTTATTTTTCTACTAGAGGCCTGAAGCACAAAATCTGTGCAAAGGGCTTGGCCCTCACAGCTCCTCGCAGCCTCGGCTTCATCTGGAAGGTCATCTGGACGATCATTCTGCTATTCGGTCTAATTAGCATATGAGCTCTTTATTATATAGGATTTGATGCAAATCTGCAATTTTTGTATTGTTGTAGACTAAATAAATCAGTGACTAACATTTCCATAAACTTGGTTTGGTATTTCGTTTTTTGACAATACCATCATGCTTTCAATAGTTACAAAAGCAATCTCCCCTCTGCTCTGAAGCTGCCTAAGAGAAGCGTTCTCTACATTTCCCCTCAACCCTCAAAATAACATGCTTACCAGCCACTATTTAAACAGCTTTATCAAGGGATAATTGACATACAATTAAGCTGCACATATTTAAAGTATAAAATAGAATAATTTTTGCTATGTATACTAGTACACTTGTGGCATCTTAACATCACTCCAGAAATTTTTTTCTTGTTCCTTTGGAATCCTTCTTTCTCACTCTTCCCCATCCTAGGCAACCACTGACCTTTTTCTGTCCCTATAGGGTAGGCTGCATTTTCTAGAATTCTATATAAATTCAATCCTACAATATGTATTCCTTTTTTAAAACATATTTTTATTTCTTTCAGAGAGGGAGGGAGTGGGAGAGAAAGCATCAATGATGAGAAAGAATCATTGATCGGCTGCCTCCTGCATGCCCCACCACTGCAGATTCAACCTGCAACCTGGGCATGTGCCCTGACTGGAAATCGAACCGTGAACTCCTGATTCATAGGTTGATGCTCAACCACTGAGCTACACTAGCTGGGTTGTATTCATTTTAATATAGCTTCTTTGACAACATGATTATTTTGATATTCGTCCATGTGGTAGTGTACATCAGTAGTTCATTCTTTTTTATTGCTAAATGAAGTCTATTGTATGGATATACCACACTCTGTTTATCTGTTCACCTATTGATGGATATTTGGGTTGCTTGCAGTTTGGGGCTATTATAAATAAGGCTGTTATAAACATTCAAATACAAGTCTTTCTGTGACATAGGCTTTCTTTTCTCTCGGGAATGGCTGTATCATGTTTAACTTTTTAATGAATTGCTAAACCGTTCCCCAGTGTGGTTGTGCCATTTTAAATGCTCGCCAACAGTGCATGAGTTCCAGTTTCTCCACATTCTTGCCAATGTTTTGCATGGTCAGTCTTTTTCATTCTAGTGATTTTAGTAAATTTGTAGAGGTATCATGTTGTAATTTTAACTTGCATCTTCCTAATGACTAGTGATATCAAGCATCTTTTCATGTGCTTATTTGATACCCATATAGCTTCTTTATTAAAGTATCTGATGAAATCTTTTGTCCTTTTTCTATTGGATTATCTTATTACTTAGTTTTGAGAATTCTTTGTATATTCTGTGTATGTCTTTATCATATATATGCTATAAAAATATTTCTCCAGTATGTGACTGGTCTTTTCATTATTTTAAAGTATTTTTCAAATTGCATAAGTTCTTAATTTTGGTAAAGTCCAATTTGTCAATTTTATTTTGCTTATAGATCATGCTGTTGAGGTTGTATCTAAGCAATCTTTGTCTGGTCAAAGAGATTTTAGCCTATGCCTTCTGGAAGCTTTATTGTTTTAGGCTTTCTATTTAAGTCTAAGATATATTTGAACTTAATTTTTGTAAATGGTGGGAGGTATGGATTGAAATTTGGAATTCTTTTTATGAATATGGATATTCAATTGGTCCAACATTTATAATATAATAACTTCCTGGGTGATTTCGATACTGTTGGTCTGTGCGGTCATACTTTGAGTTACACTGTAATGAAATGTATGCAAATAATTAAAGATATGCACGTGAAAAAAAAAACAAGAAAAATCTTAATTCTTTTTTTTTTTATTAAATTTTTAATTAAATCTTTATTGTTCAGATTACATTTGTTCCTCTTCCCCCCCCCCCCCATAGCTCCCCTCCTCCCAGTTCCCGCCCCACCCTCCGCCTTCACTCCCCACCCACTGTCCTCATCCATAGGTGCATGATTTTTGTCCAGTCTCTTCCCACATCTCCCACTCCCCTTTCCCCCCAAGAATAGTCAGTCCCTTCCCTTTCTATGTCCCTGATTCATTATAATCACCAGTTCATTCTGTACATCAGATTATTTATTCACTTGATTCTTAGATTCACTTGTTGATAGATGCATGTTTGTTGTTCATAATTTGTATCTTTACCTTTTTCTTCTTCTTCCTCTTCTTAAAGGATACCTTTCAGCATTTCGTCTAATACTGGTTTAGTGGTGATGAACTCCTTTAGCTTTTCCTTATCTGTGAAGCTCTTTATCTGACCTTCAATTCTGAATGATAGCTTTGCTGGATAAAGTAATCTTGGTTGTACATTCTTGGCATTCATCACTTTGAATATTTCTTGCCATTCCCTTCTGGCCTGCAACGTTTCTGTTGAGAAATCAGCTGACAGTTGTATGGGTACTCCCTTGTAGGTAATTGACTTTCTTTCTCTTGCTGCTTTTAAGAGTCTCTCTTTGTCTTTTGCTCTTGGCATTTTAATTATGATGTGTCTTGGTGTGGTCCTCTTTGGATTCCTTTTGTTTGGGGTTCTCTGCGCTTCTTGGACCTGTAAGTCTATTTCTTTCACCAGGTGGGGGAAGTTTTCTGTCATTATTTCTTCAAATAGGTTTTCAATATCTTGCTGTCTCTCATCTTCTGGCACCCCTATAATTCTGATATGAGTGCGCTTGAAGCTGTCCCAGAGGCTCCTTACACTATCTTCATATTTTCGGATTCTTTTTTCATTTTGCTTTTCCGGTTGGGTGTTTTTTGCTTCTTCGCATTTCAAATCTTTGACTTGATTCTTGCGCTCCTCTGGTCTGCTGTTGGGTGTCTGTATAATATTCTTTATTTCATCAGTGAATGCTTAATTTCTAGTTGGTTCTTTATCACAACATTGACGGTCTCATTAGTTTTCTTGAGGCTCTCATCAAGTTTATCGGCAGCTTCTAGCACATTATTGAAAGCCCTCAAAATTGCGTTTTTTAGCTCTATATCCTCCATTTCTGTCATGTTTTTTTGTCTCCGCATTTTTTATGCTTTCTTGATGCACCCCCTAGTGGTCTTTGTGCGCAGTCTTGTTCTAGTTAAGCCTTGATTGTTGTAGTTAATACTAGAGGGATTTGACCACCAGGCCAACTGGCTGTGAGAATCAGCTGTGTCTGCCGTGGGAAAACTTCTGTCCTCTGGAGAGGTGCTAATCTAGCCTTTGCCTGAGGCTATCCAGCAAATGGCTCTGCGCAGGGCTTGGGCGGGGCGGGTCGCAGAGGATCAACAGGGTGGGTGGAGGGAGCAGTTATGGCTGCTCTCAGTCCCGTTCCCAGAGGCTCTGCTTCTCAGAACCCCAGCAACCGCTGCAAACCTCGGAGAGAAAGCTGCCCTCACGTTCCGACTGATGCCAGACAATCCCGCTTCTCCCGTTTGAGTCTGGGTCCCTAGAGACTCGCCCGGATCTGGAGCTCAGAGTCTGAGACTCCCTCCTGATTGAAAAAGACAACCGCGCCCTCAGCCACCAGCCCGCTCTGCGCTCGCACCTCCGCACCTTTGTATTTTCCACACTGCGCCTCCTCTGAGCCTCGGTATGCTGTTCTCTCTCCTTCTAGTTGAAGAATCTCTCCTCAGCCAGCTTTCCTGTGGTTCTGGGTGATGTCCATTCCGCTTTTAGTTGTATTTTTGAAGTGGTTGTTTGCAGCAGCAATCTCCGGTGTTTACCCATGCCGCCATCTTGGTTCGGTTCTCTAAAATTTTCCAAAAATCTTAATTCTAAAAAAATGAATAAACGAAAGGAAATTTAATCATGTTACTTGGCTCTGTAGTTAGTAAATGTACAGATGTTTTGGTGTATTCCAGCTGCTATGACAAAATGCCATAGACCGGGTGGTTTAAGCAACAGGTATTTGTTTCTCACACTTCTGGAGGCTGAGAAATCCAAGATAAAGTTACCAACAAAGTCTGTTCCTGGTGAGGACTCTCTTTCTGGCCTGCAGACAGCTGCTTTCTCACTCTGTCTTCATACGGCAGAAAGAGAAAGAAAAAGAGAGAGCTCTGGTCTCTCTTTTCTTGTAAGGGTACTAATCCCATTATGAGGGCAAAAGATTTCAACAGATACTTCAATGACCTCCAATGACCTCATCTAATTACTATCTAAAGCAGTCATGGCGAACCTATGACACGCGTGTCAGAGGTGACAGGCGAACTCATTTTTTTTTGGTTGATTTTTCTTTGTTAAATGGCATTTAAATATATAAAATAAATATCAAAAATATAAATCTTTGTTTTACTATGGTTGCAAATATAAAAAAATTTCTATATGTGACACAGCACCAGAGTTAAGTTAGGGTTTTTCAAAATGCTGACACACCGAGCTCAAAAGGTTCACCATCATTGATCTAAAGGCTCCATTTCCAAATGTCATTACATTGGGTGTTAGGGCACTAACATATGAGTTTGCCCGGCGACACAATTCAGTTCATAGCAAAAGTTGTAAGGGTGCAAACATTTAATTATTGATTTTTCTAACAGTGGTAATAAAGCTAGAGAGGAGGAATAAAAAGTAAATCTCCATTTATCAAAAGAAACAATATATAATGTCAAATATTGATAACAAGAAATAACATTATAAGGCTATTTTAAAAAATATTTTTATTGATTGTAGAGAAGAAAGACAGAAAGAGAGAGATAGAAACATTAATGGTGAGAGAGAATTATTGATCAGCTGCCTCCTGCATGCCCCCCACTGGGGATCAAGCCCTCAACCTGGGCATGTGCCCTGACCAGGAACTGAACCAGTGACCTTCTCATTCATAGGTCGACACTGTAAACCACTGAGCCACGCCGGCTGGGCCATTAGGCTATTGTTTTTTTTTTTGTTTGTTTGTTTGTTTGTTTGTTTGTTTTTAATATATTTTATTGATTTTTTACAGAGAGGAAGGGAGAGAGATAGAGAGTTAGAAACATCGATGAGAGAGAAACATCGATCAGCTGCCTCCTGCACACCCCCTACTGGGGATGTGCCTGCAACCAAGGTACATGCCCTTGACCGGAATCGAACCTGGGACCTTTCAGTCCACAGGTTGATGCTCTATCCACTGAGCCAAACCGGTTTCGGCATATTGTTTAATGATATGAAGATAGTACAGGCTTGGTGGCCTCTCATAACTATTGATTCTAAGGAGTAAGTGGATCTTGGGTGTGGCAGAAGCCAACTGTTTCTTATTATGAACCTTTTAGTATTATTTTATTTTAATAATGTGTGTTATATTGCTTAAAATAAAAAAATAATTAGATCTGAAAATACAGAGTTTGACGTTTTTGAATAAAGTTAGGTCTGTGTTGGTTCAATGTCATAGTGAAGGGCAGAGCTGAATGAGGCTTTTCAGGAAAATTAAACCAACTAAATGTGAAAAATGGTCCTTTCATTCATTAATCAATTGATCTAACTGTGGGAATTATAGGCAACACATAGACCTAAGAATAAGGTTGCCAGACTTAGAAAATACAAATAAGTCTGTCCCATGCCGTATTTGATACATACTTATACTAAGGGTTATTTGTTGTTTTTATGAAATTCGAATTTAACTTGGCATTGTGTGTTTTTTCTTACAACCCTATCCAAGAAATAAATGATTCGTCAAAATTGGTAGCATGGAACCCAGTGGGTATGGGAGTTGGAGATTTTTAATTTACTCATCTTGGATGGAGGTAGCCCAGCATGGAGCTAAAGGTATTTCTGGCATGAGATCCAGGTGTTGCACACATCTTTTTTCTTTGTCCACTTTGTGAGTCTGCCATCAATAGGTATAGCAAATGCACTTATAATAGGAAATGACCAAGTTGCAATCCTTAAAAAATGAACCTTGGTCCCCAAATAGATAACAATTTTATTAAGGGCTAAGGAAAAGAGTGGCCAGAAGAGGAGCAGGTGTGCATTTCTGTGCCATTTACTTTGTGGTGTGGGGATCTGAGCAGGAGAAACTTAGGTCTGTGGTTTTATGCTTATTGTCCAACTAGAGGCCTGATGCATGAAATTCGTGCAAGAGTAGGCCTTCCTTCCCCCAGCTGCCAGCACCAGCTTCCCTCTGGCACCTGGGACCCAGGCTTCCCTTGAAACCCCGGCTTCGTCAGGAAGGATGGAAGGACATCCAGAAGGATGTCTGGTCTAATTAGCATATTATGCTTTTATTATTATAGATTGTGACCTTTACACCAATTTCCCTCTTCTGTGAATGTAAAAAGAATTAAAAGTTGTTATTATGGAAAATTTAAAACACATGCAAAAATAGAGAGAATAGTTTAATGGATCTTTATGTATCTATCACCCCAACAATGATCAACTCACAGCTGGTCTTTCTTCACCTCAATTTTTACTCTTTATCCCTCCTCAGATATAGTGAAGCAAATTCCAGATATCATCTAATTTCATCTCTAAATATTTCAGTATGCATTTCTGACATATAAGGGCTATCCCTTTTAAACATAACCGCAATAGCCTCATCACACACCCTCCAAAATCAACAATAATTCCAAAAAAGGCATTTTAAATAAAAGTTGCTAGATGGAAAAGAAATGCTCTCCCAGGATTTTAGCCAGCACAAACCTTTCTGGTATTAATTAAACACCATGGACAAATTTAAATACCACTCTGGTGCCACTTCAGAGGAGGTAAATTCAAACACTCCACTGGGGTCTTAAAATAGCTTGCCATTTTTTCAAAGAAATGTTACTATTGTTCATTTAGTCATTGATCCAATAGATACTTATTGAATACCTATCTTGCTAAGCCAAGATTCACAGATCAACAGATCTGAATTTTGCTCTCAAGACATTGTGAAACGTAGGTTTACATCTACCGACATCTGATTCGAAGCAGAAGGAAGTAGGCACAGTTAGGGTACCAGGTAGGACCAGCAAGTGGCAAGAGTGTGAAAGGATGTGTGCCTTGTCTGTGTGCCCCACTGAAGCAACCAGCATGAACAAAGGCATAAAGAAGATAAAATCTAAATTCTTCATTCTCCAAGAGCAGAAACGAAGCCTTCCATGTCTTTGTAAATCTTACCCTGGCCCGTGACAACAAGCACAATGCTGGACACACAGTGGCTACTCAGTGGACATCTATTGAAGAAATGAATGCAAAATTCACTTTTCACCCAAGTGCTTGTTAATTCATTCTCAGCCAGCCCTAAAACTCCTAGGTTATATTGTGTTGTTTTCAAACACGAAGACTATACCGTAGAATCCTTGCAACCACTATCAGGGAGGGGTAGTGCGGAGATATTTACAAATGCTGAGCATTTTCATAAAGATGCGTCTTCCCTTATGCTCTGGCTCCTTTCATGCGCCTAAGCAGCTAGTTGGTGATTGTTTGCTGTTCTCTTTTATCAGTTTAATAGATGATTATACCATTTGTGGTCCCCCAGTTATCATGACTTGCCCAGTGGCCTTCTAATGAGCAGATAAAATATTTGCTTCATTTTCTCTAAATATTTGACCATTTTCTCTAAAAATAAAAGCCAGAGTGGAGGAGTTTCACTAAACACATGAGTGAAATACATTGCCACGGAAAGGCTGGTGTATGTGTGTGTGTGTGTGTGTGTAGAGTTTGGATCGAGCTCTAAATTAAAACTGAAATAGCTCTCTGTAATCATTACATGGACTGTAAGGCCCTGGTAGGAGGTAAGCCTATCTGTTCAATAGGAGAGAAGGCTGCATATTTACCAGCTGGCCAGCAGTGAAGTAAATTTATATGGAGTTATTTCTATATCATTTTGTTTATTTATATAGGCCCGATTAGACCCTTTTAAAGGCTTAACTTAGTGTGGCTGCTGCAGACAACTAGTTTACACCAAGTCCTTCTTGGCAAGACTTGAAAGCAAACGGTAAATGGTGTAAACAATTGTATGTGATTATACACTGCCAAATGTGTGCATCTGGGAAGACAAACAAAACTTATTAAACAGACAACAAATAGCTGAGGTAAATATCAAATATGTTAACTCTACAAACTACAGGGCTGGATCTCGTCAAAGTTCTATTAACTCAGCACAGCTGGATTAAAATAAAAAGAACCCTTTGGACTTAAAAGCAGGAGATCCCCAACTAAGAAAGTCTGGATTCTGTTCCTGTCTCCATCACTAATTCGCTAAGTGACATTGATTATTACTTTGATTTTTGTTTGAGTTTTCCCATCAATGGCAAGGGAATTTAAGGGCTGCTCCTGAGAGCATGAGAGAATGGTTGCCATATGCCTTCTCTGGAAAGGAACAAAAGAAAACCGCTGTCTGGTCACCTCCCAATTTATCCTGCAATCTCCATAACCTTGATGTCGCTGGAAATTGGATGGACTTGGGTAAAAATTGGTAAAGGATATGACACTTGCAAGTTAGGTCACCACTGTGGCCATGGCAGGCTTTGGGAACTAGCCAACAATATGGGGACATAGTTGCTGATGACCACTGCTGCTTCCGAGTGCACACGGGAGAGGGAAGCATAAAGATGGGGAGAGCCTGGCAGCCCCAAAGTATGCAGTCATGCAGGACCCTTGACCTACCACTTACAACCGGAGGCATCTATTTGTTTGTTTATTGTTAATCCTCACCCGAGGATATTTTTCCATTGATTTTTAGGGAAAGTGGAAGAGAGAGGGAAAGACAGAGAGAAACATGGATGTGAGAGAAACACATCGATTTGTTGCCTCCCTCACAAGCTCTGACCAGGAGCCCTGACAAGGGCCTGGCCAGGGAAGAGCCTGCAACCAAGGTACATGCCCTTGACTGGAATCGAGCCAGGGACCCTTTAGTCTGCAGGCCGACACTCTATCCACTGAACCAAGCCACCTAAAGCACAACCAGAGATATTTAGACCCCACATGTTCATGACCACTTTTGAGTGTTCTGACTAGAACTTGCTTTAAAAGGAAAGCATTGTCAATGAATTTTTGGACCTCAATTTATCTACCCCTGCCTCATGCCCTGAAATGTCTTCTAGGTCACACCTTACTGTTCCCACTATTCTCTAGATCAGAAATATTCAACGTGGCTGCTTGTAGGAAAATGTTAAAATCCTGACGTCCAGGCTTCCACTCCTAGAGGCTCAGAGGGGACTGAATCGTCAGTATTTTTATGCTCCCAGGAGTATAAAGTGCACCCACATTGAGAAGCACTGAACTAATGCTCTAAAGGGATGATCTAATTTTAAAGTAGTGGTGCTCCTTAATCTTGGAGATTCGCTTGAGGAGATTCACTTGAGTCATAGGTGGTGATTTAAACGGTCACATTTGGCCCAGCCACTGTCTCAGTTGGTTGTGTGTTGTCCATGCATCAAGAGGTCACCAATTCGTTTCCTGGTCAGGACACATGTCTAGGTTGCAGGCTCGTCCCCAGTAGGAGGCATGTAGGAGGCAGCCTTTTGATGTTTCTCTCTCATCAATGTTTCTAGCTCTCTCTCCCTCTTCCCTCTCACTTCTTCTCTAAAAAAAAATCAATAAAAACATATTTTTTAAAATATATTTTATTAATTTTTTACAGAGAGAAAGGGAGAGAGATAGAGAGTTAGAAACATCGATGAGAGAGAAACATCGACCAGCTGCCTCCTGCACACTCCCCACTGGGGATGTGCCCGCAACCCAGGTACATGCCCTTGACCTGGGACCCTTCAGTCCGCAGGCCGACGCTCTATCCACTGAGCCAAACCAGTTTCGGCAATAAAAACATATTTTTAAAAAAATGTCACATTTGCCTGGGCCCCACTGTCCTAAATGCAACACTCCCCTACTCTACTGCCTCCATCTTAATTCAGACCACTAGCATCTCTCTCCTATACTTCTGTGACAGTAGCTTTGTTTCCACAGTACCTAGAATGAGCCTTTGATAATATATCACCCCACTGACAGTTGTAACAAAATCCTACTTTCTGACCATAGCCAATTGGCCCTGGCCCTCCCCCTTTCTCTCTAGCCTCACTACCTCCCACTCTACAATTTACTCAGCAGTCTCCAGCCTCGGACATGCCCAGCACATGCTCATTTCTGGGCCTTTGCATTTGCTATTCCCTCTGCCTAGCATCTTTCCTCCCAGATACACATATGGCTTTACTCCCTCCATTCAGGATTTTATTCCTCACTGGATGCCTTCCTACCTCAAATAACACTGCCCTTCGTTTTGTTCCCGTATGCTGCTAAATTCTCTTTCAAAGCTCTTAGCAGAAACCATATTGCTTGCTAGTTTATTTAGTGCCCATTGCTCCCTAGAAAGTAAGCTCTATGGGGGCTAGAACTTTGTTCTGTTTGGCTGTAACCCAATACCTGGAATAGTGACTGGGATATGGTAGGCATTCTACACATAGTGGACAACTGAATAAATGAATGAATAAATGTCTCCTACTTTCATTTTACTCTCATACTCAAATATATCATAATTATGAGGCTATCTCAGAAAGAGGCTATTTAAATAAACCAGATTTCTCAAATAAAGCAACATTTGGATGCATTTTGCTCAAATTTATTTGACCTCCTTTAATTTGAAATCTCCGTTTCCCTAGAGGTCACCAGCCAGTAATATATTGGGTCATATAAAGCATGAATAAAAATTTATTTTGATTGGAAAAGGTAATTGCTCCAAATTGGGACTATGAGATTTAGCAAATAAAAATATAAACTATCTAGTTAAATTTGAATTTCAGATAAACAATGAGTAATTTTTTATATCAGTATATGCCAGGCAATTGGAACATACATTAAAAAATTATTTGTTGCTCATCTGAAATTTAAATTTGATGGGGTGCACTGTATTTTATCTACAATCTTAATTCAAAAAGTTATGGAATTTGTTTTAATATAGGAGCAAGTATGGAGTCAGATAACCTAGGTGGTTTTTTAAAAACATATTTTATTGATTTTTTACAGAGAGAAAGGGAGAGGAATAGAGAGTTAGAAACATTGATGAGAGAGAAACATCAATTCAGCTGCCTCCTGCACACCCCCCACTGGGGATGTGCCCACAACCAAGGTATATGCCCTTGACCGGAATCGATCCTGGGACCCTTCAGTCCGCAGGCCGACGCTCTCCACTGAGCTAAACCAGTTAGGGCAGATAACCTAGGTTTGAATCTTAGCTCAGCCACCTGTTGGTTCTGTGAGGAAGTTAGTTAAACCTGTGGTAGTTTTCCCATCTCTAAAATGAGAGTAGTAATATCTACTTTGTATGGCTCTCTAAATCACTGTGTGGCATCAGGCTCACACGAGCACAGTGATAGTCACCATCGTTACGGATTTGTCAGGACCGAGGGGTTTTCTGGGATGCAGAACATTCAGTGCTAAAACTGGGACAGTTCCCGGCCAGCTGAAGCAGTTGGTCATCTTAGTAGCACTTTAAAAAAAGTTTAGTGCTTCTATGCTATTGCACTTACTTTAAGCTTTAAGAAATAGTAGATAAGGATTGTTTTCTATCAAATTTCAAGAAACGTCTGGTTGCTACAGAAATTTTTCCAGCTTATATTTCAAAAAGCAAATGTATTCGTATTAATCCTAGTCACATTTAGATCTCCATTACTGTTTAAGTTCTGTATACTTAGAAAATCATTCCTGCAGCACCATTAAATGTTGATTATACTTTTATACCGTTACCAATCCAAATGAGGCATTGGATGGCCTGTAGTTGCATTTGGAGTTCAGCCCTTTGTCCTCTGTATCAAAAAGAGCCTGGATGCTCAGTGGTTAGAGCGCTGGCCTGCGGATTGAAGGGTCTCGGGTTTGATTCCGGTCAAGGGTACATACCTTGGTTCCAGGCTCCATCCCAGTTGGCCAGGGCATGTGTGGGAGGCAACCAATCAATGTGTCTCATCGATGTTTCTCTCTCTCTTTCTCCCCCTCACTCCCTCCTTTCCACTCTCTAAAAATCAATGGAAAAAATATCCTTGGGTGAAGATTAACAAACAAACAAACAAAAAAGAGCTGATTCACAGAGGAAATGTACTAATTTATGCAAATACAATGATTAAAGCAGCAAAGATAAAAAAAATTTCTATCCTAAACCTCTTAGGCAGGGGAAGGAGTACCTAAGCCTTCTGTGATGATTTTGTCTCTGGGTCAGATAGGTGCCTCTGTGACCTGGTACTTGCTAAAGCGGTGGAATTGGAGAAGAGACATCCCTTTGGCCAAGACGAAAAGTAACAGAGTGGTTACACAGCGTCTGTGCACCAGGTTTCCACTTTCAGAGCTAGTCTCACTAGACACAGCACAGAAGACTTGGTTGAAGTTTAGGCAGCATCTTAGTGATAAAATGGTGAGGGCATAACCAACAGAAGGCAGGAGGAAGAAGTGGGGAAGCAGGGGGGAGAAAGGAGAGGACAAGCCCCCATTAGGCACCATCCTCATCTTTTAGGCAAGTGCTGAAAGAAAAACTAGAGATTCAAGTATATCATTTGTTATCTATAATAATAAAAGTGTAATATGCTAATTAGACCAGACATCCTTCTGAATGACCTTCCGGGACGAAGCCAGGGCTGTGAGGGAAGCCCAGGTCCCAGGTGCCAGAGGGAAGCTGGTGCTGGCAGCTGGGGGACGGAAGGCCTACTGTTGCACAAATTTCATGCTTCAGGCCTCTAGTATTATAATAATACTTAAGTATTGTATGTCATTTATAGTTACAATGATCACCTGGAAGATCTAATGATTATCATCTATCTCTCAAGAGGTAGGAGAAAGATTGGATAGTCAAGGATAATAGTAGTGGGAAGCCAAGAAATTGAGAAATAAGCATAAAATATAGAAGAGATGGAAGCCAGAGTAACTAAACCCCAAAAATATTAGTTTATTTGTTAATGACTAGAACTGAGTGGGGAGGGCCAAGGTGAAGACTGTGATTTCATCCGGAGCTTCTCTGCCAAGGGCACAGGCTACTTGGTTGAGCAAAAAGCAATGAAAAGATGATGCTGTTGTGGTAGCAAGTTGTAGTCATACTCTTCTTTTTTAAAGATAATATTCTCAGTATTGTGTGTTTCATGAGTGTTCAGAAAATTGAGTTCAAGTTGTTTACACTTATTTTGTGCATTAAGAGCCATAGGAACTACTTAGCAAAATTCTGAAATAGGAATTTTTAGGGGCGAAATGGGAAGGTTTAGGGAATTTTTTAAATTAAGGGGGTCCATGGAAAAAACACAGGGCTACAGAGTTGCAAAAGGGTATATTTCCATAAGACAAGGGAGTTGGGAGAGGCAGCAGCTACATTTCCATAAGACAAGGGAACTGGAAGTAGCCAAAGGTCTATATTTACAAAATAAAGGAGGAAGAAAGCCCAGAGGGAATAGGAGAACAATGAGGGCCTCACCTGTCCAAGTGAGGTTTGACCTTTGAGCCCAGGAGTTACTATAGTGACCAAATCAAAGGGGAATAGTGGCCAATTAGAAGGCATATCAAGGTACAAAAACTGTAGCCTTTATAAAGGGGGGAGGGGCGGGGAGAGGGGGGAGGAAAGGAGGGGGAGAGGGGAGGGGGAGGAACTCGGTGGGACTCTTTCCCCCTCCCCACGTGGGAGTCTGCTTGTTCTTCGATGAATTTCCACCTTTGCGCTACCATCTTCTGTCCATGGTTTCATTCTTCGACTCAGATGGACAAAGAGCCCACGGAAGCCATCCTGCCCAGGGGAACACCGGGTGTTCCAGTTCAAAATTCCCGTATCAATTCAAACTACTAAGCAAAGAAATATTTTGGAAGAAGGGCTGAGGGCAAGAGAGAGAAGAAAAGAATTCCAAGGTCACTTCCTTGATGCCATCAGTAGGAAAATGACACCTATCAGCTTGAAATGCCAAGAGCCTTAGCACTGCCCTAAACACAGATTATGTTTATGGAGGAAAACATCCTATCACCTCGCATACCCAACCGGGTCCTCCCGGCTCTCTCTTGTTACCATTCTCTTGTCTCTCCATACCTTCAGCACTAAGCAATTTGGCGTTTTCATTTCTCCTCACTTGCCATCTGTATTACGTTTCTCAGACATGCGATATTATCATATCTGGGTCATTTATCGCTGTTGTAGTTAACAAGGGAGCCAATTTCGTTAAAGCGGAGCATTTGGTCTTCGCAGTAAATCAACGTTCCTCCTTTTGAGTAAGCTCTCTGCCTGAGAGGATAAGAGCAAACCCCCCGGTCCTGCTGCGGAGTGAGTACAAATAAACGCGGCCCGAGAGTGGATGACTTCTGCTCTGCTCTTTATTTTTCTTTCGGATTTGAGCTTGCATTTTCCTTCCCACTCAAGAGCTGTTGTGGCCCAGGCTGCTCATGTGAATTAAAAGCCTTCCAATGACAAAGGAGCCCTTCTTAGGGTTAGAGAATCTTGTCAAGCTCAGATGCACTTTATAAGGGACATGTCTCCAATCACTGTCAAATCGGCTCCTTTTGAATTGCCGCCCCTCCCCAGCCAACCTTCTCTTTCCAGGATTTGCTCCCAGCACCGCCTGGTTTCACACCATTCCAGGACTGCATTCATCTGCAAAGGTGCTGGCCCAGGGGCTGGTAAGTGAGGGTGAGGAGAGTGTGTGCCTCAGATGTAGGAAGCCAGGCCGGTAAACACCTGTTTCTCTCCGCTCATGCCCAGAAACTGAGCAGCACAGACAGTAAGCCCTCACATTGTTGCTGTGGCATTGAACTGTGGTAGCAAATGACAGTTGTGACTTTATTGAAGAAAGCCAAACAGCAGGCAAGGCCTGGTGGTGTGCTCCTAATTTGTGCAAAGATAGCTTTGTAGTTCGTTCACAATGGGTTCTGGCCAGCAGTGACTGGAGCCAAACCAAAAAAAAAAAAAAAAAACCCCCCAAAAACCCCCACAAAACACACACACACACACACACACACACACACACACACACAGACACACAAACACTCTTCTTTTGAAAATGTGGCTTCCTTCTCCCTATTGAAGTCAATGTCAAAATTTGCTTTTGTGAGAGCCAAAGGGTTGAGCCCAACAGTTTTAAAAAAGGAACACACACACACACGCACACACACATGCACAAAAGCAGTCTTCCAGGCCCAGCACACTTTCTCATGAATTCTGAACGCCTACTGCCTTCTCCTGGCTGGACAGTGTGCAGAATCAACTTGGAACCTAAGGACATGATTTTTGAAAATTGTCACTAGAAAGATAATCCCTTTATTTCCAAATAAAAATGTAAGAATTCTTTCTATTTGAGAAACCATCTTTGGGTCTATTTGGGACAATGTGATACCTTTCTAAGACTTTCTGAAACAAAAGGGACAGGGTGGGTACACACAGGGCCAGCGAGAGGTGAAGAAGATAGTTGGCTCACCTCTTTAATTTCACAGCTTGATGAACTGCTCCTGCCTATCCTGTACTTGCATATTCCTTCAGGAAATCTCTTCCTCCTCACTCTGAGGCCTGTGGCTTGGGAGGGATTGACCCCACCTCCTGCTCTAGGTAGACTCTAGTTGGCTTGAACAGAACAGTTTTTCTCACTTACCTACTCATCTCCTCCACTGGTTCCCAGATAAGCCAAGGTTGTGGGTTCGATCCCCCATCACGGCACATGCAAGAATCAACCAATGAATGCATAAATGAGTGGAAAAACAAATTGGTATTTCTCTCTCTCTTCCTCTTTCTCCCTAAAATCAATTTAAAAAGGAAGGAAGGAAGGAAGGAAGGAAGGAAGGCAAGGAGCATTGAGACCCTCTGAGAAAGACAAGCATCCTATTCTTCCACAGGTACTACCTGAAAAGATGCTCAAGGTTCCTCTGGAAAGTGTGGAGGAGATCTGAGGTCTGGAGTTGCTGCAGCCATGTTGCGACCACAAGTGGAGAGCCTGGAGCTGCCTGTGAGGAGGACGGGATGGGAAGGCAGGACAATATGGTGTCTGAGGGTAAAGTCCCCTGGTCCTTGTTGGGAATGCTAGGTCCAGCCTCACCTGAGGCCAGCATCATCTGTGGACATTTGCATTGTGTAAGCTAAGAAACCCACTTTATTGACTAAGCCAGATCAAATTGGGTTGTCTGTTGCTTATGATAGAATAGTCGCAAATAATATGTTCCTTGTTAAGAACCTTCTATCTCTCCCAATTGTCTATACAAATGAGCTTAAATTTCTTAGCATTTGAAATAGTCCACAAGTAGAACATAGTCAGCCTTTTTATTCTGGTCAAACTTGTCTTAGAAGAGTTCCCACTTGTCCCTTCTCTTTGCCATTTTTCTTTAAAGATCACTGCCCTTAAATTTAACATCTTCCTTGATCTTCTCAAACTATACTTATCTCTCTTGAACTCTGTTTCCCCTCCCATTTCCAATTATTGTTTGAACTGCTGTATTTTCTTTGCCCTTTTCATAGGCTGCCTATGTTGTTAATCATTTTAATGTATGTTTAGCTTATCTTTGTGAGAGTAGGTTTACAGTTCTCCGCTCAATGGCTATCTCTGAGAACTTAGGACTATGCCTTACACATAGTCGGTATTAGAGTATGTGCAGAGTAGTTTAAAATAGTCATTTTTTAAATTACCATCAGCATGAATGGTAATGTCTAAGTAAAGTTAAATATTCAAATACTCCTAGACACAAGCAATAAAACCAGAGGAGTCTGGCTAAATAATTTTCACTTGAGAACGTAATGGGGTTTTTTTGAAAAACAAACAAACAAACAAAAACATTTATATGATACAAACTGGACTATAACCTAACTCTTAACTCTTCAAATCACAGGGCTCATGGAAACACATGAGGTAAGCTGATTTGACTAGTACTTCTCTGTTATGAAAGCCCACTGGAGCTTGCTCAAGTACAAGCAGGTATCAAGTGGCCAAATAACATAGCCCTGTCACTCAAGAGCTGCCCCTAGCCTGCTGGGAAGGTGTGCCTGGCAGTCCCCATTCCCAGTTCTATGCAAAGCCTCTGAGCGGGCCTTCCAGGAGGCCCCAGACCAGACGCCTGCAGAGCCGCTACGGGGGATGCTGCTCACGTCATCATTCCCTGCACCTCTTCCCACCTGTGATCTCTCTGGCTGCTTGGAGGCTGTTTACAAAGAGAAGTAAAGGTCCATATTCCGCTTGGCCTCCGCATGGGTTTTATTGGAACTCTTTAAAGCTTTATGACATTCTGGGGCGTATTTCCCTGGCATTCCAGCATGACCCAGAGTACAGTGGAAACAGACGGCCTTTAGCATTTCATAGCCTGCACATTTCATGACATCATTCTGTGAGATGAAGGGAAAGCTATAAGGAAAATCTAATTTGGCCTGCTCTCGCCACAGTTGCCTTAATTAGCCTCCACTTCTAATGTAATGAAAGGAATAAGCCTGAAGATGGCTGGCCAGGAAAATTATGAGCCTTCAGGTACACTTGGTTACTGTAATTTTTCTGCTGGCAGAAAATGTTGTTAAACTATAGATTTGCTCTCCATCTTGAGAACTCAGACTAGAAGAAGAAAGCCACGTACATACATCAATTTTTAAAAAGGCACTAAGGCACGCTATCTGGGAGCATCACCATCTTGGCATCTATCCTTCCCAGAAAGCATAAGCACTTGCTCTCTGTATTGGTCCTCCCCTCTTCTTTGCCGTGAGCCATATAATTTTGTGAAACATAAATACGTAATATTGAGCTGGGTTGGGTCTGCCCTTCACCATAAATCTACATTGTCTTCATTGACATTCCTCAGGAATAATCTTTAAGGCAAAGATCTATTTGGAACCTCAGCTAAGCTAAGGCACATTTTCTCCCGAATGTGGGTGTTAGTCTTCCGAGTAAATAGATGCTTCAGAAGCAGCCGAGTCTCCATTTGGTGTATCTGAGTAGGAGTTTGATATTTGCCTGGAGAAATATTGAATTCCTAGAGCACAAAGAGATGATTCAGGAATTTTCTTACAAGTCAGTTAAACTTTAAATCAATTATTTGCATATTCATGAGCAGATATATTTCTCTAGTGCACTCTAAGCATGACGAAAATGAGCATCAAGCATCCAACTCTGCCTTTTCTATAGACATATGATACCCAAGAATCAAGTGATCTGTTTTTTTAAAAAAGTAGATTAGACAGGAAGTCCTCAGGGCAACTAACTACCCAGACCTTTAATATCTGTGGAGTTAGAAGAGTCACAGCCCTCCTAGTGTCGGATCTGCTGTGATCTGTAGATCTGAATTATATGCTGTAAACCACTTGCCAGTTTGGGGGCCTTGCCAGTCATTTGCATCCACTCCCAAAGCAACTGCATTGCTCTCTTCCTCACGTCAGATGCACAGGAACTCTGGGACTTGCTAAAAGCATTTGTCTAGAAAAAAGGCAACTTCTCTTCTCTTTCACCCTCTGCCCTCATAAAGACCATGAATGCTGCCAATGGAGATGAAGAAAAATGGAAAAGATTTAACAAAGGGGTGGTATTTATGATCATTCTTTCTTGAGTATCCATGTTACTGTGGTTGTGGGGCTTAGGCAAGCCACTCCACCTAGCTGAGTCTTATTCTTCCTTCTTTTTTTTCATTCCTTCATCCCTTTATTTATTCAACAATTATTTATAACCTACCTACTATGTGTTAGGCATTGGTCTGTTAAACAAAACCTCTTACTCACTGAGCTTATATTCTGAAAGGATAGGATCAAAGAAGATAGACAATAAGCCACAATACCTGGTTGTTTTTAGTTAGTTTGCTGGGACAAATAAAACAAATTTATTATGATTCTACCAAAAAAGACTTTATATTTAATTATTTTAAAGTTGGGCTCTGCCTTTTAATTAAGCTTTATAGAATGTGCTGAAGGGCGTATTCTAGTGTTTTCCTTAGGGCAGCATTCTGGATAAACTGGAGGCAGAAGAAGAAAAGAGGCAGGGCCTCTCCGCTTACTAACTGCATTCATTGCAGAATTCACTTCGCCTCTTAAACCTCAGTGTGGAAACAGCGCTTTTTCTAATCAACTTCTGGGTTAATCTAAGAACCAGCCCGGGTGAGCTCTGGGACAGAACACTGTGAAATACAAAGGCTGATACTGGGGATGCTGATTAAGGTGCAGTTATGTCAGTGACAAGAAGCAAGTTGTGTGTGTGGAGGAGGGCGGGGGGGGGGGGGCTTGTTAGTGTAAGGACATTTCTTCCTGAAAATTTTTTTTTCAGATTTGAAGGGGGTCCAGATGCAGCTTGACATGGCATCATTGACAGTTACAGAACATGTGTTAGACACTTGCCTAAACATAAACCTAAACCATAGATTGTTGACATTGTTCCCTCTGGGTTCATTCATTTCCTTGTGGGGCAATCACCTCCATAATGGGCATTACCAGATCAATGAATTGGCCAATTAAGCAATTGCCTGCTTCTTCACAGAAATTCTTACTCAATTTGGGCTCTAAACGTTGCATTTGCTTTGTGTTTCTTTAATCACCAATATTAATATTTAAAGATATGTAAATGATTTCCCTTAGAGGAAATTGAATAGACTATTGGTAAAATAAAACTGTGCATAGATGATATCTTTTTTTATTCTAAATCTGTTTTGGATTGAAGACAAGAAAAGACCATATTAGCAAAATAAAATTTGGCCTAAATGTGAGAACAGTTGGCTTTAAAAATATATCATTAAATATTCACAGAATGGCAAGGAGCCAGGAAAGCACTCAGTGGAGTTTTCCATTCCACTCCTGTGTCTTGCTTGCAGAGCGTGTATTTTTTGCCTTAAAGTGCCATGCTCCAAAGCTGAGAGAGGTAGTCTGTCTTTCTTATTTCTATGTAAATAACACAGTTAAATATGAAACAAGTAGGATTTTGATTTGAAGAACAGATAAGTAGGTTAATAAATATTAAGCTAATGGAACTGTTTTTCCTCAGAGACCTTGTCCTTGTTAGGGTTGACAGTCTGGTCCTATTCCCAACGCAGCTGAAAGCTAATTGACTTTGTCATTCCCTGAGCATGGGAGTCAGGCTGGTGAAAAGACCAGGCTCAGATCTCATGTTAGGGACGGAATGAGTCTCTGTTGCTTCTGCTATACTAGTAAATATGAGATTTTAAAAATTTCTTTTGACCTAAAAGAGATGTACGTGATGACATAGCAATAAAAAGGGATGGTCTACTGATATGACCAACAAAACGGCTAAATCTCAAAAGAAGACACAAAAGAGCATATACTGTATAATTCCACTTATGTGAAGTTCAAGAATAGACAAGACTAATCTATGGAGAGTCCAGAACAGTGGTTGCCTGTGGGATACTGATTGGAAAAAGGATGTGAGAGAACTTTCTGGAGTGATGGAACCATCTTTTATCTTGATCTAGGTGGTTGAGAGGTAGACAAATATATGTGAAAAGTCGTTGACTATACTTTAAGATTTGTGCATTTTTCTACATGTAAGTTTTATCTCACTCGTTTTTTAAAAAGAGCATAAGGTTTAGGAGCCACGTGAGCACATGTCTGTAACAATAACAATGACTAATGTATTTGTAACACTTGCCATTCTACAAAAGACTTTCATATGCATTTTCTCTTGATTCTCACAAGCATCTTTGAGTAGATGAGGAAGGTGATGTTCATCAAAGTTAAAATTTACAAGGGTGTCCATTCCCTCCCCATTCCTACAACTCAGGAACACCAGATGACCTCAATGGAGGCGCTGATGATGGCCTTTGGCCAGGACACACTTCCATGTTGTAAGTATGTTCCATACATTGCAGAATGTGTGCCATCCCTGGCAAATGCCCTTCCCTAAAGGTCAGTGGGCTGACCAGAAACACCTTTGCACATTTTCAGATGCCCCCAGGGGGACACTACAGACCTTGGTTGAAAGCCCTTGTGCTTACTATGTCCTTGGATAATGGAGCTTGAGTGCCAGTTAATTCTTAACTCCCAGAGGACCTGGAGCCCTGAGAGGGCACTTTTGTTTGGTCACTGATGCAGAATGAGGTGTTGGTCTGGGTCCTCCGGTTGAACCCCTGTTCCTGCATTGGCTTGAGGCCCACTTCACAGGTCACTTTATCCATGACCCCAGCATTGCACATCCATAAATGTGGTGTTGGGGTGGGCTCAAGCTCACAATCTGTTCAATCCTCTAACCATGTTTCTTCCCTCTATTGTTTCACTAGGATCAAGTATATGGAACCCCCTTTGGTTCTGGAACACAGAAAGTTAGCCAGGATCCCTAACTCTGCCCCACCCATTGAGCAGGGGAGCTTCCATTATTGTACAACCTCTACCAGGGCCTTCTGCGCTAGATGAGACTGCTGAGGGTCACATGATAATAAATGGCCAAGGGCTGGAGCCCAGGTCTCCTCAGATCTTGCTCTCAATCCACTATAACTTGTGTTGGCAAACTATGGCCCATGGTCCAAATCTGGCCCCCTGTCTGCCAGCTCAAGGATGTTTTTTAAACTTCTGATAGTGACATTTAAAGTGGTTACATAAACACCTATACAAAATATCCTTGATTTTGCCTCTTGGCCATAAAGTCTAAAATATTTACCACCTGTCCTTTTACAGAAAACTTTTTGTCAACCCTTGCCTTGCCATTATGCTTTATCCGGTGTGCATTCAGTACAACTCTGACAGGGCTTATGACAAAAGCTCCCCTGCTGGCAGCAATTGTGATTCCTTTTATACAGTAAGAACTGGACAAGGGGCAGGAAAGAAATCAATCAACTTTATTAAGATATCAGCCAAGCCTATTAGGGAACAAGGAGAGTTAAACGAGGGTGTAGAGATAATCCATCACATACATTGTCCTATCATTTTAAATAAAATGGTTGTATCTGATCCTCCTCTCACCTGTGTCTCTCTTCCCCATGACAGCTTGATGACCAAATTCTACACTCACCTGGTTGACATTAAGAAAATCACTCAAGCCCTAATCGGTTTGGCTCAGTGGGTAGAGCGTCGGCCTGCGGAATGAGGAGTCCCAGGTTCAATTCCGGTTGAAGGCATGTACCTTGGTTGGGGCACATCACCAGTGGAGGGTGTGCAGGAGGCAGCTGATTGATGTTTCTCTCTCATTGATGTTTCTGACTCTCTATACCTCTCCCTTCCTCTCTGTAAAAAATCAATAAAATACTTTTAAAAATCACTCAAGATATAAAACTTTAGCAATCTGCTGAATCGATTCGATTTTTGCCTTAGGGTTTGTAGGGCCACAGACCATTCATTCATCCATCAACGGACATGAGGATATAGACACAGAGGAAAGAAGACACCCCTCTCCTGAGGAATTTACTGATAAGTAAACAGATGTTTACCCAGCAGAGGAGACAGGAGTAAGAGGAAAAGCATGTGACCTTGCTGGAATGGAGAACGTGAGGCCTAGTCTAGGTCTTGAAGGATGAGTTCATCTGTCAGGTGAGCAAAGGTCAGGGGAAGGGCATTCTAGGCAGAGAAGAGCATGAATATCTATTGTGTAGCACTTTGTGTGTGTGTGTGCGTGTGTGTGTGTGTTTGCTTTACATATAATAAATAAATAAAGGCATGGAAGCAAGATGAAACATGGAGTGTTAAAAATCAATGAGGAACCTGGTACAGCAGACACTAAAGGTGAATGTAAGGGCAAGAGATGCTTTTAGAAATACTAAGGAGCCAGACCCTGTAGGCTTTTCAGGCTGTTATATTAGTTTGGTTCCTCTAGGAAGCTGACCTGGAGATAAGGTGAGGTAGATTAGGCATGGCCACAACTCTTTGCTGCTTCTCCCCCTGAGAGGTGGAAGCTTATTCCCGACCCCTTGAATCTAGGCTGACCTTAGTGACCTACTTGACCAATAGAATGTGATGGAAGTGACATTCTGGAACAGACAAAGTTGCAAGAAGCCTTTTGGCTTGTGCCTGGTTGTCTTGGAACACCTTCTGTCTGGGATCTCTGAACCACCACATCAGAACTCTGAAAACCTTCAAACTTCGATGTTAGAGAGACCACGTGTAGGCCCTCCGAGTCCAGCCTTCTAGCCATCCCTGAAATCCCTGCCAAAGTGCCAGACACAGAACGAAACTGTCTGGGATACTCTGGGGTTGCCCAATTGTCAGCTGAATACCAATGAGTACCTTAGTCAACACCACAGGATCCCTGCTCAAATTCCTGACCCAGAAAGTTGTGAGACAAAAGAAAAGCTGTCTTTGTCACTCAGTCTTGAGGCGGTGATGTACGGCAACAGATTGCTGCATCCGTTCCCCGGGCTGCTGTGACAAAGCACCACAAACTGGTGGCTTAAACAACTTGCATTTATTGTCTCACAGCTGTAGAGCCCAGAAGGCAGAGACCAAGGTGTTGGCAGGGCCATGCTCTTCCTAAAGGCCTGTCGGGAGAACCTGTCCTCGCTGTTCTCTTAGCTTGTGGTGTTGCTGGCAATCCTTGGGACTCCTTTGCTTGTAAGGCATCTCATTCCAATCTCTGCCTCTGTCATCACATGGCAGTGTCCTGGTGTGCCTCTCCTCTTCTCAGGAGAAAACAAGCCATCAGAGTAGGGCCCACCCTAACCAAGTGTGACCATATCTTACATCTCTAAAGACCTTCTTTCCTGGCAAGGTCACATATATGGGTACCTGGTGGATGGGAATTCAACATATCTTCTGGGGAGACACAATTTAACCCACAACAATAACACAAACACAAAGATTTGAGTACCAGGAGTTTATTTGGATAATGACTCTAGGGAGCATTGGTGAAGGAGTGGAGACGTTAGACAGAAAAAAGAAGGAGTCCAAAATCATGTTCATTGCGGAGCAGGTGACGACTGTGGGCACTTGGAGTCAACCCACCAGGAATCTGGGAGATAGTCTGCAAAACACCTCACAGTCATCCTCTCCCTGTTTCCCGCTCAGGGACCAGGGAGATGGAGAATTTATCCTTGGATTCCCATCCATCATTGGCTGAGGGCTGCTCCCTAGGAGCATTAATTCCTGGCACTTATGGCCCATTGCCCACAACTAAGAGAAATCCCTCAAGTGAAGAGTAGCAGGTGCTTGAGATGGGATGCTGGGGGCATGTTCTGGAACAGCGAGTGCTGGGCTAACAAGACTGAATTTGATTCTGAGGTTATGGGGGCTGGAGGGAGTGGGGAGTTGAGTGATTTAATGCACCAGAGCGATGTGCTCAGATTTGAATTATAAATTAACTCTGATGGGAACTGAAGAGGGCACTCCAGTTAGGAAGCCGTGTCTGTAATCCGGGGAGAACTCGTGAACGCACAAATAAGTGCGATGGGAGGTCAGATGGAGGGGAAGGGATAGACCCAAGATGTATTTAGGAGATATAATCAACAGGTCATACAAAAGGCAGGTAAGGATACATTTGAGGAGCTTCTAAAGGAGCTATAAACACCGAGCTAAGCTAAAGGTGAAAGCTTATCTTTCATGCAGATAGAATACAGATGTGATAGCAACCGCCTCAAGGCCCTTGCACCAGCTGTCCCCTCTGCCTGCAACATCTCCCCATCGTCTAGACCCACTCCCAAGCATGTTGCAGCTCTTTGCTAAAACGTCTTCTTCTCAAAGACACCTTCCCTGCCCTGGCAGGTGTGGCTTAGTTGGTTGGAGCATTATCCCATAAACCGAAAGGTCGTGGGTTCGATTCCTGGTCAGGGCACATGCCTAGGTTGTGGGTTCCATCTCCAATGATTGGGGTGCATACAAGAGGCAAATGGTCGATGTTTCTCTCTCACATCGATGTTTCCCTCTCTCTTTCTCCCACCCTTCCTCTCTCTCTAAATCAATAAACATGTCCTTGGGTGACGATCAGAGGCCTTCCCTGACTACTTCACTAAAAATTGCAAGTGAGCTCCCTCGTCACTCCCTCTGCTGCTTGATCTTTGTCTACTTGCCACATCCTGACACACATTCATTGTAATTGTGCATTTGTTTATTGTCCACCCCCACCTCATCCCCCCCCCCCCCCCCGGCCCCCGGCCCTGAATACTAGCTTCACAATGGCATGTTTTGTCTGTTGTGGTTGCATCTCAGCTTCTAGAGTAACACCTGGCACAGAGAAGGAGATGGACACTTCTTGAACGAAGGGACAATTAAAAAAATTGTTGGTAAACACAAATGGACTATAGCTGCTGTTGTTTCTAGGAGGTGGGGTGGGGGGTGGTGACACAATTTTTACTCTGGGAGAAATACAATTTCTATATCATTCCCTTTCCCCTGCAAGGACTGGGATGAAGAAGAAAGGGAGAGTTCTGGCGATGGCCCCTCGCTTGGGCAGAGTGCAGGCAGCGCTTTTAAATATGCGAAGGGAAGCCTGTTGTTAAACAGGGGGTGTAGCAAGAGCAAGGGACAGTGAGGGCTCCGGTGGGTTGTTGGTTTTGAGAAGGAAATAGTTCAGACGGCAGTGAGCGGGCCGTCTCGGTGGGATGGAATGGGCCGAGTGGCCACAGGCTTCTGCGGAGCAGCTGAGCCTCAGGCTCAGTTTGATGGTATTTGGAGATTCCACTGTGTAAACCCACTCAGTCTCCTCAAAAACCTGCTACAGACACAGGCCTTACTTGAAGTTTGAGGGGAATGAGGAAAGGGCCCAAGTTTCACATCTGGGCTGACGCACGAGGGATCAGGGGCAGCGAGCTGGGAACATGAGATGATACAGAAATGGGATTCAGAGGCATCAGGAGGATGGAGGCAAGGGCACTCCTGAGAATGCAGGGCCCCGAGACTTTGTAGAAATGTGGGGAAACTCTTTGGAGTAGACAGTCACTTATCAGACCAGCCTTGTGATTGCCACGGTACCCTGCATCCCCATGGCACTTCATCGTTCACAAAACATTCCGCAGACATGTTTTTCTAAATCTGCATCCTGTACAGGGTCATTTACCCAAGACCATCTGAGTGTCAGAGCTGGAGTTGGAATCAGATCTTTGGACTAACAGTCAGGTAGGTACGTTACTACATTATGCCTGGCTCTTGAAGATTTAATATTGAATTTTCAGCTATTTGAGAAGTTCAAGTGATGCAGTAAGTTGATGCTTTTGCCTGGGCACAGCCTGGAATCCTCTGTTCTGGGAGGCTGGTTGGCAGGAAGCGCCCCAGCAGTGAGTGCGCCTGGCCGCTTGTCCAGCAGGCACAGCTCTGCTGGTCTCCGCTGTTTCATTCTGCTACATGCTGGCGGGTTTGCAGAGTTGCAAGGTCTTGGGATCTAACTAAGACAAAGGACAGAGGGCTAAAATTTTTCTCTGTCTACATGATTTCAGAAGGGGAACTTAGGGGTTGACTTCAATTTCTCATGCCATGTTTGGGTCCTCTGTGGTTTAAAGCATGAATGGAGCATGAGTCTGGGTTTAGAAAGCTTAGGAAGTTCTATTTCCACAGGCCTTTCTTTAGTTTAAGCTGTTGCTATGACATCTTAGCCAAAGCATCCTGGCTCTTTTCTCAAGGGATTGCTCTTCTGGGAAAAAAATGCAGAGATATTCCCGCTACAGATTACTCTTCCCGCTGCTTCCTTGGGTTGAGGAGGGGAGGAGGTGTTTGTAGTTCTGGTTATAATTGAAGCAAAAATATTTTATATGGATCCCAAACTAAAATGAGGGAGAAATGCCATTTAAAATTTTCTGTTAACATATATGCTTATATTGGTTTGTGGAATGAGAAATAAACACACCTATTTTTTTAATCTAAAAAAATTATCCACAAATATAAAATCCAGGGTGGCGGGTGGAGGAAATTTAATTATTTACTCAGATCCGTTACAACTGTTTTCGCCTCCTTTCTGTGCATGGCTAGTGTGCCCTGAACCATGAAGGTAGCTTGTGCAAAATTAACACTAAATCTAGTTCTCCTTAGTGAGACCGAGTACGTGGGATTTAGGGTGATTTCTTTGCGTTTTTTCTTTGCACTTTTCTGTATGGCTCAATTTTAAAAATTATGAGTCTGTATTAAATTTCAAAACAACAAAGCTATTACGAATTAAATTGTTACCGCTTCCATCGGGGTGCGATGAGGAAGGCAGAGCCAGGGGAGGTATGAGATGTGGATCTGTTGCAGGAAGTAGACCTTCCACAAAGGTGGGAGATGCCTGGGAAGCAGAGGCTTGAAGGGAGGGTGGGGGATCGAGGAGTCAGCGTCCAGTCAGACCACACACATCCAGTCCCCCCAGGGGAGACCGCCAAGGAGCAGCTGATGGAGAAGCTGGGTCTTCGCGTCTCCACAGCTGGCATCTGGTGATGGACCAGAAGTCAGGAGGAAGAAAGAAAGACGGAGCGCAGGAGACACAGAGCAGCGCGCAGCCCTCCAGCACCCCGGGAAGGTCTGTCCCTGTGTCTATCTAACCAATGACCCTCCAAAGTTATGGCTGTTCCTTCACTTCCTCGTTCAAATTCCTCTTTTGGATAAATCTAACCGGGACCCACGCAGGGAGGAGATGCGGGCAACACGCTCCCATCTTAACAAAGTTGACAGAGGATGCCACAGGTACCATGACGCATCATGTGTATTCTGTTCTGATCAAGAGCTTTAAATTAAATTGGGCATATGGAAGTCTATACATAACCAGTTTGCCCCTTTCTTTATCAATCTAAACCTCTGGCACAGCCTGCCATATGCATACATTTTGTCTTGTCACAGCTTGTCCCAGTTGGAAAGAGCCTGTTATTGGACAATGGCTGTGTGCACTATGGAAATAGCAGTGTTTTCTACTCATTGTATGTAGCTGAGGAAAATCTACACTGACATACTCACGTTTCTACCACTCTTCATGTTGTAGAGACAAAATCTCATTAACTCCAGAGCTGATTTGATTCTGTTCATACATCAGCTACCCATCAGTGTCAGATCACGGGAATTTCATTGTAAGATACACAAGGAGAGCAGCCAGAAGAAATGTCTAACTATTGCTTTATTTTCATCCCAGTGTTTAGCACAGTGATTACCCATAAGGAGCACTTCTTGGGGTGTCTGATAAAATAACACCAAAAAGGTTGGTCTTTCAGTATCGCTCATTTGTTTCATCTTTATTAAGCTTCTACTAGGTGCCACACAAGTGTGTGCATTTGGGATTAAACAACCCAGACTGTGGGAAAATTTTCAATAATGATACCAGAACACAAAATAAGAGAAAACCCCAAGGATTCAGCTTGATTGTATGTAAAAATCATTCCCATGACAGTCACTTTAGAAATCACCAAGACTATCATCTCTCTATAATATAATTAGGAATGTCATTAGTATATACCAGATTAATTTTGATCATGTTTTGTTTAGTTCCTCACTTATACTTACTTTGTGCTTTGTCTACTCTTGCTTGAGAGGGCGTTGTTATTTGCTTAGAATTTTTTAAAATTTTAGGGATTCTAAGTGTTGCCATAAAGAGGGACTAGCTTTTGCTCATCACTCTGAAAAGAGTCTTATTATTTTATAATCACATAATGAGTTCTTGGAGCATTCTCTTTAAAAGGATAGATGCCATATTCAAGAAAATATGTTATTAAAATTTCATAACCTGAAAACAGCCATTTGTGGTTCTTTCAGTACTTAGGGCTCCTTCAAGATAGTACTTGCAGTTCTCCTACAGTGCATTATTTATGACCATAAAGGAAGAGTAAAGCACTCTGCGTTATTAAAAGAAATGTTGGCTGGTGCAATATGAGCAGTGTGGTAGCTTATGGATTTTGCTAAGTTCACCTTCTTTCTGGCCCCACAATATCATGGAAAGAGAGTGGGCTTTGGAGTCACCAGATTTGGGTTCAAACTCTTCTCCATCACTTTCTAGCCCAAAATCTGATGGCAGGTTACGTATTCACTCCAAGGCTCAGAACCCTTATCTATAAAGTGGGAATGATTATTTTTAGTTTGAGCCAAATGCTATTGCCGCTACTCAATCATTTTTGACTTAGAAAAGTGACCGTTGTATGTGGTTTGGCCTAGTGTATCAGCAGAGGATGAAAGGGCCTAGTGCAGTGGTTCTCAACCTTCCTAATGCCACGACCCTTTAATACAGTTCCTCATGTTGTGATGACCCCCAACCATAAAACTATTTTTGTTGCTACTTCATAACTGTAATTTTGCTACTCTTATGAATCGTAATGTAAATATCTGATATGCAGGATGTAGTTTCATTGTTACAAATTGAACATAATTAAAGCATAGTGACTAATCACAAAAACAATATGTAATTATATATTTAATATGTGTTTTCCGATGGTCTTAGGCGACCCCTGTGAAAGGGTCATTTGACCCCCAAAGGGGTCGAGACCCACATGTTGAGAACCGCTGACCTAGTGTATCAGCAGGGGATCGGCAGGGGATGAAACGCTATAGAAGATGGAGCCCTCGGCTGCGCACCTGCAACACAGTCAGTGCTCAGTGGATGTTCACCTGCGGGTGCTGCCTCTCACCTGGCCGGACTTCGGAGCACTTACTGGGGTGTTTGCATCTGTTTTCTTCAGGTGATAGCATCTCTGAGCTTCTGGCTCCTCTGAGCTTTACTTTGACATCTTCCTACTCTAGTAAGGCCTCAAAGCGGAACTGCAATCATCATCTTAAGCCATTTTTTCTAAACCTATGATCCCTTTCACTCTGAAACCAAAATCACAAGTTATGGGGTCAGAAAAACAGAATGTCAAACTGGTGAGAGTAGCCAGCATCTATATGCTGGAACTGAGATGCCTGCCTTCAACCCTTGGATCAGTAGGGGACGGAATATAGAGATTACAATTGATATGTCGATATTGGTAACAAAAATCTCCAGCGTCTAACCTGTAAGTTTCTTTAAGTGGAGGGCGCAGAGTTGCAGTTCAATGTTTCTCTCTTTAGCAAGAGAAATGACCTTGCAAAGTTGGAAAATCTGTCCTCCAGTGGCCTCTCGGCTATTTAGTGGTCTGCCTCCTGTTTCCTGGATCCTTCGCAATGGCGGGGAGCCCAGTGCCTGCCTTGTACCCGCAGGATTCGAAGCTGGTGGTTTAATAGCCATGAGGATGGTGTGGTTTTTATGAGCCACACTGCCATCTTCTGGGGAATCGCACTCATAGCCAGCTGTTCAAGTGTTCGTGCCGATGCTCCAAATCAAAGCGAGCTCTACTTACCTCACTGGACCTATTCCAAGAGCTGAAATGATCATGTCGATGATAAAATGTGGACAATGCTGAGGCTTACAGCTGTCCTCGCTGTTTTAAAAGCACCTCCCATGAAGAGTGCAGCTGACGAAACAGGAAAAGAGAAAATACGTAAGAGAGGTGTCATTATTTTGGAAAGGTAGGAGTGGTGGAATGGGCATGGGGAGGAAGCAAAGAAGACTAAAAGGACACAGTCCACAGCGATTGGCTCTGGGTCAGGGGTACTTTGTAAAACCACAGGCACGTATTGTCCCACAGTCTGGAGGCCAGAAGTCCAAAAGCAAGTTGGCAATAGGGCAGCGTTCTCGCTGGAGGCTCCCATCTGCTCGGTGTCTTTCAGCATCTGGTGCCACCGGCAGACCTCAGCATCCCAGTCTCTGCCTCTTCCACATCACGTGGCATTCTCCGTGCTCCTGGGACTCCTCTCCTCCTAGAAGGACGCCGGTCATGGTGGAGCAGGGGCCCACCCTACTCCGCCATGACCTCGTGTTAGCTAATGTCACTTGCAATGGCCGTATTTCCAAATAAGGTCCCATTCTGAGGTTCTGGGAAGCACGCGGGCATTGGGTTCAGCTCTTGGCTCGGCTACTGATTAGCGGTTTAACCTCGAGCAAACTGTTGGCTCTTTCTGAGCATTTGTTTTCTCCTCTATAAGGTGAGGACTCGAGTACCAACCCACGGGCCCTCTGTCAGGATGAAAGTAAAGGGCTCAGCCTGTGCCTGGTGCAGGGTAAGTTCCAAGCAGGAGACAGCTATCATTTTCGCTTTCACTGTCAGAAAAAAAAAAAGAATGCTTAACCAATTTAAAGAGAGGAGAAAAAAGGGTCACACACTCTCTGGACCAAAACATGTCATTTCTATCAAGAGAACTTTGGGAGCACTATTCTACCTAACATTCTTTTCTCTCTGCATTACATTGATCCTCGTAAGACATTCAGATTTGGCCCAGCAGACATTAGCTCGCCGTGAACTGACTGTTTCTCATGCAAGCGATAACAATTGGGTCTATTTCAGTCTCGTGTGGGAGCCTTGTGAGAGAGGCATTATTATAAAATCTAAGAGTGCCTGTAGTACCTTCCCCAGCCTGCCCCACCCCCACCCCAGCACTGTGCAAGCCTGACTTTCTGGGACGCGATTCCTTTTAACCTGACTCCTTGACACCAAGACCTTGGTGTTAGAAGGGAGCTGTGAGATCTCCTGGGCAGAAAGTAGCCCCTCCTCAATCTGCGTGCTCTCTTCATGAAGGTTGGGTATGGAGGATACAGAGATGTTATCTGAGAAGGCCATGGTATCGGCTTATTAGAAATCACCAACATGTAAGATGTATTCCTTTTCCAATACATTAGAAGCTCAAGAGGCCAGGACTTTCCCATGGGAGGAAGGAGGTTGAGAAAATTCCAGAGGCTGGCACTGTGGGGTCCATTTTTACCGCAAGGAAGGTAGTGAAAATTGAGTTACCTAAGAGCCTCTGAGCGGTAACCATTTGGCAGCTGAGAGAAAAGCCCCCAAGCCGTCAACTGTGGTATTTACATGAGCAAAATGTTCCATGCGCTCCCCTGAAAATGTCCATGTGGCTCTGTGTATACATGTGTTTACAGAACGTGCAAATAAATACGGGTAGAATATGAAACACATGCGCCTGTGTTTACAAGACATGCATCCACTTATGCTAATGAAATCACTCCCGTCTGAGAACAAACGGCCATTATCTACAGAAGTGCTACGAACTTGGGAGATTGCTGGGATTTTTGTCCTCACACTTGGAGAAACTGAGTCACTAACGTTTTTTTCATAAAAGGCTCCTTCTTGTTTCTAGTAAGAAGCACATGAGCTAGAAAGAAAGTCACCCTCAGAAATCCTGTGTTCACCACAGAGGAGCTTTAAACTCACAGTTCACGCCAGCGCTCCTGAGAATGGACATCCCACCTACTCGTGTATTCATCTTAGCACACTTCCCCGGGCCCCCACGACTTGGTGAGCATAAAAATCTCTGGGGAGCCTCAGATGTTCAACATGCGTATTTCTGAACCCCACCATCAAAAAGTCTAATGAAGTACCAGGGACCTGCACTCTTAGCATGTGCCCCGAGGGAGACGGGCAGGAACACTGCCCTCATGTCCTCGAGGTGGAATGAAGAGCAGTTAGTTGTCTTTTTTAAAAAATGGGGGGAGGGGGGGTGGCTCAATGCACCCTTGGAAATCCTGCTGCATTGGTAGCTCATGGATTTGAAGTCACAGAGCCCCAGCCAGTGGGAATAGAGATGCGAATAGAGGTGTGCGCGTTGGTGCCCCTCTTCAAACAAACCCGCTGTGGACCCCGCCCTTGCTGAGCAGCGCCCACCCCTGGTGCAATAGACCTCAATGGTCCCATGTCGCCATCGCGCAGCTTCTGCCCAGCGCAGCCTCTTTCACGACCATAGCACCTTATTACAACCAGAAAATTGCCATTGGCATGAGGCATTAACTACTACAGAGGAGCGGCCTTGCTCAGATTTCACCAGCGCCCACATGCACACCTTGATGTGCACGCGTGTAATTCTGTCACGTGTGTAGATTTGTGTAATTGCAGTCACCATCAGGCTACAGAGCTCTCCCTCACCACAAAAGTCGATGTTACCCCTTTATAGTCACCCTCTCTTCCCCCACCTATCCCACCCAGGCCCCTGGAAACCACTGATCTGTTCTTCATTTGAGCAACATTTTAAAAAATGAAATAGAACAGAGCGAATGGAAAATAAGAGAAGAGAAAATATCAGTGCAATTCAAAGGAGAGGAGGGAGCATTGATTTGGGAAACTTTTGTTCTGTTATATATGCATGTGTATGTGTATGTATATAGGTATAGGTCAGGGTATAGGTACTGTGTTGTGTTAGGAAATATATTTTTGCCCTAGCCAGTATGGCTCAGTGGATAAAGAGCATCAGCCTGAAGACTGAAGGGTCCCGGGTTCAATTCCGGTCAAGGGCATGTACCTTGGTTGCAGGCTCTATCCCTGGCCCTGGTGGGGGAGCGAGCAGGAAGCAACCAATCAATGTGTCTCTATCACATCAATGTTTCTCTCTCTCTCTGTGTCTCTCCCCCCTCCCCCTTCCATTCTCTCCAAAAGTCAATGGAAAAGCATCCTTGGGTGAGGATTAACAAAAAGAAATTATATTTTTTATGGAGAGTTGCAAGTAGAAAATAAAATAAAATTGAGAAATGCACTGATAACAAGACAGCCTCCAGCCTCAGCAAAACCTCCCTGCCTCCCCAGGCTCACAATTGTGGGTGGCATAGAAGCCTTTTTCCTCCTCTGAGAGCTGCTACTGTCCTGCAGGCCTTTAGTTAATGACTATCTGCTTCACATTTGGATGGAAATTCACCATGTGAACCCTCAGTGTTTGGATATTCCCACTTAGACCTGCAGCTGGGGACAAAGGGAACAGAAGAGATAAAGGGGCTCAAGGGCTGTCCGAGTTCTGGCTTCCCCGGGCGCAGCCTCCCTGGGGCTTAACAGCTCACCGAAGCCAAGTGACAAGGCCCTCAGCTCTGACTCCCCAAAGGGGCAGATGATGATGTTCCCGGAACATTTTTTTTTCAGCCATGAACCATTTAATGGTGTGCTGTGCACACTCATGCAATCTCAGAAAATCCTGAAGGATTGATCACAATTTTAAATAAAAATATTTGTTAGCATTCTTATTCACTTTAAGAGACGTAAGCCTTTTGTTCCTTGTTTCACAAATGAAGATGGCTGAGTAGCTGTTTTTGGTGATTAGAGACCAAATCCCATGTCCTTGTCCGACTCCCCTCACTCTTCCTTGGCTTCCACCTTGGCTGGGGCTGCGGGAGCAGCAGGGGCAACGGAGGTGTCAGCAGCAGCCACGGGGGCAGCAGCCACGAATGCAGGTGGATCAGCCAGGAAGGCCTTGACCTTTTCAGAAGTGGGGAGGTAATCAGTCTCCACAGACAAAACCAGGACCCACTGTGTCCACTGATGATAGAATGGGGCACGGAGGCAACAGCTGGGTAAGCAGGCTGCAGACACCCTGCAGGAAGCGAGAATGCAGCGTGCTCTGGGCTCTCGAGCACTTCAGGTTGTAGACGCCACCACTGGCAACACCTGCTGGGTGATCCGCTCAAGGGAGAAGGGGGAGGTGGTCTCATTGGCTCCCACTATGTCTCCAGGCTTAGCCAGCTGCATGTCTCTCAGGATTTCAGTGGTGCCCCCGGAGACTGTGATGACGGCTGAAGCCTGGAAGAAGGTCTTCTCGGGCCTCAGATCAGTACTTCACACGCGGCAGTGGCACCAGCATGGGCGGTAGCTGGCACCTTTTTGGCAGCAGCATGCCCCTGATCTCTGTGAGGTTCTCCCTGCCGTGCAGAAATCCCACATTCCCCTGGATCTGAGGCACCAGTTCCTCCGGAGCTGCGGTGTTTTCCAGATGTGCTTGCATGGCCTTGCACATCACAGTCTTGCCCATCAACACTACAGCCTTCCATCTCAGAGACGTGCAGATCTGCTGCATCTATTTGCTTGGAACCCCCATTGTCTGCTCCCACAATGAGTGTTTTGTATAATCATCCCCAAATCAGATGATCTTAAAGAAGAAATAGGGCTCCCAGGTAGCCCTGTCTTCCCTAGGCATCATGGCTGTGCATTTGGGATTGTCACGCAAGGTTTAAAAACAATGTCACTTTCACAAAGACTCCTGATAAAAGGAGGCATTAACATTCTAAATAATATATTTCATATTAATAACAGGGGAAATATTTTATAAAAAATATATCTGGCTAGAAAATAAATGGATGGATGCATAGATGAGATTCCCATTGAGGTTTTTCTTATTCATTTTTCTAATGCCTTAGAGCAGTGGTTCTCAACCTTCTGGCCCTTTAAATACAGTTCCTCATGTTGTGACCCAACCATAAAATTATTTTCGTTGCTACTTCATAACTGTAATGTTGCTACTGTTATGAATCATAATGTAAATATCTGATATGCAGGATAGTCTTAGGCGACCCCTGTGAAAGGGTCGTTCGATCGCCAAAGGGGTCGCGACCCACAGGTTGAGAACCGCTGCCTTAGAGCATCCTGACTCAAACGCACAGGTCATTGCAAAAGGCAAGTGTTTGATGAACTTATCAAATACCTTCAGAAGCAATGCGGAGCTTCCCCCCTAGGCTGCCTCTTAGCACCCTGCAGCTGTGAGGTTGACCCACTTGTCCTGCTCAAAAGCTGAGTTGGAATGTTTCAGTTTGGGAGATCGTGGTGAGTGGGTGGGTGCCTAATCCATTCTGAGGTTGCAGATAGCCCTGGAAGTGATTTCTTCATGTTCTGTTGCAACATTTGGACATGAGTTTTACATAATCGACAATATGCCATTGACTGATTTCACCAATGAGTGAAGGAGTTGGGAAAAGTCCAGCTCTCGGGGCCTGAGCCGTTAGCAATACAGCCTGACTGTCTTATGAAGTTTGACAGCCTATTCTCGATGCTAAGAATTTTTATAGTTTGGGCAGGAAGTGATTGATTTGGGTCTTTCAAGATACTAAAAATGTGCTGCCAGATGTCACTTGAACAGACATTCCGAAATCACAGAAATGGTCTTTAGTACAATCACCATTCTTCACATCAAAACCTCGGGTGAGCACTCCTTACTTTGATGGCCATCGCAGTTTATTTGGGGGAAAGCAATGTCTCATGTTTGCTACTCCATTCTTGCCACAACAAAAACTGCAACTTCTCCATTTTCTAAATACTGACTCAGGATCTCAGGAGAATGTCATCGGCCATTGGCTCCCTTCTGGGGAGAGCCCTGGTGTGGTTTGACATTCAGATGCAGCCTTTTTTCTTTACCTGGTGACACCCCCACTTGTGGGCACAGAGCTCACCCCCTGTCAGCAATGATTCATGACAGCCTGTTTAGGTCACATTACATCTTCCAGGTTCTTTCATCAAACACACATGTGTCAGCTTCCCGTAGCATGGGTTCTCGTTGGTGACCAGCAGCGACAAAGTCATTGATTCTTCTTCCTCATACAAACAAGTACTAAGCAGGGACAACCGTGTGGTGTCCTCCTGGCATTTCCCAAAGTGTCATGTCCAGGCCAAGGTATTTAAGAGCTGATGTGCCTTCTCCATCTCTTTTCATGCAGCAATGTGCTTGGAAGACCCTGTTCTACACGGCTCAGCTACAACACGGAAGGGGGCACCCGGCTGCCTCAGACTTAATGAAGGCCTGGTTTCAGGGTTCAGCTGTTGTTCCACATAGTCCAGCCTAACTTGATTTGTAAATAGGCCGAAAGTCGATTTGTCCTATGGACATGGCATTTTAACCCAGCTATAGAGTAACTGCTCATACACACATGATAGTGTTGGCCTTTCCACATTTGCTGCCACTGGATTTTATGTGATGTCCACAGAGATGTTTTATACAGGAACTTTGTGAATAAATTTTTCTCCTGGCATAACAGTAGTAAATTTGGGACTGCTTTGATCAGACTCTTGGCAGCAAAGCAATCTACTTGTTTTTCCTGAAAGGAGTGGGAGTCTGAATGACATCTCTATGGTTTCTTCTTTGTCCTTAGCAACAACATTGCATACTGCAAAGCATTATCTTGTACTTGTCCTAGAAAAACTCAGTTGTGCAACTAGAGAGCTCAGAGTGTTTTGTATGGAAATATCGCAGAAGTTTGACAAAGTTTCTTAGAGGACTTTTCTGTTTCTTAGGTGAAATAATCATTTGATTCACACAGACTCATATTCCATCTTCCCAAGAGACTCCTACCCACTGCTTCAATATGGGGTGCTTTTCTGAATTGCAGGTTATGTTATTTTGCTCATTACTTTCTTCTGGCCTCAGTGAATTAAATTTAAATGGTAATCCAGTGTTCTAAGTTGGGAGTATAGCATAACTGTCTTAACCCAGGTCCACAAGAAAAGCAGAGCCTGAGGCAAGGATTAAAGTTTTGATATTTCATTTGGGAGGAGCAAGCCTAGGGCAGCGAAGGTGAGGGAAAGGGGTTCAGGGGCAAGAAAAGATGTGAATCCATGTGGCGTAACACATTACCACACTGGCCGTGGCATCGCCATGAGCCAGGAAGAGAAACAGTGGGCTGTTACCACTGCATGGGAGAGGCGGGATTTATCTGCCCAACTTATCCTGTCTTCTGTATCCCAGGGGTCAGTGCGTACCCCCGACGGCCGGACCCCCCACACTACTGGGTTGTGCCATCTTACCCCTTGCGGCTTCTTAGGTTCCTTTCCGTCCTCTATCAAATGAAGATAATATAAGACCTCCTTTGTGAAGTGCCCTGAAGATCAAATCTGATAATAAATTTAACCTTAGCCGCAGCATGTACTCACATAAAGGATTGCTAAAGGGGAAGATCCTGGAAACTCCGAAATGCTCAGCTTTTGAGCAGAGAGTTCCCATTCATCTACGAAATGACAAGAACTTGTGATCAGCAAGCACAAAGGGACAGCGGAGACCTCTGGGTGTGGTGACAGACTTAGAACCTGGTCCCACAGTGATGGCAGCTAGTCTGACCATATGCATGAGAGTGGAGGGAAAGAATGGAATCCAAAAATGTTTCTGCAGGAACAAGCAAAAATTAAACGACTTGAGATGAAAAAGACTAATGGCCAAACACAATAGCTTATAATGGCTCCCTCAGGAAAAGGTCTATTTCAATATTGTTCCAGGAATTCAGAAAGTGCTGGAATTCATTTATTCCACCTTGTTTCTGCCTTTTCTTTCTTTCTTTCTTTCTTTTTCTTTCTTTCTTTCTTTCTTTCTTTCTTTCTTTCTTTCTTTCTTTCTCTTTTAATTTTTTTTGTAAATTAAGTTTACATCTCCATCTGTTGTCTCACTGGGGCAGAGTTACTCCTTTAAATCTGGGAGGTAAGAAAGTCAAAGTTCTAAGACTTGGCTCTCGACTTTCCACCACGTGTGAGTGGCACAGTTACAGGTTTCACTACGGAGTGGCAACCCCACCGCATTTCAGCCAAGAACCTCATGCTCAAGAAAAAAACATCTCCAGCCCTGCTGGAAACAGAGCCGGTGTTAATGCAGCCAAATTAAACCCTGAAGCTAAGACATGTAAAAGTGGTTGTTCTCATGTTACTTGTTACTTCTTTACAGGGCGCACAACCAAATACCTTAATTCTCTGCTGAGTCCCTTAAGGACACAATTTTTCAGTCAGAAAATACATCTTGAGATTTGGGCTGGGACTATGAACATTAATATGAAAGCATTGCATGAACTTCCTATAACGAGGACCTTCCAATTTGGTTGAAAACATGTGAATTAACTAAGATAATAGTGAAAATGATGTTCTACGGCTGTATAAGATTCTGGAAAAATGAGTGATAAAGATAGCTAAGAATTGGACAAACCCGTGGAGATGTAGACTTGAGGCAAACTGTGAGAGGATGGAAAGAGCTTGGCTGAGAGAAGGGGTTAAAGCAAACAGGCAGTCTAGGCCCAGGGAAAGCCATGCGTATAGGTCTAGAGGGGAAAGTGCATGCCACAGTCAAGGAGCAGAGTGCGAAATAATCACAGAAAGTGGTTACTGAGCACTTACTGTCCATGTGGCTGTGCTAAGCCCTTCAAAGTTATTCTCATTTAGTCCTCTAGTAGCCCCACAAAGTAGGCATTCTTATCATCTCATTTTCAGAGGTACAACTGACCTTGGAAAGTGAACGACTTGTCCAAAGTCAAAGTGTTAGTTACTGGCTGGCAGGGATTTGCACTCAGGACCAAGGTTCAGATCAGACTGTGAGGAGCCTTACCTGCTAGACCTGTGTGTGGTAATGGGTGAGGCAGAAAGAATGCAAGGAGGAGTGAGCCTCGGTCCTCAGACTAATAGTCCAGTTGGGGAGAAAGTCTAGATCTCCAAGCAGTAGCACAGTGGTGTGCAGGATGGACCGGAGCCGGGAATACAGGGCCAGGGAAGGGTTCAGAAGTCAGGTCCTCAGGTGCATCCCAGAAACTCTGGGTGGGCCCAGCAATCTGTGTTTTCTCAGGCCTCCGATTATGCTGGTGACGCTGCGGCCTGAGAACCACCTAGAGATGGCTGTGGGAAGGGAAAGGACCAACTGCCAGAATTAACAGAAAACCCTTGTCAGTGGTAAACTTCTACCAGCACGCAGTCTGCACCTGGGTGACTGACTGGCTGTTCAGGAATAGAAGAAAGGCAGGACGACCTATGAGTCCGTTTCTACTTTGCTTGCTAGTTTATTTTGTTCATTAGACACAAGAACAGGCTGACAATGGTCAGAGGGGAGAAGGGAGGGGGCTGGGTGAAAAAGGGGAAGGGATTAAGAAAAAACCCCTCATAGACAGACAACAGTATGGTGACTGCCAGAGGAAAGGGGAGTGGGGGAGGCAGGAGAGAGTAAGGGGGGATAAATAGTGGTGGGAGGAAACTTGCCTTGACTTGGGGTGGTGAACACACAATACAATATACAGATGATGTGTTATGGAATTGTACCCCTGAAACCTATATAATTTAATAAACCAATAAATTCAATAAAAAAAATAGGCTCTAGCCAGGCAGTTCAATTGGTTAGAGCGTCATCCCGATACACCATGGTTGTGGGTTTGATCTCCGGTCATAAATAAGTGGAACAACAAATCTCTCTCTCTCTCTCTCTCTCTCTCTCTCCCTCCCTCCCTCCCTTCCTCCCTCTCAAAAAGCAACAAAATTAAAAAATAAAAATAAGCAAAACAAGGGAAGGAAGGAAGGAAGGAAGGAAGGAAGGAAGGAAGGAAGGAAGGAAGGAAGGAAGGAAGGGAAGAGGAGTCCACCTTCCCTCAGAGGTTTCACTGGGGAATGAGAATAAGGTGGTCAGATTGGGACCTTTTAGGCCTGGGTTTGAGTCCTGGACCTGCTCCACCCTTCACCTCTTTAAGCCTCAGTGTCCTCCTCATGTGTAAAATGAAAACAGCAACAACAGCTGCCTCACAAGGGTTTTGTGGGCATGAAATGAGACCATGTAGGAAAACATGCTATCAAATGTTCTACAGTATAGGCTGTTATTAGCGACAGACAGAAAGAGGTAAAGGGAGGCTATGTTCATGACCTGGCTTTATGAAGTATGAACTACATGTGTGGATACAGTGACGGTACCATCGTTAACTGTGCATGTCCGTGTGGACAGTTAAGGACCCCAAGGTCAGGGATGGAAACACAGATTTAGGAATTGTCAGCAGAGAGAGGAGTGAGTGCAAGGTCGCTTTTTGTCAGGAAGAGGGAGCAAGTTTAAAAGTTTAAATAGAGGGTGCACCACAATAGACAGATATGGAATCTGGTTGGAGTTAGTATAGTATTCAAGCTACAAACTCAGTCTGCAAGAAATGTAACATTTAATTAGTTAATTTATTTGGTACAATTCAGAGGTTTTTAGTATATTCACAATTATTCACTGAATTAGTGACGATCACCCCAAAGAGAAATCTCATCGCATTAGCCATCAGTCCGTTCCCTCTACCCTCAGCACCTGGCAGTGATTAATCTACTTTCTGCCTCCGTGGTCTTCCTTATTGTGGACAATTTATGTAAGTGAAAACATACATGTGGCCTTTTGTGTTTTCCAGATTTCTCCATATTGTAGCATAAATCAGTACTTTATTTCTTTCTATTGATGAACTAGAGGCCCGATGCACAAAATTCATGCAAGAGTAGGCCTTCCTTCCCCCCAGCTGCTGGCACTGGCTTCCTTCTGGCACCCGGGACCCAGGCTTCCCTCGCAGCCCTGGCTTCGTCTGGAAGGTTGTCCAGAAGGACGCCCGGAAGGATGTCTGGTCTAATTAGCATATTACACTTTTATTATTATAGATAATATTCCATTGTATAGAACTAACACAGTTGTTTAAGCAACCATCAATTCATGAACATTTAGATTGTTTGCACTCTTGATATTTAGAATAATGCTGCAATGAGCATTTGTGTACAAGCTTTTGAGTGGACATATGTTTTCAATTCTCTTGAGTATATATCTAGGAGTGCAATTATTCAAATCCTTTGCCTATTTTAAAAAATTGGGTTATTTGCCTTTTTACTTTTGAGTTTTAAGAGTTCTTTATATATTTTTTAAATATTTATTGTTGACAGTATTATAGATGTCCCCCTTTTCTCCCCTTGGCCCCCTCCATCCAGATCCTCCCTGCCTCAGGCCTTCCCACACTATTGTCTGTGTCCATGGGTTATATACTTTTCATATAAGTTCCTTGTCTGTTATATGATTTGCAAATATTTTTCCCATTCTGTTCATTGTCTTTTCACTTTTTTAGTACTGTCCTTTACATTACAGCACAAAGGTTTTTAATTTTTGATAAAGTCTAATTTAACTTTTTAAAAAATTGCTCATATTTGTTATGTAATAGCTAAAAAATAAAACCACTGCCTAGTTTGAAGTCACAAAGGTTAGCACCTATATTTTCTAAGAGTTTTCTAGTTATAGTGAGGTCTTTTATCCATTTAGAATTAGTTTTTGTATGTGGTATAGTATGGGTCCAACTTTATTCTTTTGCATGTGGATATCTGGTTGCCCAAGCCTCATTTGTTGAAAAAATTATTCTTTCCTCATTGAATTTTCTAGCACACTTGTCAAAAATTAGTTGGCCATAAATGTAATAGCTTATTAATGGACTTTCAGTTCTCTTCCATTGATATATATGTCTATCCTTATGCCACTATCATACTGTCATGATTATTATAGTTTCAAAGAGGAAGTGTGAGTTTTTCTACTTTATTCTTTTCAGGCTTGTTTTGGTTATTTTGATTTTTTTTTGTATTTCTATATAGATTTTAAGATCAACTTTTCAATTTCTGCTAAAAAGGCAGCTGGTGTGTAGATAAGATAGTAATGGTGTTGAATCTGTAAAACAATTTGAGGAGTATTGTCATCTTAATAATATTAAGTCTTCCAATCTATGAACATGGGATGTCTTTCTATTTTTTAGGTCTTTTTTATTTATTTCAACCATATTTTATAGTTTTCAGTATATGTCTTACATTTTTTGTTTAATTTACTCCTAAATATATAATTATTTTTGATGCTGTTATAAATTGAACTGTTTTCTTAATTTCATTCTTGAATTGTTCATTACTAGTGTTTATAAATACAATAGATTTTTGTATGTTGGTTCTGTATTCTGAAAACTTACTCTATTTGTTTAATTCTATTATTTTTTAGTGTGTGTGTTCTTCAGAATTTTCTATATAAAAATAATGTCATCTACGAATACAAATGGTTTTACTTTTTCCTTACCAATTTGAATGCCTTTTATTTACTTATTTTGTCTAATTGTCCTGAACTTACTTTATCTTTAAACAATTTTCTTTCTTAAGCTCCTAGTCTGCCAAGCTGTGAAATCATAATTATCAGTCAATTTGGATCTGTCCTACATTTTCTGGGCTTGTGTCTGATTTCTTAAGGGGCTTTTCCAGAATCAAATCATCAATAGAGGAGGGCAGTGTCTGGTCCTGGATACCATCATTCTTCTTGTTTTCATCTAATTTTCAGCCACTGATACATGTAGATCACTGCTCTATCCTCCCTGGCCCTGCTGCTGGCCTCCGCAGGCCTACAGCTCTGTGTTGTGTGGCTATAGCTCTTGGGTGCTCACAAAACATCCAGTAGCTCCCAGCTTTCTCTGGGCTGCAGGAAACTCTGTTAAGATTGTCTTGGACCTGTCTCCTAAATACAGCATTGATCTTTTGGCCTAAGGGTATTAGAAGAATGTGTACCTTGGGCTTTCCCTGGGCATGAGGAACATGGGTGGTTTGTTTGTTTTTCTGCTTGGGGTCCCTAAAAAACCTGGTGCTCAGTCATTTGACCCTGAACTCCAGGGTTTGGCTACAGGTTGGGGCCACCTGCAGAGCCTGTGTCATAGGCATGTCATTCCAGCCTCTCACTCTCTGGGATCCTTTCTGGCTCTGCATTTCCCCTCTAGAGAATTTTCATATGGGTAGAGCCACTTAGATTGGCTCTTTACTTATGCTCCTAAATTGGTGGTTCTCAGTTGGGATGACTTGCCCCCCAGGGGATATTTTGCAATGTCTAGAGGCATTTTTGGTTGTTATAACTGGGGATGGAGTGGGTGTTACTGCATCTAGAGCAGCGGTTCTCAACCTGTGGGTCGCGACCCCTTTGGGGTAGAACGACCCTTTCACAGGGGTCGCCTAAGACCATCAGAAAACACATATATAATTACATATTGTTTTTGTGATTAATCACTGTGCTTTAATTATGTTCAATTTGTAACAATGAAAATACATCCTGCATATCAGATATTTACATTACGACTCATAACAGTAGCAAAATTACAGTTATGAAGTAGCAACGAAAATAATTTTATGGTTGGGGGTCACCACAACATGAGGAACTGTATTAAAGGGTCGCGGCATTAGGAAGGTTGAGAACCACTGATCTAGAAGGTAGAGACCAGGCATGCTGCTAAATAATTTACAGGGTGCTCCTACAATGAGGAATTATCTGGACTAAAATGTCGATAGGGTAGAGGTGGAGAAATCCTGTAATAAATCTATTGTTTAAGCTTTAAGCCCTTGAGGATCTGGACTTATGAAATACAGTAGGTCCTCAGGTTACGTCGGAGATCCGTTCCTATGGCTACGTAACACGATTGTCGCCGTAAGTCGGAACTTACCTACATAAGCACCTGTGTCACTCACATGGAGCACATATACAGCAGGAATGAAGTGAAACAATAAAAAAAATTTAAAAGAAAGATAACAATTCCTGACCTTTACTTGTGGTAAATACAGTAAATAATAAAAAACATAAAGGACATATGTACATATGTCGAAATGACGGAACTTTTTTTTTTAATAAATAAATGGGAGATGGCGACACAACCACGAAACGATGTACATGGAGTTCGATGCAACCCGAGGACTGTCTGTAATTTTTTCAAAAGCATTTCAATCTGATTTTCTGTTGTCACATTGCCATCCCTTGGGCAGGGAGGCAGGTCTATTTGCTCAGGGAAGTATAGGAGCAGGAGGAAATAACAAGGAACACATATAGCAAGGAAAACAAATGAGCCATAGACATGCATAAAACATAATAAAAGGATGTTGAATAAAAGGATACCCAGTATTAGTCCTTGTATATAAAGTTCAAAAAACAGGCAAAATTGCTATGTTGGGGAATTCATAGCTGGATGGTAGCAAGGGTATGCTTGCCATAAAAGCCAGGGTAGTGATTACCTCTGTGCTGGGAGCTGTGATTAAAAGGACACAGATGAGAATCTAAGGTACTGGCTATGTTCTCTTTCTTGGGTCCTTTAAACAGTGCGTTTTTGCTTTACCAACTTCCATTAAAGCAAAAAACAAACAAACATCACATTAGTCAAAAACCACATTAGACTTAAAAAAATCTCATCTTCCTGGAACAGAGAAAGTACATAAGTGGAAAAATAGGTAAATTTCAAATAAAATCTGGAGCTTAGTTCATTGTGATGTACCACTGTTAACCTCATAGTTTTGACGTACCACCTGCTGTTAACAGGCAGTGCCTCCCTTAGTCCTCTGACCGGAAATACTGGCCATCCAGTTTATAGGTTTCATTACTGTCTCCGTTTTAGCCAGGGGGTAATAGAGACGCAGAGAAAAAACTGGCCCAGCGGGAGGCAGCGAAGAGGGTAGAGCCCAGCAGAGGCGCAGGCTGGCCCCACAGTCTGTGCTCATGACCAGTTACCTCTGAGAGTACGAAGTTCAGAAAAGTACAAAGAGAGAGAAGAAGCCAGTTCCTCAGACGCAAACCGGTATTTCCACTCAGCTTGTTTCCTCCCTGCCTTTTCCCTTATGTTTCCATGTGGTGTGCACCAATGTGTTGCCTGATTTTCTTTTTACCGTGAACATCACGTGATGAGCATTTTTCATGCCACTAAAAGCTAAAAGAGAGCATGAAAGGCTACACAACAATCTGTGTAGAGATGCGTTGCACATTTGTTTCCAATTCCTGTGTCATTATATAGAAGGCTGCCATGAACATCCTCATTCTTCATTTATGCTTACTTCTTTGATTATTTGTTCAGTTTCTTCTTTTATTTTTCCACTTTTTTCCTGTGTTTTCTTACCACAACTTACTATGGCAAGAAGTTCTTTAAATACACATGATATCACTTTAGTATGAAAATTTGCAAGCTTTGAAAATTCTCTACCTCATACCATTCAATATTCTCCCTTAGGCTTCAAGAGTAAAGGGCAGATTTCCCGCTCCGGACGTGAGGAAGCAATGGTGAGTGGTGGAAGGGAGGGAGGCGCCCGCGTGAAGCAGGATTGAGGCAGTGATGGCCACAGCAGCATTTCAAAGCTTCCAGTACTGTACCACCTGCTGTTAACAGGCAGTGCCTCCCTTAGTCCTCTGACCGGAAATACTGGCCATCCAGTTTATAGACGAGGAAACGGAGTCCCAAACCCACAGAGTTCGTTTCAGAAGGAAGAGTGGGCAAGGAAACAGGGGTGGTTTGGAAGGGGGAGAAACTGCAGAACAGACTCTGTGGGGTATGTCTCTGAGCAACACACTGTATGCACTTATGCCAGGACTTGCATTTAATATTTACTGTAAATATATATATATACTAGAGGCCTGGTGCATGAAGAGATTCATACAATAGGCCTTCCCTTCCCCTGGCTGCCTGCACCGGTTTTCCTCCGGCACCTGGGACCCAGGCCTTCGCTCCAGCCCGGAGCCTTCCGTCTTTGCTCCTCCACTTCGTGCCTATGTATGCAAATTAACCTCCATCTTTGTTGGGTTAATTTGCATACTCTCCTGATTGGCTGGTGAGCATAGCGGAGAGATGGTCAATTTACATGTTTGTCTATTATTAGGTAAAAAAATTATATATATAAATATATATATTTACTGTAGCCCTGGCCAGTTTTGCTCAGTGGATAGAGTGTCGGCCTGCGGATGAAAGGGTACCAGGTTCAATTCTGGTCAAGGGCATGTACCTCGGTTGCAGGCTCCTCCCTGGCCTGGGCCCTGGTTGGGGCGTGTGCAAGAGGCAACCTATCAATGTGTTTCTCTCACATCGATATTTCTCTGTCTTTCCCTCTCTCTTCCACTCTCTCTAAAACTCAATGAAAAAAATATCCTGGGGTGAGGATTAAAAAATAAATAAACAAAATAAAAATAATATTTACTGTAAAAACAAATCCTTCAACCCCTTATCTTTCAGCTCAGAATCCTCCGTTTACAACATTATACCGCCCATGTTTTCCAATGCACTTGGGAGGAGGTGGGGTGGGAGCCTGGCAGCAGCACGGGCTTGTTAGACACATGGAATCTCTGATCCCACCCCAGACCCAGACTCAGGATCAGCGTCTTAACAAGATCCCAGGGGACCCGCATGCACACCGACATCTGAGAAGCAGTGTTCCAAGAGATCCTTAAGAAGAAGGATTTTCTGAGGGTGTGTATAAGCCCAGTGCAGCACCTACACCCATGAAACAGGTTTTCAGCTCGGCTATGTTCACAGAGGTGGCTCAAGGAGTATTGGCTGACAGCGTAGGCTACCCGGGGACCCAGAAATGTGGCTGTGGCATCAGGAAGCTTCAGCTCCACCAACTTTATCTTTTTTTCTCCTATTCCTGCTTCTAACTGTAGCCAATTCCAATTGTGCCCGAGTTCCAAGGTGGGCCGGATTGGGGGCAGCGAGAAGAATCCTGTAAGTAAAAACCAGCAGAGCCAGCGGCCACTCTTGGTGAAATAAGCCTCCACCAAAGGGCAATAGCCACGAAGACGAAACAACGCTGCACTTGGGAGTAAGAGGCAGGAGGACGGTGCCGGGATGGTTCACGCTTTTTGCAGAAGCAGGTTTTTGTTTGGGGAACTGACAAAGTCCTTAGAATGGCTGTAGCCTAACCTGCTTGCTGCATGCATGAGGGCACCCAGAGCTTCCCCTGCGAGCATGCAGCTACTGGTGAGGGCAGAGTGCTCACATTCAGCTTCCGAGCCCAGCTCTGCCCTCACCACATGATGCTAGGTTGGACCGGTGCTCAGCACCTTTCTCGCAGGCTCTCCTGTACACCCTGCAGGAGTAAGAGCTCCTTTACAGACCCTCCCACACTTGGTTCTGTGGGATTCGGATTAGATGCACTCCTAGTGTCCGAAGCTGGAAGCTGGCACAAGGCATCTGTCTGCTCTTGCTGCTGGCAAACTGGGTGACTGAGGTCCGAAGCGCAGCTGCCTAGGGTTTGAGAGGCACAAGAAGACACTCATTTTGGCCAGTGCAGATCTAGGACAAGCGAGGTAGTTGAGGGAAAGCTGAAACCATGAGGCCTTCTGACCCCTGAACCCTGCATCAGAGGCAATAACTGGGCAGCTTCTTCTCCTCTCCCCTTCCCACCTTCCCCTCCTCCCTCTCTTTTCCTCCCCCTGGCTCTTCTCTCTCCTCCCTTCCCCTCCCACTTCTCTTCCCATTCCCCCCTCTCCCCTGCCCCTTTGACCACCCCCTCCTCCGTTTTTTTCCAATTTGGTTGCTCTAATTTTTTTTTTTTTTAATCTCATCCCATCCTTGCTACATTAAACTAACCTTTTGCTAGTTGTTAGGTATAGAATGGAACTTTGCTTTAATTTAAGATTTAAAATTTACTAATTAATTGAACAATAAAAGATTTCTGGCAATCTGTATTTCTCTTTTGGAGAAGTGTTTATTCCTATTTATCTATTGTTTTGATGCTTTTCTTGTTAATCCCTAAGAGCTCTTTATATATTAAGGTTATTAACTCTTTGTTTATTATCTTTCTTTTTTTTTTATTTTAAAAATGTATTTTGATGTTTATTATTTTATTTTATTTTATTTTATTTTTTATTTATTTATTTTTTTTATTTTTCGCTTAAAGTATTACAAAGGGTATTACATAAGTGTCCTTTTTTCCCCCCCTCCCTTGACAAGCCCCTGCCCTCCCTTACCCCCCAGTGTCTTATGTCCATTAGTTATGGTTATATGGGTGCATACAAGTCCTTCGGTTGATCTCTTACTCCCCTCCCCCCTGTCCCCCAACCCTCCCTGGCCTTCCCACTGCAGTCCGACAATCAGTTTGAGGCAGCTCTGCCACTGTATTTATTATTGTTCAAAAGTTTGTAATGGTCTTAATTATCCATGAATGAGTGAGATCATGTGGTATTTTTCCTTCATTGACTGGCTTGTTTCACTTAGCATAATGCTCTCCAGTTCCATCCATGCTGTTGCAAATGGTAGGAGTTCCTTCTTTTTAACAGCAGCATAGTATTCCATCGTGTAGATGTACCACAGTTTTCTAATCCATTCATCTACTGATGGGCACTTAGGCTGTTTCCAGATCTTAGCTATGGTGAATTGTGCTGCTATGAACATCGGGGTGCATATATCCTTTCTGATTGGTGTTTCTGGTTTCTTGGGATATATTCCTAGAAGTGGGATCACAGGGTCAAATGGGAGTTCCATTTCCAATTTTTTGAGGAACCTCCATACTGCCTTCCATAGTGGCTGCACCAGTCTGCATTCCCACCAGCAGTGCACAAGTGTTCCTTTTTCTCCACATCCTCTCCAGCACTTGTTGTTTGTTGATTTGTTGATGATGGCCATTCTGACAGGTGTGAGATGGTACCTCATTGTTGTTTTGATTTGCATCTCTCGGATGATTAGTGACTTTGAGCATGTTTTCATATGTCTCTTGGCTTTCTGAATGTCCTCTTTTGAAAGGTGTCTATTTAGATCCTTTGCCCATTTTTTGATTGGATTGTTTATCTTCTTTTTGTTAAGTTGTATGAGTTCCCTATAAATTTTGGAGATTAAGCCCTTATCAGATATGACGTTGGCAAATATGTTTTCCCACGAGGTGGGTTTTCTTGTTGTTTTGTTGATGGTTTCTTTTGCTGTGCAGAAGCTTTTTATTTTGATGTAGTCCCATTTGTTCAGTTTCTCTTTAGTTTCAACTGCCCTAGGAGCTGTATCAGTGAAGAAATTGTTTTGGCATAAGTCTGAGATTTTGTTGCCTTTGTATTCTTCTAGAATTTTTATGGTTTCCTGTCGTACATTTAAGTCCTTTATCCATTTTGAGTTTATTCTTGTGTATGGTGTAAGTTGGTGGTCTAGTTTCATTTTCTTGCATATATCTGTCCAATTTTCCCAACACCATTTATTGAAGAGACTATCTTGGCTCCATTGTATGTTCATGCCTCCTTTGTCAAAAATTAATTGAGCATATTGGTTTGGGCTAATTTCTGGACTCTCTATTCTATTCCACTGATCTATATGTCTGTTCTTGTGCCAGTACCAGGCAGTTTTGAGAACAGTGGCTTAAATGACTCACTAGATCAGATGGACTTAATTGACATCTTCAGAACACTTCACCCCACAGCTGCGGAATATACATTCCTCTCAGGTGCTCATGGGACATATTCAAAAATAGACCACATATTGGGTCACAAGCAAAGTCTCCACAAATTCAAGAAGATTGAAATCATAAAAAGCATCTTCTCAGACCACGATGGCATAATGTTAGAAATAAACTACAATAAAAACAACCCAAAATACTCAAACACTTGGAAGCTGAATAGCATGTTATTAAATATTGATTGGGTTACCAATGACATCAAAGAAGAAATTAAAAACATCCTGGACACTAATGACAATGAAAACACAACAATCCAAAACCTCTGGGACACAATGAAAGCAGTCCTGAGAGGGAAGTTTATAGCTCTACAGGCCTATCTCAAAAAACAAGAAAAAATGGTAGTTAGCCATCTAACTCTACAACTCAAAGAATTAGAAAGAGAGCAACAAGAAAACCCCAGAGTGAGCAGAAGGAAGGAGATAATAAAGATTAGAGCAGAAATCAATGAAATAGAGACCAAAAAAACAATACAGAAAATCAATGAAACCAAGAGCTGGTTCTTTGAAAGGATAAACAAGATTGACAAACCCCTAGCCAGGCTCACCAAGAAGCAAAGAGAGAGGTCCCAAATAAACCAAATCAGAAATGATAGAGGCGAAATAACAACAGACCCCACAGAAATACAAATGATTGTTAAACAATACTACGGGCAACTCTACTCCAACAAACTAGACAACCTGGAGGAAATGGACAAATTCCTAGAAAAATACAACATTCCAAAACTCAATCAGGAAGAATCTAAAAACCTCAATAGGCCAATAACTATGGAAGAAATTGAAGCAGTCATCAGAAAGCTTCCAGCAAACAAAAGCCCAGGGCCAGACAGCTTCACAGGGGAGTTCTACCAAACATTCAAGGAAGAACTAAAACCTACCCTCCTCAGACTACTACAAAAAATTCAAGAGGAAGGAACACTTCCAAGCTCATTCTATGAAGCCAGCATCACCCTAATACCAAAACCAGGTAAAGACATCACAATGAAAGAGAATTACAGGCCAATATCCCTCATGAACATAGATGCCAAAATCCTCAACAAAATCTTAGCAAATCGGATCCAGCAGTACATCAGAAGGATCATACACCATGACCAAGTAGGATTTATCCCAGAGATGCAAGGATGGTACAACATCCGTAAATCAATAAATGTGATACATCACATAAACAAATTGAAAGAAAAAAACCACATGGTCATATCAATTGATGCAGAAAAAGCATTCGACAAAATCCAACACCCATTTTTGATAAAAACTCTCAGAAAGGTGGGAATAGAAGGATCATACCTCAACATAATAAAAGCCATATATGACAGGCCCACAGCCAACATCATACTCAATGGACAAAAACTAACACCATTTCCCCTAAGAACAGGAACAAGACAGGGATGCCCACTCTCACCACTCCTGTTCAACATAGTACTGGAAGTATTAGCCATTGCAATTAGGCAAGAAGAAGAAATAAAAGGCATCCAAATTGGAAAAGAGGAAGTAAAACTGTCCTTATTTGCAGATGACATGATATTATACATACAAAACCCTAGAGACTCCATCCAAAAGCTACTAGACTTAATACATGAATTTGGCAATGTAGCAGGATACAAAATTAACCCCAAGAAATCTGAGGCATTTCTATACACCAATAGTGATCTTTCAGAAAGAGAGATTAGAAAAACAATCCCATTTACCATCGCACCAAAAAAATTAAGATACCTAGGAATAAACTTAACTAAAGAGGTTAAAGACCTCTACTCAGAAAACTACAGGACGTTGAAAAAAGAGATAGAGGAAGACATAAACAGATGGAAGAACATACCATGTTCTTGGATTGGTAGAATCAACATCATTAAAATGTCCATACTACCCAAAGCAATCTATAAATTCAACGCACTTCCCATTAAAATACCAATGGCCTTCTTCAAAGATCTAGAACGAACTCTCCAAAAATTCATCTGGAATAAAAAAAGACCCCGAATAGCTGCAGCGATCCTGAGAAAGAACAAAGTGGGTGGGATCTCAATGCTGGATATCAAGCTGTATTACAAAGCCACTGTTTTCTTTGTTTATTATCTGTTGCAAAAAAATCACACCTTGCTTTTTGTCTTTTCATTCAGTTTGTACTAATTTTTAAGACTTAGAAAATTTTAAGTTTTATGGGGTAGCATCTATCAATCTACTTCTTTAAAGACAATATGACTTACTTATTTTGTCCAAATTTCCTTTGAGTCTTTTTTTTTAATACAATCACATTAATCTATGTAGCATTTATCAGGGGGAAATGAGAATTTCTGGACAGAAGAATATATGACAATGCATATTCATTCCTGCCAAGAAATTAAGCTAGACTGACTTTTCTTTAATCAGACATATTTCAAAGTATTTTTAAATTCCCATCCTTTATCCCCGCCTCTTTAGCAACAATCAACTTATTTTCTGTATCTAGGAGTCTGTTTCTGCTTTGTTTTGTTTATTTATTTGTTTTTTTTAGACTTCACATATACGTGAAATCATATGGTATTTGTCCTTCTCTGTCTGACTTATTTTACTTCGCATAATATTCTCCAAATCCACTTATGTTGTCACAAATAGCAAGATCTTGTTCTTTTTTATTGCTGAATATTCCATTATATAGATACCACTTCTTTATCCACTTATCTATTGATGGACATCTACATTGTTTCATATCCTAGCTATTACTAATAATGTTGCAATGAACATAGGGTGCATCTATCTTTTAGAATTAGTATTTGTGTTTTTTTCAGATACACATCCAGAAGTTAAATTGCTGGATCATATGGAAGCTTTATTTTTATTTTTTGAGGAATTACCATACAGTTTTCCATAGTGGCTGTACTATTTAGAATCGTACCAGCAGTGCATGAGGGCTCACTTTTCTCCACATTATCACCAGCACTTGTTATTTGCTGATTTATTGATGGTAGCCACTCTTACGAGTCTGAGGTGACATCTCATTGCGGTTTTAATTAGCATTTCCCTGATGATTAGTGACGTTGAGCATCTTTCCATCTGTCTGTTGACCATTGTATGTCCTCTTTGGAGAAATGTCTATTCAGGTCCGCTGCCCATTATTCATTTGGATTGTTTGTATTTTGGGTGTTAAGCTGTATGAGTTCCTTTTATATTTTGGGTATTAACCTCTTATCAGATGTATCATTTGTAAGTATATTCTCCCACTCAATAGATTGTACTTATGTTTTGTGCAAAAACTCTTTGATATAACCCCATTGTTTTTTGGGTTTTTTTGCCCTTGCCTGAGGAGACATATCCAAAAAAAATTGTTAAAAGTGATGTCAAAGAGTTTTACTATCTATATTTTCTTCTAAGAGTCTTATGGTTTCAGGCCTTAAGTTTTTAATCCATTTTTAATTTATTTTTGTATGTGGTATAAGAAAGTGGTTCAATTTCATTTTTTTCATATAACTGTACAGTTTTCTCAACACAACTTATTAAAGATATTGTCTTTACCCCATTGGATAAACTTGCTCATTTTGCCATAATTAATTGACCATATAAGTGAGGATTTGTTTCTAGGCTCTCTATTTTATTCCGTTGCTTTGTATATGTTTTTATGACAGTGCCATATTGTTTCGGTTATTGTAGCTTTGTAGCATAGTTTGATAGCAGGGAGCATGATATCTCCTAATTTGTTCTTTCTCAAGATTACTTTGGCTATTTGGAATCTTTTGTAGCTCCATATAAATTTTAGGATTAGTTGCTTTAGTTCTGAGGAGAATGCTATTGGTATTTTAATAGTAATTGTATTGAATCTGTGTATTGCTTTAGGTAGTAAGGATATTCTAACATTATTAATCCTTCCAATCTATGAACAAGAGATATCCTTTCATTTATGTGTATCTTTATCAATTCCCTTTTTCAGTATTTTATAGTTTTCAGAGTATAGGTCTTTTACCTCCTTGGTTAAGTTTATTCCTAGGTATTTCATGCTTTTTGATATCATTATAAATGGGATTTAAAAAAAATTTTCTGCTTCTGATCATTTATTATTGGTGTATAGAGACACAACAGACTTCTGTATATTGATTCTGTATCCTGCAACTTTACTGAATTCATTTATTAGTTCTAATAGGTTTTTGGTGGGGTCTTCAGGGTTTTTTTATATATGATTTCCTGTTGGGCAGCTTCTTGATTCCCTACCTTTCTGGTGATGTCTATGATGACGCAGCAGCTTGTGGCAGGCGGTTCCTCCAAGCCTTCTGATGATCTTGTAAACAAGGACTCCGCAGTAAATCCCTTCCTGCTTAAAGTGCTCAGGGCACTTCCATTTTCTGCTGCTGAACCATGACTGATACATTCCACTCTTCTAAGTGTGAGGCATAAATGTAGAACAAATTATAGTAGGAAGGAGCTCTCCAACGAGACTCTTTTTTTTCCTTCTCTCTCTGAATACTCATGCACATTATTTGAAACATAAATGCTTTTCACGATGTACTCTCATTTTGGCATTTACATTATGTCATTACCCAAACTTTCTGGAACTGTGGAATATTGGAATATAAATATTGTCATACCTCCAAACTCTACTCATCAGAAAAAAGTGCCACAGGTTTCATTCAATTTGAAATGGGAGGTGCTTGCTGAAAGAACACACAAACCTAACTCAACAAGAGTTACTGGAGATAGATAAATTACCCAACACTAGAGATCTTGCATTCGGATGATAAAAAGAAAAATAAAACTTTTCTAATAGGAAAGTTTTATTATTTTTCTTTTTAACATCTGAATGCAAGATCTCTAGTGTTGAGTAATTTCTTACTTTGTCACAGTATAGCTTGCACTCAGTCACATGGCACATTTGGCCCAGAAGGTGGTCCATATTAAAGCCCCCTACAAAGGTTTGAAATTAGCCATTTAAAGAAAAAATTATTTAAAAATTCTAGCTTATTTCAATAATACTAATAATATAAGTGGCTGCTACATCTTATGCTTTTTCTATGCTCCAGTCCCTATGCTGAATGTATTTTATCTCATGTCCATTATTGGCTTGAATATTCCCCTGGGTGGATGTTATTATTTTCATTTTACACACGATAAGCTGAGATTAAGCATCTTGCTCAGGATGACACAACTAGTAATTGACAAAGCTGTCATTTGAACCCAGGCCTGTTTGACTCTGAAGCTCACAGCCCTTCCACTCTTGTCTCCCCTCCCCACACAGCACCCACCTGAGAACAGGGCGTTTAGGGTGTCACGTGGCTTTAAGACATGCAGCATGTCTGCTGCGAATTCTGATGTAACTAAAGGATGACAAAGGGATTCTTTTTTTAATCTTATTTTTCCCCTGATGAATATTTGGTCATGTAAAATGTTTACATATGTCATAATTCATGGAGTTACAGGAAAAGGAGCCAGTAACGTCTACTCATGAAAAGGTAAATTAGACCGAGTTAGGAGGACAGGAAATAGTCTTTTTGCTTTTCCCCTCTTGACTACCTGAGGGTTCTGTGCCATCACCTTTGGCAAAGGCTTGTAAGGATCTGACATTTTCTGGGTCTCGCTCTTGGTGAGGAACAGACTCACAGAGGGGTGGACGGTGAAGACTTAACAGTCATCAGGAAAGGCTCTGCCTCACCTCCACCCCAAAACAGGCTCTGTGCACATCCCCCCAACACCCCCGTTTTCAGTGCCGGCCTAAGAAGTGCATGAAGTCCCCCTGTCTGTGCAAGCGATCTTTCCTGTTTGCTCAACGTTTATGACAAACGGGGTTGGAGGAGGGAAAGCTCGGCCGCCCACAGCAAAGGACTTTGCCCACCTGGGCCTGGGATCCCAGGCTTGGCAGCTGGTGCTGAAAACTCGGGGCTGGGTGTAAATTTCAACGTTGCCCAATCCCCAAGCCAAGCAGTTACCGCGTGCAAACAACCGCTGGCTTCCCTTCCCTGGGTACCAACGTCACGGAGGGGTCAGCGGTCCCGGCTTGTTCAATGGCATCATCAGTTTTTCCTCCTGAACAGCTGTGATCAATGGCTGTTCCTCCTCGCAGCCTGCGGCTCCCAGAGCGCCCGGGGCTCCGGAAGTCCCGCAGCAGGACTTCGCGCTCCAAGTCAAACACAACCCACCCGCAGCCAGAAATCAGCCCGTTCAACTTTTGCCTACTCTTCAGCCTGGACCTTCCCCCCTATAATCTCTAAGCTTGTTTTTAATAAATGTTTAACTGCTGGATTAATTTCCTTGATTTCTGAGGGTAATTTTTCACAGCTCAGATAATGCTGCTAAATGCTTGCTGAGCTGTTGGCGCCCTCAGAACCGCAAACACTGCAGATGTCTCGGGGCCTCCGGATGCCCCCCTATTCCCTGGGCTTGCATCGTCCACAAGATTCTGTCTTGTCTCCTACCTGCCATCGGCGTGACTGCCAGCATCTCAGGACACTTGCTTCTCTCTTTGCCACTGGGAATTGTGCGTTCAGTCTTCACTGAACTAGTATGTCTCTGGCTTCTCAGACCTCCTTTCTTGAAGAGTGGTGTATACTTAACTCCGAAATGTTGATGGTTTTCACGCTCCTGCCTTTTCTTGGGCCATTCACCTGCTTCCGACATTCTTCCTCCCCATCCGTTTATCACAGGGAGGGGGGCTGTTTGCCCACATCTTTATTCCGTTTGCTTTTGAAAAGGCTTTGCGCTTCTTTGGAAAAAGAAAATGTTGTCTGCTGCCCTGGCGCCCAAACTGTCTTCCTTGTCATTTTGGCCGAGCTCTCTGGGTCACCACTCGGTACTTGAGTATTAGACTTGGAGGCGCCATGTAACCCCATGGTGGAGCCGCAGTTAGAAGCCAGACAGATTCCTCAGGGCACGGTTGCTCCAATGTGCCCCCGTTACTGGCATTTGTCACTGTGCCCGAGACAGCAGAGCCTCGGGGAGGATCTCTGAAAGGCAGAAGGCTCTCGGCATATGTGGCTCTTGGCATATTTTTTCTGGTGTTTCTTTCCCCTCTCTCACTCCACAAACAGGCTCCCTTGTTTTATTTTTTGCTCTCTCTCCTTATTATGTGGCCTTTTCTAGTAACAGCAAATGATTTAAACTAGATGTCCTGTGATAAGATTTTCCAGTCATTTCTACAAACTATTTTTAAAACACAGATTGGAGAAGATCGTTGTACATCCTACGTTTTTCCCTTTTCTAGTAACAGCAAATGATTTAAACTAGATGTCCTGTGATAAGATTTTCCAGTCATTTCTACAAACTATTTTTAAAACACAGATTGGAGAAGATCGTTGTACATCCTACGTTTTTCATTTACACCTGTAACTTGAAGATTATCCCTTCCCCGTTTCTTTCTTTTAAAACAAGAGTGTCTGTAGGGCATTGCCATTTTCACATGCAGCAGTCGTGTTTCCACACACACATATGTGCCCTTTTACATGACTTAAGAGGCCCGATCTTCCATTTCAGGCTGCTGTCTTAGGTGTCAGTCACCCCCTGCATCTGGCAGAGTGCCAGGCCACTGGACGCTCCATCAACATTTCTGGACTGGACTGGAGTTGAATCGACACATTTTAAAGAAGAAGTTGAATAGTAGATTGGAATAGTGAGAGGGGAGGTTTAGGAAGACTTGGTTCTGAGCATACAAAGGCCCTCGAGGTGTTAGTTTCCTGTTGTTGTTGACTTCCTTTAGAACGGCCTGAATTGTTTTCAGATCTCTCATCAGAGTGTAGGAGTGTTGTCCTCCCACCAGGGAAGACCGGTCGCTGGTCCTCAGGGTCAGTATGAACACCTGGTTTATGTTTTCCCTCCTGGAGGACTGACATGTGGATCTGCCTGGAAGTCTGCAGGTTGGACTAGACCATCTCTTGAGGCCTTGGCCAAGTCTGTGGTTTTATATTCCCAGGGTAAAATGGTAGAATGACCAGGTCACACCTGCTTTAAGATAAAACTCAGAAGACAGTGGAGAGATAAGGGAAGTTGACCTGGGTTTCCCTAGAAGTTTACAAAAACTTTCCCTGAAAGAAACCCCAAACCATTAAGTAGTCACACAACATCCCTTCTCCCTGCAGCCCAGGCACCACCCCTCTGACCGGTGATTCCATGGATTTACCGCTCGCAGGCCCTTCACAGAGAGAGCAGGAAGCGGGCTGGCCTGGCATAGGCACTGCTTTTGCAGGGAACCATGCTACGGCCTCTGCTCAGCTTACCATTTATTATTATTATTATTGCCATTGTCATTATTAAGCTTTAAAATGTTTTCTAATTTCTCATTCTCAGCAATTGTCCTCCAGAGCCAGGGCAGATGGCAGGCAGCTGAGAAGGAATTTTCTGGCCAGGAATGAGGCTTGATTTTCTAATGTTTTCATTCTCCTCTTACTGAAAATTCCTGTAGGGTTTTTCCCAAATTCTGGTGCATGTCATAATCACCAGAGGATGTTTTAGAAATACCGGTCAGAGTGGTGGTGATCAAGGCTGACGTTTAAAGGCACCACCTGACGTTTGCTGAGCCAATGTCCTGTGGCCAGGGGGCCCCCTCGGCAGCAGGGGCTGTGGGCTGTAATTTCTCTTGGCAGGAAGTATGAGAAAGCATGCCGATTTGATATCCCTACAACAACACTTGAAAATAATTTGTGAAAGTCTGCTTTGCTAGGGAGAGAAAGAACTGAGAAACCTAAGAGCCAAGTAGAGAAAAAGGAAGAAAAGGAATACGGAGGAAAGAAGTTTTAGATATTAATACTATTCCAGCTGCCTGAACTGGGTGGTCCACAGGCTTCTCCATAACGAAAGCTCCTAAACTTTGCTCAGAATCTCCTGTAGAGGCTTAAACATATGCTACAGGGTTCCTGCTCCTGAGTCTTTGGGATCTAGAGATGGTGTGTTGGGAATCTGTATTTCTAAAACATCCTCTGATGATTATGACATGCACCAGAATTTGGGGAAAACCCTACAGGAATTTTCAGTAAGAGGAGAATGAAAACATTAGAAAATCAAGCCTCATTCCTGGCCAGAAAATTCCTTCTCAGCTGCCTGCCATCTGCCCTGGCTCTGGAGGACAATTGCTGAGAATGAGAAATTAGAAAACATTTTAAAGCTTAATAATGATCATGGCAATAATAATAATAAATGGTTTAACAAAAATACAATTAGATTCTAGGAATGGAAAGGGATAGAGTTATGCAGGAGAAGAAAGGAACCCAAATTCTAATTAGGAATTTTCAAAGACAGTCTTGGGACTTCCAAACCAAAAAGGAGTAACAGGGACTGGGTTTACCCTCCCACCTGAAACACCTGGAAAAGTGGACAAAATATCAAGATGGCAGGATACAAGGTCAATATAAAACCCCAGGTTTTCTCTCTCTTCCACCTATGAACCACCAAAAGTCGCAATTTAAAAAGACAACGCTATTTACTATAGCATCAAAACTTTTGAAATACTGAGGAGTAAATCTGACATAGATGAACAAGACAGGTACATTAGAAAAATGCAAAACATTGCAGAGAAAAATTAAAGAATCTCCAAATAAATTGACAGTTATGCTGTGTTTATGGGCCAAAATGTTAAAATTCTTGTAGGATTTTGTAGGAACTGATAAGCTGACTCTAGAATTCACATGGAAATGCAAGAATCTAGCAAAGCCATAACAACTTCTACAAAGAAGAACAGCCCTTGTCTGGGTAACTCAATTGGTTGGGTGTCATCCTGTGCACAATAAGGTTGCCAGTTTGATTCCTGGTCAGGGCACATGCCTGAGTTGCAGGCTTGATCCTCAGTAGGGGGGCATGCAGGAGGAAGCTGATCCATTTCTCTCTCTCTCTCTCTCTCTCTCTGCCTCTCCCTTCCTGTCTCTAAAAATCAATAAAAATATTTTAGAAAAAGAAGAAGAACAAAGTTGGAGGACTAACACTACCTGATTTCAAGACCTTATTTTAGAGCTACAATAATCAAGACATGATTTTGGTGTAAGATAAACAAACTGGTCAATGGAACGGAATTGGGAGTCTAGAAATGATATGGATACATACACAGACAACTGATTTTTGAGAAAGGTGCAAAAGGAATTTAGTGGAGAAAAGAAGGTGCTGAACAATTTCCATATACAAAAAAAATTGAACTTCAATACATACCTTGTATCATATATAAAAATTAACTCAAAATATGTCATAGACCTAAAGGTAAACCTAAATCTGTAAGCCTTCTAGACGAAAACATAGGGGAAAATTTTGTGAATTGGGCTAGGCAAAAAAAATTTTTTCCATATCACTCCAAAACACAATCTATTAAAAAAAAAAGTCAATAGGACTTCATCAAAATTAAGAACCCCAGCTTTTCAAAAGACACAGTTAAGAGAATAAAAAGACAAACCACAGTTTTGGAGAAAATATTTGCAAATCATATCTATATACACTGAGTGGCTAGATTATTATGACCACCTGACGTTTGTAGGCAAATTAGCTATAATTTTGCACTGAAGTTGCTAGAGGGCCAGACCATTATAAACATCTGAATAGCACAACATATCTAAGTATCATTGCTGATCAAGTTCATTCTATCATGTTGATGGCATATCCCAATGGAGATGACTTCTTCCAATAAGACAATGCGCCATGCCACGGTGCTCATATTGTGCAGGAGTGGTTTCAAGAACATGAGGGAGACATTACCTTGCTTAGGTGGCCCCCACAATCTCCAGATCTCAATCTAATTGAGCATTTGTGGGACAAAGTTAAAAGAGCCATCAGGCAGCTGGTTCCACAACCATCAAATCTCACAGAACTGAACAGTGCTATTCATCAGGCATGGTGTCACATTCCTCGCATCACCTTTCAACATCTTGTGGAGTCAATGCCAAGAAGAATCACCGCAGTATTGAAGACAAAAGGTGGCCCAACGAACTACTGATGGGGTGGTCATAATAATCTGGCCACTCAGTGTGTGTGTGTGTGTGTGTGTGTGTGTGTGTATGCCTAAGTGACCATTACGACTGAACAACCAGAACAACTGGAACTACTGGTCAACCAGTCACTATGATGTGCACTGACCACCAGGGGCAGACACTAAATGCAGGTGATGTTCCCTAGTGGTCAGTGCACTCCCACAGCCACCTCCCGCAGCCCACCCCCCACCCCCCCCGCCCCAAGCCCGGCTGGCTGGCCCCTCCTCTGATAGGCCTTGATCACCAGCCAGGCCAAGGGACCCCACCCATGCACGAATTCATGCACTGGGCCTCTAGTATTTAATAAAAGACTTGTATGCATAATATGTAAAGAACTTTCAAAACTCAGTAAGAAAACAATCAACCCAATTTAAAAAATGGGCAAGAGATTTGAACAGTTAACCGAGGAAGATATATGGTTGGCAAATAGGCTTATGAAAAGATGCTCAACATCATTGAGTCATTATGGAAATGCGAGTTAAGAAATCGCAATGAGATACCGCCATACACCTAATAGAATGGCCAAAATTAAAATGATTAACCATATCAAGTGCTGGTTGAGATGCAGAGCAACCAGAACTTCCTTCTATGCACTGCTGCTGGGGCCTAAAATGGCACAATGGCTTTGGAAAATAATCTGGTGGTTTCTGAAAAAGTTAGCCACACACCTACCACATGACCCAGCCATTACACTCCTATATATCTTCCTAAGAGAAATGAAAGCAAATGTACATAGAGCTTGTGGCAGCCCCAAACTAGAAACAAGGTAATTATACTGTGTGAACGAGCAAAACAAGAGTACATACTGTATGGTCCCATTATATGGAATCCTAGACTATACAAGCTAATCAACAGTGACAAAAACAGACCAATGGTTGCCCGAGTTGTGTGGGGTAGGAGAGGGAGAGATTCTAAAGGGGCATGAAGACGTTTGGAGAGGCATTGGATATGTTGATTATTTTGATTGTGAGGGTAGTTCATACATATGCCAAAACTTATCAAATTACGTATTTTAAATGCGTACAGTTTATTGTCTGTTGATTATATCTTAATATAAAGCTTCCCTTGAAAAAGAAAGATCTTGTTAGGATCCCTAACTTCCTGTGATTTCCCTAGCAGCTGAGAGAATGGGTCTAGAGCAGAAGGTGGTGACAAAGCATGCTGGGCCCCTGGCTGGCCACACACACCTCTGGGAGCATCTTCCAGGACCCAGTCCCCTTCAGCACCTGCTGAAGGCAGAAAATGTTCCAAAGGATGGCTCTGGCCATGTCTGGATCATAATTAAAGCTGCAAATAACCCCAAATAAATTAAGTCTCCCCGGCTAATGTGTCACTCCTAATGTGATCAGTAGGCTTCTGAATGAAAGCCTCAGCCTGCCTCAGAGGCAAAATTTTCCTAATGAAGTGAATTTAAACTGCTAAGTAATTGCAAACTTGGGGGCTTTATCACAAGAACAACTGTATTGTTCTTTGATTACTTGCTCAACTGGATTATTAGCTCATTATCATTACACCATTGGACTTTGATGTGATGCCCCTGGAAACATAAATAAAGAATTTTACAAGACAGATCAACCAGCGTGGCCCAGGGGAGCTGTTGATTAACGTAACTTTCTGAGTGTTTGGAGACTCTGAAAGGATACTTCATGAACAAATGAATAGTCTGTACCACTCATTTAAATAATTAGCAGCTTACTACCCTTGTGTTTGGAGACATCAATTTTTTTTAGTCCCAGGATCTAGGTTAGGAACTTGGAGGTCATGTTATTAAAATGATCCCTTGTTAAACAGTTTTGACCTTGAGATGCAGCCCCTGGTACCCGGGCAGACTCCTGGAGCAGAAAAGGAGAGGAAAAACACATCTGCATTCTAGACTGTTTCTCATCAGCTGTGTGATAGGGACATGCTGCCGGACCTTTCTGAGCCATGGACAGAAAGATTCGGTGGGCAAAGTATGAGCTTTGCAAGAAGGATCTACCTGCTGCTACTGTGCTCAGCTACTTATTCTCAGGCAAGTCCTTGAACTACTTTGGGTTTCTTCCTCCCATCTTGAGCTTCCAGTAGTTCCAGGCATTGTTGGCTACCTCTTAGAGTTGCTGTGAAGATTGAATGTGGATGTGGTCAGTTATGTGAAACATTTTATACTCATTAAAACTATTATTTCCTAATCTGCAAAATGCAGAGATTCAATCAGGGAATTTGAACAGTCCCTGCATTAGCTTCCTGACGCTGCCATAATAAGGTACCGCAGAGTGGGTGACTTGAAACAACAGACGTTTGTTCTCTCACATTTCTGACAGCCAAGGTGTTGACAGGGCTGTGCTTCCTTCAAAGGCGCTAGGGGAGCATCTTCTTTGTCTCTTCCATCGTCCGGTGGCTCCAGGAGTTCCTCCACTTGTTGGCTGTATCACTCTAGCCCCTGCTTCTCTTTAGCATCACCGTCTCCTCTGTGTGACCCAAATCTCTCTGCCTTTCTCTTATAGGGCCCTCCTGGGTAATCATGGATGAGCTTATCTCAACATCCTTAATTACATCTGCTAAGACCCTTTTTCCAAGTAAGGCCACATTTAGAAGTTCTGGGTGAACATATCTTTGGGAAGGGGGGGGCCACCATTCAACCCACTATAATTCACTTTAGCATAATTGCCCTAATATTTTGTTCTGGATGTCAACATTTGGTCTAAATTTAAATCAGTAAGACTTGTATATTGAGTAGTATAAAAACTGTGACCAGCCCTGCCTCATGTGGCTCAGCTGGTTGGGCATAGTCAGTTTGATTCCCAATTAGGGCACATGCCCTGGCTGTGGGCTCCATTCCCAGTAGGGGGTGAGCAGGAGGCAGCCAATCAGTGTTTCATTCTCACTTGTTTGTCTCCCTCAGCCTTTCCCTACTCTCTCTCTCTAAAAATAAAAATTAAAAAAATCTTTAAAAAAGAACTATGACCAAATATGACATTCTAATATTGTCTGAGAATATATATATTTTTGATACCTCCATATAAAAATATCCTCAATAATTTGCCACTGTGAGAGTAGGGGATATATATAGGACAAAAACTTATTGATGACAAGTGTATACCATCTAGACAAAAAAATAACATTTTCAACCAGACTGTGGCACCATAATAACAACAAAAATTTGGTTAACAAGGAGTTGTTTTTTAAAAAATATATATTTTATTGATTTTTTACAGAGAGCAGTAGAGAGTGATAGAGAGTTAGAAACATCGATGAGAGAGAAACATGGATTAGCTGCCTCCTGCACACTCCCTACTGGGTATGTGCCCACAACCAAGGTACATGCCCTTGACTGGAATCGAACCTGGGACCCTTGAGTCTGCAGGCCAATGCTCTATCCACTGAGCCAAACCAGTTAGGGCAAGGAGTTGGTTTTAATTAAGACATCTGGAGGAGTGACTGTCACCACTGAGCCAAGTTTATTAGAATTGGTGTCCCTGAATTAGTGACTTTTGGATTTCTTCTTCAGCTGGCAGATGTCTGCTAGTCTAAAAAGCTACAGTAGAGGGTAGAAAGAGAAAGATGTTAGAAAGAATGTTCCTCATAGACAACAGTGGCTCATTGTACTTCCTTTACAGATAGTCATTAAAATTATGCAACTATTGGGATGTCCCCATGTTCGCTGATCCTAATTTTAGAGATTGAGCCACTGAGGAAGTCTAAGGACATAGGATGTGTCATCAGAGCCACCACCACCACCAGATTTAATTCAGCATAAACTGGACCGAAGATGAGCGAGTCTATTTTCAGACAATCTGTTATAAAGGAAGGATTAGGTCAATAGCATGAGTCATCAAGGTGGCCAGATTTCATATTACCTGCAGCTTGTGGACTAGTAAGGTCAGAACAGACTCTCTCTCCCCTACCCCCTTGCTCTAGATTTTCCAAGGCATAGACAAGGGAAGTTGCTGGGTTGGTGACCACCTGACATGTTCTCTCTGTCCTTCCTGTGTCCCCTGGACCACTCCCTAGTTCCAGAACATCTATTCATCAATAGTTGGCTGGCAGAAGAACCATATCTTCTCTGATGTGGTACATATACAGCCAGTCTGTGCTTTCTGGGGGCTATGGAGGTGGTAGCCTGGACCTGGGAGAGCAGATTTCTGGCTCTGATGGTTGTGCTCTTGGGACTTGTGCTGTGTGTCTTTAGTTTGCATTCTCCGTCCTTCTCTAGCTGCTGTAGGCCCTGGGAGGGTGACCTCTGGTTTCTAGTTGGGTGTGGCCAATGCAGAACCTCTGAAAGATAGAGTGAAGTGAAGTCAGTGCATTTTATTCATGTCACTTCAGGGTCACCACAGGCAGGCCACATACCGCAGCCCAAGTTCTCAGCTCCTGACTGGCAGCCCCCTCCACCCTTCCCTCTATGTGTGGGTTTTGTAACCTTCAGGCCTAGGGGTAGTAGTGCAGTTCTCCCGGTCCCTACTCACTCTGGGGTATTGGACCCTCTCTCATAGCTTTGCCTCTGCCCATGGCCTTATCAACAGACCCTTTAAGAAATTCTGAAACTTCCTATTTTGAGTGTGCCATTGGTTTCCCACGGATACCTCAACTGATGCAGCTCCTTCATTTATAAAAATTACAAGATAATTCCCATCTTATGATAACTTCAGGATTAAACAGGATAAGGCATAAAAAGCACTCAGCATAATTATGTGCTCAGTAAATGATAGCTCAAGATCTATTTCAGAGTGGAGCAGATATTGTGCATCAATTCAAATGAATTCACTTCAGTCCTACCAATATTTATTAGGTCCCCACTAGGGGAAAGTCATGGAACCAGCCATTTCCCAGGTCACAGAGATGCATTAGCAAAGTCATCACAGCCTCCTTCTTCAGAGAACTCACAACCAACAGCTTCATTTTTCTCTCTCCCTCCCTCGCCCCCCCCCCCCCCCACATACAATTATCATTTGCCAAATATTTACTGAGAGCCTACAGTGATCAGGGTCCTCTGTTAATAATACTTGGGGATAAAATGGTTATCAGACACCTCTGATCTTAGAGTGTGAACAGTCCGGTGGGAGGAAAGAGGCACCGATCATAACCGCATCAGTGAGTATGTTTTACAAACTGATAGGAGGTTCTGAAGGAAGAAAAGTTGTTTCTGTAAACTACAAAACCTGGCCTGGACCCAGGCTTTTTGCTAATGACATGATATTGGCCATGGTACACGGAGGAGTAGGACTGAGCCAAGCAAAAGGCAGGTAGAGAAGAATGTTACACACAGAAAAAAAACCATGTGCAAAGATCCCGTGGAGGGAAGGGCACCATTCTTATGGACTAGAAAGAGGAAAGGAGCGACTGGTGGTGGAATATGGGAGAGATGAGCAGGGGCCAGACGACCCAGACTCTGTAGGCCAAGGTCAACATTGTGGTCTTTATTTAAAACACACATAGAAACAAACAACGCTATTGGGATATTTTAAACATGGGGAGTTCACGATCATTTCGAGGTTTGAAAAAGTCACTTCAGCTGCAACAAAGAGAATAAGATAGATATGAGAAGAGCAGTTAGGGGGCTTTTGCCATAGTCTGGGTGAAAGGTGAGCTTGGACTGGAGGGGTACCAGAGGAACTGAAGAGAACTGGACCAATCCAAAAGACATTAACAAGGCAAAATGAACAAGAAATTTGGTGGTTGGTTACATATAGGGGATGAGGAAAGGAACTATCAAAGAAAAATCCTAGGTTTCTGTCTGATTGGTCATGTCATCATCCAAGAGATGAAATATTGGATAAAGATTTGGTTTGGTGTGGAGGGGGTGAGAAGACCATAAGTACAGTCTTGAGTTTGGCCTGCCTTTTGAGACATCTAGATGAAGAAGCAGCTGGAACTGATGACACCAAATGTTGGTGAGGATGTGAAGCAACAGGAACTCTCATACATTGCTCGTGGAAATGCAAAATGGTACAACCACTCTGGAAGGCAGGTTGGTGGTTTGTTACAAAACTAAACATAGTCTTACTATACAATCCATCATTCACCCTCCTTGGTATTTACTCAAAGGAGTTGAAAATGTATATCCATATAAACCTGCAGAAGGATGTTTATAGCAGCTTCTAAATCTAGGAAGCAACCAAGATGTCTTTCAGTAGGTGAATGGTTAAATAAAATGAGGTACTTTGAGACTATGGAATATTATTCAGCACTAAAAAGAATTATCATGTCTTGAAAAGTCATGGAGGAAACTCAATGCATATTACTAAGTGAAGGAAGCCAATCTGAAATTGCTACATTCGTGCAGGATTCCAACTACATGACATGCTGGAAAAGGCAAAACTATCCATAGTAATAAAAGTGTAATATGCTAATTAGACTGGATGTCCTTCTGGACCACCTTCCAGACGAAGCTGGGGCTGCAAGGGACGCCTGGGTCCTGGGTGCTGGCAGCCGAGGGAAGGCAGGCCTACTCTTGACGAATTTCATGCATTGGGCCTCTAGTGGAGACAATAAAAAGATCAGTGGTTGCATAGGGTGAGGTAGTGAGAGGGATGAATAGGCAGAGCACAGGCAATTTTTAAAGCAGTGAGAATGTTTTGTATAATATTATCATGATGAACATAGGTCATTATATGTTTGGTCCAAACCCTAGAATATACAACACAAGAGTGAACCATAATGTAATCTATGGACTTTGAGTGTTAATATGTCAAGATGGGTTCATCCTCTGTACCAAGTGTACCAGTCTGGTAAATGAAGTTGATAACGGGATAGCTATGCATGTGTGTGGTGGGGGGTATATAGGAAATCTCTATATCTTCCCCTCAATTTTGTTATGGATCTAAAGCTGCTATTTAAAAAGTCTTTATAAAAATGAAGCAGTTGGATATAGGAGACTGGAGCTCCAAGGGGCAAACTGAGATGGAGATTGGAGTTTAGTAATCTTTAGAAAACAGATAGTAATTAAAGCTATTGACTGGCCTTGGGAGACTACTTACTGGCAGGATCCATAAAGAACTCCAGAGAGGTCCAAGCCAGAGGGTGTGTGACAAAGAAACCAAGACAGTGTTGCAAGAAAAGGGAGCAGTCAACAATGTCTAATGTTCCTGGGAAGCCAAAAGGAGAACTGAAAAATTTCTGTTGAGCTTAGGAAAGTGAAAGTCATCAGTGATCTGGAAAGAGTTCCTTTAAAGGGCAAATAGAAGTCAAAGCTAATTTGCAGATGGTTGAGGAAATAAAAGGGATTTTTATACTCATTGACCCTTTTTTTCATTTTCTCAAGAGATTTGACTGTGAAGTGGTAGCTGGAGAGATAAAGGGGCCAAGGGAAAAGTTTGTTTGTTCTTTTAAGATGTGAGGGATTTGAACACCTTTAACTGGTAATAAGATAGATCTATTTGAGAGGAGGTAGTTGAATAGGAGAAGACAGGTAAACAGTAGGACAGGTTTGCTGAGAAGGCAAGTGGGTGGCTCCAAAGCTTAGATGCAGGATTGGTGTTAGGAGGAGGGAGGGAGGATTGGATGAGGACAGAGATAGTGAGATTGCTAGCTAAAGCAAGAAAAGTTGAAAAGCTCCTACCTGAAGTTTTAATCAGTGAAGTTGGATGTGTGGGACTGGAGGTTTGAGTATAGGTGAGTGAATCAATTGGAGAAATGTCCAACAGAGTTGAGAGCAAAGTATGGCTTTATGAACTGATAGTGAGCCCCATGTATTTGGTTGTGTGTGGCTTGCCTAGAATGTCATTGAAATGAAGCCTTATGGGACCTATGCTGGAAAGGGCTGGAACAAAGAGAGTATTGGATTAGGAAAAGGTAAAGAATGACTAGCAACCCTGAGTTCACTCCTTACTTTGTCCATGAACACTTTCACAATTATCTTGGGGAGACTTGATTCTGCCTTCCTCCTGGTTCCTAAAGTATCTATGTATGGATCATCTGTCATCTGATACAATAGTTATTTGTATTTATGACATTCAATAAATATTTATTGAACTTACCATGTGCTGTCAAAGAATAAAACAAAGACCATCAGAGCCATACTGAAATACAATAATAAGAATAATCCTATCTAATAATAGAGAAACATGGTAATTAACTGTAACTTCGCTACCCTTCCCATTGGCTAATCAGGACGATATGCAAATTAACTGCCAACCAAGATGACCGCCGGCAGCCAGGCAGCTGAAGCGAACAGGAGGCTTGCTTGCTCCAGTGACGGAGGAAGCCAAGGTTCCCCGCCTGCCGCTGCTGGCCTCTGAGCTTGCAGTCTAAGAAACAATGTAGCAAATATAGAAGCTAAACAAAACCCAGAAACCTGCTTTCAGCCAGCCAGGATCTCAGAGCTGGAGTCGCAACAAAGTTTCATATCTTGAAGGTAAACAAAGCCCAGAAACCTGCTTTAGCAGCCAAGGTCTCAGAGCTGGAGCCGAGCCTCAGAGCTAAAGCCAGCTCTCAGCTCCAGTGACAGCCATAGAAGGTAAATAAATCCCAGAATAAAAAAAAGAAAGAAAAAAAGGAGAGGTTGAGAGCTTCAGTCACCCGCCAGCCTGAAAACGGCCCTCAGCCCCTCACCCAGACTGGCCAAGCACCCCAGTGGGGACCCCCACCCTGAAGGGGGTGTGACCAGCTGCAAACAGCCATCATCCCCTCATCCAGGCTTGCCAGGCACCCAATTGGGACCCCCACCCTGATCCAGGACACCCTTCAGGGCAAACCAGCCGGCCCCCACCCGTGTACTAGGCCTCTATCCTATATAGTAAAAGGGTAATATGCCTCCCGGCACTGGGATCAACGGAGCCGCGAGGCCTCCCGGCCTGGAATCAGCAGAGCCTCAAGGCCTCCTGAACCTGGGATCAGCTGAGCAGCGAGGCCTCACTGCCCCTGTGTCAAGCAGAGACGCGAGGCCTCCCAGCACTGGGATCAGCAGAGCCACGAGGCCTCCTGGCCCCTGGAGCAGCGTGACAGGTGGCAGCGCCCAAACCCCCTGATCGCCCTGCGGCTCTGTGTGTGACAGGGGGCGGGGCCACAATCTCCCTATCCGCCCTGCTCTGTTCGTGACAGGGGAAGGCGCCCCAACCCCCTGATCGGCCCTGCTCTGTGCCTGATAGGTGGGAGCTCCCCTACCCCCTGATCGGCCCTGCTCTGTGTATGACAGGGTGTGGTGCCCCAACCCCCCCATGGGCCCTGCTCTGTGTGTGACGGGGTAGAGCCACAACCTCCCCATTGGCCCTGCTCTGAGTGTGACAGGGGGCAGCGCCCCAACCCCCTGATCTGCCCTGCTCTGTGCGTGAGAGGGGGTGGCGCCGCAACCTCCCCATCGACCCTGCCTTGAGTGTGACAGGGGGCGGCGCCCCAACCCCCCAATCGGCCCTGCTCTGAGCCTGACCAGGGGCTGTGGGGCAGGCACCTAGGGATTGGGCCTGCCCTCTGCCACCCGGGAGCGGGCCTAAGCCAGCAGGTCGTTATCTCCCGAGGGGTCCCAGACTGTGAGAGGGCACAAGTTGGGCTGAGGGATACCCGCCCCCCGCCAGTGCACAAATTTTTGTGCACTGGGCCTCTAGTAGTAATAATAATAGCAATAAGTTGGGTTTATTTACTTGCACCATGGGAGGAAAGGCAAGCAGAAGTGCAGGCAGCTGTTGTGAACCAAGCAGGGCAGCATGGAAGAGGGAACAGGGGAGTTTCAGCTGAAATGTGGGGTTTGGTGACATGTGGTAGTGGCCTTAAATCTCCTGCCCAGGAGTTGGGTTATATTTTTCCCTGGACAATGGGGAGCCATTGAGAAGTTTTGTAATGAGAACCTGACAAAATCTGACTACCTTCAAGAGAAGCATTGAGGGCAGAGATAAAAGACAAAGGGACCAAGACTGGTGAGAAGGGAGGAGATGGGAGAACTGGTTCAGAAGCAGAACAAAGGTGCCCGATTGGATGTGGGGCCCAGGCATGTAGCAGGGCCAAGACTACTCTGAGATTTTGGGTCTGTGTGATCAGACAAGCAGCCATGTCATCTTGCCCAAATACTGTCCTCAGAGTTCCAGATTTATTCCAAATGGTGCCTAAAGTGTAGGGGCCTCTGAGTATTTCAGTACCTATGGATTCAATCATTATAATTCTTCCACTTGAAGCCTTTATGAAGTCAAGACCCTCGTAGCTCAGTTGTTTGATTAGAGCATCATCCTAATACATCAAGGTTTCAGGTTTGGTCCCCAGTCAGGGCACATATAGGAATAAACCAATGAGTGCATAAATAAGTAGAATAACAAGGGTTTCATCAGGAGTGGGACGTCCTGGACTACTTGAACCTGGAGACTTGACACCTTTAACACAGCGAGGAATCTCAGGTACCCAGGTACTATTAGCTTCACAGACAATTTTGCCGCTGCCTTCAAGGGAATAACCCTGGTTGCATTTAAATTCAACCTCTGCTTTGTAGTAATATTTTTTTCGAAATCCTGACACCAGCTCTCCATCAGGGAGTGACGGGTAGTCACATCTGATCACTTTACACTCAGGAGGGTCACTGCTCCATTTGTTTGGCCCAGAACAAATCAGTTTGTTCTCTCCAACAAGTGAGTATTCATCTGGTCCACCGGAAGGCTTACAGCTGTAAGTGACTACTTCATTATATTCAAATGTATCCTTGTGGCTATTGCTGAATGTTCCATTTTCTATTTGTTGAGGTGGTTGACACAAAATCTTTTCACACTGTGGGGAGTCACCACTCCAAACCACATTATTCCCATCTCCAGCAAGTTCACAACGTAGAACTCGTGTTCCAACTAAGTGATAGCCCACATTACAAGAATAGTGAGCCTGTGCACCAAACTGAAAAGTTCCTTCTAGGCGGCCATTTATGGGCTCTGCTAGCGGTGGGCATGATTTTCTTGTACAGGCCTCCCGGAGAGGAGGTGCCCACGTGCCATCAGGCTGACAAACAGTAGTGGTGGGAAGAACAAGAGGAACAATAATCCTGTATCCTAGGCGACACTCATATTCTACTGCGAACCCAGCACCTACAGGGGGCACAGGATTACCCTTGGCTTTCATAGAGGCATATGTTGGTATCTTATCACAGGCATCAGTGGATGCGGGTAACCAGAGCGCGAGTGTCACCAAAAGATTCCCAACGAAGTGGCTCCAAGAAGAGAAGGGACGGTGACGAGGTGCCCTCCGAGGCCCGCAAGAAGCCGTCATTTTCCGGGAGGTGAGCGGGCAACCGTTGACCAGCACCCGACTCAGCAACCCGGAGAGATTCCAGAAGCCTTGAAGGCGGAACCTCAATGGGCATGGCCTGGACCACGCCCGAGCCTAAGTGACGCTAGGGGGCGGGGCCAATAGCGGACCGCAAGGCGGGGCCTCGGCCAGGAGGGAAAGGGGCGTCTACTCTCAATTTCGGTATTTATCGTGGGCGGATACAAATACTGCAGGCCAGACCCCACCTGCAGTAGCAGCGGTCTACAGAACAACAGCCAAACTCCTTATTCTCATGCTCAACCCCTCTGCAGTCTCAGGCTTGCTGACTGTTCTCACATTGAAACTCTCCACGTTGTCTTCCTGTGCTTTACCCACTGACTCTCAAACTCACTTTCGGCTTTGTCGTGTTCCATTCTGGCTACCAAGCCTCCGTACCTATCTAAAGCCTAACAATGATAGCGGCAGCAGTTCTGGATTGGACATCTACTCATTCTAGGCACTGAACTTTAATTCACGATTTCACTGAATCTGTGCAATAGGTAAAGTGCTACTATTTGTGATTATTTACATCTTTTATAAACTACGGCAGCTCTAGTGTTATCCCTATAATAACAATATTGGCTAGGGAATAGTCACCTATCTAGTCAGTAAGAGTCCAACACTGGATTTTGGCTGGAACCAGGGGGAAAGCCGAGCTGGTAGAACACAGGTCCGGAAATGCCCGTGGCCATGTGTGCTCCTTCGAGGGGAGAGATGTCTGGGTGATGACACAGAGAAAGGGAAAGCTGATGATGCAGAGGCCGACTCCTGCTTCTCGCCCAGTTCCAGTCTTTGCTTATTTGAGTGGATGCTGTGACATGCCACCCAGTTCCTCACTGTAAACAAAGAAATCGCTCTCCAGCTCCTGGGACTATTGCTTGCAGAAGAGAGCCACCTCTCCTGTGCTATGCCCCTTCCCCAAGCAGTCTGTAACCACTGGCAGGCTGGCATGGGGATACAGGTCCTGGCCCCCTTACCCCAACTCAAGACAACTCTTATCCCAGCTTCGCAGGTCCTGGCAGGACTGGCTGAGCCCTTTGTTGCCACTGCAACATCCCCCTCTGCCCCACCCTGCTGCTGCACAAATCAGCCTGTTCCTAGGTTATCAGCAGGGATAAGAAAAGAAAGCTAATTCTTCAGATAGGAGAATGGGCCATTCCTGTGACAAAGGCTGGAGCAAATGGGGAAGAGGAGGGAATCATAGAAATAGAACAGGGTGTGGGAAGGAGCTGCCAGAAATCAATGGGTCCAAAGCAGGAGGGGAAGAACTTCAAACCTTTCCCATATGAAGAATAATTGAAGGAACTGGAGAGAGACATTTAGTGGAGAAGTAAAGATTTAGGAGGAATATGACAGCAGCCCTCACATATTTCACAGGCAATCAAGTAGAAGATGGATTAAATTCATTCGGCGGGGTCTCCCTCTTCTGCCTTGACCGGCTACAGTCCATTTTCACATATCTAGGTGAGGTCATAGCACTTTCCAGTCAAACACCGTCCAGTGACTTCTCACCACACTACGAAGAGAACCCACATGTCTTGCGATGACCTGCAAGGTCCTTCCTAATCTGGCCCTTGCCTTCCTTCCCAAGTCCTTCTCCTGTGGCTCTTCCATCTCCCACCCTTCTGGTCACACTGGCTATCTTCTTGCTGTTCCTTGAATATGCCAGCCCAGCTGTACCTCGGGGCCTTCGCACCTGCTGCTTTCTTTGCTTTTTCTCCTATAAGTTCTTTTATGAGCTCTTCCTTTGCCCCATTCCTTCCGATGTCCGGTCTTTATATATATTATTGATTTCAGAGAGGAAGGGACAGGGAGATAGAAACATCAATAATGAGTGAGAATATTGATTGGCTGCCTCCTGCATGCCCCAAACTGGGATCCAGCCTGCAACCCCAGCATTTTCCCTGACTGGGAATCGAACCGTGACCTCCTGGTTCATAGGTCGATGTTCAACCACTGAGCCATGCCAGCTGGGCTGATGTCCAGTCTTAAATCAAAGTCATGTCCTAAGAACTCTTCCCCTAATTAGCTTGTACCTCAATGCTGTTTTGTGTTCTTTGTAGCATTCTTTGCTCCCTGAAATGATTTTGTATCTTTGTTTATTATGAGATTCTGTTTCCTGATTATCTCTTTCACAAAGAATGTAAGCCTCATATGGACAGAGATGTGTCTGTCCCATTCACCACCATAACCTCAGCATGTGGTATGGTTTGGCACATAGCAGGTGCTCACTAACTATTTGTTGAGTGAAAGAACAAATGAGCACGAGCTTAAGAAGTACCTCTAGAGCTAATGGATGGACAATTCATAGAGCAGAACTTTTTTTTTTTTTTTGCAAAAAGTTCTATTTTTTCCATTTGGTCCAATGCATGAGAGAGGGCTCAGGGTGGTTAAAAGAATGGCTAATGGTTTTGGGGAGCGGCTCGGGCAAAAACCAGATCCCAGGGGAATGCAGAGGGGCTCCTCAAAAGCCTCTGAGCTCCAACGGCTCCTAGTCTTGCTTGAGGGTGAACTTTTTGAAGAGATACTTGCCCAGCAGTATCAATGGCAAGATTTTGAAGTTCTTCCCCTCCTGCTTCGGACCCATTGACTTCTGGCAGCTCCTTCCCACACCCTGTTCTATTTCTATGATTCCCTCCTCTTCCCCATTTGCTCCAGCCTTTGTCACAGGAATTTTCCATTTGCCTATCTGAAGAATTAGCTTTCTTTTCTTATCCCTGTTGATAACCTAGGAACAGGCTGATTTTTGCACCCAGGGGGCTGGCCAGGCTATGGAGGTGAGTCAGGTGGTCGTCCATCTTCTTGATGAGTTTCACCTCCTGCTCCAGGAAGTGGTTCTGCAGGAAGTTGCCGAGCTGAGGGTCTGCAGGTAGAACCCAGGGCCTGCAGATCCAAAGGGCCTGGTTCAGATTCCTCTCCAAGCCCATGGCAGCTTCTCTGTAAGCCTGAGTTTTGCCCACTCATCTTGAGGGGGCAGCAGCACATCCTGGAAGAGGATGCAGCCACCGAGTTGGCTTTGCATCTCTTAGAGATGCTCATCGCCCTCTCACTTCTGCTTCTCCATCAAGCAGAAGAAGTGGACAACGCCCTCGGGAGCCACATCATCACTGTGGAAATAGAAGCCCAGAGAGAGTAGGTGTGGGGCCTGCAGGCTGGCCAGACGCTTGGCGGCAGCTTCCACCTCAGTGGAATAATTCTGAAGAATTTTGGCAATAGGAAGTTAAGTTAAAAAAAAACAAACCACAAAATGGTGTTGGCTGGTCTCGGAGGCTGAGGATGGCTGAGGAGGTTCTGAAGGTGGTGACTGGAAAAGACAGGAGGGTGGTCGGAGGGTGGAAGAAGGAGCATCCCTGGGTCTGTTCAGAGCCAGCGGCCAGGGCACTGCCACAGAGCAGTCAGCAGGCTTGGCCACGACAGCCACTTCTGCCACTTCTGCCACTTAGCAGAGAACCGGCAGGCCCGTGGGAACGTGGGGTTTGGAATCAGACAGTCCAGGGTTTGAGTCTTGGCTCTGCTGCTTCCTGGCTGGCCACAGGCCTTGGACAAGTCCTTTAACCTTCAGAAACCTCAGTCCCCTCATCTGTAAAAAGCAGGGGTACCAGCCACTCATGGGGTTCTGGGTTGATTAAAGCAAGTGCTGGGCATTTAACAAGGGCCCGATAGGTCTTAACCCTACAGCTGGGTGGTTTAGCTCCTGCTGCTCCGGAGATCACAGGTCCTGTCTCCATGGCCAGCATGAGGCTGCTTGGGCCACTGGAGCTAGGGCAGGGTGGCTACCATCCCTCTCTCAGCATTTCTTCCCCTGTCACACTCACTAACTGCCCTCCTGGGGAAATAAGCAGAAGTGCCCCGGGTACAGGGGGCATGGGGGCGGTGAGTGATCATTCCGACTGTTACTTCTCAACTTCCTGCTTCTGACACACACCGGAGCTGACCTCTGTGTTGGAGCCGGTGAGGAAGTGGGTGATCCTGTTTCTACACAGGCCTTAGAGCTGTTACCAAATTGGTAACATCGCACACACGCTCAAATCTGCCCTGTTGTGTGAACTGGAGTGTGTTTGTGATGAGAGAGGAGGAGAAGTCATGGAAGCCAGCAAGGAGCAGCTATGCAATGGGGGTGGGTGGAGGCGGGAGGGGGAAATCCCATGGTGCAGGTGCCCGCCTTCCTCTGGTCCAGCACCTTCCTCAGTCTCTGGTTAATGCCCAGGTGATGGGTTATGCATCTCGTCCCTGAAGAGAGCTCATCACAGTCTCCCACACGGTGCAGGAGCCATAACTGCACATGCAGATGCAGCGGAGGCTATTTATTTCCATGTCCCTTCAGCCCTTTTTGATGTCAAGGGAACTTGTTTACTTCTGTTCAGATGGAAACAATTGACACTTTTCATATGAAGAAGGGAACACGTGCAGAGCATGGTTGACTTCAGGCTGGGCACGCTTCTTAAACACTTCACCTGCATTGCTGGTGTAATCCCATGAGGCAGCTACAATCTCTAGCACAAATCCACAGGTGAGTGCACTGTTGCTCACGAGGTCGGTAACGAGCACACATTCACACAGCTAGTGAGGGGCAAGGCCAGGCTCTGACCCAGGCCTTCTAGCTCTGCACACTGACCACCATGCGTCTTGGCCTCTTCCTAAGGGGATGGTTTACCTTGGAGGTGGTGGGCTCCCCATCCCTGTGGATGGCAGCCATCAGTCACTGAGCTAGACAGATGTCTCTTCCAGGTGTTTCGTGTGTCCACTCAGAGCTGAGCACTCTGCCAACATCTCTCATGTCATGCTCATGCCATCCCTGCTGCCTAGAGCCGTCGTCGGCAAACCGAGGCTCGAGAGCCACATGCGGCTCTTTGGCCCCTTGAGTGTGGCTCTTCCTAAGCCTTAGGAGTACCCTAATTAAGTTAAGAACAATGTAACTACCTATACAGTTTAAGTTTAAAAAATTTGGCTCTCAAAAGAAATTTTTATCTTTGTACTGTTTATATTTGGCTCTATTGACTAATGAGTTTGCCGACCACTGGCCTAGAGCAATCACCCCACTTTATAGATGAACAAATTGAGATTGAAGAGATTGCATAACGGCGGAGGCTTCCAGGCTGGGAGGGCTGGAGCTGGGAATCCAGCAGGACTGCTCAACCCCGATCCTGAGCTCTTCATTTCTTACCAGGGGTGGTTTCCAAGGGATTAACTTCAGGAGGGCTGGGTCGGACTAGTTAGCTGTGATGGTCCTGGCTGGTCTAAGATCCCAAGGGACTAAACATTTCACACTTAAAGGGGTAAACTCCTAAACAGAGCTGCTATAACTAGTGGCTAGGCCAAAAATATTAGTCATCACATTTCAGGTTTTATATTTAAGGAAATATTTCTCTTCCGAAGCTCCCCACCCCTGAAAAGCTCCCCAAGGAGCAAAGAGTAAGTGGACTTTAAAGTACCTGCTCTCTCTCTCTCTCTCTCTCTCTCTCTCTCTGGAGGATCAACCCCCTCTTGAGCTACAAAGAGACAGGAACCATCTATCCTGGTGGCACCACCATGCGCCTTCATCCAGGGTCCCCATCTGACAACCCAACCCGCCATCAGCACACCAGGCAGGTCCCCACCGTGGAACCAGAGGTCAGTGTTCAGGTCTGTCTCGCTGGCCTCAGCTGTGGCACTACGCACAGGGGTCAGCCTGGCTCCCTGACTCACATTCTTTCCTTGGCTCCTGAAAGCCACACCTCTTGGCTTTCAGCCGACCCCTCCCTTCCTTGGCACTTTATCGCTTCTAGTTTCACGGCTCCAACCACCATCCATCAGCAAGGTTTTCCAATGTCTATCTCCAGTGTGGGCTTCTCCGAATTCCAGGCTCACAAACCTGACCATCTACTTGACATCCCCTTGGGTGTCTAATAGGCATTTCAAATTTAGTGTATCCCATAATTAATCCCCCCCTCCCCATAACGCACCCCCCCCGCCCCCCCCCCCCACCCGTCTTCTAGGTGAGGGCAGTCCACCTTTCCAGGTGCTCAGGCTCCAATTAACCTGTCAGCTGGACCTCAGGCCAGAATCCAGCCAGTTCTCCCCATTCCCCCACCACCTCCCTGGATCACCATCTCTCAGCAACCTCAAGAGCATCCGCCTGCTCTCTATGTCTAATTTAACAGCAGCCAGAGTGTGAAGACGGGCAGATCATGCGTCTCCTCTGTTGCAAGCTCTCCAGTGGTTTCCTCCCAGTGGAACTCAAACCTCACCAGGCCCCCCTAATCTCCCCCCCCCCCCCCCACCACACACACACTTATCTCCTCTACTCCCCCCTGGCTAGCTCTGCTCCAGCTCCACTGGTCTCCAGGCCATTCCTCAAAAGCGCCACACACTCTCTCCCCTCAGGCCCTGAACTTCTGACTTTTCTCTCCATGGAAAACACTCCTCCCCTCTCCACTGGCTCCTGCCTCACTTCCTGTAGCTCTTGGCTCAGATGTCACTTTCTCAGTGAAGTTTGTCCTGACTCCTCTAGTTAACACCCCCTCCCCAGATTCCCTATTTCATTTTTCTCCATAGCACCCACGGTTTATCTAACTTACTCATCTATTATTTGTTTAATTTTTGCCTCTCTGTTAAAATGTAAGGTCGCTCTAACCGGTTTGGCTCAGTGGAAAGAGCGTAGGCCTGTGGACCAAAGTGTCCCGGGTTCGATTCTGCGCAAGGGCAAGTACCTCCGTTGCAGGCTCCTCCCCGGCCAGGCCTGGGTCTGGCCTCCTGCAGTAGGCAACCAATCTGTGTGTTTCTTTCCTTCTCTTTTCTACTCTGCCTAAAAATCAACGGAAAAAATATCATCCGGTGAGGATTAACAAACAAACAAACAAAAACGTAAGGTCAATAAAGGCAGGTGTTTTGTGGGTTTTGTTCAGGCTCTGTCCCCAGTGCCAGGCACTGATGCATAGTAGGTGCTCAATGTTGCTGCAGGAATCAGTGTATGAATTCGCTTAGGACAGCAGCATTTTGGGCTGAATTAAGGATCCAAACATGGGCCCTCACACGGGTGAAGGGGGGAGTCCTCTTCCCAGGCAGGCCCAGCGGGGTGGACGGGGGTGGGGGGTGGGGAGGGAGGGGAGGCAGGGCGCGGGGGCGGCAGGGGCGGTGCCAGGGGCGGGAGCTCCGCCGTCTCAGCCTCGCAGTGACCCGGAGCTACCCGCCTTGAGTTGTGTAACCTTCTGAACTTCCGTCTCATGTTGGGGCATCATGACTGCACCTCGGTGGCAGGTCCTTGCAGGGCCTGCAGGCGACACTGCTGGTGGCTCAGTGGCTGTCCTGGGGGGAGGGGGGGGCGGGGGGGACGCACAGAGGAGGAAGCGGAGGTGGCCGCGGGCTGACCAGGTGGGAGAGAGAAGCGGAGGGGGGAAGGGAGTGCGAGGAGGTCAGGGCCTCAGGGGGATGGAGCTGGCGCGGCCCCAGCCGGGGCGGGGCCGGCGGAGGTGTTCCCTGGGCGGGACGTGGCCGTGGCCGGGCACCTATAGGTGTCCCCGGGCCCTCGGCCGCAGCACTCACGGCGGGAGCTGCCTAGGCCGGTTGGGCTCTGCGCACTGAACCACCGAGTCCGACACTCCGCGCAGCCCGCGCTGTCCTGCTCGTCCTCGCCACCCAGCACGCACAGCCCGGCCCCAGCATGACGGACCAGGCGGCCTTCGACACGAATATCGTCACCCTGACCCGCTTCGTCATGGAGGAGGGCAGGAAGGCCCGCGGCACCGGCGAGATGACCCAGCTGCTCAACGCGCTCTGCACCGCGGTCAAAGCCATCTCCACGGCCGTGCGCAAGGCGGGCATCGCGCACCTGTGAGTCAGGCCTCCAGCCGCCAGTCCGTGTCCCGGGTCTGTCTGTCCTGGGAATGTGCCCAGGGTCTGATGTCTGGTCCTACTCTAGCCCTCCTGCTCTCAGCCTGTGTCTGTCTGACAGCGGGGAGGCTGGCCTGGCCGCGTTCCCTTCCTTCTTTCCTCCCTCTCCCTCGCCTGAGGTTGGCACTCAAAGCCTGATTCCCCCTTCTCTTGAGCTTGGAGGTGCCCACCCGGGGGCCTGCACCCCAGCCACACCTGCCGCCATCCTGCAGTCCTCTCCCTGGGGCTGAGCCGCCTGCCTTGCTGGGCACCCCTGTCAGCTTCCTCCTGGTGAAACTGGCTGGCGGGTGGGCACCTGGCCTGCTGGCCATACGCATCCCAGCCTCATACAGGGAAGTGGGGCACCGTACCTTTTCCCTTTCTCTTCTTTGACCTCCTTCATGCCCTATGGATTTGGGAGCTCAAGTTGGGTTTAGGCTCAAGTATCTCCTTGAGCCTAAACAGGTCCTGTTAGGAGCCAGGGAAGCCCAGGCAGGAAGCCTGCAGTCCAGAGCTCTCAGGAGCAGCAATGCTGTGTGCAGAGGGTGCAGTAGGCTCGGGTGAGGCCTGAGACCCTGCATTTTAAGAAGGTCTTCAGTGGTGCCCATGTGGCTGTTCTGCAGATCACCTGTGTGTAGCAAAGGAATCACAGGACATGGGGTTCAAAGGGCATCTTCTTGTGAGGCTTTTGTAAGTGACACAAACACTCTTTGGTTTACTCTGGTGCACAGAGCATTCTGTATTTAGCTGGTCCTCATGTAGCTGAAGGGTACCTGGGTTTTCAGATTGCGCCCACTCTTCCTAATATTCCACACACTCAGGGACACTGTGAACATGTGCACCATGTTCTTAGCTGACCTGAGGGAGTGTAGCCCCTGCAACTAGTTGGCTCTGGTCCCACAGCATGGATTGCTGACTCTTAGGAAAGGAGCGTATGGTCACCCGTATTTTCAGAAGTCAAGCAGGGATGGCCTGGCCGGGAGAGGCACTGGGACAGGTATGTTAGGAAGGGTGTGACTCCACCACTATTTCACCTATGGCTCCTCTTAGTAATACATTTCTAAGGAGTCTTTGCTTTAGGAAACACATTCATTTAAAATCTTGCTTCAAATTTAATTTACAACAAATAGAGGCGGCCTCATCGCTTTACTTGTCTTTGAGGATGAGGGGAAAGAGCACCTGTCATTTCCTGTATTATTTTAAAAGTGTGTCCGTCCAAAGGAACTTGGAAATGCAAGATCTGCTTTGAGGTGTATATTTCCCACCTTTTAAGAAACCTCAGATGCTGGGACCTGGACAAAGGATACTTGTGTTGGCTGTGTGAAATACGTATATTTGTTTAGGCTAAATAGTGGTGAATGCCAGGTTTAAAAAAGATTGTTGTTGTTATTATTATGAACTACTTAATAAGATGCACTCATTGACAAAAATTTAAACCATACAACTGAACGTAAAGAGAAAGGTGGAACCCATCTCTATCCATTCTCTGGGGCATTCTCCATTAATAATTTACTGGTTATTTTCTCCTATACATATTTATACTCATGTAAGTTTATACATGGACATATATTTACATGTATCCATATGTAAATAGCAAACAGAATGGGATTACAGTTAACATATTCTACAGTTTGCTTTCATCATTCAACAATATATAAAGATCATCCTTCAATGGCAGGACATATAAATCCACCTCCTTCATTTTATCTGTTGCCTAGTGTTCCATTGCACAAATATATCGCTATTTTACTCTTCCCCTATGTTAGCACATTTCACTGGTGTTTGACTATTTCAAACAGCATTGTATTCGTGGAACAGGGACTGATGCCTCGTCATGTGGGCGGTTGACAAGGAAGTCCAGAATAAACACTTAAGTACTCCTGTGGGAAAATAAGAATTTGCTGTCTCAGAATGACGTGGTCAGGGAGGCAACAATAAGACAAGATCTCGAATCAGGGCTCCAAATTACATTCATTATTGGCTTTGATGTCCTGGATGAAAAAGCCAGTGTGCAGGCAAAGGGCTTGTTAGTGCTGAAGACTTGCCCTGGAAGGGCATGTCCCCGGGATGACGAGAGGACTGCTGATTTGCAGGAACCTCACAGGAACCAGTTTCAGGAGCTCAGCCATGAAGTCTCATTAGGAGACTTCAGGAGTTTCAGCCAAGAGCCCGGCTAGAGTCCGTTCTCTCGTGCTCTCTCTCTCTCTCTCTCAACCAACAGTTGCTCTTTAGCCACTTTTCTTGATCTCAATAAGACAGTCATAGAATCATTAAGTTTTAAGCTGAAAGCCTCAGCAGCCACCTGGCCCCACCCCACTTTGTACAAATGAAGAGCCCAGGTTGGGCTCTCTTTGTCAAACCACACAGCTCTTCCTTTATTTTTTTAATCTTTAATTTCTTTATTGGTTAAGGTGTTACAAATGTATCCTCATCCCCCCATTATTCCTTTATTTTTTAGAAATCAGTTAAAGCTGACCCAACTCTCAATCTCACCTATGAATTACGTTTTTGATGTGAATTAAGATTTGTAGCACAAGAAGCCATTGCCTCAGAGCCAACCTGTTCTCGAGGCCTGTGCTCTGTGCGCTGGCTCCTCCACCCGCTGCCAGCAGAGATGGGGGCGGCAGTTCTCGCCTGAGCCCTGTCAGCAGCCTGCAGGTGGATCTGATGAGCTCATGGGTCAAAAGCCAGCGTTCCCCACCAATGTTTCCATTCCTTTGGGAGAAAATGGTCCTCCGGTGTCTTGCTTTTGCTTTTGGCACATTCGGGTGACTTCCCTTTGTATGTGCTTCCAAATCGCTGTTTGAAGGATTCACTGGTTCTATTCAACTCAACAAAGTGTTACTGAACACGCACAATATACAAAGTTCTAAAAGAGCCCGAGAGAGGAGAATGACACAGAGCTTATGCTGTAGGGAAAGTAGAAGTACAGAATTAGTTACAAGACACACTAGAGATTCTGAAAGATGCTTTCACAGCGGTGCCAGAAAGACAATGCAGATGCAAAGGACGGTGGAGCATCAAGACGGGCATCTCCCATGGGCAGGAACAGAGAGATGGTCACAAGGCCTGAGGGCTGGAGTGCATTTCATCGTGTGAGGAAAGGTACCAGGTGAGCAGAGATTTCTGGGAAAGTTGCTCACCCAGTTTGACAGAAGTATGCTGTACACATGGCGGGGTGTTTGTTGGTGTTGCATTGTGGGTGCATTGGGGAGCATCACATGGCAAGGGTGAATACTTTATATTTTGCAGGCATGCAAAGGAGAGAGAGTAAAGGGTTTTGAGCAGGGTAGTGCCATGATTAGAGACTAAGCTGGGGAAGAAATGGCTGGAAGTATAGCTTTGGGAGAGGGAAAGCTAAGACCGGGGGGAAAGCAGTTGAAAAGGGGGGGGGTGTGTGCATGAGAACAGCACCCAGAGCTAGAGCATTAGCGGGAGGAGGGGAGGGCCTGGGAGGAGGCCGAGTGTGGATCCCGTGAGAAGGGCCACTTCTCAAAGAGTGGGTCCTAGCCAGTGGCAGCAGGGCCTGCCAATAAACTAAAACCAAACCAGAATTCCAAAGGCAGAGCTGATTGCTTGAGGCTGGGGAAGGGTGAGAAGATGATTCCAACATTTTGGAAACATTGAACTTGAACTTGAGGTGTCAGAAGGCTGTCCAGTTCGAGATGCCGTCCAGCCAGCAGTTGGATGGGCCAGGCTGGAATTTGGTCGTGAATCACTAACTAAAGATTTGGCCACTGGAATTTGGCCCATTCTGCCCTGAGGCAGAGAGGAAGAGGAGAACATCAGGACGGGGCGGAGCAGAAAGGAGCACGCAGGGCTTCAGAACAAATTTTGGAGAGAGATGGAGCTGGGCTCAAATTCCTGGCTCTGCCATTTAACTTCTGTGAGGATTTGGGCAACTGATGTAACATCTCTGAGACTCGGTTTCCCCACTTGTAAGGTGGAGACGACGATCTTTTTCAATCTCAGAGAGTTGTGTGCGGATGAGCTGAGTTCATTGAGCAGGTACTGCTATCATCGTTGTTTTTCTAGGCTGAAGGTTATTATTATTTTTATAAACCGGGATCTTTTTATTTTGCTTTTCATTCGGTACTAGCTGCCCACATGCAGCCAGCAGGCATGTCCTGCAGGCCGGCCCGTTCATCATCTATTAAAACCACGTTGTGCCCTCAGATTGGTGACAGGAAACCTCCTCCTATCGTGGTCAGGTGGTGTCCAGATCAGTTGCTTTTGTGTGTGGGGTCCTCTCAGTGTCAGTGGAAGAAAATAATGAATAAATAACTTCAGTTTTAATTTTGGAATTACAGCTCAGCTAATACATGCTTCTGTTTATCTTCACATTTGCAGAGTTTGTGACATTAAACCTTTGGAAACTTTGTCAGATTTATGTTATGTTTCTTGAGTTAGCTTCTCGGTGGAATTATAACTTCCTTTTCACACCAGAAGCACAGCCACCCTCCACCCTATTTGCTCATTTGGGCCCCATGGACTCCGGCCAACCCTGGGGACTGTGACCTTTAAAAGCTGCTTCTGGTTGGTGTCTCTCCTTCAACGTGTTTCTGGTCTGACCCTTGGACGTTCCCAGCTGGGTGAACAGTTGGTCATTTACCTTGAAATCAATTAATAACAAGTCAGTGTCACCTTGGACTTGAGTGATAAGGATTGAATAATCATCTGCCTCCAGTTTTCTTCCGTTGGGTGTTCTGAAAATGAGCTTTCCCATGGTCCTTTGTGTGCTACGGACAGTGCTTCCTGCTGTGGTGGCTGTCATGTGGACATCAGGGGGAAATGGTCTGGAGTTAGCCAATCAGGGAGTTTCTGAGCATTCTTCCCTAGGTGTGGCCCTGCCTTCGGTCCTTATGCTTCAGATATCACGAATCACAGACTATGGCTGCAGAATGGCTCAGTCCCTTCCAGAAACCACATGCCAATTTAAAACAATGTTAATATTTAATCCATAATTCTAAGGATATTAAATACTGGTCAAATTAATCTATTCTTCTAAGGAGTTCCCCACCATATGAATTAAAATGACTTACAGTTGTTTTTCAGATTTTCAGTGAGGTTTACAGTAAAAGAGATTTATATTAGACAAATTTTTCCAATCAGCATTTGCTCCTCAACCTCCAGAAAGAGAACTTTTGTGTCTCTAGGGGTTTAAAAAGGAACCACCACAAAGGCTTAAACCCTGTCAGGACGATCCCCCCCCCCCCCCCCCCCCCCCCAACCCAGTGGATTGCGCTGCAGAGCCAACCAGTTTGAGTGAAATGGGAGTGAAATGTTGAACTTGGAGCACTTTCTTTAGTTGCCAGTTACCTGTGACACAGTTCCCAGGAGTTGCCTGTAAAACTGGTTTAGAGGCCTTGGTTTCTGGGTTTCCACTCCCCTCATCAATCAGCATTTACTTAGTGGATGCCTGGGGGCTCCATTAGGAACAATGGTGGCTGCCTTTGCGGCTGTAAACCAGGTGCATCACGCAGTGCAGCCCTCATTCTTACAAAGCCTGGAAACTAACAATCCACCCGGGAAGCTGAGCCACGCCCACACACAATCAGTAAGAGGGAAAGGCCGAATTAGGACCCGCCTTGGGTGGTTGTGTGACTGCCGGGGAGTCAGGGATGGGCATGGGACCAGAACACCTCTTGCTCACTGGCCAGCCTCAGTTCTAGCCCTTTACCTCTATCAATGCATTTAAGGCCTCTCTCTGCATACGAGGTTGTAGATGTACTAAACTCCCACGTGACAGATGAAGAACCAAACGTGACCTGGCCAGGGTTGCTGAGCATGTGGTGGGCGGGGCTGGGATTTGGACCCCAGTGGTCTAGCGTCCCAGCCCGTGGGAAAAAGCCCATGAGGATTCCGTCCTCTTCATGATGACTTGCATTTTGGAAAAGCTTCCTTGGCAGATCAAGTCACTGGCTCAGTCATAACTAAGGTCCCTGTCTCTGCTTACTCAACACCCAACTGCTCCTGACTCCTTTTCTGCATGGGGGGGTGGGGGGGGGGGGTGGGGGGGGTGGGAAGGGGCAGAGGGAGGGAGCTAAGCCTAGAGCTTCACAGCTTGCTGGGTCACCCCATTTCTCCAACCTTATGATTTGTTTCTCTTTCTCTACTGATGGTAAGGCAGAGCTGGCCCTGGACGGTTTTGTGACAGGGCTGTGTGATGGTTTCCCCACATTCTTGCAGCCTCTTTTGCTGCCTGATTCTGGCCCAGGGAGCAGCCCATTGGGCACTGTTCTAAGAACGAGCCAGGCGGTGTGTGAAAGCATTGCTCAAGTCCCCTTGGGCCTCCATGGTGCCACCCTCTCCTGTTCACAGGGGCGGAGGGAAGCCCCTTCCTGACCCGCTGGGCTCTCCCTGAGGCTGCCTAGAAGTCAGCCGATTCATTTTCTAAGCCCTGGTTCAGCGGCCCAGCAAAGGAGGGGCTGTGTCTGCAGGAACTGAGGCCCAGGTCTGCTCTGGATTCTGTAGGTGGTCACACTGCTCCTCCGAGGGGCAGTTGCACTATATGGTGAAGGCTCTTGTTCATTGGTCCTTTGAGGAATGATGGTTGATCAGAATGCAGGCATTTAATGTTTCTAAAGGGGGTTCTGAAAACTTGTGTAGAAAATAAATTCCATGTGTTCTTCAGCGGCTTAGTTCTGTGAGGATATTTCTGAGGGCCTTTTCCATTGTCAAAGTCATCGGAACCGTGATTGCTTCTGACCTTTCCCTGACCTGTGGCAACACCTTGCTGCCCCCTCAGGGCCCCTTGAGGCGGGTGGGGAGAGCCCAGGACCTGGTCGTGCCTGAGCAGCAGTGCAGGGCTGTGTGTGAAGCGCCAGCCACAGCCAACCCTGTGAGCTGAGACCCGGATGGAAGACTACCTGGCGATGTGTATAAACGCAGATATTCTTGCTGCCGACAGGCAGTCTGGGAGCCCATGCTCCTGAACGCTGTTTCTACCTTAGAATCGCTTGTCCATGCTTTCTCCAAGACTCCCCCCCCCCCCCCCCCCCCCGGCCCCAACAGCACGTTTTACCAGGCACTTCTCATGAGATGTCCTAGAACAGTTATAAAGTGCCTGGATTTTAAGTTGGAGGGGCCCAGAATAACCAACCTCCATGGTTTTTTAATATTCTTCACAAGCAACTGGAGAATCATTGAAGAAGGGTCCTTCTGGCTAAAACAAAGGGGGGGACCCTCAATTCTGGGGGAAGTGAAAGAGAAGGAAGGGAGGGGTGACTACATAACCTTCAGGGAGGCGGAGCCCGAGGACTGGCCAGTTGTCTGTGATGGGTCATTTGGTGCCTGGTATCATTTAGCTCAAATGGCCCCTTTGCAGCGAGACCTTCCTTGACGGGCCAATCCACCCCCTGCCCCTCAGGCATCTCGTTTCATTTTATTAGAGCACTCGTCACTATCCAACATTATCTCATTCGTTCCAAATTACTTGTTTCTTGTCTCAGTAGAGTATAAGCTTCCTGAGGCCAGTGATACCATCTGTGTTGTTCTGCACTGAGACCCCAGCACTCAGGACAGTTTCTGGGGCACACTGGGTACCCAATAAATACTCGTGGAGCAAATGAACACTCACGCAGCTACTCTAGGAGCTGACTGGCCTTCGCCCGTCGTGCTGAGCGAGATCCCTGAGCTGGCAGAGTGCGGGCCAGTGTGGACAGTCCTTCCCATGCCTGCGGTCCCTCTGCCCAGCCGCCCAGGCCTCCCTGCCGCTGACCCAGTGCGCCTGTCCCTGGGACCCTGCAGGTGGCTTCCCTGGCACTGCTGAGTGTGAATGGCCTTAGAAGTTGGTCACTCTTGCACGCGTTCCTTTGGGCAGTTTCTCTTCTCCTCAGTGAATGCCATTCATTCAGTCAGCAAGTATACATGTATTACTTATTATTATTTACTTATTATTTTATAATCTTCACCTAGGGATATGTTTTTATTGATTTGAGAGAGAGAGAGAGAGAGAGAGAGAGAGAGAAATCGAAGTTAGAGATTGGTTGGTTGCCTCCTGCATGCACCCTGACCGGGAATTGAACCCACAACCTTTTTTTGATGTATTGGGCAACACTCTAATGAACTGAGCCACGCGGCCAGGGCCAGCAAATATTTATTGAGGGCCTATTAGGACATTGGGAAGAAACATGCCTTCTGTCCTCATCCTTCTGGAAGGAAAGGACAAGCAACCGTGCCAGCGTGATGTGGGTGAAGTCCCGGGAATCAGGCATCACCGAGACCACATTCCTCTCCCACCATCTACAGCCCTAATGAGAGCCCCCTGTAGAGAGCAAGCTCAGGGAAGAACATTAGGCACCTCATGTATGTTACCGCCTGCGGTCCTCTAACACCTCCCCGAGGGAGCGTGGCTTCCATGGGCAAAGCAAACAGGAGGCTCAGCGAGGTGAGGGCTCCAGAGCTGGGGGAGCCAGGTCTCTGTCATGATGCCCATGTTCTCTCCATCAGCGCTGGCCATCCGGAATCAGCAGTGACTGTACCCGTGGAAACCTCTGGCGAGGAAGGAGAGCTGCTTGGTGCCAGTAGGCCAGTGAGGGGGGGGATGTATCTCAGTGGGTGGGCCCGGCCACGCCCTCCAGCTCCTCCCAGAATTGGGCTGCCTTCTTTCTCCACCAGCGTTGGCCTACAGTGAGGGTGAGAAAGATTGTGTGGAATGAGAACAGAAAGCTCAGGGACACGGCATCATTCCCTTGCCGGCCTGGAAAAACAGCGTCTCATCCGTCAGCCTCCTCCTGCTTCTCTGTCCATCCCATCTCATTTCGTGGGTGAAAAACCAAAGGACCCATGACTTGCAGCTATAGCCGGTGTCTCTAGGAAACACTGGGCAGTGGGGTGATGAGATCCCTGGAGTTACCTCCCGGAGAGTCGGGCCAGATGAGACGCTAGGGTTTGGACGTCTGGTGTTGGTTCAGATCTGTCCAGCCGGACGTGCAAGTTATGCTTAGACAAGTGCATTTTGGGGAGCTGAAGCGGCGCCCTGGGTGCCCGGACAGTCCGTTCCCAGGTGAGTGCTCCCAGAACTCTGACCAAGGTGCACTGTGCCCTGGGCCCCTGCTCCCAGTCATTAGAGGTATGTTCCACGTGCCTGCTGTTCTGTCCCACATCCAGCCTCTTTTCTTGTTCTGTGCACCCTTCCTTTAGAACATTTCCCCTCCTTTCAGTGTTCCTATCCAGTCCCAGGCTATCAACACCCTCCTGTCTTTCCTAGCAAACGAGGCTGCATTGTGGACAAGCCACTGGGATTCTGGGAATTCCACAATTACTGACTGCAGGTACCTTGCAAATAAGGTAGAAACTGCAGACTTTCCAGCCCTCACCCCCCGCCCAGCCCTTAGGACTACTGCCAGTGGCAGTGGGGTGCCACTGAGAGAGCCTGGCCTGGGGGTCCCCGTGGGCTTGCCACCTCTGCTCTGCTGCTCCAGCTTGGACAAGCTCTCTGCTGTCTCTGGTGGCTTCTGCCTGCCTCTAGGAAATGAGGTGGGACCAGTCAGTATCTTTTCTTTTAGGATGTTTTCAGCTATAAAACCATGGACACCCTGGGCTTCATTCATATCTCAGGACCCCTCCCACCCAGAAGGTTTCCCTGCTTGCTGTCATTAAGCATCGGCCATACATTCGGGGGTAAAAACCAGCCTGGGGGAGGCAAAAAATCAATCTTTTTGTGTATAAAACATAGCTATGCAGACAGTGCCTACACAGATATGTACCATATCTTTTACTATTAAAATTAATATTTCAGGGGGGAGTGTGATTAGAGAAAACAATCTAAAAAGCTTCTTTAGAACCCATAATGGGGGGGGAGAGCTTGAGAAACAGATTTCACTACAAGGTGTGCCAGGTACCATGACAGGCACTGGACAGGTGAGTGACGATATTTCCTCCCCTCCAGGAGCCCATGTGCAGGGACAACCATGCTTCTTGTTCTTCTAAACCAGGCTCCTTCTTTTTTTTCTTCTAAATCCTACCACATGCCACGTTCGGTGGGTTTATATGCATTTACATGCTCTGGTGGTCATGGCTTGTATTTTTGTGGCTTTTCTCCCCTCTAGCTATGGAATTGCTGGCTCTACCAATGTGACGGGTGATCAAGTGAAGAAGCTGGACGTCCTCTCCAATGACATGGTCATTAACGTGCTGCGGGCATCCTTTGCGACCTGCGTCCTGGTGTCGGAAGAAGATAAACACGCCATAATTATAGAACCTGAGAAAAGGGTGGGTCTGAACTTCCACCATCCAGGGTTTTGATGTAACCATTTTTCTATCTCACTTCAAAAATGACTGCAATTGCTCAGCCACGCTGGATTCCCAGGAATCACCCTAGATTCCTCCTGAACCATGTCATCATTTCACAGATCCATCCTCACTACCATCTCTCAAACTGTCCCTATCTGTCCACTCTACCACCACAGTCCACGCCATTATTTATCCTCCAGTGGACCCATACATGGGAGAGACTCATATATACTCATACTCATCTCCACTCCTAACTTTTCATGGTCATGTTCAAGGCTCTTCAACGTCTGGCAACTGTTAACAACTTCTTTTGCTTCATCTTCATCCACCAAATTCCTGCCCTCACAGTTCAATTCTTCTGCCAATGTAAACTGCTCCCAATTCCTGTCACTGATTTATGGTTTGGAATCCTATTAATCTAATTGTTTCTTGAGGGAGGAAATGAATTATATTCTTCTCTGTATCCCAGCATCTAGCATAACTCCTGGCCCATTGTAGGGGTTCAATACTAAGTTATTGTTGCAAAAGGGAATGGAAAGAGTATATCCAACTTTTATAGAACAAAACAATTATATGATAATTTAAAAAAAAACTTGAAATGAGAAGTGCAGTTCTATGGGCTTGCTGTCTTTCCCTGTTTGAGATGAATCGGGACATGAAGGAGTAGAATTAGAAAAAAGCAATCAGAAGATGAACTTACAGAGGCTACCTGATGCCTGGTCTTGACATTTTGAAGAGTGTAGGGAGCTATGTCCGATTAATTTGTTTTACATTATTCCTAAAATATATTACATGTCAGATTCAAAGTTCATGTTGTTCTCTGTTGGTCTTCTCAAGGTACTTGGCAGTTTCAGGCATGTGGATTGAATTTGTTGTTCAGTGTTCTCTACCAGTTGGCCAGCTTCTCTGACTACAATGTGCTTTTCTAACAGGCATGTTCCTGTTTTCCAGATGACAGTTTCTCCCACATCAGCCAGGGTGATTTAAGAGCAAGTGGTCAGGGAATCAGAGAATTGTCTTAATTTGATGCAGAACTTAAAAACCACCTCTTAAAGTAGCTAATCTGGATATGGAAAATCTCCTATGGTGTGTTGATAAACTGGTTCTGTTTTGGAAAAGTCTCTGATTTGTAGTAATTGCCAACACCAACTTCGTAAATACTCCCCCATAGTTGATTTCAAACTACCAACGTGACGTCACTGAAGGCAGAGCTGGGAAGAGATGTGCACAGCTCACCCTTGAGGCCAGAAACCTGACAGCCCCATTCAAAGACCAAACCTGTGGTAGTCCCTCTACAACAGAATTGCAGTTGGGATATCCATGAGAACTCTGCGCACTGCAACCCAAATGTCATCTAGAAGACCTGCACTAGGAGGTTCTTAAAGACTTGAATGTTGTGTTAGCTTCACTTAAGGAATTATGTATACATCCCTAATGAATGAAAAGAATTAAATGACTAACCTTGTTTCTCTTCTTCCTTTGGCTGCCAGGAAACTCAAGCCAAAATTCTGATTCAGCTGTATCAACGATGTAGGAAATTAAGACTTATTTATCTATATTCCATTACCTTCATCTGCGCCTCCTATTCTAAGTTGTGTTTTCTCTGCCTAATGATGTTTTGGTACAATAACAGTCATATGATTATGTATATTCATTGTTGTTTTCATTTTGCATGCCACTCATAGCTTCCATGACAGAGTATAAATAAGACTCACATTTCTTGAACTTTCCCCTAGATTCCCCCCCTTTTTTTAATCCCCTTAGTGTATACTTTCTATTTTGTTATAATGTGTTTATTTTTAAAGTAAATTTTTATTTCCTTTTTTGTTGTTGTCCAGGGTAAATATGTGGTCTGTTTTGACCCCCTTGATGGATCCTCCAACATCGATTGCCTTGTGTCCATTGGAACCATTTTTGGCATCTACAGAAAGGTACAATGTAATGGATAAGCCCCTGGTTTGGGATCCAGAGGAAAGTTAAGGTCGAGTGCCCAGTCCTGTTTCACTATTGGTGGAGCAACCAGAGCGTATATCAGGAAACTTTGTGAGACTTGACAAAGGTTTATGTCTTGAGTTCTGAATTTTTCAGCATTTGCTACATAGTGAAGATCCATTAAGTTGTTAGAAAATGTAGTACAGTGTGGGTAGGAAGAGAAAAATAGTTTACTCACAGCTGTATCATGCTTTCTTTATAATAGAAAATGAAATTAAAAATAAAGGGGCAGTAGAGGGTAGTTACAGTGGTGATACTATGTGAGCTGAGAATGGTGTGAGTATGACAACAATGAGAGTACATATGTCAGAATTGTCCTTGAAATCTACTCTCCCCACAGCTAAATTCAGCCAGTTGCCTGATTTGTATGGCTTCTGAGCAAGAATAACCCCTCTGCATTTTAAAAAAATATTCTGAAAAAAACTAAATAATATTTCATAGCCCATAACATTTATATGAATTTCATTGCCACTGCCCCTAAATAAAGTTTTAATGTGGTCAACTCATATGTTTACATGATGCTTTTGGCAGGTTCCATGATGCCCTGGCAGGGCTGAGCAGTTGTGATACTTTATGACCTAAACCCTACAGTGTTTACTGTCTGTCCACTTATGGACAGAGTTTGCTGCACTCTGCTGCGGCATGGGACCTGGGCCTGCCTGGGTCTTCTACCTGTGTACCTGGGCAGGTACCTCTACCTCCAGAGCCTCTCTTTCCTTCTTTCTCTTTAAGTGTCGTGTGTGTGTGTGTGTGTGTGTGTGTGTGTGTATAAACAAAATAGAATGAATACCTGTGGGCCCATCATAAAACAGAAATCTGAAATATGTTTTCATGTTTATAATTTGCAATGTCCTTTAAATAATCTGGTCCCCATAACTCAGCCTGTATTGTTTAATTTAGAAATAAAACCTCACAGATGCCCTTGAGTCTGAATCACTTTATCTTAATGGGCAGGTGGCTGGTGAGGCTTCTCCCCACTCTCCTAGTTGAGCATACGGAGGCCATAGTTTAAGTAGTGAGACCCAATTTGCACTTTATTGTTCAAAGTGACTTGTTGGCCAGTATTGGATATAATCTCCTTTCAAACATGTGGAAATCAGGACTCCATGATACACTCTTTGGTCATTGAGTGTATTTTGCTTTTGTCCCAGCTGAGAGGGACAGAATACCCTTCGGCATTTGTACAGATAACAAACCCCTCGAGGCAGGGGCATCATCTTAAACAGCTAATCGACTTGAGTAACAGGTTCTAACGCTCATACCAGGAAGGTCAAGGCAAGAATTTATCTATTTTCCAAGTCAACCATGAATATACCATTCCTGTTATAGACAGGGAAGCAGACCATTTTATCCGCAAAGTATCAGGGCTATCGTCTGGCAAGAGAGGTTTGTAGCAAAAGTCTTCATTTGAAGCAAGACTGCTGGTTAGTGACTCGACCAAAACTAAAGCAGCGCGAATGTTTGCCAGCTCCATTCTCCACCTCAACCCCCAAATAAGGACGCCTTGAAGGAGACCAGAGAAAACTAGAAAACGGAGACACTGGCTGTCAATTAAAAAGATCAAACAGCTTGCAACAGCAGCATGAATTAAGGATGCTACAACTCAACAATGAATCTCCACACTCGTCTCAATAAACCCGGTGTGACTTTTAAAAGACTGGGAAAAAAAATATGAGTGGGATACTGCCTTTGTTATTTCAGTTTTCAAAAGCCTTATTGATTATTTAAAGCCATTTGAGGGCCTATGGGGCATAAACATTGATGTGCCCGATGCTTCAAAGGTGACCTTTCCTGCTTTCTGCACAGATGGCTCTGGGCTAGAATTCAGCTCCCTGGGCCCCAGCTCAGCGCACAGCATCTGTAACAGGAACTCGTAGCAGCATCAGGCCTGCCCACCAATGCCGGGAAACAGCTCCAAGGGGACCTCGAAGGGCTGGTGGTCTAGTGTCCCACCTGAGGAGGGGTCACTCACTTCTGCTGGGGACACCAGAGGAGTATCATTCTCCTGAGGTGTTGGACACCATCACGGTTAGAATGTTTGTCCGGATGTGCCCACCCCTGGAGCGGAGAGGGAGGGAGGCAGCATCCTAAGGAAGATTAAGAGGAAGTTAAAGAGGAAGTTATCAGCGGGATGGTGATGGATGCTGGCCAGGCAAAACCAACCCATCTGCAGTCCAGAGAACAATCTCCTGGAGGCAGGGACATCATCTTACACATTTTTGTCTGCTAGGGTCCCTGCTGCAATCGTAGGTAAACAATGTTGGCTACGTTACTGGGGACGCCGCCAAATGCGCTGTGAGACTTTCTAAGGAGGGTTTGGCCGCCCCCCTAGAGGACGGCTACCTGGTGACACGACAGCCACAACACACTTCTGCCCGACTTGACTTTCTCGTCTGCCCCCTTGAATCTCCAGAATCGATGGGGTCTTTCCCTCTACTCCTTACGGGATGGCGTGGAATAAAACAGACCCCATGTTGCCAGGTTCTTCATGCACACGGCCCTGCGCATCCGCATGGGAATGTGGTGACTGTGCTGGGGCCTGCAGGAGGGAACTCATGCATTGGGAAGGGGTCGGGCTAGAAAAGAATCCCTCCAAGTCCACGATTCGATGGCATTACTTTCTGTTTCTTGTGAGTATGTGGGTCATAGATAGTGTTGCCATTTCTTATTTCCTGCAAAGACGTCAAAGGGTAAGATTGTTTGGCGACAGTATTTCAGGGAAATTCTGTTTTCTCTCGCACCTTCCCCACAGGCAGAGATGGATGGTGCTGGGAAGGTGGAATCTCTGGGGAGCTTTTACTAGTGGAGAACTGATTACTGCAAGCCTCCAGCAGCTCCCAGTCAGCCCATTTGGTCCATATTCCCGTTGTCTGATTCCCGCTGCACTGGCGGGCAGGCCTAAGTGGCTGTGTTAGAGGGTAGTTAGAGGCGTGAGTCTGCCCCCTCTGTCACTGGCTTCGAAGGAAGCTGGCTCCTTTTTCAGGGTCGTGCACTGGCAACATTAGGAGTTAGGGAAAACTCAAGTTTTCCATACTGTGTTTAGTCTGTGTTGACCCAACCCAACCAACCAACCACCTTGACGAAAACCTTTTATTAAATTTGAGGGCCCAGCCAGTGTGGCTTAGTGGTTAAGCTTTGGCCAATGAACCACAGGAGGTCACGGTTAGATTCTGGTCAGGGCACATGCCTGGATTTCCAGTTCGATCCCCAGGAGGCGGGGGTGCAGGAGGCAGTGATCAATGATTCTCTCCTGTCATTGATGTTTCTATCTCTCTCTCCCTGTCCCTTCCTCTCTGAAATAAAAACAAAACAAAACAAAAACAACAAAAAAACTCACCAGTTGTGGCGATGAAGGGAAAAATGGAAAGAAATGGTTTTAGCAGTTCTTCCTTGTACATTAGTAGTTCTTACCCTCAGCCGCTGGCATCTCTGGCTGGGAAAGGAATAAATAAAATTGGCAGAAATTGCCCATTTTCACTTCTGTTTAAATTCAGGTAGAGACTGTTCAAGCTGAAAGATTTGTTGGGGCTGCTTTGAGGAACGAAGAAGCCAATCAAGTGTTGATGAGACGGTAGTCATCGGTTAGCAACCCATTCCTTAGGAGCCGTCTCCTTCGGGTGTTTCATTCCTCAATATTAGGCAAACTGTGGGTCACATGACCCAGCGGGCTGTGTTCCTAGTGAAAAAAAAAGAAAAGATGGGGGTGCACGTCTTGTTCTAAGTGTAAGATTGTTTCGTTTCACTCCTGTACTTGTGTGCGCATGTGAGTGTGTGCTGATGCTGGTTTGTGATGGAGCCAGTGCTTCCTACCGCGGGTCATGGCGAACACAATGGGAGCATCTGCCCTGGCCTGCGCTGGCTCTGGAGGGTTTTCCAAGTCCCCATGTTTCTGAGAATCTCCTTGGTGTGTGAGTGATGTGGGCCACATTGCTCCCGGGGGATGGGCGGCAACTGGCAGGAACTCGTGGAATTGATGTTCTCACCAGACTCGCGGCCCTGCAGCCCGGTCTTAATTTGTTTAAAGAACGATGGAGTCGGCAGGTGAAAGACATCGATGCCCATAACAAGATTAAATTAGCGGGAGCTGGCAAGAAGGCATGCTCTGTTCTGAAAGTGAAAATAGAGAAATGAGGGAATATCAAATTAGTAAAATCGGAGGAGGGCGGTAATTGGAAAGAAGGTCCCAGCTGCAGGAAATCAGGGGCCTGTGGGAAGGCTGCTGTGGGAATATAATGACATCACTGTTCGTGAAGGAGGGTCCCTCTAAGAAAATGCCTTATTTCATCAAGAAAGCATCTTGATAATGCATCTTGCTAATGGTTGAACTGAAAAAAAAGAACAACAAAAAGAACCGCAAAACAGAACAAAAATGTGTTTTGTTTTCTTTCTTGTCCTAGAACTCTACCGACGAGCCTTCTGAGAAGGACGCCCTGCAGCCGGGCCGGAACCTGGTGGCGGCTGGCTATGCCCTCTATGGCAGTGCCACCATGCTGGTGCTGGCCATGGCCTGTGGGGTCAACTGCTTCATGCTGGACCCGGTGAGAGAGCCTGGGGGCAGGGGGTGGGGGGTTAGGTGCCTGGCCGATGGCTGTGTCAGATATGTGTGTGGGGCATGGACTGGGGTACATAGAGGGGGGAGATGACGTCTGGAGGGACGGGGGGGGGGGGGCCAAAGTGGAAGACCACATGTATGTCAGGAGATTATTGAGGTGAGGATTAATGTCTGTCCAGAGCATGAAAGAGGGCCTTTGTTCCAAGATGAAATCTTCGGAACAGACCTTATTCAACTGACTCCAATGCCCATCTAGGCCGGGCAAACCATGTGAATGAGCACAGCGTGCTGCCAAGCCAGGCCGGGGGCGGGGGTGGGACTGTGGTGAACTGGACAGGAAACACTGTGCTGTGTGTTTTTAATGTGATGGTTCTGGATTTGTAAAGCACTGTGCTAGCCAACTAAAGGCATTCATGGACCAGATGAGGCCTGTGGATGGTCTGTTTACCCCCCACCCCCCACTGTATTCTTCACTAATGTCCTCAGTGCACGGTAGCCCACCTGAACGCATATGCTGTGCACTGGCAGGCACACCTTTGGTAACCTCCGCAGTTCTGACAAGGCTCTGATGAACTCAAGGGTGTGAAAGTAAAGAAGGAAATGGAGATCAGTCGTTGGCCCACCTTATGGAGAACAGCTACCTTATGGAGAGAAGCCCAGGGTGCATGAACAATACTCATTGGCAGTTTTAATTTGTGGATAAGTCCTACGTATCTATTAATTGGGGTTATTTACCTATGGATTCAGCAGTCGCCAACCTTTCGGACCTCACGGACCACGAGTGGCCCGCGGACCACCAGTTGGTGACCGCTGACTTAGATGACAGTGTCAACAGAGCAGATGAATGAGGGAAAGAAATCTTTTCAAATATCTGGTGCCATGAAATCCACCACTGAATACACACCCCCTAGGACAGTCTTTACTAGGTTGGCATTTCATTGTGTGTTTGGCCCCCTGCCCCAAGGGTTTATAAACACCTTTTACTTTTAGAAATGTTCTTGGGTGACATTAATGACGCATGTTGTTTATTTGGTGCTTTTTGCTGACAAACCGAACACAAGGACGAGCAGCTGGCTGGGATCCTGGGAGCGACGGGCTTGCTCCTGGAGAGGCTGGGGTTGGTTTGTGGCAGGGACGGTAAACCAGGGTGCGGGCGCCTTTGCCCCCTGCACTCTTGCACAACTGCACTTTGCCTCCTTGGAAGTGCCGGCGTTTAATAAATAAACAGGGGTGGGGGACAGCACTCGAGTAAGTCTCCAGCGAGGTGACCTGAGGGAAAACAGTGGCAGAACCAGAGCACAGTTCACTGGGAGCCGGGGCTGGGGCACAGTTTCTGAAATCACTGGTGTCTCAGCCCCCAGACACATCCTGCCTCCTCACGGCCTGTTGCCTTTGCTGATGGGCGCATCGAAAAAGTAAATCTCTTCTTGTTTCCAGATCGCAGGCGGTGTCTCTGGGCGTCAGTGTCTGTGTATTTGATGGTCCTTTGCCCTCCTCACACCCACTGGCCGCTCAGTGTTTGGAAGGACTGCCTGTCCCCAGCGGGCTGCCTCCCGGATCCGGGATCTGGCCAGCCCTCTGCTGGCGGACGCCTGTGGGCTGAGCCTCGGACCGGTTTAGCCTTTCCTTTTCCTTTTGGCTTGCTGCACGCGCAGGCTGAGGGTTTCTGCTAAGAAGCTAAGTTTGCATTTTCAGCTCGTCAGGCATTTAACGTTCAAAAAGCTTTCCCATCTCTTGTCTCGAGTGCAGGAGGCCTCCCTCCACACCTGCGCTGCGGGCGGTGTCTGCAAAGCATGGCTGTGTGAGCTGCGCGGCGCCTGCCATGCAACGGCTTCATTTTCCAGACTTTTTAACCTTTTTTTGTAAAGATATTTATTTATTTGCTTAGTCTTCTGACCATAAAAATATTCTGCATATTTGTGGTCAGAATAGTTGGAAATATCAAAAAGCATAAAAGAAAAAAGAACCACTCCCAATGACAGCTTCCAGTGACCACTGTTAATACTCGCCTCTTTTCTCTCCTCCCCGTCACCCTTCCTCCTCCCTCCTCCCTCTCTCTCTAGTCCCACGTGCTCCATACTGGCAGGAACCAGTCTTCACTGTGGGAATAAATGGCGGGAGAGATGTGTTGATGGGGCCTCCCTTCTTCTGACTCTTGCCTCCAGGGAGCAACCCCCTCCCCAGATGAGCAGCACCCCAATCACCTTCTCAGTGACACGCAGGAGCCCCAAGCAAGCCTCAGTCTAGAGCAGGGGTGGGCAAACTTTTTGACTCGAGGGCCACAATGGGTTCTTAAACTGGACCAGAGGGCCGGAACAAAAGCATGGATGGAGTGTTTGTGTGAACTAATATAAATTCAAAGTAAACATCATTAAATAAAAGGGTACGGTCTTTTTTTTTTTTTAGTTTTATTCATTTCAAAGGGGCCAGGCTGTAGTTTGCCCACGGCTGGTCTAGAGCCACAGGAGTTCATTGACACTTTCCCTCCCAATTGCAAAGTCTTTAGCAGAACCTAAGCTCTAAAGGCACCAGCTTAGCCCTGGGGCTTGGTGGGTGGGCATTCTGACAGACCCTGAGAGTCAGTGAGCAAAGGCCGCTGACAGTTACCTGTGCTGTGAGTCAAAACTCAGGCTCTGCTCTTTTCTAGAGCAACACAGGGAAGGGAAATGCCATCAAGGTGGGGACGGGTAGCTGAGAGCAGCCCTGAGCCCTTGGGCGCGCTGGTGTAGCCCAGCTATCTGTCCCGTCTGAGGCCTGCCTCCTGTCTGCACTGACCTTTACTTATATTAAATGTTTTCCAGAAGGCATGCACATCTCAGGGCGTGGGTGTCCCAGGGCCACGCGCTCCCTGTGCTGGTTGTCGTCCCACAATGCAATGGCATGTCAGTGATCCCTCAAGAAGAAAAACCTGTGAAACAAAAGCCAAGCTCCTTGTGCTGGTGCATGGGTGTGACCGCAGGCCCTGCGCCCCTCCCACAGCTGAGCCAGCCTGTTGCACCCTCACACAGGCGGGGGGAGGGGGAAAGGGTGCTCATCACCTCTCCCCCTTTCCTCCTGTTTCACAGGCCATTGGAGAGTTCATTTTGGTGGACAAGGATGTGAAGATCAAAAAGAAAGGGAACATCTACAGCCTCAATGAGGGCTACGCCAAGGACTTCGACCCTGCGGTCACAGAGTATGTGCAGAGGAAGAAGTTCCCCCCGGTAAGTGAGGGCGGGGAGCCCCTGAGCTGGGCAGAAATGTGCTGGTTCCTGACTTACCTGGAGGAGAACGGGGCAGGGACAAGAGCAGCTTGGCTCCCACTGCGCACTGACCCCATGATTAAGTTCCCACCCAGGCCCCGGGGACTGGGACCCCTGCCCTGGGACGTCACAATCGGAGGGTCTGTTTTAGCCTTTGCCGCTTTCTCTTGGCAGAATAAAATCAGGGTCATCGGGCCCGCTGGCTGCATGAGCTCATGGCAGTAAAGCATGTTTCACTTCTGGGGTCCCTGATCCCAGGTGGTACAGAACGTGGCTCTTGCACCCAGGACCTGCCCGAGGCGTCTGACGGGTCTGTCAGTCATCTCGGGTTCCAGGGTGCCCTTCTCGGTGTCTCTCAGTTACTAATTACTGAGCATGAAGAGAGAAACAGCTGGTGGCAGAGCTGGTTCCGTGTGGGGATGTCCAATTTTGTCACACTCTTGTCCCATGCCATTGATGCCTGCTGAGTCCTGAAGAGGAAGCCGAAAGGCCGTCAGCATGGCATTCGGGGCCCTCAGAACTGGCCCGGGCTCTCTCTCCAGCTCCGTCATCTCTCCTCCCACCTCGCCTTGGATTCCTCTCATGCCCCCTCCCCAGCCCCCGCCCCGTGGACAGCACTTGCTTCTCTGTTAGCTTGTGTACGTCCATTCCCGCAAGATGAAAACTCCGCCCTTGCCCAGCTCCTTAGCTTGGCAAAATCCTTCCTAACCTGCAAGGTTCTGCTAAGTGGCACCATTTATGTGATGCCTGCCCCAACCCCATAGCTAAAATCAACAGCACCTTCCATGGGGTTTCTGAGGGTAATGGACCTGCTGTACAATGGAGGAGAGGCGGTCTCCACTGGTCCACTCTCTGCTCCTTGGGAACAGGATTTTCATCCCGTTTCCTAAACACGCACCATGTAGGTGCTCACTAAACGATTGTCGAGTCAAATAAGTGTAGAGGACACAGAGAACTCCCTTTCTGTCTTCTCTGCAGCCCTAATGATTGCTGGTCTTAACCTTGCAGGATAACTCAGCCCCCTACGGCTCCAGGTACGTGGGCTCCATGGTGGCTGATGTCCACCGCACCCTGGTCTACGGAGGGATCTTCCTGTACCCGGCTAACAAGAAGAGCCCCAAGGGAAAGGTAAGCAGATCCTCGGAGGAGCGGTGGTTTTCATTTGCAGCCCAGGGGTTGACTGAGGAAGAAGAAAAGGTGGTGATAGCTGTGAGGGTCTGCCGTGGGGTGCTAACAATGTCTATGGCATATCCTCATCTGGGTTAAGGTGGTTCTGGTTAAACTCAGGCAGTACCTGCAGAGCCCTCTGTTGCTAGCGATCAGTCATGGTGTTATGGTCAGGAGGGGCTGAACGTGCTCAGCTCTTCCAGTGGGCACGCGGTTTCGCTTGAGCAAAATAAATTCCATTCATAAAGAGAAATGAAGCAGTCCAGCCCCATTACCGAGGCAGCAAATCAAATCCGTATTCCAAATAGAGGTTTTCTTTCATTGCTTTCAAAAGGCATAAAATAGCAATAACTAATGAGCGGACATTGGCTGCTTGGAAAATGGTACCTTTCAAGGGAAGGGAAGGACCTCCGGGGAGACCTGGGGCTTTGGGGTGACCCGTTACACGAACGCCCCAGTTACTGCCCGCGGCGTGTGCTCGGGCTGGGGGCGCTGTGCGGCCCGGCTGGCTGACCGTCCGCACGCCCTTCCGCACAGGGGGGACAGTGCTGCCTTCCCAAGTACTGTCCTTTTGTTTTTTTTCCCAATAGACAGCCTTTTTTTTTTTTTTTTTTTTTTTTTTTAATATGAGAGAAGGAATAGAGACAATAACCCCCTTAAGATAGAAATCTGTGTTCAGATCTCTGTTTACAGCACATTGTGTCCACTTCACTGCAGACATTGTGTTCACAGAAAGCACCACTCCTGCCACAGCCACCTCGGGCACCCGCCCGCCTATGTGATTAGCTGCTTTCTAGCGCTTTTCCCTAAGGCCCCCAAAATTATTTTTTAACAGAAATACTGAGGTTCCTTCTTTTTTTCAGTTTTGCAAATCTGGCCATGACACCTGTATGGAAATAGAGTCAGGAAACACCTGCAAAGAGCTGCCTGCTCCATAGGCGACTGCATGAAAACACACACAATAAAAAAGTTAATATTTAAAAATAAATGCCAAGCCTCATACTATAGTAAATCCCAACCCGCAAGCCTTGGGAGAATTATAAAAGGAATGTGTGTAGAGTTGCAAACAATATCATACTGTTTGGAGGAGCCAGTCTGCTTTCCAGATGTCTGCAGCCAGACACAACCATGAATTCTTTTTATGCTTTTAGAATAGGCAAAGCTCCATCCAAAACACACAGAATCACTCATTAGGTCCAGTCGCCGTGCCATAAAGAGAGGGGAGCCATCGGTGCTGCCAATATGTCATTCAGCCCCGAGTCCAGGTGCTCGGTCTCATATTCGCATCAAGCAGTCCATTCCTGCCTCTGGCTTGATGAATGGCTTAATTAACCAAATGCTAAATTAACCATTTGGTCTTATATGCAACCTTGAGGTGTGTGTGTGGGGGGGGGGGTGGGGCGGGGGGGAGGGGCGGGGAGGGTGAGAGGCTTTTACAACCTCATAGAAGGAAAAGGAGAGTCTCAGTTACCTTGGAAACGAACACCAGCCCTGCGCTATTTTGCTGTGGAATAAATCCTCTTTCTGTGAAATACCTTCTGGTGTGAAGACGCTGCTCTGGGCTCTTGTTTTCCAGTTGAGACTACTGTACGAATGTAATCCAATGGCCTATGTCATCGAGAAGGCGGGAGGATTGGCTACCACTGGGAAGGAAGCTATACTGGACATCGTTCCCACTGACATCCACCAGAGGGCGCCAGTCATCTTGGGGTCCCCGGAAGACGTGACTGAGTTCTTGGAGATATATAAGAAGCATGCTGGCAAATGAAGAGCTGACCTTGCCTGCCCCCCGCCCCCCGCCCGAAAAATTGCCTTTTATCTGGACTTTTATCTGACACGGCGCTACCCCATTCTGACTGCATTATACATTCCTAGGCAGCAGAAATAGAAAGCACAGATATCTTCACCATCAAGTGCTGTGTAATGCCTAGTGCTGCCTAGCCAAAATGCTATCTATATAACGCTACTGATGATCAAGATATATTTTGAATAGATAGAGGAGAAATAAACCTATTTTTCCTTTTTCTAAAAAGTCTTCATTGCTTTGTGTTAAATAATGGTAAAAGTCATAGTGACAGTCAATGCATATAACATTAGGTAACTCATTTAATCTTCACAGCAACCTAACGAATTAGGTGCTATGAATAACTCATTTCACCTTGACATCATACGGAGGACAGAGAGGTGATGTAATCTGCCCCAGGTCTCCAGCCAACGAGCCACAGAGTTCAGATGAACCTAGGCAGTCTGGCCACTAAACTCAGAGTCAGCCTATTGCTTCTCCTAACGTATTGTCTGTGCAGGTCTGGATGTGCAGACCTAACCTGAGCAAGGCTGTTTATACTTCTATTAGAGGCCTAGTGCACAAAATGTGTGCACAGGGAAGGGGGTGTCCCTCAGCCTGGCCTGCACCCTCTTCAATCTGGGACCCCTCGGGGGATGTCCGACTGCCAATTTAGACCCATACCTATGGGATTGGGCCTAAACTGGCATTTAGATATCCCTCTCGAAATCCAGGACCACTGGCTCCTAACCACTCACCTGCCTGCCTGCCTAATGCCCCCAACTACCCTCCCCTACTGGCCTGGTTGCCCTCAACTGCCCTCCCCTGCCAGCCTGATTGCCCCCAACTGCCCTCCCCTGCCGGCCTGATCTCACCCCTAACTGCCTCTACCTCGGCCCCCACCACCATGGCTTTGTCCAGAAGGAAGTCGGACATCCGGAAGATGGCTGGTCGACCCGGTCTAATTAGCATATTACCCTTTTATTAGTATAGATTGTCTGTGCAGGTCTGGATGTGCAGACCTAACCTGAGCAAGGCTATTTATACCTCCCGGGGCCTGGAGAGGTGATAAGTTTGTGATGGTGCCCATCCACAACCTCTTGGCCTCCCATACATGCACATAATTATCTAAGTCACAAATGAAAGTTTATATTATTACTCGTGGTGACTTTTAAAGGTCTAATTACCATAAGGAAGAAGACTCATCATTAAACGCACAATTTATGAAAATAATAATATTGTTGCGAGCAAGTGAATTTCTTATTAGACTCTTTGTATAAACATTTACTCCCTTAGCTGACCCTGGTTCTTTCCGGATTAGAATTGCCAAGATCATGGCAAATTATACCAGGTTTTAAGAACTATTTGGTGGTTTCTTTTTAGTTCTAGTTTGTTTTATTTTTAAAAATGTTTCAATTACAGTTTACATTTAATATTTTTTTGTATTCATTTCGGGTGTACAGCAACTTTATAAAGTTAAGTTCTTGATGTTATAACAATTATTTATTTTTACTTGTGAACTTGAAAAAGTTTTTTTGTGTAAATCCTGATCCTTTTTGGTTGTTAATCCTCACACAAGAATATTTTTTCCATTGATATTTTTTTGAGAGAGGGAGGAGGAAGAGAGAAAGAGAAACATCAGTGTCAAAAAGACACACCAATTGGTTGCCTCCCACAAACACCTGACTGGGGCCTGGGATCAAAGCTGAAAAAAACATCAATGTGAGAGAGATACATTGATTGGCCACACACACACATACACACACGCACACATGCACACACACACACTCGACCAGGGCCTGGGATTAAAGCTGAAACCCAGGTACATGCCTTTGACCAGGAATCGAACCCATGACCCTTCAGTATGCAGGCTGATGCTCTAACCACAAGCAACACTGGCCAGGGTCCTGCTCCTTTTTCTTTAAATACACCTCATCAATTCCACGATTTTCCAACAAAAAAACTTAGTTTGATCTTAAGCATTGGACCTGCTTTTATGCACTAGACCCAACGCCAGTATTTCCCCGCTCCCACCGAGGCTGGTCTTGCAGAAAATTCCTCTGACTCACAAAGCACCTTTTGGTTTTTAACCAACTTGTCAGTTCTTATACCTTCTGGTTCTCAAAGCACCGAGGGAGATGTGTCGGTCTGGGAGCCGGATGGAAATGATACGCCCCACTTCAGTGCCATTGTTTTCAGTGGAGTGAGTGGATGGTCTTTCTCCATTGCTAGTGGGAGGGGGGGTCCTGGGGTACCGCTGGAATAAGCATTCCAGGGGCCCCCATGGGAGGATGAGATGTGGTGGAAAGCTTTATTTTTGTGCAATTACATCCTTGGGTTTCCAAAGACCCATTTCCCTTAATCCGGCCCTAGAAGATGTGCAACTGGGGATTCAGTAGAGCTAGAAGCAAAGAACCAGTATCCAAAGTTTTCTTTCCATGGTGGCCTTGGGTCTGGCACGGCCTCAGGCTGGTTACAGTCCATTGTGTGTGGAGTCCGCGCGGCTGTGAGCCGTGTGGGCAAATGCAGGGGAGCCAAGAGTGCACACCCCCTGCAAACAGGGTCCCGGGACTCCCCAAAACACAAGAGCCAAGAGTGTCAGAGAACCCAGAGCGTGACCTCCTCTGTTCAGGAGAGTAATTACCTCAGATCTTCCCGCGCTTGCAGTGGCCACGCCTACTCTGGCCAATAACCTGTTCCCAGGTGTGACTGACAGGAAGTACCTTCCCTATGTCACCCAGTCCTCCCTGTGTGAGAAAGAATCTATTCTCCTCCCGCCCAGTCCCTCTGGGGACAGACCGGTGGCTTCCTGGGGCGTGTTAAACTGCAGCTTCCTGGCAAAGCTGCACCAATGGCATGCCTGTATTATTTGGCCTTCCCTTCGCTCCTTTCCTGTTACTCCTGACTAGGTTTATCACAACAGTATCACCATGATGAAACTCCATCCCAACAAATAAAACGCCAAACAGACTGGAGAACAACAATTCTTCTTGGATCCCTATGCAATGGGAGGACACAGGGCGAACCACTGCCCCTGAGATTAGAGAGACCAACAGGTGAAAACAGGGATCATGGGCTTCCAGAGCAGAGACTTGCAGGGGAAACCACCCTGGGGACCAGCGCCTTAGGAGAACCTGAACTGTAATTGACAAGTTGCTGTAGGCTCAGTGTGGGCAGGTCTGTGAGTTAGAAACTCCAGTCATGGGGGGAGGAGGCACACCGTGGTGAGATTTGCCTCTGAAGCCGGCCGTGTTGCCATAGAAAATATCAGAGAAAATGCCCTGGGGCTTCTGGCAGGGTGGAAGGGGAAAGGGACCATTTTGAAATACAGCAGAGCATTCTGCCCTTAACACGGCCAGCCCTCAGGGAGCACGAGTCAGCCAGAGCCTCCCCTGGTGTTACCAGAGCCTGACGGACTGCGGGCTGCGGAGGGGAAATGCCTAATTCCAGCCCACTCTACCATCCCGTCTCACCTAGGGGCGGGAGGGGGAGACAAACTGAGAAACACTGTGAAGTTCACAGGCCAGAGGCATACGCTCACTAACAGACTGAGCCCTGATCACAGGACTGTAGAACACTCCTCCCCCCCAGCCCCCCGCCCCGCACCTCACCTCACCATCACAGTACAAAAAGCCATTTACAGTCGTTCCTTTTACCCAGGACATCAGCCCATCTATCAATAAAATGTTACAAAGTACCAAAGGCAGAACACACGTTGTGAAGTGGCAAAGCAAGCACCAGAGCAAGACAAGGCAGAGACGTTGGAATTATCAAGCCAGGAACTTAAAACAATCACGATTAATATGCTAAGGGCCCTAATGGATAACGTAGACAACAATCAAGAACAGATGGACAATGTAAGCAGAGAGATGGATATCCTAAAAATAGAATAAAAGAGGCAGAAAGAAAGAAAGAAAGAAAGAAAGAAAGAAAGAAAGAAAGACGGAAGGAGGGAGGGAGGGAGGGAGGGAGGGAGGGAGGGAGAGAGGAAGAAAGAAAGAAAGAAAGAAAGAAAGAAAGAAAGAAAGAAAGAAAGAAGAGAAAGGAAGGAAGGAAGGAAGGAAGGAAGGAAGGAAGGAAGGAAGGAAGGAAGGAAGGAAGGGAAAGGGAGAGAGAGAGAAAAGAAAAAAAATTGTGGAGATTAAAAACTACTGTTACAGAAATGAAAAATGCCTTTGATGGGCTGGACATGACTGAAGAAAGAATCTCTGAACCAGGGAATATATCAATAGAATCCCTGAACATGTAAAACAAAGACTGAGAAAACAAAGCCAGAATATCCAAGGACTGTGGGACAACTACAAAGGATGTAACATATGTGAAATGGGAATACCGGAAGAAAAAGAGAGAAAGGAACAAAAAAATATTTGAATCAATAATGACTGAGAATATCTTTCCAATTAATGTCATATACCACACTACAAATCCAGGAAGCTCAGGGAACACCAAGCAAACTAAATGCAAAAAAACTACATCTTCAAACTACAAAAGCAAACAAATGAACACAAACCCCCACAAAGATCCTATATAATAGAGGTGATATGCAAATTAACCCTCATGCCCTCACAAGATGGCTGCCTACGACCAGGCCAGCATGGGGGTTAGTGAGGGACAACTAGGCTGGCAGGGAGGGGGCAATTGGGGGTGACCTGGCTGGCAGCGGGGGTCAGTTAGAGGCAACCAGGCCGGCAGGGGTGGCAGTGAGGGGTGATCAGGCCAGCAGGGGAGGGGGCAGTTAGGGTCGACCAGGCAGGCAGGCAGGTGAGCGATTAGGAGCCAGCGGTCCAGGATTGTGAGAAGGATGTCCGATTGCCAGTTTAGGCCCAATCCCCAGGATGGGGCCTTAACCAGCAGTTGGACATCCCCTGAGGGGTCCCGGATTGGAGAGGGTGCAGGTTGGGCTGAGGGGACACCCCCCCCCCACAATGCACGAATTTCATGCACCGGGCCTCTAGTAAATTAAATAATCCTGAAGGAAGCCAGAGGGAATAAACATCTTCCCTATAGGAAAAGAGTGAAGAAGAAATAAAGACATTCTCAGCCCGCCAAAAATTTTTTAAGAAATTTGTTGCCAGTAGACCTACCTTTCAAGAAATGTTAAAAGAGGTTATTTAGAGAGAAGAAAAATAATATAGACCAGAAACTTGGATCTACATAAAGAAAGGGAAAACACTGAAGGTAAAATAAAAACTTTCACTTTTCTTACTCTTTTTAAAAAATATATATTTTATTGATTTTTTACAGAGAGGAAGGGAGAGGTTTAGAGAGTAAGAAACATTGATGAGAGCGAAACTTCGATCAGCTGCCTCCTGCACACCCCCTACTGGGGATGTGCCCACAACCAAGGTACATGCCCTTGGCCGGAATCGAACCTGGGACCCTTCAGTCCGCAGGCTGATGCTCTATCCACTGTGCCAAACTGGTTAGGGCCTTTTCTTACTCTTAAGAGCTGCTAGCATATAACAGCTTGTTCAAAGTAATAATAGCAACACTGTATTTGGTTATGTCTGCCTATGAATGTACTCCAAGAAGATATAAAAGTCCTCAACATGTATGCACCTAGCAACAGAGAGTCAAACTGCTTTAGTCAAAACTGATGGAACTGCAAGAAGAAACACATGAAACCACCGTAATAGTTGGAGACTTCAACAGTCTTCTCTGGGAAACGGACAGATCCCGCAGGCCAGAGACCAGTGAGGACATGGTTGAACTTAACACCAGCAATCAGTAAGAAAAAGCTGGGCTTTCGTTGGCCCGACATCTGATTGATGTTGCAGTGACAGCAGCTGCTCTTCGAGTTCACTATGCCACCCACCCAAGGACAACAAAAAGAAGGTGCCAGAAAGACAGCCAAGAAAGACAAAGTCCCAGTGAACAAATTGGGGGGCAAGCCCAAAAAGAAGAAGTGGTGCAAAGGCAAATTTCAGACAAGCTCAATAACCTAGTCTTGTCTGACAAAGCGGCCTGTGACAAGCTCTGTAAGGAAGTTCCCACGGTCGGCTTATGACCCCAGCTGCTGCCGCAGAGCCTGCAGGTCCGCGGCTCCTTGGCCAGGGCAGCCCTTCAGGAGCTCCTTGGTAAAGGGTTTATTAAGCTGGTTCCAGAGCACGGAGTTCAAGTAACTTACACCAGAAACACCCGAGGTGGGAGGCCCCAGCTGCTGGCGAAGATGCATGAGCAACAGGTACCTCCAGCTGTACATTTTGAAAAATAAAACTTTATTAAATGAAAAAAGATATAAGTAGCATCGGTAGACCACTTCATTTAACAGCAGACACACACCCAGATATACCTCATTTGTGACCATAAAACATACCTTAACAAATTCATGAGAATAGAAATCATACAATATCTGCTTTCAGACCACAATGGAAATAAATTAGAAATTAATAACAGAAAACTAACTGGAACACACCAAAACACATGGACAGTCAACAACATACTTCTAAATAATATGCGGATGAAAGAAGAATCTCGAGAATAATTTAAAAAAATATTTTGAGTTAATTAAAAAATAAAAACACAACTTGTCAAACTTTGTGAGATGCAGTGAAAGCAGTGCTTAAAGGGAAATTTATAGCATTGAATGTATATATTAGAAAAAAAGAAAAATCTAAAATAAACCATTGAGGTTAATCATTGTAAGAAACTAGAAAAAGAAAAGCAAATTAAGACAAAGTAAGCATAGGAAAAGAAATAATAAGAATTAGAGCTGAGCCCTGGTTGGGTAGCTTAGTTGGTTGGAGTGTTGTCCCAATATGCCAAGGTTGTGGGTTCGGTCCCCAGTCAGGGCACATACAAGAATCAACCAGTGAATGCATAAATAAGTGGAATAAAAAAATTGATGTCTCTCTAAAAAATCAATAAAAAAGAATTATTTTTAAAAAGAATTAGAGCTGAAAGCAATGAAATTGAAAACAAGAAATCAACAAAGAAAATCAATAAAATCAAAGCTGGTTCTTTAAAAAGATCAATAAAATAGTAAGTTTCTATTAGGTTAACTAAATAAAAAAAGAGAGGACACAAATATCCAAAACTTATAAAGAACTCATACAATTCAACACCCAAAAAACCAACAATCCAATTAAAAATTTGGCAAAGGATCTGAATAGACACACCTTCAAAGACAACATACAGATGGCCAATAGACATATAGAAAAAAAGCTCAATGTCACTAAATACCAGAGAAATGCAAATTAAAACCACAATGAGATAGCACCTCACACCTGTCAGAATGGCTAGCATCAATAAATCAACAAACAACTGTTGGCAAGGAATGAGAGGGATGCGGCCACTGTGGAAAACAATATGAAGTTTCCTCAAAAATTAAAAATGGAACTGCCTTATTACCCAGCAATTCCACTTCTGGATATATATCCGAAAAAACTTGAAACTCTAATTCAAGAGAATACTAGTATACACACTCCTGTGTTCATTACAGTGGTATTTACAAGATTTGGAAGCAGCCCAAGTTCCCATCAGCAGATGAGTGGATAAAAAAAGCTGTGGTACGTCTATACCCCGGAATACTACTTGGCCATAAAAAAGAAGGAAATCTTACCTTTTATAACAGCTGGGATGGACCTTGAGAGTATTATGCTGAGTGAAATAAGCCAGTCAGAGCAAGACAAATACCTTATGACTTCACTTATATGTGAAATCTAATGAACAAAATAAACTAACAAACAAAATAGAAGCAGACTCATAGATACAGAGAACAGACTGACAGCTGTAAGAGGGGAGGGGAGTTGGGGAGTTGGGTGAAATAGATGAAGGGATAAAGAAAAATAAAACAAAACACCAACTCATAGACACTGATAGCAGTATGGTGATCGCCAGAGGCAAAGGAGGGTGGGAGAGGGTAGTAGAGGGTAAAGTGGGGCCAAATAGTGACACAGGAGACTTGACTTTGGGTGGTGAACACACAATACGATACATAGATGATGTATTATAGAATTGTGCACTTGAAACCTATATAATTTTATTAATCAATGTCACCCAATAAATTTAATAAACATTTTAAAAAGCAACAAATGAAAAAGGGGACACCACTAAAGACCCTCCGGACATTAAAAGGACAATAAAGGAATACTATGAATACCCGTGTGCCAATAAATTTGATAACCTAGGAAAACTTCTTGAAAGAGACCATCTTCAAAAACTCACACAGGAAGAAATAGAACTATGAATAGGCTTATATCTATTAAAGAAGTTGAATCAATAATTAATAAACTTCCAAAACAGAAATCACAAGGTCAAGACCGGTTCTGGTGAATTCTACCAAACATGTGAGGATGAAATAGTATCAATTGTCTAAAATCTCTTTCAGATGATAGGAGCAGAGGAAATACTTTCTAACTCATTCAACAAGGTATTACTTTAATACCAAACCCAGACAAATACATTACAAGAAAAAAATAAAAAAACTACACACCAATATCTTATGAACATAGATGCAAAAACCACCAGCAAAATATTAGCAAATCAAATCACCCAAAGTATAGAAAGAATTACATATCGTGAACAAGTGGGATTTATCCAGGTATGCAAGTCTGTTCAACATTTGAAAATCAATAAATGTAATCCATCACATCAACAGACTAAAAAAGAAAAATCAGTGATCATATCAATAAATGCACAAAACATGTTTGATAAATCCATTCATGATGCAAACTTTCAGTAAACTAGGAACAGAGGGAAACTTTTTCAACTTGATAAGAACTATCTACAAAAAATATACAAATCGTATACTTAATGGTGAGAAACTCAAAGTTTTCCCACTAAAATCAGGTACAAGATAAGGATGTCCCCTTTACCTCTTCTTTTCACTGTTGTACTGGAAATCCTTGTAATGCCATAAGGCAAGAAAAGGAAACAAAAGGTATACAGATTGGGTCCAGCCAGTGTGGCTCAGTAGTTGAGTGTCAACCTATGAATTGGGAGTCACGGTTCAATTCTCCATCAGGGCACATCCTGGTTTGCAAACTCAATCCCCTGTAGCAGGCATGCAGGAGGCAGCTGATCAATGATTCTATCTCTCTCTCCCTCTCCTTTACTCTCTGAAATCAATAAAAACTATATTTTTTAAAAAGGTATGGATTGGGAAAGCAGAAATAAAACTGTCCTTGTTCATATAGATGGCCTGACTATCTATGTAGAAAATACAAAAGAATCGACAAAACAACTTCTAGAACTAATAAGCGACTATGGCAAGATTGTAGGATTCAGGTATACAAAAGCCAATTGCTGTTCTTTATGCCAACAATGAACAAGTGGAATTTGAAATTAAAAACACAATGTCATTTACATTGGCATTCGAAAAACGAAATACTTAGGTATCAATCTAACAAAATATGTACCAGATTTATATAAGGAAAACTATAAAACTCTGATGAATGAGATCAAAGAAAAACTAAATCAATTTTATGTTCCTGGATAGGAAGACTCAATATTGTCAAGATGACAGTTCTTCCCAACTTTACACAAATCTATATACAATACATTCCCAATCAAAATCCTAACAAGTTATTTTATGGATATTTATTTAATATAAATAAAATAATATTATTTTATTATATGGAGAGGCAATAGACTCAGAATAGCCAAAGCAATATTGAAGGAACAAAGTTGGGGGATGATCTTACCCAACTTCAAAACTTACTATAAAGCTACAATAATTAAGGCAGTGTGGTATTGGCAAAGAGTAACAAATAGATCAATAGAGCAGAATAGAGCCCAGAAAAAGACTCCCATAAATATAGTCAACTGATCTTTGGCAAAGGAGCTATGGTAACACAATGGAACAAAGATAGTCCTATTTTAAATGGTGCTAAAACAAGCAGACATCCACAGGCAAAAAAAAAAAAAAAAAAAAAATTTCAACATAGACCTTATACCCTTCACAAAAATTAACACAAAATGGATCATACACCCAAATGCAAAATGCAAAACTATAAAACTTACAGAAGATAGCAGGAGAAAACTTAGATGACCTTGGGTATGTGATGCCTCTTTAGATGTAAGCACACGAAAAGATGCTCCAAATCATGGAAGTGCAAATAGAAAGAACAATGAGATGCCACTATGCACCTATTAGAATGACGGAGAATCCAAAGCACTGACACCACCAAATGCTGGCGAGTATGTGCAGCAGTAGGAACTCTCGCTCACTGCTGGGGGAGTGCAAAACGGGGCACCACTTGGGGAAGTTTGCAGTTTCCAACAAAACTAAATATACTCTTACCAGATGATCTGGCAATTACTCTCCTTGGCATTTTACCCAAAGGAGCTGGAAACTTATGTCCACACTGAAATCTGGAAAAGAATGTTTATAGTAGTTTTATACATAATTGTCAAAATTTGGAAGCAACCAAGATGTCTTTCAGTAGGTGAATGAATACATAAATTGTGGCGTATCCAGGCAATGGGGTATTAGTGCTAAAAAGAAATGAGCTATCAAGTCATGGAAAACACAGAGGAACCTTAAATGAGTATTACTAAGTGAAGAGCCTACCTGCAAAGGCTACATTCTATATGATTCCAACTATATGACATCTGGAAAAGGCAAAACTATGAAAACAATAAAATCGTCAGTGGTTTCCAGGGGTAAGGCGGGGGAGGGCAGAGATGGCTAGGCAGAGCACAGAGGATTTTTAGGGCAATAAAAAATCCTGTATGGTATTATAAAGAGACATGTGTTACTGTACACTTGTCCAAACGCATAGAACGTACCACCCCAAGAGCGAACCCTAATGTAAAGTGTGGACTCGGTATGATAATGATGGGTTTTTTTGTGTGTGGTTTTTTAAAAATATATATTTTTAATTGATTTCAGAGAAGAAGGGAGAGGGAGAGAGAGATGGAAACATCAGTGCTGAGAGAGAATCATTGATTGACTGCCTCCTGCACGCCCCCTACTGGGGATCAAGCCCTCAACCCAGGCATGTGTCCTTGACGGGAATCAAACCCGGGACCCTTCAGTCTGCAGGCCGACCCTCTATCCAATGAGCCAAACCGGCCAGGGAAGAGACTGTTTTAATGTAGGTTCATCCTTGGTAAATCTGTTCATTCTGGTGGGTGGTGTTGGTAATGGGGGGATATGCATGTGTGGGTGCAGAGGAAATGGGAAATCTCTATACCTCCTTTCAATTTTGTTATAAACCTAAAATGCTGTTTTAAAAAAAGTCTTTAAAAAGTTAAAAAGAAAAAGGCAGAGTATGATGAGAATATAAGTAGAAGACACAGTGGGTACTACAAAATTAAGATACAGGCTTAACATATGCCAGTCCCAATTTAACTTTGTTTTGCTTTTGAAGAATGTATGTAGCACTTCCTTATATATTTTTACACATTGAAAACTGGACTTGGTGTAACTATCTTTCTTTCCTGTTATCCTACAAAGCTGATGCTTAAGCCTCAAGCTGATTTTATTGGTGCATGAGAAACAGTGGGTGCAATCTGCAAGGAACCAGATTCCCTCGGGCAGCAGCGGAAAATGGCCGTCTGTGTCACCCCTCCAGTACGTAGTAGGTGCTGTAGTCCCACGGGGCCAATGTGCAGATTCTTTAAAATTTTTTATATAATTGTGTAACTTTTTTTGCATTTTTACCGGATGACAGTGTTTTTTACAATAAAACCCTTTCTGATTGAAAACTTTTTTTAAAAAGCATATGTTGGGATTGCATGAGAGAGTGTCCGCAAAGCCTATGAGCAGAATTGCTAACACAGAGGGCCCAGGTTCGAGATCGCCTCCTCTGTGGGGAGGGCCTGCCTGTCCTCAGGACCTAGAAGCAGGTCTGCGAGCTGGTTCACGGAGCGGAGCAAGGCCCGAGGCCGCAGGCAGCTCCTGGGCCGCAGAGCAGCAGTGGCGCGGACAGAAATGTGAGCTGGGAGCGCTCTCCCTTCTGGGCTTTTCACGCAGCTGCTCTGTGGTTTCTGCCCTGTGTGCCCTGAGAGAACTTTGGCATTTGCTGAAAGGTCATGGGCTGCAATTTTAGATCACTGGGTAACTCGAACGTCTAACACCGAAACGCAGCTGCGAGGACTGATTGCGGCACTCAGCTGCCAGCCTGGGCTGGGTGGTGGCAGAGGCAGCAGAGCCTTCCGCGGCCTTCGATGGGAAGGTGGACAACTGCTGATAAAGGACACTCACCCATGCCTCTCCCCGCGGACCCCGCGGACCCAGTCTTCCCCCACTCTTCACATCCACGGCTGCCGGGCACCCTGCTTCCCCCATAGTTGTTTTAAAGCAGGGGTTGGTTTGTTTCACTTCCAATCTGGTGTGAAAAATACTTTATAAAGCTAATAAAAAGAGTTACTGGAAAGGTCAATAAGCACATGAAAAGATGCTCAACATCCCTGACTATTAGGGAAATGCCAACCAATGCCACAAAAATAGCAATAGTTGGCAAAGATGTGGAGGTATTGGAACCCTTGTGTACCGCTGGTGGGAATGTAAAATGGTGCAGCTGTGTGGAAAGAGTTACGGTAGTTTCCCAAGATATTAAATATAGAATTAACCTATGAGCTAGCAATTCTACTTCTGCGTATGCATCCTAAAAAAACCCTGAAAGCAGGGACTCAAAGAGATATCCACATTCATGGCAGCATTATTCACAATAGCCAAAAGGTAGGAGCAACGTAGGTGTCCGCTGACAAATGGATGGATTAACAAAATGTGCTGTATCCGTATGATGGAATATGACTCAGACTTAAAAAGGAGGGACACTCAGACAAATGCCACGATATGGACGAACATTGTGCTAAGTGAATAAGGCAAGCACAAAAGGGCAAATATTGCATGATTCCACTTATACTGGTATAAAGTACCTACAATAATTAAATTCATAGAGACAGAAAGTACCAGCTGCTGGGGACTGAGTGGGAATTATTGTTTCCTGGGCATGGAGTTTTATTGAGAAGATGAAAAAGTTCTGGAGATGAATGGTGGTTGCAAAATAATGAACTTAATGCCAATGAATTATACACCTAAAATAGTTAAAATGGGAAAAAATTACTGGAAATAGTGAAATTTAAAAATAGTCATAAAATATAGGGCCTGATTGTTTAGTGTTAGATTGCAATTTCATTTAAAATTAAATTACATTTTATTGTTGAATTTAAGTTACATTTTAATAAATATGAACAGAACAAGCATAACATGTGAAAAGTGCTATAAATACTCTCAATTTTTCTACCTACTTGCTCATGGACCAGTACAGTTTGCAGACTGTCCATGATCCACTTGTATTTTGCTTTGCAATGAAGTGACTTCTAAAAAATGTACAGCTGCATGAATTGTAGCACACAGATTCAAGTTGTCATCACTAGCAGCAGGATATAGAACAGTTCCATCAGGCAAAATACTCCCGTGTTCTGTCCCTTCCTCTCACTCTCAGCCCCTGGCAACCAAGGACTTGTTCTCCAACTCTGTGATTTTGTCTGGCTGAGAATATAACACAAATGGAACCGTAGAGCATATAGTCCTGAGACTGGTTTCTTTCACCAGCACAGTGCCTTTGAGATTCAATCCAGTGCTACATGTAACCATAGCTTGTTCCTTTTTATGGCTGAATAGTATTCCACTGTATATCTACTATAGGTTTCCCATTCACCCTCGAAGAGCATTGTGTGCTTGTAGTTTCTGACAATTATAAATAGAACCGCTACAAATATGTGTGAATGGGTTTTTGTGCGAATGTACAAGTTCATTTCTGTCAGGAAGATGTGCTGTCTACCCTGCGTGACTGCTTTGCACCAATCATGTGGGAAACCCTTCATCAGATGACAAGGTCAGAGTTCAAAGGAAACCTGGACACTGTGAGCTCCGCCTCTCTCTTCACCTGGCAGCCATTCACGGGTACGAGCCAGCTCTTCCTATGATTATCTCTGAAGAATCACAGTTGAACCCCCATGTGAAAGACAAAACTTATTTGTTAGTGGCAACATGACTCATCGGGACCACAGAAAGTTCCATTCTACAGGCCTCACCATTTCCAGAAGCTACAGGGAGAGAGAGTTTTCTGGTTGAGGTCCTGGTGATGTCAGCATGCGATGTTCTGACAGAGGGGTTCCTCTTCTAGAGCTGGACTTAGGGAAGCCCTTGCACAGTCCAGGCCCACAGAGGAGGACGCTTGCTGCAGAGCTTCTGGAGGGCACACGCTTCCAAAGCAGCCTGGGGTGCAGCACGGCTCTGGCCCCACGGTGGGCGGCCGGCACTGTGATGTTGACGCAACCCTTGCAGCAAGGGATCACCGTGGGACACGCACCCGGCCAGTTCTGTGTAAGTGGAGGTCTGTGGGGTGGGGGCGAGGAGTGTTCTGGGGAAATTTTTCTTTTCTAATGAAAGGGAACTGGTGTAGTTGGAGCTGCCCTTTCTCTCCTCCGTATGGGCTCGATGTTCAGAGCTGTGGTGGCCAGATTGTGCCCCCGAAATGACAAGCCTGGGGGCAAAAGCCAGCGCCAGGGATCACAGAGAAGAGAGAGGGGTCCCTAATGGAACCTTGAACCGCCGAAGGAGTGCCAGCAGACACCTCTGGGTGCACGTGAGAAAACAGGGGGAAAATAAACCCCCACATATTTAAATCTCTCTGAGTTTTCCATCACTTATAGCTAAACACATTCCAATCGAAATAACTGTCAAAGGAAAACAATCAAATTGCAGAGCAATGTGCATATTCTCATTTGTAAAATGAAATTATATATACATATATAATAGCTATATATACATAAAAAATTTGGAAGGGTAACAATAGCTAACAAGTATTGAGCACCAATTGTGTGCCAGGCACATCTTACCACTTTAATCCTCACAACCACATTATAAGGCAGATGTACAAGTGGGGAAACTGAGGCTCTATACCACTAGCACACCACTAGGTGGGGACTCAGAGTCAGGTCTGTCCATCCATAGGGAAAGTGCCTGGTCCACCCTATGCAGACCTCTCCCAAGCTTACGTCCAGTACAGACTCCCACCAGCTGCAATGGCAGTTATATCTAGGGAGTGGGTTGGGGGATGGGCTGGTAGTGAGGACTTTTTCTTTATATACTTCTGCAGTGTTTCCTCTTCAATAAGCAAGCATCTATATATATAAAAGCCTAAGCGAACTGGCCGAGCCAACCCACCAACCAGCCTACCGGCCAGTAGCTGTAACACACACTGACCACCAGGGGGCAGATGCTCAACACAGGAGCTGCAGAGCTGCAGTCACTTGGCAACAGCGGTTCTCCGGTGATGGGCCGGGAACCAGAGAGGAGGGAGCCCGTTCCGAAGTGCATCACCCAAGAACTGCCCTCTCACAATCCGGGACCCCTCGGGGGATGTCGGAAAGCTGGTTTCAGCCGATCCCCGCAGGCCTGGCCAAGGGACCCCGACCGGTGCACTAATCTGTGCACCAGGCCTCTGGTTTTTGTTATAAAAGTACAAATCTAGAGGAATTGATAAAATAACCCTGATGCTAGGCACTGTGCTAAGAATGTAATTTATTTCTTCCAGATTTGGATATCTCTTAGGGCTTTCCGTCCAATCATACATGTTTTTTTTGGAAACAAAAAGCATCCTTCAAACTTACAGGACAGAGCCCTGGCTAAGAGGTCCCAGGACTGCCATTACCTTATTGTGTCACCTGGACCCCAGGTAAGATATCTGCCCACGTGCTCTCTATAACCAGGGGGAACGGGCTCGGCATCAGACTGTGCAGTCCTGGAATAAGAGGGCTTTGTAGATCTTTTTTAGTGTTCGGATTTCTCATCTCCCACCTGTTACTAAACGGTGGCTTCTTGGGTCTTTAAAGAGAGCAGCTCAACAAGAGAAAGCAGGTCTGTGTCTGGAGTTCCAGTTCTATTTCCAGCTGGCTGTGGGCCTTGGCAGCCTCAGGGTAGCCACGCCGGAGAGCGATCCCGGAGGGCTTGCCCAGTGATCCAACCACGTGGGCTGGGGCCCTGCTCCTTAAAGGTCCCGGCCAGCTCTGCTACCACGGAGCTACAGCTCTCGGAGACAAGCAAGGGTTTCTGCAGGAAAAAGAGGGGGGTTTGAAAAAAGACCAGCCACAATGACGGACAGAAGCCCCTTCGAAACGGACATGCTCACCCTCACCCGCTATGTGATGGAAAAGGGGCGGCAGGCGAAGGGGACGGGGGAGCTCACGCAGCTGCTGAACTCCATGCTGACGGCCATCAAGGCCATCTCCTCGGCCGTGCGCAAGGCCGGCCTGGCCAACCTGTGAGTCCGGGAGCCGGTGCGGGTGCGCAGAGCCGCGGACCTGGGGACAGGGCCCGGGTGGGGGTGTGGGCAAGCTGCAGGCACTTCGCAGGAAATCTGGCCAAAGCGCTTTGCCTCTGTGCCCTGCATGGAAGTTGCCTTAAAGTTTCTGTGCCCTTTGATGAAGGGGACTTTGGCTTTTTTCAAGAAGGGAACGAAACACTTGGAGACATGCTATGGAGAAAAAATACATACGTATATAATTTTTCCAGTTGCCATTATAATGATAGCAAGCCCAGTGACTTGTTACGTTAAAACATGTTGAATTATTGTGACTTTTGTATTTGCACTCTCACTGGCACAGAGAACCAGCCAGGAGACCATGCCCTTTGCAGATGGGAACATTTTATTGTCATGACCTTGGCCAGTTCATCAGGGGCTAGGAATCATCATTTACAAAATAACTTCTCAGGGCCCCAGCCTACATCTCCTTTCTTACACCGAAAGGGGCCTTTTGTCTTTAAAACAACCTTTTAATGTTCAGCATTCTACATGTTGTTCTCTTTGGTGCTTTATTCAAGCACAGAATGAGGCCAAGTTCAGGCCATGAGCACTGACCAACACAGCCAAGTGTCCAGTGTAAGTTTGTAATGAAAAGAAGCAGTCTTCTTTGGACTTCCCTTTTCATTGCAGTCATTCCAGTGAGGTCCTCCCAGAAGTTGAAGGGGCCTATTATTTATTACTAGAGGCCCAATGCACGAAAATTCGTGCAAGAGTAGGCCTTCCTTCCCCCGGCTGCCAGCACCAGCTTCTCTCTGGCACCAGGGGCCCAGGCTTCCCTCCTCCTGTTGCCAGCAGGCACCCAGGACCCAGGCTGGCTTCTCTCTAGCCCCGGCTTTGTCAGAAAGGATGTCTGGAATGACGTCCGGAAGACATCAGGTCTAATTAGCATATTATCCTTTTATTATTATAGACTTGACGCCTGGTGCACGACATTCATGCACTTGGTGGGTGAGGGGTCCCTCAGCCCGGCCTGTGCCCTTTCACAGTCCAGGAGCCCTCAGGGATGTCTGACTGATGGCGGGGGCGCAGGGGTGGGGGGAAAGTGGGCCAGCGGGCCTAAGCCATCAGTCGGACATCCTTAGTGCTGCCATGGAGGCGGGAGAGGCTCCCGCCACTGCCACTGTGCTCGCCAGCTATGAGCCCGGCTTCTGGCTGAGCAGCACTCCCCCTGTGGGAGTGCACTGACCATCAGGGGGCAGCTCCTGCATTGAGCATCTGCCCCCTGGTGGTCAGTGTGCATCATAGCAACTGGTCATTCCACCATTCAGTTAAATTGCGTATTACCCTTTTATTATATAGGATTATTATTACCTTAAAATGAAGAAATAACAAAGTCCTATATTTAAAATTTTATTATTAACTATTTTTTTAAAGGGACATCTGTAATACTTTCAACAATAACAATAAACTAAATGAGAAAAATAAAATAGCCCTGGCCGGTATTCTCAGTGGTTAGAGTGTCAGCCTACAGACTGAAGGGTCGGGTCGGGCACGTACCTCAGTCGCAGGTTCAATCCCTAGCCCCAGTCAGGGAGCATGTGGGAGGCAACCATTCAATGTGTCTCTCTCACATCGATGTTTCTCTCTCTGTCACTCCCCCTCCCTTCCACTCTCTCTAAAAAGCAATGGGGGAAAAATATCCTCGGGTGAGGATTAACAAAACAAAACAGAAAATAAAAAACAAAACAATGTAGTGCTTTTAACACAAAAGCGTGATAGCATTATATGACAGGATGTAATTACCACAAGATAATTACATAATTACTGACACATGGTTCTGTGGCCCATTAATGGGATCCAGGTAAAGATGCCTATGGTCTGCTTTTCCCACCCTGCACTGCTGTCATTTGGAGGTAACGCTAAGCTCTACACTCCAGGACCTTCACGAATGTGAGTGCAGCCATTTGTCCTGCCCTGCGCCTGCCAGGTGATGGGGCTGCTGAGTGACACTAGGCGGCGAAGTGCCTCTCCCTGTATGTGGGCCCTGCTTTGCTTGGTGCCCTCTCCTGCTGGCATCTAAGTGTTATTCACCCAAGTCCACTGGGCTCCTGCTCTGGCAGTACGTGCGTGGCAGCGGCCGCTAGGGTGGGGTCAGATCAGTCAGCTGCAGAACTGACTCTCTGGCGGTTGAATGTCCAGATGAAGTGGGTTCGGGAATTGGATGATGAAGGTACTCATCTGACCTGGCTTTTCCTTCCCTGAGATCGTGGGCACTCGTCCATCTCACCAGGACCTCAGTCTCCCCATTTGTAAAACGGAGAGGATAGTGATAGCCCCTAGCTTGTAGGGTTGTTGTAAGGGTAAGTCCATGTGATGGTGATTTCGACAGCGCCAGCCCTCAATGCTCAGTAAATGCTCTTTATTACAACAGTTTAAAGCCCAGACCTGGGGAAATTTGCCAACTGGTTGGTCGATGCTGCACACTGACCACTAGGTGGCAGGCGCCGCCCGTGGAAACGACGTCAGGATCCACATTTGCTGGGGGGCTGAGTTTTCCTTGGTCTGCGGGGAGGACTCCACTTTCTGCCCATTCAGACAGCAGCCTTCCCCTCTCCTCTGCGAAAGCACCCACAGTGGCAGTGGGAGCAGTCCAATTGGAAATTCCTTCTTTCTAGCAAGATGCTGAGATGATTTGAAGAGGCCCCTGGGATTGCTTCTCAGAGAGCGACCGGGTTGCACGCTGTCCCAGAGGAAGTCTGCTCAGGAGAGGGGGACTCCTCCGGCTCCTGCTGCTTCCCCTTCAGGGGCCTCAGGCCCCTCGTCCTTCGCTTCCTCTTTTTGGGAAGACATTTCTAGGCACAGGCTCTATTCATACAACTTAAAAGGGGTCAGACATTCTCGCTTCCCTTCCTTCTTCTCCACTCCTTGCCGTGGGAAGAAGGGAATGCTAGAAGGCCTCGCCTGAAAACCTCTCCATGGCTTTTCTTGTCGAGATGATGGGACATCCCACTTACACATGGCCAGGAAGGCCTTAGCGCTAGCTCAAGTGCTAGCAGGGGTTGTCCTGGGGGTGGAGCACCCCCACCCAGGCTCTCACCGGAGGGGCTGCTGGGCAATGAGTCCTCATTGTGCATGAGCCTCCCCATTCTGGAAGCAGGCGTGTGGGTGCAGGGCGGCCAGCGCCTGGGGGCAGGGGGAGGGGCCTGTTGAGGGTGGTAAGGTTGTGTTCTGTGGGGTGTTGGGGGCGGGGGGGGGGGGGGGCTTGCAAGCACAGGGCAGAGAACCTGTTTTTCACCTCTGCCCACCAGAGACCTGGGAACCCCCGCTCTTCATCCCCCCGCAGCATCCGCCTCAAGAATCCACATTAAGCTCCAATGCACAATAACCCAGCTTTGCTATTGCTGTTATTTGTTTATTTGCTTTTATTTTGAACCAGGCTATGGGTATTGTTTTCCAAGGCAGCTGGCTCAGCACATGACATCACAGCAGACATGGAATGATGGGGGAGGGCTGCGGGGGAGGGGGACGCGATCAGTCAGGGAAGAGGGTGGGGAAGGACTTAAATCCAAGGTTCTTAGTCCAGGCTCCCTGTTAATCCACCTGGGGATCCTCCTCAACAAATAAATGGTGTTTAAAAGGGAGAGGAAGAGGGACTACTGTTCCGCATCCTGTAGTCACCATTCAGTGAATAGGTATCGAGCATCTCCTATGACGCTGAATACGGAGGAAATAAACACAGAGTTTCAGCGGGCAGATAACCTAGCGGGAAAGACACTCCCATGAGTAGATGGTGAGCCGCTGCGGACGGGATGGCGGGGTGTGCCTGGTGTGTGGTGGGAGCAGGAGGGGGAACGGGAGCTTCTGGAGCAGGTCAGGAGGTCGGCAGGGAAACGCTGCCTGTGCAGGGAGTGCTCCTGTGGGAGCAGTGCCATGAGTGAAGGTGAAAATGAGAGGAAAGCTTGCCGGGTGCTGGGGCCACAGGACCTGTCGGGCTGTTGGAATGCAGAAGGCGTGAGGGGGTGACAGCCTGTGGCGCTTGGAGGGCAGAGCATGGGGGCGCGGCAGCAAACCCAGGGTTTGGTCATAAGGGGGGTGTGTGTCCAGTGGGTCTGGAGGCTGAGACTGGCCAAGTGAGGGTGAGAGACACACGGGACACTGTCAGCGTGGGAACAGGCATTGCTGGGAGGGCCTGAGGGTTCCCCTGCCATGGTGGGGACTTGGGAACTCTGGGTGGACGGGTGATCTGACTCAAATATTAGAAGGATCCCTCCCGTAAGGGTGGCAGGTCTGAGACCTTTGCATGTTAATACTCTAAAACACAAAAACCCTACATAGAATTATATAGTCGTGCTTTTTCTGATATTGTTTGAAAAGAGATAGTGAAAAACCATATTAAATTAGTTAAGTCTGTCTCCAAATTTCCTTCTTATTCAAGTAAAACCATTCTATAGCAGGGTGATTTTTAATTCATCCCAGCAGGCCACTATTTGAGGATATTGAATAATAAATATTGAAATTCCAGGGCTGGAAAGTCGTGGTTCTTCACTTTTTTGGATCATTATTTAGAGGGCTGTCTGACTTTAGAGCTCTAACTCTTCAGCAGCTGGAGCCCAGGGCAGGGTTGTAAACTAGTAACACTGAATTCTGGTTAGCATGTTGGGAGAACAGGGACCAGGACAATATACCCTGGAGGTGTACAGGAAGCAAGGCTGAGGATCAGTGCTGTGGGACAGGCCATACTCGGGCTGTGTTTATCATTTGGAGACCCCGGAGCCACGAAGGGAAAGGTAGACATACTGTGCTGTGTTAGTGTCGGAGCTTGTTTGTTGGAGTTCAGGATCTTCAGTGATGTCAATCAACTTTTTTGTGTGTGTCTTCTTAGGTATGGGATTGCGGGAAGTGTGAACGTGACAGGGGATGAGGTGAAGAAACTGGATGTGTTGTCCAACTCCCTGGTGATCAACATGCTCCAGTCCTCCTACAGCACCTGTGTACTGGTCTCAGAGGAGAATAAAGAGGCGATAATCACCCCCAAGGACAAGAGGGTGCGTGTGGAAGGAGGGTGCAGTTCTGCTCATCACCACTAGGTGGTGATACTGAGTTGAGAAGATTGTTGTCTTGCATTTCCTGTTTCTAGGATTTTCCTCTCGCAGTGGTTCTCAACCTTCTGGCCCTTTAAATACAGTTCCTCATGTTGTGACCCCCAACCATAAAATTGTTTTCGTTGCTACTTCATAACTGTACTGTTGTTACTGTTATGAATCGTCATGTAAATATCTGATATGCAGGATGGTCTTAGGCGACTCCTGTGAAAGGGTCGTTCGACCGCCAAAGGGGTCGCGACCGACAGGTTGAGAACCGCTGCCTATTGCTTAGCTTACTTTGTTTTCTGTAAACTACTGCATGCTTCTTTAGTTGGAAGTCTTAAAAAAACACACACACACACACAAAAAAAAAACAACAACTCCATAGCAGGACAGTGACTCATTCAGAATATAAATCAGAGTGGTTTACTGAGATGCCTCAAGGGGTGCGTGTCAGAGTAAAGCCCCAAAAGCCTAAATTCAGGATTGATTCTGAAGAACTGACACATAACCTTATCCAAATTCATAAGCGCTTTAATAGGAGAAACTCACATACAAGCGCAAAGCAGCTGTTCCCAGTGGCTGTGGGACTCGAGTCTGAGCTGTTGGGTTTGTTGTCTCCAGAAGTTGATGAAAGAATTCACAGACAAGGGAGGGGTAAGCAAAGGGAAGCAAAGTTTATTACAGCAAAAGTAACAAAGCTGTCAGCACGAGAGAGGGGTCCCCAAAAGGGTTCCCGAGAAGCTCACTAGTCTACAGGTTTATATTTTCCTCTCTTGCCCTCTATTGGCTCTTTCAAAAAAACACCAGCCAATCTCTTTTGCCCTCATTTCCCACTCTTGGGTTCAGTGGGAAGGGCAGCTCTGCGGTTGACTGGTACATCCCACCTATCTTGCTCACATGACCATCTGGCTCATTCCCTCCTTAACTACCAACTTCCCTCCCCACGGCCCTGGCCCTAAACTGCCTGATCCCATCTGACTCCAAAGAAACCCTCCCAGGACAGGGCCTCTTTCTCACGGGGGTTAATAGTAAAACCGTGTGGTGGGTAGTCACATGGACCACCAGCAAGAACAAGGCATTCCTAAGCTAACAGGTACATTAGGCAGTTATCCACACTCTATACATCATAAACCTCCTTCCGGGGCCTGGCGTTTGTCTGTGGGCGGCATTCTGGCTTTCTGGGTAGCCAGCCAAACCTGAGGCTACAGAGAGTTAAACTGTCACAGACGGTTAAACAGAGGGTCCAGCATTTCCCGGACACCTTTACTGCTGGAGACATATTGCATCTGTGCAGTGGGGTTCATGGATTTTCATTTAACGTACCCATCGGTGACTAGTACTGGCGTTTTGGGGGGAAGTGAAAATCATCGAGTTCAGTAAAGAGTAGAGTTCCTGGGAAGAGCCTTACTATACAGCTTCTTACTTTTTCCCTCTCCATTTCTATACCCGCCCCCCCCCCCACTTCCTCAAGGGGGTTATGGGTTCAATAGAGGTTTCTTCATTCCTGACACACTGTCAGACTAACATAGAAATCGTAAAGATGGTGGCTCTCTTGCACTGATGTAATGGTCAACTTGGTTAGTGCAGGGCATGGCTTGGAGGGTCCATATTCACTCTGGTTTCATGGACAGTTTACTAAAGAGAGAGGTTTGCTGGTGGCCAAAAAATTCGACCATGTTCAGCTGTGATACAGAAATACAGAATACATGTTGGGACTATTGGCACTTGATTTATACGTTGGGTGTTAGGAACGAAGTGCCATTTCTTTATGATTAGCTGGTAGGACGGAAAAGGTAAAGCCAAATTTATTAAGCACCTACTGTATGCCAGGGACTATGAAAAACACTCTACTCTTCTTGTTATATAATTTAAGCTACATCACACCTATTCTTTTCAACTTTCAATGTCCACTGATATGACACTCAATTCTCTCTCCAGTGTGATCTACCGTTTTCTTTCCCAGCTGGGCTGAGTTACACATGTCTTCATGCTAATTCTTGAATACTCCATGCCTCTTTCCATATAAGTTCCTTAAATACTTTCCAACATATGACAGATGCCCAACAAATATTAATTGAATACATGAATTAATGAATGGGCTAAGCTGGATTATTCTCGGGGAGAATGGGAAATTTCCAAGTTTATGAATTACCCCACTTTTTGTGCCCTTTCCCCCTGTTGAGCAAGGGGAAAAAGGAAATAAAGCTCAACCTAAGGGAGGGCGTTACCCTTGGAAAGTCATGGGAAAGTCATTGTAGCGGCAGTGGAAATGATTCCCATTTTACTTCAAGTTTTTTTTTTTAAAGGAATGTGTATTATTTTATTTTTAATTTTTATTTATTGATTTTAGAGAGAGAGAGAAAGAGAGAGTAAAGAGGAGTGGGGAGAGAGAGCAACATCAATTTGTTGTCCACTTAGTTGTGCATTCATTGGTTCTTGTGTGTGCCCTGACCAGGGATCAAACCCACAACCTTGGCGTATCAGGATGATACTATAACCAACTGAGCTACCCAGCCAGGGCTCGAGTTTTGTGGGATTTTTTTACTCCTCCCCTGAGGATATTTCCTCCACTGATTTTTAGACAGAGTGGAAGGGAGTGAGAAGGAGGGTAGAGAGAGAGAGAAAGAGAGAAACATACACGTAAGAGAGACACATCAATTAGTTGCCTTCCCGCACGTGCCCCGACAAGGCTGGAGATTGAACTTGCATCTGAGATATGTGCCATTGACCAGAATCGAACTCTCATCCCTTCGGTCCACTGAGCAAACCGGCCAGGGCAAGGCTCACATTTTATTACCGTGTTTAATTAGCCAGGAGACCCCAGTCCTCATCTCTCAGGCTTGCATAGGCCTTGCACAAAGGAGGCCTGTACGAAGTACCTGGTGACTTCTCCTCGTGCAATGCAGGCTGGAGCTGCGTGTGAGAGCAGTGTGGGTGGGCGTGAGGAGCGTGGTATCACAGACACTCCGCTCTGTCTTCTGGCCTTCAGGACAGCAGGCGCTGGATGTAGAGGAGTATTTTTATTCCTCTGAGGTATCTATGCATAGCAGCTATCTTAATAATAAGACCCACAGGGCCTGGGCATTGCTCTGAGACTTCCTGATTTTTTACTTTTGGCAAAAATGCTCAAAAATGAAGGAGAGAAAAAAACTGGGGACAGAGTCAGAAAGCATTATCAATAAATCTGTAACAACAACAACACAATCTCTAACTGGCCCTACTGTGGATGTGGGTGGAGTGAGTCCAAGTTTATCTTCAGCTTACCCACCTCTTCCCTGCAAGATGCCCACTTCAGACCTTCCTCTCCCAGCCTCAGCAGCTCCAAGTTGGGGGGCCCAGGTAGGAGGGGCCAGAGGAGGCAGGGGGAAAGCTTTTTGGAGGTGGAGGGACCTCCACTGCTCTGTGGGGCCTTACCTACTCTGTGGTGGGAGGTAGGCGCTGAGCTGCACAGTTCACATACGCTGGTCCACCCTGCTTCCTTAAGTAATTGCATTGTTTGATAAGAACATCCCTTTGCTCGCAATCACTTTCTGGCGCTATCAGTATGTTATCTGCCCCGCACAGCCACGCGCATAGACTGTGTTGACCAGAGTGGCTCTTCCCTCTGTGCATCTAGGGGAAGTATGTGGTCTGCTTTGACCCCCTGGATGGATCTTCCAACATTGACTGTCTGGCCTCCATTGGCACCATATTTGCCATCTACAGGAAGGTGAGTAGCCGTCTGACCTTTCATGCCTCTTTGCTCTGGTGGTTTCCCGAAGGTGCCTGGCCTGGGAGCCACAAGTCTGGAGGTCTAACCTCTGTCCTCCCACTAAGCAGAGAGGCGGGTAGGCAGGTCACGAAGCCCGCTCTGCCCCAGGCGCCGCTGGAGGAACCGGAGCGACCATTCCCCTCTCCCGGGCACTGCATTCGGGACGGCAAAGGGAGGGGACAGACAGGGAGACACAGACATCAGACACCGAGTGGGCTCCAGGCAGAACGTTTCTCCTTTGTGTGTCTCACAACTGACTGCATTCCTTCTCTGTTGCTGCCATGACAACTTAGAGCTTAAAAGGACGCCCCCTGGCCATCTCCTGGTTCCGTGGGTCGGAAGCCTGGCAGGTGTGGCTGGTTCTCCGCTCAGCGTCTCCAAGGGCAAACCCCGTGCCAGCCAGCCTGGCCTCGCATCGAGGGCCGGGGCTGTGGGGCAGCGTCCTGCCAGGCTCAGTGGCGTTGTGGGGGTCCTTACTTCCTGGCTGGCCGGTGCTGGGGGTCGTTCTCAGTTTCTCGAGGCTTCTGGCATTGCCTGGCTTGTGACTCCTGTGTCCGTCAAGCCAGCGAAGGCAGGACAAGCCCTTCTCACGCCTCTGGGCTCTCAGACACCTTCTCTTTGCCCCCAGTGCCCTGCCTCCAGCCACAGAAATGGCTTTGCTTTCAACAGTTCATCTGATCAGAGTTGGGTTCACCGGAGAGTCCCGGGTAAGCTGCTATCCAAATAGGTAAACTCCAATGACATCGGCAAGGTCCCTCTTGCCATGTAACACAAACTGGTCCCAGGTTCTGGGAAGTAGGGTATCTTTGGGGCCGTTCCATCAGCTCCACATTCCTAGCATCCGTGAGATCCCCAGGGTTAGTCTGTGACCATCAGAAACTTCATGACAACCACATAGTCCACACTCCTCCTCAACTTGAGGGTCAGTCCTTGCTCTGATCAGGATGGCTTTGGGCAGAAGGAGGCCAGTGCCACCTGAGGGTCTCAGGGTTGTTCAGTTGGGTAACTTGCCCTGGGACTGGCTTTTGAGGCCCATCTCTCTGGCTGCAGGGTCCGCACTCTTTCCACTAAACTCCCTACGGTCAAACCAACGCGGGGAGGACTGGGTAAGCCTCGTGCCAGCCAAGGTGCTGTCGGCACACGTGGATGACACTCGGCTGATGGTCGTCCCCAAAAAGGGGCAAAAATTTGATTTTCAGGGCAAAAGCTTAGCAGAAAACTAACCTTGGCAGAATATATGAATTAGCCTGACCTTTCTCTCTGAGAAGAAAAGCAAGGCGCAGACCAGTGGTCTATGCCTCCTGCCTCAGAGAACAGAATGGGAGCCACGCCCGCATGGGCTAGAGGACACCTCCGCGGGGTCAGTGTGTCCCCTTTTGTATTGAAGAGAGACAGGGAGACTTTCATGAGGGAGGAGAGGAGGACTGGAGACACTTCTCTGGTATCTGAGAAAGTTAAAGACTAAGATGCTGTTTCGAGTTTACGCAGAAACGAGCTAGGTGAGTGAAGGAGCTTCGTTTCCCCTTTCGAGGTACAGCTTACAATAAAAATAGAGATCGCTGGTGTGCTAGTTATGAAATTCTGAAAAAGAGCACGACTCAGCCTCTGCTCTTCCTCCTGCAGCACAGGGCTCCGGGTCGGTCCGCACCTCAGCCCCAGGGGAGGCACACATACTTCTGTCGCTTTTTAAAAAATTGGTGAACACATTGAAGTATAGAGGAGGTAAGTAACTCCATTAACATCACCAGCCAGGACAGGGATTCAAATAGGCATCCTACCTTCATCAGGGCAGCTCTTAATAGCTTCTCCCCCAGTGTTATTGGGATATAATCGACATGTGACGTTGTATTAGTTTTAGGTGTACAACATAATGATTTGGTATATGTATATATTGTGAAATGATCAAGACGATAACATCTTGCCCTTATTTAACACCTATCACCTTACATAGTTGCAATGTTTTCTCTTGTGAAGAGAATTTTATGGCGTACTCTCTCAGCAACTTTCAGATGTATAATACAACATTATTAACTGTGGTTACCATGCTATCTACCTTATTCCGAGAACTTATTTATCTTATTATTGGAAGCTTGTACCTTTTGACCACCTTCACCCATTTCTCCCCAGTCCTCCACCCTTTGTCCCTAGCAACTACCAATCTATTCTGTTTCTATGAGTTTGTTTTTTATAGAGTACACATGTAAGTGAGCTCATGTAGTATTTGTCTTTCTCTTCCTGATTTTTTCACTTAGCACAATGCCCTCGAGTTCCATCCATGTTGCTGCAAATGGCAGGATTTTCTTCTTTCCTTTTTTTGTGGCCAAAAAACATTCCATTATATAAATATAAATATGTTTTTTTTCTTTATCAATTCATCCATTGATGGACACCTAGGTATTTCCATGTATTGGCTTTTGTGAATACTGCAATGAACATGGAGGTGCAGATATATCTTTAAGATAGTGATTTAATTTCCTTTAGACATATAACCAAAAGTGGAATTGCTAGATCATGTGATAATTCTATTTTTAATTTTGAAGAACCTCCATACTGCATCCATAGTGGCTGCACCAACTTACACTCCCATCAGCAGTGCACAAGGATTTTCTTTTCTCCACATCCTCGCCAACACTTACTACTTATCTTTTTATCATATCCATTCTAACAGGTACGAGGTGATATTTTATTGTGATTTTGATTGGTATTTCCCCAATAATTGATGATTTTGACCATCTTTTCATGTACTTGTTAGTCCTTTGTATATCTTCTTTGGAAAATGTCTAGCAATTCCTCTGCCCATTTTTTAATCATATAGTTTGTGTTTTTGCTATTGATTTATGAGTTCTTTTTATATTTGAAGAACATTGGGCATCAAGGCCATGGGAAATCAATGAAGGGTTTTAAAGAGAGAAGTGACATGGATCAGAGTGGAGCAAGGATGGAGTGGGAGGACCAGGCAGGGGGTGATGGTCACTCGGACCAAGGGGTAGTGGTGAGGATAAGCAAGAGGGCAGGGACCTGTGAAGAGTGGGTTGTCGAACTGACTGGACTTAGTGGAAGGAAGGGAAGGGTGATTTCCAGGTTTCTACTGGTCAGATGATGGTGCCATTTGCTCAGATGGGGAGCAATGGAAAAAGAGTGGAAATTCTGGGGAGTGAGACAGGGCAGATGAATTCCATATTTGACATGTTGAGCTTGAGACATCTGTGGGACCTGAGTAAGAACGTTGGTGGGCAGGTGGCTCCAAGAGCTGGGCCATCAGGACAGATGAAGATGGAGGTCTGGGAGGCGCGGGCACCTGTGTAGGGCTTGGAACTTTGGTTGTGGGTGAGGTGGCCGAGGAGTGTGAAGACGGAGAAGAGAAGAGAGCTTTATTAGTCAGGACTCCGGTGTAAACAGCAGGGACGAGTCAGGAAGCCCCAAGACAGAAATATGGCCAGCCTCAGACAGGGCCTGGGCCACAGAAGGGTCAGAGTCTCTCATCTTATCTTCCCATGGCCACTGTACTCTTTCCTCTCTCTGCGGACCAGTTTTTTCTGATTCTCTGGCCCATGACAGAAGAAAGATGGTCACTCCAATGCTCCCAAGTTACCATCAACCAGAATGTTCTAGCCCCAGATACATATTTCTGGAGCAGAAACTCTGACTGGGCCAGTTTGGGGCAGGAATCCATCCCAGACCCCATTAAACTTGTGGGGAGGGTTTGGGACTCATAGCACAAATATAGCAGCTGAGAGTCCCCATTCTGGAAAGGGTGACGATTTAGAGGTCCATTTTGCACTGGGTAGACACTGGGGAGGAACCAGAAGGAACACCAACATTTAAGAAGAGGAGTTGGGAAAAGCAAATGAGAAGACACATCTAGAGAGTTAGAAAGAAAGCCAGACAAGAGGGAAGTGGACAGAAGCTCTGGAGAGACACATCTCAAGCAGGAGGCAGCAGCCAATGGATCCAACACTGCCTAGAGGTCAGGTAAGAGGAAGCCTGGAAAACATGCATCAGATTTAGTAGGTAGGGGCAGCCTGCTGTGGGGACAGGAGAAGGAAGGTAGTGTAGACAGGCATCCTGGTCTCCAGGATGTAGATGAAGACAGAGACAGGGCAATCGCTGGAGGGAAGCCTTGTGATCTAGAAAGTATTTCTTGTTATTTTTTTCAAGGCCAGGGATTTTACAAGTCAATAAAGGCCAGTGGAGCCAGTTGGGGAGGAGGGATTTTCTTCAAGCCACAGTGCAAGTTTCCAAGGACCGAGGGGAGAGTGTGTTGCCCTGTGGAGGCCGCAGGTTCGCGGTTCAGAGAAAGGAAAAGCTCCGCTCTGGGAGAACTCTGGTTTCATATGAAGAAAATGTGATCCTTTTGATGGATGAGCAAAGGTATTTCAAAAGCTCCAGTGAGGATGACTGAAGATTTTGAATTAAAAAACCTAATACCACCTTTGCCGTCTACGTCTCTGAGGAGACTACGCTCTGGAGCCGTGGTTCTGAAACTTCTGTGGAACTACCTGGAGGGCTGATGCTGAGGGCCCAGCATTTCTGACTCTGGAGGCCGGGGGCACAGGCCAAGAATATGCCCGTCCAACGAGATCCCGAGTGATGCTGACGCTGCCGTCCACTGCGCGGGGGCCTGCTTCTCAGCATCCGTGTGTGGCCTGGGAATCTGTACATAAAGCCAAATCATTAAGCACATACACACAAGTCAAATGAAAACATAATTATTTGTAAAAAAAAAAAAAAAAAAGTGTTAGAAAGAATGCAAGATTGCAAAAGTAAGGAAAAATATTAAAAGGAACGTGCCATTTTTAAAGTTTTATTTATTTATTTATTTATTTATTTATAATATATTTTATTGATTTTTTACAGAGAGGAAGGGAGAGAGATAGAGAGCCAGAAACATCAATGAGAGAGAAACATCGATCAGCCGCCTCCTGCACATCTCCCACTGGGGATGTGCCCGCAACCTAAGTACATGCCCTTGACCGGAATCGAACCTGGGACCTTTCAGTCCGCAGGCCGACGCTCTATCCACCGAGCCAAACCGGTCTCGGCAGGAACGTGCCATTTTTAATTAAATTAACTTGTAGCCCTAGAAAAATATTAAAGGGAAAGTGACATTTTAAAGAAACCCTTAAAGAAGATGAGATTGCTTTTAAAATAAAGTTGTTAGGCAAACTGGCCCCATATTCTGTTAGTTGTTCAGAATGACGCTGGCTTAGCTACGGGAGACGTGGGTCCAGCCCCAGCCTATGGGTCACTGGTTTCAAGATGTTATGTGAGCACCTTTCTGACCTCCGACCCTTCTCTTTCAAAGGAGGGTTGTAGAGCCTCTCCATTGTTTCACAAAAACATACTGTGAAAGCATTTTGAAAGATACAGAGTTTCCTCTCAATACTTTTTATTTTACTCTTAGAAGTTACTCCTCAGGAGAGTTAAGAAGCTCCCGCCTTGGCCAAGGCTCTCTCCAGAGACAATGCCCTGTTCCTTCCTCTCTTCTCCAGACCTCGGAGGAGGAGCCTTCGGAAAAGGATGCCCTGCAGCCAGGCCGCAACATCGTGGCCGCAGGCTATGCCCTCTACGGCAGTGCCACCCTGGTGGCTCTTTCCACTGGGCAAGGAGTGGACCTCTTCATGCTTGACCCAGTAAGTACCAATATGGCAGCATCAGCACGAGGGACCCCATGGGGCTCTGTACTTCTGTTCTAGTCCCCTGGCATAATTTCCTGGTCATTCTTAAATAATTTCTTTTTTAAAAAATTTTTATTTATTTATTTGTTTGTTTATTTGTTTATTTATTTATTTACTAGAGGCCCGGTGCATGAAATTCATGCACTGGGGGGGAGGGTCCCTCAGCCCGGCCTGCACCCTCTCTCAGTCCTGAACATCCCTCTTGCAGTCCGGGACCCCTCAGGGGATGTAGCAGTGCACCAAGTGGCAGGCGGCCAGGGAGGAGCCCGAATCGGGGCTGAACGCCGCTCGTGCTCATCCCGGCCCGCTGTGCCTGCTGCCGCTGCTCGGTAGTGCTGCCTCAGAGTCAGGAGAGGCTCCCGCTGTGGCAGCTGCTCTCACCAGCCTTGAGCCCGGCTTCTGGCTGAGCGGCACTCCCCTTGTGGGAGTGCACTGACCACCAGGGGGGAGCTCCTGCATTGAGCGTTTGCCCCCTGCTGCATCATAGCGACCGGTCGTTCTGGTCGTTCCGCAGTAACAGTCACTTAGGCTTTTATTATATAGGACTAGAGGCCCGGTGCACAAAAATTTGTGTACTGGCGGGGGGAGGGGGTGTCCCTCAGCCCCATTTGTGCCCTCTCACAGTCTGGGACCCCTCGGGAGATAACAACCTGCTGGCTTAGGCCCGCTCCCGGGTAGCAGAGGGCAGGCCCAATCCCTAGGTGCAGCCCCTGGTCAGGCTCAGAGCAGGGCGGATTGGGGAGTTGGGGCGTCACCCCCTGTCATGCACAGAGCAGGGCGGATCAGGAGGTTGCGATGCCACCCCCAGTCACGCTCAGGGTAGGGCCGATTGGGGGTTGGGGCACCGCCCCCTGTCACATTCAAGGCAGGGTCGATGGGGAGGTTGCGGCGCCACCCCCTGTCACGCACAGAGCAGGGCCCATCAGTGGGGTTGGGGCTCCGTATCCTGTCACACACAGAGCAGGGCCAATGAGGGGGTTGGGGAGCTCCCCCCTGTCACACATAGAGTAGGGACGATAGGGAAGTTGGGGCACCGCCCCTTGTCACCCACAGAGCAGGGCCGATCAGGGGGTTGGGGCACTCCCCCCTGTCACACTCAGGGCAGGGCCGATGGGGAGATTGCGGCTCCACCCCATCAAACACAGAGCAGGGCCCATGGGGGGATTGGGGTGCCGTGCCCTATCACACACAGAGCAGGGCCGATCAGGGGGTTGGGGAGCTCCCCGCTATCAGGCACAGAGCAGGGCTGATCAGGGGGTTGGGGCGCCTTGCCCTGTCATGAACAGAGCAGGGCAGATAGAGAGGTTGTGGCCTCGCCCCAGTCACACACAGAGCCGCAGGGCAATCAGGGGGTTTGGGCACTGGCCCCTGTCACGCTGCTCCAGGGGCCAGGAGGCCTCGCGGCTCTGCTGATCCCAGTGCTGGGAGGCCTCGCGGCTCCGCTTGACACAGGGGCAGTGAGGCCTCGCTGCTCAGCTGATCCCGGTGCTGAGAGTCTCCGCTGATCCCGGTGCCAGGAGGCCTCGCTGCTCCGCTGATCCTGGTGCTGAGAGTCTCCGCTGATCCCGGTGCCAGGAGGCCTCGCTGCTCCACTGATCCTGGTGCTGGGAGGCTCCGCTGATCCCAGTGCTGGGAGGCCTCGGGGCTCCGCTGATCCTGGGTTCGGGAGGCCTCTAGGCTCCCCTGATCCCGGTGCTGGGAGGCATATAACCCTTTTACTATATAGGATAGAGGCCTGGTGCACGGGTGGGGGCCAGCTGGTTTGCCCTGAAGGGTGTCCTGGATCAGGGTGGGGGTCCCGCTTGGGTGCCTGGCCAGCTTGGGTGAGGGGCTGATGGCTGTTTGCAGCTGGTCACACCCCCTTCAGGGTGGGGTTCCCCACTGGGGTGCCTGGCCAGTCTGGGTGAGGGGCTGAGGGTCGTTTTCAGGCTGGCGGGTGACTGAAGCTCCCAACCTCTCCTTTTTTCCTTTTTTTGTTTTATTCTGGGATTTATTTACCTTCTATGGCTGTCACTGGAGCTGAGAGCCAGCTTTAGCTCTGAGGCTCGGCTCCAGCTCTGAGACTTCGGCTGCTGAAAGCAGGTATCTGGTTTGTTTGGGTTCTATAATTGTAACACTGTTGCGGTCCTGCTCGCTCCAGCTCTGACGGCTGAAAGCAGGTTTCTGGGGGTTGTTTAGGTTCTATAATTGCAACATAGTTGCTTAGAGTGCAAGCTCAGAGGCTGGCAGCGGCAGGCGGGGAACCTTGGCTTCCTCTATCACTGGAGCAAGCAAGCCTCCTGTTCGCTTCAGCTGCCTGGCTGCCGGCCGCCATCTTGGTTGGCAGTTAATTTGCATATCTTGCTGAATAGCCAATGGGAAGGGTAGCGAAGTTACGGTTAATTACCATGTTTCTCTATTATTAGATAGGATTTATTTATTTGTTTGTTTGTTTGAGAGAGAGATTTGTTGTTCCACTTATTTATGCATTCATTGGTATGTGCCCTGACTGGGGATGGAACCCACAACCTTAGGGTATTGGGATGACTCTCTAACCAACCGAGCCACCCAGTCAGGGCCCTGGTCATTATTATTAGTACTTGCTTTTGGAGCCAGAGTCTAGTTTGGGGCGCCAACAGTGTCATCAAAAAACTTTAAGGACCTTTGTCCAAGTGAGGGAATTTGAGGGGTTCAGCAGATTCAGTCCTCTCAACTCAGGCCATGCCCTTAAAGAGTTTATTCCTCTTTGGTTTATGGGAATACAATGGTTTCAGAATCGCAGTGCTGCCGATTTCCAGACAGAAACATGAATTCGTTAGAGCAGCACCACACACCAGGACGTCCTGTGGCGTCAGCATGCTTTGTGATGCATGCTGTCTAACGCGGGAGCCACTGGCCTCGGGTGCCTGTTGGATACCCGAAATGAGACCAGTGTGACTGAGGAGCTGGGTTTGAAAATGCTACTTCATTTTAATGAACTTGAACAGCCACCTGTGACTGCTGGCTACCTTATTGGACAGCCTGGGTTTGGAAGACTTCCCCTAATCGACATGTTCTTCCCCATAGGAGGAGAGATGGTGGAAACTGCTTTTCCAGGTTCTGTGTTATGTTATGCTCAGATTTCTCCCAGTGAGACATGCACAGCCTCAGGGTAGCTGAGAAACCTGATAGCCTGATGCTGACTAAAGGAAGAAATAATTAGATAAAGACACAAGAGTTCAAAAAAGAAGGCTGAGCTTGCATGGCAAGTGTACATTGAAAATGTTCAGCAGAGATTTTGGAAAATATTAGTAACTTACAGAATTTCTCTTTAAAATCTGGATGCTTTGCCTATCACTTGTGAGCTACTTTGCCAAATATTGTCAAGATTGATGTCACCATACTCAATACCAGGATATCTGAGGGTGTCCTACAGATAGGGACCATGGGGTACTGAGCACAATGTTATTATAATTCTGAGGATTTCTTTAATTTTTATCAACTATTCCTTATGCCAAGTGCATACAGTTTCTGATTGAAGAGATTTCTCCTTTACCCCAGTTAAGAACTGGGATACCAGGAACTTTTAATGGTTTCCAAGACTGAACTATTAAGATAAAATAACTAGACCACAAATTAGTGGTTGAACTGCCTTCCCCACCTTTATGACAAATCCCCATTTGTGTAACTTGTTCTCTCATTGTTAATGGCCCCAGTCTCCCTGAAAACATTAGGAATTAGCTAAGGGTGATAAATTGGGGGATAAATACAGCTGGGTTCCTTGTAATGAGTAGTCTAGCTGACCGTGAACGTTACAAAGGAAACTTTCCCTCTTCCTTTGAATTATTTTATCTCCTGTTATATTCCTGCTTATGCTTCCCGTGCAGACTCAATATTGTCACTGTTCTTTATTGATCTCATGCAAATATCACTGGGCAGGCTGCTCAAGGACTTGGCAACCCCCTGGGCCCTTCCAGGAGGCCCACGTCTTCTCATGTTCTGTGATTGTCGGGGAGTGTGCTACTGGCTCTGTCTCCTGGTATCTCTCATCTTACTGGTATTTTTCTTCAACTTTCTAGGCTCTTGGTGAATTTGTTCTGGTAGAAAAAGAGGTCAAAATCAAAAAGAAAGGAAATATTTACAGCATCAATGAGGGCTACGCCAAGTATTTTGATGCTGCCACCACAGAATATGTGCAGAAAAAGAAATTTCCTGAGGTGAGTGAATAAAATCCAAGGCAGAATGCCATATCAGTGGGTTCCTGTCTCAATGGTGGCTCTGAGGGCCTGGGTGGAGTAGGTTTGATGCCACTGTTCATGGCTCTGATCAGTATGGAGTGGCATGCTGGGGTCTTGTCTCAGCATCAAGAAGGGTTCAGGAATCTGGAAAAGGCTGCCGGTAGATGACATAGGAATCCAGAGACTAATAAAGAGTCCAGAGACGAGATATAATTTTGAAAGGCATTGGGGGTCAGAGGACCTTCAGCTGAAGGAACTGAAGAGTCCCTCCTTGTCTAGGACCCTTGCTTTTATTAACACAATTTGTCCTAAGGCAAGGTGGAGATAATACACTTCAAAGGGTAAGGTTTCAAAGGGTACAGAAGCATTGTCAGTTTGGGGAATAGCCTACGGCTGTTCAGGTATTTGGCCAGTAGGAGGCAATAACATGTAGATTAAGATGCCCTTTAACTGTCTGGCAGCCACAATCAGTTTCCTATTCAGGTTTGGGGAAATGCCTTTAGCCATTCCCAACAGGTGACTACATGCGTGACGCAACCCTGTTGAGTCCCCAAGTCTCATCAACCTTTTGATGAAATTCTTGAAATTATGACATGCTGGAATTGGTCTCTGGCAGTGGCAGACTCTGCCTTCATAAGCAGTCAATAGCATCTATAGCTAAAGTTTGCCTACTAAAGATAACACTTCCCCGGTGAGTTTTTCCAGGAGCAATTGTTTTTAATGAGCCCGTATTTTCGAAACTCCGCAGTTCAGGCCAGAACCTCTCTCTCGTCATTTGTTTTCTGGGCTTCATAGATTCTGGCACTCAGTTATATTTGCTTTCAGATGGAGGAGTTATGTTTGAAAGTCCCATTCACATGCTCTAACATTGGGCCTTGTGTTTACACCACGCTTTAGGGAGCTCTTTGACTCTCAATGTGATCAGCCGATTCCAGACTTTATGTGGCTCTTAATACAGCCCAAACCATCCATTAAGCCTGCCCGCCATCCAGGGAGAGCTTCTAAGGCAGAAATGGGCACATGGTTAAAGAATTTCCAGATCAAGTGTAAAGTCTGGCCTAAAGCGGGAGTAAAACAAAAGCTTGTTTACAAGTGGGGCCCTTTCTCACCGAATCCTGGGGATGTGGTGAGAGAGGCCCCTTTCACACAGTGGAAAAGCGTTGGTGTGGGACGCCCACCTGGAAGCTCCTGGTGGGATCCATGGGCCCAGGTGGCACTCGGTCAGCAGGATGCTGGGACCTGACTGCTGCCTCAACCTTAACTCGAAGCTTTGAAGAGTCCCTTTTTCTTTTGTCTGTGTCTTTGTTTTTGTTTTTTGTTTTTAAATCCTCTCCCAAGGGTATTTTATCAGTTGATGTTTAGAGAGAGAGGAAAGGGGGGGGGGGGGGGGGGGGAGACATTGCTGTGAGAGAGACGCAGCGATTGGTTGCTTCCCAATAAATTCAATTAAAAAAAATAAAAATACCTCCCTCCAAAAAAGACATACAGAATATTCTGCATTTTGACCATTTCTGAAATATGAGAAGAAAAAGGTTCTAATGAAATCTGCACTAACAACGCAACAGCCACATGAGGCTGTTGAACACTTGAGCTGTGACGAGTCTGATGGGACATGTGCGGTGAGACACACACGGGTTTGGAAAGCTGAGTGGAGGAAGGAAATGGGTTCTGTTTTCTATGGATCACACATTGAAATGATAACCCTTTTATACGCTATTTTAAGTGAGAAATGGTTTCTAAAGCTGCTTAGGAGTTTGCCCGGGGTGAACATGCTTGGAGAAAGTGCAAACGTCGTCATTGTTCAAGGGGCCTGGCTCTCGGGCAGCAGAGAGAGCTCTGAAGCCTGGCACGCCAGGGAGTTTCAGGGGCTGCCAGCAACTGTGTGAATGACAAGGGGGGAAACCTTTCTCCTCTTCCCTTCTCGGTTCTGTGGCTGGTCTACTAACTAAACTGACAGACTAACAGGAGAAAACAGATTTAAGTTTGTACTTATGGGAGCCCACAGAAATGTGAAACTCAAGTGACCAAAGCTCCTTTCAGACAAGGAAACAATAAATGTGTGAAGGACTGAGAGGACAGAGAAGGGAGTGTAGGGCAGTAAATTAGTGAGGACGTAGCCAGGTCTGTCGATTCAGCCTTCTCAGCCCTAAATTCCCTGCCTCTGCTGTAAGGATGGCTCTCCCTCCTGGGACAGGGAGGGTACCTTTCGCATGGGAGAGTTATTTCCTGCTTTGGGGGGACAAAGGCGGGTCAGAGTGCCCTTCTTGCACCGCTAGTTCTCAAGGAACTTTAATTGAAAATAGTCCATATGCCCATGTGACATATTTTGGGGTGGCATATCTGCTTTTCTGCAATATATACTTCCTTTTTAAAAAAATAGCTGTTCTCTTAAGATTGTGTCAGGGTGCAGTGTCTTAATTGAAGTAGTCCTCATTGAATGAGTTCAATCACTGGTCAAGCTACGGGGGCTCCTAATGAATGAAATGCTTAGTGATATAAAGTTTTTCAATTCCTACGCTGCTGGGTGCAGGACGAAGAACCTGGAATGCAGATGCCACACCACTGGACGGGTGACCGGGGGCAGGTGCTAGCTAATTGCAGAACTCACTGCATCTTGTCTCTTCCCTCTCTGCTTTCTAGGACAGCGGGGCGCCCTATGGGGCCAGGTATGTGGGCTCCATGGTGGCCGATGTGCACCGCACCCTGGTCTATGGAGGGATTTTCCTATACCCAGCGAACCAGAAGAACCCTAAGGGCAAGGTAATTCTCCCTTGTCCACTGGCTATCCCCAGTCAGGGAGCCAGCGGCATTCCCTTTCTCTTCACACCTGCTTTTCGGCTGCGCCTGACCTGGGCATGCCTGCCTGTGAGTGGGCAGGTAGAACATCAATGAGGTGTGTTTCCCATGAGTGAATGTGAGGCCATTGTAGAGCCGTGTGGATTTTAACTGCAGAAAAATATAGATTGGAAGGCCCACAGGCCAAGGCCCAGTGAAGCCCTGGGCACTGTTTCAGAGGATTTATTACGCCCCTGGGCCCTTAAGGTCAGAGCAAACCTTGGCTCCAGGACAAACTGTGTGAGAACGCTGTGCTTTGTTTGTCTGATTCTGAAGTGTCCGAATCAACAAGGTACAAACAAAGGTCAGTTGGTTACAACTGGGACGTTAGTGTCTGACACCCAAAAGCCCTGCCCTCACCCCCAGGGCCAGGGAGAGGGGAGGAAAGAGCCCAGCTCTACAAGTTGCCAGCCAGAGTCTCCCTGGTGGCCTGTCCAGGACAGCATGGCCTCCAGTGTCCTTCTGTGGATGATCAGGGGCAAAACTAGCGGACTCAAGGTGTCCACATGTGCTGGGGCTCCGCTGTGCCCCGCCAGGCTGCCCACGACTCTAAGGGCAGGAGGTCTAGGTGAGGGCATCGTACTCTGTTTTACCAAAATAGCAAGTAAATGCCCCAGAGTCTGAACATACTCTCTCCTGAGTGCCTGGCTCTCCAACCCAGACCAGACACGCTTCATTCCTCCCCATGCAATAACAAAAATAAAACCATCAGCACCAGACATGGCTGTTTCTCCAAGTAGTTTCAACATGTCTTCAAAATAAATGTGAAGGAAAGAAAGGAAAAGGCTGCATAGTGCTGGGTCAACCACTTTCTAAGCTGATTATAGAAAAGGGACTTTAGAAATTATAGATTTTGCATCTACGGGGGAAGGAAGGAGAAGATAGAATGGTACCAAGTCAGAAAAATTAGCTAGAATGTCACCTTGAATCGTGTGTGTGTGTGTGTGTGTGTGTGTGTGTGTGTGTGTGAGTGTGTCTGGTAGGGGTAGTCTGAGGAGGGCGTCACAACATAATTACATAAATAGACCCAAAAAGGACATTCGTTCCAGCCCATTTCAGTTCAACTCGCCATGAATTATTGACACGGGAGGTCACCTGCTAATTTCCATCAAGCCTTTTACAAGAGGTATTCCTTGTTCGGAACAGGCTCAGCCCTGGGTCCATGGGCACAGCTTGGCAAGCAGAGCACGGCCACTTTTACCCCCCCCCCCATTTTTGCCATCTGTGGGGAGCCCTAGGGCGAAGTCTGTGGCAGCCTTGTTTGGACACTTTCTTTGTGTCGGCAGTACCGGGACTGGAGATGTCACAGTGACCCAGATAGATGCTGTGCCTGCCCTCAGGGCGGGTGACCAGGAGGAAGGCAGGTGGCAAGCCTCACTGCCAGACCGTGAGAGGGGACGTGCAGGATGCTGTGTGCTGTAAGCAACGGGAGTTCATTTAGTTTAAGGACCAAAAAAAGGCAATTTAAGTACCAGCACACTGCTCAGCCAAGTGGACACTTGAGATTGGAGTTCCTTGCCGCTCCCCGGGACACTGGGGTTATCCTGGGAGGGCACCCAGCACTCTGAGGTGAGCTTCCAACCCCAGCCAAGCCTGCTTTCTCACCAACAGCGCCTCTAACCGGGCCGCAGCTGTAGTTTCCCTCCTGAGGAAACTGGCAAGAAAGGGGCACTGAGATCTCATCAGCCCGAGTGAAGAGGCAGGTCTCTCACAGGTCACAAGTCAGGTAGCTGCTGAGCAGCGGTGCCTGCAAAGGCCCATGCCCTGCGCAGCAGCTGATGTACCCAGCAACCTTCCCGAGGCGCTAGATCTCGGGCAGCCCCCTCTGCAGAGGGGCTGGAGCCCACTGCACTGACCAGGCAGAAGTCCAGCGGTGGCAATTGTGCATCCAGCTTCAGGGGCAGGGCTTGAGATCTGGGGCAACTTGCAACCTGCCTGACCCTTTCTCTGCAGCTCCGGCTCCTGTACGAGTGCAATCCCGTGGCCTTCATCATTGAGCAGGCGGGGGGCTTGGCGACCACAGGTACCCAGCCGGTGCTGGACGTGAAGCCCGAGGCCATTCACCAACGAGCCCCCCTTATTCTGGGGTCCCCGGATGATGTGCAGGAATATCTCACCTGTGTACAGAGAAACCAGGCAGGCAAGTAGTGAGTTTGACCCTGCAAGCCCTCTTCTTTTTGTCTTGTCCTCTGCATTAAGAACCCGAAATGACTGGTAGGCAGAAACAGTGGTGATGAGTCACAACAGGCCAGTCCGCCCAACCACAAACAGAAAAGCAGCATCAACCTGCTCAGGACAGGTCCAGAGGCCAGAGGAGACTCTGTCCTCAGTGCACATGGCTAAGAATAAAGATCCACGTGTGAAAAGAACAACTTTGATTTGTCTTTTGTCATGAATGGTGGCAAAAAACGGTTGTAATTCTAAGTCTGTCAGCTCAAGTAATAGGTAGCTATCTACTTGGGGGGAAAAAGTACAAAGATCAGTAAAGAATTTACCTTGGTTGGCTTAATATTTGAACCTAGTGTCTTATCCTGTAGTGATTCATTTTATTTCTCATGAAATAAAAATATATATTGAATATATACATACTTTATGTATATATTTAAATGTATATCCTATATAATAAAAGACTAATATGTAACTGGTCATTATGACGTGCACTGATCACCAGGGGGCGTGCGCAGAACATGGCAGGCATTGGCTGAGGTGGGATGGTGGAGCAGGTGAGCAGGGGCGCCAGAACAAGGTGGGGCACTGGTTGCTGTCATTGGGGCGAGCCTCTGGTGGTTACTGAAAATTCTTTGCTCCGGCACGCTGAGGTCCCACCTGGTGCTCGCACCTGCTGCTGGCGCCAGCCCCAGTCACTCCGAGCCTTCAGCAGGTGCAAGCATGGCACCGTCAACACGTGGGAGCAGTGGGACCAGGGCTGCTGGCAGACAGGGGACCGGGGGCCGTGGCAGGAGGGGCCAGGCAGTGGTGCAGAGGATGGGCTGAGACGCACCCCTGTGCCTACTGCAGCCTCGTGGCCCACAGTTCCTTTCAAGGTGCACGAATTCGTACACAGGGTCCCTAGTATGGATGTATGTATGTGTGTGTGTGTGTGTGTGTGTGTGTGTGTGTGTATCTGACTTTTTGTCTTATTTGGATAAGTTTTGAGTTAGAAAACTCATGGCTATTAAATTCTAAACTGTCAGATTGATCCATTTTGGGGGAGCAATAAGTTGAACAACTATAAAAATATGAATGGAAAAATAAGGACACCTGTTGTAAAGGCAACATACTAAATGGAGCTAATATTTAAAAATTAACACCTACTTTTCTCAACCCCTTGACTTTGCATTTTTGTTTTTGGGGGAAAATATTGTAATCAATCCCAGGGATTCCCCAGAGTGCACTGGTTAAATGACTCTCCATTTGTCCAATTATGTCAACATTGGGATGGGTGTCATGTGCATCAGAAATCTGAGCTGGTTTTAACAAGAACTGCTATATATGTGTATGAAGTTGGATGCCAAGAGTCCTTAATGAAATGTGGACAAATCAAATCCAGAAGTATTTAAAACAAAGATGCATCAGGATGCAGTCGGGCTTAACTCAGAAAATCAAGAATGATTCACATTAGAAAATCCACTAAAGCGATTGATGCATTAGGTTAAGGGAAAAGGTGGCGGTGTGGAGGTGGGGTCCAGGAGAAGCCATGGGAAGAAGCAAGGCTCTCCTTGGATCAGGGTGTTCATTCAATCCAAAGGAAGATTTCCACTTGACTCTAATTCAGGACTCAACCTTGTTCTTCAGTCCACTGTGGCTTGGCTGCAGTAACAGAGGCAGCCACATTTTAATACATAAATTAAAAATTTTTCATCTTTCTGTAAAGGAACAAAGAATTTCTTTTCTTCAGAAAAAAAATCCTGATTCTAATCAGTGGACTATGAATGCTTTATTAGACACTCTATTTGAAATGTGTATCTCAAATGGTTAATTTTTAATCTGCCTGAGATCTAGGCCCTTGAGGAGGCTGGGTGTACAACTCAAACTTTCACTTTAATCTTCATTTCAAAATCTCATGAATACTTTGACTTACTGAGTTTACAGCATATAATGTAAAGACTACAGAGCCAGGAAGAGGAGGTGAGGTTTTCTTGGAAACAAAGCTGAGAGCATTTTCAATCATAGTGCACGTTGCTTTGATGGAAGGCAGTGGTGGCTCCGGGAAAGGTCCATTCACCAGTCATGTGCATTCTTGTTCCCATCAAGCCCAAGAAAGGGGGTGAGGGAAGAGTATGGGACTCCCATGCCATTCTCAGAGGCTACAGATCAAAGATGCCAGGACAATGGGGCAGTGGGGCCTGGGTGACCGGTGCTTCCACAGCCAAGGTCCAGAAAGACCACTGAGGGGGCTCTCTGGCCCACGTGAGCGGAGAACCCTTTCCCTCTTGGTTTCTCATTTCCTCTTGATTGGCTTCCCAGTGTAGATGTTTGTGTCTGTCTCAAGAATAATAACTATTAAGAGGAAAAAGATAAACTATCTATAAACAAATAAACTAAAGATATAGAACTGCAATTTTCAGAAGAGTAAACACAAATAGTCACTAAACATATGAAAAGGCCTCTTTGATCCATTTGCGTTAATTTCTGTGCAGCTGTAAGATAGTGGTGGAGTTTCATTCTTTTGTATTGGGTGTCCAGTTCCCTTTTTTACTTAAATTCAACTGATTGTAAATGTTATTCACTTCTACACAGTAACTTCACAGCAACCTCCAGAGTAGTGTTTGACCAAAGAACTGGGCACCATTGTCTAGCCAAATTGACACTTAAAATTAACCATTTCAGCCCTAACTGGTTTGGCTCAGTGGATAGAGCATCGGCCTGCGGACTCAAGGGTCCCAGGTTCGATCCCGGTCAAGGGCATGTACCTTGGTTGCGGGCACATCCCTAGTGGGGAGTGTGCAGGAGGCAGCTGATTGATGTTTCTCTCTCATTGATGTTTCTAACTCTCTATCGCTCTCCCTTCCTCTCTGTAAAAAATCAATAAAATTTATTTTTTTAAAAAAATTAACCATTTCAGTGTCCTGACCTGGTAGCTCAGGTGGTTGGAGTGTCGTCCTCTATACCAAATGTTTTGGGTTTGATTCCAGGTCAAGGTGCATACCTAGGCTGCGGGTTTGATCCCCAGTCAGGGTGTGTACAAGAGGCAACTAATGGATATTTCTCTCTTTCCCTCTACCTTCCTCTCTCCCTAAAAAATAAATCAATAAACATATCCCTGAGTGAGGATTAAAAAAATTAACCATCTCAGTCTGAAATACAAACAAGGACATATGACTCAGCTATAAATGGTAGGTGAAAAGGGCATTTCGCAAATAAATATGACAGAATGACATTTTTGTAAAAAATTTTAAAAGCACACAACAAAACTGCATGTGTTTTTGGGTAAAGACCAAGTAAAAAGGACTATTACTATCAGTGAATTAATAATTGTGGTTATTTCCCTGAGGGAGAGGGATGTGTGTTGGAGGACAGAGTACCAAAAGGGAATTTGCTTTACTTCACTGCTTGACTCTTAAAACCCTGACAATGTACTCGCACATAACACAGCGAGGTCATTTCATCTTGGCAGCAGGTTTTCTTGTGTGCCTGCTGTTTGCCAGGTCCTGTCCTCAGTGCTGAGAATAGAGAGGTGAACAAAACTCCTCGATCTGTATATAGACTCAACGCTAATTTGTGCAGAGACACAATAAACAAAAGCAATAAACAAAATGAAAGTGTGTGTCAGGTGGCATAAAAACTGTGGGAAAAATAAATCAGGGAAGAGAAGAGCAATGCTAGGGAAGGTTATTCTAATTTTAGTTCTGGGCAGTGACAGGCTTCATGGAGAGGGTGACAGTTCAGCCACATTCAGATGAAAGGGAAGAGCCTGGTGTACACCTGGGAGAAAGCCCATAGGGAAGGGCACAGAAAACACGTACAAAGACAGTTAAAGTAAAAGAATATTCCAAAACATTACAAAATACTGTATTCGAGTTTTTAGGCATCCTTCTTCCCTGCTGGTATCTCACCACCTCTCAGAATGGCCTGATCCACACTGATGGCTGGGAGGATGTGTGGGAAGAAGGTAAATGAAGGTTCCCAGCAGGGAAATGGTTAACTCTGCTGGAGACTGTGTTTTCTGGGCTTTCCGTTGGGAAATGCAGCTCATCCCCAGGAACCTATCTTCTTCTTGGAAGTGAGACTGACACCCAGGACAGCATGGCAATCATGTGACAAAGGCTCCCAAGACTGCAGGGAGGATGATGGTGGTAAGCACGGAAGTGCCAACCAGGAGTACTACCTCCATGAGTCGCCCCAGGGGCAGAGCACAAAACCCAGAGGCCGTGGTCTAAAAGAGGACTTCCTGTCAAAGGTCAGGACTTCGGTGCCAAAAAGACCAGCTATAGTCCCCACGCTGAGGTAGGCCATCTTGGGTCACCACTACTTTTTGAGGAGCGTATCTAATATTAAGTCCGATTTCCATCATTGCCATGTATCTTTCATATGTTTCTCATGATCTTTGCTCTCTCACCAAGAAAAACAGAAAACATTTGATGTCATCCCGTGAAAACTGGACCAGAGAGTAAAGAAGCAACATGTGTCTTAAGTGCATTTTGATGAGTGAGAATGCTTTTCGATAAGGTATCCTTGGTCTCCGGTATGGAACCCAGCCAGTGCTAGATTTAGATGAGCGAGGACATGTGAGGAGATAAAAGATTCCCAAACCTTCTTGTGCCTTTTTTTCTGCTTGGCAGATCCCTAAATTCACTGCTACCCGTGCTGCCCATGCTACATCCTGTTGGGTTTCTTAAATGTCTCCTGTCTTACTTGATTCCCCTGTGGATGGTAAGATATTTTGAGCTCAGCGGAATCCTAAGACACTAGATGAAAACTTGTCAAAATAAAACTCGGTCTTGTTGCACGTAATGCATGGCTGAGAACCATTTAGAGCAGATAGATTTTTTACTTGTCCTGCCTGGATGGTCAGCAAGTCTGACTTGTCCTGCTGGTCCTGACCGGCTGAGGCCAGCTGGGTCCCTGGGCCGCTGAGGAGCACACAGTCCAGCTGGGCACAGGAGCATCAGTGCCCGGGGCTGACGTTCCATTGATCACACAGGCTTGATTCTCACCGTCTTGAGGCTAGAATTCCAACCGAGAGTGTCTGTGGGGCAAAACTTCCTCTGAGGTTGTGGAAGCTGAAACTTCTGTTGCCTCTTGCAGCTTCTGATAGTAAGTTTATGTTTCAGACAAGACTTTTGTGTAATGAAATTTGTTTTCAGCTTTATTTAATCTATGTTCATTGACCTATTTTAAAAATATGATAGCTATGGCTTGGAACTCTTCACAAGTTAGTATGTCTTTGAAAGTTTCAGAAACTTCTGATATCTGTTTAATCATTTAGACATCATTTAGTTTGAAACTTTCCCCAAGTTTAAATATGAATGTCTTTAAAAATGACAAAACCTTATATGTGTTTAATCATTTGGACATCTGAGAGGTCTCACTCTATCTTGGTGTGAACTTCCGGAATTCCAGGGACAGCAGCCTGAGCTGGCCTGTTACGATGAAGCAAGCTGACATTCCCAAGACATCCTTTCCAGTGGATTTTTCAAGATGAAATGTGTAAGTTTGCATTTTCCAAAGATGGCCACCACCATAGCTTCCATGTCACATGCTCTTCTGCTAGTGACCTCAACCCAACCTCCTCCCTGGAACCCGGGCTCTCTCTGTGACGTCCCCCAACTACATTACAGCCACAGAGACTCCACTGGGGACTAGACACAGTCCTAAGTAGCCTTGCAGGTCCTCCCTGGGAGTCCTGGCTCCCCGCCTCCAGGGGCAGCCCTCTCAGAGGCAGTCTCCATGCTGTGGCCCGTGCACGTGCTCTGGTCAGCAGCATCTGGGACAGTCATGTGAGTCCACTTGGCTGTGAGCCCCCCCAGACCTACAGACAATTCAGGCCTTCCGGAGAGACTTTCAGGGGTAACACCCCACTAAGCCAGACGGGAAGTGGGAAAGATGGTTACTGTAAAGCTGCGATGTTTGGGGCTAGTGTTTTACAGAAACAGATAACCGGAACAGTCTTTTCACCGCACTCCCAGTGGTCCGTGTGTCTGTAAGACCCACGTGTGGACCCAGCCTCATCTCCCACACCTCAGCTCACTCTCTCCCCGCTTTCCCTAAACGTGGTTTCTCTTTTCTCAGGGATGCTGTCCACAAGTCTCTGTTCAGACACCACCTCTATCCTGTCTCATTGCCTGGCTCCCTGGGTTCATGTCAGATTCCTCCTCCTGCTGGTGTTCCCAGGCCTCCTTCTCCCTAAAGCACCAGCTCCCGCTTGTCACTCCCACAGGTGATGACTGGGGCACGGTGGGGCACATAGACTCCAGATGTTTCAATATAGGTGCCAAGCAGCAAAAGGGGTTCAGCTTGGGAGCCTCCCAAATCTTCCTGTGAACACACTTGTTAGTCTGACCACAGAACCCACAGAGTTTCACTCTAAACACATTTGTCACTGTAGGTCACAGAGCTGTAAATTTAAAGGCCCCAAGGGAAGGCCACACGGAGGGTCCAGCAGGGCACATGGTCCAGGACAGACGGACTTGGACAGAGGCTGCTGGAGGCCTTGGGGCCGAGTCCCCAGGTGTCCTACACTTCATGTCTTCGTAAGTAATTGTGGGGTCTATTAACTAAATACTTCCACCTGCTCTTTATATTTCCTTGAGTGGAAACAGACAACAAATGGAACTATGTGCTTCTTTGGCCTGCAGAATATAGAATTAGGTTGCTATTTTTGTTTTGTTTTGAAATAAATTCAGAGATAATGTAGCTACCTATAAATTAGGCCTAACCATCACTTTGACCCTCTCACCTCTCTCCCACCTCTGAGGCCACAGCACTAATTTTGAAGCCCAGCCTCAAATCCAGGAGCTCATCCTTCACCCCTTGTGGCCCCAAAGACAAACATTCTTGGCAATCCTCTATGTTGTGTCCTTTCTCAACTGCAAAGTGGCCACATGGAGAAGATGCTTCAGAAACTGGCCCTGTGACATTTGTCCTGTCACTCAGCTGGTCTATAACCATCTTGTGTCAAATGGCCATGACCTCTCAAGTGTGTTTCTAGTCTGAAAATCCTATGTATGTGTAATCTCGTATTTAATATGTGAAAATTTTATTTATTAAAATAACTTACTTTTGTTCTTTATGGATCATTTGTTAAATTTTGCTCCATTCAAGAGTTGAGTCAGACACAGCCAAGGGACAACGAACCTGAGATCTGCCTGGTTATAAGGAGAACGGCCAGAAGGCCCCAGCCCTTCTCCTAATGGACCACTAGCACATTCAGTTACGGCTCTAGAGCCCAATTACATTTTCCATTATACAAAATGTTCACCATTTAAAAACAAATAGAAGCTCCACCTCTATTTTGAAAGTTTTATTTTAAAAGATAAAAATGCAAAAGTTATATAGGCAAGTCAATCATACAAACTGTTAACACAATAATTAAAGAAGTGGAACATTTTACCAGTGTAAAATCTTGCAGAATTCAAATCACAGCTTAGATATTCAATGACTCAACTGTTTTATCCCACAGGTCTGAGCAGGGTTTTGGTTTTTTGTTTGTTTGTTTGTTTTCTTGCTGTTGTTGTTAATAATTCCCATCTGAGGAGTTTTTCCTATTTATTTATTTATTTATTTATTTTTAGAGAGAGAATGGACAAGAGAGAGGGAGGTAGAGAGAGAGAGTAGAGAAAGAAAGAAACATCAAAGTGAGAGAGACACATCAATTGGTTGCCTCCCGCACAGACCCTCACTGGGGTCAGGATCAAACCTGCAACCCAAGTATATGCCCTTGACTGGAAATTGAACCCGAGACGCTCCGGTGCTTGGGCTGACACTCTAACCACTGACCCACATCGGCCAGGGTTCTGATGAGTTTTAAGATAATATTCATCCTCTGGTTATTCTGTTCTTGATCACATCTCAATCACCACCATCTCACACAGTAGGATAGCTGGCCATGGAGGCGATCCCACAGTGGTTGTCCAGATCCTTGGCCATCTTTATGTAGCCATCCATGCCCCACTTTGTACCCCAGCTGAAAGAAGAGAGGGTTTCCATTTTATACAAGTAACCAAACACATCGATGTTTATCAACAATAACACCTGTTGCTTAAACAGTGCGCCTGAGGCCCAGACCGATTCAGAAAGAAGCAGGAGAGACCACAGTTCTTTCTCATGGCTGGGTTCCAAACCTGCATATAATTCTATCCCCAAACCTTTCACAGAACTGCAAAATTAGAAATTGAAAAAGAGAACTCTTGGAGAGACCAAGATGGCGGCGTAGGTAAACACCGGAGACCGCTGCCGCAAACAACCATTTCAAAAATACAACTAAAAGACTGAACGGACATCACCCAGAACCACAGGAAGGCTGGCTGAAGAGAGACTCTACAACTAGAAGGAAAGAGAACAGCAAATCGAGGCTCAGAGGCGGCGCAGTGTGGAAAATACAAAGGTACTGAGGTGCGCGCGCAAAGCGGGCTGGTGGCTGAGGGCGCGGTTGTCGTTTTCTGTCGGGAGTGAGTCTCAGACTCTGGGCTCCAGATCCGGGCGAGTCTCTAGGGACCCAGACTCAAACGGGAGAAGCGGGATTATCCGGCATCAGTTGGAACCTGAGGGCAGCTTTCTCTCCGAGGTTTGCAGCGGCTGCCGGGGTTCTGAGAAGCAGAGCCTCTGGGAACGGGACTGAGCGTGGCCATAACTGCTCCCTCCGCCCGCCCTGTTGATCCCGCCCCGCCCAAAGCCTGCGCACAGCCATTTGCCGATCGCCTCAGGCAAAGGCTGGATTAGCGCCTCCCCAGAAGGCAGACGTTTTCCATACAGCTGATTCCTATAGCCAGTCGGCCTGGGGGTCAAATCCCTCTAGTGTTAACTACAACAATTAAGGCTTGGCTAGAACAAGACTGCGCACAGAGACCACAAGGGGGTGCACCAAGAAAGCATAAAAGATGCGGAGACAAAAAAACATGACAGAAATGGAGGATATGGAGCTAAGAATCGCAATTTTGAGGGCTTGCCATAAATTTGTGCAGAGCCTCACGAAAACTAATGAGACCCTCGATGCTACGATAAAGAAATTAGAAAGTAAGCATACACGGACTGAAATAAAGAATATTATACCCAATAGCAGACCAGAGGAGTACAATAATCAAACCAAAGATTCGACAAAAAACACCCAATTGGAAAAGCAAAATGAAAAAAGAATCCGAAAGTGTGAAGATAGTGTAAGGAGCCTCTGGGACAGCTTTAAGCGGTCTAATATCAGAGTCATTGGAGTGCCAGAAGATGAGAGACAGCAAGATATTGAAAACCTATTTCAAGAAATAATGGCAGAAAACTTCCCCCACCTGGTGAAAGAAATGGACTTACAGGTCCAAGAAGCGCAGAGAACCCCAAACAAAAGGAATCCAAAGAGGACCACACCAAGACACATCATCATTAAAATGCCAAGAGCAAAAGACAAAGAGAAAATCTTAAAAGCAGCAAGAGAAAGAGGCTCAATTACCTACAAGGGAATACCCATACGACTGTCAGCTGATTTCTCAACAGAAACTTTGCAGGCCAGAAGGGAATGGCAAGAAATATTCAAAGTGCTGAATACCAAGAACCTACAACCAAGATTACTTTATCCAGCAAAGCTATCATTCAGAATTGAAGGTCAGATAAAGAGCTTCACAGATAAGGAAAAGCTAAAGGAGTTCATCACCGCCAAACCAGTATTATATGAAATGCTGAAAGGTATCCCTTAAGAAGAGGAAGAAGAAGAAAAAGGTAAAGATACAAATTATGAACAACAAACATGCATCTATCAACAAATGAATCTAAGAATCAAGTGAATAAATAACCTGATGTACAGAATGAACTGGTGATTATAATAGAATCAGGGACATAGAAAGGGAATAGACTGACTATTCTTGGGGGAAAAAGGGGTGTGGGAGATGCGGGAAGTGACTGGACAAAAATCATGCACCTATGGATGAACACAGTGGGTAGGGAGTGAGGGTGGAGGGTGGGGTAGGAGCTGGAAGGAGGGGAGTTATGGGGGGAAAAAAGAGGAACAAATGTAATAATCTGAACAATAAAGATTTAATTTAAAAAAAAAAAACCAGAAAAAAAAAAAAAAGAAAGAAAAAGAGAACTCTTGGGGCCAGGTGTGTTTCAGAATTAAGAACATTTTCAAATTTAGAAATGCATTGGTATCAAAATGGTATCGGTGCCCTAGCAAGCTTGGGATTCCCTTTGCAAAATCAAATATAAGTATTTCTGGCATTTTATACCTGTTCTTGACAATCCAATATTTATTGTTATCCATTTCTACTCCTTCAAAGCCATAGCCAACCACCAGAACACCATGATTCAGGTCCTCACTGCTGCAATCCGGATCGTAATAAATGCCTAGGAAAACAGAAGTCATTGCTGGGGTGAAGATCTCCAGGCAAGAACTGACAGTAATTTTGCCTGTCAACCACAGTAAGAGAGGCCTCTCAACATTCAGTTAGAGTGCATAAATCCAGGTAATATTTAAAAACAAGATTTTAAAAAAATCTAGGCTGGGAGTTAGGCCCTCCTGTAATACTAAGAGAAATACAAATTGCCACAATCACTTTTAGAAACAACTTATCAAGAGGCATAAAAGACCACTGGTTGAAAACATATTCTACTTTTAGGATGTCAATCCACGAAAACAAACAAAACACAAAACTACTTGAGCCAAGGTTTTTTTCCAGTTTTCATTTCAGTAGCAAAATTCTTGGAATATTTTAAAGGTCTAACAACTTTTTAAAAGTAAAGTAAATGAAGCTATATCAGCCAAATTATGTAGCCATTTGATATATTTATGAAGCACTTAAAATCATGGGGATATGGTTTAAGCCATGTCAGATGGACAACATCTGGCACAAATATTACATGTATAGAATGTACAACTATGTTAAATCCACACATCCGGGAATTCTACATGCCGAAGAGTCGGTCTTGCTGTACGTCAGGGTGGTTTTATAATATTTCTGCCTGAATTTATATAAAGACAAATCCTCACCTTTTTCATAGAACTGGAAGGACTCAAGGCTTGCATCCAGAGCGACAGAAATGGGCCCCACACTTGCCACTGCTTTCATAAGGGACCTCTCGTTCTTATGGATGTCCACGAAACCAGTGTCATTGGCAGCAGAAAACTCAGGCTTGTATTTACAAGTGTCATCCTTTTAAAGGTAAAAGGGAAGAGACGTGATTATATCGCACCTCCCGGGGAACATGAGTTCAAGACAATTGGCAGTTTAATGATTTCTAAGTCAAGTTTGTTATAAAGCATCCCAGGAGGTGAAGTGCTATGGATTGCTTTGAAATTGAAGAACTAGCTGGTGTGTATATTCAACGAGATATTCTCAGTCTCCCTGGCCATGAGAAACTTTTCCTATCTAGAGAATGGTATGTAAATCTCATGTAACACAGCAGCAGGAACCATCTAAACAGAGAACTGTGCAGCTCCGACAGTTTGTAGATACAGATTCTCCAGCCTAAAATGTGAATTCTAAATATGGTGTTTTCTCTGAAGTGCTCAACACTCAAAAGCAGAGCTAGAATGATAAGGCACGTGTTTTACCGTTCCATAATATGGATAGGATTCCTCTGTGTCCAGGCCTTTGTTGTCCTTGACGTACTGGAAGGCATTATCCATTAGGCCACCATTGCAGCCCTCATTGCCCTGAGCGCGAGAGCAGTCCACCAGGTTCTGCTCACTCAGCGAGACGAGTTTGCCAGTTTTCCGGAACATCTGTCCTTCAAGGGCACCAGTTGCACTAAAAGCCCAACAAGAACCACACACACCCTAAAAACAAAATCCAAAAGTGCTCATTCTACAAAACCAATAGCAAGACTTTGACAACAGACGCTATATCTGGAAACTGTTTTTGAAAATAGCAAACTGCACATTGTTCCATAGCCTCCCACTTCATGGAGAGCAACGCCTTTACGGCTGTACTCCTTCCTGGAGAGCAGATGATCTGCTGGACACGGTCCTACCTGGTCCTTCACAGGAGTTACACAGCCTTTCTTTCTCCAATCCACAGACGGGGGGATCTCAGCTAAGGCCGGTTCTTGGAACATTTCCCCCTTCTTGTGCTTCTGGTTTTGGAAACCATTCATCACCTGCCTGAATTCCTCACTGGTCTTCAAGGAAAAAGACACAGAATGTCATAAAGGCAGAGATTATTGTGGTAAAGTACTGAGGAGAGGAAGCACCAAAAGCGCAGCCTCTGATGCCACACTCACCATGTCGCCAAAGGCATTCATCGCCACGGTGAAGTTACGTCTCCCTTGGCTGTATTCCCAATTGTGCAGTTCGATCACTTTCATATTCTTCTCCCACACCGCTCTCCTCCATCCTTCTTCACTCTAGAGGCAAGCGCATACCACGTTGTCTTCGTTTCTACTGAAAACCCAACCTACCCTCACCAAGGGGATTTGCAGACAGAAGAACACAAACCACTGTCAGGGGAGGGTGGACACGTCTGGGAGCTGTTCTCCAGCACCCGGCAGCGGGATGCCTGCCCCATGGTGTCAGTAACGGGGCCATGAAGTTATGGCCTGTTAAGAGCCAGTCTCAAGAAGCTACTCTCCGCTCTAAACTCCCAACAGCAAGAACCGTTTTCTGGGTGGTCCCTCTGGACCGTTTCGGATGTTAGCAACCTCGTTATAGAGTTTCCCGTGTGCTGCCTTCCACTGGTTCCACTGCGCGTCTACGCTGTGATCAAGTGTTGGAGCAGCTGAGGCTATTCCCAAGCAAAGGGCGGTCAGGAGGAGTGAAGGATTCATGTTTCGAAAACCTAGGAAGGGAAGAGAAATGGGTCTCTGATTAGACCAATCCTTCCCCTGAGACCTTACAGCCACCTGGAGTAAAACATGTAATGGACCCTCCCAAGTAAGTACACAAGGACTGTGGAGGAAGGCTAAGGAGGCGGGTGGAGAAAAACAGCCCGGAGACCCCCATTCCCAAGCCTAGAGAAGGTTAGGCTCCCCCGGGCTCAGGGAACCAGCTCAGGGTCAGGTACTCAGGTGCAGCAGACCCACCCTGCCAGAGGCATGCTGCCGTCCCAGCCCCACCGCACACAACCACCGCTGCCAGAGGATGCTGACTTGGTGCAGGGAGCAGCGGCCCCCACCACCCCGCGGTTCGCTCGGTCAGACCTGGGGACCTCGACTCTGGGACCCCCACACCCTCGACCCCCAAGGCTGGCGGCGGCCCTAGTTCTCGGGGTGGCCCTGCCGCTCCAGGCGCAGGCTTGAAGGCGGCGCGGGGGGAGGGCGTGCTCACCTGCGGAGGGAGCAGCTGCGCAAACAGCAGTCGGCAAGAGCAGGCCCAGGAATCTCCGGGGCGAGGCTGGGGCCGCTGGGCCGCCGGTTTAAGGCCCCGGGGATCCGCCCCGGCCCCGCCCCGCCCCCCACCGCCAGCTCGCACCGGGATTGGCTGAGCCGGCTGTGGGCGGGACTTCGGGTGCTGGGACTCGGGAGGACGCTAGGTTCCAGCTTGTCCCAGAGCAGAGGTCACCTACCTCAGTGGACTCAGGGGAAGGCGAGCTGGGGGCCTCCGGACAACTGTGAGGATCAACTAAATACCCCGAGTTTATGTGCGCAGAGGGTGGTTTACGAAAAAAAGCCATGGGATGCCCCGAGTGGATGTCAGGGTAACCCGAGTGCGCTCGCGTCCTCGTCCTGGTTAAAATCTCGGGGGCGCGGAGACAGTGACATCTGGTCCAGCGGTTCCTGCTTATCCCGCAGCAAACCGCGGGGCGGGCTGCTGGCAGGAAGAGCCCGCGGACAGATGTGCTCACTGTTCACACGTGGGCGCAGCTGGTTCGGGAGGAATCGAGCGGAATGACAATGCGCAAAACGCAGGCATGATGGTCAGGCCCAGATCCTCGGAGGAAAGGGGACAGACGGGGGGTCTCCAGGGAAGGCTGGCATTTCTAGTGCTCCTGTCCTGTCTTCCCCAGGCAGGGATTTTCTCCATCACAGGCTTCTCTCAAACTCCACAGAAAGGAGGTGTTTACAGAAAAATGTGGTTTCATAAAGGAGGAAAATAGAAACTGCTTTTACCTCCCCACTCTCTGCGTTATGGATTGTTATGTCTTCCTCAACGAGCTTTTCTTGAGGTTTAATTTAAGAAATTTACTTTAGTGACATTTACTTCAATGATTTTTTTTAAAAAATACATATTTTAATTAATTTCGGAGAGGGAGAGATAGAAACATCAGTGAGGACAGAGAGTCACTGATTGGCTGCCTCCCGTATGCCCCCTACTGGGGATGAGCCTGCAACCCTGGCACGTGCCCTGACCTGGAATAGAACCATGACCTCCTGGTTCATAAGTGGAAGCTCAACCACTGAGTCCCACCTGCCAGGCAATGATTTTTAATTTATATTTAATGTCAGGATTTAAATGACAGTTTGTGAAAATATATTTATATATTAAATATTAATGTACATCATTAAGACTTTAAGGAACACAAATGAGAAGTATATGTTTGTTCATTTTATTACAAAAAAATGTTCATTGTTGAATATATTTTCTAGAAAAAATATTATCAGTACCTCATTTCCCTTCCCACTTCACCATTTTCTATGCAGATTTTGAAATCTTTTGATAAAAATGGTGCCATGTTTATGTGGACTTGTAAACTAATTCCAGAAGCAATATCAGATGCATAGTATTTTTTGTGTGCTTTTAATTTTTACTGTGGTGATATGTAAATAACAAAAATATGTCTTTTTAACAATTTTAAGTGGACAGTCAGTGGCATTAAGTCCATTCACATTGTTGTGCAACCATCACCACCATCCATGTTCAGAACGTTTTCATTCTTCCCAGACTGAAACTTGGTACCTAGAACACAATAACTCTGCATTCCTCCCTCCCCCAAGTCCCGGCCAATGGCTATTCTATCTTCTCTATCTGTGAATTTGACTATCTAGCGAACTCACATGAGTGGAATCCTGTGATGTCTGTCTTTTTGTGCCTGGTTAGTTCACATAACAATGTCTTCAAGATTCACCCATGTTGTAGCATGTGTCAGAATTTCCCTTTTTGAAAGGTGAATAATATTCCACTGTGTGGTTGTACCACCTTTAGTTTCTTCAGTCACCCCTAGATTGACAAATTGGGTTATTCACTCATTCGCCTATTTTAAATAATGCAGCTGTCCACATAGTTGTATAAGTATTTCAGTTCCTGGTTTCATTTCTTAAGGAATATAGCCAAAGTGGATTTCTGGGCATGGTAATTCTATGCTTAATTTTTTCCCGTTTTCCACAGTAGCTGCAACATTTTACATTTTCCAGAATTATACACGGAGGGTTCTAATCTGATATGATTTGCAAACATTTTTTCAAATCCTGTGAATTGTATTTCATTAAGTTGACAGCATTCTTTGACACACAAAATATTTTAATTTTGATTAATTTTGATTTTTTTTTCCTTTGGTTACTACTGAAGCTAGTAACCAAAAACTTGTTACTAACTTCAATATCATGAGACTATTCTTTTGTTTTCATCTAAAGTAGCGGTTCTCAACTTGTGGGTCGCAACCCCTTTGGAGTCGAACGACCCTTTCACAGGGGTCGCCTAAGACCATCCTGCATAACAGATATTTACATTACGATTCATAACAGTAGCAACATGACAGTTATGAAGTAGCAACGAAAATAATTTTATGGTTGGGTCACAACATGAGGAACTGTATTTAAAGGGCCAGAAGGTTGAGAACCACTGATCTAAAGTTTTATATAGTTTTAGCTGGTACGTTTGGTCTTTGGTCCAGTTTGTGTTAATATTTGCATATGGTGTAAGGTAAAAGTCCAATGTCGTTCTTTCGCATGTGGATATCCCATTCCCCCAGCATCATTTATCAGCTGGAACCCTGGGGTTTCTATCAGTCTGGTTCCTAGAATAGTGGAGCGATGGCCATGCCTCCACTGCGGTCACTGAGGGCTCCTGGAGACTGTTCAGACCCTAAGCTTTGCCTCAGCCTTTGTCCCCTCAGTAAGCTCAACATGCAGGGTGTGGCAGGCTGTGCCGCCCAGGGCAGGGTTTTTTCCTTCACCTGCCCTCTGGGTGTTTGGAGGAGGTAGTTCCCCTCAGGGAAAATGGCCGTATTGGTTTGGAAGCATTTGAGGGATCCAGTGCAGGACTTCTGGCTACTGCTTCCTCTCCCCCACCTGACCTCGGGCACCTCAAGTCCGCACCTCCCTTCCTGCACCAATGCCGTGGGTGTGTAGTTGCAAATGAAAACTCCTGTGCTCTGGGTTTAGAGATAAAATTTTTTTAAATGTTTAAAAAGGGAATAAAAAATGCAGCTTTCTCCCCCACTGGCTCTGGTCTGCTGGGTCTAGACTCCACTGATGCCAACAGTCTTGCGACCTTTTGTAGCTGCTTGTATGATACGGGCGCTGTGGGTCAGGCTGCCGCAGGTCCGGCGGTGCCGCAGGTCAGTCGCTGCGGGCCCCAGGTGGGTGTGTGTGCTCCGGACAATCCCCCCTCACGATCTCGCCCTTCCTACCCGTCTCCAGGTGCCTTCTGTTCTTCCTTGTTATAAGTCACCTCCTCAGCTAGACCACAGTTGGAAATTCCAGAAGAATGTTCTCCAATTTAGTTGTATTTCCAGCCTGACCCTGGGACGAGGTGCCCGACAGGTCTGCCTACTCAGCCGCCATTTTCTCCTCTCCAAAACATCCTCCTCCAATGTCCTTTGTCATGCTGTGGTAGTTCTCACCAACTTCCTTGAGCATCCTTAGAACCATTACTTTGAACTCTATATCTGATAAGTTGCTTGACTCCATTTCATTTAGCTCTTTTTCTGGAGTGTTCTGTTCTTTCATTTGAGGTCTGGATCTTTTTCTCCTCATTTTGGCTGTCTCTTTGTGTCTGTTTCTATGTAGTAGATAGATCTGTGACTCACAGTCTTTGTGGGGTGGCCTTATGCAGTAGGTGTCCTGTGGGACCCAGTGGCACAGTCTCCTTGATCATCTGAGTTGAGTACCGTAGGAATGCCCCTTGTGGGGGTTATGTGGGCCTTCGTGTTGTAATTGAATCTTGATTGCTATTGGTGCATTTGAGCCTGGGATCCACTCTCAGATTACCTAACTGTGAGGCTCAACCCCGACCGTGGCATGTCAGCTGGTATGCTGGTGCTGACCACACGAAGTGGAATTAGCCTCAGCAGGGTTTGGTGTCCACCAGGATCTCCCTGTGCATATGCTGTTTTTGAAGCTAATTGGATCTATTCTGATGTTGTCTGAAGCTGGTACTGCGTGTGTTGGTTTTGGGCCTGTTGGGAGGGATTCTGGTGCAGACCAATGGCAGATGGTATCTGTGCCTGCCTTCAGCAACCTGTTTGGAGCTACAAGTTATCCACAGTGTGCCGGCTGCCTCTGGTGTGATTGGGTGTGTGCGGGAAGGTCCAAGCAGCACACCTAGGATGGCTTTTTTCAGCACCACATCCAGAGGTAGGTCACCCAAAGTCCCAAGGCACCTTGAAAATAGCTTCTCTCTGCTGGCTGGCTGTTAGGCTCAGTCATTGAAAGAGCCTCTGGCAGAGTCCGGAGGCTGGGGCTAGTGGATCTCCCCTGAGGCAGGTGCTTGTCAGGCTTCTGGGAAGGTGATAGGTATGTTACCTACCACAAAGTCATATGGCTCAGTCTGTCCTGGATTTTGGCCCAACCTCAGCAGGGTAGATCCACTAAGAGTCGGGTGGGTGGGGTTTCCAAAGCCCCAAGGTTGGATCTGCTGGTAGCTGGGGCGGGGCGTCCTTTAATCCATCTCTCATGAGGGGGATGCACTAGTCAGGTTCACTGAAAAGTGGGGGGAATAGCCCCTGGCCCTTAGCCAGACAACTCAGTCACTGACATCCCCTGAGTCTACCAGACCACTACACCCTGGTCAAGGTTTTTATAAGGAGGAAGAGGGAAAGCCAAACAAAGAAACCAAGGTGAGGGGCTTGAAAAGTTCTCTACTTGCAAGCCAGCACAGCCCATTCCAATAAGGATATTGAACCTGCTCAAGTGATGGTCTGGTGTGTGTCATCCTGGCCTTCATCATCCTTGTTCTATGTCATCCTGGTTCTATGTTTGAAGGTCAGCAAATTGCCCGGAACTGGGATAACTGAAGGTTGAAGTCTGTTCCTCCTGCAGTTAGTTCCTAAGACTCTAATACAAACATGCTGTTTATCTATAAGCTACATATCACTCAGTCAACATTTATAGAAACAGTGTCAAAAGAATGGTGGGATGAGTCACAACTCCCCACTGTTTCATAGGGACAACAGTTTTCAAACACCTTGACTTCATTATTTTACCACCCAATTGCACTGGCTTTGAAATGTAAATCATTTCAATAGCATGTTTTGTAGGGCTAAACTTTTGGCAGGTAACTTATCCTCTTTAAGCCTCGGTTTCGGTTTCACTCACTATGAGGAAGGATAATAGTAAGAAACTAGGAAAATTCCTTGGCCAGTGGAATGGGGAAACCAAGGCAGATAGCTGAACAAATTGGCAGAGTAAACTCGTGGAAAGCCCTAGATGCCTAGCAAGGGGTAGAACTGGTGCCAGACCTCACCCTGGGGGTGGCCTTTCCTCCCCTAGCATATCACTGGTCATGCAGTTTCATGTCGTTGGTCATGTGATTTAGACCCCCTGACCTTTCCTCCCTACAGAGAACATCTAGGACTCAGTTGTATTTCAGCTTCAGGTCCAGAAAAGCAGCAAAACTAGGTGGGCAATGCCAGGACCAACTTTGGTGACTAATGATCCCCTGCCCTGGCACCAACTAATCAGTGGAGATCACTACCCTGAAAGGATACACCTGAAAAAGCTGATGAACATTCCATTGAGATCCTTCTCTAAGACCTCCCCTTTATTTCCATCCTTTAAAAACCCTCAAAATGAACCACCCTCCGGGAGCATGCCCATCCCTTTCCCTTCTTCTTCCATCTCCTAACCTCTAAGGGACCCCCATGAGACTTGCAACCACAAGAGCAATGGGCAGAAGCAGCTCATCCGGGCTAACTAACCCCCCTGAACCTGTTTCCAAGGCCCCCTTTTCTGTGACTTTCCTGTGAGCCAATGCAGCCCGCCTAGGCTCATTTCTCTCTATGACATCTCTAGGGAGCCAAAGCTGCCCCGCCCAGGCTCTCTCCTGTTGCTTCCTTTGTTTTAAGCCCTTCCTTGTTTCACGGACCCTGGCTTTAATAAATGTACTCTCAAAATTACCTGAATGAGTTTCTAAAATATTTTTATGCTTATTTCCCTCATTTTGTGTGTGTGTGTATAATATCCAAGTATTTTTCTTGACAGAGTTCTCCTGTATCTATGTATTCCATCCAAAGCTATTTAGTTCTACTATAAGTATTCACTGGATGTTATTAGGAGGGTGATGGTGTAAAAAAGAGTTAACATAGCAAGCCTGAGCTAGCCATATTGACAGGTCTGCTTACAAGATTGTCCGATGGCTACCATCTGCAAACAGATTGTTAAGGGTTCCCACCATTTCCCTAGTTAATAAGGGTGGTTTACTGTGCGTTTGTGCAATCTATGATCTATGTTCAACGCCTACCTGCTTTCTTTCTGGGAGTCGAATTTTGGTACATGTTAGGCAGAGGGTGCCTATGTGACCAGCCCCCAGTAAGAATCTTGGGCTCTGTCTTAGTCATTTTGGGTTGCTATCACAAACTAAAGCCACAAAGACTGGGTGGCTTTAACAACAAGCACTTATTTCTCACAGTTCTGGAGGCTGGGAAGGCCAAGATCAGGGAGCCAGCTGATGTGGGGTCTGGTGTGCTCCTGCCTCCTGTGTGGAGGTGGCCGTCTGCCCATTGTATCCTAATGTGGGAGAAAGCAGAGAGTGGAAGCAAGTTCTCTCAAGTCTCTTCTTATATGGGTACTAATCCCGTCAACATCTGTTTACCTCACAAAGGCCCCATCCTCAAAAACCATCATACTGGGGATTAGAGTTCCTACATATGGATTTGGGGGTAGGGGGAACACACACATTCAGTCCATAGCGCACACTGAATCTTAGTGAGCTACCCTGGTTGGCAGCGTATCAGTGTTGTCACACATCAGTGCAGGAGGAATTGAGCATGTCCTGTGCAATTCCACTTGGAGAACTTTTGGAAGCTTACGTCTGGGTTCTTCCTCTCCCCGCCCCTCCGCCCCTACCATGTGCCTTTTCCCTTTACTAATTTTCATCTGTATTATTTTGCTGTAATAAAGAATAACCATGGGTATAATAACTTCTGGGTCCTGGGAGTCTTGGGAATCATTTGCACCTGAGAACAGAGTTGGAGACCCAGGAATTACACTCTTAGTTATATACCTCAAAGAAGTGAAAACAGTAGCTCAGATATTTATACAGAAATGCTGATTGTACCATTACTCACAATAGACAAAATGTGGAAACAACCTGAGTGTCCAGCAACAGAGGAATGGATGAACAAAGTGTGTGCTATATATAGACAATGGAATATTTTTCACACTTAAAAAGGCCTATAACATGGATGAACCTGAAAACATTATGCTAAACCAGACACAAAAGGTCACATGCTTTATGTTTCTGTGGTAAGCAGTTAGACAGACATGAGCAGAGCAGCGACGATGGGCCAGGTACAGAAGGTCACCAGGGTGAGAAGCTAGGAATGGCCAAAGCTGGGAAAACAAGGGCCTCACCCCCAGGGTAACCTTTCCTCCCCTAGCATATCCCTGGTCATGCGATTTAGACCTCCTGACGGCTCATATTGCTTGTGATGCAGTTCAAACTTTTCCTCCCCTGGCATGTCACTAGTACTGTGGTAGACTCCCTTGGAGGAGAAACTAGGGGCCAAAGAGTAGCCTTGTGGCTTGCAGGACCACTCCCTTAAGCATTAACACCTAGGGATAACATCTAGGTCTCAGTTGTGTTTCAACTCCAGCCCTAGAAAAGCAGTAAAACCAGACAAGCGATGCCATGGCTGACATCAGGACCAGCCTTATTAACCAATGACCTCCTGCCTGGTGCCAACCAATCAGTAGAGACCAGGATGCTGTGGAGACACATCTGGAACGCTGATCAATAGTCTATTGGGATCCTCCCCTGAGACCCCCAGATAAATACCCTCAACACAGAGGACCCAGTGGGCTCTGCAGGGAGCATGCCTGGGACTTTCCCAACCTCCTTCCCCAGGCACATTTTCCTTGCTCTCTCTTCATTCTAAGCTCCAAGGGCCCTTCTCTTGTCTCTGTTACTTGTTTCCTGAGCCCATTTCTTCTACAGCTCACTTCTACCTCTGTGACTTTCTAAATAAACTTTCTCTCATGGTTTGAGTCTTGGCTCTGAATTGTTCTTGGCCAGAACTCAAGTACCAAGGTTGCTGAACCAAGGTCCGGTCTGACTCCACAGGTCTAACACCTGGTGTCAGTCTCACCGCCAACAATCCTATTTCTATGAAATATCTAGAATGGATGCATCACAGAGATAGAACATCGTAGAGGAGAGGTTACCAGGGACTGAGGGCAAGAGAGAATAGGGACTTATTGCCTACTGGATACAGAGTTTCTATTCGGGATGATGAAAAAGTTTTGAAAATAGGTAGTGGTGATGTCTGCCCAACCTTGTGAATGTAATTAATGCCACTAAATTATATGCACTTATAAATGGTTTAAATGGCAAATTTTATGTGTTATATATATATATTTTACCACAGTTAAAAAAGAGATAAAATACGACACAGTGTAGAGTCAAAATCTCACGTCCGCACAATGTTGTCTACAACCTCTTAAGGAACGCTTGCCTAAAAAGTTGATTTCTCTCAAGTACTGCTGATACAAGGATAAATTGGTAAACTTTCAGCAGGCCTACAAAACAAAACAAAACAAAATAAAAAACATAGCCCTGGTGGTGTCTTTGTTTTTTATTCTCTCCTCCAGGTGGGAGGAGAAGGGCCCAAACATTCCCCAAGTTGAGCTCTGAGTGGGCCAAAACTGTTAGAAGTTTGTGTTGCTTTCTCCTATAAAAAAATTTGTAGGGCCCTAACCGGTTTTAGTTGTTTTCTTGGAATCCTAATTTACAGATATTCATTGCCAGTACCTGACTCCAAACTGAAACCTGATTCTACCTGCTGTGGGCTGTTTGAGCCTCAGTGCAAACTGTGCTGAAAGAAAACACAGAACTTAGACTGCGGTGTCACTGCAGATTCAGGACACACACAACAGGGATTGTGAACTCTGTGCCCACTCCTGGCCAAATGGACTCTTGACCTACCCCCTGGGGGCTGGCGCACTGCTGTTGATGATTACACAGGTTTTGGTTTTCCAAATTAGTTATAGTTTGCAAACAACAAACCGATTAATGGACCCAACTTTCCTCCGCTTCTCCTGGTATCTACACCTCAATAAAGCAAGTTGATCACTGAGTGCCGCTACCCCCAACAAAGAATTAATCTTTTCTAGGTGCTCACTGGATACATCTTCAGGATGGGAGCCTGTGGGTGGTTATGAAAACCCACTTTGAAATTTGTTAAAATTTAAGAATTTTTTTTCTGGACAGAATCTTGAACATGACATGTCTTCCCAGTAAAGTTGTATAGAAATGTTTTTCTGCAAAAATTATTTTATTCCTCCTTACACCACACACAAGAATTAACTCAAAATGGGTAAAAGACTTAAATGTAAGTTGCAAAACCATAAAAATCCTAAAAGAATGCATAGGCAGTAAAATGTCAGCTACTTCTCAGAGCAATATTTGGGCCAATATGTTTTGAGGGCAAGGGAAACACAGGGAAAGGAACAAATGGGACTACGTGAAACTAAAAAGCTGTCTCCAAGGCCCCCTTTCTTTGGCAGAGCCAAAGAAACCACCAGCAAAACGAAAAGGGAGCCCAGCTCATGGAGAACATAGTCATCAATGAGTCATCTGATAAGGGATTAATCTCCAAAATATATAAAGAACTTATACAACTCAAGATCAGGAAGACAAACAATCCAATTTAAAAAATGGGCAAAGGACATGAATAGACACTTCTTCACATGTTACAGGATAGCGAGAAGCTAGAAAAATTCCAAGGCCGGAGGCATAGGGAAACAGAGACAGGAAAATTAAACAAGGCCAAGCAGTTTGGACAGCTTGCAGCTGGCTTGTAAATAACATAACAAGCCATTATCTCCCCCAAAGGAGGACACTTGAAAGCAAATGGTTAAGCAGGGGTCCTCAAACTATGGCCCGCGGGCCACATGCGGCCCGCCGGAAACATTTGTTTTTTTACTTCAAAATAAGATATGTGCAGTGTGCATAGGAATTTGTTCATAGTTTTTTTTTTAACTATAGTCCGGCCCTCCAATGGTCTGAGGGACAGTGAACTGGCCCCCTGTTTAAAAAGTTTGAGGACCCCTGGAAAAGCCTCCCTATGAGAGAATTCAGGAAAGGAGGAGGAAGGGAAAGGGGAAAAGGACAGTTTATTTCTCACTCCCTAAACAGAGAAGCCAGCTGTCTCTGGGCTTGGCAAGATGAAATTGCCAGGTGCATCTCACCAATTCTGGGAAAGCCGGAACAAAGTGAAAGGGGGACCTTGAAAATTAATCTGTAACAAGATATTCAGCAGAGGAATTTACAAATCTATAGACAGAAAAGTATTTAAGGCAGAAACCCCACCCATCCGTTCTTCAGATTAGCAGAAAGAGCCCATCCATGCATTATGTTGCATGATAGATTTGTTTACCTTGCTCCTTTAATAAATATGCATGCAGTACTTTCTTAATAAATTAGCTTTATCACAATGCTGCCCATCACTCATTTGAATTCATTGCTATGAGTATGACAAGAATTGAGGTGGGGCCTCTCCCTCCACCTCAAGAGGCGGCCCAGTAACACCGTTCCTGGTGTTTAGGTGCCTGTAACACAAAGAACACATACGGATGGCCAATAGACATATGAAAAAATGCTCACGGTCACTAATAATCAAGTTAAAGATGCAAATTAAAACTACAATGATGCCCTGACCGGTTTGGCTCAGAGGATAGAGCGTCAGCCTGCGGACTCAAGGGTCCCAGGTTCGATTCCGGTCAAGGGCATGTACCTTGGTTTCAGACACATCCCCAGTAGGGAGTGTGCAGGAGGCTGCTGACCGATGTTTCTCTCTCATCGATGTTTCTAACTCTCTATCCCTCTCCCTTCCTCTCTGTAAAAAAATCAATAAAATATATTAAAAAATAAAATAAAATAAAACTACAATGAGGTACCACCTCACACCTGCCAGAATGGCTACCATCAATAAGTCAACAAACAACAGGTGCTGGAGAAGATGTGGGGAAAAGGTTACCCTCATGCACTACTGGTGGGAATGCAGACTGGTGCAGCCACTGTGGAAATCAGTATGGAGTTTCCTTACAAAATAAAAAATGGAACTGCCTTTTGACCCAGCAATCCCACTTCTGGGTATAGATCCTAAGAATCTCGAAACACCATCAGAAGGAATGTATGCACCCCTATGTTCATAGCAGCACTATTTATGTTATATTGTAAATCAGCGAGCTGAACATAAGATGCCTTAATAAGCCAAATTAATTAGGAGTCTTTATTATGCCGGCGGGCTCAGGGGAATATTGTTTCCAGAGTCTGAGCAAAGCAACATGGAGGAAGTTTTCCCTTTATACTTTTCTAATGTCTTTGTCTTCTAATTATGGGGCTCCGGTCCCTTTTGCAAGTTTTCAAAAGAGCCCTATGTATGCTTACCAGGTATCTCGCAGGAAGCCTGTAGCCTTGAGTACAACACAGTTCAGTAGCCTTGAGTGCAGATAACTAAACGACACCTGATATGGGGTAGCTAGGGACCGCAGCGGAGCAGCTTGCAAGGTCAGACAGTTGAGCTTATTTTCCCTATCATTAGAGCAGGCGTGTTTTACAAAAGCCAATAATAGCAGAATTAATTCACCGAACAGAGGACTGTCTATGTCTAGTGGAAATTTCAAACAGCAGTTTTTACAAAATAGAGGTTACTATGCTTCATTTACAATAGCTAAAATCTGCAAACAGCCCAAGTGCCCATCAGTGGACCAGTGGATTAAAAAGCGGTGGTACATTTGCACCATGGAATACTGTGCAGCAGTAAAAAAGAAGGATCTGTTACCCTTTGAGGCAGCACTAAGGGACCTGGAGAGTATTATGCTCAGTAAAATAAGCAATTTTTAACCCTACAACTAAATGAATTGGAAAGACAACAGTAAGAAAAGCCCAGAGGAAGTAGAAGGAAGGAAATAATAAAGATCAGAGTGGAAATAAATGACATAGAGACTAAAAAAAAAAAAGTACAAAAGATCAATGAATCCAAGGACTGGTTCTTTGAAAAGATAAACAAGATTGATGAACTTTAGCCAGACTAATGAAGAAACAAAGAGCAGTAGCTGGTTTTACTCAGTGGGTAGAGCATTGGCCTTCGGACCGAAGGGTCCTGGGTTCGATTCCGGTCAAGGGCATATACCTTGGTTGCAGGCACACCCCCAGTAGGAGGTGTGCAGGAAGCAGCTGATAGATGTTTCTCTCTCATCGATGTTTCTAGCTCTCTAGCCCTCTCCCTTCCTCTCTGTGAAAAATCAATAAAATATATTTTAAAAAAAGAAACAAAGAGAGAGGACCCAAATAAATGAAGTCAGAAATGAAAGAGTCAATATAACAACGGACACCACAGAAATACAAAGGACTATAAGCAACTACTATGAATAATTATATGCCAACAAACGAGACAACCTGGGTGAAATTGACAAATTTCTAAAAACAATCTTCCAAAACTAAATCAGAAAGAATCAGAAAACCTGAATAGGCCAATAACAACTGAATAAATTGAAGCAGTAATTTTAAAACTCCCAGCAAACAAAAATCCCAGAATGGATGGACTTATAGGATAATTTTACCAAATATTCAAGAAGAACTAACACCTGTCCTCCTCAAATTATTCCAAAAAAATTCAAGAGGAAGGAACACTTCCAAGATCTTTTTATGAAGCCAGCATTATCCAAATTCCAAAACCAGATAAAGAAACTACAAAGAAAGAAAATCACAGGCCAATATCCCTGATGAACACAGATGCTAAAATCCTTGACAAAATATTACTAAGTCAGATCCAGCAATATATTTAAAATATCAGCGCAGCTGACTTAGCTCAGTGGTTGAGCATCAACCTATGCACCAAAAGATCATGGGTTTGATTCCCAGTCAGGGCATATGCCGAATTGTGGGCTCGATTCCCAGTAGGGGGCATGCAGGAGGCAGCTAATCAAGGATTTTCTCTCATTGATGTTTCTCTCTCTCCCTTTCTCTCTGAAATCAATATATACTGTGTATATATATATAATACACCATAATCAAGTGGGGTTTTTTTCTGGGGATGCAAGGCTTGTACATTATTCACAAATCAATAAATGTAATACATCACATAAACAAAATGAAAGATAAAAATCACATGATTATATCAATATATGCAGAAATAGCATTTAACAAAATCCAGCACTCTTTTTTGATAAACACTTTCAGCAAAGTGGGAATAGAGGGATCATACCCCAAAATAATAAAGGCCGTATATGACAAACCTACAGCCAACATCCTACTCAAAGGTCAAACACTAAAAGCCTTTCCCTTAAGAACAGGAACAAGACAAGGATGTCTGCTTCTACCACTCGTATTCAACACAGTACTGGAAGTTCTAGCCACAGCAATTAGTCAAGAAGAAGAAATAAAAAGCATCCAATTGGGAAAGGCGGAAGTAAAACTGTCATTATTTGCAGATGACATGATATTGTACATAGAAAACCCTAAAGACTCCACCAGGAAACTACTAGACATAATAAATGAATTTGGCAAAGTAGCAGAATATACAATCAACATCCAGAAATTGATGGCACTTTTATATACCAATAATGAACTCTCAGAAAGAGAAACTAAAGGGCTTGTATGCATGCATATAAGCATAACCAATGGACACAGACATCAGGGGGGCGAGGGCATGAGCAGGAGGGGGGGGGGGAGGGAGTATAAGGATACATATGTAATACCTTAATCAATAAAGAAAAAAATTCACCCTAACCGGTTTGGCTCAGTGGGTAGAGCATCAGCCTGTGGACTGAAGGGTCCCAGGTTCGATTCCGGTCAAGGGCATGTACCTTGGTTATGAGTACATCCCCAGTAGGGAGTGTGCAGGAGGCAGCTGATCGATGTTTCTCTCTCATCGATGTTTCTAACTCTCTATCCCTCTCCCTGTAAAAAAAATCAATAAAATATATTTTAAAAAAAGAAAAAGAAAAAAATTCAATTAAAAAAATTGTATTTACTATTGCAACAACAACAAAATTAACTTAATCAAGGAGGTAAAAGACCTGTACTTGGAAAATTATAGGACATTGAGAAAATAAGTAAAAGAAGATACAAACAAAAGGAAGAGTATACCATGTTCATGGATTGGAAGACTTAACAACATTAAAATGTCCATATTACCCAAAGTAATCTATAGTTTCAACGTAAGCCCTATTAAGATACCAATAGCATACTTCACAGAACTAGAAAAAATATTCCAAAAATGTATATGGAATCCTAAAAGACTCCAAATAGCTGCAGCAATCCTGAGAAGAAAGAACAAAGTTGGAGGGATCACAATACCAGATATCAAACTATACTACAAAGTCATTATAATCAAAACAGCCTGGTACTGGCACAAGAACAGGCATATAGATCAATGGAACAGAATAATTGACCCACACCATTAGAGTCAACTACTATTTGACAAAGGAGGCAAGAACATATAACACAGTAAGACAGTCTCTTCAACAAATGGTGTTGGGAAAACTGGACAGACACATGCAAAAAGATAAAATAAGACCACCAACTTACAAAATACACAAGTATAAACTCAAAATGGATAAAAGACTTAAATGTAAGCCATGAAACCATAAAAATCCTAGAAGAAAATATAGGTAGTAAAATCTCATACATCTCATGTAGCAGAAATTTTGCCAATACATCTCCTAAGGCAAGAGAAACAAAGGAGAAAAATAAACAAATGGGACGACATCAAAATAAAAAGCTTCTGAACAGCAAAAGAAACCACCCTCAAAATGAAAAGGGAACCCACTGTATGGAAGAACATATTTGCTAATGATACACTGATAAGGGGTTAATCTCCAAAATATATAAAGTACTCATACAACTCAACAAAAGGAAGACAATCCAATTAAATTGACAGAGGACCTGAATAGACACTCCTCCAAAGAGGACATACAAATGGCCAAGAGACGTAACAAAATGCTCAAAGTCACTAATCATCAGAGAAATGCAAATTAAAACTTCAATGAGATATCACGTCATACCTGTCAGAATGGCTATCATCAATAAATCAACAAACAACAGGTGCTGGAGAAGATGTGGGGGAAAGGGAACCCTAGTACACTGCTGGTGGGAATGCAGACTGGTGCAGCCACTGTGGAGAACAGTATGGAGTTTCCTTTAAAAATTAAAAATGGAACTGCCGTTTGACCCAGTGACCCCAATTCTGGGAATATATCCTAAAATTCCTGAAACACCTGAAATCAGAAATAATACATGCACACCTATGTTCATAGCAGAGTTAGTTACAATAGCTAAGATTTGGAAACAGCCCAAGTGCCCATCACTAGATGAGTGGATAAGAAAGCTGTGGGACACACAATGGAATGCTATGCACTGTAAAAAAGAGGGATCTCTGACCCTTTGGGACAGCATGGATGGGCCCGGAGACTATTTTGCTAAGTGAAATAAGCCAATCTGAGAAACAAAATATCACATGATCTCACTTATTTGTGAAATCTAATGAACAAAACGAATTGACCAACAAAATAAGATTAGAAGCGTGTAGACATGGAATATACTGACATGCCTCAAGGTGGGAGTGGGAGGACCCGGGGTGGGGTGGGGGAAGGACGAGAAGAGATAAACCAAAGAATTTATATTCTCAGTCCATGGACACGGACAATACGGTGATGAAGACCTGGGAGGGTGGGTAGGGGCTGGGCGGAGAAGAGTAAAGGGGAAAGAGAGACTTCTGTAATACTGTCGACAATAAAAATATATATATATATAAAAAAGAAAGCATGCAGTGACCAAATAAATGTAAGAGCATCATAAAGTAAATATAGACAAACAAACAATAAAAACAGAAACAGCCTGCGTGGTGCTGCCTGGCTGCATGGGGATTAGGCGAGTCCCGAGCACAGCTGAAAGTGTCCCTGCCGCCCCAGTGGGTGGGAGTGACCCCGAGGCTGCTTCCGGGGCCACAGTGAATGGGGTCTCAGTCTCCCGTAGCTAGGAACAGTCCCCTGTGTCCGTGGATCCCCAAAGGTCGTGGATTTGCTCTCTTAATAAGGATTGAATTTTCCATTTTTTGCAAATACGGGCCCAATGCAAAAGGTAAATGTGACCGGCAGTGGTGGCAGCTTAATAAACTCCAGCCCTGCCGCGGGTATTCGTTTTATGTAAACAGGATGCTCTTCGTTTTTATGCAGGCTCAGAAAATCAAGAGTAAGTTTTGCAACTTGGTTCTTCTCATCCCCCTTGAAATTCTATGCTGAACAAGTCTGTTAGTGAGCCTTGTTGCTCCTTAAACACTTCGTAGATGTTTCCCATTTTCCTTATTTCATGTAAGTACATTTAAACACTTATTTCTGAATTATAAAACATGCTTTCTTCAATGTACAATGGGATCATGGAAGCTCCCTCCCGCTCTCCAACCCTCTCCCCAAACATAACCAATGTTAACTAGGCTTTATTCAGTGCGGACACAAACACACATTTTTCAAAAAGCACTGTGTCCACTTATTCACTTGTTTTCTCACTTACAATGTTCCGTGTCCCAGTTATCTGGTCATGCTTTGTGGGACATTTTTTTCCCTTGCTGCATATTATTCCATGTAGGGGTGTAGCATATTTATTTAATTAATCCCTTTTTGATGGATTCTTAATTCCTTTCCAATTATCAGCATAAATAATGTGCAGTGAATATCTCTATCCATATAGCTTTGCATATTTCTGTGATTTCTGTGGTACCAATGCCAAAAATATAAGATTGTTTCCATTGAAATGTGTGTACATGTAAAAATTTGAAAAATGTTAACAAATCATCTTCAAAAAGAATGTGCTGCCCTAGCCAGTTTGGCTCAGTGGATAGAGTGTCAGCCTGCGGACCAAAGGGTCCCGGGTTCAATTCCTGTCAAGGGCATGTACTCAGTTGCAGGCTCCTCCCCAGCCCCAGCCCTAGTTGGGGCTTGTGCAGGAGGCAGCCAATCGATGTGTTTCTCTCACATCGATGTTTCTCTCTGTCTTTCCCTCTCCCTTCCACTCTCTCTAAAAATCAATGAAAAAATATCCTGGAATGAGGATTAAAAAAAAAAAAGAATGTGCTAGTTTATGTTGTTTCCCCACACCCTTCCAACACAGACTAGCCTTCGGGAGCTCAATGAATTCACTGTTTCTGTTGTATATTCATATTTTTGTTGGGTTTGCGTCACTTTTCTCTCTACGAATGAGCTCTTCCTTATATGTATTGCAGTTGCTCTGTACGCTGTCTTTGGCATTTGTCTTGGGACATTACTTATAACTTCTTATTGTGGTTGTTGTTGGCCAAGTAAAAGCGTTAAGTTTTTACATAGTGAGTCTTTTTCATTTTCACTATTGCCATACATCGAAAGGCCATCCAAGCTCAAGTGTATACATTTCCACCTATTATTTTTTCTAATATTTTATGTGCTCTCTTTAAATCTTTGGATGCATTTAAATCATTTTGGAATGAGAATTGAAAGAGTAATGCAGGTATTTTTCCCTCCAAAATTAATGTTGATACAGAGTGTGTCATAATTTCATAATCCATAATTATTATTTTATTCATTGGAAAACATTTTTACTACATATCAAAGTCCATATGAACTTGGATCTATTTGTGGACTCTGTAATCTGTTCCCTTGATCTGTCCATCATTGTACCATTTCTTTACTTTTGGAATTTTTCCTGGTTATATTCTCACATGTGATTAATAAAGATGAACTTTAGAATAAGTTTTTAGGGTACAAAGTAATTGTGTTTAGATTCTGATTATCATTCTATGAAATTAATATTAATTAACTGGTGAGAAATTACATCATAAAAGTAATGACATCTTTCTAAGACTATATGGTATCTCCACTTATTCAAGTCTTCATTAAATCTCTCCATACATGTTACTCATGTTCTACATATAGATGCACATGTAGAAAACATTTGTTAGATTTATTCTATTCAATTTGATTCTTACTGTTATCAGTAGTTTTAAAACAGTTCTTATTTGCATATAAGAGAACTGCTTATTTCAATACATTAACATCTTCTCTTGCTGAATTGTCTTATGGTTTCAACTAATCTTTGTGTTTATTATCTTGGATTTCAATCTCCATTCTACAAGTTTTTAAATTAATTTTAAAATTATAATTAATTTTTTTAATTAATTATAACATATAAGCCTATAAAAGTTTGATGGTGCTGTATTAAATCAGCTTTAATACAATAAAACACGTCCTTAAAATTAATTTTAAAGATGGGAGAGCCTCTGGCTATGGCCATGTGAACAGGTGGGTGAATTCTGCCAGCAAACACAGTGTAAAGGTGGGCAAAATTGTCAAATGTAACTGATCAAAGGAAAACAACAAGCCGAGGAGTCTTTATTCACGAAAAAGTGCTAGAAACTCCGGTGAGAACAGTGGGAATCTGAAGTTTTCTGGTTGGAGGCTGCTCCCCTTACCACTTCCAGTGCGGTCAGAAAGAGCTATCATTTTTCCAGGATAGATGTATAAGTCAGGATCTGGTCAGGTGAGAAAAACCACACCGTAATGTGATCAGAAAAAATTATTATAAAGAATTATTAGCTTATAAGAAGTGATTAGAGCCCTGGCCTGTGTGGCTCAGTCAGTTGGAGCATTGTCCCACACACCAGAAGGTTGTGGGTTTGATCCTAGGTCAGGCGTGTGCAGGAGGCAACTGATGGATGCCTCTCTCTCTCTCTCTCTCTCTCTCTCTCTCTCTCACTTCCTCTCTCTAAAATCAATCAAAGACCAGTGCAGTGATTGGGGTAACAAGGTATTAGCTAATACAAAGTAAAGAGAACCCTAGAGACTATCAGAAGAGCAGGGCTGTAAGAAGCAGCCACTGCCCTTGGGGCTGAGACCGTGTCCAATGAACACCTCTCTCCCCAGTCCCCAGGCGGAAATCCAGAACGTGGCCAGCAGAGCTACAACTCCCCGAATGACAGCAGTCATAGTGGTGCCGCACCAACGGAACCTGCGGAGAGAAACACCTACCCTCTGGAACTTTCTGAGGGGAGCTCTTTATGGAGAGGCACTGGCCATACCTCAGCCTGAAGGGTGACGGGAGAAGCGCTGGCCGCTGGGGGTGCTGCCGGGTACCCCGCAGGAGCTGGAGGCTGGAGAAGCCGCCAGGCTGCGGTGTGCGCTCCGTAAGGACGCACACGCTGCAGGAGCGGGTGCTGGGGGAGCAGCAACTGTTCAGGAGCCGCGTGCTGGCGACCTGCCAACTCTGGAACCTGGAAGGAAAACCCCCTTCCCCTGCGATGTGCCCCTGGCGCCCTCTACTGACGAGGTTTAAACATCACGCCAGATGGCAAAGGGAAACGGTTTAAAGGGCCCAGATCTGTGAATTTGGAGAGCAGAGCTACAATGTGAACACAGACGCACTAGGAAATGTTATCTAAAATACCCAGCTTTCAACCAGAACATTACAAAACATGAAAAGATACAAGAAACTGTGACCCAGATGCAAGTCCATAGAAATGACTCTGAGTGGCCCTAACCGGTTTGGCTCAGTGGATAGAGCGTCGGCCTGCGGACTGAAGGGTCCCAGGTTCGATTCCCGTCAAGGGCAGGTGCCTTGGTTGCGGGCACATCCCCAGTAGGGGGTGTGCAGGAGGCAGCTGATCAATGTTTCTCACCCATTGATGTTTCTAACTCTCTATCCTTCTCCCTTCCTCTCTGTAGAAAGTCAATAAAATATATTTTTTTTTAAAAAAGAAAGAAAGAAATGACTCTGAATGGGTCCAGGTATTGAATTTAGCAAACAATGACTTCCCAACAGCTGTTATAGGATGTTCACAGAATTAAAGGGATGTTAGTAAAAATGGCAGAGTAGGCCCCTCCAAGGTCCTGCCCCTCTATGAAAACATTGAAATACCAAGAAAAACTGGTCAGAATCAACTTTATCAGAACTTTGTAAAATAAACCAAAACAAAAAAGGCAACTTCAAAATGGTAGGAAAGCTTTGGCGCATCTTAACCGCCCATGCTCCACCCGCTCCCTGGCTTGGTGGCAGCTGTGAAGACCACGTTCCCCGTGAGGGACCCTGCCTGACCTTTGACTGTGAAGGGAGCAGAGTAGACCATATTCTCAGAGAATTGTGTCTGTCAGATCCAGCAGTTTCCAATGGTTGCACCGCAAGAATGTTTAAAACATGCAACACCTGACCATTTAGCCAGGGGCACTGACCTCTTTTCCCTTCGATTGTCAAACTAAAAAATGACAACAGCCAACACGGCAATAGCCTCCTGGTGTGAGTGAATCAAAATTATACCTATTCTTTTTGCCAGATCAGCAAAAACTATATTTTGGGGGCGTGCTGCAGAATGTTAGCCTTCACTTCCTGTTTCATTGAGCCCAGAGGTCAGCTAGAGGTGAAAACTTAGGGTCTTCTCGGGCCTTTCCCTGAGCATGCATCACGCCCAGGCATGCAGAGCAGCCTTCTACATTCCCTAGTACTGTATACACCGGCACTTGCCAGTGGCCTGTTTTTCCAAAGAAGCTCTCTCCCCAGGTTTTCCTCTGGGGCTTCAGCACTCTATTTTTGCCTCAACTGTGCACCAGGCAGCTGCATCTTTGTTTGCCTCACAGTGTTGCCAAGCGTTGCTCATGCCTTTCCATCTAAGAGAGCTCCCAGTTAGGCAAAACCAAGCCAAGGGCTTTGCATCAGCCCCTCAGGTGGCTCCAGGCAGATTAGATTAGACCAGTGATTTCTACCTTTTTCACCTCATGGTACACATAAACCAATGATTTGGTGAGAAGTCTCCTTCACAAAGTGCCCAGGAGGCTGGGCAAGTGGGTGCTGCCTGCCACACGGGACAAGGGAAGGCAGGAGAGGAGGACCTGAGGGCTGACCTGCGATTTTGTGGGAAGGGTGAGGGCCCTGACATGAGTCCATTCTCGCCCGAGCTCTTTGTGGGGGCAGCAGAGGGCCAGGCCTCCTTTCACTGCACAGCTTCAGCCCCATCCCATCGCTGCTGCCGGACCACCGCCCGGGGCCACAGCTTTGCATGCTGGGTGGGCTGGGGCCTTGCTCGGGAGCCTCAGCCATCCCACCCAACCTGAGCCCAGGGAAGGAATCAGACTTGAATTTGGGGAAGAGGCAATGGCCAGGAGGCAGGGGTGAGGGCCAGGGCGTGGCCACATGGGAGCAGAGCTGGGACAGGCAGTTCTGCAGACAGGGGTCTCCTCCTGGCTCAGCTCTGTCCCTCACTGCTGGCTCATCTCACTCTTACATCCGGGCCGGGTCCCTGCTTTGTCTGTGGGGTCAGTAACAGTGCCCACAGCCGGTGACGGGGCCCCTCCCTCAGCCTGGATCTCAGCTGCCACCAGCCCTGGGGCCACACGCACCTGGGCCCCTGCCGCCCCTGCTGGTCGTGCTTGTGAAAGGGCCCCACAGGTTGTGAGTAGGACCTGTTTCCCACGCGGATGTAAATCTGCGTCAGCATCTATCACACAAGAGTCCAGCCCTGGTTGGGAGGGAAGGGACAGCAGTCTTGGGCGTCCTTGAATCCCCGTTGTCCTTGAGCCCTGTCCCCCAGCCACAGCAGAGGGGTCCTCCTCCCCCAGCTGGACAGGATCGTCCCACACAGAAATCCCGCAAGGGACTTGGTATCCTCCCCACCCTCTGCCATTCCCCGTGTACCCATCTTTAACAGGCTTGTCGCCATTACTCTCCTGTCATCCCCTTATTCCAGACTCGCCCCCACCCCCCTCCACTTTCAATCACCCACTGAGACAGAGGATGCTCCTCCTGCAGGAGGCCCATGGGGGACAGGTGCCCCTGAGGCCCAGCCTTTCCCTCTCAGGTCAGGGCACAGTCTGGCCTTGGAGCAGAAGTGATGGGAGGGGTCCCTGGGGATTGGAGAGCTGTGTGCTCCCAAGAGCAGGAAGAGGTCCCTGTCAATCAGGAGGAGGGACTGAGGGTCCCCTGTGGATGCAGAGCGCCCAGGACCTCCCGCATCCTCCCTTCCTCTCAGGTCCCCTCTCCAAGGAGCAGCGCAGACCCGAGTACAGACACAGCGGCCTCCAGAGCATTTTCAAACAAAATTATCTTTATTCATAACAGACCCACAATGCCCCAAAGGTGCTACTTCTACCCCCACCCCAGACCCACCCCCACCCTAATGGTCCTGCCCTCCCTCCTACCCCCCCCCAAGGCCCACCCCCACCCTAATGGTCCTGTCCTCCCTCCTACCCCCACCCAAGCCCACCCCCACCTTAAGGGTCCTGCCCTCCCTCCTACCCCCACCCCAGGCCCACCCCCACCCTAATGGTCCTGTCCTCCCTCCTACCCCCTCCCCATACCCACCCCTGCCCTAAGGGTCCCGCCCTCCCTCCTGCCTCCCACCCTCCCATGTCAGTGGAGCAGCAGGATCAGCCCTGCGATGAGAAGGAGCCCTTGGCTCCTCTGGGGGACAGCCAGGCCCCATGCAGCCTGGGCCCCTCGGGGCGCTGGCAGTGGGGGGCACACCCCTCTGCTCCATCCTGGCTGCAGTGCCGCTTCCTCCCACTCCCTGGGTCAGACGGGTCACACCTCCTCTTGCGAGGCTGTGAGGAGGGCACCAGCCCCAGAGCCAGTGCTGGCCGCCCACAGACCCCGAGGTCGGCCCCTGGGCGCGGGGTCTTCTCAGCATGGACGGGGCCTCCCCCCAGAGCCCGCTTCTGAGACTTGGACGCTGCAGGTGCAGCTCGGCTGAGGCCTCGTCTCTGAAGGGACTGGGACTGGGCCGCACCCCGGGACCCCCTACCTCCAGGGCAGGCCAGGCCCGAGGCGGGGACAGGACTCAGAGAGAGCGCGCAGGGCAGCAGGCGGCCGGGAGAGGCCCAGAGGAAGGCCAGGCTGCGGAGGTCCTCGTCCTCCTCACGGGGCCTGTCAGATGGCCCGCGAGTCTCCCTGACAGGAGAGGCCTCTCTGGGGACGCAGGCCTCCCTGGGGCCCAGTGCACAGTCAGCAGGCCCGTGGCCCTGGGGAGCAGAGCGGGGGCATCGAGGCCAGAGTGGTGGGTGCTCCTGACGCCCCACAGAGACAGCAAAGTCCTGGGGCCTGGGCCGGTGGGCGCCTGCTGGGCCGCGCCTTTGCTGGTCCTTGAAGTCGGTCTCTGGTGGGCAGGCTTTGTCACTGACCCTCAGCTGGGGGCCACGGTCACGCCTCTGGGCATCTTGGCTGGTCGCAGACTCAGAAGGACTTGAGCCCGACAGGGGAGCACCATGACTCGGGGGTGCCTGCACGCCCCCCTCCTTGGAGGCCAGGAGTCCGTTGTCTACCAGCTGGGAGGAAGAAGGGACAGTGACTGGCGCTGCTCACGTGTGTGAGGAGGAGGAGCGTGGGTGATGGGACAATGGCACTGGGGAGAGGAGGGGAGGTGACACCATGACTGGAATCCACCACAGTCATGTGTCTCTCCTCTGTCCCCTGTGCCATATTCCCAGCTTTGTGGCCCCTCCCCTTCTGGGCTCCCACCCCCTCTCTCTGTAGCCCTCTCCTTTCTGTTGTCCTGCCCTGCTCCCACCCAGGGCTGGCCCCTCGGCATGCGGTGCCTGCAGGCAGGGGTGGCGTGGACACAGGCATGTGCGTCCTGATTCTGGGCTGCTCCCTGCCCTGGTTTACCTGGGTGTGCCCTTCCTGGCTCCCTGGGGTCCCCCATCCTTGATCTACCTCCCTCCCTCCTTCCCTGACTCACTAGGGCATGTCCCTCCTCTAACTCCCCTGGGGTTCCTCGGTGCTATGGCTCACTTGGGAACCCCCTCCCATCTCCCTAATGTCCACCCTCCCCTGGCTCACCTGGGCAGCAGTCAGCCCTTCTTCCTGCTCCAACTCCTCAGCGAGGGCCAAGGGATCCTGCTGTGTGTCTGGGGAAATTATTTGTTCCATGAATTGGAAGTCAATGACCTCCTCCACCTGGGACAGAAGGAAGCGGCTGTGAGCCCCTTGGCAAGGAGCAAACTGGGAGTCAGCGGGGCCTGGAGCACAAGTGGAAAGCCAAGACCCACCCGGCCTCCTGCTCAGGTGGGTGTTTTACTCCATCATGGTCTTCAGGTGCACACACGCACGCACACACACACACACACATACACACACGGGCACACCCACATGAACACACCACACACACCACGCACACACAAAGCGCTCACATGCACACAGACACACACACTCTCACGTGCCCAGCTCAGGAACAAAGAGCAGAGCCCAATCCCATCAGCCTGGAAGAACCCAGGCCTGGGTGCTGCAGCGCCACCCTCTGGGATCTTATAGACCCGGAGCTGCCAGCCAGCCCACCTGGGTGACAAAGTCTTCCTGGGAGCACAGCTGGTCCAGGTAGCTCAGGAGATCTTCATCCTGCAGCCACTCCATTTCTTCATCTTCCCATCCTCCACCTGGCGCCCCCATGGGCAGCTCATCCATGATGTCCATGTCCTCCTGCTCGGCCTCAAGGGGGATCCCATTGTGGGACTCGGTCTCCCGGGGCAGCAGGGCTGTGTGGGCGCACTGGGCGCTGGGTACAGCCTTCCTGGTAGTGCGCGCTGGGCAGAGAGGGAAGAGGAGGGAGCGTGAGGGGATAAAGCTCCCACCTCCAGGGCATGCGATGCTGAGGGCAGTGTTTGGGGCATTAATATGGGTGCGGCTGGGTCGGGCCACCTGAAGCCTGTGACTATGTGAGGGGAGAGGCCAGAGGGGAGCACCCAAGAGAGTCATGTGTGAGGACGTGTGGAGCCACTGAATCTCCAAGGGGCCCGCAGCCAGCCCACTTCTCAGCCGACTTCATGTGGGGCCTTTGACAGGGAGCGGGGAGAGGGGATGAGAAAGTGGACCAGGTCCAGACCCCATTCAGACAAAGGGCCGCTGAGGCCCAACTCTCAGGGCTGTTTCCCTTGAAAGACCAAAGCCCCCCTGAAGGCGAAGGGGCCCTGTGGGTGGGACAGTGGCCTGCCCTAGGCCCTGTTGCCTCTGGCCATGGGCTCCAGTGGGAACGTGCTGGCCTACCTGGCTGCCCGCCCTTCACAGGGGCTGGGGGCCCCCGAGGATCAGGTCTCGGTGGGGCAGGAGGGGGCTGGGTCTGCGCCCCCTTCTTCAACTGCAACTTCTCAAACTGCATCTGCTCCTTCGCCTCAAACTCCATGAACCTGGGGGTGAGGGGGGACAGCTGTGCTGAGAAGGAGGCCCCAGAAAGGCAGCAGCGGGTGGGGGGATGGGAGAGCCAGGGCCTTGGGGCTGTCAGGGCCCGGACACTGGGGAGGCAGGAGGCTGGCTGAGCACACTCCTGCACAGCCCCTCTGGCTGGAGTCTGCCCACGGGGCGGGCACCTCCCCCAGCCTGTCCTGAGCCTCCATGTCCAGCCCAGGATGGGTCAGGGTCAGAGGAGGGGGGAGCTCCCTGGGAGGTGGGACAGAAGCACCCACGCTCTGAAGCTGAGGGAGAGGCTTCCCCAGGAGAGAAGGGCCTCTGGACTGCAGGGACCCCGTGCTGACTGACACCCTCCCACCACCCTCCTCTCTGATGAGACCTCACAGCTGGACCCTGCCCCGCAGTCAGCCCTCCCCACCCCCACCCCCAGCTGTGGGGACCAAGGACCCTGACTCACTTTTCTGCCATCTCAGAATAGACCCTCCGGTCAAAGCTGCTCTTGTGCTGCCATTCCTGCATGGCCTGCTCTATTCCCTCCTCCAGCGTCATGGTGGGCCTCAGGCGGGACAGGGACCGGAGCGCTGGCCTGTAATGCCTCAGGGTCAGTCATGGCTGCAGCCTGGCCTCCACCCGCCTGCCCACCCCAGCTCAGTGGCGCCAGGTTCCCACCACCACCCAGCAGGACCTAAAGCTCCAGGTGCGCCCCCTGCCCTGCCCAGTGCACTCACATGAGGAAGCAGCAAAGAGCTCCCGCATCAGGACTCTGGGGAAGGTGCTCCCGGGCCAGGGCCTTGAAGCACTGCCAACGACGGAAGTTCTCATACACACTCTTGGGGTTACAGGCATCATCCAGCGAGGCCTTGGACTGGGAGCTGGCCAGGCTACCCACCCTGGAAGCCCCGTGTGGCCGTGGTCCAGGGTCCACTCGGGGGACGATAGGGGCCAGCTGGGCAGCTGGTGGTGGAGCTTGAGGAGGAAGGCCGGGACACCAGCCTCCATCGCCGGCCTGGGTGCCCCCAAAAGCCAAGGGGGGCATAATCGCCTCCACCGCAGTGGCTTCCAAGAAGAGGGGTGCAGGACACGCAGCACCCCCACAGATGACCCCTGGAGCACTCCCGTTGAGGGAGGCCTGAGTCAGGACAATGGTCTGAGTCTGGGAGGGCTGTGGTCGTCCCCCTTCTGACCTGGCCTGGTCCATGATGTTACAAGCCCCAGGCCCAACGGGGCCTTGACCAGCACCTCCTGCCACCAGAGGTGTCCTGGGCAAAGCGGGCAGCACCAGGGGGTGGCCAGAAGGAAATGACGGGGTCCTGAGGGGCGGCAGGTGCTGCTCCCAAGGTGGCCGGTGTGCGGGGCCAGTAGTGGGCAGGGGAAAGGGCTGTGCCCTGAAAGGAGTCACGGAGGCACCGGGCTTCAGGGTCACATCTGCTCCCAGCGCTGCAGATGCTGTTGAGAGAAAGGAAAGGGTGAAGGGAGGAGGAGAACCAGCAAACAGCACTGAGGCGCTCTGGGCCCCTGTAGCCACTGGGGAATCAGAGCAGTGAGTCTCCCAGGGGAGGGCCATTGGGATGGGCAAACTGCGGAGGTGGCAAATGTCCTCAGGTCATTGTCACGCTCTGACCTCCAGTTGGGAATTACTCCACTGGAGAGCTTGCTCCCCAGCGCCAAGGCTCCCTGACCACTGTCTGCGAGAAGAAACGGCCCCAGCCAGCGCTGACCCTGAGAGCCGCCCTAAGGATTCCCTGGCACCGACCCTGCCAGCCTCAGGGCATGGCCCTGGGCAGCAGTCAGCTCTGGGGGAAATGACCCCAGGCAGACCCACTCCTGTAGTGACCTTCTCTAAGGTAAGTTCTAGGCACCCAAAGGGCCTCTGAGAACAGGCCGTGTCTGAAATATCAGGGCCCCATCTGCTCCTCAGTCTTCCCTTTTCTCAATAAATCACCCCCGTTCTGTCCTGGGCTTGCACAACAACACAGAAACGCTTGAGTAATGTCTTTCCACAAGAAGGCACAGGGACCCTGATATGACCCTTGAACGCACTGACCAGCATGCACATGTGTGTCAGAACCAACAGTGAACACTCAACACAGGCCAGGTCCTGCCACTCGGCCCCAGCACTCAGACTAATGGCCCCTCAGGAGCTTGTCATTTCACAGCCAGCAATGGCTGCAAAGGGTTAGAGAAGGGTCACGGAATGCGGCAAAGTGGGGCTGTCAGTAGGGGTTTCCAGAAACTTCCATAGCTGCTGTCCTGTTAGATGGGTGGTGGGACTGCAGACTGTGTGAGGTCCTTCCCCTTCCAGCTCCCAATAGTGGGAAGTGAAGGCCAGTAGGAAGCAGGTGTGAGCAGGTGACAGTGGGACACAGTTGCCTGAACATATCTCCGCTCAGAGGAACTCGAGCAGACCTAGTCCAGGAGAGCAGGCTACACACTGCGTGCCCTAATTCCTCAGGACAGGCAGCCTCGGACATTTACTACTGACACAGGCCATGGTCTTCCTGCCCCTGTGCACTCCCCTTACCCCTTTAAAAAGGGAATCCGCCTTCACAGACGTTCCAGGGACACCACCCATGCTCCACATCTGTTTTCTGTCCCTGAAGCAGGGACGTGGACTATGAGCAAACCCCGCATCTCAAAGGTGAAGGGCAGGGCAGAGGGTGCGCCATGAGATAACAGGACAAGAGGAAGTTGGTCTGAAGACCTGGGTGGCCACAGGGGGAAAGATTCGGGACAGCTCAGGGAACCGGGCCCTCTCTTGGTGGAAGTTACCCGGCCGCCCTGCCCCTGTGGAATCCAAGCCAACAAGCAGCTTCCTGGGCTGAGGAGGAGTGAGCTCTGGGCCAGAAGCAGGGGAGAAGCTCTGGGCTGCAGCAGTTGGAGGACCTTCCAGCCCAGCCCTCAGGGGGGACATTTCATTGTGGGCTTGGCCACAGGCAGCCCCACTGGACAGCTTTCTGGCTAAACCCTCCCATGGCCCCCATTAGCTCTAGTGAACTCAGGTCAAGTCCCTTAGAAAGATACTGCGGGGCAAGCTCCAGGTGCCCCAAGAACAGCACACAGGACTAGGCTTTCCCGTGACCACCCTGTGCCACCCCCACGACATCGCCCACTACTCCCCACACACACGTGGGAGTGGCTTGTCTCCCCTCTGGGAAGAACCCACGTGCCTGCTGCCGTCCTTTCTCCACACCCAGGCATTTCCCTGAGCCACCCTGACCCACCTCTAGGAGCCCTCCTGCCAGTGCCCTCACAGGTTCCCATGGGCTCCCAGCCTCCCAGGTGACAGGTGCTTTGAGGTCCAGTGCTCTCTCCCTCCCCTACTTCAGTCAACCGTGTTTCCCCAGTGTCACAGTTTAACCCCAAGTTTTGAGGGACATCTCGGTGTTTAAAACATCCCCCCCTCCAATCTATAGTCTTACCTCCTACTGAAGCCATCCCCGCAGGCTCATTCACCGACCACCGCTGCCTAGTAGCCTCCACAATGAGAAAAGTCAAGTCGAGAATCCAGAGACTGACCTGCTCCAACAGCTGCTCAGCATCCAGTGGAGGGAAGGTTTGGGTTTAAACTGTAGAATGTAGGGCTCCAGACATTCTGCAGCGGGGGAGGGGCCGAGGACCAATGGGCTGGGGTGGGGGCGGGGGGGCATTCCATGGAGGGCTCTGATAGGTAGGCCAGAACCAGCAGTTCCTTTCAAATTTAAAGTCACAAATTTAAAGACACACTAGCAGTAATGACCTTCTCTAAGTTCTAGGCACCCAAAGTCCCCTGATGTGCCCTTTCTTTCAGTTCTTGATCCATCACCCTAGTTCTGGGTCCCTCAACCTGCTTCCTATCTGGTCTTGGTTGACTTCAACACAGACTACACTTTCTGAACAAAATTCAGAATAGGCAGCCTGAAGAAATAATGGGAACTTATGGCCACACGGAACCCAGTGTTTGAAATTAGGACTGACCCAGCAGAGGCAGCATGCTCGGTGGCTGTGTGCACATCATTCCTTAGGAAGCAGTCCTGTGGCCCCAAGTGCCGCCCAGTGCTGGGAGCCCTGCAGATGCAGCCGGCCCAGCCTTACAAACCATCCCCTTCGCTCCCGTCCATCAGGGCAAGACCAGAAATCACTACGTTTTGTTTCTCAGAGTTTTATGTTGTTCACTGTCTAACTGTTTACCTTTTGAGTGATTTTAATGTTTTAAACAAGTAATGCCTTTGCATAGTTCACATACTGTGCAAAATGGAAAATGTAGTGAGGAGTCTTCCTCCTGCCTCCTTTCCCTCTTGCAAATGACCGGAAAGATGATGCTATAATTTCATTTTCTTTGGAAAATATGACAAACTCAAGTCAGTAAATTGATTCTGCTACTATATATATGTTCTATTGCCAACTGAAATTCTGCAATATAATACAAAATAGGAGGGCGGGCAGGGTGACTTTGTTCTCATGCTACCTGCCATGTCAACGGAATTTGGCCCAGACAATCATGTCTTGATCAATGTTAAAACAACAGTCTTGCAACGGAAACATCTGTGAAGCAACATTTATTGAAAACCTCCACGTACTGAATGAATACAGGAGGAACGGGGTCAGGGGCAAGTGTCTCTTAGAGTGTGTCCAGGTCTAAAGTTCTTTTTTTTTTTCTTTTTTTCCTTTTTTTCTTTTTTTTTTTAAAGTTCTTGCCCGGAATTGTTCAATGCAACGCCCGGACTTCTGGGAAGAAGGACCTACTTTCTAGAAACCACAGACCTGCAGTCCAAGGGCATGAAGGCACTGGCCCCTCCGAGGACAGTGCTTCAGGCCGGCCTCTCCCAAACTCCGTCCCGAGGGGCAGCCAAGTGCATGGACTGCACGTTTGCAACTTTAAAGTCGCAAGTGCTCCCTGCAACGGGCTGGGAGGTTCCTGGGAGGAGGACCTGCAGGAGGCCTCACAGGGCCCCTCCCTCCACTCCTTCCTCTCCTGCAGGGACAGCCTGGGCCCTTCCCAGGGTGCCTCGCGCCAGGGCGCACGAGCACGCCCACTGGGGGCGGGACTCTGTCCTGCACCTGCTCCCAGCGTCCGTTGGGGCGGTTGGCGCCCACAGGCATGCGCATGCGCTAACGGCAGGGCGGGTCCCCAACGGCCGCCCAGGCTGCACGCGGGGCCTGGCATGGCGGCCTCCGGAGTCCGTTAGGCAAACAGGCGCGCGCATGCGCTAACGGCAGGCGGTTACCCAACGGCCGCCCAGGCTGCACGCGGGGCCTGGCATGGCGGCCCCCGGAGTCCGTTAGGCAAACAGGGAGGTAAGGGGCGCGTGGCCTCCTCTCCCCTCAGGGGCCCCCTCTTCTCTGTGGTTCTCCCTGTGGGCTCTGTGCCCCGGGCCTGTGCTCAGCCCCCACAGCCTCACATATTTCTGTGTGTTTTCACCGGGAATTGACAGCCACTGGCCTTTGGGGGTCAGTGATGGGGGCCTACACGGCCCAGTGATGCCTGTGAGTCCAACTCGGGGCGTCGGTCTGTGTCCCCCGCTTTCTGAACACCGCGGCTCCCGGCAGTTCTTCCGCCTCTGACAGCGCCTCCGGTTCACGCCGTGTCTGCGGGCGGCTGTGGCCACGGGGCGGCCATGCCTGTGTGTGAACGTGCAGGCGGAGCGCTGGTTTTGGAGGGTGTGGAGGTGTATATGCCGGTGAACAGTAGTGTGTGTGCGGTTTGGTGTGGGGTGTGTGGCTGTGGGTTCTCCAAGATGGAAGAGTGAGTTCTGTGGGAATTTGGGAGGGGGTATGTATGCGCAGGTGTGTACGTGGCATGAAGTGTGTTTGGGACATACGTATGGGACACAGGTGTGCATGTTTGCAGGGCACGGGCTATTCGTGGGTCTGTTCGGGGCTTGTGGAGAGTGTGTGTGTGGAGTGTACTGTGTTCCAGGGCCGTGGCCGGGGAAGGATGTTTCTGGAGCTCCGTGTTTGTATTTTTCAGTCGGGCCCTAAGGCTCACATGTTTTGGGTACCGAGGGTGTGAGTATTTGAGGGAGAGATGGTTTCTGTGCTTATACAGGGGATGGAGGATGGTATCTATGTATGGGAGGTGTGTGATACGGTTATTTGTTAGTGTTTGTGGATGTGAGAGCTGACTCATTAGCTAGGGGTAATTTCGAATTTGGAAGTTGTTTTATATGTGGTTTCCTGGGGATATATCTACGTGTCTTGCCCAGGTATACTGGTCTGTGTTTATATCTATGACCAGGTGCATGAATTATCAGTTTGTTCATACGGTGTATGGGGTTCTTAGATGTACATAAAGTGTATTTCTTTGGAGAATACTAAAGTGTTTCTACATGTATTTGGTAGTAGTTAGCAAGCAGTGGTCTGTGTATTCAGAGTGATGCCAGAGAAAACAATGTGTATAGTGTGCTTTTGTTACATACTGAAGAGGCGAGGTGATGAGGTTGTATTCTGGAGAGGTGGCATAATGTATAGTGTTTGAGGGGTCTGTATATTCAGGGCTTGAGAATATTTGCAAGCGTGTGTGTTTCCATAGGTGTGTGGGAATAGTGTATGCATATTAGTGAGAGTTAAGGGATTGTCAGTGCTTTTGTGTTTTGCATGTATCCATCTGAGTGTGTGGGGTGTATATTCGTGAGTGGTTTGTGGGTGTGTGTATTTGGGATTCGTGAGTGTATCAGGAGGTTTAGGGTCCTCTTTGCATCTGTTCCAGAATGTAATGCTTGCAGAATTTGATGGTATTGCTTGTATGTGTCCTCTCAGTGTGTGTGAGGTGGACGTATATGCATTTGATAAGTAGAGGTTGTTTGTGACTGTGTATGTATTTGAGTTCCTAGAGCTTATGAATGGGGCTATGTGTTCTAGGGAATGTGAGAGTTCACTTGCGTGTTTGGAAACAGACTGTGTAGGTTGTGTGTGTTCAGGAATCATGGAATATGTGTATTTTAGGCCTGTGGGATTGCATATGGATCTTTATTTGGGTGACATATGAGGCAATTGTGTACATGATGGTTTTAGAGGGTCTGTTTGTGTAGGTATTCAGTGTGTACATCTGGGTGGCATGTTGGTTGCCCATGTTTGTATTCAGGCCCATGTTATGTGTGTATATATATAATTGTAGGTGTAGAATGTGAATATTCAAGGATGATGAGGGTTTTGTTTGTAACAGTTTAGGTAGTAAGAGGTGGTATATCTGTATATTCATGTGTGTTCATATATGTAAAATAATTTTTAAATATATCTGGGTGGGAGTGGAGGGTCGTAAGCAGGGTGTAAGTGGCTTGTGTGCACATACTCGTTTGACGGGATGGAGTGCACTGGAACTGGCTCATACTAACTTTGGGTGGTCAGTGGTGGATGTCCTTCTGGGCTCTGTGTTCAGTGACATCAGGTGGGTAGTTTGAAATTAGTCATGCTGGGAATATTTATAGCAGATACCACAAATGAAGTCTTTCCTGCATCCCCCTGAGAGTGAGCAGCATTCACCAGCCCCCATTTGTGTGTGTGTCTGGATGCATGTGTGTGTGAAGCAGGGATATTCAGGCATCAGTGGGCATATGTATGGGAGGCTCTATGTGAATTGGAAATGAGGCATCTGGGGCTGCAGGCCTTGCATAGACCCTGGTCAATCTGAATCATTATGTTGCTCTTAGTCAGGTCAGCCCATTCTTTAGGGCCAAAGAATCCCATAAATGTTGGTGATTTCTGGCCCCTCTTCCTACAGATGGATTGGGGGTGTCTGTTCTTTAGGCAGGTGGACATTTATTTATTCTTTAGCATTTGTATGGTCCTGGCATCTGGGGCCCTAGATAGGTGGGCCTGGTAGACAGATAGCCGTGCAGAACAGAACCTTTACAGGTGTACTGCTGGCCTGACAGGCAGTAGTCAGAAAGATGGGGGGCGGGGGGTGCTTCCTGGACAGAGGTCAGATGGCCAAGTGTTCCCCCAGGCAAACTCCCTAAGAATCATCTGGGCAGGCACTGGTGTTACTGACTCTTCTGGGATAAGGTGGATGGCAAGGACACCCTTTCACACGGGGCCAGGTGGTGAAAGTCTACAGAGCCTAGTGTCCCTGAGACCATCTGCCCCAGGGTGGTGGGTTGTGTTGGGTATCAGGTTTGTCAATGGTATCGCTAGTTCTTAACCCACCTATCTCGGGAAACCTTAATCTATTGGGATAGGAAGGACTTTAGGGGTCAGTGAAGTGGCAGGGATGGAGGTGGGGAGGCATTGGGCCTGAGAAGGACTGAGGGTTAAGACTGGAGAGACTGGGGTGTGTTACTCTGATGAGATATTCTCTGACATTCCCAAACCGTTAGACAGGCTCTCCTTTGTTTTCTGAAGGCTCGTGATGTTTCTGGCACTGACATGAAGCTCATCTCTGCCTCGCATTTTTGTTTGTTTTTAATATATTTTATTGATTTTTTATGGAGAGGGATAGAGAGTTAGAAACATCAATGCGAGAGAAACATTGATCAGCTGCCTCCTGCACACTCCCCACTAGGGATGTGCCCGCAACCAAGGCACATGCCCTTGACCGGAATCGAACCTGGGACCCTTCAGTCCCCAGGCCGACGCTCTATCCACTGAGCCAAACCGGTTAGGGCTCCGCCTCACGTTTTACTGAGAGGATGGCGTGACCCTCTTTTCTCTATTCCATGTTTACCTGTACACTCACCAGAGGGAACCACATGATCAATGTAGCCACCAGCTGACCCCACAGCTGCCTCCTGGCTCCCTTAGTTCCACCGGAGGATTTCTGGGCCTTCCTTCCTTATGGTGAGTCTCCTTCTGGCCTTTTCTCTCTCAAGGTGAATCCTCCTGCCAACAGAATGTGCCAGCCTCACTTGCTTGAATGCCCCAATAACTGCTTCTCTTAATACAAGCAGATTTCTAGTGACTCTCAATGCCCCCTTCATAACCTATCCCCAATAAAATGACAGTGTGTTGCACTGATCATATTGTGTGTTGTTGGTGGAATGGAGCTGTGCTTACTTTTACTAGTTTACTAGTATTTTAAAACATTTTATATTATTTTATTTTGGGGGGGTTATATATAGAAGTTTTATTTGGTTCTTTTTACATTTTCTATTTCTTTTATTATACTTAGGTTTTTATTTAAATTCTCTCTCTCTCTCTCTCTCATTGCCTAAAGTTTTACATATGTCTCGTTTTTCCCCAATTGACACCCCACCCTCCCCCCGCAGCCATTCCCACCCCGGGCAAGCCCCTGCCGCCCCAGTGTCTGTGTTCATTGGTTATGCTAATATGCATGCATACAAGTCCTTTGGTTGCTCTCTAACCCCCTCTCCCTACCATTTGTCTCTGGATCTATTCTTGTTCATCAAATTATGTTGATCATTATATCCCACATATGAGTGAGATCATGTGATATTTATCTTTCTTCGACTGGCTTATTTCTCTTAGCATAATGCTCTCCAGTTCCATCCATGCTGTTGCAAATGGTAAGAGTTCCTTCTTTTTCATAGAGGCATAGTATTCCATTGTGTAGATGTACAAGTTTTTTAATTCACTCATCTGCTGATGGGCACTTAGACTGTTCCAAAACTTAGCTATTGTAAATTGTGCTGCTCTGAACATAAGGGTACATATATCCTTTCTGATTGGTGTTTTAGGATTCTTAGGATATAGTCCTAGAAGTGGGATTACTGGGTCAAATGGGAGTTCCATTTATAACTTTTTGAGGAAACTCCATACTGACTTTTACAGTGGCTGCACCAGTCTGCATTCCCACCAGCAGTACACCAGTGTTCCTTTTTCTCCACATCCTCTCCAGCACTTGTCGTTTGTTGATTTGTCGATGATAGCCAAGCCATTCTGACAGGTGTGAGATGGTATCTCATTGTTGTTTTGATTTGCATCTCTGGGATGATTAGTGACTTTGAGCATGTTTTCATATGTCTCTGGGTCTTCTGTATGTCCTCTTTCTAAAAGTGTCTATTTAGATCCTTTGCCCCATTTTTTGATTGGATACTTTATCTTCCTTTTGTTAAGTTGTATGAGTTCTCAGTAAATTTTGCAGATTAACCCCTTATCGGAAATATCATTGGCAAATATGTTCTTCCATGCAGTGGGCTTTCTTGTGTTTTGTTGATGGTTTCTTTGTGCAGAAGCTTTTTATTTGGATGTAGTCCCATTTGTTTATTTTCTCCTTAGTCTCCATTGCCCTAAGAGCTGTGTCTATAAAGATATCGCTATGACATATGTCTGCTATATTGCTGCCTAAGAAGTCTTGTAGGATTTTTATGGTTTCCTGTCTTACATTTAAGTCCTTACATTTAACTCCAGCTATTGAAAAAAAATCCGCATTATTAACCGGTACACCTAAGTATTTTAAAACATTTTGTATTTTAAATAAAAATGCAGTATAATGTGTATATAAGGTAGATGTTCTTGGGCTTGTTTGTTGAATTTCCTTGGTTTGGTTCTGAAATGGGAAGGTATGGCTGCTGAGTTTTAGAGGGGAGGAGCAGGAGTATCTCATTATCTTGAATCAGCACTGAAAATCTCCCACCAGGTAGAATGAATGGGGTTGGACAGAACTGGTTTTTCAGGGCCCAATATTTTTTTGGAGTGTATTTCCTTCCCCATCTCTCCTTGGACAGAAGGAATCCTCTGCTCTTTAAAACAAACAAACAAAAAAACCTTAAAGATTTTTATTACAGTTTCCATACAATATTGTATTCATTTTAGGTGCACAACATAGTGATTAGACATTTATATATCTTACAAAGTGATCACCCCAGAAAGTCTAGTACCCATTTGACACCATAGGTATTTTTACAATATTATTGACTTACTAGAGGCCTGTCCTTTGGCCTCGGCCTGGAGATTAGTGGACCTCCGCGCCACCACAGCCCGGCCTTACCCACCAGCTCGTGGGGCTCCAGCCCGCTGTCCAGTCAATCCCACACAGCATGGAGTAGTGTGCGAAGTGGCAGGCAGCCGCAGCCGGGGAGGAGCCCAAGCCTGGACTGAGCATCGTGCTGCTCCTGCTCATCCTGGCCCGCTTGGGGAGTGTCTGTGGGAGAAGCTCATGGCAGTTGCGCTCGCCAGCCATGAGCCCCGCGTCTGGTGGCCATCTGTCAGCTGAGCAGCACTCCTGCTGTGGGAGCGCACTGACCACCAGGGGGCAGCTCCTGTATTGAGCGTCTGCCCCCTGGTTGTCAGTGTGCATCATAGTGACTGGTCAAAGGGCCGACCGGTTGTCCAGTCATCTGGTTGCTTAGGCTTTTATATATATATATATATATATATATAGGTGCTGTACTTTACCCCGTACATCCCTGTGACTGTTTTTATAACTGGCAATTTGTAAATATTAATCCCTTCCCCTTTTCACCCATCCGTCCAACCTCCCTCCTATCTGGCAACCATCAAAATGTTCTCTGTACTTATGAGTTTGTTTCTGTTTTGTTTGTTCATTTGTTTTGTTCTTTAGATTCCACATGTAAGTGAAATCATACTTGTCTTTCTCTGATTTATTTCACTTAGCATAATTTCCATTCTTGTTGTTGGAAATGGCAAGATTTCATTCTTTCTTTTGGTTAAGTAATATTTGATTGTATATTGTATCAAACCTTCTTTATCCATTTGTCTATCCGATGGACACTTAGGTTTCTTCCATATCTTGGCTATTGTAAATAATGCTGCAAAGAATTTGGGATGCATATGTCATTTTGATTTAGTGTTTTGTGTTACTTTGGATAAATACCTAGAAGTGGAATTGCTGAATACTTCTTTGTCTCTTATTATAGCCTTTGATTTAAAGTCTATTTTTTCTGATATATGTATTGCTAACCCAGCTTTTTTAAATTGCCATTTGCATGAACTGTCATTTGGTGGTGATGAACTCCTTCAGCTTTTTCTTTTCTGAAAAGCTCCATATCTCTCCTTCTATTCTAAGTGATAGTCTTTCTGAGTACAGTAATCTTGATTGTAGGTCCTTGCTTTTTATCACTTTGAATTTTAATCCCTCTGACCTACAAAGTTTCTCTTGAGAAATCAAATTATTACAGGAGCTCTGTTGTAGGTAACTACTGCTTTTCTCTTGCTGATTTTCAGATTCTTTGTCTTTAACTTTTATAATTTTACTTCTGATGTGTCTTGGTATGGACCTCTTTGTGTTCTTCTTGTTTGGGACCCTCTGTGCTTCATGGACTTGTATGTCTATTTCCTTTACCAGGTTAGGGAAGTTTCCCATCCTTATTTCTGCAAATAGGTTTTTAATCCCTTGCACTCTCTCTTCTTCTGATACCACTGTGATGTGAACATTGTTACACTTGATGTTGTTCCAGAGGTCCCTTAAACTATCCTCATTTTTTTAAACTTATTTTTCTTATTGTTCTAATTGGGTGTTTTTAGCTACCTTGTCTTCCAAATTGCTGATTTGATCCTCTGCTACTTCTAATCTACTGTTGATTCACTCTAATATATTCTTCATTTCTGACTGATTCTTTTTTCTATCTCCATTTTTATGTTCCCTTTCTCTTTGTTAATGTTCTGAGTTTATCTATTCTTCCCTGAGTTCACTGAGCATCCTAATAAACAGTGTTTTGAATTCTTCATCTGGTAGATTGCTTGCCTCTGTTTTGTTGAGTTTTTTCTCTAGAGTTTTTTCCTGTTGTTGTTGTGTGTGTGTGTTTTTTACGGGGCGGCATATTTCTTTGTATCCTCATTTTGGCTGCCTCTCTGTATGTGCTTCTATGTATTCAGTAGATCTGTTCCATCTCCTGGTCTTGGTAGATTGGTCCTATGTAGCAAGTGTCCTGTGGGGCCCAGTGGTAGAGTCTCTCAGGTTACCTCTTTCAGGTGCTCTAGGCATGTCCCTTTTGTGGATTGTGTGTGCTCTCCTATTATAGGTGAGCCTTGATTGTTGTTGACATGTCAGTGGAAGGGATTGATTAGCTGTGAGGTTTGGCTGTGACTATAGCAGACAAGCTGTCATGCAGGGGCTGGCCCCACAAAGCAGGATTTGGTTTAGTGAGGCTCTGGTGCCTACTGAGTCTGGGTCTGTCATTTGGGGAAGTGTTAAGGTGGTGCTCTGGTGTGGTCTAAAGCCGCTGGCAGGTCTGGGGACATCTGAGAGGGGCTGTGGTGCAGGCCAAGTTCATCTGCTGCTTGTGTCCAGCCTGGGGCTACCTGATAGCTACAAAATGATCTGTAGATGATTGCCCTTGTGCTGGGCTTGGAGACACCTGGGAGATGCTAAGCTGAGAACTAAGGCTGGCTGCTAGTACTGTGACTGTTAGCATGTGTATGGAGCATGCCGAGGACAGATGCTACTTGTTTGGGGTTTGGAACCTTTGAGGGAATTTAGGAGAGTCCACAGTGTAAACCGAGAAAAGCCATTTGTATCACTAAACCACTGGAAGTAATTTGGGTGGGCCCCTAATTTGGTGGGACAGGGTTTTAGGCAACCATACGGGCAGGGTGAACGGGGTTAGCCAGGTTGATGGAGACCCAGACTTTGTGCTCACCTGCACCTGCAGGCTGGGAGGGGGGCAGGCTCAACAAAGGAATAACATTGCCTGTTAGCATTTTTGTCTCAGAAAGAGCAGCCCCTCCAGCCCTCATCCTAAAGCCCAACAATTCAGTTTTTTTCCAGATGGTTCTGACACTTTTCAAGCTGTTGCCTTAGTGCTGGAGTGCAAAGTGTGTGAGTGCATTAGCAAGGAAGTCTGTGCATGGGCCCTTTAAGAGGAACGTCAGGGACTCTAACAGTCCTTTGTCTCACTCAGCCACAATCTTTATTGGGTTCATAGCCAAAAGTTATGGGGACTTCCTTTCCCTTTCACAGGAACCCTGGGCTGGGGAGTTCAGTGTGAGCCTGAGACAGTTGCTCCTCTTGGGGAACCTTTACAATGGAGTTATACCTGCCAATTCTTTTTTATATCTATAATAATAAAAGCATACTATGCTAATTAGACTGGAGGTCCTTCCGAGTGTCTTTCTGGACGATCTTACAGATGAAGCCAGGGCTGGAAGGGAAGCCCGGGTCCTGGGTGCCTGCCAGTGGCCAGGGGGAAGCCCAGGTCCCAGGTGCTAGAGGGAAGCCAGTGCCAGCATCTGGGGGAAGGAAGGCCTACTCTTGCATGAATTTCGTGCATCGGGCCTCTAGTTTTATTATAATTTTTTTTATTGTTGATATTATTACAGATATCCCCCATTTTTCCTCCCTTTGCCAACTTCCACACAGCCCCAGGCCCTCCCTCCCATGGCCTACATCACACTGTTCTCTGTGTCTGTGGGCTATGCATTTGTTCTTTGGCTAATATCTTCACTGTTCTTTCAGCCTCCACCACAGCTTCCCCCGCACCCCCACTCTCTGACATTTGTCAGTATGTTCCATGTATTTATTCTTCTGGTTCTATTTTGTTTGTCAGTATATTTTGTTCATTAGATTCCACATATTAGTGAGATCATATGATACTAGTATTTCTCTGACTTATTTTGCTTAGCCTAATAGTCACCAGGTCCATTCATGCTGTCCCAAAAGGTAAGAGATCCTTCTTTTCTATGCTGCATAGTATGCCATTGTGTAAATGTGCCACAGCCTTTTTTTCCCCCTTGTGTTTTAATTTAAATTCTTTATTGTTGAAAGTGTTACATATGTCTCCTTTTCCCCCCATTGACCTCTCCCCAGCTTCTCCCACCCCCAGCACATGTCCTCGCCCCCTACTGTCTGTGTCTATTGGTTTTGCTTATATGCATGCATACAAGTCCTTTGGTTGATCTCTTACCCCTGCCCCCCACCCTCCCTTACCTTCCCTCTGAGGTCTGTCAGTCTGTTCCATGCTTCTATGTTTCTGGATCTATTTTTGTTCATTACTTTATATTGATCATTATAGTCCACAAATGAGTAGATCATGTGGTATTTATCTTTCTCCAACTGGCTTATTTCGCTTGGCATAATGCCCCCTAGGTCCATCCATGCTTCTGCAGATGATAAGAGTTCTTTATTTTTTTATACCAGTGGAGTAATCCATTGTGTAAATATACCACAGTTTTTTAATCCGCTCAGCTGCTGGTGGGCTCTTAGGCTGTTTCCAAGTCTTAGCTATTGTAAATTGTGCTGCTATGAACAATAGGGGTGCATATATTCTTTCTGATTGGTGTTTCTGATTTCTTGGGATATAGTCCTAGAAGTGGGATTACTGGGTCAAATGGGAGTTCCATATTTAATTTTTTGAGGAAACTCCATACTCTTTTCCATAATGGCTGCACCAATCTGCATTCCCACCAGCAGTGTATGAAGGTTCCTTTTTTTTTTAATTAAATTTTTATTGTTCAGATTACATTTGTTCCTCTACCCCCCCCCCCATAACTCCCCTCCTTCCAGTTCCCGCCCCACCCTCCGCCCTCACTCCCCACCCACTGTCCTCATCCATAGGTGCACGATTTTTGTCCAGTCTCTTCCCGAATCTCCCATTCCCCTTTCCCCCCCAAGAATAGTCAGTCCATTCCCTTTCTATGTCCCTGATTCATTATAATCACCAGTTCATTCTGTACATCAGATTATTTATTCACTTGATTCTTAGATTCACTTGTTGATAGATGCATGTTTGTTGTTCACAATTTGTATCTTTACCTTTTTCTTCTTCCTCTTCTTAAAGGATACCTTTCAGTATTTTGTGTAATACTGTTTAGTGGTGATGAACTCCTTTAGCTTTTCCTTATCTGTGAAGCTCTTTATCTGACCTTCAATTCTGAATGATAGCTTTGCTGGATAAAGTAATCTTGGTTGTAGGTTCTTGGTATTCAGCACTTTGAATATTTCTTGCCATTCCCTTCTGGCCTGCAAAGTTTCTGTTGAGAAATCAGCTGACAGTCATATGGGTATTCCCTTGTAGGTAATTGAGTCTCTTTCTCTTGCTGCTTTTAAGATTCTCTCTTTGTCTTTTGCTCTTGGCATTTTAATTATGATGTGTCTTGGTGTGGTCCTCTTTGGATTCCTTTTGTTTGGGGTTCTCTGCGCTTCTTGGACCTGTAAGTCCATTTCTTTCACCAGGTGGGGGAAGTTTTCTGCCATTATTTCTTCAAATAGGTTTTCAATATCTTGCTGTCTCTCATCTTCTGGCACTCCTATAATTCTGATATTAGTCCGCTTGAAGCTGTCCCAGAGGCTCCTTACACTATCTTCACACTTTCGGATTCTTTTTTCATTTTGCTTTTCCAGTTGGGTGTTTTTTGCTTCTTCGAATTTCAAATCTTTGGTTTGATTCTTGCCCTCCTCTGGTCTGCTATTGGGTATAATATTCTTTATTTCAGTCCGTGTATGCTTACTTTCTAATTTCTTTATCGTAGCATCGAGGGTCTCGTTAGTTTTCGTGAGGCTCTGCTCAAGTTTATAGCAAGCCCTCAAAATTGCGATTTTTAGCTCCATATCCTCCATTTCTGTCATGTTTTTTTGTCTCCGCATCTTTTATGCTTTCTTGGTGCACCCCCTTGTGGTCTTTGTGCGTGCGCAGTCTTGTTCTAGTTAAGCCTTAATTGTTGTAGTTAATACTAGAGGGATTTGACCACCAGGCCGACTGGCTGTGAGAATCAGCTGTGGGAAAACTTCTGTCCTCTGGGGAGGTGCTAATCTAGCCTTTGCCTGAGGCGATCGGCAAATGGCTCTGCGCAGGGCTTGGGCGGGGTGGGATCAACAGGGCGGGGGGAGGGAGCAGCTATGGCTGCTCTCAGTCCGTCCCCAGGGGCTCTGCCTCTTTGTCCCAGCAACCGCTGCAAACCTCGGAGGGACCGTAGCCAGACAGTCCCGCTTCTCCCATTTGAGTCTGGGTCCCTAGAGACTCGCTCGGATCTGTAGCCCAGAGTCTGAGACTCCCTCCTGGTTGAAAACGACAACCGCGCCCTCAGCCACCAGCCCGCTTTGCGCGCGCACCACCGTACCTTTAAATTTTCCACACTGTGCCTCCTCTGAGCCTCGTAATGCTGTTGTTTTTCCTTCTAGTTGAAGAGTCTCTCCTCAGCCAGCCTTCCTGTGGTTCTGGTTGATGTCCGTTCCGTCTTTTAGTTGTATTTTTGAAGTGGTTGTTTACGGCAGCAGTCTCCGGTGTTTACCTATGCCGCCATCTTCGATTCTCTCGTATGAAGGTTCCTTTATCTTCACATCCTCGGTAGCACTTGTCGGTAGCACTTGTCATTTGTTGATTTGTTGATGGTGGCCATTCTGAAAGGTGTGAGATGGTACCTCATTGTCATTTTGATTTGCATCTCTCAGATGATTAGAGACTTGGAGCATGTTTTCATAGGCTCTGGGCCTTCTGTATGTCCTCTTTTGAAAAGTGTCTATTTAGGTCCTTTGCCATCTTTTAAATTGGATTGTTTGTCATCCTTTTGTTAAGTTGTATTAGTTCCCTATAAATTTTGAAGATTAAACCCTTATCAGATGTAACATTGGCAAATATGTTCTTCCATGCAGTGGGCTCTCTTGTTGTTTTGTTGATAGTTTCTTTTGCTGTGCAGAAGCTTTTTATTTGATGTAGTCCCATTTGTTTATTTTTTCCTTAGTTTTTATTGTCCTAGGACAGTGGTGGCAAACTGCGGCTTGCGAGCCACATGTGGCTTTTTGGTCCCTTGAGCGTGGCTTTTCCACAAAATACCAACTTCTGCGCACGGGCTATGAAGTTTCAATCACACTGTACGTGCGTGCCCACATGAGGTATTTTGTGGAAGAGCCACACTCAAGGGGCCAAAGAGCCGTATGTGGCTCACGAGCCGCAGTTTGCCGACCACTGTCCTAGGAGATGTATCGGTAAAGATATTGCCTAATAAAGATATTGTCTAACAGTTTACTGCCTATGGATTCTTCTAAGGCTTTTATGGTTTCCCGTCTTATATTTAAGTCTTTTATCCATTTCAAGTTTATTTTTGTGTATGGTGTAAGTTGGTGGTCTAATTTCATTTTTTTGCATGTATCTGTCCAATTTTCCCAACACCGTTTATTAAAGAGACTGTCTTTACTCCACTGTATGCTCTTGCCTCCTTTGTCAAATATTAATTGAGCAAAATGGCTTGGGTTCTGGGTTCTCTGTTCTGTTCCATTGGTCTGTATGTCTGTTCTTGTGCCAGTACCAGGCGGTTTTGAAACAGTGGCTTTGTAATATAGCTTGATATCTGGTACTGTGATCCCTCCAACTTAGTTCTTTCTCAGGATTGTTGTGGCTATTCAGGGTCTTTTTTAATTCCATATAAATTTTTGGAGAGTTTTTCTAGGTCTTTGAAGTATGCCGTTTGTATTTTAATGAAGATTGCATTAAATTATAGGTTACTTTGGGTAGTATGGACAATTTAATGATGTTGATTATACCAATTCATGAACTTGGTGTATTCTTCCACTTGTTTATATCTTCTTCTGTCTTTTTTTCAACATCCTGTAGTTTTCTGAGTACATGTCTTTTACCTCCATAGTTAAATTTATTCCTAAGTATCTCAATTTGTTGTTGTTGCAATGGTTAAATGGACTTTTTTTTTTTTTTTTTTTTTTTTTTTTTTAGTTTCTCTTTCTGTGAATTCGTTGTTGGTATATAAAAAGGCCATAGATTTCTGGGTGTTAGCTTTGTATCCTGCTATGTTGCTGGATTCTTTTATTAAATCTAGTAGTTTTTTGATGGAGTCTTTAGGGTTTTCTATGTACAATATCACGTCATCTGTGAATAATGATAGTTTTACTTCTTCTTTTCCATTTTGGGTATCTTTTATTTCTTCTTCTTGACTGATTGCTATGGCTAGCACTTCCAATGCTATGTCGAACGGGAGTGGTGAAAGTGAGCATCCCTGTCTTGTTCCTGTTCTTAGGGGAAATGATTTTGGTATTTGCCCATTGAGTATGATGTTGGCTATAGGTTTTTCATAGGTTTGTTATTATGTTGAGGAATTATACCTTTATTCCAACTTTGCTGAGAGTTTTTATCAAAAAAGGGTGTTGGGTTTTGTCAAATGCTTTTTCTGCATCAATCGTTATAATCATGTGTTTTTTTGTCTTTCAACTTGTTTATGTGGTGTGTATTGCATTTACTGATTTGCAGATATTGTACCAGTCTTACATCCCTGGAAGAAATCCCACTTAATCTTTTTAATGTATTGCTGGGTGCAATTTGCTAATATTTTGTTGAAGATTTTAGCATTTATATTCATTAGGGATATTGGCCTGTAATTCTTTTTTATTATTATTATTTTTTTTTTAATTTTTCGCTAAAAGTATTACAAAGGGTATTACATAAGTGTCCTTCCCGCCCCCCCTCCGCCCTTGACAAACCCCTGCCCTCCCTTTCCCCCCAGTGTCTTATGTCCATTAGTTATGCTTATATGGATGCATACAAGTCCTTCGGTTGATCTCTTACTCCCCTCCCTCCTGTCACCCAACCCTCCCTGGCCTTCCCACTGCAGTTTGACAATCAGTTTGAGGCAGCTCTGCCTCTGTATCTATTATTGTTCAAAAGTTTATAAAGGTCTTTATTATCCATGAATGAGTGAGATCATGTGGTATTTTTCCTTCATTGACTGGCTTGTTTCACTTAGCATAATGCTCTCCAGTTCCATCCATGCTGTTGCAAATGGTAAGAGTTCCTTCTTTTTTACAGCAGCATAGTATTCCATCGTGTAGATGTACCACAGTTTTCTAATCCATTCATCTACTGATGGGCACTTAGGCTGTTTCCAGATCTTAGCTATGGTGAATTGTGCTGCTATGAACATCTGGGTGCATATATCCTTTCTGATTGGTGTTTCTGGTTTCTTGGGATATATTCCTAGAAGTGGGATCACAGGGTCAAATGGGAGTTCCATTTCCAGTTTTTTGAGGAAACTCCATACTGTCTTCCATAGTGGCTGCACCAGTCTGCATTCCCACCAGCAGTGCACAAGTGTTCCTTTTTCTCCACATCCTCTCCAGCACTTGTCGTTTGTTGATTTGTTGATGATGGCCATTCTGACAGGTGTGAGATGGTACCTCATTGTTGTTTTGATTTGCATCTCTCGGATGATTAGTGACTTTGAGCATGTTTTCATATGTCTCTTGGCTTTCTGAATGTCCTCTTTTGAAAGGTGTCTATTTAGATCCTTTGCCCATTTTTTGATTGGATTGTTTATCTTCTTTTTGTTAAGTTGTATGAGTTCCCTATAAATTTTGGAGATTAAGCCCTTATCAGATATGACGTTGGCAAATATGTTTTCCCACGAAGTGGGTTTTCTTGTTGTTTTGTTGATGGTTTCTTTTGCTGTGCAGAAGCTTTTTATTTTGATGTAGTCCCATTTGTTCATTTTCTCTTTAGTTTCAACTGCCCTAGGAGCTGTATCAGTGAAGAAATTGCTTTGGCATATGTCTGAGATTTTGTTGCCTTTGTATTCTTCTAGAATTTTTATGGTTTCCTGTCGTACATTTAAGTCCTTTATCCATTTTGAGTTTATTCTTGTGTATGGTGTAAGTTGGTGGTCTAGTTTCATTTTCTTGCATATATCTGTCCAATTTTCCCAACACCATTTATTGAAGAGGCTATCTTGGCTCCATTGTATGTTCATGCCTCCTTTGTCAAAAATTAATTGAGCATATTGGTTCGGGCTAATTTCTGGACTCTCTATTCTAATCCACTGATCTATATGTCTGTTCTTGTGCCAATACCAGGCAGTTTTGAGAACAGTGGCTTTGTAATACAGCTTGATATCTGGCATTGAGATCCCACCTACTTTGTTCTTTCTCAGGATCGCTGCAGCTATTCGGGGTCGTTTTTTATTCCAGATGAATTTTTGGAGAGTTCGTTCTAGATCTTTGAAGAAGGCCATTGGTATTTTAATGGGAAGTGCGTTGAATTTATAGATTGCTTTGGGTAGTATGGATGGCCTGTAATTCTTTCTTTGTAGTATCTTTATCTGGTTTGGGGATCAAGGTAATGCTGGCTTCATAGAAAGAGCTTTGAAGTGTGCCTTCCTCCTGAATTTTTTGGAATAGTCTGAGGAGAATTGGTGTTAGTTCTTCTTTGAATGTTTGGTAAAACTCCCCCGTAAAGCCGTCCAGACCAAGGCTTTTGTTTGTTGGAAGTTTTTTCATCAGTAGTTATTGGCCTATTTAGGTTTTCTGATTCATCCTGATTGAGTTGTGGAAGATTGTATTTTTTCTAGGAATATGTCCATTTCGTCTAGGTTGTCCAGTTTGTTGGAGTAGAGTTGTTCATAGTATTTTTTTTACAATCCTTTGTATTTCTGTGGGGACAGTTGTTACTTTATCTCTTTCATTACTGATTTTGTTTTTTTTTTTTTTTTATTTTTCGCTTAAAGTATTACAAAGGGTATTACATAAGTGTCCTTCCCCCCCCCCCCCGCCCTTGACAAACCCCTACCTTCCCTTACCCCCCAGTGTCTTATGTCCATTAGTTATGCTTATATGCATGCATACAAGTCCTTCGGTTGATCTCTTACTCCCCTCCCTCCTGCCCCCCAACTCTCTCTGGCCTTCCCACTGCAGTTTGACAATCAGTTTGAGGCAGCTCTGCCTCTGTATCTATTATTGTTCAAAAGTTTGTAATGGTCTTTATTATCCATGAATGAGTGAGATCATGTGGTATTTTTCCTTCATTGACTGGCTTGTTTCACTTAGCATTATGCTCTCCAGTTCCATCCATGATGTTGCAAATGGTAGGAGTTCCTTCTTTTTAACAGCAGCATAGTATTCCATCGTGTAGATGTACCACAGTTTTCTAATCCATTCATCTACTGATGGGCACTTAGGCTGTTTCCAGATCTTAGCTATGGTGAATTGTGCTGCTATGAACATCTGGTTACATATATCCTTTCTGATAGGTGTTTCTGGTTTCTTGGGATATATTCCTAGTAGTGGGATCACAGGGTCAAATGGGAGTTCCAATTCCAATTTTTTGAGGAACCTCCATACTGCCTTCCATAGTGGCTGCACCAGTCTGCATTCCCACCAGCAGTGCACAAGTGTTCCTTTTTCTCCACATCCTCTCCAGCACTTGTCGTTTGTTGATTTGTTGATGATGGCCATTCTGACAGGTGTGAGATGGTACCTCATTGTTGTTTTGATTTGCATCTCTCGGATGATTAGTGACTTTGAGCATGTTTTCATATGCCTCTTGGCTTTCTGAATGTCCTCTTTTGAAAGGTGTCTATTTAGATCCTTTGCCCATTTTTTGATTGGATTGTTTATCTTCTTTTTGTTAAGTTGTATGAGTTCCCTATAAATTTTGGAGATTAAGCCCTTATCAGATATGACGTTGGCAAATATGTTTTCCCACGAAGTGGGTTTTCTTGTTGTTTTGTTGATGGTTTCTTTTGCTGTGCAGAAGCTTTTTATTTTGATGTAGTCCCATTTGTTCATTTTCTCTTTAGTTTCAACTGCCCTAGGAGCTGTATCAGTGAAGAAATTGCTTTGGCATATGTCTGAGATTTTGTTGCCTTTGTATTCTTCTAGAATTTTTATGGTTTCCTGTCGTACATTTAAGTCCTTTATCCATTTTGAGTTTATTCTTGTGTATGGTGTAAGTTGGTGGTCTAGTTTCATTTTCTTGCATATATCTGTCCAATTTTCCCAACACCATTTATTGAAGAGGCTATCTTGGCTCCATTGTATGTTCATGCCTCCTTTGTCAAAAATTAATTGAGCATATTGGTTCGGGCTAATTTCTGGACTCTCTATTCTAATCCACTGATCTATATGTCTGTTCTTGTGCCAATACCAGGCAGTTTTGAGAACAGTGGCTTTGTAATACAGCTTGATATCTGGCATTGAGATCCCACCTACTTTGTTCTTTCTCAGGATCGCTGCAGCTATTCGGGGTCGTTTTTTATTCCAGATGAATTTTTGGAGAGTTCGTTCTAGATCTTTGAAGAAGGCCATTGGTATTTTAATGGGAAGTGCGTTGAATTTATAGATTGCTTTGGGTAGTATGGATGGCCTGTAATTCTTTCTTTGTAGTATCTTTATCTGGTTTGGGGATCAAGGTAATGCTGGCTTCATAGAAAGAGCTTTGAAGTGTGCCTTCCTCCTGAATTTTTTGGAATAGTCTGAGGAGAATTGGTGTTAGTTCTTCTTTGAATGTTTGGTAAAACTCCCCCGTAAAGCCGTCCAGACCAAGGCTTTTGTTTGTTGGAAGTTTTTTCATCAGTAGTTATTGGCCTATTTAGGTTTTCTGATTCATCCTGATTGAGTTGTGGAAGATTGTATTTTTTCTAGGAATATGTCCATTTCGTCTAGGTTGTCCAGTTTGTTGGAGTAGAGTTGTTCATAGTATTTTTTTTACAATCCTTTGTATTTCTGTGGGGACAGTTGTTACTTTATCTCTTTCATTACTGATTTTGTTTATTAGGTCCTCTCTCTTTGTTTCTTGGTGAGCTTGGCTAGAGGTCCATCAATCTTCTTTATCCTTTCAAAGAACCAGCTCTTGGTTCTATTGATTTTTTTTTGTTTCTATGTCATTTATTTCCACTCTAATCTTTATTATTTCCTTCCTTCTACTTACTCTGGGCTTTCCTTGTTGCCCTCTTTCTAGTTCTTTAAGTTGTAGGATTAGATAACTTATTGCCAGTTTTACTTATTTCTTGAAGTAGGCCTGTAATTGCTATGAACTTCCCTCTCAAGACTGCTTTGATTGTGTCCCATAGATTTTTGATCATTGTGTTTTCATTTTCATTTGTTTCCAGAATGTTTTTTATTTCTTCTTTGATCTCTTTGGCAACCCCGTCATTGTTTGATAGCATGCTATTTAGCCTCTTTGTGTTTTTTTATTGTTTTTATTGTATTTGATTTTTAATTTTATGCCACTGTGATCTGAGAAGATGCTTGATATAATTTCAGACTTCTTGAATTTGTAGAGACTTTGCCTGTGCCCTAATATGTAGTCTACCTTTGAAAATGTCCCGTGTGTACTTGAGAATATATATTCTATAGCTTTGGGGTGAACTGTTCTGAAGATGTCAATGAAATCTGTCTGATCTAGTGAGTTGTTTAGGATTGCTATTTCTTTGCTGAGTTTTTATCTAGAGGATTTATCCAGTGATATTAATGGTGTATTAGAGTACCCTGCTATGATTATATTGCTGTCAATCTCTCCTTTGATAACTTCCAGAAGTTTTTTTTGTATGTATTTGGGTGTTCCTGTATTGGGTGCATATATATGTTTACCAAGGTTATATCCTCTTGTTGAATAAATCCCTTTAGTATTATGAAGTGGCCTTCCTTAGCTCTTGTTATGGCCTTCACTTCAAGGTCAATTTTGTCAGATATAAGTATTGCTATCCCAGCTTTCTTTTCATTTCCATTTGCCTGAAAAATCTTTTTTTCATTCCTTCACTTTCAGTCTGTGTGAGTTCTTTGTTCTGAGGTGGGTCTCTTGTAGATAGCATATATATGGGTCATATTTTCTTATCCAATCAGCTACCCTATGTCTTTTGAGTGGTGCATTTAATCCATTTACATTTAAGGTCATTGAGAGATACTTGTTTGTTGCCATTTTTATTATTTATGTATGTGTTCCTTCTTCCCTCTCTATTTCTTCTTTTTAAAGCAGTCCCTTTACCAATTTTTGCGTTGCTGGTTTGGTGGTAATAAACTCCCTTAGCCTTTTTTTTTTTTTTTTTTTTTTTTTGGTCTGGGAAGCTCCTGATTTCACCTTCAATTTTGAATGATAGCCTTGCTAGATAGAGTATTCCTGGATTCAGTCCCTTGCTTTTTATCACTTTTTATACTTTATTCCATTCCCTTCTGGCCTGATGTGTTTCTGTTGAGGAATCAGTTGATAGTCTAATGTGAGTTCCCTTGTACATAACTTTCTGTCTCTCTCTGGCAGCCTTTAAGATTCTTACTTTGTCATTGATGTTTGCAATTTATGATGTGTCTTGGTGTTGGTCTTTTTGGGTTCATCTTGTTTGGGACCCTATGTACTTCTTGGACTTGTATGACTTTTTTCCCCAGTCAGGGAATTTTACTGTCATTATTTCTTCAAACAGGTTTTCTATTCCTTGCTCAGCTTCCTCTCTTTTTGTCACCCCTATTATGCGGATGTTGTTTCATTTTGTATTGTCCCAAAACTCCCTTAGACTTTCCTCTTGCTTTTTATGTTGTTGTGTGTTTTTTTTCCAGTTGCTGCTCTGCTTGGATATTTTATTGTTGTTACCTTGTCTTCTAAGTCACTGATTTGGTCCCCAGCTTTTAGTCTACTGTTGAAACCTTCCACTGTGTTTTTTATTGCAGCTATGTCATTCTTGATTTCTGCTTGATTTTTACAAATGTTGGTGAATTTCTCATCCAGACTTTTGAGCATCCTCATAACCATTACTATGAATTCTTTCTCTGACAAATTGCTTGCCTCTATTTCATTTATTTCCTTTTCTGGTGATTCTTTTCTTTTATATGGGGGTTGTTTCTTTGCCTCCCCATTTTTGCGGTTCCTTTGTGATTGTTTATATATATTAGATCAAACTGCTATGCCACCCAGATTTTTTGAATTTGTCTTCAGTAGTAGATGTTTTGTGGGACCCAGTGGTGCAGTCTCTCAGGTCTTCTGAGATGGGTATTCTAGGGATGCCCCCTACTTGAGATATTTGGGTTCACTTGATGTATTTGGTCTTGAATGGCATTGTCCTGTTCATGGATAGAATCTCCTCTCAGGGTGTCTGGTTATGTGGCTTGCTATCTCCCACGCTGTACCAACCATTGTGAAGGTGCTGACCGAACAGTACAAAATACAACATGACAAGACAGATACAAAAGGAACAGAGCACGAATGTACACAAGACACCTATAACCCCGATAAAAGTGAGCACCAGAGAAAAGAGAATTAGGAGAGAAAAGAGAGCAAAAAAAGATATCAAGAAAAGTAAAGAGAAAAAAAGAAAAAAATATATAGGGAGAAAACGCCACAAAACAAACAAACAAAAATTGCAAACAAAACACAACCAGAAAAAGAGGGGGCAGAATCTGTGAGGAAGAGCTTAAATACAGAAAATAGGGTTAAGGAATTGGATGAATAAGGGAAGGACCACGGTTTAGTATGGAGGAGGTAGAAAGAGAATGAGTGAGAAGGGGACAAAAAGAAAAATAAAATTTTTAAAAATTATTTATTTTTAAAAAGAAGAGAGGAGAGAGCAGATAGGCTTAAATTTAGGAAGTGAAACTAACATATTAGGAGAATAAAAGAGTAAGAGAGGAGAGGGAAAGAAAAATAAATGACTAATGAAGAAAGAGAAAAGAGAAAGGGGCATGGAGTAGGAGCAAGGAAGAGGAAATTATGACTGTCCTACTAGAGACTACAATAATAACATCAACAAAGCAGATAAGATCAATTTTTAACAAGGGGTAAAAAGAAAGGAAAGAGAAAAACTAAAGTGGAGACGAGAAGAAAAAACAGGATGAAAAGGAGAGAGCAAGGAAGAAAAAGGTGAAAAAAAGAAAAATAAGATAAAATAAAAATTAAAGAAAAATAATACTAAAAATTTTTTAAAAAATAAAATATAAAAAAGTGAAGTGTGTTCAATTCAGCTGAGTTTTAATGCCCCATGGGGGCTGCTTAAAGATGCTCCTCTTCTGGTCTGTCTGCCAATCCTGGGCTTCCTGTTAGGTAGTTAGGTGTTGACCACTGTCAGGCACTGACTTTGATGGTAGCAGTGTTGAAGCTCTAAGCAATTCACGCTCCTCTGCTTGTGTCTGTCTCCACAGGCCTTGGCTGCAAGCAGGCAGGAGCAATCTGCCCACTTGGCCTATCTGCCAGCTGTCAACTTTAAGCACTCAAGTGTCTCCCTGACCTGCTTCCCTCCACAGCCTCTCCTCCAGCTCCACAAATTTGTGTATCTACCTGCACCCCAGCCTCAGGTGAGTGTTTGCAGTTGAAAGGTCCTACGAACTGGATTTAGCGAATAAAAGCAAAGACAAAACAACCACAAAACTGGTTTCTCTCTCCCCAGCACCACTCTGCTCAGGCCACTTTTAAGGCCGCCTTTCTGGATGCAATCTTTTGCGGCTGTGGTCTTAGACCTAGATTCCCTGGCTGCCAGCAGCTTGTGGCTGTTCCTTTCCAAAGCCGGATGTTATGCCTGTCCCCAAGGGACTCGGCGTTGGTGCAGTGCAGCTTCCTCCTCACCCTCTCGACCTGGTGGTTGTGTGTCCCTCTCCAGCCCAGATCCCCATTCCTACCATCCTCCAGGCGTCTTCTGCCCTTCCATGTTGTGAACTTTCTTCTCAGCTGTGTCTAATTTGTTCATTCTGGGTGGGTGTCCTCCAATTTAGTTGCTTTTCCAGTCTTGCCTGGGCGAGGGGCATGACATGCCTGCCTATTCGGCTGCCATTTTCCTTCTTCCTGTACCAGAGCTTTTTTTATTTGTTCATCTACTGATGGGCACTTGGGGTGCTTCCAGATCTTGGCTATTGTAAATTGCACTGCTGAGAACATAGAGATGCATATGTTCTTTTGGATTGGTGTTTTGGGTTTTTTAGGATATATTCCTAGAAGTGAAATCACTGGGTCCTATGGGAATTCCATTTTTAATTTTTGAGGAAACTCCATACTGTTTCCCACAGTAGCTGTACCAGTCTGCATTCCCACCAGCAGTATACTAGGGTTCCCTTTTCTCCACATCCTTGCCAACACTTGTCATTTGTTGATGATAGCCATTTTGACAGGTATGAGGTGGTATTTCATTGTCTTAATTTGCATCTCTCTGATGATCAGTGACTTTGAGCATTTTTTCATGTCTCTTGGCCTTTTGTATATCCACTTTGGAGAAGTATCGATTTAGGTCCTTTGCCCATTTTTAATTTGGGTTGTTTGTCTTCCTTTTGTAAAGTAGTGTGAGTTCCCTATATATTTTGGAAATTAACCCCTTATCAGATGTATCATTGGCAAATATGTCCTCCCATTCGGTGGGCTCCCTTTCCTTTGTGGATGTTATCTTTTGCTGTGCAGAAGCTTTTTATTTTGATGTAGTCCCATCTGTTTATTTTCGCCTTAGTTTCCTTGACCCTAGAGAGGTATCCATAAACATATTGCTACAAGAGATGTCTGAGACTTTGCTGCCTATGGTTTCTTCTAAGATTTTTATGATTTCATGACTTATATTTAAGTCTTTATCTATTTTGAGTTTATTATTGTGTGGTATAAGTTGATCATCTGCTTTTATTTTTTTCTGCATGTACCTGTCCAATTTTCTCAGCCCCATTATTGAGGAAACTGTCTTTACTCCATTGTATGCTCTTGCCTCCTTTGTCAAATATTAATTGAGCATAATGGCTTAGATCAATTTCTCAGTTATCTGTTCTGTTCCATTGATCTATATGCCTGTATGTGTGCCAGTACCAGGCTATTTTGGTTATAATGGCTTTGTAGTATAGTATGATATCCGGTATTGTGATTCCTCCGTACTTTGTTCTTCTCTCTCAAGATTGCTGCAGCTATTCAGGGTCTCTTATGAGTCCATATAAATTTTTGGAGTATTTGTTCTAACTCTGTGAAGTATGCCATTGGTATTTTTAAAAAGTATATTTTATTGATTTTTTACAGAGAGGAGGGGAGAAGGATAGAGTTGGAAACACCGATGAGAGAGAAACATCGATCAGCTGCCTCCTGCACACTCCCTACTGGGGATGTGCCCGCAACCAAGGTACATGCCCTTGACCGGAATCGAACCTGGGACCCTTGAGTCCACAGGCTGACGCTCTATCCACTTAGCCAAATGGGTTAGGGCTGCCATTGGTATTTAATATGGGTTGCATTGAATCTGTAGATTGCTTTTGGTAGTATAAACATTTTAATGATGTTAATTATTCCAATTCATGAACATGTTATACACTGCCATTTCTTTGTATCTTCCTCTATTTCTTTTTCCAATGTTCCATAGTTTTCCAAGTACAGGTATTTTACCTCCTTGGTTAAGTTTATTCCTAGATATCTTATTTTTTGCTGTTGTTTGCAATTGTAAGTGGGATTGCTTTTTTAGTTTCTCTTTCTGAGAGTTTGTTGTTGATATATAAAAATGCCATAGATTTCTGGTGTTAATTTTGTATCTGCTATGTTGCCAAATTCATTCATTAAATCCAGTAGTTTTTTTTTTATGGAGTCTTTAGGGTTTTTTATATACAATATCATGGCATCTGTGAATGACAGTTTTACTTCTGTCTTTCTCATTTGGATGCCTTTTATTTTTCCTTCTTGTCTGATTGCTATGGCTTGGACTTCCAGTACTATGTTGAACAAGAGGGGTGAAAGTGGGCATCTTTGTCTTGTTCTTGGTTTTAGAGGAAATGCTTTTTTCCCATTGAGTATGATTTTGACTATAGGTTTGTCACATATGGCTTTTATTATATTGAGGTATGATGCTTCTATTCCCACTTTGCTGAGAGTTTTAATCAAAAAAGGGTGTTGTATTTTATCAAATGCTTTTTCTGCATGAATTGATATGATCATGTAATTTTTGTCTTGTGATCTATTAAATGATGTATCACATTTATTGATTTGTGAATATTATATCAGCCTTGCATCCCTGGAATAAGTACCACTTGGTCATGGTGTATGATATTTCTAAATGTATTGCTGGATCTGATTTGCTAATATTTTGTTAAGGATTTTAGTATCTATTTTCATCAGAGATACTGGCCTGTAATACTCTTTCTTTGTTGCATTTTTATTGGTTTTGGAATTAGGGTCATGCTGGCTTTATAGAATGAGCTTGGAAGTGTTCCTTCCTCTTGAATTTTTTGGAATAGTTTGAGGAGGATAGGTGTTAGTTCTTGGAATATTTGGTGTAACTTTCCTTTGAAGCTGTAGGAACCAGGGCTTCTGTTAACTGGAAGTTTTTATTATTGCTTCAGTTTCATCGTAGTTATCAGCCTATTCAGGTTTTCTGACTCTTCCTGAGTTTTGGAGATTGTATTTTTCTAGGAATATGTCCATTTCATCCAGGTTGTCCCGTTTGCTGGAATATAGTTGTTAGTAATATTTTTTTACTTTGTACTTCTGTGGAGTCAGTTGTTACTTCACCTCTTTCCTTTCTGGTTTTGTTGATTTGGGTCCTCTCTCTGTTTCTTGATGAGTCTGGCTAGCTCTTGGTTTTCTTAAATTTTATATTGTTTTTAGTCTTTATGTCATTTATTTGTGCTCTGGTCTTTATTATTTCCTGCCTTTACTTACTCTAGGCTTTTCTTGTTCTCTTTCTAATTCTATACATTGTAGTGTTTGATAACTTATTACCAGTTTTTCTTGTGTGTGTGTGTGTGTGTGTGTGTGTGTGTGTGTGTGTGTGGTTTTTTTGTTTGTTTTGTTTTTGCGGTAGTCCTATAGTGCTATGAGCTTCCCTCTCAGAACTGCTTTCATTGTGTCCCATAGATTTTGGTTTTTTGTGTGTTCATTTTCATTTGTTTCTAAGATGTGATTTTTTTTCCTTTGATCTCTTTGGTAACCCATTCATTTTTAATAACATCCTATATAGTTTCCATGTGTTTATATGTTTTTGAGTATTTTTATTGTAGTTGATTTCTAATTTCATGCCATTGTGATTTGAAAAGATGCTTGATACGATTTCAATCTTCTTGAACTTGTAGAGACTTAGATTGTGCCCTAATATGTGGTCTTATCTTTGAAAATGTCCTATGTGTACTTGAGAAGAATGTATATTCTGTGGCTTTGGGGTGAAATGTTCTGAAAATGTTAATTAATTCCATCTGTCCTAGTGTGTCATTTAGGATTGCTGTTGCCTTGTTGATTTCTTTTGTCTAAATCTATCTAATGATATTAGTGGGGTATTAAAGTATCCTGCTATGATTGTATTGCTGTTGATCTCGCCCTTAAAATACTCCAGAAGTTGTTGTTTTTTATATATATTTGGATGCTCCTGTATTGGGTGCATATATGCTTACCAGAGTTATATCCTCTTGTTGTATCAATCACTTTAGTATTATGAAGTGGCCATCATTATCTCTTGTTATGGTCTTCACTTTAAAGTCTGTTTTGCCAGATACAAGTATTGCTACCTCAGCTTTTTTTTTTTCATTTCCATTTTGCTGCTGTAGTCTTAGACCTAGATTCCCCAGCTGCCAGCAACCTTATGGCTTTTCCTTTCCACAGTCCACAGTCAGATGTTATGCTGTCCCCAGGGGAGTAGAAAGAAAGAAAAGAGAAAAACTAAAGTGGGGACAGGAGAAGAAAAAACAGGATGAAAAAGGGAAAAGCGAGGAAGAAAGGACTCTCTTCTATGTGAGTCCTTTGTTCTGAGGTGGATCTCTTGTAGACAGGATATATTTGGGTCACATTTTCTTATCTATTCAGCTACCCTGTTTTTTGATTGGAGCATTTAAGCCATTTACATTTAAGGTTATTATTGATAGGTACTTATTTATCGCCATCCTTATTTTTTATGCTTGTGTTCAGTTTCTATTTATTCTTCTTAAACTAGTCTCATTAGCATTTCTTGCAGTGCTGGTTTAGTGGCAATAAATTCTTTTAGTTTTTTGTTTGTTTTTGTTTGGTTGTTCTTTTTGTTTTTGTTTTTTGTCTGTGAAGCTCTTTATTTCACCTTTGATATTAAATGATAGCATTTCTGGATAGAGTAGTCTTGGGTCAACTCCCTTGGTTTTCATTACCTTGTATACTTCATACTATTCCCATCTGGCCTGAAATGTTTCTATTGAGAAGTCAGCTGACAGTATAATGGGAGCTCCTTTGCAGGTAACTTTCTGTCTCTCTCTTGCAACCTTACGATTCTTTCTCTTTAATTTTTGCCATTTTAATTAATATGTGCCTAAGTGTGGATCTTTTGGGGTTCATCTTGATTGAGGCTCTCTGTGTTTCCTTAACTTGAGTGACTTTTTTCTTCACCAGGCTTGGGAAATTTTCTGCCATTATTTCTTCAAACAGGTTCTCTATTCCTTTTTTATATTCTGCTCCTTCTGGTACCCTTATAATGCCAATGTTGTTCTGTTTCAGTTTGTCCCAAAGCTCACTTAGACTCTCTTTTCAATTATTTTCCATTTGCTGTTTGAATTGGTGATTTTTTCCTACCTCATCTTCTAATTCCCTGATTCAGTCCTCAGCTTCTAGACCTTCCAGGGTGTTCTTTATTTCAGCTATGTCATTCCTCATTTTCAGTTGATTCTTATTTATTGTTTCAAGCTCTCTTTTCATGTTGGTATAGGTCTCATCAGGACCTGTATAATTCTGATTAAGTTGTAGTTCTCACTGAGTTTTTTGAGCATCTTTATTACCATTACTCTGAATTTTTTATCTGATAAATTGTTTATCTCCATTTCATTTAGTTCACTTTCTGGTGATTCCTCCTTTTCTTTCATTTGGGGGTTGTTTCTTTGTCTCCCCATTTTTGCTGTCCCTTTGTTTGTGTTTCTGCATATTAGATCAAACTGCGGTACCGCCCAGATTTTGTGGGGTGGTCTTATGTAGTAGGTATTTTGTGTGACCCGGTGATGCAGTCTCTTAGATTTCCTGAGCTGGGTGCTCTAGGAAAGGCCCTTCCTTGTTTTATTTGGGTTCTCGTTTTATAGTTGGGTCTTGAATGTTATTGTTCCATTGGTGGATGGAGTCTTCTCTCAGGCTGGCTATGTGTCTCACCCACAGCCACATCATGTGAACTGTTGTGGAGGTGCTGACTGAACAGAACAAAATACAACACAACAAAACACTAAACAGAAGAAACAAACCCAAAATATACTGAAGATCCCTATATCACTAACAAAAGCAACCACCAGAGAAGAGAGAAGTAGGAAAGAAGAAAGAGAGTAAAAATAACAGAAAAAAAGAAAGGAAGAAAAGGTGTGAGAAGAAAACAAAACAAACAAAAAACAAAAAGCACACTCAAAAAACAAGAAAAGGGGGGACAGAATATGTAGATGCAGAGCTGAAATAAAGAAAATAAAAATAAAGAATTAAAATAATAGGGGAAGGAAAATGGTTTAAAATAAAGGATGGAGAAAAGAAATAAAAAGATAAGTTAAAAAATTGAAAGGGAGAAAGCAGATAGACCTAAAATAAGAATAAGAAAAAGATGAGAGCCGAAACCGGTTTGGCTCGGTGGATAGAGCGTCGGCCTGCGGACTGAAGGGTCCCGGGTTCGATTCCGGTCAAGGGCATGTACCTGGGTTGCGGGCACATCCCCAGTAGGAGATGTGCAGGAGGCAGCTGATCGATGTTTCTCTCTCATCGATGTTTCTAACTCTCTATCTCTCTCCCTTCCTCTCTGTAAAAAATCAATAAAATATATTTTTTAAAAAAAGAAAAAGATGAGAAAACAGGAGAAAAAGAAGAGAGAAAAAAAATTGAATAGTGAAAAAAGAAATAAGAAAAAAATGAGTAGGAAAAGGGAAGAGGAAAATTAGATATATAAATGAAACAACAGAGATTGGAATAATAAAAAATCAATAAAGAAGATAAAGAAGATACATTTTAAAAGGGAAAAAAGAAAGGAAAGAGAAAAGTGAAAAAAGAGAAGACAAGTGGGAGGGGAAAAAAAGGGAAAAAAAAGGGAGAGGGGAAAAAAGTGAAATGGCCTTCATTTCAGCCAAGTTTAGTGCCCCATGGGAGCTCACTTTGGATCCCGCCTGTCTGCCAATTCTGGGCTTCCTGGGTTAGGTACATAGGTGCTAACCACTGTCAGGCACTGTCCTTTGGCTTTCAGCACCTGCTTGAAGGCCCTGGTGATCCACTGATCCACCATTTGTGTCTGTCTCCACAGGCCTTGGCTGCCAGCAGGAGGAGCCAATCTCCCAATAAAGCATTTTTAACTAAGTTATGCACATTGTTGTTTTTTAAGCTATAGTACCATTGCACACTTAATTGACTACAGTTTGGTATAAACATAACTTTTATATATAATCAAAAACCAAAAAATTCATGTGACTTGTTTTATTTTGATTCTTCCTTTATTGGGATACAGTTTTACAATTTTGTACTTTCTTTGTCTGCTTTGGTATAGGGTAGTATTGGCCTCATAAACTAAATTAAGAAATGTTTCCTCCACTTTTATTTTTCTGTGAGAGACTGGGTAAAATTGGTAGTAATCTTTCCTCAAATGTTTGGTAAAATACTCCCTTAAACCCTGTCAAAGCACATTCTGTTTTCTACTTCTAGACATTTCACTATTTTATATACCGCACATAAGTGGAAACATGAGGTATATGTTTGTCCTATAATTTCCACTTGAATTTTTGGTATAACTTCTACTTTTTGATAATATCTTGTACTTTTTCATTTGCTTCAAGAGAACTTGTAGTTGCTTATAGAATTGTAATGATAGCTGCTTTAGCATCCCTGTCAGATGATTCCAATGTCATACTCTCACTGCTGGTGCCAGTTGATCATCTTTCCTCATTGAGGTTGCATTTTACCCACTGAGTGTATGCTCCAGTTTATATAATTGACTATGCTTAAACATTCAAGCAATATTCAGTATTCTGGAACTATATGAAAATAACCATGTGCATGTGTATATTCATAAAACTGCAACTGACCCTTCAGGAGAGACCTTGAAAGTGTGCTTGCTGTGTCAACAGTTACATGTATACAGTTTACATATTGCCAAATTGCCCTCCCTCTAAAAGGCTTTACCATTCTGCATTCACAGCAACAATGCATGGAAATGCCTGTTTTCTCACAGCCCCACCAATAGAATACTGTCAAGCTTTTGAATTTCTGCCAAGCCAATGAGTGTGAAATGGCATCCCAATGAAGTTATAATTTCCCTTTCTCTTATCATGATTGAAGTTGAACATATTTTCATTTGTTTATACCTCTTTTGGTAAACTGAGCATGTTTCTTCCCCAATTTTCTCAAACTTCTGGTCTTTTCTGCTTGATTTTTTAAAGTTCCTATAATGGGGGGATATTAACCCTTTATCTGCAAAATACTGTTGATTTATGTTATATATTTCTCTTCCAGTCATTTGCTTTTTGACACTACTTATAGTAATTTTTGCAATGCAAAACACTGCTCTTGTATTCAGCTTTATCAACAATCTTGTATTATCTCTGGATTTTAAGCCAGGAAAGCATCTGGGCTGGGCATTTGTTAGGCTGTAGACCCCCAAACTGGGGAGAGTTATGGCTGAAAGCCCTCAGTCTTTGGGTTCGATCACCAGCATGTAGTCACAGCTAACGGGATGGGGCCTCGAGCTGCAAGGATGAGTATTAATAGATACCCTTCAGTCTGTTATTGGGGGAGGCAGAGTGTGTGGCTCGGGAAACTCATGTCTGTTGGAGGACTTAGAGGGGGTGTGGATGAAGGCCATTATAATATTGCTCTCCCCTTTATAGGACCAGAGCCCAGAAGAAATACAGAGTGACTCTCCATGCTCCCAAGAAGTTGAATATTTTGAGGTTCTTGATAAAATGAGGTACACATTCCAGGTGTGCAGCTTTGTATAGAAACAGTTTATTAAAATAAAAGGAAATACAATATATAGAAGGACTGCTGCTTAGAAAAGTAAACCATAAGCAAACTTTCTCATGAACACTGGAAAAAGGCAACATTGTTTTTCCTCCATTCCATTTCTGCAGAGCAGAATGTTTCCTAGTGGTTTCTGCCATCTTCACACTCATGGTAATGGAAGAAAGGTCAGAACATGTTTTTATGGTAGGAGTTTGTATCTGGCCTCATAAATTTTGGGCATCCAGAGGGTATAAGTTTAGCAGAGATTACCGAACAAGGTGTTGAAGGTACAGCCTGGTTTCTTCTTGCTGCTTATTATAAGAGTAGATGGATAAACTGAAGGAACTGTTAAACAAGGAACCAGAACTTGAAGATTTGGGAAACTCTCAGCCTATCCATATTACAGAAAATAAGACGTCCTGGAAAGAGCACCGGTGTGGCTGGACAACTGTTTCATAAAGATATAAGTTTGGAACCAGTCAACTATCTCAGCAGAAACTCTGGCAGATTGGATTAACCGTGATACACATGGGACAAACCGAAGGCATTCTATAGGTAGGAGAATAGATCTACCCAACTGCAAACATGTGCTACCCATCAAGAAGGAGGAATGACCCCAAAGGTGAAACAGAGATGAGCAGGTCTGCTACTCCCACAGTGGGCCCAGAGAGTAAAAGTCTGGGGGCCAGTATGTCTCTTCCATGGTTTCAGTGGGCCTGGCACCGCCAGTGCCACCCAAGTGGGACCAGAGAGCCGAGTACCCAACCAAAGATAGTCCTTGAGCCTTAAACATAATAGAATCTAACTTACTAGGTTTTGGACTTGCTTGGGACCATCAATCCTTTCTTCTCTCCACTTTTGGAATGGGAATGTAAACTCTAAGCCTGTCCCGTCAGTGTATTTTGGGACCAGATAATTTGTCTGGTTTACATGTTCACAGCTAAAGAGGAATTCTGCCTAAGGATGAAACGCATCTCTAGTCTCACCCACGTGTGAATTAGGTGAGATTCTGAACATACCATTGATGTTGGAAAGCATTAAGACTTTTCAAGTTCTTAAAATGGGTGAATGTATTTTGTATGTGGGAAAAATGTGAATTGGGGGGGCGGGGGCGAGACTAGAGGGCTGAATTATTCTGCCAAATTCATATGTTGAAGTGATAGTCTATGTGACTTTTTTGATGACGTGGTCTTTAAAAGGTAAATGTTAAGAGGTCCTTAACCCAATATGGCTGGATCCCTATAAGAGAGAGAGACCCCAGGAAAGCACACACATGGCAAAAAGGCCACATGAGAACACAGCAAGAATGCAGTTACATCTGCAAGCAGAGGAGAGAGGCTTCATTAGAACCAAACTGCTTACATCTTGATCTTGGACTTCTAATCTCAAATACTGAAGAACAGAAAATAAGTTTCTGTTCTTCAAGGCACCAAGTCTGTGGTATTATTATTATTATTATGGCAACCCTGGCAAATGAGCACACATTCCTAGTGGAGGAAGGAAAACATAAACCAACTCTCTTTATCACTGAAAGAATGCAGTACTTTTTCTCCACTGCAATGGAGAAAAGGGAAACATTTCCGAGTGACTTCTACCACCTGCACACTGAGGGCAAAAGGGAAAGAAAGGTCAGGAAAACAGCTCTTGTGGAAGGGAGTGATGGCCAGACTTGGTTCTCTTATGTCTGTGGAGATGAGACTTCTGGCTAAAGCCCCGCCCACACTCCCTGCACACATATGGCTTCTCTCCTGAGTGGGTCCGCTGGTGTCTGATGAGGGCTGACTTGAAGCCAAAGCCCCGCCCACACTGCCCACACACACATGGCTTCTCTCCTGAGTGTGTCCTTTGGTCAGAGATGAGGTCAGATTTCTGGCTAAGTCTTTGCTCACACACTCCATACCCATCAGAATCCTCCCCTAAGTGTGTCCTCTGGTGTCTAGTGAGAAGTGACCTGAAGCCAAACGTGCGGCCACACTCGGAGCACATGTAAGGCTTTTCCCCTGTGTGTGTCCTCTGGTGTCTGATGAGGGTGACCTTCTGTCCAAAGCCCCGCCCACACTCAGGGCACACATAAGGCTTCTCTCCGGTGTGAGTCCGCTGGTGTCCTATGAGGGCAACCTTCTGCCGAAAGCCGCGCCCGCACTCAGAGCACAGGTAAGGCTTTTCCCCTGTGTGTGTCCTCTGGTGTCTGATGAGGGTGGCATTCTGGCGAAAGCCGTGCCCACAGTCAGCACAGACATAAGGCTTCTCCCCTGAGTGTGTGACCTGGTGAATGAGGAGCAGGGACTGCTGCCTGAAACCACGCCCACACTCTAGGCACAAGAAGGGCCTCTCACCAGAATGTGAGCTCTGGTGTTGGAGGAGCGATGCCTTCTGGCAAAAGCCTCTCCCACACTCAGGACATACGAAGGGCTTCTCCTCCAAGTGTGTCCTCTGGTGTAGGACGAGGGCAATCTTCTGACGAAAGCCTCGCCCACACTCCTGACAGACAAAGGGTCTCTCTCCGGAGTGTATCCTCTTGTGGTTAGTGAGCGAGGACGTATACCTGAAGTGTCGCCCACATTCCCTGCACGTGTACGGTTTCTCCCCTGAGTGTTTCCTCTGGTGTATGGTGAGGGAGGACTTCCGGCCAAAGCTTCGTCCACACTCCCCACAACTGTAAGGCTTCTCCCCTGTGTGCATCCTCTGGTGCTTGAGGAGGTCTGACCTCTGGCAGAAACCTCTGCCACATTCAGGGCATACGTGATGCTTCTGGAGGCGAGCCAGGCTTGAGTTTGTGCTGCGTCCTCGTGTATATTTTTCACATGTGACTGCTCCAGATTCTGAGCAGTCTGCCCCTGTCAACATGTCAGCCCCCTCAGGAGTCATCTTCTGGTCTGTTCCTTCCCCTCTGTTGCCTTCCACCTTGTGTACTGGCTGACCTTGAAATGGGCCAAAGAATAATATGCTTGAAGTCCCACTTAGCTGCAGCCTCCTGACCACGGCGCCAGAGCCTTCGCTCTCTCCATCTTCTGCTTTTTCTCTCAAGCAGCTTGGAGCTTCCAGCGGGAAGTGACTTCCTACAGAAGAGCTTGGGGAAATCTCAGGGGGGTGGCCACACAGCACATATTGTCTGAGGAGCTGCGGACTAGGAAAGGCCGCTGGGCAGGAGAGACTGGGCTGGAATTCTGTCCTTGGTTCTGCTGGAGAGAAAGTCTGTCATAATCAGCACGGTACCTTGTGGACAGTGAAACTTACCCAGCAGTCATTCCTCAGTTCACAGAAAGACTTCTTTTAGAGAGCTACCCCCTCCCGCTGTGACACCTTCGTGTGTGTACCGATGCAACACAAAAAAACTCACAAGACGAGCCAGCTCTAAATGATCAGCCTGGCAAATAGTTTCAAGAAAGCCTGAGAGACAGCTTCAGCCCCATGAAGTGCTGCCATTAGAGTCATACATTTCCCGCAGTACAATTACCTCACAACCCACAGGCATTATCACTGATATAAACATTATCACAAATACAGGTTGGAGCAAAAGCAGGTTTACAGTTGTGAGTAGGTGAAGCACAGAGTTTATTCTCGTATTATTTTTGTATTGTTTTCCATATGAAATACTGTAAACCTACTTTTGGCACAGCCTGTATATGCTTTTACTGAAAGTATATGACTTACTACAAATTTCTTTAGTGATTTTTTCCTACAGGAAAGGAATGGGGTCATTACAAGGAATCTTTCCACCTGGAGGCCCCACCGGGGAGGCAGTACACGGGATCCCTGCAGGAAATGAACCAGGAGGTGTTGCCACCATCCTAAACAAGTGTTTTCTAGAGGATATCTGCCGGGTTTTATGCCAGAAAGTGGGGACTCAACAATGAAACAGTCTACAACCCCTTAAAGGATTCTGGCACCTGGTGACCCCAATCAGTGCCAACCTGCTTTTCTTAGTGTTGTGCAAATTGTTGTGAAAGGAACAATACCCCCTGCAATAGCTCTTTACTGGGAGACATCAATTTGTAGGCCTTGTTTTATTACACTGGTTCTATCCACCTGAAGCTGATGAAAAAACAACCCATGACACTATACTCCAGGGGTCCTCAAACTTTTTAAACGGGGGGCCAGTTCACTGTCCCTCAGACCGTTGGAGGGCCGGACTATAGTTAAAAAAAAACTATGAACAAATTCCTATGCACACTTCACATATCTTATTTTGAAGTAAAAAAAAAAAAACAGGAACAAATACAGTATTTGTATTTGCATGTGGCCCGCAGGGCGTAGTTTGAGGACCCCTGCTATACTCAGTATCCCAGGCTTTTTCAGACCTAGCAGATTCTTTCTTCAGTCAAAATAAGATGTGTTTTATAAACTTTCTACAACATTGGTTGTAAACTACAGTCCACCAAATGTTTTGTAAATAAAGGTCCAAAGCCACACTCTCCATGTAGTGTCTATGGCAGCTTTCACAACAACGGCAAAGTTTAGTAGTTGCATCAAAGAAGGCAAAGGTTGGAAAGACTGAATTACTTACTATCTGGCCCTTTAGGCTAGAGGAAAATCTTTCCTGAACCCTGATTTACATTATTGACTCATTCGATCTTGTCTAAAATGCCAACTTTCAATACTAACAAGTATAGCTACTGTGAAACCCCTTCCTCATACTTCAAGCTCCCTAGTTTTGCTTTTCAGCAAGTTCTTAATAAACTTAGTCATGTGCGTGTGTGCGCGCACGTGTGTATATGTATGTATATGTAGCTGGATCTAGAATCTCCTGTGAAATGGCCTTGAGAATCACAAGTGCTGACTCCACTGGGCATCCAGATGTGACAGTGAACATCCTTTCAGTCTTGCATCTATTTCTGGCATCAAGAGGTCCCACCATGATTGGTCAAATGTGCTCCAGTGCAGCTCACTGAACTGTCAGTTTATTTTGTTAATCTAGGCTGTCCACATTTCACAACCTGTGGAAGGTGTATATATCTCTGAGCAGCAGTTTCCAATAAATACTCTGTTGTAATTCTAGAATTCTGACAGCTGAGCTTTCAGTACTGCACAACTGTCTACTTGTCTCTGAATTGATGGGAAGAGAAAAGCAGCCACTGCCTTCTTCTTGTCTTGCTTGTACACTCGATGACATAAACCCTAAAGCCAGTGGTACACAGCACGTCATTACAGCAGTGCCTTTCACTGGGAAAGGAAGCACATTTGTGTGTCTTGTACATGAAAAGGTGCCACATACTAAACCTGACAAGCTCAGGGGAGGCCTGCATGGTGGCCTTTCAAACTCACAAAGGATGGTCCAAAATTAAAACTTTTTAACTGAAAGCAATTCATGATGAGTAGTCATGTCCTAGGCTAGAAATCTTTCCTGACAAAGGTCAATTTTCACCTTCACTAAGCCTGTTGTTTTTTTGCATCTACGATAACATATCTTTGGAATGTGAAATTAATTTCCTTTTTCTGGACCCCTCAAAGCACAGGCGCTACTCTGTGGAAATAAAAAATCCCTTCATTGTTACTGAGTTAAAATTGTTGACTGTTAACTATCCTGCACCCACCTATATGAAGAAGTATTGTCTATTATTTTACTTTTTATCCAACCCCAGAGGTTCCCCCCTTTTTTGCTTTCTCCCACCTCCCTAATCTATCATGAATGCATTTCATATAACCCACTTATGCCTCTTCTTTTGATTGTAATGTGTAAGATAAGGTGCAAAACTGCCATTTTCTGGAGCATTTTCTCAATCCGGTGAGACTTTGCTTCCTGGCAATTGCCATCAGTTTGGCACAAATAAACTCACAAAAATCTTTATAGGTTTGGATGTTTCTTACATTGACATTTACTTAGAGTAGTTGGCGGGATTCCAGTGAAGCTCACCCAGGACCCCCAATGTATCTGGACCCAGTGATAGGATCCAGCAAGGGGCCCATTGAGCCCCGCTGGTTACCAGCCACATTGGGTGAACTTGGATGAGTTGTCTCTCTGATCCAGGACCTTCCCTTCCTTGTGGTAGAGGGACAGACTTTACTTGAACTGTTCTTAGAAAATCCTCAAGGTGGTGCTAAAAGATAGGAGTTGAGAAGAGTGGCTGGCTTTGATTTTGGCTTTTCAGTTGGCATTATTCCATTGCAGTCTGAGCAAAGACTTTTGCTGATGAGACCCTGCACTCGGGCTGTGACGATGAGGACATACCCTCTCTCCAGCCAGAACCTTAGGTGTTCTTAGGAGACTAAAAATCTTCGTGGAGGTGTCAGAGGACATTCCTCACAACCTGCAGAAGCCCAATAGGAAAATTCCAACTCAACTGTAATTAAACAATTGACTTCTACAGGGATGCACATATAAAGGTGGTTTCCCTAGTGCTCTGAGTCCTCACAGCTGTATTAAACAACTGGGGAGACAAACTGAGGCACGTAAGAGGGTTGAATGCAACTCAAGGAGTGAGAGCCTAGAGCAAGCATGTCAAACTCGCAGCCCACAGAGAATATTTTTGCAGCCCAGTCAATATAACAATATGTAAGAAACGTTTTAATAAAAAAATTCATAACTTAATTTTTACAATATCCAGTTATACATAATTATTAATAACAAACTACAATGTTTGCTAATGACTGATTACTATAATTGTGTTGCATTCATTTCCCTTACGTGCCTTACTTGCAGGCAAACCATTTCTCTCCACTAATACTAACAGCGAATATTCTAGCAGCCGATTGCCACGTTATTTGTCTTGTACTGACTTGTTTGGTGTGCGCAACAGGAAATATTTCACTTTCAGAGAACAGAAAAATAGGTTTATTTGCATTACACTTATTAATTTGTGAGGTTATTCAGTATCTACTAAGTTAATGTTAAAGAAAAATATTAATTTTTATTAAAATGTTCTATTATTTTATGTTAATGATTACTCATTTATTTCAGCCCCTTGTATTCAGCATGTCTCTACTGAAATAAACCTACGTTTCTATGAAAATTGAAGCTTTTGTTTTTTTGCGGCCTACATAAATTTAAACCTTGGTTATTTGGCCCATGTTAGCCTTTGAGTTTGACATGCTTGGCCTAGAAGAGCTCAAGTTGTAAGCAGCACACTTAGACCCACTACATAACCTTCCTAGAAAATTTGTTCAGACTGCAGATATCCAAAGAAAGATTAAAATTAAAATGGGAAGTCATGCCTGTAAGGTCCATGAATCCCAAGAATCCCAGCCCCCCATTAATACTCGCTCAGAGTACATGTATAATTCATATGGAATCTCAACTTGCAAGAATCTACAGATATGGGGAAATTTAACTAAAAATGGTATCAGCTTGAAACGGCCAAAGTGGGGGATTTTTGAGACTCCAAACTGATTTTTCTGCATGCTCAAGTAGAAAAAGCCGGCTGTAAAACTGAACAGATGGGAAGCTTATCTTGATTGGAAATTAGGAACTTTTAGGAAAGGCTCCGCTAAAATATCTTCCCTACAGGAAGTTAATAAGAAAAGTTAAGGGGCTGTCTCTGAACTAAAGAGGGCTTCCAAAGCCAATAAATGCCAAGACCCCATTCCTCCCCGCCTCCAGCTCCTCCACTATACCCTTTGTTCTCGGAGCTTCCTTGTACAGACTTGCCCTCCACCCCGCTTCTCCCTTCTCCTCCTCTCTCCCCTCTACTACCACTCCCTACTGACCTAAGGAAAAATGATAATAAAAATTCAGAGAAAGATAATTCAGGAACTTTAGCAGCTTGTCTCAGGTAGAAGGAAACCAGTGATTATATATATTCCTTGGACTAGCACAAAATTAAGAAATCTAACCAAAGATTTCTCTGACCCTCTTCAGGACCCCAACAAGTTTGTAAAGGCATTTGATTTAACTGTTAGAACATATGATTATGGCTATTCTGACCTATTCCAATTAATACACTTACTGGTTTCTGAGAACAAGGCAATAGGATGGTTGAATCAGGTTTGCTGGCATATTCCTGTAGAATATTTTTTTAAAAAACGAAGAGAGACAGACCAGGAAAAATGCAGGTAATTAGCTCACCAGCTTTACCACGCCATACCTGAGATTCTCGCCTGGAAAATGGAGTGGACCAAGATCCAGCAATATAAAAGAAAGCCTGATGAATCGGTGCTTTATTTCTTTGAACATTTTGAAAAACTTTCAAATTCTCAGTTCTGTCTCCACACAGTTTTAAGAATCATCAAAATAATCTCTTATTAAATTTGGCATTTTTGGAAGGACTAGATAAAGAGCTTATAACTTTGAACAAAAAACATGACCTGGCAGACAGCCATCAGAACTGGCTATTCTGGCTGGTCAACTATCAAACTATTCAAAAGAAAGAAAAATATAAACCTGCCAACTTTATGAACTTAAAGCTCCAACAATTAAGCAATCAAGTCAGATCTACTCAGAGGTTTCTAAGACAAGGGCAGAGAAGAGTCTTTTTACTATAAAAAGCCAGGTCACCATAAGGAGGATTGTAGAAAAGTGAAATGGGATTTACAAAGAATAAAAGAACAGAAGCAAGCATAGGGCTGCTCTAAGGACTATGAGAGGGTATTTCCACTATTTACTAATACTTTAGGAGAAACTGAAATTATCATGAAAGGGCAAGTTACTAAGGCCCTTGGAGATACTGGGGCTACATTATCTATTCTTAACCGTACCCAGCTAAGTTTCCCTCTCCCTCAAAGCTTCTGTGCACACGGTAGGGGTATATAACCAACCAATGACTTTTAAAATCAGGACCTGTCTCCTTTCAATCAGGGAATGTTATGGGGCAACATATATTTTTACTGGTCAAATCGGTCCCAATTCAGTGGATAGAAAAAGATTTTCTTAAAACCCATGATGCCCACATATCCTTTTCCCAGAAAGGTGAAATGTACTAGTATTCAGGACTAGATCAATCAGATACTGAAACAATTGGAGAAATTATTAAAGGAACTTCCACAAGAGGAAAGTAATCTTAAAACTGAACGTTTGTTGCAGTATGTTCCAATGCAACTTTGGATCCTTTCCAGAACAGATATTGTCAAGATCAATTCAGCCACTCCTATTAAAATAACTATTGATAATACTTTGCGTCTACCTAATATTTGCCAATATCCTTTAAGACCTGATGCACTAGCTGGAATTAAGCCCATTATACAAGACTAGAGGCCCACTGCATGACATTCGAGGGGTACTTAATGCTCCCGCCACCGCTGCTGCGCCTGCCAGTCGTGAGCCCTGCTTCTGGCTGAGCGGCGCTCCCCCTGTGGGAGCACACTGACCACCAGGGGGCAGCTCCTGCATTGAGCATCTGCCCCCTGGTGGTCAGTGTGCATCATAGCAACCGGTCATTCTGCCGTTCAGTCGATTTGCATATAAGGGCTTTATTAGATAGGATTAGTTAAAAAGGGGACTTAAAATTCCATGTACAAGCCCCTGTAATTCTCCTATCCTTCCAGTAAAGAAACCAAATGGAAAGGATGGAGATTTGTACCAGATCTCAGTGCTATACATAAGATAGTTATTCCAAGACACCCTGTGTTCCAAATCCACATATTTTATCAGCCATTCCTTGGACTGCTGATATTTTTTCAGTAATAGATTTATGTAGTGCCTTTTCTAGCATTCTAATAGAAAAAGACAGTGCATTTTCTCAATCCATTAAGAAAATTCTGTACAGGTTTGAATGTTTCTTGTGTTGAGAGTCTTCTGTATTAAATATGGTGACTGAGTTAAATATTATTAATGTTGCCCTTATGGGAACCAATTTAACCATTTGTCTAATAAGAATATTCATCATAATTTTTGTGCTTAGCTAGTAATATGGCACATTTTAGCTAAAAGTGATTTGGAATTCCAATGTCCACTTTGGATAACCCTAAACTTTAACATGGTTTTAAACTATGGTTCTGTCTACCTGATGAAAAATCCAGAAGTTCCTGAATAAAAGCACAAATAAAAATAAAATTTAGCAAAATAATGATTTTCAGTGAATCAAAAAAATTCCATGATGTAGAGGAAAATCAGCTCATAAACTCTTGAAAAATCTATAGCTGCTCTTGGGCTGATTGATTATTGAGATCAATAAAAGTACATCAGTAATTGTACATGAACTCAAAACTTTCCAATACAAAGAGAAAAACCAATGCCTAGTGGCTCATTAAGGAAATGTTTCCTTCTGCAGCTGCTGGATGTAGTATAAAAGAACAGCTGTGAGTTAAGTGAATAACCTTAGACACTGGCTCACAAGAGGAATGCTTGTGCTGTCACTGCTTTTAAACAATTTAAAGAATTTTAAGACTTGGTTCACAAATGTAAAAGGTGGATGTTTTCAATGTTAATCAGAATTAGTCCTTAGAAATTGGAAAATTTTCATAATATGCCATGTCCATGATTTTAAGACAATATAAAAGAAATACTAACATATAATTAATTTTATGTATCAACTTAGCTGGCCACCAATGTTTAGTCAAACATTATTCTGGGTGTTTCTGTGAGGGTGTTTTTGGATGACTTGAACATATATATAGCCGATTGCCCTCCCTTATGAGTAGCCTCATCCAATCAGTTGAGGCCTGAATACAACAAAAGGTTGACCCTCTTCCAAATAAAAGGGAATTCCTCTAGCCCAGTGGTCAGCAAACCGTGGCTCACGAGCCACATGCAGCTCTTTGGCCCCTTTGAGCGTGGCTCTTCCACAAAATACCATGTGCGGGCACGCACGTACAGTGCGATTGAAACTTCGTGGCCCATGTGCAGAAGTCGGTTTTCGGCCTGGGCTAGTCTATTTTGAAGAAGTGGCGTTAGAAGAAGTGGGGGGTGTAGGTCGGTCAGTCAGTCGGGCGACGGGAGATGATGGGAGACGCGGCGCAGGGGGCCGCAGGATATGCAGCGCGGGGGAGGCATGCGTGATTCATGCACGAGTTGAGTGAGCCAGTCAGTCAGCAGTCTCATGTGCAGTGGTTAGTGCTAGTCGCGTCCGCAAATCGCGCACGGGTGACAAAAGTACCTACTCGAAGCATAAAGTTATCTGTATTTTTCCAACCAGCTGCAAATCCTACAGGTATTTTTGTCATCAATTTAAGAATTGTAATTATTTTGTGTTGGTGGCTTTATTATTATTTTAGCAAAGGCCAGCTTAGGAGTACCCTAATTAAGTTAATAACAATGTACCTACCTATATAGTTTAAGTTTAAAAAATTTGGCTCTCAAAAGAAATTTCAATCGTTGTACTGTTGATATTTGGCTTTGTTGACTAATGAGTTTGCCGACCACTGCTCTAGCCTGTCTTCAAGCTGGCACACAGGGGGAGGAGGATGCTTTGTTTTTTCCTGTTTTTGCACTCAAACTGAAACACATCTTCCTGGGTGTCACGCCTGCTGGCTTTTGGACTGAAACCACACCATCAACTCTCTTAGGTCTTCCATAATCAATGAAAACCAATTCCTATAATACATTTCATAGTGTGTGTGTGTGTGTGTGTGTGTGTGTGTGTGCGCGCGCGCACGTGCGTGTGCCTAGACATTTCTTATAAAACTACATATACAGTTACCTAATGCCCCAGTGTACTGGGTTGATAGTATCCTACCAAAACTCATGTCTACCTGGAACTGCTTGCATTAAACACCTCAATCTTACCAACCAGACAGATATTGCTAGAAACTATCAGAATAGTCAAAAGAAAAATAGTGCTAACACCAAATGCTGGCAAGAATGCAAAGAAAATGGATCACTCAAACGTTTGCTAATAGGAATATAAAATGGTATAGCCATTCTAGAAATGGGCATGGCACTTTTTCTACAGAACTGAATATGCCACTACCATGTGACCCAGCAGTTGCACTGTTGGCATCTACCCCAGAAATGATAACCTTGTGTCCACATAAAAACCTGTACACAGATGTTATAGCTGTAAAAACCCAAATGTCCTTCAGTGGGTGAAAGGTTTAACAAAATGGTACATTCATACCATGGAATACTACTCAGCAATAAAAAGAAGGAAATGTTGATTTGGATGAATCTAAAGAGAGTTATGCTGAATAAAAAAAAGGCAATCCCAAAAGGTAACATATGGTATGATTTCTTTTATATAACATTCTTGAAATGACAAACGTATAGAGACAGAGAACAGATTAGTGTTTGCCAGAAGAACAGGGGAGAAGAGGGAATTGGCTGTGGCCATAAAAGGGTAGCACAAGGGATCATTTTGATGGAATTCTGTATCTTTGAATCTAGCAGTACTTATATGAATATACATGGAAAAATTTTCAGAAAACCACACACAGAGAAGAGTGAAGGTAAAGCTGATAAAATCTGAATAAGGTCTGTGCATTGTATTAACAGAAATACAAGCCTGGTGTAGCAAGAAAAAAATCAATGCAGTTCACTAAATTAAAAAACTAAAATAACTCTCACCCAACAAGGTCTAGGAGAGAATTTTATGAAGCTGATAAAGGGCAGTTATAAAACTTACATTTAGGAGGAAAGCATTCCTCATAAGATCAGGAGCAAGGAAAGGATGTCACTCTGACCATTTAAATTCATTCATTGCACTGAATGTTCTTGCCGTGCAATGAGGCAAGAAAAAGAAGTTAAAAGATATACTGAATGAAAAGAAAACTATACTTATTCACAAATAATAAGATCATCTATGTAGGAAATCCTATATAGTAAAAAAAAAAAAAAAAAAAGAATATGAAAAAGCTGCTAGGACTAAGAAGTAAATTTTGCAAGTTTACCAGATACAAAATCATTATACATAAATTAATTGTATTTCTGTGCACTATCAACAAACAACTGAAAAATGAAATTTAAAAAGAATTTAAATTGCATCAAAACAGAGGGGTAAATTTGACACAAGATGCATAAGACCTGTGTACAAAAACTATAAAACAATGCTAACAAAAATTAAGAAGTATCATAAAAGTGAAGTGATATACTCTGTTTATGTATTGGATGGCACAGTATTATTTACATGTAAATTCTCCACAAATTGATGTAGATTAAACTCCATCCCAATCAAAAATCCCAGTAGACTTTTTTTGTGTGAAAATTACCAGGCTAACTCTAAATCCACATGGAAATGAATAAAATCTCTAATAACTAAAGCAAATTTTTAAAAAATGTTGGAGGATTGGTACTAAGTTTTAGCCTTATTATAACACCACAATAATCAAGACTGTGGTATTGACATCAAGATATACAAAGAGAAGAGTGGGAAAAAACAGAGTCCAGTTATAGACCCATACACACATGGTTAACTGATTTACCATGAAGGGAATAGGCAATTCAAAAAATAAAGGGTTGTCCTTCCAATAAATGGTGCTGAAAAATGGATATTTGTAGACAAAAAAAAAAAAAAAAAAGACTTAAATACCTAGTATAAAAATTTATTCAAAATAGATAATAGACCTAAATGTAAAATAAAAATCATTAAACTTTTAAAAACAAAAAAAAAATACATATGAAATCTTTTTGACCTTTAGGCAAATATTGTTTAAATATGCCACCAAAAGTGAGACTCATGAGAGAGAAAATTGACACTTGCATTTCAAAAGTAAGAATTGCTCTTTGAAAGACTACTAAGGGAATGAAATGCAAGCCACATTTAAGAAAATATTTGCAAATCAAATATCTGATCATGGATTTCTATAATGAATATAGGAAGAGCTTTCAAAACTCAATAATAAAAGATAAGAAACCAGTTTTTTAAATGGGTAAAAGATTTGAGAAGACATTTCACCAAAGAAGATATACAGATGGCAAATAAGCACATGAAAAGATCCTCAACATCATCAATACCACACAGCTAGAATGTCTAAATCTAAAATAATACTAAGTGTTGACAAAGATGCGGAGCACCTGGAATTCTGCTGGTGGGAATGTGAAAAGGTGAAGCCACTTTGGAAACAGTTAATATAAAATTTAACCTTTTATATTAGTAAAAAATTAAATATACACGTATCACATGATTCAGCCATTCTAGTCCCAACTATTTATCTGAAAGAAATTAAAGCATATGTCTACACAAAGACTTGTGTCATGAATATTCACACAGACTTTATTTGTATTTGTCAGAACTGGAGACTACCCAAAGTCTTTCGATAGAATAGTTGAATAAATTGTGATATCGAGAAATTAACTACTGATCTATGCAACACTATGCATAAGATTCAAAGTAATGATGTTAAGTGAGAGAATCCACTATGTATTCTGTATTCAATTCCTATGAATCCCATAAAATGCAAACAAATCTACAATGATAGCAAGCAGGTCAGTGGTTTCCTGGAAATGGGAAGGGAGGAGAATGAGGCATAAGGAAACTTTGGGGTGATAGGTATGCTTGGATTTTTTGGATCGTGGTGATGAATTCATAGATGTAAACATACATCAGAACTTTTAACCAAAATTTACCATTTAAATATATGTAATTTATTATACTTTGATAATATTCCTTATAATTATCCCTTAACTATTGTACCATAACATATTTTTATATTATACTATAATTATAGATCATAAAAAAATATTTTTTAAATTAAATTAAAGCGATGAACTTACTGTAAAGTACAAGTCCAGATGTATGGTTGTATTTAGATGCAAAAAAAAAAATTTAACAAAACAAAAATAAAATGCCAGGAATGTTGAAAATAAAACAATGAAAAAAGATAAATGATGAAAAAATTTATCCTTACCTTCCAACATTCACATAAAATTAATTCCAGTTGGATTTTAAAGACCTATAATGTTCACAGAATTTATATGGCATTTCTACAAATCAGTAACAGAAAGAAACAGCCACATAAAGAGGCGGAAACACCTTGAACAGGCACCTCACAGAAGAGGAAACACCAATGGCTAACCAACACAGAAAAGATGCTCATGCGCACAGGAAAGCAAACCCCCGTGAGGCTGCAATGCAGACCAGATACAGCGGTAAAAACGAGGTCTGACAGCACCTAGAGCTGGTGAGGGTGTGGAACAAGCTCTCAGCACCGCTGCTGGAGTGTGAGTGGCATCACAGCTTCAGGCACAATGTGGCACAGCCTAATCAGGTTGCGGCCACTCGTGCCTATGAACCGACACTGCACTTGCTCCTACGTAGGCATCTGGAAAAACTCTTGCACATTTTTCCAAGGAAGTAACAAGAATATATAGCAACATTGTGTAACAGCCAAAAATCAGAAATACCTTAACTCTCTAAAAGAAAGGAACTTCAACTGCACTAAAATAAGAATATTCACATAATGGAATCATGTACGTTTTTAAAAATATGAACTAAACCTACACATTATAATGTGAGTCTCACAGAAAGTGGGTGAAAAGGCATGTTCCAGAGGGATGTGTGACATCACCATATTATATGCAGAGAAGATTACAAACATACAAAACAACACATTATATCAGCAATTTTAAACCTTTTTCAACTCATGGCAAACAAACTACTAAAATGCTGCAGCACAACAAATATTTATTTTTTGCCAATCTGACAAAAAAAGGTATACTTTTGATTCATTCACACCAGACAACTGTTGTTGTGTTGGATGTTGTCATTCTTTTATTTGGCAATCTAAGGGAAAGAGGTCAGTGCCCCTGACTAAAAGTCAGGTGTTGCATGTGGCGCACCAGTGTGCACAGGCAAGCGTGGCCTCAACCTGATCAGGCTGTGCCACACTGTGCCTGCAGCTATGATGCCGCTCACACTCCAGTGCTGCTGCACACGGGTTGAAACTGCTGCTCTATATGGTTGAAGAACCATCAAATGGGAAATAAGGATAAAGGTAGGCATGGAAATGCTGATGCAGGCACTGGATTCTCAGGGGCAGGGTGGAGGAGCAAAATACCACCAGGGAAGCTACAAGGCTGGTGCCTGGACTTAGAACGCCTGTCAGGCTACAGGGAAGGCACAGTGGCACTCACTGCATAATTCTTTATACCCGGTTGTAATCTTAAATAATCCATCATAAAATAAAACAATGTTAATAGAATGTATGACTAGAATCAATGCACAAAAATGTTACCAGGTTAAGAATAGTAACAGGACACTGTCTAGCAGGGGCAGAGGACGTAGGCTCAGAGGGCAAGTTATATAGAAGATCAGGCCCAACAAGAAAAGCCCAAGAATAGGGAGACCCTAGGTGTGCTGGAGAAGGGCTGCCAAGTGAGCAGTGATGCTCCCTGGGGGAGGAGGGCAGTGTGCCAGGGAGGCCCTCTCTGTGGTGGGCAGGAGGGCATGGAAGGGAGGGCTGGAGAAGAGCTTCCCCCCAGCAGCTCACAGATGCTACTCCTTCCTCACCTGCTGAGCGCCTCACTGGCCTGTGTCCTTGTCTGCTTGGTGCTTCTCACTCACCTGGACAGAGTTCCAGAAGGCATTGGCTCTCCTCTCGCCAGGGCTCGTCCCCTTGCTCCAGTTGTGTGATGAATTTTGGTTTGGAAAAGGCAATTCCTACTCACAGGAAAAGAAAGCAAGGTGACCGTGGGTTAGTGGATTAAAAGGCAATCAGAACTTAGAGTCAGCTGGGAACGCAATAACCCAGAAGGGGGTGAGGAGGCACACAGGAGGGCAAAGGCTCTCTGAATGCTAACAGAGTGACTAAGGAGGGGTAATTCTGGGCCTAAAAGCAGGACACTCATTCTCCCCTGTGCTGGATTGAACACAAATATTCCCCCATTTGCAGCACCACCTTTTGGGAGGAAGGGGACTGAAAACAGCCACTTCTGGAATGAATTGCAGTAAGACCCCACATCCACACCTAACTAACTTCACTATTTTCAAAGCTAGAGAACCCAGACATTTCCTGGGGATACAGGGAAAATATTAGTTTTCTTTCTCAGCCAAAAGCCTGGTGGCTGCTGCCTAAATGACCACACGCAGACTCCAAGACCTGAAAAGGGCTGTCCTTACCTAGCGACACCAAATGGCTGTAGGTCTCCAGCATTACATCCCGATACAGGGTCCTCTGGGCAGGACTTAACAGCTTCCACTCTCTCTCGGTGAAGGCCACAGCTACATCTCTGAAGGCTATTATTGTCTGTAATAGAAACACATCCTGCTCACCCAGGAGCCAGCCACACCCACTAATCAGTTCACCTATGCTACTAACCAGCACTGAGGCAGCAAGAAGGCTGGTGTGGGGCACCTGGATGAGACCCATTGATCCTGCTTCTAACCTGAACCCTGATGCCATGGGTCAACACTACAAATCCCCTGCCCACCTGGCTGGTAAGTCTATTTAGGAGTTCTCTGTTCTGCTCTGCTGATCTCTATGTCCGTGGCACTGTCAACAACAGTGTTGATAACTGTAGCTACACAGCAAGCCTTGGAATCAGCCAGGGCAATTCCTCCAACTTCATTGTTCATTGAAGGTATTTTAGCTATTCTAGGGCATGTGCCTTTCCATATACATCTTAGAATAATCTCATCTATAGCAACCAAAAATAAGTTACTGGAATTTTGACAAGATTTGTATTAAACCTGTGTATCAATTGGGGGAGAACTGACATCTTTACTATGTTGACTCTTCAAGTCCATGAACTCATGTTCTTTTGATTTCTTTCATCAACATTGGGGGTTTTTGGCATACAAGTCCTATATATGTTTTGTTAAGAATTTCTTCTTTTTAAAATTATATTTTTCGGCCAAAACCGGTTTGGCTCAGTGGATAGAGCGTCGGCCTGCGGACTGAAGGGTCCCGGGTTCGGTTCCGGTCAGGGGCATGTACCTGGGTTGCCGGCACGTCCCCAGTGGGAGATGTGCAGGAGGCAGCTGATCGATGTTTCTCTCCCATCGATGTTTCTAGCTATCTATCTCTCTCCCTTCCTCTCTGTAAAAAATCAATAAAATATATTAAAAATAAATAAATAAATAAATAAAATAAAATAAAATTATATTTTTCGTTTCAGTGGCCATATGTTCATTGTTATGATACAGAAGTACAACTGTTTGTATGTTTATCTTGAATCCTGCAACCTGGCTGAACTCACTTGATAGCTCTGAGTATTTTTTCTCCTAGGTTCCTTGCGATTTTCTACATAGACAATTATGGCATCTGCATATAGGAACAGGTGTATTTCTTCCCTTATAATCTGTCTGCATTTCATTTCCTCTTCTTGCCTTTATAGTAGCACTTCTGGCACATTAATGAATAAGAGTGGTAAGAGCAGACCTCCTTGTCTTGTTCTTGATATAAGGAGGGAAACTGTATCTCCAGCATTAGGAATACTGAGATACCACTCATTAGGATACCAAAGAAACAGAAAATAATAAATTTTTGGCAGGGAGTGGAGAAAGTGGAACCTTTGGGCATTGCTAGTGATAAAAGTAAAATTGTGTTTTCTATGGAAAAGAGTTGGGCATTTCCTCAAAAAGTTAAACATACAATTTACCATAGGGGCCAGCAAAGAACTGAAAGCAGGGATTCAAACAGATAGTTATACACCAATGTCCATAACAGCAATATTCACATTTGCTCAAGTATGTACAGATAATTGTATATTATTCAGCCTTAAAAAAGGACATTCTGATACATGCTAAATTATGGATTAACCTTGAAGACATTATGCTATAATAAAGTGAAATAATCCAGTCACAAAGGACAAATATTGTTTGATTCCACTATATCAGGTACATAGAATAGGCAAATTCATAGCGACACAAAGTAAAATAGAGGTTACCAGCAATTGGGAAGAATGGGAAATGGGGGGGTTATGGTTTTAATGAATAGACTTTCACTTTGGGAAGATGAAAAAATTTTGGAAATGGAGAATGACAGTTGTACAACACTGTGAATGTACTTTATGCAACTGAACTGGACAGTAATTCCTCATTTAACATTCTTTATAGGTTCTGTGATTTTTAAGCAAAATGATGTATCATGAAACCAATTTTACCATAGGCTAATTGATATAAACCAGAGTTAAGTTCCTATAGTAAATGATCATTTTAACAAAATGACATTGAACCAAAACACATTATTCAAGGACCTGATATGTATTTAAGAATCATTAAAGTAAGAAATTTTGTTATATAAATGTTAGCAATAAAAAATTAGCTCTAGATTTTTTGTAGATGTCCCTATAAAATAAAGCAGTTGCCATCTGTTACTACTGTTCTGTGCTTTTCAGAAATGGTTGCTAAGTGTTCTCAAATATTTTTACTGCATCGACTGATGTAATCATGTGGTTTTTTTCTTTAGTCAATATTGTGGGTTACATTAATTGAGTTTCAAATATGGATCCAGTTTTGTATCCTGGAGTAAATGGTCCTTGGTAATGGTATATAGTTACTTTTATATATTGTTGAATTCAATTTGTTAATAATTTAAGGATTTTCATGTCTATATTCATGAGAGATGTTGATCTCGTTTTAGATTTCTCTGTTGTCCGTGTCTGCTTTTGATGCCAGCTTAATAGCTGCCCCATAAAGTGAAATGGAAAGTGTTCCCCTCGCTTTGTTTTCTGGAAGAAATTATATAGCGTTGGTACTAAGCCTCCTTTAAACAGGTGGCAGAATTCCACAGTGAAATCACCTGGGCCTATAGCTTTCTTCTGTGGGGGTTTTAAATTACAAATTGGACTCCCTTAAAAGTTATATGGCTGATCAAATGATCTATTCCGTATCGGGCAAGTTAAGGTACTTTTTGTTTTTCAAGAAATAGGTTCATTTCATCAAAATTTCCTGATGGCTAGAGTTGTAGTAATATCCCTTTTTAAATTCTTGACACTGGTAATTTGTGTCTAATCTCTTTCTTAGTCTTGCTCAATGTTTGTCGATTTTGTTTTCAAAGAACAAGTCTCATTTCACCTTTTTTCTCTATTTTTATTTTTCAATTTTATTGTTTTCTGCCTTTATAATTATTATTTCCTTCCATTTGTTCACTCTGAGTTCATTTTGCTCTTATTTTTGTAGTTCGTAAGGAAGCTTTTGGTAGGTTCTTAAGATGGAAGCTTAGATGACTGACATAAGACATCTTTTTTCTAACATATACATTTACTTAGTACTATAGGTTTTACTCTCGGGACTCCTCTAGCTGCATCTCACACAGTTTGATATATTGCATTTCCTTTCCATGTGTGTTCTTATTTGCCTTGAGACTTCATTGTTTTGATTCATGGATCATTCCTTCTAGTGTGTTATTTCTTTTCTAAGTGCTTAGAGATTTTTCTGTTAACTTCCTCTTAATGATTTCAAGTTTGATTCCATTGTGGTCAGAGAACACACTTTTGTATGATTTCAATTTGTAAAAGTTTGTTACAGTAAACACATTTTTATTTTGTATTATGTGTTGTTTTACAGCCCAGGATATGTCCATCTTGGATATGTTTTTGAGGGCACTTGAAAAGAATATGTACTTTGTTACTGTTGGGTGGAATGTTCTGTAAATGTTGATTAGATTCTGTTGTTCGATGGTGTTGATAAGTTCTTACTGATTTGGGGTCTAGCTATTCTATCTCTGAGAGAAAGATAGTTATGTCTTGAATTGTTGAGTTGTCCATTTCTCCTTTCAATGTTCTGTTCTCATATTTTGAAGCTGTTATTTGATGTGCATACATTGAAGATCATAACGTCCTCCAGGTGAACTGACGCTCTGTGTCTGGTAACTCTCCTTGCTTTGAAGTCTACCTAACCTTGTATTCATATAGTCACTCCTGCTGTATTTGATTAATGTTATATGATGCACCTCTTTTATCCTTGTGTTTTAACCTGTCTACATTGTATCTGACGTTTCATTTAGATAGCACATATGGTTGTTGTTTTAATCCACTGTGCCAGTCTCTCAGTTGGTGAGCATTCTAACTTTGTTTCTCAGTTTTCTTTCTTTTTTAAAATTCTTTATTGTTTAAAGTATTACATGAATCTCCTTTTCCCCCCCCATTGACCTCTCCCCAGCTGCTCCCACTCCCCAGCACAAGCCCTCACCCCCCTACTGTCTGTGGCCATTGGTTTTGCTCATATGCATGCACACAAGTCCTTTGGTTGATCTCTTACTCCCTCACCCCCTGCCTTCCCTCATAGGTTGTACAGTCTGATCGATGCTTCTATGTCTCTGGATCTATTTTTGTTCATCAGTTTATGTTGTTCATTATATTCCACAAATGAGTGAGATTATGTGATATTTATCTTTCTCTGACTGGCTTATTTCGCTTAGCATACTGCTCTCTAGTTTGATCCATGCTGTTGCAAATGGTAAGAATTCCTTCTTTTTTACAGCAGCTTAGAATTCCATTGTGTAGATGTACCACAGTTTTCTAATCCACGCATCTGCTGATGGGCACTTCGGCTGTCTCAATTTTCTTATTACTGACTTCTGGTGGGTTACTTGAGCTTTTTCAAAAATTGAATTTTGATTTATCTATAGTTTTTTAGTATATCTCTTTGTATAGCATTCTTAGTGGTTCTAGGGGATACATTATGTATGTGTAACATCAATTTCCTACTCATGTCATTTTACCAGTTTGAATGAAATATAGAAACCTTATTTCCCAATATATCCTATTACCCTTCTTACTTAAAATGTAACTTTCTTAAGTACTTCCTTTGTATACATTTAGGATCACATCATCCATCTAATTATTTTTGTTTCAACCACCAAAATTACTTTAGAAAACTCATGTATAGGAGGAGTGCCTACTGTATTTACCCTGTTTTTCCTTACTGTGTTCTTTTTCATCCTGATTGCATCAAGGGTTCCCAAGACCACCCTTAGGTTTGATGTTCACTACAAGGACTCACAAGACACACCATATAGTTGTACGCATGGCTGCAGTTACAACAAAAGGATACAAAGCAAAATCCACAAAGGGAAATGGTATGAGAAACAAAGTCTAGAGGAAACCAGCAACTAGCTTCCAAGAATCCTCGCCCAGTGGAGACACACCTGGCGCACGAAAGTCCTCCAGCACGGCCGTGTGACAATATGTGTTAAATGTTGTCTAACAATAAAATTCATAAGAGGCTAAGTATTCAACTTTTTTAGTAGGAGCTGGCCCAGAGGCACCCGCTGCCTAGCACATATTATAAATCGAGGTCCCAGAAGGAAAGCAGGTGTTCAGCATAAACCAACCCACTGTATACTTTAGGCCCAGTGAGCCATTCATATCAGTTCTGGGAACGTTGCCAACCCTCCTGAAATGCAAGGCCCTGATGCCAGCCAGAGGTGGATCTAGCCAACAGGACTTTCTAAGGATAGAAGTATCAAGCCTGCTATGTTAATTCTTTACTGTGCACAAATGTTCCACGGTTCCCTCTTTTATTTGTTAATAAAATTGCCTTTATTCATTCTCCTGGAAACAAATTCTCAGTTTCTTTCATCTGTGAATTTCCTGATCTCCCCCTTCATTCATGAAAGATATTTTCATTTGTTACAGGACTTGGCATTAACAATTCTTTTCTTTCAGCTCCTGAAAAACATTGCATCCTTTATATCTAACCTCTGGTTTCTGATGAGAAATCCACTACCATTCTAACAGTTTTTCCCCCAATGAGAAAAATGTGTTTTATTTTTTTCTGGCTCCTTTCAAGGTGTTTTCCTGATCTTTAGTCTTCAGAAGATTCATTATAATGTGTCTTGGCATGGATTTCAGTGGGTTTATCATGTTTGACATACACTTGGCTTTATGGATCTGTAGATTTACATCTCTTGCCATATTTGGGGGATTTGCAGCCATTGATTCTCTAATACTTTTTCACCCCTGTCCTCCTTCACGTCTTCTCCAGAACTACAATGGTACACATTAGATATTTTGTTATATTCCCACAGTTCGTGTAACTGTTCATTTTTTCTTCAGTACATTTTCTCCAAGTGGTACAAATTGAGTAATTTATATTGTTCTATCTTCTAGTTCACTGATTTCTGTTCCCTTGAATCTGCTACTGAGCTTTTCTTCAGGTATGCATTTTTCAGTGCTGAACGTTCCATATGCCTCTTCATAATAACTTCTGTTTCTTTGCAGAAGTTTTCTAATGTTTCATTCATCTTAAGTGTGTCCTTTTAGCTGTAGATATCCAGTTGTCCAACTGAATGGCCTTGGTACTTTTCCAACTGAATGGACTTGGCACCCTTGCCAAAAATCAGCTGACTATATATGTGAGGATTATTTTTTTCTGAGCTCTCAATTCTTCTCTGTCATCTATATTTTTATCCTTTTGGCAATACAACAGTTTTCTGTTTGTAGCTTGGCACTAACTATTGAAATTAGGGAGTGTGAATCCTCCAATTGTTCTTTTTCTTTTTAAACTGGTTTTGGCTATTAAGGGTCCTGTGAGATTCCAAATGAATTTTGGGACAGGTTTTTCTATTTCTGCAACACACACACACACGGGATTTTGATAGAGACTGGATTGCATCTACAGATCACTTTCACTGCTGCTGTCATCTTAGCAATATTGTCTTCCAATCCATAAGCATGGGGAGACTTTCCACTGATTTAGGTCATCTGTAATTGCAGCAATGTTTTGTAATTTTTAATGAGCAAGGCTTTTGCTTACTTGGTTAAATTCACTGCTGAGTATTTTGTTCTTTTTGATGCTATTATAAATAAAATTTTAAAAAGTTCTTGTTTAGATAGTTCCCTGGAAATGTACAGAAACACAACTGACTTTTATATGTTGATTTTACATCCAGAGTTTCACATTCAGTGTATTCATAGGTTTCTCTCTACTCCTATGAATTGTCACTTGTGGATTCCCTGACACTTGTTGTAAATTTTGACTAAAGGTTTCTCCACAGTCACGAGATTTATGGGGTGCTATGGACTGACTGTGTCCTCCAAAAATTCATATGTTAAGCCCTAACCCCCAATGTGTGTATATCTGGAGATATTGCTACCACTGTAATTAATCTAGTTATTAACAACAGGAAAGGAGCAAAAGGGACGAACAAGAACAACTGCATAGTCCTCTGCAGCTCTATGGGGTCAGCTTTTTTGGGGTCTCCCCTCCCTGCAAAGCCCAATATTATAGGTATGTCATTTGGGCAGCTTCACTAGGAAGCTAAAGCTTTACACTCCCCAGGGAGCCACCAGCCTATTCCCCACAGATCACTGGGGGATGGGACTGGACAGGGAGAATAAACACATGCCCAGTAAATTTGGGCTGACACCAGGAAGGAACTTGCCTGTCAGTCTCACCTGGGAACAGGCCACTGGTCAGAATGGGCGTGGCTGCTGTAAGGGTGCTAAACAAGAGTTCCTTCTCTCTTTTTTTAAAAAAATATATTTTATTGATTTTTTACAGAGAGGAAGGGAGAGGGATAGAGAGTTAGAAACATCGATGAGAGAGAAACATCGATCAGCTGCCTCCTGCACACTCCCCACTGGGGATGTGCCCGCAACCAAGGTACATGCCCTTGACCGGAATCGAACCTGGGACCCTTGAATCTGCAGGCCGACACTCTATCCGCTGAGCCAAACCGGTTAGGGCGAGTTCCTCCTCTTATGCTCCTGGAACTCTTACTGCTCCAGGCGCGGTCTCCTGCATTTGCCCCCATGGCCCATGGCCCACGGCCATGTGGACACCTATACACAATGGACTAATGGACAGCTGCTAGCCTGATGCTGGACTGGGCCTGGTTCCAACATGGAAAGAGAACTCTGGACTCTGACTCTGCTTCTAGCTCTACTCAAACCCCAGCTGCACTTCTTCTGTAACTGGACTAAGGGAAATGGGACTTGGGAACCCAGGATTGTAATTCAATGCAAATAAAAATCACTCATTCTCCCATGTGAGTCTCATAAAATTCTTTTTCTTGAGATACGGTAAGAACTCCACCCCTACCACCCAGTGGGGAAGAGGACACCCAATTTCTCCAATAACAATATGGCCCCCAAGGAAGTAAGGTTAAATGAGGACATAAAGGGGTCTCTGATACGATAGGCAGGTGCCTTACAAGAAAAGGAAGACACCAGAACTCGTTCCCTCTCTGTCTCTGCCATGTGAGCACATAATGAGAAGACAGCCATCTGCCAGGAACCCAGTCAGCTGGCACCTTGATCTTAGACGTCCCAGCCTTGGGAACGAAGAGAAAATAATTTCTGTTGGTTAAGCCAGCAGTTTGGTATTTTGTAATGGCAGCCCTAGCCGACTAATTCCGATTTTGGTTATGAGAATGGGGCACTACTGTAACCTAAAAGTGTGGAAGCAGCTTTGGAACCGTGTGATGGGTAGAGGCTAGAAGAGTTTTAAAGTGCATATTAGCAAAACCTGAAGGGAATGTTGGTAAAATACAATATTCCAATTTCTCCTTTCAGGAAAAAGCCCTGAGCAGAAATGGCTAAGTGTCATGTTGTATGTATATATAGGTATAATATTCTATATAATTCAGGTCTGACACATACAAAGTATCTGAAAATGCAATTTAAAGAATCCAAAAATATGTAATTTCTATGCCTCAAATAACAAACAGCAAAACAAACCCCTTTGGGAAATTAGTTAATATTTGGTCTCTTTATGAAACAAGTATGTTGAGTGCCTGACACTCTTCCAGGTATGGAAACTTCACCTTAAAAACTAACCCACTCAGATGCTCTTGCCTGGTATCAACTTTTCACAAGGAAGCGAAGCACAGGAAACATTGTTGGTCATAGACAGGATTAAGTTCAGGGTATGCTGAGGATCCCACAGGAAGTGGCAGAGTAGGTATGGGGAAAGTAAGCTGGCACAGCATTTCATTCTGGCCAAGAATGCTTCTCTATTCACACTATAAATCAGGGGTCCTCAAACTACGGCCCGCGGGCCACATGCAAATACAAATATTGTATTTGTTCCCGTTTTGTTTTTTTACTTCAAAATAAGATATGTGCAGTGTGCATAGGAATTTGTTCATAGTTTTTTTTTAAACTATAGTCCGGCCCTCCAATGGTCTGAGGGACAGTGAACTGGCCCCCTGTTTAAAAAGTTTGAGGACCCCTGCTATAAATGGTAAAGTGAAACGTACAAAAGAAAAGTTTCCCTCTTACATTAGGGAACATTCTGAATTGTATGCACTATATACACTTTTTTTTCTCAAAGGCATAAAAGATTTAACAATTGAGGGACACACAGCTCTCAATGATGTCTGGTAACATCAAAACCAAAGACTTGTAACTTATACAGTAATAGGCAAAGATCTACCATATGAGCCCAGCATTAACATGAAGTTTAGATATTGCAAAAAAAAAAATCTGCCTTATTTCTAGAACAGGCAATACAAATCTGAATGAGCACAGCTGACGCTACGTTGAGTGACTAGTATAACCAGCACAGAGTGCCCACAGCATCTATGCAGGTGGCCAGGAAATGTTAACTGCATCTGATTATGAAAGTTCCCATGCTGCCTGAGAGATTAGAACATCTTTCTATTAGGATATATATCCATTCCATTATATATTTCCAAATCCTTGGTTTCAACATGGCAAACTCTTTCTCAAAATCCTTCAAAGCCCATCTTGCTCCAAGTTCAAGTCCATACTCCTCAGCCTGGCTTTCAGGAGTCTGAACTGTCTCCATCCAGGCTCAGAGGAGACGAAGGCAAAGCCTTCAGGGGCCGGGCAAGTAAGAGTGAGAGAAGCAGGCACTTGGCCTTGGGGTGAAGGGGCGCAAGGGGCGCAAGGGGAGACGCTGTCGTCTCCAGCCACGAGCCGTCTGCCCCAGCGTGCAGCTGTAGGACAGTGGGAAATAATCCCTTCTCGGAGAAGCTGGCAATCCAGACCTTTAGGTGTAATCTTCCAACTTGTGGAAACTCATTTAAATATAAAGCATGGGTCCAGCCAGACTACATCTGAGTCACAAACGAAAACAGTTCAGCACCCTTCCCTCTACACACAGAAAAGCAGCTCCAAGCTTCCCAAATGGTGAGTCGCCCAGACTGAGACACACTATGCTTCCAGCCTTATTTCAACAGAAATGCCTTCCCTCAGCTCTTCAACTTGCCAAGTCCATGGCGGGGAGGCGGAGGAGGCGGTCACTTCCTCCCTCGACAGCGTTCCTCCACTTTATGAGGCCCTGGGAATCACTGGGCACTGAAGCACGAATGTCCAGTATTTTTAACTTAACTTCAATCAGTTTTCTACTTGGTGAATTCCTGAGTCGTGAATGAAAAGGCTCCAGGTAAGATGGGCCACACCCCCAAGGTCAGGGTAGGGTATTGCCTAATACCAGCAAGGTATTAATTAGGACAAGAAAAGGCGACGGGGCCATCCTGCAAGAGCTGGAAAGAAATTCCAGGACTCACCTTATCCCTGGTTGTCAGGAGCCCTGGAGCCATACTCCTGGTCGCTGAGTGCTCTTCCTAGAGAAGAGGCAAGTTGCACAGGCAGAGCTGGGGAGAGAAGAGCAGCGGAGGGTGCTTAGGAGGAAGGTCCCATCTAGCATCCCAGGTCAGCCCGAGTGAGGGGAGGTATGGAAGGCAGTAGCTCATCCTTAACCAGAGTCCTGTAAATAGGGCCCCAGAGCTGGGCCACCAGTGGGCTCAGCCCCAATGCCTGGTTGGGAAATGAAGCCACAGCGGCTGGTGAGACTTTGTCACTGTGTGGACTCAATTAAGAGGAAAGGGCCTCAGAGTGGCCACAGGTGAGCATTCACATTGAGAAATAAAGTGACTGTCATAGTGAAAACAGAAGTTCCACATCCACGTCTGCCCTGAGGCTAAAGGACAAGGCCCAGAAAATTAAAAATAGAGAGCACTACAGGCTCCACAGAATGCAGATTTGGGGGGAGACTTGAAGCAGGGTGGAAGACATAACCTATTTCAACCTCCCCTCCACTTATATATCCAAGATTAGCTTCCCAAGAATTGAAATATGTCTTGATTAAGAATGGGCAGTTGGCCGAAACCGGTTTGGCTCAGTGGATAGAGCGTCGGCCTGCGGACTGAAAGGTCCCGGGTTCGATTCCGGTCAAGGGCATGTACCTTGGTTGCGGGCGCATCCCCAGTGGGGAGTGTGCAGGAGGCAGCTGGTCGATGTTTCTCTCTCATCGATGTTTCTAACTCTCTATCTCTCTCCCTTCCTCTCTGTAAAAAATCAATAAAATATATTTAAAAAAAAAAAAAAAAAAAAAAGAATGGGCAGTTGGCAATTGGCTCAGATCTTCAACAAATCAATTTCATAAAGAAGTTTTTAACAGGAGAGATTTTTCTTAATACCAAGCTGCATAGGAGATAAACCACTCATCAGATGTCATGTATAGGCCTTGTTTGCACAAATGAACATTTTGGGGACTATGAATGACAACTGGGTATTAAATGATGTTAGAGAATTATTGTGAATATTGTTTGGTGTGATCATGATATTCTAGATATAGAGAAAATGAGTCAAATGCGGTCGAAGTACTAAGAGGTGAATTGACATATTTGTAATTTTCTTAAAATGTAAAGCCTTCAACAAGTTAATAGCAGAGGCAGGAAGGGAGAGAAAGAGAGTGTAAGCTGGAGTGTACAAGCACTCTTACGGAATTAAAGGAAGATGAGGAGACATCGATGCATGCAAGGTGAGGACCTAGACTTCTTTTAAAAATATTTTTCCATTGATCCTTAGAGAGAATGGATGGGAGGGACCAGGGAGGGAGAAACATCCACTTATGTGAGGGAGACACACTGACTGGTTGCCTCACTCACGTGCCCCAACCGGAGCCAGGGATTGAACCTACAACTGAGGTACATGCTCTTAACCAGGAATTGAACTTGAGCCACTTCTGTCTGCAGACCAATGCTTTAACCAGTGTGCCAAATTGGCTAGGGAAATGTTTAGACATTTTTGAGGCAATCATGGAAATCTGAACACTGACTAGATATTAGATGGCATTAAGTAATCAGTATTAATTTTATTAGACTTAGGATAAGAATGGGCTATGCCCACTGTCTCTCCACCTCTCACTAGGAGGGAGGCCTGTCCCATGTGGGATACCATCGCCCATCCCCTTCTGAAGAGCCTAAGCAACCAAACAACTGAATGACCGGTTGACCAGTCGCTATGACACACACTGACCACCAGGGGGCAGATGCTCAATGCAGGAGCTGTCCCCTGGTGGTCAGTGCATTCCCACAGCCAACCTCCTGCAATCCCTCCCTCCAGCCGGCCAACCTTCCACAGTCCCTCCCCGGATCGGCCGGATGTGGGGCAGGCCAGCGGGCCAACCTCCCACTGCCTGACCAGGGGGAGGGACCATAGGAGGTTGGCCGGTCGGCTCCCTGATCAGCCCTGATTTCTGGCCAGGCCGAAGTACCCCACCCATGCACGAATTTGTGCACCGGACCTCTAGTGCTTAAATAAGAGTGCAACGTCTACAGTTAATATCATATTTAATTATGAAAAACTTGATGCTGTCCTGCTAAGATCAGAAACAAGACTAGGATGTCTGCTCTCAGCACTCCTATTCAATATCACACTAGAATTCCTAGCTAATGTAAGAAGACAAAAAAAGGAAATAAAAGATAAACAGATTGGGAAAGAAGAGATAAAATTGCCTTTGTCTGCAGATGACCAGATTGTCTATGTAGAAAATCTCAAAGAATAAACAAGAAATTTCTGGAACAAATGATTACATCAAGATTGAGGATACAAGGTTAATATACAAAAGTCAACTGCTTTCCTATATACCAGCCATCAACAAATGGAATGTGAAATTAAAACCACTAGACATTTCTATTAGCTCCCAGTAAAGTGAAATACTTAGGTATAAATCTTTTCAAAAAATTGTATGAGATCTAGATGAAGAAAACTACAGAACTCTGCTGAAAGAAACCAAAGAAGATCTAAATAAATGGAAAAGGACAGTCCATATCATGGAAAAAGAAACTTGGTATTAAGATGTCAGCTCTTCCCACTTGATCTATACACATTCAACAAAACCATCATCAAAATCCCAGCAACTTACTTTGAGTAGATTAATAAAATGGTTCTACTAGTAAAGATTATATAGAAAGGCCAACACAATACTGAAGAAGAACAAAAGCAGAAGACTGGCATAACTGGATGTCACAACTGAGTATAACGCCACAGAAAAAAAAAAAAAAATATATATATATATATATATATATATAGATAGATAGATAGATAGATATAGATATAGATATATATAGATATATAGATATATATGTAGTTAAAAAAAATAGTCATGGGGATATAAATTTAGCGTATTGCAATACTATGTATGGTACCAGGTGGGCACTGGAAATATCGAGGGGACCACTTTGTAAAGTATATGATTGTCTAACCACTATACTGTACACTTACAACTAATACAAAATAATACTGAATGTAAACTGTAATTGAAAAAAATGTAAAACAGATAAAATAATAAATGGAATAAAATGATGAACACGGAAATAGACCCACACAGATAGAGTCAACTGATCTTTGACAAAGGAGCAAAGGAAATTCAATGGAGAAAGAATTGTCTTCTCCATAAATGGTAGTACTACTGGAATAACTGAACATTCACATGCCAAATAATAAATAAATAAATAAGAAATAAGAATCTAGACACAGATCTTATACCTTTCATAAAAATTAACTCAAAATGGATCACAAACCTACAGACAAAATGTGAAACAATAACTCCTAGAAGATAACATGGGAGAAAATCTATGTGACCTTGGGTGTGTCAATGTCTTCTCAGATAGGACACCAAAAGCACAATCCATGAAAGAAAAAAGTTGGTAAGCTGGATTCTGTTAAGATTAAAACCTTTTGCTCTGTAAGATACTGGTAAGAAAGTAAAAAGTCAAACCACAGAGTAGGAGAAAATGCCTGAAGAAAAAAATCATCATCAGAGTTAAGAAACGCACTATACTTCCCAGTAAGTGAAAAAACAAACTGACAGTAAACAGTAAGGAAACAGGTTTGAAAACACTATCAAGCAGTATTGATCTTATTTAAATTTATAGAACACTAAACCCAAGTGCAGAAGTACACACAGACTCTTCACAAGGAAATGACATTCTGAGGCATATAAAACAAGTCGCCAATTTCAAAGGACTACAAGTAAAGAGTATGTTCTTTGCCCAAGACAGAATAAAAGTGGAAATCAGTAACAGTGAGATATCTAGAAAGACCTCCATAATTAGAAATTAAGCAATACTGGTCTGAAGGAGATATGGATGAAAACAAATATTCCAAGGAACATGAAGAAATGTTATGAACTGAATGATTCTAATAAATACATGTCAAAACATATCACAACTAACCAAATTTGTGGCATGGAGTTATGGGCTGTAGTGTGTCCCCTATCAAATTCATATGTAAAAGCCCTCATCCCCCAGTACTATAGAATATGACTGTATTTAGCATAGGTTGTTTAAAGAGGTAATTAAGTTAAAATGACATTATTAAGGTGGGCCTTAATCCAATATACTGGTATCCTTATAAGAATTTGAACAGAGATTTCCAAAGAGAAGATGATGTAAACACAGGGAGAAAGCCATCTATAAGCCAAAGAAAGGCTTCAAAAGAAACCAACATTGCTAAAACCTTGATTTTTAACTCCAGAATTGTGAGAAAATAAATTTCTGCTATTTAAGCCACCCCATCTGTGGTGCTTTGTTATGGCAGTTCTAGCAAACTAATACAACAGCTGAAGCTGTTCTTAAAGGGAAAGTGATATTCTTAAATGAATGCACCAGAAAAGGAGAAATTTTTTAATTAAAAAAAAAAATTAGCTCACACCTTTTTTTTTTAAATACTCAAGGATATTTTTTCCATTGGTTTCTAGAGAGAGTAGAAGGGAGGGAGGAGGGGGAGAGAGAGAGAGAAACACTGACATGAGAGAGATACATTGATTTATTGCCCCCCACACGTGCCCCTACTGGGGCTGGGGAACCTGCAACCGAAGTATGTGCCCTTGAGTGCCTTTGACCAACACTAACCACTGAGCAAACAGGCCAGAACCAGCTCACACCTTTTAAGAAACTAGGAACGAAGACAAAACTTTAGCAAGAAGATAATAAGTAATAAATAGGAAAAATCAATGGAATAGTCAATAACACCAAAAGCACAAATAGGCAAATGAGGCTAAGCTTAAAAACTTCTGTGCAGCAAAAGAAACAACACAGTGTAAAGGTATAGTACAGGATGGGTCAAAATAGATGCAGGCCATATACCATATACAGGGTCAATATCCAGAATATTAAAAGCACTTCTACAACTCATTAACAAAAAAACAAACAAACAAAAAATAACCTGACTAAAAATGGGCAAACTACTTGAATAAACATTTCTCCAAAGAAGAGAAACAAATGGTCAATAGTGCATGAAAAGATGCTAAACATCATAAATTATCAGAAAAATGCAAATCAAAATCACAATAAGACAATCTCTAGCCCAACAGGAGTGACTCAGTGGTTGAGCTTCAACCTATGAACCAGGAGGTCATGGTTAGATTCCCAGTCAGCATCCCCAATGGGGGATGTGCAGAAGGCAGCCCATCATTGATTCTCTCCTATCATTGATATTTCTACCTATCTCTCCCTCTCACCTCCTCTCTGAAATCAATAAAAAAAATATATTTTTTTAAAAAGATACCATCTCTACCTGTTAGAATGGCCATTACACACACACACATACACACACACACACACACACACACACAAAATAAGTTTTACAAAGAATAGGAAAATACCCTAGTCTATTGTTGGTACAATTGTAAAATGGTGCAGCCACTATGGAAAACAGTAGAGAGGGAGGTTGCTCAATAAATTAACGATAGAAGTATCATATGATACATTAATCCCACTTCTGGATATATACCCAAAGAAATTAAAAAACAGGATCTTGAAGAGATATTTACATACACATGTTAGCCAAGGTGTGGAGGCAACCTGAATGTCTATCAACGGGTGAACAGATAAAGAAAAAGTAGTAAAAACATAAAATGAGTATTAGTCATTCAGCCTTAGAAAATAAGGAAATCCTGCCTTATCCTGGATGAACTTTCAGGGCATTATGCAAAGTAAAATATGTCAGTCACAAAGAGACAAATGTTGCATCATTCCACTTCTATGAGGTATCTGAATTACAATAAATTAAATTAAATGGAACTCCAAAAAATAATCAATGAAGCCAGAAATAATAATACAGGAAGAAAAAAATAGAAGAGGCAAATAGAAAACAAACAGTAATAGTAGAGACCAAAATCTAACCATACTGATAATTACATGAAATAACCCACCAATTAACTGAAAAGCACAAACTGTCAGACTGGATAAAAAAAGCAAGGCCCTACCGTATACTTTCTACACGAAGCACACTGTAAATATAGGCACGGCTCAGGTAAATACAGAAACGATGTAAACAGACATAGCATGCACACAGTAAGCATAAGAAGTTAGGAGTAGCAATATATCAGACAAAGCATATTTCAAAACAAGAGCATTACCAGAGACACAAAGACATGTTTCATGATAATAAAGGAGTCCATTCATCAGAAAATATACTAACGGTAAATGTATAAGCATTTTATAACAGTGCTTCCAAATATATGAAGAAAAAAACCAGAATTAATGGAGAAACAGAAAATTCCATAATCCTAGTTGAAGAATTTAACACCTTGTCACAGTAGTTGCTAAAATGATGAAACTACTGCTAAATAAATTGATAAAAATAACTAAACAGTTAGAAAATAAAAGATCTGAATATAACAATCAAGCAACTTGACCTAACATAGTATTAGAACAACACCCAACAACTGCAGAATATATTCTTTTCAAGGACACATTCAGCAAGACAAGATATATACACTGGGTCATGAAATAACTCCCAACTTACAAGGGCTGACACTGTACATACTTTGTCTTTGACCTGAATGGAATTAAATAAGAAATAAGTAATAATAAGTTGAAAAATCCCAACATATCTGGAAATTAGACGACAGTGGATGGAGAAAAACTGCATTTATCAAGTATAGACAACTTGATGACTTTTTTTTTTTAATTCTTACCCAAGAATATTTTTCCATTGATTTTTAGAGAGTGGAAGAGAGAGGGAAAGACAGAGAGAAATATCGATGTGAGAGAAGCACATCGATTGGTTGCCTCCGTGCACGAGCCCCGATCAGGGCCTGGGCCTGGGCCAGGGAGGAGCCTGAAACCAAGGTACGTGCCCTTGACCAGAATTGAACCCGGGACCCTCCGGTCCACAGGCCGACGCTCTTTCCACTGAGCCAAACCGGCTAGGGCTCTCTTGGTGACTTTCATTAAAAATGGAAGCAGAGAGATGAGGCAATAAATGAAGGAAGAAATCATGACCCTCCTCTGGTCAAAACCCTGCAGTGGGTCCCCTGGACCACAGATCCACACATTACCTTACCACCCACGCCCCTGCCAAATAACAGCCCAACCCCCTTTCCCACTTGAGTTCCCATCACTGCCCCCACAGATGTCACTTTCCAGGCAGAAAGGATAGCCCCTCATTATCCTCACATCTGGGTGCCAAACAGTGACCCAGGAGGAGCCAGGACCAGACACGGTGCCTGTCCCTCAGAGAACCACCTCAACCAGCGGGACAGTCAGGCCACCGGAATGCACCAGGCAAGCCCTCAAGTCCTCACGTGCAAGTGCTCTGGGAATAATTCTGCCAGAGAACATTCAGAAATATTTGCATTGGAGACCATCTCAGCTGGTTAACAAGGGTGATCGTGTGAAGCATAAAGGCATGAGGGAATAAAACCGCATGGATTGGAGTAGACCCCCTGTGGCTGTCAACTGCAGCCTAGCTGGAGTGAAGGGTGACAATGATTCCGGAAAGGCTGTTTGTGGGCCAGTTCCGAACGGATAATCAGCATCACCTAACACACTCTCCCTGAGCACTCACTGTGTGCCCTCACCCCGTCCAAAGATCACCTTTCCACCTCCCACCCAGACATTGCTATTAGGCCTGTTTTACTGATGAGAAAAAGGGAGGGACATCGAATGAGGGCAGATGCCCAGGGTCACAGGGTCAGTACTAGTGGAGCCTCAGAGTCTGACTTCAGAACCCACCATAAAGAGAGGAGGACCTTTATGTAACAGGAAGTAGATGAACTAGAATGTGGGGAAAGACAATATGCTGAGCTAACATAAAGGTGAGGCGAGAGGAGAAGAGGGGAAAGAATGGACAAGACTTAACAGCTCATCAGATTACTGGGAAATCTGGAAAACTCAAGGAGGCAAGAAGCCTGAGGCCATGCAGTCTGTGCCAAGAGGTAGCATCCTGCCATTGAGATGGCAGGGCAGAATGGGTGAGAAGGGAGAGTGCAGGGGATGCAGAAGGCAAGTCCCCGAGAGCGTCCTGCACGTGCCCCTCACCTGGCTGCTGAGAGCAGGCTTTGAACTGTAGCAAGGCATTTTGGGACAACTGGGGAAACGGAACGCAGCCTGAATGTTAGATGGCATTGATAAATTGGGGTTAATTTTGTTGGGTATATATATGGGGTATAAAGCGTATTTTCTTTAAGTCCTTATACAAAAGAGATGCATAGTGAAGTATTACCCGTAGAGCGTTATCTGAGATTTGCTGCAAAGAAAATCTACGCTGGAGAGCAGAATGTTGACAACTACTGCAGCTGAGCACAGTGTCCTCATTGCTTTGGCTGTATTGTCAGATTTCCATCATTTTAAATTTAATAACCCATCTCCCTTCACATCCACAAAAGTAGAAAAAAACCTTAAAGGAGAGGGATATTACATATACATATAATTTATCTTCTGGGAAGGAACACGCAGAATTTAGTGTAACTTACTTAATAGTCACAGTTTCTTACTTCCATCTTCTTCCTAAAGAAAAATAAAGACTTCTTTTATTATTTGGCAAGAGTCAAAAAGTCTTTATACCCTTGGAAGAGAACATGACTGGCAGTCTCTAGGTATAAACAGAGAAAAACAAATCTAAGTGACCCACTCCTAACCCCAGCCAGCCCTGTGGCTAACCTATGCCTCTAACTACTATTCCTTGGTTATACAAAATGAAAGTTCAGAGGCATTTTAAAAAACAAGGACTATTAAATCTTTAGACTGTTGTATTTTCTGTGTTTTTAGTTTTAATTAGTTGCTATCACTCTAACACTTACATAATAATCTGGGTTTGCAGCATCTCTTTTTTGAAAAAAGAGAGGGGATAAACTACAAATACTGGCTGGTCTGATTCCTGCCCTCTGTTAGTGTCATTACTGTCATCAACAGAAGTTAATGTCACTAGGGACTGGGCCCACGGGTCAGGAGAAAGTGAACAAATGTTCTATCTTTATCACATTAGATGCACGAGAGACAAATTTGAAGGGTAGAGCACCTGCTTTTACATTTTCCTTAAAACTTTGAAAGTTGCCCTAGCTGGTTTGGCTCAACAGATGGAGCGCTGGCCTGTGGACTGAAGGGTTCCAGGTTCAATTCCGGCCAAGGGCACATGCCTGGGCTGTGGGCTCCATCCTCAGTAGGGGGCGTGCAGGAGGCCGCCGATCAATGATTCTCTCTCATCATTAATGTTTCTATCTCTCCCTCTCCCTTCCTCTCTAAGATCAATAAAATATATTTTAAAAAATTAACAAAACTTTGAAAGTTAAAGAACGGCTGGCTCCAAGGTAAAAGTTACTATAGCATTTCTCTCTCTATAAAATGAGAATTCTACTACCTAACATACAAGGCTGGCTGAGGAAATAAACTATGCAGTGCACAGAAGGCAGGCTGCCAACACAGGCATACTGCTGTCAAACACGACTTCTCACCACCTGTGTTTAGCCGGGGCTCAGAGGCCCCGAGGACAGTGGGTCGGGATGAGTGCCTTGGAGATGTTGGGAAGCCCAGGAAACCACCTGCAGCTCTGAGCCACAGAGTACTACACACAGGTACCAGGGACAAGCAGAGCAAGGAGCCCTCTGTCATGAGCAAAGGCACTACAGGGACACAAGGGCGTGCTGCCCACCTGAGAAGGGGCTGCCAGGCCCCCAGCCCCTCTTCTCCCCACCCTAACAGGCAATCCCGCTGGATGTGGGGGGAGCATGGGGTGCACCAGGGCAGACTGGAGCAAGAGAGAAGCAGCTCCAGCCAAAGGATTCTCTCCCAGCCCAGGTGGGGTCCTCTTCACGAAAGTATCAGAACCAGGAAGGTTCTACGTCCCTACAGAGGCAGGGTGTGGGTTTTAGCAAAAGCCTGCTCTGAGCTCATGTCAACACTTAGCATGACATCATCTTCTATGTGCCTGTGGAGTTTAGTAAACGCACAAAGTAACGTTCCTGAGCACTTAGCATATGCGAGACACAAGTTTTACCTTTTTCCACAATGAGGACAGGTTCAGTGAGAAAGGGGCGCACCTGGATCTGAACTCCCCCTACAGAGGCAGGACGGCAGGCCTCGCAGAAGCTCCTGGGTAGAGGCAATGCCCAAAGAGGTGCACGCTTGCAGATCTGGGGGGAGAGGGCAGGTTCTGGTTGTTAAGTAGTGAACCTGAGTGATGACTCCATGGAACCTCACGGCCACATCTGGGCATGCTTGCAATGTTTTCATAATGAAAAGCTGAAAATAAGAACTTAAGTATGGATTCTGACCGCCCTCCCCCTCCCTCGGCCCCTGTAATTCAGGGGTCAGCCAGCCGCCCGGGGGGTTTGCGGGAAGGGTCCCTGCCCATGGGCTCCATACCCTTTACCCCACCCCGGGCTCTTGGGAGGGCCCCGCACCGGCGGGAGCCATGCGGACACAGGGAAGCCCCAGGCAACAGGAATACTGACCCCGCCAGGACCCCAGCCTCCCGCAAGGTTCTGGGGCCGCTAAGAGAGTCGCTTGGCCTCAGGCGCCCCACCCCAAATAAGTCTGCGGGCCAGCGCTTCCCCCAAACCCGGGTCCGCGGGGCCAAGCAGCGCCTCCCCCAGCACGGCGGGCACCACCCGGCCGCGCGCCCCCCGAATACCCAGAGGAAGCCCGAGCGCAAACCCACAGCCCTAGGCACGTCTGCTCCGGGCCAGGGCGCGCGTGTTCCCCAAATCACCCGTATTATTACAGGCCCCGACAGGACAGGACGGCGGGACCCCCGCCCTGAGAACTCACACCTCTGGGCCAGAGCGACACTTCCCACGCTTTCCCTTCCCAGGTTTCCCGACTGTCCTTCCCTCGAGCTGGCGGCCAAACCTACCCCGCCCACCACAGCCTCGGGAACAGTCACCGGCGCCAAGCTACGTCCAAGGGGCGTGTGGGTCGCTCCCCACACTGCCCCAGGGCGGGACTACAATATCCAGAATGCCCCGGGGCGGGAACTACACTACCCATAGTGCCCCAGGGCGGGAATATAATACCCAGAATGCCGCGGGGCGGGAACTAAGCTACCTACACTATTGACAAAGTCCCTCGTGAGGACTACACCTCGCTACCCACACACCCACCCGCCTGCCCTCACAGCCCCACTGGACTCGGACCTTCAGCCATGGTCTCAGGTACATGCCCACTCATCTGTCAGAATTACAGCCACTCGGGCTCTGGGACAAATTGTGAAAAATCAGACCAGTAAAGTCAAACTGACTTCGGGTGCATGAGAAGGGTGGTTCAGGTGAGCACTAAAATCTTTCTTTTTTAAGTTACAGGGTCTTTGTAATTTTTGTTTAAATTATTTCTAAAAAATGAAAAGGTGTTAGTTGCCTGGATGTGTACTTGTCCTCCATCCTGCAGATTGACCCGGGTTTTTACATTTAAATAAAAGCACATAATGAATGAAGTACTAACAAATGCTAACGATACTGGCATTTTTCTTTTTTTAAGAGAATATTATGAAGTTTGTTTTAAAAAAAAAACAGAGGTGTCACAGAATTAGTCCAGACATGTTTACTAAACAAAAACAGTCAAACAACAACCCTCAGGAGTAAAAATCACAATCCCCAAAGTCTATGTTGTCTGAAATACCAACTTTTACACAAAATTACAATACATAAAGAAACAATGTGACTCATACTCATGAAATAAAGCAGTCAATAAAAACTATCATTGAGCCCGGCCTGCATGGCTCAGTGGTTGAGGCTCGACCTGTGAACCAGGAGGTCACAGTTCCATTCCCCATCAGGGTTGCACCTTAATCCACAGTAGTGGGTGTACAGGAGGCAGCCTATCTGTGGTTCTCATCACTGATGTTTCTACCTATCCCTCTCCCTTCCTCTCTGAAATCAATAAAAATCTATATTTTTTAAAAGCTATCTTTAAGTAATTTCAGACAATGAATTTAGAAGACAAAAATGTACAAAAAACTATTTAAATATACATTTCAAAGAAATGGAACCACATTTAAATAAGGAATAAATCATGATAATAACAAGTAGAGGATATCAATAAAGAGAAAGAAAATACTTTTTTAGAGAATCAAGTGGAAATTCTCAGAAAAGAACAATAACTGAAGTGAAAATTTTACTAATAGGGATCAGGAAAGATTTGAGATGGCAGAAGAAATAAACTTGAAGATAGATAGCACCTTTGAAGTCTTCTAATATGACAACCGAGAGAAAAGTAATTTACAAAAAAAAAACAAACAGTGCCACCTGTAGAACCACCTCAAGTGTACTAACATATATGTAATGGGCCGTTTCCAAATCTTAGCTATTGTAAATTGCGCTATGAACATAGGGGTGCATATACTCTACCTGATGGGAGTCTCGGGTTTCTTAGGATATATTCCTAGAAGTGGGATCACTGGATCAAATGGCAGTTCCATTTTTAATTTTTTGAAGAAACTTCATACTGTTTTCCACAGTGGCTGCACCAGTCTGCATTCCCACCAGCAGTGTACTAGGGCTTCCTTTTCTCCACAACCTCACCAGCACTTGTCATTTGTTGATTTGTTGATGGCAGCCATTCTGACAGGTGTGAGGTGCTACCTCATTGTCGTTTTAATTTGCATTTCTTGGATTATTAGTGACTTTGAGCATTTTTTCATATGTCTCCTTAGAGGAATTCTTCATGCCCTATACCTAGAACAGTGATGGCGAACCTTTTGAGCTCGGCATGTCAGCATTTTGAAAAACCCTAACTTAACTCTGGTGCCGTGTCACATATAGAAATTTTTTGATATTTGCAACCATAGTAAAACAAAGACTTATATTTTTGATATTTATTTTATATATTTAAATGTCATTTAACAAAGAAAAATCAACCAAAAAAATGAGTTTGCGTGTCACCTCTGACACATAAGTCATAGGTTCGCCATCACTGACCTAAAAGATGGAATTCTTTCAGCTAAAGTTTTTATATATTAATTTTCTTACTTACAAATATGAGTTTTTCAATAGGTAGTAGAGTCACCTCTACCTTAGATCAATGTGTTAGCATAGTTTGATAAATTTCATTACTTACACATTTTCTGAAACTACAAAAGTCTATATAAGGTTTTAATGCCTTTTGAGTGATGGAAGAGACCAAAGTTCATTAAGGAAATGGTTTATTTTTACTTAATGTTGTTCTTATAAAGTGTCTTATTAACACTTAATATTTATTTTCTTATCTTTCTCCCCTTCCTGTTTGTGAAAGTAATGAATATCTTAGAAGATGGAGTTAACTTTGATTTTCGAATGTGGGAAGGTTTGTGGTTTGACCTGAGCACAGCAGTGGAGTTGATATGGGCCACTAGGAAGCTTGGAGTTGTTCATGTGAGGGGCACCTGTGCTTTTCCCAGTTCCCTTTGCAGAGTACATTGGCTGTGGCTTCTCTACTATTCGTGTTGTAATCACAGTTGCCGTTGGTTAGGTGGGGAATTGGGAAGTCAGGACGTCACCTGGTTGGCAGGGTGGTCCTCAGTCCCTGTAGTAAAGGGGAGGTTGCATGGAATGGTTTCTGAAGGCACTTTTTCATGTAAAAGCCTTGAGTTCTGTCAGAATTACTTTTCCTCCAGAATTAGTCTTAACTCATAGTTAATTTCAAATTGCAGTTTTTGTTTTAACTCAAAGTGAACTTTGGTGATACCTGAAAGGTCAAGTGGAATTTCTTTCCTGTCTCTCTTGTTCTTTGCTGCCAAGAACCCACTTTCTGTCCCCTCTTGCTAACATGTCACAGTGTTTTTATTTCTAACAGTTCTAGGAATGGGGGTTTTCCCCTTCCCTTCAAAAGTCAGCCAGCCTTTCTCCTGGTTAGAAATGACTTGTTTTCGTTCCATTTTTTGTTTTTGAAAGCGAAAAGCTTTTTACTTGCTGTTTACATTTATGAAGTGTTAGCAAATTCGTCATCTCGATTCAAATTCCTGGCGATTCCATGATTTAAATGCAGATTGGGGAAAGTACAGTCTTAAGTCAGGTAGACTTAAAGGCATTGTGCTCATTAGGTTTGTTAAGCAGTGTGCTTCTATAAGTTGAGAGAGAAACGAAGGCTTGTTTCTTACAGGGTTTATGCATTTTTGAATAATGGGATCCCAGACCTGTCTAAGTTGAACTAGCCTTGCTTCATGTGTCAGAGGGAAGAAGTGAGGAGCTGTTTGAAGAATTATTGAAAAATCAACTCAGTTTGTTAACTGGTCACTAGCATCATTAACATCTGTTCTTCCTAGTATTTTTGTTAAGAAAAATATTAAGTATGTAAAAAGTTGAAATGGAACATGTCTATTAATATATCCATCATCTTGGTTCAATAATTAATGTTTTGCTAAAAATGTATTTATATGTTTGTTTTTTAGTTCAACTATTTGGAATTACGTTGCAGATATCATAACACTTCACCTATGAAAACTTCCATTTATATCATCCCCACCAAAAAATAAGGATAATCTCTAACTTATTCATATTACTATTATCACATCGACTAAATTAGCAGTAATTCCCTAATGATGATTTTTCCCATGAACTTTGCTTCCATTCTGAATTGTCTGCATCCCATCCACTTTTTAGATTCTTCTTTTTCCCAGTTGTAAAACTAACTACATCTTTTCAAAATTTGGTTAGTTGTTGCTTGTGAAACTTATGATTTTTATTAGTCCTTTTTAACAGTATTTTGTGTACACAGCTTTTAAAGATATCTGATTTTGCATCCCCACATTCAAGTCTTTGTTGGTCCATTCTGTTTATCCTACTATATTTTGCCAAAGTCGAATCTACTTGACTATTGTACACAAAGACTTGGTATTGTATCAACTCACTAGAAGCCAGTGCATGAATTCACACACGGGTGGGGTCCCTCTGGGTGGCCTGCAGGGATCGGCCGAAACCCGCAGTCCAACGCCGCCTGCAGCTCCTACCTGCCGCTCCCGCTCATCCCGGCCCCACTGTGCCTGCCGCGGGCTCCCGCCCAATGAGTCCCGGGAGAAGCTTGCGCTGTCTCAGTAGTGCTCGCCAGCCATGAGCCCTGCGTCTGGGGCCCTTCCAAGGGGAGCGGCCTGTGGGATCGGGCTGAAACTGGCTCTCCGACACCCCCCGAGGGGCCCCAGGTTGCAAGAGGGTGCCGGCTAGGCTGAGGGACCCCACCGGTGCACGATTGGGCCATGGTGTGTCTGGGCTCCAGGGTGTGTCTGGCCCATCTTGCTCAGACCCAATCCACTGGACCCCAGCAGCAAGCTAACCTACTGGTCAGAGCATCTGTCCCCTGGTGGTCAGTGCACATCATAGCGACTGCCCAACCAGTTGACTGTCTGCCCCTGGTGATCAGTGCACGTCATAGCAAGCGGTTGAGCAGCCTTAGCATATCACACTTTGATTGGTTGTTTGGTTGTTCTGCCGTTCAGTCTATTTGCATATTACCTTTTTATTATATAGGATTACCTAACAAATTCAAAGCACTCCTTAACATGTATTACTGTGATTTTCATGCTTTCAATGTTTCAACCTCCACAGTCCACAATGCTGGTTCAGAGTGGAGCCTGTTAGGATGGGCCTCTGAGGGTTAGGAAGTATAAGAAGAACCTGCAGGTTAGGAGAAACGTAAGATGATTAGCTCATGGGATGGCATCCACAAAGAGGAAGCTGAGATGGAAACAGAATTGTGTTTTGTGCTGCCTTACTTATTAACCAGGGAATCATGCTTACTAGGAGCACGAAGGCAGTGCTAGACATACTTAGAACCTGAAAGCGCATGAGGGCTGCAGGAAAGGGGAAGGGGGCTGGCCAGTTAGGTTTTAAGCTTTGCAATACTTCAGTTTTCATGTTAAGAGCTGCTCATAAAATGGTTTCAAATTTCTTAGATTTGGAAGTAAAAAATATTTTATTTGTATTCAGGACAGTGGGAGGCCATTTAATTAACGCAAAATTGTAGAAAGGGCTTCAGGGGTGTGGAGCAGCCGACTGGTGGGAGCACCTGACCATCAGCATGGGCTAAATGAGCAGCCTTTTAAAGAGGAGTTTTATTACCCTTGTGTTGTGGAATTTTTTGTTTTGGTAGATATTTAGTTATTTTCATTTTTAAAAATCTTTTAATTTTTAAATTAACCATCTGTTACCATCATTGTATTCTTAAACTTCATGCATTTCTACTTTTTATCCCCATGAGTTGTTCATTACTCCCAAGTATTTCCTCCCATGGAGTCCCTTTTCACCATCTTCTTTTTATTGTACAAACCACCTTGCAATTTTATTCCAGCTTTTCCTCTCCAAGACCTCCTGCAAGCATTGATCTCCTGTACAGTTATGCAGTCTCTGTATTGCTCTCCCTACATCACCGCCCAGTTGTGGTGAGCAGGCAGAGGAGATCCCCAGCCCAGCTCTTCCATAAGACCAGGCCAGACTCAGAAACAGAGAGCAGACTGACAGCTGTCAGAGAGAAGGGGTTTTGGGGGGCTAAGTGAAAGGATTAAGCTCCCAAAAAATACTCATAGACACAGATAACTGTATGGTGATTACCAGGAGGAAATGGGGTAGGGCAAGATAGAAGAGGGTAAAGAGGCGTAAAATGGTGACAGAAGAAGGCAAGAATTGGAGTGGTGAACACACAATACAATATACAGATTATGTATTATAGAATTTTACACCTGAAGCCTATATAATTTTATTAACCAATATCACCCCAGTAAATTCAATTTTAAGAAAACAATGAACGATTTTGTGTAATTTGTAAAGTTGGGGATTATTATATGTTTTATATCATGGCTTGTTTTAAGAGTTAAATTATGTAGTAGTTGTACAGAGTGCTTATGCAGTTGTATAGTTCTATTTAAGATCTTTTGTAAATATTTATGTAGCATCACAGGCTAGCTAAGTTATAAATTTTCATATTCTAACAACCGAAAATAACTTTACTCTTGTTATTGTGGATATTATTACTTCTAAATCTCACCTTTTAAAATAACTAATGATATAGTAAAATGCAAAAATATGATTTTAAGGTCATAATCAATCTATGGACAATATTATCAGTAATTTGTAAAAAGAAATATCACAGGAAGTAGTGCTTCAGAATATTTTCTGGGTTTCCAAAATGGCAGCAGATTTGGTGGAAGCTACACTGACCTTCTCCAAGGACCAAACTGGAATTACAACTAAAATATAGAAAAATCATCCAGAATAACCAACTGAAGACTAACTGGAGAGAAGCCTTATAACCGAAGACTTAAAGAGGAGGCCACATCGAGACTGGTTGGAAGTGCAGAGGCGTAAGAGGGCTGGCCGGACTCCCACAGGCAGGAGCTGAAGTTCCAGAGGAAGATCTCAACTGTGAGAAGTTTCCCCCTGACAAATCTGGGCTCTAAACCCAAAATTTGCTTCCCCGTCCAGAACACCAGAATCTGGAAAGGTGTCCACAGAACATCTGGCTGTGAAAATCAGCAGGGTTTCTGCTCACCAGGGAGAGATAGCTAGAAATTCAGGCACCCTCTTAAAGGGTCAATGCACAAAATTTTATTTGTAGCCGCTCACCTTGGGCTCCAGCAGAGGGAGGGCAGAGTAGACTAGAGCTGTATGAGGAGAGTCTAGGATGGGTAGCTCTGGGGAGAGAGCTGAGAGGATAGCCGCCTGGATCCCAGTGTTGAGTCATTCCCCCATACTGCAGAAGATATCTTTCTCCAGATGACCTTTCCCACCCATGCAGCTTTAGCCTGGGGGAAGCAATAGCCCCACTCATTAGAATCCCTCTTGCCCCACCCTGTGGAGCTTATGTAAAGCTGAGCTCTACAATCAGAGGTTCATTAAGTGAGACTAACAAACAGCCTACAGGCAGAGGCAGATCCCTGTGTGCTTTGAGTCTTTGCCTCATCTATTCCTTGGCCCAGGGCTAGTAAAAGCAGACTTTGGTGCACATTTTGGTCCTTTCTACACACACCCAGGCCCAGCAGAAGGAGCCACAACTTGTGGGTCGCTGATAGCCCCAAACAGATTGCGGGGAGCCAATCACAGACAGTATCTGACATTGGCCTGTACCACAGTCCCTCCAAAGAGGCCCAGAAAAAATACAACCAGTAGCCATCTTTACAGAAAAACAGAGCAGGATCCAAAAAGCTGCACAAGCAGCATATCCACAGGGAGATCTCAGCAGGCACCAAACCCAGCTGAGGTAAATTCCACTTCGTATAATCAGCACTTGCACAGCCTTTTGCACACTGTGTTGGGGGGTTGAGCCTCACTGTCAGCCAGCCTGAGGGTTGAGCTCACACATGAACAGGTCAATAGCAATCAAGATTCAATTACAACAGGAGCATCCACACAGCACACACAAGAGACATTCTTAGAGCAGCCAGTGGTAGTGACCAGGGAGACTGCACCACTGAGCCCCACAGGTCACCTACTACATAAGGCCTCCCTACCAAGACTGGGAGTCATAGCAGACCTACCTAATACATAGAAACAAATGCTAACTGGCAGCCAAAATGCAGAAACAAAGGAACAGGCCTCAAATGAGGAACAAAAGAATACTCCAGAGAAAGGGAGTGGAGGTAAGCAATTTATCAGATAGAGAGTTCAGAGTAATGATTATAAGGATGTTCAACAGCATGAAAAGGATATAAAAGCCATAAAAAGGACCAGTAATAAATAAAGAATGCCACATCTGAAATAAAGAGTACACTGGAAGGAATAAACAGCAGGCCCGATGAAGCAGAGGATCAAATCAATGATTTGGAGGACAAGGTAGGAAAAAACACCCAATCAGAGCATCAAAAAGAAAAAGGACTGTTAAAAATGAGGATAGTTTAAGGAACCTTTGGTACAACATGAAGCATAATAACATCCATGTGATAGGGGTACCAGAAGGAGAAGAGAGAGAGCAAGGGATTGAGAACCTATTTGAGAAATACCTGAAAACTTTGCTAACCTGGTGAAGGAAAAAGACAAATCCAGGAAGCACAGAGAGTCCCAAAAAAGATGGACTGAAAATGGTGCACACCAAGACACATCATAATTAAAATGCCAAAAGTTACAAAGAGAGGATCTTAAAAACCACAAGAGAAATGCAGTTAGTTACCAACAAGGGAGCTCCCATAAGACTGTCAGCTGATTCCTCAACAAAAACATTTCAGGCCAGAAGGGATTGGCATCAAATATTCAAATTGATGAAATACAAGGACCTAAAACCAAGGCTACTTTACCCAGCAAGGCTATCATTTAAAATTGGAGGTGAAATTAAAGGAGTTTGTCACCACCAAACAAGTATTACAATAAATGTTACAGGGCTTGCTTTAACAAGCAGAAGAAAAAGAAGAGAGGAACATAGTTTTTAAAAAATGACAAAAAATACATACCTATCAATAATAACTTTAAATGTAAATGACTTAAATACTCCAATCAAAAGACATAAGGTAACTGAATGGATAAGAAAATAATACCCACATATATATACTGTCTTCAAGAGACCCACCTCAGAACTAAAGATACACACAGACTAAAAGAAAAAGGATGGAAAAAGATATTTTATGCAACTGGGAAAGAAAGAAAATCTAGGGTAGCAATACTTATATAAGACAAAATAGACTGAAAACAAGAGATATAGTAAGAGACAAAGAAGGACACTACATAATGATAAAGGGATAAATCCAGTTAGAGGATATAACTTTGTAAACATTTATGCGCCCAACATAGGAGTACCTAAATATGTAAAGTAAATCTTGACGAACATAAAGGTAGAGATTGACAGTAATACAGTTATAGTAGGGGATTCTAACACCCCGTTCACAACAATGGATTGATCTTCAAGATAAAAAATCAATAAGGATATAGAGGCCTTAAATGACACAAAGATCAAATGAATTTCATTGATATCTTCAGAGTATTCCACCACAAGGCAGCAGAATATACATTCTTTTCAAGTGCAAATGGAACATTTTCCAGGATAGATCACATGTCGGGACACAAAATAGGTCTCAATAAACTTAAGAAAATTGAAATCATATAAAGCATCTTCTCTGATCATAATGCTAAGAAACTTGAAATCAATCACAAGAAGAAAACTAGAAAACACACAAAAACATGCATGCTAAATAACATGTTACCAAACAATGAATGGGTTAAAAATGAGATCAAGGAATAAATCAAAAGATACCTTGAAAAAAGATAAATGAAAATGAGAACACAACAACCCAAAATCTGTGGGACACAGGGAAAGCAGTACTAAGAGGGAAATTCATAGCATTACAAGCCTATCTCAAGTAACACGAAAAAGCTCAAATAAACCACCTAAGTTTTCACTTAAGGAACTTGAAAAACATCAACAAAATTCAGAATGAGGAGAAGGAAGGATAAAGTAAAGATCAGAACAGAAATAAAAAAAAAAATAGAGTCTAAAAGACCAGTACAAAAAAAATCAATAAAACCAAGAGCTGGTTCTTTGAAAGGTAAACAAGACTGACAGACCTTTAAGCAAGCTCATCAAGATAAAAAGAGATAGAAACCATATAAATAAAATAAGAAATGAAAGAGGTGAAGTAAAAACTGACACCGAAGAAATACAAAGGAATGTAAGAAAATATGAATAACAATATTCCAAGAAGTTGGACAATCTAGAAGAAATAGAAAAATTCCTAGGAACATGAACATTCCAAAATGAAATCAGGAAGAATCAAAAAACCTGAAAAGACAGATTAAAACTAGTGAAATTGGAGCAGTAGTAATAATTTTAAAAACTCCCAACAAACAAAAGCCCTGGACTGGATGGCTTTACAGGTGAATTTTACCAAACATTCAAAGAAGAGCTACCACCTATCCTCAAACTATCCCAAAAAATTCAAGAGGATGTAAGACTCCCAAGTTCATTTTACGAGGCCAGCATTATCCTAATTCTAAAGCCAGATAAAGACACAACAAAAAAAGATAATTATATGTCAATATCTCTGATGAACATAGATGCTAAAATCCTCAACAAAATATTAGCAGATCAAATCCAGCAGTGCATTTAAGAAATTATACACCAAGATCAAGTGGGATTTATTCTGGAGATGCAAGGTTGGTACAATATCCACAAAACAATAAATGTGATACACCATGTAAATAAATTGAAGGATAAGAACCATATGATCATATCAATAGATGCAGAAAAATCATTTGATAAAATCCAGCACACATTTATGATGAAAACTCTTAGTGAAGTGGGGATAGAGTGAACATACCTCAATATGATAAGTGCCATATATGACAAACTTACAGAAAACATCATACTCCTTGGGCAAAAACTACAAGTGTGCCCCTAAGATCAGAAACAAGACAGCAATGTGGGCATTCACCACTCTTATTCAACATAGTACTGGAAGTCCTAGCCATAGCAATCAGACAAGAAGAAGAAATAAAGGCATCCAAGTTGGAAATGAAGAATAAAACTATCAGTATTTAAAGATGACATGATACTGTATATAGAGAACACTAAAGATTCCACCAAAAGACTACTAGAACTGAAAAATGAACTCAGTGAAGTAGCAGGATACAAAATAAATATCCAGAAATCAGTCCCATTTCTATACACCAATAATGAACTATCAAAAAGGGAAACTAAAAAAAAAAAAAGGATCTCATTCACAGTTGCTTTAAAAAATAATTAAAATACTTAGGAATAAATTTAACCAAGGATGTAAGAGACCTGTACTCGGAAAATTATAAGACACTGAAGAAAAACGTTGAGGAAGATACAAATAAGTAGAAGCATATACTGTGTTCACGGATAGGAAGAATTAACATCTTTATAATGTCCATATATCCAAAGCATTCTATAGATTTAATGCAATGCCTATCAAAATACCAATGGTATATTTCAGAGAACTAGAACAAATAATCCAAAAATTAATATGAAACCAAAAAAAGACCCCAAATAGCCACAGCAATCTTGAGAAAGAACAGCCAAGTTGGGGAGGTATCATGCTACCTGATATCAAACTCTATTACAAGACTACAGTAATCAAAATAGGGTAATACTGGCATAAAAATAGACACATAGGTCAGTGGAACAGACTCAAGACCAAAAATAAAGTCACACTTATATGGTAAATTAATATATGACAAAGGAGACAAGAACATACAGTGGGGTAAAGATAGCCTATTTGATAAATAGTGTTGGGGAAATTGGATAGATATATACAAAAAATGAAACCAGACTACCTTCTTACACCACACAGAATAAATGCAAAATGGGTTAAAGACTTAAATATAAGACTTGAAACCATAAAACTCCTAGAAGAAAACATGGTGAAATTTCACACATTTCTCTGAGCAATATTTTTTCTACTATATCTCCCCAGGCAAGGGAAACAAAAGAAAAAAATTAACGAATGGGACTAAATGTTTTTGCACAGAAAACGAAACCAGCAACAAAATGAATAGATAACCTACTGAATAGGAAATATATTTACTAATGGCACATCATTGAGGGAATGAATAATATGCAAAATTTATAAGAAATTCATACAACTCAACACTGGAAAACCAAACAATTCAATTGAAAAGAGGGCAGAGGGCCTGAATAGACATACAGATGGCCAATAGACATATGAATGTCACTAATCATCAGAGAAGTGCTAATTAAATCCACAATGAGATATCACCTGACACCTGTCAGAATGGCTATCATCAATAAATCAATAAACAAGTATTAACGAGGTTGTGGAAAAAATGAAACTCTCATGTGCTGCTAGTGGGAATGCAGATCGGTGCAGCTGACATGGAAAACAGTATGGAGTCTCCTCAAACAATAAAAAATGAAACAGTCTTATGACCCAGTGTTTCCACTTCTGGGTACATATGTCCAAAGAAACCCAAAACACTAATTTGAAATGATATATGCACCCTTATGTTCATTGCAGCACTATTTACAATAGCCAAAATATGGAAGCAACTCAAGTGCCCATTAATAGACCAGTGGATAAAAAAGTGGTGCTACAAAAAAAAAAAAAAAAAAAAAAAAGTGGTGGTACATATATACAATGAAATATTACTCGGCCATAAAAAAGAATGAATACCATTTCCAACAGCATAAATGGACTTAGAGGTCATTATGCTAAGTGAAATAATTTATTCAGAGAAAGGCAAATATCATATAATTTCACTTATATGTGGGATCTAACAAGCAATATAAACAAAATAAACGCAGATTCATTGAAACAGAGACCAGATGGTTCCCAGAAGGTAGGGGGGTTGAGGGTCTGGGTTAAAAAAAAAAAAGAAAGGTACTAAGAACTACTAATTGCTAATTACAAAATAGTATTGGGGATGTTAAGTACAGCATAGGAAATATAGTCAATAATATGGTAATCTCTATGTACAGTGCCAGGTAGGTACCTAAAATATCAAGGAGACAACTTTGTAAAGTATATGATTGTCTAAACATGATACTGTACACTTGAAACTAATAAAAAATAGTAAATTTAAACCGGAATTGAAAAATTAAAATATTTTAAAAGAAGCCCAACCATGACTTGTAAATTCAATCACACAAAAAATAAGGAAGTATCAATAAGCAAATTGCTACTTTACCATATTCTGAGCTTAAACATCGGTAGAAATACTTGAGTCACAATATAAATTTGAAAAATTTGCCAAAACCGGTTTGGCTCAGTGGATAGAGCGTTGGCCTGCAGACTGAAAGGTCCCAGGTTTGATTCTGGTCAAGGGCATGTGCCTGGGTTGCGGGCACATCTCCAGTGGGAGATGTGCAGGAGGCAGCTGATCGATGTTTCTCTCTCATCGATGTTTCTAACTCTCTATCTCTCTCCCTTCCTCTCTGTAAAAAATCAATAAAATATATATATTTTTTAAAAAATTTGAAAATACAAATGTTAACCTTCATTGATTTTATTCTACCATTATCACTTTTCTTTCTCATTATTTCCCTGAATGAATGCCTGATGGTTAATTTTCCTGTGTACTTGAATGTCCCAAGAAGGTTTTAATTTCTTTCATATTGTATTAACATTTTAGTTTGGTGATTTACACTCTGTTTTGTAACATCCTGTCAAAATGGTACAAAGTCAGATCATCCTTTAAAGAAAATTTGACTTTGATTGACATCGGCCTATTCAACAGCAATGTTATGAGACAAGAATACAGGGGAGTAATATTTTAAAGGATTGAAAAGAAACAAATTTTAAGCCTTGGATTATATGCAGTTAAGGTCTTTTAAATTCGAAGACACAGAAAATGATGTTATCAAAAAATAAAGTCTCAAAAGTTGTATTTCACATAAATCCCTTTGAAAATATTTCTAGAGGAATTCTCCAGTAGGAAGAAAAATAAACCTCCAAACACACTATTAGTTTTGTGGAAAAAATGATTGATGTTAATGACCTTTATTGTATCCTAGAATATAGATGAAAGTGTAGCATATTCAGATAACTCAGAATTAAAGCTCCAGAAAATATCCCCTTGAAATAAAGACTGCTGTGATGGAGAAAGCAACATCAGAGGAGGCAAGAGCGCTTGCTTGGCTGGCTGAGATGATATTAATATCGACATATATAAGAAACTGAAGAGGAAATTAACATAATTAATGACATAAAACCATTACAATGTAAGAAATTTCCAAATTCCATATAAATAAAAAGAACACTTGATCTATAAAGTGTAAGATTCAACAGGAGGGGGGGAAAAATAACAATAAAGAAAGTATGGAAAATAAAGTGTAAACTAAGATGGCAGAAATAAATCATAATACAGCAATAATTAAATGAATCAAGGTAAAGATGGTCAGATAAGATTTTTAAATGTAAAAAATTTTTAAACAAAACATATTGAAAATAATAGAAAAATACAGAGGGCAAATATGAACACAAGGATGACCTAAGCCCAAATATTGATAAAAGGTTGAATCCAAGGTAACAATGGCATAAAGGAGGAAAAGACTGGGAACCGTAGAAGCAATGGTAGATGTAGAAAAATGTGCTTGTTCATGACAATGCAGTCAAATGAACTCAAATGCCCTGGTTCCCGTAAAGCTGTCTAAAAATATGACCAGCAAGGAGGGGACACGCATCCCTTTTAAGTGCACCTGGAGTGTTAAGTTTTCCGTATGGATCCCGATTACTGCTGCTGAAGGGATGCAGAAGGGTACCATAGGGAAGTCTATTTGGTACCATAAGCTCTCTCTGGATGGTTCAGGCTGGACTTGAGGCTCCAGACGTCTGGAGGGGAGGGCATGGAAAGGCAGGGCAGGGTCAGAAAAGCGAATATGGACAGAACACACTAGTGATATCCGAAGAGGCTGCTTAAGACCTGAATCAGCCCCAGGCTTTGACCCCTTGTCTTGCCTTCCACCCTTCAAACCCTAAGGGTCTGTCCTCAGCTCACCCTGACCCATTCCTGGTTTCTGGGTGTAGCACATGTGCACATGTCTGAATGTTTGTGTATTGTCCCCAAATTTATATGTTGAAATCCTAACTCCTAAAGATGATAGGGCCATTGAGTGGTACTTGTAAGCCCTTATTAATGCGATTGGTGTTTTATAAAAAAGGCTCCAGAGGTCCCTAGCCTCTGTCCACCATGTGAGAACACAGCGAGAGGCTCTAGCTATGAACCAGGAAAGGGCCATCACCAGAAGGTGACCTTATGCCTTGACCTTGGACTTGCCAGCCTCTAGAACTGTGAGAAGTAAATTTCTATTGTTTTTAATCTGCCCAGTTTGTGGTATTTTGTTCTAGCAGCCCTCAGGGACTAGGACAGCGTGTTTCAAAACATATATGGAGAGTGAAGACTGGGCCAACACAACATTTGAAAAAAAGTTTTAAGTAGAAAAATTATGGATTCTTGGATTTGAAAAGACTGGATTGGTTTGTGAAAGGATGAGTGTGTGTGTGTGTGTGTGTGTGTGTGTGTGTGTGTGTGTGTGTGTCCCAAAAGTCTTTGTGCAGTTTAAAGCTTTACTAACTCCAGAATTATAAGTGCTACAAATTTATAGTTATTATTTAAAGGTTTGACTACATATAACTCTTTTATACTTAGATTTATACATCTTGAATAACAAATTTTAATTTTTTGTGTGTAGGTAGCTCTGATTGAAAATGTGACTAAACAAACACTAAGAATTCACAAAACTAAGTAAGTGTAAAAGTTTTGAGCCTGGGTTTATACAAGACAAAAACATGATGTGCGGAAACTAGAGTTGAGGGCAGAAGAAATAAAATAAAAATCCCTGGGAAATAGCCACAATTTCAGGTTCAAGTTCAGATTTTCAAGGTTTATGAAACTGATGGGCCTCAAGTCAAGATCTCTTAGGGACAAAGGGAACTGGGTGACATCTAGGTTCCAGATGAAATTAATAGAAAATTGGCTAAAATCTCTCTGGCAGGGTGGAAAAGACCTGGGAGGACAGATCTAGAAGGTCCAGTAGGGTACAGGAATATGTGGGGCTGGGTGGTGGGGGATGGGCATCCTCCTCTTCTTGTCCCTCCCCCACCCTCAGGAACCTTTATGACAAGGTCACAGCTCTGTGATGCAGGCCTGGGTTTCTGCCCAAAGTGAGCTGGCAGTGTTCCATTGCCTGAGGGCAGCAGTGCGAGTCAGATCATGGAGAACCTTCTCTTCCCTCTGAAAAGCGCCATTGCTACCTGGCAGCGCTCCAGTCCTTGCTGGGTGATCGATGTCATCCTCGGCATCGTGTGTGGGGTGCTGCTCTTCCTTGTGTTAGTCCACGGCTCCGAGAGTGATGGACCCTCCCCACCACCGAGGGAACATAGAAACACCAGGAAGGTAAGGATCCCTTGGCCCAGACCCAACAGAGATGATCTTTTTTCTCTTCTTATTCCCACTTTTCTGAATGACCCAGGGAGACTCCTTGGATGGGAAGAAAGAGCAACTGCTCTCAGGAAAGAATAGAACCTCATCCTGCTGGGAATCAGCCAGGCGGGGCAGGGGTTAGAGCAGGTGGGAGGATTTCTATGCAGAGATCTCTGACCAGGAGGCCAGGTGTGGTGGGGGATCTAGGGCACAGCCCCAAACACAGTGACCAGTGGCCAAGGACAGAATTCTAAGGGCTGGACCTGTGGGGGACAGGCCCAGAGTCCTGGTTCCCCACTGCCTTCCTTGGCAGGTGTCTGGGGTGAGCCTCCCCTCTGTGGGGCTGATCCGAGGGCAGGAACCTGAGGGAGCCCCTGGGGGCCGCTAGCAGGGGCTGGGGCGGGCTGTGGCCTGAGGGAGCTCCAGGTGGGCCCACAGGTCTGAGGATGTGTGTGTTTCTTGAGCTGAGAAACAGAAATAGAAGAAATCAATGGTGCATCTCACATAGAAAATCATTTCTGCATTCTTCAAAGCAGAAAACAAAATATTTTACCCACTTTACAACTACGTAAAAGCCAGCTTTAAATCAACATGGTTTTATTTCTATCATAAATACTCACTGAACCATGAATTTCTCAATACTTGAGGAGAAGAAACAATAAAGCTAAGACTCCACAGAATACTTCAGCATTAAAGACACTCTGATACTAAAAAATAGTAATAAGTAAAAGAAAAACCAGAATGCCGCAGTAGGTAAATGTAGAAAGTCATATTGCTCACGAACACTGAGCGTCTGCCGCTTGTCTAGAGAGGAGAGTGAGAATGGGGTCCCAGCCCCTCATTTTTCTTGTCTCAGCGTTCAGTGGAGCTGAGGAGGAGCAGCAGGAGCAGGAGCAGGAGGAAAAGTGGAGCTTTGAAAGGTGAGCTGCTGCCCTCCCTCAGCCCTGCCTGCGAGTTTGCCTCCATCTGCATGTCCCTGAGGCCCAGGGCCCGGTCCCCGAGGATGCCAGGGCAGAGCCGTCTCTCAGGAAGCAGAGCCCTCGGGAGGCTCCAGGAAGGAGGGAGAAGGCAGATGCTTCCCAGATTCCGTGCTGAACGAAGCCTGAGGGCCTGGGAATGGGTGTTTCCCTAGCAGGGGTCCCAGGAGGGGCATTTGGGCTGCTGTGGACCAGTAGTGCCTGACTGGGAGCTGGGACCTCCAGGTCCCGCTGTGAGTGTGTTGCTCACCTTTGCTCAGATTCCTCCCAGGTGCCCCTGCCCTTTCTCCCCCACAAGGAAGTAGGGAGGGCCGCAGGGGATTGTGGATAGGAAACACTTTGTAAATGACAAAGCACTACCTGTCCTGAGCCTTGCCATTGCTGTCAGGGGTCATGTGGCCTTGACCCTGATGCTTGGGCTCCTGAGTCAGCTCTCCAAGGTGTCACTCTTAAAGGGCCATGGCAGTCAGCCTCCTGTAAGACCCCCTGGCCCTGGTGTACCATGTGACGCAGTCTCCTGACTTCCAGCCTGCAGAGAGTGCCTGCAAGAACTGGAAAAGGCTCGGAGCCTAATCAATCTTCTTGGAAGGTAAAGAATCTTCCCCTTCTCTCCAGGGTCCTCTTCCCTCCCGAACCTATGATGTCACATTAGGCCGCCTGGCTCTGACCTGGGAGGGGCCATGGGACAGGGTGTGGCTATGGCCTTGAGGTGAGGGACAGCAGGAGCACTGGGAAGTCAGGGTCAGGGCCATGGAGGACCCTGGGTCCCAGGTGCCCACCCCGCCCAGCCCGCCTGCCTGCTCCTGGCTGCAGCCTGTGCCTCCATCTCCTGCAGCCACCTGGAGAGGCCCCCTGAACAGGGCAGCTTTCGTCAGCGCTCCCGTCAAGACCCCTCTGGTGAGTTCTGCAAAGCAGCGCCTGCTGGAGCCAATAGGCCCTATGGGGAGCTTGTGGAAGATGCTGCTCCCACCATGTCCCCCTCGGCTTCTCTGGCTCCTGTGACTGAGTACCCATTACCTCTGGCCTCCACCTTGTCACCAGGCCCGCCAGCTCCTCAGTTTCCCTTCATTCCCGCTCATCCCTGAGTGCCTCTCAGCCACCAGAGCCTTTCCTTCCCCTAGATGACCTTTCACCCCAGCCACTTGCACTTTCCTGTTCCCCCTCACTTCCCCCTGACTCAGGGGCCCACCTTCCACCTCCCACAGCCTCCTCTCCCCGCCCAACACCAGCCTCCACTCTGACTCTTCCCCAGTGGGACTCAGTAACACTGACACTTGGCCCCATCCTGCAGAGTTCATGTCCACACACACCTCGGTCAGCTTCTCCCACCCCAGCCATCTCAGGCCTTGGCCACTCAAACTGTCCCATTTCAGCCCTGTCCTGGTGGCAGGTGGCTGCCAAAGCCTCATGCCTCTCAGCCTCATCACAGTGGGAGTCCCAGCAAGAGCACCCGTCTCACCACCCACCAGAGGCCTCGTTCCAGGAAGACCCCGCAGACAGGCAGGCAGAGGCTGGGGACCTCTCTTTGCTCAGCTCTGATGAGCAGAACCTCCTGGAGACACACATCGCAAAGAGAATCAACATAACGATTTTGAAAGAAAATGAAAAATACGCATCATATCCAAAACAAATGCACCCAAACTACCACCCGCACCCTTTGGGGAATACGTGGAAATCACTGGGTGCTGAGCAGGACACCACAACCCCCCAACCCTTCTGGAGCATGGAGGGCGATCAAGAACAACTGCATAGACCTCTGCAGCTCTACAGCCAGCTTTTTTGGGGTCTCCCCTCCCTGCATAGCGAATCCCTGGAGGCTACTGCCTGGCCATCCAAGGGCTCTTCCACATTACAGCCTCCACCTTTCTTATTCAATGGCATCTCGACTGCCTGCCCAGTTCAACTGCAGGCTACAATACCTCCACTGCTCTCCCATTCCCAGCACATGTCTCACTTGGAGTCCCAATCTCCACCCTTGCTTCCAACCATGCTTCAATTACAGCCCCCACCTCTGGCTCAGGTCCAGGCCCAGGGCCATCTCCCATCCTCTCTACCAACCCTACCACCTTCTCCACCTCAGATGAGGGGCTGTGGACTATCATGCCCGACAGCCCAGAATAAGCCGCAATCTTTAATCCCAGTTGATATTCAACATCCAGAAAGGCCCTTGTTGCAGAAGCAAGTAGAAAGTGGGTGGGATTTATCCTCTGTAGTCAACAGATCTCAGGAAGTCTTCACTGTCTTCACAGCCAACCTTCCCAAGGACAGCATCCTTCCTGAGAATTTTCCAATCAGCCCTGAGCCCCGGAAGCAGCTGGAGCAACATCCCCAAAACTCGCATATGCAACACAACTGGGAGCTGTCCCCCAAGATCCGAGAACCTCCAGAACTAGGGCAACATCAGAGTGAATCACCAGGAATATGTCAGGCAAAGGACAAGCATGAGCCCTCACAGCCCTCTTCACTCACAGGTGAAAGCAGCAACGATGCACAGAACGTGGGGCCTCAGCTAAGCCCCGATACAGGGAAGGTCCCAGAAGACCTCTCCAGGGGCTCAGAAATCTCCTTAGTGACGTTTCAGAGGGGAGACTCTGAGGAGTCAGAAAATGATGAGATGCTTTGGAGAAGGGACTCCAGAAGTGAGTTACTGAGGAACTTAGACAAAAATCTACAAAACACGCTAAAAGGCCACTTGGGCAGAAAGTTGGGACAGGTGAGCAAGAACCTGATGAGTGTGCATGGACCCTGGCTTCCTGTCAACCACTCTTATGCCACGGCTGACACTCACATGGAAACCAAAAATCTAGGAATCTTAAATGGCTGGGAACCCTGCATGAACGCCTCCCCCGGGGCCTTCTTTCTCGATACAGACATTCAAAAGGTGCTAGAAGCACATGTTACAAAGTTATGGGTGAAGCACCGGTGGGGCCTGCCCCTCAAGGTCCTCAAGCCCGTGAGTCTCCTTAAGTTGAAAAGGGCTCAAGCCTCACCCATTCTGCAGTCCCCCCTTCCCCCCTCACCCAGCTGTGTATCTGGGGCCTACTCGATAGTCAAGGTTGTTGAGTTCCCAGGAAAACCTCCTCAGGCCTGTCCGGGAGAGAAAGTGAAAACAGAAGACTCAGTTCCCACCCTGGCAAGGCCTCTCCTTGCCCCCTCACCTGTGTGTGAGGACATGCAGGGTGCTCTGGGAGGGACCCCACCTGGTGCTGACCATGGGCCTGCAAAGGCCTCTGTGACTAGGCAGGTGGAGTGGGCCGAGAGGGGCAGCTTAGATCTCAGTCCAAGTTCAGCAATGGCCAGGAATGAGCCCAGAGGGAAGAGTAGCAGCGGGGCCTCACAAGACCCCTTCGATAGGGTAACAATGCTGGAGATGAACTTAGGATCCCAATCTTTGAGGGCCAAAGAGGTGGAGGAGACAATGGAGGCCAGTATGTCCCCTGCTCTTCAACCAGAATTGGGAACAAATGTACAGACAACATCCCAAAACATCAATGCACATTTGAGGAATGTGGAAGCTCCAAGGACCAGTAGCGTCTCCCTATTCCCTAGAATGTCTGTTCTCCAAGATCCAGGAGAGCCATGCCTTAAAAATGAGGTCACTAATGAACTTAAGTCCAAAGTGAAGGTACCTTCAAAGAGCCAACCTCAAGACTGTCCCACACACAAGCCCCTTGCTGCAGACAACTTGGCTTCTCAGGTGCACCATCGCCACTTCCAAAGAGAGCTCCCTAGAGTCAGGCTAGCTTCCCATGTGTTATGTGGCCTTAAGACACCCCAAAGGAGCAGCCAAGGGAAGCAGGAACCCAGGATCTCAAATGTTCAAGACTCTTGGAAGAATCAGAGACAAATGATCGTCCCTGCCTGTAAGAGAGAGAATTGTAGGAGGCCCAACCCAAGAGAGCAGGCAGAAGGGCCTGAGAAATTGGGGACTTCTCACACCATTAGAAAGACCCCCTCTGCCATGGCTATGGGCACAGTAGACTCTGCTGGGAGGAAATACCTTCAGCTGGGGCCAGAGAAGAAACAGGGTCCTCCAGAAAGTTTCTTCAGACAAAGAATGAGGCTCTTTTTTCAGGGGATTTTCTCGAATAAACAACTCAAAGGTCAGGATGCTCTGCTAAACTACAAGCTCAATTCAGCCCCTGCCCAGGGCCAAGGACCAGTCAAAAGCATATCGATTATGGACCCCAAGATCCCTGAGGCTCAGACACTCATAACAACTGTAGGACAGATTCTAGAGGAGAAAATTGCCATTCACCATGGACTTCATACCACAGCATTAAATGAGCACATACAGGAACCCCAAGCCCCAGTGTGTGGGTGCTTTTGCTACAATAGGCTTCCCTTCTACTCAGAGAAAGGGGGAGTGATGAGTCATACAGCCTGCAGTCAGCAGGCCAACTCTAAGGACCAGAATTGTTCCACTAGGGAAGGGCAAGTCCGACAGACAGAGTCCTTGGAAAGTATCAGATTCAATGATGAGCCCTTGGGCCTGAGTTGCCTCACATCTCTTCCCCCCAAGAAGATTTTGTCTTCAGTCCATCTCTGCCAGGATGGGCCAAAGGTGCCAGGTGCCCTAGGCCACCATCAACACTGCCCGAGGCACTGTCTTTTTCGGGTGGGTGTCTTGCCTGGTCGACCATAAACATGTCTCTATGAAAAAAATCAGTCCATTTTCTCAACACATTCAAAATATTTAATTTTCCTCAATATATGTTTGTTTCCTCCTGAGAGGTTGTGCAGTGGCTTCTGTCTTTGGTGTGCTCCGTGTGCACTTTGGCTTCTAGAAGGGAGGGCCATAGAGGGAGACTGACATTGCAAGCTCACTCCTTATCTCAAGTTCCTTCATTGCACCATATGTTTTCACAAATAACAAAAACTACTCAAACAGAAAGAGAAAAACCCATGAAGACCCCACCCCAGGATCTGGTTCAACCCATCTTTCTCCTGCTTCCGCTCTACTTTGAATGTTATGCAGCTGTAGGGGACAGGTTTACGGGGACATCACAGGGCTGGACATTCCCACTCAGGTTCCAGAAAGTATCAGAGCAAAGTGGATGGAAGTTTGGGGGGTGGGGGTAATGGTGTGGAGGTTGCTGGGCCCTGAGTTCAGAAGCAAGCTCTTGGTGTGAAATTGATAACATCTGCCCTTAAGACCCCTTCTCTCCCTGATGAAGGCTGGGGTGGAGATGTCCCTGTGAACCCCTCTTAGCTCACCCTCCCCAACCCTGCCTTTCCCACACTTAGAGCCCAGTGAGGAAGGCACTCTTCGCTCTGTGGATAGGTGGCAGCGTCAGGGAGTCTGCTGAGGGCTGAGTTCACCTCTGCCCCAAATGAATGAATGGCCATGGTCATGGGTCACCTGCCTTCCTCTATGTAAATCCTAGGGAAGCAGTTCTGGCTGATGGAATGGAGCATGACTGTGGTACCTACTAGTATCTGACAGGCGGACACGATGAACCTCAGGCGGAATGTGGGTAAAGAACTGAAAAGGTGGGATCCAAGGAAGAAGGCAAAGTGGCACAGAGTGTTCATCAATGTGCAGTGACCGAGGAGCCCGAGGTCCCACCGCCATCTACCAGCCTGGGGCGGGGGGAAGGGCTGCACCCCAGCTCCCTGACCACAGACCTAAGGAAGCCACCTCTAGGGCCAAACTCAAAAAAGTAAAACAGGGAGGGTTAATGTCCTCACAATAGTTAATAAGCTTGTGCATCCTCACCTCCTGAAAGGATGACAGGACAGGTGGGGAAGCCAGGACTAGGGAATTCGGGATGCCACACCCAGCATGGGAACCTTCAGAGAAACACATGAACCAACACTGCTCCGTGGGAGATATGGGGACTCAAAAGGCTGAGAGACCAGCTGCCATCACGTAAGTTACCTGGCTCCAGTCTCGCTCACCCAGAGCCGGGCAGCAGAGGCCATCGGACAGGACGTGGCACACGGGAAAGTGGAAGTGACCTGCCCAGGATGGGGCTGCAGCCCAGGAGGGGTCCCTTTGTGCTCTGCGCCTAGTGCAGCTGCCCCCGCCCCCCCGCCCCCAGCCACACCTAAAGCAGGAAGACAGCAATGTCTCTGGGGTGACTGTGAAGATGGGGGCAGCAGTGACAGCTCAGCCAGGACCTGTGGGAAGGGTGACACCCAGGGCAGAGTGTGCCTTGCACCCTCAGGAGCTCAGGACCTTGAGCCTGGCTGCTGCTGGGTGCTCCCAGGAGCACAGAGAGGTGAGTTCTTGGAGTGCAGGAAGCTGGGCGTGAACCCCACATTCCTGTCAGAAGTGCCACAGACTGGGACGCTGGTGAAACGAGAAACAGGAAGGAGCAAGTCCCTCTGCCCATCTGCTGCTGCTCAGTCTTCCCTAAGGCGCAGGAAGGCCAACTATGGAGAGGCCCGCACAGGGACCTCCCAACAGAGACAGAGACCTCACAGAGACTCTCCATGGAGACCTCTCTCACAGAGATGACATGCAGAGACACCTCCCAACAGAAAGACACACACAGGCCTCAGAGACACTGCCCAACAGAGAGACAGGGACCTCACAGAGACTCTCTCCACAGAGACCTCTCTCACAAGATATTACAGAGATTCTCTCCAGAGACACCGCCCAACAGAGACAAGAAAGACCTCACAGACACCTCCCCAAAGGTAACACACACAGACCTCAGAGACACCGCCCAACAGAGACAAGAAAGACCTCACAGACACCTCCCCAAAGGTAACACACACAGACCTCAGAGACACCGCCCAACAGAGACAAGAAAGACCTCACAGACACCTCCCCAAAGGTAACACACACAGACCTCAGAGACACCGCCCAACAGAGACCTCCCACAAGATGACTGGCAGACACTCGCCACAGAGACCTCACAGAGATATCTCTCAACAGACACCTCTCTCAGACACTTTCCACAGAGACCGCATACTAAAACCCCACACCAATGTCACAGAGACTTCCCAAAGATCCCTCCAACACTGGCCTCACCCAGAGACAATACACAGGGACCACATGTGGCCTCAGAGATACTTCACAGCAAGACCTCACAGAGAGACTTCCTGTAGAGACAGGAGAGACTCCCACTGCCCCACAGAGACTTGGCACGAACCTCACATCCCTGTGCCAGGATCCTGAGCATCACCATGTCCTTCCTAGGGCACATGATCCCCTTAGGGACCTGGCAGCACCAAAGAGGTCTCAGCTGTGCCCCCTTGAGGTCCTCGAGACACTGTTAGTATTGCACTAAGTGGGGGTGTCTGCTTGGGGGAATGCTTGGGAAATTTTGTTCTTTTGTAGTATCATCGCCTCTGAACACAAAATTACAAATTCCCTGTGTAGATTTGTAAAGTTAATTGTTCCACGGGGTTTTCATTAGTTGGAGAATCGAAAATTTAAAAAACAACTAAAACACAGTCAGTTTCCAATGAAACAAAATCTCTTTCGTCCACTTTCAGTTACTGTCCAGCCAAATGCTATCACTATCACATTTTTATTTTGTTGGGGACAAGACCTGAACTTGACATGACTTGTTTACTTTGGGACATCGTGACAGTGTGCAACAAATAGACTCTAGGAACGAAAGAATCCAGGAGCGAGTCCTCTGGACTTCACACTCGCTCCCAGGAGGCTAGCTCACTAGCAAAGCATCTTGCACATTAACAGCTCGCACCAGATTTGTGGTGGTGGTTTTATTTTATTTTTTTCAACAAACACTCATGAGCATTTTTCACAAATAAGTCATATTCCTGGCAATATTCTTATATCATCTGGCAAAATTATACTTAAGCATGTTATTCCTTAAAATGTAGCAATGCCCTCAAAAATATTATTGCACATGTTCCAGGATATGACAGTCCTAAAGTTCTGCTAATATACTTAAAAGGATGACCTATTAGGATTTTATTTTCAAATAATTCTATGAAATGCATATTTTCTAAGGCAGCATGCATTGTGTAATAATTACAGAGCTGAAAAGGACACATGCTTAAAACAATGTTGAAATATTACAAAACATCTCACTGAGGCCACGCTGACACACCTATAGCCTAATGCAGGTACTGAGGAAGGGCTGCTTAACATCCAAGTGGAAGGCAGTGTTCATTCAATCATCCTTTGTATTGTAATAACAAATAATAACAGGCCTCACGTGTATCCAGCAATTTTCAAAGGGTGCACTTGCAGAGACTACCTATTTCTCACTGCTAATAGGCAGCCAGTGGCCCTTGCCTTGGTAAAGTCTCTTTTAATGACAGTTGTCAAGTGTGTATCTGGCTAAGTCTCTCAAATGATCCATCGGGATGACAGCCTCAGGCCTCTCTCTAAGGGGAGCGGGGCTGATACCAGGGCCTATTTATCTCAATGAAAAGTAATCCTGCCTTCTGTTCCCCATAATTAACAAGTGTGTAACTATCAATTTTTCTACTCCCTTAAGTCACTGAATCATAAAATGATGGAATATGGTCATGGTTTCATCTAACATTCTCCAGATCTTTTTTTACGGTGCAACATATGCTGGTTAAGTTTATTAATCAGAATAAAATGGGATCGATTGGGGGAAAGTTCATAGAGGAAAATATCTTTTCTAAGTTGACTATCTTAATGGGGTTCAAATAAGTGATTATTCTTTCATCATTTGAATTAAAGTTGAAGATAAAAGATATATAGAGACAAGTGAGAATGACAATACCACATATCAAAACCTCTGGGATTCAGTGAAAGCAGTAATAAAAGGGAAGTTTATATCATTAAAGACCTATCTCAAGAAACAAGAGAAATCCCACATAAACAACCTAACATGACATCTTAAAGAAATAGAAAAAGAAGATAAAAAAACAACCCAAAGTCAGCAGAAGAAAGGAAATAATAAAAATTGGAGGAGAATGGAATGACCACATAGAGAACACACAGTCTATCCAAAAAAATCAATAAAACAAAGAGCTGGTTCTTAGAAAATATTAATAAAATTCATAAACCCCTGACTAGACTCACTAAAGAAAAAAGGGAAAAGACCCATATAAACAAAATCAGAAATGAGAAAGGAGAAGTCACCACAGGCATTACAGATACACAAAGGATCATGCTAGAATATTATGAAAGAATATATGCCACCAAATTTAATAACCTGGAAAAAATGGATAAGTTCCTAGACAGATATAAACTTTCTAGACTAAATCATGAAGAATTGGAAACTCTAAATACCAGTATACTTGCTGCTCCATCAAGCATCAAACATTAGTGAGGTAAGTTAGACATTGCCCTGCCTTTAGGGAGCCCACGATGTATGGGGAGAAAGAAAGTTCACAATTTGAACATATGACAACTCTGGGTGGAATCAGAGCATGTGAGAAGGGCATCCAACCTGGAGGGGAAGCAAGGGAGGAAGAATGTTGTCAGAAAAGACTTTTTAAAGAGATGATAACTGAACAAGGTCTTGAAATTTGAACTGGAAGGGACCAAGCTAAGTGTAGGGAATGATAGTACAAAAGTATGTAAATGGCATAGAGGGTGGCACATTCAACTGCTGGGAGAGTATAAAGAGAGAGGAGGTAGAAGAGGATGCAGTTATGCAGTGCCTTGTTATGATGGGTCACTTAAGCCATGCCAAGGAGTTTGCATCCTTTGGCCACTGGTATCCATTCCTTCCTTGCTTTGGGAGGAGTTATTTTACCTTGTGTGAGTCTTGGTGGCATTAATTTAAACACCCTCTGCTACCAGCGGATGGATGGGCAGTTGACTCAAGCTAAGCCAATTGAAACATCACCAAGTGTGAGAGGGAAAGTAGTTAAGGAGAATATGGAAACATCTTCATTACAGAGAAAGTGATGGGGGTTTCTTTGGGTCATGAAAAGATTGGGAGATTGGATGGAAAGCCAAACCCAGGGTACAGATGGTGTGTGATGCTTTCCTATAGCCTGGATTCTTGTTACTTCATTTCCACATCTCATAACTGGATATAAATACTGAATTTTATTGCCCAGCTGGCGTGGTTCAGTGGTTGAGTGTAGACCTATGAACCAGGAGATCACAGTTCGATTCCTGGTCAGGGCACATGCCCAGGTTGTGGGCTCGGTCCCCAGTGTGGGGCATTCAGGAGGCAGGGAATTGATGATTCTCTCTCACCATTGATATTTCTATCTCTCTCCCGTCTCCTTTCCTCTCAATAAAAATATATTTTTTTAAAAAGTAAATATTGTATTTTATTCACTGGAAATATGTACTCTATAGTTATTGTAATCATATTTTTATTGATTTCAGAGAGGAAGGAAGAGGGAGAGAAACATTAATGATGAGAGAGAGTCATTGATCAGCTGCCTCCAGCACCAGGGATTGAGCCCGCAACCCAAGCAAGTGCCCTAACTGGGCATCAAACTGTGAACTCCTGGTTCATAAGTCAACACTCAATCACTGAGCCACACCAGCTGGTCTGTATTCAGATTTTCTAATCAAAATTTAAATACTTATTGTTTTAAATCAGCACTGTTATGGAAAATTCAGACTATGTAGACATCATTTCTCTATGGCAGTTTGGATGGGGTGTACTATTAGAAATTTTTTTGAGTAATATATGCAAAAACCCTTTCCAATTTTACTCTTATCCCATGTTCACCTAACAACCTTTTTGAAGTTTCAACCCAATAACAAAAAGGTTTCCAGTAGAAAATGATTTCTGTGTTATTTATGTTATATGAGAATTCTTCATACCTGGTGGATGTCTTGAGACCACACCAAATCACCACCCAACTAGTGCCAGAAAGAAAACACCAAAAGGGTAAAATTGGCAGGCACCAGCCATGCTAAAACAAATCCACTCAGAAGGTCACATTCTTCACAACAGCTGAGGCTGTAGTGATGACCAGTCTTTATACCCAGTAAACCTGAGGGTCAGTCTCACCAACTGAAGTGCCAACGGCAATCAGGGTGCAACTAGAGCAGGAGAGCACACAGAATCCACAATGGTACATTGTTGGGGTGCCTGCTTGGAAAATCAGGGAGACTGTGCCACTGGCCCTCACAGGACACCTACTCTGCCAAGACTGGGAAACATAGCAGATCTACCCAATACATAGAAACAAACACAGGGAGGCAACCAAAATGAGAAGACAAAGAAATATGTCCCAAATGAAAGAACAGGACAAATTCCCAGAAAATAACTCAATAAAATGGAGGCAAGCAAGTTATGGGATACAGAGTTAAAAACACTGGTTATAAGGATGCTGAATGAACTTAGGAGAAGAACAGATGATCTCAGTGAGAACTTTAACAAAGAGGTAGGAAATATACAAAAAGGAGATAGAAAGTATAATAAAGAACCAGCCAGAAATGAAGGGTACATACACTGAAATGAAGAATACTGGAAGCAATCAAGAGAAGATTAGATGAAATGAAGGGTCAAATCAACAATTTACAAGTCAAGGTATTAAAAAAACACCCAATCAGAACAGCAAGAAGAAAAAAGAATCCAAAAAATAAGAAAAAATGGGTAGTTTCACGGGCGTCTGGGACAACATCAAGTGTTGTCCAAGGGTAAGAGAGGGAGAAGAGACAGAGCAAATGATTGAAATGTACTTGTGGTAATAGTAATGGAAAACTTCCCTAACCTGTTGAAGGAAATAGACACACAAGTTCAGGAAGCACAGAGAGTCCTAAACAAGATGAACCCGTCCTTACTGTTTTGGCTCAGTGGATAGAGCATCGGCCTGTGGACTGAAGGGTCCTGGGTTTGATTTCGGTCAAGGACACATGCCCAGGTTGCGGGCTCAATCACCAGCAGTGGGCATGCAGGACGCAGCCAATCAATGATTCTCTCTCATCATTGATGTTTCTATGCAGGAAGCCACCCATTGTCTTCACTATCAGAGAAGTGCAAACAAGGATTTCGGAATACTGGGGAACCTTGAACACATGGCAAGGGCCAGAGTTATGCACCGATTGTCTAGTCCAGACAATGGGGGCTCAAGCTATTTCCTGATCAAATAGTCTCAGAGTAAATCCTTCTAATATTTACTGACCTTTAGTATAGTCTGTCTGCTACCGCAATTGCCTGCCTAAGGGCTTTATGTGTATGCAAAGTTGAATAAAAGGCTGGTGAGGCCTGGGCACCAGTGGAAGTCCTTCCCCTTGAGTTGGGCTTGCCCGCCTGGCCCCCAATATTTCCAAATTATTTCTTGTCTCATCTCTTTCGTTTCCGTGTGGCCCCTCATCCAGATCCTGAACCCTGAACCACACGGGATGTGGGGGAACACACACATTTCTATCTCTCTCTTCCTCTCGCTTCCTCTCTGAAATCAATTAAAAAAATATATGTTTAAAAAGATGAACCCAACGAGGCCCACACCAAGAAACCTCGTAAATAAATGGCAAAAGTTAAAGACAAAGAGAGAACATGAAAAGCAGCAAGAGAAAAACAGTTTGTTATGTAAAAGGGAGCTCCCTCCCATAAGACTGTTAGCTGATTTCCCAACAGAAACTTTGCAGGTCAGAAGGCATTGGCACCAAATGTTCAAAGTGATGAAAAGTAAGAACCTTCAACCAAGGTTACTATACTCAGTAAGGCTACCATTTATAATCAAATGAAAGATAAAGAGTATGCCAGCCAAGAAAATACTGAAGGAGTTACAAGAAATGTTAAAGGGACTTCTTTAAGAAAAAGAAGGAAAATAAAAAATATGAATAAGAAAGTATTACAAAGAATATATTCTCATTGACAAAGGAAAACACATAATAAAAGCAGTGGATCAACCAACATTAAAGTTTGTACAAAGGTTAAAATGTAAGAGTAGGAAGATCATATGTAAATACAGCAGTAAATTAAGGGATACACACACACACACACACACACCACATAAACAAGGAGAGGCTGAATAAAAAATGATAGTGATTTTAGAATGTGTTCAAATTTAAGTGACCATAGGCTGCTATAAACATAGCTTGATATATTTGAAGCACATCATAACCACAAACCAGAAATATACAAGAGACATATAAGAAATAAAAAGGAATTGAAGCACAACACTACAGAAAGTCAACAACATTCAACAGAAGAGAGAAAGAGGATAACAAAGGAATAGGAGAACTACAAGAACAACCAGAAAACAACTAATAAAATGGCAATAACTATATATCTATCATTAATTACTTTAAATGTAAATGGATTAAATACTCCAATCAAAAAACAAATGGATAAAGAAGTGGTACATATATATAATGGAATATTGCTTGGCCATAAAATAGTGAAATCTTACTATTTGCAACAAATGGACCTATAGCATATTATGCTAAGTGAAATAATTCAGACAGAGAAAGACAAATGCCATATGATTTAACTTATATGTGGAATCTAAGAAACAGAATAAACAAACAAAACAGAAATAAATTTATGGATACAGAGAACAAATAGTTGCCAGATGGCAGGGGGATTTTGGAGGTAGGTGAAAAGGGTGAATGGATTAAGAAGTACAAATTGACATTTAAAAATCAGTCATGGTGATATAGAGTGCAGCTCAGGGAATATCCTATATAATAAAGAGGTAATATGCAAATTGACAGTCATGCCCTCACAAGATGGCTGCCTACAACCAGGCGGGATTAGTGAGGGATGACCAAACGACTGAACAAGCAAGCTGCGTGGGGTGACCAGGCCAGCAGGGGGGGTTAGTGAGGGACAACCAAACGACTGAACAGCAGGCTGCATGGGCAACCATGCCGGAAGGGGCAGGGGGTGTAGTTGGGGGCAACCAGGCTGACTGGAGGGGAAGTTGGGGGTGATTAGGCAGCAGGGTCAGTGAGGGGCAGCTAGGACGGCAGGGGGGCAGTTAGGGGCGACCAGGCTAGTAGAGGGGGCAGTTGGGGGTGACAAGTATGGCTGGGGGGGGAATTGGGGTGACTAGGCCAGTGGGGGGGTGCAGTTGGGGGCGACCAGGCCAGCAGGGAGAGGGAAGTTGAGGGCAACCTGGCTGGCAGCAGGGGGCAGTTAGGGGCTACCAGGCCAGCACTCAGAGGCAGTGAGAGGTGATCAGGCTGGTGGCAGGGGCAGTTAGGGGCAACCAGGCAGGCAGGCAGGTGAGCAATTAGGAACCAGCAGTACAGGATTGTGAGAAGGATGTCCTGGATTGGAGAGGGTGCAGGCTGGGCTGAGGGGACCCACCCCTCCACCCCCGCCTTGTGCACAAATTTCAATAATCTTTAATAATAAAAATATAATATGCTAATTAGACAAGACATACTTCTGGACAAAGCCGGAGCTGCAAGGGAAGCCTGAATCCAGGGTGCTAGAGGGAAGCCAGTGCCGGCAGCTGAGGGAAGGAAGGCCAACTCTTGCACAAATTTCGTGCATTGGGCCTCTAGTACTGTAATAACTAAATATGGTGTCAGGTGAATGCAAGACTCCCCAGGGGAATCACTTTGTAAGTTATATAAATGTCTAACCTCTACGCTATGAAAGTAATATAATATTGAATGTCAACTGTAATTGCATATTTAAAAATTGAATTTTAAAAAAAGAACAAAATAAATAATGTTGTCTAAACCACCTAGTCTATGGTATTTTTTATAGCAGCCTGAGCAGATGAAGACGTAGAGAATATGTAAGATGTACATATCTTTGGGGTTGTAGGAGTAGAGACAAGAGAAGATGAGGAAATGCGACATTGAAAAGATAATACTATGTTCTTGAGTTGATGAAGAATGTATATTGTCAATTAATGAATCAAAAGCAATCACAAGGAGGATAGACATTTTTTAACCTGAACCTAGTTGCACCTCTTGAAATGGTAGAACTCAAAAGACAAAAGACAATTTTAATATCAGTTAGCAAGGAAGATGAACACCTACAAAGAAAACGTTATTAAAATGATGGCATAATTTTCAATACCAACTACATAAAGTATATTAGGTGAAAGTACTTTTCAAAACCTTTGAATGGGAAAAATTAGCATCTACAATTGATTATCCTCTAACATTATAATTTTTATAAGTCCAACAACAAATATTATGTTATTTTTAATATAAGCACACAATGCGAAATTATATATAATTCCAAAATTAAATGAGATCCAATATATAAATTTTATTACCCTGAACTCAGAATGTTGAAAGAAGACCAAGGCAAAATGATATATACAATATGATACTATATATAACCCCCCAAACTATCATTATATATAATTTTGGTTACACATAGCTATAATAAAACCATAAGCTCTTTTGTTTTGGAATTTTATCAAAATTAAAAATATAATTAGCATGTGATTCCACAAACCTTTCTTCAAAACAATTCAAAGAAGGATCTCAAAGAAATATATGCACACTCACATTCATTGCTTCTTTTTTTTTTCACAATAGCCAAGAGAAATCCAAGTCCATTAACAGATGAACAGATAAAGAAAATGTGATCTGTACATACCATGAGCCTTGAAAGCACGGAAACCGTAACACATGTTACAAGGTGAATGAACCTTTGGGACATTAAGTGAAGTAAGCAAGTCGCAAAAAAACAAATACTGTGTGTGATTCCACTCACACAAAGTATCTAAAGTAGTCAAAGACACAGAAACAGAAGGTAGAAAAGTGGTTGTGCAGATCTAAGGGAGGAGGTATTATTACAATATTATTGACTATATTCCATAATTAGGGAGAATTAGGGCCCAATGTGTACAGAGATCCAATGTTGAAAGATGACAATTTTCTAGAGATCTGTTGCACAGCAATGTAAATATAATTAACACTACTGAACTGTACACTTAAAAATGGTAAGATGGATTAAAGAAGGAAGAATCATAGGAATACATTTCCACAATACATGATTGTCAACAGATTTTTAGATTTGACAACAAAGGCAACAAAAGAACAAAAAAAATAAATTCGGCTTCATCAAAAGTAAAGACTTGTTTTCTTCCAAAGACACTATCAAGAAAGTAAAGCACAGTGCTCGCTTCGGCGGCACGTATACTAAATAGAAAGTAAAGGACAGCCCACAAAATGGGAGAATTCTGTGGAAACCTTATCTCTGGAAAGACACTTTTACCTAGAATATGTAATGAACTCTCACAGCTCAATAATAAAAGCCAAACCAACTAAACGCTGGCAAACGATGAGGACACATTGCTCCAAAGAAGAGGTACACGTGGCCAGAAGCATAGAAAAGATGCTCAACATCAGGGAAACGAAATCTCCATCCGCACTGAGATGCCGCTCCGAGTCACGAGGGTGGTGACAGGTCGGTCCTATGTCACTGGGATTTCCCCAGGATGCCAGGGCTTCCTCCAGGGGATTGATTCCTCGTGGAGAAGGAGGAAGTCTCTGTAGCCAAACCTGCCTGGTGCCTCCCAGGCTGTCCCAGTTCCTGGTGTGGGACCTGCACTCAGTCACCTTACCTCCCCAACTCCACTATCCTCACAGAAAATCTGGGGAAAGGAACTCACTCCCACTCTTTCTTTGGCTCCCCATCCCACCCCCCACTCCTCACCCCACCTCCGCTCCAGGAGCTACAAGGAAGTGGAGCAGCATAGAGCGGCTGAGCACACAGGGAGCACCTTCTCCCTATGAGCATCATGATTTCCCTGGAGGAGTGACGGGAGTGCATTGCTGTTTCCACAGATTCTACTTTAGCCACTAGTGTAGGGAGCAGCTCTAGGGTCAAGCCTCGTGCTGACCTGTGGCAGGGTCACAAACAAGTCCCAGCCTGGAGGGCAGAGCTCTCCTAGCATAATGAAGCCTGACCTTGTAGCCCTCCCTAATTCCTTCCTAAGTAGATAATGGGCTGCGGGAGGTGCAGCAAGTGTTGCCAAAACAAGAACATTTGTATACATGTTCATCTACCCTTGTTTTAATCAGACTATAAAATAAAGCATTGGCTTGCAGGCTGGGTCTTCTGTGTCCTCATCCAGGCACGGGAGATTCACCAAGCCCCAGCTGTATTCTCTTGTCTGTCTTTTTTTCAATGCTTCACAGACCCTCCTCAGGTTCACCCTTGGCTGGGCTAGCGAAGCACAACTAGGAGCGCTATCCTGCTTCCTACCTTATGCGCTGCCCTCAGGGTGTCGTGTCAAGTTTATTTTCCTGTAATAAAGAAGGTTGGCTGCAGGGAAATATGAAACACTTCTTCCCTTTTCTCCCCATTGCACCTACTGTAGTATTTTCCAAACGCTAATGTGCAAATCTCTCCAGGATTCCACGTACCCCGTGGACTTGGCCTCACCCACAGTTGAAGCAGCAATAGGCCTCCAGTCGGCCCCACTGTGCAGGTGCCAGGGAGATTTTGGGGTTCCCAGGGCTCCAAGGTGGGGGCAGCCCAGGCTCTGCCTCCCCCTGGGAACTGTTCACCCAAACAATGACTCAAAGGCAGAAACAGCAGGCGAGTGAGGACAGGCGCAGAGACACCCGGGGCCAGGTGTGAACCTGATGATGGTGACAAGGCACACAGGGGTGGAGCAAGTGTGTTCCCTTCAGACACAACTCAGTGCTCCTGACAACCCTAGGGGCGGGGGATGGGGGGCGGTTACCCTGGTTCACCACCGAGACCCTGAAAGCAGAGACGTCCCAGGACATATTCACACCAGTGTCCGAGGGTCCGGGCTCTGCCCGTCACCCACATATTTGCATCCAGGGCCTGCCACCCAGGCAGGGACACATCGGGGCTCATGGGGAGGATGCTCACCCGGGAGGGGAGGCGGCTTCTGGACCAGCCCCACGACACACAGAGTCTGGCACAACCTCCAAGCCCGTTTCTCTGTTTGAGATCCAGCTGGACAGGGAGGGGGCAGCGGCCGGGGAAAGATGGGCCCAGGTGAGAAGTCTCCTCCACAAAGTGCCCAGGAGGCTGGGAGAGTGGGTGCTGCCCGCCACACGGGACAAGGGAAGGCAGCAGAGGACCTGAGGGCTGACCTGCGATTTTGTGGGAGGGGGTGAGGGCCCTGACATGAGTCCATTCTCACCCGAGCTCTTTGTGGGGGCAGCAGAGGGTCAGGCCTCCTTTCACTGCACAGCTTCAGCCCCATCCCATCGCTGCTGCCGGACCACCGCCCGGGGCCACAGCTTTGCATGCTGGGTGGGCTGGGGCCTTGCTTGGGAGCCTCAGCCGTCCCACCCAACCTGAGCCCAGGGAAGGAATCAGAAAAGAACCTGGGGAAGAGGCAATGCCAGGAAGCAGGGGGTGAGGGCCAGGGCGTGGCCACATGGGAGCAGAGCTGGGACAGGCAGTTCTGCAGACAGGGGTCTCCTCCTGGCTCAGCTCCGTCCCTCACTGCTGGCTCATCTCACTCTTACATCCGTGCCCAGGTCCCTGCTTTGTCTGTGTGGTCGGTAACAGTGCCCACAGCCGGTGACGGGGCCCTTCCCTCAGCCTGGATCTCAGCTGCCACCAGCCCTGGGGCCACACGCACCTGGGCCCCTGCCGCCCCTGCTGGTCGAGCTTGTGAAAGGGCCCCACAGGTTGTGAGTAGGACCTGTTTCCCACGCGGATGTAAATCTGCGTCAGCATCGATCACACAAGAGTCCAGCCCTGGTTGGGAGGGAAGGGACAGCAGTCTTGGGCGTCCTTGAATCCCCGTTGTCCCTGAGCCCCGTCCCCCAGCCACAGCACAGGGGTCCTCCTTCCCCAGCTGGACAGGATCGTCCCACACAGAAATCCCCCAAGGGACTTGGTATCCTCCCCACCCTCTGCAATTCCCCGTGTACCCACCTTTAACAGGCTTGTCGCCATTACTCTCCTGTCACCCCCTTGTTCCAGACTCGCCCCCACCCCCTTCCCCTTTCAATCACCGGCTGAGACAGAGGATGCTCCTCCTGCAGGAGGCCCATGGGGGACAGGTGCCCCTGAGGCCCAGCCTTTCCCTCTCGGGTCAGGGCACAGTCTGGCCTTGGAGCAGAAGTGGTGGAGGGGTCCCTGGGCATTAGAGAGCTCTGTGCTCCCAGGAGCAGGAAGAGGTCCCTGTCAATCAGGAGGAGGGACTGAGGGTCCCCTGTGGATGCAGAGCGCCCAGGACCTCCCGCATCCTCCCTTCCTCTCAGGTCCCCTCTCCAAGGAGCAGCGCAGACCCGAGCACAGACACAGCGGCCCCCAGAGCATTTTCAAACGAAATTATCTTTATTCATAACAGACCCACAATGTCCCAAAGGTGCTACTCCTACTCTCACCCCAGGCCCACCCCCAACCTAATGGTCCTGCACTCCCTCCTACCCCCACCCCAGGCCCACCCCCACCCTAAGGGTCCTGCCCTCCCTCCTACCCCCAACCCAGGCCCACCCCCACCCTAAGGGTCCTGCCCTCTCTCCTACCCCCACCCCAGGCCCACCCCTGCCCTAAGGGTCCCGCCCTCCCTCCTGCCTCCCACCCTCCCATGTCAGTGGAACAGCAGGATCAGCCCTGCGATAAGAAGGAGCCCTTGGCTCCTCTGGGGGACAGCCAGGCCCCATGCAGTCCGGGCCCCTCGGGGCGCTGGCAGTGGGGGGCACACCCCTCTGCTCCATCCTGGCTGCAGTGCCGCTTCCTCCCACTCCCTGGGTCAGACGGGTCACACTTCCTCTTGCGAGGCTGTGAGGAGGGCACCAGCCCCAGAGCCAGTGCTGGCCGCCCACAGACCCCGAGGTCGGCCCCTGAGTGGGGGGTCTTCTCAGCATGGACGGGGCCTCCCCCCAGAGCCCACTTCTGAGACTTGGACGCTGCAGGTGCAGCTCGGCTGAGGCCTCGTCTCTGAAGGGACTGGGACTGGGCCGCACCCCGGGGCCCCCGACCTCCAGGGCAGGCCAGGCCCGAGGCGGGGACAGGACTCAGAGAGAGCGCGCAGGGCAGCAGGCGGCCGGGAGAGGCCCAGAGGAAGGCCAGGCTGCGGAGGTCCTCGTCCTCCTCACAGGGCCTGTCTGCTGGCCCGAGAGTCTCCCTGACAGGAGAGGCCTCTCTGGGGACGCAGGCCTCCCTGGGGCCCAGTGCACAGTCAGCAGGCCCGTGGCCCTGGGGAGCAGAGGGGGGGCATCGAGCCCGCAGTGGTGGGTGCTCCTGACGCTCCGCAGAGACAGCAGAAGCCTGGGGCCTGGGCCGGTGGGCGCCTGCTGGGCCGCGCCTTTGCTGGTCCTTGAAGTCAGTCTCTGGTGGGCAGGCTTTGTCACTGACCCCCAGCTGGGGGCCACGGTCACGCCTCTGGGCATCTTGGCTGGTCGCAGACTCAAAAGGACTTGAGTCCCACAGGGGAGCACCGTGACTCGGGGGTGCCTGCACGCCCCCCTCCTTGGAGGCCAGGAGTCCGTTGTCTACCAGCTGGGAGGAAGAAGGGACAGTGACTGGCGCTGCTCACGTGTGTGAGGAGGAGGAGCGTGGGTGATGGGACAATGGCACTGGGGGGAGGAGGGGGAGGTGACACTGTAACTTGAATCCACGACAGTCATGTGTCTCTCCTCTGTCCCCTGTGCCATATTCCCAGCTTTGTGGCCCCTCCCCTTCTGAGCTCCCACCCCCTCCTCTCTGTAGCCCTCTCCTTCTTGTCCTCCTGCCCTGCTCCCACCCAGGACTGGCCCCTCGGCATGTGGTGCCTGCAGGCAGGGGAGGCATGGACACAGTTATGTGTGTCCTCGTTCTGGGCTGCTCCCTGCCCTGGTTTACCTGAGTGCACACTCCCCTGGCTCCCTGAGGGCCCCCGCCCCTGATCTACCTCCCTCCCTCCTTCCCTGACTCACTAGGGCCTTTCCCTCCTCTAACTCCCCTAGTGTCCCTGGATGCTATGGCTCACTTGGGGTCCCCCTCCCATCTTTCTAATGTCCACCCTCCCCTGGCTCACCTGGGCAGCAGTGAGACCTTCCTCCTGCTCCAACTCCTCAGCTAGGGCCAAGGGATCCTGCTGTGTGTCTGGGGAAATTATTTGCTTCAGGAACTGGGAGTCAATGACCTCCTCCACCTGGGACAGAAGGAAGCTGCTGTGAGCCCCTTGGCAGGGAGCAAACTGGGAGTCAGCGGGGCCTGGAGCACAAGTGGGAAAGCCAAGACCCACCCGGCCTCCTGCACAGGCGGGTGTTTTACTCCATCATGGTCATCAGGTGCACACACACACACACACACACATACATGCACATACACACACGGGCACACCCACATGAACACAGCACACACCACACACACACACAAAGCGCACACATGCACACAGACACACACACTCGCACGTGCCCAGCTCAGGAACAAAGAGCAGAGCCCAATCCCATCAGCCTGGGAGAACCCAGGTCGGGGTGCTGCAGCGCCACCCTCTGGGATCTTATAGACCCGGAGCTGCCAGCCAGCCCACCTGGGTGACAAAGTCTTCCTGGGAGCACAGCTGGTCCAGGTAGCTCAGGAGATCTTCATCCTGCAGCCACTCCATTTCTTCATCTTGCCATCCTCCACCTGGCGCCCCCATGGGCAGCTCATCCATGATGTCCATGTCCTCCTGCTCGGCCTCAGGGGGGATCCCATTGTGGGACTCAGTCTCCCGGGGCAGCAGGGCTGTGTGGGTGCACTGGGTGCTGGGTACAGCCTTCCTGGTAGTGCGAGCTGGGCAGAGAGGGAAGAGGAGGGAGCGTGAGGGGATAAAGCTCCCACCTCCAGGGCATGGGATGCTGAGGGCAGTGTTGGGGGCATTGATATGGGTGCGGCTGGGTCGGGCCACCTGAAGCCTGTGACTATGTGAGGGGAGAGGCCAGAGGGGAGCACCCAAGAGAGTCATGTGTGAGGACGTGTGGAGCCACCGAATCTCCAAGGGGCCCCGCAGCCAGCCCGCTTCTCAGCCGACTTCATGTGGGGCCTTTGACAGGGAGCGGGGAGAGGGGATGAGAAAGTGGACCAGGTCCAGACCCCATGGGGACCAAGGGCTGCTGAGGCCCGACTCTCAGGGCTGTTTCCCTTGAAAGACCAAAGCCCCCCTGAAGGCGAAGGGCCCCTGTGGGTGGGACAGTGGCCTGCCCTAGGCCCTGTTGCCTTTGGCCATGGGCTCCCGTGGGAACATGCTGGCCTACCTGGCTGCCCGCCCTTCACTGGGGCTGGGGGCCCCCGAGGATCAGGTCTCGGTGGGGCAGGAGGCGGCTGGGTCTGCGCCCCCTTCTTCAACTGCAACTTCTCAAACTGCATCTGCTCCTCCGCCTCAAACTCCATGAACCTGGGGGTGAGGGGGGCACAGCTGTGCTGAGAAGGAGGCCCCAGGAGCCCAGAAAGGCAGCAGTGGGTGGGGGGATGGTAGAGCCAGGGCCTTGGGGCTGTCAGGGCCCGGACACTGGGGAGGCAGGAGGCTGGCTGAGCACACTCCTGCACAGCCCCTCTGGCTGTAGTCTGCCCACGGGGCAGGGCACCTGCTCCCCAGCCTGTCCTGAGCCTTCATGTCCAGCCCAGGACGGGTCAGGGTCAGAGGAGGGGGGGCTCCCTGGGAGGTGGGACAGAAGCACCCACGCTCTGAAGCTGAGGGAGAGGCTTCCCCAGGAGAGAAGGGCCTCTGGGCTGCGGGGACCCCGTGCTGAGTGACACCCTCCCACCACCCTCCTCTCTGATGAGACCTCACAGCTGGACCCTGCCCCGCAGTCAGCCGTCCCCACCCCCACCCCCAGCTGTGGGGACCAAGGACCCTGACTCACTTTTCTGCCATCTCAGAATAGACCCTCTGGTCAAAGCTGCTCTTGTGCTGCCATTCCTGCATGGCCTGCCCTATTCCCTCCTCCAGTGTCATGGTGGGCCTCAGGCGGGACAGGGACCGCAGCGCTGGCCTGTAATGCCTCAGGGTCAGTCATGGCTGCAGCCTGGCCTCCACCCGCCTGCCCACCCCAGCTCAGTGGCACCAGGTTCCCACCCCCACCCGGCAGAACTGAAAGCTCCAGACTCGCCCCCTGCCCTGCCCAGTGCACTCACATGAGGAAGCAGCAAAGAGCTCCCGCCTCAGGACTCTGGGGAAGGTGCTCCCGGGCCAGGGCCTTGAAGCACTGCCAACGACAGAAGTCCTCATACACACTCTTGGGGTTACAGGCGTCATCCGGCGAGGCCTTGGACTGGGAGCCAGCCAGGCCACCCTCCCTGGAAGCCCCGTGTGGCCGTGGTCCAGGATCCACTCGGGGGATGATGGGGACCAGCTGGGCAGGTGGTGGTGCAGCTTGAGGAGGAAGGCCGGGACACCAGCCTCCATCGCCGGCCTGGGTGCCCCCAAAAGCCGAGGGGGGCATAATTGTCTCCACCGCAGTGGCTTCCAAGAAGAGGGGTGCAGGGCACACAGCACCCCCACAGATGGCCCCTGGAGCACTCCCGTTGAGGGGGGCCTGAGTCAGGACAATGGTCTGAGTCTGGGAGGGCTGTGGTCGTCCCCCTTCTGACCTGACCTGGTCCATGATGTTACAAGCCCCAGGCCCAACGGGGCCTTGACCAGCATCTCCTGCCACCAGAGGTGTCCTGGGCAAAGCAGGCAGCACCAGGGGGCGGCCAGGAGGGAATGACGGGGTCTTGAGGGGCGGCAGGTGCTGCTCCCAAGGTGGCCGGTGTGCGGGGCCAGTAGTGGGCGGGGGAAAGGGCTGTGCTGTGAAAGGAGTGATGGGGGCACCGGGCTTCAGGGTCACATCCGCTCCCAGCGCTGCAGATGCTGTTGAGACAAAGGAAAGGGTGAAGGGAGGAGGAGAACCAGCAAACAGCACTGAGGCGCTCTGGGCCCCTGTAGCCACTGGGGAATCAGAGCAGTGAGTCTCCCAGGGGAGGGCCATTGGGATGGGCAAACTGTGGAGGTGGCAGATGTCCTCAGGTCATTGTCACGCTCCATTTGGGAATTACTCCACTGGAGAGCTTGCTCCCCAGCGCCAAGGCTCCCTGACCGCTGTCTGGGAGAGGAAACGGCCCCAGCCAGCGCTGACCCTGAGAGCCGCCCTAAGGATTCCCTGGCACCGACCCTGCCAGCCTCAGGCATGGCCCTGGGCAGCAGTCAGCTCTGGGGGAAATGACCCCAGGCAGACCCACTCCTGTAGTGACCGTCTCTAAGGTAAGTTCTAGGCACCCAAAGGGCCTCTGAGAACAGGCCGTGTCTGAAATATCAGGGCCCCATCTGCTCCTCAGTCTTCCCTTTTCTCAATAAATCACCCCCTTTATGTCCTGGGCTTGCCCAACAACACAGAAACACTTGAGTAATGTCTCTCCACAAGAAGGCACAGGGACCCTGATCTGACCCTTGAACGCACTGACCACCATGCACATGTGTGTCAGAACCAACAGTGAACACTCAACACGGGCCAGGTCCTGCCACTTGGCCCCAGCACTCAGACTAATGGCCCCTCAGGAGCTTGTCATTTCACAGCCAGCAATGGCTCCAGAGGGTTAAAGAAGAACCACGGAATGTGGCAAATTAGGGCTGTCGGTAGGGGTTTCCAGAAACTTCCATAGCAGCTGTCCTGTTAGATGGGTCGTGGGACTGCAGACTGTGTGAGGTCCTTCCCCTTCCAGCTCCCAACAGTGGAAAGTGAAGGCCAGTAGGAAGCAGGTGTGAGCCAGGACAGTGGGACATAGTTGTCTAAACACCACCCATGCTCCACATCTGTTTTCTGTCCCTGAAGCAGGAACGTGGACTCTGAGCAAACCCCTCATCTCAAAGGTAAAGGGCAGGGCAGAGGGTGCGCCATGAGATGCTCGACAAGAGGAAGTCGGTCTGAAGACCTGGGTGGCCACAGGGGGAACGATTCGGGACAGCTCAGGGAACCGGGCCCTCTCTTGGTGGAAGTTACCCGGCCGCCCTGCCCCTGTGGAATCCAAGCCAACAAGCAGCTTCCTGGGCTGAGGAGGAGTGAGCTCTGGGCCAGAAGCAGGGGAGAAGCTCTGGGCTGCAGCAGTTGGAGGACCTTCCAGCCCAGCCCTCAGGGGGGACATTTCATTGTGGACTTGGCCACAGGCAACCCCACTGGACAGCTTTCTGGCTAAACCCTCCCATGGCCCCCATTAGCTCTAGTGAGCTCAGGTAAAGTCCCTTAGAAAGATACTGCGGGGCAAGCTCCAGGTGCCCCAAGAACAGCACACAGGACTAGGCTTTCCTGTGACCACCCTGTGCCACCCCCACGACATCGCCCACTACTCCCCACACACACGTGGGAGTGGCTTGTCTCCCCTCTGGGAAGAACCCACGTGCCTGCTGCCGTCCTTTCTCCACACCCAGGCATTTCCCTGAGCCACCCTGACCCACCTCTAGGAGCCCTCCTGCCAGTGCCCTCACAGGTTCCCATGGGCCCCCAGCCTCCCAGGTGACAGGTGCTTTGAGGTCCAGTGCTCTCTCCCTCCCCTACTTCAGTCAAACCGTGTTTCCCCAGTGTCACAGTTTAACCCCAAGTTTTGAGGGACATCTCAGTGTTTAAAACATCCCCTCTCCCATCTATAGGCTTACCTCCTACTGAAGCCATCCCCGCAGGCTCATTCACTGACCACCACTGCCTAGTAGCCTCCACAATGAGAAAAGTCAAGTCGAGAATTCAGAGACTGACCTGCTCCAACAGCTGCTCAGCATCCAGTGGAGGGAAGGTTTGGGTTTAAACTGTAGAATGTAGGGCTCCAGACATTCTGCAGCGGGGGAGGGGCCGAGGACCAATGGGCTGGGGTGGGGGTGGGGGGGCATTCCATGGAGGGCTCTGATAGGTAGGCCAGAACCAGCAGTTCCTTTCAAATTTAAAATCACAAATTTAAAGACACACTAGCAGTAATGACCTTCTCTAAGTTCTAGGCACCCAAAGTCACCTGATGTGCCCTTTCTTTCAGTTCTTGATCCATCACCCTAGTTCTGGGTCCTCAACCTGCTTCCTATCTGGTCTTGGTTGACTTCAACACAGGCTACACTTTCTGAACAAAATTCAGAACATGCAGCTGAAGAAATAATGGGAACTTATGGCCACACGGAACCCAGTGTTTGAAATTAGGACTGACCCAGCAGAGGCAGCATGCTCGGTGGCTGTGTGCACATCATTCCTTAGGAAGCAGTCCTGTGGCCCCAAGTGCCGCCCAGTGCTGGGAGCCCTGCAGATGCAGCCGGCCCAGCCTTACAAACCATCCCCTTTGCTCCCGTCCATCAGGGCAAGGCCCTGTAGCCTACAGGGCAAGACCAGACACCACCACTTTTTGTTTCTCAGAGTTTTATGTTGTTCACTGTCTAACTATTTACCTTTTGAGTGATTTTAATGTTTTAAACAAGTAATGCCTTTGCATAGTTCACAAACTGTGCAAAATGGAAAATATAGTGAGGAGTCTTCCTCCTGCCTCCTTCCCCTCTTGCAAATGACCGGAAAGATGATGGTATAATTTCAGTTTCCTTGGAAAATATGACATACTCAAGTCACTAAATTGATTCTGCTACTATATATATGTTCTATTGCCAACTGAAATTCTGCAATATAATACAGAAAAGGAGGGAGGGCAGGGTGACTTTGTTCCCATGCTACCTGCCATGTCAACGGAATTTGGCCCAGACAGTCATGTCTTGATCAATGTTAAAACAACAGTCTTGCAACGGAAACATCTGTTAAACAACATTTATTGAAAACCTCCACGTACTGAATAAATACAGGAGGAACGGGGTCAGGGGCAGGCGTCTTTTAGAGTGTGTCCAGGTCTAAAGTTCTTGGCCGGAATTGTGCAATGCACACCCGGACTTCTGGGAGGACGGACCTACTTTCTAGAAACCACGGACCTGCAGTCCAAGGGCATGAAGGCACTGGCCCCTCCGAGGACAGTGCTTCAGGCCGGCCTCTCCCAAACTCCGTCCCGAGCGGGCAGCCAAGTGCATGGACTGCACGTTTGCAACTTTAAAGTCGCAAGTGCTCCCTGCAACGCGCTGGGAGGTTCCTGAGCAGGAGGACCTGCAGGAGGCCTCACAGGGCCCCTCCCTCCACTCCTTCCTCTCCTGCAGGGACAGCCTGGGCCCTTCCCAGGGTGCCTCGCGCCAGGGCGCACGAGCACACCCACTGGGGGCGGGACTCTGTCCTGCACCTGCTCCCAGCGTCCGTTGGGGCGGTTGGCGCCCACAGGCGCGCGCATGCGCTAACGGCAGGCGGGTCCTCAACGGCCGCCCAGGCTGCACGCGGGGCCTGGCATGGCGGCCTCCGGAGTCCGTTAGGCAAACAGGGAGGTAAGGGGCGCGCGGCCTCCTCTCCCCTCAGGGGCCCCCTCTTCTCTGTGGTTCCCCCTGTGGGCTCTGTGCCCCGGGTCTGTGCTCAGCCCCCACACCCTCACATATTTCTGTGTTTTCACCGGGAATTGACAGCCACTGGCCGTTGGGGGTCAGTGATGGGGGCCTACACGGCCCAGTGATGCCTGTGAGTCCAACTCGGGGCGTCGGTCTGTGTCCCCCGCTTTCTGAACAGCGCGGCTCCCGGCAGTTCTTCCGCCTCTGACAGCGCCTCCGGTTCACGCCGTGTCTGCGGGCGGCTGTGGCCACGGGGCGGCCATGCCCGTGTGTGAACGTGCATGCGGAGCGCTGTATTTGGAGGGTGTGGAGGTGTATATGCCGGTGAACAGTAGTGTGTGTGCGGTTTGGTGTGAGGTGTGTGGCTGTGGGTTCTCCAAGATGGAAGAGTGAGTTCTGTGGGAATTTGGGAGGGGGTATGTATGCGCAGGTGTGTACGTGGCATGAAGTGTGTTTGGGACATACGTATGGGACACAGGTGTGCATGTTTGCAGGTCACGGCTATTCGTGGGTCTGTTCGGGGCTTGTGGAGAGTGTGTGTGTGGAGTGTACTGTGTTCCAGGGCCGTGGCCGGGGAAGGTGTTATGCCCAGATTTCAAAATCCCCAAAGACAGACCACCAGGGAGCCGAGTCCGATGCAAAAGCAAAGAGTCATTTATTCAAACTAGCTAGTTTGGTCCCTCTGCCTCCCTCACTGACACAGTGGAGTGACAGGAAGCAAGAGAGCCCGGAGTCTTGGAAGAACAAAGAATTTATAGGGCTTGGGTCAGGGGGTGGGGGCTCACTCGGACCACTGATTTGGCCGATTCCGGTTGGCTGAGTGAGTGCCGGGGGCTAATGACGCAAGGGCAGGGTGCAGCTAGGGTCTGGTTACACAAAGACAGGAGGTGGCTAGCATACTTTTGGCCTTGGGCAAGTTTCCTTGCGTTCCTATTGGCTGAGATAAGGGCTGGCTGAGCAACTGATACATTCTATGGCTTTTGCTTGAAGAGGAGTTAGGAACACAGTTATCAGCCCTGTTCTGTCCTTTCATTCCCCCCTTGTCTTGGAACTTCCGGCTCAATCATGAGACGGACTGAATTATTAACTGAACTATTTTATATATTTCTTGACAAATTGGACTAGTCTGTTAATAATGCAAGGGCCGAAAGTCAACAGCATCAGGAGGATTATAAGGGGTCCGCCGAGGTCCGCTGTCTTCTTGAGGGTGATCTGCAGCAGGTGTGTATGCTCAGAGGTCACCTTCCAGGCAGGCTCCCTGCTGTCCTGGGCATAGAAGGAGCTGGGCTTGTGACCTGGCAGAGACAAACTATAACAAATGGTCCGGTGGAAGGGAAAGAAATCATTTTAGTTTTAACAACCTCTCTTGAAATAGGATTTTTCTTTTTAAAATTCCTCTATGGCTATCAAAAAGCCAAATCAATATTAATTTATCTACTGTATTTAATTTGGCCTGATGTTTGCATAAACACAACAAGAATGGTAACTGACTATCTTTGCTGGAATTTCATGATTGAATCTTAAGGTGCCCCATAGGGCCAGGAAGCCAAGCCATTTAGCTGCCATCAGGCCTGCCTGCAGCATCTGCTGCGTTAGGTGAATCCCTCACCTGTAGCAACTCCACCTGAGCCCACGCTGTAGGCTTTAAGCCCATCTCAGTAGCCCTCCTACTCGTTGCGGCCCAGAGTGAGTGGGGGTTCCGCAGGGATGCAGAGGCATCCTTATTGCTCCCCTTCTACTCTTACCAACCGCCAGTGATGGTAGGGCATGGGCCTGACGCTCCAGCGCCAGCCATCTTCAGGGCTCCCAAGCAGGATACCAGGCTTTTCCTGTGGCACTTTTATTGGCTTCAAATCTTCAGAGCTCAGACAGGTTTCTTTAAAACATGATATTCCAGTCAAAGTTTCCAGTTAATAAAATTACTATTAAAAACCGGTCTTATTGATTTTATGCAAAGAAATGTATTGCCATGACTTATTAAGCATTGCCAGATTTCAGAGGAATTATATAAGGAGAAAAACATACTGATCTGTTCTAAGATTTTCTGATTTTTCTTGTTAGTTCTTTCAACGTTTTTCTTCTCCTTTTTATTATATATACAACCGTTTTAAATTTTATACTTTCAGATTAGCCTTTAAACCTTCTTTGTATGTCCTTTAAAAATGCACAACCATGCCTCAGACCTTTTATTCCAAATAGGCTTTTCCCAGCTCTCTACAGCTGAGATTTGTACCATCCCTGACAGTACAGGCTGCCAACTGTTAGCTGTCTCTTAATAGAGACCAAAACCTGATGGGTATTCTTCTTTGCCCAGTTGGGCACCTGCCCTCTTGGCAGCTAGACACCCTCTACTCTTGGGGTTCACCCCACATAGTCCCCTTCCAGGATAGCCAACATACAAACCTGCAAGAGAATCAAAGGTTAATATAACATATTAATACAATGAAACATAATATTGGCATCATGGCCACTTCAGGCAGCCAAATCCTCCGCTACTAAACATGAGATATGGCAATGCTATACAAACATTTTAGGAAGGTGACTAAAGTCCACTCTTTGACCTTTCTATATAAGGTAAAATTGTCCTTGTCTTTCTGAAGCCATGTCTATGAAGATGCAGGCATCATCTGAGTCTATTATACAACTTTCTGCAGGTATAGTCCTTTTCAAGTTGGGGTGAGTCCTGGAGTCGTGAACTTCTTTACCCACATTGAGTCCCCAGGCTGGAAAGGGTGTACAGAGTCCGAGGTGGCACTGGCAGGGCATCTCGAACAAGCTTATGGGTGGCTTGTAATTTCTGTAAGAGATCACGTCCAAGTAAGGGGTACAGGCATTCTGGCATGACTGGAAACGAATGAGTTACCGTGTTCTTTTTGAGGTCCACAGTCCTCTTTGATGTCCAAGGAAAAAGGCAGTTTGTCTGGTGGCTCTTAGAACCAGTGTCTTCTCGGTGTTTTCTTAGATGTTATTGGTCCCATTGGCTCTGTCAAGACTGAATAGGCTGCTCCAGAATACACCAGGAAACTAACCGGGGTTTTTATTTATTTATAAATATTTATATCTAAGTAGACATATAAACATTAAATAAACATCTACATTTATACCTTTTCAGTGAACAAGTACTTTTACAGTCTTGGGAATTTTGGCAGATAACAGGAACACTGCCCGAGTCCCCTGATTGTGGCCTGACAGGAACAGATGTGGAGGCCTTTGGCTGGGGGGTGTAAAGTCTTCATTCTTCCTCTCTCGGCACTGCTAAGGACAGGATCATTGGAGAGGTCTCTTCACCTAGGCAAGGCTGTGCTGAGCCATCTGGGGCAAAAGTGGTTTCTGCTTCCATTAGAGGGACCAGGTCAACTGGTAAATATAGGAATTCATGAACCACCTGATGGCCGCCTAACTGACATCGGCAGGGGCGGCAGAATAGTCTGCAGCTGTGGTACTGGTAGCTCTAATAATGGTGACTTCCTGCTCTGAGAGGGGAGGTACCTTCCGAGTAACTACCGAGTGCTCTGCCGCTATATCAATCATAAAGTTCACAGTCTGGCCCCCGATCTTCATTTTGACCATCGGCTCATGGGGGCCCAGTTGGAAAAAGCCCAGTCTGTCCTAGTCAGAGTCAGCTGTTGCCAGTCCAAGGAGGTCTGCCTCAGGCGGCTCTGGTCAATAGCGGCTGGGTGGTTTGGATGGCCTTGCCAGCTTCTTCTGGCCTGCTTCTGCCCTGCCTGCCTCTTTACTTCTGCTACTAAACTTTACTCTATTTCTTCTTACACACGCAGAACTGGACCCAAGGCAGCGAGGTTTGAGCAACTTTAAAATTCCTTAATATACATTTTATCATTCATGTTGCAGGGAGGGACCGGGTTGGCTCCTCCTGAATAAAAGAATTAATCAAAATAAGGCTTATTTTCTAACTTCATTTGTCCCTGGGTGTGGACAACAAATGACACTAATCAGATTGATATAAACGATTTAACCTTTGTTTAGGGAGGCAAATGCAAAGCATTTGCTCCCAGCTTACTGGTCTATCATGCATTCAATTTTCTTAAAATGTATTCTGGCACAGGAGAAAGTTGTTTTGTTGTACATAGGTAGTTTAACCCCTATATAACTGGGCTTGGACCTCTGCCCAGCAAACTGCAGTCTATAAGTTCAATATGCAGCCTCTGGTTCTTCTAACCCAATGAGGTTTCGGCCAGTCTCTGAGTCAGACTCCTACTCTCTTGGAGAATTTTAAAGTCCTGATGGCTCCCGGGTCCAGGGAGAGTGCCCTTTTGTTAACTCTTAGGGACCTGCTTTCTTGCCTTTCTATCAGTTCCCTTTGTGGCAGAGCAGCAACCAGGCCTTTTTCAAGGGAATGCACTTGAAGGGGATATCAGCCCCTCCTGTGAGCCAGCTGCTCCACCTAGGGTCTCCCGGGGCCCAGCCAGAGCGTCCTCCAGCAAATCTCGGAAGCCACTGCCCTTTCACAGTGGTATGGACTCAAGCAGGGGGTTCACTGGATGTAGCCTGCAGCGAAGCGCTTGCTGGCTTCTGCCTGCAGCTGCTCGTGCCCACAAACCCTGCCCCACAGCACGCTCGGCACCGTCAGCTCCAGCACCTCGGTGTTCTCCAGCTTAGCCTGCACCTCGGTGTCCGCCAGCAGCTGCTGCAGCTCCTGTAGGCTCTCGTTGATCCGCGCACGCGCTGCTTCTTCTCCACCAGGGGCTTCAGGGCCTTGCGGGCAGCTCAGGCATTCAGCCCCCCCCCCCCCCCCCCCCCCCGCTTCTTTGACCTGGCTCTCAGGGGCTGCGTCTGCCTGGCAAACAGTTCTAAATCACCAGGGCGGCTGCGGGTTTTAACACATTTTAAATGTATTTTTACTCTTAAGATATATCTAGACCTTTTGTGATCAAACTAAGAACAGGTATTGGTCTAATTTAGCATTGGAAGGGTTAAAAAGAATAACCCAGGGCAGAGAAAGACTACATTGTTTACAGTTACTTCTTGTGGCCTTGAAGTTCATTGATAAGACCTGTTAGGTCTGCAGCCAGTAACTTAACTGCCAACGCCCCCACCCCCTTTCTCTCAGCCCAGGCCCAATTGCTTTTCCTCACAGAGTCGGCCTGGAAATATAACGGGTGCATCTGTAACATTCAGTTACAGATGCTTTCAGAATCAGGATGAGGGAGGAAGGGAAAGACCAATTGAAAACAGCAAGTTAAACAAAATACAGTCACAGGCAGTAAATCTCTCCGAGACCTGTGGAGCTGTCCACTAAAGAGAAAAGAAAACCATGAATAACAAGTTCTTTGAAATTTGCTACTTTGTTAATTTGCTAAGCAAACAGTTAACTTGAAAAGACTTCTCTCTTGCTTTTCTTACAAGCAATCTTGGAATTTAGCCAGCTTTTAACTCTATCCTAGAACTTCAAAATTTCAATTTAATACAGCGAATTTACAACCCAGGAGAGAGCAACTGATAGAAATTTATATTAACTAAGTGGGCGGATTCCCCTTTAATAGTGAGCAAAAGACTCTGAGAACAAAAATGATTCTCGCAGCTGCTAAGAGATTTTGCAGACTATTTCGGGGTCCAGCCTAAACCTTCAGCCAGATGAATTAACAGAAATGCAAAATAAATCAAAGTAACTTTCACTTTACACAGACTAGTAATGAGCAGCCAATAGACAAAACATTTGTATTCACACTCTCTTAGTAGACTAGCCCAGACTGGAGCTGAGCAGATAAACAAAACAATGCCCAACTCCCCAGACGGGCGTGGGGGCACTCCTGGCACCCATGTCCCAGAACAGAATTCTCGACCAACGTTTTGGTGAGAACCTACCGGAGGAGTTAAGACTGCGTCCAGTGCCTCCTCTCGGCAGCAAATTGGCTAGTCCCACACAAACAAACAGCTGTCCACTCATGCTTCCTCAATGTTTCAGCATTCATTCCAATTCTACAATCTCTATTGTACCTCTTCAAAAATTTTTTAACATGTAATTAAGAACAGCAGGTTTACTTTGTCCCGACCTCATGATGATCGGTGACGAGAGACAGACAAGGGAGGGGGTGACCCATTTTCACAGATCCTCACTCAGATGCCTGCCTGACCAAAGTTGTGAAGCCACACAAAGGAGCGGAGAGGGCAGGCTCCCTCCTCCACATTTATACTCTTTCACCAGATATTCATTCAGCAAAGGCATTCTGCTACCACAACATACAATTTTTCCCAATTCAGTTTGAACCTTAAACTTTTAGCTGGCAAGTCAAATATTCAGCATTTCTTAAGCAGTAACATTTTTAAGAATAAACCTCAAAAATGCAAAACATAAGTTTTTTATCATTTGAATTCAGTAAGCTTCAAGGTCCCAAGTTCCCAGCAGTTCTGGGAAACCACACCTGAGGCTGGCAAGCAGGTTTGGCCCAGCCCTTGACTTTAAAATGACCATAATGCTTAAAGGAGTAGTTTGAGTCTGTCCCATAACGTCCGTCCAGTGAGTCCACAAAATTAGACAAAAGAACACAGACACCAGACAGACAAAGACACTTAAGAACAGCCTTCCGCCCCCACGGAAGAAAACTGGACGATGGCCGTTTGCCAATCAGCGGGAGCGACCCGCCACGTCCCAGAGGTTCAGAGGTTTGAGGGGAGTCCACTCCCCTCGTGAGGGGTTTTTACACCCCTCCAGACGGAGGGCCAAGGCGTCCCCTGACTCCTCCTGCCTGAGATCCGCCAGTGCGTCCACTTAGATCTTATCAGGCACAGATTACAGAAGCGAGCTCGCACAGAACAGAACATACGACACACAGACACTTACCGCGGTTAGCAGACCCTCCGGAGTGGGGTCCCTAGTGGGTCTTGGGAATCCCGGATGGGCCCCCAAATGTTATGCCCAGATTTCAAAATCCCCAAAGACAGACCACCAGGGAGCCGAGTCCGATGCAAAAGCAAAGAGTCATTTATTCAAACTAGCTAGTTTGGTCCCTCTGCCTCCCTCACTGACACAGTGGAGTGACAGGAAGCAAGAGAGCCCGGAGTCTTGGAAGAACAAAGAATTTATAGGGCTTGGGTCAGGGGGTGGGGGCTCACTCGGACCACTGATTTGGCCGATTCCGGTTGGCTGAGTGAGTGCCAGGGGGCTAATGACGCAAGGGCAGGGTGCAGCTAGGGTCTGGTTACACAAAGACAGGAGGTGGCTAGCATACTTTTGGCCTTGGGCTAGTTTCCTTGCGTTCCTATTGGCTGAGATAAGGGCTGGCTGAGCAACTGATACATTCTATGGCTTTTGCTTGAAGAGGAGTTAGGAGCACGGTTATCAGCCCTGTTCTGTCCTTTCAAAGGATGTTTGCTGGAGCTCCGTGTTTGCATTTTTCAGTCGGGCCCTAAGGCTCACATGTTTTGGGTACCGAGGGTGTGTGTATTTGAGGGAGAGATGGTTTTTGTGCTTATACAGGGGATGGAGGATGGTATCTATGTATGGGAGGTGCGTGATACGGTTATTTGTTAGTGTTTGTGGATGTGAGAGCTGACTCATTAGCTAGGAGTAATTTGGAATTTGGAAGTTGTTTTATATGTGTTTTGCTGGAGATATTTCTACGTGTCTTGCCCATGTATACTGGCCTGTGTTTATGTCTATCACCAGGTGCATGAATTATCAGTTTATTCAGGGGTTCTTAGATGTGATTAAAGTGTATTTCTTTGGAGAATACTAAAGTGTTTCTACATGTATTTGGTAGTAGTTAGCAAGCAGTGGTCTGTATATTCAGAGTGATGCCAGAGAAAACAATGTGTATAGTGTGCTTTTGTTACATACTGAAGAGGCGAGGTGACCAGGTTGTATTCTGGAGAGGTGGCATAATGCATAGTGTTTGAGGGGTCTGTATATTCAGGGCTTGAGAATATTTGCAAGCGTGTGTGTTTCCATAGGTGTGTGGGAATAGTGTATGCATATTAGTGAGAGTTAAGGAATTGTCAGTGCTTTTGTGTTTTGCATGTATCCATCTGAGTGTGTGGGGTGTATATTCGTGAGTGGTTTGTGGGTGTGTGTATTTGGGATTTGTGAGTGTATCAGGAGGCTTAGGGTCCTCTTTGCATCTGTTCCAGAATGTAATGCTTGCAGAATCTGGTGGTATTGCTTGTATGTGTCCACTCAGAGTGTGTTAGGTGAATTTATATCTATATATCTATATCTATATCTATATCTATATCTATATCTATATCTATATCTGTATCTATAAAAAGAGGTGATATGCAAATTAGGCCGGGACTCTGTAATGGGTCACGACAAGACAGGAGGTGATTGTGCGCAGGTGAGGCCCTGAGTGGAGATGGAGACAGAGACGGGGGCGTGGACAGGGACACGGGGGCAGCCTGAGCCCCCCCCCCCCCCCCCACGGCTAAAGGCAGGCCCCGGGAGCCGGGCCGGAGCGGACATGGACAGGGACATGGGTTCCGGCTCCAGCCGCCAAGGCGGAGCACAGGCTGGGAGAAGAGAGGGCAAGCCCACCCACAGCCTTCATGGCCAATCGCAGGCCCAGAGAGGAAAGGGCCTGATAAAAGGTCCGGAGTAAAATGTTGACAGCAAGTCCCTTCAGTATAATTGGGGCATTAGAGGCTCACAGAATGATTATTTCCTTTTCTGTGAAACACATAACTCTGACACACTATTTACAATTAAATAACTTCCGTATATTTTGACATTTTACAGCCCTGGAAAGTTACATATAATGATCAGCAAAGTGAGAAGATGAAAAGAATTTTTAGGCTTTTAAAGATGTAACCAATTTCTGTCTAGAAGACAAACCAATCAAAAAAGTGATGGTTTTATTGCCCCTTAGGACATTAGCCAGATTGCATCTAATTTAGCAGTTTTACTTCAGGCTTTCCTCTTTGGCAATCTCCTTTGAACAGCATTATCATCCTGCCAGTCCCTTCACTGAGTTAAACAGAACTTTTGCATCTGCTATTATGTATTTGAATAAGAATTATGTATTTAAAACATGCAAAATTTTATTTTGACACAATAAAACAAAAGATCATTTGATTCTTCCCTGGAACACAGAAAAGCACAAACTTGAATCATTGGTGTGGCTTAGGCTAACTTTCCAAATATTGTTAATAAAATTCATGTAGGGATCTTCACAGAGCCAAAAATTCTCTCTTTCAGGCCTACATATTCAGCATCTCCAAGGAGGAGGCCTGTTGTTCTGTGTTTTGTTTTGTTTTGTTTTTTAATACTCACCAAAGGATATTTTTTCACTGCTTTTTAGAGAGAGTGGGCTGGAGGGAGAGGGAGGAGGAGAAGAAGAGGGAGAAGGAGAGGGAGAGGGAGAGAGAGAGGACCCGCTTGTGGCCGAGGGCAGGCCCTCGCCAGCAGTCCTGTCTCTGTGCATGAGCTGCAGAGGAAACACCTTTTCTGACTGCTCATCGGCTAAGCTCCCTGTATGCCACTCACAGTGTTCTTGGTAACTTGGGTGATAAGAATCCAAGAAGGTGATCTAGGGTTTTTCCACCTCACTTCTAGAGGAAAAAAACGAAGATCCGCTGCTGGAGGGGCTAAGAAATGTCATGTCCTGCCCTAGCCGGTTTGGGTCAGTGGATAGAGCCTCGGCCTGCAGACCACAGGAGGGCCGGGTTCGATTCTGATCAAGGGCATATACCTAGGTTGCATGTACCTCCAGGTCAGGGCTTGTGCAGGAGGCAGCCAGTCGCAGTGTCCCTCTCACATTAATGTTTCTCTGTCTTTCCCTCTCTCTTCCACGCTCTCTAAACATCAATGGAAAAATATCCTCAGGTGAGGAAAGAAAGAAAGATCATATCCTATGAAAGAGACATCTTGAAAATGCCTAAAGAAAGTTGTCATTTTTTTGTGGTGAAGGGACTGGAGTCTGTGTTGATGAAAACACCTTGGCAGCTGCTGACAGTGTCAGCAGCAGCCGGGTGATGGGGACAGCGCCTTCCCCTGATCAACCAGGTTGCCTCCTGCAGAGGGAGGCCTACTGACGGCTTAGGTCTGCCGGGAGCTGGCCTAAGTCGTCAGGAAAACATCCCCTGAGGGCTCCCGGACTGTGAGAGGGGGCAGAGTGGGCTAAGGGACCCCCCTCCCCACCCCCATGCATGAATTTCGTGCACCGGGCCTTTAGTGTATTTGATAAGTAGAGGTTGTTTGTGACTGTGTATATGTTTGAGTTCCTGGAGCTTATGGATGGGCTGTGTGTTCTAGGGAATGTGAGAGTTCACTTTGTGTTTGGAAACAAAGAGACTGTGTAGGTTGTGTGTGTGTGTGTGTGTGTGTTCAGGAATCACGGAGTATATGCATTTTATGGCTGTGGAGTTGCATATGGATTTTTTTGGGGTGTGACACATGAGGCAGTTGTGTACTTGTATTTTTAGAGGGTCTGAAGTATTCAGTATTCAGTGTGTATATCTGGGTGGTATGTTGGTTGCCCATGTTTATACACAGGCCCATGTTGTGTGTGTGTATATAATTGTAGGTGTAGAAGGCGAATATTCCGGATGATTAGAGGTTTGTTTGTAACAATATAGGCAGTAAGAGGTGGTCTATCTCTATATTCCAGGAGAGTGAGGGTAGAAATGTACATGTGTGTTCATATATGTAAATTAATTTTTGTTTATATATCTGGGTGGGAGTGGGAGTTCCTACAGTGACCCGCCTTGGTTGCTGTCATTGGGGTGAGTCTCTGGTGGTTACTGAAAATTCTTTGCTCCCTGCACTGTGGTCCCACCCAGCGCTCGCACCTGCTGCCAGCTCTGGCCCTGCTTGCACCCGCTGACGGCGCCCGGCACCAGCCCCAATCACTCCACGCTGTCAGTGTGTGCTAGCAGTGGCTGCTGTCCCCGATTGCCCCTCAGGGCTTCTCCACCTCCCCCTGCTCCTGAGGGGCAATCAGGGCAGTAGCCACCACTTGCACCTGCTGACAGCACTAGCCCCACTCCCACTGCTGCTGGTGCCGGCCTCAATTGCTCTGCACCATCAGTGGGTGCAAGCGGGGCTGGCACCGTCAGTACATGGGAGTGGCGGCAGCTGGCAGACATGGAACCGGGGGCCATGGCAGGAGGGCTTGGGAGGGGGCACAGAGGATGAGCTGAAACCTGCCCCTATGCCCACCGCAGCTTCATGGCCCACAGTTCCTTGCAAGGTGCATGAATTCGTGCACTGGGCCCCAAATGCTAATGATATGCTAAAGCTGCTCAACCGCTCGCTATGACGTGTACTGACCCCCAGGGGGCAGACAGTTGACCAGTCACTATGATGTGCACTGACCACCAGGGGGCAGATGCTCTGACCAGTGGGTTAGCTTGCTGCTGGGGTCCGACTGATCAGGACCAAGCGAGATGGGCCAGACACGCCCTGGAGCCCTCCTGCAGTCCTTTCCTGGCTGGCCAACCTCCCGCGTCTCTCCCCGGCCCCGATTGGCATGGTGGGATCCCTCGGCCTGGCCTGTGCCCTCTCCCAATCAATGTCGGAGAGCCGGTTTCGGCCTAATCCCACAGGCCAAGGCAAGGGACCCATTGATGAATGAATTCGTGCACCAGTTCTCTAGTTGTACATAATGCTGCAATGGACATAGAGATGCATATATCTTTTAGAGTTCGTGTTTTGTGCTTCTTTGAATAAATACTGAGAAGTGGAATTGCTGGGTCCTCCTTGTTTCTTTTTATGGCCTTTGATTTAAAGTGTATTTTGTGTGATATAAGTATTGTGATCCCAGTTTTTTAAAATTTCCATTTGCATGAAATATCAGTTTTCATCCCTTTAGATCTGAAGGAGGTCTTTTGTAAGCAGCATATGTCTGGGACTTGCTATGTTATCCATTTAGCCATCCTGTGTCTTTTGATTGGAGCATTTAACCCATTTACATTTAAAGTAATTATTGACAGGTTTGTAGTTATTGCCATTTTATTATTCATATGTTCACCTCCACCTCCACCTCTACCTCCACCTACACCCACAACCACACCCACACTCACACCTTCTTTTTCTTGAGTCTTTTTAACATTTCTTGTAATACTGTTGGGTGGTGATTAACTCCTGCTTTTTCTTTTCTGAATAGCTCATATCTCTCCTTCTATTCTAAGTGATAGCCCTGCTGAGTAGAGTAATCTTTTTTTTTTAATATATATTTTATTGATTTTTTACAGAGAGGAACAGAGAGGGATAGAGTTAGAAACATCGATGAGAGAGAAACATCGATCAGCTGCCTCCTGCACACCTCCTACTGGGGATGTGACCGCAACCCAGGTACATGCCCTTGACCGGAATCGAACCTGGGACCTTTCAGTCCGCAGGCCAACGCTCTATCCACTGAGCCAAACCGATCAGGGCGAGTAGAGTAATCTTGATATACCAGTAGGCCCTTGCTTTTCATCACTTTGAATATTTGGTGCCAGTCCCTTACACCTTGCAAAGTTTCTGCTAAGGAACCAGATGATTATGGGAGCTCTGTTGCAGGTAAGTAGTAGTACTTATCTTGCTGCATTTCAGATTCTCTCTTTGTAATTAACCTTTGCCATTTTACTTATGATGTATCTTGGTGTGGGCCTCTTGGGTTCATCTTCTTTGGGACTCTGCACTTCCTGGACTTGTGTGTCTATTTCCTTCACGAGGTTAGAGAAATTTTCCATTCGTACCTCTGTAAATAGGTTTTTAATCCCTTGTGCTCTTTCTTCTTCTTCTGGTACCACTATGATCTGAATGTTGTTACCACTATGATCTGAATGTTGTTATGCTTGATATTGTCCCAGAGGTCTCTTAAGCTATCAGCATTTAAAAAAAAATTATATCCTTATTGCTGTTCCAATTGGCTATTTTCAGCTACATTGTCTTCCAAATTGCTGATTCGATCCTCTGCTTCATGTAATCTACTCTAGACTCACTCTAATGTATTCTTCATTTCAGTTATTGTATTCTTCATTTGATTGATTCTTTTTTTTTCCATCTCCATTTTTATGTTCCCCATCTCTTCTTTTGATTTTCTTTACTGTTCTAGTCAATGAAAGGGTAACTTTATTGAGGCCCCAGGGTTCTGGGATCCAGGCAGAAGACTTCTCTGCAGTCGAGGAGCTGGTGGAGGGGCCTTATTTAACCTTCTTGGGGCACAGGTTGTTTTGGTGGCTGCACTTATTTTTGTGGCAGTTGATAGCGTGAGGATACAACTGACTGTAACACATTTGGTAGATCATCTTGTTGCATTTGCACTTCTGGGCAAGCTGGTGGAAGGAGGGTTCGATGATGCCATCCCACAGATGAAGCATCAAGTACAGGGTGGGATTTTTCTAATAATGTAGTCAGAGAGAGTGTGACCATCCTCTAGCTATTTGCCTGCAAAAATCAGATGCTGATGGCTAGGTGGGATGCCCTTCTTTTCTTGGATTTTAGCTTTGACTTTCTCAATGGCATCACTGAGCTCAACCTCAAGGGTGATGATCTTGCCAGTCAGGGTCTTCACAAAGATCTACATCTCTGCGTCTGCTGGGGAGACTGTTCTGCTACCTCGTTGAAGAGAAAGATCCTATCTCTTTATTAATGTTCTGAGTTTATCTATGTTTTTCCTATGTTCAGTGAGCATCCTAATCAAAGTATTTTGAATTCTGCATATGGTAGATTGTTTGCCTCTGTTTTGTTGTGTTCTTTCTCTGGATTTTTTCCCCTGTTTTTTGTTTTCATTTGGGACATGTTTCTTTTTTTCCTCACTTTGGCTGCCTCTCTGTGTTTGTTTCTATGTATTTGGTAGGTCTGTTCCATCTCCTGATCTTGGTAAAGTGGCCTTATGTTGTAGGTGTCCTTGTTGGACCCAGTGTTGCAGTCTTCCATGTCACCTGTGCCAGGTACTCCAGGATTTGTCTCTTGTGTGACTTGTGTGTGCCATTCTGTTGCAGGTGAGCCTTGATTGCTGTTGGCGTGTCAAGGAGAGGTATTGGCTCTCAGGCTGATTAGCTGTGTGGAATGGCTGTGAGTACAGCAGACACACTGTTGTTATACAGGGGTTGATGCCATGGAGCAGGATTTGGATAAAGAAGAGGGGGCACAAATATATTATGGAATATTACTCATGAGAAAAAATGAAATCTTACTATTTGCGACAACATGGATGGACCTAGATGGTATTATGGAAAATGAAATAAGTTAGACAGAGAAAGTCAAATACCATATGATTTTATTTATATGTAGAACCCAGAAAACAAAATAAACAAACAAACGTATAGATACAGAGAACAAACTGATATTTGCAGGTGGGAGTGGGGCTAGGGAGCTGGATGAAAAAGGTGAAGGGATTAAGAAGTACAAATTGCCGAAACCGGTTTGGCTCAGTGGATAGAGCGTCGGCCTGCGGACTGAAAGGTCCCAGGTTCAATTCCGGTCAAGGGCATGTACCTTGGTTGCGGACACATCCCCAGTGGGGGATGTGCAGGAGGCAGCTGATCGATGTTTCTCTCTCATCGATGTTTCTGGCTCTCTGTCCCTCTCCCTTCCTCTCTGTAAGAAATCAATAAAATATATTAAAAAAAAAAAAAAGAAGTACAAATTGGCCCGACCAACGAGGCTCAGTGGTTGAGCATCGACCTAGGAACCAAGAGATCACGGTTCAATTCCTGGTCAGGGCATATGCCTGGGGTGCCAGCTTGATCTCTAGTGTAGGGTGTGCAGGAGGCAGCCGATCAATGATACTCTCTCATCATTGATGTTTCTATCTCTTTCTCCCTTTCCCCTGTGAAACCAATAAAAATATATTTGAAAAAAAGTACAAAACAGTCACAGGGATATAAAGTGCAGCATAAGGAATATAGTCAGTAATATTGTAAAAACTATGTACAATGTCAGGGTGTTACTAGACTTATGGGAGGATCACTTCATATGCTATAAAAATGTCTAACCACTATACTCTACACTTGAAACTAACATAATATTGAATATCAACTATAATTGAAAAATAAAAAGGTTACCTCCAGAGAAATATCTGAGTTTATATTCTGATAGGGTTATTGCTTGGAAAACACAGGTTATCATGATTTATAAACCAAATTTTGATAGAGCATTCCTATAAATCCTTTAGATTGGAAATAAGAAGAGATAAGAATAAAAGAAACCCTCCGCCACCCCCATAGCTGTTGTCATCCAGTAGAAGAACCCCAAAATCAGTAATTGTCCCAAAATAATACACAGCACAGAAGTGTTTCAAATCACTGAAAATATCCTACTGTAAGGTCATGTGGCTCCAACTTGTTTGCTCTGGTTCAAGCTACTGCTGAACATGCTTCACCTTCTAACACCAACTGCACACAAAGTACTGGATTAAGTGTACTTTAACCCAAAACATTTGGGACTAACTTATAGGACATAGCTGTGCCCTGGGTACTATTAAGCTCAAGGGCCTACACACACTTACTTAAGTAACTAATGAAACTTAATGGACATTACTGGTTTTCTTATTAATATATGAGGTACTATTGGGATAATCAATCATACCCTTAACTTTTATTTCAATACTGGATTAAAGACTTAGTTTTAAGACTAGAAATCAGAAAACTCCTAGAAGAAAACATAGGCAATAAACTCTTTGACATTTGTCTTAGAAATATCTTTTTGGATATGTCTCTTCAAGCAAGGGCAACAAAAGCAAAAATAAATAAATGAGATTACACCAAATTAAAGAGCATTTGCACAGTGAAGGAAACCATTAACAAAACTAAAAGATGACCTGCTGAATGGGAGAAAATATTTGAAAATGACATATCCAACAAGGGGTTAATATCCAAAATATATAAGGAATTCATACAACTCAATGTAAAATATATAAATAAACAATCTAATTAAAAATGTATAGAGCATATGAGGAGACATTTTTCCAAAGAAAGTATGGAAAAAGAGACACATGGCCAAGAGACACATATAAAGATGCTCAACACCACTAATTATCAGGGAAATGCAAAGCAAAACCACAGTGAGATATCACCTCACACCTGTCAGGTTGGCTAGTATCAAAAGGACAATAAACAAATGTTGGCAAGGATTTGTAGAAAAGGGAACCTCATGCACTGTTGGTGGGATTATAAACTGGTACAGCCATTATGGAAGTCAAATATAGAGGTTCCTTAAAAAAATTAAAAATAGAACTATCATATGACCCAGCAATTCCTCTCCTAGGTATCTATCAGAAGAAAACTAAAACACTAATTTGGAAAGATATTTGCACACTTATGTTCATTGCAACATCATTTACAATAGCCAAGATATGGAAGCAACCTAAATGTTCATCAATAGATGGATATGCAATGGAATATTACTCAGCCATAAAACAGAATGAAGTTAAATCTTGTCATTGTGATAACATGGATGGACCTAGAAGAGTATTATACTAAGTAAAATAAGTCATATGGAGAAGGACAAGTACCAGATAATATCACTTACATATAGAATCTATAATATAAAAACAAACAAACAAAAACACCAGACTCATAGACATGGAGAACAAACTGATGGTTGGCACAGGGGAAGAGAGGGAAATGAAGGGGAATAAGAGGAACACATTTCCAGTTATCAAATAAGTTATGGTAATATAATGTACAGTATAGGTAATATAGTCAGTGATATCACAGTAACCTTGTATGGTGCCATATGGTTACCAGACTTATTGTGATGATCTCTTCCTTAGGTATACAAATGTTGAATAACTATGTTATATACCCAAAACTAAACTAATATTGTATAATAACTATATTTAGATAAAAATGGGAATATATTTATCTTCAATTATATGATACATGTTCATTGAAATATAAATTTTTAGAAAGGCAAACAAGTATGAGGAATACACATAGTGGTTTATATTATCCAAGACAGTTTTATGTATATTTATTTAAACATAAGTGTAATTTTAGATATCAAAATTACAGCTAAGCCACAGAATAACCATCATTCAGAATCACCTGAAATCTGGCTGAATGGAAGCCCTATAACTAGAGAATTAAAGAAGCCACATTGAGACTGGTAGGAGGGCTGGAGGTGGAGGCCAGCTTTCTCCCAGACAAAAGTGCTGACAGAGGTCATTGTTCCTCATCAGAGCCGCCCCCCCCCCCCCCCCCCCCACAGAACCAACAGACAGGAGCCATATCTGAGCTTCCACCAACCTGGCCCACACTATTCACTCACCCTACCTCCCTGATGATACCCAATTTGCAGCCCTACCCAAGCTGTTTGCAGTGGGTTTCCCATATGACTGTCCTGGCTTAGGCTTCAGACTTTCCTAAAATCTCTCAAACAAGCAGCAGCTGGCCTCAACTTCCATACCTCTCAATAAGTGGCCCTGCAGTAGCAATAGCCTGCAAAGGTTCATAGCTTGGCCTCTCATGGACACCTCCAAGCCCAACATAAGTAGCAGCCATCTGCAGGTCACTCTGTAGTTCATGCCAGGTGGCCTCAGGCAGAGCACAGGCAGTGGCTGACATTGTACCCCCTGGGAGGCCCCAGAACCAGTGCACCTAATGGTCAGCTTCAGACCATGCCAGATTACAACTTGACTACATCCACCAGTGACACACTCAAAGGGTGGACTTGGTGAGCACCAAAGCCCCACTGAAGCATGTCTTGCTCTACAGGGGCATCTCCTGCATAGCAGTTCTCCCACTGTAGTTGCAGCTGGTCCTCACAGCTGATTCGCCTGGGAGTCAATTCCTTCCAGTAACACCAACAGCAATCAAAGTTCAACTACAACAAGACAGTGCACACAGCCCACATAGGGGCACAGCCAGAATGCCCAGCTCAGATGACTGGGGAGGCTGAGCCACTGGGCCCTACAGGACACCTACTACAGGAGACTACTCTACCAATTCCAAGAGGCATAGTAGTTCTACCTAATACATAGAAACAAACACAGGTAAGCAGCCAAAATGCAGAGACAAGGAAACATGTTGCAAATGAAAGAACAGAAGAAATCTCAAGATAATGAACTAAATGAAGTAGAAGGAAGCAAACTACTAGATACAGAGTTTAAAATAATGGTTATAAGGATGCTCAAGGAACTTAATGAGAATTTAAAGGAACTTAGGGAATACTTTTAAGGAACTTAGTGAGAACTTCAAGGAACTTAGTAAAAACATCAATGACAAAAAAGGACCAGTCAGAAATTAAGGATACACTAACTGAAATGAAGAATAATTTACAGGGAATCAACAGTACAGTAGAGGATGCCAAGAATCAAATCAGTGATTTGGAATATGAGGAAGCAAAAACACCCAATCAGAACAACTAAAAGAAAAAAAGAATCCAAAAATATGAAGATAGTCCAGCCGGTGTGGCTCAGTGGTTGAGTGTTGACCTATGAACCAAGAAGTCCCCAGTCAATTCCCAGTGAGGGCACATGCCTGGGTTGCAGGCTCAAGTCCAGTAGGGGGCATGCAGGAGGCAGACGATTGATGTCTCTTTCATTGATGTTTCTATCTCTCTATTCCTCTCTTTCCCTCTCTAAAATCAATAAACTATATATTTTGAAAATATATAGAAATATGAAGATAGTGTAAGGAGCCTCTGGGACAACTTCAAGCATACCAACCTTCGCATTACGGGGATGAAGGAACGAGAAGAGAGGGAGCAAGAAATTGAAAGCCTATTTGAAAAAATAGTGACAGAAAAATTCCCCTAACTGGTGAAAGAAATCAATCTATCTATCTATCTATCTATCTATCTATCTATTTATCTATAATAGAGAAGTATGCCAATTAACCATGACGCCATAATGGGTCAACCAGATAGGAGGAGGTTATGCGCTCAGCGTTGGGGGCGTGTCAGCAAGGGCCTCTGCACGCCTGCACTGGGGGAGGGCCTGATCAGCAGCGGCCATGGCTGCTTCAAGGGCTGGCGAGGGAGGCAGGGCCATACTGGCAGCTGCCGTGACTGCTGTGGAGCCCAAGGAGGGAGGCAGGCCGGACCCGCAGTGGATGCAGCTGCTGCGGGGCCCAGGGAGCGAGGCAGGGCCAGACCAGTGACTCGAGGGTGGGTGGCACCGCGAGATTTCGAATCGCACGCTGGGCTTCTAGTAGATTTATAAGTCCAGGAAGTGCAGAGAGTCCCAAACAAGAAAAGCCCAAAGTTTCCCACACCAAGACACATTATAATTAAAGTGGCAAAGTTTAAAGACAAAGAGAGAATCTTAAAAGCAGTTAGTTACCTACAAGGGAGCACCCATACAACTGTCAGCTCATTTCTTCACAGAAACTTTGCAGGCCAGAAGGGAGTGGCAAGAAATATTCAAAGTGATGAAAAGCAAGGACCTACAACCAAGACTAGTTTACACAGAAAAGCTATCAGTTAAAATTGATGGTTAAATAAAGAGCTTCACAGACAAGAAAAAGCTAAAGGACTTCATCACCACCAAATCAGTGTCACATGAAATGTTGAAGGGTCTTTAAGAAGAAAAAAATTAAAAATATAACAATAAAATGGCAATAAATCTGTATCTATCAACAATTGAATATAAAAAATCAAAATAAATGAGCAAGGAACCTAATGAACAAAATAAACTGATGAATAAAATATGACCAAAGGCATGGAAACATGGGACAGACTGGCAAATCTCAGAGTGAAGAGGGTTGGAGAATGGAAAGAAATTAGCCAAAGAACTTATATGTATACTAGAGGCCCAGTGCATGAATTCGGCATGGGCGGGGTCCGGCCAGCCCGCCCCAATGGGGGCACATTGGGCCAGTTTGGCAGGAGGGAGGGGCCCCCAATCGGGGTGTTGGGAGCCAATAGGGGGCTGGGCCAACCCGGGTGGGGGGGCAATTAGGGCCCGGATCAGTCTGGTTGGCTGCTGCAGTGCGCATCATAGCCACCGCTCGTTCTGGTTTTCTGCCGTTCCTGTTGCTGGGCTTTTATATATATAGACTAGAGGCCCCATACACAAAATTTGTGCACAAGGATGGGGGGGGGGTCCCTCAGCCCAGTCTGCACCCTCTCCAGTCAAGGACTCCACAGGTATTGGGGCTAAACTGGCAGTCAGACATCCCTCTTGCAATCCGGGACCACTGGCTCCTATCCACTCACTTGCCTGCCTACCTGATTGCCCCTAACTAGTCTGCCTGCCTGCCTGAGCACCCCTAACTGCTCCCCTGCCTACCTGATTGCCCCTAACCACCTCTGCCTGCCTGCCCGATAGCCCCTAACTGCCCTCCCCTGCCGGCCTGATCGCCCCTTCCTGCTCCCTTGCTGGCCTGATTGCCCCCTAACTGCTCCCCTGCCAGTCTGATCGCCCCTACCTGCTTCTGCCTCGGTCCTCGCCACCATGGCTTTGTTCAGAAGGTCTGGTCTATCCTGTCTAATTAGCATATTACTCTTTTATTATTATAAATATGCATTATCCATGGACACAGATAATAGGGTGGTGAAGGCCTGGGGTGAGGTGCAGAATCTGGGTAGATTGGGGCAATGAAGGGGAGGGGGTTAAGAGGGGGCATCAATAATACTCTCAACAATAAAGATTTTTTTTAAAGAAGTAAAATTTTAAACAAGATCATATCATAATCGTTTTTGTAAACTATTTTTTATTTAACATACAGAATTCTGCAATATAAATTACCACAAACTTAGCAGCTTATAACAACACGTATTTATTACCTAAGCATTTTTGTTGCCAGACTGAAATCCAGTGTTGTCCAGGTAGCAGTCTCATCAGAGGGTTGACTGGGGAAACATCTGCTTTCAAGCTCCCTCAGGTTATTGGTAGGATTCATTTCCTTGCAGCCAGAAACTGAGGTTCCTGTTTTCTAGCTGTCAGCAGTGGGTTGCTCTCAGCTCTTAGAGGCCCCTTTCATTCCTTGCCATGAATGAGGTCCTCTCCATAGCCCCTCTCACACCATGGCAGATTCTTCAAAGCCATCAATAGGACATCCCCCGAAGGCTCCCAGACTGCGAGAGGGTGCAGGTTGGGCTGAGGGAGTCCCCCCGCCCCAAGTGCACAAATTTATGTGCACTGGGCCTCTAATATATAATAAACCCTCAGCCAATATCATCCTAGCTAATAAAAGTAATATGCAAATTAAGCATCACTCCATGACAAAGATGGCGGTGCCCATAGCGGCGGGGCAGGATGCTGGCGGCGTCACCCTGGCAACGTGAGCCCAGCAGGCATTGCCTCGGTGACCCGCGAGCAGATTGCGCGGCCCTCGAGCAGGCAAGCACAGCCCGCAGGCAGCCCCCAGCAGGGCCTGCTCGCAGGTCGCCACAGCAATCCGCGAGCAGGAAAGTGCGGCCCGCAGGTAGCCCCCAGCAGGGCCTGATCCCGGGTCGCTGCAGTGATCTGCAAGCAGGCAAGCGCGGCCCACAGGCAGCACCCCGCCCTGGCCACAGCTCAAGGGAGAGAACAACACGCAGGCGAGGACAGGAGCCTGAGAGATCAACACAGAGGGGCACCTACTCCAAGCCTCTGTGGTGTGGCTGGGGGCAGGCCCCCAGTGGGGACACACACACTCACACACACATGGGGTGCCTGCTCTGAGCCTTCGATGTGGCTGGGGCAGGCCCCCAGCGGACACACACACACACACACATAGACACAGACACACACACACACACACACACAGAGAGACACACACACACACACTCACAGACACACACACACACACACACACACACACAGGGCGCCTGCTCCGAGCCTCCTACGCGGCTGGGGGCAGGTCCCCAGCAGGGACACACACACTCACACAAACACACACACACACACACACACACACACACACGGGGCGCCTGCTCCGAGCCTCCTATGCGGCTGGGGGCAGGTCCCCAGCAGGGACACACACACTCAAACACACACACACACACACACACACACACACACACAGGGCACCTGCTCCAAGCCTCTGCTGCCAGACTGTGGCCATCATTAGGACATCCACTGAGGGCTCCCAGACTGTAAGAGGGGGCAGGCTGGGCTGAGGGACCCCCACCCCCCAGTGCACGAATTTCTTGCACCGGGCCTCTAGTCTTATATAACAAAAGCCTAATATGCTAAGTGTCCAGACATCCAGTCGGCAGTTCAACCAATCAAAACATAATATGCTAATGATATGCTAAGGCTACTTACCACTTGCTATTACGTGCACTGACCACCAGGGGGCAGACATTCAATGCAGGAACTGCCCCCTGGAGGTCAGTGCACTCCCACAGGGGGAGCTCTGCTTAGCCAGAAGCCCTGAGCCGAGCTCACAGCTGGCGAGTGCAGTGGTGGTGGCGGGAGCCTCTCCCGCCTCCATGGCAGTGCTAAGGATGTCCGACTGCCGGCTTAGGCCTGCTCCCTGTCAGTTGGATATCCCCTGAAGGGTCCCCGACTGTGAGTGGGTGCAGGCCAGGCTGAGGGACACCCGCTCCCCCCAGTGCACGAATTTTGTCCACCGTGCCTCTAGTACTCAATAAAACTGAAAGCTTTCCCTCTAAGATCAGGAACAAGACAAGGATGTCTACTCTCACCACTCTTATTCCACATAGTGCTAGAATTCCTAGCCAGAGCAGTAAGGCAAGAGAAAGAAATCAAAGGCATCCAAATAATGAAGGAAGAAGTTAAAATGTCACTTTTTGCGGATGACATTATTCTGTACATAGAAAACCCTAAACAGTCCACCAAAAAACTGCTAGAAACAATAAACAAATACAGTCAAGTTGCAGGATACAAAATCCTCATTTTACCCTAAGTACCTCTTTCCAGGCCCTGGGAGTTAGGACTTCAACATATGGAATCTGGGAGGGGACACAACCAGCCATAACAGTGGTCGAGCTTAGTTCTATAGTGACCTGAGTCTATTGAAGAGACCTGACTAGAGGTCACAGTGACCAAAGAGCTAAGCAGTGGCAGCGGGTAACACGCATCACAGTGAGAAGCAAAGCCCCTGAGGTTTGGTACGGCACAGAGGTTGCTACTTAGAGATGCGACCCATAGACTCACGGAATTTAAAATCTCCTCCAATCAGAGGGAGCCTTGGAACCCTAATGTCTTAACCCCCAGTATAGCAAAGGTTCACTATACTGTTCTCGTGATAACTGTCTTATCAGAAATGGCTTAAAAGTAGAACGTTTATATGAAAGCAGGGTAGACTTGCTTATTTAAAACTAACACAATCTGAAAGCTGTCCACAATCCTAAAAGGAAACATTCTTGTAGTTGCATTTATTATCTTCACCCTGCAAAGTATCTTCCAGTTTTTGACCTCCTCCATTAATAGGTCACAGTAACTCAGTGGTCCCGTGCCATGATTTTGTAGAGCTATATATAGGTGGTTGATAAAGAATACTGTTTTGTCAGAAGATTCTGTGGAAAACTTTAGGTTAAGCAAAGCAACAAGTTATTGTTTTATTCTCTATTTTTTTTTAGGCTGAAAATTGTCAGAGGCTTTATGTTATATCAGATGGATATATGTGTCATGATACAGGGTGGACGCTGGAGAAACAGAACTAGGAAAATGTGCCTTCTGTCCATTACAACTTAGAGTCCCACAGCTTCAAAGAACAAATTTTTAGTTAGTGTCTCCTTCATGTAAGACAGTGATACTGGGACATTTTCAAGATACACCAATAGTAGAAAAGAAACATGTACTAAATATGGTACTTGAATGGTTGTGAGACATTTAAATTTTCCCAGAAAACAATTCTTGCTCTTTATGGTTATAAGGAAAAAACATGTAGATAATTTGGGGCTAGATAAAGAACATTCGTGAAGTGATACATCTAACTTGAGAAAGTAGAAAAGAACACAGTATACATCCTATTGGTGTTTCTCTAACACAGTGGTTCTCAATCTTCCTAATGCCACGACCCTTTAATACAGTTCCTCATGTTGTGGTGACCCCCAACCATAAAATTATTTTCGTTGCTACTTCATAACTGTAATTTTGCTACTGTTATGAATCGTAATGTAAATATCTGATATGCAGGATGTATTTTCATTGTTACAAATTGAACATAATTAAAGCATAGTGATTAATCACAAAAACAATATGTAATTATATATGTGTTTTCCGATAGTCTTAGGCGACCCCTGTGAAAGAGGTCGCGACCCACAAGTTGAGAACCGCTGCTCTAACAGAAAACATTGTCGAGGTTATTTGCAATGTGCATTGCCCCCCCCCTCCTGTGTGGGTTCGTTCTCTCTCTCTCTCTCTCCAAAAATACACTGAGGAAAGGAAATGCTATGTGGCAGGCACTATGCTAGGACTGGGGATACAATGGTGAGTTAAAAGAGAAATAACTGGCCCTGACTGGCATGGCTCAACGGATAGAGCATGGGCCCACACAGGGAAGGGTCGCCAGTTATATTCCTGGTCAAGGGCTCATACCTGGGTTTCAGGTTAGATCCTCCAGCCCCCTTCAGGGTGCATGCAGGAGGCAACCAATTGATGTGTCTCTTTCACATCAATGTTTCTCCCTTTCTCTCACCCCCCCCTTCCACCCCCCACCACACCTCCTTTCCACTCTCTCTGAAAATCAATAGAAAAAATAACCTTGGGTGAGAATTAGATAAATAAATATATAAATAAATGAGAAAAATTTTCCCATTCTGGTGAAGATTATAGCCTAAAATGGAAAAAGAGAACACTAATTTAAAAGCCCCATATAAACAGCCATAATATTGCAAGTACAACCATAACCACTGGGCTCAGCTAAGTGAGACACTGGTGTCAGCCCTCTCTCAACCCTAAGTAAACTGTGTTCCAGGTAAAGCCTCCAGGAGGTTATATTTCGTTGATAATATCAAGGAATCACTCAGTCTCCCGCATCTGAAATTATGCAGTTTGGAATGTCAGGAACAAAAAAGGGGAGAAACCATTCAGAAGTGCAACTAACTACCCAGTCTCTCTCCTTGACTGCTGCAATAACCTCTAGTCAATCCAGTCTTCACTCCTCCTCCCCGCCCATTCACAGAGCTGCCAAAGTGGTCCCTTAAATGTAAGCCTGATTTGAAACTCCCCACTCAAAATCATCCAATGGCATTCCACCTAATCATAAGTCCAAGTCTTACCTGTGCCCCAAAGTCCTGCCTGATCGCCTCCCCTTCTCCATGGCTCCTCACCATTCTCCCCCCTTGCTTGTGGCAATCTGGCCAAACTTGCTTTTCTTCCTAGGTTTTACTCAAACACTACAGGTAAACAAAAACTCATAACTTAGTGGGCAAACAATACAAGTATATTGGGCAAGAAATGTAATAAGATACTTCACCAAAGAAGATACAAATGTTCACAGCAACAACTTTATTCTTCACTGTCCCAAACTGGAAACGACTCAAATGTCCATCCACAGGTGAATTAATGAATACATTTCATACATCCATATTCCATAAAAGAGAACGAAATGTTAATAACACAACATGGTGACTCTCAAAACATGATGAGTGAAAGAAATATGGGCACTAAGTACACACTATTAAGATTCTATTTACATAAAACTTGAGAACAGGAAAACTACAGTCACTGGAAGCACATCACTGGTTGCTTTTGCAGGGAGGTGGGACTTGATCAAAAGGTGCCTGAGGGAACTTTCTGAGTAACAGAAATGTATTATCTTGATTGTGGTAGTGACTGCACAACTGGAGAGCACTGGCGGCCCTCAGGCTGGGCCCCTGCACGTGCAGGCAGGACCAGGTCCGAAGCCAGCCCAGGCTGGGCTTTCCCCTGCAGGCCCCTGCACCGGCCCCAGCCCGAGTCCCAGAACTTGGACTGCGGGCCCCAGGGTCTCAGCATGGTTTTCTCCCTTGTTGCGGAGGGCAGTTTGGCCCCATACATATGTGGCTCTGTTTCTGGCCATTGGTTCTAGGATCACTTTATCACTCAGCTGAGAATTAGCCATACATGACCAACTCATTGCGGCACACACAACCGAGAATTGCCTACATAAAGTACAATCTAGGCCTTGTCCTATTCAGCCAGAATGCACAGGGATGCTCAGGGCTCACGGCAGATGGACTCTCTGAATAGCTTCTTCCCTTAGGAAGCCTCATGAGTCCCATGTGACGGGGACCATCTGACAGGAACCTTGGGAGGGTACTGCTGCTGTTCTGCCCAGTAAAGACAGGAAAGCATTGTCATTTTTTAAAAGAAAAATACATGTATAGAAAGGTAGATTCTGATACGCTCTTCTCACCCCTAAATTGACTTTCTTGTGTAATTCCTGGGGCACAGTGTACCTCATTGGAGACCTCTGCATAGGAGGAGTAATCTCACTGTTTATATTTGTTGGGCCAGTAAACAACTCTTGGTGCACCAGAATTAAGTTCATGCTTTTCTGTCTCTTTTTCTTTCTTTTTTGTGTTTTTTTTTTTCAAATGAGGTTTAAAAAGCTCTATCATGATTTCTATTCCTTCAAGAAAAAAAATTAATATTGCTATTCAAAGAATATTTAAAACATGCATAATTTCAGAATCAAACACAGTACTTTGCAACTGAACAAAGTTTGTTTTAAGAGAAACTTATCGTGTCATTCTTACTGTTTCATTATCCTATGGACCTGGATCTCTGCTGGACCTTAGGCAAACATTGTGGAACTACTGTATAGATAGAACACAGCAAACATGGCCAGGAGCCAGCTGCAAGTTCATCAGTGTTGTAGCATGTGACAGAATTGTATTCCTTTTTAAGGCTGAATAATATTCTATTGTAACATATACCAGTTTCTTGTCCATTTATCCATCAATGGGCATTTGGGTCTTTTTCATCTCATCACTGTTATAAATAATCCTGCAAATAATAGGAGTATGTAAACATCTCTTGAAGATCCTGCTTTAAATTAATTATATTAAGAAGTTGAATTTCTGACCAGATGGTAATTCTATTTTTATGTTTTTGAAGAAATTTTATACTGTTTTTATAGCAGTTGCATCATTTTACATTCCCACCAACAGTGAACAAGGCCTCCTCTTTTTATTCCAATGTCTATTCAAGTCCTTTACCTATTTTTTGGTTGGTTTATTTGTTTTTTTGTTGTTGTTGATTTGTATGAGTCCTTTACATATTTTAGATATTAATCCCTTATCAGATATAAAAAATATATATTTTTCTCCCATTTTATAGGTGCTTTTACACTCTGTTGACTGTTTCTTTGATGTGCAGACATTTTTCAATTTGATGTGGCCTCATCTATACTAATAAAAGGGTAATATGCTAATTAGGGCAGACGTCTTCTGGACAAAGCTGCAGCGGCTGCCCAAGGCTCAGGCAGGCCGCAGATGGTGGCTGCTGCTGCCAGGGCTGGCCCAAGGCTCAGGCAACAAGGGCCAGGCTGAGGCCCAGGCAAGCCACAGTGGCTGTGAGGGCCGAGGTTCAGGCAGCCGTGGCAGCAGCAGAGGCATGATGGGGGCATCGCCTTCCCCTGATTGGCCAGTTGCCTCCCTGCAGGGAGCGGGCCTAAGCCATCAGTAGGACATCCCCTGAGGACTCCCGGACTGTGAGAGGGAGCAGACTGGGCTGAGGGACCCCCTCCACTGCACAAATTTTCATGCACCGGGCCTCTAGTCCTATCTAATAAAAGAGAAACATGGTAATTAGGGTACAACTGCTACCCTTCCCATTGGCTAATCAGGGCGATATGCAAATTAACTGCCAGCCAAGATGGCAGTTAACCGCCAACAAAGATGGCAGCTAATTTGCATATGTAGGCACAATGCTGGGAGGCGAAAGGGAAAGGACGGAAGAAGCCCCCTGCCACTGACGGTGATCGGAAACCCATGGGGGAGCTAAGAGCCGGGGGCAAGGCCAAGGCGGCCCCCATGGCTGCCTTTGCCCTGCCCCCCAGCTGTGATCAGAGAACCAGGCGCCTTTGCCGCCCCAGCCAGTGATAGTGGGAAGCAGGGGTGGAGCCAGCAATGGGAGCTGGGCAGGGACGGAGCCGGCAGTCCGGGGAGCTAGGGATCCCTTGCCCAGGCCTAAAGCCTTGGCCAAAGACGTTAGGCCTGGGCAGGGGTGGAGGCTGCAATTGTGGGGAGCTGGGGGTCCCCTACACAGACCTAACACCTTGGCCAGAGGCATTAGGCCTGGGCAGGGGCGGAATCAGCGATCCTGGGCAGCTGGGGGTCCCCTGCCCAGGCCTAAGGCCTCGGTCAGAGGCATTAGGTCTAGGCAGGGGCAGAGCGGGAGATCGCGGGGAGCTGGGGGTCCCCTGCCCAGGCCTAAGGCCTCGGCCAGAGGCGTTAGGCATGGGCAGGGGCGGAGTCAGCAATCGTGAGCAGATGGGGATCCCCTACCCAGGCCTAACGCCTTGGCCAGAGGCATTAGGTCTAGGCAGGGGCAGAGCGGGAGATCGCGGGGAGCTGGGGGTCTCCTGCCCAGGCCTGACACCTCTGCCAGAGGCCTCAGGCCTGGGCAAGGGGCCGATCTGGTGATCGGCGATCGGAGGGTGATGAGGGTCAACTCCTCTGGCCGAGGCATCAGGCCTGGGCGGGGGGTGGAGCCAGCAATCAAAGGGGGCTGGGGGTCCCCTGCCCAGGCCTGATGCCTGGGCCAGAGGCATCAGGCCTGGGTGGGGGGCGGAGCCGGTGATTAGGGGGATATGAGGGTCCCCTTGCCCAGGCCTGAAGCCTGGGTCAGAGGCGTCAGGCTTGGGCGGGGGGTGGAGCAAGCGATCAGAGGGAGATGGGGGTCCCCTGCCCAGGCTTGATTCCTGGGCCAGAGGCATCAGGCCTGGGCGGGGGTCAGAGCCAGTGATGGGGGGAGATGGGGGTCCCCTGTCCAAGCCTGATACCTCTGGCGGAGGCGTCAGGCCTGGGCAAGGGGTCGATCAGGCGATCGGAGGGTGATGGGGGTCGATGCCTCTGGCCGAGGCATCAGGCCTGGGCGAGGGCAGAGCCGGTGATCGGGGGGAGAAGGGGGTCCCCTGCCCAGGCCTGAATCCTGGGCCAGGGGCAGAGCCAGAAATTGGAGGGGTCTGGGGGTCCCCTGCCCAGGCCTGACGCCTGGGCCAGAGGCGTCAGGCCTGGGCAGGGGGCAGAACCAGTGATCGGGAGGAAATGAGGGTCCCCTGCCCAGGCCTGACACCTCTGGCAGAGGCATCAGGCCTGGGCAAGGGGCCGATCCTGCAATTGGAGGGTGATGGGGGTCAACGCCTGAGGGCTCCCAGTATGTGAGAGGGTGCAGGCTGGGCTGAGGAACATTCCCCCCACCACCACCCAGTGCACGAATTTCGTGCACCAGGCCCCTAGTCTATAATAATAAAAGGGTAATATGCTAATTAGACCAGACGTCCTCCCTGATGTCCTTCCGTCCTCCCAGATGAAGCCAGGACTGTGAGGGAAACCCGGGTCCCGGGTCCCGGGTGCCTGCCGGCAGCTGGAGGGAGGGAAGCCCGGGTCCTGGGTGCCAGAGGGAAGCCAGTGCCAGCAGCCAGGGAAAGAAAGTCCTACTCTTGCATGAATTTCATGCATCAGGCCTCTAGTTTGTCTGTATATGCTTTTGTTGCCTGTGGCTTTTAGTGTTATATTCAAGAAATCATTGCTAAACACAATGTCATGAAGCTTTTTTCCTGTTTCCTTTTAGGGGTTATATTGTATTAGGTCTTACATTAGATTTTTAATCTTTTTTTAAAAAAATTTTACATATCTCTCCTTTTCCCCAGTTGAATTCCCCCCCCCTCCCCCCCAGCCATTCCCACCCTGAGCAAGCCTCCTCTTTTTAACCTATTTTGAGCTCATTTTTGTATATGGTTTAATATAAGGGTCCAGATTCATTCTTTTGCATGTGGATATCCAGTTTTCCCATTGCCATTTGTTGAAGAGACTGTTCTTTCCCATTCAATGGTCTTGGCAACCTTCTGGAAGAACATTTGACCATAGAGTCAAGGGTGTATTTGGGGGGCTATTTCAATCTGTCTGTCTTTATGTCAGTACAACACTAATTTACACTGTAGTTTTACACATATCATACAATTCTGTGAAATTGATGTTAACTTTTACTTATGCTTGATCTCAGATAAAGGTCACCAAATGCTCAATGGATGTAACTCTTAGATGGTGTCTCAAAATATATTGATTACATTTTCTAATACTAAGAAAAGTGCATCAATGTTTCAAACAACAGAATCCCTTGAAGCATTTTTTTATTAATCAATGAATTTGTCTGGATTGGAAATATTATCACAAACATAATTGACTTGGGGAATACAATAAAAATGTTGCCTTTTCAGGTAAGATACAAGGGGACATCTTTTTAAAAAGTCTCACATATTTCTCCAGCCTAAAGGAACAGTTCTCCATCCTTTTGTTGTCCAGGACAGTTCACAGGTAGTGTGACAGCACCTAAGATGGTGTGGGATTGATTAAATGGCCATTCTCAAATCTAAAGATGTACACACTCCCAAGGTATATATTATTTTTAATCTTCTTTACTCTCTTTTTAAAATAAAATTTGCATTTTTCTTTTTATAAACTTTTGCAGTGCTTTTGGAGATAAATGTTATTAGCGCTAGATACTGATAATTTTTCTCACATCTTCACCAAAAGATAAAAGTCACATCTTTTTTTATTAAATCTTTATTGTTGAAAGTATTACACATGTCCCCTTTTTTTCCATTAACTTCTTCTAGCCAACCCCTGCCCCTCACTGTAGGCCTTCACTATCCTATTGTTTGGGTCCATGGGTTATGCATATATGGGGGGAAAACTCAGAATCATCTCAATTGAGGCAGGAAAACAATTTCACAAAATACCTGAATATAATACCCTTCTATAATAATTTAAAAATATATCCTTTATAATAATTTAAAAAAAACACCCAGAAACCTAGAAATAGAAGAGAACTTCCTCAACATGACAAAGGCATTTATGAAATACCTACAGTTATCATACTAAACCGTAAAATATTGAAAGCATTACCTTGCTAACACCACTGTTATTCAACATTATACTGGGCTTCTAGCCAGAGCTTTTAGACAAGAAAAAGAAGTAAAAGTCATGAAAATTGGAAAAGAAGTAGTAAAGCTAGCTATCTCTATTAACAAATGACATGATCCTTTATATTTAAAAACTAGAGGCCCAATGCACAAAATTTGTGCAAGAGTAGGCCTTCACAGCCCTGGTGGCTGCGTCGGCTCTCGCAGCTGTGCCTTTGTCCAGAAGGTCGTCCTGATGGTCGTTCTGCTGTTCAGCCGTTTGGTCAATTTTCATATTATGCCTTTATTATTATTATAGATAATCTATAAGAATACATTTAAACACCACTAGACCTAGGTGTTCACAGCTGTGCCACAGCACAGCTATCACTCTCTAATGCCTGTGCTGCCTCCAGCTTGCAGAGCTCCAACTGAAAGAGAAGGGGGTAAGTAAAGAGGTGTCTATACCATGACTCATACAAAGTTGACTGCCCCGAAATCAACCAGTGGTAAAGCACTGCGGAAGCAACTGGCTACCAAAGCTGCTTGCAAGAGTGCACCCTCTACTGGAGGGGTGAAGAACCCTCCTCATCACAGGCCTGGTACCGTGGCACTTCCTGAAATGAGATGTTATCAAAAGTCCACTGAACTTCGGATTCGCAAACTTCCCTTCCAGCACCTGGGTTTGACTTTCATCCATTTCTTTTGGCAGCCTAAGTGTCTCCTCAAGATGGGATCTCAAGCGACTTATATTCTTTTATTTGAAATGTATCTTACAGGCCATCTAGGCCACCCCTGCAATTTTATACCTGAAGCAGCAAAATCCTAGGGAAGCAGGGCTGTGTCCACCTGCACACTGCAAAATGGGGACTGCTCACATCTCACTTCCATGTAGGTGACCACCAAAACCCAGCCTGGCGCTCTGAGGCATGCAGTGAAGGTAATGGCTGGTCATGTTGATAAAACATTTTGATAATATTTCTGTGTAATTTGATGGAGATCATAGTTTTATTTTGAGTGAAAAGAATCTTATTTAAAAACCCATTTGTGTAAATTACTGTGTGGTTTTTTGAACTAAATAGTCAGCTATTACATGTTTTAAAAATTCTTGAGGCACACTCGTGTGCCTGCCATGGCACAGCAGGTGAAATTCTCTGCCTTAGGTTAAACATCAGCATACCGTACAACCCAGGAATTCCACTCCAAGTATGTCTCCTAGAGACATGAAAACGGATGTCCACAGAAAAAAATGTATATGCAAATGTTTATACCAATACCAATTACAAAAGCCAAATCTAGAAACAATCCAGATGCCCATCAGCCAGTGAAAGGATAAATAAAATGTCATATATCCATATAATAGAATACTATTTAGCAATAAGAGAACAAACTATTCATATATGTATAACATATATGAACTTTTAAAAAGCTGAGTGAAAGAAGCCATGTTCAAAGGGTTGCATATTGCATGATTCTCTTAGGGACTAGGTCACCATTCCCTCAATCACAAAATACATATTAACCAGATATTCTTTTTCAATGGAGTTTTCCAGTAACTAGAGTGTATTTCCCCATTATCCAACCATGTTCTGCTCTGCCATTCACCACACTGTCCCCCTACACTTATGTTAGGATTTGGAATTGGGGGATGCTTTATAAAATCATCATAAGGCTTCTCATTTACAATCTAGGAAGTTGCTAGACCTCAAATATTGTGTATCTTTTCAGATTCTCTCAACCATGCCTTTTCTCATTTTGACTAGTGCCCTACCTCTGCTGGTCACTCCTCTACTTTCAGACTTGGTTGAAACACACCTCAGGATTTAGTATTTGGCTTCCTATGCAGCTAACAGTGGGCTGGATGATGATGCAACCTAGACATTTAAAGGACTTAGTTCCCCATCAGGACCCATGACCAATAGGTTTAGACTAATGGGGGCGGGCGGGGTGGGGGGAGAAGGCATAGAGGAGAGCTGGGCACACTTTAAGAAACAAAGGATCCATATATATGTAGGCAGTTTTTGCTTTACCCAGTACATTCACACTGGAACCTGTTCTCACTTTGCATGGTTCTCTACCAGGCAAGGCAAAGGAAGGAAACAACTGCATAAATTTCTATTAATAAGGTACCACGAAAAGCATGAACTGTATACACATATACCAAATTTATCGAGAGTCTGTTGTGTGAAACAGGCTGATATTAAGTACTCTGAATAACATACTAGGTGTATAAAATGAGATGTTACAAGAAATTAGTCTACATTACCTGTGAGAAATAGATCCACTATACAGTTTGCTTTAAAAATGTTTCTATATCAGTATTTCATTGCAAATCATCAAAGAAGCCCTCTACTTATGAATAGTAAGTTGATTGGGGCAACTGCAGAGGTTCAAAATTTGCAGTTGCACAGAAATGTAACTTAAAACGTTTTCTTATTTCTGAGCATCTTGAGCCCCCATTTCTGCTAGTGGCAGAAAACTGAAATCTCATCCATTTTAGATAACTTTTGATTTAGCAATTTTAGTAGTCTTATCAAATTTAGGGTTTTCCACCTATTCTTTTCCTCCCTGAGGGTGATCTAAGTTTCCAAAGGCTAACATTGCACCAGGGAAATGTGTCTGGTTCACACATCATCTGAGCTTGGTCCTTGCTGGCTGACTTCTAAGATCCAGGTGTCTGAAATGTCCCAACATATGTGCTCATGTTCAGGGTCCCACCACAGCCTCCATATGCCAGAGAACCAGTCTCTCTAGTCCTGATCCCAACTACAGGGCTCCTTCCTAGCAATGGCCTCAGCACCTTCACTTCTCCCTCACACTTCAGCACAAGGGGGCTTTCCCTAAGCTATATGGACACACCCTCTCACTGGGGTAGTTCATCATCTGGTCACAAGATGGCTGCAGTCGCTCTGGTCAACACACAACCAAATTCAAAGCAGAAAAATGCAGCACAAGGCTGTTTCTCCTCCTGAACCTTCCTCTTATGAAAACCCTCCCCCTTCACCACTCATCTCATTGGTCAGATCTGGTCACAATCTATCCTAGACCAAGAGCCAGGGTACCTTACCTAAGACTCCATACCTCAATGAAATCATGGTTCCCCTAGCAGGAAGTCCTTTGTGGGGGGAGGTGGGGGGCGGGGGGTGGGGGGAGGACGGGGGACGGTCGACTCTTCCAGTGTTTTCCCAGCACCCCCGTGTCGGTAGCCACAGCATGCATCCAGGCCTCACTGCTGAGGTGCCATGCTGTACACAGGCTTCACTAGGTCTGTGGTCTCACCAAATCCAACACCCTCTGTCCCTGGGCTCAGCCCCCTCCCACCCAGGGAGTCCCACTATGCCCATCCCAGAGCTCAAGAGCACAGGGACCACGTCTCCAGCACTCAGGGAAGTCTACAGGTTTCTTTCCCTGTCACTACTTGCTGGTATAAGTCTTCAGTAGAGAACACTCACTGTGCATTTCTTCCTACTCTGCTGGTCTAATGCAACTGTCTTCAGTCCTCCAGGTTTGGCTCTTGACAAGTTTATGCAAAATTCTAAAAAATTTTAAGTACCTGCTTCTGCCACTAATTTTCCAGTCAACATTGGCACTCAGAGCCAAGAAACTGTCCTTTGGTCATTGCTGAGTTGTCCTTCCTTCCACGGAACAATAAGCTAAATCTCTTAGCCTAATTGTAATGGTGAACTTCAAAGGATAAAAAAATACTTTATTAAAATGTACCACTGTCATCAGGTGGTCCATAGTGGGGAAGTTTGGGGGTGGGGGCTAGACACAGGGTATATGTGAACTATGTACTTTCTGCTGTATACCTAAATCTGTTCTAAACAATTTAAGGGGAAAAAATGCTCCATTAGTTCCAATTATGTACCAGTCTGTGCCAGAGGTTCAGTCAGAAGGGTTGTATGTACCAGTCTGTACCAGTCTGTGTCAAGTCCCATACAACCCTTCTGACTGAACCTCTTGTCTCAGCTGAGAATTTCTCACCAAGGCCAGAGGGGTTGGGAAGGATCCTGCCCAACTGAGGCTGCCCAGGAATTAATGGCAGGGGTAGAAGAGAACCTGTCAAAATCTTCGTGCCTTTTCTCCTAATGCCTGCTGCTATAATCACCTGTGCACTTCCCTTTCTGTCTCTTTCCTTACTAGTGAGGTTCTGTTCAGCCTGGCAATTGGCCTAAGCCACTTCCCAGCTTTCCTTTCAGCTAGTGTGTGGAAGATGGTACCAATGGAGACAAAGGAGTCATCAGGTGGCCTTGCTAAGATAATTCTTCAAAAGGGTCTGCCAGTGGCTCAGTGGTTGAGTGTAGACCTATATGAACCAGGAGGTCATGATTCAATTCCTGGCCAGGGCACATGCCTGGGTTGCAGGAGGCAGCCAGTCAACAATTCTCTCTGATCATTGATGCTGCTCTCCCTCTCTGAAATCAGTACTTACACATATAAAAGGCTAATATGCAGTGTCCCTCTCAGGAGTTTGATTGCTCGCTATGTCATGCGCTGACCACCAGGGGGCAGCGCAGAACGAAGGTAGGCCCCAGCCAGGAGCTGGATTGGCCCTGATCGCCAGCCAGGCCTAGGGACCCTACCCATGCATGAATTTCATGCACAGGGCCTCTAGTGTGTGTGTGTGTGTGTGTGTATACATATAGTGATGTGACAGCCAATTAGTAGTAATGTTGACACAAAGAGGTCACCTTGAGAATGTAAACTATGTACTAGATATGGCGTAATAGCTACAAAAAACCTAGGACATTCACTGGTCATGCTTCCATACTAACATTGGGTAGCCTTCACATTCCTTTGAAACACTAATTTGCCTAACCTATAGTTCTAATATTAATAGTCTGATAAAATTACTCCACCCTGACACTTTCTCATTTAGAGAAAAAATAGCTTTTAAGTCAAACTGAAGTTTAAAGTTACGGGTTTCAAGCCAGATTTCGGAACCCCAAGGAGTCAGATTATAGATGCTTCCTTTGGGAGGGCCATTCAACCACCAAACATTGCTGAAGGAATTATGTCTACTCCCCAGAGGATCCCTCAAGCCCCTCTCAGTAAGAGCCCAAGTGGGAGGGAAACTAGGAAACACAAGATGGGAGGGAGCAAGGAACAACCTGTCCAGCTCAATGAAATGGGGGTGTGGGGAGAGGATGAAAGCTGGCTAGTATGGTCCAAATAATAAGAAAAATGATTAGAGATAATTAGAACTTCTATAAGAAATTAGACAAAATCTGAATTAAAATTCCTTAATCCTACTGTAGCATTTCATTTTCTTGCATTTTCAGTGCACATGAAATTGATGCAATTTTGCCACTTATCAAAATTTTTATTTTAAAATCTTTTATTTTAGCCCTGACCGGTTTGGCTCAGTGGATAGAGCGTCGGCCTGCGAACTCAAGGGACCCAGGTTCGATTCCGGTCAAGGGCATGTACCTTGGTTGCCGGCACATCCCCAGTGGGGAGTGTGCAGGAGGCAGCTGACCGATGTTTCTGACTCTCTGTCCCTCTCCCTTCCTCTCTGTAAAAAATCAATAAAATATATTTTTTAAAAAATCTTTTATTTTAAAGGACTGCACAGTGTACAAAAATGTCTTGGAAGCCACACCCAACTATCTCAATTTATAGAGAAAATTTAAAGCTGCCACTGGTCAGAGGTGAACATGCCTAGAACCCATCTCAACATTCCACTGGAATGTTCTTTGAGGCGGGGGACAGGACAGAAAACTTCACAGAATTTGCTCCACCTTTTCAACTCTTGAGCCTTCAAGATATTACTGTTCAAAATAGTTTGAAATAAATTGAATCTGTCCTGGGATGCTAATGGGCACACATACCCCAGGTTAAGTACTGAAGTTTTTGCAAGATAAGTCTGCGTGTGCAGACTCAAAGAATGAGAATTAAAGAATGAGAATTAAAGGGTATCCTCAGCACATGTAATTGTGTGTACAAGTGTTTATAAAAATGGAAGAGTTGGTTATATGGCTCAAGTTAATTAACATGCATCTGAAAGTGACAGCACAATCAACAAATCACTGAGAAAAACAATGAAATTGTTTTCTTTTAAATGTTAAAAAAAATGAAATCAAGTATACAAGCATCATAATAGAAGTCTAAATACTTGCCGAATCGGTTTGGCTCAGTGGATAGAGCGTCGGCCTTCGGACTCAAGGGTCCCGGGTTCGATTCCGGTCAAGGGCATGTGCCTTGGTTGCAGGCACATCCCCAGTGGGGGGTGTGCAGGAGGCAGCTGATCGATCTCTCTCATCGATGTTTCTAACTCTCTATCCCTCTCCCTTCTTCTCTGTAAAAAATCAATAAAATATTAAAAAAAAAAAAAGAAGTCTAAATACTTACAGATAAAAGAATGCATCTAATTCTGCAAGGATGGAGATGAAACAATGATTTTAAAAACACAAGTTTTAAAGTAAAAGTATTTTTATTGAAAAGGTGTTTAACAAATTATAACAACTCCATTGTCCAGCCGTTACACACATTTAACAGATTCAATCAGAGTTACATACCATAATGCTCACTCAATGCAATGATACATTTCCATAATACGCAATACCACCCTGAGAACCGTGCCAAATTTTAAGATCAGAAGACAAACCCAGGAATTGAGCAAGATAAATATTTATAAATACAGTGTAGGGAGCAAATATTTCAATAGTTTTATCAAATGTCTTTCTTTTAGGTGTAATAGACCAGGGGGAAACATCTGGCACTCTCTAGATCAGATGAGAACTTGCCCCTCTCCCCCCAAACAGCTAATGCTTTCCAAAACTTTCCAGCGACCCCAAAGTGAGACAAATAAGCAATTAGGTATACTTCAGAAGTCTTAAATCCTCATTAGTTGGCTTTTACTAATTGATGTTGATACCATGCTGCTGATTATAAATTATGAAAGCAGGCTTTGTTTCCTTTGTAATAAATATTTTAACTTTTAAGAAAACCTGCAGAAAGAACTCCACTTAAACCAAAACAGGGTGGCAAGGAAACAGGTTACCGTGGAATAATAAGGCCCTAAGAAAGGCAGCAGGTCGTATAGTTACCTCCTTGTGGGCAAAATCCCTGCCCTAAAACTATGCAACCTACTACCTCTTCCTAGGAACCCCCCCTTTTTTTCTTGCCAGTCTTCTGCTTGGCAGAGGCACTTCAAAATAACCTGTTAAATTAGGCTTTGGTTTTTTACCCCCAAAGTTAAACCAATTAGAACTTTCACTGATGCTTTAAAATGTTACTGGTTGGTCGTAGGATCTTATATGCTTAAAATCAAACCTCTTGTTACAAAGAAACAAAAATTCAATTACATCAGAGGAATGAAAACCAGAAGCCTAATATCTAGTCCACCTTATACTGTTGGAGCCACCAACTTTTAAAAACATTTAATGTATTACCAAAATTTAAATATCAAATTTCATAAAACTTACCTCTTGATAAGGTGAAAACTTAGATGACACTATGTATAAATCCTGCCTGTAGCCAACTGGAACAATTTAACTTACTACCAGTCCCCTTTAGATGCCACGTTTCCTAGGTTACAGCCAGCCCTTGAGCCCAGTTATTTTGAGTTTTTAATCTTTTAATTATAATAAACAGAAGCAAATTGAGATCACCTTTTTGTTGCTATCAAAAACAAGCTTTTAGACACTATCACACTTTCCACAAAGGTACTTTTAAATGCTTTTACAAAATATAGCAGTTCTCCATAATTTGATTCACTTATTGGGCTTTGGCTAGTAGGTGTATGAAATGGGTCCTTATGTAATTAATAAAAGAAATTCAATTTTCTTCAGACCTTAGTCTAAGATAAGGATGAGTTTCCAAAGGCAGAGTGAAGATGATAGCCACAGTGGAGGCAGCACATGTCAGAAAAGCACAAAACGTCATGACTGTACTTGCCACACAAGCAGGTGTCAAGATTTAAGTCGAAGAGAACTTCTCAAACTTTCCCACTTTTCTTTGGCACCTTTTAGTCCCCCACCCCCCCCGCCTCCCCAATTTTTGTATGTTCAAGTTTATAACAAAACCACCACACAATTCTGGATCATGCACTTGTCCATCTATGCCAGGGATGAAACAAAAAGCATTAATTTGGCCCAGATAAATCACCTGGGTTGGATCCATCAAAGAGAGAATTTGATGTTTTCTCTCATTCGAAGTTCCTGCTGGGAATGGCACTGCACTGTCATCTTAGATCAGCAATTGTCAACCTTTTTCTCCTCATAGCACACATAAATTAGTTACTAAAATTCTGCAGCACAGCAAAAAATAGATTTTTTTGCCGTTCTGACAAAAAAAAAGGTACAATTCTGATTCATTCACACCAAAGAGCTATTGTGTTGGCTATTACAATTTTTTTTTTTAATTTAACCATCTAGGGGAAAAGAAGTCAGTGCCCTGACTAAATAGTCAGATGTTGCACGTTTTAAAAATTCTTACAGCACACCAGTTGAGAATTGCTGTCAGACACCAAGATTCAGGATAAATGTAAATATTTAGGAAGAGGTGACCTCTCGTGCACCTCCACATTTTCCTTTTTCTTCTCTGAAAACAAAAACATCAAGTACTTAAAACAGGGAGCTTTTAGCCTTGATTGATTATAAAAGCCCAAGGAAACATATGGTTTGACCATTGGAAAAAAGCTAAAACGTGAGCCTTGCCCAGCCAGCGTAGCTCAGTGGTTGAGCATCAATCTATGAACCAGGAGGTCAAGATTTGATTCCCGGTTGGGGCACATAACCAGGTTGTGGGCTTGATCCCCAGTGTGGGGCGTGCAGGAGGCAGCCGATCAATGATTCTCTCTCATCATTGATGTTTCTCTCTCTCTCCTCTCCCTTCCTCTCTGAAATCAATAAAAATATTAAAAATAAATAAAACAAAACATGAGCCTTTATGGGTGTTAAAAATCAAGTGGCCCTTTCTAGCATTACCCTCACGTTTTCTTTAAAACAACTCTCTATGTATTGCCCCATGTGACAGCTTCAGGGGATCAGGGGACCACCCCCGTTGTGAATAAAGGACCACTTCAGATTTGGGGGGCAAAGCTCAAGTCTCTGTGACTTACCAGGGAACAGAACCCAACTCTCCTTTTCCAGGCTGGAGATGAAGCCATCCAAATCATCACACTAGTGGAGCAGTGGTTAACAACACTGCCCAAGGCCACCCGAAACCAGGGAGAATGAATCATAAACAACCTAACTCCATTTTGGCTCAAACAGTGTCTTTCGATTCCATATTCACCTTTATCACCCAGGACCTCCCACAGACATGTAAAGCAGGTTGTAGGGTGACAAGCCTATTCACAATTCCTTTGGATAGGTCTGCTCTCCTATTAAAATTGCCTGAAATTTTCTCCACAACTTTCAGATTTTTGATTACTTTCAAATTTCTGAAATACACGTGATAAATTTTAAATCAATGTCTACTATAGGTACACTATACCCAGAGAAAATTAGCAACTGGCATAAAAAAAAACTGTAAATATAAAACATTGTCAAAATTAATTCTTTTGAGTTTCAAATATCATCTATATAAAAAAAAAAAATGCAGCAAGTCTACTCCGCAGGGAAGGCAATAGATTGTATAGTTATCTCCTGAACAGGGTAAAATAACTACCCCACAACTATACAATCTACTACCTCACTCTGATAGAGCAATCTTTTCTTTTGGAATGGAGAGCACAATCTTTTTCAAAATAAAATGCAACATAAGATTATCAGCATCAATCTAAATAAAGAATACAGTTATTGTGATATACAGAAATAAGCAAAAGTATCTTGATACAGTCTACTGGCTAAAGTTTGTAGTCTCTAAAAGAATAAGCAACTTGTACGCCATAAAGAAATGGTGCACTACAGCAATTTTACACAAGTTAATCTTAAATATATTGTACAATTAGCTTTCAACTTCCTATGATGCCGCAAGGATGCAGACTTTCCTATCACGTTAGGAAAGACAGTAGATTGTATAGTTATCTCCCAGTGGTGGGTGTGACCCTAAAACTATACAACCTACTACCTCATCCCACAGTGAAGAGAACATCCAGGGTGACTGATGAAAAGTGGAGCACCGCAGGAAGGCTTTCTACTCAGTAATCCTGGTTCTCCTGTGTGATAAAAGGAGGGCAGAAAAAAAGAAGTATTAGATCACTTTCTTTCACTTAATTTGAATATAAGTTTAACAAAAAAAACCTTGCACAAATCAGCAATTTAAATTATAGCTATGTATGATCTATGTATTACTTTAAGTTCCTGAATTCAGTTAATATTTTTTCTTTTAAAGAAAAAAACATCAATTTGTTGTCCCACTTATTTATGCATTCATTGGCTGTTTTTTGTATGTGCCCTGACCGGGGATTGAACCTGCAACCTTGGCATATCTGGACAATGCGCTAACCAACTCACCTACCCAGCCAGGGATTGGTTAATATCATTTTAAATGCTTAGTTATCTAAATCCACTCCTAATCCAATATATTTACAAGATCCAGAAATCACCTTTTTACATCACTTGATTATTATCAACTTGTGATCATATTGTAGTTGGTAGAAACAAAAATTTCATAAAATCATTTTATTCTACCTAAAACACACACACACACACACACACACTATAAAGGAATACAAGAACCTAACAAAATCTAATGACTTCAAATCCCAAAAGTCCTATACTTCACGTGTACGTCACAATTAAATGCATAATGAACAAAGGGAAATAAAAATATACACAAAGAGAGCCTAATTCTTGTTCTTTTTTTCAGGTTTGTTTTTTACTTGTTTTTTTGTTAATCCTCACCCGAGGATATTTTTCCATTGATTTTTTAGGGAGAGTGGAAGACATAAGGAAAGACAGAGAGAAACATCGATGGGAGAGAAACACATCGATAGGTTGCCTCCTGCATGAGCCCCAACCATGGCACAGGCCAGGGAGGAACCTGCAACTAAGCTATGTGCCCTTGACCAAAATTGAACCCAGGACCCTTTGGTCCACAGGGTGATGCTCTATCCACTGAGCTAAACCGGCTAGAGCATTAACTTCTTTTTAAATATGTTTTTATTGATTTCAGAGAGAGGAAGGGGAAGGGAGAGACAGAAACATCAATGATGAATCACTGATCTGCTGCCTCTTGCCCACCCCCTATTGGGGATTGAACCTGCAACTAGGGCATGTGCCCTGACCAGGAATCAAACCACGATCTCCTGGTTTATGGGTGGATGCTCAGCCACTGAGCCACAATGGCCAAGCGAGATCCTAATTTTTAAACTAGCCTAACTCATGTTTTCCATGCCAACAAGCATGCTTTGAGGATCAAAGTTAGGGACCAAGATATTTAATACCTTGGTACAATAATCTCTGAACTAAAGCAATATGATCAGTTTGGTTTTGTAATAAAAATCGTAATACCCAAATTAATCTAAACCACATTAGTCTTCAATTTATAGACTTTATATTTAAGAATTGACTACTATAAAGATTACTTACTTTATAAGGTATGCACTAAATTTATTATCACAGAGTTACTAAGTAGTAACTTAGTAACCAAAACCTGCAATCAAGAACACTCATGGCCCTGACTGGTTTGGCTCAGTGGATGGAGCGTCGGCCTGCGGACTGAAGGGTCCCAGGTTTGATTCAGGTCAAGGGCATGTACCTTGGTTGCGGGCACATCCCCAGTAGGGGGTGTGCAAGAGGCAGCTGATCGACATTTCTCTCATTGATGTTACTAACTCTCTATCCCTTCCCCTTCCTCTCTGTAAAAAAATCAATAAAATATATATATTTTTAAAAAAGAACACTCATGGCTTTCAGTTCAATGCAACAAAATTCAAAGTCCAGAAATAAACTCCATACTTTGGGTTAATTGATTTTCAACAAGGGTGCCAAGACAATTCAATGGGGAAAAGAAGTTTTTTCAACAAATAGTGCTGGACAACTGGATATCCACATGCAAAAGAATGAATTTGGAACACTACCTCACACCATATACAAGAGTAACTTATGACAAATAACCTATTTTACAAGAAGGGCAAAGGATCTGAATAGACATTCCTTTAAAAATATTGCTCACAAGCACAAATGGCCATTGAGTAAATATGACACTCAACATCATTTATTAGTCATCAGAGAAACAAAAACCAAACCACAATGGGATACCACTTCCAGACCCACTAGTATGGCTACAATTAAAAACATAGGCAGAAAGACAAGTTAAGTATCGGCATGTGGTGAAAACAGATCCCTCATATCCTGCTGGCAGAAATGTAAAATGGTGCTGGTGTTTTAGAGTTCAAAAAAAAGTCAAATGGTTTTACCACATGACCAAGAAATTCCACTCATAGTCATACTCCCAAGAGAATTAAACATAAAATTTATTCAGGAATGTTCATAGCAACAATACTCATTTGGAGTCAACAAAAACAAAGGTTTAAATCACTGTAATTTAGCCTTTCTAAGCCCCTGAGCTTTCCTAGCTGAAACATCAATACTCTAAACTAAATAATCTGTAAGAATAAGGGGGAAAGACTTAAAAGGCATCCAACACACAAGAGCCCACATCAAGTCTTTCATGTGTGCCATCTTATTTAATAGTCATCAGCTCTATTTTACATACGTAGAAACTGGTGCCAAGAAGTTTAATAAGTTGCCCAAATTATAGGAGATATCATTGGATCTCTAAACTTACAATACTTGAGCCAATTTCTATTCTATAAGACCAGATGACTCAAGGTAAGAGCATGTAGACAATTGTCCCTAAAAAAAAATCAAGCCTTTCTAATTCTAGTATATGGGTTGTATTCTAAACCAACACGGTTCTTTCAGCCGTGGTAAAACCAGCTGGTACCCCTATCCTAGCTCTCAACCCTGACCAATTTTCTTTTAAAATGTTTGAATCCTCAGCAAATGTAGGTATCTAAAATTAAATGTAGAAACTAAGAGAGTCATTTTTTCAATCTTGGCAAGTGTGACATGCTTTACTTTATACTATTTTTCTTGACCCAGCAATATAAATAGGTACCATGTTAGTAGTAAGCAATCTGGCAATTTACCTACCAAGGGCTATTAAAATGATCTTCCATTTGGGAGAAATATATACAAAAGTTGGGTGTTGATGGGCGAGGAGCAAGAGGAAGATATTATATAGCATCACTATTCATGAGAGCAGTGGTTTCTACCTTTCCACAATCCACAGCAAGGAAAGTCTTTTCTATTTCTAAATAGTACATGTCTATAAATATATACTAATACAATAAAACATTAATTCTGTTCAGAAATCATCAACTAATCCTTACTTTTATTATATACAATAAATTGATTTTGTGATCCACTGATGGTTGTCAAGCCTGCAGTTTTTAAGAAAACGATTAGAGCAAATTTTTGAAACTAATATCTAACAGCTGAGAGGAGCACTGTTAATTAAGCAAGCTTTAAGAACCACAGAACACAACCCTAATACTATGATTATGGGTTATCAGGATCCATGGAAATACTCATTAAGTAATAAAATAAGCCGAAACCGGTTTGGCTCAGTGGATAGAGCGTCAGCCTGCAGACTGAAGGGTCCCAGGTTCGATTCCGGTCAAGGGCATGTACCTGGGTTGCGGGCACATCCCCAGTGGGGAGTGTGCAGGAGGCAGCTGATCGATGTTTCTCTCTCATCGATGTTTCTAACTCTATCTCTCTCCCTTCCTCCCTGTAAAAAATCAATAAAATATATTTTTTTTAAAAAAGAAAAAGAAATAAAATAAAGTAAAAACCCTAACATGTACACTGATCACACCCATATATTTCTTGGCTACTGGGAAAGAGAAAGGAGTTGGGTAATTAGCTAGTGCATTTTCTGTTCTTGAGATATTTTCTCCTCTATAAAGTGTACTGCAGAATCAGAGAGCTGCTTGAAGCCTGGCTTATTTACCATGTCTTCAGACAGATCATCTCTGGGGCTTTGTTAATATATATATATATATCAAATCTTAGAGAGCTGTTAAGAGGAAATAAAACACAAAAAGCACCAAGTACAATGCCAATTACTAGTGGGTGGATGCTCAATATCCTGTAGCTGCAAACATTCTTAGACAACATGCTATTAAGCCAAACCTATCTGAATTTTGCCTTTCAGATAATTCTTTTTCAAAAAGTAACATACTTTTATAGCCATTTTCTTTTTTTTTTTTTTTTTTTTTTTAAATATTTTTTTATTGATTTTTTACAGAGAGGAAGGGAGAGGGATAGAGAGTTAGAAACATCGATGAGAGAGAAACATCGACCAGCTGCCTCCTGCACACCTCCTACTGGGGATGTGCCTGCAACCAAGGTACATGCCCTTGACCGGAATCGAACCTGGGACCTCTCAGTCCGCAGGCCGACGCTCTATCCACTGAGCCAAACCGGTTTGGCTATAGCCATTTTCTTTCCTTATTCACACAGTACCTCAATCCATAGCTTGCTTCTCCCCATTAAAAATTAGATTGTCCCTGGCTGGGTATCTCAGTTGACTGGAGTGTCTTACCAATACGCCAAGGTTGTGGCTGATTCCCCGCTCAGGGCACATACAAGAATCAACCAATGAATGAATGCATAAATAAGTGGGGTGTCTCTCTCTCTCTCTCTCTCTCTCTCTCTCTATATATATATATATATATATATATAATTTGATTGATTAAAAATCATAATTCAACTTGGACAAAACATATAAGAAACAGATTTCAGTCCAACAGAGCAATACAGGAAAGGAGCAAAGGGTAATAGCGTTGGGGTCAAGCAGCTACTTAGTGGCTGCTTTCTTGTGCAAGTTACTGAATTAGTTCTCTCATCTCCAAATGGGAAACTATAGCAGCCACACCTCATGGGGTCGCTTTGGGGATTGGGAACATATTCAAAGCACCTTAATAATCCAGAAGTATTCAATAAATGGTTAACTATTCTTCTTAATAAATTAAATCAGTTTGAGAAACTGTCTTTCAGACAATTTTACCTTCTCAGATATATCTGAGACCATCAAAAATACTTATCTTTTTGCCCAGCTGGTGTGGCTCCGTGGTAACCAGGAGGTCATAGTTCAGATTCCTGGGTCAGGGCACATGCCTGTGATGTGGGCTCAATCCCCAGTTAGTAATACTGCAATAATAACTGTATGGTGTCAGATGGGTACTAGGACTTATGGGGAGGAGTCATTTCTTTAATTATATAAATTTCTAATCACTATGCTGTACATCTGAAACTAACCGTCTATAATAATAAAAGCATAATATGCTAATTAGACCAGACAGCTGAACGACCTTCCAGACATCCTTCCAGATGACCTTCCGGTCGAAGCCAGGGCTGTGAGGGCCGAGGCAGCTGCCGTGGCAAGGCCCTTGCACGAATTCCGTGCATTGGGCTTCTAGTATAAAATAATACTGAATGATAACTAATTGATAAAATTCTTTAATTTAAAAGGGGGAGAGAAATCAACAAAAAAGAAGTGCTTTGAAGAATGAAATCTACTTACAAATTATGAATAAACTTTTTGTCAGTACCGGTATCAAGTAAAGGTTCCATAACTAACTTACTCATAACATTCACATTTTTTCAAATTTTTATTTTAGAGAGGAAGGGAGAGAGAGAGAGAGAAACATCAATGTGAGAGAGAAACTTAGATCAATAGCCTCCTGTAAGCACCCCAACTGGGGACTGAACATGCAACTTGGGTATATGGCCTGACTGGGAGTGAAACCTGCAACCTTTTGATGTACTACACAGGACAATGCTCCAACTGAACCACACCAGCCAGGGCAATATTCACATTTTAAAATCACCTATATTTTAGTAAATGGTGTATGATATATCATAATGTTTAACATACTTGAATAGTCAACACTTTAAAGTTAGGGTTAACGTACATCCAAAACGGGCCTCAGTATGCCCCCAAAACTGTTTATACAGTACAGGTTTTCTACAAGAATCCATAGCTTTTATCACATTTGCAAAGAAGTCTTGACCAAAAGAAGGTTAATTGGCATGATCCTACTAAAAACACATTCTGAAGGCTACATACTGATAAAGTAAAATTTGCATTTGGTTTGTTTTTTTGTTTGTTTTTTTATGGAATGCTTCTTGAATTTGTGCCATACTTGCACAGGGGCCATGCTAATCTTCTCTGTATCCAATTTTAGTACATGTGCTGCCAAAGCAAGCACCAAAGGTGGTATTTTAAGCAAACTAGATTCTAAATTCTTAAAACATGCTAAATTCACTTAGTCCAGAAGTAGACTACTCTACTTTGCAAATACTGAATACCTATTAAAAGCTTAAGCTTCTGAGCTAAAATGTCCTTCCAGAAGTCTGAGCTGCCTACCCTTTACATCAAGCATGTCAAACTCGCAACCCACAACAAATATTTTTGCAGCCCAGCCAATATAACAGTATGTAAAAACATTTAAATAAAAATTTTGTAACTTAATTTTTACAATATCCTGTTATACATAATTATTAATAACAAACTACATTAGCTAATAATGACTAATTACTATAATCGTATTGCATTCATTTCCTTATGCACAGGCGCACCATTTCTCTCCACTAATACTAGCAGCGAATATTTTAGCAGTCGATTGCCACGTAATTCGTCTTGGACTGACTTGTTTGGTGTGAGCAACAGGAAATATTTTGCTTTCGGAGAACAAGAAAAATAGGTTTATTTGCATTACGCTTATTAATTTGTGCAGTTATTCAGTATCTGATAAGTTAATGTTCAAGAAAAAAATATTTTTATTAAAATGTTCCGTTATTTTATGTTAACGATTACTCATTTATTTCAACCCTCTGTATTCAGCATGTCTCTATCAAAATAAACCTATGTTTCTATGAAAATTTAAGCTTTTGTGTGTTTTTTTTTGCGGCCCACATAAACTTAAACCTTGTTCATTTGGCCCGTGTTAGCCTTTGAGTCTGACATGCTTGCTTTACATTAATTTACATACTCTTATAAACAAAGTAGCTCAGAAAGCTTTATTTTTAAAAGCCTTTATTCAAGTGCCATCTTATGGTTGTATAAATTTCATTTTTGCTAAACTTCCATACAAGTAACAAGAACTATTTCCTTCAGAATCATCATTCAGTTTGACTTGCTGATTATCAATACAAATCAAAATTAGAATACTGGCTACTTACTCGAGATTTACTTCACTCTCAAATACTCAGGTTCAATACTAATGCAATTACCTGATGAAGCTGGCTGAATATTACAACATTACTATTCATCAAACTCTCCAATAGTATTTTGATTCACTGGGCAGAGCATCTGCAGTATTTTTAGCAATGGATTGCTCCTGAAATTGACAAGATGTTTTTAGATGTAACTAAAGTTAACCTAATTCTAATGTAAGATCCTCGTTTTATATCCTACACAAACATTGCACCAAAATTTTAAACAGCCAAATACTAGGCCATCCTTGCCAAAAGGACCATTTCCTTTCATTTACTCTTACGTCTCAGAGCAGGTACATAAGATGCTCTTGACTAGATGAAATTATCTAAATCCTGAATTTTTAAAATAAGGTGACTAATGTCGTAAACTCCAAGTATTCCTTTGTTAAATTTTCAAATGCAAATTGTTAATTTGGGGTCAATTTCCCTGCTAAAATAAGTGCATTGTTACCTCTGTATTCCTAAGTAAACTCTGCTACAAACCCTGTAACACAGGCAAATATTTATAAGGAAGACAATTCCACTTGGCTGACTTGTTCTGCTTAATGGTCCTTATTTATATGCCATTATTTCTTAAACCTTTAAAATCTTCTACCTTCCTATCTTTCATTATACCAATATGTCCCCAGGTTGAAAAATCCCTGTATTATCTACACATACCCAAAAGCAAAAGAAAAAAATGTGGTTTCTAGTTATTACATCTGGATTCCACAGTTCACTATAATTTACTATATCCTTAGCAGATAATTAATAGTTTACACTGTACAAGAGTGAATTCACTAAGAAAAAGTTCTTTCCTGTACATTAAGCAATCACATAATTGACCAAATAAAAGGGGGTAGGGAAAGCTCACAAGAGTAGCTTCCTAACACTGTCACAAAGCAAGAGAAGATGACCAACAGAACAAAATACTCCCAAATCAAATTCATAATATCTGCTATTTTAAAATAGATCCTCTAAATCTCAAAATATTCCTAGAAAAGCAAAGTAACCCTTAAAAGTATAGCTGTCTTCTGACTTAAAATACTACTTAAATTTAGATCTAGAAAAGAGCCTTAAAAAATTACCTGATGCAATTTCCTCATATTCGAAAAGAGGTTGTGGAGGGAACATTTTTGACTAATATGAAACTACACATACTCATCTGGAAAAAGTTAATTTTTGAAGAGAATTCCAAGTCTGTTCAGTAGCCATTAGCCCTGTTAACTATTGAGCACTTGGAAATGCAATGAGCCCAAAGTGAGATGTGCTGAATTGCCAAATACACTCTAGATTTCAAAGACTTAGTATTAAAAAAAAGTGGTGGTTCTCATTTATCTGGTTATTTAATGAAGTCCACTCTTAATCAGAACACCCACACAGGCAAAGCATGCAGTTGACTAGGCCTCCTTTGCCCCAGTCAGGTCACATGAGGCAGTGCTGACAACATTACTAGAACTGGGGATCCGGATTCTTCAATTCTCATCTAGCCACGGAAAATAATCATTGGCATTCTGGAGTGGAGAACATCCTTTACTATCTAAATAAAAGCTTCTCAGACTATTAAAATATTAAGTGATTACAAAAGCATGCTATGCTGGTCATTGATGGCAAATTTTCCTCATTCCTGAGGGGAAAATACTCTACCAAATAGAAACAAACAGAACTGCTATTAATACTCCTTGAAGACCAGTTCTATGGAGAAAAATACCCTTTAGAAGTATTTCACACTTTTTTTGACACTGTCAGAAAAAGATATTTTGCAAAAATACACTACAGCTGAATCAACAAGTATTTTCTATTTTTTAAAAATTCTGATCATCACCCACTAATTTGATTTAATGACTCAATGAACTGGAATCTACAGTTTGAAACATTGGTCTTTATTTCTTTCTATTAAGTCTGAACTAAATGATTTACAAACTTTCTCTTTATGACACTTGCAAAATTCCCGAGTCTCTCAAATTCAACAAAGCTTCAATTTTGTGAAGAGGAAAATACCTTTTAGCTGTGACTGCAAAGTAACTATCCAAAAAGGGTTCATTTCCCACATAAACTATCATTGTCTGTACCCTAGTGACACATCTTTTAAAATATATTTTATTGATTTTTTACAGAGAGGAAGGGAGAGAGATAGAGAGTTAGAAACATCGATCAGCTGCCTCCTGCACACTCCCCACTGGGGATGTGCCCGCAACCAAGGTGCATGCCCTTGACCGAAATCGAACCTGGGACCCTCAAGTCCCCAGGCAGACGTTCTATCCACTGAGCCAAACCAGCTAGGGCCCTAGTGACACATTTTAAAATGCTATTTAATCGTAACTGAATTTAAAACGGGTCAAGACATTTGTCTACGATCAAAAAGCTCAAAAGTTTAAAAACAGTACTTTTAGCAATTGTGTACAAATAAATCAAACACCTTCACAAAACCACTCAAAATAACTTACAAGTTTACAAGTATTTACTTCCTTAACTATACATACTCCCTGAATATACTGTAACTGAACCTGACCCCCATACAGCAAATAAAAAACACCTGGATATAAACAATCGTGGCCTAAAATACATAATTTTACCATTACGAGATTTCCAGGTCAATATAAATAAATGCAGGGGACTGCTAATGAGGTTTTAACTTAGGAATTCAGTGCCAAGAAGACAGTACTTAGTACAATCTTAAAAAGTAAACTCATCCAGTCTCCTAATTACTTCAAGAATGTAACACTCACTGTGCCCAATGCCTCCTCCTCGTTTGCCAACCCTCTCGTCAATAAGAAGTTTGCTCAAACACGCCCTCATCTCTGGCACAAAAGGCACGGGTCCAGGCCCTACTGTAAAAGTTGGAGACAGAGGGCCATTGCTGGCCAAGGACAGAAAGGTGACATAGTCCTCGCACCGGAGCCCGCCGGGCACGTGCACCAGCCAGCCTGCTTCCAGGGGTGCAGCCGCCACTCGGGACTGGGGCCGCTGGCGGGGCCCAGGTGGCCAGGCACAAACCCATCCCCCGTGATCCCATTGACTCCCGCCCGACCCACTGCCCCGCCAAGGACGGCGGCCCCGGCGGCCCAGCTGCTCCGGGACTGAGGCTGCGCTCGGCCGAGTGGAATAGGGGCAGGGAGCCAGCGCAGGGACGGCCCGCCCGCACGCTCGCTCGCGTCCCGGCCCCCCCGCACTTCCTACATTCCCTCCCGCAGGCCAGCCCCCAAGCCCAAGGTCTCCCCGGCCCACAAACTTGATGGCGGAAGTGACGTTGGGGACCTGGCGACTCCAGTAGCCAGTCACGCTACGGCGGGGGGAGGCGCCGACCAATGGGCGACGACCGGGGGCCGGACTTCCCCCCCAAGCTGGCTTGCAACGGGGGAAGGGAGGATTGAAGAATGTGAAGAATGACCCCTCCCCCCGCCCGTGAGGCGCTGGGCGGGAAGCGGAGGGGGCTGGGGCCAGCCGGCCGCGCCACGCGGCGCCCATCCCCCGCCGGCACCACCGCCACCCGCGGTCCCCCTCGAGGCCAGCCAGCCCGCCCGCCCCAGCCCCCAGGCCCCTTCCGGTCGGCCCCAAAGCTCCCTTTCTCCCACCGCCCCAGGGAGTCAAGCGAAGGAAAATGGCGACAGGCCCGCGCGCGCCGTCCGTTTACCCTGCTGACTTCGGGCTCGTAGAAAAGGCCACCGCCTGCAGTTTCCCTTCGCGGAGTCGGCCCGGTCTTCGTTCCCGCCGCCACCCGCCATCCCCCGGGGGCGGCGCGCGAAGACGCGAAAGGGAGCGCGGACGGAGGGCCGTGGCGGCCTGAGGGAAAGCAGCGCGGGCGCCGGGAGGCCGAGGCGGGTGCGGACCCGAACTCAGCGCGCGAGCCCATTGGCTGGACTGTCTGATTGACGTTCGCCTCGCCCTTTCGCCTGGGCGGAAACGAGCGCCCGGACCCCACTGGAGGGCGGTGGCTGGGCCCGCCCTGTGCTGGGCGGTCACCGCGGGAAGGGCGCGCGGGCCCGCCCACCCTGTCCGCTCCGGGTTTCCGATTGAACTGCGGGTGAGTGGTGGGCGGTGTTTCTCTCCCCGCCCCCCGCCCCCCGCCCCCCCCCCCAGCGTGACCACGGCCGGTGCCGTCACGTGGCGGCCGAGAGCGCGCCGGGCGGCAGTGCTCGGGCTCCCCGCGAGGCCAGCCCAGCTGGAAGCGAACTGGCGTTTCAGCCGACCGCCTCAGGTTCTGGAGCCCCTTTGCAAGGCAGTCTTTAATTTTCCTATTTTAAGAATCAATCGAGTGGAAGAACAAATGGATGATTTTCTTCCCCTTTTTCTGGTATTAATAAATAAATACATAAATTTTCAATTAACCTAAAGCACAGTTCCTGTGTGCCCATGAGGACTTTGCCCAACTAGGGCCCCAGAGAGCGGAGAGCGCTGGGTCGGTCTGTGCCTGGGGACCCCGCCCCCACTCGGGCTCCCTGTTTTCACTCACCCTCTATAACTTTGTGCACAAGATTTGTAAGCGTGAAAACATGAGCCTCCTCATGGGTAACATGTTTTTGGCGGCACTTGGAGTGTACCCGTTGCGTTTAGTTTATGATCTCACTTGTGTTAGAACTTGCGGTAAATGCCAGAGGAGTTAGGTGCAGAGTTACTCTGTGGGCTGACGTGGACAAGACACTAAAAGAAAGAAAAGGAGGTTGGCCTGAAAGGTGGGGGAGATGCAGGGAGAGCTTTTAACTTTAAAGTTAAAAGACAGACAAATGGGAAAAAACAACTTTGTAAAGTCTGTAACCGACAAAATATGAATGAAAATATCTAGTAGTTAAGAGCAAAGATCTGAAACCAGACTGCTGAGTTTGAACCCCAGTTCTGCCCTTTCCTCACGACACGGCAGTACAACACTAGAGGCCCGGTGCACGAATTCGTGCAGAGTGGTGTCCCTTGGCCTGGCCTGTGGGATCGGGCCAAAAACGGCTCTTTTTTATTTTATTTATTTAAAAAAATTTTTTTTAACATTTAGTCACCTTTATTTTTTGTTTGTTTGTTTTTGTTAATCCTCACCCGAGGATATTTTTCCATTGATTTTTTAGAGAGAATGGAAGAGAGGGAAAGACAGAGAGAAACATTGATGTGAGAGAAATACATCAATTAGTTGCCTCCTGCAGGAGCGCTGACCACGGCCGGGGCTGGGAAGGAGCCTGCAACCAAGGTACATGCCCTTGACCAGAATCGAACCCAGGACCCTTTGGTCCGCAGGCTGATGCTCTATCCACTGAGCCAAACCAGCCAGGGCATGAACCCGGCTCTTTGACATCCCCTGAGGGGTCCTGGATTGTGAGAGGGCGCAGGCCAGGCCAAGGGACCCCACTGGTGCACGATCAGGGCCAGGGAGGAACACAGGAGGTTGGCCAGCCGGGGAGGGACCATGGGAGGACTCCAGGGCATGTCTGGCCCCATCTCAGTCCTGACCGGCTGGACCCCAGCAGCAAGCTACCCATCGGAGCATCTGCCCCCTGGTGGTCAGTGCACATCAAGCAAGCGGTTGAATGGCCTTAGCATATCATTAGCATATTATGTTTTGATTGGTTGAATGGACTTAGCATATTAGGTTTTTATTATATAGGATTTGGTAAATTGCTTATTCTTCCTGTGCCTCAGGTTCTCATATATAATATTGGGATTATACCAAACACTTACCTTATAGAATTGTTGTAAGGCTTAAACATTGCAAGTACTTAGAACAGTGCTTGGTGCATATAAGCACTACATGAGTATTTGCTAATACTTACATATATACAGTACATTTTTTTCAAATGAGTAGAAAAAGAATACAGACAAAGGATATAAACTGGCAATTCATAAAATAAACAAAAATGGCCAGTAAATACAAAGAGATGTTGATCCTTGTAAGCAAGTAAATGCAAGTCACAGCTATCTCCCAGTTTATGACAAATCATCAAATATGCCCTGAAAAACTATGATGGCGGTGTATACCTATAGTTGTCAATATGGAAAGATTGTCAGGGTTATATTGTTATTCAAGAAATAAACCAGTAATGTGTATGACATGACCCCATAAATCTTAAGCAATAGTTAGCTTAAACACTCATGATGTTTGCCTTTACACATTTCTGGGTTCTTAGCAAGTATGTATTGCTTTCATAATAAAAAAAATTATAAATACAAAAGCTAAGCCAGAGACAGTTGTTCCTGTCAACCAACTGTTGCCACCAATTCAATGCCAACAGGAAGAAGAAATTTGGGAGACAGTGAAGAAGAAAACTTGATCTGGTGCAAACTGCTCAACAGTGATACAGTATGGCTGTGAATATAGCACTGCTATGGAACAGCACAGAAGTGCTACAGCAAAACTGCATGGTTGTGGAACTGCTCTAGCAAGTAGTTTTGGGTGACTCAGCTCTACCAGGCTAAACTCAGTTTTCCAGCTCTGGTGGAAAGTGTGGGTCTTCTGGCAGCAGGGGAACTGGCTTATATGGACAGAAGTCCCCACCCCTGATTCCTGATTGGTCTGTTCTCATGCAAATGAGGGCATCAAATCCTCACAGTTTCATCGGTCCAAAAGGCACTGTCTTGATTGGTCAGAATAGAGCTGCTCTGATTGGTCAGAGCTGCACAGCTCCCATTGGATGGGGAAAGCCTCAATACTATTGGTTGAAATGGGATTCCAGGAAACCTTTATAAGGACTGGCTCAGATGGCAGAAACAGTGTAAGCAGGCAGTTTAGCACTGAGGCTCTCTGTAAAGTGTGGTTTGCATAAGAGACCCTTGTGCAGAAATGGCTGTAGGCTCTGGTTTGTTTTTAATTTGAGCCCAGTTAGCCCTCAGGAGTCCTTTTTAGCAGGTGTCCTTTATTTTCCCCCTCAGGGTTCACATTCCCCAATATCCACTGTCTCCCTTTTTTGTAGTAAATAGAAACCTAGTTTTTAGGTGACAGCAGAACTGAGTGCTCTCTGATGTAGCTATGTGGCTAAGTTCTGGCTGCTAAGATGTGAGCAGGAAAATGGATGGGGTTTCTGGGTTCTGACCTCCAAGGGGAGGATTTGCCCTTTCTCTCCCTCTTTCTGATTTCCAGCTGCCTGGGTGGGATGGGGTGTGGTAAAAAGACACATGGAGGGGAACCCCAGTCCCCTGCTGTCATCCACCAATGCTTGTACTTTAAGTGAGAGACATGACTTCTCAGTTTGAAAGGGGGCAGCAATAGAACGTTGGGGAATCAGCTAGTATTGAAAGAAATATTAATCATGCTCTGTTCACCGTGACTGTTTTATTCTGATTAAAGAAAGCACCTTCTACCCTGGCTGGAGCTGACCGGGAAAAGCAGCCCTTCCTTCCCATTTGGAGCTGCCTATTCTCATGGAAAGATGAACAACTTTGAATCTGCAGAAACCAGAATTGCCAGCCCTTTGAAGGTCCCCAGTCCTTCTGCACACCTGCAGGCCTTTGCAGACCTCCAGCCTGCTTACCTGTTCACTGCCCACCTGCCACTCCCTTTGGCTATTTCCCCATGTAACCCCAGACTTGCATATCACTAAGCCCTTTGAAGACCCCTAGTCCTTTTGCATATCTGAAAACTGCCCTTTTGCCTACTTTTCCTTTGTACTTTTACTATTTAAGCAACTGGCTTATGGTGGGGTGCAGAGCCGATTTCTGTGGCTGACCTGCTGCTCTTTCACGCTGCCGGCAGGACTGGAATAAACGCTCATATATGATTCAACCCAGTCTCTGCTTCATTGGCTTGAGTAGTGACAGGCAGCATAGACCCATTGTTTGTCCGGTTACAATTTAAGCCCCTGACATTTAGGAATACTTCCACAGGAAGCTAGCCTGATCGGTCAGGCATGCCCACACAATGTGCTCTCCTTCTGCATGCGGGTTCTTAGGAGATGAAGAGGGCATTCTGTGGAAAGAGCACACTGCTTTTGTAATAGAGCACACATGGAATAGAGCTGAAAGTCCCAGCTCCTGTTTCCCAGGATGCACTCTGGGGCAGATTCTGTGTTCAATTAGATCATAGTAGGGAAGTGATTTGGAACTGCTGAGTGATGTGCAGGCCTGGTGTCATTACTGATCATTATTTATAGTGATAGCAAGAGGCAGGAAGAACATGAATTTGAATCCCTGCTCCCGACTAAGGAAGCAAACCGCTGCCCCAGGCAAGCCAGCCCATGGTAATCCTTAGGTTCAAGTCCGAGCCTGTTCAGAAACCTGCCCTCCATCTTCCCCTCCGCTCCCCATGCTTGTGGGGGCACAGCTCCAAACACTCACTGCTCAAGCCTCCTGGAATGTTAGTCCTCATCTTGGCTGGCTGGTCCTGGTCATTCAGATGGCATTGACACTTAGCCGGCTCAGGGAGACCTTTCCTGACCATCCATATCTCACCACTCTATTTTTATAACACCCTCAGCATTTTAACACTCTCTGAACCCATCTTGCTTGTTTTATTTTTTGCCCACCAAGAAGGCAAGAACCTTGTCTGTGTTTTCACAGCCATGTCTCCATCTCCTAGAACAGGGCTCCATGCTCAATAAACATCTTTTGAAAAAAGTGTGAAATTAAAAGCCAAGAGATTAGGGCAGTTTATAGAGGGGGACTGAGCTCCAAGGATACAAACAGGTGGAGAGGACAGCAAGCAGGAGTCCACTCTTGAAGGTGGTGACCAGCAGAAAATGTGAAAAAGCAGAGGGAATAACAGCCAGCTAGGCCAGGAAGGGAAGGAGACGCTGAACCCTGAGAAGACCCCAAACTGCTCTGCTGAGGTTCCAAGAGTAGCCAAGCTCCAAAGGACTCCAGAGACCCCGTGTCCCTGAGGCCGTGCCATCTCAGACCACACTTTTTGTCCACACCTCTCTGCAGGCATCCTCAGGACAAAACCCTCCCTCCACCTTTGTTTTCCTGAAGCCTAAATAAACCAAATAAAGCAAACACATTCCTGGCAACCCTCCCCAGGCGAGATTGGGGCTCTTCCTGAGGCTGCTCCCTCTGGCCCTGCAGTCAGCACTTCGCCTCAGGTGAGCAGTTCCCCCCTCCTGCCCCCCACTCCCCGTTCTTCACAGCTCAAACTCCCTGCCCATAATCCTGGGTCCCCACCACATCTTAGTGCAGAGCATGGACGAGTAAATCAGGATGATGCTGTCTGGGCAGGGACTCCTGAGGCCTCACTCTGAGGGAGATCCCAAAAAAAGGCACACATCCCTACACACCACCGGAGGCTGCAAACTGGTGATGGCCTGGAGTTCCCATCTGGTTCACAGAAGTGCTTTTTATGTCCTTGCAATGTTGTAAGTTTATTTTTAATTATCTGACAACTTTCAAAAGAATCAAGACATTTAATAGTTTAATAATCTGGGTTTCTTGCTTTTCTTAAAAAAAAACACACACACACAAAACAAAACAAAAACAAAAACCTGAAATCTCTGGCTGTATACACTCAGCCTATGTTCCAACAGGACAACATTTTCTTTAGACACAGCATGGCATCTGCTAATTGTCACAGCCTCCCTGTCCTCCAGCCGGCTTCACTTTTGTTAAGAGTCTGACTCCCATGGTCATCTGAGTTTGTGTCCTTGCTGCCTCCTCTTTGCAGGCACATCTACTGCCCCCCTTGGGCCAGTGGTTTTGACGTAGGCCAAGCAAAGTCCTTTCAGAAACTAGGAGAAAAGGACCCCTTAGCTTCAGACTAGAAGCTGTAATGGCAGGAGAGAAGAGGGCATTCTTCAGGAAAAAAGCAAAACAATCACAGAGAAAGAGACAAAAGAGAGAAGGGGGCTTCTGACAGTAACTAAGTGTGGGCCCTGTCACCTCTGAGGCCACCCTATCCTCTCCCCGGGGCTTTTCAGAAGTCCCTTTCCTTCTTCCCCAGCTGAGCAGGGCAGAGCTCGTGTCAACGGCAACCAGTCATCACTGAAAACAAGGTAGCTGGAAGGAGGAGGGACTTGAGAATGACATTCAGAATCCATGCTGCTAACTGTGTGATTTTAGACAAACCACTAATCTTCTCGGTTCCTTCATCTGTGCAGTGAGGACCCCATTGCTTACCTCCTAAGGGGAGTGAAGTTCCCATAATGTCATTTATGTGAAGCATCGCATGCAATTCTACTGATTGCAAACCTCTCGGTGCACCTAAGGATTCCATAGCCCGGATTGAACTTTATGTTTACTAAAAACTGGTGGCTGGAATGAAGAAGAGCGCGCTCCTTCCTGAAGAACAGCAGGGTTCTTTAAGGACATATTTGCAGGTCAGTATTCTGGGGTAGGCTGAAGAAGACAGGCCTCCGGACAGATGGACTTGGATTTGCATTAAGTTTACTCTTTCAATGTCTGTGTAATCTTGGGCTACGCAAGGTTACATTTAAATTCTCTGTCCCGGAGTTTCCTTCTATCAAGTGGAGATAATAATTCTTACCTCCTTCAATTATTTTAAGAATAGAATTAACTCATTAACATAAAGAGTGTATACTAAGTGAAAGATTCAGGGTTGGGCTGGGGTCACACAGAACAGACTCAAGGCTCAGTGTAGTCAAAGTAATATTTATTCCAGGTACCTGGGTGCAGGTGATTTGACTCCAGAAAGACTCAGCTGTGAATTGGGGGCGGGGGGAGCAGGCCTTTTATGCTCAGGGAAAGCTGCAGACCGGACTTCGGCTTGACCCAGATATCAGGACCCTGCCCCATGGTAGTTTTATGGCTTGTCCTTTGTCCGTCTGCTGGCGCCAGAAGTCCTTTCTCGGGGGGCTGTGCAGGGGTGACGGTCTTCAGGAATTTCTTTAAAATAACCACTCAGGGGAGCATGTTTGTGCAAGGCTTAGGCTAACCGAACGAGCTTTCCCTTTGACATTGGTTAGATTTTTTAAGGCTCAAGCCTTGCTTTCTCCAGTTAACCCTTCCACTAAGCATACAACAAATTGTTGTTATTATTGTGAGGGAAAAAGAAAAGCTGCAGTGAGAACTGGCCACGGGCTTCATTTCTGGCAAACCATTGCTACTGTGATTTCTGGCATCTGAGGCTCAATTGAGCTAACAGTGCACTGTGAGTCTTCAGAGCACAAAGCTGTTCTGTTCAGTTGTGCTAAGGACTCACCTCTTGCACACCCACACCAGTGGCCAAGCCAGTGACCCCCACCATTCAAGGCTGCCTATGTGAGCTTCAAGAAACAAGTGCTTGTTAAACAGATTCCTGTTTGTTTGTTTTTAAAAATCTTTGGATGATCAATTACCAACGTAAGACCACTTATCAAGAGAGATACCACAATGTGGAAAAAATCTTTTTAAAAAGTGAAATGTAGCAACTTGAATGTTGCAGTCAAAAGGATAAAAGTTGTAGACTGATTCCTAGGCCCGACCTCACTTCCCTGTGCAGAGGTCTCGCTGGCAGAGGAAGGAGAGGAGGAATGAGATGGGTTCTGTGGAAGCTTTGCCTCTTTATTTGACTTTGGCACAGAACCTGATGCTGCCTTGCACAATATCCTCCAGTGCCTGTTGGGACAGATGGCCCTGCAGGCACAGCCCGGCTGCCAGGCCTCCTGGAGCCCTGTGGAGCAGGTCAGCACTTGGTCAGCATGGGGCGGAGGGGGGGAAGGCAGTGATGCCCATTCTTTTAATGAGCTCTTGAAAGTAGGGCCTGATCACCTGAAACTATACTGTACCTCAACTCTATTTAAAAAATTAAATTTAATTTAAAAAGAAAAGCAAGCAGTGCCTGATGGAGAGTGTTCTTGGGGGGACCTGGGGCCCACGCTGCCCCCCTGGAGCCTCTTCGCTCAGGGAGGAATGCACTGCATTCCATGCTCTGCAGGAGCGCCCTCCTCTGCTGGGAGAGCTGTGGGACTTCCAGTTGCTGGGCCACCAGCTATAACTTCTCCAGCCTGGAGGCCTGCACTCCGGCTGCCTTTTCAGAGTGGCAGCCTGGCATTTGGTGCCACTGAGCAGGCTGTCTCCAACAGCCTCCATCATGGTCCACGTGTCTGCGCTGGTGGCCCGGTCGCAGGAGGTTGTCTGTCCTGTGGAGGCAGCATGAACATCTCCTTAGGAAAGATCTGCAGTGGGCAGGTCCAGGCACCTGGTTCATGGTGCTGCCTCAGCCTGCCCAACTCCACTGAACCAGGGGCACCTGAGGCGTGGCTGTGCAATGGGGCGGCCCGCGGAGACGACCACCAGGGACTCAGATCAAGATTTAGGAGCCTTTATTAAGCTGGCCAGAGACTACAGTTACAGCACCCTGCCAAAGCAAGGGCTGAACTGCAGTGCCGACTACAGGAGTTATAGAGTTTTTATTTGCAAAAACTACAAAGTTAGTTACAAAGCCTTGTTTACACAATTTGTCCCCAACACAGTACAGTATCAGTATAGTGACTGCCTTCCTACCTATGTGTTCTAGGAACAGAGAGCACAGCGTGACCCGCCTGGCCGAAGCGCCAGATATGCAGCCCAGCACAGCTGGCACTACTGGTTGCCTGCCCACTACCCACTTTCACCTCTTTCCTACCCAAAGAACCCTGACTCCTCAGGCCAGCAATGGTGGGCAGCTAAAAACACTGTTTGCTTTCTGCTTCCCTTGCAGTCAGGGGTGGGTGGCGGGTGTGCCACAGAAACAGAAGTGGGAGCTGTTGGGTGGGGCTTCTGGGGAAGCTGCTTAAAATAGGCAGAGGCCTCGCCCTCTGTCTGTCCCCTTCCTTCCTCCAGGACTCGGGGATGCCCGAGTGGAGCAGCCTCCTCGTGACCATGTGCTGAGGAGCACACAGCGCCGCTGAGAGAAGAGGGCGGAGCATCGGAACCACCAAGCCAGTAGCCCTGCCTCTGGACATTTCATTAAGTACAAAAGCAGAACCCCTAACCTAGCCCATTTGGCTCAATGGACAGAGCGTCGCGATGCCTGCGGACTGAAGGGGCCCGGGTTCGATTTCCGTCAAGGGCACGTGTCCAGGTTGTGGACTCCATTCCAGTGTGGGGCGTGTAGGAGGCAGCCTACAATGATTCTCTCTCATCATTGATATTTCTGTCTCTCTTCCCTCTCCCTTCCTCTCTGAAATCAATAAAAATATTTTTTTTTAAAAAATAAAAACACAGCTTAAAAAAACACACAGAACCCCGATTTTTTTTTTCAAATTATAAGAGAAAGTTTATTTAGAAAGTTACAGAGGTAGAAATGAGCCAGTAGGGCTGCCTAGGCTCAGGAAACAAGCTGTAGAAGCAAAAGAAGGGACTTTGGAGCTTAGGAGAGAGAAAAGCAAAAGCAATGCCCCTCCAGGGAAGAAGAGGAGGACGGGAAAGGCCTTAAAGGGAGAGCCCTCATTTTTTTAATCAACATAATCAGACATAATCTATCACAATCAAATCCAGATCTTTTTTGAAAAAGTAGACAATTGGAAGGAATTACCTGAATAATTTTAAGGGGAATGAAATCTCAACCCACCCACTGTGATATTTCTAGGAAGTCCAGATCTTGTTCTCTCAACTGTCCACAGTCCACAGCGCCCTTCCCTGATGGGTCGACTTGTAGGTCTCAGCTCATCCTTAAATCTCAGCTCCAGCATCACCTCTGTGATCAGGTCTTCCCTTGGATAGTGGGTCAGGTAGACCTCGGGCATCATCTAAGTCTTGCAGCTCATATTCCTGCCTGTGAAAGGAAGGGTGATGGGTTCTGAAGAGGACTGATGAGATGATGACTATGCAGTGGCCAGCACTGGACCAGGCACACAGTGGACACTGGACAAATTGATCTTGCCTTTGTTGACACCTCTTCCCCCTCAGGCAATGAGAGAATCTTCCATTCCACAGGCTTCCACAGGTCTCAGATATGTCACCATTGTCCACAATACACAAACACATTCTAGCATTTATCCCCATGACTTGCTTGCCCAGTATGTGCAAGGGTGTTTTGTTTGACCAACTAGACAAGTGGTTCTCAACCTGTGGGTCGCGACCCCTTTGGGGGTCGAACGACCCTTTCACAGGGGTCACCTAAATACATCCTGCATATCAGATATTTACATTACGATTCATAACAGTAGCAAAATTACAGTTATGAAGTAGCAATGAAAATAATTTTATGGTTGGGGTCACCACAACATGAGGAACTGTATTGAAGGGTCACGGCATTAGGAAGGTTGAGAACCACTGCTCTAGACTAATCTTCTTGAGGATAAAACAACAACAACAACAAACAGTTAAACAGACATGATCAACATACAACAGAATCTCAGGTACTGGCAAGTGCTTTAAAGAAAGACAAAGCAAGAGAGAGCCAGGGTCCTGGTGGCGGCTGAGGGCTGAGGGCTGAGGAGGAGGCCGCTCTTTATTTCAGGTGGTCTGGGAAGGCATCTCAGAGAATCTGACCTCTGAGGAGAGGGCTGAGTAATGGTCAAGCAATGTCATTTCTGAAGGTGGTGAGGCCTAGAGACTGAGCCCAGCTCAGAGTGGGGGGCAAGGAGGGCAAAAAGGCAGGTGGGGCCAGGAGGTGGGTTTATTTGAATAATAATGGACTGGACAACTGGGGATTTTGAACAAGGGAATGGCACTTAAACACTGAACAATCACTCTAGCTATTAGTGGGGCAGAGTGGGCAGGAGGAGTCCATGTGGAAGTCACCAGAGTGTCCAGGTGGTGGTGATGAGCATGGCCAGGAGAGATGGGGTGGGGGCTAGGGACCTGGGAGGTGCATGGAGGGGATGCATCTGGGAAGGGAAGAAGGCACTGTCATGCCTGAGCAATCATCGTGCCTGGTACTGGGACTTGGAGGACCAGATGGGGGGATACTGGAATTCCTTTCTGTCTCAGCCGTGGGCAAACTATGGCCCGGCCTGGATCCGGCCCGTTTGAAATGAATAAAACTAAAACTAAAAAAAAAAAAAAAAAAAAAAAAAAGACCGTACCCTTTTATGTAATGATGTTTACTTTGAATTTATATTAGTTCACACAAACACGCCATCCATGCTTTTGTTCCGGCCCTCCGGTCCAGTTTAAGAACCCATTGTGGCCCTCCAGTCAAAAAGTTTGCCCACCCCTGGCTAGCTTATTTTTGGTGGTGCTAGATGTGAGTTTATATAGTTTTCACCAAGTTTGGAAAAAATTTGGCCATTGTTTCTTCAAATACAGTCAAGCCTTGGTTCTTGAACATCTCCCATCTCGAACAATTTGTTTCTTAACCAAGTTGTTCACAAAAAAAAATTTAACCAAATATCAACCAAAACTTCAGTTTTCGACCTGACAATCCTTTCATGCTGATACCTCAGCATGACAAAAAGCATTTCTGAGGCAATAAGCGAAGGACAGAAGGCTTTTGCTGCTGGCAAAATCGATGATCAGCACCATTTTAATCATAAAGAGGCCATCAAGCGTGCTAATGTTGCTAAGGGTGTGAACATGGTCACAAAACAATAGTCACAGGCAATTGAATTGGTAGAAAAATTGTTGATTGAATAAATGAAAAGCAGTTAGCTGGTGCTAGCATTTCCCAGGCAGTGATATATGAAAAATTTATTTAAGGCTAGTAGAGGGTGGTTTGATAAATTTAAGAAAAGAAGTGTTTATAAATTAAACAGTACATTAGACATGTACTGTATATAAGTAATTCAATTTGCATTATTTCTAATGGGGAAAAATGATTCGGTTTTTGAACAAATCGCTTCTGGAACAGCCTTCCGGAACGAATTAAGTTTGAGAAATGAGGTGCCACTGTACTTTTCCTGCCTCCCCCCAAGCCCTATCATTTCCTCCAGGGACTCCACTTGAAGTTGTTCCACAGCTTGCTACTTCTGTTTTTTAAAACAATTCATATTCCTCAGAACCAAGGTGGCAGCGTAGGTAAACGCCTGTACTCGCCACCTCCCACAACCACATCAAAATTACAACTAAAATACAGAACAACCATCATTCAGAACCACCTAAAAGCTGGCTGAGTGGAAGTCCTACAACTAGGAAAGTAAAGGAGAAAGCACATAGAGACTGGTAGGAGGGGTGGAAGTGCAGAACCGGCTGGTCCGACATCCACAGGTGTGATTTTTTAACTGGGAGGGAGATCACCTGTGAAGGCTGCCCGTGAGGAGCAAGGGGTACCAGCCCCACACCAGACCCCAGCCCAGGGTCCCAAAGCTGGGAAGAGACATCCTCCAACTATAGGCTGTAAAACCCAGCAGGGATTGTGGTTGAGTGACCTGGAGGTTGCTAGAGATCCAGGTGTTCCTTTTAAAGGGCCAGTGCACTTGGACTCAATACCTTTGAGCTCCAGCACCAGGTAGCTCTGGGGGACCCAGACACATATGGGGAGGAACTGGACTGTCTGAAATCAGGGCAAGAACCCAGGGGCTGCTTCCTCCCAGACAGGTGCATTGTTCCTGTGCTGGGACCACCCCTGTCGCAGGGCTGACTGGCAGCCATAGCCAAATCTCAATTAGCCTGGAGCACACTGTTAGCTCCACCCTGGGGATTCCCTGAGGTCCCGCCCCATCCAATTTGCAGCCACACCCAAGGTGTTTGCAGCAGCTTTTCTATATGAATGGCCTGTCCTGGCTCAGGCTTTAGACTTTGCTAAAACCTCTCAAACAAGCTGCAGCTGATGATAGCGTGCCCCAAACCTATCAATAAAAGGCCCAAGACTCAGCACTAGCACCAGCCTACTTTTCTTCACAGCTGGGCATTGCCTCCTGCACAGCAGCTCTCCCACTGTAGTTGCAGCTGGTCCTCACAGCCAATTGGCCTGGAGGTCAACTCCTCCAAGAGACACCAACAGCAATCAAGGCTCAACTATAAGACTGTGCACAGCTCACACTGGGGTGTACCTAGAGTTCCCAGCTCAAGTGACTAGGGAGGTTGAGCTACTGGGTCCTATGGGACACCTACTACACAAGGTCACTCTACCCATTCCAAGAGATATAGTAGCTCTACTTAATACATAGAAACAAAAACAGGGAAGCAGCTAAACTGCAGAGACAAAGAAACATGTCACAAATGAAAAAAATGGAACTCTCTACTGGATAGAGAGTTCAAAACCATGGTTATAAGGTTACTCAAAGATCTTCATGAGAGCTTCAAGGGACTTAATGAGACTTTCAAGAAAGAACCAGTCAGAAATTAAGCATACATTAATTGAAATAAAGAACAATTTATAGGGATTCAACAGTAGAGTAGAGGATTCTGAGAATCAAGTCAATGATTTGGAATATGAGGAAACAAAAAACACCCAATCAGAAGAGCAAAAAGAAAAAAGAATCCAAAAATATGAAGAAAGTGCAAGGAGTTCCTGGGACAACTTCAAGTGTACCAATATACACATTATGGGGGTGCGAGAAGGAGATGAGAGAAAGAAATTGAAAACCTATTTGAAGAAATAATGACAGAAAACTTCCCCTACCTGGTGAAAGAAATGTACTTACAAGTCCAGGAAGCACAGAGAGTCCCAAACAAGAGGAACCCAAAGAGGCTCATACCAAGACACATCATAATTAAAATGCAAAGGGTTAAAGACAAAGAGAGAATCTTAAAAGCAGCAAGAAAAAAGCAGTTAGTTACCTACAAGGAAGCGCACATAGGACTGTCAGCTGATTTCTCCACAGAAACTTTGCAGGCCATAAGGGAGTGGCAAGAAATATTCAAAGTGATGAATAGTAAGGACCTACAACCAAGATTAACCAACAAAGCTCTCATTTAGAATTGAGGATCAGATAAAGAGCTTCACAAACATGAAAAAGCTAAAGTGGTTCATCACCATCAAACCAGTATTATATGAAATGTTGAAGGGTATTATTGAAGAAGAAGAAATAAAAAATCTGAACAATAAAATGGCAATAACTACATATCTATCAACAATCGAATCTAAAAATCAAAATAAACGAACAAGAAATCTAATGAAAAAATAAACTGGCGAATAAAACAGAATCAGAGGCATGGAAGCATGGAACAGACTGAGGAATGTCAGAGGGAAAGGTGGAAGGGGCCAGGAATAGATTAACCAAAGATCTTACCTATGGACACAGGCAGTAGGGAGGTGAAGGCATGGGGTGGGGTGGGAACCAGGTAGAAGGGTTAATGGCGGGGGGGGGGGGGGGGGGGAAGAGGGACATCTGTAATACTCTCAACAATAAAGATTTTAAAACATCTTTATTCCTCTGTTTCATTTTGTATAGTTTCTATTGTTTGCCTTCAAGTTCACAAGGCTTTCCTTCTCAATGTCTAGCTACGGTTCATCCCATCCAGTATATTTTTCATGACATTGTAGTTTTCATCTCTAGAAATTCAATTTGAACCTTTTTTTATATCTTCCATGCCCCTACCTTTTTGCAGTATAGAATACATTTAAGAATCCTCTTAGTAACCTGAGATGGGGTTCCCCCAGCGAGCCACTGTGTCCTGGCAGGAACAGGCAGGTGGAAGGGACAGAGCAGGGCTGCTGGAGCTCAGAGACCCACAAATGGAGTGGCAAAGACAGACCTTCAGAGCCACATCTGTGCATCAGGAGTTGACTGCAGCATTTCAAGCCAGTGCCAAATTATGAAGAGTCAGGAACAGTTTTTACCTCCTGCAAAGAAGTCACCACCTTAGTGTTTCTGTGACAGATGACAAGGCAACCTGAACCTGGTGGTTGGTGCTACTAAATCTGTGAAACATGAAAACTCTGCCTCTTCTGCCTCCTCCAGGGTTGCTGGGGGGATCAAACTCACTCAAGATTGAGAATGTGCTTTGTCAACAGTAAAGAATTAAAACTGCAGTGGTGGAATTCTTGATGCCATCTAATTCATATCTGAGTTATATGTGATTTGGGGATCGTCCTAAAGTCAGTGCCAAAGGAAAGATCACATATGTCAAATTAGCTTTGATGGTCCCTTAGCTGGGGAGTATGGAATGCAGCATGCACATGGTTCTGTATAAATCAAGCTATAGGAATGAGTATAGATACTCAATCTATAAAGCATTGCATAGCATCAATAAAGGGTTCATAGGCCATATTATATAAAAAACTCATGCTGAAGACTAAACATCAGAATTATACTCAGCTCTCCAAACTCTTCACTCCTAATAGGCATGCAGGAATCAACAGAGGGAATAGCGGATTGCTGGAGGCTAAGACCAACAAGTAGTTAGCATAATTATGTGAGAAGGCTAATGGACTTTGATATTCAGCAAGGGCTGAAAATCAGCATTGTATTACCCTGCTGTTGGCTGAATGGCTGAAGGCAATCCCCTAACCTGATAATCCTTTATTGTTTACCAAACCTTACCATTGATATGTCTGTTTGCTTTGCTAAAGGGCAAATGTGTATTCTAGTAAATAAAAAGCTAATAGGTCAGGGCATTCAGGGGAATCTCTCCGCTAGAGAGTAAGGTCTCTGCCTGGCTCCCCCCCATGCCTACTAAATTTATATTTATTGTCTAGTATATCCATTTGCGCATCAGCCCCTTCTCCAGAACTTGAACCTCAGCTGTGCCTGTAGCGACTTCACAGCAGATTCACTGTTCTGCCTTACCCCTCCCTCCTTCTCTGGGATGATGAAGGATAGCAAAATTATCATAAATCTAAATACGATGCTACTTCATTCTAAGTACATGAGTTTCTTTATCTGGGGTCCCTTAAATCCTGCTGTGGGCTGCATGACTGAATGCCAAATGGGCACGCGCGCACACGCACACACATGCACGCACACACATTCATCCCTGGCCCCATCACTGAGAATGAAGTCAACATGGGTGTATGCATTTATTTGGAAAGTAATCTTCTACTTATTCCTAAGCAAATATCTGGTTTTAATGCTAAGGTTGCTGGGTAATTTTCCAGACTGGGCAGCTAAACAAATAACGGAAAGCATATATAATTGAATACCAGAGTCATGGTTTCTCTATGCTTTTCACACATTTGAGCGAGATGGTTTTGTTCTTTGGTCTGAAGTATTTCAAGTTCTTCCTTAAACTTTCCTAGTATGTTTCAGCCAGGATGTTCCTCTACAGCCCATTTGTTTTCCTTCCCATCAAATGAATGATGTAAAATACAGAAACAGCAAAACTGGTGGCAAATCCCCACTGCCCACTGTCAGGGGAAAGAGTAAGGATACCTTTTCCTTTCTGTGCACATAAGCACCATGGAGAGTGGGGTCGAGAACACACCACCCACCAAGGGAGTGCTGATAGGACTTGCAAAAGAAGTGACTATGAAATTCTCCTCGCCCCTGCAAAATAACTCCTCCCACCCGCAGCCCTCTGCCTGGCTAGTGCGTGCATGGTATCACCATCTGCAGAGACACCGCCACACACTCCACAGGAAACAGGAACCTGCCTTCTTCCCCTGTGAGTCTGGCTAGCTCGCTGCTCATCGTCCGTGAAAGCCCAGCCCAGGGGGAGACAGGTCCTCGGGTGACTGTGAGGTTGGATGAGCTGGGGAGCACAGAGAAGAAGAACCAAGTCTCCTTGGAGTGACGGAGATCAGGGCTGGTGTTGCAAGGAAAGACAGCTGATCTGAGCATTGAAGACCAAAGTTTATCAGCCATATCTTTTGTATACGGTGCTGTGACGCTGTGGCATCTGGGGCCTCGTAGGGCTAGAGAAATGGCCCTTCCAGGCCAGCCCATTCCTAGAGAGAGTAAGGGTCTCCCCCAGAGCCCACACCCACACCTCCTTTATATGTGCTATTTCTTTATCTACCTGTCCTAGTCGTCCCAGTGCCAGGTACGACCCAGAGAGGGACAGTCCCTGTGCCACGGAGCCAGCTGAAATGATCCCAACTGGCTAATGCTAAGCCTCCTCAGCCTGCCTCGCCTGCTCCTTCCTGCAGAAACCACAGTGAAGGCTCTTGCCCACGTTACCCCGACGCCAGTGCTCCCCTGTGTGCGCTCCACCGCCTGTGGTGTGGTGTGTCCCCTCCTCTTGGAAACTGCGAGTGACAAACTATCTTTCAATGGCAGTTGTCTGTGGGCCTTGTCATACCTGAATAATAATAATAAAAACGACAAGTGGAAATACAGGACCATCTGCCAGCCTGAGTTACCATCACAGTCTACCTATTTGGCAATGACCTTAAAATCCATTTGCTTAACAAACTTTGATGAAGCACCTACTGTGTTGGAAATGATACAGTGAACAGGACAAACGCACCTGGCCCGCCCTCAGGGGCTTATGTACTATTGAGGGAAGTTGTTGTGCCAAACAACTGATATGCTAGCTCCACCTGCAGATCTCCAGCCAGACAATGATCTAAAGCCTCCGGGACCCCGCTGCCTTTCCCCAGCGCCACTTTGGGGCCAGAGCGAGTAAGTAGCTGTGTATGCTTGCTCCTACTACTACATGGAGAAAACATATGGTCATCGAGCCCAGGAGTCTGAATGGAAAGAACCAAATGCCAAGTTCCAGCTTTGTGAACTGGAAACTATCCAAAATATTATCTAAGAGAAGAAGGGATAAGTAAGTAGCTGTGTGCGCACGTGTGTAGGTATGTGCGCACACATGTGTGCACGTCTGTGCACATGCATATCCACATGTGTGTGCATGTGTGTTTGCGTGTACAGTGGAACACCACAGCAATAATAAAAAGATGGACTATTGGTACACACAACAGCATGAATGAACCTCAGAGAAGTTATGCCAATGGGAGAAACTAGTCATAAATAATATAGACCACTGATTTATGTAATTTAGGCAAAACTAGCCCCTGGTGAAAGAAGTTAGAGTAGTCTCTTGTGTGGGGGGCCGGGAGGGGTCCGGGGGGAGGAAACGTTCCGGATCTTGGTCTCAGTGGGCTTCTGTGGAGACACACGTGTGATTCACTGGGATAAAGTATAAGCCGGCCGTGTGCACTTCACGCACCTGCCATATGGATTCTATGAGCTGAGGGGACACAGCTATGTGAACTCCAGCCTGGTGACTTGAGTCTGAAGCCTTGGCTTCCTGTCTGTGAAGTGGAGACCCCGCCCCTTCCCTGCAACTCCTTAGGCTGCTGGACAGAAACCTCATCAGCAACACGGTGCTTTAAGATTTAAAAGAGTTGCTATCATTGTTACTCTTAAAGTGAATGCTCTTTGCTTTTTTGCAAAAAGTACCTACTTAAGCTTTCCAGGAGGTCCCATCCTCGGTGCAGGTTCAGATTTAGAGATTTCTCCCCTGTGATGCTTCCATGCAGTAAACATTAGCATATCATTGTCTAGAGCAGTGGTTCTCAGCCTTGGCTGCACATTAGAATCGCCTGGGAATCTTTTCAGAATCCTGATTTCTGGGAGGCCCAGGCGATTCTAATGTGCAGCCAAGGTTGAGAACCACTGGTCTAGAGTGTCCCTCTTTCTGGATTGGCCGCAGCATGCCCTTTCATAGGGGCTGCGCCACGCACAGACTCCCCCTGGTCCATCCGGGATGAGAATGATCGTGCCCCAGGGGGTGGACCAGCCTAGCATTCGCTACAAAATGCCTTCCTCCCCTTCAGCCTCCAGAGGCAAGAATGCTCCATGGAAAACAAATTGGCCAGACCCCAGTGCCAGCACCCGGGTCCGCCTCTCTTTTCAAACTAAACTGAGGAGTGTGGAAGCGGGCCATCCTCTTTCGCCCCCTGTCGCTGCTCCCTGCCTCTGCTCCCTCAGCCTGAAGAGCTTCTCTTCCCTTTTCCGCCGGGCAGGGCTGTGGCAACACCTCCCCCTCGGGCTCTGTGTCCTGTTGGGGTCAGGCACTGGCTGCACCTGCTCAACGCCAGCCTCCCCTGGGGGTGCACCTGCACAGCCACACCCCCCAGATCCAAGCTCAACCAAGCCCCCAGCACACTCCCTGTGCCGGCAGCATTTTCCCACGGCCTCTGGGAGTCTTCAGGGCCCTGCGTCTGCCTTTGGGAGGAGGAAAGCCAGAGGGACCAGCAGCCTCACTCCACAGAGTGGGTGGCCGGAGGGTCCTGCTGTGGCTGGAACAGGAGACAGACATGTAAGTGTGCTGCTTAAAATCAGGGGGTGGGAGGTACAGGAGAGACTTGGAGAGAAATGCTCAGCTCTCTGAGGAGTGAAGGCCAGTCACGTCCCTGAGAGAGAGGTGGAATGAGCACATTGTTTGATTGCGGAGGTCACTACAGGAGAACCGTCTAGAAAAGGTTAGAGGATGCCTCTGGGGATGGCGCAGGGTACGCTTCTCTCTGTAAACGTCTTTCTAGCCTTTACCCTTCAACCTGTGTATGTGTTACTTTAATTTTTAAATGAACATACAAATTAGTGATGACAAGATAAGGAAATCCAAGCACCTGGTGCCTCTGAGCTCCTGAGCTTGCGCTCCCACATTCAGCAGACAGATCCCTCTTCTGCAGCCCACCCATATTCCCTTCCTCCTTCCCTCCCTCCCTTCCTTCCTTCTTTCCTTCCTCCCTCCCTTCCTTCCTTCCTTCCTTCCTTCCTTCCTTCCTTCCTTCCTTCCTTCCTTCCTTCCTTCCCAAATGCCGGAAGGCCCAGGAGAAACACCCGTCACAGTGTGCACAGCCCCCTGTAGGAAGAGACGCTGCACAAGGAACTGACTAAAAGGTTCCAGGGGAGAATGTAACGGAGATAATGTGCACCTTCGAGGCCCACGCCATTATGATCCTTTCCAGGTTAAACATTTCTTCTGCTCCCCGTTGCTTCTGGACAAAATGCAAAGCACGTTGTATGCATGTAACACCTCCTTCAATATGTCTTACCCCGACCCTGGTGCCCTATGTGCCCTGGCACCTCCCATGCCCTACCCTGCCCACACCTAAGTGTCTCTGTTGCAGGCCCCTTACTTGGGCCTTGCCATGGCTGTCTACTCTTCCCAGAATGCCCTCTGCAACCACAGCTGCCTTGCTCTACAGACCCTCCCACTGTCACCTCTGGAGCCTCCCGTGTCCTCACTGTGGGACCTCCCAGGATTCGGGGCCACTCGCTCCTGCAAGGACGAGCCCTTACTCAGCTCTGCCCCTCTGGGGTCCTGACGCAGGGACAAGGCGCCTAGCAAGGGCCAGAAATGGCCCCTCCCCCAGCGAGGAACTTCCTCTCTCACATGTAGCCACAGCAGGTCCTCTCAGCTCCTACCCTGGGCCCCACCATGTCTCCTAAGCCTGCTCCCCCCACCCAACAGCCCTTCAGAGACATGGGTTCCGGCCAGCCAGGCTTCCCTGTGCAGCCAGCCAGCCCCAGTTCTCCTGTGGGACAGTAAGGGGCCTGCACCTGGAGAACCCAGGTGTGGGCAGGGTAGGGCATGGGAGGTGCCAGGGCACGTAGGGCACCAGGGTCGGGGTAAGACATATTGAAGGAGGTGTTACATGGCATACAAAGTGCTTTGCATTTTGTCCTAGAAGCAACGGGGAGCAGAAGAAATGTTTAACCTGGAAAGGATCCTAATGGCGTGGGCCTCGAAGGTGTGGGAAGGCTGCAGCCTCAGGAGCAGAAGGGCCCAAACTCCTCTTCTACACACGGGACAGCACAACTGCCCAATGACATGGCACCCCAAGATTAGCTCCACGCACTGTTTGCAAAACAGGAGAGGAAGCAGCACAGGGGTGTGAACAACTACACACACACACACACACACGCACAGCAGGACAGTGCAGTACTCAGTGCATCCATGGCGGTCACAGGCCCCCTTCCTCCCAAGCAGCCTGTGAGGACAGGGACAGGACATGGCATTGTGACACAGGCCCAAGGGACACAGCAGGGTTTTGCCCAGAGGATGGAAGAAACACGGAAGGTCCACTGATGGCCGAGGCACCGGGCGTGCTGGGGGAGGTGGCAAGTGCGGCCACCGGCCACATCCAGCCCGAGCTGCTGCTTGTGCAGTTTGCAAGCCACACATGGCTTTTTATACGTTTTTAAGGGATTGTAAGAAAACAAAAACCAACAACAACACAAGGAAGATATGCAAGACTTGAGGCTGAAGGGGAGGAAGGCATTTTGTAGCGGTCTTGCAAAGCCTAAAGTACTTTCTTTCCAGCTCTTCAAGAGTTTGCTGTCTTCTTAGCAGATAAACACAGCTGGAGTCCAGCCCACCCCCATGCCCACTCCACTCCTTTTCGCTCTCCAAGTGGGTGGGGACCGAGTGAGGAGCGGAGGCTCAGCTCCAGCCTCCAGCCTCCAGCCTCCAGCCTCCAGCCCACAGCACGGCCACCTCTCCCCTGTTCTCCAGCCGGGATGTGTTGAAATCGGTGCTTCTGCACCTCTAGCCTCGGCGTGTTAGTTAGCCTTCCCTCACCCCACCCCTTTCATAAGGGGGTGACTGCAGCGGCTGGCCTGGCCTGGGGCTCCTCGGCAGGTCGGCTAGTCTCAGGGAGGAGTACTCACTGAGCACCTTGGCCCAGCACTTGTCACCTTCTATCTCATTTAACCTCCACACCCCTAAGAGGCTCAAGTAATTAGCTTTTGCCCGAGTCAGGGAAACTGATGCATGGAGGGGTGAAGTGACGTGTCCGTGGCGGCAGGTCACAAAAACATGGCACGTCCCATCCGACGCCCCCTTAGCTTCTCACAGGCTGTGCTGCCTCACAGGTGAGGGCCCCGTTGCTGGGAAAAGGGACGGTTTCCTTACGCTCCTCGATGTGCTAATAACAGGAAGAAATGAGCACAAAACCACCTGCTCTCAGCCTCCATTCACAAACACGGACTGAGCAGTCAGCTGAGACACAGGATGGGCTGTGACGCTGAGGCCTGAAGAGCTGCTGGTTACTCCTGACAGCGACAGCCACTCTGCGGCCCTGACCTCCCACACCATCACCTTCACTGGCCACATGGCTCCGGCGACCGGGCAAGTGCCTGCTCACAGACAGCTGTCAGTCCTGGGGAGAAGACAGTCAGAAAGAGGGGTGCAAAGTCCAGCGGGCCCCTTTCCTGGCTGTCTTCCACAATGGAGCCAGGAACCCCAACTTTCCTAGTCAGACTATCTGACATGGGGGGTGGTCTTGTCCTGTGATGGGCCAATGAGTGTTGCATTGAAGTGTGCTGAGAGGTTTCGGGAAACTTCCTCGCTATCTGGATGAGAGATGAATGCGTTTCGGCGACGATTCCTTCACCTTTTGCCTTGAATGAAGACTCAAGACTTGGGGTTGCAGGAGCCACTTTGCAGCCATGACAGTCCCCCCCGCCCCCCATGTCAGCGAACGGCTGTACCGATGCCAGTACTCACCTCCCGCCAGCTCACTGTGAGCAAACAGCCCTCGGAGACTGGGTTTGCAATCTAACAGATCAAACAAGCCAGGGAGTTATAAACCAGGAGAGCCCAGAAGCCGGAAACATTTGGAGAGGACAAGATTCCTCACAACTGGGAACGGACAGGACTGTGCGAGGTGTGGCAGCTGCTTGCTGCGGACTCCATCCGGAGCTTGGTAACAGCGCCCGGGCTGTGCTCAGGGGTCTGTGTCCCGTCCGGAGAGGAGCCCCCACGGGGACAAGACCATGAGAGCAGTGCCATTCCGACCAATACCATCCCAGACATCTAGGGCCAGCGTGGCTGCCTGACCCAGTTCTCTCCAATGAGACGGCAGGGGACTTTGCTGGAAGGTTCTGGGGAAATTTCCTCCCGTGATAAAAGGGAAATCCCTCTCCCTTCCTTCCTGCCTTGAGTGTGGTTGTGTGAATACACGGACTTGGGGCCTCAGTAGCAGCCTTGCGATCAAGAAGGAAAGCCCTGGCCCGAACCGGTTTGGCTCAGTGCATAGAGCATTGGCCTGCGGACTGAAGGGTCCCAGGTTCGATTCCGGTCAAGGGCATGTACCTTGGTTGTGGGCACATCCCCAGTAGGGAGTGTGCAGGAGGCAGCTGATCGATGTTTCTCTCTCATCGATGTTTCTAACTCTCTATCCCTCTCCCTTCCTCTCTGTAAAAAATCAATAACATATTTTTTTTTAAAAAAAGGAAAGGAAAGCCCTGGAGACCAGCAGAGAGCCGCTGTCCTCGGTGAGCTCCAAACTCCTTCAGGTGGAGCAACCGTTGTCACTTACCCCATCGCGGGATGCACTGCGGCTCAGGACGGGGTGCTGGGGCCCCATGTGCACATGCAGACACAGGAAGGAGAGGAGGCAGTTACGGAAAAGGACCCATCAGCAGCCGGTGCGCGGAGCGGGGAAAGGTGGGGTGTGTGGACCTGGGAAAGGTGGGGTGTGTGGACCCGGGAAAGGTGGGGTGTGTGGTGGGCGTTGGGAGGGCAGAGGCGGTGAGGGGGAACCAGGGCCCAGGCTGCTCTGTGGAGGCTGAGGAAGAGGGAAGAACACAACTGCAGCAGCTTCTGAGGATGTCGCTTCGGCCCCTCTCCGAGGCTGCGACCCAGAGGATCGCACTGAGTTCCCCGCCAGACCCGCGGGCCGGGGAGTCAGCCGGTCCTCACAGCCGCCCAGACCAGAGGAGCCCGCGTGTCCTGGGGGACGCTGTGGCCTGTCCGCACACGGGACTGTCCCAACCGCAGGAGGAGCTGCCGGTGCGCGGGGCGGCCTGCAGGAGAAGCCAGACCTCCGGCTGCTCGAGGGGACATTCGGGAAAACGCTCAGCCGGAGGGAAGAAGGCAGACGGGTCGGGGCTGAGGTTCTGAATAGCCACTGTGGTGGTCACATGACTGTGTGAGTTTAATACCCAGGACAGGAAAGCGGAGAGTTTGACTCCAGATGACGTGTATCCAAGATGCCTGACTTTTAGATAAGGGGGCACTGGGGTGGCGGCCTTCCTGAGGGCGGTGGCTGAGCCCTGGTGGCTGAGGCTGCTGTCATGGCTGAGAAGGGGCTGGGATGGGGGATGGGGCAGGGGGAGGAGGCTTGCTACTCCAGACAAGCCTGGTCCCTGGTGCTGGGAGGGACAGACCCTGGAGGTCCCCATTTCTTCGGGGTCACTGGGAGACAGCCTCAGCCAGGATGCGCATCCCGGCTCTGGGGGGGCGCTGAGCGGAGCCGGTTCCTTCACCACCGTCTCCGAGGACTTGGAGAGCGCCTGCCTGAGCAAGCTCCCTGGCCAGGCCAGGACCAGGGTCAAGAGAAGACCCCAAATTAGAAGGCGGGTCTCTGAGTCCTGCAGCCCTGTCCATCAGCATGTCTGTGGGAGCAAACTGCACACAGCACCCACTATTTGTCATGGGGGGAGGGCTCTTTGAAACTTGGCTTTATTCCTCCCCCAACTCTCTCCTCTCCTACAGACCAGGGACAAAGAATAACTTGGTCTCCCCAGAACAAAAGGCCAGAGCCCCTCCAGACATGGTTTCTTTATCCAGAATTTTCATCCTGTATTTTGTACCAGGAATCTGTAGGCCAAGCCCCCCACGGTGGAGCTTTCCCCAGCTTCCCAAAGGAATGCGGCTCCGAGAGCCTGCTCCCTGGGGGGGACTGTCCTGCCTGGGGCTGCTGTGTGCTCCCAGGGCCACCTGCCTCTTTATTGGTGAGCCAGCCGCATGTCTTGTGTCCCTAAGGCCAGGGGGCTCGAAGGTGCCTGAGTGAGGGCTGAATAAATGACGCCAGAGGAAATGAATTTAGATGGTCCTCTATTTAATTCAACGTTCTGCTCTGTGGTTGGGACCCAGTGCTTCCTGAAGTACCACTTCTCATTTGCCTGACGTTGACTTTACACACTGGGCCTCTTCACGACTCACAGTCCTGGGTGGCGGCCAGGAGATGCTGTCTGTTAGAATTCCCCTGGCGATGACTTCAGGGACACCCACCGGTGGTGCCGTGTGGGAGGTGACAGGCAGAAACCTTTCTGAGGCCCTTTAATTAAATTGAGATTTCTCTGCCGTCAGATTAGTTTGTGAACGCTGGTTGTCAACATTTTTAATTGCTGAAAAAATAATAATGCAGCTAGAACGGCTAAATCTCCTCTGAAACCTTTAAACATAGAAAGCAGCAAGACAAACATCTGGTAATTGAAAGGGCCGGCGGGGCACGTGGCCCCGCAGGCATCCGGCAGGGAGGATGACGGGCAGCCATGGCCGAGGCAGCGCCTGACCAGATAGGCGCAGGCCCGCGGACGCCCAGAAGGACCCGGGCCGCCCTCCTTGGCCTCCGAGTCACTTTCGGGCCGAGCAGCGGGCGACCCAAGGGCCAGGCGGGGTGGTGGGCGGCCCGCCTCCCGGTGACGCCCACGGCGGCAGGCCTTGCATGGGAGCCGAGTGGCTGGCTTCCCATCCATTAAGGGACCTCCATTTTGTATGGAACCATGTGCTCAGCGAAGGCTCCTTCCCCCTCGGAAGGAGCCTCTGCTAGCCACACCCACCATTTCTCTGGACTAACCAATGGTAATCAAGGGAAGTGCACGCCATCGCTATGACCACATCCTGTGTAATGGGTCACCAGCTCGCACCTAGCCAATCGGCGGGGGGCACAGCCCCCTCTCCCGCCCCTACTCCAACCCTCTATGAAACCCCTGGTTGGAGCAGACTGCTCTCTCTTTGCCACCTGCTGCTGCGTCAGTAAGGAAGGTAGAGGAGCTAAGCCCGGGCTTAAAATAAAAGACTCTTTGCTTTTGCATCGGATTGGATGGCTCCCTGGTGGCTTCTTGGGAATCTTGAAATCTGGGCATAACAGTAATAGAGGTTGTGCTCTGAGTGGGCAGTGGCCCAAACGTTCATGCATTAGTCAGAGTCTAGAAAAATAGTATTTCACTTTTCACAGAACTGGAGAGGAAATGTAAGGCAAGAAGCAGGTTTTTCCAAACTCAGTCCTTCAGAAATTCTCAAGGAGAGCCTTTTAAATAAGACATAAATTGCAATTCATTGAAAGATAGTTTAGATTATAAAAACAAAGCTCCTACTGTAAAAATATTACAACTCAGAGGTTCTCTGAAGATGCAGAGTCAACAAACACCAGAGCCCAGTTATGAGCTAGCCATTTATTTTAACTTAAAAATAGCACAGCTAATATGTGGGCACCTTGTGTTATGAAAATCCAAGTCATAAGTTACAACTCTAGACCCCCTTGACCATAAGGGCGCATGTCAACCCCTCCCCAGAGAAAACCACTGTGACCATTTTTAACATTCCTTCTTCCAAAACATTTGCAAATATAGTTTACTTTCTTTAACAGTGTTATTGAGTAAAATGAACATACAATATTTATTCATTCTTATTGATTGATGAGAGAGAGAGAGAAACACTGATTTGTTGTCCCACTTTTTTATGCATTCATCGGTTGATTCTTGTATGTGCCCTGTTTTGGGATTGAACCTGCAACCTTGGCGTATTGGGATCACACTGTAACCAACCGAGCTGCCTGGCCAGGGCTAACATACAACACTGAAGGTGTACACTTTGGTAAGTTCTGATGTGTAGACACCCATGCAACCAAACCACCATTAAACAGTGACCGTAGCCACTCCCAAAGTCTCCTCCAGGCCCTTCGGGCTGCCTCCACTGCCAGGCCACCGCACATCCGCTCTCTGTCACTACAGATGACTTTGCCTTTTGTAGAGTTTTTTATAAATGGAATCATACAGTCTGTTCTTAGTTTTTGGCCTGGCTTTTCCACTCAGCACCATTAGGCTGAGATTCATTCCTGCTGTTGCTAACTGTATCAATAGTTCACCATGTTATTGCTGCACAGCCTTCCACATTTGCACGTACTCCTATTTAGTTATCCATTTACCTGTTCCTGGGCTTTGGGTTTCCAGTTTTGGGCTATTCCAAATAGAGCTGCTAGGAACACTCGTGTATCAATCTCGGCAGGGCCATATACCTTCTTTATCTTAAATGCCTACGAGTGGAATGGCCAGACCAGGTGGTAGGCGTCTGTTTAACTTTTGAAGGTGTTGCCAAACTGTTTTCCAGCTGTTCCCCTTTGCATCCCCACCAGCAGAGTATGAGCGCTCCTGTTTCTTTGCATCCTCAGCAACTTTTGGTCCAGTCAATCTTTTTCATTTTGCCATTTTAAAAGGTGTCCAGTGATACCTTATTGTACTTTTCATTGCATTAGTGACCAATAATGCTTAGCATCTTTTCATGTGCTTGCTGGTCAACTCTGTATCTCTGGTGGTGTATCAAATATTTTGCATTTTTAAAAGCGTGGGCTCTTTTTCTTATTTCTTATTGTTACAAGTATATTTGAGAGACTTCCTATAGTCTGCATACAAGTCCTTCATCAGATACACGCTTTGCAAAGATTCCCTCTTACTTTGTGGTTGCCTTAATTTTCTTTTTCTTTTTTAAAAATAAATCTTTATTGCTCAGGTTATTACAGTTGTTCCCCCCTTCCCCCCCATAGCTCCCCTCCACCCAGTTCCCACCCCACCCTCTGCCCTTACCCTCCCACTGTCCTCATCCATAGGTGTACGCTTTTTGTCACCAGGTCAAAGGTCATACACATGGAAAATGTAGCTATTTCCATCCGCAACGTGTCCCTGTGTTCGAGCAGGTCTCTCACGACTTGTTCACGCTCTACTCAGAAAGGGTACGGAGCCACGTAATGGCTTTTTAAAATAATGTGTCCTCTTATGTTTAAAATGAGGATTTTGCTACCAAAAGTGAGGAGAAAGCAACACTACAGCTGCTCTCACCCCTCTCGCCCTTCGGGTGATAGTTGTGCATGGGGCTGTGAGCTGGTTCGCAGGCCATCGATGAAGCCGTCTGGGAGGCTCGCGCGGTTCCGCAGGCTTCCCAGGGGCCGTTGCAGACGTGCAGGGGCCATAGCAGCCTCACGCAGCCTCACAGGGGCTGTCGCAGCCTCGCAGGGGCCATCGCAGCCTCACGCAGCCTCGCAGGGGGTGCCGCATCCCACGTTGGGGGTGAAGGTGTGAGACAGAAGCTCCTCTCGCTGTCTCTCCTGCTGCTCCCTTGCGTATCGCCGATGCTGGAAGTTTCTGAGAGCAGTCTGCAGGTGCTGGACATCATACTTTAACTGGTCAACACGAAGTTTGGCATTCTGTCTTTTGTTGGGCGGCTTCTTGCTGGACAAAATCTCCAGGCGTTCTTGGTGGCTGAATATCTGGTATGCTTGCTTGGATTTCGTTTTCTACTAAGTGCACAGACTGCTTGTCTGCCGTCTCCCTGCATCCCACGTGAGACTGGATCTGGTGGACCTGCCTGTGCGTTTGCTGGTACAGCAGTTCCATGTTGCCGGCCCAGCTGGGTCTGGCTCCGGCTTCCTCTGAACCTGATTCTGCTTCTTGATTGTGTCCCTTACGGATGCGAGGAGTTGAAATCTGCAGTTTGTTGTTTGGGTTAGGCTGCAAAAACGCAGGTGGTTCCTTTTGTGCCACTGGCACAGCTTGGGTGGGGATGTAAATTGAGTAGGGCGGGGTCTCAGAGAATCACCAGGGCGGAGCAAACAGCAATGGCATCTCTGCGACTCCTTGCCTCTCCGCGACTCCGCATCTCCATGTCCCCGAGTGCCTGTGAGCAGCTCCGCGAGAAAGCCACCCTCACTCTCCGACCTGCTGCAAGACAGTCCCGCCTCTCCCCGTAGGGGTCTGGGACCTCAGAATCCCGCCCCAAACAAGCTCAGTGGATTTGAGAGCTTGTATCCCCTTTCAATTGAAAAAAACCATGCATCCAGTTGTAGCCCGCCTGGCGCGCGACTCCGTACCTCTGTTCTTGGCGCCTCTGCACCTCCTACTCAGTCTCAATGCGCTTCTTTCTTTCCTTCCAGTTGTAGAACTTCCACTGGGCCAGCTTTCCCATGGTTCTGAATGATAGCTGTTTTGTCTTATAGTTGGTAGTTTCAATGTTGTTGTGGGAGGCAGAACGCACAGGTCTATACCTTATGCCGCCATCTTGGTTCTCCTCTGCCTTAATTTTCTTAACAATGCCTTTTGAAGAGCCTATGTTTGTACTTTTGATGCTGTCCTGGTTATCAGCTTGTTCTTTTATGGAGGTACTTCTGGTGTCACATCTAACAAATCTCTGACTAGCCCAAGGCCACACATATTTTCTCTTAGAAATGTTATAGTTCAGATTTTACATTTAGATCTAGGATACAGTTTGAGTTTATTTTGTAGATAATGCAAGCTATGAATCCAAATTCATTTTTGTCCCATATAAACAGGTTTGAACTTGGCATTATGGGTCTTGGGAGAAAGACCATGGAGGTGAAATGCCTTCCATTTTTGAGACATTGTCAAAAATCCCCTCCAAGAAGAACTTTCCCACCAAATACAATATTCAGACTCATAATTTCTCTTAGTAATCTGTCTATGGCAGCCGTGGGCAAACTACGGCCCGTGGGCCGGATCCGGCCCGTTTGAAATGAATAAAACTAAAAAAAAAAGACCGTACCCTTTTATGTAATGATGTTTACTTTGAATTTATATCAGTTCACACAAACACTCCATCCATGCTTTTGTTCCGGCCCTCCGGTCCAGTTTAAGAACCCATTGTGGCCCTCGAGTCAAAAAGTTTGCCCACCCCTGGATGGTGTTTATAGAATGACTGGATGCCATGGTGCATTCATCAATAATGAGAAGTTGGGCCTTTTTAATAGTTTTAGCAACTTCACTCGTTATATTGAGTCTAGAAATTGAAGTTTCATTTAATGGAATCAGTAATTTATATTGGGAATGAAAGGTGCTTCCACTGAGAAGTAAATTTGCAGCAATTCCTATAGATGCTGTGGGTAAAACAGTACCACCACGACCTCTAATATCATGTATTAAAACTTTATACAGATATGCAGGTGAATAGGATTCCTAGCTGGCAGGCCCCTAGCAGCAAGCTGGCCACCTGTCAATTCCGTGAGGAATGGGGCTCCCTCCTCCTTCCTGTCAGGGTCCGGGGTGCAGGTGAATGGGGTTCCTGGCTGGCAGGCCACTGAGAGCAAGCTATCCAACAGCAGATTCTGTGAGGAATGGGGCTGCCTCCTCCCTACTGTCAGGGTCTGGTTTGAAGGCCAGCCATGCCCCCTGTTGGGCCAGACCCAGAGTTCTACCACGCTGTGGCCTCCGCCTCAGCAACCCAGGACTGACTGCTGCTGGGCGCTCCTGGCGCTGCGAGGGTGGGTTCTTCCCTCAGGCCTCGCGGGAAACAGCTCTGGCAAGGCAACCCAGGACTCAGTACTTCCACACTCTGCTCCGAGGGCGGGTTCCCGCCTGAAACCTCGCCCTCTGGGAAACAGCTGGGGGAGGGCGCAGCCATTTCCAAGACGACCCCTGCAGGGCTTCTGGACGTGATGTTATACCCAGGGTTTTTATATAAGTGGATAGATTATTTTCAGTGATTGCATGTTTTATTGGCTGGCTTGGAATGAAGGTTCACCACAGCTCCACTAGTAAATGGCCCCATTGTGATTACTTATAAATCAGTTTTATTGTAGTGCTGGGCTAATCAAACATCAGCTCATGTCTAAAAGCATGACTAAAAAGTAATGCACCATTGGGTAACAGGATTTGTGGGACTTGTGTCATGCCATTTTTATCTGTACATAATATTCAACCATCTCACATTGTAAAGAACAACTTAAAATAAGGTGCTAATCCTGGGCCACATTTACACAAACAAAAAGCACCAAAGGGGATGCTGTTCTTGATTTACTTGCACTGAAAATACATCAATGCTTGTAAATTTGGAACAAAGATCCTATGAGTAAATAGTCACTTTTAAGCTAGCCCCAAATTATTTGTAGCCCTTCGAATATCAAGAACTTGAGGCATGCACTCTGTCTACAAGACACTGTTTCTGGAACATTTTCCAGACATCTAGAGAAGAGCCTGAAATAGCAGCAGGCATAGAAGCACTCTCCATTTAAGAGAAAATAGGAATGTTATCTCTATTAACTATGACTATTGCTATTTTCATGGAATCTAGAGTGATTGACAGCACATGCTCTTTCTCAGATAATACTGGGAGGCTGGTTAGAGATATGACTAAGCTGATCAGCACAGTACTTTTGAGTTATGCAAATAGACAAAGCAATCTCTGAAGCAGCATTACTTTATCTCAAAGAGCATCAGCCAATGCTATAAAGTAGCAAAGCCCAGAAGTGGCAGAAATCGTTCACGTCCTAAGTGTGCTGTGCTAGAGGCCCTGTGAGCAGCACAGCCAGTGCAGTCTTCCCAGACCAAACATGTGGGGCATCTTCACTACACTTACGGACCAGCTGAGGCTCTATGATGCCATCATGGAGTCGAATGCTAAGAGGGCTTCAGGGTCCCTGATGGGGCCCTCTGTGCTGGGCAGCTCTACCTGGTTCCAAGCTCCACAGGCAGGTGGTTTCAGGAGGAGGAGGGCATGGTTCAAAGTCACTCAGAATGGGTGGGATTCCTTCCTCAGGCAAGAATCTTTCCTCTCTAGGTCTGGTGAGAGAAATAGGCAAGACAATGCATGTGCTCCCTGGGGTAGGAACTTCTGAATGCCCACTTGTGCTGAGCTGAATTTCGCAACCCGTAACTTCTTCCTATAGGTAGATTTCTATTCTCTGGGCAACAAAGAATTCCTCATCCATTTAAATACAGGAAGTCAGGAATCTTGTCAGCCTTATTTTCCTTGCCCATTCCTCTTAGAATTCTCCAACCCGGGTCCCCTGATACCCTTGGTCATTCTGAACCCACAGAGTCGGAATTGAGGAGAGCTTGACTAGCTGCCTGTTCAGCCAACAGCTCAGTCTGCCCATCAGGATAGTCTAACCACCAACTGCATCAGGATGTGCATGACTCTCAAGCTGAAGAAGTACAAGATAAGCGTTTGGGTTATTTTCACTTTTATTCAAATAAATACAGTAACTGTACACAGCCTAATGAACTCTCCCACCAGCTCTCCTTTGCGAGTGGGTGTAGATTTTAGAGGTGCCCTGGGGGTCACACCATCAGACACGCCGTGGTGCCACTTGCCCACATGAGACTGAATGAGAAGAGAACAGACATCTTTTTGGGTACAAAACATTTTAATAACATATCTTTGGATAAAATGCAATTGTCTTCTCTCCTAATTTCCTAAATCAGGCACTTGAAAATGAGAAATATCAGGAATGGACAACCCGGTTCATTAAAACTCGTTGGATTTGATTTCCTAAGAAAATGCAAACAGTGTGGGAGGAAATGGCATTTAGTGTTTGCCAGCAGAGTTAGTAAGACTGATAATGACTGAAATATTTTTAATGTGCTAGAGCTTGATTCACAAAGGCAGAAGTTAGAGAAATTTCATTTGTTGTTAATTAGCTTTTCCTGACATTCTGTCTTTATGATTAAGTAGTTTCTTTAGTTTGAAAATGGTTTGATTAATATCACCTTTATTGGGAAAAACTTGGATCCTCTCTGACCTGGCCTAGGTACCCCACCTGTTCATTTGAATATTAGTTATGGCTTCAATAGCTGATTGATAGTTTGGTTCTACAAGGAACCAGTTTAGGTTCTTATCTAAAGTCAGTAGGGCGAATATAACCTAAGTGGGTCAAATTCAATTTAAAAATCGTACTTGTTCTAGTCAAAAGGCAGTCAAAGGCAACTTGGTCTATAGAATGGCAGACTGGGAGGTATGGGCCAGATCTCACGCTATCACACCGTCAGCATGAACAGACATGGCACTGGGGAGGGCTGCAGTGCCTGGAGGCCGGCCTTTCTGTGGGGTCCTGCTTCAGAGCAGCTTCCCACCGTGCCCGCCACTGAGCCCAATTCCTCTGTAAAGATGCTATTTGACTCAGCAGCAGCCCAGGGGAGTGGGAATAAGGCTGATGTGTGAGAACCACTCCTGTCTCCTGTGACAGCAAAGATTGGCAACATTGTCGAGAAGCCTGAGCAAGTCTACTTTCTACAAGTAAAAAAAACCCAACCATCTCACAGTCATTCCTTTAACAATAAAACTAAACTACTCTGAAATAGAATATATTTTGAAACCCTTTGCCACATTTATAAAAAGAAAAAAACACACACAAAAGATTTCAACAATTGAAAAAAATCCTTTAAAAACATTGTATCAACAACCTTCTTATTAAGAAATAAGAAACACTTGGTATAAGACACTTGGTGACTTCCTTACATCATGCATCAGGGGATGGATACACACTGAGATTTTACTACTGACATCTACTTGGTAAAAATGGTAGGAGTTCTGTCAACAAGATAATTGTTTTGGAAAGAAGAGTTACAACTTTTTTCCAAAATGTCAAAAAGAATAAGGATGTAAACATACATTACTTAAAATAGTAATACAACAATATTAATTCAGTTAAATAAATAAAGCGGCACCAACTTTATGGCAATTTTTCAACATAAAAATGTAGCTCAACGATATCTTAAAATATAGAATTGCTCCAAACAGAAGCAGTCATTCTTAGCACAACCAAGAGCATGAAGCGAAGTGCTGGGAGATGAAGCAGCTCTGCACTTGACCTTGTTCCTCTATGAGCAGAAATGCTGCCTGGGTCTTCTGGTCTCAAATATTTGCAATGAAGGGAAAGTCAGCTGCACTAAACACCAGGCTTAGGGCTGTCTTTTGTCATTTTTCTTTTTTCTTCAAGTGTGTGCTTAAATATTTTCTTTAGGGTGTTGTAAACTATGGGTCCATTTTCAGAATCAAAATGAACCTGTGACAAAGAAAATTTATATTCAGGACACTGAAACAAGAATTTTAACCAGTCTATTTTGGGAGAAAAGAAATGGGATGGGGAAAAAGTAACACTTATTAGCAAAATTATATATAACATTTTTAAAATTAATTAACTTTTTAAAATCCTCACCCGAAGATATTTTCCAGTGATTTTTGGAGAGAGCGGGAGAGGGAAAGACAGAGAGAAATATCGATGTCAGAGAAACACATTGATTAGTTGCCTCCTGCATGCACCCCGACCAGGGCCCGGGCCAGGGAGGAGCCTGCAACCGAGGTATGTGCCCTTGACTGGAATTGAACCTGGAACCCTTTGGTCTGCAGGCCACACTCTACCCACCGAGCCAAACCGGTTAGGGCAAAATTATATATAAATTTAAAAGCATACATAATATGCCAGGCCAGCGTGGCTCAGCAGTTGAGCGGTGACCTATGAACCAGGAGGTCACAGTTCAATTCCCGGTCAGGGCACATGATTATGTTGTGGTCTCAATCCCCAGTGTGGGGCGTGCAGGAGGCAGCCAATCAATGATTCTCTCTCATCACTGATGTTTCTATCTCTTTCTCCCTCTCCCTTCCCCTCTGAAATCAATAAAAATATATATTTTAAAAGTACACACAATACATTTCTCACATTAATTTTAATTACATATTAGAATTGCTAATTACATCAATGACAAATTGATCAATGAAAACCCAAAGACTTAAATCTAGTGCCTGTATACGTAGTCTACTCATACACTGTCAGGAATCTGGTCGACACTGAATGTGCAGTGTGTTTTGGAACCAGAACCTGATCACTGATGATATAAGGGCAAGGTCTCCTCATGAAAACAACGTGCACTAGTTACCAGTGTTGCACTGGGGTGGCCTTCCACCTGCCAGCCATGCAGCCTCGGGTCATCCCTGGCCTCTCTATAAGAGGAGGCCACAATGCCCATCTCCTTAGGGTTTCGGTGAGTACTAAATATGAGATCCTGACATGGGTGTGACACACATAAAAACCTATGTAGCCGCTTCCTTGGTGGGAAGGCACCATGTACACATAAGCAAACTATCTGCCCAAGTTCACTGTACTGCAGGGTTAGGAGTGATGCAGGATGGACAACTAGAGCAATGACCATGCTTCCACCCCACCCCCAAAGACACATGTGACTCCTGTGACAGGATGAGATCCCTTGGCCAGTGACCCCCTCCTCCTGCTCCTGGGGGGAGGGAGGGCTATCCCCTTGTGAAGGGCTGGGAAGCGTCTGGGATTTCACTCTGCTCACATGCTGACATCTGCTGGCGTGGGGACCCTGGAAGGAGGCACTGGACTGCTGGGCCAGAGACCAACAACCTTGTAACTTGAACAACACAATCACATGTGGGTTCCTTTGCCCTCCAGGTCGCATGGGTGATGTGGAGGGCACAGGTGGACGCTGCACAAGCAGGGCATTTGCACCATAGCCGAGGATCTCAATGCAGGGCTGCAGCAAGCCTGCTGAGCGCTGCGTGAAGGGAGACACGGCCTTGTCTACATGGGAAGCCCAGGACGAGAGCTGTCACACACTGCTCCTATGATTGTGCACAGGGGGAGAGGCCCAAGGACTCTCTCCTAACTTTTTATGGACAGATTTGGAACAGCTGGTATATTTAACTCTTCACTAGTATCTCCCTCAAAGGCCAAAAGGAGTTGTGAAGAATTTTGGAGAGACCAATATTGAGTATCATTTTCAGTTAAATCAGACACTTATTTTTATCTTAACCATTCATTATATTGTCTATCATATTTACAGAAACTTACTAACAGTAATAACAGTCTCCACTGTTTACTTTGGTAAGCACCAAACCACAACCTTCCCTACACAGCAAGTAGCTTCTTGGTCTATGAAGGCCTATGAAAATGTAATAAAATATAGACATAAAGGATCATGTGACTGGGGTTTGTGCTGCTGACTCTGGAAACTTAGTGCCATAAAGCTCCAGATGAGGAACAAGAAAGCCTGCTGGAATAATATCACTTTGGAAAGAGTGGAGGCGGAGGAGACTGGTGAATTACCGATAATGACTGATATCATTAGTGTTTACCACAGGCACCACCATTGAAATGCTGGTTTCTTTGTTCAATGACTTTTCCATATCATAAGTGAGAAGCACCAAAAAATTGGCTGAATGGGTAAGGGAAACCTCTTCGCTTGGCAGGCACCTGACTCTTCTTCAGCCAGGAAAGATTGTGAGAAGCCAGAAGGACGTGCAGAGGAAGGAAGCGTTTTTTACTCTCTGCTTAGGATTTGCCAATAGGACACACTACCTAACCGTCAATGCTGAACACTGAATTCTCACTAGGTGATTTCTTGTTTAGACCCAAGGTAGAACTGGCTCAACAACAAAATTCTCTGACTCCTACAAGCACATCATTTAAAATATTTTCTCAATACCCAACTGTTTCTCTTTATAAAAGCTCTTTGTTTCAATGTTCTCCTACAAAAAAACCCACAGGTCAGCCTTTTCTAATATCACTGTTAGAAAACGGGTAATTTGAGCCAAAAGTCTGCAACTACTTTTAAGAAACGTCAAACACATTTCCCCGAAGAGGAGATGTGGCTAACAGTTTTATTTTAGAGGAGGCAGCTGACCTCTGGATTCTAACTTGCAAAGACCATGCTGCTGTGGTCTGAAGGAGGGAAAGCGCCACCCACCTTGGTGAAAGCTTGGATGGCGTGGGCCAGGACAGCTTCCTCCACATCCACGGGAACTGGCTGCAGGCTCACCAGGCAGTGCAACACGCAAAGAATAGTCTGGTGCTGGTCCTGTTTTTTGCAGAAATCGAAATCAAACAAGTTTTTTTGAAAAATTCCTCAAGAAATAAACTCAAAGCAAGTGGAGCTCCAGGAACTGGCATGTGACCGAGTGCTTATAACCTCCAACACTACACTCTCTACCAAGGGCTCTACCAGTGTTTACTGTTACGTGTCTGAATGCTTTCAGGAGCTGCTTAGTTATTACATGAAGCACAATTTCAAATGAAATGTTTTCCTTGAAGTGAACTGAAGAGATGATCCACTCTTATTGTTTCTGGACACAATGGCGTCAGTTGGGCTGTGTATGCTGACATGTAACGGCAACCAGGGACCTGCTTGCCCTGCTGCCTGCAGACACTGGAGGACGGCGGGGTGTCAGGAGAGACCGGGCAGCCCTCGGGAAGCCTGGGAGCTTAGGAGAAGGTCTCTGACAAAGCGTCCAGACTTGGTTCCTGGGGGTGCCCTTAGAGAAACAAAGGAGAAGCCCCACCCCTGCACAGTGAGCATCCCGTGCACATGGCCCTCAGAACCACTGGCTGCACCTGGACATCTGCTCAAGCTCACATGATCACAACAGTGACGCTGACAGAAGGAAACCCCTGACGTGATGCCAACGCCTACCCGTGGGCATGGAATGAGTGACGATGGGAGCACACGCTGTGCCAGAACCGTGAGCGTGAATCCTGCTCAGCCACAGGCTGTGTGCCTGGGGCAGTTATGTCACCTTCCCTTTTCAGTAAAACGGATCCTCGACCTTTCCGGGCCAGGGGGATGAACAAAGGTGAACACAGAATCTACAGCTCAGTAAGGGCCTGGCCCGCCACCACCCAAGAAGGGTAACTGCCTCAATCCTTCTCCAGGCTCATCTCTGTAATTTACCTGCTGAGAAACCAGCCTAAGAGGACTCCCAATGCAGGAAACATCTCATCTTAAAGCCGTGCATCACACCACTGTGTGTCTGCGTGTCTGCGTCCCCAGCAGTAGCGCAGATGTGGAAAGGAGAGACACAGCAGCACAGTAGGTAATGCAAGGCTGATTATGAGATAATAGTTTCCTAAAATAAAAACAAAGCCTATTTTTAAATAAAATGTAACATTTCTCTATGGTTAGAAGGATCTACAATGACAAGTCAGTCTCCTTCCCTCCCTCCCTAGACCTATTGTCTCGTAGTACGTTCCCTAAGGCAATCACCATCATTATCTATCGATTTCTTGTTTTTCCTTTTATAGTCTTCTACCTTTTATACATGGACTACATACATATGTACGTGACACACTTCCCTTTCACAGAAAATACAAATGAGTGCATGTTCCAACCTACCTCACAGCTCTTCACATTGTACACTTATGGTAAATGAGTAGAAACGAATACTTGAAAGTGAAAATGGTTAATTATAACATATCTGCACAGTGTTAGAGTATTACCTGTCCATCAAGTTAATATTTATGAAAATGTTACACTAAACATGGAAATATACGTATGTTATAATTTTGAGCAAAAAATGAAGCATAACGTTGTATATGAAATGATTTCTACCAAGTTAACATACGTGGTGATAAGTCTGAAAGACGTGAAAATGTTTAAAGTGGCTCTCCTGGGATTATGGGCATTTCTCTTTTTATTTTTGTATCTTCTAAATGTTTATATTGGGTATTTCTTGGAAAAACTTAAACACAGAAACTTAAATTAGACCCAGATATGTGATTCCATATGAATTCCCTTTTTACAATGGTTTTTTTAGTGTGTGAACTTACATAATTAACTGTATCACTTGGTCCAGCAGCTACCTTACCTTCTCTAATAGAAACAGTGCGTCTGCAGCATCTGCAATTCTGTCAGCCAACATGCTCACATCCGCTTGGGTTATCACAGGCTCCTTCAGCTGCTCCACCCACGACCACATCAAACTGCACAGGATGAAAGGATCCCTCTCACCACATATTCTTTCCCAAGCTCCATCTCGGGAATTTAGCTCTTTCTAAAAAGAAAGGAAGAAAAAAAGAGAAAGAGGGAGGAGAGATAAGGAAGAGAGAGGGGAGGGAGGGAGAGGAAGCAGGCTCCATCTGACATCTGATGAACCCAAGCTATCCAGGAGGCACATTGGGTTGAGATATTGAACCTCTCTAAGCCTGTTTCGCTCTATGAAGTGCATCCCTGCCCCATAGGTGTTGAGCAGTCTGAGGCCTCCTAAAGCTCCCAGTGCAGAGAATGGCTTAGTTATTAACCTAAGCTTTCTACTTCATTGAGAAACCACAGCAACAGCCCAGGAAGGGAGCCTGCCTTTCAGGGTCTTGGGGAACAAATCAGAAATATTTGCTGCAATGAAGTAGAAAGGTAGATTAAAATTACAAATAAAAGAACATTTGCAAATTAACCTGGGATAAGGAAAAGCTTCTGACTGAAACTTTAAAGTGTATTCCCAAAAATGCCTAAAAGTTGATAAATGTACTTCTTTCAAATTCTTTAGAATCCTATGTAGCATTTAACAAACAATAAGCACTGTACCCTGAAACCTGATAGGGTGCAAACAACTAGGAAGTCTTGCCACTGCTCCACATGCCTGGAGATGATTCAGGCAGGTGATTTTAAAACTTTGCCTCACAGAGAACAGAGGAAAGTGAGATAAGAATTTTAATTTCTGACAGGACATTTAATTTCAGATTTATGTTTTAGTAAATGAAATATGCTTGCAATAGTAATAAGCATAGTAACCGCTACCATTCATTCATTCACCCATTCTGTAATTGTAGAACACTTTCCTTATGATAGGAACTCTGATACATGACTTACCTCTGATTCTACAGCAACCCAATTCCCTCTACCGACAAATGTACTGGGGCTCAGGAAAGATAAAATAACTTGCCCAGGAGCCCAAATCGAGAAAAGGGCAAAACAGGCATTCCCACCAGGTCTACTCTACCCAGTCTGATGTTTCTTCATGCCACCAGGGTCCTCTGGCATAAATAAGTCAACTTGAGAAAACAGGCTGGGCAGAAACGACAAAACTCAAAGACCCTCTTATTAAATGACCGTTACATCAATATGTTTTCTGAAATCTTCAGTGGGATTAGGAAAGACATAAGAATGATGAAAAGTATTAAACACATGAGCTGTATCCTGCTCTGGGGCATCTGGGCCATGTGACTGCAAGCATGTCATGTGATCCCTGGGACCCATAGTTCCCCCATCTGTGATACTTAATTTATAAGGACTATATAGATTAACAAAGAACCTGTGAATAATATCATCTGCCTCAAAGTATTACTGTGAAATCAGGAGATAAAAGACATGAAAGGGCCTAGTATAGGGACAAGGCGCATTATGCCATTTAAATCATGTTCATTTTACTTTTTCTTTTAAATGATTTTTTATTTTTCATTATAGTTGATGTACAATGTTAGTTTCAAGTGTACAGCCCAGATTAGACCTTTATATAACTTACAAAGTGATCACCTTGATAAATCTAGTACCCATCATACACCACACAGTATTGACTATGTTCCCTATGCTGTACTTCCCTGTGACTACTTGTAACTACCAATTTTTACTTCTTAATCCCCTCACCTTTTCCACCCAGTCCCCCAAATCCCCTCTCCTCTGGCAAGCATCAATATTCCCCGTATCAGTGAATCTGTTTCTGTTCTGCCTGTTCTCCTTTTCTGATTTCACATACAAGTGAAATCGTCTGACATTTGTCTTTCTCTGTCTGGTTTATTTCACTCAGCACAACACCCTCTAGGTCAGCGGTTCTCAACCTGTGGGTCGCGACCCCTTTGGGGGTCGAATGACCCTTTCACAGGGGTCGCCTAAGACCATCGGAAAAACACATATATAATTACATATTGTTTTTGTGATTAATCACTATGCTTTAATTATGTTCAGTTGGTAACAATGAAATTGGGGGTCACCACAACATGAGGAACTGTATTAAAGGGTAGCAGCATTAGGAAGGTTGAGAACCACTGCTCTAGGTCCATCCATATTGTTGTTTTTTTAAAAAATATATTTTATTGATTTTTCACAGAGAAGAAGGAAGAGGGACAGAGAGTTAGAAACATCGATGAGAGAGATCAATCAGCTGCCTCCTGCACGCCCCCACTGGGGATGTGCCCACAACCAAGGTACATGCCCTTGACCGGAATCGAACCCGGGACCCTTGAGTCCGCAGGCCGACGCTCTATCCACTGAGCCAAACCGGTTCGGCAATCCATATTGTTATAGATGGTAAGATTTCATTCTTTTTTTATGGCTTAGTCATATTCATTGTACGTATTCACCACTTCTTCTTTATCCATTCATTTGTTGATGGACACTTATGTTGCTCCATATCTTGGCTACTTTAAATGCTGCTGCAATGAACCTATGGATGTATACGTCTTTTTGATTTAGTGCTTTGTGTTACTTTGGATAAATACTCAGAAGTGCAATTGCTGGGTTCTTCCTTGTCTCTTGTTATAACCTTTGTTTAAAGTCTATTTTGTCTGGTGTAAGTTTTGCTACCTCAGCTTTTTTTTCTTCCCCATTTCCATTTTCATGAACTATCTTTTCCACTCCTTTATATTCAGTCTGTGTCTGTCTTTCGATCTGAGGTGAGTCTCCTGTGGACAGCATATGTATGGGTCTTGTTTTGTTATCCATTCAGCCACCTGATGTCTTTTGATTGAAGCATTTAAACCATTTAAAGTAATGGACAGATATATATATTTCTTGCCATTTTATTATTCATATTTTTTATCTTCTTCTTAAAGGAGACCCTTTAACATTTCTTATAATACTGGTTTGTTGGTGATGAAATCCTTTAGTTTTTTTCTTGTATGGGAAGCTCTTTGTATCTGTCCTTCAATTCTAAATGATAGCTTTGCTGGGTGGAATAATCTTGGCTGCAAGGTCCTTGCTCTTCATCACTTTGAATATTTCATGCCAATCCCTTCTGGTCTATAAAGCTTCTGTTGAGAAATCAGCTGACAGTCTTACAGGAGCTCCCTTGTAAGTAACTAATTGCTTTTCTCTCTCTCTCTCTCTCTCTTTTTGACTACATAAAATATTTTTTATTTATGTCAAAAATGTACCTCTAACAGGCAAACTACAAACTGGGGAATTTACCTGCAAAACACATGACTAAGAGGAATCTATTTAAAATTCTTACAAATTAGTAAAAAACAAGACAAGCATCTCAATGGCAAAAGCCTCATAGACATAATCCACAAAATACAAAATTAATAAAGAAAATTTTAAACATACTAAGTTTTGCCTATCACAATGACAAAGAGAGAAGAGAGAACACAGCCAATGGTGGTATGTAAAATATAAAACACCAATTATAAACGTTTTGTTAGCAACATGACAATATATACCTTTTGACAGTACATACTTCTGAATGTTTTCTAAGAAAAATGAAAATGTATAAAGATTTAGTTAGATTACTGTGGCCAATAATAATAGGCTAAATAAATTATGGTAAATCCATTTAATGAAATACTGTGCACACATTAATGTTGCTGAAATATGACATGGAAAGACATTCACCATTTAAATTTTTAAAAAGTCTTCAATGGAGGCCACAAAACAGCATAAGCAGGGCAAAGAAGTTTTTTAAAATATAAAATGTGTACCAAGAAAGTCTAAGAGGATAGACATCAAAGTATGATGTTTTCATTTGTCTGCATTTCTACAATGTGCACAGATTACTTGTTTGTTTTTAAAAGAAGTTACTGAAACTTGAGTGCAGTAGAAAAATCCTAATTTCAAAGCATCACAGTTTGAACTGAATTGAATAATTTCAGGTTAAATGCACCTGTTCAAAATTCAAAGTTCACCATTCTGTTTGGAACAATTTTTGAGAACCAAATGGTCCTATAAGTAAGGAAACAGATGTAAAATGACAAGAGAGCAACTGACAAAATGACCATAAGCTTTGTTCCAATGGCTATTGCAGTATAATAAATAAAATGACAATTAACCCAAACCACCTTTATTTTAGTCTTTAATGTTCTTTTCCCCCCAAGTTAAACATGACTAACTTAAAAAATGGCATTTAAATGCCTCTTCAAAGCATTCCCCTTTAACGGGAAACGTGGCTTCACAAAATCTAGATAGTGAAAGGTTAAAAAAAATGATATTTTGTTGTCAGTATAAGACAAAACAGAATCTAACGTAAGAAATCCATTCATACTTCAGTTCCTTCTCCTCCAGGAACCAGCATTGTTATATTATTTCTATTCAGCAAAATCTGGCCTAATTTAGTGATCCTTCTTCATTCTGGTGTGATTTAAAACTCAGTGACATCTTCTAGTACCATATTGTCAAAGTCATCAAATCCTAGAAGTGTGCCAACAATTTCCTTATCACTCTTCATCGCGATTTGAATTCTTGATCCTATACACTTGTCCACAAGCTCTAGGCAGTGGTTCTCAACCTTCTGGCCCTTTAAATACAGTTCCTCATGTTGTGACCCAACCATAAAATTATTGCTACTTCGTAACTGTAATGTTGCTACTGTTATGAATCGTCATGTAAATATCTGATATGCAGGATGGTCTTAGGCGACCCCTGTGAAAGGATCGTTCGACCGCCAAAGGGGTCGTGACCCACAGGTTGAGAACCGCTGTGAGAGGCATCAGCTGCAACGGGTTAGTGGTAGCGTTAGCCGCCATGGCAACACTGGAAGTGCATCCTAATTGCTTTTCTCTTGCTGCTTTTAAGATTATCCGACATTTTATTTATTTTTGTTTTATAGCAGCTTTATTTATAATTGCAAAAACTTGGAAGCAACCAAGATGTCCTTCAGTAGGTGAATGCATAAATAAACTTTGGTATATCCAGTTAATGGAATATTATTTAGCACTTAAAAACTCATGAAAAGCTATGAAGGAACTTTAAATGCACATTACTAAGTGAAAGAAGCCAATCTAAAATGCCAACATACTATATTAACCCAACTATATGACATTCTGGAAAAGGCAAAACTATGGAGACAGTAAAAAGATGAATGGTTGCCAGAAGCAGTGGGGATAAGCAATGAATAGGTGGAGCATGGAATATGTTTAGGGCAGTGAGAATATTCGGTATAATACATAATGATGAATACATGTCATTATGTATCTGCTCAATGTACAATAAACACCAAGAGTGAATCATAATGTAAACTATGAACCCCGGGTGACCATATGTCCATGTACTATCATAATCCCACAAAATTCACAGTTTACACCATAATTCATCAATTGTAACAAAGGAACCACACTGGTGGGGGATGTTGATTATGGGGAAATTGTATTTGTGTTGGAGGAAGTGGGTATGTGGGAACACTTTATGTTCTGCTCAACTTTAGCTATTTTAAAAAAAGTTGTCTGAAGTCAGCACAAGTAATACTGAAAAGTTGCTGCTCAATGGTTGAATGTCAATCTATGAACCAGGTCAGGGCCCATGCCCCGGTTGTGGGATCAGAAGGCAGCTGATCAATGATTCTCTTTCAATCATTGATGTTTCTCTCTCTCTCTCTTTCTCTCTCTCTCCCTCTCTCCCTCCCTCCCTCCCTCCCTCACTGAAATATAGTCCAATAATGTTGAAATAATGAATGTACTGAAAACAAAAATGATAGAGCACTTTGATGACACCCAATAGAATAAATTTGATTGACTAAATAAAGCGATTGTCTTTTCACCCTCATTTTCAAATGCCTCTGCACCATGATATTACTGGCAGAGATGAGAGCAGGAAAGAGATAAAGAAGAAAATAAACCCGTGTGATGAAAGAAAAGGTATCATAGAAACGAGCGTTGTATATGAAGCAAAAGTAAAAAAAAATAAAAAGGCACATATCAAAAAAAGACATGAATAGAATATATTAACAAAAGTCAGAGTGAATCCAGAGTAACTTGACAACATAATGAAGAGGCATTCACATTTCCCCAATTAATAAATGGTTCTATTGCCCTAGCCAGCATGACTAAGTGGTTAGAGCATTGGCCTGTGCACCAAAGGGTCGCAGGTTCAATCCCCAGTCGAGGGCATGTACCTCGACTGCAGGTGATCCCCAGCTGGGTCAGGGTGCATACAGGAGGAACCAATCGATGTGTCTCTCTCACATTGATGTTTCTCTCTCTCTCCCCCTCACCTCCTTCCACTCTCTCTAAAAACACAATGGAAAAAATATCCTTGGGTGAGGATTAACAACAACAAAATGGTTCTATTAACTTTTTCTGATGGGAATCCTCACCCAAGGATATTTTTCCATTGAATTTAGAGAGCGTGGGAGGGGGAGAGAGAGAGAGAGGGAGAAACATTAATGTGAGAGAGCCACATCGATTGGTTGCCTCCCCGTATGTGCCTGACCAGGGCTGGGGATCGAGTCTGCAACCAAGGTATGTGTCCTTGACCAGAACTGAACCCGGGACCCTTCAGTCTGTGGGCTGATGCTCTATCCACTGAGCTAAACTGGATAGGGCTGATGATCTATATATTTTTTAAAATATATTTTTATTGATTTTTTACAAAGAGGAAGGGAGAGGGACAGAGAGCTAGAAACATCGATGGGAGAGAAACATCGATCAGCTGCCCCCTGCACACTCCCCGCTGGGTATGTGCCGGCAACCAAGGCACATGCCCTTGACCAGAATTGAACTTGGGACCCTTGAGTCCGCAGGCCGATGCTCTATCCACTGAGCCAAACCGGTTAGGGCTGATCTATATTTTTTAGAATCGAAAACTGTAATGAGGAAAAGCTGGATATAATAATTGAGAAAATGCTACGTAATTTTTTTCATATAAAAATGGCAGCTCAGTAAATGATCAAAAATACTTTTTAAGATGTTCTGTAGTTGTCAGGCACTGGAAACACCTTGTCCGCCAAGTGCAATTCTAAAAAGGGTAGTTAAGCCACAGGTGCAAATGCATCAGCTGAATGTATGACTACTTCTTATTATTTTCTTCTTAAATAGAAGGCAATCCAATGTGAACTTTTCACATTCCCCACAAACATGGACTCCATATTTCTTAGAAAGCACTGAGATAAGGCTCTATTTGATGTAGGGTTTTTCCTAAATGCTTATCTGGGTCTAAACCCAAAGCTGCTACTTTTATGATGATTGCCTGAATGTGTCATCGCTCAGAGCAAATTTTGGTTTCTCTACCAAAGGTAAGCTAAAGGCTGAAAATTAAGCCTTTACACACATTTTCTACTAAACATGCTGATAACCAGAAAGTACAGAACCTACTGACATTCCTTCCGCTTCTTTTTCCTGAAGTTTCAAAGCTCATGGAGATCTTCAGCCTCACCACCTTCACACTTGGTGCACACTCATCCTGTACCCACACTCCTTCCTCTTATGGTACGGCAACAGAGGGGGAAGAGCCATTGCTTCTTCATACAAATCAATGGCATGCGGACCCACTGTCTGATACATGTAGCTATCCAGTTCACCTGACCCCACTTGGTTTTCAGCTGGTCTTAGATTTGCTAAAACAACAATCTAATGCACAGCAGCAATGCATTGCATCGTATTGTAACAGCTGTCCTTCCCACCACCGATCAGAGCTACAACCCTCATGCTGGGCGCGGTGCACAGGCATAGTGGGCCTAACCTTCAGCATTTAAATTATGATGAGTCTTGGTGTGGGCCTATTTAGGTTCATCTTGGTTGGGACTCTCTGTACTTCCTGGACTTGTATGTCTATTCCCTCCACTAGGTTAGGGATGTTTTCCATCATTTTCTGAAACAGGTTTTTAAACCTTTGGTCTTTCTCATCTCCTTCCAGCACCCCCATGATGTGAATGTTGGTATACTTGAAGTTGTCCCAGAGGCTACTTATACTATCTTCACTATTTTGAATTCTTTTTGCTGTTTGATTGGGTATTTTCTGCTTCCTTATCTTCCAAATTGCTGATTTGATCCTCTGCTCATACTCTACTGATTACATGTAATGTATTCTTCATTTCTGACTGGTTCACATTTTCTCTCTCCATTTTTATGCTTATCTCTTTGTTGAAGTTCTCACTGAGATCACTGAGCATCCTTATAACCAGTGTTTTGAACTCTGCATCTGGTAGATAGCTTGTCTCCATTTTTGTTTAGTTCCTTTTTCTGGCATTTTGTTCTTTCACTTGGGATGGTTCCTAGTCTCCTCATTTTAACTGCTTCCCTGTGTTTGTTCCTATGTGTTAGGCAGAGCTGCTGTCTCCTACTCTTGGTGCAGTGGATTATGTAGCAGGTGTCCTAAAGAACCCAGTGGCACAGCCTCTCCGGTGTGTCCGTGTGAACTGTGTGCACTCTCCTGTTGTAATGTATTGCTATTGGTATGTCAATGGGAAAAACTTACTCACAGGCCATTTTGCCGTAAAGACTGGCCATGACCTCTATGGAGGATCTGCTGTGCAGGGGCTGACCCCATGGAGCAGTATTTGCTTCAGTGGGGCTCTGATGCCCACTGAGACCAACCACATTTTGAGTGTGGTTGAGTGTGTCACTTATGGAGGTGGTTGGGTGGTGCTTTGGCGTGTTCTGAAGCTGTCCACCAGGTGTGCTAGCTCTGGGGCCTCCAGAAGGTGCAGGGCAAGGTCAGCTGCTGCCTGTGCCCTGCCCAGGGCCGCCGGACATGAGCTACAAAGCGATCTGCAGATGGCTGCTACTTATGCTAGGCTTGAAGGTGATTGGGAGAGGCCAAGCTGCCTACCAACGCTGGCTGCCAATAGTGTCGTTAGGGGCCACTTAGCAAGAGGTACGGGGCATGCTGAGGCCAGATGCTGCTTGTTTGAGATTTTAGGAAACTGCAGCATGAGCCTAGACAGGCTGTTAGTATAGAAAAGCCACTGGAAACAGCTTGGGTGGGCCTGGAATTTGGGTGGAGCAGGGTCTCAGGGAATCACCAGGGAAGAGCAAACAGTGTTAGCCAGGTTGATGGAGACTCAGATATGATGTCCACTTGCAGGCTCTATGGGGGAGGGCTCAGCAAAGGAAATATGGTCTCTGACAGCATTTCTGTCTAGGGAAAAGCTGCCCCTCCAGCCCTTGCTCCCTGTAGTTCCTCCCTGTATGTTCCTGACACATTTCAAGCTGCTGTGAATCTAAGTCTATGCACAGGCCCTTTAAGTGGAATGCCTGGGACTCCAGGAGCCCTCCATCTCATTTAGTCACCATCTGTGCTGGATTAACAGCCAGAAGTTATGGGAACTCCTCCTCCTAGACTGGAATATAGGACTGGTGGAATGCGGTATGGGGCTGGGCCCCTTGCTCCTCAGGGGGAACCTCTGCAGTGGAGATATCCCTCCTTATTTAAAACTGTCACACTATGGGTATAGGACCAACCTGTTCTATTCTGAGTTCTGCCCCTGCTACCAGTCTTCACATGGCTTCTTCCTTATATCCTTAGTTATAGGAGTTCTGTTCAGCTAGGTTTCAGGTGGTTTTGAATGATGGTTTTTCTGTAGTTCAGTTGTAATTTTGATGTGGTTGTGGAAGAAGGCAATTACCTTCCGCCATCTTGACCGGAAGTCCTCTTAGTTTACTCTTTCCAGAATTCAATTAATTTGTTTTTATTACTGAAAGCCTTATAATAAACTCTAAAAAAGAAAAAAAGGCAAACCTATCCAAACAAAACAGTAGTATTTACCTCTAGAAAATGCTTTTATATATGTTACATGTTGAAACAATGTGGCCCATGTACCACACTGAGCAGCGTGGGCACAGAGGGGGCTGGCCCATGAGGGGCATGAGCTGTCACACTGAAAGCTAAAGGGTCTGCTGCTAGCTACCATGACATACAGCAATGCAGCAGCAAGACCTGGCCACTGGGTGGAAGGCTTGTTCAGGTATGAGTAGGGAATAAAGAACACGCTCCATGTTGGAAAAAAACCAACATTAACCCACCACATTTAACTACTGACTAAGCAAACCAATTCTGATGGTGAAAGTGTGTGAGGTGCTCTCCTCCCGTCACACAGTTATAAGCTGACGCGAGGTTCCATGTCTATTTTCCTTCCTCTGCAGCAGGAAGGTTCTGGCCCTCCTCAAAAGTATACACACCTTGCTTAACTAATGGCAGGATATAGAAGAGCCGCTATACAAACAACTTGTAGTTGATTATGGGCTAACAAGTCAAGATTTCACTAAGCCAGGCCTCCCTGGATCAGCCCCACATTGGGCAGTTGATCTGTTCTGATAACTAAGTTTATAAGACCTGCCTTTCCTCTAGATCAGCTGCTCATTCAGGGCAGAGAGTGTGGTTGATTTAAGACTGTCTTTCTAGTGAAAGTACTACTCAAAAAAGGGTTAAAATTTTAAATTTCAAGTAAAAGCCAAGAAAGGGACCCAAAAGACCTCACCTCAGAAACCCACGGCACACAGGTACTCTGTAGTTGCTTCCATTTGCTTTCCAGATCTGACAGGAGCCACTGGGGCAGGACCCGGGAGTCTGCAGAGGGAATGCTGAGCAAATGGCATCTGTCATGCTCCCTCCAGACCTCACTCAACACTTGTATGGATGACCTTTGTAAAAGAATCTGCTCTGATTTCATTTATGGGTCAGTGTTCTCACTGCTAGGCCTTGGGTTGGCCTAGAGATGTTTCAGGTCAGTTTACAGCTGTCTGCTATGGCCTGTACATCTGTCTGTCAGTCTATCCCACAAACCCAGCAAGAAAGAAGGAAGCTACTAATATCAGTCCTAGCCACGCCTCTCTCACTCAGGCACCCTGCTAAGTGCTAATTGCTTTCTTCCACAGGAGACTGAAGAAAGTCTGTCATTTCTATGACATCGGGCTCCGATTACAGCTGAGAAACCTGAAGTTCGAAAGTATTATAACAAACATGTCTTCATAATTATACAAGTAAATTTGGGAAAATGAATGATGTTTTTGCATATGTAATTAAGTGAAATGCAAATACCTGCCACATTTCTACCTTCCTTTTCACTTCCTCCTTTTCTGCAAACTCACTTAAGTTTGCCAGGGCTTTGGCTGCCAGTATTCTCCTTTCTTCAACACTCAATTCAGACTGTAGAGCAGTGTGTGGAGCGACTTCAGGCACATCTTTGCTGCTCTGTGTTTTAGGTCCAACCGAGGACTGTGCTTTGGGGCTGGAGCCATAGTCCACAGGACTGCTGCGGCCACCATGAACTTCACACTGACATGGGGTCCCTTGCTGGGGAGAACAGTGTGGTTTCTTGGGGATATCTGCAACGTTGGGTGTAACCGGTTCCCCAGGGTTGGATGAACCTGAAACACCTGAAGAGAAGGTTCTACTTCGCTGCATTTCCTTTGGAATATTCTTCCTTTGGAAAATTGGTGACCCGTCATCTTTCAGTCGTTCTAAGCCTCCAAATTTAGCTGGATTCCAGAAAGAAAACGTATTTTGGACCAGCATTTCCTTATTGAAGTCCAGCTGTGGAGTCTGTGGGGTGTCACAGTGGCCTATGGGCATCCGCTGCCTAGGGATGTGGCAGAATGAGATCTGAGCTGATGCTGTCCACGGGGTGCCTGACTGCTCCAGAAGTGACTCGGCTCTCTGTAAATCGGAGTCGCTGTAGCTGAGTTGCCTTTTCAGGTGAGTCAGGGGCTGAAGGCACTCCACATTCCGTCTCTTCCACAGAGGGTCAAACTCTTGCTCACTGGAAAGAATCATATCCTGATTCTCAACATCCGCCGCCACTGCAGTGGGAGTGAAGGAGTCCGACGCCTCCCTGTCGTGCCTCAGTAACTCTCTATCCAGCTGCATTGTGACCACCTCAGAAACGGTCTTTTCAATTTCGGCTGAGAGGCCGGGTGCTTCTACCACTTCTGTCACTATGGGCCTGTTCTCAGCTAAGTCGAGCAGCAATTTGCACACAAGGTGGATAATTTTTGGCACGTGTTTCAGAAGTCGCGCCTCATAACCATGAAGTAGATGCCGCTGGCGGGTCAGATACTGTGTTAAGGTGACAGCATGTGCTTTGGGGTCACAGCAAGAGAATATGTTGCGAAGAGGAATCAGAAACTGAGTAAATTCCCTCACACACAGTAGCTGTCCTCGAGTCTGAATGGAATTGGGACGCTTTGCCCGAACAAATATAATGGCTTGATCAGCAGTCATTCTTGTTGCAAAAACTAAGTAACAAGCTATTAAAACACCTACATAGTGAAGAAGAAAAAACTAGATGAGAAAAGCTTATATATATTTTTATTTATCACTCTCAGATGATTTAAATTTTATATGTGTTTAGAAACCACATAAATAGGAAAATGTTTTAAGGATAATATAACTTTGTAACTTTTTGCAAAGGTGCTTATATATTTATTTGTCTATATGGTACCCCTTGCCTTGACTGAGAACACTCAGTGCCCACTGTACCCAGAGGAAGCACAGAAATTGTCGCAGTGAAGCTAAGTGTGGAGTAATGGGAGATGACGGAGTAATGGTGGAGTGAGTGGGGGATGACTAAGTGTGGAGTAAGGGGAGATGACGGAGTAATGGTGGAGTGAGTGGGGGATGACTAAGTGTGGAGTAAGGGGGGATGATGCAGTAATTGCGGAGGGAGTGGGGCATGACTAAGTGTGGAGTAAGGGGAGTCAGCGTGGAGTTGGGGGGAATCACTGAGTGTGAAATAGGGGAATGAGGGGAGGTGATCTAGCATGTTTATCCTCTTATGCTCAACTCTAACATGGGAGAAATAAAATCCTGCTTCTATTTCCCATTTAACAGTTTCTGAAAATTTCCATCCAATGGATCCATACACTGCCTTTGCCATCAGTTGCTGGAATATTCCTGCCTGGCATTCTGCCAAACTGGACATTTTTAAATTTGGGAAGCATTCACATTCACAATCTATTTTTCCCCCTGACAATTCTTCTTATAGACTTGTCTCTACATGAATATGTGTTTTTTTCCATACCATGATATAACACTATATTGCTATAAGCACTTTACATTAAGGGAAACAGTATAAACATTATACATTCCCCTAACAAAGCTCCTGAGCAGGTGGGAGACTCCATGGCAGGTACACAGGTACACTATGGCCAGAGTCAAGCTCAGGTGTCTGGTTGAACCAAATGGTAATGAAGATTCCAACTCATCAGTCTTTATTTCTGTCCAATATCAACATGACACTGAGATTCTGCTGCCTGTTTAAGTAAAATAATTGATTTTTATGTAGAATTCTAGGCATGGATAGACTCTCCTTCACAAAAAAATTCAGACAGTCATGAATTTAAATCTTGGCCCTTCCACTTACTTGATGTAGCAAATTGCTTAGTCTTTTCAAAGCTCACATTGTTGCTAAAGATTTATTAAGACAGTAAGTGTAAAATGCGTAGAACAGTAGGTAAAACAATGCTTGCTATTTTCATTATTATTTTTAAAGACATTGGATATTAAAAATATTATTCTTTATATGTTTAAATATACCACAAGGCAATAAAACAACCTCCTAGAATTTACCTGTTCGACCAAGACCTGCATGACAATGGATAGCTACTTTTCCTTCTTGTAAGGCAAATGTCATCACCTTCACCATATCTAAGATGGTGGTAAGCGACGCTACACCATAATCCTTCCATCCGAAATTGTAGAAATAAACTGGGCAATGAAAAGAGAATAGGAAAAAAGCATCAACATACAGGAAAAATATTTGCAAGGATATGTGAAGAAAGTGAGTGAATTCATGAAGAGTAGAAAACTGTAAGGCACGCAGATCTCACTAGATGTGTAGGCCTAGAATAATAGGCTTTTTACATTTCCAGTAAGTTTATTGTTAACATTTCTTACAAAGCACATTCCCTATTGCTTAAGGCATTTCCTGCTGAAACTCAGCCAGAAAGAATTATGGAAAAGCAGGATGGCAAATTAATAAAGTCAGTAATCTACACCCAAATGCCGCAGCTCTGAGAGAAAGCATAATCCTGGTTAAGCATAGTCTAAGTGACTGATAAATGGCAGAAGATGGTAGATTTTTCCACCCAGTGGGGAAAAAAGAGCTAGATAAAAGCTTCTTTAAAAAAGTTCTAAAATCGCACAGGTTGATCCTTTCTAACCTGGTGGGATCCCACCCCAAAGTTCTTATGACTAATGAGCTTCTGAAAGTGTCACATAAGGAATCCTAGCATCCTACCCAGGGGCAGAACTGCTGTGCTGCAACAAAAGCATCAGCGAGTCCTGGGTTCCAATCCTGCTAACACAGCTAGGCTGTGTGACTGTGGGCAAAGCAGAACTTGCTAAGCCTGGGTGAAGCAGAAACAGCTATGTTACTAGATTGCTTTAAGGATAAAATGAGATAAAAGGTCTGACATACTGTGAATGTTAATGCAATCACTAATCAAATGTTACCATTATTTCTACAGGGTCTCCTTTCAAGGTCCCTCTCACAGAAGAAGAAAGCCTGCCCTTTCCACAGCAATACCACAGAAGAATGGTAGCATTCTTTCAAGTTAAAGTGAGCTCATCTTCACGTTTAGGAGCCCTCCTGCTGCACAGTTACTTCCGTCACCGTTTAAAGCGAAGAGCTGAGCAGACCAAAGTCTCTGAGTGCTATCTTGGTAACTCACGGAGAGAAGGGTGGAAGGACTTACTGCCAGCCTCCATGAAAGCCTCAGGAAGGTACGTGAAGCCACTTTCTTGTTCCAGAGGGTTCCCACAGCTGGCATGCTCACCAGGCCGCTGCAGGTTAATGACTGTTTTTAAGCCATGGCTTAAAAGAAAAAGAAAAGAATGAGTCATACCGGGAATTAGCTGGCATTTAAAAAAAAAAGTAATCACTTTTAGCATTAATAAACAGTATGAATTATTCTCAAATATCTTATTTGAAATACGTTCTTTACACCTATTGATAAAATGAAAACACTTTTCCATCGATGCCAAAAGCAATGGAAGAGAAAACATGAGCTGGATTATTAAAGTGTATGAACAATATGACATTTTACCTCCGAAACTGCTCGATGACGCAGTATTTCTCAAGGAGCTCAGTGGACGGGCGAGCCATGGCCAGGATGTTATCAGTGATCCTACAGATGGGATAAAAGACTGGTGAAATCACAAAACCTAGACCATTCCAGCTCCATGGACTGAGAGCAGGGTAATTAGCCACTACTTTTTTTTAGGATTTCAAAAACTCTGTAAGATAAAAATCTCCTTATCCAAATCTGGCCTAAATTTTGCATTATGATTAGGGATCTAAAAAAAACCCCTACCTAGCTGCTTAAATCTCTGTGAAAATTCCAGGGCCTAAGTATGGACTGCAACAAAACATTTCCAAGGACACTCAAGAGATTCTAGTGGACATGATGGAGAAACCTCAACTGGCGCAAAGGTGAGGTTCATTATCCATAGGTTTTTAACCAAGTGAGGGGGACAACAGGAGGCATTTTCAGTTCTTGAGCTATCTGCAGTTCAGCTACCTATGTGTTAAATAGAATAAAAACACCTGCTTTGGACGGTTGGTGTGAGAATTCAACATGAAACAGATGTAAAGTCTTCAGCAAAAATCCCCACACATGGTTATTAATAAATGCTGAGTTATTGCAATTTAGCAAAAATAAGATCTCTGGAATCAGTTGGGCCTGGTTTCAAATGCTGTCTTTTCTACTTTCTAAAAGCTGTGTAGCACATTACTTAGTTTCTCTGGACCTCAATTTCTTCACCAATAAAATGACTTTACCAATGCCTACTTCACAATAGTTTGATGAAGAGGAGGTAATAATTTGAAAGTGTCTAGCACAGTGCCTGGCCTGTAGCCAAATGCATGTTTATTGACTGCACAAACGGACGGAGACCTAAGAAATGGCTATGTAAAAGGCACACCAGGCAGTCTACCCAAAGATGTGGGTCACATGACCTGAGAGGAGTGACATTAAATAAACAGGGCAGGATCCGAAAAGATACCAATTCCCCCCCTCCTACCCCCGGCGTAATGCCTGAAATTCAACAGGGCTCCCCAAAACATTGGAACCCCCAAGATTTAATAGTACTTGGTATGAGATGAGGAGAGATGTAACATGATATCAGCAGAGGCAAAACAAAAGATTCAGATGGTTCAGTAAAAAACAAATGAAAATATTAATGTGGCCTTCAGCTGCATTATTAGAAATTACATCAGGAATAGTGTTGGCTTTCTCACAAGGTTCTTTAAGAAAGACAGTGACGGACTAGAATATGATCTGTGCAGAACAGTGACAGCGGACCCCCAACATTATCAAAATTCATGTACCCAGCAAATCCAGTATGAAAAGTATGGGTTGCAAGTTAAGAGACTCTGGTCAACAAATTATCTAATTTGTAAATGGATTCTTGCTATATACATTGGTTCATTACTAGAATTCTTGAAACAGTGATTTTCAAATGGGATTTGGTCTGATTATCAAAACTTTTCAGGTATCACTAAATTGAAAAGATCTACTTGACAATTTACTATTAATAAACCATAAAAAATGCAAGCATCTTATATTGCCCACTGAACTGACAACTTGGACCACTCCTACTGAGGCAGACTGAAGATGTATTTGTGTGAAAGTGGGTCCTTTCACACAGAGAATAGGACCAAAATTAAAGTAAGGTTAAAGCTTACCTGTATGAAATTAGAAACTACCTCATAATTTTTCAAATTTATAGCTTAACATTTTTATTATTTCTAGCAATTTCTGAAATTTAAGAGCTATCTAGTTACCATTTCTTTAAGATATTTACATGCATTATTTCACTTAATTAAAAAAAGACCCCATGGCATTGGTTATATTATTTCCATTTCATAGATGAGAAAACTGAGGTTCAGAGTGCCTAAGTGAGTAGGCCACAGCTTGTCAGGCAGCAAGAGATGGGAGGTAAGGTTCTGACTTCAAAACCCCATACATCCTCTTCCATGGCCTCCTGCCACCCGGCACCACATACATCTTCACTACCTTTTTCAAATTAGCCGCAGGGAAGAGCTACAGCAGACTGACAGAATCACTCACCAGGACGAGTAGATCCCCTTAATGGCCTGCTCCTGCTCACTCCAGCGGGCTGGATTTTCATATTTGCAAGCTTTGCCCCCACAGGCCATGGAGCAGGCCATGTGTCCAGGAATGACATGCCGTAAACGCTCTCCGACTTTTGTATACTTTGGTGTTGGACGTCCTGAATTGCCTAGAACATGCAGGAAGGGATTTGAAACTCCACACTCCAAACAGAACAGCGACCTGGGAAACGGCTTCCATTTTATCTCAGATTGCAGATGAGGAGCTGGTGCTGACCACCCTTTACTGTGTCAAGATTAAATCCATTTCCATTGCATCTAAGTTCACTATCTCTTAATGTAGGAAACTCTTTGGTACACAATCTCCACATGTCATACTGGTCACAAAGAGAAGAAACCACAAAAGCAGATCTTTTATAAGGGAGTGAGGTTTGTTCAGAACTACATTTTTAAAGAAAACACACACAACAGTCAATCATTTTATCTATTATATATCCACTGAAACTCTCAGCATGACAGACAGTAAAAAGTATAATGCAGAATGGTCAAAAATTAAAAAGGTATAAGCACAGCACAGCACAGCCTTTTCACATTCCTTAAATTTAAACTCAAAGTTGAGGCAATCTTTAAGAAGAAAAGGAGTTTTACTTTTTCTCTCGGGGCAAGTTGGGTTTCTCTTGGCGCAGCTGAGAGAGGACACAGCTAGCATCACCTGGAGAGAGGATGAGGAGAGCATCTTGGTGGCGGAGCCGGAGCCAGAGCTGTGCTGCCCCTGTGGCAGCCTCAGTACTGTGTCTGAGGCTGAGTGCCGGCGGCCCTGTAAGAAGGAGCTGAGGAAGGGCATGGCCGAGAGCCGCCGGGGCGGGTCCTGCATGGCGCTGGGCCCCCAAGAGGAGAGCTGGAGGCCAGGAGATGTCTGTGCCAGCTTGCTCCGTGATGAAGTTACACTGAGATAAGAGCATCACTCTGCATGATCTAACAGCCATTCAGGATAGGCTGACTTGTTTCCATAGTGACGAACAAAGAAAGTACTGATTCCCACTCAGAGTTGCACAGGCAAAGTCCCACATGAATGAGCTGTGTTTTGAACAGATTGTTCAAATATGTGGAGGAAACATGTATTTTAAATAAATTATTCCTAAATTACAACTATTCTATTTTGTTTTCCAAACATTTAAAGATCTGACTGCCCAAAATATTACATCTAAAATACGGTAATGATAGAAAGTTAATTGTAATGAAGTGGGACATGCTGGATATTTATAACATTATTAAACCACCATTGCATTTTTTAAAACCAAAAAAATCTTCTGTTTTCTTGGCAGAACTATTAAATACTTGGATAAAACAAATAAAGATGTCTGTAGGGCTGATATATTAATCAGAAGACATTTACTTTTAGTTTTTATTTTTAGAATGTGAAAACCCAATTCTTGGCGATGCCTTTATTGGATAGTTATAATAGTCAGGCTTCTCAAAAATTCAAAATACAATTCGGTGCCTTTTGTCAGTGACTGGGGAGAAAGAAGCTTGGGTAATGTCTTGGCAGAGGCCTACAAACAAACCGCACTAAGTATCACATTTTTTAAAGGAACTGGGTGAGGGGGTGTTGTAACTCGAGGATAAAGAATATAAAGGGAACAGAAACTTTAACAACCACCAATTGTCCTCCTCTTCCTTGGTTAATGTCAGGCTGTACCGCCCCCCACCGCAACATTCCACCCCTCATCTTTCTGTCTCTTGTCTCCAAAATGGTATTTAACCATGTGCACATGGACACAATCTACTGCCATAGATAGGGCTCTTTTTTGTTTTGTCCTTTTTTATTTTAACAATTAATAATGCTTTAAGCAAGCACGTTTTAAAAGGAACCCATCTCCCCAATAGGATGCACTCTGTCAAATAAGACAATTTGGTGCTCAAACTCCTACTCACAGTGTAGCACCATGCCCTTGCTATTTTGTGTGCAGTGACAGAGAATAATTTTTTTAATGTAACCAATCTAGAAGCACAGCTTCCAAAACTTTACAGGAAAGAAAAGAGTTGGTGCTGGGTGGAAGGCAAGTTGGAACCTGATGGCAGAAGACCCCTGACTAAGGGGCGCTCTCCTACTACCTGAGGATCAGGGAGTCAGACTCAAGTTCTGAACAAGTCTCTGTGCAGAGGTTCACGCTGCCCTGCAGAGACAGGGCTGGAAGCACACAACTAGGGACCTCCGGACAGTAACTGGAGCAGAGCAAGGGTGTGAGACGGTGCAGAGGCAGACAGATGGCAGCTGGAGGACAGGGGCTGACACAGTGCAGGGAGTTCCTCCCTAAGTGAGCGGCAGAGAGACACTGAAGCTACTGCTGAACACAGGAGCCAGTGAGGAGCAGGTGTGTGACAATCTGGCAGGCAAGCTCCATTTGAGATACAAGGCATGTGAGGTGGCAAAGGAAGTCTCAGCCAGCGAATGGGAGATCCCTATGTCTGCAACTCTAAGGACACCTACAGAGAAGAGTCCAGGTGACTGCTCTCAATGGTTCTGAAGCAGAAAATAAGTTTGATGAGGGTGACTAGTCTGGATGAAGCTAAGGGTGGGATAGTTAACATATCATCTCAGGAGTAAGTTTCGCTGTGAAATCTTAACTGGGCTGACTTCAAATAGTAAACATGTAACCATTTAAGCACACTCAGTTACTAGACAGTCAGGGGCCCTGAGTGGGAGTATTTAGGGAAGTGGACCCACTCCTGTGGCATGCGCTGCAGCTAGACTGGTGCTGAGGTGGAGCGCAGCTGACCTGTGGGCACAGTAGGCAGGGGCAGAGGCCTGGACTTCCCCTAGACACAACAGAACTGTCACTCCACCAATTCATGCTCCAAACTATTCCTTGGCAAAACTCCCAACTCACGGCCACATTCATTTTTAAACACTACATTTATTTATGCCAACTGGCTTTAATAGGGAAGTGTACCGCCAATCCCACCTTGAACATTCTAGACTCATCTCCCTCCAGTCTTTGTCCCTAGGCATGTGGATTTTCTGCATGTTTATAATCATATTGTAAATACACTTTTTGCTTTAGTTTTATCATAATTTTTATTTAATGGAAACACAATAATTAAGACACATTTAGCTGATGCATCATAATGTGCTTATTTATTCCTTAGCTCTTAGATATTTATATTATTATCCATGATTTTATTTAAAAATAAGACAAACATTTTCAGGACTAGAACCTTTCTGATTCTATGTTCTCTTATTTAGTAAATTCCTAGGGATGGTATGACTGGTAAGCAAAATTAAATTTCAAAGCTTATATTTTTACTAGAGGCTCAATGCACAAAATTCGTGCCCTTGTGGTGGGGGGGGAGGGTCCCTCAGCCCCATCTACGCCCTCTTGCAGTCCTGGAGCCCTCAGGGGATGTCTGACTGACAGCTTAGGCCTGCTTTGCCGCAGAAGCAGGAAAGGCTCCTGCCACTGCGCTTACCAACCGTGAACCCAGCTCAGGGCTTCTGGCTGAGCAGCCCTCACCTTGTGGGCATGCACTGACCACCAGGGTGCAGCTCCTGCATTGAGCGTCTGCCCCCTGGTGGTCAGTGCATGTCATAGCAACTGGTTGTTCCGCTTTTCGGTTGATATGCATATTAGCCTTTTATTATATAGGATTCACATATTTCAACAACTAAGTATGAACATGCTGAAAGAGGAAATATTTTAGCAACTCAGCACAGGTTTATTTCTGAGATCAGAGAGAAATACAGAACTAAAATACAGATCAAGAGATGCTATCTCTGATAGGGTTTTGTGCAAACCTCCTGGACCCCAGAAATCTCCTGATTAATTTTGTGGATCAATTTTGTTATATATACCCACGTTTTTGTTTCACAAATCTATAAGAAAGCATATTTGTGCTACACCCTAAAAATCAATTAAAAATTTTAAATAGGGATCAGTTCTAGTTTGCTAATGATAAATTGTTCAGACTCTTAGAAATAACATTTTAATTTTTATTTAAATTATCAATAAGAAAAAACCAGAAGCCATATCTTTAGATAATTAGGAGCAGCAAGACTATATTAGTTTCTATTTCATATTTTATAGAGAGTGGAATGTTTTAGTGATTTTATGAAGGGCCATGCTTTCAGCAGACACTTAAAAGGCACAGAACCCTTCTCCTGGTGGCCACAGAGAGCTTCTGTAGAAGCTCGTTATCCTCAGCCGCATTAGCCTCTGTCTGCTTTCCTTTCCTCCATCCTGCACAATCATTACTTATTTGTAGGCCACAAGAACCAACACTACTGTTGTTTTCCCACATACCTGATAACAACTGATCTATTTTTCCTCCTTTGACAACATATTTTTCTAAATACATAAGAAAATGTCAGTTTTCTATATTTCATGAGTATAAAATCACGGGGGACCCTGCCTCATTACTGTCCCTACCCTTCTCACTCCTAAATATGCTGTCTCTAAAAAAAGTCAGCCTCCAACAAAAAGTAGGAAAACAACATAAAAGATAATCCCTGCAAGCAATCCTACACTCTCCTGAGCTGCTGTGATCGTCAATGGACAAAAGACCCCTCTCCCAGCATAATGGACACGGCCCGCTTGCACATGTGGTGTGTGTGGTGTGTGGTGTGTGTGGTGTGTGTGTGGTGTGTGTGTGTGTGTGTGTGTGTGTGGTGTGTGTGGGGTGTGTGTGTGTGTGTGTGTGTGTGTGTGCCACCAGATACTGTTGTAATTAACTAGTTATTAACAATAGAAAAGGAACAAAGAGAAGGCCAGACATTACAGGCAGGTCATTTGGGCAGCTTCACCAGGAGCTGCAACTGCAACCCCCAGGGAACCACCTGCCCATTCTCTGTAGATCACTGGCAGGAGGGGTCCAATAAAGGATAGACGTATGTGCAGTGAAGCTGAGGTGACCAGGGAAAGTACCTGCCAGTCAAACCTGGAGAACCACGGATTTGTCAGAATGGATGGAACCAATGAAAGCCTGAAAAAATTTGGGAATACATAATCTCCTAATAAAGGAGTTCTCTCTCCTGTTGCTCTTGACTCTTGGCTTCCTGGCATTCGCCAACCCCACATGCAATGGACAAATGGACTGATGCTGGACTGGACTTGGCTCCAACACGGGAAGGAAATTCTGGACACTGGCTCTGATTTTAGCTCTGCTGAAGCCCCAACTATACTTCTTCTATGACTGGACTAAGAGAAATTGGATCTTAGAATTTCAGGGGTGTAATTCCACAGAAATAAAGCTTTCTACAATATCTCATCCTCTCTCACAAGTTTCAGAAAATTCTTTTTCTTGGGATATGGCAAGGAATCCACCCCCACGAGCAACAGGTGGGGATGAGGACCTCTCCCCACCGGTAACACACCCACAGTTTTACTCAGAATCATCCAGAGTAATATCTAAGGAACCAAATGAGATACTGGTCACTGCAATGTGAAATTATCTACACTTGTCATAAGCACAATAAACAAAAAAATTAAAGACAAACCTCAAAAACTGGTAATTTCCTGTTATACTCAAGATTTCAGAAAGGACTAAGAATTCCTACTCAGAGAATGGGGTGGGAGCAGGAGGTCCATCTAACCTCATCCCTACATCAATAAAGGAGTCATGTCCAGGAACTGGGCTGGAACACCTACTTTCCAACCTATCATTTTCCATTTTTTGTGACAGGAGGCTCACTTCTCACATGGCAACTAATTATTCAACTGCTGTACAGCTCAAGAGGTTTTCTAATGATGAGTCAAAATCCATTTTCTTTGTAAACACTGGTTGCAAATTCATCCCTCTAAAACAAACAAACAAAAACAAACAAATCATCTGACTTGCAAGGTTTTTAAATATCTGAAGACAAAACTTCTCCAAGCTCTCCCCTATTTAGGATAAGTTAATTTTTTCAGACATCCTTAGTATATCACTGTTTCCAGATCCTTCACTATGATTCTCCTTCTAAGGGACCCTCTTCTCCCTCCACAGCTAAACTCCTAAAAAAGCTGCTCATGTGTATCATTTCCATTTGTCACCAGTCTCATCCTCAACTTCTATTTAATTCTGGTCTCTGCCTGCCCTGAAACTGCTCTGCTTAAGGTCTCCAATGGCCTCTGCTTCAAGATGGACTGGTTCTAACTGCTCAGCAGCATGCAAACCAGCTGAACAACTTAGCTTTAATTTTAAACACTTTTTGGAGAGGATTTTATTTTATTTTGAATCAATCTCAAATTTACAGAAAAGTTATAACAAAGAATATTTTCTCTTGAACCATTTGAGAAGCTGCAGATAGGCTGTCCCATTACTACAATTAACAGCATTTATTTCCCATAAATAAAGAGGTTCTTCTCTACAATTCCCCCAAATTATGATTGATACATTACTAGTTGCCCTTTATTCCACAGACATCACTCAAGCTTCACTGATATCTCAATACTAGAGGCCCAATGCATGAAATTCATGCAAGGGGCCTGACCCCCCCCCCCCCCCCCCACCCCGTGGCTTTGTCCAGAAGGTCGTCAGGCCTAATTAGCATATTACATTTTTATTATTATAGACTAGCAGCCCTGTGCACAAATAAATAGCTCGCTGTCGCCCTCCTGTAGCTCTCTGCCCTCTGCCCCGCCCTCTTGTAGCTCCCCCTGCCCCCTCTCTCCCCCAGCACCCCTTCATAGCTCGCTGCCCCACCCTCCTGCTGATCTGTGATCCGGTCGTTACACGGTCAGTCGTTACGAAACTATCATTTGAATATTACATCTTTATTATGTAGGACTAGTAGCCCGGTGCACGAAATTCATGCACATTAAAAGGGAATTAATTGCCCTAACCGGTCTGGCTCAGTGGATAGAGCATCAGCCTGTGGACTCAAGGGTCCCAGGTTCAATTCCTGTCAAGGGCATGTACCTTGGTTGCAGGCACATCCCCAGTGGGGAGTGTGCAGGAGGCAGCTGATCGATGTTTCTCTCTCATCGATGTTTCTAACTCTCTATCCCTCTCCCTTCCTCTCTGTAAAAAAATCAATAAAATATATATATATATATTTTTTAAAAAGGTAATTAATGGAGATATTTTAATATTGCTATTTGCCTTTGCTCTATAATAGAAGTGTGAGAGATGAAAGGAAATTAGTAAAATGTATATGAAAATAATATACAAAATTAGTAAAAAAAAAACAGTAACAAAAGGATATAACAACAACAGAGGCATGATATAAAAAATGACAAAAACATGATATGAAAACAACAAAAACATTATATAAAAACAACAGTGATACAAACAATGACTGATAAAGTGATTAAACTTATTCTAATATCTCCCTGTACACCACATTAAGAGTAAAAACACTTTCAGAGTGCTTGACTAATTTCCCTTGTGATGAAGTATTTAGAACTTTAACTGTAATATCACATGCTCTTCAAACTCAAGAGAAAGCAACATATAACTGACCATGTGCAAAAACGGGTTCAGGTAGGAATATGCCTATTTTGTCTAGAGTTTGTCCTTGTGATTTATTAATAGTCATCACAAATGCTGGCATCGCGGAAAACCGTCGTCGAATCAATTTAAATGGGAGACCAGTGTCAGATGGGGACAAATTAATTCTTGGAATCAGAACAACCTCTCCCTCTGCAGATCCTGTTACTACTTCAGCTTCGATAATGTTAGGTCGTAATCTTTTATAATAAATCTGGTACTATTACAAAGACCCCATTTACTATTGAGATTTCTCAATAGCATGACGATTGCACCCACTTTCAATTTTAGTTTATGACATGGCATTCCTGAAGGAGTAATAGTATTAAGAAATTCGATGGGAAAATTTTCCTATTCAGCATCATCTGTAGAATCAATGGAATCATCACTCAAATATGTGTGGAAATCTCCATCGAGTATATACAAATTTTCTTCATTTAATTTTTGAACATGCTCATTTTTTGGACAAAGAATTGCACATTTAGATATATTTTTAATATTATCTATAGCAGTGGTTCTCAACTTTGGCTGCACATTAGAATCACCTGGGAATCTTTTTAAAATCCTGATTCCTGGTCCTCATTCTCCGGAAATTGTTTCTTTGTTATGGGGTGGGGCCACAATATTAGTAACAAAGAAACAGAATTTCCGGAGGATGAGGCCCAGAAATCAGGATTTAAAAAAGATTCCCAGGTGATTCTAATGTGCAGACAAGGTTGAGAACCACTGATCTATAGATATATATTTCCAAAGGTAGCTTCAATAATAGATCCATTACAAATCATTTCACTTCCACGCTCTGCTCCAAGGGCGGGTTCCTGCCTGAAACCTCACCCTCCAGGAAACAGCTGGGGGAGGGTGCAGCCATTTCCAAGACAACTCCTGTAGGACTGACTTCCTTCCAGTTGGTCGTGAACTTTGTTAAGCAATGATTTGCAGTTTTCTTTCAGCAATGATTTGCAGTTTTCAGTAAGGCAAGCTGAGAATACTGGGTCCTGACAGCCCTCACCCTACCTTGTTTGTAGGTCAGAGGTTCCATGCCGAGAAAGGTAAACCAAAAAGACCAGAAGCTACTACCTCTACTCAGCGTGCAAAGCAGGGATAGCACCTAGGGAAGAGGGCCACCGGCCTCACTCTAAACTCCAGAACCATACCTAGGAGACTTTGCCCAGTGGGAAAGGCAGACCTTAAAAACAGAGAACTCTGAAGTTATTTCCAAAGAAACTGTCTTTATCTGAAACATAGTGTGAGGAAGTTCATGCCTAACCAATGTTCCCTAAAACAACAAAGGCTTTGGTTGTAAGCAATTAAGAGGAGGCTGGTAGATTCGTGAGAGCAACAAACTAAAGTGTAAATCAGCTAACTTACTAAAAAGAACCAGAGAAAGAGACAACTCAGAAGAGCCCTCATAGGGTAAGAACAAACTCAAAGACTGGCCTCAAAAATCACCACAGCCTGAACTTAATTGGATCAAACTGTAGAGCAACAAATGCCCCAAGGCTCTGTCAAAAGTAATAGTGACCAGCAGGCGACTGGTGAAAGCTAACAGCTGCATGTGACAACAATTGATGGAGACAGCTTAACAGAAAGATTAGTGAGGGAGAGAAAGAGAGCCCTGCCACAACACTGTCATCCCAGGAACTGTATGTGTATGCCTAAGGCTGTGTCCTCCCTTGAAGGAGTCACATCAGAGGCTTTGGAATGTGGAGAAAACAGATCTCACCAAAATGGTCTGTCTAGTCAAGCCTCTAACCAAGCATGTTAAACTCGAGGCCCACAACGCATATTTTTGCAGCCCAGCCAATAGAATGGTATGCAAGAAACGTTTTAATAAAAATTTCGTAACTTAATTTTTACAATATCCTGTTATACATAATCATTAACAATGAACTACAATGTTCGCTGACTGATTACTATAATCGTGTTGCATCCATTTCCCTTACGCGCCTTATATGCAGGCGTACCACTTCTCTTAACTAATATTAGCAGCGAATACTTTAGCAGCCCATTGCCACATCATTAGTCTTGTACTGACTTGTTTGGTGTGCGCAACAGGAAATATTTCGCTTTCTAAGAAAAAGAAAAATAGGTTTATTTGCGTTACGCTTATTAATTTGTGCAGTTACTTAGTGTCTGGAAAGTTAATGTTCAAGAAAAAAATATTAATTTTTATTAAAATGTTCTATTATTTTATGTTAATGATTACTCATTTATTTCAGCCCTTTGTATTCACATGTCTCTATCGAAATAAATCTACGTTTCTATGAAAATCAAAGCTTTTGTTTTTTTGCAGCCCAATGTAAACCTAATCCTTGTTTATTTGGCCTGTGTTAGCCTTTGAGTTTGACATGCTTGCTCTAAACAAATAGGCAGGCAAAAGCAAAAAACAGTTCGACTGGTGTGGCTCAGTGGTTGAATGTCGACTTCTGAACCAGGTCACGATTTCTAGTGAGGGCACACGCCTGGGTTTCAGGCTCGATCCCCAGTAGGGGGTGTGAAAGAGGCAGCCAATCAATGATTCTCTCTCATCATTGATGTTTCTATCTTTCTCTCCCTCTCCTCTCCCTTCCTTTGAAATCAACAAAAGTACATATATTTTTTAAAAAGCAACAAACAAATAAACAAACAAAAACCCAACAAGCTTGGTATGGAAGAGGTGATATAGAGGTATCATTAGAAACTACCAGTGAGAAGGCCCAGGCATTGTATTTACAGGCAAAGTCTTCAAAGTGACCACTATAAATATGCTCGAAGAACTAAAGAAAACCAAGTAAAGGAAGCTATGATAAAAAAGTCTCATCAAATAAAGAGCCAAAAATTATTTTTAAAAAACCACACACAAATGGAAATTCAGAAGTTTAAAAGTATAATAAGCTCTCTGCCACTTGGCTTACCGTTGCATCCGTGAGTGTGGTCGGGGAGCCGAACTAGTTCGAATAAAAGACTCTCTGCTTTTGCATCAGACTCGGCTGGCTCCCTGGTGTGGTCTAATGGGGATCTTGAAATCTGGGCATAACATTTGGGGGCTCATCTGGGATCCCCAAGACCCTCGAGGGACCCCCCCCCCATCCGAAGAGTCGGACTGACCATGATATAGGTCAAGAATCCTGTCCTGGGATGTGGGAAAGGAAGGCCCCCACATCTGTTCCTGTCAGGCCTCCATCAGGGGACTTGGGCGGTGTTCCTGTTATCTGCTCAAAATCCCAAGACTGTAAAAATACTTGTTCACTGAAAAGGTGTAAGTGTAAATGTTTATTTGATGTTTGTATGTCTACTTGGGTATAATTATTTGTTCATGCAAGTGTGGAAATCTGCGGAAAAAAGCACACGCTTGATTTCTTTGAGGCTGAATGCTCTGACCGATAGCAAAGCCCCCCGAGCGGCTTTCCCCAAGGGCGCTTGCTCTCTGTCAGAGGTGGAATTGGCCCGCCTAACTAGTAAACATCTCTGTCTGTTTGTTTGCTGGGAACTTTGATTTGCTATGTGATATTCTGTGCTGGGTTAGGATTTTGGAATTCTGGGGTAAATTTAAAAGGTATCTGTGGCTTTTCTAGTCTGATTGGGACATTTAAGGGTGGGGCTCACAGTTCCTCAGGGCAGAGATTTAATGGGCCCTTCCCCCTGCCTGTGCTGAATTAGATAATACAGGCCAGTGTCATTTGGCTTGCTGGTTAAAGGAAGACAATGGGCCTTGGAATCTGTAAAGATGGGCGGGAATGAACTGGTCAAATGTACTGAAAGGGTTTGGTACCTGTTGCTGCTAGCAAAGGAGGGGCTGATATCTCCTTCTAGCGCACTGCTTTGAATGAGGCCTGGTTGCTGCTCTGCCACAAAGGGCACAAGTAACGCAGGTAGTAACCAGGGCTATTGGGGCAAATTGGAAATTACATTGTGCTTATAAACGCCAGAATTCAGGGCAGGTAGAAAGGAACCATGGAAACTGGCAGGGCCTGGGTGGCTCTCCCATCATGTTTAGCAGGCCACCCCCTATCATTCCTAACCTTAAAGCTGACTTTCTTGCTGCAAGAACTATCTCTTTCCTTGAGAGGGCTCCAGAGGGCGCACGAGGACATTTGGCTGCGCCTCCGCGCCATCCAGGAGACCGGCCCAACCCCAACACCTCATCAGCACAGACCAGGAGATTGGGTCTACGTCAGAAGGCACCGCTGGGAGACCCTGGAGCCACGTTGGAAGGGTCCCTACACTGTGGTGCTGACGACCGCCACCGCTCTCAAAATAGATGGCGTCGCGACCTGGGTCCATCACACCCACGTCCGCTCAGCGGACCCATCCGCGATCCGGAAAGACTTTGTCACCAAATGGAGCATCGATCAAGATCAACGCAACCCACTCAAGTTCAAGCTATGGCGCGCTCGACCTGCCTGATGCTGGTAACATTGAATAGACTTAGATAATGCCTGTATCTTCATGGACATGGCTCCAAAAAGACAAGAAGAATTCATAGGAAGGTCAGAAATAGACTTTAGTAGCAGAAGATTTAGCTGCCTGAAGCGGCCATGATACCAATATTATGTTTCATTGTATTGATATGTTATATTGACCTTTAATTCTCTTGCAGGTTTGAATGTGTGTTGGCTGTCCTGGAAGGGAACTGTGTGGGGTGACCCCAAAAGTAAAGGATGTCTAGCTGCCAAGAGGGCAGGTGCCCAACTGGGCAGGAAAGGGTGCCCATCAGGTTTTGGTCTCTGTTGAAAGACAGTTGACAGTTGGCAGCCTGTGTACTGCTTGCAGGGCTGCGTAACCATGCCCATGTCAGGGGTAGTAAGCTGGGAAAGGCCTGTTTAGAATAGAAGGTCTAAGGCATGGTTATACATAGAAAGAAAGTTTAATGCCAACAATTATAACTCTGAAAAATCCATGAAAAGAAATTGGCAAGGAAAATCAGAAAATCTTAGAGTAGATCAGTATGTTTTTCTCCTTGTGTAATTCCTCCAAAATCTGGCAATGCTGAATAAGTCATGGCAACACATTTCTTTGCATAGATTCAATAAGACTGGTTCCTAATAGTGGTTTTATTAACGGAAAACTTTCACTGGAGTATCATGTTTTAAAGAGCCCTGTCTGAGCTCTAAAGACTTGAAGCCAGTAAGAATGCCACAAAGAAAGCCTGGTATCCTGCTTGGAAGCCCTGAAGATGGCTGGCGCTGGAACGTCAGGCCCATGCCCTACCATCACTGGCGGTTTGTAAGAGTAGAAGGGGAGCAGTAAAGATGCCTCTGCGTCCCTGCGGAACCCCCACACACTCTGGGCCGCAATGGGTAGGAGGGCTACTGAGATGGGCCTTAAAGCCTAGAGCGTGGGCTCAGGTGGAGTTGCTACAGGTGAGGGATTCACCTAACTCAGCAGATACTGCAGGCAGGCCTGATGGCAGCTAGATGGCTTGGCTTCCTGGCCCAAAGGGGCACATTAAGATTCAACCATGAGATTCCAGCAAAGGTGGTCGGTTACCATTCTTGTTGTGTTTATGCAAACATCAGGCCACATTGAATACAGTAGATAAATTAATCTTGATTTGGCTTTTTGATAGCCATGGAGGAATTTTAAGAAGAAAGATCCTATTTCAATAGAAGTTGTTAAAGCTAAAATGGTTTCTTTCCCTTCCATTTGACCATTTGTTAAGCGTATAGGGATAGTTCAGTTGATAGTTCTGTGTGCCCAGTACAGGCCTCTAGCAATGGTGAAATAGAAATGTAGTCCGTCTCATGATTGAGCCGGAAGTTCCAAGACAAAGGGGGGAATGAAAGGGCAAAGGCTACACCCTCCATCTTGCCCCGTATCCTCCATCTTTGGGCAGACATGTGCTCAGAGGGGCTTCTTCCCAGAAGCCCAAGCCACTGCTAGCCACACCCAGGATTTCTTTAAACTAACCAATGACAGCCAAGGGAAGTGCGCGCCTTGGAGATGACCACATCCTGTGTAACGAGACACCGACTTGCCCCTGGCCAATCGGCAGGGCCCACAGCCCTCTCTTCTCCCCTTACTATAAAACCTCTCTCCCATGCTCTCTCACTCTCTCTGCCACTTGGCTTACCGTTGCATTGGTGAGTGTGGTCGGGGAGGCGAAATAGTTCGAATAAAAGACTCTCTGCTTTTGAAAATAAATAAATAAATAAATAAATAAAAGTATAATAATAATGAAAAAAATCACTAGAGGGGTTCAATAGCAGATTTGATGCAGAAAGAGGAAGATAAATTGATAGAGATTATATATTTTGTAGAACAGAGAATAAAGAATAATAAAAAAGAACAGAAATTCAGAGAAATGTTGGACATCCCTGAGTGTGCCAAAATACATGGAATTGATGTACCAGAAGAAAAGGTGCAAAAAAAATCAGAAAAATATTAGAAGAAATAATGGCTCAAAAAACTTCCCATATTTGATGAAAAACACTAATCTATACATCCAAGAAGTTCAACAAACTCCAAGTAGCATAAAAGACATGTCATAGTAAAAATGCTGAAAGCCAAACACAAAGAGAAAAATGATTCCCTATGTACAAGGGAACTTACTAGTAAATAAGATTTCAGCTGATTTTTTATCAGAAACAAATGAAAACCAAAAAGCAAAGGGATAATATATTCAAAGTACTGAAAATTAAACATTGTCAACCAAAAATCTTATATCCAACAATATTATCTTTTAAAATGGAAGGGGAAATAAAGACATTCCCAGATAAATAAAAAAATAGGAACTTTCTTGCTAGCAGACCCAACTTACAATAAATATTAAAGGACATTCTTCAGATTGAAGCAAGTGACCCAAGAAATTAATGTGAATCCACATGAAAAGAAGAAGGATATTGGTAAATTACAAGGCAGTATAATATAAAATATTGTAATTACTTAAGAATATAAGACAGTAAAACTGTGTTTTTCTTTTCCTTTATTCCAATAAGTGATTTGAAAAGGACTGTACAAAATAATATGTATATAAATATATTGTTGGGGCTATTCATTTAGAAATGTAATATATATGACAGTAATAGCACAAAGGAGTAGGTGGGTGTAGAGTTGTATTAAAGTAAGTATGAGACAGAAGATGATAATTCAAATCCACAAGAACAAATGAAGAAAACCAGAGAGGGCAAAAACAAGATTAATATAATAAACTAGTATCCACAGTAGTCTATAAAGAACTCTTACAACTCAACAATAAAAAGTTAAATAACCCAATTAAAAAATGGGCAAAGGATATGGATAGACATTTCTCCCAAGAAGATATATAAATGGTCAATAAGCATGAAAAGATGTTCAATATCATTAGTCAGTAGGGAAATACATTTCAAAACCACAGTTTGGCACTTCCTCAAAATGTTAAACATGGAGTCACCATGTGACCCAGTAATTCCACTCCTAGGTATAGTCTCAAGAGCAATTAAAAATACATCCAGGGCTTGTCCTTGGGGGTGGGAGTGGCAGGTGGGGGGGGGGGCAATCAGGGAGAAAGGAGACATATGTAATACTTTAAACAATAATTTAAAAAAAATACATCCACACAGCCCTGTATGGTATTGCTCAGTGGTGAGAGTGTTGGCCCATGAACCTAAGGATCTTGGGTTTGATTTCTGGTCAAGGGAACATACCTAGGTTGCAGGTTCAAACCCCAGGCCCAGGCGGGGAGCATGTAGGAGGCAACCAGTCGATGTATCTCTCTCACATCAATGTTTCTTCTTTCTCCCCTGCCACCCCCCATCTCTCTATCTGTTTCCCCATCCCCCAATCTCTCCCTTCCACTCTCTCTAAAAATCAATGGAAAAGATATGCTTGGGTGAGGATTTACAAAAACAACAGAAAATACATCCATCCACACAAAAACATGTACACAAAAATTCATGAGCATTATTAGACTAGCCAAAAGTACAAACAACCAAATTGTGCATCAATCCAAATAGATAAACAAAATGTAGTATATTCATACAATGAAATATTACTCAACAATAAAAAAGATGACTTATGATACATGCCACAAGGATGAACCTTAAAAACATTATCACGCTAAATAAAAGAAGGCAGACACAAAAATCACATATACTAGTATTATTCTATTTATATGAAACTAGTGGCCCGGTGCATGAAATTCGTGCATGGGGGAGGGTGTGTTCCTCAGCCTGGCCTGCACCCTCTCCAATTTGGGACCCTGTGAAAAATGTCCTGCCAGTTTACAGGGATTGGGCCTAAACCAGCAGTCGGACATCCCTCTCATAATCCGGGACTGCTGGCTCCTAACCGCTCACCTGCCTGCCTGCCTGCCTAATTGCCTCTAACCACTCTGCATGCCGGCCTGTTCGCCCCCAATTGCCCCCCCCCCCCCGCTGCCAGCCTGCTTGCCCCCAAATGCTCCCCCACCAGTCTGCTCACTCCAAACTGCCCCCCGCTGTCCTGATCACCTCCAACTGACCCCCACTGATGGCCTTCTTGCCCCCAACTGGCCCCCCTGCTGGTCTGCTTACCCCCAACGGCCCCACCCCCCACCAGCCTGATCACCCACAACTGCCCTCCCCTCTTGGCCTCTAACCGCCTCTACCTCGGCCCCACCACCATGGCTTTGTCCAGAAGAACATCTGGAAGGTCTCCCAGTCTAATTAGCATATTACTCTTTTATTAGTATAGATATATTTGTCTGTAAATATGATTGATTGCAGATATGAGTAGGACCAGGAAAATTTTATAGAATGGGCCTTTTATTACAGATGGTTTGCCATGTATGCACTTTTTCTAAAGAAGTAAAAATTATTTTAAAAAATGTTTCAGGAAGACTTTGAGAAATTTACAGTATTTGCTTTTCTTCCAAGAAAGTTGTCACTTGTATGCCAGAGTGAGAATTATTTGCATGCTTTGTATGTCAGCATCGGGCCACTGTGACTGGGGGGCATTTAGTTTGACTTGAGAGTAATTATCTTGCTCACTGGCTGGGAGGGAGGGTGTGTGGCAGAGGAGATAAATACTCAGTTCTGGATTATTCATAGATTGCTGACTTTCTGGATTGATTGTGCAAGCCCCTCCTTTTATTGATGTCCACCTTCTGTTGTCAGACATCTACCCTGGGAGAGAAATGAGATGAAACTCTCTTTCTTTTCATTGTAAAAAGCATTTGAATTCCTAAGGTGTGATAAGGCCACCCAGCCATCCACAGTCAAGGTACACATTTTCATGGAGGAAGTTCCCACTCTTGAATAAATTAAAACATTTTTTTTCTTTTAATTTAAACTTTCTTCTATAACTGTTTTCTTGTTACTTAAAAGCTAGTTTTTTTTTCAAACTGCTTCCAAAGCTTTTCAAGCTGTATATGTCCTTGGAATGAATTTATAAATAAGAATTGAGCCCGGCGGGTGTGACTCAGTGGTTTAGCATGAACCTATGAACCAGGAAGTTACAGTTTGATTCCAGGTCAGGCCACATGCCCAGGTTTTGGCCTGATCCCCAGTATGGGGTGTGTAGGAGGCAGCCGATCAATGATTCTCTCTCATCATTGATGTTTTTATCTCTCTCCCTCTCCCTTCCTCTCTGAATCAGTAAGGATATATTTTAAAGAGAGAGAGAGAGAGAGAGAGAGAGAGAGAGAGAGAGAGAGAAGAGTGTATATGTTTGTAAATAAGAAAACATGTATTTGATGCTCTTAGAAAGTCTTATTTTCTTTCATTAAAACTTGTGCAGTAGAGAGAACTCCATAGATTCTCTCAATTTGAAGAAAGGTAGAGGGAAAGGTACTATTCAGAGTTCCTTGGGAAAATGTATCACTTATATATTTTTTAATGTTTTTTTTAATCAAAAACTGAAATATTTTCTATTCAGAAAATATATTTGGATCTAAATATCTTCTATAATTTTAACCCTAAAATATCAATTTAAATATTTTAAAAATGGTTGGGATGTTTGTTTTTTTAAATAAGTTAGGTTACTGGAGTTCTACATGTTACTGGATCACCTGGGGTAATTTTCTAATTGGAAAATTAAGAATTATAGTCAGAGGGAAGGACATTAGAATTTTAAAAGAACATATTCAATTTACTTTAGAAGCCGAACCTATCTTATGTGACTTGTTTTGTATGTCTGTTAAACTATATTATCACATAAGCATTGCTGCTATTGGGACAAATAGTGACAGTTGATTCAGGTCATTTGAATGTCCACTGTCTGTTTTAATTTGTATGTTCGTTTTGACTCTGTCATATGCTCAAACTTCAGTGGAAGTCATGAGAACCTATTATTTTTGCCTGCTCCCTCCTTTACGTTGGAAATATTCTTTTTTACCCAGAGGGACCTTAACTTTGATGTAAGGGATTGTTTCCGTTGCCAACTTTTTTCTTCCTTGCCAAGTAAGAGAGTTGTGAACTCTTCAGTGATGCCTTCCCCAGGATATTTGCAGATGTGGTTGGGAAAAGTCATTTCATCCCCGACCTTTACATGTCAGGTGCTGGGGTACCCGGGTGCCACCTAGCCTGCGCCCCGGCTCTCCCGCCCTCCGATTGCCATGGCGATCACGGGGCCGCAGAGTTTTATTTTTTTTCAGAAGAGTATAAATTATTTAAGAATTAAAGCTATGTGCACACAGCCAACAACAACAACAAAAAAAATCGGCTCCACCAGTCCCACCTGTCCCACCCGTCCCGGCAGGGACTGACAGCAAAACCCCTCTCCATCCCGAGCCCTCCAGCCCCGTGCAGACGGAGCCCCGGGGCGAGAGCCGAGCAGCGTGGACCTGAGGGCTGTGCACCTGGAGCGACTGCAGAGGGAGAGGGGCAGGCAGGAGCAGCGAGCCAAGGAGGGCCCACGGGCCACAGGCCCGGGACTGCGGAAGTTACCAGAAAAGAAAAAGAAGAAAGATGCAAAAGGACCCGTGGCCCTGGATCTGCCCTCCATGGAGGACTTCGAAGCCCTGGTCTCGGCCGCCATGAAGGCTGATAACACCTGTGGCCTTGCCAAGTGCTAGGCCAGCGTCATGACTCTGGGCCAGCTCTGCCCACACGGCAGTCACCGCTACTGCCTCAGCCACTGCCCGTCCGAGATCCATGGCTGTGGGGAGAGGGCCCGCGCCCACGCCTGGCAGAGAATCAGCCAGGAGGGAGTGCTGTACGCTGGCAGTGGGGCCAAGGACCGGTCCCTGGAACTCGCCAAGAGGGCCCAGCTGCAGAGGAGCCTGGATAAGAAGCTGGGCAAGCTAAGCAGCCAGAGGAGGAGCAAAAGGAGGGAGAAGGAGATGTGATCCGGCCCTCACACCCTCGGGCCTTGTCTTTGCAAATGCGGGTGGGGGCAAGCGGCCGTCCCTGGTGCTTTCTGTGCCTTATAGCTGCTCCGGTGACGTGACCAGGGCTGCATGAGCAAGCGAGGGGCCTCTGGGAGGAGGTGGGTCCTCGGGCCCAGTGCCCTGCCTTGCGCTGGGGTGGGGGTGGGCTGCAGTGGCTGTTCCCTGGACCTTCCTGGGAGAGAGCTGCCCCAGGTCTCAGCTTTGCTGGCACAGGGCCCGCTGGGGCTCTCCAAGGTCCCTTGCCAACTGCTTTAAGAGAACCTTTAAGAGAGGTTCCAGTGCCCCGGCTCTCCCGCCCTCCGATCGCCATGGCGATCACAGGGCGCAGGCCAGCCGGCAATCCCGGCCCCCGGGGGTCTGGGGTTTCCGCCTGGCTTTCTGATGGTGATCACCGGCTCGGGGGCGGGGAAAGGAGGCCTTTGCCCGCCCCCCAGCTCTTGCCTGCCGCCTGGGTTGCTGATCACCATTCTTCCTCTTTCCTCTTTCGCCTCCCATCATTGCACGTATGCAAATTAACCGCCATCTTTGTTGGCGGTTACTGCCATCTTTGTTGGCAGTTAATTTGCATATTGCCCTGATTAGCCAATGAAAAGTGTAGCAGAGGTACGGTTAATTACCCTTTTTGTCTTTTATTAGGTTAGATGTCCTGAATAGGCAAATCTATATGGACAAAAGTAGATCAGTGGTTAGCAGGGACTAAGGAAAAGAAAAAATGGGGATCGATTGCTAATTGGTACAGAATTTCTTTATGATCTGATGATGTTCTGGATTTAGATGGTGGTGATAATTTCACAGCTTTGTATATTAGTATGTACTAAAAATCACTGAATATTTTAAAAGAGTGAATTTTATCATAAAAAATGAGCAAGAGATTTGAATGGGTAGTTCTTAAAAAAAGCAAATATGGCCAACAAGCACATAAAAAGACATTTAACATTGTCAGTCAAAAAAAAAAAAATGCAAACTAAAACCACAATGAGATGCCACTTCAAATCCCCATGGAGAACTATGATAAAAAAGTCAGACAATAAGTGTTGGTGAGGATGTGAAAAAATAAGAGCCCTCAAAAACGCTGGTGGGAATGTAAAATGGTAAACTACTTTGGAAGAAAATCTGACAGTTCAAATAAGCAAAGAGTTAGCATACAACCCCAAAGTTCTACTAAGTATATACCCCCCAAAATGAAAACATGCCCACACCAAAACTTGTACACAAATGTTCAAAGCAGCATACTCACAAAAGCCAAAAAGTGGAAACAACACAAATGTCCATCAACTGATGAATGAATTAAAAAATGTGTGAAGCAGGCTAGTTGGCTCTCCTGTCTTCCCCACAGTGTCCCCAGTGTCACTGGAGCCTAGTGGGGAGCTGAGCCTCCAACTCCACCTGCATGCATGAGGAGAAAAGAAGTGGTAAGAGGTGGGATAGTTGGCACTATGTTTCCTGCCCTCCCCCCATGTCCACAGGGCACAGCAGGAAAATGAGCTTCAGTTGCACCCTGCAGCAACAAAGTGGGGTGAATAACCTTTTTATTTCCTCTTTCCCAGATGGCAGTGGGGTTCAGTGAGAAGCTGGTCATCTTTCTTTACTCAGGAAGCTGGTCTTACACCCCTACTCAAAAGTAACATGAGAGTGCAGGGCAATGCTTCTCCTTCTCCACAAAGGTGTTAGGGAGCTTATGGGGGAGCTGAAATTCCATCTGATTCATGTGCAAGGAGGCAGTGTAAGTGCTCCACTTTTGTTGGGGTGGAGTCAACAAGGCTGAATGGGAAAGTAAGCATTCAGACTCACCTGGTCTCGAGCTACACTTCAATAGGGAGAACACTCACTAAAATAAAAACAAGCAAGATTCAAAATATCTACAATACAATACAAGATCACTTGTTATTCCAGGAACCAAAAAAATCACAATAAGAATGAGAAAAGACAATCAACAGATATCAAAACAGAGATAAATATGTTGAAGATATCCAATAAGGATTTCAATGAAGTTATCCTAAAAATAATTCAACATGTAATTACCAATTCTCTTAAAACAAATGAGTAGAAATGCTCAGCAAAGAAGTAAGGTTATAAAAAAAAATAGAACCAAACAGTAATAACAGAACTAAAAAATACATAACTAAAATTTAAAAACTCTCTGGAAGGGTTAAATAGCATAGTGAAGATGACAGAATGTAATTAGTGACCTTGAGGACAGATAGATGAACAGAAATTATATAATATGAACAACAGAGAGAAAAATAGACTTATACAAATCAACAGAATCTCAGATGCCTGTAGGAAATTAACTAAAGGACTAACAACATTCGTATCATTGAGTCTCAAAGAGAAAGCAGAAAGGGAGTGGGACTGAAAACGTATTCAAAGAGATAATGGCTGCAAATCTCCCAAATTTGGGGAAAGACTTAAACCTACTTGTTTAAGAAGCTAAAGGAAACTTAGATAGGATACAAGCAAAGAAATCTATGCCAAGATGTATTCTAAGAAGACTTCTGAAAACTGAAGACAAAAAAAATCTTGAAAGGAACCAAAGAGAAATGACAGTTATAGGAAAAAAGCCCAATCTGAATGACAGCCATTTCTCACCTAAAAGAATGAAGGCTAGAGGAAGTGGCATAATATTTTTCAAGTTTTTGAGAGAAAAGAACTGTCATATGCAAATGTTATAGCTGGCAAAAATATTCTTCAAGAATAAAAGAGAGAGAGGAGCCACCACAGCGGTGAACAACACCCACCACAGGAGCTGCTGCTTACTAAGGAGCAGCTGCTACCACAACTGCCCGAGGAGCAAACGCAGCCTGAGGAGCCACTGCCACCCAGGGAGCAGCCACTGAACGACTCAACATCTAAATATATCCGTGAGATCAAACATGGGTAGACAAAGAAATCCCCAAAGGAAAGAAAAGGAGGACTCGCCAGAAAAGCAGCTAAGTGAAACCAAGGCATGCAGCATGACAGAAAAAGAATTCAGATTAAGGGTCCTAGAATGCATAAACCAGATGGAGGAAAATATCAACAACTTATGCAAGAAGCAAGAAGAAACAGATGAAAAAATCAATAAATTATGTAAGAACCAAGAAGAAATGAAGAGTGATATAGCTGCAATAAAAAAACACCATTGAAAGTTTCAACAGTAGACTAGGAGAAGTGGAGGACCGAATTAGGGAATTAGAAGACAGGGAAACAAAACACACACACAAACTGAACAGCAATTAGAGAAAAAAATTAAAAGACAGGAGGAGAGCCTAAGGGAGCTATGGGACAACATGAAACGAAACAACATACGAATAATAGGGGTGGCAGAACAACAGAAAGAGGGACAAGGATTAGAAAAACTATTCGAAGAAATAATATCAGAAAACTTCCCTGAGGTGGGGAAGAAAAAAGTCACACAAGCACAGAGAGTCCCAAACAAGGTGAACCCAAAAAGACCCACACCAACACACATCATAATTACCATGGCAAATGTTCAGGACAAAGAAAGAATCTTAAAGGCTGCAAGAGAGAGATAGAAAGTTACATACAAGGGATCTCCCATTAGATTATCAAATGATTTCTCAACAGAAACACATCAGGCCAGAAAAGAATGGACGGAAATTTACAAAGGACTGAATCCAAGAATACTCTATCCCAGCAAGGCTATCATTCAAAATTAAAGGGGAAATAAGAAGCTTCACAGACAAAAAAAGGCTAAGGGAGTTTATCACCACCAAGCCAGCAATGCAAGAAATGCTAAAGGGACTGGTGTAAAAAGAAGAAATAAAAAGCTCAGAAAGAAAACAGCCACAAAAAATAGAAATGGCTATAAACAAGTACCTTTCAATAATAACTTTAAATGTAAATGGACTAAATGCTCCAATCAAAAGACATCCAGTGGCTGAATGGATAAAAAAACATGACCCATACATTTGCTGTCTATAAGAGACCCACCTCAGAAGAGGGGACTCACACAGACTGAAAGTGAAGGTATGGAAAAATATCTTTCAGGCAAATGGAAATGAAAAAAAAAGCTGGGGTAGCAATACATATATCTGACAAAATAGACCTCAAAGTGAAGGCCAAAACAAGAGATAAGGAAGGCCACTTCATAATACTAAAGGGATCAATACAACAAGAGGATATAACCCTGATAAACATATATGCATCCAATGCAGAAGCACCCAAATACATAAAAAAACTCCTGGAAGATATCAAAGGAGAGATCGGCAACAATACAATCATAGTAGGGGACTTTAATACACCACTGACATCACTGGATAAATCCTCTAGAAAAAAAATCAGCAAAGAAACAGCAATCCTAAATGACTCACTAGATCAGATGGACTTAATTAACATCTTCAGAACACTTCACCCCAAAGCCACGGAATATACATTCTACTCAAGTGCTCATAAGACATATTCAAAAATAGACCACATATTGGGTCACAAACAAAGTCTCCCCAAGTTCAAGAAGGTTGAAATCATACCAACCATCTTCTAAGACCACAATGGCATAATATTAGAAATAAATTACAATAAAAACAACCCAAAATACTCAAACACTTGGAAGCTGAATAGCATGTTATTAAATATTGATTGGGTTACCAGTGAAATCAAAGAAGAAATTAAAAACATCCTGGAAACTAATGACAATGAAAACACAACAATCCAAAACCTATGGGACACAACGAAAGCAGTCCTGAGAGGGAAGTTTATGGCTCTACAGGCCTACCTCAACAAACAAGAAAAAATGGTAGTAAATCATCTAACTCTACATCTCATGAATTAGAAGAGAGCAACAAGAAAACCCCATAGTGAGCAGAGGGAAGGAGATAATAAAGATTAGAGCAGAAATAAATGACCTAGAGACCAAAAAAACAATACAGAAAATCAATGAAACCAAGAGCTGGTTCTTTGAAAGGATAAACAAGATTGACGAACCTCTAGCTAGGCTCACCAAGAAGCAAAGAGAGAGGACCCAAATAAACAAAATCAGAAATGATAGAGGCGAAATAACAACAGACCCCACAGAAATACAAATGATTGTTAAGAAATACTATGGACAACTCTACTCCAACAAACTAGACAACCTGGAGGAAATGGACATCTTCCTAGAAAAATACCACATTCCAAAACTCAATCAGGAAGAATCTAAAAATCTCAATAGGCCAATAACTATAGAAGAAATTGAAGCAGTCATCAAAAAGCTTCCAGCAAACAAAAGCCCAGGGCCAGACGGCTTCACAGGGGAGTTTTACCAAACATTCAAGGAAGAACTAAAACCTATCCTCCTCAGACTACTACAAAAAATCCAAGAGGAAGGAACACTTCCAAGCTCATTCTATGAAGCCAGCATCACCCTAATACAAAAACCAGGGAAAGACAACACAATGAAAGAGAATTACAGGTCAATATCCCTCATGAACATAGATGCCAAAATCCTCAACAAAATCTTAGCAAATCGGATCCAGCAGTACATCAGAAAGATCATACACCATGACCAAGTAGGATTTATCCCAGGGATGCAAGGATGGTACAATATCCGCAAATCAATAAATGTGATACATCACATAAACAATTGAAAGAAAAAAACCACATAGTCATATCAATTGATGCAGAAAAAGCGTTTGACAAAATCCAACACCCATTTTTGATAAAAACTCTCAGCAAGATGGGAATAGAAGGATCATACCTCAACACAATAAAAGCCATGTATGACAATGGACAAAAACTAACACCATTTCCCCTAAGAATAGGAACAAGACAGGGATGCCCCCTCTCACCACTCCTGTTCAACATAGTACTGGAAGTATTAGCCATTGCAATTAGGCAAGAAGAAATAAAAGGCATCCAAACTAGAAAAGAGGAAGTAAAACTGTCCTTATTTGCAGACAACATGATATTATACATACAAAACCCTAAAGACTCCATCAAAAAACTACTAGACTTAATACATGAATTTGGCAATGTAGCAGGATACAAAATTAACCCCAAGAAATCTAAGGCATTTCTATAAACCAATAGTGAACTTTCAGAAAGAGAGACTAAAAAAACAATCCCATTTACCATCGCACCAAAAAAATTAAGATACCTAGGAATAAACTTAACTAAAGAGGTAAAAGACCTCTACTCAGAAAACTATAGGACGTTGAAAAAAGAGATAGAGGAAGACATAAACAGATGGAAGAACATACCATGTTCATGGACTGATAGAATCAACACCATTAAAATGTCCATACTATCCAAAGCAATCTATAAATTCAACGCACTTCCCATTAAAATACCAACGGCATACTTCACAGATCTAGAATGAACTCTCCAAAAAGTCATCTGGAATAAAAAAAGACCGCGAATAGCTGCAGCGATCCTGAGAAAGAACAAAGTAGGTGGGATCTCAATACCAGATATCAAGCTGTATTATAAAGCCATTGTTCTCAAAACTGCCTGGTACTGGCACAAGAACAGACATATAGATCAATGGAATAGAATATAGAGCCCAGAAATCAGCCCGAACCATTATGCTCAATTAATATTTGACAAAGGAGGCAAGAACATACAATGAAGCCAAGATAGTCTCTTTAATAAATGGTGTTGGGAAAATTGGACAGATACATGCAAGAAAATGAAACTAGACCACCAACTTACACCATACACAAAAATAAACTGAAAATGGATAAAGGACTTAAATGTACGACGGGAAACCATAAAAATACTAGAAGAATCCGAAGGCAACAAAATCTCAGACATATGCCAAAGCAATTTCTTCACTGATACAGCTCCTAGGGCACTTGAAACTAAGGAGAAAATGAACAAATGGGACTACATCAAAATAAAAAGCTTCTGCACAGCAAAAGAAACCATCAACAAAACAACAGGAAAGCCCACTGCGTGGGAAAATATATTTGCCAATGTCATATCTGATAAGGGCCTAATCTCCAAAATTTATAGGTAACTCATACAACTTAACAAAAAGAAGATAAACAATCCAATCAAAAAATGGGCAAAGGATCTAAATAGACACCTTTCAAAAGAGGACATTCAGAAAGCCAAGAGACATATGAAAACATGCTCAAAGTCACTAATCATCCGAGAGATGCAAATCAAAACAACAATGAGGTACCATCTCACACCTGTCAGAATGGCTATCATCAACAAATCAACAAACGACAAGTGCTGGAGAGGATGTGGAGAAAAAGGAATACTTGTGCACTGCTGGTGGGAATGCAGACTGGTGCAGCCACTATGGAAGACAGTATGGAGTTTCCTCAAAAAACTAAAAATGGAACTCCCATTTGACCCTGTGATCCCACTTCTAGGAATATATCCCAAGAAACCAGAAACACCAATCAGAAAGGATATATGCACCCATATGTTCATAGCAGCACAATTCACCATAGCTAAGATCTGGAAACAGCCTAAGTGCCCATCAGTAGATGAATGGATTAGAAAACCGTGGTACATCTACATGATGGAATACTATGCTGCTGGAAAAAAGACGGAACTCTTACCATTTGCAACAGCATGGATGGAACTGGAGAGCATTATGCTAAGTGAAATAAGCCAGTCAATGAAGGAAAAATACCACATGATCTCACTCATTCATGGATAATAGAGACCAGTATAAACTTTTGAACAATAATAGATACAGAGGCACAGCTGCCTCAAACAGACTGTCAAACTACAGCGGGAAGGCCGGGGAGGGTTGGGGGGCAGGAGGGAGAGGGGTAAGAGATCAACCGAAGGACTTGTATGCATGCATATAAGCATAACCAATGGACATAAGATACTGGGGGATAGGGGAGGCCAGGGATTGTCAAGGGCAGGGAAAAAAAGGAGACATACGTAATACTCTTTGTAATACTTTAAGCAATAAAACAATAAAAAAAAGAAAAGAAAAAAAAAGAATAAAAGAGAGAAGTGACACTAACAGCACAGAGGAGTAGGCATATCCAAACACCTCTCCTACCAACAGGAACATCTAAATCAATCAGAAGCTGTCAGAACCAACTTTGTCAGAACTCTGGAAAATACTGAGAGATGTACAGCAACCAAGCAAATGCTGAATCAAGAGAAAAGGCAACCTTTTCACTTGTCTTTGCCCCACCCACTCTCCACCCCCCACTGCCCTGCTTGGTAGCACTCTTTGAAAATTATTGTGTGTTTGTTCTAACCTGTCTGGGGATACCTGAAGGACTGATACAAGTTACTCACTCAGGGCAGACAAATAATGGTCATTACTTGAAAATACTGAGTAATGAGCAAAAAATCTGTAGCCTCCTAGGGCAAAAGACTGCTGCTGAGATATTGGAAAATGCTACCCAACATTTAAAGAATTTAACTAATTTCACACAATATCTTTCAGAAAATAGAAGAGGACAGAACATTTCCAACCTTTTTTTATGAGGCTAGGATCACTCTTTCACCTAAAGCAAAGACTGTACAAAAAAAAATAAAACTACAATTCAATGTCTCTTTAGAACTTAAGTACAAAATTCTCATCAAAATATTAGCAGATCAAATTCAGCAATGCATAAAAATAATCACACACCATTATCAGATGGGATTTACTGCAGGCCTGTGAGAATGGATGAACATTCAAAAATCAATCAATATATATATATATATATATAATCAGGCTAAAGAAAAAAAAATCATATGAGTAGATTTTCAACTGACAGAAATGACATCTGATAAATTCCAACACCTGTTCAAGTTAACAAGAAAGGGCAATTAATTCAACTTGCTATAGAGCATCTATTGAAAACAACATCATACTGAAAGGTATGGATCAGGATGGAGGCAGGATGTCTGCTCTCATGACTCTTATTCTGCTCAGTAGAAGTTCTAGGCCACTACAATGAGGAAAGGGGAAAAATAATATCATACATATTATAAAGGAAAGAAACAAAACTATCCTTATTTGCAGAGATGATTGTTTATACAGGAAATTCCAAGGATTCTCCAAAACCTCCTAGACCTAATAAGTGAGTTCAGCAGACTGCAATGAGATACCTCAAGAAACCTACTAGAATGCCTAAAATAACTAGTGACAACACCTAATGCTGGTGAGGCTGCAGAGAAATTTAATCACTTACATTGCTGGTAGGGATATAAAATGGTATAGCCATTCTGGAAAATAGTTTGGCAGTTTCATATGAAACTAAATATGCAACAATCTTATGGCCTAGGAAGTAAACTCTTGGCTATTTATCACAGAGTAATGACACAATTCATGTTCGTTCACACAATAATCTGTATGTGCATGTTCACACAGCTTTATTCATAATAACCCAAAACTGGAAACAACCCAGATGTCGTTCAATGAGTGAATGGCTAAACCCCATACCAGAGAATGCTACTCAGAAATAAAAAAAATACACTGTAGATAAGCACAACAACCTGGACGAAATTTAAGGGAATCAGGACAAGTTGAAAAAGGCTAAATCTAAAAGGTTGCATGTTGTATGATTTCATTTATATAACATTCTTTCTTGTTTGTTTGTAAGGCCTCATCCAAGGATATTTTCTCCATTGATTTTTTTAGAGAGAGTGGAAGGGAGAGAGAGACAGAGAGAAACATTGACATGGGAGAGACACATTGATTGGTTGCCTCCTACACACCCCCCGAACAGGGCCAGGGAACCTGCAACCAAGGTACGTGCACTTGACCGAATTGGACCTGGGAGCCTTCAGTCTGTGGGCTGATGCTCTATCCATTGAGTCAAACCTGCTAGGGCTATAACATTCTTAAAATAAATGATAGAAATGGGAAACTGGTTAATGGTCATCAGGGGTCATAGTCATGGATGTAAGTGGGTTTGACTATACAAGACAACAGGAGGGATCCTTTTAGTGATAGAAGTGACCTTATCTTGACTGAAACAATGTCAATATCCTGGCTGTGATACTGTACAGTTTTAGTTTAGTGTAAGATGTTACTATTGGTAGAAACTGAATAAAGGGTAAATGGGATCTTTCTGTCTTATTTCTTACATTTGCATGTGACTGTATCATTATTTCAATATTTTAATTGAAAGTGTATATATAGTCAAAGAAAAAATAGCCATTAGGCAGGTCTAAGTAAAGGTCATTTAGCAGAGGTCTGGGCTAAGGCAGAGGAGGCAACTAGTACAGCATGTGGCATGTGACCTGGCAGGGAGCGAGCCCTGTGTAGAAAAAAAGACCTGAGTTGGACGATGGCCAGGCAGGGCTCGAAGACTGGTTGTGAAAAGGATTGGGTAAATAAGTAAACACAATGGGGATAATAAGAGACAGGTTTCTCATTTGTGGAGAAGAGAATTAGAAACATAAAAAATGAGGAAAGCTAGAATGATGGTATATGGTTCGTTTAGAATGGAAGTACCAATACAACCTCATGGTTTTCAATATATACAGATAGAACAGAAATAACTATGCATGTAGAAGTGGATAGACATAGCACGTATATATACGAACATACACTTCCTAGCTTTGTCTTCTAGGGAGCTTGGGAATGATGACATTCCAGTAGTAGTGTGCACATCCATTAGTGAGCCCATCTTGATTTCTAAATCCATTCCCCACAAGGCCCTATGGAGAAATGGCTGATTTCAGAGCTGGGACAGGAAAAGTACAAGATGAGACTAAAAGAGCTTGGTGTGCCAGAAAGCAAGGAATGCAGGAATGGTGGGGAAATGTCAAAAGACATAGCGAGCAGCTTGAGGGAGCTCTTACTGGCCAAATATGGGACAATTTGAGCATCCAAACAAACTGTAGTAGAGAATTATATTCCATTAAGCAGAATAGGAATCTACAGTGGAAAAAAAAACACCCCAAAACTAAACAAATAAATGGATAGAGTTCTTCCATACAGTAGAATGCCAATTAAGAAATGCAGAAGGAGCCCTAGCTGGTTTGGCTCAGTGGATAGAGTGTTGGCCTGCGGCCTGGGTCCTGGGTTTGATTCCGGTCATGGGCACATGCCTGGACTGTGGGTTCGATCCCCAGTGCGGGGGCGTGCAGGAAGCAGCTAACCAATGATTCTCTCTCATCATTGATGTTTTTATCTCTCTCCCTCTCCCTTCCTCTCTGAAATAAATAAAAATATATTTTTAAAAAAGAAATGCAGAAGGAATGATGGAATTAGAAAACTACTATTTAATTATCTATCATAGTAATAATTAATTCAGCCAAGAAACACCAATAGATGATAAAACTCCTGGGTGAAAGTTGAATGAGGACCAGGGCATTTACATTAGTCTCAAAGCATCACTCCACAAAATATTAGTTATGAAGGTGAAGCTTCCATCTTATATAAAAACTGCTGTTTGAAATTTCAACCCTGCTATTCTGGCTTCTGTCTTAAATAATAAGGAAAATAAGACCACTCCCATTCCAGAGAGGCCGTAAACTATGCCCCAGACAGAGTTGTCAGTGCTGACACCCGGCCAGGCCTTGAGATATGGTTTCATGGCCCTTTCCCAGCACGCAGGCCTTCTTTCTCAGAAGGCCCGGAAGTCTCATTCCAAATTTGGGAGACAAAGGACTAGAAAAAGTATAAATAGAGTTTCTTCCATGGTGGGGGCCCAGAATTTGAAAGACACATTTTTCTCTGGGCCTGTGCAGAATTTAATAATAAAATATAACTCCCTTTCTCTAAGTGTGGCTTGGTTTTTAACCCGGTCTTCTGCAACAAAGGGAGAAAGAATAATTTATAATGGATTAATCTCAGCAGACACCACTTTGCTGACACAATCAAACTTATCGTTTCCAGTGACGGGGCAAAATGACATCTTCTATCTCATGATGGATGTAGTGAGAAAAGCACAGAATCATTTCTGTGATGTTTCTGTCCAAAATGCATAACCTCAATCCTGTCATAACTAAATAGGAGATAAAATTGAATTGAGAAAACATGCTGCAAATAATGGCCTGCAATCTTCATAAAGTTCACAAAAGCACAAACTGTGATCATTGAAAGAATCTACAAAACCATGACAAGTATCCTTTTAATATTAAATTTTGGTATATCATATACCAAAGAATATTTTTGGGTCAGTTGACGAAACTTGAATGGTGATCTCTGGGTGAATAGTAATCAGTATATAGAAATTCTTTGTGTGCTTTTCTGTAAGTCTAAAATTATTTCAAAATAAAATAACTAACATCACAAGAAGATAGACAACCAAACATCATGGGCATCCTGATAAAAGAGAACAGTACCATCCATGAAATATTGTTGCCAAAAAAAACAAACCAACCTGACTATAGACTCTACATCCCTCTACCAACTCAGTTTACAGAAAGCACCATCTATAATAATAAAAGTGTAATATGCTAATTAGACTGGACATCCTTCTGGACGCCCTTCTGGATGACCTTCAGGATGAAGCCAGGGCTGCAAGGGCCAGCCTCTTGCAAGAATTTCGTGCATTGGGCCTCTAGTGTGGATATAACCAGCAAAATATAGATCATGGCAAACTCTATTGGGCAAAAAACCTGGTTTCTTCAACAAATAAACTGTAAGTAAAAAGGAGATAGAGGAAAGAGGGGGAAACACCATGTTAAAAAAGATGTAAGATATATATCCTATCTAATAAAGAGGAAATATGCAAATTGACTGTAACTCCATGACAAAGATGGCGGCGCCCACAGCCAATAAGGAGGGGATATGGAAATTGAGGGTCATTCCGTGACAAAAGATGGTGGCAGCCAGGCCTGCCCAGAGGGCCTGTGGGCAGCGCAAGTGTGGAGGCGTGGAGCAGGCGGGGTGGGGCACCCGCCCCGGCTGCTCCAGGCTGGTGGGCAGCACACGTAGGTGCGGAACAGCCAGTGGGCAGCTCTGGGCCAGTGGGCAGTGTGCTCCAGGCTGGTGGGCAGCATACACAGGTGCAGAGCAGCTGGTGGGCAGCGCGCACAGGTGTCCAGCCCCACCCAGGCTGCTCCGGGCCTGTGGGCAGCGCAAGCGGAGAGCCTCTGGGTGGGGGAGGTGGGCTGATGGAGGGTGGCCTGTACTCCCCACATGGCAGTGGTGGTAGCCGTGAGCACGCCAAGCAGAGCCTGCAGGCTGAGCTGAAGTAGCACCTGCAGGCCATTAGCACCGAGGCGTGGCTGCGCAAGTCCCACCTACTGGCCCAGAAGATGCGCGATCGCAGGGACAGCCACCGTGCAGGCCAGATTGACGTCCTCCTGGCCGTGCCACGGGGGTTTGCGGATCTGCACAGTTGCAGGCCTCCAGTACGCACATCTTTTCCTCACCCCCCTGGAGTTCGAATGTCCCCCAGCACACCTGCAACAGTCCCGGACCATGGCGTGCGCAAATTCCCCCCCGCCCCTCCGCCACACTTCCATCAACCCCAGCATGCCTACAACCCCCACAGGACTTGCACATGTCCCCTCCGACACGCTCATGTCCTTTGGAGAGAGTCTGGGTGTTCTGGGTGCTGAGGGTGGGCGCCTGTGAGATGACAGTGAGAGGGCGGAGTGGTGATGCCCTGTTCCCGCGGAGGCCAGTGCAGTGACGAGATCACCTCCGTGGGGCTAATGCAGGTGTTGAGGTGGGAGCAGGTGCAGACAGACACACCTGGTGGGTGTGGGCGGCCCTCGCTGAGGTGCCTTGAGTCACCATTCAAGATCAGGAACCCAGAAGAGGCAAGGAGTTCCGTCCTCTCAGTGAAACGGTGGGATAGTCGGGGCGACTGCAGAGGAGGAATGTGCACTTTGGGTGCTGGCACCCATGAATGAAGGCTGCCCTGACTGAGCCTCGCTCGTTGGGGCCTAGCACACTGCTGCCGGGCAGCAGGGGACAGGGCGTGCTTTTCCGAGTTAATGAGAGGAAACATTGATTCTCCTGCTGCCTGAGAAGGTGGAAAGTGGAGTGGGAAGACATGTGGAGATGAGCGAGGTTACTGAGGGGCCCTCCGCACCCCCCCCCCACATGAATTTTGTGCACCGGGCCTCTAGTCTATAATAATAAAAGCGTAATATGTTAATTACACGGGACGTCCTTCCAGACAACCTTCTAGATGAAGCCGGGGCTGCGATGAAAGCCCAGGTCCTGGGTGCTGGAGATAAGTCCCGGTCCTCGGTGCCAGAGGGAAGCCGGTGCTGGCGGCCAGGGGAAGGAAGGCCTACTCTTGCACGAATTTCATGCAACTAGTTGAATTATAGAACATTGACCTTTATTGGATCTCGATTCACACATACATATATGAGATCATTAGAAATTTGAGCAGTGTTTAGATATTTGCTAACATAAAGCAATTACTAATTTTTTTAGTTATGGTTATGATGACATGTTTAATGAATAAAATGAAGTAAATGGAAGCATGAGAAAGGAGAGGAGAACGTGAGTGAGCTGATGTTGTTAAAGCTGGGTGATGGTACCTCCATGGGGAGGGGTGGTACCTCCATGAGTATCTTTACTGTATTCTGTATACTTTTGTAAATTTTTGAAATTTCCCAAAATAAATGTTTGATATTTTTTTCTTAAAGTAGCAGAACTAAGATTTAAATCTGTCTGTCTCATTCCAAAGCTAGTTCTTGATAAGTCTTTATTTCTTTAATAATAATTTAAATATTTTATGTATTCCCTAATTAATTTTTCCCACGATTCACCAGCGAACATTTTTTTCCCTACATATTTCCCCACTTTATAAAAGTGAATTCTACGTATTTCAACCACTTTCCTACATATATCCAAGGTCCTTCTAAGTGAATTATAAGTGTTTTCAAAAACTTTACTACATATATCCCAGGGTTTTCAATGTGGATTCTAAGTGTTTTAAACATTATCCTACACATGTCATAGCTCTTTTAATTCTCATTTTTCAACACTTTCCTACACATTTCGCATAACTACCAAGTGTTTCAAACACTTCGTAAACATTTCCCAGCCTTGCCAATGTGAATTCTAAATCTTTCAAACAGTACCCAACACATTTAACCCTAACACTAAATGTTAACCCTGACTCTAGTCCAAACCCTAATCCCTAACCCTAACCCTAATCCTACCAATAACACTAACCCTAAACCGAAATCCTAACTGTAACCCTATACTTAACCCTAGCCCTAACCTTAACTCCTAATCTTAACCCTAGCCCTAATCCAAGCCCTGACCCTAAATCCTAACATTAACCTTAACCCCCACCCTAACCTTAACACTGTCCTACACATGTCACAGCTCTTTAAACCTGAAATCTCAGTATTTCAACACTTTCCTAAATATAACCCTCACTGGCGAACATTTAAAAAAAGAGTTCCCATCCCAATGTTAACTCAATAAAGAATAACTGACTACTTTTATAGATTAGATGCACTTTGAAAACGTTAGATGTAGCCTTAGACGGTTGCTCAGTGGTTAGAGCATTGGCCCGTGGACTGAAGGGTCTCAGGTTTGACTCTAATCAAGGACACATACCTTAATTGCAGGCTCAATCCCCAGCCCCGGTCAGGGTGCGTGCGGGAGGCAACCAATCGATATTTCTCTCACATCAATGTTTCTCTTTTTTTGTCTCAACCTCTCCCTTCAACTCTCTCTCTAAAAAAAAATCAATGGAAAAAATATCCTCAAGTGAGGATTAGCAACAACAACAACAAAAAGATATAAATTAATTTTTAAAATTTTCCAAATTTCCCCCCAAATTTAAAATTAGCTATATTTATATAATGAGGACAGTTTTAATTAAAAAGATGGTTTTGGGCCCTAGCCAGTTTGGCTCAGTGGGTAGTGTCCGCCTATGGACTGAAGGGTCCCGGGTTCAATTTCGGTCAAGGGCATGTACCTTGATTGCAGGTTTCTCCCAAGGGCACATGCAGGAGGCACCAATTGATGTGTCTCTCATCAATATTTCTCTTTGTCTTTCCCTTTGTCTTCCACTCTCTCTAAAAATCAATGGAAAAATATCCTTGGGTGAGGATTAAAATAAATAAATAAATAAATAAAAAGATGGTTTTGGGAAAGGTAAAAATCAGCTTACTTAGTGAGTCATAATAGAAGTGTTTGGAGAAGTCTAGAGTTTTTTGATTGTCATTGTAATTTGGGGACATTACTGGACTCTGTTGGGGAGGACGCAGGGATCAGCGCTGGGGCTCTCCTGCACAATGAGGAGGTGCCCCACCTCTAAAGCCAACAGAATCCCCAGGGAGAAACACCAACTAAAAAGTAACACTGCAACAAAAGAAAGGACAGGGGAAAAGGTTCATCTAACTTTTACACTTGTTAGCTGAAGAGTTAATAAACAACCCATTATTCTACAATGGAAGCAGCAAGCATACACCATTGTTGCATTTGTTTTAGACAGCATTTCATTCTAAGGCAGTGACACTAACATACAGTAAGTGTGGCACACAGACGCTGTCTACAAATGATAGTAACCAGTAGTAGTCAGATACAATATAGACAGACAAATGAGGATCTAACAGGGTCATTAAGTGGGAAACACTGGTTTTCTTGGTGAAAGAGAGCTCCCCCTGGTGGAGGAGATTCCAACAAGTGCACAATCAGCTGAACCACTCTCAGCAAGCATTGAACTCCATCCAATAACTTTAGACCCGTACTCCCTTACCTTTCCTTATATTATCTAATCCATACTTTGGGGAAAAAATCCTGCAAAGTTCCCTATACAGAAGAAATAAAGTGAACTTGGGTAAAACCCAGAGTGGGCGCTAAGAAAATCATGCAATGGGTACTGTCCAAAAAACACACCAAATTACCCAACATCTCTTGGCTGACTGAAGGGCCAAAGAGGCACAAACTCAAGGCATGCTCCCAGCTTACAACTCGTGACAGTAAGAAAAAGTGAGGGGCAAGTGGCAGTGAGAGTCCAGGTTACAACACCCTTCCTTCCTGGTACCACGTGAAGGCAACCACGGAGAAACAAAAACTGAGAGGAGCAGGGCTAGCGTGCTTCTGAATGTGCTTTACAAGTGACACTGCAAGTAACCAAAGAAGAAAAGAAATGAAAGTTTGGTTCGCAAGGAGGCGTTTGATGAGAGGAACAAACGGATAATTTCAGTCTAAGAATTATTAAGGAGACAAACATTGTTTTCAACACTTTCTTAACAGGCCAAGATCATTATTCAGGATTTAGAAAAGGAATTTTAACAGGCAAAACAGTCAGACAGAAATAAACAACAGGCCACAAGTAGTACCTGTAACATGGGATTTCAATATGAATAAAGAATCATGCCTTTTCTTTCACATGCATTCATATAGCTGGTTTGATTAAACTCTAGTTTGCACAAAGAGACAAAAAGAGCATATTAAAGAACGATTACCTTTCATGTTTGCAGCATGCCCACTGTTATTCACCAAAGTGGAATATGGTGGTTCATTCTGAGGCAAGACTCCTGCAGCCATGGTCTTCTGTTGAGAGAAAAAAATATTATTTTTTTAAAGACTTCCCATTGGTTATTCATTTACTAATTATCTGTAATATGCTAGACCTCTGCAGTATAACACAATAGTCATTAGCTAAGTGGCTGCTGAGTACTTGAAATGTGGCTAGTACAGATTTGAGATGTGCTGTAGGAGTAAAGTACAAGATTTTGAAGACTTAGTATAAAAACAAAGAATGTACAATATCTTACAAATATTTTTACATTCATTCTACATTGAAATATTTTTATATACTGTGTCATTTTAATTTTTAATGTTGCTACTAGAAAATGTAAAACTGAACACATGGATCACATGATAGGCTAGTGGATGGTGCTGTGCTAGATATTAAGGACATTATAGAGGAAACCAGACATGTTCTCCCTTATACATTTATAATCTGTCAGGAAGACGAAAAGTAGACACAAATAATGCTACTATGTGCTTAGTGTCAGAAGACAGGCTTGGACAAGCATGAGGGCTGTCCACTTCAGGGTGGCTGCAAGGCATCAAGGAGAAATCAGAATTTGAACTGGGCAAAAGGAGTAACATTTACTGTGGACTTGACAGTATACTAGGCAATTGAACAGAACCATTCATTCTTTACTAATTTTGTTAATTGAGGGTTTACAAAATTTATGTGACTTTCATCTGTAGTTAAATTCTATGACTAAGTGATTTCTGTGTCACTACAGTTTCCACTGAGGAAAGTTAAGTAAATCATTTTATATGTCAAAAAAGCAAAAACCATCACCGTTCTTAAGCTCTTACCATATGTAAGACTGTGAATTGAGAAACTTACATAGTGGTCTCTTCTGATTCCTGAAACAGAGCAACTAATCCCCCATGGTTCCAGCCGGTTTGCTCAGTGGATAGAGTGTCAGATTGCGGACCAGAGGGTCCAGGGTTCAATTCTGGTAAAGGGCACATACCTCAGTTGGAGGCTCCTCTCAGGCCCGGGCCCTGGTCAGGGTGCATGCAGGAGGCAACCAATCGATGTGTTTCTCTCACATCGATGTTTCTGTCTTTCCCTCTCTCTAAAAATCAATGGAAAAATATCCTCAGGTGAGGATTAAAAATAATAATAAATAAACCCTTATAAATTCCTAAGTGAGAAGAGCACTAGGAACATCTTTTGTTCCAATAAGGAGGTTATGATTAAAAGTCCTCTAGGGAGGTGGGGGTGCAGATGTCCTCTAGCGGAACCCTACCCGACACGAACATGACCTCCGCAATATCTTTGAACAGAAACAGTGATGTCATCACACAGCGCTGGTAGTTAGAAAGCTCTTCATAATGCGGGTGCTCTGTGATTTCTGCCCATTGGTCCTACTTCTGCCCTTTGAGCCCACACAGAACAATAAACCGTTTCTCCCATGTGTCTAAAGTTGGTGATCATGCTCCCCTTACTCCCGAATTACATCTTCCCAGACTATACACCAGCAGTTCCTGTCACCACTCTTCATGTATAATGGTTCTAGACCTCGCCATCCTGGATATCCCTTTCTACTTACACTCTAGTTACTCATATTCTGGTGCCCAGAGCTGGAGTCTATCACCCAGAAGTGGTGTGATCATCGAAAGAATTGTCCTGACTGATTTGGCCCAGTGGATAGAGCGTCGGCCTGCAGACTGAAGGGTTCCAGGTTCGATTCCGGTCAAAGACATGTACCATGATTGCAGGCACATCCTCACTAGGGGGTGTGCAGGAGGCAGCTGATCAATGTTTCTAACTCTCTATCCCTCTCCCTTCCTCTCTGTAAGATATCAACAAAATATATTTTTTTAAAAAAGAATGAAAACAGCTCCCTGGTCAGGACAGTATATGTGGCTTACCATCACAGTATTTTCAGCAGGCTCAAAACACATCAGGACACATCAACAGTCAAAGAAAAAACTGGCTAGAAATAATTTGTAATACATTTTGAGGTTAAAATATACATTCAATATGGATGGTTAAAAATAAATCAAATTTTAAAGTGAGATAAAAGGTAGAGAATAAACTCTCTACTCCTATCACCCTGCCCAGGTTTTACTCCTCAGAGGTAACAATGTACTCATTGGCTTTTATTCTTCTGAGGTGTAGGAGGTCACTATACTTATACCTCTGGTTATTAATTCAATGTAATTAAACCATAGTATAAAATCCTGGCATAAAAGATGGGGAAATTGGCTCAATATAATATCTAATACACACATACATGGTCTGGGTACACACACCTTTTTAGAAAAATATTTATCAAGTACTGTGCTTGGACCCATACAAAAGAAGATACTCCTGCTATCACCACACCTGTGCTGCTCAGAGTTAAACATTCTAGGCATCAGTGTCCAATGGACTTTTTCTTTCATTTCATTTGTTGCTTAAAACAAGGGCACACTTGTGTGTTTTGCTGCAAATTTGGACTATGTGTTTCTTATAGGACCAAGGCCTCTGGTCCTTAGATGCTGCTTGGCTTTGATTTATCCTTAAGTCGTTGCTGTTGTTTTTTCTATAAAAGATGAATGGAAGGTAAACTTTCCTTTTGTCATTGGAAAATCAAATTCCACCCTGGCTTGAGGGAGTGGGGTGGCTCTTGGGGTACCACTGAACTAAGCCTTTTCAGAAGCCCACATGGGAGAATGAGGTGTGGCAAAAAACTTTATTTGCATGGGGATATATTCCGTGGGTTGCAAAGTCCCATGTCCTTTAACCCAGTCCTGAAAGAGGGGCAGCTACGGTTCCAGTAAAGCCAAAAGCACGGCCAGTGTCCAGAGCTTTCCTTCCATGTTGCAGCCGGGCCCAGTCCAAACATTTAGGCTAATTAAAGTCCGTGGTGTAGAGTCCCACAAGGCTGTGAGCCACGTGGGTGTAGGGAGTGTGCCCTGTGGAGAGCTCCTGGGAAGGCGCAGGAGCTGATTGTCGGCAGAGCCACGTCCTGGAAACATACCTTGCCAGAGGCAGGTATGTTGTCAGCCAGCCTGACCTTCAGCTCAGGCGCCAGGGGGTGGGTTTCATTATCTAAGTTCAGCCAGGCACCAGGAATGGACACAATTATCCGGGCTCAGCCAGGAGTGACAATTACAAAGAAGTCATAAGAATGAAGAATTGCAGTTTGATCTTTAACCATGATTTCACAAAATTTTCTTTGTCTAAAACTTTAGTAAAACTTCCTGGTATCAGGCTATATATAACAAACACGCTGCACCAGCTCTGGGTCACTGTCTCTCCATCAGAGGGCAGCGTCCCACCTGGCCCCAGCTTTACTTAAAGTCTTTGTGTCTGTCTCTTTTTTTCCTTTTCTCAATCCCCAGCCGCCTCTACTCAGGACTCGTCCACTCTCTAGCCGTGCTGGTCACAGCTAAGAGAGAAATACTTATAGTGCCCCCTGAAACAGGAGAGCCAGGAACCCTGCACATGAGAAAGAGATTCCTTTGTGTAGTTTATGTATTCAGGTTTCACGCCCTTGCAGTGGCCACACCTATTCTGGCCACTAATTTGTTCTCAGGTGAGACTGACATACATCTTCCCACATTGCTCAGACCTTACTGAGCATGTGTTTAAACTGCCTTTGTTCAGTCCCTTCCCCCACTGCTTAGCAGGGAACAGACTTGGAGAGTGTTAAATTAGTAAAGCTACGTAAATGGCAAGCCTTTATTACCTAGTCTTCCCTTTACTCCTTTACGGTTAAATAATAACCAGGTTATTATAATGGTATCACCTACATTCTGAAAGTATCTTTATTTTATCCTTGTACTCAGCTAATAATCTGGGTACTTACAGAATTCTAGGTTGAAAACCATGCCAGAATTTTGAAGGTATTTTCTACTGCATTTTAGCTAACAATACTGCTGATGACACTAACCTGAGACTTGTAACAGATCTACTGCAGTATCTGTATCTTTGGTTTCTAAAATTTCACAAGGATATGTATTGGGAGCAGACCCTTGTCACTTATCTCATTTGGTTCCTGCTGGGCCCTGATAATATGCAGCTAGATGGCTCATTCAGCAGTTAAAATTGACTGGACTCCAGGTACCATGAGGAGGTATGTACTATCCTTATCTTCTTTTTCTCAGGTGGGAAACCTTGTCTGAGCTCACACATTTCTAGCTGCATCTTTTCTCTGTTAATCAATGCTGGGCATTTCAAATATTTTTAACAGAATCATTGTTTTACTTTGCATATCGTTATTTAGTGAGGCAAATCAGTTGTTCAGAGGCTTTTAAAAATGAATTTCTTATTAATTAATTAATTTATTTGTTAATCATCACCTGAGGATATTTTTCCATTGATTTTTAGAGTGTGGGAGAGGGAGATAGAGAAACATCTATTGGTTGCCTCCGACCAGGGCGGGGCATTGAGCCTGCAACCAAGGTACACGTCCTAGACTGGAATCGAACCCAGAACCCTTCAGTCTGTGGGCTGATGCTCTACCCACTTAGCCAAACTGGCTAGGAGAAAAAAAAAAATTTCTTATTAATAAACTGCCTGCTGCAGAGCTAAGCCCAGCCGTGGGCAAACTACGGCCCACGGGCCGGATCAGGCCTGTTTGAAATGAATAAAACTAAAAAAAAAAAAAAAAAGACCGTACCCTTTTATGTAATGATGTTTACTTTGAATTTATATTAGTTCACACAAACACTCCATCCATGCTTTTGTTCCGGCCCTCTGGTCCAGTTTAAGAACCCATTGTGGCCCTTGAGTCAAAAAGTTTGCCCACCCCTGGCTTAGCCCCATTTCCTACTGGACATTTGCCCCTTTCTTACTGAATTGCAAGATATTCTTCTATATTAAGAATATCAATTCTTCACCATGTATGCCAAGTATCTTTTTAACAGTTTACCATACTTTAATTATGTTAATGGTGGTTTCTGCCTAGTATTCTCATTGTTGTGTAGTCTGTTTCCTTGGACTTTTCTGGCTCTATTGCCACAATAAGAAAGGCTTTCTTCAATACGAGATGTCAGTCCTGTTTTAGTGCCTCCTATTCCAATTGCTAGATGCCATCCCTTGCTGCAGGTTGACAGCACTACTGCTAAAATGCAACAGTCTACAGAATTAAAGATGGCCCATCTTCGAAGAATATCATATGTATACTAATGTGACTACACTTTGAAAAAGTAAAATTATCTTTATTTGTAAATTATCTACATTTGTAAAGCTTAAATACTATATTTTTACCAAACAACATGAATACATGCTTTTTTAAAACATATATTTTATTGATTTTTTACAGAGAGTAAGGGAGAGGGATAGAGAGTTAGAAACATCAATGAGAGAGAAACATCGATCAGCTGCCTCTGGCACACTCCCTACTGGGGATATGCCCACAACCAAGGTACATGCCCTTGACCAGAATCGAACCCGGGACCCTTCAGTCCGCAGGCCAACGCTCTATCCACTGAGCCAAACCAGTCAGGGCATGAATACATGCTTTCTATGAAAAAGTAATTCTTCTAACCTAGGAAAAACAGTGGAAGAATGGAAAATTTTAAAGGTATAATACCCGAGACTTACTACATATTACTGCTTCCATAGTTTCGCCTTTTCCAGAATGTCACAGAGATGGAATCATACAGTATGTAGCCTTTTCAGATTGGCTTCTGTCACTTATTAATATACATTTAAGACTCCTCCATGTATTTTCATGGCTTGACAGCCATTTCTTTTTAGTTCTGAATAATATTCCATTGTCAGATGATGTCACAGAAGGATAAAATGCATCCTTCAGTTTATTCATAAATTCACCTACTGAAGGATACATTTGTTGCTTCCAAGTTTTGGCAATTATGGATAAAACTGCTATAAATATCTGTGCAGGTTTTTGTGTAGACATACATTTTTCAGCTTCTTCAGGTAATTACCAAGGAGCATGATTGCTGGGTCACATGGTATGAACATGTTTAGTTTTATATATTACTAGAGGTCCAGTGCACAAAATTTGTGTGTGTGTGTGTGGGGGGGGTCCCTCAGCCTGGCCTGTACCCTCTCCAATCCGGGACCCCTCGGAGATGTTCAACTGCCTCTCGCAATCCAGGACCACTGTCTCCTAACCGCTCACCTGCCTGCCTGCCTGATCGCCCCTAACCACCTCTGCCTGCCTGCCTGCCCGATCGCCCCTAACTGCTCCCCTACTGGCCTGATCGCCCCTAACCACCTCTGCCTTGCCCCGCACCCGGGACCCAGGATTCCCTCCTCCAGCCGGTCGCAGGCACCCGGGACCCATGCTTCCCTCCCTCTGGCTGGCTTCGCCCAGGCCAGCCGCAGCTGCAGGGGACCATAGGCGGGTGGCTTTGCCAGGGCCGCAGCTGCAGGCGCCTGGGACCATGGCGCAGGTGGCTTGTCCCTCTCCTGAACCTCAGCCTTCGCTGCTGGCGCCCAGGACCACAGGGTGGGCAGCTTGTCCCTCTCCCAGCCACTGCAGGGCACACAGCTTGTCTCTCTCCTGGGCCGCAGGCACACGCACAGCCACTGGAGTCTGGGACTGTGGGGCAGGCAGCTTGTCCCTCTCCCAGGCTACAGCCTGGCTGGTCCCCATTCCTCTCTTGAGAGCTCATTTGTGCCTGGCTGGTCCCCATTCATCTCTCCCCAGTGTTGAGTGTCTGAGCCGTTAAGGCATGATGGTGTGAGGGCATGACGACCATTTGCATATTAGCTCTTTATTATATAGGATTCCTATTTTATAGATTAGGAAACTAAGGCAAAGACAAGTCAAATAACTTGCCTGAAGTCACAGAGCTGTGAAGTAGTAGATCTGGGATTTGAAACCCCACACAGTTCAGCTCCAGAGTTGTATGTGTGAACCATTACACATACAGTTTCTCAACAATAAAGACCTCACACTAAACAAAAGCTTATTAATCTATGCTTTTTAACTCAGCTACACTGGATCTGCACCATTTATAATTCCTTTGCTTGCAAAAAACTTTTCAGATCTCCCTTCCCACAGTGAGATTTTCAAATTTGTTTTGCTTTGTCCAGGTAATTGGCTGATCCTTCATCCAAATCTTCATTCAGTGCTATCCAAGACATATATCAAGAACACAGCCCCTTACATTTCAGTCTCCTTCCTTCCAACAGAAACACAAATACAGCTGGTCTTAACATAAGGTCATAAAATCCAAACACATTTTCAATACACCTGTCGTCACTTACTAGCTGTGTGATCTTAGGCACATTTATTAACATCTGAGACTCACTGTATGGTAGTTGTTGAAAGGTTACCTGAGAGCCTGTATACCAAGTATGTCAAACTCGTGGCCTACAGGCCTCATGCCTCATTTATTTGGCCCATGTTAGCCTTTGTGTTTGCTGTATACAGACTTAATTTATGTCTGGTCCATATTCAGTTTGTTCTCAACACAGTAGTGAGAGTGATCTTGTTAACTTCAGCTGGGTCATGTCATCCCTCTCTTCAAAATCCTTCTAGCCACCCTATTTGCAATTTAAATCAGCTCTCCTTCCCTATTTCACTTTTCTCCTCAGGACTTAGGAAGAAAACCTCTCTAACACACATATAATTTACTTACTTATTTCATGTATTGTCTGCCTTCCCCTGCTAAAACGTAAGCTCCATGAAGGCACAGATTTCTGTCTGCTTTGTTCTATCTCCAAAGCCTACAATAGGGCCTGACACATAGTAGGTGCATAATAAAGATCTGTTAAATGAATAAATGAATAAAGATAAACGCTCAATAAAAGGTAGCTGCCACCACCATCATTATCATATAATCTCTCTGTAATTCACTTTTTCATCTGTAAAGGAGTGGTAATCATGACTTACCTAACTCAAGGTAATTGCTAAGAACATATCAATGACATGACAGCACCACTATGCAAATACAAGATGTAGCATTTTCCTTTACTTAGTTTTCCTTATCACATCTATATCTTCAACTTGTTGCTGATCTTCAACCTGACAGATTTGTGTTTCTTCTAATTCCCTGAAGGTTGAATCTGTTTTCTTTTCCAACAAATATGCATGGTGACAGTAACTCCAACCCTAAGCCCATTTTTTCTCTCCTTGAGATGCCTTTGTCTGATAACAATTACACATTTTATTCACATTCCCTCCTCCTGAAGGACTGACTGAAGATTTATTCAGTAGCTCAAATGCTAAAACATAGTTTCTTAATATTACAGTAGTACTAGTGGCCTGGTGCACGGATTCATGCACATTGAAAGGAAATTAATTAGAAGAAATATATATATATATATATATAATATATATATATATATATTAATATATTTTATTGATTTTTTACAGAGAGGAAGGGAGAGAGATAGAGAGTTAGAAACATCGATCAGCTGCCTCCTGCACATCTCCCACTGGGGATGTGCCCACAACTCAGGCACATGCCCTTGACTGGAATCGAACCTGGGACCCTTCAGTCCGCAAGCCGACGCTCTATCCACTGAGCCAAACCGGTTTCGGCAGAAGAAATATTTTAATATCACTATTCACCCTTTTTCTATAACAGAAGTGTCAGAGATGAAAGAAAATTAGTAAAATATATATAAAAATAATATATAAATTGATTAATAAACAATAACTAGATATAACAAAGGCGTGATATAAAAACAAAACATGATATGAAAACATTGATAAATTGATTAAACTTATTCTAATATCTCCCTGTATATCGCATTAAGAGTAAAAACACTTTGAGAGTGCTTGACTAATTTCCCTTGTGATAAACTATTTACAACTTTAACGTCACACGCTCTTTGAACTTGAGAGAAAGCAACATATAACTGACCATGAAAATGGGTTCAGGTAGGAATATTCCTGTTCTATCTAGAGTTTATTCTTGTAATTTATTAATAGTCAACGCAAATGCTGGCATCACGGGAAACTGTCTTAGAATTAATTTAAATGGGAGACCAGTGTCAGACGGAACAAATCAATCCTTCGAATCAGAACAACCTCTCCTTCCACAAATCCTGTTAATACTTCAAATGTCAACAAAAACAACCAAATTCACAAATGACAATGACAGATCAAAACACACACGTGCGATTGGCGCCAGTGAGAGCTTTATATGTATCACGCATGCATGAGTCAATGTTTATTTTTAAATTGGTAGTGCCTGTCATATGTACAGCTGGTTGGTTGGTCAGATGGACGGATGGTCAGTCACTTAGCCTTTTATATATATATTTTTGTCCTTAAAGAATTAAAGTACTCCTGATGATTCTTTATATAGTAAAACAAAACAGACTTATTTTAAACTGAAATGTTCTCACTTCTGAATCTGCAACCTCAAATAAATGACAGAACTATATAAAATTCCCTTTCTCCTCAAGTCACCCCTGGGGTAACATTTTAAAAACACCTTTTCTTTTTATAGCCTTCCCTCCCCCCACGCCTTTCTAACAAGGTGAGTCCCTATAAGTCCCCAGGGAAAGCACTAAAAGCTGCCTTGAATATACATGTCTGGCAGTTCACTATGGACTTCACTGGCTTTTGTGATCTCATACCTTAAATACACCTTAGGGAGGGTCCTCACTCTCAGAAGACTTGTTACAGGTCAGGGAAAAACAACACTACAACAAGATCCTCAAGGTTTCATCATTAAAAGAAATATGCTGTTTAGTTCAGATTCTTCAGGAAACACATTATGATAAAACAGATGGATAAAGCAAGCTTGTTTTCACAAACAAGATTTCCATACTCCCTTGCATTTTCTCACAAACAGCCAAATCTGACTAATCATTCCTATAGGTTTAAATTTATTTTATTTTACTTTTTTTTTAGAGAGAGTAGAAAGGTGAGAGGGAAAGGAAAGAGAAACATTGATGTGAGAGAGAAACATCGACTGGTTGCTCCCACACATGTCCTGACCAGGGCCAGGAATTGAACCTGCAACCCAGGTACATATCCTTGATTCAGAATTGAACCTGTAACTCTTCGGTGCACTAGCCAACACTCTAACTACTTAGTTTGCATTTACCTAACAGTAGGTATTCATACAGATTATTGTGAAGGTGTGTCTCCTGGGTTCTGTTTATGTTGTCAAATCACAAAGCCTTTTAACAGTTCCTGAGCCAATTTTCACAAAATCTTGAAATACAATACAATCTCAGCCAACATCCCAGCAAGTGATTTCATGGACATCAACAAACTGATTCTAAAGTTTATATGTAGAAGCAAAAGACCTAGAATAGCCAGCACAATATTGAAGAACAAAGCTGAATGACTGACACTAACTTCAAGACTATGACAAAAAGTAATGAAGACAATGTGGTATTGGTAAGACACGCAGATCAATGGAACACAACAGAGAGCTCAGAAACAAACCCACATAAATATAGTCAACTGATGTTTAACAAAGGAGAAAAGACAACACAATGGAACAAAGACAGTCTCTTCAACAAATGATGCTGGGACAACTGGAAAAAATGAATCTAGACACAAACCTTATGCTCTTCACAAAAATTAACTCAAATAGACATAAATGTAAAATGTAAAACTATAAAAGATAACATAGGAGAAAACCCAGATGACATTGGGTATGGTGATGCCTTTTTAGATACAAAAAGACACAATCCATGAAAGAAATAATTAATAAATTGGACTTAATTAAAGTCTTCTGATCTGCTAGAGACAAGATGAGAAGATAAGTCACAGACTGGGAAAAAAATATTTGCAAAAAACACATGATTATTATCCAAAATTTACAAAAACTCTTAAAATTCAACAATAAGAGAACAAACAACCTGATTAAGAAATTGGCCAAACACCTTAACAGACACCTCCCCAAAGAAGATATACAGATGCAAATAGCATATGACAAGATACCTCATGTTATATGTCATCAGGGAAATGCAATTAAAACAACAATGCAACCCCCTGGCAATGGGCAAGGAGACACCTGATTGGTGGTGTTGCTCTTACATCAGTCAGGGGCAAAGCAGATGTACAGTCCTTAGTTCATCCTAGCTTGATGCCTATGTCGGTGGCCAGAGCTGTTTCATGCCTGAGGCACATAAAAAACAACAACATAAACAACAACAAATGCACCCTGGTGAGAGTGGCTCAGTGGGTTGGCACATCATCCTGAACACCGATTCCTAGTCAGGGCACATAGCCAGGTTGCAGGATTGATCCTACGTTGGGGCACATGTGCGAGGCAACTGATCGATGTTTCTCTCTCACATGGATGTCCTCTCGTTCTCTCTCTTTCCTCCTCTCCATTCCTCTCTCTCTCAAATGAATAAAAACATATCCTTGGGTGAGGATTTTAAAACAACAACGGGATACTAATATACATCTATTAGAATGGCAAAAATCTGGAACACTGACAACACCAAATGCTGACTAAGATATGGAGCAACAGGAACTCACATACATGGCTTACAGAAATTCAAAATAGTATAGGCAGTTTGGTGATTTCTTATAAAACTAAACATTCTCTTAATATATAAATCAGCAATTGCACTCCTTGGTATTTTCCCAAAGGAACTAAAAACTATGTCTATGCAAAAACGTGCACATGGATATGTACAGCAGTTTTATTCATAAAACTTGGAAGCAACTAAGATGGCCTTCAATAGGTGAATGAATAAATAAGCTGGAATACATCCCAATAATGGAATATTATTCAGCATTGAAAAAGAAATGAGCTACCAAGCCATGAAAAAACATGGAGGAATCTTAAAGGCATATCACTATGAAAAAAAGAATTTAATTGTATTACAAATGTATAATATAACCTCACTGGAGGGAATAGAGAGGAAAGGATCTAAGTAACTTTGGAAATGACTAGAAACTATAAGACAAAAGGAACTGTACATGAACACCACAGATGGTAATGCTGCTTCCCATGGAGGTACTGGTTAGAAGTTCTGATGCTGCCATCGTATACACTGGGACTGAAAAAATAAGTAAAAAGATAGTGAATGGTAGGGGCCAGGTTTCTCACTGTTGGAATGAAGGATGACAGATACCTAAGGGGGAAAGTCTAGAATGAACCACGGTAGTTCTGAATTAGGGTCTAAGTCATCAGTGGGAATTCCTGTTTAGCTTAATATAGAAACTGATGAGTAAAAGGAGAAATAATACAGGTATATATGTATACAGAGGTTAATATGCATACATTTATTTCCTAGATCTTGTCACTGACAGGGTTTAAAAGCAATGACATACCTGTAACGATGAGCACATCAGAGCAAATCCTGGTTTCTAATATCATTCCCCAACAAAAGGATCCAGGGATCCTTGCTGAAATGGCTGGCTTAGGGCTGGAACAGAATATATAAGACTAGAAGCCCAATGCACGAAATTCGTGCAAGGGTAGGCCCTCACAGCTCCAGCTGCCTCGGCCCTTGCAGCCCCAGCTTTGTCTGGAAGGTCAACTGGCAGGTCGTCTGGACGGTCTTTCCGCTGTTCAGCTGTCCAGTCTAATTAGCATATTATGCTTTTATTATTCTAGATGAGCCTAGAGCATCTATCCTGTAGTGCCAGAAAGTAGGGAGGTACTCAAAACACAAACTGCTGGGAGTATGTCAAAGGGATACAGAAGGCAACTGAAAGAGCCCCCGTGGCAAAAGATGAAACACTTTGAGCAACAAAAATAATGCAGTTTTCAGTTATGTCTGGTAACAGAAAACTTTGACATGCTCAATGATAATAAAAGTAGGTAAGCTTTGATATCTTTCCAACTTTAAATCATGTAAAATTGTGTTCTTGTGCAGGGATATTTTTTCAGCGTAGGAGGACATACTACACCAGGAACATAGCTTAAATGGGACAGGCACACTGGAGTGTGTTTACAGGGGAAGAGGCCAGGAGAGGGAGGGACTCACATGAACAACAGCCCAGTTCAATGTAATAAATACGTGAGTCCCTACTAGGTACCAAGAACTATTAGAATACAAGGACAAATAAAATAGTCCCTTACTTTTAAAAGGTAACTGTCTGACTCTGCTGGTGTGCTCAATGGTTAGAGTGTCTGTGTGCACATTGCAGAGTTCTGGGTTTGATTCCTGGTCAAGGGCACAGGCCTGGATTGTGGGCTCAATTCCCAGTGCGGGGCATGCAGGAGTGAGCCAATTGATGATTCTCTCTCATCATTGGTGTTTCTATCTCTCCCTCTCCATTCTCCTCTGAAATCAATAAAAATATATTTTTAAACAAAAAGGTCTAGCCCTAGCTGGTTTGGCTCAGAGGATAGAGCATTGGCCAGAGGACTGAAGGGACCCAGAATCCCATCAAGGCACAACCTAGGTTCCAGGCTCCATTCCCAGCCCGTTGAGGGGCATGCCAGAGGCAACCAATCAATGTGTCTCTCTCACATGTGTGTTACTCTCTTTGTCTCTCCCCCTCCCTTCCATTCTCTCTAAAAATCAATGGAAAAATATCCTAGGGTGAGGATTAACAAAACGAAAACAACAAAAAAAGAAGGTTTACCACTGATCCAAGTAATAATTATGAAACAAGACCCTGGAACTACAAGCTAAAAGCATAATTATTCTACGATCTCTTTACAACAATTTAGACCATTAAGGGCATTCACACTTTAAAAATCCACAATGCCTGTTAGAAATATCTAATCAGCCGAAACCGGTTTGGCTCAGTGGATAGAGTGTCAGCCTGCGGACTGAAAGGTCCCAGGTTCGATTCTGGTCAAGGGCACGTACCTGGGTTGCGGGCACATCCCCGATGGGAGATGTGCAGGAGGCGGCTGATCGATGTTTCTCTCTCATCGATGTTTCTAACTCTCTATCTCTCTCCCTTCCTCTCTGTAAAAAATCAATAAAATATATTTAAAAAAAAGAAATATCTAATCATTCCATCATATAGAAGAGAAGAAACTTATCTAAATGAGAATACTTTTCCCATGTGCACCAGGAAACACACACAACTAATCAAAGAGAGAAGAAAACCTCCCCCTGTGGTCCTGCTTCTCGTCTCTGTTCTCAATAAGCTTCTGCTCAAAGGAAAGAAAACACTGAACTAGAGTCAGCTAATTGTGTAAAGCCTTTTACTGATAAAATTAGGCAGGCTAAGTTAGATGCATGCTAGGTCCTTTGCAAAACAGGCTAAAACAGCCGTTCTCAACCTGTGGGTCGCAACCCCTTTGGCGGTCGAACGACACTTTCACAGGGGTTGCCTAAGACCATCCTGCATATCAGATATTTACATTATGATTCATAACAGTAGCAACATTACAGTTATGAAGTAGCAACGAAAATAATTTTATGGTTGGGTCACAACATAAGGAACTGTATTTAAAGGGCCAGAAGGTTGAGAACCACTGTCTTAAAGAAAGTCAAATACAAATGTGCACATAGTATGTAAAAAAATAAACAGGCAGAGAAAAATCTCCTTTATAGACTTGAAAGAGATTGACCAAAATACTGATAATGGGAGTATGACCGACTTTTATTCTTTTACTAGAGGCCCGATGCACAATTTTGTGCACAAGTGGGGTCCCGAGGGGGGGACGCAGAAGGGGGGGCGGGACGTGTTTGGCCCTCTGGGTGGGTGTTGGGATACCCTTGCCAGCCTGGGATCCAGATCCATCAGACTGATATTTGCACTGGTTGTTGGGAGCCACCTGGCGGCCACTTTTATATTGTTTCTTCCTTGTGGAGCATCTAAGTAGGGGAAGAGGCTGACTTCCCGGAGGCCAGCATCACTGTCAGGATGGTGCTGGTGGTGCTGGTCCGTCGGTGCCTGGCCCTTTCTCCAGAGATTGGACCTGCAGGACTACTGAGGGAGTGAGCGGCTGCTGCCGGACTGGTGGGCCACCAGGATGGTCAGTCAGCTGAGCGGCGCTCCCACTGTGGGAGTGCACTGACCACCAGGGGGCAGCTCCCGCGTTGAGCCTCTGCTCCCTAGTGGTCAATGTGAGTCATAACAGCTGGTCATTCCAGTCATTCAGTCACTTTTATATATAGGCTTATATATATATATATATATATACTAGTAGCCCAGTGCACGAAATTTGTGCACATTAAAAGGGAATTAATTGCCCTAACCGGTTTGGCTCAGTGGATGGAGCATCGGCCTTCGGACTCAAGGGTCCCAGGTTCAATTCCGGTCAAGGGCAGGTACCTTGGTTGCGAGCACATCCCCAGTGGGGAGTGTGCAGGAGGCAGCTGATTGATGTTTCTCTCTCATCGATGTTTCTAACTCTCTATCCCTCTCCCTCCCACTCTGTAAAAAATCAATAAGATATATTTTTTTTAAGGAAAGGGAATTAATTAGCGGAAATATTTTAATATTGCTATTTGCCCCTTCTCTATAATAGAAGTGTGAGATAAAAGGAAATTAGTAAAATATATAAAAAAATAATATGTAAATTTGTTAATAAATAAATAGTAACAAAAGGATATAACAAGAGGCATGATACAAAAACGACAAAAACATGATATGAAAACAACAGAAACATGATATGAAAACAACAGAAACATGATATAAAAACAATAGTGATGCAAACAATGACTGATAAAGTGATTAAACTTATTCTAATATCTCCCTGTACACCACATTAAGAGTGAAAACACTTTCAGAGTGCTTGACTAATTTCCCTTGTGATGAAGTATTTAGAACTTTAATTGTAACGTCACATGCTCTTCAAACTTGAGAGAAAGCAACATATAACTGACCATGTGCAAAAATGGGTTCAGGTAGGAATATGCCTACTTCGTCTAGAGTTTGTCCTTGTGATTTATTAATAGTCATCACAAATGCTAGCATCGCGGGAAACCATCGTCGAATCAATTTAAATGGGAGACCAGTGTCAGATGGGGACAAATTAATTCTTGGAATCAGAACAACCTCTCCCTCTGCAGATCCTGTTAATACTTCAGCTTCGATAATGTTAGGTCATAATTTTTTGATAATAAATCTGGTACCATTACAAAGACCCCATTTACTATTGAGATTTCTCAATAGCATGATGATTGCACCCACTTTCAATTTTAATTTATAATATGGCATTCCCGAAGGAGTAATACTCTTAAGAAATTCAATGGGAAAATTTTCCTATTCAGCATCATCTGTAGAATCAATGGAATCATCACTCAAATATGTGTGGAAATCTCCATCGAGTATATACAAATTTTCTTCATTTAATTTTTGAACATGCTCATTTTTTGGACAAAGAATTGCACATTTAGATATATTTTTAATATTATCTATAGCAGTGGTTCTCAACTTTGGCTGCACATTAGAATCACCTGGGAATCTTTTTAAAATCCTGATTCCTGGTCCTCATCCTCCGGAAATTGTTTCTTTGTTATGGGGTGGGGCCACAACATTAGTAACAAAGAAACAAAATTTCTGGAGGATGAGGCCCAGAAATCAGGATTTAAAAAAGATTCCCAGGTGATTCTAATGTGCAGCTAAGGTTGAGAACCACTGACCTATAAATATAGTATTTCCAAAGGTAGCTTCAATAGTAGATCCATTACAAATCATTTCACTTCCATGCTCTGCTCCAAGGGTGGGTTCCTGCCTGAAACCTCACCCTGAGGGCCAGTTCCTGCCAGAAACCTCACCCTGAGGGCTGGTTCCTGCCTGAAACCTCACCCTCCAGGAAACAGCTGTGGGAGGGTGCAGCCATTTCCAAGACGACCCCTGTAGGACTGACTTCCTTCTGGTTGGTCCCGGTCCTGGCCGTGATGTTACACCCAGGGTTTTTATATAAGTAGATAAGATAGATAATGTTTCTGTATATACCATTTTTATTTATATTATTTCTTATTTTGTTATTACTCAGATATCTAAAACAAACTTAAAAAACTAGTTTATTCATGCCTTTCCCTAAACAGATTCAAGGGAAGTCAAAATCTATTGTTGTTTATAAACAGGGATAAGAGTTTGACCTTAAAATAGGAATAAGCCCGTCCATGCATGGAACAGGTTCAAAATTTCTATTGAAATGAAGTGGGCCAAAGCCCTCATAGCAGATCTGGCACTTTATATGACCATTATAGATAGAATCCACTACAGTAGGTCCTCGGGTTATGTTGGAGATCCGTTCCTACGGCGGGACGTACACGATTTTGGCAGTAAGTTGGAACCCACCTACATAAGCACCTACGTCACTCACATGGAGCACATACACAGCAGTAATGAAGTGAAATAGTAAGAAAAATTTTTTAAAAAGATAACAATTCCTGACCTTTACTTGTGGTAAATAAATAATAAAAAACATAAAGGACATATGTCGAAATGACGGAACTTTTTTTTAATAAATAAATGGGAGATGATGACATAATCACGAAGCGATGTACATCAAGTCCGATGTAACTGAGGACTGTCTGTATAGATTATGAGAAAGGTAAATTAGGTTAGTAAACTAATGGGATATTAACAGTGGTGGGATTGTGGTCTTTTTGTTTGTTTGTTTTTGGCTTACTGGTATTTTCCAAATATCTATACTCAATGTTTGACTTCAATAGGAATAAAAATGCTATTTCCAAAAAATTATGTAGTCGTACTGATTCCTAGTACATACATTTTTTAGGTATTTACTTTAATGCTACATTTTAAAACACATTTAAATCTTTGTTTTAATTTGTGGCCTGAGTCATTTATATATAATTTCTCACAGACTATCAGGAATTAAGAATGTGGAGAAAAATATTGTGTATTTCAAAGCAGGAATAATTTAATAGTCAAATTAGCAATAGATGTAATAAAATTGCTAGAAAGTTTGAGGTAATACACAAAAGGCAAAATGGAGTTTAAAAGTTGGGCCATAAAAAAATAAAAATAAATAAAAGTTGGGCCATTTTCTTTTTTTCTTTTTTTAAAAAATATTTTTTATTGATTTTTTTACAGAGAGGAAGGGAGAGGGATAAAGAGTTAGAAACATCAATGAGAAACATCAATCAGCTGCCTCCTGCACACCCGCTACTGGGGATGTTGCCCACAACCAAGGTACATGCCCTTGACTGGAATCGAACCTGGGACCTTTCAGTCCGCAGGCTGATGCTCTATCCACTGAGCCAAACCTGTTAGGGCGCATTTTCTTTAGAACAGAAGAATTTTTAAGTTGAATATATGTCACTCAACTCTAAACACATTTTTATTCAGGTACCTCCCCCTTCCCTACAATCTGAGAAAGAATCCCAGCATATGTTTTTATTTTCCCATGTTACTCCAAACTCCACTCTCAATGCTTTGCCTTGAGCAAATAAAGTAAAAAATAAAAATGCTGAAGGATTGGTGGGAGGTGAAGATGGTGACCCGCAGGAAGGTAGGGAGGGAGAGAGTGTGAGAGTGCGAGGGAGTGATAGAGGAGTGTGTGGACGTGTGTGGTGTGTGTGTGTATGAGCTAGGGACAGTTAGATTCTGCAGGTCTTCTAAGGGGCTGCTAAACCGGGCAGTCTTAGACGGCGGAGCCCCGCTCCCTGTGCAGACACTTCTGGGCTGCCAGCACAGGCACAGAGACCATGCCATCTTGAGAAACAGAACTGCTTGAGACTAGGATCCTGGCCTCAGCACCACCCAGTCTGGTCTCAGACACAAACCAGGATCCTGTAGCCACAGCTACAGACCCACAGACACCAAGAGTCCAGAAATCCCTGCGGCAGATCCGTGAGTAACAGAGCCCATCCCCCTCCATGCAGGCTCACAGGCAGCGCCATAGTAACTGATAGACCCACCCCTTGCCCGGGCCTCAGTGCTGCTACAGGAACCTTAGCCTGGAAGTGTGAGAACACCTGGAACTGGTCCTGCGCAGTGCAGGCTACAGGAGCCTTGGCCTGGGAGCTAACGCGCGAACACTGGGAACTGGTCCCGCACAGCGCGGACCCCGGGACCCCAATTCTCCGGGCAGGAGGCAGCACCAAGCACCAGTGACTTGACTGTGTTTCTTATCACCTGCACCTGGGATCCCTGATTCCCTGTGCATTCATACTAAGAGCCAGTGACTCCAATTCTTGGTGCATGGGCACACAGGAACCCTGATTCTCAATGTGAGGCGGTGCGAAGCAACAGAGACTCTGATACTGGATTATTGGGGAACTCTGACTCCTGGCGCATGCTAGGAGGCTCTGATTTACAACACACTCCAGGAGGATCTCTGTTTCAGCACAGTGCAGGCAGGGTCCCTGATTCTAAGGGCACACATGAGGCCACATTGAGCGCTGGTAACACTGACTCTGAGCAAGCCTGGTTCCCACCAACCCACCACAACCACACATCTTAGTGTCAGAGCTCTTCAGTGACACTAGGGTGGTGCAAAGCTCCCACTGCACACGGCCCAGGCCCATGCAACTCAACGTTTGAACCATCTGGAGATAATCAGAATGGGGAGACGACACAACCCCCAGAGGAAAGAAAATGAGGAGTCGCCAAGAAAGGAAATTAATGAAATTGAAGCATGCAACATGACAGAAAAAGCATTCAGAGTAATGGTTGTACAATTCATTCATCGGAGAGATGAAAAAATCAACAACCTATGCAAGAATCAGGAAGAAATGAAAAGTGACATAGCTACAATCATAAACACCATGGAAGGTTTCAACAGTAGACTAGAAGAAGCAGAGGACCGAATTAGTGAGTTAGAAGATAAGGTAGAGAAACAAGCTCAATCTGAACAGCAACTGGAGAAAAAAATTAAAAATCAGGAGGAGATCCTAAGGGAACTTTGGGACAACATGAAACAAAGTAACATACGCATAATAGGGCTGCCAGAAGGACAAGAAGAGCAGCAAGGATTAGAAAATCTATTTGAAGAAATAATGACAGAAAACTTCACAGATACGGGGAAGAAAAAAGTTACACAAGTACAGAGAGTCCCAAGCAAGATGAACCCCAAAAGACCCACACCAAGAAATGTCATAATAATGATGGCAAATGTACACGACAAAGAGAGAATCTTAAAGGCTGCAAGAGAGAGACAGAGAGTTACCTACAAAGGATCCCCCATCAGATTATCAAATGATTTCTCAACAGAAACACATCAAGCTAGAAGGGAATGGAAGGAGGTATACAAAGTGTTGCAAAGCAAAGGACTGAATCCAAGAATACTCTATCCAGCAAGACTATTAATCAAAATTGAAGGGGAAATCAGGAGCTTTCCAGACAAAAAAAGGCTAAGGGAGTTTATCACTACCAAGCCAGCAATGCAAGAAATGCTAAAGGGAACACTATAAAAAGAAGAAATATAAAGGTAAGAAAGAACACAGGCACAAAAATAGAAATGGCTACAAGCGAGTACCTTTCAATAATAACTTTAAATGTAAACGGACTAAATGCTCCAATCAAAAGACATCAAGTGGCTGAATGGATAAAAAGACATGACCCATATATATGCTGTCTACAAGAGACCCACCTCAGAACAAGGGACTCACACAGACTGAAAGTGAAGGTATGGAAAAATATCTTTCAGGCAAATGGAAATGGAAAAAAAAGCTGGGGTAGCAATACTTATATCTGACAAAATAGACCTCAAAGTGAAGGCCATAACAAGAGATAAAGAAGGCCACTTCATAATACTAAAGGGATTGATACAACAAGAGGATATAACCCTGATAAACATATATGCACCCCATGCAGGAGCACCCAAATACATAAAAAACCTCCTGGAAAATAACAAGGGAGAGATCAACAACAACACAATCATAGTAGGGGACTTAAACACACTACAGACATCACTGGATAAATCCTCTAGAAAAAAAAATCAGCAAAGAAACAGCAATCCTAAATGACTCACTAGATCACATGGACTTAATTGACATCTTCAGAACATTTCACCCCAAAACCATGGAATATACGTTCTTCCCAAGTGCACCTGGGACATTTTCAAAAATAGACCACCTATTGGATCACAAGCAAAGTCTCCCCAAATTCAAGAAGATTGAAATCATACCAAGCATGCTCTCAGACCACAATGGCATAATATTAGAAATAAACTAAAATAATAACAATCCAAAAAACTCAAAAACTTGAAAGCTGAATAGCATGTTACTAAATAATGTTTGGGTTACCAATGAGATCAAAGAAGAAATTGAAAACATCCTGGAAACTAAGGACAATAACAGCACAACAATCCAAAATCTATGGGACAAAATGAAAGCAGTCCTGAGAGGGAAGTGTATAGCACTACAGGCCTACCTCAAAAAACAAGAAAAAATGATAGTAAATCATTTAACTATACAACTCAAAGAATTAGAAAGAGAGCAACAAGAAAATCCCAGAGTGAGCAGAAGGAAGGAGATAATAAAGATCAGAGCAGAAATAAATGACATAGAGACCAAAAAAACAATACAAAAGATCAATGAAACCAAGAGCTGGTTCTTTGAAAGGATAAACAAGATTGATAAGCCTCTAGCCAGGCTCACCAAGAAGCAAAGTGAGAGGACTCAAATAAACAAAATCAGAAATGAAAGAGGCAAAATAACAACAGACCCCTCAGAAATTCAAAGAATTGTTAAAAAATACTATGAACAATTCTACTCTAAGACAACCTGGAGGAAATGGACATATTCCTAGAAAAATACAACCTTCCAAAACTTAATCAGGAAGAATCTAAAAATCTCAATAGGCCAATAACTATGGAAGAAATTGAAGCAGTCATCAAAAAGCTTCCAGCAAACAAAAGCCCAGGGCCAGACGGCTTCACAGGGGAGTTTTACCAAACATTCAAGGAAGAACTAAAACCTATCCTCCTCAGACTACATATTCCAAAAAATTCAAGAGGAAGGAACACTTCCAAGCTCATTCTATGAAGCCAGCATCACCCTAATACAAAAACCAGGGAAAGACAACACAATAAAAGAGAATTACAGGCCAATATCCCTCATGAACATAGATGCCAAAATCCTCAACAAAATCCTAGCAAATCAGATCCAGCAGTGCATCAGAAAGATCATACACCATGACCAAGTAGGATTTATCCCAGGGATGCAAGGATGGTATAATATCCACAAACCAATAAACGTAATACATCACATAAACAAACTGAGAGATAAAAATCACATAATCATATCAATCGATGTAGAAAAAGCATTTGACAAAATCCAACACCCTTTCTTGATAAAAATTCTCAGCAAGGTAGGAATAGAAGGATCATTCCTCAACATAATAAAAGCCATATATGACAAACCCACAGCCAACATCATAATCAATGGGCAAAAACTAAAACCATTTCCCCTAAAAACAGGAACAAGACAGGGATGCCCCCTCTCACCACTCCTGTTCAACATAGTACTGGAAGTACTAGCCGTTTTGATCAGACAACAAGAAGAAATAAAAGGCATCCAAATTGGAAAAGAAGAAGTAAAACTGTCCTTATTTGCAGATGACATGATACTGTCTATAGAGAACCCTAAAGACTCCATCCAAAAATTATTAGACTTAATAAATGAATTGGCAATGTAGCAGGATATAAAATTAATGCCAAGAAATCTATGGCATTTCTTTACACCAATAGTGAACTTACAGAAAGTGAGACAAAAAAGCAATCCTGTTTACCATCGCACCAAAAAAATTAAGATACCTAGGAATAAATTTAACTAAGGAGGTAAAAGACTTATATGCGAAAAACTACAGGACACTGAAAAAAGAGATAGAGGAAGACATAAACAGATGGAAGAACATACCGTATTCATGGATTGGTAGAATCAACATCATCAAAATGTCCATACTACCCAAAGCAATCTATAGATTCAATGCAATCCCCATTAAATTACTAACGGCATATTTCACAGATCTAGAACAAACGTTTCAAAAATTCATCTGGAATAAAAAAAAGACCTCGAATAGCTGCAGTAATCCTGAGAAAGAAGAACAAAGTAGGTGGGATCTCAATACCAGATATCAAACTGTATTACAAAGCCACTGTTCTTAAAACAGCTTGGTACTGGCAAAAGAACAGACATATAGATCAATGGAATAGAACAGAGAACCCAGAAATTGACCCAAACCACTATGCCCAATTAATATTCGACAAAGGAGGCAAGAGCATACAATGGAGTCAAGACAGTCTCTTCAATAAATGGTGTTAGGAAAATTGGACAGATACATGCAAAAAGATGAAACTAGACCACCAACTCACACCATACACAAAAATAAACTCAAAATGGATAAAGGACTTAAACGTAAGACGGGAAACCATAAAAACACTAGAGGAATCCACAGGCAGCGAAACTGCAAACATATGCCAAAGGAATTTCTTCTCTGATAGATACTGCTCCTAGGGCAATGGAAACTAAAGAGAAAATAAACAAATGGGACTATATCAAAATAAAAAGCTCTTGCACAGCAAAGGAAACCATCAACAAAACAACAAAAAAGCCCACTGCATGGGAGAACATATTTGCCAATGATATCACTGGTAAGGGTTTAATCTCCAACATTTACAGGGAACTCATACAATTCAACAAAAGGAAGATAAACAATCCAATAAAAAAATGGGCAACGGACCTAAATAGACACTTTTCAAAAGAGGACATACAAAAGGCTGAAAGACATATGAAAACATGCTCAAAGTCACTAATTATACGAGAGATGCAAATCAAAACGACAATGCGGTCTCATCTCACACCTGTCAGAATGGCTATCATCAACAAATCAACAAACAACAAGTGTTGGAGAGGATGTGGAGAAAAAGGAACCCTTCTGCACTGCTGGTGGGAATGCAGACTGGTGCAGCCACTGTGGAGAACAGTATGGAGTTTCCTCAAAAAACTAAAAATGGAACTCCCATTTGACCCAGAGATCCCACTTCTAAGTATTTATCCCAAGAAAACAGAAACACCAATCAGAAAGGATATATGCACCCCTATGTTCATAGCAGCATAATTCACCATAGCTAAGATTTGGAAACAGCCTAAGTGGCCATCAACAGATGAGTGTATAAAAAACTGTGGTACATCTACACAATGGAATACTACACTGCAGTAAAAAAGAAGGAATTCTTGCCATTTGCAACAGCATGGATGGAACTGGAGAGCATTATGCTAAGTGAAATAAGCCAGTCAGAGAAAGACAAATACCACATGATCTCACTCATTTGTGGAATATAGAGAACAACATAGACTGATGAATAGGGACAGACCCAAAGACAGAGAAACAGCGATCAGACTATCAATCCCCAGAGGGAAAGTAGGGGAGGGTGGGGGTAAGGGGAAGAGATCAACCAAAGGACTTGTATGCCTGCATATAAGCCAAACCAATGGACATGGAAAACAGGGAGATGAGAGTATGAATGCGGGGTGGGGGGAGTTTGGGGGTTAATGGGGGGATGAGGACACATTTGTAATACCTTAACCAATAAAGAAATTTTTAAAAATGCTGAAGGATTGGCTGAAAAGTTTTGACAAGAATGTAAAATGTTAACTATGTGTAACTGACAGCGGTTCTCAACCTGTGGGTCGCAACCCCTTTGGCGGTCAAATGACCCTTTCACAGGGGTCGCCTAAGACCATCCTGCATATCAGATATTTACATTACGATTCATAACAGTAGCAAAATTACAGTTATGAAGTAGCAACGAAAATAATTTTATGGTTGGGGTCACAACATGAGGAGCTGTATTTAAAGGGCCAGAAGGTTGAGAACCACTGGACTAGATAAACCTTCCTTCAGAGATTCTCCCAAGAAAACCATCCTGTGGGTGGGGGTGCATTGGTGGCTGGTGGGGGGGGATCAGAATTCAGGAAGGAAATGAGAAGTGGATTTTCTTCCAGGGCAGGTGCTTTGAGTTTCTGAATTTATCCTGCAGAGCAATTTAATAAATGGATTCTTTCGTCCCTAGTCTAGTGATAAAATAACTGCTTTAAAAGAACTGAAATCATGTGACTGAAAAGCAGAGTATGACCTCATTTTTGTAAAAATATAAATAAATGTACTTAGACAAAAGACTCAAAGAATATGTATCAAAATATTAACAGGGTACATTTTATTTTATTTACTGAGTAGCAATATTTGACACTGAATACATATTACCTTTATAAGAAAAAAATGTTATTTTTAAAAGACCATATGTATTACATATAAACTTCTTGGGAAACAGTCACAACACTAATTAAACTACTGGGCAATTTAATTCCTAAAACAGATTTCTAAAAATGAAGAAAATGTCATTCTCTACAATCTTTCTCACCTAGAGTTGAATTAATACCTATAAACTATAAAAGTAACTTATCAAATATGACTTTGCAAAGGCATGATTCTAAATGAAAAAATGCTTCCATGAGTAGCAAAGATCACAAGGCCCTTCTTAAACCTATAAAATTTTCCAATGAATCTATTAAAATAGATCCATTCAATCCATTACAATTCCTGGCACAGAGTAAATGCTCAAAATTTTGATGAAATAAAGTCCCGAGATTATATAATATATATCCAGATAACTTTCCTTTCGAAGGGTAGGATGCCACAATGATTAGATCAAATGTGCTGGAGAAGAAATGGTGAATAGAAATGATGCAGAGACCAAAAGGGCAAGCCTTAGTTTCTCTCAAGTAAACTATTTGGGCCTTCTCCTAACTATTCCCCACCTGCAATAGCCAACTCCTTGTGCTACAAACACTGCAGCATCCAAACAAAAAGTCTGATCCAGAGGTTGACACTTATTCATACCCACACAGAAAGAACAAAGAGGGGATGTGTTCTTTCACAGCAGCCAGCATGAGGCTAGGTGATCACTTTGCTGTAGAAACTGTCACTCGAAAGGCTGTGAATTAAAATCATAAGTTTACCACCAAAGGACAAATGTTAGATTTTTAAACCATGACAAAAAAGTAATGTCCAAATATGTAACTAGATAGCTGGCAATAAAAATTAGTAAACTGAGAAAATGCAGAATCATATTAATATTTGAAGTTATTTTTTCATGCAAGTTTAAATAGGGAGTTTTGAATCTTCATCATCACAACTAGTCACTTGCAAAGTTCAGTTCTTTAAAAACCCAATCTGTTGTTTACTGTGATCATTGTTTGATCAACGAGAAAAATTAAGATATGTAACTTCTAAATTATGTGTAAGGTTACTGGGTTAGTTGTTCTCTCTCACACCTGTCTTAATGGTCAGTTCATACTCATTCTTGGTGTTAAAAATTCCCACGGGCTTAAGAATCAATACATTTTACAGAAATCCCTGAGAAAAATATTTTTGGACATAATTTGCTACCAAACTAGGTGCCCATGCTAATTGTTATTAAAGGCAGTAATCTCCAAGAAAAAGAAAATTAGAACTTCCTAGAAGTTAAGCCAAAGGACTATCGAAGTACTGACATTTTTATGGGACAAACAGAAACTATATCTGTTGGATCGATTACAAACAGTATTTCAGACCTGGGAAATCTTTACCTGCGCTAATTTATTTCCCTTAAGTTTCCCATTTTCTGACACACAACCTACTTGCACAATCTTAATTGAGACTTGAATTTAAGATAATTTTCTAACCAATATTTTATTACAAATGACACTCAGTGAGAAACACATTTCCTCATCATATTAACAGAAACTTTTGTTTTATTGTTCAAGCATTTATCACAATCAGTAATTACCTTGTTCTGTTTGCTTATTGCCTTTTTCCTACATAATTTCTGTATGACCAGAGTTCCTATCTTCTTCACTGGTATCTCCCCTACATCTAACATAGGTGCCTGGCACTAACAAGTATTCATATTTACTGAATTAACAAATAGATGATTTTGGCCATAGCAAAATATGATAAAAAGCTAGACAATATGCCCTTAGATTTCTCAAAAATATTTTTTAAAGCTGGTTATTTTAAAAAAATGCTTCACACATAGATTCTGAAAAAAGATGCATCTTTTTGGAAATGAAAATAACCTCAAATATCACAGCAGGGTTGGAACCCACAAAATTATTCTAAAGAGAGTGAAGGTGAAAGAAAACTAATGGTAGAAAAAGAATTGTGCTTATTACTCTACCAGGGTTTTATACATGCTATCTTAGATAAAATCTTGGAGGCACCATAAATATGAGCGAAGTGAGAATCAGAGGGGAAGTCATTGGCCCAAGGTCAAGAAAGTGTTGAAATTGGAATTAGAATATCATGTCTTTCATACATATATAATTTTTTTCCTTTTCAGATAGAGGAAGAGAGAAGGAGAGAGAGATAGAAACATCAATGATGAGAGAGAATCATTGATTGGCTGCCTCCTGCACACCCCACACCGGGGATCGAGCCCACAATCTGGGCATGTGCCCTGACCGGTAATTGGACCGTGACCTCCTGGTTCATACATCGATGCTCAACTACTGAGCCACGCAAGCCAGGCTATCACGTCTTTCTTAAACCAAAGCCCATTTTATCTCTTTTACTCCATGTTGTCTCTACAGGAACCAGAAAAAATAAATAACTTTTCCTAGTGACACACACTAATTCATTAAATGATACAGTTACTGTTTGCAAAGAAATGTTTACATTATTTAATTTTTACAACAGGAAATATATAAGCAAATTAAGTAATTAAATAATCCTTTGGTGAGGTTGAAGTGATATGGGAAAGAACAGATAAAGTCACTAGAAAAGAAACATTCCAATGTACACACCCTCAAACCCACTATACCATTTATTTTAGAGCTAAAGATCTTCAGACTTTGAGGCATTTTTAGTTTGGAAAAAGAAAGATATGCCGTTTATCAGAATTGTGATCTAAGATTAATCTTCAGGGTAACTGTCAGGTTTCCAATTGGAATTTATAGTTCAAGCCCATCTCTCAAAAGAATTTCCTAAATTTTGTGAACCTGAAAAATCTGTGTGATTAACAACAGGAAGATGGTTAATTAATTGGACAATACAACAGAACATGAAAATAATTCTGTTAGAGTACTGACATTTATGGGTGAATTGTCGTTTTTAAGCTTTTTCATGGTGTTTTACAGTTTAATATTAACTTTAAAATTAATGCCTTGACCTGCCTTTTTAGGAAGGTCAGAATAGGACTGAAGGAAACTCTACAAAAGTCAAAGTCAAAGCAAATTGTCAGCACTTTCTCAAACTGAGAGCTGTTCAGCAGCGCAACGTGCTATCTCATCATAAGCCTTGGCTTCTCCCAACAAAGGATTTCCTCCTGAAGCTTGTCAGTCACCTGTCCAGAGGAGGCGCTGGAATCTGCTCAGGAAGGGACATTTTGAGTCCCTTGGGTACAACCCCATGAAAATTGGGTGGGAAATTAGACAACAGTAGTTGTCCTCAAAATGTTCCCTAGCTGGTTTGGCTCAGTGGATAGAGCTTTGGTCTGCGGACTGAAGGGTCCCCTCTTGGATTCCCGTCAAGGGCACATGCCTGGGTGGCGGGCTTGATCCAGTAGGGGGCATGCGGCAACCTATCAATGATTCTCTCATCATTGATGTTTCTCTCTCTTCCACTCCAACATCAACAAAAATATATTGTTTAAAAGAAAAAAATGCTCCCTGGATCACCAAATGGAATCACCTAGGAAAGTTAAAATGCAGATTCCCCAGACCCGGTTCCAGACAATCCACATTCCTGAAGCGTGGTTGGGAATTTGCACCTGTTAAAAGTCACAAGATGTAATTTTTTAAAAAATCCTCACCCGAGAATATTTTTCCCACTGATTTTTAGAGAGAGTGAAGAGAGAGGGAGAGACAGAAAGATATATCAATTGGTTGCCACCCACACGAGTGCCAACCAGGGCTGGGGATCGAACCTGCAACCCATGTATGTGCTCTGGGCTGGAATCTAACCTGGGAACCTTCAGTCCTCAGGCCGACACTCTATCCACTGAGCCAAACCGGCTAGGGGCCACAAGGTGGAATTCCGGTGCACGAGGAGGTGGGCCACGCTGGACTGGAGGCTGAGACAGGGCGAGCGGGTGGGTTTGGGGCCGGGCTGCCTGGGTTAAGTCTCAGTTCCCCCATGAATAGCTCTGGGGGCGCCCCCGCTTCTCGCACAGAAAGTGGGAGGAGGCTCGCGGGGCTGTGGAGACCGAGCGCTCCGTGCAGGACGCGTGTGAGCGCCGTCTGCTTCCCCTGCGTGTGCGGACAGCTATTCAGGAACGCGCGTTTCTCCCCTAAAGCGGCGTCTCCCCTTTTTCTCAGCATCCCCGCCCCCCGGGGCCTTTCTAGCCATTTTCTCTCCCGAACTCCCTGCCCCAGGACATGAAACTCACAGGGATGTGCATCTGCTCGTTCTGCAGCGTTCGGGAGGCGCGAGGCGCTGACCTGTCGGCGTCCTCTGCGCCCCCAGGAAGGTGAGCGGGGGCCGTCCTCTGCGCCCCCAGGAAGGTGAGCGGGGACCGTCCTCTCCGCCCCCAGGAAGGTGAGCGGGGACCGTCCTCTCCGCCCCCAGGAAGGTGAGCGGGGACCTTCCTCTCCGCCCCCAGGGGGTGAGCGGGGACCTTCCTCTCCGCCCCCAGGGGGTGAGCGGGGAGCGCTGTGCCGGGTCGGCTACACACGGAGGCGGAGTCGCGTCCCGTCGGTCAGAGGTCTCCGCGGGATCCCCGCGCTCGGGACTCACTCGTCACTAGTTGCCAGCGGCAGAGCCAGGGGCTTCCCCGCCAGAACCGCCGGTCAGGTCCTCGAGACCGGGTGGGTCCGGGCGGCACGGGCCGGCAGCCCCGAACCTGCGGCCCGAGACCCCCGTCCCAGCACGAAGGGCCCAGGCTCACCGCGTAGGAGCCGGGCGTCTGGACGCCCGGGAGCCGCGGGTGCCGCTGTCCCTGCGAAGGTCGGCCTCCTCCCGGGCTCCGCCGCCCGGGTCCCCGCCCGGCTCTCCGCAGCGGGTCCCGGCCCGCCCCCGGCAGGACGGGCAGCACCGCCCCCCTCACGGCCTCACCCACCCGCCACACAACCGCCCGGCGCGCGGGCACTCCCCCGGGCCTGTAGCCCCAGCCGAGGAGCCCCGCCTCCGCCACCCGGCCCACCCAATCGCCGCCGCGCTCCGCCGCACGTGATGCGTGCCAGCCAATGGCAGCCCGTGGCGGCCGTGACGCAGGGGAGCTGCTGGGCGCTCTCCAGCGGGCGGCGCACGGCGCGGTGCCAGGGCATCGGGAGCGCGAAGGGTCGGGGGCGCGGGCCTGGAGGACTGGGGGGCCGCGCGGAGGAGGACGAGGGCGTGAGGAAGGGTGCAGGGCGGAGTTGGTTAGGGGCACGGGGAGCCCGGGTCCTGCTCTGCTTCCCGCTGCGCTCTGAGACCAGCCCGGAAGGTCTGGGAGAAGGGAGGGAAGAATCCAGGGTGTGCGCCGCCCTCCCGCCCCCTCTCCCCCCGACTCGGAGCTACTGCAGTTTCCCGCCTTTGTATGGCCAGTGCCATCCTGGCCCCACACTGGCCACCAGCCTCCAGCGGCCCAGTGTTCCCAAGGACTCTACTGGGCGGGAAGTGCTGGGGTGATATGCAGGATGGTCTTAGGCGACCCCTGTGAAAGGGTCGTTCGACCGCCAAAGGGATTGCGACCCACAGGTTGAGAACCGCTGTTCTAAACCCATAAGGTTTTAAAGACTCTATCATGGAAGAAAGTGTTAGGTAGCTACCCCAGGGATCCAGACTCTCCTCCTGCTTCTTCATCTTTACATACTGGCTTCCACCTCAAATTTACCTCGTGGCCCAAAATGGTTGTTGGAGCTCCAGCCATCACATCCTTATTTTCCAAAGGGCCTGTCCAAAAGCCTTGCCCAACAACTTCTACCCACAACATAGAGATATGAATTCAGCCTCACCCAGCTGGGAGACATTATCTAAGCACATTTCTGCCCTCAATAAAATCTTCCCCCCAAAAAGGGAGGAATGCATTTGAATAAGACAACTAGCAGGCCCTACTACATCCTGTTGTTTTTTAACCTTTGCAGGAGCGGGGAGGATGTCCTGTATCATAGAGCTCAGTAGAAATAAGTCCTTCCCCTGGCTGTGCTCAACAACTTACTAGGAAAAACATAGTCTATGACTCACTGTGCTAGATGCTTTACATATATGTTCCTATTAACTCTGCAAGGCAGGCATTCCTAGCCCCATGATGCAGATGAACACTAGGCGGTATAATGGCAACAAACTAGAATAGAGACGAACTTTTAGATAGACCAAACAATCTGATGGGAGTTGCTGCACAGTATTGCAAGCACACGGGCCTAAAGCATATAATTTTGTGTACGACAAAGGCCACTCAACTCTGTCTAAGGCTGACAAGAATCAATAAACAAGATGAGGATAAGACCATTGCCCTGTAGCTCAGGAAGCAGGCCTCACGTGTTATACAAAAGTAAAAATATTGTCATGTCAAAATACCAATATGGTGATGAAAAACGAACATTTTTGGTTAACAGTCTAAAAGAATTGAAAAGTTTGAACTTCATATTTCCCAGCATAGGCTAGGGGTTAATGAATAATGGAACTCACTTTATGCATTCAATAAGCTTTAATGCCTATTGTATACTTGCTGCTCCATCAAGCATCAAGCATTGGTGAGGTAAGTTAGACATTGCCCTGCCTTTAGGGAGCCCACGATGTATGGGGAGAAAGAAAGTTCACAGACAATTTGAACATATGACAACTCTGGGTGGTATCAGAGCATGTGAGAAGGGCATCTAACCTGGAGGGGACCAAGCTAAGTGTAGGGAATGATAGTACAAAAGTATGTAAATGGCACAGAGGGTGGCACATGCAACTGCTGGGAGGGTATAAAGAGAGAGGAGGTAGAAGAGGATGCAGTTATGCAGTGCCTTGTTATGACGGGTCGCTTAAGCCATGCCAAGGAGTTTGCATCCTTTGGCCACTGGTATCCATTCCTTCCTTGCTTTGGGAGGAGTTATTTTACCTTGTGTGAGTCTTGGTGGCATTCTTAATTTAAACACCCTTTGCTACCTCAGCAGATGGATGGGCAGTTGACTCAAGCGAAGCCAATTGAAACATCACCAAGTGTGAGAGGGAAAGTAGTTAAGGAGAATATGGAAACATCTTCATTACAGAGAAAGTGATGGGGGTTTCTTTGGGTCATGAAAAGATTGGGAGATTGGATGGAAAGCCAAACCCAGGATAGAGATGATGTGTGATACTTTCCTATAGCCTGGATTATTGTTACTTCATTTCCACATCTCATAACTGGATATAAATACTGTATTTTATTGCCCAGCTGGCGTGGTTCAGTGGTTGAGCATTGACCTATGAACCAGGAGGTCACGGATCCATTCCTAGACAGGGCACATGCCCAGCTTGTGGGGCATGCAGGAGGCAGGGGATTGATGACTCTCTCTCATCATTGATGTTTCTATCTCTCTCCCCATCTCCTTTCCTCTCAATAAAAGTATATATTTAAAAAAATAAAGTAAAGCCCTAACTGGTTTGGCTCAGTGGATAGAGCGTCAGCCTGCAGACTCAAGGGTCCCAGGTTCGATTCCAGTCAAGGGCATGTACCTTGGTTGTAGGCACATCCCCAGTAGGGAGTGTGCAGGAGGCAGCTGATCAATGTTTCTCTCTCATCGATGTTTCCAACTCTATCCCTCTCCCTTACTCTCTATAAAAAATCAATAAAATATATTTTAAAAAATAATAAAGTAAATAAATACTGTATTTTATTCACTGGAAATATGTACTCTATAGTAATTGTAATCATATTTTTTAAAATATTTTATTGATTTCAGAGAGGAAGGGGGAGAGAGAGAGAGAGAGAGAGAAAGAGGGAGAGAAACATTAATGATGAGAGAGAATCATTGATCAGCTGCCTGCAGCACCAGGGATTGAGCCCACAACTCGGTCATGTGTCCTGACTGGGAATAAAACTGTGACCTCCTGATTCATAAGTCAATGCACAAACACTGAGCCACACCAGCTGGTCTGTATTCAGATTTTCTAATCAAAATTTAAATACTTATTGTTTTAAATCAGCACTGTTATGGATGTATACATCATTTCTCTATGGCAGTTTGGATGGGGTGTTCTATTAAAAACTTTTTTGAGTAATATGTGCAAAAACCCTGTCCAATTTCGCTCTTATCCCGTGTTAACATAACAACCTTTTTGAAGTTTCAACCCAATAACAAAAAGGTTTCCAGTAGAAAATGATTTCTGTGTTATTTATGTTAGATGAGAATTCTTCATACCTGGTGGATATCTTGAGACCACACCAAATCACCACCCAACTAGTGCCAGAAAGAAAACACCAAAAGGGTGAAACTGGCAGGCACCAGCCATGCTAAAACAAATCCACTCAGAAGGTCAGGCTCCACATAACAGCTGAGGCTGTAGTGATGACCAGTCTTTATACCCAGTAAACCTGAGGGTCAGTCTCACCGACTGAGGTGCCAACGGCAATCAGGGTGCAACTAGAGCAGGAGAGCACACAGAATCCACTATGGTACATTGTTGGGGCGCCTGCTTGGAAAATCAGGGAGACTGTGCCACTGGACCTCACAGGACACCTATTATATAAGGTCACTCTGCCAAGACTGGGAAACATAGCAGATCTACCCAATACATAGAAACAAACACAGGGAGGCAACCAAAATGAGGAGACAAATATGTCCCAAATGAAAGAACAGGACAAATTCCCAGAAAAGAGCTCAATAAAATGGAGGCAAGCAACTTATGGGACACAGAGTTAAAAACACTGGTTATAAGGATGCTGAATGAACTTAGGGGAAGAACAGATGATCTCAGTGAGAACTTTAACAAAGAGATAGGAAATATACAAAAGGAGATAGAAAGTATAATAAAGAACCAGTCAGAAATGAAGGGAATATACACTGAAATGAAGAATACTGGAGTCAATCAAGAGCAGATTAGATGAAATGGAGGATCGAATCAACGATTTAGAAGTCAAGGTAGTAAAAAATACCCAATTAGAACAGCAAGAAGAAAGGAATCCAAAAAATAAGAGAAAATGGGTAGTTTCACAGGCGTCTGGGACAACATCAAGTGTTGTCCAAAGGTAAGAGAGGGAGACGAGACAGAGCAAGTGATTGAAAATGTACTTGGCAGTAATAGTGATGGAAAACTTCCATAACCTGGTGAAGGAAATAGACATACAAGTCCAGGAAGCACAGAGTCCTAAACAAGATGAACCCGCCCTAGCTGGTTTGGCCCAGTGGATACAGCATCGGCCTGTGGACTGAAGGGTCCTGGGTTTGATTCCAGTAAAGGGCACATGCCCAGGTTGCAGGCTCAATCGCCAGCAGGGGGCATGCAGGACACAGCCAATCAATGATTCTCTCTCATCATTGATGTTTCTATCTCTCTCTTCCTCTCCCTTCCTCTCTGAAATCAATAAAAAAATATATTTTTTAAAAAGGTGAACCCAAAGAGGCCCACACCAAGAAACCTCGTAAATAAAATGGCAAAAGTTAAAGACAAAGAGAGAATATGAAAAGCAGCAAGAGACAAACAGTTTGTTATGTAAAATGGAGCTCCCTCCCATAAGACTGTTAACTGCTTTCCCAACAGAAACTTTGCAGGTCAGAAGGCATTGGCACAAATGTTCAAAGTGATGAAAAGTAAGAACCTTCAACCAAGGTTACTATACTCAGTAAAGCTACCTTTGATAATCAAATGAAAGTTAAAGAGTATGCCAGCCAAGAAAATACTGAAGGAATTACAAGAAATGTTAAAGGGACTTCTTTAAGAAGAAGGAAAATAAAAATATGAATAAGAAAATATCGCAAAAAATATATTCTCATTGACAAAAGAAAACACATAATAAAAGCAGTGGATCAACCAACATTAAAGTTTGTACAAAGGTTAAGATGTAAGAGTAGGGCCCTAACTGGTTTGCTCAGTGGATAGAGCGTCGGCCTGTGGACTGAAGGGTTCCGGGTTCGATTCTGGTCAAGGGCATGTACCTTGGTTGCAGACACATCCCCAGTAGGGGGCGTGCAGGAGGCAGCTGATCGATATTTCTCATCGATGTTTCTAACTCTCTATCCCTCTCCCTTCTTCTCTGTAAAAAATCAATAAAATATATTTTTTTAAAAAAGATGTAAGAGTAGGAAGATCATATGTAAATACAGCAGTAAATTAAGGGACACACACACACACACACACACACACCACATAAACAAGCAGAGGGTGAATAAAAAATGATAGTGGTTTTAGAATGTGTTCAAATTTAAGTGACCATAGGTTGCTATAAACATAACTTGATATATTTGAAGCACATCATAACCACAAACCAGAAATATACAAGAGACATATAAGAAATAAAAAGGAATTGAAGCACAACACTTCAGAAAGTCAACTACATTCAATAGAAGAGAGAAAGAGGATAACAAAGGAACAAGAGAACTACAAGAAAAACCAGAAAACAACTAATAAATGGCAATTACTATATACCTATCATTAATTACTTTAAATGTAAATGGATTAAATGCTCCAATGAAAAGACAAATAGAGAAAGAAGTGGTACATACATACAATGGAATATTGCTTGAACATAAAATAGTGAAATCTTACTATTTGCGACAACATGGATGGACCTATAGCATATTATGCTAAGTAAAATAATTCAGACAGAGAAAGACAAATGCCATAGGATTTAACTTATATGTGGAATCTAAGAAACAAAATAAATGAACAAACAAACAGAAATAAATTCATGGATACAGAGAACAAACAAATAGTTGCCAGATGGGAGGGGGATTTTGGAGGTAGGTGAAAAAGGTGAATGGATTAAGAGGTACAAATTGACATTTAAAAATCAGTCATGGTGATAGAGAGTGAAGCTCAGGGAATATAGTCAATAATCTATAATAATAAAAGCATAATATGCTATTAGACCAGATGTCCTTCCAAACAAAGCTGGGGCTATGAGGGAAGCACAGATCCTGGGTGCCAGAGGGAAGCCAGTGCCAGTAGCCAGGGGAAGGAAGGCCTACTCTTGCATGAATTTCATGCATCGGGCCTCTAATATTGTACTAACTAAACATGGTATCAGGTGAATGCAAGACTCCCCAGGGGAATCACTTTGTAAGTTATATAAATGTCTAACCTCTACGCTATGAAAGTAATATAATATTGAATATCAACTGTAATTGCATATTTTAAAATTGAATTTTTAAAAAAGAACAAAATAAATAGATAATGTTGTCTAAACCACCTAGTCTATGGTATTTTGTATAGCAGCCTGAGCAGATGAAGATGTAGAGAATATGTAAGATGTACATATCTTTGGGGTTGTAGGAGTAGAGACAAGAGAAGATGAGGAAATGCAACACTGAAAAGATAATTCTATGTTCTTGAGTTGATGAAGAATGTATATTGTCAATTAATAAATCAAAAGCAGTCACAAGGAGGATAGACATTTTTTAACCTGAACCTAGTTGCACCTCTTGAAATGGTAAAACGCAAAAGACAATCTTAAAATCAGTTAGCAAGGAAGATGATCACCTACAAAGAAAGCATTATTAAAATGATGGCATAATTTTCAATAGCAACTACATAAAGTATACTAGATGAAAGAATTTTTCAAAGCCCTTGAATGGAAAAATTTAGCATCTACAATTGATTATCCAGTGAAATTATAATTTTAAAAAGTCCAACAACAAATATTATGGTATTTTCAATATATACACACTATGCAAAATTATATATAATTCAAAAATTAAATGAGATCTCATATATAAATTTTATTACCTTGAACTCAGAATGTTGAAAGAAGACCAAGGCAAAATGATATATACAATATGATACTATATATAACCCCCCAAATTATCGTTATATATAATTTTGGTTACACATAGCTATAATAAAACCATAAGCTCTTTTGTACGATGGACATACACCAAGTTGGAATTTTCTCAAAATTAAAAATATAATTAGCATGTGATTCCACAACCCTCTCTTCAAAACAATTCAAAGAAGGATCTCAAAAAATATTTGCAGACTCACATTCATTGCTCCTTTTTTTTTTTAGAATAGCCAAGAGAAACCCAATTCCATTAACAGATGAACAGATAAAGAAAATGTGGTCTGTAAATACCATGAGCCTTGAAAACAGATAAACCACATCACATGTTACAAGGCAAATGAACCTTTGGGACATTATGTTAAGTGAAACAAGCAAGTCACAAAAGAACAAATACTGTGTGATTCCAATCACACGAAGCATCTAAAGTAGTCAAAGTCACAGAAACAGAAGGTAGAAAAGTAGTTGTGCACATCTAAGGGAGGAGGTAATACTACAATACTAGAGGTCCGGTGCATGAATTTTGTGCACAGGTGGGGGGGTCCCCTCAGCCCAGCCTCCACCCTCTCCAATCAGGGAAATCCCTCTCAGAATCTGGGACTGCTGGCTCCTAACTGCTCACCTGCCTGCCTGCCCCCCCGCCAGTCTGATCGCCCCTAACCGCCTCTGCCTGCTGGCCTGGTTGCACCCAACTCCCCCCGCCCCCCCACCCACTGGCCTGGTTGCCCCTGGTTGCCCTCCTATGCTGGCCTGGTTGCCCCCAACTGCCCTCCTTTGCTGGCCTGGTCTCCCCTAAATTCCCTGCCCTGCAGGCCTGGTTGCCCCTCACTGACCACCCTGCTGGCCTAGTCACCAACAACTGACCCCTGCTGGCCTGGTCGCCCCAAACTGCCCTCTCCCCACTGGCCTGGTTGCCCCCAACTGTCCCCCCTGCCAGCCAAGTCCCCCCACACAGCCTACTGTTCAGTTGTTTGGTCGTTCCTCACTAACACCCCTGCTGGCCTGGTTGCCCCATGCAGCCTGCTGCTCGGTCATCCATCTGGTTGTTTCGGTAATGACGGCTCCTGGCATTTTATATGTTAGGATTATTGACTATATTCCCTAATTAGGGAGAATTAGGGTCCAATGTGTACAGAGATCCAATGTTGAAAGATGACAATTTTCTAGAGATCTGTTGCGCAGCAATGTAAATATAATTAACACCACTGAACTGTACACTTAAAAATGGTAAAGATGGATTAAAAAAGGAAGAATCATAGGAATACATTTCCACAATACATGATTGTCAACAGATTTTTAGATATGACACCTAAAAACGAAGGCAACAAAAGAACAAAATAAATAAATTGGGCTTCATCAAAAGTAAAGACTTTTTTCCTTCCAAAGACACTATCAAGAAAGTAAAGGACAGCCCACAAAATGGGAGAATTTAGTGGAAACCTTATCTCTGCAAAGACACTTTTACCTAGAATATATAAAGAACTCTTACAGCTCCATAATAAAAGCCAAACCAACTAAACGTTGGCAAACGATGAGGGCACATTGTTCCATAGAAGATGTACACGTGGCCAGAAGCAGAGGAAAGATGCTCAACATCAGGGAAAGGCAATCTCCATCCGCAATGAGATGCCGCTCCGAGTCACGAGGGTGGTGACAGGTCGGTCCTATGTGACTGGGATTTCCCCAGGATGCCAGGGCTTCCTCCAGGGGATTGATTCCCCGCGGAGAAGGAGGAAGTCTCTGCAGCCAAACCTGCCTGGTGCCTCCCAGGCTGTCCCAGTTCCTGGTGTGGGACCTGCACTCAGTACCCTGACCTTCCCAGGTGCACTTTCCTCACAGAAAAACGGGAAAAGAACTCACTCCCAGGCTCTCTAAGGGAGGAGGTAATATTACAATATTACTCCCCCTTCCACCCATTCGCAGCCCCACCAGAACCTACAAGGAAGAGAAGCAGCAGAGAGCGCTGAGCACACAGGGAGCACCTTCTCCATATGAGCATCGTGATTTCCCCTGAGGAGTGATGGGAGGGCATTGCCTTTTCCACAGATTCTACTTCAGTCACTAGGAGCGCAGTCCTGCTTCCTGCCTTATGCGCTGCCCTCCAGGGTGTCATGTCAAGTTTATTTTCCATTCATTTATTACAAACCCAGTTCATTTTATTTATGTCTGCAGAACTGCCTGTAATAAGTTTGTAATAAAGAAGGTTGGCTGCAGGGAAATATGAAACACTTCTTCCCTTTTCTCCCCATTGCACCTACCGTAGTATTTTCCAAACGCTAATGTGCAAATCTCTCCAGGATTCCACGTACCCCGTGGACTTGGCCTTGCCCACGATTCAAGCAGCAATAGGCCTCCAGTCGGCCCCACTGTGCAGGTTCCAGGGAGATTTCGGGGTTCCCAGGGCTCTGAGGTGGGGGCAGCCCAGGCTCTGCCTCCCCCTGGGAACTGTTCATCCAAACAATGACTCAAAGGCAGAAACAGCAGGCGAGTGAGGACAGGCGCAGAGACACCTGGGGCCAGGTGAGAACCTAATGACAGTGACAGGGCACACAGGGGTGGAGCAAGTGTGTTTCCTTCAAACACAACTCAGTGCGCCTGACACCTTGGAGGAGGGGGAGTGGTTAACCTGTTTCACCACCAAGACCCTGAAAGCAGAGAATTTGCAGGACTAATTCGCACCAGCGACTGAGGGTCCAGGCTCTGGCCGTCACCCACACATTTGCATCCAGGGCCTGCCACCCAGGCAGGGACACATCGGGGCTCATGGGGAGGATGCTCACCCGGGAGGGGAGGCGGCTTCTGGACCAGTCCCACGACACACAGAGTCTGGCACAACCTCCAAGCCCGTTTCTCTGTTTGAGACCCAGCTGGACAGGGAGGGGGCAGCGGCCGGGGAAAGATGGGCCCAGGTGAGAAGTCTCCTCCACAAAGTGCCCAGGAGGCTGGGAGAGTGGGTGCTGCCCGCCACACGGGACAAGGGAAGGCAGCAGAGGACCTGAGGACTGACCTGCGATTTTGTGGGAGGGGGTTAGGGCCCTGACATGAGTCCATTCTCGCCCGAGCTCTTTGTGGGGGCAGCAGAGGGCCAGGCCTCCTTTCACTGCACAGCTTCAGCCCCATCCCATCGCTGCTGCCGGACCACCGCCCGGGGCCACAGCTTTGCATGCTGGGTGGGCTGGGGCCTTGCTTGGGAGCCTCAGCCGTCCCACCCAACCTGAGCCCAGGGAAGGAATCAGACTTGAACTTGGGGAAGAGGCAATGGCCAGGAGGCAGGGGTGAGGGCCAGGGCGTGGCCACATGGGAGCAGAGCTGGGACAGGCAGTTCTGCAGACAGGGGTCTCCTCCTGGCTCAGCTCCGTCCCTCACTGCTGGCACATCTCACTCTTACATCCGTGCCTGGGTCCCTGCTTTGTCTGTGTGGTCGGTAGCAGTGCCCACAGCCGGTAACGGGGCCCTTCCCTCAGCCTGGATCTCAGCTGCCACCAGCCCTGGGGCCACAGGCACCTGGGCCCCTGCCGCCCCTGCTGGTCGAGCTTGTGAAAGGGCCCCACAGGTTGTGATTAGTTTCTGTTTCCCACTCGGATGTAAATCTGCATCAGCATCTATCACACAAGAGTCCAGCCCTGGTTGGGAGGGAAGGGACAGCAGTCGTGGGCGTCCTTGAATCCCCGTTGACCCTGAGCCCCGTCCCCCAGCCACAGCACAGGGGTCCTCCTCCCCCAGCTGGACAGGATCGTCCCACACAGAAATCCCCCAAGGGACTTGGTATCCTCCCCACCCTCTGCCATTCCCCGTGTACCCACCTTTAACAGGCTTGTCGCATTTACTCTCCTGTCACCCCCTTGTTCCAGACTCGCCCCCACCCCCCTCCACTTTCAGTCACCCGCTGAGACAGAGGATGCTCCTCCTGCAGGAGGCCCATGGGGGACAGGTGCCCCTGAGGCCCAGCCTTTCCCTCTCGGGTCAGGCCACAGTCTGGCCTTGGGAGCAGAAGTGGTGGGAGGGGTCCCTGGGGATTGGAGAGCTGTGTGCTCCCAGGAGCAGGAAGAGGTCCCTGTCAATCAGGAGGAGGGACTGAGGGTCCCCTGTGGATGCAGAGCGCCCAGGACCTCCCGCATCCTCCCTTCCTCTCAGGTCCCCTCTCCAAGGAGCAGCGCAGACCCGAGTACAGACACAGCAGCCCCCAGAGCATTTTCAAACAAAATTATCTTTATTCATAACAGACCCACAATGTCCCAAAGGTGCTACTCCTACCCCCACCCCCACCCTCATGGTCCTGTCCTCCCTCCTACCCCTACCCCAGACCCACCCCCACCCTAAGGGTCCTGCCCTCCTTCCTACCCCCACCCCAGGCCCCCACCACCCTAATGGTCCTGCCCTCCCTCCCCAGGCCCAGCCCTACCCTAATGGTCCTCCCCTCCCTCCTACCCCCACCCCATACCCACCCCTGCCCTAAGGGTCCCGCCCTCCCTCCTGCCTCCTACCCTCCCATGTCAGTGGAGCAGCAGGATCAGCCCTGCGATGAGAAGGAGCCCTTGGCTCCTCTCGGGGACAGCCAGGCCCCATGCAGTCCGGGCCCCTCGGGGCGCTGGCAGTGGGGGGCACACCCCTCTGCTCCATCCTGGCTGCAGTGCCGCTTCCTCCCACTCCCTGGGTCAGAGGGGTCACACTTCCTCTTGCGAGGCTGTGAGGAGGGCACCAGCCCCAGAGCCAGTGCTGGCCGCCCACAGACCCCGAGGTCGGCCCCTGGGCGGGGGGTCTTCTCAGCATGGACGGGGCCTCCCCCCAGAGCCCGCTTCTGAGACTTGGACGCTGCAGGTGCAGCTCGGCTGAGGCCTTGTCTCTGAAGGGACTGGGACAGGGCCACACCCCGGGGCCCCCGACCTCCAGGGCAGGCCAGGCCCGAGGCGGAGACAGGACTCAGAGACAGAGCGCAGGGCAGCAGGCGGCCGGGAGAGGCCCAGAGGAAGGCCAGGCTGCAGAGATCCTCGTCCTCCTCACCGGGCCTGTCCGCTGGCCCGCGAGTCTCCCTGACAGGAGAGGCCTCTCTGGGGACTCAGGCCTCCCTGGGGCCCAGTGCACAGTCAGCAGGCCCGTGGCCCTGGGGAGCAGAGAGGGGGCATCGAGCCCGCAGTGGTGGATGCTCCTGACGCCCCACAGAGGCAGCAACGCCTGGGGCCTGGGCCGGTGGGCGCCTGCTGGGCCTTGCCTTTGCTGGTCCTTGAAGTCAGTCTCTGGTGGGCAGGCTTTGTCACTGACCCCCAGCTGGGGGCCACGGTCACGCCTCTGGGCATCTTGGCGGGTCGCAGACTCAGAAGGACTTGAGTCCCACAGGGGAGCACCGTGACTCGGGGGTGCCTGCACGCCCCCCTCCTTGGAGGCCAGGACTCGCTTCTCTACCAGCTGGGAGGAAGAAGGGACAGTGACTGGTGCTGCTCACGTGTGAGGAGGAGGAGCGTGGGTGACGGGACAATGGCACAGGGGGGTGGGGGGGGGGAGGTGACACCGTGACTGGAATCCACCACAGTCATGTGTCTCTCCTCTGTCCCCTGTGCCATATTCCCAGCTTTGTGGCCCCTCCCCTTCTGGGCTCCCACCCCCTCCTCTCTGTAGCCCTCTCCTTTCTGTTGTCCTGCCCTACTCCCACCCAGTACTGGCCCCTCGGCATGCGGTGCCTGTCAGGCAGGGGTGGTGTGGACACAGGCATGTGTGTCCTGGTTCTGGGCTGCTCCCTGCCCTGGTTTACCTGGGTGTGCCCTTCCTGGCTCCCTGAAGGCCTCCCACCCCCGATCAACCTCCCTTCCTCCCTGACTCACTAGGGCCTTTCCCTCCTCTAACTCCCCTGGGGTTCCTGGGTGCTATGGCTCACTTGGGGACCCCCTCCCATCTCCCTAATGTCCACCCTCCCCTGGCTCACCTGGGCAGCAGTGAGCCCTTCTTCCTGCTCCAACTCCTCAGCTAGGGCCAAGGGATCCTGCTGTGTGTCTGGCGAAATTATTTGTTCCATGAATTGGAGGTCAATGACCTCCTCCACCTGGGACAGAAGGAGGCGGCTGTGAGCCCCTTGGCAGGGAGCGAACTGGGAGTCAGCGGGGCCTGGAGCACAAGTGAGAAAGCCAAGACCCACCCGGCCTCCTGCACAGGCGGGTGTTTTACTCCATCATGGTCATCAGGTGCACACACGCTCACACACACGCACATACATGCACATACACACACGGGCACACCCACATGAACACAGCACACACCACACACACACAAAGCGCACACATGCACACAGACACACACACTCTCACGTGCCCAGCTCAGGAACAAAGAGCAGAGCCCAATCCCATCAGCCTGGGAGAACCCGGGTCTGGGTGCTGCAGTGCCACCCTCTGGGATCTTATAGACCCGGAGCTGCCAGCCAGCCCACCTGGGTGACAAAGTCTTCCTGGGAGCACAGCTGGTCCAGGTAGCTCAGGAGATCTTCATCCTGCAGCCACTCCATTTCTTCATCTTGCCATCCTCCACCTGGCGCCCCCATGGGCAGCTCATCCATGATGTCCATGTCCTCTTGCTCGGCCTCAGGGGGCATCCCATTGTGGGACTCGGTCTCCCGGGGCAGCAGGGCTATGTGGGCGCACTGGGCACTCGGTACAGCCTTCCTGGTAGTGCGAGCTGGGCAGAGAGGGAAGAGGAGGGAGCGTGAGGGGATAAAGGTCCCACCTCCGGGGCATGCGATGCTGAGGGCAGTGTTTGGGGCATTAATATGGGTGCTGCTGGGTCGGGCCACCTGAAGCCTGTGATTATGTGAGGGGAGAGGCCAGAGGGGAGGACCCAAGAGAGTCATGTGTGAGGACGTGTGGAGCCACCGAATCTCCAAGGGGCCCCGCAGCCAGCCCGCTTCTCAGCCGACTTCATGTGGGGCCTTTGACAGGGAGCGGGGAGAGGGGATGAGAAAGTGGACCAGGTCCAGACCCCATTCAGACAAAGGGCCGCTGAGGCCCAACTCTCAGGGCTGTTTCCCTTGAAAGACCAAAGCCCCCCTGAAGGCGAAGGGCCCCTGTGGGTGGGACAGTGGCCTGCCCTAGGCCCTGTTGCCTTTGGCCATGGGCTCCCATGGGAACGTGCTGGCCTACCTGGCTGCCCGCCCACCGCTGGGGCTGGGGGCCCCCGAGGATCAGGTCTCGGTGGGGCAGGAAGGGGCTGGGTCTGCACCCCCTTCTTCAACTGCAACTTCTGAAACTGCATCTGCTCCTCCGCCTCAAACTCCATGAACCTGGGGGTGATGGGGGCACAGCTGTGCTGAGAAGGAGGCCCCGGGAGCCCAGAAAGGCAGCAGCGGGTGGGGGGATGGGAGAGCCAGGGCCTTGGGGCTGTCTGGGCCAGGACACTGGGGAGGCAGGAGGCTGGCTGAGCACACTCCTGCACAGCCCCTCTGGCTGGAGTCTGCCCACGGGGCGGGCACCTCCCCCACCCTGTCCTGAGCCTTCATGTCCAGCCCAGGACGGGTCAGGGTCAGAGGAGGGGGAGCTCCCTGGGAGGTGGGACAGAAGCACCTGTGCTCTGAAGCTGAGGGAGAGGCTTCCCCAGGAGAGAAGGGCCTCTGGGCAGCGGGGACCCCGTGCTGAGTGACACCCTCCCACCACCCTCCTCTCTGATGAGACCTCACAGCTGGACCCTGCCCGGCAGTCAGGCTCCCCACCCCCAGCTGTGGGGACCAAGGACTCACTTTTCTGCCATCTCGAAATAGACCCTCCGGTCAAAGTTGCTCTTGTTCTGCCATTCCTGCATGGCCTGCCCTATTCCCTCCTGCAGCGTCATGGTGGGCCTCAGGCGGGACAGGGACCGGAGCGCTGGCCTGTAATGCCTCAGGGTCAATCATGGCTGCAGCCTGGCCTCCACCTGCCTGCCCACCCCAGCTCAGTGGCGCCAGGTTCCCACCCCCACCCGGCAGGACTGAGCACCGGCAGGTGAGGGAAGAGGCGTCTGTGTGCAAAGACAAGCCTTCCAGCTGCTGTTGTCATGGCCTCACATTCACACCAGCCCATGAACCAGGACTGGAGGCTGACCCTACACTCACACCCATCGCTGGGACCCCACCCTCAGACCTGCCCTCCAGCATCCTGGGATTAGCCAGCCTGCAAGTCCCTCCCAGCTCCTCTGATGTGAAAGCTCCAGGCGCGCCCCCTGCCCTGCCCAGTGCACTCACATGAGGAAGCAGCAAAGAGCTCCCGCATCAGGACTCTGGGGAAGGTGCCCCCGGGCCAGGGCCTTGAAGCACTGCCAACGACGGAAGTCCTCATACACACTCTTGGGGTTACAGGCGTCATACGGCGAGGCCTTGGACTGGGAGCCGGCCAGGCTACCCACCCTGGAAGCCGTGTGTGGCCATGGTCCAGGATCCACTCGGGGGACGATGGGGGCCAGCTGGGCAGCTGGTGGTGGAGCTTGAGGAGGAAGGCCGGGACACCAGCCTCCATCGCCAGCCTGGGTGTCCCCAAAAGCCGAGGGGGGCATAATCGCCTCCACCTCAGTGGCTTCCAGGAAGAGGGGTGCAGGACACACAGCACCCCCACAGATGGCACCTGGAGCACTCCCGTTGAGGGGGGCCTGAGTCAGGACAATGGTCTGAGTCTGGGAGGGCTGTGGTCGTCCCCCTTCTGACCTGACCTGGTCCATGATGTTATAAGCCCCAGGCCCAACGGGGCCTTGACCAGCATCTCCTGCCACCAGAGGTGTCCTGGGCAAAGCGGGCAGCACCAGGGGGCGGCCAGGAGGGAATGACGGGGTCTTGAGGGGCGGCAGGTGCTGCTCCCAAGGTGGCCGGTGTGCGGGGCCAGTAGTGGGCGGGGGAAAGGGCTGTGCTGTGAAAGGAGTGATGGGGGCACCGGGCTTCAGGGTCACATCCGCTCCCAGCACTGCAGATGCTGTTGAGACAAAGGAAAGGGTGAAGGGAGGAGGTGAACCAGCAAACAGCACTGAGGCACTCTGTGCCCCCTGTAGCCACTGGGGAATCAGAGCAGTGAGTCTCCCAGGGGAGGGCCATTGGGATGGGCAAACTGCGGAGGTGGCAGATGTCCTCAGGTCATTGTCACGCTCCATTTGGGAATTACTCCACTGGAGAGCTTGCTCCCCAGCGCCAAGGCTCCCTGACCACTGTCTGCGAGAAGAAACGGCCCCAGCCAGCGCTGACCCTGAGAGCCGCCCTAAGGATTCCCTGGCACCGACCCTGCCAGTCTCAGGGCATGGCCCTGGGCAGCAGTCAGCTCTGGGGGAAATGACCCCAGGCAGACCCACTCCTGTAGTGACCGTCTCCAAGGTAAGTTCTAGGCACCCAAAGGGCCTCTGAGAACAGGCCGTGTCTGAAATATCAGGGCCCCATCTGCTCCTCAGTCTTCCCTTTTTTCAACAAAATCGCCCCTTTCTCTCCTGGGTTTGCACAACAACACAGAAACACTTGAGTAATGTCTCTCCACAAGAAGGCACAGGGACCCTGATCTGACCTTTGAACGCACTGACCAGCGTGCACATGTGTGTCAGAACCAACAGTGAACACTCAACACGGGCCAGGTCCTGCCACTCGGCCCCAGCGCTCAGACCAGTGATGGCGAACCTATGACAGGGGTGTCAGAGGTGACACGCGAACTCATTTTTTTCGTTGATTTTTCTTTGTTAAATGGCATTTAAATATATAAAATGAATATCAAAAATATCAATCTTTGTTTTACTATGGTTGCAAATATCAAAAAGTTTCTATATGTGACACGGCACCAGAGTTAAGTTAGGGTTTTCCAAAATGCTGACACTCGGAGCTCAAAAGGTTCGCCATCACTGGCTCAGACTAATGGCCCCTCAGGAGCTTGTCATTTCACAGTCAGCAATGGCTGCAGAGGGTTAGAGAAGAGTCAGGGAATGCGGCAAAGTGGGGCTGTCGGTAGGGTTTCCAGAAACTTCCATAGCTGCTGTCCTGTTAGATGGGTCATGGGACTGCAGACTGTTTGAGGTCCTTCCCCTTCCAGCTCCCAACAGTGGAAAGTGAAGGCCCAGTAGGAAGCAGGTATGAGCCGGTGACAGTGGGACACAGTTGTCTGAACACATGCCCGCTCAGAGGAACTCGAGCAGACCTAGTCCAGGAGAGCAGGCTGCACACTGCGTGCCCCTAATTCCTCAGGACAGGCGGCCTCGGACATTTACTACTGACACAGGCCATGGTCTTCCTGCCCCTGTGCACTCCCCTTCCCCTTTAAAAAAGAATCCGCCTTCACAGATGTACCACGGAACACCACGCAGGCTCCACATCTGTTTTCTGTCCCTGAAGCAGGGACATGGACTATGAGCAAACCCTTCATCTCAAAGGTAAAGGGCAGGGCAGAGGGTGCACCATGAGATGCTCGACAAGAGGAAGTCGGTCTGAAGACCTGGGTGGCCACAGGGGGAACGATTCGGGACAGCTCAGGGAACCGGGCCCTCTCTTGGTGGAAGTTACCCGGCCGCCCTGCCCCTGTGGAATCCAAGCCACCAAGCAGCTCCCTGGGCTGAGGAGGAGCGAGCTCTGGGCCAGAAGCAGGGGAGAAGCTCTGGGCTGCAGCAGTTGGAGGACCTTCCAGCCCAGCCCTCAGGGGGGACATTTCATTGTTGACTTGGCCACAGGCAGCCCCACTGGACAGCTTTCTGGCTAAACCCTCCCATGGCCCCCATTAGCTCTAGTGAACTCAGGTCAAGTCCCTTAGAAAGATACTGCGGGGCAAGCTCCAGGTGCCCCAAGAACAGCACACAGGACTAGGCTTTCCCGTGACCACCCTGTGCCACCCCCACGACATCGCCCACTACTCCCCACACATACATGGGAGTGGCTTGTCTCCCCTCTGGGAAGAAACCACGTGCCTGCTGCCGTCCTTTCTCCACACCCAGGCATTTCCCTGAGCCACCCTGACCCACCTCTAGGAGCCCTCCTGCCAGTGCCCTCACAGGTTCCCATGGGCTCCCAGCCTCCCAGGTGACAGGTGCTTTGAGGTCCAGTGCTCTCTCCCTCCCCTACTTCAGTCAAAGCGTGTTTCCCCAGTGTCACAGTTTAACCCCAAGTTTTGAGGGACATCTCAGTGTTTAAAACATCCCCTCTCCCATCTATAGTCTTACCTCCTACTGAAGCCATCCCCGCAGACTCATTCACCGACCACCGCTGCCTAGTAGCCTCCACAATGAGAAAAGTCAAGTCGAGAATCCAGAGACTGACCTGCTCCAACAGCTGCTCAGCATCCAGTGGAGGGAAGGTTTGGGTTTAAACTGTAGAATGTAGGGCTCCAGACATTCTGCAGCGGGGGAGGGGCCGAGGACCAATGGGCTGGGGTGGGGGTGGGGGGGCATTCCATGGAGGGCTCTGATAGGTAGGCCAGAACCAGCAGTTCCTTTCAAATTTAAAATCACAAATTTAAAGACACACTAGCAGTAATGACCTTCTCTAAGTTCTAGGCACCCAAAGTCCCCTGATGTGCCCTTTCTTTCAGTTCTTGATCCATCACCCTAGTTCTGGGTCCCTCAACCTGCTTCCTATCTGGTCTTGGTTGACTTCAACACAAACTACACTTTCTGAACAAAATTCAGAACGGGCAGCCTGAAGAAATAATGGGAACTTATGGCCACACGGAACCCAGTGTTTGAAATTAGGACTGACCCAGCAGAGGCAGCATGCTCGGTGGCTGTGTGCACATCATTCCTTAGGAAGCAGTCCTGTGGCCCCAAGTGCCGCCCAGTGCTGGGAGCCCTGCAGATGCAGCCGGCCCAGCCTTACAAACCATCCCCTTTGCTCCCGTCCATCAGGGCAAGGCCCTGTAGCCTACAGGGCAAGACCAGACACCACCACTTTTTGTTTCTCAGAGTATGACGTTGTTCAGTGTCTAACTTTTTACGTTTTGTAAGATTTTAAAGTAATGCCTTTGCATAGTTCACAGTCAAATTTTGCAAAATGGAAAATGCAGTGATGTGTCTTTCTCCTGCCTCTTTCCCCTCTTGCAAATGACCAGAACGAAAATCAGATGATTTCAGTTTCTTTTGAAATATGACAAACTCTAGTAAGTTGATTCTGCTACTATATGTTTTATTGCCAACTGAAATTCTGCAATATAATGCAAAAAATGAGGGCGGGCAGGGTGACATTGTTCCCATGCTACCTGCCATGTCAACGGAAACTGGCCCAGACAGTCATGTTTTGATCAATGTTTGCACAACAACCTTGCAACGGAAACATCTGTGAAGCAACATTTATTGAAAACTTCCACTTACTGAATAAATACAGGAGGAACGGGGTCAGGGGCAAGTGTCTCTTAGAGTGTGTCCAGGTCTAAAGTTCTTGGCCGGAATTGTGCAATGCACGCCCGGACTTCTGGGAGGACGGACCTACTTTCTAGAAACCACGGACCTGCAGTCCAAGGGCATGAAGGCACTGGCCCTTCCGAGGACAGTGCTTCAGGCCGGCCTCTCCCAAACTCCGTCCCGAGGGGCAGCCAAGTGCATGGACTGCACCTTTGCAACTTTAAAGTCACAAGTGCTCCCTGCAACGGGCTGGGAGGTTCCTGGGAGGAAGACCTGCAGGAGGCCTCACAGGGCCCCTCCCTCCACTCCTTCCTCTCCTGCAGGGACAGCCTGGGCCCTTCCCAGGGTGCCTCGCGCCAGGGCGCAAGAGCATGCCCACTGGGGGCGGGACTCTGTCCTGCAACTGCTCCCAGCGTCCGTTGGGGCGGTTGGCGCCCACAGGCGCGCGCATGCGCTAACGGCAGGGCGGGTCCCCAACGGCCGCCCAGGCTGCACTCGGGGCCTGGAATGGCGGCCTCTGGAGTCCGTTAGGCAAACAGGGAGGTAAGGGGCGCGTGGCCCCCTCTCCCCTCAGGGCCCCCCTCTTCTCTGTGGTTCTCCCTGTGGGCTCTGTGCCCCGGGTCTGTGCTCAGCCCCCACACCCTCACATATTTCTGTGTTTTCACCGGGAATTGACAGCCACTGGCCGTTGGGGGTCAGTGATGGGGGCCTACACGGCCCAGTGATGCCTGTGAGTCCAACTCGGGGCGTCGGTCTGTGTCCCCCGCTTTCTGAACACCGCGGCTCCCGGCAGTTCTTCCGCCTCTGACAGCGCCTCCGGCTCACGCCGTGTCTGAGGGCGACTGTGGCCACGGGGCGGCCATGCCCGTGTGTGAACGTGCAGGCGGAGCGCTGGTTTTGGAGGGTGTGGAGGTGTATATGCCGGTGAACAGTAGTGTGTGTGCGGTTTGGTGTGGGGTGTGTGGCTGTGTGTTCTCCAAGATGGAAGAGTGAGTTCTGTGGGAATTTGGGAGGGGGTATGTATGCGCAGGTGTGTACGTGGCATGAAGTGTGTTTGGGACATACGTATGGGGACACAGGTGTGCATGTTTGCGGGGCACGGGCTATTCGTGGGTCTGTTCGGGGCTTGTGGAGAGTGTGTGTGTGGAGTGTACTGTGTTCCAGGGCCGTGGCCGGGGAAGGATGTTTGCTGGAGCTCCGTGTTTGCATTTTTCAGTCGGGCCCTAAGGCTCACATGTTTTGGGTACCGAGGGTGTGAGTATTTGAGGGAGAGATGGTTTTTGTGCTTATACAGGGGATAGAGGATGGTATCTATGTATGGGAGGTGTGTGATACGGTTATTTGTTAGTGTTTGTGGATGTGAGAGCTGACTCATTAGCTAGGGGTAACTTGGAATTTGGAAGTTGTTTTATATGTGGTTTCCTGGGGATATAGCTACGTGTCTTGCCCAGGTATACTGGTCTGTGTTTATATCTATGACCAGGTGCATGAATTATCAGTTTGTTCATAAGGTGTATGGGGTTCTTAGATGTACATAAAGTGTATTTCTTTGGAGAATACTAAAGTGTTTCTACATGTATTTGGTAGTAGTTAGCAAGCAGTGGTCTGTATATTCAGAGTGATGCCAGAGAAAACAATGTGTATAGTGTGCTTTTGTTACATACTGAAGAGGCGAGGTGACGAGGTTGTATTCTGGAGAGGTGGCATAATGTATAGTGTTTGAGGGGTCTGTATATTCAGGGCTTGAGAATATTTGCAAGCGTGTGTGTTTCCATAGGTGTGTGGGAATAGTGTATGCATATTAGTGAGAGTTAAGGGATTGTCAGTGCGTTTGTGTTTTGCATGTATCCATCTGAGTGTGTGGGGTGTATATTCGTGAGTGGTTTGTGGGTGTGTGTATTTGGGATTTGTGAGTGTATCAGGAAGCTTAGGGTCCTCTTTGCATCTGTTCCAGAATGTAATGCTTGCGGAATTTGGTGGTATTGCTTGTATGAGTCCTCTCTGTGTGTGAGGTGGGCTTATATGTATTTGATAAGTAGAGGTTGTTTGTCACTCTATGTATTTGAGTTCTTGGAGCTTATGGATGGGCTGTGTGTTCTAGGGAATGTGAGAGTTCACTTTGTGTTTGGAAACAAAGAGACTGTGTAGGTTGTGTGTGTGTGCGTGTGTGTGTGTGTTTGTGTGTGTGTGTGTGTGTTCAGGAATTGTGGAGCGTGTGCATTTTATGGCTGTGGAGTTGCATATGGATCTTTTTTTGGGTGCCACATGAGACAGTTGTCTACTTGTATTTTTAGAGGGTCTGAAGTATTCAGTATTCAGTGTGTATATCTGGGTGGTATGTTGGTTGCCCATGTTTGTATACAGGCCCATGTTGTGTGTGTGTATATATAATTGTAGGTGTAGAATGTGAATATTCCGGATGATTAGGGGTTTGTTTGTAACAACTTAGGTAGTAAGAGGTGGTCTATCTGTATATTCCAGGAGAGTGAGGGTAGAAATGTACATGTGTGTTCATATATGTAAATTCATTTTTGTTTATATATCTGGGTGGGAGTGGAGGTTCCTACGCAGGGTGTAAGTGCATTGTGTGCACATAATCATTTGACAGGGCATGGGGTGTGCTGGAACTGGCTCATACTAGCTTGGGATAGTTGATGGTGCATGTCTCTCTGGGGCTCTGTGTTCATCTAGTGGGTACCTTGAAATTAGGCATGCTGGGAATATTTGTACCAGGTGCTCAGCACAATTGAAGTCTTTCCTGCATCCTCCTGAGAGTGATCAGCATTCACCAGCACCCCACTTGTGTGTGTGTGTCTCAGTGTATGTGCGTGTGAAGCAGGGATATTCAGGCATCAGTGGGCATATGTATGGGAGGCTCTGTGTGAATTGGGAGCGAGGCATCTGGGGCTGCGGGCCTTGCATAGACCATGGTCATTCTGAATCATTGCATTGCTCTTAATCAGGTTGGTCCACTCTTTCGGCCAAAGAATGCCATAAATGTTGGTGATTTCTGGCCCCTCTTCCTACAGATGGATTGGGGGTGTCTGTCCTTTAGGCATGTGGACATTTCTTTATTCTTTAACATTTGTATGATCCTGGCATCTGGGGCCCTAGATGGGTGGGCCTGGTGGACAGATAGCTGTGCAGAACAGAACCTTCACAGGTGTACTTCTGGCCTGACAGGCTACAGTCAGAAGATGGGGGGGCATCCTGGAGGTCAGATGGCAAACTGTTCCCCCTGGCAAACGCCCTAAGAATCAGCTGGGCAGGTACTGGTATTACTGACTCGTACCTGCTGACTGCACGGAGCAGTTGGGGCCAGCACCAGCAGCAGGTGGGAGCGGGGTCGGGGCTGTCAGCAGGTGCAAGTGGTGGCTACTGCCCTGATTGCCCCTCAGGAGCAGGGGGAGGTGGAGAAGCCGTGAGGGGCGATCAGGGCTGGCAGCTGCCACTCGCACCCGCTGATGGCTTGGAGCAATTGAGGCCGGCAGCAGCAGCAGGTGCCTATATAATAAAAGCCTAAAGGTAAGGTGGGTGGGCAAGGACAGCCTTTACATGGGGTCCAGGTGGTGAGTTGTGTTGTGTATCAGGCTGGTCAGTGATATCACTAGTTCTTAACCCACTTATCTCCATGGAAACCTCAATCCTTTTGGATAGGGAGGACTTCAGGGGTCAGTGATATGACAGAGATGGATGCGAAGAGGCTTTGTCCCTGAGGATGGCTGGGAGCTGACACCTGGAGAGACAGGGGAGTCCCACTCTGAGGACATATATGTCTGTGACATTTCTGAACACTTTAGACAGGCTCTCCTTTGTTATCTGAAGGCTCATAATGATTCTAGCACTGACCCTCTTTTCTCTATTCCATGTTGATCTGCAAACCACCAGAGGCATCTTGGGCTGCGGGCCTTGCATAGACCATGGTCATTCTGAATCATTGCATTGCTCTTAATCAGGTTGGTCCATTCTTTCGGCCAAAGAATGCCATAAATGTTGGTGATTTCTGGCCCCTCTTCCTACAGATGGATTGGGGGTGTCTGTCCTTTAGGCATGTGGACATTTCTTTATTCGTTAACATTTGTATGATCCTGGCATCTGGGGCAGAGCAATGCAATGATTCAGAATGACCATGGTCTATGATGAGTGTAGCCATAAGCTGACCCCACAGCTGTCTCCTGCCTCTCTTAATTCCTCCCAAGAATCTATTGGGTCTTCCTTCCTTATGGTGAGTCTCCTTCTGGTCTTTTCTCTCCCATAGTGAATCCTCCTGCCAACAGAATGTACCCCTCACTTGCTTGAATGCCCCAATAACTGCTTGTCTGAGTAGAAGCAGATTCCTAGTAGCTCTCACTGCCCTCTCCATAACCTAGCCCCTAGAAAATGACAGTGTGTTGTACTGATCATGTTGTGGGTTGATGCCAGAATGGAGCCAGTCCTAGTTTTATATTTTAAAATGTTACATATTTAAATAAACATGCAGCAGAAACCGGTTTGGCTCAGTGGATAGAGCGTCGGCCTGCGGACTGAATGGTCCCAGGTACGATTCCGGTCAAGGGCGTGTACCTTGGTTGCGGGCACATCCCCAGTAGGAGATGTGCAGGAGGCAGCTGATCGATGTTTCCCTCTCATCGATGTTTCTAACTCTCTATCTCTCTCCCTTCCTCTCTGTAAAAAATCAATACAATATATTTTAAAAAAAATAAACATGCAGTATAATATATACAAGGTAATGCTCTTGGGGTTGTTTGTTGAAAATTTTTTGGCTTTGGTTCTGAAATGGGAAGGCACGTCTCTTGAGTTTTATGGGTGAGGAACAGGAGTACCTTGGTATCTTGAATCAGCACTGAAAATCCCCCACCAGGTGCAATTAATGCAAAATGCTAGAATGGCTGGGCTTGGACAGAGCTGGTTTTTCTGGGGCTGATATTTTTTTGGAGTGTAGTCATTTCCTTGTCTCTCCATGGACAGAAGGAATCTTCTGTTCTTTTTAAAAACATAATTTAAGAAAATGCTTTATTACAGTTTCCATACAATTGTTATATTAGTTTCAGGTGTGCAACATGGTGCTAAAACATTTATATCACTTACAAATTGATTACCTCGATAAGTCTAGTACCCATTTGACACCATTCGTAGTTCTTACAGTATTATTGACTTTATATCCCTATGGCTGTTTTTGTAATTGGCAATTTGTAGATATTAATCCCTTCCACTTTTCCCCCCATCCTTCCCACCTCCCTTCAAAATGTTCTCAGCACCTGTGTATATACTTCTGTTTTGTTTGTTGGTTAATTTTGTTCTTTAGATTCCACATGTAAATGAAATCCCATGGTCCTTGTCCTTCTCCATCTGAGCTGTTTGACTTAGAATAATGCCCTCTAGTTCTATCTATGTTGTTGCAAATGGCAAGATTTCATTCTATCTTTTGGTTGAGCAGAATTGTATTGTTTGCAGTACCACACTTTCTTTATCCACTCATTTATTGATGGATACTTCGGTTTCTTCCATGTCTTGGCTATCCTATATAATAAAAGCCTAATATGCTAAGTGTCCAGTCGGCCAGTCATTTGTTCCACAAATCAAAGTGTAATCCTATATAATAAAATGCTAATATGCAAATAGACCCAACAGTGGAACAACAGAACAACTGGTTGCTATGATGTGTGCTGACCATCAGGTGGTGTGCATAGAACGTGGTGGGTGTTGGCCACGGCGGGATGGTGGGGCAGGTGAGCAGGGGCACCAGTTGTTGTCATTGGGGTGAGCCTCTGGTGTTTACTAAAAATTCTTTGCTCCCCTGCGCCATGGTCCCGCCCGGTGCTTGCACCTGCTGCCAGTGCTGGCCCCGCTCACACCTGCTGATGGCACCTGGCATGGCACTGGTCGCTTGACGCCATTAGAGGTTGCAAGCGGTAGCTGCTGGCCCCGATTGCCCCTCAGGGCTTCTCCACCTCCCCGTGCTCCTGAGGGGCAATCAGGGCAGTAACCACCACTTGCACCCGCTGCCGGTGCCGGCCCTGCTTGCACCTGCTGCTAGTGCCGGCCCCATTTGCTTCACTCTGTCAGTGGGTGCAAGTGGGGCTGGCACCATCAGTATGTGGGAGTGGCGGCAGCAGGATTGTAGCTGCAGCAGACAATGGACCGAGGGCCTTGGGGGGAGGGGTTGGGTAGGGGCGTGGAGTATGGGCTGAGACCTGCCCCTATTCCTGCCGCAGCTTCTCGGCCCACGGTTCCTTTCAAGGTGCATGAATTCGTGCACTGGCCCCCTAGTGCTAATGATATGCTAAGGTCGCTCAACCACTCGCTATGACATGCACTGACCACCAGGGGGCAGACAGTACACCAGTCGCTATGATGTGCACTGACTGCCAGGGGGCAGATGATCCAACCAGTAGGTTAGCTTGCTGCTGGTGTCCGGGACTGAGCAAGATGCACCAGACACGCCCTGGAGCCCTCCCGCAACCCCTCCCTGGCTGGCCAACCTCCCGCATCCCTCCCCAGCACCAGTGGGATCCCTTGGCCTGGCCTACACCCTCTCGCAGTCTGGACCCCTTGGGGGATGTCGGTGAGCCGGTTTCAGCCTGATCCCACAGGCCAGGCTGAGGGACCCCATTGGTGCACGAATTCCCACACTGGGCCTCTAGTTGTAATTAATGCTGCAATGGACATAGAGATGCATATATCTTTTAGAATTAGTGTTTTATGTTTCTTTGAATAAATACTGAGAATTGGAATTGCTGGGTCCTCCTCGTTTCTTTTTATGGCCTTTGATTTAAAGTGTATTTTGTGTGATAGAAGTATTGTGATACCAGTTTTTAAAATTTCCATTTGCATGAAATATCATTTTTCATCCCTTTACTTTAGATCTGAAGGAGGTCTCTTGTAAGCAGCATATGTATGGGTCTTGCTGTGTTATCCATTTAGCCATCCTGTGTCTTTGATTGGATCATTTAACCCATTTACATTTAAAGTAATTATTGATAGGTTTGTAGTTATTGCCATTTTATTATTCATATGTTCACCTCCACCTCCACCTCCACCTCTACCTCCACCCACACCCACACTCACACTCACACCTTCTTTTTCTTGAGTCTTTTTAACATTTCTTGTAATACTGTTGGGTGGTTATTAACTCCTGCTTTTTCTTTTCTGAAAAGCTCATATCTCTCCTCCTATTCTAAGTGATAGCCCTGCTGAGTAGAGTAATCTTGATATACCAGTAGGCCCTTGCTTTTCATCACTTTGAATATTTGGTGCCAGTCCCTTCTACCTTGCAAAGTTTCTACTAAGGAATCAGATGATTATGGGAGCTCTGTTGCAGGTAAGTAGTAGTTCTTATCTTGCTGCATTTCAGATTCTCTCTTTGTCATTAACCTTTGCCATTTTACTTATGATGTATCTTGGTGTGGGCCTCTTGGGTTCATCTTCTTTGGGACTCTGCACTTCCTGGACTTGTGTGTCTGTTTCCTTCACCAGGTTAGAGAAATTTTTCATTCGTACCTCTGTAAATAGGTTTTAATCCCTTATACTTTCTTCTTCTTCTGGTACCACTGTGATCTGAATGTTGTTATGCTTGATGTTGTCCCAGAAGTCTCTTAAGCTATCAGCATTTAAAAAATTTATATCTTTATTGCTGTTCCAATTTTCAGCTACCTTGTCTTCCAAATTGCTGATTTGATCCTCTGCTTCATGTAATCTACTCTAGACTCACTCGAATGTATTCTTCATTTCAGTTATTGTATTCTTCATTTGATTGATTCTTTTTTTTTTCCCATCTCCATTTTTATGTTCCCGATCTCTTCTTTTGATTTTCTTTACTGTTCTAGTCAATGAAAGGGTAACTTTATTGAGGCCCCAAGGTTCTGAGATTCAGGCAGAAGACTTCCCTGCAGTCGAGGAGCTGGTGGAGGGGCCTTATTTAACCTTCTTGGGGCACAGGTTGTTTTGGTGGCTGCACTTATTTTTGTGGCAGTTGATAGCGTGAGGATACAACTGACTGTAACACATTTGGTAGATCATCTTGTTGCATTTGTACTTCTGGGCAGGCTGGTGGAAGGAGGGTTCGATGATGCCATCCCACAGATGAAGCATCAAGTACAAGGTGGTATTTTTCTAATAATGTAGTCAGAGTGTGACCATCCTCTAGCTATATGCCAGCAAAAATCATATGCTGCTGGTTAGGCGGGATGCCCTTCTTTTCTTGGATTTTAGCTTTGACTTTCTCAATGGCATCACTGAGCTCAACCTCAAGGGTGATGGCCTTGCCAGTCAGGGTCTTCACTGTAGGGCGCGGCTCTAGGGTTAAGCCTCGGACTGACCTGTTGGCAAAGCCACAAACAAGTCCCAGCTTAGAGGGCACAGTCCTCTTAGCATAATTAGGCTTGACCTTATGACGCTCCCTAGATCCTTCCTAGGTAGCTAATGAGCTGTGGGAGGTGCAGCAAGTGCTGCCAAAACAAGTGAAACTCACAAGAACATTGTAACTATGGTGACCACTACCTTGTTTACCTCTGGCTATAAAATAAAGGCTCAGCTTGCCAGGCACAGGAAGATCCACCTAGAACAGGGGTGGGCAAACTTTTTTGAGTCGAGGGCCACAATGGGTTCTTAAACTGGACTGGAGGGCTGGAACAAAAGCATGGATGGAGTGTTTGTGTGAACTAATATAAATTCAAAGTAAACATCATTACATTATAGGGTATGGTCTTTTTTTTTTTAGTTTTATTCATTTCAAACAGGCCGGATCCGGCCCGCGGGCCGTAGTTTGCCCACGGCTGACCTAGACCCAGCTTATTCTCTTTGTCATTTCTTCATCCTTTCACCACCAACACTCAGGCTTTTGAACCCTTGGCTGAACTGGTTCTGCACACTTCACAAAGATCTACATCTCTGCATCTGCTGGGGAGGCTTCTCTGCCACCTCATTGAAGAGAAAGATCCTATCTCTTTATTAATGTTCTGAGTTTATCTATGTTTTTCCTACGTTCTTTGAGCATCCTAATCAAAGTATTTTGAATTCTGCATATGGTAGATTGTTTGCCTCTGTTTTGTTGAATTCTTTCTCTGGATTTTTTCCCCTGTTTTTTTCATTTGGGTCATGTTTCTTTGTTTCCTCATTTTAGCTGCTTCTCTCTGTGTATTTCCTTGTATTTGGGTATTTGGTAGATATGTTCCATCTCCTGATGTTGGTAAAGTGGCCTTATGTTGTAGGTGTCCTGTTGGTCCCAGTGGTGCAGTCTTCCATGTCACCTGTGCCAGGTACTCCAGGGGTGTCTCTTGTGTGGATTGTGTGTGCCATTCTGTTGCAGGTGAGACTTGATTGCTATTGGTATGTTAAGGGGAGGTATTGGCTTTCAGGCTGATTAGCTGTGTGGAATGGCTGTGAGTACAGCAGACACACTGTTGTACAGGGGTTGATGCCATGGAGCAGGATTTGGATAAAGAAGAGGGGGTACAAATAATACTAGTATTATGGAATATTACTCAGCCATGAGGAAGAATGAAATCTTACTATTTGTGACAACATGGATGGACCTCGATGGTATTATGCAAAATGAAATAAGTTAGAGAAAGTCAAATACCATGTGATTTTACTTATCTGTGGAATCCAGAAAACTATATTAACAAACAAACTTATAGATACAGAGAACAAACTGATGCTTGCCAGGTCGGTGTGGGGCTAGGGAGCTGGATGAAAAGGGGAAGAGATTAAGAAGTACAAATTGACCCGGCTGGCATGGCTCAGTGGTTGAGCATAGACCTAGGAACCAAGAGGTCATGGTTCAATTCCTGGTCAGGGCACGTGCTTGGGCTTTGGGCTTGATCTCTAGTGCAGGAGGCAGCCGATCAATGATTCTTTCTCATCATTGATGTTTCTATCACTTTCTCTCCTTCAACCTCTGAAACCAATAAAAGTATATTTTTTAAAAAGTACAAATTGGCAGTTACAAAATAGTCACAGGGATATAAAGTACAGCATAAGGAATATAGTCAGTAATATTGTAAAAACTATGTACAATGTCAGGGTGTTACTAGACTTATGGGAGGATCACTGCATAAGCTATATGAATGTCTAACCACTATGCTCTACACTTGAAACTAACATAATATTGAATGTCAACTATAATTGAAATAAAAAGATAACCTCCAGAGAAATATCTGAGTTTATATTCTCCTGATAGGGTTATTGCTTGGAAAAGACAGGTAATCATGATTTGTAAACCAATGTTTGATAGAGCATTCCTATAAATCCTTTAGACTGGAAATAAGAAGAGAGAAGAATAAAAGAAACACTCCCCCACCCCCATAGCTGTTGTCATGCAGTAGAGGGAACCCCAACATCAGTGGTTGTTTCAAAATAATACACAGCACAGAAGTGTTTCAAATCACTGAAAATATCCTACTGTAAGGTCATGTGGCTCCAACTTGTTTGCTCTGGTTCAAGCTACTGCTGAACATGCTTCACCTTCTAACACCAACTGCACACAAAGTAATGGATTAAGTGTACTTTAACCCCAAACATTTGGGACTTACTTATAGGACATAGCTGTGCCCTGGGTACTATTGGGCTCAAGGGCCTACACACTTACCTAAATGACTGATGAAACTTAATGGACATTACTGGTTTTCTTATTAATATCTGATGTAAGTACTATTGGGATAATCAATCATATCCTGAACTTTTATTTCAATACGGGATTAAAGACTTACATTTAAGACTGCTAATCAGAAAACTCCTATAGGAAAACATAGGCAGTAAACTCTATGATACTTGTTTTAGAAATATCTTTTTGGATATGTCTCCTCAAGCAAGGGCAACAAAAGCAAAAATAAACAAATGGGATTACACCAAATTAAAAAGCATTTGCACAGTGAAGGAAACTATCAACAAAACTAAAAGATGACCTGCTGAATGGGAGAAAATATTTGAAAATGACACATCCAATAAGGGGTTAATATCCAAAATATATAAGGAACTCATACAACTCAATATCAAAAATATAAAAAATCTAATTAAAAAATGGATAGAGGATCTGAGTAGATATTTTTCCAAAGAAAACATGCAGATGGCCAAGAGACACATAAAAAGATGCTCAACACCACTAATTATGAGGGAAATGCAAACCAAAACCACAGTGAGCTATCACCTCACACCTGTCAGGTTGGCTAGTATCAAAAGGACAATAAACAAATGTTGGCAAGGATTTGTAGAAAAGGGAACCTCATGCACTGTTGGTGGGATTACAAACTGGTACAGCCATTATGGAAGCCAATATAGAGGTTCCTTAAAAAAATTAAAATAGAACTACCATATGACCCAGCAATTCCTCTTCTGGGTATCTATCAGAAGAAAACTAAAACACTAATTTGGAAAGGTATTTGCACACTTATGTTCATTGCAACATCATTATCAATAGCCAAGCTTTGGAAGCAACGTAAATGTTCATCAATAGATGGATATGCAATGGAATATTACTCAGCCATAAAACAGAATGAAGTGAAATCTTGCCATTGTGACAACATGGATGGACCTAGAAGAGTATTATGCAAAGTAAAATAAGTCATATGGAGAAGGAGAAGTACCAGATAATTTCACTTACATGTGGAATCTATAAGATAAAACAAATAAAAAACAAAACAAACAGATTCATAGACATGAAGAACAAACTGATGGTTGGCAGAGGGGAAGAGGGTAGGGGGGAGGGGGAAAAATGAAGAATAAGAGGAACAAATTTCCAGTTATCAAATAAGTTATGGTAATATAATGCACAGTATAAGAAATATAGTCAGTAATATCACAGTAACCATATATGGTGCCATATGGTTACTAGACTTATTGTGATGATCTGTTCCTTAGGTATACAAATGTTGAATAACTATGTTATATACCCAAAACTAAAGTAATATTGTATATTAACTATATATTTAGATAAAAATTTATGAATATTTATTTAAACATAAGTGTGATTTCAGATATCAAAATTACAACTAAGCCACAGAATAACCATCTTTCAGAACCACCTGAAATCTGGCTGAATGGAAGCCCTGTAAGTAGAGAATTAAAGAAGCCACACTGAGACTGGATTAAAGACTTAGATTTAAGACTGGAAATCAGAAACCAGTAGGAGGGCTGGAGGTGGGGGCCAGCTTTCTCCCAGACAAAAGTGCTGGCAGAGGTCATTGTTCCTCATCAGAGCCCTCCCCCAGCACAGAACCAACAGACAGAAGCCATATCTGAGCATCCACTAACCTGGCCCACACTATTAACCCCACCTCCCTGGTGATACTCTGAGACCCTGCCCCACCAGTTTGCAGCTCCACCCAAGCTGTTTGCAGTGGACAGTCCTGGCTTGGGCTTCAGACTTTCCTTAAATCTCTCAAACAAGCAGCAGCTGGCCTCAGCTTCCATACCTCTCGGTAAGTGGCCCCAGACGCTGGAGTAGCAACAGCCTGGCAAGGTTCATAGGTTGGCCTCTCCTAGACACCTCCAAGCCCAACATAATTAGCAGCCATCGGCAGGTCACTCTGTAGCTCATGCCAGGTGGCCTCAGGCAGGGCACAGGCAGTGGCTGACATTGTACCCCCTGGGAGGCCCAGAACCAGTGCACCTAATGGTCAGCTTCAGACCATGCCAGATTACAACTTGACTACATCCACCAGTGACACACTCAAAGGATGGACGTGGTGAGCACCAAAGCCCCACTGAAGCATGTCTTGCTCCACAGGGGCATCTCCTGCATAGCAGTTCTCCCACTGTAGTTGCAGCTGGTCCTCACAGCTGATTCGCCTGGGAGTCAATTCCTCCCAGTAACACCAACAGCAATCAAAGTTCAACTACAACAAGACAGTGCACACAGCCCACATAGGGGCACAGCCAGAATGCCCAGCTCAGATGACTGCGGAGGCTGAGCCACTGGGCCGTACAGGACACCTATTGCAACAGGCTACTCTACCAATTCCAAGAGACATAGTAGTTCTACCTAATACATAGAAACAAACACAGGTAAGCAGCCAAAATGCAGAGACAAGGAAACATGTTGCAAATGAAAGAACAGAAGAAATCTCAAGACAATGAACTAAATGAAATAGAAGGAAGCAAACTACCAGATACAGTTTAAAACAGTGGTTACAAGGATGCTCAAGGAACTTAATGAGAACTTCAAGGAACTTAGGGAGTACTTTTAGGGAACTTAGTGAGAACTTCGGGGAACTTAGTAAAAACAATGACATAAAAAAGGACCAGTCAGAAATTAAGGATCCACTAACTGAAATGAATAATTTACAAGGAATCAACAATACAGTAGAGGATGCCAAGAATCAAATCAGTGATTTGGAATATGAGGAAGCAAAAACTCCCTATGAGAACAACTAAAAGAAAAAAAGAATCCAAAAATATGAAGATAGTCCAGCTGGTGTGGCTCAGTGGTTGAGTGTCGACCTATGAATCAAGAAGTCCCCAGTTCAATTCCCAGTTAGGGCACATGCCTGGGTGGCAGGCTCAATGTCCAGTAGGGGGCATGCAGGAGGCAGACGATTGATGTCTCTTTCATTGATGTTTCTATCTCTCTATTCCTCTCCTTTCCTCTCTAAAATCAATAAACCATATATTTAAAAAACAAAATAATACAAAGAAATATGAAGATAGTGTAAGGAACCTCTGGGACAACTTCAAGCATACCAACCTTTGCATTATGGGGATGATGGAAGGAGAAGAGAGGGAGCAAGAAATTGAAAACCTATTTGAAAAAATAGTGACAGAAAACTTCCCCTAACTGGTGAAAGAAGTAGACTCATAAGTCCAAAAAGCACAGAGAGTCCCAAACAAGAAGAGCCCAAAGTTGCCTACACAAAGACACATTATAATTAAAGTGCCAAAGTTTAAAGACAAAGAGAGAATCTTAAAAGCAGTTAGTTACCTACAAGGGAGGGCCCATACAATTGTCAGCTGATTTCTTAACAGAAACCTTGCAGGCCAGAAGGGAGTGGCAAGAAATATTCAAAGTGATGAAAAGCAAGGACCTACAACCAAGACTAGCCTACACAGGAAGGCTATCAGTTAGAATTGAAGATTAGATAAAGAGCTTCACAGAAAGAATAATCTAAAGGACTCCATCACCACAAAACCAGTGTTCCATGAAATGTTGAAGTGTCTTTAAGAAGAAGAAAAAAAATTAAAAATATGAACAATAAAATGGCAATAAATACATATCTATCAACAATTGAATCTAAAAAAAAACAAAAAACCACCAGACACATGGAAACATGTAACAGACTGACAAATCTCAGAGTGAAGGGGGTTGGAGGATGGGAAGAAATTAGCCAAAGAACTTATATGTATACTAGAGGCCTGATGCATGAAATTTGTGCAAGAGTAGGCCTTCCTTCCCTCTGGCCACTGGCAGGCACCTGGAACCTGGGCTTTCCTTCCCACCTCGGCTTCGTCTGGAAGGACGGAAGGACGGAAGGACATCCGGTCTAATTAGCATATTATGCTTTTATTATTATAGGTATGTATTAGCTATAAACACAGATAATAGGGTGTTGAAGGCCTGGGGTGGGGTGCTGGACCTGGGTAGATGGGGGCAATAAAGGGGGTAATTAAGAGGGGGCATCAGTAATACTCTCAATAGTAAAGATTTTTTTAAAAAATAAAAAATTTTAAACAAGATCATATCATAATCATCTTTATAAACTATTTTTTATTTAACATAGAGAATTCTGCAATATAAATTACCACAAAATTAGCAGCTTAAAACAACACATATTTATTACTTAAGCATTTTTGTTGCCAGACTGAAATCCAGTGTTGGCCAGGTTGCAATCTCATCAGAGAATTGACTGGAGAAACATCTGCTTTCAAGCTCCCTCAGGTTATTGGTAGGATTCATTTCCTTGCAGCTAGAAACTGAGGTTCCTGTTTTCTAGCTGTCAGCAGTGGGTTGCTCTCAGCTCTTAGAGGCCCCTTTCATTCATTGCCATGGGGTCCTCTCCATAGCTCCTCTCACACCATGGTAGCTTCTTCAAAGCCATCAAAGGAGAATTATTATCATGTTTAATGGTAGCATATTATATATATGGTGTGGTTATAATATAATTTTACTATTCTCTTTAGATATGTTTTCTACTTTTCTTTATTATAATACATATTTGGGACTTCTCCAATTAATTCCTTAGATAATGCCCAGAAGTAGAATTGCTGAGTCAAATGGTATGCACTTTTAAAAGTTTTTTACATATTGCAAAATAGAAATCTAATCCCATGATACTTCCAGGAAGAATGTATGAGAGTGCTGGTTTGTGTACATACTTTCAAACACTGGCTTTATCCATAAATTTAAGTATTGCTAATTGACTGGTGAAAAAATATATTTCATTATCTTAATTTGTATTTCTTTGGTGAGGTCAGACATTTTTAAATGGTACTGAACTATGTGTTTGTGAATTGTCTTTTCGTGACTTTTGTTCATTTTGCAATTGCAAAAGTACTTCATATGCTCAGGACTCTGTTGATTGCAAATATTTTTCCTAATTTGCATGCTAATATTTTGGGGCATTGTTGGCCATATAAAAGTTTACATAAGTCAATTCTATTGATCTCTTTCTTTTTTATTTTTTTTTATTAAATCTTTACTGTTCAGATTATTACAGTTGTTCCTCTTTTTTCCCCCCCATAGCTCCCCTCCACCCTGTTCCCACCCCACCCTCCGCCCTCACCCCCCCCCACTGTCCTCATCCATAGGTGCATGATTATTGTCCAGTCTCTTCCCACATCCCCCACACCCCATTCCCCCCCCCCAAGAATAGTCAGTCCACTTCCTTTCTATAGCCCTGATTCTATTGTAATCACCAGTTCATCCTGTTCATCAGATTATTTATTCACTTGATTTTTAGATTCACTTGTTGACAGATGTGTATTTGTTGTTCATACTTTATATCTTTACCTTTTTCTTCTTCTTCCTCTTCTTAAAGGATACCTTTCAGCATTTCATATAATACTGGTTTGGTGGTGATGAACTCCTTTAGCTTTTCCTTATCTGTGAAGCTCTTTATCTGACTTTCAATTCTGAATGATAGCTTTGCTGGATAAAGTAATCTTGGTTGTAGGTTCTTGGTATTCATTACTTTGAATATTTCTTGCCACTCCCTTCTGGCCTGCAACGTTTCTGTTGAGAAATCAGCTGACAGTCATATGGGTACTCCCTTGTAGGTAACTGACTTTCTTTCTCTTGCTGCTTTTAAGAGTCTCTCTTTGTCTTTTGCTCTTGGCATTTTAATGATGATGTGTCTTGGTGTGGTCCTCTTTGGATTCCTTTTGTTTGGGGTTCTCTGCGCTTCCTGGACTTGGAAGTCTATTTCTTTCACCAGGTAGGGGAGGTTTTCTGTCATTATTTCTTCAAATAGGTTTTCAATATCTTGCTCTCTCTCTTCTTCTGGCACCCCTATAATTCGGATGTTGGTACGCTTGAAGCTGTCCCAGAGGCTCCTTAGGCTATCTTCGTTTTTTTGGATTCTTTTTTCATTTTGCTTTTCCGGTTGGGTGTTTTTTGCTTCTCTGTATTTCAAATCTTTGACTTGATTCTTGTGATCCTCTGGTCTGCTGTTGGGAGTCTGTATAACATTCTTTATTTCAGTCAGTGTATGCTTAATTTCTAGTTGGTCCTTTATCACAACCTCGAGGGTCTCATTAGATTTCTTGTAGGTCTCCTTAAGTTTATTGGCGGTTTCTAGAAAATTCTTGAAAATCCTTAAAAGTGTGGTTATGAACTCTATATCCAGTAGTTTGCTTTCCTCCATTTCTGTCATTTGTGTCCTGTTTCTTTGTCTCAGCATTTTTTATGTTTTGCTGTGTCGATATAGTGGCTTTCTGTGCTAAGTGTCCTATAGGGCTCAGTGGCTCAGCCTCAAGAATTACCTGAGGTAGACACCCTTGGTGCACCCGCTTGTGGGCTTTGTGCTCAGTCTTGTTGTAGTTAAGCCTTGATTGTTGTAGTTAACACTGATAGGAATTGACCTCCAGGCCAATTGGCTGTGAGAATCAGCTGTGTCTACGGTGGGAGAACTTCTGTGCTGAAGACATCCTTCTGCGGCAAGACTTGCTTCAGTGAGGCTTTGGTGCTCACTGAGTCTGCCCCCTGAGTGTGTCCCTTATGGATCTGAGGAGTTGTAAGTGGATGGTCCCACTCTGACCACTGGGTACACTGGCTCTTGGATCTAAGGAGGTGCTAATCTAGCCCCTGCCTGAGGCTACCCAGCAGAAGCCAGCTGTAAAGCAATTCAGGTTGCCCTGGGGCCTTGGGGCAGCTGCAGTTTGTTAAGTAATTTTCACATTACAAAGGGCCAGGCCTTTCATATGCAAAAGCCTCCCTGCAGGGTGTGGGCAGGGCGGGGTCCCAGGGGATCAACAGGGCAGGTGGAGTGAGCAGTATGGCTGCTGTCAGTCCTGCCCTCAGAGACCCAGGCAATTGCTGGGAGCGCCTCTGAGAGAAAGCTGCCCTCGAGTTCCGACTGATGCCAGACAGTCCCGTTTCTCCCATATGAGTCTGGGTCCCCAGAGACTCACCCGGAACTGGAGCTCAGAGCGTGAGACTCCCTCCCGATTGAAAAAGACAATCATGTCCTCAGCCGCCAGCCCTCTCCGCATGCACCTCCGCACCTTTGTGTTTTACTTCACACCGCACCTCCTCTGAGTCTCGGTATGCTTTTCTCTTTCCTTCTAGTTGTAGAATTTCCACTCAGCCAGCCTTCCTGTGGTTCTGGTTGATGTCCGTTCCGTCTTTTAATTGTATTTTTGAAGTGGCTGTGCAAGGCAGCAATCTCCGGTGTTTACCTATGCCACCATCTTGGTTTCTCTCTCTGGTCTCTTTCTTAATGCTTTTTGCCTTTGAGGTCATGCTTAGAAATATCTTCCCATCTAAGGGATGTAAAAAGTTTCCTGCATTTGTGATTTGAAAATACTTATAGTGTCCGTTTACATTTAAGTGTTAATTGTTCATGAAGTATTGTGCTGGAGATTTGTTGATTGGTTTAGTGAAACCATGACAAGTGTTTTATGGCTCTCTGAGTAATTTTATTTCTAGTAATATCCACTTTTTTCCTGAAATTTTGTGGAAACATGTCACTAGTCCCGTGACTTCTGAGATGACTTATAGATGAAATTGACAACATGAATAAATGAACATGATTGACTAGGAGGACCTGGGACAAGCATCAAACCACAAAAGCCCTTAAAAGGAGATTCCAAAATAGCGAGGAGTAAGCGGAAACTAAACAGACATGCTTCCAGGACCAAACTGGAATTACAACTAAAATACAGAAAAACCATCCTGAATAATCAACTGAAGACTAGCTGTAGAGAACCCTGATAACCAAGGACAGAAAGTGGGAACAGCATAGAGAATGGTAGAAAGTGTGGCGGTGCAAAAGGGCTGGCCAGTCTCCCACAGACATCAGCTGAAGTTCTGGAGAGATATCTCAATGGTGTAGAGTTCCCACTAAGAACTCTGAGCTGGTCCCCCCAACCCAGAGCACCAGAACTGAGAAAGACGGCCACATAACACCTGGCGGTGAAAAGCCGCAGGGTTGAGACAGCTGGAAATGCAGGTACCCTCTTATAAGGCCAATGCAGAGAATTTGGTGTGCAGACACTCATCTTGGGCTCTGGCAGAAGGAGGGCAGCGAGGACAGGAGCTATGTGACCAAAAGCCAGAGTTGGGGGCTCTGGGATTAGAGCTCAGAAGATAGACACCCTGGTCTCCTGTGTTGACTCATTCCCTCATAATGCAGAGGATATCTTTCTCCAGCAGACTTCTTCCACCCAGGCAGCTTTTTCCTGGGGAGGGGAAGAGTGATTGCCCCACTCTATTGGAAAAATCCTTATCCCACCCTGTGGAGTTTCTGAGGCCCATTAAGAGACTGAGAATAATAATCAGCCTGCAGATAGAAGCAATTGTCCCACATTTTTGGAAAACCACACCCTGTGGTCCATAGCCTGAAGTTAATCAAGATTGAATAACAATCAGACTGCAAGCAGAGGTGGGTCTCTGGAGGCTTTGAGTCTTTGCCTGACCTAATTCGGGGTCTGGCACTAGGAAAAGTAGACATCTTGGTTCTTTCTAAAGGCACCCATCCCCAGTAGAGGGAGCCAAAAGCTGTGGAATGCTGGTAGCTCCAAAGAGGGCTACTCATGGGAAGTCAGAAACAGTGTCTGATACTGTCATGCACTAGAGATTGGGAGTTGTAGCAGCTTTACCTAATACATAGGTACAAACACAAAAAGGCAGCCAAAGCAGGGAGACAAAAAAAAAACCCAAGTGAAAGAATAAGAGAATTCTCCAGAAGAAGAGCTAAATAAAATGCAGATAAGAAATTTACCAGACATACAGTTCAGAATAACGATGGCAAGGATGCTCAACAGCATGAGAAAAGATATAGTAACTATGAAAAAACACCAATAAAAAATGAAGAATGGCATAGCACTAACAAAGAACACAGTGAAAGAAATACACAGCAGATTAGGGGAAGCTGTGGATTGGATCTGTGAATTAGAAGACAGGGTAGAAAAATATCACTCAGGCAGAGAATCAAAAAGAAAAACACAATTGGTTGGGATGCATGCAGAAGACAACCAATACGTGTGTTTTTCTCACATTGATATTTCTGTCTGGGTATTCCTCTCTTTTCCACTCTCTCTAAAAAATCAAGGGAAAAATATTCTTGGGTGAGGATGAAAAAAATAAAAAACAAACAGGACAGCTTAAGGGAGCTCTGGGACATGAACATAACAGTATTTGCATCCTAGGAGTGCCAGAAGGTGAAGTAAGTGAGCAAGGAATACTAAATGTGATTGAAGAAATAATGGCAGAAAACTTCCCTAACCTATTGAAGGAAAAAGTCATACAAGTTCAGGAGACACAGAGAGTCCCAAGCAGGAGGAACCCAAAAAGGCCCGTGCCCAGACACATCATAATTAAAATGTCAAAATTTAAAGACAAAAAGAATCTTAAAGGCAGCAAGTGTAAAGCAAATTGTTACCCTCAAAGGAGCTCTCATAAGGCTGACACCTGATTTCTCATAAGAAACTCTACAGGCCAGTAAGAAATGGCATGAAGTACTCAAAGTAATGGAAAGCAAGGATCCCAAGATTACTATATCCAGCAAGACTGTCATTCAAAATAGAGAAATAAAGAGTTTCCCAGACAAAAAAAAAAAAAAAAGGTTAAAGTAGTACATCACCACCAAGCCAGCATTACAAGAAATGCTAAAGGGACTGCTATAACGAGAAGAAGAAATAGAGAGAGAAACTTAGGCATAAGAATTAAAATGGCAATAAAGAAGCATCTATCAATAATAACCTTAAGTGTAAATGGATTAAATGCTCAATCAAAAGACATAGGATAGGTCAGTGGCTAAGAGAACATGACCCAAATATGTGCTGTCTACAAGAGACCCACCTCAGAACAAAGACTCACACGGAATGAGAGTGAAGGGATGGAAATAAATTTTCGAAGTGAATGGGAAAATAAAAAGCTTGGGTAGCAATACTCATATCTGACAAAATAGATTTCAAAATGAAGGCTATAACAAGAGACAATAAAGGTGACTACGTAGTACTAAAGGAATCAATCTTACAAGAGGATATAACCTTGGTAAACATTCATCCACTGTAGAAGCACCTAAATATATATATATTTATTTTTACAGAGAGGAAGGGAGAGGGATAGAGAATCAGAAACACTGATGAGAGAGAAACACCGATCAGCTGCCTCCTGCACACCCCCCACTGGGGATGTGCCTGCCACCAAGGTACATGCCCTTGACCGGAATCGAACCCGGGACCCTTTAGTCCGCAGGCTGACGCCCTATCCACTGAGCCAAACCGGTGAGGGCTATTTTTTAAAACTTCAAGAAGACTTTAAGGGAGTGATCAACAGCAATACAGTCATAGTAGAGGATTTTTAACACCCTGCTGACTTCACTGGGTAGATCTTCCAGACAAAAAGTTAACAAGGAAATAGTGACCCTAAATGACACACTGGATCAGATGGATTTAATTGATACTTATAGAATATTTCACCCCAAAGCTGCAGATTATACATTCTCCAGTACACATGGGTCATTCACCAAGATAGACCACATGTTAGGACCCAAAACAAGTCCTACTAGAAGCCTACCTCCAAAAAACAAGAAAAAGTAATATTAAACTATTTAACCCTACAACTTAAACAACTTAAAGAATTAGAGAACAACAAGAAGAGCCCAGAGTAAGTAGGAGGAAGGAAATAAATATTAGTGCAAAAACAAATGACATAGAGACAAAAATAAACAAACAAACAAATAAATAATAACCAAGAGCTGGTTCTTTAAGAAAAATAAACAATATTGATGAACCTTTAGCCAGACTCATCAAGAAACAAAGAGGACCCAAATAAATAAAGTCAGAAATGAAGTGGTGAAGTAACAAATGACGTCAGAGAAATACAAAGGATTGTAAGAAAATACTATGAGCCAATAAGCTGGACAATGTGAATGAAATGGACAAGTTCCTAGAAAAATACAATCTTCCAAAACTGAATAAGCATGAATCAAAAAATCTGAATAGGCCAATAATAATTGATGAAATTGAAGCAGTAATAAAAAAAACTGCCAGCAAACAATAGCCCTGGTCCAGATGGCTTCACAGAGGAGTTTTAACCAACATTCAAAGAACTAACACCTGTGCTCCTCAAACTATTCCCAAAAATCCAAGAGGAAGGGACACTTTCAACTTATTTTTATTAGGCCAGCATTATCTTAATTCCAAAACCAGATAAAGACACTTCAGAAAAAGAGAATTACAAGTCAATATCCCTGATGAACATAGATGCAAAAATCCTCAACAAAATATTAGCAAATCGAATACAGCAATATATTGAAAAGATCATACACCACGATCAAGTGGGATTTATTTCAGGGATGCAAAGCTGGTACAATATTCACAAATCAGTAAACGTGATGTATCACATAAACAAATTGAAGGACAAAAATCACATGACCATATCAATAGACGCAGAAAAAGCATTCGACAAAACAGAATACTCATTTTTTGTTTTAAAGAAAAACTCTCAGCAAAGTGGGAATAGAGGGATCATACTTCAACATAATAAAGGCCATATATGACAAACCTACAGCCAACATCATACTCCACATCAAAAACTAAAATCATTTCCCCTAGGAACAGGAACAAGAGAGGGATATCTGCTTTTACCACTCTTAATCAACATATCACTGGAAGGACTAGGCACAGTGATCCAACAAGCAGAAAATGTGAAAGGCATCCAAACTGGAAAGGAGGAAGTAAAACTCATTATTCGCAGATGACATGATATTGTACATAGAAAACCCTAAAGACTCCATCAAAAAGCTAGATTTAATAAGTGGATTCAGCAATGTAGCAGATACAAAGTTAACACCCAGAAATCAATGGTATTTTTATACAGCAATAATGAATTCTCAGAGTAACTACATCAACAATCCCATTTACCATTGCAACAAAGAAATGAAGATACTTAGAAATAAACTTAACCAAGGAGGTAAAAGACTTGTACTTAGAAAACTATAGGACATTGCAAAAAGGGATAGAGGAAGATATAAACAAGTGGAGGAATATACCATGTTCATGGATTGGTAGAATTAACATCATTAAAATATCCATACTACCCAAATCAATCTGTAGATTAAATGCAATCCCTGTTAAATTACCAATGTCATATTTCACAGATATAGAACAAATACTCCAAAAATTTATTTGGAACCAAGAAAGACCACGAACAGTCGCAGCAACCCTGTCTCAGAGGGACGGCAGGGGTGGGTAGGTGGTGGTTGGGAAGAAATCAACCACAGAACTTGTATGCATATATGCATAACCCATGGACACAGACAATATGTTGGTGAATGCCTGAGGAGGGAGGGCGGAGTCGGCTAGAAGAGGTCAATGGGGGAATGAAGGGGGCATATGTAATTCTGCCAACAATGAAGATTAAAACAAAAAACAAAAGCCCTTAAGAGTGCAGGATGATCTTGCTACAACACAATTACTGTAGAAAGCAATCATGTTGAGTTCAAGGGCACCGAGGTTTCTGTTGAGAACGCAGTTATTCATGGCTGTGAGTGGGAAACCAAAGATGTCTAGGGAGTAGTGGCAGCTGAGACTGAGCTTGGCCCTGGCTGGAGTGTAAGGCAAGCGTCTCAGGTTTCCTCACTCTTTTTCCACAGTGAAATTCAGAGAAGACCGGTCCAATGGAAATTCTGGTCACCAGACAACCAAAGGAGCTTTTGTGAGCTTTGATGTCTCTTAAATGAAGGAAAGCATGAAATGAAGAAGCAGAAGCAGGTATTAAATTAGAATGCTCTTGACTTGTTTTCCTGAGATTCCTAGCTCTTAGCACAGAGCAGGCTTAATGTGGGCTCTCAGTAAATGCTAATTTCCAACCCCTTCCCCTGACCAGTCCTCCTACTTGTTTCAACCCCATCACTTCGCACAGTGACTGGCAAGTTAGGCACTTTGTGAATGTTTATGGACTAAATGATTGGATGATTTGAAGAAACAAACACATGGGCATTCAAGAGGAAGGTTAGTTACCTACATGCCAACAATCAGAGTAGCCCCTTTAATGGATGCCCGTTTCTACATTAAATGCTGTACACACTCAGTTCATTTAATACTCATGATATCCCCACAGGATAAAATATTAGTATTCTCATTTTGTACGTGAAGAAACAGAAGCTCAGAGAGGAACGAAAGTTATTCAATTAAGTGGAGAAATCAAGGTTTCAAACCCTGCACTGTCTGATTACAATGCCCAAGTAGTTTTCCCGTATCCCTTCAGAGCCTCTAAAACATTCACAGATCACTATGGCAAGAAAACTCTAATCATTGTATAGGCATGTGTATACTCCAGGCATTTCAGGTAGGTGTTTATCTTCCCAAATGGACAAGGCCTACTCCCACAGATTGTGCAAGTCACATGAGCTAGGGAGGACTCATTAACCTTCCCAATTCCTTTACTCAGCTCCCCTGAGAAGGAAGATGCCAGATGGTCAATGAGCTGCTCACTTCCCCAGCTGCACAGCTCTTTCCAGGCAGGCTTGGAATTGGCTAGTGGCTGTGAGAGCTGGCATGTTCAAGCTCAGCTAGAGCCTTACTACTGCTTATTAAACCTGTTCAAAAGGCAGCCACCATGTCAGTATAGTAGAAATCAGAGTGTACTGGAAAGGCTGGTGGATGAAGGATAGGAGAACTGGGTTCCTGCTCACTGTTTTATTAATTTGTTCACTCAGCGACTACATTTTTGAAATATCTATTATGTGTCAAGTGTTGTGCTCTCTTCTTATGTATTTAGCAAGAAAGGATTGAGGAGATCATCACATAATGATTTCTTCTGCTGACATGGAAATTATGATTAATATATGTAACTATCATCCTAAGCAAGTTAAATGAACGTCTGTGTGCTCCTGTCTCAGGAATTAAGCCACACTGAAGGAAGAGAGAATGGGGCTCCCACAGATGTGTGTGCTTGCTGGCTTTCAGTGTTTCTTTTGGACAATGGAGAAGTTCCCCTTGGTGTTGTAAGTTAAGAGAGTTATGATTATTTGTTATCATAACTCACAATTTCTGCCCTAAGGAACGTTCAAGAACAGGGCAGGGTAGCCAGGCTGTCATTCCTGCAAAAACATCTGCCTGGTAATCTCCACTGTGCCTGCTCCAATCAGTAGACTGTCCTCTGAGTTAAGCCCAACTCTCATGGGTGAACCATCGCTGTTTGGGGCTCCAGGGCTGTCTGGTCACTCCAGCCGAGGCAGCTCAGTGTTCTGGTAGGAAGAAAGGGCTGTCTGAAGCCCTGTGGCTGCTCTTCATTTCTTGGTGCCTTAAATTCCATCTCATTGTGACAAAGAATGGCTCACTGCAGGAGAGGAAGTCCTGGTCTGGCAGGTTGGAAGAGACAAATTTTCCTTTAACTTTAAGTACTTTGAGTCTAGTGGTGCCACACCTGTACATACTCCTTCAACTAAACCCTGCCAGGTAGTGTCTTACACCTGAAAACCACTTTTTATGTCCTTCTCATTACCCCTTACAAAACCCCTGTGGCGTGTCTACTGTTCTCATCCTACAGATGAAGAAACAGGGGCTCAAATGTAATGATACTGTGAACTGCAGAGATGGCATGAGGTGGAGCTGGTGTCAGCCCCATGTCTGTGTGATGCTCAGGCCCTTGTGTGGAGGCAGGACTCTAACTTGCTTCTAAGAATTCCCCTCCCATTCCACCTCCATGGACAAACCCTGTATAGTCCTTGGGACTGAATCTGATGGGCTTTACTGTTGTAATTAGGTTATATTACTTGGTACAGTTGATGGTAAGAAAAAGAGAGAACCCTACTGGGCCTAACCTAATTACGCCAGACTGTCAGAGGCGGAGAATTTCCTCTAGCTGGTAGCAGCAGCAGAAGTCAGAGATTTGAAGTATGGGAAGGATCTGATGCACTGTTTTTGGCGTGAAGGTGGAGGCAGCCATGTGGAAAGGACAGAGTGGCTTCCAGCAGCCAAGAGCCAGCAGTCAGCAAGGAAAGATGTCTTTGGTCCAGCAAGTGAGAGAACTGAGCTTGGGAGTGGCCCTTCCCAGTGCCTCTAGGTGGGAACGCAGCCCAACTGATGCCTGAATTTCAGCCTTTTGAAACCCTGAGCAGGGAACCAGGCACATAGCGCCAGGCTTCTGACCCAAACCGTGAGCTAATAAATGAGTATTGTCTTAAGCGACTGAGTTGGTGGTAATTTGCTTTGCTGCAGTAGAAAACTATTTTTCTTGTTAAATCTCAAGACTAGGAGCAAATATTTTAACCTTTGTTCTTCGTTTTTGTTTGAAAGAGTTACATATGATCTTTAAGGTTCCTTCTAGCTCAGATGATTCTAAGGTTCTTAAATCAGTGTTTTTGTAAGGACTGAAAGAAAATAATGCATATGGAAGCTCTTCAATCTTGAGAAAGTGTACCAATGAAAGAGAATAGTACTCAGTCTAATAATGTTTCTAGTCATCTTATGGCCTCCTGGGATCTTCTAGGTCAGTTTCCCATGAAAGTAATCTGTATTTTAGGGCCACATCAGTGGACATACAGGGAAGAGAAAGAGTTTCTAACTGCGGAGGGCCCCCTCTTTGTGGCAGACGCCAAGGAGCACCTGGAGGCAGGTTGCCCTCCAGCATCCTACAGCTCCGGGAGGAGCTGTGGGAATGAGATGCAGCCTGAATGTGATGTCCTCCTGAAAGAGCTGTGATGACAAAGTGATCTGAAGCTCCTGAGGGGGAGGGAGGCATCTATGAGCCTGGGCTGCATTTTGAAGGTAAGTAGTTTCCCAGGCAGGTAGGGCTAGAGCAGCCCAGAGGCCACAGCACGTGCAGAAGGTGGATCACACTTGTGAAACTAAATCCCAGGTGGGTATTCATTCAGAGGAACTGTTAGTTGGGAGATTGTTGCTGGACCACGTGGGGTGGAGAAGCAGGAAGGGTTAGGGTGCCTGTGTTCTGACCTGATATCATTTCTCTAACTTTCAGCCCACATCATCACTGCTCCTTCATTCCGAATCTTGTGCCTGTGCCTTCTGGGGGATAGTTTTGTTGAACTTTACCTTCGCTGGTTAGAATTATCAGTTCAGTAAGCGCACACTGAATCTCTCCTCATCTACAGGGCTGGAATCAGAATTGCTGAATTGCAAACAGCTCCAGGGCCAGAGTTCAGCCTTTCACATCTTGACATCACAAGTCACTCAGCACAAATTTTTGCACACAGCAGATGCTCAGTGTCAGATTAAACTTAACTTGAGGTAAATTGAATTAACACACATAAAAAAAGAGCAGAGATTAGATCAAATCTCTGATGGGTTGTGCTCAAGCTTTTTGCACACACTAAACCCGAGTGGCCTCAAAGCACAGTGCCTCCTGGTCTGAGAGCTCTTCTCCTGATGCATTTGCATTGAAAGCCCTTGTTCCTGACAAAAGTCCTTCCTTTGCCAGGTGAGCTTGGAGGAAATCCCCTCTCCACACTAGATGCAAGCTATTCTCATCAGCCCAGAGGCTTGACTGTGACTCCAGACACCTGCTCTGGGAGTTGTTAGTTAAATTACACAACAATTATGGGTAATAGTGTGAGACTAACTGAAGAATTATTAAGGTGGTTGCTAAGCATTGCTAATTTTCTACCACCATTATTTAGAATTAAAGATCAGACAAGATGAAAACTTGGTTGGTCAATCTTTTGTTTCTGGTGGGAAGATATTTTCCCTCTGAAATCTTTTAAGTTTCAATCTGGAAGAAACCTTATAGGTTACATCTTTTTCTACTATGTAGTTTACCGTTCATTTATTTATTGAACAAATGTTAATTTTTGACTGACTACTATGACTCAGAAACTGGACTGACCTCTAGGTTTGAGCTGCAAATGGATCAATGTGGTTCCTTGCCTTATATGAGGCGTAAAATGTAGAATTTAGACATTTCAAGAGTGTAAAGTAGCCTGATGGCCAAGGGCAATATTATCTAGAAGTGTGGTCTCAGGAAATTAACCTAGTCCAGGGAGGTGAGATTCTCAGGAAGTAATATTTAGGTGATAACTAAAGGTAAATGTGAGTTACCCAGTGAAGGGAGGTGGGAGGGATTTCAGGCCAAATAAATAAACACATTCATGTAATACAATTCTATAAATAAATTTAAAAATCAAGGTTAAATTTCTAAAGGATAAAGCATGCTTTAAGTGGAGAAAACAAAAGTTAAAATTTCAGTCTTGGACTGACCTCATTTCTTTTACTGTGAATTGCGCCACCTTTGGTAGTTAATTATCAATGCACATATTGTGTGTCAACAAGTTTTCTTAGAGTCCTAGTAGGTATTTTTTGATATGGAAGATCTCTGCTTTAAAATACAACTGTAACATAGGTTCCAAACTTTATTGAGAAAGATACATATGATAATTTGCCTTCCCCTATGGGTCGTATTTTGAAAGGTATCTGTCAATCAAAATGCAATTATTTTTCCTCTCCCCCCCTCCCCCAGCACACTCTATTATCCGGATAATCTTGGTTGCATTATTAAGTTGATATAATACTATTTAAAAGCAAAAAAAACAAACAGTAACAGATAACCACTACAATAAGTATGGTGATCACATTGTAAGGTATATATATCATATACCAACTATATTAAATTTTTAAAAATAAATTTAAAAATACAAGCAAACAAGGGGGGGAGATATTTTTTTTTGTTTTATTTAGCCTTGTAAAACCATAGCTCTGCCTTAAAAAATCATTTCACTTCTCCATGGACTATTTTCTTGTCAGAAAATGGAAATGGTAAAATCAGTATAGTAGCACCTACTTAAGTAACTGTGAAAAAGCATGAACTTCATATGTGGGCACTTAGTAAATGTTTATTCTATAGCCCTTTTGTGAGCAAAAGTTCCATTTTATCATCTTATTGATCCCCATTCATATCACGGAGGGTCCCTGGGATCTCATTCTTGGGAGTCTAACCCTGATTGAGTTCAACCTTCTTCTTTTATAGATGAAGAAACCAAGACCCAAAAGAGAGGAAATGACCCGATTTCTGCCCTTGACTTTACATTGTATTTCAGTTTATTTGCAGTCATAAAGAAGCAGTTAGTGAAAAAAGGGCCTGGTGCCTCCCAAATATGCCCATATGGCAGATGAGGAGTGGGCACTGGGCAAAGGCATACACTGCAGTACAGAAGGAGGTGGGGACCAGACTAGGCAGGGCCTTTTAAATTGCTTAGGTCTCTGTTCTAAGGTGTGGGGAACCAATAATGTTCATTGTTGGTTATATTTGGAACATTTTGACAACTACATTTTTTATTTTTCATCTATTTGTTTGGAATAGTCTAATCACAGGTTTAAAGTTAAAAAGTGTTATTGTGTCAGCTGATGGCAAGAAATTAAACTTTCTAATGAGGATAATTGCCAAAAGCAGTGAGGGTACATGGCGAGAGAGGTAGGTTGGATGTGGACGGATACCCTTGACTGCAAGTGTTGTTGTGACACTGGGCACACCACTGAGGAGTGCCCATCCTGGAAAAGTGTGTCTCGCAGCAGTATTCTTAGCATAGATCATTATGGATCTGATCACATTCAAACTAGCTGTGCCAGATGAAGATTTAATCTGTTTAAAGACCTTTAGGAATATGTTCTTAATATTGGGATTTCTTATTTGGTTTTCTTTTATTAAAAACCCTGAGGAATGAAGAGGGTGAGTTTGAAGAAGCCTGGATCTAGAATATCTTTTATACCAGCTATAAAGCAGTGACCCTAGTATTACACTAAGAGTAGCTTCCATTTATCTCCATCCCACACCTCCCTCCTGTGTTCCCAACACTATATTTAACAGTCTATTAGACACCTGTACTTGCCTTATCCCACGGGTATCTACAACTGAACATTCTAAAACTGGATTCTTGCTCTTTCACCAAACTGCTTCTCCTTCCAGATGAGTCCATAGAACTACCTTTGATCCATCAGCCCAGATTAGCAACCAGGATGCATCCTCTATCCTTCCTTTTTCTCCCTGCTCATTGGCCATCCATCTTGTGGACTCCACCTCCTCAGAACCACCTGGGTTAACATGCTCTCTTCCACTTACAGTATGGCCGCCCTAATCTGAGTCCTCATTTGGCCAGTGACTACACCTGCCTCCTGAGTGATCGCTCAGCCTCATCCAACCGCTTCAGTCCTCTGTACTGTCCTCCCAGGAAGCATTCCACACTACACCTCTGGTCATTCCACTCCCCCTTCACATGCCTTCTTTGCTTCCACATCCTTCAAAAATCCAAACTCCTTAGGGTGACATGCAAAGTGTTTCATGATCTTGCCCTGCCTGTGTTCCTAGCATCATGTCTCCCACCCTCTTCCCTCAATCCTGAAATGTATCTATGTACTCTCTGGGCAGCTTTTCAGATATACCCAGCCCTTCCAAGAAGCCTTCTCCCTCTACTCCACTCCATCCTTAGGAATGTATAATTGCAGTATGTTACATACACAATGTGCTTTTACACACATAATCATGTAACTCTGAGGGTGCAACTCTGTAAGCACCAGGACATGCCAACCTGAGTGAGAGTGAGTGATGGCAGGGCAACAAAGTTCCCTTGGAGTGTTGTGTCCTGGGAAAAGGCAGCCATGCTGGTGGCCCATGTCCCTGCTCTGACTGTTGGACACTGCAGAGGTGCCGGGCAATGAGGCAAGAAGCTCGCACAGCATCCATGCTGGGCCTCTGGCTGCCTTGGCAGCTCCTGGACCTGGATCTGCCAGGTGCTGCTGTGTTCCCCACAGGGGACTGCATGAGCCATCAAGAATGTTCTGCTACTCAGACAGAGCCAGTGGCCACCAGAGCTCCCCCAGAGCCCAGAGTTCTGTGATAAAAGGAAGGATATCAGTGGGATAGATGCATTGTCTAAGTCAGTGGTTCTCAACTTTCCTAATGCCGCGACCCTTTAATACAGTTCCTCATGTTGTGGTGACCCCCCAATTTCATTGTTATAAATTGAACATAAAGCATAGTGATTAATCACAAAACAATATGTAATTATATATGTGTTTTCTGATGGTCTTAGGTGACCCCTGTGAAAGGGTCATTTGACCCCCAAAGGGGTGGCGACCCACAGGTTGAGAACCGCTGGTCTAAGTGCTTCCCAGAGGCAGAATGGAGCCTGTGGGCTTTGGATCCAGGGACAGGCCTTGATTCGAAACAAGAATGAGCTTTTGATGACCAAGCCTAATAGAGGTTAGCGAGCCCTTGTCACCGAGAGGGTACAGGCAGGGCTCCATGGCTACATGGTGCTGCAAGGGGGTGTCCAGCAGAATAGTACAGGTCAGTGTTCAGACCTGAATGTGCACCACATCACCAGGGCTAGGAAGACGGGTGCTGGGTGTTTGGGGACGAACAGTGTCTCAGACAGCTTGGGCTGCTGTAACAAAGTACCACACACTGGGGGGCTCAAGCAACAGAAACTTATTTCTCCCAGCTCTGGAGGCTGGAAGTCTGAGGCCAGAGTGGCGGCATGGTTGGGTTGCAGACCACCATCATCTCACTGTGTCCTCACATGGTGGAAGAGGTGAGAGCACTGTTTTATAATGGCACTAATCCCATTCATGAGCGCTCCACCCTCATAACCTAATCTCTTCCCCAAAGCTCCACCTCCATCACATTTGGGTAAGGGCTTCAAAATAAAAATTTTGCAGACACAGACTCTCAGTCTATAATGCTTACGTGTTGGAGACCAGGTGTAAGCTGACATGGTCCTTACACCTGAAGGGGCTAGCAAGGCTGGGACCCTTACCCACACAGTTTTCCCAGACTTGTTTGCATGGCGGTTATCAGTAGAATGAGAGCAACCTTTGTAGAATGAGAACAGCCTTTCATGGTTTATCAAGAAGTCTGTAACTATTTACTGAGATTTGCTGTACTGAGAATTTGTCCTTCTGCTCTGTCCCTTCCTTAGAGATTAAGAGGAACAAAGAATACATTCCTCTTGACAGACCTCCTATTGAGTGTCTTGTGTATAAAAAGCATTGTGTGGTTAATAAACTTGCTGCAGTTCCTCGATTGAGCTGTAGTCCTCCCGATCCCGCTCTCCTGTCTTTCTTTCTATTCTCAATTCCCACCTCCCTACCTCAGCCTGGCTCAACCTGTCAGGCTGGCCCTGACACTTAGGTCCAGAGAAGGGCCTGAGGATTTGCATGTCTAACAAGTTTATACTTTAAGAACACCTGGTGCAGATAATCCTGATATTTGATAAACCCTGCAGTAACTGTCCCCCAATGACCAAATATCACTCAAGAAATTAATTCTGAAACTGGATTGATTGCTTAATCTCTTTGCATTTCACGTTTTCTATGGCAACACCTGCAGCTCTGCTCACTGAAAATGAGTAGGGCAGTCTGAGCCCTCTGTCCTTCACTGCCATCTAGAGAAACATGAGAAGGTAGCCACAGACAAGACACCACCGCAGACCTTACTCAGCCCTGAGACTTCCATGAGTTGGAAGGACCACACCACCTCCTCCTGCTCTCATTCTGGTTGGCAAGTGTGTGCTTGGAAGGTTTTTGGTCACTTTCACATTGAGAAAGATCATTGGCAGGTGTAACAGTGACCTTCAAAGGTATTTCTGGGTTAGGAGGAGACGTCTGACCACCATGATAAGCCTGTGGACTAGTACAGATTTTGAACATTCAGGCATGTTGCTGTTGACTGAATTTGGCAGACACTCACTAACCTTTTCAAAGATATCAAATATGATGGAGCTATGACTTAAGAAAATGGGCAATTGCCCCTTTAGCAAACAACAGGGAAGATGGTGCTGAGTCCAGCTCTAGCTTTTCCCCTGTGCTAGTTTCCTATTATTAGTAACAGATTACCAGAAACTCACTGACGTAAACAACACACAATTATCATTCTGAAGGTGTGAGATTGGTTTCAAGGGGCTATCATCAAGTTGTCAGCAGGGCTGGCTCCTGCCAGGGGTCCCAGGGGTCTTGTTCCAGCATCTAGAAGTGTTCAGCAATCTAGAGAAGGGGCTGTGTGTAACTTAATAAAGGGTCCAGAGACGAAATATAATTTTGAAAGGCATTCGGGGTTCAGAGGAGCCCAGCTAAAGAAACTAAGATCTCCTCATCTCAGGACCCCATGCTTTTTATTAACACAAATTGTCCTGAGGCGAGGCAGAGATATACACTTGAAAGGGTCAGGTTTCCTATACACAGTCCATTGTCAGAATGGGCAGAATTAGCCTATTCAGGCTGTTCAGGTGTTTAACCAGTAGGAGGCAATAACATGTAGATTAAGATGCCCTGAGCTGTCTGGCAGCAAGCAATGATTTTAATGCATCTTTTTCAGGTTTGGGATAATGCCCTCAGCCATTCCCAACAGGCAATAACATATGTGACTCAGCCCTTGTTGAGTCCCCAAGTTTCATCAACCTTTCGATGAAACCTTGCAATTATGACATGCTGGAATTGGCTTCCGGCACAGGGGTGAATCCATTTTCTTGCTGTTTCCAGCTTCTGGAAAGAATCACTCCAACCGTGGCTTTCATCATCACATCTGCTTCTCTGACTCTCCTGCCTCCATATTATAAGGACCCTTGGAGTTACATTGGATCCATTCAGGTAATCCAGGAAAATCCCCATCTCAAGAACCTCAACTCAACCACATCTGCAAAATCCCTTTGCCACATAAAGTACCTGGTCACAAGATCTTGAGATGAAGATGTGGACATGTTTGGGGGCAATTATTCTGTATCCCATGCCCTGGAAGAATGCTGACCCAGCCATGTTTCCGAATCACAGAGCAGGTGACCCCAGGCTGTACGCTGAAGACTGAGCAAGGAGCTGCATAGAGGGCACTGTTGGCACAGGGAACCCAGGGAGGACTAGGGGCAGAACTGCAGTGTCAGCATCTGTGCATGGGGTCTTAGTAACCTGCTGGAAGAAAATTCCAGCAGGTCAGAATTAAGCAAGAAGTTCATCAGAAGGCTGGTGGATCTTGGGGCTTCAGCAGGGCTGAAAATCTGCATATGTTATTACCTGGCGCTGAAACAGCTGTAGGCATTTTACCTAACCTGATCATCTTTTCCTGTTTACCTGCTGCTGGCAGAATAGCTGAAGGAATATCCCCTAACCTGATCATGTTTTCCTGTTTATTGAACTTTATCTGTTTGCATTCCTAAAGGGCCTGTGTGTTTTCCAGCAAATACAAAGCGGTGGGTCCGGAGATTCAGAGAGCCCACTTCACTAGAAAGTGAAGCCTCCCCTGGTTCCCCCATGCCTTCCAAATTTATATTTCATGTGTAGTTTATTAATTTACGTCATAGCCCTTTTCCAGATTCCTGAACCTTTGCAGCTGCAGAAAAGACCCCAGCATTTATGGAGCCTGAAACTGGGACATCTGGAGAAGAAGATTTCACCTGAGGGAAGAAAGTAAATTCACCTGGGAGGTGATGGGTCACTGGTAGAGGTGGGGTCACTGAAAATTTGGTGGGGAGGTTCACTTGGTGTGTAAAGCCTGTGCCAAGCTTTGGATTTCCAGAACCAGAGTGGGTGGGAAAGTCTTTTGTTTCAAGCCAGGCTATAATGGGGAAGGATTCAACCAAAAGGCAAAAATATCGTTGTAAATTTTTAGCTTCCAGGATCAAGGATGAAGAAATTAAAATGTCTGAAAGGGCGAAGGCTACGCCCTCCACCTTCCCCCAGGGTAAGGGCTGCGTCCTCCATCTTACCTTGGCCACGTGTTGGGCAAGGAGCTTCTTCACGGAAGTCTAAGACTCCGCTAGCCACACCCAGGAACGGGACATCGACTTGTGCCTGGCCAATCGGCAAAGCACAGTCCTTTCTCCTCCCTTACTCCAACCCCCCCTATATAACCGGTCTCGGGGAGGGGTTCGGTCTCTCTTGGCCACTTGGCTAGCCGATGTGTCGGTGGGTCTGGTGGATGGAGAGCTCAAGTTAACTTGAAATACAGATTCTTATGCTTTTACATCGAATTGGCTCCCTGATGTGGTTTCTTGGGAATCTTGTAATCTGGGCACAACATTTGGGGGCTCGCCCGGGGTTCCCAAGACCATGTAGGGACTCCCCCAATTCGTAGAATCTGCATGGCCGCGGTAAGTGTCTGTGTATTGTGTTTGTCTGTTCTATGTGCTTTATCTGTTCTGTGTGAGCTCACTTCTGAAATCTGTATTCGCCCACATTGACCGTGGACGCACATGGGGGTCAAAGGGCGGGAGGAGTCGAGGGACGCCTCGATCCTCCATCTGTATCTGTAGGGGTGTAATTTTGCTTCCGAAAAGTCGGGAGGTCTGTAGAAACCCCAATCTGAGACGAGGTGGGTAGTTCCCGCCGGTTTGGCGTAAGCCATCGTCTGTCTCTTCCATGGAAGTGGAAGGCTGTTTTGGGCCCTGTTTGTGCCTGTTTCTCTGTTTTATGTGGACTTACTGGACGGATGTTATGGGAAGTTGTTGAACTCTGAATGAATGTCTGGTGGAAGTGTGCGAATGTAAAGGCAGGGAAGGTGAGCTGGGAATCACGGTGCCTTGGGCCGCAGGAGAGGAAAGATGCGCCTGGATGCGGAGGCTGAAGCCGGCGCGCGGAGGCTGAGGCCAGCGCACTAAGGCTGCTTGCTGCGCAGTAGGGGCGGGCGCCCGGGGGCAGGTGTGCAGGAGTGCGTGTGCAGGAGTGCGGAGCGAGGTGACCGCAGCCCTCGCCCCGGAGCCCGGCCAAGCCGCGGCCCTGGGGGCTCGGCCTCCGGCCCGGTCGGCGGTGGGCGCTGGGCCGGAGCCGGAGCTCGAGCGGCGCGGCCTGGAAGAGGCCGGAGGCCGGGAGAGGCGGCGGCAGCCCGGGCAGCCCGAGCCCCGCAGCTTGGACCTGCGCTCGGCGCCATCGGCGGCGCGCCTTCGGGGGTCGGCCCTGGGGGCTCGGGCCGGGCGCGGACAAGCTCGTTCGCGGAGCCTGGCGGCGGCCTGCGTTTGCCCCGGGCTTGTGGCGAGTGGTGGAGCGCGGGGGGCGGGGCCGGCGCGTCGCTCACGGGAGGCGGGAGCAGCGAGGCCCCAGTCAGCATCGGGTTGGGGGAAGGTCCCCCGCGGAGCCTGAGGGCCGGACACCCGGGAGGCCGGGGGCGGCGGCAGCTCTGGATGCGAGCTGGCCTCTTCCCATGGAGATCGCCCCAGCTAGAAATGTAAAAGTTTTAGAATGCATCTGGGATTTCTGTGCACGTGTAAAGGGAAAGTACAGAATAAAAACCCGAGACTGTTTTGGCCTTAAAAATGGCAGAGATGAACCTGACAAAGAAATGTTCGGATTGAATTGGGAAAAATTGTGTTATTGTGGTAACTAAATGCCTTTGCTTATTGGTACAGCCACCATTTTGGGCTCCAAGCCTCGGCATCCGCCACGTTGGCCGCATGGTTTGCTGCTCCCCTGGGGGCCGCCATCTTGAAACAGCAAAGGCCCCGCCCTCTGATTTACTCAGGGGTGGAGCTTTAAGGCGGAGTTTTATGGGGCTGCAAGCGTGCTTGCTTCGAGGATTTATTTTTAAACTAATCTCTTAAATCTAGAAAACCCTGCTTTCCTTAAACTAAGGACAATCAAAGGTTATGTCAAAGTCTTTAAGAGAGTCTGATAGCAGAAATCTAATTTCTAAAGTACGATTATTTCAGGTAGAAACTGGTTTCTGTAAATTGATCTGTCCTTATTGCTTAAATATGTATCCTTGTTGTTAAATTTGAATATATTGTTAATCTGAGGAATGTTAATTATTTACATGTCACCTAAAAATTAAGGCTAAAAGTTCTAACTAACTAAAAAGCATGGCTTTGGTGTAATGGAAGGAAAGAAATGTTAAATGAATATTAAGAAGCTGGAACTGGTCACTGGTGGTGGATTGTGAGAAGGGCTGGACACTGCCTAACTTCTCCTTCCTTGGTACCCCTAAAACATCAGAGGGTACTTCTGGCCTTGATTTTCTTGGTTTTGGATTTGTTTGTTTATTTGTGATAAAAACCGTTTCTATCTGAACAAGACATAGGTCAAGAATCCTGTCCTGGGATGTGGGAAAGGCCCCCACATCTGTTCCTGTCAGGCCCCCATCAGGGGACTTGGATGATGTTCCTGTTATCTGCTCAAGAGCCCAAGGCTGTAAAAATACTTGTTCACTGAAAAGGTGTAAGTGTAAATGTTTATTTGATGTTTATAAGCATCTCTGTTGTTTACTGGGAACTTTAATTTTCTATGTGATATTCTGTGCTGGGTTGGGATTTTGAAATTAATCAGATAAAGAAAGCTCTTTTAGCTACTCCAGCCCTGGGCCTACCAGACATTACAAAACCCTTTCGCCTCTTTGTAGATGAGCGCAAAGGAGTGGCAAAAGGGGTTTTAACCCAGGCTTTAGGCCCCTGGAGTCGCCCAGTAGCATATTTGTCTAAAAAGCTGGATCCTGTAGCCGCCGGCTGGCCACCGTGCCTAAAAATCATTGCAGCAACCGCGCTCTTAGTCAAGGATGCTGACAAACTGACCCTGGGGCAGGAGATCTGGATCACAACCCCGCATGCCATTGAAGGGATCCTAAAACAGCCTCCTGATAGATGGATGAGCAATGCTCGCATGACATTGTGCTTATAGACCCCAGAGTTCAGGTCAGGTAGAAAGAATGAATAGAACTCTAAAAGAGACCCTTACCAAATTAACCATGGAGACTGGCGGGGACTGGGTGGCTCTCCTACCATATGCCCTTTACCGGGTAAGGAACTCCCCTTATACCCTGGGCTTTACTCCCTATGAAATCATGTTTGGCAGGCCTTAAGAGGGCTCCAGAGGGCACACGAGGACATTTGGCCACGCCTTCGTGCCATCTATGAGACCAGCCCAATTCCAACTCCTCATCGACACAGACCAGGAGATTGGGTCTACATCAAAAGGCCTCATCAAGAAACTCTTGAGCCACGTTGGAAGGGTCCCTACACTGTAGTGCTAACGACCCCCACTGCTAGACGGCGTTGCGACCTGGATCCATCACACTCACGTCCGGTCAGCGGACCCATCCACGGTCCAAAAAGACTTCATCACCAAATGGAGCGTCGAAAGAGATCAACGCAACCCACTGAAGCTCAAGCTACGGCGTGCTCCACCTGCCTGATGCTGGTGACATAACTCGCGATCACTCCTGTCGCCAGGAGCCCCCACAATAGACTTAGATGATGCCTGCATCTTCATGGACATGGCTCCAAAGAGACAAGGACAATTTATAGGATCACATGTTTAGTAGCAGAAGATGTGGCTGCCTGAAGCGGCCATGATGCCAATATTATGTTTCATTGTATTGATGTGTTATATTGACCTTTAATTCTCTTGCAGGTTTGAATGTATGTTGGCTGTCCTGGAAGGAAACTATATGGGGTGAACCCCAAAAAGTAAAGGGTGCCTAGCTGCCAAGAGGGCAGGTGCCCACCTGGGCAGGGAACGGTGCCCATCAGGTTTTGGTCTCTGTTGAGAGACAGCTAACAGTTGGCAGCCTGTGTACTGCTTGCAGGCCTTTGTGACCATGCCCATGTCAGGGATAGTCTGAAAAAAGCCTGTTTAGAGTAGAAGATCTGAGGCATGGTTATGCATAGAAAAAAAGTTTAATGCCAACAATTAAAAGGAATTGGCAAGGAAAGTCAGAAAATCTTAGAGTAAATCAGTATGTCTTTCTTCTTATGTAATTCCTCCGAAATTTGGCAATGCTAACATGGCAATACATTTCTTTGCATAGATTCAATAAGACCGGTTCCTAATAGTGGTTTTATTAACGGAAAACTTTGACTGGAGTATCATGTTTTAAAAAGCCCTGTCTGAGCTCTAAAGACTTGAAGCCAGTAAAAATGCCACGAAGAAAGCCTGGTATTCTGCTTGGAAGCCCTGAAGATGGCTGGCGCTGGAGTGTCAGGCCGATGCCCTACCATCACTGGCGGTTGGTAAGAGTAAAAGGGGAGCAGTAGGGATGCCTCTGCATTCCTGCGGAGCCCCCACACGCTCTGGGCCGCAACAAGTAGGAGGGCTACTGAGATGGGCTTAAAGCCTGGAGCATGGGCTCAGGTGGAATTGCTACAGGTGAAGAATTCACCTAACTCAGCAGATACTGCAGGCGGGCCTGATGGCAGCTGGGTGGCATGGCTTCCTGGCCCTACGGAGCACATTAAGATTCAACCATGAGATTCCAGCAAAGGTAGTCAGTTACCATTCTTGTTGTGTTTATGCAAACATCAGGACAGTAGATAAATTAATCTTAATTTGGCTTTTTGATAGCCATGGAGGAATTTTAAGAAGAAAAATCCTATTTCAATAAAAGTTGTTAAAGCTAAAATGATTTCTTCCCCTTCCACCAGACCATTTGTTAAAATATGCCCAGTACGGGCCTCTAGCAACGGTGGAATAAAAGTGCAGTCCGTCTCAAGATTGAGCCGGAAGTTCCAAGACAAAGGGGGGAATGAAAGGGCGAAGGCTACGCCCTCCACCTTCCCCCAGGGTAAGGGCTGCGTCCTCCATCTTACCTTGGCCACGTGTTGGGCAAGGAGCTTCTTCACGGAAGTCTAAGACTCCGCTAGCCACACCCAGGAACGGGACATCGACTTGTGCCTGGCCAATCGGCAAAGCACAGTCCTTTCTCCTCCCTTACTCCAACCCCCCCTATATAACCGGTCTCGGGGAGGGGTTCGGTCTCTCTTGGCCACTTGGCTAGCCGATGTGTCGGTGGGTCTGGTGGATGGAGAGCTCAAGTTAACTTGAAATACAGATTCTTATGCTTTTACATCGAATTGGCTCCCTGATGTGGTTTCTTGGGAATCTTGTAATCTGGGCACAACAATGTCGAAAGATACTTTCTTAAATCAGTCTCAAGGAAAAGGAGTGCCATTGTCATCTAACTATGTGGGGTCTTGTTCTGCTTCTAGTGTGGAAAGACTTGGCAGCTAGAGAGGATGGAGCTGTTAATCCTCTCGCCAGGGAACTCTCTGATGCCATGTTGAACAATTACCATAAGGATGCCTTTGGACAGGCAGATTTGAGCTGAAATAACTTTAAAGGCCAGTCAATGCTGTGGAGAGCGGAATAGGAGAAGATCTTTGATTTCTTTAGTCTTGTTGATCTGTCATTGTATTTAGTTTAATGTGTTTATTGTTAGTCTATTAAGCATGGCTTTAATTCAATAAGAAAGGAAACCTGGGTGGTCAGTTCAGTTGCTAAATTTCCCCAAAGCAAGCAGGATGTGGGGGTGGGGAGACACATGGTGATCCTGTAAAATGGATGCCCACTCCCAAGAGTATTATTAGAAAAATCTCATTTCCCCTATGTTTTTTATTTTCCGGTAAAATTTTGCAGAATTTAAGGGATGCATCTGGGATTCTGTACTCGTAAAGAGAGAAAGCTAGCTTAAGACAAAACGTGCGCACCCTTTGATTTTGGATTTTAGATAATTTTGGGCTAAGTTTAAATCTCTTTACGGATGCTACAGAATGAACCCAAAGCTGTTTCTTCCTCAGAAAGATGGCAGAGATGACCCAAGGAAAAGATCCAGGCAGGTTCTAAGCAACAAGGTTGGTATTTCCATAATAAATGGTAGTTGGTTTTTTTCATTGATACAGTGACAAATTTATTGAGTTCATCTATTTTAGTAATAACTATTAATATATATATATATATATATATATATATATATATATATATATATATATTATATAAAGATAGTAACATTCACACCTGACAAAAATGTGTAAGAACAAGTCATATACAGATATGCAAAAAAACTGATAGAATAATTTATAAAATATCATTACTGTACATAAACCCATCAGTTCAGATATAAAATTCACAATTTTGAATCTACCCTTTGACTATTTATTTATTTGTTTATTTATATTCTCAATGCAATTTTTATTTTATTTTTATTTTTTTAAATTTTATTTTATTGTTTAAAGTATTACAGATAGTAGTACATATGTCTCCTTTTTTTCCCCATTGACTTTCCCCTGGCCTCCCCTAACCCCCCCCCCCCCACATGCCCTCACCCCCCGCCCCCCAGTGTTTTGTGTCCATTGGTTATGCTTATATGCATGCATACAAGTCCTTCGGTTGATCTCTTACCTCCCCCACCCCAAACATTCCCCAGCCTCCCCACCGTAATTTGACAGTCTGTTCCATGCTTTTCTGCCTCTGAATCTATCTTTTTGTTCATCAGGTTATAATGTTCTTTATTATCCATAAATGAGTGAGATCATGTGGTGTTTTTCTTTCACTCCTGGCTTATTTCACTTAGCATAATGTTCTCCAGTTCCATCCATGCTGCTGCAAAGGGTAAGAATTCCTTCTTTGTTATAGCAGCATAATATTTCATTGTGTAGATGTACCATAGTTTTCTAATCCACTCATCTGTTGATGGGCATTTAGGCTGTTTCCAAATCTTGGCTATTGTAAATTTTGCTGCTATGAACATAGGGATGCATGTATCCTTTCTGACTGGTGTTTCTATTTTCTTGGGATATATTCCTAGAAGTGGTATTCCTGGGTCAAATGGCAGTTCCATTTTTAAATTTTTGAGGAAACGCCATACTGTTTCCCACAGTGGCTGCACCAGTCCGCATTCCCACCAGCAGTGAAGGAGGGATCCTTTTTCTCGGCATCCTCTCCAACACTTCTCATTTGTTGATTTGTTGATGATAGCCATTCTGACAGGTGTGAGGTGGTACCTCATTGTCGTTTTGATTTGCATCTCTTGGATGATTAGTGGCTTTCAGCATGTTTTCATGTGTCTCTTGGCTTTCTGAGTGTCCTCTTTCAAAAAGACTCTATTTAGAGTCCATTTTTGCCCATTTTTTGATTGGATTGTTTATTTTCCTTTTGTTGAGTTGTATGAGTTCCCTGTAAATGTTGGAGATTAAACCCTTATCGGAGATAACATTGGCAAATACGTTCTCCCATGCATTGGGCTTTCTTGTTGTTTTGTTGATGGTTTCTTTTGCTGTGCAGCAGCTTTTTATTTTGATGTAATCCCATCTGTTTATTTTCTCCTTAGTCTCTCTTGCCCTAGTTTCTGTGTCTATAAAGATATTCCTACGACATATATCTGCAATTTTGCTGCCTATGGAGTCTTGTAGGATTTTTATGGTTTCTGGTCTTACATTCAAGTCCTTTAGCCATTTGGAGTTTGTTTTTGTTTATGGTGTAAGTTGGTGATCTAGGTTCATTTTTTTGCATGTATCTGACCAAATTTCCCAGCACCATTTATTAAAGAGGTTGTTTTGACTCCATTGTATACTCTTGCTCCTTGTCGAATATTAATTGAGTATAATGGCTTGGGTTAATTTCTGGGTCCTCTATTCTGTTCCATTGGTCTATATGTCTGTTCTTGTGCCAGTACCAGGCAGTTTTGAGAACCGTGGCTTGGTAATATAGTTTGATGTCTGGTATTGTGATCCCTCCAACTTTATTGTTCTTTCTCAGGATAGCTGTGGCTATTCGGGGTCTTATTTTATTCCAGATGAATTTTTGGAGAGTTTGTTCTAGATCTTTGACATATGCCATTGGTATTTTAATAGGCATTGCATTGAATCTATAGATTGCTTTAGGTAGTATGGACATTTTAATGATGTTGATTCTACCAATCCATGAACATAGTATGTTCTTCCATTTGTTTATGTCTTCCTCTATCTCTTTTTTCAATGTCCTGTAATTATCCGAGTATAGGTCTTTTACGTCCTTGGTTAAGTTTATTCCTAGGTATCTTAATTTTTTTTGGTGCAATGGTAAATGGGATTGTTTTTTTTTTTTCATTTCTCTTTCTGTGAGTTCATTATTGGTGTATAAAAAGGCCATAGAATTCTGGGTGTTAATTTTGTATCCTGCTACATTGCCAAATTCATTGATTAGGTCTAGTAGTTTTTTGATGGAGTCTTTGGGCTTTTCTATGTATAATATCTTGTCGTCTGCAAATAAGGACAGTTTTACCTCTTCTCCCCCAATTTAGATGCCTTTTATTTTTTCTTATTGTCTGATCACTATGGCTAGTACTTCTAGTACTGTGTCAAACAGGAGTAGTGAAAGTGGGCATTCTTGTGTTGTTCCTGTTCTTAGGGGAAATGGATTTAGTTTTTGCCCATTGAGTATGATATTGGCTGTAGGTTTGTCATATAGGGTTTTTATTATGTTGAGGTATGATCCCTCTATTCCCACTTTGCTGAGAGTTTTTATCAAGAAAGGGTGTTGGATTTTGTCAAATGCTTTTTCTGCATTAATTGATATGTTTATGTGATTTTTGTCTTTCAGTTTGTTTATGTGATGTATCACATTTATTGATTTGCAGATATTGAACCATCCTTGCATCCCTGGAATCAATCCCACTTGGTCATGGTGTATGATCTTTCTAATGTATTGCTGAATCCGATTTGCTAGGATTTTGTTGAGTATTTTAGATTCTATGTTCATCAAGGATATTGGCCTGTAGTTCTCTTTTTTTGTGGTGTCTTTATCTGGTTTTGGAATTAGGCTTATGCTGGCTTCATAGAAAGAGCTTGGAAATGTGCGTTGCTCTTGAATTTTTTGGAATAGTCTGAGGAGGATAGGTTTTAGTTCTTCTTTGAATACTTGGTAGAACTCCCCTGTAAATTCGTCCGGACCAGGGCTTTTGTTTGCTGGAAGATTTTTTGATCACTGTTTCAATTTCTTAGGTAGTTATCAACCTATTCAAGTTTTTTGACTCTTCTTGGTTGAGTTTTGGGAGCTTGTAGTTTTCTAAGAATATGTCCATTTCATCTAGGTTGTCCATAGAATTTTGTTGGAATAGGGTTGTTCATAGTATTTTTTCATAATTGTATTTCTGTGGGATTGGTTGTTATTTCACCTCTTTCATTTCTGATTTTGTTTATTTGGGTCCTCTCTCTGCTTCTTGGTGAGCCTGGCTAGAGGTTCATCAATCTTGTTTAATCTTTCAAATAACCAGCTCTTGGTTTGTTGATCTTTTGTATTGTTTTTTTGGTCTCTATGTTGTCTATCTCCACTCTGATCTTTATTATTTCCTTCCTTCTCCTTACACTGGGCTTTTCTTGTTGCTCTCTTTCTAACTCTTTGAGTTGTAAGGTTAGATAATTTATTACCATTGTTTCTTGTTTTTTGAGGCAGGCCTGTAGAGCTATGAACTTCCCTCTCAAGACTGCTTTCACTGTGTCCCATAGATTTTGGATTGTTGTGTTTTCATTGTCGTTTGTTGCCATGATGCTTTTTATTTCTTCTTTGATCTCTCTGATAACCCAGTCATTGTTTAGTAGCATGCTACTTAGCCTACAGGTGTTTGATTTTTTTAATAGTTTTTATTGTAGTTGATTTCTAGTTTTATGCCATTGTGATCTGAGATGGTGCTTGATATGATTTACTTTCTACATTTTTTTAAATTAAAGAAAACTAATTTTAAAATCACTAGAAAATCCTGTGAGAATAGAAATGTTTTATTTTGCACTGTTCAGTAGAGTTGCCAGTAGCCACATATGGCTATTGAGCTCTTGATACATGGTTAGTGCAACTTAGGAGTGTGATTTCTCCTTTTACTTCATTTTAAATTAGCCACATGTGGGTAATGACTACCTTATTGGTCAAAGCAGAACTTGCGAGTGCTGAATCCTAACCACTAGACCACTAGGGACTGTGGTACATAAAATGAACAACATAAACTGATGAACAAAAACAGATCCAGAGACAAAAAAACATCTATCAGACCATCAAACCTCAGAGGGAAGGTAGGGGAGGGTGGGGGTAAGGGGGAGAGATCAACCAAAGGACTTACATGCATGCATATAGGCCTAATCAATGGACACAGGCAACACGGGGTGAGGGCATGAGTGGGGGCGGGGGGGGGGGGAGGGGTAATGTAGGGATAAGGACACATAGGTAATAACTTAATCAATAAAGAAATTAAAATAACAAACAAACAAACATAAACAAAGCAGAACTTGAAACTTGGGAGCTCAGTGCACCACTTAGAGCATTTGCTTGTATGCAGGAATACCCCCATCTTGTGGTCTTTTAGAATATTCCTTCTGAAATATTGGGAACTAAGATGTATTAGCAAGTATAAGCAAGTATTTTTTCTTGTAACTTCAGAACGTTAATAAATCATAAGAGTCATCTGGTAGATTATATAAATTATCTACAAGTTTAAAGACCGGTGTGGGTAAAAGACAGTCATCACACAGGGCAAATGAATTGCAGGGGACAGTAAGTGTTTAGAAAAACACTAAGAATATAGAGTCACTCTTTTGATTGGGACACAGGGAGGCTTTTAAACAACAGAGGGACCTTGTTATCTTCCGAGTCCAACAATATTACTATTTGCAGATAAGGCTTCATATGGTTGTTCCTAGAATTAGTACAATTGGGAAATGATCACTTTTAGGCATCAAGGATATCTTTTTCCAAGAATGGTGAAATGTGAAGAGTTCCTGGAAGTTTGGTTCATCCTTGAAATGGCCTTGAACATATTTTATTGGAGATTTATCCCTAAAGCACACACCTTTGGGGCATGTTAACCAAATATCCAGGATGCTACTTTAGTTCTTTGGGCTCATCCTAAGCTTAGCAGAAATAATTGGAAAAGGGCAATGAAATGAGGCTCAATGTACTTTGTGAAACAAGGCAGAATGGCCAAACCTCAAACTCCCTGAGATAAATAAGGTAAATTATTAAACATTGGAAAGCTAATCCCATAGCTAGTTACTGGAATTTATTTAGCCATATGCAAGTAATGAGCAGCAACTATCTTGTGATCTGTAATTATTGGGAACAATAAAGTTTTTATAAGGAAGCTCAGTTTTTATTTGGTTTCAATGTCTGACATTAGCCTTGGAACAGTTCCCTGTTGCATTAGAAGAACTAATATATCTAGTGTGTATTCCTTAAAAGCTATTGGCTGTTATTTATTTTTCTTTTAGGATAAGCTAGTCATAATTTGGTGACTCTCTGATAAGTTATCAGAATCCAATCAATTGATTACCATCAATTTTATTTATTTTTTGGTGGTATGTGCAGATTTGATCTGCATTTACACCATTCACATTTCTCTTGTCAACAAATAAAAATAAATACTTCCATGGCCATGTTGCCTTCCTTTTTTATGATAAGTTATATTTATGGTACAGAAAACATCTAGTAGATGTAGAATAAACAGTGTAGAAAAAACAGAGATCATATCTTGCCCTCTTTCTTTCTATTTTCATTTTTTAATAAATAATGAAACTCTAAGGCTGGGTAGCTCAGTTGGTTGGAGCATCGTCCCATATACCAAAAAGGTGCAGGCTCAATCCCCAGTCATGGCACATATAGAAGGCAGTGTTCAATGATTCTCTCTCACATAGATGTTTCTCTCTCTCCCTCTGCCCCTCACTCTCTTTCTTTCTCTCCCTCTAAAATCAATAAACATATCATCAGGCGAGGATTATAAAAAATAAACATAATACAATAATAAAGAAATAATACAATACAGTAATACTCTGTATAATTTTTCAGTCCAATTTCTCTCTTTATATTTCCATTATAAATTTTCTAATCATTACTCTAATTTAGGTTTTTAATCATTTATTACATATACTAGAGGACCGATACATGAAATTCATGCAAGAGTAGGCCTTCCTTCCCCCAGCTGCCAGCACCAGCTTCCCTCTGGGACCAGAGATCCGGGCTTCCTACCTTCCCCCCCAACCCCCCCGCCCCCTGACCGCTGTCAGGCACCCGGGACCCGAGCATCCCTTGTAGCCCTGGCTTTGTCCAGAAGCTCGTCTGGAAGGATGTTCAGTCTAATTAGCATATTATGCTCTTATTATTATAGATAGATATCAATCAACCCTATGTGGTATTAGTTCTTTCTGGATTTATATACAGGTATATTTTATGTAATATTCTGGAACTTCTTTTGTTTATATTATCATAAATTTTAAAATGTATCTACTTTGAGACAAATAGTTCTTTATTGATTTTAACTGCCCTGTAATATTTATTCATATAAGTATTTCAGAACTATGTATGTATTCCTTTACTGGTGAATATTTACCATATTTTGTTGATTTTATTTATTATTTTTTAACTATTTTTTTTACTTCAGAGAGGAAGGGAGATAGAGAGAGAGAAACATCAATGATGAGAGAGAATCATTGATCCACTGCCTCCTGCACACCTCACACTGGGGATTGAGCCTGCAACCCAGGCAAATGACTGGGTTTCAGAGCACTGTGCCTTCCTGGTTCATTGGTTGATGCTCAACCATTGAGCAACACTAGCTAGGCATATTTTGTTGATTTTAAAATGTGCAATATGTGACATTTAAAATCATTTGAAATCCAAATACAGAGCTAATAATAACGCACATGGCCTTCATCTACTCGGTGAAGGACAAGGCTCTGCAAACTTCCTGTGTAAAGGCTTTGGTAGTAAATGGTTTGGGCTCTGTAGACAATACCATCTTGGTCATAACTACTCACATTGGCCATTGTAACATGAAAGTAGCCAAAGACAATATGTAAATGAATGTACATGTCTGCCTTCCAGTCAAACAGTAATTATGGACACCAAACATTAATTATGGACACCAAAATGTTAATTTCATATGATGTTTATGTATCAAAAATATTCTTTTCATTGTTTTCTAACTTTTAAAAAGTGAATAAAAATTATTGTTATCTCATGGGACATATATAAACAGGCAATAGGCCAGATCTCACCCACTGACTATAAATTGCTGACACCTGGTATACACGCAATATATTGACATACCCTCCTTTCTAACATCTACAAAAAATTATATCCTTCTTTAATAGAAAACATTTAATAAAATAAGTCAGAAGATCAGATATTCTACATCATGATGACCAAACCAGTGACCTCATGAAAAATTCTGGCTCTCGACACTGACTTGGTCAAAACGCAGAAGTGTCCTGTGTTGACATTATTCTGCAGGGACAGACTGTCAGTAAGCAATGCTGGGTGGATGAGGTAACCCACACTACTGAGCAAAGGATGGCCTCCTGGTACTGCGCAGAGGCCCCACCAGGTGGCGCTGCAGCGGCCAATGCGCCTGGCAGGCCAGCCTGGCAGATCTGGCCACAGGCGTCCACGTGGGTGAGGGGGACTAGCCTGGAGGGACTTGGAGTCACAGGACCCGCTGGGCTTCCTGGCTCGCGCCGCTGCCTCGCCCGAGTCCGCCAGGGTCCCGCGGGCAGAGGAGCTGGAGGAGCCTTTGGAGGCCGAGGCGTGCTGGTGTGGATGCCGCCCCGCTGCCAGACCAAGTGCATCAGCCTGGAATCCAGGCCACCATCCTGCAGGCGCTCCTCTCCCGCGTGTGGCCTGGATCCTCTTGCTAATCTGAGGGAGGAACTGGAGCTGAAGCTGGTGAGGGGCAGTGCTGGGCCAGACCACCTTCCTCCATGTCACCAAGGTGAGTGCCCTCCTGCTCACCTGCCCAGCGCCTCCCGCCTAAAAGCCCTGTTAAACCTCCTCCCTCCGCCCCCTCCCCTCGCAACTGAGTGCGGGTTCCAGCCTATCTGGCACTTCCCAGGGGCCCGGCCTGGAGTGTCCCACGTGGTGGTGGCTGTGGTGGGCGTGAAGGGTTCATTCCAAGGGTGAACTTGGGCTTGTCAGGTATTTAAAACACTTGGAGGATTGGGGTTTCTCTGGGCCTTGCTCTGTGGGGGCAGCCAAGGAGTCACTATCCTGAAGGATTGGGACTTGGTGAGCCCCGGGTAATGGGAGAAAGCAGGAGAGTGGAGAGGCTCCATCAAGCCGCCACCTGGGACCAAGAGCCCCCGTGCGAGACCAAGAGCCCAAGTGTGGGCTCCTTCTCTGTGGGCAGCTGGTCCCCCGTCATTCGGGTGCAGGTTGCGTGTGCTCCCTGGACCTGGATGAGTGCTGGCTGCTGTACTGACAGGAGGCAGCTGGGGACAGAGTTCCAGCCAGACCCCAGCAGGACCCCTGTCTATTAAGCCAGACAGTGAGGGGTCCTGCTTCTCCAGGACTTGTCTCAAGCCAGGGGACAAGACAGATCTGTAGTCCCCAGAAAGTTAACTACCTGGTCAAACAGAGTGTGTGTGTGTGTGTGTGTGTGTGTGTGTGTGTGTGTGTGTGTATGCATTGAGGGGGGGAGCGGGGGAGGGTGGAGAGGAGAGCTGAAGGAAGGGAATGGACAGGGGCAGAGCTTATTCCAGGCCCTGACATTGTGTGTCTAGGAGAAGGGACCCTCCAGGCAGGGGGCAGGACAGTGTGGACAGGGAACCTTTCATAGAGGGGTCAGAGCTGGGGGACAGGGAACCCCACTGGGAAGGACCCCATAGTGGGGACAGGAAACCCTCCATGCAGGGGGAGGGCAGCAGGAAAGAGAACCCCAATTAGAGGGGGCAGGGCACGGAGGAGAGGGGAAACAGGGAACCCTCTATGGAGGGGACAGGGCAGTTGGACAGGCAATCCTCCATGCAGGGGGGAGGGCAGGAGGAAAGGGAACCCCACTTTGAGAGAGCAGGGCAGAGAGGAGTCAGAATTATCCATGGAGGAGGCAGGGCAGGGGGACAGGGATCCCAACTTTGAGGGGGAGGGGCAGGGAGGAGAAGGTACTCTCCATGGAGGGGGCAGGCAGGGGGACAGGGAACCTCACTTTGAGGGGGCAGGCAGGGGGGAAAGGGAAGCCCACTTTAAGGGAGAAGGGCAGGGAGGAGACAGAACCCTACATGGAGGGGACAGGGCATGGAGGAGAGGGAACAGGGAACCCTCCATGGAGGGGAGAGGCTGATTATTAAAAAGGAATAATAACATTTATCGGTCATTCATCATGTCCAAGTATGGTGATCATGATTATAGTGAAGAGCACATAGGAATGAAGTTCAAGTAGGAAGTGGTCATTCCGTGGGACAAAGGATGAAACAGAGTTTGAAATTCAAGGTGCCCAAGCAGCTGGGCATTTGAGGAACAGAACCTCAGAGAGGCAGAAACCACAGGGAAGTAGCCACCACATCTGCCTGCAATCTCCCCTCAAGGCATTTGCCAAATCCTACCTTGAAAGGGTGATTGATCTCAAAACAACAAGCAGAAAACAATGGAGTGTAGGAGATTTAGACTAGCTCTCAGCAACTGGACCTGACACTTTTAGAGAATCACACCCCACAGATGGAGAGCACTAGTTCACTTGAAGTGCATAGGAAACATTTACAATTATAGACCATCGCTGTTTCAAAGGCCTGAAATCAGAGTGTGCATTCTGATCACAGTCAACCAAACTCATCATCAACAATGACAGATTGAAACACATGGGTATGACTGGCACCACTGAGAGCTTTATACATACAGTGGGGCCTTGACTTACGAGTGTCCCGACTAACGAGTTTTTTGAGATACCAGCTGTCTCTCCGCCGATTTTTTGCTTTGAGTTGACAGAGTAATTTGAGTTAACGAGCTCCTTAAGGAGCTCAGTCTCCGAAGGAATTAAACTCGTAAGTCAAGGCCCCACTGTATGTTGACAAACTTGCTTAATTAGACCTGCTTTCTGATTTAGCTAAACTTTTTCCAGCCCAGTGAAGCACCCCAACTTTTCTTTCAGGATATTGTCAGCAACACAGCAGTAAATATCAATACGAAGCAGATTATTATTGTAGAAAATACAGGGAGTACAAAGGGTGAACTATTTAACTGTAGCACTGTTTGACTATATTCTGTGTAGTGAGAAAACCTGGAGTCATTTTCAAGTTCTACCATTTCTTATTTCTTTTCAGCTGGGCCAAGTTTCTAAACATTCTAAATCTCCATTTTCCGGCTAATTGAAAGAAAATAGGATTCTACCAAGTCTCCTATCTACCTACTCCAGGAGTTCTGTTTGGATGAAATGAGATGAGGCACGTGAAAACGTTTCACAGACATTTGGTTAAACTGTAAAATGTTTTCACTTGGCTATAAAGCAAGTGGGATGAAGAAACTCCAAGGAGGCTAGTCACCAGGGAGAGGAAGCCGGGTGTCCTATGTGACATCATTACCTGGCGCCCACAGCCATCATTTCTGTGCTGGGCTGGGCTGTGGGCTTTGCGCCATGGGGTCTCGGCAGTGTTGGCTGCTATTTGGTGGGGTGTCGCTTCAAGGTGGTGGCAGGGCCTGTGTCCCACTTGGGGGAAGCTGAGTGTTACTTGTGGGTTCCAGGTTTTCTGTAAATTGCCAGTTCACGTCAAGGCAGTTCCAGCATTGAGCATCTCCCCCTGGTGGTCAGTGCGCATCATAGCGACTGGTCAGACGGTTGGACATTAAGCATATTAGCTTTTTATATATATAGGTTTGCAATAAGAACAGCAAAAACCATTCTAAAAGAAAATTAGCTATGGCTCATGCCTAAAATTGATCAGATCTGAACCTTTACTGTAGATATCAGCCTTCCAATGAGGAATTCTTCAAATACAGCCTGTGCTGTGGATACTGAGGCATTCTGCCTAGGAGCCTCTCTCTTCAGGGTTCCTGATCTGCCCCTTCCCCTACTGCGCCCCAGCCCCTGCCCCATTATTTTTTCCAAGCAGACCCAGCATCTCCAAAGCCACGTGTTCTCATTCAGGGGCTGTTAGCGTGCAAGAATGCAGTTTAAAGGATATTTCACACCCAAAGCACTTTTTAAGTTTCTCAAAGATGAGTGGATGGTCACTGAACATGGGTGCAAAATGCATTTTAAACCAAAAATAGTTATTTAAATGTTTTTTTAGAAGATTTGTTCTCATTATCAAAACAATACAGGATCATTAGTAGAAATTTACAAGAAATATATGAGGTAAAAGAAACCACTTCTCTCCATTATCCAGGGTTAACCACTGTCAACATTTCAAAGTATTTCTGTTTGTCTTAGGTAAATTTATATATCCAAATACCTTTTTGAGGTGATACTATTTATTTTTTAAATATAATTTCTATTGATTTCAGAGAGGAAAGGAGAGGGGGAGAGAGATAGTAACATCAATGATGAGAAAGAATCATTCATTAGCTGCATCCTACACACCTCCTACTGGGGTTGGAGCCCACAATCAGGGTATGTGCCCTGACAGGGACTCTATGCATGACCTCCTGGTTCATACATCAATGCTCAACCACTGAGCATGCCTCCAGGGCAAGATGATACTATTTGTTATGTGTGTATTTTGATTTGTTTTCTTTAGTTATTGTGTATGCATTTCACTGCATCTATAACCACTTTTTTTTCCCATTTATTAAGGCACTGTTTATTTTTCCCAGCTTTATTGAGAAATAATTGATATACACCACTGTATAAGTTTAAGGCAGACAGCAGGATGGTTTGATTTACCTACACTGTGAAATGATTACCACATTGGGTTCAGCTAACATCCATTGAACATGTGACAAACCAAAATGGAAATCTCTAATGTAATTTGAGGTCTTTTTTCTTCAAAGTCAAACCTACAATTCTTACTATTGCAAAAAAGAGCTGTACTTGGAACTGAAGTGCAGGGTGTGGTGGGTCTGCAGCTGGGGCTCTACTGCCCTGGCTTCTTGCACTTGACCCTTGTGCCTGTTCACATGCAGTTCCGTTCTCCCTCCAGACTTCACATGAGGCTGGTGATGGATGTGCTGCCCCTACCGGACAAGCTCCACAGTCTGTCTTCCCACCACTGAGTGGCAGAGGTGAGAGCCCACACTGTAAGGCTGTGGGGCCTATAAAGTTCAGACCTCACTTGTGTCTAGGAAGCTCTGGGGGTGACCTCAGCATCAGTGTGCGCAGAGCCTATGCTGGCCTCTGGGATGTGCTCTGTGAGGGTCCAGCTCACCCATAGCTCCTCTACCCCTGGACCTCAGCCACCTTCCCGGTCCTTCTGCTAGAAGCTCTGGTTCTCTCAGAATCTTAGACTCCTCTCCCGCCATGAGCTGTGTGGAAGCTTCATATAACACGATAGTTTTCGGGGAAAACTGGCAAGAGAAAAATAAGAAAAATAAGCAGGAGTCCCCCCAATACTTTGGAGTCCAGGCCCCATTTTCCCAGGTCCTCACCAGAGATGGGTTTTTCCTCAGCATTTGAAGGGCTATGCCCCGGCCATGGCTTAAGAGCCAGGCCAGGAAAGAAGAGGGGGAGGATCCAGGGCAGCCCCCACTCTGGCTCCAACAGGCCCCCGGTGCAGTCCTCTGAGTCATTGCCGTCCTGCTCACAGAACAGGGCTAAGACTCACTGCCTTCAAGACAAATCAGCTCACCACCGTGCTGGTCACTTGTCAAGTTCTCACTTCTCTCCCCACTCAGCCCACTGCTGCTCTCTCTGGAGTCCGCAGTTACTATTCTCTCTGAGACCATGGTTGTCATCATTGGGTGGACAGCTAGCCATTGACCTGCTCCATCTCGGTGGCTCCAGAATGATATCTTCGGTTCTTTTGAGAAGAAGAAAAGGAAGGGAGAAAATGGGTCTGGACAGCAAGTAACCTTTCTGTAGAAATGCATGGACAGTGAGTTTTTTTCCTCTTAGTACTTTGAAGTGCTATGTGGATTGGCATGAGGTACTTTTATTTTATTATTCTCTCTGCATGTTCTTTCTGAAGGTGACTGAGTTGGCTGGCTGCACAGGTACAGGAACAAGAGAGTGAATGTGCTGTCCTATGTGCCAAGATGCAAGGAGTTTGTGCTGTTCTGCATTTCTGAGCCTCTCTCACCAAGTGAGTCAGGTCTGGCCAGAGGCAAGGACAGCCATGAGTGGCTCCTCCCAGGCCATCCTGACACCACCACTCTGTCCAACCTCTACACCATTGGTCTGTGCTCATTGCCAGCTGAATCCACAAGCCAGAGGAGCCCTGGAGCCCTGAGTCACTGTATGGAGAGGATGAGCTTTGGTGGCTCCCTGGCCCACATCATGGACCACAAGGAGCAAGATTTTATTGGGTTCAGACACTGAAAAGTTCTTCATGACAGCCCACATTATTACCCTAATGATACAGTCTTTGATGAACAATTAGAACCTCCCTGACTGGACCACAGAGTAAGGTGTCGGACCTTTGATGAGTGACACTCTGTCTCTCATCTTCTTTTAACCCAGTGGTCGGCAAACTGCGGCTCGAGAGCCACATGCGGCTCTTTGGCCCCTTGAGTGTGGCTCTTCCACAAAATACTGACTTCTGCACATGGGCCACGAAGTTTCAATCGCACTGTACGTGCGCGCCTGCACGTGGTATTTTGTGGAAGAGCCATACTCAAGGGGCCAAAGAGCCGCATGTGGCTCGCGAGCCGCAGTTTGCCGACCACTGGGTTAACCCTTAAAAATGGGATGTGTTGATTTCACTCACCAGCATTCCTTCTTCCATCTCGCAGTCAAGTTGACAGGCAAATTGGAGCCATCTCTGGAAGGAGAGAGCATATGAAGACAAGGTATTATTTTTACCTTAATTTTGAGCACCACTCTGCCGAGTACACAGAGAGAAATCATTTATCCTTCCTGACCTTTAACGGAGCATAAGTATCTTTTCTGCAGTTGAGACCTGTAGATGATTCAAAGGCACATGCTTGCAACGGCAATGCTCCCTTCCTTCATCCTTGTTCTTGGGTAGCGTCACTCCTGGGCCCTGGGCCCAGGACCCAGCCAAGACACCGAGAAGTGGATCTGCTCTGTCGATGGGACCCTGGCCCAGCGTTCCTGGAATGGCACAAAAGGCCCATCCTTGTCACTTGGTGGATGTGGTTTAATGAAGCAGAGGGTCACTGTGGGAGGACTGTGCTGCCTCTGTTGTGTTTTGTGAGATGGTTAAAAGGTTTGAAGCTCCTTTAAGAAACCAGGTGGTACAGCGAAGGAGCTGTTCTCCGGATCGATCGCATTAGCAGTGGCTGAGACACAGCAGCTGTCTTAAAGGCTGTGGAAGCTCCGTGAAGGGATGAGAACATAGCTGTGGAGGTCACTGGTCTGGATGGTGGCCCTCAATCCCACTGACTACCAGTGCCCGTGGCCAATTCCTTATACTCAGCCCAGACCCCAACTGGACCTGCTTGGACCAGATTCTCTGGGGCAAGACAACCAAATCTGGGCCACCCCTTTTATTTTTTAGCCTTTTAAAAATATAATTGTAGATTGACATTATTTGTAAGAGAGAATGCAGAGGTGGCCCATGTAATCTGACCCGGTTTCTCTCAATAATATCTTTTTTTAAAAAAATATATATTTTATTGATTTTTCACAGAGAGGAAGGGAGAGAGACAGAGAGCTAGAAACATCGATCAGCTGCCTCCCTCACATCCCCCACTGGGGACGCGCCCGCAACCCAGGCACATGCCCTTGACCGGAATCCACCCTGGGACCCCTCAGTCCGCAGGCCGATGCTCCATCCACTGAGCCAAACCGGTTTTGGCTCTCAATAATATCTTATAAAAATCTCACAACCAGGATTTTGACAGTGACCCAACCACCCATGTAGGGCAGATGGAGAACAGCTCTACCCAATTCTCCCGCACCCAGGACAGTGCCTTCTATTTTTTTTTTTTTTTTTTGGTATATCTTTATCACAGTAAAATATACACAATGAAATTTACCATTTTAACTATTTTTCAGGGCGCAGTCCAGTGGTGTTAAGTACATTCATATTGTTGTGCTGCCGTCACCACCATCATCTCCATCACTGTTCTCATCTTCTCCAACTGAAGCTCTGTCCCCACTAAACAACAACTCTGCATCCACTCCCCCATCCCTGGTCCCCTCCCTCTTACCTCTGTCTCTATGACTCTGACGGCTCTAGGGACCTCAGGTGAGTGGAATCACACAATATTTGTCCTTTTGTGACTGGCTTGCTTCACTGAGCATCACGTCTGCAGGGTCCATCCAGGTTGTAGCATGTGTCACAATGGCCTATTTTTCTAAATTGAATTTATTGGGGTGAGATTGGTAATGAAATCATGTAGCTTTCAGGTATACAGTTCTATAATACATCATCTGTATGTTGATTTCTGTGTCTCACCACCCTCCCCCCTGCCCCCAGGTCAGGTCTCCTTCCATCACAATTTATCCTTTCTAAACCCTCTTCACCCCACACCCCTTTCTCCCTGATAATCACCAAACTGCTGTCTGTGTCTATGAGTTTTTTTCTTTGCTTAATCCCTTCACCTTTTTCACCTAGTCCCCCAACCTCCCTCCCCTCTGACAGCTGTCAGTCAGTTTTCTATATCTATGAGCCTGTTTCTATTTTGATTGTAGTTTATTTTGTTCACTAGATTCCACATATAAGTGAAACCATAAGGAACTTGTATTTCTCTGACTGGCTTACTTCACTTCACTTAGCATAATACTCACCAGCTCCATCCATGCTGTTGCAAAAGTTAAGATTTCCTTCGTTTCCTGTGTGTGTGGGTGGGTGAGTAGTATTCCGTTCTGTTAATGTACCACAGCTTTTTCTCCACTAATCTGCTGCTGGGCACTTGGGCTGCTGTGAAATCTTTGCTAACGGAAATAATGCTGCAATGAACATAGGGCTGCATATATCCTTTCAGATCAGTGTTTCAGGTTTCTGCAGTTATATTCTCAGAAGTGGAAATGCTAGGTCATAAAGCAGTTCTCTTTTTAATTTTTGAGGTAACTTCATACTGCTTTCCATAATGGTTGCACCAATCTGCATTCCCACCCAGAGTACAGGAGAGTTCCCTTTTCTACACATATTCACCAGCACTTGATGTTTATTGATTTATTGATGACAGCCATTCTGACAGATGTGAGGTGATACCTCACTGTGATTTTAATTTCTATTTCTGTAATGATTAGTGATGCTCTGCATCTTTTTATTTGTGTAATACTCATCTGCAGGTCCTCATTGGAGAAGTGTCTGTTTAGGTTCTTTGCTCATTTTAAATTGGATTGATTTTTTTAAGATGTTGAGTTTTATAACTTCTTCACAAATTTTGTATATTAAGCCCTTATCAGATGTATCCTTGGCAAATATGTTCTCCCATTCAATGGGTTGTCTTTTCATTTTGTTGATGGTTTCCTTTGCTGTGCAATAACTTTTTAGTTTGATGTAGTCCCATTTGTTCAGTTTTTCTTTTGCTTCCCTTACCCAAATAGAGATATCAGAATAAAAAATATTGCTATGAAAATTTATTGCCTTTATTTTCTTCTAGAATTTTTATGGTTTCAAATCTTACTTTCAATTCTTTAATCCATTCTGAGTTTATTCTTCAATATGGTGTAAGAAGGTAGTCTGCATTCATTTATTTTTCTACATACTTGTCCAATTTTCCCAATAGCATTTATTGAGTGGACTATCTTTACCACATTGTATGTTCTTGTGTCCTTTGTCAAATATTAATTTACCATAAATGTATGGGTTTATTTCTGGGCTTTTTATTCTGTTCCAATGATCTATATGTCTGTTTTATGCCAGTACCATGCTATATTTATTACTATGGCCTTTTAGTATAGTTTGTTATCAGGTAGCATGATTCCTCCAACTTTGCTGTTCTTTCTCAAGATCACTGTGGCTATTGGCTTGGTTTTATTTTCTGTGTTTTGTTTTTGTGTGTGTGTGTGTGTATGTGTTTGTGTGTGTGTTGGGGTTTTTTTTTTGTACTTCCATATAAATTTTTGTGGTATTTGTTGTAGCTCTCTGAAATACATCATTGGACATTTTAATGTTGGTAATTCTTCCTATCTTTAAACACCATATATGCTTTTACTCATTTGTATCTTCTGCAACTTCTTCCTTCCTTCATTTCTTTCATTTTCTTCTTTCATTTTCTTCTTTCTTTCTTTCTTTCGTTCTTTCTATCTACGTGATGTTTATTATGTTGAGGTGTATTCCCTCTATTCACATTTTGCTGCAAGTTGTTATAATGAAAAGGTGTTTTGTTGAATGCTCTTTCTGCATCTATTGTTATAACCATGTGATTTTTATTCCTTATTTTGTTTATGCTGTATCATGTTTTTTATGTGCAGATACTGTACCAAGCTTGCATCCCCGGAATAAATCCCACTTCATCATGTTGTGTAATCTTTTTAATGTATTACTGGATCCAGTTTGCCAATATTTTGTTGAGGATTTTAGCATCTATGTTCATCAGGGATATTGGCCTATAATTTTCTTTCTTTGTAAAGTTTTATTCTGGTTTGGGGATTAGGATAATGCTGGACTCATAAAATGAGCTTGGATATCTTCCCTTGTCTTGAGTGTTTTGGATGAGTTTGAGGAGAACAGGTATTAGTTCTTCTCTGAATGTTTGATGAAATACACTGTGAAGCCATCCAGTCCAGCATCTGTGTTTGTTGAGAAGTTTTTTTTTATTTTAATCCTCACCAAGGATATATTTTCCAATGAATTTTTTTTTTTTTTTTAGAGAAGAGGGAAGGAGGGAGGGAGGGAGGGGAAAGAGAGAGAGAGAGAGAGAGAGAGAGAGGGGGAGAGAGAGAGAGACATCAATGTGAAGCACACACATCAAATGGTTGTCTCTCTCACACACACACACCTCAACAGGGGGCAGGGGTGAACCTGCAACCCAGGTACGTGCCTTTGACTGGGAATCGAACCCATGATCCTTTGGTGCGTGGACCATAGCTCTAACCACTGACACACAATGGCCCGTGCTTCATTGATCACTTGTTTGTTTTTTACTGTTTTGTTTATTTCTGCTCTGATCTTTATTATTTCTTTATTATTCTCACTTTGTGGTGTCTTTTTTGTTGTTTTTTTTTTTTTTTTTGCACTAGTTCCTCTAAGTGTAAAGTTAGATGATGTATTTCAGATTTTTCTTGTTTCTTGAGGTAGGCCTGTAATGTTATGAATTTCCCTCTTAGGACTGCTTATGCTGTGTTCCATAGAGTTAGGATTGTTGTCCTCTCATTTCCATGTGTTTCAAGGTATCATTTGATTATGTCTTTGATCTCATTGTTAACCATTCATTGTTTAGTAACATGTTAATTAGCCTCCAAGACTTTCTGTGTTTTGCAGATTTATCTTTTTCTTTTTATGTTTTTTTTTTCAATCCTATATTATTCATTTTTAGTGTGGTCAAATAAATATAAGATTTAGAGTTTTAACCACAGTTAAGTATACATTACGTATATTGACATGCAATTCTCGCCACTGTGTATCTCCAGATTTTTATTTTATTTTTTTGCTTTTCATTGCTTTTATTTCTCTGTTAATAAATTTATTGGGGCAGGGTGGTTTTAGGTGTGTACAATTAAGTAATAGATCACCTGTATATCGGTTTTTTTCTCAGTGACTTCCAGTTGTATACAGTTATGGTCTGATAAGATTCCTGATATGATTTCATTCTTCTTAAATTTCCTGAGACTGGTTTTTGTGTCCTAACATGTGGTGTATCCTAGAACATGTTGTACGTGCACTTAAAAAGAATGTATATTCTACTGCTTCTGGGTGAAATGCTCTGAAGATACCAATTAAATCCATTTGATCTAGTGTGTTATTTAAGGCTACTCTTTCCTTCTTGATTTTCTGTGTGGAAAAATCCAGCCATTGATGCCAAGGTGGTATTAAAATGCCCTACTATGAGTATATTATTGTTTAACTCTCCATTGATGTACATCAGGACTTGATTTACACATTTAGGTGCTCTTATGTTGAGGAAATACATGTTTGCAAGGGTTATATCCTCTTGTTGGATTGCTCCCTTTATCATTATGTGGTGTCCTTCCTTATTGCTCAATATAGCCTTTGTTTTAAAGTCTATTTTGTCAGCTATAGGTATTACCTCCCCAGCTTTCTTTTCGTTTGTATTTGCATGAAATATCTTTTGCCATCTCCTTGCTTTTTGTCTGTATATCTTTCATTCTGAGGTAGGTCTCTTATTGACTGCATATCTATGGTTCTTCTTTTCTTATCGATTCAGCTATCATGCCTTTTAATTGAAGCAGTTAAGCCACTTACATTTAAAGTGATTATTCATAGATATGTTTTATTCTTTTAACTCTGTTTCCCTTTTATTCCTTCTTGATAGTTCTTATACTAATGTTTGGTGGTAACACACTTCTTTGCTGTTTCTTGTCTGCGAAGCTCTTTATTTCTCCATCCATTTTAAATGACAGCCTTGCTGGGTAAAGTAGTCTTGGTTGAAGGTCCTAGCTTTTCATTACTTAGAATATTTTGTGCCAACCCCTACTGACCTGGTATGTTTCTGCTGAGAAACAAGCTGACAATCTGATGGGAGCTCCCTTGTAGGTAACTGACTGTCTTTATCTTGTTGCTTTTAAGATGTCCTGTCTTTAATCTTTGTTATTTTAATTATGATGTGTCTTGGTGTCCTGTTTGTTTGAGTTCATCTCCTTTGGGACTCTGAACTTCCTGTACGTGTGTCTTTTCCTTCACCAGGTTAGGGAAGTGTTCGGTCATTATTTCTTTTAATAGGCTGTAGTCCCTTAATCTTTCTTTTCTCCTTCTTGTACTCCTGTAATGTGGATGTTATGCTTCATGTTGTCCCAAAAGTCCCCTAAACAGTCCTCATTTTTAAAAATCATGTTTTTCTTTTTTCTGCTTTTGTCTTCTGTGACCTTCTCTTCCAAATCACTAATTTGATTCTCTGCTTCATCCAACTATTTATTTCCTCTAGTGTATTCTTCATTGCAGAGGTTGTACTCTTTATTTCTGACTGGATCTTTTATATGGCTTAAATGTTCTTTTTCATGCCTACTATCAGTTTTCAAGTTCCCACTGATTTCATCCATTCTTCGCCTAACTTCTATTCACATCCTTACAACCATTTTTTTTAAAACACCCTGTATCTGGTATATTGCTTGCCTTCACTTCATTTAGCATTTTTTCTGGATGTGTCTCCTGTTCTTAAATTCGGGGCATGTTTCTTTGCATTTTGGCTGCCTCTGTGTGCTTGTTTCTTTGTATTAGAACCCAAGTCTTGGTAGTGTGACTTTGTGTAGTAGGTGTCCTGTGGATCCCAGTGGCAAGGTTTTCTTGATCACCTGAGTTGAGTGCTCCAGGGATGTCCCATGTATGTTATGTGAACCTTCCTGTGGTGGTTGATTCTTGATGGCTATTGGCCCATGCATGTATTGAGTCGATGCTCAGGCTAGTTGGCTGGGACCAGTGTACCCTGCCTACAGTGCAGTGTATGAGCTGCTGACAGGTGTTGACCAGGTGGAGCGATTTTCATCTCAGCAGGTTCTGGTGCCTGCCTAGATCTCTCTTTGGATATGCAGCTTGTGAGGCTAATTGTATCCTGCTCTGATGTGCTTGGAAGCTGCCACTGGGCTTGTTGGTCCTGGGGCTTCCTGGGAGGGACTCTGGTGCTGAACAATGTCAGATGCTTTATGTGACTGGCCCAGGGCAATCTATTTGCATCTACAAAGCAATTCACAATGTGTGACAGCCTCTATCGAGGCTGAGTGAGCACAGGAGGGTCCAAGCAGGGCACCAAAGCTGGCTTTTACTAGCATTGAGCCTGGGGACAGGTCAGCAAAAGTCCCAGAGCACACCATGCTCTGCCTCCCTGTCTGCCTCCATCTGCTGGGTGCCTGTTAGTCTCAGTGAATGAAAGAGTCTCTGGAAGCATTCAAGTTGCATGAGGTAGGTGCTCAGGGAGTCCCCAGGTAGAGGTGAGTGGTGTACACCAGATTGATGCAGGTTCAAGCTCAGTGTCAGTGTTGGGTCTGAGGCCACTCAGCAAATGTCCCAGGGTATACCAGGTCCAGCTGCCACCTGCTGGGTCCTCACACATCTTTGAGCAGTGTACAGAAGACACAGACCTGGTGTTGTTTGTAGGAGGAGAAGGAATAAGTCAAAAGAGGCTGCTTCCCAGGATTTAAGATGTCTGGGACCTGTAGTCTGAGATCAGCCCTGTGAGCTTAAGGGCTTTGCAGAGGGTCTGTGGATTCTCAAAGGCCAGAGAGCTGCTTCCTGTTGTGGCTGATTCATGGGTCCCCTGGGATGCCACAGGGGAGCGAGAGCATGGCAGGATCATGCAGGTGTGATGCCCTCATCAGGTAGTGAAAAGTAGAGTCCCCTCATGGGTGGCTGATTTCAGCAGATTCATCCCTCGATTTCTATCCTAAGAGAACTGGAGCTCTCTCCAGACTTCCGATCACATGCATGCTCACTGGCTTCCTGAGCAGCACTGTCCCTGCCTTCTTTCCTCAAGGCTGGATGAGCCAGGCTGGCTGGAGTGTAGGGAAGGGAGGATAGAGGTCCATTTGGTGGGTCGAAATGCTGTTAGAATCTTTAAGGCTTAACTTTATTTTTTCTGTGTCTACTCCCACACTACAAGTAAGCAGCCAAAGTGATGCTTAGCTCACTCTCAAGGAAGCACAGTACTGCCTTGTACCAGTGCCACACGTCACCAGCACAGGGAAGGGAGCAACTGGAGGAAGAAGACAGGGCATTCCTCTCCCAGCAGTGTAACACCCTCACAGGCATGATTCTGTCTGGAGAGCTGACCCCTGCTGGAGCGCTTAAGGCTTTTAGGCACAGAGTGAAATGATCTGATTTATATTTTTTAAAGATCACTCTGATTTGTATTTTTATTTTTATTAAAAATTGTTTTACTACTTTAATTTTTTTTCAGTTAGGGATGACATTCAATATTAGTTTCAAGTGTACAAAAGAGTGGTTAGACATTTATATAACATATAAAGTCATCTCCTGATAAGCCTAGCATGGGCTATCTTTGAAAAGGGTATTAATCCTATTCATGAGGGCTCCACCCTCATGACCTAATCAACCTCAAAAGACCCACCTTTTACTTATTTTTAATCAACCTTATTTGTGTGACATTCATTAATAAAATTGCATAGGTCGGGTGTGCAATTCTATAATGCATCATCTGTATATTGTATTGTGTTCACTGCCTTCAAGTCTCCTTCCATCCCCATTTATCCCCCCCCATGCCCTCTTCTCCCTCCCCCACCTGTCACCCACCAACCCTACCTCCTACTCCCCACATGCCACCCCCACCTGCCACCCCACACCCCACACCCTCAGCCCCCACCTGCCATCCCCACCCCTGACCTGCCAGCTCCCATCCCCCACCACTACCCCCCCCACCTCCCACTCTTACCCCCCACCCCTACCCCCACCCGCCACCCCCACATCCCATACCCCACACCACCCACCCACCCACCTCCCATCCCCCACCCCCACCCCCCACTCCCTCTCCCCCACCCTCCACCCCCCTTCCTCCACCCCCCTACCCCCCTTCCCCTGTTTGTGATTTGACATTTGAAATGATATTTGAGATGTGTCTTGAGAGCACGGGTAGGATTTAGACAGATGAAGAAGGTGAGAATGTGCTTCAGGTACAGAGAGTGGACACTCGGCCTGGAGGCAGGAGAGATGAACACTGGAGAGACCAGAGCATATGCCCCTCAGATGCCTGTGAGTGAGGGGTCAGGGCAGGGAAACAGAAGACCCTTCATGGAGGGAAAAGGCAGAAGGATAAGGGGACCAACCACAGAGTGGTCAGAGCAGGGGAGACAGGGGCCCCTCCATGGGAATGCAGGGCAGCGGGGACAGGGGACCACGGGAGGGGCCGATGGACAGGTAGGACAGGGAATGCTGCGAAAGGGGCAGGGCTAGGAAACAAGGGCCCCACCATGGGGGAACAGGGGACTCTCCATGGAGGGGTCTGCTTCCCCTGTTACCTATCTCTACTTCCCTGTCCTCCCTTCCCTGGCCCCTCCATAGATGGTGCCCTAACCCCACTATCCTGCTCAGACTATGTGGGGTTCTTTGTCCTCCCTGCCCTGCTACCTCCATGGAGGATGCCCTCTCCCCCCTGCCCTGCCCTTTATTTAAGGATCTGTGCCAAAATCCTTGCTGTCTCAAAGTAGGGTTCCCTATCCCCCCAGCCTCTCCCCTCCATGTAGGGTTCTGTCTCCTCCCTGCCCTTCTCCCTCAAACTGGGGTTCCCTTTCCCCACTGCTTGCCCCCTCAAAGTGAGGTTCTCTGTCCCCCTGCCCTGCCCCCTCCATGAAGGAAACCTCCTCCTCCCTGCCCCTCCCCCTCAAAGTGAGGTTCTCTGTCCTCCTGCCCTGCCCCCTCCATGAAGGAAACCTTCTCCTCCCTGCCCCTCCCCCTCAAAGTGGGGTTCTCTACACCCCTGCCCTGCCCATCCATAGAGGGTACCTTCCCCTCCCTTCCCCTGCCCCTAAAGTTGAGATCCCTGTCCCCCTGCCCTGCTCCCTCAATGGATAGTTCTGTCTCCTCTCTGCCCTGCTCTCTCAAAGTGAGGTTCCCTTACCTCCTGCCCTCCCCCTGCATGGGGGTTCCCTGTCCAACTGCCCTGCCCCTCCCCATAGAGCAGCGGTTCTCAACCTGTGGGTTGCGACCCCTTTGGTGGTCGAATGACCGTTTCACAGGGGTCACCTAAGACCATCCTGCATATCAGATATTTACATTACGATTCATAACAGTAGCAACGTTACAGTTATGAAGTAGCAACAAAAATAATTTTATGGTTGGATCACAACATGAGGAACTGTATTTAAAGGGCCAGAAGGTTGAGAACCACTGCCATAGAGGGTTCCCGGTCTCCCCTCTCCTCCCTGCCCTGTCCCCCTTAAATTGGGGTTCCCTTTACTCCTGCCCTCCCCACTGCATGGAGGGTTTCCTGTATTCACTATTCCTTCCCTCCATGTGCAGTTCCCTGTCCCCAGCTCGAACTCCTTTCTGAAGGGTTCCCTGTCCACACTGTTATGCCCCCTGCCTGTAGGGTTTCCTGTCCTCTTGCACTGCCCCCTCCCAGGAGGGTTCCCTGTCCCCCTGCCCTGCCCCCTCCATGAAGGTTTCCCTGTCCCCCTGTCCTATCCTCTCCATACAGGGTTCCCTGTCCCCATGCCCTGCCTCCTCCATGAAGGTTTCCCTGTCTCCTGCCCTCCACCCTCCATGGAGGGTCCCCTCTCCTCCCTGCCCTGTCCCCTCCATGGAGGGTCCCGTCTCCTCCCGGCCCTGTCCCCTCCATGGAGGATCCCCTCTCCTCGCTGCCCTGTCCCCTCCATGGAGGGTCCCCACTTTCCCTGCCCTCCCTCCTCCATGGAGAGTCCCCTCTCCACCCTGACCAGCCAATCCATGGAGGGTCCCCTCTCCTCCCGGCCCTGTCCCCTCCATGGAGGGTCCCCTGTCCTCCCTGCCCTGTCCCCTCCATGGAGGGTCCCCTCTCCTCCCTTCCCTGTCCCCTCCATGGAGGGTCCCCTTTCCTCCCTGCCCAGTCCCCTCCATGGAGGGTCCCCACTTTCCCTGCCCTCCCTCCTCCATGGAGAGTCCCCTCTCCTCCCTGACCAGCCAATCCATGGAGGGTCCCGTGTTCCCCCTCCCCACCGCCCTGCCCATCAATGGAGAGTTCCCTGTTCCCCATACCCCTTCACTTCCCCCTCCATATAGAGTACTCATTCCCACTATCCTTCCCTTCCATGGAGGGTCCTAACCTCCCTGCCCTGTAACCTCCATGGAGGGTCCCTCCTCTTTACCTGTAACCTCCATGGAGGGTCTCCTCTACTCTTTGTACTCTCCCCTCCATGGAGGGTCACCTCTCATCCCTGTCATCTCGCCTCCATGGAGGGTCCCTTCTCCTCCCTGTCATTTCCCCTCCATGGAGGGTCCCTTCTCCTCCCTGTCATCTCCCCTCCATGGAGGGTCCCTTCTCCTCCCTGCCCTACCCCTCCATGGAGGGTCCCCTGCCCCACCTGTCCTGTAGTCTCAATGGAGTGTTCCCTGCCTCACTGCCCTGTCTCCTCCATGGAGGGTCCCCACTTCCCCTGCCCTCCCTTCTTCATGGAGCGTCCCCTCTCCTCCCTGCCCAGCCCATTCTTGGAAGGTTCCCTGTTTCCCTTCCCCACTGCCCTGCCCCCTCCATGGAGGGTCCCCTCTCCTCCTCTTCCTTCCCATTCCATGGAGGGTCCCTTGTCCTTCCTGCCCAGCCGCTTCTATTGAGGGTCCCCTCTTCTTCCTTCCCTGTCCCCTCCATGGAGGGTCCTCATCCCTCTACAGTCCCCCCTCCATGGAAGGTCCTCTCTCCTCCTTGACCTGTGCTCTCCATGGAGGGTCCCCTCTCCTCCCTGACCCGTGTCCTCCATGGAGGGTTCCCACTCCTCCTTACCTGTCCCCTCCATGGAGGATTCCCATCACCCTATGGTCCCCCCTTCATGGATGGTTCCTTCTCCTCCCTGACCCATCCCTTCTATGGAGGCTCCCCTCTCATCCCTGCCTGTCCCCCTCCATGGAGGGTCCCCTCTCCTCCCAGCCTTGTCCCCTCCATGGAGGGTCCCCTCTCCTCCCAGCCTTGTCCCCTCCATGGAGGGTCCCCTCTCCTCCCAGCCTTGTCCCCTCCATGGAGGCTACCCTCTCGTCCCTGCCTGCCCCCCCCTCCATGGAAGGTTCCCTGCCTCCACTGCCCTGCACCCTCCATGGAGGTTCCCCTCTCCTCCCAGCCTTGTCCCCTCCATGGAGGGTCCCCTTTCATCCCTCCCCTGTACCCTCCATGGAGGTTCCCCTCTCCTCCCAGCCTTGTCCCCTCCATGGAGGGTCCCCTCTCCTCCCAGCCCTCTCCCCTTCATGGAGGGTCCCCTCTCCTCCCATCCTTGTCCCTTCCATGGAGGGTCCCCTCTCCTCCCTTCCCTGTCCCCTCCATGGAGGGTCCCCTCTCCTTCCAGCCTTGTCCCCTCCATGGAGGGTCCCCTCTCCTCCCAGCCTTGTCCCCTCCATGGAGGGTCCCCTCTCCTCCCTGCCCTGTACCCTCCATGGAGGGTCCCCTCTCCTCCCAGCCTTGTCCCCTCCATGGAGGGTTCCCATCCCCCTACGGTCCCCCCTCCATGGAGGGTCCCTTCTCCTCCCTGACCCAACCCTTCCATGGAGGGTCCCCTTTCATCCCAGCCTCATCCCCTCCATGGAGGATCCCCTCTCCTCCCTGCCCTGTCCCCTCCATGGAGGGTCCCCTCTCCTCCCAGCCTTGTCCCCTCCATGGAGGGTCCCCTCTCTTCCCAGCCTTGTCCCCTCCATGGAGGGTCCCCTCTCCTCCCTGCCTGTCCCCTCCATGGAGGGTTCCCTGCCCCCACTGCCCTGCACCCTCCATGGAAGGTCCCTTCTCCTCCCTGCCCGGCCCCTCCATGGAGGGTTCACTGCCTCCCCTACCCTGCCCTCTCCATGAAGGACCCCTTCCCCCTGCCCTGCCCCCTCCATGCAGGGTCTTCTGTTTCCCTGCCCTGTCCCATCACTCACAAGCTCTGAAAGGCATGTGCGCTGGTCCCCAGTGTTCATCTGTCCTGCCTCCAGGCCGTGTCCACTGTCTGTACCTGAAGCACATCTCACCATCGTCATCTGCCCAAATCCTCCCGGGCTCTCAGGACACATGTCAAATATCATTTCAAATGTCAAATCACCGAGTGATCTCTAAAAAATATAAATCAGATCCCCCTATTCTGGTGCCTAAAAGCCTTCATGCTGTGACAGCATTTTCAATCCACCCTAGGGTCCCCTATGTGCCCCCTCCACCATCTGCTGTTCCCATCCAGCCTGGCTGTCCTTGCCCTGGGCACTGCCTCTCCTTTTCGGGAGGCTTTCACAGCTCTCCATGGGGCCAGCTCTGTCTCAAAAGCCACTACTCAGTTTAAATATTTTGGGGAGCCCTTCCCTGAGCCTGCTGGGGAGTCACCCTGCTGGGGAGCCCCCACCCAGCCCTAGGAGGTACAGCAGGCAATAGGTCACAGTACTGACAGAGGTCAGAATGGTAAGACAGGTCATAGAGGTAACCTAGCAACCCTGCCAGGTCAGCCATGTGGGCCAACCTCTCAAATTTTCTTGTGTTGTTTAAAATCAGTGAATAAACATTTATTGACACCAACACAACCCAGGCCCTCTACAGAAAGCACAGGAGGCGTGGCTCTCCCCGAGGTCCTGACCCTCCATAACCAGGTGTTCTTGACAGTGAAAACTGGGTGGGAGGGCGGGGCAGAGAAGCCAGGGAGGGACTCCACTTGAGTTGCTGGCTTTGAGGCTGGAGGAAGGGATCAAAGGCCAACATTTTTGGGAGCGCCCAGGAAGCTGGGAGTGGCTTTGGCAGGGACACAGAAGGGAACTGTCCCATAAGGAATGGATTCTGCCACCTCCCCATGAGCAGGCCCCCCCAAGGCCTCCTGGGAGGAGGGCAACCCAATGAACCTCCTCGGGTTTCTGACCCACAGCACCTGGGATCCCACACTTTGTCCTGTGAACCACTGTGTTTAAGGTCATTGGTCAGGGCACCAACAGAAATCCTTTGTGTCCCTGTGGTTCCCTAGTCATAATAAGCTAAGTCTGTTTTCTTTGTGGCTCTTCCTATCTCCTGAAATAAAGTGTTGCCTTGGTTCTTGTTCACCTGTCTGTCCCTCAGCCCCTCTCAGCACCTGAAAGGTGACCTGTGAAGTCCCTGCCCCCGAGACCCAGGTAGACAGCACACACTTGATGAATGAATTCCTGAGCAAAGAGCTCTTTTCTGATTTCATATTTGTAATAAACCTGATTCATTAACATGTACATACATATGATATCTTAATCCACTTTACGACATCCCACATAGATTCATGAATTTTTAAAATATCTTAAATTTTTTTTGTCAAAACCCGTGTCTCAATTTCTTGTTCAGAAATGCAGTAGCTGCTTTGTGACCTGCCTCAGGGAGGAGAGGGTTCTGACTGCAGACCAGTTCACGCCAGGATGTTGCTCCTGTCCCTAGTCCTTCACAGGCCAGCCCTTTGGCCTCTGGTGGCCAGTTGACCCATGATGCGCCTTCACACCTCATCTCCTGTTCACCAGCCTGGTGTTGCTTCCTGCGTTGGGTACACGGTGCAATACACAGATCCAGTAACATAGAACCCCACACCTGAAACCTATATGTTCATGTTGACCAATGTCACCCGAATGTATTTAATAAATAAAAATATTTTTTAAAACACACACATTAGTTATTTTGCAGATTGAAACTGGTTCAGGGAGATGAAGTGACTGGTCTGAGGTTCCCCAATATTCCCACTGCCCATGATTCTGAATGCCCAGCACTTTCTTGTCTTTCTCCCATTAGACTTCAGTGGTCCTGCCTTTTAAAAATGCAAAGAAGCTAAAAAAAAACAAAAACAAAAAAAACAGCAGGAAGCTTCAAACCTCCTTTTGAAAGCAAACTTTAAGTCAGCAGAGTGGAACATCTTCTCTATCAATGTCTCTTTGCTTTTTGTTCATTCATTTGCCAAATGTTTATTTTACAGACCTATCTAGAACCAACCTTTTCAGTACTGGATCTCCCTCCCAGTAGGTGCCTAGGCCTGTGCTAGGAACAAAGAGTCCCCAGTGCTGAGTGGGAATTCAGCAATCACTTTTGAGTATAATGGCTTGGGTCAATTTCTGGGTCCTCTATTCTGTTCCATTGGTCTATATGTCTGTTCTTGTGCCAGTACCAGGCAGTTTTGAGAACTGTGGCTTGGTAATATAGTTTGATGTCTGGTATTGTGATCCCTCCAACTTTGTTATTCTTTCTCAGGATAGCTGTGGTTATTAGGGGTCTTATTTTATTCTAGATGAATTTTTGGAGAGTTTGTTCTAGATCTTTGAAATATGCCATTGGTATTTTAATAGGTATTGCATTGAATCTATAGATTGCTTTAGGTAGTATGGATATTTTAATGATGGTGATTCTACCAATTCATGAACATAGTATGTTCTACCATTTGTTTATGTCTTCCTCTATCTCTTTTTTCAATGTCCTGTAATTTTCCGAGTATAGGTCTTTTACGTCCCTGGTTAAGTTTATTCCTAGGTATCTTATTTTTTTTGGTGCAATGGTAAATGGGATTGTTTTTTTTTTCATTTCCCTTTCTGTGAGTTCATTATTGGTGTATAAAAAGGCCATAGAATTCTGGGTGTTAATTTTGTATCCTGCTACATTACCAAATTCATTGATTAGGTCTAGTAGTTTTTTGGTGGAGTTTTTGGGCTTTTCTATGTATAATATCATGTCGTCTGCAAATAAGGACAGTTTTACTTCTTCTTTCCCAATTTGGATGCCTTTCATTTTTTCTTCTTGTCTGATCACTATGGCTAGTACTTCTAGTACTGTGTCGAACAGGAGTAGTGAAAGTGGGCATCCTTGTGTTGTTCCTGTTCTTAGGGGAAATGGATTTAGTTTTTGCCCACTGAGTATGATATTGGCTGTAGGTTTGTCATATAGGGTTTTTATTATGTTGAGGTATGATCCCTCTATTCCCACTTTGCTGAGAGTTTTTATCAAGAAAGGGTGTTGGATTTTGTCAAATGCTTTTTCTGCATCGATTGATATTATTATGTGATTTTTGTCTTTCAGTTTGTTTATGTGATGTATCACATTTATTGATTTTCGGATGTTGAATCATCCTTGCCTTCCTGGCATAAATCCCACTTGGTCAATGGTGTATGATCTTTCTAATGTATTGCTCAACCCGATTTGCTAGGATTTCATTGAGGATATTAGCATCTATGTTCATCAAGGGTATTGGCCTGTAGTTCTCTTTATTTGTGGTATCTTTGTCTGGTTTTGGGATTAGGGGAATGCTGGCTTCATAGAAAGATCCTGGAAATGTGTGTTGCTCTTGAATTTTTTGGAATAGTCTGAGGAGGATAGGTTTTAGTTCTTTGAATGCTTGGTAGAACTCCCCTGAAAGCCACCCGGACCAGGGCTTTTGTTTGCTGGAAGATTTTTTGATCGCTGTTTCAATTTCTTCGGTAGTTATCGACCTATTCAGGTTTTTTGACTCTTCTTGGTTGAGTTTTGGGAGCTTGTATTTTTCTAAGAAGATGTCCATTTCATCTAGGTTGTCCATAGAATTTTGTTAGAATAGAGTTGTTCATAGCATTTTTTCATAATTGTTTGTATTTCTGTGGGATGGGTTGTTATTTCACCTCTGTCCTTTCTGATTTTGTTTATTTGGGTCCTCTCTCTGCTTCTTGGTGAGCCTGGCTAGAGGTTCATCAATCTTGTTTATCCTTTCAAATAACCAGCTCCTGGTTTGTTGATCTTTTGTATTGTTTTTTTTAGTCTCTATGTCGTTTATCTCCACTCTGATCTTTATTATTTCCTTCCTACTCCTTACATTGGGCTTTTCTTGTTGCTCTTTCTAACTCTTTGAGTTGTAGGGTTAGATAATTTATTACCATTGTTTCTTGTTTTTTGAGGCAGGCTTGTAGAGCTATGAACTTCCCTCTCAAGACTGCTTTCACTGTGTCCCATAGATTTTGGATTGTTGTGTTTTCATTGTCGTTTGTTGCCATGATGCTTTTTATTTCTTCTTTGATCTCTCTGGTAACCCAGTCATAGTTTAATAGCATGCTATTTAGCCTCCAGGTGTTTGGGTTTTTTTTATTGTTTTTATTGTAGTTGATTTCTAATTTTATGCCATTGTGATTTGAGATGATGTTTGATATGATTTCTATCTTCTTGAATTTGAAGAGACTTTCCAGTGACCCAATATATGGTCTATCTTTCAAATGACCCATGTGAACTTGAGAAGAATGTATATTCTGTGGCTTTGGGGTGAAATGTTCTGAAGATGTCAATTAATTCCATCTGACCTAGTGCATCATTTAGGACTGATGTTTCTTTGCTGATTTTTTTTGTTTAGAGGATTTGTCCAATGGTGATAGTGGGGTATTAAAGTCCCCTACTATGACTGTATTGCTATCACTCTCTTCCTTGATATCCTCCAGAAGTTTTTTTTATGTATTTGGGTTATCCTGTATTGGGTGCGTATATGTTTACCAGAGTTATATTTTCTTGTTATATTGCTCCCTTTAGTATTATGAAGTGGCCTTCCTTATCCCTTGTTATGTCCTTCCCTTTGAGATCTAATTTGTCATATATAAGTATTGCTACCCCAGCTTTTTTTTCATTTCCATTCGCCTGAAAAATATTTTCCCATCCCTGCACCATCAGTCTGTGTGAGTCCTTTTTTCTGAGGTGGGTTTCCTGTAGACAGCAGATATATGGGTCATGTTTTCTTATCCACTCAGCTACCCTATGTCTTTAGATTGGGGCATTTAATCCATTAACATTTAAAGTTATTATTTATAGGTATTTGTTTGTTGCCATTTTCATTCTTTACGCCTGTGTTCCTTCTTCATTTCCTATTTCTTCTTTTTATAGCAAACCCTTTAGCATTTTCGGGCGTTGCTGGTTTGGTGGTAATAAACTCCCATAGTTCTTTTTTGTCTGTGAAGCTCCTGATTTCACCCTCAATTTTGATTGATAGCCTTGCTGGGTATAGTATTCTCGGATTCCGACCCTTCCTTTGCATGACTTTGTATATTTCACTCCATTCCCTTCTTCCCTGATGTGTTTCTGTTGAGAAATCAGTCACTAGTCTGATGGGGGATTCTTTGTAGATCACTTTCTGTCTCTGGCCACTTTTAAGATTCATACTTTGTCGTTGGTGTTTGCCAATAAAATTATAATGTGCCTTGGTGTCGGTCTTTTGGGGTTCATTTTGTTTGGGACCTGTGAGCTTCTTGGATTTGTGTGTTTGGGACCTGTGAGCTTCTTGGATTTGTGTGTTTTCTTTCCTATATCAGGAAAGTTTTCTGTCATTATTTCTTCAAACATGTTTCTATTCCTTGCTCAGTTTCCTCTCCTTCTGGCACCTCTATTATGTGGATGTTGTTTCATTTCATGTTGTCCCAAAGTTTCCTTAGGCTCTCCTCCTGTTTTTTAAGTTTTCTTTTTTCCTAGATGTTGCTGTGCTTGGGTATTTTTTCCTACCTTGTCTTCTAGGTCACTGATGGCAGTCCTCTGCTTCTTCTAGTCTACTGTTGATGCTTTCTATTGAGTTCTTTATAGCAGCGATGTCATTTTTCATTTCTTCTTGGTTCTTCTTCATTTCCTCTTGGTTCTTACACATATTGTTGAATTTGTCTTCCATTCTTTTCAGCCACCTTATGACCATTTCTCTGCATTCTTTCTCTGACATATTGCTTACCTCCTTTTTGTTTACTTCCTTTTCTGGTGATTCCTCCTTTTCTTTCGTTTGTGGGCTATTTCTTTGTCTCCCCATGATCTCTCTTCTCCGGGTGTCTGGTTATGTAGCTCTTTCTCTCCGTCCAGCTCTGCACACAATTCTCCAAACATCTCTTCTGCACATCCTTTTTCCCCTGGCACTAAGCAGCCGGCGCACTGGTAAAATCCGAGGCTGCCTTTTTGCGCCCAATCCAGCTATGGGATAATTTTTAGAGCTCCCTTCTGCCAGCAGCCCTGTGGATCCCCTTCCACACTTACGGATCACCTGGCCCCAAAGGCCGCGGGCTTTGTGGGGCGCAGACTTCCCCGACATGGATTCCTCTCTCCAACCTGGATTGCAGTCCTCACCTTTCCCTATGGGGATAAAATACAACAAAACAAACAGCTAAACCAAAAATCACAAATGAAAAACACTCAGAAAAAGAGGGAGCAGAATCTGTAGGGGCAGAGCTCAAATACAGAAAATAAAGTTAAGGAATTGGATGAATAGGGGAAGGACCATGGTGTAGTATAGAGAATGGAGAACAAGAATGAGTGGATAAGAAGAAAAAAAGTTTTAATTATTTATTTTTTTAAAAGAAGAATAGAGAAGAGAGCAGATAGGCCTGAATTAGGGAAGTGAAACTAATTAAAAAATTAGGAGAAGAAAAGAGAGGAGAGAGAGAGAAAAAATGAATAGCAAAAAAAAAAAAAAAGAGAAGGGGAAATGGAGTAGGAGTAGGGAAGAGGAAATTAGATATATGAATAAGCCAAGAGAGACTACAGTAATAATAACACATCAATAAAGCAGATAAAGAAGACCAATTTTTAAAAAGAGATCAAAAGAATGAGAGAGAAAAACTAAAGCAGGAAAGAAGAAGAAAAACAGGATACAAAGGGAGAATCAGGAAGAAAAAGGTGAAAAAAAGAACAATAAATTAAATAACAATTAAAAATAAAATAACTAATACTAAAATTTTTTTAATTTAAAAGAAAATATAATAAGTGTTATTTGCTTCAGCCATATTTTAATACCCCAAAGGGGGCTAGTTTAGGACCCCACTCTTCTGTTCTAGCTGCCAATTCTGGGCTTCCTGTTAGCTAGTTATGTGCTGACCACTGTCAGGCACTGTCTTTGTGTTGAAGCTCCTAACAATCCACTGCTCTTATGTTTGTGTCTGTCTCCACAGCCATGGCTGCAAGAAGGTGGGACCAATCAGCCCACTTTGCCAGTCTGCCAGCTCTCAGTCTTAATCACTTGGTTTTGTTGATTTTTAGAGATAGAGGGGAATGGAGAGGGAGAGAGAGATAGAAACATTGATGAGAGAGGAACATCATTGATCAGCTACCTCCCACACACATCCTCACTGGGAATTGAGCCCACAACCTGGGCACATGCCCTGACTGGGAATCAAACTGGAGACTTCTTGGTTCCTGGGTCCATGCTCAACTGCTGAGCCACACCAGTTGGGCCAATCTTTCATTTTTCAAATACTCTCAACATCATTTTTACAAAAGACAGACCAGCCTGACCCCAATTAAGTAAAGAAGCACATATTGCAGAATAAGCAAGTTTGCCTCAAACAAGATCCTTAATGACTTCTATCGACCACCCTCCATGTCTCCATTGTGCTGCTGAGTTGCGAGAAGTCAGTATTTGAGACTCCTCAGGTCGTCAGTGTACAATCAATAGCATTTATTAAACAGGAAGCTATTACCCTTCATGTCTGTATGGGCAGTGGAGGTGAGGAGACAACAGGCAATGGCTCTTTGCTATCAGGGAGGGTGTCCACTCTCCCATCCTCCTTCAGTCCCTTGTATCCCTACTGTGCATGGGATGGCAGCAGTGCCAAGGACACCAGCCAGCTTCCTGATTAGTTGCCAGCAGAATCACCCCTGTCTGAAAAGAAGGCCACCTGCAATCCAGAGCATCCACATTCTTCTGGGAACACATGGCCCCCTGCCCATCGCTTAACAAGGTCCTTCAAACAAAGCCACTTCAGCTGCACACTCTTACAAGCTGTCTGTTAAGATACACAGTGGGGAAAAAATGGTAGCCCTGCCACTTTCCAATTATACAGTTAAGGATTCAAACTGGAAATTAGGTTGATAACTTCCAGCACTTTTGTCTCACAAATCAATGGACTTGCTGTTTTCCATGCATTTGTTCAGCATCAGCACCAACTAATCATTGAAGATCTTTTTTAATCTCCAAGAAACATGGTGCTGAAATATATCTATTGTTAGTTAATTTTCTTGACTCTTATGATTCATCCTGGAACAATTGAGTGCCATGTACACTGATGGGGCAAAAGCAATGGCAGTACCTCAACCAGATCAAAGAGTGGCACCAAACTGCATTAGTAGGAATTGTATTCACTATCACACACTCGTCATGAAAAGGGCCCGTTTCAGTTAAGAATATTCTGAACAGCCCTGGGTGGGTGGCTCGGTTTGTTGGAGCATTGTCCATACACTGAACGGTGGTGGGATTGGTTCCCGGTCAGGGCACACACCTAGGTTTCAGGTGAAATCCCTGGTCAGGGCATGTGCAGGAGGCGGCCAATTGACGTTTCTCTCTCAAATCAATGTTTCTCTCTTTCTCTTTCTCTCTCTCTCTTCCCCTTCCTCCCTCTCTAAAATCAATAAACATTTCCTCGGGTGAGGATGTTTTCTCAATCACAAAAAAAGAATATTCTGAATAAAGCAGTAGCCATTGTTTGTTATTAAATCTTGACTCTTGAAAATTCATATATTTATAACATATAATGAAATTGAATGTTACAAACATTACACATTTGTATTTTAAAGTAAATGGGGGGAAAGTAGATAAGATCACATTTTTGCAAAATTTCGCAAAAGAAGAAATTCATGACGTGGAAGTCACTGTACTAAATTAAATAAAGCGTAGCCCAGAAAAGAAAGAGTCAGAAAATAGGAAAGGGAAATGCATGCACATAGAGTCTGCTGGCAACTTGATCTTGGACTTCCAGCCTCCAGAACCATGGGAAGTAAGTCTCTGTTTAAGAAGTAATGTTGTTCTTCTGGTCAAGAGGACAGAGCAAGAAAGCACTCTGTTCACCACTTCCTGTGATTCCAGCAAAATTACAAATAAATGACCAAACAGTAGTTCTTGGAAACCACCTGAAGACTAGCTGAAGAGCACTTCTATAACATGATCTAAAGCAGAAGCCACGTTGAGACTGGAAAGAGGGGCAAAGATGAACAACAGCTGGTTCCCCACACCCCTGTGGCAGGTAAGAATTCGGAGGGATATCCCAGCAGTGAATGTCCCCACTGAGGAGCGAGGGGTTTCAGCCCCAAATCAAACTCCCAGCCGACAGCACCAGTGTCAGGAAAAAGAGTTCCCACAGTGGATGGTTGTGAAAATCAGTAGGAACTCAGTCCCGGTGAGATGGAGGGCTGCTATAGGCCCAGGCATCCTCCTAAAGAGCTTGAGCACAGACACACCTGCTCACCAAAACCCGTCCAAATTCCAGGAAAGGGTCAGGAGTTTGAAAGGCACCAGGCACATGTGGGAGGGACTGAATTGTCCGGCTTCAGGGCGAGGTTCAGTGGAGCTGCTTTCTGCTAGAATAAAGTGATGGCAGGACCCATAGTTCCTTTGTGAGCCCTCTCCCTCACCTCCCACATATACACAGCCTGCAGTTAAAGGCTGGTGCCAAATGTGAGTCTCCATTAACCTGCCCCACACCGGTGGTTCTCTTGCCCCACCCAATTCATAGGCCTGCCAGAATCTCTTTCAGAAGTTAACCCACACAAGCGACCAACTTGGGTCCACACTATGCAGTTTTCTAAAATCTATCACAGGTTCCTAAATCCCAAACAAGCAACAGCAGACCTCGGCAGGCCCTGTACCTTTTGCTAAGCAGCCCTAGTGGTAGCCAGCCTCAGTTCACAGCACAACCACTCCCGGGTGCCACTAAACCCAGCACAGGCAACAACCAACCACAGATCACGTTGTAGTCCAACCATGTGGCCCCAGGCCAAACACAAATAGGGGCTGACCTGAACCTGCACCAGAACCCCTCTCAAAAGGCTCTAGTATCAATATGCCTGGTGGCTGTCTTCAGACCACACCGAAGCACCACCCACGTAGCGCCAAAAAGGAAACACCAAAAGGTGAACATGGCCGGCACCGGCCATGCTCAAATGAATCCCACTCAAATTCCACACAACTGCTGTCCACTGTAGTGATGACAAGTCTTCAAAAGCAGTAACCCTGAGTGTCAGTTCCACCAACACATGTGCCAACAGCAATCGGGGCTCAACTACCACAGGAGAGCACACAAAATCCACTGGTGGGACACCCTTGGAGATTCGCTTAGGAAATCAGGGAGACTGTGCCACTAGGACTCACAGGACACCTACTACATAAGGCTGCTCTGCCCAGCCCGGAACACATAGCAGATCTACCCAATATATAGAAAGAGACACAGGGTGGCAACCAAAATGAAGAGTAAAAGAAATATGTCCCAAATGAAAGAAAAGGACAAAACTCCAGAAAGAGAACTCAACAATGGGGACAAGCAATCTACCAGATGCAGATTTCAAACACCGCTCATAAGGATGATCAGCAAACTTAGGGGAAGAACAGATGATCTCAGTGAGAACTTTAACAAAGAGATAGGAAATGTAAAAAAGGAGACAGAAAACATGAATGAGAACCAGTCAGAAATAAAGGGTACAATGACTGAAATGAAGAATACATAGGAATCAATCAACAACAGATTAGATGAAACCCGAGGACTGAATCAATGATATGGAAGTCAAAATAACAGAACACACACAAAGAGAAAAGAAAAAAGAACTCCCCCCGCCTCGCCAAAACCTGTTTGGCTCAGTGGATAGAGCTTTTGCCTGTGGACTGAAAGGTCCCAGGTTCGATTGCGGTCAAGGGCATGTACCTGGGTTGCTGGCGCATCCCCAGTAGGAGATGTGCAGGAGGCAGCTGATCGATGTTTCTGGCTCTCTATCTCTCTCCCTTCCTCTCAGTAAAAAATCAATAAAATATATTTTTTTTAAAAAAAAAAAAAAGAACTCCCCCCTAAAATGTGGGTGGTTTCAGGGACCTCTGGGGCAACATCAAGAGTAACAACATTCACACCACAAGGGTAAAAGAAGGAGAAGAGAGTCAACGGATTACACACCTACTTGCAGAAATAATGATGGAAAACTTCCCTAACCTGGTGAAAGAAATAGACATACAAGTCCAGGAAGTGCAGAGTCCCCCCCCAAAAAAATGAACCAAATGAGGCCCATGCCAAGACACATCATATAATTAGCATGCCAAATGTTAGACAGAGAATCTGAAAAGCGCACTAAAAGAAAAACAGATAGTAATGTAAACCAGAGCTCCCATAAGACCATTAGCTGATTTCTCAACAGAAACTTTGCAGGCCAAAAGGGATTGACACAAATATTCAAAGTGACAAATATCAAGGACCAACAATCAAGATTACCAAGCAAGGCTATCATTTAGAATCAAAGGAAAGATAGAGATCTTCCTAGATAAGAAAAAACTGAAAGAGTTCATCACCACGAAACCAATATTATGAGAAATGATAAAGGGACTTCTTTAATAAGATGAAGAAGAAAAAAGAGGTAAAATATAAATAATAAAATGGTAATAACTATATACCTATCAATAACCCTAACTCATAAATACAGAGAACAAACTGATGGCTGCCTGATGGGAGGGGGGTTGCATGGAGTGGATGAAAAAGCCGAATGGATTAAAAAGCACAAATTGACATTTATGAAACAGTCGTAGGGGTGTAAAGTACAGCTTAGGGAATACAGTCAATAATATTGTAATAACTATATATACTGTCAGATGGGTGCAGCACTTCCCAGAAGGATCACTTTGTGAGTGATAGAAATGTCTAACCACTATGTAACTCATCTGAAAGTAATATAATATTGAATATGAACTGTAATTGAGAAATTTTTAATTTAAGTTAGAAACGAAGAAAATAAATAAATATTTTTGTTTAAACCACTCTGTCGTATTCAGTGTAGCAGCCTGAGCAGATAAAGACATAGAGAATACATAGGATGGGACAGTATACATATTTTTGGGGTTGTAGGGGTAGAGACAAGAGAAGATGAGGAGATGCAACATTAAAAAGATGATACATTTTCTAGAGATGATGAAGAATATGTATTGTCAGTTGATGAAGCAAAAGAGGTCAGGAGGAGGATAGAGAATATTTTAACCTGAACCCAGCTACACTTCTTAAAACAGTAGAACTCAAAAGACACTCTCAAAATCAGTGAGCAAGTAAGATGATCACCTACAAAGTAAGGATTATTAAAATGATGGCATGATTTTCAAAGCCAATTACAAAAAGCATATTAGATGCTTTAGGTGATCATCTTACTTGCTCACTGATTTTAATCCTCAGGTGAGGATTAAAAAATAAAACTATAAATAAATAAATAAAACAATAAATAAATAAATAAATAAAATATTCAAATGAAATATTTGAACACCCACATTCATTGCTACATTTTTTTTTTTTGCAATAGCCAAGAGAAACCCCAATGTCCATCAGCAGATGAAAAGGTAAAGAAATGTGGTCTGTACAAACCAAGAGCTTTGAAAACAAGGAAAGTGAGTCACCGGAGGATGAGCCTTTAGGACATTACGTTAAGTAAAATAAGCAAGTCACAAAAGAACAAATACTGCTGTGATTCTACTCACGTTAAGTATTTAAAGTAGTCAAAGTCAAAGGTAGAACATAGAAAGGTGGTTGTCAAGGTCTGGGGAAGAAGGTAGGAGAATTGGTGTCTAATCTGTATAGAGATCCAAGGTTGAAAAATGACAATTGTCTAGAAATCTGTGACACAGCAATGCAAATGTAGTTGACACCACTGAAGTGTACATGTAAAAATGGTAAAGATGGTTTAAAAAAAAAAAGAATCATAAGCATACATTTCCATAACATAGATTGTGAACAGATTTGTAGATATAACACCAAACACCAAAGCAACACAAGAAAATAAATAAATAAATTGGGCTTCATTAGAAGTTAAGACTTTTTTCCTTCCAAAGACACTCTCAAGAAAGTAAAGGACAGCCCACAAAATGGGAGAATTTAGTGGAAACCATATCTCTGGGAAGACTCTTACCTAGAATATATAAAGAACTCTTACAGCTCAATAATAAAAGCCAAACCAACTAAACGTTGGCAAACGATGAGGGCACATTGTTCCATAGAAGATGTACACTTGGCCAGAAGCAGAGGAAAGATGCTCAGCATCAGGGAAACGCAATCTCCATGCACAATGAGATGCAGCTCCGAGTCACGAGGGTGGTGACAGGTCGGTCCTATGTGACTGGGATTTCCCCAGGATGCCAGGGCTTCCTCCAGGGGATTGATTCCACGCGGAGAAGGAGGAAGTCTCTGCAGCCAAACCTGCCTGGTGCCTCCCAGGCTGTCCCAGTTCCTGGTGTGGGACCTGCACTCAGTACCCTGACCTTCCCAGGTGCACTTTCCTCACAGAAAAACGGGAAAAGAACTCACTCCCAGGCTCTCTAAGGGAGGAGGTAATATTACAATATTACTCCCCCTTCCACCCATTTGCAGCCCCACCAGAACCTACAAGGAAGAGAAGCAGCAGAGAGCACTGAGCACACAGGGAGCACCTTCTCCATATGAGCATCGTGATTTCCCCTGAGGAGTGATGGGAGGGCATTGCCTTTTCCACAGATTCTACTTCAGTCACTAAGAGCGCAGTCCTGCTTCCTGCCTTATGCACTGCCCTCCAGGGTGTCATGTCAAGTTTATTTTCCATTCATTTATTACAAACCCAGTTCATTTTATTTATGTCTGCAGAACTGCCTGTAATAAGTTTGTAATAAAGAAGGTTGGCTGCAGGGAAATATGAAACACTTCTTCCCTTTTCTCCCCATTGCACCTACCGTAGTATTTTCCAAACGCTAATGTGCAAATCTCTCCAGGATTCCACGTACCCCATGGACTTGGCCTTGCCCACGATTCAAGCAGCAATAGGCCTCCAGTCGGCCCCACTGTGCAGGTTCCAGGGAGATTTCGGGGTTCCCAGGGCTCCGAGGTGGGGGCAGCCCAGGCTCTGCGTCCCCCTGGGAACTGTTCATCCAAACAATGACTCAAAGGCAGAAACAGCAGGCAAGTGAGGACAGGCGCAGAGACACCTGGGGCCAGGTGAGAACCTAATGACAGTGACAGGTCACACAGGGGTGGAGCAAGTGTGTTCCCTTCAAACACAACTCAGTGCTCCTGACACCTTGGAGGAGGGGGAGAGGTTATCCTGTTTCACCACCAAGACCCTGAAAGCAGAGAATTTGCAGGACTAATTCACACCAGCGACTCAGGGTCGAGGCTCTGGCCGTCACCCACACATTTGCATCCAGGGCCTGCCACCCATGCAGGGACACATCGGGACTCATGGGGAGGTTGCTCACCCGGGAGGGGAGGCGGCTTCTGGACCAGCCCCACAACACACACAGTCTGGCACAACCTCCAAGCCCGTTTCTCTGTTTGAGACCCAGCTGGACAGGGAGGGGGCAGCGGCCGGGGAAAGATGGGCCCAGGTGAGAAGTCTCCTCCACAAAGTGCCCAGGAGGCTGGGAGAGTGGGTGCTGCCCGCCACACGGGACAAGGGAAGGCAGCAGAGGACCTGAGGGCTGACCTGCGATTTTGTGGGAGGGGGTTAGGGCCCTGACATGAGTCCATTCTCGCCCGAGCTCTTTGTGGGGGCAGCAGAGGGCCAGGCCTCCTTTCACTGCACAGCTTCAGCCCCATCCCATCGCTGCTGCCGGACTACCGCCCGGGGCCACAGCTTTGCATGCTGGGTGGGCTGGGGCCTTGCCTGGGAGCCTCAGCCGTCCCAGCCAACCTGAGCACAGGGCAGGAATCAGACTTGAACTTGGGGAAGAGGCAATGGCCAGGAGGCAGGGGTGTGGGCCAGGGCGTGGCCACACGGAGCAGAGCTGGGACAGGCAGTTCTGCAGACAGAGGTCTCTTCCTGGCTCAGCTCCGTCCCTCACTGCTGGTTCATCTCACTCTTACATCCGGGCTGGGTCCCTGCTTTGTCTGTGGGGTCGGTAGCAGTGCCCACAGCCGGTGACGGGGCCCCTCCCTCAGCCTGGATCTCAGCTGCCACCAGCCCTGGGGCCACACGCACCTGGGCCCCTGCCGCCCCTGCTGGTCGAGCTTGTGAAAGGGCCCCACAGGTTGTGATTAGTTTCTGTTTCCCACGCGGATGTAAATCTGCATCAGCATCTATCACACAAGAGTCCAGCCCTGGTTGGGAGGGAAGGGACAGCAGTCGTGGGCGTCCTTGAATCCCCGTTGTCCCTGAGCCCCGTCCCCCAGCCACAGCAGAGGGGTCCTCCTCCCCCAGCTGGACAGGATCGTCCCACACAGAAATCCCCCAAGGAACTTGGTATCCTCCCCACCCTCTGCCATTCCCCGTGTACCCACCTTTAACAGGCTTGTCGCCATTACTCTCCTGTCACCCCCTTGTTCCAGATTCGCCCCCACCCCCCTCCACCTTCAGTCACCCACTGAGACAGAGGATGCTCCTCCTGCAGGAGGCCCATGGGGGACAGGTCCCCCTGAGGCCCAGCCTTTCCCTCTCGGGTCAGGGCACAGTCTGGCCTTGGGAGCAGAAGTGATGGGAGGGGTCCCTGGGCATTAGAGAGCTCTGTGCTCCCAGGAGCAGGAAGAGGTCCCTGTCAATCAAGAGGAGGGACTGAGGGTCCCCTGTGGATGCAGAGCGCCCAGGACCTCCCGCATCCTCCCTTCCTCTCAGGTCCCCTCTCCAAGGAGCAGCGCAGACCCGAGTACAGACACAGCGGCCCCCAGAGCATTTTCAAACAAAATTATCTTTATTCATAACAGACCCACAATGTCCCAAAGGTGCTACTCCTACCCCCACCCCCACCCTCATGGTCCTGCCCTCCCTCCTACCCCTACCCGAGACCCACCCACACCCTAAGGGTCCTGCCCTCCCTCCTACCCCCACCCAGACCTACTCCCACCCTAAGGGTCCTGCCCTCCTTCCTACCCCCACCCCAGGCCCCCTCCCACCCTAATGGTCCTGCCCTCCCTCCCCAGGCCCAGCCCTACCCTAATGGTCTTGCACTCCCTCCCCAGGCCCAGCCCTACCCTAATGGTCTTGCCCTCCCTCCTACCCCCACCCATACCCACCCCTGCCCTAAGGGTCCCACCCTCCCTCCTGCCTCCCACCCTCCCATGTCAGTGGAGCAGCAGGATCAGCCCTGCAATGAGAAGGAGCCCTTGGCTCCTCTGGGGGACAGCCAGGCCCCATGCAGTCTGGGCCCCTCGGGGCGCTGGCAGTGGGGGGCACACCCCTCTGCTCCATCCTGGCTGCAGTGCCGCTTCCTCCCACTCCCTGGGTCAGACGGGTCACACTTCCTCTTGCGAGGCTGTGAGGAGGGCACCAGCCCCAGAGCCAGTGCTGGCCGCCCACAGACCCCGAGGTCGGCCCCTGGGCGGGGGGTCTTCTCAGCATGGATGGGGCCTCCCCGCAGCGCCCGCTTCTGAGACTTGGATGCTGCAGGTGCAGCGCGGCTGAGGCCTCGTCTCTGAAGGGACTGGGACTGGGCCGCACCCCGGGGCCCCCGACCTCCAGGGCAGGCCAGGCCCGAGGCGGGGACAGGACTCAGAGAGAGCGCGCAGGGCAGCAGGCGGCCGGGAGAGGCCCAGAGGAAGGCCAGGCTGCAGAGGTCCTCGTCCTCCTCACGGGGCCTGTCCGCTGGCCCGCGAGTCTCCCTGACAGGAGAGGCCTCTCTGGGGACGCAGGCCTCCTTGGGGCCCAGTGCACAGTCAGCAGGCCCGTGGCCCTGGGGAGCAGAGGGGGGGCATCGAGCCCGCAGTGGTGGATGCTCCTGACGCCCCGCAGAGGCAGCAAAGGCCTGGGGCCTGGGCCGGTGGGCGCCTGCTGGGCCGCGCCTTTGCTGGTCCTTGAAGTCAGTCTCTGGTGGGCAGGCTTTGTCACTGACCCCCAGCTGGGGGCCACGGTCACACCTCTGGGCATCTTGGCGGGTCTCAGACTCAGAAGGACTTGAGCCCCACAGGGGAGCACCGTGACTCGGGGGTGCCTGCACGCCCTCCTCCTTGGAGGCCAGGACTTGCTTCTCTACCAGCTGGGAGGAAGAAGGGACAGTGACTGGCGCTGCACACCTGTGAGAGGAGGAGGAGCGTGGGTGACGGGACAATGGGACGGGGCGGGGGGGGGGAAGATGGGGGAGGGGAGTGGGAGGTGACACCGTGACTGGAATCCACCGCAGTCATGTGTCTCTACTCTGTCCCCTGTGCCATATTCCCAGCTTTGTGGCCCCTCCCCTTCTGGGCTCCCACGCCCTCCTCTCTGTAGCCCTCTCCTTTCTGTTGTCCTGCCCTGCTCCCACCCAGGACTGGGCCCTCGGCATGCGGTGCCTGCAGGCAGGGGTGGCGTGGACACAGGCATGCGTGTCCTGGTTCTGGGCTGCTCCCTGCCCTGGTTTACCTGGGTGTGCCCTTCCTGGCTCCCTGAAGGCCTCCCAGCCCCGATCAACCTCCCTTCCTCCCTGACTCACTAGGGCCTTTCCCTCCTCTAACTCCCCTGGGGTTCCTGGGTGCTATGGCTCACTTGGGGACCCCCTCCCATCTCCCTAATGTCCACCCTCCCCTGGCTCACCTGGGCAGCAGTCAGCCCTTCTTCCTGCTCCAACTCCTCAGCTAGGGCCAAGGGATCCTGCTGTGTGTCTGGCGAAATTATTTGTTCCATGAATTGGAGGTCAATGACCTCCTCCACCTGGAACAGAAGGAAGCGGCTGTGAGCCCCTTGGCAGGGAGCAAACTGGGAGTCAGCGGGGCCTGGAGCACAAGTGGGAAAGCCAAGACCCACCCGGCCTCCTGCTCAGGCCGGTGTTTTACTCCATCATGGTCATCAGGTGCACACACAAACACACACACACACACATACATGCACATACACACACGGGCACACCCACATGAACACAGCACACACTACACACACACACAAAGCGCACACATGCACACAGACACACACACTCTCACGTGCCCAGCTCAGGAACAAAGAGCAGAGCCCAATCCCATCAGCCTGGGAGAACCCGGGTCGGGGTGCTGCAGTGCCACCCTCTGGGATCTTATAGACCCGGAGCCACCAGCCAGCCCACCTGGGTGACAAAGTCTTCCTGGAAGCACAGCTGGTCCAGGTAGCTCAGGAGATCTTCATCCTGCAGCCACTCCATTTCTTCATCTTCCCATCCTCCACCTGGCGCCCCCATGGGCAGCTCATCCATGATGTCCATGTCCTCTTGCTCAGCCTCAGTGGGGATCCCATTGCGGGACTCGGTCTCCCGGGGCAGCTGGGCTGTGAGGGCGCACTGGGCGCTGGGTACAGCCTTCCTGGTAGTGCGAGCTGGGCAGAGAGGGAAGAGAAGGGAGCGTGAGGGGATAAAGCTCCCACCTCCGGGGCATGCGATGCTGAGGGCAGTGTTCGGGGCATTAATATGGGTGCGGCTGGGTCCGGCCACCTGAAGCCTGTGGCTATGTGAGGGGAGAGGCCAGAGGGGAGCACCCAAGAGAGTCATGTGTGAGGACGTGTGGAGCCACCGAATCTCCAAGGGGCCCCGCAGCCAGCCCGCTTCTCAGCCGACTTCATGTGGGGCCTTTGACAGGGAGTGGGGAGAGGGGATGAGAAAGTGGACCAGGTCCAGACCCCATTCAGACAAAGGGCCGCTGAGGCCCAACTCTCAGGGCTGTTTCCCTTGAAAGACCAAAGCCCCCCTGAAGGCGAAGGGCCCCTGTGGGTGTGACAGTGGCCTGCCCTAGGCCCTGTTGCCTTTGGCCATGGGCTCCCATGGGAACGTGCTGGCCTACCTGGCTGCCCGCCCACCGCTGGGGCTGGGGGCCCCCGAGGATCAGGTCTCGGTGGGGCTTGAAGGGGCTGGGTCTGCACCCCCTTCTTCAACTGCAACTTCTGAAACTGCATCTGCTCCTCCGCCTCAAACTCCATGAACCTGGGGGTGAGGGGGGCACAGCTGTGCTGAGAAGGAGGCCCCAGAAAGGCAGCAGCGGGTGGGGGGATGGGAGAGCCAGGGCCTTGGGGCTGTCAGGGCCCGGACACTGGGGAGGCAGGCGGCTGGCTGAGCACACTCCTGCACAGCCCCTCTGGCTGGAGTCTGCCCACGGGGCGGGCACCTCCCCCACCCTGTCCTGAGCCTTCATGTCCAGCCCAGGACGGGTCAGGGTCAGAGGAGGGGGAGCTCCCTGGGAGGTGGGACAGAAGCACCCATGCTCTGAAGCTGAGGGAGAGGCTTCCCCAGGAGAGAAGGGCCTCTGGGCAGCGGGGACCCCGTGCTGAGTGACACCCTCCCACCACCCTCCTCTCTGATGAGACCTCACAGCTGGACCAAGCCCAGTAGTCAGCCACACCCCCACCCCCAGCTGTGGGGACCAAGGACTCACTTTTCTGCCATCTCGAAATAGACCCTCTGGTCAGAGTTGCTCTTGTTCTGCCATTCCTGCATGGCCTGCCCTATTCCCTCCTGCAGCGTCATGGTGGGCCTCAGGCGGGACAGGGACCGCAGTGCTGGCCTGTAATGCCTCAGGTCAGTCATGGCTGCAGCCTGGCCTCCACCTGCCTGCCCACCCCAGCTCAGTGGCGCCAGGTTCCCACCCCCACCCGGCAGCACTGAGCACTGGCAGGTGAGGGAAGAGGCGTCTGTGTGCAAAGACAAGCCTTCCAGCTGCTGTTGTCATGGCCTCACATTCACACCAGCCCATGAACCAGGACTGGAGGCTGACCCTACACTCACACCCATCGCTGGGACCCTACCCTCAGACCTGCCCTCCAGCATCCTGGGATTAGCCAGCCTGCAAGTCCCTCCCAGCTCCTCTGATGTGAAAGCTCCAGGCGCGCCCCCTGCCCTGCCCAGTGCACTCACATGAGGAAGCAGCAAAGAGCTCCCGCATCAGGACTCTGGGGAAGGTGCCCCCGGGCCAGGGCCTTGAAGCACTGCCAACGACGGAAGTCCTCATACACACTCTCGGGGTTACAGGCATCATCCAGCGAGGCCTTGGACTGGGAGCCGGCCAGGCCACCCTCCTTGGAAGCCGTGTGTGGCCGTGGTCGATGATCCACTCGGGGGACGATGGGGGCCAGCTGGGCAGCTGGTGGTGGAGCTTGAGGAGGAAGGCGGGGACACCAGCCTCCATCGCCAGCCTGGGTGTCCCCAAAAGCCGAGGGGGGCATAATCGCCTCCACCTCAGTGGCTTCCAAGAAGAGGGGTGCAGGACACACAGCACCCCCACAGATGGCACCTGGAGCACTCCCGTTGAGGGGGGCCTGAGTCAGGACAATGGTCTGAGTGTGGGAGGGCTGTGGTCGTCCCCCTTCTGACCTGGCCTGGTCCATGATGTTATAAGCCCCAGGCCCAACGGGGCCTTGACCAGCACCTCCTGCCACCAGAGGTGTCCTGGGCAAAGCGGGCAGCACCAGGGGGCGGCCAGGAGGGAATGACGGGGTCTTGAGGGGCGGCAGGTGCTGCTCCCAAGGTGGCCGGTGTGCGGGGCCAGTAGTGGGCGGGGGAAAGGGCTGTGCTGTGAAAGGAGTGACGGGGGCACCGGGCTTCAGGGTCACATCCGCTCCTAGCACTGCAGATGCTGTTGAGACAAAGGAAAGGGTGAAGGGAGGAGGTGAACCAGCAAACAGCACTGAGGCACTCTGTGCCCCCTGTAGCCACTGGGGAATCAGAGCAGTGAGTCTCCCAGGGGAGGGCCATTGGGATGGGCAAACTGCGGAGGTGGCAGATGTCCTCAGGTCATTGTCACGCTCTGACCTCCATTTGGGAATTACTCCACTGGAGAGCTTGCTCCCCAGCGCCAAGGCTCCCTGACCACTGTCTGCGAGAAGAAACGGCCCCAGCCAGCGCTGACCCTGAGAGCCGCCCTAAGGATTCCCTGGCACCGACCCTGCCAGCCTCAGGGCATGGCCCTGGGCAGCAGTCAGCTCTGGGGGAAATGACCCCTGGCAGACCCACTCCTGTAGTGACCGTCTCTAAGGTAAGTTCTAGGCACCCAAAGGGCCTCTGAGAACAGGCCGTGTCTGAAATATCAGGGCCCCATCTGCTCCTCTGTCTTCCCTTTTTTCAACAAAATCGCCCCTTTCTCTCCTGGGTTTGCACAACAACACAGAAACACTTGAGTAATGTCTCTCCACAAGAAGGCACAGGGACCCTGATCTGACCTTTGAACGCACTGACCAGCGTGCACATGTGTGTCAGAACCAACAGTGAACACTCAACACGGGCCAGGTCCTGCCACTCGGCCCCAGCGCTCAGACCAGTGATGGCAAACCTATGACAGGGGTGTCAGAGGTGACACGCGAACTCATTTTTTTCGTTGATTTTTCTTTGTTAAATGGCATTTAAATATATAAAATGAATATCAAAAATATCATTCTTTGTTTTACTATGGTTGCAAATATCAAAAAGTTTCTATATGTGACATGGCACCAGAGTTAAGTTAGGGTTTTCCAAAATGCTGACAGGCCGAGCTCAAAAGGTTCGCCATCACTGGCTCAGACTAATGGCCCCTCAGGAGCTTGTCATTTCACAGCCAGCAATGGCTGCAGAGGGTTAGAGAAGAGTCAGGGAATGCGGCAAAGTGGGGCTGTCGGTAGGGTTTCCAGAAACTTCCATAGCTGCTGTCCTGTTAGATGGGTCATGGGACTGCAGACTGTGTGAGGTCCTTCCCCTTCCAGCTCCCAACAGTGGAAAGTGAAGGCCAATAGGAAGCAGGTGTGAGCAGGTGACAGTGGGACACAGTTGTCTGAACAAATCCCCGCTCAGAGGAGCTCGAGCAGACCTAGTCCAGGAGAGCAGGCTGCACACTGCGTGCCCTAATTCCTCAGGACAGGCGGCCTTGGACATTTACTACTGACACAGGCCATGGTCTTCCTGTCCCTGTGCACTCCCCTTCCCCTTTAAAAAAGAATCCGCCTTCACAGATGTTCCACGGAACACCACGCAGGCTCCACATCTGTTTTCTGTCCCTGAAGCAGGGACATGGACTATGAGCAAACCCTTCATCTCAAAGGTAAAGGGCAGGGCAGAGGGTGCACCATGAGATGCTCGACAAGAGGAAGTCGGTCTGAAGACCTGGGTGGCCACAGGGGGAACGATTCGGGACAGCTCAGGGAACCGGGCCCTCTCTCGGTGGAAGTTACCCGGCCGCCCTGTCCCTGTGGAATCCAAGCCAACAAGCATCTCCCAGGGCTGAGGAGGAGTGAGCTCTGGGCCAGAAGCAGGGGAGAAGCTCTGGGCTGCAGCAGTTGGAGGACCTTCCAGCCCAGCCCTCAGTGGGGACATTTCATTGTGGACTTGGCCACAGGCAGCCCCACTGGACAGCTTTCTGGCTAAGACCCTCCCATGGCCCCCATTAGCTCTAGTGAACTCAGGTCAAGTCCCTTAGAAAGATACTGCGGGGCAAGCTCCAGGTGCCCCAAGAACAGCACACAGGACTAGGCTTTCCCGTGACCACCCTGTGCCACCCCCACGACATCGCCCACTACTCCCCACACACACGTGGGAGTGGCTTGTCTCCCCTCTGGGAAGAACCCACGTGCCTGCTGCCGTCCTTTCTCCACACCCAGGCATTTCCCTGAGCCACCCTGACCCACCTCTAGGAGCCCTCCTGCCAGTGCCCTCACAGGTTCCCATTGGCTCCCAGCCTCTCAGGTGACAGGTGCTTTGAGGTCCAGTGCTCCCTCCCTCCCCTACTTCAAAGCGTGTTTCCCCAGTGTCACAGTTTAACCCCAAGTTTTGAGGGACATCTCAGTGTTTAAAACATCCCCTCTCCAATCTATAGTCTTACCTCCTACTGAAGCCATCCCCGCAGGCTCATTCACCGACCACCGCTGCCTAGTAGCCTCCACAATGAGAAAAGTCAAGTCGAGAATCCAGAGACTGACCTGCTCCAACAGCTGCTCAGCATCCAGTGGAGGGAAGGTTTGGGTTTAAACTGTAGAATGTAGGGCTCCAGACATTCTGCAGCGGGGGAGGGGCCGAGGACCAATGGGCTGGGGTGGGGGTGGGGGGGCATTCCATGGAGGGCTCTGATAGGTAGGAGAGAACCAGCAGTTCCTTTCAAATTTAAAATCACAAATTTAAAGACACACTAGCAGTAATGACCTTCTGTAAGTTCTAGGCACCCAAAGTCCCCTGATGTGACCTTTATTTCAGTTCTTGATCCATCACCCTAGTTCTGGGTTCCTCAACCTGCTTCCTATCTGGTCTTGGTTGACTTCAACACAGACTACACTTTCTGAACAAAATTCAGAACAGGCAGCCTGAAGAAATAATGGGAACTTATGGCCACACGGAACCCAGTGTTTGAAATTAGGACTGACCCAGCAGAGGCAGCATGCTCGGTGGCTGTGTGCACATCATTCCTTAGGAAGCAGTCCTGTGGCCCCAAGTGCCGCCCAGTGCTGGGAGCCCTGCAGATGCAGCCGGCCCAGCCTTACAAACCATCCCCTTTGCTCCCGTCCATCAGGGCAAGACCCTGTAGCCTACAGGGCAAGACCAGACACCACCACTTTTTGTTTCTCAGAGTATAATGTTGTTCAGTGTCTAACTTTTTACATTTTGTAAGATTTTAAAGTAATGCCTTTGCATAGTTCACAGTCAAATTTTGCAAAATGGAAAATGCAGTGATGTGTCTTTCTCCTGCCTCTTTCCCCTCTTGCAAATGACCAGAACGAAAATCAGATGATTTCAGTTTCTTTTGAAATATGACAAACTCTAGTAAGTTGATTCTGCTACTATATGTTTTATTGCCAACTGAAATTCTGCAATATAATGCAAAAAATGAGGGCGGGCACGGTGACATTGTTCCCATGCTACCTGCCATGTCAACGGAAACTGGCCCAGACAGTCATGTTTTGATCAATGTTTGCACAACAACCTTGCAACGGAAACATCTGTGAAGCAACATTTATTGAAAACCTCCACTTACTGAATAAATACAGAGGAACGGGGTCAGGGGCAAGTGTCTCTTAGAGTGTGTCCAGGTCTAAAGTTCTTGGCCGGAATTGTGCAATGCACGCCCGGACTTCTGGGAGGAAGGACCTACTCTCTAGAAACCACGGACCAGTCCAAGGGCATGAAGGCACTGGCCCCTCCGAGGACAGTGCTTCAGGCCGGCCTCTCCCAAACTCCGTCCCGAGGGGCAGCCAAGTGCATGGACTGCACGTTTGCAACTTTAAAGGCGCAAGTGCTCCCTGCAACGGGCTGGGAGGTTCCTGAGCAGGAGGACCTGCAGGAGGCCTCACAGGGCCCCTCCCTCCACTCCTTCCTCTCCTGCAGGGACAGCCTGGGCCCTTCCCAGGGTGCCTCGCGCCAGGGCGCACGAGCACGCCCACTGGGGGCGGGACTCTGTCCTGCACCTGCTCCCAGCGTCCGTTGGGGCGGTTGGCGCCCACAGGCGCGCGCATGCGCTAAAGGCAGGACAGGTCCCCAACGGCCACCCAGGCTGCACGCGGGGCCTGGCATGGCGGCCTCCGGAGTCCGTTAGGCAAACAGGGAGGTAAGGGGCGCGTGGCCTCCTCTCCCCTCAGGGGCCCCCTCTTCTCTGTGGTTCTCCCTGTGGGCTCTGTGCCCCGGGTCTGTGCTCAGGCCCGACACCCTCACATATTTCTGTGTTTTCACCGGGAATTGACAGCCACTGGCCGTTGGAGGTCAGTGATGGGGGCCTACACGGCCCAGTGATGCCTGTGAGTCCAACTCGGGGCGTCGGTCTGTGTCCCCCGCTTTCTGAACAGCGCGGCTCCCGGCAGTTCTTCCGCCTCTGACAGCGCCTCCGGTTCACGCCGTGTCTGCGGGCGGCTGTGGCCACTGGGCGGCCATGCCTGTGTGTGAACGTGCAGGCGGAGCGCTGTATTTGGAGGGTGTGGAGGTGTATATGCCGGTGAACAGTAGTGTGTGTGCGGTTTGGTGTGCGGTGTGTGGCTGTGTGTTCTCCAAGATGGAAGAGTGAATCCTGTGGGAATTTGGGAGGGGGTATGTATGCGCAGGTGTGTACGTGGCATGAAGTGTGTTTGGGACATACGTATGGGGACACAGGTGTGCATGTTTGCAGGGCACGGGCTATTCGTGGGTCTGTTCGGGGCTTGTGGAGAGTGTGTGTGTGGAGTGTACTGTGTTCCAGGGCCGTGGCCGGGGAAGGATGTTTGCTGGAGCTCCGTGTTTGTATTTTTCAGTCGGGCCCTAAGGCTCACATGTTTTGGGTACCGAGGGTGTGTGTATTTGACGGAGAGATGGTTTCTTTGCTTATACAGGGGATGGAGGATGGTATCTATGTATGGGAGGTGCGTGATAAGGTTATTTGTTAGTGTTTGTGGATGTGAGAGCTGACTCATTAGCTAGGGGTAACTTGGAATTTGGAAGTTGTTTTATATGTGGTTTCCTGGGGATATAGCTACGTGTCTTGCCCAGGTATACTGGTCTGTGTTTATATCTATGACCAGGTGCATGAATTATCAGTTTGTTCATACGGTGTATGGGGTTCTTAGATGTACATAAAGTGTATTTCTTTGGAGAATAGTAAAGTGTTTCTACATGTATTTGGTAGTAGTTAGCAAGCAGTGGTCTGTATATTCAGAGTGATGCCAGAGAAAACAATGTGTATAGTGTGCTTTTGTTACATACTGAAGAGGCGAGGTGACGAGGTTGTATTCTGGAGAGGTGGCATAATGTATAGTGTTTGAGGGGTCTGTATATTCAGGGCTTGAGAATATTTGCAAGCCTGTGTGTTTCCATAGGTGTGTGAGAATAGTGTATGCATATTAGTGAGAGTTAAGGGATTGTCAGTGCGTTTGTGTTTTGCATGTATCCATCTGAGTGTGTGGGGTGTATATTCGTGAGTGGTTTGTGGATGTGTGTATTTGGGATTTGTGAGTGTATCAGGAAGCTTAGGGTCCTCTTTGCATCTGTTCCAGAATGTAATGCTTGCAGAATTTGGTGGTATTGCTTGTATGTGTCCTCTCTGTGTGTGAGGTGGGCTTATATGTATTTGATAAGTAGAGGTTATTTGTCACTCTATGTATTTGAGTTCTTGGAGCTTATGGATGGGCTGTGTGTTCTAGGGAATGTGAGAGTTCACTTTGTGTTTGGAAACAAAGAGACTGTGTAGGTTGTGTGTGTGTGCGTGTGTGTGTGTGTTTGTGTGTGTGTGTGTGTGTTCAGGAATTGTGGAGCGTGTGCATTTTATGGCTGTGGAGTTGCATATGGATCTTTTTTTGGGTGACACATGAGAGAGTTGTCTACTTGTATTTTTAGAGGGTCTGAAGTATTCAGTATTCAGTGTGTATATCTGGGTGGTATGTTGGTTGCCCATGTTTGTATACAGGCCCATGTTGTGTGTGTGTGTATATAATTGTAGGTGTAGAATGTGAATATTCCGGATGATTAGGGGTTTGTTTGTAACAACTTAGGTAGTAAGAGGTGGTCTATCTGTATATTCCAGGAGAGTGAGGGTAGAAATGTACATGTGTGTTCATATATGTAAATTCATTTTTGTTTATATATCTGGGTGGGAGTGGAGGTTCCTACGCAGGGTGTAAGTGCATTGTGTGCACATAATCATTTGACAGGGCATGGGGTGTGCTGGAACTGGCTCATACTAGCTTGGGATAGTTGATGGTGCATGTCTCTCTGGGGCTCTGTGTTCATCCGGTGGGTAGCTTGAAGTTAGGCATGCTGGGAATATTTGTACCAGGTGCTCAGCACAATTGAAGTCTTTCCTGCATCCTCCTGAGAGTGATCAGCATTCACCAGCACCCCACTTGTGTGTGTGTGTCTCAGTGTATGTACGTGTGAAGCAGGGATATTCAGGCATCAGTGGGCATATGTATGGGAGGCTCTGTGTGAATTGGGAGTGAGGCATCTGGGGCTGCGGGCCTTGCATTGACCATGGTCATTCTGAATCATTGCATTGCTCTTAATCAGGTTGGTCCACTCTTTCGGCCAAAGAATGCCATAAATGTTGGTGATTTCTGGCCCCTCTTCCTACAGATGGATTGGGGGTGTCTGTCCTTTAGGCATGTGGACATTTCTTTATTCTTTAACATTTGTATGATCCTGGCATCTGGGGCCCTAGATGGGTGGGCCTGGTGGACAGATAGCTGTGCAGAACAGAACCTTCACAGGTGTACTTCTGGCCTGACAGGCTACAGTCAGAAGATGGGGGGGCATCCTGGAGGTCAGATGGCAAACTGTTCCCCCTGGCAAACGCCCTAAGAATCAGCTGGGCAGGTACTGGTATTACTGACTCGTACGTGCTGACTGCACGGAGCAGTTGGGGCCAGCACCAGCAGCAGCTGGGAGCGGGGCCGGGGCTGTCAGCAGGTACAAGTGGTGGCTACTGCCCTGATTGCCCCTCAGGAGCAGGGGGAGGTGGAGAAGCCCTGAGGGGCGATCGGGGCTGGCAGCTGCCACTCGCACCCGCTGATGGCTTGGAGCAATTGAGGCCGGCACCAGCAGCAGGTGCCTATATAATAAAAGCCTAAAGGTAAGGTGGGTGGGCAAGGACAGCCTTTACATGGGGTCCAGGTGGTGAGTTGTGTTGTGTATCAGGCTGGTCAGTGATGTCACTAGTTCTTAACCCACTTATCTCCATGGAAACCTCAATCCTTTTGGATAGGGAGGACTTCAGGGGTCAGTGATATGACAGAGATGGATGCGAAGAGGCTTTGTCCCTGAGGATGGCTGGGAGCTGACACCTGGAGAGACAGGGGAGTCCCACTCTGAGGACATATCTGTCTGTGACATTTCTGAACACTTTAGACAGGCTCTCCTTTGTTATCTGAACGCTGATGATGATTCTAGCACTGACCCTCTTTTCTCTATTCCATGTTGATCTGCAAACCACCAGAGGCATCTGGGGCTGCGGGCCTTGCATAGACCATGGTCATTCTGAATCATTGCATTGCTCTTAATCAGGTTGGTCCATTCTTTCGGCCAAAGAATGCCATAAATGTTGGTGATTTCTGGCCCCTCTTCCTACAGATGGATTGGGGGTGTCTGTCCTTTAGGCATGTGGACATTTCTTTATTCTTTAACATTTGTATGATCCTGGCATCTGGGGCAGAGCAATGCAATGATTCAGAATAACCATGGTCTATGATGAGTGTAGCCATCAGCTGACCCCACAACTGTCTCCTGCCTCTCTTAATTCCTCCCAAGAATCTATTGGGTCTTCCTTCCTTATGGTGAGTCTCCTTCTGGTCTTTTCTCTCCCATGGTGAATCCTCCTGCCAACAGAATGTACCCCTCACTTGCTTGAATGCCCCAAGAACTGCTTGTCTGAGTAGAAGCAGATTCCTAGTAGCTCTCACTGCCCTCTCCATAACCTAGCTCCTATAAAATGACAGTGTGTTGTACTGATCATGTTGTTGGTTGATGCCAGAATGGAGCCAGTCCTAGTTTTATATTTTAAAATGTTACATATTTAAATAAACATGCAGCAGAAACCGGTTTGGCTCAGTGGATAGAGCGTCGGCCTGCGGACTAAATGGTCCCAGGTTCGATTCCAGTCAAGGGCATGTACCTTGGTTGCGGGCACATCCCCAGTAGGAGATGTGCGGGAGGCGGCTGATCGATGTTTCCCTCTCATCGATGTTTCTAACTCTCTATCTCTCTCCCTTCCTCTCTGTAAAAAATCAATAAAATATATATATATATATATATATATATATATTTTTTTTTTAATATATTTTATTGATTTTTTACAGAGAGGAAGGGAGAGAGATAGAGAGTCAGAAACATCGATGAGAGAGAAACATCGATCAACCGCCTCCCGCACATCTCCCACTGGGGATGTGCCCGCAACCCAGGTACGTGCCCCTGACCGGAATCGAACCCGGGACCTTTCGGTTTGCAGGCCGACGCTCTATCCACTGAGCCAAACCGGTTTCGGCAATAAAATATATTTTTAAAAAAATAAACATGCAGTATAATGTATACAAGGTAATGTTCTTGGGGTTGTTTGTTGAAAATTTTTTGGCTTTGGTTCTGAAATGGGAAGGCACGTCTCTTGAGTTTTATGGGTGAGGAACAGGAGTACCTTGGTATCTTGAATCAGCACTGAAAATCCCCCACCAGCTGCAATTAATGCAAAATGCTAGAATGGCTGGGCTTGGACAGAGCTGGTTTTTCTGGGGCTGATATTTTTTTGGAGTGTAGTCATTTCCTTGTCTCTCCATGGACAGAAGGAATCTTCTGTTCTTTTTAAAAAAATAATTTAAGAAAATGCTTTATTACAGTTTCCATACAATTGTTATATTAGTTTCAGGTGTGCAACATGGTGCTAAAACATTTATATCACTTACAAATTGATTACCTCGATAGGTCTAGTACCCATTTGACACCATTAGTAGTTCTTACAATATTATTGACTTTATATCCCTATGGCTGTTTTTGTAATTGGCAATTTGTAGATATTAATCCCTTCCACTTTTCCCCCCATCCTTCCCGCCTCCCTTCAAAATGTTCTCAGCACCTGTGAATATACTTCTGTTTTGTTTGTTGGTTAATTTTGTTCTTTAGATTCCACATGTAAATGAAATCCCATGGTCCTTGTCCTTCTCCATCTGAGCTGTTTGACTTAGCATAATGCCCTCTAGTTCTATCTATGTTGTTGCAAATGGCAAGATTTCATTCTCTCTTTTGGTTGAGCAGAATTGTATTGTTTGCAGTACCACACTTTCTTTATCCACTCATTTATTGATGGATACTTCGGTTTCTTCCATGTCTTGGCTATCCTGTATACTAAAAGCCTAATATGCTAAGTGTCCAGTCGGCCAGTCATTTGTTCCACAAATCAAAGTGTAATCCTATATACTAAAATGCTAATATGCAAATAGACCCAACAGTGGAACAACAGAACAACTGATTGCTATGATGTGTGCTGACCATCAGGTGGTGTGCATAGAACATGGTGGGTGTTGGCCACGGCGGGATGGTGGGGCAGGTGAGCAGGAGCACCAGACCAAGGCGGGGCACCAGTTGTTGTCATTGGGGTGAGCCTCTGGTGGTTACTAAAAATTCTTTGCTCCCCTGCGCCGTGGTCCCGCCCAGTGCTTGCACCTGCTGCCAGTGCTGGCCCTGCTCACACCTGCTGATGGCGCCTGGCATGGCACTGGTCGCTTGACGCCATTAGAGGTTGCAAGCGGTAGCTGCTGGCCCCGATTGCCCCTCAGGGCTTCTCCACCTCCCCGTGCTCCTGAGGGGCAATCAGGGCAGTAACCACCACTTGCACCCGCTGCCGGTGCCGGCCCTGCTTGCACCTGCTGCTAGTGCCGGCCCCATTTGCTTCACTCTGTCAGTGGGTGCAAGTGGGGCTGGCACCATCAGTATGTGGGAGTGGCGGCAGCAGGATTGTAGCTGCAGGCAGACAGTGGACCGAGGGCCTTGTGGGGAGGGATTGGGTAGGGGCGTGGAGTATGGGCTGAGACCTGCCCCTATTCCTGCCGCAGCTTCTCGGCCCACGGTTCCTTTCAAGGTGCATGAATTCGTGCACTGGCCCCCTAGTGCTAATGATATGCTAAGGTCGCTCAACCACTCGCTATGACATGCACTGACCACCAGGGGGCAGACAGTACACCAGTCGCTATGATGTGCACTGACTGCTAGGGGGCAGATGATCCGACCAGTAGGTTAGCTTGCTGCTGGGGTCCGGGACTGAGCAAGGTGCACCAGAGACGCCCTGGAGCCCTCCCGCAACCCCTCCCTGGCTGGCCAACCTCCCGCATCCCTCCCCAGCACCAGTGGGATCCCTTGGCCTGGCCTACACCCTCTCGCAGTCTGGACCCCTTGGGGGATGTCGGTGAGCCGGTTTCAGCCTGATCCCACAGGCCAGGCTGAGGGACCCCATTGGTGCACGAATTCCCACACTGGGCCTCTAGTTGTAATTAATGCTGCAATGGACATAGAGATGCATATACCTTTTAGAATTAGTGTTTTATGTTTCTTTGAATAAATACTGAGAATTGGAATTGCTGGGTCCTCCTCGTTTCTTTTTATGGCCTTTGATTTAAAGTGTATTTTGTGTGATAGAAGTATTGTGATACCAGTTTTTAAAATTTCCATTTGCATGAAATATCATTTTTCATCCCTTTACTTTAGATCTGAAGGAGGTCTCTTGTAAGCAGCATATGTATGGGTCTTGCTGTGTTATCCATTTAGCCATCCTGTGTCTTTTGATTGGAGCATTTAACCCATTTACATTTAAAGTAATTATTGATAGGTTTGTAGTTATTGCCATTTTATTATTCATATGTTCACCTCCACCTCCACCTCTACCTCTACCTCTACCTCCACCCACACCCAAACCCACACCCACACTCACACCTTCTTTCTCTTGAGTCTTTTTAACATTTCTTGTAATACTGTTGGGTGGTTATTAACTCCTGCTTTTTCTTTTCTGAAAAGCTCATATCTCTCCTTCTATTCTAAGTGATAGCCCTGCTGAGTCGAGTAATTTTGATATACCAGTAGGCCCTTGCTTTTCATCACTTTGAATATTTGGTGCCAGTCCCTTCTACCTTGCAAAGTTTCTACTAAGGAATCAGATGATTATGGGAGCTCTGTTGCAGGTAAGTAGTAGTTCTTATCTTGCTGCATTTCAGATTCTCTCTTTGTCATCAACCTTTGCCATTTTACTTATGATGTATCTTGGTGTGGGCCTCTTGGGTTCATCTTCTTTGGGACTCTGCACTTCCTGGACTTGTGTGTCTGTTTCCTTCACCAGGTTAGAGAAATTTTTCATTCGTACCTCTGTAAATAGGTTTTAATCCCTTATACTTTCTTCTTCTTCTGGTACCACTGTGATCTGAATGTTGTTATGCTTGATGTTGTCCCAGAAGTCTCTTAAGATATCAGCATTTAAAAAAAATTATATCTTTATTGCTGTTCCAATTTTCAGCTACCTTGTCTTCCAAATTGCTGATTTGATCCTCTGCTTCATGTAATCTACTCTAGACTCACTCGAATGTATTCTTCATTTCAGTTATTGTATTCTTCATTTGATTGATTCTTTTTTTCCCCCATCTCCATTTTTATGTTCCCCATCTCTTCTTTTGATTTTCTTTACTGTTCTAGTCAATGAAAGGGTAACTTTATTGAGGCCCCAGGGTTCTGGGATTCAGGCAGAAGACTTCCCTGCAGTCGAGGAGCTGGTGGAGGGGCCTTATTTAACCTTCTTGGGGCACAGGTTGTTTTGGTGGCTGCACTTATTTTTGTGGCAGTTGATAGCGTGAGGATACAACTGACTGTAACACATTTGGTAGATCATCTTGTTGCATTTGTACTTCTGGGCAAGCTGGTGGAAGGAGGGTTCGATGATGCCATCCCACAGATGAAGCATCAAGTACAAGGTGGTATTTTTCTAATAATGTAGTCAGAGTGTGACCATCCTCTAGCTATATGCCAGCAAAAATCATATGCTGCTGGTTAGGCGGGATGCCCTTCTTTTCTTGGATTTTAGCTTTGACTTTCTCAATGGCATCACTGAGCTCAACCTCAAGGGTGATGGCCTTGCCAGTCAGGGTCTTCACTGTAGGGCGCGGCTATAGGGTTAAGCCTCGGACTGACCTGTTGGCAAAGCCACAAACAAGTCCCAGCTTAGAGGGCACAGTCCTCTTAGCATAATTAGGCTTGACCTTATGACGCTCCCTAGATCCTTCCTAGGTAGCTAATGAGCTGTGGGAGGTGCAGCAAGTGCTGCCAAAACAAGTGAAACTCACAAGAACATTGTAACTATGGTGACCACTACCTTGTTTACCTCTGGCTATAAAATAAAGGCTCAGCTTGCCAGGCACAGGAAGATCTACCTAGAACAGGGGTGGGCAAACTTTTTTGACTCGAGGGCCACAATGGGTTCTTAAACTGGACTGGAGGGCTGGAACAAAAGCATGGATGGAGTGTTTGTGTGAACTAATATAAATTCAAAGTAAACATCATTACATAAAAGGGTATGGTCTTTTTTTTTTTTAGTTTTATTCATTTCAAACGGGCCGGATCCGGCCCGCGGGCCGTAGTTTGCCCACGGCTGACCATACTCAGCTTATTCTCTTTGTCATTTCTTCATCCTTTCACCACCAACACTCAGGCTTTTGAACCCTTGGCTGAACTGGTTCTGCACACTTCACAAAGATCTACATCTCTGCATCTGCTGGGGAGGCTTCTCTGCCACCTCATTGAAGAGAAAGATCCTATCTCTTTATTAATGTTCTGAGTTTATCTATGTTTTTCCTACGTTCTTTGAGCATCCTAATCAAAGTATTTTGAATTCTGCATATGGTAGATTGTTTGCTTCTGTTTTGTTGAATTCTTTCTCTGGATTTTTTCCCCCTGTATTTTTCATTTGGGTCATGTTTCTTTGTTTCCTCATTTTAGCTGCTTCTCTCTGTGTATTTCCTTGTATTTGGGTATTTGGTAGATATGTTCCATCTCCTGATCTTGGTCAAGTGGCCTTATGTTGTAGGTGTCCTGTTGGTCCCAGTGGTGCAGTCTTTCATGTCACCAGTGCCAGGTACTCCAGGGGTGTCTCTTGTGTGGATTGTGTGTGCCATTCTGTTGCAGGTGAGACTTGATTGCTATTGGTATGTTAAGGGGAGGTATTGGCTTTCAGGCTGATTAGCTGTGTGGAATGGCTGTGAGTACAGCAGACACACTGTTGTACAGGGGTTGATGCCATGGAGCAGGATTTGGATAAAGAAGAGGGGGTACAAATAATAGTAGTATTATGGAATATTACTCAGCCATGAGGAAGAATGAAATCTTACTATTTGTGACAACATGGATGGACCTCGATGGTATTATGCAAAATGAAATAAGTTAGAGAAAGTCAAATACCATGTGATTTTACTTATATGTGGAATCCAGAAAACTATATTAACAAACAAACTTATAGATACAGAGAACAAACTGATGCTTGCCAGGTGGGTGTGGGGCTAGGGAGCTGGATGAAAAGGGGAAGAGATTAAGAAGTACAAATTGACCCGGCTGGCATGGCTCAGTGGTTGAGCATAGACCTAGGAACCAAGAGGTCATGGTTCAATTCCTGGTCAGGGCACGTGCTTGGGCTTTGGGCTTGATCTCTAGTGCAGGAGGCAGCCGATCAATGATTCTTTCTCATCATTGATGTTTCTATCTCTTTCTCTCCTTCAACCTCTGAAACCAATAAAAATATATTTTTTAAAAAGTACAAATTGGCAGTTACAAAATAGTCACAGGGATATAAAGTACAGCATAAGGAATATAGTCAGTAATATTGTAAAAACTATGTACAATGTCAGGGTGTTACTAGACTTATGGGAGGATCACTGCATAAGCTATATGAATGTCTAACCACTATGCTCTACACTTGAAACTAACATAATATTGAATGTCAACTATAATTGAAATAAAAAGATAACCTCCAGAGAAATATCTGAGTTTATATTCTCCTGATAGGGTTATTGCTTGGAAAAGACAGGTAATCATGATTTATAAACCAATGTTTGATAGAGCATTCCTATAAATCCTTTAGACTGGAAATAAGAAGAGAGAAGAATAAAAGAAACCCTCCCCCACCCCCATAGCTGTTGTCATGCAGTAGAGGGAACTCCAACATCAGTGGTCGTTCCAAAATAATACACAGCACAGAAGTGTTTCAAATCACTGAAAATATCCTACTGTAAGGTCATGTGTGTCCAACTTGTTTGCTCTGGTTCAAACTACTGCTGAACATGCTTCACCTTCTAACACCAACTGCACACAAAGTAATGGATTAAGTGTCCTTTAACCCCAAACATTTGGGACTTACTTATAGGACATAGCTGTGCCCTGGGTACTATTGGGCTCAAGGGCCTACACACACTTACCTAAATGACTGATGAAACTTAATGGACATTACTGGTTTTCTTATTAATATCTGATGTAGGTACTATTAGGATAATCAATCATATCCTGAACTTTTATTTCAATACGGGATTAAAGACTTACATTTAAGACTGGAAATCAGAAAACTCCTAGAAGAAAACATAGGCAGTAAACTCTTTGATACTTGTTTTAGAAATATCTTTTTGGATATGTCTCCTCAAGCAAGGGCAACAAAAGCAAAAATAAACAAATGGGATTACACCAAATTAAAAAGCATTTGCACAGTGAAGGAAACTATCAACAAAACTAAAAGATGACCTGCTGAATGGGAGAAAATATTTGAAAATGACATATCCAATAAGGGGTTAATATCCAAAATATATAAGGAACTCATACAACTCAATATCAAAAATATAAAAAAACTAATTAAAAAATGGATAGAGGATCTGAGTAGATATTTTTCCAAAGAAAACATGCAGATGGCCAAGAGACACATAAAAAGATGCTCAATACCACTAATTATCAGGGAAATGCAAACCAAAAACACAGTGAGCTATCACCTCACACCTGTCAGGTTGGCTAGTATCAAAAGGACAATAAACAAATGTTGGCAAGGATTTGTAGAAAAGGGAACCTCATGCACTGTTGGTGGGATTACAAACTGGTACAGCCATTATGGAAGCCAATATAGAGGTTCCTTAAAAAAATTAAAATAGAACTACCATATGACCCAGCAATTCCTCTTCTGGGTATCTATCAGAAGAAAACTAAACACTAATTTGGAAAGGTATTTGCACACTTATGTTCATTGCAACATCATTTACAATAGCCAAGATATGGAAGCAACCTAAATGTTCATCAATAGATGGATATGCAATGGAATATTACTCAGCCATAAAACAGAATGAAGTGAAATCTTGCCATTGTGACAACATGGATGCAAAGTAAAATAAGTCATATGGAGAAGGAGAAGTACCAGATAATTTCACTTACATGTGGAATCTATAAGATAAAACAAATGAAATACAAAACAAACAGATTCATAGACATGAAGAACAAACTGATGGTTGGCAGAGGGGAAGAAGGTAGGGGGGAGGGGGAAAAATGAAGAATAAGAGGAACAAATTTCCAGTTATCAAATAAGTTATGGTAATATAATGCACAGTATAAGAAATATAGTCAGTAATATCACAGTAACCATATATGGTGCCATATGGTTACTAGACTTATTGTGATGATCTGTTCCTTAGGTATACAAATGTTGAATAACTATGTTATATACCCAAAACTAAAGTAATATTGTATATTAACTATATATTTAGATAAAAATTTATGAATATTTATTTAAACATAAGTGTGATTTTAGATATCAAAATTACAACTAAGCCACAGAAAAACCATCATTCAGAACCACCTGAAATCTGGCTGAATGGAAGCCCTATAACTAGAGAATTAAAGAAGCCACACTGAGACTGGATTAAAGACTTAGATTTAAGACTGGAAATCAGAAACCAGTAGGAGGGCTGGAAGTGGGGGCCAGCTTTCTCCCAGACAGAAGTGCTGGCAGAGGTCATTGTTCCTCATCAGAGCCCTCCCCCACCACAGAACCAACAGACAGGAGCCATATCTGAGCTTCCACTAACCTGGCCCACACTATTAACCCCACCTCCCTGGTGATACCCTGAGACCCTGCCCCACCAATTTGCAGCTCCACCCAAGCTGTTTGCAGTGGGTTTTAAATACGACTGTCCTGGCTTAGGCTTCAGACTTTCCTAAAATCTCTCAAACAAGCAGCAGCTGGCCTCAGCTTTCATACCTCTCGGTAAGTGGCCCCAGACGCTGGAGTAGCAACAGCCTGGCAAGGTTCATAGGTTGGCCTCTCCTAGACACCTCCAAGCCCAACATAAGTAGCAGCCATCTGCAGGTCACTCTGTAGCTCCTGCCAGGTGGCCTCAGGCAGGGCACAGGCAGTGGCTGACATTGTACCCACTGGGAGGCCCAGAACCAGTGCACCTAATGGTCAGCTTCAGACCATGCCAGATTACAACTTGACTACATCCACCAGTGACACACTCAAAGGATGGACTTGGTGAGCACCAAAGCCCCACTGAAGCATGTCTTGCTCCACAGGGTCATCTCCTGCATAGCAGTTCTCCCACTGTAGTTGCAGCTGGTCCTCACAGCTGATTCGCCTGGGAGTCAATTCCTCCCAGTAACACCAACAGCAACCAAAGTTCAACTACAACAAGACAGTGCACACAGCCCACATAGGGGCACAGCCAGAATGCCCAGCTCAGATGACTGTGGAGGCTGAGCCACTGGGCCGTACAGGACATCTACTGCAAGAGGCTACTCTACCAATTCCAAGAGACATAGTAGTTCTACCTAATACATAGAAACAAACACAGGTAAGCAGCCAAAATGCAGAGACAAGGAAACATGTTGCAAATGAAAGAACAGAAGAAATCTCAAGACAATGAACTAAATGAAATAGAAGGAAGCAAACTACCAGATACAGTTTAAAACAGTGGTTACAAGGATGCTCAAGGAACTTAATGAGAACTTCAAGGAACTTAGGGAGTACTTTTAGGGAACTTAGTGAGAACTTCGGGGAACTTAGTAAAAACAATGACATAAAAAAGGACCAGTCAGAAATTAAGGATCCACTAACTGAAATGAATAATTTACAAGGAATCAACAATCCAGTAGAGGATGCCAAGAATCAAATCAGTGATTTGGAATATGAGGAAGCAAAAACTCCCTATGAGAACAACTAAAAGAAAAAAAGAATCCAAAAATATGAAGATAGTCCAGCTGGTGTTGCTCAGTGGTTGAGTGTCGACCTATGAATCAGGAAGTCCCCAGTTCAATTCCCATTTAGGGCACATGCCTGGGTGGCAGGCTCAATGTCCAGTAGGGGGCATGCAGGAGGCAGATGATTGATGTCTCTTTCATTGATGTTTCTATCTCTCTATTCCTCTCCTTTCCTCTCTAAAATCAATAAACCATATATTTAAAAAACAAAATAATACAAAGAAATATGAAGATAGTGTAAGGAACCTCTGGGACAACTTCAAGCATACCAACCTTTGCATTATGGGGATGATGGAAGGAGAAGAGAGGGAGCAAGAAATTGAAAACCTATTTGAAAAAATAGTGACAGAAAACTTCCCCTAACTGGTGAAAGAAATAGACTTATAAGTCCAAAAAGCACAGAGAGTCCCAAACAAGAAGAGCCCAAAGTTGCCCACACTAAGACACATTATAATTAAATTGCCAAAGTTTAAAGACAAAGAGAGAATCTTAAAAGCAGTTAGTTACCTACAAGGGAGGGCCCATACAATTGTCAGCTGATTTCTTAACAGAAACCTTGCAGGCCAGAAGGGAGTGGCAAGAAATATTCAAAGTGATGAAAAGCAAGGACCTACATCCAAGACTAGCCTACACAGGAAAGCTATCAGTTAGAATTGAAGCTTAGATAAAGAGCTTCACAGACAAGAAAAAGCTAAAGGACTCCATCACCACCAAACCAGTGTTCCATGAAATGTTGAAGTGTCTTTAAGAAGAAGAAAAAAAATTAAAAATATGAACAATAAAATGGCAATAAATACATATCTATCAACAATTGAATCTAAAAAAAAACAAAAAACCAAAAAAAAAACAACCAGACGCATGGAAACATGGAACAGACTGACAAATCTCAGAGTGAAGGGGGTTGGAGGATGGGGAGAAATTAGCCAAAGAACTTATATGTATACGAGAGGCCTGATGCATGAAATTTGTGCAAGAGTAGGCCTTCCTTCCCTCTGGCCACTGGCAGGCACCTGGAACCTGGGCTTTCCTCACAGCCCCGGCTTCGTCTGGAAGGATGGAAGGACATCCGGTCTAATTAGCATATTATGCTTTTATTATTATAGGTATGCATTAGCTATAAACACAGATAATAGGGTGTTGAAGGCCTGGGGTGGGGTGCAGGATCTGGGTAGATGGGGGCAATAAAGGGGGTGATTAAGAGGGGGCATCAGTAATACTCTCAAAAATAAAGATTTTTTTTTAAAAATAAAATTTTAAACAAGATCATATCATAATCATCTTTATAAACTATTTTTTATTTAACATAGAGAATTCTGCAATATAAATTACCCCAAAATTAGCAGCTTCAAACAACACATATTTATTACTTAAGCATTTTTGTTGCCAGACTGAAATCCAGTGTTGGCCAGGTTGCAATCTCATCAGAGAATTGACTGGAGAAACATCTGCTTTCAAGCTCCCTCAGGTTATTGGTAGGATTCATTTCCTTGCAGCTAGAAACTGAGGTTCCTGTTTTCTAGCTGTCAGCAGTGGGTTGCTCTCAGCTCTTAGAGGCTCCTTTCATTCATTGCCATGGGGTCCTCTCCATAGCCCCTCTCACACCATGGTAGCTTCTTCAAAGCCATCAAAGGAGAATTATTATCATGTTTAATGGTAGCATATTATATATATGGTGTGGTTATAATATAATTTTACTATTCTCTTTAGATATGTTTTCTACTTTTCTTTATTATAATACATATTTGGGACTTCTCCAATTAATTCCTTAGATAATGCCCAGAAGTGGAATTGCTGAGTCAAATGGTATGCACTTTTAAAAGTTTTTTACATATTGCAAAATAGAAATCTAATCCCATGATACTTCCATGAAGAATGTATGAGAGTGCTGGTTTGTGTACATACTTTCAAACACTGGCTTTATCCATAAATTTAAGTTTTTCTAATTGATTGGTGAAAAAATATATTTCATTATCTTAATTTGTATTTCTTTGGTGAGGTCAGACATTTTTAAATGGTACTGAACATTGTGTTTGTGAATTGTCTTTTCGTGACTTTTGCTCATTTTGCAATTGCAAAAGTACTTCATATGCTCAGGACTCTGTTGATTGCAAATATTTTTCCTAATTTGCATGCTAATATTTTGTGGAATTGTTGGCCATATAAAAGTTTACATAAGTCAATTCTATTGATCTCTTTCTTTTTTCTTTTTATTTTTTTATTAAATCTTTATTGTTCAGATTATTACAGTTGTTCCTCTTTTTCCCCCCCATAGCTCCCCTCCACCCTGTTCCCACCCCACCCTCCGCCCTCACCCCCCCCCCCACTGTCCTCATCCATAGGTGCACGATTATTGTCCAGTCTCTTCCCGCATCCCCCACACCCCTTTCCCCCCCCAATTATAGTCAGTCCACTCCCTTTCTATGCCCCTGATTCTATTATAATCACCAGTTCATCCTGTTCATCAGATTATTTATTCACTTGATTCTTAGATTCACTTGTTGATAGATGTGTATTTGTTGTTCATAATTTATATCTTTACCTTTTTCTTCTTCTTCCTCTTCTTAAAGGATACCTTTCAGCATTTCATATAATACTGGTTTGGTGGTGATGAACTCCTTTAGCTTTTCCTCATCTGTGAAGCTCTTTATCTGACTTTCAATTCTGAATGATAGCTTTGCTGGATAAAGTAATCTTGGTTGTAGGTTGTTGGCATTCATCACTTTGAATATTTCTTGCCACTCCCTTCTGGCCTGCAAAGTTTCTGTTGAGAAATCAGCTGACAGTCATATGGGTACTCCCTTGTAGGTAACTGACTTTCTTTCTCTTGCTGCTTTTAAGAGTCTCTCTTTGTCTTTTGCTCTTGGCATTTTAATGATGATGTGTCTTGGTGTGGTCCTCTTTGGATTCCTTTTGTTTGGGGTTCTCTGCACTTCCTGGACTTGGAAGTCTATTTCTTTCACCAGGTAGGGGAGGTTTTCTGTCATTATTTCTTCAAATAGGTTTTCAATATCTTGCTCTCTCTCTTCTTCTGGCACCCCTATAATTCGGATGTTGGTACGCTTGAAGCTGTCCCAGAGGCTCCTTAGGCTATCTTCGTTTTTTTGGATTCTTTTTTCATTTTGCTTTTCCGGTTGGGTGTTTTTTGCTTCTTTGTATTTCAAATCTTTGACTTGATTCTTGTGATCCTCTGGTCTGCTGTTGGGAGTCTGTATAACATTCTTTATTTTAGTCAGTGTATGCTTAATTTCTAGTTGGTCCTTTATCACAACCTCGAGGGTCTCATTAGATTTCTTGTAGGTCTCCTTAAGTTTGTTGGCGGTTTCTAGAAAATTCTTGAAAAACCTTAAAAGTGTGGTTTTGAACTCTATATCCAGTAGTTTGCTTTCCTCCATTTCTGTCATTTGTGTCCTGTTTCTTTGTCTCAGCATTTTTTATGTTTTGCTGTGTCGATATAGTGGCTTTCTGTGCTAAGTGTCCTATAGGGTTCAGTGGCTCAGCCTCCAGAATTACCTGAGCTAGACACCCTTGGTGCACCCTCTTGTGGGCTTTGTGCACAGTCTTGTTGTAGTTAAGCCTTGATTGTTGTAGTTAACCCTGAGAGGAATTGACCTCCAGGCCAATTGGCTGTGAGAATCAGCTATGTCTACAGTGGGAGAACTTCTGTGCTGAAGACACCCTTCTGGGGCAAGACTTGCTTCAGTGAGGCTTTGGTGCTCACTGAGTCTGCCCCCTGAGTGTGTCCCTTATGGATCTGAGGAGTTGTAATTGGATGGTCCCACTCTGACCACTGGGTACACTGGCTCTTGGATCTAAGGAGGTGCTAATCTAGCCCCTGCCTGAGGCTACCCAGCAGAAGCCAGCTGTAAAGCAATGCAGGTTGCCCTGGGGCCTTGGGACAGCTGCAGTTTGTTAAGTAATTTTCAGATTACAAAGGTCCGGGCCTTTCATATGCAAAAGCCTCCATGCAGGGCGTGGGCAGGGCGGGGTCCCAGGGGATCAACAGGGCGGGTGGAGTGAGCAGTATGGCTGCTGTCAGTCCTGCCCTCAGAGACCCAGGCAATCGCTCGGAGCGCCTCTGAAAGAAAGCTGCCCTCGAGTTCCAACTGATGCCAGACAGTCCCGTTTCTCCCATATGAGTCTGGGTCCCCAGAGACTCACCCGGAACTGGAGCTCAGAGCATGAGACTCCCTCCCGATTGTAAAAGACAATCATGTCCTCAGCCGCCAGCCCTCTCCGCATGCACCTCCGCACCTTTGTATTTTACTTCAGCACCGCACCTCCTCTGAGTCTCGGTATGCTTTTCTCTTTCCTTCTGGTTGTAGAATTTCCACTCAGCCAGCCTTCCTGTGGTTCTGGATGATGTCCGTTCCGTCTTTTAGTTGTATTTTTGAAATGGCTGTGTGAGGCAGCAATCTCCGGTGTTTACCTATGCCACCATCTTGGTTTCTCTGTCTGGTCTCTTTCTTAATGCTTTTTGCCTTTGAGGTCATGCTTAGAAATATCTTCCCATCTAAGAGATGTAAAAAGTTTCCTGCATTTGTGATTTGAAAATACTTAGAGTGTCCATTTACATTTAAGTGTTAATTGTTCATGAAGTATTGTGCTGGAGATTTGTTGATTGGTTTAGTGAAACCATGACAAGTGTTTTGTGGCTCTCTGAGTAATTTTATTTCTAGTACTATCCACTTTTTTCCTGAAATTTTGTGGAAACATGTCACTAGTCCCGTGACTTCTGAGATGACTTATAGATGAAATTGACAACATGAATAAATGAACATGATTGACTAGGAGGACCTGGGACAAGCATCAAACCACAAAAGCCCTTAAAAGGAGATTCCAAAATACCGGGGAGTAAGCGGAAACTAAACAGACATGCTTCCAGGACCAAACTGGAATTACAACTAAAATACAGAAAAACCATCCTGAATAATCAACTGAAGACTAGCTGTAGAGAACCCTGATAACCAAGGACAGAAAGTGGGAACTGCATAGAGAATGGTAGAAAGTGTGGCGGTGCAAAAGGGCTGGCCAGGCTCCCACAGACATCAGCTGAAGTTCTGGAGAGATATCTCAATGGTGTAGAGTTCCCACTAAGAACTCTGAGATCTAAACCCCAAGCTGGGCCCCCCAGCCCAGAGCACCAGAACTGAGAAAGGCGCCCACATAACACCTGGCGGTGAAAAGCCGCAGGGTTGAGACAGCTGGAAATGCAGGTACCCTCTTAAAAGGCCAATGCAGAAAATTTCGTGTGCAGACACTCATCTTGGGCTCTGGCAGAAGGAGGGCAGAGAGGACAGGAGCTATGTGAACAAAAGCCAGGGTTGGCGGCTCTGGGATTAGAGCTCAGAAGATAGACACCCTGGTTTCCTGTGTTGACTCATTCCCTCATAATGCAGAGGATATCTTTCTCCAGCAGACCTTTTCCACCCAGGCAGCTTTTTCCTGGGGAGGGGAAGAGTGATTGCCCCATTCGATTGGAAAAATCCTTATCCCACCCTGTGGAGTTTCTGAGGCCCATTAAGAGACTGAGAATAATAATCAGCCTGCAGGTAGAAGCAATTGTCCCACATTGTTGGAAAACCACACCCTGTGGTCCATAGCCTGAAGTTAATCAAGATTGAATAACAATCAGACTGCAAGCAGAGGTGGGTCTCTGGAGGCTTTGAGTCTTTGCCTGATCTAATTCGGGGTCTGGCACTAGGAAAAGTAGACATCTTGGTTCTTTCTAAAGGCACCCATCCCCATTAGAGGGAGTCAAAAGCTGTGGAATGCTGGTAGCTCCAAAGAGGGCTACTCATGGGAAGTCAGAAACAGTGTCTGATACTGTCATGCACTAGAGATTGGGAGTTGTAGCAGCTTTACCTAATACATAGGTACAAACACAAAAAGGCAGCCAATGCAGGGAGACAAAAAAAAACCCAAGTGAAAGAATAAGAGAATTCTCCAGAAGAAGAGCTAAATAAAATGCAGATAAGAAATTTACTAGACATACAGTTCAGAATAACGATGGCAGGGATGCTCAACAGCATGAGAAAAGATATAGTAACTATGAAAAAACACCAATAAAAAATGAAGAATGGCATAGCACTAACAAAGAACACAGTGAAAGAAATACACAGCAGATTAGGGGAAGCTGTGGATTGGATCTGTGAATTAGAAGACAGGGTAGAAAAATATCACTCAGGCAGAGAATCAAAAAGAAAAAAAAGAATTGGTTGGGATGCATGCAGAAGACAACCAATATGTGTGTTTTTCTCACATTGATATTTCTCTCTGGGTATTCCTCTCTTTTCCACTCTCTCTAAAAAATCAATGGAAAAATATTCTTGGGTGAGGATGAAAAAAATAAAAAACAAACAGGACAGCTTAAGGGAGCTCTGGGACATGAACATAACAGTATTTGCATCATAGGAGTGCCAGAAGGTGAAGTAAGTGAGCAAGGAATACTAAATGTAATTGAAGAAATAATGGCAGAAAACTTCCCTAACCTATTGAAGGAAAAAGTCATACAAGTTCAGGAGACACAGAGAGTCCCAAGCAGGAGGAACCCAAAAAGGCCCATGCCCAGACACATCGTAATTAAAATGTCAAAATTTAAAGACAAAAAGAATCTTAAAGGCAGCAAGTGTAAAGCAAATTGTTACCCTCAATGGAGCTCTCATAAGGCTGACACCTGATTTCTCATAAGAAACTCTACAGGCCAGTAAGAAATGGCATGAAGTACTCAAGGTAATGGAAAGCAAGGATCCCAAGATTACTATATCCAGCAAGACTGTCATGCAAAATAGAGAAATAAAGAGCTTCCCAGACAAAAAAAAAAAGGCTAAAGTAGTACATCACCACCAAGCCTGCATTACAAGAAATGCTAAAGGGACTGCTATAACGAGAAGAAAAAGTAGAGAGAGAAACTTAGGCATAAGAATTAAAATGGCAATAAAGAAGCATCTATCCATAATAACTTTAAGTGTAAATGGATTAAATGCTCAATCAAAAGACATAGGATAGGTCAGTGGCTAAGAAAACATGACCCAAATATGTGCTGTCTACAAGAGACCCACCTCAGAACAAAGACTCACACGGAATGAGAGTGAAGGGATGGAAATAAATTTTCAAAGTGAATGGGAAAATAAAAAGCTTGGGTAGCAATACTCATATCTGACAAAATAGATTTCAAAATGAAGGCTATAACAAGAGACAATAAAGGTGACTACGTAGTACTAAAGGAATCAATCTTACAAGAGGATATAACCTTGGTAAACATATATGCATCCACTGTAGAAGCACCTAAATAAATAAATATATATATATATAATTTATTTTTACAGAGAGGAAGGGAGAGGGATAGAGAATCAGAAACACTGATGAGAGAGAAACATCGATCAGCTGCCTCCTGCACACCCCCCACTGGGGATGTGCCTGCCACCAAGGTACATGCCCTTGACCGGAATCGAACCCGGGACCCTTTAGTCCGCAGGCTGACGCCCTATCCACTGAGCCAAACCGGTGAGGGCTATTTTTTAAAACTTCAAGAAGACTTTAAGGGAGTGATCAACAGCAATACAGTCATAGTAGAGGATTTTTAACACCCTGCTGACTTCACTGGGTAGATCTTCCAGACAAAAAGTTAACAAGGAAATAGTGACCCTAAATGACACACTGGATCAGATGGATTTAATTGATACTTATAGAATATTTCACCCCAAAGCTGCAGATTATACATTCTCCAGTACACATGGGTCATTCACCAAGATAGACCACATGTTAGGACCCAAAACAAGTCCTACTAGAAGCCTACCTCCAAAAAACAAGAAAAAGTGATATTAAACTATTTAACCCTACAACTTAAACAACTTAAAAATTAGAGAACAACAAGAAGAGCCCAGAGTAAGTAGGAGGAAGGAAATAAATATTAGTGCAAAAACAAATGACATAGAGACAAAAATAAACAAACAAACAAACAAACAAACAAATAACCAAGAGCTGGTTCTTTCAGAAAAATAAACAATATTGATGAACCTTTAGCCAGACTCATCAAGAAACAAAGAGGACCCAAATAAATAAAGTCAGAAATGAAGTGGTGAAGTAACAAATGACGTCAGAGAAATACAAAGGATTGTAAGAAAATACTATGAGCCAATAAGCTGGACAATGTGAGTGAAATGGACAAGTTCCTAGAAAAATACAATCTTCCAAAACTGAATAAGCATGAATCAAAAATCTGAATAGGCCAATAATAATTGATGAAATTGAAGCAGTAATAAAAAAAAACTGCCAGCAAACAATAGCCCTGGTCCAGATGGCTTCACAGAGGAGTTTTAACCAACATTCAAAGAAGTAACACCTGTGCTCCTCAAACTATTCCCAAAAATCCAAGAGGAAGGGACACTTTCAACTTATTTTTATTAGGCCAGCATTATCTTAATTCCAAAACCAGATAAAGACACTTCAGAAAAAGAGAATTACAAGTCAATATCCCTGATGAACATAGATGCAAAAATCCTCAACAAAATATTAGCATATCGAATACAGCAATATATTTAAAAGATCATACAACACGATCAAGTGGGATTTATTTCAGGGATGCAAAGCTGGTACAATATTCACAAATCAGTAAACGTGATGTATCACATAAACAAATTGAAGGACAAAAACCACATGACCATATGAATAGACGCAGTAAAAGCATTCGACAAAACCCAATACTCATTTTTTGTTTTAAAGAAAAACTCTCAGCAAAGTGGGAATAGAGGGATCATACTTCAACATAATAAAGGCCATATATGACAAACCTACAGCCAACATCATACTCCACATCAAAAACTAAAATCATTTCCCCTAGGAACAGGAACAAGAGAGGGATATCTGCTTTTACCTCTCTTAATCAACATATCACTGGAAGGACTAGGCACAGTGATCCAACAAGCAGAAAATGTGAAAGGCATCCAAACTGGAAAGGAGGAAGTAAAACTCATTATTCGCAGATGACATGATATTGTACATAGAAAACCCTAAAGACTCCATCAAAAAACTAGATTTAATAAGTGGATTCAGCAATGTAGCAGATACAAAGTTAACACCCAGAAATCAATGGTATTTTTATACCCCAATAATGAATTCTCAGAGTAACTACATCAACAATCCCATTTACCATTGCAACAAAGAAATGAAGATACTTAGAAATAAACTTAACCAAGGAGGTAAAAGACTTGTACTTAGAAAACTATAGGACATTGCAAAAAGGGATAGAGGAAGATATAAACAAGTGGAGGAATATACCATGTTCATGGATTGGTAGAATTAACATCATTAAAATATCCATACTACCCAAATCAATCTGTAGATTAAATGCAATCCCTGTTAAATTACCAATGTCATATTTCACAGATATAGAACAAATACTCCAAAAATTTATTTGGAACCAAGAAAGACCACGAACAGTCGCAGCAACCCTGTCTCAGAGGGACGGCAGGGGTGGGTAGGTGGTGGTTGGGAAGAAATCAACCACAGAACTTGTATGCATATATGCATAACCCATGGACACAGACAATATGTTGGTGAATGCGTGAGGAGGGAGGGCGGAGTCGGCTAGAAGAGGTCAATGGGGGAATGAAGGGGGCATATGTAATTCTGCCAACAATGAAGATTAAAACAAAAAACAAAAGCCCTTAAGAGGGCAGGATGATCTTGCTACAGTAACACAATTACTGTAGAAAGCAATCATGTTGAGTTCAAGGGCACCGAGGTTTCTGTTGAGAACGCAGTTATTCATGGCTGCGAGTGGGAAACCAAAGATGTCTAGGGAGTAGTGGCAGCTGAGACTGAGCTTGGCCCTGGCTGGAGTGTAAGGCAAGCATCTCAGGTTTCCTCACTCTTTTTCCACAGTGAAATTCAGAGAAGACCAGTCCAATGGAAATTCTGGTCACCAGACAACCAAAGGAGGTTTTGTGAGCTTTGATGTCTCTTAAATGAAGGAAAGCATGAAATGAAGAAGCAGAAGCAGGTATTAAATTAGAATGCTCTTGACTTGTTTTCCTGAGATTCCTAGCTCTTAGCACAGAGCAGGCTTAATGTGGGCTCTCAGTAAATGCTAATTTCCAACCCCTTCCCCTGACCAGTCCTCCTACTTGTTTCAACCCCATCACTTCGCACAGTGACTGGCAAGTTAGGCACTTTGTGAATGTTTATGGACTAAATGATTGGATGATTTGAAGAAACAAACACATGGGCATTCAAGAGGAAGGTTAGTTACCTACATGCCAACAATCAGAGTAGCCCCTTTAATGGATGCCCGTTTCTACATTAAATGCTGTACACACTCAGTTCATTTAATACTCATGATATCCCCACAGGATAAAATATTAGTATTCTCATTTTGTACGTGAAGAAACAGAAGCTCAGAGAGGAACGAAAGTTATTCAATTAAGTGGAGAAATCAAGGTTTCAAACCCTGCACTGTCTGATTACAATGCCCAAGTAGTTTTCCCGTATCCCTTCATAGCCTCTAAAACATTCACAGATCACTATGGCAAGAAAACTCTAATCATTGTATAGGCATGTGTATACTCCAGGCATTGAGGTAGGTGTTTATCTTCCCAAATGGACAAGGCCTACTCCCACAGATTGTGCAGGTCACATGAGCTAGGGAGGACTCATTAACCTTCCCAATTCCTTTACTCAGCTCCCCTGAGAAGGAAGATGACAGATGGTCAATGAGCTGCTCACTTCCCCAGCTGCACAGCTCTTTCCAGGCAGGCTTGGAATTGGCTAGTGGCTGTGAGAGCTGGCATGTTCAAGCTCAGCTAGAGCCTTACTACTGCTTATTAAACCTGTTCAAAAGGCAGCCACCATGTCAGTATAGTAGAAATCAGAGTGTACTGGAAAGGCTGGTGGATGAAGGATAGGAGAACTGGGTTCCTGCTCACTGTTGTATTAATTTGTTCACTCAGCGACTGCATTTTTGAAATATCTATTATGTGTCAAGTGTTGTGCTCTAGTCTATGTATTTAGCAAGAAAGGGTTGAGGAGATCATCACATAATGATTTCTTCTGCTGACATGGAAATTATGATTAATATATGTAACTATCATCCTAAGCAAGTTAAATGAATGTCTGTGTGCTCCTGTCTCAGGAATTAAGCCACACTGAAGGAAGAGAGAATGGGGCTCCCACAGATGTGTGTGCTGGCTGGCTTTCAGTGTTTCTTTTGGACAATGGAGAAGTTCCCCTTGGTGTTGTAAGTTAAGAGAGTTATGATTATTTGTTATCATAACTCACAATTTCTGCCCTAAGGAACGTTCAAGAACAGGGCAGGGTAGCCAGGCTGTCATTCCTGCAAAAACATCTGCCTGGTAATCTCCACTGTGCCTGCTCCAATCAGTAGACTGCCCTCTGAGTTAAGCCCAACTCTCATGGGTGAACCATCGCTGTTTGGGGGTCCAGGGCTGTCTGGTCACTCCAGCCGAGGCAGCTCAGCGTTCTGGTAGAAAGAAAGGGCTGTCTGAAGCCCTGTGGCTGCTCTTCATTTCTTGGTGCCTTAAATTCCATCTCATTGTGACAAAGTACGGCTCACTGCAGGAGAGGAAGTCCTGGTCTGGCAGGTTGGAAGAGACAAATTTTCCTCTAACTTTAAGTACTTTGAGTCAATGGTGCCACACCTGTACATACTCCTTCAACTAAACCCTGCCAGGTAGTGTCTTACACCTGAAAACCACTTTTTATGTCCTTCTCATTACCCCTTACAAAACCCCTGTGGCGTGTCTACTGTTCTCATCCTACAGATGAAGAAACAGGGGCTCAAATGTAATGATACTGTGAACTGCAGAGATGGCATGAGGTGGAGCTGGTGTCAGCCCCATGTCTGTGTGATGCTCTGGCCCTTGTGTGGAGGCAGGACTCTAACTTGCTTCTAAGAATTCCCCTCCCATTCCACCTCCATGCACAAACCCTGTATAGTCCTTGGAACTGAATCTGATGGGCTTTACTGTTGTAATTAGGTTATATTACTTGGTACAGTTGATGGTAAGAAAAAGAGAGGACCCTACTGGGCCTAACCTAATTACGCCAGACTGTCAGAGGCGGAGAATTTCCTCTAGCTGGTAGCAGCAGCAGAAGTGAGAGATTTGAAGTATGGGAAGGATCTGATGCACTGTTTTTGGCGTGAAGGTGGAGGCAGCCATGTGGAAAGGACAGAGTGGCTTCCAGCAGCCAAGAGCCAGCAGTCAGCAAGGAAAGATGTCTTTGGTCCAGCAAGTGAGAGAACTGAGCTTGGGAGTGGCCCTTCCCAGTGCCTCTAGGTGGGAACGCAGCCCAACTGATGCCTGAATTTCAGCCTTTTGAAACCCTGAGCAGGGAACCAGGCACATAGGGCCAGGCTTCTGACCCAAACCGTGAGCTAATAAATGAGTATTGTCTTAAGCGACTGAGTTGGTGGTAATTTGGTTTGCTGCAGTAGAAAACTATTTTTCTTGTTAAATCTCAGGACTAGGAGCAAATATTTTAACCTTTGTTCTTCGTTTTTGTTTGAAAGAGTTACATATGATCTTTAAGGTTCCTTCTAGCTCAGATGATTCTAAGGTTCTTAAATCAGTGTTTTTGTAAGGACTGAAAGAAAATAATGCATATGAAAGCTCTTCAATCTTGAGAAAGTGTACCAATGAAAGAGAATAGTACTCAGTCTAATAATGTTTCTAGTCATCTTATGGCCTCCTGGGATCTTCTAGGTCAGTTTCCCATGAAAGTAATCTGTATTTTAGGGCCACATCAGTGGACATACAGGGAAGAGAAAGAGTTTCTAACTGCGGAGGGCCCCCTCTTTGTGGCAGACGCCAAGGAGCACATGGAGGCAGGTTGCCCTCCAGCATCCTACAGCTCCGGGAGGGGCTGTGGGAATGAGATGCAGCCTGAATGTGATGTCCTCCTGAAAGAGCTGTGATGACAAAGTGATCTGAAGCTCCTGAGGGGGAGGGAGGGTCTGTCAGAGGCATCTATGAGCCTGGGCTGCATTTTGAAGGTAAGTAGTTTCCCAGGCAGGTAGGGCTGGAGCAGCCCAGAGGCCACAGCACGTGCAGAAGGTGGATCATACTTGTGAAACTAAATCCCAAGTGGGTATTCATTCAGAGGAACTGTTAGTTGGGAGATTGTTGCTGGAGCACGTGGGGTGGAGAAGCAGGAAGGGTTAGGGTGCCTGTGTTCTGACCTGATATCATTTCTCTAACTTTCAGCCCACATCATCACTGCTCATTCATTCCGAATCTTGTGCCTGTGCCTTCTGGGGGATAGTTTTGTTGAACTTGACCTTCGCTGGTTAGAATTATCAGTTCAGTAAGCGCACACTGAATCTCTCCTCATCTACAGGGCTGGAATCAGAATTGCTGAATTGCAAACAGCTCCAGGGCCAGAGTTCTCAGCCTTTCACATCTTGACATCACAAGTCACTCAGCACAATTTTTTGCACACAGCAGATGCTCAGTGTCAGATTAAACTTAACTTGAGGTAAATTGAATTAACACACATAAAAAAAGAGCAGAGATTAGATCAAATCTCTGATGGGTTGTGCTCAAGCTTTTTGCACACACTAAACCCGAGTGGCCTCAAAGCACAGTGCCTCCTGGTCTGAGAGCACTTCTCCTGATGCATTTGCATTGAAAGCCCTTGTTCCTGACAAAAGTCCTTCCTTTGCCAGGTGAGCTTGGAGGAAATCCCCTCTCCACACTAGATGCAAGCTATTCTCATCAGCCCAGAGGCTTGACTGTGACTCCAGACACCTGCTCTGGGAGTTGTTAGTTAAATTACACAACAATTATGGGTAATAGTGTGAGACTAACTGAAGAATTATTAAGGTGGTTGCTAAGCATTGCTAATTTTCTACCACCATTATTTAGAATTAAAGATCAGACAAGATGAAAACTTGGTTGGTCAATCTTTTGTTTCTGGTGGGAAGATATTTTCCCTCTGAAATCTTTTAAGTTTCAATCTGGAAGAAACCTTATAGGTTACATCTTTTTCTACTATGTAGTTTACCGTTCATTTATTTATTGAACAAATGTTAATTTTTGACTGACTACTATGACTCAGAAACTGGACTGACCTCTAGGTTTGAGCTGCAAATGGATCAATGTGGTTCCTTGCCTTATATGAGGTGTAAAATGTAGAATTTAGACATTTCAAGAGTGTAAAGTAGCCTGATGGCCAAGGGCAATATTATCTAGAAGTGTGGTCTCGGGAAATTAACCTAGTCCAGGGAGGTGAGATTCTCAGGAAGTAATATTTAGGTGATAACTAAAGGTAAATGTGAGTTACCCAGTGAAGGGAGGTGGGAGGGATTTCAGGCCAAATAAATAAACACATTCATGTAATACAATTCTATAAATAAACTTAAAAATCAAGGTTAAATTTCTAAAGGATAAAGCATGCTTTAAGTGGAGAAAACAAAAGTTAAAATTTCAGACTTGGACTGACCTCATTTCTTTTACTGTGAATTGCGTCACCTTTGGTAGTTAATTATCAATGCACATATTGTGTGTCAACAAGTTTTCTTAGAGTCCTAGTCGGTATTTTTTGATATGGAAGATCTCTGCTTTAAAATACAACTGTAACGTAGGTTCCCAACTTTATTGAGAAAGATACATATGATAATCTGCCTTCCCCTATGGGTCGTATTTTGAAAGGTCTGTCAATCAAAATGCAATTATTTTTCCTCTCCCCCCCTCCCCAGCACACTCTATTATCTGGATAATCTTGGTTGCATTATTAAGTTGATATAATACTATTTAAAAGCAAAAAAACAAACAGTAACAGATAAGCACTACAATAAGTATGGTGATCACATTGTAAGGTATATATATCATATACCAACTATATTAAATTTTTAAAAATAAATTTAAAAATACAAGCAAAAAAGGGGGGAGATATTTTTTTTGTTTTATTTAGCCTTGTAAAACCATAGCTCTGCCTTAAAAAATCATTTCACTTCTTCATGGACTATTTTCTTGTCAGAAAATGGAAATGGTAAAATCAGTATAGTAGCACCTACTTAAGTAACTGTGAAAAAGCATGAACTTCATATGTGGGCACTTAGTAAATGTTTATTCTATAGCCTTTTTGTGAGCAAAAGTTCCATTTTATCATCTTATTGATCCCCATTCATATCACGGAGGGTCCCTGGGATCTCATTCTTGGGAGTCTAACCCTGATTGAGTTCAACCTTCTTCTTTTATAGATGAAGAAACCAAGACCCAAAAGAGAGGAAATGACCCGATTTCTGCCCTTGACTTTACATTGTATTTCAGTTTATTTGCAGTCATTATAAAGAAGCAGTTAGTGAAAAAAGGGCCTGGTGCCTCCCAAATATGCCCATATGGCAGATGAGGAGTGGGCACTGGGCAAAGGCGTACACTGCAGTACAGAAGGAGGTGGGGACCAGACTAGGCAGGGCCTCTTGGGCCTTTTAAATTGCTTAGGTCTCTGTTCTAAGGTGTGGGGAACCAATAATGTTCATTGTTGGTTATATTTGGAACATTTTGACAACTACATTTTTTATTTTTCATCTATTTGTTTGGAATAGTCTAATCACAGGTTTAAAGTTAAAAAGTGTTATTGTGTCAGCTGATGGCAAGAAATTAAACTTTCTAATGAGGATAATTGCCAAAAGCAGTGAGGGTACATGGCGAGAGAGGTAGGTTGGATGTGGACGGATACCCTTGACTGCAAGTGTTGTTGTGACACTGGGCACACCACTGAGGAGTGCCCATCCTGGAAAAGTGTGTCTCGCAGCAGTATTCTTAGCATAGATCATTATGGATCTGATCACATTCAAACTAGCTGTGCCAGATGAAGATTTAATCTGTTTAAAGAACTTTAGAAATATGTTCTTAATATTGGGATTTCTTATTTGGTTTTCTTTTATTAAAAACCCTGAGGAATGAAGAGGGTGAGTTTGAAGAAGCCTGGATCTAGAATATCTTTTATACCAGCTATAAAGCAGTGACCCTAGTATCACACTAAGAGTATCTTCCATTTATCTCCATCCCACACCTCCCTCCTGTGTTCCCAACACTATATTTAACAGTCTATTAGACATCTGTACTTGCCTTATCCCACAGGTATCTACAACTGAACATTCTAAAACTGGATTCTTGCTCTTTCACCAAACTGCTTCTCCTTCCAGATGAGTCCATAGAACTACCTTTGATCCATCAGCCCAGATAAGCAACCAGGATGCATCCTCTATCCTTCCTTTTTCTCCCTGCTCATTGGCCATCCATCTTGTGGACTCCACCTCCTCAGAACCACCTGGGTTAACATGCTCTCTTCCACTTACAGTATGGCCGCCCTAATCTGAGTCCTCATTTGGCCAGTGACTACACCTGCCTCCTGAGTGATCGCTCAGCCTCATCCAACCGCTTCAGTCCTCTGTACTGTCCTCCCAGGAAGCTTTCCACACTACACATCTGGTCATTCCACTCCCCCTTCACATGCCTTCTTTGCTTCCACATCCTTCAAAAATCCAAACTCCTTAGGGTGGCATGCAAAGTGTTTCATGATCTTGCCCTGCCTGTGTTCCTAGCATCATGTCTCCCACCCTCTTCCCTCAATCCTGAAATGTATTTATGTACTCTCTGGGCAGCTTTTCAGATATACCCAGCCCTTCCAAGAAGCCTTCTCCCTCTACTCCACTCCATCCTTAGGAATGTATAATTGCAGTATGTTACATACACAATGTGTTTTACACACATAATCATGTAACTCTGAGGGTGCAACTCTGTAAGCACCAGGACATGCCAACCTGAGTGAGAGTGAGTGATGGCAGGGCAACAAAGTTCCCTTGGAGTGTTGTGTCCTGGGAAAAGGCAGCCATGCTGGTGGCCCATGTCCCTGCTCTGACTGTTGGACACTGCAGAGGTGCTGGGCAATGAGGCAAGAAGCTCGCACAGCATCCATGCTGGGTCTCTGGCTGCCTTGGCAGCTCCTGGACCTGGATCTGCCAGGTGCTGCTGTGTTCCCCACAGGGGACTGCATGAGCCATCAAGAATGTTCTGCGCCAAAGCCGGTTTGGCTCAGTGGATAGAGCGTCGGCCTGCAGACTGAACAGTCCCGGGTTCGATTCAGGTTAGGGGCATGTGCCTGGGTTGCGGGCACATCCCCAGTGGGGGATGTGCAGGAGGCAGCTGATCGATGTTTCTCTCTCATCGATGTTTCTAACTCTCTATCTCTCTCCCTTCCTCTCTGTGAAAAGTCAATAAAATATATTAAAAAAAAAAGAATGTTCTGCTACTCAGACAGAGGCAGTGGCCACCAGAGCTCCCCCAGAGCCCAGAATTCTGTGATAAAAGGAAGGATATCAGTGGGATAGATGCATTGTCTAAGTCAGTGGTTCTCAACCTTCCTAATGCCGCGACCCTTTAATACAGTTCCTCATGTTGTGGTGACCCCCCAATTTCATTGTTATAAATTGAACATAATTAAAGCATAGTGATTAATCACAAAACAATATGTAATTATATATGTGTTTTCTGATGGTCTTAGGTGACCCCTGTGAAAGGGTCATTTGACCCCCAAAGGGGTCGCGACCCACAGGTTGAGAACCGCTGGTCTAAGTGCTTCCCAGAGGCAGAATGGAGCCTGTGGGCTTCGGATACAGGGACAGGCCTAGATTCGAAACAAGAATGAGCCTTTGATGACGAAGCCTAATAGAGGTTAGCGAGCCCTTGTCACCGGGAGGGTGCAGGCAGGGCCCCGTGGCTCCATGGTGCTGCAGGGGGGTGTCCAGCAGAATAGTACAGGTCAGTGTTCAGACCTGAATGTGCGCCACATCACCAGGGCTAGGAAGACGGGTGCTGGGTGTTTGGGGACGAGCAGTGTCTCAGACAGCTTGGGCTGCTGTAACAAAGTACCACACACTGGGGGGCTCAAGCAACAGAAACTTATTTCTCCCAGCTCTGGAGGCTGGAAGTCTGAGGCCAGAGTGGCGGCACGGTTGGGTTGCAGACCACCATCATCTCACTGTGTCCTCACATGGTGGAAGAGGTGAGAGCACTGTTTTATAATGGCACTAATCCCATTCATGAGCGCTCCACCCTCATAACCTAATCTCTTCCCCAAAGATCCACCTCCATCACATTTGGGTAAGGGCTTCAAAATAAAAATTTTGCAGACACAGACTCTCAGTCTATAATGCTTACGTGTTGGAGACCAGGTGTAAGCTGACATGGTCCTTACACCTGAAGGGGCTAGCAAGGCTGGGACCCTTACCCACACAGTTTTCCCAGACTTGTTTGGATGGCGGTTATCAGTAGAATGAGAGCAACCTTTGTAGAATGAGAACAGCCTTTCATGGCTTATCAAGAAGTCTGTAACTATTTACTGAGATTTGCTGTACTGAGAATTTGTCCTTCTGCTCTGTCCCTTCCTTAGAGATTAAGAGGAACAAAGAATACATTCCACTTGACAGACCTCCTATTGAGTGTCTTATGTATAAAAAGCATTGTGTGGTTAATAAACTTGCTGCAGTTCCTCAATTGAGCTGTAGTCCTCCCGATCCCGCTCTCCTGTCTTTCTTTCTTTTCTCAATTCCCACCTCCCTACCTCAGCCTGGCTCAAACTGTCAGGCTGGCCCTGACACTTAGGTCCAGAGAAGGGCCTGAGGATTTGCATGTCTAACAAGTTTATACTTTAAGAACACCTGGTGCAGATAATCCTGATATTTGATAAACCCTGCAGTAACTGTCCCCCAATGACCAAATATCACTCAAGAAATTAATTCTGAAACTGGATTGATTGCTTAATCTCTTTGCATTTCACGTTTTCTATGGCAACACCTGCAACTCTGCTCACTGAAAATGAGTAGGGCAGTCTGAGCCCTCTGTCCTTCACTGCCATCTAGAGAAACATGAGAAGGTAGCCACAGATAAGACACCACCGCAGACCTTACTCAGCCCTGAGACTTCCATGAGTTGGAAGGACCACACCACCTCCTCCTGCTCTCATTCTGGTTGGCAAGTGTGTGTTTGGAAGGTTTTTGGTCACTTTCACATTGAGAAAGATCATTTGCAGGTGTAACAGTGACCTTCAAAGGTATTTCTGGGTTAGGAGGAGACGTCTGACCACCATGATAAGCCTGTGGACTAGTACAGATTTTGAACATTCAGGCATGTTGCTGTTGACTGAATTTGGCAGACACTCACTACCCTTTTCAAAGATATCAAATATGATGGAGCTATGACTTAAGAAAATGGGCAATTGCCCATTTAGCAAACAACAGGGAAGATGGTGCTGAGTCCAGCTCTAGCTTTTCCCCTGTGCTAGTTTCCTATTATTAGTAACAGATTACCAGAAACTCACTGATGTAAACAACACACAATTATCATTCTGAAGGTGTGAGATTGGTTTCAAGGGGCTATCATCAAGTTGTCAGCAGGGCTGGCTCCTGCCAGGGGTTCCAGGGGTCTTGTTCCAGCATCTAGAAGTGTTCAGCAATCTAGAGAAGGGGCTGTGTGTAACTTAATAAAGGGTCCAGAGACGAAATATAATTTTGAAAGGCATTCGGGGTTCAGAGGAGCCCAGCTAAAGAAACTAAGATCTCCTCATCTCAGGACCCCATGCTTTTTATTAACACAAATTGTCCTGAGGCGAGGCAGAGATATACACTTGAAAGGGTCTGGTTTCCTATACACAGTCCATTGTCAGAATGGGGAGAATTAGCCTCTTCAGGCTGTTCAGGTGTTTAACCAGTAGGAGGCAATAACATGTAGATTAAGATGCCCTGAGCTGTCTGGCAGCAAGCAATGATTTTAATGCATCCTTTTCAGGTTTGGGATAATGCCCTCAGCCATTCCCAACAGGCAATAACATATGTGACTCAGCCCTTGTTGAGTCCCCAAGTTTCATCAGCCTTTCGATGAAACCTTGCAATTATGACATGCTGGAATTGGCTTCTGGCACAGGGGTGAATCCATTTTCTTGCTGTTTCCAGCTTCTGGAAAGAATCACTCCAACCGTGGCTTTCATCATCACATCTGCTTCTCTGACTCTCCTGCCTCCATATTATAAGGACCCTTGGAGTTACATTGGATCCATTCAGGTAATCCAGGAAAATCCCCATCTCAAGAACCTCAACTCAACCACATCTGCAAAATCCCTTTGCCACATAAAGTACCTGGTCACAAGTTCTTGAGATGAAGATGTGGACATGTTTGGGGGCAATTATTCTGTATCCCATGCCCTGGAAGAATGCTGACCCAGCCATGTTTCCGAATCACAGAGCAGGTGACCCCAGGCTGTACGCTGAAGACTGAGCAAGGAGCTGCATAGAGGGCACTGTTGGCACAGGGAACCCAGGGAGGACTAGGGGCAGAACTGCAGAGTCAGCATCTGTGCATGGGGTCTTAGTAACCTGCTGGAAGAAAATTCCAGCAGGTCAGAATTAAGCAAGAAGTTCATCAGAAGGCTGGTGGATCTTGGGGCTTCAGCAGGGCTGAAAATCTGCCTATGTTATTACCTGGTGCTGAAACAGCTGTAGGCATTTTACCTAACCTGATCATCTTTTCCTGTTTACCTGCTGCTGGCAGAATAGCTGAAGGAATATCCCCTAACCTGATCATGTTTTCCTGTTTATTGAACTTTACCTGTTTGCATTCCTAAAGGGCCTGTGTGTTTTCCAGCAAATACAAAGCGGTGGGTCCGGAGATTCAGAGAGCCCACTTCACTAGAAAGTGAAGCCTCCCCTGGTTCCCCCATGCCTTCCAAATTTATATGTCATATGTAGTTTATTAATTTACGTCATAGTGTTGTAATGTACCCCGCGAATCACAGAAGGACGCCTCAAGAAGTCGAATTAAAGAGTCACATTTATTGCAATCTTGGACTATGAGCGGACATTCCCAAATCTCATAGCAATAAGATGGTGGCAAAACCAGACTTATATAGGCAAAAATCACAAAGGTATTGATTACATCCCAGGGTTTGGAATGAGGCACCTGGCTCGCAAAAAAAGCAGATTACAGAAGCAGAATTAAGCATGTTAATTACAGTTTCGGGTCTCGGGGTCACTGAATTGACAGAAATACATTATCTAGAGCCTTTGGGTAACCTGGGTTAAACTTAGGCATGTTATCTAAATTACAGTTCTGGGTCTCCGGATCACTGAGTTGATAGAAACACATTATCTAGAGCCATCGAGGCAATTTAGAGTAGTTGCACTGTCCTGGTCTTAGGACCACTGAGTCAACTGGAACGTACCACCTGTGGCTACTAAAACAATTTAGGGTAATTGTGCTGTCCTGTTTCCCAGGTACAGAAGAATGTGCTTCGATAACCAGTAAGATCACAATCAATGGGATAGTCATTCAATCAATAAGTCATTCAATCGAATGGGATGACTTATACAATTTAGAAAATCAAAGTAACCTGTCCATTGTTAAACAAAGCAAAAAGGTACCATACTTCAGTGGGTGGATAGTACAGAACTTAGATTGAGAAGATGTGCCATATTGAGTCTAGAAGAAAGAAGATTCTGTATTGATCTTTAGAATGAGAAGATGTGCCATACTGAGTCTAGAAGAAAAAAGACTCCGTATTGATCTTTTAACATGTCCATGCTTTTCTGAGGAAGGAAAGGTGCCGGAAAGGTAAATGTAAAGGCATGGGAGAAGGTAGGCCCAAGGAGCCTTATCTTTAACCCCACTGCAGCCTTTCCACCCCGGGAAAGTGCAGGATTGGCAGCTCTCCCTGGGGTGATAGATCAGGACTCAGGTAATAGTGGAAAGCACCAATCCTACTCTTAAAATGGATACAAGAGAGCATTTGGGGTTTTTCTTTTTAATGCCTGTTTTGGATTGAGTAAGTGGATTTTACTTAGTTTTGAACATATCAAAGTTAGCTCTTGACACAAAAGGTAAAACTAACAATTTGGCTCGAAATTGGGGTTTTGTTTTGAGGTGCTGAGGCTCAGGGGTGGAGCCAATTCACGGTAGAAATGTGAAGCTGCTGCTTTTGGGGTTGAAGTGGGAAGTTGTGAATACAGAGGAGTATGTATGCCCAAGGCAATTTCTGATGGAGGAAGGGCTAGCCTCCCTCCCCCCAACACACAAGCAGGTAGGCCAAAAATTTCCTACCAGTGGAAACTTCTAAAGAGAGGCTTGCTTCCCAGTTTCCCATCCTTGGTAGAAAGAATGTAACTAATTTGCATTTTAATGGTTACCTGTTTCCAGTCAATGGCAGCCCAAGGCTTTGGGAGTTTGCTAAATTGAATTAGATATTCTAAAATAACAAAATGCTGAAATATTAATCTAAATTTCCCTCACGAAAAATTTAGAGGACAGAATTAAATCTATTGATTGTGTCTTGTATTTTTGAAGTTTATTCTTAAAAATGTTACTGATTGAGAAATGCTAAATATTTAACTTGCCAGCTAAGAGTTTAAAGTTCTGGTTAAATAAATTGGGAGAAATTATATAATTATAGTAAAATTTCAACATTTGTCTAACTGAAAAAAGAGGATAAATTCTGTAATCCCAACCTAAATTTTTAAATACAAAGATCAGTTTAAATTTAACTGATATCTCTTAATAATTATAAAAGGTATATAATCTTTAAATCATATATACACATATGTGTTTGATGGTCTTTCAAGTTAGATTTCAAAACTATAACCAAGAAATGACTTTGAGACATTTCGCGGGCCCTGAAATGTTTTCAAAAGTTTATTCTCTCTTCTTAAATGATTTTTTAATAAAGCCAATTTAATATACTTGAAATCACATGGAAAGCTTTATCGAATATAAATTAATAAGCATATTTTAAGTTTTTGCCTCTAAGAAAGGGCAAAGCAAGTTATTTTGTTTGATATTTCTTAAAATACAGCAGTAGAATTTTAAGATGTAATTTAAAATAACAAAAGCTCCTCGCCGCTGCATTTTAAATTAGGCTGGAGGTGGAGCAGAGTTTGCACCTTGTGTATCAGAATACAACATCACTAAATTTACTAACCTTTGTAAGCAATTGAATCCTAGTAAAGTAAAATTCTTCTAAAAAGTTACTGAAGGCTTCCCATGATCCCTCTGTATATGCAAATAAGCCGAAAGGGAATGCTGTTTAAAAATATTTTAAATTTAATAAAAAGGAGAAATTTTAAAATTTTGAAATATCTTCCACTAATATTTATAGGATAATCTAATGATTTGCTGTTAAAATACCAAATCTGAAAGTACAGTCACCATAAATGTTTCATGACTTTGACTTGTAATACATGGCCTTGCAGCACTATCAGTCAACATCCAGGAAGCAACCCTATAGGTTACTTTTTGTAAAAGAAAAAGATTTCTTTTTAAATTGAAGTTCTCCAAGTATAGCCCAGCAGGCGGAAGACAAACCAGACAACCAACAGCCCAGAGACCACCTGGGGCACGGTAAAGTGAAGTATGGTAACTGTTATGCCCAGATTTCAAGATTCCCAAGAAACCACCAGGGAGCCAGCCAGTCCGATGCAAAAGCAAAGAGTCTTTTATTTCAAGCCCAGGCCTGGCTCTCCCACCTTCCTTACTGACGCAGCAGCAAGTGGCAAAGAGAGAGGGGACCGTGGGCCCTGCCGGACTGGCCAGGCGTGAGTCGGCATCTCACCACACAGGATGCGGTCATAGTGATGGCGCGCACCTCCCCCGACCATCACCGGCCAGTCCAGAGGAATCCTGGGTGTGGCTAGCAGAGGCCTCCTCCGGGAAGAAGCCCCCGCTGAGCACATGGCCCTGCCCAAAAGTGGAGGACCCAGGGCAAGATGGAGGGCGCAGTCCCCGCCCCCCCTACCGAGAACGCAGGGAAGGGCGGGGGCGCACGTCCACAGGTCCGAGATCTCACCCTTCCACTGAACACGGAGGAAGTCCTCGCCGTCCCCGGCGTGGGAGTCGTTCTGTGTTGGCTCTGGAGGCTTCCCTCCTCTTTCCTGGGGTGCTCTGGGTCTGGATGTCGTGGGGGATCCCCACGGGGGCTCGCTGCGCCTGGGCCGCCCGCGAGGGCTGGGAGGAGGCCCCTCAGCCGCTGGGGGGCTCCGTCGCCTCCGCTACGAGCAGCCCGGCCCCGCGGTCCCGGATGCCGGCCTGGTCCGGGCTCTGCCTGCTGCTCGGGCCCACGCTCCATCACGGCATCGCGGCTCCGCCGTGAGGCTCAGGGCAGCCGCGGTGTCCCACATGCGGTCCTGCACCCCCGCCACCGTGCGGTTGGCGTGGCGGAGCGAGTAGGTGGCCCAATGGAGGCCATCGCTGGTCTCCCCGTCGCCACAGAAACCCTCGGCGATGCCGGCGCTGCACACCAGCGTGGCGATGACCACACACCAGGCGGTGCAGCAGCAGTCGGTGTCCAGGTGCTCCTCGTTCCCACGCCGCCGGCAGCGCAGCCAGGAGTAGAGGAGCAGGAAGAGGAGGTTCAGGGCGAGGCAGGCCAGCGCAGCGGCCCCGAGCAGCAGCAGCGCCCTCTGGCAGTCGGGGTCCTTGGGCCGGAACTGGTCACTGGTGGGCTCCCAGCGCAGGTTGAAGTGCAACAGCCGGTGCAAGAGGTTCACCCACCAGGGCGCCGTGTAGCTGACCCCGGCCATGGCGGGCCCGGCCCCTTGGACACGCAGCCACCGCGCAGCTCCCCGCCAGCCCGGGGCGTCGGGTTCAGGGGCCCGCCGACCCCGGCCTGGTCACCCCCATCACCTGCACGCTCCTGGGCCCGGCCCTGCACGGCCTGGCTCGGCGGTGCTCGTCGGCGCTCTGCTCCGCTCGGCCGCCTGCGTCCACCGCCTCTTTGTTCGTCCTGCTTGGTGCGCGTGTATGCGCACTCGCCCCTTCAGAGGCCCGTGGCCCACACCTGCCACTGGGCTCTAGGGCGGGGGGCCGCTCAGGAGCCGGCCGCACCCGGGGCCTCGCTGGTGCCGCCGCCACCACGTGGGCTCCTTCAGTCCCAGCCCCAGCGGACGAGGCCGAGCACGGAGCACCTGCTCCCGAGAGGGGCAGGCTCAGGGCCCCCCCGCACGTGGCCGCCACCGCCTCGGAGCTTGGGGCTGGCCTCGGGGCGCTGCGGCACCAGCGGAGGGCACGCAGGGCAGGTCTCCACAGGTGGGACTCGCGTCCCCAAGGCTCAGGCGCCCCAGGCCGCCGGCTGGGTGCGGGCCTGCAGCCGGACACGCCAAAGGCCCGCGGCAGGTGCACCCGCACGCACCCACCAGCCGAGCCCAGCACCCCACTCTACCGCCAGGCGCGGTCCTCCAGCCGCCGGAACCTTGCAGACTGCGCCTGCGCAGCAGTCCTGCGTGCGGGGCGGAGCCAGCAGGATGCAAGCAGGGGCGGGGCTGGAGCGCAGGGCCTGCGCCTGCGCAGTGCGCCCTTTCAGTAACAATTAATTCAGGTAAAAACTATAACTTTCATGCTGGTCTTAGAAGGCACATTTTTCCTTTACCTGGGAAGGACAGCACAGCTATCCCAAGGTCAGAGGGCTCCAGTTAGCATGTCAACTTAGTGTTCTGGAGACCCAAAACTGTAAATTTAGATAACATGCCTAAGTTTAACCTAGGTTACCCAAGGACTCTAGATAATATGTTTACCCAAAACTGTAATTTGGATAGCATGCTGTCTCTGCTTCTGTAAATTGCTTTTTTTTTTTGCTAACTAGGTTCCTCATTCCAAACTTTGAGACAGCCAGTTTAAAATTAAGTTGTCATGACCTAGAGCAAAGAATATTCTTACATGGTATTATTCTACAAGTTTTATTCATAATTTTTGATGCTTTACAACAGTATATTGTGCATTTATCCCAAACAAACTTACAAATTAATTCTTTGAATGTTTTAAGGACATTGAAGGGATTTATTCCCTCCTGGGAAGGCACTTAAGCATTCTATATTGACCTCTCTTGACCTTTTTTTGCCAAGAGGATTCCAATTGTCTACAGCTGTTATCTGACCTTCTGTTCAAGCTGGGATCATGAAAAGCTGGTACCATGGATCTGTCTCTTGCCCAATGGCGTAAGCTGGGCCCTCTCTGGAGAAGAAACCTGGGTTCCCCATGATCAATGCTGGTGCCCCGCCAGCAGGCGAGGGCATCCAAAGGCAGTTGCTGGGCATAGAGGCCAGAGGGACATAGGCTACCAAGGAGACAGAACTGAATCTCACATCACCCTACTTGGCCCAGAGATGGCTGGTAGTCAACAACGGGTAAGACCCCATAGGGTGGGGCAACCTAAGACAGGCACAGCCGGGGGCCAGTAGGAGAGAACTTGGGGTTCAACAGAGGTGGGGCACAGATCCTCACCCCCCCAATTGTGCAGGGGCTGGAACACTCGCCCCTTCTGAGGAAGGTCTCCTGTCCCCATGGCTGCTTCTTGCTTCCCATGCCCAGCCCAGATCAGGAACCAAATAACAGAAGAGACTTGGTCCAGCTGAAAATGGTACCCAGAAAAACGAAGGCTTAGTTAACAGACCCTGTATTTAAATCTAGCCTAACAAACAGGAATGCTTAAGCCTCCTCAAGGATGTAAAGTAATCCTTTCCATTAATATTTACAATGTAAACTAAGATTGTTGTTAGAGTACTAAATTTGACAGTAAAATAGCAGTCAAGTTTTCAGATTAATTAAAATTGGCTCAAGAAGTATTAACCAAAAATTTTCATTTCATGGAAAAATTGCTTAACATGCAATGAAACTAAAACAGTCATATTTTTGTGCAAAAACATTAAAATTTAAAGATATCTAGATTAAATCAAAAAAAGGGGGAATAGTGGAAAAATACCATGTAAGGAAAAATATCCTGTAACTAAATTACATCTAGAAAAAATTTTCATTTGTAATGCTAACAGCAAGACACCCAGGAAAACACACACAGTGTCAAAATAAGCCAAAGGAAAATCATTTGGGCAAATATAAAAAGGACCCCAAGTAAAATTCCCTTTATTAACCTTCGGTCGAGAATATGTTTGTATATTTTCAGAAAACAACTTCAAGACCATGTGGATTCCTGCAACAGAGAGGAATTATCAGGAATGCTCCAGCGATGAAGACAAGAGGAAAAACAATCCAGAGATGGAGGACGCTGACGACACTTTGCCATACTAGCAGTCAGCAGCTGTGCGTCGCTGCAGGTTGCCCAGGATCAAACCAGAGAGGGTCGGACCTGCATTGCCACCATTTGTCCACCATCCAGAACTGAAATATCATTGCTGACATGTATACATAAGGAACTGTGGGACATTGAAACTTGGACTCAGAACTGTTGGACGTTGAAATTGGGACTTAAAATATTTTTTGTTCTTGAAATGTTATGTTCAAGTTTTAAAATGTTTTGGGTTTTACATTGGCATTGTTTTGTTATTGTTTTAATAGCCAGAGTTTTGTTCTTGATGCTTAAGTTTTACTGTCATTATGGTAGCTTAAAAACTCTCATTATAGTAGCTTAAAAAATAAAAGAAGGGTGAGATGTGGGGAGCTGATACAGGGTTAAGCCTCGGACTGACCTGTTGGTGAAGTCACAAACAATTCCCAGCTTAGAGGGCACAGTCCTCTTAGCATAATTAGGCTTGACCTTATGAGGCTCTCTAGATCTTATCTGGGAAGCTAATGGGCTGAGGGAAGTGCAGGAAGTGTAACTACGGTCAAAACAAGTGAAACTCACAAGAACTGTGTAACTCTAGAAACCACTACCTTGTTTACCTCTCACTATAAAATAAAGGCTCAGCCAAAAGCGGTTTGGCTCAGTGGATAGAGCGTCGGCCTGCGGACTGAAAGGTCCCAGGTTCGATTCCGGTCAAGGGCATGTACCTGGGTTGCGGGCACATCCCCAGTAGGGGGTGTGCAGGAGGCAGCTGATCGGTGTTTCTCTCTCATCGATGTTTCTAACTCTCTATCCCTCTCCCTTCCTCTCTGTAAAAAATCAATAAAATATATTTAAAAAATAATAATAATAAAAAAATAAAAATAAATAAAATAAAGGCTCAGCTTGCCTTGGGATCTCTCTCTGTGGCCTCAGCCAGGCACAGGTAGATCCACGGAGACTAAGGAAAGCTAGAGAGTTCTGAACGCTGTCTCTGTGTAAAACATTCTTGGCCGACTCTGTCCACACCTTTGGGAACCCCTGGACCCGCTGGGGCTGGACCCCAGCACTCCATGTCTGCTTGAAATGTCCTGTGGAGAGCTTTATTACAGAACTTAGGGTTTGGATAGATGTAACATATGTGAGATGTATTCCTGAGAGGGATAATATTTTAAACTTTATGATTCACTTATAACTTACTGAAAAAACTAAAATTTGCTACTTACCATCCACAAGTACGTCTAAAAGAACTTTAAGTTCTGTACCTGGCTTTGTGTAAGTTGGATTTGAGAACATATGTGACCCTCAGTGTAAATGTCTGGGCACAAGCAAAATTTCCAGGGAGTATTTCAGACTTGCAAGGTAGTGGACCTGGTGAGACCAAAGTCAAGCTTTCCAAACATTAACGGGGGACCCAGCTAATATCTGGGTTACAGATGAAACAAGCAAAGCATTAATTAAGGTAAATATATGATATGTTAAAAGGCAAATTGAAAAACAGGCTAGGAGAGGAGGGCAGAAGGACCTAGAGGCCCAGAAGAGATGGAGGGAATCTGCTGGGCTGGCTGGGGGGCGGGGCTGTGGACAAACCCTCTTGAAGGTGGACCCACCCCCACTCTCAGAAACCCTCTGTGACTCCACAGTGCTCTGTGATGCAGGCCTGGCTATAAAGCCAAGAGTCGGAGCTCTCAGAGCTCAGTTGCTTCAAGCAGCGTTGTTGTTCGGGAAATGGAACTCAGTCTATTTCTGAATAGCCTTCTAGAATTTTATCTGAGCTTCGGCTCAGAATTTTTATATAATAACCTCAACCCAATTTCCATCTTGGTGTTGTGGTTTTTCCTCCTCTTCATTTTCTTCGTGGGAATTCCATACTTCCGGGAAAATGAACAGACACATAAGGTAAGGAACCCTGAGTGAGAGTTCAGTGGAACCCCAACAGAGTTCTTCATTGTTGTTGCCGTTTTGATTCCCACATTTCTAAATGAGTGTGGATGAGTCAGAGAGACACTGAAGATGGGGCATCTCAGGAGAGAACAGAACAGCGCTCTTCTAGGGGAAGAGACCAGGCAGGGCTAGGGGTTCAGGGAGGACTCAGGCTTCCATCTGAATCTCACAGACCATCGGGGTGTGGTGACAGGTTTCTGGCTCCAAACACAGGGATTCCCTAGTCCTGGATCCAGTTCTTTAGAGACATGGGCGTCTCTGTAGGACATCAGAGTTAACCAGCACTTCATCCTGAGTCATGCTGCCCTGGCAGGCATCACTTAACTAGCCTTTGTGTTGGGCTGCTAAGCAGGGAGTGCTGAGCCTCTGAGAGCCTCTGAGTGAGCAGAGGCTGCAGCCTGAGCACCATCAGGTTACTGGGTCCTATCTGAGGGGACAGAGATGGACTGTAGGCCTCAGATTATATGCCGACCTTGAGCAGAGGACATCTGAGTATACCAAGTGTGGACCCCAGAAACAAAGTCCTTCTTTGAGTTTTTCAACAAGGAAAAATAAAATAAAAAACATTTTAAAGCTTTAAAAAATGGTTAAAGGAACACAAAGTTCTATTAGTTAAAATCTATTTGGCTGGCTCAGAGGGACATTATTCTTAGATACTAAATGTCTGAGTTTCCAAGGGGGAGGAGGAGAGAAATGAGGCCTAATCACCCCTTCATTCCTTTTTGTTCTCAGCATCGGGTCAGAGCCAAGAGGAGAAGGAAAGGTGGGACACGGAGAGGTAAGGTTCTGCCTATTCCACCTGAGCTCCCCAAGGGTGACCCTTCTCTCTCCTTCCCATGAGGTACCAGGTCCACGGTCTCTGTCAGTTGGTAGATACAGCCCCTCTCATGAAACAGAGCCCTCAAAGGAGAGGCTCATGGAAAGACTGAACCTGAGATACTGCTCAGATTCCCTGCTCTGCTGTCCATGGGTAAGAAGCAGTGAGGGACCTGGGCCATGGGTGTTGCCCAGTAGATGTCGAGAGTCAGAAGTTATGTCTCCTGACTTTGAGAAAGTACTTTGGCTTCAGGATGATCAGATTCCTCTTTGCTGTAACCATGGACACCTCTGCTTCACAGCGTGCTTTTGAGCATCAAATGCGATTATTTTATAAAGGAAGCAACATACATATGGGGACCTTATTCTTATTATCATTGACCATTTGACTCATCTACTAATTCTTGGGTCTTTCAGAGTCTAATATCCCAATGGTCTCCCAGAAAGGGCCTCATGTGTATTGCCTATGTGTCTACCTTCATTACATGTAATTCACTCTTCTGGCTCCCAGGTTCAAGATATCATCAAAGCAAGGACGACGACAGGGAGCAGATTTCTTTCCTGAAAAGGTGACTAGTCTTTCCCCATTTTTCCTGATCTCCCTTTAGCATGTTCTCTGCATTTCCAGGGATTCAGTGGAGCCTTCCCTGGTCATGGGAGGGGTTGCCATAGGAATGGGAATGTGAGTGAATGCCTTGAGATGAGTGCATTGTGAAGTCATGGGTGTGGAGCAATGTGAAAGGGCAGCAGGCTTCAGGTGCCCCACCCTCACCAGGCCAGTAGGTCCTCTTTTCCTTGTTCTGGTCCTAGCAGCATCTTCTTACTTCCTATCACCTGCAGCACCCTGGGACAGAATTATGACATCACCCGCTGTCGTCGACTTTTATGTCCAGACCCCTCCTGTGAGGTGTGTAATAATGCAGCTGCTGAAATTAATCAGATGCTGTTCTCAGAGGCATTGGAAAAGCCTACTTCCTCTTTGTCTTCTGTGGCTTCCTCAGCTTCTGAGACAGCTCCGGTGACTGAGCCATCATTTAATCAGTCCTCTGTCTTCTCAGCAATCCCTCTCGGAGAACTCTTACCAACTCCTCTGCCTGAGCCTTCCCCACAACCTCCCTCTGTTCTCTCCTCTAACCCAATGACAACCTTGGGTAATTTTCTGTCACCTTTACCACTGGGTCAAACTCCAGAGCCAATGCACCATTCCTCACCTCAACCCAAAGACTTATTCTCTTCGACCTTGACACACTATGATTTGCATCAAGGGTTTCTTGCCCTCCATTCTACAAAAACCTCTTTTTGGGCAGACCCGGAAGCCAAACTTATCGATCCTAGACATCTTTTATTTCTCAGCCCTGATGAGCATGACTCAACACAGGAGGACATACATCCTAAGACCTGGAAAGGCAACTTAAAGGAAAAACTTACTCAGCTATTCTGGGGCCTTCCATCTCTGCATAGTGAGTCCTTGTCCTCTGCCGTCAATGCCTCAGGCGACTATTCAATCTTTTTCAACAGCATCTCAAATTCCTTCACAGACCAAGAATCCCCAGGACTTTCTTATTTCCAACCTCCATTCTTGGCAGAGGTCCAACCTCAACCCTTGTCTCAAACCTTGCCTTGTCTCAAACCTGAGTACTTCCATCTCACTCAGATCCAAACCCAGGCCCACCTTCAATCCCCACTCCCAATCCTACCATCCAGTCCCATTACCCAGAAGAAGGCCTGTGAAATGAGTGTCCACATACCCAATTATGCATCAGAATGTCACACCTCGTCTGAAACGGAACACCTGGAATGCAATGTGTTGCTGAAAGAACAGGAAAGTTGGTGGGGTTTAACCTCTGTGGTTCAAAGTTCTAAGGCCCATGTTACCAATTCCATCGATCCTGTAGAGTTTCCTCTCAGCAGTGAATTTCGAGATCAATTTGAGCATCACCTTAGAAAGAGGCTCATCCAACACCACCAGGGCCAGCCCTGCATGCTCCATGGGCCTCTGTCACTAATGAGGCCTCTGAGCAATTGCTCAGGCATACTTGAGTCAAAGAGCAGTTCTGGCCTCTCATGGATCTCTGTGGATAAGGACCAGAGCAGTGAAAATCCAAATGTTGGATTGAGCCAAACAGGAAGCTTCTATGAGAGGAGCTTAGAAATGTTTCAGCTAGAGGAGAATAAAGGGAAGGATGAGGGACCCGGTCAAGAGAATGATCCAAAAGCTCATCTGCTGAGTGATTCAAAGACCTCTTCACATAAGGATGTGGGAAGTGGCTCTGAGGTGATGAGTCTGTCAAGAGAAAACTCAATGTTTTCTGAGCATAGTGTAAGTCAGAGACAACTGGAAAATGTCCAGAAAGTACATTTTTTGAGAAAAAAGTTTGAGAAAATCGGTGAGGGTCAGCTTCCTGGGACTGTGCACAGTTCACAACACTCTATCAAGCAGAATCCTGTAAAATCCCACACCAAATTAGAGAAAAGTTTGCCATCATCAGTGGGTGGGGACTACTGCCTGAGCACATCCCAGGAGCTTCCCTCGCTTGAGTGTGGTACACAGCAGATGCGGAAACCCCACATTACCAAGTGTCAGATGGGGATGTTGTCAGCCCTTCCCACCAAAGTCCTCCAATCCAAAGAGCACTTCAAACCCAAAGATACTGCATCTCATTCTTCTATCAATCCCAACTCTTCCTCCTCAACCAAACTGATTTCTGAGGCAAACACCAAATCTGGGGCCTTCATGCCCCTGAGAGGAAGTTCTGAATCCCTTCACCTGGACAAAGTGGAAACAGGAAATTCAGCTGACGACCTGAATTTTCCTCTCCCTGCCATCTCACTCATGGACAAGAAAGGACATTCGCCTGCTGAGATCCAACACACACTCTCAGAGGAAATTCAGAAATTTTTGAAAATCAAACTGCCTGTCACAAATACCATTAATGAGGGGAAAAGTCAGATAAATTCTCTGATAGCCAACATTCAACCCCCAAAGCTGCCTGCCAGGCAAGAAGGGACCCCACAGGAGACAAAGAATAACAGTGTGAATTCTGACAGAGTAGAAATACAACAGGGTGCAAATAGGGAGAAATCAGAACCTGCTTCCAGGCCCAGCATGTGTAGGGAGATAGTCAGGGCTGAGGGGCTCAAAGCTCTTCAACCCCAAACTAGTGGCGTCTTGACAACCAGAAAGCCAGGAATCTCCCAAAGGATCGACAAAGAAACTATTGTGACCACTGAAAACCCATCAGTTCAAGATCCTAACTTATCAGAACTTAAAACGCAAATAATGACTGCGTTAAAGTTGAAGTTAGAGACAAAGCATAGTGAGTCCGAAAGCCAGCCCACGGACGTGTCCTATGACTCAGACAGCTTGACTTGCAGAGGCTCCCTGACTCCTGATCAGGGTGTCTCCAGTGGGGATGAGGAGGTTCCCCAGTTGCTGCATGTCCAATCGGAGGACAGCGGAGTCAGTATGGAGAAGCAGCAGGAACCTTGGCTTCCAAGGCAGGCATTAAGGTCCTGCCAGGATCAGAATTCCCCACCAGCTGTAAACAATGATATCGTGTCCCCTCCCCCAGAGCCTACAGACCCCAAATCAGTAGAGCTTGGTGCAGGAGATGCACAATTGACAATTTCCCAACCTGAAGAGAAGATATTTCTTTCTCAGGAAGCAATTTTAGAGGACATACTTAGGAACAGATCTTCCCAGGCGCTATCACAGAAGGGACAGGCCACCTCACTTGTGGGCAAGGAAGATACCCATTTCCTAGGTAAAATTAAGAACTTTTTTCAACGGTATCAGCCTGGAATAAAACAGAAAATGCAAGAAGCCCTCCAGGAAAAGGGCATCATCCCCCTATCATCTACACAAAGCAGAGGCCCAGTTAAAAGCAGAGCTGCTTTTACTGGGCCAGCACATGACATGTCTGACATGGGGAAGTCCCCAGAAGAGAAACTGGGGCGCCGGCCTGCAGTCGTTACCACCTGCCCCCAAGAGCCCCTTCCCTCCGCAGCGCAGTCGGGGAAACCTGTGCAGAAGGGAGCAGTGCAGGCCCAGGCAGAGCCAGTGCAGAGGCGTCCTTTCCTCCGCAGGGCTCCCCCCTATGATGTGACAAATGCCGTGTCCGGCCGCCACACAGCTATCTTGGCTGGCCAGGGCTCTAGCAATACTAGACATACCACAAACGAACACAGACCCCCCCAGAACGTTGTGTTATCAAAGGGCCAGCAAATATGTCAGAAGCACCCTCAATCTGTGCCCCTCAGGGGGACTCTGCCCCATCCAAGCCCCAACTGCAGGCCTCAAATTGCCAAGGGGCCTCCTGCTGTTCTTACCACTGCTGGAGGCACTGCGTTCAGAGAGCAGCCTCCACGATTTAGACACACAATGCTTCTCCAGAATTTCCAGGGGGAAACATTTCCCACCCCCAAGTAATTCCCTCCTTGTGGGGAATACTGATTTGCCTAATAAATGTGTCTGTAATAATAGTGATGTCTTCTCCGTGTCCTGAGTTGGGGGCAAGGGTTTAGGGTTTCTCGGGGCTTGTGCTTAAGGGAAGAAAGGAATAAGTTCAACTCCTACTGATTGCTTCCTTGGCTTCCAAAAGTGACCATTTCCAGCTAGGTTTGGCTCAGCGGATAGAGCATCAGCTTGTGGACTGAAGGGTCCCAGGTTTGATTCCAGTCAAGGTCACATGCCCAGTGGGAGGGCATGCAGGAGGCAGCCAATCAATGAGTCTCTCTCATCACAGATGTTTCTATCTTTCTCCCTCTCCTTTCCTCTCTGGAATATATATATATATATATATATTTTTTTTTTCTTTTTTTTTTTTAAAGTGACCATTCTCTGGAGCTCTTGTGAGAAATACATATCATGTGCCCTCCCCCAAAGTCCACTTCCTCCCTGATGAGGTTTGAGGAGATGGGCTCTGTCTCCTACCTCATAGCTTAGCCTTAAGGAACATGGATAGCAGCCCACACCTTCCCCTTCAGGGAATGCTGTATGACCTTGAAGGCAGCAGGGAAGACAGTGGCTTAATCATTATTTAGAATCAGTAATCAGAGGAACCCACAGGTGGGTGAACCCTGAATAGGAGTGTGTGGAGGGATATTGCTGCCGTGAATGTTGGGCTGGTTGAGGTAGGAGCTAGGAACAGCACAGACACTGCTCAAAAATCAATCTTGTGGGTCAAGTTAACATGTTGTAAAAGCATACTTTAACCCTGACACTGAAGTACGCCTACTGGAAAGTCACCTTAGGAAAGTGGTTCCCATCTCTGGGCATTTCTTCAGGCTGAGGGATTAATGATTTTTATTTTATTTTATTTTTTATTTTTACTTTTTGCTGAGCAAAAGCACCACTCAGCTATCAGTAGCAGCAATGTTAACCAGGCAGCCTCTTACCTCCCAGGTAAAACAAAGCTGAAAGTAAGTACAAGATGCCTTAAAGTGAAAGAGAAAGTAAGAACAAATAAAGAGGGGAAAGAATAACCTTGTTGGTGGAACAAAGGTTTATGCCTCGTCAGCCCCACCTTGGATGCTGTCTTGCTTCCAGCTTCCTCTAAGTGACCTACACTCTACCTGCTGGGGCTGGTCAGAGCACTGCACAGCACACTGATGCCTCGCATCAGAAAGGCATAGTGGTAGTGGAGCTATAATAAATCTCCCCAGAACACCTTCAGCTCATGAACCAGAGGTGCGTTCTAGACTATGCACCAGGTTTACAGATATCTGAGGACTCACCATGGACTTCCATGGAATGTATTTTTGGGGGTGAGGTGGGGGGAGGTAAATCTGCACATACACACCCTTATTACAGTGGTCTGGAGGGAAGGCAGATCCACCGGTACAGACTGAAACACAAAAATGGAATGAGTGTCCTCATGAGCACTTCAGGTTGCCTTTCCAGTCAGCCTTGTGAATCCTGAGCGTAAAGAGAAAGAGCAAAAACCAAAACCAAAGAGCCCCCTCTCACTACCACACTAGTATCTTCTTGTCTAGAGTTATGCCATTGGCCTTGCAATGTCTGAAGCTAGAGATCAGAGAAAAAATGCAGAACAAAAAGGAACTAAAGGTGGAATGGGGCCCAAGGCAGGGGACGTGAAGAGGTCAGCAGGCAGCGGAGGGTTGTAACATCCATGTGGACAAGCAGCCGATAACGCAGCCTCCCAGTTCCTACACCATCTCATCTTGGGGTCCTTTACTGCCGCTCCAGTGCAGTCACTGCCACACTCAGACCTTATTACCAGGAACATCTCTGCCTCAGGAATAATATAGTCTGACCGTTTACCCTTTGGCCTCATCCCCTATCCTTCCAGCATAGATGCCCATTGTTAATTTTTCAATTTCAGGTCATATATTTATCCACTCACTCCCTGCCAATCCACAAAGCTCTTGGCTTCCTCCCTTACTAAGGTAGACTTGATGGTCCATCTAGTGACTAACATTTAAAAAGCTCTACGATAATGCGCCCCCCTCCCCCTCCCCCCCCCCCCACCCCCGCTTCCAGTTCCCTTTAATCCTTCCTGTCTGGCGAAATTTCAACTTTGTGTTTTTTCAGAAATGTCTTCCTATAAGTAACTGACCACTATTGGATTAGATCTCACAATTGATTCTACTGGTTCCAAGGAACTACCTGGAACTCATTCATTCCACAAATAATGCTCCCATGCTTACTGACATGTGAACAAAACAAATGGAGCTCAGTTCCCTGTTTTCTTAGTCCATTCTCTTCCCAAAGCTCCTCAAATCCATGGCAAATCTCACTTTCCTCAAACTGAGGCCATCTCCACTTGCTCGACAGATGTGCTGAACAACTGTTCAGAGAGGAGCAAGAAGCCACGAGATGGGGACTTTTCAACAAAACACTTAAAAAAACAACAACTTTCAGCCCTAACCAGTTTGGCTCAGTGGCTAGAGCATCAGCCTGCGGACTGAAAGGTCCCAGGTTTGATTCCAGTCAAGGGCATGTACCTTGGTTGTGGGGCAATGTTTCTAACTCTCTATCCCTCTCCCTTCCTCTCTCTAAAAAATCAATAAAATCTATTTTAAAAGCCCTTTCACATTCTCCTTTCCTTTTTCCTTCTTATTTTCTATGGAAAGAGGTTTTCTTCCCAACCTCAACGGAATGACACTGCCTTATTAAGAGAGAGCTAAATTCCCATCTGGATGGACTGATGCCCCTTTGCCAGGTATCCTTTGCCCCCTCCCTCTCCTTATGAGGTACCCAACGTCTTTTATTTTTCAAAGCTTGTTAACACAGAAATGCTCACACATGCATAAGAGCAGATAGAACCTTATATCTTTCCATGTACCCTCACCCAACTTTCACAATTATCATTTGGTACATGTAATACATCCCATTTTTACAATAAAGTGGAAAAGCCCATTGAAACATCTTGTTATCTATTTCTCAGACATATGCTATGTGCCCATGTCCAAGTTCCTCTTTTTCTTTGATATTCACGTATGGGACACACTTATGCACCACAGATGTAAACAGCATGCAGCTTTAGAGGCTTTGGCAATCAGTTCTGATCTGCCTTGTAGTCAACCCTGAGGAGTCATTTGAGCAAATTCTCTCAACTCCATACAGAGTAAATCCAGTGCACAGCATTGCTGTTCCTTAATCACACAGTAACTATGGTAACACGCTAAATGTATAGAAGTAGAAAACTACAGAATTGGCATTGCTATATGTGTTTTCAAATATTTAGAACAGCGGTTCTCAACCTGTGGGTCGCGACCCCTTTGGCGGTCAAATGACCCTTTCACAGGGGTCGCCTAAGACCATCCTGCATATCAGATATTTCCATTATGATTCATAACAGTAGCAACATTACAGTTATGAAGTAGCAACGAAAATAATTTTATGGTTGGGTCACAACATGAGGAACTGTATTTAAAGGGCCAGAAGGTTGAGAACCACTGATTTAGAAGAATGTTTCCTGTTATGCATGAAAATGACTTAAACGCAGATCAGCACACTTGTTTTTCTTTCTTTCCAAAAATGCCATTAAAAGTAAAATATTAGATGAAAAGATGCTCAATATCACTAGCCATCAGAAAAAAAAAAATGCACATCACAAGCACTATGAGGTAGCAACAGACAAACACACACAAAAGGCTAGAATTGAAAATTCAGGTACGTCTCACTGAGAATGTGGGGAAGGTGGAACCCTCACACATAGCCGGCGGGAATGAAAAATGGTTCAGCCACTTTGACAAATAATCTGGCCTGTCCTCAAAATGTCAAACAGAGAGTTTCCATATGACCCAGCAACTCCACCTCTAAGTACACACTCATGAGAAATGAAAACACATGTCCACACCAAACTTGTAAACAAATGCTCACAGCAGTAGCATCCAGTATTCATAATACTCCAAAGGTGGAAACAACCCACATGTCCATCAGCTGTTGAATGGTAAATAAAATGTGGTATATCCATGCAATGTAATATCTTAAGGCAATAAAAACTATTAATACGTGCTATAACATGGATGAACCCTGAAAGCATTATGATAAGTGAATAAAGCCAGTCACAAAGGATCACATGTGATTCCATTCATATGTAATGTCCCAAACAGAGAGAACTAGAGAAATAGAAAGTACATTAGTGATTGTTTAGGGCTGGGGGTGGGGGAGGAAGGGGGGGGGAGATGATAATTAGAGATTATAAAGTTTCTTTTTGAAGTCATGAAAATGTTTAAAAATTCACTAGAGATGCACATATCTGTGAATATATTAAAATTATACACTTTAAATGAGTATGGTATGTGAACTATATTTAAAGTTAAACAAGTGAAAAATTTAAAAAGAATAAGTACTTAAGAAGGACAAATAGGGGAAAGGATAAGACAAAAGACGTCAACACATTTCCTGGAGATGAGAATCCAGGTGAGGAGAGGTAAGTGACTAGCAGAACAGGGGAAGTGCCGGCAAACCCATCACAGCACAAAACCCCAGAAGACGAACAACCTGGTGGCACCAGACAAGAAATGAGGGGTTCCATGTGGTAAATATCTTGATTTTTTGTTCTTTTATTGTTTTTTATATTATGTATAATTTTAAAAAATCTTTTATTCATTGGTGGGGGGAATTTCACTAAGTGAAAATATATGGTATGATGAATGGGTGAAGTTGGAAGTTACGTTAGAGAAATCTAAAGGGCCCTGTAGGGGTGGACAGATCTGCTGGGCTGGATCATGGGGAGATGAGTTGAAGGTTCTCCAGTAATTTGTAAAATCCTTTTGAAAAGTTAGCATGCTTTAAATGTGTAGTGGGTGCCAGGTTTCTGCCTGGGACAAAATCAGATCATTGTTTTAAAGTTGGCATTGCACACTTCTGGGGTCTGGGTATGGTGGTGGTGGTGGTAGCTACAGAAATCAAAGTTAGAAATCTCAAACGTCAGGTAAAATTCAGGAAAACAATCAACGGTCCATTTAAAAAATATATTTATTTGAAAATTAAAAGTTTTGAAAAGTTGCATGCATAGTAAAACCATAAACCCTTTCTCCTCTCTGATCCACCACTGTTTCTGTCTCCTTCCTTCCCTCCCCTTTCTCCCTATATATCAACACACACACATATATGAAAAATATCCATGCATACTTGAGTTTATGCATCCTGTATGTTCTCCAATATTTTATTGCATATTTCTTTAAAAGATTCTCTTACATACAATACAGTTATTCCCACCAATAATTTAACATTTGGCATAAAACTTTTAATTAATGTCCCATTAATAGTCTATTTTTGTCAGTTTATTGAGTAGTCCTTTGTGGCTTTCTTAAAACCCTCCATTACAGGATTCTGTCACAGCCGTGGGCAAACTACGGCCCTCGGGCCGGATTCGGCCCGTTTGAAATGAATAAAACTTTAAAAAAAAAGACCGTACCCTTTTATGTAATGATGTTTACTTTGAATTTATATTAGTTCACACAAACACTCCATCCATGCTTTTGTCCCGGCCCTCCGGTCCAGTTTAAGAACCCACTGTGGCCCTCGAGTCAAAAAGTTTGCCCACCCCTGGTAGAAGCACATACTGCATTGAGTTGTCATGTGTCTTTATTCTCCTTGAGTCTGTCTCAGGTTCTCAGCCTTTCCTTTTGATGGCAAGGCCATTTTTTTAAAAGCGTATTCAATGTGCTATTTTCATAATGTCTTCTCACCTAGAAAAAAAAATGTTGTACAGTTTATCTTGCTCAGATCTTAAAGGATGTTTTTACGGCTCTGAGTCCTATGGACCTTAAGGACAGTCAGGGCCAGTCTTGCTATAAGAAAGTGATACCAGAAGTACAAGGAGAGTGGAGGGATTTTTCTGAAGAGACACCTCCAGCAGTCAAGGGAGGATAAGGGGTGGCGGTGGGGCTGAAAGTGCACCTTGCTTTTGGATGGAGACAATGGTGAAGCTGTGGATGCAGGAGAAGACACACACAGAATGGAGCCGTCATTGCTGGTGAACATCCTCAGTGGGAGGGAGAGGATAGAGGACTGAGGCCAAGCCTGATTCCTCGGACTCAGAGGGAACACAGGCAAGAAATGCAAGGGAATGACAAGGCTTCATTTCAGCAGTTCATAAGCTAAAAAAAGGGAAGCTGCAGTGGTTGTAACTATTCGAGGATTAGCTGGTATGGGAGAGGAAATGAATACATACACAACATTATCAAAAGATAATTATTCCAAAAGATACCAATAGGAATGTTGGTGAAAAATTAAAAAGTAAAACCATTAACTTTTCATAGAAGAAGTAACCATCAGTGTGATTTAAAAACACACACACAGAAAACCAAAAAAAAAAAATGTATTGCTAAACATAATCACAGTCGTGCACATTAGAAGTTATGCTAATGAGAAGCCCACTTCCTAATCAAGATGTTTGTCTTGTGTGTTGTGGGCTAGCACAACTGCTGTGTAAAATAAAGAATTAAAAAATGTTGTGAGGCCGAAACCGGTTTGGCTCAGTGGATAGAGCGTCAGCCTGCGGACTGAAAGGTCCCAGGTTCGATTCCGGTCAAGGGCATGTACCTGGGTTGCGGGCACATCCCCAGTGCGAGATGTGCAGGAGGCAGCTGGTCGATGTTTCTCTCTCATCGATGTTTCTAACTCTCTATCTCTCTCTCCCTTCCTCTCTGTAACAAATCAATAAAATATATTTAAAAAAAAATAAAAAATGTTGTGAGGAGAGAAGGAATTTGGCAGAGAAGAAAAGGAACAGCAGAGGTAGACACTGTGTGAAGAGGACTAGGTTTGAGAATCTAGGAGCTACATAGGCTAATAGGGGCTGAATAGCCTAAATGGGATCTGGCAGAAAAAGGATTACTACAGAATTTAGACATGTTTGCCATGGGTGCATGAGTGTGCCATGCCCTCGTCTCTCTCTTAGTCATGCTTTCTGTGCATTGATACAGGCTGCTCTGCTCTCTCACACTTTTTGGTAAATGTGGATTCTTTGGGGGAGATATAGAGGTGGGGCTGCTGCTGAGTGTATTTCTGGTTTCATACAAGTAAGTATCTCTGGTTTCATGTAAGAACACATTATGTTCCAGGGAAAGCTGCACTTGAGGACAGAGTAGATCTTGGGGATGTAAATCCTTGGGCACAGCAGGCTTCCAAAGGGTAATTGAGGTCCACGAGGAGATCACCAAGCAGTCAAGGGGCTTCAGGTACTATCTGGGTAAGAGGTGGAATAAATAGAAAATTTCACCAAGTTAAAATATGTGGTATGTTGACTGGGTGAAGTTGGAAGTTATGTTGGAGAAATCGAAAAGGCCCTCCCTGTAGGGATAAACAGATCTCCTGGGCTGGACGATGGGGAGATGGGTTGTGAGGCCGTTGTCTCTGAGTTGTCCCCTAACCCACCCTCAAGAACTTTTGAGGTCTCTGTTACAGCTCCGTGATGTGGGCCTGAAAATCTAGCTTAGACAGTGCTCTCAATGTCCAGCTGCCTAAGGTCCCAATGCACTTTTGAAGATGCAAACCATCTTCTTTGACTGAGGTGCTTTACTGTACGATGGCTGAACCATAGCTCAAATTTCTAGGTATTCCTAGCCTTCTTGTGGGATAGGGCTTCTCCTTCTCTCACTGTGCTACCTAGAAAAGAATCCATATTTCCCAATATTTTGGAAACAGGTATATCAATTAGATAAGTAAACCAGAGTTTCTGAGAGATATTAAATCCTTCTTTATACATAGATGCTTTCAAAGCTATCAATTGCCCTTTAAGTACTGCTTTTGCTGAATCTTGCAAACTTTAAGTTGCATTTTTATTTAGTTTAAAATTCTTTTTTTATTTGAGACCGCTTCCTTGACATATGTGTATTGTTTAATTTCCAAACATTTCAGAATATGCCAGCTATCTATCTGTTATTTATTGCTCGTTCAATTCCATTATGATCTGAAAGCATACTTTGTATGATTTCTATTCTTTTATATTTGTTAAAGTGTGTCTTGTAGCCCAGAATATGGTCTCTCTTGGAGAATGTTCCATATGAGCTTAATAAGAATGTGTATTGCGTTGTTGGATGAAGTGTTCTATAATTATCACTTAGATAAAATTGATATTTCTTTTTAGTCCTTTCTTACTCAGCAGTTAGCCAAATGTAGGAAGCATTGGTAGAATATGTTCATATCAGGAGGTGAAATAAAACAGATGAGTTAGTTTTGTGCAATGTCTTCACTATTCTAGTAATAATAAATACACGCGTGAGCTACAAAATATGAATTGTGGAGTTAAGTACTTGATTAATTGCATGAGTTAAGTACTCTTATGGTTACATTTAAAACTGGCATCCAACAACATAAAGTTGAATGAATAGTAAAAGGTGTGCTAATAATTTAAGATTTTAATTTCTCCTTATGTAGAATGACATTAAATAGAAAATAAAAAATACCACGATGAGTCAAAAGAGAAACCATAGAGGGGGGAAAAAGCTTTATATTTTATTACTTTAAAAATATCTATATTTTTATTGATCACAGAGAGAGACAGATACATCAATGATGAGAAAGAATCATCAATCACCTGCCTCCTGTATACCCCACACTGGAGATTGAACCCACAACCCAGGCATGTGCCTAGACCAGGAATCAAACCATGACCTCCTGGTTCGTAGATCGACGCTCAGCCACTGAACCATTTTAAATGGCATTTTCCCCTGCTTTTAGAACAAGTGTCAAAATGAATAATGTTTTCATTTTTTACTGGGCCCCACAAATGTAAATGGCCTTAGAAGGAATGTTCTAAAACCAGCATCATTAGCTGCTATACTGTATCACATCCCCAAGACAAGTCCCATTTCCAAAGCCACTGCATGTACATTGGTTTGAAGGGCTGTGTTGACCACCATTACCTCTCTTACTAGGTGCTTATGAGAATTAAATGAACATGCTGAGTAACCCTTATATATCTATACTCATCGAAGGAATTATGACTCTTATCACACACACATGAACAGTGAAGGGTAAAACTGTCATTGCCTCCCAGGTTGAACCAGTCATGGGAGAAACCTATGAGCAGGGCTGGTGGCTTGTGGATCAGCGGAGACCAGCTGCTCTCTACTTCAAGCCTGTCATGAAGAGTTCATCCAATCCACAGAGGTTTGTGGAGAAGTGGCTTCCTGTCAGATCAAAAGAATAGGAATGAGAGTGCTGCCCAGAAGGTTGGAGAGAAATGACAAGCACCTTACTAAGCATGTTGAATCAAAATCTTCTGCCCCCAAATCCAAGTGAATCCATGATGAACCCCCAGCCATACTCACCAGTTGAAAAGTTCATGTGAACTTTGGGGTTTTGTTGCAAAACATATAATCAGGACAGGTTTCAAGTTCTATAACACAGTAAGTTCTTCCCAGCCTGGTGACCACAAGCCAGACTGACATTTCTAAGTGCATTTTCATGGTAAAAGAAGGTGCTGCTTGATTGCATTAGGAGAATTGTACCACACTTCGTGGGCGAACACTGACATGCTTTGACAAGCATGAGGAAAACTTACTCCTCTCTGTGCCACGTTCATTTTATTTGGAGTCATGGTCATTGCTGTGGAGACAACATACAAAGAATTAGAGGTTATGCCCCTAATGAAAACCGAGTTGCCAGCTATTTCTTAGAAATTATCACAGCAACCACCCAGCATGTTACTATCAAACCATCCTGCTTCCAGCCACAAGGATTGTAATTCTGTCCTGTATAATGCCCTTGTGACTTGGTAGTTTCTGAGAAAGGGAAGGGAGTGCAGAGTGAGGGAAGACTCTAGGGTAGTTAGAGAAAGAGCAACTGGTAGAGGTAACATTTATTGCTACTTCAGTGTTGTTTGTTAACCAAACCAGAAAAATAGAGAAAGAATGTGGAATAAAATTCTTCAAAGACAGTCTTTCAAAGTACATAGGACTCTGGGGAAAGTGTTTTAGGAAGGAAGTCGAAAATTATGGATGCTTCAAACAGGAAAATCATATAAATGGACATTTCCTAAAAGGGAGTGTTTAACTGTGCTTCTTGGAAGCTCAGAATCATATTTCTGTAACAGGGATAATATTTTGCGAATAGTACACTTCTAACTTTTTGGTTTCCTCTTAAATCACCTTCCTCTGCAGTCCTCCACCTCCAAGGTGGAGGCATGGGGCTTCTGGCCCCAGGGATACTGCCTAGAACAAAGAGACCATTGATCACTTTGAATCTCAAAGCTGGCTTTCTTGACCTCTTAAGCAGGAAAATCCTCTTCAAAGCCTGGCATTGTTGAGAAGGAAAGGGATTTTCTCAATTTTTTTAGCTCCCATTAGTGTATCAAGAGCCATACCTGGTGGAATAGATCCTAGAGATTTACTCTATGCCATCAGGATGGGACTCAGAGGAGTGGAAAGCTGGCTGCTTTCGCCTGAGGGGCTGCACAAAGAAGGCAAAGGGGCAGGTGGACAAGGGAAGCCAGGTGGGTCCTGACCCTTCCTCTCAAGTCCTGGAACAGGGCAGCAGTGTAGATAGACTGAGGGGAAGGCTGACAACATCAAGAGAGTAGAGACTCACTTCTTGTCACACTTCCATGGGGATTCTCCGGAGAGGCTACAAGCCTCAAGAAGTCACCTGTATGGTCACTTCCAAAGTCAGGTAAAGCAAGGGGACAACAGTGGAAGCTAAAGGTACCCAGCCTGGGGGTCTAAGGCAGCTCTCTAGGTCTCTAGGGCTCTTGGGATGACATGTATTGGATCCCAAGGTATAAGGTTGTGAAGGTGGGAAGATGAAAACCATGATCAGGATAAAGAGGCAATAACAGGATCCCACATAGCCACCCCCCTTTTTTTCTCTCCCACTAAAAAACACAGAAGCCTCTTTAATCACCCTGAAACCCCCTTGGGATGGAGAATGAGCCTTTACCTACAGAGGACAAGATGTCAGCTCCAGAAAGAAACTGGATTTCTAATAAATAAAATATTTAATTGAAATGAAAACATTTAAATTGGAAGAGACTTCGATATTGCTAATTGGCGAGTAGGGGGTGTCGAAAGAAGATCAGACCAGCTTTGGGAAGGACAGAAACTATTTGATATTGCACCTCTGAGTGGAGTGTGAGTGAATTTTCAAGCCTGCTACATCTTTATTCCTCGCTGCTCCTTACCATACATGTCATCTTCCTTCAAGTCAAAGCAAATTTGGTGTTTGGAAGTGTCCTCCGGGAAGCCTAGGGGCACGAGAAACTTTCTTTAATGTCCCAGAAAGGCAACAGCAATTTGAAGTTTGTAAGATATCCTCTGGAGAAGTCCTGGATGTTCGCATCACTTGAATTAAAATCAAAGCTGTTGGGAGACTTGCTGAACCCCACTGTGCTCTCTGTAAACGTGGAGGTCAGCATTCTTTGCGAGCAGGGGAGAAGAAGAGTGTTGCCAACTGTCGGGAGGAAGTGGAGATGTGGAATGAAAAACCACAGGAGCCCTTCTCCCTTAAAAAGTCTCAACTGAACCCATGATGTGTTGAAGCAAACTACACAGACTCAGGTTTGCACCGGAAAGGAAGGCGAAGATTTGTGATAAGAGGCAGCTAGCAACAATTAGTGAGCCGGGCTCCATTCCCATCAACATCACTGCTCCCTCCACCCCGGAGCTGTGCAGGGCATTGCTTATGAGGCAGTATGCACATGTATGTGTGGTCCAGGTAGAACGCAGGACCCTTTCAGGATGCCTAAAAGCTGAAGTTCAAGAGCAAAGCTGAATCTGGGAGACAGAGTCAGGAAAATGTTTGCATATGTTGGGTCATCTCTAAGATTCTTGTTACTGACTGCCGACTTTATTGTCATAGGCTGTTTTATCAGGGTGCCCATACTGAGAAGACATGCTGCCAGCCTTTGTTGATTTTCAGCAAAGTTTCTGAAAATCACACCTCGTACACAGAGAAGCCTGACTTCTTACAAAGCACACAGAGCTTCAGAAGCATCAGCTAAAGGTTCCCGGCAGACTTGAGCACTGAAGATTAAAGTATGACCTGGTCTGTTTTATTGCTGAACATCAGATGTTCAACAACGTAGAAACATTTACAACAATGGTTCTCTTACCTTTCACCCACATGCCACCAAATTTCAGGCAGCATGTAAAATTCATTTTTTGTTAAGGCAGAGATGCATACTGTTTGGGTGATGTCTAGCAGACGGGGCCAAGCCAGCCACACAAGAGTCCACCTGTCAGTGAGAAAGTGTAAGAGGTGCATAGCAAGGAGCCAGTGCCCAGGGTGAACTGGGATTGGCTGGAACTGGGAGAACTTTCCTTAGGAGCATATAACACTGTGTAGTCGAGGTGGTAAAGAATTCCATTCAAGGGCAACTCAATGCTGAAGGACAGGCAAGTAACCAGTGAAGTAACTGTGGATATAACTTATTCCCATCAGAAGTGCCACCAAAAATTCACAGGTTTAAAGAGCATGGAATACAAAAGGAAAGAGCTCCACTGGTTGGAAATAGAGCCTTGAAGAAGAAAGTCATGCATCCCATATACATTATTGTCAGAGGCTGACACTCATTAATGTGATGGTTAATTTACATGTCAGCTTGACTGTGCCATAGGGTGCCCAGATTAAATATTATTTCTGGGTGTGTCCGTGAGAGTGTTTCTGGATACGATTAGCATTTGAACTGATGGACTCCAAAAAGTACATAGCCTCCCCAATGTGGGTGTCCTCTAATCTGTTGAGGGCCTGAATAAAAGGAAAGGTGGAGGACGGAGGAATTCACCCCTTCTCCTCCTTCCTGCCTCTCTGCTTTGGTTGGGACATGGGTCTTTCCTACCCTTGGACTGGGATTTACACTACTGGCAACCCTTGTTCTCGGGCCTCCTGACTCCAGCTGAATCACACCACCCAGAGAGTTTGCAGCTTGTAGAGGGCAAGTAGTGGTACTTCTCAGTCTCCACAATTGCATGAGTCAGTTTCTCATAATAAATCCGAAAGTCATGCCCAGTACATGGAGAGGCCTGACTGATGCAATTAAATTCATCAACTTCCATCTTTGTGCTGGGAGGGTATCAGAAATCATCGAATCCAACTGATTCAGGCTTCCATCCACATTGGTTGTATGTCCTATGAACTGTGTTAAAGATGTAACCTTGCCTTCACCGTGCTCTCATTTAAGACTTATTGCTGATTCTATGTCATAGAATCATAGATTCTCCTATTAGAAGGGACTTAAAAATTCACCACTTCCAATTCTCCACAATGGGTAAAAGGATTCCAACCAAAACATTTCCATCAAGAGGTCCTTGCACACTTGTTTCTCAAACACTTCTAGTGACCAGGAACTCACTACCTCCTAAGGCAGCCCATTCCACCTTTGAAATTATGGATGTGAATTACTAAATTATTCTTAGGAATTACTTATGTTTTGTTAACAAAGCATAATTTAACCCTGGACATCAGCTAAATTTTTTACTCTTCTCTGAAATATTATATGTGTATAGAGAAATGCACACACAGGGACAGATTCAGCCAGAATAGTACTTCTCAAATTAATAGGATTAATTAGAAGTTGATTGCACTATTGTGTGTTCACATACACACACAAGCACACATATGCACACATTTGTTACTGTGGTTCTTAAATTGTCATCAAGAATGGTTTATTTATTCAACCATTGGCTGCTCTTTTCTTTGGAAATTATTAACAGACCCAAAAGAGTTTTATGTTTTTTTAAAGCTCACCAATTTGCCTTGGAGCAGGAAAAAATATTTATTCATATAAGTATTTCAGAACTACGTATGTATTCCTTTACTGGTGAATATTTACCATATTTTGTTGATTTTATTTATTATTTTTTAAATATTTTTTTTACCTCAGAGAGGAAGGGAGATAGAGAGAGAGAAACATCAATGATGAGAGAGAATCATTGATCCACTGCCTCCTGCACACCTCACACTGGGAATTGAGCCTGCAACCCAGGCAAATGACTGGGTTTCAGAGCACTGTGCCTTCCTGGTTCATTGGTTGATGCTCAACCACTGAGCAACACTAGCTAGGCATATTTTGTTGATTTTAAAATGTGCAATATGTGACATTTAAAATCATTTGAAATCCAAATACAGAGCTAATAATAACGCACATGGCCTTCATCTACTCCGTGAAGGACAAGACTCTGCAAACTTCCTGTGTAAAGGCTTTGGTAGTCAATGGTTTGGGCTCTGTAGACAATACCATCTTGGTCATAACTACTCACATTGGCCATTGTAACATGAAAGTAGCCAAAGACAATATGTAAATGAATGTACATGTCTGCCTTCCAGTCAAACAGTAATTATGGACACCAAACATTAATTATGGACACCAAAATGTTAATTTCATGTTATGTTTATGTATCAAAAATATTCTTTTCATTGTTTTCTAACTTTTAAAACGTGAATAAAAATTATTGTTATCTCATGGGACATATATAAACAGGCAATAGGCCAGATCTCACCCACTGACTATAAATTGCTGACACCTGGTATACACATAATATAATGACATACCCTCCTTTCTAACATCTACAAAAAATTATATCCTTCTTTAATAGAAAACATTTAATAAAATAAGTCAAAAGATCAAATATTCTACATCATGATGACCAAACCAGTGACCTCATGAAAAATTCTGGCTCTCGACACTGACTTGGTCAAAACGCAGAAGTGTCCTGTGTTGACATTATTCTGCAGGGACAGACTGTCAGTAAGCAATGCTGGGTGGATGAGGTAACCCACACTACTGAGCAAAGGAGGATGGCCTCCTGGTACTGCGCAGAGGCCCCACCAGGTGGCGCTGCAGCGGCAAATGCGCCTGGCAGGCCAGCCTGGCAGATCTGGCCACAGGCGTCCACGTGGGTGAGGGGGACTAGCCTGGAGGGACTTGGAGTCACAGGACCCGCTGGGCTTCCTGGCTCGCGCCGCTGCCTCGCCCGAGTCCGCCAGGGTCCCGCGGGCAGAGGAGCTGGAGGAGCCTTTGGAGGCCAAGGCGTGCTGGTGTGGATGCCGCCCCGCTGCCAGACCAAGTGCATCAGCCTGGAATCCAGGCCACCATCCTGCAGGCGCTCCTCTCCCGCCTGTGGCCTGGATCCTCTTGCTAATCTGAGGGAGGAACTGGAGCTGAAGCTGGTGAGGGGCAGTGCTGGGCCAGGCCACCTTCCTCCATGTCACCAAGGTGAGTGCCCTCCTGCTCACCTGCCCAGCTCCTCCCGCCTAAAAGCCCTGTTAAACCTCCTCCCTCCGCCCCCTCCCCTTGCAACTGAGTGTGGGTTCCAGCCTATCTGGCACTTCCCAGGGGCCCGGCCTGGAGTGTCCCACGTGGTGGTGGCTGTGGTGGGCGTGAAGGGTTCATTCCAAGGGTGAACTTGGGCTTGTCAGGTATTTAAAACACTTGGAGGATTGGGGTTTCTCTGAGCCTTGCTCTGTGGGGGCAGCCAAGGAGTCACTTTCCCAAAGGATTGGGACTTGGGGAGCCCCGGGTAATGGGAGAAAGCAGGAGAGTGGAGAGGCTCCATCAAGCCGCCACCTGGGACCAAGAGCCCCGTGCGAGACCAAGAGCCCAAGTGTGGGCTCCATCCCTGTGGGCAGCTGGTCCCCTGTCATTCGGGTGCAGGTTGCGTGTGCTCCCTGGACCTGGATGAGTGCTGGCTGCTGTACTGACAGGAGGCAGCTGGGGACAGAGTTCCAGCCAGACCCCAGCAGGGCCCCCTGTCTATTAAGCCAGACAGTGAGGGGTCCTGCTTCTCCAGGACTTGTCTCAAACCGGGGGACAAGACAGATCTGTAGTCCCCAGAAAGTTAACTACCTGGTCAAACAGAGTGTGTGTGTGTGTGTGTGTATTGAGGGGGGGGAGCGGGGGAGGGTGGAGAGGAGAGCTGAGGGAAGGGAATGGTCAGGGGCAGAGCTTATTCCAGGCCCTGACATTGTGTGTCTAGGAGAAGGGACCCTCCAGGCAGGGGGCAGGACAGTGTGGACAGGGAACCTTTCATAGAGTGGTCAGAGCTGGGGGACAGGGAACCCCACTGGGAAGGACCGGATAGTGGGGACAGGAAACCCTCCATGCAGGGGGAGGGCAGCAGGAAAGAGAACCCCAATTAGGGGGGGCAGGCCAAGGAGGAGAGGGGAAACAGGGAACCCTCTATGGAGGAGACAGGGCAGTTGGACAGGCAATCCTCCATGCAGGGGGGAGGGCAGGAGGAAAGGGAACCCCACTTTGAGAGAGCAGGGCAGAGAGGAGTCAGAATTATCCATGGAGGAGGCAGGGCAGGGGGACAGGGATCCCAACTTTGAGGGGGAGGGGCAGGGAGGAGAAGGTACCCTCCATGGAGGGGGCAGGCAGGGGGACAGGGAACCTCACTTTGAGGGGGCAGGCAGGGGGGAAAGGGAAGCCCACTTTAAGGGAGAAGGGCAGGGAGGAGACAGAACCTACATGGAGGGGACAGGGCATGGAGGAGAGGGAACAGGGAACCCTCCATGGAGGGGAGAGGCTGATTATTAAAAAGGAATAATAACATTTATTGGTCATTCATCATGTCCAAGTATGGTGATCATGATTATAGTGAAGAGCACATAGGAATGAAGTTCAAGTAGGAAGTGGTCATTCCATGGGACAAAGGATGAAACAGAGTTTGAAATTCAAGGTGCCCAAGCAGCTGGGCATTTGAGGAACAGAACCTCAGAGAGGCAGAAACCACAGGGAAGTAGCCACCACATCTGCCTGCAATCTCCCCTCAAGGCATTTGCCAAATCCTACCTTGAAAGGGTGATTGATCTCAAAACAACAAGCAGAAAACAATGGGTGTAGGAGATTGAGACTAGCTCTCAGCAACTGGACCTGACACTTTTAGAGAATCACACCCCACAGATGGAGAGCACTAGTTCACTTGAAGTGCACAGGAAACATTTACAATTATAGACCATCGCTGTTTCAAAGGCCTGAAATCAGAGTGTGCATTCTGATCACAGTCAACCAAACTCATGATCAACAATGACAGATTGAAACACATGGGTATGACTGGCACCACTGAGAGCTTTATACATACAGTGGGGCCTTGACTTACGAGTGTCCGACTAACGAGTTTTTTGAGATAGCAGCTGTCTCTCGGCCGATTTTTTGCTTTGAGTTGACAGAGTAATTTGAGTTAACGAGCTCCTTAAGGAGCTCAGTCTCTGAAGGAATTAAACTCGTAAGTCAAGGCCCCACTGTATGTTGATAAACTTGCTTAATTAGACCTGCTTTCTGATTTAGCTCAACTTTTTCCAGCCCAGTGAAGCACCCCAACTTTTCTTTCAGGATATTGTCAGCAACACAGCAGTAAATATCAATACGAAGCAGATTATTATTGCAGATCATACAGGGAGAACAAAGGGTGAACTATTTAACTGTAGCACTGTTTGACTATATTCTGTGTAGTGAGAAAACCTGGAGTCATTTTCAAGTTCTACCATTTCTTATTTCTTTTCAGCTGGGCCAAGTTTCTAAACATTCTAAATCTCCATTTTCCGGCTAATTGAAAGAAAATAGGATTCTACCGAGTCTCCTATCTACCTACTACAGGACTTCTGTGAGGATGAAATGAGAAGAGGCATGTGAAAACGTTTCACAGACATTTGGTTAAACTGTAAAAAGTTTTCACTTGGCTATAAAGCAAGTGGGATGAAGAAACTCCAAGCAGGCTAGTCACTAGGGAGAGGAAGCCGGGTGTCCTATGTGACATCATTACCTGGCGCCCACAGCCATCATTTCTGTGCTGGGCTGGGCTGTGGGCTTTGCGCCATGGGGTCTCGGCAGTGTTGGCTGCTATTTGGTGGGGTGTCACTTCACGGTGGTGGCAGGGCCTGTGTCCCACTTGGGGGAAGCTGAGTGTTACTTGTGGGTTCCAGGTTTTCTGTAAATTGCCAGTTCTCGTCAAGGCAGTTCCAGCATTGAGCATCTCCCCCTGGTGGTCAGTGCGCATCATAGCGACTGGTCAGACGGTTGGACATTAAGCATATTAGCAGCTTTTTATATATATAGATTTGCAATAAGAACAGGAAAAACCATTCTAAAAGAAAATTAGCTATGGCTCATGCCTAAAATTGATCAAATCTGAACCTTTACTGTAGATATCAGCCTTCCAATGAGGAATTCTTCAAATACAGCCTGTGCTGTGGATACTGAGGCATCCTGCCTAGGAGCCTCTCTTCAGGGTTCCTGATCTGCCCCTTCCCCTACTGCGCCCCAGCCCCTGCCCCATTATTTTTTCCAAGCAGACCCAGCATCTCCAAAGCCAAGTGTTCTCATTCAGGGGCTGTTAGCGTGCAAGAATGCAGTTTAAAGGATATTTCACACCCAAAGCACTTTTTAAGTTTCTCAAAGATGAGTGGATGGTCACTGAACATGGGTGCAAAATGCATTTTAAACCAAAAGTAGTTATTTAAATGTTTTTTTAGAAGATTTGTTCTCATTATCAAAACAATACAGGATCATTAGTAGAAATTTACAAGAAATATATGAGGTAAAAGAAACCACTTCTCTCCATTATCCAGGGTTAACCACTGTCAACATTTCAGAGTATTTCTCTTTGCCTTAGGTAAATTTATATATCTAAATACCTTTTTGAGGTGATACTATTTATTTATTTAAATATAGTTTCTATTGATTTCAGAGAGGAAGGGAGAGGAAGAGAGAGATAGTAACATCAATGATGATGAAGAATCATTCATTAGCTGCATCCTACACACCTCCTACTGGGGTTGGAGCCCACAATCAGGGTATGTGCCCTGACAGGGACTCTATGCATGACCTCCTGGTTCATACATCAATGCTCAACCACTGAGCATGCCTCCAGGGCAAGATGATACTATTTGTTATGTGTGTATTTTGATTTGTTTTCTTTAGTTATTGTGTATGCATTTCACTGCATCTATAACCACTTTTTTTCCCCATTTATTAAGGCACTGTTTATTTTTCCCAGCTTTATTGAGAAATAATTGATATACACCACTGTATAAGTTTAAGGCAGACAGCATGATGGTTTGATTTACCTACACTGTGAAATGATTACCACATTGGGTTCAGCTAACATCCATTGAACATGTGACAAACCAAAATGGAAATCTCTAATGTAATTTGAGGTCTTTTTTCTTCAAAGTCAAACCTACAATTCTTACTATTGCAAAAAAGAGCTGTACTTGGAACTAAAGTGCAGGGTGTGGTGGGTCTGTAGCTGGGGCTCTACTGCCCTGGCCTCTTGCACTTGACCCTTGTGCCTGTTCACATGCAGTTCCGTTCTCCCTCCAGACTTCACATGAGGCTGGTGATGGATGTGCTGCCCCTACCGGACAAGCTCCACAGTCTGTCTTCCCACCACTGAGTGGCAGAGGTGAGAGCCCACACTGTAAGGCTGTGGGGCCTTAGGTTCAGACCTCACTTGTGTCTAGGAAGCTCTGGGGGTGACCTCAGCATCAGTGTGCGCAGAGCCTATGCTGGCCTCTGGGATGTGCTCTGTGAGGGTCCAGCTCACCCATAGCTCCTCTACCCCTGGACCTCAGCCACCTTCCCGGTCCTTCTGCTAGAAGCTCTGGTTCTCTCAGAATCTTAGACTCCTCTCCCGCCATGAGCTGTGTGGAAGCTTCATATAACACGATAGTTTTCGGGGAAAACTGGCAAGAGAAAAATAAGAAAAATAAGCAGGAGTCCCCCCAATACTTTGGAGTTCAGGGCCCCGTTTTCCCAGGTCCTCACCAGGGATGGGTTTTTCCTCAGCATTTGAAGGGCTATGCCCAGGCCATGGCTTTAGGGCCAGGCCAGGAAAGAAGAGGGGGAGGATCCAGGGCAGCCCCCACTCTGGCTCCAACAGGCCCCCGGTGCAGTCCTCTGAGTCATTCCCATCCTACTCACAGAGCAGGGCTAAGACTCACTGCCTTCAAGACAAATCAGCTCACCACCGTGCTGGTCACTTGTCAAGTTCTCACTTCTCTCCCCACTCAGCCCACTGCTGCTCTCTCTGGAGTCCGCAGTTACTATTCTCTCTGAGACCATGGTTGTCATCATTGGGTGGACAGCTAGCCATTGACCTGCTCCATCTCGGTGGCTCCAGAATGATATCTTCGGTTCTTTTGAGAAGAAGAAAAGGAAGGGAGAAAATGGGTCTGGACAGCAAGTAACCTTTCTGTAGAAATGCATGGACAGTGAGTTTTTTTACTCTTAGTACTTTGAAGTGCTATGTGGATTGGCATGAGGTACTTTTATTTTATTATTCTCTCTGCATGTTCTTTCTGAAGGTGACTGAGTTGGCTGGCTGCACAGGTACAGGAACAAGAGAGTGAATGTGCTGTCCTATGTGCCAAGATGCAAGGAGTTTGTGCTGTTCTGCATTTCTGAGCCTCTCTCACCAAGTGAGTCAGGTCTGGCCAGAGGCAAGGACAGCCATGAGTGGCTCCTCCCAGGCCATCCTGACCCCACTCCTCTGTCCAACCTCTACACCATTGGTCTGTGCTCATTGCCAGCTGAATCCACAAGCCAGAGGAGCCCTGGAGCCCTGAGTCACTGTATGGAGAGGATGAGCTTTGGTGGCCCCCTGGCACACATCATGGACCACAAGGAGCAAGATTTTATTGGGTTCAGACACTGAAAAGTTCTTCATGACAGCCCACATTATTACCCTAATGATACAGTCTTTGATGGACAATTAGAACCTCCCTGAGTGGACCACAGAGTAAGGTGTCGGACCTTTGATGAGTGACACTCCATCTCTCATCTTCTGTCAACCCAGTGGTCGGCAAACTGCGGCTCGAGAGCCACATGCGGCTCTTTGGCCCCTTGAGTGTGGCTCTTCCACAAAATACCGACTTCTGCACATGGGCCACGAAGTTTCAATCGCACTGTACGTGCGCGCCTGCACGTGGTATTTTGTGGAAGAGCCATACTCAAGGGGCCAAAGAGCCGCATGTGGCTCGCGAGCTGCAGTTTGCTGACCACTGGGTTAACCCTTAAAAATGGGATGTGTTGATTTCACTCACCAGCATTCCTTCTTCCATCTCGCAGTCAAGTTGACAGGCAAATTGGAGCCATCTCTGGAAGGAGAGAGCATATGAAGACAAGGTATTATTTTTACCTTAATTTTGAGCACCACTCTGCCGAGTACACAGAGAAAAATTATTTATCCTTCCTGACCTTTAACGGAGCATAAGTATCTTTTCTGCAGTTGAGACCTGTAGATGATTCAAAGGCACATGCTTGCAACGACAATGCTCCCTTCCTTCATCCTTGTTCTTGGGTAGCGTCACTCCTGGGCCCTGGGCCCAGGACCCAACCAAGACACCGAGAAGTGGATCTGCTCTGTCGATGGGACCCTGGCCCAGCGTTCCTGGAATGGCACAAAAGGCCCATCCTTGTCACTTGGTGGATGTGGTTTAATGAAGCAGAGGGTCACTGTGGGAGGACTGTGCTGCCTCTGTTGTGTTTTGTGAGATGGTTAAAAGGTTTGAAGCTCCTTTGAGAAACCAGGTGGTACAGTGAAGGAGCTGTTCTCCGGATCGATCGCATTAGCAGTGGCTGAGACACAGCAGCTGTCTTAAAGGCTGTGGAAGCTCCGTGACGGGATGAGAACATAGCTGTGGAGGTCACTGGTCTGGATGGTGGCCCTCAATCCCACTGACTACCAGTGCCCGTGGGCAATTCCTTATACTCAGCCCAGACCCCAACTGGACCTGCTTGGACCAGATTCTCTGGGGCAAGACAACCAAATCTGGGCCACCCCTTTTATTTTTTAGACTTTTAAAAATATAATTGTAGATTGACATTATTTGTAAGAGAGAATGCAGAGGTGGCCCATGTAATCTGACCCGGTTTCTCTCAATAATATCTTTTTTTTTTAAATATATATTTTATTGATTTTTCACAGAGAGGAAGGGAGAGAGACAGAGAGCTAGAAACATCGATCAGCTGCCTCCCGCACACCCCCCACTGGGGACGCGCCCGCAACCCAGGCACATGCCCTTGACCGGAATCGACCCTGGGACCCCTCAGTCCGCAGGCCGACGCTCCATCCACTGAGCCAAACCAGTTTTGGCTCTCAATAATATCTTATAAAAATCTCACAACCAGGATTTTGACAGTGACCCAACCACCCATGTAGGGCAGATGGAGAACAGCTCTACCCAATTCTCCCGCACCCAGGACAGTGCCTTCTATTTTTTTTTTTTTTTTTTGGTATATCTTTATCACAGTAAAATATACACAATGAAAATTACCATTTTAACTATTTTTCAGGGCGCAGTCCAGTGGTGTTAAGTACATTCATATTGTTGTGCTGCCGTCACCACCATCATCTCCATCACTGTTCTCATCTTCTCCAACTGAAGCTCTGTCCCCACTAAACAACAACTCTGCATCCACTCCCCCATCCCTGGTCCCCTCCCTCTTACCTCTGTCTCTATGACTCTGACGGCTCTAGGGACCTCAGGTGAGTGGAATCACACAATATTTGTCCTTTTGTGACTGGCTTGCTTCACTGAGCATCACGTCTGCAGGGTCCATCCAGGTTGTAGCATGTGTCACAATGGCCTATTTTTCTAAATTGAATTTATTGGGGTGAGATTGGTAATGAAATCATGTAGCTTTCAGGTATACAGTTCTATAATACATCATCTGTATGTTGATTTCTGTGTCTCACCACCCTCCCCCCTGCCCCCAGGTCAGGTCTCCTTCCATCACAATTTATCCTTTCTAAACCCTCTTCTCCCCACACCCCTTTCTCCCTGATAATCACCAAACTGCTGTCTGTGTCTATGAGTTTTTTTCTGTGCTTAATCCCTTCACCTTTTTCACCTAGTCCCCCAACCTCCCTCCCCTCTGACAGCTGTCAGTCAGTTTTCTATATCTATGAGCCTGTTTCTATTTTGATTGTAGTTTATTTTGTTCACTAGATTCCACATATAAGTGAAACCATAAGGAACTTGTATTTCTCTGACTGGCTTACTTCACTTCACTTAGCATAATACTCACCAGCTCCATCCATGCTGTTGCAAAAGTTAAGATTTCCTTCGTTTCCTGTGTGTGTGGGTGGGTGAGTAGTATTCCGTTCTGTTAATGTACCACAGCTTTTTCTCCACTAATCTGCTGCTGGGCACTTGGGCTGCTGTGAAATCTTTGCTAATGTAAATAATGCTGCAATGAACATAGGGCTGCATATATCCTTTCAGATCAGTGTTTCAGGTTTCTGCAGTTATATTCTCAGAAGTGGAAATGCTAGGTCATAAAGCAGTTCTCTTTTTAATTTTTGAGGTAACTTCATACTGCTTTCCATAATGGTTGCACCAATCTGCATTCCCACCCAGAGTACAGGAGAGTTCCCTTTTCTCCACATATTCACCAGCACTTGATGTTTATTGATTTATTGATGACAGCCATTCTGACAGATGTGAGGTGATACCTCACTGAGATTTTAATTTCTATTTCTGTAGTGATTAGTGGTGCTCTGCATCTTTTTATTTGTGTAATACTCATCTGCAGGGCCTCATTGGAGAAGTGTCTGTTTAGGGTCTGTGCTCATTTTTAAATTGGATTGATTTTTTTAAGATGTTGAGTTTTATAACTTCTTCACAAATTTTGTATCTTAAGCCCTTATCAGATGTATCCTTGGCAAATATGTTCTCCCATTCAATGCGTTGTCTTTTCATTTTGTTGATGGTTTCCTTTGCTGTGCAATAACTTTTTAGTTTGATGTAGTCCCATTTGTTTAGTTTTTCTTTTGCTTCCCTTACCCAAATAGAGATATCAGAATAAAAAATATTGCTATGAAAATTTATTGCCTTTATTTTCTTCGAGAATTTTTATGGTTTCAAATCTTACTTTCAATTCTTTAATCCATTCTGAGTTTATTCTTCAATATGGTGTAAGAAGGTAGTCTGCATTCATTTATTTTTCTACATACTTGTCCAATTTTCCCAATAGCATTTATTGAGTGGACTATCTTTACCACATTGTATGTTCTTGTGTCCTTTGTCAAATATTAATTTACCATAAATGTATGGGTTTATTTCTGGGCTTTTTATTCTGTTCCAATGATCTATATGTCTGTTTTATGCCAGTACCATGCTATATTTATTACTATGGCCTTTTAGTATAGTTTGTTATCAGGTAGCATGATTCCTCCAACTTTGCTGTTCTTTCTCAAGATCACTGTGGCTATTGGCTTGGTTTTATTTTCTTTGTTTTGTTTTTGTGTGTGTGTGTGTGTATGTGTTTGTGTGTGTGTTGGGGGTTTTTTTTGTACTTCCATATAAATTTTTGTGGTATTTGTTGTAGCTCTCTGAAATACATCATTGGACATTTTAATGTTGGTAATTCTTCCTATCTTTGAACACCATATATGCTTTTACTTATTTGTATCTTCTGCAACTTCTTCCTTCCTTCATTTCTTTCATTTTCTTCTTTCATTTTCTTCTTTCTTTTGTTCTTTCTATCTACGTGATGTTTATTATGTTGAGGTGTATTCCCTCTATTCACATTTTGCTGCAAGTTGTTATAATGAAAAGGTGTTTTGTTGAATGCTCTTTCTGCATCTATTGTTATAACCATGTGATTTTTATTCCTTATTTTGTTTATGCTGTATCATGTTTTTTATGTGCAGATCCTGTACCAAGCTTGCATCCCCGGAATAAATCCCACTTCATCATGTTGTGTAATCTTTTTAATGTATTACTGGATCCAGTTTGCCAATATTTTGTTGAGGATTTTAGCATCTATGTTCAACAGGGATATTGGCCTATAATTTTCTTTCTTTGTAAAGTCTTATTCTGGTTTGGGGATTAGGATAATGCTGGACTCATAAAATGAGCTTGGATATCTTCCCTTGTCTTGAGTGTTTTGGATGAGTTTGAGGAGAACAAGTATTAGTTCTTCTCTGAATGTTTGATGAAATACACTGTGAAGCCATCCAGTCCAGCATCTGCGTTTGTTGAGAAGTTGTTTTTTCTTTTAATCCTCACCAAGGATATATTTTCCAATGAATTTTTTTTTTTTTTTTTTTTTTTTAGAGAAGAGGGAAGGAGGGAGGGAGGGCGGGCAAAGAGAGAGAGAGAGAGAGAGAGAGAGAGAGAGAGAGAGAGGGAGAGACATCAATGTGAGACACACACATCAAATGGTTGTCTCTCTCACACACACACACCTCAACAGGGGGCAGGGGTGAACCTGCAACCCAGGTACGTGCCTTTGACTGGGAATCGAACCCATGATCCTTTGGTGCGTGGACCATAGCTCTAACCACTGACACACAATGGCCCGTGCTTCATTGATCACTTGTTTGTTTTTTACTGTTTTGTTTATTTCTGCTCTGATCTTTATTATTTCTTTATTATTCTCACTTTGTGGTGTCTTTTTTGTTGTTGTTTTTTTTTTTTTGCACTAGTTCCTCTAAGTGTAAAGTTAGATGATGTATTTCAGATTTTTCTTGTTTCTTGAGGTAGGCCTGTAATGTTATGAATTTCCCTCTTAGGACTGCTTATGCTATGTTCCATAGAGTTAGGATTGTTGTGCTCTCATTTCCATGTGTTTCAAGGTATCATTTGATTATGTCTTTGATCTCATTGTTAACCATTCATTGTTTAGTAACATGTTAATTAGCCTCCAAGACTTTCTATGTTTTGCAGATTTATCTTTTTCTTTTTCTGTTTTTTTTTCAATCCTATATTATTCATTTTTAGTGTGGTCAAATAAATGTAAGATTTAGAGTTTTAACCACAGTTAAGTATACATTACGTATATTGACATGCAATTCTCGCCACTGTGTATCTCCAGATTTTTATTTTATTTTTTTGCTTTTCATTGCTTTTATTTCTCTGTTAATAAATTTATTGGGGCAGGGTGGTTTTAGATGTGTACAATTAAGTAATAGATCATCTGTATATCAGTTTTTTTCTCAGTGACTTCCAGTTGTATACAGTTATGGTCAGATAAGATTCCTGATATGATTTCATTCTTCTTAAATTTCCTGAGACTGGTTTTTGTGTCCTAACATGTGGTGTATCCTAGAACATGTTGTACGTCCACTTAAAAAGAATGTATATTCTACTGCTTCTGGGTGAAATGCTCTGAAGATACCAATTAAATCCATTTGATCTAGTGTGTTATTTAAGGCTACTCTTTCCTTCTTGATTTTCTGTGTGGAAAATCCAGCCATTGATGCCAAGGTGGTATTAAAATGCCCTACTATGAGTATATTATTGTTTAACTCTCCATTTATGTACACCAGGACTTGATTTACACATTTAGGTGCTCTTATGTTGAGGAAATACATGTTTGCAAGGGTTATATCCTCTTGTTGGATTGCTCCCTTTATCATTATGTGGTGTCCTTCCTTATTGCTTAATATAGCCTTTGTTTTAAAGTCTATTTTGTCAGCTATAGGTATTACCTCCCCAGCTTTTTTTCCGTTTGTATTTGCATGAAATATCTTTTGCCATCTCCTTGCTTTTTGTCTGTATATCTTTCATTCTGAGGTAGGTCTCTTATTGACTGCATATATATGGTTCTTGTTTTCTTATCGATTCAGCTATCATGCCTTTTAATTGAAGCAGTTAAGCCACTTACATTTAAAGTGATTATTCATAGATATGTTTTATTCTTTTAACTCTGTTTCCCTTTTATTCCTTCTTGATAGTTCTTATACTAATGTTTGGTGGTAACACACTTCTTTGCTGTTTCTTGTCTGCGAAGCTCTTTATTTCTCCATCCATTTTAAATGACAGCCTTGCTGGGTAAAGTAGTCTTGGTTGAAGGTCCTAGCTTTTCATTACTTAGAATATTTTGTGCCAACCCCTACTGACCTGGTATGTTTCTGCAGAGAAACAAGCTGACAATCTGATGGGAGCTCCCTTGTAGGTAACTGACTGTCTTTATCTTGTTGCTTTTAAGATGTCCTGTCTTTAATCTTTGTTATTTTAATTATGATGTGTCTTGGTGTCCTGTTTTTTTGTGTTCATCTCCTTTGGGACTCTGAACTTCCTGTACTTGTGTCTTTTCCTTCACCAGGTTAGGGAAGTGTTCGGTCATTATTTCTTTTAATAGGCTGTAGTCCCTTAATCTTTCTTTTCTCCTTCTTTTACTCCTGTAATGTGGATGTTATGCTTCATGTTGTCCCAAAAGTCCCCTAAACAGTCCTCATTTTTAAAAATCATTTTTTTCTTTTTTCTGCTTTTGTCTTCTGTGACCTTCTCTTCCAAATCACTAATTTGATTCTCTGCTTCATCCAACTATTTATTTCCTCTAGTGTATTCTTCATTGCAGAGGTTGTACTCTTTATTTCTGACTGGATCTTTTATATGGCTTAAATGTTCTTTTTCATGCCTACTATCAGTTTTCAAGTTCCCACTGATTTCATCCATTCTTCGCCTAACTTCTATTCACATCCTTACAACCATTTTTTTTAAAACACCCTGTATCTGGTATATTGCTTGCCTTCACTTCATTTAGCATTTTTTCTGGATGTGTCTCCTGTTCTTAAATTCGGGGCATGTTTCTTTGCATTTTGGCTGCCTCTGTGTGTTTGTTTCTTTGTATTAGAACCCAAGCCTTGGTAGTGTGACTTTGTGTAGTAGGTGTCCTGTGGAACCCAGTGGCAAGGTTTTCTTGATCACCTGAGTTGAGTGCTCCAGGGATGTCCCATGTATGTTATGTGAACCTTCCTGTGGTAGTTGATTCTTGATGGCTATTGGCCCATGCATGTGTTGAGTCGATGCTCAGGCTAGTTGGCTGGGACCAGTGTACCCTGCCTACAGTGCAGTGTATGAGCTGCTGACAGGTGTTGACCAGGTGGAGCGATTTTCATCTCAGCAGGTTCTGGTGCCTGCCTAGATCTCTCTTTGGATATGCAGCTTGTGAGGCTAATTGTATCCTGCTCTGATGTGCTTGGAAGCTGCCACTGGGCGTGTTGGTCCTGGGGCTTCCTGGGATGGACTCTGGTGCTGAACAATGTCAGATGCTTTATGTGACTGGCCCAGGGCAATCTATTTGCATCTACAAAGCAATTCACAATGTGTGACAGCCTCTACCGAGGCTGAGTGAGCACAGGAGGGTCCAAGCAGGGCACCAAAGCTGGCTTTTACTAGCATTGAGCCTGGGGACAGGTCAGCAAAAGTCCCAGAGCACACCATGCTCTGCCTCCCTGTCTGCCTCCATCTGCTGGGTGCCTGTTAGTCTCAGTGAATGAAAGAGTCTCTGGAAGCATTCAAGTTGCATGAGGTAGGTGCTCAGGGAGTCCCCAGGTAGAGGTGAGTGGTGTACACCAGATTGATGCAGGTTCAAGCTCAGTGTCAGTGTTGGGTCTGAGGCCACTCAGCAAATGTCCCAGGGTGTACCAGGTCCAGCTGCCACCTGCTGGGTCCTCACACATCTTTGAGCAGTGTACAGAAGACACAGACCTGGCATTGTTTGTAGGAGGAGAATGAAAAAGTCAAAAGAGGCTGCTTCCCAGGATTTAAGATGTCTGGGATCTGTAGTCTGAGATCAGCCCTGTGAACTTAAGGGCTTTGCAGAGGGTCTGTGGATTCTCAAAGGCCAGAGAGCTGCTTCCTGTTGTGGCTGATTCATGGGTCCCCTGGGATGCCACAGGGGAGCGAGAGCATGGCAGGATCATGCAGGTGTGATGCCCTCATCAGGTAGTGAAAAGTAGAGTCCCCTCATGGGTGGCTGATTTCAGCAGATTCATCCCTCGATTTCTATCCTAAGAGAACTGGAGCTCTCTCCAGACTTCCGATCACATGCATGCTCACTGGCTTCCTGAGCAGCACTGTCCCTGCCTTCTTTCCTCAAGGCTGGATGAGCCAGGCTGGCTGGAGTGTAGGGAAGGGAGGATAGAGGTCCGTTTGGTGGGTCGAAATGCTGTTAGAATCTTTAAGGCTTAACTTTATTTTTTCTGTGTCTACTCCCACACTACAACTAAGCAGCCAAAGTGATGCTTAGCTCACTCTCAAGGAAGCACAGTACTGCCTTGTACCAGTGCCACACGTCACCAGCACAGGGAAGGGAGCAACTGGAGGAAGAAGACAGGGCATTCCTCTCCCAGCAGTGTAACACCCTCACAGGCATGATTCTGTCTGGAGAGCTGACCCCTGCTGGAGCGCTTAAGGCTTTTAGGCACAGAGTGAAATGATCTGATTTATATTTTTTAAAGATCACTCTGATTTGTATTTTTATTTTTATTAAAAATTGTTTTACTACTTTAATTTTTTTTCAGTTAGGGATGACATTCAATATTAGTTTCAAGTGTACAATATAGTGGTTAGACATTTATATAACATATAAAGTCATCTCCTGATAAGCCTAGCATGGGCTATCTTTGAAAAGGGTATTAATCCTATTCATGAGGGCTCCACCCTCATGACCTAATCAACCTCAAAAGACCCACCTTTTACTTATTTTTCATCAACCTTATTTGTGTGACATTCATTAATAAAATTGCATAGGTCGGGTGTGCAATTCTATAATGCATCATCTGTATATTGGATTGTGTGTTCACTGCCTTCAAGTCTCCTCCCATCACCATTTATCCCCCCCCATGCCCTCTTCTCCCTCCCCCACCTGTCACCCACCAACCCTACCTCCTACTCCCCACATGCCACCCCCACCTGCCACCCCCACACCCCACACCCTCAGCCCCCACCTGCCATCCCCACCCCTGACCTGCCAGCTCCCATCCCCCACCACTACCCCTCACCCCCACCTGCCACTCTATCCCCCACCCCTACCCCCACCCGCCACCCCACATCCCATACCCCACACCACCCACCCACCCACCTCCCATCCCCCACCCCCACCCCACACTCCCCAGCCCCCCACCCTCCACCCCCCTTCCTCCACCCACCCACCCCCCTTCCCCTGTTTGTGATTTGACATTTGAAATGATATTTGAGATGTGTCTTGAGAGCACGGGTAGGATTTAGACAGAAGAAGAAGGTGAGAATGTGCTTCAGGTACAGAGAGTGGACACTCGGCCTGGAGGCAGGAGAGATGAACACTGGAGAGACCAGAGCATATGCCCCTCAGATGCCTGTGAGTGAGGGGTCAGGGCAGGGAAACAGAAGACCCTTCATGGAGGGAAAAGGCAGAAGGATAAGGGGACCAACCACAGAGTGGTCAGAGCAGGGGAGACAGGAGCCCCTCCATGGGAATGCAGGGCAGCGGGGACAGGGGACCACGGGAGGGGCCGATGGACAGGTAGGACAGGGAATGCTGCGAAGGGGCAGGGCTAGGAAACAAGGGCCCCACCATGGGGGAACAGGGGACTCTCCATGGAGGGGTCTGCTTCTCCTGTTACCTATCTCTACTTCCCTGTCCTCCCTTCCCTGGCCCCTCCATGGATGGTGCCCTAACCCCACTATCCTGCTCAGACTATGTGGGGTTCTTTGTCCTCCCTGCCCTGCTACCTCCATGGAGGATGCCCTCTCCCCCCTGCCCTGCCCTCTATTTAAGGATCTGTGCCAAAATCCTTGCTGTCTCAAAGTAGGGTTCCCTATCCCCCCAGCCTCTCCCCTCCATGGAGGGTTCTGTCTCCTCCCTGCCCTTCTCCCTCAAACTGGGGTTCCCTTTCCCCACTGCTTGCCCCCTCAAAGTGAGGTTCTCTGTCCCCCTGCCCTGCCCCCTCCAAGAAGGAAACCTCCTCCTCCCTGCCCTCCCCATCCATAGAGGGTACCTCCTCCTCCCTGCCCCTCCTCCTCAAAGTGGGGTTCTCTACACCCTGCCCTGCCCATCCATAGAGGGTACCTTCTCCTCCCTGCCCCTCCCCCTCAAAGTGGGGTTCTCTACACCCCTGCCCTGCCCATCCATAGAGGGTACCTTCTCCTCCCTGCCCCTGCCCCTAAAGTTGAGATCCCTGCCCCCCTGCCCTGCTCCCTCAATGGATAGTTCTGTCTCCTCTCTGCCCTGCTCTCTCAAAGTGAGGTTCCCTTACCTCCTGCCCTCCCCCCTGCATGGGGGTTCCCTGTCCAACTGCCCTGCCCCCTCCCCATAGAGCAGCGGTTCTCAACCTGTGGGTTGCGACCCCTTTGGTGGTCGAATGACCCTTTCACACGGGTCACCTAAGACCATCCTGCATATCAGATATTTACATTACGATTCATCACAGTAGCAACGTTACAGTTATGAAGTAGCAACAAAAATAATTTTATGGTTGGGTAACAACATGAGGAACTGTATTTAAAGGGCCAGAAGGTTGAGAACCACTGCCATAGAGGGTTCCTGGTCTCCCCTCTCCTCCCTGCCCTGCCCCCCTTTAATTGGGGTTCCCTTTACTCCTGCCCTCCCCACTGCATGGAGGGTTTCCTGTATTCACTATTCCTTCCCTCCATGTGCAGTTCCCTGTCCCCAGCTCGAACTCCTTTCTGAAGGGTTCCCTGTCCACACTGTTATGCCCCCTGCCTGTAGGGTTTCCTGTCCTCTTGCACTGCCCCTTCCCAGGAGGGTTCCCTGTCCCCCTGCCCTGCCCCCTCCATGAAGGTTTCCCTGTCTCCTGCCCTCCACCCTCCATGTAGTGTCCCCTCGCCTCCCTGCCCTGTCCCCTCCATGGAGAGTCCCCTCTCCTCCCTGCCCTGTCCCCTCAATGCAGGGTTCCCTCTCCTCCCTGCCCTGTCCCCTCCATGGAGGGTCCCCTCTCCTCCCTGCCCTGTCTCCTCCATGGAGGGTCCCCCCTCCTCCCTGCCCTGTCCCCTCCATGGAGGTTTCCCTGTCCTCCCTGCCCTGTCCCCTCCATGGAGGGTCCCCTCTCCTCCCTGCCCTGTCTCCTCCATGGAGGGTCCCCTCTCCTCCCTGCCCTGTCCCCTCCATGGAGGGTCCCCTCTCCTCCCTGCCCTGTCCCCTCCATGGAGGGTCCCCCCTCCTCCCTGCCCTGTCGCCTCCATGGAGGGTCCCCTCTCCTCCCTGCCTTGTCCCGTCCATGGAGGTTCCCCTCTCCTCCCTGCCTTTTCCCCTCCATGGAGGGTCCCCTCTCCTCCCTGCGCTGTCCCCTCCATGGAGGGTCCCATCTCCTCCCAGCCTTGTCCCCTCCATGGAAGTTCCCCTCTCCTCCCTGCCCTGTCCCCCTCCATGGAGGGTCGCCCCTCCTCCCTGCCCTGTCGCCTCCATGGAGGGTCCCCTCTCCTCCCTGCCCTGTCCCGTCCATGGAGGTTCCCCTCTCCTCCCTGCCTTTTCCCCTCCATGGAGGGTCCCCTCTCCTCCCTGCCTTGTCCCCTCCATGGAGGGTCCCATCTCCTCCCAGCCTTGTCCCCTCAATGGAGGGTCCCCTCTCCTCCCTGCCTTGTCCCCTCCATGGAGGGTCCCCTCTCCTCCCAGCCTTGTCCCCTCCATGGAAGTTCCCCTCTCCTCCCTGCCTTTTCCCCTCCATGGAGGGTCCCCTCTCCTCCCTGCCTTTTCCCCTCCATGGAGGGTCCCCTCTCCTCCCTGCCTTTTCCCCTCCATGGAGGTTCCCCTCTCCTCCCTGCCTTTGCCCCTCCATGGAGGGTCCCCTCTCCTCCCTGCCCTGTCCCCTCCATGGAGGGTCCCATCTCCTCCCAGCCTTGTCCCCTCCATGGAAGTTCCCCTCTCCTCCCTGCCCTGTCCCCCTCCATGGAGGGTCCCCCCTCCTCCCTGCCCTGTCGCCTCCATGGAGGGTCCCCTCTCCTCCCTGCCTTGTCCCGTCCATGGAGGTTCCCCTCTCCTCCCTGCCTTTTCCCCTCCATGGAGGGTCCCCTCTCCTCCCTGCCCTGTCCCCTCCATGGAGGGTCCCATCTCCTCCCAGCCTTGTCCCCTCAATGGAGGGTCCCCTCTCCTCCCTGCTTTGTCCCCTCCATGGAGGGTCCCATCTCCTCCCAGCCTTGTCCCCTCCATGGAAGTTCCCCTCTCCTCCCTGCCCTGTCCCCCTCCATGGAGGGTCCCCTCTCCTCCCTGCCTTGTCCCCTCCATGGAGGGTCCCATCTCCTCCCAGCCTTGTCCCCTCAATGGAGGGTCCCCTCTCCTCCCTGCCTTGTCCCCTCCATGGAGGGTCCCATCTCCTCCCAGCCTTGTCCCCTCCATGGAAGTTCCCCTCTCCTCCCTGCCTTTTCCCCTCCATGGAGGGTCCCCTCTCCTCCCTGCCTTGTCCCCTCCATGGAGGGTCCCATCTCCTCCCTGCCTTGTCCCCTCCATGGAGTGTCCCCTCTCTCCCTGCCTTGTCCCCTCCATGGAGGGTCCCCTCTCCTCCCTGCCCTGTCCCCTCCATGGAGTGTCCCCTCTCCTCCCAGCCTTGTCCCCTCCATGGAGTGTCCCCTCTCCTCCCAGCCTTGTCCCCTCCATGGAGTGTCCCCTCTCCTCCCAGCCTTGTCCCCTCCATGGAGTGTCCCCTCTCCTCCCAGCCTTGTCCCCTCCATGGAGTGTCCCCTCTACTCCAAGCCTTGTCCCCTCCATGGAGGGTCCCCTCTCCTTCCTGCCTGTTCCCTCCATGGAGGGTCCCCTCTCCTACCTGCCTTGTCCCCTCCATGGAGGGTCCCCTCTCCTCCCTGCCCTGTCCCGTCCATGGAGGGTTCCCCCTCCTTCCTGCCCTGTCGCCTCCGTGGAGGGTCCCCTCTCCTCCCTGCCTTGTCCAGTCCATGGAGGTTCCCCTTTCCTCCCTGCCTTGTCCCCTCAATGGAGGGTCCCCTCTCCTCCCAGCCTTGTCCCCTCCATGGAGGGTCCCCTCTCCTCCCTGCCCTGTCCCCTCCATGGAGTGTCCCCTCTCCTCCCAGCCTTGTCCCCTCAATGGAGGGTCCCCTCTCCTCCCAGCCTTTTCCCCTCCATCGAGGGTCCCCTCTACTCCAAGCCTTGTCCCCTCCATGGAGGGTCCCCTCTCCTTCCGGCCTGTTCCCTCCATGGAGGGTCCCCTCTCCTCCCTGCCTGTCCCCTCCATGGAGGCTTCCCTGCCCCCACTACCCTGCACCCTCCATGGAGGGTCCCCTCTCCTTCCTACCTGTCCCCTCCATGGAGGGTTCTCATCCCTCTACAGTCCCCCCTCCATGGAGGGTCCTCTCTCCTCCCTGACTTGTGCTCTCCATGGAGGGTCCCCTCTCCTCCCTGACCCGTGTCCTCCATGGGGGGTTCCCACTCCTCCTTACCTGTCCCCTCCATGGAGGATTCCCATCGCCCTATGGTCCCCCCTTCATGGATGGTTCCTTCTCCTCCCTGACCCATCCCCTCCATGGAGGCTCCCCTCTCATCCCTGCTTGTCCCCCTCCATGGAGGGTCCCCTCTCCTCCCAGCCTTGTCCCCTCCATGGAGGCTCCCCTCTCGTCCCTGCCTGCCTCCCCCTCCATGGAAGATTCCCTGCCCCCACTGCCCTGCACCCTCCATGGAGGGTCCCATCTCCTCCCTGCCCTTCCCCTCCGTGGAGGGTCCCCTCTCCTCCATACCTGTCCCCTCCATGGAGGGTTCCCATCCCCCTATGGTCCCCCTTTTATGGAGGGTCCCTTCTCCTCCCTGACCCACGTCTTCCATGGAGGGTCCCCTTTCATCCCTGCCCTGTACCCTCCATGGAGAGTCCCCTCTCCTCCCAGCCTTGTCCCCTCCATGGAGGGTCCCCTCTCCTCCCAGCCTTGTCCCCTCCATGGAGGGTCCCCTCTCCTCCCAGCCTTGTCCCCTCCATGGAGGGTCCCCTCTCCTCCCTGCCTGTCCCCTCCATGCAGGGTTCCCTGCCCCCACTGCCCTGCAGCCTCCATGGAAGGTCCCCTCTCCTCCCTGCCCTGCCCCCTCCATGGAGGGTTCACTGCCTCCCCTACCCTGCCCTCTCCATGGAAGGACCCCTTCCCCCTGCCCTGACCCCTCCATGCAGGGTCTTCTGTTTCCCTGCCGTGTCCCATCACTCACAAGCTCTGAAAGGCATGTGCTCTGGTCCCCAGTGTTCATCTGTCCTGCCTCCAGGCCGTGTCCACTGTCTGTACCTGAAGCACATCTCACCATCTTCATCTGCCCAAATCCACCCGGGCTCTCAGGACACATGTCAAATATCATTTCAAATGTCAAATCACGGAGTGATCTTTAAAAAATATAAATCAGATCCCCCTATTCTGGTGCCTAAAAGCCTTCATGCTGTGACAGCATTTTCAATCCACACTAGGGTCCCCTATGTGCCCCCCCCCCACCCCCCCACCATCTGCTGTTCCCATCCAGCCTGGCTGTCCTTGCTCTGGGGCACTGCCTCTCCTTTTGGGGTGGCTTCCCCAGCTCTCTATGGGGCCAGCTCTGTCTCAAAAGCCACTACTCAGTTTAAATATTTTGGGGAACCCTTCCCTGAGCCTGCTGGGGAGTCACCCTGCTGGGGAGCCCCCACCCAGCCCTAGGGGGTACACCAGGCAATAGGTCACAGTACTAACAGAGGTCAGAATGGTAAGACAGGTCATAGAGGTAACCTAGCAACCCTGCCAGGTCAGCCATGTGGGCCAACCTCTCAAATTTTCTTGTGTTGTTTAAAATCAGGGCATAAACATTTATTGACACCAACACACCCCAGGCCCTCTACAGAAAGCACAGGAGGCGTGGCTCTCCCCGAGGTCCTGACCCTCCATAACCAGGTGTTCTTGACAGTGAAAACTGGGTGGGAGGGCGGGGCAGAGAAGCCAGGGAGGGACTCCACTTGAGTTGCTGGCTTTGAGGCTGGAGGAAGGGATCAAAGGCCAACATTTTTGGGAGCGCCCAGGAAGCTGGGAGTGGCTTTGGCAGGGACACAGAAGGGAGCTGTCCCATAAGGAATGGATTCTGCCACCTCCCCATGAGCAGGCCCCCCCAAGGCCTCCTGGGAGGAGGGCAACCCAATGAACCTCCTCGGGTTTCTGACCCACAGCACCTGGGATCCCACACTTTGTCCTGTGAACCACTGTGTTTAAGGTCATTGGTCAGGGCACCAACAGAAATCCTTTGTGTCCCTGTGGTTCCCTAGTCATAATAAGCTAAGTCTGTTTTCTTTGTGGCTCTTCCTATCTCCTGAAATAAAGTGTTGCCTTGGTTCTTGTTCACCTGTCTGTCCCTCAGCCCCTCTCAGCACCTGAAAGGTGACCTGTGAAGTCCCTGCCCCCGAGACCCAGGTAGACAGCACACACTTGATGAATGAATTCCTGAGCAAAGAGCTCTTTTCTGATTTCATATTTGTAATAAACCTGATTCATTAACATGTACATACATATGATATCTTAATCCACTTTACGACATCCCACATAGATTCATGAATTTTTAAAATATCTTAAATTTTTTTTGTCAAAACCCGTGTCTCAATTTCTTGTTCAGAAATGCAGTAGCTGCTTTCTGACCTGCCTCAGGGAGGAGAGGGTTCTGACTGCAGACCAGTTCACGCCAGGATGTTGCTCCTGTCCCTAGTCCTTCACAGGCCAGCCCTTTGGCCTCTGGTGGCCAGTTGACCCATGATGCGCCTTCACACCTCATCTCCTGTTCACCAGCCTGGTGTTGCTTCCTGCGTTGGGTACACGGTGCAATACACAGATCCAGTAACATAGAACCCCACACCTGAAACCTATATGTTCATGTTGACCAATGTCACCCGAATGTATTTAATAAATAAAAATATTTTTTAAAACACACACATTAGTTATTTTGCAGATTGAAACTGGTTCAGGGAGATGAAGTGACTGGTCTGAGGTTCCCCAATATTCCCACTGCCCATGATTCTGAATGCCCAGCACTTTCTTGTCTTTCTCCCATTAGACTTCAGTGGTCCTGCCTTTTAAAAATGCAAAGAAGCTAAAAAAAAAAAAAAAACAGCAGGAAGCTTCAAACCTCCTTTTGAAAGCAAACTTTAAGTCAGCAGAGTGGAACATCTTCTCTATCAATGTTTCTTTGCTTTTTGTTCATTCATTTGCCAAATGTTTATTTTACAGACCTATCTAGAACCAACCTTTTCAGTACTGGATCTCCCTCCCAGTAGGTGCCTAGGCCTGTGCTAGGACCAAAGAGTCCCCAGTGCTGAGTGGGAATTCAGCAATCACTTTTGAGTATAATGGCTTGGGTCAATTTCTGGGTCCTCTATTCTGTTCCATTGGTCTATATGTCTGTTCTTGTGCCAGTACCAGGCAGTTTTGAGAACTGTGGCTTGGTAATATAGTTTGATGTCTGGTATTGTGATCCCTCCAACTTTGTTGTTCTTTCTCAGGATAGCTGTGGTTATTTGGGGTCTTATTTTATTCCAGATGAATTTTTGGAGAGTTTGTTCTAGGTCTTTGAAATATGCCATTGGTATTTTAATAGGCATTGCATTGAATCTATAGATTGCTTTAGATAGTATGGATATTTTAATGATGTTGATTCTACCAATTCATGAACATAGTATGTTCTACCATTTGTTTATGTCTTCCTCTATCTCTTTTTTCAATGTCCTGTAATTATCCGAGTATAGGTCTTTTACGTCCCTGGTTAAGTTTATTCCTAGGTATCTTAATTTTTTTGGTGCAATGGTAAATGGGATTGTTTTTTTCTCATTTCCCTTTCTGTGAGTTCATTATTGGTGTATAAAAAGGCCATAGAATTCTGGGTGTTAATTTTGTATCCTGCTACATTGCCAAATTCATTGATTAGGTCTAGTAGTTTTTTGGTGGAGTTTTTGGGCTTTTCTATGTATAATATCATGTCATCTGCAAATAAGGACAGTTTTACTTCTTCTTTCCCAATTTGGATGCCTTTCATTTTTTCTTCTTGTCTGATCACTATGGCTAGTACTTCTAGTACTGTGTCGAACAGGAGTAGTGAAAGTGGGCATCCTTATGTTGTTCCTGTTCTTAGGGGAAATGGATTTAGTTTTTGCCCACTGAGTATAATATTGGCTGTAGGTTTGTCATATAGGATTTTTATTATGTTGAGGTATGATCCCTCTATTCCCACTTTGCTGAGAGTTTTTATCAAGAAAGGGGGTTGGATTTTGTCAAATGCTCTTTCTGCATCGATTGATATTATTATGTGATTTTTGTCTTTCAGTTTGTTTATGTGATGTATCACATTTATTGATTTTCAGATGTTGAATCATCCTTGCCTTCCTGGCATAAATCCCACTTGGTCATGGTGTATGATCTTTCTAATGTATTGCTCAACCTGATTTGCTAGGATTTCGTTGAGGATATTAGCATCTATGTTCATCAAGGGTATTGGCCTGTAGTTCTCTTTATTTGTGGTATCTTTATCTGGTTTTGGGATTAGGGGAATGCTGGCTTCATAGAAAGAGCCTGGAAATGTGTGTTGCTCTTGAATTTTTTGGAATAGTCTGAGGAGGATAGGTTTTAGTTCTTTGAATGCTTGGTAGAACTCCCCTGTAAAGCCACCCGAACCAGGGCTTTTGTTTGCTGGAAGATTTTTTGATCGCTGTTTCAATTTCTTCGGTAGTTATCGACCTATTCAGGTTTTTTGACTCTTCTTGGTTGAGTTTTGGGAGCTTGTATTTTTCTAAGAATATGTCCATTTCATCTAGGTTGTCCATAGAATTTTGTTGGAATAGAGTTGTTTATAGCATTTTTTCATAATTGTATTTCTGTGGGATTGGTTGTTATTTCACCTCTTTCATTTCTGATTTTGTTTATTTGGGTCCTCTCTCTGCTTCTTGGTGAGCCTGGCTAGAGGTTCATCAATCTTGTTTATCCTTTCAAATAACCAGCTCTTGGTTTGTTGATCTTTTGTATTGTTTTTTTTAGTCTCTATGTTGTTTATCTCCACTCTGATCTTTATTATTTCCTTCCTTCTGCTTACACTGGGCTTTTCTTGTTGCTCTTTCTAACCCTTTGAGTTGTAGGGTTAGATAATTTATTACCATTGTTTCTTGTTTTTTGAGGCAGGCCTGTAGAGCTATGAACTTCCCTCTCAAGAATGCTTTCATTGTGTCCCATAGATTTTGGTTTGTTGTGTTTTCATTGTCGTTTGTTGCCATGATGCTTTTTATTTCTTCTTTGATCTCTCTGGTAACCCAGTCATAGTTTAATAGCATGCTATTTAGCCTCCAGGTGTTTGGGGTTTTTTTTATTGTTTTTATTGTAGTTGATTTCTAATTTTATGCCATTGTGATTTGAGATGATGTTTGATATGATTTCTATCTTCTTGAATTTGAAGAGACTTTCCAGTGACCCAATATATGGTCTATCTTTCAAATGACCCATGTGAACTTGAGAAGAATGTATATTCTGTGGCTTTGGGGTGAAATGTTCTGAAGATGTCAATTAATTCCATCTGATCTAGTGCATCATTTAGGATTGATGTTTCTTTGCTGATTTTTTTTGTTTAGAGGATTTGTCCAATGGTGATAGTGGGGTATTAAAGTCCCCTACTATGACTGTATTGCTATCACTCTCTTACTTGATATCCTCCAGAAGTTTTTTTTATGTATTTGGGTTATCCTGTATTGGGTGCGTATATGTTTACCAGAGTTATATTTTCTTGTTATATTGCTCCCTTTAGTATTTTGAAGTGGCCTTCCTTATCCCTTGTTTTGTCCTTCACTTTGAGATCTAATTTGTCATATATAAGTATTGCTACCCCAGCTTTTTTTTCATTTCCATTTGCCTGAAAAATCTTTTCCCATCCCTTCACCATCAGTCTGTGTGAGTTCTTTTTTCTGAGGTGAGTTTCCTGTAGACAGCCGATATATGGGTCATGTTTTCTCATCCACTCAGCTACCCTATGTCTTTTGATTGGGGCATTTAATCCATTAACATTTAAAGTTATTATTGATAGGTATTTGTTTGTGGCCATTTTTATTCTTTACGCCTGTGTTCCTTCTTCATTTCCTATTTCTTCTTTTTACAGCAGACCCTTTAGCATTTTCTTGCGTTGCTGGTTTGGTGGTAATAAACTCCCATAGTCCTTTTTTGTCTGTGAAGCTCCTGATTTCACCCTCAATTTTGATTGATAGCCTTGCTGGGTATAGTATTCTTGGATTCCGACCCTTCCTTTGCATGACTTTGTATATTTCATTCCATTCCCTTCTTGCCTGATGTGTTTCTGTTGAGAAATCAGTCACTAGTCTGATGGGGGATTCTTTGTAGATAACTTTCTGTCTCTGGCCACTTTTAAGATTCTTACTTTGTCGTTGGTGTTTGCCAATTTAATTATAATGTGCCTTGGTGCCGGTCTTTTGGGGTTCATTTTGTTTGGGACCTGTGAGCTTCTTGGATTTGTGTGTTTTCTTTCCTATATCAGGGAAGTTTTCTGTCATTATTTCTTCAAACATGTTTCTCTTCCTTGCTCAGTTTCCTCTCCTTCTGGCACCCCTATTATGTGGACGTTGTTTCATTTCATGTTGTCCCAAAGTTTCCTTAGGCTCTCCTCCTGTTTTTTAAGTTTTTTTTTTTCCTAGATGTTGCTGTGCTTGGGTATTTTTTCCTACCTTGTCTTCTAGCTCACTGATGGCAGTCCTCTGCTTCTTCTAGTCTACTGTTGATGCTTTCTATTGAGTTCTTTATAGCAGCGATGTCATTTTTCATTTCTTCTTGGTTCTTCTTCATTTCCTCTTGGTTCTTACACATATTGTTGAATTTGTCTTCCATTCTTTTCAGCCACCTTATGACCATTTCTCTGCATTCTTTCTCTGACATATTGCTTGCCTCCTTTTTGTTTACTTCCTTTTCTGGTGATGCCTCCTTTTCTTTCGTTTGTGGGCTATTTCTTTGTCTCCCCATGATCTCTCTTCTCCGGGTGTCTGGTTATGTAGCTCTTTCTCTCCATCCAGCTCTGCACACAATTCTCCAAACATCTCTTCTGCACATCCTTTTTCCCCTGGCACTAAGCAGCGGGCACACTGGTAAAATCCGAGGCTGCCTTTTTGCGCCCAATCCAGCTATGGGATAATTTTTAGAGCTCCCTTCTGCCAGCAGCCCTGTGGATCCCCTTCCACACTTACGGATCACCTGGCCCCAAAGGCCGCGGGCTTTGTGGGGCGCAGACTTCCCCGACATGCATTCCTCTCTCCAACCTGGATTGCAGTCCTCACCTTTCCCTATGGGTAGAAACTACAACAAAACAAACAGCTAAACCAAAAAGCACAAATAAAAAACAATCAGAAAAAAGGGGGGCAGAATCTGTAGGGGCAGAGCTCAAATACAGAAAATAAAGTTAAGGAATTGGATGAATAGGTGAAGGACCATGGTGTAGTATAGAGAATGGAGAACAAGAATGAGTGGATAAGAAGAAAAAAAGTTTTAATTACTTATTTTTTTAAAAGGAGAATAGAGAAGAGAGTAGATAGGCCTGAATTAAGGAAGTGAAACTAATTAAAAAATTAGGAGAAGAAAAGAGCGGAGAGGGAGAAAAAATGAATAGCAAAAAAAAAAAAAAAAGAGAAGGGGAAATGGAGTAGGAGTAGGGAAGAGGAAATTAGATATATGAATAAGCCAAGAGAGACTACAGTAATAATAACACATCAATAAAGCAGGTAAAGAAGACCAATTTTTAAAAAGAGATCAAAAGTATGACAGAGAAAAACTAAAGCAGGAAAGAAGAAGAAAAACAGGATACAAAAGGGAGAATTAGGAAGAAAAAAGTGAAAAAAAGAAAAATAAATTAAATAACAATTAAAAATAAAATAACTAATACTAAAATTTTTTTAATTTAAAAGAAAAAATAATAAGTGTTATTTGCTTCAGCCATATTTTAATACCCCAAAGGGGCTAGTTTAGGACCCCACTCTTCTGTTCTAGCTGCCAATTCTGGGCTTCCTGTTAGCTAGTTATGTGCTGACAACTGTCAGGCACTGTCTTTGTGTTGAAGCTCCTAACAATCCACTGCTCTTATGTTTGTGTCTGTCTCCACAGCCTTGGCTGCAAGAAGGTGGGACCAACCAGCCCACTTTGCCAGTCTGCCAGCTCTCAGTCTTAATCACTTGCTTTTGTTGATTTTTAGAGATAGAGGGGAATGGAGAGGGAGAGAGAGATAGAAACATTGATGAGAGAGGAACATCATTGATCAGCTACCTCCCACACACATCCTCACTGGGAATTGAGCCCACAACCTGGGCACATGCCCTGACTGGGAATCAAACTGGAGACTTCTTGGTTCCTGGGTCCATGCTCAACTGCTGAGCCACACCAGTTGGGCCAATCTTTCATTTTTAAAATACTCTCAACATCATTTTTACAAAAGACAGACCAGCCTGACCCCAATTAAGTAAAGAAGCACATATTGCAGAATAAGCAAGTTTGCCTCAAACAAGATCTTTTTTTTTTTTAATTTTTATTTTTCGCTAAAAGTATTACCAAGGGTATTACATAAGTGTCCTTTTTTCCCCCCCGCTCTTGACAAGCCCCTGCCCTCCCTTACACCCCAGTGTCTTATGTCCATTAGTTATAGTTATATGGATGCATACAAGTCCTTCGGTTGATCCCTTTCTCCCCTCCCTCCTGTCCCCCAACCCTCCCTTGGCCTTCCCACTGCAGTCCGACAATCAGTTTGAGGCAGCTCTGCCTCTGTATCTATTATTGTTCAAAAGTTTGTAATGGTCTTAATTATCCATGAATGAGTGAGATCATGTGGTATTTTTCCTTCATTAACTGGCTTGTTTCACTTAGCATAATGCTCTCCAGTTCCATCCATGCTGTTGCAAATGGTAAGAGTTCCTTCTTTTTAACAGCAGCATAGTATTCCATCGTGTAGATGTACCACAGTTTTCTAATCCATTCATCTACTGATGGGCACTTAGGCTGTTTCCAGATCTTAGCTATGGTGAATTGTGCTGCTATGAACATTGGGGTGCATATATCCTTTCTGATTGGTGTTTCTGGTTTCTTGGGATATATTCCAAGAAGTGGGATCACAGGGTCAAATGGGAGTTCCATTTCCAATTTTTTGAGGAACCTCCATACTGTCTTCCGTAGTGGCTGCACCAGTCTGCATTCCCACCAGCAGTGTACAAGTGTTCCTTTTTCTCCACATCCTCTCCAGCACTTGTCGTTTGTTGATTTGTTGATGATGGCCATTCTGACAGGTGTGAGATGGTACCTCATTGTTGTTTTGATTTGCATTTCTCGGATGATTAGTGACTTTGAGCATGTTTTCATATGTCTCTTGGCTTTCTGAATGTCCTCTTTTGAAAGGTGTCTATTTAGATCCTTTGCCCATTTTTTGATTGGATTGTTTATCTTCTTTTTGTTAAGTTGTATGAGTTCCCTATAAATTTTGGGGATTAAGCATTTATCAGATATGACGTTGGCAAATATGTTTTCCCACGAGGTGGGTTTTCTTGTTGTTTTGTTGATGGTTTCTTTTGCTGTGCAGAAGCTTTTTATTTTGATGTAGTCCCATTTGTTCAGTTTCTCTTTAGTTTCAACTGCCCTAGGAGCTGTATCAGTGAAGAAATTGTTTTGGCATAAGTCTGAGATTTTGTTGCCTTTGGATTCTTCTAGAATTTTTATGGTTTCCTGTCGTACATTTAAGTCCTTTATCCATTTTGAGTTTATTCTTGTGTATGGTGTAAGTTGGTGGTCTAGTTTCATTTTCTTGCATATATCTGTCCAATTTTCCCAACACCATTTATTGAAGAGACTATCTTGGCTCCATTGTATGTTCATGCCTCCTTTGTCAAAAATTAATTGAGCATATTGGTTCGGGCTAATTTCTGGACTCTCTATTCTATTCCACTGATCTATATGTCTGTTCTTGTGCCAGTACCAGGCAGTTTTGAGAACAGTGGCTTTCAAACAAGATCTTTAATGACTTCTATCGACCACCCTCCATGTCTCCATTGTGCTGCTGAGTAGCGAGAAGTCAGTATTTGAGACTCCTTAGGTCGTCAGTGTAGAATCAATAGCATTTATTAAACAGGAAGCTATCACCCTTCATGTCTGTATGGGCAGTGGAGGTGAGGAGACAACAGGCAATGGCTCCTTGCTATCAGGGAGGGTGTCCACTATCCCATCCCCCTTCAGTCCCTTGTATCCCTACTGTGCATGGGATGGCAGCAGTGCCAAGGACACCAGCCAGCTTCCTGATTAGTTGCCAGCAGAATCACCCCTGTCTGAAAAGAAGGCCACCTGCAATCCAGAGCGTCCACATTCTTCTGGGAACACATGGCCCCCTGCCCATCGCTTAACAAGGTCCTTCAAACAAAGCCACTTCAGCTGCACACTCTTACAAGCTGTCTGATCTAAAGCAGAAGCCACGTTGAGACTGGAAAGAGGGGCAAAGACGAACAAGAGCTGGTTCCCCACACACCTGTGGCAGGTAAGAATTTGGAGGGATATCCCAGCAGTGAATGTCCCCACTGAGGAGCGAGGGGTTTCAGCCCCAAATCAAACTCCCAGCCGACAGCAGCAGTGTCAGGAAAAAGAGTTCCCATGGTGGCTGGTTGTGAAAATCAGTAGGAACTCAGTCCCGGTGAGATGGAGGGCTGCTATAGGCCCAAGCATCCTCCTAAAGAGCTTGAGCACAGACACACCTGCTCACCAAAACCCGTCCAAAACCCTTCCCTTTCCAGGAAAGGGTCAGGAGTTTGAAAGGCACCAGGCACATGTGGGAGGGACTGAATTGTCCGGCTTCAGGGCGAGGTTCGGTGGAGCAGCTTTCTGCTAGAATAAAGTGATGGCAGGACCCATTGTTCCTTTGTGAGCCCTCTCCCTCACCTCCCACATATACACAGCCTGCAGTTAAAGGCTGGTGCCAAATGTGAGTCTCCATTAACCTGCCCCACACCGGTGGTTCTCTTGCCCCACCCAATTCATAGGCCTGCCAGAATCTCTTTCAGAAGTTAACCCACACAAGCGACCAACCTGGGCCCACACTATGCAGTTTTCTAAAATCTATCACAGGTTCATAAATCCCAAACAAGCAACAGCAGACCTCGGCAGGCCCTGTACCTTTTGCTAAGCAGCCCTAGTGGTAGCCAGCCTCAGTTCACAGCACAACCACTCCCGGGTGCCACTAAACCCAGCACAGGCAACAACCAACCACAGATCACGTTGTAGTCCAACCATGTGGCCCCAGGCTAAACACAAATAGGGGCTGACCTGAACCTGTACCAGAACCCCTCCCAAAAGGCTCTAGTATCAATATGCCTGGTGGCTGTCTTCAGACCACACCGAAGCACCACCCACGTAGCGCCAAAAAGGAAACACCAAAAGGTGAACATGGCCGGCACCGGCCATGCTCAAATGAATCCCACTCAAATTCCACACAACAGCTGTCCACTGTAGTGATGACAAGTCTTCAAAAGCAGTAACCCTGAGTGTCAGTTCCACCAACACATGTGCCAACAGCAGTCGGGGCTCAACTACCACAGGAAAGCACACAAAATCCACTGGTGGGACACCCTTGGAGATTTGCTTAGGAAATCAGGGAGACTGTGCCACTAGGACTCACAGGACACCTACTACATAAGGCTGCTCTGCCCAGCCCAGAACACATAGCAGATCTACCCAATATATAGAAAGAGACACAGGGTGGCAACCAAAATGAAGAGAAAAAGAAATATGTCCCGAATGAAAGAAAAGGACAAAACTCCAGAAAGAGGACTCAACAATGGGGACAAGCAATCTACCAGATGCAGATTTCAAACACCGCTCATAAGGATGATCAGCAAACTTAGGGGAAGAACAGATGATCTCAGTGAGAACTTAAACAAAGAGATAGGAAATGTAAAAAAGGAGACAGAAAACATGAATGAGAACCAGTCAGAAATAAAGGGTACAATGACTGAAATGAAGAATACATAGGAATCAATCAACAACAGATTAGATGAAACCCGAGGACTGAATCAATGATATGGAAGTCAAAATAACAGAACACACACAAAGAGAAAAGAAAAAAGAACTCCCCCCGCCTCGCCGAAACCTGTTTGGCTCAGTGGATAGAGCTTTTGCCTGTGGACTGAAAGGTCCCAGGTTCGATTCCGGTCAAGGGCATGTACCTGGGTTGCTGGCGCATCCCCAGTAGGAGATGTGCAGGAGGCAGCTGATCGATGTTTCTGGTTCTCTATCTCTCTCCCTTCCTCTCTGTAAAAAATCAATAAAATATATTTAAAAAAAAAAAAAAAAGAACTCCCCCCTAAAATGTGGGTGGTTTCAGGGACCTCTGGGGCAACATCAAGAGTAACAACATTCACACCACAAGGGTAAAAGAAGGAGAAGAGAGTCAACGGATTACAAACCTACTTGCAGAAATAATGATGGAAAACTTCCCTAACCTGGTGAAAGAAATAGACATACAAGTCCAGGAAGTGCAGAGTCCCCCCCAAAAAAAATGAACCAAATGAGGCCCATGCCAAGACACATCATATAATTAGCATGCCAAATGTTAGACAGAGAATCTGAAAAGCGCACTAAAAGAAAAGCAGATAGTAATGTAAACCAGAGCTCCCATAAGACCATTAGCTGATTTCTCAACAGAAACTTTGCAGGCCAAAAGGGATTGACACAAATATTCAAAGTGACAAATATCAAGGACCAACAATCAAGATTACCAAGCAAGGCTATCATTTAGAATCAAAGGAAAGATAGAGATCTTCCCAGATAAGAAAAAACCGAAAGAGTTCATCACCACCAAACCAATATTATGAGAAATGATAAAGGGACTTCTTTAATAAGATGAAGAAGAAAAAAGAGGTAAAATATAAATAATAAAATGGTAATAAAATGGTAATACCTATCAATAACCCTAACTCATAAATACAGAGAACAAACTGATGGCTGCCTGATGGGAGGGGGGTTGCATGGAGTGGATGAAAAAGCCGAATGGATTAAAAAGCACAAATTGACATTTATGAAACAGTCGTAGGGGTGTAAAGTACAGCTTAGGGAATACAGTCAATAATATTGTAATAACTATATATACTGTCAGATGGGTGCAGCACTTCCCAGATGGATCACTTTGTGAGTGATAGAAATGTCTAACCACTATGTAACACATCTGAAAGTAATATAATATTGAATATGAACTGTAATTGAGAAATTTTTAATTTAAGTTAGAAATGAAGAAAATAAATAAATATTTTTGTTTAAACCACTCTGTCGTATTCAGTGTAGCAGCCTGAGCAGATAAAGACATAGAGAATACATAGGATGGGACAGTATACATATTTTTGGGGTTGTAGGGGTAGTGACAAGAGAAGATGAGGAGATGCAACATTAAAAAGATGATACATTTTCTAGAGTTGATGAAGAATGTGTATTGTCAGTTAATGAAGCAAAAGAGGTCAGGAGGAGGATAGAGAATATTTTAACCTGAACCCAGCTACACTTCTTAAAACAGTAGAACTCAAAAGACAATCTCAAAATCAGTGAGCAAGTAAGATGATCACCTACAAAGTAAGGATTATTCAAATGATGGCATGATTTTCAATAGCAATTACAAAAAGCATATTAGATGCTTTAGGTGATCATCTTACTTGCTCACTGATTTTAATCCTCAGGTGAGGATTAAAAAATAAAACAATAAATAAATAAATAAAATATTCAAATGAAATATTTGAACACCCACATTCATTGCTACATTTTTTTTTTGCAATAGTCAAGAGAAACCCCAATGTCCATCAGCAGATGAAAAGGTAAAGAAATGTGGTCTGTACAAACCAAGAGCTTTGAAAACAAGGAAAGTGAGTCACACGAGGATGAGCCTTTAGGACATTACGTTAAGTAAAATAAGCAAGTCACAAAAGAACAAATACTGCTGTGATTCTACTCACGTTAAGTATTTAAAGTAGTCAAGTCAAAGGTAGAACATAGAAAGGTGGTTGTCAAGGTCTGGGGAAGAAGGTAGGAGAATTGGTGTCTAATCTGTATAGAGATCCAAGGTTGAAAAATGATAATTTTCTAGAAATCTGTGACACAGCAATGCAAATGTAGTTGACACCACTGAAGTGTACATGTAAAAATGGTAAAGATGGTTTAAAAAAAAAAGAATCATAAGCATACATTTCCATAACATAGATTGTGAACAGATTTGTAGATATAACACCAAACACCAAAGCAACACAAGAAAATAAATAAATAAATTGGGCTTCATTAGAAGTTAAGACTTTTTTCCTTCCAAAGACACTCCCAAGAAAGTAAAGGACAGCCCACAAAATGGGAGAATTTAGTGGAAACCATATCTCTGGGAAGACTCTTACCTAGAATATATAAAGAACTCTTACAGCTCAATAATAAAAGCCAAACCAACTAAACGTTGGCAAACGATGAGGGCACATTGTTCCATAGAAGATGTACACGTGGCCAGAAGCAGAGGAAAGATGCTCAACATCAGGGAAACGCAATCTCCATCCGCAATGAGATGCCGCTCCGAGTCACAAGGGTGGTGACAGGTCGGTCCTATGTGACTGGGATTTCCCCAGGATGCCAGGGCTTCCTCCAGGGGATTGATTCCACGCGGAGAAGGAGGAAGTCTCTGCAGCCAAACCTGCCTGGTGCCTCCCAGGCTGTCCCAGTTCCTGGTGTGGGACCTGCACTCAGTACCCTGACCTTCCCAGCTGCACTTTCCTCACAGAAAAACGGGAAAAGAACTCACTCCCAGGCTCTCTAAGGGAGGAGGTAATATTACAATATTACTCCCCCTTCCACCCATTCTCAGCCCCATCAGGACCTACAAGGAAGAGAAGCAGCAGAGAGCGCTGAGCACACAGGGAGCACCTTCTCCATATGAGCATCGTGATTTCCCCGGAGGAGTGATGGGAGTGCATTGCCGTTTCCACAGATTCTACTTCAGTCACTAGGAGCGCAGTCCTGCTTCCTGCCTTATGCACTGCCCTCCAGGGTGTCATGTCAAGTTTATTTTCCATTCATTTATTACAAACCCAGTTCATTTTATTTATGTCTGCAGAACTGCCTGTAATAAGTTTGTAATAAAGAAGGTTGGCTGCAGGGAAATATGAAACACTTCTTCCCTTTTCTCCCCATTGCACCTACCGTAGTATTTTCCAAACGCTAATGTGCAAATCTCTCCAGGATTCCACGTACCCCATGGACTTGGCCTTGCCCACGATTCAAGCAGCAATAGGCCTCCAGTCGGCCCCACTGTGCAGGTTCCAGGGAGATTTCGGGGTTCCCAGGGCTCTGAGGTGGGGGCAGCCCAGGCTCTGCCTCCCCCTGGGAACTGTTCATCCAAAAAATGACTCAAAGGCAGAAACAGCAGGCGAGTGAGGACAGACGCAGAGACACCTGGGGCCAGGTGAGAACCTAATGATAGTGACAGGGCACACAGGGGTGGAGCAAGTGTGTTCCCTTCAAACACAACTCAGTGCTCCTGACACCTTGGAGGAGGGGGAGCGGTTACCCTGTTTCACCACCAAGACCCTGAAAGCAGAGAATTTGCAGGACTAATTCGCACCAGCGACTGAGGGTCCAGGCTCTGGCCGTCACCCACACATTTGCATCCAGGGCCTGCCACCCAGGCAGGGACACATCGGGGCTCATGGGGAGGATGCTCACCCGGGAGGGGAGGCGGCTTCTGGACCAGCCCCAAGACACACAGAGTCTGGCACAACCTCCAAGCCCGTTTCTCTGTTTGAGACCCAGCTGGACAGGGAGGGGGCAGCCGCCCGGGAAGGACGGGCCCAGGTGAGAAGTCTCCTCCACAAAGTGCCCAGGAGGCTGGGAGAGTGGGTGCTGCCCGCCACACGGGACAAGGGAAGGCAGCAGAGGACCTGAGGGCTGACCTGCGATTTTGTGAGAGGGGGTTAGGGCCCTGACATGAGTCCATTCTCGCCCGAGCTCTTTGTGGGGGCAGCAGAGGGCCAGGCCTCCTTTCACTGCACAGCTTCAGCCCCATCCCATCGCTGCTGCCGGACCACCGCCCGGGGCCACAGCTTTGCAGGCTGGGTGGGCTGGGGCCTTGCTTGGGAGCCTCAGCCGTCCCACCCAACCTGAGCACAGGGCAGGAATCAGACTTGAACTTGGGGAAGAGGCAATGGCCAGGAGGCAGGGGTGAGGGCCAGAGCGTGGCCACGTGGGAGCAGAGCTGGGACAGGCAGTTCTGCAGACAGGGGTCTCCTCCTGGCTCAGCTCCGTCCCTCACTGCTGGCTTATCTCACTCTTACATCCGGGCCGGGTCCCTGCTTTGTCTGTGTGGTCGGTAGCAGTGCCCACAGCCGGTGACGGGGCCCCTCCCTCAGCCTGGATCTCAGCTGCCACCAGCCCTGGGGCCACACACACCTGGGCCCCTGCCGCCCCTGCTGGTCGAGCTTGTGAAAGGGCCCCACAGGTTGTGAGTAGTTCCTGTTTCCCACGCGGATGTAAATCTGCATCAGCATCTATCACACAAGAGTCCAGCCCTGGTTGGGAGGGAAGGGACAGCAGTTGTGGGCGTCCTTGAATCCCCGTTCTCCCTGAGCCCCGTCCCCCAGCCACAGCACAGGGGTCCTCCTCCCCCAGCTGGACAGGATCGTCCCACACAGAAATCCCCAAGGGACTTGGTATCCTCCCCACCCTCTGCCATTCCCCGTGTACCCACCTTTAACAGGCTTGTCGCCATTACTCTCCTGTCACCCCCTTGTTCCAGATTCGCCTCCACCCCCCTTCACTTTCAATCACCCACTGAGACAGAGGATGCTCCTCCTGCAGGAGGCCCATGGGGGACAGGTGCCCCTGAGGCCCAGCCTTTCCCTCTCGGGTCAGGGCACAGCCTGGCCTTGGGAGCAGAAGTGATGGGAGGGGTCCCTGGGCATTAGAGAGCTCTGTGCTGCCAGGAGCAGGAAGAGGTCCCTGTCAATCAGGAGGAGGGACTGAGGGTCCCCTGTGGATGCAGAGCGCCCAGTACCTCCCACATCCTCCCTTCCTCTCAGGTCCCCTCTCCAAGGAGCAGTGCAGACCCGAGTACAGACACAGCGGCCCCCAGAGCATTTTCAAACAAAATTATCTTTATTCATAACAGACCCACAATGTCCCAAAGGTGCTACTCCTACCCCCACCCCCACCCTCATGGTCCTGTCCTCCCTCCTACCCCTACCTCAGACCCACCCCCACCCTAAGGGTCCTGCCCTCCCACCTACCCCCACCCCAGGCCCCCCCCCACCCTAATGGTCCTGCCCTCCCTCCCCAGGCCCAGCCCTACCCTAATGGCCCTGCCCTCCCTCCTACCCCCACCCCATACCCAACCCTGCCCTAAGGGTCCCGCCCTACCTCCTGCCTCCCACCCTCCCATGTCAGTGGAGCAGCAGGATCAGCCCTGCGATGAGAAGGAGCCCTTGGCTCCTCTGGGGGACAGCCAGGCCCCATGCAGTGTGGGCCCCTCGGGGCGCTGGCAGTGGGGGGCACACCCCTCTGCTCCATCCTGGCTGCAGTGCCGCTTCCTCCCACTCCCTGGGTCAGACGGGTCACACTTCCTCTTGCGAGGCTGTGAGGAGGGCACCAGCCCCAGAGCCAGTGCTGGCCGCCCACAGACCCCGAGGTCGGCCCCTGGGCGGGGGGTCTTCTCAGCATGGACGGGGCCTCCCCCCAGAGCCCGCTTCTGAGACTTGGATGCTGCAGGTGCCGCTCGGCTGAGGCCTCGTCTCTGAAGGGACTCGGACTGGGCCGCACCCCGGGGCCCCCGACCTCCAGGGCAGGCCAGGCCCGAGGCGGGCACAGGACTCAGAGAGAGCGTGCAGGGCAGCAGGCGGCCGGGAGAGGCCCAGAGGAAGGCCAGGCTGCAGAGATCCTCGTCCTCCTCACGGGGCCTGTCAGATGGCCCGCGAGTCTCCCTGACAGGAGAGGCCTCTCTGGGGACGCAGGCCTCCCTGGGGCCCAGTGCACAGTCAGCAGGCCCATGGCCCTGGGGAGCAGAGGGGGGGCATCGAGCCCGCAGTGGTGGATGCTCCTGACGCCCCGCAGAGACAGCAAAGGCCTGGGGCCTGGGCCAGTGGGCGCCTGCTGGGCCGCGCCTTTGCTGGTCCTTGAAGTCAGTCTCTGGTGGGCAGGCTTTGTCACTGACCCCCAGCTTGGGGCCATGGTCATGCCTCTGGGCATCTTGGCAGGTCGCAGACTCAGAAGGACTTGAGTCCCACAGGGGAGCACTGTGACTCGGGGGTGCCTGCACGCCCTCCTCCTTGGAGGCCAGGACTTGCTTCTCTACCAGCTGGGAGGAAGAAGGGACAGTGACTGGCGCTGCTCACATGTGAGAGGAGGAGGAGCGTGGGTGACAGGACAATGGCACGGGTGGGGGGCAGGGGAGGCGGGGGGAGGGGAGTGGGAGGTGACAAAGTGACTGGAATCCACCGCAGTCATGTGTCTCTACTCTGTCCCCTGTGCCATATTCCCAGCTTTGTGGCCCCTCCCCTTCTGGGCTCCCACCCCCTCCTCTCTGTAGCCCTCTCCTTTCTGTTGTCCTGCCCTGCTCCCACCCAGGACTGGCCCCTCGGCATGCGGTGCCTGCAGGCAGGGGTGGCGTGGACACAGGCATGTGTGTCCTGGTTCTGGGCTGCTCCCTGCCCTGGTTTACCTGGGTGTGCCCTTCCTGGCTCCCTGAAGGCCTCCCACCCCGATCAACCTCCCTTCCTCCCTGACTCACTAGGGCCTTTCCCTCCTCTAACTCCCCTGGGGTCCCTGGATGCTATGGCTCACTTGGGTACCCCCTCCCATCTCCCTAATGTCTACCCTCCCCTAGCTCACCTGGGCAGCAGTCAGCCCTTCTTCCTGCTCCAACTCCTCAGCTAGGGCCAAGGGATCCTGCTGTGTGTCTGGCGAAATTATTTGTTCCATGAATTGGAGGTCAATGACCTCCTCCACCTGGGACAGAAGGAAGCGGCTGTGAGCCCCTTGGCAGGGAGCAAACTGGGAGTCAGTGGGGCCTGGAGCACAAGTGGGAAAGCCAAGACCCACCCGGCCTCCTGCTCAGGTGGGTGTTTTACTCCATCATGGTCATCAGGTGCACACACACACACACACACACACACACAACACACACGCACATACATGCACATACACACACAGGCACACCCACATGAACACAGCACACACCACACACACACACACAAAGCGCACACATGCACACAGACACACACACTCGCACGTGCCCAGCTCAGGAACAAAGAGCAGAGCCCAATCCCATCAGCCTGGGAGAACCCGGGTCTGGGTGCTGCAGCGCCACCCTCTGGGATCTTATAGACCCGGAGCTGCCAGCCAGCCCACCTGGGTGACAAAGTCTTCCTGGGAGCACAGGTGGTCCAGGTAGCTCAGGAGATCTTCATCCTGCAGCCACTCCATTTCTTCATCTTCCCATCCTCCACCTGGCGCCCCCATGGGCAGCTCATCCATGATGTCCATGTCCTCCTGCTCGGCCTCAGGGGGGATCCCATTGTGGGACTCAGTCTCCCGGGGCAGCGGGGCTGTGAGGGCGCACTGGGCGCTGGGTACAGCCTTCCTGGTAGTGCGAGCTGGGCAGAGAGGGAAGAGGAGGGACCGTGAGGGGATAAAACTCCCACCTCCGGGGCATGCGATGCTGAGGGCAGTGTTCGGGGCATTAATATGGGTGCGGCTGGGTCGGGACACCTGAAGCCTGTGGCTATGTGAGGGGAGAGGCCAGAGGGGAGCACCCAAGAGAGTCATGTGTGAGGACGTGTGGAGCCACCGAATCTCCAAGGGGCCCCGCAGCCAGCCCGCTTCTCAGCCGACTTCATGTGGGGCCTTTGACAGGGAGCGGGGAGAGGGGATGAGAAAGTGGACCAGGTCCAGACCCCATTCAGACAAAGGGCCGCTGAGGCCCAACTCTCAGGGCTGTTTCCCTTGAAAGACCAAAGCCCCCCTGAAGGCGAAGGGCCCCTATGGGTGGGACAGTGGCCAGCCCTAGGCCCTGTTGCCTTTGGCCATAGGCTCCCATGGGAACGTGCTGGCCTACCTGGCTGCCCGCCCACCGCTGGGGCTGGGGGCCCCCGAGGAGCAGGTCTCGGTGGGGCAGGAGGGGGCTGGGTCTGCGCCCCCTTCTTCAACTGCAACTTCTGAAACTGCATCTGCTCCTCTGCCTCAAACTCCATGAACCTGGGGGTGAGGGGGACACAGCTGTGCTGAGAAGGAGGCCCCGGGAGCCCAGAAAGGCTGCAGCGGGTGGCGGGACGGGAGAGCCAGGGCCTTGGGGCTGTCAGGGCCCAGACACTGGGGAGGCAGGAGGCTGGCTGAGCACACTCCTGCACAGCCCCTCTGGCTGGAGTCTGCCCACGGGGCGGGCACCTCCCCCAGCCTGTCCTGAGCCTTCATGTCCAGCCCAGGACGGGTCAGGGTCAGAGGAGGGGGGAGCTCCCTGGGAGGTGGGACAGAAGCACCCACGCTCTGAAGCTGAGGGAGAGGCTTCCCCAGGAGAGAAGGGCCTCTGGGCAGCGGGGACCCCGTCCTGAGTGACACCCTCCCACCACCCTCCTCTCTGATGAGACCTCACAGCTGGACCAAGCCCAGTAATCAGCCACACCCCCACCCCCAGCTGTGGGGACCAAGGACTCACTTTTCTGCCATCTCGAAATAGACCCTCTGGTCAGAGTTGCTCTTGTTCTGCCATTCCTGCATGGCCTGCCCTATTCCCTCCTGCAGCGTCATGGTGGGCCTCAGGCGGGACAGGGACCGGAGTGCTGGCCTGTAATGCCTCAGGGTCAGTCATGGCTGCAGCCTGGCCTCCACCTGCCTGCCCACCCCAGCTCAGTGGCGCCAGGTTCCCACCCCCACCCGGCAGGACTGAGCACCGGCAGGTGAGGGAAGAGGCGTCTGTGTGCAAAGACAAGCCTTCCAGCTGCTGTTGTCATGGCCTCACATTCACACCAGCCCATGAACCAGGACTGGAGGCTGACCCTACACTCACACCCATCGCTGGGACCCCACCCTCAGACCTGCCCTCCAGCATCCTGGGATTAGCCAGCCTGCAAGTCCCTCCCAGCTCCTCTGATGTGAAAGCTCCAGGCGCGCCCCCTGCCCTGCCCAGTGCACTCACATGAGGAAGCAGCAAAGAGCTCCCGCATCAGGACTCTGGGGAAGGTGCCCCCGGGCCAGGGCCTTGAAGCACTGCCACCGACGGAAGTCCTCATACACACTCTCGGGGTTACAGGCATCATCCAGAGAGGCCTTGGACTGGGAGCCGGCCAGGCCACCCTCCCTGGAAGCCGTGTGTGGCCGTGGTCCAGGATCCACTCGGGGGACGATGGGGGCCAGCTGGGCAACTGGTGGTGGAGCATGAGGAGGAAGGCCGGGACACCAGCCTCCATCGCCAGCCTGGGTGCCCCCAAAAGCCGAGGGGGGCATAATCGCCTCCACCTCAGTGGCTTCCAAGAAGAGGGGTGCAGGACACACAGCACCCCCACAGATGGCACCTGGAGCACTCCCGTTGAGGGGGGCCTGAGTCAGGACAATGGTCTGAGTCTGGGAGGGCTGTGGTCGTCCCCCTTCTGACCTGACCTGGTCCATGATGTTACAAGCCCCAGGCCCAACGGGGCCTTGACCAGCACCTCCTGCCACCAGAGGTGTCCTGGGCAAAGCGGGCAGCACCAGGGGGTGGCCAGGAGGGAATGACGGGGTCTTGAGGGGCGGCAGGTGCTGCTCCCAAGGTGGCCGGTGTGCGGGGCCAGTAGTGGGCGGGGGAAAGGGCTGTGCTGTGAAAGGAGTGATGGGGGCACCGGGCTTCAGGGTCACATCCGCTCCCAGCGCTGCAGATGCTGTTGAGACAAAGGAAAGGGTGAAGGGAGGAGGAGAACCAGCAAACAGCACTGAGGTGCTCTGGGCCCCTGTAGCCACTGGGGAATCAGAGCAGTGAGTCTCCCAGGGGAGGGCCATTGGGATGGGCAAACTGCGGAGGTGGCAGATGTCCTCAGGTCATTGTCACCCTCTGACCTCCTTTTGGGAATTACTCCACTGGAGAGCTTGCTCCCCAGCGCCAAGGCTCCCTGACCACTGTCTGCGAGAAGAAACGGCCCCAGCCAGCGCTGACCCTGAGAGCCGCCCTAAGGATTCCCTGGCACCGACCCTGCCAGCCTCAGGGCATGGCCCTGGGCAGCAGTCTGCTCTGGGGGAAATGACCCCTGGCAGACCCACTCCTGTAGTGACCGTCTCTAAGGTAAGTTCTAGGCACCCAAAGGGCCTCTGAGAACAGGCCGTGTCTGAAATATCAGGGCCCCATCTGCTCCTCTGTCTTCCCTTTTTTCAACAAAATCGCCCCTTTCTGTCCTGGGCTTGCACAACAACACAGAAACACTTGAGTAATGTCTCTCCACAAGAAGGCACAGGAGCCCTGATCTGACCCTTGAACGCACTGACCAGCATGCACATGTGTGTCAGAACCAACAGTGAACACTCAACACGGGCCAGGTCCTGCCACTCGGCCCCAGCGCTCAGACCAGTGATGGCGAACCTATGACAGGGGTGTTAGAGATGACACTCGAACTCATTTTTTTGGTTGATTTTTCTTTGTTAAATGGCATTTAAATATATAAAATGAATATCAAAAATATAAATCTTTGTTTTACTATGGTTGCAAATATCAAAAAGTTTCTATATGTGACACAACAGCACCAGAGTTAAGTTAGGGTTTTCCAAAATGCTGACACGCCGAGCTCAAAAGGTTCGCCATCACTGGCTCAGAATAATGGCCCCTCAGGAGCTTGTCATTTCACAGCCAGCAATGGCTGCAGAGGGTTAGAGAAGGGTCAGGGAATGTGGCAAAGTGGGGCTGTTGGTAGGGTTTCCAGAAACTTCCATAGCTGCTGTCCTGTTAGATGGGTCATGGGACTGCAGACTGTGTGAGGTCCCCCCCCTTCCAGCTCCCAACAGTGGAAAGTGAAGGCCAGTAGGAAGCAGGTGTGAGCAGGTGACAGTGGGACACAGTTGTCTGAACAAATCCCCGCTCAGAGGAACTCGAGCAGACCTAGTCCAGGAGAGCAGGCTGCACACTGCGTGCCCCTAATTCCTCAGGACAGGCGGCCTCGGACATTTACTACTGACACAGGCCATGGTCTTCCTGTCCCTGTGCACTCCCCTTCCCCTTTAAAAAAGAATCCGCCTTCACAGATGTACCACGGAACACCACGCAGGCTCCACATCTGTTTTCTGTCGCTGAAGCAGGGACATGGACTATGAGCAAACCCTTCATCTCAAAGGTAAAGGGCAGGGCAGAGGGTGCGCCATGAGATGCTCGACAAGAGGAAGTCGGTCTGAAGACCTGGGTGGCCACAGGGGGAACGATTCGGGACAGCTCAGGGAACCGGGCCCTCTCTTGGTGGAAGTTACCCGGCCGCCCTGCCCCTGTGGAATCCAAGCCACCAAGCAGCTCCCTGGGCTGAGGAGGAGCGAGCTCTGGGCCAGAAGCAGGGGAGAAGCTCTGGGCTGCAGCAGTTGGAGGACCTTCCAGCCCAGCCCTCGGGGAGGACATTTCATTGTGGACTTGGCCATAGGCAGCCCCACTGGACAGCTTTCTGGCTAAACCCTCCCATGGCCCCCATTAGCTCTAGTGAACTCAGGTCAAGTCCCTTAGAAAGATACTGCGGGGCAAGCTCCAGGTGCCCCAAGAACAGCACACAGGACTAGGCTTTCCCGTGACCACACTGTGCCACCCCCACATCGCCCACTATTCCCCACACACACGTGGGAGTGGCTTGTCTCCCCTCTGGGAAGAACCCACGTGCCTGCTGCCGTCCTTTCTCCACACCCAGGCATTTCCCTGAGCCACCCTGACCCACCTCTAGGAGCCCTCCTGCCAGTGCCCTCACAGGTTCCCATTGGCTCCCAGCCTCCCAGGTGACAGGTGCTTGGAGGTCCAGTGCTCTCTCCCTCCCCTACTTCAGTCAAACCGTGTTTCCCCAGTGTCACAGTTTAACCCCAAGTTTTGAGGGACATCTCGGTGTTTAAAACATCCCCCCTCCAATCTATAGGCTTACCTCCTACTGAAGCCATCCCCGCAGGCTCATTCACAGACCACCACTGCCTAGTAGCCTCCACAATGAGAAAAGTCAAGTCGAGAATCCAGAGACTGACCTGCTCCAACAGCTGCTCAGCATCCAGTGGAGGGAAGGTTTGGGTTTAAACTGTAGAATGTAGGGCTCCAGACATTCTGCAGCGGGGGAGGGGCCGAGGACCAATGGGCTGGGGTGGGGGTGGGGGGGGCATTCCATGGAGGGCTCTGATAGGTAGGCCAGAACCAGCAGTTCCTTTCAAATTTAAAATCACAAATTTAAAGACACACTAGCAATAATGACCTTCTCTAAGTTCTAGGCACCCAAAGTACCCTGATGTGACCTTTATTTCAGTTCTTGATCCATCACCCTAGTTCTGGGTTCCTCAACCTGCTTCCTATCTGGTCTTAGTTGACTTCAACACAGACTACACTTTCTGAACAAAATTCAGAACATGCAGCTGAAGAAATAATGGGAACTTATGGCCACAGGGAACCCAGTGTTTGAAATTAGGACTGACCCAGCAAAGGCAGCATGCTCGGTGGCTGTGTGCACATCATTCCTTAGGAAGCAGTCCTGTGGCCCCAAGTGCCGCCCAGTGCTGGGAGCCCTGCAGATGCAGCCGGCCTAGCCTTACAAACCATCCCCTTTGCTCCCGTCCATCAGGGCAAGGCCCTGTAGCCTACAGGGCAAGACCAGACACCACCACTTTTTGTTTCTCAGAGTTTTATGTTGTTCAGTGTCTAACTTTTTACATTTTGTAAGATTTTAAAGTAATGCCTTTGCATAGTTCACAGTCAAATTTTGCAAAATGGAAAATGCAGTGATGTGTCTTTCTCCTGCCTCTTTCCCCTCTTGCAAATGACCAGAAAGAAAATCAGATGATTTCAGTTTCTTTTGAAATATGACAAACTCTAGTAAGTTGATTCTGCTACTATATGTTTTATTGCCAACTGAAATTCTGCAATATAATGCAAAAAATGAGGGCGGGCACGGTGACATTGTTCCCATGCTACCTGCCATGTCAACGGAAACTGGCCCAGACAGTCATGTTTTGATCAATGTTTGCACAACAACCTTGCAACGGAAACATCTGTGAAGCAACATTTATTGAAAACGTCCACGTACTGAATAAATACAGAGGAACGGGGTCAGGGGCAAGTGTCTCTTAGAGTGTGTTCAGGTCTAAAGTTCTTGGCCGGAATTGTGCAATGCACGCCCGGACTTCTGGGAGGACGGACCTACTTTCTAGAAACCACCGACATGCAGTCCAAGGGCATGAAGGCACTGACCCCTCCGAGGACAGTGCTTCAGGCCGGCCTCTCCCAAACTCCGTCCCGAGGGGCAGCCAAGTGCATGGACTGCACGTTTGCAACTTTAAAGTCACAAGTGCTCCCTGCAAGGCGCTGGGAGGTTCCTGGGAGGAAGACCTGCAGGAGGCCTCACAGGGCCCCTCCCTCCACTCCTTCCTCTCCTGCAGGGACAGCCTGGGCCCTTCCCAGGGTGCCTCACGCCAGGGCGCACGAGCACGCCCACTGGGGGCGGGACTCTGTCCTGCACCTGCTCCCAGCGTCCGTTGGGGCGGTTGGCGCCCACAGGCGCGCGCATGCGCTAACGGCAGGCCGCCCAGGCTGCACGCGGGCCCTGGCATGGCGGCCTCCGGAGTCCGTTAGGCAAACAGGGAGGTAAGGGGCGCGTGGCCTCCTCTCCCCTCAGGGGCCCCCTCTTCTCTGTGGTTCCCCCTGTGGGCTCTGTGCCCCGGGTCTGTGCTCAGCCCCCACACCCTCACATAGTTCTGTGTGTTTTCACCGGGAATTGACAGCCACTGGCCTTTGGGGGTCAGTGATGGGGGCCTACACGGCCCAGTGATGCCTGTGAGTCCAACTCGGGGCGTCGGTCTGTGTCCCCCGCTTTCTGAACAGCGCGGCTCCCGGCAGTTCTTCCGCCTCTGACAGCGCCTCCGGTTCACGCCGTGTCTGCGGGCGGCTGTGGCCACGGGGCGGCCATGCCTGTGTGTGAACGTGCATGCGGAGCGCTGTATTTGGAGGGTGTGGAGGTGTATATGCCGGTGAACAGTAGTGTGTGTGCGGTTTGGTGTGGGGTGTGTGGTTGTGTGTTCTCCAAGATGGAAGAGTGAATCCTGTGGGAATTTGGGAGGGGGTATGTATGCGCAGGTGTGTACGTGGCATGAAGTGTGTTTGGGACATACGTATGGGACACAGGTGTGCATGTTTGCAGGTCACGGGCTATTCGTGGGTCTGTTCGGGGCTTGTGGAGAGTGTGTGTGTGGAGTGTACTGTGTTCCAGGGCCGTGGCCGGGGAAGGATGTTTGCTGGAGCTCCGTGTTTGCATTTTTCAGTCGGGCCCTAAGGCTCACATGTTTTGGGTACCGAGGGTGTGAGTATTTGAGGGAGAGATGGTTTTTGTGCTTATACATGGGATGGACGATGGTATCTATGTATGGGAGGTGTGTGATACGGTTATTTGTTAGTGTTTGTGGATGTGAGAGCTGACCAATTAGCTAGGGGTTATTTGGAATTTGGAAGTTGTTTTATATGTGGTTTCCTGGGGATATATCTACGTGTCTTGCCCAGGTATACTGGTCTGTGTTTATATCTATGACCAGGTGCATGAATTATCAGTTTGTTCATACGGTGTATGGGGTTCTTAGATGTACATAAAGTGTATTTCTTTGGAGAATACTAAAGTGTTTCTACATGTATTTGGTAGTAGTTAGCAAGCACTGGTCTGTATATTCAGAGTGATGCCAGAGAAAACAATGTGTACAGTGTGCTTTTGTTACATACTGAAGAGGCGAGGTGACGAGGTTGTATTCTGGAGAGGTGGCATAATGCATAGTGTTTGAGGGGTCTGTATATTCAGGGCTTGAGAATATTTGCAAGCGTGTGTGTTTCCATAGGTGTGTGGGAATAGTGTATGCATATTAGTGAGAGTTAAGGGATTGTCAGTGCGTTTGTGTTTTGCATGTATCCATCTGAGTGTGTGGGGTGTATATTCGTGAGTGGTTTGTGGGTGTGTGTATTTGGGATTTGTGAGTGTATTAGGAAGCTTAGGGTCCTCTTTGCATCTGTTCCAGAATGTAATGCTTGCAGAATTTGGTGGTATTGCTTGTATGTGTCCTCTCTGTGTGTGAGGTGGGCTTATATGTATTTGATAAGTAGAGGTTGTTTGTCACTCTATGTATTTAAGTTCTTGGAGCTTATGGATGGGCTGTGTGTTCTAGGGAATGTGAGAGTTCACTTTGTGTTTGGAAACAGAGACTGTGTAGGTTGTGTGTGTGTTTGTATGTGTGTGTGTGTGTGTTCAGGAATTGTGGAGCGTGTGCATTTTATGGCTGTGGAGTTGCATATGGATCTTTTTTTGGGTGCCACATGAGACAGTTGTCTACTTGTATTTTTAGAGGGTCTGAAGTATTCAGTATTCAGTGTGTATATCTGGGTGGTATGTTGGTTGCCCATGTTTGTATACAGGCCCATGTTGTGTGTGAGTATATACAATTGTAGGTGTAGAATGTGAATATTCCGGATGATTAGGGGTTTGTTTGTAACAACTTAGGTAGTAAGAGGTGGTCTATCTGTATATTCCAGGAGAGTGAGGGTAGAAATGTACATGTGTGTTCATATATGTAAATTCATTTTTGTTTATATATCTGGGTGGGAGTGGAGGTTCACAGGTGTACTTCTGGCCTGACAGGCTACATTCAGAAGATGGGGGGGCATCCTGGAGGTCAGATGGCAAATTGTTCCCCCTGACAAACGCCCTAAGAATCAGCTGGGCAGGTACTGGTATTACTGACTCGTACCTGCTGACTGCACGGAGCAGTTGGGGCCAGCACCAGCAGCAGCTGGGAGTGGGGCTGGGGCTGTCAGCAGGTGCAAGTGGTGGCTACTGCCCTGATTGCCCCTCAGGAGCAGGGGGAGGTGGAGAAGCCCTGAGGGGTGATCGGGGCTGGCAGCTGCCACTCGCACCCGCTGATGGCTAGGAGCAATTGAGGCCGGCGCCAGCAGCAGGTGCCTATATAATAAAAGCCTAAAGGTAAGGTGGGTGGGCAAGGACAGCCTTTACATGGGGTCCAGGTGGTGAGTTGTGTTGTGTATCAGACTGGTCAGTGATGTCACTAGTTCTTAACCCACTTATCTCCATGGAAACCTCAATCCTTTTGGATAGGGAGGACTTCAGGGGTCAGTGATATGACAGAGATGGAAGCGAAGAGGCTTTGTCCCTGAGGATGGCTGGGAGCAGACACCTGGAGAGACATGGGAGTCCCACTCTGAGGACATATATGTCTCTGACATTTCTGAACACTTTAGAGAGGCTCTCCTTTGTTATCTGAAGGCTCAGGATGATTCTAGCACTGACCCTCTTTTCTCTATCCCATGTTGATCTGCAAACCACCAGAGGCATCTGGGGCTGCAGGCCTTGCATAGACCATGGTCATTCTGAATCATTGCATTGCTCTTAATCAGGTTGGTCCATTCTTTCGGCCAAAGAATGCCATAAATGTTGGTGATTTCTGGCCCCTCTTCCTACAGATGGATTGGGGGTGTCTGTCCTTTAGGCATGTGGACATTTCTTTATTCTTTAACATTTGTATGATCCTGGCATCTGGGGCAGAGCAATGCAATGATTCAGAATGACCATGGTCTATGATGAGTGTAGCCATCAGCTGACCCCACAGCTGTCTCCTGCCTCTCTTAATTCCTCCCAAGAATTTATTGGGTCTTCCTTCCTTATGGTGAGTCTCCTTCTGGTCTTTTCTCTCCCATGGTGAATCCTCCTGCCAACAGAATGTACCCCTCACTTGCTTGAATGCCCCAATAACTGCTTGTCTGAGTAGAAGCGTATTCCTAGTAGCTCTCACTGCCCTCTCCATAACCTAGCCCCTATAAAATGACAGTGTGTTGTACTGATCATGTTGTGGGTTGATGCCAGAATGGAGCCAGTCCTAGTTTTATATTTTAAAATGTTACATATTTAAATAAACATGCAGCAGAAACCGGTTTGGCTCAGTGGATAGAGCGTTGGCCTGCGGACTGAATGGTCCCAGGTTCGATTCCGGTCAAGGGCGTGTACCTTGGTTGCGGGCACATCCCCAGTAGGAGATGTGCAGGAGGCAGCTGATTGATGTTTCTCTCTCATCGATGTTTCTAACTCTCTATCTCTCTCCCTTCCTCTCTGTAAAAAATCAATAAAATATATTTAAAAAAAATAAACATGCAGTATAATGTATACAAGGTAATGTTCTTGGGGTTGTTTGTTGAAAATTTTTTGGCTTTGGTTCTGAAATGGGAAGGCACGTCTCTTGAGTTTTATGGGTGAGGAACAGGAGTACCTTGGTATCTTGAATCAGCACTGAAAATCCCCCACCAGGTGCAATTAATGCAAAATGCTAGAATGGCTGGGCTTGGACAGAGCTGGTTTTTCTGGGGCTGATATTTTTTTGGAGTGTAGTCATTTCCTTGTCTCTCCATGGACAGAAGGAATCTTCTGTTCTTTTTAAAAAAATAATTTAAGAAAATGCTTTATTACAGTTTCCATACAATTGTTATATTAGTCTCAGGTGTGCAACATGGTGATAAAACATTTATATCACTTACAAATTGATTACCTCGATAAGTCTAGTACCCATTTGACACCATTCGTAGTTCTTACAGTATTATTGACTTTATATCCCTATGGCTGTTTTTGTAATTGGCAATTTGTAGATATTAATCCCTTCCACTTTTCCCCCCATCCATCCCACCTCCCTTCAAAATGTTCTCAGCACCTGTGAATATACTTCTGTTTTGTTTGTTGGTTAATTTTGTTCTTTAGATTCCACATGTAAATGAAATCCCATGGTCCTTGTCCTTCTCCATTTGAGCTGTTTGACTTAGCATAATGCCCTCTAGTTCTATCTATGTTGTTGCAAATGGCAAGATTTCATTCTCTCTTTTGGTTGAGCAGAATTGTATTGTTTGCAGTACCACACTTTCTTTATCCACTCATTTATTGATGGATACTTCGGTTTCTTCCATGTCTTGGCTATCCTATATACTAAAAGCCTAATATGCTAAGTGTCCAGTCGGCCAGTCATTTGTTCCACAAATCAAAGTGTAATCCTATATACTAAAATGCTAATATGCAAATAGACCCAACAGTGGAACAACAGAACAACTGGTTGCTATGATGTGTGCTGACCATCAGGTGGTGTGCATAGAACGTGGTGGGTGTTGGCCACGGTGGGATGGTGGGGCATGTGAGCAGGGGCACCAGACCAAGGCAGGGCACCAGTTGTTGTCATTGGGGTGAGCCTCTGGTGGTTACTAAAAATTCTTTGCTCCCCTGCGCCGTGATCCCGCCCGGAGCTTCCACCTGCTGCCAGTGCTGGCCCCGCTCACACCTGCTGATGGCGCCTGGCATGGCTCTGATCGCTTGGCGCCATTATCGGATGCAAGTGGTAGCTGCTGGCCCCGATTGCCCCTCAGGGCTTCTCCACCTCCCCGTGCTCCCGAGGGGCAATCAGGGCAGTAGCCACCACTTGCACCCGCTGCCGGTGCCGGCCCTGCTTGCACCTGCTGCTGGTGCCGGCCCCATTTGCTTCACTCTGTCAGTGGGTGCAAGTGGGGCTGGCACCATCAGTATGTGGGAGTGGCGGCAGCAGGATTGTAGCTGCAGGCAGACAGTGGACCGAGGGCCTTGGGGGGAGGGGTTGGGTAAGGGCGTGGAGTATGGGCTGAGACCTGCCCCTATTCCTGCTGCAGCTTCTCGGCCCACGGTTCCTTTCAAGGTGCATGAATTCGTGCACTGGCCCCCTAGTGCTAATGATATGCTAAGGTCGCTCAACCACTCGCTATGACATGCACTGACCACGAGGGGGCAGACAGTACACCAGTCGCTATGATGTGCACTGACTGCCAGGGGGCAGATGATCCAACCAGTAGGTTAGCTTGCTGCTGGGGTCCGGGACTGAGCAAGATGCACCAGACACGCCCTGGAGCCCTCCCGCAACCCCTCCCTGGCTGGCCAACCTCCCGCATCCCTCCCCTGCATCAGTGGGATCCCTTGGCCTGGCCTACACCCTCTCGCAGTCTGGACCCCTTGGGGGATGTTGGTGAGCCGGTTTCAGCCTGATCCCACAGGCCAGGCTGAGGGACCCCATTGGTGCACGAATTCCCACACTGGGCCTCTAGTTGTAATTAATGGTGCAATGGACATAGAGATGCATATATCTTTTAGAATTTAGTGTTTTATGTTTCTTTGAATAAATACTGAGAATTGGAATTGCTGGGTCCTCCTCGTTACTTTTTTATGGCCTTTAATTTAAAGTGTATTTTGTGTGATAGAAGTATTGTGATACCAGTTTTTAAAATTTCCATTTGCATGAAATATCATTTTTCATCCCTTTACTTTAGATCTGAAGGAGATCTCTTGTAAGCAGCATATGTATGGGTCTTGCTGTGTTATCCATTTAGCCATCCTGTGTCTTTTGATTGGAGCATTTAACCCATTTACATTTAAAGTAATTATGGATAGGTTTGTAGTTATTGCCATTTTATTATTCATATGTTCACCTCCACCTCCACCTCTACCTCTACCTCCACCCTCACCCAAACCCACACGCACACTCACACCTTCTTTCTCTTGAGTCTTTTTAACATTTCTTGTAATACTGTTGGGTGGTTATTAACTCCTGCTTTTTCTTTTCTGAATAGCTCATATCACTCCTTCTATTCTAAGTGATAGCCCTGCTGAGTAGAGTAATCTTGATATACCAGTAGGCCCTTGCTTTTCATCACTTTGAATATTTGGTGCCAGTCCCTTCTACCTTGCAAAGTTTCTACTAAGGAATCAGATGATTATGGGAGCTCTGTTGCAGGTAAGTAGTAGTTCCTATCTTGCTGCATTTCAGATTCTCTCTTTGTCATTAACCTTTGCCATTTTACTTATGATGTATCTTGGTGTGGGCCTCTTGGGTTCATCTTCTTTGGGACTCTGCACTTCCTGGACTTGTGTGTCTGTTTTCTTCACCAGGTTAGAGAAATTTTTCATTCGTACCTCTGTAAATAGGTTTTAATCCCTTATACTTTCTTCTTCTTCTGGTACCACTGTGATCTGAATGTTGTTATGCTTGATGTTGTCCCAGAAGTCTCTTAAGCTATCAGCATTTAAAAAAAATTATATCTTTATTGCTGTTCCAATTTTCAGCTACCTTGTCTTCCAAATTGCTGATTTGATCCTCTGCTTCATGTAATCTACTCTAGACTCACTCGAATGTATTCTTCATTTCAGTTATTGTATTCTTCATTTGATTGATTCTTTTTTTTCCCATCTCCATTTTTATGTTCCCTATCTCTTCTTTTGATTTTCTTTACTGTTCTAGTCAATGAAAGGGTAACTTTATTGAGGCCCCAGGGTTCTGGGATTCAGGCAGAAGACTTCCCTGCAGTAGAGGAGCTGGTGGAGGGGCCTTATTTAACCTTCTTGGGGCACAGGTTGTTTTGGTGGCTGCACTTATTTTTGTGGCAGTTGATAGCGTGAGGATACAACTGACTGTAACACATTTGGTAGATCATCTTGTTGCATTTGCACTTCTGGGCAAGCTGGTGGAAGGAGGGTTTGATGATGCCATCCCACAGATGAAGCATCAAGTACAAGGTGGTATTTTTCTAATAATGTAGTCAGAGTGTGACCATCCTCTAGCTATTTGCCAGCAAAAATCATATGCTGCTGGTTAGGCGGGATGCCCTTCTTTTCTTGGATTTTAGCTTTGACTTTCTCAATGGCATCACTGAGCTCAACCTCAAGGGTGATGGCCTTGCCAGTCAGGGTCTTCACTGTAGGGCGTGGCTATAGGGTTAAGCCTCGGACTGACCTGTTGGCAAAGCCACAAACAAGTCCCAGCTTAGAGGGCACAGTCCTGTTAGCATAATTAGGCTTGACCTTATGACGCTCCCTAGATCCTTCCTAGGTAGCTAATGAGCTGTGGGAGGTGCAGCAAGTGCTGCCAAAACAAGTGAAACTCACAAGAACATTGTAACTATGGTGACCACTACCTTGTTTACCTCTGGCTATATTTTTAATTATTTTTATTTTTATTATTATTTTTATTTTTTTATTTTTTGCTAAAAGTATTACAAAGGGTATTACATAAGTGTCCTTCCCCCCGCCCCACCCTTGACAAACCCCTGCCTTCCCTTACCCCCCAGTGTCTTATGTCCATTAGTTATGCTTATACGCATGCATAGAAGTCCTTCCGTTGATCACTTACTCCCCTCCCTCCTGTGCCCCAACCCTCCCTGGCCTTCCCACTGCAGTTTGACAATCAGTTTGAGGCAGCTCTGCCTCTGTATCTATTATTGTTCAAAAGTGTGTAATGGTCTTTATTATCCAGGAATGAGTGAGATCATGTGGTATTTTTCCTTCATTGACTGGCTTGTTTCACTTAGAATAATGCTCTCCAGCTCCATCCATGCTGTTGCAAATGGTAAGAGTTCCTTCTTTTTTACAGCAGCATAGTATTCCATCGTGTAGATGTACCACAGTTTTCTAATCCATTCATCTACTGATGGGCACTTAGGCTGTTTCCAGATCTTAGCTATGGTGAATTGTGCTGCTATGAACATAGGGGTGCATATATCCTTTCTGATTAGTGTTTCCGGTTTCTTGGGATATATTCCTAGAAGTGGGATCACAGGGTCAAATGGGAGTTCCATTTCCAATTTTTTGAGGAAACTCCATACTGCCTTCCATAGTGGCTGCACCAGTCTGCATTCCCACCAGCAGTGCACAAGTGTTCCTTTTTCTCCACATCCTCTCCAGCACTTGTCGTTTGTTGATTTGTTGATGATGGCCATTCTGACAGGTGTGAGATGGTACCTCATTGTTGATTTGATTTGCATCTCTCGGATGATTAGTGACTTTGAGCATGTTTTCAAATGTCTCTTGGCTTTCTGAATGTCCTCTTTTGAAAGGTGTCTATTTAGCTCCTTTGCCCATTTTTTGATTGGATTGTTTATCTTCTTTTTGTTAAGTTGTATGAGTTCCCTATAAATTTTGGAGATTAGGCCCTTATCAGATATGACGTTGGCAAATATGTTTTCCCACGAAGTGGGTTTTCTTGTTGTTTTGTTGATGGTTCCTTTTGCTGTGCAGAAGCTTTTTATTTTGATGTAGTCCCATTTGTTCATTTTCTCTTTTGTTTCAACTGCCCTAGGAGCTGTATCAGTGAAGAAATTGTTTTGGCATATGTCTGAGATTTTGTTGCCTTTGTATTCTTCTAGAATTTTTATGGTTTCCTGTCGTACATTTAAGTCCTTTATCCATTTTGAGTTTATTCTTGTGTATGGTGTAAGTTGGTGGTCTAGTTTCATTTTCTTGCATGTATCTGTCCAATTTTCCCAACACCATTTATTGAAGAGACTATCTTGACTCCATTGTATGTTCATGCCTCCTTTGTCAAAAATTAATTGAGCATATTGGTTCGGGCTAATTTCTGGACTCTCTATTCTATTCCACTGATCTATATGTCTGTTCTTGTGCCAGTACCAGGCAGTTTTGAGAACAGTGGCTTTGTAATACAGCTTGATATCTGGCATTGAGATCCCACCTACTTTGTTCTTTCTCAGGATCGCTGCAGCTATTCGGGGTCTTTTTTTATTCCAGATGAATTTTTGGAGAGTTCGTTCTAGATCTTTGAAGAAGGCCATTGGTATTTTAATGGGAAGTGCGTTGAATTTATAGATTGCTTTGGGTAGTATGGACATTTTAATGATGTTGATTCTACCAATCCAAGAACATGGTATGTTCTTCCATCTCTTTATGTCTTCCTCTGTCTCTTTTTTCAACGTCCTGTAGTTTTGTGAGTAGAGGTCTTTTACCTCTTTAGTTAAGTTTATTCCTAGGTATCTTAATTTTTTTTGGTGCGATGGTAAATGGGATTGTTTTTATAATCTCTCTTTCTGAAAGTTCACTATTGGTGTATAGAAATGCCTCAGATTTCTTGGGGTTAATTTTGTATCCTGCTACATTGCCAAATTCATGTATTAAGTCTAGTAGTTATTTGATGGAGTCTCTAGGGTTTTGTATGTATAATATCATGTCATCTGCAAATAAGGACAGTTTTACTTCCTCTTTTCCAATTTGGATGCCTTTTATTTCTTCTTCTTGTCTAATTGCAATGGCTAATACTTCCAGGACTATGTTGAACAGGAGTGGTGAGAGTGGGCATCCCTGTCTTGTTCCTGTTCTTAGGGGAAATGGTGTTAGTTTTTGTCCATTGAGTATGATGTTGGCTGTGGGCCTGTCATATATGGCTTTTATTATGTTGAGGTATGATCCTTCTATTCCCACCTTGCTGAGAGTTTTTATCAAGAAAGGGTGTTGGATTGTGTCGAATGCTTTTTCTGCACCAATTGATATGACCATGTGGTTTTTTTCTTTCAATTTGTTTATGTGATGTATCACGTTTATTGATTTACGGATGTTGTACCATCCTTGCATCCCTGGGATAAATCCTACTTGGTCATGGTGTATGATCCTTCTGATGTACTGCTGGATCCGATTTGCTAAGATTTTGTTGAGGATTTTGGCATCTATGTTCATGAGGGATATTGGCCTGTAATTCTCTTTCATTGTGTTGTCTTTACCTGGTTTTGGTATTAGGGTGATGCTAGCTTCATAGATTGTGCTTGGAAGTGTTCCTTCCTCTTGAACTTTTTGTAGTAATCTGAGGAGGATAGGTTTTAGTTCTTCCTTGAAGGTTTGATAAAACTCCCCTGAGAAGCCGTCTGGTCCTGGACTTTTGTTTGCTGGACGCTTTTTGATGACTGCTTCAATTTCTTCCATAGTTATTGGCCTATTGAGATTTTTAGATTCTTCCTGATTGAGTTTTGGAATGTTGTATTTTTCTAGGAATTTGTCCATTTCCTCCAGGTTGTCTAGTTTGTTGGAGTAGAGTTGTCCGTAGTATTGTTTAACAATCATTTGTATATCTGTGGGGTCTGTTGTTATTTCGCCTCTATCTTTTCTGATTTGGTTTATTTGGGACCTCTCTCTTTGCTTCTTGTTGAGCCTGGCTAGGGGTTTGTCAATCTTGTTTATCCTTTCAAAGAACCAGCTCTTGGTTTCATTGATTTTCTTTATTGTTTTTTTTTGGTCTCTATTTAATTGATTTCTGCTCTAATCTTTATTATCTCCTTCTTTCTGCTCACTCTGGGGTTTTCTTGTTGCTCTCTTTCTAATTCTTTGAGTTGTAGAGTTAGATGATTAACTACCATTTTTTCTTGTTTTTTGAGCTAGGCCTGTAGAGCTATAAACTTCCCTCTCAGGACTGCTTTCATTGTGTCCCATAGGTTTTGGATTGTTGTGTTTTCATTGTCATTAGTGTCCAGGATGTTTTTAATTTCTTCTTTGATCTCATTGGTAACCCAATCAATATTTAATAACATGCTATTCAGCTTCCAAGTGTTTGAGTATTTTGAGTTGTTTTTATTGTAGTTTATTTCTAACATTATGCCATCGTGGTCTGAGAAGATGCTTTTTATGATTTCAATCTTCTTGAATTTGTGGAGACTTTGCTTGTGACCCAATATGTGTTCTATTTTTGAATATGTCCCATGAGCACTGAGAGGAATGTATATTCCAAGGCTTTGGGGTGGAGTGTTCTGAAGATGTTAATTAAGTCCATCTGATCTAGTGAGTCATTTAGGATTGCTGTTTCTTTGCTGATTGTTTGTCTAGCGGATTTATCCAGTGATGTCAGTGGTGTATTAAAGTCCCCTACTATGATTGTATTGTTGTCGATCTCTCCCCTGATATCTTCCAGAAGTTTTCTTATGTATGTGGGTGCTCCGGCATTGGGTGCATATATGTTTATCAGGGTTATATCCTCTTGTTGTATTGATCCCTTTAGTATTATGAAGTGGCCTTCCTTATCTTTTGTTATGGCCTTCACTTTGAGATGTATTTTGTCCGATATAAGTATTGCTACCCCAGCTTTCTTTTCCTTTCCATTTGCCTGAAAGATATTCTTCCATCCCTTCACTTTCAGTCTGTGTGAGTCCCTTCTAATGAGGTGGGTCTCTTGTAGACAGCAGATGTATGGGTCATGTTTTTTTATCCATTCAGCCACTCGATGTCTTTTGGTTGGAGCATTTAGTCCATTTACATTTAAAGTTATTATTGAAAGGTATTTGTTTGTAGCCATTTCTTTTTGTGTGTGTGGCTGTTTTCTTTCTGAGCTTGTTATTTCTTCTTTTTACACCAGTCCCTTTAGCATTTCTTGCATGGCTGGCTTGGTGGTGATAAACTCCCTTAGCGTTTTTTTGTCTGTGAAGCTTCTTATTTCCCCTTCAATTTTGAATGATAGCCTTGCTGGATAGAGTATTCTTGGATTCAGTCCTTTGCTTTGCATCACTTTGTAGATTTCCATCCATTCTTTTCTGGCCTGATGTGTTTCTGTTGAGAAATCATTTGATAATCTAATGGGAGATCCCTTGTATGTAACTTTCCGTCTCTCTCTTGCAGCCTGTAAGATTCTCTCTTTGTCCTGAACATTTGCCATGGTAATTATGATGTGTCTTGGTGTGGGTCTTTTCGGATTCACCTTATTTGGGACTCTCTGGGCTTGTGTGATTTTTTTCTTCCCCACCTCAGGGAAGTTTTCTGATATTATTTCTTCGAATAGGTTTTCTAATCCAGGTTCATCTTTCTGTTGTTCTGGCACCCCTATTATTCGTATGTTGTTTCGTTTCATGTTGTCCCAAAGCTCCCTTAGGCTCTCCTCCCGTCTTTTAATTTTTTTCTCCATTTGCAGTACAGTTTGGGTGTGTTTTGCTTCCTTGTCTTCTAATTCACTAATTCGGTCCTCCGCTTCTCCCAGTCTACTGTTGATACTTTCAATGGTGTTTTTTATTGCAGCTATGTCGCTCTTCATTTCTTCTTGGGACTTACTTAAGTTGTTGATTTTTTCATCTGTTTCTTCTAGCTTCTTGCATAAGTAGTTGATTTTTTCATCTGTTTCTTCTTGCTTCTTGCACATTTGGTTGCATGTACTCTATGACCCTTATTCTGAATTCTTTTTCCGTCATGTTGCATATCTCTGTCTCACTTAGCTGCTTTTCTGGCGAGTCCTCCTTCTCTTTCCTTTGGGGGTTTCTTTGTCTACCCATGTTTGATCTCACTGACATATCTAGTTGTTGAGTCATTCAGTGGCTGCTCCCTGGGTGGCAGTGGCTGCTCCCTGGGTGGCAGTGGCTCCTTGGGCTGTGGTTGCTCCTTGGGCGGTTGAGTTAGCAGCGGCTCCTCCGTTGATAGCAGGGCCTCTGGTGGGTGCTGTTCACAGGTGTGGTGGCTCTTCTGGTTGGTGGAGGGAGGCTTCACACACAGCAACTGTTCCCCAGACAGAGCGTGTGGTGATCAGGAGGCCGTTGTTGCTTGAATCTGCTTTCCGTGGAGGGAAGCAGGTCTCCTCTGAGTTCATGTAGTCGCGCTGCTAGAGAGCCGTTGCCTCCGCACCTCTGGCTATAAAATAAAGGCTCAGCTTGCCAGGCACAGGAAGATCCACCTAGAACAGGGGTGGGCAAACTTTTTGAACTAGAGGGCCACAATGGGTTCTTAAACTGGACCGGAGGGCTGGAACAAAATCATGGATGGAGTGTTTGTGTGAACTAATATAAATTCAAAGTAAACATCATTACATAAAAGGGTAGGGTCTTTTTTTTTTTTTTTTAGTTTTATTGATTTAAAACGGGCCGGATCCGGCCCGCGGGCCGTAGTTTGCCCGCGGCTAACCTAGACCCAGGTTATTCTCTTTGTCATTTCTTCATCCTTTCACCACCCACACTCAGGCTTTTGAACCCTTGGCTGAACTGGTTCTGCACACTTCACAAAGATCTACATCTCTGCATCTGCTGGGGAAGCTTCTCTGCCACCTCATTGAAGAGAAAGATCCCATCTCTTTATTAATGTTCTGAGTTTATCTATGTTTTTCCTACGTTCTTTGAGCATCCTAATCAAAGTATTTTGAATTCTGCATATGGTAGATTGTTTGCCTCTGTTTTGTTGAGTTCTTTCTCTGGATTTTTTCCCCTGTTTTTTTCATTTGGGTCATGTTTCTTTGTTTCCTCATTTTAGCTGCTTCTCTCTGTGTATTTCCTTGTATTTGGGTATTTGGTAGATATGTTCCATCTCCTGATCTTGGTAAAGTGGCCTTATGTTGTAGGTGTCCTGTTGGTCCCAGTGGTGCAATCTTCCATGTCACCTGTGCCAGGTACTCCAGGGGTGTCTCTTGTGTGGGTTGTGTGTGCCATTCTGTTGCAGGTGAGAGTTGATTGCTATTGGTATGTTAAGGGGAGGTATTGGCTTTCAGGCTGATTAGCTGTGTGGAATGGCTGTGGGTACAGCAGACACACTGTTGTACAGGGGTTGATGCCATGGAGCAGGATTTGGATAAAGAAGAGGGGCTACAAATAATACTAGTATTATAGAATATTACTCAGCCATGAGGAAGAATGAAATCTTACTATTTGTGACAACATGGATGGACCTAGATGGTATTATGCAAAATGAAATAAGTTAGAGAAAGTCAAATACCATGTGATTTTACTTATATGTGGAATCCAGAAAACTATATTAACAAACAAACTTATAGATACAAAGAACAAACTGATGCTTGCCAGGTGGGTGTGGGGCTAGGGAGCTGGATGAAAAGTGGAAGAGATTAAGAAGTACAAATTGACCCGGCTGGCGTGGCTCAGTGGTTGAGCATTGACCTAGGAACCAAGAGGTCATGGTTCAATTCCTGGTCAGGGCATGCACTTGGGCTTTGGGCTTGATCTCTAGTACAGGAGGCAGCCGATCAATGATTCTTTCTCATCATTGATGTTTCTATCTCTTTCTCTCCTTCCCCCTCTGAAACAATAAAAATATATTTTTTAAAAAGTACAAATTGGCAGTTACAAAATAGTCACAGGGATATAAAGTACAGCATAAGGAATATAGTCAGTAATATTGTAAATCTATGTACAATGTCAGGGTGTTACTAGACTTATGGGAGGATCACTGCATATGCTATATGAATGTCTAACCACTATGCTCTACACTTGAAACTAACATAATATTGAATGTCAACTATAATTGAAATAAAAAGATGACCTCCAGAGAAATATCTGAGTTTATATTCTCCTGATAGGGTTATTGCTTGGAAAAGACAGGTAATCATGATTTATAAACCAATGTTTGATAGAGCATTCCTATACATCCTTTAGATTGGAAATAAGAAGAGATAAGAATAAAAGAAACCCTCCCCCACCCCCATAGCTGTTGTCATGCAGTAGAGGGAACCCCAACATGAGTGGTTGTTCCAAAATAATACATAGCACAGAAGTGTTTCAAATCACTGAAAATATCCTACTGTAAGGTCATGTGGCTCCAACTTGTTTGCTCTGGTTCAAGCTACTGCTGAACATGCTTCACCTTCTAACACCAACTGCACACAAAGTAATGGATTAAGTGTACTTTAATCCAAAGCACTTGGGACTTACTTATAGGACATAGCTGTGCCCTGGGTACTATTGGGCTCAAGGGCCTACACACACTTACCTAAATGACTGATGAAACTTAATGGACATTACTGGTTTTCTTATTAATATCTGATGTAGGTACTATTGGGATAATCAATCATATCCTGAATTTTTATTTCAATACGGGATTAAAGACTTACATTTAAGACTCGAAATCAGAAAACTCCTAGAGGAAAACATAGGCAGTAAACTCTTTGATATTTGTTTTAGAAATATCTTTTTGGATATGTCTCCTCAGGCAAGGGCAACAAAAGCAAAAATAAACAAATGGGATTACACCAAATTAAAAAGCATTTGCATAGTGAAGGAAACTATCAACAAAACGAAAAGATGACCTGCTGAATGGGAGAAAATATTTGAAAATGACATCTCCAATAACGGGTTAATATCCAAAATATATAAGGAACTCATACAACTCAATATCAAAAATATAAAAAATCTAATTAACAAATGGATAGAGGATCTGAGTAGATATTTTTCCAAAGAAAACATGCAGATGGCCAAGAGACACATAAAAAGATGCTCAACACCACTAATTATCAGGGAAATGCAAACCAAAACCACAGTGAGCTATCACCTCACACCTGTCAGGTTGGCTAGTATCAAAAGGACAATAAACAAATGTTGGCAAGGATTTGTAGAAAAGGGAACCTCATGCACTGTTGGTGGGATTACAAACTGGTAAAGCCATTATGGAAGCCAATATAGAGGTTCCTTAAAAAAGTTAAAATAGAACTACCATACGACCCAGCAATTCCTCTTCTGGGTATCTATCAGAAGAAAACTAAAACACTAATTTGGAAAGATACTTGCACACTTATGTTCATTGCAACATCATTTACAATAGCCAAGATATGGAAGCAACCTAAATGTTCATCAATAGATGGATATGCAATGGAATATTACTCAGCCATAAAACAGAATGAAGTGAAATCTTGCCATGGTGATAACATGGATGGACCTAGAAGAGTATTATGCAAAGTAAAATAAGTCATATGGAGAAGGAGAAGTACCAGATAATTTCACTTACATGTGGAATCTATAAGATAAAACAAATAAAAAACAAAACAAACAGATTCATAGACATGAAGAACAAACTGATGGTTGGCAGAGGGGAAGAGGGTAGCGGGGAGGGGGAAAAATGAAGAATAAGAGGCACAAATTCCCAGTTATCAAATAAGTTATGGTAATATAATGCACAGTATAAGAAATATAGTCAGTAATATCACAGTAACCATATATGGTGCCATATGGTTACTAGACTTATTGTGATGATCTGTTCCTTAGGTATACAAATGTTGAATAACTATGTTATATACCCAAAACTAAAGTAATATTGTATATTAACTATATATTTAGATAAAAATTTATGAATATTTATTTAAACATCAGTATGATTTTAGATATCAAAATTACAACTAAGCCACAGAATAACCATCATTCAGAACCACCTGAAATCTGGCTGAATGGAAGCCCTATAACTAGAGAATTAAAGAAGCCACACTGAGACTAGATTAAAGACTTAGATTTAAGACTGGAAATCAGAAACCAATAGGAGGACTGGAGGTTGGGGCCAGCTTTCTCCCAGACAGAAGTGCTGGCAGAGGTCATTGTTCCTCATCAGAGCCCTCCCCCACCACAGAACCAACAGACAGGAGCCATATCTGAGCTTCCACTAACCTGGGCCACACTATTAACCCCACCTCCCTGGTGATACCCTGAGACCCTGCCCCACCAATTTGCAGCTCCACCCAAGCTGTTTGCAGTGGGCTTTAAATATGACTGTCCTGGCTTAGGCTTCAGACTTTCCTAAAATCTCTCAAACAAGCAGCAGCTGGCCTCAGCTTCCATACCTCTCGGTAAGTGGCCCCAGACGCTGGAGTAGCAACAGCCTGGCAAGGTTCATAGGTTGGCCTCTCCTAGACACCTCCAAGCCCAACATAAGTAGCAGCCATCTGCAGGTCACTCTTTAGCTCATGCCAGGTGGCCTCAGGCAGGGCACAGGCAGAGGCTGACATTGTACCCCCTGGGAGGCCCAGAACCAGTGCACCTAATGGTCAGCTTCAGACCATGCCAGATTACAACTTGACTACATCCACCAGTGACACACTCAAAGGATGGACGTGGTGAGCACCAAAGCCCCACTGAAGCATGTCTTGCTCCACAGGGGCATCTCCTGCATAGCAGTTCTCCCACTGTAGTTGCAGCTGGTCCTCACAGCTGATTCCCCTGGGAGTCAATTCCTCCCAGTAACACCAACAGCAATCAAAGTTCAACTACAACAAGACAGTGCACACAGCCCACATAGGGGCACAGCCAGAATGCCCAGCTCAGATGACTGGGGAGGCTGAGCCACTGGGCCGTACAGGACACCTACTACAAGAGGCTACTCTACCAATTCCAAGAGACATAGTAGTTCTACCTAATACATAGAAACAAACACAGGTAAGCAGCCAAAATGCAGAGACAAGGAAACATGTTGCAAATGAAAGAACAGAAGAAATCTCAAGACAATGAACTAAATGAAATAGAAGGAAGCAAACTACCAGATACAGTTTAAAACAGTGGTTACAAGGATGCTCAAGCAACTTAATGAGAACTTCAAGGAACATAGGGAGTACTTTTAGGGAACTTAGTGAGAACTTCGGGGAACTTAGTAAAAACAATGACATAAAAAAGGACCAGTCAGAAATTAAGGATCCACTAACTGAAATGAATAATTTACAAGGAATCAACAATCCAGTAGAGGGTGCCAAGAATCAAATCAGTGATTTGGAATATGAGGAAGCAAAAACTCCCTATGAGAACAACTAAAAGAAAAAAAGAATCCAAAAATATGAAGGGAGTCCAGCTGGTGTGGCTCAGTGGTTGAGTGTCAACCTATGAATCAAGAAGTCCCCAGTTCAATTCCCAGTTAGGGCACATGCCTGGGTTGCAGGCTCAATGTCCAGTAGGGGGCATGCAGGAGGCAGACGATTGATGTCTCTTTCATTGATGTTTCTATCTCTCTATTCCTCTCCTTTCCTCTCTAAAATCAATAAACCATATATTTAAAAAACAAAATAATACAAAGAAATATGAAGATAGTGTAAGGAAGCTCTGGGACAACTTCAAGCATACCATCCTTTGCATTATGGGGATGATGGAAGGAGAACAGAGGGAGCAAGAAATTGAAAACCTATTTGAAAAAATAGTGACAGAAAACTTCCCCTAACTGGTGAAAGAAATAGACTTATAAGTCCAAAAAGCACAGAGAGTCCCAAACAAGAAGAGCCCAAAGTTGCCCACACTAAGACACATTATAATTAAAGTGCCAAAGTTTAAAGACAAAGAGAGAATCTTAAAAGCAGTTAGTTACCTACAAGGGAGGGCCCATACAATTGTCAGCTGATTTCTTAACAGAAACCTTGCAGGCCAGAAGGGAGTGGCAAGAAATATTCAAAGTGATGAAAAGCAAGGACCTACAACCAAGACTAGCCTACACAGGAAAGCTATCAGTTAGAATTGAAGGTTAGATAAAGAGCTTCACAGACAAGAAAAAGCTAAAGACTCCATCACCACCAAATCAGTGTTCCATGAAATGTTGAAGTGTCTTTAAGAAGTAGAAAAAAAATTAAAAATATGAACAATAAAATGGCAATAAATACATATCTATCAACAATTGAATCTAAAAACAAAAACAACAAAAAAAACAACCAGACGCATGGAAACATGGAACAGACTGACAAATCTCAGAGTGAAGGGGGTTGGAGGATAGGAAGAAATTAGCCAAAGAACTTATATGTATACTAGAGGCCTGATGCATGAAATTTGTGCAAGAGTAGGCCTTCCTTCCCTCTGGCCACTGGCAGGCACCTGGAACCTGGGCTTTCCTCACAGCCCCGGCTTCGTCTGGAAGGACGGAAGGACATCCGGTCTAATTAGCATATTATGCTTTTATTATTATAGGTATGCATTAGCTATAAACACAGATAATAGGGTGTTGAAGGCCTGGGGTGGGGTGCAGGATCTGGGTAGATGGGGGCAATAAAGGGGGTGATTAAGAGGGGGCATCAGTAATACTCTCAAAAATAAAGATTTTTTTTAAAAATAAAAAATTTTAAACAAGATCATGCCATAATCATCTTTATAAACTACTTTTTATTTAACATAGAGAATTCTGCAATATAAATTACCCCAAAATTAGCAGCTTCAAACAACACATATTTATTACTTAAGCATTTTTGTTGCCAGACTGAAATCCAGTGTTGGCCAGGTTGCAATCTCATCAGAGAATTGACTGGAGAAACATCTGCTTTCAAGCTCCCTCAGGTTATTGGTAGGATTCATTTCCTTGCAGCTAGAAACTGAGGTTCCTGTTTTCTAGCTGTCAGCAGTGGGTTGCTCTCAGCTCTTAGAGGCCCCTTTCATTCATTGCCATGGGGTCCTCTCCATAGCCCCTCTCACACCATGGTAGCTTCTTCAAAGCCATCAAAGGAGAATTATTATCATGTTTAATGGTAGCATATTATATATATGGTGTGGTTATAATATAATTTTACTATTCTCTGTAGATATGTTTTCTATTTTTCTTTATTATAATACATATTTGGGACTTCTCCAATTAATTCCTTAGATAATGCCCAGAAGTGGAATTGCTGAGTCAAATGGTATGCACTTTTAAAAGTTTTTTACATATTGCAAAATAGAAATCTAATCCCATGATACTTCCAGGAAGAATGTATGAGAGTGCTGGTTTGTGTACATACTTTCAAACACTGGCTTTATCCATAAATTTAAGTATTGCTAATTGACTGGTGAAAAAATATATTTCATTATCTTAATTTGTATTTCTTTGGTGAGGTCAGACATTTTTAAATGGTACTGAACTATGTGTTTGTGAATTGTCTTTTCGTGACTTTTGCTCATTTTGCAATTGCAAAAGTACTTCATATGCTCAGGACTCTGTTGATTGCAAATATTTTTCCTAATTTGCATGCTAATATTTTGGGGAATTGTTGGCCATATAAAAGTTTACATAAGTCAATTCTATTGATCTCTTTCTTTTTTATTTTTATTTTTTTATTAAATCTTTATTGTTCAGATTATTACAGTTGTTCCTCTTTTTCCCCCCCATAGCTCCCCTCCACCCTGTTCCCACCCCACCCTCCGCCCTCACCCCACCCCCCCACTGTCCTCATCCATAGGTGCACGATTATTGTCCAGTCTCTTCCCACATCCCCCACACCCCTTTCCCCCCAAAAACTAGTCAGTCCACTCCCTTTCTATGCCCCTGATTCTATTATAATCACCAGTGCATCCTGTTCATCAGATTATTTATTCACTTGATTTTTAGATTCACTTGTTGATAGATGTGTATTTGTTGTTCATAATTTATATCTTTACCTTTTTCTTCTTCTTCCTCTTCTTAAAGGATACCTTTCAGCATTTCATATAATACTGGTTTGGTGGTGATGAACTCCTTTAGCTTTTCCTTATCTGTGAAGCTCTTTATCTGACTTTCACTTCTGAATGATAGCTTTGCTGGATAAAGTAATCTTGTTTGTAGGTTGTTGGCATTCATCACTTTGAATATTTCTTGCCACTCCCTTCTGGCCTGCAAAGTTTCTGTTGAGAAATCAGCTGACAGTCATATGGGTACTCCCTTGTAGGTAACTGACTTTCTTTCTCTTGCTGCTTTTAAGAGTCTCTCTTTGTCTTTTGCTCTTGGCATTTTAATGATGATGTGTCTTGGTGTGGTCCTCTTTGGATTCCTTTTGTTTGGGGTTCTCTGCACTTCCTGGACTTGGAAGTCTATTTCTTTCACCAGGTAGGGGAGGTTTTCTGTCATTATTTCTTCAAATAGGTTTTCAATATCTTGCTTTCTCTCTTCTTCTGGCACCCCTGTAATTCGGATGTTGGTACGCTTGAAGCTGTCCCAGAGGCTCCGTAGGCTATCTTCGTTTTTTTGGATTCTTTTTTCATTTTGCTTTTCCGGTTGGGTGTTTTTTGCTTCTTTGTATTTCATATCTTTGACTTGATTCTTGTGATCCTCTGGTCTGCTGTTGGGAGTCTGTATAACATTCTTTATTTTAGTCAGTGTATGCTTAATTTCTAGTTGTTCCTTTATCACAACCTCGAGGGTCTCATTAGATTTCTTGTAGGTCTCATTAAGTTTGTTGGCGGTTTTTAGAAAATTCTTGAAAAACCTTAAAAGTGTGGTTTTGAACTCTATATCCAGTAGTTTCCTTTCTTCCATTTCTGCCATTTGTGTCCTGTTTCTTTGTCTCAGCATTTTTTATGTTTTGCTGTGTCGATATAGTGGCTTTCTGTGCTAAGTGTCCTATAGGGCTCAGTGGCTCAGCCTCCAGAATTACCTGAGGTAGACACCCTTGGTGCACCCACTTGTGGGCTTTGTGCACAGTCTTGTTGTAGTTAAGCCTTGATTGTTGTAGTTAACACTGAGAGGAATTGACTTCCAGGACAATTGGCTGTGAGAATCAGCTGTGTCTATGGTGGGAGAACTTCTGTGCTGAAGACACCCTTCTGGGGCAAGACTTGCTTCTGTGAGGCTTTGGTGCTCACTGAGTCTGCCCCCTGAGTGTGTCACTTATGGATCTGAGGAGTTGTAATTGGATGGTCCCACTCTGACCACTGGGTACACTGACTCTTGGATCTAAGGAGGTGCTACTCTAGCCCCTGCCTGAGGCTACCCAGCAGAAGCCAGCTGTAAAGCAATGCAGGTTGCCCTGGAGCCTTGGGGCAGCTGCAGTTTGTTAAGTAATTTTCAGATTACAAAGGGCCGGGCCTTTCATATGCAAAAGCCTCCGTGCAGGGCGTGGGCAGGGCGGGGTCCCAGGGGATCAACAGGATGGGCGGAGTGAGCAGTATGGCTGCTGTCAGTCCTGCCCTCAGAGACCCAGGCAATCGCTGGGAACGCCTCTGAGAGAAAGCTGCCCTCGAGTTCCGACTGATGCCAGACAGTCCCGTTTCTCCCATATGAGTCTGGGTCCCCAGAGACTCTCCCGGAACTGGAGCTCAGAGAGTGAAACTCCCTCCCGATTGAAAAGGACAATCATGTCCTCAGCCGCCAGCCCTCTCCGCATGCACCTCCGCACCTTTGTATTTTACTTCAGCACCGCACCTCCTCTGAGTCTCGGTATGCTTTTCTCTTTCCTTCTGGTTGTAGAATTTCCACTCAGCCAGCCTTCCTGTGGTTCTGGTTGATGTCCGTTCCGTCTTTTAGTTGTATTTTTGAAGTGGCTGTGCGAGGCAGCAATCTCCGGTGTTTACCTATGCCACCATCTTGGTTTCTCTGTCTGGTCTCTTTCTTAATGCTTTTTGCCTTTGAGGTCATGCTTAGAAATATCTTCCCATCTAAGAGATGTAAAAAGTTTCCTGCATTTGTGATTTGAAAATACTTATAGTGTCCGTTTACATTTAAGTGTTAATTGTTCATGAAGTATTGTGCTGGAGATTTGTTGATTGGTTTAGTGAAACCATGACAAGTGTTTTGTGGCTCTCTGAGTAATTTTATTGCTAGTAATATCCACTTTTTTCCTGAAATTTTGTGGAAACATGTCACTAGTCCCGTGACTTCTGAGATGACTTATAGATGAAATTGACAACATGAATAAATGAACATGATTGACTAGGAGGACCTGGGACAAGCATCAAACCACAAAAGCCCTTAAAAGGAGATTCCAAAATACCGGGGAGTAAGCGGAAACTAAACAGACATGCTTCCAGGACCAAACTGGAATTACAAGTAAAATACAGAAAAACCATCCTGAATAATCAACTGAAGACTAGCTGTAGAGAACCCTGATAACCAAGGACAGAAAGTGGAGACATCATAGAGAATGGTAGAAAGTGTGGCGGTGCAAAAGGGCTGGCCAGGCTCCCACAGACATCAGCTGAAGTTCTGGAGAGATATCTCAATGGTGTAGAGTTCCCACTAAGAACTCTGAGATCTAAACCCCAAGCTGGGCCCCCCAGCCCAGAGCACCAGAACTGAGAAAGGCGCCCACATAACACCTGGCAGTGAAAAGCCACAGGGTTGAGACAGCTGGAAATGCAGGTACCCTCTTAAAAGGCCAATGCAGAAAATTTCATGTGCAGACATTCATCTTGGGCTCTGGCAGAAGGAAGGCAGAGAGGACAGGAGCTATGTGACCAAAAGCCAGGGTTGGGGGCTCTGGGATTAGAGCTCAGAAGATAGACACCCTGGTCTCTTGTGTTGACTCATTCCCTCATAATGCAGAGGATATCTTTCTCCAGCAGACCTTTTCCACCCAGGCAGCTTTTTCCTGGGGAGGGGAAGAGTGATTGCCCCACTCTATTGGAAAAATCCTTATCCCACCCTGTGGAGTTTCTGAGGCCCATTAAGAGACTTAGAATAATAATCAGCCTGCAGATAGAAGCAATTGTCCCACATTGTTGGAAAACCACACCCTGTGGTCCATAGCCTGAACTTAATCAAGATTGAATAACAATCAGAGTGCAAGGAGAGGTGGGTCTCTGGAGGCTTTGAGTCTTTGCCTGATCTAATTCAGGGTCTGGCACTAGGAAAAGTAGACATCTTGGTTCTTTCTAAAGGCACCCATCCCCAGTAGAGGGAGTCAAAAGCTGTGGAATGCTGGTAGCTCCAAAGAGGGCTACTCATGGGAAGTCAGAAACAGTGTCTGATACTGTCATGCACTAGAGATTGGGAGTTGTTGCAGCTTTACCTAATACATAGGTACAAACACAAAAAGGCAGCCAAAGCAGGGAGACAAAAAAAAACCCAAGTGAAAGAATAAGAGAATTCTCCAGAAGAAGAGCTAAATAAAATGCAGATAAGAAATTTACCAGACATACAGTTCAGAATAATGATGGCAAGGATGCTCAACAGCATGAGAAAAGATGTAGTAACTATGAAAAAACACCAATAAAAAATGAAGAATGGCTTACCACTAACAAAGAACACAGTGAAAGAAATACACAGCAGATTAGGGGAAGCTGTGGATTGGATCTGTGAATTAGAAGACAGGGTAGAAAAATATCACTCAGGCGGAGAATCAAAAAGAAAAAAACAATTGTTTGGGATGCATGCAGAAGACAACCAATACGTGTGTTTTTCTCACATTGATATTTCTCTCTGGGTATTCCTCTCTTTTCCACTCTCTCTAAAAAATCAATGGAAAAATATTCTTGGGTGAGGATGAAAAAAATAAAAAACAAACAGGACAGCTTAAGGGAGCTCTGGGACATGAACATAACAGTATTTGCATCATAGGAGTGCCAGAAGGTGAAGTAAGTGAGCAAGGAATACTAAATGTGATTGAAGAAATAATGGCAGAAAACTTCCCTAACCTATTGAAGGAAAAAATCATACAAGTTCAGGAGACACAGAGAGTCCCAAGCAGGAGGAACCCAAAAAGGCCCGTGCCCAGACACATCATAGTTTAAATGTCAAAATTTAAAGACAGAAAGAATCTTAAAGGCAGCAAGTGTAAAGCAAATTGTTACCCTCAAAGGAGCTCTCATAAGGCTGACACCTGATTTCTCATAAGAAACTCTACAGGCCAGTAAGAAATGGCATGAAGTACTCAAAGTAATGGAAAGCAAGGATCCCAAGATTACTATATCCAGCAAGACTGTCATTCAAAATAGAGAAATAAAGAGTTTCCCAGACAAAAAAAGAAAGGCTAAGGTAGTACATCACCACCAAGCCAGCATTACAAGAAATGCTAAAGGGACTGCTATAACGAGAAGAAGAAATAGAGAGAGAAACTTAGGCATAAGAATTAAAATGGCAATAAAGAAGCATCTATCAATAATAACCTTAAGTGTAAATGGATTAAATGCTCAATCAAAAGACATAGGATAGGTCAGTGGCTAAGAAAACATGACCCAAATATGTGCTGTCTACAAGAGACCCACCTCAGAACAAAGACTCACACAGAATGAGAGTGAAGGGATGGAAATAAATTGTCGAAGTGAATGGGAAAATAAAAAGCTTGGGTAGCAATACTCATATCTGACAAAATAGATTTCAAAATGAAGGCTATAACAAGAGACAATAAAAGTGACTACGTAGTACTAAAGGAATCACTCTTACAAGAGGATATAACCTTGGTAAACATATATGCATCCACTGTAGAAGCACCTAAATATATATGTATATGTATGTGTGTGTGTATATATATAATTTATTTTTACAGAGAGGAAGGGAGAGGGATAGAGAATCAGAAACACTGATGAGAGAGAAACATCGATCAGCTGCCTCCTGCACACCCCCCACTGGGGATGTGCCTGCCACCAAGGTACATGCCTTTGACCAGAATCGAACCCAGGACCCTTCAGTCCGCAGGCCGACGCTCTATCCACTGAGCCAAACCGGTTAGGGCTATTTTTTAAAACTTCAAGAAGACCTTAAGGGAGTGATCAACAGCAATACAGTCATAGTAGAGGATTTTTAACACCCTGCTGACTTCACTGGGTAGATCTTCCAGACAAAAAGTTAACAAGTAAATAGTGACCCTAAATGACACACTTGATCAGATGGATTTAATTGATACTTATAGAATATTTCACCCCAAAGCTGCAGATTATACATTCTCCAGTACACATGGGTCATTCACCAAGATAGACCACATGTTAGGACCCAAAACAAGTCCTACTAGAAGCCTACCTCCAAAAAACAAGAAAAAGTAATATTAAACTATTTAACCCTACAACTTAACAACTTAAAGAATTAGAGAACAACAAGAAGAGCCCAGAGTAAGTAGGAGGAAGGAAATAAATATTAGTGCAAAAACAAATGACATAGAGACAAAAATAAACAAACAAACAAACAAACAAATAAATAATAACCAAGAGCTGGTTCTTTAAGAAAAATAAACAATATTGATGAACCTTTAGCCAGACTCATCAAGAAACAAAGAGGACCCAAATAAATAAAGTCAGAAATGAAGTGGTGAAGTAACAAATGACATCAGAGAGATACAAAGGATTGTAAGAAAATACTATGAGCCAATAAGCTGGACTATGTGAGTGAAATGGACAAGTTCCTAGAAAAATACAATCTTCCAAAACTGAATAAGCATGAATCAAAAAATCTGAATAGGCCAATAATAATTGATGAAATGGAAGCAGTAATAAAAAAAAAACTGCCAACAATCAATAGCCCTGGTCCAGATGGCTTCACAGAGGAGTTTTAACCAACATTCAAAGAACTAACACCTGTGCTCCTCAAACTATTCCCAAAAATCCAAGAGGAAGGGACACTTTCATCTTATTTTTATTAGGCCAGCATTATCTTAATTCCAAAACCAGATAAAGACACTTCAGAAAAAGAGAATTACAAGTCAATATCCCTGATGAACATAGATGCAAAAATCCTCAACAAAATATTAGCAAATCGAATACAGCAATATATTTAAAAGATCATACACCACGATCAAGTGGGATTTATTTCAGGGATGCAAAGCTGGTAAAATATTCACAAATCAGCAAACGTGATGGATCACATAAACAAATTGAAGGACAAAAATCACATGACCATATCAATAGAAGCATTCGACAAAACCCAATACTCATTTTTTGTTTTAAAGAAAAACTCTCAGCAAAGTGGGAATAGAGGGATCATACTTCAACATAATAAAGGCCATATATGACAGACCTACAGCCAACATCATACTCCACATCAAAAACTAAAATCATTTCCCCTAGGAACAGGAACAAGAGAGGGATATCTGCTTTTACCACTCTTAATCAACATATCACTGGAAGGACTAGGCACAGTGATCCAACAAGCAGAAAATGTGAAAGGCATCCAAACTGGAAAGGAGGAAGTAAAACTCATTATTCGCAGATGACATGATATTGTACATAGAAAACCCTAAAGACTCCATCAAAAAACTAGATTTAATAAGTGGATTCAGCAATGTAGCAGATACAAAGTTAACACCCAGAAATCAATGGTATTTTTATACAGCAATAATGAATTCTCAGAGTAACTACATCAACAATCCCATTTACCATTTACCATTGCAACAAAGAAATGAAGATACTTAGAAATAAACTTAACCAAGGAGGTAAAAGACTTGTACTTAGAAAACTATAGGACATTGCAAAAAGGGATAGAGGAAGATATAAACAAGTGGAGGAATATACCATGTTCATGGATTGGTAGAATTAACATCATTAAAATATCCATACTACCCAAATCAATCTGTAGATTAAATGCAATCCCTGTTAAATTACCAATGTCATATTTCACAGATATAGAACAAATACTCCAAAAATTTATTTGGAACGAAGAAAGACCACGAACAGTCGCAGCAACCCTGTCTCAGAGGGACGGCAGGGGTGGGTAGGTGGTGGTTGGGAAGAAAGCAACCACAGAACTTGTATGCATATATGCATAACCCATGGACACAGACAATATGTTGGTGAATGCCTGAGGAGGGAGGGCGGAGTCGGCTAGAAGAGGTCAATGGGGGAATGAAGGGGGCATATGTAATTCTGCCAACAATGAAGATTAAAACAACAAAAAAAAGCCCTTAAGAGGGCAGGATGATCTTGCTACAACACAATTACTGTAGAAAGCAATCATGCTGAGTTCAAGGGCACCGAGGTTTCTGTTGAGAACGCAGTTATTCATGGCTGCGAGTGGGAAACCAAAGATGTCTAGGGAGTAGTGGCAGCTGAGACTGAGCTTGGGCCTGGCTGGAGTGTAAGGCAAGCGTCTCAGGTTTCCTCACTCTTTTTCCACAGTGAAATTCAGAGAAGACCAGTCCAATGGAAATTCTGGTCACCAGACAACCAAAGGAGCTTTTGTGAGCTTTGATGTCTCTTACATGAAGGAAAGCATGAAATGAAGAAGCAGAAGCAGGTATTAAATTAGAATGCTCTTGACTTGTTTTCCTGAGATTCCTAGCTCTTAGCACAGAGCAGGCTTAATGTGGGCTCTCAGTAAATGCTAATTTCCAACCCCTTCCCCTGACCAGTCCTCCTACTTGTTTCAACCCCATCACTTCGCACAGTGACTGGCAAGTTAGGCACTTAGTGAATGTTTATGGACTAAATGATTGGATGATTTGAAGAAACAAACACATGGGCATTCAAGAGGAAGGTTAGTTACCTACATGCCAACAATCAGAGTAGCCCCTTTAATGGATGCCCGTTTCTACATTAAATGCTGTACACACTCAGTTCATTTAATACTTATGATATCCCCACAGGATAAAATATTAGTATTCTCATTTTGTACGTGAAGAAACAGAAGCTCAGAGAGGAACTAAAGTTATTCAATTAAGTGGAGAAATCAAGGTTTCAAACCCTGCACTGTCTGATTACAATGCCCAAGTAGTTTTCCCGTATCCCTTCCTAGCCTCGAAAACATTCACAGATCACTATGGCAAGAAAACTCTAATCATTGTATAGGCATGTGTATACACCAGGCATTTGAGGTAGGTGTTTATCTTCCCAAATGGACAAGGCCTACTCCCACAGATTGTGCAAGTCACATGAGCTAGGGAGGACTCATTAACCTTCCCAATTCCTTTACTCAGCTCCCCTGAGAAGGAAGATGCCAGATGGTCAATGAGCTGCTCACTTCCTCAGCTGCACAGCTCTTTCCAGGCAGGCTTGGAATTGGCTAGTGGCTGTGAGAGCTGGCATGTTCAAGCTCAGCTAGAGCCTTACTACTGCTTATTAAACCTGTTCAAAAGGCAGCCACCATGTCAGTATAGTAGAAATCAGAGTGTACTGGAAAGGCTGGTGGATGAAGGATAGGAGAACTGGGTTCCTGCTCACTGTTTTATTAATTTGTTCACTCAGCGACTGCATTTTTGAAATATCTATTATGTGTCAAGTGTTGTGCTCTATTCTATGTATTTAGCAAGAAAGGGTTGAGGAGATCATCACATAATGATTTCTTCTGCTGACATGGAAATTATGATTAATATATGTAACTATCATCCTAAGCAAGTTAAATGAACGTCTGTGTGCTCCTGTCTCAGGAATTAAGCCACACTGAAGGAAGAGAGAATGGGGCTCCCACAGATGTGTGTGCTGGCTGGCTTTCAGTGTTTCTTTTGGACATTGGAGAAGTTCCCCTTGGTGTTCTAAGTTAAGAGAGTTATGATTCTTTGTTATCATAACTCACAATTTCTGCCCTAAGGAACGTTCAAGAACAGGGCAGGGTAGCCAGGCTGTCATTCCTGCAAAAACATCTGCCTGGTAATCTCCACTGTGCCTGCTCCAATCAGTAGACTGTCCTCTGAGTTAAGCCCAACTCCAATGGGTGAACCATCGCTGCTTGGGGGTCCAGGGCTGTCTGGTCACTCCAGCCGAGGCAGCTCAGCGTTCTGGTAGAAAGAAAGGGCTGTCTGAAGCCCTGTGGCTGCTCTTCATTTCTTGGTGCCTTAAATTCCATCTCATTATGACAAAGTATGGCTCACTGCAGGAGAGGAAGTCCTGGTCTGGCAGGTTGGAAGAGACAAATTTTCCTCTAACTTTAAGTACTTTGAGTCTAGTGGTGCCACACCTGTACATACTCCTTCAACTAAACCCTGCCAGGTAGTGTCTTACACCTGAAAACCACTTTTTATGTCCTTCTCATTACCCCTTACAAAACCCCTGTGGTGTGTCTACTGTTCTCATCCTACAGATGAAGAAACAGGCGCTCAAATGTAATGATACTGTGAACTGCAGAGATGGCATGAGGTGGAGCTGGTGTCAGCCCCATGTCTGTGTGATGCTCAGGCCCTTGTGTGGAGGCAGGACTCTAACTTGCTTCTAAGAATTCCCCTCCCATTCCACCTCCATGCACAAACCCTGTATAGTCCTTGGGACTGAATCTGATGGGCTTTACTGTTGTAATTAGGTTATATTACTTGGTACAGTTGATGTTAAGAAAAAGGGAGGATCCTACTGGGCCTAACCTAATTACGCCAGACTGTCAGAGGCGGAGAATTTCCTCTAGCTGGTAGCAGCAGCAGAAGTGAGAGATTTGAAGTATGGAAAGGATCTGATGCGCTGTTTTTGGCTTGAAGGTGGAGGCAGCCATGTGGAAAGGACAGAGTAGCTTCCAGCAGCCAAGAGCCAGCAGTCAGTAAGGAAAGATGTCTTTGGTCCAGCAAGTGAGAGAACTGAGCTTGGGAGTGGCCCTTCCCAGTGCCTCTAGGTGGGAACGCAGCCCAACTGATGCCTGAATTTCAGGCACATAGGGCCAGGCTTCTGACCCAAACCGTGAGCTAATAAATGAGGATTGTCTTAAGCGACTGAGTTTGTGGTAATTTGCTTTGCTGCAGTAGAAAACTATTTTTCTTGTTAAATCTCAGGACTAGGAGCAAATATTTTAACCTTTGTTCTTCGTTTTTGTTTGAAAGAGTTACATATGATCTTTAAGGTTCCTTCTAGCTCAGATGATTCTAAGGTTCTTAAATCAGTGTTTTTGTAAGGACTGAAAGAAAATAATGCATATGAAAGCTCTTCAATCTTGAGAAAGTGTACCAATGAAAGAGAATAGTACTCAGTCTAATAATGTTTCTAGTCATCTTACGGCCTCCTGGGATCTTGTAGGTCAGTCTCCCATGAAAGTAATCTGTATTTTAGGGCCACATCAGTGGACATACAGGGAAGAGAAAGAATTTCTAACTCCGGAGGGCCCCTTCTTTGTGGCAGATGCCAAGGAGCACATGGAGGCAGGTTGCCCTCCAGCATCCTACAGCTCCGGGAGGGGCTGTGGGAATGAGATGCAGCCTGAATGTGATGTCCTCCTGAGAGAGCTGTGATGACAAAGTGATCTGAAGCTCCTGAGGGGGAGGGAGGCTCTGTCAGAGGCATCTATGAGCCTGGGCTACATTTTGAAGGTAAGTAGTTTCCCAGGCAGGTAGGGCTGGAGCAGCCCAGAGGCCACAGCACGTGCAGAAGGTGGATCACACTTGTGAAACTAAATCCCAAGTGGGTATTCATTCAGAGGAACTGTTAGTTGGGAGATTGTTGCTGGAGCACGTGGGGTGGAGAAGCAGGAAGGGTTAGGGTGCCTGTGTTCTGACCTGATATCATTTCTCTAACTTTCAGCCTACATCATCACTGCTCATTCATTCCGAATCTTGTGCCTGTGCCTTCTGGGGGATAGTTTTGTTGAACTTTACCTTCGCTGGTTAGAATTATCAGTTCACTAAGCACACACTGAATCTCTCCTCATCTACAGGGCTGGAATCAGAATTGCTGATTGCAAACAGCTCCAGGGCCAGAGTTCAGCCTTTCACATCTTGACATCACAAGTCACTCAGCACAATTTTTTGCACACAGCAGATGCTCAGTGTCAGATTAAACTTAACTTGAGGTAAATTGAATTAACACACATAAAAAAAGAGCAGAGATTAGATCAAATCTCTGATGGGTTGTGCTCAAGCTTTTTGCACACACTAAACCCGAGTGGCCTCAAAGCACAGTGCCTCCTGGTCTGAGAGCACTTCTCCTGATGCATTTGCATTGAAAGCCCTTGTTCCTGACAAAAGTCCTTCCTTTGCCAGGTGAGCTTGGAGGAAATCCCCTCTCCACACTAGATGCAAGCTATTCTCATCAGCCCAGAGGCTTGACTATGACTCCAGACACCTGCTCTGGGAGTTGTTAGTTAAATTACACAACAATTATGGGTAATAGTGTGAGACTAACTGAAGAATTATTAAGGTGGTTGCTAAGCAGTGCTAATTTTCTACCACCGTTATTTAGAATTAAAGATCAGACAAGATGAAAACTTGGTTGGTCAATCTTTTGTTTCTGGTGGGAAGATATTTTCCCTCTGAAATCTTTTAAGTTTCAATCTGGAAGAAACCTTATAGGTTACATCTTTTTCTACTATGTAGTTTACCGTTCATTTATTTATTGAACAAATGTTAATTTTTGACTGACTACTATGACTCAGAAACTGGACTGACCTCTAGGTTTGAGCTGCAAATGGATCAATGTGGTTCCTTGCCTTATATGAGGCGTAAAATCTAGAATTTAGACATTTCAAGAGTGTAAAGTAGCCTGATGGCCAAGGGCAATATTATCTAGAAGTGTGGTCTCGGGAAATTAACCTAGTCCAGGGAGGTGAGATTCTCAGGAAGTAATATTTAGGTGATAACTAAAGGTAAATGTGAGTTACCCAGTGAAGGGAGGTGGGAGGGATTTCAGGCCAAATAAATAAACACATTCATGTAATACAATTCTATAAATAAACTTAAAAATCAAGGTTAAATTTCTAAAGGATAAAGCATGCTTTAAGTGGAGAAAACAAAAGTTAAAATTTCAGTCTTGGACTGACCTCATTTCTTTTACTGTGAATTGCGCCACCTTTGGTAGTTAATTATCAATGCACATATTGTGTGTCAACAAGTTTTCTTAGAGTCCTAGTAGGTATTTTTTGATATGGAAGATCTCTGCTTTAAAATAAAACTGTAACATAGGTTCCCAACTTTATTGCGAAAGATACATATGATAATCTGCCTTCCCCTTTGGGTCGTATTTTAAAAGGTATCTGTCAATCAAAATGCAATTATTTTTCCTCCCCCCCCCCCCCTCCCCCAGCACACTCTATTATCGGGATAATCTTGGTTGCATTATTAAGTTGATATAATACTATTTAAAAGCAAAAAAACAAACAGTAACAGATAACCACTACAATAAGTATGGTGATCACATTGTAAGGTATATATATCATATACCAACTATATTAAATTTTTAAAAATACAAGCAAACAAGGGGGGGAGATATTGTTTTTGTTTTATTTAGCCTTGTAAAACCATAGCTCTGCCTTAAAAAATCATTTCACTTCTCCATGGACTATTTTCTTGTCAGAAAATGGAAATGGTAAAATCAGTATAGTAGCACCTACTTAAGTAACTGTGAAAAAGCATGAACTTCATATGTGGGCACTTAGTAAATGTTTATTCTATAGCCCTTTTGTGAGCAAAAGTTCCATTTTATCATCTTATTGATCCCCATTCATATCACGGAGGGTCCCTGGGATCTCATTCTTGGGAGTCTAACCCTGATTGAGTTCAACCTTCTTCTTTTATAGATGAAGAAACCAAGACCCAAAAGAGAGGAAATGACCTGATTTCTGCCCTTGACTTTACATTGTATTTCAGTTTATTTGCAGTCATTATAAAGAAGCAGTTAGTGAAAAAAGGGCCTGGTGCCTCCCAAATATGCCCATATGGCAGATGAGGAGTGGGCACTGGGCAAAGGCATACACTGCAGTACAGAAGGAGGTGGGGACCAGACTAGGCAGGGCCTCTTGGGCCTTTTAAATTGCTTAGGTCTCTGTTCTAAGGTGTGGGGAACCAATAATGTTCATTGTTGGTTATATTTGGAACATTTTGACAACTACATTTTTTATTTTTCATCTATTTGTTTGGAATAGTCTAATCACAGGTTTAAAGTTAAAAAGTGTTATTGTGTCAGCTTGTGGCAAGAAATTAAACTTTCTAATGAGGATAATTGCCAAAAGCAGTGAGGGTACATGGCGAGAGAGGTAGGTTGGATGAGGACGGATACCCTTGACTGCAAGTGTTGTTGTGACACTGGGCACACCACTGAGGAGTGCCCATCCTGGAAAAGTGTGTCTCGCAGCAGTATTCTTAGCATAGATCATTATGGGTCTGATCACATTCAAACTAGCTGTGCCAGATGAAGATTTAATCTGTTTAAAGAACTTTAGAAATATGTTCTTAATATTGGGATTTCTTATTTGGTTTTCTTTTATTAAAAACCCTGAGGAATGAAGAGGGTGAGTTTGAGGAAGCCTGGATCTAGAATATCTTTTATACCAGCTATAAAGCAGTGACCCTAGTATCACACTAAGAGTATCTTCCATTTATCTCCATCCCACACCTCCCTCCTGTGTTCCCAACACTATATTTAACAGTCTATTAGACATCTGTACTTGCCTTATCCCACAGGTATCTACAACTGAACATTCTAAAACTGGATTCTTGCTCTTTCACCAAACTGCTTCTCCTTCCAGATGAGTCCATAGAACTACCTTTGATCCATCAGCCCAGATTAGCAACCAGGATGCATCCTCTATCCTTCCTTTTTCTCCCTGCTCATTGGCCATCCATCTTGTGGACTCCACCTCCTCAGAACCACCTGGGTTAACATGCTCTCTTCCACTTACAGTATGGCCGCCCTAATCTGAGTCCACATTTGGCCAGTGACTACACCTGCCTCCTGAGTGATCGCTCAGCCTCATCCAACCGCTTCAGTCCTCTGTACTGTCCTCCCAGGAAGCTTTCCACACTACACATCTGGTCATTCCACTCCCTCTTCACATGCCTTCTTTGCTTCCACATCCTTCAAAAATCCAAACTCCTTAGGGTGACATGCAAAGTGTTTCATGATCTTGCTCTGCCTGTGTTCCTAGCATCATGTCTCCCACCCTCTTCCCTCAATCCTGAAATGTATTTATGTACTCTCTGGGCAGCTTTTCAGATATACCCAGCCCTTCCAAGAAGCCTTCTCCCTCTACTCCACTCCATCCTTAGGAATGTATAATTGCAGTATGTTACATACACAATGTGCTTTTACACACATAATCATGTAACTCTGAGGGTGCAACTCTGTAAGCACCAGGACATGCCAACCTGAGTGAGAGTGAGTGATGGCAGGGCAACAAAGTTCCCTTGGAGTGTTGTGTCCTGGGAAAAGGCAGCCATGCTGGTGGCCCATGTCCCTGCTCTGACTGTTGGACACTGCAGAGGTGCCGGGCAATGAGGCAAGAAGCTCGCACAGCATCCATGCTGGGCCTCTGGCTGGCTTGGCAGCTCCTGGACCTGGATCTGCCAGGTGCTGCTGTGTTCCCCACAGGGGACTGCATGAGCCATCAAGAATGTTCTGCTACTCAGACAGAGCCAGTGGCCACCAGAGCTCCCCCAGAGCCCAGAGTTCTGTGATAAAAGGAAGGATATCAGTGGGATAGATGCATTGTCTAAGTCAGTGGTTCTCAACCTTCCTAATGCCGCGACCCTTTAATACAGTTCCTCATGTTGTGGTGACCCCCCAATTTCATTGTTATAAATTGAACATAATTAAAGCATAGTGATTAATCACAAAACAATATGTAATTATATATGTGTTTTCTGATGGTCTTAGGTGACCCCTGTGAAAGGGTCATTTGACCCCCAAAGGGGTCGCGACCCACAGGTTGAGAACCGCTGGTCTAAGTGCTTCCCAGAGGTAGAATGGAGCCTGTGGGCTTCGGATCCAGGGACAGGCCTTGATTCGAAACAAGAATGAGCTTTTGATGACCAAGCCTAATAGATGTTAGCGAGCCCTTGTCACCGAGAGGGTGCAGGCAGGGCTCTGTGGCTACATGGTGCTGCAAGGGGGTGTCCAGCAGAATAGTGCAGGTCAGTGTTCAGACCTGAATGTGCGCCACATCACCAGGGCTAGGAAGACGGGTGCTGGGTGTTTGGGGACGAGCAGTGTCTCAGACAGCTTGGGCTGCTGTAACAAAGTACCACACACTGGGGGGCTTAAGCAACAGAAACTTATTTCTCCCAGCTCTGGAGGCTGGAAGTCTGAGGCCAGAGTGTCGGCATGGTTGGGTTGCAGACCACCATCATCTCACTGTGTCCTCACATGGTGGAAGAGGTGAGAGCACTGTTTTATAATGGCACTAATCCCATTCATGAGCGCTCCACCCTCATAACCTAATCTCTTCCCCAAAGCTCCACCTCCATCACATTTGGGTAAGGGCTTCAAAATAAAAATGTTGCAGACACAGACTCTCAGTCTATAATGCTTACGTGTTGGAGACCAGGTGTAAGCTGACATGGTCCTTACACCTGAAGGGGCTAGCAAGGCTGGGACCCTTACCCACACAGTTTTCCCACACTTGTTTGGATGGCGGTTATCAGTAGAATGAGAGCAACCTTTGTAGAATGAGAACAGCCTTTCATGGTTTATCAAGAAGTCTGTAACTATTTACTGAGATTTGCTGTACCGAGAATTTGTCCTTCTGCTCTGTCCCTTCCTTAGAGATTAAGAGGAACAAAGAATACATTCCTCTTGACAGACCTCCTATTGAGTGTCTTGTGTATAAAAAGCATTGTGTGGTTAATAAACTTGCTGCAGTTCCTCGATTGAGCTGTAGTCCTCCCGATCCCGCTCTCCTGTCTTTCTTTCTTTTCTCAATTCCCACCTCCCTACGTCAGCCTGGCTCAACCTGTCAGGCTGGCCCTGACACTTAGGTCCAGAGAAGGGCCTGAGGATTTGCATGTCTAACAAGTTTATACTTTAAGAACACCTGGTGCAGATAATCCTGATATTTGATAAACCCTGCAGTAACTGTCCCCCAATGACCAAATATCACTCAAGAAATTAATTCTGAAACTGGATTGATTGCTTAATCTCTTTGCATTTCACGTTTTCTATGGCAACACCTGCAACTCTGCTCACTGAAAATGAGTAGGGCAGTCTGAGCCCTCTGTCCTTCACTGCCATCTAGAGAAACATGAGAAGGTAGCCACAGACAAGACACCACCGCAGACCTTACTCAGCCCTGAGACTTCCATGAGTTGGAAGGACCACACCACCTCCTCCTGCTCTCATTCTGGTTGGCAAGTGTGTGCTTGGAAGGTTTTTGGTCACTTTCACATTGAGAAAGATCATTGGCAGGTGTAACAGTGACCTTCAAAGGTATTTCTGGGTTAGGAGGAGACGTCTGACCAGCATGATAAGCCTGTAGACTAGTACAGATTTTGAACATTCAGGCATGTTGCTGTTGACTGAATTTGGCAGACACTCACTAACCTTTTCAAAGATATCAAATATGATGGAGCTATGACTTAAGAAAATGGGCAATTGCCCCTTTAGCAAACAACAGGGAAGATGGTGCTGAGTCCAGCTCTAGCTTTTCCCCTGTGCTAGTTTCCTATTATTAGTAACAAATTACCAGAAACTCACTGACGTAAACAACACACAATTATCATTCTGAAGGTGTGAGATTGGTTTCAAGGGGCTATCATCAAGTTGTCAGCAGGGCTGGCTCCTGCCAGGGGTCCCAGGGCTCTTGTTCCAGCATCTAGAAGTGTACAGCAATCTAGAGAAGGGGCTGTGTGTAACTTAATAAAGGGTCCAGAGACGAAATATAATTTTGAAAGGCATTCGGGGTTCAGAGGAGCCCAGCTAAAGAAACTAAGATCTCCTCATCTCAGGACCCCATGCTTTTTATTAACACAAATTGTCCTGAGGCGAGGCAGAGATATACACTTGAAAGGGTCAGATTTCCTATACACAGTCCATTGTCAGAATGGGGAGAATTAGCCTATTCAGGCTGTTCAGGTGTTTAACCAGTAGGAGGCAATAACATGTAGATTAAGATGCCCTGAGCTGTCTGGCAGCAAGCAATGATTTTAATGCATCCTTTTCAGGTTTGGGATAATGCCCTCAGCCATTCCCAACAGGCAATAACATATGTGACTCAGCCCTTGTTGAGTCCCCAAGTTTCATCAACCTTTCGATGAAACCTTGCAATTATGACATGCTGGAATTGGCTTCCGGCACAGGGGTGAATCCATTTTCTTGCTGTTTCCAGCTTCTGGAAAGAATCACTCCAACCGTGGCTTTCATCATCACATCTGCTTCTCTGACTCTCCTGCCTCCATATTATAAGGACCCTTGGAGTTACATTGGATCCATTCAGGTAATCCAGGAAAATCCCCATCTCAAGAACCTCAACTCAACCACATCTGCAAAATCCCTTTGCCACATAAAGTACCTGGTCACAAGATCTTGAGATGAAGATGTGGACATGTTTGGGGGCAATTATTCTGTATCCCATGCCCTGGAAGAATGCTGACCCAGCCATGTTTCCGAATCACAGAGCAGGTGACCCCAGGCTGTACGCTGAAGACTGAGCAAGGAGCTGCATAGAGGGCACTGTTGGCACAGGGAACCCAGGGAGGACTAGGGGCAGAACTGCAGTGTCAGCATCTGTGCATGGGGTCTTAGTAACCTGCTGGAAGAAAATTCCAGCAGGTCAGAATTAAGAAGTTCATCAGAAGGCTGGTGGATCTTGGGGCTTCAGCAGGGCTGAAAATCTGCCTATGTTATTACCTGGTGCTGAAGCAGCTGTAGGCATTTTACCTAACCTGATCATCTTTTCCTGTTTACCTGCTGCTGGCAGAATAGCTGAAGGAATATCCCCTAACCTGATCATGTTTTCCTGTTTATTGAACTTTACCTGTTTGCATTCCTAAAGGGCCTGTGTGTTTTCCAGCAAATACAAAGCGGTGGGTCCGGAGATTCAGAGAGCCCACTTCACTAGAAAGTGAAGCCTCCCCTGGTTCCCCCATGCCTTCCAAATTTATATTTCATGTGTAGTTTATTAATTTACGTCATAGCCCTTTTCCAGATTCCTGAACCTTTGCAGCTGCGGAAAAGACCCCAGCATTTATGGCGCCTGAAACAGGGACATCTGGAGAAGAAGATTTCACCTGAGCGAAGAAAGTAAATTCACCTGGGAGGTGATGGATCACTGGTAGAGGTGGGGTCACTGAAAATTTGGTGGGGAGGTTCACTGTGTGTAAAGCCTGTGCCAAGCTTTGGATTTCCAGAACCAGAGTGGGTGGGAAAGTCTTTTGTTTCAAGCCAGGCTAAAATGGGGAAGGATTCAACCAAAAGGCAAAAATATCATTGTAAATTTTTAGCTTCCATGATCAAGGATGAAGAAATTAAAATGTCGAAAGATACTTTCTTAAATCAGTCTCAAGGAAAAGGAGTGCCATTGTCATCTAACTATGTGGGGTCTTGTTCTGCTTCTAGTGTGGAAAGACTTGGCAGCTAGAGAGGATGGAGCTGTTAATCCTCTCGCCAGGGAACTCTCTGATGCTTTGTTTAACAATTACCATAAGGATGCCTTTGGACAGGCAGATTTGAGCTGAAATAACTTTAAAGGCCAGTCAATGCTGTGGAGAGCGGAATAGGAAGAGATTCAGGAAAAGATCTTTGATTTCTTTAGTCTTGTTGATCTGTCATTGTATTTAGTTTAATGTGTTTATTGTTAGTCTATTAAGCATGGCTTTAATTCAATAAGAAAGGAAACCTGGGCGGTCAGTTCAGTTGCTAAATTTCCCCAAAGCAAGCAGGATGTGGGGGTGGGGAGACACGTGGTGATCCTGTAAAATGGACACCCACTCCCAAGAGTATTATTAGAAAAATCTCATTTCCCCTATGTTTTTTATTTTCCGGTAAAATTTGCAGAATTTAAGGGATGCATCTGGGATTCTGTACTCGTAAAGAGAGAAAGCTAGCTTAAGACAAAACGTGCGCACCCTTTGATTTTGGATTTTAGATAATTTTGGGCTAAGTTTAAATCTCTTTACGGATGCTACAGAATGAACCCAAAGCTGTTTTTTTCCTCAAAAAGATGGCAGAGATGTCCCAAGGAAAAGATCCAGGCAGGTTCTAAGCAACAAGGTTGGTATTTCCATAATAAATGGTAGTTGGTTTTTTTCATTGATACAGTGAAAAATTTATTGAGTTCATCTATTTTAGTAATAACTATTAATATATATGTATATAATATATAAAGATAATAACATTCACACCTGACAAAAGTGTGTAAGAATAAGTCATATACAGATATGCAAAAAAACTGATAGAATAATTTATAAAATATCATTACTGTACATAAACCCATCAGTTCAGATATAAAATTCACAATTTTGAATCTACCCTTTGACTACTTATTTATTTGTTTATTTATATTCTCAATGCAATTTTTATTTTATTTTTATTTTTTTAAATTTTATTTTATTGTTTAAAGTATTACAGATAGTAGTACATATGTCTCCTTTTTTTCCCCATTGACTTTCCCCCGGCCTCCCCTACCCTCCCCCCCAACATGCCCTCACCCCCCCGCCCCCCAGTGTTTTGTGTCCATTGGTTATGCTTATATGCATGCATACAAGTCCTTCGGTTGATCTCTTACCTCCCCCACCCCAAACATTCCCCAGCCTCCCCACTGTAATTTGACAGTCTGTTCCATGCTTTTCTGCCTCTGAATCTATCTTTTTGTTCATCAGGTTATAATGTTCTTTATTATCCATAAATGAGTGAGATCATGTGGTGTTTTTCTTTCACTCCTGGCTTATTTCACTTAGCATAATGTTCTCCAGTTCCATCCATGCTGCTGCAAAGGGTAAGAATTCCTTCTTTTTTATAGCAGCATAATATTTCATTGTGTAGATGTACCATAGTTTTCTAATCCACTCATCTGTTGATGGGCATTTAGGCTGTTTCCAAATCTTGGCTATTGTAAATTTTGCTGCTATGAACATAGGGGTGCATATATCCTTTCTGATTGGTGTTTCTATTTTCTTGGGATATATTCCTAGAAGTGGTATTCCTGGGTCAAATGGCAGTTCCATTTTTAAATTTTTGAGGAAACGCCATACTGTTTCCCACAGTGGCTGCACCAGTCCGCATTCCCACCAGCAGTGAAGGAGGGTTCCTTTTTCTCGGCATCCTCTCCAACACTTCTCATTTGTTGATTTGTTGATGATAGCCATTCTGACAGGTGTGAGGTGGTAGCTCATTGTCGTTTTGATTTGCATCTCTTGGATGATTAGTGGCTTTCAGCATGTTTTCATGTGTCTCTTGGCTTTCTGAGTGTCCTCTTTCAAAAAGACTCTATTTAGGTCCTTTGCCCATTGTTTGATTGGATTGTTTATTTTCCTTTTGTTGAGTTGTATGAGTTCCCTGTAAATGTTGGAGATTAAACCCTTATCGGAGATAACATTGGCAAATACGATCTCCCATGCATTGGGCTTTCTTGTTGTTTTCTGGATGGTTTCCTTTGCTGTGCAGCAGCTTTTTATTTTGATGTAATCCCATCTGTTTATTTTCTCCTTAGTCTCTCTTGCCCTAGTTTCTGTGTCTGTAAAGATATTCCTACGACATATATCTGCAATTTTGCTGCCTATGGAGTCTTGTAGGATTTTTATGGTTTCTGGTCTTACAGTCAAGTCCTTTAGCCATTTGGAGTTTGTTTTTGTTTATGGTGTAAGTTGGTGATCTAGGTTCATTTTTTTGCATGTATCTGACCAAATTTCCCAGCACCATTTATTAAAGAGGTTGTTTTGACTCCATTGTATGCTCTTGCTCCTTGTCGAATATTAATTGAGTATAATAGCTTGGGTCAATTTCTGGGTCCTCTATTCTGTTCCATTGGTCTATATGTCTGTTCTTGTGCCAGTACCAGGCAGTTTTGAGAACCGTGGCTTGGTAATATAGTTTGATGTCTGGTATTGTGATCCCTCCAACTTTGTTGTTCTTTCTCAGGATAGCTGTGGCTATTCGGGGTCTTATTTTATTCCAGATGAATTTTTGGAGAGTTTGTTCTAGATCTTTGAAATATGCCATTGGTATTTTAATAGGCATTGCATTGAATCTATAGATTGCTTTAGGTAGTATGGATATTTTAATGATGTTGATTCTACCAATCCATGAACATAGTATGTTCTTCCATTTGTTTATGTCTTCCTCTATCTCTTTTTTCAATGTCCTGTAATTTTCTGAGTATAGGTCTTTTATGTCCTTGGTTAAGTTTATTCCTAGGTATCTTAATTTTTTTTGGTGCAATGGTAAATGGGATTGTTTTTTTTTCATTTCTCTTTCTGTGAGTTCATTATTGGTGTATAAAAAGGCCATAGAATTCTGGGTGTTAATTTTGTATCCTGCTACATTGCCAAATTCATTGATTAGGTCTAGTAGTTTTTTGGTGGAGTCTTTGGGCTTTTCTATGTATAATATCTTGTCGTCTGCAAATAAGGACAGTTTTACCTCTTCTCTCCCAATTTAGATGCCTTTTATTTTTTCTTATTGTCTGATCACTATGGCTAGTACTTCTAGTACTGTGTCAAACAGTAGTAGTGAAAGTGGGCATCCTTGTGTTGTTCCTGTTCTTAGGGGAAATGGATTTAGTTTTTGCCCATTGAGTATGATATTGTCTGTAGGTTTGTCATATAGGGTTTTTATTATGTTGAGGTATGATCCCTCTATTCCCACTTTGCTGAGAGTTTTTATCAAGAAAGGGTGTTGGATTTTGTCAAATGCTTTTTCTGCATTGATCGATATGTTTATGTGATTTTTGTCTTTCAGTTTGTTTATGTGATGTATCACATTTATTGATTTGCTGATATTGAACCATCCTTGCATCCCTGGAATCAATCCCACTTGGTCATGGTGTATGATCTTTCTAATGTATTGCTGAATCCGATTTGCTAGGATTTTGTTGAGTATTTTAGATTCTATGTTCATCAAGGATATTGGCCTGTAGTTCTCTTTTATTGTGGTGTCTCTATCTGGTTTTGGGATTAGGGTTATGCTGGCTTCATAGAAAGAGCTTGGAAATGTGCGTTGCTCTTGAATTTTTTGGAATAGTCTGAGGAGGATAGGTTTTAGTTCTTCTTTGAATACTTGGTAGAACTCCCCTGTAAATTCGTCCGGACCAGGGCTTTTGTTTGCTGGAAGATTTTTTTTTTTTTAAATATATTTTATTGATTTTTTACAGAGAGGAAGGGAGAGAGATAGAGAGTTAGAAACATCGATGAGAGAGAAACATCGATCAGCTGCCTCCTGCACACCCCCCACCGGGGATGTGCCCGCAACCAAGGTACATGCCCTTGACCGGAATCGAACCCGGGACCCCTCAGTCCGCAGGCTGATGCTCTATCCACTGAGCCAAACCGGTTTCGGCGCTGGAAGATTTTTGATCGCTGTTTCAATTTCTTCGGTAGTTATCAACCTATTCAGGTTTTTTGACTCTTCTTGGTTGAGTTTTGGGAGCTTGTAGTTTTCTAAGAATATGTCCATTTCATTTAGGTTGTCCATAGAATTTTGTTCGAATAGGGTTGTTCATAGTATTTTTTCATAATTGTATTTCTGTGGGATTGGTTGTTATTTCACCTCCTTCATTTCTGATTTTGTTTATTTGGGTCCTCTCTCTGCTTCTTGGTGAGCCTGGCTAGAGGTTCATCAATCTTATTTATCCTTTCTAAGAAACAGCTCTTGGTTTGTTGATCTTTTGTATTGTTTTTTTGGTCTCTATGTTGTTTATCTCCACTCTAATCTTTATTATTTCCTTCCTTCTCCTTACACTGGGCTCTTCTTGTGGCTCTAACTCTTTGAGTTGTAAGGTTAGATAATTTATTACCATTGTTTCTTGTTTTTTGAGGCAGGCCTGTAGAGCTATGAACTTCCCTCTCAAGACTGCTTTCACTGTGTCCCATAGATTTTGGATTGTTGTGTTTTCATTGTCGTTTGTTGCCATGATGCTTTTTATTTCTTCTTTGATCTCTCTGATAACCCAGTCATTGTTTAGTAGCATGCTACTTGGCCTACAGGTGTTTGATTTTTTAAATAGTTTTTATTGTAGTTGATTTCTAGTTTTATGCCATTGTGATCTGAGATGGTGCTTGATATGATTTGCTTTCTCCATTTTTTTAAATTAAAGAAAACTAATTTAAAAATCACTAGAAAATCCTGTGAGAATAGAAATGTTTTATTTTGCACTGTTCAGTAGAGTTGCCAGTAGCCACATATGGCTATTGAGCTCTTGATACATGGTCAGTGCAACTTAGGAGCGTGATTTCTCCTTTTACTTCATTTTAAATTAGCCACATGTGGGTAATGACTACCTTATTGGTCAAAGCAGAACTTGCGAGTGCTGAATCCTAACCACTAGACCACTGGGGACTGTGGTACATATAATAAACAACATAAACTGATGAACAAAAACAGATCCAGAGAGAAAGAAACATCTATCAGACCATCAAACCTCAGAGGGAAGAGAGGGGAGGGTGGGGGTAAGGGGGAGAGATCAACCAAAGGACTTACATGCATGCATATAGGCCTAATTAATGGACACAGGCAACAGCAGGTGAGGGCATGAGTGGGGGGGGCGGGGATGGGAGGGGTAATGTAGGGATAAGGACACATAGGTAATAACTTAATCAATAAAGAAATTAAAATAACAAACAAACAAACAAACATAAACAAAGCAGAACTTGAAACTTGGGAGCTCAGTGCACCACTTAGAGCATTTGCTTGTATGCAGGAATACCCCCATCTTGTGGTCTTTTAGAATATTCCTTCTGAAATATTGGGAACTAAGATGTATTAGCAAGTATAAGCAAGTATTTTTTCTTGTAACTTCAGAATGTTAATAAATCATAAGAGTCATCTGGTAGATTATATAAATTATCTACAAGTTTAAAGACCAGTGTGGGTAAAAGACAGTCATCACACAGGGCAAATGAATTGCAGGGGACAGTAAATGTTTAGAAAAACACTAAGAATATAGAGTCACTCTTTTGATTGGGACACAGGGAGGCTTTTAAACAACAGAGGGACCTTGTTATCTTCCGAGTCCAACAATATTACTATTTGCAGATAAGGCTTCATATGGTTATTCCTAGAATTAGTACAATTGGGAAATGATCACTTTTAGGCATCAAGGATATCTTTTTCCAAGAATGGTGAAATGTGAAGAGTTCCTGGAAGTTTGGTTCATCCTTGAAATGGCCTTGAAACATATTTTATTGGAGATTTATCCCTAAAGCACACACCTTTGGGGCATGTTAACCAAATATCCAGGATGCTACTTTAGTTCTTTGGGCTCATCCTAAGCTTAGCAGAAATAATTGGAAAAGGGCAATGAAATGAGGCTCAATGTACTTTGTGAAACAAGGCAGAATGGCCAAACCTCAAACTCCCTGAGATAAATAAGGTAAATTATTAAACATTGGAAAGCTAATCCCATAGCTAGTTACTGGAATTTATTTAGCCATATGCAAGTAATGAGCAGCAACTATCTTGTGATCTGTAATTATTGGGAACAATAAAGTTTTTATAAGGAAGCTCAGTTTTTATTTGGTTTCAATGTCTCACATTAGCCTTGGAACAGTTCCCTGTTGCATTAGAAGAACTAATATATCTAGTGTGTATTCCTTAAAAGCTATTGGCTGTTATTTATTTTTCTTTTAGGATAAGCTAGTCATGATTTGGTGACTCTCTGATAAGTTATCAGAATCCAACCAATTGATTACCATCAATTTTATTTATTTTTTGGTGGTATGTGCAGATTTGATCTGCATTTACACCATTCACATTTCTCTTGTCAACAAATAAAAATAAATACTTCCATGGCCATCTTGCCTTCCTTTTTTATGATAAGTTATATTTATGGTACAGAAAACATCTAATAGATGTAGAATAAACAGTGTAGAAAAAACAGAGATCATATCTTGCCCTCTTTCTTTCTATTTTCATTTTTTAATAAATAATGAAACTCTAAGGCTGGGTAGCTCAGTTGGTTGGAGCATCGTCCCATATACCAAAAAGGTGCAGGCTCAATCCCCAGTCATGGCACATATAGAAGGCAGTGTTCAATGATTCTCTCTCACATAGATGTTTCTCTCTCTCCCTCTGCCCCTCACTCTCTTTCTTTCTCTCCCTCTATAATCAATAAACATATCATCAGGCGAGGATTATAAAAAATAAACATAATACAATAATAAAGAAATAATACAATACAGTAATACTCTGTATAATTTTTCAGTCCAATTTCTCTCTTTATATTTCCATTATAAATTTTCTAATCATTCCTCTAATTTAGGTTTTTAATCATTTATTACATATACTAGAGGACCGATACATGAAATTCATGCAAGAGTAGGCCTTCCTTCCCCCAGCTGCCAGCACCAGCTTCCCTCTGGGACCCGGGATCCGGACTTCCTACCTCCCCCCCCCCCGCCCCACCCCCCGAACGCTGTCAGGCACCCGGGACCCGGGCATCCCTTGTAGCCCTGGCTTTGTCCGGAAGCTCGTCTGGAAGGATGTTCAGTCTAATTAGCATATTATGCTCTTATTATTATAGATAGATATCAATCAACCCTATGTGGTATTAGTTCTTTCTGGATTTATATACAGGTATATTTTATGTAATATTGTGGAACTATTTTGTTTATATTATCGTAAATTTTAAAATGTATCTACTTTGAGACAAATAGTTCTTTATTGATTTTAACTGCCCTGTAATATTTATTCATATAAGTATTTCAGAACTACGTATGTATTCCTTTACTGGTGAATATTTACCATATTTTGTTGATTTTATTTATTATTTTTTAAATATTTGTTTTACTTCAGAGAGGAAGGGAGATAGAGAGAAACATCAATGATGAGAGAGAATCATTGATCCACTGCCTCCTGCACACTTCACACTGGGGATTGAGCCTGCAACCCAGGCAAATGACTGGGTTTCAGAGCACTGTGCCTTCCTGGTTCATTGGTTGATGCTCAACCACTGAGCAACACTAGCTAGGCATATTTTGTTGGTTTTAAAATGTGCAATATGTGACATTTAAAATCATTTGAAATCCAAATACAGAGCTAATAATAACGCACATGGCCTTCATCTACTCTGTGAAGGACAAGGCTCTGCAAACTTTCTGTGTAAAGGCTTTGGTAGTAAATGGTTTGGGCTCTGTAGACAATACCATCTTGGTCATAACTACTCACATTGGCCATTGTAACATGAAAGTAGCCAAAGACAATATGTAAATGAATGTACATGTCTGCCTTCCAGTCAAACAGTAATTATGGACACCAAACATTAATTATGGACACCAAAATGTTAATTTCATGTTATGTTTATGTATCAAAAATATTCTTTTCATTGTTTTCTAACTTTTAAAACGTGAATAAAAATTATTGTTATCTCATGGGACATATATAAACAGGCAATAGGCCAGATCTCACCCACTGACTATAAATTGCTGACACCTGGTATACACATAATATAATGACATACCCTCCTTTCTAACATCTACAAAAAATTATATCCTTCTTTAATAGAAAACATTTAATAAAATAAGTCAAAAGAACAGATATTCTACATCATGATGACCAAACCAGTGACCTCATGAAAAATTCTGGCTCTCGACACTGACTTGGTCAAAACGCAGAAGTGTCCTGTGTTGACATTATTCTGCAGGGACAGACTGTCAGTAAGCAATGCTGGGTGGATGAGGTAACCCACACTACTGAGCAAAGGAGGATGGCCTCCTGGTACTGCGCAGAGGCCCCACCAGGTGGCGCTGCAGCGGCCAATGCGCCTGGCAGGCCAGCCTGGCAGATCTGGCCACAGGCGTCCACGTGGGTGAGGGGGACTAGCCTGGAGGGACTTGGAGTCACAGGACCCGCTGGGCTTCCTGGCTCGCGCCGCTGCCTCGCCCGAGTCCGCCAGGGTCCCGCGGGCAGAGGAGCTGGAGGAGCCTTTGGAGGCCGAGGCGTGCTGGTGTGGATGCCGCCCCGCTGCCAGACCAAGTGCATCAGCCTGGAATCCAGGCCACCATCCTGCAGGCGCTCCTCTCCCGCGTGTGGCCTGGATCCTCTTGCTAATCTGAGGGAGGAACTGGAGCTGAAGCTGGTGAGGGGCAGTGCTGGGCCAGACCACCTTCCTCCATGTCACCAAGGTGAGTGCCCTCCTGCTCACCTGCCCAGCGCCTCCCGCCTAAAAGCCCTGTTAAACCTCCTCCCTCCGCCCCCTCCCCTCGCAACTGAGTGCGGGTTCCAGCCTATCTGGCACTTCCCAGGGGCCCGGCCTGGAGTGTCCCACGTGGTGGGGGCTGTGGTGGGCGTGAAGGGTTCATTCCAAGGGTGAACTTGGGCTTGTCAGGAATTTAAAACACTTGGAGGATTGGGGTTTCTCTGAGCCTTGCTCTGTGGGGGCAGCCAAGGAGTCACTTTCCCGAAGGATTGGGACTTGGTGAGCCCCGGGTAATGGGAGAAAGCAGGAGAGTGGAGAGGCTCCATCAAGCCGCCACCTGGGACCAAGAGCCCCCGTGCGAGACCAAGAGCCCAAGTGTGGGCTCCTTCTCTGTGGGCAGCTGGTCCCCCGTCATTCGGGTGCAGGTTGCGTGTGCTCCCTGGACCTGGATGAGTGCTGGCTGCTGTACTGACAGGAGGCAGCTGGGGACAGAGTTCCAGCCAGACCCCAGCAGGACCCCTGTCTATTAAGCCAGACAGTGAGGGGTCCTGCTTCTCCAGGACTTGTCTCAAGCCAGGGGACAAGACAGATCTGTAGTCCCCAGAAAGTTAACTACCTGGTCAAACAGAGTGTGTGTGTGTGTGTGTGTGTGTGTGTGTGTGTGTGTGTGTGTATGCATTGAGGGGGGGAGCGGGGGAGGGTGGAGAGGAGAGCTGAAGGAAGGGAATGGACAGGGGCAGAGCTTATTCCAGGCCCTGACATTGTGTGTCTAGGAGAAGGGACCCTCCAGGCAGGGGGCAGGACAGTGTGGACAGGGAACCTTTCATAGAGGGGTCAGAGCTGGGGGACAGGGAACCCCACTGGGAAGGACCCCATAGTGGGGACAGGAAACCCTCCATGCAGGGGGAGGGCAGCAGGAAAGAGAACCCCAATTAGAGGGGGCAGGGCAAGGAGGAGAGGGGAAACAGGGAACCCTCTATGGAGGGGACAGGGCAGTTGGACAGGCAATCCTCCATGCAGGGGGGAGGGCAGGAGGAAAGGGAACCCCACTTTGAGAGAGCAGGGCAGAGAGGAGTCAGAATTATCCATGGAGGAGGCAGGGCAGGGGGACAGGGATCCCAACTTTGAGGGGGAGGGGCAGGGAGGAGAAGGTACCCTCCATGAAGGGGGCAGGCAGGGGGACAAGGAACCTCACTTTGAGGGGGCAGGCAGCGGGGAAAGGGAAGCCCACTTTAAGGGAGAAGGGCAGGGAGGAGACAGAACCTACATGGAGGGGACAGGGCATGGAGGAGAGGGAACAGGGAACCCTCCATGGAGGGGAGAGGCTGATTATTAAAAAGGAATAATAACATTTATTGGTCATTCATCATGTCCAAGTATGGTGATCATGATTATAGTGAAGAGCACATAGGAATGAAGTTCAAGTAGGAAGTGGTCATTCCATGGGACAAAGGATGAAACAGAGTTTGAAATTCAAGGTGCCCAAGCAGCTGGGCATTTGAGGAACAGAACCTCAGAGAGGCAGAAACCACAGGGAAGTAGCCACCACATCTGCCTGCAATCTCCCCTCAAGGCATTTGCCAAATCCTACCTTGAAAGGGTGATTGATCTCAAAACAACAAGCAGAAAACAATGGAGTGTAGGAGATTGAGACTAGCTCTCAGCAACTGGACCTGACACTTTTAGAGAATCACACCCCACAGATGGAGAGCACTAGTTCACTTGAAGTGCACAGGAAACATTTACAATTATAGACCATCGCTGTTTCAAAGGCCTGAAATCAGAGTGTGCATTCTGATCACAGTCAACCAAACTCATGATCAACAATGACAGATTGAAACACATGGGTATGACTGGCACCACTGAGAGCTTTATACATACAGTGGGGCCTTGACTTACGAGTGTCCCGACTAACGAGTTTTTTGAGATACCAGCTGTCTCTCGGCCGATTTTTTGCTTTGAGTTGACAGAGTAATTTGAGTTAACGAGCTCCTTAAGGAGCTCAGTCTCCTAAGGAATTAAACTTGTAAGTCAAGGCCCCACTGTATGTTGATAAACTTGCTTAATTAGACCTGCTTTCTGATTTAGCTCAACTTTTTCCAGCCCAGTGAAGCACCCCCAACTTTTCTTTCAGGATATTGTCAGCAACACAGCAGTAAATATCAATACGAAGCAGATTATTATTGCAGATCATACAGGGAGAACAAAGGGTGAACTATTTAACTGTAGCACTGTTTGACTATATTCTGTGTAGTGAGAAAACCTGGAGTCATTTTCAAGTTCTACCATTTCTTATTTCTTTTCAGCTGGGCCAAGTTTCTAAACATTCTAAATCTCCATTTTCCGGCTAATTGAAAGAAAATAGGATTCTACCGAGTCTCCTATCTACCTACTCCAGGACTTCTGTTTGGATGAAATGAGATGAGGCACGTGAAAAGGTTTCACAGACATTTGGTTAAACTGTAAAATGTTTTCACTTGGCTATAAAGCAAGTGGGATGAAGAAACTCCAAGGAGGCTAGTCACTAGGGAGAGGAAGCCGGGTGTCCTATGTGACATCATTACCTGGCACCCACAGCCATCATTTCTGTGCTGGGCTGGTCTGTGGGCTTTGCGCCATGGGGTCTCGGCAGTGTTGGCTGCTATTTGGTGGGGTGTCGCTTCACGGTGGTGGCAGGGCCTGTGTCCCACTTGGGGGAAGCTGAGTGTTACTTGTGGGTTCCAGGTTTTCTGTAAATTGCCAGTTCTCGTCAAGGCAGTTCCAGCATTGAGCATCTCCCCCTGGTGGTCAGTGTGCATCATAGCGACTGGTCAGACGGTTGGACATTAAGCATATGAGCTTTTTATATATATAGGTTTGCAATAAGAACAGCAAAAACCATTCTAAAAGAAAATTAGCTATGGCTCATGCCTAAAATTGATCAGATCTGAACCTTTACTGTAGATATCAGCCTTCCAATGAGGAATTCTTCAAATACAGCCTGTGCTGTGGATACTGAGGCATCCTGCCTAGGAGCCTCTCTTCAGGGTTCCTGATCTGCCCCTTCCCCTACTGCGCCCCAGCCCCTGCCCCATTATTTTTTCCAAGCAGACCCAGCATCTCCAAAGCCAAGTGTTCTCATTCAGGGGCTGTTAGCGTGCAAGAATGCAGTTTAAAGGATATTTCACACCCAAAGCACCTTTTAAGTTTCTCAAAGATGAGTGGATGGTCACTGAACATGGGTGCAAAATGCATTTTAAACCAAAAGTAGTTATTTAAATGTTTTTTTAGAAGATTTGTTCTCATTATCAAAACAATACAGGATCATTAGTAGAAATTTACAAGAAATATATGAGGTAAAAGAAACCACTTCTCTCCATTATCCAGGGTTAACCACTGTCAACATTTCAAAGTATTTCTGTTTGTCTTAGGTAAATTTATATATCCAAATACCTTTTTGAGGTGATACTATTTATTTATTTAAATATAGTTTCTATTGATTTCAGAGAGGAAAGGAGAGGGAGAGAGAGATAGTAACATCAATGATGAGAAAGAATCATTCATTAGCTGCATCCTACACACCTCCTACTGGGGTTGGAGCCCACAATCAGGGTATGTGCCCTGACAGGGACTCTATGCATGACCTCCTGGTTCATACATCAATGCTCAACCACTGAGCATGCCTCCAGGGCAAGATGATACTATTTGTTATGTGTGTATTTTGATTTGTTTTCTTTAGTTATTGTGTATGCATTTCACTGCATCTATAACCACTTTTTTTCCCCATTTATTAAGGCACTGTTTATTTTTCCCAGCTTTATTGAGAAATAATTGATATACACCACTGTATAAGTTTAAGGCAGACAGCACGATGGTTTGATTTACCTACACTGTGAAATGATTACCACATTGGGTTCAGCTAACATCCATTGAACATGTGACAAACCAAAATGGAAATCTCTAATGTAATTTGAGGTCTTTTTTCTTCAAAGTCAAACCTACAATTCTTACTATTGCAAAAAAGAGCTGTACTTGGAACTAAAGTGCAGGGTGTGGTGGGTCTGCAGCTGGGGCTCTACTGCCCTTGCCTCTTGCACTTGACCCTTGTGCCTGTTCACATGCAGTTCCGTTCTCCCTCCAGACTTCACATGAGGCTGGTGATGGATGTGCTGCCCCTACCGGACAAGCTCCACAGTCTGTCTTCCCACCACTGAGTGGCAGAGGTGAGAGCCCACACTGTAAGGCTGTGGGGCCTATAAAGTTCAGACCTCACTTGTGTCTAGGAAGCTCTGGGGGTGACCTCAGCATCAGTGTGCGCAGAGCCTATGCTGGCCTCTGGGATGTGCTCTGTGAGGGTCCAGCTCACCCATAGCTCCTCTACCCCTGGATCTCAGCCACCTTCCCGGTCCTTCTGCTAGAAGCTCTGGTTCTCTCAGAATCTTAGACTCCTCTCCCGCCATGAGCTGTGTGGAAGCTTCATATAACACGATAGTTTTCGGGGAAAACTGGCAAGAGAAAAATAAGAAAAATAAGCAGGAGTCCCCCCAATATTTTGGAGTCCAGGGCCCCGTTTTCCCAGGTCCACACCAGAGATGGGTTTTTTCCTCAGCATTTGAAGGGCTATGCCCAGGCCATGGCTTAAGAGCAAGGCCAGGAAAGAAGAGGGGGAGGATCCAGGGCAGCCCCCACTCTGGCTCCAACAGGCCCCTGGTCCAGTCCTGTGAGTCATTCCCGTCCTGCTCACAGAGCAGGGCTAAGACTCACTGCCTTCAAGACAAATCAGCTCACCACCGTGCTGGCCGCTTGTCAATTTCTCACTTCTCTCCCCACTCAGCCCACTGCTGCTCTCTCTGGAGTCCGCAGTTACTATTCTCTCTGAGACCATGGTTGTCATCATTGGGTGGACAGCTAGCCATTGACCTGCTCCATCTCGGTGGCTCCAGAATGATATCTTCGGTTCTTTTGAGAAGAAGAAAAGGAAGGGAGAAAATGGGTCTGGACAGCAAGTAACCTTTCTGTAGAAATGCATGGACAGTGAGTTTTTTTACTCTTAGTACTTTGAAGTGCTATGTGGATTGGCATGAGGTACTTTTATTTTATTATTCTCTCTGCATGTTCTTTCTGAAGGTGACTGAGTTGGCTGGCTGCACAGGTACAGGAACAAGAGAGTGAATGTGCTGTCCTATGTGCCAAGATGCAAGGAGTTTGTGCTGTTCTGCATTTCTGAGCCTCTCTCACCAAGTGAGTCAGGTCTGGCCAGAGGCAAGGACAGCCATGAGTGGCTCCTCCCAGGCCATCCTGACACCACTCCTCTGTCCAACCTCTACACCATGGGTCTGTGCTCATTGCCAGCTGAATCCACAAGCCAGAGGAGCCCTGGAGCCCTGAGTCACTGTATGGAGAGGATGAGCTTTGGTGGCTCCCTGGCCCACATCATGGACCACAAGGAGCAAGATTTTATTGGGTTCAGACACTGAAAAGTTCTTCATGACAGCCCACATTATTACCCTAATGATACAGTCTTTGATGGACAATTAGAACCTCCCTGACTGGACCACAGAGTAAGGTGTCGGACCTTTGATGAGTGACACTCCGTCTCTCATCTTCTTTTAACCCAGTGGTCGGCAAACTGCGGCTCGAGAGCCACATGCGGCTCTTTGGCCCCTTGAGTGTGGCTCTTCCACAAAATACCGACTTCTGCACATGGGCCACGAAGTTTCAATCGCACCGTACCTGCGCGCCTGCACGTGGTATTTTGTGGAAGAGCCATACTCAAGGGGCCAAAGAGCCGCATGTGGCTCGCGACCTGCAGTTTGCCGACCACTGGGTTAACCCTTAAAAATGGGATGTGTTGATTTCACTCACCAGCATTCCTTCTTCCATCTCGCAGTCAAGTTGACAGGCAAATTGGAGCCATCTCTGGAAGGAGAGAGCATATGAAGACAAGGTATTATTTTTACCTTAATTTTGAGCACCACTCTGCCGAGTACACAGAGAAAAATTATTTATCCTTCCTGACCTTTAACGGAGCATAAGTATCTTTTCTGCAGTTGAGACCTGTAGATGATTAAAAGACACATGCTTGCAACGACAACGCTCCCTTCCTTCATCCTTGTTCTTGGGTAGCGTCACTCCTGGGCCCTGGGCCCAGGACCCACCCAAGACACCGAGAAGTGGATTTGCTCTGTCGATGGGACCCTGGCCCAGCGTTCCTGGAATGGCACAAAAGGCCCATCCTTGTCACTTGGTGGATGTGGTTTAATGAAGCAGAGGGTCACTGTGGGAGGACGGTGCTGCCTCTGTTGTGTTTTGTGAGATGGTTAAAAGGTTTGAAGCTCCTTTAAGAAACCCGGTGGTACAGTGAAGGAGCTGTTCTCCGGATCGATCGCATTAGCAGTGGCTGAGACACAGCAGCTGTCTTAAAGGCTGTGGAAGCTCCGTGACGGGATGAGAACATAGCTGTGGAGGTCACTGGTCTGGATGGTGGCCCTCAATCCCACTGACTACCAGTGCCCGTGGCCAATTCCTTATACTCAGCCCAGACCCCAACTGGACCTGCTTGGACCAGATTCTCTGGGGCAGGACAACCAAATCTGGGCCACCCCTTTTATTTTTTAACCTTTTAAAAATATAATTGTAGATTGACATTATTTGTAAGAGAGAATGCAGAGGTGGCCCATGTAATCTGACCCTGTTTCTCTCAATAATATCTTTTTTTAAAAAAATATATTTTATTGATTTTTCACAGAGAGGAAGGGAGAGAGACAGAGAGCTAGAAACATTGATCAGCTGCCTCCCACACACCCCCCACTGGGGACGCTCCCGCAACCCAGGCACATGCCCTTGACCAGAATCCACCCTGGGACCCCTCAGTCCGCAGGCCGACGCTCCATCCACTGAGCCAAACCGGTTTTGGCTCTCAATAATATCTTATAAAAATCTCACAACCAGGATTTTGACAGTGACCCAACCACCCATGGAGGGCAGATGCAGAACAGCTCTACCCAATTCTCCCGCACCCAGGACAGTGCCTTCTATTTTTTTTTTTTTTTGGTATATCTTTATCACAGTAAAATATACACAATGAAATTTACCATTTTAACTATTTTTCAGGGCGCAGTCCAGTGGTGTTAAGTACATTCATATTGTTGTGCTGCCGTCACCACCATCATCTCCATCACTGTTCTCATCTTCTCCAACTGAAGCTCTGTCCCCACTAAACAACAACTCTGCATCCACTCCCCCATCCCTGGTCCCCTCCCTCTTACCTCTGTCTCTATGACTCTGACGGCTCTAGGGACCTCAGGTGAGTGGAATCACACAATATTTGTCCTTTTGTGACTGGCTTGCTTCACTGAGCATCACGTCTGCAGGGTCCATCCAGGTTGTAGCATGTGTCACAATGGCCTATTTTTCTAAATTGAATTTATTGGGGTGAGATTGGTAATGAAATCATGTAGCTTTCAGGTATACAGTTCTATAATACATCATCTGTATGTTGATTTCTGTGTCTCACCACCCTCCCCCCTGCCCCCAGGTCAGGTCTCCTTCCATCACAATTTATCCTTTCTAAACCCTCTTCTCCCCACACCCCTTTCTCCCTGATAATCACCAAACTGCTGTCTGTGTCTATGAGTTTTTTTCTTTGCTTAATCCCTTCACCTTTTTCACCTAGTCCCCCAACCTCCCTCCCCTCTGACAGCTGTCAGTCAGTTTTCTATATCTATGAGCCTGTTTCTATTTTGATTGTAGTTTATTTTGTTCACTAGATTCCACATATAAGTGAAACCATAAGGAACTTGTATATCTCTGACTGGCTTACTTCACTTCACTTAGCATAATACTCACCAGCTCCATCCATGCTGTTGCAAAAGTTAAGATTTCCTTCGTTTCCTGTGTGTGTGTGTGGGTGAGTAGTATTCCGTTCTGTTAATGTACCACAGCTTTTTCTCCACTTATCTGCTGCTGGGCACTTGGGCTGCTGTGAAATCTTTGCTAATGTAAATAATGCTGCAATGAACATAGGGCTGCATATATCCTTTCAGATCAGTGTTTCAGGTTTCTGCAGTTATATTCTCAGAAGTGGAAATGCTAGGTCATAAAGCAGTTCTCTTTTTAATTTTTGAGGTAACTTCATACTGCTTTCCATAATGGTTGCACCAATCTGCATTCCCACCCAGAGTACAGGAGAGTTCCCTTTTCTCCACATATTCACCAGCACTTGATGTTTATTGATTTATTGATGATAGCCATTCTGACAGATGTGAGGTGATACCTCACTGTGATTTTAATTTCTATTTCTGTAATGATTAGTGATGCTCTGCATCTTTTTATTTGTGTAATACTCATCTGCAGGTCCTCATTGGAGAAGTGTCTGTTTAGGTTCTTTGCTCATTTTTAAATTGGATTGATTTTTTTAAGATGTTGAGTTTTATAACTTCTTCACAAATTTTGTATATTAAGCCCTTATCAGATGTATCCTTGGCAAATATGTTCTCCCATTCAATGGGTTGTCTTTTCATTTTGTTGATGGTTTCCTTTGCTGTGCAATAACTTTTTAGTTTGATGTAGTCCCATTTGTTTAGTTTTTCTTTTGCTTCCCTTACCCAAATAGAGATATCAGAATAAAAAATATTGCTATGAAAATTTATTGCCTTTATTTTCTTCTAGAATTTTTATGGTTTCAAATCTTACTTTCATTTCTTTAATCCATTCTGAGTTTATTCTTCAATATGGTGTAAGAAGGTAGTCTGCATTCATTTATTTTTCTACATACTTGTCCAATTTTCCCAATAGCATTTATTGAGTGGACTATCTTTACCACATTGTATGTTCTTGTGTCCTTTGTCAAATATTAATTTACCATAAATGTATGGGTTTATTTCTGGGCTTTTTATTCTGTTCCAATGATCTATATGTCTGTTTTATGCCAGTACCATGCTATATTTATTACTATGTCCTTTTAGTATAGTTTGTTATCAGGTAGCATGATTCCTCCAACTTTGCTGTTCTTTCTCAAGATCACTGTGGCTATTGGCTTGGTTTTATATTCTTTGATTTTTTTTTTTTTTTTGTGTGTGTGTGTGTGTGTGTGTATGTGTTTGTGTGTGTGTGTTGGGGTTTTTTTTTTGTACTTCCATATAAATTTTTGTGGTATTTGTTGTAGCTCTCTGAAATACATCATTGGACATTTTAATGTTGGTAATTCTTCCTATCTTTGAACACCATATATGCTTTTACTTATTTGTATCTTCTGCAACTTCTTTCTTCCTTCATTTCTTTCATTTTCTTCTTTCTTTCTTTCTTTCGTTCTTTCTATCTACGTGATGTTTATTATGTTGAGGTGTATTCCCTCTATTCACATTTTGCTGCAAGTTGTTATAATGAAAAGGTGTTTTGTTGAATGCTCTTTCTGCATCTATTGTTATAACCATGTGATTTTTATTCCTTATTTTGTTTATGCTGTATCATGTTTTTTATGTGCAGATACTGTACCAAGCTTGCATCCCCGGAATAAATCCCACTTCATCATGTTGTGTAATCTTTTTAATGTATTACTGGATCCAGTTTGCCAATATTTTGTTGAGGATTTTAGCATCTATGTTCATCAGGGATATTGGCCTATAATTTTCTTTCTTTGTAAAGTCTTATTCTGGTTTGGGGATTAGGATAATGCTGGACTCATAAAATGAGCTTGGATATCTTCCCTTGTCTTGAGTGTTTTGGATGAGTTTGAGGAGAACAGGTATTAGTTCTTCTATGAATGTTTGATGAAATACACTGTGAAGCCATCCAGTCCAGCATCTGGGTTTGTTGAGAAGTTATTTTTTCTTTTAATCCTCACCAAGGATATATTTTCCAATGAATTTTTTTTTTTTTTTTTTTTTTTTTTTTTTTTTTTTTTTTTTTTTAGAGAAGAGGGAAGGAGGGAGGGAGGGAGGGGAAAGAGAGAGAGAGAGAGAGAGAGAGACATCAATGTGAAGCACACAAATCAAATAGTTGTCTCTCACACACACACATACCTCAACAGGGGGCAGGGGTGAACCTGCAACCCAGGTACGTGCCTTTGACTGGGAATCGAACCCATGATCCTTTGGTGCGTGGACCATAGCTCTAACCACTGACACACAATGGCCCGTGCTTCATTGATCACTTGTTTGTTTTTTACTGTTTTGTTTATTTCTGCTCTGATCTTTATTATTTCTTTATTATTCTCACTTTGTGGTGTCTTTTTTGTTGTTTTTTTGTTTTTTGTTTTGCACTGGTTCCTCTAAGTGTAAAGTTAGATGATGTATTTCAGATTTTTCTTGTTTCTTGAGGTAGGCCTGTAATGTTATGAATTTCCCTCTTAGGACTGCTTATGCTGTGTTCCATAGAGTTAGGATTGTTGTCCTCTCATTTCCATGTGTTTCAAGGTATCATTTTATTATGTCTTTGATCTCATTGTTAACCATTCATTGTTTAGTAACATGTTAATTAGCTTCCAAGACTTTCTGTGTTTTGCAGATTTATCTTTTTCTTTTTCTGTTTTTTTTTTTCAATCCTATATTATTCATTTTTAGTGTGGTCAAATAAATATAAGATTTAGAGTTTTAACCACAGTTAAGTATACATTAAGTATATTGACATGCAATTCTCGCCACTGTGTATCTCCAGATTTTTATTTTATTTTTTTGCTTTTCATTGCTTTTATTTCTCTGTTAATAAATTTATTGGGGCAGGGTGGTTTTAGGTGTGTACAATTAAGTAATAGATCACCTGTATATCGGTTTTTTTCTCAGTGACTTCCAGTTGTATACAGTTATGGTCAGATAAGATTCCTGATATGATTTCATTCTTCTTAAATTTCCTGAGACTGGTTTTTGTGTCCTAACATGTGGTGTATCCTAGAACATGTTGTACGTGCACTTAAAAAGAATGTATATTCTACTGCTTCTGGGTGAAATGCTCTGAAGATACCAATTAAATCCATTTGATCTAGTGTGTTATTTAAGGCTACTCTTTCCTTCTTGATTTTCTGTGTGGAAAATCCAGCCATTGATGCCAAGGTGGTATTAAAATGCCCTACTATGAGTATATTATTGTTTAACTCTCCATTTATGTACATCAGGACTTGATTTACACATTTAGGTGCTCTTATGTTGAGGAAATACATGTTTGCAAGGGTTATATCCTCTTGTTGGATTGCTCCCTTTATCATTATGTGGTGTCCTTCCTTATTGCTCAATATAGCCTTTGTTTTAAAGTCTATTTTGTCAGCTATAGGTATTACCTCCCAGCTTTTTTTCCGTTTGTATTTGCATGAAATATCTTTTGCCATCTCCTTGCTTTTTGTCTGTATATCTTTCATTCTGAGGTAGGTCTCTTATTGACTGCATATATATGGTTCTTGTTTTCTTATCGATTCAGCTATCATGCCTTTTAATTGAAGCAGTTAAGCCACTTACATTTAAAGTGATTATTCATAGATATGTTTTATTCTTTTAACTCTGTTTCCCTTTTATTCCTTCTTGATAGTTCTTATACTAATGTTTGGTGGTAACACACTTCTTTGCTGTTTCTTGTCTGCGAAGCTCTTTATTTCTCCATCCATTTTAAATGACAGCCTTGCTGGGTAAAGTAGTCTTGGTTGAAGGTCCTAGCTTTTCATTACTTAGAATATTTTGTGCCAACCCCTACTGACCTGGTATGTTTCTGCAGAGAAACAAGCTGACAATCTTATGGGAGCTCCCTTGTAGGTAACTGACTGTCTTTATCTTGTTGCTTTTAAGATGTCCTGTCTTTACTCTTTGTTATTTTAATTATGATGTGTCTTGGTGTCGTGTTTGTTTGAGTTCATCTCCTTTGGGACTCTGAACTTCCTGTACTTGTGTCTTTTCCTTCACCAGGTTAGGGAAGTGTTCGGTCATTATTTCTTTTAATAGGCTGTAGTCCCTTAATCTTTCTTTTCTCCTTCTTGTACTCCTGTAATGTGGATGTTATGCTTCATGTTGTCCCAAAAGTCCCCTAAACAGTCCTCATTTTTAAAAATCATGTTTTTCTTTTTTCTGCTTTTGTCTTCTGTGACCTTCTCTTCCAAATCACTAATTTGATTCTCTGCTTCATCCAACTATTTATTTCCTCTAGTGTATTCTTCATTGCAGAGGTTGTACTCTTTATTTCTGACTGGATCTTTTATATGGCTTAAATGTTCTTTTTCATGCCTACTATCAGTTTTCAAGTTCCCACTGATTTCATCCATTCTTCGCCTAATTTCTATTAACATCCTTACAACCATTTTTTTTAAAACACCCTGTATCTGGTATATTGCTTGCTTTCACTTCATTTAGCATTTTTTCTGGATGTGTCTCCTGTTCTTAAATTCGGGGCATGTTTCTTTGCATTTTGGCTGCCTCTGTGTGTTTGTTTCTTTGTATTAGAACCCAAGTCTTGGTACTGTGACTTTGTGTAGTAGGTGTCCTGTGGAACCCAGTGGCAAGGTTTTCTTGATCACCTGAGTTGAGTGCTCCAGGGATGTGCCATGTATGTTATGTGAACCTTCCTGTGGTAGTTGATTCTTGATGGCTATTGGCCCATGCATGTATTGAGTCGATGCTCAGGCTAGTTGGCTGGGACCAGTGTACCCTGCCTACAGTGCAGTGTATGAGCTGCTGACAGGTGTTGACCAGGTGGAGCGATTTTCATCTCAGCAGGTTCTGGTGCCTGCCTAGATCTCTCTTTGGATATCCCTCTAGTAAGGCTAATTGTATCCTGCTCTGATGTGCTTGGAAGCTGCCACTGGGCGTGTTGGTCCTGGGGCTTCCTGGGAGGGACTCTGGTGCTGAACAATGTCAGATGCTTTATGTGACTGTCCCAGGGCAATCTATTTGCATCTACAAAGCAATTCACAATGTGTGACAGCCTCTACCGAGGCTGAGTGAGCACAGGAGGGTCCAAGCAGGGCACCAAAGCTGGCTTTTACTAGCATTGAGCCTGGGGACAGGTCAGCAAAAGTCCCAGAGCACACCATGCTCTGCCTCCCTGTCTGCCTCCGTCTGCTGGGTGCCTGTTAGTCTCAGTGAATGAAAGAGTCTCTGGAAGCATTCAAGTTGCATGAGGTAGGTGCTCAGGGAGTCCCCAGGTAGAGGTGAGTGGTGTACACCAGATTGATGCAGGTTCAAGCTCAGTGTCAGTGTTGGGTCTGAGGCCACTCAGCAAATGTCCCAGGGTGTACCAGGTCCAGCTGCCACCTGCTGGGTCCTCACACATCTTTGAGCAGTGTACAGAAGACACAGACCTGGCATTGTTTGTAGGAGGAGAAGGAAAAAGTCAAAAGAGGCTGCTTCCCAGGATTTAAGATGTCTGGGATCTGTAGTCTGAGATCAGCCCTGTGAGCTTAAGGGCTTTGCAGAGGGTCTGTGGATTCTCAAAGGCCAGAGAGCTGCTTCCTGTTGTGGCTGATTCATGGGTCCCCTGGGATGCCACAGGGGAGCGAGAGCATGGCAGGATCATGCAGGTGTGATGCCATCATCAGGTAGTGAAAAGTCGAGTCCCCTCATGGGTGGCTGATTTCAGCAGATTCATCCCTCGATTTCTATCCTAAGAGAACTGGAGCTCTCTCCAGACTTCCGATCACATGCATGCTCACTGGCTTCCTGAGCAGCACTGTCCCTGCCTTCTTTCCTCAAGGCTGGATGAGCCAGGCTGGCTGGAGTGTAGGGAAGGGAGGATAGAGGTCCATTTGGTGGGTCGAAATGCTGTTAGAATCTTTAAGGCTTAAATTTATTTTTTCTGTGTCTACTCCCACACTACAAGTAAGCAGCCAAAGTGATGCTTAGCTCACTCTCAAGGAAGCACAGTACTGCCTTGTACCAGTGCCACACGTCACCAGAACAGTGAAGGGAGCAACTGGAGGAAGAAGACAGGGCATTCCTCTCCCAGCAGTGTAACACCCTCACAGGCATGATTCTGTCTGGAGAGCTGACCCCTGCTGGAGCGCTTAAGGCTTTTAGGCACAGAGTGAAATGATCTGATTTATATTTTTTAAAGATCACTCTGATTTGTATTTTTATGTTTATTAAAAATTGTTTTACTACTTTAATTTTTTTTCAATTAGGGATGACATTCAATATTAGTTTCAAGTGTACAAAATAGTGGTTAGACATTTATATAACATATAAAGTCATCTCCTGATAAGCCCAGCATGGGCTATCTTTGAAAAGGGTATTAATCCTATTCATGAGGGCTCCACCCTCATGACCTAATCAACCTCAAAAGACCCACCTTTTACTTATTTTTCATCAACCTTATTTGTGTGACATTCATTAATAAAATTGCATAGGTCGGGTGTGCAATTCTATAATGCATCATCTGTATATTGGATTGTGTGTTCACTGCCTTCAAGTCTCCTTCCTTCACCATTTATCCCCCCCCCATGCCCTCTTCTCCCTCCCCCACCTGTCACCCACCAACCCTACCTCCTACTCCCCACATGCGACCCCCACCTGCCACCCCACACCCCACACCCTCAGCCCCCACCTGCCATCCCCACCCCTGACCTGCCAGCTCCCATCCCCCACCACTACCCCTCACCCCCACCTCCCACTCTATCCCCCACCCCTACCCCCACCCGCCACCCCACATCCCATACCCCACACCACCCACCCACCCACCTCCCATCCCCCACCCCCCACCCCCCACTCCCCAGCCCCCACCCTCCACCCCCCCTCCCTGCATCCCCCCACCCCCCTTCCCCTGTTTGTGATTTGACATTTGAAATGATATTTGAGATGTGTCTTGAGAGCACGGGTAGGATTTAGACAGATGAAGAAGGTGAGAATGTGCTTCAGGTACAGAGAGTGGACACTTGGCCTGGAGGCAGGAGAGATGAACACTGGAGAGACCAGAGCATATGCCCCTCAGATGCCTGTGAGTGAGGGGTCAGGGCAGGGAAACAGAAGACCCTTCATGGAGGGAAAAGGCAGAAGGATAAGGGGACCAACCACAGAGTGGTCAGAGCAGGGGAGACAGGAGCCCCTCCATGGGAATGCAGGGCAGCGGGGACAGGGGACCACGGGAGGGGCCGATGGACAGGTAGGACAGGGAATGCTGCGAAGGGGCAGGGCTAGGAAACAAGGGCCCCACCATGGGGGAACAGGGGACTCTCCATGGAGGGGTCTGCTTCCCCTGTTACCTATCTCTACTTCCCTGTCCTCCCTTCCCTGGCCCCTCCATGGATGGTGCCCTAACCCCACTATCCTGCTCAGACTATGTGGGGTTCTTTGTCCTCCCTGCCCTGCTACCTCCATGGAGGATGCCCTCTCCCCCCCTGCCCTGCCCTCTATTTAAGGATCTGTGCCAAAATCCTTGCTGTCTCAAAGTAGGGTTCCCTATCCCCCCAGCCTCTCCCCTCCATGGAGGGTTCTGTCTCCTCCCTGCCCTTCTCCCTCAAACTGGGGTTCCCTTTCCCCACTGCTTGCCCCCTCAAAGTGAGGTTCTCTGTCCCCCTGCCCTGCCCCCTCCATGAAGGAAACCTCCTCCTCCCTGCCCCTCCCCCTCAAAGTGGGGTTCTCTACACCCCTGCCCTGCCCCCTCCATGAAGGAAACCTCCTCCTCCCTGCCCCTCCCCCTCAAAGTGAGGTTCTCTGTCCTCCTGCCCTGCCCCCTCCATGAAGGAAACCTTCTCCTCCCTGCCCCTCCCCCTCAAAGTGGGGTTCACTACACCCCTGCCCTGCCCATCCATAGAGGGTACCTTCTCCTCCCTGCCCCTGCCCCTAAAGTTGAGATCCCTGTCCCCCTGCCCTGCTCCCTCAATGGATAGTTCTGTCTCCTCTCTGCCCTGCTCTCTCAAAGTGAGGTTCCCTTATCCCCTGCCCTCCCCCCTGCATGGGGGTTCCCTGTCCAACTGCCCTGCCCCCTCCCCATAGAGCAGCGGTTCTCAACCTGTGGGTTGCGACCCCTTTGGTGGTCGAATGACCGTTTCACAGGGGTCACCTAAGACCATCCTGCATATCAGATATTTACATTACGATTCATCACAGTAGCAACGTTACAGTTATGAAGTAGCAACAAAAATAATTTTATGGTTGGGTCACAACATGAGGAACTGTATTTAAAGGGCCAGAAGGTTGAGAACCACTGCCATAGAGGGTTCCCGGTCTCCCCTCTCCTCCCTGCCCTGTCCCCCTTAAATTGGGGTTCCCTTTACTCCTGCCCTCCCCACTGCATGGTGGGTTTCCTGTATTCACTATTCCTTCCTTCCATGTGCAGTTCCCTGTCCCCAGCTCGAACTCCTTTCTGAAGGGTTCCCTGTCCACACTGTTATGCCCCCTGCCTGTAGGGTTTCCTGTCCTCTTGCACTGCCCCCTCCCAGGAGGGTTCCCTGTCCCCCTGCCCTGCCCCCTCCATGAAGGTTTCCCTGTCCCCCTGTCCTATCCTCTCCATACAGGGTTCCCTGTCCCCATGCCCTGCCTCCTCCATGAAGGTTTCCCTGTCTCCTGCCCTCCACCCTCCATGGAGGGCCCCCTCTCCTCCCTGCCCTGTCCCCTCCATGGAGGGTCCCCTCTCCTCCCGGCCCTGTCCCCTCCATGGAGGATCCCCTCTCCTCCCTGCCCTGTCCCCACCATGGAGGGTTCCCACTTTCCCTGCCCTCCCACCTCCATGGAGGGTCCCCTCTCCTCCCTGCCCTGTCCCCTCCATGGAGGGTTCCCACTTTCCCTGCCCTCCCACCTCCATGGAGGGTCCCCTCTCCACCCTGACCAGCCAATCCATGGAGGGTCCCCTCTCCTCCCGGCCCTGTCCCCTCCATGGAGGGTCCCCTCTCCTCCCTGCCCTGTCCCCTCCATGGAGGGTCCCCTCTCCTCCCTGCCCTCCCTCCTCCATGGAGAGTCCCCTCTCCTCCCTGCCCTGTCCCCTCCATGGAGGGTCCTCTCTCCTCCCTGCCCTGTCCCCTCCATGGAGGGTCCCCTCTCCTCCCTGCCCTGTCCCCTCCATGGAGGGTCTCCTCTCCTCCCTGTCCTGTCCCCTCCATGGAGGGTCCCCTCTCCTCCCTTCCCTGTCCCCTCCATGGAGAGTCCCCTTTCCTCCCTGCCCAGTCCCCTCCATGGAGGGTCCCCACTTTCCCTGCCCTCCCTCCTCCATGGAGAGTCCCCTCTCCTCCCTGACCAGCCAATCCATGGAGGGTCCGTGTTCCCCCTCCCCACCGCCCTGCCTGTCAATGGAGAGTTCCCTGTTCCCCATACCCCTTCACTTCCCCCTCCATATAGAGTACTCATTCCCACTATCCTTCCCTTCCATGGAGGATCCTAACCTCCCTGCCCTGTAAACTCCATAGAGGGTCCCTCCTCTTTACCTGTAACCTCCATGGAGGGTCTCCTCTACTCTTTGTACTCTCCCCTCCATGGAGGGTCACCTCTCATCCTTGTCATTTCCCCTCCATGGAGGGTCCCTTCTCCTCCCTGTCATTTCCTCTCCATGGAGGGTCCTTTCTCCTCGCTGTCATCTCCCCTCCATGGAGGGTCCCTTCTCCTCCCTGCCCTACCCCTCCATGGAGGGTCCCCTGCCCCACCTGTCCTGTAGTCTCAATGGAGTGTTCCCTGCCTCACTGCCCTGTCTCCTCCATGGAGGGTCCCCACTTCCCCTGCCCTCCCTTCTTCATGGAGCGTCCCCTCTCCTCCCTGCCCAGCCCATTCTTGGAAGGTTCCCCGTTTCCCTTCCCTACTGCCCTGCCCCCTAAATGGAGGGTCCCCTCTCCTCCTCTTCCTTCCCATTCCATGGAGGGTCCCTTGTCCTTCCTGCCCAGCCACTTCTATTGAGGTTCCCCTCTTCTTCCTTCCCTGTCCCCTCCATGGAGGGTTCCCATCACCCTACAGCCCCCCTCAATGGAGGGTCCCATCTCCTCCCTGCCCTTCCCGTCCATGGAGTGTCCCCTCTCCTTCCTACCTGTCCTCTCCATGGAGGGTTCTCATCCCTCTACAGTCCCCCCTCCATGGAGGGTCCCCTCTCCTCCCTGACCCGTGTCCTCCATGGAGGGTTCCCACTCCTCCTTACCTGTCCCCTCCATGGAGGATTCCCATCACCCTATGGTCCCCCCTTCATGGATGGTTCCTTCTCCTCCCTGACCCATCCCTTCTATGGAGGCTCCCCTCTCATCCCTGCCTGTCCCTCTCCATGGAGGGTCCCCTCTCCTCCCAGCCTTGTCCCCTCAATGGAGGGTCCCCTCTCCTCCCAGCCTTGTCCCCTCCATGGAGGCTCCCCTCTCATCCCTGCCTGCCCCCCCCCTCCATGGAAGGTTCCTTGCCCCCACTGCCCTGCACCCTCCATGGAGGTTCCCCTCTCCTCCCAGCCTTGTCCCCTCCATGGAGGGTCCCCTTTCATCCCTCCCCTGTACCCTCCATGGAGGTTCCCCTCTCCTCCCAGCCTTGTCCCCTCCATGGAGGGTCCCCTCTCCTCCCAGCCCTCTCCCCTTCATGGAGGGTCCCCTCTCCTCCCAGCCTTGTCCCTTCCATGGAGGGTCCCCTCTCCTCCCTTCCCTGTCCCCTCCATGGAGGGTCCCCTCTCCTCCCAGCCTTGTCCCCTCCATGGAGGGTCCCCTCTCCTCCCAGCCCTCTCCCCTTCATGGAGGGTCCCCTCTCCTCCCAGCCTTGTCCCTTCCATGGAGGGTCCCCTCTCCTCCCTTCCCTGTCCCCTCCATGGAGGGTCCCCTCTCCTTCCAGCCTTGTCCCCTCCATGGAGGGTCCCCTCTCCTCCCAGCCTTGTCCCCTCCATGGATGGTCCCCTCTCCTCCCTGCCCTGTACCCTCCATGGAGGGTCCCCTCTCCTCCCAGCCTTGTCCCCTCCATGGAGGGTTCCCATCCCCCTACGGTACCCCCTCCATGGAGGGTCCCTTCTCCTCCCTAACCCAACCCTTCCATGGAGGGTCCCCTTTATCCCAGCCTTGTCCCCTCCATGGAGGATCCCCTCTCCTCCCTGCCCTGTCCCCTCCATGGAGGGTCCCCTCTCATCCCAGCCTTGTCCCCTCCATGGAGGGTCCCCTCTCCTCCCAGCCTTGTCCCCTCCATGGAGGGTCCCCTCTCCTCCCTGCCCTGTCCCCTCCATGGAGGGTCCCCTCTCCTCCCTGCCTGTCCCCTCCATGGAGGGTTCCCTTCCCCCACTGCCCTGCACCCTCCGTGGAAGGTCCCCTCTCCTCCCTTCCCTGCACCCTCCATGGAGGGTACCCTCTCCTCCCAGCCTTGTACCCTCCATGGAGGGTTCACTGCCTCCCCTACCCTGCCCTCTCCATGGAAGGACCCCTTCCCCCTGCCCTGTCCCCTCCATGCAGGGTCTTCTGTTTTCCTGCCCTGTCCCATCACTCACAAGCTCTGAAAGGCATGTGCTCTGGTCCCCAGTGTTCATCTGTCCTGCCTCCAGGCCGTGTCCACTGTCTGTACCTGAAGCACATCTCACCATCGTCATCTGCCCAAATCCTCCCGGGCTCTCAGGACACATGTCAAATATCATTTCAAATGTCAAATCACTGAGTGATCTCTAAAAAATATAAATCAGATCCCCCTATTCTGGTGCCTAAAAGCCTTCATGCTGTGACAGCATTTTCAATCCACACTAGGGTCCCCTATGTGCCCCCTCCACCATCTGCTGTTCCCATCCAGCCTGGCTGTCCTTGCCCTGGGCACTGCCTCTCCTTTTCGGGAGGCTTTCCCAGCTCTCCATGGTGCCAGCTCTGTCTCAAAAGCCACTACTCAGTTTAAATATTTTGGGAGCCCTTCCCTGAGCCTGCTGGGGAGTCACCCTGCTAGGGAGCCCCCACCCAGCCCTAGGGGGTACACCAGGCAATAGGTCACAGTACTAACAGAGGTCAGAATGGTAAGACTGATCATAGAGGTAACCTAGCAACCCTGCCAGGTCAGCCATGTGGGCCAACCTCTCAAATTTTCTTGTGTTGTTTAAAATCAGTGAATAAACATTTATTGACACCAACACACCCCAGGCCCTCTACAGAAAGCACAGGAGGTGTGGCTCTCCCCAAGGTCCTGACCCTCCATAACCAGGTGTTCTTGACAGTGAAAACTGGGTGGGAGGGCGAGTCAGAGAAGCCAGGGAGGGACTCCACTTGAGTTGCTGGCTTTGAGGCTGGAGGAAGGGATCAAAGGCCAACATTTTTGGGAGCGCCCAGGAAGCTGGGAGTGGCTTTGGCAGGGACACAGAAGGGAACTGTCCCATAAGGAATGGATTCTGCCACCTCCCCATGAGCAGGCCCCCCCAAGGCCTCCTGGGAGGAGGGCAACCCAATGAACTGCCTCGGGTTTCTGACCCACAGCACCTGGGATCCCACACTTTGTCCTGTGAACCACTGTGTTTAAGGTCATTGGTCAGGGCACCAACAGAAATCCTTTGTGTCCCTGTGGTTCCCTAGTCATAATAAGCTAAGTCTGTTTTCTTTGTGGCTCTTCCTATATCCTGAAATAAAGTGTTGCCTTGGTTCTTGTTCACCTGTCTATCCCTCAGCCCCTCTCAGCACCTGAAAGGTGACCTGTGAAGTCCCTGCCCCCGAGACCCAGGTAGACAGCACACACTTGATGAATGAATTCCTGAGCAAAGAGCTCTTTTCTGATTTCATATTTGTAATAAACCGGATTCATTAACATGTACATACATATGATATCTTAATCCACTTTACGACATCCCACATAGATTCATGAATTTTTAAAATATCTTAATTTTTTTTTGTCAAAACCCGTGTCTCAATTTCTTGTTCAGAAATGCAGTAGCTGCTTTGTGACCTGCCTCAGGGAGGAGAGGGTTCTGACTGCAGACCAGTTCACGCCAGGATGTTGCTCCTGTCCCTAGTCCTTCACAGGCCAGCCCTTTGGCCTCTGGTGGCCAGTTGACCCATGATGTGCCTTCACACCTCATCTCCTGTTCACCAGCCTGGTGTTGCTTCCTGCGTTGGGTACACGGTGCAATACACAGATCCAGTAACATAGAACCCCACACCTGAAACCTATATGTTCATGTTGACCAATGTCACCCGAATGTATTTAATAAATAAAAATATTTTTTAAAACACACACATTAGTTATTTTGCAGATTGAAACTGGTTCAGGGAGATGAAGTGACTGGTCTGAGGTTCCCCAATATTCCCACTGCCCATGATTCTGAATGCCCAGCACTTTCTTGTCGGTCTCCCATTAGACTTCAGTGGTCCTGCCTTTTAAAAATGCAAAGAAGCTAAAAAAAAAAAAAAAAACAGCAGGAAGCTTCAAACCTCCTTTTGAAAGCAAACTTTAAGTCAGCAGAGTGGAACATCTTCTCTATCAATGTTTCTTTGCTTTTTGTTCATTCATTTGCCAAATGTTTATTTTACAGACCTATCTAGAACCAACCTTTTCAGTACTGGATCTCCCTCCCAGTAGGTGCCTAGGCCTGTGCTAGGACCAAAGAGTCCCCAGTGCTGAGTGGGAATTCAGCAATTACTTTTGAGTATAATGGCTTGAGTCAATTTCTGGGTCCTCTATTCTGTTCCATTGGTCTATATGTCTGTTCTTGTGCCAGTACCAGGCAGTTTTGAGAACTCTGGCTTGGTAATATAGTTTAATGTCTGGTATTGTGATCCCTCCAACTTTGTTGTTCTTTCTCAGGATAGCTGTGGTTATTCGGGGTCTTATTTTATTCCAGATGAATTTTTGGAGAGTTTGTTCTGGATCTTTGAAATATGCCATTGGTATTTTAATAGGTATTACATTGAATCTATAGATTGCTTTAGGTAGTATGGATATTTTAATGATGTTGATTCTACCGATTCATGAACATAGTATGTTCCTCCATTTGTTTATGTCTTCCTCTATCTCTTTTTTCAATGTCCTGTAATTTTCCGAGTATAGGTCTTTTACGTCCCTGGTTAAGTTTATTCCTAGGTATCTTAATTTTTTTGGTGCAATGGTAAATGGGATTGTTTTTTTTTTTCATTTCCCTTTCTGTGAGTTCATTATTGGTGTATAAAAAGGCCATAGAATTCTGGGTGTTAATTTTGTATCCTGCTACATTGCCAAATTCATTGATTAGGTCTAGTAGCTTTTTGGTGGAGTCTTTGGGCTTTTCTATGTATAATATCATGTCGTCTGCAAATAAGGACAGTTTTACTTCTTCTTTCCCAATTTGGATGCCTTTCATTTTTTCTTCTTGTCTGATCACTATGGCTAGTACTTCTAGTACTGTGTCGAACAGGAGTAGTGAAAGTGGGCATCCTTGTGTTGTTCCTGTTCTTAGGGGAAATGGATTTAGTTTTTGCCCAGTGAGTATGATATTGGCTGTAGGTTTTTCATATAGGGTTTTTATTATGTTGAGGTATGATCCCTCTATTCCCACTTTGCTGAGAGTTTTTATCAAGAAAGGGTGTTGGATTTTGTCAAATGCTTTTTATGCATCGATTGATATTATTATGTGATTTTTGTCTTTCAGTTTGTTTATGTGATGTATAACATTTATTGATTTTCGGATGTTGAATCATCCTTGCCTTCCTGGCATAAATCCCACTTGGTCATGGTGTATGATCTTTCTAATGTATTGCGCAACCCGATTTGCTAGGATTTCATTGAGGATATTAGCATCTATGTTCATCAAGGGTATTGGCCTGTAGTTCTCTTTATTTGTGGTATCTTTGTCTAGTTTTGGGATTAGGGGAATGCTGGCTTCATAGAAAGGTCCTGGAAATGTGTGTTGCTCTTGAATTTTTTGGAATAGTCTGAGGAGGATAGGTTTTAGTTCTTTGAATGCTTGGTAGAACTTCCCTGTAAAGCCACCCGGACCAGGGCTTTTGTTTGCTGGAAGATTTTTTGATCGCTGTTTCAATTTCTTCGGTAGTTATCGACCTATTCAGGTTTTTTGACTCTTCTTGGTTGAGTTTTGGGAGCTTGTATTTTTCTAAGAATATGTCCATTTCATCTACGTTGTCCATAGAATTTTGTTGGAATAGAGTTGTTCATAGTATTTTTTCATAATTGTTTGTATTTCTGTGGGATTGGTTGTTATTTCACCTCTTTCCTTTCTGATTTTGTTTATTTGGGTCCTCTCTCTGCTTCTTGGTGAGCCTGGCTAGAGGTTCATCAATCTTGTTTATCCTTTCAAATAACCAGCTCCTGGTTTGTTGATCTTTTGTATTGTTTTTTTTAGTCTCTATGTCGTTTATCTCCACTCTGATCTTTATTATTTCCTTCCTACTCCTTACACTGGGCTTTTCTTGTTGCTCTTTCTAACTCTTTGAGTTGTAGGGTTAGATAATTTATTACCATTGTTTCTTGTTTTTTGAGGCAGGCCTGTAGAGCTATGAACTTCCCTCTCAAGACTGCTTTCACTGTGTCCCATAGATTTTGGATTGTTGTGTTTTCATTGTCGTTTGTTGCCATGATGCTTTTTATTTCTTCTTTGATCTCTCTGGTAACCCAGTCATAGTTTAATAGCATGCTATTTAGCCTCCAGGTGTTTGGGTTTTTTTTATTGTTTTTATTGTAGTTGATTTCTAATTTTATGCCATTGTGATTTGAGATGATGTTTGATATGATTTCTATCTTCTTGAATTTGAAGAGACTTTCCAGTGACCCAATATATGGTCTATCTTTCAAATGACCCATGTGAACTTGAGAAGAATGTATATTCTGTGGCTTTGGGGTGAAATGTTCTGAAGATGTCAATTAATTCCATCTGACCTAGTGCATCATTTAGGACTGATGTTTCTTTGCTGATTTTTTTTGTTTAGAGGATTTGTCCAATGGTGATAGTGGGGTATTAAAGTCCCCTACTATGACTGTATTGCTATCACTCTCTTCCTTGATATCCTCCAGAAGTTTTTTTTATGTATTTTGGTTATCCTGTATTGGGTGCGTATATGTTTACCAGAGTTATATTTTCTTGTTATATTGCTCCCTTTAGTATTATGAAGTGGCCTTCCTTATCCCTTGTTATGTCCTTCCCTTGAGATCTAATTTGTCATATATAAGTATTGCTACCCCAGCTTTTTTTTCACTTCCATTTGCCTGAAAAATCTTTTCCCATCCCTGCACCATCAGTCTGTGTGAGTCCTTTTTTCTGAGGTGGGTTTCCTGTAGACAGCAGATATATGGGTCATGTTTTCTTATCCACTCAGCTACCCTATGTCTTTTGATTGGGGCATTTAATCCATTAACATTTAAAGTTATTATTGATAGGTATTTGTTTGTTGCCATTTTCATTCTTTACGCCTGTGTTCCTTCTTCATTTCCTATTTCTTCTTTTTACAGCAGACCCTTTAGCATTTTCTTGCATTGCTGGTTTGGTGGTAATAAACTCCCATAGTCCTTTTTTGTCTGTGAAGCTCCTGATTTCACCCTCAATTTTGATTGATAGCCTTGCTGGGTATAGTATTCTCGGATTCCGACCCTTCCTTTGCATGACTTTGTATATTTCATTCCATTCCCTTCTTGCCTGATGTGTTTCTGTTGAGAAATCAGTCACTAGTCTGATGGGGGATTCTTTGTAGATAACTTTCTGTCTCTGGCCACTTTTAAGATTCTTACTTTGTCGTTGGTGTTTGCCAATTTAATTATAATGTGCCTTGGTGTCGGTCTTTTGGGGTTCATTTTGTTTGGGACCTGTGAGCTTCTTGGATTTGTGTATTTGGGACCTGTGAGCTTCTTGGATTTGTGTGTTTTCTTTCCTATATCAGGGAAGTTTTCTGTCATTATTTCTAAAAACATGTTTCTCTTCCTTGCTCAGTTTCCTCTCCTTCTGGCACCCCTATTATGTGGATGTTGTTTCATTTCATGTTGTCCCAAAATTTCCTTAGGCTCTCCTCCTGCTTTTTAAGTTTTCTTTTTTCCTAGATGTTGATGTGCTTGGGTATTTTTTCCTACCTTGTCTTCTAGGTCATTGATGGCAGTCCTCTGCTTCTTCTAGTGTACTGTTGATGCTTTCTATTGAGTTCTTTATAGCAGCGATGTCATTTTTCATTTCTTCTTGGTTCTTCTTCATTTCCTCTTGGTTCTTACACATATTGTTGAATTTGTCTTCCATTCTTTTCAGCCACCTTATGACCATTTCTCTGCATTCTTTCTCTGACATATTGCTTGCCTCCTTTTTGTTTACTTCCTTTTCTGGTGATGCCTCCTTTTCTTTCGTTTGTGGGCTATTTCTTTGTCTCCCCATGATCTCTCTTCTCCAGGTGTCTGGTTATGTAGCTCTTTCTCTCCGTCCAGCTCTGCACACAATTCTCCAAACATCTCTTCTGCACATCCTTTTTCCCCTGGCACTAAGCAGACAGCGCACTGGTAAAATCCGAGGCTGCCTTTTTGCGCCCAATCCAGCTATGGGATAATTTTTAGAGCTCCCTTCTGCCAGCAGCCCTGTGGATCCCCTTCCACACTTACAGATCACCTGGCCCCAAAGGCCGCGGGCTTTGTGGGGCACAGACTTCCCCGACATGCATTCCTCTCTCCAACCTGGATTGCAGTCCTCACCTTTCCCTATGGGGAGAAAATACAACAAAACAAACAGCTAAACCAAAAAGCACAAATAAAAAACAATCAGAAAAAAAGGGAGCAGAATCTGTAGGGGCAGAGCTCAAATACAGAAAATAAAGTTAAGGAATTGGATGAATAGGGGAAGGACCATGGTGTAGTATAGAGAATGGAGAACAAGAATGAGTGGATAAGAAGAAAAAAAGTTTTAATTATTTATTTTTTTAAAAGGAGAATAGAGAAGAGAGCAGGTAGGCCTGAATTAAGGAAGTGAAACTAATTAAAAAATTAGGAGAAGAAAAGAGAGGAGAGGGAGAAAAAATGAATAGCAAAAAAAAAAAGAGAAGGGGAAATGGAGTAGGAGTAGGGAAGAGGAAATTAGATATATGAATAAGCCAAGAGAGACTACAGTAATAATAACACATCAATAAAGCAGATAAAGAAGACCAATTTTTAAAAAGAGATCAAAAGAATGAGAGAGAAAAACTAAAGCAGGAAAGAAGAAGAAAAACAGGATACAAAAGGGAGAATCAGGAAGAAAAAGGTGAAAAAAAGAAAAATAAATTAAATAACAATTAAAAATAAAATAACTAATACTAAAATTTTTTTAATTTAAAAGAAAAAATAATAAGTGTTATTTGCTTCAGCCATATTTTAATACCCCAAAGGGGGCTAGTTTAGGACCCCACTCTTCTGTTCTAGCTGCCAATTCTGGGCTTCCTGTTAGGTAGTTATGTGCTGACCACTGTCAGGCACTGTCTTTGTGTTGAAGCTCCTAACAATCCACTGCTCTTATGTTTGTGTCTGTCTCCACAGCCTTGGCTGCAAGAAGGTGGGACCAATCAGCCCACTTTGCCAGTCTGCCAGCTCTCAGTCTTAATCACTTGCTTTTGTTGATTTTTAGAGATAGAGGGGAATGGAGAGGGAGAGAGAGATAGAAACATTGATGAGAGAGGAACATCATTGATCAGCTACCTCCCACACACATCCTCACTGGGAATTGAGCCCACAACCTGGGCACATGCCCTGACTGGGAATCAAACTGGAGACTTCTTGGTTCCTGGGTCCATGCTCAACAGCTGAGCCACACCAGTTGGGCCAATCTTTCATTTTTCAAATACTCACAACATCATTTTTACAAAAGACAGACCAGCCTGACCCCAATTAAGTAAAGAAGCACATATTGCAGAATAAGCAAGTTTGCCTCAAACAAGATCTTTAATGACTTCTACCGACCACCCTCCATGTCGCCATTGTGCTGCTGAGTAGCGAGAAGTCAGTATTTGAGACTCCTCAGGTCGTCAGTGTACAATCAATAGCATTTATTAAACAGGAAGCTATCACCCTTCATGTCTGTATGGGCAGTGGTGGTGAGGAGACAACAGGCAATGGCTCCTTGCTATCAGGGAGGGTGTCCACTCTCCCATCCCCCTTCAGTCCCTTGTATCCCTACTGTGCATGGGATGGCAGCAGTGCCAAGGACACCAGCCAGCTTCCTGATTAGTTGCCAGCAGAATCACCCCTGTCTGAAAAGAAGGCCACCTGCAATCCAGAGCGTCCACATTCTTCTGGGAACACATGGCCCCCTGCCCATCGCTTAACAAGGTCCTTCAAACAAAGCCACTTCAGCTGCACACTCTTACAAGCTGTCTGTTAAGATACACAGTGGGGGAAAAATGGTAGCCCTGCCACTTTCCAATTATACAGTTAAGGATTCAAACTGGAAATTAGGTTGATAACTTCCAGCACTTTTGTCTCACAAATCAATGGACTTGCTGTTTTCCATGCATTTGTTCAGTATCAGCACCAACTAATCATTGAAGATCTTTATTAATCTCCAAGAAACATGGTGCTGAAACAGTTCAATTGTTAGTTAATTTTCTTGACTCTTATGATGCATCCTGGAACAATTGAGTGCCATGTACACTGATGGGGCAAAAGCAATGGCAGTACCTCAACCAGATCAAAGAGTGGCACCAAACTGCATTAGTAGGAATTGTATTCACTATCACACACTCGTCATGAAAAGTGCCCGTTTCAGTTAAGAAGATTCTGAACAGCCCTGGGTGGGTGGCTCGGTTTGTTGGAGCATTGTCCATACACTGAACGGTGGTGGGATTGGTTCCCGGTCAGGGCACACACCTAGGTTTCAGGTGAAATCCCTGGTCAGGGCATGTGCAGGAGGCGGCCAATTGATGTTTCTCTCTCAGATCAATGTTTCTCTCTTTCTCTTTCTCTCTCTCTCTTCCCCTTCCTCCCTCTCTAAAATCAATAAACACATCCTCGGGTGAGGATGTTTTCTCAATCACAAAAAAAGAATATTCTGAATAAAGCAGTAGCCATCATTTGTTATTAAATCTTGACTCTTGAAAATTCATATATTTATAACATATAATGAAATTGCATGTTACAAACATTACACATTTGTATTTTAAAGTAAAATGGGGGGAAAGTAGATAAGATCACATTTTTGCAAAATTTCGCAAATAAGAAATTGATGACGTGGAATGTCACTGTACTAAATTAAATAAAGCGTAGCCCAGAAAAGAAAGAGTCAGAAAATAGGAAAGGGAAATGCATGCACATAGAGTCTGCTGGCAACTTGATCTTGGACTTCCAGCCTCCAAAACCATGGGAAGTAAGTCTCTGTTTAAGAAGTAATGTTGTTCTTCTGGTCAAGAGGACAGAGCAAGAAAGCACTCTGTTCACCTCTTCCTGTGATTCCAGCAAAATTACAAATAAATGACCAAACAGTAGTTCTTGGAAACCACCTGAAGACTAGCTGAAGAGAACTTCTATAACATGATCTAAAGCAGAAGCCACGTTGAGACTGGAAGGAGGGGCAAAGACGAACAACAGCTGGTTCCCCACACACCTGTGGCAGGTAAGAATTGGGAGGGATATCCCAGCAGTGAATGTCCCCACTGAGGAGCGAGGGGTTTCAGCCCCAAATCAAACTCCCAGCCGACAGCACCAGTGTCAGGAAAAAGAGTTCCCACGGTGTCTGGTTGTGAAAATCAGTAGGAACTCAGTCCTGGTGAGATGGAGGGCTGCTATAGGCCCAGGCATCATCCTAAAGAGCTTGAGCACAGACACACCTGCTCACCAAAACCCGTCCAAATTCCAGGAAAGGGTCAGGAGTTTGAAAGGCACCAGGCACATGTGGGAGGGACTGAATTGTCCGGCTTCAGGGCGAGGTTCGGTGGAGCAGCTTTCTGCTAGAATAAAGTGATGGCAGGACCCATTGTTCCTTTGTGAGCCCTCTCCCTCACCTCCCACATATACACAGCCTGCAGTTAAAGGCTGGTGCCAAATGTGAGCCTCCATTAACCTGCCCCACACCAGTGGTTCTCTTGCCCCACCCAATTCATAGGCCTGCCAGAATCTCTTTCAGAAGTTAACCCACACAAGCGACCAACCTGGGCCCACACTATGCAGTTTTCTAAAATCTATCACAGGTTCGTAAATCCCAAACAAGCAACAGCAGACCTCGGCAGGCCCTGTACCTTTTGCTAAGCAGCCCTAGTGGTAGCCAGCCTCAGTTCACAGCACAACCACTCCCGGGTGCCACTAAACCCAGCACAGGCAACAACCAACCACAGATCACGTTGTAGTCCAACCATGTGGCCCCAGGCCAAACACAAATAGGGGCTGACCTGAACCTGTACCAGAACCCCTCCCAAAAGGCTCTAGTATCAATATGCCTGGTGGCTGTCTTCAGACCACACCGAAGCACCACCCACGTAGCGCCAAAAAGGAAACACCAAAAGGTGAAAATGGCCGGCACCGGCCATGCTCAAATGAATCCCACTCAAATTCCACACAACTGCTGTCCACTGTAGTGATGACAAGTCTTCAAAAGCAGTAACCCTGAGTGTCAGTTCCACCAACACATGTGCCAACAGCAGTCGGGGCTCAACTACCACAGGAGAGCACACAAAATCCACTGGTGGGACCCACTTGGAGATTCGCTTAGGAAATCAGGGAGACTGTGCCACTAGGACTCACAGGACACCTACTACATAGGGCTGCTCTGCCCAGACCGGAACACATAGCAGATCTACCCAATATATAGAAAGAGACACAGGGTGGCAACCAAAATGAAGAGAAAAAGAAATATGTCCCAAATGAAAGAAAAGGACAAAACTCCAGAAAGAGAACTCAACAATGGGGACAAGCAATCTACCAGATGCAGATTTCAAACACCGCTCATAAGGATGATCAGCAAACATAGGGGAAGAACAGATGATCTCAGTGAGAACTTTAACAAAGAGATAGGAAATGTAAAAAAGGAGACAGAAGACATGAATGAGAACCAGTCAGAAATAAAGGGTACAATGACTGAAATGAAGAATACATAGGAATCAATCAACAACAGATTAGATGAAACCCGAGGACTGAATCAATGATATGGAAGTCAAAATAACAGAACACACACAAAGAGAAAAGAAAAAAGAACTCCCCCCGCCTCGCCGAAACCTGTTTGGCTCAGTGGATAGAGCTTTTGCCTGTGGACTGAAAGGTCCCAGGTTCGATTCTGGTCAAGGGCATGTACCTGGGTTGCTGGCGCATCCCCAGTAGGAGATGTGCAGGAGGCAGCTGATCGATGTTTCTGGCTCTCTATCTCTCTCCCTTCCTCTCTGTAAAAAATCAATAAAATATATTTAAAAAAAAAAAAAGAACTACCCCCTAAAATGTGGGTGGTTTCAGGGACCTCTGGGGCAACATCAAGAGTAACAACATTCACACCACAAGGGTAAAAGAAGGAGAAGAGAGTCAATGGATTACAAACCTACTTGCAGAAATAATGATGGAAAACTTCCCTAACCTGGTGAAAGAAATAGACATACAAGTCCAGGAAGTGCAGAGTCCCCCCCCAAAAAAATGAACCAAATGAGGCCCATGCCAAGACACATCATATAATTAGCATGTCAAATGTTAGACAGAGAATCTGAAAAGCGCACTAAAAGAAAAACAGATAGTAATGTAAACCAGAGCTCCCATAAGACCATTAGCTGATTTCTCAACAGAAACTTTGCAGGCCAAAAGGGATTGACACAAATATTCAAAGTGACAAATATCAAGGACCAACAATCAAGATTACCAAGCAAGGCTATCATTTAGAATCAAAGGAAAGATAGAGATCTTCCCAGATAAGAAAAAACTGAAAGAGTTCATCACCACCAAACCAATATTATGAGAAATGATAAAGGGACTTCTTTAATAAGATGAAGAAGAAAAAAGAGGTAAAATATAAATAATAAAATGGTAATAACTATATACCTATCAATAACCCTAACTCATAAATACAGAGAACAAACTGATGGCTGCCTGATGGGAGGGGGGTTGCATGGAGTGGATGAAAAAGCCGAATGGATTAAAAAGCACAAATTGACATTTATGAAACAGTCGTAGGGGTGTAAAGTACAGCTTAGGGAATACAGTCAATAATATTGTAATAACTATATATACTGTCAGATGGGTGCAGCACTTCCCAGAAGGATCACTTTGTGAGTTATAGAAATGTCTAACCACTATGTAACTCATCTGAAAGTAATATAATATTGAATATGAACTGTAATTGAGAAATTTTTAATTTAAGTTAGAAATGAAGAAAATAAATAAATATTTTTGTTTAAACCACTCTGTCGTATTCAGTGTAGCAGCCTGAGCAGATAAAGACATAGAGAATACATAGGATGGGACAGTATACATACTTTTGGGGTTGTAGGGGTAGTGACAAGAGAAGATGAGGAGATGCAACATTAAAAAGATGATACATTTTCTAGAGTTGATGAAGAATGTGTATTGTCAGTTAATGAAGCAAAAGAGGTCAGGAGGAGGATAGAGAATATTTTAACCTGAACCCAGCTACACTTCTTAAAACAGTAGAACTCAAAAGACACTCTCAAAATCAGTGAGCAAGTAAGATGATCACCTACAAAGTAAGGATTATTAAAATGATGGCATGATTTTCAAAGGCAATTACAAAAAGCATATTAGATGCTTTAGGTGATCATCTTACTTGCTCACTGATTTTAATCCTCAGGTGAGGATTAAAAAATAAAACTATAAATAAATAAATAAAACAATAAATAAATAAATAAAATATTCAAATGAAATATTTGAACACCCACATTCATTGCTACATTATTTTTTTGCAATAGCCAAGAGAAACCCCAATGTCCATCAGCAGATGAAAAGGTAAAGAAATGTGGTCTGTACAAACCAAGAGCTTTGAAAACAAGGAAAGTGAGTCACACGAGGATGAGCCTTTAGGACATTATGTTAAGTAAAATAACCAAGTCACAAAAGAACAAATACTGTTGTGATTCTATTCACGTTAAGTATTTAAAGTAGTCACAGTCAAAGGTAGAACATAGAAAGGTGGTTGTCAAGGTCTGGGGAAGAAGGTAGGAGAATTGGTGTCTAATCTGTATAGAGATCCAAGGTTGAAAAATGACAATTGTCTAGAAATCTGTGACAGAGCAATGCAAATGTAGTTGACACCACTGAAGTGTACATGTAAAAATGGTAAAGATGGTTTAAAAAAAAAAGAATCATAAGCATACATTTCCATAACATAGATTGTGAACAGATTTGTAGATATAACACCAAACACCAAAGCAACACAAGAAAATAAATAAATAAATTGGGCTTCATTAGAAATTAAGACTTTTTTCCTTCCAAAGACACTCTCAAGAAAGTAAAGGACAGCCCACAAAATGGGAGAATTTAGTGGAAACCATATCTCTGGGAAGACTTTTACCTAGAATATATAAAGAACTCTTACAGCTCAATAATAAAAGCCAAACCAACTAAACGTTGGCAAACGATGAGGGCACATTGTTCCATAGAAGATGTACACGTGGCCAGAAGCAGAGGAAAGATGCTCAACATCAGGGAAACGCAATCTCCATGCGCACTGAGATGCCGCTCCGAGTCACGAGGGTGGTGACAGGTCGGTCCTATGTCACTGGGATTTCCCCAGGATGCCAGGGCTTCCTCCAGGGGATTGATTCCCCGCGGAGAAGGAGGAAGTCTCTGCAGCCAAACCTGCCTGGTGCCTCCCAGGCTGTCCCAGTTCCTGGTGTGGGACCTGCACTCAGTACCCTGACCTTCCCAGGTGCACTTTCCTCACAGAAAAACGGGAAAAGAACTCACTCCCAGGCTCTCTAAGGGAGGAGGTAATATTACAATATCACTCCCCCTTCCACCCATTCTCAGCCCCACCAGAACCTACAAGGAAGAGAAGCAGCAGAGAGCGCTGAGCACACAGGGAGCACCTTCTCCATATGAGCATCGTGATTTCCCCTGAGGAGTGATGGGAGGGCATTGCCTTTTCCACAGATTCTACTTCAGTCACTAGGAGAGCAATCCTGCTTCCTGCCTTATGCGCTGCCCTCCAGGGTGTCATGTCAAGTTTATTTTCCATTCATTTATTACAAACCCAGTTCATTTTATTTATGTCTGCAGAACTGCCTGTAATAAGTTTGTAATAAAAAAGGTTGGCTGCAGGGAAATATGAAACACTTCTTCCCTTTTCTCCCCATTGCACCTACCGTAGTATTTTCCAAACGCTAATGTGCAAATCTCTCCAGGATTCCACGTACCCCGTGGACTTGGCCTTGCCCACGATTCAAGCAGCAATAGGCCTCCAGTCGGCCCCACTGTGCAGGTTCCAGGGAGATTTCGGGGTTCCCAGGGCTCTGAGGTGGGGGCAGCCCAGGCTCTGCCTCCCCCTGGGAACTGTTCATCCAAACAATGACTCAAAGGCAGAAACAGCAGGCGAGTGAGGACAGGCGCAGAGACACCTGGGGCCAGGTGAGAACCTAATGACAGTGACAGGGCACACAGGGGTGGAGCAAGTGTGTTTCCTTCAAACACAACTCAGTGCTCCTGACACCTTGGAGGAGGGGGAGTGGTTAACCTGTTTCACCACCAAGACCCTGAAAGCAGAGAATTTGCAGAACTAATTCGCACCAGCGACTGAGGGTCCAGGCTCTGGCCGTCACCCACACATTTGCATCCAGGGCCTGCCACCCAGGCAGGGACACATCGGGGCTCATGGGGAGGATGCTCACCCGGGAGGGGAGGCGGCTTCTGGACCAGTCCCAAGACACACAGAGTCTGGCACAACCTCCAAGCCCGTTTCTCTGTTTGAGACCCAGCTGGACAGGGAGGGGGCAGCGGCCGGGGAAAGATGGGCCCAGGTGAGAAGTCTCCTCCACAAAGTGCCCAGGAGGCTGGGAGAGTGGGTGCTGCCCGCCACACGGGACAAGGGAAGGCAGCAGAGGACCTGAGGACTGACCTGCGTTTTTGTGGGAGGGGGTTAGGGCCCTGACATGAGTCCATTCTCGCCCGAGCTCTTTGTGGGGGCAGCAGAGGGCCAGGCCTCCTTTCACTGCACAGCTTCAGCCCCATCCCATCGCTGCTGCCGGACCACCGCCCGGGGCCACAGCTTTGCAGGCTGGGTGGGCTGGGGCCTTGCTTGGGAGCCTCAGCCGTCCCACCCAACCTGAGCCCAGGGAAGGAATCAGACTTGAACTTGGGGAAGAGGCAATGGCCAGGAGGCAGGGGTGAGGGCCAGGGCGTGGCCACATGGGAGCAGAGCTGGGACAGGCAGTTCTGCAGACAGGGGTCTCCTCCTGGCTCAGCTCCGTCCCTCACTGCTGGCACATCTCACTCTTACATCCGTGCCTGGGTCCCTGCTTTGTCTGTGTGGTCGGTAGCAGTGCCCACAGCCGGTAATGGGGCCCTTCCCTCAGCCTGGATCTCAGCTGCCACCAGCCCTGGGGCCACAGGCACCTGGGCCCCTGCCGCCCCTGCTGGTCAAGCTTGTGAAAGGGCCCCACAGGTTGTGATTAGTTTCTGTTTCCCACGCGGATGTAAATCTGCATCAGCATCTATCACACAAGAGTCCAGCCCTGGTTGGGAGGGAAGGGACAGCAGTCGTGGGCGTCCTTGAATCCCCGTTGACCCTGAGCCCCGTCCCCCAGCCACAGCACAGGGGTCCTCCTCCCCCAGCTGGACAGGATCGTCCCACACAGAAATCCCCCAAGGGACTTGGTATCCTCCCCACCCTCTGCCATTCCCCGTGTACCCACCTTTAACAGGCTTGTCGCATTTACTCTCCTGTCACCCCCTTGTTCCAGACTCGCCCCCACCCCCCTCCACTTTCAGTCACCCGCTGAGACAGAGGATGCTCCTCCTGCAGGAGGCCCATGGGGGACAGGTGCCCCTGAGGCCCAGCCTTTCCCTCTCGGGTCAGGCCACAGTCTGGCCTTGGGAGCAGAAGTGGTGGGAGGGGTCCCTGGGGATTGGAGAGCTGTGTGCTCCCAGGAGCAGGAAGAGGTCCCTGTCAATCAGGAGGAGGGACTGAGGGTCCCCTGTGGATGCAGAGCGCCCAGGACCTCCCGCATCCTCCCTTCCTCTCAGGTCCCCTCTCCAAGGAGCAGCGCAGACCCGAGTACAGACACAGCAGCCCCCAGAGCATTTTCAAACAAAATTATCTTTATTCATAACAGACCCACAATGTCCCAAAGGTGCTACTCCTACCCCCACCCCCACCCTCATGGTCCTGTCCTCCCTCCTACCCCTACCCCAGACCCACCCCCACCCTAAGGGTCCTGCCCTCCTTCCTACCCCCACCCCAGGCCCCCACCACCCTAATGGTCCTGCCCTCCCTCCCCAGGCCCAGCCCTACCCTAATGGTCCTCCCCTCCCTCCTACCCCCACCCCATACCCACCCCTGCCCTAAGGGTCCCGCCCTCCCTCCTGCCTCCCACCCTCCCATGTCAGTGGAGCAGCAGGATCAGCCCTGCGATTAGAAGGAGCCCTTGGCTCCTCTCAGGGACAGCCAGGCCCCATGCAGTCCGGGCCCCTCAGGGCGCTGGCAGTGGGGGGCACACCCCTCTGCTCCATCCTGGCTGCAGTGCCGCTTCCTCCCACTCCCTGGGTCAGAGGGGTCACACTTCCTCTTGCGAGGCTGTGAGGAGGGCACCAGCCCCAGAGCCAGTGCTGGCCGCCCACAGACCCCGAGGTCGGCCCCTGGGCGGGGGGTCTTCTCAGCATGGACGGGGCCTCCCCCCAGAGCCCGCTTCTGAGACTTGGACGCTGCAGGTGCAGCTCGGCTGAGGCCTTGTCTCTGAAGGGACTGGGACAGGGCCACACCCCGGGGCCCCCGACCTCCAGGGCAGGCCAGGCCCGAGGCGGAGACAGGACTCAGAGACAGAGCGCAGGGCAGCAGGCGGCCGGGAGAGGCCCAGAGGAAGGCCAGGCTGCAGAGATCCTCGTCCTCCTCACCGGGCCTGTCCGCTGGCCCGCGAGTCTCCCTGACAGGAGAGGCCTCTCTGGGGACGCAGGCCTCCCTGGGGCCCAGTGCACAGTCAGCAGGCCCGTGGTCCTGGGGAGCAGAGAGGGGGCATCGAGCCCGCAGTGGTGGATGCTCCTGACGCCCCACAGAGGCAGCAAACGCCTGGGGCCTGGGCCGGTGGGCGCCTGCTGGGCCTTGCCTTTGCTGGTCCTTGAAGTCAGTCTCTGGTGGGCAGGCTTTGTCACTGACCCCCAGCTGGGGGCCACGGTCACGCCTCTGGGCATCTTGGCGGGTCGCAGACTCAGAAGGACTTGAGTCCCACAGGGGAGCACCGTGACTCGGGGGTGCCTGCACGCCCCCCTCCTTGGAGGCCAGGACTCGCTTCTCTACCAGCTGGGAGGAAGAAGGGACAGTGACTGGTGCTGCTCACGTGTGAGGAGGAGGAGCGTGGGTGACGGGACAATGGCACAGGGGGGTGGGGGGGGGAGGTGACACCGTGACTGGAATCCACCACAGTCATGTGTCTCTCCTCTGTCCCCTGTGCCATATTCCCAGCTTTGTGGCCCCTCCCCTTCTGGGCTCCCACCCCCTCCTCTCTGTAGCCCTCTCCTTTCTGTTGTCCTGCCCTACTCCCACCCAGTACTGGCCCCTCGGCATGCGGTGCCTGTCAGGCAGGGGTGGTGTGGACACAGGCATGTGTGTCCTGGTTCTGGGCTGCTCCCTGCCCTGGTTTACCTGGGTGTGCCCTTCCTGGCTCCCTGAAGGCCTCCCACCCCCGATCAACCTCCCTTCCTCCCTGACTCACTAGGGCCTTTCCCTCCTCTAACTCCCCTGGGGTTCCTGGGTGCTATGGCTCACTTGGGGACCCCCTTCCATCTCCCTAATGTCCACCCTCCCCTGGCTCACCTGGGCAGCAGTGAGCCCTTCTTCCTGCTCCAACTCCTCAGCTAGGGCCAAGGGATCCTGCTGTGTGTCTGGCGAAATTATTTGTTCCATGAATTGGAGGTCAATGACCTCCTCCACCTGGGACAGAAGGAGGCGGCTGTGAGCCCCTTGGCAGGGAGCAAACTGGGAGTCAGCGGGGCCTGGAGCACAAGTGAGAAAGCCAAGACCCACCCGGCCTCCTGCACAGGCGGGTGTTTTACTCCATCATGGTCATCAGGTGCACACACGCTCACACACACGCACATACATGCACATACACACACGGGCACACCCACATGAACACAGCACACACCACACACACACAAAGCGCACACATGCACACAGACACACACACTCTCACGTGCCCAGCTCAGGAACAAAGAGCAGAGCCCAATCCCATCAGCCTGGGAGAACCCGGGTCGGGTGCTGCAGTGCCACCCTCTGGGATCTTATAGACCCGGAGCTGCCAGCCAGCCCACCTGGGTGACAAAGTCTTCCTGGGAGCACAGCTGGTCCAGGTAGCTCAGGAGATCTTCATCCTGCAGCCACTCCATTTCTTCATCTTGCCATCCTCCACCTGGCGCCCCCATGGGCAGCTCATCCATGATGTCCATGTCCTCTTGCTCGGCCTCAGGGGGCATCCCATTGTGGGACTCGGTCTCCCGGGGCAGCAGGGCTATGTGGGCGCACTGGGCACTGGGTACAGCCTTCCTGGTAGTGCGAGCTGGGCAGAGAGGGAAGAGGAGGGAGCGTGAGGGGATAAAGCTCCCACCTCCGGGGCATGCGATGCTGAGGGCAGTGTTCGGGGCATTAATATGGGTGCGGCTGGGTCCGGCCACCTGAAGCCTGTGGCTATGTGAGGGGAGAGGCCAGAGGGGAGCACCCAAGAGAGTCATGTGTGAGGACGTGTGGAGCCACCGAATCTCCAAGGGGCCCCGCAGCCAGCCCGCTTCTCAGCCGACTTCATGTGGGGCCTTTGACAGGGAACGGGGAGAGGGCATGAGAAAGTGGACCAGGTCCAGACCCCATTCAGACAAAGGGCCGCTGAGGCCCAACTCTCAGGGCTGTTTCCCTTGAAAGACCAAAGCCCCCCTGAAGGCGAAGGGCCCCTGTGGGTGGGACAGTGGCCTGCCCTAGGCCCTGTTGCCTTTGGCCATGGGTTCCATGGGAACGTGCTGGCCTACCTGGCTGCCCGCCCACCGCTGGGGCTGGGGGCCCCCGAGGATCAGGTCTCGGTGGGGCAGGAAGGGGCTGGGTCTGCACCCCCTTCTTCAACTGCAACTTCTGAAACTGCATCTGCTCCTCCGCCTCAAACTTCATGAACCTGGGGGTGATGGGGGCACAGCTGTGCTGAGAAGGAGGCCCCGGGAGCCCAGAAAGGCAGCAGCAGGTGGGGGGATGGGAGAGCCAGGGCCTTGGGGCTGTCTGGGCCAGGACACTGGGGAGGCAGGAGGCTGGCTGAGCACACTCCTGTACAGCCCCTCTGGCTGGAGTCTGCCCACGGGGCGGGCACCTCCCCCACCCTGTCCTGAGCCTTCATGTCCAGCCCAGGACGGGTCAGGGTCAGAGGAGGGGGAGCTCCCTGGGAGGTGGGACAGAAGCACCTGTGCTCTGAAGCTGAGGGAGAGGCTTCCCCAGGAGAGAAGGGCCTCTGGGCAGCGGGGACCCCGTGCTGAGTGACACCCTCCCACCACCCTCCTCTCTGATGAGACCTCACAGCTGGACCCTGCCCGGCAGTCAGGCTCCCCACCCCCAGCTGTGGGGACCAAGGACTCACTTTTCTGCCATCTCGAAATAGACCCTCCGGTCAAAGTTGCTCTTGTTCTGCCATTCCTGCATGGCCTGCCCTATTCCCTCCTGCAGCGTCATGGTGGGCCTCAGGCGGGACAGGGACCGGAGCGCTGGCCTGTAATGCCTCAGGGTCAATCATGGCTGCAGCCTGGCCTCCACCTGCCTGCCCACCCCAGCTCAGTGGCGCCAGGTTCCCACCCCCACCCGGCAGGACTGAGCACCGGCAGGTGAGGGAAGAGGCGTCTGTGTGCAAAGACAAGCCTTCCAGCTGCTGTTGTCGTGGCCTCACATTCACACCAGCCCATGAACCAGGACTGGAGGCTGACCCTACACTCACACCCATCGCTGGGACCCCACCCTCAGACCTGCCCTCCAGCATCCTGGGATTAGCCAGCCTGCAAGTCCCTCCCAGCTCCTCTGATGTGAAAGCTCCAGGCGCGCCCCCTGCCCTGCCCAGTGCACTCACATGAGGAAGCAGCAAAGAGCTCCCGCATCAGGACTCTGGGGAAGGTGCCCCCGGGCCAGGGCCTTGAAGCACTGCCAACGACGGAAGTCCTCATACACACTCTTGGGGTTACAGGCGTCATATGGCGAGGCCTTGGACTGGGAGCCGGCCAGGCTACCCACCCTGGAAGCCGTGTGTGGCCGTGGTCCAGGATCCACTCGGGGGACGATGGGGGCCAGCTGGGCAGCTGGTGGTGGAGCTTGAGGAGGAAGGCCGGGACACCAGCCTCCATCGCCAGCCTGGGTGTCCCCAAAAGCCGAGGGGGGCATAATCGCCTCCACCTCAGTGGCTTCCAGGAAGAGGGGTGCAGGACACACAGCACCCCCACAGATGGCACCTGGAGCACTCCCGTTGAGGGGGGCCTGAGTCAGGACAATGGTCTGAGTCTGGGAGGGCTGTGGTCGTCCCCCTTCTGACCTGACCTGGTCCATGATGTTATAAGCCCCAGGCCCAACGGGGCCTTGACCAGCACCTCCTGCCACCAGAGGTGTCCTGGGCAAAGCGGGCAGCACCAGGGGGCGGCCAGGAGGGAATGACGGGGTCTTGAGGGGCGGCAGGTGCTGCTCCCAAGGTGGCCGGTGTGCGGGGCCAGTAGTGGGCGGGGGAAAGGGCTGTGCTGTGAAAGGAGTGATGGGGGCACCGGGCTTCAGGGTCACATCCGCTTCCAGCACTGCAGATGCTGTTGAGACAAAGGAAAGGGTGAAGGGAGGAGGTGAACCAGCAAACAGCACTGAGGCACTCTGTGCCCCCTGTAGCCACTGGGGAATCAGAGCAGTGAGTCTCCCAGGGGAGGGCCATTGGGATGGGCAAACTGCGGAGGTGGCAGATGTCCTCAGGTCATTGTCACGCTCCATTTGGGAATTGCTCCACTGGAGAGCTTGCTCCCCAGCGCCAAGGCTCCCTGACCACTGTCTGCGAGAAGAAACGGCCCCAGCCAGCGCTGACCCTGAGAGCCGCCCTAAGGATTCCCTGGCACCGACCCTGCCAGTCTCAGGGCATGGCCCTGGGCAGCAGTCAGCTCTGGGGGAAATGACCCCAGGCAGACCCACTCCTGTAGTGACCTTCTCCAAGGTAAGTTCTAGGCTCCCAAAGGGCCTCTGAGAACAGGCCGTGTCTGAAATATCAGGGCCCCATCTGCTCCTCAGTCTTCCCTTTTTTCAACAAAATCGCCCCTTTCTCTCCTGGGTTTGCACAACAACACAGAAACACTTGAGTAATGTCTCTCCACAAGAAGGCACAAGGACCCTGATCTGACCTTTGAACGCACTGACCAGCGTGCACATGTGTGTCAGAACCAACAGTGAACACTCAACACGGGCCAGGTCCTGCCACTCGGCCCCAGCGCTCAGACCAGTGATGGCAAACCTATGACAGGGGTGTCAGAGGTGACACGCGAACTCATTTTTTTCGTTGATTTTTCTTTGTTAAATGGCATTTAAATATATAAAATGAATATCAAAAATATCATTCTTTGTTTTACTATGGTTGCAAATATCAAAAAGTTTCTATATGTGACATGGCACCAGAGTTAAGTTAGGGTTTTCCAAAATGCTGACAGGCCGAGCTCAAAAGGTTCGCCATCACTGGCTCAGACTAATGGTCCCTCAGGAGCTTGTCATTTCACAGCCAGCAATGGCTGCAGAGGGTTAGAGAAGAGTCAGGGAATGCGGCAAAGTGGGGCTGTCGGTAGGGTTTCCAGAAACTTCCATAGCTGCTGTCCTGTTAGATGGGTAATGGGACTGCAGACTGTGTGAGGTCCTTCCCCTTCCAGCTCCCAACAGTGGAAAGTGAAGGCCAAGAGGAAGCAGTTGTGAGCAGGTGACAGTGGGACACAGTTGTCTGAACAAATCCCCGCTCAGAGGAACTCGAGCAGACCTAGTCCAGGAGAGCAGGCTGCACACTGCGTGCCCTAATTCCTCAGGACAGGCAGCCTTGGACATTTACTACTGACACAGGCCATGGTCTTCCTGTCCCTGTGCACTCCCCTTCCCCTTTAAAAAAGAATCCGCCTTCACAGATGTTCCACGGAATACCACGCAGGCTCCACATCTGTTTTCTGTCCCTGAAGCAGGGACATGGACTATGAGCAAACCCTTCATCTCAAAGGTAGAGGGCAGGGCAGAGGGTGCGCCATGAGATAACAGGACAAGAGGAAGTTGGTCTGAAGACCTGGGTGGCCACAGGGGGAACGATTCGGGACAGCTCAGGGAACCGGCCCCTCTCTTGGTGGAAGTTACCCGGCCGCCCTGCCCCTGTGGAATCCAAGCCAACAAGCAGCTCCCTGGGCTGAGGAGGAGTGAGCTCTGGGCCAGAAGCAGGGGAGAAGCTCTGGGCTGCAGCAGTTGGAGGACCTTCCAGCCCAGCCCTCAGTGGGGACATTTCATTGTGGACTTGGCCACAGGCAGCCCCACTGGACAGCTTTCTGGCTAAGACCCTCCCATGGCCCCCATTAGCTCTAGTGAACTCAGGTCAAGTCCCTTAGAAAGATACTGCGGGGCAAGCTCCAGGTGCCCCAAGAACAGCACACAGGACTAGGCTTTCCTGTGACCACCCTGTGCTACCCCCACGACATCGCCCACTACTCCCCACACACACGTGGGAGTGGCTTGTCTCCCCTCTGGGAAGAACCCACGTGCCTGCTGCCGTCCTTTCTCCACACCCAGGCATTTCCCTGAGCCACCCTGACCCACCTCTAGGAGCCCTCCTGCCAGTGCCCTCACAGGTTCCCATGGGCTCCCAGCCTCCCAGGTGACAGGTGCTTTGAGGTCCAGTGCTCTCTCCCTCCCCTACTTCAGTCAAACCGTGTTTCCCCAGTGTCACAGTTTAACCCCAAGTTTTGAGGGACATCTCAGTGTTTAAAACATCCCCCCTCCAATCTATAGTCTTACCTCCTACTGAAGCCATCCCCGCAGGCTCATTCACTGACCACCACTGCCTAGTAGCCTCCACAATGAGAAAAGTCAAGTCGAGAATCCAGAGACTGACCTGCTCCAACAGCTGCTCAGCATCCAGTGGAGGGAAGGTTTGGGTTTAAACTGTAGAATGTAGGGCTCCAGACATTCTGCAGCGGGGGAGGGGCCGAGGACCAATGGGCTGGGGTGGGGGTGGGGGGGCATTCCATGGAGGGCTCTGATAGGTAGGCGAGGACCAGCAGTTCCTTTCAAATTTAAAATCACAAATTTAAAGACACACTAGCAGTAATGACCTTCTCTAAGTTCTAGGCACCCAAAGTCCCCTGATGTGACCTTTATTTCAGTTCTTGATCCATCACCCTAGTTCTGGGTTCCTCAACCTGCTTCCTATCTGGTTTTGGTTGACTTCAACACAGACTACACTTTCTGAACAAAATTCAGAACAGGCAGCCTGAAGAAATAATGGGAATTTATGGCCACACGGAACCCAGTGTTTGAAATTAGGACTGACCCAGCAGAGGCAGCATGCTCGGTGGCTGTGTGCACATCATTCCTTAGGAAGCAGTCCTGTGGCCCCAAGTGCCGCCCAGTGCTGGGAGCCCTGCAGATGCAGCCGGCCTAGCCTTACAAACCATCCCCTTTGCTCCCGTCCATCAGGGCAAGGCCCTGTAGCCTACAGGGCTAGACCAGACACCACCACTTTTTGTTTCTCAGAGTATAACGTTGTTCAGTGTCTAACTTTTTACATTTTGTAAGATTTTAAAGTAATGCCTTTGCATAGTTCACAGTCAAATTTTGCAAAATGGAAAATGCAGTGATGTGTCTTTCTCCTGCCTCTTTCCCCTCTTGCAAATGACCAGAAAGAAAATCAGATGATTTCAGTTTATTTTGAAATATGACAAACTCTAGTAAGTTGATTCTGCTAATATATGTTTTATTGCCAACTGAAATTCTGCAATATAATGCAAAAAATGAGGGCGGGCAGGGTGACATTGTTCCCATGCTACCTGCCATGTCAACGGAAACTGGCCCAGACAGTCATGTTTTGATCAATGTTTGCACAACAACCTTGCAACGGAAACATCTGTGAAGCAACATTTATTGAAAACCTCCACGTACTGAATAAATACAGAGGAACGGGGTCAGGGGCAAGTGTCTCTTAGAGTGTGTCCAGGTCTAAAGTTCTTGGCCAGAATTGTGCAATGCACGCCCGGACTTCTGGGAGGACGGACCTACTTTCTAGAAACCACGGACCTGCAGTCCAAGGGCATGAAGGCACTGGCCCCTCCGAGGACAGTGCTTCAGGCCGGCCTCTCCCAAACTCCGTCCCGAGGGGCAGCCAAGTGCATGGACTGCACGTTTGCAACTTTAAAGTCGCAAGTGCTCCCTGCAACGCGCTGGGAGGTTCCTGGGAGGAGGACCTGCAGGAGGCCTCACAGGGCCCCTCCCTCCACTCCTTCCTCTCCTGCAGGGACAGCCTGGGCCCTTCCCAGGGTGCCTCGCGCCAGGGCGCAGGAGCACGCCCACTGGGGGCGGGACTCTGTCCTGCACCTGCTCCCAGCATCCGTTGGGGCGGTTGGCGCCCACAGGCGCGCGCATGCGCTAACGGCAGGGCGGGTCCCCAACGGCCGCCCAGGCTGCACGCGGGGCCTGGCATGGCGGTCTCTGGAGTCCGTTAGGCAAACAGGGAGGTAAGGGGCGCGTGGCCTCCTCTCCCCTCAGGCGCCCCCTCTTCTCTGTGGTTCTCCCTGTGGGCTCTGTGCCCCGGGTCTGTGCTCAGCCCCCACACCCTCACATATTTCTGTGTGTTTTCACCGGGAATTGACAGCCACTGGCCTTTGGGGGTCAGTGATGGGGGCCTACACGGCCCAGTGATGCCTGTGAGTCCAACTCGGGGCGTCGGTCTGTGTCCCCCGCTTTCTGAACAGCGCGGCTCCCGGCAGTTCTTCCGCCTCTGACAGCGCCTCCGGTTCACGCCGTGTCTGCGGGCGGCTTTGGCCACGGGGCGGCCATGCCTGTGTGTGAACGTGCAGGCGGAGCGCTGTATTTGGAGGGTGTGGAGGTGTATATGCCGGTGAACAGTAGTGTGTGTGCAGTTTGGTGTGAGGTGTGTGGTTGTGTGTTCTCCAAGATGGAAGAGTGAGTTCTGTGGGAATTTGGGAGGGGGTATGTATGCGCAGGTGTGTACGTGGCATGAAGTGTGTTTGGGACATACGTATGGGACAAAGGTGTGCATGTTTGCAGGGCACGGGCTATTCGTGGGTCTGTTCGGGGCTTGTGGAGAGTGTGTGTGTGGAGTGTACTGTGTTCCAGGGCCGTGGCCGGGGAAGGATGTTTGCTGGAGCTCCGTGTTTGTATTTTTCAGTCGGGCCCTAAGGCTCACATGTTTTGGGTACCGAGGGGGTGAGTATTTGAGGGAGAGATGGTTTCTGTGCTTATACAGGGGATGGAGGATGGTATCTATGTATGGGAGGTGTGTGATACGGTTATTTGTTAGTGTTTGTGGATGTGAGAGCTGACTCATTAGCTAGGGGTAACTTGGAATTTGGAAGTTGTTTTATATGTGGTTTCCTGGGGATATATCTACGTGTCTTGCCCAGGTATACTGGTCTGTGTTTATGTCTATGACCAGGTGCATGAATTATCAGTTTGTTCATACGGTGTATGGGGTTCTTAGATGTACATAAAGTGTATTTCTTTGGAGAATACTAAAGTGTTTCTACATGTATTTGGTAGTAGTTAGCAAGCAGTGGTCTGTATATTCAGAGTGATGCCAGAGAAAACAATGTGTATAGTGTGCTTTTGTTACATACTGAAGAGGCGAGGTGACGAGGTTGTATTCTGGAGAGGTGGCATAATGTATAGTGTTTGAGGGGTCTGTATATTCAGGGCTTGAGAATATTTGCAAGCGTGTGTGTTTCCATAGGTGTGTGGGAATAGTGTATGCATATTAGTGAGAGTTAAGGGATTGTCAGTGCGTTTGTGTTTTGCATGTATCCATCTGAGTGTGTGGGGTGTATATTCGTGAGTGGTTTGTGGGTGTGTGTATTTGGGATTTGTGAGTGTATCAGGAAGCTTAGGGTCCTCTTTGCATCTGTTCCAGAATGTAATGCTTGCAGAATTTGGTGGTATTGCTTGTATGTGTCCTCTCTGTGTGTGAGGTGGGCTTATATGTATTTGATAAGTAGAGGTTGTTTGTCACTCTATGTATTTGAGTTCTTGGAGCTTATGGATGGGCTGTGTGTTCTAGGGAATGTGAGAGTTCACTTTGTGTTTGGAAACAAAGAGACTGTGTAGGTTGTGTGTGTGTGCGTGTGTGTGTGTGTTTGTGTGTGTGTGTGTTCAGGAATTGTGGAGCGTGTGCATTTTATGGCTGTGGAGTTGCATATGGATCTTTTTTTGGGTGCCACATGAGACAGTTGTCTACTTGTATTTTTAGAGGGTCTGAAGTATTCAGTATTCAGTGTGTATATCTGGGTGGTATGTTGGTTGCCCATGTTTGTATACAGGCCCATGTTGTGTGTGTGTATATATAATTGAAGGTGTAGAATGTGAATATTCCGGATGATTAGGGGTTTGTTTGTAACAACTTAGGTAGTAAGAAGTGGTCTATCTGTATATTCCAAGAGAGTGAGGGTAGAAATGTACATGTGTGTTCATATATGTAAATTCATTTTTGTTTATATATCTGGGTGGGAGTGGAGGTTCCTACGCAGGGTGTAAGTGCATTGTATGCACATAATCATTTGACAGGGGATGGGGTGTGCTGGAACTGGCTCATACTAGCTTGGGATAGTTGATGGTGCCTGTCTCTCTGGGGCTCTGTGTTCATCTAGTGGGTAGCTTGAAATTAGGCATGCTGGGAATATTTGTACCAGGTGCTCAGCACAATTGAAGTCTTTCCTGCAACCTCCTGAGAGTGATCAGCATTCACCAGCACCCCACTTGTGTGTGTGTGTCTCAGTGTATGTACGTGTGAAGCAGGGATATTCAGGCATCAGTGGGCATATGTATGGGAGGCTCTGTGTGAATTGGGAGCGAGGCATCTGGGGCTGCGGGCCTTGCATAGACCATGGTCATTCTGAATCATTGCATTGCTCTTAATCAGGTTGGTCCATTCTTTCGGCCAAAGAATGCCATAAATGTTGGTGATTTCTGGCCCCTCTTCCTACAGATGGATTGGGGGTGTCTGTCCTTTAGGCATGTGGACATTTCTTTATTCTTCAACATTTGTATGATCCTGGCATCTGGGGCCCTAGATGGGTGGGCCTGGTGGACAGATAGCTGTGCAGAACAGAACCTTCACAGGTGTACTTCTGGCCTGACAGGCTACAGTCAGAAGATGGGGGGGCATCCTGGAGGTCAGATGGCAAACTGTTCCCCCTGGCAAACGCCCTAAGAATCAGCTGGGCAGGTACTGGTATTACTGATTTGTACCTGCTGACTGCACGGAGCAGTTGGGGCCAGCACCAGCAGCAGCTGGGAGCGGGGCTGGGGCTGTCAGCAGGTACAAGTGGTGGCTACTGCCCTGATTGCCCCTCAGGAGCAGGGGAAGGTGGAGAAGCCCTGAGGGGCGATCGGGGCTGGCAGCTGCCACTCGCACCCGCTGATCGCTTGGAGCAATTGAGGCCGGCACCAGCAGCAGGTGCCTATATAATAAAAGCCTCAAGGTAAGGTGGGTGGGCAAGGACAGCCTTTACATGGGGTCCAGGTGGTGAGTTGTGTTGTGCATCAGGCTGGTCAGTGATGTCACTAGTTCTTAACCCACTTATCTCCATGGAAACCTCAATCCTTTTGGATAGGGAGGACTTCAGGGGTCAGTGATATGACAGAGATGGATGCGAAGAGGCTTTGTCCCTGAGGATGGCTGGGAGCTGACACCTGGAGAGACAGGGGAGTCCCACTCTGAGGACATATCTGTCTGTGACATTTCTGAACACTTGAGACAGGCTCTCCTTTGTTATCTGAAGGCTCAGGATGATTCTAGCACTGACCCTCTTTTCTCTATTCCATGTTGATCTGCAAACCACCAGAGGCATCTTGGGCTGCGGGCCTTGCATAGACCATGGTCATTCTGAATCATTGCATTGCTCTTAATCAGGTTGGTCCATTCTTTCGGCCAAAGAATCCCATAAATGTTGGTGATTTCTGGCCCCTCTTCCTACAGATGGATTGGGGGTGTCTGTCCTTCAGGCATGTGGACATTTCTTTATTCTTTAACATTTGTATGATCCTGGCATCTGGGGCAGAGCAATGCAATGATTCAGAATGACCATGGTCTATGATGAGTGTAGCCATCAGCTGACCCCACAGCTGTCTCCTGCCTCTCTTAATTCCTCCCAAGAATTTATTGGGTCTTCCTTCCTTATGGTGAGTCTCCTTCTGGTCTTTTCTCTCCCATGGTGAATCCTCCTGCCAACAGAATGTACCCCTCACTTGCTTGAATGCCCCAATAACTGCTTGTCTGAGTAGAAGCGTATTCCTAGTAGCTCTCACTGCCCTCTCCATAACCTAGCCCCTATAAAATGACAGTGTGTTGTACTGATCATGTTGTGGGTTGATGCCAGAATGGAGCCAGTCCTAGTTTTATATTTTAAAATGTTACATATTTAAATAAACATGCAGCAGAAACCGGTTTGGCTCAGTGGATAGAGCGTCGGCCTGCGGACTGAATGGTCCCAGGTTCGATTCCGGTCAAGGGCGTGTACCTTGGTTGCGGGCACATCCCCAGTAGGAGATGTGCAGGAGGCAGCTGATCGATGTTTCCCTCTCATCGATGTTTCTAACTCTCTATCTCTCTCCCTTCCTCTCTGTAAAAAATCAATAAAATATATTTTAAAAAAAATAAACATGCAGTATAATGTATACAAGGTAATGTTCTTGGGGTTGTTTGTCGAAAATTTTTTGGCTTTGGTTCTGAAATGGGAAGGCACGTCTCTTGAGTTTTATGGGTGAGGAACAGGAGTACCTTGGTATCTTGAATCAGCACTGAAAATCCCCCACCAGCTGCAATTAATGCAAAATGCTAGAGTGGCTGGGCTTTGACAGAGCTGGTTTTTCTGGGGCTGATATTTTTTTGGAGTGTAGTCATTTCCTTGTCTCTCCATGGACAGAAGGAATCTTCTGTTCTTTTTAAAAAAATAATTTAAGAAAATGCTTTATTACAGTTTCCATACAATTGTTATATTGGTTTCAGGTGTGCAACATGGTGCTAAAACATTTATATCACTTACAAATTGATTACCTCGATAAGTCTAGTACCCATTTGACACCATTCGTAGTTCTTACAGTATTATTGACTTTATATCCCTATGGCTGTTTTTGTAATTGGCAATTTATAGATATTAATCCCTTCCACTTTTCCCCCCATCCTTCCCACCTCCCTTCAAAATGTTCTCAGCACCTGTGTATATACTTCTGTTTTGTTTGTTGGTTAATTTTGTTCTTTAGATTCCTCATGTAAATGAAATCCCATGGTCCTTGTCCTTCTCCATCTGAGCTGTTTGACTTAGCATAATGCCCTCTAGTTCTATCTATGTTGTTGCAAATGGCAAGATTTCATTCTCTCTTTTGGTTGAGCAGAATTGTATTGTTTGCAGTACCACACTTTCTTTATCCACTCATTTATTGATGGATACTTCGGTTTCTTCCATGTCTTGGCTATCCTATATACTAAAAGCCTAATATGCTAAGTGTCCAGTCGGCCAGTCATTTGTTCCACAAATCAAAGTGTAATCCTATATAATAAAATGCTAATATGCAAATAGACCCAACAGTGGAACAACAGAACAACTGGTTGCTATGATATGTGCTGACCATCAGGTGGTGTGCATAGAACGTGGTGGGTGTTGGCCACGGCGGGATGGTGGGGCAGGTGAACAGGGGCACCAGTTGTTGTCATTGGGGTGAGCCTCTGGTGTTTACTAAAAATTCTTTGCTCCCCTGCGCCATGGTCCCGCCCGGTGCTTGCACCTGCTGCCAGCGCTGGCCCCGCTCACACCTGCTGATGGCACCTGGCATGGCACTGGTCGCTTGACGCCATTAGAGGTTGCAAGCCGTAGCTGCTGGCCCCGATTGCCCCTCAGGGCTTCTCCACCTCCCCGTGCTCCTGAGGGGCAATCAGGGCAGTAGCCACCACTTGCACCCGCTGCCGGTGCCGGCCCTGCTTGCACCTGCTGCTAGTGCTGGCCCCATTTGCTTCACTCTGTCAGTGGGTGCAAGTGGGGCTGGCACCATCAGTATGTGGGAGTGGCGGCAGCAGGATTGTAGCTGCAGGCAGACAATGGACCAAGGGCCTTGGGGGGAGGGGTTGGGTAGGGGCGTGGAGTATGGGCTGAGACCTGCCCCTATTCCTGCCGCAGCTTCTCGGCCCACGGTTCCTTTCAAGGTGCATGAATTCGTGCACTGGCCCCCTAGTGCTAATGATATGCTAAGGTCGCTCAACCACTCGCTATGACATGCACTGACCACCAGGGGGCAGACAGTACACCAGTCGCTATGATGTGCACTGACTGCCAGGGGGCAGATGATCCGACCAGTAGGTTAGCTTGCTGCTGGGGTCCGGGACTGAGCAAGGTGCACCAGAGACGCCCTGGAGCCCTCCCGCAACCCCTCCCTGGCTGGCCAACCTCCCGCATCCCTCCCCAGCACCAGTGGGATCCCTTGGCCTGGCCTACACCCTCTCGCAGTCTGGACCCCTTGGGGGATGTCGGTGAGCCGGTTTCAGCCTGATCCCACAGGCCAGGCTGAGGGACCCCATTGGTGCACGAATTCCCACACTGGGCCTCTAGTTGTAATTAATGCTGCAATGGACATAGAGATGCATATACCTTTTAGAATTAGTGTTTTATGTTTCTTTGAATAAATACTGAGAATTGGAATTGCTGGGTCCTCCTCGTTTCTTTTTATGGCCTTTGATTTAAAGTGTATTTTGTGTGATAGAAGTATTGTGATACCAGTTTTTAAAATTTCCATTTGCATGAAATATCATTTTTCATCCCTTTACTTTAGATCTGAAGGAGGTCTCTTGTAAGCAGCATATGTATGGGTCTTGCTGTGTTATCCATTTAGCCATCCTGTGTCTTTTGATTGGAGCATTTAACCCATTTACATTTAAAGTAATTATTGATAGGTTTGTAGTTATTGCCATTTTATTATTCATATGTTCACCTCCACCTCCACCTCTACCTCTACCTCTACCTCCACCCACACCCAAACCCACACCCACACTCACACCTTCTTTCTCTTGAGTCTTTTTAACATTTCTTGTAATACTGTTGGGTGGTTATTAACTCCTGCTTTTTCTTTTCTGAAAAGCTCATATCTCTCCTTCTATTCTAAGTGATAGCCCTGCTGAGTCGAGTAATTTTGATATACCAGTAGGCCCTTGCTTTTCATTACTTTGAATATTTGGTGCCAGTCCCTTCTACCTTGCAAAGTTTCTACTAAGGAATCAGATGATTATGGGAGCTCTGTTGCAGGTAAGTAGTAGTTCTTATCTTGCTGCATTTCAGATTCTCTCTTTGTCATCAACCTTTGCCATTTTACTTATGATGTATCTTGGTGTGGGCCTCTTGGGTTCATCTTCTTTGGGACTCTGCACTTCCTGGACTTGTGTGTCTGTTTCCTTCACCAGGTTAGAGAAATTTTTCATTCGTACCTCTGTAAATAGGTTTTAATCCCTTATACTTTCTTCTTCTTCTGGTACCACTGTGATCTGAATGTTGTTATGCTTGATGTTGTCCCAGAAGTCTCTTAAGATATCAGCATTTAAAAAAAATTATATCTTTATTGCTGTTCCAATTTTCAGCTACCTTGTCTTCCAAATTGCTGATTTGATCCTCTGCTTCATGTAATCTACTCTAGACTCACTCGAATATATTCTTCATTTCAGTTATTGTATTCTTCATTTGATTGATTCTTTTTTTTTCCCATCTCCATTTTTATGTTCCCCATCTCTTCTTTTGATTTTCTTTACTGTTCTAGTCAATGAAAGGGTAACTTTATTGAGGCCCCAGGGTTCTGGGATTCAGGCAGAAGACTTCCCTGCAGTCGAGGAGCTGGTGGAGGGGCCTTATTTAACCTTCTTAGGGCACAGGTTGTTTTGGTGGCTGCACTTATTTTTGTGGCAGTTGATAGCGTGAGGATACAACTGACTGTAACACATTTGGTAGATCATCTTGTTGCATTTGTACTTCTGGGCAAGCTGGTGGAAGGAGGGTTCGATGATGCCATCCCACAGATGAAGCATCAAGTACAAGGTGGTATTTTTCTAATAATGTAGTCAGAGTGTGACCATCCTCTAGCTATATGCCAGCAAAAATCATATGCTGCTGGTTAGGCGGGATGCCCTTCTTTTCTTGGATTTTAGCTTTGACTTTCTCAATGGCATCACTGAGCTCAACCTCAAGGGTGATGGCCTTGCCAGTCAGGGTCTTCACTGTAGGGCGCGGCTATAGGGTTAAGCCTCGGACTGACCTGTTGGCAAAGCCACAAACAAGTCCCAGCTTAGAGGGCACAGTCCTCTTAGCATAATTAGGCTTGACCTTATGACGCTCCCTAGATCCTTCCTAGGTAGCTAATGAGCTGTGGGAGGTGCAGCAAGTGCTGCCAAAACAAGTGAAACTCACAAGAACATTGTAACTATGGTGACCACTACCTTGTTTACCTCTGGCTATAAAATAAAGGCTCAGCTTGCCAGGCACAGGAAGATCTACCTAGAACAGGGGTGGGCAAACTTTTTTGACTCGAGGGCCACAATGGGTTCTTAAACTGGACCGGAGGGCTGGAACAAAAGCATGGATGGAGTGTTTGTGTGAACTAATATAAATTCAAAGTAAACATCATTACATAAAAGGGTATGGTCTTTTTTTTTTAGTTTTATTCATTTCAAACGGGCCGGATCCGGCCCGCGGGCCGTAGTTTGCCCACGGCTGACCATACTCAGCTTATTCTCTTTGTCATTTCTTCATCCTTTCACCACCAACACTCAGGCTTTTGAACCCTTGGCTGAACTGGTTCTGCACACTTCACAAAGATCTACATCTCTGCATCTGCTGGGGAGGCTTCTCTGCCACCTCATTGAAGAGAAAGATCCTATCTCTTTATTAATGTTCTGAGTTTATCTATGTTTTTCCTACGTTCTTTGAGCATCCTAATCAAAGTATTTTGAATTCTGCATATGGTAGATTGTTTGCCTCTGTTTTGTTGAATTCTTTTTCTGGATTTTTTCCCCCTGTATTTTTCATTTGGGTCATGTTTCTTTGTTTCCTCATTTTAGCTGCTTCTCTCTGTGTATTTCCTTGTATTTGGGTATTTGGTAGATATGTTCCATCTCCTGATCTTGGTCAAGTGGCCTTATGTTGTAGGTGTCCTGTTGGTCCCAGTGGTGCAGTCTTTCATGTCACCAGTGCCAGGTACTCCAGGGGTGTCTCTTGTGTGGATTGTGTGTGCCATTCTGTTGCAGGTGAGACTTGATTGCTATTGGTATGTTAAGGGGAGGTATTGGCTTTCAGGCTGATTAGCTGTGTGGAATGGCTGTGAGTACAGCAGACACACTGTTGTACAGGGGTTGATGCCATGGAGCAGGATTTGGATAAAGAAGAGGGGGTACAAATAATAGTAGTATTATGGAATATTACTCAGCCATGAGGAAGAATGAAATCTTACTATTTGTGACAACATGGATGGACCTAGATGGTATTATGCAAAATGAAATAAGTTAGAGAAAGTCAAATACCATGTGATTTTACTTATATGTGGAATCCAGAAAACTATATTAACAAACAAACTTATAGATACAGAGAACAAACTGATGCTTGCCAGGTGGGTGTGGGGCTAGGGAGCTGGATGAAAAGGGGAAGAGATTAAGAAGTACAAATTGACCCGGCTGGCATGGCTCAGTGGTTGAGCATAGACCTAGGAACCAAGAGGTCATGGTTCAATTCCTGGTCAGGGCACGTGCTTGGGCTTTGGGCTTCATCTCTAGTGCAGGAGGCAGCCGATCAATGATTCTTTCTCATCATTGATGTTTCTATCTCTTTCTCTCCTTCAACCTCTGAAACCAATAAAAATATATTTTTTAAAAAGTACAAATTGGCAGTTACAAAATAGTCACAGGGATATAAAGTACAGCATAAGGAATATAGTCAGTAATATTGTAAAAACTATGTACAATGTCAGGGTGTTACTAGACTTATGGGAGGATCACTGCATAAGCTATATGAATGTCTAACCACTATGCTCTACACTTGAAACTAACATAATATTGAATGTCAACTATAATTGAAATAAAAAGATAACCTCCAGAGAAATATCTGAGTTTATATTCTCCTGATAGGGTTATTGCTTGGAAAAGACAGGTAATCATGATTTATAAACCAATGTTTGATAGAGCATTCCTATAAATCCTTTAGACTGGAAATAAGAAGAGAGAAGAATAAAAGAAACCCTCCCCCACCCCCATAGCTGTTGTCATGCAGTAGAGGGAACCCCAACATCAGTGGTTGTTCCAAAATAATACACAGCACAGAAGTGTTTCAAATCACTGAAAATATCCTACTGTAAGGTCATGTGGCTCCACCTTGTTTGCTCTGGTTCAAGCTACTGCTGAACATGCTTCACCTTCTAACACCAACTGCACACAAAGTAATGGATTAAGTGTCCTTTAACCCCAAACATTTGGGACTAACTTATAGGACATAGCTGTGCCCTGGGTAGTATTGGGCTCAAGGGCCTACACACACTTACCTAAATGACTGATGAAACTTAATGGACATTACTGGTTTTCTTATTAATATCTGATGTAGGTACTATTGGGATAATCAATCATATCCTGAACTTTTATTTCAATACGGGATTAAAGACTTACATTTAAGACTGGAAATCAGAAAACTCCTAGAAGAAAACATAGGCAGTAAACTCTTTGATACTTGTTTTAGAAATATCTTTTTGGATATGTCTCCTCAAGCAAGGGCAACAAAAGCAAAAATAAACAAATGGGATTACACCAAATTAAAAAGCATTTGCACAGTGAAGGAAACTATCAACAAAACTAAAAGATGACCTGCTGAATGGGAGAAAATATTTGAAAATGACACATCCAATAAGGGGTTAATATCCAAAATATATAAGGAACTCATACAACTCAATATCAAAAATATAAAAAATCTAATTAAAAAATGGATAGAGGGTCTGAGTAGATATTTTTCTAAAGAAAACATGCAGATGGCCAAGAGACACATAAAAAGATGCTCAACACCACTAATCATGAGGGAAATGCAAACCAAAACCACAGTGAGCTATCACCTCACACCTGTCAGGTTGGCTAGTATCAAAAGGACAATAAACAAATGTTGGCAAGGATTTGTAGAAAAGGGAACCTCATGCACTGTTGGTGGGATTACAAACTGGTACAGCCATTATGGAAGCCAATATAGAGGTTCCTTAAAAAAATTAAAATAGAACTACCATATGACCCAGCAATTCCTCTTCTGGGTATCTATCAGAAGAAAACTAAACACTAATTTGGAAAGGTATTTGCACACTTATGTTCAGTGCAACATCATTTACAATAGCCAAGATATGGAAGCAACCTAAATGTTCATCAATAGATGGATATGCAATGGAATATTACTCAGCCATAAAACAGAATGAAGTGAAATCTTGCCATTCTGACAACATGGATGCAAAGTAAAATAAGTCATATGGAGAAGGAGAAGTACCAGATAATTTCACTTACATGTGGAATCTATAAGATAAAACAAATGAAAAACAAAACAAACAGATTCATAGACATGAAGAACAAACTGATGGTTGGCAGAGGGGAAGAGGGTAGGGGGGAGGGGGAAAAATGAAGAATAAGAGGAACAAATTTCCAGTTATCAAATAAGTTATGGTAATATAATGCACAGTGTAAGAAATATAGTCAGTAATATCACAGTAACCATATATGGTGCCATATGGTTACTAGACTTATTGTGTTGATCTGTTCCTTAGGTATACAAATGTTGAATAACTATGTTATATACCCAAAACTAAAGTAATATTGTATATTAACTATATTTAGATAAAAATTTATGAATATTTATTTAAACATAAGTGTGATTTTAGATATCAAAATTATAACTAAGCCACAAAATAACCATCATTCAGAACCACCTGAAATCTGGCTGAATGGAAGCCCTATAAGTAGAGAATTAAAGAAGCCACACTGAGACTGGATTAAAGACTTAGATTTAAGCCTGGAAATCAGAAACCAGTAGGAGGGCTGGAGGTGGGGGCCAGCTTTCTCCCAGACAAAAGTGCTGGAAGAGGTCATTGTTCCTCATCAGAGCCCTCCCCCACCACAGAACCAACAGACAGAAGCCATATCTGAGCATCCACTAACCTGGCCCACACTATTAACCCCACCTCCCTGGTGATACTCTGAGACCCTGCCCCACCAGTTTGCAGCTCCACCCAAGCTGTTTGCAGTGGACAGTCCTGGCTTAGGCTTCAGACTTTCCTTAAATCTCTCAAACAAGCAGCAGCTGGCCTCAGCTTCCATACCTCCCGGTAAGTGGCCCCAGACGCTGGAGTAGCAACAGCCTGGCAAGGTTCATATGTTGGCCTCTCCTAGACACCTCCAAGCCCAACATAATTAGCAGCCATCGGCAGGTCACTCTGTAGCTCATGCCAGGTGGCCTTAGGCAGGGCACAGGCAGTGGCTGACATTGTACCCCCTGGGAGGCCCAGAACCAGTGCACCTAATGGTCAGCTTCAGACCATGCCAGATTACAACTTGACTACATCTACCAGTGACACACTCAAAGGATGGACTTGGTGAGCACCAAAGCCCCACTGAAGCATGTCTTGCTCCACAGGGGCATCTCCTGCATAGCAGTTCTCCCACTGTAGTTGCAGCTGGTCCTCACAGCTGATTCGCCTGGGAGTCAATTCCTCCCAGTAACACCAACAGCAATCAAAGTTCAACTACAACAAGACAGTGCACACAGCCCACATAGGGGCACAGCCAGAATGCCCAGCTCAGATAACTGGGGAGGCTGAGCCACTGGGCCGTACAGGACACCTACTGCAAGAGGCTACTCTACCAATTCCAAGAGACATAGTAGTTCTACCTAATACATAGAAACAAACACAGGTAAGCAGCCAAAATGCAGAGACAAGGAAACATGTTGCAAATGAAAGAACAGAAGAAATCTCAAGACAATGAACTAAATGAAATAGAAGGAAGCAAACTACCAGATACAGTTTAAAACAGTGGTTACAAGGATGCTCAAGGAACTTAATGAGAACTTCAAGGAACTTAGGGAGTACTTTTAGGGAACTTAGTGAGAACTTCGGGGAACTTAGTAAAAACAATGACATAAAAAAGGACCAGTCAGAAATTAAGGATCCACTAACTGAAATGAATAATTTACAAGGAATCAACAATCCAGTAGAGGATGCCAAGAATCAAATCAGTGATTTGGAATATGAGGAAGCAAAAACTCCCTATGAGAACAACTAAAAGAAAAAAAGAATCCAAAAATATGAAGATAGTCCAGCTGGTGTGGCTCAGTGGTTGAGTGTCGACCTATGAATCAAGAAGTCCCCAATTCAATTCCCAGTTAGGGCACATGCCTGGGTTGCAGGCTCAATGGCCAGTAGGGGGCATGCAGGAGGCAGACAATTGATGTCCCTTTCTTTGATGTTTCTATCTCTCTATTCCTCTCCTTTCCTCTCTAAAATCAATAAACCATATATTTAAAAAACAAAATAATACAAAGAAATATGAAGATTGTGTAAGGAACCTCTGGGACAACTTCAAGCATACCAACCTTTGCATTATGGGGATGATGGAAGGAGAAGAGAGGGAGCACGAAATTGAAAACCTATTTGAAAAAATAGTGACAGAAAACTTCCCCTAACTGGTGAAAGAAGTAGACTCATAAGTCCAAAAAGCACAGAGAGTCCCAAAAAAGAAGAGCCCAAAGTTGCCTACACTAAGACACATTATAATTAAAGTGCCAAAGTTTAAAGACAAAGAGAGAATCTTAAAAGCAGTTAGTTACCTACAAGGGAGGGCCCATACAATTGTCAGCTGATTTCTTAACAGAAACCATGCAGGCCAGAAGGGAGTGGCAAGAAATATTCAAAGTGATGAAAAGCAAGGACCTACAGCCAAGACTAGCCTACACAGGAAGGCTATCAGTTAGAATTGAAGGTTAGATAAAGAGCTTCACAGACAAGAAAAAGCTAAAGGACTCCATCACCACCAAACCAGTGTTCCATGAAATGTTGAAGTGTCTTTAAGAAGAAGAAAAAAAATTAAAAATATGAACAATAAAATGGAAATAAATACATATCTATCAACAATTGAATCTAAAAAAAAACAAAAAACCACCAGACACATGGAAACATGGAACAGACTGACAAATCTCAGAGTGAAGGGGGTTGGAGGATGGGAAGAAATTAGCCAAAGAACTTAAATGTATACTAGAGGCCTGATGCATGAAATTTGTGCAAGAGTAGGCCTTCCTTCCCTCTGGCCACTGGAAGGCACCTGGAACCTAGGCTTTCCTCCCCACCTCGGCTTCTTCTGGAATGACGGAAGGACGGAAGGACATCCGGTCTAATTAGCATATTATGCTTTTATTATTATAGGTATGTATTAGCTATAAACACAGATAATAGGGTGTTGAAGGCCTGGGGTGGGGTGCTGGACCTGGGTAGATGGGGGCAATAAAGGGGGTAATTAAGAGGGGGCATCAGTAATACTCTCAAAAATAAAGATTTTTTTAAAAAATAAAAAATTTTAAACAAGATCATATCATAATCATCTTTATAAACTATTTTTTATTTAACATAGAGAATTCTGCAATATAAATTACCACAAAATTAGCAGCTTAAAACAACACATATTTATTACTTAAGCATTTTCATTGCCAGACTGAAATCCAGTGTTGGCCAGGTTGCAATCTCATCAGAGAATTGACTGGAGAAACATCTGCTTTCAAGCTCCCTCAGGTTATTGGTAGGATTCATTTCCTTGCAGCTAGAAACTGAGGTTCCTGTTTTCTAGCTGTCAGCAGTGGGTTGCTCTCAGCTCTTAGAGGCCCCTTTCATTCATTGCCATGGGGTCCTCTCCATAGCTCCTCTCACACCATGGTAGCTTCTTCAAAGCCATCAAAGGAGAATTATTATCATGTTTAATGGTAGCATATTATATATATGGTGTGGTTATAATATAATTTTACTATTCTCTGTAGATATGTTTTCTACTTTTCTTTATTATAATACATATTTGGGACTTCTCCAATTAATTCCTTAGATAATGCCCAGAAGTGGAATTGCTGAGTCAAATGGTATGCACTTTTAAAAGTTTTTTACATATTGCAAAATAGAAATCTAATCCCATCATACTTCCAGGAAGAATGCATGAGAGTGCTGGTTTGTATACATACTTTCAAACACTGGCTTTATCCATAAATTTAAGTTTTGCTAATTTACTGGTGAAAAAATATATTTCATTATCTTAATTTGTATTTCTTTGGTGGGGTCAGACATTTTTAAATGGTACTGAACATTGTGAATTGTCTTTTCGTGACTTTTGCTCATTTTGCAATTGCAAAAGTACTTCATATGCTCAGTACTCTGTTGATTGCAAATATTTATCCTAATTTGCAAGCTAATATTTTGGGGCATTGTTGGCCTTATAAAAGTTTACATAAGTCAATTCTATTGATCTCTTTCTTTTTTCTTTTTATTTTTTTATTAAATCTTTATTGTTCAGATTATTACAGTTGTTCCTCTTTTTTCCCCCCCATAGCTCCCCTCCACCCTGTTCCCACCCCCCCCTCCGCCCTCACCCCCCCCCACTGTCCTCATCCATAGGTGCATGATTATTGTCCAGTCTCTTCCCACATCCCCCACACCCCATTCCCCCCCCCCCAAGAATAGTCAGTCCACTTCCTTTCTATACCCCTGATTCTATTGTAATCACCAGTTCATCCTGTTCATCAGATTATTTATTCACTTGATTTTTAGATTCACTTGTTGACAGATGTGTATTTGTTGTTCATAATTTATATCTTTACCTTTTTCTTCTTCTTCCTCTTCTTAAAGGATACCTTTCAGCATTTCATATAATACTGGTTTGGTGGTGATGAACTCCTTTAGCTTTTCCTTATCTGTGAAGCTCTTTTTCTGACTTTCAATTCTGAATGATAGCTTTGCTGGATAAAGTAATCTTGGTTGTAGGTTCTTGGTATTCATTACTTTGAATATTTCTTGCCACTCCCTTCTGGCCTGCAAAGTTTCTGTTGAGAAATCAGCTGACAGTCATATGGGTACTCCCTTGTAGGTAACTGACTTTCTTTCTCTTGCTGCTTTTAAGAGTCTCTCTTTGTCTTTTGCTCTTGGCATTTTAATGATGATGTGTCTTGGTGTGGTCCTCTTTGGATTCCTTTTGTTTGGGGTTCTCTGCGCTTCCTGGACTTGGAAGTCTATTTCTTTCACCAGGTAGGGGAGGTTTTCTGTCATTATTTCTTCAAATAGGTTTTCAATATCTTGCTCTCTCTCTTCTTCTGGCACCCCTATAATTCGGATGTTGGTACGCTTGAAGCTGTCCCAGAGGCTCCTTAGGCTATCTTCGTTTTTTTGGATTCTTTTTTCATTTTGCTTTTCCGGTTGGGTGTTTTTTGCTTCTTTGTATTTCAAATCTTTGACTTGATTCTTGTGATCCTCTGGTCTGCTGTTGGGAGTCTGTATAACATTCTTTATTTCAGTCAGTGTATGCTTAATTTCTAGTTGGTCCTTTATCACAACCTCGAGGGTCTCATTAGATTTCTTGTAGGTCTCCTTAAGTTTGTTGGCGGTTTCTAGAAAATTCTTGAAAATCCTTCAAAGTGTGGTTTTGAACTCTATATCCAGTAGTTTGCTTTCCTCCATTTCTGTCATTTGTGTCCTGTTTCTTTGTCTCAGCATTTTTTATGTTTTGCTGTGTCGATATAGTGGCTTTCTGTGCTAAGTGTCCTATAGGGCTCAGTGGCTCAGCCTCGAGAATTACCTGAGGTAGACTCCCTTGGTGCACCCGCTTGTGGGCTTTGTGCACAGTCTTGTTGTAGTTAAGCCTTGATTGTTGTAGTTAACACTGAGAGGAATTGACCTCCAGGCCAATTGGCTGTGAGAATCAGCTGTGTCTACGGTGGGAGAACTTCTGTGCTGAAGACATCCTTCTGGGGCAAGACTTGCTTCAGTGAGGCTTTGGTGCTCACTGAGTCTGCCCCCTGAGTGTGTCCCTTATGGATCTGAGGAGTTGTAAGTGGATGGTCCCACTCTGACCACTGGGTACACTGGCTCTTGGATCTAAGGAGGTGCTAATCTAGCCCCTGCCTGAGGCTACCCAGCAGAAGCCAGCTGTAAAGCAATTCAGGTTGCCCTGGGGCCTTGGGGCAGCTGCAGTTTGTTAAGTAATTTTCAGATTACAAAGGTCCGGGCCTTTCATATGCAAAAGCCTCCATGCAGGGCGTGGGCAGGGCGGGGTCCCAGGGGATCAACAGGGCGGGCGGAGTGAGCAGTATGGCTGCTGTAAGTCCTGCCCTCAGAGACCCAGGCAATTGCTGGGAGCGCCTCTGAGAGAAAGCTGCCCTCGAGTTCCAACTGATGCCAGACAGTCCCGTTTCTCCCATATGAGTCTGGGTCCCCAGAGACTCACCCGGAACTGGAGCTCAGAGCGTGAGACTCCCTCCCGATTGAAAAAGACAATCATGTCCTCACCCGCCAGCCCTCTCCGCATGCACCTCCGCACCTTTGTGTTTTACTTCAGCACCGCACCTCCTCTGAGTCTCGGTATGCTTTTCTCTTTCCTTCTAGTTGTAGAATTTCCACTCAGCCAGCCTTCCTGTGGTTCTGGTTGATGTCCGTTCCGTCTTTTAGTTGTATTTTTGAAGTGGCTGTGCAAGGCAGCAATCTCCGGTGTTTACCTATGCCACCATCTTGGTTTCTCTGTCTGGTCTCTTTCTTAATGCCTTTTGCCTTTGAGGTCATGCTTAGAAATATCTTCCCATCTAAGGGATGTAAAAAGTTTCCTGCATTTGTGATTTGAAAATACTTATAGTGTCCATTTACATTTAAGTGTTAATTGTTCATGAAGTATTGTGCTGGAGATTTGTTGATTGGTTTAGTGAAACCATGACAAGGGTTTTGTGGCTCTCTGAGTAATTTAATTTCTAGTAATATCCACTTTTTTCCTGAAATTTTGTGGAAACATGTCACTAGTCCCGTGACTTCTGAGATGACTTATAGATGAAATTGACAACATGAATAAATGAACATGATTGACTAGGAGGACCTGGGACAAGCATCAAACCACAAAAGCCCTTAAAAGGAGATTCCAAAATAGCGGGGAGTAAGCGGAAACTAAACAGACATGCTTCCAGGACCAAACTGGAATTACAACTAAAATACAGAAAAACCATCCTGAATAATCAACTGAAGACTAGCTGTAGAGAACCCTGATAACCAAGGACAGAAAGTGGGAACAGCATAGAGAATGGTAGAAAGTGTGGCGGTGCAAAAGGGCTGGCCAGGCTCCCACAGACATCAGCTGAAGTTCTGGAGAGATATCTCAATGGTGTAGAGTTCCCACTAAGAACTCTGAGATCTAAATCCCAAGCTGGTCCCCCCAGCCCAGAGCACCAGAACTGAGAAAGGCGGCCACATAACACCTGGCGGTGAAAAGCCGCAGGGTTGAGACAGCTGGAAATGCAGGTACCCTCTTATAAGGCCAATGCAGAAAATTTCGTGTGCAGACACTCATCTTGGGCTCTGGCAGAAGGAGGGCAGCGAGGACAGGAGCTATGTGACCAAAAGCCAGAGTTGGGGGCTCTGGGATTAGAGCTCAGAAGATAGACACCCTGGTCTCCTGTGTTGACTCATTCCCTCATAATGCAGAGGATATCTTTCTTCCGCAGACTTCTTCCACCCAGGCAGCTTTTTCCTGGGGAGGGGAAGAGTGATTGCCCCACTCTATTGGAAAAATCCTTATCCCACCCTGTGGAGTTTCTGAGGCCCATTAAGAGACTGAGAATAATAATCAGCCTGCAGATAGAAGCAATTGTCCCACATTGTTGGAAAACCACACCCTGTGGTCCATAGCCTGAAGTTAATCAAGATTGAATAACAATCAGACTGCAAGCAGAGGTGGGTCTCTGGAGGCTTTGAGTCTTTGCCTGATCTAATTCGGGGTCTGGCACTAGGAAAAGTAGACATCTTGGTTCTTTCTAAAGGCACCCATCCCCAGTAGAGGGAGTCAAAAGCTGTGGAATGCTGGTAGCTCCAAAGAGGGCTACTCATGGGAAGTCAGAAACAGTGTCTGATACTGTCATGCACTAGAGATTGGGAGTTGTAGCAGCTTTACCTAATACATAGGTACAAACACAAAAAGGCAGCCAAAGCAGGGAGACAAAAAAAACCCAAGTGAAAGAATAAGAGAATTCTCCAGAAGAAGAGCTAAATAAAATGCAGATAAGAAATTTACTAGACATACAGTTCAGAATAACGATGGCAGGGATGCTCAACAGCATGAGAAAAGATATAGTAACTATGAAAAAACACCAATAAAAAATGAAGAATGGCATAGCACTAACAAAGAACACAGTGAAAGAAATACACAGCAGATTAGGGGAAGCTGTGGATTGGATCTGTGAATTAGAAGACAGGGTAGAAAAATATCACTCAGGCAGAGAATCAAAACGAAAAAAAAGAATTGGTTGGGATGCATGCAGAAGACAACCAATACGTGTGTTTTTCTCACATTGATATTTCTCTCTGGGTATTCCTCTCTTTTCCACTCTCTCTAAAAAATCAATGGAAAAATATTCTTGGGTGAGGATGAAAAAAATAAAAAACAAACAGGACAGCTTAAGGGAGCTCTGGGACATGAACATAACAGTATTTGCATCATAGGAGTGCCAGAAGGTGAAGTAAGTGAGCAAGGAATACTAAATGTGATTGAAGAAATAATGGCAGAAAACTTCCCTAACCTATTGAAGGAAAAAGTCATACAAGTTCAGGAGACACAGAGAGTCCCAAGCAGGAGGAACCCAAAAAGGCCCATGCCCAGACACATCGTAATTAAAATGTCAAAATTTAAAGACAAAAAGAATCTTAAAGGCAGCAAGTGTAAAGCAAATTGTTACCCTCAATGGAGCTCTCATAAGGCTGACACCTGATTTCTCATAAGAAACTCTACAGGCCAGTAAGAAATGGCATGAAGTACTCAAGGTAATGGAAAGCAAGGATCCCAAGATTACTATATCCAGCAAGACTGTCATGCAAAATAGAGAAATAAAGAGCTTCCCAGACAAAAAAAAAAGGCTAAAGTAGTACATCACCACCAAGCCTGCATTACAAGAAATGCTAAAGGGACTGCTATAACGAGAAGAAAAAGTAGAGAGAGAAACTTAGGCATAAGAATTAAAATGGCAATAAAGAAGCATCTATCCATAATAACCTTAAGTGTAAATGGATTAAATGCTCAATCAAAAGACATAGGATAGGTCAGTGGCTAAGAAAACATGACCCAAATATGTGCTGTCTACAAGAGACCCACCTCAGAACAAAACTCACACGGAATGAGAGTGAAGGGATGGAAATAAATTTTCAAAGTGAATGGGAAAATAAAAAGCTTGGGTAGCAATACTCATATCTGACAAAATAGATTTCAAAATGAAGGCTATAACAAGAGACAATAAAGGCGACTACGTAGTACTAAAGGAATCAATCTTACAAGAGGATATAACCTTGGTAAACATATATGCATCCACTGTAGAAGCACCTAAATAAATAAATATATATATATATAAAATTTATTTTTACAGAGAGGAAGGGAGAGGGATAGAGAATCAGAAACACTGATGAGAGAGAAACATCGATCAGCTGCCTCCTGCACACCCCCCACTGGGGATGTGCCTGCCACCAAGGTACATGCCCTTGACCGGAATCGAACCCGGGACCCTTTAGTCCGCAGGCTGACGCCCTATCCACTGAGCCAAACCGGTTAGGGCTATTTTTTAAAACTTCAAGAAGACTTTAAGGGAGTGATCAACAGCAATACAGTCATAGTAGAGGATTTTTAACACCCTGCTGACTTCACTGGGTAGATCTTCCAGACAAAAAGTTAACAAGGAAATAGTGACCCTAAATGACACACTGGATCAGATGGATTTAATTGATACTTATAGAATATTTCACCCCAAAGCTGCAGATTATACATTCTCCAGTACACATGGGTCATTCACCAAGATAGACCACATGTTAGGACCCAAAACAAGTCCTACTAGAAGCCTACCTCCAAAAAACAAGAAAAAGTGATATTAAACTATTTAACCCTACAACTTAAACAACTTAAAAATTAGAGAACAACAAGAAGAGCCCAGAGTAAGTAGGAGGAAGGAAATAAATATTAGTGCAAGAACAAATGACATAGAGACAAAAATAAACAAACAAACAAACAAACAAATAATAACCAAGAGCTGGTTCTTTAAGAAAAATAAACAATATTGATGAACCTTTAGCCAGACTCATCAAGAAACAAAGAGGACCCAAATAAATAAAGTCAGAAATGAAGTGGTGAAGTAACAAATGACGTCAGAGAAATACAAAGGATTCTAAGAAAATACTATGAGCCAATAAGCTGGACAATGTGAGTGAAATGGACAAGTTCCTAGAAAAATACAATCTTCCAAAACTGAATAAGCATGAATCAAAAATCTGAATAGGCCAATAATAATTGATGAAATTGAAGCAGTAATAAAAAAAAACTGCCAGCAAACAATAGCCCTGGTCCAGATGGCTTCACAGAAGAGTTTTAACCAACATTCAAAGAACTAACACCTGTGCTCCTCAAACTATTCCCAAAAATCCAAGAGGAAGGGACACTTTCAACTTATTTTTATTAGGCCAGCATTATCTTAATTCCAAAACCAGATAAAGACACTTCAGAAAAAGAGAATTACAAGTCAATATCCCTGATGAACATAGATGCAAAAATCCTCAACAAAATATTAGCATATCGAATACAGCAATATATTTAAAAGATCATACAACACGATCAAGTGGGATTTATTTCAGGGATGCAAAGCTGGTACAATATTCACAAATCAGTAAACGTGATGTATCACATAAACAAATTGAAGGACAAAAACCACATGACCATATGAATAGACGCAGTAAAAGCATTCGACAAAACCCAATACTCATTTTTTGTTTTAAAGAAAAACTCTCAGCAAAGTGGGAATAGAGGGATCATACTTCAACATAATAAAGGCCATATATGACAAACCTACAGCCAACATCATACTCCACATCAAAAACTAAAATCATTTCCCCTAGGAACAGGAACAAGAGAGGGATATCTGCTTTTACCTCTCTTAATCAACATATCACTGGAAGGACTAGGCACAGTGATCCAAGAAGCAGAAAATGTGAAAGGCATCCAAACTGGAAAGGAGGAAGTAAAACTCATTATTCGCAGATGACATGATATTGTACATAGAAAACCCTAAAGACTCCATCAAAAAACTAGATTTAATAAGTGGATTCAGCAATGTAGCAGATACAAAGTTAACACCCAGAAATCAATGGTATTTTTATACAGCAATAATGAATTCTCAGAGTAACTACATCAACAATCCCATTTACCATTGCAACAAAGAAATGAAGATACTTAGAAATAAACTTAACCAAGGAGGTAAAAGACTTGTACTTAGAAAACTATAGGACATTGCAAAAAGGGATAGAGGAAGATATAAACAAGTGGAGGAATATACCATGTTCATGGATTGGTAGAATTAACATCATTAAAATATCCATACTACCCAAATCAATCTGTAGATTAAATGCAATCCCTGTTAAATTACCAATGTCATATTTCACAGATATAGAACAAATACTCCAAAAATTTATTTGGAACCAAGAAAGACCACGAACAGTCGCAGCAGCCCTGTCTCAGAGGGACGGCAGGGGTGGGTAGGTGGTGGTTGGGAAGAAATCAACCACAGAACTTGTATGCATATATGCATAACCCATGGACACAGACAATATGTTGGTGAATGCGTGAGGAGGGAGGGCGGAGTCGGCTAGAAGAGGTCAATGGGGGAATGAAGGGGGCATATGTAATTCTGCCAACAATGAAGATTAAAACAAAAAACAAAAGCCCTTAAGAGTGCAGGATGATCTTGCTACAACACAATTACTGTAGAAAGCAATCATGTTGAGTTCAAGGGCACCGAGGTTTCTGTTGAGAACGCAGTTATTCATGGCTGCGAGTGGGAAACCAAAGATGTCTAGGCAGTAGTGGCAGCTGAGACTGAGCTTGGCCCTGGCTGGAGTGTAAGGCAAGCATCTCAGGTTTCCTCACTCTTTTTCCACAGTGAAATTCAGAGAAGACCGGTCCAATGGAAATTCTGGTCACCAGACAACCAAAGGAGGTTTTGTGAGCTTTGATGTCTCTTAAATGAAGGAAAGCATGAAATGAAGAAGCAGAAGCAGGTATTAAATTAGAATGCTCTTGACTTGTTTTCCTGAGATTCCTAGCTCTTAGCACAGAGCAGGCTTAATGTGGGCTCTCAGTAAATGCTAATTTCCAACCCCTTCCCCTGACCAGTCCTCCTACTTGTTTCAACCCCATCACTTCGCACAGTGACTGGCAAGTTAGGCACTTAGTGAATGTTTATGGACTAAATGATTGGATGATTTGAAGAAACAAACACATGGGCATTCAAGAGGAAGGTTAGTTACCTACATGCCAACAATCAGAGTAGCCCCTTTAATGGATGCCCGTTTCTACATTAAATGCTGTACACACTCAGTTCATTTAATACTCATGATATCCCCACAGGATAAAATATTAGTATTCTCATTTTGTACGTGAAGAAACAGAAGCTCAGAGAGGAACGAAAGTTATTCAATTAAGTGGAGAAATCAAGGTTTCAAACCCTGCACTGTCTGATTACAATGCCCAAGTAGTTTTCCCGTATCCCTTCCTAGCCTCGAAAACATTCACAGATCACTATGGCAAGAAAACTCTAATCATTGTATAGGCATGTGTATACTCCAGGCATTTGAGGTAGGTGTTTATCTTCCCAAATGGACAAGGCCTACTCCCACAGATTGTGCAGGTCACATGAGCTAGGGAGGACTCATTAACCTTCCCAATTCCTTTACTCAGCTCCCCTGAGAAGGAAGATGCCAGATGGTCAATGAGCTGCTCACTTCCTCAGCTGCACAGCTCTTTCCAGGCAGGCTTGGAATTGGCTAGTGGCTGTGAGAGCTGGCATGTTCAAGCTCAGCTAGAGCCTTACTACTGCTTATTAAACCTGTTCAAAAGGCAGCCACCATGTCAGTATAGTAGAAATCAGAGTGTACTGGAAAGGCTGGTGGATGAAGGATAGGAGAACTGGGTTCCTGCTCACTGTTTTATTAATTTGTTCACTCAGCGACTGCATTTTTGAAATATCTATTATGTGTCAAGTGTTGTGCTCTATTCTATGTATTTAGCAAGAAAGGGTTGAGGAGATCATCACATAATGATTTCTTCTGCTGACATGGAAATTATGATTAATATATGTAACTATCATCCTAAGCAAGTTAAATGAATGTCTGTGTGCTCCTGTCTCAGGAATTAAGCCACACTGAAGGAAGAGAGAATGGGGCTCCCACAGATGTGTGTGCTGGCTGGCTTTCAGTGTTTCTTTTGGACAATGGAGAAGTTCCCCTTGGTGTTGTAAGTTAAGAGAGTTATGATTATTTGTTATCATAACTCACAATTTCTGCCCTAAGGAACGTTCAAGAACAGGGCAGGGTAGCCAGGCTGTCATTCCTGCAAAAACATCTGCCTGGTAATCTCCACTGTGCCTGCTCCAATCAGTAGACTGCCCTCTGAGTTAAGCCCAACTCTCATGGGTGAACCATCGCTGTTTGGGGGTCCAGGGCTGTCTGGTCACTCCAGCCGAGGCAGCTCAGCGTTCTGGTAGAAAGAAAGGGCTGTCTGAAGCCCTGTGGCTGCTCTTCATTTCTTGGTGCCTTAAATTCCATCTCATTGTGACAAAGTACGGCTCACTGCAGGAGAGGAAGTCCTGGTCTGGCAGTTTGGAAGAGACAAATTTTCCTCTAACTTTAAGTACTTTGAGTCAATGGTGCCACACCTGTACATACTCCTTCAACTAAACCCTGCCAGGTAGTGTCTTACACCTGAAAACCACTTTTTATGTCCTTCTCATTACCCCTTACAAAACCCCTGTGGCGTGTCTACTGTTCTCATCCTACAGATGAAGAAACAGGGGCTCAAATGTAATGATACTGTGAACTGCAGAGATGGCATGAGGTGGAGCTGGTGTCAGCCCCATGTCTGTGTGATGCTCTGGCCCTTGTGTGGAGGCAGGACTCTAACTTGCTTCTAAGAATTCCCCTCCCATTCCACCTCCATGCACAAACCCTGTATAGTCCTTGGAACTGAATCTGATGGGCTTTACTGTTGTAATTAGGTTATATTACTTGGTACAGTTGATGGTAAGAAAAAGAGAGGACCCTACTGGGCCTAACCTAATTACGCCAGACTGTCAGAGGCGGAGAATTTCCTCTAGCTGGTAGCAGCAGCAGAAGTGAGAGATTTGAAGTATGGGAAGGATCTGATGCACTGTTTTTGGCGTGAAGGTGGAGGCAGCCATGTGGAAAGGACAGAGTGGCTTCCAGCAGCCAAGAGCCAGCAGTCAGCAAGGAAAGATGTCTTTGGTCCAGCAAGTGAGAGAACTGAGCTTGGGAGTGGCCCTTCCCAGTGCCTCTAGGTGGGAACGCAGCCCAACTGATGCCTGAATTTCAGCCTTTTGAAACCCTGAGCAGGGAACCAGGCACATAGGGCCAGGCTTCTGACCCAAACCGTGAGCTAATAAATGAGTATTGTCTTAAGCGACTGAGTTGGTGGTAATTTGCTTTGCTGCAGTAGAAAACTATTTTTCTTGTTAAATCTCAGGACTAGGAGCAAATATTTTAACCTTTGTTCTTCGTTTTTGTTTGAAAGAGTTACATATGATCTTTAAGGTTCCTTCTAGCTCAGATGATTCTAAGGTTCTTAAATCAGTGTTTTTGTAAGGACTGAAAGAAAATAATGCATATGAAAGCTCTTCAATCTTGAGAAAGTGTACCAATGAAAGAGAATAATAGTACTCAGTCTAATAATGTTTCTAGTCATCTTATGGCCTCCTGGGATCTTCTAGGTCAGTTTCCCATGAAAGTAATCTGTATTTTAGGGCCACATCAGTGGACATACAGGGAAGAGAAAGAGTTTCTAACTGCGGAGGGCCCCCTCTTTGTGGCAGACGCCAAGGAGCACATGGAGGCAGGTTGCCCTCCAGCATCCTACAGCTCCGGGAGGGGCTGTGGGAATGAGATGCAGCCTGAATGTGATGTCCTCCTGAAAGAGCTGTGATGACAAAGTGATCTGAAGCTCCTGAGGGGGAGGGAGGGTCTGTCAGAGGCATCTATGAGCCTGGGCTGCATTTTGAAGGTAAGTAGTTTCCCAGGCAGGTAGGGCTGGAGCAGCCCAGAGGCCACAGCACGTACAGAAGGTGGATCACACTTGTGAAACTAAATCCCAAGTGGGTATTCATTCAGAGGAACTGTTAGTTGGGAGATTGTTGCTGGAGCACGTGGGGTGGAGAAGCAGGAAGGGTTAGGGTGCCTGTGTTCTGACCTGATATCATTTCTCTAACTTTCAGCCCACATCATCACTGCTCATTCATTCCGAATCTTGTGCCTGTGCCTTCTGGGGGATAGTTTTGTTGAACTTGACCTTCGCTGGTTAGAATTATCAGTTCAGTAAGCGCACACTGAATCTCTCCTCATCTACAGGGCTGGAATCAGAATTGCTGAATTGCAAACAGCTCCAGGGCCAGAGTTCTCAGCCTTTCACATCTTGACATCACAAGTCACTCAGCACAATTTTTTGCACACAGCAGATGCTCAGTGTCAGATTAAACTTAACTTGAGGTAAATTGAATTAACACACATAAAAAAAGAGCAGAGATTAGATCAAATCTCTGATGGGTTGTGCTCAAGCTTTTTGCACACACTAAACCCGAGTGGCCTCAAAGCACAGTGCCTCCTGGTCTGAGAGCACTTCTCCTGATGCATTTGCATTGAAAGCCCTTGTTCCTGACAAAAGTCCTTCCTTTGCCAGGTGAGCTTGGAGGAAATCCCCTCTCCACACTAGATGCAAGCTATTCTCATCAGCCCAGAGGCTTGACTGTGACTCCAGACACCTGCTCTGGGAGTTGTTAGTTAAATTACACAACAATTATGGGTAATAGTGTGAGACTAACTGAAGAATTATTAAGGTGGTTGCTAAGCATTGCTAATTTTCTACCACCATTATTTAGAATTAAAGATCAGACAAGATGAAAACTTGGTTGGTCAATCTTTTGTTTCTGGTGGGAAGATATTTTCCCTCTGAAATCTTTTAAGTTTCAATCTGGAAGAAACCTTATAGGTTACATCTTTTTCTACTATGTAGTTTACCGTTCATTTATTTATTGAACAAATGTTAATTTTTGACTGACTACTATGACTCAGAAACTGGACTGACCTCTAGGTTTGAGCTGCAAATGGATCAATGTGGTTCCTTGCCTTATATGAGGTGTAAAATGTAGAATTTAGACATTTCAAGAGTGTAAAGTAGCCTGATGTCCAAGGGCAATATTATCTAGAAGTGTGGTCTCAGGAAATTAACCTAGTCCAGGGAGGTGAGATTCTCAGGAAGTAATATTTAGGTGATAACTAAAGGTAAATGTGAGTTACCCAGTGAAGGGAGGTGGGAGGGATTTCAGGCCAAATAAATAAACACATTCATGTAATACAATTCTATAAATAAACTTAAAAATCAAGGTTAAATTTCTAAAGGATAAAGCATGCTTTAAGTGGAGAAAACAAAAGTTAAAATTTCAGACTTGGACTGACCTCATTTCTTTTACTGTGAATTGTGTCACCTTTGGTAGTTAAATATCAATGCACATATTGTGTGTCAACAAGTTTTCTTAGAGTCCTAGTCGGTATTTTTTGATATGGAAGATCTCTGCTTTAAAATACAACTGTAACGTAGGTTCCCAACTTTATTGAGAAAGATACATATGATAATCTGCCTTCCCCTATGGGTCGTATTTTGAAAGGTATCTGTCAATCAAAATGCAATTATTTTTCTTCCCCCCCCCCCTCCCCAGCACACTCTATTATCTGGATAATCTTGGTTGCATTATTAAGTTGATATAATACTATTTAAAAGCAAAAAAACAAACAGTAACAGATAAGCACTACAATAAGTATGGTGATCACATTGTAAGGTATATATATCATATACCAACTATATTAAATTTTTAAAAATAAATTTAAAAATACAAGCAAAAAAGGGGGGAGATATTTTTTTTTGTTTTATTTAGCCTTGTAAAACCATAGCTCTGCCTTAAAAAATCATTTCACTTCTTCATGGACTATTTTCTTGTCAGAAAATGGAAATGGTAAAATCAGTATAGTAGCACCTACTTAAGTAACTGTGAAAAAGCATGAACTTCATATGTGGGCACTTAGTAAATGTTTATTCTATAGCCTTTTTGTGAGCAAAAGTTCCATTTTATCATCTTATTGATCCCCATTCATATCACGGAGGGTCCCTGGGATCTCATTCTTGGGAGTCTAACCCTGATTGAGTTCAACCTTCTTCTTTTATAGATGAAGAAACCAAGACCCAAAAGAGAGGAAATGACCCGATTTCTGCCCTTGACTTTACATTGTATTTCAGTTTATTTGCAGTCATTATAAAGAAGCAGTTAGTGAAAAAAGGGCCTGGTGCCTCCCAAATATGCCCATATGGCAGATGAGGAGTGGGCACTGGGCAAAGGCATACACTGCAGTACAGAAGGAGGTGGGGACCAGACTAGGCAGGGCCTCTTGGGCCTTTTAAATTGCTTAGGTCTCTGTTCTAAGGTGTGGGGAACCAATAATGTTCATTGTTGGTTATATTTGGAACATTTTGACAACTACATTTTTTATTTTTCATCTATTTGTTTGGAATAGTCTAATCACAGGTTTAAAGTTAAAAAGTGTTATTGTGTCAGCTGATGGCAAGAAATTAAACTTTCTAATGAGGATAATTGCCAAAAGCAGTGAGGGTACATGGCGAGAGAGGTAGGTTGGATGTGGACGGATACCCTTGACTGCAAGTGTTGTTGTGACACTGGGCACACCACTGAGGAGTGCCCATCCTGGAAAAGTGTGTCTCGCAGCAGTATTCTTAGCATAGATCATTATGGATCTGATCACATTCAAACTAGCTGTGCCAGATGAAGATTTAATCTGTTTAAAGAACTTTAGAAATATGTTCTTAATATTGGGATTTCTTATTTGGTTTTCTTTTATTAAAAACCCTGAGGAATGAAGAGGTTGAGTTTGAAGAAGCCTGGATCTAGAATATCTTTTATACCAGCTATAAAGCAGTGACCCTAGTATCACACTAAGAGTATCTTCCATTTATCTCCATCCCACACCTCCCTCCTGTGTTCCCAACACTATATTTAACAGTCTATTAGACATCTGTACTTGCCTTATCCCACAGGTATCTACAACTGAACATTCTAAAACTGGATTCTTGCTCTTTCACCAAACTGCTTCTCCTTCCAGATGAGTCCATAGAACTACCTTTGATCCATCAGCCCAGATAAGCAACCAGGATGCATCCTCTATCCTTCCTTTTTCTCCCTGCTCATTGGCCATCCATCTTGTGGACTCCACCTCCTCAGAACCACCTGGGTTAACATGCTCTCTTCCACTTACAGTATGGCCGCCCTAATCTGAGTCCACATTTGGCCAGTGACTACACCTGCCTCCTGAGTGATCACTCAGCCTCATCCAACCGCTTTCATCCAACCGCTTCAGTCCTCTGTACTGTCCTCCCAGGAAGCTTTCCACACTACACATCTGGTCATTCCACTCCCTCTTCACATGCCTTCTTTGCTTCCACATCCTTCAAAAATCCAAACTCCTTAGGGTGGCATGCAAAGTGTTTCATGATCTTGCCCTGCCTGTGTTCCTAGCATCATGTCTCCCACCCTCTTCCCTCAATCCTGAAATGTATTTATGTACTCTTTGGGCAGCTTTTCAGATATACCCAGCCCTTCCAAGAAGCCTTTTCCCTCTACTCCACTCCATCCTTAGGAATGTATAATTGCAGTATGTTACATACACAATGTGTTTTACACACATAATCATGTAACTCTGAGGGTGCAACTCTGTAAGCACCAGGACATGCCAACCTGAGTGAGAGTGAGTGATGGCAGGGCAACAAAGTTCCCTTGGAGTGTTGTGTCCTGGGAAAAGGCAGCCATGCTGGTGGCCCATGTCCCTGCTCTGACTGTTGGACACTGCAGAGGTGCCGGGCAATGAGGCAAGAAGCTCGCACAGCATCCATGCTGGGTCTCTGGCTGCCTTGGCAGCTCCTGGACCTGGATCTGCCAGGTGCTGCTGTGTTCCCCACAGGGGACTGCATGAGCCATCAAGAATGTTCTGCGCCAAAGCCGGTTTGGCTCAGTGGATAGAGCGTCGGCCTGCAGACTGAACGGTCCCGGGTTCGATTCAGGTTAGGGGCATGTGCCTGGGTTGCGGGCACATCCCCAGTGGGGGATGTGCAGGAGGCAGCTGATCGATGTTTCTCTCTCATCGATGTTTCTAACTCTCTATCTCTCTCCCTTCCTCTCTGTGAAAAGTCAATAAAATATATATAAAAAAAAGAATGTTCTGCTACTCAGACAGAGGCAGTGGCCACCAGAGCTCCCCCAGAGCCCAGAATTCTGTGATAAAAGGAAGGATATCAGTGGGATAGATGCATTGTCTAAGTCAGTGGTTCTCAACCTTCCTAATGCCGCGACCCTTTAATACAGTTCCTCATGTTGTGGTGACCCCCCAATTTCATTGTTATAAATTGAACATAATTAAAGCATAGTGATTAATCACAAAACAATATGTAATTATATATGTGTTTTCTGATGGTCTTAGGTGACCCCTGTGAAAGGGTCATTTGACCCCCAAAGGGGTCGCGACCCACAGGTTGAGAACCGCTGGTCTAAGTGCTTCCCAGAGGCAGAATGGAGCCTGTGGGCTTCGGATACAGGGACAGGCCTAGATTCGAAACAAGAATGAGCCTTTGATGACGAAGCCTAATAGAGGTTAGCGAGCCCTTGTCACCGAGAGGGTGCAGGCAGGGCTCTGTGGCTACATGGTGCTGCAGGGGGGTGTCCAGCAGAATAGTGCAGGTCAGTGTTCAGACCTGAATGTGCGCCACATCACCAGGGCTAGGAAGACGGGTGCTGGGTGTTTGGGGACGAGCAGTGTCTCAGACAGCTTGGGCTGCTGTAACAAAGTACCACACACTGGGGGGCTCAAGCAACAGAAACTTATTTCTCCCAGCTCTGGAGGCTGGAAGTCTGAGGCCAGAGTGTCGGCATGGTTGGGTTGCAGACCACCATCATCTCACTGTGTCCTCACATGGTGGAAGAGGTGAGAGCACTGTTTTATAATGGCACTAATCCCATTCATGAGCGCTCCACCCTCATAACCTAATCTCTTCCCCAAAGCTCCACCTCCATCACATTTGGGTAAGGGCTTCAAAATAAAAATGTTGCAGACACAGACTCTCAGTCTATAATGCTTACGTGTTGGAGACCAGGTGTAAGCTGACATGGTCCTTACACCTGAAGGGGCTAGCAAGGCTGGGACCCTTACCCACACAGTTTTCCCAGACTTGTTTGGATGGCGGTTATCAGTAGAATGAGAGCAACCTTTGTAGAATGAGAACAGCCTTTCATGGCTTATCAAGAAGTCTGTAACTATTTACTGAGATTTGCTGTACTGAGAATTTGTCCTTCTGCTCTGTCCCTTCCTTAGAGATTAAGAGGAACAAAGAATACATTCCACTTGACAGACCTCCTATTGAGTGTCTTGTGTATAAAAAGCATTGTGTGGTTAATAAACTTGCTGCAATTCCTCGATTGAGCTGTAGTCCTCCCAATCCCGCTCTCCTGTCTTTCTTTCTTTTCTCAATTCCCACCTCCCTACCTCAGCCTGGCTCAACCTGTCAGGCTGGCCCTGACACTTAGGTCCAGAGAAGGGCCTGAGGATTTGCATGTCTAACAAGTTTATACTTTAAGAACACCTGGTGCAGATAATCCTGATATTTGATAAACCCTGCAGTAACTGTCCCCCAATGACCAAATATCACTCAAGAAATTAATTCTGAAACTGGATTGATTGCTTAATCTCTTTGCATTTCACGTTTTCTATGGCAACACCTGCAACTCTGCTCACTGAAAATGAGTAGGGCAGTCTGAGCCCTCTGTCCTTCACTGCCATCTAGAGAAACATGAGAAGGTAGCCACAGACAAGACACCACCGCAGACCTTACTCAGCCCTGAGACTTCCATGAGTTGGAAGGACCACACCACCTCCTCCTGCTCTCATTCTGGTTGGCAAGTGTGTGTTTGGAAGGTTTTTGGTCACTTTCACATTGAGAAAGATCATTTGCAGGTGTAACAGTGACCTTCAAAGGTATTTCTGGGTTAGGAGGAGACGTCTGACCACCATGATAAGCCTGTGGACTAGTACAGATTTTGAACATTCAGGCATGTTGCTGTTGACTGAATTTGGCAGACACTCACTACCCTTTTCAAAGATATCAAATATGATGGAGCTATGACTTAAGAAAATGGGCAATTGCCCATTTAGCAAACAACAGGGAAGATGGTGCTGAGTCCAGCTCTAGCTTTTCCCCTGTGCTAGTTTCCTATTATTAGTAACAGATTACCAGAAACTCACTGACATAAACAACACACAATCATCATTCTGAAGGTGTGAGATTGGTTTCAAGGGGCTATCATCAAGTTGTCAGCAGGGCTGGCTCCTGCCAGGGGTCCCAGGGCTCTTGTTCCAGCATCTAGAAGTGTTCAGCAATCTAGAGAAGGGGCTGTGTGTAACTTAATAAAGGGTCCAGAGACGAAATATAATTTTGAAAGGCATTCGGGGTTCAGAGGAGCCCAGCTAAAGAAACTAAGATCTCCTCATCTCAGGACCCCATGCTTTTTATTAACACAAATTGTCCTGAGGCGAGGCAGAGATATACACTTGAAAGGGTCACGATTCCTATACACAGTCCATTGTCAGAATGGGGAGAATTAGCCTCTTCAGGCTGTTCAGGTGTTTAACCAGTAGGAGGCAATAACATGTAGATTAAGATGCCCTGAGCTGTCTGGCAGCAAGCAATGATTTTAATGCATCCTTTTCAGGTTTGGGATAATGCCCTCAGCCATTCCCAACAGGCAATAACATATGTGACTCAGCCCTTGTTGAGTCCCCAAGTTTCATCAACCTTTCGATGAAACCTTGCAATTATGACATGCTGGAATTGGCTTCCGGCACAGGGGTGAATCCATTTTCTTGCTGTTTCCAGCTTCTGGAAAGAATCACTCCAACCGTGGCTTTCATCATCACATCTGCTTCTCTGACTCTCCTGCCTCCATATTATAAGGACCCTTGGAGTTACATTGGATCCATTCAGGTAATCCAGGAAAATCCCCATCTCAAGAACCTCAACTCAACCACATCTGCAAAATCCCTTTGCCACATAAAGTACCTGGTCACAAGATCTTGAGATGAAGATGTGGACATGTTTGGGGGCAATTATTCTGTATCCCATGCCCTGGAAGAATGCTGACCCAGCCATGTTTCCGAATCACAGAGCAGGTGACCCCAGGCTGTACGCTGAAGACTGAGCAAGGAGCTGCATAGAGGGCACTGTTGGCACAGGGAACCCAGGGAGGACTAGGGGCAGAACTGCAGAGTCAGCATCTGTGCATGGGGTCTTAGTAACCTGCTGGAAGAAAATTCCAGCAGGTCAGAATTAAGCAAGAAGTTCATCAGAAGGCTGGTGGATCTTGGGGCTTCAGCAGGGCTGAAAATCTGCCTATGTTATTACCTGGTGCTGAAACAGCTGTAGGCATTTTACCTAACCTGATCATCTTTTCCTGTTTACCTGCTGCTGGCAGAATAGCTGAAGGAATATCCCCTAACCTGATCATCTTTTCCTGTTTATTGAACTTTACCTGTTTGCATTCCTAAAGGGCCTGTGTGTTTTCCAGCAAATACAAAGCGGTGGGTCCGGAGATTCAGAGAGCCCACTTCACTAGAAAGTGAAGCCTCCCCTGGTTCCCCCATGCCTTCCAAATTTATATGTCATGTGTAGTTTATTAATTTACGTCATAGTGTTGTAATGTACCCCGCGAATCACAGAAGGACGCCTCAAGAAGTCGAATTAAAGAGTCACATTTATTGCAATCTGGGACTATGAGGGGACATTCCCAAATCTCATAGCAATAAGATGGTGGCAAAACCAGACTTATATAGGCAAAAATCACAAAGGTATTGATTACATCCCAGGGTTTGGAATGAGGCACCTGGCTCGCAAAAAAAGCAGATTACAGAAGCAGAATTAAGCATGTTAATTACAGTTTCAGGTCTCGGGATCACTGAATTGACAGAAATACATTATCTAGAGCCTTTGGGTAACCTGGGTTAAACTTAGGCATGTTATCTAAATTACAGTTCTGGGTCTCCGGATCACTGACTTGATAGAAACACATTATCTAGAGCCATCGAGGCAATTTAGAGTAGTTGCACTGTCCTGGTCTTAGGACCACTGAGTCAACTGGAACGTACCACCTGTGGCTACTAAAACAATTTAGGGTAATTGTGCTGTCCTGTTTCCCAGGTACAGAAGAATGTGCTTCGATAACCAGTAAGATCACAATCAATGGGATAGTCATTCAATCAATAAGTCATTCAATCGAATGGGATGACTTACACAATTTAGAAAATCAAAGTAACCTGTCCATTGTTAAACAAAGCAAAAAGGTACCATACTTCAGTGGGTGGATAGTACAGAACTTAGATTGAGAAGATGTGCCATACTGAGTCTAGAAGAAAGAAGATTCTGTATTGATCTTTAGAATGAGAAGATGTGCCATTCTGAGTCTAGAAGAAAAAAGACTCCGTATTGATCTTTTAACATGTCCATGCTTTTCTGAGGAAGGAAAGGTGCCGGAAAGGTAAATGTAAAGGCATGGGAGAAGGTAGGCCCAAGGAGCCTTATCTTTAACCCCACTGCAGCCTTTCCACCCCGGGAAAGTGCAGGATTGGCAGCTCTCCCTGGGGTGATAGATCAGGACTCAGGTAATAGTGGAAAGCACCAATCCTACTCTTAAAATGGATACAAGAGAGCATTTGGGGTTTTTCTTTTTAATGCCTGTTTTGGATTGAGTAAGTGGATTTTACTTAGTTTTGAACATATCAAAGTTAGCTCTTGACACAAAAGGTAAAACTAACAATTTGGCTCGAAATTGGGGTTTTGTTTTGAGGTGCTGAGGCTCAGGGGTGGAGCCAATTCACGGTAGAAATGTGAAGCTGCTGCTTTTGGGGTTGAAGTGGGAAGTTGTGAATACAGAGGAGTATGTATGCCCAAGGCAATTTCTGATGGAGGAAGGGCTAGCCTCCCTCCCCCCAACACACAAGCAGGTAGGCCAAAAATTTCCTACCAGTGGAAACTTCTAAAGAGAGGCTTGCTTCCCAGTTTCCCATCCTTGGTAGAAAGAGTGTAACTAATTTGCATTTTAATGGTTACCTGTTTCCAGTCAATGGTAGCCCAAGGCTTTGGGAGTTTGCTAAATTGAATTAGATATTCTAAAATAACAAAATGCTGAAATATTAATCTAAATTTCCCTCACGAAAAATTTAGAGGACAGAATTAAATCTATTGATTGTGTCTTGTATTTTTGAAGTTTATTCTTAAAAATGTTACTGATTGAGAAATGCTAAATATTTAACTTGCCAGCTAAGAGTTTAAAGTTCTGGTTAAATAAATTGGGAGAAATTATATAATTATAGTAAAATTTCAACATTTGTCTAATTGAAAAAAGAGGATAAATTCTGTAATCCCAACCTAAATTTTTAAATACAAAGATCAGTTTAAATTTAACTGATATCTCTTAATAATTATAAAAGGTATATAATCTTTAAATCATATATACACATATGTGTTTGATGGTCTTTCAAGTTAGATTTCAAAACTATAACCAAGAAATGACTTTGAGACATTTCGCGGGCCCTGAAATGTTTTCAAAAGTTTATTCTCTCTTCTTAAATGATTTTTTAATAAAGCCAATTTAATATACTTGAAATCACATGGAAAGCTTTATCGAATATAAATTAATAAGCATATTTTAAGTTTTTGCCTCTAAGAAAGGACAAAGCAAGTTATTTTCTTTGATATTTCTTAAAATACAGCAGTAGAATTTTAAGATGTAATTTAAAATAACAAAAGCTCCTCGCCGCTGCATTTTAAATTAGGCTGGAGGTGGGGCAGCGTTTGCACCTTGTGTATCAGAATACAACATCACTAAATTTACTAACCTTTGTAAGCAATTGAATCCTAGTAAAGTAAAATTCTTCTAAAAAGTTACTGAAGGCTTCCCATGATCCCTCTGTATATGCAAATAAGCCGAAAGGGAATGCTGTTTAAAAATATTTTAAATTTAATAAAAAGGAGAAATTTTAAAATTTTGAAATATCTTCCACTAATATTTATAGGATAATCTAATGATTTGCTGTTAAAATACCAAATCTGAAAGTACAGTCACCATAAATGTTTCATGACTTTGACTTGTAATACATGGCCTTGCGGCACTATCAGTCAATATCCAGGAAGCAACCCTATAGGTTACTTTTTGTAAAAGAAAAAGATTTCTTTTTAAATTGAAGTTCTCCAAGTATAACCCAGCAGGAGGAAGACAAACCAGACAACCAACAGCCCAGAGACCACCTGGGGCACGGTAAAGTGAAGTATGGTAACTGTTATGCCCAGATTTCAAGATTCCCAAGAAACCACCAGGGAGCCAGCCAGTCCGATGCAAAAGCAAAGAGTCTTTTATTTCAAGCCCAGGCCTGGCTCTCCCACCTTCCTTACTGACGCAGCAGCAAGTGGCAAAGAGAGAGGGGACCGTGGGCCCTGCCGGAGGCCAGGCGCGAGTCGGCGTCTCACCACACAGGATGCGGTCATAGTGATGGCGCGCACCTCCCCCGACCATCACCGGCCAGTCCAGAGGAATCCTGGGTGTGGCTAGCAGAGGCCTCCTCCGGGAAGAAGCCCCCGCTGAGCACATGGCCCTGCCCAAAAGTGGAGGACCCAGGGCAAGATGGAGGGCGCAGTCCCCGCCCCCCCTACCGAGAACGCAGGGAAGGGCGGGGGCGCACGTCCACAGGTCCGAGATCTCACCCTTCCACTGAACACGGAGGAAGTCCTCGCCATCCCCGGCGTGGGAGTCGTTCTGTGTTGGCTCTGGAGGCTTCCCTCCTCTTTCCTGGGGTGCTCTGGGTCTGGATGTCGTGGGGGATCCCCACGGGGGCTCGCTGCGCCTGGGCCGCCCGCGAGGGCTGGGAGGAGGCCCCTCAGCCGCTGGGGGGCTCCGTCGCCTCCGCTACGAGCAGCCCGGCCCCGCGGTCCCGGATGCCGGCCTGGTCCGGGCTCTGCCTGCTGCTCGGGCCCACGCTCCATCACGGCATCGCGGCTCTGCCGTGAGGCTCAGGGCAGCCGCGGTGTCCCACATGCGGTCCTGCACCCCCGCCACCGTGCGGTTGGCGTGGCGGAGCGAGTAGGTGGCCCAGTGGAGGCCATCGCTGGTCTCCCTGTCGCCACAGAAACCCTCGGCGATGCCGGCGCTGCACACCAGCGTGGCGATGACCACACACCAGGCGGTGCAGCAGCAGTCGGTGTCCAGGTGCTCCTCGTTCCCACGCCGCCGGCAGCGCAGCCAGGAGTAGAGGAGCAGGAAGAGGAGGTTCAGGGCGAGGCAGGCCAGCGCAGCGGCCCCGAGCAGCAGCAGCGCCCTCTGGCAGTCGGGGTCCTTGGGCCGGAACTGGTCACTGGTGGGCTCCCAGCGCAGGCTGAAGTGCGGCAGCCGGTGCAGGAGGTTCACCCACCAGGGCGCCGTGTAGCTGACCCCGGCCATGGCGGGCCTGGCTCCTTGGACACGCAGCCACTGCGCAGCTCCCCGCCAGCCCGGGGCGTCGGGTTCAGGGGCCCGCCGACCCCGGCCTGGTCACCCCCATCACCTGCACGCTCCTGGGCCCGGCCCTGCACGGCCTGGCTCGGCGGTGCTCGTCGGCGCTCTGCTCCGCTCGGCCGCCTGCGTCCACCGCCTCTTTGTTCGTCCTGCTTGGTGCGCGTGCATGCGCACTCGCCCCTTCAGAGGCCCGTGGCCCACACCCGCCGCTGGGCTCTAGGGCGGGGGGCCGCTCAGGAGCCGGCCGCACCCGGGGCCTCGCTGGTGCCGCCGCCACCACGTGGGCTCCTTCAGTCCCAGCCCCAGCGGACGAGGCCGAGCACGGAGCACCTGCTCCCGAGAGGGGCAGGCTCAGGGCACCCCCCGCACGTGGCCGCCACCGCCTCGGTGCTTGGGGCTGGCCTCGGGGCGCTGCGGCACCAGCGGAGGGCACGCAGGGCAGGTCTCCACAGGTGGGCCTCGCGTCCCCAAGGCTCAGGCGCCCCAGGCCGCCGGCTGGGTGCGGGCCTGCAGCCGGACACGCCAAAGGCCCGCGGCAGGTGCACCCGTACGCACCCACCAGCCGAGCCCAGCACCCCACTCTACCGCCAGGCGAGGTCCTCCAGCCGCCGGAACCTTGCAGACTGCGCCTGCGCAGCAGTCCTGCGTGCGGGGCGGAGCCAGCCGGATGCAAGCAGGGGCGGGGCTGGAGCGCAGGGCCTGCGCCTGCGCAGTGCGCCCTTTCAGTAACAATTAATTCAGGTAAAAACTATAACTTTCATACTGGTCTTAGAAGGCACATTTTTCCTTTACCTGGGAAGGACAGCACAGCTATCCCAAGGTCAGAGGGCTCCAGTTAGCATGTCAACTTAGTGTTCTGGAGACCCAAAACTGTAAATTTAGATAACATGCCTAAGTTTAACCTAGGTTACCCAAGGACTCTAGATAATATGTTTACCCAAAACTGTAATTTGGATAGCATGCTGTCTCTGCTTCTGTAAATTGCTTTTTTTTTTTGCTAACTAGGTTCCTCATTCCAAACTTTGAGACAGCCAGTTTAAAATTAAGTTGTCATGACCTAGAGCAAAGAATATTCTTACATGGTATTATTCTACAAGTTTTATTCATAATTTTTGATGCTTTACAACAGTATATTGTGCATTTATCCCAAACAAACTTACAAATTAATTCTTTGAATGTTTTAAGGACATTGAAGGGATTTATTCCCTCCTGGGAAGGCACTTAAGCATTCTATATTGACCTCTCTTGACCTTTTTTTGCCAAGAGGATTCCAATTGTCTACAGCTGTTATCTGAGCTTCTGTTCAGGCTGGGATCATGAAAAGCTGGTACCATGGATCTGTCTCTTGCCCAGTGGCGTAAGCTGGGCCCTCTCTGGAGAAGAAACCTGGGTTCCCCATGATCAATGCTGGTGCCCCGCCAGCAGGCGAGGGCATCCAAAGGCAGTTGCTGGGCATAGAGGCCAGAGGGACATAGGCTACCAAGGAGACAGAACTGAATCTCACATCACCCTACTTGGCCCAGAGATGGCTGGTAGTCAACAACGGGTAAGACCCCATAGGGTGGGGCAACCTAAGACAGGCATAGCCGGGGGCCAGTAGGAGAGAACTTGGGGTTCAACAGAGGTGGGGCACAGATCCTCACCCCCCCAATTGTGCAGGGTCTGGAACACTCGCCCCTTCTGAGGAAGGTCTCCTGTCCCCATGGCTGCTTCTTGCTTCCCATGCCCAGCCCAGATCAGGAACCAAATAACAGAAGAGACTTGGTCCAGCTGAAAATGGTACCCAGAAAAACGAAGGCTTAGTTAACAGACCCTGTATTTAAATCTAGCCTAACAAACAGGAATGCTTAAGCCTCCTCAAGGATGTAAAGTAATCCTTTCCATTAATATTTACAATGTAAACTAAGATTGTTGTTAGAGTACTAAATTTGACAGTAAAATAGCAGTCAAGTTTTCAGATTAATTAAAATTGGCTCAAGAAGTATTAACCAAAAATTTTCATTTCATGGAAAAATTGCTTAACATGCAATGAAACTAAAACAGTCATATTTTTGTGCAAAAACATTAAAATTTAAAGATATCTAGATTAAATCAAAAAAAGGGGGAATAGTGGAAAAATACCATGTAAGGAAAAATATCCTGTAACTAAATTACATCTAGAAAAAATTTTCATTTGTAATGCTAACAGCAAGACACCCAGGAAAACACACACAGTGTGAAAATAAGCCAAAGGAAAATCATTTGGGCAAATATAAAAGGACCCCAAGTAAAATTCCCTTTATTAACCTTCGGTCGAGAATATGTTTGTATATTTTCAGAAAACAACTTCAAGACCATGTGGATTCCTGCAACAGAGAGGAATTATCAGGAATGCTCCAGCGATGAAGACAAGAGGAAAAACAATCCAGAGATGGAGGACGCTGACGACACTTTGCCATACTAGCAGTCAGCAGCTGTGCGTCGCTGCAGGTTGCCCAGGATCAAACCAGAGAGGGTCGGACCTGCATTGCCACCATTTGTCCACCATCCAGAACTGAAATATCATTGCTGACATGTATACATAAGGAACTGTGGGACATTGAAACTTGGACTCAGAACTGTTGGACGTTGAAATTGGGACTTAAAACATTTTTTGTTCTTGAAATGTTATGTTCAAGTTTTAAAATGTTTTGGGTTTTACATTGGCATTGTTTTGTTATTGTTTTAATAGCCAGAGTTTTGTTCTTGATGCTTAAGTTTTACTGTCATTATGGTAGCTTAAAAACTCTCATTATAGTAGCTTAAAAAATAAAAGAGGGGTGAGATGTGGGGAGCTGATACAGGGTTAAGCCTCGGACTGACCTGTTGGTGAAGTCACAAACAATTCCCAGCTTAGAGGGCACAGTCCTCTTAGCATAATTAGGCTTGACCTTATGAGGCTCTCTAGATCTTATCTGGGAAGCTAATGGGCTGAGGGAAGTGCAGGAAGTGTAACTACGGTCAAAACAAGTGAAACTCACAAGAACTGTGTAACTCTAGAAACCACTACCTTGTTTACCTCTCACTATAAAATAAAGGCTCAGCTTGCCTTGGGATCTCTCTCTGTGGCCTCAGCCAGGCACAGGTAGATCCACGGAGACTAAGGAAAGCTAGAGAGTTCTGAACGCTGTCTCTGTGTAAAACATTCTTGGCCGACTCCGTCCACACCTTTGGGAACCCCTGGACCCGCTGGGGCTGGACCCCAGCACTCCATGTCTGCTTGAAATGTCCTGCGGAGAGCTTTATTACAGAACTTAGGGTTTGGATAGATGTAACATATGTGAGATGTATTCCTGAGAGGGATAATATTTTAAACTTTATGATTCACTTATAACTTACTGAAAAAACTAAAATTTGCTACTTACCATCCACAAGTACGTCTAAAAGAACTTTAAGTTCTGTACCTGGCTTTGTGTAAGTTGGATTTGAGAACATATGTGACCCTCAGTGTAAAGGTCTGGGCACAAGCAAAATTTCCAGGGAGTATTTCAGACTTGCAAGGTAGTGGACCTGGTGAGACCAAAGTCAAGCTTTCCAAACATTAACGGGGGACCCAGCTAATATCTGGGTTACAGATGAAACAAGCAAAGCATTAATTAAGGTAAATATATGATATGTTAAAAGGCAAATTGAAAAACAGGCTAGGAGAGGAGGGCAGAAGGACCTAGAGGCCCAGAAGAGATGGAGGGAATCTGCTGGGCTGGCTGGGGGGCGGGGCTGTGGACAAACCCTCTTGAAGGTGGACCCACCCCCACTCTCAGAAACCCTCTGTGACTCCACAGTGCTCTGTGATGCAGGCCTGGCTATAAAGCCAAGAGTCGGAGCTCTCAGAGCTCAGTTGCTTCAAGCAGCGTTGTTGTTCGGGAAATGGAACTCAGTCTATTTCTGAATAGCCTTCTAGAATTTTATCTGAGCTTCGGCTCAGAATTTTTATATAATAACCTCAACCCAATTTCCATCTTGGTGTTGTGGTTTTTCCTCCTCTTCATTTTCTTCGTGGGAATTCCATACTTCCGGGAAAATGAACAGACACATAAGGTAAGGAACCCTGAGTGAGAGTTCAGTGGAACCCCAACAGAGTTCTTCATTGTTGTTGCCGTTTTGATTCCCACATTTCTAAATGAGTGTGGATGAGTCAGAGAGACACTGAAGATGGGGCATCTCAGGAGAGAACAGAACAGCGCTCTTCTAGGGGAAGAGACCAGGCAGGGCTAGGGGTTCAGGGAGGACTCAGGCTTCCATCTGAATCTCACAGACCATCGGGGTGTGGTGACAGGTTTCTGGCTCCAAACACAGGGATTCCCTAGTCCTGGATCCAGTTCTTTAGAGACATGGGCGTCTCTGTAGGACATCAGAGTTAACCAGCACTTCATCCTGAGTCATGCTGCCCTGGCAGGCATCACTTAACTAGCCTTTGTGTTGGGCTGCTAAGCAGGGAGTGCTGAGCCTCTGAGAGCCTCTGAGTGAGCAGAGGCTGCAGCCTGAGCACCATCAGGTTACTGGGTCCTATCTGAGGGGACAGAGATGGACTGTAGGCCTCAGATTATATGCCGACCTTGAGCAGAGGACATCTGAGTATACCAAGTGTGGACCCCAGAAACAAAGTCCTTCTTTGAGTTTTTCAACAAGGAAAAATAAAATAAAAAACATTTTAAAGCTTTAAAAAATGGTTAAAGGAACACAAAGTTCTATTAGTTAAAATCTATTTGGCTGGCTCAGAGGGACATTATTCTTAGATACTAAATGTCTGAGTTTCCAAGGGGGAGGAGGAGAGAAATGAGGCCTAATCACCCCTTCATTCCTTTTTGTTCTCAGCATCGGGTCAGAGCCAAGAGGAGAAGGAAAGGTGGGACACGGAGAGGTAAGGTTCTGCCTATTCCACCTGAGCTCCCCAAGGGTGACCCTTCTCTCTCCTTCCCATGAGGTACCAGGTCCACGGTCTCTGTCAGTTGGTAGATACAGCCCCTCTCATGAAACAGAGCCCTCAAAGGAGAGGCTCATGGAAAGACTGAACCTGAGATACTGCTCAGATTCCCTGCTCTGCTGTCCATGGGTAAGAAGCAGTGAGGGACCTGGGCCATGGGTGTTGCCCAGTAGATGTCGAGAGTCAGAAGTTATGTCTCCTGACTTTGAGAAAGTACTTTGGCTTCAGGATGATCAGATTCCTCTTTGCTGTAACCATGGACACCTCTGCTTCACAGCGTGCTTTTGAGCATCAAATGCGATTATTTTATAAAGGAAGCAACATACATATGGGGACCTTATTCTTATTATCATTGACCATTTGACTCATCTACTAATTCTTGGGTCTTTCAGAGTCTAATATCCCAATGGTCTCCCAGAAAGGGCCTCATGTGTATTGCCTATGTGTCTACCTTCATTACATGTAATTCACTCTTCTGGCTCCCAGGTTCAAGATATCATCAAAGCAAGGACGACGACAGGGAGCAGATTTCTTTCCTGAAAAGGTGACTAGTCTTTCCCCATTTTTCCTGATCTCCCTTTAGCATGTTCTCTGCATTTCCAGGGATTCAGTGGAGCCTTCCCTGGTCATGGGAGGGGTTGCCATAGGAATGGGAATGTGAGTGAATGCCTTGAGATGAGTGCATTGTGAAGTCATGGGTGTGGAGCAATGTGAAAGGGCAGCAGGCTTCAGGTGCCCCACCCTCACCAGGCCAGTAGGTCCTCTTTTCCTTGTTCTGGTCCTAGCAGCATCTTCTTACTTCCTATCACCTGCAGCACCCTGGGACAGAATTATGACATCACCCGCTGTCGTCGACTTTTATGTCCAGACCCCTCCTGTGAGGTGTGTAATAATGCAGCTGCTGAAATTAATCAGATGCTGTTCTCAGAGGCATTGGAAAAGCCTACTTCCTCTTTGTCTTCTGTGGCTTCCTCAGCTTCTGAGACAGCTCCGGTGACTGAGCCATCATTTAATCAGTCCTCTGTCTTCTCAGCAATCCCTCTCGGAGAACTCTTACCAACTCCTCTGCCTGAGCCTTCCCCACAACCTCCCTCTGTTCTCTCCTCTAACCCTTGGGTAATTTTCTGTCACCTTTACCACTGGATCAAACTCCAGAGCCAATGCACCATTCCTCACCTCAACCCAAAGACTTATTCTCTTCGACCTTGACACACTATGATTTGCATCAAGGGTTTCTTGCCCTCCATTCTACAAAAACCTCTTTTTGGGCAGACCCGGAAGCCAAACTTATCGATCCTAGACATCTTTTATTTCTCAGCCCTGATGAGCATGACTCAACACAGGAGGACATACATCCTAAGACCTGGAAAGGCAACTTAAAGGAAAAACTTACTCAGCTATTCTGGGGCCTTCCATCTCTGCATAGTGAGTCCTTGTCCTCTGCCGTCAATGCCTCAGGCGACTATTCAATCTTTTTCAACAGCATCTCAAATTCCTTCACAGACCAAGAATCCCCAGGACTTTCTTATTTCCAACCTCCATTCTTGGCAGAGGTCCAACCTCAACCCTTGTCTCAAACCTTGCCTTGTCTCAAACCTGAGTACTTCCATCTCACTCAGATCCAAACCCAGGCCCACCTTCAATCCCCACTCCCAATCCTACCATCCAGTCCCATTACCCAGAAGAAGGCCTGTGAAATGAGTGTCCACATACCCAATTATGCATCAGAATGTCACACCTCGTCTGAAACGGAACACCTGGAATGCAATGTGTTGCTGAAAGAACAGGAAAGTTGGTGGGGTTTAACCTCTGTGGTTCAAAGTTCTAAGGCCCATGTTACCAATTCCATCGATCCTGTAGAGTTTCCTCTCAGCAGTGAATTTCGAGATCAATTTGAGCATCATCTTAGAAAGAGGCTCATCCAACACCACCAGGGCCAGCCCTGCATGCTCCATGGGCCTCTGTCACTAATGAGGCCTCTGAGCAATTGCTCAGGCATACTTGAGTCAAAGAGCAGTTCTGGCCTCTCATGGATCTCTGTGGATAAGGACCAGAGCAGTGAAAATCCAAATGTTGGATTGAGCCAAACAGGAAGCTTCTATGAGAGGAGCTTAGAAATGTTTCAGCTAGAGGAGAATAAAGGGAAGGATGAGGGACCCGGCCAAGAGAATGATCCAAAAGCTCATCTGCTGAGTGATTCAAAGACCTCTTCACATAAGGATGTGGGAAGTGGCTCTGAGGTGATGAGTCTGTCAAGAGAAAACTCAATGTTTTCTGAGCATAGTGTAAGTCAGAGACAACTGGAAAATGTCCAGAAAGTACATTTTTTGAGAAAAAAGTTTGAGAAAATCGGTGAGGGTCAGCTTCCTGGGACTGTGCACAGTTCACAACACTCTATCAAGCAGAATCCTGTAAAATCCCACACCAAATTAGAGAAAAGTTTGCCATCATCAGTGGGTGGGGACTACTGCCTGAGCACATCCCAGGAGCTTCCCTCGCTTGAGTGTGGTACACAGCAGATGCGGAAACCCCACATTACCAAGTGTCAGATGGGGATGTTGTCAGCCCTTCCCACCAAAGTCCTTCAATCCAAAGAGCACTTCAAACCCAAAGATACTGCATCTCATTCTTCTATCAATCCCAACTCTTCCTCCTCAACCAAACTGATTTCTGAGGCAAACACCAAATCTGGGGCCTTCATGCCCCTGAGAGGAAGTTCTGAATCCCTTCACCTGGACAAAGTGGAAACAGGAAATTCAGCTGACGACCTGAATTTTCCTCTCCCTGCCATCTCACTCATGGACAAGAAAGGACATTCGCCTGCTGAGATCCAACACACACTCTCAGAGGAAATTCAGAAATTTTTGAAAATCAAACTGCCTGTCACAAATACCATTAATGAGGGGAAAAGTCAGATAAATTCTCTGATAGCCAACATTCAACCCCCAAAGCTGCCTGCCAGGCAAGAAGGGACCCCACAGGAGACAAAGAATAACAGTGTGAATTCTGACAGAGTAGAAATACAACAGGGTGCAAATAGGGAGAAATCAGAACCTGCTTCCAGGCCCAGCATGTGTAGGGAGATAGTCAGGGCTGAGGGGCTCAAAGCTCTTCAACCCCAAACTAGTGGCGTCTTGACAACCAGAAAGCCAGGAATCTCCCAAAGGATCGACAAAGAAACTATTGTGACCACTGAAAACCCATCAGTTCAAGATCCTAACTTATCAGAACTTAAAACGCAAATAATGACTGCGTTAAAGTTGAAGTTAGAGACAAAGCATAGTGAGTCCGAAAGCCAGCCCACGGACGTGTCCTATGACTCAGACAGCTTGACTTGCAGAGGCTCCCTGACTCCTGATCAGGGTGTCTCCAGTGGGGATGAGGAGGTTCCCCAGTTGCTGCATGTCCAATCGGAGGACAGCGGAGTCAGTATGGAGAAGCAGCAGGAACCTTGGCTTCCAAGGCAGGCATTAAGGTCCTGCCAGGATCAGAATTCCCCACCAGCTGTAAACAATGATATCATGTCCCCTCCCCCAGAGCCTACAGGCCCCAAATCAGTAGAGCTTGGTGCAGGAGATGCACAACTGACAATTTCCCAACCTGAAGAGAAGATATTTCTTTCTCAGGAAGCAATTTTAGAGGACATACTTAGGAACAGATCTTCCCAGGCGCTATCACAGAAGGGACAGGCCACCTCACTTGTGGGCAAGGAAGATACCCATTTCCTAGGTAAAATTAAGAACTTTTTTCAACGGTATCAGCCTGGAATAAAACAGAAAATGCAAGAAGCCCTCCAGGAAAAGGGCATCATCCCCCTATCATCTACACAAAGCAGAGGCCCAGTTAAAAGCAGAGCTGCTTTTACTGGGCCAGCACATGACATGTCTGACATGGGGAAGTCCCCAGAAGAGAAACTGGGGCGCCGGCCTGCAGTCGTTACCACCTGCCCCCAAAAGCCCCTTCCCTCCGCAGCGCAGTCGGGGAAACCTGTGCAGAAGGGAGTAGTGCTGGCCCAGGCAGAGCCAGTGCAGAGGCGTCCTTTCCTCCGCAGGGCTCCCCCCTATGATGTGACAAATGCCGTGTCCGGCCGCCACACAGCTATCTTGGCTGGCCAGGGCTCTAGCAATACTAGACATACCACAAACGAACACAGACCCCCCCAGAACGTTGTGTTATCAAAGGGCCAGCAAATATGTCAGAAGCACCCTCAATCTGTGCCCCTCAGGGGGACTCTGCCCCATCCAAGCCCCAACTGCAGGCCTCAAATTGCCAAGGGGCCTCCTGCTGTTCTTACCACTGCTGGAGGCACTGCGTTCAGAGAGCAGCCTCCACGATTTAGACACACAATGCTTCTCCAGAATTTCCAGGGGGAAACATTTCCCACCCCCAAGTAATTCCCTCCTTGTGGGGAATACTGATTTGCCTAATAAATGTGTCTGTAATAATAGTGATGTCTTCTCCGTGTCCTGAGTTGGGGGCAAGGGTTTAGGGTTTCTCAGGGCTTGTGCTTAAGGGAAGAAAGGAATAAGTTTAACTCCTACTGATTGCTTCCTTGGCTTCCAAAAGTGACCATTTCCAGCTAGGTTTGGCTCAGCGGATAGAGCATCAGCTTGTGGACTGAAGGGTCCCAGGTTTGATTCCAGTCAAGGTCACATGCCCAGTGGGAGGGCATGCAGGAGGCAGCCAATCAATGAGTCTCTCTCATCACAGATGTTTCTATCTTTCTCCCTCTCCTTTCCTCTCTGGAATATATATATATATATATATATATATATATTTTTTTTTTTTTTCTTTTTTTTTTTTAAAGTGAACATTCTCTGGAGCTCTTGTGAGAAATACATATCATGTGCCCTCCCCCAAAGTCCACTTCCTCCCTGATGAGGTTTGAGGAGATGGGCTCTGTCTCCTACCTCATAGCTTAGCCTTAAGGAACATGGATAGCAGCCCACACCTTCCCCTTCAGGGAATGCTGTATGACCTTGAAGGCAGCAGGGAAGACAGTGGCTTAATCATTATTTAGAATCAGTAATCAGAGGAACCCACAGGTGGGTGAACCCTGAATAGGAGTGTGTGGAGGGATATTGCTGCCGTGAATGTTGGGCTGGTTGAGGTAGGAGCTAGGAACAGCACAGACACTGCTCAAAAATCAATCTTGTGGGTCAAGTTAACATGTTGTAAAAGCATACTTTAACCCTGACACTGAAGTACGCCTACTGGAAAGTCACCTTAGGGAAGTGGTTCCCATCTCTGGGCATTTCTTCAGGCTGAGGGATTAATGATTTTTATTTTATTTTATTTTTTATTTTTACTTTTTGCTGAGCAAAAGCACCACTCAGCTATCAGTAGCAGCAATGTTAACCAGGCAGCCTCTTACCTCCCAGGTAAAACAAAGCTGAAAGTAAGTACAAGATGCCTTAAAGTGAAAGAGAAAGTAAGAACAAATAAACAGGGGAAAGAATAACCTTGTTGGTGGAACAAAGGTTTATGCCTCGTCAGCCCCACCTTGGATGCTGTCTTGCTTCCAGCTTCCTCTAAGTGACCTACACTCTACCTGCTGGGGCTGGTCAGAGCACTGCACAGCACACTGATGCCTCGCATCAGAAAGGCATAGTGGTAGTGGAGCTATAATAAATCTCCCCAGAACACCTTCAGCTCATGAACCAGAGGTGCGTTCTAGACTATGCACCAGGTTTACAGATATCTGAGGACTCACCATGGACTTCCATGGAATGTATTTTTGGGGGTGAGGTGGGGGGAGGTAAATCTGCACATACACACCCTTATTACAGTGGTCTGGAGGGAAGGCAGATCCACCGGTACAGACTGAAACACAAAAATGGAATGAGCGTCCTCATGAGCACTTCAGGTTGCCTTTCCAGTCAGCCTTGTGAATCCTGAGCGTAAAGAGAAAAAGCAAAAACCAAAACCAAAGAGCCCCCTCTCACTACCACACTAGTATCTTCTTGTCTAGAGTTATGCCATTGGCCTTGCAATGTCTGAAGCTAGAGATCAGAGAAAAAATGCAGAACAAAAAGGAACTAAAGGTGGAATGGGGCCCAAGGCAGGGGACGTGAAGAGGTCAGCAGGCAGCGGAGGGTTGTAACATCCATGTGGACAAGCAGCCGATAACGCAGCCTCCCAGTTCCTACACCATCTCATCTTGGGGTCCTTTACTGCCGCTCCAGTGCAGTCACTGCCACACTCAGACCTTATTACCAGGAACATCTCTGCCTCAGGAATAATATAGTCTGACCGTTTACCCTTTGGCCTCATCCCCTATCCTTCCAGCATAGATGCCCATTGTTAATTTTTCAATTTCAGGTCATATATTTATCCACTCACTCCCTGCCAATCCACAAAGCTCTTGGCTTCCTCCCTTACTAAGGTAGACTTGATGGTCCATCTAGTGACTAACATTTAAAAAGCTCTACGATAATGCGCCTCCCTCCCCCCCCCCCCCCCTCCCGCCCCCGCTTCCAGTTCCCTTTAATCCTTCCTGTCTGGCGAAATTTCAACTTTGTGTTTTTTCAGAAATGTCTTCCTATAAGTAACTGACCACTATTGGATTAGATCTCACAATTGATTCTACTGGTTCCAAGGAACTACCTGGAACTCATTCATTCCACAAATAATGCTCCCATGCTTACTGACATGTGAACAAAACAAATGGAGCTCAGTTCCCTGTTTTCTTAGTCCATTCTCTTCCCAAAGCTCCTCAAATCCATGGCAAATCTCACTTTCCTCAAACTGAGGCCATCTCCACTTGCTCGACAGATGTGCTGAACAACTGTTCAGAGAGGAGCAAGAAGCCACGAGATGGGGACTTTTCAACAAAACACTTAAAAAAACAACAACTTTCAGCCCTAACCAGTTTGGCTCAGTGGCTAGAGCATCAGCCTGCGGACTGAAAGGTCCCAGGTTTGATTCCAGTCAAGGGCATGTACCTTGGTTGTGGGGCAATGTTTCTAACTCTCTATCCCTCTCCCTTCCTCTCTCTAAAAAATCAATAAAATCTATTTTAAAAGCCCTTTCACATTCTCCTTTCCTTTTTCCTTCTTATTTTCTATGGAAAGAGGTTTTCTTCCCAACCTCAACGGAATGACACTGCCTTATTAAGAGAGAGCTAAATTCCCATCTGGATGGACTGATGCCCCTTTGCCAGGTATCCTTTGCCCCCTCCCTCTCCTTATGAGGTACCCAACGTCTTTTATTTTTCAAAGCTTGTTAACACAGAAATGCTCACACATGCATAAGAGCAGATAGAACCTTATATCTTTCCATGTACCCTCACCCAACTTTCACAATTATCATTTGGTACATGTAATACATCCCATTTTTACAATAAAGTGGAAAAGCCCATTGAAACATCTTGTTATCTATTTCTCAGACATATGCTATGTGCCCATGTCCAAGTTCCTCTTTTTCTTTGATATTCACGTATGGGACACACTTATGCACCACAGATGTAAACAGCATGCAGCTTTAGAGGCTTTGGCAATCAGTTCTGATCTGCCTTGTAGTCAACCCTGAGGAGTCATTTGAGCAAATTCTCTCAACTCCATACAGAGTAAATCCAGTGCACAGCATTGCTGTTCCTTAATCACACAGTAACTATGGTAACACGCTAAATGTATAGAAGTAGAAAACTACAGAATTGGCATTGCTATATGTGTTTTCAAATATTTAGAACAGCGGTTCTCAACCTGTGGGTCGCGACCCCTTTGGCGGTCAAACGACCCTTTCACAGGGGTCGCCTAAGACCATCCTGCATATCAGATATTTCCATTATGATTCATAACAGTAGCAACATTACAGTTATGAAGTAGCAACGAAAATAATTTTATGGTTGGGTCACAACATGAGGAACTGTATTTAAAGGGCCAGAAGGTTGAGAACCACTGATTTAGAAGAATGTTTCCTGTTATGCATGAAAATGACTTAAACGCAGATCAGCACACTTGTTTTTCTTTCTTTCCAAAAATGCCATTAAAAGTAAAATATGAGATGAAAAGATGCTCAATATCACTAGCCATCAGAAAAAAAAAATGCACATCACAAGCACTATGAGGTAGCAACAGACACACACACACAAAAGGCTAGAATTGAAAATTCAGGTACGTCTCACTGAGAATGTGGGGAAGGTGGAACCCTCACACATAGCCGGCGGGAATGAAAAATGGTTCAGCCACTTTGACAACTAATCTGGCCTGTCCTCAAAATGTCAAACAGAGAGTTTCCATATGACCCAGCAACTCCACCTCTAAGTACACACTCATGAGAAACGAAAACACATGTCCACACCAAACTTGTAAACAAATGCTCACAGCAGTAGCATCCAGTATTCATAATACTCAAAAGGTGGAAACGACCCACATGTCCATCAGCTGATGAATGGTAAATAAAATGTGGTATATCCATGCAATGTAATATCTTAAGGCAATAAAAACTATTAATACGTGCTATAACATGGATGAACCCTGAAAGCATTATGCTAAGTGAATAAAGCCAGTCACAAAGGATCACATGTGATTCCATTCATATGTAATGTCCCAAACAGAGAGAACTAGAGAAATAGAAAGTACATTAGTGATTGTTTAGGGCTGGGGGTGGGGGAAGAAAGAGGGGGGGAGATGATAATTAGAGATTATAAAGTTTCTTTTTGAAGTCATGAAAATGTTTAAAAATTCACTAGAGATGCACATATCTGTGAATATATTAAAATTATACACTTTAAATGAGTATGGTATGTGAACTATATTTAAAGTTAAACAAGTAAAAAATTTAAAAAGAATAAGTACTTAAGAAGGACAAGAGAATTGTCCACACTGAACCACCAGCAAGTCGTCAATTACAGTTCAGGTTTTCTTTCTGTGGTACTGGTTTCTGCCATGGTTTCTGCTCCTGCATTTCTGCTCAGATGTCATGTTAGCCTTTCACATTGAAATGAAAGGGAAATTATGATATGAGGAACCACAGATTCATCCTTCAGGATTATCTTCGCTGATAATATGGACACAAAACAATTTTTCTACAGGAAGTTACATATTTAAAGAGAGAAGCAAGATGGCGGCGATATAGGCAGACGCGTCCCAGGTCTTGTCCCGGAGCAAACGGAGTAAGCAGCTGAAACTAATAACACCCACCCCGAATTGGCAAATTTACTCAGCTGACACAGACCCTGACCGGGGTAAGGAGTTCCGCGGGTTTGCTGGCGCCAGGAGATTTGAGATTTGGATTTTGTGATTGCGGAGAACTGAGACTAAAGGGGGAATCCTGAGGAACTGATCAGACCATGCAGTGCCAATAAGAGAGGAGCGTTTCCCAGATCATGCAGTGCTGGTAAGAGAGGAGCGTTTCCCAGACCGCAGATCCAAGCAACAGCAGCCCCCTGATCACCGCAGCCTCCTGATCACCACAGCCTCCTGATCACCACACCCTCTGTCTGTGGAACAGCAGCTGTACGTGAAGCCTCCCCCCACCAGCCAGAAGAGCCAACACAGCTGTGAACAACACCCACCAGAGGAGCTGCTGCCAACTGGAAAGCAGCTACTACCGCAACCGTCTGAGCAGCAACCACAACCCAAGGAGCCCCTGCCACCCAGGGAGCAGCCACTGAACATCTCAACATCTACATATGTCAGCGAGATCAAACATGGGTAGGCAAAGAAACCCCCAAAGGAAAGAAAAGGAGGACTCGCCAGAAAAGCAGCTAAGTGAGACAGAGATATGCAACATGACGGAAAAAGAATTCAGAATAAGGTTCCTAGAGTACATGCACCAGATGTTCAAGAAGCAAGAAGAAACAGATGAAAAACTCAACTACTTATGCAAGAAGCTAGAAGAAACAGATGAAAAAATCAACAACTTAAGTAAGTCCCAAGAAGAAATGAAAAGCGACATAGCTTCAATAAAAAACTCCATTGAAAGTATCAACAGTAGACTGGGAGAAGCGGAGGACCGAATTAGTGAATTAGAAGACAAGGAAGCAAAACACACTCAAACTGTACGGCAAATGGAGAAAAAAATTAAAAGACAGAAGGAGAGCCTAAGGGAGCTTTGGGACAACATGAAACGAAACAACATACGAATAATAGGGGTGCCAGAACAACAGAAAGATGAACATGGATTAGAAAACCTATTCGAAGAAATAATATCAGAAAACTTCCCTAAGGTGGGGAAGAAAAAAGTCACACAAGCCCAGAGAGTCCCAAACAAGGTGAACCCGAAAAGACCCACACCAAGACACATCATAATTACCATGGCAAATGTTCAGGATAAAGAGAGAATCTTACAGGCTGCAAGAGAGAGACGGAAAGTAACATACAAGGGATCTCCCATTAGATTATCAAATGATTTCTCAACAGAAACACATCAGGCCAGAAAAGAATGGACGGAAATCTACAAAGTGATGCAAAGCAAAGGACTGAATCCAAGAATACTCTATCCAGCAAGGCTATCATTCAAAATTGAAGGGGAAATAAGAAGCTTCACAGACAAAAAAGGGCTAAGGGAGTTTATCACCACCAAGCCAGCCATGCAAGAAATGCTAAAGGGACTGGTGTAAAAAGAAGAAATATCAAGCTCAGAAAGAAAACAGCCACACACACACAAAAAAAGAAATGGCTACAAACAAGTACCTTTCAATAATAACTTTAAATGTAAATGGACTAAATGCTCCAACCAAAAGACATCGAGTGGCTGAATGGATAAAAAAAATGACCCATACATCTGCTGTCTACAAGAGACCCACCTCATTAGAAGGGACTCACACAGACTGAAAGTGAAGGGATGGAAGAATATCTTTCAGGCAAATGGAAAGGAAAAGAAAGCTGGGGTAGCAATACTTATATCTGACAAAATACATCTCAAAGTGAAGGCCATAACCAGAGATAAGGAAGGCCACTTCATAATACTAAAGGGATCAATACAACAAGAAGATATAACCCTGGTAAACATATATGCACCCAATGCAGGAGCACCCACATACATAAGAAAACTTCTGGAAGATATCAGGGGAGAGATCGACAACAATACAATCATAGTAGGGGACTTTCATACACCACTGACATCACTGGATAAATCCGCTAGACAAAAACTCAGCAAAGAAACAGCAATCCTAAATGACTCACTAGATCAGATGGACTTAATTGACATCTTCAGAACACTTCACCCCACAGCTGCGGAATATACATTCCTCTCAGGTGCTCATGGGACATATTCAAAAATAGACCACATATTGGGTCACAAGCAAAGTCTCCACAAATTCAAGAAGATTGAAATCATAAAAAGCTTCTTCGCAGACCACGATGGCATAATGTTAGAAATAAACTACAATAAAAACAACCCAAAATACTCAAACACTTGGAAGCTGAATAGCATGTTATTAAATATTGATTGGGTTACCGATGACATCAAAGAAGAAATTAAAAACATCCTGGACACTAATGACAATGAAAACACAACAATCCAAAACCTCTGGGACACAATGAAAGCAGTCCTGAGAGGGAAGTTTATAGCTCTACAGGCCTATCTCAAAAAACAAGAAAAAATGGTAGTTAGCCATCTAACTCTACAACTCAAAGAATTAGAAAGAGAGCAACAAGAAAACCCCAGAGTGAGCAGAAGGAAGGAGATAATAAAGATTAGAGCAGAAATCAATGACATAGAGACCAAAAAAACAATACAGAAAATCAATGAAACCAAGAGCTGGTTCTTTGAAAGGATAAACAAGATTGACAAACCCCTAGCCAGGCTCACCAAGAAGCAAAGAGAGAGGTCCCAAATAAACCAAATCAGAAACGATAGAGGCGAAATAACAACAGACCCCACAGAAATACAAATGATTGTTAAACAATACTACGGGCAACTCTACTCCAACAAACTAGACAACCTGGAGGAAATGGACAAATTCCTAGAAAAATACAACATTCCAAAACTCAATCAGGAAGAATCTAAAAACCTCAATAGGCCAATAACTATGGAAGAAATTGAAGCAGTCATCAGAAAGCTTCCAGCAAACAAAAGCCCAGGGCCAGACGGCTTCACAGGGGAGTTCTACCAAACATTCAAGGAAGAACTAAAACCTACCCTCCTCAGACTACTACAAAAAATTCAAGAGGAAGGAACGCTTCCAAGCTCATTCTATGAAGCCAGCATCACCCTAATACCAAAACCAGGTAAAGACATCACAATGAAAGAGAATTACAGGCCAATATCCCTCATGAACATAGATGCCAAAATCCTCAACAAAATTTTAGCAAATCGGATCCAGCAGTACATCAGAAGGATCATACACCATGACCAAGTAGGATTTATCCCAGAGATGCAAGGATGGTACAACATCCGTAAATCAATAAATGTGATACATCACATAAACAAATTGAAAGAAAAAAACCACATGGTCATATCAATTGATGCAGAAAAAGCATTCGACACAATCCAACACCCATTTTTGATAAAAACTCTCAGAAAGGTGGGAATAGAAGGATCATACCTCAACATAATAAAAGCCATATATGACAGGCCCACAGCCAACATCATACTCAATGGACAAAAACTAACACCATTTCCCCTAAGAACAGGAACAAGACAGGGATGCCCACTCTCACCACTCCTGTTCAACATAGTACTGGAAGTATTAGCCATTGCAATTAGGCAAGAAGAAGAAATAAAAGGCATCCAAATTGGAAAAGAGGAAGTAAAACTGTCCTTATTTGCAGATGACATGATATTATACATACAAAACCCTAGAGACTCCACCAAAAAGCTACTAGACTTAATACATGAATTTGGCAATGTAGCAGGATACAAAATTAACCCCAAGAAATCTGAGGCATTTCTATACACCAATAGTGAACTTTCAGAAAGGGAGATCAGAAAAACAATCCCATTTACCATCGCACCAAAAAAATTAAGATACCTAGGAATAAACTTAACTAAAGTGGTTAAAGACCTCTACTCACAAAACTACAGGACGTTGAAAAAAGAGATAGAGGAAGACATAAACAGATGGAAGAACATACCATGTTCTTGGATTGGTAGAATCAACATCATTAAAATGTCCATACTACCCAAAGCAATCTATACATTCAACGCACTTCCCATTAAAATACCAATGGCCTTCTTCAAAGATCTAGAACGAACTCTCCAAAAATTCATCTGGAATAAAAAAAGACCCCGAATAGCTGCAATGATCCTGAGAAAGAACAAAGTAGGTGGGATCTCAATGCCAGATATCAAGCTGTATTACAAAGCCACTGTTCTCAAAACTGCCTGGTACTGGCACAAGAACAGACATATAGATCAGTGGAATAGAATAGAGAGTCCAGAAATTAGCCCGAACCAATATGCTCAATTAATTTTTGACAAAGGAGGCATGAACATACAATGGAGCCAAGATAGTCTCTTCAATAAATGGTGTTGGGAAAATTGGACAGACATATGCAAGAAAATGAAACTAGACCACCAACTTACACCATACACAAGAATAAACTCAAAATGGATAAAGGACTTAAATGTACGACAGGAAACCATAAAAATTCTAGAAGAATACAAAGGCAACAAAATCTCAGACATATGCCAAAACAATTTCTTCACTGATACAGCTCCTAGGGCAGTTGAAACTAAAGAGAAAATGAACAAATGGGACTACATCAAAATAAAAAGCTTCTGCACAGCAAAAGAAACCATCAACAAAACAACAAGAAAACCCACCTCGTGGGAAAACATATTTGCCAACGTCATATCTGATAAGGGCTTAATCTCCAAAATTTATAGGGAACTCATACAACTTAACAAAAAGAAGATAAACAATCCAATCAAAAAATGGGCAAAGGATCTAAATAGACACCTTTCAAAAGAGGACATTCAGAAAGCCAAGAGACATATGAAAACATGCTCAAAGTCACTAATCATCCGAGAGATGCAAATCAAAACAACAATGAGGTACCATCTCACACCTGTCAGAATGGCCATCATCAACAAATCAACAAATGACAAGTGCTGGAGAGGATGTGGAGAAAAAGGAACACTTGTGCACTGCTGGTGGGAATGCAGACTGGTGCAGCCACTATGGAAGGCAGTATGGAGGTTCCTCAAAAAATTGGAAATGGAACTCCCATTTGACCCTGTGATCCCACTTCTAGGAATATATCCCAAGAAACCAGAAACACCAATCAGAAAGGATATATGCACCCAGATGTTCATAGCAGCACAATTAACCATAGCTAAGATCTGGAAACAGCCTAAGTGCCCATCAGTAGATGAATGGATTAGAAAACTGTGGTACATCTACACGATGGAATACTATGCTGCTGTTAAAAAGAAGGAACTCTTACCATTTGCAACAGCATGGATGGAACTGGAGAGCATTATGCTAAGTGAAACAAGCCAGTCAATGAAGGAAAAATACCACATGATCTCATTCTTTCATGGATAATTAAGACCATTACAAACTTTTGAACAATAATAAATACAGTGGCAGAGCTGCCTCAAACCGATTGTCGGACTTCAGTTGTAAGGCCAGGGAGGGTTGGGGGACAGGAGGGAGGGGAGTAAGAGATCAACCGAAGGACTTGTATGCATCCATATAACCATAACTAATGGACATAAGACACTGGGGGGTAAGGGAGGGCAGGGGCTTGTCAAGGGTGGGGGGGAAAAAAGGACACATATGTAATACCCTTTGTAATGCTTTAAGCAATAAAAAAAAAAAAAAAAAGAAGGACAAATAGGGGAAAGGATAAGACAAAAGATGTCAACACATTTCCTGGAGATGAGAATCCAGGTGAGGAGAGGTAAGTGACAGCAGAACAGGGGAAGTGCCAGCAAACCCATCACAGCACAAAACCCCAGAAGACGAACAACCTGGTGGCACCAGACAAGAAATGAGGGGTTCCATGTGGTAAATATCTTGATTTTTTGTTCTTTTATTGTTTTTTATATTATGTATAATTTTAAAAAATCTTTTATTCATTGGTGGGGGGAATTTCACTAAGTGAAAATATATGGTATGATGAATGGGTGAAGTTGGAAGTTACGTTAGAGAAATCTAAAGGGCCCTGTAGGGGTGGACAGATCTGCTGGGCTGGATCATGGGGAGATGAGTTGAAGGTTCTCCAGTAATTTGTAAAATCCTTTTGAAAAGTTAGCATGCTTTAAATGTGTAGTGGGTGCCAGGTTTCTGCCTGGGACAAAATCAGATCATTGTTTTAAAGTTGGCATTGCACACTTCTGGGGTCTGGGTATGGTGGTGGTGGTGGTAGCTACAGAAATCAAAGTTAGAAATCTCAAACGTCAGGTAAAATTCAGGAAAACAATCAACGGTCCATTTAAAAAATATATTTATTTGAAAATTAAAAGTTTTGAAAAGTTGCATGCATAGTAAAACCATAAACCCTTTCTCCTCTCTGATCCATCACTGTTTCTGTCTCCTTCTTTCCCTCCCCTTTCTCCCTATATATGAACACACACACATATATGAAAAATATCCATGCATACTTGAGTTTATGCATCCTGTATGTTCTCCAATATTTTATTGCATATTTCTTTAAAAGATTCTCTTACATACAATACAGTTATTCCCACCAATAATTTAACATTTGGCATAAAACTTTTAATTAATGTCCCATTCATAGTCTATTTTTGTCAGTTTATTGAGTAGTCCTTTGTGGCTTTCTTAAAACCCTCCATTACAGGATTCCGTCACAGCCGTGGGCAAACTACGGCCCTCGGGCCGGATTCGGCCCGTTTGAAATGAATAAAACTTTAAAAAAAAAGACCGTACCCTTTTATGTAATGATGTTTACTTTGAATTTATATTAGTTCACACAAACACTCCATCCATGCTTTTGTCCCGGCCCTCCGGTCCAGTTTAAGAACCCACTGTGGCCCTCGAGTCAAAAAGTTTGCCCACCCCTGGTAGAAGCACATACTGCATTGAGTTGTCATGTGTCTTTATTCTCCTTGAGTCTGTCTCAGGTTCTCAGCCTTTCCTTTTGATGGGAAGGCCATTTTTTTTAAAAGCGTATTCAATGTGCTATTTTCATAATGTCTTCTCACCTAGAAAAAAAAATTTGTACAGTTTATCTTGCTCAGATCTTAAAGGATGTTTTTACGGCTCTGAGTCCTATGGACCTTAAGGACAGTCAGGGCCAGTCTTGCTATAAGAAAGTGATACCAGAAGTACAAGGAGAGTGGAGGGATTTTTCTGAAGAGACACCTCCAGCAGTCAAGGGAGGATAAGGGGTGGCGGTGGGGCTGAAAGTGCACCTTGCTTTTGGATGGAGACAATGGTGAAGCTGTGGATGCAGGAGAAGACACACAAAGAATGGAGCCGTCATTGCTGGTGAACATCCTCAGTGGGAGGGAGAGGATAGAGGACTGAGGCCAAGCCTGATTCCTCGGACTCAGAGGGAACACAGGCAAGAAATGCAAGGGAATGACAAGGCTTCATTTCAGCAGTTTATAAGCTAAAAAAAGGGAAGCTGTAGTGGTTGTAACTATTCAAGGATTAGCTGGTATGGGAGAGGAAATGAATACATACACAACATTATCAAAAGATAATTATTCCAAAAGATACCAATAGGAATGTTGGTGAAAAATTAAAAAGTAAAACCATTAACTTTTCATAGAAGAAGTAACCATCAGTGTGATTTAAAAACACACACACAGAAAACCAAAAAAAAAAAATGTATTGCTAAACATAATCACAGTCGTGCACATTAGAAGTTATGCTAATGAGAAGCCCACTTCCTAATCAAGATGTTTGTCTTGTGTTAGTTGGGCTAACACAACTGCTGTGTAAAATAAAGAATTAAAAAATGTTGTGAGGCCGAAACCGGTTTGGCTCAGTGGATAGAGCGTCAGCCTGCGGACTGAAAGGTCCCAGGTTCGATTCCGGTCAAGGGCATGTACCTGGGTTGCGGGCACATCCCCAGTGTGAGATGTGCAGGAGGCAGCTGGTCGATGTTTCTCTCTCATCGATGTTTCTAACTCTCTATCTCTCTCTCCCTTCCTCTCTGTAAAAAATCAATAAAATATATTTAAAAAAAATAAAAAATGTTGTGAGGAGAGAAGGAATTTGGCAGAGAAGAAAAGGAACAGCAGAGGTAGACACTGTGTGAAGAGGACTAGGTTTGAGAATCTAGGAGCTACATAGGCTAATAGGGGCTGAATAGCCTAAATGGGATCTGGCAGAAAAAGGATTACTACAGAATTTAGACATGTTTGCCATGGGTGCATGAGTGTGCCATGCCCTCGTCTCTCTCTTAGTCATGCTTTCTGTGCATTGATACAGGCTGCTCTGCTCTCTCACACTTTTTGGTAAATGTGGATTCTTTGGGGGAGATATAGAGGTGGGGCTGCTGCTGAGTGTATTTCTGGTTTCATACAAGTAAGTATCTCTGGTTTCATGTAAGAACACATTATGTTCCAGGGAAAGCTGCACTTGAGGACAGAGTAGATCTTGGGGATGTAAATCCTTGGGCACAGCAGGCTTCCAAAGGGTAATTGAGGTCCACGAGGAGATCACCAAGCAGTCAAGGGGCTTCAGGTACTATCTGGGTAAGAGGTGGAATAAATAGAAAATTTCACCAAGTTAAAATATGTGGTATGTTGACTGGGTGAAGTTGGAAGTTATGTTGGAGAAATCGAAAAGGCCCTCCCTGTAGGGATAAACAGATCTCCTGGGCTGGACGATGGGGAGATGGGTTGTGAGGCCGTTGTCTCTGAGTTGTCCCCTAACCCACCCTCAAGAACTTTTGAGGTCTCTGTTACAGCTCCGTGATGTGGGCCTGAAAATCTAGCTTAGACAGTGCTCTCAATGTCCAGCTGCCTAAGGTCCCAATGCACTTTTGAAGATGCAAACCATCTTCTTTGACTGAGGTGCTTTACTGTACGATGGCTGAACCATAGCTCAAATTTCTAGGTATTCCTAGCCTTCTTGTGGGATAGGGCTTCTCCTTCTCTCACTGTGCTACCTAGAAAAGAATCCATATTTCCCAATATTTTGGAAACAGGTATATCAATTAGATAAGTAAACCAGAGTTTCTGAGAGATATTAAATCCTTCTTTATACATAGATGCTTTCAAAGCTATCAATTGCCCTTTAAGTACTGCTTTTGCTGAATCTTGCAAACTTTTAGTTGCATTTTTATTTAGTTTAAAATTCTTTTTTTATTTGAGACCGCTTCCTTGACATATGTGTATTGTTTAATTTCCAAACATTTCAGAATATGCCAGCTATCTATCTGTTATTTATTTCTCGTTCAATTCCATTATGATCTGAAAGCATACTTTGTATGATTTCTATTCTTTTATATTTGTTAAAGTGTGTCTTGTAGCCCAGAGTATGGTCTCTCTTGGTGAATGTTCCATATGAGCTTAATAAGAATGTGTATTGCGTTGTTGGATGAAGTGTTCTATAATTATCACTTAGATAAAATTGATATTTCTTTTTAGTCCTTTCTTACTCAGCAGTTAGCCAAATGTAGGAAGCATTGGTAGAATATGTTCATATCAGGAGGTGAAATAAAACAGATGAGTTAGTTTTGTGCAATGTCTTCACTATTCTAGTAATAATAAATACACGCGTGAGCTACAAAATATGAATTGTGGAGTTAAGTACTTGATTAATTGCATGAGTTAAGTACTCTTATGGTTACATTTAAAACTGGCATCCAACAACATAAAGTTGAATGAATAGTAAAAGGTGTGCTAATAATTTAAGATTTTAATTCCTCCTTATGTAGAATGACATTAAATAGAAAATAAAAAATACCACGATGAGTCAAAAGAGAAACCATAGAGGGGGGAAAAAGCTTTATATTTTATTACTTTAAAAATATCTATATTTTTATTGATCACAGAGAGAGACAGATACATCAATGATGAGAGAGAATCATCAATCACCTGCCTCCTGTATACCCCACACTGGAGATTGAGCCCACAACCCAGGCATGTGCCTAGACCAGGAATCAAACCATGACCTCCTGGTTCGTAGATCGACGCTCAGCCACTGAACCATTTTAAATGGCATTTTCCCCTGCTTTTAGAACAAGTGTCAAAATGAATAATGTTTTCATTTTTTACTGGGCCCCACAAATGTAAATGGCCTTAGAAGGAATGTTCTAAAACTAGCATCATTAGCTGCTATACTGTATCACATCCCCAAGACAAGTCCCATTTCCAAAGCCACTGCATGTACATTGGTTTGAAGGGCTGTGTTGACCACCATTACCTCTCTTACTAGGTGCTTATGAGAATTAAATGAACATGCTGAGTAACCCTTATATATCTATACTCATCGAAGGAATTATGACTCTTATCACACACACATGAACAGTAAAGGGTAAAACTGTCATTGCCTCCCAGGTTGAACCAGTCATGGGAGAAACCTATGAGCAGGGCTGGTGGCTTGTGGATCAGCGGAGACCAGCTACTCTCTACTTCAAGCCTGTCATGAAGAGTTCATCCAATCCACAGAGGTTTGTGGAGAAGTGGCTTCCTGTCAGATCAAAAGAATAGGAATGAGAGTGCTGCCCAGAAGGTTGGAGAGAAATGACAAGCACCTTATTGATTTTTCACAGAGAGGAAGGGAGAGAGACAGAGAGCTAGAAACATTGATCAGCTGCCTCCTGCACATCCCCCACTGGGGACGCGCCCGCAACCCAGGCACATGCCCTTGACCGGAATCCACCCTGGGACCCCTCAGTCCGCAGGCCGACGCTCCATCCACTGAGCCAAACCGGTTTTGGCTCTCAATATCATCTTATAAAAATCTCACAACCAGGATTATGACAGTGACCCAACCACCCATGTAGAGCAGATGGAGAACAGCTCTACCCAATTCTCCCGCACCCAGGACAGTGCCTTCTATTTTTTTTTTTTTTTGGTATATCTTTATCACAGTAAAATATACACAATGAAATTTACCATTTTAACTATTTTTCAGGGTGCAGTCCAGTGGTGTTAAGTACATTCATATTGTTGTGCTGCCGTCACCACCATCATCTCCATCACTGTTCTCATCTTCTCCAACTGAAGCTCTGTCCCCACTAAACAACAACTCTGCATCCACTCCCCCGTCCCTGGTCCCCTCCCTCTTACCTCTGTCTCTATGACTCTGATGGCTCTAGGGACCTCAGGTGAGTGGAATCACACAATATTTGTCCTTTTGTGACTGGCTTGTTTCACTGAGCATCACGTCTGCAGGGTCCATCCAGGTTGTAGCATGTGTCACAATGGCCTATTTTTCGAAATTGAATTTATTGGGGTGAGATTGGTAATGAAATCATGTAGCTTTCAGGTATACAGTTCTATAATACATCATCTGTATGTTGATTTCTGTGTCTCACCACCCTCCCCCCTGCCCCCAGGTCAGGTCTCCTTCCATCACAATTTATCCTTTCTAAACCCTCTTCTCCCCACACCCCTTTCTCCCTGATAATCACCAAACTGCTGTCTGTGTCTATGAGTTTTTTTCTGTGCTTAATCCCTTCACCTTTTTCACCTAGTCCCCCAACCTCCCTCCCCTCTGACAGCTGTCAGTCAGTTTTCTATATCTATGAGCCTGTTTCTATTTTGATTGTAGTTTATTTTGTTCACTAGATTCCACATATAAGTGAAACCATAAGGAACTTGTATTTCTCTGACTGGCTTACTTCACTTCACTTAGCATAATACTCACCAGCTCCATCCATGCTGTTGCAAAAGTTAAGATTTCCTTCGTGTCCTGTGTGTGTGTGTGTGGGTGAGTAGTATTCCGTTCTGTTAATGTACCACAGCTTTTTCTCCACTAATCTGCTGCCGGGCACTTGGGCTGCTGTGAAATCTTTGCTAATGTAAATAATGCTGCAATGAACATAGGGCTGCATATATCCTTTCAGATCAGTGTTTCAGGTTTCTGCAGTTATATTCTCAGAAGTGGAAATGCTAGGTCATAAAGCAGTTCTCTTTTTAATTTTTGAGGTAACTTCATACTGCTTTCCATAATGGTTGCACCAATCTGCATTCCCACCCAGAGTACAGGAGAGTTCCCTTTTCTCCACATATTCACCAGCACTTGATGTTTATTGATTTATTGATGACAGCCATTCTGACAGATGTGAGGTGATACCTCACTGTGATTTTAATTTCTATTTCTGTAGTGATTAGTGATGCTCTGCATCTTTTTATTTGTGTAATACTCATCTGCAGGTCCTCATTGGAGAAGTGTCTGTTTAGGTTCTTTGCTCATTTTTAAATTGGATTGATTTTTTTAAGATGTTGAGTTTTATAACTTCTTCACAAATTTTGTATATTAAGCCCTTATCAGATGTATCCTTGGCAAATATGTTCTCCCATTCAATGGGTTGTCTTTTCATTTTGTTGATGGTTTCCTTTGCTGTGCAATAACTTTTTAGTTTGATGTAGTCCCATTTGTTTAGTTTTTCTTTTGCTTCCCTTACCCAAATAGAGATATCAGAATAAAAAATATTGCTATGAAAATTTATTGCCTTTATTTTCTTCTAGAATTTTTATGGTTTCAAATCTTACTTTCATTTCTTTAATCCATTCTGAGTTTATTCTTCAATATGGTGTAAGAAGGTAGTCTGCATTCATTTATTTTTCTACATACTTGTCCAATTTTCCCAATAGCATTTATTGAGTGGACTATCTTTACCACATTGTATGTTCTTGTGTCCTTTGTCAAATATTAATTTACCATAAATTTATGGGTTTATTTCTGGGCTTTTTATTCTGTTCCAATGATCTATATGTCTGTTTTATGCCAGTACCATGCTATATTTATTACTATGGCCTTTTAGTATAGTTTGTTATCAGGTAGCATGATTCCTCCAACTTTGCTGTTCTTTCTCAAGATCACTGTGGCTATTGGCTTGGTTTTATATTCTTTGATTTGTTTGTGTGTGTGTGTGTGTGTGTGTGTGTGTGTTTGTGTGTGTGTGTGTTGGGGTTTTTTTTTTGTACTTCCATATAAATTTTTGTGGTATTTGTTGTAGCTCTCTGAAATACATCATTGGACATTTTAATGTTGGTAATTCTTCCTATCTTTGAACACAATATATGCTTTTACTTATTTGTATCTTCTGCAACTTCTTCCTTCCTTCATTTCTTTCATTTTCTTCTTTCATTTTCTTCTTTCTTTCTTTCTTTTGTTCTTTCTATCTACGTGATGTTTATTATGTTGAGGTGTATTCCCTCTATTCACATTTTGCTGCAAGTTGTTATAATGAAAAGGTGTTTTGTGGAATGCTCTTTCTGCATCTATTGTTATAACCATGTGATTTTTATTCCTTATTTTGTTTATGCTGTATCATGTATTTTATGTGCAGATACTGTACCAAGCTTGCATCCCCGGAATAAATCCCACTTCATCATGTTGTGTAATCTTTTTAATGTATTACTGGATCCAGTTTGCCAATATTTTGTTGAGGATTTTAGCATCTATGTTCATCAGGGATATTGGCCTATAATTTTGTTTCTTTGTAAAGTCTTATTCTGGTTTGGGGATTAGGATAATGCTGGACTCATAAAATGAGCTTGGATATCTTCCCTTGTCTTGAGTGTTTTGGATGAGTTTGAGGAGAACAGGTATTAGTTCTTCTCTGAATGTTTGATGAAATACACTGTGAAGCCATCCAGTCCAGTATCTGGGTTTGTTGAGAAGTTATTTTTTCTTTTAATCCTCACCAAGGATATATTTTCCAATGAATTTTTTTTTTTTTTTTAGAGAAGAGGGAAGGAGGGAGGGTGGGAGGGGAAAGAGGGAGAGAGAGAGAGAGAGAGAGACATCAATGTGAAGCACACAAATCAAATGGTTGTCTCTCTCACACACACACACACCTCAACAGGGGGCAGGGGTGAACCTGCAACCCAGGTACGTGCCTTTGACGGGGAATCGAACCCATGATCCTTTGGTGCGTGGACCATAGCTCTAACCACTGACACACAATGGCCCGTGCTTCATAGATCACTTGTTTGTTTTTTACTGTTTTGTTTATTTCTGCTCTGATCTTTATTATTTCTTTATTATTCTCACTTTGTGGTGTCTTTTTTGTAGTTTTTTTTTTTTTTTTTTTTTTGCACTAGTTCCTCTAAGTGTAAAGTTAGATGATGTATTTCAGATTTTTCTTGTTTCTTGAGGTAGGCCTGTAATGTTATGAATTTCCCTCTTAGGACTGCTTATGCTGTGTTCCATAGAGTTAGGATTGTTGTCCTCTCATTTCCATGTGTTTCAAGGTATCATTTGATTATGTCTTTGATCTCATTGTTAACCATTCATTGTTTAGTAACATGTTAATTAGCCTCCAAGACTTTCTGTGTTTTGCAGATTTATCTTTTTCTTTTTCTGTTTTTTTTTTTCAATCCTATATTATTCATTTTTAGTGTGGTCAAATAAATATAAGATTTAGAGTTTTAACCACAGTTAAGTATACATTATGTATATTGACATGCAATTCTCGCCACTGTGTATCTCCAGATTTTTATTTTATTTTTTTGCTTTTCATTGCTTTTATTTCTCTGTTAATAAATTTATTGGGGCAGGGTGGTTTTAGGTGTGTACAATTAAGTAATAGATCACCTGTATATCGGTTTTTTCTCAGTGACTTCCAGTTGTATACAGTTATGGTCAGATAAGATTCCTGATATGATTTCATTCTTCTTAAATTTCCTGAGACTGGTTTTTGTGTCCTAACATGTGGTGTATCCTAGAACATGTTGTACATCCACTTAAAAAGAATGTATATTCTACTGCTTCTGGGTGAAATGCTCTGAAGATACCAATTAAATCCATTTGATCTAGTGTGTTATTTAAGACTACTCTTTCCTTCTTGATTTTCTGTGTGGAAAATCCAGCCATTGATGCCAAGGTGGTATTAAAATGCCCTACTATGAGTATATTATTGTTTAACTCTCCATTTATGTACATCAGGACTTGATTTACACATTTAGGTGCTCTTATGTTGAGGAAATACATGTTTGCAAGGGTTATATCCTCTTGTTGGATTGCTCCCTTTATCATTATGTGGTGTCCTTCCTTATTGCTCAATATAGCCTTTGTTTTAAAGTCTATTTTGTCAGCTATAGGTATTACCTCCCCAGCTTTTTTTTCGTTTGTATTTGCATGAAATATCTTTTGCCATCTCCTTGCTTTTTGTCTGTATATCTTTCATTCTGAGGTAGGTCTCTTATTGACTGCATATCTATGGTTCTTGTTTTCTTATCGATTCAGCTATCATGCCTTTTAATTGAAGCAGTTAAGCCACTTACATTTAAAGTGATTATTCATAGATATGTTTTATTCTTTTAACTCTTGTTTCCCTTTTATTCCTTCTTGATAGTTCTTATACTAATGTTTGGTGGTAACACACTTCTTTGCTGTTTCTTGTCTGCGAAGCTCTTTATTTCTCCATCCATTTTAAATCACAGCCTTGCTGAGGAAAGTAGTCTTGGTTGAAGGTCCTAGCTTTTCATTACTTTGAATATTTTGTGCCAACCCCTACTGACCTGGTATGTTTCTGCAGAGAAACAAGCTGACAATCTTATGGGAGCTCCCTTGTAGGTAACTGACTGTCTTTATCTTGTTGCTTTTAAGATGTCCTGTCTTTAATCTTTGTTATTTTAATTATGATGTGTCTTGGTGTCGTGTTTTTTTGAGTTCATCTCCTTTGGGACTCTGAACTTCCTGTACTTGTGTCTTTTCCTTCACCAGCTTAGGGAAGTGTTCGGTCATTATTTCTTTTAATAGGCTGTAGTCCCTTAATCTTTCTTTTCTCCTTCTTGTACTCCTGTAATGTGGATGTTATGCTTCATGTTGTCCCAAAAGTCCCCTAAACAGTCCTCATTTTTAAAAATCATGTTTTTCTTTTTTCTGCTTTTGTCTTCTGTGACCTTCTCTTCCAAATCACTAATTTGATTCTCTGCTTCATCCAACTATTTATTTCCTCTAGTGTATTCTTCATTGCAGAGGTTGTACTCTTTATTTCTGACTGGATCTTTTATATGGCTTAAATGTTCTTTTTCATGCCTACTATCAGTTTTCAAGTTCCCACTGATTTCATCCATTCTTTGCCTAACTTCTATTCACATCCTTACAACCATTTTTTTTTAAAACACCCTGTATCTGGTATATTGCTTGCCTTCACTTCATTTAGCATTTTTTCTGGATGTGTCTCCTGTTCTTAAATTCGGGGCATGTTTCTTTGCATTTTGGCTGCCTCTGTGTGTTTGTTTCTTTGTATTAGAACCCAAGTCTTGGTAGTGTGACTTTGTGTAGTAGGTGTCCTGTGGATCCCAGTGGCAAGGTTTTCTTGATCACCTGAGTTGAGTGCTCCAGGGATGTCCCATGTATGTTATGTGAACCTTCCTGTGGTGGTTGATTCTTGATGGCTATTGGCCCATGCATGTATTGAGTCGATGCTCAGGCTAGTTGGTTGGGACCAGTGTACCCTGCCTACAGTGCAGTGTATGAGCTGCTGACAGGTGTTGACCAGGTGGAGCGATTTTCATCTCAGCAGGTTCTGGTGCCTGCCTAGATCTCTCTTTGGATATGCAGCTTGTGAGGCTAATTGTATCCTGCTCTGATGTGCTTGGAAGCTGCCACTGGGCTTGTTGGTCCTGGGACTTCCTGGGAGGGACTCTGGTGCTGAACAATGTCAGATGCTTTATGTGACTGGCCCAGGGCAATCGATTTGCATCTACAAAGCAATTCACAATGTGTGACAGCCTCTACGGAGGCTGAGTGAGGACAGGAGGGTCCAAGCAGGGCACCAAAGCTGGCTTTTACTAGCATTGAGCCTGGGGACAGGTCAGCAAAAGTCCCAGAGCACACCATGCTCTGCCTCCCTGTCTGCCTCCATCTGCTGGGTGCCTGTTAGTCTCAGTGAATGAAAGAGTCTCTGGAAGCATTCAAGTTGCATGAGGTAGGTGCTCAGGGAGTCCCCAGGTAGAGGTGAGTGGTGTACACCAGATTGATGCAGGTTCAAGCTCAGTGTCAGTGTTGGGTCTGAGGCCACTCAGCAAATGTCCCAGGGTATACCAGGTCCAGCTGCCACCTGCTGGGTCCTCACACATCTTTGAGCAGTGTACAGAAGACACAGACCTGGTGTTGTTTGTAGGAGGAGAAGGAAAAAGTCAAAAGAGGCTGCTTCCCAGGATTTAAGATGTCTGGGATCTGTAGTCTGAGATCAGCCCTGTGAGCTTAAGGGCTTTGCAGAGGGTCTGTGGATTCTCAAAGGCCAGAGAGCTGCTTCCTGTTGTGGCTGATTCATGGGTCCCCTGGGATGCCACAGGGGAGCGAGAGCATGGCAGGATCATGCAGGTGTGATGCCCTCATCAGGTAGTGAAAAGTAGAGTCCCCTCATGGGTGGCTGATTTCAGCAGATTCATCCCTCGATTTCTATCCTAAGAGAACTGGAGCTCTCTCCAGACTTCCGATCACATGCATGCTCACTGGCTTCCTGAGCAGCACTGTCCCTGCCTTCTTTCCTCAAGGCTGGATGAGCCAGGCTGGCTGGAGTGTAGGGAAGGGAGGATAGAGGTCCATTTGGTGGGTCGAAATGCTGTTAGAATCTTTAAGGCTTAAATTTATTTTTTTCTGTGTCTACTCCCACACTACAAGTAAGCAGCCAAAGTGATGCTTAGCTCACTCTCAAGGAAGCACAGTACTGCCTTGTACCAGTGCCACACGTCACCAGCACAGGGAAGGGAGCAACTGGAGGAAGAAGACAGGGCATTCCTCTCCCAGCAGTGTAACACCCTCACAGGCATGATTCTGTCTGGAGAGCTGACCCCTGCTGGAGCGCTTAAGGCTTTTAGGCACAGAGTGAAATGATCTGATTTATATTTTTTAAAGATCACTCTGATTTGTATTTTTATTTTTATTAAAAATTGTTTTACTACTTTAATTTTTTTTCAATTAGGGATGACATTCAATATTAGTTTCAAGTGTACAAAAGAGTGGTTAGACATTTATATAACATATAAAATCATCTCCTGATAAGCCTAGCATGGGCTATCTTTGAAAAGGGTATTAATCCTATTCATGAGGGCTCCACCCTCATGACCTAATCAACCTCAAAAGACCCACCTTTTACTTATTTTTCATCAACCTTATTTGTGTGACATTCATTAATAAAATTGCATAGGTCGGGTGTGCAATTCTATAATGCATCATCTGTATATTGGATTGTGTGTTCACTGCCTTCAAGTCTCCTTCCATCACCATTTATCCCCCCCCATGCCCTCTTCTCCCTCCCCCACCTGTCACCCACCAACCCTACCTCCTACTCCCCACATGCCACCCCCACCTGCCACCCCACACCCCACACCCTCAGCCCCCACCTGCCATCCCCACCCCTGACCTGCCAGCTCCCATCCCCCACCACTACCCCTCACCCCCACCTCCCACTCTTACCCCCCACCCCTACCCCCACCCGCCACCCCACATCCCATACCCCACACCACCCACCCACCCACCTCCCATCCCCCACCCCCACCCCCCACTCCCTATCCCCCACCCTCCACCCCCCTTCCTCCACCCCCCTACCCCCCCTTCCCCTGTTTGTGATTTGACATTTGAAATGATATTTGAGATGTGTCTTGAGAGCACGGGTAGGATTTAGACAGATGAAGAAGGTGAGAATGTGCTTCAGGTACAGAGAGTGGACACTTGGCCTGGAGGCAGGAGAGATGAACACTGGAGAGACCAGAGCATATGCCCCTCAGATGCCTGTGAGTGAGGGGTCAGGGCAGGGAAACAGAAGACCCTTCATGGAGGGAAAAGGCAGAAGGATAAGGGGACCAACCACAGAGTGGTCAGAGCAGGGGAGACAGGGGCCCCTCCATGGGAATGCAGGGCAGCGGGGACAGGGGACCACGGGAGGGGCCGATGGACAGGTAGGACAGGGAATGCTGCGAAAGGGGCAGGGCTAGGAAACAAGGGCCCCACCATGGGGGAACAGGGGACTCTCCATGGAGGGGTCTGCTTCCCCTGTTACCTATCTCTACTTCCCTGTCCTCCCTTCCCTGGCCCCTCCATGGATGGTGCCCTAACCCCACTATCCTGCTCAGACTATGTGGGGTTCTTTGTCCTCCCTGCCCTGCTACCTCCATGGAGGATGCCCTCTCCCCCCTGCCCTGCCCTTTATTTAAGGATCTGTGCCAAAATCCTTGCTGTCTCAAAGTAGGGTTCCCTATCCCCCCAGCCTCTCCCCTCCATGGAGGGTCCCCTCTCCTCCCTGCCCTTCTCCCTCAAACTGGGGTTCCCTTTTCCCACTGCTTGCCCCCTCAAAGTGAGGTTCTCTGTCCCCCTGCCCTGCCCCCTCCTTGAAGGAAACCTCCTCCTCCCTGCCCCTACCCCTCAAAGTGAGGTTCTCTGTCCTCCTGCCCTGCCCCCTCCATGAAGGAAACCTTCTCCTCCCTGCCCCTCCCCCTCAAAGTGGGGTTCTCTACACCCCTGCCCTGCCCATCAATAGAGGGTACCTTCTCCCCCCTTCCCCTGCCCCTAAAGTTGAGATCCCTGTCCCCCTGCCCTGCTCCCTCAATGGATAGTTCTGTCTCCTCTCTGCCCTGCTCTCTCAAAGTGAGGTTCCCTTACCTCCTGCCCTCCCCCTGCATGGGGGTTCCCTGTCCAACTGCCCTGCCCCTCACCATACAGCAGCGGTTCTCAACCTGTGGGTTGCGACCCCTTTGGTAGTCGAATGACCGTTTCACAGGGGTCACCTAAGACCATCCTGCATATCAGATATTTACATTACGATTCATAACAGTAGCAACGTTACAGTTATGAAGTAGCAACAAAAATAATTTTATGGTTGGATCACAACATGAGGAACTGTATTTAAAGGGCCAGAAGATTGAGAACCACTGCCATAGAGGGTTCCCGGTCTCCCCTCTCCTCCCTGCCCTGTCCCCCTTAAATTGGGGTTCCCTTTACTCCTGCCCTCCCCACTGCATGGAGGGTTTCCTGTATTCACTATTCCTTCCCTCCATGTGCAGTTCCCTGTCCCCAGCTCGAACTCCTTTCTGAAGGGTTCCCTGTCCACACTGTTATGCCCCCTGCCTGTAGGGTTTCCTGTCCTCTTGCACTGCCCCCTCCCAGGAGGGTTCCCTGTCCCCATGCCCTGCCCCCTCCATGAAGGTTTCCCTGTCCCCCTGTCCTATCCTCTCCATACAGGGTTCCCTGTCCCCATGCCCTGCCTCCTCCATGAAGGATTCCCTGTCTCCTGCCCTCCACCCTCCATGGAGGGTCCCCTCTCCTCCCTGCCCTGTCCCCTCCATGGAGGGTCCCCTCTCCTCCCTGCCCTGTCCCCTCCATGGAGGGTCCCCTGTCCTCCCTGCCCTGTCCCCTCCATGGAGAGTCCCCTCTCCTCCCTGCCCTGTCCCCTCCATGGAGGGTCCCCTCTCCTCCCTGCCCTGTCCCCTCCATGGAGGGTCCCCTCTCCTCCCTTCCCTGTCCCCTCCATGGAGGGTCCCCTTTCCTCCCTGCCCAGTCCCCTCCATGGAGGGTCCCCACTTTCCCTGCCCTCCCTCCTCCATGGAGAGTCCCCTCTCCTCCCTGACCAGCCAATCCATGGAGGGTCCCGTGTTCCCCCTCCCCACCGCCCTGCCCATCAATGGAGAGTTCCCTGTTCCCCATACCCCTTCACTTCCCCCTCCATATAGAGTACTCATTCCCACTATCCTTCCCTTCCATGGAGGGTCCTAACCTCCCTGCCCTGTAACCTCCATGGAGGGTCCCTCCTCTTTACCTGTAACCTCCATGGAGGGTCTCCTCTACTCTTTGTACTCTCCCCTCCATGGAGGGTCACCTCTCATCCCTGTCATCTCGCCTCCATGGAGGGTCCCCTCTCCTCCCTGTCATCTCGCCTCCATGGAGGGTCCCTTCTCCTCCCTGTCATCTCCCCTCCATGGAGGGTCCCTTCTCCTCCCTGCCCTACCCCTCCATGGAGGGTCCCCTGCCCCACCTGTCCTGTAGTCTCAATGGAGTGTTCCCTGCCTCACTGCCCTGTCTCCTCCATGGAGGGTCCCCACTTCCCCTGCCCTCCCTTCTTCATGGAGCGTCCCCTCTCCTCCCTGCCCAGCCCATTCTTGGAAGGTTCCCTGTTTCCCTTCCCCACTGCCCTGCCCCCTCCATGGAGGGTCCCCTCTCCTCCTCTTCCTTCCCATTCCATGGAGGGTCCCTTGTCCTTCCTGCCCAGCCACTTCTATTGAGGGTCCCCTCTTCTTCCTTCCCTGTCCCCTCCATGGAGGGTTCCCATCATCCTACAGTCCCCCCTCAATGGAGGGTCCCATCTCTCCCTGCCCTTCCCGTCCATGGAGTGTCCCCTCTCCTTCCTACCTGTCGTCTCCATGGAGGGTTCTCATCCCTCTACAGTCCCCCCTCCATGGAAGGTCCTCTCTCCTCCTTGACCTGTGCTCTCCATGGAGGATCCCCTCTCCTCCCTGACCCGTGTCCTCCATGGAGGGTTCCCACTCCTCCTTACCTGTCCCCTCCATGGAGGATTCTCATCACCCTATGGTCCCCCCTTCATGGATGGTTCCTTCTCCTCCCTGTCCCATCCCTTCTATGGAGGCTCCCCTCTCATCCCTGCCTGTCCCCCTCCATGGAGGGTCCCCTCTCCTCCCAGCCTTGTCCCCTCCATGGAGGGTCCCCTCTCCTCCCAGCCTTGTCCCCTCCATGGAGGGTCCCCTCTCCTCCCAGCCTTGTCCCCTCCATGGAGGCTACCCTCTCGTCCCTGCCTGCCCCCCCCTCCATGGAAGGTTCCCTGCCCCCACTGCCCTGCACCCTCCATGGAGGTTCCCCTCTCCTCCCAGCCTTGTCCCCTCCATGGAGGGTCCCCTTTCATCCCTCCCCTGTACCCTCCATGGAGGTTCCCCTCTCCTCCCAGCCTTGTCCCCTCCATGGAGGGTCCCCTCTCCTCCCAGCCCTCTCCCCTTCATGGAGGGTCCCCTCTCCTCCCATCCTTGTCCCTTCCATGGAGGGTCCCCTCTCCTCCCTTCCCTGTCCCCTCCATGGAGGGTCCCCTCTCCTTCCAGCCTTGTCCCCTCCATGGAGGGTCCCCTCTCCTCCCAGCCTTGTCCCCTCCATGGAGGGTCCCCTCTCCTCCCTGCCCTGTACCCTCCATGGAGGGTCCCCTCTCCTCCCAGCCTTGTCCCCTCCATGGAGGGTTCCCATTCCCCTACGGTCCCCCCTCCATGGAGGGTCCCTTCTCCTCCCTGACCCAACCCTTCCATGGAGGGTCCCCTTTCATCCCAGCCTCATCCCCTCCATGGAGGATCCCCTCTCCTCCCTGCCCTGTCCCCTCCATGGAGGGTCCCCTCTCCTCCCAGCCTTGTCCCCTCCATGGAGGGTCCCCTCTCTTCCCAGCCTTGTCCCCTCCATGGAGGGTCCCCTCTCCTCCCTGCCCTGTCCCCTCCATGGAGGGTCCCGTCTCCTCCCGGCCCTGTCCCCTCCATGGAGGATCCCCTCTCCTCGCTGCCCTGTCCCCTCCATGGAGGGTCCCCACTTTCCCTGCCCTCCCTCCTCCATGGAGAGTCCCCTCTCCACCCTGACCAGCCAATCCATGGAGGGTCCCCTCTCCTCCCGGCCCTGTCCCCTCCATGGAGGGTCCCCTGTCCTCCCTGCCCTGTCCCCTCCATGGAGGGTCCCCTCTCCTCCCTGCCCTGTCCCCTCCATGGAGGGTCCCCTCTCCTCCCTTCCCTGTCCCCTCCATGGAGGGTCCCCTCTCCTCCCTTCCCTGTCCCCTCCATGGAGGGTCCCCTTTCCTCCCTGCCCAGTCCCCTCCATGGAGGGTCCCCACTTTCCCTGCCCTCCCTCCTCCATGGAGAGTCCCCTCTCCTCCCTGACCAGCCAATCCATGGAGGGTCCCGTGTTCCCCCTCCCCACCGCCCTGCCCATCAATGGAGAGTTCCCTGTTCCCCATACCCCTTCACTTCCCCCTCCATATAGAGTACTCATTCCCACTATCCTTCCCTTCCATGGAGGGTCCTAACCTCCCTGCCCTGTAACCTCCATGGAGGGTCCCTCCTCTTTACCTGTAACCTCCATGGAGGGTCTCCTCTACTCTTTGTACTCTCCCCTCCATGGAGGGTCACCTCTCATCCCTGTCATCTCGCCTCCATGGAGGGTCCCTTCTCCTCCCTGTCATCTCCCCTCCATGGAGGGTCCCTTCTCCTCCCTGCCCTACCCCTCCATGGAGGGTCCCCTGCCCCACCTGTCCTGTAGTCTCAATGGAGTGTTCCCTGCCTCACTGCTCTGTCTCCTCCATGGAGGGTCCCCACTTCCCCTGCCCTCCCTTCTTCATGGAGCGTCCCCTCTCCTCCCTGCCCAGCCCATTCTTGGAAGGTTCCCTGTTTCCCTTCCCCACTGCCCTGCCCCCTCCATGGAGGGTCCCCTCTCCTCCTCTTCCTTCCCATTCCATGGAGGGTCCCTTGTCCTTCCTGCCCAGCCACTTCTATTGAGGGTCCCCTCTTCTTCCTTCCCTGTCCCCTCCATGGAGGGTTCCCATCACCCTACAGTCCCCCCTCAATGGAGGGACCCATCTCCTCCCTGCCCTTCCCGTCCATGGTGTGTCCCCTCTCCTTCCTACCTGTCGTCTCCATGGAGGGTTCTCATCCCTCTACAGTCCCCCCTCCATGGAAGGTCCTCTCTCCTCCTTGACCTGTGCTCTCCATGGAGGATCCCCTCTCCTCCCTGACCCGTGTCCTCCATGGAGGGTTCCCACTCCTCCTTACCTGTCCCCTCCATGGAGGATTCCCATCACCCTATGGGCCCCCCTTCATGGATGGTTCCTTCTCCTCCCTGACCCATCCCTTCTATGGAGGCTCCCCTCTCATCCCTGCCTGTCCCCCTCCATGGAGGGTCCCCTCTCCTCCCAGCCTTGTCCCCTCCATGGAGGCTACCCTCTCGTCCCTGCCTGCCCCCCCCTCCATGGAAGGTTCCCTGCCTCCACTGCCCTGCACCCTCCATGGAGGTTCCCCTCTCCTCCCAGCCTTGTCCCCTCCATGGAGGGTCCCCTTTCATCCCTCCCCTGTACCCTCCATGGAGGTTCCCCTCTCCTCCCAGCCTTGTCCCCTCCATGGAGGGTCCCCTCTCCTCCCAGCCCTCTCCCCTTCATGGAGGGTCCCCTCTCCTCCCATCCTTGTCCCTTCCATGGAGGGTCCCCTCTCCTCCCTTCCCTGTCCCCTCCATGGAGGGTCCCCTCTCCTTCCAGCTTTGTCCCCTCCATGGAGGGTCCCCTCTCCTCCCAGCCTTGTCCCCTCCATGGAGGGTCCCCTCTCCTCCCTGCCCTGTACCCTCCATGGAGGGTCCCCTCTCCTCCCAGCCTTGTCCCCTCCATGGAGGGTTCCCATCCCCCTACGGTCCCCCCTCCATGGAGGGTCCCTTCTCCTCCCTGACCCAACCCTTCCATGGAGGGTCCCCTTTCATCCCAGCCTCATCCCCTCCATGGAGGATCCCCTCTCCTCCCTGCCCTGTCCCCTCCATGGAGGGTCCCCTCTCCTCCCAGCCTTGTCCCCTCCATGGAGGGTCCCCTCTCTTCCCAGCCTTGTCCCCTCCATGGAGGGTCCCCTCTCCTCCCTGCCTGTCCCCTCCATGGAGGGTTCCCTGCCCCCACTGCCCTGCACCCTCCATGGAAGGTCCCTTCTCCTCCCTACCCGGCCCCTCCATGGAGGGTTCACTGCCTCCCCTACCCTGCCCTCTCCATGAAGGACCCCTTCCCCCTGCCCTGCCCCCTCCATGCAGGGTCTTCTGTTTCCCTGCCCTGTCCCATCACTCACAAGCTCTGAAAGGCATGTGCGCTGGTCCCCAGTGTTCATCTGTCCTGCCTCCAGGCCGTGTCCACTGTCTGTACCTGAAGCACATCTCACCATCGTCATCTGCCCAAATCCTCCCGGGCTCTCAGGACACATGTCAAATATCATTTCAAATGTCAAATCACCGAGTGATCTCTAAAAAATATAAATCAGATCCCCCTATTCTGGTGCCTAAAAGCCTTCATGCTGTGACAGCATTTTCAATCCACCCTAGGGTCCCCTATGTGCCCCCTCCACCATCTGCTGTTCCCATCCAGCCTGGCTGTCCTTGCCCTGGGCACTGCCTCTCCTTTTCGGGAGGCTTTCACAGCTCTCCATGGGGCCAGCTCTGTCTCAAAAGCCACTACTCAGTTTAAATATTTTGGGGAGCCCTTCCCTGAGCCTGCTGGGGAGTCACCCTGCTGGGGAGCCCCCACCCAGCCCTAGGGGGTACAGCAGGCAATAGGTCACAGTACTGACAGAGGTCAGAATGGTAAGACAGGTCATAGAGGTAACCTAGCAACCCTGCCAGGTCAGCCATGTGGGCCAACCTCTCAAATTTTCTTGTGTTGTTTAAAATCAGTGAATAAACATTTATTGACACCAACACACCCCAGGCCCTCTACAGAAAGCACAGGAGGCGTGGCTCTCCCCGAGGTCCTGACCCTCCATAACCAGGTGTTCTTGACAGTGAAAACTGGGTGGGAGGGCGGGGCAGAGAAGCCAGGGAGGGACTCCACTTGAGTTGCTGGCTTTGAGGCTGGAGGAAGGGATCAAAGGCCAACATTTTTGGGAGCGCCCAGGAAGCTGGGAGTGGCTTTGGCAAGAACACAGAAGGGAACTGTCCCATAAGGAATGGATTCTGCCACCTCCCCATGAGCAGGCCCCCCCAAGGCCTCCTGGGAGGAGGGCAACCCAATGAACTGCCTCGGGTTTCTGACCCACAGCACCTGGGATCCCACACTTTGTCCTGTGAACCACTGTGTTTAAGGTCATTGGTCAGGGCACCAACAGAAATCCTTTGTGTCCCTGTGGTTCCCTAGTCATAATAAGCTAAGTCTGTTTTCTTTGTGGCTCTTCCTATCTCCTGAAATCAAGTGTTGCCTTGGTTCTTGTTCACCTGTCTGTCCCTCAGCCCCTCTCAGCACCTGAAAGGTGACCTGTGAAGTCCCTGCCCCCGAGACCCAGGTAGACAGCACACACTTGATGAATGAATTCCTGAGCAAAGAGCTCTTTTCTGATTTCATATTTGTAATAAACCTGATTCATTAACATGTACAGACATATGATATCTTAATCCACTTTACGACACCGCAAACAGATTCATGAATTTTTAAAATATCTTAATTTTTTTTTGTCAAAACCCGTGTCTCAATTTCTTGTTCAGAAATGCAGTAGCTGCTTTGTGACCTGCCTCAGGGAGGAGAGGGTTCTGACTGCAGACCAGTTCACGCCAGGATGTTGCTCCTGTCCCTAGTCCTTCACAGGCCAGCCCTTTGGCCTCTGGTGGCCAGTTGACCCATGATGCGCCTTCACACCTCATCTCCTGTTCACCAGCCTGGTGTTGCTTCCTGCGTTGGGTACACGGTGCAATACACAGATCCAGTAACATAGAACCCCACACCTGAAACCTATATGTTCATGTTGACCAATGTCACCCGAATGTATTTAATAAATAAAAATATTTTTTAAAACACACACATTAGTTATTTTGCAGATTGAAACTGGTTCAGGGAGATGAAGTGACTGGTCTGAGGTTCCCCAATATTCCCACTGCCCATGATTCTGAATGCCCAGCACTTTCTTGTCTTTCTCCCATTAGACTTCAGTGGTCCTGCCTTTTAAAAATGCAAAGAAGCTAAAAAAAAAACAAAACAAAAAAAAACAGCAGGAAGCTTCAAACCTCCTTTTGAAAGCAAACTTTAAGTCAGCAGAGTGGAACATCTTCTCTATCAATGTCTCTTTGCTTTTTGTTCATTCATTTGCCAAATGTTTATTTTACAGACCTATCTAGAACCAACCTTTTCAGTACTGGATCTCCCTCCCAGTAGGTGCCTAGGCCTGTGCTAGGAACAAAGAGTCCCCAGTGCTGAGTGGGAATTCAGCAATCACTTTTGAGTATAATGGCTTGGGTCAATTTCTGGGTCCTCTATTCTGTTCCATTGGTCTATATGTCTGTTCTTGTGCCAGTACCAGGCAGTTTTGAGAACTGTGGCTTGGTAATATAGTTTGATGTCTGGTATTGTGATCCCTCCAACTTTGTTATTCTTTCTCAGGATAGCTGTGGTTATTAGGGGTCTTATTTTATTCCAGATGAATTTTTGGAGAGTTTGTTCTAGATCTTTGAAATATGCCATTGGTATTTTAATAGGTATTGCATTGAATCTATAGATTGCTTTAGGTAGTATGGATATTTTAATGATGGTGATTCTACCAATTCATGAACATAGTATGTTCTTCCATTTGTTTATGTCTTCCTCTATCTCTTTTTTCAATGTCCTGTAATTTTCCTAGTATAGGTCTTTTACGTCCCTGGTTAAGTTTATTCCTAGGTATCTTATTTTTTTTGGTGCAATGGTAAATGGGATTGTTTTTTTTTTCATTTCCCTTTCTGTGAGTTCATTATTGGTGTATAAAAAGGCCATAGAATTCTGGGTGTTAATTTTGTATCCTGCTACATTGCCAAATTCATTGATTAGGTCTAGTAGTTTTTTGGTGGAGTCTTTGGGCTTTTCTATGTATAATATCATGTCGTCTGCAAAAAAGGACAGTTTTACTTCTTCTTTCCCAATTTGGATGCCTTTCATTTTTTCTTCTTGTCTGATCACTATGGCTAGTACTTCTAGTACTGTGTCGAACAGGAGTAGTGAAAGTGGGCATCCTTATGTTGTTCCTGTTCTTAGGGGAAATGGATTTAGTTTTTGCCCACTGAGTATGATATTGGCTGTAGGTTTGTCATATAGGGTTTTTATTATGTTGAGGTATGATCCCTCTATTCCCACTTTGCTGAGAGTTTTTATCAAGAAAGGGTGTTGGATTTTGTCAAATGCTTTTTCTGCATCGATTGATATTATTATGTGATTTTTGTCTTTCAGTTTGTTTATGTGATGTATCACATTTATTGATTTTCGGATGTTGAATCATCCTTGCCTTCCTGGCATAAATCCCACTTGGTCAATGGTGTATGATCTTTCTAATGTATTGCTCAACCCGATTTGCTAGGATTTCATTGAGGATATTAGCATCTATGCTCATCAAGGGTATTGGCCTGTAGTTCTCTTTATTTGTGGTATCTTTGTCTGGTTTTGGTATCACTTGGAGTGCGGGTGAATTTCCCGCCAAAATATAAGATGGCTCTGTCTTTTGGTTTTGTTCCATCCACCAAAAGGGTGGATTACAAACAAATATTTGGTAATACGCAGTTACAATCGGCCCGAGTTTACACGTTTCCCGCACTCCACCGCAAATCTATATGAACCGAGGTAAAGAAGGCTCCCGCGGAGTACGCGCAATTCACGCGAGCCGACTTAACTCGTTTCCCGCACTCCAAGTGGTATTAGGGGAATGCTGGCTTCATAGAAAGATCCTGGAAATGTGTGTTGCTCTTGAATTTTTTGGAATAGTCTGAGGAGGATAGGTTTTAGTTCTTTGAATGCTTGGTAGAACTCCCCTGAAAGCCACCGGACCAGGGCTTTTGTTTGCTGGAAGATTTTTTGATCGCTGTTTCAATTTCTTCGGTAGTTATTGACCTATTCAGGTTTTTTGACTCTTCTTGGTTGAGTTTTGGGAGCTTGTATTTTTCTAAGAAGATGTCCATTTCATCTAGGTTGTCCATAGAATTTTGTTGGAATAGAGTTGTTCATAGCATTTTTTCATAATTGTTTGTATTTCTGTGGGATTGGTTGTTATTTCACCTCTTTCATTTCTGATTTTGTTTATTTGGGTCCTCTCTCTGCTTCTTGGTGAGCCTGACTAGAGGTTCATCAATCTTGTTTATCCTTTCAAATAACCAGCTCCTGGTTTGTTGATCTTTTGTATTGTTTTTTTTAGTCTCTATGTCGTTTATCTCCACTCTGATCTTTATTATTTCCTTCCTACTCCTTACATTGGGCTTTTCTTGTTGCTCTTTCTAACTCTTTGAGTTGTAGGGTTAGATAATTTATTACCATTGTTTCTTGTTTTTTGAGGCAGGCTTGTAGAGCTATGAACTTCCCTCTCAAGACTGCTTTCACTGTGTCCCATAGATTTTGGATTGTTGTGTTTTCATTGTCGTTTGTTGCCATGATGCTTTTTATTTCTTCTTTGATCTCTCTGGTAACCCAGTCATAGTTTAATAGCATGCTATTTAGCCTCCAGGTGTTTGGGTTTTTTTTATTGTTTTTATTGTAGTTGATTTCTAATTTTATGCCATTGTGATTTGAGATGATGTTTGATATGATTTCTATCTTCTTGAATTTGAAGAGACTTTCCAGTGACCCAATATATGGTCTATCTTTCAAATGACCCATGTGAACTTGAGAAGAATGTATATTCTGTGGCTTTGGGGTGAAATGTTCTGAAGATGTCAATTAATTCCATCTGACCTAGTGCATCATTTAGGACTGATGTTTCTTTGCTGATTTTTTTTGTTTAGAGGATTTGTCCAATGGTGATAGTGGGGTATTAAAGTCCCCTACTATGACTGTATTGCTATCACTCTCTTCCTTGATATCCTCCAGAAGTTTTTTTTATGTATTTGGGTTATCCTGTATTGGGTGCGTATATGTTTACCAGAGTTATATTTTCTTGTTATATTGCTCCCTTTAGTATTATGAAGTGGCCTTCCTTATCCCTTGTTATGTCCTTCCCTTTGAGATCTAATTTGTCATATATAAGTATTGCTACCCCAGCTTTTTTTTCATTTCCATTCGCCTGAAAAATATTTTCCCATCCCTGCACCATCAGTCTGTGTGAGTCCTTTTTTCTGAGGTGGGTTTCCTGTAGACAGCAGATATATGGGTCATGTTTTCTTATCCACTCAGCTACCCTATGTCTTTAGATTGGGGCATTTAATCCATTAACATTTAAAGTTATTATTGATAGGTATTTGTTTGTTGCCATTTTCATTCTTTACGCCTGTGTTCCTTCTTCATTTCCTATTTCTTCTTTTTATAGCAAACCCTTTAGCATTTTCGGGCGTTGCTGGTTTGGTGGTAATAAACTCCTATAGTCCTTTTTTGTCTGTGAAGCTCCTGATTTCACCCTCAATTTTGATTGATAGCCTTGCTGGGTATAGTATTCTCGGATTCCGACCCTTCCTTTGCATGACTTTGTATATTTCATTCCATTCCCTTCTTGCCTGATGTGTTTCTGTTGAGAAATCAGTCACTAGTCTGATGGGGGATTCTTTGTAGATAACTTTCTGTCTCTGGCCACTTTTAAGATTCTTACTTTGTCGTTGGTGTTTGCCAATAAAATTATAATGTGCCTTGGTGTCGGTCTTTTGGGGTTCATTTTGTTTGGGACCTGTGAGCTTCTTGGATTTGTGTGTTTGGGACCTGTGAGCTTCTTGGATTTGTGTGTTTTCTTTCCTATATCAGGAAAGTTTTCTGTCATTATTTCTTCAAACATGTTTCTATTCCTTGCTCAGTTTCCTCTCCTTCTGGCACCTCTATTATGTGGATGTTGTTTCATTTCATGTTGTCCCAAAGTTTCCTTAGGCTCTCCTCCTGTTTTTTAAGTTTTCTTTTTTCCTAGATGTTGCTGTGCTTGGGTATTTTTTCCTACCTTGTCTTCTAGGTCACTGATGGCAGTCCTCTGCTTCTTCTAGTCTACTGTTGATGCTTTCTATTGAGTTCTTTATAGCAGCGATGTCATTTTTCATTTCTTCTTGGTTCTTCTTCATTTCCTCTTGGTTCTTACACATATTGTTGAATTTGTCTTCCATTCTTTTCAGCCACCTTATGACCATTTCTCTGCATTCTTTCTCTGACATATTGCTTACCTCCTTTTTGTTTACTTCCTTTTCTGGTGATTCCTCCTTTTCTTTCGTTTGTGGGCTATTTCTTTGTCTCCCCATGATCTCTCTTCTCCGGGTGTCTGGTTATGTAGCTCTTTCTCTCCGTCCAGCTCTGCACACAATTCTCCAAACATCTCTTCTGCACATCCTTTTTCCCCTGGCACTAAGCAGACGGCGCACTGGTAAAATCCGAGGCTGCCTTTTTGCGCCCAATCCAGCTATGGGATAATTTGTAGAGCTCCCTTCTGCCAGCAGCCCTGTGGATCCCCTTCCACACTTACGGATCACCTGGCCCCAAAGGCCGCGGGCTTTGTGGGGCGCAGACTTCCCCGACATGGATTCCTCTCTCCAACCTGGATTGCAGTCCTCACCTTTCCCTATGGGGATAAAATACAACAAAACAAACAGCTAAACCAAAAAGCACAAATGAAAAACACTCAGAAAAAGAGGGAGCAGAATCTGTAGGGGCAGAGCTCAAATACAGAAAATAAAGTTAAGGAATTGGATGAATAGGGGAAGGACCATGGTGTAGTATAGAGAATGGAGAACAAGAATGAGTGGATAAGAAGAAAAAAAGTTTTAATTATTTATTTTTTTAAAAGAAGAATAGAGAAGAGAGCAGATAGGCCTGAATTAGGGAAGTGAAACTAATTAAAAAATTAGGAGAAGAAAAGAGAGGAGAGAGAGAGAAAAAATGAATAGCAAAAAAAAAAAAAAGAGAAGGGGAAATGGAGTAGGAGTAGGGAAGAGGAAATTAGATATATGAATAAGCCAAGAGAGACTACAGTAATAATAACACATCAATAAAGCAGATAAAGAAGACCAATTTTTAAAAAGAGATCAAAAGAATGAGAGAGAAAAACTAAAGCAGGAAAGAAGAAGAAAAACAGGATACAAAGGGAGAATCAGGAAGAAAAAGGTGAAAAAAAGAAAAATAAATTAAATAACAATTAAAAATAAAATAACTAATACTAAAATTTTTTTAATTTAAAAGAAAATATAATAAGTGTTATTTGCTTCAGCCATATTTTAATACCCCAAAGGGGGCTAGTTTAGGACCCCACTCTTCTGTTCTAGCTGCCAATTCTGGGCTTCCTGTTAGCTAGTTATGTGCTGACCACTGTCAGGCACTGTCTTTGTGTTGAAGCTCCTAACAATCCACTGCTCTTATGTTTGTGTCTGTCTCCACAGCCATGGCTGCAAGAAGGTGGGACCAATCAGCCCACTTTGCCAGTCTGCCAGCTCTCAGTCTTAATCACTTGCTTTTGTTGATTTTTAGAGATAGAGGGGAATGGAGAGGGAGAGAGAGATAGAAACATTGATGAGAGAGGAACATCATTGATCAGCTACCTCCCACACACATCCTCACTGGGAATTGAGCCCACAACCTGGGCACATGCCCTGACTGGGAATCAAACTGGAGACTTCTTGGTTCCTGGGTCCATGCTCAACTGCTGAGCCACACCAGTTGGGCCAATCTTTCATTTTTCAAATACTCTCAACATCATTTTTACAAAAGACAGACCAGCCTGACCCCAATTAAGTAAAGAAGCACATATTGCAGAATAAGCAAGTTTGCCTCAAACAAGATCCTTAATGACTTCTATCGACCACCCTCCATGTCTCCATTGTGCTGCTGAGTTGCGAGAAGTCAGTATTTGAGACTCCTCAGGTCGTCAGTGTACAATCAATAGCATTTATTAAACAGGAAGCTATTACCCTTCATGTCTGTATGGGCAGTGGAGGTGAGGAGACAACAGGCAATGGCTCTTTGCTATCAGGGAGGGTGTCCACTCTCCCATCCCCCTTCAGTCCCTTGTATCCCTACTGTGCATGGGATGGCAGCAGTGCCAAGGACACCAGCCAGCTTCCTGATTAGTTGCCAGCAGAATCACCCCTGTCTGAAAAGAAGGCCACCTGCAATCCAGAGCGTCCACATTCTTCTGGGAACACATGGCCCCCTGCCCATCGCTTAACAAGGTCCTTCAAACAAAGCCACTTCAGCTGCACACTCTTACAAGCTGTCTGTTAAGATACACAGTGGGGAAAAAATGGTAGCCCTGCCACTTTCCAATTATACAGTTAAGGATTCAAACTGGAAATTAGGTTGATAACTTCCAGCACTTTTGTCTCACAAATCAATGGACTTGCTGTTTTCCATGCATTTGTTCAGCATCAGCACCAACTAATCATTGAAGATCTTTTTTAATCTCCAAGAAACATGGTGCTGAAATATATCTATTGTTAGTTAATTTTCTTGACTCTTATGATTGATTCATCCTGGAACAATTGAGTGCCATGTACACTGATGGGGCAAAAGCAATGGCAGTACCTCAACCAGATCAAAGAGTGGCACCAAACTGCATTAGTAGGAATTGTATTCACTATCACACACTCGTCATGAAAAGGGCCCGTTTCAGTTAAGAATATTCTGAACAGCCCTGGGTGGGTGGCTCGGTTTGTTGGAGCATTGTCCATACACTGAACGGTGGTGGGATTGGTTCCCGGTCAGGGCACACACCTAGGTTTCAGGTGAAATCCCTGGTCAGGGCATGTGCAGGAGGCGGCCAATTGACGTTTCTCTCTCAGATCAATGTTTCTCTCTTTCTCTTTCTCTCTCTCTCTTCCCCTTCCTCCCTCTCTAAAATCAATAAACATTTCCTCGGGTGAGGATGTTTTCTCAATCACAAAAAAAGAATATTCTGAATAAAGCAGTAGCCATTATTTGTTATTAAATCTTGACTCTTGAAAATTCATATATTTATAATATATAATGAAATTGAATGTTACAAACATTACACATTTGTATTTTAAAGTAAATGGGGGGAAAGTAGATAAGATCACATTTTTGCAAAATTTCGCAAAAGAAGAAATTCATGACGTGGAATGTCACTGTACTAAATTAAATAAAGCGTAGCCCAGAAAAGAAAGAGTCAGAAAATAGGAAAGGGAAATGCATGCACATAGAGTCTGCTGGCAACTTGATCTTGGACTTCCAGCCTCCAGAACCATGGGAAGTAAGTCTCTGTTTAAGAAGTAATGTTGTTCTTCTGGTCAAGAGGACAGAGCAAGAAAGCACTCTGTTCACCTCTTCCTGTGATTCCAGCAAAATTACAAATAAATGACCAAACAGTAGTTCTTGGAAACCACCTGAAGACTAGCTGAAGAGCACTTCTATAACATGATCTAAAGCAGAAGCCACGTTGAGACTGGAAAGAGGGGCAAAGACGAACAACAGCTGGTTCCCCACACACCTGTGGCAGGTAAGAATTCGGAGGGATATCCCAGCAGTGAATGTCCCCACTGAGGAGCGAGGGGTTTCAGCCCCAAATCAAACTCCCAGCCGACAGCACCAGTGTCAGGAAAAAGAGTTCCCACAGTGGATGGTTGTGAAAATCAGTAGGAACTCAGTCCCGGTGAGATGGAGGGCTGCTATAGGCCCAGGCATCCTCCTAAAGAGCTTGAGCACAGACACACCTGCTCACCAAAACCGGTCCAAATTCCAGGAAAGGGTCAGGAGTTTGAAAGGCACCAGGCACATGTGGGAGGGACTGAATTGTCTGGCTTCAGGGCGAGGTTCGGTGGAACAGCTTTCTGCTAGAATAAAGTGATGGCAGGACCCATCGTTCCTTTGTGAGCCCTCTCCCTCACCTCCCACATATACACAGCCTGCAGTTAAAGGCTGGTGCCAAATGTGAGTCTCCATTAACCTGCCCCACACCGGTGGTTCTCTTGCCCCACCCAATTCATAGGCCTGCCAGAATCTCTTTCAGAAGTTAACCCACACAAGCGACCAACCTGGGCCCACACTATGCAGTTTTCTAAAATCTATCACAGGTTCCTAAATCCCAAACAAGCAACAGCAGACCTCGGCAGGCCCTGTACCTTTTGCTAAGCAGCCCTAGTGGTAGCCAGCCTCAGTTCACAGCACAACCACTCCCGGGTGCCACTAAACCCAGCACAGGCAACAACCAACCACAGATCACGTTGTAGTCCAACCATGTGGCCCCAGGCCAAACACAAATAGGGGCTGACCTGAACCTGCACCAGAACCCCTCCCAAAAGGCTCTAGTATCAATATGCCTGGTGGCTGTCTTCAGACCACACCGAAGCACCACCCACGTAGCGCCAAAAACGAAACACCAAAAGGTGAACATGGCCGGCACCGGCCATGCTCAAATGAATCCCACTCAAATTCCACACAACTGCTGTCCACTGTAGTGATGACAAGTCTTCAAAAGCAGTAACCCTGAGTGTCAGTTCCACCAACACATGTGCCAACAGCAATCGGGGCTCAACTACCACAGGAGAGCACACAAAATCCACTGGTGGGACACCCTTGGAGATTCGCTTAGGAAATCAGGGAGACTGTGCCACTAGGACTCACAGGACACCTACTACATAAGGCTGCTCTGCCCAGCCCGGAACACATAGCAGATCTACCCAATATATAGAAAGAGACACAGGGTGGCAACCAAAATGAAGAGAAAAAGAAATATGTCCCAAATGAAAGAAAAGGACAAAACTCCAGAAAGAGAACTCAACAATGGGGACAAGCAATCTACCAGATGCAGATTTCAAACACCGCTCATAAGGATGATCAGCAAACTTAGGGGAAGAACAGATGATCTCAGTGAGAACTTAAACAAAGAGATAGGAAATGTAAAAAAGGAGACAGAAAACATGAATGAGAACCAGTCAGAAATAAAGGGTACAATGACTGAAATGAAGAATACATAGGAATCAATCAACAACAGATTAGATGAAACCCGAGGACTGAATCAATGATATGGAAGTCAAAATAACAGAACACACACAAAGAGAAAAGAAAAAAAACTCCCCCGGCCTCGCCGAAACCTGTTTGGCTCAGTGGATAGAGCTTTTGCCTGTGGACTGAAAGGTCCCAGGTTCAATTCTGGTCAAGGGCATGTACCTGGGTTGCTGGCGCATCCCCAGTAGGAGATGTGCAGGAGGCAGCTGATCGATGTTTCTGGCTCTCTATCTCTCTCCCTTCCTCTCAGTAAAAAATCAATAAAATATATTTTTTTTTTAAAAAAAAGAACTCCCCCCTAAAATGTGGGTGGTTTCAGGGACCTCTGGGGCAACATCAAGAGTAACAACATTCACACCACAAGGGTAAAAGAAGGAGAAGAGAGTCAACGGATTACACACCTACTTGCAGAAATAATGATGGAAAACTTCCCTAACCTGGTGAAAGAAATAGACATACAAGTCCAGGAAGTGCAGAGTCCCCCCCCCCAAAAAATGAACCAAATGAGGCCCATGCCAAGACACATCATATAATTAGCATGCCAAATGTTAGACAGAGAATCTGAAAAGCGCACTAAAAGAAAAACAGATAGTAATGTAAACCAGAGCTCCCATAAGACCATTAGCTGATTTCTCAACAGAAACTTTGCAGGCCAAAAGGGATTGACACAAATATTCAAAGTGACAAATATCAAGGACCAACAATCAAGATTACCAAGCAAGGCTATCATTTAGAATCAAAGGAAAGATAGAGATCTTCCTAGATAAGAAAAAACTGAAAGAGTTCATCACCACCAAACCAATATTATGAGAAATGATAAAGGGACTTCTTTAATAAGATGAAGAAGAAAAAAGAGGTAAAATATAAATAATAAAATGGTAATAACTATATACCTATCAATAACCCTAACTCATAAATACAGAGAACAAACTGATGGCTGCCTGATGGGAGGGGGGTTGCATGGAGTGGATGAAAAAGCCGAATGGATTAAAAAGCACAAATTGACATTTATGAAACAGTCGTAGGGGTGTAAAGTACAGCTTAGGGAATACAGTCAATAATATTGTAATAACTATATATACTGTCAGATGGGTGCAGCACTTCGCAGAAGGATCACTTTGTGAGTGATAGAAATGTCTAACCACTATGTAACTCATCTGAAAGTAATATAATATTGAATATGAACTGTAATTGAGAAATTTTTAATTTAAGTTAGAAATGAGGAAAATAAATAAATATTTTTGTTTAAACCACTCTGTCGTATTCAGTGTAGCAGCCTGAGCAGATAAAGACATAGAGAATACATAGGATGGGACAGTATACATATTTTTGGGGTTGTAGGGGTAGAGACAAGAGAAGATGAGGAGATGCAACATTAAAAAGATGATACATTTTCTAGAGATGATGAAGAATGTGTATTGTCAGTTAATGAAGCAAAAGAGGTCAGGAGGAGGATAGAGAATATTTTAACCTGAACCCAGCTACACTTCTTAAAACAGTAGAACTCAAAAGACACTCTCAAAATCAGTGAGCAAGTAAGATGATCACCTACAAAGTAAGGATTATTAAAATGATGGCATGATTTTCAAAGCCAATTACAAAAAGCATATTAGATGCTTTAGGTGATCATCTTACTTGCTCACTGATTTTAATCCTCAGGTGAGGATTAAAAAATAAAACTATAAATAAATAAATAAAACAATAAATAAATAAATAAATAAAATATTCAAATGAAATATTTGAACACCCACATTCATTGCTACATTTTTTTTTTTTTGCAATAGCCAAGAGAAACCCCAATGTCCATCAGCAGATGAAAAGGTAAAGAAATGTGGTCTGTACAAACCAAGAGCTTTGAAAACAAGGAAAGTGAGTCACAGGAGGATGAGCCTTTAGGACATTATGTTAAGTAAAATAAGCAAGTCACAAAAGAACAAATACTGCTGTGATTCTACTCACGTTAAGTATTTAAAGTAGTCAAAGTCAAAGGTAGAACATAGAAAGGTGGTTGTCAAGGTCTGGGGAAGAAGGTAGGAGAATTGGTGTCTAATCTGTATAGAGATCCAAGGTTGAAAAATGACAATTGTCTAGAAATCTGTGACACAGCAATGCAAATGTAGTTGACACCACTGAAGTGTACATGTAAAAATGGTAAAGATGGTTTAAAAAAAAAGAATCATAAGCATACATTTCCATAACATAGATTGTGAACAGATTTGTAGATATAACACCAAACACCAAAGCAACACAAGAAAATAAATAAATAAATTGGGCTTCATTAGAAGTTAAGACTTTTTTCCTTCCAAAGACACTCTCAAGAAAGTAAAGCACAGCCCACAAAATGGGAGAATTTAGTGGAAACCATATCTCTGGGAAGACTCTTACCTAGAATATATAAAGAACTCTTACAGCTCCATAATAAAAGCCAAACCAACTAAACATTGGCAAACGATGAGGGCACATTGTTCCATAGAAGATGTACACGTGGCCAGAAGCAGAGGAAAGATGCTCAGCATCAGGGAAAGGCAATCTCCATCCGCACTGAGATGCCGCTCCGAGTCACGAGGGTGGTGACAGGTGGGTCCTATGTGACTGGGATTTCCCCAGGATGCCAGGGCTTCCTCCAGGGGATTGATTCCCCGCGGAGAAGGAGGAAGTCTCTGCAGCCAAACCTGCCTGGTGCCTCCCAGGCTGTCCCAGTTCCTGGTGTGGGACCTGCACTCAGTACCCTGACCTTCCCAGGTGCACTTTCCTCACAGAAAAACGGGAAAAGAACTCACTCCCAGGCTCTCTAAGGGAGGAGGTAATATTACAATATTACTCCCCCTTCCACCCATTCGCAGCCCCACCAGAACCTACAAGGAAGAGAAGCAGCAGAGAGCGCTGAGCACACAGGGAGCACCTTCTCCATATGAGCATCGTGATTTCCCCTGAGGAGTGATGGGAGGGCATTGCCTTTTCCACAGATTCTACTTCAGTCACTAGGAGAGCAGTCCTGCTTCCTGCCTTATGCGCTGCCCTCCAGGGTGTCATGTCAAGTTTATTTTCCATTCATTTATTACAAACCCAGTTCATTTTATTTATGTCTGCAGAACTGCCTGTAATAAGTTTGTAATAAAGAAGGTTGGCTGCAGGGAAATATGAAACACTTCTTCCCTTTTCTCCCCATTGCACCTACCGTAGTATTTTCCAAACGCTAATGTGCAAATCTCTCCAGGATTCCACGTACCCCGTGGACTTGGCCTTGCCCACGATTCAAGCAGCAATAGGCCTCCAGTCGGCCCCACTGTGCAGGTTCCAGGGAGATTTCGGGGTTCCCAGGGCTCTGAGGTGGGGGCAGCCCAGGCTCTGCCTCCCCCTGGGAACTGTTCATCCAAACAATGACTCAAAGGCAGAAACAGCAGGCGAGTGAGGACAGGCGCAGAGACACCTGGGGCCAGGTGAGAACCTAATGACAGTGACAGGTCACACAGGGGTGGAGCAAGTGTGTTCCCTTCAAACACAACTCAATGCTCCTGACACCTTGGAGGAGGGGGAGAGGTTATCCTGTTTCACCACCAAGACCCTGAAAGCAGAGAATTTGCAGGACTAATTCGCACCAGCGACTCAGGGTTGAGGCTCTGGCCTTCACCCACACATTTGCATCCAGGGCCTGCCACCCATGCAGGGACACATCGGGAGTCATGAGGAGGTTGCTCACCCGGGAAGGGAGGCGGCTTCTGGACCAGCCCCACAACACACAGAGTCTGGCACAACCTCCAAGCCCGTTTCTCTGTTTGAGACCCAGCTGGACAGGGAGGGGGCAGCGGCCGGGGAAAGATGGGCCCAGGTGAGAAGTCTCCTCCACAAAGTGCCCAGGAGGCTGGGAGAGTGGGTGCTGCCCGCCACACGGGACAAGGGAAGGCAGCAAGGGAGGGGGTGAGGGCCCTGACATGACTCCATTCTCGCCCGAGCTCTTTGTGGGGGCAGCAGAGGGCCAGGCCTCCTTTCACTGCACAGCTTCAGCCCCATCCCATCGCTGCTGCCGGACCACCGCCCGCGGCCACAGCTTTGCATGCTGGGTGGGCTGGGGCCTTGCTTGGGAGCCTCAGCCGTCCCACCCAACCTGAGCACAGGGCAGGAATCAGACTTGAACTTGGGGAAGAGGCAATGGCCAGGAGGCAGGGGTGAGGGCCAGGGCGTGGCCACATGGGAGCAGAGCTGGGACAGGCAGTTCTGCAGACAGGGGTCTCCTCCCGGATCAGCTCCGTCCCTCACTGCTGGCTCATCTCCCTATTACATCCGTGCCTGGGTCCCTGCTTTGTCTGTGTGGTCGGTAGCAGTGCCCACAGCCGGTGACGGGGCCCTTCCCTCAGCCTGGATCTCAGCTGCCACCAGCCCTGGGGCCACAGGCACCTGGGCCCCTGCCGCCCCTGCTGGTCGAGCTTGTGAAAGGGCCCCACAGGTTGTGAGTAGGACCTGTTTCCCACGCGGATGTAAATCTGCATCAGCATCTATCACACAAGAGTCCAGCCCTGGTTGGGAGGGAAGGGACAGCAGTCATGGGCGTCCTTGAATCCCCATTGACCCTGAGCCCCACCCCCAGCCACAGCACAGGGGTCCTCCTCCCCCAGCTGGACAGGATCGTCCCACACAGAAATCCCGCAAGGGACTTGGTATCCTCCCCACCCCTGCCATTCCCCGTGGACCGACCTTTAACAGGCTTGTCGCCTTTACTCTCCTGTCACCCCCTTGTTCCAGACTCGCCCCCACCCCCCTCCACTTTCAATCACCCACTGAGACAGAGGATGCTCCTCCTGCAGGAGGCCCATGGGGGACAGGTGCCCCTGAGGCCCAGCCTTTCCCTCTCGGGTCAGGGCACAGTCTGGCCTTGGGAGCAGAAGTGATGGGAGGGGTCCCTGGGCATTAGAGAGCTCTGTGCTCCCAGGAGCAAGAAGAGGTCCCTGTCAATCAGGAGGAGGGACTGAGGGTCCCCTGTGGATGCAGAGCGCCCAGGACCTCCCGCATCCTCCCTTCCTCTCAGGTCCCCTCTCCAAGGAGCAGTGCAGACCCGAGTACAGACACAGCGGCCCCCAGAGCATTTTCAAACAAAATTATCTTTATTCATAACAGACCCACAATGTCCCAAAGGTGCTACTCCTACCCCCACCCCCACCCTCATGGTCCTGTCCTCCCTCCTACCCCTACCCCAGACCCACCCCCACCCTAAGGGTCCTGCCCTCCCTCCTACCCCCACCCAGACCTACTCCCACCCTAAGGGTCCTGCCCTCCTTCCTACCCCTTCCCCAGGCACCCCCCCCAATGGTCCTGCCCTCCCTCCTACCCCCACCCCATACCCACCCCTGCCCTAAGGGTCCCGCCCTCCCTCCTGCCTCCCACCCTCCCATGTCAGTGGAGCAGCAGGATCAGCCCTGCGATGAGAAGGAGCCCTTGGCTCCTCTGGGGGACAGCCAGGCCCCATGCAGTCTGGGCCCCTCAGGGCGCTGGCCGTGGGGGGCACACCCCTCTGCTCCATCCTGGCTGCAGTGCCGCTTCCTCCCACTCCCTGGGTCAGACGGGTCACACTTCCTCTTGCGAGGCTGTGAGGAGGGCACCAGCCCCAGAGCCAGTGCTGGCCGCCCACAGACCCCGAGGTCGGCCCCTGGGCGGGGGGTCTTCTCAGCATGGACGGGGCCTCCCCCCAGAGCCCGCTTCTGAGACTTGGATGCTGCAGGTGCCGCTCGGCTGAGGCCTCGTCTCTGAAGGGACTGGGACTGGGCCGCACCCCGGGGCCCCCGACCTCCAGGGCAGGCCAGGCCCGAGGCGGGCACAGGACTCAGAGAGAGCGTGCAGGGCAGCAGGCGGCCGGGAGAGGCCCAGAGGAAGGCCAGGCTGCAGAGATCCTCGTCCTCCTCACGGGGCCTGTCAGATGGCCCGCGAGTCTCCCTGACAGGAGAGGCCTCTCTGGGGACGCAGGCCTCCCTGGGGCCCAGTGCACAGTCAGCAGGCCCATGGCCCTGGGGAGCAGAGGGGGGGCATCGAGCCCGCAGTGGTGGATGCTCCTGACGCCCCGCAGAGACAGCAAAGGCCTGGGGCCTGGGCCGGTGGGCGCCTGCTGGGCCGCGCCTTTGCTGGTCCTTGAAGTCAGTCTCTGGTGGGCAGGCTTTGTCACTGACTCCCAGCTGGGGGCCACGGTCATGCCTCTGGGCATCTTGGCAGGTCGCAGACTCAGAAGGACTTGAGTCCCACAGGGGAGCACTGTGACTCGGGGGTGCCTGCACGCCCTCCTCCTTGGAGGCCAGGACTTGCTTCTCTACCAGCTGGGAGGAAGAAGGGACAGTGACTGGCGCTGCTCACATGTGAGAGGAGGAGGAGCGTGGGTGACAGGACAATGGCATGGGTGGGGGGCGGGGGAGGCGGGGGGAGGGGAGTGGGAGGTGACAAGGTGACTGGAATCCACCGCAGTCATGTGTCTCTACTCTGTCCCCTGTGCCATATTCCCAGCTTTGTGGCCCCTCCCCTTCTGGGCTCCCACCCCCTCCTCTCTGTAGCCCTCTCCTTTCTGTTGTCCTGCCCTGCTCCCACCCAGGACTGGCCCCTCGGCATGCGGTGCCTGCAGGCAGGGGTGGCGTGGACACAGGCATGTGTGTCCTGGTTCTGGGCTGCTCCCTGCCCTGGTTTACCTGGGTGTGCCCTTCCTGGCTCCCTGAAGGCCTCCCACCCCGATCAACCTCCCTTCCTCCCTGACTCACTAGGGCCTTTCCCTCCTCTAACTCCCCTGGGGTCCCTGGATGCTATGGCTCACTTGGGTACCCCCTCCCATCTCCCTAATGTCTACCCTCCCCTAGCTCACCTGGGCAGCAGTCAGCCCTTCTTCCTGCTCCAACTCCTCAGCTAGGGCCAAGGGATCCTGCTGTGTGTCTGGCGAAATTATTTGTTCCATGAATTGGAGGTCAATGACCTCCTCCACCTGGGACAGAAGGAAGCGGCTGTGAGCCCCTTGGCAGGGAGCAAACTGGGAGTCAGCGGGGCCTGGAGCACAAGTGGGAAAGCCAAGACCCACCCGGCCTCCTGCACAGGCGGGTGTTTTACTCCATCATGGTCATCAGGTGCACACACACACACACACACACACACATACATGCACATACACACACAGGCACACCCACATGAACACAGCACACACCACACACACACACACAAAGCGCACACATGCACACAGACACACATACTCTCACGTGCCCAGCTCAGGAACAAAGAGCAGAGCCCAATCCCATCAGCCTGGGAGAACCCGGGTCGGGTGCTGCAGTGCCACCCTCTGGGATCTTATAGACCCGGAGCTGCCAGCCAGCCCACCTGGGTGACAAAGTCTTCCTGGGAGCACAGCTGGTCCAGGTAGCTCAGGAGATCTTCATCCTGCAGCCACTCCATTTCTTCATCTTCCCATCCTCCACCTGGCGCCCCCATGGGCAGCTCATCCATGATGTCCATGTCCTCCTGCTCGGCCTCAGGGGGGATCCCATTCTGGGACTCAGTCTCCCGGGGCAGCAGGGCTGTGTGGGTGCACTGGGCGCTGGGTACAGCCTTCCTGGTAGTGCGAGCTGGGCAGAGAGGGAAGAGGAGGGAGCGTGAGGGGATAAAGCTCCCACCTCCGGGGCATGCGATGCTGAGGGCAGTGTTCGGGGCATTAATATGGGTGCGGCTGGGTCGGGCCACCTGAAGCCTGTGACTATGTGAGGGGAGAGGCCAGAGGGGAGCACCCAAGAGAGTCATGTTTGAGGAAGTGTGGAGCCACTGAATCTCCAAGGGGCCCCGCAGCCAGCCCGCTTCTCAGCCGACTTCATGTGGGGCCTTTGACAGGGAGCGGGGAGAGGGGATGAGAAAGTGGACCAGGTCCAGACCCCATGGGGACCAAGGGCCGCTGAGGCCCAACTCTCAGGGCTGTTTCCCTTGAAAGACCAAAGCCCCCCTGAAGGCGAAGGGCCCCTGTGGGTGGGACAGTGGCCTGCCCTAGGCCCTGTTGCCTTAGGCCATGGGCTCCCATGAGAACATGCTGGCCTACCTGGCTGCCCGCCCACCGCTGGGGCTGGGGGCCCCCGAGGATCAGGTCTCGGTGGGGCAGGAAGGGGCTGGGTCTGCGTCCCCTTCTTCAACTGCAACTTCTGAAACTGCATCTGCTCCTCCGCCTCAAACTCCATGAACCTGGGGGTGAGGGGGGCACAGCTGTGCTGAGAAGGAGGCCCCAGAAAGGCAGCAGCAGGTGGGGGGATGGGAGAGCCAGGGCCTTGGGGCTGTCAGGGCCCGGACACTGGGGAGGCAGGAGGCTGGCTGAGCACACTCCTGCACAGCCCCTCTGGCTGGAGCCTGCCCACGGGGTGGGCACCTCCCCCAGCCTGTCCTGAGCCTTCATGTACAGCCCAGGACGGGTCAGGGTCAGAGGAGGGGGGGGGCTCCCGGGAGGTGGGACAGAAGCACCCACGCTCTGAAGCTGAGGGAGAGGCTTCCCCAGGAGAGAAGGGCCTCTGGGCAGCGGGGACCCCGTGCTGAGTGACACCCTCCCACCACCCTGCTCTCTGATGAGACCTCACAGCTGGACCAAGCCCAGTAGGCAACCACACCCCCACCCCCAGCTGTGGGGACCAAGGACTCACTTTTCTGCCATCTCGAAATAGACCCTCCGGTCAAAGTTGCTCTTGTTCTGCCATTCCTGCATGGCCTGCCCTATTCCCTCCTGCAGCGTCATGGTGGGCCTCAGGCGGGACAGGGACCGGAGCGCTGGCCTGTAATGCCTCAGGGTCAATCATGGCTGCAGCCTGGCCTCCACCTGCCTGCCCACCCCAGCTCAGTGGCGCCAGGTTCCCACCCCCACCCGGCAGGACTGAGCACCGGCAGGTGAGGGAAGAGGCGTCTGTGTGCAAAGACAAGCCTTCCAGCTGCTGTTGTCATGGCCTCACATTCACACCAGCCCATGAACCAGGACTGGAGGCTGACCCTACACTCACACCCATCGCTGGGACCCCACCCTCAGACCTGCCCTCCAGCATCCTGGGATTAGCCAGCCTGCAAGTCCCTCCCAGCTCCTCTGATGTGAAAGCTCCAGGCGCGTCCCCTGCCCTGCCCAGTGCACTCACATGAGGAAGCAGCAAAGAGCTCCCGCATCAGGACTCTGGAGAAGGTGCCCCCGGGCCAGGGCCTTGAAGCACTGCCAACGACGGAAGTCCTCATACACACTCTTGGGGTTACAGGCATCATCCAGAGAGGCCTTGGACTGGGAGCCGGCCAGGCCACCCTCCCTGGAAGCCGTGTGTGGCCGTGGTCCAGGATCCACTCGGGGGACGATGGGGGCCAGCTGGGCAGCTGGTAGTGGAGCTTGAGGAGGAAGGCCGGGACACCAGCCTCCATCGCCAGCCTGGGTGCCCCCAAAAGCCGAGGGGGGCATAATCACCTCCACCTCAGTGGCTTCCAAGAAGAGGGGTGCAGGACACACAGCACCCCCACAGATGGCACCTGGGGCACTCCTGTTGAGGGGGGCCTGAGTCAGGACAATGGTCTGAGTCTGGGAGGGCTGTGGTCGTCCCCCTTCTGACCTGGCCTGGTCCATGATGTTATAAGCCCCAGGCCCAACGGGGCCTTGACCAGCATCTCCTGCCACCAGAGGTGTCCTGGGCAAAGCGGGCAGCACCAGGGGGCGGCCAGGAGGGAATGACGGGGTCTTGAGGGGCGGCAGTTGCTGCTCCCAAGGTGGCCGGTGTGCAGGGCCAGTAGTGGGCAGGGGAAAGGGCTGTGCTGTGAAAGGAGTGATGGGGGCACCGGGCTTCAGGGTCACATCCGCTCCCAGCGCTGCAGATGCTGTTGAGACAAAGGAAAGGGTGAAGGGAGGAGGAGAACCAGCAAACAGCACTGAGGCGCTCTGGGCCCCTGTAGCCACCCGGGAATCAGAGCTGTGAGTCTCCCAGGGGAGGGCCATTGGGATGGGCAAACTGCGGAGGTGGCAGATGTCCTCAGGTCATTGTCACGCTCCATTTGGGAATTACTCCACTGGAGAGCTTGCTCCCCAGCGCCAAGGCTCCCTGACCACTGTCTGCGAGAAGAAACGGCCCCAGCCAGCGCTGACCCTGAGAGCCGCCCTAAGGATTCCCTGGCACCGACCCTGCCAGTCTCAGGGCATGGCCCTGGGCAGCAGTCAGCTCTGAGGGAAATGACCCCTGGCAGACCCACTCCTGTAGTGACCGTCTCTAAGGTAAGTTCTAGGCACCCAAAGGGCCTCTGAGAACAGGCCGTGTCTGAAATATCAGGGCCCCATCTGCTCCTCAGTCTTCCCTTTTCTCAATAAATCACCCCCGTTCTGTCCTGGGCTTGCACAACAACACAGAAACACTTGAGTAATGTCTCTCCACAAGAAGGCACAGGGACCTTGATCTGACCTTTGAACACACTGACCACCATGCACACGTATGTCAGAACCAACAGTGAACACTCAACACGGGCCAGGTCCTGCCAGTCGGCCCCAGCGCTCAGACCAGTGATGGCGAACCTATGACAGGGGTGTCAGAGGTGACACGCGAACTCATTTTTTTGGTTGATTTTTCTTTGTTAAATGGCATTTAAATATATAAAATGAATATCAAAAATATCAATCTTTGTTTTACTATGGTTGCAAATATCAAAAAGTTTCTATATGTGACACAGCACCAGAGTTAAGTTAGGGTTTTCCAAAATGCTGACACGCCGAGCTCAAAAGGTTCGCCATCACTGGCTCAGACTAATGGCCCCTCAGGAGCTTGTCATTTCACAGTCAGCAATGGCTGCAGAGGGTTAGAGAAGAGTCAGGGAATGCGGCAAAGTGGGGCTGTCGGTAGGGTTTCCAGAAACTTCCATAGCTGCTGTCCTGTTAGATGGGTCATGGGACTGCAGACTGTTTGAGGTCCTTCCCCTTCCAGCTCCCAACAGTGGAAAGTGAAGGCCAGTAGGAAGCAGGTGTGAGCAGGTGACAGTGGGACACAGCTGTCTGAACACATCCCCGCTCAGAGGAACTCGAGCAGACCTAGTCCAGGAGAGCAGGCTGCACACTGCGTGCCCTAATTCCTCAGGACAGGCGGCCTCGGACATTTACTACTGACACAGACCATGTTCTTCCTGCCCCTGTGCACTCCCCTTCCCCTTTAAAAAAGAATCCGCCTTCACAGATGTACCACGGAACACCACGCAGGCTCCACATCTGTTTTCTGTCCCTGAAGCAGGGACATGGACTATGAGCAAACCCTTCATCTCAAAGGTAAAGGGCAGGGCAGAGGGTGCACCATGAGATGCTCGACAAGAGGAAGTCGGTCTGAAGACCTGGGTGGCCACAGGGGGAACGATTCGGGACAGCTCAGGGAACCGGGCCCTCTCTTGGTGGAAGTTACCCGGCCGCCCTGCCCCTGTGGAATCCAAGCCAACAAGCAGCTCCCTGGGCTGAGGAGGAGTGAGCTCTGGGCCAGAAGCAGGGGAGAAGCTCTGGGCTGCAGCAGTTGGAGGACCTTCCAGCCCAGCCCTCAGTGGGGACATTTCATTGTGGACTTGGCCACAGGCAGCCCCACTGGACAGCTTTCTGGCTAAACCCTCCCACGGCCCCCATTAGCTCTAGTGAACTCAGGTCAAGTCCCTTAGAAAGATACTGCGGGGCAAGCTCCAGGTGCCCCAAGAACAGCACACAGGACTAGGCTTTCCCGTGACCACCCTGTGCCACCCCCACGACATCGCCCACTACTCCCCACACATACATGGGAGTGGCTTGTCTCCCCTCTGGGAAGAACCCACGTGCCTGCTGCCGTCCTTTCTCCACACCCAGGCATTTCCCTGAGCCACCCTGACCCACCTCTAGGAGCCCTCCTGCCAGTGCCCTCACAGGTTCCCATGGGCTCCCAGCCTCCCAGGTGACAGGTGCTTTGAGGTCCAGTGCTCTCTCCCTCCCCTACTTCAGTCAACCGTGTTTCCCCAGTGTCACAGTTTAACCCCAAGTTTTGAGGGACATCTCAGTGTTTAAAACATCCCCTCTCCAATCTATAGTCTTACCTCCTACTGAAGCCATCCCCGCAGACTCATTCACCGACCACCGCTGCCTAGTAGCCTCCACAATGAGAAAAGTCAAGTCGAGAATCCAGAGACTGACCTGCTCCAACAGCTGCTCAGCATCCAGTGGAGGGAAGGTTTGGGTTTAAACTGTAGAATGTAGGGCTCCAGACATTCTGCAGCGGGGGAGGGGCCGAGGACCAATGGGCTGGGGTGGGGGTGGGGGGGCATTCCATGGAGGGCTCTGATAGGTAGGCGAGGACCAGCAGTTCCTTTCAAATTTAAAATCACAAATTTAAAGACACACTAGCAGTAATGACCTTCTGTAAGTTCTAGGCACCCAAAGTCCCCTGATGTGCCCTTTCTTTCAGTTCTTGATCCATCACCCTAGTTCTGGGTCCCTCAACCTGCTTCCTATCTGGTCTTGGTTGACTTCAACACAAACTACACTTTCTGAACAAAATTCAGAACGGGCAGCCTGAAGAAATAATGGGAACTTATGGCCACACGGAACCCAGTGTTTGAAATTAGGACTGACCCAGCAGAGGCAGCATGCTCGGTGGCTGTGTGCACATCATTCCTTAGGAAGCAGTCCTGTGGCCCCAAGTGCCGCCCAGTGCTGGGAGCCCTGCAGATGCAGCCGGCCCAGCCTTACAAACCATCCCCTTTGCTCCCGTCCATCAGGGCAAGGCCCTGTAGCCTACAGGGCAAGACCAGACACCACCACATTTTGTTTCTCAGAGTATAACGTTGTTCAGTGTCTAACTTTTTACGTTTTGTAAGATTTTAAAGTAATGCCTTTGCATAGTTCACAGTCAAATTTTGCAAAATGGAAAATGCAGTGATGTGTCTTTCTCCTGCCTCTTTCCCCTCTTGCAAATGACCAGAACGAAAATCAGATGATTTCAGTTTCTTTTGAAATATGACAAACTCTAGTAAGTTGATTCTGCTACTATATGTTTTATTGCCAACTGAAATTCTGCAATATAATGCAAAAAATGAGGGCGGGCAGGGTGACATTGTTCCCATGCTACCTGCCATGTCAACGGAAACTGGCCCAGACAGTCATGTTTTGATCAATGTTTGCACAACAACCTTGCAACGGAAACATCTGTGAAGCAACATTTATTGAAAACTTCCACTTACTGAATAAATACAGGAGGAACGGGGTCAGGGGCAAGTGTCTCTTAGAGTGTGTCCAGGTCTAAAGTTCTTGGCCGGAATTGTGCAATGCACGCCCGGACTTCTGGGAGGACGGACCTACTTTCTAGAAACCACGGACCTGCAGTCCAAGGGCATGAAGGCACTGGCCCTTCCGAGGACAGTGCTTCAGGCCGGCCTCTCCCAAACTCCGTCCCGAGGGGCAGCCAAGTGCATGGACTGCACCTTTGCAACTTTAAAGTCACAAGTGCTCCCTGCAACGGGCTGGGAGGTTCCTGGGAGGAAGACCTGCAGGAGGCCTCACAGGGCCCCTCCCTCCACTCCTTCCTCTCCTGCAGGGACAGCCTGGGCCCTTCCCAGGGTGCCTCGCGCCAGGGCGCAAGAGCACGCCCACTGGGGGCGGGACTCTGTCCTGCAACTGCTCCCAGCGTCCGTTGGGGCGGTTGGCGCCCACAGGCGCGCGCATGCGCTAACGGCAGGGCGGGTCCCCAACGGCCGCCCAGGCTGCACGCGGGGCCTGGCATGGCGGCCCCCGGAGTCCGTTAGGCAAACAGGGAGGTAAGGGGCGCGTGGCCCCCTCTCCCCTCAGGGCCCCCCTCTTCTCTGTGTTTCTCCCTGTGGGCTCTGTGCCCCGGGTCTGTGCTCAGCCCCCACAGCCTCACATATTTCTGTGTTTTCACCGGGAATTGACAGCCACTGGCCGTTGGGGGTCAGTGATGGGGGCCTACACGGCCCAGTGATGCCTGTGAGTCCAACTCGGGGCGTCGGTCTGTGTCCCCCGCTTTCTGAACAGCGCGGCTCCCGGCAGTTCTTCCGCCTCTGACAGCGCCTCCGGTTCACGCCGTGTCTGCGGGCGGCTGTGGCCACGGGGCGGCCATGCCCGTGTGTGAACGTGCAGGCGGAGCGCTGTATTTGGAGGGTGTGGAGGTGTATATGCCGGTGAACAGTAGTGTGTGTGCGGTTTGGTGTGGGGTGTGTGGCTGTGTGTTCTCCAAGATGGAAGAGTGAGTTCTGTGGGAATTTGGGAGGGGGTATGTATGCGCAGGTGTGTACGTGGCATGAAGTGTGTTTGGGACATACGTATGGGACACAGGTGTGCATGTTTGCAGGGCACGGGCTATTCGTGGGTCTGTTCGGGGCTTGTGGAGAGTGTGTGTGTGGAGTGTACTGTGTTCCAGGGCCGTGGCCGGGGAAGGATGTTTGCTGGAGCTCCGTGTTTGTATTTTTCAGTCGGGCCCTAAGGCTCACATGTTTTGGGTACCGAGGGTGTGAGTATTTGAGGGAGAGATGGTTTCTGTGCTTATACAGGGGATAGAGGATGGTATCTATGTATGGGAGGTGTGTGATAAGGTTATTTGTTAGTGTTTGTGGATGTGAGAGCTGACTCATTAGCTAGGGGTAATTTGGAATTTGGAAGTTGTTTTATATGTGGTTTCCTGGGGATATATCTACGTGTCTTGCCCAGGTATACTGGTCTGTGTCTATATCTATGATCAGGTGCATGAATTATCAGTTTGTTCATACGGTGTATGGGGTTCTTAGATGTACATAAAGTGTATTTCTTTGGAGAATACTAAAGTGTTTCTACATGTATTTGGTAGTAGTTAGCAAGCAGTGGTCTGTATATTCAGAGTGATGCCAGAGAAAACAATGTGTATAGTGTGCTTTTGTTACATACTGAAGAGGCGAGGTGACGAGGTTGTATTCTGGAGAGGTGGCATAATGTATAGTGTTTGAGGGGTCTGTATATTCAGGGCTTGAGAATATTTGCAAGCGTGTGTGTTTCCACAGGTGTGTGGGAATAGTGTATGCATATTAGTGAGAGTTAAGGGATTGTCAGTGCTTTTGTGTTTTGCATGTATCCATCTGAGTGTGTGGGGTGTATATTCGTGAGTGGTTTGTGGGTGTGTGTATTTGGGATTTGTGAGTGTATCAGGAAGCTTAGTGTCCTCTTGGCATCTGTTCCAGAATGTAATGCTTGCAGAATTTGGTGGTATTGCTTGTATGTGTCCTCTCTGTGTGTGAGGTGGGCTTATATGTATTTGATAAGTAGAGGTTGTTTGTCACTCTATGTATTTGAGTTCTTGGAGCTTATGGATGGGCTGTGTGTTCTAGGGAATGTGAGAGTTCACTTTGTGTTTGGAAACAAAGAGACTGTGTAGGTTGTGTGTGTGTGCGTGTGTGTGTGTGTTTGTGTGTGTGTGTTCAGGAATTGTGGAGCGTGTGCATTTTATGGCTGTGGAGTTGCATATGGATCTTTTTTTGGGTGCCACATGAGACAGTTGTCTACTTGTATTTTTAGAGGGTCTGAAGTATTCAGTATTCAGTGTGTATATCTGGGTGGTATGTTGGTTGCCCATGTTTGTATACAGGCCCATGTTGTGTGTGTGTATATATAATTGTAGGTGTAGAATGTGAATATTCCGGATGATTAGGGGTTTGTTTGTAACAACCTAGGTAGTAAGAGGTGGTCTATCTGTATATTCCAGGAGAGTGAGGGTAGAAATGTACATGTGTGTTCATATATGTAAATTCATTTTTGTTTATATATCTGGGTGGGAGTGGAGGTTCCTATGCAGGGTGTAAGTGCATTGTATGCACATAATCATTTGACAGGGGATGGGGTGTGCTGGAACTGGCTCATACTAGCTTGGGATAGTTGATGGTGCATGTCTCTCTGGGGCTCTGTGTTCATCCGGTGGGTAGCTTGAAATTAGGCATGCTGGGAATATTTGTACCAGGTGCTCAGCACAATTGAAGTCTTTCCTGCATCCTCCTGAGAGTGATCAGCATTCACCAGCACCCCACTTGTGTGTGTGTGTCTCAGTGTATGTGCGTGTGAAGCAGGGATATTCAGGCATCAGTGGGCATATGTATGGGAGGCTCTGTGTGAATTGGGAGCGAGGCATCTGGGGCTGCGGGCCTTGCATAGACCATGGTCATTCTGAATCATTGCATTGCACTTAATCAGGTTGGTCCATTCTTTCGGCCAAAGAATGCCATAAATGTTGGTGATTTCTGGCCCCTCTTCCTACAGATGGATTGGGGGTGTCTGTCCTTTAGGCATGTGGACATTTCTTTATTCTTTAACATTTGTATGATCCTGGCATCTGGGGCCCTAGATGGGTGGGCCTGGTGGACAGATAGCTGTGCAGAACAGAACCTTCGCAGGTGTACTTCTGGCCTGACAGGCTACAGTCAGAAGATGGGGGGGCATCCTGGAGGTCAGATGGCAAACTGTTCCCCCTGGCAAACGCCCTAAGAATCAGCTGGGCAGGTACTGGTATTACTGACTTGTACCTGCTGACTGCACGGAGCAGTTGGGGCCAGCACCAGCAGCAGCTGGGAGCGGGGCCGGGGCTGTCAGCAGGTGCAAGTGGTGGCTACTGCCCTGATTGCCCCTCAGGAGTAGGGGGAGGTGGAGAAGCCCTGAGGGGCGATCGGGGCTGGCAGCTGCCACTCGCACCTGCTGATGGCTTGGAGCAATTGAGACCGGCACCAGCAGCAGGTGCCTATATAATAAAAGCCTAAAGGTAAGGTGGGTGGGCAAGGACAGCCTTTTCATGGGGTCCAGGTGGTGAGTTGTGTTGTGTATCAGGCTGGTCAGTGATGTCACTAGTTCTTAACCCACTTATCTCCATGGAAACCTCAATCCTTTTGGATAGGGAGGACGTCAGGGGTCAGTGATATGACAGAGATGGAAGCGAAGAGGCTTTGTCCCTGAGGATGGCTGGGAGCTGACACCTGGAGAGACAGGGGAGTCCCACTCTGAGGACATATCTGTCTCTGACATTTCTGAACACTTGAGACAGGCTCTCCTTTGTTATCTGAAGGCTCAGGATGATTCTAGCACTGACCCTCTTTTCTCTATTCCATGTTGATCTGCAAACCACCAGAGGCATCTGGGGCTGCGGGCCTTGCATAGACCATGGTCATTCTGAATCATTGCATTGCTCTTAATCAGGTTGGTCCATTCTTTCGGCCAAAGAATCCCATAAATGTTGGTGATTTCTGGCCCCTCTTCCTACAGATGGATTGGGGGTGTCTGTCCTTCAGGCATGTGGACATTTCTTTATTCTTTAACATTTGTATGATCCTGGCATCTGGGGCAGAGCAATGCAATGATTCAGAATGACCATGGTCTATGATGAGTGTAGCCATCAGCTGACCCCACAGCTGTCTCCTGCCTCTCTTAATTCCTCCCAAGAATCTATTGGGTCTTCCTTCCTTATGGTGAGTCTCCTTCTGGTCTTTTCTCTCCCATGGTGAATCCTCCTGCCAACAGAATGTACCCCTCACTTGCTTGAATGCCCCAATAACTGCTTGTCTGAGTAGAAGCGTATTCCTAGTAGCTCTCACTGCCCTCTCCATAACCTAGCCCCTATAAAATGACAGTGTGTTGTACTGATCATGTTGTGGGTTGATGCCAGAATGGAGCCAGTCCTAGTTTTATATTTTAAAATGTTACATATTTAAATAAACATGCAGCAGAAACCGGTTTGGCTCAGTGGATAGAGCGTCGGCCTGCGGACTGAATGGTCCCAGGTTCGATTCCGGTCAAGGGCGTGTACCTTGGTTGCGGGCACATCCCCAGTAGGAGATGTGCAGGAGGCAGCTGATCGATGTTTCTCTCTCATCGATGTTTCCAACTCTCTATCTCTCTCCCTTCCTCTCTGTAAAAAATCAATAAAATATATTTAAAAAAAATAAACATGCAGTATAATGTATACAAGGTAATGTTCTTGGGGTTGTTTGTTGAAAATTTTTTGGCTTTGGTTCTGAAATGGGAAGGCACGTCTCTTGAGTTTTATGGGTGAGGAACAGGAGTACCTTGGTATCTTGAATCAGCACTGAAAATCCCCCACCAGCTGCAATTAATGCAAAATGCTAGAATGGCTGGGCTTGGACAGAGCTGGTTTTTCTGGGGCTGATATTTTTTTGGAGTGTAGTCATTTCCTTGTCTCTCCATGGACAGAAGGAATCTTCTGTTCTTTTTAAAAAAATAATTTAAGAAAATGCTTTATTACAGTTTCCATACAATTGTTATATTAGTTTCAGGTGTGCAACATGGTGCTAAAACATTTATATCACTTACAAATTGATTACCTCGATAGGTCTAGTACCCATTTGACACCATTCGTAGTTCTTACAATATTATTGACTTTATATCCCTATGGCTGTTTTTGTAATTGGCAATTTGTAGATATTAATCCCTTCCACTTTTTCCCCCATCCTTCCCACCTCCCTTCAAAATGTTCTCAGCACCTGTGAATATACTTCTGTTTTGTTTGTTGGTTAATTTTGTTCTTTAGATTCCACATGTAAATGAAATCCCATGGTCCTTGTCCTTCTCCATCTGAGCTGTTTGACTTAGCATAATGCCCTCTAGTTCTATCTATGTTGTTGCAAATGGCAAGATTTCATTCTCTCTTTTGGTTGAGCAGAATTGTATTGTTTGCAGTACCACACTTTCTTTATCCACTCATTTATTGATGGATACTTCGGTTTCTTCCATGTCTTGGCTATCTATCCTGATAAAAGAGAAACATGGTAATTGGCGTACGACCGCTACCCTTCCCATTGGCTAATCAGCGTATCCTTATGCAAATTAACTGTCAGCCAAGATGGCAGCCGGCAGCCATGCACTGAAGCGAGCAGGGAGGCTTGCTTCCTCCAGGGACTGCAGACTCCAACGTTCCCCGCCTCACTTGCCGGACTCTCAACTGCACCTCTAAGCAACTATTACTATGTTGCAAATAAGAAGCTAAACAAAACTGGCTTTCAGTCAGCCCCGGACCGCAACATTGTGTCCATGTTTTCAGCAGCGAGGCCTCAGAGCTAAAGCTGGCCCAGAATAAAAAAAAAAGAAAACAAGGAGCGGTTGGGAGCTTTTAGTCAACTGCCAGCGGGAAAACAGCCCTCAGCCCCTCAGTCAGCCTGGCCAGGCACCCCAGTGGGGACCCCCACCCTGACCCAGGACACCCTTCAGGGCAAACCAGCCGGCCATCACCCATGCACCAGGCCTCTATCCTATATAGTAAAAGGGTAATATGCCTCCCGGCACCGGGATCAGCGTGACAGGGGGCAGCGCCCAAACCCCCTGATCAGCCCTGCTCTGTGCCTGATACGGGGGGAGCTCCCCAATCCCCCGATTGCCCTGCGGCTCTGTGTGTGACAGGGTGCAGTGCACCAACCCCCTGATCGGCCCTACTCTGTGTGTGACAGGGTAGGACCATAACTTCTCCATCGGCCCTGCCCTGAGCGTGACTGAGGGTGGCATTGCAACCTCCCAATCCTCCCTGCTCTGTGGATGATGGGGCGGCGCCCCAACTCCCCAATCGGCCCTGCTCTGAGCCTGACCAGGGGCTGCACCTAGGGATTGGGCCTGCCCTCTGCCACCCTGGAGCAGGCCTAAGCCAGCAGGTCGTTATCTCCCAAGTGGTCCCAGATTAGTAGAGGGCACAGGCTGGGCTGGGGGACCTCCCCCGCCAAGTGCACAAATTTGTGTGCACCGGGCCTCTAGTCCTATATAATAAAAGCCTAATATGCCAAGTGTCCAGTCGGCCAGTCATTTGTTCCACAAATCAAAGTGTAATCCTATATAATAAAATGCTAATATGCAAATAGACCCAACAGTGGAACAACAGAACAACTGGTTGCTATGATGTGTGCTGACCATCAGGTGGTGTGCATAGAACGTGCTGGGTGTTGGCCACGGTGGGATGGTGGGGCAGGTGAGCAGGGGCACCAGACCAAGGCGGGGCACCAGTTGTTGTCATTGGGGTGAGCCTCTGGTGGTTACTAAAAATTCTTTGCTCCCCTGCGCCGTGGTCCCGCCCGGTGCTTGCACCTGCTGCCAGTGCTGGCCCCTCTCACACCTGCTGATGGCGCCTGGCATGGCACTGGTAGCTTGGCGCCATTAGCAGTTGCAAGCGGTAGCTGCTGGCCCCGATTGCCCCTCAGGGCTTCTCCACCTCCCCGTGCTCCTGAGGGGCAATCAGGGCAGTAGCCACCACTTGCACCTGCTGCCGGTGCCGGCCCTGCTTGCACCTGCTGCTAGTGCCGACCCCATTTGCTTCACTCTGTCAGTGGGTGCAAGTGGGGCTGGCACCATCAGTATGTGGGAGTGGCGGCAGCAGGATTGTAGCTGCAGGCAGACAATGGACCGAGGGCCTTGTGGGGAGGGATTGGGTAGGGGCGTGGAGTATGGGCTGAGACCTGCCCCTATTCCTGCCGCAGCTTCTCGGCCCACGGTTCCTTTCAAGGTGCATGAATTCGTGCACTGGCCCCCTAGTGCTAATGATATGCTAAGGTCGCTCAACCACTCGCTATGACATGCACTGACCACCAGGGGGCAGACAGTACACCAGTCGCTATGATGTGCACTGACTGCCAGGGGGCAGATGATCCGACCAGTAGGTTAGCTTGCTGCTGGGGTCCGGGCCTGAGCAAGATGCACCAGACACGCCCTGGAGCCCTCCGGCAACCCCTCCCTGGCTGGCCAACCTCCCGCATCCCTCCCCAGCACCAGTGGGATCCCTTGGCCTGGCCTACACCCTCTCGCAGTCTGGACCCCTTGGGGGATGTCGGTGAGCCGGTTTCAGCCTGATCCCACAGGCCAGGCTGAGGGACCCCATTGGTGCACGAATTCCCACACTGGGCCTCTAGTTGTAATTAATGCTGCAATGGACATAGAGATGCATATACCTTTTAGAATTAGTGTTTTATGTTTCTTTGAATAAATACTGAGAATTGGAATTGCTGGGTCCTCCTCGTTTCTTTTTATGGCCTTTGATTTAAAGTGTATTTTGTGTGATAGAAGTATTGTGATACCAGTTTTTAAAATTTCCATTTGCATGAAATATCATTTTTCATCCCTTTACTTTAGATCTGAAGGAGGTCTCTTGTAAGCAGCATATGTATGGGTCTTGCTGTGTTATCCATTTAGCCATCCTGTGTCTTTTGATTGGAGCATTTAACCCATTTACATTTAAAGTAATTATGGATAGGTTTGTAGTTATTGCCATTTTATAATTCATATGTTCACCTCCACCTCCACCTCTACCTCTACCTCCACCCACACCCAAACCCACACCCACACTCACACCTTCTTTTTCTTGAGTCTTTTTAACATTTCTTGTAATACTGTTGGGTGGTTATTAACTCCTGCTTCTTCTTTTCTGAAAAGCTCATATCTCTCCTTCTATTCTAAGTGATAGCCCTGCTGAGTAGAGTAATCTTGATATACCAGTAGGCTCTTGCTTTTCATCACTTTGAATATTTGGTGCCAGTCCCTTCTACCTTGCAAAGTTTCTACTAAGGAATCAGATGATTATGGGAGCTCTGTTGCAGGTAAGTAGTAGTTCTTATCTTGCTGCATTTCAGATTCTCTCTTTGTCATTAACCTTTGCCATTTTACTTATGATGTATCTTGGTGTGGGCCTCTTGGGTTCATCTTCTTTGGGACTCTGCACTTCCTGGACTTGTGTGTCTGTTTTTTTCACCAGGTTAGAGAAATTTTTCATTCGTACCTCTGTAAATAGGTTTTAATCCCTTATACTTTCTTCTTCTTCTGGTACCACTGTGATCTGAATGTTGTTATGCTTGATGTTGTCCCAGAAGTCTCTTAAGCTATCAGCATTTAAAAAAATTGATATCTTTATTGCTGTTCCAATTTTCAGCTACCTTGTCTTCCAAATTGCTGATTTGATCCTCTGCTTCATGTAATCTACTCTAGACTCACTCGAATGTATTCTTCATTTCAGTTATTGTATTCTTCATTTGATTGATTCTTTTTTTTTCCCATCTCCATTTTTATGTTCCCTATCTCTTCTTTTGATTTTGTTTACTGTTCTAGTCAATGAAAGGGTAACTTTATTGAGGCCCCAGGGTTCTGGGATTCAGGCAGAAGACTTCCCTGCAGTCGAGGAGCTGGTGGAGGGGCCTTATTTAACCTTCTTGGGACACAGGTTGTTTTGGTGGCTGCACTTATTATTGTGGCAGTTGATAGCGTGAGGATACAACTGACTGTAACACATTTGGTAGATCATCTTGTTGCATTTGTACTTCTGGGCAAGCTGGTGGAAGGAGGGTTTGATGATGCCATCCCACAGATGAAGCATCAAGTACAAGGTGGTATTTTTCTAATAATGTAGTCAGAGTGTGACTATCCTCTAGCTATTTGCCAGCAAAAATCATATGCTGCTGGTTAGGCGGGATGCCCTTCTTTTCTTGGATTTTAGCTTTGACTTTCTCAGTGGCATCCCTGAGCTCACCCTCAAGGGTGATGGCCTTGCCAGTCACGGTCTTCACTGTAGGGCACGGCCATAGGGTTAAGCCTTGGACTGACCTGTTGCCAAAGCCACAAACATGTCCCAGCTTAGAGGGCACAGTCCTCTTAGCATAATTAGGCTTGACCTTAGGACGCTCCCTAGATCCTTCCTGGGTAGCTAATGAGCTGTGGGAGGTGCAGCAAGTGCTGCCAAAACAAGTGAAACTCACAAGAACATTGTAACTATTGTGACCACTACCTTGTTTACCTCTGGCTATATTTTTATTTATTTTTATTTTTATTATTATTTTTATTTTTTTATTATTTTTATTTTTTGCTAAAAGTATTACAAAGGGTATTACATAAGTGTCCTTTCCCCCCCCACCCTTGACAAACCCCTGCCCTCCCTTCCCCCCCAGTGTCTTATGTCCATTAGTTATGCTTATATGCATGCATACAAGTCCTTCGGTTGATCTCTTACTCCCCTCCCTCCTGTCCCCCAACCCTCCCTGGCCTTCCCACTGCAGTTTGACAATCAGTTTGAGGCAGCTCTGCCTCTGTATCTATTATTGTTCAAAAGTGTGTAATGGTCTTTATTATCCATGAATGAGTGAGATCATGTGGTATTTTTCTTTCATTGACTGGCTTGTTTCACTTAGAATAATGCTCTCCAGCTCCATCCATGCTGTTGCAAATGGTAAGAGTTCCTTCTTTTTTACAGCAGCATAGTATTCCATCGTGTAGATGTACCACAGTTTTCTAATCCATTCATCTACTGATGGGCACTTAGGCTGTTTCCAGATCTTAGCTATGGTGAATTGTGCTGCTATGAACATCTGGGTGCATATATCCTTTCTGATTGGTGTTTCTGGTTTCTTGGGATATATTCCTAGAAGTGGGATCACAGGGTCAAATGGGAGTTCCATTTCCAATTTTTTTAGGAAACTCCATACTCTCTTCCATAGTGGCTGCACCAGTCTCCATTCCCACCAGCAGTGCACAAGTGTTCCTTTTTCTCCACATCCTCTCCAGCACTTGTCGTTTGTTGATTTGTTGATGATGGCCATTCTCACAGGTGTGAGATGGTACCTCATTGTTGTTTTGATTTGCATCTCTCTGATGATTAGTGACTTTGAGCATGTTTTCATATGTCTCTTGGCTTTCTGAATGTCCTCTTTTGAAAGGTGTCTATTTAGCTCCTTTGCCCATTTTTTGATTGGATTGTTTATCTTCTTTTTGTTAAGTTGTATGAGTTCCCTATAAATTTTGGTAATTAGGCCCTTATCAGATATGACGTTGGCAAATATGTTTTCCCACGAAGTGGGTTTTCTTTTTGTTTTGTTGATGGTTTCTTTTGCTGTGCAGAAGCTTTTTATTTTGATGTAGTCCCATTTGTTCATTTTCTCTTTAGTTTCAACTGCCCTAGGAGCTGTATCAGTGAAGAAATTGCTTTGGCATATGTCTGAGATTTTGTTGCCTTTGGATTCTTCTAGAATTTTTATGGTTTCCTGTCGTACATTTAAGTCCTTTATCCATTTTGAGTTTATTCTTGTGTATGGTGTAAGTTGGTGGTCTAGTTTCATTTTCTTGCATGTATCTGTCCAATTTTCCCAACACCATTTATTGAAGAGACTATCTTGACTCCATTGTATGTTCATGCCTCCTTTGTCAAAAATTAATTGAGCATATTGGTTCGGGCTAATTTCTGGACTCTCTATTCTATTCCACTGATCTATATGTCTGTTCTTGTGCTAGTACCAGGCAGTTTTGAGAACAGTGGCTTTGTAATACAGCTTGATATCTGGCATTGAGATCCCACCTACTTTGTTCTTTCTCAGGATCGCTGCAGCTATTCGGGGTCTTTTTTTATTCCAGATGAATTTTTGGAGAGTTTGTCCTAGATCTTTGAAGAAGGCCATTGGTATTTTAATGGGAAGTGCGTTGAATTTATAGATTGCTTTGGGTAGTATGGACATTTTAATGATGTTGATTCTACCAATCCAAGAACATGGTATGTTCTTCCATCTCTTCATGTCTTCCTCTGTCTCTTTTTTCAACGTCCTGTAGTTTTGTGAGTAGAGGTCTTTTACCTCTTTAGTTAAGTTTATTCTTAGGTATCATAATTTTTTTTGGTGCGATGGTAAATGGGATTGTTTTTATAATCTCTCTTTCTGAAAGTTCACTATTGGTGTATAGAAATGCCTCAGATTTCTTGGGGTTAATTTTGTATCCTGCTACATTGCCAAATTCATGTATTAAGTCTAGTAGTTATTTGATGGAGTCTCTAGGGTTTTGTATGTATAATATCATGTCATCTGCAAATAAGGACAGTTTTACTTCCTCTTTTCCAATTTGGATGCCTTTTATTTCTTCTTCTTGTCTAATTGCAATGGCTAATACTTCCAGGACTATGTTGAACAGGAGTGGTGAGAGTGGGCATCCCTGTCTTGTTCCTGTTCTTAGGGGAAATGGTGTTAGTTTTTGTCCATTGAGTATGATGTTGGCTGTGGGCCTGTCATATATGGCTTTTATTATGTTGAGGTATGATCCTTCTATTCCCACCTTGCTGAGAGTTTTTATCAAAAATGGGTGTTGGATTTTGTCGAATGCTTTTTCTGCATCAATTGATATGACCATGTGGTTTTTTTCTTTCAATTTGTTTATGTGATGTATCACGTTTATTGATTTACGGATGTTGTACCATCCTTGCATCCCTGGGATAAATCCTACTTGGTCATGGTGTATGATCCTTCTGATGTACTACTGGATCCGATTTGCTAAGATTTTGTTGAGGATTTTGGCATCTATGTTCATGAGGGATATTGGCCTGTAATTCTCTTTCATTGTGTTGTCTTTACCTGGTTTTGGTATTATGGTGATGCTAGCTTCATAGATTGTGCTTGGAAGTGTTCCTTCCTCTTGAACTTTTTGTAGTAATCTGAGGAGGATAGGTTTTAGTTCTTCCTTGAAAGTTTGATAAAACTCCCCTGAGAAGCCGTCTGGTCCTGGGCTTTTGTTTGCTGGAAGCTTTTTGATGACTGCTTCAATTTCTTCCATAGTTATTGCCCTATTGAGATTTTTAGATTCTTCCTGATTGAGTTTTTCTAGGAATTTGTCCATTTCCTCCAGGTTGTCTAGTTTGTTGGAGTAGAGTTGTCCGTAGTATTGTTTAACAATAATTTGTATATCTGTGGAGTCTGTTGTTATTTCACCTCTATCGTTTCTGATTTGGTTTATTTGGGACCTCTCTCTTTGCTTCTTGGTGAGCCTGGCTAGGGGTTTGTCAATCTTGTTTATCCTTTCAAAGAACCAGCTCTTGGTTTCATTGATTTTCTTTATTGTTTTTTTTGGTCTCTATTTCATTGATTTCTGCTCTAATCTTTATTATCTCCTTCTTTCTGCTCACTCTGGGGTTTTCTTGTTGCTCTCTTTCTAATTCTTTGAGTTGTAGAGTTAGATGATTAACTACCATTTTTTCTTGTTTTTTGAGCTAGGCCTGTAGAGCTATAAACTTCCCTCTCAGGACTGCTTTCATTGTGTCCCATAGGTTTTGGATTGTTGTGTTTTCATTGTCATTAGTGTCCAGGATGTTTTTAATTTCTTCTTTGATCTCATTGGTAACCCAATCAATATTTAATAACATGCTATTCAGCTTCCAAGTGTTTGAGTATTTTGGGTTGTTTTTATTGTAGTTTATTTCTAACATTATGCCATCGTGGTCTGAGAAGATGCTTTTTATGATTTCAATCTTCTTGAATTTGTGGAGACTTTGCTTGTGACCCAATATGTGGTCTATTTTTGAATATGTCCCATGAGCACCTGAGAGGAATGTATATTCCAAGGCTTTGGGGTGGAGTGTTCTGAAGATGTTAATTAAGTCCATCTGATCTAGTGAGTCATTTAGGATTGCTGTTTCTTTGCTGATTGTTTGTCTAGCGGATTTATCCAGTGATGTCAGTGGTGTATTAAAGTCCCCTACTATGATTGTATTGTTGTCGATCTCTCCCCTGATATCTTCCAGAAGTTTTCTTATGTATGTGGGTGCTCCTGCATTGGGTGCATATATGTTTATCAGGGTTATATCCTCTTGTTGTATTGATCCCTTTAGTGTTATGAAGTGGCCTTCCTTATCTTTTGTTATGGCCTTCACTTTGAGATGTATTTTGTCCGATATAAGTATTGCTACCCCAGCTTTCTTTTCCTTTCCATTTGCCTGAAAGATATTCTTCCATCCCTTCACTTTCAGTCTGTGTGAGTCCCTTCTAATGAGGTGGGTCTCTTGTAGACAGCAGATGTATGGGTCATGTTTTTTTATCCATTCAGCCACTCGATGTCTTTTGGTTGGAGCATTTAGTCCATTTACATTTAAAGTTATTATTGAAAGGTATTTGTTTGTAGCCATTTCTTTTTGTGTGTGTGGCTGTTTTCTTTCTGAGCTTGTTATTTCTTCTTTTTATACCAGTCCCTTTAGCATTTCTTGCATGACTGGCTTGGTGGTGATAAACTCCCTTAGCCCTTTTTTGTCTGTGAAGCTTCTTATTTCCCCTTCAATTTTGAATGATAGCCTTGCTGGATAGAGTATTCTTGGATTCAGTCCTTTGCTTTGCATCACTTTGTAGATTTCCATCCATTCTTTTCTGGCCTGATGTGTTTCTGTTGAGAAATCATTTGATAATCTAATGGGAGATCCCTTGTATGTTACTTTCCGTCTCTCTCTTGCAGCCTGTAAGATTCTCTCTTTGTCCTGAACATTTGCCATGGTAATTATGATGTGTCTTGGTGTGGGTCTTTTCGGATTCACCTGGTTTGGGACTCTCTGGGCTTGTGTGATTTTTTTCTTCCCCACCTCAGGGAAGTTTTCTGATATTATTTCTTCGAATAGGTTTTCTAATCCAGGTTCATCTTTCTGTTGTTCTGGCACCCCTATTATTCGTATGTTGTTTCGTTTCATGTTGTCCCAAAGCTCCCTTAGGCTCTCCTCCTGTCTTTTAATTTTTTTCTCCATTGGCAGTACAGTTTGGTTGTGTTTTGCTTCCTTGTCTTCTAATTCACTAATTCGGTCCTCCGCTTCTCCCAGTCTACTGTTGATACTTTCAATGGTGTTTTTTATTGCTGCTCTGTCACTCTTCATTTCTTCTTGGGACTTACTTAAGTTGTTGATTTTTTCATCTGTTTCTTCTAGCTTCTTGCATAAGTAGTTGATTTTTTCATCTGTTTCTTCTTGCTTCTTGCACATTTGGTACATGTACTCTATGACCCTTATTCTGAATTCTTTTTCCGTCATGTTGCATATCTCTGTCTCACTTAGCTGCTTTTCTGGCGAGTCCTCCTTCTCTTTCCTTTGGGGGTTTCTTTGTCTACCCATGTTTGATCTCACTGACATATCTAGTTGTTGCGTCGTTCAGTGGCTGCTCCCTGGGTGGCAGTGGCTGCTCCCTGGGTGGCAGTGGCTCCTTGGGCTGTGGTTGCTCCTTGGGCGGTTGAGTTAGCAGCGGATCCTCTGTTGATAGCAGGGCCTCTGGTGGGTGCTGTTCACAGCTGTGGTGGCTGTTCTGGTTGGTGGAGGGAGGCTTCACACACAGCAACTGTTCCCCAGACAGAGCGTGTGGTGATCAGGAGGCCGTTGTTGCTTGAATCTGCTTTCTGTGGAGGGAAGCAGGTCTCCTCTGAGTTCATGTAGTCGCGCTGCTAGAGAGCAGTTGCCTCCGCACCTCTGGCTATGAAATAAAGGCTCAGCTTGCCAGGCACAGGAAGATCCACCTAGAACAGGGGTGGGCAAACTTTTTTGACTCGAGGGCCACAATGGGTTCTTAAACTGGACTGGAGGGAGAGGAACAAAAGCATGGATGGAGTGTTTGTGTGAACTAATACAAATTCAAAGTAAACATCATTACATAAAAGGGTAGGGTCTTTTTTTTTTTTAGTTTTATTCATTTCAAACGGCCGGATCCGGCCCGCGGGCCATAGTTTGCCCACGGCTAACCTAGACCCAGCTTATTCTCTTTGTCATTTCTTCATCCTTTCACCACCCACACTCAGGCTTTTGAACCCTTGGCTGAACTGGTTCTGCACACTTCACAAATATCTACATCTCTGCATCTGCTGGGGAGGCTTCTCTGCCACCTCATTGAAGAGAAAGATCCCATCTCTTTATTAATGTTCTGAGTTTATCTATGTTTTTCCTACGTTCTTTGAGCATCCTAATCAAAGTATTTTGAATTCTGCATATGGTAGATTGTTTGCCTCTGTTTTGTTGAGTTCTTTCTCTGGATTTTTTCCCCTGTTTTTTTCATTTGGGTCATGTTTCTTTGTTTCCTCATTTTAGCTGCTTCTCTCTGTGTATTTCCTTGTATTTGGGTATTTGGTAGATGTGTTCCATCTTCTGATCTTGGTCAAAGTGGCCTTATGTTGTAGGTGTCCTGTTGGTCCCAGTGGTGCAGTCTTCCATGTCACCTGTGCCAGTTACTCCAGGGGTGTCTCTTGTATGGGTTGTGTGTGCCATTCTGTTGCAGGTGAGACTTGATTGCTATTGGTATGTTAAGGGGAGGTATTGGCTTTCAGGCTGATTAGCTGTGTGGAATGGCTGTGAGTACAGCAGACACACTGTTGTACAGGGGTTGATGCCATGGAGCAGGATTTGGATAAAGAAGAGGGGGTACAAATAATACTAGTATTATGGAATATTACTCAGCCATGAGGAAGAATGAAATCTTACTATTTGTGACAACATGGATGGACCTAGATGGTATTATGCAAAATGAAATAAGTTAGAGAAAGTCAAATACCATGTGATTTTACTTATATGTGGAATCCAGAAAACTATATTAACAAACAAACTTATAGATACAAAGAACAAACTGATGCTTGCCAGGTGGGTGTGGGGCTAGGGAGCTGGATGAAAAGGGGAAGAGATTAAGAAGTACAAATTGACCCGGCTGGCATGGCTCAGTGGTTGAGCATTGACCTAGGAACCAAGAGGTCATGGTTCAATTCCTCGTCAGGGCATGTGCTTGGGCTTTGGGCTTGATCTCTAGTGCAGGAGGCAGCCGATCAATGATTCTTTCTCATCATTGATGTTTCTATCTCTTTCTCTCCTTCCCCCTCTGAAACAATAAAAATATATTTTTTAAAAAGTACAAATTGGCAGTTACAAAATAGTCACAGGTATATAAAGTATAGCATAAGGAATATAGTCAGTAATATTGTAAAAACTATGTACAATGTCAGGGTGTTACTAGACTTATGGGAGGATCACTGCATATGCTATACGAATGTCTAACCACTATGCTCTACACTTGAAACTAACATAATATTGAATGTCAACTATAATTGAAATAAAAAGATAACCTCCAGAGAAATATCTGAGTTTATATTCTCCTGATAGGGTTATTGCTTGGAAAAGACAGGTAATCATGATTTATAAACCAATGTTTGATAGAGCATTCCTATAAATCCTTTAGACTGGAAATAAGAAGAGAGAAGAATAAAAGAAACCCTCCCCCACCCCCATAGCTGTTGTCATGCAGTAGAGGGAACCCCAACATCAGTGGTTGTTCCAAAATAATACACAGCACAGAAGTGTTTCAAATCACTGAAAATATCCTACTGTAAGGTCATGTGGCTCCAACTTGTTTGCTCTGGTTCAAGCTACTGCTGAACATGCTTCACCTTCTAACACCAACTGCACACAAAGTAATGGATTAAGTGTACTTTAACCCCAAACATTTGGGACTTACTTATAGGACATAGCTGTGCCCTGGGTACTATTGGGCTCAAGGGCCTACACACACTTACCTAAATGACTGATGAAACTTAATGGACATTACTGGTTTTCTTATTAATATCTGATGTAGGTACTATTGGGATAATCAATCATATCCTGAATTTTTATTTCAATACGGGATTAAAGACTTACATTTAAGACTCGAAATCAGAAAACTCCTAGAGGAAAACATAGGCAGTAAACTCTTTGATATTTGTTTTAGAAATATCTTTTTGGATATGTCTCCTCAGGCAAGGGCAACAAAAGCAAAAATAAACAAATGGGATTACACCAAATTAAAAAGCATTTGCACAGTGAAGGAAACTATCAACAAAACTAAAAGATGACCTGCTGAATGGGAGAAAATATTTGAAAATGACATATCCAATAAGGGGTTAATATCCAAAATATATAAGGAACTCATACAACTCAATATCAAAAATATAAAAAATCTAATTAAAAAATGGATAGAGGATCTGAGTAGATATTTTTCCAAAGAAATCATGCAGATGGCCAAGAGACACATAAAAAGATGCTCAACACCACTAATTATCAGGGAAATGCAAACCAAAACCACAGTGAGCTATCACCTCACACCTGTCAGGTTGGCTAGTATCAAAAGGACAATAAACAAATGTTGGCAAGGATTTGTAGAAAAGGGAACCTCATGCACTGTTGGTGGGATTACAAACTGGTACAGCCATTATGGAAACCAATATAGAGGTTCCTTAAAAAAATTAAAATAGAACTACCATACGACCCAGCAATTCCTCTTCTGGGTATCTATCAGAAGAAAACTAAAACACTAATTTGGAAAGATACTTGCACACTTATGTTCATTGCAACATCATTTACAATAGCCAAGATATGGAAGCAACCTAAATGTTCATCAATAGATGGATATGCAATGGAATATTACTCAGCCATAAAACAGAATGAAGTGAAATCTTGCCATTGTGACAACATGGATGGGCCTAGAAGAGTATTATGCAAAGTAAAATAAGTCATATGGAGAAGGAGAAGTACCAGATAATTTCACTTACATGTGGAATCTATAAGATAAAACAAATAAAAAACAAAACAAACAGATTCATAGACATGAAGAACAAACTGATGGTTGGCAGAGGGGAAGAGGGTAGCGGGGAGGGGGAAAAATGAAGAATAAGAGGCACAAATTTCCAGTTATCAAATAAGTTATGGTAATATAATGCACAGTATAAGAAATATAGTCAGTAATATCACAGTAACCATATATGGTGCCATATGGTTACTAGACTTATTGTGATGATCTGTTCCTTAGGTATACAAATGTTGAATAACTATGTTATATACCCAAAACTAAAGTAATATTGTATATTAACTATATATTTAGATAAAAATTTATGAATATTTATTTAAACATCAGTGTGATTTTAGATATCAAAATTACAACTAAGCCACAGAATAACCATCATTCAGAACCACCTGAAATCTGGCTGAATGGAAGCCCTATAACTAGAGAATTAAAGAAGCCACACTGAGACTGGATTAAAGACTTAGATTTAAGACTGGAAATCAGAAACCAATAGGAGGGCTGGAGGTGGGGGCCAGCTTTCTCCCAGACAAAAGTGCTGGCAGAGGTCATTGTTCCTCATCAGAGCCCTCCCCCACCACAGAACCAACAGACAGGAGCCATATCTGAGCTTCCACTAACCTGGCCCACACTATTAACCCCACCTCCCTGGTGATACCCTGAGACCCTGCCCCACCCATTTGCAGCTCCACCCAAGCTGTTTGCAGTGGGTTTTAAATATGACTGTCCTGGCTTAGGCTTCAGACTTTCCTAAAATCTCTCAAACAAGCAGCAGCTGGCCTCAGCTTCCATACCTCTCGGTAAGTGGCCCCAGATGCTGGAGTAGCAACAGCCTGGCAAGGCTCATAGGTTGGCCTCTCCTAGACACCTCCAAGCCCAACATAAGTAGCAGCCATCTGCAGGTCACTCTGTAGCTCCTGCCAGGTGGCCTCAGGCAGGGCACAGGCAGTGGCTGACATTGTACCCCCTGGGAGGCCCAGAACCAGTGCACCTAATGGTCAGCTTCAGACCATGCCAGATTACAACTTGACTACATCCACCAGTGACACACTCAAAGGATGGACTTGGTGAGCACCAAAGCCCCACTGAAGCATGTCTTGCTCCACAGGGGCATCTCCTGCATAGCAGTTCTCCCACTGTAGTTGCAGCTGGTCCTCACAGCTGATTCGCCTGGGAGTCAATTCCTCCCAGTAACACCAACAGCAATCAAAGTTCAACTACAACAAGACAGTGCACACAGCCCACATAGGGGCACAGCCAGAATGCCCAGCTCAGATGACTGGGGAGGCTGAGCCACTGGGCCGTACAGGACACCTACTGCAAGAGGCTACTCTACCAATTCCAAGAGACATAGTAGTTCTACCTAATACATAGAAACAAACACAGGTAAGCAGCCAAAATGCAGAGACAAGGAAACATGTTGCAAATGAAAGAACAGAAGAAATCTCAAGACAATGAACTAAATGAAATAGAAGGAAGCAAACTACCAGATACAGTTTAAAACAGTGGTTACAAGGATGCTCAAGGAACTTAATGAGAACTTCAAGGAACTTAGGGAGTACTTTTAGGGAACTTAGTGAGAACTTCGGGGAACTTAGTAAAAACAATGACATAAAAAAGGACCAGTCAGAAATTAAGGATCCACTAACTGAAATGAATAATTTACAAGGAATCAACAATCCAGTAGAGGATGCCAAGAATCAAATCAGTGATTTGGAATATGAGGAAGCAAAAACTCCCTATGAGAACAACTAAAAGAAAAAAAGAATCCAAAAATATGACAGGAGTCCAGCTGGTGTGGCTTAGTGGTTGAGTGTCAACCTATGAATCAAGAAGTCCCCAGTACAATTCCCAGTTCGGGCACATGCCTGGGTTGCAGGCTCAATGTCCAGTAGGGGGCATGCAGGAGGCAGACGATTGATGTCTCTTTCATTGATGTTTCTATCTCTCTATTCCTCTCCTTTCCTCTCTAAAATCAATAAACCATATATTTAAAAAACAAAATAATACAAAGAAATATGAAGATAGTGTAAGGAAGCTCTGGGACAACTTCAAGCATACCATCCTTTGCATTATGGGGATGATGGAAGGAGAAGAGAGGGAGCAAGAAATTGAAAACCTATTTGAAAAAATAGTGACAGAAAACTTCCCCTAACTGGTGAAAGAAATAGACTTATAAGTCCAAAAAGCACAGAGAGTCCCAAACAAGAAGAGCCCAAAGTTGCCCACACTAAGACACATTATAATTAAAGTGCCAAAGTTTAAAGACAAAGAGAGAATCTTAAAAGCAGTTAGTTACCTACAAGGGAGGGCCCATATAATTGTCAGCTGATTTCTTAACAGAAACCATGCAGGCCAGAAGGGAGTGGCAAGAAATATTCAAAGTGATGAAAAGCAAGGACCTACAACCAAGACTAGCCTACACAGGAAAGCTATCAGTTAGAATTGAAGGTTAGATAAAGAGCTTCACAGACAAGAAAAAGCTAAAGGACTCCATCACCACCAAACCAGTGTTCCATGAAATGTTCAAGTGTCTTTAAGAAGAAGAAAAAAATTAAAAATATGAACAATAAAATGGCAATAAATACATATCTATCAACAATTGAATCTAAAAAAAAAACAAAAAAAAAACAAAAAAAAACAACCAGACGCATGGAAACATGGAACAGACTGACAAATCTCAGAGTGAAGGGGATTGGAGGATAGGAAGAAATTAGCCAAAGAACTTATATGTATACTAGAGGCCTGATGCATGAAATTTGTGCAAGAGTAGGCCTTCCTTCCCTCTGGCCACTGGCAGGCACCTGGAACCTGGGCTTTCCTCACAGCCCTGGCTTCGTCTGGAAGGACGGAAGGACATCCGGTCTAATTAGCATATTATGCTTTTATTATTATAGGTATGCATTAGCTATAAACACAGATAATAGAGTGTTGAAGGCCTGGGGTGGGGTGCTGGATCTGGGTAGATGGGGGCAATAAAGGGGGTGATTAAGAGGGGGCATCAGTAATACTCTCAAAAATAAAGATTTTTTTTAAAAATAAAAAATTTTAAACAAGATCATGCCATAATCATCTTTATAAACTACTTTTTATTTAACATAGAGAATTCTGCAATATAAATTACCCCAAAATTAGCAGCTTCAAACAACACATATTTATTACTTAAGCATTTTTGTTGCCAGACTGAAATCCAGTGTTGGCCAGGTTGCAATCTCATCAGAGAATTGACTGGAGAAACATCTGCTTTCAAGCTCCCTCAGGTTATTGGTAGGATTCATTTCCTTGCAGCTAGAAACTGAGGTTCCTGTTTTCTAGCTGTCAGCAGTGGGTTGCTCTCAGCTCTTAGAGGCCCCTTTCATTCATTGCCATGGGGTCCTCTCCATAGCCCCTCTCACACCATGGTAGCTTCTTCAAAGCCATCAAAGGAGAATTATTATCATGTTTAATGGTAGCATATTACATATATGGTGTGGTTATAATATAATTTTACTATTCTCTGTAGATATGTTTTCTACTTTTCTTTATTATAATACATATTTGGGACTACTCCAATTAATTCCTTAGATAATGCCCAGAAGTGGAATTGCTGAGTCAAATGGTATGCACTTTTAAAAGTTTTTTACATATTGCAAAATAGAAATCTAATCCCATGATACTTCCAGGAAGAATGTATGAGAGTGCTGGTTTGTGTACATACTTTCAAACACTGGCTTTATCCATAAATTTAAGTATTGCTAATTGACTGGTGAAAAAATATATTTCATTATCTTAATTTGTATTTCTTTGGTGAGGTCAGACATTTTTAAATGGTACTGAACTATGTGTTTGTGAATTGTCTTTTCGTGACTTTTGCTCATTTTGCAATTGCAAAAGTACTTCATATGCTCAGGACTCTGTTGATTGCAAATATTTTTCCTAATATTTTGGGGAATTGTTGGCCATATAAAAGTTTACATAAGTCAATTCTATTGATCTCTTTCTTTTTTCTTTTTATTTTTTTATTAAATCTTTATTGTTCAGATTATTACAGTTGTTCCTCTTTTTTCTCCCTATAGCTCCCCTCCACCCTGTTCCCACCCCACCCTCCGCCCTCACCACCCCCCCACTGTCCTCATCCATAGATGCACAATTATTGTCCAATCTCTTCCCACATCCCCCACACCCCTTTCCCCCCCAAGAATAGTCAGTCCACTCCCTTTCTATGCCCCTGATTCTATTATAATCACCAGTGCATCCTGTTCATCAGATTATTTATTCACTTGATTTTTAGATTCACTTGTTGATAGATGTGTATTTGTTGTTCATAATTTATATCTTTACCTTTTTCTTCTTCTTCCTCTTCTTGAAGGATACCTTTCAGCATTTCATGTAATACTGGTTTGGTGGTGATGAACTCCTTTAGCTTTTCCTTATCTGTGAAGCTCTTTATCTGACTTTCACTTCTGAATGATAGCTTTGCTGGATAAAGTAATCTTGGTTGTAGGTTGTTGGCATTCATCACTTTGAATATTTCTTGCCACTCCCTTCTGGCCTGCAAAGTTTCTGTTGAGAAATCAGCTGACAGTCATATGGGTACTCCCTTGTAGGTAACTGACTTTCTTTCTCTTGCTGCTTTTAAGAGTCTCTCTTTGTCTTTTGCTCTTGGCATTTTAATGATGATGTGTCTTGGTGTGGTCCTCTTTGGATTCCTTTTGTTTGGGGTTCTCTGCGCTTCCTGGACTTGGAAGTCTATTTCTTTCACCAGGTAGGGGAGGTTTTCTGTCATTATTTCTTCAAACAGGTTTTCAATATCTTGCTCTCTCTCTTCTTCTGGCACCCCTGTAATTCGGATGTTGGTACGCTTGAAGCTGTCCCAGAGGCTCCTTAGGCTATCTTCGTTTTTTTGGATTCTTTTTTCATTTTGCTTTTCCGGTTGGGTGTTTTTTGCTTCTTTGTATTTCATATCTTTGACTTGATTCTTGTGATCCTCTGGTCTGCTGTTGGGAGTCTGTATAACATTCTTTATTTCAGTCAGTGTATGCTTAATTTCTAGTTGGTCCTTTATCACAACCTCGCGGGTCTCATTAGATTTCTTGTAGGTCTCCTTAAGTTTGTTGGCGGTTTCTAGAAAATTCTTGAAAAACCTTCAAAGTGTGGTTTTGAACTCTATATCCAGTAGTTTGCTTTCCTCCATTTCTGTCATTTGTGTCCTGTTTCTTTGTCTCAGCATTTTTTATGATTTGCTGTGTCGATATAGTGGCTTTCTGTGCTAAGTGTCCTATAGGGCTCAGTGGCTCAGCCTCCAGAATTACCTGAGGTAGACACCCTTGGTGCACCCACTTGTGGGCTTTGTGCACAGGCTTGTTGTAGTTAAGCCTTGATTGTTGTAGTTAACACTGAGAGGAATTGACTTCCAGGCCAATTGGCTGTGAGAATCAGCTGTGTCTACGGTGGGAGAACATCTGGGGCAAGACTTGCTTCAGTGAGGCATTGGTGCTCACTGAGTCTGCCCCCTGAGTGTGTCCCTTATGGATCTGAGGAGTTGTAATTGGATGGTCCCACTCTGACCACTGGGTACACTGGCTCTTGGATCTAAGGAGGTGCTAATCTAGCCCCTGCCTGAGGCTACCCAGCAGAAGCCAGCTGTAAAGCAATGCAGGTTGCCCTGGGGCCTTGGGGCAGCTGCAGTTTGTTAAGTAATTTTCACATTACAAAGGGCCAGGCCTTTCATATGCAAAAGCCTCCATGCAGGGTGTGGGCAGGGCGGGGTCTCAGGGGATCAACAGGGCGGGCGGAGTGAGCAGTATGGCTGCTGTCAGTCCTGCCCACAGAGACCCAGGCAATTGCTGGGAGCGCCTCTGAGAGAAAGCTGCCCTCGAGTTCCAACTGATGCCAGACAGTCCCGTTTCTCCCATATGAGTCTGGGTCCCCAGAGACTCTCCCGGAACTGGAGCTCAGAGAGTGAAACTCCCTCCCGATTGAAAAGGACAATCATGTCCTCAGCCGCCAGCCCTCTCCGCATGCACCTCCGCACCTTTGTATTTTACTTCAGCACCGCACCTCCTCTGAGTCTCGGTATGCTTTTCTCTTTCCTTCTGGTTGTAGAATTTCCACTCAGCCAGCCTTCCTGTGGTTCTGGATGATGTCCGTTCCGTCTTTTAGTTGTATTTTTGAAGTGGCTGTGCGAGGCAGCAATCTCCGGTGTTTACCTATGCCACCATCTTGGTTTCTCTGTCTGTTCTCTTTCTTAATGCTTTTTGCCTTTGAGGTCATGCTTAGAAATATCTTCCCATCTAAGGGATGTAAAAAGTTTCCTGCATTTGTGATTTGAAAATACTTATAGTGTCCGTTTACATTTAAGTGTTAATTGTTCATGAAGTATTGTGCTGGAGATTTGTTGATTGGTTTAGTGAAACCATGACAAGTGTTTTGTGGCTCTCTGAGTAATTTCATTTCTAGTACTATCCACTTTTTTCCTGAAATTTTGTGGAAACATGTCACTAGTCCCGTGACTTCTGAGATGACTTATAGATGAAATTGACAACATGAATAAATGAACATGATTGACTAGGAGGACCTGGGACAAGCATCAAACCACAAAATCCCTTAAAAGGGGATTTCAAAATAGCGGGGAGTAAGCGGAAACTAAACAGACATGCCTCCAGGACCAAACTGGAATAACAAGTAAAATACAGAAAAACCATCCTGAATAATCAACTGAAGACTAGCTGTAGAGAACCCTGATAACCAAGGACAGAAAGTGGGAACAGCATAGAGAATGGTAGAAAGTGTGGCGGTGCAAAAGGGCTGGCCAGGCTCCCACAGACATCAGCTGAAGTTCTGGAGAGATATCTCAATGGTGTAGAGTTCCCACTAAGAACTCTGAGATCTAAACGCCAAGCTGGTCCCCCCAGCCCAGAGCACCAGAACTGAGAAAGGCGGCCACATAACACCTGGGGGTGAAAAGCCACAGGGTTGACACAGCTGGAAATGCAGGTACCCTCTTAAAAGGCCAATGCAGAAAATTTCATGTGCAGACATTCATCTTGGGCTCTGGCAGAAGGAGGGCAGAGAGGACAGGAGCTATGTGACCAAAAGCCAGGGTTGGGGGCTCTGGGATTAGAGCTCAGAAGATAGACACCCTGGTCTCCTGTGTTGACTCATTCCCTCATAATGCAGAGGATATCTTTCTCCAGCAGACCTTTTCCACCCAGGCAGCTTTTTCCTGGGGAGGGGAAGAGTGATTGCCCCACTCTATTGGAAAAATCCTTATCCCACCCTGTGGAGTTTCTGAGGCCCATTAAGAGACTGAGAATAATAATCAGCCTGCAGATAGAAGCAATTGTCCCACATTGTTGGAAAACCACACCCTGTGGTCCATAGCCTGAAGTTTATCAAGATTGAATAACAATCAGAGTGCAAGCAGAGGTGGGTCTCTGGAGGCTTTGAGTCTTTGCCTGACCTAATTCGGGGTCTGGCACTAGGAAAAGTAGACATCTTGGTTCTTTCTAAAGGCACCCATCCCCAGTAGAGGGAGTCAAAAGCTGTGGAATGCTGGTACCTCCAAAGAGGGCTACTCATGGGAAGTCAGAAACAGTGTCTGATACTGTCATGCACTAGAGATTGGGAGTTGTAGCAGCTTTACCTAATACATAGGTACAAACACAAAAAGGGAGCCAAAGCAGGGAGACAAAAAAAAACCCAAGTGAAAGAATAAGAGAATTCTCCAGAAGAAGAGCTAAATAAAATGCAGATAAGAAATTTACCAGACATACAGTTCAGAATAACGATGGCAAGGATGCTCAACAGCATGAGAAAAGATGTAGTAACTATGAAAAAACACCAATAAAAAATGAAGAATGGCATAGCACTAACAAAGAACACAGTGAAAGAAATACACAGCAGATTAGGGGAAGCTGTGGATTGGATCTGTGAATTAGAAGACAGGGTAGAAAAATATCACTCAGGCAGAGAATCCAAAAGAAAAAAACAATTGGTTGGGATGCATGCAGAAGACAACCAATACGTGTGTTTTTCTCACATTGATATTTCTCTCTGGGTATTCCTCTCTTTTCCACTCTCTCTAATATATCAATGGAAAAATATTCTTGGGTGAGGATGAAAAAAATAAAAAACAAACAGGACAGCTTAAGGGAGCCCTGGGACATGAACATAACAGTATTTGCATCATAGGAATGCCAGAAGGTGAAGTAAGTGAGCAAGGAATACTAAATGTAATTGAAGAAATAATGGCAGAAAACTTCCCTAACCTATTGAAGGAAAAAGTCATACAAGTTCAGGAGACACAGAGAGTCCCAAGCAGAAGGAACCCAAAAAGGCCCGTGCCCAGACACATCATAATTAAAATGTCAAAATTTGAAGACAAAAAGAATCTTAAAGGCAGCAAGTGTAAAGCAAATTGTTACCCTCAAAGGAGCTCTCATAAGGCTGACACCTGATTTCTCATAAAAAACTCTACAGGCCAGTAAGAAATGGCATGAAGTACTCAAAGTAATGGAAAGCAAGGATCCCAAGATTACTATATCCAGCAAGACTGTCATTCAAAATAGAGAAATAAAGAGTTTCCCAGACAAAAAAAGAAAGGCTAAAGTAGTACATCACCACCAAGCCAGCATTACAAGAAATGCTAAAGGCACTGCTATAACGAGAAGAAAAAGTAGAGAGAGAAACTTAGGCATAAGAATTAAAATGGCAATAAAGAAGCATCTATCAATAATAACCTTAAGTGTAAATGGATTAAATGCTCAATCAAAAGACATAGGATAGGTCAGTGGCTAAGAAAACATGACCCAAATATGTGCTGTCTACAAGAGACCCACCTCAGAACAAAGACTCACACAGAATGAGAGTGAAGGGATGGAAATAAATTTTCGAAGTGAATGGGAAAATAAAAAGCTTGGGTAGCAATACTCATATCTGATAAAATAGATTTCAAAATGAAGGCTATAACAAGAGACAATAAAGGTGACTACGTAGTACTAAAGGAATCAATCTTACAAGAGGATATAACCTTGGTAAACATTCATCCACTGTAGAAGCACCTAAATATATATATATTTATTTTTACAGAGAGGAAGGGAGAGGGATAGAGAATCAGAAACATTGATGAGAGAGAAACATCGATCAGCTGCCTCCTGCACACCCCCCACTGTGGATGTGCCTGCAACCAAGGTACATGCCCTTGACCGGAATCGAACCCGGGACCCTTCAGTCCACAGGCTGACACTCTATTCACTGAGCCAAACCGGTTAGGGCTATTTTTTAAAACTTCAAGAAGACTTTAAGGGAGTGATCAACAGCAATACAGTCATAGTAGAGGATTTTTAACACCCTGCTGACTTCACTGGGTAGATCTTCCAGACAAAAAGTTAACAAGGAAATAGTGACCCTAAATGACACACTGGATCAGATGGATTTAATTGATACTTATAGAATATTTCACCCCAAAGCTGCAGATTATACATTCTCCAGTACACATGGGTCATTCACCAAGATAGACCACATGTTAGGACCCAAAACAAGTCCTACTAGAAGCCTACCTCCAAAAAACAAGAAAAAGTAATATTAAACTATTTAACCCTACAACTTAAACAACTTAAAGAATTAGAGAACAACAAGAAGAGCCCAGAGTAAGTAGGAGGAAGGAAATAAATATTAGTGCAAAAACAAATGACATAGAGACAAAAATAAACAAACAAACAAACAAATTAATAATAACCAAGAGCTGGTTCTTTCAGAAAAATAAACAATGTTGATGAACCTTTAGCCAGACTCATCAAGAAACAAAGAGGACCCAAATAAATAAAGTCAGAAATGAAGTGGTGAAGTAACAAATGACATCAGAGAAATACAAAGGATTGTAAGAAAATAATATGAGCCAATAAGCTGGACAATGTGAATGAAATGGACAAGTTCCTAGAAAAATACAATCTTCCAAAACTGAATAAGCATGAATCAAAAAATCTGAATAGGCCAATAATAATTGATGAAATTGAAGCAGTAATAAAAAAAAACTGCCAGCAAACAATAGCCCTGGTCCAGATGGCTTCACAGAGGAGTTTTAACCAACATTCAAAGAACTAACACCTGTGCTCCTCAAACTATTCCCAAAAATCCAAGAGGAAGGGACACTTTCAACTTATTTTTATTAGGCCAGCATTATCTTAATTCCAAAACCAGATAAAGACACTTCAGAAAAAGAGAATTACAAGTCAATATCCCTGATGAACATAGATGCAAAAATCCTCAACAAAATATTAGCAAATCGAATACAGCAATATATTTAAAAGATCATACACCACGATCAAGTGGGATTTATTTCAGGGATGCAAAGCTGGTACAATATTCACAAATCAGCAAACGTGATGTATCACATAAACAAATTGAAGGACAAAAATCACATGACCATATCAATAGATGCAGAAAAGCATTCGACAAAACCCAATACTCATTTTTTGTTTTAAAGAAAAACTCTCAGCAAAGTGGGAATAGAGGGATCATACTTCAACATAATAAAGGCCATATATGACAAACCTACAGCCAACATCATACTCCACATCAAAAACTAAAATCATTTCCCCTAGGAACAGGAACAAGAGAGGGATATCTGCTTTTACCACTCTTAATCAACATATCACTGGAAGTACTAGGCACAGTGATCCAACAAGCAGAAAATGTGAAAGGCATCCAAAGTGGAAAGGAGGAAATAAAACTCATTATTCGCAGATGATATGATATTGTACATAGAAAACCCTAAAGACTCCATCAAAAAACTAGATTTAATAAGTGGATTCAGCAATGTAGCAGATACAAAGTTAACACCCAGAAATCAATGGTATTTTTATACAGCAATAATGAATTCTCAGAGTAACTACATCAACAATCCCATTTACCATTGCAACAAAGAAATGAAGATCCCTAGAAATAAGCTTAACCAAGGAGGTAAAAGACTTGTACTTAGAAAACTATAGGACATTGCAAAAACGGATAGAGGAAGATATAAGCAAGTGGAAGAATATATCATGTTCATGGATTGGCAGAATTAACATCATTAAAATATCTATACTACCCAAATCAATCTGTAGATTAAATGCAATCCCTGTTAAATTACCAATGTCATATTTCACAGATATAGAACAAATACTCCAAAAATTTATTTGGAACCAAGAAAGACCACGAACAGTCGCAGCAACCCTGTCTCAGAGGGACAGCAGGGGTGGGTAGGTGGTGGTTGGGAAGAAATCAACCACAGAACTTGTATGCATATATGCATAACCCATGGACACAGACAATATGTTGGTGAATGCGTGAGGAGGGAGGGCGGAGTCGGCTAGAAGAGGTCAATGGGGGAATGAAGGGGGCATATGTAATTCTGCCAACAATGAAGATTAAAACAAAAAACAAAAGCCCTTAAGAGGGCAGGATGATCTTGCTACAACACAATTACTGTAGAAAGCAATCATGCTGAGTTCAAGGGCACCGAGGTTTCTGTTGAGAAGGCAGTTATTCATGGCTGTGAGTGGGAAACCAAAGATGTCTAGGGAGTAGTGGCAGCTGAGACTGAGCTTGGCCCTGGCTGGAGTGTAGGGCAAGCGTCTCAGGTTTCCTCACTCTTTTTCCACAGTGAAATTCAGAGAAGACCGGTCCAATGGAAATTCTGGTCACCAGACAACCAAAGGAGCTTTTGTGAGCTTTGATGTCTCTTACATGAAGGAAAGCATGAAATGAAGAAGCAGAAGCAGGTATTAAATTAGAATGCTCTTGACTTGTTTTCCTGAGATTCCTAGCTCTTAGCACAGAGCAGGCTTAATGTGGGCTCTCAGTAAATGCTAATTTCCAACCCCTTCCCCTGACCAGTCCTCCTACTTGTTTCAACCCCATCACTTCGCACAGTGACTGGCAAGTTAGGCACTTTGTGAATGTTTATGGACTAAATGATTGGATGATTTGAAGAAACAAACACATGGGCATTCAAGAGGAAGGTTAGTTACCTACATGCCAACAATCAGAGTAGCCCCTTCAATGGATGCCCGTTTCTACATTAAATGCTGTACACACTCAGTTCATTTAGTACTCATGATATCCCCACAGGATAAAATATTAGTATTCTCATTTTGTACGTGAAGAAACAGAAGCTCAGAGAGGAACTAAAGTTATTCAATTAAGTGGAGAAATCAAGGTTTCAAACCCTGCACTGTCTGATTACAATGCCCAAGTAGTTTTCCCGTATCCCTTCCTAGCCTCTAAAACAGTCACAGATCACTATGGCAAGAAAACTCTAATCATTGTATAGGCATGTGTATACTCCAGGCATTTGAGGTAGGTGTTTATCTTCCCAAATGGACAAGGCCTACTCCCACAGATTGTGCAGGTCACATGAGCTAGGGAGGACTCATTAACCTTCCCAATTCCTTTACTCAGCTCCCCTGAGAAGGAAGATGACAGATGGTCAATGAGCTGCTCACTTCCTCAGCTGCACAGCTCTTTCCAGGCAGGCTTGGAATTGGCTAGTGGCTGTGAGAGCTGGCATGTTCAAGCTCAGCTAGAGCCTTACTACTGCTTATTAAACCTGTTCAAAAGGCAGCCACCATGTCAGTATAGTAGAAATCAGAGTGTACTGGAAAGGCTGGTGGATGAAGGATAGGAGAACTGGGTTCCTGCTCACTGTTTTATTAATTTTTTCACTCAGCGACTGCATTTTTGAAATATCTATTATGTGTCAAGTGTTGTGCTCTATTCTATGTATTTAGCAAGAAAGGGTTGAGGAGATCATCACATAATGATTTCTTCTGCTGACATGGAAATTATGATTAATATATGTAACTATCATCCTAAGCAAGTTAAATGAACGTCTGTGTGCTCCTGTCTCAGGAATTAAGCCACACTGAAGGAAGAGAGAATGCGGCTCCCACAGCTGTGTGTGCTGGCTGGCTTTCAGTGTTTCTTTTGGACAATGGAGAAGTTCCCCTTGGTGTTGTAAGTTAAGAGAGTTATGATTATTTGTTATCATAACTCACAATTTCTGCCCTAAGGAACGTTCAAGAACAGGGCAGAGTAGCCAGGCTGTCATTCCTGCAAAAACATCTGCCTGGTAATCTCCACTGTGCCTGCTCCAATCAGTAGACTGTCCTCTGAGTTAAGCCCAACTCTCATGGGTGAACCATCGCTGTTTGGGGGTCCAGGGCTGTCTGGTCACTCCAGCCGAGGCAGCTCAGCGTTCTGGTAGGAAGAAAGCGCTGTCTGAAGCCCTGTGGCTGCTCTTCATTTCTTGGTGCCTTAAATTCCATCTCATTGTGACAAAGTACGGCTCACTGCAGGGGAGGAAGTCCTGGTCTGGCAGGTTGGAAGAGACAAATTTTCCTCTAACTTTAAGTACTTTGAGTCTAGTGGTGCCACACCTGTACATACTCCTTCAACTAAACCCTGCCAGGTAGTGTCTTACACCTGAAAACCACTTTTTATGTCCTTCTCATTACCCCTTACAAAACCCCTGTGGCGTGTCTACTGTTCTCATCCTACAGATGAAGAAACAGGGGCTCCAATGTAATGATACTGTGAACTGCAGAGATGGCATGAGGTGGAGCTGGTGTCAGCCCCATGTCTGTGTGATGCTCAGGCCCTTGTGTGGAGGCAGGACTCTAACTTGCTTCTAAGAATTCCCCTCCCATTCCACCTCCTTGCACAAACCCTGTATAGTCCTTGGGACTGAATCTGATGGGCTTTACTGTTGTAATTAGGTTATATTACAACAATTGGTACAGTTGATGTTAAGAAAAAGAGAGGACCCTACTGGGCCTAACCTAATTACACCAGACTGTCAGAGGCGGAGAATTTCCTCTAACTGGTAGCAGCAGCAGAAGTGAGAGATTTGAAGTATGGGAAGGATCTGATGCACTGTTTTTGGCGTGAAGGTGGAGGCAGCCATGTGGAAAGGACAGAGTGGCTTCCAGCAGCCAAGAGCCAGCAGTCAGCAAGGAAAGATGTCTTTGGTCCAGCAAGTGAGAGAACTGAGCTTGGGAGTGGCCCTTCCCAGTGCCTCTAGGTGGGAACGCAGCCCAACTGATGCCTGAATTTCAGCCTTTTGAAACCCTGAACAGGGAACCAGGCACATAGGGCCAGGCTTCTGACCCAAACCGTGAGCTAATAAATGAGTATTATTGTCTTAAGCGACTGAGTTGGTGGTAATTTGCTTTGCTGCAGTAGAAAACTATTTTTCTTATTAAATCTCAAGACTAGGAGCAAATATTTTAACCTTTGTTCTTCGTTTTTGTTTGAAAGAGTTACATATGATCTTTAAGGTTCCTTCTAGCTCAGATGATTCTAAGGTTCTTAAATCAGTGTTTTTGTAAGGACTGAAAGAAAATAATGCATATGAAAGCTCTTCAATCTTGAGAAAGTGTACCAATGAAAGAGAATAGTACTCAGTCTAATAATATTTATCTAGTCATCGTATGGCCTCCTGGGATCTTCTAGGTCCGTTTCCCATGAAAGTAATCTGTATTTTAGGGCCACATCAGTGGACATACAGGGAAGAGAAAGAATTTCTAACTGCGGAGGGCCCCCTCTTTGTGGCAGACGCCAAGGTGCACATGGAGGCAGGTTGCCCTCCAGCATCCTACAGCTCCTGGAGGGGCTGTGGGAATGAGATGCAGCCGGAATGTGATGTCCTCCTGAAAGAGCTGTGATGACAAAGTGATCTGAAGCTCCTGAGGGGGAGGGAGGCTCTGTCAGAGGCATCTATGAGCCTGGGCTACATTTTGAAGGTAAGTAGTTTCCCAGGCAGGTAGGGCTGGAGCAGCCCAGAGGCCACAGCACGTGCAGAAGGTGGATCACACTTGTGAAACTAAATCCCAAGTGGGTATTCATTCAGAGGAACTGTTAGTTGGGAGATTGTTGCAGTGAGAGGCGCCAATATAATCAGGTCAGGAGGGTCAGAAAAGGCAGATGGAACAAACGGCACCAGGGTAATCAGGAAAGGTCAGAAGGGGCAGACAGAACAAACAACTTTTATGGGAGACAGCTGCAGCCAGGGAGGTTACGGGAGATGGCTGCAGCCCGGGAGGGAACTGAAGGACAAACGCCTGATAAAAAAAACCAGACAGGCATTAACTCACTTAGAAAGCCAGATCATTAGTGAAAAATTCCAAACTACATTCCCTCCCCGCCGAAAGCAGATAGGTATGTTGACACGGCGCCAGATCTCCAGTAGAATGACCTCAGGTTACTTCCCCCATTTGCTAAAGAGTATATAATGTGTGCTCAAACTCTTGGTCGGGGCTGGCAGCCGCTGCTCTGCTGCGTTCAGAGTAAGCTGTGAGCCCCAACATGTTGGAAACAATAAACCCTTTGCTTTTTGCATGAGAAGCGTCTCTTGGTTCTTTGTGACAGCGGCTTGCGTCCAGGGCGTTACATTTGGAGGTTCCACCGAGATTAACCGCAGCCGCCTTCAGGTATCAACGTTCCAACAGACGCTTCTTGGGGTAAGTGACGGCGCCTTTTTGGATAAGAATAGCGATCGCTTAGATATTGAGAGCTCGAATTTTGTCTGAAGCCGGCAAATCTGTTTGGTCAGAGATCTGTTTGTTTGGTGGCTGTCGGGGAGGGGCGTGAGCCTCCCCCGACTGCGGCTGACAGACGTGTCGGGAGGTCGCAGGCCACATCCCCGGGGGACGCCCTGGTGGAGTCTGGAGAGGACCAGGGGTGCCTGGATTCCTCTCGTTTGTTCTGAAACTCTGTTGCCAGCTGGGTCAATTGGCTTTGAAAAACCTTCTTTTTGGATCCTTCGATTTTTGTCTCAACGCGTTGTGTCTGTTCTGGTTATTTGTTCTTTGTTGTCTGTCATTAGTCTGTGTTTTCTGTTTGTCATGGGCCAGAGTGCTTCTACTCCTTTGTCTCTGACCCTGGACCGCTGGTCAGAAGTCAAGGGACGAGCTCAAAATCTATCCCTTATCATCAGAAAGAGTAAATGGCAGACTTTCTGCTCGTCCGAGTGGCCCACCTTTAATGTCGGATGGCCCCCGGAGGGGTCTTTCCATCTGCCTCTCATCAGGGAAGTGAGGAATCTGGTTTTTCAACCTGGCCGACACAGACACCCAGACCAGGAGCCTTACATTTTAGTCTGGCAAGACTTATGTGAGAACCCCCCGGCGTGGGTCAAGCCCTTCTTCCCCCCTGGTTCTCTCCCTAGGTCCTCGGTCTCTGCTTCTGAGCCGGCAATCCTCCCTGTGAAGCTGGCTCTCCCCTCTCCTCCACCCTCTGCTCCCTCCCCTCCACCCTCTGCTCCTCCTGGATGTGAGTGTGAAGGCGGGGGGGGGGGGGGGGGCAAGCGTGAGGGAGCACGGTGCGCGGTGACCGCCCTCAGTGGCGGCCCTGGGAGCTCGGCCTCCGGCCCGGTCGGCAGCAGGCGCTGGGCCGGAGCTGGAGCCCGAGAGGCGCAGCCTGGAAGAGGCCGGAGGCCGGGAGGGGTGGCGGCAGTCCGGGCGGCCCGAGCCCCGCAGCTTGGGCCTGCGCTCGCTCAGCGCCATGGGCGGCGGCGCGCCTTCGGGGGGCGGCGCTGGGGGCTCGGGCCGGGCGCGGACTCGTTCGTGGAGCCTGGCGGCGGAGGCGGCGGCGGCAGCGGCCGGCGGTGGCCGGCGTTGGCCAGCGTTGGCCCCGGGCTTGTGGCAGTGAGTGGAGCCAGGTGGAGCGCGGGGGGGCGGGGCCGGCGCATGGCTCACGGGAGGCGGGAGCAGCGAGGCCCCCGTCGGCGTCGGGTCCGGGGGAAGGTCTGGGAAAGGTCCCGCGCGGAGCCCACGGGCCGGACACCTGGGGGCGGCGCGGCTACTCTGGACGGGAGCAGGGCTCTTCCCATGGAGATCGCGCCAGCTAGATGACAAAAAGTCCTTCTTGTAATTGAAAAGTTTTAAAATGTGTCTGGCATTTCTGTTCACGTGTAAAGAGAAAAGCTGGTTTAAAACTAATGCGCGCAATTGTCCTGTTTTTGGACATTTAGATAGAGTTTTGAACTAGACTCTCTTCACACATGTACAGAATAAAACCCAAGACTGATTATTTCCTAAGGAAAATGGCTAATTTTACCCAGGGAAGCAATGCAGGCTTGTTCTAGCAACAAGCCTCCAAAAGAAAATTCAGTAAGATTGCCTCTGTTACAAAATTTGCCAAAGTAAATGCCTTAATAATAATAATTGGATTTGAATCTCAAGAAATTATGTAGCTACAAATTTGCTTCTTGACTTTCCCCAGAGAAAAATGGTGGTTTTAAAGTCAAGGGCTGGGCCAGGCCTGTTTGCCAGCCTCAGGTGTGGTTTTCCATAGCTGCTAGGAACTTGGGAACTTGGAGTTTACTGAATCAAATGATAAAAAACGTTCATCTAGGTATTTTGAAGAGACATAATATACAATATTAATCTGAATATGCCTCGTACGAAATCTAGAGGGTAGAATTGAATCTGTTGGTTAATTGTATCTTGTATTTTTGAAGTTTACGAGAAGTCGCTGACCACAGAGAGACAGACAGCTATCCCAAGATGACGTCAACAAGGCCTGTATACTCACAAACTGATAATTGCTAGCTGTGGTGATTCAAAGTTTTAATGGAGAATGTTATCTGCCTTTATTGTTTAAGTATATGTCTTTATTGTTTAAAATTGTTTAGCTAGTGAAATTTTTGTTTGTGTCTCTAAAAAAAAAAATGATAAATGTATTGCTAATCTGAGGAATGTTAATTACTTACATGTCACCTTAAAAATTAATTAAGGCTCAGAGTTCTAACTAACTGGAATGTACAGCTTTGATGTGATGGAGGAAGGTAAAGAAATACTTAATGGAAGGTCTGAGGCATGGTTATGCATTTTTGAAGGACATAGAAAGAAGGTTTGAAGGCTAACCTGAAAGAATAAAATTTGTGAAAATTGTGTATGTAATAAGAAAAAAAAGATAAATGTTAAAAGAAAGTTGAATGCATGATAGGCCAGTAAGCTGGGACAAGTAGAATAGGGAAACTAAGCAAAAATCCTGTCTTCCCTAAACCAAAGACATTTGGAGTAAATGCTTTGCATTTGCCTCCCTAAACAAAGGTTAAATCGTTTATGTCAATCTGATTAGTGTCATTTGTTGTCCACGCCCAGGGACAAATGAAGTTAGAAAATAAGCCTTATTTTGATTAGTTCTTTCATTCAGGAGGAGCTAACCCGGTCCCTCCCTGCAACATGAATGATAAAATGTATGTTAAAAAATTTTAAAATTGCTCAAAACTCGCTGCCTTGGGTCCAGTTCTGCATGTATAAGAAGGGACAGAGTAAGGTTTAGTAGCAGGAGTGGAGAGGCAGGCAGGGCAGGAGCAGGCCAGAAGAAGCTGGCAAGGCCATCCAAACCACCCAGCCGCTATTGGCCAGAGCCGCCTGAGGCAGACCTCCTCGGACTGGCAACAGCTGACTCTGACTAGGACAGGCTGGGCTCTTTCCAACTGGGCCCCCATGAACCGATGGTCGAAATGAAAATCGGGGGCCAGACTGTGAACTTTATGGTTGGTACAGCGGCAGAGCACTCGGTAGTTACTCAGAAGGTAGCTCCCCTCTCAGGACAGGAAGTCACCATTATTGGAGCTACCGGGACCACAGCTGCAGACTGTTCTGCCGCCCCCGCCGATGTCAGTTAGGCGGCCATCAGGTGGTTCATGAATTCATTTGCCAAATTGCCTGGTCCCTCTAATGGGCAGAGACCTTTTAGCCAAAATGAAAGCAGAAACCACTTTTGCCCCAGATGGCTCAGCACAGCCCTGCCTAGGTGAAGAAACCTCTTCAATGATCCTGCCCTTAGCAGTGCCGAGGGAGGAAGAATGGAGACTTTATACCGCCCCCAGCCAAAGGCCCCCACATCTGTTCCTGTCAGGCCCCCATCAGGGGACTTAGATGATGTTCCTGTTATCTGCTCAAGAGCCCAAGACTGTAAAGATACTTGTTCACTAAAAAGATGTAAGTATGTTTGTAAACTCCTCTGTCTGTTTGTTTACTGGGAACTTTGATTTTCTATGTGATATTCTGTGCTGGGTTGGGATTTTAGAATTCTAGTCTGATTGGGACATTTAAGGATGGGGCTCACAGTTCCTCAAGGTAAAGACTTAATGGGCCTTTCCCCCTGCCTGTGAAGAAAGATAATGGGCCTTGAAATCTGTAAAAATAGACGAGAATGAAGCTGGTCAGGCCCCACCCCCTATCATTCCTGACTTTCTTGCTGCAAGAATTGTCTCTTTTCTTGAGAGGGCTCCAGAGGGCGCACGAGGACATTTGGCTGCGCCTTGGCGCCACCCAGGCAAAAGGCACCTCCTGGAGCCTCGATGGAAAGGTCCCTACACCCAACTCCGTGGTGCTGACGACCCCCACCGCTCTCAAGATAGACGGCGTCGTGACCTGAGTCCATCACACCCACGTCCGGTCAGCGGACCCATCCATGATCCGGAAAGACTTCGTCAAGCTACGGCGTGCTCGACCTGCCTGATGCTGGTAACATTGAATAGACTTAGATAATGCCTGCATCTTCATGGACATGGCTCCAAAGAGACAAAGACAATTTATAGAATCACATGTTTAATAGCAGAAGATGTGGCTGCCTAAAGCGGCCATGATGCCTATATTATGTTTCATTATGTTGATATGTCACATTAACCTTTAATTCTCTTGCAGGTTTAAATGTATATTGGCTGTCCTAGAAGGGTACTATGTGGGGTAAACCCCAAAAAGTAAAGGGTGCCTAGCTGCCAAGAGGGCAGGTGCCCACCTGGGCAGGGAACAGTGCCCATCAGGTTTTGGTCTCTTTTGAGAGACAGCTAACAGTTGGCAGCCTGTGTACTGCTTGCAGGCCTTTATGACCATGCCCATGTCAGGGGTAGTCTGAAAAGAGAAAAAAAGCCTGTTTAGAGTAAAAAGTCTAAAGCATAGTTATACATAAAAAGAAAGTTTAATGCCAACAATTAAAAGGAATTGGCAAGGAAAGTCAGAAAATCTTAGAGTAAATCAGTATGTCTTTCTTCTTATGTAATTCCTCCAAAATTTGGCGATGCTAACATGGCAAAACATTTCTTTGCATAGATTCAATAAGACCGGTTCCTAATAGTGGTTTCATTAACAGAAAACTTTGACTGGAGTATCATGTTTTAAAGAGCCCTATCTAAGCTCTAAAGACTTGAAGCCAGTAAAAATGCCACGAAGGAAGCCTGGTATTCTGCTTGGAAGCCCTGAAGATGGCTGGCGCTGGAGTGTCAGGCCGATGCCCTACCATCACTGGCGGTTGGTAAGAGTAAAAGGGGAGCAGTAGGGATGCCTCTACGTTCCTGTGGAACCCCCATACGCTCTGGGCCGCAACAAGTAGGAGGGCTACTGAGATGGGCTTAAAGCCTGGAGCGTGGGCTCAGGTGGAATTGCTACAGGTGAAGAATTCACCTAACTCAGCAGATACTGCAGGCGGGCCTGATGGCAGCTGGGTGGCGTGGCCTCCTGGCCCTACGGGGCACATTAAGATTCAACCATGAAATTCCAGCAAAGGTAGTCAATTACCATTCTTGTTGTGTTTATGCAAACATCAGGACAATAGATAAATTAATCTTAATTTGGCTTTTTGATAGCCATGGAGGAATTTTAAGAAGAAAAATCCTATTTCAATAGAAGTTGCTAAAGCTAAAATAGTTTCTTTCCCCTCCACCAGACCATTTGTTAAAATATGCCCAGTACAAGCCTCTAGCAACGGTGGAATCAGTCCGTCTCCCTCACATCACTCTCAGAAGTGGTCTTACAGAAGAGACGAGGTTTAGATCTCCTGATTATGCAGGAAGGAGGGCTCTGTGCAGCCCTCAGGGAAGAGTGTTGTTTTTATGCCGATCATACAGGGGTAGTAGAGGAGTCCATGACCAAACTCCGGCAGCGACTGGCCGAGCGACAGAGAGAGAGGGAGGCGCAGAAAAGTTGGTTTGAATCTTAGTTTACACAGTCGCCATGGTTAAGGACCCTCTTATCAGCAGTTGCTGAACCGCTTATAATCCTGTTGTTAATCCTCTCTATAGGACCCTGTATTATAAATAAAATTATGGAATTCATACAACAGAGGGTAGGGGACATTAAACTCCTTATTATCAGGCAACAATACTCAGCCTTAGCTAAGCCTGAAGGTCTCTAAGATTAGAAACCGTCCACAGAAAAAGGGGGGAATGAGAGGCACCAATATAATCAGGTCAGGAGGGTCAGAAAAGGCAGATGGAACAAACGGCACCAGGGTAATCAGGAAAGGTCAGAAGGGGCAGACAGAACAAACAACTTTTATGGGAGACAGCTGCAGCCAGGGAGGTTACGGGAGATGGCTGCAGCCCGGGAGGGAACTGAAGGACAAATGCCTGATAAAAAAAACCAGACAGGCATTAACTCACTTAGAAAGCCAGATCATTAGTGAAAAATTCCAAACTACATTCCCTCCCCGCCGAAAGCAGATAGGTATGTTGACACGGCGCCAGATCTCCAGTAGAATGACCTCAGGTTACTTCCCCCATTTGCTAAAGAGTATATAATGTGTGCTCAAACCCTTGGTCGGGGCTGGCAGCCGCTGCTCTGCTGCGTTCAGAGTAAGCTGTGAGCCCCAACATGTTGGAAACAATAAACCCTTTGCTTTTTGCATGAGAAGCGTCTCTTGGTTCTTTGTGACAGCGGCTTGCGTCCAGGGCGTTACAGCAGGAGCACGTGGGGTGGAGAAGCAGGAAGGGTTAGGGTGCCTGTGTTCTGACCTGATATCATTTCTCTAACTTTCAGCCCACATCATCACTGCTCATTCATTCCGAATCTTGTGCCTGTGCCTTCTGGGGGATAGTTTTGTTGAACTTGACCTTCGCTGGTTAGAATTATCAGTTCAGTAAGCGCACACTGAATCTCTCCTCATCTACAGGGCTGGAATCAGAATTGCTGAATTGCAAACAGCTCCAGGGCCAGAGTTCTCAGCCTTTCACATCTTGACATCACAAGTCACTCAGCACAATTTTTTGCACACAGCAGATGCTCAGTGTCAGATTAAACTTAACTTGAGGTAAATTGAATTAACACACATAAAAAAAGAGCAGAGATTAGAGCAAATCTCTGATGGGTTGTGCTCAAGCTTTTTGCACACACTAAACCCGAGTGGCCTCAAAGCACAGTGCCTCCTGGTCTGAGAGCACTTCTCCTGATGCATTTGCATTGAAAGCCCTTGTTCCTGACAAAAGTCCTTCCTTTGCCAGGTGAGCTTGGAGGAAATCCCCTCTCCACACTAGATGCAAGCTATTCTCATCATCCCAGAGGCTTGACTATGACTCCAGACACCTGCTCTGGGAGTTGTTAGTTAAATTTCACAACAATTATGGGTAATAGTGTGAGACTAACTGAAGAATTATTAAGGTGGTTGCTAAGCAGTGCTAATTTTCTACCACCGTTATTTAGAATTAAAGATCAGACAAGATGAAAACTTGGTTGGTCAATCTTTTGTTTCTGGTGGGAAGATATTTTCCCTCTGAAATCTTTTAAGTTTCAATCTGGAAGAAACCTTATAGGTTACATCTTTTTCTACTATGTAGTTTACCGTTCATTTATTTATTGAACAAATGTTAATTTTTGACTGACTACTATGACTCAGAAACTGGACTGACCTCTAGGTTTGAGCTGCAAATGGATCAATGTGGTTCCTTGCCTTATATGAGGCTTAAAATCTAGAATTTAGACATTTCAAGAGTGTAAAGTAGCCTGATGGCCAAGGGCAATATTATCTAGAAGTGTGGTCTCAGGAAATTAACCTAGTCCAGGGAGGTGAGATCCTCAGGAAGTAATATTTAGGTGATAACTAAAGGTAAATGTGAGTTACCCAGTGAAGGGAGGTGGGAGGGATTTCAGGCCAAATAAATAAACACATTCATGTAATACAATTCTATAAATAAACTTAAAAATCAAGGTTAAATTTCTAAAGGATAAAGCATGCTTTAAGTGGAGAAAACAAAAGTTAAAATTTCAGACTTGGACTGACCTCATTTCTTTTACTGTGAATTGCGCCACCTTTGGTAGTTAATTATCAATGCACATATTTTGTGTCAAGTTTTCTTAGAGTCCTAGTAGGTATTTTTTGATATGGAAGATCTCTGCTTTAAAATACAACTGTAACGTAGGTTCCCAACTTTATTGAGAAAGATACATATGATAATCTGCCTTCTCCTATGGGTCGTATTTTGAAAGGTATCTGTCAATCAAAATGCAATTATTCCCTCTCCCCCACCCCCCCAGCACACTCTATTATCTGGATAATCTTGGTTGCATTATTAAGTTGATATAATACTATTTAAAAGCAAAAAAACAAACAGTAACAGATAACCACTACAATAAGTATGGTGATCACATTGTAAGGTATATATATCATATACCAGCTATATTAAATTTTTAAAAGTAAATTTAAAAATACAAGGAAAAAAGGGGGGGGAGATATTTTTTTTGTTTTATTTAGCCTTGTAAAACCATAGCTCTGCCTTAAAAAATCATTTCACTTCTTCATGGACTATTTTCTTGTCAGAAAATGGAAATGGTAAAATCAGTATAGTAGCACCTACTTAAGTAACTGTGAAAAAGCATGAACTTCATATGTGGGCACTTAGTAAATGTTTATTCTATAGCCTTTTTGTGAGCAAAAGTTCCATTTTATCATCTTATTGATCCCCATTCATATCACGGAGAGTCCCTGGGATCTCATTCTTGGGAGTCTAACCCTGATTGAGTTCAACCTTCTTCTTTTATAGATGAAGAAACCAAGACCCAAAAGAGAGGAAATGACCCGATTTCTGCCCTTGACTTTACATTGTATTTCAGTTTATTTGCAGTCATTATAAAGAAGCAGTTAGTGAAAAAAGGGCCTGGTGCCTCCCAAATATGCCCATATGGCAGATGAGGAGTGGGCACTGGGCAAAGGCATACACTGCAGTACAGAAGGAGGTGGGGACCAGACTAGGCAGGGCCTCTTGGGCCTTTTAAATTGCTTAGGTCTCTGTTCTAAGGTGTGGGGAACCAATAATGTTCATTGTTGGTTATATTTGGAACATTTTGACAACTACATTTTTTATTTTTCATCTATTTGTTTGGAATAGTCTAATCACAGGTTTAAAGTTAAAAAGTGTTATTGTGTCAGCTGATGGCAAGAAATTAAACTTTCTAATGAGGATAATTGCCAAAAGCAGTGAGGGTACATGGCGAGAGAGGTAGGTTGGATGTGGACGGATACCCTTGACTGCAAGTGTTGTTGTGACACTGGGCACACCACTGAGGAGTGCCCATCCTGGAAAAGTGTGTCTCGCAGCAGTATTCTTAGCATAGATCATTATGGATCTGATCACATTCAAACTAGCTGTGCCAGATGAAGATTTAATCTGTTTAAAGACCTTTAGGAATATGTTCTTAATATTGGGATTTCTTATTTGGTTTTCTTTTATTAAAAACCCTGAGGAATGAAGAGGGTGAGTTTGAAGAAGCCTGGATCTAGAATATCTTTTATCCCAGCTATAAAGCAGTGACCCTAGTATCACACACTAAGAGTATCTTCCATTTATCTCCATCCCACACCTCCCTCCTGTGTTCCCAACACTATATTTAACAGTCTATTAGACACCTGTACTTGCTTTATCCCACAGGTATCTACAACTGAACATTCTAAAACTGGATTCTTGCTCTTTCACCAAACTGCTTCTCCTTCCAGATGAGTCCATAGAACTACCTTTGATCCATCAGCCCAGATAAGCAACCAGGATGCATCCTCTATCCTTCCTTTTTCTCCCTGCTCATTGGCCATCCATCTTGTGGACTCCACCTCCTCAGAACCACCTGGGTTAACATGCTCTCTTCCACTTACAGTATGGCCGCCCTAATCTGAGTCCACATTTGGCCAGTGACTACACCTGCCTCCTGAGTGATCGCTCAGCCTCATCCAACCGCTTCAGTCCTCTGTACTGTCTTCCCAGGAAGCTTTCCACACTACACATCTGGTCATTCCACTCCCTCTTCACATGCCTTCTTTGCTTCCACATCCTTCAAAAATCCAAACTCCTTAGGGTGACATGCAAAGTGTTTCATGATCTTGCCCTGCCTGTGTTCCTAGCATCATGTCTCCCACCCTCTTCCCTCAATCCTGAAATGTATCTATGTACTCTCTGGGCAGCTTTTCAGATATACCCAGCCCTTCCAAGAAGCCTTCTCCCTCTACTCCACTCCATCCTTAGGAATGTATAATTGCAGTATGTTACATACACAATGTGCTTTTACACACATAATCATGTAACTCTGAGGGTGCAACTCTGTAAGCACCAGGACATGCCAACCTGAGTGAGAGTGAGTGATGGCAGGGCAACAAAGTTCCCTTGGAGTGTTGTGTCCTGGGAAAAGGCAGCCATGCTGGTGGCCCATGTCCCTGCTCTGACTGTTGGACACTGCAGAGGTGCCGGGCAATGAGGCAAGAAGCTCGCACAGCATCCATGCTGGGCCTCTGGCTGCCTTGGCAGCTCCTGGACCTGGATCTGCCAGGTGCTGCTGTGTTCCCCACAGGGGACTGCATGAGCCATCAAGAATGTTCTGCTACTCAGACAGAGCCAGTGGCCACCAGAGCTACCCCAGAGCCCAGAGTTCTGTGATAAAAGGAAGGATATCAGTGGGATAGATGCATTGTCTAAGTCAGTGGTTCTCAACCTTCCTAATGCCGCGACCCTTTAATACAGTTCCTCATGTTGTGGTGACCCCCCAATTTCATTGTTATAAATTGAACATAATTAAAGCATAGTGATTAATCACAAAACAATATGTAATTATATATGTGTTTTCTGATGGTCTTAGGTGACCCCTGTGAAAGGGTCATTTGACCCCCAAAGGGGTCGCGACCCACAGGTTGAGAACCGCTGGTCTAAGTGCTTCCCAGAGGCAGAATGGAGCCTGTGGGCTTCGGATCCAGGGACAGGCCTTGATTCGAAACAAGAATGAGCTTTTGATGACCAAGCCTAATAGAAGTTAGCTAGCCCTTGTCACCGAGAGGGTGCAGGCAGGGCTTTGTGGCTCCATGGTGCTGCAGGGGGGTGTCCAGCAGAATAGTGCAGGTCAGTGTTCAGACCTGAATGTGCGCCACATCACCAGGGCTAGGAAGACAGGTGCTGGGTGTTTGGGGACGAGCAGTGTCTCAGACAGCTTGGGCTGCTGTAACAAAGTACCACACACTGGGGGCCTTAAGCAACAGAAACTTATTTCTCCCAGCTCTGGAGGCTGGAAGTCTGAGGCCAGAGTGTCGGCATGGTTGGGTTGCAGACCACCATCATCTCACTGTGTCCTCACATGGTGGAAGAGGTGAGAGCACTGTTTTATAATGGCACTAATCCCATTCATGAGCGCTCCACCCTCATAACCTAATCTCTTCCCCAAAGCTCCACCTCCATCACATTTGGGTAAGGGCTTCAAAATAAAAATTTTGCAGACACAGACTCTCAGTCTATAATGCTTACGTGTTGGAGACCAGGTGTAAGCTGACATGGTCCTTACACCTGAAGGGGCTAGCAAGGCTGGGACCCTTACCCACACAGTTTTCCCAGACTTGTTTGCATGGCGGTTATCAGTAGAATGAGAGCAACCTTTGTAGAATGAGAACAGCCTTTCATGGCTTATCAAGAAGTCTGTAACTATTTACTGAGATTTTCTGTACGGAGAATTTGTCCTTCTGCTCTGTCCCTTCCTTAGAGATTAAGAGGAACAAAGAATACATTCCTCTTGACAGACCTCCTATTGAGTGTCTTGTGTATAAAAAGCATTGTGTGGTTAATAAACTTGCTGCAGTTCCTCGATTGAGCTGTAGTCCTCCCGATCCCGCTCTCCTGTCTTTCTTTCTTTTCTCAATTCCCACCTCCCTACCTCAGCCTGGCTCAACCTGTCAGGCTGGCCCTAACACTTAGGTCCAGAGAAGGGTCTGAGGATTTGCATGTCTAACAAGTTTATACTTTAAGAACACCTGGTGCAGATAATCCTGATATTTGATAAACCCTGCAGTAACTGTCCCCCAATGACCAAATATCACTCAAGAAATTAATTCTGAAACTGGATTGATTGCTTAATCTCTTTGCATTTCACATTTTCTATGGCAACACCTGCAACTCTGCTCACTGAAAATGAGTATGGCAGTCTGAGCCCTCTGTCCTTCACTGCCATCTAGAGAAACATGAGAAGGTAGCCACAGACAAGACACCACCGCAGACCTTACTCAGCCCTGAGACTTCCATGAGTTGGAAGGACCACACCACGTCCTCCTGCTCTCATTCTGGTTGGCAAGTGTGTGCTTGGAAGGTTTTTGGTCACTTTCACATTGAGAAAGATCATTGGCAGGTGTAACAGTGACCTTCAAAGGTATTTCTGGGTTAGGAGGAGACGTCTGACCACCATGATAAGCCTGTGGGCTAGTACAGATTTTGAACATTCAGGCATGTTGCTGTTGACTGAATTTGGCAGACACTCACTAACCTTTTCAAAGATATCAAATATGATGTAGCTATGACTTAAGAAAATGGGCAATTGCCCCTTTAGCAAACAACAGGGAAGATGGTGCTGAGTCCAGCTCTAGCTTTTCCCCTGTGCTAGTTTCCTATTATTAGTAACAGATTACCAGAAACTCACTGACGTAAACAACACACAATCATCATTCTGAAGGTGTGAGATTGGTTTCAAGGGGCTATCATCAAGTTGTCAGCAGGGCTGGCTCCTGCCAGGGGTCCCAGGGGTCTTGTTCCAGCATCTAGAAGTGTGCAGCAATCTAGAGAAGGGGCTGTGTGTAACTTAATAAAGGGTCCAGAGACGAAATATAATTTTGAAAGGCATTCGGGGTTCAGAGGAGCCCAGCTAAAGAAACTAAGATCTCCTCATCTCAGGACCCCATGCTTTTTATTAACACAAATTGTCCTGAGGCGAGGCAGAGATATACACTTGAAAGGGTCAGGTTTCCTATACACAGTCCATTGTCAGAATGGGGAGAATTAGCCTCTTCAGGCTGTTCAGGTGTTTAACCAGTAGGAGGCAATAACATGTAGATTAAGATGCCCTGAGCTGTCTGGCAGCAAGCAATGATTTTAATGCATCCTTTTCAGGTTTGGGATAATGCCCTCAGCCATTCCCAACAGGCAATAACATATGTGACTCAGCCCTTGTTGAGTCCTCAAGTTTCATCAACCTTTCGATGAAACCTTGCAATTATGACATGCTGGAATTGGCTTCTGGCACAGGGGTGAATCCATTTTCTTGCTGTTTCCAGCTTCTGGAAAGAATCACTCCAACCGTGGCTTTCATCATCACATCTGCTCTCTGACTCTCCTGCCTCCATATTATAAGGACCCTTGGAGTTACATTGGATCCATTCAGGTAATCCAGGAAAATCCCCATCTCAAGAACCTCAACTCAACCACATCTGCAAAATCCCTTTGCCACATAAAGTACCTGGTCACAAGATCTTGAGATTAAGATGTGGACATGTTTGGGGGCAATTATTCTGTATCCCATGCCCTGGAAGAATGCTGACCCAGCCATGTTTCCGAATCACAGAGCAGGTGACCCCAGGCTGTACGCTGAAGACTGAGCAAGGAGCTACATAGAGGGCTCTGTTGGCACAGGGAACCCAGGGAGGACTAGGGGCAGAACTGCAGAGTCAGCATCTGTGCATGGGGTCTTAGTAACCTGCTGGAAGAAAATTCCAGCAGGTCAGAATTAAGCAAGAAGTTCATCAGAAGGCTGGTGGATCTTGGGGCTTCAGCAGGGCTGAAAATCTGCCTATGTTATTACCTGGTGCTGAAACAGCTGTAGGCATTTTACCTAACCTGATCATCTTTTCCTGTTTACCTGCTGCTGGCAGAATAGCTGAAGGAATATCCCCTAACCTGATCATGTTTTCCTGTTTATTGAACTTTACCTGTTTGCATTCCTAAAGGGCCTGTGTGTTTTCCAGCAAATACAAAGCGGTGGGTCCGGAGATTCAGAGAGCCCACTTCACTAGAAAGTGAAGCCTCCCCTGGTTCCCCCATGCCTTCCAAATTTATATTTCATGTGTAGTTTCTTAATTTACGTCATGGTGTTGTAATGTACCCCGCGAATCACAGAAGGACGCCTCAAGAAGTCGAATTAAAGAGTCACATTTATTGCAATCTGGGACTATGAGGGGACATTCCCAAATCTCATAGCAATAAGATGGTGGCAAAACCAGACTTATATAGGCAAAAATCACAAAGGTATTGATTACATCCCAGGGTTTGGAATGAGGCACCTGGCTCGCAAAAAAAGCAGATTACAGAAGCAGAATTAAGCATGTTAATTACAGTTTCGGGTCTCGGGGTCACTGAATTGACAGAAATACATTATCTAGAGCCTTTGGGTAACCCGGGTTAAACTTAGGCATGTTATCTAAATTATAGTTCTGGGTCTCCGGATCACTGAGTTGATAGAAACACATTATCTAGAGCCATCGAGGCAATTTAGAGTAATTGCACTGTCCTGGTCTTAGGACCACTGAGTCAACTGGAACGCACCACCTGTGGCTACTAAAACAATTTAGGGTAATTGTGCTGTCCTGTTTCCCAGGTACAGAAGAATGTGCTTTGATAACCAGTAAGATCACAATCAATGGGATAGTCATTCAATCAATAAGTCATTCAATCGAATGGGATGACTTATACAATTTAGAAAATCAAAGTAACCTGTCCATTGTTAAACAAAGCAAATAGGTACCATACTTCATTCCCTACTGGTTTTATGTACATGAGTCAAATCATGGACTCATCTTCATTAGTTAGGGGATTGTACTGCCCCCTAACTACAAGTAGTTTGACCAAATTAATTTTTCTAAACTGCCAGCTTGGCACATTTAATTTTCATTTACTCACCCCACTTCTTTTAGGGGCATTCTCTATTCTGTTTCTGCTCTTCTGTTCCCTAGCACATATAGCCCCACTTAGCCCTGGACTTTCTCACTGGCTAGGAAAAAATGTTCTTACAGTTACTAAGTGCCCCAGTGCCACGGTCCCCTCAGTACTGTCCTCACTGAAGTCCAGTTCCCCTCCTGCGGGCGTTGAGCCTCTTCCTGGCTTGCGTGGAGCCCAGGCTAGGAATCTCACGGGTGAGGCCGCTGGCTGCCGGGATCAAGGCCATCTGGTGCAGGAGCTGGGAGTGGTGTAGCCAGGTCTGGATGCCATCAACAGGGAGAAAGTCTATAGTCCTTTCCAAGTTGGGATGAGTCCTTGGGTTGTGAACTTTTTTACCCACACCGAGTCCCCAGGCTGAAAAGGATGTACAGTGTCCGAGGTGGGCACCGGCAGGGCGTCTCGAACAAGCTTATGGGTGGCTCTCTGGATATACTGCAGAGCCTGCAAGGACTTGATCAAGGAACGGTTATGACTTTTAACTTTTAATTCCTTCCCTAACTTTGGGCAGGATAGGGGGAGGTTTACCAAACATGATTTCAAAGGGAGAGAACCCCTCCCGGTTGGGGGTACACCTGGCCTGTAAGTAGGCAAAGGCAGGAGGTTGGTCCAGTTTTCACCGGTTTCTGGGATAAATTTAGTTAGAATCCTTTTAGAGTCCTGTTCATACCTGCCCTGACTCTGTGGCCGGTATGCACAATGGAGTTTCCAATTTAAGCCTAAGACCTTCGCTGTACTTTGAGATACCTTGACTACAAGGCGGGGCTGTTATCTGACCCTATAACTGCTGACAGCCCAAATCTAGGTATAGGCAGTTTCTGTCCTGGTGGCATAGGCTTAAACCCATCCTGAGAAAGGGTCTATAAAAACTAGCAGGTACTTATACACTGATGTCAGTGGCTTAATCTCTGTGAAATCCACCTCCCAATGCTCTCCTGGGGGGTTCCCCCAGGCCTGAATTCCTAGGGGGACCCTCTTTCCTTGCTTAGCATTTACCTGTGACCTGCCTCACAAAAGTTCAGAAGTCTTGGTGACACCTATGTGGGTAGCCTGGTGTAACTGGGCAACTAAAGTCTGACCTAGAGCCTCTGGGACCAACAGTCTGCCATCTGGTAGAGTCCACCAACCATTTGGTCCTCTGGTAGCTTGCTTCTGTTCTGCCAATTCCTCCTCTTGTAAAGGCCCCACTGGTGTTTTGGGCGGCTTCCTTGGCAGCTTGGTCTGCAACTCGGTTTCCTTGAGCAGTGTAGGGTGACTACCACCTCCTACTGCATACCAGATTTCATCCTGAACATAACTGCTCCCATCTTGTACATAACAGTACCTTGTCTGGTGATGATAGCAGGACATCTGTCAAGTCTGGGCGAGCTGCGTCTATTATCTCTATGCAGTCGTGGATGGCTCCTCTGGATCCTCATCTGGGAGCAGGCTGGCAGGGTTGATGGCCAATGTCTTATGGAATCAGATTCGGGGCTGGTCCAGGAGAAGAACTTGGTACTGGGTCACCCTGGTGTTTGACATCCATCTCTTCAGAGCATCTCGAAGGAGGGCTTCCACAGCATGGGGTGTTGTCAGGGCTAGTTCCTGGCCCAAAGTCAGCTTATCTGCCTCCTTTACCAGCAATGCTGTGGTGGCCACTGCCCGGAGGCACGCTGGCCACCCTGCAGCCACAGGGTCTAGTCTCTTGACAGATAGGCCACAGGTCTCTTCCAGGGACCTAGAGTCTGGGTGAGAACCCCTTTGCCAATGCCCCTTACCTCACTCAGGTAGAGGTGGAAGGGCTTCCTGACTTCTGGCAAGGATAGGGCAGGTGCTGAGATGAGAGCCTTCCTTACCTCCTCAAAGGCCCGTTGCTCCACTTTGGTCCAGTTGAGCAATCTCCGCGAACCCCAGTATCCACAGGCGGCAGTATCCAACTGTCCCATGTTCTTTCCAAGGTCCCCAGTCCTCTTTGATGTCCAAGGAAAAAGGCAGTTTGTCCGGTGGCTCCCTGGACTGATGTCTTCTTAGATGTTACGGATCCCATTGGCTCTGTCAAGACTGAATAGGCTGCTCCAGAATACACCAGGAAACTAACAAATTATTATTCTGGGCTCTAAGGGGCTCAAGGAAAAGGAGTCCTGGCCCTATTAGTCCCCTTCACTGAGTGTAAATCCTTCAGAGTCTGAGTTTTCCCTTCAGCCTTCCGCTTTCCTTTGTTAACCTCCCAGGATATTCTCTCTTCCAGTGCCCCTACTTCCTACAATAGGCATACTAATGCCTTCCTAGTTTGCTGCTGGCCTTTCCTTTCCTTAAGCCCTGTTTCTCCTCTGGGGTGTCCCTACTGTTAACAACTTTCTGGGCTACCTCTACCAGCTGTGACCAATTCATTCCTTCAAATCCTTCTCATTTTTGAAGTTTTTTTTTTCTAACTGCTGCCTTTTAAGCCCTCGCCCCCCCACCCCAAACCCCCAACAGAACATGGTGAAAAGTGTCCAAGGAGGCCTTGTCCCCGGGGGTTCTTGGGTCTCATTGGGCGCAGGGAGGCACAAGGAGGCACAGGGAAATTTCCTCCTCACCACCTACTTAAACTAACCCCTCGGGGGATGAGAGGCAATTACAATCCGGTGAGCAGAGGGTGCGGGAGATGGGAGCCGGATAGGCGCAGGTCCCCAGGTGACCTAGTGGAGGTGCTCCTGCATGGGGGGAAAAGCATTTTCATCTGGCAGCCCTTTTCTCTCTGTTCCCACTGGGAAAAAGCGCTTGCCTCCAGCCAGCAATGGTGGCATGGTGGGGGCCAGCAGCCCTTATCTGGCCAGGGGAAATACGCCCGGCATGTGACAAAGCGCTCCTGTGGCAGTGGGTTGGGTACCAGGCCCCTGCCATGGTACCGGTCCCCTGTGACAGAGCAGCAATCAGGCCTCTCCCAAGGGAGTGCACTAGAAGGGGATTTCAGCCCCTCCTCTGCTAGCAGCTACAGGTACGGAACCCTTTCAATACATTTGACCAGCTTCATTCCCGCCCACCTTTACAGATTAATTCAGCACAGGCAGGGGGAAAAGCCCATAAAATCTCTGCCCTGAGGAACTGTGAGCCCCACCCCTGAATGTCCCAATCAGACAAGAAAAGCCACAAATACCTTTAAATCTACCCCAGAATTCTAAAATCTCAACCCAACACAGAAATATCACAGAGCAAATCAAAGTCCCTAGTACACAAACATAGACAGAAATTTTTACTAGTTAGGCGGGCAGATTCCACCTCTGACAGAGAGCAAGCGCCCTTGGGAAAGGGCATTTTGCTATCGGTCAGAGCATTCAGCCTGAAATCAAACATTTTTTTTTTTCCTCTCACAGACTTCCACACTTACATGAACAAATAATTATACCTAAGTAGACATACAAACATCAGATAAACATGTACACTTACACCCTTTCAGTGAACAAATACTTTTACAGTCTTGGGATCTTGAGCAGATAACAGAAACACTGCCCAAGTCCCCTGATGGGGGCCTGACAGGAACAGATGTGGGGGCCTTTGGCTGGGGGGGGGGGGGGTATAAAGTCTCCATTTTTCCTCTCTCGGCACTGCTAAGGGCAGGATCATTGGAGAGGTCTCTTCACCTAGGCAAGGCTGTGCTGAGCCATCTGGGGCAAAAGTGGTTTCTGCTTCCATTTTGGCTAAAAGGTCTCTGCCCATTAGAGGGACCAGGTCAACTGGCAAATACAGGAATTCATGAACCACCTGATGGCCGCCTAACTGACATCGGCGGGGGCGGCAGAACAGTCTGCAGCTGTGGTCCCGGTAGCTCCAATAATGGTGACTTCCTGTCCTGAGAGGGGAGCTACCTTCTGAGTAACTACCGAGTGCTCTGCCGCTGTACCAACCATAAAGTTCACAGTCTGGCCATCGATTTTCATTTCGACCATCGGTTCATGGGGGCCCAGTTGGAAAGAGCCCAGCCTGTCCTAGTCAGAGTCAGCTGTTGCCAGTCCGAGGAGGTCTGCCTCAGGCGGCTCTGGCCAATAGCGGCTGGATGGTTTGGATGGCCTTGCCAGCTTCTTCTGGCCTGCTCCTGCCATGCCTGCCTCTTCACTTCTGCTACTAACCCTTACTCTGTCCCTTCTTACACACCCAGAACCAGACCCAAGGCGGCAAGGTTTGAGCAATTTTTAAAATTCCTTAACATATATTCTAAGACAATCGAGTTTGAGTTTGAGGAGGAGCTATCACCCATGTTGCAGGGAGGGACCGGGTTGCCTCCTCCTTAAAAAATACCTGAATAAAAGAACTAATCAAAACAAGGCTTATTTTCTAACTACATTTGTCCTTGGGTGTGGACAGCAAATGACACTAATCAGATTGACACAATCTATTTAACCTTTGTTTAGGGAAGATAAGATTTCTGCTCAGTTTCCCTATTTTACTTGTCCCAGCTTATTGGCCTATCATGCATTCAACTTTCTTTGAACATTTCTCTTTTCCTTCTCATCACATACAAAACCTTCACAAATTTCACACTTTCAAATTAGCCTTCAAACTTTCTTTCTATGTCCTTCAAAAATGCATAACCATGCCTCAAACCTTCCATTAAGTATTTCTCTTTATCTTCCTCCCATGGCACCAAAGCCATACTTTCCAGTTAGTTAGAACTCTTAACCTTAATTTTTAGGTGACATGTAAATAGTTAACATTCCTCAGATTAGCAATACATTTATATTTTTTAAGAGACAAAAACAGAAATTTCATTAGCTAAACAATTTTAAACAACAAAGACACACATTTAAACAATAAAGACAGATAACATTCCCCATTAAAAACTTTGAATCACCACGGAAACTCAGGAGAAGTTCAGAAGGTTGTTTGCAAAGGAAACAAAACAAAACAGAAACAAACAAAAATACTTTTACACTGGCGCATGCCAAGTTTACACCACAAAATACCAACAAATCAGTTTCAATTGTGCCGAGATACAGAACAAGTCCCTGAACAGAGGCAGTAGAAAACTGCCTAGGAATGCTTCTCTTCTACCTTTTTTAAAAGATAGGCCAGATTCGAACCCTTAGCCAGTCCGAGTTTTGACTTCCCTCCTGGAAGTCCCAGAGACGGTGAATACCGTCTAGAAGCCATTCCTCCAGATACAGGACAAGTCCCTTAGAGATCCTTGATAATCTAGATCAGTAATCCATTCACACAATCCCCCAAAAGTTAAAGAGGAAGGAAAGAACCATTCAATATCCTCCAAGAGGATTTCAGCAAAATGACGAAATCGACAGACTGAACACATTGGACTCACAAACAATAACCAGAACCAAAAAAGGCTAACAAATAAAACCAAAAAGACTCACAAACAAAGCCAAAAAGGCTTACAAACAAATCCAAAACCAAAGCCAAAAAGGCTCACAAAAATCCAAAACCAAAAAGGCTAGCAAAGACAAAACAAACCAGACAAATACAACCTAAGGTTGCCCAGACCAGGACCCCCAGACGCTGTCGCGTAGGGAGTTGGACTCCGAGGTTCCGCTGCGTCCAGCCCTCTTTTGAGTCCACCACCAGTGACCGGTCCCAGAATTCCAGAGCTTACCTCTAGAGGATTTTCCAGGTGACTCGATGAATTTTTTAGGGACGTGCGAACGTCCCCTGCCCGTTCGCTGGATCCGAAGGGAGTTCTCCGGGGCCCTGGAACTTCTCAGGGTGCGCACCCCCTAGAGATCCCTCAGTCTCCACGAATGGCTCAGGGGAGGTTTTGCCTCCCTTTGCGTCCAAAACAGCACCCCTAAGGGACTGCATCTCGCTGGGGCCTCCAAATGTTGTAATGTACCCCGCGAATCACAGAAGGACGCCTCAAGAAGTCGAATTAAAGAGTCACATTTATTGCAATCCGGGACTATGAGGGGACATTCCCAAATCTCATAGCAATAAGTGAAAGGGCAAGGGCTAGGCCTTCCACCTTGCCCCAGGGTAAGGGCTAGGCCCTCCACCTTGCTCCAGGGTAAGGGCTACGCCCTCCACCTTGCCCCAGGGTAAGTGCTCCATGTTACCTAGGCCACGTGCTTGGCAAGGAGCTTCTTCCCGGAGGTCTAAGCCTCTGCTAGCCACACTCAGGAACAAGACACCGACTTGTGCCTGGCCAATCGGCAGAGCACAGTCCTTTCTCCTCCCCTTCCTCCAACTCCCCCTATATAACCCATCTCCACACAGAGTTATCTCTCTCTCTGCTTCCTGTCGCTGCGTCGGCAAGGTGGGGGAGCCGAGCTAGCTCGAATAAAGACTCTTATGCTTTTGCATCGGACTGGCTGGCTCCCTGATGTGGTTTCTTGGGGATCCTGAAATCTGGGCATAACATTTGGGGGCTCGTCCGGGATCCCCAAAACCATTGAGGGACCCCCCCAATCCGTAGAGTCTGACTGGCCGCGGTAAGTGTCTGTGTGCTGTGTATTCTGTTCTGTGTGATATAGGTTATCTCTAAGGGACTTTTCCTGTATCTGGAGGAATGGCTTCTAGATGGTACTCACCGTCAAAACTCTGACTGGCTAAGGGTTCAAATCTGGCCTATCTTTTAAAAAAGGTAGAAGAGAAGCATTCCTAGGCAGTTTTCTACTGCCTCTGTTCAGGGACTTGCTCTGTATCTGTTCTGTGTGAGCTCACTTCTGAAATCCGTAATTGCCCGCAATGATCTAAGTGGACGCACAGGGGGATCAAGGGCGGGAGGAGTCGGGGGACGCCTCGACCCTCCATCTGGAGGGGTGTAGTTTTGCTTCCGCGGAGTCGGAAGGTCTGTAGGAACCCCCTCAATCTGAGAATCTGAGACGAGGCAGGTCGCTCCCGCCGGTTTGGCGTAAGGCCATCGTCTAGTTGCTTCCATGGAGTTGGAAGGCTGTTCTTTGGGGCCCTCTGTTTGTCTGTGTCTGTGTTTTTCTGTTTTCTGTGGACTTACTGGACGGATGTTATGGGACGGACTCAGACTGCTCCTTTGGGTATTGTGATTGATCATTTCAAGGAGATTGGGGGAGGCTGTAGAGCTCCCTCAGGAGTTGGGAAGTTGTTATTGTTTAAACTCTGAGTGAATGTCTGGTGAAAGTGTGTGAGTGTGGAGGGAGGGGGCCTGCCCTCTCCCCTCCTTTGTGTGGCTCCACGACTTCGGTCAGGTGGGCATCTGAGTGAGGATCTGTGAAAACAGGTCACCCCCTCCCCAAGTAAATGCGTCTGGGATTTCTGTGCACGTGTAGAGAGAAAAGCTGGCTTAAAACTAATGCGCGCACTGTCCGATTTTGGATAGAGTTTTGAGCTAGAGTCTCTTTGCAGATGTGCAGGATGGAGCCCAAGACTGATCATTTACCCAAGGAAAAAAACAGATGCTAGCTAGATTCTAGACTGATTGAGAAATGCTGAATATTTTGACTTGTCAGCTAAAAGTTTAAGGTTCGGATTGAATTGGGAAAATTTGTGTAATTCTGGTAACTAAATGCCTTTGCTTATTGATCCTGATTTGCAAAAAAAAAAGTGTAGACAGCCACCATTTTGGGCTGCATGACTTGGCAGCCGCCATGTCAGCCACATGACTTGCTGCTCCCCTGGGGCCCGCCATCTTGAAACAGCAAAGGCCCCTCCCTCTGATTTAGTCAAGGGTGGAGCTTTAAGGTGGAGTTTTATGGGGCAGGAAGTGTGCTTGCCGCACGGATTTATTTAATCTAATCTCTTAAATCTAGAAAACCCTGCTTTCCTTAAACTAAGGGCAATTAAAGGTTATATGTTCCCACCCTAAACAAAAGTTAAATAGCTTATGTCAAAGTCTTAAAAGGGACTGATAGCAGTAATCCAATTTCATACTGGGCTTAGAGGGCACATTTTTCCTTTTCATGGGAGGGGCAGTATAGCTATCCCAGGATCAGAGGGCTCCAGTTGACTTATCAACTCAGTGTTCTGGAGACCCAGGACTGTAATTTAGATAACATGCCTAAGTTTAACCCAGGTTACCCACGGGCTCTAGATAATATGTTAATCAAACTAGGTTATCTGTTGGTATTTTGTGCTGTAAATGTGGCATGTGCCTGTGTAAAAGTGTTTTTGTTTATTCCTGTTTTGTTTTGTTTTCTCCTGTGGTGATTCAAAGTTTTTAATGGGAAATGTTATCTGTCTTTATTGAAAATTGTTTAGCTAGTGAAATTTCTGTTTGTGTCTAAAAAAAAAACAACAACCACAAGCTTGATTTCTTTGAGGCTGAGTGCTCTGGCGGATAGCAAAGTACCCTGAGCGGCCGCTGGGATCTTTCCCTAAGGGCGCTTGCTCTCTGTCAGAGGTGGAATTGGCCCGCCTAACTAGTAAACATCTCTGTCTGTTTGTTTGCTGAGAACTTTGATTTGCTATGTGATATTCTATGCTGGGTTGGGAATTTGAAATTCTGGGGTAGATTTAAAAGGTATTTGTGGATTTTCTAGTCTGATCGGGACATTTAAGGGTGGGGCTCACAGTTCCTCAGGGCAGAGATTTCATGGGCCCTCCCCCTGCCTGTGAAAGGAAGGCAACAGGCCCTAGAATCTGTACAAGACCAGCCCAACCCCAACTCCTCATCAGCACAGACCAGGAGATTGGGTCTACGACAGAAGGCACCGCCAGGAGACCCTCGAACCACGTTGGAAGTGTCCCTACACTGTGGTGCTGACGACCCCCACCGCTCTCAAGGTAGACGGCGTAGCGACCTGGGTCCATCACACTCATGTCTGGTCAGCGGACCCATCCGTGATCCGGGAAGACTTCGTCACCAAATGGAGCGTCGATCGAGATCAACGCCACCCGCTCAAGCTCAAGCTACGGCGTGCTCGACCTGCCTGATGCTGGTAACATTGCTCGCGATCACTCCTGCTGCTGGGAGCCCCCACAATACTGTGTAATAGACTTAGATGATGCCTGCATCTTCATGGACATGGCTCCAAAGAGACAAGGACAATTTATAGGAAGATCAAGAATAGACTTTAGTAGGATTTGGCTGCCTGAAGCGGCCATGATGCCAATATTATGTTTCATTGTATTGATATGTTATATTGACCTTTGATTCTCTTGCAGGTTTGAATGTATGTTGACTGTCCTGGAAGGGGACTGTGTGGGGTGAACCCCAAGAGTAGAGGGTGTCTGGCTGCCAAGAGGGCAGGTGCCCAACTGGGCAGGGAAGGGTGCCCATCAGGTTTTGGTCTCTGTTGAGAGACAGTTGATGGTTGGCAGCCTGTATATTGTCTTGCAGGCCTGCGTAACCATGCCCATGTCAGGGGTAGTACAAACCTCAACTGTAGAAAGCTGGGAAAGGCCTGTTTGGAATAGAAGGTCTAAGGCATGGTTATGCATAGAAAGAAAGTTTAATGGCAACAGTTACTGTTTTGTTATAACTCCATGAAAAGGAATTGGCAAGGAAAAATCAGAAAATCTTAGAGCAGATCAGTATGTTTTTCTCCTTACATAATTCCTCTGAAATATTAGCAATGATAAATAAGTCATGGCAATACATTTCTTTGCATAGATTCAATAAGACTGGTTCCTAATAGTGGTTTTATTAATGGAAAACTTTGACTGGAGTATCATGTTTTAAAGAGCCCTGTCTGAGCTCTAAAGACTTGTAGCCAGTAAAAATGCCACGAAGAAAGCCTGGTATCCTGCTTGGAAGCCCTGAAGATGGCTGGCGCTGGAGCGTCAGGCCCATGCCCTACCATTATTGGCGGTTGGTAAGAGTAGAAGGGGAGCAGTAGGGATGCCTCTGCGTTCCTGTGGAACCCCCACACACTCTGGGCCGCAACAAGTAGGAGGGCTACTGAGATGGGCTTAAAGCCTAGAGCGTGGGCTCAGGTGGAGTTGCTACAGGTGAGGGATTCACCTAACTCAGCAGATACTGCAGGCGGGCCTGATGGCAGCTGGGTGGCGCGGCTTCCTGGCCCTATGGGGCACATTAAGATTCAACCATGAGATTCCAGCAAAGGTAGTCAATTACCATTCTTGTTGTGTTTATGCAAACATCAGGACAGTAGATAAATTAATCTTGATTTGGCTTATGGATAGCCATGGAGGAATTTTAAGAAGAAAAATCCTATTTCAATAGAAGTTGTTAAAGCTAAAATGGTTTCTTTCCCTTCCACCAGATCATTTGTTAAGATATGCCCAGTACGGGCCTCTAGCAATGGTGGAATAGAAAAGCAGTCCGTCTCATGATTGAGCCGGAAGTTCCAAGACAAAGGGGGGAATGAAAGGGCGAGGGCTAGGCCTTCCACCTTGCCCCAGGGTAAGGGCTAGGCCCTCCACCTTGCCCCAGGGTAAGGGCTATGCCCTCCACCTTGCCCCAGGGTAAGTGCTCCATGTTACCTAGGCCACGTGCTTGGCAAGGAGCTTCTTCCCGGAAGTCTAAGCCTTTGCTAGCCACACCCAGGAACAAGACACCGACTTGTGCCTGGCCAATCGGCAGAGCACAGTCCTTTCTCCTCCCCTTCCTCCAACTCCCCCTATATAACCGGTCTCCACACAGAGTTATCTCTCTCTCGGCTTCCTGTCGCTGCGTCGGCAAGGTGGGGGAGCCGAGCTAGCTCGACTAAAGACACTTATGCTTTTGCATCGGACTGGCTGGCTCCCTGATGTGGTTTCTTGGGGATCCTGAAATCTGGGCATAACAATAAGATGGTGGCAAAACCAGACTTATATAGGCAAAAATCACAAAGGTATTGATTACATCCCAGGTTTTGGAATGAGGCACCTGGCTCGCAAAAAAGCAGATTACAGAAGCAGAATTAAGCATGTTAATTACAGTTTCGGGTCTCGGGGTCACTGAATTGACAGAAATACATTATCTAGAGCCTTTGGGTAACCTGGGTTAAACTTAGGCATGTTATCTAAATTATAGTTCTGGGTCTCCGGATCACTGAGTTGATAGAAACACATTATCTAGAGCCATCGAGGCAATTTAGAGTAATTGCACTGTCCTGGTCTTAGGACCACTGAGTCAACTGGAACGCACCACCTGTGGCTACTAAAACAGTTTAGGGTAATTGTGCTGTCCTGTTTCCCAGAAGAATGTGCTTTGATAACCAGTAAGATCACAATCAATGGGATAGTCATTCAATCAATAAGTCATTCAATCGAATGGGATGACTTATACAATTTAGAAAATCAAAGTAACCTGTCCATTGTTAAACAAAGCAAAAAGGTACCATACTTCAGTGGGTGGATAGTACAGAACTTAGATTGAGAAGATGTGCCATACTGAGTCTAGAAGAAAGAAGATTCTGTATTGATCTTTAGAATGAGAAGATGTGCCATACTGAGTCTAGAAGAAAAAAGACTCCGTATTGATCTTTTAACATGTCCATGCTTTTCTGAGGAAGGAAAGGTGCCGGAAAGGTAAATGTAAAGGCATGGGAGAAGGTAGGCCCAAGGAGCCTTATCTTTAACCCCACTGCAGCCTTTCCACCCCGGGAAAGTGCAGGATTGGCAGCTCTCCCTGGGGTGATAGATCAGGACTCAGGTAATAGTGGAAAGCACCAATCCTACTCTTAAAATGGATACAAGAGAGCATTTGGGGTTTTTCTTTTTAATGCCTGTTTTGGATTGAGTAAGTGGATTTTACTTAGTTTTGAACATATCAAAGTTAGCTCTTGACACAAAAGGTAAAACTAACAATTTGGCTGGAAATTGGGGTTTTGTTTTGAGGTGCTGAGGCTCAGGGGTGGAGCCAATTCACGGTAGAAATGTGAAGCTGCTGCTTTTGGGGTTGAAGTGGGAAGTTGTGAATACAGAGGAGTATGTATGCCCAAGGCAATTTCTGATGGAGGAAGGGCTAGCCTCCCTCCCCCCAACACACAAGCAGGTAGGCCAAAAATTTCCTACCAGTGGAAACTTCTAAAGAGAGGCTTGCTTCCCAGTTTCCCATCCTTGGTAGAAAGAATGTAACTAATTTGCATTTTAATGGTTACCTGTTTCCAGTCAATGGCAGCCCAAGGCTTTGGGAGTTTGCTAAATTGAATTAGATATTCTAAAATAACAAAATGCTGAAATATTAATCTAAATTTCCCTCACGAAAAATTTAGAGGACAGAATTAAATCTATTGATTGTGTCTTGTATTTTTGAAGTTTATTCTTAAAAATGTTACTGATTGAGAAATGCTAAATATTTAACTTGCCAGCTAAGAGTTTATAGTTCTGGTTAAATAAATTGGGAGAAATCATATAATTATAGTAAAATTTCAACATTTGTCTAATTGAAAAAAGAGGATAAATTCTGTAATCCCAACCTAAATTTTTAAATACAAAGATCAGTTTAAATTTAACTGATATCTCTTAATAATTATAAAAGGTATATAATCTTTAAATCATATATACACATATGTGTTTGATGGTCTTTCAAGTTAGATTTCAAAACTATAACCAAGAAATGACTTTGAGACATTTCGCGGGCCCTGAAATGTTTTCAAAAGTTTATTCTCTCTTCTTAAATGATTTTTTAATAAAGCCAATTTAATATACTTGAAATCACATGGAAAGCTTTATCGAATATAAATTAATAAGCATATTTTAAGTTTTTGCCTCTAAGAAAGGGCAAAGCAAGTTATTTTGTTTGATATTTCTTAAAATACAGCAGTAGAATTTTAAGATGTAGTTTAAAATAACAAAAGCTCCTCGCCGCTGCATTTTAAATTAGGCTGGAGGTGGAGCAGAGTTTGCACCTTGTGTATCAGAATACAACATCACTAAATTTACTAACCTTTGTAAGCAATTGAATCCTAGTAAAGTAAAATTCTTCTAAAAAGTTACTGAAGGCTTCCCATGATCCCTCTGTATATGCAAATAAGCCGAAAGGGAATGCTGTTTAAAAATATTTTAAATTTAATAAAAAGGAGAAATTTTAAAATTTTGAAATATCTTCCACTAATATTTATAGGATAATCTAATGATTTGCTGTTAAAATACCAAATCTGAAAGTACAGTCACCATAAATGTTTCATGACTTTGACTTGTAATACATGGCCTTGCGGCACCATCAGTCAACATCCAGGAAGCAACCCTATAGGTTACTTTTTGTAAAAGAAAAAGATTTCTTTTTAAATTGAAGTTCTCCAAGTATAACCCAGCAGGAGGAAGACAAACCAGACAACCAACAGCCCAGAGACCACCTGGGGCACGGTAAAGTGAAGTATGGTAACTGTTATGCCCAGATTTCAAGATTCCCAAGAAACCACCAGGGAGCCAGCCAGTCCGATGCAAAAGCAAAGAGTCTTTTATTTCAAGCCCAGGCCTGGCTCTCCCACCTTCCTTACTGACGCAGCAGCAAGTGGCAAAGAGAGAGGGGACCGTGGGCCCTGCCGGACTGGCCAGGCGCGAGTCGGCATCTCACCACACAGGATGCGGTCATAGTGATGGCGCGCACCTCCCCCGACCATCACCGGCCAGTCCAGAGGAATCCTGGGTGTGGCTAGCAGAGGCCTCCTCCGGGAAGAAGCCCCCGCTGAGCACATGGCCCTGCCCAAAAGTGGAGGACCCAGGGCAAGATGGAGGGCGCAGTCCCCGCCCCCCCTACCGAGAACGCAGGGAAGGGCGGGGGCGCACGTCCACAGGTCCGAGATCTCACCCTTCCACTGAACACGGAGGAAGTCCTCGCCGTCCCCGGGGTGGGAGTCGTTCTGTGTTGGCTCTGGAGGCTTCCCTCCTCTTTCCTGGGGTGCTCTGGGTCTGGATGTCGTGGGGGATCCCCACGGGGGCTCGCTGCGCCTGGGCCGCCCGCGAGGGCTGGGAGGAGGCCCCTCAGCCGCTGGGGGGCTCCGTCGCCTCCGCTACGAGCAGCCCGGCCCCGCGGTCCCGGATGCCGGCCTGGTCCGGGCTCTGCCTGCTGCTCGGGCCCACGCTCCATCACGGCATCGCGGCTCTGCCGTGAGGCTCAGGGCAGCCGCGGTGTCCCACATGCGGTCCTGCACCCCTGCCACCGTGCGGTTGGCGTGGCGGAGCGAGTAGGTGGCCCAATGGAGGCCATCGCTGGTCTCCCCGTCGCCACAGAAACCCTCGGCGATGCCGGCGCTGCACACCAGCGTGGCGATGACCACACACCAGGCGGTGCAGCAGCAGTCGGTGTCCAGGTGCTCCTCGTTCCCACGCCGCCGGCAGCGCAGCCAGGAGTAGAGGAGCAGGAAGAGGAGGTTCAGGGCGAGGCAGGCCAGCGCAGCGGCCCCGAGCAGCAGCAGCGCCCTCTGGCAGTCGGGGTCCTTGGGCCGGAACTGGTCACTGGTGGGCTCCCAGCGCAGGCTGAAGTGCGGCAGCCGGTGCAGGAGGTTCACCCACCAGGGCGCCGTGTAGCTGACCCCGGCCATGGCGGGCCCGGCCCCTTGGACACGCAGCCACCGCGCAGCTCCCCGCCAGCCCGGGGCGTCGGGTTCAGGGGCCCGCCGACCCCAGCCTGGTCACCCCCATCACCTGCACGCTCCTGGGCCCGGCCCTGCACGGCCTGGCTCGGCGGTGCTCGTCGGCGCTCTGCTCCGCTCGGCCGCCTGCGTCCACCGCCTCTTTGTTCGTCCTGCTTGGTGCGCGTGCATGCGCACTCGCCCCTTCAGAGGCCCGTGGCCCACACCTGCCGCTGGGCTCTAGGGCGGGGGGCCGCTCAGGAGCCGGCCGCACCCGGTGCCTCGCTGGTGCCGCCGCCACCACGTGGGCTCCTTCAGTCCCAGCCCCAGCGGACGAGGCCGAGCACGGAGCACCTGCTCCCGAGAGGGGCAGGCTCAGGGCCCCCCCGCACGTGGCTGCCACCGCCTCGGAGCTTGGGGCTGGCCTCGGGGCGCTGCGGCACCAGCGGAGGGCACGCAGGGCAGGTCTCCACAGGTGGGACTCGCGTCCCCAAGGCTCAGGCGCCCCAGGCTGGGTGCGGGCCTGCAGCCGGACACGCCAAAGGCCCGCGGCAGGTGCACCCGCACGCACCCACCAGCCGAGCCCAGCACCCCACTCTACCGCCAGGCGCGGTCCTCCAGCCGCCGGAACCTTGCAGACTGCGGGGCGGAGCCAGCCGGATGCAAGCAGGGGCGGGGCTGGAGCGCAGGGCCTGCGCCTGCGCAGTGCGCCCTTTCAGTAACAATTAATTCAGGTAAAAACTATAACTTTCATACTGGTCTTAGAAGGCACATTTTTCCTTTACCTGGGAAGGACAGCACAGCTATCCCAAGGTCAGAGGGCTCCAGTTAGCATGTCAACTTAGTGTTCTGGAGACCCAAAACTGTAAATTTAGATAACATGCCTAAGTTTAACCTAGGTTACCCAAGGACTCTAGATAATATGTTTACCCAAAACTGTAATTTGGATAGCATGCTGTCTCTGCTTCTGTAAATTGCTTTTTTTTTTTTTGCTAACTAGGTTCCTCATTCCAAACTTTGAGACAGCCAGTTTAAAATTAAGTTGTCATGACCTAGAGCAAAGAATATTCTTACATGGTATTATTCTACAAGTTTTATTCATAATTTTTGATGCTTTACAACAGTATATTGTGCATTTATCCCAAACAAACTTACAAATTAATTCTTTGAATGTTTTAAGGACATTGAAGGGATTTATTCCCTCCTGGGAAGGCACTTAAGCATTCTATATTGACCTCTCTTGACCTTTTTTTGCCAAGAGGATTCCAATTGTCTACAGCTGTTATCTGACCTTCTGTTCAAGCTGGGATCATGAAAAGCTGGTACCATGGATCTGTCTCTTGCCCAGTGGCGTAAGCTGGGCCCTCTCTGGAGAAGAAACCTGCGTTCCCCATGATCAATGCTGGTGCCCCGCCAGCAGGCGAGGGCATCCAAAGGCAGTTGCTGGGCATAGAGGCCAGAGGGACATAGGCTACCAAGGAGACAGAACTGAATCTCACATCACCCTACTTGGCCCAGAGATGGCTGGTAGTCAACAACGGGTAAGACCCCATAGGGTGGGGCAACCTAAGACAGGCACAGCCGGGGGCCAGTAGGAGAGAACTTGGGGTTCAACAGAGGTGGGGCACAGATCCTCACCCCCCCAATTGTGCAGGGTCTGGAACACTCGCCCCTTCTGAGGAAGGTCTCCTGTCCCCATGGCTGCTTCTTGCTTCCCATGCCCAGCCCAGATCAGGAACCAAATAACAGAAGAGACTTGGTCCAGCTGAAAATGGTACCCAGAAAAACGAAGGCTTAGTTAACAGACCCTGTATTTAAATCTAGCCTAACAAACAGGAATGCTTAAGCCTCCTCAAGGATGTAAAGTAATCCTTTCCATTAATATTTACAATGTAAACTAAGATTGTTGTTAGAGTACTAAATTTGACAGTAAAATAGCAGTCAAGTTTTCAGATTAATTAAAATTGGCTCAAGAAGTATTAACCAAAAATTTTCATTTCATGGAAAAATTGCTTAACATGCAATGAAACTAAAACAGTCATATTTTTGTGCAAAAACATTAAAATTTAAAGATATCTAGATTAAATCAAAAAAAGGGGGAATAGTGGAAAAATACCATGTAAGGAAAAATATCCTGTAACTAAATTACATCTAGAAAAAATTTTCATTTGTAATGCTAACAGCAAGACACCCAGGAAAACACACACAGTGTCAAAATAAGCCAAAGGAAAATCATTTGGGCAAATATAAAAGGACCCCAAGTAAAATTCCCTTTATTAACCTTCGGTCGAGAATATGTTTGTATATTTTCAGAAAACAACTTCAAGACCATGTGGATTCCTGCAACAGAGAGGAATTATCAGGAATGCTCCAGCGATGAAGACAAGAGGAAAAACAATCCAGAGATGGAGGACGCTGACGACACTTTGCCATACTAGCAGTCAGCAGCTGTGCGTCGCTGCAGGTTGCCCAGGATCAAACCAGAGAGGGTCGGACCTGCATTGCCACCATTTGTCCACCATCCAGAACTGAAATATCATTGCTGACATGTATACATAAGGAACTGTGGGACATTGAAACTTGGACTCAGAACTGTTGGACGTTGAAATTGGGACTTAAAACATTTTTTGTTCTTGAAATGTTATGTTCAAGTTTTAAAATGTTTTGGGTTTTACATTGGCATTGTTTTGTTATTGTTTTAATAGCCAGAGTTTTGTTCTTGATGCTTAAGTTTTACTGTCATTATGGTAGCTTAAAAACTCTCATTATAGTAGCTTAAAAAATAAAAGAAGGGTGAGATGTGGGGAGCTGATACAGGGTTAAGCCTCGGACTGACCTGTTGGTGAAGTCACAAACAATTCCCAGCTTAGAGGGCACAGTCCTCTTAGCATAATTAGGCTTGACCTTATGAGGCTCTCTAGATCTTATCTGGGAAGCTAATGGGCTGAGGGAAGTGCAGGAAGTGTAACTACGGTCAAAACAAGTGAAACTCACAAGAACTGTGTAACTCTAGAAACCACTACCTTGTTTACCTCTCACTATAAAATAAAGGCTCAGCTTGCCTTGGGATCTCTCTCTGTGGCCTCAGCCAGGCACAGGTAGATCCACGGAGACTAAGGAAAGCTAGAGAGTTCTGAACGCTGTCTCTGTGTAAAACATTCTTGGCCGACTCCGTCCACACCTTTGGGAACCCCTGGACCCGCTGGGGCTGGACCCCAGCACTCCATGTCTGCTTGAAATGTCCTGCGGAGAGCTTTATTACAGAACTTAGGGTTTGGATAGATGTAACATATGTGAGATGTATTCCTGAGAGGGATAATATTTTAAACTTTATGATTCACTTATAACTTACTGAAAAAACTAAAATTTGCTACTTACCATCCACAAGTACGTCTAAAAGAACTTTAAGTTCTGTACCTGGCTTTGTGTAAGTTGGATTTGAGAACATATGTGACCCTCAGTGTAAATGTCTGGGCACAAGCAAAATTTCCAGGGAGTATTTCAGACTTGCAAGGTAGTGGACCTGGTGAGACCAAAGTCAAGCTTTCCAAACATTAACGGGGGACCCAGCTAATATCTGGGTTACAGATGAAACAAGCAAAGCATTAATTAAGGTAAATATATGATATGTTAAAAGGCAAATTGAAAAACAGGCTAGGAGAGGAGGGCAGAAGGACCTAGAGGCCCAGAAGAGATGGAGGGAATCTGCTGGGCTGGCTGGGGGGCGGGGCTGTGGACAAACCCTCTTGAAGGTGGACCCACCCCCACTCTCAGAAACCCTCTGTGACTCCACAGTGCTCTGTGATGCAGGCCTGGCTATAAAGCCAAGAGTCGGAGCTCTCAGAGCTCAGTTGCTTCAAGCAGCGTTGTTGTTCGGGAAATGGAACTCAGTCTATTTCTGAATAGCCTTCTAGAATTTTATCTGAGCTTCGGCTCAGAATTTTTATATAATAACCTCAACCCAATTTCCATCTTGGTGTTGTGGTTTTTCCTCCTCTTCATTTTCTTCGTGGGAATTCCATACTTCCGGGAAAATGAACAGACACATAAGGTAAGGAACCCTGAGTGAGAGTTCAGTGGAACCCCAACAGAGTTCTTCATTGTTGTTGCCGTTTTGATTCCCACATTTCTAAATGAGTGTGGATGAGTCAGAGAGACACTGAAGATGGGGCATCTGAGGAGAGAACAGAACAGCGCTCTTCTAGGGGAAGAGACCAGGCAGGGCTAGGGGTTCAGGGAGGACTCAGGCTTCCATCTGAATCTCACAGACCATCGGGGTGTGGTGACAGGTTTCTGGCTCCAAACACAGGGATTCCCTAGTCCTGGATCCAGTTCTTTAGAGACATGGGCGTCTCTGTAGGACATCAGAGTTAACCAGCACTTCATCCTGAGTCATGCTGCCCTGGCAGGCATCACTTAACTAGCCTTTGTGTTGGGCTGCTAAGCAGGGAGTGCTGAGCCTCTGAGAGCCTCTGAGTGAGCAGAGGCTGCAGCCTGAGCACCATCAGGTTACTGGGTCCTATCTGAGGGGACAGAGATGGACTGTAGGCCTCAGATTATATGCCGACCTTGAGCAGAGGACATCTGAGTATACCAAGTGTGGACCCCAGAAACAAAGTCCTTCTTTGAGTTTTTCAACAAGGAAAAATAAAATAAAAAACATTTTAAAGCTTTAAAAAATGGTTAAAGGAACACAAAGTTCTATTAGTTAAAATCTATTTGGCTGGCTCAGAGGGACATTATTCTTAGATACTAAATGTCTGAGTTTCCAAGGGGGAGGAGGAGAGAAATGAGGCCTAATCACCCCTTCATTCCTTTTTGTTCTCAGCATCGGGTCAGAGCCAAGAGGAGAAGGAAAGGTGGGACACGGAGAGGTAAGGTTCTGCCTATTCCACCTGAGCTCCCCAAGGGTGACCCTTCTCTCTCCTTCCCATGAGGTACCAGGTCCACGGTCTCTGTCAGTTGGTAGATACAGCCCCTCTCATGAAACAGAGCCCTCAAAGGAGAGGCTCATGGAAAGACTGAACCTGAGATACTGCTCAGATTCCCTGCTCTGCTGTCCATGGGTAAGAAGCAGTGAGGGACCTGGGCCATGGGTGTTGCCCAGTAGATGTCGAGAGTCAGAAGTTATGTCTCCTGACTTTGAGAAAGTACTTTGGCTTCAGGATGATCAGATTCCTCTTTGCTGTAACCATGGACACCTCTGCTTCACAGCATGCTTTTGAGCATCAAATGCGATTATTTTATAAAGGAAGCAACATACATATGGGGACCTTATTCTTATTATCATTGACCATTTGACTCATCTACTAATTCTTGGGTCTTTCAGAGTCTAATATCCCAATGGTCTCCCAGAAAGGGCCTCATGTGTATTGCCTATGTGTCTACCTTCATTACATGTAATTCACTCTTCTGGCTCCCAGGTTCAAGATATCATCAAAGCAAGGACGACGACAGGGAGCAGATTTCTTTCCTGAAAAGGTGACTAGTCTTTCCCCATTTTTCCTGATCTCCCTTTAGCATGTTCTCTGCATTTCCAGGGATTCAGTGGAGCCTTCCCTGGTCATGGGAGGGGTTGCCATAGGAATGGGAATGTGAGTGAATGCCTTGAGATGAGTGCATTGTGAAGTCATGGGTGTGGAGCAATGTGAAAGGGCAGCAGGCTTCAGGTGCCCCACCCTCACCAGGCCAGTAGGTCCTCTTTTCCTTGTTCTGGTCCTAGCAGCATCTTCTTACTTCCTATCACCTGCAGCACCCTGGGACAGAATTATGACATCACCCGCTGTCGTCGACTTTTATGTCCAGACCCCTCCTGTGAGGTGTGTAATAATGCAGCTGCTGAAATTAATCAGATGCTGTTCTCAGAGGCATTGGAAAAGCCTACTTCCTCTTTGTCTTCTGTGGCTTCCTCAGCTTCTGAGACAGCTCCGGTGACTGAGCCATCATTTAATCAGTCCTCTGTCTTCTCAGCAATCCCTCTCGGAGAACTCTTACCAACTCCTCTGCCTGAGCCTTCCCCACAACCTCCCTCTGTTCTCTCCTCTAACCCAATGACAACCTTGGGTAATTTTCTGTCACCTTTACCACTGGGTCAAACTCCAGAGCCAATGCACCATTCCTCACCTCAACCCAAAGACTTATTCTCTTCGACCTTGACACACTATGATTTGCATCAAGGGTTTCTTGCCCTCCATTCTACAAAAACCTCTTTTTGGGCAGACCCGGAAGCCAAACTTATCGATCCTAGACATCTTTTATTTCTCAGCCCTGATGAGCATGACTCAACACAGGAGGACATACATCCTAAGACCTGGAAAGGCAACTTAAAGGAAAAACTTACTCAGCTATTCTGGGGCCTTCCATCTCTGCATAGTGAGTCCTTGTCCTCTGCCGTCAATGCCTCAGGCAACTATTCAATCTTTTTCAACAGCATCTCAAATTCCTTCACAGACCAAGAATCCCCAGGACTTTCTTATTTCCAACCTCCATTCTTGGCAGAGGTCCAACCTCAACCCTTGTCTCAAACCTTGCCTTGTCTCAAACCTGAGTACTTCCATCTCACTCAGATCCAAACCCAGGCCCACCTTCAATCCCCACTCCCAATCCTACCATCCAGTCCCATTACCCAGAAGAAGGCCTGTGAAATGAGTGTCCACATACCCAATTATGCATCAGAATGTCACACCTCGTCTGAAACGGAACACCTGGAATGCAATGTGTTGCTGAAAGAACAGGAAAGTTGGTGGGGTTTAACCTCTGTGGTTCAAAGTTCTAAGGCCCATGTTACCAATTCCATCGATCCTGTAGAGTTTCCTCTCAGCAGTGAATTTCGAGATCAATTTGAGCATCACCTTAGAAAGAGGCTCATCCAACACCACCAGGGCCAGCCCTGCATGCTCCATGGGCCTCTGTCACTAATGAGGCCTCTGAGCAATTGCTCAGGCATACTTGAGTCAAAGAGCAGTTCTGGCCTCTCATGGATCTCTGTGGATAAGGACCAGAGCAGTGAAAATCCAAATGTTGGATTGAGCCAAACAGGAAGCTTCTATGAGAGGAGCTTAGAAATGTTTCAGCTAGAGGAGAATAAAGGGAAGGATGAGGGACCTGGCCAAGAGAATGATCCAAAAGCTCATCTGCTGAGTGATTCAAAGACCTCTTCACATAAGGATGTGGGAAGTGGCTCTGAGGTGATGAGTCTGTCAAGAGAAAACTCAATGTTTTCTGAGCATAGTGTAAGTCAGAGACAACTGGAAAATGTCCAGAAAGTACATTTTTTGAGAAAAAAGTTTGAGAAAATCGGTGAGGGTCAGCTTCCTGGGACTGTGCACAGTTCACAACACTCTATCAAGCAGAATCCTATAAAATCCCACACCAAATTAGAGAAAAGTTTGCCATCATCAGTGGGTGGGGACTACTGCCTGAGCACATCCCAGGAGCTTCCCTCGCTTGAGTGTGGTACACAGCAGATGCGGAAACCCCACATTACCAAGTGTCAGATGGGGATGTTGTCAGCCCTTCCCACCAAAGTCCTTCAATCCAAAGAGCACTTCAAACCCAAAGATACTGCATCTCATTCTTCTATCAATCCCAACTCTTCCTCCTCAACCAAACTGATTTCTGAGGCAAACACCAAATCTGGGGCCTTCATGCCCCTGAGAGGAAGTTCTGAATCCCTTCACCTGGACAAAGTGGAAACAGGAAATTCAGCTGACGACCTGAATTTTCCTCTCCCTGCCATCTCACTCATGGACAAGAAAGGACATTCGCCTGCTGAGATCCAACACACACTCTCAGAGGAAATTCAGAAATTTTTGAAAATCAAACTGCCTGTCACAAATACCATTAATGAGGGGAAAAGTCAGATAAATTCTCTGATAGCCAACATTCAACCCCCAAAGCTGCCTGCCAGGCAAGAAGGGACCCCACAGGAGACAAAGAATAACAGTGTGAATTCTGACAGAGTAGAAATACAACAGGGCGCAAATAGGGAGAAATCAGAACCTGCTTCCAGGCCCAGCATGTGTAGGGAGATAGTCAGGGCTGAGGGGCTCAAAGCTCTTCAACCCCAAACTAGTGGCGTCTTGACAACCAGAAAGCCAGGAATCTCCCAAAGGATCGACAAAGAAACTATTGTGACCACTGAAAACCCATCAGTTCAAGATCCTAACTTATCAGAACTTAAAACGCAAATAATGACTGCGTTAAAGTTGAAGTTAGAGACAAAGCATAGTGAGTCCGAAAGCCAGCCCACGGACGTGTCCTATGACTCAGACAGCTTGACTTGCAGAGGCTCCCTGACTCCTGATCAGGGTGTCTCCAGTGGGGATGAGGAGGTTCCCCAGTTGCTGCATGTCCAATCGGAGGACAGCGGAGTCAGTATGGAGAAGCAGCAGGAACCTTGGCTTCCAAGGCAGGCATTAAGGTCCTGCCAGGATCAGAATTCCCCACCAGCTGTAAACAATGATATCGTGTCCCCTCCCCCAGAGCCTACAGGCCCCAAATCAGTAGAGCTTGGTGCAGGAGATGCACAACTGACAATTTCCCAACCTGAAGAGAAGATATTTCCTTCTCAGGAAGCAATTTTAGAGGACATACTTAGGAACAGATCTTCCCAGGCGCTATCACAGAAGGGACAGGCCACCTCACTTGTGGGCAAGGAAGATACCCATTTCCTAGGTAAAATTAAGAACTTTTTTTTACAGTATCAGCCTGGAATAAAACAGAAAATGCAAGAAGCCCTCCAGGAAAAGGGCATCATCCCCCTATCATCTACACAAAGCAGAGGCCCAGTTAAAAGCAGAGCTGCTTTTACTGGGCCAGCACATGACATGTCTGACATGGGGAAGTCCCCAGAAGAGAAACTGGGGCGCCGGCCTGCAGTCCTTACCACCTGCCCCCAAGAGCCCCTTCCCTCCGCAGCGCAGTCGGGGAAACCTGTGCAGAAGGGAGCAGTGCAGGCCCAGGCAGAGCCAGTGCAGAGGCGTCCTTTCCTCCGCAGGGCTCCCCCCTATGATGTGACAAATGCCGTGTCCGGCTGCCACACAGCTATCTTGGCTGGCCAGGGCTCTAGCAATACTAGACATACCACAAACGAACACAGACCCCCCCAGAACGTTGTGTTATCAAAGGGCCAGCAAATATGTCAGAAGCACCCTCAATCTGTGCCCCTCAGGGGGACTCTGCCCCATCCAAGCCCCAACTGCAGGCCTCAAATTGCCAAGGGGCCTCCTGCTGTTCTTACCACTGCTGGAGGCACTGCGTTCAGAGAGCAGCCTCCACGATTTAGACACACAATGCTTCTCCAGAATTTCCAGGGGGAAACATTTCCCACCCCCAAGTAATTCCCTCCTTGTGGGGAATACTGATTTGCCTAATAAATGTTTCTGTAATAATAGTGATGTCTTCTCTGTGTCCTGAGTTGGGGGCAAGGGTTTAGGGTTTCTCGGGGCTTGTGCTTAAGGGAAGAAAGGAATAAGTTCAACTCCTACTGATTGCTTCCTTGGCTTCCAAACGTGACCATTTCCAGCTAGGTTTGGCTCAGCGGATAGAGCATCAGCTTGTGGACTGAAGGGTCCCAGGTTTGATTCCAGTCAAGGTCACATGCCCAGGTTGCAGGCTTGATCCCCAGTGGGAGGGCATGCAGGAGGCAGCCAATCAATGAGTCTCTCTCATCACAGATGTTTCTATCTTTCTCCCTCTCCTTTCCTCTCTGGAATATATATATATATATATATATATATATATATATATATATTTTTTTTTTTTTTTAAAGTGACCATTCTCTGGAGCTCTTGTGAGAAATACATATCATGTGCCCTCCCCCAAAGTCCACTTCCTCCCTGATGAGGTTTGAGGAAATGGGCTCTGTCTCCTACCTCATAGCTTAGCCTTAAGGAACATGGATAGCAGCCCACACCTTCCCCTTCAGGGAATGCTGTATGACCTTGAAGGCAGCAGGGAAGACAGTGGCTTAATCATTATTTAGAATCAGTAATCAGAGGAACCCACAGGTGGGTGAACCCTGAATAGGAGTGTGTGGAGGGATATTGCTGCCGTGAATGTTGGGCTGGTTGAGGTAGGAGCTAGGAACAGCACAGACACTGCTCAAAAATCAATCTTGTGGGTCAAGTTAACATGTTGTAAAAGCATACTTTAACCCTGACACTGAAGTACGCCTACTGGAAAGTCACCTTAGGGAAGTGGTTCCCATCTCTGGGCATTTCTTCAGGCTGAGGGATTAATGATTTTTATTTTATTTTATTTTTTATTTTTACTTTTTGCTGAGCAAAAGCACCACTCAGCTATCAGTAGTAGCAATGTTAACCAGGCAGCCTCTTACCTCCCAGGTAAAACAAAGCTGAAAGTAAGTACAAGATGCCTTAAAGTGAAAGAGAAAGTAAGAACAAATTAACAGGGGAAAGAATAACCTTGTTGGTGGAACAAAGGTTTATGCCTCGTCAGCCCCACCTTGGATGCTGTCTTGCTTCCAGCTTCCTCTAAGTGACCTACACTCTACCTGCTGGGGCTGGTCAGAGCACTGCACAGCACACTGATGCCTCGCATCAGAAAGGCATAGTGGTAGTGGAGCTATAATAAATCTCCCCAGAACACCTTCAGCTCATGAACCAGAGGTGCGTTCTAGACTATGCACCAGGTTTACAGATATCTGAGGACTCACCATGGACTTCCATGGAATGTATTTTTGGGGGTGAGGTGGGGGGAGGTAAATCTGCACATACACACCCTTATTACAGTGGTCTGGAGGGAAGGCAGATCCACCGGTACAGACTGAAACACAAAAATGGAATGAGCGTCCTCATGAGCACTTCAGGTTGCCTTTCCAGTCAGCCTTGTGAATCCTGAGCGTAAAGAGAAAGAGCAAAAACCAAAACCAAAGAGCCCCCTCTCACTACCACACTAGTATCTTCTTGTCTAGAGTTATGCCATTGGCCTTGCAATGTCTGAAGCTAGAGATCAGAGAAAAAATGCAGAACAAAAAGGAACTAAAGGTGGAATGGGGCCCAAGGCAGGGGACGTGAAGAGGTCAGCAGGCAGCGGAGGGTTGTAACATCCATGTGGACAAGCAGCCGATAACGCAGCCTCCCAGTTCCTACACCATCTCATCTTGGGGTCCTTTACTGCCGCTCCAGTGCAGTCACTGCCACACTCAGACCTTATTACCAGGAACATCTCTGCCTCAGGAATAATATAGTCTGACCGTTTACCCTTTGGCCTCATCCCCTATCCTTCCAGCATAGATGCCCATTGTTAATTTTTCAATTTCAGGTCATATATTTATCCACTCACTCCCTGCCAATCCACAAAGCTCTTGGCTTCCTCCCTTACTAAGGTAGACTTGATGGTCCATCTAGTGACTAACATTTAAAAAGCTCTACGATAATGCGCCTCCCTCCCCCCCCCCCACCACCCCCGCTTCCAGTTCCCTTTAATCCTTCCTGTCTGGCGAAATTTCAACTTTGTGTTTTTTCAGAAATGTCTTCCTATAAGTAACTGACCACTATTGGATTAGATCTCACAATTGATTCTACTGGTTCCAAGGAACTACCTGGAACTCATTCATTCCACAAATAATGCTCCCATGCTTACTGACATGTGAACAAAACAAATGGAGCTCAGTTCCCTGTTTTCTTAGTCCATTCTCTTCCCAAAGCTCCTCAAATCCATGGCAAATCTCACTTTCCTCAAACTGAGGCCATCTCCACTTGCTCGACAGATGTGCTGAACAACTGTTCAGAGAGGAGCAAGAAGCCACGAGATGGGGACTTTTCAACAAAACACTTAAAAAAACAACAACTTTCAGCCCTAACCAGTTTGGCTCAGTGGCTAGAGCATCAGCCTGCGGACTGAAAGGTCCCAGGTTTGATTCCAGTCAAGGGCATGTACCTTGGTTGTGGGGCAATGTTTCTAACTCTCTATCCCTCTCCCTTCCTCTCTCTAAAAAATCAATAAAATCTATTTTTAAAGCCCTTTCACATTCTCCTTTCCTTTTTCCTTCTTATTTTCTATGGAAAGAGGTTTTCTTCCCAACCTCAACGGAATGACACTGCCTTATTAAGAGAGAGCTAAATTCCCATCTGGATGGACTGATGCCCCTTTGCCAGGTATCCTTTGCCCCCTCCCTCTCCTTATGAGGTACCCAACGTCTTTTATTTTTCAAAGCTTGTTAACACAGAAATGCTCACACATGCATAAGAGCAGATAGAACCTTATATCTTTCCATGTACCCTCACCCAACTTTCACAATTATCATTTGGTACATGTAATACATCCCATTTTTACAATAAAGTGGAAAAGCCCATTGAAACATCTTGTTATCTATTTCTCAGACATATGCTATGTGCCCATGTCCAAGTTCCTCTTTTTCTTTGATATTCACGTATGGGACACACTTATGCACCACAGATGTAAACAGCATGCAGCTTTAGAGGCTTTGGCAATCAGTTCTGATCTGCCTTGTAGTCAACCCCGAGGAGTCAGTTGAGCAAATTCTCTCAACTCCATACACAGTAAATCCAGTGCACAGCATTGCTGTTCCTTAATCACACAGTAACTATGGTAACACGCTAAATGTATAGAAGTAGAAAACTACAGAATTGGCATTGCTATATGTGTTTTCAAATATTTAGAACAGCGGTTCTCAACCTGTGGGTCGCGACCCCTTTGGCGGTCAAACGACCCTTTCACAGGGGTCGCCTAAGACCATCCTGCATATCAGATATTTCCATTATGATTCATAACAGTAGCAACATTACAGTTATGAAGTAGCAACGAAAATAATTTTATGGTTGGGTCACAACATGAGGAACTGTATTTAAAGGGCCAGAAGGTTGAGAACCACTGATTTAGAAGAATGTTTCCTGTTATGCATGAAAATGACTTAAACGCAGATCAGCACACTTGTTTTTCTTTCTTTCCAAAAATGCCATTAAAAGTAAAATATGAGATGAAAAGATGCTCAATATCACTAGCCATCAGAAAAAAAAAATGCACATCACAAGCACTATGAGGTAGCAACAGACAAACACACACAAAAGGCTAGAATTGAAAATTCAGGTACGTCTCACTGAGAATGTGGGGAAGGTGGAACCCTCACACATAGCCGGCGGGAATGAAAAATGGTTCAGCCACTTTGACAAATAATCTGGCCTGTCCTCAAAATGTCAAACAGAGAGTTTCCATATGACCCAGCAACTCCACCTCTAAGTACACACTCATGAGAAACGAAAACACATGTCCACACCAAACTTGTAAACAAATGCTCACAGCAGTAGCATCCAGTATTCATAATACTCAAAAGGTGGAAACGACCCACATGTCCATCAGCTGATGAATGGTAAATAAAATGTGGTATATCCATGCAATGTAATATCTTAAGGCAATAAAAACTATTAATACGTGCTATAACATGGATGAACCCTGAAAGCATTATGCTAAGTGAATAAAGCCAGTCACAAAGGATCACATGTGATTCCATTCATATGTAATGTCCCAAACAGAGAGAACTAGAGAAATAGAAAGTACATTAGTGATTGTTTAGGGCTGGGGGTGGGGGAAGAAAGAGGGGGGGAGATGATAATTAGAGATTATAAAGTTTCTTTTTGAAGTCATGAAAATGTTTAAAAATTCACTAGAGATGCACATATCTGTGAATATATTAAAATTATACACTTTAAATGAGTATGGTATGTGAACTATATTTAAAGTTAAACAAGTAAAAAATTTAAAAAGAATAAGTACTTAAGAAGGACAAGAGAATTGTCCACACTGAACCACCAGCAAGTCGTCAATTACAGTTCAGGTTTTCTTTCTGTGGTACTGGTTCCTGCCATGGTTTCTGCTCGTGCATTTCTGCTCAGATGTCATGTTAGCCTTTCACATTGAAATGAAAGGGAAATTATGATATGAGGAACCACAGATTCATCCTTCAGGATTATCTTCGCTGATAATATGGACACAAAACAATTTTTCTACAGGAAGTTACATATTTAAAGAGAGAAGCAAGATGGCGGCGATATAGGCAGACGCGTCCCAGGTCTTGTCCCGGAGCAAACGGAGTAAGCAGCTGAAACTAATAACACCCACCCCGAATTGGCAAATTTACTCAACTGACACAGACCCTGACCGGGGTAAGGAGTTCCGCGGGTTTGCTGGCGCCAGGAGATTTGAGATTTGGATTTTGTGATTGCGGAGAACTGAGACTAAAGGGGGAATCCTGAGGAACTGATCAGACCATGCAGTGCCAATAAGAGAGGAGCGTTTCCCAGATCATGCAGTGCTGGTAAGAGAGGAGCGTTTCCCAGACCGCAGATCCAAGCAACAGCAGCCCCCTGATCACCGCAGCCTCCTGATCACCACAGCCTCCTGATCACCACACCCTCTGTCTGTGGAACAGCAGCTGTACGTGAAGCCTCCCCCCACCAGCCAGAAGAGCCAACACAGCTGTGAACAACACCCACCAGAGGAGCTGCTGCCAACTGGAAAGCAGCTACTACCGCAACCGTCTGAGCAGCAACCACAACCCAAGGAGCCCCTGCCACCCAGGGAGCAGCCACTGAACATCTCAACATCTACATATGTCAGCGAGATCAAACATGGGTAGGCAAAGAAACCCCCAAAGGAAAGAAAAGGAGGACTCGCCAGAAAAGCAGCTAAGTGAGACAGAGATATGCAACATGACGGAAAAAGAATTCAGAATAAGGTTCCTAGAGTACATGCACCAGATGTTCAAGAAGCAAGAAGAAACAGATGAAAAACTCAACTACTTATGCAAGAAGCTAGAAGAAACAGATGAAAAAATCAACAACTTAAGTAAGTCCCAAGAAGAAATGAAAAGCGACATAGCTTCAATAAAAAACTCCATTGAAAGTATCAACAGTAGACTGGGAGAAGCGGAGGACCGAATTAGTGAATTAGAAGACAAGGAAGCAAAACACACTCAAACTGTACGGCAAATGGAGAAAAAAATTAAAAGACAGAAGGAGAGCCTAAGGGAGCTTTGGGACAACATGAAACGAAACAACATACGAATAATAGGGGTGCCAGAACAACAGAAAGATGAACATGGATTAGAAAACCTATTCGAAGAAATAATATCAGAAAACTTCCCTAAGGTGGGGAAGAAAAAAGTCACACAAGCCCAGAGAGTCCCAAACAAGGTGAACCCGAAAAGACCCACACCAAGACACATCATAATTACCATGGCAAATGTTCAGGATAAAGAGAGAATCTTACAGGCTGCAAGAGAGAGACGGAAAGTAACATACAAGGGATCTCCCATTAGATTATCAAATGATTTCTCAACAGAAACACATCAGGCCAGAAAAGAATGGACGGAAATCTACAAAGTGATGCAAAGCAAAGGACTGAATCCAAGAATACTCTATCCAGCAAGGCTATCATTCAAAATTGAAGGGGAAATAAGAAGCTTCACAGACAAAAAAGGGCTAAGGGAGTTTATCACCACCAAGCCAGCCATGCAAGAAATGCTAAAGGGACTGGTGTAAAAAGAAGAAATATCAAGCTCAGAAAGAAAACAGCCACACACACACAAAAAAAGAAATGGCTACAAACAAGTACCTTTCAATAATAACTTTAAATGTAAATGGACTAAATGCTCCAACCAAAAGACATCGAGTGGCTGAATGGATAAAAAAAATGACCCATACATCTGCTGTCTACAAGAGACCCACCTCATTAGAAGGGACTCACACAGACTGAAAGTGAAGGGATGGAAGAATATCTTTCAGGCAAATGGAAAGGAAAAGAAAGCTGGGGTAGCAATACTTATATCTGACAAAATACATCTCAAAGTGAAGGCCATAACCAGAGATAAGGAAGGCCACTTCATAATACTAAAGGGATCAATACAACAAGAAGATATAACCCTGGTAAACATATATGCACCCAATGCAGGAGCACCCACATACATAAGAAAACTTCTGGAAGATATCAGGGGAGAGATCGACAACAATACAATCATAGTAGGGGACTTTCATACACCACTGACATCACTGGATAAATCCGCTAGACAAAAACTCAGCAAAGAAACAGCATTCCTAAATGACTCACTAGATCAGATGGACTTAATTGACATCTTCAGAACACTTCACCCCACAGCTGCGGAATATACATTCCTCTCAGGTGCTCATGGGACATATTCAAAAATAGACCACATATTGGGTCACAAGCAAAGTCTCCACAAATTCAAGAAGATTGAAATCATAAAAAGCTTCTTCGCAGACCACGATGGCATAATGTTAGAAATAAACTACAATAAAAACAACCCAAAATACTCAAACACTTGGAAGCTGAATAGCATGTTATTAAATATTGATTGGGTTACCGATGACATCAAAGAAGAAATTAAAAACATCCTGGACACTAATGACAATGAAAACACAACAATCCAAAACCTCTGGGACACAATGAAAGCAGTCCTGAGAGGGAAGTTTATAGCTCTACAGGCCTATCTCAAAAAACAAGAAAAAATGGTAGTTAGCCATCTAACTCTACAACTCAAAGAATTAGAAAGAGAGCAACAAGAAAACCCCAGAGTGAGCAGAAGGAAGGAGATAATAAAGATTAGAGCAGAAATCAATGACATAGAGACCAAAAAAACAATACAGAAAATCAATGAAACCAAGAGCTGGTTCTTTGAAAGGATAAACAAGATTGACAAACCCCTAGCCAGGCTCACCAAGAAGCAAAGAGAGAGGTCCCAAATAAACCAAATCAGAAACGATAGAGGCGAAATAACAACAGACCCCACAGAAATACAAATGATTGTTAAACAATACTACGGGCAACTCTACTCCAACAAACTAGACAACCTGGAGGAAATGGACAAATTCCTAGAAAAATACAACATTCCAATACTCAATCAGGAAGAATCTAAAAACCTCAATAGGCCAATAACTATGGAAGAAATTGAAGCAGTCATCAGAAAGCTTCCAGCAAACAAAAGCCCAGGGCCAGACGGCTTCACAGGGGAGTTCTACCAAACATTCAAGGAAGAACTAAAACCTACCCTCCTCAGACTACTGCAAAAAATTCAAGAGGAAGGAACGCTTCCAAGCTCATTCTATGAAGCCAGCATCACCCTAATACCAAAACCAGGTAAAGACATCACAATGAAAGAGAATTACAGGCCAATATCCCTCATGAACATAGATGCCAAAATCCTCAACAAAATCTTAGCAAATCGGATCCAGCAGTACATCAGAAGGATCATACACCATGACCAAGTAGGATTTATCCCAGAGATGCAAGGATGGTACAACATCCGTAAATCAATAAATGTGATACATCACATAAACAAATTGAAATAAAAAAACCACATGGTCATATCAATTGATGCAGAAAAAGCATTCGACACAATCCAACACCCATTTTTGATAAAAACTCTCAGAAAGGTGGGAATAGAAGGATCATACCTCAACATAATAAAAGCCATATATGACAGGCCCACAGCCAACATCATACTCAATGGACAAAAACTAACACCATTTCCCCTAAGAACAGGAACAAGACAGGGATGCCCACTCTCACCACTCCTGTTCAAAATAGTACTGGAAGTATTAGCCATTGCAATTAGGCAAGAAGAAGAAATAAAAGGCATCCAAATTGGAAAAGAGGAAGTAAAACTGTCCTTATTTGCAGATGACATGATATTATACATACAAAACCCTAGAGACTCCACCAAAAAGCTACTAGACTTAATACATGAATTTGGCAATGTAGCAGGATACAAAATTAACCCCAAGAAATCTGAGGCATTTCTATACACCAATAGTGAACTTTCAGAAAGGGAGATCAGAAAAACAATCCCATTTACCATCGCACCAAAAAAATTAAGATACCTAGGAATAAACTTAACTAAAGAGGTTAAAGACCTCTACTCACAAAACTACAGGACGTTGAAAAAAGAGATAGAGGAAGACATAAACAGATGGAAGAACATACCATGTTCTTGGATTGGTAGAATCAACATCATTAAAATGTCCATACTACCCAAAGCAATCTATACATTCAACGCACTTCCCATTAAAATACCAATGGCCTTCTTCAAAGATCTAGAACGAACTCTCCAAAAATTCATCTGGAATAAAAAAAGACCCCGAATAGCTGCAATGATCCTGAGAAAGAACAAAGTAGGTGGGATCTCAATGCCAGATATCAAGCTGTATTACAAAGCCACTGTTCTCAAAACTGCCTGGTACTGGCACAAGAACAGACATATAGATCAGTGGAATAGAATAGAGAGTCCAGAAATTAGCCCGAACCAATATGCTCAATTAATTTTTGACAAAGGAGGCATGAACATACAATGGAGCCAAGATAGTCTCTTCAATAAATGGTGTTGGGAAAATTGGACAGACATATGCAAGAAAAGGAAACTAGACCACCAACTTACACCATACACAAGAATAAACTCAAAATGGATAAAGGACTTAAATGTACGACAGGAAACCATAAAAATTCTAGAAGAATACAAAGGCAACAAAATCTCAGACATATGCCAAAACAATTTCTTCACTGATACAGCTCCTAGGGCAGTTGAAACTAAAGAGAAAATGAACAAATGGGACTACATCAAAATAAAAAGCTTCTGCACAGCAAAAGAAACCATCAACAAAACAACAAGAAAACCCACCTCGTGGGAAAACATATTTGCCAACGTCATATCTGATAAGGGCTTAATCTCCAAAATTTATAGGGAACTCATACAACTTAACAAAAAGAAGATAAACAATCCAATCAAAAAATGGGCAAAGGATCTAAATAGACACCTTTCAAAAGAGGACATTCAGAAAGCCAAGAGACATATGAAAACATGCTCAAAGTCACTAATCATCCGAGAGATGCAAATCAAAACAACAATGAGGTACCATCTCACACCTGTCAGAATGGCCATCATCAACAAATCAACAAATGACAAGTGCTGGAGAGGATGTGGAGAAAAAGGAACACTTGTGCACTGCTGGTGGGAATGCAGACTGGTGCAGCCACTATGGAAGGCAGTATGGAGGTTCCTCAAAAAATTGGAAATGGAACTCCCATTTGACCCTGTGATCCCACTTCTAGGAATATATCCCAAGAAACCAGAAACACCAATCAGAAAGGATATATGCACCCAGATGTTCATAGCAGCACAATTAACCATAGCTAAGATCTGGAAACAGCCTAAGTGCCCATCAGTAGATGAATGGATTAGAAAACTGTGGTACATCTACACTATGGAATACTATGCTGCTGTTAAAAAGAAGGAACTCTTACCATTTGCAACAGCATGGATGGAACTGGAGAGCATTATGCTAAGTGAAACAAGCCAGTCAATGAAGGAAAAATACCACATGATCTCATTCTTTCATGGATAATTAAGACCATTACAAACTTTTGAACAATAATAAATACAGTGGCAGAGCTGCCTCAAACCGATTGTCGGACTTCAGTTGTAAGGCCAGGGAGGGTTGGGGGACAGGAGGGAGGGGAGTAAGAGATCAACCGAAGGACTTGTATGCATCCATATAACCATAACTAATGGACATAAGACACTGGGGGGTAAGGGAGGGCAGGGGCTTGTCAAGGGTGGGGGGGAAAAAAGGACACATATGTAATACCCTTTGTAATGCTTTAAGCAATAAAAAAAAAAAAAAAAAAGAAGGACAAATAGGGGAAAGGATAAGACAAAAGATGTCAACACATTTCCTGGAGATGAGAATCCAGGTGAGGAGAGGTAAGTGACAGCAGAACAGGGGAAGTGCCAGCAAACCCATCACAGCACAAAACCCCAGAAGACGAACAACCTGGTGGCACCAGACAAGAAATGAGGGGTTCCATGTGGTAAATATCTTGATTTTTTGTTCTTTTATTGTTTTTTATATTATGTATAATTTTAAAAAATCTTTTATTCATTGGTGGGGGGAATTTCACTAAGTGAAAATATATGGTATGATGAATGGGTGAAGTTGGAAGTTACGTTAGAGAAATCTAAAGGGCCCTGTAGGGGTGGACAGATCTGCTGGGCTGGATCATGGGGAGATGAGTTGAAGGTTCTCCAGTAATTTGTAAAATCCTTTTGAAAAGTTAGCATGCTTTAAATGTGTAGTGGGTGCCAGGTTTCTGCCTGGGACAAAATCAGATCATTGTTTTAAAGTTGGCATTGCACACTTCTGGGGTCTGGGTATGGTGGTGGTGGTGGTAGCTACAGAAATCAAAGTTAGAAATCTCAAACGTCAGGTAAAATTCAGGAAAACAATCAACGGTCCATTTAAAAAATATATTTATTTGAAAATTAAAAGTTTTGAAAAGTTGCATGCATAGTAAAACCATAAACCCTTTCTCCTCTCTGATCCATCACTGTTTCTGTCTCCTTCTTTCCCTCCCCTTTCTCCCTATATATGAACACACACACATATATGAAAAATATCCATGCATACTTGAGTTTATGCATCCTGTATGTTCTCCAATATTTTATTGCATATTTCTTTAAAAGATTCTCTTACATACAATACAGTTATTCCCACCAATAATTTAACATTTGGCATAAAACTTTTAATTAATGTCCCATTCATAGTCTATTTTTGTCAGTTTATTGAGTAGTCCTTTGTGGCTTTCTTAAAACCCTCCATTACAGGATTCCGTCACAGCCGTGGGCAAACTACGGCCCTCGGGCCGGATTCGGCCCGTTTGAAATGAATAAAACTTTAAAAAAAAAGACCGTACCCTTTTATGTAATGATGTTTACTTTGAATTTATATTAGTTCACACAAACACTCCATCCATGCTTTTGTCCCGGCCCTCCGGTCCAGTTTAAGAACCCACTGTGGCCCTCGAGTCAAAAAGTTTGCCCACCCCTGGTAGAAGCACATACTGCATTGAGTTGTCATGTGTCTTTATTCTCCTTGAGTCTGTCTCAGGTTCTCAGCCTTTCCTTTTGATGGCAAGGCCATTTTTTTTAAAAGCGTATTCAATGTGCTATTTTCATAATGTCTTCTCACCTAGAAAAAAAAATTTGTACAGTTTATCTTGCTCAGATCTTAAAGGATGTTTTTACGGCTCTGAGTCCTATGGACCTTAAGGACAGTCAGGGCCAGTCTTGCTATAAGAAAGTGATACCAGAAGTACAAGGAGAGTGGAGGGATTTTTCTGAAGAGACACCTCCAGCAGTCAAGGGAGGATAAGGGGTGGCGGTGGGGCTGAAAGTGCACCTTGCTTTTGGATGGAGACAATGGTGAAGCTGTGGATGCAGGAGAAGACACACAAAGAATGGAGCCGTCATTGCTGGTGAACATCCTCAGTGGGAGGGAGAGGATAGAGGACTGAGGCCAAGCCTGATTCCTCGGACTCAGAGGGAACACAGGCAAGAAATGCAAGGGAATGACAAGGCTTCATTTCAGCAGTTTATAAGCTAAAAAAAGGGAAGCTGTAGTGGTTGTAACTATTCAAGGATTAGCTGGTATGGGAGAGGAAATGAATACATACACAACATTATCAAAAGATAATTATTCCAAAAGATACCAATAGGAATGTTGGTGAAAAATTAAAAAGTAAAACCATTAACTTTTCATAGAAGAAGTAACCATCAGTGTGATTTAAAAACACACACACAGAAAACCAAAAAAAAAAAATGTATTGCTAAACATAATCACAGTCGTGCACATTAGAAGTTATGCTAATGAGAAGCCCACTTCCTAATCAAGATGTTTGTCTTGTGTTAGTTGGGCTAACACAACTGCTGTGTAAAATAAAGAATTAAAAAATGTTGTGAGGCCGAAACCGGTTTGGCTCAGTGGATAGAGCGTCAGCCTGCGGACTGAAAGGTCCCAGGTTCGATTCCGGTCAAGGGCATGTACCTGGGTTGCGGGCACATCCCCAGTGTGAGATGTGCAGGAGGCAGCTGGTCGATGTTTCTCTCTCATCGATGTTTCTAACTCTCTATCTCTCTCTCCCTTCCTCTCTGTAAAAAATCAATAAAATATATTTAAAAAAAATAAAAAATGTTGTGAGGAGAGAAGGAATTTGGCAGAGAAGAAAAGGAACAGCAGAGGTAGACACTGTGTGAAGAGGACTAGGTTTGAGAATCTAGGAGCTACATAGGCTAATAGGGGCTGAATAGCCTAAATGGGATCTGGCAGAAAAAGGATTACTGCAGAATTTAGACATGTTTGCCATGGGTGCATGAGTGTGCCATGCCCTCGTCTCTCTCTTAGTCATGCTTTCTGTGCATTGATACAGGCTGCTCTGCTCTCTCACACTTTTTGGTAAATGTGGATTCTTTGGGGGAGATATAGAGGTGGGGCTGCTGCTGAGTATATTTCTGGTTTCATACAAGTAAGTATCTCTGGTTTCATGTAAGAACACATTATGTTCCAGGGAAAGCTGCACTTGAGGACAGAGTAGATCTTGGGGATGTAAATCCTTGGGCACAGCAGGCTTCCAAAGGGTAATTGAGGTCCACGAGGAGATCACCAAGCAGTCAAGGGGCTTCAGGTACTATCTGGGTAAGAGGTGGAATAAATAGAAAATTTCACCAAGTTAAAATATGTGGTATGTTGACTGGGTGAAGTTGGAAGTTATGTTGGAGAAATCGAAAAGGCCCTCCCTGTAGGGATAAACAGATCTCCTGGGCTGGACGATGGGGAGATGGGTTGTGAGGCCGTTGTCTCTGAGTTGTCCCCTAACCCACCCTCAAGAACTTTTGAGGTCTCTGTTACAGCTCCGTGATGTGGGCCTGAAAATCTAGCTTAGACAGTGCTCTCAGTGTCCAGCTGCCTAAGGTCCCAATGCACTTTTGAAGATGCAAACCATCTTCTTTGACTGAGGTGCTTTACTGTACGATGGCTGAACCATAGCTCAAATTTCTAGGTATTCCTAGCCTTCTTGTGGGATAGGGCTTCTCCTTCTCTCACTGTGCTACCTAGAAAAGAATCCATATTTCCCAATATTTTGGAAACAGGTATATCAATTAGATAAGTAAACCAGAGTTTCTGAGAGATATTAAATCCTTCTTTATACATAGATGCTTTCAAAGCTATCAATTGCCCTTTAAGTACTGCTTTTGCTGAATCTTGCAAACTTTTAGTTGCATTTTTATTTAGTTTAAAATTCTTTTTTTATTTGAGACCGCTTCCTTGACATATGTGTATTGTTTAATTTCCAAACATTTCAGAATATGCCAGCTATCTATCTGTTATTTATTTCTCGTTCAATTCCATTATGATCTGAAAGCATACTTTGTATGATTTCTATTCTTTTATATTTGTTAAAGTGTGTCTTGTAGCCCAGAATATGGTCTCTCTTGGAGAATGTTCCATATGAGCTTAATAAGAATGTGTATTGCGTTGTTGGATGAAGTGTTCTATAATTATCACTTAGATAAAATTGATATTTCTTTTTAGTCCTTTCTTACTCAGCAGTTAGCCAAATGTAGGAAGCATTGGTAGAATATGTTCATATCAGGAGGTGAAATAAAACAGATGAGTTAGTTTTGTGCAATGTCTTCACTATTCTAGTAATAATAAATACACGCGTGAGCTACAAAATATGAATTGTGGAGTTAAGTACTTGATTAATTGCATGAGTTAAGTACTCTTATGGTTACATTTAAAACTGGCATCCAACAACATAAAGTTGAATGAATAGTAAAAGGTGTGCTAATAATTTAAGATTTTAATTTCTCCTTATGTAGAATGACATTAAATAGAAAATAAAAATTACCACGATGAGTCAAAAGAGAAACCATAGAGGGGGGAAAAAGCTTTATATTTTATTACTTTAAAAATATCTATATTTTTATTGATCACAGAGAGAGACAGATACATCAATGATGAGAAAGAATCATCAATCACCTGCCTCCTGTATACCCCACACTGGAGATTGAGCCCACAACCCAGGCATGTGCCTAGACCAGGAATCAAACCATGACCTCCTGGTTCGTAGATCGATGCTCAGCCACTGAACCATTTTAAATGGCATTTTCCCCTGCTTTTAGAACAAGTGTCAAAATGAATAATGTTTTCATTTTTTACTGGGCCCCACAAATGTAAATGGCCTTAGAAGGAATGTTCTAAAACCAGCATCATTAGCTGCTATTCTGTATCACATCCCCAAGACAAGTCACATTTCCAAAGCCACTGCATGTACATTGGTTTGAAGGGCTGTGTTGACCACCATTACCTCTCTTACTAGGTGCTTATGAGAATTAAATGAACATGCTGAGTAACCCTTATATATCTATACTCATCGAAGGAATTATGACTCTTATCACACACACATGAACAGTGAAGGGTAAAACTGTCATTGCCTCCCAGGTTGAACCAGTCATGGGAGAAACCTATGAGCAGGGCTGGTGGCTTGTGGATCAGCGGAGACCAGCTGCTCTCTACTTCAAGCCTGTCATGAAGAGTTCATCCAATCCACAGAGGTTTGTGGAGAAGTGGCTTCCTGTCAGATCAAAAGAATAGGAATGAGAGTGCTGCCCAGAATGTTGGAGAGAAATGACAAGCACCTTACTAAGCATGTTGAATCAAAATCTTCTGCCCCCAAATCCAAGTGAATCCATGATGAACCCCCAGCCATACTCACCAGTTGAAAAGTTCATGTGAACTTTGGGGTTTTGTTGCAAAACATATAATCAGGACAGGTTTCAAGTTCTATAACACAGTAAGTTCTTCCCAGCCTGGTGACCACAAGCCAGACTGACATTTCTAAGTGCATTTTCATGGTAAAAGAAGGTGCTGCTTGATTGCATTAGGAGAATTGTACCACACTTCGTGGGAGAACACTGACATGCTTTGACAAGCATGAGGAAAACTTACTCCTCTCTGTGCCACGTTCATTTTATTTGGAGTCATGGTCATTGCTGTGGAGACAACATACAAAGAATTAGAGGTTATGCCCCTAATGAAAACCGAGTTGCCAGCTATTTCTTAGAAATTATCACAGCAACCACCCAGCATGTTACTATCAAACCATCCTGCTTCCAGCCACAAGGATTGTAATTCTGTCCTGTATAATGCCCTTGTGACTTGGTAGTTTCTGAGAAAGGGAAGGGAGTGCAGAGTGAGGGAAGACTCTAGGGTAGTTAGAGAAAGAGCAACTGGTAGAGGTAACATTTATTGCTACTTCAGTGTTGTTTGTTAACCAAACCAGAAAAATAGAGAAAGAATGTGGAATAAAATTCTTCAAAGACAGTCTTTCAAAGTACATAGGACTCTGGGGAAAGTGTTTTAGGAAGGAAGTCGAAAATTATGGATGCTTCAAACAGGAAAATCATATAAATGGACATTTCCTAAAAGGGAGTGTTTAACTGTGCTTCTTGGAAGCTCAGAATCATATTTCTGTAACAGGGATAATATTTTGCGAATAGTACACTTCTAACTTTTTGGTTTCCTCTTAAATCACCTTCCTCTGCAGTCCTCCACCTCCAAGGTGGAGGCATGGGGCTTCTGGCCCCAGGGATACTGCCTAGAACAAAGAGACCATTGATCACTTTGAATCTCAAAGCTGGCTTTCTTGACCTCTTAAGCAGGAAAATCCTCTTCAAAGCCTGGCATTGTTGAGAAGGAAAGGGATTTTCTCAATTCCTTTAGCTCCCATTAGTGTATCAAGAGCCATACCTGGTGGAATAGATCCTAGAGATTTACTCTATGCCATCAGGATGGGACTCAGAGGAGTGGAAAGCTGGCTGCTTTCGCCTGAGGGGCTGCACAAAGAAGGCAAAGGGGCAGGTGGACAAGGGAAGCCAGGTGGGTCCTGACCCTTCCTCTCAAGTCCTGGAACAGGGCAGCAGTGTAGATAGACTGAGGGGAAGGCTGACAACATCAAGAGAGTAGAGACTCACTTCTTGTCACACTTCCATGGGGATTCTCTGGAGAGGCTACAAGCCTCAAGAAGTCACCTGTATGGTCACTTCCAAAGTCAGGTAAAGCAAGGGGACAACAGTGGAAGCTAAAGGTACCCAGCCTGGGGGTCTAAGGCAGCTCTCTAGGTCTCTAGGGCTCTTGGGATGACATGTATTGGATCCCAAGGTATAAGGTTGTGAAGGTGGGAAGATGAAAACCATGATCAGGATAAAGAGGCAATAACAGGATCCCACATAGCCACCCCCCTTTTTTTCTCTCCCACTAAAAAACACAGAAGCCTCTTTAATCACCCTGAAACCACCTTGGGATGGAGAATGAGCCTTTACCTACAGAGGACAAGATGTCAGCTCCAGAAAGAAACTGGATTTCTAATAAATAAAATATTTAATTGAAATGAAAACATTTAAATTGGAAGAGACTTCGATATTGCTAATTGGCGAGTAGGGGGTGTCGAAAGAAGATCAGACCAGCTTTGGGAAGGACAGAAACTATTTGATATTGCACCTCTGAGTGGAGTGTGAGTGAATTTTCAAGCCTGCTACATCTTTATTCCTCGCTGCTCCTTACCATACATGTCATCTTCCTTCAAGTCAAAGCAAATTTGGTGTTTGGAAGTGTCCTCCGGGAAGCCTAGGGGCACGAGAAACTTTCTTTAATGTCCCAGAAAGGCAACAGCAATTTGAAGTTTGTAAGATATCCTCTGGAGAAGTCCTGGATGTTCGCATCACTTGAATTAAAATCAAAGCTGCTGGGAGACTTGCTGAACCCCACTGTGCTCTCTGTAAACGTGGAGGTCAGCATTCTTTGCGAGCAGGGGAGAAGAAGAGTGTTGCCAACTGTTGGGAGGAAGTGGAGATGTGGAATGAAAAATCACAGGAGCCCTTCTCCCTTAAAAAGTCTCAACTGAACCCATGATGTGTTGAAGCAAACTACACAGACTCAGGTTTGCACAGGAAAGGAAGGCGAAGATTTGTGATAAGAGGCAGCTAGCAACAATTAGTGAGCCGGGCTCCATTCCCATCAACATCACTGCTCCCTCCACCCCGGAGCTGTGCAGGGCATTGCTTATGAGGCAGTATGCACATGTATGTGTGGTCCAGGTAGAACGCAAGACCCTTTCAGGATGCCTAAAAGCTGAAGTTCAAGAGCAAAGCTGAATCTGGGAGACAGAGTCAGGAAAATGTTTGCATATGTTGGGTCATCTCCAAGATTCTTGTTACTGACTGCCGACTTTATTGTCATAGGCTGTTTTATCAGGGTGCCCATACTGAGAAGACACGCTGCCAGCCTTTGTTGATTTTCAGCAAAGTTTCTGAAAATCACACCTCGTACACAGAGAAGCCTGACTTCTTACAAAGCACACAGAGCTTCAGAAGCATCAGCTAAAGGTTCCCGGCAGACTTGAGCACTGAAGATTAAAGTATGACCTGGTCTGTTTTATTGCTGAACATCAGATGTTCAACAACGTAGAAACATTTACAACAATGGTTATCTTACCTTTCACCCAATGCCACCAAATTTCAGGCAGCATGTAAAATTCATTTTTTGTTAAGGCAGAGATGCATACTGTTTGGGTGATGTCTAGCAGACGGGGCCAAGCCAGCCACACAAGAGTCCACCTGTCAGTGAGAAAGTGTAAGAGGTGCATAGCAAGGAGCCAGTGCCCAGGGTGAACTGGGATTGGCTGGAACTGGGAGAACTTTCCTTAGGAGCATATAACACTGTGTAGTCGAGGTGGTAAAGAATTCCATTCAAGGGCAACTCAATGCTGAAGGACAGGCAAGTAACCAGTGAAGTAACTGTGGATATAACTTATTCCCATCAGAAGTGCCACCAAAAATTCACAGGTTTAAAGAGCATGGAATACAAAAGGAAAGAGCTCCACTGGTTGGAAATAGAGCCTTGAAGAAGAAAGTCATGCATCCCATATACATTATTGTCAGAGGCTGACACTCATTAATGTGATGGTTAATTTACATGTCAGCTTGACTGTGCCAGAGGGTGCCCAGATTAAATATTATTTCTGGGTGTGTCCGTGAGAGTGTTTCTGGATACAATTAGCATTTGAACTGATGGACTCCAAAAAGTACATAGCCCTCCCCAATGTGGGTGTCCTCTAATCTGTTGAGGGCCTGAATAAAAGGAAAGGTGGAGGACGGAGGAATTCACCCCTTCTCCTCCTTCCTGCCTCTCTGCTTTGGTTGGGACATGGGTCTTTCCTACCCTTGGACTGGGATTTACACTACTGGCAACCCTTGTTCTCGGGCCTCCTGACTCCAGCTGAATCACACCACCCAGAGAGTTTGCAGCTTGTAGAGGGCAAGTAGTGGTACTTCTCAGTCTCCACAATTGCATGAGTCAGTTTCTCATAATAAATCCGAAAGTCATGCCCAGTACATGGAGAGGCCTGACTGATGCAATTAAATTCATCAACTTCCATCTTTGTGCTGGGAGGGTATCAGAAATCATCGAATCCAACTGATTCAGGCTTCCATCCACATTGGTTGTTTGTCCTATGAACTGTGTTAAAGATGTAACCTTGCCTTCACCGTGCTCTCATTTAAGACTTATTGCTGATTCTATGTCATAGAATCATAGATTCTCCTATTAGAAGGGACTTAAAAATTCACCACTTCCAATTCTCCACAATGGGTAAAAGGATTCCAACCAAAACATTTCCATCAAGAGGTCCTTGCACACTTGTTTCTCAAACACTTCTAGTGACCAGGAACTCACTACCTCCTGAGGCAGCCCATTCCACCTTTGAAATTATGGATGTGAATTACTAAATTATTCTTAGGAATTACTTATGTTTTGTTAACAAAGCATAATTTAACCCTGGACATCAGCTAAATTTTTTACTCTTCTCTGAAATATTATGTGTATAGAGAAATGCACACACAGGGACAGATTCAGCCAGAATAGTACTTCTCAAATTAATAGGATTAATTAGAAGTTGATTGCACTATTGTGTGTTCACATACACACACAAGCACACATATGCACACATTTGTTACTGTGGTTCTTAAATTGTCATCAAGAATGGTTTATTTATTCAACCATTGGCTGCTCTTTTCTTTGGAAATTATTAACAGACCCAAAAGAGTTTTATGTTTTTTTAAAGCTCACCAATTTGCCTTGGAGCAGGAAAAAATATTTATTCATATAAGTATTTCAGACCTACGTATGTATTCCTTTACTGGTGAATATTTACCATATTTTGTTGATTTTATTTATTATTTTTTAAATATTTTTTTTACCTCAGAGAGGAAGGGAGATAGAGGGAGAGAAACATCAATGATGAGAGAGAATCATTGATCCACTGCCTCCTGCACACCTCACACTGGGGATTGAGCCTGCAACCCAGGCAAATGACTGGGTTTCAGAGCACTGTGCCTTCCTGGTTCATTGGTTGATGCTCAACCACTGAGCAACACTAGCTAGGCATATTTTGTTGATTTTAAAATGTGCAATATGTGACATTTAAAATCATTTGAAATCCAAATACAGAGCTAATAACAACGCACATGGCCTTCATCTACTCCGTGAAGGACAAGACTCTGCAAACTTCCTGTGTAAAGGCTTTGGTAGTAAATGGTTTGGGCTCTGTAGACAATACCATCTTGGTCATAACTACTCACATTGGCCATTGTAATATGAAAGTAGCCAAAGACAATATGTAAATGAATGTACATGTCTGCCTTCCAGTCAAACAGTAATTATGGACACCAAACATTAATTATGGACACCAAAATGTTAATTTCATGTTATGTTTATGTATCAAAAATATTCTTTTCATTGTTTTCTAACTTTTAAAAAGTGAATAAAAATTATTGTTATCTCATGGGACATATATAAACAGGCAATAGGCCAGATCTCACCCACTGACTATAAATTGCTGACACCTGGTATACACATAATATAATGACATACCCTCCTTTCTAACATCTACAAAAAATTATATCCTTCTTTAATAGAAAACATTTAATAAAATAAGTCAAAAGATCAAATATTCTACATCATGATGACCAAACCAGTGACCTCATGAAAAATTCTGGCTCTCGACACTGACTTGGTCAAAACGCAGAAGTGTCCTGTGTTGACATTATTCTGCAGGGACAGACTGTCAGTAAGCAATGCTGGGTGGATGAGGTAACCCACACTACTGAGCAAAGGAGGATGGCCTCCTGGTACTGCGCAGAGGCCCCACCAGGTGGCGCTGCAGCGGCCAATGCGCCTGGCAGGCCAGCCTGGCAGATCTGGCCACAGGCGTCCACGTGGGTGAGGGGGACTAGCCTGGAGGGACTTGGAGTCACAGGACCCGCTGGGCTTCCTGGCTCGCGCCGCTGCCTCGCCCGAGTCCGCCAGGGTCCCGCGGGCAGAGGAGCTGGAGGAGCCTTTGGAGGCCGAGGCGTGCTGGTGTGGATGCCGCCCCGCTGCCAGACCAAGTGCATCAGCCTGGAATCCAGGCCACCATCCTGCAGGCGCTCCTCTCCCGCGTGTGGCCTGGATCCTCTTGCTAATCTGAGGGAGGAACTGGAGCTGAAGCTGGTGAGGGGCAGTGCTGGGCCAGGCCACCTTCCTCCATGTCACCAAGGTGAGTGCCCTCCTGCTCACCTGCCCAGCGCCTCCCGCCTAAAAGCCCTGTTAAACCTCCTCCCTCCGCCCCCTCCCCTCGCAACTGAGTGCGGGTTCCAGCCTATCTGGCACTTCCCAGGGGCCCGGCCTGGAGTGTCCCACGTGGTGGTGGCTGTGGTGGGCGTGAAGGGTTCATTCCAAGGGTGAACTTGGGCTTGTCAGGTATTTAAAACACTTGGAGGATTGGGGTTTCTCTGGGCCTTGCTCTGTGGGGGCAGCCAAGGAGTCACTTTCCCGAAGGATTGGGACTTGGGGAGCCCTGGGTAATGGGAGAAAGCAGGAGAGTGGAGAGGCTCCATCAAGCCGCCACCTGGGACCAAGAGCCCCGTGCGAGACCAAGAGCCCAAGTGTGGGCTCCTTCCCTGTGGGCAGCTGGTCCCCTGTCATTCGGGTGCAGGTTGCGGGTGCTCCCTGGACCTGAATGAGTGCTGGCTGCTGTACTGACAGGAGGCAGCTGGGGACAGAGTTCCAGCCAGACCCCAGCAGGACCCCTGTCTATTAAGCCAGACAGTGAGGGGTCCTGCTTCTCCAGGACTTGTCTCAAGCCGGGGGACAAGACAGATCTGTAGTCCCCAGAAAGTTAACTACCTGGTCAAACAGAGTGTGTGTGTGTGTGTGTGTGTGTGTGTGTGTGTGTATATGTATTGAGGGGGGGAGCGGGGGAGGGTGGAGAGGAGAGCTGAGGGAAGGAATGGTCAGGGGCAGAGCTTATTCCAGGCCCTGACATTGTGTGTCTAGGAGAAGGGACCCTCCAGGCAGGGGGCAGGACAGTGTGGATAGGGAACCTTTCATAGAGGGGTCAGAGCTGGGGGACAGGGAACCCCACTGGGAAGGACCAGATAGTGGGGACAGGAAACCCTCCATGCAGGGGGAGGGCAGCAGGAAAGAGAACCCCAATTAGAGGGGGCAGGGCAAGGAGGAGAGGGGAAACAGGGAACCCTCTATGGAGGGGACAGGGCAGTTGGACAGGCAATCCTCCATGCAGGGGGGAGGGCAGGAGGAAAGGGAACCCCACTTTGAGAGAGCAGGGCAGAGAGGAGTCAGAATTATCCATGGAGGAGGCAGGGCAGGGGGACAGGGATCCCAACTTTGAGGGGGAGGGGCAGGGAGGAGAAGGTACCCTCCATGAAGGGGGCAGGCAGGGGGACAAGGAACCTCACTTTGAGGGGGCAGGCAGCGGGGAAAGGGAAGCCCACTTTAAGGGAGAAGGGCAGGGAGGAGACAGAACCTACATGGAGGGGACAGGGCATGGAGGAGAGGGAACAGGGAACCCTCCATGGAGGGGAGAGGCTGATTATTAAAAAGGAATAATAACATTTATTGGTCATTCATCATGTCCAAGTATGGTGATCATGATTATAGTGAAGAGCACATAGGAATGAAGTTCAAGTAGGAAGTGGTCATTCCATGGGACAAAGGATGAAACAGAGTTTGAAATTCAAGGTGCCCAAGCAGCTGGGCATTTGAGGAACAGAACCTCAGAGAGGCAGAAACCACAGGGAAGTAGCCACCACATCTGCCTGCAATCTCCCCTCAAGGCATTTGCCAAATCCTACCTTGAAAGGGTGATTGATCTCAAAACAACAAGCAGAAAACAATGGAGTGTAGGAGATTGAGACTAGCTCTCAGCAACTGGACCTGACACTTTTAGAGAATCACACCCCACAGATGGAGAGCACTAGTTCACTTGAAGTGCACAGGAAACATTTACAATTATAGACCATCGCTGTTTCAAAGGCCTGAAATCAGAGTGTGCATTCTGATCACAGTCAACCAAACTCATGATCAACAATGGCAGATTGAAACACATGGGTATGACTGGCACCACTGAGAGCTTTATACATACAGTGGGGCCTTGACTTACAAGTGTCCCGACTAACGAGTTTTTTGAGATACCAGCTGTCTCTCCGCCGATTTTTTGCTTTGAGTTGACAGAGTAATTTGAGTTAACGAGCTCCTTAAGGAGCTCAGTCTCCGAAGGAATTAAACTCGTAAGTCAAGGCCCCACTGTATGTTGATAAACTTGCTTAATTAGACCTGCTTTCTGATTTAGTTCAACTTTTTCCAGCCCAGTGAAGCACCCCAACTTTTCTTTCAGGATATTGTCAGCAACACAGCAGTAAATATCAATACGAAGCAGATTATTATTGCAGATCATACAGGGAGAACAAAGGGTGAACTATTTAACTGTAGCACTGTTTGACTATATTCTGTGTAGTGAGAAAACCTGGAGTCATTTTCAAGTTCTACCATTTCTTATTTCTTTTCAGCTGGGCCAAGTTTCTAAACATTCTAAATCTCCATTTTCCGGCTAATTGAAAGAAAATAGGATTCTACCGAGTCTCCTATCTACCTACTCCAGGACTTCTGTTTGGATGAAATGAGATGAGGCACGTGAAAACGTTTCACAGACATTTGGTTAAACTGTAAAATGTTTTCACTTGGCTATAAAGCAAGTGGGATGAAGAAACTCCAAGGAGGCTAGTCACTAGGGAGAGGAAGCCGGGTGTCCTATGTGACATCATTACCTGGCGCCCACAGCCATCATTTCTGTGCTGGGCTGGGCTGTGGGCTTTGCGCCATGGGGTCTCGGCAGTGTTGGCTGCTATTTGGTGGGGTGTCGCTTCTCGGTGGTGGCAGGGCCTGTATCCCACTTGGGGGAAGCTGAGTGTTACTTGTGGGTTCCAGGTTTTCTGTAAATTGCCAGTTCACGTCAAGGCAGTTCCAGCATTGAGCATCTCCCCCTGGTGGTCAGTGCGCATCATAGAGACTGGTCAGACGGTTGGACATTAAGCATATGAGCTTTTTATATATATAGATTTGCAATAAGAACAGCAAAAACCATTCTAAAAGAAAATTAGCTATGGCTCATGCCTAAAATTGATCAAATCTGAACCTTTACTGTAGATATCAGCCTTCCAATGAGGAATTCTTCAAATACAGCCTGTGCTGTGGATACTGAGGCATCCTGCCTAGGAGCCTCTCTTCAGGGTTCCTGATCTGCCCCTTCCCCTACTGCGCCCCAGCCCCTGCCCCATTATTTTTTCCAAGCAGACCCAGCATCTCCAAAGCCAAGTGTTCTCATTCAGGAGCTGTTAGAGTGCAAGAATGCAGTTTAAAGGATATTTCACACCCAAAGCACTTTTTAAGTTTCTCAAAGATGAGTGGATGGTCACTGAACATGGATGCGAAATTCTTTCTAAACCAAAAATAGTTATTTCAATGTTTTTTTAGAAGATTTGTTCTCATTATCAAAATAATACAGGATCATTAGTAGAAATTTACAAGAAATATATGAGGTAAAAGAAACCACTTCTCTCCATTATCCAGGGTTAACCAAAGTCAACATTTCAAAGTATTTCGGTTTGTCTTAGGTAAATTTATATATCCAAATACCTTTTTGAGGTGATACTATTTATTTATTTAAATATAGTTTCTATTGATTTCAGAGAGGAAGGGAGAGGGAGAGAGAGATAATAACATCAATGATGAGAAAGAATCATTCATTAGCTGCATCCTACACACCTCCTACTGGGGTTGGAGCCCACAATCAGGGTATGTGCCCTGACAGGGACCCTATGCATGACCTCCTGGTTCATAGATCAATGCTCAACCACTGAGCATGCCTCCAGGGCAAGATGATACTATTTGTTATGTGTGTATTTTGATTTGTTTTCTTTAGTTATTGTGTATGCATTTCACTGCATCTATAACCACTGTTTTCCCCATTTATTAAGGCACTGTTTATTTTTCCCAGCTTTATTGAGAAATAATTGATATACACCACTGTATAAGTTTAAGGCAGACAGCACGATGGTTTGATTTACCTACACTGTGAAATGATTACCACATTGGGTTCAGCTAACATCCATTGAACATGTGACAAACCAAAATGGAAATCTCTAATGTAATTTGAGGTCTTTTTTCTTCAAAGTGAAACCTACAATTCTTACTATTGCAAAAAAGAGCTGTACTTGGAACTAAAGTGCAGGGTGTGGTGGGTCTGCAGCTGGGGCTCTACTGCCCTGGCCTCTTGCACTTGACCCTTGTGCCTGTTCACATGCAGTTCCGTTCTCCCTCCAGACTTCACATGAGGCTGGTGATGGATGTGCTGCCCCTACCGGACAAGCTCCACAGTCTGTCTTCCCACCACTGAGTGGCAGAGGTGAGAGCCCACACTGTAAGGCTGTGGGGCCTATAAAGTTCAGACCTCACTTGTGTCTAGGAAGCTCTGGGGGTGACCTCAGCATCAGTGTGCGCAGAGCCTATGCTGGCCTCTGGGATGTGCTCTGTGAGGGTCCAGCTCACCCATAGCTCCTCTACCCCTGGATCTCAGCCACCTTCCCGGTCCTTCTGCTAGAAGCTCTGGTTCTCTCAGAATCTTAGACTCCTCTCCCGCCATGAGCTGTGTGGAAGCTTCATATAACACGATAGTTTTCGGGGAAAACTGGCAAGAGAAAAATAAGAAAAATAAGCAGGAGTCCCCCCAATACTTTGGAGTCCAGGGCCCCATTTTCCCAGGTCCTCACCAGAGATGGGTTTTTCCTCAGCATTTGAAGGGCTATGTCCAGGCCATGGCTTAAGAGCCAGGCCAGGAAAGAAGAGGGGGGAGGATCCAGGGCAGCCCCCACTCTGGCTCCAACAGGCCCCTGGTCCAGTCCTGTGAGTCATTCCCGTCCTGCTCACAGAGCAGGGCTAAGACTCATTGCCTTCAAGACAAATCAGCTCACCACCGTGCTGGTCACTTGTCAAGTTCTCACTTCTCTCCCCACTCAGCCCACTGCTGCTCTCTCTGGAGTCCGCAGTTACTATTCTCTCTGAGACCATGGTTGTCATCATTGGGTGGACAGCTAGCCATTGACCTGCTCCATCTTGGTGGCTCCAGAATGATATCTTCGGTTCTTTTGAGAAGAAGAAAAGGAAGGGAGAAAATGGGTCTGGACAGCAAGTAACCTTTCTGTAGAAATGCATGGACAGTGAGTTTTTTTACTCTTAGTACTTTGAAGTGCTATGTGGATTGGCATGAGGTACTTTTATTTTATTATTCTCTCTGCATGTTCTTTCTGAAGGTGACTGAGTTGGCTGGCTGCACAGGTACAGGAACAAGAGAGTGAATGTGCTGTCCTATGTGCCAAGATGCAAGGAGTTTGTGCTGTTCTGCATTTCTGAGCCTCTCTCACCAAGTGAGTCAGGTCTGGCCAGAGGCAAGGACAGCCATGAGTGGCTCCTCCCAGGCCATCCTGACACCACCACTCTGTCCAACCTCTACACCATTGGTCTGTGCTCATTGCCAGCTGAATCCACAAGCCAGAGGAGCCCTGGAGCCCTGAGTCACTGTATGGAGAGGATGAGCTTTGGTGGCTCCCTGGCCCACATCATGGACCACAAGGAGCAAGATTTTATTGGGTTCAGACACTGAAAAGTTCTTCATGACAGCCCACATTATTACCCTAATGATACAGTCTTTGATGGACAATTAGAACCTCCTTGACTGGACCACAGAGTAAGGTGTCGGACCTTTGATGAGTGACACTCCGTCTCTCATCTTCTTTTAACCCAGTGGTCGGCAAACTGCGGCTCGAGAGCCACATGCGGCTCTTTGGCCCCTTGATTGTGGCTCTTCCACAAAATACCGGCTTCTGCACATGGGCCACGAAGTTTCAATCGCACTCTACGTGCGCGCCTGCACGTGGTATTTTGTGGAAGAGCCATATTCAAGGGGCCAAAGAGCCGCATGTGACTCTCGAGCCGCAGTTTGCCGACCACTGGGTTAACCCTTAAAAATGGGATGTGTTGATTTCACTCACCAGCATTCCTTCTTCCATCTCGCAGTCAAGTTGACAGGCAAATTGGAGCCATCCCTGGAAGGAGAGAGCATATGAAGACAAGGTATTATTTTTACCTTAATTTTGAGCACCACTCTGCCGAGTACACAGAGAAAAATTATTTATCCTTCCTGACCTTTAACGGAGCATAAGTATCTTTTCTGCAGTTGAGACCTGTAGATGATTCAAAGGCACATGCTTGCAACGACAATGCTCCCTTCCTTCATCCTTGTTCTTGGGTAGCGTCACTCCTGGGCCCTGGGCCCAGGACCCAACCAAGACACCGAGAAGTGGATCTGCTCTGTCGCTGGGACCCTGGCCCAGCGTTCCTGGAATGGCACAAAAGGCCCATCCTTGTCACTTGGTGGATGTGGTTTAATGAAGCAGAGGGTCACTGTGGGAGGACTGTGCTGCCTCTGTTGTGTTTTGTGAGATGGTTAAAAGGTTTGAAGCTCCTTTAAGAAACCAGGTGGTACAGTGAAGGAGCTGTTCTCCGGATCGATCGCATTAGCAGTGGCTGAGACACAGCAGCTGTCTTAAAGGCTGTGGAAGCTCCGTGACGGGATGAGAACATAGCTGTGGAGGTCACTGGTCTGGATGGTGGCCCTCAATCCCACTGACTACCAGTGCCCGTGGGCAATTCCTTATACTCAGCCCAGACCCCAACTGGACCTGCTTGGACCAGATTCTCTGGGGCAAGACAACCAAATCTGGGCCACCCCTTTTATTTTTTAACCTTTTAAAAATATAATTGTAGATTGACATTATTTGTAAGAGAGAATGCAGAGGTGGCCCATGTAATCTGACCCGGTTTCTCTCAATAATATCTTTTTTAAAAAAAATATATATTTTATTGATTTTTCACAGAGAGGAAGGGAGAGAGACAGAGAGCTAGAAACATCGATCAGCTGCCTCCCGCACATCCCCCACTGGGGACGCGCCCGCAACCCAGGCACATGCCCTTGACCGGAATCCACCCTGGGACCCCTCAGTCCGCAGGCTGACGCTCCATCCACTGAGCCAAACCGGTTTTGGCTCTCAATAATATCTTATAAAAATCTCACAACCAGGATTTTGACAGTGACCCAACCACCCATGGAGGGCAGATGGAGAACAGCTCTACCCAATTCTCCCGCACCCAGGACAGTGCCTTCTATTTTTTTTTTTTTTTTGGTATATCTTTATCACAGTAAAATATACACAATGAAAATTACCATTTTAACTATTTTTCAGGGCGCAGTCCAGTGGTGTTAAGTACATTCATATTGTTGTGCTGCCGTCACCACCATCATCTCCATCACTGTTCTCATCTTCTCCAACTGAAGCTCTGTCCCCACTAAACAACAACTCTGCATCCACTCCCCCATCCCTGGTCCCCTCCCTCTTACCTCTGTCTCTATGACTCTGACGGCTCTAGGGACCTCAGGTGAGTGGAATCACACAATATTTGTCCTTTTGTGACTGGCTTGCTTCACTGAGCATCACGTCTGCAGGGTCCATCCAGGTTGTAGCATGTGTCACAATGGCCTATTTTTCTAAATTGAATTTATTGGGGTGAGATTGGTAATGAAATCATGTAGCTTTCAGGTATACAGTTCTATAATACATCATCTGTATGTTGATTTCTGTGTCTCACCACCCTCCCCCCTGCCCCCAGGTCAGGTCTCCTTCCATCACAATTTATCCTTTCTAAACCCTCTTCTCCCCACACCCCTTTCTCCCTGATAATCACCAAACTGCTGTCTGTGTCTATGAGTTTTTTTCTTTGCTTAATCCCTTCACCTTTTTCACCTAGTCCCCCAACCTCCCTCCCCTCTGACAGCTGTCAGTCAGTTTTCTATATCTATGAGCCTGTTTCTATTTTGATTGTAGTTTATTTTGTTCACTAGATTCCACATATAAGTGAAACCATAAGGAACTTGTATTTCTCTGACTGGCTTACTTCACTTCACTTAGCATAATACTCACCAGCTCCATCCATGCTGTTGCAAAAGTTAAGATTTCCTTCGTTTCCTGTGTGTGTGTGTGTGGGTGAGTAGTATTCCATTCTGTTAATGTACCACAGCTGTTTCTCCACTTATCTGCTGCTGGGCACTTGGGCTGCTGTGAAATCTTTGCTAATGTAAATAATGCTGCAATGAACATAGGGCTGCATATATCCTTTCAGATCAGTGTTTCAGGTTTCTGCAGTTATATTCTCAGAAGTGGAAATGCTAGGTCATAAAGCAGTTCTCTTTTTAATTTTTGAGGTAACTTCATACTGCTTTCCATAATGGTTGCACCAATCTGCATTCCCACCCAGAGTACAGGAGAGTTCCCTTTTCTACACATATTCACCAGCACTTGATGTTTATTGATTTATTGATGATAGCCATTCTGACAGATGTGAGGTGATACCTCACTGAGATTTTAATTTCTATTTCTGTAATGATTAGTGATGCTCTGCATCTTTTTATTTGTGTAATACTCATCTGCAGGTCCTCATTGGAGAAGTGTCTGTTTAGGTTCTTTTTTAAATTGGATTGATTTTTTTAAGATGTTGAGTTTTATAACTTCTTCACAAATTTTGTATATTAAGCCCTTATCAGATGTATCCTTGGCAAATATGTTCTCCCATTCAATGGGTTGTCTTTTCATTTTGTTGATGGTTTCCTTTGCTGTGCAATAACTTTTTAGTTTGATGTAGTCCCATTTGTTTAGTTTTTCTTTTGCTTCCCTTACCCAAATAGAGATATCAGAATAAAAAATATTGCTATGAAAATTTATTGCCTTTATTTTCTTCTAGAATTTTTATGGTTTCAAATCTTACTTTCATTTCTTTAATCCATTCTGAGTTTATTCTTCAATATGGTGTAAGAAGGTAGTCTGCATTCATTTATTTTTCTACATACTTGTCCAATTTTCCCAATAGCATTTATTGAGTGGACTATCTTTACCACATTGTATGTTCTTGTGTCCTTTGTCAAATATTAATTTACCATAAATGTATGGGTTTATTTCTGGGCTTTTTATTCTGTTCCAATGATCTATATGTCTGTTTTATGCCAGTACCATGCTATATTTATTACTATGGTCTTTTAGTATAGTTTGTTATCAGGTAGCATGATTCCTCCAACTTTGCTGTTCTTTCTCAAGATCACTGTGGCTATTGGCTTGGTTTTATTTTCTGTGTTTTGTTTTTGTGTGTGTGTGTGTGTATGTGTTTGTGTGTGTGTTGGGGTTTTTTTTTTGTACTTCCATATAAATTTTTGTGGTATTTGTTGTAGCTCTCTGAAATACATCATTGGACAATTTATTGTTGGCAATTCTTCCTATCTTTGAGCACCATATATGCTTTTACTCATTTGTATCTTCTGCAACTTCTTCCTTCCTTCATTTCTTTCATTTTCTTCTTTCTTTCTTTCTTTCGTTCTTTCTATCTACGTGATGTTTATTATGTTGAGGTGTATTCCCTCTATTCACATTTTGCTGCAAGTTGTTATAATGAAAAGGTGTTTTGTTGAATGCTCTTTCTGCATCTATTGTTATAACCATGTGATTTTTATTCCTTATTTTGTTTATGCTGTATCATGTTTTTTATGTGCAGATACTGTACCAAGCTTGCATCCCCGGAATAAATCCCACTTCATCATGTTGTGTAATCTTTTTAATGTATTACTGGATCCAGTTTGCCAATATTTTGTTGAGGATTTTAGCATCTATGTTCATCAGGGATATTGGCCTATAATTTTCTTTCTTTGTAAAGTCTTATTCTGGTTTGGGGATTAGGATAATGCTGGACTCATAAAATGAGCTTGGATATCTTCCCTTGTCTTGAGTGTTTTGGATGAGTTTGAGGAGAACAGGTATTAGTTCTTCTCTGAATGTTTGATGAAATACACTGTGAAGCCATCCAGTCCAGCATCTGTGTTTGTTGAGAAGTTTTTTTTTATTTTAATCCTCACCAAGGATATATTTTCCAATGAATTTTTTTTTTTTTTTTAGAGAAGAGGGAAGGAGGGAGGGAGGGAGGGGAAAGAGAGAGAGAGAGAGAGAGAGAGAGGGAGGGAGAGAGAGAGAGACATCAATGTGAAACACACACATCAAATGGTTGTCTCTCTCACACACACACACCTCAACAGGGCGCAGGGGTGAACCTGCAACCCAGGTACGTGCCTTTGACTGGGAATCGAACCCATGATCCTTTGGTGTGTGGACCATAGCTCTAACCACTGACACACAATGGCCCGTGCTTCATTGATCACTTGTTTGTTTTTTACTGTTTTGTTTATTTCTGCTCTGATCTTTATTATTTCTTTATTATTCTCACTTTGTGGTGTCTTTTTTGTTGTTGTTTTTTTTTTTTTTTTTGCACTAGTTCCTCTAAGTGTAAAGTTAGATGATGTATTTCAGATTTTTCTTGTTTCTTGAGGTAGGCCTGTAATGTTATGAATTTCCCTCTTAGGACTGCTTATGCTGTGTTCCATAGAGTTAGGATTGTTGTGCTCTCATTTCCATGTGTTTCAAGGTATCATTTGATTATGTCTTTGATCTCATTGTTAACCATTCATTGTTTAGTAACATGTTAATTAGCCTCCAAGACTTTCTATGTTTTGCAGATTTATCTTTTTCTTTTTCTGCTTTTTTTTTCAATCCTATATTATTCATTTTTACTGTGGTCAAATAAATATAAGATTTAGAGTTTTAACCACAGTTAAGTATACATTACGTATATTGACATGCAATTCTCGCCACTGTGTATCTCCAGATTTTTATTTTATTTTTTTGCTTTTCATTGCTTTTATTTCTCTGTTAATAAATTTATTGGGGCAGGGTGGTTTTAGGTGTGTACAATTAAGTAATAGATCACCTGTATATCGGTTTTTTTCTCAGTGACTTCCAGTTGTATACAGTTATGGTCAGATAAGATTCCTGATATGATTTCATTCTTCTTAAATTTCCTGAGACTGGTTTTTGTGTCCTAACATGTGGTGTATCCTAGAACATGTTGTACGTGCACTTAAAAAGAATGTATATTCTACTGCTTCTGGGTGAAATGCTCTGAAGATACCAATTAAATCCATTTGATCTAGTGTGTTATTTAAGGCTACTCTTTCCTTCTTGATTTTCTGTGTGGAAAATCCAGCCATTGATGCCAAGGTGGTATTAAAATGCCCTACTATGAGTATATTATTGTTTAACTCTCCATTTATGTACATCAGGACTTGATTTACACATTTAGGTGCTCTTATGTTGAGGAAATACATGTTTGCAAGGGTTATATCCTCTTGTTGGATTGCTCCCTTTATCATTATGTGGTGTCCTTCTTTATTGCTCAATATAGCCTTTGTTTTAAAGTCTATTTTGTCGGCTATAGGTATTACCTCCCAGCTTTTTTTCCGTTTGTATTTGCATGAAATATCTTTTGCCATCTCCTTGCTTTTTGTCTGTATATCTTTCATTCTGAGGTAGGTCTCTTATTGACTGCATATATATGGTTCTTGTTTTCTTATGGATTCAGCTATCATGCCTTTTAATTGAAGCAGTTAAGCCACTTATATTTAAAGTGATTATTCATAGATATGTTTTATTGTTTTAACTCTGTTTCCCTTTTATTCCTTCTTGATAGTTCTTATACTAATGTTTGATGGTAACACACTTCTTTGCTGTTTCTTGTCTGCGAAGCTCTTTATTTCTCCATCCATTTTAAATCACAGCCTTGCTGGGTAAAGTAGTCTTGGTTGAAGGTCCTAGCTTTTCATTACTTAGAATATTTTGTGCCAACCCCTACTGACCTGGTATGTTTCTGCAGAGAAACAAGCTGACAATCTTATGGGAGCTCCCTTGTAGGTAACTGACTGTCTTTATCTTGTTGCTTTTAAGATGTCCTGTCTTTACTCTTTGTTATTTTAATTATGATGTGTCTTGGTGTCGTGTTTGTTTGAGTTCATCTCCTTTGGGACTCTGAACTTCCTGTACTTGTGTCTTTTCCTTCACCAGCTTAGGGAAGTGTTCGGTCATTATTTCTTTTAATAGGCTGTAGTCCCTTAATCTTTCTTTTCTCCTTCTTGTACTCCTGTAATGTGGATGTTATGCTTCATGTTGTCCCAAAAGTCCCCGAAACAGTCCTCATTTTTAAAAATCATTTTTTTCTTTTTTCTGCTTTTGTCTTCTGTGACCTTCTCTTCCAAATTACTAATTTGATTCTCTGCTTCATCCAACTATTTATTTCCTCTCGTGTATTCTTCATTGCAGAGGTTGTACTCTTTATTTCTGACTGGATCTTTTATATGGCTTAAATGTTCTTTTTCATGCCTACTATCAGTTTTCAAGTTCCCACTGATTTCATCCATTCTTCGCCTAACTTCTATTAACATCCTTACAACCATTTTTTTAAAACACCCTGTATCTGGTATATTGCTTGCCTTCACTTCATTTAGCATTTTTTCTGGATGTGTCTCCTGTTCTTAAATTCGGGGCATGTTTCTTTGCATTTTGGCTGCCTCTGTGTGTTTGTTTCTTTGTATTAGAACCCAAGTCTTGGTAGTGTGACTTTGTGTAGTAGGTGTCCTGTGGAACCCAGTGGCAAGGTTTTCTTGATCACCTGAGTTGAGTGCTCCAGGGATGTGCCATGTATGTTATGTGAACCTTCCTGTGGTAGTTGATTCTTGATGGCTATTGGCCCATGCATGTATTGAGTCGATGCTCAGGCTAGTTGGCTGGGACCAGTGTACCCTGCCTACAGTGCAGTGTATGAGCTGCTGACAGGTGTTGACCAGGTGGAGCGATTTTCATCTCAGCAGGTTCTGGTGCCTGCCTAGATCTCTCTTTGGATATGCAGCTTGTGAGGCTAATTGTATCCTGCTCTGATGTGCTTGGAAGCTGCCACTGGGCGTGTTGGTCCTGGGGCTTCCTGGGAGGGACTCTGGTGCTGAACAATGTCAGATGCTTTATGTGACTGTCCCAGGGCAATCTATTTGCATCTACAAAGCAATTCACAATGTGTGACAGCCTCTACCGAGGCTGAGTGAGCACAGGAGGGTCCAAGCAGGGCACCAAAGCTGGCTTTTACTAGCATTGAGCCTGGGGACAGGTCAGCAAAAGTCCCAGAGCACACCATGCTCTGCCTCCCTGTCTGCCTCCATCTGCTGGGTGCCTGTTAGTCTCAGTGAATGAAAGAGTCTCTGGAAGCATTCAAGTTGCATGAGGTAGGTGCTCAGGGAGTCCCCAGGTAGAGGTGAGTGGTGTACACCAGATTGATGCAGGTTCAAGCTCAGTGTCAGTGTTGGGTCTGAGGCCACTCAGCAAATGTCCCAGGGTATACCAGGTCCAGCTGCCACCTGCTGGGTCCTCACACATCTTTGAGCAGTGTACAGAAGACACAGACCTGGCGTTGTTTGTAGGAGGAGAAGGAAAAAGTCAAAAGAGGCTGCTTCCCAGGATTTAAGATGTCTGGGATCTGTAGTCTGAGATCAGCCCTGTGAGCTTAAGGGCTTTGCAGAGGGTCTGTGGATTCTCAAAGGCCAGAGAGCTGCTTCCTGTTGTGGCTGATTCATGGGTCCCCTGGGATGCCACAGGGGAGCGAGAGCATGGCAGGATCATGCAGGTGTGATGCCCTCATCAGGTAGTGAAAAGTAGAGTCCCCTCATGGGTGGCTGATTTCAGCAGATTCATCCCTCGATTTCTATCCTAAGAGAACTGGAGCTCTCTCCAGACTTCCGATCACATGCATGCTCACTGGCTTCCTGAGCAGCACTGTCCCTGCCTTCTTTCCTCAAGGCTGGATGAGCCAGGCTGGCTGGAGTGTAGGGAAGGGAGGATAGAGGTCCATTTGGTGGGTCGAAATGCTGTTAGAATCTTTAAGGCTTAACTTTATTTTTTCTGTGTCTACTCCCACACTACAACTAAGCAGCCAAAGTGATGCTTAGCTCACTCTCAAGGAAGCACAGTACTGCCTTGTACCAGTGCCACACGTCACCAGAACAGTGAAGGGAGCAACTGGAGGAAGAAGACAGGGCATTCCTCTCCCAGCAGTGTAACACCCTCACAGGCATGATTCTGTCTGGAGAGCTGACCCCTGCTGGAGCGCTTAAGGCTTTTAGGCACAGAGTGAAATGATCTGATTTATATTTTTTAAAGATCACTCTGATTTGTATTTTTATTTTTATTAAAAATTGTTTTACTACTTTAATTTTTTTTCAGTTAGGGATGACATTCAATATTAGTTTCAAGTGTACAAAATAGTGGTTAGACATTTATATAACATATAAAGTCATCTCCTGATAAGCCTAGCATGGGCTATCTTTGAAAAGGGTATTAATCCTATTCATGAGGGCTCCACCCTCATGACCTAATCAACCTCAAAAGACCCACCTTTTACTTATTTTTCATCAACCTTATTTGTGTGACATTCATTAATAAAATTGCATAGGTCGGGTGTGCAATTCTATAATGCATCATCTGTATATTGGATTGTGTGTTCACTGCCTTCAAGTCTCCTTCCATCACCATTTATCCCCCGCCCCCCATGCCCTCTTCTCCCTCCCCCACCTGTCACCCACCAACCCTACCTCCTACTCCCCACATGCCACCCCCACCTGCCACCCCACACCCCACACCCTCAGCCCCCACCTGCCATCCCCACCCCTGACCTGCCAGCTCCCATCCCCCACCACTACCCCTCACCCCCACCTACCACTCTATCCCCCACCCCTACCCCCGCCCGCCACCCCACATCCGATACCCCACACCACCCACCCACCCACCTCCAATCCCCCACCCCCACCCCCCACTCCCCAGCCCCCACCCTCCACCCCTCTTCCTGCACCCCTACACCCCCCTTCCCCTGTTTGTGATTTGACATTTGAAATGATATTTGAGATGTGTCTTGAGAGCACGGGTAGGATTTAGACAGATGAAGAAGGTGAGAATGTGCTTCAGGTACAGAGAGTGGACACTCGGCCTGGAGGCAGGAGAGATGAACACTGGAGAGACCAGAGCATATGCCCCTCAGATGCCTGTGAGTGAGGGGTCAGGGCAGGGACCAGAAGACCCTTCATGGAGGGAAACGGCAGAAGGATAAGGGGACCAACCACAGAGTGGTCAGAGCAGGGGAGACAGGAGCCCCTCCATGGGAATGCAGGGCAGCGGGGACAGGGGACCACGGGAGGGGCCGATGGACAGGTAGGACAGGGAATGCTGCGAAGGGGCAGGGCTAGGAAACAAGGGCCCCACCATGGGGGAACAGGGGACTCTCCATGGAGGGGTCTGCTTCCCCTGTTACCTATCTCTACTTCCCTGTCCTCCCTTCCCTGGCCCCTCCATGGATGGTGCCCTAACCCCACTATCCTGCTCAGACTATGTGGGGTTCTTTGTCCTCCCTGCCCTGCTACCTCCATGGAGGATGCCCTCTCCCCCCTGCCCTGCCCTCTATTTAAGGATCTGTGCCAAAATCCTTGCTGTCTCAAAGTAGGGTTGCCTATCCCCCCAGCCTCTCCCCTCCATGGAGGGTCCCCTCTCCTCCCTGCCCCTCCCCCTCAATGTGGGGTTCTCTACACCCCTGCCCTGCCCCCTGCATGAAGGAAACCTTCTCCTCCCTGCCCCTCCCCCTCAAAGTGAGGTTCTCTACACCCCTGCCCTGCCCATCCATAGAGGGTACCTTCTCCTCCCTGCCCCTGCCCCTAAAGTTGAGATCCCTGTCCCCCTGCCCTGCTCCCTCAATGGATAGTTCTGTCTCCTCTCTGCCCTGCTCTCTCAAAGTGAGGTTCCCTTACCTCCTGTCCTCCCCCCTCCATGGAGGGTTCCCTGCCCCCACTGCCCTGCACCCTCCATGGAAGGTCCCCTCTCCTCCCTGTCATTTCCCCTCCATGGAGGGTCCCTTCTCCTCCCTGTCATTTCCCCTCCATGGAGGGTCCCTTCTCCTCCCTGTCATCTCGCATCCATGGAGGGTCCCTTCTCCTCCCTGTCATTTCCCCTCCATGGAGGGTCCCTTCTCCTCCCTGTCATTTCCCCTCCATAGAGGGTCCCTTCTCCTCCCTGTCATTTCCCCTCCATGGAGGGTCCCTTCTCCTCCCTGTCTTCTCCCCTCCATGGAGGGTCCCTTCTCCTCCCTGCCCTACCCCTCCATGGAGGGTCCCCTGCCCCACCTGTCCTGTAGTCTCAATGGAGTGTTCCCTGCCTCACTGCCCTGTCTCCTCCATGGAGGGTCCCCACTTCCCCTGCCCTCCCTTCTTCATGGAGCGTCCCCTCTCCTCCCTGCCCAGCCCATTCTTGGAAGGTTCCCTGTTTCCCTTCCCCACTGCCCTGCCCCCTCCATGGAGGGTCCCCTCTCCTCCTCTTCCTTCCCATTCCATGGAGGGTCCCTTGTCCTTCCTGCCCAGCCACTTCTATTGAGGGTCCCCTCTTCTTCCTTCCCTGTCCCCTCCATGGAGGGTTCCCATCACCCTACAGTCCCCCCTCAATGGAGGGTCCCATCTCCTCCCTGCCCTTCCCGTCCATGGAGTGTCCCCTCTCCTTCCTACCTGTCCCCTCCATGGAGGGTTCTCATCCCTCTACAGTCCCCCCTCCATGGAGGGTCCTCTCTCCTCCCTGACCTGTGCTCTCCATGGAGGGTCCCCTCTCCTCCCTGACCCATGTCCTCCATGGAGGGTTCCCACTCCTCCTTACCTGTCCCCTCCATGGAGGATTCCCTTCACCCTATGGTCCCCCCCTTCATGGATGGTTCCTTCTCCTCCCTGACCCATCCCCTCTACGGAGGCTCCCCTCTCATCCCTGCCTGTCCCCCTCCATGGAGGGTCCCCTCTCCTCCCAGCCTTGTCCCCTCCATGGAGGGTCCCCTCTCCTCCCAGCCTTGTCCCCTCCATGGAGGCTCCCCTCTCATCCCTGCCTGCCCCCCCCCTCGTCCCTGCCTGCCCCCCCCCCTCCATGGAAGGTTCCCTGCCCCCATTGCCCTGCACCCTCCATGGAGGTTCCCCTCTCCTCCCAGTCTTGTCCCCTCCTTGGAGGGTCCCCTTTCATCCCTGCCCTGTACCCTCCATGGAGGGTCCCCTCTCCTCCCAGCCCTCTCCCCTTCATGGAGTGTCCCCTCTCCTCCCAGCCTTGTCCCCTCCATGGAAGGTCCCCTCTCCTCCCAGCCTTGTCCCCTCCATGGAGGGTCCCCTCTCCTCCCTGCCTGTCCCCTCCATGGAGGGTTCCCTGCCCCCACTGCCCTGCACCCTCCATGGAAGGTCCCCTCTCCTCCCTGCCCTGTCCCCTCCATGGAGGGTCCCCTCTCCTCTCAGCCTTGTCCCCTCCATGGAGGGTCCCCTCTCCTCCCAGCCTTGTCCCCTCCATGGAAGGTCCCCTCTCCTCCCAGCCTTGTCCCCTCCATGGAGGGTCCCCTCTCCTCCCTGCCTGTCCCCTCCATGGAGGGTTCCCTGCCCCCACTGCCCTGCACCCTCCATGGAAGGTCCCCTCTCCTCCCTGCCCTGTCCCCTCCATGGAGGGTCCCCTCTCCTCCCTGCCCTGTCCCCTCCATGGAGGGTCCCCTCTCCTCCCTGCCCTTCTCCCTCAAACTGGGGTTCCCGTTCCCCACTGCTTGCCCCCTCAAAGTGAGGTTCTCTGTCCCCCTGCACTGCCCCCTCCATGAAGGAAACCTCCTCCTCCCTGCCCCTCCCCCTCAAAGTGGGGTTCTCTACACCCCTGCCCTGCCCCCTGCATGAAGGAAACCTCCTCCTCCCAGCCCCTCCCCCTCAAAGTGAGGTTCTCTGTCCTCCTGCCCTGCCCCCTCCATGAAGGAAAACTCCTCCTCCCTGCCCCTCCCCCTCAAAGTGGGGTTCTCTACACCCCTGCCCTGCCCCCTGCATGAAGGAAACCTTCTCCTCCCTGCCCCTCCCCCTCAAAGTGAGGTTCTCTACACCCCTGCCCTGCCCATCCATAGAGGGTACCTTCTCCTCCCTGCCCCTGCCCCTAAAGTTGAGATCCCTGTCCCCCTGCCCTGCTCCCTCAATGGATAGTTCTGTCTCCTCTCTGCCCTGCTCTCTCAAAGTGAGGTTCCCTTACCTCCTGCCCTCCCCCCTCCATGAAGGGTTCCCTGCCCCCACTGCCCTGCACCCTCCATGGAAGGTCCCCTCTCCTTCCAGCCTTGACCCCTCCACGGAGGGTCCCCTCTCCTCCCTGCCCTGTCCCCTCTACAGAGGGTCCCCTCTCCTCCCTGCCCTGTCCCCTCCATGGAGGGTCCCCTCTCCTCCCAGCCTTGTCCCCTCCATGGAGGGTCCCCTCTCCTCCCTGCCCTGTCCCCTCCATGGAGGGTCCCCTCTCCTCCCTGCCCTGTCCCCTCCATGTAGGGTCCCCTATCCTCCCTGCCCTGTCCCCTCCATGGAGGGTCCCCTCTCCTCCCTGCCCTGTCCCCTCCATGGAGGGTCCCCACTTTCCCTGCCCTCCCTCCTCCATGGAGAGTCCCCTCTCCTCCCTGACCAGCCAATCCATGGAGGGTCCCGTGTTCCCCCTCCCCACCGCCCTGCCCTTCAATGGAGAGTTCCCTGTCCCCCATACCCCTTCACTTCCCCCTCCATATAGAGTACTCATTCCCACTATCCTTCCCTTCCATGGAGGGTCCTAACCTCCCTGCCCTGTAACCTCCATGGAGGGTCCCTCCTCTTTACCTGTAACCTCCATGGAGGGTCTCCTCTACTCTTAGTACTCTCCCCTCCATGGAGGGTCCCTTCTCCTCCCTGTCATTTCCCCTCCATGGAGGGTCCTTTCACCTCTCTGTCATTTCCTCTCCATGGAGGGTCCCTTCTCCTCCCTGTCATTTCCCCTCCATAGAGGGTCCCTTCTCCTCCCTGTCATTTCTCCTCCATGGAGGGTCCCTTCTCCTCCCTGCCCTACCCCTCCATGGAGGGTACCCTGCCCCACCTGTCCTGTCGTCTCAATAGAGTGTTCCCTGCCTCACTGCCCTGTCTCCTCCATGGAGGGTCCCCACTTCCCCTGCCCTCCCTTCTTCATGGAGCGTCCCCTCTCCTCCCTGCCCAGCCCATTCTTGGAAGGTTCCCTGTTTCCCTTCCCCACTGTCCTGCCCCCTCCATGGAGGGTCCCCTCTCCTCCTCTTCCTTCCCATTCCATGGAGGGTCCCTTGTCCTTCCTGCCCAGCCACTTCTATTGAGGGTCCCCTCTTCTTCCTTCCCTGTCCCCTCCATGGAGGGTTCCCATCACCCTACAGTCCCCCCTCAATGGAGGGTCCCATCTCCTCCCTGCCCTTCCCGTCCATGGAGGGTCCCCTCTCCTTCCTACCTGTCCCCTCCATGGAGGGTTCTCATCCCTCTACAGTCCCCCCTCCATGGAGGGTCCTCTCTCCTCCCTGACCTGTGCTCTCCATGGAGGGTCTCCTCTCCTCCCTGACCCGTGTCCTCCATGGAGGGTTCCCACTCCTCCTTACCTGTCCCCTCCATGGAGGATTCCCATCACCCTATGGCCCCCCTTCATGGATGGTTCCTTCTCCTCCCTGACCCATCCCCTCTATGGAGGCTCCCCTCTCATCCCTGCCTGTCCCCCACCATGGAGGGTCCCCTCTCCTCCCAGCCTTGTCCCCTCCATGGAGGGTCCCCTCTCCTCCCAGCCTTGTCCCCTCCATGGAGGGTCCCCTCTCCTCCTAGCCTTGTCCCCTCCATGGAGGCTACCCCCTCGTCCCTGCCTGCCCCCCCCCTCCATGGAAGGTTCCCTGCCCCCATTGCCCTGCACCCTCCATGGAGGTTCCCCTCTCCTCCCAGCCTTGTCCCCTCCATGGAGGGTCCCCTTTCATCCCTGCCCTGTACCCTCCATGGAGGTTCCCCTCTCCTCCCTGCCCTGTACCCTCCATGGAAGGTCCCCTCTCCTCCCAGCCCTCTCCCCTTCATGGAGTGTCCCCTCTCCTCCCAGCCTTGTCCCCTCCATGGAGGGTCCCTTCTCCTCCCTTCCCTGTCCCCTCCATGGAGGGTCCCCTCCCCTTCCAGCCTTGTCCCCTCCATGGAGTGTCCCCTCTCCTCCCCACCTTGTCCCCTCCACGGAGGGTCCCCTCTCCTCCCTACCCTGTACCCTCCATGGAGGGTCCCCTCTCCTCCCAGCCTTGTCCCCTCCATGGAGGGTCCCCTCTCCTCCTAGCCTTGTCCCCTCCATGGAGGCTACCCCCTCGTCCCTGCCTGCCCCCCCCCTCCATGGAAGGTTCCCTGCCCCCACTGCCCTGCACCCTCCATGGAAGGTCCCCTCTCCTCCCTGCCCTGTCCCCTCCATGCAGGGTTCCCTCTCCTCCCTGCCCTGTCCCCTCCATGCAGGGTTCCCTCTCCTCCCTGCCCTGTCTCCTCCATGGAGGGTCCCCTCTCCTCCCTGCCCTGTCCCCTCCATGGAGGGTCCCCTCTCCTCCCTGCCCTGTCTCCTCCATGGAGGGTCCCCCCTCCTCCCTGCCTTGTCCCCTCCATGGAGGTTTCCCTGTCCTCCCTGCCCTGTCCCCTCCATGGAGGGTCCCCTCTCCTCCCTGCCCTGTCTCCTCCATGGAGGGTCCCCTCTCCTCCCTGCCCTGTCCCCTCCATGGAGGGTCCCCTCTCCTCCCTGCCCTGTCCCCTCCATGGAGGGTCCCCCCTCCTCCCTGCCCTGTCGCCTCCATGGAGGGTCCCCTCTCCTCCCTGCCTTGTCCCGTCCATGGAGGTTCCCCTCTCCTCCCTGCCTTTTCCCCTCCATGGAGGGTCCCCTCTCCTCCCTGCCTTGTCCCCTCCATGGAGGGTCCCATCTCCTCCCAGCCTTGTCCCCTCAATGGAGGGTCCCCTCTCCTCCCTGCCCTGTCCCCTCCATGGAGGGTCCCATCTCCTCCCAGCCTTGTCCCCTCCATGGAAGTTCCCCTCTCCTCCCTGCCCTGTCCCCCTCCATGGAGGGTCCCCCCTCCTCCCTGCCCTGTCGCCTCCATGGAGGGTCCCCTCTCCTCCCTGCCTTGTCCCGTCCATGGAGGTTCCCCTCTCCTCCCTGCCTTTTCCCCTCCATGGAGGGTCCCCTCTCCTCCCTGCCTTGTCCCCTCCATGGAGGGTCCCATCTCCTCCCAGCCTTGTCCCCTCAATGGAGGGTCCCCTCTCCTCCCTGCCTTGTCCCCTCCATGGAGGGTCCCATCTCCTCCCAGCCTTGTCCCCTCCATGGAAGTTCCCCTCTCCTCCCTGCCCTGTCCCCCTCCATGGAGGGTCCCCCCTCCTCCCTGCCCTGTCGCCTCCATGGAGGGTCCCCTCTCCTCCCTGCCTTGTCCCGTCCATGGAGGTTCCCCTCTCCTCCCTGCCTTTTCCCCTCCATGGAGGGTCCCCTCTCCTCCCTGCCTTGTCCCCTCCATGGAGGGTCCCATCTCCTCCCAGCCTTGTCCCCTCCATGGAAGTTCCCCTCTCCTCCCTGCCTTTTCCCCTCCATGGAGGGTCTCCTCTCCTCCCTGCCTTGTCCCCTCCATGGAGGGTCCCATCTCCTCCCTGCCTTGTCCCCTCCATGGAGTGTCCCCTCTCTCCCTGCCTTGTCCCCTCCATGGAGGGTCCCCTCTCCTCCCTGCCCTGTCCCCTCCATGGAGTGTCCCCTCTCCTCCCAGCCTTGTCCCCTCCATGGAGTGTCCCCTCTCCTCCCAGCCTTGTCCCCTCCATGGAGTGTCCCCTCTACTCCAAGCCTTGTCCCCTCCATGGAGGGTCCCCTCTCCTTCCTGCCTGTTCCCTCCATGGAGGGTCCCCTCTCCTACCTGCCTTGTCCCCTCCATGGAGGGTCCCCTCTCCTCCCTGCCCTGTCCCCCTCCATGGAGGGTCCCCCCCTCCTCCCTGCCCTGTCGCCTCCGTGGAGGGTCCCCTCTCCTCCCTGCCTTGTCCCGTCCATGGAGGTTCCCCTCTCCTCCCTGCCTTGTCCCCTCCATGGAGGGTCCCCTCTCCTCCCTGCCTTGTCCCCTCCATGGAGGGTCCCATCTCCTCCCAGCCTTGTCCCCTCAATGGAGGGTCCCCTCTCCTCCCTGCCTTGTCCCCTCCATGGAGGGTCCCATCTCCTCCCAGCCTTATCCCCTCCATGGAAGTTCCCCTCTCCTCCCTGCCTTTTCCCCTCCATGGAGGGTCTCCTCTCCTCCCTGCCTTGTCCCCTCCATGGAGGGTCCCATCTCCTCCCTGCCTTGTCCCCTCCATGGAGTGTCCCCTCTCTCCCTGCCTTGTCCCCTCCATGGAGGGTCCCCTCTCCTCCCTGCCCTGTCCCCTCCATGGAGTGTCCCCTCTCCTCCCAGCCTTGTCCCCTCCATGGAGTGTCCCCTCTCCTCCCAGCCTTGTCCCCTCCATGGAGTGTCCCCTCTCCTCCCAGCCTTGTCCCCTCCATGGAGTGTCCCCTCTACTCCAAGCCTTGTCCCCTCCATGGAGGGTCCCCTCTCCTTCCTGCCTGTTCCCTCCATGGAGGGTCCCCTCTCCTACCTGCCTTGTCCCCTCCATGGAGGGTCCCCTCTCCTCCCTGCCCTGTCCCCCTCCATGGAGGGTCCCCCCTCCTCCCTGCCCTGTCGCCTCCGTGGAGGGTCCCCTCTCCTCCCTGCCTTGTCCCGTCCATGGAGGTTCCCCTCTCCTCCCTGCCTTGTCCCCTCCATGGAGGGTCCCCTCTCCTCCATGCCTTGTCCCGTCCATGGAGGTTCCCCTCTCCTCCCAGCCTTGTCCCCTCCATGGAGGGTCCCATCTCCTCCCAGCCTTGTCCCCTCCATGGAAGTTCCCCTCTCCTCCCAGCCTTGTCCCCTCCATGGAGTGTCCCCTTTCCTCCCTGCCTTGTCCCCTCAATGGAGGGTCCCCTCTCCTCCCAGCCTTGTCCCCTCCATGGAGGGTCCCCTCTCCTCCCTGCCCTGTCCCCTCCATGGAGTGTCCCCTCTCCTCCCAGCCTTGTCCCCTCAATGGAGGGTCCCCTCTCCTCCCAGCCTTTTCCCCTCCATCGAGGGTCCCCTCTACTCCAAGCCTTGTCCCCTCCATGGAGGGTCCCCTCTCCTTCCGGCCTGTTCCCTCCATGGAGGGTCCCCTCTCCTCCCTGCCTGTCCCCTCCATGGAGGCTTCCCTGCCCCCACTACCCTGCACCCTCCATGGAGGGTCCCCTCTCCTTCCTACCTGTCCCCTCCATGGAGGGTTCTCATCCCTCTACAGTCCCCCCCTCCATGGAGGGTCCTCTCTCCTCCCTGACTTGTGCTCTCCATGGAGGGTCCCCTCTCCTCCCTGACCCGTGTCCTCCATGGGGGGTTCCCACTCCTCCTTACCTGTCCCCTCCATGGAGGATTCCCATCGCCCTATGGTCCCCCCTTCATGGATGGTTCTTTCTCCTCCCTGACCCATCCCCTCCATGGAGGCTTCCCTCTCATCCCTGCTTGTCCCCCTCCATGGAGGGTCCCCTCTCCTCCTAGCCTTGTCCCCTCCATTGAGGGTCCCCTCTCCTCCCAGCCTTGTCCCCTCCATGGAGGCTCCCCTCTCGTCCCTGCCTGCCTCCCCCTCCATGGAAGATTCCCTGCCCCCACTGCCCTGCACCCTCCATGGAGGGTCCCATCTCCTCCCTGCCCTTCTCCTCCGTGGAGGGTCCCCTCTCCTCCATACCTGTCCCCTCCATGGAGGGTTCCCATCCCCCTATGGTCCCCCTTTTATGGAGGGTCCCTTCTCCTCCCTGACCCACGTCTTCCATGGAGGGTCCCCTTTCATCCCTGCCCTGTACCCTCCATGGAGAGTCCCCTCTCCTCCCAGCCTTGTCCCCTCCATGGAGGGTCCCCTCTCCTCCCAGCCTTGTCCCCTCCATGGAGGGTCCCCTCTCCTCCCAGCCTTGTCCCCTCCATGGAGGGTCCCCTCTCCTCCCTGCCTGTCCCCTCCATGCAGGGTTCCCTGCCCCCACTGCCCTGCAGCCTCCATGGAAGGTCCCCTCTCCTCCCTGCCCTGCCCCCTCCATGGAGGGTTCACTGCCTCCCCTACCCTGCCCTCTCCATGGAAGGACCCCTTCCCCCTGCCCTGACCCCTCCATGCAGGGTCTTCTGTTTCCCTGCCGTGTCCCATCACTCACAAGCTCTGAAAGGCATGTGCTCTGGTCCCCAGTGTTCATCTGTCCTGCCTCCAGGCCGTGTCCACTGTCTGTACCTGAAGCACATCTCACCATCTTCATCTGCCCAAATCCACCCGGGCTCTCAGGACACATGTCAAATATCATTTCAAATGTCAAATCACCGAGTGATCTTTAAAAAATATAAATCAGATCCCCCTATTCTGGTGCCTAAAAGCCTTCATGCTGTGACAGCATTTTCAATCCACACTAGGGTCCCCTATGTGCCCCCTCCACCATCTGCTGTTCCCATCCAGCCTGGCTGTCCTTGCCCTGGGCACTGCCTCTCCTTTTCGGGAGGCTTCCCCAGCTCTCCATGGGGCCAGCTCTGTCTCAAAAGCCACTACACAGTTTAAATATTTTGGGGAGCCCTTCCCTGAGCCTCTGGGGAGTCACCCTGCTGGGGAGCCTCCACCCAGCCCTAGGGGGTACACCAGGCAGTAGGTCACAGTACTAACAGAGGTCAGAATGGTAAGACAGGTCATAGAGGTAACCTAGCAACCCTGCCAGGTCAGCCATGTGGGCCAACCTCTCAAATTTTCTTGTGTTGTTTAAAATCAGTGAATAAACATTTATTGACACCAACACACCCCAGGCCCTCTACAGAAAGCACAGGAGGTGTGGCTCTCCTCGAGGTCCTGACCCTCCATAACCAGGTGTTCTTGACAGTGAAAACTGGGTGGGAGGGCGGGTCAGAGAAGCCAGGGAGGGACTCCACTTGAGTTGCTGGCTTTGAGGCTGGAGGAAGGGATCAAAGGCCAACATTTTTGGGAGCGCCCAGGAAGCTGGGAGTGGCTTTGGCAGGGACACAGAAGGGAACTGTCCCATAAGGAATGGATTCTGCCACCTCCCCATGAGCAGGCCCCCCCAAGGCCTCCTGGGAGGAGGGCAACCCAATGAACCGCCTCGGGTTTCTGACCCACAGCACCTGGGATCCCACACTTTGTCCTGTGAACCACTGTGTTTAAGGTCATTGGTCAGGGCACCAACAGAAATCCTTTGTGTCCCTGTGGTTCCCTAGTCATAATAAGCTAAGTCTGTTTTCTTTGTGGCTCTTCCTATCTCCTGAAATAAAGTGTTGCCTTGGTTCTTGTTCACCTGTCTATCCCTCAGCCCCTCTCAGCACCTGAAAGGTGACCTGTGAAGTCCCTGCCCCCGAGACCCAGGTAGACAGCACACACTTGCATGAATTCCTGAGCAAAGAGCTCTTTTCTGATTTCATATTTGTAATAAACCTGATTCATTAACATGTACATACATATGATATCTTAATCCACTTTCCGACATCCCACATAGATTCATGAATTTTTAAAATATCTTAATTTTTTTTTGTCAAAACCCGTTTCTCAATTTCTTGTTCAGAAATGCAGTAGCTGCTTTGTGACCTGCCTCAGGGATGAGAGAGTTCTGACTGCAGACCAGGTTCACGCCAGGATGTTGCTCCTGTCCCTAGTCCTTCACAGGCCAGCCCTTTGGCCTCTGGTGGCCAGTTGACCCATGATGCGCCTTCACACCTCATCTCCTGTTCACCAGCCTGGTGTTGCTTCCTGCGTTGGGTACACGGTGCGATACACAGATCCAGTAACATAGAACCCCACACCTGAAACCTATATGTTCATGTTGACCAATGTCACCCGAATGTATTTAATAAATAAAAATATTTTTTAAAACACACACATTAGTTATTTTGCAGATTGAAACTGGTTCAGGGAGATGAAGTGACTGGTCTGAGGTTCCCCAATATTCCCACTGCCCATGATTCTGAATGCCCAGCACTTTCTTGTCGATCTCCCATTAGACTTCAGTGGTCCTGCCTTTTAAAAATGCAAAGAAGCTAAAAAAAAAAAAAAAAAAAAACAGCAGGAAGCTTCAAACCTCCTTTTGAAAGCAAACTTTAAGTCAGCAGAGTGGAACATCTTCTCTATCAACGCTTCTTTGCTTTTTGTTCATTCATTTGCCAAATGTTTATTTTCCAGACCTATCTAGAACCAACCTTTTCAGTACTGGATCTCCCTCCCAGTAGGTGCCTAGGCCTGTGCTAGGACCAAAGAGTCCCCAGTGCTGAGTGGGAATTCAGCAATCACTTTTGAGTATAATGGCTTGGGTCAATTTCTGGGTCCTCTATTCTGTTCCATTGGTCTATATGTCTGTTCTTGTGCCAGTACCAGGCAGTTTTGAGAACTGTGGCTTGGTAATATAGTTTGATGTCTGGTATTGTGATCCCTCCAACTTTGTTGTTCTCTCTCAGGATAGCTGTGGTTATTCGGGGTCTTATTTTATTCCAGATGAATTTTTGGAGAGTTTGTTCTAGATCTTTGAAATATGCCATTGGTATTTTAATAGGTATTGCATTGAATCTATAGATTGCTTTAGGTAGTATGGATATTTTAATGATGTTGATTCTACCAATTCATGAACATAGTATGTTCCTCCATTTGTTTATGTCTTCCTCTATCTCTTTTTTCAATGTCCTGTAATTTTCCGAGTATAGGTCTTTTACGTCCTGGTTAAGTTTATTCCTAGGTATCTTAATTTTTTTGATGCAATGGTAAATGGGATTGTTTTTTTCTCATTTCCCTTTCTGTGAGTTCATTATTGGTGTATAAAAAGGCCATAGAATTCTGGGTGTTAATTTTGTATCCTGCTACATTGCCAAATTCATTGATTAGGTCTAGTAGTTTTTTGGTGGAGTTTTTGGGCTTTTCTATGTATAATATCATGTCATCTGCAAATAAGGACAGTTTTACTTCTTCTTTCCCAATTTGGATGCCTTTCATTTTTTCTTCTTGTCTGATCACTATGGCTAGTACTTCTAGTACTGTGTCGAACAGGAGTAGTGAAAGTGGGCATCCTTATGTTGTTCCTGTTCTTAGGGGAAATGGATTTAGTTTTTGCCCACTGAGTATAATATTGGCTGTAGGTTTGTCATATAGGGTTTTTATTATGTTGAGGTATGATCCCTCTATTCCCACTTTGCTGAGAGTTTTTATCAAGAAAGGGTGTTGGATTTTGTCAAATGCTTTTTCTGCATCGATTGATATTATTATGTGATTTTTGTCTTTCAGTTTGTTTATGTGATGTATCACATTTATGGATTTTCAGATGTTGAATCATCCTTGCCTTCCTGGCATAAATCCCACTTGGTCATGGTGTATGATCTTTCTAATGTATTGCTCAACCCGATTTGCTAGGATTTCATTGGGGATATTAGCATCTATGTTCATCAAGGGTATTGGCCTGTAGTTCTCTTTATTTGTGGTATCTTTGTCTGGTTTTGGGATTAGGGGAATGCTGGCTTCATAGAAAGATCCTGGAAATGTGTGTTGCTCTTGAATTTTTTGGAATAGTCTGAGGAGGATAGGTTTTAGTTCTTTGAATGCTTGGTAGAACTACCCTGTAAAGCAACCCGGACCAGGGCTTTTGTTTGCTGGAAGATTTTTTGATCGCTGTTTCAATTTCTTCGGTAGTTATCGACCTATTCAGGTTTTTTGACTCTTCTTGGTTGAGTTTTGGGAGCTTGTATTTTTCTAAGAATATGTCCATTTCATCTAGGTTGTCCATAGAATTTTGTTGGAATAGAGTTGTTCATACTATTTTTTCATAATTGTTTGTATTTCTGTGGGATTGGTTGTGATTTCACCTCTTTCCTTTCTGATTTTGTTTATTTGGGTCCTCTCTCTGCTTCTTGGTGAGCCTGGCTAGAGGTTCATCAATCTTGTTTATCCTTTCAAATAACCAGCTCCTGGTTTGTTGATCTTTTGGATTGTTTTTTTTAGTCTCTATGTCGTTTATCTCCACTCTGATCTTTATTATTTCCTTCCTACTCCTTACACTGGGCTTTTCTTGTTGCTCTTTCTAACTCTTTGAGTTGTAGGGTTAGATAATTTATTACCATTGTTTCTTGTTTTTTGAGGCAGGCCTGTAGAGCTATGAACTTCCCTCTCAAGACTGCTTTCACTGTGTCCCATAGATTTTGGTTTGTTGTGTTTTCATTGTCGTTTGTTGCCATGATGCTTTTTATTTCTTCTTTGATCTCTCTGGTAACCCAGTCATAGTTTAATAGCATGCTATTTAGCCTCCACGTGTTTGGGGTTTTTTTATTGTTTTTATTGTAGTTGATTTCTAATTTTATGCCATTGTGATTTGAGATGATGTTTGATATGATTTCTATCTTCTTGAATTTGAAGAGACTTTCCAGTGACCCAATATATGGTCTATCTTTCAAATGACCCATGTGAACTTGAGAAGAATGTATATTCTGTGGCTTTGGTGTGAAATGTTCTGAAGATGTCAATTAATTCCATCTAATCTAGTGCATCATTTAGGACTGATGTTTCTTTGCTGATTTTTTTGTTTAGAGGATTTGTCCAATGGTGATAGTGGGTTATTAAAGTCCCCTACTATGACTGTATTGCTATCACTCTCTTCCTTGATATCCTCCAGAAGTTTTTTTTATGTATATGGGTTATCCTGTATTGGGTGCGTATATGTTTACCAGAGTTATATTTTCTTGGTATATTGCTCCCTTTAGTATTATGAAGTGGCCTTCCTTATCCCTTGTTATGTCCTTCCCTTTGAGATCTAATTTGTCATATATAAGTATTGCTACCCTAGCTTTTTTTTCATTTCCATTCGCCTGAAAAATCTTTTCCCATCCCTGCACCATCAGTCTGTGTGAGTCCTTTTTTCTGAGGTGGGTTTCCTGTAGACAGCAGATATATGGGTCATGTTTTCTCATCCACTCAGCTACCCTATGTCTTTTGATTGGGGCATTTAATCCATTAACATTTAAAGTTATTATTGATAGGTATTTGTTTGTTGCCATTTTCATTCTTTACGCCTGTGTTCCTTCTTCATTTCCTATTTCTTCTTTTTACAGCAGACCCTTTAGCATTTTCTTGCGTTGCTGGTCTGGTGGTAATAAACTCCCATAGTCCTTTTTTGTCTGTGAAGCTCCTGATTTCACCCTCAATTTTGATTGATAGCCTTGCTGGGTATAGTATTCTCAGATTCCGACCCTTCCTTTGCATGACTTTGTATATTTCACTCCATTCCCTTCTTGCCTGATGTGTTTTTGTTGAGAAATCAGTCACTAGTCTGATGGGGGATTCTTTGTAGATAACTTTCTGTCTCTGGCCACTTTTAAGATTCTTACTTTGTCGTTGGTGTTTGCCAATTTAATTATAATGTGCCTTGGTGTCGGTCTTTTGGGGTTCATTTTGTTTGGGACCTATGAGCTTCTTGGATTTGTGTGTTTCTTTCCTATATCAGGGAAGTTTTCTGTCATTATTTCTTCAAACATGTTTCTCTTCCTTGCTCAGTTTCCTCTCCTTCTGGCACCCCTATTATGTGGATGTTGTTTCATTTCATGTTGTCCCAAAGTTTCCTTGGGGTCTCCTCCTGTTTTTTAAGTTTTTTTTTTTCCTAGATGCTGCTGTGCTTGGGTATTTTTTCCTACTTTGTCTTCTAGGTCACTGATGGCAGTCCTCTGCTTCTTCTTGTCTACTGTTGATGCGTTCTATTGAGTTCTTTATAGCAGCGATGTCATTTTTCATTTCTTCTTGGTTCTTCCTCATTTTCTCTTGGTTCTTACACATATTGTTGAATTTGTCTTCCATTCTTTTCAGCCACCTTATGACCATTTCTCTGCATTCTTTCTCTGACATATTGCTTGCCTCCTTTTTGTTTACTTCCTTTTCTGGTGATGCCTCCTTTTCTTTCATTTGTGGGCTATTTCTTTGTCTCACCATGATCTCTCTTCTCCAGGTGTCTGGTTATGTAGCTCTTTCTCTCCGTCCAGCTCTGCACACAATTCTCCAAACATCTCTTCTGCACATCCTTTTTCCCCTGGCACTAAGCAGCCGGCGCACTGGTAAAATCCGAGGCTGCCTTTTTGCGCCCAATCCAGCTATGGGATAATTTTTAGAGCTCCCTTCTGCCAGCAGCCCTGTGGATCCCCTTCCACACTTACGGATCACCTGGCCCCAAAGGCCCCGGGCTTTGTAGGGCGCAGGCTTCCCCGACATGCATTCCTCTCTCCAACCTGGATTGCAGTCCTCACCTTTCCCTATGGGGAGAAAATACAACAAAACAAACAGCTAAACCAAAAAGCACAAATAAAAAACAATCAGAAAAAAAGGGAGCAGAATCTGTAGGGGCAGAGCTCAAATACAGAAAATAAAGTTAAGGAATTGGATGAATAGGGGAAGGACCATGGTGTAGTATAGAGAATGGAGAACAAGAATGAGTGGATAAGATGAAAAAAAGTTTTAATTATTTACTTTTTTAAAAGGAGAATAGAGAAGAGAGCAGATAGGCCTGAATTAAGGAAGTGAAACTAATTAAAAAATTAGGAGAAGAAAAGAGAGGAGAGAGAGAAAAAATGAATAGCAAAAAAAAAAAAAGAGAAGGGGAAATGGAGTAGGAGTAGGGAAGAGGAAATTAGATATATGAATAAGCCAAGAGAGACTACAGTAATAATAACACATCAATAAAGCAGATAAAGAAGACCAATTTTTAAAAAGAGATCAAAAGAATGAGAGAGAAAAACTAAAGCAGGAAAGAAGAAGAAAAACAGGATACAAAAGGGAGAATCAGGAAGAAAAAGGTGAAAAAAAGAAAAATAAATTAAATAACAATTAAAAATAAAATAACTAATACTAAAATTTTTTTAATTTAAAAGAAAAAATAATAAGTGTTATTTGCTTCAGCCATATTTTAATACCCCAAAGGGGGCTAGTTTAGGACCCCACTCTTCTGTTCTAGCTGCCAATTATGGGCTTCCTGTTAGGTAGTTATGTCTGACCACTGTCAGGCACTGTCTTTGTGTTGAAGCTCCTAACAATCCACTGCTCTTATGTTTGTGTCTGTCTCCACAGCCTTGGCTGCAAGAAGGTGGGACCAATCAGCCCACTTTGCCAGTCTGCCAGCTCTCAGTCTTAATCACTTGCTTTTGTTGATTTTTAGAGATAGAGGGGAATGGAGAGGGAGAGAGAGATAGAAACATTGATGAGAGAGGAACATCATTGATCAGCTACCTCCCACACACATCCTCACTGGGAATTGAGCCCACAACCTGGGCACATGCCCTGACTGGGAATCAAACTGGAGACTTCTTGGTTCCTGGGTCCATGCTCAACTGCTGAGCCACACCAGTTGGGCCAATCTTTCATTTTTCAAATACTCTCAACATCATTTTTACAAAAGACAGACCAGCCTGACCCCAATTAAGTAAAGAAGCACATATTGCAGAATAAGCAAGTTTGCCTCAAACAAGATCTTTAATGACTTCTATCGACCACCCTCCATGTCTCCATTGTGCTGCTGAGTAGCGAGAAGTCAGTATTTGAGACTCCTCAGGTCGTCAGTGTACAATCAATAGCATTTATTAAACAGGAAGCTATTACCCTTCATGTCTGTACGGGCAGTGGAGGTGAGGAGACAACAGGCAATGGCTCCTTGCTATCAGGGAGGGTGTCCACTATCCCATCCTCCTTCAGTCCCTTTATCCCTACTGTGCATGGGATGGCAGCAGTGCCAAGGACACCAGCCAGCTTCCTGATTAGTTGCCAGCAGAATCACCCCTGTCTGAAAAAAGGCCACCTGCAAACCAGAGCGTCCACATTCTTCTGGGAACACATGGCCCCCTGCCCATCGCTTAACAAGGTCCTTCAAACAAAGCCACTTCAGCTGCACACTCTTACAAGCTGTCTGTTAAGATACACAGTGGGGAAAAAATGGTAGCCCTGCCACTTTCCAATTATACAGTTAAGGATTCAAACTGGAAATTAGGTTGATAACTTCCAGCACTTTTGTCTCACAAATCAATGGACTTGCTGTTTTCCATGCATTTGTTCAGTATCAGCACCAACTAATCATTGAAGATCTTTATTAATCTCCAAGAAACATGGTGCTGAAACAGTTCAATTGTTAGTTAATTTTCTTGACTCTTATGATGCATCCTGGAACAATTGAGTGCCATGTACACTGATGGGGCAAAAGCAATGGCAGTACCTCAACCAGATCAAAGAGTGGCACCAAACTGCATTAGTAGGAATTGTATTCACTATCACACACTCGTCATGAAAAGTGCCCGTTTCAGTTAAGAAGATTCTGAACAGCCCTGGGTGGGTGGCTCTGTTTGTTGGAGCATCCTCCATACACTGAATGGTGGTGGGATTGGTTCCCGGTCAGGGCACACACCTAGGTTTCAGGTGAAATCCCTGGTCAGGGCATGTGCAGGAGGCGGCCAATTGACGTTTCTCTCTCAGATCAATGTTTCTCTCTTTCTCTCTCTCTCTCTCTCTTCCCCTTCCTCCCTCTCTAAAATCAATAAACACATCCTCGGGTGAGGATGTTTTCTCAATCACAAAAAAAGAATATTCTGAATAAAGCAGTAGCCAATGTTTGTTGTTAAATCTTCACTATTGAAAATTCATATATTTATAACATATAATGAAATTGAATGTTACAAACATTACACATTTGTATTTTAAAGTAAATGGGGGGAAAGTAGATAAGATCACATTTTTGCAAAATTTCGCAAAAGAAGAAATTCATGACGTGGAATGTCACTGTACTAAATTAAATAAAGCGTAGCCCGGAAAAGAAAGAGTCAGAAAATAGGAAAGGGAAATGCATGCACATAGAGTCTGCTGGCAACTTGATCTTGGACTTCCAGCCTCCAGAACCATGGGAAGTAAGTCTCTGTTTAAGAAGTAATGTTGTTCTTCTGGTCAAGAGGACAGAGCAAGAAAGCACTCTGTTCACCTCTTCCTGTGATTCTAGCAAAATTACAAATAAATGACCAAACAGTAGTTCTTGGAAACCACCTGAAGACTAGCTGAAGAGCACTTCTATAACATGACCTAAAGCAGAAGCCACGTTGAGACTGGAAAGAGGGGCAAAGATGAACAACAGCTGGTTCCCCACACACCTTTGGCAGGTAAGAATTCGGAGGGATATCCCAGCAGTGAATGTCCCCACTGAGGAGCGAGGGGTTTCAGCCCCAAATCAAACTCCCAGCCGACAGCACCAGTGTCAGGAAAAAGAGTTCCCACGGTGGCTGGTTGTGAAAATCAGTAGGAACTCAGTCCTGGTGAGATGGAGGGCTGCTATAGGCCCAAGCATCCTCCTAAAGAGCTTGAGCACAGACACACCTGCTCACCAAAACCGGTCCAAATTCCAGGAAAGGGTCAGGAGTTTGAAAGGCACCAGGCACATGTGGGAGGGACTGAATTGTCCGGCTTCAGGGCGAGGTTCGGTGGAACAGCTTTCTGCTAGAATAAAGTGATGGCAGGACCCATCGTTCCTTTGTGAGCCCTCTCCCTCACCTCCCACATATACACAGCCTGCAGTTAAAGGCTGGTGCCAAATGTGAGTCTCCATTAACCTGCCCCACACCGGTGGTTCTCTTGCCCCACCCAATTCATAGGCCTGCCAGAATCTCTTTCAGAAGTTAACCCACACAAGCGACCAACCTGGGCCCACACTATGCAGTTTTCTAAAATCTATCACAGGTTCGTAAATCCCAAACAAGCAACAGCAGACCTCGGCAGGCCCTGTACCTTTTGCTAAGCAGCCCTAGTGGTAGCCAGCCTCAGTTCACAGCACAACCACTCCCGGGTGCCACTAAACCCAGCACAGGCAACAACCAACCACAGATCACGTTGTAGTCCAACCATGTGGCCCCAGGCCAAACACAAATAGGGGCTGACCTGAACCTGCACCAGAACCCCTCCCAAAAGGCTCTAGTATCAATATGCCTGGTGGCTGTCTTCAGACCACACCGAAGCACCACACATGTAGCCCCAAAAAGGAAACACCAAAAGGTGAACATGGCCGGCACCGGCCATGCTCAAATGAATCCCACTCAAATTCCACACAACTGCTGTCCACTGTAGTGATGACAAGTCTTCAAAAGCAGTAACCCTGAGTGTCAGTTCCACCAACACATTTGCCAACAGCAGTCGGGGCTCAACTACCACAGGAGAGCACACAAAATCCACTGGTGGGACACCCTTGGAGATTCGCTTAGGAAATCAGGGAGACTGTGCCACTAGGACTCACAGGACACCTACTACATAAGGCTGCTCTGCCCAGCCCGGAACACATAGCAGATCTACCCAATATATAGAAAGAGACACAGGGTGGCAACCAAAATGAAGAGAAAAAGAAATATGTCCCGAATGAAAGAAAAGGACAAAACTCCAGAAAGAGAACTGAACAATGGGGACAAGCAACCTACCAGATGCAGATTTCAAACACCGCTCATAAGGATGATCAGCAAACTTAGGGGAAGAACAGATGATCTCAGTGAGAACTTTAACAAAGAGATAGGAAATGTAAAAAAGGAGACAGAAAACTTGAATGAGAACCAGTCAGAAATAAAGGGTACAATGACTGAAATGAAGAATACATAGGAATCAGTCAACAACAGATTAGATGAAACCCGAGGACTGAATCAATGATATGGAAGTCAAAATAACAGAACACACACAAAGAGAAAAGAAAAAAGAACTCCCCCCGCCTCGCCGAAACCTGTTTGGCTCAGTGGATAGAGCTTTTGCCTGTGGACTGAAAGGTCCCAGGTTCGATTCCGGTCAAGGGCATGTACCTGGGTTGCTGGCGCATCCCCAGTAGGAGATGTGCAGGAGGCAGCTGATCGATGTTTCTGGCTCTCTATCTCTCTCCCTTCCTCTCAGTAAAAAATCAATAAAATATAATAAAAAAAAGAAAAAAAGAACTCCCCCCTAAAATGTGGGTGGTTTCAGGGACCTCTGGGGCAACATCAAGAGTAACAACATTCACACCACAAGGGTAAAAGAAGGAGAAGAGAGTCAACGGATTACACACCTACTTGCAGAAATAATGATGGAAAACTTCCCTAACCTGGTGAAAGAAATAGACATACAAGTCCAGGAAGTGCAGAGTCCCCCCCCAAAAAAATGAACCAAATGAGGCCCATGCCAAGACACATCATATAATTAGCATGCCAAATGTTAGACAGAGAATCTGAAAAGCGCACTAAAAGAAAAACAGATAGTAATGTAAACCAGAGCTCCCATAAGACCATTAGCTGATTTCTCAACAGAAACTTTGCAGGCCAAAAGGGATTGACACAAATATTCAAAGTGACAAATATCAAGGACCAACAATCAAGATTACCAAGCAAGGCTATCATTTAGAATCAAAGGAAAGATAGAGATCTTCCTAGATAAGAAAAAACTGAAAGAGTTCATCACCACGAAACCAATATTATGAGAAATGATAAAGGGACTTCTTTAATAAGATGAAGAAGAAAAAAGAGGTAAAATATAAATAATAAAATGGTAATAAAATGGTAATACCTATCAATAACCCTAACTCATAAATACAGAGAACAAACTGATGGCTGCCTGATGGGAGGGGGGTTGCATGGAGTGGATGAAAAAGCCGAATGGATTAAAAAGCACAAATTGACATTTATGAAACAGCCGTAGGGGTGTAAAGTACAGCTTAGGGAATACAGTCAATAATATTGTAATAACTATATATACTGTCAGATGGGTGCAGCACTTCCCAGAAGGATCACTTTGTGAGTGATAGAAATGTCTAACCACTATGTAACTCATCTGAAAGTAATATAATATTGAATATGAACTGTAATTGAGAAATTTTTAATTTAAGTTAGAAATGAAGAAAATAAATAAATATTTTTGTTTAAACCACTCTGTCGTATTCAGTGTAGCAGCCTGAGCAGATAAAGACATAGAGAATACATAGGATGGGACAGTATACATATTTTTGGGGTTGTAGGGGTAGAGACAAGAGAAGATGAGGAGATGCAACATTAAAAAGATGATACATTTTCTAGAGATGATGAAGAATGTGTATTGTCAGTTAATGAAGCAAAAGAGGTCAGGAGGAGGATAGAGAATATTTTAACCTGAACCCAGCTACACTTCTTAAAACAGTAGAACTCAAAAGACACTCTCAAAATCAGTGAGCAAGTAAGATGATCACCTACAAAGTAAGGATTATTAAAATGATGGCATGATTTTCAAAGGCAATTACAAAAAGCATATTAGATGCTTTAGGTGATCATCTTACTTGCTCACTGATTTTAATCCTCAGGTGAGGATTAAAAAATAAAACTATAAATAAATAAATAAAACAATAAATAAATAAATAAATAAAATATTCAAATGAAATATTTGAACACCCACATTCATTGCTACATTTTTTTTTTTTGCAATAGCCAAGAGAAACCCCAATGTCCATCAGCAGATGAAAAGGTAAAGAAATGTGGTCTGTACAAACCAAGAGCTTTGAAAACAAGGAAAGTGAGTCACAGGAGGATGAGCCTTTAGGACATTATGTTAAGTAAAATAAGCAAGTCACAAAAGAACAAATACTGCTGTGATTCTACTCACGTTAAGTATTTAAAGTAGTCAAAGTCAAAGGTAGAACATAGAAAGGTGGTTGTCAAGGTCTGGGGAAGAAGGTAGGAGAATTGGTGTCTAATCTGTATAGAGATCCAAGGTTGAAAAATGACAATTGTCTAGAAATCTGTGACACAGCAATGCAAATGTAGTTGACACCACTGAAGTGTACATGTAAAAATGGTAAAGATGGTTTAAAAAAAAAAGAATCATAAGCATACATTTCCATAACATAGATTGTGAACAGATTTGTAGATATAACACCAAACACCAAAGCAACACAAGAAAATAAATAAATAAATTGGGCTTCATTAGAAGTTAAGACTTTTTTCCTTCCAAAGACACTCTCAAGAAAGTAAAGGACAGCCCACAAAATGGGAGAATTTAGTGGAAACCATATCTCTGGGAAGACTCTTACCTAGAATATATAAAGAACTCTTACAGCTCCATAATAAAAGCCAAACCAACTAAACGTTGGGAAACGATGAGGGCACATTGTTCCATAGAAGATGTACACGTGGCCAGAAGCAGAGGAAAGATGCTCAGCATCAGGGAAACGCAATCTCCATCCGCACTGAGATGCCGCTCCGAGTCACGAGGGTGGTGACAGGTCGGTCCTATGTGACTGGGATTTCCCCAGGATGCCAGGGCTTCCTCCAGGGGATTGATTCCCCGCGGAGAAGGAGGAAGTCTCTGCAGCCAAACCTGCCTGGTGCCTCCCAGGCTGTCCCAGTTCCTGGTGTGGGACCTGCACTCAGTACCCTGACCTTCCCAGGTGCACTTTCCTCACAGAAAAACGGGAAAAGAACTCACTCCCAGGCTCTCTAAGGGAGGAGGTAATATTACAATATTACTCCCCCTTCCACCCATTCGCAGCCCCACCAGAACCTACAAGGAAGAGAAGCAGCAGAGAGCGCTGAGCACACAGGGAGCACCTTCTCCATATGAGCATCGTGATTTCCCCTGAGGAGTGATGGGAGGGCATTGCCTTTTCCACAGATTCTACTTCAGTCACTAGGAGCGCAGTCCTGCTTCCTGCCTTATGCGCTGCCCTCCAGGGTGTCATGTCAAGTTTATTTTCCATTCATTTATTACAAACCCAGTTCATTTTATTTATGTCTGCAGAACTGCCTGTAATAAGTTTGTAATAAAGAAGGTTGGCTGCAGGGAAATATGAAACACTTCTTCCCTTTTCTCCCCATTGCACCTACCGTAGTATTTTCCAAACGCTAATGTGCAAATCTCTCCAGGATTCCACGTACCCCGTGGACTTGGCCTTGCCCACGATTCAAGCAGCAATAGGCCTCCAGTCGGCCCCACTGTGCAGGTTCCAGGGAGATTTCGGGGTTCCCAGGGCTCTGAGGTGGGGGCAGCCCAGGCTCTGCCTCCCCCTGGGAACTGTTCATCCAAACAATGACTCAAAGGCAGAAACAGCAGGCAAGTGAGGACAGGCGCAGAGACACCTGGGGCCAGGTGAGAACCTAATGACAGTGACAGGGCACACAGGGGTGGAGCAAGTGTGTTCCCTTCAAACACAACTCAGTGCTCCTGACACCTTGGAGGAGGGGGAGCGGTTACCCTGTTTCACCACCAAGACCCTGAAAGCAGAGAATTTGCAGGACAAATTCACACCAGCGACTCAGGGTCGAGGCTCTGGCCGTCACCCACACATTTGCATCCAGGGCCTGCCACCCATGCAGGGACACATCGGGACTCATGGGGAGGTTGCTCACCCGGGAGGGGAGGCGGCTTCTGGACCAGCCCCACAACACACACAGTCTGGCACAACCTCCAAGCCCGTTTCTCTGTTTGAGACCCAGCTGGACAGGGAGGGGGCAGCGGCCGGGGAAAGATGGGCCCAGGTGAGAAGTCTCCTCCACAAAGTGCCCAGGAGGCTGGGAGAGTGGGTGCTGCCCGCCACACGGGACAAGGGAAGGCAGCAAGGGAGGGGGTGAGGGCCCTGACATGAGTCCATTCTTGCCAGAGCTCTTTGTGGGGGCAGCAGAGGGCCAGGCCTCCTTTCACTGCACAGCTTCAGCCCCATCCCATCGCTGCTGCCGGACCACCGCCCGGGGCCACAGCTTTGCATGCTGGGTGGGCTGGGGCCTTGCTTGGGAGCCTCAGCCGTCCCACCCAACCTGAGCACAGGGCAGGAATCAGACTTGAACTTGGGGAAGAGGCAATGGCCAGGAGGCAGGGGTGAGGGCCAGGGCGTGGCCACATGGGAGCAGAGCTGGGACAGGCAGTTCTGCAGACAGGGGTCTCCTCCCGGCTCAGCTCCGTCCCTCACTGCTGGCTCATCTCCCTATTACATCCGTGCCTGGGTCCCTGCTTTGTCTGTGTGGTCGGTAGCAGTGCCCACAGCCGGTGACGGGGCCCTTCCCTCAGCCTGGATCTCAGCTGCCACCAGCCCTGGGGCCACAGGCACCTGGGCCCCTGCCGCCCCTGCTGGTCGAGCTTGTGAAAGGGCCCCACAGGTTGTGAGTAGGACCTGTTTCCCACGCGGATGTAAATCTGCATCAGCATCTATCACACAAGAGTCCAGCCCTGGTTGGGAGGGAAGGGACAGCAGTCATGGGCGTCCTTGAATCCCCATTGACCCTGAGCCCCACCCCCAGCCACAGCACAGGGGTCCTCCTCCCCCAGCTGGACAGGATCATCCCACACAGAAATCCCCCAAGGGACTTGGTATCCTCCCCACCCCTGCCATTCCCGGTGGACCGACCTTTAACAGGCTTGTCGCCTTTACTCTCCTGTCACCCCCTTGTTCCAGACTCGCCCCCACCCCCCTCCACTTTCAATCACCCACTGAGACAGAGGATGCTCCTCCTGCAGGAGGCCCATGGGGGACAGGTGCCCCTGAGGCCCAGCCTTTCCCTCTCGGGTCAGGGCACAGTCTGGCCTTGGGAGCAGAAGTGATGGGAGGGGTCCCTGGGCATTAGAGAGCTCTGTGCTCCCAGGAGCAAGAAGAGGTCCCTGTCAATCAGGAGGAGGGACTGAGGGTCCCCTGTGGATGCAGAGCGCCCAGGACCTCCCGCATCCTCCCTTCCTCTCAGGTCCCCTCTCCAAGGAGCAGTGCAGACCCGAGTACAGACACAGCGGCCCCCAGAGCATTTTCAAACAAAATTATCTTTATTCATAACAGACCCACAATGTCCCAAAGGTGCTACTCCTACCCCCACCCCCACCCTCATGGTCCTGTCCTCCCTCCTACCCCTACCCCAGACCCACCCCCACCCTAAGGGTCCTGCCCTCCCTCCTACCCCCACCCAGACCTACTCCCACCCTAAGGGTCCTGCCCTCCTTCCTACCCCTTCCCCAGGCACCCCCCCCAATGGTCCTGCCCTCCCTCCTACCCCCACCCCATACCCACCCCTGCCCTAAGGGTCCCGCCCTCCCTCCTGCCTCCCACCCTCCCATGTCAGTGGAGCAGCAGGATCAGCCCTGCGATGAGAAGGAGCCCTTGGCTCCTCTGGGGGACAGCCAGGCCCCATGCAGTCTGGGCCCCTCAGGGCGCTGGCAGTGGGGGGCACACCCCTCTGCTCCATCCTGGCTGCAGTGCCGCTTCCTCCCACTCCCTGGGTCAGACGGGTCACACTTCCTCTTGCGAGGCTGTGAGGAGGGCACCAGCCCCAGAGCCAGTGCTGGCCGCCCACAGACCCCGAGGTCGGCCCCTGGGCGGGGGGTCTTCTCAGCATGGACGGGGCCTCCCCCCAGAGCCCGCTTCTGAGACTTGGATGCTGCAGGTGCCGCTCGGCTGAGGCCTCGTCTCTGAAGGGACTGGGACTGGGCCGCACCCCGGGGCCCCCGACCTCCAGGGCAGGCCAGGCCCGAGGCGGGCACAGGACTCAGAGAGAGCGCGCAGGGCAGCAGGCGGCCGGGAGAGGCCCAGAGGAAGGCCAGGCTGCAGAGATCCTCGTCCTCCTCACGGGGCCTGTCCGCTGGCCCGCGAGTCTCCCTGACAGGAGAGGCCTCTCTGGGGATGCAGGCCTCCTTGGGGCCCAGTGCACAGTCAGCAGGCCCGTGGCCCTGGGGAGCAGAGGGGGGGCATCGAGCCTGCAGTGGTGGATGCTCCTGACGCCCCGCAGAGACAGCAAAGGCCTGGGGCCTGGGCCGGTGGGCGCCTGCTGGGCCGCGCCTTTGCTGGTCCTTGAAGTCAGTCTCTGGTGGGCAGGCTTTGTCACTGACCCCCAGCTTGGGGCCATGGTCATGCCTCTGGGCATCTTGGCAGGTCGCAGACTCAGAAGGACTTGAGTCCCACAGGGGAGCACTGTGACTCGGGGGTGCCTGCACGCCCTCCTCCTTGGAGGCCAGGACTTGCTTCTCTACCAGCTGGGAGGAAGAAGGGACAGTGACTGGCGCTGCTCACATGTGAGAGGAGGAAGAGCGTGGGTGACAGGACAATGGCACGGGTGGGGGGCGGGGGAGGCGGGGGGAGGGGAGTGGGAGGTGACAAAGTGACTGGAATCCACCGCAGTCATGTGTCTCTACTCTGTCCCCTGTGCCATATTCCCAGCTTTGTGGCCCCTCCCCTTCTTGGCTCCCACCCCCTCCTCTCTGTAGCCCTCTCCTTTCTGTTGTCCTGCCCTGCTCCCACCCAGGACTGGCCCCTCGGCATGCGGTGCCTGCAGGCAGGGGTGGCGTGGACACAGGCATGTGTGTCCTGGTTCTGGGCTGCTCCCTGCCCTGGTTTACCTGGGTGTGCCCTTCCTGGCTCCCTGAAGGCCTCCCACCCCGATCAACCTCCCTTCCTCCCTGACTCACTAGGGCCTTTCCCTCCTCTAACTCCCCTGGGGTCCCTGGATGCTATGGCTCACTTTGGTACCCCCTCCCATCTCCCTAATGTCTACCCTCCCCTAGCTCACCTGGGCAGCAGTCAGCCCTTCTTCCTGCTCCAACTCCTCAGCTAGAGCCAAGGGATCCTGCTGTGTGTCTGGCGAAATTATTTGTTCCATGAATTGGAGGTCAATGACCTCCTCCACCTGGGACAGAAGGAAGCGGCTGTGAGCCCCTTGGCAGGGAGCAAACTGGGAGTCAGCGGGGCCTGGAGCACAAGTGGGAAAGCCAAGACCCACCCGGCCTCCTGCACAGGCGGGTGTTTTACTCCATCATGGTCATCAGGTGCACACACACACACACACACACACACATACATGCACATACACACACAGGCACACCCACATGAACACAGCACACACCACACACACACACACACAAAGCGCACACATGCACACAGACACACACACTCTCACGTGCCCAGCTCAGGAACAAAGAGCAGAGCCCAATCCCATCAGCCTGGGAGAACCCGGGTCGGGTGCTGCAGTTCCACCCTCTGGGATCTTATAGACCCGGAGCTGCCAGCCAGCCCACCTGGGTGACAAAGTCTTCCTGGGAGCACAGCTGGTCCAGGTAGCTCAGGAGATCTTCATCCTGCAGCCACTCCATTTCTTCATCTTCCCATCCTCCACCTGGCGCCCCCATGGGCAGCTCATCCATGATGTCCATGTCCTCCTGCTCGGCCTCAGGGGGGATCCCATTCTGGGACTCAGTCTCCCGGGGCAGCAGGGCTGTGTGGGTGCACTGGGCGCTGGGTACAGCCTTCCTGGTAGTGCGAGCTGGGCAGAGAGGGAAGAGGAGGGAGCGTGAGGGGATAAAGCTCCCACCTCCGGGGCGTGCGATGCTGAGGGCAGTGTTCGGGGCATTAATATGGGTGCGGCTGGGTCGGGCCACCTGAAGCCTGTGACTATGTGAGGGGAGAGGCCAGAGGGGAGCACCCAAGAGAGTCATGTTTGAGGAAGTGTGGAGCCACTGAATCTCCAAGGGGCCCCGCAGCCAGCCCGCTTCTCAGCCGACTTCATGTGGGGCCTTTGACAGGGAGCGGGGAGAGGGGATGAGAAAGTGGACCAGGTCCAGACCCCATGGGGACCAAGGGCCGCTGAGGCCCAACTCTCAGGGCTGTTTCCCTTGAAAGACCAAAGCCCCCCTGAAGGCGAAGGGCCCCTGTGGGTGGGACAGTGGCCTGCCCTAGGCTCTGTTGCCTTTGGCCATGGGCTCCCATGAGAACGTGCTGGCCTACCTGGCTGCCCGCCCACCGCTGGGGCTGGGGGCCCCCGAGGATCAGGTCTCGGTGGGGCAGGAAGGGGCTGGGTCTGCGTCCCCTTCTTCAACTGCAACTTCTGAAACTGCATCTGCTCCTCCGCCTCAAACTCCATGAACCTGGGGGTGAGGGGGGCACAGCTGTGCTGAGAAGGAGGCCCCAGAAAGGCAGCAGCAGGTGGGGGGATGGGAGAGCCAGGGCCTTGGGGCTGTCAGGGCCCGGACACTGGGGAGGCAGGAGGCTGGCTGAGCACACTCCTGCACAGCCCCTCTGGCTGGAGTCTGCCCACGGGGCGGGCACCTCCCCCAGCCTGTCCTGAGCCTTCATGTCCAGCCCAGGATGGGTCAGGGTCAGAGGAGGGGGGGGCTCCCGGGAGGTGGGACAGAAGCACCCACGCTCTGAAGCTGAGGGAGAGGCTTCCCCAGGAGAGAAGGGCCTCTGGGCAGCGGGGACCCCGTGCTGAGTGACACCCTCCCACCACCCTGCTCTCTGATGAGACCTCACAGCTGGACCAAGCCCAGTAGGCAACCACACCCCCACCCCCAGCTGTGGGGACCAAGGACTCACTTTTCTGCCATCTCGAAATAGACCCTCCGGTCAAAGTTGCTCTTGTTCTGCCATTCCTGCATGGCCTGCCCTATTCCCTCCTGCAGCGTCATGGTGGGCCTCAGGCGGGACAGGGACCGCAGCGCTGGCCTGTAATGCCTCAGGGTCAGTCATGGCTGCAGCCTGGCCTCCACCTGCCTGCCCACCCCAGCTCAGTGGCGCCAGGTTCCCACCCCCACCCGGCAGCACTGAGCACCGGCAGGTGAGGGAAGAGGCGTCTGTGTGCAAAGACAAGCCTTCCAGCTGCTGTTGTCATGGCCTCACATTCACACCAGCCCATGAACCAGGACTGGAGGCTGACCCTACACTCACACCCATCGCTGGGACCCCACCCTCAGACCTGCCCTCCAGCATCCTGGGATTAGCCAGCCTGCAAGTCCCTCCCAGCTCCTCTGATGTGAAAGCTCCAGGCGCGCCCCCTGCCCTGCCCAGTGCACTCACATGAGGAAGCAGCAAAGAGCTCCCGCATCAGGACTCTGGAGAAGGTGCCCCCGGGCCAGGGCCTTGAAGCACTGCCAACGACGGAAGTCCTCATACACACTCTTGGGGTTACAGGCATTATCCAGAGAGGCCTTGGACTGGGAGCCGGCCAGGCCACCCTCCCTGGAAGCCGTGTGTGGCCGTGGTCCAGGATCCACTCGGGGGACGATGGGGGCCAGCTGGGCAGCTGGTGGTGGAGCTTGAGGAGGAAGGCCGGGACACCAGCCTCCATCGCCAGCCTGGGTGCCCCCAAAAGCCGAGGGGGGCATAATCGCCTCCACCTCAGTGGCTTCCAAGAAGAGGGGTGCAGGACACACAGCACCCCCACAGATGGCACCTGGGGCACTCCTGTTGAGGGGGGCCTGAGTCAGGACAATGGTCTGAGTCTGGGAGGGCTGTGGTCGTCCCCCTTCTGACCTGGCCTGGTCCATGATGTTATAAGCCCCAGGCCCAACGGGGCCTTGACCAGCATCTCCTGCCACCAGAGGTGTCCTGGGCAAAGCGGGCAGCACCAGGGGGCGGCCAGGAGGGAATGACGGGGTCTTGAGGGGCGGCAGGTGCTGCTCCCAAGGTGGCCGGTGTGCGGGGCCAGTAGTGGGCAGGGGAAAGGGCTGTGCTGTGAAAGGAGTGATGGGGGCACCGGGCTTCAGGGTCACATCCGCTCCCAGCGCTGCAGATGCTGTTGAGACAAAGGAAAGGGTGAAGGGAGGAGGAGAACCAGCAAACAGCACTGAGGCGCTCTGGGCCCCTGTAGCCACCGGGGAATCAGAGCAGTGAGTCTCCCAGGGGAGGGCCATTGGGATGGGCAAACTGCGGAGGTGGCAGATGTCCTCAGGTCATTGTCACGCTCCATTTGGGAATTACTCCACTGGAGAGCTTGCTCCCCAGCGCCAAGGCTCCCTGACCACTGTCTGCGAGAAGAAACGGCCCCAGCCAGCGCTGACCCTGAGAGCCGCCCTAAGGATTCCCTGGCACCGACCCTGCCAGTCTCAGGGCATGGCCCTGGGCAGCAGTCAGCTCTGGGGGAAATGACCCCTGGCAGACCCACTCCTGTAGTGACCGTCTCTAAGGTAAGTTCTAGGCACCCAAAGGGCCTCTGAGAACAGGCCGTGTCTGAAATATCAGGGCCCCATCTGCACCTCAGTCTTCCCTTTTCTCAATAAATCACCCCTGTTCTGTCCTGGGCTTGCACAACAACACAGAAACACTTGAGTAATGTCTCTCCACAAGAAGGCACAGGGACCTTGATCTGACCTTTGAACGCACTGACCACCATGCACACGTATGTCAGAACCAACAGTGAACACTCAACACGGGCCAGGTCCTGCCACTCGGCCCCAGCGCTCAGACCAGTGATGGCGAACCTATGACAGGGGTGTCAGAGGTGACACGCGAACTCATTTTTTTCGTTGATTTTTCTTTGTTAAATGGCATTTAAATATATAAAATGAATATCAAAAATATCAATCTTTGTTTTACTATGGTTGCAAATATCAAAAAGTTTCTATATGTGACACGGCACCAGAGTTAAGTTAGGGTTTTCCAAAATGCTGACACGCGGAGCTCAAAAGGTTCGCCATCACTGGCTCAGACTAATGGCCCCTCAGGAGCTTGTCATTTCACAGTCAGCAATGGCTGCAGAGGGTTAGAGAAGAGTCAGGGAATGCGGCAAAGTGGGGCTGTCGGTAGGGTTTCCAGAAACTTCCATAGCTGCTGTCCTGTTAGATGGGTCATGGGACTGCAGACTGTTTGAGGTCCTTCCCCTTCCAGCTCCCAACAGTGGAAAGTGAAGGCCAGTAGGAAGCAGGTGTGAGCAGGTGACAGTGGGACACAGTTGTCTGAACACATCCCCGCTCAGAGGAACTCGAGCAGACCTAGTCCAGGAGAGCAGGCTGCACACTGCGTGCCCCTAATTCCTCAGGACAGGCGGCCTCGGACATTTACTACTGACACAGGCCATGGTCTTCCTGCCCCTGTGCACTCCCCTTCCCCTTTAAAAAAGAATCCGCCTTCACAGATGTACCACGGAACACCACGCAGGCTCCACATCTGTTTTCTGTCCCTGAAGCAGGGACATGGACTATGAGCAAACCCTTCATCTCAAAGGTAAAGGGCAGGGCAGAGGGTGCACCATGAGATGCTCGACAAGAGGAAGTCGGTCTGAAGACCTGGGTGGCCACAGGGGGAACGATTCGGGACAGCTCAGGGAACCGGGCCCTCTCTTGGTGGAAGTTACCCGGCCGCCCTGCCCCTGTGGAATCCAAGCCAACAAGCAGCTCCCTGGGCTGAGGAGGAGCGAGCTCTGGGCCAGAAGCAGGGGAGAAGCTCTGGGCTGCAGCAGTTGGAGGACCTTCCAGCCCAGCCCTCAGGGGGGACATTTCATTGTTGACTTGGCCACAGGCAGCCCCACTGGACAGCTTTCTGGCTAAACCCTCCCATGGCCCCCATTAGCTCTAGTGAACTCAGGTCAAGTCCCTTAGAAAGATACTGCGGGGCAAGCTCCAGGTGCCCCAAGAACAGCACACAGGACTAGGCTTTCCCGTGACCACCCTGTGCCACCCCCACGACATCGCCCACTACTCCCCACACATACATGGGAGTGGCTTGTCTCCCCTCTGGGAAGAACCCACGTGCCTGCTGCCATCCTTTCTCCACACCCAGGCATTTCCCTGAGCCACCCTGACCCACCTCTAGGAGCCCTCCTGCCAGTGCCCTCACAGGTTCCCATGGGCTCCCAGCCTCCCAGGTGACAGGTGCTTTGAGGTCCAGTGCTCTCTCCCTCCCCTACTTCAGTCAAAGCGTGTTTCCCCAGTGTCACAGTTTAACCCCAAGTTTTGAGGGACATCTCAGTGTTTAAAACATCCCCTCTCCCATCTATAGTCTTACCTCCTACTGAAGCCATCCCCGCAGACTCATTCACCGACCACCGCTGCCTAGTAGCCTCCACAATGAGAAAAGTCAAGTCGAGAATCCAGAGACTGACCTGCTCCAACAGCTGCTCAGCATCCAGTGGAGGGAAGGTTTGGGTTTAAACTGTAGAATGTAGGGCTCCAGACATTCTGCAGCGGGGGAGGGGCCGAGGACCAATGGGCTGGGGGGGGGGGGGGGGGCATTCCATGGAGGGCTCTGATAGGTAGGCCAGAACCAGCAGTTCCTTTCAAATTTAAAATCACAAATTTAAAGACACACTAGCAGTAATGACCTTCTCTAAGTTCTAGGCACCCAAAGTCCCCTGATGTGCCCTTTCTTTCAGTTCTTGATCCATCACCCTAGTTCTGGGTCCCTCAACCTGCTTCCTATCTGGTCTTGGTTGACTTCAACACAAACTACACTTTCTGAACAAAATTCAGAACGGGCAGCCTGAAGAAATAATGGGAACTTATGGCCACACGGAACCCAGTGTTTGAAATTAGGACTGACCCAGCAGAGGCAGCATGCTCGGTGGCTGTGTGCACATCATTCCTTAGGAAGCAGTCCTGTGGCCCCAAGTGCCGCCCAGTGCTGGGAGCCCTGCAGATGCAGCCGGCCCAGCCTTACAAACCATCCCCTTTGCTCCCGTCCATCAGGGCAAGACCCTGTAGCCTACAGGGCAAGACCAGACACCACCACTTTTTGTTTCTCAGAGTATGATGTTGTTCAGTGTCTAACTTTTTACGTTTTGTAAGATTTTAAAGTAATGCCTTTGCATAGTTCACAGTCAAATTTTGCAAAATGGAAAATGCAGTGATGTGTCTTTCTCCTGCCTCTTTCCCCTCTTGCAAATGACCAGAACGAAAATCAGATGATTTCAGTTTCTTTTGAAATATGACAAACTCTAGTAAGTTGATTCTGCTACTATATGTTTTATTGCCAACTGAAATTCTGCAATATAATGCAAAAAATGAGGGCGGGCAGGGTGACATTGTTCCCATGCTACCTGCCATGTCAACGGAAACTGGCCCAGACAGTCATGTTTTGATCAATGTTTGCACAACAACCTTGCAACGGAAACATCTGTGAAGCAACATTTATTGAAAACTTCCACTTACTGAATAAATACAGGAGGAACGGGGTCAGGGGCAAGTGTCTCTTAGAGTGTGTCCAGGTCTAAAGTTCTTGGCCGGAATTGTGCAATGCACGCCCGGACTTCTGGGAGGACGGACCTACTTTCTAGAAACCACGGACCTGCAGTCCAAGGGCATGAAGGCACTGGCCCTTCCGAGGACAGTGCTTCAGGCCGGCCTCTCCCAAACTCCGTCCCGAGGGGCAGCCAAGTGCATGGACTGCACGTTTGCAACTTTAAAGTCGCAAGTGCTCCCTGCAACGGGCTGGGAGGTTCCTGGGAGGAAGACCTGCAGGAGGCCTCACAGGGCCCCTCCCTCCACTCCTTCCTCTCCTGCAGGGACAGCCTGGGCCCTTCCCAGGGTGCCTCGCGCCAGGGCGCAAGAGCATGCCCACTGGGGGCGGGACTCTGTCCTGCAACTGCTCCCAGCGTCCGTTGGGGCGGTTGGCGCCCACAGGCGCGCGCATGCGCTAACGGCAGGGCGGGTCCCCAAAGGCCGCCCAGGCTGCACGCGGGGCCTGGAATGGCGGCCTCTGGAGTCCGTTAGGCAAACAGGGAGGTAAGGGGCGCGTGGCCCCCTCTCCCCTCAGGGCCCCCCTCTTCTCTGTGGTTCTCCCTGTGGGCTCTGTGCCCCGGGTCTGTGCTCAGCCCCCACACCCTCACATATTTCTGTGTTTTCACCGGGAATTGACAGCCACTGGCCGTTGGGGGTCAGTGATGGGGGCCTACACGGCCCAGTGATGCCTGTGAGTCCAACTCGGGGCGTCGGTCTGTGTCCCCCGCTTTCTGAACAGCGCGGCTCCCGGCAGTTCTTCCGCCTCTGACAGCGCCTCCGGCTCACGCCGTGTCTGCGGGCGGCTGTGGCCACGGGGCGGCCATGCCCGTGGGTGAACGTGCAGGCGGAGCGCTGGTTTTGGAGGGTGTGGAGGTGTATATGCCGGTGAACAGTAGTGTGTGTGCGGTTTGGTGTGGGGTGTGTGGCTGTGGGTTCTCCAAGATGGAAGAGTGAGTTCTGTGGGAATTTGGGAGGGGGTATGTATGCGCAGGTGTGTACGTGGCATGAAGTGTGTTTGGGACATACGTATGGGGACACAGGTGTGCATGTTTGCGGGGCACGGGCTATTCGTGGGTCTGTTCGGGGCTTGTGGAGAGTGTGTGTGTGGAGTGTACTGTGTTCCAGGGCCGTGGCCGGGGAAGGATGTTTGCTGGAGCTCCGTGTTTGCATTTTTCAGTCGGGCCCTAAGGCTCACATGTTTTGGGTACCGAGGGTGTGAGTATTTGAGGGAGAGATGGTTTTTGTGCTTATACAGGGGATGGAGGATGGTATCTATGTATGGGAGGTGTGTGATACGGTTATTTGTTAGTGTTTGTGGATGTGAGAGCTGACTCATTAGCTAGGGGTAACTTGGAATTTGGAAGTTGTTTTATATGTGGTTTCCTGGGGATATATCTACGTGTCTTGCCCAGGTATACTGGTCTGTGTTTATATCTATGACCAGGTGCATGAATTATCAGTTTGTTCATAAGGTGTATGGGGTTCTTAGATGTACATAAAGTGTATTTCTTTGGAGAATACTAAAGTGTTTCTACATGTATTTGGTAGTAGTTAGCAAGCAGTGGTCTGTATATTCAGAGTGATGCCAGAGAAAACAATGTGTATAGTGTGCTTTTGTTACATACTGAAGAGGCGAGGTGACGAGGTTGTATTCTGGAGAGGTGGCATAATGTATAGTGTTTGAGGGGTCTGTATATTCAGGGCTTGAGAATATTTGCAAGCGTGTGTGTTTCCATAGGTGTGTGGGAATAGTGTATGCATATTAGTGAGAGTTAAGGGATTGTCAGTGCATTTGTGTTTTGCATGTATCCATCTGAGTGTGTGGGGTGTGTATATTCGTGAGTGGTTTGTGGGTGTGTTTATTTGGGATTTGTGAGTGTATCAGGAAGCTTAGGGTCCTCTTTGCATCTGTTCCAGAATGTAATGCTTGCGGAATTTGGTGGTATTGCTTGTATGAGTCCTCTCTGTGTGTGAGGTGGGCTTATATGTATTTGATAAGTAGAGGTTGTTTGTCACTCTATGTATTTGAGTTCTTGGAGCTTATGGATGGGCTGTGTGTTCTAGGGAATGTGAGAGTTCACTTTGTGTTTGGAAACAAAGAGACTGTGTAGGTTGTGTGTGTGTGCGTGTGTGTGTGTGTTTGTGTGTGTGTGTGTGTGTTCAGGAATTGTGGAGCGTGTGCATTTTATGGCTGTGGAGTTGCATATGGATCTTTTTTTGGGTGCCACATGAGACAGTTGTCTACTTGTATTTTTAGAGGGTCTGAAGTATTCAGTATTCAGTGTGTATATCTGGGTGGTATGTTGGTTGCCCATGTTTGTATACAGGCCCATGTTGTGTGTGTGTATATATAATTGTAGGTGTAGAATGTGAATATTCCGGATGATTAGGGGTTTGTTTGTAACAACTTAGGTAGTAAGAGGTGGTCTATCTGTATATTCCAGGAGAGTGAGGGTAGAAATGTACATGTGTGTTCATATATGTAAATTCATTTTTGTTTATATATCTGGGTGGGAGTGGAGGTTCCTACGCAGGGTGTAAGTGCATTGTATGCACATAATCATTTGACAGGGGATGGGGTGTGCTGGAACTGGCTCATACTAGCTTGGGATAGTTGATGGTGCATGTCTCTCTGGGGCTCTGTGTTCATCTAGTGGGTACCTTGAAATTAGGCATGCTGGGAATATTTGTACCAGGTGCTCAGCACAATTGAAGTCTTTCCTGCATCCTCCTGAGAGTGATCAGCATTCACCAGCACCCCACTTGTGTGTGTGTGTCTCAGTGTATGTGCGTGTGAAGCAGGGATATTCAGGCATCAGTGGGCATATGTATGGGAGGCTCTGTGTGAATTGGGAGCGAGGCATCTGGGGCTGCGGGCCTTGCATAGACCATGGTCATTCTGAATCATTGCATTGCTCTTAATCAGGTTGGTCCACTCTTTCGGCCAAAGAATGCCATAAATGTTGGTGATTTCTGGCCCCTCTTCCTACAGATGGATTGGGGGTGTCTGTCCTTTAGGCATGTGGACATTTCTTTATTCTTTAACATTTGTATGATCCTGGCATCTGGGGCCCTAGATGGGTGGGCCTGGTGGACAGATAGCTGTGCAGAACAGAACCTTCACAGGTGTACTTCTGGCCTGACAGGCTACAGTCAGAAGATGGGGGGGCATCCTGGAAGTCAGATGGCAAACTGTTCCCCCTGGCAAACGCCCTAAGAATCAGCTGGGCAGGTACTGGTATTACTGACTCGTACCTGCTGACTGCACGGAGCAGTTGGGGCCAGCACCAGCAGCAGGTGGGAGCGGGGTCGGGGCTGTCAGCAGGTGCAAGTGGTGGCTACTGCCCTGATTGCCCCTCAGGAGCAGGGGGAGGTGGAGAAGCCGTGAGGGGCGATCAGGGCTGGCAGCTGCCACTCGCACCCGCTGATGGCTTGGAGCAATTGAGGCCAGCAGCAGCAGCAGGTGCCTATATAATAAAAGCCTAAAGGTAAGGTGGGTGGGCAAGGACAGCCTTTACATGGGGTCCAGGTGGTGAGTTGTGTTGTGTATCAGGCTGGTCAGTGATATCACTAGTTCTTAACCCACTTATCTCCATGGAAACCTCAATCCTTTTGGATAGGGAGGACTTCAGGGGTCAGTGATATGACAGAGATGGATGCGAAGAGGCTTTGTCCCTGAGGATGGCTGGGAGCTGACACCTGGAGAGACAGGGGAGTCCCACTCTGAGGACATATATGTCTGTGACATTTCTGAACACTTTAGACAGGCTCTCCTTTGTTATCTGAAGGCTCATGATGATTCTAGCACTGACCCTCTTTTCTCTATTCCATGTTGATCTGCAAACCACCAGAGGCATCTTGGGCTGCGGGCCTTGCATAGACCATGGTCATTCTGAATCATTGCATTGCTCTTAATCAGGTTGGTCCATTCTTTCGGCCAAAGAATGCCATAAATGTTGGTGATTTCTGGCCCCTCTTCCTACAGATGGATTGGGGGTGTCTGTCCTTTAGGCATGTGGACATTTCTTTATTCGTTAACATTTGTATGATCCTGGCATCTGGGGCAGAGCAATGCAATGATTCAGAATGACCATGGTCTATGATGAGTGTAGCCATAAGCTGACCCCACAGCTGTCTCCTGCCTCTCTTAATTCCTCCCAAGAATCTATTGGGTCTTCCTTCCTTATGGTGAGTCTCCTTCTGGTCTTTTCTCTCCCATAGTGAATCCTCCTGCCAACAGAATGTACCCCTCACTTGCTTGAATGCCCCAATAACTGCTTGTCTGAGTAGAAGCAGATTCCTAGTAGCTCTCACTGCCCTCTCCATAACCTAGCCCCTAGAAAATGACAGTGTGTTGTACTGATCATGTTGTGGGTTGATGCCAGAATGGAGCCAGTCCTAGTTTTATATTTTAAAATGTTACATATTTAAATAAACATGCAGCAGAAACCGGTTTGGCTCAGTGGATAGAGCGTCGGCCTGCGGACTGAATGGTCCCAGGTACGATTCCGGTCAAGGGCGTGTACCTTGGTTGCGGGCACATCCCCAGTAGGAGATGTGCAGGAGGCAGCTGATCGATGTTTCCCTCTCATCGATGTTTCTAACTCTCTATCTCTCTCCCTTCCTCTCTGTAAAAAATCAATAAAATATATTTTAAAAAAAATAAACATGCAGTATAATATATACAAGGTAATGCTCTTGGGGTTGTTTGTTGAAAATTTTTTGGCTTTGGTTCTGAAATGGGAAGGCACGTCTCTTGAGTTTTATGGGTGAGGAACAGGAGTACCTTGGTATCTTGAATCAGCACTGAAAATCCCCCACCAGGTGCAATTAATGCAAAATGCTAGAATGGCTGGGCTTGGACAGAGCTGGTTTTTCTGGGGCTGATATTTTTTTGGAGTGTAGTCATTTCCTTGTCTCTCCATGGACAGAAGGAATCTTCTGTTCTTTTTAAAAACATAATTTAAGAAAATGCTTTATTACAGTTTCCATACAATTGTTATATTAGTTTCAGGTGTGCAACATGGTGCTAAAACATTTATATCACTTACAAATTGATTACCTCGATAAGTCTAGTACCCATTTGACACCATTCGTAGTTCTTACAGTATTATTGACTTTATATCCCTATGGCTGTTTTTGTAATTGGCAATTTGTAGATATTAATCCCTTCCACTTTTCCCCCCATCCTTCCCACCTCCCTTCAAAATGTTCTCAGCACCTGTGTATATACTTCTGTTTTGTTTGTTGGTTAATTTTGTTCTTTAGATTCCACATGTAAATGAAATCCCATGGTCCTTGTCCTTCTCCATCTGAGCTGTTTGACTTAGAATAATGCCCTCTAGTTCTATCTATGTTGTTGCAAATGGCAAGATTTCATTCTATCTTTTGGTTGAGCAGAATTGTATTGTTTGCAGTACCACACTTTCTTTATCCACTCATTTATTGATGGATACTTCGGTTTCTTCCATGTCTTGGCTATCCTATATAATAAAAGCCTAATATGCTAAGTGTCCAGTCGGCCAGTCATTTGTTCCACAAATCAAAGTGTAATCCTATATAATAAAATGCTAATATGCAAATAGACCCAACAGTGGAACAACAGAACAACTGGTTGCTATGATGTGTGCTGACCATCAGGTGGTGTGCATAGAACGTGGTGGGTGTTGGCCACGGCGGGATGGTGGGGCAGGTGAGCAGGGGCACCAGTTGTTGTCATTGGGGTGAGCCTCTGGTGTTTACTAAAAATTCTTTGCTCCCCTGCGCCATGGTCCCGCCCGGTGCTTGCACCTGCTGCCAGTGCTGGCCCCGCTCACACCTGCTGATGGCACCTGGCATGGCACTGGTCGCTTGACGCCATTAGAGGTTGCAAGCGGTAGCTGCTGGCCCCGATTGCCCCTCAGGGCTTCTCCACCTCCCCGTGCTCCTGAGGGGCAATCAGGGCAGTAACCACCACTTGCACCCGCTGCCGGTGCCGGCCCTGCTTGCACCTGCTGCTAGTGCCGGCCCCATTTGCTTCACTCTGTCAGTGGGTGCAAGTGGGGCTGGCACCATCAGTATGTGGGAGTGGCGGCAGCAGGATTGTAGCTGCAGCAGACAATGGACCGAGGGCCTTGGGGGGAGGGGTTGGGTAGGGGCGTGGAGTATGGGCTGAGACCTGCCCCTATTCCTGCCGCAGCTTCTCGGCCCACGGTTCCTTTCAAGGTGCATGAATTCGTGCACTGGCCCCCTAGTGCTAATGATATGCTAAGGTCGCTCAACCACTCGCTATGACATGCACTGACCACCAGTGGGCAGACAGTACACCAGTCGCTATGATGTGCACTGACTGCCAGGGAGCAGATGATCCAACCAGTAGGTTAGCTTGCTGCTGGTGTCCGGGACTGAGCAAGATGCACCAGACACGCCCTGGAGCCCTCCCGCAACCCCTCCCTGGCTGGCCAACCTCCCGCATCCCTCCCCAGCACCAGTGGGATCCCTTGGCCTGGCCTACACCCTCTCGCAGTCTGGACCCCTTGGGGGATGTCGGTGAGCCGGTTTCAGCCTGATCCCACAGGCCAGGCTGAGGGACCCCATTGGTGCACGAATTCCCACACTGGGCCTCTAGTTGTAATTAATGCTGCAATGGACATAGAGATGCATATATCTTTTAGAATTAGTGTTTTATGTTTCTTTGAATAAATACTGAGAATTGGAATTGCTGGGTCCTCCTCATTTCTTTTTATGGCCTTTGATTTAAAGTGTATTTTGTGTGATAGAAGTATTGTGATACCAGTTTTTAAAATTTCCATTTGCATGAAATATCATTTTTCATCCCTTTACTTTAGATCTGAAGGAGGTCTCTTGTAAGCAGCATATGTATGGGTCTTGCTGTGTTATCCATTTAGCCATCCTGTGTCTTTGATTGGATCATTTAACCCATTTACATTTAAAGTAATTATTGATAGGTTTGTAGTTATTGCCATTTTATTATTCATATGTTCACCTCCACCTCCACCTCCACCTCTACCTCCACCCACACCCACACTCACACTCACACCTTCTTTTTCTTGAGTCTTTTTAACATTTCTTGTAATACTGTTGGGTGGTTATTAACTCCTGCTTTTTCTTTTCTGAAAAGCTCATATCTCTCCTCCTATTCTAAGTGATAGCCCTGCTGAGTAGAGTAATCTTGATATACCAGTAGGCCCTTGCTTTTCATCACTTTGAATATTTGGTGCCAGTCCCTTCTACCTTGCAAAGTTTCTACTAAGGAATCAGATGATTATGGGAGCTCTGTTGCAGGTAAGTAGTAGTTCTTATCTTGCTGCATTTCAGATTCTCTCTTTGTCATCAACCTTTGCCATTTTACTTATGATGTATCTTGGTGTGGGCCTCTTGGGTTCATCTTCTTTGGGACTCTGCACTTCCTGGACTTGTGTGTCTGTTTCCTTCACCAGGTTAGAGAAATTTTTCATTCGTACCTCTGTAAATAGGTTTTAATCCCTTATACTTTCTTCTTCTTCTGGTACCACTGTGATCTGAATGTTGTTATGCTTGATGTTGTCCCAGAAGTCTCTTAAGCTATCAGCATTTAAAAAATTTATATCTTTATTGCTGTTCCAATTTTCAGCTACCTTGTCTTCCAAATTGCTGATTTGATCCTCTGCTTCATGTAATCTACTCTAGACTCACTCGAATGTATTCTTCATTTCAGTTATTGTATTCTTCATTTGATTGATTCTTTTTTTTTTCCCATCTCCATTTTTATGTTCCCGATCTCTTCTTTTGATTTTCTTTACTGTTCTAGTCAATGAAAGGGTAACTTTATTGAGGCCCCAAGGTTCTGGGATTCAGGCAGAAGACTTCCCTGCAGTCGAGGAGCTGGTGGAGGGGCCTTATTTAACCTTCTTGGGGCACAGGTTGTTTTGGTGGCTGCACTTATTTTTGTGGCAGTTGATAGCGTGAGGATACAACTGACTGTAACACATTTGGTAGATCATCTTGTTGCATTTGTACTTCTGGGCAGGCTGGTGGAAGGAGGGTTCGATGATGCCATCCCACAGATGAAGCATCAAGTACAAGGTGGTATTTTTCTAATAATGTAGTCAGAGTGTGACCATCCTCTAGCTATATGCCAGCAAAAATCATATGCTGCTGGTTAGGCGGGATGCCCTTCTTTTCTTGGATTTTAGCTTTGACTTTCTCAATGGCATCACTGAGCTCAACCTCAAGGGTGATGGCCTTGCCAGTCAGGGTCTTCACTGTAGGGCGCGGCTCTAGGGTTAAGCCTCGGACTGACCTGTTGGCAAAGCCACAAACAAGTCCCAGCTTAGAGGGCACAGTCCTCTTAGCATAATTAGGCTTGACCTTATGATGCTCCCTAGATGCTTCCTAGGTAGCTAATGAGCTGTGGGAGGTGCAGCAAGTGCTGCCAAAACAAGTGAAACTCACAAGAACATTGTAACTATGGTGACCACTACCTTGTTTACCTCTGGCTATAAAATAAAGGCTCAGCTTGCCAGGCACAGGAAGATCCACCTAGAACAGGGGTGGGCAAACTTTTTTGAGTCGAGGGCCACGATGGGTTCTTAAACTGGACTGGAGGGCTGGAACAAAAGCATGGATGGAGTGTTTGTGTGAACTAATATAAATTCAAAGTAAACATCATTACATTATAGGGTATGGTCTTTTTTTTTTTAGTTTTATTCATTTCAAACAGGCCGGATCCGGCCCGCGGGCCGTAGTTTGCCCACGGCTGACCTAGACCCAGCTTATTCTCTTTGTCATTTCTTCATCCTTTCACCACCAACACTCAGGCTTTTGAACCCTTGGCTGAACTGGTTCTGCACACTTCACAAAGATCTACATCTCTGCATCTGCTGGGGAGGCTTCTCTGCCACCTCATTGAAGAGAAAGATCCTATCTCTTTATTAATGTTCTGAGTTTATCTATGTTTTTCCTACGTTCTTTGAGCATCCTAATCAAAGTATTTTGAATTCTGCATATGGTAGATTGTTTGCCTCTGTTTTGTTGAATTCTTTCTCTGGATTTTTTCCCCTGTTTTTTTCATTTGGGTCATGTTTCTTTGTTTCCTCATTTTAGCTGCTTCTCTCTGTGTATTTCCTTGTATTTGGGTATTTGGTAGATATGTTCCATCTCCTGATGTTGGTAAAGTGGCCTTATGTTGTAGGTGTCCTGTTGGTCCCAGTGGTGCAGTCTTCCATGTCACCTGTGCCAGGTACTCCAGGGGTGTCTCTTGTGTGGATTGTGTGTGCCATTCTGTTGCAGGTGAGACTTGATTGCTATTGGTATGTTAAGGGGAGGTATTGGCTTTCAGGCTGATTAGCTGTGTGGAATGGCTGTGAGTACAGCAGACACACTGTTGTACAGGGGTTGATGCCATGGAGCAGGATTTGGATAAAGAAGAGGGGGTACAAATAATAGTAGTATTATGGAATATTACTCAGCCATGAGGAAGAATGAAATCTTACTATTTGTGACAACATGGATGGACCTAGATGGTATTATGCAAAATGAAATAAGTTAGAGAAAGTCAAATACCATGTGATTTTACTTATCTGTGGAATCCAGAAAACTATATTAACAAACAAACTTATAGATACAGAGAACAAACTGATGCTTGCCAGGTCGGTGTGGGGCTAGGGAGCTGGATGAAAAGGGGAAGAGATTAAGAAGTACAAATTGACCCGGCTGGCATGGCTCAGTGGTTGAGCATAGACCTAGGAACCAAGAGGTCATGGTTCAATTCCTGGTCAGGGCACGTGCTTGGGCTTTGGGCTTGATCTCTAGTGCAGGAGGCAGCCGATCAATGATTCTTTCTCATCATTGATGTTTCTATCACTTTCTCTCCTTCAACCTCTGAAACCAATAAAAGTATATTTTTTAAAAAGTACAAATTGGCAGTTACAAAATAGTCACAGGGATATAAAGTACAGCATAAGGAATATAGTCAGTAATATTGTAAAAACTATGTACAATGTCAGGGTGTTACTAGACTTATGGGAGGATCACTGCATAAGCTATATGAATGTCTAACCACTATGCTCTACACTTGAAACTAACATAATATTGAATGTCAACTATAATTGAAATAAAAAGATAACCTCCAGAGAAATATCTGAGTTTATATTCTCCTGATAGGGTTATTGCTTGGAAAAGACAGGTAATCATGATTTGTAAACCAATGTTTGATAGAGCATTCCTATAAATCCTTTAGACTGGAAATAAGAAGAGAGAAGAATAAAAGAAACCCTCCCCCACCCCCATAGCTGTTGTCATGCAGTAGAGGGAACCCCAACATCAGTGGTTGTTTCAAAATAATACACAGCACAGAAGTGTTTCAAATCACTGAAAATATCCTACTGTAAGGTCATGTGGCTCCAACTTGTTTGCTCTGGTTCAAGCTACTGCTGAACATGCTTCACCTTCTAACACCAACTGCACACAAAGTAATGGATTAAGTGTACTTTAACCCCAAACATTTGGGACTTACTTATAGGACATAGCTGTGCCCTGGGTACTATTGGGCTCAAGGGCCTACACACTTACCTAAATGACTGATGAAACTTAATGGACATTACTGGTTTTCTTATTAATATCTGATGTAAGTACTATTGGGATAATCAATCATATCCTGAACTTTTATTTCAATACGGGATTAAAGACTTACATTTAAGACTGCTAATCAGAAAACTCCTATAGGAAAACATAGGCAGTAAACTCTTTGATACTTGTTTTAGAAATATCTTTTTGGATATGTCTCCTCAAGCAAGGGCAACAAAAGCAAAAATAAACAAATGGGATTACACCAAATTAAAAAGCATTTGCACAGTGAAGGAAACTATCAACAAAACTAAAAGATGACCTGCTGAATGGGAGAAAATATTTGAAAATGACACATCCAATAAGGGGTTAATATCCAAAATATATAAGGAACTCATACAACTCAATATCAAAAATATAAAAAATCTAATTAAAAATGGATAGAGGGTCTGAGTAGATATTTTTCCAAAGAAAACATGCAGATGGCCAAGAGACACATAAAAAGATGCTCAACACCACTAATTATGAGGGAAATGCAAACCAAAACCACAGTGAGCTATCACCTCACACCTGTCAGGTTGGCTAGTATCAAAAGGACAATAAACAAATGTTGGCAAGGATTTGTAGAAAAGGGAACCTCATGCACTGTTGGTGGGATTACAAACTGGTACAGCCATTATGGAAGCCAATATAGAGGTTCCTTAAAAAAATTAAAATAGAACTACCATATGACCCAGCAATTCCTCTTCTGGGTATCTATCAGAAGAAAACTAAAACACTAATTTGGAAAGATATTTGCACACTTATGTTCATTGCAACATCATTATCAATAGCCAAGCTTTGGAAGCAACGTAAATGTTCATCAATAGATGGATATGCAATGGAATATTACTCAGCCATAAAACAGAATGAAGTGAAATCTTGCCATTGTGACAACATGGATGGACCTAGAAGAGTATTATGCAAAGTAAAATAAGTCATATGGAGAAGGAGAAGTACCAGATAATTTCACTTACATGTGGAATCTATAAGATAAAACAAATAAAAAACAAAACAAACAGATTCATAGACATGAAGAACAAACTGATGGTTGGCAGAGGGGAAGAGGGTAGGGGGGAGGGGGAAAAATGAAGAATAAGAGGAACAAATTTCCAGTTATCAAATAAGTTATGGTAATATAATGCACAGTATAAGAAATATAGTCAGTAATATCACAGTAACCATATATGGTGCCATATGGTTACTAGACTTATTGTGATGATCTGTTCCTTAGGTATACAAATGTTGAATAACTATGTTATATACCCAAAACTAAAGTAATATTGTATATTAACTATATATTTAGATAAAAATTTATGAATATTTATTTAAACATAAGTGTGATTTCAGATATCAAAATTACAACTAAGCCACAGAATAACCATCTTTCAGAACCACCTGAAATCTGGCTGAATGGAAGCCCTGTAAGTAGAGAATTAAAGAAGCCACACTGAGACTGGATTAAAGACTTAGATTTAAGACTGGAAATCAGAAACCAGTAGGAGGGCTGGAGGTGGGGGCCAGCTTTCTCCCAGACAAAAGTGCTGGCAGAGGTCATTGTTCCTCATCAGAGCCCTCCCCCAGCACAGAACCAACAGACAGAAGCCATATCTGAGCATCCACTAACCTGGCCCACACTATTAACCCCACCTCCCTGGTGATACTCTGAGACCCTGCCCCACCAGTTTGCAGCTCCACCCAAGCTGTTTGCAGTGGACAGTCCTGGCTTAGGCTTCAGACTTTCCTTAAATCTCTCAAACAAGCAGCAGCTGGCCTCAGCTTCCATACCTCTCGGTAAGTGGCCCCAGACGCTGGAGTAGCAACAGCCTGGCAAGGTTCATAGGTTGGCCTCTCCTAGACACCTCCAAGCCCAACATAATTAGCAGCCATCGGCAGGTCACTCTGTAGCTCATGCCAGGTGGCCTCAGGCAGGGCACAGGCAGTGGCTGACATTGTACCCCCTGGGAGGCCCAGAACCAGTGCACCTAATGGTCAGCTTCAGACCATGCCAGATTACAACTTGACTACATCCACCAGTGACACACTCAAAGGATGGACGTGGTGAGCACCAAAGCCCCACTGAAGCATGTCTTGCTCCACAGGGGCATCTCCTGCATAGCAGTTCTCCCACTGTAGTTGCAGCTGGTCCTCACAGCTGATTCACCTGGGAGTCACTTCCTCCCAGTAACACCAACAGCAATCAAAGTTCAACTACAACAAGACAGTGCACACAGCCCACATAGGGGCACAGCCAGAATGCCCAGCTCAGATGACTGCGGAGGCTGAGCCACTGGGCCGTACAGGACACCTATTGCAACAGGCTACTCTACCAATTCCAAGAGACATAGTAGTTCTACCTAATACATAGAAACAAACACAGGTAAGCAGCCAAAATGCAGAGACAAGGAAACATGTTGCAAATGAAAGAACAGAAGAAATCTCAAGACAATGAACTAAATGAAATAGAAGGAAGCAAACTACCAGATACAGTTTAAAACAGTGGTTACAAGGATGCTCAAGGAACTTAATGAGAACTTCAAGGAACTTAGGGAGTACTTTTAGGGAACTTAGTGAGAACTTCGGGGAACTTAGTAAAAACAATGACATAAAAAAGGACCAGTCAGAAATTAAGGATCCACTAACTGAAATGAATAATTTACAAGGAATCAACAATACAGTAGAGGATGCCAAGAATCAAATCAGTGATTTGGAATATGAGGAAGCAAAAACTCCCTATGAGAACAACTAAAAGAAAAAAAGAATCCAAAAATATGAAGATAGTCCAGCTGGTGTGGCTCAGTGGTTGAGTGTCGACCTATGAATCAAGAAGTCCCCAGTTCAATTCCCAGTTAGGGCACATGCCTGGGTGGCAGGCTCAATGTCCAGTAGGGGGCATGCAGGAGGCAGACGATTGATGTCTCTTTCATTGATGTTTCTATCTCTCTATTCCTCTCCTTTCCTCTCTAAAATCAATAAACCATATATTTAAAAAACAAAATAATACAAAGAAATATGAAGATAGTGTAAGGAACCTCTGGGACAACTTCAAGCATACCAACCTTTGCATTATGGGGATGATGGAAGGAGAAGAGAGGGAGCAAGAAATTGAAAACCTATTTGAAAAAATAGTGACAGAAAACTTCCCCTAACTGGTGAAAGAAGTAGACTCATAAGTCCAAAAAGCACAGAGAGTCCCAAACAAGAAGAGCCCAAAGTTGCCTACACAAAGACACATTATAATTAAAGTGCCAAAGTTTAAAGACAAAGAGAGAATCTTAAAAGCAGTTAGTTACCTACAAGGGAGGGCCCATACAATTGTCAGCTGATTTCTTAACAGAAACCTTGCAGGCCAGAAGGGAGTGGCAAGAAATATTCAAAGTGATGAAAAGCAAGGACCTACAACCAAGACTAGCCTACACAGGAAGGCTATCAGTTAGAATTGAAGATTAGATAAAGAGCTTCACAGACAAGAATAATCTAAAGGACTCCATCACCACAAAACCAGTGTTCCATGAAATGTTGAAGTGTCTTTAAGAAGAAGAAAAAAAATTAAAAATATGAACAATAAAATGGCAATAAATACATATCTATCAACAATTGAATCTAAAAAAAAACAAAAAACCACCAGACACATGGAAACATGTAACAGACTGACAAATCTCAGAGTGAAGGGGGTTGGAGGATGGGAAGAAATTAGCCAAAGAACTTATATGTATACTAGAGGCCTGATGCATGAAATTTGTGCAAGAGTAGGCCTTCCTTCCCTCTGGCCACTGGAAGGCACCTGGAACCTGGGCTTTCCTTCCCACCTCGGCTTCGTCTGGAAGGACGGAAGGACGGAAGGACATCCGGTCTAATTAGCATATTATGCTTTTATTATTATAGGTATGTATTAGCTATAAACACAGATAATAGGGTGTTGAAGGCCTGGGGTGGGGTGCTGGACCTGGGTAGATGGGGGCAATAAAGGGGGTAATTAAGAGGGGGCATCAGTAATACTCTCAATAGTAAAGATTTTTTTAAAAAATAAAAAATTTTAAACAAGATCATATCATAATCATCTTTATAAACTATTTTTTATTTAACATAGAGAATTCTGCAATATAAATTACCACAAAATTAGCAGCTTCAAACAACACATATTTATTACTTAAGCATTTTTGTTGCCAGACTGAAATCCAGTGTTGGCCAGGTTGCAATCTCATCAGAGAATTGACTGGAGAAACATCTGCTTTCAAGCTCCCTCAGGTTATTGGTAGGATTCATTTCCTTGCAGCTAGAAACTGAGGTTCCTGTTTTCTAGCTGTCAGCAGTGGGTTGCTCTCAGCTCTTAGAGGCCCCTTTCATTCATTGCCATGGGGTCCTCTCCATAGCTCCTCTCACACCATGGTAGCTTCTTCAAAGCCATCAAAGGAGAATTATTATCATGTTTAATGGTAGCATATTATATATATGGTGTGGTTATAATATAATTTTACTATTCTCTTTAGATATGTTTTCTACTTTTCTTTATTATAATACATATTTTGGACTTCTCCAATTAATTCCTTAGATAATGCCCAGAAGTAGAATTGCTGAGTCAAATGGTATGCACTTTTAAAAGTTTTTTACATATTGCAAAATAGAAATCTAATCCCATGATACTTCCAGGAAGAATGTATGAGAGTGCTGGTTTGTGTACATACTTTCAAACACTGGCTTTATCCATAAATTTAAGTATTGCTAATTGACTGGTGAAAAAATATATTTCATTATCTTAATTTGTATTTCTTTGGTGAGGTCAGACATTTTTAAATGGTACTGAACTATGTGTTTGTGAATTGTCTTTTCGTGACTTTTGCTCATTTTGCAATTGCAAAAGTACTTCATATGCTCAGGACTCTGTTGATTGCAAATATTTTTCCTAATTTGCATGCTAATATTTTGGGGCATTGTTGGCCATATAAAAGTTTACATAAGTCAATTCTATTGATCTCTTTCTTTTTTATTTTTTTTTATTAAATCTTTACTGTTCAGATTATTACAGTTGTTCCTCTTTTTTCCCCCCCATAGCTCCCCTCCACCCTGTTCCCACCCCACCCTCCGCCCTCACCCCCCCCACTGTCCTCATCCATAGGTGCATGATTATTGTCCAGTCTCTTCCCACATCCCCCACACCCCATTCGCCCCCCCAAGAATAGTCAGTCCACTTCCTTTCTATAGCCCTGATTCTATTGTAATCACCAGTTCATCCTGTTCATCAGATTATTTATTCACTTGATTTTTAGATTCACTTGTTGACAGATGTGTATTTGTTGTTCATACTTTATATCTTTACCTTTTTCTTCTTCTTCCTCTTCTTAAAGGATACCTTTCAGCATTTCATATAATACTGGTTTGGTGGTGATGAACTCCTTTAGCTTTTCCTTATCTGTGAAGCTCTTTATCTGACTTTCAATTCTGAATGATAGCTTTGCTGGATAAAGTAATCTTGGTTGTAGGTTCTTGGTATTCATTACTTTGAATATTTCTTGCCACTCCCTTCTGGCCTGCAACGTTTCTGTTGAGAAATCAGCTGACAGTCATATGGGTACTCCCTTGTAGGTAACTGACTTTCTTTCTCTTGCTGCTTTTAAGAGTCTCTCTTTGTCTTTTGCTCTTGGCATTTTAATGATGATGTGTCTTGGTGTGGTCCTCTTTGGATTCCTTTTGTTTGGGGTTCTCTGCGCTTCCTGGACTTGGAAGTCTATTTCTTTCACCAGGTAGGGGAGGTTTTCTGTCATTTCTTCAAATAGGTTTTCAATATCTTGCTCTCTCTCTTCTTCTGGCACCCCTATAATTCGGATGTTGGTACGCTTGAAGCTGTCCCAGAGGCTCCTTAGGCTATCTTCGTTTTTTTGGATTCTTTTTTCATTTTGCTTTTCCGGTTGGGTGTTTTTTGCTTCTCTGTATTTCAAATCTTTGACTTGATTCTTGTGATCCTCTGGTCTGCTGTTGGGAGTCTGTATAACATTCTTTATTTCAGTCAGTGTATGCTTAATTTCTAGTTGGTCCTTTATCACAACCTCGAGGGTCTCATTAGATTTCTTGTAGGTCTCCTTAAGTTTATTGGCGGTTTCTAGAAAATTCTTGAAAATCCTTAAAAGTGTGGTTTTGAACTCTATATCCAGTAGTTTGCTTTCCTCCATTTCTGTCATTTGTGTCCTGTTTCTTTGTCTCAGCATTTTTTATGTTTTGCTGTGTCGATATAGTGGCTTTCTGTGCTAAGTGTCCTATAGGGCTCAGTGGCTCAGCCTCAAGAATTACCTGAGGTAGACACCCTTGGTGCACCCGCTTGTGGGCTTTGTGCTCAGTCTTGTTGTAGTTAAGCCTTGATTGTTGTAGTTAACACTGATAGGAATTGACCTCCAGGCCAATTGGCTGTGAGAATCAGCTGTGTCTACGGTGGGAGAACTTCTGTGCTGAAGACATCCTTCTGCGGCAAGACTTGCTTCAGTGAGGCTTTGGTGCTCACTGAGTCTGCCCCCTGAGTGTGTCCCTTATGGATCTGAGGAGTTGTAAGTGGATGGTCCCACTCTGACCACTGGGTACACTGGCTCTTGGATCTAAGGAGGTGCTAATCTAGCCCCTGCCTGAGGCTACCCAGCAGAAGCCAGCTGTGAAGCAATTCAGGTTGCCCTGGGGACTTGGGGCAGCTGCAGTTTGTTAAGTAATTTTCACATTACAAAGGGCCAGGCCTTTCATATGCAAAAGCCTCCCTGCAGGGTGTGGGCAGGGCGGGGTCCCAGGGGATCAACAGGGCAGGTGGAGTGAGCAGTATGGCTGCTGTCAGTCCTGCCCTCAGAGACCCAGGCAATTGCTGGGAGCGCCTCTGAGAGAAAGCTGCCCTCGAGTTCCGACTGATGCCAGACAGTCCCGTTTCTCCCATATGAGTCTGGGTCCCCAGAGACTCACCCGGAACTGGAGCTCAGAGCGTGAGACTCCCTCCCGATTGAAAAAGACAATCATGTCCTCAGCCGCCAGCCCTCTCCGCATGCACCTCCGCACCTTTGTGTTTTACTTCACACCGCACCTCCTCTGAGTCTCGGTATGCTTTTCTCTTTCCTTCTAGTTGTAGAATTTCCACTCAGCCAGCCTTCCTGTGGTTCTGGTTGATGTCCGTTCCGTCTTTTAGTTGTATTTTTGAAGTGGCTGTGCAAGGCAGCAATCTCCGGTGTTTACCTATGCCACCATCTTGGTTTCTCTCTCTGGTCTCTTTCTTAATGCTTTTTGCCTTTGAGGTCATGCTTAGAAATATCTTCCCATCTAAGGGATGTAAAAAGTTTCCTGCATTTGTGATTTGAAAATACTTATAGTGTCCGTTTACATTTAAGTGTTAATTGTTCATGAAGTATTGTGCTGGAGATTTGTTGATTGGTTTAGTGAAACCATGACAAGTGTTTTATGGCTCTCTGAGTAATTTTATTTCTAGTAATATCCACTTTTTTCCTGAAATTTTGTGGAAACATGTCACTAGTCCCGTGACTTCTGAGATGACTTATAGATGAAATTGACAACATGAATAAATGAACATGATTGACTAGGAGGACCTGGGACAAGCATCAAACCACAAAAGCCCTTAAAAGGAGATTCCAAAATAGCGAGGAGTAAGCGGAAACTAAACAGACATGCTTCCAGGACCAAACTGGAATTACAACTAAAATACAGAAAAACCATCCTGAATAATCAACTGAAGACTAGCTGTAGAGAACCCTGATAACCAAGGACAGAAAGTGGGAACAGCATAGAGAATGGTAGAAAGTGTGGCGGTGCAAAAGGGCTGGCCAGTCTCCCACAGACATCAGCTGAAGTTCTGGAGAGATATCTCAATGGTGTAGAGTTCCCACTAAGAACTCTGAGCTGGTCCCCCCAACCCAGAGCACCAGAACTGAGAAAGACGGCCACATAACACCTGGCGGTGAAAAGCCGCAGGGTTGAGACAGCTGGAAATGCAGGTACCCTCTTATAAGGCCAATGCAGAGAATTTGGTGTGCAGACACTCATCTTGGGCTCTGGCAGAAGGAGGGCAGCGAGGACAGGAGCTATGTGACCAAAAGCCAGAGTTGGGGGCTCTGGGATTAGAGCTCAGAAGATAGACACCCTGGTCTCCTGTGTTGACTCATTCCCTCATAATGCAGAGGATATCTTTCTCCAGCAGACTTCTTCCACCCAGGCAGCTTTTTCCTGGGGAGGGGAAGAGTGATTGCCCCACTCTATTGGAAAAATCCTTATCCCACCCTGTGGAGTTTCTGAGGCCCATTAAGAGACTGAGAATAATAATCAGCCTGCAGATAGAAGCAATTGTCCCACATTGTTGGAAAACCACACCCTGTGGTCCATAGCCTGAAGTTAATCAAGATTGAATAACAATCAGACTGCAAGCAGAGGTGGGTCTCTGGAGGCTTTGAGTCTTTGCCTGACCTAATTCGGGGTCTGGCACTAGGAAAAGTAGACATCTTGGTTCTTTCTAAAGGCACCCATCCCCAGTAGAGGGAGCCAAAAGCTGTGGAATGCTGGTAGCTCCAAAGAGGGCTACTCATGGGAAGTCAGAAACAGTGTCTGATACTGTCATGCACTAGAGATTGGGAGTTGTAGCAGCTTTACCTAATACATAGGTACAAACACAAAAAGGCAGCCAAAGCAGGGAGACAAAAAAAAAACCCAAGTGAAAGAATAAGAGAATTCTCCAGAAGAAGAGCTAAATAAAATGCAGATAAGAAATTTACCAGACATACAGTTCAGAATAACGATGGCAAGGATGCTCAACAGCATGAGAAAAGATATAGTAACTATGAAAAAACACCAATAAAAAATGAAGAATGGCATAGCACTAACAAAGAACACAGTGAAAGAAATACACAGCAGATTAGGGGAAGCTGTGGATTGGATCTGTGAATTAGAAGACAGGGTAGAAAAATATCACTCAGGCAGAGAATCAAAAAGAAAAACACAATTGGTTGGGATGCATGCAGAAGACAACCAATACGTGTGTTTTTCTCACATTGATATTTCTGTCTGGGTATTCCTCTCTTTTCCACTCTCTCTAAAAAATCAAGGGAAAAATATTCTTGGGTGAGGATGAAAAAAATAAAAAACAAACAGGACAGCTTAAGGGAGCTCTGGGACATGAACATAACAGTATTTGCATCCTAGGAGTGCCAGAAGGTGAAGTAAGTGAGCAAGGAATACTAAATGTGATTGAAGAAATAATGGCAGAAAACTTCCCTAACCTATTGAAGGAAAAAGTCATACAAGTTCAGGAGACACAGAGAGTCCCAAGCAGGAGGAACCCAAAAAGGCCCGTGCCCAGACACATCATAATTAAAATGTCAAAATTTAAAGACAAAAAGAATCTTAAAGGCAGCAAGTGTAAAGCAAATTGTTACCCTCAAAGGAGCTCTCATAAGGCTGACACCTGATTTCTCATAAGAAACTCTACAGGCCAGTAAGAAATGGCATGAAGTACTCAAAGTAATGGAAAGCAAGGATCCCAAGATTACTATATCCAGCAAGACTGTCATTCAAAATAGAGAAATAAAGAGTTTCCCAGACAAAAAAAAAAAAAAAGGTTAAAGTAGTACATCACCACCAAGCCAGCATTACAAGAAATGCTAAAGGGACTGCTATAACGAGAAGAAGAAATAGAGAGAGAAACTTAGGCATAAGAATTAAAATGGCAATAAAGAAGCATCTATCAATAATAACCTTAAGTGTAAATGGATTAAATGCTCAATCAAAAGACATAGGATAGGTCAGTGGCTAAGAGAACATGACCCAAATATGTGCTGTCTACAAGAGACCCACCTCAGAACAAAGACTCACACGGAATGAGAGTGAAGGGATGGAAATAAATTTTCGAAGTGAATGGGAAAATAAAAAGCTTGGGTAGCAATACTCATATCTGACAAAATAGATTTCAAAATGAAGGCTATAACAAGAGACAATAAAGGTGACTACGTAGTACTAAAGGAATCAATCTTACAAGAGGATATAACCTTGGTAAACATTCATCCACTGTAGAAGCACCTAAATATATATATATTTATTTTTACAGAGAGGAAGGGAGAGGGATAGAGAATCAGAAACACTGATGAGAGAGAAACACCGATCAGCTGCCTCCTGCACACCCCCCACTGGGGATGTGCCTGCCACCAAGGTACATGCCCTTGACCGGAATCGAACCCGGGACCCTTTAGTCCGCAGGCTGACGCCCTATCCACTGAGCCAAACCGGTGAGGGCTATTTTTTAAAACTTCAAGAAGACTTTAAGGGAGTGATCAACAGCAATACAGTCATAGTAGAGGATTTTTAACACCCTGCTGACTTCACTGGGTAGATCTTCCAGACAAAAAGTTAACAAGGAAATAGTGACCCTAAATGACACACTGGATCAGATGGATTTAATTGATACTTATAGAATATTTCACCCCAAAGCTGCAGATTATACATTCTCCAGTACACATGGGTCATTCACCAAGATAGACCACATGTTAGGACCCAAAACAAGTCCTACTAGAAGCCTACCTCCAAAAAACAAGAAAAAGTAATATTAAACTATTTAACCCTACAACTTAAACAACTTAAAGAATTAGAGAACAACAAGAAGAGCCCAGAGTAAGTAGGAGGAAGGAAATAAATATTAGTGCAAAAACAAATGACATAGAGACAAAAATAAACAAACAAACAAATAAATAATAACCAAGAGCTGGTTCTTTAAGAAAAATAAACAATATTGATGAACCTTTAGCCAGACTCATCAAGAAACAAAGAGGACCCAAATAAATAAAGTCAGAAATGAAGTGGTGAAGTAACAAATGACGTCAGAGAAATACAAAGGATTGTAAGAAAATACTATGAGCCAATAAGCTGGACAATGTGAATGAAATGGACAAGTTCCTAGAAAAATACAATCTTCCAAAACTGAATAAGCATGAATCAAAAAATCTGAATAGGCCAATAATAATTGATGAAATTGAAGCAGTAATAAAAAAAAAACTGCCAGCAAACAATAGCCCTGGTCCAGATGGCTTCACAGAGGAGTTTTAACCAACATTCAAAGAACTAACACCTGTGCTCCTCAAACTATTCCCAAAAATCCAAGAGGAAGGGACACTTTCAACTTATTTTTATTAGGCCAGCATTATCTTAATTCCAAAACCAGATAAAGACACTTCAGAAAAAGAGAATTACAAGTCAATATCCCTGATGAACATAGATGCAAAAATCCTCAACAAAATATTAGCAAATCGAATACAGCAATATATTGAAAAGATCATACACCACGATCAAGTGGGATTTATTTCAGGGATGCAAAGCTGGTACAATATTCACAAATCAGTAAACGTGATGTATCACATAAACAAATTGAAGGACAAAAATCACATGACCATATCAATAGACGCAGAAAAAGCATTCGACAAAACAGAATACTCATTTTTTGTTTTAAAGAAAAACTCTCAGCAAAGTGGGAATAGAGGGATCATACTTCAACATAATAAAGGCCATATATGACAAACCTACAGCCAACATCATACTCCACATCAAAAACTAAAATCATTTCCCCTAGGAACAGGAACAAGAGAGGGATATCTGCTTTTACCACTCTTAATCAACATATCACTGGAAGGACTAGGCACAGTGATCCAACAAGCAGAAAATGTGAAAGGCATCCAAACTGGAAAGGAGGAAGTAAAACTCATTATTCGCAGATGACATGATATTGTACATAGAAAACCCTAAAGACTCCATCAAAAAGCTAGATTTAATAAGTGGATTCAGCAATGTAGCAGATACAAAGTTAACACCCAGAAATCAATGGTATTTTTATACAGCAATAATGAATTCTCAGAGTAACTACATCAACAATCCCATTTACCATTGCAACAAAGAAATGAAGATACTTAGACATAAACTTAACCAAGGAGGTAAAAGACTTGTACTTAGAAAACTATAGGACATTGCAAAAAGGGATAGAGGAAGATATAAACAAGTGGAGGAATATACCATGTTCATGGATTGGTAGAATTAACATCATTAAAATATCCATACTACCCAAATCAATCTGTAGATTAAATGCAATCCCTGTTAAATTACCAATGTCATATTTCACAGATATAGAACAAATACTCCAAAAATTTATTTGGAACCAAGAAAGACCACGAACAGTCGCAGCAACCCTGTCTCAGAGGGACGGCAGGGGTGGGTAGGTGGTGGTTGGGAAGAAATCAACCACAGAACTTGTATGCATATATGCATAACCCATGGACACAGACAATATGTTGGTGAATGCGTGAGGAGGGAGGGCGGAGTCGGCTAGAAGAGGTCAATGGGGGAATGAAGGGGGCATATGTAATTCTGCCAACAATGAAGATTAAAACAAAAAACAAAAGCCCTTAAGAGGGCAGGATGATCTTGCTACAACACAATTACTGTAGAAAGCAATCATGTTGAGTTCAAGGGCACCGAGGTTTCTGTTGAGAACGCAGTTATTCATGGCTGTGAGTGGGAAACCAAAGATGTCTAGGGAGTAGTGGCAGCTGAGACTGAGCTTGGCCCTGGCTGGAGTGTAAGTTTCCTCACTCTTTTTCCACAGTGAAATTCAGAGAAGACCGGTCCAATGGAAATTCTGGTCACCAGACAACCAAAGGAGCTTTTGTGAGCTTTGATGTCTCTTACATGAAGGAAAGCATGAAATGAAGAAGCAGAAGCAGGTATTAAATTAGAATGCTCTTGACTTGTTTTCCTGAGATTCCTAGCTCTTAGCACAGAGCAGGCTTAATGTGGGCTCTCAGTAAATGCTAATTTCCAACCCCTTCCCCTGACCAGTCCTCCTACTTGTTTCAACCCCATCACTTCGCACAGTGACTGGCAAGTTAGGCACTTAGTGAATGTTTATGGACTAAATGATTGGATGATTTGAAGAAACAAATACATGGGCATTCAAGAGGAAGGTTAGTTACCTACATGCCAACAATCAGAGTAGCCCCTTTAATGGATGCCCGTTTCTACATTAAATGCTGTACACACTCAGTTCATTTAGTACTCATGATATCCCCACAGGATAAAATATTAGTATTCTCATTTTGTACGTGAAGAAACAGAAGCTCAGAGAGGAACGAAAGTTATTCAATTAAGTGGAGAAATCAAGGTTTCAAACCCTGCACTGTCTGATTACAATGCCCAAGTAGTTTTCCCGTATCCCTTCAGAGCCTCTAAAACATTCACAGATCACTATGGCAAGAAAACTCTAATCATTGTATAGGCATGTGTATACTCCAGGCATTTCAGGTAGGTGTTTATCTTCCCAAATGGACAAGGCCTACTCCCACAGATTGTGCAAGTCACATGAGCTAGGGAGGACTCATTAACCTTCCCAATTCCTTTACTCAGCTCCCCTGAGAAGGAAGATGACAGATGGTCAATGAGCTGCTCACTTCCCCAGCTGCACAGCTCTTTCCAGGCAGGCTTGGAATTGGCTAGTGGCTGTGAGAGCTGGCATGTTCAAGCTCAGCTAGAGCCTTACTACTGCTTATTAAACCTGTTCAAAAGGCAGCCACCATGTCAGTATAGTAGAAATCAGAGTGTACTGGAAAGGCTGGTGGATGAAGGATAGGAGAACTGGGTTCCTGCTCACTGTTTTATTAATTTGTTCACTCAGCGACTACATTTTTGAAATATCTATTATGTGTCAAGTGTTGTGCTCTCTTCTTATGTATTTAGCAAGAAAGGATTGAGGAGATCATCACATAATGATTTCTTCTGCTGACATGGAAATTATGATTAATATATGTAACTATCATCCTAAGCAAGTTAAATGAACGTCTGTGTGCTCCTGTCTCAGGAATTAAGCCACACTGAAGGAAGAGAGAATGGGGCTCCCACAGATGTGTGTGCTGGCTGGCTTTCAGTGTTTCTTTTGGACAATGGAGAAGTTCCCCTTGGTGTTGTAAGTTAAGAGAGTTATGATTATTTGTTATCATAACTCACAATTTCTGCCCTAAGGAACGTTCAAGAACAGGGCAGGGTAGCCAGGCTGTCATTCCTGCAAAAACATCTGCCTGGTAATCTCCACTGTGCCTGCTCCAATCAGTAGACTGTCCTCTGAGTTAAGCCCAACTCTCATGGGTGAACCATCGCTGTTTGGGGCTCCAGGGCTGTCTGGTCACTCCAGCCGAGGCAGCTCAGTGTTCTGGTAGGAAGAAAGGGCTGTCTGAAGCCCTGTGGCTGCTCTTCATTTCTTGGTGCCTTAAATTCCATCTCATTGTGACAAAGAATGGCTCACTGCAGGAGAGGAAGTCCTGGTCTGGCAGGTTGGAAGAGACAAATTTTCCTTTAACTTTAAGTACTTTGAGTCTAGTGGTGCCACACCTGTACATACTCCTTCAACTAAACCCTGCCAGGTAGTGTCTTACACCTGAAAACCACTTTTTATGTCCTTCTCATTACCCCTTACAAAACCCCTGTGGCGTGTCTACTGTTCTCATCCTACAGATGAAGAAACAGGGGCTCAAATGTAATGATACTGTGAACTGCAGAGATGGCATGAGGTGGAGCTGGTGTCAGCCCCATGTCTGTGTGATGCTCAGGCCCTTGTGTGGAGGCAGGACTCTAACTTGCTTCTAAGAATTCCCCTCCCATTCCACCTCCATGGACAAACCCTGTATAGTCCTTGGGACTGAATCTGATGGGCTTTACTGTTGTAATTAGGTTATATTACTTGGTACAGTTGATGGTAAGAAAAAGAGAGAACCCTACTGGGCCTAACCTAATTACGCCAGACTGTCAGAGGCGGAGAATTTCCTCTAGCTGGTAGCAGCAGCAGAAGTGAGAGATTTGAAGTATGGGAAGGATCTGATGCACTGTTTTTGGCGTGAAGGTGGAGGCAGCCATGTGGAAAGGACAGAGTGGCTTCCAGCAGCCAAGAGCCAGCAGTCAGCAAGGAAAGATGTCTTTGGTCCAGCAAGTGAGAGAACTGAGCTTGGGAGTGGCCCTTCCCAGTGCCTCTAGGTGGGAACGCAGCCCAACTGATGCCTGAATTTCAGCCTTTTGAAACCCTGAGCAGGGAACCAGGCACATAGGGCCAGGCTTCTGACCCAAACCGTGAGCTAATAAATGAGTATTGTCTTAAGCGACTGAGTTGGTGGTAATTTGCTTTGCTGCAGTAGAAAACTATTTTTCTTGTTAAATCTCAAGACTAGGAGCAAATATTTTAACCTTTGTTCTTCGTTTTTGTTTGAAAGAGTTACATATGATCTTTAAGGTTCCTTCTAGCTCAGATGATTCTAAGGTTCTTAAATCAGTGTTTTTGTAAGGACTGAAAGAAAATAATGCATATGGAAGCTCTTCAATCTTGAGAAAGTGTACCAATGAAAGAGAATAGTACTCAGTCTAATAATGTTTCTAGTCATCTTATGGCCTCCTGGGATCTTCTAGGTCAGTTTCCCATGAAAGTAATCTGTATTTTAGGGCCACATCAGTGGACATACAGGGAAGAGAAAGAGTTTCTAACTGCGGAGGGCCCCCTCTTTGTGGCAGACGCCAAGGAGCACCTGGAGGCAGGTTGCCCTCCAGCATCCTACAGCTCCGGGAGGAGCTGTGGGAATGAGATGCAGCCTGAATGTGATGTCCTCCTGAAAGAGCTGTGATGACAAAGTGATCTGAAGCTCCTGAGGGGGAGGGAGGCATCTATGAGCCTGGGCTGCATTTTGAAGGTAAGTAGTTTCCCAGGCAGGTAGGGCTAGAGCAGCCCAGAGGCCACAGCACGTGCAGAAGGTGGATCACACTTGTGAAACTAAATCCCAGGTGGGTATTCATTCAGAGGAACTGTTAGTTGGGAGATTGTTGCTGGACCACGTGGGGTGGAGAAGCAGGAAGGGTTAGGGTGCCTGTGTTCTGATCTGATATCATTTCTCTAACTTTCAGCCCACATCATCACTGCTCCTTCATTCCGAATCTTGTGCCTGTGCCTTCTGGGGGATAGTTTTGTTGAACTTTACCTTCGCTGGTTAGAATTATCAGTTCAGTAAGCGCACACTGATCTCTCCTCATCTACAGGGCTGGAATCAGAATTGCTGAATTGCAAACAGCTCCAGGGCCAGAGTTCAGCCTTTCACATCTTGACATCACAAGTCACTCAGCACAATTTTTTGCACACAGCAGATGCTCAGTGTCAGATTAAACTTAACTTGAGGTAAATTGAATTAACACACATAAAAAAAGAGCAGAGATTAGATCAAATCTCTGATGGGTTGTGCTCAAGCTTTTTGCACACACTAAACCCGAGTGGCCTCAAAGCACAGTGCCTCCTGGTCTGAGAGCTCTTCTCCTGATGCATTTGCATTGAAAGCCCTTGTTCCTGACAAAAGTCCTTCCTTTGCCAGGTGAGCTTGGAGGAAATCCCCTCTCCACACTAGATGCAAGCTATTCTCATCAGCCCAGAGGCTTGACTGTGACTCCAGACACCTGCTCTGGGAGTTGTTAGTTAAATTACACAACAATTATGGGTAATAGTGTGAGACTAACTGAAGAATTATTAAGGTGGTTGCTAAGCATTGCTAATTTTCTACCACCATTATTTAGAATTAAAGATCAGACAAGATGAAAACTTGGTTGGTCAATCTTTTGTTTCTGGTGGGAAGATATTTTCCCTCTGAAATCTTTTAAGTTTCAATCTGGAAGAAACCTTATAGGTTACATCTTTTTCTACCATGTAGTTTACCGTTCATTTATTTATTGAACAAATGTTAATTTTTGACTGACTACTATGACTCAGAAACTGGACTGACCTCTAGGTTTGAGCTGCAAATGGATCAATGTGGTTCCTTGCCTTATATGAGGCGTAAAATGTAGAATTTAGACATTTCAAGAGTGTAAAGTAGCCTGATGGCCAAGGGCAATATTATCTAGAAGTGTGGTCTCAGGAAATTAACCTAGTCCAGGGAGGTGAGATTCTCAGGAAGTAATATTTAGGTGATAACTAAAGGTAAATGTGAGTTACCCAGTGAAGGGAGGTGGGAGGGATTTCAGGCCAAATAAATAAACACATTCATGTAATACAATTCTATAAATAAATTTAAAAATCAAGGTTAAATTTCTAAAGGATAAAGCATGCTTTAAGTGGAGAAAACAAAAGTTAAAATTTCAGTCTTGGACTGACCTCATTTCTTTTACTGTGAATTGCGCCACCTTTGGTAGTTAATTATCAATGCACATATTGTGTGTCAACAAGTTTTCTTAGAGTCCTAGTAGGTATTTTTTGATATGGAAGATCTCTGCTTTAAAATACAACTGTAACATAGGTTCCAAACTTTATTGAGAAAGATACATATGATAATTTGCCTTCCCCTATGGGTCGTATTTTGAAAGGTATCTGTCAATCAAAATGCAATTATTTTTCCTCTCCCCCCCTCCCCCAGCACACTCTATTATCCGGATAATCTTGGTTGCATTATTAAGTTGATATAATACTATTTAAAAGCAAAAAAAACAAACAGTAACAGATAACCACTACAATAAGTATGGTGATCACATTGTAAGGTATATATATCATATACCAACTATATTAAATTTTTAAAAATAAATTTAAAAATACAAGCAAACAAGGGGGGGAGATATTTTTTTTTGTTTTATTTAGCCTTGTAAAACCATAGCTCTGCCTTAAAAAATCATTTCACTTCTCCATGGACTATTTTCTTGTCAGAAAATGGAAATGGTAAAATCAGTATAGTAGCACCTACTTAAGTAACTGTGAAAAAGCATGAACTTCATATGTGGGCACTTAGTAAATGTTTATTCTATAGCCCTTTTGTGAGCAAAAGTTCCATTTTATCATCTTATTGATCCCCATTCATATCACGGAGGGTCCCTGGGATCTCATTCTTGGGAGTCTAACCCTGATTGAGTTCAACCTTCTTCTTTTATAGATGAAGAAACCAAGACCCAAAAGAGAGGAAATGACCCGATTTCTGCCCTTGACTTTACATTGTATTTCAGTTTATTTGCAGTCATAAAGAAGCAGTTAGTGAAAAAAGGGCCTGGTGCCTCCCAAATATGCCCATATGGCAGATGAGGAGTGGGCACTGGGCAAAGGCATACACTGCAGTACAGAAGGAGGTGGGGACCAGACTAGGCAGGGCCTTTTAAATTGCTTAGGTCTCTGTTCTAAGGTGTGGGGAACCAATAATGTTCATTGTTGGTTATATTTGGAACATTTTGACAACTACATTTTTTATTTTTCATCTATTTGTTTGGAATAGTCTAATCACAGGTTTAAAGTTAAAAAGTGTTATTGTGTCAGCTGATGGCAAGAAATTAAACTTTCTAATGAGGATAATTGCCAAAAGCAGTGAGGGTACATGGCGAGAGAGGTAGGTTGGATGTGGACGGATACCCTTGACTGCAAGTGTTGTTGTGACACTGGGCACACCACTGAGGAGTGCCCATCCTGGAAAAGTGTGTCTCGCAGCAGTATTCTTAGCATAGATCATTATGGATCTGATCACATTCAAACTAGCTGTGCCAGATGAAGATTTAATCTGTTTAAAGACCTTTAGGAATATGTTCTTAATATTGGGATTTCTTATTTGGTTTTCTTTTATTAAAAACCCTGAGGAATGAAGAGGTTGAGTTTGAAGAAGCCTGGATCTAGAATATCTTTTATACCAGCTATAAAGCAGTGACCCTAGTATCACACTAAGAGTAGCTTCCATTTATCTCCATCCCACACCTCCCTCCTGTGTTCCCAACACTATATTTAACAGTCTATTAGACACCTGTACTTGCCTTATCCCACGGGTATCTACAACTGAACATTCTAAAACTGGATTCTTGCTCTTTCACCAAACTGCTTCTCCTTCCAGATGAGTCCATAGAACTACCTTTGATCCATCAGCCCAGATTAGCAACCAGGATGCATCCTCTATCCTTCCTTTTTCTCCCTGCTCATTGGCCATCCATCTTGTGGACTCCACCTCCTCAGAACCACCTGGGTTAACATGCTCTCTTCCACTTACAGTATGGCCGCCCTAATCTGAGTCCTCATTTGGCCAGTGACTACACCTGCCTCCTGAGTGATCGCTCAGCCTCATCCAACCGCTTCAGTCCTCTGTACTGTCCTCCCAGGAAGCATTCCACACTACACCTCTGGTCATTCCACTCCCTCTTCACATGCCTTCTTTGCTTCCACATCCTTCAAAAATCCAAACTCCTTAGGGTGACATGCAAAGTGTTTCATGATCTTGCCCTGCCTGTGTTCCTAGCATCATGTCTCCCACCCTCTTCCCTCAATCCTGAAATGTATCTATGTACTCTCTGGGCAGCTTTTCAGATATACCCAGCCCTTCCAAGAAGCCTTCTCCCTCTACTCCACTCCATCCTTAGGAATGTATAATTGCAGTATGTTACATACACAATGTGCTTTTACACACATAATCATGTAACTCTGAGGGTGCAACTCTGTGAGCACCAGGACATGCCAACCTGAGTGAGAGTGAGTGATGGCAGGGCAACAAAGTTCCCTTGGAGTGTTGTGTCCTGGGAAAAGGCAGCCATGCTGGTGGCCCATGTCCCTGCTCTGACTGTTGGACACTGCAGAGGTGCCGGGCAATGAGGCAAGAAGCTCGCACAGCATCCATGCTGGGCCTCTAGCTGCCTTGGCAGCTCCTGGACCTGGATCTGCCAGGTGCTGCTGTGTTCCCCACAGGGGACTGCATGAGCCATCAAGAATGTTCTGCTACTCAGACAGAGCCAGTGGCCACCAGAGCTACCCCAGAGCCCAGAGTTCTGTGATAAAAGGAAGGATATCAGTGGGATAGATGCATTGTCTAATTCAGTGGTTCTCAACTTTCCTAATGCCGCGACCCTTTAATACAGTTCCTCATGTTGTGGTGACCCCCCAATTTCATTGTTATAAATTGAACATAAAGCATAGTGATTAATCACAAAACAATATGTAATTATATATGTGTTTTCTGATGGTCTTAGGTGACCCCTGTGAAAGGGTCATTTGACCCCCAAAGGGGTGGCGACCCACAGGTTGAGAACCGCTGGTCTAAGTGCTTCCCAGAGGCAGAATGGAGCCTGTGGGCTTTGGATCCAGGGACAGGCCTTGATTCGAAACAAGAATGAGCTTTTGATGACCAAGCCTAATAGAGGTTAGCGAGCCCTTGTCACCGAGAGGGTACAGGCAGGGCTCCATGGCTACATGGTGCTGCAAGGGGGTGTCCAGCAGAATAGTACAGGTCAGTGTTCAGACCTGAATGTGCACCACATCACCAGGGCTAGGAAGACGGGTGCTGGGTGTTTGGGGACGAACAGTGTCTCAGACAGCTTGGGCTGCTGTAACAAAGTACCACACACTGGGGGGCTCAAGCAACAGAAACTTATTTCTCCCAGCTCTGGAGGCTGGAAGTCTGAGGCCAGAGTGGCGGCATGGTTGGGTTGCAGACCACCATCATCTCACTGTGTCCTCACATGGTGGAAGAGGTGAGAGCACTGTTTTATAATGGCACTAATCCCATTCATGAGCGCTCCACCCTCATAACCTAATCTCTTCCCCAAAGCTCCACCTCCATCACATTTGGGTAAGGGCTTCAAAATAAAAATTTTGCAGACACAGACTCTCAGTCTATAATGCTTACGTGTTGGAGACCAGGTGTAAGCTGACATGGTCCTTACACCTGAAGGGGCTAGCAAGGCTGGGACCCTTACCCACACAGTTTTCCCAGACTTGTTTGCATGGCGGTTATCAGTAGAATGAGAGCAACCTTTGTAGAATGAGAACAGCCTTTCATGGTTTATCAAGAAGTCTGTAACTATTTACTGAGATTTGCTGTACTGAGAATTTGTCCTTCTGCTCTGTCCCTTCCTTAGAGATTAAGAGGAACAAAGAATACATTCCTCTTGACAGACCTCCTATTGAGTGTCTTGTGTATAAAAAGCATTGTGTGGTTAATAAACTTGCTGCAGTTCCTCGATTGAGCTGTAGTCCTCCCGATCCCGCTCTCCTGTCTTTCTTTCTTTTCTCAATTCCCACCTCCCTACCTCAGCCTGGCTCAACCTGTCAGGCTGGCCCTGACACTTAGGTCCAGAGAAGGGCCTGAGGATTTGCATGTCTAACAAGTTTATACTTTAAGAACACCTGGTGCAGATAATCCTGATATTTGATAAACCCTGCAGTAACTGTCCCCCAATGACCAAATATCACTCAAGAAATTAATTCTGAAACTGGATTGATTGCTTAATCTCTTTGCATTTCACGTTTTCTATGGCAACACCTGCAGCTCTGCTCACTGAAAATGAGTAGGGCAGTCTGAGCCCTCTGTCCTTCACTGCCATCTAGAGAAACATGAGAAGGTAGCCACAGACAAGACACCACCGCAGACCTTACTCAGCCCTGAGACTTCCATGAGTTGGAAGGACCACACCACCTCCTCCTGCTCTCATTCTGGTTGGCAAGTGTGTGCTTGGAAGGTTTTTGGTCACTTTCACATTGAGAAAGATCATTGGCAGGTGTAACAGTGACCTTCAAAGGTATTTCTGGGTTAGGAGGAGACGTCTGACCACCATGATAAGCCTGTGGACTAGTACAGATTTTGAACATTCAGGCATGTTGCTGTTGACTGAATTTGGCAGACACTCACTAACCTTTTCAAAGATATCAAATATGATGGAGCTATGACTTAAGAAAATGGGCAATTGCCCCTTTAGCAAACAACAGGGAAGATGGTGCTGAGTCCAGCTCTAGCTTTTCCCCTGTGCTAGTTTCCTATTATTAGTAACAGATTACCAGAAACTCACTGACGTAAACAACACACAATTATCATTCTGAAGGTGTGAGATTGGTTTCAAGGGGCTATCATCAAGTTGTCAGCAGGGCTGGCTCCTGCCAGGGGTCCCAGGGGTCTTGTTCCAGCATCTAGAAGTGTTCAGCAATCTAGAGAAGGGGCTGTGTGTAACTTAATAAAGGGTCCAGAGACGAAATATAATTTTGAAAGGCATTCGGGGTTCAGAGGAGCCCAGCTAAAGAAACTAAGATCTCCTCATCTCAGGACCCCATGCTTTTTATTAACACAAATTGTCCTGAGGCGAGGCAGAGATATACACTTGAAAGGGTCAGGTTTCCTATACACAGTCCATTGTCAGAATGGGCAGAATTAGCCTCTTCAGGCTGTTCAGGTGTTTAACCAGTAGGAGGCAATAACATGTAGATTAAGATGCCCTGAGCTGTCTGGCAGCAAGCAATGATTTTAATGCATCTTTTTCAGGTTTGGGATAATGCCCTCAGCCATTCCCAACAGGCAATAACATATGTGACTCAGCCCTTGTTGAGTCCCCAAGTTTCATCAACCTTTCGATGAAACCTTGCAATTATGACATGCTGGAATTGGCTTCCGGCACAGGGGTGAATCCATTTTCTTGCTGTTTCCAGCTTCTGGAAAGAATCACTCCAACCGTGGCTTTCATCATCACATCTGCTTCTCTGACTCTCCTGCCTCCATATTATAAGGACCCTTGGAGTTACATTGGATCCATTCAGGTAATCCAGGAAAATCCCCATCTCAAGAACCTCAACTCAACCACATCTGCAAAATCCCTTTGCCACATAAAGTACCTGGTCACAAGATCTTGAGATGAAGATGTGGACATGTTTGGGGGCAATTATTCTGTATCCCATGCCCTGGAAGAATGCTGACCCAGCCATGTTTCCGAATCACAGAGCAGGTGACCCCAGGCTGTACGCTGAAGACTGAGCAAGGAGCTGCATAGAGGGCACTGTTGGCACAGGGAACCCAGGGAGGACTAGGGGCAGAACTGCAGTGTCAGCATCTGTGCATGGGGTCTTAGTAACCTGCTGGAAGAAAATTCCAGCAGGTCAGAATTAAGCAAGAAGTTCATCAGAAGGCTGGTGGATCTTGGGGCTTCAGCAGGGCTGAAAATCTGCATATGTTATTACCTGGCGCTGAAACAGCTGTAGGCATTTTACCTAACCTGATCATCTTTTCCTGTTTACCTGCTGCTGGCAGAATAGCTGAAGGAATATCCCCTAACCTGATCATGTTTTCCTGTTTATTGAACTTTACCTGTTTGCATTCCTAAAGGGCCTGTGTGTTTTCCAGCAAATACAAAGCGGTGGGTCCGGAGATTCAGAGAGCCCACTTCACTAGAAAGTGAAGCCTCCCCTGGTTCCCCCATGCCTTCCAAATTTATATTTCATGTGTAGTTTATTAATTTACGTCATAGCCCTTTTCCAGATTCCTGAACCTTTGCAGCTGCAGAAAAGACCCCAGCATTTATGGAGCCTGAAACTGGGACATCTGGAGAAGAAGATTTCACCTGAGGGAAGAAAGTAAATTCACCTGGGAGGTGATGGGTCACTGGTAGAGGTGGGGTCACTGAAAATTTGGTGGGGAGGTTCACTTGGTGTGTAAAGCCTGTGCCAAGCTTTGGATTTCCAGAACCAGAGTGGGTGGGAAAGTCTTTTGTTTCAAGCCAGGCTATAATGGGGAAGGATTCAACCAAAAGGCAAAAATATCGTTGTAAATTTTTAGCTTCCAGGATCAAGGATGAAGAAATTAAAATGTCGAAAGATACTTTCTTAAATCAGTCTCAAGGAAAAGGAGTGCCATTGTCATCTAACTATGTGGGGTCTTGTTCTGCTTCTAGTGTGGAAAGACTTGGCAGCTAGAGAGGATGGAGCTGTTAATCCTCTCGCCAGGGAACTCTCTGATGCCATGTTGAACAATTACCATAAGGATGCCTTTGGACAGGCAGATTTGAGCTGAAATAACTTTAAAGGCCAGTCAATGCTGTGGAGAGCGGAATAGGAGAAGATCTTTGATTTCTTTAGTCTTGTTGATCTGTCATTGTATTTAGTTTAATGTGTTTATTGTTAGTCTATTAAGCATGGCTTTAATTCAATAAGAAAGGAAACCTGGGCGGTCAGTTCAGTTGCTAAATTTCCCCAAAGCAAGCAGGATGTGGGGGTGGGGAGACACATGGTGATCCTGTAAAATGGACGCCCACTCCCAAGAGTATTATTAGAAAAATCTCATTTCCCCTATGTTTTTTATTTTCCGGTAAAATTTTGCAGAATTTAAGGGATGCATCTGGGATTCTGTACTCGTAAAGAGAGAAAGCTAGCTTAAGACAAAACGTGCGCACCCTTTGATTTTGGATTTTAGATAATTTTGGGCTAAGTTTAAATCTCTTTACGGATGCTACAGAATGAACCCAAAGCTGTTTTTTCCTCAGAAAGATGGCAGAGATGACCCAAGGAAAAGATCCAGGCAGGTTCTAAGCAACAAGGTTGGTATTTCCATAATAAATGGTAGTTGGTTTTTTTCATTGATACAGTGACAAATTTATTGAGTTCATCTATTTTAGTAATAACTATTAATATATATATATATATATATATATATATATATTATATAAAGATAGTAACATTCACACCTGACAAAAATGTGTAAGAACAAGTCATATACAGATATGCAAAAAAACTGATAGAATAATTTATAAAATATCATTACTGTACATAAACCCATCAGTTCAGATATAAAATTCACAATTTTGAATCTACCCTTTGACTATTTATTTATTTGTTTATTTATATTCTCAATGCAATTTTTATTTTATTTTTATTTTTTTAAATTTTATTTTATTGTTTAAAGTATTACAGATAGTAGTACATATGTCTCCTTTTTTTCCCCATTGACTTTCCCCTGGCCTCCCCTAACCCCCCCCCCCCCACATGCCTTCACCCCCCGCCCCCCAGTGTTTTGTGTCCATTGGTTATGCTTATATGCATGCATACAAGTCCTTCGGTTGATCTCTTACCTCCCCCACCCCAAACATTCCCCAGCCTCCCCACCGTAATTTGACAGTCTGTTCCATGCTTTTCTGCCTCTGAATCTATCTTTTTGTTCATCAGGTTATAATGTTCTTTATTATCCATAAATGAGTGAGATCATGTGGTGTTTTTCTTTCACTCCTGGCTTATTTCACTTAGCATAATGTTCTCCAGTTCCATCCATGCTGCTGCAAAGGGTAAGAATTCCTTCTTTGTTATAGCAGCATAATATTTCATTGTGTAGATGTACCATAGTTTTCTAATCCACTCATCTGTTGATGGGCATTTAGGCTGTTTCCAAATCTTGGCTATTGTAAATTTTGCTGCTATGAACATAGGGATGCATGTATCCTTTCTGACTGGTGTTTCTATTTTCTTGGGATATATTCCTAGAAGTGGTATTCCTGGGTCAAATGGCAGTTCCATTTTTAAATTTTTGAGGAAACGCCATACTGTTTCCCACAGTGGCTGCACCAGTCCGCATTCCCACCAGCAGTGAAGGAGGGATCCTTTTTCTCGGCATCCTCTCCAACACTTCTCATTTGTTGATTTGTTGATGATAGCCATTCTGACAGGTGTGAGGTGGTAGCTCATTGTCGTTTTGATTTGCATCTCTTGGATGATTAGTGGCTTTCAGCATGTTTTCATGTGTCTCTTGGCTTTCTGAGTGTCCTCTTTCAAAAAGACTCTATTTAGAGTCCATTTTTGCCCATTTTTTGATTGGATTGTTTATTTTCCTTTTGTTGAGTTGTATGAGTTCCCTGTAAATGTTGGAGATTAAACCCTTATCGGAGATAACATTGGCAAATACGTTCTCCCATGCATTGGGCTTTCTTGTTGTTTTGTTGATGGTTTCTTTTGCTGTGCAGCAGCTTTTTATTTTGATGTAATCCCATCTGTTTATTTTCTCCTTAGTCTCTCTTGCCCTAGTTTCTGTGTCTATAAAGATATTCCTACGACATATATCTGCAATTTTGCTGCCTATGGAGTCTTGTAGGATTTTTATGGTTTCTGGTCTTACATTCAAGTCCTTTAGCCATTTGGAGTTTGTTTTTGTTTATGGTGTAAGTTGGTGATCTAGGTTCATTTTTTTGCATGTATCTGACCAAATTTCCCAGCACCATTTATTAAAGAGGTTGTTTTGACTCCATTGTATACTCTTGCTCCTTGTCGAATATTAATTGAGTATAATGGCTTGGGTTAATTTCTGGGTCCTCTATTCTGTTCCATTGGTCTATATGTCTGTTCTTGTGCCAGTACCAGGCAGTTTTGAGAACCGTGGCTTGGTAATATAGTTTGATGTCTGGTATTGTGATCCCTCCAACTTTATTGTTCTTTCTCAGGATAGCTGTGGCTATTCGGGGTCTTATTTTATTCCAGATGAATTTTTGGAGAGTTTGTTCTAGATCTTTGACATATGCCATTGGTATTTTAATAGGCATTGCATTGAATCTATAGATTGCTTTAGGTAGTATGGACATTTTAATGATGTTGATTCTACCAATCCATGAACATAGTATGTTCTTCCATTTGTTTATGTCTTCCTCTATCTCTTTTTTCAATGTCCTGTAATTATCCGAGTATAGGTCTTTTATGTCCTTGGTTAAGTTTATTCCTAGGTATCTTAATTTTTTTTGGTGCAATGGTAAATGGGATTGTTTTTTTTTTTTCATTTCTCTTTCTGTGAGTTCATTATTGGTGTATAAAAAGGCCATAGAATTCTGGGTGTTAATTTTGTATCCTGCTACATTGCCAAATTCATTGATTAGGTCTAGTAGTTTTTTGATGGAGTCTTTGGGCTTTTCTATGTATAATATCTTGTCGTCTGCAAATAAGGACAGTTTTACCTCTTCTCCCCCAATTTAGATGCCTTTTATTTTTTCTTATTGTCTGATCACTATGGCTAGTACTTCTAGTACTGTGTCAAACAGGAGTAGTGAAAGTGGGCATCCTTATGTTGTTCCTGTTCTTAGGGGAAATGGATTTAGTTTTTGCCCATTGAGTATGATATTGGCTGTAGGTTTGTCATATAGGGTTTTTATTATGTTGAGGTATGATCCCTCTATTCCCACTTTGCTGAGAGTTTTTATCAAGAAAGGGTGTTGGATTTTGTCAAATGCTTTTTCTGCATTAATTGATATGTTTATGTGATTTTTGTCTTTCAGTTTGTTTATGTGATGTATCACATTTATTGATTTGCAGATATTGAACCATCCTTGCATCCCTGGAATCAATCCCACTTGGTCATGGTGTATGATCTTTCTAATGTATTGCTGAATCCGATTTGCTAGGATTTTGTTGAGTATTTTAGATTCTATGTTCATCAAGGATATTGGCCTGTAATTCTCTTTTTTTGTGGTGTCTTTATCTGGTTTTGGAATTAGGCTTATGCTGGCTTCATAGAAAGAGCTTGGAAATGTGCGTTGCTCTTGAATTTTTTGGAATAGTCTGAGGAGGATAGGTTTTAGTTCTTCTTTGAATACTTGGTAGAACTCCCCTGTAAATTCGTCCGGACCAGGGCTTTTGTTTGCTGGAAGATTTTTTGATCACTGTTTCAATTTCTTAGGTAGTTATTAACCTATTCAAGTTTTTTGACTCTTCTTGGTTGAGTTTTGGGAGCTTGTAGTTTTCTAAGAATATGTCCATTTCATCTAGGTTGTCCATAGAATTTTGTTGGAATAGGGTTGTTCATAGTATTTTTTCATAATTGTATTTCTGTGGGATTGGTTGTTATTTCACCTCTTTCATTTCTGATTTTGTTTATTTGGGTCCTCTCTCTGCTTCTTGGTGAGCCTGGCTAGAGGTTCATCAATCTTGTTTAATCTTTCAAATAACCAGCTCTTGGTTTGTTGATCTTTTGTATTGTTTTTTTGGTCTCTATGTTGTCTATCTCCACTCTGATCTTTATTATTTCCTTCCTTCTCCTTACACTGGGCTTTTCTTGTTGCTCTCTTTCTAACTCTTTGAGTTGTAAGGTTAGATAATTTATTACCATTGTTTCTTGTTTTTTGAGGCAGGCTTGTAGAGCTATGAACTTCCCTCTCAAGACTGCTTTCACTGTGTCCCATAGATTTTGGATTGTTGTGTTTTCATTGTCGTTTGTTGCCATGATGCTTTTTATTTCTTCTTTGATCTCTCTGATAACCCAGTCATTGTTTAGTAGCATGCTACTTAGCCTACAGGTGTTTGATTTTTTTAATAGTTTTTATTGTAGTTGATTTCTAGTTTTATGCCATTGTGATCTGAGATGGTGCTTGATATGATTTACTTTCTACATTTTTTTAAATTAAAGAAAACTAATTTTAAAATCACTAGAAAATCCTGTGAGAATAGAAATGTTTTATTTTGCACTGTTCAGTAGAGTTGCCAGTAGCCACATATGGCTATTGAGCTCTTGATACATGGTTAGTGCAACTTAGGAGTGTGATTTCTCCTTTTACTTCATTTTAAATTAGCCACATGTGGGTAATGACTACCTTATTGGTCAAAGCAGAACTTGCGAGTGCTGAATCCTAACCACTAGACCACTAGGGACTGTGGTACATAAAATGAACAACATAAACTGATGAACAAAAACAGATCCAGAGACAAAGAAACATCTATCAGACCATCAAACCTCAGAGGGAAGGTAGGGGAGGGTGGGGGTAAGGGGGAGAGATCAACCAAAGGACTTACATGCATGCATATAGGCCTAATCAATGGACACAGGCAACACGGGGTGAGGGCATGAGTGGGGGCGGGGGGGGGGAGGTGTAATGTAGGGATAAGGACACATAGGTAATAACTTAATCAATAAAGAAATTAAAATAACAAACAAACAAACAAACATAAACAAAGCAGAACTTGAAACTTGGGAGCTCAGTGCACCACTTAGAGCATTTGCTTGTATGCAGGAATACCCCCATCTTGTGGTCTTTTAGAATATTCCTTCTGAAATATTGGGAACTAAGATGTATTAGCAAGTATAAGCAAGTATTTTTTCTTGTAACTTCAGAACGTTAATAAATCATAAGAGTCATCTGGTAGATTATATAAATTATCTACAAGTTTAAAGACCGGTGTGGGTAAAAGACAGTCATCACACAGGGCAAATGAATTGCAGGGGACAGTAAGTGTTTAGAAAAACACTAAGAATATAGAGTCACTCTTTTGATTGGGACACAGGGAGGCTTTTAAACAACAGAGGGACCTTGTTATCTTCCGAGTCCAACAATATTACTATTTGCAGATAAGGCTTCATATGGTTGTTCCTAGAATTAGTACAATTGGGAAATGATCACTTTTAGGCATCAAGGATATCTTTTTCCAAGAATGGTGAAATGTGAAGAGTTCCTGGAAGTTTGGTTCATCCTTGAAATGGCCTTGAACATATTTTATTGGAGATTTATCCCTAAAGCACACACCTTTGGGGCATGTTAACCAAATATCCAGGATGCTACTTTAGTTCTTTGGGCTCATCCTAAGCTTAGCAGAAATAATTGGAAAAGGGCAATGAAATGAGGCTCAATGTACTTTGTGAAACAAGGCAGAATGGCCAAACCTCAAACTCCCTGAGATAAATAAGGTAAATTATTAAACATTGGAAAGCTAATCCCATAGCTAGTTACTGGAATTTATTTAGCCATATGCAAGTAATGAGCAGCAACTATCTTGTGATCTGTAATTATTGGGAACAATAAAGTTTTTATAAGGAAGCTCAGTTTTTATTTGGTTTCAATGTCTGACATTAGCCTTGGAACAGTTCCCTGTTGCATTAGAAGAACTAATATATCTAGTGTGTATTCCTTAAAAGCTATTGGCTGTTATTTATTTTTCTTTTAGGATAAGCTAGTCATAATTTGGTGACTCTCTGATAAGTTATCAGAATCCAATCAATTGATTACCATCAATTTTATTTATTTTTTGGTGGTATGTGCAGATTTGATCTGCATTTACACCATTCACATTTCTCTTGTCAACAAATAAAAATAAATACTTCCATGGCCATGTTGCCTTCCTTTTTTATGATAAGTTATATTTATGGTACAGAAAACATCTAGTAGATGTAGAATAAACAGTGTAGAAAAAACAGAGATCATATCTTGCCCTCTTTCTTTCTATTTTCATTTTTTAATAAATAATGAAACTCTAAGGCTGGGTAGCTCAGTTGGTTGGAGCATCGTCCCATATACCAAAAAGGTGCAGGCTCAATCCCCAGTCATGGCACATATAGAAGGCAGTGTTCAATGATTCTCTCTCACATAGATGTTTCTCTCTCTCCCTCTGCCCCTCACTCTCTTTCTTTCTCTCCCTCTAAAATCAATAAACATATCATCAGGCGAGGATTATAAAAAATAAACATAATACAATAATAAAGAAATAATACAATACAGTAATACTCTGTATAATTTTTCAGTCCAATTTCTCTCTTTATATTTCCATTATAAATTTTCTAATCATTACTCTAATTTAGGTTTTTAATCATTTATTACATATACTAGAGGACCGATACATGAAATTCATGCAAGAGTAGGCCTTCCTTCCCCCAGCTGCCAGCACCAGCTTCCCTCTGGGACCAGAGATCTGGGCTTCCTACCTTCCCCCCCACCCCCCCGCCCCCTGACCGCTGTCAGGCACCCGGGACCCGAGCATCCCTTGTAGCCCTGGCTTTGTCCAGAAGCTCGTCTGGAAGGATGTTCAGTCTAATTAGCATATTATGCTCTTATTATTATAGATAGATATCAATCAACCCTATGTGGTATTAGTTCTTTCTGGATTTATATACAGGTATATTTTATGTAATATTCTGGAACTTCTTTTGTTTATATTATCATAAATTTTAAAATGTATCTACTTTGAGACAAATAGTTCTTTATTGATTTTAACTGCCCTGTAATATTTATTCATATAAGTATTTCAGAACTATGTATGTATTCCTTTACTGGTGAATATTTACCATATTTTGTTGATTTTACTTATTATTTTTTAATTATTTTTTTTACTTCAGAGAGGAAGGGAGATAGAGAGAGAGAAACATCAATGATGAGAGAGAATCATTGATCCACTGCCTCCTGCACACCTCACACTGGGGATTGAGCCTGCAACCCAGGCAAATGACTGGGTTTCAGAGCACTGTGCCTTCCTGGTTCATTGGTTGATGCTCAACCATTGAGCAACACTAGCTAGGCATATTTTGTTGATTTTAAAATGTGCAATATGTGACATTTAAAATCATTTGAAATCCAAATACAGAGCTAATAATAACGCACATGGCCTTCATCTACTCGGTGAAGGACAAGGCTCTGCAAACTTCCTGTGTAAAGGCTTTGGTAGTAAATGGTTTGGGCTCTGTAGACAATACCATCTTGGTCATAACTACTCACATTGGCCATTGTAACATGAAAGTAGCCAAAGACAATATGTAAATGAATGTACATGTCTGCCTTCCAGTCAAACAGTAATTATGGACACCAAACATTAATTATGGACACCAAAATGTTAATTTCATATGATGTTTATGTATCAAAAATATTCTTTTCATTGTTTTCTAACTTTTAAAAAGTGAATAAAAATTATTGTTATCTCATGGGACATATATAAACAGGCAATAGGCCAGATCTCACCCACTGACTATAAATTGCTGACACCTGGTATACACGCAATATATTGACATACCCTCCTTTCTAACATCTACAAAAAATTATATCCTTCTTTAATAGAAAACATTTAATAAAATAAGTCAGAAGATCAAATATTCTACATCATGATGACCAAACCAGTGACCTCATGAAAAATTCTGGCTCTCGACACTGACTTGGTCAAAACGCAGAAGTGTCCTGTGTTGACATTATTCTGCAGGGACAGACTGTCAGTAAGCAATGCTGGGTGGATGAGGTAACCCACACTACTGAGCAAAGGATGGCCTCCTGGTACTGCGCAGAGGCCCCACCAGGTGGCGCTGCAGCGGCCAATGCGCCTGGCAGGCCAGCCTGGCAGATCTGGCCACAGGCGTCCACGTGGGTGAGGGGGACTAGCCTGGAGGGACTTGGAGTCACAGGACCCGCTGGGCTTCCTGGCTCGCGCCGCTGCCTCGCCCGAGTCCGCCAGGGTCCCGCGGGCAGAGGAGCTGGAGGAGCCTTTGGAGGCCGAGGCGTGCTGGTGTGGATGCCGCCCCGCTGCCAGACCAAGTGCATCAGCCTGGAATCCAGGCCACCATCCTGCAGGCGCTCCTCTCCCGCCTGTGGCCTGGATCCTCTTGCTAATCTGAGGGAGGAACTGGAGCTGAAGCTGGTGAGGGGCAGTGCTGGGCCAGACCACCTTCCTCCATGTCACCAAGGTGAGTGCCCTCCTGCTCACCTGCCCAGCTCCTCCCGCCTAAAAGCCCTGTTAAACCTCCTCCCTCCGCCCCCTCCCCTCGCAACTGAGTGCGGGTTCCAGCCTATCTGGCACTTCCCAGGGGCCCGGCCTGGAGTGTCCCACGTGGTGGTGGCTGTGGTGGGCGTGAAGGGTTCATTCCAAGGGTGAACTTGGGCTTGTCAGGTATTTAAAACACTTGGAGGATTGGGGTTTCTCTGGGCCTTGCTCTGTGGGGGCAGCCAAGGAGTCACTATCCTGAAGGATTGGGACTTGGTGAGCCCCGGGTAATGGGAGAAAGCAGGAGAGTGGAGAGGCTCCATCAAGCCGCCACCTGGGACCAAGAGCCCCCGTGCGAGACCAAGAGCCCAAGTGTGGGCTCCTTCTCTGTGGGCAGCTGGTCCCCCGTCATTCGGGTGCAGGTTGCGTGTGCTCCCTGGACCTGGATGAGTGCTGGCTGCTGTACTGACAGGAGGCAGCTGGGGACAGAGTTCCAGCCAGACCCCAGCAGGGCCCCCTGTCTATTAAGCCAGACAGTGAGGGGTCCTGCTTCTCCAGGACTTGTCTCAAGCCAGGGGACAAGACAGATCTGTAGTCCCCAGAAAGTTAACTACCTGGTCAAACAGAGTGTGTGTGTGTGTGTGTGTGTGTGTGTGTGTGTGTGTGTGTGTGTGTATGCATTGAGGGGGGGAGCGGGGGAGGGTGGAGAGGAGAGCTGAAGGAAGGGAATGGACAGGGGCAGAGCTTATTCCAGGCCCTGACATTGTGTGTCTAGGAGAAGGGACCCTCCAGGCAGGGGGCAGGACAGTGTGGACAGGGAACCTTTCATAGAGGGGTCAGAGCTGGGGGACAGGGAACCCCACTGGGAAGGACCCCATAGTGGGGACAGGAAACCCTCCATGCAGGGGGAGGGCAGCAGGAAAGAGAACCCCAATTAGAGGGGGCAAGGCACGGAGGAGAGGGGAAACAGGGAACCCTCTATGGAGGGGACAGGGCAGTTGGACAGGCAATCCTCCATGCAGCGGGGAGGGCAGGAGGAAAGGGAACCCCACTTTGAGAGAGCAGGGCAGAGAGGAGTCAGAATTATCCATGGAGGAGGCAGGGCAGGGGGACAGGGATCCCAACTTTGAGGGGGAGGGGCAGGGAGGAGAAGGTACCCTCCATGGAGGGGGCAGGCAGGGGGACAGGGAACCTCACTTTGAGGGGGCAGGCAGGGGGGAAAGGGAAGCCCACTTTAAGGGAGAAGGGCAGGGAGGAGACAGAACCCTACATGGAGGGGACAGGGCATGGAGGAGAGGGAACAGGGAACCCTCCATGGAGGGGAGAGGCTGATTATTAAAAAGGAATAATAACATTTATCGGTCATTCATCATGTCCAAGTATGGTGATCATGATTATAGTGAAGAGCACATAGGAATGAAGTTCAAGTAGGAAGTGGTCATTCCGTGGGACAAAGGATGAAACAGAGTTTGAAATTCAAGGTGCCCAAGCAGCTGGGCATTTGAGGAACAGAACCTCAGAGAGGCAGAAACCACAGGGAAGTAGCCACCACATCTGCCTGCAATCTCCCCTCAAGGCATTTGCCAAATCCTACCTTGAAAGGGTGATTGATCTCAAAACAACAAGCAGAAAACAATGGAGTGTAGGAGATTTAGACTAGCTCTCAGCAACTGGACCTGACACTTTTAGAGAATCACACCCCACAGATGGAGAGCACTAGTTCACTTGAAGTGCATAGGAAACATTTACAATTATAGACCATCGCTGTTTCAAAGGCCTGAAATCAGAGTGTACATTCTGATCACAGTCAACCAAACTCATCATCAACAATGACAGATTGAAACACATGGGTATGACTGGCACCACTGAGAGCTTTATACATACAGTGGGGCCTTGACTTACGAGTGTCCCGACTAACGAGTTTTTTGAGATACCAGCTGTCTCTCCGCCGATTTTTTGCTTTGAGTTGACAGAGTAATTTGAGTTAACGAGCTCCTTAAGGAGCTCAGTCTCCTAAGGAATTAAACTCGTAAGTCAAGGCCCCACTGTATGTTGACAAACTTGCTTAATTAGACCTGCTTTCTGATTTAGCTAAACTTTTTCCAGCCCAGTGAAGCACCCCAACTTTTCTTTCAGGATATTGTCAGCAACACAGCAGTAAATATCAATACGAAGCAGATTATTATTGTAGAAAATACAGGGAGTACAAAGGGTGAACTATTTAACTGTAGCACTGTTTGACTCTATTCTGTGTAGTGAGAAAACCTGGAGTCATTTTCAAGTTCTACCATTTCTTATTTCTTTTCAGCTGGGCCAAGTTTCTAAACATTCTAAATCTCCATTTTCTGGCTAATTGAAAGAAAATAGGATTCTACCAAGTCTCCTATCTACCTACTCCAGGAGTTCTGTTTGGATGAAATGAGATGAGGCACGTGAAAACGTTTCACAGACATTTGGTTAAACTGTAAAATGTTTTCACTTGGCTATAAAGCAAGTGGGATGAAGAAACTCCAAGGAGGCTAGTCACCAGGGAGAGGAAGCCGGGTGTCCTATGTGACATCATTACCTGGCGCCCACAGCCATCATTTCTGTGCTGGGCTGGGCTGTGGGCTTTGCGCCATGGGGTCTCGGCAGTGTTGGCTGCTATTTGGTGGGGTGTCGCTTCAAGGTGGTGGCAGGGCCTGTGTCCCACTTGGGGGAAGCTGAGTGTTATTTGTGGGTTCCAGGTTTTCTGTAAATTGCCAGTTCACGTCAAGGCAGTTCCAGCATTGAGCATCTCCCCCTGGTGGTCAGTGCGCATCATAGCGACTGGTCAGACGGTTGGACATTAAGCATATTAGCTTTTTATATATATAGGTTTGCAATAAGAACAGCAAAAACCATTCTAAAAGAAAATTAGCTATGGCTCATGCCTAAAATTGATCAGATCTGAACCTTTACTGTAGATATCAGCCTTCCAATGAGGAATTCTTCAAATACAGCCTGTGCTGTGGATACTGAGGCATCCTGCCTAGGAGCCTCTCTCTTCAGGGTTCCTGATCTGCCCCTTCCCCTACTGCGCCCCAGCCCCTGCCCCATTATTTTTTCCAAGCAGACCCAGCATCTCCAAAGCCATGTGTTCTCATTCAGGGGCTGTTAGCGTGCAAGAATGCAGTTTAAAGGATATTTCACACCCAAAGCACTTTTTAAGTTTCTCAAAGATGAGTGGATGGTCACTGAACATGGGTGCAAAATGCATTTTAAACCAAAAATAGTTATTTAAATGTTTTTTTAGAAGATTTGTTCTCATTATCAAAACAATACAGGATCATTAGTAGAAATTTACAAGAAATATATGAGGTAAAAGAAACCACTTCTCTCCATTATCCAGGGTTAACCACTGTCAACATTTCAAAGTATTTCTGTTTGTCTTAGGTAAATTTATATATCCAAATACCTTTTTGAGGTGATACTATTTATTTTTTAAATATAATTTCTATTGATTTCAGAGAGGAAAGGAGAGGGGGAGAGAGATAGTAACATCAATGATGAGAAAGAATCATTCATTAGCTGCATCCTACACACCTCCTACTGGGGTTGGAGCCCACAATCAGGGTATGTGCCCTGACAGGGACTCTATGCATGACCTCCTGGTTCATACATCAATGCTCAACCACTGAGCATGCCTCCAGGGCAAGATGATACTATTTGTTATGTGTGTATTTTGATTTGTTTTCTTTAGTTATTGTGTATGCATTTCACTGCATCTATAACCACTTTTTTTTCCCATTTATTAAGGCACTGTTTATTTTTCCCAGCTTTATTGAGAAATAATTGATATACACCACTGTATAAGTTTAAGGCAGACAGCAGGATGGTTTGATTTACCTACACTGTGAAATGATTACCACATTGGGTTCAGCTAACATCCATTGAACATGTGACAAACCAAAATGGAAATCTCTAATGTAATTTGAGGTCTTTTTTCTTCAAAGTCAAACCTACAATTCTTACTATTGCAAAAAAGAGCTGTACTTGGAACTGAAGTGCAGGGTGTGGTGGGTCTGCAGCTGGGGCTCTACTGCCCTGGCCTCTTGCACTTGACCCTTGTGCCTGTTCACATGCAGTTCCGTTCTCCCTCCAGACTTCACATGAGGCTGGTGATGGATGTGCTGCCCCTACCGGACAAGCTCCACAGTCTGTCTTCCCACCACTGAGTGGCAGAGGTGAGAGCCCACACTGTAAGGCTGTGGGGCCTATAAAGTTCAGACCTCACTTGTGTCTAGGAAGCTCTGGGGGTGACCTCAGCATCAGTGTGCGCAGAGCCTATGCTGGCCTCTGGGATGTGCTCTGTGAGGGTCCAGCTCACCCATAGCTCCTCTACCCCTGGATCTCAGCCACCTTCCCGGTCCTTCTGCTAGAAGCTCTGGTTCTCTCAGAATCTTAGACTCCTCTCCCGCCATGAGCTGTGTGGAAGCTTCATATAACACGATAGTTTTCGGGGAAAACTGGCAAGAGAAAAATAAGAAAAATAAGCAGGAGTCCCCCCAGTACTTTGGAGTCCAGGCCCCATTTTCCCAGGTCCTCACCAGAGATGGGTTTTTCCTCAGCATTTGAAGGGCTATGCCCCGGCCATGGCTTAAGAGCCAGGCCAGGAAAGAAGAGGGGGAGGATCCAGGGCAGCCCCCACTCTGGCTCCAACAGGCCCCCGGTCCAGTCCTCTGAGTCATTGCCGTCCTGCTCACAGAACAGGGCTAAGACTCACTGCCTTCAAGACAAATCAGCTCACCACCGTGCTGGTCACTTGTCAAGTTCTCACTTCTCTCCCCACTCAGCCCACTGCTGCTCTCTCTGGAGTCCGCAGTTACTATTCTCTCTGAGACCATGGTTGTCATCATTGGGTGGACAGCTAGCCATTGACCTGCTCCATCTCGGTGGCTCCAGAATGATATCTTCGGTTCTTTTGAGAAGAAGAAAAGGAAGGGAGAAAATGGGTCTGGACAGCAAGTAACCTTTCTGTAGAAATGCATGGACAGTGAGTTTTTTTCCTCTTAGTACTTTGAAGTGCTATGTGGATTGGCATGAGGTACTTTTATTTTATTATTCTCTCTGCATGTTCTTTCTGAAGGTGACTGAGTTGGCTGGCTGCACAGGTACAGGAACAAGAGAGTGAATGTGCTGTCCTATGTGCCAAGATGCAAGGAGTTTGTGCTGTTCTGCATTTCTGAGCCTCTCTCACCAAGTGAGTCAGGTCTGGCCAGAGGCAAGGACAGCCATGAGTGGCTCCTCCCAGGCCATCCTGACACCACCACTCTGTCCAACCTCTACACCATTGGTCTGTGCTCATTGCCAGCTGAATCCACAAGCCAGAGGAGCCCTGGAGCCCTGAGTCACTGTATGGAGAGGATGAGCTTTGGTGGCTCCCTAGCCCACATCATGGACCACAAGGAGCAAGATTTTATTGGGTTCAGACACTGAAAAGTTCTTCATGACAGCCCACATTATTACCCTAATGATACAGTCTTTGATGAACAATTAGAACCTCCCTGACTGGACCACAGAGTAAGGTGTCGGACCTTTGATGAGTGACACTCTGTCTCTCATCTTCTTTTAACCCAGTGGTCGGCAAACTGCGGCTCGAGAGCCACATGCGGCTCTTTGGCCCCTTGAGTGTGGCTCTTCCACAAAATACTGACTTCTGCACATGGGCCACGAAGTTTCAATCGCACTGTACGTGCGCGCCTGCACGTGGTATTTTGTGGAAGAGCCATACTCAAGGGGCCAAAGAGCCGCATGTGGCTCGCGAGCCGCAGTTTGCCGACCACTGGGTTAACCCTTAAAAATGGGATGTGTTGATTTCACTCACCAGCATTCCTTCTTCCATCTCGCAGTCAAGTTGACAGGCAAATTGGAGCCATCTCTGGAAGGAGAGAGCATATGAAGACAAGGTATTATTTTTACCTTAATTTTGAGCACCACTCTGCCGAGTACACAGAGAGAAATCATTTATCCTTCCTGACCTTTAACGGAGCATAAGTATCTTTTCTGCAGTTGAGACCTGTAGATGATTCAAAGGCACATGCTTGCAACGGCAATGCTCCCTTCCTTCATCCTTGTTCTTGGGTAGCGTCACTCCTGGGCCCTGGGCCCAGGACCCAACCAAGACACCGAGAAGTGGATCTGCTCTGTCGATGGGACCCTGGCCCAGCGTTCCTGGAATGGCACAAAAGGCCCATCCTTGTCACTTGGTGGATGTGGTTTAATGAAGCAGAGGGTCACTGTGGGAGGACTGTGCTGCCTCTGTTGTGTTTTGTGAGATGGTTAAAAGGTTTGAAGCTCCTTTAAGAAACCAGGTGGTACAGCGAAGGAGCTGTTCTCCGGATCGATCGCATTAGCAGTGGCTGAGACACAGCAGCTGTCTTAAAGGCTGTGGAAGCTCCGTGACGGGATGAGAACATAGCTGTGGAGGTCACTGGTCTGGATGGTGGCCCTCAATCCCACTGACTACCAGTGCCCGTGGCCAATTCCTTATACTCAGCCCAGACCCCAACTGGACCTGCTTGGACCAGATTCTCTGGGGCAAGACAACCAAATCTGGGCCACCCCTTTTATTTTTTAGCCTTTTAAAAATATAATTGTAGATTGACATTATTTGTAAGAGAGAATGCAGAGGTGGCCCATGTAATCTGACCCGGTTTCTCTCAATAATATCTTTTTTTAAAAAAATATATATTTTATTGATTTTTCACAGAGAGGAAGGGAGAGAGACAGAGAGCTAGAAACATCGATCAGCTGCCTCCCTCACATCCCCCACTGGGGACGCGCCCGCAACCCAGGCACATGCCCTTGACCGGAATCCACCCTGGGACCCCTCAGTCCGCAGGCCGATGCTCCATCCACTGAGCCAAACCGGTTTTGGCTCTCAATAATATCTTATAAAAATCTCACAACCAGGATTTTGACAGTGACCCAACCACCCATGTAGGGCAGATGGAGAACAGCTCTACCCAATTCTCCCGCACCCAGGACAGTGCCTTCTATTTTTTTTTTTTTTTTTGGTATATCTTTATCACAGTAAAATATACACAATGAAAATTACCATTTTAACTATTTTTCAGGGCGCAGTCCAGTGGTGTTAAGTACATTCATATTGTTGTGCTGCCGTCACCACCATCATCTCCATCACTGTTCTCATCTTCTCCAACTGAAGCTCTGTCCCCACTAAACAACAACTCTGCATCCACTCCCCCATCCCTGGTCCCCTCCCTCTTACCTCTGTCTCTATGACTCTGATGGCTCTAGGGACCTCAGGTGAGTGGAATCACACAATATTTGTCCTTTTGTGACTGGCTTGCTTCACTGAGCATCACGTCTGCAGGGTCCATCCAGGTTGTAGCATGTGTCACAATGGCCTATTTTTCTAAATTGAATTTATTGGGGTGAGATTGGTAATGAAATCATGTAGCTTTCAGGTATACAGTTCTATAATACATCATCTGTATGTTGATTTCTGTGTCTCACCACCCTCCCCCCTGCCCCCAGGTCAGGTCTCCTTCCATCACAATTTATCCTTTCTAAACCCTCTTCTCCCCACACCCCTTTCTCCCTGATAATCACCAAACTGCTGTCTGTGTCTATGAGTTTTTTTCTGTGCTTAATCCCTTCACCTTTTTCACCTAGTCCCCCAACCTCCCTCCCCTCTGACAGCTGTCAGTCAGTTTTCTATATCTATGAGCCTGTTTCTATTTTGATTGTAGTTTATTTTGTTCACTAGATTCCACATATAAGTGAAACCATAAGGAACTTGTATTTCTCTGACTGGCTTACTTCACTTCACTTAGCATAATACTCACCAGCTCCATCCATGCTGTTGCAAAAGTTAAGATTTCCTTCGTTTCCTGTGTGTGTGGGTGGGTGAGTAGTATTCCGTTCTGTTAATGTACCACAGCTTTTTCTCCACTAATCTGCTGCTGGGCACTTGGGCTGCTGTGAAATCTTTGCTAACGGAAATAATGCTGCAATGAACATAGGGCTGCATATATCCTTTCAGATCAGTGTTTCAGGTTTCTGCAGTTATATTCTCAGAAGTGGAAATGCTAGGTCATAAAGCAGTTCTCTTTTTAATTTTTGAGGTAACTTCATACTGCTTTCCATAATGGTTGCACCAATCTGCATTCCCACCCAGAGTACAGGAGAGTTCCCTTTTCTACACATATTCACCAGCACTTGATGTTTATTGATTTATTGATGATAGCCATTCTGACAGATGTGAGGTGATACCTCACTGTGATTTTAATTTCTATTTCTGTAATGATTAGTGATGCTCTGCATCTTTTTATTTGTGTAATACTCATCTGCAGGTCCTCATTGGAGAAGTGTCTGTTTAGGTTCTTTGCTCATTTTTAAATTGGATTGATTTTTTTAAGATGTTGAGTTTTATAACTTCTTCACAAATTTTGTATATTAAGCCCTTATCAGATGTATCCTTGGCAAATATGTTCTCCCATTCAATGGGTTGTCTTTTCATTTTGTTGATGGTTTCCTTTGCTGTGCAATAACTTTTTAGTTTGATGTAGTCCCATTTGTTCAGTTTTTCTTTTGCTTCCCTTACCCAAATAGAGATATCAGAATAAAAAATATTGCTATGAAAATTTATTGCCTTTATTTTCTTCTAGAATTTTTATGGTTTCAAATCTTACTTTCAATTCTTTAATCCATTCTGAGTTTATTCTTCAATATGGTGTAAGAAGGTAGTCTGCATTCATTTATTTTTCTACATACTTGTCCAATTTTCCCAATAGCATTTATTGAGTGGACTATCTTTACCACATTGTATGTTCTTGTGTCCTTTGTCAAATATTAATTTACCATAAATGTATGGGTTTATTTCTGGGCTTTTTATTCTGTTCCAATGATCTATATGTCTGTTTTATGCCAGTACCATGCTATATTTATTACTATGGCCTTTTAGTATAGTTTGTTATCAGGTAGCATGATTCCTCCAACTTTGCTGTTCTTTCTCAAGATCACTGTGGCTATTGGCTTGGTTTTATTTTCTGTGTTTTGTTTTTGTGTGTGTGTGTGTGTATGTGTTTGTGTGTGTGTTGGGGTTTTTTTTTTGTACTTCCATATAAATTTTTGTGGTATTTGTTGTAGCTCTCTGAAATACATCATTGGACATTTTAATGTTGGTAATTCTTCCTATCTTTAAACACCATATATGCTTTTACTCATTTGTATCTTCTGCAACTTCTTCCTTCCTTCATTTCTTTCATTTTCTTCTTTCATTTTCTTCTTTCTTTCTTTCTTTCGTTCTTTCTATCTACGTGATGTTTATTATGTTGAGGTGTATTCCCTCTATTCACATTTTGCTGCAAGTTGTTATAATGAAAAGGTGTTTTGTTGAATGCTCTTTCTGCATCTATTGTTATAACCATGTGATTTTTATTCCTTATTTTGTTTATGCTGTATCATGTTTTTTATGTGCAGATACTGTACCAAGCTTGCATCCCCGGAATAAATCCCACTTCATCATGTTGTGTAATCTTTTTAATGTATTACTGGATCCAGTTTGCCAATATTTTGTTGAGGATTTTAGCATCTATGTTCATCAGGGATATTGGCCTATAATTTTCTTTCTTTGTAAAGTTTTATTCTGGTTTGGGGATTAGGATAATGCTGGACTCATAAAATGAGCTTGGATATCTTCCCTTGTCTTGAGTGTTTTGGATGAGTTTGAGGAGAACAGGTATTAGTTCTTCTCTGAATGTTTGATGAAATACACTGTGAAGCTATCCAGTCCAGCATCTGTGTTTGTTGAGAAGTTTTTTTTTATTTTAATCCTCACCAAGGATATATTTGCCAATGAATTTTTTTTTTTTTTTTAGAGAAGAGGGAAGGAGGGAGGGAGGGAGGGGAAAGAGAGAGAGAGAGAGAGAGAGAGAGAGAGGGAGAGAGAGAGAGACATCAATGTGAAGCACACACATCAAATGGTTGTCTCTCTCACACACACACACCTCAACAGGGGGCAGGGGTGAACCTTCAACCCAGGTACGTGCCTTTGACTGGGAATCGAACCCATGATCCTTTGGTGCGTGGACCATAGCTCTAACCACTGACACACAATGGCCCGTGCTTCATTGATCACTTGTTTGTTTTTTACTGTTTTGTTTATTTCTGCTCTGATCTTTATTATTTATTTATTATTCTCACTTTGTGGTGTCTTTTTTGTTTTTTTTTTTTTTTTTTTTTGCACTAGTTCCTCTAAGTGTAAAGTTAGATGATGTATTTCAGATTTTTCTTGTTTCTTGAGGTAGGCCTGTAATGTTATGAATTTCCCTCTTAGGACTGCTTGTGCTGTGTTCCATAGAGTTAGGATTGTTGTCCTCTCATTTCCATGTGTTTCAAGGTATCATTTGATTATGTCTTTGATCTCATTGTTAACCATTCATTGTTTAGTAACATGTTAATTAGCCTCCAAGACTTTCTGTGTTTTGCAGATTTATCTTTTTCTTTTTATGTTTTTTTTTTCAATCCTATATTATTCATTTTTAGTGTGGTCAAATAAATATAAGATTTAGAGTTTTAACCACAGTTAAGTATACATTACGTATATTGACATGCAATTCTCGCCACTGTGTATCTCCAGATTTTTATTTTATTTTTTTGCTTTTCATTGCTTTTATTTCTCTGTTAATAAATTTATTGGGGCAGGGTGGTTTTAGGTGTGTACAATTAAGTAATAGATCACCTGTATATCGGTTTTTTTCTCAGTGACTTCCAGTTGTATACAGTTATGGTCTGATAAGATTCCTGATATGATTTCATTCTTCTTAAATTTCCTGAGACTGGTTTTTGTGTCCTAACATGTGGTGTATCCTAGAACATGTTGTACGTGCACTTAAAAAGAATGTATATTCTACTGCTTCTGGGTGAAATGCTCTGAAGATACCAATTAAATCCATTTGATCTAGTGTGTTATTTAAGGCTACTCTTTCCTTCTTGATTTTCTGTGTGGAAAAATCCAGCCATTGATGCCAAGGTGGTATTAAAATGCCCTACTATGAGTATATTATTGTTTAACTCTCCATTGATGTACATCAGGACTTGATTTACACATTTAGGTGCTCTTATGTTGAGGAAATACATGTTTGCAAGGGTTATATCCTCTTGTTGGATTGCTCCCTTTATCATTATGTGGTGTCCTTCCTTATTGCTCAATATAGCCTTTGTTTTAAAGTCTATTTTGTCAGCTATAGGTATTACCTCCCCAGCTTTCTTTTCGTTTGTATTTGCATGAAATATCTTTTGCCATCTCCTTGCTTTTTGTCTGTATATCTTTCATTCTGAGGTAGGTCTCTTATTGACTGCATATCTATGGTTCTTCTTTTCTTATCGATTCAGCTATCATGCCTTTTAATTGAAGCAGTTAAGCCACTTACATTTAAAGTGATTATTCATAGATATGTTTTATTCTTTTAACTCTGTTTCCCTTTTATTCCTTCTTGATAGTTCTTATACTAATGTTTGGTGGTAACACACTTCTTTGCTGTTTCTTGTCTGCGAAGCTCTTTATTTCTCCATCCATTTTAAATGACAGCCTTGCTGGGTAAAGTAGTCTTGGTTGAAGGTCCTAGCTTTTCATTACTTAGAATATTTTGTGCCAACCCCTACTGACCTGGTATGTTTCTGCTGAGAAACAAGCTGACAATCTTATGGGAGCTCCCTTGTAGGTAACTGACTGTCTTTATCTTGTTGCTTTTAAGATGTCCTGTCTTTAATCTTTGTTATTTTAATTATGATGTGTCTTGGTGTCCTGTTTGTTTGAGTTCATCTCCTTTGGGACTCTGAACTTCCTGTACTTGTGTCTTTTCCTTCACCAGGTTAGGGAAGTGTTCGGTCATTATTTCTTTTAATAGGCTGTAGTCCCTTAATCTTTCTTTTCTCCTTCTTGTACTCCTGTAATGTGGATGTTATGCTTCATGTTGTCCCAAAAGTCCCCTAAACAGTCCTCATTTTTAAAAATCATGTTTTTCTTTTTTCTGCTTTTGTCTTCTGTGACCTTCTCTTCCAAATCACTAATTTGATTCTCTGCTTCATCCAACTATTTATTTCCTGTAGTGTATTCTTCATTGCAGAGGTTGTACTCTTTATTTCTGACTGGATCTTTTATATGGCTTAAATGTTCTTTTTCATGCCTACTATCAGTTTTCAAGTTCCCACTGATTTCATCCATTCTTCGCCTAACTTCTATTCACATCCTTACAACCATTTTTTTTAAAACACCCTGTATCTGGTATATTGCTTGCCTTCACTTCATTTAGCATTTTTTCTGGATGTGTCTCCTGTTCTTAAATTTGGGGCATGTTTCTTTGCATTTTGGCTGCCTCTGTGTGCTTGTTTCTTTGTATTAGAACCCAAGTCTTGGTAGTGTGACTTTGTGTAGTAGGTGTCCTGTGGATCCCAGTGGCAAGGTTTTCTTGATCACCTGAGTTGAGTGCTCCAGGGATGTCCCATGTATGTTATGTGAACCTTCCTGTGGTGGTTGATTCTTGATGGCTATTGGCCCATGCATGTATTGAGTCGATGCTCAGGCTAGTTGGCTGGGACCAGTGTACCCTGCCTACAGTGCAGTGTATGAGCTGCTGACAGGTGTTGACCAGGTGGAGCGATTTTCATCTCAGCAGGTTCTGGTGCCTGCCTAGATCTCTCTTTGGACATGCAGCTTGTGAGGCTAATTGTATCCTGCTCTGATGTGCTTGGAAGCTGCCACTGGGCTTGTTGGTCCTGGGGCTTCCTGGGAGGGACTCTGGTGCTGAACAATGTCAGATGCTTTATGTGACTGGCCCAGGGCAATCGATTTGCATCTACAAAGCAATTCACAATGTGTGACAGCCTCTACCGAGGCTGAGTGAGCACAGGAGAGTCCAAGCAGGGCACCAAAGCTGGCTTTTACTAGCATTGAGCCTGGGGACAGGTCAGCAAAAGTCCCAGAGCACACCATGCTCTGCCTCCCTGTCTGCCTCCATCTGCTGGGTGCCTGTTAGTCTCAGTGAATGAAAGAGTCTCTGGAAGCATTCAAGTTGCATGAGGTAGGTGCTCAGGGAGTCCCCAGGTAGAGGTGAGTGGTGTACACCAGATTGATGCAGGTTCAAGCTCAGTGTCAGTGTTGGGTCTGAGGCCACTCAGCAAATGTCCCAGGGTATACCAGGTCCAGCTGCCACCTGCTGGGTCCTCACACATCTTTGAGCAGTGTACAGAAGACACAGAACTGGTGTTGTTTGTAGGAGGAGAATGAAAAAGTCAAAAGAGGCTGCTTCCCAGGATTTAAGGTGTCTGGGACCTGTAGTCTGAGATCAGCCCTGTGAGCTTAAGGGCTTTGCAGAGGGTCTGTGGATTCTCAAAGGCCAGAGAGCTGCTTCCTGTTGTGGCTGATTCATGGGTCCCCTGGGATGCCACAGGGGAGCGAGAGCATGGCAGGATCATGCAGGTGTGATGCCCTCATCAGGTAGTGAAAAGTAGAGTCCCCTCATGGGTGGCTGATTTCAGCAGATTCATCCCTCGATTTCTATCCTAAGAGAACTGGAGCTCTCTCCAGACTTCCGATCACATGCATGCTCACTGGCTTCCTGAGCAGCACTGTCCCTGCCTTCTTTCCTCAAGGCTGGATGAGCCAGGCTGGCTGGAGTGTAGGGAAGGGAGGATAGAGGTCCATTTGGTGGGTCGAAATGCTGTTAGAATCTTTAAGGCTTAACTTTATTTTTTCTGTGTCTACTCCCACACTACAACTAAGCAGCCAAAGTGATGCTTAGCTCACTCTCAAGGAAGCACAGTACTGCCTTGTACCAGTGCCACACGTCACCAGCACAGGGAAGGGAGCAACTGGAGGAAGAAGACAGGGCATTCCTCTCCCAGCAGTGTAACACCCTCACAGGCATGATTCTGTCTGGAGAGCTGACCCCTGCTGGAGCGCTTAAGGCTCTTAGGCACAGAGTGAAATGATCTGATTTATATTTTTTAAAGATCACTCTGATTTGTATTTTTATTTTTATTAAAAATTGTTTTACTACTTTAATTTTTTTTCAGTTAGGGATGACATTCAATATTAGCTTCAAGTGTACAAAAGAGTGGTTAGACATTTATATAACATATAAAGTCATCTCCTGATAAGCCTAGCATGGGCTATCTTTGAAAAGGGTATTAATCCTATTCATGAGGGCTCCACCCTCATGACCTAATCAACCTCAAAAGACCCACCTTTTACTTATTTTTAATCAACCTTATTTGTGTGACATTCATTAATAAAATTGCATAGGTCGGGTGTGCAATTCTATAATGCATCATCTGTATATTGTATTGTGTTCACTGCCTTCAAGTCTCCTTCCATCCCCATTTATCCCCCCCCATGCCCTCTTCTCCCTCCCCCACCTGTCACCCACCAACCCTACCTCCTACTCCCCACATGCCACCCCCACCTGCCACCCCACACCCCACACCCTCAGCCCCCACCTGCCATCCCCACCCCTGACCTGCCAGCTCCCATCCCCCACCACTACCCCTCACCCCCACCTCCCACTCTTACCCCCCACCCCTACCCCCACCCGCCACCCCACATCCCATACCCCACACCACCCACCCACCCACCTCCCATCCCCCACCCCCACCCCCCACTCCCTCTCCCCCACCCTCCACCCCCCTTCCTCCACCCCCCTACCCCCCTTCCCCTGTTTGTGATTTGACATTTGAAATGATATTTGAGATGTGTCTTGAGAGCACGGGTAGGATTTAGACAGATGAAGAAGGTGAGAATGTGCTTCAGGTACAGAGAGTGGACACTCGGCCTGGAGGCAGGAGAGATGAACACTGGAGAGACCAGAGCATATGCCCCTCAGATGCCTGTGAGTGAGGGGTCAGGGCAGGGAAACAGAAGACCCTTCATGGAGGGAAAAGGCAGAAGGATAAGGGGACCAACCACAGAGTGGTCAGAGCAGGGGAGACAGGGGCCCCTCCATGGGAATGCAGGGCAGCGGGGACAGGGGACCACGGGAGGGGCCGATGGACAGGTAGGACAGGGAATGCTGCGAAAGGGGCAGGGCTAGGAAACAAGGGCCCCACCATGGGGGAACAGGGGACTCTCCATGGAGGGGTCTGCTTCCCCTGTTACCTATCTCTACTTCCCTGTCCTCCCTTCCCTGGCCCCTCCATGGATGGTGCCCTAACCCCACTATCCTGCTCAGACTATGTGGGGTTCTTTGTCCTCCCTGCCCTGCTACCTCCATGGAGGATGCCCTCTCCCCCCTGCCCTGCCCTTTATTTAAGGATCTGTGCCAAAATCCTTGCTGTCTCAAAGTAGGGTTCCCTATCCCCCCAGCCTCTCCCCTCCATGTAGGGTTCTGTCTCCTCCCTGCCCTTCTCCCTCAAACTGGGGTTCCCTTTCCCCACTGCTTGCCCCCTCAAAGTGAGGTTCTCTGTCCCCCTGCCCTGCCCCCTCCATGAAGGAAACCTCCTCCTCCCTGCCCCTCCCCCTCAAAGTGAGGTTCTCTGTCCTCCTGCCCTGCCCCCTCCATGAAGGAAACCTTCTCCTCCCTGCCCCTCCCCCTCAAAGTGGGGTTCTCTACACCCCTGCCCTGCCCATCCATAGAGGGTACCTTCCCCTCCCTTCCCCTGCCCCTAAAGTTGAGATCCCTGTCCCCCTGCCCTGCTCCCTCAATGGATAGTTCTGTCTCCTCTCTGCCCTGCTCTCTCAAAGTGAGGTTCCCTTACCTCCTGCCCTCCCCCTGCATGGGGGTTCCCTGTCCAACTGCCCTGCCCCTCCCCATAGAGCAGCGGTTCTCAACCTGTGGGTTGCGACCCCTTTGGTTGTCGAATGACCGTTTCACAGGGGTCACCTAAGACCATCCTGCATATCAGATATTTACATTACGATTCATAACAGTAGCAACGTTACAGTTATGAAGTAGCAACAAAAATAATTTTATGGTTGGATCACAACATGAGGAACTGTATTTAAAGGGCCAGAAGGTTGAGAACCACTGCCATAGAGGGTTCCCGGTCTCCCCTCTCCTCCCTGCCCTGTCCCCCTTAAATTGGGGTTCCCTTTACTCCTGCCCTCCCCACTGCATGGAGGGTTTCCTGTATTCACTATTCCTTCCCTCCATGTGCAGTTCCCTGTCCCCAGCTCGAACTCCTTTCTGAAGGGTTCCCTGTCCACACTGTTATGCCCCCTGCCTGTAGGGTTTCCTGTCCTCTTGCACTGCCCCCTCCCAGGAGGGTTCCCTGTCCCCCTGCCCTGCCCCCTCCATGAAGATTTCCCTGTCCCCCTGTCCTATCCTCTCCATACAGGGTTCCCTGTCCCCATGCCCTGCCTCCTCCATGAAGCTTTCCCTGTCTCCTGCCCTCCACCCTCCATGGAGGGTCCCCTCTCCTCCCTGCCCTGTCCCCTCCATGGAGGGTCCCGTCTCCTCCCGGCCCTGTCCCCTCCATGGAGGATCCCCTCTCCTCGCTGCCCTGTCCCCTCCATGGAGGGTCCCCACTTTCCCTGCCCTCCCTCCTCCATGGAGAGTCCCCTCTCCACCCTGACCAGCCAATCCATGGAGGGTCCCCTCTCCTCCCGGCCCTGTCCCCTCCATGGAGGGTCCCCTGTCCTCCCTGCCCTGTCCCCTCCATGGAGGGTCCCCTCTCCTCCCTGCCCTGTCCCCTCCATGGAGGGTCCCCTCTCCTCCCTTCCCTGTCCCCTCCATGGAGGGTCCCCTCTCCTCCCTTCCCTGTCCCCTCCATGGAGGGTCCCCTTTCCTCCCTGCCCAGTCCCCTCCATGGAGGGTCCCCACTTTCCCTGCCCTCCCTCCTCCATGGAGAGTCCCCTCTCCTCCCTGACCAGCCAATCCATGGAGGGTCCCGTGTTCCCCCTCCCCACCGCCCTGCCCATCAATGGAGAGTTCCCTGTTCCCCATACCCCTTCACTTCCCCCTCCATATAGAGTACTCATTCCCACTATCCTTCCCTTCCATGGAGGGTCCTAACCTCCCTGCCCTGTAACCTCCATGGAGGGTCCCTCCTCTTTACCTGTAACCTCCATGGAGGGTCTCCTCTACTCTTTGTACTCTCCCCTCCATGGAGGGTCACCTCTCATCCCTGTCATCTCGCCTCCATGGAGGGTCCCTTCTCCTCCCTGTCATTTCCCCTCCATGGAGGGTCCCTTCTCCTCCCTGTCATCTCCCCTCCATGGAGGGTCCCTTCTCCTCCCTGCCCTACCCCTCCATGGAGGGTCCCCTGCCCCACCTGTCCTGTAGTCTCAATGGAGTGTTCCCTGCCTCACTGCCCTGTCTCCTCCATGGAGGGTCCCCACTTCCCCTGCCCTCCCTTCTTCATGGAGCGTCCCCTCTCCTCCCTGCCCAGCCCATTCTTGGAAGGTTCCCTGTTTCCCTTCCCCACTGCCCTGCCCCCTCCATGGAGGGTCCCCTCTCCTCCTCTTCCTTCCCATTCCATGGAGGGTCCCTTGTCCTTCCTGCCCAGCCGCTTCTATTGAGGGTCCCCTCTTCTTCCTTCCCTGTCCCCTCCATGGAGGGTTCCCATCACCCTACAGTCCCCCCTCAATGGAGGGTCCCATCTCCTCCCTGCCCTTCCCGTCCATGGTGTGTCCCCTCTCCTTCCTACCTGTCGTCTCCATGGAGGGTTCTCATCCCTCTACAGTCCCCCCTCCATGGAAGGTCCTCTCTCCTCCTTGACCTGTGCTCTCCATGGAGGGTTCCCACTCCTCCTTACCTGTCCCCTCCATGGAGGATTCCCATCACCCTATGGTCCCCCCTTCATGGATGGTTCCTTCTCCTCCCTGACCCATCCCTTCTATGGAGGCTCCCCTCTCATCCCTGCCTGTCCCCCTCCATGGAGGGTCCCCTCTCCTCCCAGCCTTGTCCCCTCCATGGAGGGTCCCCTCTCCTCCCAGCCTTGTCCCCTCCATGGAGGGTCCCCTCTCCTCCCAGCCTTGTCCCCTCCATGGAGGCTACCCTCTCGTCCCTGCCTGCCCCCCCCTCCATGGAAGGTTCCCTGCCTCCACTGCCCTGCACCCTCCATGGAGGTTCCCCTCTCCTCCCAGCCTTGTCCCCTCCATGGAGGGTCCCCTTTCATCCCTCCCCTGTACCCTCCATGGAGGTTCCCCTCTCCTCCCAGCCTTGTCCCCTCCATGGAGGGTCCCCTCTCCTCCCAGCCCTCTCCCCTTCATGGAGGGTCCCCTCTCCTCCCATCCTTGTCCCTTCCATGGAGGGTCCCCTCTCCTCCCTTCCCTGTCCCCTCCATGGAGGGTCCCCTCTCCTTCCAGCCTTGTCCCCTCCATGGAGGGTCCCCTCTCCTCCCAGCCTTGTCCCCTCCATGGAGGGTCCCCTCTCCTCCCTGCCCTGTACCCTCCATGGAGGGTCCCCTCTCCTCCCAGCCTTGTCCCCTCCATGGAGGGTTCCCATCCCCCTACGGTCCCCCCTCCATGGAGGGTCCCTTCTCCTCCCTGACCCAACCCTTCCATGGAGGGTCCCCTTTCATCCCAGCCTCATCCCCTCCATGGAGGATCCCCTCTCCTCCCTGCCCTGTCCCCTCCATGGAGGGTCCCCTCTCCTCCCAGCCTTGTCCCCTCCATGGAGGGTCCCCTCTCTTCCCAGCCTTGTCCCCTCCATGGAGGGTCCCCTCTCCTCCCTGCCTGTCCCCTCCATGGAGGGTTCCCTGCCCCCACTGCCCTGCACCCTCCATGGAAGGTCCCTTCTCCTCCCTGCCCGGCCCCTCCATGGAGGGTTCACTGCCTCCCCTACCCTGCCCTCTCCATGAAGGACCCCTTCCCCCTGCCCTGCCCCCTCCATGCAGGGTCTTCTGTTTCCCTGCCCTGTCCCATCACTCACAAGCTCTGAAAGGCATGTGCGCTGGTCCCCAGTGTTCATCTGTCCTGCCTCCAGGCCGTGTCCACTGTCTGTACCTGAAGCACATCTCACCATCGTCATCTGCCCAAATCCTCCCGGGCTCTCAGGACACATGTCAAATATCATTTCAAATGTCAAATCACCGAGTGATCTCTAAAAAATATAAATCAGATCCCCCTATTCTGGTGCCTAAAAGCCTTCATGCTGTGACAGCATTTTCAATCCACCCTAGGGTCCCCTATGTGCCCCCTCCACCATCTGCTGTTCCCATCCAGCCTGGCTGTCCTTGCCCTGGGCACTGCCTCTCCTTTTCGGGAGGCTTTCACAGCTCTCCATGGGGCCAGCTCTGTCTCAAAAGCCACTACTCAGTTTAAATATTTTGGGGAGCCCTTCCCTGAGCCTGCTGGGGAGTCACCCTGCTGGGGAGCCCCCACCCAGCCCTAGGGGGTACAGCAGGCAATAGGTCACAGTACTGACAGAGGTCAGAATGGTAAGACAGGTCATAGAGGTAACCTAGCAACCCTGCCAGGTCAGCCATGTGGGCCAACCTCTCAAATTTTCTTGTGTTGTTTAAAATCAGTGAATAAACATTTATTGACACCAACACACCCCAGGCCCTCTACAGAAAGCACAGGAGGCGTGGCTCTCCCCGAGGTCCTGACCCTCCATAACCAGGTGTTCTTGACAGTGAAAACTGGGTGGGAGGGCGGGTCAGAGAAGCCAGGGAGGGACTCCACTTGAGTTGCTGGCTTTGAGGCTGGAGGAAGGGATCAAAGGCCAACATTTTGGGAGCGCCCAGGAAGCTGGGAGTGGCTTTGGCAGGGACACAGAAGGGAACTGTCCCATAAGGAATGGATTCTGCCACCTCCCCATGAGCAGGCCCCCCCAAGGCCTCCTGGGAGGAGGGCAACCCAATGAACCTCCTCGGGTTTCTGACCCACAGCACCTGGGATCCCACACTTTGTCCTGTGAACCACTGTGTTTAAGGTCATTGGTCAGGGCACCAACAGAAATCCTTTGTGTCCCTGTGGTTCCCTAGTCATAATAAGCTAAGTCTGTTTTCTTTGTGGCTCTTCCTATCTCCTGAAATAAAGTGTTGCCTTGGTTCTTGTTCACCTGTCTGTCCCTCAGCCCCTCTCAGCACCTGAAAGGTGACCTGTGAAGTCCCTGCCCCCGAGACCCAGGTAGACAGCACACACTTGATGAATGAATTCCTGAGCAAAGAGCTCTTTTCTGATTTCATATTTGTAATAAACCTGATTCATTAACATGTACAGACATATGATATCTTAATCCACTTTACGACACCGCAAATAGATTCATGAATTTTTAAAATATCTTAATTTTTTTTTGTCAAAACCCGTGTCTCAATTTCTTGTTCAGAAATGCAGTAGCTGCTTTGTGACCTGCCTCAGGGAGGAGAGGGTTCTGACTGCAGACCAGTTCACGCCAGGATGTTGCTCCTGTCCCTAGTCCTTCACAGGCCAGCCCTTTGGCCTCTGGTGGCCAGTTGACCCATGATGCGCCTTCACACCTCATCTCCTGTTCACCAGCCTGGTGTTGCTTCCTGCGTTGGGTACACGGTGCAATACACAGATCCAGTAACATAGAACCCCACACCTGAAACCTATATGTTCATGTTGACCAATGTCACCCGAATGTATTTAATAAATAAAAATATTTTTTAAAACACACACATTAGTTATTTTGCAGATTGAAACTGGTTCAGGGAGATGAAGTGACTGGTCTGAGGTTCCCCAATATTCCCACTGCCCATGATTCTGAATGCCCAGCACTTTCTTGTCTTTCTCCCATTAGACTTCAGTGGTCCTGCCTTTTAAAAATGCAAAGAAGCTAAAAAAAAAAAAAAAAAAAAAAAACAGCAGGAAGCTTCAAACCTCCTTTTGAAAGCAAACTTTAAGTCAGCAGAGTGGAACATCTTCTCTATCAATGTCTCTTTGCTTTTTGTTCATTCATTTGCCAAATGTTTATTTTACAGACCTATCTAGAACCAACCTTTTCAGTACTGGATCTCCCTCCCAGTAGGTGCCTAGGCCTGTGCTAGGAACAAAGAGTCCCCAGTGCTGAGTGGGAATTCAGCAATCACTTTTGAGTATAATGGCTTGGGTCAATTTCTGGGTCCTCTATTCTGTTCCATTGGTCTATATGTCTGTTCTTGTGCCAGTACCAGGCAGTTTTGAGAACTGTGGCTTGGTAATATAGTTTGATGTCTGGTATTGTGATCCCTCCAACTTTGTTATTCTTTCTCAGGATAGCTGTGGTTATTAGGGGTCTTATTTTATTCCAGATGAATTTTTGGAGAGTTTGTTCTAGATCTTTGAAATATGCCATTGGTATTTTAATAGGTATTGCATTGAATCTATAGATTGCTTTAGGTAGTATGGATATTTTAATGATGGTGATTCTACCAATTCATGAACATAGTATGTTCTACCATTTGTTTATGTCTTCCTCTATCTCTTTTTTCAATGTCCTGTAATTTTCCGAGTATAGGTCTTTTACGTCCCTGGTTAAGTTTATTCCTAGGTATCTTATTTTTTTTGGTGCAATGGTAAATGGGATTGTTTTTTTTTTCATTTCCCTTTCTGTGAGTTCATTATTGGTGTATAAAAAGGCCATAGAATTCTGGGTGTTAATTTTGTATCCTGCTACATTACGAAATTCATTGATTAGGTCTAGTAGTTTTTTGGTGGAGTCTTTGGGCTTTTCTATGTATAATATCATGTCGTCTGCAAATAAGGACAGTTTTACTTCTTCTTTCCCAATTTGGATGCCTTTCATTTTTTCTTCTTGTCTGATCACTATGGCTAGTACTTCTAGTACTGTGTCAAACAGGAGTAGTGAAAGTGGGCATCCTTGTGTTGTTCCTGTTCTTAGGGGAAATGGATTTAGTTTTTGCCCACTGAGTATGATATTGGCTGTAGGTTTGTCATATAGGGTTTTTATTATGTTGAGGTATGATCCCTCTATTCCCACTTTGCTGAGAGTTTTTATCAAGAAAGGGTGTTGGATTTTGTCAAATGCTTTTTCTGCATCGATTGATATTATTATGTGATTTTTGTCTTTCAGTTTGTTTATGTGATGTATCACATTTATTGATTTTCGGATGTTGAATCATCCTTGCCTTCCTGGCATAAATCCCACTTGGTCAATGGTGTATGATCTTTCTAATGTATTGCTCAACCCGATTTGCTAGGATTTCATTGAGGATATTAGCATCTATGTTCATCAAGGGTATTGGCCTGTAGTTCTCTTTATTTGTGGTATCTTTGTCTGGTTTTGGGATTAGGGGAATGCTGGCTTCATAGAAAGATCCTGGAAATGTGTGTTGCTCTTGAATTTTTTGGAATAGTCTGAGGAGGATAGGTTTTAGTTCTTTGAATGCTTGGTAGAACTCCCCTGAAAGCCACCCGGACCAGGGCTTTTGTTTGCTGGAAGATTTTTTGATCGCTGTTTCAATTTCTTCGGTAGTTATCGACCTATTCAGGTTTTTTGACTCTTCTTGGTTGAGTTTTGGGAGCTTGTATTTTTCTAAGAAGATGTCCATTTCATCTAGGTTGTCCATAGAATTTTGTTAGAATAGAGTTGTTCATAGCATTTTTTCATAATTGTTTGTATTTCTGTGGGATGGGTTGTTATTTCACCTCTGTCCTTTCTGATTTTGTTTATTTGGGTCCTCTCTCTGCTTCTTGGTGAGCCTGGCTAGAGGTTCATCAATCTTGTTTATCCTTTCAAATAACCAGCTCCTGGTTTGTTGATCTTTTGTATTGTTTTTTTTAGTCTCTATGTCGTTTATCTCCACTCTGATCTTTATTATTTCCTTCCTACTCCTTACATTGGGCTTTTCTTGTTGCTCTTTCTAACTCTTTGAGTTGTAGGGTTAGATAATTTATTACCATTGTTTCTTGTTTTTTGAGGCAGGCTTGTAGAGCTATGAACTTCCCTCTCAAGACTGCTTTCACTGTGTCCCATAGATTTTGGATTGTTGTGTTTTCATTGTCGTTTGTTGCCATGATGCTTTTTATTTCTTCTTTGATCTCTCTGGTAACCCAGTCATAGTTTAATAGCATGCTATTTAGCCTCCAGGTGTTTGGGTTTTTTTTATTGTTTTTATTGTAGTTGATTTCTAATTTTATGCCATTGTGATTTGAGATGATGTTTGATATGATTTCTATCTTCTTGAATTTGAAGAGACTTTCCAGTGACCCAATATATGGTCTATCTTTCAAATGACCCATGTGAACTTGAGAAGAATGTATATTCTGTGGCTTTGGGGTGAAATGTTCTGAAGATGTCAATTAATTCCATCTGACCTAGTGCATCATTTAGGACTGATGTTTCTTTGCTGATTTTTTTTGTTTAGAGGATTTGTCCAATGGTGATAGTGGGGTATTAAAGTCCCCTACTATGACTGTATTGCTATCACTCTCTTCCTTGATATCCTCCAGAAGTTTTTTTTATGTATTTGGGTTATCCTGTATTGGGTGCGTATATGTTTACCAGAGTTATATTTTCTTGTTATATTGCTCCCTTTAGTATTATGAAGTGGCCTTCCTTATCCCTTGTTATGTCCTTCCCTTTGAGATCTAATTTGTCATATATAAGTATTGCTACCCCAGCTTTTTTTTCATTTCCATTCGCCTGAAAAATATTTTCCCATCCCTGCACCATCAGTCTGTGTGAGTCCTTTTTTCTGAGGTGGGTTTCCTGTAGACAGCAGATATATGGGTCATGTTTTCTTATCCACTCAGCTACCCTATGTCTTTAGATTGGGGCATTTAATCCATTAACATTTAAAGTTATTATTGATAGGTATTTGTTTGTTGCCATTTTCATTCTTTACGCCTGTGTTCCTTCTTCATTTCCTATTTCTTCTTTTTATAGCAAACCCTTTAGCATTTTCGGGCGTTGCTGGTTTGGTGGTAATAAACTCCCATAGTCCTTTTTGTCTGTGAAGCTCCTGATTTCACCCTCAATTTTGATTGATAGCCTTGCTGGGTATAGTATTCTCGGATTCCGACCCTTCCTTTGCATGACTTTGTATATTTCATTCCATTCCCTTCTTCCCTGATGTGTTTCTGTTGAGAAATCAGTCACTAGTCTGATGGGGGATTCTTTGTAGATAACTTTCTGTCTCTGGCCACTTTTAAGATTCATACTTTGTCGTTGGTGTTTGCCAATAAAATTATAATGTGCCTTGGTGTCAGTCTTTTGGGGTTCATTTTGTTTGGGACCTGTGAGCTTCTTGGATTTGTGTGTTTGGGACCTGTGAGCTTCTTGGATTTGTGTGTTTTCTTTCCTATATCAGGAAAGTTTTCTGTCATTATTTCTTCAAACATGTTTCTATTCCTTGCTCAGTTTCCTCTCCTTCTGGCACCTCTATTATGTGGATGTTGTTTCATTTCATGTTGTCCCAAAGTTTCCTTAGGCTCTCCTCCTGTTTTTTAAGTTTTCTTTTTTCCTAGATGTTGCTGTGCTTGGGTATTTTTTCCTACCTTGTCTTCTAGGTCACTGATGGCAGTCCTCTGCTTCTTCTAGTCTACTGTTGATGCTTTCTATTGAGTTCTTTATAGCAGCGATGTCATTTTTCATTTCTTCTTGGTTCTTCTTCATTTCCTCTTGGTTCTTACACATATTGTTGAATTTGTCTTCCATTCTTTTCAGCCACCTTATGACCATTTCTCTGCATTCTTTCTCTGACATATTGCTTACCTCCTTTTTGTTTACTTCCTTTTCTGGTGATTCCTCCTTTTCTTTCGTTTGTGGGCTATTTCTTTGTCTCCCCATGATCTCTCTTCTCCGGGTGTCTGGTTATGTAGCTCTTTCTCTCCGTCCAGCTCTGCACACAATTCTCCAAACATCTCTTCTGCACATCCTTTTTCCCCTGGCACTAAGCAGCCGGCGCACTGGTAAAATCCGAGGCTGCCTTTTTGCGCCCAATCCAGCTATGGGATAATTTTTAGAGCTCCCTTCTGCCAGCAGCCCTGTGGATCCCCTTCCACACTTACGGATCACCTGGCCCCAAAGGCCGCGGGCTTTGTGGGGCGCAGACTTCCCCGACATGGATTCCTCTCTCCAACCTGGATTGCAGTCCTCACCTTTCCCTATGGGGATAAAATACAACAAAACAAACAGCTAAACCAAAAATCACAAATGAAAAACACTCAGAAAAAGAGGGAGCAGAATCTGTAGGGGCAGAGCTCAAATACAGAAAATAAAGTTAAGGAATTGGATGAATAGGGGAAGGACCATGGTGTAGTATAGAGAATGGAGAACAAGAATGAGTGGATAAGAAGAAAAAAAGTTTTAATTATTTATTTTTTTAAAAGAAGAATAGAGAAGAGAGCAGATAGGCCTGAATTAGGAAAGTGAAACTAATTAAAAAATTAGGAGAAGAAAAGAGAGGAGAGAGAGAGAAAAAATGAATAGCAAAAAAAAAAAAAGAGAAGGGGAAATGGAGTAGGAGTAGGGAAGAGGAAATTAGATATATGAATAAGCCAAGAGAGACTACAGTAATAATAACACATCAATAAAGCAGATAAAGAAGACCAATTTTTAAAAAGAGATCAAAAGAATGAGAGAGAAAAACTAAAGCAGGAAAGAAGAAGAAAAACAGGATACAAAGGGAGAATCAGGAAGAAAAAGGTGAAAAAAAGAAAAATAAATTAAATAACAATTAAAAATAAAATAACTAATACTAAAATTTTTTTAATTTAAAAGAAAATATAATAAGTGTTATTTGCTTCAGCCATATTTTAATACCCCAAAGGGGGCTAGTTTAGGACCCCACTCTTCTGTTCTAGCTGCCAATTCTGGGCTTCCTGTTAGCTAGTTATGTGCTGACCACTGTCAGGCACTGTCTTTGTGTTGAAGCTCCTAACAATCCACTGCTCTTATGTTTGTGTCTGTCTCCACAGCCATGGCTGCAAGAAGGTGGGACCAATCAGCCCACTTTGCCAGTCTGCCAGCTCTCAGTCTTAATCACTTGCTTTTGTTGATTTTTAGAGATAGAGGGGAATGGAGAGGGAGAGAGAGATAGAAACATTGATGAGAGAGGAACATCATTGATCAGCTACCTCCCACACACATCCTCACTGGGAATTGAGCCCACAACCTGGGCACATGCCCTGACTGGGAATCAAACTGGAGACTTCTTGGTTCCTGGGTCCATGCTCAACTGCTGAGCCACACCAGTTGGGCCAATCTTTCATTTTTCAAATACTCTCAACATCATTTTTACAAAAGACAGACCAGCCTGACCCCAATTAAGTAAAGAAGCACATATTGCAGAATAAGCAAGTTTGCCTCAAACAAGATCTTTAATGACTTCTATCGACCACCCTCCATGTCTCCATTGTGCTGCTGAGTTGTGAGAAGTCAGTATTTGAGACTCCTCAGGTCGTCAGTGTACAATCAATAGCATTTATTAAACAGGAAGCTATTACCCTTCATGTCTGTATGGGCAGTGGAGGTGAGGAGACAACAGGCAATAGCTCTTTGCTATCAGGGAGGGTGTCCACTATCCCATCCCCCTTCAGTCCCTTGTATCCCTACTGTGCATGGGATGGCAGCAGTGCCAAGGACACCAGCCAGCTTCCTGATTAGTTGCCAGCAGAATCACCCCTGTCTGAAAAGAAGGCCACCTGCAATCCAGAGCGTCCACATTCTTCTGGGAACACATGGCCCCCTGCCCATCGCTTAACAAGGTCCTTCAAACAAAGCCACTTCAGCTGCACACTCTTACAAGCTGTCTGTTAAGATACACAGTGGGGAAAAAATGGTAGCCCTGCCACTTTCCAATTATACAGTTAAGGATTCAAACTGGAAATTAGGTTGATAACTTCCAGCACTTTTGTCTCACAAATCAATGGACTTGCTGTTTTCCATGCATTTGTTCAGCATCAGCACCAACTAATCATTGAAGATCTTTTTTAATCTCCAAGAAACATGGTGCTGAAATATATCTATTGTTAGTTAATTTTCTTGACTCTTATGATTCATCCTGGAACAATTGAGTGCCATGTACACTGATGGGGCAAAAGCAATGGCAGTACCTCAACCAGATCAAAGAGTGGCACCAAACTGCATTAGTAGGAATTGTATTCACTATCACACACTCGTCATGAAAAGGGCCCGTTTCAGTTAAGAATATTCTGAACAGCCCTGGGTGGGTGGCTCGGTTTGTTGGAGCATTGTCCATACACTGAACGGTGGTGGGATTGGTTCCCGGTCAGGGCACACACCTAGGTTTCAGGTGAAATCCCTGGTCAGGGCATGTGCAGGAGGCGGCCAATTGACGTTTCTCTCTCAGATCAATGTTTCTCTCTTTCTCTTTCTCTCTCTCTCTTCCCCTTCCTCCCTCTCTAAAATCAATAAACATTTCCTCGGGTGAGGATGTTTTCTCAATCACAAAAAAAGAATATTCTGAATAAAGCAGTAGCCATTATTTGTTATTAAATCTTGACTCTTGAAAATTCATATATTTATAACATATAATGAAATTGAATGTTACAAACATTACACATTTGTATTTTAAAGTAAATGGGGGGAAAGTAGATAAGATCACATTTTTGCAAAATTTCTCAAAAGAAGAAATTCATGACGTGGAATGTCACTGTACTAAATTAAATAAAGCGTAGCCCAGAAAAGAAAGAGTCAGAAAATAGGAAAGGGAAATGCATGCACATAGAGTCTGCTGGCAACTTGATCTTGGACTTCCAGCCTCCAGAACCATGGGAAGTAAGTCTCTGTTTAAGAAGTAATGTTGTTCTTCTGGTCAAGAGGACAGAGCAAGAAAGCACTCTGTTCACCTCTTCCTGTGATTCCAGCAAAATTACAAATAAATGACCAAACAGTAGTTCTTGGAAACCACCTGAAGACTAGCTGAAGAGCACTTCTATAACATGATCTAAAGCAGAAGCCACGTTGAGACTGGAAAGAGGGGCAAAGACGAACAACAGCTGGTTCCCCACACCCCTGTGGCAGGTAAGAATTCGGAGGGATATCCCAGCAGTGAATGTCCCCACTGAGGAGCGAGGGGTTTCAGCCCCAAATCAAACTCCCAGCCGACAGCACCAGTGTCAGGAAAAAGAGTTCCCACAGTGGATGGTTGTGAAAATCAGTAGGAACTCAGTCCCGGTGAGATGGAGGGCTGCTATAGGCCTAGGCATCCTCCTAAAGAGCTTGAGCACAGACACACCTGCTCACCAAAACCCGTCCAAATTCCAGGAAAGGGTCAGGAGTTTGAAAGGCACCAGGCACATGTGGGAGGGACTGAATTGTCCGGCTTCAGGGCGAGGTTCAGTGGAGCTGCTTTCTGCTAGAATAAAGTGATGGCAGGACCCATCGTTCCTTTGTGAGCCCTCTCCCTCACCTCCCACATATACACAGCCTGCAGTTAAAGGCTGGTGCCAAATGTGAGTCTCCATTAACCTGCCCCACACCGGTGGTTCTCTTGCCCCACCCAATTCATAGGCCTGCCAGAATCTCTTTCAGAAGTTAACCCACACAAGCGACCAACTTGGGCCCACACTATGCAGTTTTCTAAAATCTATCACAGGTTCCTAAATCCCAAACAAGCAACAGCAGACCTCGGCAGGCCCTGTACCTTTTGCTAAGCAGCCCTAGTGGTAGCCAGCCTCAGTTCACAGCACAACCACTCCCGGGTGCCACTAAACCCAGCACAGGCAACAACCAACCACAGATCACGTTGTAGTCCAACCATGTGGCCCCAGGCCAAACACAAATAGGGGCTGACCTGAACCTGCACCAGAACCCCTCTCAAAAGGCTCTAGTATCAATATGCCTGGTGGCTGTCTTCAGACCACACCGAAGCACCACCCACGTAGCGCCAAAAAGGAAACACCAAAAGGTGAACATGGCCGGCACCAGCCATGCTCAAATGAATCCCACTCAAATTCCACACAACTGCTGTCCACTGTAGTGATGACAAGTCTTCAAAAGCAGTAACCCTGAGTGTCAGTTCCACCAACACATGTGCCAACAGCAATCGGGGCTCAACTACCACAGGAGAGCACACAAAATCCACTGGTGGGACACCCTTGGAGATTCGCTTAGGAAATCAGGGAGACTGTGCCACTAGGACTCACAGGACACCTACTACATAAGGCTGCTCTGCCCAGCCCGGAACACATAGCAGATCTACCCAATATATAGAAAGAGACACAGGGTGGCAACCAAAATGAAGAGTAAAAGAAATATGTCCCAAATGAAAGAAAAGGACAAAACTCCAGAAAGAGAACTCAACAATGGGGACAAGCAATCTACCAGATGCAGATTTCAAACACCGCTCATAAGGATGATCAGCAAACTTAGGGGAAGAACAGATGATCTCAGTGAGAACTTTAACAAAGAGATAGGAAATGTAAAAAAGGAGACAGAAAACATGAATGAGAACCAGTCAGAAATAAAGGGTACAATGACTGAAATGAAGAATACATAGGAATCAATCAACAACAGATTAGATGAAACCCGAGGACTGAATCAATGATATGGAAGTCAAAATAACAGAACACACACAAAGAGAAAAGAAAAAAGAACTCCCCCCGCCTCGCTGAAACCTGTTTGGCTCAATGGATAGAGCTTTTGCCTGTGGACTGAAAGGTCCCAGGTTCGATTGCGGTCAAGGGCATGTACCTGGGTTGCTGGCGCATCCCCAGTAGGAGATGTGCAGGAGGCAGCTGATCGATGTTTCTGGCTCTCTATCTCTCTCCCTTCCTCTCAGTAAAAAATCAATAAAATATATTTTTTTTTAAAAAAAAAAAGAACTCCCCCCTAAAATGTGGGTGGTTTCAGGGACCTCTGGGGCAACATCAAGAGTAACAACATTCACACCACAAGGGTAAAAGAAGGAGAAGAGAGTCAACGGATTACACACCTACTTGCAGAAATAATGATGGAAAACTTCCCTAACCTGGTGAAAGAAATAGACATACAAGTCCAGGAAGTGCAGAGTCCCCCCCCAAAAAAATGAACCAAATGAGGCCCATGCCAAGACACATCATATAATTAGCATGCCAAATGTTAGACAGAGAATCTGAAAAGCGCACTAAAAGAAAAACAGATAGTAATGTAAACCAGAGCTCCCATAAGACCATTAGCTGATTTCTCAACAGAAACTTTGCAGGCCAAAAGGGATTGACACAAATATTCAAAGTGACAAATATCAAGGACCAACAATCAAGATTACCAAGCAAGGCTATCATTTAGAATCAAAGGAAAGATAGAGATCTTCCTAGATAAGAAAAAACTGAAAGAGTTCATCACCACGAAACCAATATTATGAGAAATGATAAAGGGACTTCTTTAATAAGATGAAGAAGAAAAAAGAGGTAAAATATAAATAATAAAATGGTAATAACTATATACCTATCAATAACCCTAACTCATAAATACAGAGAACAAACTGATGGCTGCCTGATGGGAGGGGGGTTGCATGGAGTGGATGAAAAAGCCGAATGGATTAAAAAGCACAAATTGACATTTATGAAACAGTCGTAGGGGTGTAAAGTACAGCTTAGGGAATACAGTCAATAATATTGTAATAACTATATATACTGTCAGATGGGTGCAGCACTTCCCAGAAGGATCACTTTGTGAGTGATAGAAATGTCTAACCACTATGTAACTCATCTGAAAGTAATATAATATTGAATATGAACTGTAATTGAGAAATTTTTAATTTAAGTTAGAAATGAAGAAAATAAATAAATATTTTTGTTTAAACCACTCTGTCATATTCAGTGTAGCAGCCTGAGCAGATAAAGACATAGAGAATACATAGGATGGGACAGTATACATATTTTTGGGGTTGTAGGGGTAGAGACAAGAGAAGATGAGGAGATGCAACATTAAAAAGATGATACATTTTCTAGAGATGATGAAGAATGTGTATTGTCAGTTAATGAAGCAAAAGAGGTCAGGAGGAGGATAGAGAATATTTTAACCTGAACCCAGCTACACTTCTTAAAACAGTAGAACTCAAAAGACACTCTCAAAATCAGTGAGCAAGTAAGATGATCACCTACAAAGTAAGGATTATTAAAATGATGGCATGATTTTCAAAGCCAATTACAAAAAGCATATTAGATGCTTTAGGTGATCATCTTACTTGCTCACTGATTTTAATCCTCAGGTGAGGATTAAAAAATAAAACTATAAATAAATAAATAAAACAATAAATAAATAAATAAATAAAATATTCAAATGAAATATTTGAACACCCACATTCATTGCTACATTTTTTTTTTTTTGCAATAGCCAAGAGAAACCCCAATGTCCATCAGCAGATGAAAAGGTAAAGAAATGTGGTCTGTACAAACCAAGAGCTTTGAAAACAAGGAAAGTGAGTCACACGAGGATGAGCCTTTAGGACATTATGTTAAGTAAAATAAGCAAGTCACAAAAGAACAAATACTGCTGTGATTCTACTCACGTTAAGTATTTAAAGTAGTCAAAGTCAAAGGTAGAACATAGAAAGGTGGTTGTCAAGGTCTGGGGAAGAAGGTAGGAGAATTGGTGTCTAATCTGTATAGAGATCCAAGGTTGAAAAATGACAATTGTCTAGAAATCTGTGACACAGCAATGCAAATGTAGTTGACACCACTGAAGTGTACATGTAAAAATGGTAAAGATGGTTTAAAAAAAAAAAGAATCATAAGCATACATTTCCATAACATAGATTGTGAACAGATTTGTAGATATAACACCAAACACCAAAGCAACACAAGAAAATAAATAAATAAATTGGGCTTCATTAGAAGTTAAGACTTTTTTCCTTCCAAAGACACTCTCAAGAAAGTAAAGGACAGCCCACAAAATGGGAGAATTTAGTGGAAACCATATCTCTGGGAAGACTCTTACCTAGAATATATAAAGAACTCTTACAGCTCAATAATAAAAGCCAAACCAACTAAACGTTGGCAAACGATGAGGGCACATTGTTCCATAGAAGATGTACACGTGGCCAGAAGCAGAGGAAAGATGCTCAGCATCAGGGAAACGCAATCTCCATCCGCACTGAGATGCCGCTCCGAGTCACGAGGGTGGTGACAGGTCGGTCCTATGTGACTGGGATTTCCCCAGGATGCCAGGGCTTCCTCCAGGGGATTGATTCCCCGCGGAGAAGGAGGAAGTCTCTGCAGCCAAACCTGCCTGGTGCCTCCCAGGCTGTCCCAGTTCCTGGTGTGGGACCTGCACTCAGTACCCTGACCTTCCCAGGTGCACTTTCCTCACAGAAAAACGGGAAAAGAACTCACTCCCAGGCTCTCTAAGGGAGGAGGTAATATTACAATATCACTCCCCCTTCCACCCATTCTCAGCCCCATCAGGACCTACAAGGAAGAGAAGCAGCAGAGAGCGCTGAGCACACAGGGAGCACCTTCTCCATATGAGCATCGTGATTTCCCCTGAGGAGTGATGGGAGGGCATTGCCTTTTCCACAGATTCTACTTCAGTCACTAAGAGCGCAGTCCTGCTTCCTGCCTTATGCGCTGCCCTCCAGGGTGTCATGTCAAGTTTATTTTCCATTCATTTATTACAAACCCAGTTCATTTTATTTATGTCTGCAGAACTGCCTGTAATAAGTTTGTAATAAAGAAGGTTGGCTGCAGGGAAATATGAAACACTTCTTCCCTTTTCTCCCCATTGCACCTACCGTAGTATTTTCCAAACGCTAATGTGCAAATCTCTCCAGGATTCCACGTACCCCGTGGACTTGGCCTTGCCCACGATTCAAGCAGCAATAGGCCTCCAGTCGGCCCCACTGTGCAGGTTCCAGGGAGATTTCGGGGTTCCCAGGGCTCTGAGGTGGGGGCAGCCCAGGCTCTGCCTCCCCCTGGGAACTGTTCATCCAAACAATGACTCAAAGGCAGAAACAGCAGGCAAGTGAGGACAGGCGCAGAGACACCTGGGGCCAGGTGAGAACCTAATGACAGTGACAGGTCACACAGGGGTGGAGCAAGTGTGTTCCCTTCAAACACAACTCAGTGCTCCTGACAACTTGGAGGAGGGGGAGAGGTTATCCTGTTTCACCACCAAGACCCTGAAAGCAGAGAATTTGCAGGACAAATTCACACCAGCGACTCAGGGTCGAGGCTCTGGCCGTCACCCACACATTTGCATCCAGGGCCTGCCACCCATGCAGGGACACATCGGGACTCATGGGGAGGTTGCTCACCCGGGAGGGGAGGCGGCTTCTGGACCAGCCCCACAACACACACAGTCTGGCACAACCTCCAAGCCCGTTTCTCTGTTTGAGACCCAGCTGGACAGGGAGGGGGCAGCGGCCGGGGAAAGATGGGCCCAGGTGAGAAGTCTCCTCCACAAAGTGCCCAGGAGGCTGGGAGAGTGGGTGCTGCCCGCCACACGGGACAAGGGAAGGCAGCAGAGGACCTGAGGGCTGACCTGCGATTTTGTGGGAGGGGGTGAGGGCCCTGACATGAGTCCATTCTCGCCCGAGCTCTTTGTGGGGGCAGCAGAGGGCCAGGCCTCCTTTCACTGCACAGCTTCAGCCCCATCCCATCGCTGCTGCCGGACCACCGCCCGGGGCCACAGCTTTGCATGCTGGGTGGGCTGGGGCCTTGCTTGGGAGCCTCAGCCGTCCCACCCAACCTGAGCACAGGGCAGGAATCAGACTTGAACTTGGGGAAGAGGCAATGGCCAGGAGGCAGGGGTGTGGGCCAGGGCGTGGCCACACGGGAGCAGAGCTGGGACAGGCAGTTCTGCAGACAGAGGTCTCTTCCTGGCTCAGCTCCGTCCCTCACTGCTGGCTCATCTCACTCTTACATCCGGGCCGGGTCCCTGCTTTGTCTGTGGGGTCAGTAACAGTGCCCACAGCCGGTAACGGGGCCCTTCCCTCAGCCTGGATCTCAGCTGCCACCAGCCCTGGGGCCACACGCAACTGGGCCCCTGCCGCCCCTGCTGGTGGAGCTTGTGAAAGGGCCCCACAGGTTGTGATTAGTTTCTGTTTCCCACGCGGATGTAAATCTGCATCAGCATCTATCACACAAGAGTCCAGCCCTGGTTGGGAGGGAAGGGACAGCAGTCGTGGGCGTCCTTGAATCCCCGTTGTCCCTGAGCCCCGTCCCCCAGCCATAGCAGAGGGGTCCTCCTCCCCCAGCTGGACAGGATCGTCCCACACAGAAATCCCCCAAGGAACTTGGTATCTTCCCCACCCTCTGCCATTCCCCGTGTACCCACCTTTAACAGGCTTGTCGCCATTACTCTCCTGTCACCCCCTTGTTCCAGATTCGCCCCCACCCCCCTCCACCTTCAGTCACCCACTGAGACAGAGGATGCTCCTCCTGCAGGAGGCCCATGGGGGACAGGTCCCCCTGAGGCCCAGCCTTTCCCTCTCGGGTCAGGGCACAGTCTGGCCTTGGGAGCAGAAGTGATGGGAGGGGTCCCTGGGCATTAGAGAGCTCTGTGCTCCCAGGAGCAGGAAGAGGTCCCTGTCAATCAAGAGGAGGGACTGAGGGTCCCCTGTGGATGCAGAGCGCCCAGGACCTCCCGCATTCTCCCTTCCTCTCAGGTCCCCTCTCCAAGGAGCAGCGCAGACCCGAGTACAGACACAGCGGCCCCCAGAGAATTTTCAAACAAAATTATCTTTATTCATAACAGACCCACAATGTCCCAAAGGTGCTACTCCTACCCCCACCCCCACCCTCATGGTCCTGCCCTCCCTCCTACCCCTACCCCAGACCCACCCACACCCTAAGGGTCCTGCCCTCCCTCCTACCCCCACCCAGACCTACTCCCACCCTAAGGGTCCTGCCCTCCTTCCTACCCCCACCCCAGGCCCCCTCCCACCCTAATGGTCCTGCCCTCCCTCCCAAGGCCCAGCCCTACCCTAATGGTCTTGCACTCCCTCCCCAGGCCCAGCCCTACCCTAATGGTCTTGCCCTCCCTCCTACCCCCACCCATACCCACCCCTGCCCTAAGGGTCCCACCCTCCCTCCTGCCTCCCACCCTCCCATGTCAGTGGAGCAGCAGGATCAGCCCTGCAATGAGAAGGAGCCCTTGGCTCCTCTGGGGGACAGCCAGGCCCCATGCAGTCTAGGCCCCTCGGAGCGCTGGCAGTGGGGGGCACACCCCTCTGCTCCATCCTGGCTGCAGTGCCGCTTCTTCCCACTCCCTGGGTCAGACGGGTCACACTTCCTCTTGCGAGGCTGTGAGGAGGGCACCAGCCCCAGAGCCAGTGCTGGCCGCCCACAGACCCCGAGGTCGGCCCCTGGGCGGGGGGTCTTCTCAGCATGGATGGGGCCTCCCCGCAGCGCCCGCTTCTGAGACTTGGATGCTGCAGGTGCCGCTCGGCTGAGGCCTCGTCTCTGAAGGGACTGGGACTGGGCCGCACCCCGGGGCCCCCCGACCTCCAGGGCAGGCCAGGCCGGAGGCGGGCACAGGACTCAGAGAGAGCGTGCAGGGCAGCAGGCGGCCGGGAGAGGCCCAGAGGAAGGCCAGGCTGCAGAGGTCCTCGTCCTCCTCACGGGGCCTGTCAGATGGCCCGCGAGTCTCCCTGACAGGAGAGGCCTCTCTGGGGACGCAGGCCTCCTTGGGGCCCAGTGCACAGTCAGCAGGCCCGTGGCCCTGGGGAGCAGAGGGGGGGCATCGAGCCCGCAGTGGTGGATGCTCCTGACGCCCCGCAGAGGCAGCAAAGGCCTGGGGCCTGGGCCGGTGGGCGCCTGCTGGGCCGCGCCTTTGCTGGTCCTTGAAGTCAGTCTCTGGTGGGCAGGCTTTGTCACTGACCCCCAGCTGGGGGCCACGGTCACACCTCTGGGCATCTGGCGGGTCTCAGACTCAGAAGGACTTGAGCCCCACAGGGGAGCACCGTGACTCGGGGGTGCCTGCACGCCCTCCTCCTTGGAGGCCAGGACTTGCTTCTCTACCAGCTGGGAGGAAGAAGGGACAGTGACTGGCGCTGCACACGTGTGAGAGGAGGAGGAGCGTGGGTGACAGGACAATGGGACGGGGCGGGGGGGGGGAAGATGGGGGAGGGGAGTGGGAGGTGACACCGTGACTGGAATCCACCGCAGTCATGTGTCTCTACTCTGTCCCCTGTGCCATATTCCCAGCTTTGTGGCCCCTCCCCTTCTGGGCTCCCACCCCCTCCTCTCTGTAGCCCTCTCCTTTCTGTTGTCCTGCCCTGCTCCCACCCAGGACTGGCCCCTCGGCATGCGGTGCCTGCAGGCAGGGGTGGCGTGGACACAGGCATGCGTGTCCTGGTTCTGGGCTGCTCCCTGCCCTGGTTTACCTGGGTGTGCCCTTCCTGGCTCCCTGAAGGCCTCCCAGCCCCGATCAACCTCCCTTCCTCCCTGACTCACTAGGGCCTTTCCCTCCTCTAACTCCCCTGGGGTTCCTGGGTGCTATGGCTCACTTGGGGACCCCCTCCCATCTCCCTAATGTCCACCCTCCCCTGGCTCACCTGGGCAGCAGTCAGCCCTTCTTCCTGCTCCAACTCCTCAGCTAGGGCCAAGGGATCCTGCTGTGTGTCTGGCGAAATTATTTGTTCCATGAATTGGAGGTCAATGACCTCCTCCACCTGGAACAGAAGGAAGCGGCTGTGAGCCCCTTGGCAGGGAGCAAACTGGGAGTCAGCGGGGCCTGGAGCACAAGTGGGAAAGCCAAGACCCACCCGGCCTCCTGCTCAGGCCGGTGTTTTACTCCATCATGGTCATCAGGTGCACACACAAATACACACACACACACATACATGCACATACACACACAGGCACACCCACATGAACACAGCACACACTACACACACACACAAAGCGCACACATGCACACAGACACACACACTCTCACGTGCCCAGCTCAGGAACAAAGAGCAGAGCCCAATCCCATCAGCCTGGGAGAACCCGGGTCGGGGTGCTGCAGTGCCACCCTCTGGGATCTTATAGACCCGGAGCCACCAGCCAGCCCACCTGGGTGACAAAGTCTTCCTGGAAGCACAGCTGGTCCAGGTAGCTCAGGAGATCTTCATCCTGCAGCCACTCCATTTCTTCATCTTCCCATCCTCCACCTGGCGCCCCCATGGGCAGCTCATCCATGATGTCCATGTCCTCTTGCTCAGCCTCAGTGGGGATCCCATTGCGGGACTCGGTCTCCCGGGGCAGCTGGGCTGTGAGGGCGCACTGGGCGCTGGGTACAGCCTTCCTGGTAGTGCGAGCTGGGCAGAGAGGGAAGAGAAGGGAGCGTGAGGGGATAAAGCTCCCACCTCCGGGGCATGCGATGCTGAGGGCAGTGTTCGGGGCATTAATATGGGTGCGGCTGGGTCCGGCCACCTGAAGCCTGTGGCTATGTGAGGGGAGAGGCCAGAGGGGAGCACCCAAGAGAGTCATGTGTGAGGACGTGTGGAGCCACCGAATCTCCAAGGGGCCCCGCAGCCAGCCCGCTTCTCAGCCGACTTCATGTGGGGCCTTTGACAGGGAGCGGGGAGAGGGGATGAGAAAGTGGACCAGGTCCAGACCCCATTCAGACAAAGGGCCACTGAGGCCCAACTCTCAGGGCTGTTTCCCTTGAAAGACCAAAGCCCCCCTGAAGGCGAAGGGCCCCTGTGGGTGTGACAGTGGCCTGCCCTAGGCCCTGTTGCCTTTGGCCATGGGCTCCCATGGGAACGTGCTGGCCTACCTGGCTGCCCGCCCACCGCTGGGGCTGGGGGCCCCCGAGGATCAGGTCTCGGTGGGGCAGGAAGGGGCTGGGTCTGCGCCCCCTTCTTCAACTGCAACTTCTGAAACTGCATCTGCTCCTCCGCCTCAAACTCCATGAACCTGGGGGTGAGGGGGGCACAGCTGTGCTGAGAAGGAGGCCCCAGAAAGGCAGCAGCAGGTGGGGGGATGGGAGAGCCAGGGCCTTGGGGCTGTCAGGGCCCGGACACTGGGGAGGCAGGCGGCTGGCTGAGCACACTCCTGCACAGCCCCTCTGGCTGGAGTCTGCCCACGGGGCGGGCACCTCCCCCACCCTGTCCTGAGCCTTCATGTCCAGCCCAGGACGGGTCAGGGTCAGAGGAGGGGGAGCTCCCTGGGAGGTGGGACAGAAGCACCCACGCTCTGAAGCTGAGGGAAAGGCTTCCCCAGGAGAGAAGGGCCTCTGGGCAGCGGGGACCCCGTGCTGAGTGACACCCTCCCACCACCCTCCTCTCTGATGAGACCTCACAGCTGGACCAAGCCCAGTAGTCAGCCACACCCCCACCCCCAGCTGTGGGGACCAAGGACTCACTTTTCTGCCATCTCGAAATAGACCCTCTGGTCAGAGTTGCTCTTCTTCTGCCATTCCTGCATGGCCTGCCCTATTCCCTCCTGCAGCGTCATGGTGGGCCTCAGGCGGGACAGGGACCGCAGCGCTGGCCTGTAATGCCTCAGGTCAGTCATGGCTGCAGCCTGGCCTCCACCTGCCTGCCCACCCCAGCTCAGTGGCGCCAGGTTCCCACCCCCACCCGGCAGCACTGAGCACCGGCAGGTGAGGGAAGAGGCGTCTGTGTGCAAAGACAAGCCTTCCAGCTGCTGTTGTCATGGCCTCACATTCACACCAGCCCATGAACCAGGACTGGAGGCTGACCCTACACTCACACCCATCGCTGGGACCCTACCCTCAGACCTGCCCTCCAGCATCCTGGGATTAGCCAGCCTGCAAGTCCCTCCCAGCTCCTCTGATGTGAAAGCTCCAGGCGCGCCCCCTGCCCTGCCCAGTGCACTCACATGAGGAAGCAGCAAAGAGCTCCCGCATCAGGACTCTGGGGAAGGTGCCCCCGGGCCAGGGCCTTGAAGCACTGCCAACGACGGAAGTCCTCATACACACTCTCGGGGTTACAGGCATCATCCAGCGAAGCCTTGGACTGGGAGCCGGCCAGGCCACCCTCCTTGGAAGCCGTGTGTGGCCGTGGTCGATGATCCACTCGGGGGACGATGGGGGCCAGCTGGGCAGCTGGTGGTGGAGCTTGAGGAGGAAGGCCGGGACACCAGCCTCCATCGCCAGCCTGGGTGTCCCCAAAAGCCGAGGGGGGCATAATCGCCTCCACCTCAGTGGCTTCCAAGAAGAGGGGTGCAGGACACACAGCACCCCCACAGATGGCACCTGGAGCACTCCCGTTGAGGGGGGCCTGAGTCAGGACAATGGTCTGAGTCTGGGAGGGCTGTGGTCGTCCCCCTTCTGACCTGGCCTGGTCCATGATGTTATAAGCCCCAGGCCCAACGGGGCCTTGACCAGCATCTCCTGCCACCAGAGGTGTCCTGGGCAAAGCGGGCAGCACCAGGGGGCGGCCAGGAGGGAATGACGGGGTCTTGAGGGGCGGCAGGTGCTGCTCCCAAGGTGGCCGGTGTGCGGGGCCAGTAGTGGGCGGGGGAAAGGGCTGTGCTGTGAAAGGAGTGACGGGGGCACCGGGCTTCAGGGTCACATCCGCTCCTAGCACTGCAGATGCTGTTGAGACAAAGGAAAGGGTGAAGGGAGGAGGTGAACCAGCAAACAGCACTGAGACACTCTGTGCCCCCTGTAGCCACTGGGGAATCAGAGCAGTGAGTCTCCCAGGGGAGGGCCATTGGGATGGGCAAACTGCGGAGGTGGCAGATGTCCTCAGGTCATTGTCACGCTCTGACCTCCATTTGGGAATTACTCCACTGGAGAGCTTGCTCCCCAGCGCCAAGGCTCCCTGACCACTGTCTGCGAGAAGAAACGGCCCCAGCCAGCGCTGACCCTGAGAGCCGCCCTAAGGATTCCCTGGCACCGACCCTGCCAGCCTCAGGGCATGGCCCTGGGCAGCAGTCAGCTCTGGGGGAAATGACCCCTGGCAGACCCACTCCTGTAGTGACCGTCTCTAAGGTAAGTTCTAGGCACCCAAAGGGCCTCTGAGAACAGGCCGTGTCTGAAATATCAGGGCCCCATCTGCTCCTCAGTCTTCCCTTTTTTCAACAAAATCGCCCCTTTCTCTCCTGGGTTTGCACAAAAACACAAAAACACTTGAGTAATGTCTCTCCACAAGAAGGCACAGGGACCCTGATCTGACCTTTGAACGCACTGACCAGCGTGCACATGTGTGTCAGAACCAACAGTGAACACTCAACACGGGCCAGGTCCTGCCACTCGGCCCCAGCGCTCAGACCAGTGATGGCAAACCTATGACAGGGGTGTCAGAGGTGACACGCGAACTCATTTTTTTCGTTGATTTTTCTTTGTTAAATGGCATTTAAATATATAAAATGAATATCAAAAATATCATTCTTTGTTTTACTATGGTTGCAAATATCAAAAAGTTTCTATATGTGACATGGCACCAGAGTTAAGTTAGGGTTTTCCAAAATGCTGACAGGCCGAGCTCAAAAGGTTCGCCATCACTGGCTCAGACTAATGGCCCCTCAGGAGCTTGTCATTTCACAGCCAGCAATGGCTGCAGAGGGTTAGAGAAGAGTCAGGGAATGCGGCAAAGTGGGGCTGTCGGTAGGGTTTCCAGAAACTTCCATAGCTGCTGTCCTGTTAGATGGGTCATGGGACTGCAGACTGTGTGAGGTCCTTCCCCTTCCAGCTCCCAACAGTGGAAAGTGAAGGCCAATAGGAAGCAGGTGTGAGCAGGTGACAGTGGGACACAGTTGTCTGAACAAATCCCCGCTCAGAGGAACTCGAGCAGACCTAGTCCAGGAGAGCAGGCTGCACACTGCGTGCCCTAATTCCTCAGGACAGGCGGCCTCGGACATTTACTACTGACACAGGCCATGGTCTTCCTGTCCCTGTGCACTCCCCTTCCCCTTTAAAAAAGAATCCGCCTTCACAGATGTTCCACGGAACACCACGCAGGCTCCACATCTGTTTTCTGTCCCTGAAGCAGGGACATGGACTATGAGCAAACCCTTCATCTCAAAGGTAAAGGGCAGGGCAGAGGGTGCACCATGAGATGCTCGACAAGAGGAAGTCGGTCTGAAGACCTGGGTGGCCACAGGGGGAACGATTCGGGACAGCTCAGGGAACCGGGCCCTCTCTTGGTGGAAGTTACCCGGCCGCCCTGCCCCTGTGGAATCCAAGCCAACAAGCAGCTCCCTGGGCTGAGGAGGAGCGAGCTCTGGGCCAGAAGCAGGGGAGAAGCTCTGGGCTGCAGCAGTTGGAGGACCTTCCAGCCCAGCCCTCAGTGGGGACATTTCATTGTGGGCTTGGCCACAGGCAGCCCCACTGGACAGCTTTCTGGCTAAGACCCTCCCATGGCCCCCATTAGCTCTAGTGAACTCAGGTCAAGTCCCTTAGAAAGATACTGCGGGGCAAGCTCCAGGTGCCCCAAGAACAGCACACAGAACTAGGCTTTCCTGTGACCACCCTGTGCCACCCCCACGACATCGCCCACTACTCCCCACACACACGTGGGAGTGGCTTGTCTCCCCTCTGGGAAGAACCCACGTGCCTGCTGCCGTCCTTTCTCCACACCCAGGCATTTCCCTGAGCCACCCTGACCCACCTCTAGGAGCCCTCCTGCCAGTGCCCTCACAGGTTCCCATTGGCTCCCAGCCTCTCAGGTGACAGGTGCTTTGAGGTCCAGTGCTCCCTCCCTCCCCTACTTCAAAGCGTGTTTCCCCAGTGTCACAGTTTAACCCCAAGTTTTGAGGGACATCTCAGTGTTTAAAACATCCCCTCTCCAATCTATAGTCTTACCTCCTACTGAAGCCATCCCCGCAGGCTCATTCACCGACCACCGCTGCCTAGTAGCCTCCACAATGAGAAAAGTCAAGTCGAGAATCCAGAGACTGACCTGCTCCAACAGCTGCTCAGCATCCAGTGGAGGGAAGGTTTGGGTTTAAACTGTAGAATGTAGGGCTCCAGACATTCTGCAGCGGGGGAGGGGCCGAGGACCAATGGGCTGGGGTGGGGGTGGGGGGGCATTCCATGGAGGGCTCTGATAGGTAGGAGAGAACCAGCAGTTCCTTTCAAATTTAAAATCACAAATTTAAAGACACACTAGCAGTAATGACCTTCTGTAAGTTCTAGGCACCCAAAGTCCCCTGATGTGACCTTTCTTTCAGTTCTTGATCCATCACCCTAGTTCTGGGTCCCTCAACCTGCTTCCGATCTGGTCTTGGTTGACTTCAACACAAACTACACTTTCTGAACAAAATTCAGAACAGGCAGCCTGAAGAAATAATGGGAACTTATGGCCACACGGAACCCAGTGTTTGAAATTAGGACTGACCCAGCAGAGGCAGCATGCTCGGTGGCTGTGTGCACATCATTCCTTAGGAAGCAGTCCTGTGGCCCAAAGTGCCGCCCAGTGCTGGGAGCCCTGCAGATGCAGCCGGCCCAGCCTTACAAACCATCCCCTTTGCTCCCGTCCATCAGGGCAAGACCCTGTAGCCTACAGGGCAAGACCAGACACCACCACTTTTTGTTTCTCAGAGTATAATGTTGTTCAGTGTCTAACTTTTTACATTTTGTAAGATTTTAAAGTAATGCCTTTGCATAGTTCACAGTCAAATTTTGCAAAATGGAAAATGCAGTGATGTGTCTTTCTCCTGCCTCTTTCCCCTCTTGCAAATGACCAGAACGAAAATCAGATGATTTCAGTTTCTTTTGAAATATGACAAACTCTAGTAAGTTGATTCTGCTACTATATGTTTTATTGCCAACTGAAATTCTGCAATATAATGCAAAAAATGAGGGCGGGCAGGGTGACATTGTTCCCATGCTACCTGCCATGTCAACGGAAACTGGCCCAGACAGTCATGTTTTGATCAATGTTTGCACAACAACCTTGCAACGGAAACATCTGTGAAGCAACATTTATTGAAAACCTCCACGTACTGAATAAATACAGAGGAACGGGGTCAGGGGCAAGTGTCTCTTAGAGTGTGTCCAGGTCTAAAGTTCTTGGCCGGAATTGTGCAATGCACGCCCGGACTTCTGGGAGGAAGGACCTACTTTCTAGAAACCACGGACCAGTCCAAGGGCATGAAGGCACTGGCCCGTCCGAGGACAGTGCTTCAGGCCGGCCTCTCCCAAACTCCGTCCCGAGGGGCAGCCAAGTGCATGGACTGCACGTTTGCAACTTTAAAGGCGCAAGTGCTCCCTGCAACGCGCTGGGAGGTTCCTGAGCAGGAGGACCTGCAGGAGGCCTCACAGGGCCCCTCCCTCCACTCCTTCCTCTCCTGCAGGGACAGCCTGGGCCCTTCCCAGGGTGCCTCGCGCCAGGGCGCACGAGCACGCCCACTGGGGGCGGGACTCTGTCCTGCACCTGCTCCCAGCGTCCGTTGGGGCGGTTGGCGCCCACAGGCGCGCGCATGCGCTAACGGCAGGGCAGGTCCCCAACGGCTACCCAGGCTGCACAGAGGGCCTGGCATGGCGGCCTCCGGAGTCCGTTAGGCAAACAGGGAGGTAAGGGGCGCGTGGCCTCCTCTCCCCTCAGGGGCCCCCTCTTCTCTGTGGTTCTCCCTGTGGGCTCTGTGCCCCGGGTCTGTGCTCAGGCCCGACACCCTCACATATTTCTGTGTTTTCACCGGGAATTGACAGCCACTGGCCTTTGGGGGTCAGTGATGGGGGCCTACACGGCCCAGTGATGCCTGTGAGTCCAACTCGGGGCGTCGGTCTGTGTCTCCCGCTTTCTGAACAGCGCGGCTCCCGGCAGTTCTTCCGCCTCTGACAGCGCCTCCGGTTCACGCCGTGTCTGCGGGCGGCTGTGGCCACGGGGCGGCCATGCCTGTGTGTGAACGTGCAGGCGGAGCGCTGTATTTGGAGGGTGTGGAGGTGTATATGCCGGTGAACAGTAGTGTGTGTGCGGTTTGGTGTGGGGTGTGTGGCTGTGTGTTCTCCAAGATGGAAGAGTGAATCCTGTGGGAATTTGGGAGGGGGTATGTATGCGCAGGTGTGTACGTGGCATGAAGTGTGTTTGGGACATACGTATGGGGACACAGGTGTGCATGTTTGCAGGGCACGGGCTATTCGTGGGTCTGTTCGGGGCTTGTGGAGAGTGTGTGTGTGGAGTGTACTGTGTTCCAGGGCCGTGGTCGGGGAAGGATGTTTGCTGGAGCTCTGTGTTTGTATTTTTCAGTCGGGCCCTAAGGCTCACATGTTTTGGGTACCGAGGGTGTGAGTATTTGAGGGAGAGATGGTTTCTTTGCTTATACAGGGGATGGAGGATGGTATCTATGTATGGGAGGTGCGTGATAAGGTTATTTGTTAGTGTTTGTGGATGTGAGAGCTGACTCATTAGCTAGGGGTAACTTGGAATTTGGAAGTTGTTTTATATGTGGTTTCCTGGGGATATAGCTACGTGTCTTGCCCAGGTATACTGGTCTGTGTTTATATCTATGACCAGGTGCATGAATTATCAGTTTGTTCATACGGTGTATGGGGTTCTTAGATGTACATAAAGTGTATTTCTTTGGAGAATACTTAAGTGTTTCTACATGTATTTGGTAGTATTTAGCAAGCAGTGGTCTGTATATTCAGAGTGATGCCAGAGAAAACAATGTGTATAGTGTGCTTTTGTTACATACTGAAGAGGCGAGGTGACGAGGTTGTATTCTGGAGAGGTGGCATAATGTATAGTGTTTGAGGGGTCTGTATATTCAGGGCTTGAGAATATTTGCAAGCCTGTGTGTTTCCATAGGTGTGTGAGAATAGTGTATGCATATTAGTGAGAGTTAAGGGATTGTCAGTGCGTTTGTGTTTTGCATGTATCCATCTGAGTGTGTGGGGTGTATATTCGTGAGTGGTTTGTGGATGTGTGTATTTGGGATTTGTGAGTGTATCAGGAAGCTTAGGGTCCTCTTTGCATCTGTTCCAGAATGTAATGCTTGCAGAATTTGGTGGTATTGCTTGTATGTGTCCTCTCTGTGTGTGAGGTGGGCTTATATGTATTTGATAAGTAGAGGTTATTTGTCACTCTATGTATTTGAGTTCTTGGAGCTTATGGATGGGCTGTGTGTTCTAGGGAATGTGAGAGTTCACTTTGTGTTTGGAAACAAAGAGACTGTGTAGGTTGTGTGTGTGTGCGTGTGTGTGTGTGTTTGTGTGTGTGTGTGTGTGTTCAGGAATTGTGGAGCGTGTGCATTTTATGGCTGTGGAGTTGCATATGGATCTTTTTTTGGGTGACACATGAGAGAGTTGTCTACTTGTATTTTTAGAGGGTCTGAAGTATTCAGTATTCAGTGTGTATATCTGGGTGGTATGTTGGTTGCCCATGTTTGTATACAGGCCCATGTTGTGTGTGTGTGTATATAATTGTAGGTGTAGAATGTGAATATTCCGGATGATTAGGGGTTTGTTTGTAACAACTTAGGTAGTAAGAGGTGGTCTATCTGTATATTCCAGGAGAGTGAGGGTAGAAATGTACATGTGTGTTCATATATGTAAATTCATTTTTGTTTATATATCTGGGTGGGAGTGGAGGTTCCTACGCAGGGTGTAAGTGCATTGTGTGCACATAATCATTTGACAGGGCATGGGGTGTGCTGGAACTGGCTCATACTAGCTTGGGATAGTTGATGGTGCACGTCTCTCTGGGGCTCTGTGTTCATCCGGTGGGTAGCTTGAAGTTAGGCATGCTGGGAATATTTGTACCAGGTGCTCAGCACAATTGAAGTCTTTCCTGCATCCTCCTGAGAGTGATCAGCATTCACCAGCACCCCACTTGTGTGTGTGTGTCTCAGTGTATGTACGTGTGAAGCAGGGATATTCAGGCATCAGTGGGCATATGTATGGGAGGCTCTGTGTGAATTGGGAGCGAGGCATCTGGGGCTGCGGGCCTTGCATTGACCATGGTCATTCTGAATCATTGCATTGCTCTTAATCAGGTTGGTCCATTCTTTCGGCCAAAGAATGCCATAAATGTTGGTGATTTCTGGCCCCTCCTCCAGATGGATTGGGGGTGTCTGTCCTTTAGGCATGTGGACATTTCTTTATTCTTTAACATTTGTATGATCCTGGCATTTGGGGCCCTAGATGGGTGGGCCTGGTGGACAGATAGCTGTGCAGAACAGAACCTTCACAGGTGTACTTCTGGCCTGACAGGCTACAGTCAGAAGATGGGGGGGCATCCTGGAGGTCAGATGGCAAACTGTTCCCCCTGGCAAACGCCCTAAGAATCAGCTGGGCAGGTACTGGTATTACTGACTTGTACCTGCTGACTGCACGGAGCAGTTGGGGCCAGCACCAGCAGCAGCTGGGAGCGGGGCCGGGGCTGTCAGCAGGTGCAAGTGGTGGCTACTGCCCTGATTGCCCCTCAGGAGCAGGGGGAGGTGGAGAAGCCCTGAGGGGCGATCGGGGCTGGCAGCTGCCACTCGCACCCGCTGATGGCTTGGAGCAATTGAGGCCGGCACCAGCAGCAGGTGCCTATATAATAAAAGCCTAAAGGTAAGGTGGGTGGGCAAGGACAGCCTTTACATGGGGTCCAGGTGGTGAGTTGTGTTGTGTATCAGGCTGGTCAGTGATGTCACTAGTTCTTAACCCACTTATCTCCATGGAAACCTCAATCCTTTTGGATAGGGAGGACTTCAGGGGTCAGTGATATGACAGAGATGGATGCGAAGAGGCTTTGTCCCTGAGGATGGCTGGGAGCTGACACCTGGAGAGACAGGGGAGTCCCACTCTGAGGACATATCTGTCTGTGACATTTCTGAACACTTTAGACAGGCTCTCCTTTGTTATCTGAACGCTGATGATGATTCTAGCACTGACCCTCTTTTCTCTATTCCATGTTGATCTGCAAACCACCAGAGGCATCTGGGGCTGCGGGCCTTGCATAGACCATGGTCATTCTGAATCATTGCATTGCTCTTAATCAGGTTGGTCCATTCTTTCGGCCAAAGAATGCCATAAATGTTGGTGATTTCTGGCCCCTCTTCCTACAGATGGATTGGGGGTGTCTGTCCTTTAGGCATGTGGACATTTCTTTATTCTTTAACATTTGTATGATCCTGGCATCTGGGACAGAGCAATGCAATGATTCAGAATAACCATGGTCTATGATGAGTGTAGCCATCAGCTGACCCCACAGCTGTCTCCTGCCTCTCTTAATTCCTCCCAAGAATCTATTGGGTCTTCCTTCCTTATGGTGAGTCTCCTTCTGGTCTTTTCTCTCCCATGGTGAATCCTCCTGCCAACAGAATGTACCCCTCACTTGCTTGAATGCCCCAAGAACTGCTTGTCTGAGTAGAAGCAGATTCCTAGTAGCTCTCACTGCCCTCTCCATAACCTAGCTCCTATAAAATGACAGTGTGTTGTACTGATCATGTTGTTGGTTGATGCCAGAATGGAGCCAGTCCTAGTTTTATATTTTAAAATGTTACATATTTAAATAAACATGCAGCAGAAACCGGTTTGGCTCAGTGGATAGAGCGTCGGCCTGCGGACTAAATGGTCCCAGGTTCGATTCCGGTCAAGGGCACGTACCTTGGTTGCGGGCACATCCCCAGTGGGAGATGTGCGGGAGGCGGCTGATCGATGTTTCCCTCTCATCGATGTTTCTAACTCTCTATCTCTCTCCCTTCCTCTCTGTAAAAAATCAATAAAATATATATATATATATATATATTTTTTTTTTAATATATTTTATTGATTTTTTACAGAGAGGAAGGGAGAGAGATAGAGAGTCAGAAACATCGATGAGAGAGAAACATCGATCAGCCGCCTCCCGCACATCTCCCACTGGGGATGTGCCCGCAACCCAGGTACGTGCCCCTGACCGGAATCGAACCCGGGACCTTTCGGTTTGCAGGCCGACGCTCTATCCACTGAGCCAAACCGGTTTCGGCAATAAAATATATTTTTAAAAAAATAAACATGCAGTATAATGTATACAAGGTAATGTTCTTGGGGTTGTTTGTTGAAAATTTTTTGGCTTTGGTTCTGAAATGGGAAGGCACGTCTCTTGAGTTTTATGGGTGAGGAACAGGAGTACCTTGGTATCTTGAATCAGCACTGAAAATCCCCCACCAGCTGCAATTAATGCAAAATGCTAGAATGGCTGGGCTTGGACAGAGCTGGTTTTTCTGGGGCTGATATTTTTTTGGAGTGTAGTCATTTCCTTGTCTCTCCATGGACAGAAGGAATCTTCTGTTCTTTTTTAAAAAATAATTTAAGAAAATGCTTTATTACAGTTTCCATACAATTGTTATATTAGTTTCAGGTGTGCAACATGGTGCTAAAACATTTATATCACTTACAAATTGATTACCTCGATAGGTCTAGTACCCATTTGACACCATTAGTAGTTCTTACAATATTATTGACTTTATATCCCTATGGCTGTTTTTGTAATTGGCAATTTGTAGATATTAATCCCTTCCACTTTTCCCCCCATCCTTCCCGCCTCCCTTCAAAATGTTCTCAGCACCTGTGAATATACTTCTGTTTTGTTTGTTGGTTAATTTTGTTCTTTAGATTCCACATGTAAATGAAATCCCATGGTCCTTGTCCTTCTCCATCTGAGCTGTTTGACTTAGCATAATGCCCTCTAGTTCTATCTATGTTGTTGCAAATGGCAAGATTTCATTCTCTCTTTTGGTTGAGCAGAATTGTATTGTTTGCAGTACCACACTTTCTTTATCCACTCATTTATTGATGGATACTTCGGTTTCTTCCATGTCTTGGCTATCCTGTATACTAAAAGCCTAATATGCTAAGTGTCCAGTCGGCCAGTCATTTGTTCCACAAATCAAAGTGTAATCCTATATACTAAAATGCTAATATGCAAATAGACCCAACAGTGGAACAACAGAACAACTGATTGCTATGATGTGTGCTGACCATCAGGTGGTGTGCATAGAACATGGTGGGTGTTGGCCACGGCGGGATGGTGGGGCAGGTGAGCAGGAGCACCAGACCAAGGCGGGGCACCAGTTGTTGTCATTGGGGTGAGCCTCTGGTGGTTACTAAAAATTCTTTGCTCCCCTGCGCCGTGGTCCCGCCCAGTGCTTGCACCTGCTGCCAGTGCTGGCCCTGCTCACACCTGCTGATGGCGCCTGGCATGGCACTGGTCGCTTGACGCCATTAGAGGTTGCAAGCGGTAGCTGCTGGCCCCGATTGCCCCTCAGGGCTTCTCCACCTCCCCGTGCTCCTGAGGGGCAATCAGGGCAGTAACCACCACTTGCACCCGCTGCCGGTGCCGGCCCTGCTTGCACCTGCTGCTAGTGCCGGCCCCATTTGCTTCACTCTGTCAGTGGGTGCAAGTGGGGCTGGCACCATCAGTATGTGGGAGTGGCGGCAGCAGGATTGTAGCTGCAGGCAGACAGTGGACCGAGGGCCTTGTGGGGAGGGATTGGGTAGGGGCGTGGAGTATGGGCTGAGACCTGCCCCTATTCCTGCCGCAGCTTCTCGGCCCACGGTTCCTTTCAAGGTGCATGAATTCGTGCACTGGCCCCCTAGTGCTAATGATATGCTAAGGTCGCTCAACCACTCGCTATGACATGCACTGACCACCAGGGGGCAGACAGTACACCAGTCGCTATGATGTGCACTGACTGCCAGGGGGCAGATGATCCGACCAGTAGGTTAGCTTGCTGCTGGGGTCCGGGCCTGAGCAAGATGCACCAGACACGCCCTGGAGCCCTCCTGCAACCCCTCCCTGGCTGGCCAACCTCCCGCATCCCTCCCCAGCACCAGTGGGATCCCTTGGCCTGGCCTACACCCTCTGGCAGTCTGGACCCCTTGGGGAATGTCGGTGAGCCGGTTTCAGCCTGATCCCACAGGCCAGGCTGAGGGACCCCATTGGTGCACGAATTCCCACACTGGGCCTCTAGTTGTAATTAATGCTGCAATGGACATAGAGATGCATATACCTTTTAGAATTAGTGTTTTATGTTTCTTTGAATAAATACTGAGAATTGGAATTGCTGGGTCCTCCTCGTTTCTTTTTATGGCCTTTGATTTAAAGTGTATTTTGTGTGATAGAAGTATTGTGATACCAGTTTTTAAAATTTCCATTTGCATGAAATATCATTTTTCATCCCTTTACTTTAGATCTGAAGGAGGTCTCTTGTAAGCAGCATATGTATGGGTCTTGCTGTGTTATCCATTTAGCCATCCTGTGTCTTTTGATTGGAGCATTTAACCCATTTACATTTAAAGTAATTATTGATAGGTTTTTAGTTATTGCCATTTTATTATTCATATGTTCACCTCCACCTCCACCTCTACCTCTACCTCTACCTCCACCCACACCCAAACCCACACCCACACTCACACCTTCTTTCTCTTGAGTCTTTTTAACATTTCTTGTAATACTGTTGGGTGGTTATTAACTCCTGCTTTTTCTTTTCTGAAAAGCTCATATCTCTCCTTCTATTCTAAGTGATAGCCCTGCTGAGTCGAGTAATTTTGATATACCAGTAGGCCCTTGCTTTTCATCACTTTGAATATTTGGTGCCAGTCCCTTCTACCTTGCAAAGTTTCTACTAAGGAATCAGATGATTATGGGAGCTCTGTTGCAGGTAAGTAGTAGTTCTTATCTTGCTGCATTTCAGATTCTCTCTTTGTCATCAACCTTTGCCATTTTACTTATGATGTATCTTGGTGTGGGCCTCTTGGGTTCATCTTCTTTGGGACTCTGCACTTCCTGGACTTGTGTGTCTGTTTCCTTCACCAGGTTAGAGAAATTTTTCATTCGTACCTCTGTAAATAGGTTTTAATCCCTTATACTTTCTTCTTCTTCCGGTACCACTGTGATCTGAATGTTGTTATGCTTGATGTTGTCCCAGAAGTCTCTTAAGATATCAGCATTTAAAAAAAATTATATCTTTATTGCTGTTCCAATTTTCAGCTACCTTGTCTTCCAAATTGCTGATTTGATCCTCTGCTTCATGTAATCTACTCTAGACTCACTCGAATGTATTCTTCATTTCAGTTATTGTATTCTTCATTTGATTGATTCTTTTTTTTCCCCCATCTCCATTTTTATGTTCCCCATCTCTTCTTTTGATTTTCTTTACTGTTCTAGTCAATGAAAGGGTAACTTTATTGAGGCCCCAGGGTTCTGGGATTCAGGCAGAAGACTTCCCTGCAGTCGAGGAGCTGGTGGAGGGGCCTTATTTAACCTTCTTGGGGCACAGGTTGTTTTGGTGGCTGCACTTATTTTTGTGGCAGTTGATAGCGTGAGGATACAACTGACTGTAACACATTTGGTAGATCATCTTGTTGCATTTGTACTTCTGGGCAAGCTGGTGGAAGGAGGGTTCGATGATGCCATCCCACAGATGAAGCATCAAGTACAAGGTGGTATTTTTCTAATAATGTAGTCAGAGTGTGACCATCCTCTAGCTATATGCCAGCAAAAATCATATGCTGCTGGTTAGGCGGGATGCCCTTCTTTTCTTGGATTTTAGCTTTGACTTTCTCAATGGCATCACTGAGCTCAACCTCAAGGGTGATGGCCTTGCCAGTCAGGGTCTTCACTGTAGGGCGCGGCTATAGGGTTAAGCCTCGGACTGACCTGTTGGCAAAGCCACAAACAAGTCCCAGCTTAGAGGGCACAGTCCTCTTAGCATAATTAGGCTTGACCTTATGACGCTCCCTAGATCCTTCCTAGGTAGCTAATGAGCTGTGGGAGGTGCAGCAAGTGCTGCCAAAACAAGTGAAACTCACAAGAACATTGTAACTATGGTGACCACTACCTTGTTTACCTCTGGCTATAAAATAAAGGCTCAGCTTGCCAGGCACAGGAAGATCTACCTAGAACAGGGGTGGGCAAACTTTTTTGACTCGAGGGCCACAATGGGTTCTTAAACTGGACTGGAGGGCTGGAACAAAAGCATGGATGGAGTGTTTGTGTGAACTAATATAAATTCAAAGTAAACATCATTACATAAAAGGGTATGGTCTTTTTTTTTTTAGTTTTATTCATTTCAAACGGGCCGGATCCGGCCCGCGGGCCATAGTTTGCCCACGGCTGACCATACTCAGCTTATTCTCTTTGTCATTTCTTCATCCTTTCACCACCAACACTCAGGCTTTTGAACCCTTGGCTGAACTGGTTCTGCACACTTCACAAAGATCTACATCTCTGCATCTGCTGGGGAGGCTTCTCTGCCACCTCATTGAAGAGAAAGATCCTATCTCTTTATTAATGTTCTGAGTTTATCTATGTTTTTCCTATGTTCTTTGAGCATCCTAATCAAAGTATTTTGAATTCTGCATATGGTAGATTGTTTGCCTCTGTTTTGTTGAATTCTTTCTTTGGATTTTTTCCCCCTGTATTTTTCATTTGGGTCATGTTTCTTTGTTTCCTCATTTTAGCTGCTTCTCTCTGTGTATTTCCTTGTATTTGGGTATTTGGTAGATATGTTCCATCTCCTGATCTTGGTCAAGTGGCCTTATGTTGTAGGTGTCCTGTTGGTCCCAGTGGTGCAGTCTTTCATGTCACCAGTGCCAGGTACTCCAGGGGTGTCTCTTGTGTGGATTGTGTGTGCCATTCTGTTGCAGGTGAGACTTGATTGCTATTGGTATGTTAAGGGGAGGTATTGGCTTTCAGGCTGATTAGCTGTGTGGAATGGCTGTGAGTACAGCAGACACACTGTTGTACAGGGGTTGATGCCATGGAGCAGGATTTGGATAAAGAAGAGGGGGTACAAATAATAGTAGTATTATGGAATATTACTCAGCCATGAGGAAGAATGAAATCTTACTATTTGTGACAACATGGATGGACCTAGATGGTATTATGCAAAATGAAATAAGTTAGAGAAAGTCAAATACCATGTGATTTTACTTATATGTGGAATCCAGAAAACTATATTAACAAACAAACTTATAGATACAGAGAACAAACTGATGCTTGACAGGTGGGTGTGGGGCTAGGGAGCTGGATGAAAAGGGGAAGAGATTAAGAAGTACAAATTGACCCGGCTGGCATGGCTCAGTGGTTGAGCATAGACCTAGGAACCAAGAGGTCATGGTTCAATTCCTGGTCAGGGCACGTGCTTGGGCTTTGGGCTTGATCTGTAGTGCAGGAGGCAGCCGATCAATGATTCTTTCTCATCATTGATGTTTCTATCACTTTCTCTCCTTCAACCTCTGAAACCAATAAAAATATATTTTTTAAAAAGTACAAATTGGCAGTTACAAAATAGTCACAGGGATATAAAGTACAGCATAAGGAATATAGTCAGTAATATTGTAAAAACTATGTACAATGTCAGGGTGTTACTAGACTTATGGGAGGATCACTGCATAAGCTATATGAATGTCTAACCACTATGCTCTACACTTGAAACTAACATAATATTGAATGTCAACTATAATTGAAATAAAAAGATAACCTCCAGAGAAATATCTGAGTTTATATTCTCCTGATAGGGTTATTGCTTGGAAAAGACAGGTAATCATGATTTATAAACCAATGTTTGATAGAGCATTCCTATAAATCCTTTAGACTGGAAATAAGAAGAGAGAAGAATAAAAGAAACCCTCCCCCACCCCCATAGCTGTTGTCATGCAGTAGAGGGAACCCCAACATCAGTGGTCGTTCCAAAATAATACACAGCACAGAAGTGTTTCAAATCACTGAAAATATCCTACTGTAAGGTCATGTGGCTCCAACTTGTTTGCTCTGGTTCAAGCTACTGCTGAACATGCTTCACCTTCTAACACCAACTGCACACAAAGTAATGGATTAAGTGTCCTTTAACCCCAAACATTTGGGACTTACTTATAGGACATAGCTGTGCCCTGGGTACTATTGGGCTCAAGGGCCTACACACACTTACCTAAATGACTGATGAAACTTAATGGACATTACTGGTTTTCTTATTAATATCTGATGTAGGTACTATTGGGATAATCAATCATATCCTGAACTTTTATTTCAATACGGGATTAAAGACTTACATTTAAGACTGGAAATCAGAAAACTCCTAGAAGAAAACATAGGCAGTAAACTCTTTGATACTTGTTTTAGAAATATCTTTTTGGATATGTCTCCTCAAGCAAGGGCAACAAAAGCAAAAATAAACAAATGGGATTACACCAAATTAAAAAGCATTTGCACAGTGAAGGAAACTATCAACAAAACTAAAAGATGACCTGCTGAATGGGAGAAAATATTTGAAAATGACATATCCAATAAGGGGTTAATATCCAAAATATATAAGGAACTCATACAACTCAATATCAAAAATATAAAAAATCTAATTAAAAAATGGATAGAGGATCTGAGTAGATATTTTTCCAAAGAAAACATGCAGATGGCCAAGAGACACATAAAAAGATGCTCAATACCACTAATTATCAGGGAAATGCAAACCAAAAACACAGTGAGCTATCACCTCACACCTGTCAGGTTGGCTAGTATCAAAAGGACAATAAACAAATGTTGGCAAGGATTTGTAGAAAAGGGAACCTCATGCACTGTTGGTGGGATTACAAACTGGTACAGCCATTATGGAAGCCAATATAGAGGTTCCTTAAAAAAATTAAAATAGAACTACCATATGACCCAGCAATTCCTCTTCTGGGTATCTATCAGAAGAAAACTAAACACTAATTTGGAAAGGTATTTGCACACTTATGTTCATTGCAACATCATTTACAATAGCCAAGATATGGAAGCAACCTAAATGTTCATCAATAGATGGATATGCAATGGAATATTACTCAGCCATAAAACAGAATGAAGTGAAATCTTGCCATTGTGACAACATGGATGCAAAGTAAAATAAGTCATATGGAGAAGGAGAAGTACCAGATAATTTCACTTACATGTGGAATCTATAAGATAAAACAAATGAAAAACAAAACAAACAGATTCATAGACATGAAGAACAAACTGATGGTTGGCAGAGGGGAAGAGGGTAGGGGGGAGGGGGAAAAATGAAGAATAAGAGGAACAAATTTCCAGTTATCAAATAAGTTATGGTAATATAATGCACAGTATAAGAAATATAGTCAGTAATATCACAGTAACCATATATGGTGCCATATGGTTACTAGACTTATTGTGATGATCTGTTCCTTAGGTATACAAATGTTGAATAACTATGTTATATACCCAAAACTAAAGTAATATTGTATATTAACTATATATTTAGATAAAAATTTATGAATATTTATTTAAACATAAGTGTGATTTTAGATATCAAAATTACAACTAAGCCACAGAAAAACCATCATTCAGAACCACCTGAAATCTGGCTGAATGGAAGCCCTATAACTAGAGAATTAAAGAAGCCACACTGAGACTGGATTAAAGACTTAGATTTAAGACTGGAAATCAGAAACCAGTAGGAGGGCTGGAGGTGGGGGCCAGCTTTCTCCCAGACAGAAGTGCTGGCAGAGGTCATTGTTCCTTATCAGAGCCCTCCCCCACCACAGAACCAACAGACAGGAGCCATATCTGAGCTTCCACTAACCTGGCCCACACTATTAACCCCACCTCCCTGGTGATACCCTGAGACCCTGCCCCACCAATTTGCAGCTCCACCCAAGCTGTTTGCAGTGGGTTTTAAATATGACTGTCCTGGCCTAGGCTTCAGACTTTCCTAAAATCTCTCAAACAAGCAGCAGCTGGCCTCAGCTTTCATACCTCTTGGTAAGTGGCCCCAGACGCTGGAGTAGCAACAGCCTGGCAAGGTTCATAGGTTGGCCTCTCCTAGACACCTCCAAGCCCAACATAAGTAGCAGCCATCTGCAGGTCACTCTGTAGCTCCTGCCAGGTGGCCTCAGGCAGGGCACAGGCAGTGGCTGACATTGTACCCCCTGGGAGGCCCAGAACCAGTGCACCTAATGGTCAGCTTCAGACCATGCCAGATTACAACTTGACTACATCCACCAGTGACACACTCAAAGGATGGACTTGGTGAGCACCAAAGCCCCACTGAAGCATGTCTTGCTCCACAGGGTCATCTCCTGCATAGCAGTTCTCCCACTGTAGTTGCAGCTGGTCCTCACAGCTGATTCGCCTGGGAGTCAATTCCTCCCAGTAACACCAACAGCAACCAAAGTTCAACTACAACAAGACAGTGCACACAGCCCACATAGGGGCACAGCCAGAATGCCCAGCTCAGATGACTGTGGAGGCTGAGCCACTGGGCCGTACAGGACATCTACTGCAAGAGGCTACTCTACCAATTCCAAGAGACATAGTAGTTCTACCTAATACATAGAAACAAACACAGGTAAGCAGCCAAAATGCAGAGACAAGGAAACATGTTGCAAATGAAAGAACAGAAGAAATCTCAAGACAATGAACTAAATGAAATAGAAGGAAGCAAACTACCAGATACAGTTTAAAACAGAGGTTACAAGGATGCTCAAGGAACTTAATGAGAACTTCAAGGAACTTAGGGAGTACTTTTAGGGAACTTAGTGAGAACTTCGGGGAACTTAGTAAAAACAATGACATAAAAAAGGACCAGTCAGAAATTAAGGATCCACTAACTGAAATGAATAATTTACAAGGAATCAACAATCCAGTAGAGGATGCCAAGAATCAAATCAGTAATTTGGAATATGAGGAAGCAAAAACTCCCTATGAGAACAACTAAAAGAAAAAAAGAATCCAAAAATATGAAGATAGTCCAGCTGGTGTGGCTCAGTGGTTGAGTGTCGACCTATGAATCAGGAAGTCCCTAGTTCAATTCCCATTTAGGGCACATGCCTGGGTGGCAGGCTCAATGTCCAGTAGGGGGCATGCAGGAGGCAGATGATTGATGTCTCTTTCATTGATGTTTCTATCTCTCTATTCCTCTCCTTTCCTCTCTAAAATCAATAAACCATATATTTAAAAAACAAAATAATACAAAGAAATATGAAGATAGTGTAAGGAACCTCTGGGACAACTTCAAGCATACCAACCTTTGCATTATGGGGATGATGGAAGGAGAAGAGAGGGAGCAAGAAATTGAAAACCTATTTGAAAAAATAGTGACAGAAAACTTCCCCTAACTGGTGAAAGAAATAGACTTATAAGTCCAAAAAGCACAGAGTCCCAAACAAGAAGAGCCCAAAGTTGCCCACACTAAGACACATTATAATTAAAGTGCCAAAGTTTAAAGACAAAGAGAGAATCTTAAAAGCAGTTAGTTACCTACAAGGGAGGGCCCATACAATTGTCAGCTGATTTCTTAACAGAAACCTTGCAGGCCAGAAGGGAGTGGCAAGAAATATTCAAAGTGATGAAAAGCAAGGACCTACATCCAAGACTAGCCTACACAGGAAAGCTATCAGTTAGAATTGAAGCTTAGATAAAGAGCTTCACAGACAAGAAAAAGCTAAAGGACTCCATCACCACCAAACCAGTGTTCCATGAAATGTTGAAGTGTCTTTAAGAAGAAGAAAAAAAATTAAAAATATGAACAATAAAATGGCAATAAATACATATCTATCAACAATTGAATCTAAAAAAAAAAAAAAACCAAAAAAAAAACAACCAGACGCATGGAAACATGGAACAGACTGACAAATCTCAGAGTGAAGGGGGTTGGAGGATGGGGAGAAATTAGCCAAAGAACTTATATGTATACGAGAGGCCTGATGCATGAAATTTGTGCAAGAGTAGGCCTTCCTTCCCTCTGGCCACTGGCAGGCACCTGGAACCTGGGCTTTCCTCACAGCCCCGGCTTCGTCTGGAAGGATGGAAGGACATCCGGTCTAATTAGCATATTATGCTTTTATTATTATAGGTATGCATTAGCTATAAACACAGATAATAGGGTGTTGAAGGCCTGGGGTGGGGTGCAGGATCTGGGTAGATGGGGGCAATAAAGGGGGTGATTAAGAGGGGGCATCAGTAATACTCTCAAAAATAAAGATTTTTTTTTAAAAATAAAATTTTAAACAAGATCATATCATAATCATCTTTATAAACTATTTTTTATTTAACATAGAGAATTCTGCAATATAAATTACCCCAAAATTAGCAGCTTCAAACAACACATATTTATTACTTAAGCATTTTTGTTGCCAGACTGAAATCCAGTGTTGGCCAGGTTGCAATCTCATCAGAGAATTGACTGGAGAAACATCTGCTTTCAAGCTCCCTCAGGTTATTGGTAGGATTCATTTCCTTGCAGCTAGAAACTGAGGTTCCTGTTTTCTAGCTGTCAGCAGTGGGTTGCTCTCAGCTCTTAGAGGCCCCTTTCATTCATTGCCATGGGGTCTTCTCCATAGCCCCTCTCACACCATGGTAGCTTCTTCAAAGCCATCAAAGGAGAATTATTATCATGTTTAATGGTAGCATATTATATATATGGTGTGGTTATAATATAATTTTACTATTCTCTGTAGATATGTTTTCTACTTTTCTTTATTATAATACATATTTGGGACTTCTCCAATTAATTCCTTAGATAATGCCCAGAAGTGGAATTGCTGAGTCAAATGGTATGCACTTTTAAAAGTTTTTTACATATTGCAAAATAGAAATCTAATCCCATGATACTTCCATGAAGAATGTATGAGAGTGCTGGTTTGTGTACATACTTTCAAACACTGGCTTTATCCATAAATTTAAGTTTTTCTAATTGATTGGTGAAAAAATATATTTCATTATCTTAATTTGTATTTCTTTGGTGAGGTCAGACATTTTTAAATGGTACTGAACATTGTGTTTGTGAATTGTCTTTTCGTGACTTTTGCTCATTTTGCAATTGCAAAAGTACTTCATATGCTCAGGACTCTGTTGATTGCAAATATTTTTCCTAATTTGCATGCTAATATTTTGTGGAATTGTTGGCCATATAAAAGTTTACATAAGTCAATTCTATTGATCTCTTTCTTTTTTCTTTTTATTTTTTTATTAAATCTTTATTGTTCAGATTATTACAGTTGTTCCTCTTTTTCCCCCCATAGCTCCCCTCCACCCTGTTCCCACCCCACCCTCCGCCCTCACCCCCCCCCCACTGTCCTCATCCATAGGTGCACGATTATTGTCCAGTCTCTTCCCGCATCCCCCACACCCCTATCCCCCCCCAATTATAGTCAGTCCACTCCCTTTCTATGCCCCTGATTCTATTATAATCACCAGTTCATCCTGTTCATCAGATTATTTATTCACTTGATTCTTAGATTCACTTGTTGATAGATGTGTATTTGTTGTTCATAATTTATATCTTTACCTTTTTCTTCTTCTTCCTCTTCTTAAAGGATACCTTTCAGCATTTCATATAATACTGGTTTGGTGGTGATGAACTCCTTTAGCTTTTCCTCATCTGTGAAGCTCTTTATCTGACTTTCAATTCTGAATGATAGCTTTGCTGGATAAAGTAATCTTGGTTGTAGGTTGTTGGCATTCATCACTTTGAATATTTCTTGCCACTCCCTTCTGGCCTGCAAAGTTTCTGTTGAGAAATCAGCTGACAGTCATATGGGTACTCCCTTGTAGGTAACTGACTTTCTTTCTCTTGCTGCTTTTAAGAGTCTCTCTTTGTCTTTTGCTCTTGGCATTTTAATGATGATGTGTCTTGGTGTGGTCCTCTTTGGATTCCTTTTGTTTGGGGTTCTCTGCGCTTCCTGGACTTGGAAGTCTATTTCTTTCACCAGGTAGGGGAGGTTTTCTGTCATTATTTCTTCAAATAGGTTTTCAATATCTTGCTCTCTCTCTTCTTCTGGCACCCCTATAATTCGGATGTTGGTACGCTTGAAGCTGTCCCAGAGGCTCCTTAGGCTATCTTCGTTTTTTTGGATTCTTTTTTCATTTTGCTTTTCCGGTTGGGTGTTTTTTGCTTCTTTGTATTTCAAATCTTTGACTTGATTCTTGTGATCCTCTGGTCTGCTGTTGGGAGTCTGTATAACATTCTTTATTTTAGTCAGTGTATGCTTAATTTCTAGTTGGTCCTTTATCACAACCTCGAGGGTCTCATTAGATTTCTTGTAGGTCTCCTTAAGTTTGTTAGCGGTTTCTAGAAAATTCTTGAAAAACCTTAAAAGTGTGGTTTTGAACTCTATATCCAGTAGTTTGCTTTCCTCCATTTCTGTCATTTGTGTCCTGTTTCTTTGTCTCAGCATTTTTTATGTTTTGCTGTGTCGATATAGTGGCTTTCTGTGCTAAGTGTCCTATAGGGTTCAGTGGCTCAGCCTCCAGAATTACCTGAGCTAGACACCCTTGGTGCACCCACTTGTGGGCTTTGTGCACAGTCTTGTTGTAGTTAAGCCTTGATTGTTGTAGTTAACCCTGAGAGGAATTGACCTCCAGGCCAATTGGCTGTGAGAATCAGCTATGTCTACAGTGGGAGAACTTCTGTGCTGAAGACACCCTTCTGGGGCAAGACTTGCTTCAGTGAGGCTTTGGTGCTCACTGAGTCTGCCCCCTGAGTGTGTCCCTTATGGATCTGAGGAGTTGTAATTGGATGGTCCCACTCTGACCACTGGGTACACTGGCTCTTGGATCTAAGGAGGTGCTAATCTAGCCCCTGCCTGAGGCTACCCAGCAGAAGCCAGCTGTAAAGCAATGCAGGTTGCCCTGGGGCCTTGGGACAGCTGCAGTTTGTTAAGTAATTTTCAGATTACAAAGGTCCGGGCCTTTCATATGCAAAAGCCTCCATGCAGGGCGTGGGCAGGGCGGGGTCCCAGGGGATCAACAGGGCGGGTGGAGTGAGCAGTATGGCTGCTGTCAGTCCTGCCCTCAGAGACCCAGGCAATCGCTCGGAGCGCCTCTGAAAGAAAGCTGCCCTCGAGTTCCAACTGATGCCAGACAGTCCCGTTTCTCCCATATGAGTCTGGGTCCCCAGAGACTCACCCGGAACTGGAGCTCAGAGCATGAGACTCCCTCCCGATTGAAAAAGACAATCATGTCCTCAGCCGCCAGCCCTCTCCGCATGCACCTCCGCACCTTTGTATTTTACTTCAGCACCGCACCTCCTCTGAGTCTCGGTATGCTTTTCTCTTTCCTTCTGGTTGTAGAATTTCCACTCAGCCAGCCTTCCTGTGGTTCTGGATGATGTCCGTTCCGTCTTTTAGTTGTATTTTTGAAATGGCTGTGTGAGGCAGCAATCTCCGGTGTTTACCTATGCCACCATCTTGGTTTCTCTGTCTGGTCTCTTTCTTAATGCTTTTTGCCTTTGAGGTCATGCTTAGAAATATCTTCCCATCTAAGAGATGTAAAAAGTTTCCTGCATTTGTGATTTGAAAATACTTAGAGTGTCCATTTACATTTAAGTGTTAATTGTTCATGAAGTATTGTGCTGGAGATTTGTTGATTGGTTTAGTGAAACCATGACAAGTGTTTTGTGGCTCTCTGAGTAATTTTATTTCTAGTACTATCCACTTTTTTCCTGAAATTTTGTGGAAACATGTCACTAGTCCCGTGACTTCTGAGATGACTTATAGATGAAATTGACAACATGAATAAATGAACATGATTGACTAGGAGGACCTGGGACAAGCATCAAACCACAAAAGCCCTTAAAAGGAGATTCCAAAATACCGGGGAGTAAGCGGAAACTAAACAGACATGCTTCCAGGACCAAACTGGAATTACAACTAAAATACAGAAAAACCATCCTGAATAATCAACTGAAGACTAGCTGTAGAGAACCCTGATAACCAAGGACAGAAAGTGGGAACTGCATAGAGAATGGTAGAAAGTGTGGCGGTGCAAAAGGGCTGGCCAGGCTCCCACAGACATCAGCTGAAGTTCTGGAGAGATATCTCAATGGTGTAGAGTTCCCACTAAGAACTCTGAGATCTAAACCCCAAGCTGGGCCCCCCAGCCCAGAGCACAAGAACTGAGAAAGGCGCCCACATAACACCTGGCGGTGAAAAGCCGCAGGGTTGAGACAGCTGGAAATGCAGGTACCCTCTTAAAAGGCCAATGCAGAAAATTTCGTGTGCAGACACTCATCTTGGGCTCTGGCAGAAGGAGGGCAGAGAGGACAGGAGCTATGTGAACAAAAGCCAGGGTTGGCGGCTCTGGGATTAGAGCTCAGAAGATAGACACCCTGGTTTCCTGTGTTGACTCATTCCCTCATAATGCAGAGGATATCTTTCTCCAGCAGACCTTTTCCACCCAGGCAGCTTTTTCCTGGGGAGGGGAAGAGTGATTGCCCCATTCGATTGGAAAAATCCTTATCCCACCCTGTGGAGTTTCTGAGGCCCATTAAGAGACTGAGAATAATAATCAGCCTGCAGGTAGAAGCAATTGTCCCACATTGTTGGAAAACCACACCCTGTGGTCCATAGCCTGAAGTTAATCAAGATTGAATAACAATCAGACTGCAAGCAGAGGTGGGTCTCTGGAGGCTTTGAGTCTTTGCCTGATCTAATTCGGGGTCTGGCACTAGGAAAAGTAGACATCTTGGTTCGTTCTAAAGGCACCCATCCCCATTAGAGGGAGTCAAAAGCTGTGGAATGCTGGTACCTCCAAAGAGGGCTACTCATGGGAAGTCAGAAACAGTGTCTGATACTGTCATGCACTAGAGATTGGGAGTTGTAGCAGCTTTACCTAATACATAGGTACAAACACAAAAAGGCAGCCAATGCAGGGAGACAAAAAAAACCCAAGTGAAAGAATAAGAGAATTCTCCAGAAGAAGAGCTAAATAAAATGCAGATAAGAAATTTACTAGACATACAGTTCAGAATAACGATGGCAGGGATGCTCAACAGCATGAGAAAAGATATAGTAACTATGAAAAAACACCAATAAAAAATGAAGAATGGCATAGCACTAACAAAGAACACAGTGAAAGAAATACACAGCAGATTAGGGGAAGCTGTGGATTGGATCTGTGAATTAGAAGACAGGGTAGAAAAATATCACTCAGGCAGAGAATCAAAAAGAAAAAAAAGAATTGGTTGGGATGCATGCAGAAGACAACCAATACGTGTGTTTTTCTCACATTGATATTTCTCTCTGGGTATTCCTCTCTTTTCCACTCTCTCTAAAAAATCAATGGAAAAATATTCTTGGGTGAGGATGAAAAAAATAAAAAACAAACAGGACAGCTTAAGGGAGCTCTGGGACATGAACATAACAGTATTTGCATCATAGGAGTGCCAGAAGGTGAAGTAAGTGAGCAAGGAATACTAAATGTAATTGAAGAAATAATGGCAGAAAACTTCCCTAACCTATTGAAGGAAAAAGTCATACAAGTTCAGGAGACACAGAGAGTCCCAAGCAGGAGGAACCCAAAAAGGCCCATGCCCAGACACATCGTAATTAAAATGTCAAAATTTAAAGACAAAAAGAATCTTAAAGGCAGCAAGTGTAAAGCAAATTGTTACCCTCAATGGAGCTCTCATAAGGCTGACACCTGATTTCTCATAAGAAACTCTACAGGCCAGTAAGAAATGGCATGAAGTACTCAAGGTAATGGAAAGCAAGGATCCCAAGATTACTATATCCAGCAAGACTGTCATGCAAAATAGAGAAATAAAGAGCTTCCCAGACAAAAAAAAAAAGGCTAAAGTAGTACATCACCACCAAGCCTGCATTACAAGAAATGCTAAAGGGACTGCTATAACGAGAAGAAAAAGTAGAGAGAGAAACTTAGGCATAAGAATTAAAATGGCAATAAAGAAGCATCTATCCATAATAACTTTAAGTGTAAATGGATTAAATGCTCAATCAAAAGACATAGGATAGGTCAGTGGCTAAGAAAACATGACCCAAATATGTGCTGTCTACAAGAGACCCACCTCAGAACAAAGACTCACACGGAATGAGAGTGAAGGGATGGAAATAAATTTTCGAAGTTAATGGGAAAATAAAAAGCTTGGGTAGCAATACTCATATCTGACAAAATAGATTTCAAAATGAAGGCTATAACAAGAGACAATAAAGGTGACTACGTAGTACTAAAGGAATCAATCTTACAAGAGGATATAACCTTGGTAAACATATATGCATCCACTGTAGAAGCACCTAAATAAATAAATATATATATATATAATTTATTTTTACAGAGAGGAAGGGAGAGGGATAGAGAATCAGAAACACTGATGAGAGAGAAACATCGATCAGCTGCCTCCTGCACACCCCCCACTGGGGATGTGCCTGCCACCAAGGTACATGCCCTTGACCGGAATCGAACCCGGGACCCTTTAGTCCGCAGGCTGACGCCCTATCCACTGAGCCAAACCGGTGAGGGCTATTTTTTAAAACTTCAAGAAGACTTTAAGGGAGTGATCAACAGCAATACAGTCATAGTAGAGGATTTTTAACACCCTGCTGACTTCACTGGGTAGATCTTCCAGACAAAAAGTTAACAAGGAAATAGTGACCCTAAATGACACACTGGATCAGATGGATTTAATTGATACTTATAGAATATTTCACCCCAAAGCTGCAGATTATACATTCTCCAGTACACATGGGTCATTCACCAAGATAGACCACATGTTAGGACCCAAAACAAGTCCTACTAGAAGCCTACCTCCAAAAAGCAAGAAAAAGTGATATTAAACTATTTAACCCTACAACTTAAACAACTTAAAAATTAGAGAACAACAAGAAGAGCCCAGAGTAAGTAGGAGGAAGGAAATAAATATTAGTGCAAGAACAAATGACATAGAGACAAAAATAAACAAACAAACAAACAAACAAATAATAACCAAGAGCTGGTTCTTTAAGAAAAATAAACAATATTGATGAACCTTTAGCCAGACTCATCAAGAAACAAAGAGGACCCAAATAAATAAAGTCAGAAATGAAGTGGTGAAGTAACAAATGACGTCAGAGAAATACAAAGGATTGTAAGAAAATACTATGAGCCAATAAGCTGGACAATGTGAGTGAAATGGACAAGTTCCTAGAAAAATACAATCTTCCAAAACTGAATAAGCATGAATCAAAAATCTGAATAGGCCAATAATAATTGATGAAATTGAAGCAGTAATAAAAAAAAACTGCCAGCAAACAATAGCCCTGGTCCAGATGGCTTCACAGAAGAGTTTTAACCAACATTCAAAGAACTAACACCTGTGCTCCTCAAACTATTCCCAAAAATCCAAGAGGAAGGGACACTTTCAACTTATTTTTATTAGGCCAGCATTATCTTAATTCCAAAACCAGATAAAGACACTTCAGAAAAAGAGAATTACAAGTCAATATCCCTGATGAACATAGATGCAAAAATCCTCAACAAAATATTAGCATATCGAATACAGCAATATATTTAAAAGATCATACAACACGATCAAGTGGGATTTATTTCAGGGATGCAAAGCTGGTACAATATTCACAAATCAGTAAACGTGATGTATCACATAAACAAATTGAAGGACAAAAACCACATGACCATATGAATAGACGCAGTAAAAGCATTCGACAAAACCCAATACTCATTTTTTGTTTTAAAGAAAAACTCTCAGCAAAGTGGGAATAGAGGGATCATACTTCAACATAATAAAGGCCATATATGACAAACCTACAGCCAACATCATACTCCACATCAAAAACTAAAATCATTTCCCCTAGGAACAGGAACAAGAGAGGGATATCTGCTTTTACCTCTCTTAATCAACATATCACTGGAAGGACTAGGCACAGTGTTCCAACAAGCAGAAAATGTGAAAGGCATCCAAACTGGAAAGGAGGAAGTAAAACTCATTATTCGCAGATGACATGATATTGTACATAGAAAACCCTAAAGACTCCATCAAAAAACTAGATTTAATAAGTGGATTCAGCAATGTAGCAGATACAAAGTTAACACCCAGAAATCAATGGTATTTTTATACAGCAATAATGAATTCTCAGAGTAACTACATCAACAATCCCATTTACCATTGCAACAAAGAAATGAAGATACTTAGAAATAAACTTAACCAAGGAGGTAAAAGACTTGTACTTAGAAAACTATAGGACATTGCAAAAAGGGATAGAGGAAGATATAAACAAGTGGAGGAATATACCATGTTCATGGATTGGTAGAATTAACATCATTAAAATATCCATACTACCCAAATCAATCTGTAGATTAAATGCAATCCCTGTTAAATTACCAATGTCATATTTCACAGATATAGAACAAATACTCCAAAAATTTATTTGGAACCAAGAAAGACCACGAACAGTCGCAGCAACCCTGTCTCAGAGGGACGGCAGGGGTGGGTAGGTGGTGGTTGGGAAGAAATCAACCACAGAACTTGTATGCATATATGCATAACCCATGGACACAGACAATATGTTGGTGAATGCGTGAGGAGGGAGGGCGGAGTCGGCTAGAAGAGGTCAATGGGGGAATGAAGGGGGCATATGTAATTCTGCCAACAATGAAGATTAAAACAAAAAACAAAAGCCCTTAAGAGGGCGGGATGATCTTGCTACAACACAATTACTGTAGAAAGCAATCATGTTGAGTTCAAGGGCACCGAGGTTTCTGTTGAGAACGCAGTTATTCATGGCTGCGAGTGGGAAACCAAAGATGTCTAGGGAGTAGTGGCAGCTGAGACTGAGCTTGGCCCTGGCTGGAGTGTAAGGCAAGCATCTCAGGTTTCCTCACTCTTTTTCCACAGTGAAATTCAGAGAAGACCAGTCCAATGGAAATTCTGGTCACCAGACAACCAAAGGAGGTTTTGTGAGCTTTGATGTCTCTTAAATGAAGGAAAGCATGAAATGAAGAAGCAGAAGCAGGTATTAAATTAGAATGCTCTTGACTTGTTTTCCTGAGATTCCTAGCTCTTAGCACAGAGCAGGCTTAATGTGGGCTCTCAGTAAATGCTAATTTCCAACCCCTTCCCCTGACCAGTCCTCCTACTTGTTTCAACCCCATCACTTCGCACAGTGACTGGCAAGTTAGGCACTTTGTGAATGTTTATGGACTAAATGATTGGATGATTTGAAGAAACAAACACATGGGCATTCAAGAGGAAGGTTAGTTACCTACATGCCAACAATCAGAGTAGCCCCTTTAATGGATGCCCGTTTCTACATTAAATGCTGTACACACTCAGTTCATTTAATACTCATGATATCCCCACAGGATAAAATATTAGTATTCTCATTTTGTACGTGAAGAAACAGAAGCTCAGAGAGGAACGAAAGTTATTCAATTAAGTGGAGAAATCAAGGTTTCAAACCCTGCACTGTCTGATTACAATGCCCAAGTAGTTTTCCCGTATCCCTTCATAGCCTCTAAAACATTCACAGATCACTATGGCAAGAAAACTCTAATCATTGTATAGGCATGTGTATACTCCAGGCATTGAGGTAGGTGTTTATCTTCCCAAATGGACAAGGCCTACTCCCACAGATTGTGCAGGTCACATGAGCTAGGGAGGACTCATTAACCTTCCCAATTCCTTTACTCAGCTCCCCTGAGAAGGAAGATGACAGATGGTCAATGAGCTGCTCACTTCCCCAGCTGCACAGCTCTTTCCAGGCAGGCTTGGAATTGGCTAGTGGCTGTGAGAGCTGGCATGTTCAAGCTCAGCTAGAGCCTTACTACTGCTTATTAAACCTGTTCAAAAGGCAGCCACCTTGTCAGTATAGTAGAAATCAGAGTGTACTGGAAAGGCTGGTGGATGAAGGATAGGAGAACTGGGTTCCTGCTCACTGTTGTATTAATTTGTTCACTCAGCGACTGCATTTTTGAAATATCTATTATGTGTCAAGTGTTGTGCTCTAGTCTATGTATTTAGCAAGAAAGGGTTGAGGAGATCATCACATAATGATTTCTTCTGCTGACATGGAAATTATGATTAATATATGTAACTATCATCCTAAGCAAGTTAAATGAATGTCTGTGTGCTCCTGTCTCAGGAATTAAGCCACACTGAAGGAAGAGAGAATGGGGCTCCCACAGATGTGTGTGCTGGCTGGCTTTCAGTGTTTCTTTTGGACAATGGAGAAGTTCCCCTTGGTGTTGTAAGTTAAGAGAGTTATGATTATTTGTTATCATAACTCACAATTTCTGCCCTAAGGAACGTTCAAGAACAGGGCAGGGTAGCCAGGCTGTCATTCCTGCAAAAACATCTGCCTGGTAATCTCCACTGTGCCTGCTCCAATCAGTAGACTGCCCTCTGAGTTAAGCCCAACTCTCATGGGTGAACCATCGCTATTTGGGGGTCCAGGGCTGTCTGGTCACTCCAGCCGAGGCAGCTCAGCGTTCTGGTAGAAAGAAAGGGCTGTCTGAAGCCCTGTGGCTGCTCTTCATTTCTTGGTGCCTTAAATTCCATCTCATTGTGACAAAGTACGGCTCACTGCAGGAGAGGAAGTCCTGGTCTGGCAGGTTGGAAGAGACAAATTTTCCTCTAACTTTAAGTACTTTGAGTCAATGGTGCCACACCTGTACATACTCCTTCAACTAAACCCTGCCAGGTAGTGTCTTACACCTGAAAACCACTTTTTATGTCCTTCTCATTACCCCTTACAAAACCCCTGTGGCGTGTCTACTGTTCTCATCCTACAGATGAAGAAACAGGGGCTCAAATGTAATGATACTGTGAACTGCAGAGATGGCATGAGGTGGAGCTGGTGTCAGCCCCATGTCTGTGTGATGCTCAGGCCCTTGTGTGGAGGCAGGACTCTAACTTGCTTCTAAGAATTCCCCTCCCATTCCACCTCCATGCACAAACCCTGTATAGTCCTTGGGACTGAATCTGATGGGCTTTACTGTTGTAATTAGGTTATATTACTTGGTACAGTTGATGGTAAGAAAAAGAGAGGACCCTACTGGGCCTAACCTAATTACGCCAGACTGTCAGAGGCGGAGAATTTCCTCTAGCTGGTAGCAGCAGCAGAAGTGAGAGATTTGAAGTATGGGAAGGATCTGATGCACTGTTTTTGGCGTGAAGGTGGAGGCAGCCATGTGGAAAGGACAGAGTGGCTTCCAGCAGCCAAGAGCCAGCAGTCAGCAAGGAAAGATGTCTTTGGTCCAGCAAGTGAGAGAACTGAGCTTGGGAGTGGCCCTTCCCAGTGCCTCTAGGTGGGAACGCAGCCCAACTGATGCCTGAATTTCAGCCTTTTGAAACCCTGAGCAGGGAACCAGGCACATAGGGCCAGGCTTCTGACCCAAACCGTGAGCTAATAAATGAGTATTGTCTTAAGCGACTGAGTTGGTGGTAATTTGGTTTGCTGCAGTAGAAAACTATTTTTCTTATTAAATCTCAGGACTAGGAGCAAATATTTTAACCTTTGTTCTTCGTTTTTGTTTGAAAGAGTTACATATGATCTTTAAGGTTCCTTCTAGCTCAGATGATTCTAAGGTTCTTAAATCAGTGTTTTTGTAAGGACTGAAAGAAAATAATGCATATGAAAGCTCTTCAATCTTGAGAAAGTGTACCAATGAAAGAGAATAGTACTCAGTCTAATAATGTTTCTAGTCATCTTATGGCCTCCTGGGATCTTCTAGGTCAGTTTCCCATGAAAGTAATCTGTATTTTAGGGCCACATCAGTGGACATACAGGGAAGAGAAAGAGTTTCTAACTGCGGAGGGCCCCCTCTTTGTGGCAGACGCCAAGGAGCACATGGAGGCAGGTTGCCCTCCAGCATCCTACAGCTCCGGGAGGGGCTGTGGGAATGAGATGCAGCCTGAATGTGATGTCCTCCTGAAAGAGCTGTGATGACAAAGTGATCTGAAGCTCCTGAGGGGGAGGGAGGGTCTGTCAGAGGCATCTATGAGCCTGGGCTGCATTTTGAAGGTAAGTAGTTTCCCAGGCAGGTAGGGCTGGAGCAGCCCAGAGGCCACAGCACGTGCAGAAGGTGGATCACACTTGTGAAACTAAATCCCAAGTGGGTATTCATTCAGAGGAACTGTTAGTTGGGAGATTGTTGCTGGAGCACGTGGGGTGGAGAAGCAGGAAGGGTTAGGGTGCCTGTGTTCTGACCTGATATCATTTCTCTAACTTTCAGCCCACATCATCACTGCTCATTCATTCCGAATCTTGTGCCTGTGCCTTCTGGGGGATAGTTTTGTTGAACTTTACCTTCGCTGGTTAGAATTATCAGTTCAGTAAGCGCACACTGAATCTCTCCTCATCTACAGGGCTGGAATCAGAATTGCTGAATTGCAAACAGCTCCAGGGCCAGAGTTCTCAGCCTTTCACATCTTGACATCACAAGTCACTCAGCACAATTTTTTGCACACAGCAGATGCTCAGTGTCAGATTAAACTTAACTTGAGGTAAATTGAATTAACACACATAAAAAAAGAGCAGAGATTAGATCAAATCTCTGATGGGTTGTGCTCAAGCTTTTTGCACACACTAAACCCGAGTGGCCTCAAAGCACAGTGCCTCCTGGTCTGAGAGCACTTCTCCTGATGCATTTGCATTGAAAGCCCTTGTTCCTGACAAAAGTCCTTCCTTTGCCAGGTGAGCTTGGAGGAAATCCCCTCTCCACACTAGATGCAAGCTATTCTCATCAGCCCAGAGGCTTGACTGTGACTCCAGACACCTGCTCTGGGAGTTGTTAGTTAAATTACACAACAATTATGGGTAATAGTGTGAGACTAACTGAAGAATTATTAAGGTGGTTGCTAAGCATTGCTAATTTTCTACCACCGTTATTTAGAATTAAAGATCAGACAAGATGAAAACTTGGTTGGTCAATCTTTTGTTTCTGGTGGGAAGATATTTTCCCTCTGAAATCTTTTAAGTTTCAATCTGGAAGAAACCTTATAGGTTACATCTTTTTCTACTATGTAGTTTACCGTTCATTTATTTATTGAACAAATGTTAATTTTTGACTGACTACTATGACTCAGAAACTGGACTGACCTCTAGGTTTGAGCTGCAAATGGATCAATGTGGTTCCTTGCCTTATATGAGGCGTAAAATGTAGAATTTAGACATTTCAAGAGTGTAAAGTAGCCTGATGGCCAAGGGCAATATTATCTAGAAGTGTGGTCTCAGGAAATTAACCTAGTCCAGGGAGGTGAGATTCTCAGGAAGTAATATTTAGGTGATAACTAAAGGTAAATGTGAGTTACCCAGTGAAGGGAGGTGGGAGGGATTTCAGGCCAAATAAATAAACACATTCATGTAATACAATTCTATAAATAAACTTAAAAATCAAGGTTAAATTTCTAAAGGATAAAGCATGCTTTAAGTGGAGAAAACAAAAGTTAAAATTTCAGACTTGGACTGACCTCATTTCTTTTACTGTGAATTGTGCCACCTTTGGTAGTTAATTATCAATGCACATATTGTGTGTCAACAAGTTTTCTTAGAGTCCTAGTCGGTATTTTTTGATATGGAAGATCTCTGCTTTAAAATACAACTGTAACGTAGGTTCCCAACTTTATTGAGAAAGATACATATGATAATCTGCCTTCCCCTATGGGTCGTATTTTGAAAGGTATCTGTCAATCAAAATGCAATTATTTTTCTTCCCCCCCTCCCTCCCCAGCACACTCTATTATCTGGATAATCTTGGTTGCATTATTAAGTTGATATAATACTATTTAAAAGCAAAAAAACAAACAGTAACAGATAAGCACTACAATAAGTATGGTGATCACATTGTAAGGTATATATATCATATACCAACTATATTAAATTTTTAAAAATAAATTTAAAAATACAAGCAAAAAAGGGGGGAGATATTTTTTTTTGTTTTATTTAGCCTTGTAAAACCATAGCTCTGCCTTAAAAAATCATTTCACTTCTTCATGGACTATTTTCTTGTCAGAAAATGGAAATGGTAAAATCAGTATAGTAGCACCTACTTAAGTAACTGTGAAAAAGCATGAACTTCATATGTGGGCACTTAGTAAATGTTTATTCTATAGTCTTTTTGTGAGCAAAAGTTCCATTTTATCATCTTATTGATCCCCATTCATATCACGGAGGGTCCCTGGGATCTCATTCTTGGGAGTCTAACCCTGATTGAGTTCAACCTTCTTCTTTTATAGATGAAGAAACCAAGACCCAAAAGAGAGGAAATGACCCGATTTCTGCCCTTGACTTTACATTGTATTTCAGTTTATTTGCAGTCATTATAAAGAAGCAGTTAGTGAAAAAAGGGCCTGGTGCCTCCCAAATATGCCCATATGGCAGATGAGGAGTGGGCACTGGGCAAAGGCGTACACTGCAGTACAGAAGGAGGTGGGGACCAGACTAGGCAGGGCCTCTTGGGCCTTTTAAATTGCTTAGGTCTCTGTTCTAAGGTGTGGGGAACCAATAATGTTCATTGTTGGTTATATTTGGAACATTTTGACAACTACATTTTTTATTTTTCATCTATTTGTTTGGAATAGTCTAATCACAGGTTTAAAGTTAAAAAGTGTTATTGTGTCAGCTGATGGCAAGAAATTAAACTTTCTAATGAGGATAATTGCCAAAAGCAGTGAGGGTACATGGCGAGAGAGGTAGGTTGGATGTGGACGGATACCCTTGACTGCAAGTGTTGTTGTGACACTGGGCACACCACTGAGGAGTGCCCATCCTGGAAAAGTGTGTCTCGCAGCAGTATTCTTAGCATAGATCATTATGGATCTGATCACATTCATACTAGCTGTGCCAGATGAAGATTTAATCTGTTTAAAGAACTTTAGAAATATGTTCTTAATATTGGGATTTCTTATTTGGTTTTCTTTTATTAAAAACCCTGAGGAATGAAGAGGTTGAGTTTGAAGAAGCCTGGATCTAGAATATCTTTTATACCAGCTATAAAGCAGTGACCCTAGTATCACACTAAGAGTATCTTCCATTTATCTCCATCCCACACCTCCCTCCTGTGTTCCCAACACTATATTTAACAGTCTATTAGACATCTGTACTTGCCTTATCCCACAGGTATCTACAACTGAACATTCTAAAACTGGATTCTTGCTCTTTCACCAAACTGCTTCTCCTTCCAGATGAGTCCATAGAACTACCTTTGATCCATCAGCCCAGATAAGCAACCAGGATGCATCCTCTATCCTTCCTTTTTCTCCCTGCTCATTGGCCATCCATCTTGTGGACTCTACCTCCTCAGAACCACCTGGGTTAACATGCTCTCTTCCACTTACAGTATGGCCGCCCTAATCTGAGTCCACATTTGGCCAGTGACTACACCTGCCTCCTGAGTGATCGCTCAGCCTCATCCAACCGCTTCAGTCCTCTGTACTGTCCTCCCAGGAAGCTTTCCACACTACACATCTGGTCATTCCACTCCCCCTTCACATGCCTTCTTTGCTTCCACATCCTTCAAAAATCCAAACTCCTTAGGGTGGCATGCAAAGTGTTTCATGATCTTGCCCTGCCTGTGTTCCTAGCATCATGTCTCCCACCCTCTTCCCTCAATCCTGAAATGTATTTATGTACTCTCTGGGCAGCTTTTCAGATATACCCAGCCCTTCCAAGAAGCCTTCTCCCTCTACTCCACTCCATCCTTAGGAATGTATAATTGCAGTATGTTACATACACAATGTGTTTTACACACATAATCATGTAACTCTGAGGGTGCAACTCTGTAAGCACCAGGACATGCCAACCTGAGTGAGAGTGAGTGATGGCAGGGCAACAAAGTTCCCTTGGAGTGTTGTGTCCTGGGAAAAGGCAGCCATGCTGGTGGCCCATGTCCCTGCTCTGACTGTTGGACACTGCAGAGGTGCCGGGCAATGAGGCAAGAAGCTCGCACAGCATCCATGCTGGGTCTCTGGCTGCCTTGGCAGCTCCTGGACCTGGATCTGCCAGGTGCTGCTGTGTTCCCCACAGGGGACTGCATGAGCCATCAAGAATGTTCTGCGCCAAAGCCGGTTTGGCTCAGTGGATAGAGCGTCGGCCTGCAGACTGAACTGTCCCGGGTTCGATTCAGGTTAGGGGCATGTGCCTGGGTTGCGGGCACATCCCCAGTGGGGGATGTGCAGGAGGCAGCTGATCGATGTTTCTCTCTCATCGATGTTTCTAACTCTCTATCTCTCTCCCTTCCTCTCTGTGAAAAGTCAATAAAATATATTTAAAAAAAAAGAATGTTCTGCTACTCAGACAGAGGCAGTGGCCACCAGAGCTCCCCCAGAGCCCAGAATTCTGTGATAAAAGGAAGGATATCAGTGGGATAGATGCATTGTCTAAGTCAGTGGTTCTCAACCTTCCTAATGCCGCGACCCTTTAATACAGTTCCTCATGTTGTGGTGACCCCCCAATTTCATTGTTATAAATTGAACATAATTAAAGCATAGTGATTAATCACAAAACAATATGTAATTATATATGTGTTTTCTGATGGTCTTAGGTGACCCCTGTGAAAGGGTCATTTGACCCCCAAAGGGGTCGCGACCCACAGGTTGAGAACCGCTGGTCTAAGTGCTTCCCAGAGGCAGAATGGAGCCTGTGGGCTTCGGATACAGGGACAGGCCTAGATTCGAAACAAGAATGAGCCTTTGATGACGAAGCCTAATAGAGGTTAGCGAGCCCTTGTCACCGGGAGGGTGCAGGCAGGGCCCCGTGGCTCCATGGTGCTGCAGGGGGGTGTCCAGCAGAATAGTACAGGTCAGTGTTCAGACCTGAATGTGCGCCACATCACCAGGGCTAGGAAGACGGGTGCTGGGTGTTTGGGGACGAGCAGTGTCTCAGACAGCTTGGGCTGCTGTAACAAAGTACCACACACTGGGGGGCTCAAGCAACAGAAACTTATTTCTCCCAGCTCTGGAGGCTGGAAGTCTGAGGCCAGAGTGGCGGCATGGTTGGGTTGCAGACCACCATCATCTCACTGTGTCCTCACATGGTGGAAGAGGTGAGAGCACTGTTTTATAATGGCACTAATCCCATTCATGAGCGCTCCACCCTCATAACCTAATCTCTTCCCCAAAGCTCCACCTCCATCACATTTGGGTAAGGGCTTCAAAATAAAAATTTTGCAGACACAGACTCTCAGTCTATAATGCTTACGTGTTGGAGACCAGGTGTAAGCTGACATGGTCCTTACACCTGAAGGGGCTAGCAAGGCTGGGACCCTTACCCACACAGTTTTCCCAGACTTGTTTGCATGGCGGTTATCAGTAGAATGAGAGCAACCTTTGTAGAATGAGAACAGCCTTTCATGGCTTATCAAGAAGTCTGTAACTATTTACTGAGATTTGCTGTACTGAGAATTTGTCCTTCTGCTCTGTCCCTTCCTTAGAGATTAAGAGGAACAAAGAATACATTCCACTTGACAGACCTCCTATTGAGTGTCTTATGTATAAAAAGCATTGTGTGGTTAATAAACTTGCTGCAGTTCCTCAATTGAGCTGTAGTCCTCCCGATCCCGCTCTCCTGTCTTTCTTTCTTTTCTCAATTCCCACCTCCCTACCTCAGCCTGGCTCAAACTGTCAGGCTGGCCCTGACACTTAGGTCCAGAGAAGGGCCTGAGGATTTGCATGTCTAACAAGTTTATACTTTAAGAACACCTGGTGCAGATGATCCTGATATTTGATAAACCCTGCAGTAACTGTCCCCCAATGACCAAATATCACTCAAGAAATTAATTCTGAAACTGGATTGATTGCTTAATCTCTTTGCATTTCACGTTTTCTATGGCAACACCTGCAACTCTGCTCACTGAAAATGAGTAGGGCAGTCTGAGCCCTCTGTCCTTCACTGCCATCTAGAGAAACATGAGAAGGTAGCCACAGACAAGACACCACCGCAGACCTTACTCAGCCCTGAGACTTCCATGAGTTGGAAGGACCACACCACCTCCTCCTGCTCTCATTCTGGTTGGCAAGTGTGTGTTTGGAAGGTTTTTGGTCACTTTCACATTGAGAAAGATCATTTGCAGGTGTAACAGTGACCTTCAAAGGTATTTCTGGGTTAGGAGGAGACGTCTGACCACCATGATAAGCCTGTGGACTAGTACAGATTTTGAACATTCAGGCATGTTGCTGTTGACTGAATTTGGCAGACACTCACTACCCTTTTCAAAGATATCAAATATGATGGAGCTATGACTTAAGAAAATGGGCAATTGCCCATTTAGCAAACAACAGGGAAGATGGTGCTGAGTCCAGCTCTAGCTTTTCCCCTGTGCTAGTTTCCTATTATTAGTAACAGATTACCAGAAACTCACTGATGTAAACAACACACAATTATCATTCTGAAGGTGTGAGATTGGTTTCAAGGGGCTATCATCAAGTTGTCAGCAGGGCTGGCTCCTGCCACGGGTTCCAGGGGTCTTGTTCCAGCATCTAGAAGTGTTCAGCAATCTAGAGAAGGGGCTGTGTGTAACTTAATAAAGGGTCCAGAGACGAAATATAATTTTGAAAGGCATTCGGGGTTCAGAGGAGCCCAGCTAAAGAAACTAAGATCTCCTCATCTCAGGACCCCATGCTTTTTATTAACACAAATTGTCCTGAGGCGAGGCAGAGATATACACTTGAAAGGGTCAGGTTTCCTATACACAGTCCATTGTCAGAATGGGGAGAATTAGCCTCTTCAGGCTGTTCAGGTGTTTAACCAGTAGGAGGCAATAACATGTAGATTAAGATGCCCTGAGCTGTCTGGCAGCAAGCAATGATTTTAATGCATCCTTTTCAGGTTTGGGATAATGCCCTCAGCCATTCCCAACAGGCAATAACATATGTGACTCAGCCCTTGTTGAGTCCCCAAGTTTCATCAGCCTTTCGATGAAACCTTGCAATTATGACATGCTGGAATTGGCTTCCGGCACAGGGGTGAATCCATTTTCTTGCTGTTTCCAGCTTCTGGAAAGAATCACTCCAACCGTGGCTTTCATCATCACATCTGCTTCTCTGACTCTCCTGCCTCCATATTATAAGGACCCTTGGAGTTACATTGGATCCATTCAGGTAATCCAGGAAAATCCCCATCTCAAGAACCTCAACTCAACCACATCTGCAAAATCCCTTTGCCACATAAAGTACCTGGTCACAAGTTCTTGAGATGAAGATGTGGACATGTTTGGGGGCAATTATTCTGTATCCCATGCCCTGGAAGAATGCTGACCCAGCCATGTTTCCGAATCACAGAGCAGGTGACCCCAGGCTGTACGCTGAAGACTGAGCAAGGAGCTGCATAGAGGGCACTGTTGGCACAGGGAACCCAGGGAGGACTAGGGGCAGAACTGCAGAGTCAGCATCTGTGCATGGGGTCTTAGTAACCTGCTGGAAGAAAATTCCAGCAGGTCAGAATTAAGCAAGAAGTTCATCAGAAGGCTGGTGGATCTTGGGGCTTCAGCAGGGCTGAAAATCTGCCTATGTTATTACCTGGTGCTGAAACAGCTGTAGGCATTTTACCTAACCTGATCATCTTTTCCTGTTTACCTGCTGCTGGCAGAATAGCTGAAGGAATATCCCCTAACCTGATCATCTTTTCCTGTTTATTGAACTTTACCTGTTTGCATTCCTAAAGGGCCTGTGTGTTTTCCAGCAAATACAAAGCGGTGGGTCCGGAGATTCAGAGAGCCCACTTCACTAGAAAGTGAAGCCTCCCCTGGTTCCCCCATGCCTTCCAAATTTATATGTCATATGTAGTTTATTAATTTACGTCATAGTGTTGTAATGTACCCCGCGAATCACAGAAGGACGCCTCAAGAAGTCGAATTAAAGAGTCACATTTATTGCAATCTGGGACTATGAGGGGACATTCCCAAATCTCATAGCAAAAAGATGGTGGCAAAACCAGACTTATATAGGCAAAAATCACAAAGGTATTGATTACATCCCAGGGTTTGGAATGAGGCACCTGGCTCGCAAAAAAAAGCAGATTACAGAAGCAGAATTAAGCATGTTAATTACAGTTTCGGGTCTCGGGGTCACTGAATTGACAGAAATACATTATCTAGAGCCTTTGGGTAACCTGGGTTAAACTTAGGCATGTTATCTAAATTACAGTTCTGGGTCTCCGGATCACTGACTTGATAGAAACACATTATCTAGAGCCATCGAGGCAATTTAGAGTAGTTGCACTGTCCTGGTCTTAGGACCACTGAGTCAACTGGAACGTACCACCTGTGGCTACTAAAACAATTTAGGGTAATTGTGCTGTCCTGTTTCCCAGGTACAGAAGAATGTGCTTCGATAACCAGTAAGATCACAATCAATGGGATAGTCATTCAATCAATAAGTCATTCAATCGAATGGGATGACTTACACAATTTAGAAAATCAAAGTAACCTGTCCATTGTTAAACAAAGCAAAAAGGTACCATACTTCAGTGGGTGGATAGTACAGAACTTAGATTGAGAAGATGTGCCATACTGAGTCTAGAAGAAAGAAGATTCTGTATTGATCTTTAGAATGAGAAGATGTGCCATACTGAGTCTAGAAGAAAAAAGACTCCGTATTGATCTTTTAACATGTCCATGCTTTTCTGAGGAAGGAAAGGTGCCGGAAAGGTAAATGTAAAGGCATGGGAGAAGGTAGGCCCAAGGAGCCTTATCTTTAACCCCACTGCAGCCTTTCCACCCCGGGAAAGTGCAGGATTGGCAGCTCTCCCTGGGGTGATAGATCAGGACTCAGGTAATAGTGGAAAGCACCAATCCTACTCTTAAAATGGATACAAGAGAGCATTTGGGGTTTTTCTTTTTAATGCCTGTTTTGGATTGAGTAAGTGGATTTTACTTAGTTTTGAACATATCAAAGTTAGCTCTTGACACAAAAGGTAAAACTAACAATTTGGCTCGAAATTGGGGTTTTGTTTTGAGGTGCTGAGGCTCAGGGGTGGAGCCAATTCACGGTAGAAATGTGAAGCTGCTGCTTTTGGGGTTGAAGTGGGAAGTTGTGAATACAGAGGAGTATGTATGCCCAAGGCAATTTCTGATGGAGGAAGGGCTAGCCTCCCTCCCCCCAACACACAAGCAGGTAGGCCAAAAATTTCCTACCAGTGGAAACTTCTAAAGAGAGGCTTGCTTCCCAGTTTCCCATCCTTGGTAGAAAGAGTGTAACTAATTTGCATTTTAATGGTTACCTGTTTCCAGTCAATGGCAGCCCAAGGCTTTGGGAGTTTGCTAAATTGAATTAGATATTCTAAAATAACAAAATGCTGAAATATTAATCTAAATTTCCCTCACGAAAAATTTAGAGGACAGAATTAAATCTATTGATTGTGTCTTGTATTTTTGAAGTTTATTCTTAAAAATGTTACTGATTGAGAAATGCTAAATATTTAACTTGCCAGCTAAGAGTTTAAAGTTCTGGTTAAATAAATTGGGAGAAATTATATAATTATAGTAAAATTTCAACATTTGTCTAACTGAAAAAAGAGGATAAATTCTGTAATCCCAACCTAAATTTTTAAATACAAAGATCAGTTTAAATTTAACTGATATCTCTTAATAATTATAAAAGGTATATAATCTTTAAATCATATATACACATATGTGTTTGATGGTCTTTCAAGTTAGATTTCAAAACTATAACCAAGAAATGACTTTGAGACATTTCGCGGGCCCTGAAATGTTTTCAAAAGTTTATTCTCTCTTCTTAAATGATTTTTTAATAAAGCCAATTTAATATACTTGAAATCACATGGAAAGCTTTATCGAATATAAATTAATAAGCATATTTTAAGTTTTTGCCTCTAAGAAAGGGCAAAGCAAGTTATTTTGTTTGATATTTCTTAAAATACAGCAGTAGAATTTTAAGATGTAATTTAAAATAACAAAAGCTCCTCGCCGCTGCATTTTAAATTAGGCTGGAGGTGGAGCAGCGTTTGCACCTTGTGTATCAGAATACAACATCACTAAATTTACTAACCTTTGTAAGCAATTGAATCCTAGTAAAGTAAAATTCTTCTAAAAAGTTACTGAAGGCTTCCCATGATCCCTCTGTATATGCAAATAAGCCGAAAGGGAATGCTGTTTAAAAATATTTTAAATTTAATAAAAAGGAGAAATTTTAAAATTTTGAAATATCTTCCACTAATATTTATAGGATAATCTAATGATTTGCTGTTAAAATACCAAATCTGAAAGTACAGTCACCATAAATGTTTCATGACTTTGACTTGTAATACATGGCCTTGCGGCACTATCAGTCAACATCCAGGAAGCAACCCTATAGGTTACTTTTTGTAAAAGAAAAAGATTTCTTTTTAAATTGAAGTTCTCCAAGTATAACCCAGCAGGAGGAAGACAAACCAGACAACCAACAGCCCAGAGACCACCTGGGGCATGGTAAAGTGAAGTATGGTAACTGTTATGCCCAGATTTCAAGATTCCCAAGAAACCACCAGGGAGCCAGCCAGTCCGATGCAAAAGCAAAGAGTCTTTTATTTCAAGCCCAGGCCTGGCTCTCCCACCTTCCTTACTGACGCAGCAGCAAGTGGCAAAGAGAGAGGGGACCGTGGGCCCTGCCGGACTGGCCAGGCGTGAGTCGGCATCTCACCACACAGGATGCGGTCATAGTGATGGCGCGCACCTCCCCCGACCATCACCGGCCAGTCCAGAGGAATCCTGGGTGTGGCTAGCAGAGGCCTCCTCCGGGAAGAAGCCCCCACTGAGCACATGGCCCTGCCCAAAAGTGGAGGCCCAGGGCAAGATGGAGGGCGCAGTCCCCGCCCCCCCTACCGAGAACGCAGGGAAGGGCGGGGGCGCACGTCCACAGGTCCGAGATCTCACCCTTCCACTGAACACGGAGGAAGTCCTTGCCGTCCCCGGCGTGGGAGTCGTTCTGTGTTGGCTCTGGAGGCTTCCCTCCTCTTTCCTGGGGTGCTCTGGGTCTGGATGTCGTGGGGGATCCCCACGGGGGCTCGCTGCGCCTGGGCCGCCCGCGAGGGCTGGGAGGAGGCCCCTCAGCCGCTGGGGGGCTCCGTCGCCTCCGCTACGAGCAGCCCGGCCCCGCGGTCCCGGATGCCGGCCTGGTCCGGGCTCTGCCTGCTGCTCGGGCCCACGCTCCATCACGGCATCGCGGCTCCGCCGTGAGGCTCAGGGCAGCCGCGGTGTCCCACATGCGGTCCTGCACCCCCGCCACCGTGCGGTTGGCGTGGCGGAGCGAGTAGGTGGCCCAATGGAGGCCATCGCTGGTCTCCCCGTCGCCACAGAAACCCTCGGCGATGCCGGCGCTGCACACCAGCGTGGCGATGACCACACACCAGGCGGTGCAGCAGCAGTCGGTGTCCAGGTGCTCCTCGTTCCCACGCCGCCGGCAGCGCAGCCAGGAGTAGAGGAGCAGGAAGAGGAGGTTCAGGGTGAGGCAGGCCAGCGCAGCGGCCCCGAGCAGCAGCAGCGCCCTCTGGCAGTCGGGGTCCTTGGGCCGGAACTGGTCACTGGTGGGCTCCCAGCGCAGGCTGAAGTGCGGCAGCCGGTGCAGGAGGTTCACCCACCAGGGCGCCGTGTAGCTGACCCCGGCCATGGCGGGCCCGGCCCCTTGGACACGCAGCCACCGCGCAGCTCCCCGCCAGCCCGGGGCGTCGGGTTCAGGGGCCCGCCGACCCCAGCCTGGTCACCCCCATCACCTGCACGCTCCTGGGCCCGGCCCTGCACGGCCTGGCTCGGCGGTGCTCGTCGGCGCTCTGCTCCGCTCGGCCGCCTGCGTCCACCGCCTCTTTGTTCGTCCTGCTTGGTGCGCGTGCATGCGCACTCGCCCCTTTAGAGGCCCGTGGCCCACACCTGCCGCTGGGCTCTAGGGCGGGGGGCCGCTCAGGAGCCGGCCGCACCCGGTGCCTCGCTGGTGCCGCCGCCACCACGTGGGCTCCTTCAGTCCCAGCCCCAGCGGACGAGGCCGAGCACGGAGCACCTGCTCCCGAGAGGGGCAGGCTCAGGGCCCCCCCGCACGTGGCCGCCACCGCCTCGGAGCTTGGGGCTGGCCTCGGGGCGCTGCGGCACCAGCGGAGGGCACGCAGGGCAGGTCTCCTCAGGTGGGACTCGCGTCCCCAAGGCTCAGGCGCCCCAGGCTGGGTGCGGGCCTGCAGCCGGACACGCCAAAGGCCCGCGGCAGGTGCACCCGCACGCACCCACCAGCCGAGCCCAGCACCCCACTCTACCGCCAGGCGCGGTCCTCCAGCCGCCGGAACCTTGCAGACTGCGCCTGCGCAGCGGTCCTGCGTGCGGGGCGGAGCCAGCCGGATGCAAGCAGGGGCGGGGCTGGAGCGCAGGGCCTGCGCCTGCACAGTGCGCCCTTTCAGTAACAATTAATTCAGGTAAAAACTATAACTTTCATACTGGTCTTAGAAGGCACATTTTTCCTTTACCTGGGAAGGACAGCACAGCTATCCCAAGGTCAGAGGGCTCCAGTTAGCATGTCAACTTAGTGTTCTGGAGACCCAAAACTGTAAATTTAGATAACATGCCTAAGTTTAACCTAGGTTACCCAAGGACTCTAGATAATATGTTTACCCAAAACTGTAATTTGGATAGCATGCTGTCTCTGCTTCTGTAAATTGCTTTTTTTTTTTGCTAACTAGGTTCCTCATTCCAAACTTTGAGACAGCCAGTTTAAAATTAAGTTGTCATGACCTAGAGCAAAGAATATTCTTACATGGTATTATTCTACAAGTTTTATTCATAATTTTTGATGCTTTACAACAGTATATTGTGCATTTATCCCAAACAAACTTACAAATTAATTCTTTGAATGTTTTAAGGACATTGAAGGGATTTATTCCCTCCTGGGAAGGCACTTAAGCATTCTATATTGACCTCTCTTGACCTTTTTTTGCCAAGAGGATTCCAATTGTCTACAGCTGTTATCTGACCTTCTGTTCAAGCTGGGATCATGAAAAGCTGGTACCATGGATCTGTCTCTTGCCCAATGGCGTAAGCTGGGCCCTCTCTGGAGAAGAAACCTGGGTTCCCCATGATCAATGCTGGTGCCCCGCCAGCAGGCGAGGGCATCCAAAGGCAGTTGCTGGGCATGGAGGCCAGAGGGACATAGGCTACCAAGGAGACAGAACTGAATCTCACATCACCCTACTTGGCCCAGAGATGGCTGGTAGTCAACAACGGGTAAGACCCCATAGGGTGGGGCAACCTAAGACAGGCACAGCTGGGGGCCAGTAGGAGAGAACTTGGGGTTCAACAGAGGTGGGGCACAGATCCTCACCCCCCCAATTGTGCAGGGGCTTGAACACTCGCCCCTTCTGAGGAAGGTCTCCTGTCCCCATGGCTGCTTCTTGCTTCCCATGCCCAGCCCAGATCAGGAACCAAATAACAGAAGAGACTTGGTCCAGCTGAAAATGGTACCCAGAAAAACGAAGGCTTAGTTAACAGACCCTGTATTTAAATCTAGCCTAACAAACAGGAATGCTTAAGCCTCCTCAAGGATGTAAAGTAATCCTTTCCATTAATATTTACAATGTAAACTAAGATTGTTGTTAGAGTACTAAATTTGACAGTAAAATAGCAGTCAAGTTTTCAGATTAATTAAAATTGGCTCAAGAAGTATTAACCAAAAATTTTCATTTCATGGAAAAATTGCTTAACATGCAATGAAACTAAAACAGTCATATTTTTGTGCAAAAACATTAAAATTTAAAGATATCTAGATTAAATCAAAAAAAGGGGGAATAGTGGAAAAATACCATGTAAGGAAAAATATCCTGTAACTAAATTACATCTAGAAAAAATTTTCATTTGTAATGCTAACAGCAAGACACCCAGGAAAACACACACAGTGTCAAAATAAGCCAAAGGAAAATCATTTGGGCAAATATAAAAGGACCCCAAGTAAAATTCCCTTTATTAACCTTCGGTCGAGAATATGTTTGTATATTTTCAGAAAACAACTTCAAGACCATGTGGATTCCTGCAACAGAGAGGAATTATCAGGAATGCTCCAGCGATGAAGACAAGAGGAAAAACAATCCAGAGATGGAGGACGCTGACGACACTTTGCCATACTAGCAGTCAGCAGCTGTGCGTCGCTGCAGGTTGCCCAGGATCAAACCAGAGAGGGTCGGACCTGCATTGCCACCATTTGTCCACCATCCAGAACTGAAATATCATTGCTGACATGTATACATAAGGAACTGTGGGACATTGAAACTTGGACTCAGAACTGTTGGACGTTGAAATTGGGACTTAAAACATTTTTTGTTCTTGAAATGTTATGTTCAAGTTTTAAAATGTTTTGGATTTTACATTGGCATTGTTTTGTTATTGTTTTAATAGCCAGAGTTTTGTTCTTGATGCTTAAGTTTTACTGTCATTATGGTAGCTTAAAAACTCTCATTATAGTAGCTTAAAAAATAAAAGAAGGGTGAGATGTGGGGAGCTGATACAGGGTTAAGCCTCGGACTGACCTGTTGGTGAAGTCACAAACAATTCCCAGCTTAGAGGGCACAGTCCTCTTAGCATAATTAGGCTTGACCTTATGAGGCTCTCTAGATCTTATCTGGGAAGCTAATGGGCTGAGGGAAGTGCAGGAAGTGTAACTACGGTCAAAACAAGTGAAACTCACAAGAACTGTGTAACTCTAGAAACCACTACCTTGTTTACCTCTCACTATAAAATAAAGGCTCAGCTTGCCTTGGGATCTCTCTCTGTGGCCTCAGCCAGGCACAGGTAGATCCACGGAGACTAAGGAAAGCTAGAGAGTTCTGAACGCTGTCTCTGTGTAAAACATTCTTGGCCGACTCCGTCCACACCTTTGGGAACCCCTGGACCCGCTGGGGCTGGACCCCAGCACTCCATGTCTGCTTGAAATGTCCTGCGGAGAGCTTTATTACAGAACTTAGGGTTTGGATAGATGTAACATATGTGAGATGTATTCCTGAGAGGGATAATATTTTAAACTTTATTATTCACTTATAACTTACTGAAAAAACTAAAATTTGCTACATACCATCCACAAGTACGTCTAAAAGAACTTTAAGTTCTGTACCTGGATTTGAGAACATATGTGACCCTCAGTGTAAATGTCTGGGCACAAGCAAAATTTCCAGGGAGTATTTCAGACTTGCAAGGTAGTGGACCTGGTGAGACCAAAGTCAAGCTTTCCAAACATTAACGGGGGACCCAGCTAATATCTGGGTTACAGATGAAACAAGCAAAGCATTAATTAAGGTAAACATATGATATGTTAAAAGGCAAATTGAAAAACAGGCTAGGAGAGGAGGGCAGAAGGACCTAGAGGCCCAGAAGAGATGGAGGGAATCTGCTGGGCTGGCTGGGGGGCGGGGCTGTGGACAAACCCTCTTGAAGGTGGACCCACCCCCACTCTCAGAAACCCTCTGTGACTCCACAGTGCTCTGTGATGCAGGCCTGGCTATAAAGCCAAGAGTCGGAGCTCTCAGAGCTCAGTTGCTTCAAGCAGCGTTGTTGTTCGGGAAATGGAACTCAGTCTATTTCTGAATAGCCTTCTAGAATTTTATCTGAGCTTCGGCTCAGAATTTTTATATAATAACCTCAACCCAATTTCCATCTTGGTGTTGTGGTTTTTCCTCCTCTTCATTTTCTTCGTGGGAATTCCATACTTCCGGGAAAATGAACAGACACATAAGGTAAGGAACCCTGAGTGAGAGTTCAGTGGAACCCCAACAGAGTTCTTCATTGTTGTTGCCGTTTTGATTCCCACATTTCTAAATGAGTGTGGATGAGTCAGAGAGACACTGAAGATGGGGCATCTCAGGAGAGAACAGAACAGCGCTCTTCTAGGGGAAGAGACCAGGCAGGGCTAGGGGTTCAGGGAGGACTCAGGCTTCCATCTGAATCTCACAGACCATCGGGGTGTGGTGACAGGTTTCTGGCTCCAAACACAGGGATTCCCTAGTCCTGGATCCAGTTCTTTAGAGACATGGGCGTCTCTGTAGGACATCAGAGTTAACCAGCACTTCATCCTGAGTCATGCTGCCCTGGCAGGCATCACTTAACTAGCCTTTGTGTTGGGCTGCTAAGCAGGGAGTGCTGAGCCTCTGAGAGCCTCTGAGTGAGCAGAGGCTGCAGCCTGAGCACCATCAGGTTACTGGGTCCTATCTGAGGGGACAGAGATGGACTGTAGGCCTCAGATTATATGCCGACCTTGAGCAGAGGACATCTGAGTATACCAAGTGTGGACCCCAGAAACAAAGTCCTTCTTTGAGTTTTTCAACAAGGAAAAATAAAATAAAAAACATTTTAAAGCTTTAAAAAATGGTTAAAGGAACACAAAGTTCTATTAGTTAAAATCTATTTGGCTGGCTCAGAGGGACATTATTCTTAGATACTAAATGTCTGAGTTTCCAAGGGGGAGGAGGAGAGAAATGAGGCCTAATCGCCCCTTCATTCCTTTTTGTTCTCAGCATCGGGTCAGAGCCAAGAGGAGAAGGAAAGGTGGGACACGGAGAGGTAAGGTTCTGCCTATTCCACCTGAGCTCCCCAAGGGTGACCCTTCTCTCTCCTTCCCATGAGGTACCAGGTCCACGGTCTCTGTCAGTTGGTAGATACAGCCCCTCTCATGAAACAGAGCCCTCAAAGGAGAGGCTCATGGAAAGACTGAACCTGAGATACTGCTCAGATTCCCTGCTCTGCTGTCCATGGGTAAGAAGCAGTGAGGGACCTGGGCCATGGGTGTTGCCCAGTAGATGTCGAGAGTCAGAAGTTATGTCTCCTGACTTTGAGAAAGTACTTTGGCTTCAGGATGATCAGATTCCTCTTTGCTGTAACCATGGACACCTCTGCTTCACAGCGTGCTTTTGAGCATCAAATGCGATTATTTTATAAAGGAAGCAACATACATATGGGGACCTTATTCTTATTATCATTGACCATTTGACTCATCTACTAATTCTTGGGTCTTTCAGAGTCTAATATCCCAATGGTCTCCCAGAAAGGGCCTCATGTGTATTGCCTATGTGTCTACCTTCATTACATGTAATTCACTCTTCTGGCTCCCAGGTTCAAGATATCATCAAAGCAAGGACGACGACAGGGAGCAGATTTCTTTCCTGAAAAGGTGACTAGTCTTTCCCCATTTTTCCTGATCTCCCTTTAGCATGTTCTCTGCATTTCCAGGGATTCAGTGGAGCCTTCCCTGGTCATGGGAGGGGTTGCCATAGGAATGGGAATGTGAGTGAATGCCTTGAGATGAGTGCATTGTGAAGTCATGGGTGTGGAGCAATGTGAAAGGGCAGCAGGCTTCAGGTGCCCCACCCTCACCAGGCCAGTAGGTCCTCTTTTCCTTGTTCTGGTCCTAGCAGCATCTTCTTACTTCCTATCACCTGCAGCACCCTGGGACAGAAGTATGACAACACCCGCTGCCGTCGACTTTTATGTCCAGACCCCTCCTGTGAGGTGTGTAATAATGCAGCTGCTGAAATTAATCAGATGCTGTTCTCAGAGGCATTGGAAAAGCCTACTTCCTCTTTGTCTTCTGTGGCTTCCTCAGCTTCTGAGACAGCTCCGGTGACTGAGCCATCATTTAATCAGTCCTCTGTCTTCTCAGCAGTCCCTCTCGGAGAACTCTTACCAACTCCTCTGCCTGAGCCTTCCCCACAACCTCCCTCTGTTCTCTCCTCTAACCCAATGACAACCTTGGGTAATTTTCTGTCACCTTTACCACTGGGTCAAACTCCAGAGCCAATGCACCATTCCTCACCTCAACCCAAAGACTTATTCTCTTCGACCTTGACACACTATGACTTGCATCAAGGGTTTCTTGCCCTCCATTCTACAAAAACCTCTTTTTGGGCAGACCCGGAAGCCAAACTTATCGATCCTAGACATCTTTTATTTCTCAGCCCTGATGAGCATGACTCAACACAGGAGGACATACATCCTAAGACCTGGAAAGGCAACTTAAAGGAAAAACTTACTCAGCTATTCTGGGGCCTTCCATCTCTGCATAGTGAGTCCTTGTCCTCTGCCGTCAATGCCTCAGGCGACTATTCAATCTTTTTCAACAGCATCTCAAATTCCTTCACAGACCAAGAATCCCCAGGACTTTCTTATTTCCAACCTCCATTCTTGGCAGAGGTCCAACCTCAACCCTTGTCTCAAACCTTGCCTTGTCTCAAACCTGAGTACTTCCATCTCACTCAGATCCAAACCCAGGCCCACCTTCAATCCCCACTCCCAATCCTACCATCCAGTCCCATTACCCAGAAGAAGGCCTGTGAAATGAGTGTCCACATACCCAATTATGCATCAGAATGTCACACCTCGTCTGAAACGGAACACCTGGAATGCAATGTGTTGCTGAAAGAACAGGAAAGTTGGTGGGGTTTAACCTCTGTGGTTCAAAGTTCTAAGGCCCATGTTACCAATTCCATCGATCCTGTAGAGTTTCCTCTCAGCAGTGAATTTCGAGATCAATTTGAGCATCACCTTAGAAAGAGGCTCATCCAACACCACCAGGGCCAGCCCTGCATGCTCCATGGGCCTCTGTCACTAATGAGGCCTCTGAGCAATTGCTCAGGCATACTTGAGTCAAAGAGCAGTTCTGGCCTCTCATGGATCTCTGTGGATAAGGACCAGAGCAGTGAAAATCCAAATGTTGGATTGAGCCAAACAGGAAGCTTCTATGAGAGGAGCTTAGAAATGTTTCAGCTAGAGGAGAATAAAGGGAAGGATGAGGGACCCGGCCAAGAGAATGATCCAAAAGCTCATCTGCTGAGTGATTCAAAGACCTCTTCACATAAGGATGTGGGAAGTGGCTCTGAGGTGATGAGTCTGTCAAGAGAAAACTCAATGTTTTCTGAGCATAGTGTAAGTCAGAGACAACTGGAAAATGTCCAGAAAGTACATTTTTTGAGAAAAAAGTTTGAGAAAATCGGTGAGGGTCAGCTTCCTGGGACTGTGCACAGTTCACAACACTCTATCAAGCAGAATCCTGTAAAATCCCACACCAAATTAGAGAAAAGTTTGCCATCATCAGTGGGTGGGGACTACTGCCTGAGCACATCCCAGGAGCTTCCCTCGCTTGAGTGTGGTACACAGCAGATGCGGAAACCCCACATTACCAAGTGTCAGATGGGGATGTTGTCAGCCCTTCCCACCAAAGTCCTTCAATCCAAAGAGCACTTCAAACCCAAAGATACTGCATCTCATTCTTCTATCAATCCCAACTCTTCCTCCTCAACCAAACTGATTTCTGAGGCAAACACCAAATCTGGGGCCTTCATGCCCCTGAGAGGAAGTTCTGAATCCCTTCACCTGGACAAAGTGGAAACAGGAAATTCAGCTGACGACCTGAATTTTCCTCTCCCTGCCATCTCACTCATGGACAAGAAAGGACATTCGCCTGCTGAGATCCAACACACACTCTCAGAGGAAATTCAGAAATTTTTGAAAATCAAACTGCCTGTCACAAATACCATTAATGAGGGGAAAAGTCAGATAAATTCTCTGATAGCCAACATTCAACCCCCAAAGCTGCCTGCCAGGCAAGAAGGGACCCCACAGGAGACAAAGAATAACAGTGTGAATTCTGACAGAGTAGAAATACAACAGGGCGCAAATAGGGAGAAATCAGAACCTGCTTCCAGGCCCAGCATGTGTAGGGAGATAGTCAGGGCTGAGGGGCTCAAAGCTCTTCAACCCCAAACTAGTGGCGTCTTGACAACCAGAAAGCCAGGAATCTCCCAAAGGATCGACAAAGAAACTATTGTGACCACTGAAAACCCATCAGTTCAAGATCCTAACTTATCAGAACTTAAAACGCAAATAATGACTGCGTTAAAGTTGAAGTTAGAGACAAAGCATAGTGAGTCCGAAAGCCAGCCCACGGACGTGTCCTATGACTCAGACAGCTTGACTTGCAGAGGCTCCCTGACTCCTGATCAGGGTGTCTCCAGTGGGGATGAGGAGGTTCCCCAGTTGCTGCATGTCCAATCGGAGGACAGCGGAGTCAGTATGGAGAAGCAGCAGGAACCTTGGCTTCCAAGGCAGGCATTAAGGTCCTGCCAGGATCAGAATTCCCCACCAGCTGTAAACAATGATATCGTGTCCCCTCCCCCAGAGCCTACAGGCCCCAAATCAGTAGAGCTTGGTGCAGGAGATGCACAACTGACAATTTCCCAACCTGAAGAGAAGATATTTCCTTCTCAGGAAGCAATTTTAGAGGACATACTTAGGAACAGATCTTCCCAGGCGCTATCACAGAAGGGACAGGCCACCTCACTTGTGGGCAAGGAAGATACCCATTTCCTAGGTAAAATTAAGAACTTTTTTCAACGGTATCAGCCTGGAATAAAACAGAAAATGCAAGAAGCCCTCCAGGAAAAGGGCATCATCCCCCTATCATCTACACAAAGCAGAGGCCCAGTTAAAAGCAGAGCTGCTTTTACTGGGCCAGCGCATGACATGTCTGACATGGGGAAGTCCCCAGAAGAGAAACTGGGGCGCCGGCCTGCAGTCCTTACCACCTGCCCCCAAGAGCCCCTTCCCTCCGCAGCGCAGTCGGGGAAACCTGTGCAGAAGGGAGCAGTGCAGGCCCAGGCAGAGCCAGTGCAGAGGCGTCCTTTCCTCCGCAGGGCTCCCCCCTATGATGTGACAAATGCCGTGTCCGGCCGCCACACAGCTATCTTGGCTGGCCAGGGCTCTAGCAATACTAGACATACCACAAACGAACACAGACCCCCCCAGAACGTTGTGTTATCAAAGGGCCAGCAAATATGTCAGAAGCACCCTCAATCTGTGCCCCTCAGGGGGACTCTGCCCCATCCAAGCCCCAACTGCAGGCCTCAAATTGCCAAGGGGCCTCCTGCTGTTCTTACCACTGCTGGAGGCACTGCGTTCAGAGAGCAGCCTCCACGATTTAGACACACAATGCTTCTCCAGAATTTCCAGGGGGAAACATTTCCCACCCCCAAGTAATTCCCTCCTTGTGGGGAATACTGATTTGCCTAATAAATGTTTCTGTAATAATAGTGATGTCTTCTCCGTGTCCTGAGTTGGGGGCAAGGGTTTAGGGTTTCTCGGGGCTTGTGCTTAAGGGAAGAAAGGAATAAGTTCAACTCCTACTGATTGCTTCCTTGGCTTCCAAACGTGACCATTTCCAGCTAGGTTTGGCTCAGCGGATAGAGCATCAGCTTGTGGACTGAAGGGTCCCAGGTTTGATTCCAGTCAAGGTCACATGCCCAGGTTGCAGGCTTGATCCCCAGTGGGAGGGCATGCAGGAGGCAGCCAATCAATGAGTCTCTCTCATCACAGATGTTTCTATCTTTCTCCCTCTCCTTTCCTCTCTGGAATATATATATATATATATATATTTTTTTTTTCTTTTTTTTTTTTAAAGTGAACATTCTCTGGAGCTCTTGTGAGAAATACATATCATGTGCCCTCCCCCAAAGTCCACTTCCTCCCTGATGAGGTTTGAGGAGATGGGCTCTGTCTCCTACCTCATAGCTTAGCCTTAAGGAACATGGATAGCAGCCCACACCTTCCCCTTCAGGGAATGCTGTATGACCTTGAAGGCAGCAGGGAAGACAGTGGCTTAATCATTATTTAGAATCAGTAATCAGAGGAACCCACAGGTGGGTGAACCCTGAATAGGAGTGTGTGGAGGGATATTGCTGCCGTGAATGTTGGGCTGGTTGAGGTAGGAGCTAGGAACAGCACAGACACTGCTCAAAAATCAATCTTGTGGGTCAAGTTAACATGTTGTAAAAGCATACTTTAACCCTGACACTGAAGTACGCCTACTGGAAAGTCACCTTAGGGAAGTGGTTCCCATCTCTGGGCATTTCTTCAGGCTGAGGGATTAATGATTTTTATTTTATTTTATTTTTTATTTTTACTTTTTGCTGAGCAAAAGCACCACTCAGCTATCAGTAGCAGCAATGTTAACCAGGCAGCCTCTTACCTCCCAGGTAAAACAAAGCTGAAAGTAAGTACAAGATGCCTTAAAGTGAAAGAGAAAGTAAGAACAAATAAAGAGGGGAAAGAATAACCTTGTTGGTGGAACAAAGGTTTATGCCTCGTCAGCCCCACCTTGGATGCTGTCTTGCTTCCAGCTTCCTCTAAGTGGCCTACACTCTACCTGCTGGGGCTGGTCAGAGCACTGCACAGCACACTGATGCCTCGCATCAGAAAGGCATAGTGGTAGTGGAGCTATAATAAATCTCCCCAGAACACCTTCAGCTCATGAACCAGAGGTGCGTTCTAGACTATGCACCAGGTTTACAGATATCTGAGGACTCACCATGGACTTCCATGGAATGTATTTTTGGGGGTGAGGTGGGGGGAGGTAAATCTGCACATACACACCCTTATTACAGTGGTCTGGAGGGAAGGCAGATCCACCGGTACAGACTGAAACACAAAAATGGAATGAGCGTCCTCATGAGCACTTCAGGTTGCCTTTCCAGTCAGCCTTGTGAATCCTGAGCGTAAAGAGAAAGAGCAAAAACCAAAACCAAAGAGCCCCCTCTCACTACCACACTAGTATCTTCTTGTCTAGAGTTATGCCATTGGCCTTGCAATGTCTGAAGCTAGAGATCAGAGAAAAAATGCAGAACAAAAAGGAACTAAAGGTGGAATGGGGCCCAAGGCAGGGGACGTGAAGAGGTCAGCAGGCAGCGGAGGGTTGTAACATCCATGTGGACAAGCAGCCGATAACGCAGCCTCCCAGTTCCTACACCATCTCATCTTGGGGTCCTTTACTGCCGCTCCAGTGCAGTCACTGCCACACTCAGACCTTATTACCAGGAACATCTCTGCCTCAGGAATAATATAGTCTGACCGTTTACCCTTTGGCCTCATCCCCTATCCTTCCAGCATAGATGCCCATTGTTAATTTTTCAATTTCAGGTCATATATTTATCCACTCACTCCCTGCCAATCCACAAAGCTCTTGGCTTCCTCCCTTACTAAGGTAGACTTGATGGTCCATCTAGTGACTAACATTTAAAAAGCTCTACGATAATGCGCCCCCCTCCCCCTCCCCCCCCCCCCCCCCGCCCCCGCTTCCAGTTCCCTTTAATCCTTCCTGTCTGGCGAAATTTCAACTTTGTGTTTTTTCAGAAATGTCTTCCTATAAGTAACTGACCACTATTGGATTAGATCTCACAATTGATTCTACTGGTTCCAAGGAACTACCTGGAACTCATTCATTCCACAAATAATGCTCCCATGCTTACTGACATGTGAACAAAACAAATGGAGCTCAGTTCCCTGTTTTCTTAGTCCATTCTCTTCCCAAAGCTCCTCAAATCCATGGCAAATCTCACTTTCCTCAAACTGAGGCCATCTTCACTTGCTCGACAGATGTGCTGAACAACTGTTCAGAGAGGAGCAAGAAGCCACGAGATGGGGACTTTTCAACAAAACACTTAAAAAAACAACAACTTTCAGCCCTAACCAGTTTGGCTCAGTGGCTAGAGCATCAGCCTGCGGACTGAAAGGTCCCAGGTTTGATTCCAGTCAAGGGCATGTACCTTGGTTGTGGGGCAATGTTTCTAACTCTCTATCCCTCTCCCTTCCTCTCTCTAAAAAATCAATAAAATCTATTTTTAAAGCCCTTTCACATTCTCCTTTCCTTTTTCCTTCTTATTTTCTATGGAAAGAGGTTTTCTTCCCAACCTCAACGGAATGACACTGCCTTATTAAGAGAGAGCTAAATTCCCATCTGGATGGACTGATGCCCCTTTGCCAGGTATCCTTTGCCCCCTCCCTCTCCTTATGAGGTACCCAACGTCTTTTATTTTTCAAAGCTTGTTAACACAGAAATGCTCACACATGCATAAGAGCAGATAGAACCTTATATCTTTCCATGTACCCTCACCCAACTTTCACAATTATCATTTGGTACATGTAATACATCCCATTTTTACAATAAAGTGGAAAAGCCCATTGAAACATCTTGTTATCTATTTCTCAGACATATGCTATGTGCCCATGTCCAAGTTCCTCTTTTTCTTTGATATTCACGTATGGGACACACTTATGCACCACAGATGTAAACAGCATGCAGCTTTAGAGGTTTTGGCAATCAGTTCTGATCTGCCTTGTAGTCAACCCCGAGGAGTCATTTGAGCAAATTCTCTCAACTCCATACACAGTAAATCCAGTGCACAGCATTGCTGTTCCTTAATCACACAGTAACTATGGTAACACGCTAAATGTATAGAAGTAGAAAACTACAGAATTGGCATTGCTATATGTGTTTTCAAATATTTAGAACAGCGGTTCTCAACCTGTGGGTCGCGACCCCTTTGGCGGTCAAACGACCCTTTCACAGGGGTCGCCTAAGACCATCCTGCATATCAGATATTTCCATTATGATTCATAACAGTAGCAACATTACAGTTATGAAGTAGCAACGAAAATAATTTTATGGTTGGGTCACAACATGAGGAACTGTATTTAAAGGGCCAGAAGGTTGAGAACCACTGATTTAGAAGAATGTTTCCTGTTATGCATGAAAATGACTTAAACGCAGATCAGCACACTTGTTTTTCTTTCTTTCCAAAAATGCCATTAAAAGTAAAATATGAGATGAAAAGATGCTCAATATCACTAGCCATCAGAAAAAAAAAATGCACATCACAAGCACTATGAGGTAGCAACAGACAAACACACACAAAAGGCTAGAATTGAAAATTCAGGTACGTCTCACTGAGAATGTGGGGAAGGTGGAACCCTCACACATAGCCGGCGGGAATGAAAAATGGTTCAGCCACTTTGACAAATAATCTGGCCTGTCCTCAAAATGTCAAACAGAGAGTTTCCATATGACCCAGCAACTCCACCTCTAAGTACACACTCATGAGAAACGAAAACACATGTCCACACCAAACTTGTAAACAAATGCTCACAGCAGTAGCATCCAGTATTCATAATACTCAAAAGGTGGAAACCACCCACATGTCCATCAGCTGATGAATGGTAAATAAAATGTGGTATATCCATGCAATGTAATATCTTAAGGCAATAAAAACTATTAATACGTGCTATAACATGGATGAACCCTGAAAGCATTATGCTAAGTGAATAAAGCCAGTCACAAAGGATCACATGTGATTCCATTCATATGTAATGTCCCAAACAGAGAGAACTAGAGAAATAGAAAGTACATTAGTGATTGTTTAGGGCTGGGGGTGGGGGAAGAAAGAGGGGGGGAGATGATAATTAGAGATTATAAAGTTTCTTTTTGAAGTCATGAAAATGTTTAAAAATTCACTAGAGATGCACATATCTGTGAATATATTAAAATTATACACTTTAAATGAGTATGGTATGTGAACTATATTTAAAGTTAAACAAGTAAAAAATTTAAAAAGAATAAGTACTTAAGAAGGACAAGAGAATTGTCCACACTGAACCACCAGCAAGTCGTCAATTACAGTTCAGGTTTTCTTTCTGTGGTACTGGTTCCTGCCATGGTTTCTGCTCGTGCATTTCTGCTCAGATGTCATGTTAGCCTTTCACATTGAAATGAAAGGGAAATTATGATATGAGGAACCACAGATTCATCCTTCAGGATTATCTTCGCTGATAATATGGACACAAAACAATTTTTCTACAGGAAGTTACATATTTAAAGAGAGAAGCAAGATGGCGGCGATATAGGCAGACGCGTCCCAGGTCTTGTCCCGGAGCAAACGGAGTAAGCAGCTGAAACTAATAACACCCACCCCGAATTGGCAAATTTACTCAACTGACACAGACCCTGACCGGGGTAAGGAGTTCCGCGGGTTTGCTGGCGCCAGGAGATTTGAGATTTGGATTTTGTGATTGCGGAGAACTGAGACTAAAGGGGGAATCCTGAGGAACTGATCAGACCATGCAGTGCCAATAAGAGAGGAGCGTTTCCCAGATCATGCAGTGCTGGTAAGAGAGGAGCGTTTCCCAGACCGCAGATCCAAGCAACAGCAGCCCCCTGATCACCGCAGCCTCCTGATCACCACAGCCTCCTGATCACCACACCCTCTGTCTGTGGAACAGCAGCTGTACGTGAAGCCTCCCCCCACCAGCCAGAAGAGCCAACACAGCTGTGAACAACACCCACCAGAGGAGCTGCTGCCAACTGGAAAGCAGCTACTACCGCAACCGTCTGAGCAGCAACCACAACCCAAGGAGCCCCTGCCACCCAGGGAGCAGCCACTGAACATCTCAACATCTACATATGTCAGCGAGATCAAACATGGGTAGGCAAAGAAACCCCCAAAGGAAAGAAAAGGAGGACTCGCCAGAAAAGCAGCTAAGTGAGACAGAGATATGCAACATGACGGAAAAAGAATTCAGAATAAGGTTCCTAGAGTACATGCACCAGATGTTCAAGAAGCAAGAAGAAACAAATGAAAAACTCAACTACTTATGCAAGAAGCTAGAAGAAACAGATGAAAAAATCAACAACTTAAGTAAGTCCCAAGAAGAAATGAAGAGCGACATAGCTTCAATAAAAAACTCCATTGAAAGTATCAACAGTAGACTGGGAGAAGCGGAGGACCGAATTAGTGAATTAGAAGACAAGGAAGCAAAACACACTCAAACTGTACGGCAAATGGAGAAAAAAATTAAAAGACAGAAGGAGAGCCTAAGGGAGCTTTGGGACAACATGAAACGAAACAACATACGAATAATAGGGGTGCCAGAACAACAGAAAGATGAACATGGATTAGAAAACCAATTCGAAGAAATAATATCAGAAAACTTCCCTAAGGTGGGGAAGAAAAAAGTCACACAAGCCCAGAGAGTCCCAAACAAGGTGAACCTGAAAAGACCCACACCAAGACACATCATAATTACCATGGCAAATGTTCAGGATAAAGAGAGAATCTTACAGGCTGCAAGAGAGAGACGGAAAGTAACATACAAGGGATCTCCCATTAGATTATCAAATGATTTCTCAACAGAAACACATCAGGCCAGAAAAGAATGGACGGAAATCTACAAAGTGATGCAAAGCAAAGAACTGAATCCAAGAATACTCTATCCAGCAAGGCTATCATTCAAAATTGAAGGGGAAATAAGAAGCTTCACAGACAAAAAAGGGCTAAGGGAGTTTATCACCACCAAGCCAGCCATGCAAGAAATGCTAAAGGGACTGGTGTAAAAAGAAGAAATTTCAAGCTCAGAAAGAAAACAGCCACACACACACACAAAAAGAAATGGCTACAAACAAGTACCTTTCAATAATAACTTTAAATGTAAATGGACTAAATGCTCCAACCAAAAGACATCGAGTGGCTGAATGGATAAAAAAAATGACCCATACATCTGCTGTCTACAAGAGACCCACCTCATTAGAAGGGACTCACACAGACTGAAAGTGAAGGGATGGAAGAATATCTTTCAGGCAAATGGAAAGGAAAAGAAAGCTGGGGTAGCAATACTTATATCGGACAAAATACATCTCAAAGTGAAGGCCATAACCAGAGATAAGGAAGGCCACTTCATAATACTAAAGGGATCAATACAACAAGAAGATATAACCCTGGTAAACATATATGCACCCAATGCAGGAGCACCCACATACATAAGAAAACTTCTGGAAGATATCAGGGGAGAGATCGACAACAATACAATCATAGTAGGGGACTTTCATACACCACTGACATCACTGGATAAATCCGCTAGACAAAAACTCAGCAAAGAAACAGCAATCCTAAATGACTCACTAGATCAGATGGACTTAATTGACATCTTCAGAACACTTCACCCCACAGCTGCGGAATATACATTCCTCTCAGGTGCTCATGGGACATATTCAAAAATAGACCACATATTGGGTCACAAGCAAAGTCTCCACAAATTCAAGAAGATTGAAATCATAAAAAGCTTCTTCGCAGACCACGATGGCATAATGTTAGAAATAAACTACAATAAAAACAACCCAAAATACTCAAACACTTGGAAGCTGAATAGCATGTTATTAAATATTGATTGGGTTACCGATGACATCAAAGAAGAAATTAAAAACATCCTGGACACTAATGACAATGAAAACACAACAATCCAAAACCTCTGGGACACAATGAAAGCAGTCCTGAGAGGGAAGTTTATAGCTCTACAGGCCTATCTCAAAAAACAAGAAAAAATGGTAGTTAGCCATCTAACTCTACAACTCAAAGAATTAGAAAGAGAGCAACAAGAAAACCCCAGAGTGAGCAGAAGGAAGGAGATAATAAAGATTAGAGCAGAAATCAATGACATAGAGACCAAAAAAACAATACAGAAAATCAATGAAACCAAGAGCTGGTTCTTTGAAAGGATAAACAAGATTGACAAACCCCTAGCCAGGCTCACCAAGAAGCAAAGAGAGAGGTCCCAAATAAACCAAATCAGAAACGATAGAGGCGAAATAACAACAGACCCCACAGAAATACAAATGATTGTTAAACAATACTACGGGCAACTCTACTCCAACAAACTAGACAACCTGGAGGAAATGGACAAATTCCTAGAAAAATACAACATTCCAAAACTCAATCAGGAAGAATCTAAAAACCTCAATAGGCCAATAACTATGGAAGAAATTGAAGCAGTCATCAGAAAGCTTCCAGCAAACAAAAGCCCAGGGCCAGACGGATTCACAGGGGAGTTCTACCAAACATTCAAGGAAGAACTAAAACCTACCCTCCTCAGACTACTACAAAAAATTCAAGAGGAAGGAACGCTTCCAAGCTCATTCTATGAAGCCAGCATCACCCTAATACCAAAACCAGGTAAAGACATCACAATGAAAGAGAATTACAGGCCAATATCCCTCATGAACATAGATGCCAAAATCCTCAACAAAATCTTAGCAAATCGGATCCAGCAGTACATCAGAAGGATCATACACCATGACCAAGTAGGATTTATCCCAGAGATGCAAGGATGGTACAACATCCGTAAATCAATAAATGTGATACATCACATAAACAAATTGAAAGAAAAAAACCACATGGTCATATCAATTGATGCAGAAAAAGCATTCGACAAAATCCAACACCCATTTTTGATAAAAACTCTCAGAAAGGTGGGAATAGAAGGATCATACCTCAACATAATAAAAGCCATATATGACAGGCCCACAGCCAACATCATACTCAATGGACAAAAACTAACACCATTTCCCCTAAGAACAGGAACAAGACAGGGATGCCCACTCTCACCACTCCTGTTCAAAATAGTACTGGAAGTATTAGCCATTGCAATTAGGCAAGAAGAAGAAATAAAAGGCATCCAAATTGGAAAAGAGGAAGTAAAACTGTCCTTATTTGCAGATGACATGATATTATACATACAAAACCCTAGAGACTCCACCAAAAAGCTACTAGACTTAATACATGAATTTGGCAATGTAGCAGGATACAAAATTAACCCCAAGAAATCTGAGGCATTTCTATACACCAATAGTGAACTTTCAGAAAGGGAGATCAGAAAAACAATCCCATTTACCATCGCACCAAAAAAATTAAGATACCTAGGAATAAACTTAACTAAAGAGGTTAAAGACCTCTACTCACAAAACTACAGGACGTTGAAAAAAGAGATAGAGGAAGACATAAACAGATGGAAGAACATACCATGTTCTTGGATTGGTAGAATCAACATCATTAAAATGTCCATACTACCCAAAGCAATCTATACATTCAACGCACTTCCCATTAAAATACCAATGGCCTTCTTCAAAGATCTAGAACGAACTCTCCAAAAATTCATCTGGAATAAAAAAAGACCCCGAATAGCTGCAATGATCCTGAGAAAGAACAAAGTAGGTGGGATCTCAATGCCAGATATCAAGCTGTATTACAAAGCCACTGTTCTCAAAACTGCCTGGTACTGGCACAAGAACAGACATATAGATCAGTGGAATAGAATAGAGAGTCCAGAAATTAGCCCGAACCAATATGCTCAATTAATTTTTGACAAAGGAGGCATGAACATACAATGGAGCCAAGATAGTCTCTTCAATAAATGGTGTTGGGAAAATTGGACAGACATATGCAAGAAAATGAAACTAGACCACCAACTTACACCATACACAAGAATAAACTCAAAATGGATAAAGGACTTAAATGTACGACAGGAAACCATAAAAATTCTAGAAGAATACAAAGGCAACAAAATCTCAGACATATGCCAAAACAATTTCTTCACTGATACAGCTCCTAGGGCAGTTGAAACTAAAGAGAAAATGAACAAATGGGACTACATCAAAATAAAAAGCTTCTGCACAGCAAAAGAAACCATCAACAAAACAACAAGAAAACCCACCTCGTAGGAAAACATATTTGCCAACGTCATATCTGATAAGGGCTTAATCTCCAAAATTTATAGGGAACTCATACAACTTAACAAAAAGAAGATAAACAATCCAATCAAAAAATGGGCAAAGGATCTAAATAGACACCTTTCAAAAGAGGACATTCAGAAAGCCAAGAGACATATGAAAACATGCTCAAAGTCACTAATCATCCGAGAGATGCAAATCAAAACAACAATGAGGTACCATCTCACACCTGTCAGAATGGCCATCATCAACAAATCAACAAATGACAAGTGCTGGAGAGGATGTGGAGAAAAAGGAACACTTGTGCACTGCTGGTGGGAATGCAGACTGGTGCAGCCACTATGGAAGGCAGTATGGAGGTTCCTCAAAAAATTGGAAATGGAACTCCCATTTGACCCTGTGATCCCACTTCTAGGAATATATCCCAAGAAACCAGAAACACCAATCAGAAAGGATATATGCACCCAGATGTTCATAGCAGCACAATTAACCATAGCTAAGATCTGGAAACAGCCTAAGTGCCCATCAGTAGATGAATGGATTAGAAAGCTGTGGTACATCTACACGATGGAATACTATGCTGCTGTTAAAAAGAAGGAACTCTTACCATTTGCAACAGCATGGATGGAACTGGAGAGCATTATGCTAAGTGAAACAAGCCAGTCAATGAAGGAAAAATACCACATGATCTCATTCTTTCATGGATAATTAAGACCATTACAAACTTTTGCACAATAATAAATACAGTGGCAGAGCTGCCTCAAACCGATTGTCGGACTTCAGTTGTAAGGCCAGGGAGGGTTGGGGGACAGGAGGGAGGGGAGTAAGAGATCAACCGAAGGACTTGTATGCATCCATATAACCATAACTAATGGACATAAGACACTGGGGGGTAAGGGAGGGCAGGGGCTTGTCAAGGGTGGGGGGGAAAAAAGGACACATATGTAATACCCTTTGTAATGCTTTAAGCAATAAAAAAAAAAAAAAAAAAGAAGGACAAATAGGGGAAAGGATAAGACAAAAGATGTCAACACATTTCCTGGAGATGAGAATCCAGGTGAGGAGAGGTAAGTGACAGCAGAACAGGGGAAGTGCCAGCAAACCCATCACAGCACAAAACCCCAGAAGACGAACAACCTGGTGGCACCAGACAAGAAATGAGGGGTTCCATGTGGTAAATATCTTGATTTTTTGTTCTTTTATTGTTTTTTATATTATGTATAATTTTAAAAAATCTTTTATTCATTGGTGGGGGGAATTTCACTAAGTGAAAATATATGGTATGATGAATGGGTGAAGTTGGAAGTTACGTTAGAGAAATCTAAAGGGCCCTGTAGGGGTGGACAGATCTGCTGGGCTGGATCATGGGGAGATGAGTTGAAGGTTCTCCAGTAATTTGTAAAATCCTTTTGAAAAGTTAGCATGCTTTAAATGTGTAGTGGGTGCCAGGTTTCTGCCTGGGACAAAATCAGATCATTGTTTTAAAGTTGGCATTGCACACTTCTGGGGTCTGGGTATGGTGGTGGTGGTGGTAGCTACAGAAATCAAAGTTAGAAATCTCAAACGTCAGGTAAAATTTAGGAAAACAATCAACGGTCCATTTAAAAAATATATTTATTTGAAAATTAAAAGTTTTGAAAAGTTGCATGCATAGTAAAACCATAAACCCTTTCTCCTCTCTGATCCATCACTGTTTCTGTCTCCTTCTTTCCCTCCCCTTTCTCCCTATATATGAACACACACACATATATGAAAAATATCCATGCATACTTGAGTTTATGCATCCTGTATGTTCTCCAATATTTTATTGCATATTTCTTTAAAAGATTCTCTTACATACAATACAGTTATTCCCACCAATAATTTAACATTTGGCATAAAACTTTTAATTAATGTCCCATTCATAGTCTATTTTTGTCAGTTTATTGAGTAGTCCTTTGTGGCTTTCTTAAAACCCTCCATTACAGGATTCTGTCACAGCCGTGGGCAAACTACGGCCCTCGGGCCGGATTCGGCCCGTTTGAAATGAATAAAACTTTAAAAAAAAAGACCGTACCCTTTTATGTAATGATGTTTACTTTGAATTTATATTAGTTCACACAAACACTCCATCCATGCTTTTGTCCCGGCCCTCCGGTCCAGTTTAAGAACCCACTGTGGCCCTCGAGTCAAAAAGTTTGCCCACCCCTGGTAGAAGCACATACTGCATTGAGTTGTCATGTGTCTTTATTCTCCTTGAGTCTGTCTCAGGTTCTCAGCCTTTCCTTTTGATGGCAAGGCCATTTTTTTAAAAAGCGTATTCAATGTGCTATTTTCATAATGTCTTCTCACCTAGAAAAAAAAATTTTGTACAGTTTATCTTGCTCAGATCTTAAAGGATGTTTTTACGGCTCTGAGTCCTATGGACCTTAAGGACAGTCAGGGCCAGTCTTGCTATAAGAAAGTGATACCAGAAGTACAAGGAGAGTGGAGGGATTTTTCTGAAGAGACACCTCCAGCAGTCAAGGGAGGATAAGGGGTGGCGGTGGGGCTGAAAGTGCACCTTGCTTTTGGATGGAGACAATGGTGAAGCTGTGGATGCAGGAGAAGACACACAAAGAATGGAGCCGTCATTGCTGGTGAACATCCTCAGTGGGAGGGAGAGGATAGAGGACTGAGGCCAAGCCTGATTCCTCGGACTCAGAGGGAACACAGGCAAGAAATGCAAGGGAATGACAAGGCTTCATTTCAGCAGTTTATAAGCTAAAAAAAGGGAAGCTGTAGTGGTTGTAACTATTCAAGGATTAGCTGGTATGGGAGAGGAAATGAATACATACACAACATTATCAAAAGATAATTATTCCAAAAGATACCAATAGGAATGTTGGTGAAAAATTAAAAAGTAAAACCATTAACTTTTCATAGAAGAAGTAACCATCAGTGTGATTTAAAAACACACACACAGAAAACCAAAAAAAAAAAATGTATTGCTAAACATAATCACAGTCGTGCACATTAGAAGTTATGCTAATGAGAAGCCCACTTCCTAATCAAGATGTTTGTCTTGTGTTAGTTGGGCTAACACAACTGCTGTGTAAAATAAAGAATTAAAAAATGTTGTGAGGCCGAAACCGGTTTGGCTCAGTGGATAGAGCGTCAGCCTGCGGACTGAAAGGTCCCAGGTTCGATTCCGGTCAAGGGCATGTACCTGGGTTGCGGGCACATCCCCAGTGTGAGATGTGCAGGAGGCAGCTGGTCGATGTTTCTCTCTCATCGATGTTTCTAACTCTCTATCTCTCTCTCCCTTCCTCTCTGTAAAAAATCAATAAAATATATTTAAAAAAAATAAAAAATGTTGTGAGGAGAGAAGGAATTTGGCAGAGAAGAAAAGGAACAGCAGAGGTAGACACTGTGTGAAGAGGACTAGGTTTGAGAATCTAGGAGCTACATAGGCTAATAGGGGCTGAATAGCCTAAATGGGATCTGGCAGAAAAAGGATTACTGCAGAATTTAGACATGTTTGCCATGGGTGCATGAGTGTGCCATGCCCTCGTCTCTCTCTTAGTCATGCTTTCTGTGCATTGATACAGGCTGCTCTGCTCTCTCACACTTTTTGGTAAATGTGGATTCTTTGGGGGAGATATAGAGGTGGGGCTGCTGCTGAGTGTATTTCTGGTTTCATACAAGTAAGTATCTCTGGTTTCATGTAAGAACACATTATGTTCCAGGGAAAGCTGCACTTGAGGACAGAGTAGATCTTGGGGATGTAAATCCTTGGGCACAGCAGGCTTCCAAAGGGTAATTGAGGTCCACGAGGAGATCACCAAGCAGTCAAGGGGCTTCAGGTACTATCTGGGTAAGAGGTGGAATAAATAGAAAATTTCACCAAGTTAAAATATGTGGTATGTTGACTGGGTGAAGTTGGAAGTTATGTTGGAGAAATCGAAAAGGCCCTCCCTGTAGGGATAAACAGATCTCCTGGGCTGGACGATGGGGAGATGGGTTGTGAGGCCGTTGTCTCTGAGTTGTCCCCTAACCCACCCTCAAGAACTTTTGAGGTCTCTGTTACAGCTCCGTGATGTGGGCCTGAAAATCTAGCTTAGACAGTGCTCTCAATGTCCAGCTGCCTAAGGTCCCAATGCACTTTTGAAGATGCAAACCATCTTCTTTGACTGAGGTGCTTTACTGTACGATGGCTGAACCATAGCTCAAATTTCTAGGTATTCCTAGCCTTCTTGTGGGATAGGGCTTCTCCTTCTCTCACTGTGCTACCTAGAAAAGAATCCATATTTCCCAATATTTTGGAAACAGGTATATCAATTAGATAAGTAAACCAGAGTTTCTGAGAGATATTAAATCCTTCTTTATACATAGATGCTTTCAAAGCTATCAATTGCCCTTTAAGTACTGCTTTTGCTGAATCTTGCAAACTTTTAGTTGCATTTTTATTTAGTTTAAAATTCTTTTTTTATTTGAGACCGCTTCCTTGACATATGTGTATTGTTTAATTTCCAAACATTTCAGAATATGCCAGCTATCTATCTGTTATTTATTTCTCGTTCAATTCCATTATGATCTGAAAGCATACTTTGTATGATTTCTATTCTTTTATATTTGTTAAAGTGTGTCTTGTAGCCCAGAATATGGTCTCTCTTGGAGAATGTTCCATATGAGCTTAATAAGAATGTGTATTGCGTTGTTGGATGAAGTGTTCTATAATTATCACTTAGATAAAATTGATATTTCTTTTTAGTCCTTTCTTACTCAGCAGTTAGCCAAATGTAGGAAGCATTGGTAGAATATGTTCATATCAGGAGGTGAAATAAAACAGATGAGTTAGTTTTGTGCAATGTCTTCACTATTCTAGTAATAATAAATACACGCGTGAGCTACAAAATATGAATTGAGGAGTTAAGTACTTGATTAATTGCATGAGTTAAGTACTCTTATGGTTACATTTAAAACTGGCATCCAACAACATAAAGTTGAATGAATAGTAAAAGGTGTGCTAATAATTTAAGATTTTAATTTCTCCTTATGTAGAATGACATTAAATAGAAAATAAAAAATACCACGATGAGTCAAAAGAGAAACCATAGAGGGGGGAAAAAGCTTTATATTTTATTACTTTAAAAATATCTATATTTTTATTGATCACAGAGAGAGACAGATACATCAATGATGAGAAAGAATCATCAATCACCTGCCTCCTGTATACCCCACACTGGAGATTGAGCCCACAACCCAGGCATGTGCCTAGACCAGGAATCAAACCATGACCTCCTGGTTCGTAGATCGATGCTCAGCCACTGAACCATTTTAAATGGCATTTTCCCCTGCTTTTAGAACAAGTGTCAAAATGAATAATGTTTTCATTTTTTACTGGGCCCCACAAATGTAAATGGCCTTAGAAGGAATGTTCTAAAACCAGCATCATTAGCTGCTATTCTGTATCACATCCCCAAGACAAGTCACATTTCCAAAGCCACTGCATGTACATTGGTTTGAAGGGCTGTGTTGACCACCATTACCTCTCTTACTAGGTGCTTATGAGAATTAAATGAACATGCTGAGTAACCCTTATATATCTATACTCATCGAAGGAATTATGACTCTTATCACACACACATGAACAGTGAAGGGTAAAACTGTCATTGCCTCCCAGGTTGAACCAGTCATGGGAGAAACCTATGAGCAGGGCTGGTGGCTTGTGGATCAGCGGAGACCAGCTGCTCTCTACTTCAAGCCTGTCATGAAGAGTTCATCCAATCCACAGAGGTTTGTGGAGAAGTGGCTTCCTGTCAGATCAAAAGAATAGGAATGAGAGTGCTGCCCAGAAGGTTGGAGAGAAATGACAAGCACCTTACTAAGCATGTTGAATCAAAATCTTCTGCCCCCAAATCCAAGTGAATCCATGATGAACCCCCAGCCATACTCACCAGTTGAAAAGTTCATGTGAACTTTGGGGTTTTGTTGCAAAACATATAATCAGGACAGGTTTCAAGTTCTATAACACAGTAAGTTCTTCCCAGCCTGGTGACCACAAGCCAGACTGACATTTCTAAGTGCATTTTCATGGTAAAAGAAGGTGCTGCTTGATTGCATTAGGAGAATTGTACCACACTTCGTGGGCGAACACTGACATGCTTTGACAAGCATGAGGAAAACTTACTCCTCTCTGTGCCACGTTCATTTTATTTGGAGTCATGGTCATTGCTGTGGAGACAACATACAAAGAATTAGAGGTTATGCCCCTAATGAAAACCGAGTTGCCAGCTATTTCTTAGAAATTATCACAGCAACCACCCAGCATGTTACTATCAAACCATCCTGCTTCCAGCCACAAGGATTGTAATTCTGTCCTGTATAATGCCCTTGTGACTTGGTAGTTTCTGAGAAAGGGAAGGGAGTGCAGAGTGAGGGAAGACTCTAGGGTAGTTAGAGAAAGAGCAACTGGTAGAGGTAACATTTATTGCTACTTCAGTGTTGTTTGTTAACCAAACCAGAAAAATAGAGAAAGAATGTGGAATAAAATTCTTCAAAGACAGTCTTTCAAAGTACATAGGACTCTGGGGAAAGTGTTTTAGGAAGGAAGTCGAAAATTATGGATGCTTCAAACAGGAAAATCATATAAATGGACATTTCTTAAAAGGGAGTGTTTAACTGTGCTTCTTGGAAGCTCAGAATCATATTTCTGTAACAGGGATAATATTTTGCGAATAGTACACTTCTAACTTTTTGGTTTCCTCTTAAATCACCTTCCTCTGCAGTCCTCCACCTCCAAGGTGGAGGCATGGGGCTTCTGGCCCCAGGGATACTGCCTAGAACAAAGAGACCATTGATCACTTTGAATCTCAAAGCTGGCTTTCTTGACCTCTTAAGCAGGAAAATCCTCTTCAAAGCCTGGCATTGTTGAGAAGGAAAGGGATTTTCTCAATTCCTTTAGCTCCCATTAGTGTATCAAGAGCCATACCTGGTGGAATAGATCCTAGAGATTTACTCTATGCCATCAGGATGGGACTCAGAGGAGTGGAAAGCTGGCTGCTTTCGCCTGAGGGGCTGCACAAAGAAGGCAAAGGGGCAGGTGGACAAGGGAAGCCAGGTGGGTCCTGACCCTTCCTCTCAAGTCCTGGAACAGGGCAGCAGTGTAGATAGACTGAGGGGAAGGCTGACAACATCAAGAGAGTAGAGACTCACTTCTTGTCACACTTCCATGGGGATTCTCCGGAGAGGCTACAAGCCTCAAGAAGTCACCTGTATGGTCACTTCCAAAGTCAGGTAAAGCAAGGGGACAACAGTGGAAGCTAAAGGTACCCAGCCTGGGGGTCTAAGGCAGCTCTCTAGGTCTCTAGGGCTCTTGGGATGACATGTATTGGATCCCAAGGTATAAGGTTGTGAAGGTGGGAAGATGAAAACCATGATCAGGATAAAGAGGCAATAACAGGATCCCACATAGCCACCCCCCTTTTTTTCTCTCCCACTAAAAAACACAGAAGCCTCTTTAATCACCCTGAAACCACCTTGGGATGGAGAATGAGCCTTTACCTACAGAGGACAAGATGTCAGCTCCAGAAAGAAACTGGATTTCTAATAAATAAAATATTTAATTGAAATGAAAACATTTAAATTGGAAGAGACTTCGATATTGCTAATTGGCGAGTAGGGGGTGTCGAAAGAAGATCAGACCAGCTTTGGGAAGGACAGAAACTATTTGATATTGCACCTCTGAGTGGAGTGTGAGTGAATTTTCAAGCCTGCTACATCTTTATTCCTCGCTGCTCCTTACCATACATGTCATCTTCCTTCAAGTCAAAGCAAATTTGGTGTTTGGAAGTGTCCTCCGGGAAGCCTAGGGGCACGAGAAACTTTCTTTAATGTCCCAGAAAGGCAACAGCAATTTGAAGTTTGTAAGATATCCTCTGGAGAAGTCCTGGATGTTCGCATCACTTGAATTAAAATCAAAGCTGCTGGGAGACTTGCTGAACCCCACTGTGCTCTCTGTAAACGTGGAGGTCAGCATTCTTTGCGAGCAGGGGAGAAGAAGAGTGTTGCCAACTGTTGGGAGGAAGTGGAGATGTGGAATGAAAAATCACAGGAGCCCTTCTCCCTTAAAAAGTCTCAACTGAACCCATGATGTGTTGAAGCAAACTACACAGACTCAGGTTTGCACAGGAAAGGAAGGCGAAGATTTGTGATAAGAGGCAGCTAGCAACAATTAGTGAGCCGGGCTCCATTCCCATCAACATCACTGCTCCCTCCACCCCGGAGCTGTGCAGGGCATTGCTTATGAGGCAGTATGCACATGTATGTGTGGTCCAGGTAGAACGCAAGACCCTTTCAGGATGCCTAAAAGCTGAAGTTCAAGAGCAAAGCTGAATCTGGGAGACAGAGTCAGGAAAATGTTTGCATATGTTGGGTCATCTCCAAGATTCTTGTTACTGACTGCCGACTTTATTGTCATAGGCTGTTTTATCAGGGTGCCCATACTGAGAAGACACGCTGCCAGCCTTTGTTGATTTTCAGCAAAGTTTCTGAAAATCACACCTCGTACACAGAGAAGCCTGACTTCTTACAAAGCACACAGAGCTTCAGAAGCATCAGCTAAAGGTTCCCGGCAGACTTGAGCACTGAAGATTAAAGTATGACCTGGTCTGTTTTATTGCTGAACATCAGATGTTCAACAACGTAGAAACATTTACAACAATGGTTCTCTTACCTTTCACCCAATGCCACCAAATTTCAGGCAGCATGTAAAATTCATTTTTTGTTAAGGCAGAGATGCATACTGTTTGGGTGATGTCTAGCAGACGGGGCCAAGCCAGCCACACAAGAGTCCACCTGTCAGTGAGAAAGTGTAAGAGGTGCATAGCAAGGAGCCAGTGCCCAGGGTGAACTGGGATTGGCTGGAACTGGGAGAACTTTCCTTAGGAGCATATAACACTGTGTAGTCGAGGTGGTAAAGAATTCCATTCAAGGGCAACTCAATGCTGAAGGACAGGCAAGTAACCAGTGAAGTAACTGTGGATATAACTTATTCCCATCAGAAGTGCCACCAAAAATTCACAGGTTTAAAGAGCATGGAATACAAAAGGAAAGAGCTCCACTGGTTGGAAATAGAGCCTTGAAGAAGAAAGTCATGCATCCCATATACATTATTGTCAGAGGCTGACACTCATTAATGTGATGGTTAATTTACATGTCAGCTTGACTGTGCCATAGGGTGCCCAGATTAAATATTATTTCTGGGTGTGTCCGTGAGAGTGTTTCTGGATACAATTAGCATTTGAACTGATGGACTCCAAAAAGTACATAGCCCTCCCCAATGTGGGTGTCCTCTAATCTGTTGAGGGCCTGAATAAAAGGAAAGGTGGAGGACGGAGGAATTCACCCCTTCTCCTCCTTCCTGCCTCTCTGCTTTGGTTGGGACATGGGTCTTTCCTACCCTTGGACTGGGATTTACACTACTGGCAACCCTTGTTCTCGGGCCTCCTGACTCCAGCTGAATCACACCACCCAGAGAGTTTGCAGCTTGTAGAGGGCAAGTAGTGGTACTTCTCAGTCTCCACAATTGCATGAGTCAGTTTCTCATAATAAATCCGAAAGTCATGCCCAGTACATGGAGAGGCCTGACTGATGCAATTAAATTCATCAACTTCCATCTTTGTGCTGGGAGGGTATCAGAAATCATCGAATCCAACTGATTCAGGCTTCCATCCACATTGGTTGTTTGTCCTATGAACTGTGTTAAAGATGTAACCTTGCCTTCACCGTGCTCTCATTTAAGACTTATTGCTGATTCTATGTCATAGAATCATAGATTCTCCTATTAGAAGGGACTTAAAAATTCACCACTTCCAATTCTCCACAATGGGTAAAAGGATTCCAACCAAAACATTTCCATCAAGAGGTCCTTGCACACTTGTTTCTCAAACACTTCTAGTGACCAGGAACTCACTACCTCCTGAGGCAGCCCATTCCACCTTTGAAATTATGGATGTGAATTACTAAATTATTCTTAGGAATTACTTATGTTTTGTTAACAAAGCATAATTTAACCCTGGACATCAGCTAAATTTTTTACTCTTCTCTGAAATATTATGTGTATAGAGAAATGCACACACAGGGACAGATTCAGCCAGAATAGTACTTCTCAAATTAATAGGATTAATTAGAAGTTGATTGCACTATTGTGTGTTCACATACACACACAAGCACACATATGCACACATTTGTTACTGTGGTTCTTAAATTGTCATCAAGAATGGTTTATTTATTCAACCATTGGCTGCTCTTTTCTTTGGAAATTATTAACAGACCCAAAAGAGTTTTATGTTTTTTTAAAGCTCACCAATTTGCCTTGGAGCAGGAAAAAATATTTATTCATATAAGTATTTCAGACCTACGTATGTATTCCTTTACTGGTGAATATTTACCATATTTTGTTGATTTTATTTATTATTTTTTAAATATTTTTTTTACCTCAGAGAGGAAGGGAGATAGAGGGAGAGAAACATCAATGATGAGAGAGAATCATTGATCCACTGCCTCCTGCACACCTCACACTGGGGATTGAGCCTGCAACCCAGGCAAATGACTGGGTTTCAGAGCACTGTGCCTTCCTGGTTCATTGGTTGATGCTCAACCACTGAGCAACACTAGCTAGGCATATTTTGTTGATTTTAAAATGTGCAATATGTGACATTTAAAATCATTTGAAATCCAAATACAGAGCTAATAACAACGCACATGGCCTTCATCTACTCCGTGAAGGACAAGACTCTGCAAACTTCCTGTGTAAAGGCTTTGGTAGTAAATGGTTTGGGCTCTGTAGACAATACCATCTTGGTCATAACTACTCACATTGGCCATTGTAATATGAAAGTAGCCAAAGACAATATGTAAATGAATGTACATGTCTGCCTTCCAGTCAAACAGTAATTATGGACACCAAACATTAATTATGGACACCAAAATGTTAATTTCATGTTATGTTTATGTATCAAAAATATTCTTTTCATTGTTTTCTAACTTTTAAAAAGTGAATAAAAATTATTGTTATCTCATGGGACATATATAAACAGGCAATAGGCCAGATCTCACCCACTGACTATAAATTGCTGACACCTGGTATACACATAATATAATGACATACCCTCCTTTCTAACATCTACAAAAAATTATATCCTTCTTTAATAGAAAACATTTAATAAAATAAGTCAAAAGATCAAATATTCTACATCATGATGACCAAACCAGTGACCTCATGAAAAATTCTGGCTCTCGACACTGACTTGGTCAAAACGCAGAAGTGTCCTGTGTTGACATTATTCTGCAGGGACAGACTGTCAGTAAGCAATGCTGGGTGGATGAGGTAACCCACACTACTGAGCAAAGGAGGATGGCCTCCTGGTACTGCGCAGAGGCCCCACCAGGTGGCGCTGCAGCGGCAAATGCGCCTGGCAGGCCAGCCTGGCAGATCTGGCCACAGGCGTCCACGTGGGTGAGGGGGACTAGCCTGGAGGGACTTGGAGTCACAGGACCCGCTGGGCTTCCTGGCTCGCGCCGCTGCCTCGCCCGAGTCCGCCAGGGTCCCGCGGGCAGAGGAGCTGGAGGAGCCTTTGGAGGCCGAGGCGTGCTGGTGTGGATGCCGCCCCGCTGCCAGACCAAGTGCATCAGCCTGGAATCCAGGCCACCATCCTGCAGGCGCTCCTCTCCCGCGTGTGGCCTGGATCCTCTTGCTAATCTGAGGGAGGAACTGGAGCTGAAGCTGGTGAGGGGCAGTGCTGGGCCAGGCCACCTTCCTCCATGTCACCAAGGTGAGTGCCCTCCTGCTCACCTGCCCAGCGCCTCCCGCCTAAAAGCCCTGTTAAACCTCCTCCCTCCGCCCCCTCCCCTCGCAACTGAGTGCGGGTTCCAGCCTATCTGGCACTTCCCAGGGGCCCGGCCTGGAGTGTCCCACGTGGTGGTGGCTGTGGTGGGCGTGAAGGGTTCATTCCAAGGGTGAACTTGGGCTTGTCAGGTATTTAAAACACTTGGAGGATTGGGGTTTCTCTGGGCCTTGCTCTGTGGGGGCAGCCAAGGAGTCACTTTCCCGAAGGATTGGGACTTGGGGAGCCCTGGGTAATGGGAGAAAGCAGGAGAGTGGAGAGGCTCCATCAAGCCGCCACCTGGGACCAAGAGCCCCGTGCGAGACCAAGAGCCCAAGTGTGGGCTCCTTCCCTGTGGGCAGCTGGTCCCCTGTCATTCGGGTGCAGGTTGCGGGTGCTCCCTGGACCTGGATGAGTGCTGGCTGCTGTACTGACAGGAGGCAGCTGGGGACAGAGTTCCAGCCAGACCCCAGCAGGACCCCTGTCTATTAAGCCAGACAGTGAGGGGTCCTGCTTCTCCAGGACTTGTCTCAAGCCGGGGGACAAGACAGATCTGTAGTCCCCAGAAAGTTAACTACCTGGTCAAACAGAGTGTGTGTGTGTGTGTGTGTGTGTGTGTGTGTGTATATGTATTGAGGGGGGGAGCGGGGGAGGGTGGAGAGGAGAGCTGAGGGAAGGAATGGTCAGGGGCAGAGCTTATTCCAGGCCCTGACATTGTGTGTCTAGGAGAAGGGACCCTCCAGGCAGGGGGCAGGACAGTGTGGATAGGGAACCTTTCATAGAGGGGTCAGAGCTGGGGGACAGGGAACCCCACTGGGAAGGACCAGATAGTGGGGACAGGAAACCCTCCATGCAGGGGGAGGGCAGCAGGAAAGAGAACCCCAATTAGAGGGGGCAGGGCAAGGAGGAGAGGGGAAACAGGGAACCCTCTATGGAGGGGACAGGGCAGTTGGACAGGCAATCCTCCATGCAGGGGGGAGGGCAGGAGGAAAGGGAACCCCACTTTGAGAGAGCAGGGCAGAGAGGAGTCAGAATTATCCATGGAGGAGGCAGGGCAGGGGGACAGGGATCCCAACTTTGAGGGGGAGGGGCAGGGAGGAGAAGGTACCCTCCATGAAGGGGGCAGGCAGGGGGACAAGGAACCTCACTTTGAGGGGGCAGGCAGCGGGGAAAGGGAAGCCCACTTTAAGGGAGAAGGGCAGGGAGGAGACAGAACCTACATGGAGGGGACAGGGCATGGAGGAGAGGGAACAGGGAACCCTCCATGGAGGGGAGAGGCTGATTATTAAAAAGGAATAATAACATTTATTGGTCATTCATCATGTCCAAGTATGGTGATCATGATTATAGTGAAGAGCACATAGGAATGAAGTTCAAGTAGGAAGTGGTCATTCCATGGGACAAAGGATGAAACAGAGTTTGAAATTCAAGGTGCCCAAGCAGCTGGGCATTTGAGGAACAGAACCTCAGAGAGGCAGAAACCACAGGGAAGTAGCCACCACATCTGCCTGCAATCTCCCCTCAAGGCATTTGCCAAATCCTACCTTGAAAGGGTGATTGATCTCAAAACAACAAGCAGAAAACAATGGAGTGTAGGAGATTGAGACTAGCTCTCAGCAACTGGACCTGACACTTTTAGAGAATCACACCCCACAGATGGAGAGCACTAGTTCACTTGAAGTGCACAGGAAACATTTACAATTATAGACCATCGCTGTTTCAAAGGCCTGAAATCAGAGTGTGCATTCTGATCACAGTCAACCAAACTCATGATCAACAATGGCAGATTGAAACACATGGGTATGACTGGCACCACTGAGAGCTTTATACATACAGTGGGGCCTTGACTTACAAGTGTCCCGACTAACGAGTTTTTTGAGATACCAGCTGTCTCTCGGCCGATTTTTTGCTTTGAGTTGACAGAGTAATTTGAGTTAACGAGCTCCTTAAGGAGCTCAGTCTCCGAAGGAATTAAACTCGTAAGTCAAGGCCCCACTGTATGTTGATAAACTTGCTTAATTAGACCTGCTTTCTGATTTAGTTCAACTTTTTCCAGCCCAGTGAAGCACCCCAACTTTTCTTTCAGGATATTGTCAGCAACACAGCAGTAAATATCAATACGAAGCAGATTATTATTGCAGATCATACAGGGAGAACAAAGGGTGAACTATTTAACTGTAGCACTGTTTGACTATATTCTGTGTAGTGAGAAAACCTGGAGTCATTTTCAAGTTCTACCATTTCTTATTTCTTTTCAGCTGGGCCAAGTTTCTAAACATTCTAAATCTCCATTTTCCGGCTAATTGAAAGAAAATAGGATTCTACCGAGTCTCCTATCTACCTACTCCAGGACTTCTGTTTGGATGAAATGAGATGAGGCACGTGAAAACGTTTCACAGACATTTGGTTAAACTGTAAAATGTTTTCACTTGGCTATAAAGCAAGTGGGATGAAGAAACTCCAAGGAGGCTAGTCACTAGGGAGAGGAAGCCGGGTGTCCTATGTGACATCATTACCTGGCGCCCACAGCCATCATTTCTGTGCTGGGCTGGGCTGTGGGCTTTGCGCCATGGGGTCTCGGCAGTGTTGGCTGCTATTTGGTGGGGTGTCGCTTCTCGGTGGTGGCAGGGCCTGTATCCCACTTGGGGGAAGCTGAGTGTTACTTGTGGGTTCCAGGTTTTCTGTAAATTGCCAGTTCACGTCAAGGCAGTTCCAGCATTGAGCATCTCCCCCTGGTGGTCAGTGCGCATCATAGAGACTGGTCAGACGGTTGGACATTAAGCATATGAGCTTTTTATATATATAGATTTGCAATAAGAACAGCAAAAACCATTCTAAAAGAAAATTAGCTATGGCTCATGCCTAAAATTGATCAAATCTGAACCTTTACTGTAGATATCAGCCTTCCAATGAGGAATTCTTCAAATACAGCCTGTGCTGTGGATACTGAGGCATCCTGCCTAGGAGCCTCTCTTCAGGGTTCCTGATCTGCCCCTTCCCCTACTGCGCCCCAGCCCCTGCCCCATTATTTTTTCCAAGCAGACCCAGCATCTCCAAAGCCAAGTGTTCTCATTCAGGAGCTGTTAGAGTGCAAGAATGCAGTTTAAAGGATATTTCACACCCAAAGCACTTTTTAAGTTTCTCAAAGATGAGTGGATGGTCACTGAACATGGATGCGAAATTCTTTCTAAACCAAAAATAGTTATTTCAATGTTTTTTTAGAAGATTTGTTCTCATTATCAAAATAATACAGGATCATTAGTAGAAATTTACAAGAAATATATGAGGTAAAAGAAACCACTTCTCTCCATTATCCAGGGTTAACCAAAGTCAACATTTCAAAGTATTTCGGTTTGTCTTAGGTAAATTTATATATCCAAATACCTTTTTGAGGTGATACTATTTATTTATTTAAATATAGTTTCTATTGATTTCAGAGAGGAAGGGAGAGGGAGAGAGAGATAATAACATCAATGATGAGAAAGAATCATTCATTAGCTGCATCCTACACACCTCCTACTGGGGTTGGAGCCCACAATCAGGGTATGTGCCCTGACAGGGACCCTATGCATGACCTCCTGGTTCATAGATCAATGCTCAACCACTGAGCATGCCTCCAGGGCAAGATGATACTATTTGTTATGTGTGTATTTTGATTTGTTTTCTTTAGTTATTGTGTATGCATTTCACTGCATCTATAACCACTTTTTTCCCCATTTATTAAGGCACTGTTTATTTTTCCCAGCTTTATTGAGAAATAATTGATATACACCACTGTATAAGTTTAAGGCAGACAGCACGATGGTTTGATTTACCTACACTGTGAAATGATTACCACATTGGGTTCAGCTAACATCCATTGAACATGTGACAAACCAAAATGGAAATCTCTAATGTAATTTGAGGTCTTTTTTCTTCAAAGTGAAACCTACAATTCTTACTATTGCAAAAAAGAGCTGTACTTGGAACTAAAGTGCAGGGTGTGGTGGGTCTGCAGCTGGGGCTCTACTGCCCTGGCCTCTTGCACTTGACCCTTGTGCCTGTTCACATGCAGTTCCGTTCTCCCTCCAGACTTCACATGAGGCTGGTGATGGATGTGCTGCCCCTACCGGACAAGCTCCACAGTCTGTCTTCCCACCACTGAGTGGCAGAGGTGAGAGCCCACACTGTAAGGCTGTGGGGCCTATAAAGTTCAGACCTCAATTGTGTCTAGGAAGCTCTGGGGGTGACCTCAGCATCAGTGTGCGCAGAGCCTATGCTGGCCTCTGGGATGTGCTCTGTGAGGGTCCAGCTCACCCATAGCTCCTCTACCCCTGGATCTCAGCCACCTTCCCGGTCCTTCTGCTAGAAGCTCTGGTTCTCTCAGAATCTTAGACTCCTCTCCCGCCATGAGCTGTGTGGAAGCTTCATATAACACGATAGTTTTCGGGGAAAACTGGCAAGAGAAAAATAAGAAAAATAAGCAGGAGTCCCACCAATACTTTGGAGTCCAGGGCCCCATTTTCCCAGGTCCTCACCAGAGATGGGTTTTTCCTCAGCATTTGAAGGGCTATGTCCAGGCCATGGCTTAAGAGCCAGGCCAGGAAAGAAGAGGGGGGAGGATCCAGGGCAGCCCCCACTCTGGCTCCAACAGGCCCCTGGTCCAGTCCTGTGAGTCATTCCCGTCCTGCTCACAGAGCAGGGCTAAGACTCATTGCCTTCAAGACAAATCAGCTCACCACCGTGCTGGTCACTTGTCAAGTTCTCACTTCTCTCCCCACTCAGCCCACTGCTGCTCTCTCTGGAGTCCGCAGTTACTATTCTCTCTGAGACCATGGTTGTCATCATTGGGTGGACAGCTAGCCATTGACCTGCTCCATCTTGGTGGCTCCAGAATGATATCTTCGGTTCTTTTGAGAAGAAGAAAAGGAAGGGAGAAAATGGGTCTGGACAGCAAGTAACCTTTCTGTAGAAATGCATGGACAGTGAGTTTTTTTACTCTTAGTACTTTGAAGTGCTATGTGGATTGGCATGAGGTACTTTTATTTTATTATTCTCTCTGCATGTTCTTTCTGAAGGTGACTGAGTTGGCTGGCTGCACAGGTACAGGAACAAGAGAGTGAATGTGCTGTCCTATGTGCCAAGATGCAAGGAGTTTGTGCTGTTCTGCATTTCTGAGCCTCTCTCACCAAGTGAGTCAGGTCTGGCCAGAGGCAAGGACAGCCATGAGTGGCTCCTCCCAGGCCATCCTGACACCACTCCTCTGTCCAACCTCTACACCATTGGTCTGTGCTCATTGCCAGCTGAATCCACAAGCCAGAGGAGCCCTGGAGCCCTGAGTCACTGTATGGAGAGGATGAGCTTTGGTGGCTCCCTGGCCCACATCATGGACCACAAGGAGCAAGATTTTATTGGGTTCAGACACTGAAAAGTTCTTCATGACAGCCCACATTATTACCCTAATGATACAGTCTTTGATGGACAATTAGAACCTCCTTGACTGGACCACAGAGTAAGGTGTCGGACCTTTGATGAGTGACACTCCGTCTCTCATCTTCTTTTAACCCAGTGGTCGGCAAACTGCGGCTCGAGAGCCACATGCGGCTCTTTGGCCCCTTGATTGTGGCTCTTCCACAAAATACCGGCTTCTGCACATGGGCCACGAAGTTTCAATCGCACTGTACGTGCGCGCCTGCACGTGGTATTTTGTGGAAGAGCCATATTCAAGGGGCCAAAGAGCCGCATGTGACTCTCGAGCCGCAGTTTGCCGACCACTGGGTTAACCCTTAAAAATGGGATGTGTTGATTTCACTCACCAGCATTCCTTCTTCCATCTCGCAGTCAAGTTGACAGGCAAATTGGAGCCATCCCTGGAAGGAGAGAGCATATGAAGACAAGGTATTATTTTTACCTTAATTTTGAGCACCACTCTGCCGAGTACACAGAGAAAAATTATTTATCCTTCCTGACCTTTAACGGAGCATAAGTATCTTTTCTGCAGTTGAGACCTGTAGATGATTCAAAGGCACATGCTTGCAACGACAATGCTCCCTTCCTTCATCCTTGTTCTTGGGTAGCGTCACTCCTGGGCCCTGGGCCCAGGACCCAACCAAGACACCGAGAAGTGGATCTGCTCTGTCGCTGGGACCCTGGCCCAGCGTTCCTGGAATGGCACAAAAGGCCCATCCTTGTCACTTGGTGGATGTGGTTTAATGAAGCAGAGGGTCACTGTGGGAGGACTGTGCTGCCTCTGTTGTGTTTTGTGAGATGGTTAAAAGGTTTGAAGCTCCTTTAAGAAACCAGGTGGTACAGTGAAGGAGCTGTTCTCCGGATCGATCGCATTAGCAGTGGCTGAGACACAGCAGCTGTCTTAAAGGCTGTGGAAGCTCCGTGACGGGATGAGAACATAGCTGTGGAGGTCACTGGTCTGGATGGTGGCCCTCAATCCCACTGACTACCAGTGCCCGTGGGCAATTCCTTATACTCAGCCCAGACCCCAACTGGACCTGCTTGGACCAGATTCTCTGGGGCAAGACAACCAAATCTGGGCCACCCCTTTTATTTTTTAACCTTTTAAAAATATAATTGTAGATTGACATTATTTGTAAGAGAGAATGCAGAGGTGGCCCATGTAATCTGACCCGGTTTCTCTCAATAATATCTTTTTTAAAAAAAATATATATTTTATTGATTTTTCACAGAGAGGAAGGGAGAGAGACAGAGAGCTAGAAACATCGATCAGCTGCCTCCCGCACATCCCCCACTGGGGACGCGCCCGCAACCCAGGCACATGCCCTTGACCGGAATCCACCCTGGGACCCCTCAGTCCGCAGGCCGACGCTCCATCCACTGAGCCAAACCGGTTTTGGCTCTCAATAATATCTTATAAAAATCTCACAACCAGGATTTTGACAGTGACCCAACCACCCATGGAGGGCAGATGGAGAACAGCTCTACCCAATTCTCCCGCACCCAGGACAGTGCCTTCTATTTTTTTTTTTTTTTTGGTATATCTTTATCACAGTAAAATATACACAATGAAAATTACCATTTTAACTATTTTTCAGGGCGCAGTCCAGTGGTGTTAAGTACATTCATATTGTTGTGCTGCCGTCACCACCATCATCTCCATCACTGTTCTCATCTTCTCCAACTGAAGCTCTGTCCCCACTAAACAACAACTCTGCATCCACTCCCCCATCCCTGGTCCCCTCCCTCTTACCTCTGTCTCTATGACTCTGACGGCTCTAGGGACCTCAGGTGAGTGGAATCACACAATATTTGTCCTTTTGTGACTGGCTTGCTTCACTGAGCATCACGTCTGCAGGGTCCATCCAGGTTGTAGCATGTGTCACAATGGCCTATTTTTCTAAATTGAATTTATTGGGGTGAGATTGGTAATGAAATCATGTAGCTTTCAGGTATACAGTTCTATAATACATCATCTGTATGTTGATTTCTGTGTCTCACCACCCTCCCCCCTGCCCCCAGGTCAGGTCTCCTTCCATCACAATTTATCCTTTCTAAACCCTCTTCTCCCCACACCCCTTTCTCCCTGATAATCACCAAACTGCTGTCTGTGTCTATGAGTTTTTTTCTTTGCTTAATCCCTTCACCTTTTTCACCTAGTCCCCCAACCTCCCTCCCCTCTGACAGCTGTCAGTCAGTTTTCTATATCTATGAGCCTGTTTCTATTTTGATTGTAGTTTATTTTGTTCACTAGATTCCACATATAAGTGAAACCATAAGGAACTTGTATTTCTCTGACTGGCTTACTTCACTTCACTTAGCATAATACTCACCAGCTCCATCCATGCTGTTGCAAAAGTTAAGATTTCCTTCGTTTCCTGTGTGTGTGTGTGTGGGTGAGTAGTATTCCATTCTGTTAATGTACCACAGCTGTTTCTCCACTTATCTGCTGCTGGGCACTTGGGCTGCTGTGAAATCTTTGCTAATGTAAATAATGCTGCAATGAACATAGGGCTGCATATATCCTTTCAGATCAGTGTTTCAGGTTTCTGCAGTTATATTCTCAGAAGTGGAAATGCTAGGTCATAAAGCAGTTCTCTTTTTAATTTTTGAGGTAACTTCATACTGCTTTCCATAATGGTTGCACCAATCTGCATTCCCACCCAGAGTACAGGAGAGTTCCCTTTTCTACACATATTCACCAGCACTTGATGTTTATTGATTTATTGATGATAGCCATTCTGACAGATGTGAGGTGATACCTCACTGAGATTTTAATTTCTATTTCTGTAATGATTAGTGATGCTCTGCATCTTTTTATTTGTGTAATACTCATCTGCAGGTCCTCATTGGAGAAGTGTCTGTTTAGGTTCTTTTTTAAATTGGATTGATTTTTTTAAGATGTTGAGTTTTATAACTTCTTCACAAATTTTGTATATTAAGCCCTTATCAGATGTATCCTTGGCAAATATGTTCTCCCATTCAATGGGTTGTCTTTTCATTTTGTTGATGGTTTCCTTTGCTGTGCAATAACTTTTTAGTTTGATGTAGTCCCATTTGTTTAGTTTTTCTTTTGCTTCCCTTACCCAAATAGAGATATCAGAATAAAAAATATTGCTATGAAAATTTATTGCCTTTATTTTCTTCTAGAATTTTTATGGTTTCAAATCTTACTTTCATTTCTTTAATCCATTCTGAGTTTATTCTTCAATATGGTGTAAGAAGGTAGTCTGCATTCATTTATTTTTCTACATACTTGTCCAATTTTCCCAATAGCATTTATTGAGTGGACTATCTTTACCACATTGTATGTTCTTGTGTCCTTTGTCAAATATTAATTTACCATAAATGTATGGGTTTATTTCTGGGCTTTTTATTCTGTTCCAATGATCTATATGTCTGTTTTATGCCAGTACCATGCTATATTTATTACTATGGTCTTTTAGTATAGTTTGTTATCAGGTAGCATGATTCCTCCAACTTTGCTGTTCTTTCTCAAGATCACTGTGGCTATTGGCTTGGTTTTATTTTCTGTGTTTTGTTTTTGTGTGTGTGTGTGTGTATGTGTTTGTGTGTGTGTTGGGGTTTTTTTTTTGTACTTCCATATAAATTTTTGTGGTATTTGTTGTAGCTCTCTGAAATACATCATTGGACAATTTATTGTTGGCAATTCTTCCTATCTTTGAGCACCATATATGCTTTTACTCATTTGTATCTTCTGCAACTTCTTCCTTCCTTCATTTCTTTCATTTTCTTCTTTCTTTCTTTCTTTCGTTCTTTCTATCTACGTGATGTTTATTATGTTGAGGTGTATTCCCTCTATTCACATTTTGCTGCAAGTTGTTATAATGAAAAGGTGTTTTGTTGAATGCTCTTTCTGCATCTATTGTTATAACCATGTGATTTTTATTCCTTATTTTGTTTATGCTGTATCATGTTTTTTATGTGCAGATACTGTACCAAGCTTGCATCCCCGGAATAAATCCCACTTCATCATGTTGTGTAATCTTTTTAATGTATTACTGGATCCAGTTTGCCAATATTTTGTTGAGGATTTTAGCATCTATGTTCATCAGGGATATTGGCCTATAATTTTCTTTCTTTGTAAAGTCTTATTCTGGTTTGGGGATTAGGATAATGCTGGACTCATAAAATGAGCTTGGATATCTTCCCTTGTCTTGAGTGTTTTGGATGAGTTTGAGGAGAACAGGTATTAGTTCTTCTCTGAATGTTTGATGAAATACACTGTGAAGCCATCCAGTCCAGCATCTGTGTTTGTTGAGAAGTTTTTTTTTATTTTAATCCTCACCAAGGATATATTTTCCAATGAATTTTTTTTTTTTTTTTAGAGAAGAGGGAAGGAGGGAGGGAGGGAGGGGAAAGAGAGAGAGAGAGAGAGAGAGAGAGGGAGGGAGAGAGAGAGAGACATCAATGTGAAACACACACATCAAATGGTTGTCTCTCTCACACACACACACCTCAACAGGGCGCAGGGGTGAACCTGCAACCCAGGTACGTGCCTTTGACTGGGAATCGAACCCATGATCCTTTGGTGTGTGGACCATAGCTCTAACCACTGACACACAATGGCCCGTGCTTCATTGATCACTTGTTTGTTTTTTACTGTTTTGTTTATTTCTGCTCTGATCTTTATTATTTCTTTATTATTCTCACTTTGTGGTGTCTTTTTTGTTGTTGTTGTTTTTTTTTTTTTTGCACTAGTTCCTCTAAGTGTAAAGTTAGATGATGTATTTCAGATTTTTCTTGTTTCTTGAGGTAGGCCTGTAATGTTATGAATTTCCCTCTTAGGACTGCTTATGCTGTGTTCCATAGAGTTAGGATTGTTGTGCTCTCATTTCCATGTGTTTCAAGGTATCATTTGATTATGTCTTTGATCTCATTGTTAACCATTCATTGTTTAGTAACATGTTAATTAGCCTCCAAGACTTTCTATGTTTTGCAGATTTATCTTTTTCTTTTTCTGCTTTTTTTTTCAATCCTATATTATTCATTTTTACTGTGGTCAAATAAATATAAGATTTAGAGTTTTAACCACAGTTAAGTATACATTACGTATATTGACATGCAATTCTCGCCACTGTGTATCTCCAGATTTTTATTTTATTTTTTTGCTTTTCATTGCTTTTATTTCTCTGTTAATAAATTTATTGGGGCAGGGTGGTTTTAGGTGTGTACAATTAAGTAATAGATCACCTGTATATCGGTTTTTTTCTCAGTGACTTCCAGTTGTATACAGTTATGGTCAGATAAGATTCCTGATATGATTTCATTCTTCTTAAATTTCCTGAGACTGGTTTTTGTGTCCTAACATGTGGTGTATCCTAGAACATGTTGTACGTCCACTTAAAAAGAATGTATATTCTACTGCTTCTGGGTGAAATGCTCTGAAGATACCAATTAAATCCATTTGATCTAGTGTGTTATTTAAGGCTACTCTTTCCTTCTTGATTTTCTGTGTGGAAAATCCAGCCATTGATGCCAAGGTGGTATTAAAATGCCCTACTATGAGTATATTATTGTTTAACTCTCCATTTATGTACATCAGGACTTGATTTACACATTTAGGTGCTCTTATGTTGAGGAAATACATGTTTGCAAGGGTTATATCCTCTTGTTGGATTGCTCCCTTTATCATTATGTGGTGTCCTTCTTTATTGCTCAATATAGCCTTTGTTTTAAAGTCTATTTTGTCAGCTATAGGTATTACCTCCCAGCTTTTTTTCCGTTTGTATTTGCATGAAATATCTTTTGCCATCTCCTTGCTTTTTGTCTGTATATCTTTCATTCTGAGGTAGGTCTCTTATTGACTGCATATCTATGGTTCTTGTTTTCTTATGGATTCAGCTATCATGCCTTTTAATTGAAGCAGTTAAGCCACTTATATTTAAAGTGATTATTCATAGATATGTTTTATTGTTTTAACTCTGTTTCCCTTTTATTCCTTCTTGATAGTTCTTATACTAATGTTTGATGGTAACACACTTCTTTGCTGTTTCTTGTCTGCGAAGCTCTTTATTTCTCCATCCATTTTAAATGACAGCCTTGCTGGGTAAAGTAGTCTTGGTTGAAGGTCCTAGCTTTTCATTACTTAGAATATTTTGTGCCAACCCCTACTGACCTGGTATGTTTCTGCAGAGAAACAAGCTGACAATCTGATGGGAGCTCCCTTGTAGGTAACTGACTGTCTTTATCTTGTTGCTTTTAAGATGTCCTGTCTTTACTCTTTGTTATTTTAATTATGATGTGTCTTGGTGTCGTGTTTGTTTGAGTTCATCTCCTTTGGGACTCTGAACTTCCTGTACTTGTGTCTTTTCCTTCACCAGGTTAGGGAAGTGTTCGGTCATTATTTCTTTTAATAGGCTGTAGTCCCTTAATCTTTCTTTTCTCCTTCTTGTACTCCTGTAATGTGGATGTTATGCTTCATGTTGTCCCAAAAGTCCCCGAAACAGTCCTCATTTTTAAAAATCATTTTTTTCTTTTTTCTGCTTTTGTCTTCTGTGACCTTCTCTTCCAAATTACTAATTTGATTCTCTGCTTCATCCAACTATTTATTTCCTGTAGTGTATTCTTCATTGCAGAGGTTGTACTCTTTATTTCTGACTGGATCTTTTATATGGCTTAAATGTTCTTTTTCATGCCTACTATCAGTTTTCAAGTTCCCACTGATTTCATCCATTCTTTGCCTAACTTCTATTAACATCCTTACAACCATTTTTTTAAAACACCCTGTATCTGGTATATTGCTTGCCTTCACTTCATTTAGCATTTTTTCTGGATGTGTCTCCTGTTCTTAAATTCGGGGCATGTTTCTTTGCATTTTGGCTGCCTCTGTGTGTTTGTTTCTTTGTATTAGAACCCAAGTCTTGGTAGTGTGACTTTGTGTAGTAGGTGTCCTGTGGAACCCAGTGGCAAGGTTTTCTTGATCACCTGAGTTGAGTGCTCCAGGGATGTGCCATGTATGTTATGTGAACCTTCCTGTGGTAGTTGATTCTTGATGGCTATTGGCCCATGCATGTATTGAGTCGATGCTCAGGCTAGTTGGCTGGGACCAGTGTACCCTGCCTACAGTGCAGTGTATGAGCTGCTGACAGGTGTTGACCAGGTGGAGCGATTTTCATCTCAGCAGGTTCTGGTGCCTGCCTAGATCTCTCTTTGGATATGCAGCTTGTGAGGCTAATTGTATCCTGCTCTGATGTGCTTGGAAGCTGCCACTGGGCGTGTTGGTCCTGGGGCTTCCTGGGAGGGACTCTGGTGCTGAACAATGTCAGATGCTTTATGTGACTGGCCCAGGGCAATCTCTTTGCATCTACAAAGCAATTCACAATGTGTGACAGCCTCTACCGAGGCTGAGTGAGCACAGGAGGGTCCAAGCAGGGCACCAAAGCTGGCTTTTACTAGCATTGAGCCTGGGGACAGGTCAGCAAAAGTCCCAGAGCACACCATGCTCTGCCTCCCTGTCTGCCTCCATCTGCTGGGTGCCTGTTAGTCTCAGTGAATGAAAGAGTCTCTGGAAGCATTCAAGTTGCATGAGGTAGGTGCTCAGGGAGTCCCCAGGTAGAGGTGAGTGGTGTACACCAGATTGATGCAGGTTCAAGCTCAGTGTCAGTGTTGGGTCTGAGGCCACTCAGCAAATGTCCCAGGGTATACCAGGTCCAGCTGCCACCTGCTGGGTCCTCACACATCTTTGAGCAGTGTACAGAAGACACAGACCTGGTGTTGTTTGTAGGAGGAGAAGGAAAAAGTCAAAAGAGGCTGCTTCCCAGGATTTAAGATGTCTGGGATCTGTAGTCTGAGATCAGCCCTGTGAGCTTAAGGGCTTTGCAGAGGGTCTGTGGATTCTCAAAGGCCAGAGAGCTGCTTCCTGTTGTGGCTGATTCATGGGTCCCCTGGGATGCCACAGGGGAGCGAGAGCATGGCAGGATCATGCAGGTGTGATGCCCTCATCAGGTAGTGAAAAGTAGAGTCCCCTCATGGGTGGCTGATTTCAGCAGATTCATCCCTCGATTTCTATCCTAAGAGAACTGGAGCTCTCTCCAGACTTCCGATCACATGCATGCTCACTGGCTTCCTGAGCAGCACTGTCCCTGCCTTCTTTCCTCAAGGCTGGATGAGCCAGGCTGGCTGGAGTGTAGGGAAGGGAGGATAGAGGTCCATTTGGTGGGTCGAAATGCTGTTAGAATCTTTAAGGCTTAAATTTATTTTTTCTGTGTCTACTCCCACACTACAACTAAGCAGCCAAAGTGATGCTTAGCTCACTCTCAAGGAAGCACAGTACTGCCTTGTACCAGTGCCACACGTCACCAGCACAGGGAAGGGAGCAACTGGAGGAAGAAGACAGGGCATTCCTCTCCCAGCAGTGTAACACCCTCACAGGCATGATTCTGTCTGGAGAGCTGACCCCTGCTGGAGCGCTTAAGGCTTTTAGGCACAGAGTGAAATGATCTGATTTATATTTTTTAAAGATCACTCTGATTTGTATTTTTATTTTTATTAAAAATTGTTTTACTACTTTAATTTTTTTTCAGTTAGGGATGACATTCAATATTAGTTTCAAGTGTACAAAATAGTGGTTAGACATTTATATAACATATAAAGTCATCTCCTGATAAGCCTAGCATGGGCTATCTTTGAAAAGGGTATTAATCCTATTCATGAGGGCTCCACCCTCATGACCTAATCAACCTCAAAAGACCCACCTTTTACTTATTTTTCATCAACCTTATTTGTGTGACATTCATTAATAAAATTGCATAGGTCGGGTGTGCAATTCTATAATGCATCATCTGTATATTGGATTGTGTGTTCACTGCCTTCAAGTCTCCTTCCATCACCATTTATCCCCCGCCCCCCATGCCCTCTTCTCCCTCCCCCACCTGTCACCCACCAACCCTACCTCCTACTCCCCACATGCCACCCCCACCTGCCACCCCACACCCCACACCCTCAGCCCCCACCTGCCATCCCCACCCCTGACCTGCCAGCTCCCATCCCCCACCACTACCCCTCACCCCCACCTACCACTCTATCCCCCACCCCTACCCCCGCCCGCCACCCCACATCCGATACCCCACACCACCCACCCACCCACCTCCAATCCCCCACCCCCACCCCCCACTCCCCAGCCCCCACCCTCCACCCCTCTTCCTGCACCCCCACACCCCCCTTCCCCTGTTTGTGATTTGACATTTGAAATGATATTTGAGATGTGTCTTGAGAGCACGGGTAGGATTTAGACAGATGAAGAAGGTGAGAATGTGCTTCAGGTACAGAGAGTGGACACTCGGCCTGGAGGCAGGAGAGATGAACACTGGAGAGACCAGAGCATATGCCCCTCAGATGCCTGTGAGTGAGGGGTCAGGGCAGGGACCAGAAGACCCTTCATGGAGGGAAACGGCAGAAGGATAAGGGGACCAACCACAGAGTGGTCAGAGCAGGGGAGACAGGAGCCCCTCCATGGGAATGCAGGGCAGCGGGGACAGGGGACCACGGGAGGGGCCGATGGACAGGTAGGACAGGGAATGCTGCGAAAGGGGCAGGGCTAGGAAACAAGGGCCCCACCATGGGGGAACAGGGGACTCTCCATGGAGGGGTCTGCTTCCCCTGTTACCTATCTCTACTTCCCTGTCCTCCCTTCCCTGGCCCCTCCATGGATGGTGCCCTAACCCCACTATCCTGCTCAGACTATGTGGGGTTCTTTGTCCTCCCTGCCCTGCTACCTCCATGGAGGATGCCCTCTCCCCCCTGCCCTGCCCTCTATTTAAGGATCTGTGCCAAAATCCTTGCTGTCTCAAAGTAGGGTTGCCTATCCCCCCAGCCTCTCCCCTCCATGGAGGGTCCCCTCTCCTCCCTGCCCTTCTCCCTCAAACTGGGGTTCCCTTTCCCCACTGCTTGCCCCCTCAAAGTGAGGTTCTCTGTCCCCCTGCCCAGCCCCCTCCATGAAGGAAACCTCCTCCTCCCTGCCCCTCCCCCTCAATGTGGGGTTCTGTACACCCCTGCCCTGCCCCCTGCATGAAGGAAACCTTCTCCTCCCTGCCCCTCCCCCTCAAAGTGAGGTTCTCTACACCCCTGCCCTGCCCATCCATAGAGGGTACCTTCTCCTCCCTGCCCCTGCCCCTAAAGTTGAGATCCCTGTCCCCCTGCCCTGCTCCCTCAATGGATAGTTCTGTCTCCTCTCTGCCCTGCTCTCTCAAAGTGAGGTTCCCTTACCTCCTGCCCTCCCCCCTCCATGGAGGGTTCCCTGCCCCCACTGCCCTGCACCCTCCATGGAAGGTCCCCTCTCCTCCCTGTCATTTCCCCTCCATGGAGGGTCCCTTCTCCTCCCTGTCATTTCCCCTCCATGGAGGGTCCCTTCTCCTCCCTGTCATCTCGCATCCATGGAGGGTCCCTTCTCCTCCCTGTCATTTCCCCTCCATGGAGGGTCCCTTCTCCTCCCTGTCATCTCGCATCCATGGAGGGTCCCTTCTCCTCCCTGTCATTTCCCCTCCATAGAGGGTCCCTTCTCCTCCCTGTCATTTCCCCTCCATGGAGGGTCCCTTCTCCTCCCTGTCTTCTCCCCTCCATGGAGGGTCCCTTCTCCTCCCTGCCCTACCCCTCCATGGAGGGTACCCTGCCCCACCTGTCCTGTAGTCTCAATGGAGTGTTCCCTGCCTCACTGCCCTGTCTCCTCCATGGAGGGTCCCCACTTCCCCTGCCCTCCCTTCTTCATGGAGCGTCCCCTCTCCTCCCTGCCCAGCCCATTCTTGGAAGGTTCCCTGTTTCCCTTCCCCACTGCCCTGCCCCCTCCATGGAGGGTCCCCTCTCCTCCTCTTCCTTCCCATTCCATGGAGGGTCCCTTGTCCTTCCTGCCCAGCCACTTCTATTGAGGGTCCCCTCTTCTTCCTTCCCTGTCCCCTCCATGGAGGGTTCCCATCACCCTACAGTCCCCCCCTCAATGGAGGGTCCCATCTCCTCCCTGCCCTTCCCGTCCATGGAGGGTCCCCTCTCCTTCCTACCTGTCCCCTCCATGGAGGGTTCTCATCCCTCTACAGTCCCCCCTCCATGGAGGGTCCTCTCTCCTCCCTGACCTGTGCTCTCCATGGAGGGTCCCCTCTCCTCCCTGACCCATGTCCTCCATGGAGGGTTCCCACTCCTCCTTACCTGTCCCCTCCATGGAGGATTCCCTTCACCTTATGGTCCCCCCTTCATGGATGGTTCCTTCTCCTCCCTGACCCATCCCCTCTACGGAGGCTCCCCTCTCATCCCTGCCTGTCCCCCTCCATGGAGGGTCCCCTCTCCTCCCAGCCTTGTCCCCTCCATGGAGGGTCCCCTCTCCTCCCAGCCTTGTCCCCTCCATGGAGGCTCCCCTCTCATCCCTGCCTGCCCCCCCCCTCGTCCCTGCCTGCCCCCCCCCCTCCATGGAAGGTTCCCTGCCCCCATTGCCCTGCACCCTCCATGGAGGTTCCCCTCTCCTCCCAGTCTTGTCCCCTCCTTGGAGGGTCCCCTTTCATCCCTGCCCTGTACCCTCCATGGAGGGTCCCCTCTCCTCCCAGCCCTCTCCCCTTCATGGAGTGTCCCCTCTCCTCCCAGCCTTGTCCCCTCCATGGAGGGTCCCCTCTCCTCTCAGCCTTGTCCCCTCCATGGAGGGTCCCCTCTCCTCCCAGCCTTGTCCCCTCCATGGAAGGTCCCCTCTCCTCCCAGCCTTGTCCCCTCCATGGAGGGTCCCCTCTCCTCCCTGCCTGTCCCCTCCATGGAGGGTTCCCTGCCCCCACTGCCCTGCACCCTCCATGGAAGGTCCCCTCTCCTCCCTGCCCTGTCCCCTCCATGGAGGGTCCCCTCTCCTCACTGCCCTGTCCCCTCCATGGAGGGTCCCCTCTCCTCCCTGCCCTGTCCCCTCCATGGAGGGTCCCCTCTCCTCCCTGCCCTTCTCCCTCAAACTGGGGTTCCCGTTCCCCACTGCTTGCCCCCTCAAAGTGAGGTTCTCTGTCCCCCTGCACTGCCCCCTCCATGAAGGAAACCTCCTCCTCCCTGCCCCTCCCCCTCAAAGTGGGGTTCTCTACACCCCTGCCCTGCCCCCTGCATGAAGGAAACCTCCTCCTCCCAGCCCCTCCCCCTCAAAGTGAGGTTCTCTGTCCTCCTGCCCTGCCCCCTCCATGAAGGAAAACTCCTCCTCCCTGCCCCTCCCCCTCAAAGTGGGGTTCTCTACACCCCTGCCCTGCCCCCTGCATGAAGGAAACCTTCTCCTCCCTGCCCCTCCCCCTCAAAGTGAGGTTCTCTACACCCCTGCCCTGCCCATCCATAGAGGGTACCTTCTCCTCCCTGCCCCTGCCCCTAAAGTTGAGATCCCTGTCCCCCTGCCCTGCTCCCTCAATGGATAGTTCTGTCTCCTCTCTGCCCTGCTCTCTCAAAGTGAGGTTCCCTTACCTCCTGCCCTCCCCCCTCCATGAAGGGTTCCCTGCCCCCACTGCCCTGCACCCTCCATGGAAGGTCCCCTCTCCTTCCAGCCTTGTCCCCTCCACGGAGGGTCCCCTCTCCTCCCAGCCTTGTCCCCTCCATGGAGGGTCCCCTCTCCTCCCTGCCCTGTCCCCTCCATGGAGGGTCCCCTCTCCTCCCTGCCCTGTCCCCTCCATGTAGGGTCCCCTATCCTCCCTGCCCTGTCCCCTCCATGGAGGGTCCCCTCTCCTCCCTGCCCTGTCCCCTCCATGGAGGGTCCCCACTTTCCCTGCCCTCCCTCCTCCATGGAGAGTCCCCTCTCCTCCCTGACCAGCCAATCCATGGAGGGTCCCGTGTTCCCCCTCCCCACCGCCCTGCCCTTCAATGGAGAGTTCCCTGTCCCCCATACCCCTTCACTTCCCCCTCCATATAGAGTACTCATTCCCACTATCCTTCCCTTCCATGGAGGGTCCTAACCTCCCTGCCCTGTAACCTCCATGGAGGGTCCCTCCTCTTTACCTGTAACCTCCATGGAGGGTCTCCTCTACTCTTAGTACTCTCCCCTCCATGGAGGGTCCCTTCTCCTCCCTGTCATTTCCCCTCCATGGAGGGTCCTTTCACCTCTCTGTCATTTCCTCTCCATGGAGGGTCCCTTCTCCTCCCTGTCATTTCCCCTCCATAGAGGGTCCCTTCTGCTCCCTGTCATTTCTCCTCCATGGAGGGTCCCTTCTCCTCCCTGCCCTACCCCTCCATGGAGGGTACCCTGCCCCACCTGTCCTGTCGTCTCAATAGAGTGTTCCCTGCCTCACTGCCCTGTCTCCTCCATGGAGGGTCCCCACTTCCCCTGCCCTCCCTTCTTCATGGAGCGTCCCCTCTCCTCCCTGCCCAGCCCATTCTTGGAAGGTTCCCTGTTTCCCTTCCCCACTGTCCTGCCCCCTCCATGGAGGGTCCCCTCTCCTCCTCTTCCTTCCCATTCCATGGAGGGTCCCTTGTCCTTCCTGCCCAGCCACTTCTATTGAGGGTCCCCTCTTCTTCCTTCCCTGTCCCCTCCATGGAGGGTTCCCATCACCCTACAGTCCCCCCTCAATGGAGGGTCCCATCTCCTCCCTGCCCTTCCCGTCCATGGAGGGTCCCCTCTCCTTCCTACCTGTCCCCTCCATGGAGGGTTCTCATCCCTCTACAGTCCCCCCTCCATGGAGGGTCCTCTCTCCTCCCTGACCTGTGCTCTCCATGGAGGGTCTCCTCTCCTCCCTGACCCGTGTCCTCCATGGAGGGTTCCCACTCCTCCTTACCTGTCCCCTCCATGGAGGATTCCCTTCACCCTATGGTCCCCCCTTCATGGATGGTTCCTTCTCCTCCCTGACCCATCCCCTCTACGGAGGCTCCCCTCTCATCCCTGCCTGTCCCCCTCCATGGAGGGTCCCCTCTCCTCCCAGCCTTGTCCCCTCCATGGAGGGTCCCCTCTCCTCCCAGCCTTGTCCCCTCCATGGAGGGTCCCCTCTCCTCCTAGCCTTGTCCCCTCCATGGAGGCTCACCCCTCGTCCCTGCCTGCCCCCCCCTCCATGGAAGGTTCCCTGCCCCCATTGCCCTGCACCCTCCATGGAGGTTCCCCTCTCCTCCCAGCCTTGTCCCCTCCATGGAGGGTCCCCTTTCATCCCTGCCCTGTACCCTCCATGGAGGTTCCCCTCTCCTCCCTGCCCTGTACCCTCCATGGAAGGTCCCCTCTCCTCCCAGCCCTCTCCCCTTCATGGAGTGTCCCCTCTCCTCCCAGCCTTGTCCCCTCCATGGAGGGTCCCTTCTCCTCCCTTCCCTGTCCCCTCCATGGAGGGTCCCCTCCCCTTCCAGCCTTGTCCCCTCCATGGAGTGTCCCCTCTCCTCCCCGCCTTGTCCCCTCCACGGAGGGTCCCCTCTCCTCCCTGCCCTGTACCCTCCATGGAGGGTCCCCTCTCCTCCCAGCCTTGTCCCCTCCATGGAAGGTCCCCTCTCCTCCCAGCCTTGTCCCCTCCATGGAGGGTCCCCTCTCTTCCCTGCCTGTCCCCTCCATGGAGGGTCCCCTGCCCCCACTGCCCTGCACCCTCCATGGAAAGTCCCCTCTCTTCCCTGCCCTGTCCCCTCCATGGAGGGTCCCCTCTCCTCACTGCCCTGTACCCTCCATGGAAGGTTCCCCTCCCCTTCCAGCCTTGTCCCCTCCATGGAGGGTTCACTGCCTCCCCTACCCTGCCCTCTCCATGGAAGGACCCCTTCCCCCTGCCCTGCCCCCTCCATGCAGGGTCTTCTGTTTCCCTGCCCTGTCCCATCACTCACAAGCTCTGAAAGGCATGTGCGCTGGTCCCCAGTGTTCATCTGTCCTGCCTCCAGGCCATGTCCACTGTCTGTACCTGAAGCACATCTCACCATCTTCATCTGCCCAAATCCTCCCGGGCTCTCAGGACACATGTCAAATATCATTTCAAATGTCAAATCACCGAGTGATCTTTAAAAAATATAAATCAGATCCCCCTATTCTGGTGCCTAAAAGCCTCCATGCTGTGACAGCATTTTCAATCCACACTAGGGTCCCCTATGTGCCCCCCCCACCATCTGCTGTTCCCATCCAGCCTGGCTGTCCTTGCCCTGGGCACTGCCTCTCCTTTTGGGGAGGCTTACCCAGCTCTCCATGGGGCCAGCTCTGTCTCAAAAGCCACTACACAGTTTAAATATTTTGGGGAGCCCTTCCCTGAGCCTCTGGGGAGTCACCCTGCTGGGGAGCCTCCACCCAGCCCTAGGGGGTACACCAGGCAGTACTAACAGAGGTCAGAATGGTAAGACAGGTCATAGAGGTAACCTAGCAACCCTGCCAGGTCAGCCATGTGGGCCAACCTCTCAAATTTTCTTGTGTTGTTTAAAATCAGTGAATAAACATTTATTGACACCAACACACCCCAGGCCCTCTACAGAAAGCACAGGAGGTGTGGCTCTCCTCGAGGTCCTGACCCTCCATAACCAGGTGTTCTTGACAGTGAAAACTGGGTGGGAGGGCGGGTCAGAGAAGCCAGGGAGGGACTCCACTTGAGTTGCTGGCTTTGAGGCTGGAGGAAGGGATCAAAGGCCAACATTTTTGGGAGCGCCCAGGAAGCTGGGAGTGGCTTTGGCAGGGACACAGAAGGGAACTGTCCCATAAGGAATGGATTCTGCCACCTCCCCATGAGCAGGCCCCCCCAAGGCCTCCTGGGAGGAGGGCAACCCAATGAACCGCCTCGGGTTTCTGACCCACAGCACCTGGGATCCCACACTTTGTCCTGTGAACCACTATGTTTAAGGTCATTGGTCAGGGCACCAACAGAAATCCTTTGTGTCCCTGTGGTTCCCTAGTCATAATAAGCTAAGTCTGTTTTCTTTGTGGCTCTTCCTATCTCCTGAAATAAAGTGTTGCCTTGGTTCTTGTTCACCTGTCTATCCCTCAGCCCCTCTCAGCACCTGAAAGGTGACCTGTGAAGTCCCTGCCCCCGAGACCCAGGTAGACAGCACACACTTGAATGAATTCCTGAGCAAAGAGCTCTTTTCTGATTTCATATTTGTAATAAACCTGATTCATTAACATGTACATACATATGATATCTTAATCCACTTTCCGACATCCCACATAGATTCATGAATTTTTAAAATATCTGAATTTTTTTTTGTCAAAACCCGTGTCTCAATTTCTTGTTCAGAAATGCAGTAGCTGCTTTGTGACCTGCCTCAGGGATGAGAGAGTTCTGACTGCAGACCAGGTTCACGCCAGGATGTTGCTCCTGTCCCTAGTCCTTCACAGGCCAGCCCTTTGGCCTCTGGTGGCCAGTTGACCCATGATGCGCCTTCACACCTCATCTCCTGTTCACCAGCCTGGTGTTGCTTCCTGCGTTGGGTACACGGTGCGATACACAGATCCAGTAACATAGAACCCCACACCTGAAACCTATATGTTCATGTTGACCAATGTCACCCGAATGTATTTAATAAATAAAAATATTTTTTAAAACACACACATTAGTTATTTTGCAGATTGAAACTGGTTCAGGGAGATGAAGTGACTGGTCTGAGGTTCCCCAATATTCCCACTGCCCATGATTCTGAATGCCCAGCACTTTCTTGTCGATCTCCCATTAGACTTCAGTGGTCCTGCCTTTTAAAAATGCAAAGAAGCTAAAAAAAAAAAAAAAAAAGCAGGAAGCTTCAAACCTCCTTTTGAAAGCAAACTTTAAGTCAGCAGAGTGGAACATCTTCTCTATCAACGTTTCTTTGCTTTTTGTTCATTCATTTGCCAAATGTTTATTTTCCAGACCTATCTAGAACCAACCTTTTCAGTACTGGATCTCCCTCCCAGTAGGTGCCTAGGCCTGTGCTAGGACCAAAGAGTCCCCAGTGCTGAGTGGGAATTCAGCAATCACTTTTGAGTATAATGGCTTGGGTCAATTTCTGGGTCCTCTATTCTGTTCCATTGGTCTATATGTCTGTTCTTGTGCCAGTACCAGGCAGTTTTGAGAACTGTGGCTTGGTAATATAGTTTGATGTCTGGTATTGTGATCCCTCCAACTTTGTTGTTCTCTCTCAGGATAGCTGTGGTTATTCGGGGTCTTATTTTATTCCAGATGAATTTTTGGAGAGTTTGTTCTAGATCTTTGAAATATGCCATTGGTATTTTAATAGGTATTGCATTGAATCTATAGATTGCTTTAGGTAGTATGGATATTTTAATGATGTTGATTCTACCAATTCATGAACATAGTATGTTCCTCCATTTGTTTATGTCTTCCTCTATCTCTTTTTTCAATGTCCTGTAATTTTCCGAGTATAGGTCTTTTACGTCCTGGTTAAGTTTATTCCTAGGTATCTTAATTTTTTTGATGCAATGGTAAATGGGATTGTTTTTTTCTCATTTCCCTTTCTGTGAGTTCATTATTGGTGTATAAAAAGGCCATGGAATTCTGGGTGTTAATTTTGTATCCTGCTACATTGCCAAATTCATTGATTAGGTCTAGTAGTTTTTTGGTGGAGTTTTTGGGCTTTTCTATGTATAATATCATGTCATCTGCAAATAAGGACAGTTTTACTTCTTCTTTCCCAATTTGGATGCCTTTCATTTTTTCTTCTTGTCTGATCACTATGGCTAGTACTTCTAGTACTGTGTCGAACAGGAGTAGTGAAAGTGGGCATCCTTATGTTGTTCCTGTTCTTAGGGGAAATGGATTTAGATTTTGCCCACTGAGTATAATATTGGCTGTAGGTTTGTCATATAGGGTTTTTATTATGTTGAGGTATGATCCCTCTATTCCCACTTTGCTGAGAGTTTTTATCAAGAAAGGGTGTTGGATTTTGTCAAATGCTTTTTCTGCATCGATTGATATTATTATGTGATTTTTGTCTTTCAGTTTGTTTATGTGATGTATCACATTTATGGATTTTCAGATGTTGAATCATCCTTGCCTTCCTGGCATAAATCCCACTTGGTCATGGTGTATGATCTTTCTAATGTATTGCTCAACCCGATTTGCTAGAATTTCATTGGGGATATTAGCATCTATGTTCATCAAGGGTATTGGCCTGTAGTTCTCTTTATTTGTGGTATCTTTGTCTGGTTTTGGGATGAGGGGAATGCTGGCTTCATAGAAAGATCCTGGAAATGTGTGTTGCTCTTGAATTTTTTGGAATAGTCTGAGGAGGATAGGTTTTAGTTCTTTGAATGCTTGGTAGAACTACCCTGTAAAGCAACCCGGACCAGGGCTTTTGTTTGCTGGAAGATTTTTTGATCGCTGTTTCAATTTCTTCGGTAGTTATCGACCTATTCAGGTTTTTTGACTCTTCTTGGTTGAGTTTTGGGAGCTTGTATTTTTCTAAGAATATGTCCATTTCATCTAGGTTGTCCATAGAATTTTGTTGGAATAGAGTTGTTCATACTATTTTTTCATAATTGTTTGTATTTCTGTGGGATTGGTTGTGATTTCACCTCTTTCCTTTCTGATTTTGTTTATTTGGGTCCTCTCTCTGCTTCTTGGTGAGCCTGGCTAGAGGTTCATCAATCTTGTTTATCCTTTCAAATAACCAGCTCCTGGTTTGTTGATCTTTTGGATTGTTTTTTTTAGTCTCTATGTCGTTTATCTCCACTCTGATCTTTATTATTTCCTTCCTACTCCTTACACTGGGCTTTTCTTGTTGCTCTTTCTAACTCTTTGAGTTGTAGGGTTAGATAATTTATTACCATTGTTTCTTGTTTTTTGAGGCAGGCCTGTAGAGCTATGAACTTCCCTCTCAAGACTGCTTTCACTGTGTCCCATAGATTTTGGTTTGTTGTGTTTTCATTGTCGTTTGTTGCCATGATGCTTTTTATTTCTTCTTTGATCTCTCTGGTAACCCAGTCATAGTTTAATAGCATGCTATTTAGCCTCCACGTGTTTGGGGTTTTTTTATTGTTTTTATTGTAGTTGATTTCTAATTTTATGCCATTGTGATTTGAGATGATGTTTGATATGATTTCTATCTTCTTGAATTTGAAGAGACTTTCCAGTGACCCAATATATGGTCTATCTTTCAAATGACCCATGTGAACTTGAGAAGAATGTATATTCTGTGGCTTTGGTGTGAAATGTTCTGAAGATGTCAATTAATTCCATCTAATCTAGTGCATCATTTAGGACTGATGTTTCTTTGCTGATTTTTTTGTTTAGAGGATTTGTCCAATGGTGATAGTGGGTTATTAAAGTCCCCTACTATGACTGTATTGCTATCACTCTCTTCCTTGATATCCTCCAGAAGTTTTTTTTATGTATATGGGTTATCCTGTATTGGGTGCGTATATGTTTACCAGAGTTATATTTTCTTGGTATATTGCTCCCTTTAGTATTATGAAGTGGCCTTCCTTATCCCTTGTTATGTCCTTCCCTTTGAGATCTAATTTGTCATATATAAGTATTGCTACCCTAGCTTTTTTTTCATTTCCATTCGCCTGAAAAATCTTTTCCCATCCCTGCACCATCAGTCTGTGTGAGTCCTTTTTTCTGAGGTGGGTTTCCTGTAGACAGCAGATATATGGGTCATGTTTTCTCATCCACTCAGCTACCCTATGTCTTTTGATTGGGGCATTTAATCCATTAACATTTAAAGTTATTATTGATAGGTATTTGTTTGTTGCCATTTTCATTCTTTACGCCTGTGTTCCTTCTTCATTTCCTATTTCTTCTTTTTACAGCAGACCCTTTAGCATTTTCTTGCGTTGCTGGTCTGGTGGTAATAAACTCCCATAGTCCTTTTTTGTCTGTGAAGCTCCTGATTTCACCCTCAATTTTGATTGATAGCCTTGCTGGGTATAGTATTCTCAGATTCCGACCCTTCCTTTGCATGACTTTGTATATTTCACTCCATTCCCTTCTTGCCTGATGTGTTTTTGTTGAGAAATCAGTCACTAGTCTGATGGGGGATTCTTTGTAGATAACTTTCTGTCTCTGGCCACTTTTAAGATTCTTACTTTGTCGTTGGTGTTTGCCAATTTAATTATAATGTGCCTTGGTGTCGGTCTTTTGGGGTTCATTTTGTTTGGGACCTATGAGCTTCTTGGATTTGTGTGTTTCTTTCCTATATCAGGGAAGTTTTCTGTCATTATTTCTTCAAACATGTTTCTCTTCCTTGCTCAGTTTCCTCTCCTTCTGGCACCCCTATTATGTGGATGTTGTTTCATTTCATGTTGTCCCAAAGTTTCCTTGGGGTCTCCTCCTGTTTTTTAAGTTTTTTTTTTTCCTAGATGCTGCTGTGCTTGGGTATTTTTTCCTACTTTGTCTTCTAGGTCACTGATGGCAGTCCTCTGCTTCTTCTTGTCTACTGTTGATGCGTTCTATTGAGTTCTTTATAGCAGCGATGTCATTTTTCATTTCTTCTTGGTTCTTCCTCATTTTCTCTTGGTTCTTACACATATTGTTGAATTTGTCTTCCATTCTTTTCAGCCACCTTATGACCATTTCTCTGCATTCTTTCTCTGACATATTGCTTGCCTCCTTTTTGTTTACTTCCTTTTCTGGTGATGCCTCCTTTTCTTTCATTTGTGGGCTATTTCTTTGTCTCACCATGATCTCTCTTCTCCAGGTGTCTGGTTATGTAGCTCTTTCTCTCCGTCCAGCTCTGCACACAATTCTCCAAACATCTCTTCTGCACATCCTTTTTCCCCTGGCACTAAGCAGCCGGCGCACTGGTAAAATCCGAGGCTGCCTTTTTGCGCCCAATCCAGCTATGGGATAATTTTTAGAGCTCCCTTCTGCCAGCAGCCCTGTGGATCCCCTTCCACACTTATGGATCACCTGGCCCCAAAGGCCCCGGGCTTTGTAGGGCGCAGGCTTCCCCGACATGCATTCCTCTCTCCAACCTGGATTGCAGTCCTCACCTTTCCCTATGGGGAGAAAATACAACAAAACAAACAGCTAAACCAAAAAGCACAAATAAAAAACAATCAGAAAAAAAGGGAGCAGAATCTGTAGGGGCAGAGCTCAAATACAGAAAATAAAGTTAAGGAATTGGATGAATAGGGGAAGGACCATGGTGTAGTATAGAGAATGGAGAACAAGAATGAGTGGATAAGAAGAAAAAAAGTTTTAATTATTTACTTTTTTAAAAGGAGAATAGAGAAGAGAGCAGATAGGCCTGAATTAAGGAAGTGAAACTAATTAAAAAATTAGGAGAAGAAAAGAGAGGAGAGAGAGAAAAAATGAATAGCAAAAAAAAAAGAGAGAAGGGGAAATGGAGTAGGAGTAGGGAAGAGGAAATTAGATATATGAATAAGCCAAGAGAGACTACAGTAATAATAACACATCAATAAAGCAGATAAAGAAGACCAATTTTTAAAAAGAGATCAAAAGAATGAGAGAGAAAAACTAAAGCAGGAAAGAAGAAGAAAAACAGGATACAAAAGGGAGAATCAGGAAGAAAAAGGTGAAAAAAAGAAAAATAAATTAAATAACAATTAAAAATAAAATAACTAATACTAACATTTTTTTAATTTAAAAGAAAAAATAATAAGTGTTATTTGCTTCAGCCATATTTTAATACCCCAAAGGGGGCTAGTTTAGGACCCCACTCTTCTGTTCTAGCTGCCAATTATGGGCTTCCTGTTAGGTAGTTATGTCTGACCACTGTCAGGCACTGTCTTTGTGTTGAAGCTCCTAACAATCCACTGCTCTTATGTTTGTGTCTGTCTCCACAGCCATGGCTGCAAGAAGGTGGGACCAATCAGCCCACTTTGCCAGTCTGCCAGCTCTCAGTCTTAATCACTTGCTTTTGTTGATTTTTAGAGATAGAGGGGAATGGAGAGGGAGAGAGAGATAGAAACATTGATGAGAGAGGAACATCATTGATCAGCTACCTCCCACACACATCCTCACTGGGAATTGAGCCCACAACCTGGGCACATGCCCTGACTGGGAATCAAACTGGAGACTTCTTGGTTCCTGGGTCCATGCTCAACTGCTGAGCCACACCAGTTGGGCCAATCTTTCATTTTTCAAATACTCTCAACATCATTTTTACAAAAGACAGACCAGCCTGACCCCAATTAAGTAAAGAAGCACATATTGCAGAATAAGCAAGTTTGCCTCAAACAAGATCTTTAATGACTTCTATCGACCACCCTCCATGTCTCCATTGTGCTGCTGAGTAGCGAGAAGTCAGTATTTGAGACTCCTCAGGTCGTCAGTGTACAATCAATAGCATTTATTAAACAGGAAGCTATTACCCTTCATGTCTGTATGGGCAGTGGAGGTGAGGAGACAACAGGCAATGGCTCCTTGCTATCAGGGAGGGTGTCCACTATCCCATCCTCCTTCAGTCCCTTTATCCCTACTGTGCATGGGATGGCAGCAGTGCCAAGGACACCAGCCAGCTTCCTGATTAGTTGCCAGCAGAATCACCCCTGTCTGAAAAAAGGCCACCTGCAAACCAGAGCGTCCACATTCTTCTGGGAACACATGGCCCCCTGCCCATCGCTTAACAAGGTCCTTCAAACAAAGCCACTTCAGCTGCACACTCTTACAAGCTGTCTGTTAAGATACACAGTGGGGAAAAAATGGTAGCCCTGCCACTTTCCAATTATACAGTTAAGGATTCAAACTGGAAATTAGGTTGATAACTTCCAGCACTTTTGTCTCACAAATCAATGGACTTGCTGTTTTCCATGCATTTGTTCAGTATCAGCACCAACTAATCATTGAAGATCTTTATTAATCTCCAAGAAACATGGTGCTGAAACAGTTCAATTGTTAGTTAATTTTCTTGACTCTTATGATTGATTCATCCTGGAACAATTGAGTGCCATGTACACTGATGGGGCAAAAGCAATGGCAGTACCTCAACCAGATCAAAGAGTGGCACCAAACTGCATTAGTAGGAATTGTATTCACTATCACACACTCGTCATGAAAAGTGCCCATTTCAGTTAAGAAGATTCTGAACAGCCCTGGGTGGGTGGCTCGGTTTGTTGGAGCATTGTCCATACACTGAACGGTGGTGGGATTGGTTCCCGGTCAGGGCACACACCTAGGTTTCAGGTGAAATCCCTGGTCAGGGCATGTGCAGGAGGCGGCCAATTGACGTTTCTCTCTCAGATCAATGTTTCTCTCTTTCTCTCTCTCTCTCTCTCTTCCCCTTCCTCCCTCTCTAAAATCAATAAACACATCCTCGGGTGAGGATGTTTTCTCAATCACAAAAAAAGAATATTCTGAATAAAGCAGTAGCCAATGTTTGTTGTTAAATCTTCACTATTGAAAATTCATATATTTATAACATATAATGAAATTGAATGTTACAAACATTACACATTTGTATTTTAAAGTAAATGGGGGGAAAGTAGATAAGATCACATTTTTGCAAAATTTCGCAAAAGAAGAAATTCATGACGTGGAATGTCACTGTACTAAATTAAATAAAGTGTAGCCCGGAAAAGAAAGAGTCAGAAAATAGGAAAGGGAAATGCATGCACATAGAGTCTGCTGGCAACTTGATCTTGGACTTCCAGCCTCCAGAACCATGGGAAGTAAGTCTCTGTTTAAGAAGTAATGTTGTTCTTCTGGTCAAGAGGACAGAGCAAGAAAGCACTCTGTTCACCTCTTCCTGTGATTCTAGCAAAATTACAAATAAATGACCAAACAGTAGTTCTTGGAAACCACCTGAAGACTAGCTGAAGAGCACTTCTATAACATGACCTAAAGCAGAAGCCACGTTGAGACTGGAAAGAGGGGCAAAGATGAACAACAGCTGGTTCCCCACACACCTTTGGCAGGTAAGAATTCGGAGGGATATCCCAGCAGTGAATGTCCCCACTGAGGAGCGAGGGGTTTCAGCCCCAAATCAAACTCCCAGCCGACAGCACCAGTGTCAGGAAAAAGAGTTCCCACGGTGGCTGGTTGTGAAAATCAGTAGGAACTCAGTCCTGGTGAGATGGAGGGCTGCTATAGGCCCAAGCATCCTCCTAAAGAGCTTGAGCACAGACACACCTGCTCACCAAAACCGGTCCAAATTCCAGGAAAGGGTCAGGAGTTTGAAAGGCACCAGGCACATGTGGGAGGGACTGAATTGTCCGGCTTCAGGGCGAGGTTCGGTGGAACAGCTTTCTGCTAGAATAAAGTGATGGCAGGACCCATCGTTCCTTTGTGAGCCCTCTCCCTCACCTCCCACATATACACAGCCTGCAGTTAAAGGCTGGTGCCAAATGTGAGTCTCCATTAACCTGCCCCACACCGGTGGTTCTCTTGCCCCACCCAATTCATAGGCCTGCCAGAATCTCTTTCAGAAGTTAACCCACACAAGCGACCAACCTGGGCCCACACTATGCAGTTTTCTAAAATCTATCACAGGTTCCTAAATCCCAAACAAGCAACCGCAGACCTCGGCAGGCCCTGTACCTTTTGCTAAGCAGCCCTAGTGGTAGCCAGCCTCAGTTCACAGCACAACCACTCCCGGGTGCCACTAAACCCAGCACAGGCAACAACCAACCACAGATCACGTTGTAGTCCAACCATGTGGCCCCAGGCCAAACACAAATAGGGGCTGACCTGAACCTGCACCAGAACCCCTCCCAAAAGGCTCTAGTATCAATATGCCTGGTGGCTGTCTTCAGACCACACCGAAGCACCACACACGTAGCCCCAAAAAGGAAACACCAAAAGGTGAACATGGCCGGCACCGGCCATGCTCAAATGAATCCCACTCAAATTCCACACAACTGCTGTCCACTGTAGTGATGACAAGTCTTCAAAAGCAGTAACCCTGAGTGTCAGTTCCACCAACACATTTGCCAACAGCAGTCGGGGCTCAACTACCACAGGAGAGCACACAAAATCCACTGGTGGGACACCCTTGGAGATTCGCTTAGGAAATCAGGGAGACTGTGCCACTAGGACTCACAGGACACCTACTACATAAGGCTGCTCTGCCCAGCCCGGAACACATAGCAGATCTACCCAATATATAGAAAGAGACACAGGGTGGCAACCAAAATGAAGAGAAAAAGAAATATGTCCCGAATGAAAGAAAAGGACAAAACTCCAGAAAGAGAACTGAACAATGGGGACAAGCAACCTACCAGATGCAGATTTCAAACACCGCTCATAAGGATGATCAGCAAACTTAGGGGAAGAACAGATGATCTCAGTGAGAACTTTAACAAAGAGATAGGAAATGTAAAAAAGGAGACAGAAAACTTGAATGAGAACCAGTCAGAAATAAAGGGTACAATGACTGAAATGAAGAATACATAGGAATCAATCAACAACAGATTAGATGAAACCCGAGGACTGAATCAATGATATGGAAGTCAAAATAACAGAACACACACAAAGAGAAAAGAAAAAAGAACTCCCCCCGCCTCGCCGAAACCTGTTTGGCTCAGTGGATAGAGCTTTTGCCTGTGGACTGAAAGGTCCCAGGTTCGATTCCGGTCAAGGGCATGTACCTGGGTTGCTGGCGCATCCCCAGTAGGAGATGTGCAGGAGGCAGCTGATCGATGTTTCTGGCTCTCTATCTCTCTCCCTTCCTCTCAGTAAAAAATCAATAAAATATAATAAAAAAAAGAAAAAAAGAACTCCCCCCTAAAATGTGGGTGGTTTCAGGGACCTCTGGGGCAACATCAAGAGTAACAACATTCACACCACAAGGGTAAAAGAAGGAGAAGAGAGTCAACGGATTACACACCTACTTGCAGAAATAATGATGGAAAACTTCCCTAACCTGGTGAAAGAAATAGACATACAAGTCCAGGAAGTGCAGAGTCCCCCCCCAAAAAAATGAACCAAATGAGGCCCATGCCAAGACACATCATATAATTAGCATGCCAAATGTTAGACAGAGAATCTGAAAAGCGCACTAAAAGAAAAACAGATAGTAATGTAAACCAGAGCTCCCATAAGACCATTAGCTGATTTCTCAACAGAAACTTTGCAGGCCAAAAGGGATTGACACAAATATTCAAAGTGACAAATATCAAGGACCAACAATCAAGATTACCAAGCAAGGCTATCATTTAGAATCAAAGGAAAGATAGAGATCTTCCTAGATAAGAAAAAACTGAAAGAGTTCATCACCACGAAACCAATATTATGAGAAATGATAAAGGGACTTCTTTAATAAGATGAAGAAGAAAAAAGAGGTAAAATATAAATAATAAAATGGTAATAACTATATACCTATCAATAACCCTAACTCATAAATACAGAGAACAAACTGATGGCTGCCTGATGGGAGGGGGGTTGCATGGAGTGGATGAAAAAGCCGAATGGATTAAAAAGCACAAATTGACATTTATGAAACAGTCGTAGGGGTGTAAAGTACAGCTTAGGGAATACAGTCAATAATATTGTAATAACTATATATACTGTCAGATGGGTGCAGCACTTCCCAGAAGGATCACTTTGTGAGTGATAGAAATGTCTAACCACTATGTAACTCATCTGAAAGTAATATAATATTGAATATGAACTGTAATTGAGAAATTTTTAATTTAAGTTAGAAATGAGGAAAATAAATAAATATTTTTGTTTAAACCACTCTGTCGTATTCAGTGTAGCAGCCTGAGCAGATAAAGACATAGAGAATACATAGGATGGGACAGTATACATATTTTTGGGGTTGTAGGGGTAGAGACAAGAGAAGATGAGGAGATGCAACATTAAAAAGATGATACATTTTCTAGAGATGATGAAGAATGTGTATTGTCAGTTAATGAAGCAAAAGAGGTCAGGAGGAGGATAGAGAATATTTTAACCTGAACCCAGCTACACTTCTTAAAACAGTAGAACTCAAAAGACACTCTCAAAATCAGTGAGCAAGTAAGATGATCACCTACAAAGTAAGGATTATTAAAATGATGGCATGATTTTCAAAGGCAATTACAAAAAGCATATTAGATGCTTTAGGTGATCATCTTACTTGCTCACTGATTTTAATCCTCAGGTGAGGATTAAAAAATAAAACTATAAATAAATAAATAAAACAATAAATAAATAAATAAATAAAATATTCAAATGAAATATTTGAACACCCACATTCATTGCTACATTTTTTTTTTTTGCAATAGCCAAGAGAAACCCCAATGTCCATCAGCAGATGAAAAGGTAAAGAAATGTGGTCTGTACAAACCAAGAGCTTTGAAAACAAGGAAAGTGAGTCACAGGAGGATGAGCCTTTAGGACATTATGTTAAGTAAAATAAGCAAGTCACAAAAGAACAAATACTGCTGTGATTCTACTCACGTTAAGTATTTAAAGTAGTCAAAGTCAAAGGTAGAACATAGAAAGGTGGTTGTCAAGGTCTGGGGAAGAAGGTAGGAGAATTGGTGTCTAATCTGTATAGAGATCCAAGGTTGAAAAATGACAATTGTCTAGAAATCTGTGACACAGCAATGCAAATGTAGTTGACACCACTGAAGTGTACATGTAAAAATGGTAAAGATGGTTTAAAAAAAAAAGAATCATAAGCATACATTTCCATAACATAGATTGTGAACAGATTTGTAGATATAACACCAAACACCAAAGCAACACAAGAAAATAAATAAATAAATTGGGCTTCATTAGAAGTTAAGACTTTTTTCCTTCCAAAGACACTCTCAAGAAAGTAAAGGACAGCCCACAAAATGGGAGAATTTAGTGGAAACCATATCTCTGGGAAGACTCTTACCTAGAATATATAAAGAACTCTTACAGCTCCATAATAAAAGCCAAACCAACTAAACGTTGGGAAACGATGAGGGCACATTGTTCCATAGAAGATGTACACGTGGCCAGAAGCAGAGGAAAGATGCTCAGCATCAGGGAAACGCAATCTCCATCCGCACTGAGATGCCGCTCCGAGTCACGAGGGTGGTGACAGGTCGGTCCTATGTGACTGGGATTTCCCCAGGATGCCAGGGCTTCCTCCAGGGGATTGATTCCCCGCGGAGAAGGAGGAAGTCTCTGCAGCCAAACCTGCCTGGTGCCTCCCAGGCTGTCCCAGTTCCTGGTGTGGGACCTGCACTCAGTACCCTGACCTTCCCAGGTGCACTTTCCTCACAGAAAAACGGGAAAAGAACTCACTCCCAGGCTCTCTAAGGGAGGTGGTAATATTACAATATTACTCCCCCTTCCACCCATTCGCAGCCCCACCAGAACCTACAAGGAAGAGAAGCAGCAGAGAGCGCTGAGCACACAGGGAGCACCTTCTCCATATGAGCATCGTGATTTCCCCTGAGGAGTGATGGGAGGGCATTGCCTTTTCCACAGATTCTACTTCAGTCACTAGGAGCGCAGTCCTGCTTCCTGCCTTATGCGCTGCCCTCCAGGGTGTCATGTCAAGTTTATTTTCCATTCATTTATTACAAACCCAGTTCATTTTATTTATGTCTGCAGAACTGCCTGTAATAAGTTTGTAATAAAGAAGGTTGGCTGCAGGGAAATATGAAACACTTCTTCCCTTTTCTCCCCATTGCACCTACCGTAGTATTTTCCAAACGCTAATGTGCAAATCTCTCCAGGATTCCACGTACCCCGTGGACTTGGCCTTGCCCACGATTCAAGCAGCAATAGGCCTCCAGTCGGCCCCACTGTGCAGGTTCCAGGGAGATTTCGGGGTTCCCAGGGCTCTGAGGTGGGGGCAGCCCAGGCTCTGCCTCCCCCTGGGAACTGTTCATCCAAACAATGACTCAAAGGCAGAAACAGCAGGCAAGTGAGGACAGGCGCAGAGACACCTGGGGCCAGGTGAGAACCTAATGACAGTGACAGGTCACACAGGGGTGGAGCAAGTGTGTTCCCTTCAAACACAACTCAGTGCTCCTGACACCTTGGAGGAGGGGGAGCGGTTACCCTGTTTCACCACCAAGACCCTGAAAGCAGAGAATTTGCAGGACAAATTCACACCAGCGACTCAGGGTCGAGGCTCTGGCCGTCACCCACACATTTGCATCCAGGGCCTGCCACCCATGCAGGGACACATCGGGACTCATGGGGAGGTTGCTCACCCGGGAGGGGAGGCGGCTTCTGGACCAGCCCCACAACACACAGAGTCTGGCACAACCTCCAAGCCCGTTTCTCTGTTTGAGACCCAGCTGGACAGGGAGGGGGCAGCGGCCGGGGAAAGATGGGCCCAGGTGAGAAGTCTCCTCCACAAAGTGCCCAGGAGGCTGGGAGAGTGGGTGCTGCCCGCCACACGGGACAAGGGAAGGCAGCAAGGGAGGGGGTGAGGGCCCTGACATGAGTCCATTCTTGCCAGAGCTCTTTGTGGGGGCAGCAGAGGGCCAGGCCTCCTTTCACTGCACAGCTTCAGCCCCATCCCATCGCTGCTGCTGGACCACCGCCCGGGGCCACAGCTTTGCATGCTGGGTGGGCTGGGGCCTTGCTTGGGAGCCTCAGCCGTCCCACCCAACCTGAGCACAGGGCAGGAATCAGACTTGAACTTGGGGAAGAGGCAATGGCCAGGAGGCAGGGGTGAGGGCCAGGGCGTGGCCACATGGGAGCAGAGCTGGGACAGGCAGTTCTGCAGACAGGGGTCTCCTCCTGGCTCAGCTCCGTCCCTCACTGCTGGCTCATCTCCCTATTACATCCGTGCCTGGGTCCCTGCTTTGTCTGTGTGGTCGGTAGCAGTGCCCACAGCCGGTGACGGGGCCCTTCCCTCAGCCTGGATCTCAGCTGCCACCAGCCCTGGGGTCACAGGCACCTGGGCCCCTGCCACCCCTGCTGGTCGAGCTTGTGAAAGGGCCCCACAGGTTGTGAGTAGGACCTGTTTCCCACGCGGATGTAAATCTGCATCAGCATCTATCACACAAGAGTCCAGCCCTGGTTGGGAGGGAAGGGACAGCAGTCATGGGCGTCCTTGAATCCCCATTGACCCTGAGCCCCACCCCCAGCCACAGCACAGGGGTCCTCCTCCCCCAGCTGGACAGGATCGTCCCACACAGAAATCCCGCAAGGGACTTGGTATCCTCCCCACCCCTGCCATTCCCCGTGGACCGACCTTTAACAGGCTTGTCGCCTTTACTCTCCTGTCACCCCCTTGTTCCAGACTCGCCCCCACCCCCCTCCACTTTCAATCACCCACTGAGACAGAGGATGCTCCTCCTGCAGGAGGCCCATGGGGGACAGGTGCCCCTGAGGCCCAGCCTTTCCCTCTCGGGTCAGGGCACAGTCTGGCCTTGGGAGCAGAAGTGATGGGAGGGGTCCCTGGGCATTAGAGAGCTCTGTGCTCCCAGGAGCAAGAAGAGGTCCCTGTCAATCAGGAGGAGGGACTGAGGGTCCCCTGTGGATGCAGAGCGCCCAGGACCTCCCGCATCCTCCCTTCCTCTCAGGTCCCCTCTCCAAGGAGCAGTGCAGACCCGAGTACAGACACAGCGGCCCCCAGAGCATTTTCAAACAAAATTATCTTTATTCATAACAGACCCACAATGTCCCAAAGGTGCTACTCCTACCCCCACCCCCACCCTCATGGTCCTGTCCTCCCTCCTACCCCTACCCCAGACCCACCCCCACCCTAAGGGTCCTGCCCTCCCTCCTACCCCCACCCAGACCTACTCCCACCCTAAGGGTCCTGCCCTCCTTCCTACCCCTTCCCCAGGCACCCCCCCCAATGGTCCTGCCCTCCCTCCTACCCCCACCCCATACCCACCCCTGCCCTAAGGGTCCCGCCCTCCCTCCTGCCTCCCACCCTCCCATGTCAGTGGAGCAGCAGGATCAGCCCTGCGATGAGAAGGAGCCCTTGGCTCCTCTGGGGGACAGCCAGGCCCCATGCAGTCTGGGCCCCTCAGGGCGCTGGCAGTGGGGGGCACACCCCTCTGCTCCATCCTGGCTGCAGTGCCGCTTCCTCCCACTCCCTGGGTCAGACGGGTCACACTTCCTCTTGCGAGGCTGTGAGGAGGGCACCAGCCCCAGAGCCAGTGCTGGCCGCCCACAGACCCCGAGGTCGGCCCCTGGGCGGGGGGTCTTCTCAGCATGGACGGGGCCTCCCCCCAGAGCCCGCTTCTGAGACTTGGATGCTGCAGGTGCAGCGCGGCTGAGGCCTCGTCTCTGAAGGGACTGGGACTGGGCCGCACCCCGGGGCCCCCGACCTCCAGGGCAGGCCAGGCCCGAGGCGGGCACAGGACTCAGAGAGAGCGTGCAGGGCAGCAGGCGGCCGGGAGAGGCCCAGAGGAAGGCCAGGCTGCAGAGATCCTCGTCCTCCTCACGGGGCCTGTCAGATGGCCCGCGAGTCTCCCTGACAGGAGAGGCCTCTCTGGGGATGCAGGCCTCCCTGGGGCCCAGTGCACAGTCAGCAGGCCCATGGCCCTGGGGAGCAGAGGGGGGGCATCGAGCCCGCAGTGGTGGATGCTCCTGACGCCCCGCAGAGACAGCAAAGGCCTGGGGCCTGGGCCGGTGGGCGCCTGCTGGGCCGCGCCTTTGCTGGTCCTTGAAGTCAGTCTCTGGTGGGCAGGCTTTGTCAATGACCCCCAGCTTGGGGCCATGGTCATGCCTCTGGGCATCTTGGCAGGTCGCAGACTCAGAAGGACTTGAGTCCCACAGGGGAGCACTGTGACTCGGGGGTGCCTGCACGCCCTCCTCCTTGGAGGCCAGGACTTGCTTCTCTACCAGCTGGGAGGAAGAAGGGACAGTGACTGGCGCTGCTCACATGTGAGAGGAGGAGGAGCGTGGGTGACAGGACAATGGCACGGGTGGGGGGCGGGGGAGGCGGGGGGAGGGGAGTGGGAGGTGACAAAGTGACTGGAATCCACCGCAGTCATGTGTCTCTACTCTGTCCCCTGTGCCATATTCCCAGCTTTGTGGCCCCTCCCCTTCTGGGCTCCCACCCCCTCCTCTCTGTAGCCCTCTCCTTTCTGTTGTCCTGCCCTGCTCCCACCCAGGACTGGCCCCTCGGCATGCGGTGCCTGCAGGCAGGGGTGGCGTGGACACAGGCATGTGTGTCCTGGTTCTGGGCTGCTCCCTGCCCTGGTTTACCTGGGTGTGCCCTTCCTGGCTCCCTGAAGGCCTCCCACCCCGATCAACCTCCCTTCCTCCCTGACTCACTAGGGCCTTTCCCTCCTCTAACTCCCCTGGGGTCCCTGGATGCTATGGCTCACTTGGGTACCCCCTCCCATCTCCCTAATGTCTACCCTCCCCTAGCTCACCTGGGCAGCAGTCAGCCCTTCTTCCTGCTCCAACTCCTCAGCTAGGGCCAAGGGATCCTGCTGTGTGTCTGGCGAAATTATTTGTTCCATGAATTGGAGGTCAATGACCTCCTCCACCTGGGACAGAAGGAAGCGGCTGTGAGCCCCTTGGCAGGGAGCAAACTGGGAGTCAGCGGGGCCTGGAGCACAAGTGGGAAAGCCAAGACCCACCCAGCCTCCTGCACAGGCGGGTGTTTTACTCCATCATGGTCATCAGGTGCACACACACACACACACACACACACACACATGCACATACACACACAGGCACACCCACATGAACACAGCACACACCACACACACACACACAAAGCGCACACATGCACACAGACACACACACTCTCACGTGCCCAGCTCAGGAACAAAGAGCAGAGCCCAATCCCATCAGCCTGGGAGAACCCGGGTCGGGTGCTGCAGTTCCACCCTCTGGGATCTTATAGACCCGGAGCTGCCAGCCAGCCCACCTGGGTGACAAAGTCTTCCTGGAAGCACAGCTGGTCCAGGTAGCTCAGGAGATCTTCATCCTGCAGCCACTCCATTTCTTCATCTTCCCATCCTCCACCTGGCGCCCCCATGGGCAGCTCATCCATGATGTCCATGTCCTCCTGCTCGGCCTCAGGGGGGATCCCATTCTGGGACTCAGTCTCCCGGGGCAGCAGGGCTGTGTGGGTGCACTGGGCGCTGGGTACAGCCTTCCTGGTAGTGCGAGCTGGGCAGAGAGGGAAGAGGAGGGAGCGTGAGGGGATAAAGCTCCCACCTCCGGGGCGTGCGATGCTGAGGGCAGTGTTCGGGGCATTAATATGGGTGCGGCTGGGTCGGGCCACCTGAAGCCTGTGACTATGTGAGGGGAGAGGCCAGAGGGGAGCACCCAAGAGAGTCATGTTTGAGGAAGTGTGGAGCCACTGAATCTCCAAGGGGCCCCGCAGCCAGCCCGCTTCTCAGCCGACTTCATGTGGGGCCTTTGACAGGGAGCGGGGAGAGGGGATGAGAAAGTGGACCAGGTCCAGACCCCATGGGGACCAAGGGCCGCTGAGGCCCAACTCTCAGGGCTGTTTCCCTTGAAAGACCAAAGCCCCCCTGAAGGCGAAGGGCCCCTGTGGGTGGGACAGTGGCCTGCCCTAGGCTCTGTTGCCTTTGGCCATGGGCTCCCATGAGAACGTGCTGGCCTACCTGGCTGCCCGCCCACCGCTGGGGCTGGGGGCCCCCGAGGATCAGGTCTCGGTGGGGCAGGAAGGGGCTGGGTCTGCGTCCCCTTCTTCAACTGCAACTTCTGAAACTGCATCTGCTCCTCCGCCTCAAACTCCATGAACCTGGGGGTGAGGGGGGCACAGCTGTGCTGAGAAGGAGGCCCCAGAAAGGCAGCAGCAGGTGGGGGGATGGGAGAGCCAGGGCCTTGGGGCTGTCAGGGCCCGGACACTGGGGAGGCAGGAGGCTGGCTGAGCACACTCCTGCACAGCCCCTCTGGCTGGAGTCTGCCCACGGGGCGGGCACCTCCCCCAGCCTGTCCTGAGCCTTCATGTCCAGCCCAGGATGGGTCAGGGTCAGAGGAGGGGGGGGCTCCCGGGAGGTGGGACAGAAGCACCCACGCTCTGAAGCTGAGGGAGAGGCTTCCCCAGGAGAGAAGGGCCTCTGGGCAGCGGGGACCCCGTGCTGAGTGACACCCTCCCACCACCCTGCTCTCTGATGAGACCTCACAGCTGGACCAAGCCCAGTAGGCAACCACACCCCCACCCCCAGCTGTGGGGACCAAGGACTCACTTTTCTGCCATCTCGAAATAGACCCTCCGGTCAAAGTTGCTCTTGTTCTGCCATTCCTGCATGGCCTGCCCTATTCCCTCCTGCAGCGTCATGGTGGGCCTCAGGCGGGACAGGGACCGCAGCGCTGGCCTGTAATGCCTCAGGGTCAGTCATGGCTGCAGCCTGGCCTCCACCTGCCTGCCCACCCCAGCTCAGTGGCGCCAGGTTCCCACCCCCACCCGGCAGCACTGAGCACCGGCAGGTGAGGGAAGAGGCGTCTGTGTGCAAAGACAAGCCTTCCAGCTGCTGTTGTCATGGCCTCACATTCACACCAGCCCATGAACCAGGACTGGAGGCTGACCCTACACTCACACCCATCGCTGGGACCCCACCCTCAGACCTGCCCTCCAGCATCCTGGGATTAGCCAGCCTGCAAGTCCCTCCCAGCTCCTCTGATGTGAAAGCTCCAGGCGCGCCCCCTGCCCTGCCCAGTGCACTCACATGAGGAAGCAGCAAAGAGCTCCCGCATCAGGACTCTGGAGAAGGTGCCCCCGGGCCAGGGCCTTGAAGCACTGCCAACGACGGAAGTCCTCATACACACTCTTGGGGTTACAGGCATCATCCAGAGAGGCCTTGGACTGGGAGCCGGCCAGGCCACCCTCCCTGGAAGCCGTGTGTGGCCGTGGTCCAGGATCCACTCGGGGGACGATGGGGGCCAGCTGGGCAGCTGGTGGTGGAGCTTGAGGAGGAAGGCCGGGACACCAGCCTCCATCGCCAGCCTGGGTGCCCCCAAAAGCCGAGGGGGGCATAATCGCCTCCACCTCAGTGGCTTCCAAGAAGAGGGGTGCAGGACACACAGCACCCCCACAGATGGCACCTGGGGCACTCCTGTTGAGGGGGGCCTGAGTCAGGACAATGGTCTGAGTCTGGGAGGGCTGTGGTCGTCCCCCTTCTGACCTGGCCTGGTCCATGATGTTATAAGCCCCAGGCCCAACGGGGCCTTGACCAGCATCTCCTGCCACCAGAGGTGTCCTGGGCAAAGCGGGCAGCACCAGGGGGCGGCCAGGAGGGAATGACGGGGTCTTGAGGGGCGGCAGGTGCTGCTCCCAAGGTGGCCGGTGTGCGGGGCCAGTAGTGGGCAGGGGAAAGGGCTGTGCTGTGAAAGGAGTGATGGGGGCACCGGGCTTCAGGGTCACATCCGCTCCCAGCGCTGCAGATGCTGTTGAGACAAAGGAAAGGGTGAAGGGAGGAGGAGAACCAGCAAACAGCACTGAGGCGCTCTGGGCCCCTGTAGCCACCGGGGAATCAGAGCAGTGAGTCTCCCAGGGGAGGGCCATTGGGATGGGCAAACTGCGGAGGTGGCAGATGTCCTCAGGTCATTGTCACGCTCCATTTGGGAATTACTCCACTGGAGAGCTTGCTCCCCAGCGCCAAGGCTCCCTGACCACTGTCTGCGAGAAGAAACGGCCCCAGCCAGCGCTGACCCTGAGAGCCGCCCTAAGGATTCCCTGGCACCGACCCTGCCAGTCTCAGGGCATGGCCCTGGGCAGCAGTCAGCTCTGGGGGAAATGACCCCTGGCAGACCCACTCCTGTAGTGACTGTCTCTAAGGTAAGTTCTAGGCACCCAAAGGGCCTCTGAGAACAGGCCGTGTCTGAAATATCAGGGCCCCATCTGCACCTCAGTCTTCCCTTTTCTCAATAAATCACCCCTGTTCTGTCCTGGGCTTGCACAACAACACAGAAACACTTGAGTAATGTCTCTCCACAAGAAGGCACAGGGACCTTGATCTGACCTTTGAACGCACTGACCACCATGCACACGTATGTCAGAACCAACAGTGAACACTCAACACGGGCCAGGTCCTGCCACTCGGCCCCAGCGCTCAGACCAGTGATGGCGAACCTATGACAGGGGTGTCAGAGGTGACACGCGAACTCATTTTTTTCGTTGATTTTTCTTTGTTAAATGGCATTTAAATATATAAAATGAATATCAAAAATATCAATCTTTGTTTTACTATGGTTGCAAATATCAAAAAGTTTCTATATGTGACACGGCACCAGAGTTAAGTTAGGGTTTTCCAAAATGCTGACACGCGGAGCTCAAAAGGTTCGCCATCACTGGCTCAGACTAATGGCCCCTCAGGAGCTTGTCATTTCACAGTCAGCAATGGCTGCAGAGGGTTAGAGAAGAGTCAGGGAATGCGGCAAAGTGGGGCTGTCGGTAGGGTTTCCAGAAACTTCCATAGCTGCTGTCCTGTTAGATGGGTCATGGGACTGCAGACTGTTTGAGGTCCTTCCCCTTCCAGCTCCCAACAGTGGAAAGTGAAGGCCAGTAGGAAGCAGGTGTGAGCAGGTGACAGTGGGACACAGTTGTCTGAACACATCCCCGCTCAGAGGAACTCGAGCAGACCTAGTCCAGGAGAGCAGGCTGCACACTGCGTGCCCCTAATTCCTCAGGACAGGCGGCCTCGGACATTTACTACTGACACAGGCCATGGTCTTCCTGCCCCTGTGCACTCCCCTTCCCCTTTAAAAAAGAATCCGCCTTCACAGATGTACCACGGAACACCACGCAGGCTCCACATCTGTTTTCTGTCCCTGAAGCAGGGACATGGACTATGAGCAAACCCTTCATCTCAAAGGTAAAGGGCAGGGCAGAGGGTGCACCATGAGATGCTCGACAAGAGGAAGTCGGTCTGAAGACCTGGGTGGCCACAGGGGGAACGATTCGGGACAGCTCAGGGAACCGGGCCCTCTCTTGGTGGAAGTTACCCGGCCGCCCTGCCCCTGTGGAATCCAAGCCAACAAGCAGCTCCCTGGGCTGAGGAGGAGCGAGCTCTGGGCCAGAAGCAGGGGAGAAGCTCTGGGCTGCAGCAGTTGGAGGACCTTCCAGCCCAGCCCTCAGGGGGGACATTTCATTGTTGACTTGGCCACAGGCAGCCCCACTGGACAGCTTTCTGGCTAAACCCTCCCATGGCCCCCATTAGCTCTAGTGAACTCAGGTCAAGTCCCTTAGAAAGATACTGCGGGGCAAGCTCCAGGTGCCCCAAGAACAGCACACAGGACTAGGCTTTCCCGTGACCACCCTGTGCCACCCCCACGACATCGCCCACTACTCCCCACACATACATGGGAGTGGCTTGTCTCCCCTCTGGGAAGAACCCACGTGCCTGCTGCCATCCTTTCTCCACACCCAGGCATTTCCCTGAGCCACCCTGACCCACCTCTAGGAGCCCTCCTGCCAGTGCCCTCACAGGTTCCCATGGGCTCCCAGCCTCCCAGGTGACAGGTGCTTTGAGGTCCAGTGCTCTCTCCCTCCCCTACTTCAGTCAAAGCGTGTTTCCCCAGTGTCACAGTTTAACCCCAAGTTTTGAGGGACATCTCAGTGTTTAAAACATCCCCTCTCCCATCTATAGTCTTACCTCCTACTGAAGCCATCCCCGCAGACTCATTCACCGACCACCGCTGCCTAGTAGCCTCCACAATGAGAAAAGTCAAGTCGAGAATCCAGAGACTGACCTGCTCCAACAGCTGCTCAGCATCCAGTGGAGGGAAGGTTTGGGTTTAAACTGTAGAATGTAGGGCTCCAGACATTCTGCAGCGGGGGAGGGGCCGAGGACCAATGGGCTGGGGTGGGGGGGGGGGGGGGGCATTCCATGGAGGGCTCTGATAGGTAGGCCAGAACCAGCAGTTCCTTTCAAATTTAAAATCACAAATTTAAAGACACACTAGCAGTAATGACCTTCTCTAAGTTCTAGGCACCCAAAGTCCCCTGATGTGCCCTTTCTTTCAGTTCTTGATCCATCACCCTAGTTCTGGGTCCCTCAACCTGCTTCCTATCTGGTCTTGGTTGACTTCAACACAAACTACACTTTCTGAACAAAATTCAGAACGGGCAGCCTGAAGAAATAATGGGAACTTATGGCCACACGGAACCCAGTGTTTGAAATTAGGACTGACCCAGCAGAGGCAGCATGCTCGGTGGCTGTGTGCACATCATTCCTTAGGAAGCAGTCCTGTGGCCCCAAGTGCCGCCCAGTGCTGGGAGCCCTGCAGATGCAGCCGGCCCAGCCTTACAAACCATCCCCTTTGCTCCCGTCCATCAGGGCAAGGCCCTGTAGCCTACAGGGCAAGACCAGACACCACCACTTTTTGTTTCTCAGAGTATGATGTTGTTCAGTGTCTAACTTTTTACGTTTTGTAAGATTTTAAAGTAATGCCTTTGCATAGTTCACAGTCAAATTTTGCAAAATGGAAAATGCAGTGATGTGTCTTTCTCCTGCCTCTTTCCCCTCTTGCAAATGACCAGAACGAAAATCAGATGATTTCAGTTTCTTTTGAAATATGACAAACTCTAGTAAGTTGATTCTGCTACTATATGTTTTATTGCCAACTGAAATTCTGCAATATAATGCAAAAAATGAGGGCGGGCAGGGTGACATTGTTCCCATGCTACCTGCCATGTCAACGGAAACTGGCCCAGACAGTCATGTTTTGATCAATGTTTGCACAACAACCTTGCAACGGAAACATCTGTGAAGCAACATTTATTGAAAACTTCCACTTACTGAATAAATACAGGAGGAACGGGGTCAGGGGCAAGTGTCTCTTAGAGTGTGTCCAGGTCTAAAGTTCTTGGCCGGAATTGTGCAATGCACGCCCGGACTTCTGGGAGGACGGACCTACTTTCTAGAAACCACGGACCTGCAGTCCAAGGGCATGAAGGCACTGGCCCTTCCGAGGACAGTGCTTCAGGCCGGCCTCTCCCAAACTCCGTCCCGAGGGGCAGCCAAGTGCATGGACTGCACGTTTGCAACTTTAAAGTCACAAGTGCTCCCTGCAACGGGCTGGGAGGTTCCTGGGAGGAAGACCTGCAGGAGGCCTCACAGGGCCCCTCCCTCCACTCCTTCCTCTCCTGCAGGGACAGCCTGGGCCCTTCCCAGGGTGCCTCGCGCCAGGGCGCAAGAGCATGCCCACTGGGGGCGGGACTCTGTCCTGCAACTGCTCCCAGCGTCCGTTGGGGCGGTTGGCGCCCACAGGCGCGCGCATGCGCTAACGGCAGGGCGGGTCCCCAACGGCCGCCCAGGCTGCACGCGGGGCCTGGAATGGCGGCCTCTGGAGTCCGTTAGGCAAACAGGGAGGTAAGGGGCGCGTGGCCCCCTCTCCCCTCAGGGCCCCCCTCTTCTCTGTGGTTCTCCCTGTGGGCTCTGTGCCCCGGGTCTGTGCTCAGCCCCCACACCCTCACATATTTCTGTGTTTTCACCGGGAATTGACAGCCACTGGCCGTTGGGGGTCAGTGATGGGGGCCTACACGGCCCAGTGATGCCTGTGAGTCCAACTCGGGGCGTCGGTCTGTGTCCCCCGCTTTCTGAACAGCGCGGCTCCCGGCAGTTCTTCCGCCTCTGACAGCGCCTCCGGCTCACGCCGTGTCTGCGGGCGGCTGTGGCCACGGGGCGGCCATGCCCGTGGGTGAACGTGCAGGCGGAGCGCTGGTTTTGGAGGGTGTGGAGGTGTATATGCCGGTGAACAGTAGTGTGTGTGCGGTTTGGTGTGGGGTGTGTGGCTGTGGGTTCTCCAAGATGGAAGAGTGAGTTCTGTGGGAATTTGGGAGGGGGTATGTATGCGCAGGTGTGTACGTGGCATGAAGTGTGTTTGGGACATACGTATGGGGACACAGGTGTGCATGTTTGCAGGGCACGGGCTATTCGTGGGTCTGTTCGGGGCTTGTGGAGAGTGTGTGTGTGGAGTGTACTGTGTTCCAGGGCCGTGGCCGGGGAAGGATGTTTGCTGGAGCTCCGTGTTTGCATTTTTCAGTCGGGCCCTAAGGCTCACATGTTTTGGGTACCGAGGGTGTGAGTATTTGAGGGAGAGATGGTTTTTGTGCTTATACAGGGGATGGAGGATGGTATCTATGTATGGGAGGTGTGTGATACGGTTATTTGTTAGTGTTTGTGGATGTGAGAGCTGACTCATTAGCTAGGGGTAACTTGGAATTTGGAAGTTGTTTTATATGTGGTTTCCTGGGGATATATCTACGTGTCTTGCCCAGGTATACTGGTCTGTGTTTATATCTATGACCAGGTGCATGAATTATCAGTTTGTTCATAAGGTGTATGGGGTTCTTAGATGTACATAAAGTGTATTTCTTTGGAGAATACTAAAGTGTTTCTACATGTATTTGGTAGTAGTTAGCAAGCAGTGGTCTGTATATTCAGAGTGATGCCAGAGAAAACAATGTGTATAGTGTGCTTTTGTTACATACTGAAGAGGCGAGGTGACGAGGTTGTATTCTGGAGAGGTGGCATAATGTATAGTGTTTGAGGGGTCTGTATATTCAGGGCTTGAGAATATTTGCAAGCGTGTGTGTTTCCATAGGTGTGTGGGAATAGTGTATGCATATTAGTGAGAGTTAAGGGATTGTCAGTGCGTTTGTGTTTTGCATGTATCCATCTGAGTGTGTGGGGTGTGTATATTCGTGAGTGGTTTGTGGGTGTGTTTATTTGGGATTTGTGAGTGTATCAGGAAGCTTAGGGTCCTCTTTGCATCTGTTCCAGAATGTAATGCTTGCGGAATTTGGTGGTATTGCTTGTATGAGTCCTCTCTGTGTGTGAGGTGGGCTTATATGTATTTGATAAGTAGAGGTTGTTTGTCACTCTATGTATTTGAGTTCTTGGAGCTTATGGATGGGCTGTGTGTTCTAGGGAATGTGAGAGTTCACTTTGTGTTTGGAAACAAAGAGACTGTGTAGGTTGTGTGTGTGTGCGTGTGTGTGTGTGTTTGTGTGTGTGTGTGTGTGTTCAGGAATTGTGGAGCGTGTGCATTTTATGGCTGTGGAGTTGCATATGGATCTTTTTTTGGGTGCCACATGAGACAGTTGTCTACTTGTATTTTTAGAGGGTCTGAAGTATTCAGTATTCAGTGTGTATATCTGGGTGGTATGTTGGTTGCCCATGTTTGTATACAGGCCCATGTTGTGTGTGTGTATATATAATTGTAGGTGTAGAATGTGAATATTCCGGATGATTAGGGGTTTGTTTGTAACAACTTAGGTAGTAAGAGGTGGTCTATCTGTATATTCCAGGAGAGTGAGGGTAGAAATGTACATGTGTGTTCATATATGTAAATTCATTTTTGTTTATATATCTGGGTGGGAGTGGAGGTTCCTACGCAGGGTGTAAGTGCATTGTATGCACATAATCATTTGACAGGGGATGGGGTGTGCTGGAACTGGCTCATACTAGCTTGGGATAGTTGATGGTGCATGTCTCTCTGGGGCTCTGTGTTCATCTAGTGGGTACCTTGAAATTAGGCATGCTGGGAATATTTGTACCAGGTGCTCAGCACAATTGAAGTCTTTCCTGCATCCTCCTGAGAGTGATCAGCATTCACCAGCACCCCACTTGTGTGTGTGTGTCTCAGTGTATGTGCGTGTGAAGCAGGGATATTCAGGCATCAGTGGGCATATGTATGGGAGGCTCTGTGTGAATTGGGAGCGAGGCATCTGGGGCTGCGGGCCTTGCATAGACCATGGTCATTCTGAATCATTGCATTGCTCTTAATCAGGTTGGTCCACTCTTTCGGCCAAAGAATGCCATAAATGTTGGTGATTTCTGGCCCCTCTTCCTACAGATGGATTGGGGGTGTCTGTCCTTTAGGCATGTGGACATTTCTTTATTCTTTAACATTTGTATGATCCTGGCATCTGGGGCCCTAGATGGGTGGGCCTGGTGGACAGATAGCTGTGCAGAACAGAACCTTCACAGGTGTACTTCTGGCCTGACAGGCTACAGTCAGAAGATGGGGGGGCATCCTGGAAGTCAGATGGCAAACTGTTCCCCCTGGCAAACGCCCTAAGAATCAGCTGGGCAGGTACTGGTATTACTGACTCGTACCTGCTGACTGCACGGAGCAGTTGGGGCCAGCACCAGCAGCAGGTGGGAGCGGGGTCGGGGCTGTCAGCAGGTGCAAGTGGTGGCTACTGCCCTGATTGCCCCTCAGGAGCAGGGGGAGGTGGAGAAGCCGTGAGGGGCGATCAGGGCTGGCAGCTGCCACTCGCACCCGCTGATGGCTTGGAGCAATTGAGGCCAGCAGCAGCAGCAGGTGCCTATATAATAAAAGCCTAAAGGTAAGGTGGGTGGGCAAGGACAGCCTTTACATGGGGTCCAGGTGGTGAGTTGTGTTGTGTATCAGGCTGGTCAGTGATATCACTAGTTCTTAACCCACTTATCTCCATGGAAACCTCAATCCTTTTGGATAGGGAGGACTTCAGGGGTCAGTGATATGACAGAGATGGATGCGAAGAGGCTTTGTCCCTGAGGATGGCTGGGAGCTGACACCTGGAGAGACAGGGGAGTCCCACTCTGAGGACATATATGTCTGTGACATTTCTGAACACTTTAGACAGGCTCTCCTTTGTTATCTGAAGGCTCATGATGATTCTAGCACTGACCCTCTTTTCTCTATTCCATGTTGATCTGCAAACCACCAGAGGCATCTTGGGCTGCGGGCCTTGCATAGACCATGGTCATTCTGAATCATTGCATTGCTCTTAATCAGGTTGGTCCATTCTTTCGGCCAAAGAATGCCATAAATGTTGGTGATTTCTGGCCCCTCTTCCTACAGATGGATTGGGGGTGTCTGTCCTTTAGGCATGTGGACATTTCTTTATTCGTTAACATTTGTATGATCCTGGCATCTGGGGCAGAGCAATGCAATGATTCAGAATGACCATGGTCTATGATGAGTGTAGCCATAAGCTGACCCCACAGCTGTCTCCTGCCTCTCTTAATTCCTCCCAAGAATCTATTGGGTCTTCCTTCCTTATGGTGAGTCTCCTTCTGGTCTTTTCTCTCCCATGGTGAATCCTCCTGCCAACAGAATGTACCCCTCACTTGCTTGAATGCCCCAATAACTGCTTGTCTGAGTAGAAGCAGATTCCTAGTAGCTCTCACTGCCCTCTCCATAACCTAGCCCCTAGAAAATGACAGTGTGTTGTACTGATCATGTTGTGGGTTGATGCCAGAATGGAGCCAGTCCTAGTTTTATATTTTAAAATGTTACATATTTAAATAAACATGCAGCAGAAACCGGTTTGGCTCAGTGGATAGAGCGTCGGCCTGCGGACTGAATGGTCCCAGGTACGATTCCGGTCAAGGGCGTGTACCTTGGTTGCGGGCACATCCCCAGTAGATGTGCAGGAGGCAGCTGATCGATGTTTCCCTCTCATCGATGTTTCTAACTCTCTATCTCTCTCCCTTCCTCTCTGTAAAAAATCAATAAAATATATTTTAAAAAAAATAAACATGCAGTATAATATATACAAGGTAATGCTCTTGGGGTTGTTTGTTGAAAATTTTTTGGCTTTGGTTCTGAAATGGGAAGGCACGTCTCTTGAGTTTTATGGGTGAGGAACAGGAGTACCTTGGTATCTTGAATCAGCACTGAAAATCCCCCACCAGGTGCAATTAATGCAAAATGCTAGAATGGCTGGGCTTGGACAGAGCTGGTTTTTCTGGGGCTGATATTTTTTTGGAGTGTAGTCATTTCCTTGTCTCTCCATGGACAGAAGGAATCTTCTGTTCTTTTTAAAAACATAATTTAAGAAAATGCTTTATTACAGTTTCCATACAATTGTTATATTAGTTTCAGGTGTGCAACATGGTGCTAAAACATTTATATCACTTACAAATTGATTACCTCGATAAGTCTAGTACCCATTTGACACCATTCGTAGTTCTTACAGTATTATTGACTTTATATCCCTATGGCTGTTTTTGTAATTGGCAATTTGTAGATATTAATCCTTTCCACTTTTCCCCCCATCCTTCCCACCTCCCTTCAAAATGTTCTCAGCACCTGTGTATATACTTCTGTTTTGTTTGTTGGTTAATTTTGTTCTTTAGATTCCACATGTAAATGAAATCCCATGGTCCTTGTCCTTCTCCATCTGAGCTGTTTGACTTAGAATAATGCCCTCTAGTTCTATCTATGTTGTTGCAAATGGCAAGATTTCATTCTATCTTTTGGTTGAGCAGAATTGTATTGTTTGCAGTACCACACTTTCTTTATCCACTCATTTATTGATGGATACTTCGGTTTCTTCCATGTCTTGGCTATCCTATATAATAAAAGCCTAATATGCTAAGTGTCCAGTCGGCCAGTCATTTGTTCCACAAATCAAAGTGTAATCCTATATAATAAAATGCTTATATGCAAATAGACCCAACAGTGGAACAACAGAACAACTGGTTGCTATGATGTGTGCTGACCATCAGGTGGTGTGCATAGAACGTGGTGGGTGTTGGCCACGGCGGGATGGTGGGGCAGGTGAGCAGGGGCACCAGTTGTTGTCATTGGGGTGAGCCTCTGGTGTTTACTAAAAATTCTTTGCTCCCCTGCGCCATGGTCCCGCCCGGTGCTTGCACCTGCTGCCAGTGCTGGCCCCGCTCACACCTGCTGATGGCACCTGGCATGGCACTGGTCGCTTGACGCCATTAGAGGTTGCAAGCGGTAGCTGCTGGCCCCGATTGCCCCTCAGGGCTTCTCCACCTCCCCGTGCTCCTGAGGGGCAATCAGGGCAGTAACCACCACTTGCACCCGCTGCCGGTGCCGGCCCTGCTTCCACCTGCTGCTAGTGCCGGCCCCATTTGCTTCACTCTGTCAGTGGGTGCAAGTGGGGCTGGCACCATCAGTATGTGGGAGTGGCGGCAGCAGGATTGTAGCTGCAGCAGACAATGGACCGAGGGCCTTGGGGGGAGGGGTTGGGTAGGGGCGTGGAGTATGGGCTGAGACCTGCCCCTATTCCTGCCGCAGCTTCTCGGCCCACGGTTCCTTTCAAGGTGCATGAATTCGTGCACTGGCCCCCTAGTGCTAATGATATGCTAAGGTCGCTCAACCACTCGCTATGACATGCACTGACCACCAGGGGGCAGACAGTACACCAGTCGCTATGATGTGCACTGACTGCCAGGGGGCAGATGATCCAACCAGTAGGTTAGCTTGCTGCTGGTGTCCGGGACTGAGCAAGATGCACCAGACACGCCCTGGAGCCCTCCCGCAACCCCTCCCTGGCTGGCCAACCTCCCGCATCCCTCCCCAGCACCAGTGGGATCCCTTGGCCTGGCCTACACCCTCTCGCAGTCTGGACCCCTTGGGGGATGTCGGTGAGCCGGTTTCAGCCTGATCCCACAGGCCAGGCTGAGGGACCCCATTGGTGCACGAATTCCCACACTGGGCCTCTAGTTGTAATTAATGCTGCAATGGACATAGAGATGCATATATCTTTTAGAATTAGTGTTTTATGTTTCTTTGAATAAATACTGAGAATTGGAATTGCTGGGTCCTCCTCATTTCTTTTTATGGCCTTTGATTTAAAGTGTATTTTGTGTGATAGAAGTATTGTGATACCAGTTTTTAAAATTTCCATTTGCATGAAATATCATTTTTCATCCCTTTACTTTAGATCTGAAGGAGGTCTCTTGTAAGCAGCATATGTATGGGTCTTGCTGTGTTATCCATTTAGCCATCCTGTGTCTTTTGATTGGAGCATTTAACCCATTTACATTTAAAGTAATTATTGATAGGTTTGTAGTTATTGCCATTTTATTATTCATATGTTCACCTCCACCTCCACCTCCACCTCTACCTCCACCCACACCCACACTCACACTCACACCTTCTTTTTCTTGAGTCTTTTTAACATTTCTTGTAATACTGTTGGGTGGTTATTAACTCCTGCTTTTTCTTTTCTGAAAAGCTCATATCTCTCCTCCTATTCTAAGTGATAGCCCTGCTGAGTAGAGTAATCTTGATATACCAGTAGGCCCTTGCTTTTCATCACTTTGAATATTTGGTGCCAGTCCCTTCTACCTTGCAAAGTTTCTACTAAGGAATCAGATGATTATGGGAGCTCTGTTGCAGGTAAGTAGTAGTTCTTATCTTGCTGCATTTCAGATTCTCTCTTTGTCATCAACCTTTGCCATTTTACTTATGATGTATCTTGGTGTGGGCCTCTTGGGTTCATCTTCTTTGGGACTCTGCACTTCCTGGACTTGTGTGTCTGTTTCCTTCACCAGGTTAGAGAAATTTTTCATTCGTACCTCTGTAAATAGGTTTTAATCCCTTATACTTTCTTCTTCTTCTGGTACCACTGTGATCTGAATGTTGTTATGCTTGATGTTGTCCCAGAAGTCTCTTAAGCTATCAGCATTTAAAAAATTTATATCTTTATTGCTGTTCCAATTTTCAGCTACCTTGTCTTCCAAATTGCTGATTTGATCCTCTGCTTCATGTAATCTACTCTAGACTCACTCGAATGTATTCTTCATTTCAGTTATTGTATTCTTCATTTGATTGATTCTTTTTTTTTTCCCATCTCCATTTTTATGTTCCCGATCTCTTCTTTTGATTTTCTTTACTGTTCTAGTCAATGAAAGGGTAACTTTATTGAGGCCCCAAGGTTCTGGGATTCAGGCAGAAGACTTCCCTGCAGTCGAGGAGCTGGTGGAGGGGCCTTATTTAACCTTCTTGGGGCACAGGTTGTTTTGGTGGCTGCACTTATTTTTGTGGCAGTTGATAGCGTGAGGATACAACTGACTGTAACACATTTGGTAGATCATCTTGTTGCATTTGTACTTCTGGGCAAGCTGGTGGAAGGAGGGTTCGATGATGCCATCCCACAGATGAAGCATCAAGTACAAGGTGGTATTTTTCTAATAATGTAGTCAGAGTGTGACCATCCTCTAGCTATATGCCAGCAAAAATCATATGCTGCTGGTTAGGCGGGATGCCCTTCTTTTCTTGGATTTTAGCTTTGACTTTCTCAATGGCATCACTGAGCTCAACCTCAAGGGTGATGGCCTTGCCAGTCAGGGTCTTCACTGTAGGGCGCGGCTCTAGGGTTAAGCCTCGGACTGACCTGTTGGCAAAGCCACAAACAAGTCCCAGCTTAGAGGGCACAGTCCTCTTAGCATAATTAGGCTTGACCTTATGATGCTCCCTAGATCCTTCCTAGGTAGCTAATGAGCTGTGGGAGGTGCAGCAAGTGCTGCCAAAACAAGTGAAACTCACAAGAACATTGTAACTATGGTGACCACTACCTTGTTTACCTCTGGCTATAAAATAAAGGCTCAGCTTGCCAGGCACAGGAAGATCCACCTAGAACAGGGGTGGGCAAACTTTTTTGAGTCGAGGGCCACAATGGGTTCTTAAACTGGACTGGAGGGCTGGAACAAAAGCATGGATGGAGTGTTTGTGTGAACTAATATAAATTCAAAGTAAACATCATTACATTATAGGGTATGGTCTTTTTTTTTTTAGTTTTATTCATTTCAAACAGGCCGGATCCGGCCCGCGGGCCGTAGTTTGCCCACGGCTGACCTAGACCCAGCTTATTCTCTTTGTCATTTCTTCATCCTTTCACCACCAACACTCAGGCTTTTGAACCCTTGGCTGAACTGGTTCTGCACACTTCACAAAGATCTACATCTCTGCATCTGCTGGGGAGGCTTCTCTGCCACCTCATTGAAGAGAAAGATCCTATCTCTTTATTAATGTTCTGAGTTTATCTATGTTTTTCCTACGTTCTTTGAGCATCCTAATCAAAGTATTTTGAATTCTGCATATGGTAGATTGTTTGCCTCTGTTTTGTTGAATTCTTTCTCTGGATTTTTTCCCCTGTTTTTTTCATTTGGGTCATGTTTCTTTGTTTCCTCATTTTAGCTGCTTCTCTCTGTGTATTTCCTTGTATTTGGGTATTTGGTAGATATGTTCCATCTCCTGATGTTGGTAAAGTGGCCTTATGTTGTAGGTGTCCTGTTGGTCCCAGTGGTGCAGTCTTTCATGTCACCAGTGCCAGGTACTCCAGGGGTGTCTCTTGTGTGGATTGTGTGTGCCATTCTGTTGCAGGTGAGACTTGATTGCTATTGGTATGTTAAGGGGAGGTATTGGCTTTCAGGCTGATTAGCTGTGTGGAATGGCTGTGAGTACAGCAGACACACTGTTGTACAGGGGTTGATGCCATGGAGCAGGATTTGGATAAAGAAGAGGGGGTACAAATAATAGTAGTATTATGGAATATTACTCAGCCATGAGGAAGAATGAAATCTTACTATTTGTGACAACATGGATGGACCTCGATGGTATTATGCAAAATGAAATAAGTTAGAGAAAGTCAAATACCATGTGATTTTACTTATCTGTGGAATCCAGAAAACTATATTAACAAACAAACTTATAGATACAGAGAACAAACTGATGCTTGCCAGGTGGGTGTGGGGCTAGGGAGCTGGATGAAAAGGGGAAGAGATTAAGAAGTACAAATTGACCCGGCTGGCATGGCTCAGTGGTTGAGCATAGACCTAGGAACCAAGAGGTCATGGTTCAATTCCTGGTCAGGGCACGTGCTTGGGCTTTGGGCTTGATCTCTAGTGCAGGAGGCAGCCGATCAATGATTCTTTCTCATCATTGATGTTTCTATCACTTTCTCTCCTTCAACCTCTGAAACCAATAAAAGTATATTTTTTAAAAAGTACAAATTGGCAGTTACAAAATAGTCACAGGGATATAAAGTACAGCATAAGGAATATAGTCAGTAATATTGTAAAAACTATGTACAATGTCAGGGTGTTACTAGACTTATGGGAGGATCACTGCATAAGCTATATGAATGTCTAACCACTATGCTCTACACTTGAAACTAACATAATATTGAATGTCAACTATAATTGAAATAAAAAGATAACCTCCAGAGAAATATCTGAGTTTATATTCTCCTGATAGGGTTATTGCTTGGAAAAGACAGGTAATCATGATTTGTAAACCAATGTTTGATAGAGCATTCCTATAAATCCTTTAGACTGGAAATAAGAAGAGAGAAGAATAAAAGAAACACTCCCCCACCCCCATAGCTGTTGTCATGCAGTAGAGGGAACCCCAACATCAGTGGTTGTTTCAAAATAATACACAGCACAGAAGTGTTTCAAATCACTGAAAATATCCTACTGTAAGGTCATGTGGCTCCAACTTGTTTGCTCTGGTTCAAGCTACTGCTGAACATGCTTCACCTACTAACACCAACTGCACACAAAGTAATGGATTAAGTGTACTTTAACCCCAAACATTTGGGACTTACTTATAGGACATAGCTGTGCCCTGGGTACTATTGGGCTCAAGGGCCTACACACTTACCTAAATGACTGATGAAACTTAATGGACATTACTGGTTTTCTTATTAATATCTGATGTAAGTACTATTGGGATAATCAATCATATCCTGAACTTTTATTTCAATACGGGATTAAAGACTTACATTTAAGACTGCTAATCAGAAAACTCCTATAGGAAAACATAGGCAGTAAACTCTTTGATACTTGTTTTAGAAATATCTTTTTGGATATGTCTCCTCAAGCAAGGGCAACAAAAGCAAAAATAAACAAATGGGATTACACCAAATTAAAAAGCATTTGCACAGTGAAGGAAACTATCAACAAAACTAAAAGATGACCTGCTGAATGGGAGAAAATATTTGAAAATGACACATCCAATAAGGGGTTAATATCCAAAATATATAAGGAACTCATACAACTCAATATCAAAAATATAAAAAATCTAATTAAAAAATGGATAGAGGATCTGAGTAGATATTTTTCCAAAGAAAACATGCAGATGGCCAAGAGACACATAAAAAGATGCTCAATACCACTAATTATGAGGGAAATGCAAACCAAAACCACAGTGAGCTATCACCTCACACCTGTCAGGTTGGCTAGTATCAAAAGGACAATAAACAAATGTTGGCAAGGATTTGTAGAAAAGGGAACCTCATGCACTGTTGGTGGGATTACAAACTGGTACAGCCATTATGGAAGCCAATATAGAGGTTCCTTAAAAAAATTAAAATAGAACTACCATATGACCCAGCAATTCCTCTTCTGGGTATCTATCAGAAGAAAACTAAAACACTAATTTGGAAAGGTATTTGCACACTTATGTTCATTGCAACATCATTATCAATAGCCAAGCTTTGGAAGCAACGTAAATGTTCATCAATAGATGGATATGCAATGGAATATTACTCAGCCATAAAACAGAATGAAGTGAAATCTTGCCATTGTGACAACATGGATGGACCTAGAAGAGTATTATGCAAAGTAAAATAAGTCATATGGAGAAGGAGAAGTACCAGATAATTTCACTTACATGTGGAATCTATAAGATAAAACAAATAAAAAACAAAACAAACAGATTCATAGACATGAAGAACAAACTGATGGTTGGCAGAGGGGAAGAGGGTAGGGGGGAGGGGGAAAAATGAAGAATAAGAGGAACAAATTTCCAGTTATCAAATAAGTTATGGTAATATAATGCACAGTATAAGAAATATAGTCAGTAATATCACAGTAACCATATATGGTGCCATATGGTTACTAGACTTATTGTGATGATCTGTTCCTTAGGTATACAAATGTTGAATAACTATGTTATATACCCAAAACTAAAGTAATATTGTATATTAACTATATATTTAGATAAAAATTTATGAATATTTATTTAAACATAAGTGTGATTTCAGATATCAAAATTACAACTAAGCCACAGAATAACCATCTTTCAGAACCACCTGAAATCTGGCTGAATGGAAGCCCTGTAAGTAGAGAATTAAAGAAGCCACACTGAGACTGGATTAAAGACTTAGATTTAAGACTGGAAATCAGAAACCAGTAGGAGGGCTGGAGGTGGGGGCCAGCTTTCTCCCAGACAAAAGTGCTGGCAGAGGTCATTGTTCCTCATCAGAGCCCTCCCCCAGCACAGAACCAACAGACAGAAGCCATATCTGAGCATCCACTAACCTGGCCCACACTATTAACCCCACCTCCCTGGTGATACTCTGAGACCCTGCCCCACCAGTTTGCAGCTCCACCCAAGCTGTTTGCAGTGGACAGTCCTGGCTTAGGCTTCAGACATTCCTTAAATCTCTCAAACAAGCAGCAGCTGGCCTCAGCTTCCATACCTCTCGGTAAGTGGCCCCAGACGCTGGAGTAGCAACAGCCTGGCAAGGTTCATAGGTTGGCCTCTCCTAGACACCTCCAAGCCCAACATAATTAGCAGCCATCGGCAGGTCACTCTGTAGCTCATGCCAGGTGGCCTCAGGCAGGGCACAGGCAGTGGCTGACATTGTACCCCCTGGGAGGCCCAGAACCAGTGCACCTAATGGTCAGCTTCAGACCATGCCAGATTACAACTTGACTACATCCACCAGTGACACACTCAAAGGATGGACGTGGTGAGCACCAAAGCCCCACTGAAGCATGTCTTGCTCCACAGGGGCATCTCCTGCATAGCAGTTCTCCCACTGTAGTTGCAGCTGGTCCTCACAGCTGATTCGCCTGGGAGTCAATTCCTCCCAGTAACACCAACAGCAATCAAAGTTCAACTACAACAAGACAGTGCACACAGCCCACATAGGGGCACAGCCAGAATGCCCAGCTCAGATGACTGCGGAGGCTGAGCCACTGGGCCGTACAGGACACCTATTGCAACAGGCTACTCTACCAATTCCAAGAGACATAGTAGTTCTACCTAATACATAGAAACAAACACAGGTAAGCAGCCAAAATGCAGAGACAAGGAAACATGTTGCAAATGAAAGAACAGAAGAAATCTCAAGACAATGAACTAAATGAAATAGAAGGAAGCAAACTACCAGATACAGTTTAAAACAGTGGTTACAAGGATGCTCAAGGAACTTAATGAGAACTTCAAGGAACTTAGGGAGTACTTTTAGGGAACTTAGTGAGAACTTCGGGGAACTTAGTAAAAACAATGACATAAAAAAGGACCAGTCAGAAATTAAGGATCCACTAACTGAAATGAATAATTTACAAGGAATCAACAATACAGTAGAGGATGCCAAGAATCAAATCAGTGATTTGGAATATGAGGAAGCAAAAACTCCCTATGAGAACAACTAAAAGAAAAAAAGAATCCAAAAATATGAAGATAGTCCAGCTGGTGTGGCTCAGTGGTTGAGTGTCGACCTATGAATCAAGAAGTCCCCAGTTCAATTCCCAGTTAGGGCACATGCCTGGGTGGCAGGCTCAATGTCCAGTAGGGGGCATGCAGGAGGCAGACGATTGATGTCTCTTTCATTGATGTTTCTATCTCTCTATTCCTCTCCTTTCCTCTCTAAAATCAATAAACCATATATTTAAAAAACAAAATAATACAAAGAAATATGAAGATAGTGTAAGGAACCTCTGGGACAACTTCAAGCATACCAACCTTTGCATTATGGGGATGATGGAAGGAGAAGAGAGGGAGCAAGAAATTGAAAACCTATTTGAAAAAATAGTGACAGAAAACTTCCCCTAACTGGTGAAAGAAGTAGACTCATAAGTCCAAAAAGCACAGAGAGTCCCAAACAAGAAGAGCCCAAAGTTGCCTACACAAAGACACATTATAATTAAAGTGCCAAAGTTTAAAGACAAAGAGAGAATCTTAAAAGCAGTTAGTTACCTACAAGGGAGGGCCCATACAATTGTCAGCTGATTTCTTAACAGAAACCTTGCAGGCCAGAAGGGAGTGGCAAGAAATATTCAAAGTGATGAAAAGCAAGGACCTACAACCAAGACTAGCCTACACAGGAAGGCTATCAGTTAGAATTGAAGATTAGATAAAGAGCTTCACAGACAAGAATAATCTAAAGGACTCCATCACCACAAAACCAGTGTTCCATGAAATGTTGAAGTGTCTTTAAGAAGAAGAAAAAAAATTAAAAATATGAACAATAAAATGGCAATAAATACATATCTATCAACAATTGAATCTAAAAAAAAACAAAAAACCACCAGACACATGGAAACATGTAACAGACTGACAAATCTCAGAGTGAAGGGGGTTGGAGGATGGGAAGAAATTAGCCAAAGAACTTATATGTATACTAGAGGCCTGATGCATGAAATTTGTGCAAGAGTAGGCCTTCCTTCCCTCTGGCCACTGGAAGGCACCTGGAACCTGGGCTTTCCTTCCCACCTCGGCTTCGTCTGGAAGGACGGAAGGACGGAAGGACATCCGGTCTAATTAGCATATTATGCTTTTATTATTATAGGTATGTATTAGCTATAAACACAGATAATAGGGTGTTGAAGGCCTGGGGTGGGGTGCTGGACCTGGGTAGATGGGGGCAATAAAGGGGGTAATTAAGAGGGGGCATCAGTAATACTCTCAATAGTAAAGATTTTTTTAAAAAATAAAAAATTTTAAACAAGATCATATCATAATCATCTTTATAAACTATTTTTTATTTAACATAGAGAATTCTGCAATATAAATTACCACAAAATTAGCAGCTTAAAACAACACATATTTATTACTTAAGCATTTTTGTTGCCAGACTGAAATCCAGTGTTGGCCAGGTTGCAATCTCATCAGAGAATTGACTGGAGAAACATCTGCTTTCAAGCTCCCTCAGGTTATTGGTAGGATTCATTTCCTTGCAGCTAGAAACTGAGGTTCCTGTTTTCTAGCTGTCAGCAGTGGGTTGCTCTCAGCTCTTAGAGGCCCCTTTCATTCATTGCCATGGGGTCCTCTCCATAGCTCCTCTCACACCATGGTAGCTTCTTCAAAGCCATCAAAGGAGAATTATTATCATGTTTAATGGTAGCATATTATATATATGGTGTGGTTATAATATAATTTTACTATTCTCTTTAGATATGTTTTCTACTTTTCTTTATTATAATACATATTTGGGACTTCTCCAATTAATTCCTTAGATAATGCCCAGAAGTAGAATTGCTGAGTCAAATGGTATGCACTTTTAAAAGTTTTTTACATATTGCAAAATAGAAATCTAATCCCATGATACTTCCAGGAAGAATGTATGAGAGTGCTGGTTTGTGTACATACTTTCAAACACTGGCTTTATCCATAAATTTAAGTATTGCTAATTGACTGGTGAAAAAATATATTTCATTATCTTAATTTGTATTTCTTTGGTGAGGTCAGACATTTTTAAATGGTACTGAACTATGTGTTTGTGAATTGTCTTTTCGTGACTTTTGCTCATTTTGCAATTGCAAAAGTACTTCATATGCTCAGGACTCTGTTGATTGCAAATATTTTTCCTAATTTGCATGCTAATATTTTGGGGCATTGTTGGCCATATAAAAGTTTACATAAGTCAATTCTATTGATCTCTTTCTTTTTTATTTTTTTTTATTAAATCTTTACTGTTCAGATTATTACAGTTGTTCCTCTTTTTTCCCCCCCATAGCTCCCCTCCACCCTGTTCCCACCCCACCCTCCGCCCTCACCCCCCCCACTGTCCTCATCCATAGGTGCATGATTATTGTCCAGTCTCTTCCCACATCCCCCACACCCCATTCCCCCCCCCCAAGAATAGTCAGTCCACTTCCTTTCTATAGCCCTGATTCTATTGTAATCACCAGTTCATCCTGTTCATCAGATTATTTATTCACTTGATTTTTAGATTCACTTGTTGACAGATGTGTATTTGTTGTTCATACTTTATATCTTTACCTTTTTCTTCTTCTTCCTCTTCTTAAAGGATACCTTTCAGCATTTCATATAATACTGGTTTGGTGGTGATGAACTCCTTTAGCTTTTCCTTATCTGTGAAGCTCTTTATCTGACTTTCAATTCTGAATGATAGCTTTGCTGGATAAAGTAATCTTGGTTGTAGGTTCTTGGTATTCATTACTTTGAATATTTCTTGCCACTCCCTTCTGGCCTGCAACGTTTCTGTTGAGAAATCAGCTGACAGTCATATGGGTACTCCCTTGTAGGTAACTGACTTTCTTTCTCTTGCTGCTTTTAAGAGTCTCTCTTTGTCTTTTGCTCTTGGCATTTTAATGATGATGTGTCTTGGTGTGGTCCTCTTTGGATTCCTTTTGTTTGGGGTTCTCTGCGCTTCCTGGACTTGGAAGTCTATTTCTTTCACCAGGTAGGGGAGGTTTTCTGTCATTATTTCTTCAAATAGGTTTTCAATATCTTGCTCTCTCTCTTCTTCTGGCACCCCTATAATTCGGATGTTGGTACGCTTGAAGCTGTCCCAGAGGCTCCTTAGGCTATCTTCGTTTTTTTGGATTCTTTTTTCATTTTGCTTTTCCGGTTGGGTGTTTTTTGCTTCTCTGTATTTCAAATCTTTGACTTGATTCTTGTGATCCTCTGGTCTGCTGTTGGGAGTCTGTATAACATTCTTTATTTCAGTCAGTGTATGCTTAATTTCTAGTTGGTCCTTTATCACAACCTCGAGGGTCTCATTAGATTTCTTGTAGGTCTCCTTAAGTTTATTGGCGGTTTCTAGAAAATTCTTGAAAATCCTTAAAAGTGTGGTTATGAACTCTATATCCAGTAGTTTGCTTTCCTCCATTTCTGTCATTTGTGTCCTGTTTCTTTGTCTCAGCATTTTTTATGTTTTGCTGTGTCGATATAGTGGCTTTCTGTGCTAAGTGTCCTATAGGGCTCAGTGGCTCAGCCTCGAGAATTACCTGAGGTAGACACCCTTGGTGCACCCGCTTGTGGGCTTTGTGCTCAGTCTTGTTGTAGTTAAGCCTTGATTGTTGTAGTTAACACTGATAGGAATTGACCTCCAGGCCAATTGGCTGTGAGAATCAGCTGTGTCTACGGTGGGAGAACTTCTGTGCTGAAGACATCCTTCTGCGGCAAGACTTGCTTCAGTGAGGCTTTGGTGCTCACTGAGTCTGCCCCCTGAGTGTGTCCCTTATGGATCTGAGGAGTTGTAAGTGGATGGTCCCACTCTGACCACTGGGTACACTGGCTCTTGGATCTAAGGAGGTGCTAATCTAGCCCCTGCCTGAGGCTACCCAGCAGAAGCCAGCTGTGAAGCAATTCAGGTTGCCCTGGGGCCTTGGGGCAGCTGCAGTTTGTTAAGTAATTTTCACATTACAAAGGGCCAGGCCTTTCATATGCAAAAGCCTCCCTGCAGGGTGTGGGCAGGGCGGGGTCCCAGGGGATCAACAGGGCAGGTGGAGTGAGCAGTATGGCTGCTGTCAGTCCTGCCCTCAGAGACCCAGGCAATTGCTGGGAGCGCCTCTGAGAGAAAGCTGCCCTCGAGTTCCGACTGATGCCAGACAGTCCCGTTTCTCCCATATGAGTCTGGGTCCCCAGAGACTCACCCGGAACTGGAGCTCAGAGCGTGAGACTCCCTCCCGATTGAAAAAGACAATCATGTCCTCAGCCGCCAGCCCTCTCCGCATGCACCTCCGCACCTTTGTGTTTTACTTCACACCGCACCTCCTCTGAGTCTCGGTATGCTTTTCTCTTTCCTTCTAGTTGTAGAATTTCCACTCAGCCAGCCTTCCTGTGGTTCTGGTTGATGTCCGTTCCGTCTTTTAATTGTATTTTTGAAGTGGCTGTGCAAGGCAGCAATCTCCGGTGTTTACCTATGCCACCATCTTGGTTTCTCTCTCTGGTCTCTTTCTTAATGCTTTTTGCCTTTGAGGTCATGCTTAGAAATATCTTCCCATCTAAGGGATGTAAAAAGTTTCCTGCATTTGTGATTTGAAAATACTTATAGTGTCCGTTTACATTTAAGTGTTAATTGTTCATGAAGTATTGTGCTGGAGATTTGTTGATTGGTTTAGTGAAACCATGACAAGTGTTTTATGGCTCTCTGAGTAATTTTATTTCTAGTAATATCCACTTTTTTCCTGAAATTTTGTGGAAACATGTCACTAGTCCCGTGACTTCTGAGATGACTTATAGATGAAATTGACAACATGAATAAATGAACATGATTGACTAGGAGGACCTGGGACAAGCATCAAACCACAAAAGCCCTTAAAAGGAGATTCCAAAATAGCGAGGAGTAAGCGGAAACTAAACAGACATGCTTCCAGGACCAAACTGGAATTACAACTAAAATACAGAAAAACCATCCTGAATAATCAACTGAAGACTAGCTGTAGAGAACCCTGATAACCAAGGACAGAAAGTGGGAACAGCATAGAGAATGGTAGAAAGTGTGGCGGTGCAAAAGGGCTGGCCAGTCTCCCACAGACATCAGCTGAAGTTCTGGAGAGATATCTCAATGGTGTAGAGTTCCCACTAAGAACTCTGAGCTGGTCCCCCCAACCCAGAGCACCAGAACTGAGAAAGACGGCCACATAACACCTGGCGGTGAAAAGCCGCAGGGTTGAGACAGCTGGAAATGCAGGTACCCTCTTATAAGGCCAATGCAGAGAATTTGGTGTGCAGACACTCATCTTGGGCTCTGGCAGAAGGAGGGCAGCGAGGACAGGAGCTATGTGACCAAAAGCCAGAGTTGGGGGCTCTGGGATTAGAGCTCAGAAGATAGACACCCTGGTCTCCTGTGTTGACTCATTCCCTCATAATGCAGAGGATATCTTTCTCCAGCAGACTTCTTCCACCCAGGCAGCTTTTTCCTGGGGAGGGGAAGAGTGATTGCCCCACTCTATTGGAAAAATCCTTATCCCACCCTGTGGAGTTTCTGAGGCCCATTAAGAGACTGAGAATAATAATCAGCCTGCAGATAGAAGCAATTGTCCCACATTTTTGGAAAACCACACCCTGTGGTCCATAGCCTGAAGTTAATCAAGATTGAATAACAATCAGACTGCAAGCAGAGGTGGGTCTCTGGAGGCTTTGAGTCTTTGCCTGACCTAATTCGGGGTCTGGCACTAGGAAAAGTAGACATCTTGGTTCTTTCTAAAGGCACCCATCCCCAGTAGAGGGAGCCAAAAGCTGTGGAATGCTGGTAGCTCCAAAGAGGGCTACTCATGGGAAGTCAGAAACAGTGTCTGATACTGTCATGCACTAGAGATTGGGAGTTGTAGCAGCTTTACCTAATACATAGGTACAAACACAAAAAGGCAGCCAAAGCAGGGAGACAAAAAAAAAACCCAAGTGAAAGAATAAGAGAATTCTCCAGAAGAAGAGCTAAATAAAATGCAGATAAGAAATTTACCAGACATACAGTTCAGAATAACGATGGCAAGGATGCTCAACAGCATGAGAAAAGATATAGTAACTATGAAAAAACACCAATAAAAAATGAAGAATGGCATAGCACTAACAAAGAACACAGTGAAAGAAATACACAGCAGATTAGGGGAAGCTGTGGATTGGATCTGTGAATTAGAAGACAGGGTAGAAAAATATCACTCAGGCAGAGAATCAAAAAGAAAAACACAATTGGTTGGGATGCATGCAGAAGACAACCAATACGTGTGTTTTTCTCACATTGATATTTCTGTCTGGGTATTCCTCTCTTTTCCACTCTCTCTAAAAAATCAAGGGAAAAATATTCTTGGGTGAGGATGAAAAAAATAAAAAACAAACAGGACAGCTTAAGGGAGCTCTGGGACATGAACATAACAGTATTTGCATCCTAGGAGTGCCAGAAGGTGAAGTAAGTGAGCAAGGAATACTAAATGTGATTGAAGAAATAATGGCAGAAAACTTCCCTAACCTATTGAAGGAAAAAGTCATACAAGTTCAGGAGACACAGAGAGTCCCAAGCAGGAGGAACCCAAAAAGGCCCGTGCCCAGACACATCATAATTAAAATGTCAAAATTTAAAGACAAAAAGAATCTTAAAGGCAGCAAGTGTAAAGCAAATTGTTACCCTCAAAGGAGCTCTCATAAGGCTGACACCTGATTTCTCATAAGAAACTCTACAGGCCAGTAAGAAATGGCATGAAGTACTCAAAGTAATGGAAAGCAAGGATCCCAAGATTACTATATCCAGCAAGACTGTCATTCAAAATAGAGAAATAAAGAGTTTCCCAGACAAAAAAAAAAAAAAAAGGTTAAAGTAGTACATCACCACCAAGCCAGCATTACAAGAAATGCTAAAGGGACTGCTATAACGAGAAGAAGAAATAGAGAGAGAAACTTAGGCATAAGAATTAAAATGGCAATAAAGAAGCATCTATCAATAATAACCTTAAGTGTAAATGGATTAAATGCTCAATCAAAAGACATAGGATAGGTCAGTGGCTAAGAGAACATGACCCAAATATGTGCTGTCTACAAGAGACCCACCTCAGAACAAAGACTCACACGGAATGAGAGTGAAGGGATGGAAATAAATTTTCGAAGTGAATGGGAAAATAAAAAGCTTGGGTAGCAATACTCATATCTGACAAAATAGATTTCAAAATGAAGGCTATAACAAGAGACAATAAAGGTGACTACGTAGTACTAAAGGAATCAATCTTACAAGAGGATATAACCTTGGTAAACATTCATCCACTGTAGAAGCACCTAAATATATATATATTTATTTTTACAGAGAGGAAGGGAGAGGGATAGAGAATCAGAAACACTGATGAGAGAGAAACACCGATCAGCTGCCTCCTGCACACCCCCCACTGGGGATGTGCCTGCCACCAAGGTACATGCCCTTGACCGGAATCGAACCCGGGACCCTTTAGTCCGCAGGCTGACGCCCTATCCACTGAGCCAAACCGGTGAGGGCTATTTTTTAAAACTTCAAGAAGACTTTAAGGGAGTGATCAACAGCAATACAGTCATAGTAGAGGATTTTTAACACCCTGCTGACTTCACTGGGTAGATCTTCCAGACAAAAAGTTAACAAGGAAATAGTGACCCTAAATGACACACTGGATCAGATGGATTTAATTGATACTTATAGAATATTTCACCCCAAAGCTGCAGATTATACATTCTCCAGTACACATGGGTCATTCACCAAGATAGACCACATGTTAGGACCCAAAACAAGTCCTACTAGAAGCCTACCTCCAAAAAACAAGAAAAAGTAATATTAAACTATTTAACCCTACAACTTAAACAACTTAAAGAATTAGAGAACAACAAGAAGAGCCCAGAGTAAGTAGGAGGAAGGAAATAAATATTAGTGCAAAAACAAATGACATAGAGACAAAAATAAACAAACAAACAAATAAATAATAACCAAGAGCTGGTTCTTTAAGAAAAATAAACAATATTGATGAACCTTTAGCCAGACTCATCAAGAAACAAAGAGGACCCAAATAAATAAAGTCAGAAATGAAGTGGTGAAGTAACAAATGACGTCAGAGAAATACAAAGGATTGTAAGAAAATACTATGAGCCAATAAGCTGGACAATGTGAATGAAATGGACAAGTTCCTAGAAAAATACAATCTTCCAAAACTGAATAAGCATGAATCAAAAAATCTGAATAGGCCAATAATAATTGATGAAATTGAAGCAGTAATAAAAAAAACTGCCAGCAAACAATAGCCCTGGTCCAGATGGCTTCACAGAGGAGTTTTAACCAACATTCAAAGAACTAACACCTGTGCTCCTCAAACTATTCCCAAAAATCCAAGAGGAAGGGACACTTTCAACTTATTTTTATTAGGCCAGCATTATCTTAATTCCAAAACCAGATAAAGACACTTCAGAAAAAGAGAATTACAAGTCAATATCCCTGATGAACATAGATGCAAAAATCCTCAACAAAATATTAGCAAATCGAATACAGCAATATATTGAAAAGATCATACACCACGATCAAGTGGGATTTATTTCAGGGATGCAAAGCTGGTACAATATTCACAAATCAGTAAACGTGATGTATCACATAAACAAATTGAAGGACAAAAATCACATGACCATATCAATAGACGCAGAAAAAGCATTCGACAAAACAGAATACTCATTTTTTGTTTTAAAGAAAAACTCTCAGCAAAGTGGGAATAGAGGGATCATACTTCAACATAATAAAGGCCATATATGACAAACCTACAGCCAACATCATACTCCACATCAAAAACTAAAATCATTTCCCCTAGGAACAGGAACAAGAGAGGGATATCTGCTTTTACCACTCTTAATCAACATATCACTGGAAGGACTAGGCACAGTGATCCAACAAGCAGAAAATGTGAAAGGCATCCAAACTGGAAAGGAGGAAGTAAAACTCATTATTCGCAGATGACATGATATTGTACATAGAAAACCCTAAAGACTCCATCAAAAAGCTAGATTTAATAAGTGGATTCAGCAATGTAGCAGATACAAAGTTAACACCCAGAAATCAATGGTATTTTTATACAGCAATAATGAATTCTCAGAGTAACTACATCAACAATCCCATTTACCATTGCAACAAAGAAATGAAGATACTTAGAAATAAACTTAACCAAGGAGGTAAAAGACTTGTACTTAGAAAACTATAGGACATTGCAAAAAGGGATAGAGGAAGATATAAACAAGTGGAGGAATATACCATGTTCATGGATTGGTAGAATTAACATCATTAAAATATCCATACTACCCAAATCAATCTGTAGATTAAATGCAATCCCTGTTAAATTACCAATGTCATATTTCACAGATATAGAACAAATACTCCAAAAATTTATTTGGAACCAAGAAAGACCACGAACAGTCGCAGCAACCCTGTCTCAGAGGGACGGCAGGGGTGGGTAGGTGGTGGTTGGGAAGAAATCAACCACAGAACTTGTATGCATATATGCATAACCCATGGACACAGACAATATGTTGGTGAATGCGTGAGGAGGGAGGGCGGAGTCGGCTAGAAGAGGTCAATGGGGGAATGAAGGGGGCATATGTAATTCTGCCAACAATGAAGATTAAAACAAAAAACAAAAGCCCTTAAGAGGGCGGGATGATCTTGCTACAACACAATTACTGTAGAAAGCAATCATGTTGAGTTCAAGGGCACCGAGGTTTCTGTTGAGAACGCAGTTATTCATGGCTGTGAGTGGGAAACCAAAGATGTCTAGGGAGTAGTGGCAGCTGAGACTGAGCTTGGCCCTGGCTGGAGTGTAAGTTTCCTCACTCTTTTTCCACAGTGAAATTCAGAGAAGACCGGTCCAATGGAAATTCTGGTCACCAGACAACCAAAGGAGCTTTTGTGAGCTTTGATGTCTCTTACATGAAGGAAAGCATGAAATGAAGAAGCGGAAGCAGGTATTAAATTAGAATGCTCTTGACTTGTTTTCCTGAGATTCCTAGCTCTTAGCACAGAGCAGGCTTAATGTGGGCTCTCAGTAAATGCTAATTTCCAACCCCTTCCCCTGACCAGTCCTCCTACTTGTTTCAACCCCATCACTTCGCACAGTGACTGGCAAGTTAGGCACTTTGTGAATGTTTATGGACTAAATGATTGGATGATTTGAAGAAACAAACACATGGGCATTCAAGAGGAAGGTTAGTTACCTACATGCCAACAATCAGAGTAGCCCCTTTAATGGATGCCCGTTTCTACATTAAATGCTGTACACACTCAGTTCATTTAGTACTCATGATATCCCCACAGGATAAAATATTAGTATTCTCATTTTGTACGTGAAGAAACAGAAGCTCAGAGAGGAACGAAAGTTATTCAATTAAGTGGAGAAATCAAGGTTTCAAACCCTGCACTGTCTGATTACAATGCCCAAGTAGTTTTCCCGTATCCCTTCAGAGCCTCTAAAACATTCACAGATCACTATGGCAAGAAAACTCTAATCATTGTATAGGCATGTGTATACTCCAGGCATTTCAGGTAGGTGTTTATCTTCCCAAATGGACAAGGCCTACTCCCACAGATTGTGCAAGTCACATGAGCTAGGGAGGACTCATTAACCTTCCCAATTCCTTTACTCAGCTCCCCTGAGAAGGAAGATGACAGATGGTCAATGAGCTGCTCACTTCCCCAGCTGCACAGCTCTTTCCAGGCAGGCTTGGAATTGGCTAGTGGCTGTGAGAGCTGGCATGTTCAAGCTCAGCTAGAGCCTTACTACTGCTTATTAAACCTGTTCAAAAGGCAGCCACCATGTCAGTATAGTAGAAATCAGAGTGTACTGGAAAGGCTGGTGGATGAAGGATAGGAGAACTGGGTTCCTGCTCACTGTTTTATTAATTTGTTCACTCAGCGACTACATTTTTGAAATATCTATTATGTGTCAAGTGTTGTGCTCTCTTCTTATGTATTTAGCAAGAAAGGATTGAGGAGATCATCACATAATGATTTCTTCTGCTGACATGGAAATTATGATTAATATATGTAACTATCATCCTAAGCAAGTTAAATGAACTTCTGTGTGCTCCTGTCTCAGGAATTAAGCCACACTGAAGGAAGAGAGAATGGGGCTCCCACAGATGTGTGTGCTTGCTGGCTTTCAGTGTTTCTTTTGGACAATGGAGAAGTTCCCCTTGGTGTTGTAAGTTAAGAGAGTTATGATTATTTGTTATCATAACTCACAATTTCTGCCCTAAGGAACGTTCAAGAACAGGGCAGGGTAGCCAGGCTGTCATTCCTGCAAAAACATCTGCCTGGTAATCTCCACTGTGCCTGCTCCAATCAGTAGACTGTCCTCTGAGTTAAGCCCAACTCTCATGGGTGAACCATCGCTGTTTGGGGGTCCAGGGCTGTCTGGTCACTCCAGCCGAGGCAGCTCAGTGTTCTGGTAGGAAGAAAGGGCTGTCTGAAGCCCTGTGGCTGCTCTTCATTTCTTGGTGCCTTAAATTCCATCTCATTGTGACAAAGAATGGCTCACTGCAGGAGAGGAAGTCCTGGTCTGGCAGGTTGGAAGAGACAAATTTTCCTTTAACTTTAAGTACTTTGAGTCTAGTGGTGCCACACCTGTACATACTCCTTCAACTAAACCCTGCCAGGTAGTGTCTTACACCTGAAAACCACTTTTTATGTCCTTCTCATTACCCCTTACAAAACCCCTGTGGCGTGTCTAGTGTTCTCATCCTACAGATGAAGAAACAGGGGCTCAAATGTAATGATACTGTGAACTGCAGAGATGGCATGAGGTGGAGCTGGTGTCAGCCCCATGTCTGTGTGATGCTCAGGCCCTTGTGTGGAGGCAGGACTCTAACTTGCTTCTAAGAATTCCCCTCCCATTCCACCTCCATGGACAAACCCTGTATAGTCCTTGGGACTGAATCTGATGGGCTTTACTGTTGTAATTAGGTTATATTACTTGGTACAGTTGATGGTAAGAAAAAGAGAGAACCCTACTGGGCCTAACCTAATTACGCCAGACTGTCAGAGGCGGAGAATTTCCTCTAGCTGGTAGCAGCAGCAGAAGTGAGAGATTTGAAGTATGGGAAGGATCTGATGCACTGTTTTTGGCGTGAAGGTGGAGGCAGCCATGTGGAAAGGACAGAGTGGCTTCCAGCAGCCAAGAGCCAGCAGTCAGCAAGGAAAGATGTCTTTGGTCCAGCAAGTGAGAGAACTGAGCTTGGGAGTGGCCCTTCCCAGTGCCTCTAGGTGGGAACGCAGCCCAACTGATGCCTGAATTTCAGCCTTTTGAAACCCTGAGCAGGGAACCAGGCACATAGCGCCAGGCTTCTGACCCAAACCGTGAGCTAATAAATGAGTATTGTCTTAAGCGACTGAGTTGGTGGTAATTTGCTTTGCTGCAGTAGAAAACTATTTTTCTTGTTAAATCTCAAGACTAGGAGCAAATATTTTAACCTTTGTTCTTCGTTTTTGTTTGAAAGAGTTACATATGATCTTTAAGGTTCCTTCTAGCTCAGATGATTCTAAGGTTCTTAAATCAGTGTTTTTGTAAGGACTGAAAGAAAATAATGCATATGGAAGCTCTTCAATCTTGAGAAAGTGTACCAATGAAAGAGAATAGTACTCAGTCTAATAATGTTTCTAGTCATCTTATGGCCTCCTGGGATCTTCTAGGTCAGTTTCCCATGAAAGTAATCTGTATTTTAGGGCCACATCAGTGGACATACAGGGAAGAGAAAGAGTTTCTAACTGCGGAGGGCCCCCTCTTTGTGGCAGACGCCAAGGAGCACCTGGAGGCAGGTTGCCCTCCAGCATCCTACAGCTCCGGGAGGAGCTGTGGGAATGAGATGCAGCCTGAATGTGATGTCCTCCTGAAAGAGCTGTGATGACAAAGTGATCTGAAGCTCCTGAGGGGGAGGGAGGCATCTATGAGCCTGGGCTGCATTTTGAAGGTAAGTAGTTTCCCAGGCAGGTAGGGCTAGAGCAGCCCAGAGGCCACAGCACGTGCAGAAGGTGGATCACACTTGTGAAACTAAATCCCAGGTGGGTATTCATTCAGAGGAACTGTTAGTTGGGAGATTGTTGCTGGACCACGTGGGGTGGAGAAGCAGGAAGGGTTAGGGTGCCTGTGTTCTGACCTGATATCATTTCTCTAACTTTCAGCCCACATCATCACTGCTCCTTCATTCCGAATCTTGTGCCTGTGCCTTCTGGGGGATAGTTTTGTTGAACTTTACCTTCGCTGGTTAGAATTATCAGTTCAGTAAGCGCACACTGATCTCTCCTCATCTACAGGGCTGGAATCAGAATTGCTGACTTGCAAACAGCTCCAGGGCCAGAGTTCAGCCTTTCACATCTTGACATCACAAGTCACTCAGCACAATTTTTTGCACACAGCAGATGCTCAGTGTCAGATTAAACTTAACTTGAGGTAAATTGAATTAACACACATAAAAAAAGAGCAGAGATTAGATCAAATCTCTGATGGGTTGTGCTCAAGCTTTTTGCACACACTAAACCCGAGTGGCCTCAAAGCACAGTGCCTCCTGGTCTGAGAGCACTTCTCCTGATGCATTTGCATTGAAAGCCCTTGTTCCTGACAAAAGTCCTTCCTTTGCCAGGTGAGCTTGGAGGAAATCCCCTCTCCACACTAGATGCAAGCTATTCTCATCAGCCCAGAGGCTTGACTGTGACTCCAGACACCTGCTCTGGGAGTTGTTAGTTAAATTACACAACAATTATGGGTAATAGTGTGAGACTAACTGAAGAATTATTAAGGTGGTTGCTAAGCAGTGCTAATTTTCTACCACCATTATTTAGAATTAAAGATCAGACAAGATGAAAACTTGGTTGGTCAATCTTTTGTTTCTGGTGGGAAGATATTTTCCCTCTGAAATCTTTTAAGTTTCAATCTGGAAGAAACCTTATAGGTTACATCTTTTTCTACCATGTAGTTTACCGTTCATTTATTTATTGAACAAATGTTAATTTTTGACTGACTACTATGACTCAGAAACTGGACTGACCTCTAGGTTTGAGCTGCAAATGGATCAATGTGGTTCCTTGCCTTATATGAGGCGTAAAATGTAGAATTTAGACATTTCAAGAGTGTAAAGTAGCCTGATGGCCAAGGGCAATATTATCTAGAAGTGTGGTCTCGGGAAATTAACCTAGTCCAGGGAGGTGAGATTCTCAGGAAGTAATATTTAGGTGATAACTAAAGGTAAATGTGAGTTACCCAGTGAAGGGAGGTGGGAGGGATTTCAGGCCAAATAAATAAACACATTCATGTAATACAATTCTATAAATAAATTTAAAAATCAAGGTTAAATTTCTAAAGGATAAAGCATGCTTTAAGTGGAGAAAACAAAAGTTAAAATTTCAGTCTTGGACTGACCTCATTTCTTTTACTGTGGATTGCGCCACCTTTGGTAGTTAATTATCAATGCACATATTGTGTGTCAACAAGTTTTCTTAGAGTCCTAGTAGGTATTTTTTTATATGGAAGATCTCTGCTTTAAAATACAACTGTAACATAGGTTCCAAACTTTATTGAGAAAGATACATATGATAATTTGCCTTCCCCTATGGGTCGTATTTTGAAAGGTATCTGTCAATCAAAATGCAATTATTTTTCCTCTCCCCCCCTCCCCCAGCACACTCTATTATCCGGATAATCTTGGTTGCATTATTAAGTTGATATAATACTATTTAAAAGCAAAAAAAACAAACAGTAACAGATAACCACTACAATAAGTATGGTGATCACATTGTAAGGTATATATATCATATACCAACTATATTAAATTTTTAAAAATAAATTTAAAAATACAAGCAAACAAGGGGGGGAGATATTTTTTTTTGTTTTATTTAGCCTTGTAAAACCATAGCTCTGCCTTAAAAAATCATTTCACTTCTCCATGGACTATTTTCTTGTCAGAAAATGGAAATGGTAAAATCAGTATAGTAGCACCTACTTAAGTAACTGTGAAAAAGCATGAACTTCATATGTGGGCACTTAGTAAATGTTTATTCTATAGCCCTTTTGTGAGCAAAAGTTCCATTTTATCATCTTATTGATCCCCATTCATATCACGGAGGGTCCCTGGGATCTCATTCTTGGGAGTCTAACCCTGATTGAGTTCAACCTTCTTCTTTTATAGATGAAGAAACCAAGACCCAAAAGAGAGGAAATGACCCGATTTCTGCCCTTGACTTTACATTGTATTTCAGTTTATTTGCAGTCATAAAGAAGCAGTTAGTGAAAAAAGGGCCTGGTGCCTCCCAAATATGCCCATATGGCAGATGAGGAGTGGGCACTGGGCAAAGGCATACACTGCAGTACAGAAGGAGGTGGGGACCAGACTAGGCAGGGCCTTTTAAATTGCTTAGGTCTCTGTTCTAAGGTGTGGGGAACCAATAATGTTCATTGTTGGTTATATTTGGAACATTTTGACAACTACATTTTTTATTTTTCATCTATTTGTTTGGAATAGTCTAATCACAGGTTTAAAGTTAAAAAGTGTTATTGTGTCAGCTGATGGCAAGAAATTAAACTTTCTAATGAGGATAATTGCCAAAAGCAGTGAGGGTACATGGCGAGAGAGGTAGGTTGGATGTGGACGGATACCCTTGACTGCAAGTGTTGTTGTGACACTGGGCACACCACTGAGGAGTGCCCATCCTGGAAAAGTGTGTCTCGCAGCAGTATTCTTAGCATAGATCATTATGGATCTGATCACATTCAAACTAGCTGTGCCAGATGAAGATTTAATCTGTTTAAAGACCTTTAGGAATATGTTCTTAATATTGGGATTTCTTATTTGGTTTTCTTTTATTAAAAACCCTGAGGAATGAAGAGGGTGAGTTTGAAGAAGCCTGGATCTAGAATATCTTTTATACCAGCTATAAAGCAGTGACCCTAGTATCACACTAAGAGTAGCTTCCATTTATCTCCATCCCACACCTCCCTCCTGTGTTCCCAACACTATATTTAACAGTCTATTAGACACCTGTACTTGCCTTATCCCACAGGTATCTACAACTGAACATTCTAAAACTGGATTCTTGCTCTTTCACCAAACTGCTTCTCCTTCCAGATGAGTCCATAGAACTACCTTTGATCCATCAGCCCAGATTAGCAACCAGGATGCATCCTCTATCCTTCCTTTTTCTCCCTGCTCATTGGCCATCCATCTTGTGGACTCCACCTCCTCAGAACCACCTGGGTTAACATGCTCTCTTCCACTTACAGTATGGCCGCCCTAATCTGAGTCCTCATTTGGCCAGTGACTACACCTGCCTCCTGAGTGATCGCTCAGCCTCATCCAACCGCTTCAGTCCTCTGTACTGTCCTCCCAGGAAGCATTCCACACTACACCTCTGGTCATTCCACTCCCTCTTCACATGCCTTCTTTGCTTCCACATCCTTCAAAAATCCAAACTCCTTAGGGTGACATGCAAAGTGTTTCATGATCTTGCCCTGCCTGTGTTCCTAGCATCATGTCTCCCACCCTCTTCCCTCAATCCTGAAATGTATCTATGTACTCTCTGGGCAGCTTTTCAGATATACCCAGCCCTTCCAAGAAGCCTTCTCCCTCTACTCCACTCCATCCTTAGGAATGTATAATTGCAGTATGTTACATACACAATGTGCTTTTACACACATAATCATGTAACTCTGAGGGTGCAACTCTGTAAGCACCAGGACATGCCAACCTGAGTGAGAGTGAGTGATGGCAGGGCAACAAAGTTCCCTTGGAGTGTTGTGTCCTGGGAAAAGGCAGCCATGCTGGTGGCCCATGTCCCTGCTCTGACTGTTGGACACTGCAGAGGTGCCGGGCAATGAGGCAAGAAGCTCGCACAGCATCCATGCTGGGCCTCTGGCTGCCTTGGCAGCTCCTGGACCTGGATCTGCCAGGTGCTGCTGTGTTCCCCACAGGGGACTGCATGAGCCATCAAGAATGTTCTGCTACTCAGACAGAGCCAGTGGCCACCAGAGCTACCCCAGAGCCCAGAGTTCTGTGATAAAAGGAAGGATATCAGTGGGATAGATGCATTGTCTAATTCAGTGGTTCTCAACTTTCCTAATGCCGCGACCCTTTAATACAGTTCCTCATGTTGTGGTGACCCCCCAATTTCATTGTTATAAATTGAACATAAAGCATAGTGATTAATCACAAAACAATATGTAATTATATATGTGTTTTCTGATGGTCTTAGGTGACCCCTGTGAAAGGGTCATTTGACCCCCAAAGGGGTGGCGACCCACAGGTTGAGAACCGCTGGTCTAAGTGCTTCCCAGAGGCAGAATGGAGCCTGTGGGCTTTGGATCCAGGGACAGGCCTTGATTCGAAACAAGAATGAGCTTTTGATGACCAAGCCTAATAGAGGTTAGCGAGCCCTTGTCACCGAGAGGGTACAGGCAGGGCTCCATGGCTACATGGTGCTGCAAGGGGGTGTCCAGCAGAATAGTACAGGTCAGTGTTCAGACCTGAATGTGCACCACATCACCAGGGCTAGGAAGACGGGTGCTGGGTGTTTGGGGACGAGCAGTGTCTCAGACAGCTTGGGCTGCTGTAACAAAGTACCACACACTGGGGGGCTCAAGCAACAGAAACTTATTTCTCCCAGCTCTGGAGGCTGGAAGTCTGAGGCCAGAGTGGCGGCATGGTTGGGTTGCAGACCACCATCATCTCACTGTGTCCTCACATGGTGGAAGAGGTGAGAGCACTGTTTTATAATGGCACTAATCCCATTCATGAGCGCTCCACCCTCATAACCTAATCTCTTCCCCAAAGCTCCACCTCCATCACATTTGGGTAAGGGCTTCAAAATAAAAATTTTGCAGACACAGACTCTCAGTCTATAATGCTTACGTGTTGGAGACCAGGTGTAAGCTGACATGGTCCTTACACCTGAAGGGGCTAGCAAGGCTGGGACCCTTACCCACACAGTTTTCCCAGACTTGTTTGCATGGCGGTTATCAGTAGAATGAGAGCAACCTTTGTAGAATGAGAACAGCCTTTCATGGTTTATCAAGAAGTCTGTAACTATTTACTGAGATTTGCTGTACTGAGAATTTGTCCTTCTGCTCTGTCCCTTCCTTAGAGATTAAGAGGAACAAAGAATACATTCCTCTTGACAGACCTCCTATTGAGTGTCTTGTGTATAAAAAGCATTGTGTGGTTAATAAACTTGCTGCAGTTCCTCGATTGAGCTGTAGTCCTCCCGATCCCGCTCTCCTGTCTTTCTTTCTATTCTCAATTCCCACCTCCCTACCTCAGCCTGGCTCAACCTGTCAGGCTGGCCCTGACACTTAGGTCCAGAGAAGGGCCTGAGGATTTGCATGTCTAACAAGTTTATACTTTAAGAACACCTGGTGCAGATAATCCTGATATTTGATAAACCCTGCAGTAACTGTCCCCCAATGACCAAATATCACTCAAGAAATTAATTCTGAAACTGGATTGATTGCTTAATCTCTTTGCATTTCACGTTTTCTATGGCAACACCTGCAGCTCTGCTCACTGAAAATGAGTAGGGCAGTCTGAGCCCTCTGTCCTTCACTGCCATCTAGAGAAACATGAGAAGGTAGCCACAGACAAGACACCACCGCAGACCTTACTCAGCCCTGAGACTTCCATGAGTTGGAAGGACCACACCACCTCCTCCTGCTCTCATTCTGGTTGGCAAGTGTGTGCTTGGAAGGTTTTTGGTCACTTTCACATTGAGAAAGATCATTGGCAGGTGTAACAGTGACCTTCAAAGGTATTTCTGGGTTAGGAGGAGACGTCTGACCACCATGATAAGCCTGTGGACTAGTACAGATTTTGAACATTCAGGCATGTTGCTGTTGACTGAATTTGGCAGACACTCACTAACCTTTTCAAAGATATCAAATATGATGGAGCTATGACTTAAGAAAATGGGCAATTGCCCCTTTAGCAAACAACAGGGAAGATGGTGCTGAGTCCAGCTCTAGCTTTTCCCCTATGCTAGTTTCCTATTATTAGTAACAGATTACCAGAAACTCACTGACGTAAACAACACACAATTATCATTCTGAAGGTGTGAGATTGGTTTCAAGGGGCTATCATCAAGTTGTCAGCAGGGCTGGCTCCTGCCAGGGGTCCCAGGGGTCTTGTTCCAGCATCTAGAAGTGTTCAGCAATCTAGAGAAGGGGCTGTGTGTAACTTAATAAAGGGTCCAGAGACGAAATATAATTTTGAAAGGCATTCGGGGTTCAGAGGAGCCCAGCTAAAGAAACTAAGATCTCCTCATCTCAGGACCCCATGCTTTTTATTAACACAAATTGTCCTGAGGCGAGGCAGAGATATACACTTGAAAGGGTCAGGTTTCCTATACACAGTCCATTGTCAGAATGGGCAGAATTAGCCTATTCAGGCTGTTCAGGTGTTTAACCAGTAGGAGGCAATAACATGTAGATTAAGATGCCCTGAGCTGTCTGGCAGCAAGCAATGATTTTAATGCATCTTTTTCAGGTTTGGGATAATGCCCTCAGCCATTCCCAACAGGCAATAACATATGTGACTCAGCCCTTGTTGAGTCCCCAAGTTTCATCAACCTTTCGATGAAACCTTGCAATTATGACATGCTGGAATTGGCTTCCGGCACAGGGGTGAATCCATTTTCTTGCTGTTTCCAGCTTCTGGAAAGAATCACTCCAACCGTGGCTTTCATCATCACATCTGCTTCTCTGACTCTCCTGCCTCCATATTATAAGGACCCTTGGAGTTACATTGGATCCATTCAGGTAATCCAGGAAAATCCCCATCTCAAGAACCTCAACTCAACCACATCTGCAAAATCCCTTTGCCACATAAAGTACCTGGTCACAAGATCTTGAGATGAAGATGTGGACATGTTTGGGGGCAATTATTCTGTATCCCATGCCCTGGAAGAATGCTGACCCAGCCATGTTTCCGAATCACAGAGCAGGTGACCCCAGGCTGTACGCTGAAGACTGAGCAAGGAGCTGCATAGAGGGCACTGTTGGCACAGGGAACCCAGGGAGGACTAGGGGCAGAACTGCAGTGTCAGCATCTGTGCATGGGGTCTTAGTAACCTGCTGGAAGAAAATTCCAGCAGGTCAGAATTAAGCAAGAAGTTCATCAGAAGGCTGGTGGATCTTGGGGCTTCAGCAGGGCTGAAAATCTGCATATGTTATTACCTGGCGCTGAAACAGCTGTAGGCATTTTACCTAACCTGATCATCTTTTCCTGTTTACCTGCTGCTGGCAGAATAGCTGAAGGAATATCCCCTAACCTGATCATGTTTTCCTGTTTATTGAACTTTACCTGTTTGCATTCCTAAAGGGCCTGTGTGTTTTCCAGCAAATACAAAGCGGTGGGTCCGGAGATTCAGAGAGCCCACTTCACTAGAAAGTGAAGCCTCCCCTGGTTCCCCCATGCCTTCCAAATTTATATTTCATGTGTAGTTTATTAATTTACATCATAGCCCTTTTCCAGATTCCTGAACCTTTGCAGCTGCAGAAAAGACCCCAGCATTTATGGAGCCTGAAACTGGGACATCTGGAGAAGAAGATTTCACCTGAGGGAAGAAAGTAAATTCACCTGGGAGGTGATGGGTCACTGGTAGAGGTGGGGTCACTGAAAATTTGGTGGGGAGGTTCACTTGGTGTGTAAAGCCTGTGCCAAGCTTTGGATTTCCAGAACCAGAGTGGGTGGGAAAGTCTTTTGTTTCAAGCCAGGCTATAATGGGGAAGGATTCAACCAAAAGGCAAAAATATCGTTGTAAATTTTTAGCTTCCAGGATCAAGGATGAAGAAATTAAAATGTCGAAAGATACTTTCTTAAATCAGTCTCAAGGAAAAGGAGTGCCATTGTCATCTAACTATGTGGGGTCTTGTTCTGCTTCTAGTGTGGAAAGACTTGGCAGCTAGAGAGGATGGAGCTGTTAATCCTCTCGCCAGGGAACTCTCTGATGCCATGTTGAACAATTACCATAAGGATGCCTTTGGACAGGCAGATTTGAGCTGAAATAACTTTAAAGGCCAGTCAATGCTGTGGAGAGCGGAATAGGAGAAGATCTTTGATTTCTTTAGTCTTGTTGATCTGTCATTGTATTTAGTTTAATGTGTTTATTGTTAGTCTATTAAGCATGGCTTTAATTCAATAAGAAAGGAAACCTGGGCGGTCAGTTCAGTTGCTAAATTTCCCCAAAGCAAGCAGGATGTGGGGGTGGGGAGACACATGGTGATCCTGTAAAATGGACGCCCACTCCCAAGAGTATTATTAGAAAAATCTCATTTCCCCTATGTTTTTTATTTTCCGGTAAAATTTTGCAGAATTTAAGGGATGCATCTGGGATTCTGTACTCGTAAAGAGAGAAAGCTAGCTTAAGACAAAACGTGCGCACCCTTTGATTTTGGATTTTAGATAATTTTGGGCTAAGTTTAAATCTCTTTACGGATGCTACAGAATGAACCCAAAGCTGTTTTTTCCTCAGAAAGATGGCAGAGATGACCCAAGGAAAAGATCCAGGCAGGTTCTAAGCAACAAGGTTGGTATTTCCATAATAAATGGTAGTTGGTTTTTTTCATTGATACAGTGACAAATTTATTGAGTTCATCTATTTTAGTAATAACTATTAATATATATATATATATATATATATATATATATATATTATATAAAGATAGTAACATTCACACCTGACAAAAATGTGTAAGAACAAGTCATATACAGATATGCAAAAAAACTGATAGAATAATTTATAAAATATCATTACTGTACATAAACCCATCAGTTCAGATATAAAATTCACAATTTTGAATCTACCCTTTGACTATTTATTTATTTGTTTATTTATATTCTCAATGCAATTTTTATTTTATTTTTATTTTTTTAAATTTTATTTTATTGTTTAAAGTATTACAGATAGTAGTACATATGTCTCCTTTTTTTCCCCATTGACTTTCCCCTGGCCTCCCCTAACCCCCCCCCCCCCCCACATGCCCTCACCCCCCGCCCCCCAGTGTTTTGTGTCCATTGGTTATGCTTATATGCATGCATACAAGTCCTTCGGTTGATCTCTTACCTCCCCCACCCCAAACATTCCCCAGCCTCCCCACCGTAATTTGACAGTCTGTTCCATGCTTTTCTGCCTCTGAATCTATCTTTTTGTTCATCAGGTTATAATGTTCTTTATTATCCATAAATGAGTGAGATCATGTGGTGTTTTTCTTTCACTCCTGGCTTATTTCACTTAGCATAATGTTCTCCAGTTCCATCCATGCTGCTGCAAAGGGTAAGAATTCCTTCTTTGTTATAGCAGCATAATATTTCATTGTGTAGATGTACCATAGTTTTCTAATCCACTCATCTGTTGATGGGCATTTAGGCTGTTTCCAAATCTTGGCTATTGTAAATTTTGCTGCTATGAACATAGGGATGCATGTATCCTTTCTGACTGGTGTTTCTATTTTCTTGGGATATATTCCTAGAAGTGGTATTCCTGGGTCAAATGGCAGTTCCATTTTTAAATTTTTGAGGAAACGCCATACTGTTTCCCACAGTGGCTGCACCAGTCCGCATTCCCACCAGCAGTGAAGGAGGGATCCTTTTTCTCGGCATCCTCTCCAACACTTCTCATTTGTTGATTTGTTGATGATAGCCATTCTGACAGGTGTGAGGTGGTAGCTCATTGTCGTTTTGATTTGCATCTCTTGGATGATTAGTGGCTTTCAGCATGTTTTCATGTGTCTCTTGGCTTTCTGAGTGTCCTCTTTCAAAAAGACTCTATTTAGAGTCCATTTTTGCCCATTTTTTGATTGGATTGTTTATTTTCCTTTTGTTGAGTTGTATGAGTTCCCTGTAAATGTTGGAGATTAAACCCTTATCGGAGATAACATTGGCAAATACGTTCTCCCATGCATTGGGCTTTCTTGTTGTTTTGTTGATGGTTTCTTTTGCTGTGCAGCAGCTTTTTATTTTGATGTAATCCCATCTGTTTATTTTCTCCTTAGTCTCTCTTGCCCTAGTTTCTGTGTCTATAAAGATATTCCTACGACATATATCTGCAATTTTGCTGCCTATGGAGTCTTGTAGGATTTTTATGGTTTCTGGTCTTACATTCAAGTCCTTTAGCCATTTGGAGTTTGTTTTTGTTTATGGTGTAAGTTGGTGATCTAGGTTCATTTTTTTGCATGTATCTGACCAAATTTCCCAGCACCATTTATTAAAGAGGTTGTTTTGACTCCATTGTATACTCTTGCTCCTTGTCGAATATTAATTGAGTATAATGGCTTGGGTTAATTTCTGGGTCCTCTATTCTGTTCCATTGGTCTATATGTCTGTTCTTGTGCCAGTACCAGGCAGTTTTGAGAACCGTGGCTTGGTAATATAGTTTGATGTCTGGTATTGTGATCCCTCCAACTTTATTGTTCTTTCTCAGGATAGCTGTGGCTATTCGGGGTCTTATTTTATTCCAGATGAATTTTTGGAGAGTTTGTTCTAGATCTTTGACATATGCCATTGGTATTTTAATAGGCATTGCATTGAATCTATAGATTGCTTTAGGTAGTATGGACATTTTAATGATGTTGATTCTACCAATCCATGAACATAGTATGTTCTTCCATTTGTTTATGTCTTCCTCTATCTCTTTTTTCAATGTCCTGTAATTATCCGAGTATAGGTCTTTTATGTCCTTGGTTAAGTTTATTCCTAGGTATCTTAATTTTTTTTGGTGCAATGGTAAATGGGATTGTTTTTTTTTTTTCATTTCTCTTTCTGTGAGTTCATTATTGGTGTATAAAAAGGCCATAGAATTCTGGGTGTTAATTTTGTATCCTGCTACATTGCCAAATTCATTGATTAGGTCTAGTAGTTTTTTGATGGAGTCTTTGGGCTTTTCTATGTATAATATCTTGTCGTCTGCAAATAAGGACAGTTTTACCTCTTCTCCCCCAATTTAGATGCCTTTTATTTTTTCTTATTGTCTGATCACTATGGCTAGTACTTCTAGTACTGTGTCAAACAGGAGTAGTGAAAGTGGGCATCCTTATGTTGTTCCTGTTCTTAGGGGAAATGGATTTAGTTTTTGCCCATTGAGTATGATATTGGCTGTAGGTTTGTCATATAGGGTTTTTATTATGTTGAGGTATGATCCCTCTATTCCCACTTTGCTGAGAGTTTTTATCAAGAAAGGGTGTTGGATTTTGTCAAATGCTTTTTCTGCATTAATTGATATGTTTATGTGATTTTTGTCTTTCAGTTTGTTTATGTGATGTATCACATTTATTGATTTGCAGATATTGAACCATCCTTGCATCCCTGGAATCAATCCCACTTGGTCATGGTGTATGATCTTTCTAATGTATTGCTGAATCCGATTTGCTAGGATTTTGTTGAGTATTTTAGATTCTATGTTCATCAAGGATATTGGCCTGTAATTCTCTTTTTTTGTGGTGTCTTTATCTGGTTTTGGAATTAGGCTTATGCTGGCTTCATAGAAAGAGCTTGGAAATGTGCGTTGCTCTTGAATTTTTTGGAATAGTCTGAGGAGGATAGGTTTTAGTTCTTCTTTGAATACTTGGTAGAACTCCCCTGTAAATTCGTCCGGACCAGGGCTTTTGTTTGCTGGAAGATTTTTTGATCACTGTTTCAATTTCTTAGGTAGTTATTAACCTATTCAAGTTTTTTGACTCTTCTTGGTTGAGTTTTGGGAGCTTGTAGTTTTCTAAGAATATGTCCATTTCATCTAGGTTGTCCATAGAATTTTGTTGGAATAGGGTTGTTCATAGTATTTTTTCATAATTGTATTTCTGTGGGATTGGTTGTTATTTCACCTCTTTCATTTCTGATTTTGTTTATTTGGGTCCTCTCTCTGCTTCTTGGTGAGCCTGGCTAGAGGTTCATCAATCTTGTTTAATCTTTCAAATAACCAGCTCTTGGTTTGTTGATCTTTTGTATTGTTTTTTTGGTCTCTATGTTGTCTATCTCCACTCTGATCTTTATTATTTCCTTCCTTCTCCTTACACTGGGCTTTTCTTGTTGCTCTCTTTCTAACTCTTTGAGTTGTAAGGTTAGATAATTTATTACCATTGTTTCTTGTTTTTTGAGGCAGGCTTGTAGAGCTATGAACTTCCCTCTCAAGACTGCTTTCACTGTGTCCCATAGATTTTGGATTGTTGTGTTTTCATTGTCGTTTGTTGCCATGATGCTTTTTATTTCTTCTTTGATCTCTCTGATAACCCAGTCATTGTTTAGTAGCATGCTACTTAGCCTACAGGTGTTTGATTTTTTTAATAGTTTTTATTGTAGTTGATTTCTAGTTTTATGCCATTGTGATCTGAGATGGTGCTTGATATGATTTACTTTCTACATTTTTTTAAATTAAAGAAAACTAATTTTAAAATCACTAGAAAATCCTGTGAGAATAGAAATGTTTTATTTTGCACTGTTCAGTAGAGTTGCCAGTAGCCACATATGGCTATTGAGCTCTTGATACATGGTTAGTGCAACTTAGGAGTGTGATTTCTCCTTTTACTTCATTTTAAATTAGCCACATGTGGGTAATGACTACCTTATTGGTCAAAGCAGAACTTGCGAGTGCTGAATCCTAACCACTAGACCACTAGGGACTGTGGTACATAAAATGAACAACATAAACTGATGAACAAAAACAGATCCAGAGACAAAGAAACATCTATCAGACCATCAAACCTCAGAGGGAAGGTAGGGGAGGGTGGGGGTAAGGGGGAGAGATCAACCAAAGGACTTACATGCATGCATATAGGCCTAATCAATGGACACAGGCAACACGGGGTGAGGGCATGAGTGGGGGCGGGGGGGGGGGGAGGTGTAATGTAGGGATAAGGACACATAGGTAATAACTTAATCAATAAAGAAATTAAAATAACAAACAAACAAACAAACATAAACAAAGCAGAACTTGAAACTTGGGAGCTCAGTGCACCACTTAGAGCATTTGCTTGTATGCAGGAATACCCCCATCTTGTGGTCTTTTAGAATATTCCTTCTGAAATATTGGGAACTAAGATGTATTAGCAAGTATAAGCAAGTATTTTTTCTTGTAACTTCAGAACGTTAATAAATCATAAGAGTCATCTGGTAGATTATATAAATTATCTACAAGTTTAAAGACCGGTGTGGGTAAAAGACAGTCATCACACAGGGCAAATGAATTGCAGGGGACAGTAAGTGTTTAGAAAAACACTAAGAATATAGAGTCACTCTTTTGATTGGGACACAGGGAGGCTTTTAAACAACAGAGGGACCTTGTTATCTTCCGAGTCCAACAATATTACTATTTGCAGATAAGGCTTCATATGGTTGTTCCTAGAATTAGTACAATTGGGAAATGATCACTTTTAGGCATCAAGGATATCTTTTTCCAAGAATGGTGAAATGTGAAGAGTTCCTGGAAGTTTGGTTCATCCTTGAAATGGCCTTGAACATATTTTATTGGAGATTTATCCCTAAAGCACACACCTTTGGGGCATGTTAACCAAATATCCAGGATGCTACTTTAGTTCTTTGGGCTCATCCTAAGCTTAGCAGAAATAATTGGAAAAGGGCAATGAAATGAGGCTCAATGTACTTTGTGAAACAAGGCAGAATGGCCAAACCTCAAACTCCCTGAGATAAATAAGGTAAATTATTAAACATTGGAAAGCTAATCCCATAGCTAGTTACTGGAATTTATTTAGCCATATGCAAGTAATGAGCAGCAACTATCTTGTGATCTGTAATTATTGGGAACAATAAAGTTTTTATAAGGAAGCTCAGTTTTTATTTGGTTTCAATGTCTGACATTAGCCTTGGAACAGTTCCCTGTTGCATTAGAAGAACTAATATATCTAGTGTGTATTCCTTAAAAGCTATTGGCTGTTATTTATTTTTCTTTTAGGATAAGCTAGTCATAATTTGGTGACTCTCTGATAAGTTATCAGAATCCAATCAATTGATTACCATCAATTTTATTTATTTTTTGGTGGTATGTGCAGATTTGATCTGCATTTACACCATTCACATTTCTCTTGTCAACAAATAAAAATAAATACTTCCATGGCCATGTTGCCTTCCTTTTTTATGATAAGTTATATTTATGGTACAGAAAACATCTAGTAGATGTAGAATAAACAGTGTAGAAAAAACAGAGATCATATCTTGCCCTCTTTCTTTCTATTTTCATTTTTTAATAAATAATGAAACTCTAAGGCTGGGTAGCTCAGTTGGTTGGAGCATCGTCCCATATACCAAAAAGGTGCAGGCTCAATCCCCAGTCATGGCACATATAGAAGGCAGTGTTCAATGATTCTCTCTCACATAGATGTTTCTCTCTCTCCCTCTGCCCCTCACTCTCTTTCTTTCTCTCCCTCTAAAATCAATAAACATATCATCAGGCGAGGATTATAAAAAATAAACATAATACAATAATAAAGAAATAATACAATACAGTAATACTCTGTATAATTTTTCAGTCCAATTTCTCTCTTTATATTTCCATTATAAATTTTCTAATCATTACTCTAATTTAGGTTTTTAATCATTTATTACATATACTAGAGGACCGATACATGAAATTCATGCAAGAGTAGGCCTTCCTTCCCCCAGCTGCCAGCACCAGCTTCCCTCTGGGACCAGAGATCTGGGCTTCCTACCTTCCCCCCCACCCCCCCGCCCCCTGACCGCTGTCAGGCACCCGGGACCCGAGCATCCCTTGTAGCCCTGGCTTTGTCCAGAAGCTCGTCTGGAAGGATGTTCAGTCTAATTAGCATATTATGCTCTTATTATTATAGATAGATATCAATCAACCCTATGTGGTATTAGTTCTTTCTGGATTTATATACAGGTATATTTTATGTAATATTCTGGAACTTCTTTTGTTTATATTATCATAAATTTTAAAATGTATCTACTTTGAGACAAATAGTTCTTTATTGATTTTAACTGCCCTGTAATATTTATTCATATAAGTATTTCAGAACTATGTATGTATTCCTTTACTGGTGAATATTTACCATATTTTGTTGATTTTACTTATTATTTTTTAATTATTTTTTTTACTTCAGAGAGGAAGGGAGATAGAGAGAGAGAAACATCAATGATGAGAGAGAATCATTGATCCACTGCCTCCTGCACACCTCACACTGGGGATTGAGCCTGCAACCCAGGCAAATGACTGGGTTTCAGAGCACTGTGCCTTCCTGGTTCATTGGTTGATGCTCAACCATTGAGCAACACTAGCTAGGCATATTTTGTTGATTTTAAAATGTGCAATATGTGACATTTAAAATCATTTGAAATCCAAATACAGAGCTAATAATAACGCACATGGCCTTCATCTACTCGGTGAAGGACAAGGCTCTGCAAACTTCCTGTGTAAAGGCTTTGGTAGTAAATGGTTTGGGCTCTGTAGACAATACCATCTTGGTCATAACTACTCACATTGGCCATTGTAACATGAAAGTAGCCAAAGACAATATGTAAATGAATGTACATGTCTGCCTTCCAGTCAAACAGTAATTATGGACACCAAACATTAATTATGGACACCAAAATGTTAATTTCATATGATGTTTATGTATCAAAAATATTCTTTTCATTGTTTTCTAACTTTTAAAAAGTGAATAAAAATTATTGTTATCTCATGGGACATATATAAACAGGCAATAGGCCAGATCTCACCCACTGACTATAAATTGCTGACACCTGGTATACACGCAATATATTGACATACCCTCCTTTCTAACATCTACAAAAAATTATATCCTTCTTTAATAGAAAACATTTAATAAAATAAGTCAGAAGATCAAATATTCTACATCATGATGACCAAACCAGTGACCTCATGAAAAATTCTGGCTCTCGACACTGACTTGGTCAAAACGCAGAAGTGTCCTGTGTTGACATTATTCTGCAGGGACAGACTGTCAGTAAGCAATGCTGGGTGGATGAGGTAACCCACACTACTGAGCAAAGGATGGCCTCCTGGTACTGCGCAGAGGCCCCACCAGGTGGCGCTGCAGCGGCCAATGCGCCTGGCAGGCCAGCCTGGCAGATCTGGCCACAGGCGTCCACATGGGTGAGGGGGACTAGCCTGGAGGGACTTGGAGTCACAGGACCCGCTGGGCTTCCTGGCTCGCGCCGCTGCCTCGCCCGAGTCCGCCAGGGTCCCGCGGGCAGAGGAGCTGGAGGAGCCTTTGGAGGCCGAGGCGTGCTGGTGTGGATGCCGCCCCGCTGCCAGACCAAGTGCATCAGCCTGGAATCCAGGCCACCATCCTGCAGGCGCTCCTCTCCCGCCTGTGGCCTGGATCCTCTTGCTAATCTGAGGGAGGAACTGGAGCTGAAGCTGGTGAGGGGCAGTGCTGGGCCAGACCACCTTCCTCCATGTCACCAAGGTGAGTGCCCTCCTGCTCACCTGCCCAGCGACTCCCGCCTAAAAGCCCTGTTAAACCTCCTCCCTCCGCCCCCCTCCCCTTGCAACTGAGTGCGGGTTCCAGCCTATCTGGCACTTCCCAGGGGCCCGGCCTGGAGTGTCCCACGTGGTGGTGGCTGTGGTGGGCGTGAAGGGTTCATTCCAAGGGTGAACTTGGGCTTGTCAGGTATTTAAAACACTTGGAGGATTGGGGTTTCTCTGGGCCTTGCTCTGTGGGGGCAGCCAAGGAGTCACTATCCTGAAGGATTGGGACTTGGTGAGCCCCGGGTAATGGGAGAAAGCAGGAGAGTGGAGAGGCTCCATCAAGCCGCCACCTGGGACCAAGAGCCCCCGTGCGAGACCAAGAGCCCAAGTGTGGGCTCCTTCTCTGTGGGCAGCTGGTCCCCCGTCATTCGGGTGCAGGTTGCGTGTGCTCCCTGGACCTGGATGAGTGCTGGCTGCTGTACTGACAGGAGGCAGCTGGGGACAGAGTTCCAGCCAGACCCCAGCAGGGCCCCCTGTCTATTAAGCCAGACAGTGAGGGGTCCTGCTTCTCCAGGACTTGTCTCAAGCCAGGGGACAAGACAGATCTGTAGTCCCCAGAAAGTTAACTACCTGGTCAAACAGAGTGTGTGTGTGTGTGTGTGTGTGTGTGTGTGTGTGTGTGTGTGTGTGTATGCATTGAGGGGGGGAGCGGGGGAGGGTGGAGAGGAGAGCTGAAGGAAGGGAATGGACAGGGGCAGAGCTTATTCCAGGCCCTGACATTGTGTGTCTAGGAGAAGGGACCCTCCAGGCAGGGGGCAGGACAGTGTGGACAGGGAACCTTTCATAGAGGGGTCAGAGCTGGGGGACAGGGAACCCCACTGGGAAGGACCCCATAGTGGGGACAGGAAACCCTCCATGCAGGGGGAGGGCAGCAGGAAAGAGAACCCCAATTAGAGGGGGCAAGGCACGGAGGAGAGGGGAAACAGGGAACCCTCTATGGAGGGGACAGGGCAGTTGGACAGGCAATCCTCCATGCAGCGGGGAGGGCAGGAGGAAAGGGAACCCCACTTTGAGAGAGCAGGGCAGAGAGGAGTCAGAATTATCCATGGAGGAGGCAGGGCAGGGGGACAGGGATCCCAACTTTGAGGGGGAGGGGCAGGGAGGAGAAGGTACCCTCCATGGAGGGGGCAGGCAGGGGGACAGGGAACCTCACTTTGAGGGGGCAGGCAGGGGGGAAAGGGAAGCCCACTTTAAGGGAGAAGGGCAGGGAGGAGACAGAACCCTACATGGAGGGGACAGGGCATGGAGGAGAGGGAACAGGGAACCCTCCATGGAGGGGAGAGGCTGATTATTAAAAAGGAATAATAACATTTATCGGTCATTCATCATGTCCAAGTATGGTGATCATGATTATAGTGAAGAGCACATAGGAATGAAGTTCAAGTAGGAAGTGGTCATTCCGTGGGACAAAGGATGAAACAGAGTTTGAAATTCAAGGTGCCCAAGCAGCTGGGCATTTGAGGAACAGAACCTCAGAGAGGCAGAAACCACAGGGAAGTAGCCACCACATCTGCCTGCAATCTCCCCTCAAGGCATTTGCCAAATCCTACCTTGAAAGGGTGATTGATCTCAAAACAACAAGCAGAAAACAATGGAGTGTAGGAGATTTAGACTAGCTCTCAGCAACTGGACCTGACACTTTTAGAGAATCACACCCCACAGATGGAGAGCACTAGTTCACTTGAAGTGCATAGGAAACATTTACAATTATAGACCATCGCTGTTTCAAAGGCCTGAAATCAGAGTGTACATTCTGATCACAGTCAACCAAACTCATCATCAACAATGACAGATTGAAACACATGGGTATGACTGGCACCACTGAGAGCTTTATACATACAGTGGGGCCTTGACTTACGAGTGTCCCGACTAACGAGTTTTTTGAGATACCAGCTGTCTCTCCGCCGATTTTTTGCTTTGAGTTGACAGAGTAATTTGAGTTAACGAGCTCCTTAAGGAGCTCAGTCTCCTAAGGAATTAAACTCGTAAGTCAAGGCCCCACTGTATGTTGACAAACTTGCTTAATTAGACCTGCTTTCTGATTTAGCTAAACTTTTTCCAGCCCAGTGAAGCACCCCAACTTTTCTTTCAGGATATTGTCAGCAACACAGCAGTAAATATCAATACGAAGCAGATTATTATTGTAGAAAATACAGGGAGTACAAAGGGTGAACTATTTAACTGTAGCACTGTTTGACTCTATTCTGTGTAGTGAGAAAACCTGGAGTCATTTTCAAGTTCTACCATTTCTTATTTCTTTTCAGCTGGGCCAAGTTTCTAAACATTCTAAATCTCCATTTTCTGGCTAATTGAAAGAAAATAGGATTCTACCAAGTCTCCTATCTACCTACTCCAGGAGTTCTGTTTGGATGAAATGAGATGAGGCACGTGAAAACGTTTCACAGACATTTGGTTAAACTGTAAAATGTTTTCACTTGGCTATAAAGCAAGTGGGATGAAGAAACTCCAAGGAGGCTAGTCACCAGGGAGAGGAAGCCGGGTGTCCTATGTGACATCATTACCTGGCGCCCACAGCCATCATTTCTGTGCTGGGCTGGGCTGTGGGCTTTGCGCCATGGGGTCTCGGCAGTGTTGGCTGCTATTTGGTGGGGTGTCGCTTCAAGGTGGTGGCAGGGCCTGTGTCCCACTTGGGGGAAGCTGAGTGTTATTTGTGGGTTCCAGGTTTTCTGTAAATTGCCAGTTCACGTCAAGGCAGTTCCAGCATTGAGCATCTCCCCCTGGTGGTCAGTGCGCATCATAGCGACTGGTCAGACGGTTGGACATTAAGCATATTAGCTTTTTATATATATAGGTTTGCAATAAGAACAGCAAAAACCATTCTAAAAGAAAATTAGCTATGGCTCATGCCTAAAATTGATCAGATCTGAACCTTTACTGTAGATATCAGCCTTCCAATGAGGAATTCTTCAAATACAGCCTGTGCTGTGGATACTGAGGCATCCTGCCTAGGAGCCTCTCTCTTCAGGGTTCCTGATCTGCCCCTTCCCCTACTGCGCCCCAGCCCCTGCCCCATTATTTTTTCCAAGCAGACCCAGCATCTCCAAAGCCATGTGTTCTCATTCAGGGGCTGTTAGCGTGCAAGAATGCAGTTTAAAGGATATTTCACACCCAAAGCACTTTTTAAGTTTCTCAAAGATGAGTGGATGGTCACTGAACATGGGTGCAAAATGCATTTTAAACCAAAAATAGTTATTTAAATGTTTTTTTAGAAGATTTGTTCTCATTATCAAAACAATACAGGATCATTAGTAGAAATTTACAAGAAATATATGAGGTAAAAGAAACCACTTCTCTCCATTATCCAGGGTTAACCACTGTCAACATTTCAAAGTATTTCTGTTTGTCTTAGGTAAATTTATATATCCAAATACCTTTTTGAGGTGATACTATTTATTTTTTAAATATAATTTCTATTGATTTCAGAGAGGAAAGGAGAGGGGGAGAGAGATAGTAACATCAATGATGAGAAAGAATCATTCATTAGCTGCATCCTACACACCTCCTACTGGGGTTGGAGCCCACAATCAGGGTATGTGCCCTGACAGGGACTCTATGCATGACCTCCTGGTTCATACATCAATGCTCAACCACTGAGCATGCCTCCAGGGCAAGATGATACTATTTGTTATGTGTGTATTTTGATTTGTTTTCTTTAGTTATTGTGTATGCATTTCACTGCATCTATAACCACTTTTTTTTCCCATTTATTAAGGCACTGTTTATTTTTCCCAGCTTTATTGAGAAATAATTGATATACACCACTGTATAAGTTTAAGGCAGACAGCAGGATGGTTTGATTTACCTACACTGTGAAATGATTACCACATTGGGTTCAGCTAACATCCATTGAACATGTGACAAACCAAAATGGAAATCTCTAATGTAATTTGAGGTCTTTTTTCTTCAAAGTCAAACCTACAATTCTTACTATTGCAAAAAAGAGCTGTACTTGGAACTGAAGTGCAGGGTGTGGTGGGTCTGCAGCTGGGGCTCTACTGCCCTGGCCTCTTGCACTTGACCCTTGTGCCTGTTCACATGCAGTTCCGTTCTCCCTCCAGACTTCACATGAGGCTGGTGATGGATGTGCTGCCCCTACCGGACAAGCTCCACAGTCTGTCTTCCCACCACTGAGTGGCAGAGGTGAGAGCCCACACTGTAAGGCTGTGGGGCCTATAAAGTTCAGACCTCACTTGTGTCTAGGAAGCTCTGGGGGTGACCTCAGCATCAGTGTGCGCAGAGCCTATGCTGGCCTCTGGGATGTGCTCTGTGAGGGTCCAGCTCACCCATAGCTCCTCTACCCCTGGATCTCAGCCACCTTCCCGGTCCTTCTGCTAGAAGCTCTGGTTCTCTCAGAATCTTAGACTCCTCTCCCGCCATGAGCTGTGTGGAAGCTTCATATAACACGATAGTTTTCGGGGAAAACTGGCAAGAGAAAAATAAGAAAAATAAGCAGGAGTCCCCCCAGTACTTTGGAGTCCAGGCCCCATTTTCCCAGGTCCTCACCAGAGATGGGTTTTTCCTCAGCATTTGAAGGGCTATGCCCCGGCCATGGCTTAAGAGCCAGGCCAGGAAAGAAGAGGGGGAGGATCCAGGGCAGCCCCCACTCTGGCTCCAACAGGCCCCCGGTCCAGTCCTCTGAGTCATTGCCGTCCTGCTCACAGAACAGGGCTAAGACTCACTGCCTTCAAGACAAATCAGCTCACCACCGTGCTGGTCACTTGTCAAGTTCTCACTTCTCTCCCCACTCAGCCCACTGCTGCTCTCTCTGGAGTCCGCAGTTACTATTCTCTCTGAGACCATGGTTGTCATCATTGGGTGGACAGCTAGCCATTGACCTGCTCCATCTCGGTGGCTCCAGAATGATATCTTCGGTTCTTTTGAGAAGAAGAAAAGGAAGGGAGAAAATGGGTCTGGACAGCAAGTAACCTTTCTGTAGAAATGCATGGACAGTGAGTTTTTTTCCTCTTAGTACTTTGAAGTGCTATGTGGATTGGCATGAGGTACTTTTATTTTATTATTCTCTCTGCATGTTCTTTCTGAAGGTGACTGAGTTGGCTGGCTGCACAGGTACAGGAACAAGAGAGTGAATGTGCTGTCCTATGTGCCAAGATGCAAGGAGTTTGTGCTGTTCTGCATTTCTGAGCCTCTCTCACCAAGTGAGTCAGGTCTGGCCAGAGGCAAGGACAGCCATGAGTGGCTCCTCCCAGGCCATCCTGACACCACCACTCTGTCCAACCTCTACACCATTGGTCTGTGCTCATTGCCAGCTGAATCCACAAGCCAGAGGAGCCCTGGAGCCCTGAGTCACTGTATGGAGAGGATGAGCTTTGGTGGCTCCCTAGCCCACATCATGGACCACAAGGAGCAAGATTTTATTGGGTTCAGACACTGAAAAGTTCTTCATGACAGCCCACATTATTACCCTAATGATACAGTCTTTGATGAACAATTAGAACCTCCCTGACTGGACCACAGAGTAAGGTGTCGGACCTTTGATGAGTGACACTCTGTCTCTCATCTTCTTTTAACCCAGTGGTCGGCAAACTGCGGCTCGAGAGCCACATGCGGCTCTTTGGCCCCTTGAGTGTGGCTCTTCCACAAAATACTGACTTCTGCACATGGGCCACGAAGTTTCAATCGCACTGTACGTGCGCGCCTGCACGTGGTATTTTGTGGAAGAGCCATACTCAAGGGGCCAAAGAGCCGCATGTGGCTCGCGAGCCGCAGTTTGCCGACCACTGGGTTAACCCTTAAAAATGGGATGTGTTGATTTCACTCACCAGCATTCCTTCTTCCATCTCGCAGTCAAGTTGACAGGCAAATTGGAGCCATCTCTGGAAGGAGAGAGCATATGAAGACAAGGTATTATTTTTACCTTAATTTTGAGCACCACTCTGCCGAGTACACAGAGAGAAATCATTTATCCTTCCTGACCTTTAACGGAGCATAAGTATCTTTTCTGCAGTTGAGACCTGTAGATGATTCAAAGGCACATGCTTGCAACGGCAATGCTCCCTTCCTTCATCCTTGTTCTTGGGTAGCGTCACTCCTGGGCCCTGGGCCCAGGACCCAACCAAGACACCGAGAAGTGGATCTGCTCTGTCGATGGGACCCTGGCCCAGCGTTCCTGGAATGGCACAAAAGGCCCATCCTTGTCACTTGGTGGATGTGGTTTAATGAAGCAGAGGGTCACTGTGGGAGGACTGTGCTGCCTCTGTTGTGTTTTGTGAGATGGTTAAAAGGTTTGAAGCTCCTTTAAGAAACCAGGTGGTACAGCGAAGGAGCTGTTCTCCGGATCGATCGCATTAGCAGTGGCTGAGACACAGCAGCTGTCTTAAAGGCTGTGGAAGCTCCGTGACGGGATGAGAACATAGCTGTGGAGGTCACTGGTCTGGATGGTGGCCCTCAATCCCACTGACTACCAGTGCCCGTGGCCAATTCCTTATACTCAGCCCAGACCCCAACTGGACCTGCTTGGACCAGATTCTCTGGGGCAAGACAACCAAATCTGGGCCACCCCTTTTATTTTTTAGCCTTTTAAAAATATAATTGTAGATTGACATTATTTGTAAGAGAGAATGCAGAGGTGGCCCATGTAATCTGACCCGGTTTCTCTCAATAATATCTTTTTTTAAAAAAATATATATTTTATTGATTTTTCACAGAGAGGAAGGGAGAGAGACAGAGAGCTAGAAACATCGATCAGCTGCCTCCCTCACATCCCCCACTGGGGACGCGCCCGCAACCCAGGCACATGCCCTTGACCGGAATCCACCCTGGGACCCCTCAGTCCGCAGGCCGATGCTCCATCCACTGAGCCAAACCGGTTTTGGCTCTCAATAATATCTTATAAAAATCTCACAACCAGGATTTTGACAGTGACCCAACCACCCATGTAGGGCAGATGGAGAACAGCTCTACCCAATTCTCCCGCACCCAGGACAGTGCCTTCTATTTTTTTTTTTTTTTTTTGGTATATCTTTATCACAGTAAAATATACACAATGAAAATTACCATTTTAACTATTTTTCAGGGCGCAGTCCAGTGGTGTTAAGTACATTCATATTGTGTGCTGCCGTCACCACCATCATCTCCATCACTGTTCTCATCTTCTCCAACTGAAGCTCTGTCCCCACTAAACAACAACTCTGCATCCACTCCCCCATCCCTGGTCCCCTCCCTCTTACCTCTGTCTCTATGACTCTGATGGCTCTAGGGACCTCAGGTGAGTGGAATCACACAATATTTGTCCTTTTGTGACTGGCTTGCTTCACTGAGCATCACGTCTGCAGGGTCCATCCAGGTTGTAGCATGTGTCACAATGGCCTATTTTTCTAAATTGAATTTATTGGGGTGAGATTGGTAATGAAATCATGTAGCTTTCAGGTATACAGTTCTATAATACATCATCTGTATGTTGATTTCTGTGTCTCACCACCCTCCCCCCTGCCCCCAGGTCAGGTCTCCTTCCATCACAATTTATCCTTTCTAAACCCTCTTCTCCCCACACCCCTTTCTCCCTGATAATCACCAAACTGCTGTCTGTGTCTATGAGTTTTTTTCTGTGCTTAATCCCTTCACCTTTTTCACCTAGTCCCCCAACCTCCCTCCCCTCTGACAGCTGTCAGTCAGTTTTCTATATCTATGAGCCTGTTTCTATTTTGATTGTAGTTTATTTTGTTCACTAGATTCCACATATAAGTGAAACCATAAGGAACTTGTATTTCTCTGACTGGCTTACTTCACTTCACTTAGCATAATACTCACCAGCTCCATCCATGCTGTTGCAAAAGTTAAGATTTCCTTCGTTTCCTGTGTGTGTGGGTGGGTGAGTAGTATTCCGTTCTGTTAATGTACCACAGCTTTTTCTCCACTAATCTGCTGCTGGGCACTTGGGCTGCTGTGAAATCTTTGCTAACGGAAATAATGCTGCAATGAACATAGGGCTGCATATATCCTTTCAGATCAGTGTTTCAGGTTTCTGCAGTTATATTCTCAGAAGTGGAAATGCTAGGTCATAAAGCAGTTCTCTTTTTAATTTTTGAGGTAACTTCATACTGCTTTCCATAATGGTTGCACCAATCTGCATTCCCACCCAGAGTACAGGAGAGTTCCCTTTTCTACACATATTCACCAGCACTTGATGTTTATTGATTTATTGATGATAGCCATTCTGACAGATGTGAGGTGATACCTCACTGTGATTTTAATTTCTATTTCTGTAATGATTAGTGATGCTCTGCATCTTTTTATTTGTGTAATACTCATCTGCAGGTCCTCATTGGAGAAGTGTCTGTTTAGGTTCTTTGCTCATTTTTAAATTGGATTGATTTTTTTAAGATGTTGAGTTTTATAACTTCTTCACAAATTTTGTATATTAAGCCCTTATCAGATGTATCCTTGGCAAATATGTTCTCCCATTCAATGGGTTGTCTTTTCATTTTGTTGATGGTTTCCTTTGCTGTGCAATAACTTTTTAGTTTGATGTAGTCCCATTTGTTCAGTTTTTCTTTTGCTTCCCTTACCCAAATAGAGATATCAGAATAAAAAATATTGCTATGAAAATTTATTGCCTTTATTTTCTTCTAGAATTTTTATGGTTTCAAATCTTACTTTCAATTCTTTAATCCATTCTGAGTTTATTCTTCAATATGGTGTAAGAAGGTAGTCTGCATTCATTTATTTTTCTACATACTTGTCCAATTTTCCCAATAGCATTTATTGAGTGGACTATCTTTACCACATTGTATGTTCTTGTGTCCTTTGTCAAATATTAATTTACCATAAATGTATGGGTTTATTTCTGGGCTTTTTATTCTGTTCCAATGATCTATATGTCTGTTTTATGCCAGTACCATGCTATATTTATTACTATGGCCTTTTAGTATAGTTTGTTATCAGGTAGCATGATTCCTCCAACTTTGCTGTTCTTTCTCAAGATCACTGTGGCTATTGGCTTGGTTTTATTTTCTGTGTTTTGTTTTTGTGTGTGTGTGTGTGTATGTGTTTGTGTGTGTGTTGGGGTTTTTTTTTTGTACTTCCATATAAATTTTTGTGGTATTTGTTGTAGCTCTCTGAAATACATCATTGGACATTTTAATGTTGGTAATTCTTCCTATCTTTAAACACCATATATGCTTTTACTCATTTGTATCTTCTGCAACTTCTTCCTTCCTTCATTTCTTTCATTTTCTTCTTTCATTTTCTTCTTTCTTTCTTTCTTTCGTTCTTTCTATCTACGTGATGTTTATTATGTTGAGGTGTATTCCCTCTATTCACATTTTGCTGCAAGTTGTTATAATGAAAAGGTGTTTTGTTGAATGCTCTTTCTGCATCTATTGTTATAACCATGTGATTTTTATTCCTTATTTTGTTTATGCTGTATCATGTTTTTTATGTGCAGATACTGTACCAAGCTTGCATCCCCGGAATAAATCCCACTTCATCATGTTGTGTAATCTTTTTAATGTATTACTGGATCCAGTTTGCCAATATTTTGTTGAGGATTTTAGCATCTATGTTCATCAGGGATATTGGCCTATAATTTTCTTTCTTTGTAAAGTTTTATTCTGGTTTGGGGATTAGGATAATGCTGGACTCATAAAATGAGCTTGGATATCTTCCCTTGTCTTGAGTGTTTTGGATGAGTTTGAGGAGAACAGGTATTAGTTCTTCTCTGAATGTTTGATGAAATACACTGTGAAGCTATCCAGTCCAGCATCTGTGTTTGTTGAGAAGTTTTTTTTTATTTTAATCCTCACCAAGGATATATTTGCCAATGAATTTTTTTTTTTTTTTTAGAGAAGAGGGAAGGAGGGAGGGAGGGAGGGGAAAGAGAGAGAGAGAGAGAGAGAGAGAGAGAGGGAGAGAGAGAGAGACATCAATGTGAAGCACACACATCAAATGGTTGTCTCTCTCACACACACACACCTCAACAGGGGGCAGGGGTGAACCTGCAACCCAGGTACGTGCCTTTGACTGGGAATCGAACCCATGATCCTTTGGTGCGTGGACCATAGCTCTAACCACTGACACACAATGGCCCGTGCTTCATTGATCACTTGTTTGTTTTTTACTGTTTTGTTTATTTCTGCTCTGATCTTTATTATTTATTGATTATTCTCACTTTGTGGTGTCTTTTTTGTTGTTTTTTTTTTTTTTTTGCACTAGTTCCTCTAAGTGTAAAGTTAGATGATGTATTTCAGATTTTTCTTGTTTCTTGAGGTAGGCCTGTAATGTTATGAATTTCCCTCTTAGGACTGCTTATGCTGTGTTCCATAGAGTTAGGATTGTTGTCCTCTCATTTCCATGTGTTTCAAGGTATCATTTGATTATGTCTTTGATCTCATTGTTAACCATTCATTGTTTAGTAACATGTTAATTAGCCTCCAAGACTTTCTATGTTTTGCAGATTTATCTTTGTCTTTTTCTGCTTTTTTTTTCAATCCTATATTATTCATTTTTAGTGTGGTCAAATAAATATAAGATTTAGAGTTTTAACCACAGTTAAGTATACATTACGTATATTGACATGCAATTCTCGCCACTGTGTATCTCCAGATTTTTATTTTATTTTTTTGCTTTTCATTGCTTTTATTTCTCTGTTAATAAATTTATTGGGGCAGGGTGGTTTTAGGTGTGTACAATTAAGTAATAGATCACCTGTATATCGGTTTTTTTCTCAGTGACTTCCAGTTGTATACAGTTATGGTCTGATAAGATTCCTGATATGATTTCATTCTTCTTAAATTTCCTGAGACTGGTTTTTGTGTCCTAACATGTGGTGTATCCTAGAACATGTTGTACGTGCACTTAAAAAGAATGTATATTCTACTGCTTCTGGGTGAAATGCTCTGAAGATACCAATTAAATCCATTTGATCTAGTGTGTTATTTAAGGCTACTCTTTCCTTCTTGATTTTCTGTGTGGAAAAATCCAGCCATTGATGCCAAGGTGGTATTAAAATGCCCTACTATGAGTATATTATTGTTTAACTCTCCATTGATGTACATCAGGACTTGATTTACACATTTAGGTGCTCTTATGTTGAGGAAATACATGTTTGCAAGGGTTATATCCTCTTGTTGGATTGCTCCCTTTATCATTATGTGGTGTCCTTCCTTATTGCTCAATATAGCCTTTGTTTTAAAGTCTATTTTGTCAGCTATAGGTATTACCTCCCCAGCTTTCTTTTCGTTTGTATTTGCATGAAATATCTTTTGCCATCTCCTTGCTTTTTGTCTGTATATCTTTCATTCTGAGGTAGGTCTCTTATTGACTGCATATCTATGGTTCTTCTTTTCTTATCGATTCAGCTATCATGCCTTTTAATTGAAGCAGTTAAGCCACTTACATTTAAAGTGATTATTCATAGATATGTTTTATTCTTTTAACTCTGTTTCCCTTTTATTCCTTCTTGATAGTTCTTATACTAATGTTTGGTGGTAACACACTTCTTTGCTGTTTCTTGTCTGCGAAGCTCTTTATTTCTCCATCCATTTTAAATGACAGCCTTGCTGGGTAAAGTAGTCTTGGTTGAAGGTCCTAGCTTTTCATTACTTAGAATATTTTGTGCCAACCCCTACTGACCTGGTATGTTTCTGCTGAGAAACAAGCTGACAATCTTATGGGAGCTCCCTTGTAGGTAACTGACTGTCTTTATCTTGTTGCTTTTAAGATGTCCTGTCTTTAATCTTTGTTATTTTAATTATGATGTGTCTTGGTGTCCTGTTTGTTTGAGTTCATCTCCTTTGGGACTCTGAACTTCCTGTACTTGTGTCTTTTCCTTCACCAGGTTAGGGAAGTGTTCGGTCATTATTTCTTTTAATAGGCTGTAGTCCCTTAATCTTTCTTTTCTCCTTCTTGTACTCCTGTAATGTGGATGTTATGCTTCATGTTGTCCCAAAAGTCCCCTAAACAGTCCTCATTTTTAAAAATCATGTTTTTCTTTTTTCTGCTTTTGTCTTCTGTGACCTTCTCTTCCAAATCACTAATTTGATTCTCTGCTTCATCCAACTATTTATTTCCTGTAGTGTATTCTTCATTGCAGAGGTTGTACTCTTTATTTCTGACTGGATCTTTTATATGGCTTAAATGTTCTTTTTCATGCCTACTATCAGTTTTCAAGTTCCCACTGATTTCATCCATTCTTCGCCTAACTTCTATTCACATCCTTACAACCATTTTTTTTAAAACACCCTGTATCTGGTATATTGCTTGCCTTCACTTCATTTAGCATTTTTTCTGGATGTGTCTCCTGTTCTTAAATTCGGGGCATGTTTCTTTGCATTTTGGCTGCCTCTGTGTGCTTGTTTCTTTGTATTAGAACCCAAGTCTTGGTAGTGTGACTTTGTGTAGTAGGTGTCCTGTGGATCCCAGTGGCAAGGTTTTCTTGATCACCTGAGTTGAGTGCTCCAGGGATGTCCCATGTATGTTATGTGAACCTTCCTGTGGTGGTTGATTCTTGATGGCTATTGGCCCATGCATGTATTGAGTCGATGCTCAGGCTAGTTGGCTGGGACCAGTGTACCCTGCCTACAGTGCAGTGTATGAGCTGCTGACAGGTGTTGACCAGGTGGAGCGATTTTCATCTCAGCAGGTTCTGGTGCCTGCCTAGATCTCTCTTTGGATATGCAGCTTGTGAGGCTAATTGTATCCTGCTCTGATGTGCTTGGAAGCTGCCACTGGGCTTGTTGGTCCTGGGGCTTCCTGGGAGGGACTCTGGTGCTGAACAATGTCAGATGCTTTATGTGACTGGCCCAGGGCAATCAATTTGCATCTACAAAGCAATTCACAATGTGTGACAGCCTCTACCGAGGCTGAGTGAGCACAGGAGAGTCCAAGCAGGGCACCAAAGCTGGCTTTTACTAGCATTGAGCCTGGGGACAGGTCAGCAAAAGTCCCAGAGCACACCATGCTCTGCCTCCCTGTCTGCCTCCATCTGCTGGGTGCCTGTTAGTCTCAGTGAATGAAAGAGTCTCTGGAAGCATTCAAGTTGCATGAGGTAGGTGCTCAGGGAGTCCCCAGGTAGAGGTGAGTGGTGTACACCAGATTGATGCAGGTTCAAGCTCAGTGTCAGTGTTGGGTCTGAGGCCACTCAGCAAATGTCCCAGGGTATACCAGGTCCAGCTGCCACCTGCTGGGTCCTCACACATCTTTGAGCAGTGTACAGAAGACACAGACCTGGTGTTGTTTGTAGGAGGAGAAGGAAAAAGTCAAAAGAGGCTGCTTCCCAGGATTTAAGATGTCTGGGACCTGTAGTCTGAGATCAGCCCTGTGAGCTTAAGGGCTTTGCAGAGGGTCTGTGGATTCTCAAAGGCCAGAGAGCTGCTTCCTGTTGTGGCTGATTCATGGGTCCCCTGGGATGCCACAGGGGAGCGAGAGCATGGCAGGATCATGCAGGTGTGATGCCCTCATCAGGTAGTGAAAAGTAGAGTCCCCTCATGGGTGGCTGATTTCAGCAGATTCATCCCTCGATTTCTATCCTAAGAGAACTGGAGCTCTCTCCAGACTTCCGATCACATGCATGCTCACTGGCTTCCTGAGCAGCACTGTCCCTGCCTTCTTTCCTCAAGGCTGGATGAGCCAGGCTGGCTGGAGTGTAGGGAAGGGAGGATAGAGGTCCATTTGGTGGGTCGAAATGCTGTTAGAATCTTTAAGGCTTAACTTTATTTTTTCTGTGTCTACTCCCACACTACAACTAAGCAGCCAAAGTGATGCTTAGCTCACTCTCAAGGAAGCACAGTACTGCCTTGTACCAGTGCCACACGTCACCAGCACAGGGAAGGGAGCAACTGGAGGAAGAAGACAGGGCATTCCTCTCCCAGCAGTGTAACACCCTCACAGGCATGATTCTGTCTGGAGAGCTGACCCCTGCTGGAGCGCTTAAGGCTTTTAGGCACAGAGTGAAATGATCTGATTTATATTTTTTAAAGATCACTCTGATTTGTATTTTTATTTTTATTAAAAATTGTTTTACTACTTTAATTTTTTTTCAGTTAGGGATGACATTCAATATTAGTTTCAAGTGTACAAAAGAGTGGTTAGACATTTATATAACATATAAAGTCATCTCCTGATAAGCCTAGCATGGGCTATCTTTGAAAAGGGTATTAATCCTATTCATGAGGGCTCCACCCTCATGACCTAATCAACCTCAAAAGACCCACCTTTTACTTATTTTTAATCAACCTTATTTGTGTGACATTCATTAATAAAATTGCATAGGTCGGGTGTGCAATTCTATAATGCATCATCTGTATATTGTATTGTGTTCACTGCCTTCAAGTCTCCTTCCATCCCCATTTATCCCCCCCCATGCCCTCTTCTCCCTCCCCCACCTGTCACCCACCAACCCTACCTCCTACTCCCCACATGCCACCCCCACCTGCCACCCCACACCCCACACCCTCAGCCCCCACCTGCCATCCCCACCCCTGACCTGCCAGCTCCCATCCCCCACCACTACCCCTCACCCCCACCTCCCACTCTTACCCCCCACCCCTACCCCCACCCGCCACCCCACATCCCATACCCCACACCACCCACCCACCCACCTCCCATCCCCCACCCCCACCCCCCACTCCCTCTCCCCCACCCTCCACCCCCCTTCCTCCACCCCCCTACCCCCCTTCCCCTGTTTGTGATTTGACATTTGAAATGATATTTGAGATGTGTCTTGAGAGCACGGGTAGGATTTAGACAGATGAAGAAGGTGAGAATGTGCTTCAGGTACAGAGAGTGGACACTCGGCCTGGAGGCAGGAGAGATGAACACTGGAGAGACCAGAGCATATGCCCCTCAGATGCCTGTGAGTGAGGGGTCAGGGCAGGGAAACAGAAGACCCTTCATGGAGGGAAAAGGCAGAAGGATAAGGGGACCAACCACAGAGTGGTCAGAGCAGGGGAGACAGGGGCCCCTCCATGGGAATGCAGGGCAGCGGGGACAGGGGACCACGGGAGGGGCCGATGGACAGGTAGGACAGGGAATGCTGCGAAAGGGGCAGGGCTAGGAAACAAGGGCCCCACCATGGGGGAACAGGGGACTCTCCATGGAGGGGTCTGCTTCCCCTGTTACCTATCTCTACTTCCCTGTCCTCCCTTCCCTGGCCCCTCCATGGATGGTGCCCTAACCCCACTATCCTGCTCAGACTATGTGGGGTTCTTTGTCCTCCCTGCCCTGCTACCTCCATGGAGGATGCCCTCTCCCCCCTGCCCTGCCCTTTATTTAAGGATCTGTGCCAAAATCCTTGCTGTCTCAAAGTAGGGTTCCCTATCCCCCCAGCCTCTCCCCTCCATGTAGGGTTCTGTCTCCTCCCTGCCCTTCTCCCTCAAACTGGGGTTCCCTTTCCCCACTGCTTGCCCCCTCAAAGTGAGGTTCTCTGTCCCCCTGCCCTGCCCCCTCCATGAAGGAAACCTCCTCCTCCCTGCCCCTCCCCCTCAAAGTGAGGTTCTCTGTCCTCCTGCCCTGCCCCCTCCATGAAGGAAACCTTCTCCTCCCTGCCCCTCCCCCTCAAAGTGGGGTTCTCTACACCCCTGCCCTGCCCATCCATAGAGGGTACCTTCCCCTCCCTTCCCCTGCCCCTAAAGTTGAGATCCCTGTCCCCCTGCCCTGCTCCCTCAATGGATAGTTCTGTCTCCTCTCTGCCCTGCTCTCTCAAAGTGAGGTTCCCTTACCTCCTGCCCTCCCCCTGCATGGGGGTTCCCTGTCCAACTGCCCTGCCCCTCCCCATAGAGCAGCGGTTCTCAACCTGTGGGTTGCGACCCCTTTGGTTGTCGAATGACCGTTTCACAGGGGTCACCTAAGACCATCCTGCATATCAGATATTTACATTACGATTCATAACAGTAGCAACGTTACAGTTATGAAGTAGCAACAAAAATAATTTTATGGTTGGATCACAACATGAGGAACTGTATTTAAAGGGCCAGAAGGTTGAGAACCACTGCCATAGAGGGTTCCCGGTCTCCCCTCTCCTCCCTGCCCTGTCCCCCTTAAATTGGGGTTCCCTTTACTCCTGCCCTCCCCACTGCATGGAGGGTTTCCTGTATTCACTATTCCTTCCCTCCATGTGCAGTTCCCTGTCCCCAGCTCGAACTCCTTTCTGAAGGGTTCCCTGTCCACACTGTTATGCCCCCTGCCTGTAGGGTTTCCTGTCCTCTTGCACTGCCCCCTCCCAGGAGGGTTCCCTGTCCCCCTGCCCTGCCCCCTCCATGAAGGTTTCCCTGTCCCCCTGTCCTATCCTCTCCATACAGGGTTCCCTGTCCCCATGCCCTGCCTCCTCCATGAAGGTTTCCCTGTCTCCTGCCCTCCACCCTCCATGGAGGGTCCCCTCTCCTCCCTGCCCTGTCCCCTCCATGGAGGGTCCCGTCTCCTCCCGGCCCTGTCCCCTCCATGGAGGATCCCCTCTCCTCGCTGCCCTGTCCCCTCCATGGAGGGTCCCCACTTTCCCTGCCCTCCCTCCTCCATGGAGAGTCCCCTCTCCACCCTGACCAGCCAATCCATGGAGGGTCCCCTCTCCTCCCGGCCCTGTCCCCTCCATGGAGGGTCCCCTGTCCTCCCTGCCCTGTCCCCTCCATGGAGGGTCCCCTCTCCTCCCTGCCTTGTCCCCTCCATGGAGGGTCCCCTCTCCTCCCTTCCCTGTCCCCTCCATGGAGGGTCCCCTCTCCTCCCTTCCCTGTCCCCTCCATGGAGGGTCCCCTTTCCTCCCTGCCCAGTCCCCTCCATGGAGGGTCCCCACTTTCCCTGCCCTCCCTCCTCCATGGAGAGTCCCCTCTCCTCCCTGACCAGCCAATCCATGGAGGGTCCCGTGTTCCCCCTCCCCACCGCCCTGCCCATCAATGGAGAGTTCCCTGTTCCCCATACCCCTTCACTTCCCCCTCCATATAGAGTACTCATTCCCACTATCCTTCCCTTCCATGGAGGGTCCTAACCTCCCTGCCCTGTAACCTCCATGGAGGGTCCCTCCTCTTTACCTGTAACCTCCATGGAGGGTCTCCTCTACTCTTTGTACTCTCCCCTCCATGGAGGGTCACCTCTCATCCCTGTCATCTCGCCTCCATGGAGGGTCCCTTCTCCTCCCTGTCATTTCCCCTCCATGGAGGGTCCCTTCTCCTCCCTGTCATCTCCCCTCCATGGAGGGTCCCTTCTCCTCCCTGCCCTACCCCTCCATGGAGGGTCCCCTGCCCCACCTGTCCTGTAGTCTCAATGGAGTGTTCCCTGCCTCACTGCCCTGTCTCCTCCATGGAGGGTCCCCACTTCCCCTGCCCTCTCTTCTTCATGGAGCGTCCCCTCTCCTCCCTGCCCAGCCCATTCTTGGAAGGTTCCCTGTTTCCCTTCCCCACTGCCCTGCCCCCTCCATGGAGGGTCCCCTCTCCTCCTCTTCCTTCCCATTCCATGGAGGGTCCCTTGTCCTTCCTGCCCAGCCGCTTCTATTGAGGGTCCCCTCTTCTTCCTTCCCTGTCCCCTCCATGGAGGGTTCCCATCACCCTACAGTCCCCCCTCAATGGAGGGTCCCATCTCCTCCCTGCCCTTCCCGTCCATGGTGTGTCCCCTCTCCTTCCTACCTGTCGTCTCCATGGAGGGTTCTCATCCCTCTACAGTCCCCCCTCCATGGAAGGTCCTCTCTCCTCCTTGACCTGTGCTCTCCATGGAGGGTTCCCACTCCTCCTTACCTGTCCCCTCCATGGAGGATTCCCATCACCCTATGGTCCCCCCTTCATGGATGGTTCCTTCTCCTCCCTGACCCATCCCTTCTATGGAGGCTCCCCTCTCATCCCTGCCTGTCCCCCTCCATGGAGGGTCCCCTCTCCTCCCAGCCTTGTCCCCTCCATGGAGGGTCCCCTCTCCTCCCAGCCTTGTCCCCTCCATGGAGGGTCCCCTCTCCTCCCAGCCTTGTCCCCTCCATGGAGGCTACCCTCTCGTCCCTGCCTGCCCCCCCCTCCATGGAAGGTTCCCTGCCTCCACTGCCCTGCACCCTCCATGGAGGTTCCCCTCTCCTCCCAGCCTTGTCCCCTCCATGGAGGGTCCCCTTTCATCCCTCCCCTGTACCCTCCATGGAGGTTCCCCTCTCCTCCCAGCCTTGTCCCCTCCATGGAGGGTCCCCTCTCCTCCCAGCCCTCTCCCCTTCATGGAGGGTCCCCTCTCCTCCCATCCTTGTCCCTTCCATGGAGGGTCCCCTCTCCTCCCTTCCCTGTCCCCTCCATGGAGGGTCCCCTCTCCTTCCAGCCTTGTCCCCTCCATGGAGGGTCCCCTCTCCTCCCAGCCTTGTCCCCTCCATGGAGGGTCCCCTCTCCTCCCTGCCCTGTACCCTCCATGGAGGGTCCCCTCTCCTCCCAGCCTTGTCCCCTCCATGGAGGGTTCCCATCCCCCTACGGTCCCCCCTCCATGGAGGGTCCCTTCTCCTCCCTGACCCAACCCTTCCATGGAGGGTCCCCTTTCATCCCAGCCTCATCCCCTCCATGGAGGATCCCCTCTCCTCCCTGCCCTGTCCCCTCCATGGAGGGTCCCCTCTCCTCCCAGCCTTGTCCCCTCCATGGAGGGTCCCCTCTCTTCCCAGCCTTGTCCCCTCCATGGAGGGTCCCCTCTCCTCCCTGCCTGTCCCCTCCATGGAGGGTTCCCTGCCCCCACTGCCCTGCACCCTCCATGGAAGGTCCCTTCTCCTCCCTGCCCGGCCCCTCCATGGAGGGTTCACTGCCTCCCCTACCCTGCCCTCTCCATGAAGGACCCCTTCCCCCTGCCCTGCCCCCTCCATGCAGGGTCTTCTGTTTCCCTGCCCTGTCCCATCACTCACAAGCTCTGAAAGGCATGTGCGCTGGTCCCCAGTGTTCATCTGTCCTGCCTCCAGGCCGTGTCCACTGTCTGTACCTGAAGCACATCTCACCATCGTCATCTGCCCAAATCCTCCCAGGCTCTCAGGACACATGTCAAATATCATTTCAAATGTCAAATCACCGAGTGATCTCTAAAAAATATAAATCAGATCCCCCTATTCTGGTGCCTAAAAGCCTTCATGCTGTGACAGCATTTTCAATCCACCCTAGGGTCCCCTATGTGCCCCCTCCACCATCTGCTGTTCCCATCCAGCCTGGCTGTCCTTGCCCTGGGCACTGCCTCTCCTTTTCGGGAGGCTTTCACAGCTCTCCATGGGGCCAGCTCTGTCTCAAAAGCCACTACTCAGTTTAAATATTTTGGGGAGCCCTTCCCTGAGCCTGCTGGGGAGTCACCCTGCTGGGGAGCCCCCACCCAGCCCTAGGGGGTACAGCAGGCAATAGGTCACAGTACTGACAGAGGTCAGAATGGTAAGACAGGTCATAGAGGTAACCTAGCAACCCTGCCAGGTCAGCCATGTGGGCCAACCTCTCAAATTTTCTTGTGTTGTTTAAAATCAGTGAATAAACATTTATTGACACCAACACACCCCAGGCCCTCTACAGAAAGCACAGGAGGCGTGGCTCTCCCCGAGGTCCTGACCCTCCATAACCAGGTGTTCTTGACAGTGAAAACTGGGTGGGAGGGCGGGGCAGAGAAGCCAGGGAGGGACTCCACTTGAGTTGCTGGCTTTGAGGCTGGAGGAAGGGATCAAAGGCCAACATTTTTGGGAGCGCCCAGGAAGCTGGGAGTGGCTTTGGCAGGGACACAGAAGGGAACTGTCCCATAAGGAATGGATTCTGCCACCTCCCCATGAGCAGGCCCCCCCAAGGCCTCCTGGGAGGAGGGCAACCCAATGAACCTCCTCGGGTTTCTGACCCACAGCACCTGGGATCCCACACTTTGTCCTGTGAACCACTGTGTTTAAGGTCATTGGTCAGGGCACCAACAGAAATCCTTTGTGTCCCTGTGGTTCCCTAGTCATAATAAGCTAAGTCTGTTTTCTTTGTGGCTCTTCCTATCTCCTGAAATAAAGTGTTGCCTTGGTTCTTGTTCACCTGTCTGTCCCTCAGCCCCTCTCAGCACCTGAAAGGTGACCTGTGAAGTCCCTGCCCCCGAGACCCAGGTAGACAGCACACACTTGATGAATGAATTCCTGAGCAAAGAGCTCTTTTCTGATTTCATATTTGTAATAAACCTGATTCATTAACATGTACAGACATATGATATCTTAATCCACTTTACGACACCGCAAATAGATTCATGAATTTTTAAAATATCTTAATTTTTTTTTGTCAAAACCCGTGTCTCAATTTCTTGTTCAGAAATGCAGTAGCTGCTTTGTGACCTGCCTCAGGGAGGAGAGGGTTCTGACTGCAGACCAGTTCACGCCAGGATGTTGCTCCTGTCCCTAGTCCTTCACAGGCCAGCCCTTTGGCCTCTGGTGGCCAGTTGACCCATGATGCGCCTTCACACCTCATCTCCTGTTCACCAGCCTGGTGTTGCTTCCTGCGTTGGGTACACGGTGCAATACACAGATCCAGTAACATAGAACCCCACACCTGAAACCTATATGTTCATGTTGACCAATGTCACCCGAATGTATTTAATAAATAAAAATATTTTTTAAAACACACACATTAGTTATTTTGCAGATTGAAACTGGTTCAGGGAGATGAAGTGACTGGTCTGAGGTTCCCCAATATTCCCACTGCCCATGATTCTGAATGCCCAGCACTTTCTTGTCTTTCTCCCATTAGACTTCAGTGGTCCTGCCTTTTAAAAATGCAAAGAAGCTAAAAAAAAAAAAAAAAAAAAAAAACCAGCAGGAAGCTTCAAACCTCCTTTTGAAAGCAAACTTTAAGTCAGCAGAGTGGAACATCTTCTCTATCAATGTCTCTTTGCTTTTTGTTCATTCATTTGCCAAATGTTTATTTTACAGACCTATCTAGAACCAACCTTTTCAGTACTGGATCTCCCTCCCAGTAGGTGCCTAGGCCTGTGCTAGGAACAAAGAGTCCCCAGTGCTGAGTGGGAATTCAGCAATCACTTTTGAGTATAATGGCTTGGGTCAATTTCTGGGTCCTCTATTCTGTTCCATTGGTCTATATGTCTGTTCTTGTGCCAGTACCAGGCAGTTTTGAGAACTGTGGCTTGGTAATATAGTTTGATGTCTGGTATTGTGATCCCTCCAACTTTGTTATTCTTTCTCAGGATATCTGTGGTTATTAGGGGTCTTATTTTATTCCAGATGAATTTTTGGAGAGTTTGTTCTAGATCTTTGAAATATGCCATTGGTATTTTAATAGGTATTGCATTGAATCTATAGATTTCTTTAGGTAGTATGGATATTTTAATGATGGTGATTCTACCAATTCATGAACATAGTATGTTCTACCATTTGTTTATGTCTTCCTCTATCTCTTTTTTCAATGTCCTGTAATTTTCCGAGTATAGGTCTTTTACGTCCCTGGTTAAGTTTATTCCTAGGTATCTTATTTTTTTTGGTGCAATGGTAAATGGGATTGTTTTTTTTTTCATTTCCCTTTCTGTGAGTTCATTATTGGTGTATAAAAAGGCCATAGAATTCTGGGTGTTAATTTTGTATCCTGCTACATTACCAAATTCATTGATTAGGTCTAGTAGTTTTTTGGTGGAGTCTTTGGGCTTTTCTATGTATAATATCATGTCGTCTGCAAATAAGGACAGTTTTACTTCTTCTTTCCCAATTTGGATGCCTTTCATTTTTTCTTCTTGTCTGATCACTATGGCTAGTACTTCTAGTACTGTGTCGAACAGGAGTAGTGAAAGTGGGCATCCTTGTGTTGTTCCTGTTCTTAGGGGAAATGGATTTAGTTTTTGCCCACTGAGTATGATATTGGCTGTAGGTTTGTCATATAGGGTTTTTATTATGTTGAGGTATGATCCCTCTATTCCCACTTTGCTGAGAGTTTTTATCAAGAAAGGGTGTTGGATTTTGTCAAATGCTTTTTCTGCATCGATTGATATTATTATGTGATTTTTGTCTTTCAGTTTGTTTATGTGATGTATCACATTTATTGATTTTCGGATGTTGAATCATCCTTGCCTTCCTGGCATAAATCCCACTTGGTCAATGGTGTATGATCTTTCTAATGTATTGCTCAACCCGATTTGCTAGGATTTCATTGAGGATATTAGCATCTATGTTCATCAAGGGTATTGGCCTGTAGTTCTCTTTATTTGTGGTATCTTTGTCTGGTTTTGGGATGAGGGGAATGCTGGCTTCATAGAAAGATCCTGGAAATGTGTGTTGCTCTTGAATTTTTTGGAATAGTCTGAGGAGGATAGGTTTTAGTTCTTTGAATGCTTGGTAGAACTCCCCTGAAAGCCACCCGGACCAGGGCTTTTGTTTGCTGGAAGATTTTTTGATCGCTGTTTCAATTTCTTCGGTAGTTATCGACCTATTCAGGTTTTTTGACTCTTCTTGGTTGAGTTTTGGGAGCTTGTATTTTTCTAAGAAGATGTCCATTTCATCTAGGTTGTCCATAGAATTTTGTTAGAATAGAGTTGTTCATAGCATTTTTTCATAATTGTTTGTATTTCTGTGGGATGGGTTGTTATTTCACCTCTGTCCTTTCTGATTTTGTTTATTTGGGTCCTCTCTCTGCTTCTTGGTGAGCCTGGCTAGAGGTTCATCAATCTTGTTTATCCTTTCAAATAACCAGCTCCTGGTTTGTTGATCTTTTGTATTGTTTTTTTTAGTCTCTATGTCGTTTATCTCCACTCTGATCTTTATTATTTCCTTCCTACTCCTTACATTGGGCTTTTCTTGTTGCTCTTTCTAACTCTTTGAGTTGTAGGGTTAGATAATTTATTACCATTGTTTCTTGTTTTTTGAGGCAGGCTTGTAGAGCTATGAACTTCCCTCTCAAGACTGCTTTCACTGTGTCCCATCGATTTTGGATTGTTGTGTTTTCATTGTCGTTTGTTGCCATGATGCTTTTTATTTCTTCTTTGATCTCTCTGGTAACCCAGTCATAGTTTAATAGCATGCTATTTAGCCTCCAGGTGTTTGGGTTTTTTTTATTGTTTTTATTGTAGTTGATTTCTAATTTTATGCCATTGTGATTTGAGATGATGTTTGATATGATTTCTATCTTCTTGAATTTGAAGAGACTTTCCAGTGACCCAATATGTGGTCTATCTTTCAAATGACCCATGTGAACTTGAGAAGAATGTATATTCTGTGGCTTTGGGGTGAAATGTTCTGAAGATGTCAATTAATTCCATCTGACCTAGTGCATCATTTAGGACTGATGTTTCTTTGCTGATTTTTTTTGTTTAGAGGATTTGTCCAATGGTGATAGTGGGGTATTAAAGTCCCCTACTATGACTGTATTGCTATCACTCTCTTCCTTGATATCCTCCAGAAGTTTTTTTTATGTATTTGGGTTATCCTGTATTGGGTGCGTATATGTTTACCAGAGTTATATTTTCTTGTTATATTGCTCCCTTTAGTATTATGAAGTGGCCTTCCTTATCCCTTGTTATGTCCTTCCCTTTGAGATCTAATTTGTCATATATAAGTATTGCTACCCCAGCTTTTTTTTCATTTCCATTCGCCTGAAAAATATTTTCCCATCCCTGCACCATCAGTCTGTGTGAGTCCTTTTTTCTGAGGTGGGTTTCCTGTAGACAGCAGATATATGGGTCATGTTTTCTTATCCACTCAGCTACCCTATGTCTTTAGATTGGGGCATTTAATCCATTAACATTTAAAGTTATTATTGATAGGTATTTGTTTGTTGCCATTTTCATTCTTTACGCCTGTGTTCCTTCTTCATTTCCTATTTCTTCTTTTTATAGCAAACCCTTTAGCATTTTCGGGCGTTGCTGGTTTGGTGGTAATAAACTCCCATAGTCCTTTTTTGTCTGTGAAGCTCCTGATTTCACCCTCAATTTTGATTGATAGCCTTGCTGGGTATAGTATTCTCGGATTCCGACCCTTCCTTTGCATGACTTTGTATATTTCATTCCATTCCCTTCTTGCCTGATGTGTTTCTGTTGAGAAATCAGTCACTAGTCTGATGGGGGATTCTTTGTAGATAACTTTCTGTCTCTGGCCACTTTTAAGATTCATACTTTGTCGTTGGTGTTTGCCAATAAAATTATAATGTGCCTTGGTGTCGGTCTTTTGGGGTTCATTTTGTTTGGGACCTGTGAGCTTCTTGGATTTGTGTGTTTGGGACCTGTGAGCTTCTTGGATTTGTGTGTTTTCTTTCCTATATCAGGAAAGTTTTCTGTCATTATTTCTTCAAACATGTTTCTATTCCTTGCTCAGTTTCCTCTCCTTCTGGCACCTCTATTATGTGGATGTTGTTTCATTTCATGTTGTCCCAAAGTTTCCTTAGGCTCTCCTCCTGTTTTTTAAGTTTTCTTTTTTCCTAGATGTTGCTGTGCTTGGGTATTTTTTCCTACCTTGTCTTCTAGGTCACTGATGGCAGTCCTCTGCTTCTTCTAGTCTACTGTTGATGCTTTCTATTGAGTTCTTTATAGCAGCGATGTCATTTTTCATTTCTTCTTGGTTCTTCTTCATTTCCTCTTGGTTCTTACACATATTGTTGAATTTGTCTTCCATTCTTTTCAGCCACCTTATGACCATTTCTCTGCATTCTTTCTCTGACATATTGCTTACCTCCTTTTTGTTTACTTCCTTTTCTGGTGATTCCTCCTTTTCTTTCGTTTGTGGGCTATTTCTTTGTCTCCCCATGATCTCTCTTCTCCGGGTGTCTGGTTATGTAGCTCTTTCTCTCCGTCCAGCTCTGCACACAATTCTCCAAACATCTCTTCTGCACATCCTTTTTCCCCTGGCACTAAGCAGCCGGCGCACTGGTAAAATCCGAGGCTGCCTTTTTGCGCCCAATCCAGCTATGGGATAATTTGTAGAGCTCCCTTCTGCCAGCAGCCCTGTGGATCCCCTTCCACACTTACGGATCACCTGGCCCCAAAGGCCGCGGGCTTTGTGGGGCGCAGACTTTCCCGACATGGATTCCTCTCTCCAACCTGGATTGCAGTCCTCACCTTTCCCTATGGGGATAAAATACAACAAAACAAACAGCTAAACCAAAAATCACAAATGGAAAACACTCAGAAAAAGAGGGAGCAGAATCTGTAGGGGCAGAGCTCAAATACAGAAAATAAAGTTAAGGAATTGGATGAATAGGGGAAGGACCATGGTGTAGTATAGAGAATGGAGAACAAGAATGAGTGGATAAGAAGAAAAAAAGTTTTAATTATTTATTTTTTTAAAAGAAGAATAGAGAAGAGAGCAGATAGGCCTGAATTAGGGAAGTGAAACTAATTAAAAAATTAGGAGAAGAAAAGAGAGGAGAGAGAGAGAAAAAATGAATAGCAAAAAAAAAAAAAGAGAAGGGGAAATGGAGTAGGAGTAGGGAAGAGGAAATTAGATATATGAATAAGCCAAGAGAGACTACAGTAATAATAACACATCAATAAAGCAGATAAAGAAGACCAATTTTTAAAAAGAGATCAAAAGAATGAGAGAGAAAAACTAAAGCAGGAAAGAAGAAGAAAAACAGGATACAAAGGGAGAATCAGGAAGAAAAAGGTGAAAAAAAGAAAAATAAATTAAATAACAATTAAAAATAAAATAACTAATACTAAAATTTTTTTAATTTAAAAGAAAATATAATAAGTGTTATTTGCTTCAGCCATATTTTAATACCCCAAAGGGGGCTAGTTTAGGACCCCACTCTTCTGTTCTAGCTGCCAATTCTGGGCTTCCTGTTAGCTAGTTATGTGCTGACCACTGTCAGGCACTGTCTTTGTGTTGAAGCTCCTAACAATCCACTGCTCTTATGTTTGTGTCTGTCTCCACAGCCATGGCTGCAAGAAGGTGGGACCAATCAGCCCACTTTGCCAGTCTGCCAGCTCTCAGTCTTAATCACTTGCTTTTGTTGATTTTTAGAGATAGAGGGGAATGGAGAGGGAGAGAGAGATAGAAACATCGATGAGAGAGGAACATCATTGATCAGCTACCTCCCACACACATCCTCACTGGGAATTGAGCCCACAACCTGGGCACATGCCCTGACTGGGAATCAAACTGGAGACTTCTTGGTTCCTGGGTCCATGCTCAACTGCTGAGCCACACCAGTTGGGCCAATCTTTCATTTTTCAAATACTCTCAACATCATTTTTACAAAAGACAGACCAGCCTGACCCCAATTAAGTAAAGAAGCACATATTGCAGAATAAGCAAGTTTGCCTCAAACAAGATCTTTAATGACTTCTATCGACCACCCTCCATGTCTCCATTGTGCTGCTGAGTTGCGAGAAGTCAGTATTTGAGACTCCTCAGGTCGTCAGTGTACAATCAATAGCATTTATTAAACAGGAAGCTATCACCCTTCATGTCTGTATGGGCAGTGGAGGTGAGGAGACAACAGGCAATAGCTCTTTGCTATCAGGGAGGGTGTCCACTATCCCATCCCCCTTCAGTCCCTTGTATCCCTACTGTGCATGGGATGGCAGCAGTGCCAAGGACACCAGCCAGCTTCCTGATTAGTTGCCAGCAGAATCACCCCTGTCTGAAAAGAAGGCCACCTGCAATCCAGAGCGTCCACATTCTTCTGGGAACACATGGCCCCCTGCCCATCGCTTAACAAGGTCCTTCAAACAAAGCCACTTCAGCTGCACACTCTTACAAGCTGTCTGTTAAGATACACAGTGGGGAAAAAATGGTAGCCCTGCCACTTTCCAATTATACAGTTAAGGATTCAAACTGGAAATTAGGTTGATAACTTCCAGCACTTTTGTCTCACAAATCAATGGACTTGCTGTTTTCCATGCATTTGTTCAGCATCAGCACCAACTAATCATTGAAGATCTTTTTTAATCTCCAAGAAACATGGTGCTGAAATATATCTATTGTTAGTTAATTTTCTTGACTCTTATGATTCATCCTGGAACAATTGAGTGCCATGTACACTGATGGGGCAAAAGCAATGGCAGTACCTCAACCAGATCAAAGAGTGGCACCAAACTGCATTAGTAGGAATTGTATTCACTATCACACACTCGTCATGAAAAGGGCCCGTTTCAGTTAAGAATATTCTGAACAGCCCTGGGTGGGTGGCTCGGTTTGTTGGAGCATTGTCCATACACTGAACGGTGGTGGGATTGGTTCCCGGTCAGGGCACACACCTAGGTTTCAGGTGAAATCCCTGGTCAGGGCATGTGCAGGAGGCGGCCAATTGACGTTTCTCTCTCAGATCAATGTTTCTCTCTTTCTCTTTCTCTCTCTCTCTTCCCCTTCCTCCCTCTCTAAAATCAATAAACATTTCCTCGGGTGAGGATGTTTTCTCAATCACAAAAAAAGAATATTCTGAATAAAGCAGTAGCCATTATTTGTTATTAAATCTTGACTCTTGAAAATTCATATATTTATAACATATAATGAAATTGAATGTTACAAACATTACACATTTGTATTTTAAAGTAAATGGGGGGAAAGTAGATAAGATCACATTTTTGCAAAATTTCGCAAAAGAAGAAATTCATGACGTGGAATGTCACTGTACTAAATTAAATAAAGCGTAGCCCAGAAAAGAAAGAGTCAGAAAATAGGAAAGGGAAATGCATGCACATAGAGTCTGCTGGCAACTTGATCTTGGACTTCCAGCCTCCAGAACCATGGGAAGTAAGTCTCTGTTTAAGAAGTAATGTTGTTCTTCTGGTCAAGAGGACAGAGCAAGAAAGCACTCTGTTCACCTCTTCCTGTGATTCCAGCAAAATTACAAATAAATGACCAAACAGTAGTTCTTGGAAACCACCTGAAGACTAGCTGAAGAGCACTTCTATAACATGATCTAAAGCAGAAGCCACGTTGAGACTGGAAAGAGGGGCAAAGACGAACAACAGCTGGTTCCCCACACCCCTGTGGCAGATAAGAATTCGGAGGGATATCCCAGCAGTGAATGTCCCCACTGAGGAGCGAGGGGTTTCAGCCCCAAATCAAACTCCCAGCCGACAGCACCAGTGTCAGGAAAAAGAGTTCCCACAGTGGATGGTTGTGAAAATCAGTAGGAACTCAGTCCCGGTGAGATGGAGGGCTGCTATAGGCCCAGGCATCCTCCTAAAGAGCTTGAGCACAGACACACCTGCTCACCAAAACCGGTCCAAATTCCAGGAAAGGGTCAGGAGTTTGAAAGGCACCAGGCACATGTGGGAGGGACTGAATTGTCCGGCTTCAGGGCGAGGTTCAGTGGAGCTGCTTTCTGCTAGAATAAAGTGATGGCAGGACCCATAGTTCCTTTGTGAGCCCTCTCCCCCACCTCCCACATATACACAGCCTGCAGTTAAAGGCTGGTGCCAAATGTGAGTCTCCATTAACCTGCCCCACACCGGTGGTTCTCTTGCCCCACCCAATTCATAGGCCTGCCAGAATCTCTTTCAGAAGTTAACCCACACAAGCGACCAACTTGGGCCCACACTATGCAGTTTTCTAAAATCTATCACAGGTTCCTAAATCCCAAACAAGCAACAGCAGACCTCGGCAGGCCCTGTACCTTTTGCTAAGCAGCCCTAGTGGTAGCCAGCCTCAGTTCACAGCACAACCACTCCCGGGTGCCACTAAACCCAGCACAGGCAACAACCAACCACAGATCACGTTGTAGTCCAACCATGTGGCCCCAGGCCAAACACAAATAGGGGCTGACCTGAACCTGCACCAGAACCCCTCTCAAAAGGCTCTAGTATCAATATGCCTGGTGGCTGTCTTCAGACCACACCGAAGCACCACCCACGTAGCGCCAAAAAGGAAACACCAAAAGGTGAACATGGCCGGCACCGGCCATGCTCAAATGAATCCCACTCAAATTCCACACAACTGCTGTCCACTGTAGTGATGACAAGTCTTCAAAAGCAGTAACCCTGAGTGTCAGTTCCACCAACACATGTGCCAACAGCAATCGGGGCTCAACTACCACAGGAGAGCACACAAAATCCACTGGTGGGACACCCTTGGAGATTCGCTTAGGAAATCAGGGAGACTGTGCCACTAGGACTCACAGGACACCTACTACATAAGGCTGCTCTGCCCAGCCCGGAACACATAGCAGATCTACCCAATATATAGAAAGAGACACAGGGTGGCAACCAAAATGAAGAGTAAAAGAAATATGTCCCAAATGAAAGAAAAGGACAAAACTCCAGAAAGAGAACTCAACAATGGGGACAAGCAATCTACCAGATGCAGATTTCAAACACCGCTCATAAGGATGATCAGGAAACTTAGGGGAAGAACAGATGATCTCAGTGAGAACTTTAACAAAGAGATAGGAAATGTAAAAAAGGAGACAGAAAACATGAATGAGAACCAGTCAGAAATAAAGGGTACAATGACTGAAATGAAGAATACATAGGAATCAATCAACAACAGATTAGATGAAACCCGAGGACTGAATCAATGATATGGAAGTCAAAATAACAGAACACACACAAAGAGAAAAGAAAAAAGAACTCCCCCCGCCTCGCCGAAACCTGTTTGGCTCAGTGGATAGAGCTTTTGCCTGTGGACTGAAAGGTCCCAGGTTCGATTGCGGTCAAGGGCATGTACCTGGGTTGCTGGCGCATCCCCAGTAGGAGATGTGCAGGAGGCAGCTGATCGATGTTTCTGGCTCTCTATCTCTCTCCCTTCCTCTCAGTAAAAAATCAATAAAATATATTTTTTTTTTTTAAAAAAAAAGAACTCCCCCCTAAAATGTGGGTGGTTTCAGGGACCTCTGGGGCAACATCAAGAGTAACAACATTCACACCACAAGGGTAAAAGAAGGAGAAGAGAGTCAACGGATTACACACCTACTTGCAGAAATAATGATGGAAAACTTCCCTAACCTGGTGAAAGAAATAGACATACAAGTCCAGGAAGTGCAGAGTCCCCCCCCAAAAAAATGAACCAAATGAGGCCCATGCCAAGACACATCATATAATTAGCATGCCAAATGTTAGACAGAGAATCTGAAAAGCGCACTAAAAGAAAAACAGATAGTAATGTAAACCAGAGCTCCCATAAGACCATTAGCTGATTTCTCAACAGAAACTTTGCAGGCCAAAAGGGATTGACACAAATATTCAAAGTGACAAATATCAAGGACCAACAATCAAGATTACCAAGCAAGGCTATCATTTAGAATCAAAGGAAAGATAGAGATCTTCCTAGATAAGAAAAAACTGAAAGAGTTCATCACCACGAAACCAATATTATGAGAAATGATAAAGGGACTTCTTTAATAAGATGAAGAAGAAAAAAGAGGTAAAATATAAATAATAAAATGGTAATAACTATATACCTATCAATAACCCTAACTCATAAATACAGAGAACAAACTGATGGCTGCCTGATGGGAGGGGGGTTGCATGGAGTGGATGAAAAAGCCGAATGGATTAAAAAGCACAAATTGACATTTATGAAACAGTCGTAGGGGTGTAAAGTACAGCTTAGGGAATACAGTCAATAATATTGTAATAACTATATATACTGTCAGATGGGTGCAGCACTTCCCAGAAGGATCACTTTGTGAGTGATAGAAATGTCTAACCACTATGTAACTCATCTGAAAGTAATATAATATTGAATATGAACTGTAATTGAGAAATTTTTAATTTAAGTTAGAAATGAAGAAAATAAATAAATATTTTTGTTTAAACCACTCTGTCGTATTCAGTGTAGCAGCCTGAGCAGATAAAGACATAGAGAATACATAGGATGGGACAGTATACATATTTTTGGGGTTGTAGGGGTAGTGACAAGAGAAGATGAGGAGATGCAACATTAAAAAGATGATACATTTTCTAGAGATGATGAAGAATGTGTATTGTCAGTTAATGAAGCAAAAGAGGTCAGGAGGAGGATAGAGAATATTTTAACCTGAACCCAGCTACACTTCTTAAAACAGTAGAACTCAAAAGACACTCTCAAAATCAGTGAGCAAGTAAGATGATCACCTACAAAGTAAGGATTATTAAAATGATGGCATGATTTTCAAAGGCAATTACAAAAAGCATATTAGATGCTTTAGGTGATCATCTTACTTGCTCACTGATTTTAATCCTCAGGTGAGGATTAAAAAATAAAACTATAAATAAATAAATAAAACAATAAATAAATAAATAAATAAAATATTCAAATGAAATATTTGAACACCCACATTCATTGCTACATTTTTTTTTTTTGCAATAGCCAAGAGAAACCCCAATGTCCATCAGCAGATGAAAAGGTAAAGAAATGTGGTCTGTACAAACCAAGAGCTTTGAAAACAAGGAAAGTGAGTCACCGGAGGATGAGCCTTTAGGACATTATGTTAAGTAAAATAAGCAAGTCACAAAAGAACAAATACTGCTGTGATTCTACTCACGTTAAGTATTTAAAGTAGTCAAAGTCAAAGGTAGAACATAGAAAGGTGGTTGTCAAGGTCTGGGGAAGAAGGTAGGAGAATTGGTGTCTAATCTGTATAGAGATCCAAGGTTGAAAAATGACAATTGTCTAGAAATCTGTGACACAGCAATGCAAATGTAGTTGACACCACTGAAGTGTACATGTAAAAATGGTAAAGATGGTTTAAAAAAAAAAAGAATCATAAGCATACATTTCCATAACATAGATTGTGAACAGATTTGTAGATATAACACCAAACACCAAAGCAACACAAGAAAATAAATAAATAAATTGGGCTTCATTAGAAGTTAAGACTTTTTTCCTTCCAAAGACACTCTCAAGAAAGTAAAGGACAGCCCACAAAATGGGAGAATTTAGTGGAAACCATATCTCTGGGAAGACTCTTACCTAGAATATATAAAGAACTCTTACAGCTCAATAATAAAAGCCAAACCAACTAAACGTTGGCAAACGATGAGGGCACATTGTTCCATAGAAGATGTACACGTGGCCAGAAGCAGAGGAAAGATGCTCAACATCAGGGAAAGGCAATCTCCATCCGCAATGAGATGCCGCTCCGAGTCACGAGGGTGGTGACAGGTCGGTCCTATGTGACTGGGATTTCCCCAGGATGCCAGGGCTTCCTCCAGGGGATTGATTCCACGCGGAGAAGGAGGAAGTCTCTGCAGCCAAACCTGCCTGGTGCCTCCCAGGCTGTCCCAGTTCCTGGTGTGGGACCTGCACTCAGTACCCTGACCTTCCCAGCTGCACTTTCCTCACAGAAAAACGGGAAAAGAACTCACTCCCAGGCTCTCTAAGGGAGGAGGTAATATTACAATATCACTCCCCCTTCCACCCATTCTCAGCCCCATCAGGACCTACAAGGAAGAGAAGCAGCAGAGAGCGCTGAGCACACAGGGAGCACCTTCTCCATATGAGCATCGTGATTTCCCCTGAGGAGTGATGGGAGGGCATTGCCTTTTCCACAGATTCTACTTCAGTCACTAAGAGCGCAGTCCTGCTTCCTGCCTTATGCGCTGCCCTCCAGGGTGTCATGTCAAGTTTATTTTCCATTCATTTATTACAAACCCAGTTCATTTTATTTATGTCTGCAGAACTGCCTGTAATAAGTTTGTAATAAAGAAGGTTGGCTGCAGGGAAATATGAAACACTTCTTCCCTTTTCTCCCCATTGCACCTACCGTAGTATTTTCCAAACGCTAATGTGCAAATCTCTCCAGGATTCCACGTACCCCATGGACTTGGCCTTGCCCACGATTCAAGCAGCAATAGGCCTCCAGTCGGCCCCACTGTGCAGGTTCCAGGGAGATTTCGGGGTTCCCAGGGCTCCGAGGTGGGGGCAGCCCAGGCTCTGCGTCCCCCTGGGAACTGTTCATCCAAACAATGACTCAAAGGCAGAAACAGCAGGCAAGTGAGGACAGGCGCAGAGACACCTGGGGCCAGGTGAGAACCTAATGACAGTGACAGGTCACACAGGGGTGGAGCAAGTGTGTTCCCTTCAAACACAACTCAGTGCTCCTGACACCTTGGAGGAGGGGGAGAGGTTATCCTGTTTCACCACCAAGACCCTGAAAGCAGAGAATTTGCAGGACAAATTCACACCAGCGACTCAGGGTCGAGGCTCTGGCCGTCACCCACACATTTGCATCCAGGGCCTGCCACCCATGCAGGGACACATCGGGACTCATGGGGAGGTTGCTCACCCGGGAGGGGAGGCGGCTTCTGGACCAGCCCCACAACACACAGAGTCTGGCACAACCTCCAAGCCCGTTTCTCTGTTTGAGACCCAGCTGGACAGGGAGGGGGCAGCGGCCGGGGAAAGATGGGCCCAGGTGAGAAGTCTCCTCCACAAAGTGCCCAGGAGGCTGGGAGAGTGGGTGCTGCCCGCCACACGGGACAAGGGAAGGCAGCAAGGGAGGGGGTGAGGGCCCTGACATGACTCCATTCTCGCCCGAGCTCTTTGTGGGGGCAGCAGAGGGCCAGGCCTCCTTTCACTGCACAGCTTCAGCCCCATCCCATCGCTGCTGCCGGACCACCGCCCGGGGCCACAGCTTTGCATGCTGGGTGGGCTGGGGCCTTGCTTGGGAGCCTCAGCCGTCCCACCCAACCTGAGCACAGGGCAGGAATCAGACTTGAACTTGGGGAAGAGGCAATGGCCAGGAGGCAGGGGTGTGGGCCAGGGCGTGGCCACACGGGAGCAGAGCTGGGACAGGCAGTTCTGCAGACAGAGGTCTCTTCCTGGCTCAGCTCCGTCCCTCACTGCTGGCTTATCTCACTCTTACATCCGGGCTGGGTCCCTGCTTTGTCTGTGTGGTCGGTAGCAGTGCCCACAGCCGGTGACGGGGCCCCTCCCTCAGCCTGGATCTCAGCTGCCACCAGCCCTGGGGCCACACGCAACTGGGCCCCTGCCGCCCCTGCTGGTCGAGCTTGTGAAAGGGCCCCACAGGTTGTGATTAGTTTCTGTTTCCCACTCGGATGTAAATCTGCATCAGCATCTATCACGCAAGAGTCCAGCCCTGGTTGGGAGGGAAGGGACAGCAGTCGTGGGCGTCCTTGAATCCCCGTTGTCCCTGAGCCCCGTCCCCCAGCCACAGCACAGGGGTCCTCCTCCCCCAGCTGGACAGGATCGTCCCACACAGAAATCCCCCAAGGAACTTGGTATCCTCCCCACCCTCTGCCATTCCCCGTGTACCCACCTTTAACAGGCTTGTCGCCATTACTCTCCTGTCACCCCCTTGTTCCAGATTCGCCCCCACCCCCCTCCACCTTCAGTCACCCACTGAGACAGAGGATGCTCCTCCTGCAGGAGGCCCATGGGGGACAGGTCCCCCTGAGGCCCAGCCTTTCCCTCTCGGGTCAGGGCACAGTCTGGCCTTGGGAGCAGAAGTGATGGGAGGGGTCCCTGGGCATTAGAGAGCTCTGTGCTCCCAGGAGCAGGAAGAGGTCCCTGTCAATCAAGAGGAGGGACTGAGGGTCCCATGTGGATGCAGAGCGCCCAGGACCTCCCGCATCCTCCCTTCCTCTCAGGTCCCCTCTCCAAGGAGCAGCGCAGACCCGAGTACAGACACAGCGGCCCCCAGAGCATTTTCAAACAAAATTATCTTTATTCATAACAGACCCACAATGTCCCAAAGGTGCTACTCCTACCCCCACCCCCACCCTCATGGTCCTGCCCTCCCTCCTACCCCTACCCCAGACCCACCCACACCCTAAGGGTTCTGCCCTCCCTCCTACCCCCACCCAGACCTACTCCCACCCTAAGGGTCCTGCCCTCCTTCCTACCCCCACCCCAGGCCCCCTCCCACCCTAATGGTCCTGCCCTCCCTCCCCAGGCCCAGCCCTACCCTAATGGTCTTGCACTCCCTCCCCAGGCCCAGCCCTACCCTAATGGTCTTGCCCTCCCTCCTACCCCCACCCATACCCACCCCTGCCCTAAGGGTCCCACCCTCCCTCCTGCCTCCCACCCTCCCATGTCAGTGGAGCAGCAGGATCAGCCCTGCAATGAGAAGGAGCCCTTGGCTCCTCTGGGGGACAGCCAGGCCCCATGCAGTCTGGGCCCCTCGGGGCGCTGGCAGTGGGGGGCACACCCCTCTGCTCCATCCTGGCTGCAGTGCCGCTTCCTCCCACTCCCTGGGTCAGACGGGTCACACTTCCTCTTGCGAGGCTGTGAGGAGGGCACCAGCCCCAGAGCCAGTGCTGGCCGCCCACAGACCCCGAGGTCGGCCCCTGGGCGGGGGGTCTTCTCAGCATGGATGGGGCCTCCCCGCAGCGCCCGCTTCTGAGACTTGGATGCTGCAGGTGCAGCGCGGCTGAGGCCTCGTCTCTGAAGGGACTGGGACTGGGCCGCACCCCGGGGCCCCCGACCTCCAGGGCAGGCCAGGCCCGAGGCGGGGACAGGACTCAGAGAGAGCGCGCAGGGCAGCAGGCGGCCGGGAGAGGCCCAGAGGAAGGCCAGGCTGCAGAGGTCCTCGTCCTCCTCACGGGGCCTGTCAGATGGCCCGCGAGTCTCCCTGACAGGAGAGGCCTCTCTGGGGACGCAGGCCTCCTTGGGGCCCAGTGCACAGTCAGCAGGCCCGTGGCCCTGGGGAGCAGAGGGGGGGCATCGAGCCCGCAGTGGTGGATGCTCCTGACGCCCCGCAGAGGCAGCAAAGGCCTGGGGCCTGGGCCGGTGGGCGCCTGCTGGGCCGCGCCTTTGCTGGTCCTTGAAGTCAGTCTCTGGTGGGCAGGCTTTGTCACTGACCCCCAGCTGGGGGCCACGGTCACACCTCTGGGCATCTTGGCGGGTCTCAGACTCAGAAGGACTTGAGCCCCACAGGGGAGCACCGTGACTCGGGGGTGCCTGCACGCCCTCCTCCTTGGAGGCCAGGACTTGCTTCTCTACCAGCTGGGAGGAAGAAGGGACAGTGACTGGCGCTGCACACGTGTGAGAGGAGGAGGAGCGTGGGTGACGGGACAATGGGACGGGGCGGGGGGGGGGGAAGATGGGGGAGGGGAGTGGGAGGTGACACCGTGACTGGAATCCACCGCAGTCATGTGTCTCTACTCTGTCCCCTGTGCCATATTCCCAGCTTTGTGGCCCCTCCCCTTCTGGGCTCCCACCCCCTCCTCTCTGTAGCCCTCTCCTTTCTGTTGTCCTGCCCTGCTCCCACCCAGGACTGGCCCCTCGGCATGCGGTGCCTGCAGGCAGGGGTGGCGTGGACACAGGCATGCGTGTCCTGGTTCTGGGCAGCTCCCTGCCCTGGTTTACCTGGGTGTGCCCTTCCTGGCTCCCTGAAAGCTTCCCAGCCCCGATCAACCTCCCTTCCTCCCTGACTCACTAGGGCCTTTCCCTCCTCTAACTCCCCTGGGGTTCCTGGGTGCTATGGCTCACTTGGGGACCCCCTCCCATCTCCCTAATGTCCACCCTCCCCTGGCTCACCTGGGCAGCAGTCAGCCCTTCTTCCTGCTCCAACTCCTCAGCTAGGGCCAAGGGATCCTGCTGTGTGTCTGGCGAAATTATTTGTTCCATGAATTGGAGGTCAATGACCTCCTCCACCTGGAACAGAAGGAAGCGGCTGTGAGCCCCTTGGCAGGGAGCAAACTGGGAGTCAGCGGGGCCTGGAGCACAAGTGGGAAAGCCAAGACCCACCCGGCCTCCTGCTCAGGCCGGTGTTTTACTCCATCATGGTCATCAGGTGCACACACAAACACACACACACACACATACATGCACATACACACACAGGCACACCCACATGAACACAGCACACACTACACACACACACAAAGCGCACACATGCACACAGACACACACACTCTCACGTGCCCAGCTCAGGAACAAAGAGCAGAGCCCAATCCCATCAGCCTGGGAGAACCCGGGTCGGGGTGCTGCAGTGCCACCCTCTGGGATCTTATAGACCCGGAGCCACCAGCCAGCCCACCTGGGTGACAAAGTCTTCCTGGAAGCACAGCTGGTCCAGGTAGCTCAGGAGATCTTCATCCTGCAGCCACTCCATTTCTTCATCTTCCCATCCTCCACCTGGCGCCCCCATGGGCAGCTCATCCATGATGTCCATGTCCTCTTGCTCAGCCTCAGTGGGGATCCCATTGCGGGACTCGGTCTCCCGGGGCAGCTGGGCTGTGAGGGCGCACTGGGCGCTGGGTACAGCCTTCCTGGTAGTGCGAGCTGGGCAGAGAGGGAAGAGAAGGGAGCGTGAGGGGATAAAGCTCCCACCTCCGGGGCATGCGATGCTGAGGGCAGTGTTCGGGGCATTAATATGGGTGCGGCTGGGTCCGGCCACCTGAAGCCTGTGGCTATGTGAGGGGAGAGGCCAGAGGGGAGCACCCAAGAGAGTCATGTGTGAGGACGTGTGGAGCCACCGAATCTCCAAGGGGCCCCGCAGCCAGCCCGCTTCTCAGCCGACTTCATGTGGGGCCTTTGACAGGGAGTGGGGAGAGGGGATGAGAAAGTGGACCAGGTCCAGACCCCATTCAGACAAAGGGCCACTGAGGCCCAACTCTCAGGGCTGTTTCCCTTGAAAGACCAAAGCCTCCCTGAAGGCGAAGGGCCCCTGTGGGTGTGACAGTGGCCTGCCCTAGGCCCTGTTGCCTTTGGCCATGGGCTCCCATGGGAACGTGCTGGCCTACCTGGCTGCCCGCCCACCGCTGGGGCTGGGGGCCCCCGAGGATCAGGTCTCGGTGGGGCAGGAAGGGGCTGGGTCTGCGCCCCCTTCTTCAACTGCAACTTCTGAAACTGCATCTGCTCCTCCGCCTCAAACTCCATGAACCTGGGGGTGAGGGGGGCACAGCTGTGCTGAGAAGGAGGCCCCAGAAAGGCAGCAGCAGGTGGGGGGATGGGAGAGCCAGGGCCTTGGGGCTGTCAGGGCCCGGACACTGGGGAGGCAGGCGGCTGGTTGAGCACACTCCTGCACAGCCCCTCTGGCTGGAGTCTGCCCACGGGGCGGGCACCTCCCCCACCCTGTCCTGAGCCTTCATGTCCAGCCCAGGACGGGTCAGGGTCAGAGGAGGGGGAGCTCCCTGGGAGGTGGGACAGAAGCACCCACGCTCTGAAGCTGAGGGAGAGGCTTCCCCAGGAGAGAAGGGCCTCTGGGCAGCGGGGACCCCGTGCTGAGTGACACCCTCCCACCACCCTCCTCTCTGATGAGACCTCACAGCTGGACCAAGCCCAGTAGTCAGCCACACCCCCACCCCCAGCTGTGGGGACCAAGGACTCACTTTTCTGCCATATCGAAATAGACCCTCTGGTCAGAGTTGCTCTTGTTCTGCCATTCCTGCATGGCCTGCCCTATTCCCTCCTGCAGCGTCATGGTGGGCCTCAGGCGGGACAGGGACCGCAGCGCTGGCCTGTAATGCCTCAGGTCAGTCATGGCTGCAGCCTGGCCTCCACCTGCCTGCCCACCCCAGCTCAGTGGCGCCAGGTTCCCACCCCCACCCGGCAGGACTGAGCACCGGCAGGTGAGGGAAGAGGTGTCTGTGTGCAAAGACAAGCCTTCCAGCTGCTGTTGTCATGGCCTCACATTCACACCAGCCCATGAACCAGGACTGGAGGCTGACCCTACACTCACACCCATCGCTGGGACCCTACCCTCAGACCTGCCCTCCAGCATCCTGGGATTAGCCAGCCTGCAAGTCCCTCCCAGCTCCTCTGATGTGAAAGCTCCAGGCGCGCCCCCTGCCCTGCCCAGTGCACTCACATGAGGAAGCAGCAAAGAGCTCCCGCATCAGGACTCTGGGGAAGGTGCCCCCGGGCCAGGGCCTTGAAGCACTGCCAACGACGGAAGTCCTCATACACACTCTCGGGGTTACAGGCATCATCCAGCGAAGCCTTGGACTGGGAGCCGGCCAGGCCACCCTCCTTGGAAGCCGTGTGTGGCCGTGGTCGATGATCCACTCGGGGGACGATGGGGGCCAGCTGGGCAGCTGGTGGTGGAGCTTGAGGAGGAAGGCCGGGACACCAGCCTCCATCGCCAGCCTGGGTGTCCCCAAAAGCCGAGGGGGGCATAATCGCCTCCACCTCAGTGGCTTCCAAGAAGAGGGGTGCAGGACACACAGCACCCCCACAGGTGGTCCCTGGAGCATTCCAGTTGGGTGGGGCCTGAGTCAGGACAATGGTCTGAGTCTGGGAGGGCTGTGGTCGTCCCCCTTCTGACCTGGCCTGGTCCATGATGTTATAAGCCCCAGGCCCAACGGGGCCTTGACCAGCACCTCCTGCCACCAGAGGTGTCCTGGGCAAAGCGGGCAGCACCAGGGGGCGGCCAGGAGGGAATGACGGGGTCTTGAGGGGCGGCAGGTGCTGCTCCCAAGGTGGCCGGTGTGCGGGGCCAGTAGTGGGCGGGGGAAAGGGCTGTGCTGTGAAAGGAGTGACGGGGGCACCGGGCTTCAGGTTCACATCCGCTCCTAGCACTGCAGATGCTGTTGAGACAAAGGAAAGGGTGAAGGGAGGAGGTGAACCAGCAAACAGCACTGAGGCACTCTGTGCCCCCTGTAGCCACTGGGGAATCAGAGCAGTGAGTCTCCCAGGGGAGGGCCATTGGGATGGGCAAACTGCGGAGGTGGCAGATGTCCTCAGGTCATTGTCACGCTCTGACCTCCATTTGGGAATTACTCCACTGGAGAGCTTGCTCCCCAGCGCCAAGGCTCCCTGACCACTGTCTGCGAGAAGAAACGGCCCCAGCCAGCGCTGACCCTGAGAGCCGCCCTAAGGATTCCCTGGCACCGACCCTGCCAGCCTCAGGGCATGGCCCTGGGCAGCAGTCAGCTCTGGGGGAAATGACCCCTGGCAGACCCACTCCTGTAGTGACCGTCTCTAAGGTAAGTTCTAGGCACCCAAAGGGCCTCTGAGAACAGGCCGTGTCTGAAATATCAGGGCCCCATCTGCTCCTCAGTCTTCCCTTTTTTCAACAAAATCGCCCCTTTCTCTCCTGGGTTTGCACAACAACACAGAAACACTTGAGTAATGTCTCTCCACAAGAAGGCACAGGGACCCTGATCTGACCTTTGAACGCACTGACCAGCGTGCACATGTGTGTCAGAACCAACAGTGAACACTCAACACGGGCCAGGTCCTGCCACTCGGCCCCAGCGCTCAGACCAGTGATGGCAAACCTATGACAGGGGTGTCAGAGGTGACACGCGAACTCATTTTTTTCGTTGATTTTTCTTTGTTAAATGGCATTTAAATATATAAAATGAATATCAAAAATATCATTCTTTGTTTTACTATGGTTGCAAATATCAAAAAGTTTCTATATGTGACATGGCACCAGAGTTAAGTTAGGGTTTTCCAAAATGCTGACACGCCGAGCTCAAAAGGTTCGCCATCACTGGCTCAGACTAATGGCCCCTCAGGAGCTTGTCATTTCACAGCCAGCAATGGCTGCAGAGGGTTAGAGAAGAGTCAGGGAATGCGGCAAAGTGGGGCTGTCGGTAGGGTTTCCAGAAACTTCCATAGCTGCTGTCCTGTTAGATGGGTCATGGGACTGCAGACTGTGTGAGGTCCTTCCCCTTCCAGCTCCCAACAGTGGAAAGTGAAGACCAATAGGAAGCAGGTGTGAGCAGGTGACAGTGGGACACAGTTGTCTGAACAAATCCCCGCTCAGAGGAACTCGAGCAGACCTAGTCCAGGAGAGCAGGCTGCACACTGCGTGCCCTAATTCCTCAGGACAGGCGGCCTTGGACATTTACTACTGACACAGGCCATGGTCTTCCTGTCCCTGTGCACTCCCCTTCCCCTTTAAAAAAGAATCCGCCTTCACAGATGTTCCACGGAACACCACGCAGGCTCCACATCTGTTTTCTGTCCCTGAAGCAGGGACATGGACTATGAGCAAACCCTTCATCTCAAAGGTAAAGGGCAGGGCAGAGGGTGCACCATGAGATGCTCGACAAGAGGAAGTCGGTCTGAAGACCTGGGTGGCCACAGGGGGAACGATTCGGGACAGCTCAGGGAACCGGGCCCTCTCTTGGTGGAAGTTACCCGGCCGCCCTGCCCCTGTGGAATCCAAGCCAACAAGCAGCTCCCTGGGCTGAGGAGGAGCGAGCTCTGGGCCAGAAGCAGGGGAGAAGCTCTGGGCTGCAGCAGTTGGAGGACCTTCCAGCCCAGCCCTCAGGGGGGACATTTCATTGTGGACTTGGCCATAGGCAGCCCCACTGGACAGCTTTCTGGCTAAGACCCTCCCATGGCCCCCATTAGCTCTAGTGAACTCAGGTCAAGTCCCTTAGAAAGATACTGCGGGGCAAGCACCAGGTGCCCCAAGAACAGCACACAGAACTAGGCTTTCCCGTGACCACCCTGTGCCACCCCCACGACATCGCCCACTACTCCCCACACACACGTGGGAGTGGCTTGTCTCCCCTCTGGGAAGAACCCACGTGCCTGCTGCCGTCCTTTCTCCACACCCAGGCATTTCCCTGAGCCACCCTGACCCACCTCTAGGAGCCCTCCTGCCAGTGCCCTCACAGGTTCCCATTGGCTCCCAGCCTCTCAGGTGACAGGTGCTTTGAGGTCCAGTGCTCCCTCCCTCCCCTACTTCAAAGCGTGTTTCCCCAGTGTCACAGTTTAACCCCAAGTTTTGAGGGACATCTCAGTGTTTAAAACATCCCCTCTCCAATCTATAGTCTTACCTCCTACTGAAGCCATCCCCGCAGGCTCATTCACCGACCACCGCTGCCTAGTAGCCTCCACAATGAGAAAAGTCAAGTCGAGAATCCAGAGACTGACCTGCTCCAACAGCTGCTCAGCATCCAGTGGAGGGAAGGTTTGGGTTTAAACTGTAGAATGTAGGGCTCCAGACATTCTGCAGCGGGGGAGGGGCCGAGGACCAATGGGCTGGGGTGGGGGTGGGGGGGCATTCCATGGAGGGCTCTGATAGGTAGGAGAGAACCAGCAGTTCCTTTCAAATTTAAAATCACAAATTTAAAGACACACTAGCAGTAATGACCTTCTCTAAGTTCTAGGCACCCAAAGTCCCCTGATGTGACCTTTATTTCAGTTCTTGATCCATCACCCTAGTTCTGGGTTCCTCAACCTGCTTCCGATCTGGTCTTGGTTGACTTCAACACAGACTACACTTTCTGAACAAAATTCAGAACAGGCAGCCTGAAGAAATAATGGGAACTTATGGCCACACGGAACCCAGTGTTTGAAATTAGGACTGACCCAGCAGAGGCAGCATGCTCGGTGGCTGTGTGCACATCATTCCTTAGGAAGCAGTCCTGTGGCCCAAAGTGCCGCCCAGTGCTGGGAGCCCTGCAGATGCAGCCGGCCCAGCCTTACAAACCATCCCCTTTGCTCCCGTCCATCAGGGCAAGACCCTGTAGCCTACAGGGCAAGACCAGACACCACCACTTTTTGTTTCTCAGAGTATAATGTTGTTCAGTGTCTAACTTTTTACATTTTGTAAGATTTTAAAGTAATGCCTTTGCATAGTTCACAGTCAAATTTTGCAAAATGGAAAATGCAGTGATGTGTCTTTCTCCTGCCTCTTTCCCCTCTTGCAAATGACCAGAACGAAAATAAGATGATTTCAGTTTCTTTTGAAATATGACAAACTCTAGTAAGTTGATTCTGCTACTATATGTTTTATTGCCAACTGAAATTCTGCAATATAATGCAAAAAATGAGGGCGGGCAGGGTGACATTGTTCCCATGCTACCTGCCATGTCAACGGAAACTGGCCCAGACAGTCATGTTTTGATCAATGTTTGCACAACAACCTTGCAACGGAAACATCTGTGAAGCAACATTTATTGAAAACCTCCACGTACTGAATAAATACAGAGGAACGGGGTCAGGGGCAAGTGTCTCTTAGAGTGTGTCCAGGTCTAAAGTTCTTGGCCGGAATTGTGCAATGCACGCCCGGACTTCTGGGAGGAAGGACCTACTTTCTAGAAACCACGGACCTGCAGTCCAAGGGCATGAAGGCACTGGCCCGTCCGAGGACAGTGCTTCAGGCCGGCCTCTCCCAAACTCCGTCCCGAGCGGGCAGCCAAGTGCATGGACTGCACCTTTGCAACTTTAAAGGCGCAAGTGCTCCCTGCAACGCGCTGGGAGGTTCCTGAGCAGGAGGACCTGCAGGAGGCCTCACAGGGCCCCTCCCTCCACTCCTTCCTCTCCTGCAGGGACAGCCTGGGCCCTTCCCAGGGTGCCTCGCGCCAGGACGCAAGAGCATGCCCACTGGGGGCGGGACTCTGTCCTGCACCTGCTCCCAGCGTCCGTTGGGGCGGTTGGCGCCCACAGGCGCGCGCATGCGCTAACGGCAGGGCAGGTCCCCAACGGCCACCCAGGCTGCACGCGGGGCCTGGCATGGCGGCCTCCGGAGTCCGTTAGGCAAACAGGGAGGTAAGGGGCGCGTGGCCTCCTCTCCCCTCAGGGGCCCCCTCTTCTCTGTGGTTCTCCCTGTGGGCTCTGTGCCCCGGGTCTGTGCTCAGGCCCGACACCCTCACATATTTCTGTGTTTTCACCGGGAATTGACAGCCACTGGCCGTTGGAGGTCAGTGATGGGGGCCTACACGGCCCAGTGATGCCTGTGAGTCCAACTCGGGGCGTCGGTCTGTGTCCCCCGCTTTCTGAACAGCGCGGCTCCCGGCAGTTCTTCCGCCTCTGACAGCGCCTCCGGTTCACGCCGTGTCTGCGGGCGGCTGTGGCCACGGGGCGGCCATGCCCGTGTGTGAACGTGCAGGCGGAGCGCTGTATTTGGAGGGTGTGGAGGTGTATATGCCGGTGAACAGTAGTGTGTGTGCGGTTTGGTGTGCGGTGTGTGGCTGTGTGTTCTCCAAGATGGAAGAGTGAATCCTGTGGGAATTTGGGAGGGGGTATGTATGCGCAGGTGTGTACGTGGCATGAAGTGTGTTTGGGACATACGTATGGGGACACAGGTGTGCATGTTTGCAGGGCACGGGCTATTCGTGGGTCTGTTCGGGGCTTGTGGAGAGTGTGTGTGTGGAGTGTACTGTGTTCCAGGGCCGTGGTCGGGGAAGGATGTTTGCTGGAGCTCCGTGTTTGTATTTTTCAGTCGGGCCCTAAGGCTCACATGTTTTGGGTACCGAGGGTGTGAGTATTTGAGGGAGAGATGGTTTCTTTGCTTATACAGGGGATGGAGGATGGTATCTATGTATGGGAGGTGCGTGATAAGGTTATTTGTTAGTGTTTGTGTATGTGAGAGCTGACTCATTAGCTAGGGGTAACTTGGAATTTGGAAGTTGTTTTATATGTGGTTTCCTGGGGATATAGCTACGTGTCTTGCCCAGGTATACTGGTCTGTGTTTATATCTATGACCAGGTGCATGAATTATCAGTTTGTTCATACGGTGTATGGGGTTCTTAGATGTACATAAAGTGTATTTCTTTGGAGAATACTAAAGTGTTTCTACATGTATTTGGTAGTAGTTAGCAAGCAGTGGTCTGTATATTCAGAGTGATGCCAGAGAAAACAATGTGTATAGTGTGCTTTTGTTACATACTGAAGAGGCGAGGTGACGAGGTTGTATTCTGGAGAGGTGGCATAATGTATAGTGTTTGAGGGGTCTGTATATTCAGGGCTTGAGAATATTTGCAAGCCTGTGTGTTTCCATAGGTGTGTGAGAATAGTGTATGCATATTAGTGAGAGTTAAGGGATTGTCAGTGCGTTTGTGTTTTGCATGTATCCATCTGAGTGTGTGGGGTGTATATTCGTGAGTGGTTTGTGGATGTGTGTATTTGGGATTTGTGAGTGTATCAGGAAGCTTAGGGTCCTCTTTGCATCTGTTCCAGAATGTAATGCTTGCAGAATTTGGTGGTATTGCTTGTATGTGTCCTCTCTGTGTGTGAGGTGGGCTTATATGTATTTGATAAGTAGAGGTTATTTGTCACTCTATGTATTTGAGTTCTTGGAGCTTATGGATGGGCTGTGTGTTCTAGGGAATGTGAGAGTTCACTTTGTGTTTGGAAACAAAGAGACTGTGTAGGTTGTGTGTGTGTGCGTGTGTGTGTGTGTTTGTGTGTGTGTGTGTGTGTTCAGGAATTGTGGAGCGTGTGCATTTTATGGCTGTGGAGTTGCATATGGATCTTTTTTTGGGTGCCACATGAGAGAGTTGTCTACTTGTATTTTTAGAGGGTCTGAAGTATTCAGTATTCAGTGTGTATATCTGGGTGGTATGTTGGTTGCCCATGTTTGTATACAGGCCCATGTTGTGTGTGTGTGTATATAATTGTAGGTGTAGAATGTGAATATTCCGGATGATTAGGGGTTTGTTTGTAACAACTTAGGTAGTAAGAGGTGGTCTATCTGTATATTCCAGGAGAGTGAGGGTAGAAATGTACATGTGTGTTCATATATGTAAATTCATTTTTGTTTATATATCTGGGTGGGAGTGGAGGTTCCTATGCAGGGTGTAAGTGCATTGTGTGCACATAATCATTTGACAGGGCATGGGGTGTGCTGGAACTGGCTCATACTAGCTTGGGATAGTTGATGGTGCACGTCTCTCTGGGGCTCTGTGTTCATCCGGTGGGTAGCTTGAAGTTAGGCATGCTGGGAATATTTGTACCAGGTGCTCAGCACAATTGAAGTCTTTCCTGCATCCTCCTGAGAGTGATCAGCATTCACCAGCACCCCACTTGTGTGTGTGTGTCTCAGTGTATGTACGTGTGAAGCAGGGATATTCAGGCATCAGTGGGCATATGTATGGGAGGCTCTGTGTGAATTGGGAGCGAGGCATCTGGGGCTGCGGGCCTTGCATTGACCATGGTCATTCTGAATCATTGCATTGCTCTTAATCAGGTTGGTCCATTCTTTCGGCCAAAGAATGCCATAAATGTTGGTGATTTCTGGCCCCTCCTCCAGATGGATTGGGGGTGTCTGTCCTTTAGGCATGTGGACATTTCTTTATTCTTTAACATTTGTATGATCCTGGCATTTGGGGCCCTAGATGGGTGGGCCTGGTGGACAGATAGCTGTGCAGAACAGAACCTTCACAGGTGTACTTCTGGCCTGACAGGCTACAGTCAGAAGATGGGGGGGCATCCTGGAGGTCAGATGGCAAACTGTTCCCCCTGGCAAACGCCCTAAGAATCAGCTGGGCAGGTACTGGTATTACTGACTCGTACGTGCTGACTGCACGGAGCAGTTGGGGCCAGCACCAGCAGCAGCTGGGAGCGGGGCCGGGGCTGTCAGCAGGTGCAAGTGGTGGCTACTGCCCTGATTGCCCCTCAGGAGCAGGGGGAGGTGGAGAAGCCCTTAGGGGCGATCGGGGCTGGCAGCTGCCACTCGCACCCGCTGATGGCTTGGAGCAATTGAGGCCGGCACCAGCAGCAGGTGCCTATATAATAAAAGCCTAAAGGTAAGGTGGGTGGGCAAGGACAGCCTTTACATGGGGTCCAGGTGGTGAGTTGTGTTGTGTATCAGGCTGGTCAGTGATATCACTAGTTCTTAACCCACTTATCTCCATGGAAACCTCAATCCTTTTGGATAGGGAGGACTTCAGGGGTCAGTGATATGACAGAGATGGATGCGAAGAGGCTTTGTCCCTGAGGATGGCTGGGAGCTGACACCTGGAGAGACAGGGGAGTCCCACTCTGAGGACATATCTGTCTGTGACATTTCTGAACACTTTAGACAGGCTCTCCTTTGTTATCTGAACGCTGATGATGATTCTAGCACTGACCCTCTTTTCTCTATTCCATGTTGATCTGCAAACCACCAGAGGCATCTGGGGCTGCGGGCCTTGCATAGACCATGGTCATTCTGAATCATTGCATTGCTCTTAATCAGGTTGGTCCATTCTTTCGGCCAAAGAATGCCATAAATGTTGGTGATTTCTGGCCCCTCTTCCTACAGATGGATTGGGGGTGTCTGTCCTTTAGGCATGTGGACATTTCTTTATTCTTTAACATTTGTATGATCCTGGCATCTGGGGCAGAGCAATGCAATGATTCAGAATAACCATGGTCTATGATGAGTGTAGCCATCAGCTGACCCCACAGCTGTCTCCTGCCTCTCTTAATTCCTCCCAAGAATCTATTGGGTCTTCCTTCCTTATGGTGAGTCTCCTTCTGGTCTTTTCTCTCCCATGGTGAATCCTCCTGCCAACAGAATGTACCCCTCACTTGCTTGAATGCCCCAAGAACTGCTTGTCTGAGTAGAAGCAGATTCCTAGTAGCTCTCACTGCCCTCTCCATAACCTAGCTCCTATAAAATGACAGTGTGTTGTACTGATCATGTTGTTGGTTGATGCCAGAATGGAGCCAGTCCTAGTTTTATATTTTAAAATGTTACATATTTAAATAAACATGCAGCAGAAACCGGTTTGGCTCAGTGGATAGAGCGTCGGCCTGCGGACTAAATGGTCCCAGGTTCGATTCCGGTCAAGGGCACGTACCTTGGTTGCGGGCACATCCCCAGTAGGAGATGTGCGGGAGGCGGCTGATCGATGTTTCCCTCTCATCGATGTTTCTAACTCTCTATCTCTCTCCCTTCCTCTCTGTAAAAAATCAATAAAATATATATATATATATATATATATTTTTTTAATATATTTTATTGATTTTTTACAGAGAGGAAGGGAGAGAGATAGAGAGTCAGAAACATCGATGAGAGAGAAACATCGATCAACCGCCTCCCGCACATCTCCCACTGGGGATGTGCCCGCAACCCAGGTACGTGCCCCTGACCGGAATCGAACCCGGGACCTTTCGGTTTGCAGGCCGACGCTCTATCCACTGAGCCAAACCGGTTTCGGCAATAAAATATATTTTTAAAAAAATAAACATGCAGTATAATGTATACAAGGTAATGTTCTTGGGGTTGTTTGTTGAAAATTTTTTGGCTTTGGTTCTGAAATGGGAAGGCACGTCTCTTGAGTTTTATGGGTGAGGAACAGGAGTACCTTGGTATCTTGAATCAGCACTGAAAATCCCCCACCAGCTGCAATTAATGCAAAATGCTAGAATGGCTGGGCTTGGACAGAGCTGGTTTTTCTGGGGCTGATATTTTTTTGGAGTGTAGTCATTTCCTTGTCTCTCCATGGACAGAAGGAATCTTCTGTTCTTTTTAAAAAAATAATTTAAGAAAATGCTTTATTACAGTTTCCATACAATTGTTATATTAGTTTCAGGTGTGCAACATGGTGCTAAAACATTTATATCACTTACAAATTGATTACCTCGATAGGTCTAGTACCCATTTGACACCATTAGTAGTTCTTACAATATTATTGACTTTATATCCCTATGGCTGTTTTTGTAATTGGCAATTTGTAGATATTAATCCCTTCCACTTTTCCCCCCATCCTTCCCGCCTCCCTTCAAAATGTTCTCAGCACCTGTGAATATACTTCTGTTTTGTTTGTTGGTTAATTTTGTTCTTTAGATTCCACATGTAAATGAAATCCCATGGTCCTTGTCCTTCTCCATCTGAGCTGTTTGACTTAGCATAATGCCCTCTAGTTCTATCTATGTTGTTGCAAATGGCAAGATTTCATTCTCTCTTTTGGTTGAGCAGAATTGTATTGTTTGCAGTACCACACTTTCTTTATCCACTCATTTATTGATGGATACTTCGGTTTCTTCCATGTCTTGGCTATCCTGTATACTAAAAGCCTAATATGCTAAGTGTCCAGTCGGCCAGTCATTTGTTCCACAAATCAAAGTGTAATCCTATATACTAAAATGCTAATATGCAAATAGACCCAACAGTGGAACAACAGAACAACTGATTGCTATGATGTGTGCTGACCATCAGGTGGTGTGCATAGAACATGGTGGGTGTTGGCCACGGCGGGATGGTGGGGCAGGTGAGCAGGAGCACCAGACCAAGGCGGGGCACCAGTTGTTGTCATTGGGGTGAGCCTCTGGTGGTTACTAAAAATTCTTTGCTCCCCTGCGCCGTGGTCCCGCCCAGTGCTTGCACCTGCTGCCAGTGCTGGCCCTGCTCACACCTGCTGATGGCGCCTGGCATGGCACTGGTCGCTTGACGCCATTAGAGGTTGCAAGCGGTAGCTGCTGGCCCCGATTGCCCCTCAGGGCTTCTCCACCTCCCCGTGCTCCTGAGGGGCAATCAGGGCAGTAACCACCACTTGCACCCGCTGCCGGTGCCGGCCCTGCTTGCACCTGCTGCTAGTGCCGGCCCCATTTGCTTCACTCTGTCAGTGGGTGCAAGTGGGGCTGGCACCATCAGTATGTGGGAGTGGCGGCAGCAGGATTGTAGCTGCAGGCAGACAGTGGACCGAGGGCCTTGTGGGGAGGGATTGGGTAGGGGCGTGGAGTATGGGCTGAGACCTGCCCCTATTCCTGCCGCAGCTTCTCGGCCCACGGTTCCTTTCAAGGTGCATGAATTCGTGCACTGGCCCCCTAGTGCTAATGATATGCTAAGGTCGCTCAACCACTCGCTATGACATGCACTGACCACCAGGGGGCAGACAGTACACCAGTCGCTATGATGTGCACTGACTGCCAGGGGGCAGATGATCCGACCAGTAGGTTAGCTTGCTGCTGGGGTCCGGGCCTGAGCAAGATGCACCAGACACGCCCTGGAGCCCTCCTGCAACCCCTCCCTGGCTGGCCAACCTCCCGCATCCCTCCCCAGCACCAGTGGGATCCCTTGGCCTGGCCTACACCCTCTGGCAGTCTGGACCCCTTGGGGAATGTCGGTGAGCCGGTTTCAGCCTGATCCCACAGGCCAGGCTGAGGGACCCCATTGGTGCACGAATTCCCACACTGGGCCTCTAGTTGTAATTAATGCTGCAATGGACATAGAGATGCATATACCTTTTAGAATTAGTGTTTTATGTTTCTTTGAATAAATACTGAGAATTGGAATTGCTGGGTCCTCCTCGTTTCTTTTTATGGCCTTTGATTTAAAGTGTATTTTGTGTGATAGAAGTATTGTGATACCAGTTTTTAAAATTTCCATTTGCATGAAATATCATTTTTCATCCCTTTACTTTAGATCTGAAGGAGGTCTCTTGTAAGCAGCATATGTATGGGTCTTGCTGTGTTATCCATTTAGCCATCCTGTGTCTTTTGATTGGAGCATTTAACCCATTTACATTTAAAGTAATTATTGATAGGTTTGTAGTTATTGCCATTTTATTATTCATATGTTCACCTCCACCTCCACCTCTACCTCTACCTCTACCTCCACCCACACCCAAACCCACACCCACACTCACACCTTCTTTCTCTTGAGTCTTTTTAACATTTCTTGTAATACTGTTGGGTGGTTATTAACTCCTGCTTTTTCTTTTCTGAAAAGCTCATATCTCTCCTTCTATTCTAAGTGATAGCCCTGCTGAGTCGAGTAATTTTGATATACCAGTAGGCCCTTGCTTTTCATCACTTTGAATATTTGGTGCCAGTCCCTTCTACCTTGCAAAGTTTCTACTAAGGAATCAGATGATTATGGGAGCTCTGTTGCAGGTAAGTAGTAGTTCTTATCTTGCTGCATTTCAGATTCTCTCTTTGTCATCAACCTTTGCCATTTTACTTATGATGTATCTTGGTGTGGGCCTCTTGGGTTCATCTTCTTTGGGACTCTGCACTTCCTGGACTTGTGTGTCTGTTTCCTTCACCAGGTTAGAGAAATTTTTCATTCGTACCTCTGTAAATAGGTTTTAATCCCTTATACTTTCTTCTTCTTCTGGTACCACTGTGATCTGAATGTTGTTATGCTTGATGTTGTCCCAGAAGTCTCTTAAGATATCAGCATTTAAAAAAAATTATATCTTTATTGCTGTTCCAATTTTCAGCTACCTTGTCTTCCAAATTGCTGATTTGATCCTCTGCTTCATGTAATCTACTCTAGACTCACTCGAATGTATTCTTCATTTCAGTTATTGTATTCTTCATTTGATTGATTCTTTTTTTTCCCCCATCTCCATTTTTATGTTCCCCATCTCTTCTTTTGATTTTCTTTACTGTTCTAGTCAATGAAAGGGTAACTTTATTGAGGCCCCAGGGTTCTGGGATTCAGGCAGAAGACTTCCCTGCAGTCGAGGAGCTGGTGGAGGGGCCTTATTTAACCTTCTTGGGGCACAGGTTGTTTTGGTGGCTGCACTTATTTTTGTGGCAGTTGATAGCGTGAGGATACAACTGACTGTAACACATTTGGTAGATCATCTTGTTGCATTTGTACTTCTGGGCAAGCTGGTGGAAGGAGGGTTCGATGATGCCATCCCACAGATGAAGCATCAAGTACAAGGTGGTATTTTTCCAATAATGTAGTCAGAGTGTGACCATCCTCTAGCTATATGCCAGCAAAAATCATATGCTGCTGGTTAGGCGGGATGCCCTTCTTTTCTTGGATTTCAGCTTTGACTTTCTCAATGGCATCACTGAGCTCAACCTCAAGGGTGATGGCCTTGCCAGTCAGGGTCTTCACTGTAGGGCCCGGCTATAGGGTTAAGCCTCGGACTGACCTGTTGGCAAAGCCACAAACAAGTCCCAGCTTAGAGGGCACAGTCCTCTTAGCATAATTAGGCTTGACCTTATGACGCTCCCTAGATCCTTCCTAGGTAGCTAATGAGCTGTGGGAGGTGCAGCAAGTGCTGCCAAAACAAGTGAAACTCACAAGAACATTGTAACTATGGTGACCACTACCTTGTTTACCTCTGGCTATAAAATAAAGGCTCAGCTTGCCAGGCACAGGAAGATCTACCTAGAACAGGGGTGGGCAAACTTTTTTGACTCGAGGACCACAATGGGTTCTTAAACTGGACTGGAGGGCTGGAACAAAAGCATGGATGGAGTGTTTGTGTGAACTAATATAAATTCAAAGTAAACATCATTACATAAAAGGGTATGGTCTTTTTTTTTTTAGTTTTATTCATTTCAAACGGGCCGGATCCGGCCCGCGGGCCGTAGTTTGCCCACGGCTGACCATACTCAGCTTATTCTCTTTGTCATTTCTTCATCCTTTCACCACCAACACTCAGGCTTTTGAACCCTTGGCTGAACTGGTTCTGCACACTTCACAAAGATCTACATCTCTGCATCTGCTGGGGAGGCTTCTCTGCCACCTCATTGAAGAGAAAGATCCTATCTCTTTATTAATGTTCTGAGTTTATCTATGTTTTTCCTACGTTCTTTGAGCATCCTAATCAAAGTATTTTGAATTCTGCATATGGTAGATTGTTTGCCTCTGTTTTGTTGAATTCTTTCTTTGGATTTTTTCCCCCTGTATTTTTCATTTGGGTCATGTTTCTTTGTTTCCTCATTTTAGCTGCTTCTCTCTGTGTATTTCCTTGTATTTGGGTATTTGGTAGATATGTTCCATCTCCTGATCTTGGTCAAGTGGCCTTATGTTGTAGGTGTCCTGTTGGTCCCAGTGGTGCAGTCTTTCATGTCACCAGTGCCAGGTACTCCAGGGGTGTCTCTTGTGTGGATTGTGTGTGCCATTCTGTTGCAGGTGAGACTTGATTGCTATTGGTATGTTAAGGGGAGGTATTGGCTTTCAGGCTGATTAGCTGTGTGGAATGGCTGTGAGTACAGCAGACACACTGTTGTACAGGGGTTGATGCCATGGAGCAGGATTTGGATAAAGAAGAGGGGGTACAAATAATAGTAGTATTATGGAATATTACTCAGCCATGAGGAAGAATGAAATCTTACTATTTGTGACAACATGGATGGACCTAGATGGTATTATGCAAAATGAAATAAGTTAGAGAAAGTCAAATACCATGTGATTTTACTTATATGTGGAATCCAGAAAACTATATTAACAAACAAACTTATAGATACAGAGAACAAACTGATGCTTGCCAGGTGGGTGTGGGGCTAGGGAGCTGGATGAAAAGGGGAAGAGATTAAGAAGTACAAATTGACCCGGCTGGCATGGCTCAGTGGTTGAGCATAGACCTAGGAACCAAGAGGTCATGGTTCAATTCCTGGTCAGGGCACGTGCTTGGGCTTTGGGCTTCATCTCTAGTGCAGGAGGCAGCCGATCAATGATTCTTTCTCATCAATTATGTTTCTATCTCTTTCTCTCCTTCAACCTCTGAAACCAATAAAAATATATTTTTTAAAAAGTACAAATTGGCAGTTACAAAATAGTCACAGGGATATAAAGTACAGCATAAGGAATATAGTCAGTAATATTGTAAAAACTATGTACAATGTCAGGGTGTTCCTAGACTTATGGTAGGATCACTGCATAAGCTATATGAATGTCTAACCACTATGCTCTACACTTGAAACTAACATAATATTGAATGTCAACTATAATTGAAATAAAAAGATAACCTCCAGAGAAATATCTGAGTTTATATTCTCCTGATAGGGTTATTGCTTGGAAAAGACAGGTAATCATGATTTATAAACCAATGTTTGATAGAGCATTCCTATAAATCCTTTAGACTGGAAATAAGAAGAGAGAAGAATAAAAGAAACCCTCCCCCACCCCCATAGCTGTTGTCATGCAGTAGAGGGAACCCCAACATCAGTGGTTGTTCCAAAATAATACACAGCACAGAAGTGTTTCAAATCACTGAAAATATCCTACTGTAAGGTCAGGTGGCTCCAACTTGTTTGCTCTGGTTCAAGCTACTGCTAAACATGCTTCACCTTCTAACACCAACTGCACACAAAGTAATGGATTAAGTGTCCTTTAACCCCAAACATTTGGGACTAACTTATAGGACATAGCTGTGCCCTGGGTAGTATTGGGCTCAAGGGCCTACACACACTTACCTAAATGACTGATGAAACTTAATGGACATTACTGGTTTTCTTATTAATATCTGATGTAGGTACTATTGGGATAATCAATCATATCCTGAACTTTTATTTCAATACGGAATTAAAGACTTACATTTAAGACTGGAAATCAGAAAACTCCTAGAAGAAAACATAGGCAGTAAACTCTTTGATACTTGTTTTAGAAATATCTTTTTGGATATGTCTCCTCAAGCAAGGGCAACAAAAGCAAAAATAAACAAATGGGATTACACCAAATTAAAAAGCATTTGCACAGTGAAGGAAACTATCAACAAAACTAAAAGATGACCTGCTGAATGGGAGAAAATATTTGAAAATGACATATCCAATAAGGGGTTAATATCCAAAATATATAAGGAACTCATACAACTCAATATCAAAAATATAAAAAATCTAATTAAAAAATGGATAGAGGATCTGAGTAGATATTTTTCCAAAGAAAACATGCAGATGGCCAAGAGACACATAAAAAGATGCTCAACACCACTAATTATCAGGGAAATGCAAACCAAAACCACAGTGAGCTATCACCTCACACCTGTCAGGTTGGCTAGTATCAAAAGGACAATAAACAAATGTTGGCAAGGATTTGTAGAAAAGGGAACCTCATGCACTGTTGGTGGGATTACAAACTGGTACAGCCATTATGGAAGCCAATATAGAGGTTCCTTAAAAAAATTAAAATAGAACTACCATATGACCCAGCAATTCCTCTTCTGGGTATCTATCAGAAGAAAACTAAACACTAATTTGGAAAGGTATTTGCACACTTATGTTCATTGCAACATCATTTACAATAGCCAAGATATGGAAGCAACCTAAATGTTCATCAATAGATGGATATGCAATGGAATATTACTCAGCCATAAAACAGAATGAAGTGAAATCTTGCCATTGTGACAACATGGATGGACCTAGAAGAGTATTATGCAAAGTAAAATAAGTCATATGGAGAAGGAGAAGTACCAGATAATTTCACTTACATGTGGAATCTATAAGATAAAACAAATGAAAAACAAAACAAACAGATTCATAGACATGAAGAACAAACTGATGGTTGGCAGAGGGGAAGAGGGTAGGGGGGAGGGGGAAAAATGAAGAATAAGAGGAACAAATTTCCAGTTATCAAATAAGTTATGGTAATATAATGCACAGTATAAGAAATATAGTCAGTAATATCACAGTAACCATATATGGTGCCATATGGTTACTAGACTTATTGTGATGATCTGTTCCTTAGGTATACAAATGTTGAATAACTATGTTATATACCCAAAACTAAAGTAATATTGTATATTAACTATATTTAGATAAAAATTTATGAATATTTATTTAAACATAAGTGTGATTTTAGATATCAAAATTATAACTAAGCCACAAAATAACCATCATTCAGAACCACCTGAAATCTGGCTGAATGGAAGCCCTATAAGTAGAGAATTAAAGAAGCCACACTGAGACTGGATTAAAGACTTAGATTTAAGCCTGGAAATCAGAAACCAGTAGGAGGGCTGGAGGTGGGGGCCAGCTTTCTCCCAGACAAAAGTGCTGGCAGAGGTCATTGTTCCTCATCAGAGCCCTCCCCCAGCACAGAACCAACAGACAGAAGCCATATCTGAGCATCCACTAACCTGGCCCACACTATTAACCCCACCTCCCTGGTGATACTCTGAGACCCTGCCCCACCAGTTTGCAGCTCCACCCAAGCTGTTTGCAGTGGACAGTCCTGGCTTAGGCTTCAGACTTTCCTTAAATCTCTCAAACAAGCAGCAGCTGGCCTCAGCTTCCATACCTCCCGGTAAGTGGCCCCAGACGCTGGAGTAGCAACAGCCTGGCAAGGTTCATATGTTGGCCTCTCCTAGACACCTCCAAGCCCAGCATAATTAGCAGCCATCGGCAGGTCACTCTGTAGCTCATGCCAGGTGGCCTTAGGCAGGGCACAGGCAGTGGCTGACATTGTACCCCCTGGGAGGCCCAGAACCAGTGCACCTAATGGTCAGCTTCAGACCATGCCAGATTACAACTTGACTACATCTACCAGTGACACACTCAAAGGATGGACTTGGTGAGCACCAAAGCCCCACTGAAGCATGTCTTGCTCCACAGGGGCATCTCCTGCATAGCAGTTCTCCCACTGTAGTTGCAGCTGGTCCTCACAGCTGATTCGCCTGGGAGTCAATTCCTCCCAGTAACACCAACAGCAATCAAAGTTCAACTACAACAAGACAGTGCACACAGCCCACATAGGGGCACAGCCAGAATGCCCAGCTCAGATAACTGGGGAGGCTGAGCCACTGGGCCGTACAGGACACCTACTGCAAGAGGCTACTCTACCAATTCCAAGAGACATAGTAGTTCTACCTAATACATAGAAACAAACACAGGTAAGCAGCCAAAATGCAGAGACAAGGAAACATGTTGCAAATGAAAGAACAGAAGAAATCTCAAGACAATGAACTAAATGAAATAGAAGGAAGCAAACTACCAGATACAGTTTAAAACAGTGGTTACAAGGATGCTCAAGGAACTTAATGAGAACTTCAAGGAACTTAGGGAGTACTTTTAGGGAACTTAGTGAGAACTTCGGGGAACTTAGTAAAAACAATGACATAAAAAAGGACCAGTCAGAAATTAAGGATCCACTAACTGAAATGAATAATTTACAAGGAATCAACAATCCAGTAGAGGATGCCAAGAATCAAATCAGTGATTTGGAATATGAGGAAGCAAAAACTCCCTATGAGAACAACTAAAAGAAAAAAAGAATCCAAAAATATGAAGATAGTCCAGCTGGTGTGGCTCAGTGGTTGAGTGTCGACCTATGAATCAAGAAGTCCCCAGTTCAATTCCCAGTTAGGGCACATGCCTGGGTTGCAGGCTCAATGGCCAGTAGGGGGCATGCAGGAGGCAGACAATTGATGTCCCTTTCTTTGATGTTTCTATCTCTCTATTCCTCTCCTTTCCTCTCTAAAATCAATAAACCATATATTTAAAAAACAAAATAATACAAAGAAATATGAAGATTGTGTAAGGAACCTCTGGGACAACTTCAAGCATACCAACCTTTGCATTATGGGGATGATGGAAGGAGAAGAGAGGGAGCACGAAATTGAAAACCTATTTGAAAAAATAGTGACAGAAAACTTCCCCTAACTGGTGAAAGAAGTAGACTCATAAGTCCAAAAAGCACAGAGAGTCCCAAAAAAGAAGAGCCCAAAGTTGCCTACACTAAGACACATTATAATTAAAGTGCCAAAGTTTAAAGACAAAGAGAGAATCTTAAAAGCAGTTAGTTACCTACAAGGGAGGGCCCATACAATTGTCAGCTGATTTCTTAACAGAAACCATGCAGGCCAGAAGGGAGTGGCAAGAAATATTCAAAGTGATGAAAAGCAAGGACCTACAGCCAAGACTAGCCTACACAGGAAGGCTATCAGTTAGAATTGAAGGTTAGATAAAGAGCTTCACAGACAAGAAAAAGCTAAAGGACTCCATCACCACCAAACCAGTGTTCCATGAAATGTTGAAGTGTCTTTAAGAAGAAGAAAAAAAATTAAAAATATGAACAATAAAATGGCAATAAATACATATCTATCAACAATTGAATCTAAAAAAAAACAAAAAACCACCAGACACATGGAAACATGTAACAGACTGACAAATCTCAGAGTGAAGGGGGTTGGAGGATGGGAAGAAATTAGCCAAAGAACTTAAATGTATACTAGAGGCCTGATGCATGAAATTTGTGCAAGAGTAGGCCTTCCTTCCCTCTGGCCACTGGAAGGCACCTGGAACCTAGGCTTTCCTCCCCACCTCGGCTTCTTCTGGAATGACGGAAGGACGGAAGGACATCCGGTCTAATTAGCATATTATGCTTTTATTATTATAGGTATGTATTAGCTATAAACACAGATAATAGGGTGTTGAAGGCCTGGGGTGGGGTGCTGGACCTGGGTAGATGGGGGCAATAAAGGGGGTAATTAAGAGGGGGCATCAGTAATACTCTCAAAAATAAAGATTTTTTTAAAAAATAAAAAATTTTAAACAAGATCATATCATAATCATCTTTATAAACTATTTTTTATTTAACATAGAGAATTCTGCAATATAAATTACCACAAAATTAGCAGCTTAAAACAACACATATTTATTACTTAAGCATTTTTGTTGCCAGACTGAAATCCAGTGTTGGCCAGGTTGCAATCTCATCAGAGAATTGACTGGAGAAACATCTGCTTTCAAGCTCCCTCAGGTTATTGGTAGGATTCATTTCCTTGCAGCTAGAAACTGAGGTTCCTGTTTTCTAGCTGTCAGCAGTGGGTTGCTCTCAGCTCTTAGAGGCCCCTTTCATTCATTGCCATGGGGTCCTCTCCATAGCTCCTCTCACACCATGGTAGCTTCTTCAAAGCCATCAAAGGAGAATTATTATCATGTTTAATGGTAGCATATTATATATATGGTGTGGTTATAATATAATTTTACTATTCTCTGTAGATATGTTTTCTACTTTTCTTTATTATAATACATATTTGGGACTTCTCCAATTAATTCCTTAGATAATGCCCAGAAGTGGAATTGCTGAGTCAAATGGTATGCACTTTTAAAAGTTTTTTACATATTGCAAAATAGAAATCTAATCCCATCATACTTCCAGGAAGAATGCATGAGAGTGCTGGTTTGTATACATACTTTCAAACACTGGCTTTATCCATAAATTTAAGTTTTGCTAATTTACTGGTGAAAAAATATATTTCATTATCTTAATTTGTATTTCTTTGGTGGGGTCAGACATTTTTAAATGGTACTGAACATTGTGTTTGTGAATTGTCTTTTCGTGACTTTTGCTCATTTTGCAATTGCAAAAGTACTTCATATGCTCAGTACTCTGTTGATTGCAAATATTTATCCTAATTTGCATGCTAATATTTTGGGGCATTGTTGGCCATATAAAAGTTTACATAAGTCAATTCTATTGATCTCTTTCTTTTTTCTTTTTCTTTTTTTATTAAATCTTTATTGTTCAGATTATTACAGTTGTTCCTCTTTTTTCCCCCCCATAGCTCCCCTCCACCCTGTTCCCACCCCCCCCTCCGCCCTCACCCCCCCCCACTGTCCTCATCCATAGGTGCATGATTATTATCCAGTCTCTTCCCACATCCCCCACACCCCATTCCCCCCCCCCAAGAATAGTCAGTCCACTTCCTTTCTATACCCCTGATTCTATTGTAATCACCAGTTCATCCTGTTCATCAGATTATTTATTCACTTGATTTTTAGATTCACTTGTTGACAGATGTGTATTTGTTGTTCATAATTTATATCTTTACCTTTTTCTTCTTCTTCCTCTTCTTAAAGGATACCTTTCAGAATTTCATATAATACTGGTTTGGTGGTGATGAACTCCTTTAGCTTTTCCTTATCTGTGAAGCTCTTTATCTGACTTTCAATTCTGAATGATAGCTTTGCTGGATAAAGTAATCTTGGTTGTAGGTTCTTGGTATTCATTACTTTGAATATTTCTTGCCACTCCCTTCTGGCCTGCAAAGTTTCTGTTGAGAAATCAGCTGACAGTCATATGGGTACTCCCTTGTAGGTAACTGACTTTCTTTCTCTTGCTGCTTTTAAGAGTCTCTCTTTGTCTTTTGCTCTTGGCATTTTAATGATGATGTGTCTTGGTGTGGTCCTCTTTGGATTCCTTTTGTTTGGGGTTCTCTGCACTTCCTGGACTTGGAAGTCTATTTCTTTCACCAGGTAGGGGAGGTTTTCTGTCATTATTTCTTCAAATAGGTTTTCAATATCTTGCTCTCTCTCTTCTTCTGGCACCCCTATAATTCAGATGTTGGTACGCTTGAAGCTGTCCCAGAGGCTCCTTAGGCTATCTTCGTTTTTTTGGATTCTTTTTTCATTTTGCTTTTCCGGTTGGGTGTTTTTTGCTTCTTTGTATTTCAAATCTTTGACTTGATTCTTGTGATCCTCTGGTCTGCTGTTGGGAGTCTGTATAACATTCTTTATTTCAGTCAGTGTATGCTTAATTTCTAGTTGGTCCTTTATCACAACCTCGAGGGTCTCATTAGATTTCTTGTAGGTCTCCTTAAGTTTGTTGGCGGTTTCTAGAAAATTCTTGAAAATCCTTCAAAGTGTGGTTTTGAACTCTATATCCAGTAGTTTGCTTTCCTCCATTTCTGTCATTTGTGTCCTGTTTCTTTGTCTCAGCATTTTTTATGTTTTGCTGTGTCGATATAGTGGCTTTCTGTGCTAAGTGTCCTATAGGGCTCAGTGGCTCAGCCTCGAGAATTACCTGAGGTAGACTCCCTTGGTGCACCCGCTTGTGGGCTTTGTGCACAGTCTTGTTGTAGTTAAGCCTTGATTGTTGTAGTTAACACTGAGAGGAATTGACCTCCAGGCCAATTGGCTGTGAGAATCAGCTGTGTCTACGGTGGGAGAACTTCTGTGCTGAAGACATCCTTCTGGGGCAAGACTTGCTTCAGTGAGGCTTTGGTGCTCACTGAGTCTGCCCCCTGAGTGTGTCCCTTATGGATCTGAGGAGTTGTAAGTGGATGGTCCCACTCTGACCACTGGGTACACTGGCTCTTGGATCTAAGGAGGTGCTAATCTAGCCCCTGCCTGAGGCTACCCAGCAGAAGCCAGCTGTAAAGCAATTCAGGTTGCCCTGGGGCCTTGGGGCAGCTGCAGTTTGTTAAGTAATTTTCACATTACAAAGTGCCGGGCCTTTCATATGCAAAAGCCTCCATGCAGGGTGTGGGCAGGGCGGGGTCCCAGGGGATCAACAGGGCGGGTGGAGTGAGCAGTATGGCTGCTGTAAGTCCTGCCCTCAGAGACCCAGGCAATTGCTGGGAGCGCCTCTGAGAGAAAGCTGCCCTCGAGTTCCAACTGATGCCAGACAGTCCCGTTTCTCCCATATGAGTCTGGGTCCCCAGAGACTCACCCGGAACTGGAGCTCAGAGCGTGAGACTCCCTCCCGATTGAAAAAGACAATCATGTCCTCACCCGCCAGCCCTCTCCGCATGCACCTCCGCACCTTTGTGTTTTACTTCAGCACCGCACCTCCTCTGAGTCTCGGTATGCTTTTCTCTTTCCTTCTAGTTGTAGAATTTCCACTCAGCCAGCCTTCCTGTGGTTCTGGTTGATGTCCGTTCCGTCTTTTAGTTGTATTTTTGAAGTGGCTGTGCAAGGCAGCAATCTCTGGTGTTTACCTATGCCACCATCTTGGTTTCTCTGTCTGGTCTCTTTCTTAATGCCTTTTGCCTTTGGGGTCATGCTTAGAAATATCTTCCCATCTAAGGGATGTAAAAAGTTTCCTGCATTTGTGATTTGAAAATACTTATAGTGTCCATTTACATTTAAGTGTTAATTGTTCATGAAGTATTGTGCTGGAGATTTGTTGATTGGTTTAGTGAAACCATGACAAGTGTTTTGTGGCTCTCTGAGTAATTTCATTTCTAGTACTATCCACTTTTTTCCTGAAATTTTGTGGAAACATGTCACTAGTCCCGTGACTTCTGAGATGACTTATAGATGAAATTGACAACATGAATAAATGAACATGATTGACTAGGAGGACCTGGGACAAGCATCAAACCACAAAAGCCCTTAAAAGGAGATTCCAAAATAGCGGGGAGTAAGCGGAAACTAAAGAGACATGCTTCCAGGACCAAACTGGAATTACAACTAAAATACAGAAAAACCATCCTGAATAATCAACTGAAGACTAGCTGTAGAGAACCCTGATAACCAAGGACAGAAAGTGGGAACTGCATAGAGAATGGTAGAAAGTGTGGCGGTGCAAAAGGGCTGGCCAGGCTCCCACAGACATCAGCTGAAGTTCTGGAGAGATATCTCAATGGTGTAGAGTTCCCACTAAGAACTCTGAGATCTAAATCCCAAGCTGGCCCCCCAGCCCAGAGCACCAGAACTGAGAAAGGCGGCCACATAACACCTGGCGGTGAAAAGCCGCAGGGTTGAGACAGCTGGAAATGCAGGTACCCTCTTATAAGGCCAATGCAGAAAATTTCGTGTGCAGACACTCATCTTGGGCTCTGGCAGAAGGAGGGCAGCGAGGACAGGAGCTATGTGACCAAAAGCCAGAGTTGGGGGCTCTGGGATTAGAGCTCAGAAGATAGACACCCTGGTCTCCTGTGTTGACTCATTCCCTCATAATGCAGAGGATATCTTTCTTCCGCAGACTTCTTCCACCCAGGCAGCTTTTTCCTGGGGAGGGGAAGAGTGATTGCCCCACTCTATTGGAAAAATCCTTATCCCACCCTGTGGAGTTTCTGAGGCCCATTAAGAGACTGAGAATAATAATCAGCCTGCAGATAGAAGCAATTGTCCCACATTGTTGGAAAACCACACCCTGTGGTCCATAGCCTGAAGTTAATCAAGATTGAATAACAATCAGACTGCAAGCAGAGGTGGGTCTCTAGAGGCTTTGAGTCTTTGCCTGATCTAATTCGGGGTCTGGCACTAGGAAAAGTAGACATCTTGGTTCTTTCTAAAGGCACCCATCCCCAGTAGAGGGAGTCAAAAGCTGTGGAATGCTGGTAGCTCCAAAGAGGGCTACTCATGGGAAGTCAGAAACAGTGTCTGATACTGTCATGCACTAGAGATTGGGAGTTGTAGCAGCTTTACCTAATACATAGGTACAAACACAAAAAGGCAGCCAAAGCAGGGAGACAAAAAAAACCCAAGTGAAAGAATAAGAGAATTCTCCAGAAGAAGAGCTAAATAAAATGCAGATAAGAAATTTACTAGACATACAGTTCAGAATAACGATGGCAGGGATGCTCAACAGCATGAGAAAAGATATAATAACTATGAAAAAACACCAATAAAAAATGAAGAATGGCATAGCACTAACAAAGAACACAGTGAAAGAAATACACAGCAGATTAGGGGAAGCTGTGGATTGGATCTGTGAATTAGAAGACAGGGTAGAAAAATATCACTCAGGCAGAGAATCAAAAAGAAAAAAAAGAATTGGTTGGGATGCATGCAGAAGACAACCAATACGTGTGTTTTTCTCACATTGATATTTCTCTCTGGGTATTCCTCTCTTTTCCACTCTCTCTAAAAAATCAATGGAAAAATATTCTTGGGTGAGGATGAAAAAAATAAAAAACAAACAGGACAGCTTAAGGGAGCTCTGGGACATGAACATAACAGTATTTGCATCATAGGAGTGCCAGAAGGTGAAGTAAGTGAGCAAGGAATACTAAATGTGATTGAAGAAATAATGGCAGAAAACTTCCCTAACCTATTGAAGGAAAAAGTCATACAAGTTCAGGAGACACAGAGAGTCCCAAGCAGGAGGAACCCAAAAAGGCCCATGCCCAGACACATCGTAATTAAAATGTCAAAATTTAAAGACAAAAAGAATCTTAAAGGCAGCAAGTGTAAAGCAAATTGTTACCCTCAATGGAGCTCTCATAAGGCTGACACCTGATTTCTCATAAGAAACTCTACAGGCCAGTAAGAAATGGCATGAAGTACTCAAGGTAATGGAAAGCAAGGATCCCAAGATTACTATATCCAGCAAGACTGTCATGCAAAATAGAGAAATAAAGAGCTTCCCAGACAAAAAAAAAAAGGCTAAAGTAGTACATCACCACCAAGCCTGCATTACAAGAAATGCTAAAGGGACTGCTATAACGAGAAGAAAAAGTAGAGAGAGAAACTTAGGCATAAGAATTAAAATGGCAATAAAGAAGCATCTATCCATAATAACCTTAAGTGTAAATGGATTAAATGCTCAATCAAAAGACATAGGATAGGTCAGTGGCTAAGAAAACATGACCCAAATATGTGCTGTCTACAAGAGACCCACCTCAGAACAAAGACTCACACGGAATGAGAGTGAAGGGATGGAAATAAATTTTCAAAGTGAATGGGAAAATAAAAAGCTTGGGTAGCAATACTCATATCTGACAAAATAGATTTCAAAATGAAGGCTATAACAAGAGACAATAAAGGTGACTACGTAGTACTAAAGGAATCAATCTTACAAGAGGATATAACCTTGGTAAACATATATGCATCCACTGTAGAAGCACCTAAATAAATAAATATATATATATATATAAAATTTATTTTTACAGAGAGGAAGGGAGAGGGATAGAGAATCAGAAACACTGATGAGAGAGAAACATCGATCAGCTGCCTCCTGCACACCCCCCACTGGGGATGTGCCTGCCACCAAGGTACATGCCCTTGACCGGAATCGAACCCGGGACCCTTTAGTCCGCAGGCTGACGCCCTATCCACTGAGCCAAACCGGTTAGGGCTATTTTTTAAAACTTCAAGAAGACTTTAAGGGAGTGATCAACAGCAATAGAGTCATAGTAGAGGATTTTTAACACCCTGCTGACTTCACTGGGTAGATCTTCCAGACAAAAAGTTAACAAGGAAATAGTGACCCTAAATGACACACTGGATCAGATGGATTTAATTGATACTTATAGAATATTTCACCCCAAAGCTGCAGATTATACATTCTCCAGTACACATGGGTCATTCACCAAGATAGACCACATGTTAGGACCCAAAACAAGTCCTACTAGAAGCCTACCTCCAAAAAACAAGAAAAAGTGATATTAAACTATTTAACCCTACAACTTAAACAACTTAAAAATTAGAGAACAACAAGAAGAGCCCAGAGTAAGTAGGAGGAAGGAAATAAATATTAGTGCAAAAACAAATGACATAGAGACAAAAATAAACAAACAAACAAACAAACAAATAATAACCAAGAGCTGGTTCTTTAAGAAAAATAAACAATATTGATGAACCTTTAGCCAGACTCATCAAGAAACAAAGAGGACCCAAATAAATAAAGTCAGAAATGAAGTGGTGAAGTAACAAATGACGTCAGAGAAATACAAAGGATTGTAAGAAAATACTATGAGCCAATAAGCTGGACAATGTGAGTGAAATGGACAAGTTCCTAGAAAAATACAATCTTCCAAAACTGAATAAGCATGAATCAAAAATCTGAATAGGCCAATAATAATTGATGAAATTGAAGCAGTAATAAAAAAAAACTGCCAGCAAACAATAGCCCTGGTCCAGATGGCTTCACAGAGGAGTTTTAACCAACATTCAAAGAACTAACACCTGTGCTCCTCAAACTATTCCCAAAAATCCAAGAGGAAGGGACACTTTCAACTTATTTTTATTAGGCCAGCATTATCTTAATTCCAAAACCAGATAAAGACACTTCAGAAAAAGAGAATTACAAGTCAATATCCCTGATGAACATAGATGCAAAAATCCTCAACAAAATATTAGCATATCGAATACAGCAATATATTTAAAAGATCATACAACACGATCAAGTGGGATTTATTTCAGGGATGCAAAGCTGGTACAATATTCACAAATCAGTAAACGTGATGTATCACATAAACAAATTGAAGGACAAAAACCACATGACCATATGAATAGACGCAGTAAAAGCATTCGACAAAACCCAATACTCATTTTTTGTTTTAAAGAAAAACTCTCAGCAAAGTGGGAATAGAGGGATCATACTTCAACATAATAAAGGCCATATATGACAAACCTACAGCCAACATCATACTCCACATCAAAAACTAAAATCATTTCCCCTAGGAACAGGAACAAGAGAGGGATATCTGCTTTTACCTCTCTTAATCAACATATCACTGGAAGGACTAGGCACAGTGATCCAACAAGCAGAAAATGTGAAAGGCATCCAAACTGGAAAGGAGGAAGTAAAACTCATTATTCGCAGATGACATGATATTGTACATAGAAAACCCTAAAGACTCCATCAAAAAACTAGATTTAATAAGTGGATTCAGCAATGTAGCAGATTCAAAGTTAACACCCAGAAATCAATGGTATTTTTATACAGCAATAATGAATTCTCAGAGTAACTACATCAACAATCCCATTTACCATTGCAACAAAGAAATGAAGATACTTAGAAATAAACTTAACCAAGGAGGTAAAAGACTTGTACTTAGAAAACTATAGGACATTGCAAAAAGGGATAGAGGAAGATATAAACAAGTGGAGGAATATACCATGTTCATGGATTGGTAGAATTAACATCATTAAAATATCCATACTACCCAAATCAATCTGTAGATTAAATGCAATCCCTGTTAAATTACCAATGTCATATTTCACAGATATAGAACAAATACTCCAAAAATTTATTTGGAACCAAGAAAGACCACGAACAGTCGCAGCAACCCTGTCTCAGAGGGACGGCAGGGGTGGGTAGGTGGTGGTTGGGAAGAAATCAACCACAGAACTTGTATGCATATATGCATAACCCATGGACACAGACAATATGTTGGTGAATGCGTGAGGAGGGAGGGCGGAGTCGGCTAGAAGAGGTCAATGGGGGAATGAAGGGGGCATATGTAATTCTGCCAACAATGAAGATTAAAACAAAAAACAAAAGCCCTTAAGAGGGCAGGATGATCTTGCTACAACACAATTACTGTAGAAAGCAATCATGTTGAGTTCAAGGGCACCGAGGTTTCTGTTGAGAACGCAGTTATTCATGGCTGCGAGTGGGAAACCAAAGATGTCTAGGGAGTAGTGGCAGCTGAGACTGAGCTTGGCCCTGGCTGGAGTGTAAGGCAAGCATCTCAGGTTTCCTCACTCTTTTTCCACAGTGAAATTCAGAGAAGACCAGTCCAATGGAAATTCTGGTCACCAGACAACCAAAGGAGGTTTTGTGAGCTTTGATGTCTCTTAAATGAAGGAAAGCATGAAATGAAGAAGCAGAAGCAGGTATTAAATTAGAATGCTCTTGACTTGTTTTCCTGAGATTCCTAGCTCTTAGCACAGAGCAGGCTTAATGTGGGCTCTCAGTAAATGCTAATTTCCAACCCCTTCCCCTGACCAGTCCTCCTACTTGTTTCAACCCCATCACTTCGCACAGTGACTGGCAAGTTAGGCACTTTGTGAATGTTTATGGACTAAATGATTGGATGATTTGAAGAAACAAACACATGGGCATTCAAGAGGAAGGTTAGTTACCTACATGCCAACAATCAGAGTAGCCCCTTTAATGGATGCCCGTTTCTACATTAAATGCTGTACACACTCAGTTCATTTAATACTCATGATATCCCCACAGGATAAAATATTAGTATTCTCATTTTGTACGTGAAGAAACAGAAGCTCAGAGAGGAACGAAAGTTATTCAATTAAGTGGAGAAATCAAGGTTTCAAACCCTGCACTGTCTGATTACAATGCCCAAGTAGTTTTCCCGTATCCCTTCCTAGCCTCTAAAACAGTCACAGATCACTATGGCAAGAAAACTCTAATCATTGTATAGGCATGTGTATACTCCAGGCATTTGAGGTAGGTGTTTATCTTCCCAAATGGACAAGGCCTACTCCCACAGATTGTGCAGGTCACATGAGCTAGGGAGGACTCATTAACCTTCCCAATTCCTTTACTCAGCTCCCCTGAGAAGGAAGATGACAGATGGTCAATGAGCTGCTCACTTCCCCAGCTGCACAGCTCTTTCCAGGCAGGCTTGGAATTGGCTAGTGGCTGTGAGAGCTGGCATGTTCAAGCTCAGCTAGAGCCTTACTACTGCTTATTAAACCTGTTCAAAAGGCAGCCACCATGTCAGTATAGTAGAAATCAGAGTGTACTGGAAAGGCTGGTGGATGAAGGATAGGAGAACTGGGTTCCTGCTCACTGTTTTATTAATTTGTTCACTCAGCGACTGCATTTTTGAAATATCTATTATGTGTCAAGTGTTGTGCTCTATTCTATGTATTTAGCAAGAAAGGGTTGAGGAGATCATCACATAATGATTTCTTCTGCTGACATGGAAATTATGATTAATATATGTAACTATCATCCTAAGCAAGTTAAATGAACGTCTGTGTGCTCCTGTCTCAGGAATTAAGCCACACTGAAGGAAGAGAGAATGGGGCTCCCACAGCTGTGTGTGCTGGCTGGCTTTCAGTGTTTCTTTTGGACAATGGAGAAGTTCCCCTTGGTGTTGTAAGTTAAGAGAGTTATGATTATTTGTTATCATAACTCACAATTTCTGCCCTAAGGAACGTTCAAGAACAGGGCAGGGTAGCCAGGCTGTCATTCCTGCAAAAACATCTGCCTGGTAATCTCCACTGTGCCTGCTCCAATCAGTAGACTGCCCTCTGAGTTAAGCCCAACTCTCATGGGTGAACCATCGCTGTTTGGGGGTCCAGGGCTGTCTGGTCACTCCAGCCGAGGCAGCTCAGCGTTCTGGTAGAAAGAAAGGGCTGTCTGAAGCCCTGTGGCTGCTCTTCATTTCTTGGTGCCTTAAATTCCATCTCATTGTGACAAAGTACGGCTCACTGCAGGAGAGGAAGTCCTGGTCTGGCAGGTTGGAAGAGACAAATTTTCCTCTAACTTTAAGTACTTTGAGTCAATGGTGCCACACCTGTACATACTCCTTCAACTAAACCCTGCCAGGTAGTGTCTTACACCTGAAAACCACTTTTTATGTCCTTCTCATTACCCCTTACAAAACCCCTGTGGCGTGTCTACTGTTCTCATCCTACAGATGAAGAAACAGGGGCTCAAATGTAATGATACTGTGAACTGCAGAGATGGCATGAGGTGGAGCTGGTGTCAGCCCCATGTCTGTGTGATGCTCAGGCCCTTGTGTGGAGGCAGGACTCTAACTTGCTTCTAAGAATTCCCCTCCCATTCCACCTCCATGCACAAACCCTGTATAGTCCTTGGGACTGAATCTGATGGGCTTTACTGTTGTAATTAGGTTATATTACTTGGTACAGTTGATGGTAAGAAAAAGAGAGGACCCTACTGGGCCTAACCTAATTACGCCAGACTGTCAGAGGCGGAGAATTTCCTCTAGCTGGTAGCAGCAGCAGAAGTGAGAGATTTGAAGTATGGGAAGGATCTGATGCACTGTTTTTGGCGTGAAGGTGGAGGCAGCCATGTGGAAAGGACAGAGTGGCTTCCAGCAGCCAAGAGCCAGCAGTCAGCAAGGAAAGATGTCTTTGGTCCAGCAAGTGAGAGAACTGAGCTTGGGAGTGGCCCTTCCCAGTGCCTCTAGGTGGGAACGCAGCCCAACTGATGCCTGAATTTCAGCCTTTTGAAACCCTGAGCAGGGAACCAGGCACATAGGGCCAGGCTTCTGACCCAAACCGTGAGCTAATAAATGAGTATTGTCTTAAGCGACTGAGTTGGTGGTAATTTGGTTTGCTGCAGTAGAAAACTATTTTTCTTGTTAAATCTCAGGACTAGGAGCAAATATTTTAACCTTTGTTCTTCGTTTTTGTTTGAAAGAGTTACATATGATCTTTAAGGTTCCTTCTAGCTCAGATGATTCTAAGGTTCTTAAATCAGTGTTTTTGTAAGGACTGAAAGAAAATAATGCATATGAAAGCTCTTCAATCTTGAGAAAGTGTACCAATGAAAGAGAATAGTACTCAGTCTAATAATGTTTCTAGTCATCTTATGGCCTCCTGGGATCTTCTAGGTCAGTTTCCCATGAAAGTAATCTGTATTTTAGGGCCACATCAGTGGACATACAGGGAAGAGAAAGAGTTTCTAACTGCGGAGGGCCCCCTCTTTGTGGCAGACGCCAAGGAGCACATGGAGGCAGGTTGCCCTCCAGCATCCTACAGCTCCGGGAGGGGCTGTGGGAATGAGATGCAGCCTGAATGTGATGTCCTCCTGAAAGAGCTGTGATGACAAAGTGATCTGAAGCTCCTGAGGGGGAGGGAGGGTCTGTCAGAGGCATCTATGAGCCTGGGCTGCATTTTGAAGGTAAGTAGTTTCCCAGGCAGGTAAGGCTGGAGCAGCCCAGAGGCCACAGCACGTGCAGAAGGTGGATCACACTTGTGAAACTAAATCCCAAGTGGGTATTCATTCAGAGGAACTGTTAGTTGGGAGATTGTTGCTGGAGCACGTGGGGTGGAGAAGCAGGAAGGGTTAGGGTGCCTGTGTTCTGACCTGATATCATTTCTCTAACTTTCAGCCCACATCATCACTGCTCATTCATTCCGAATCTTGTGCCTGTGCCTTCTGGGGGATAGTTTTGTTGAACTTTACCTTCGCTGGTTAGAATTATCAGTTCAGTAAGCGCACACTGAATCTCTCCTCATCTACAGGGCTGGAATCAGAATTGCTGAATTGCAAACAGCTCCAGGGCCAGAGTTCTCAGCCTTTCACATCTTGACATCACAAGTCACTCAGCACAATTTTTTGCACACAGCAGATGCTCAGTGTCAGATTAAACTTAACTTGAGGTAAATTGAATTAACACACATAAAAAAAGAGCAGAGATTAGATCAAATCTCTGATGGGTTGTGCTCAAGCTTTTTGCACACACTAAACCCGAGTGGCCTCAAAGCACAGTGCCTCCTGGTCTGAGAGCACTTCTCCTGATGCATTTGCATTGAAAGCCCTTGTTCCTGACAAAAGTCCTTCCTTTGCCAGGTGAGCTTGGAGGAAATCCCCTCTCCACACTAGATGCAAGCTATTCTCATCAGCCCAGAGGCTTGACTGTGACTCCAGACACCTGCTCTGGGAGTTGTTAGTTAAATTACACAACAATTATGGGTAATAGTGTGAGACTAACTGAAGAATTATTAAGGTGGTTGCTAAGCATTGCTAATTTTCTACCACCATTATTTAGAATTAAAGATCAGACAAGATGAAAACTTGGTTGGTCAATCTTTTGTTTCTGGTGGGAAGATATTTTCCCTCTGAAATCTTTTAAGTTTCAATCTGGAAGAAACCTTATAGGTTACATCTTTTTCTACTATGTAGTTTACCGTTCATTTATTTATTGAACAAATGTTAATTTTTGACTGACTACTATGACTCAGAAACTGGACTGACCTCTAGGTTTGAGCTGCAAATGGATCAATGTGGTTCCTTGCCTTATATGAGGCGTAAAATGTAGAATTTAGACATTTCAAGAGTGTAAAGTAGCCTGATGGCCAAGGGCAATATTATCTAGAAGTGTGGTCTCGGGAAATTAACCTAGTCCAGGGAGGTGAGATTCTCAGGAAGTAATATTTAGGTGATAACTAAAGGTAAATGTGAGTTACCCAGTGAAGGGAGGTGGGAGGGATTTCAGGCCAAATAAATAAACACATTCATGTAATACAATTCTATAAATAAACTTAAAAATCAAGGTTAAATTTCTAAAGGATAAAGCATGCTTTAAGTGGAGAAAACAAAAGTTAAAATTTCAGACTTGGACTGACCTCATTTCTTTTACTGTGAATTGCGTCACCTTTGGTAGTTAATTATCAATGCACATATTGTGTGTCAACAAGTTTTCTTAGAGTCCTAGTCGGTATTTTTTGATATGGAAGATCTCTGCTTTAAAATACAACTGTAACGTAGGTTCCCAACTTTATTGAGAAAGATACATATGATAATCTGCCTTCCCCTATGGGTCGTATTTTGAAAGGTATCTGTCAATCAAAATGCAATTATTTTTCTTCCCCCCCTCCCTCCCCAGCACACTCTATTATCTGGATAATCTTGGTTGCATTATTAAGTTGATATAATACTATTTAAAAGCAAAAAAACAAACAGTAACAGATAAGCACTACAATAAGTATGGTGATCACATTGTAAGGTATATATATCATATACCAACTATATTAAATTTTTAAAAATAAATTTAAAAATACAAGCAAAAAAGGGGGGAGATATTTTTTTTTGTTTTATTTAGCCTTGTAAAACCATAGCTCTGCCTTAAAAAATCATTTCACTTCTTCATGGACTATTTTCTTGTCAGAAAATGGAAATGGTAAAATCAGTATAGTAGCACCTACTTAAGTAACTGTGAAAAAGCATGAACTTCATATGTGGGCACTTAGTAAATGTTTATTCTATAGCCTTTTTGTGAGCAAAAGTTCCATTTTATCATCTTATTGATCCCCATTCATATCACGGAGGGTCCCTGGGATCTCATTCTTGGGAGTCTAACCCTGATTGAGTTCAACCTTCTTCTTTTATAGATGAAGAAACCAAGACCCAAAAGAGAGGAAATGACCCGATTTCTGCCCTTGACTTTACATTGTATTTCAGTTTATTTGCAGTCATTATAAAGAAGCAGTTAGTGAAAAAAGGGCCTGGTGCCTCCCAAATATGCCCATATGGCAGATGAGGAGTGGGCACTGGGCAAAGGCGTACACTGCAGTACAGAAGGAGGTGGGGACCAGACTAGGCAGGGCCTCTTGGGCCTTTTAAATTGCTTAGGTCTCTGTTCTAAGGTGTGGGGAACCAATAATGTTCATTGTTGGTTATATTTGGAACATTTTGACAACTACATTTTTTATTTTTCATCTATTTGTTTGGAATAGTCTAATCACAGGTTTAAAGTTAAAAAGTGTTATTGTGTCAGCTGATGGCAAGAAATTAAACTTTCTAATGAGGATAATTGCCAAAAGCAGTGAGGGTACATGGCGAGAGAGGTAGGTTGGATGTGGACGGATACCCTTGACTGCAAGTGTTGTTGTGACACTGGGCACACCACTGAGGAGTGCCCATCCTGGAAAAGTGTGTCTCGCAGCAGTATTCTTAGCATAGATCATTATGGATCTGATCACATTCAAACTAGCTGTGCCAGATGAAGATTTAATCTGTTTAAAGAACTTTAGAAATATGTTCTTAATATTGGGATTTCTTATTTGGTTTTCTTTTATTAAAAACCCTGAGGAATGAAGAGGTTGAGTTTGAAGAAGCCTGGATCTAGAATATCTTTTATACCAGCTATAAAGCAGTGACCCTAGTATCACACTAAGAGTATCTTCCATTTATCTCCATCCCACACCTCCCTCCTGTGTTCCCAACACTATATTTAACAGTCTATTAGACATCTGTACTTGCCTTATCCCACAGGTATCTACAACTGAACATTCTAAAACTGGATTCTTGCTCTTTCACCAAACTGCTTCTCCTTCCAGATGAGTCCATAGAACTACCTTTGATCCATCAGCCCAGATAAGCAACCAGGATGCATCCTCTATCCTTCCTTTTTCTCCCTGCTCATTGGCCATCCATCTTGTGGACTCCACCTCCTCAGAACCACCTGGGTTAACATGCTCTCTTCCACTTACAGTATGGCCGCCCTAATCTGAGTCCACATTTGGCCAGTGACTACACCTGCCTCCTGAGTGATCGCTCAGCCTCATCCAACCGCTTCAGTCCTCTGTACTGTCCTCCCAGGAAGCTTTCCACACTACACATCTGGTCATTCCACTCCCCCTTCACATGCCTTCTTTGCTTCCACATCCTTCAAAAATCCAAACTCCTTAGGGTGGCATGCAAAGTGTTTCATGATCTTGCCCTGCCTGTGTTCCTAGCATCATGTCTCCCACCCTCTTCCCTCAATCCTGAAATGTATTTATGTACTCTCTGGGCAGCTTTTCAGATATACCCAGCCCTTCCAAGAAGCCTTCTCCCTCTACTCCACTCCATCCTTAGGAATGTATAATTGCAGTATGTTACATACACAATGTGTTTTACACACATAATCATGTAACTCTGAGGGTGCAACTCTGTAAGCACCAGGACATGCCAACCTGAGTGAGAGTGAGTGATGGCAGGGCAACAAAGTTCCCTTGGAGTGTTGTGTCCTGGGAAAAGGCAGCCATGCTGGTGGCCCATGTCCCTGCTCTGACTGTTGGACACTGCAGAGGTGCTGGGCAATGAGGCAAGAAGCTCGCACAGCATCCATGCTGGGTCTCTGGATGCCTTGGCAGCTCCTGGACCTGGATCTGCCAGGTGCTGCTGTGTTCCCCACAGGGGACTGCATGAGCCATCAAGAATGTTCTGCGCCAAAGCCGGTTTGGCTCAGTGGATAGAGCGTCGGCCTGCAGACTGAACGGTCCCGGGTTCGATTCAGGTTAGGGGCATGTGCCTGGGTTGCGGGCACATCCCCAGTGGGGGATGTGCAGGAGGCAGCTGATCGATGTTTCTCTCTCATCGATGTTTCTAACTCTCTATCTCTCTCCCTTCCTCTCTGTGAAAAGTCAATAAAATATATTAAAAAAAAAAGAATGTTCTGCTACTCAGACAGAGGCAGTGGCCACCAGAGCTCCCCCAGAGCCCAGAATTCTGTGATAAAAGGAAGGATATCAGTGGGATAGATGCATTGTCTAAGTCAGTGGTTCTCAACCTTCCTAATGCCGCGACCCTTTAATACAGTTCCTCATGTTGTGGTGACCCCCCAATTTCATTGTTATAAATTGAACATAATTAAAGCATAGTGATTAATCACAAAACAATATGTAATTATATATGTGTTTTCTGATGGTCTTAGGTGACCCCTGTGAAAGGGTCATTTGACCCCCAAAGGGGTCGCGACCCACAGGTTGAGAACCGCTGGTCTAAGTGCTTCCCAGAGGCAGAATGGAGCCTGTGGGCTTCGGATACAGGGACAGGCCTAGATTCGAAACAAGAATGAGCCTTTGATGACGAAGCCTAATAGAGGTTAGCGAGCCCTTGTCACCGGGAGGGTGCAGGCAGGGCCCCGTGGCTCCATGGTGCTGCAGGGGGGTGTCCAGCAGAATAGTACAGGTCAGTGTTCAGACCTGAATGTGCGCCACATCACCAGGGCTAGGAAGACGGGTGCTGGGTGTTTGGGGACGAGCAGTGTCTCAGACAGCTTGGGCTGCTGTAACAAAGTACCACACACTGGGGGGCTCAAGCAACAGAAACTTATTTCTCCCAGCTCTGGAGGCTGGAAGTCTGAGGCCAGAGTGGCGGCATGGTTGGGTTGCAGACCACCATCATCTCACTGTGTCCTCACATGGTGGAAGAGGTGAGAGCACTGTTTTATAATGGCACTAATCCCATTCATGAGCGCTCCACCCTCATAACCTAATCTCTTCCCCAAAGCTCCACCTCCATCACATTTGGGTAAGGGCTTCAAAATAAAAATTTTGCAGACACAGACTCTCAGTCTATAATGCTTACGTGTTGGAGACCAGGTGTAAGCTGACATGGTCCTTACACCTGAAGGGGCTAGCAAGGCTGGGACCCTTACCCACACAGTTTTCCCAGACTTGTTTGCATGGCGGTTATCAGTAGAATGAGAGCAACCTTTGTAGAATGAGAACAGCCTTTCATGGCTTATCAAGAAGTCTGTAACTATTTACTGAGATTTGCTGTACTGAGAATTTGTCCTTCTGCTCTGTCCCTTCCTTAGAGATTAAGAGGAACAAAGAATACATTCCTCTTGACAGACCTCCTATTGAGTGTCTTATGTATAAAAAGCATTGTGTGGTTAATAAACTTGCTGCAGTTCCTCAATTGAGCTGTAGTCCTCCCGATCCCGCTCTCCTGTCTTTCTTTCTTTTCTCAATTCCCACCTCCCTACCTCAGCCTGGCTCAAACTGTCAGGCTGGCCCTGACACTTAGGTCCAGAGAAGGGCCTGAGGATTTGCATGTCTAACAAGTTTATACTTTAAGAACACCTGGTGCAGATGATCCTGATATTTGATAAACCCTGCAGTAACTGTCCCCCAATGACCAAATATCACTCAAGAAATTAATTCTGAAACTGGATTGATTGCTTAATCTCTTTGCATTTCACGTTTTCTATGGCAACACCTGCAACTCTGCTCACTGAAAATGAGTAGGGCAGTCTGAGCCCTCTGTCCTTCACTGCCATCTAGAGAAACATGAGAAGGTAGCCACAGACAAGACACCACCGCAGACCTTACTCAGCCCTGAGACTTCCATGAGTTGGAAGGACCACACCACCTCCTCCTGCTCTCATTCTGGTTGGCAAGTGTGTGTTTGGAAGGTTTTTGGTCACTTTCACATTGAGAAAGATCATTTGCAGGTGTAACAGTGACCTTCAAAGGTATTTCTGGGTTAGGAGGAGACGTCTGACCACCATGATAAGCCTGTGGACTAGTACAGATTTTGAACATTCAGGCATGTTGCTGTTGACTGAATTTGGCAGACACTCACTACCCTTTTCAAAGATATCAAATATGATGGAGCTATGACTTAAGAAAATGGGCAATTGCCCATTTAGCAAACAACAGGGAAGATGGTGCTGAGTCCAGCTCTAGCTTTTCCCCTGTGCTAGTTTCCTATTATTAGTAACAGATTACCAGAAACTCACTGATGTAAACAACACACAATTATCATTCTGAAGGTGTGAGATTGGTTTCAAGGGGCTATCATCAAGTTGTCAGCAGGGCTGGCTCCTGCCACGGGTTCCAGGGGTCTTGTTCCAGCATCTAGAAGTGTTCAGCAATCTAGAGAAGGGGCTGTGTGTAACTTAATAAAGGGTCCAGAGACGAAATATAATTTTGAAAGGCATTCGGGGTTCAGAGGAGCCCAGCTAAAGAAACTAAGATCTCCTCATCTCAGGACCCCATGCTTTTTATTAACACAAATTGTCCTGAGGCGAGGCAGAGATATACACTTGAAAGGGTCAGGTTTCCTATACACAGTCCATTGTCAGAATGGGGAGAATTAGCCTCTTCAGGCTGTTCAGGTGTTTAACCAGTAGGAGGCAATAACATGTAGATTAAGATGCCCTGAGCTGTCTGGCAGCAAGCAATGATTTTAATGCATCCTTTTCAGGTTTGGGATAATGCCCTCAGCCATTCCCAACAGGCAATAACATATGTGACTCAGCCCTTGTTGAGTCCCCAAGTTTCATCAGCCTTTCGATGAAACCTTGCAATTATGACATGCTGGAATTGGCTTCCGGCACAGGGGTGAATCCATTTTCTTGCTGTTTCCAGCTTCTGGAAAGAATCACTCCAACCGTGGCTTTCATCATCACATCTGCTTCTCTGACTCTCCTGCCTCCATATTATAAGGACCCTTGGAGTTACATTGGATCCATTCAGGTAATCCAGGAAAATCCCCATCTCAAGAACCTCAACTCAACCACATCTGCAAAATCCCTTTGCCACATAAAGTACCTGGTCACAAGTTCTTGAGATGAAGATGTGGACATGTTTGGGGGCAATTATTCTGTATCCCATGCCCTGGAAGAATGCTGACCCAGCCATGTTTCCGAATCACAGAGCAGGTGACCCCAGGCTGTACGCTGAAGACTGAGCAAGGAGCTGCATAGAGGGCACTGTTGGCACAGGGAACCCAGGGAGGACTAGGGGCAGAACTGCAGAGTCAGCATCTGTGCATGGGGTCTTAGTAACCTGCTGGAAGAAAATTCCAGCAGGTCAGAATTAAGCAAGAAGTTCATCAGAAGGCTGGTGGATCTTGGGGCTTCAGCAGGGCTGAAAATCTGCCTATGTTATTACCTGGTGCTGAAACAGCTGTAGGCATTTTACCTAACCTGATCATCTTTTCCTGTTTACCTGCTGCTGGCAGAATAGCTGAAGGAATATCCCCTAACCTGATCATGTTTTCCTGTTTATTGAACTTTACCTGTTTGCATTCCTAAAGGGCCTGTGTGTTTTCCAGCAAATACAAAGCGGTGGGTCCGGAGATTCAGAGAGCCCACTTCACTAGAAAGTGAAGCCTCCCCTGGTTCCCCCATGCCTTCCAAATTTATATGTCATATGTAGTTTATTAATTTACGTCATAGTGTTGTAATGTACCCCGCGAATCACAGAAGGACGCCTCAAGAAGTCGAATTAAAGAGTCACATTTATTGCAATCTGGGACTATGAGGGGACATTCCCAAATCTCATAGCAATAAGATGGTGGCAAAACCAGACTTATATAGGCAAAAATCACAAAGGTATTGATTACATCCCAGGGTTTGGAATGAGGCACCTGGCTCGCAAAAAAAGCAGATTACAGAAGCAGAATTAAGCATGTTAATTACAGTTTCGGGTCTCGGGGTCACTGAATTGACAGAAATACATTATCTAGAGCCTTTGGGTAACTTGGGTTAAACTTAGGCATGTTATCTAAATTACAGTTCTGGGTCTCCGGATCACTGAGTTGATAGAAACACATTATCTAGAGCCATCGAGGCAATTTAGAGTAGTTGCACTGTCCTGGTCTTAGGACCACTGAGTCAACTGGAACGTACCACCTGTGGCTACTAAAACAATTTAGGGTAATTGTGCTGTCCTGTTTCCCAGGTACAGAAGAATGTGCTTCGATAACCAGTAAGATCACAATCAATGGGATAGTCATTCAATCAATAAGTCATTCAATCGAATGGGATGACTTATACAATTTAGAAAATCAAAGTAACCTGTCCATTGTTAAACAAAGCAAAAAGGTACCATACTTCAGTGGGTGGATAGTACAGAACTTAGATTGAGAAGATGTGCCATATTGAGTCTAGAAGAAAGAAGATTCTGTATTGATCTTTAGAATGAGAAGATGTGCCATACTGAGTCTAGAAGAAAAAAGACTCCGTATTGATCTTTTAACATGTCCATGCTTTTCTGAGGAAGGAAAGGTGCCGGAAAGGTAAATGTAAAGGCATGGGAGAAGGTAGGCCCAAGGAGCCTTATCTTTAACCCCACTGCAGCCTTTCCACCCCGGGAAAGTGCAGGATTGGCAGCTCTCCCTGGGGTGATAGATCAGGACTCAGGTAATAGTGGAAAGCACCAATCCTACTCTTAAAATGGATACAAGAGAGCATTTGGGGTTTTTCTTTTTAATGCCTGTTTTGGATTGAGTAAGTGGATTTTACTTAGTTTTGAACATATCAAAGTTAGCTCTTGACACAAAAGGTAAAACTAACAATTTGGCTGGAAATTGGGGTTTTGTTTTGAGGTGCTGAGGCTCAGGGGTGGAGCCAATTCACGGTAGAAATGTGAAGCTGCTGCTTTTGGGGTTGAAGTGGGAAGTTGTGAATACAGAGGAGTATGTATGCCCAAGGCAATTTCTGATGGAGGAAGGGCTAGCCTCCCTCCCCCCAACACACAAGCAGGTAGGCCAAAAATTTCCTACCAGTGGAAACTTCTAAAGAGAGGCTTGCTTCCCAGTTTCCCATCCTTGGTAGAAAGAGTGTAACTAATTTGCATTTTAATGGTTACCTGTTTCCAGTCAATGGCAGCCCAAGGCTTTGGGAGTTTGCTAAATTGAATTAGATATTCTAAAATAACAAAATGCTGAAATATTAATCTAAATTTCCCTCACGAAAAATTTAGAGGACAGAATTAAATCTATTGATTGTGTCTTGTATTTTTGAAGTTTATTCTTAAAAATGTTACTGATTGAGAAATGCTAAATATTTAACTTGCCAGCTAAGAGTTTAAAGTTCTGGTTAAATAAATTGGGAGAAATTATATAATTATAGTAAAATTTCAACATTTGTCTAACTGAAAAAAGAGGATAAATTCTGTAATCCCAACCTAAATTTTTAAATACAAAGATCAGTTTAAATTTAACTGATATCTCTTAATAATTATAAAAGGTATATAATCTTTAAATCATATATACACATATGTGTTTGATGGTCTTTCAAGTTAGATTTCAAAACTATAACCAAGAAATGACTTTGAGACATTTCGCGGGCCCTGAAATGTTTTCAAAAGTTTATTCTCTCTTCTTAAATGATTTTTTAATAAAGCCAATTTAATATACTTGAAATCACATGGAAAGCTTTATCGAATATAAATTAATAAGCATATTTTAAGTTTTTGCCTCTAAGAAAGGGCAAAGCAAGTTATTTTGTTTGATATTTCTTAAAATACAGCAGTAGAATTTTAAGATGTAATTTAAAATAACAAAAGCTCCTCGCCGCTGCATTTTAAATTAGGCTGGAGGTGGAGCAGCGTTTGCACCTTGTGTATCAGAATACAACATCACTAAATTTACTAACCTTTGTAAGCAATTGAATCCTAGTAAAGTAAAATTCTTCTAAAAAGTTACTGAAGGCTTCCCATGATCCCTCTGTATATGCAAATAAGCCGAAAGGGAATGCTGTTTAAAAATATTTTAAATTTAATAAAAAGGAGAAATTTTAAAATTTTGAAATATCTTCCACTAATATTTATAGGATAATCTAATGATTTGCTGTTAAAATACCAAATCTGAAAGTACAGTCACCATAAATGTTTCATGACTTTGACTTGTAATACATGGCCTTGCGGCACTATCAGTCAACATCCAGGAAGCAACCCTATAGGTTACTTTTTGTAAAAGAAAAAGATTTCTTTTTAAATTGAAGTTCTCCAAGTATAACCCAGCAGGAGGAAGACAAACCAGACAACCAACAGCCCAGAGACCACCTGGGGCACGGTAAAGTGAAGTATGGTAACTGTTATGCCCAGATTTCAAGATTCCCAAGAAACCACCAGGGAGCCAGCCAGTCCGATGCAAAAGCAAAGAGTCTTTTATTTCAAGCCCAGGCCTGGCTCTCCCACCTTCCTTACTGACGCAGCAGCAAGTGGCAAAGAGAGAGGGGACCGTGGGCCCTGCCGGACTGGCCAGGTGTGAGTCGGCATCTCACCACACAGGATGCGGTCATAGTGATGGCGCGCACCTCCCCCGACCATCACCGGCCAGTCCAGAGGAATCCTGGGTGTGGCTAGCAGAGGCCTCCTCCGGGAAGAAGCCCCCGCTGAGCACATGGCCCTGCCCAAAAGTGGAGGACCCAGGGCAAGATGGAGGGCGCAGTCCCCGCCCCCCCTACCGAGAACGCAGGGAAGGGCGGGGGCGCACGTCCACAGGTCCGAGATCTCACCCTTCCACTGAACACGGAGGAAGTCCTCGCCGTCCCCGGCGTGGGAGTCGTTCTGTGTTGGCTCTGGAGGCTTCCCTCCTCTTTCCTGGGGTGCTCTGGGTCTGGATGTCGTGGGGGATCCCCACGGGGGCTCGCTGCGCCTGGGCCGCCCGCGAGGGCTGGGAGGAGGCCCCTCAGCCGCTGGGGGGCTCCGTCGCCTCCGCTACGAGCAGCCCGGCCCCGCGGTCCCGGATGCCGGCCTGGTCCGGGCTCTGCCTGCTGCTCGGGCCCACGCTCCATCACGGCATCGCGGCTCCGCCGTGAGGCTCAGGGCAGCCGCGGTGTCCCACATGCGGTCCTGCACCCCCGCCACCGTGCGGTTGGCGTGGCGGAGCGAGTAGGTGGCCCAATGGAGGCCATCGCTGGTCTCCCCGTCGCCACAGAAACCCTCGGCGATGCCGGCGCTGCACACCAGCGTGGCGATGACCACACACCAGGCGGTGCAGCAGCAGTCGGTGTCCAGGTGCTCCTCGTTCCCACGCCGCCGGCAGCGCAGCCAGGAGTAGAGGAGCAGGAAGAGGAGGTTCAGGGCGAGGCAGGCCAGCGCAGCGGCCCCGAGCAGCAGCAGCGCCCTCTGGCAGTCGGGGTCCTTGGGCAGGAACTGGTCACTGGTGGGCTCCCAGCGCAGGCTGAAGTGCAACAGCCGGTGCAGGAGGTTCACCCACCAGGGCGCCGTGTAGCTGACCCCGGCCATGGCGGGCCCGGCCCCTTGGACACGCAGCCACCGCGCAGCTCCCCGCCAGCCCGGGGCGTCGGGTTCAGGGGCCCGCCGACCCCGGCCTGGTCACCCCCATCACCTGCACGCTCCTGGGCCCGGCCCTGCATGGCCTGGCTCGGCGGTGCTCGTCGGCGCTCTGCTCCGCTCGGCCGCCTGCGTCCACCGCCTCTTTGTTCGTCCTGCTTGGTGCGCGTGTATGCGCACTCGCCCCTTCAGAGGCCCGTGGCCCACACCTGCCGCTGGGCTCTAGGGCGGGGGGCCGCTCAGGAGCCGGCCGCACCCGGGGCCTCGCTGGTGCCGCCGCCACCACGTGGGCTCCTTCAGTCCCAGCCCCAGCGGACGAGGCCGAGCACGGAGCACCTGCTCCCGAGAGGGGCAGGCTCAGGGCCCCCCCGCACGTGGCCGCCACCGCCTCGGAGCTTGGGGCTGGCCTCGGGGCGCTGCGGCACCAGCGGAGGGCACGCAGGGCAGGTCTCCACAGGTGGGACTCGCGTCCCCAAGGCTCAGGCGCCCCAGGCCGCCGGCTGGGTGCGGGCCTGCAGCCGGACACGCCAAAGGCCCGCGGCAGGTGCACCCGCACGCACCCACCAGCCGAGCCCAGCACCCCACTCTACCGCCAGGCGCGGTCCTCCAGCCGCCGGAACCTTGCAGACTGCGCCTGCGCAGCAGTCCTGCGTGCGGGGCGGAGCCAGCCGGATGCAAGCAGGGGCGGGGCTGGAGCGCAGGGCCTGCGCCTGCGCAGTGCGCCCTTTCAGTAACAATTAATTCAGGTAAAAACTATAACTTTCATGCTGGTCTTAGAAGGCACATTTTTCCTTTACCTGGGAAGGACAGCACAGCTATCCCAAGGTCAGAGGGCTCCAGTTAGCATGTCAACTTAGTGTTCTGGAGACCCAAAACTGTAAATTTAGATAACATGCCTAAGTTTAACCTAGGTTACCCAAGGACTCTAGATAATATGTTTACCTAAAACTGTAATTTGGATAGCATGCTGTCTCTGCTTCTGTAAATTGCTTTTTTTTTTTTGCTAACTAGGTTCCTCATTCCAAACTTTGAGACAGCCAGTTTAAAATTAAGTTGTCATGACCTAGAGCAAAGAATATTCTTACATGGTATTATTCTACAAGTTTTATTCATAATTTTTGATGCTTTACAACAGTATATTGTGCATTTATCCCAAACAAACTTACAAATTAATTCTTTGAATGTTTTAAGGACATTGAAGGGATTTATTCCCTCCTGGGAAGGCACTTAAGCATTCTATATTGACCTCTCTTGACCTTTTTTTGCCAAGAGGATTCCAATTGTCTACAGCTGTTATCTGACCTTCTGTTCAAGCTGGGATCATGAAAAGCTGGTACCATGGATCTGTCTCTTGCCCAATGGCGTAAGCTGGGCCCTCTCTGGAGAAGAAACCTGGGTTCCCCATGATCAATGCTGGTGCCCCGCCAGCAGGCGAGGGCATCCAAAGGCAGTTGCTGGGCATAGAGGCCAGAGGGACATAGGCTACCAAGGAGACAGAACTGAATCTCACATCACCCTACTTGGCCCAGAGATGGCTGGTAGTCAACAACGGGTAAGACCCCATAGGGTGGGGCAACCTAAGACAGGCACAGCCGGGGGCCAGTAGGAGAGAACTTGGGGTTCAACAGAGGTGGGGCACAGATCCTCAGCCCCCAATTGTGCAGGGGCTGGAACACTCGCCCCTTCTGAGGAAGGTCTCCTGTCCCCATGGCTGCTTCTTGCTTCCCATGCCCAGCCCAGATCAGGAACCAAATAACAGAAGAGACTTGGTCCAGCTGAAAATGGTACCCAGAAAAACGAAGGCTTAGTTAACAGACCCTGTATTTAAATCTAGCCTAACAAACAGGAATGCTTAAGCCTCCTCAAGGATGTAAAGTAATCCTTTCCATTAATATTTACAATGTAAACTAAGATTGTTGTTAGAGTACTAAATTTGACAGTAAAATAGCAGTCAAGTTTTCAGATTAATTAAAATTGGCTCAAGAAGTATTAACCAAAAATTTTCATTTCATGGAAAAATTGCTTAACATGCAATGAAACTAAAACAGTCATATTTTTGTGCAAAAACATTAAAATTTAAAGATATCTAGATTAAATCAAAAAAAGGGGGAATAGTGGAAAAATACCATGTAAGGAAAAATATCCTGTAACTAAATTACATCTAGAAAAAATTTTCATTTGTAATGCTAACAGCAAGACACCCAGGAAAACACACACAGTGTCAAAATAAGCCAAAGGAAAATCATTTGGGCAAATATAAAAAGGACCCCAAGTAAAATTCCCTTTATTAACCTTCGGTCGAGAATATGTTTGTATATTTTCAGAAAACAACTTCAAGACCATGTGGATTCCTGCAACAGAGAGGAATTATCAGGAATGCTCCAGCGATGAAGACAAGAGGAAAAACAATCCAGAGATGGAGGACGCTGACGACACTTTGCCATACTAGCAGTCAGCAGCTGTGCGTCGCTGCAGGTTGCCCAGGATCAAACCAGAGAGGGTCGGACCTGCATTGCCACCATTTGTCCACCATCCAGAACTGAAATATCATTGCTGACATGTATACATAAGGAACTGTGGGACATTGAAACTTGGACTCAGAACTGTTGGACGTTGAAATTGGGACTTAAAATATTTTTTGTTCTTGAAATGTTATGTTCAAGTTTTAAAATGTTTTGGGTTTTACATTGGCATTGTTTTGTTATTGTTTTAATAGCCAGAGTTTTGTTCTTGATGCTTAAGTTTTACTGTCATTATGGTAGCTTAAAAACTCTCATTATAGTAGCTTAAAAAATAAAAGAAGGGTGAGATGTGGGGAGCTGATACAGGGTTAAGCCTCGGACTGACCTGTTGGTGAAGTCACAAACAATTCCCAGCTTAGAGGGCACAGTCCTCTTAGCATAATTAGGCTTGACCTTATGAGGCTCTCTAGATCTTATCTGGGAAGCTAATGGGCTGAGGGAAGTGCAGGAAGTGTAACTACGGTCAAAACAAGTGAAACTCACAAGAACTGTGTAACTCTAGAAACCACTACCTTGTTTACCTCTCACTATAAAATAAAGGCTCAGCCAAAAGCGGTTTGGCTCAGTGGATAGAGCGTCGGCCTGCGGACTGAAAGGTCCCAGGTTCGATTCCGGTCAAGGGCATGTACCTGGGTTGCGGGCACATCCCCAGTAGGGGGTGTGCAGGAGGCAGCTGATCGGTGTTTCTCTCTCATCGATGTTTCTAACTCTCTATCCCTCTCCCTTCCTCTCTGTAAAAAATCAATAAAATATATTTAAAAAAAAAATAATAATAAAAAAATAAAAATAAATAAAATAAAGGCTCAGCTTGCCTTGGGATCTCTCTCTGTGGCCTCAGCCAGGCACAGGTAGATCCACGGAGACTAAGGAAAGCTAGAGAGTTCTGAACGCTGTCTCTGTGTAAAACATTCTTGGCCGACTCTGTCCACACCTTTGGGAACCCCTGGACCCGCTGGGGCTGGACCCCAGCACTCCATGTCTGCTTGAAATGTCCTGTGGAGAGCTTTATTACAGAACTTAGGGTTTGGATAGATGTAACATATGTGAGATGTATTCCTGAGAGGGATAATATTTTAAACTTTATGATTCACTTATAACTTACTGAAAAAACTAAAATTTGCTACTTACCATCCACAAGTACGTCTAAAAGAACTTTAAGTTCTGTACCTGGCTTTGTGTAAGTTGGATTTGAGAACATATGTGACCCTCAGTGTAAATGTCTGGGCACAAGCAAAATTTCCAGGGAGTATTTCAGACTTGCAAGGTAGTGGACCTGGTGAGACCAAAGTCAAGCTTTCCAAACATTAACGGGGGACCCAGCTAATATCTGGGTTACAGATGAAACAAGCAAAGCATTAATTAAGGTAAATATATGATATGTTAAAAGGCAAATTGAAAAACAGGCTAGGAGAGGAGGGCAGAAGGACCTAGAGGCCCAGAAGAGATGGAGGGAATCTGCTGGGCTGGCTGGGGGGCGGGGCTGTGGACAAACCCTCTTGAAGGTGGACCCACCCCCACTCTCAGAAACCCTCTGTGACTCCACAGTGCTCTGTGATGCAGGCCTGGCTATAAAGCCAAGAGTCGGAGCTCTCAGAGCTCAGTTGCTTCAAGCAGCGTTGTTGTTCGGGAAATGGAACTCAGTCTATTTCTGAATAGCCTTCTAGAATTTTATCTGAGCTTCGGCTCAGAATTTTTATATAATAACCTCAACCCAATTTCCATCTTGGTGTTGTGGTTTTTCCTCCTCTTCATTTTCTTCGTGGGAATTCCATACTTCCGGGAAAATGAACAGACACATAAGGTAAGGAACCCTGAGTGAGAGTTCAGTGGAACCCCAACAGAGTTCTTCATTGTTGTTGCCGTTTTGATTCCCACATTTCTAAATGAGTGTGGATGAGTCAGAGAGACACTGAAGATGGGGCATCTGAGGAGAGAACAGAACAGCGCTCTTCTAGGGGAAGAGACCAGGCAGGGCTAGGGGTTCAGGGAGGACTCAGGCTTCCATCTGAATCTCACAGACCATCGGGGTGTGGTGACAGGTTTCTGGCTCCAAACACAGGGATTCCCTAGTCCTGGATCCAGTTCTTTAGAGACATGGGCGTCTCTGTAGGACATCAGAGTTAACCAGCACTTCATCCTGAGTCATGCTGCCCTGGCAGGCATCACTTAACTAGCCTTTGTGTTGGGCTGCTAAGCAGGGAGTGCTGAGCCTCTGAGAGCCTCTGAGTGAGCAGAGGCTGCAGCCTGATCACCATCAGGTTACTGGGTCCTATCTGAGGGGACAGAGATGGACTGTAGGCCTCAGATTATATGCCGACCTTGAGCAGAGGACATCTGAGTATACCAAGTGTGGACCCCAGAAACAAAGTCCTTCTTTGAGTTTTTCAACAAGGAAAAATAAAATAAAAAACATTTTAAAGCTTTAAAAAATGGTTAAAGGAACACAAAGTTCTATTAGTTAAAATCTATTTGGCTGGCTCAGAGGGACATTATTCTTAGATACTAAATGTCTGAGTTTCCAAGGGGGAGGAGGAGAGAAATGAGGCCTAATCACCCCTTCATTCCTTTTTGTTCTCAGCATCGGGTCAGAGCCAAGAGGAGAAGGAAAGGTGGGACACAGAGAGGTAAGGTTCTGCCTATTCCACCTGAGCTCCCCAAGGGTGACCCTTCTCTCTCCTTCCCATGAGGTACCAGGTCCACGGTCTCTGTCAGTTGGTAGATACAGCCCCTCTCATGAAACAGAGCCCTCAAAGGAGAGGCTCATGGAAAGACTGAACCTGAGATACTGCTCAGATTCCCTGCTCTGCTGTCCATGGGTAAGAAGCAGTGAGGGACCTGGGCCATGGGTGTTGCCCAGTAGATGTCGAGAGTCAGAAGTTATGTCTCCTGACTTTGAGAAAGTACTTTGGCTTCAGGATGATCAGATTCCTCTTTGCTGTAACCATGGACACCTCTGCTTCACAGCGTGCTTTTGAGCATCAAATGCGATTATTTTATAAAGGAAGCAACATACATATGGGGACCTTATTCTTATTATCATTGACCATTTGACTCATCTACTAATTCTTGGGTCTTTCAGAGTCTAATATCCCAATGGTCTCCCAGAAAGGGCCTCATGTGTATTGCCTATGTGTCTACCTTCATTACATGTAATTCACTCTTCTGGCTCCCAGGTTCAAGATATCATCAAAGCAAGGACGACGACAGGGAGCAGATTTCTTTCCTGAAAAGGTGACTAGTCTTTCCCCATTTTTCCTGATCTCCCTTTAGCATGTTCTCTGCATTTCCAGGGATTCAGTGGAGCCTTCCCTGGTCATGGGAGGGGTTGCCATAGGAATGGGAATGTGAGTGAATGCCTTGAGATGAGTGCATTGTGAAGTCATGGGTGTGGAGCAATGTGAAAGGGCAGCAGGCTTCAGGTGCCCCACCCTCACCAGGCCAGTAGGTCCTCTTTTCCTTGTTCTGGTCCTAGCAGCATCTTCTTACTTCCTATCACCTGCAGCACCCTGGGACAGAATTATGACATCACCCGCTGTCGTCGACTTTTATGTCCAGACCCCTCCTGTGAGGTGTGTAATAATGCAGCTGCTGAAATTAATCAGATGCTGTTCTCAGAGGCATTGGAAAAGCCTACTTCCTCTTTGTCTTCTGTGGCTTCCTCAGCTTCTGAGACAGCTCCGGTGACTGAGCCATCATTTAATCAGTCCTCTGTCTTCTCAGCAATCCCTCTCGGAGAACTCTTACCAACTCCTCTGCCTGAGCCTTCCCCACAACCTCCCTCTGTTCTCTCCTCTAACCCAATGACAACCTTGGGTAATTTTCTGTCACCTTTACCACTGGGTCAAACTCCAGAGCCAATGCACCATTCCTCACCTCAACCCAAAGACTTATTCTCTTCGACCTTGACACACTATGATTTGCATCAAGGGTTTCTTGCCCTCCATTCTACAAAAACCTCTTTTTGGGCAGACCCGGAAGCCAAACTTATCGATCCTAGACATCTTTTATTTCTCAGCCCTGATGAGCATGACTCAACACAGGAGGACATACATCCTAAGACCTGGAAAGGCAACTTAAAGGGAAAACTTACTCAGCTATTCTGGGGCCTTCCATCTCTGCATAGTGAGTCCTTGTCCTCTGCCGTCAATGCCTCAGGCGACTATTCAGTCTTTTTCAACAGCATCTCAAATTCCTTCACAGACCAAGAATCCCCAGGACTTTCTTATTTCCAACCTCCATTCTTGGCAGAGGTCCAACCTCAACCCTTGTCTCAAACCTTGCCTTGTCTCAAACCTGAGTACTTCCATCTCACTCAGATCCAAACCCAGGCCCACCTTCAATCCCCACTCCCAATCCTACCATCCAGTCCCATTACCCAGAAGAAGGCCTGTGAAATGAGTGTCCACATACCCAATTATGCATCAGAATGTCACACCTCGTCTGAAACGGAACACCTGGAATGCAATGTGTTGCTGAAAGAACAGGAAAGTTGGTGGGGTTTAACCTCTGTGGTTCAAAGTTCTAAGGCCCATGTTACCAATTCCATCGATCCTGTAGAGTTTCCTCTCAGCAGTGAATTTCGAGATCAATTTGAGCATCACCTTAGAAAGAGGCTCATCCAACACCACCAGGGCCAGCCCTGCATGCTCCATGGGCCTCTGTCACTAATGAGGCCTCTGAGCAATTGCTCAGGCATACTTGAGTCAAAGAGCAGTTCTGGCCTCTCATGGATCTCTGTGGATAAGGACCAGAGCAGTGAAAATCCAAATGTTGGATTGAGCCAAACAGGAAGCTTCTATGAGAGGAGCTTAGAAATGTTTCAGCTAGAGGAGAATAAAGGGAAGGATGAGGGACCCGGCCAAGAGAATGATCCAAAAGCTCATCTGCTGAGTGATTCAAAGACCTCTTCACATAAGGATGTGGGAAGTGGCTCTGAGGTGATGAGTCTGTCAAGAGAAAACTCAATGTTTTCTGAGCATAGTGTAAGTCAGAGACAACTGGAAAATGTCCAGAAAGTACATTTTTTGAGAAAAAAGTTTGAGAAAATCGGTGAGGGTCAGCTTCCTGGGACTGTGCACAGTTCACAACACTCTATCAAGCAGAATCCTGTAAAATCCCACACCAAATTAGAGAAAAGTTTGCCATCATCAGTGGGTGGGGACTACTGCCTGAGCACATCCCAGGAGCTTCCCTCGCTTGAGTGTGGTACACAGCAGATGCGGAAACCCCACATTACCAAGTGTCAGATGGGGATGTTGTCAGCCCTTCCCACCAAAGTCCTTCAATCCAAAGAGCACTTCAAACCCAAAGATACTGCATCTCATTCTTCTATCAATCCCAACTCTTCCTCCTCAACCAAACTGATTTCTGAGGCAAACACCAAATCTGGGGCCTTCATGCCCCTGAGAGGAAGTTCTGAATCCCTTCACCTGGACAAAGTGGAAACAGGAAATTCAGCTGACGACCTGAATTTTCCTCTCCCTGCCATCTCACTCATGGACAAGAAAGGACATTCGCCTGCTGAGATCCAACACACACTCTCAGAGGAAATTCAGAAATTTTTGAAAATCAAACTGCCTGTCACAAATACCATTAATGAGGGGAAAAGTCAGATAAATTCTCTGATAGCCAACATTCAACCCCCAAAGCTGCCTGCCAGGCAAGAAGGGACCCCACAGGAGACAAAGAATAACAGTGTGAATTCTGACAGAGTAGAAATACAACAGGGTGCAAATAGGGAGAAATCAGAACCTGCTTCCAGGCCCAGCATGTGTAGGGAGATAGTCAGGGCTGAGGGGCTCAAAGCTCTTCAACCCCAAACTAGTGGCGTCTTGACAACCAGAAAGCCAGGAATCTCCCAAAGGATCGACAAAGAAACTATTGTGACCACTGAAAACCCATCAGTTCAAGATCCTAACTTATCAGAACTTAAAACGCAAATAATGACTGCGTTAAAGTTGAAGTTAGAGACAAAGCATAGTGAGTCCGAAAGCCAGCCCACGGACGTGTCCTATGACTCAGACAGCTTGACTTGCAGAGGCTCCCTGACTCCTGATCAGGGTGTCTCCAGTGGGGATGAGGAGGTTCCCCAGTTGCTGCATGTCCAATCGGAGGACAGCGGAGTCAGTATGGAGAAGCAGCAGGAACCTTGGCTTCCAAGGCAGGCATTAAGGTCCTGCCAGGATCAGAATTCCCCACCAGCTGTAAACAATGATATCGTGTCCCCTCCCCCAGAGCCTACAGACCCCAAATCAGTAGAGCTTGGTGCAGGAGATGCACAATTGACAATTTCCCAACCTGAAGAGAAGATATTTCTTTCTCAGGAAGCAATTTTAGAGGACATACTTAGGAACAGATCTTCCCAGGCGCTATCACAGAAGGGACAGGCCACCTCACTTGTGGGCAAGGAAGATACCCATTTCCTAGGTAAAATTAAGAACTTTTTTCAACGGTATCAGCCTGGAATAAAACAGAAAATGCAAGAAGCCCTCCAGGAAAAGGGCATCATCCCCCTATCATCTACACAAAGCAGAGGCCCAGTTAAAAGCAGAGCTGCTTTTACTGGGCCAGCACATGACATGTCTGACATGGGGAAGTCCCCAGAAGAGAAACTGGGGCGCCGGCCTGCAGTCGTTACCACCTGCCCCCAAGAGCCCCTTCCCTCCGCAGCGCAGTCGGGGAAACCTGTGCAGAAGGGAGCAGTGCAGGCCCAGGCAGAGCCAGTGCAGAGGCGTCCTTTCCTCCGCAGGGCTCCCCCCTATGATGTGACAAATGCCGTGTCCGGCCGCCACACAGCTATCTTGGCTGGCCAGGGCTCTAGCAATACTAGACATACCACAAACGAACACAGACCCCCCCAGAACGTTGTGTTATCAAAGGGCCAGCAAATATGTCAGAAGCACCCTCAATCTGTGCCCCTCAGGGGGACTCTGCCCCATCCAAGCCCCAACTGCAGGCCTCAAATTGCCAAGGGGCCTCCTGCTGTTCTTACCACTGCTGGAGGCACTGCGTTCAGAGAGCAGCCTCCACGATTTAGACACACAATGCTTCTCCAGAATTTCCAGGGGGAAACATTTCCCACCCCCAAGTAATTCCCTCCTTGTGGGGAATACTGATTTGCCTAATAAATGTGTCTGTAATAATAGTGATGTCTTCTCCGTGTCCTGAGTTGGGGGCAAGGGTTTAGGGTTTCTCGGGGCTTGTGCTTAAGGGAAGAAAGGAATAAGTTCAACTCCTACTGATTGCTTCCTTGGCTTCCAAAAGTGACCATTTCCAGCTAGGTTTGGCTCAGCGGATAGAGCATCAGCTTGTGGACTGAAGGGTCCCAGGTTTGATTCCAGTCAAGGTCACATGCCCAGTGGGAGGGCATGCAGGAGGCAGCCAATCAATGAGTCTCTCTCATCACAGATGTTTCTATCTTTCTCCCTCTCCTTTCCTCTCTGGAATATATATATATATATATATATTTTTTTTTTTTCTTTTTTTTTTTTAAAGTGACCATTCTCTGGAGCTCTTGTGAGAAATACATATCATGTGCCCTCCCCCAAAGTCCACTTCCTCCCTGATGAGGTTTGAGGAGATGGGCTCTGTCTCCTACCTCATAGCTTAGCCTTAAGGAACATGGATAGCAGCCCACACCTTCCCCTTCAGGGAATGCTGTATGACCTTGAAGGCAGCAGGGAAGACAGTGGCTTAATCATTATTTAGAATCAGTAATCAGAGGAACCCACAGGTGGGTGAACCCTGAATAGGAGTGTGTGGAGGGATATTGCTGCCGTGAATGTTGGGCTGGTTGAGGTAGGAGCTAGGAACAGCACAGACACTGCTCAAAAATCAATCTTGTGGGTCAAGTTAACATGTTGTAAAAGCATACTTTAACCCTGACACTGAAGTACGCCTACTGGAAAGTCACCTTAGGGAAGTGGTTCCCATCTCTGGGCATTTCTTCAGGCTGAGGGATTAATGATTTTTATTTTATTTTATTTTTTATTTTTACTTTTTGCTGAGCAAAAGCATCACTCAGCTATCAGTAGCAGCAATGTTAACCAGGCAGCCTCTTACCTCCCAGGTAAAACAAAGCTGAAAGTAAGTACAAGATGCCTTAAAGTGAAAGAGAAAGTAAGAACAAATAAAGAGGGGAAAGAATAACCTTGTTGGTGGAACAAAGGTTTATGCCTCGTCAGCCCCACCTTGGATGCTGTCTTGCTTCCAGCTTCCTCTAAGTGACCTACACTCTACCTGCTGGGGCTGGTCAGAGCACTGCACAGCACACTGATGCCTTGCACCAGAAAGGCATAGTGGTAGTGGAGCTATAATAAATCTCCCCAGAACACCTTCAGCTCATGAACCAGAGGTGCGTTCTAGACTAAGCACCAGGTTTACAGATATCTGAGGACTCAACATGGACTTCCATGGAATGTATTTTTGGGGGTGAGGTGGGGGGAGGTAAATCTGCACATACACACCCTTATTACAGTGGTCTGGAGGGAAGGCAGATCCACCGGTACAGACTGAAACACAAAAATGGAATGAGCGTCCTCATGAGCACTTCAGGTTGCCTTTCCAGTCAGCCTTGTGAATCCTGAGCGTAAAGAGAAAGAGCAAAAACCAAAACCAAAGAGCCCCCTCTCACTACCACACTAGTATCTTCTTGTCTAGAGTTATGCCATTGGCCTTGCAATGTCTGAAGCTAGAGATCAGAGAAAAAATGCAGAACAAAAAGGAACTAAAGGTGGAATGGGGCCCAAGGCAGGGGACGTGAAGAGGTCAGCAGGCAGCGGAGGGTTGTAACATCCATGTGGACAAGCAGCCGATAACGCAGCCTCCCAGTTCCTACACCATCTCATCTTGGGGTCCTTTACTGCCGCTCCAGTGCAGTCACTGCCACACTCAGACCTTATTACCAGGAACATCTCTGCCTCAGGAATAATATAGTCTGACCGTTTACCCTTTGGCCTCATCCCCTATCCTTCCAGCATAGATGCCCATTGTTAATTTTTCAATTTCAGGTCATATATTTATCCACTCACTCCCTGCCAATCCACAAAGCTCTTGGCTTCCTCCCTTACTAAGGTAGACTTGATGGTCCATCTAGTGACTAACATTTAAAAAGCTCTACGATAATGCGCCCCCCCCCCTCCCCCCCCCCCCCCCCCGCCCCCGCTTCCAGTTCCCTTTAATCCTTCCTGTCTGGCGAAATTTCAACTTTGTGTTTTTTCAGAAATGTCTTCCTATAAGTAACTGACCACTATTGGATTAGATCTCACAATTGATTCTACTGGTTCCAAGGAACTACCTGGAACTCATTCATTCCACAAATAATGCTCCCATGCTTACTGACATGTGAACAAAACAAATGGAGCTCAGTTCCCTGTTTTCTTAGTCCATTCTCTTCCCAAAGCTCCTCAAATCCATGGCAAATCTAACTTTCCTCAAACTGAGGCCATCTCCACTTGCTCGACAGATGTGCTGAACAACTGTTCAGAGAGGAGCAAGAAGCCACGAGATGGGGACTTTTCAACAAAACACTTAAAAAAACAACAACTTTCAGCCCTAACCAGTTTGGCTCAGTGGCTAGAGCATCAGCCTGCGGACTGAAAGGTCCCAGGTTTGATTCCAGTCAAGGGCATGTACCTTGGTTGTGGGGCAATGTTTCTAACTCTCTATCCCTCTCCCTTCCTCTCTCTAAAAAATCAATAAAATCTATTTTAAAAGCCCTTTCACATTCTCCTTTCCTTTTTCCTTCTTATTTTCTATGGAAAGAGGTTTCCTTCCCAACCTCAACGGAATGACACTGCCTTATTAAGAGAGAGCTAAATTCCCATCTGGATGGACTGATGCCCCTTTGCCAGGTATCCTTTGCCCCCTCCCTCTCCTTATGAGGTACCCAACGTCTTTTATTTTTCAAAGCTTGTTAACACAGAAATGCTCACACATGCATAAGAGCAGATAGAACCTTATATCTTTCCATGTACCCTCACCCAACTTTCACAATTATCATTTGGTACATGTAATACATCCCATTTTTACAATAAAGTGGAAAAGCCCATTGAAACATCTTGTTATCTATTTCTCAGACATATGCTATGTGCCCATGTCCAAGTTCCTCTTTTTCTTTGATATTCACGTATGGGACACACTTATGCACCACAGATGTAAACAGCATGCAGCTTTAGAGGCTTTGGCAATCAGTTCTGATCTGCCTTGTAGTCAACCCTGAGGAGTCATTTGAGCAAATTCTCTCAACTCCATACAGAGTAAATCCAGTGCACAGCATTGCTGTTCCTTAATCACACAGTAACTATGGTAACACGCTAAATGTATAGAAGTAGAAAACTACAGAATTGGCATTGCTATATGTGTTTTCAAATATTTAGAACAGCGGTTCTCAACCTGTGGGTCGCGACCCCTTTGGCGGTCAAACGACCCTTTCACAGGGGTCGCCTAAGACCATCCTGCATATCAGATATTTCCATTATGATTCATAACAGTAGCAACATTACAGTTATGAAGTAGCAACGAAAATAATTTTATGGTTGGGTCACAACATGAGGAACTGTATTTAAAGGGCCAGAAGGTTGAGAACCACTGATTTAGAAGAATGTTTCCTGTTATGCATGAAAATGACTTAAACGCAGATCAGCACACTTGTTTTTCTTTCTTTCCAAAAATGCCATTAAAAGTAAAATATGAGATGAAAAGATGCTCAATATCACTAGCCATCAGAAAAAAAAAATGCACATCACAAGCACTATGAGGTAGCAACAGACACACACACACAAAAAGGCTAGAATTGAAAATTCAGGTACGTCTCACTGAGAATGTGGGAAGGTGGAACCCTCACACATAGCCGGCGGGAATGAAAAATGGTTCAGCCACTTTGACAAATAATCTGGCCTGTCCTCAAAATGTCAAACAGAGAGTTTCCATATGACCCAGCAACTCCACCTCTAAGTACACACTCATGAGAAACGAAAACACATGTCCACACCAAACTTGTAAACAAATGCTCACAGCAGTAGCATCCAGTATTCATAATACTCAAAAGGTGGAAACGACCCACATGTCCATCAGCTGATGAATGGTAAATAAAATGTGGTATATCCATGCAATGTAATATCTTAAGGCAATAAAAACTATTAATACGTGCTATAACATGGATGAACCCTGAAAGCATTATGCTAAGTGAATAAAGCCAGTCACAAAGGATCACATGTGATTCCATTCATATGTAATGTCCCAAACAGAGAGAACTAGAGAAATAGAAAGTACATTAGTGATTGTTTAGGGCTGGGGGTGGGGGAAGAAAGAGGGGGGGAGATGATAATTAGAGATTATAAAGTTTCTTTTTGAAGTCATGAAAATGTTTAAAAATTCACTAGAGATGCACATATCTGTGAATATATTAAAATTATACACTTTAAATGAGTATGGTATGTGAACTATATTTAAAGTTAAACAAGTAAAAAATTTAAAAAGAATAAGTACTTAAGAAGGACAAATAGGGGAAAGGATAAGACAAAAGACGTCAACACATTTCCTGGAGATGAGAATCCAGGTGAGGAGAGGTAAGTGACTAGCAGAACAGGGGAAGTGCCAGCAAACCCATCACAGCACAAAACCCCAGAAGACGAACAACCTGGTGGCACCAGACAAGAAATGAGGGGTTCCATGTGGTAAATATCTTGATTTTTTGTTCTTTTATTGTTTTTTATATTATGTATAATTTTAAAAAATCTTTTATTCATTGGTGGGGGGAATTTCACTAAGTGAAAATATATGGTATGATGAATGGGTGAAGTTGGAAGTTACGTTAGAGAAATCTAAAGGGCCCTGTAGGGGTGGACAGATCTGCTGGGCTGGATCATGGGGAGATGAGTTGAAGGTTCTCCAGTAATTTGTAAAATCCTTTTGAAAAGTTAGCATGCTTTAAATGTGTAGTGGGTGCCAGGTTTCTGCCTAGGACAAAATCAGATCATTGTTTTAAAGTTGGCATTGCACACTTCTGGGGTCTGGGTATGGTGGTGGTGGTGGTAGCTACAGAAATCAAAGTTAGAAATCTCAAAGGTCAGGTAAAATTCAGGAAAACAATCAACGGTCCATTTAAAAAATATATTTATTTGAAAATTAAAAGTTTTGAAAAGTTGCATGCATAGTAAAACCATAAACCCTTTCTCCTCTCTGATCCATCACTGTTTCTGTTTCCTTCCTTCCCTCCCCTTTCTCCCTATATATCAACACACACACATATATGAAAAATATCCATGCATACTTGAGTTTATGCATCCTGTATATTCTCCAATATTTTATTGCATATTTCTTTAAAAGATTCTCTTACATACAATACAGTTATTCCCACCAGTAATTTAACATTTGGCATAAAACTTTTAATTAATGTCCCATTCATAGTCTATTTTTGTCAGTTTATTGAGTAGTCCTTTGTGGCTTTCTTAAACCCTCCATTACAGGATTCCGTCACAGCCCACGGCAAATTACGGCCCTCGGGCCGGATTCGGCCCGTTTGAAATGAATAAAACTATAAAAAAAAGACCATACCCTTTTATGTAATGATGTTTACTTTGAATTTATATTTGTTCACACAAACACTCCATCCATGCTTTTGTCCCGGCCCTCCGGTCCAGTTTAAGAACCCACTGTGGCCCTGGAGTCAAAAAGTTTGCCCACCCCTGGTAGAAGCACATACTGCATTGAGTTGTCATGTGTCTTTATTCTCCTTGAGTCTGTCTCAGGTTCTCAGCCTTTCCTTTTGATGGCAAGGCCATTTTTTTAAAAGCGTATTCAATGTGCTATTTTCATAATGTCTTCTCACCTAGAAAAAAAAATGTTGTACAGTTTATCTTGCTCAGATCTTAAAGGATGTTTTTACGGCTCTGAGTCCTATGGACCTTAAGGACAGTCAGGGCCAGTCTTGCTATAAGAAAGTGATACCAGAAGTACAAGGAGAGTGGAGGGATTTTTCTGAAGAGACACCTCCAGCAGTCAAGGGAGGATAAGGGGTGGCGGTGGGGCTGAAAGTGCACCTTGCTTTTGGATGGAGACAATGGTGAAGCTGTGGATGCAGGAGAAGACACACAAAGAATGGAGCCGTCATTGCTGGTGAACATCCTCAGTGGGAGGGAGAAGATAGAGGACTGAGGCCAAGCCTGATTCCTCGGACTCAGAGGGAACACAGGCAAGAAATGCAAGGGAATGACAAGGCTTCATTTCAGCAGTTTATAAGCTAAAAAAAGGGAAGCTGTAGTGGTTGTAACTATTCAAGGATTAGCTGGTATGGGAGAGGAAATGAATACATATACAACATTATCAAAAGATAATTATTCCAAAAGATACCAATAGGAATGTTGGTGAAAAATTAAAAAGTAAAACCATTAACTTTTCATAGAAGAAGTAACCATCAGTGTGATTTAAAAACACACACACAGAAAACCAAAAAAAAAAAATGTATTGCTAAACATAATCACAGTCGTGCACATTAGAAGTTATGCTAATGAGAAGCCCACTTCCTAATCAAGATGTTTGTCTTGTGTGTTGTGGGCTAGCACAACTGCTGTGTAAAATAAAGAATTAAAAAATGTTGTGAGGCCGAAACCGGTTTGGCTCAGTGGATAGAGCGTCAGCCTGCGGACTGAAAGGTCCCAGGTTCGATTCCGGTCAAGGGCATGTACCTGGGTTGCGGGCACATCCCCAGTGCGAGATGTGCAGGAGGCAGCTGGTTGATGTTTCTCTCTCATCGATGTTTCTAACTCTCTATCTCTCTCTCCCTTCCTCTCTGTAACAAATCAATAAAATATATTTAAAAAAAAATAAAAAATGTTGTGAGGAGAGAAGGAATTTGGCAGAGAAGAAAAGGAACAGCAGAGGTAGACACTGTGTGAAGAGGACTAGGTTTGAGAATCTAGGAGCTACATAAGCTAATAGGGGCTGAATAGCCTAAATGGGATCTGGCAGAAAAAGGATTACTACAGAATTTAGACATGTTTGCCATGGGTGCATGAGTGTGCCATGCCCTCGTCTCTCTCTTAGTCATGCTTTCTGTGCATTGATACAGGCTGCTCTGCTCTCTCACACTTTTTGGTAAATGTGGATTCTTTGGGGGAGATATAGAGGTGGGGCTGCTGCTGAGTGTATTTCTGGTTTCATACAAGTAAGTATCTCTGGTTTCATGTAAGAACACATTATGTTCCAGGGAAAGCTGCACTTGAGGACAGAGTAGATCTTGGGGATGTAAATCCTTGGGCACAGCAGGCTTCCAAAGGGTAATTGAGGTCCACGAGGAGATCACCAAGCAGTCAAGGGGCTTCAGGTACTATCTGGGTAAGAGGTGGAATAAATAGAAAATTTCACCAAGTTAAAATATGTGGTATGTTGACTGGGTGAAGTTGGAAGTTATGTTGGAGAAATCGAAAAGGCCCTCCCTGTAGGGATAAACAGATCTCCTGGGCTGGACGATGGGGAGATGGGTTGTGAGGCCGTTGTCTCTGAGTTGTCCCCTAACCCACCCTCAAGAACTTTTGAGGTCTCTGTTACAGCTCCGTGATGTGGGCCTGAAAATCTAGCTTAGACAGTGCTCTCAATGTCCAGCTGCCTAAGGTCCCAATGCACTTTTGAAGATGCAAACCATCTTCTTTGACTGAGGTGCTTTACTGTACGATGGCTGAACCATAGCTCAAATTTCTAGGTATTCCTAGCCTTCTTGTGGGATAGGGCTTCTCCTTCTCTCACTGTGCTACCTAGAAAAGAATCCATATTTCCCAATATTTTGGAAACAGGTATATCAATTAGATAAGTAAACCAGAGTTTCTGAGAGATATTAAATCCTTCTTTATACATAGATGCTTTCAAAGCTATCAGTTGCCCTTTAAGTACTGCTTTTGCTGAATCTTGCAAACTTTAAGTTGCATTTTTATTTAGTTTAAAATTCTTTTTTTATTTGAGACCGCTTCCTTGACATATGTGTATTGTTTAATTTCCAAACATTTCAGAATATGCCAGCTATCTATCTGTTATTTATTGCTCGTTCAATTCCATTATGATCTGAAAGCATACTTTGTATGATTTCTATTCTTTTATATTTGTTAAAGTGTGTCTTGTAGCCCAGAGTATGGTCTCTCTTGGTGAATGTTCCATATGAGCTTAATAAGAATGTGTATTGCGTTGTTGGATGAAGTGTTCTATAATTATCACTTAGATAAAATTGATATTTCTTTTTAGTCCTTTCTTACTCAGCAGTTAGCCAAATGTAGGAAGCATTGGTAGAATATGTTCATATCAGGAGGTGAAATAAAACAGATGAGTTAGTTTTGTGCAATGTCTTCACTATTCTAGTAATAATAAATACACGCGTGAGCTACAAAATATGAATTGTGGAGTTAAGTACTTGATTAATTGCATGAGTTAAGTACTCTTATGGTTACATTTAAAACTGGCATCCAACAACATAAAGTTGAATGAATAGTAAAAGGTGTGCTAATAATTTAAGATTTTAATTCCTCCTTATGTAGAATGACATTAAATAGAAAATAAAAAATACCACGATGAGTCAAAAGAGAAACCATAGAGGGGGGAAAAAGCTTTATATTTTATTACTTTAAAAATATCTATATTTTTATTGATCACAGAGAGAGACAGATACATCAATGATGAGAGAGAATCATCAATCACCTGCCTCCTGTATACCCCACACTGGAGATTGAGCCCACAACCCAGGCATGTGCCTAGACCAGGAATCAAACCATGACCTCCTGGTTCGTAGATCGACGCTCAGCCACTGAACCATTTTAAATGGCATTTTCCCCTGCTTTTAGAACAAGTGTCAAAATGAATAATGTTTTCATTTTTTACTGGGCCCCACAAATGTAAATGGCCTTAGAAGGAATGTTCTAAAACTAGCATCATTAGCTGCTATACTGTATCACATCCCCAAGACAAGTCCCATTTCCAAAGCCACTGCATGTACATTGGTTTGAAGGGCTGTGTTAACCACCATTACCTCTCTTACTAGGTGCTTATGAGAATTAAATGAACATGCTGAGTAACCCTTATATATCTATACTCATCGAAGGAATTATGACTCTTATCACACACACATGAACAGTGAAGGGTAAAACTGTCATTGCCTCCCAGGTTGAACCAGTCATGGGAGAAACCTATGAGCAGGGCTGGTGGCTTGTGGATCAGCGGAGACCAGCTGCTCTCTACTTCAAGCCTGTCATGAAGAGTTCATCCAATCCACAGAGGTTTGTGGAGAAGTGGCTTCCTGTCAGATCAAAAGAATAGGAATGAGAGTGCTGCCCAGAAGGTTGGAGAGAAATGACAAGCACCTTATTGATTTTTCACAGAGAGGAAGGGAGAGAGACAGAGAGCTAGAAAATTGATCAGCTGCCTCCTGCACATCCCCCACTGGGGACGCGCCCGCAACCCAGGCACATGCCCTTGACCGGAATCCACCCTGGGACCCCTCAGTCCGCAGGCCGACGCTCCATCCACTGAGCCAAACCGGTTTTGGCTCTCAATATCATCTTATAAAAATCTCACAACCAGGATTATGACAGTGACCCAACCACCCATGTAGAGCAGATGGAGAACAGCTCTACCCAATTCTCCCGCACCCAGGACAGTGCCTTCTATTTTTTTTTTTTTTTTTTTTTGGTATATCTTTATCACAGTAAAATATACACAATGAAATTTACCATTTTAACTATTTTTCAGGGTGCAGTCCAGTGGTGTTAAGTACATTCATATTGTTGTGCTGCCGTCACCACCATCATCTCCATCACTGTTCTCATCTTCTCCAACTGAAGCTCTGTCCCCACTAAACAACAACTCTGCATCCACTCCCCCGTCCCTGGTCCCCTCCCTCTTACCTCTGTCTCTATGACTCTGATGGCTCTAGGGACCTCAGGTGAGTGGAATCACACAATATTTGTCCTTTTGTGACTGGCTTGTTTCACTGAGCATCACGTCTGCAGGGTCCATCCAGGTTGTAGCATGTGTCACAATGGCCTATTTTTCGAAATTGAATTTATTGGGGTGAGATTGGTAACGAAATCATGTAGCTTTCAGGTATACAGTTCTATAATACATCATCTGTATGTTGATTTCTGTGTCTCACCACCCTCCCCCCTGCCCCCAGGTCAGGTCTCCTTCCATCACAATTTATCCTTTCTAAACCCTCTTCTCCCCACACCCCTTTCTCCCTGATAATCACCAAACTGCTGTCTGTGTCTATGAGTTTTTTTCTTTGCTTAATCCCTTCACCTTTTTCACCTAGTCCCCCAACCTCCCTCCCCTCTGACAGCTGTCAGTCAGTTTTCTATATCTATGAGCCTGTTTCTATTTTGATTGTAGTTTATTTTGTTCACTAGATTCCACATATAAGTGAAACCATAAGGAACTTGTATTTCTCTGACTGGCTTACTTCACTTCACTTAGCATAATACTCACCAGCTCCATCCATGCTGTTGCAAAAGTTAAGATTTCCTTCGTGTCCTGTGTGTGTGTGTGGGTGAGTAGTATTCCGTTCTGTTAATGTACCACAGCTTTTTCTCCACTAATCTGCTGCTGGGCACTTGGGCTGCTGTGAAATCTTTGCTAATGTAAATAATGCTGCAATGAACATAGGGCTGCATATATCCTTTCAGATCAGTGTTTCAGGTTTCTGCAGTTATATTCTCAGAAGTGGAAATGCTAGGTCATAAAGCAGTTCTCTTTTTAATTTTTGAGGTAACTTCATACTGCTTTCCATAATGGTTGCACCAATCTGCATTCCCACCCAGAGTACAGGAGAGTTCCCTTTTCTCCACATATTCACCAGCACTTGATGTTTATTGATTTATTGATGACAGCCATTCTGACAGATGTGAGGTGATACCTCACTGTGATTTTAATTTCTATTTCTGTAGTGATTAGTGATGCTCTGCATCTTTTTATTTGTGTAATACTCATCTGCAGGTCCTCATTGGAGAAGTGTCTGTTTAGGTTCTTTGCTCATTTTTAAATTGGATTGATTTTTTTAAGATGTTGAGTTTTATAACTTCTTCACAAATTTTGTATATTAAGCCCTTATCAGATGTATCCTTGGCAAATATGTTCTCCCATTCAATGGGTTGTCTTTTCATTTTGTTGATGGTTTCCTTTGCTGTGCAATAACTTTTTAGTTTGATGTAGTCCCATTTGTTTAGTTTTTCTTTTGCTTCCCTTACCCAAATAGAGATATCAGAATAAAAAATATTGCTATGAAAATTTATTGCCTTTATTTTCTTCTAGAATTTTTATGGTTTCAAATCTTACTTTCATTTCTTTAATCCATTCTGAGTTTATTCTTCAATATGGTGTAAGAAGGTAGTCTGCATTCATTTATTTTTCTACATACTTGTCCAATTTTCCCAATAGCATTTATTGAGTGGACTATCTTTACCACATTGTATGTTCTTGTGTCCTTTGTCAAATATTAATTTACCATAAATTTATGGGTTTATTTCTGGGCTTTTTATTCTGTTCCAATGATCTATATGTCTGTTTTATGCCAGTACCATGCTATATTTATTACTATGGCCTTTTAGTATAGTTTGTTATCAGGTAGCATGATTCCTCCAACTTTGCTGTTCTTTCTCAAGATCACTGTGGCTATTGGCTTGGTTTTATATTCTTTGATTTGTGTGTGTGTGTGTGTGTGTGTGTGTGTATGTGTTTGTGTGTGTGTGTTGGGGTTTTTTTTTTGTACTTCCATATAAATTTTTGTGGTATTTGTTGTAGCTCTCTGAAATACATCATTGGACATTTTAATGTTGGTAATTCTTCCAATCTTTGAACACCATATATGCTTTTACTTATTTGTATCTTCTGCAACTTCTTCCTTCCTTCATTTCTTTCATTTTCTTCTTTCATTTTCTTCTTTCTTTCTTTCTTTTGTTCTTTCTATCTACGTGATGTTTATTATGTTGAGGTGTATTCCCTCTATTCACATTTTGCTGCAAGTTGTTATAATGAAAAGGTGTTTTGTGGAATGCTCTTTCTGCATCTATTGTTATAACCATGTGATTTTTATTCCTTATTTTGTTTATGCTGTATCATGTATTTTATGTGCAGATACTGTACCAAGCTTGCATCCCCGGAATAAATCCCACTTCATCATGTTGTGTAATCTTTTTAATGTATTACTGGATCCAGTTTGCCAATATTTTGTTGAGGATTTTAGCATCTATGTTCATCAGGGATATTGGCCTATAATTTTGTTTCTTTGTAAAGTCTTATTCTGGTTTGGGGATTAGGATAATGCTGGACTCATAAAATGAGCTTGGATATCTTCCCTTGTCTTGAGTGTTTTGGATGAGTTTGAGGAGAACAGGTATTAGTTCTTCTCTGAATGTTTGATGAAATACACTGTGAAGCCATCCAGTCCAGTATCTGGGTTTGTTGAGAAGTTATTTTTTCTTTTAATCCTCACCAAGGATATATTTTCCAATGAATTTTTTTTTTTTTTTTTAGAGAAGAGGGAAGGAGGGAGGGTGGGAGGGGAAAGAGGGAGAGAGAGAGAGAGAGAGAGAGAGACATCAATGTGAAGCACACAAATCAAATGGTTGTCTCTCTCACACACACACACACCTCAACAGGGGGCAGGGGTGAACCTGCAACCCAGGTACTTGCCTTTGACTGGGAATCGAACCCATGATCCTTTGGTGCGTGGACTATAGCTCTAACCACTGACACACAATGGCCCGTGCTTCATCGATCACTTGTTTGTTTTTTACTGTTTTGTTTATTTCTGCTCTGATCTTTATTATTTCTTTATTATTCTCACTTTGTGGTGTCTTTTTTGTAGTTTTTTTTTTTTTTTTTTTGCACTAGTTCCTCTAAGTGTAAAGTTAGATGATGTATTTCAGATTTTTCTTGTTTCTTGAGGTAGGCCTGTAATGTTATGAATTTCCCTCTTAGGACTGCTTATGCTGTGTTCCATAGAGTTAGGATTGTTGTCCTCTCATTTCCATGTGTTTCAAGGTATCATTTGATTATGTCTTTGATCTCATTGTTAACCATTCATTGTTTAGTAACATGTTAATTAGCCTCCAAGACTTTCTGTGTTTTGCAGATTTATCTTTTTCTTTTTCTGTTTTTTTTTCAATCCTATATTATTCATTTTTAGTGTGGTCAAATAAATATAAGATTTAGAGTTTTAACCACAGTTATGTATACATTATGTATATTGACATGCAATTCTCGCCACTGTGTATCTCCAGATTTTTATTTTATTTTTTTGCTTTTCATTGCTTTTATTTCTCTGTTAATAAATTTATTGGGGCAGGGTGGTTTTAGGTGTGTACAATTAAGTAATAGATCACCTGTATATCGGTTTTTTTCTCAGTGACTTCCAGTTGTATACAGTTATGGTCAGATAAGATTCCTGATATGATTTCATTCTTCTTAAATTTCCTGAGACTGGTTTTTGTGTCCTAACATGTGGTGTATCCTAGAACATGTTGTACATCCACTTAAAAAGAATGTATATTCTACTGCTTCTGGGTGAAATGCTCTGAAGATACCAATTAAATCCATTTGATCTAGTGTGTTATTTAAGGCTACTCTTTCCTTCTTGATTTTCTGTGTGGAAAATCCAGCCATTGATGCCAAGGTGGTATTAAAATGCCCTACTATGAGTATATTATTGTTTAACTCTCCATTTATGTACATCAGGACTTGATTTACACATTTAGGTGCTCTTATGTTGAGGAAATACATGTTTGCAAGGGTTATATCCTCTTGTTGGATTGCTCCCTTTATCATTATGTGGTGTCCTTCCTTATTGCTCAATATAGCCTTTGTTTTAAAGTCTATTTTGTCAGCTATAGGTATTACCTCCCCAGCTTTTTTTCCGTTTGTATTTGCATGAAATATCTTTTGCCATCTCCTTGCTTTTTGTCTGTATATCTTTCATTCTGAGGTAGGTCTCTTATTGACTGCATATCTATGGTTCTTGTTTTCTTATCGATTCAGCTATCATGCCTTTTAATTGAAGCAGTTAAGCCACTTACATTTAAAGTGATTATTCATAGATATGTTTTATTCTTTTAACTCTTGTTTCCCTTTTATTCCTTCTTGATAGTTCTTATACTAATGTTTGGTGGTAACACACTTCTTTGCTGTTTCTTGTCTGCGAAGCTCTTTATTTCTCCATCCATTTTAAATGACAGCCTTGCTGAGGAAAGTAGTCTTGGTTGAAGGTCCTAGCTTTTCATTACTTTGAATATTTTGTGCCAACCCCTACTGACCTGGTATGTTTCTGCAGAGAAACAAGCTGACAATCTTATGGGAGCTCCCTTGTAGGTAACTGACTGTCTTTATCTTGTTGCTTTTAAGATGTCCTGTCTTTAATCTTTGTTATTTTAATTATGATGTGTCTTGGTGTCGAGTTTTTTTGAGTTCATCTCCTTTGGGACTCTGAACTTCCTGTACTTGTGTCTTTTCCTTCACCAGGTTAGGGAAGTGTTCGGTCATTATTTCTTTTAATAGGCTGTAGTCCCTTAATCTTTCTTTTCTCCTTCTTGTACTCCTGTAATGTGGATGTTATGCTTCATGTTGTCCCAAAAGTCCCCTAAACAGTCCTCATTTTTAAAAATCATGTTTTTCTTTTTTCTGCTTTTGTCTTCTGTGACCTTCTCTTCCAAATCACTAATTTGATTCTCTGCTTCATCCAACTATTTATTTCCTCTAGTGTATTCTTCATTGCAGAGTTTGTACTCTTTATTTCTGACTGGATCTTTTATATGGCTTAAATGTTCTTTTTCATGCCTACTATCAGTTTTCAAGTTCCCACTGATTTCATCCATTCTTTGCCTAACTTCTATTCACATCCTTACAACCATTTTTTTTAAAACACCCTGTATCTGGTATATTGCTTGCCTTCACTTCATTTAGCATTTTCCTGGATGTGTCTCCTGTTCTTAAATTCGGGGCATGTTTCTTTGCATTTTGGCTGCCTCTGTGTGTTTGTTTCTTTGTATTAGAACCCAAGTCTTGGTAGTGTGACTTTGTGTAGTAGGTGTCCTGTGGATCCCAGTGGCAAGGTTTTCTTGATCACCTGAGTTGAGTGCTCCAGGGATGTCCCATGTATGTTATGTGAACCTTCCTGTGGTGGTTGATTCTTGATGGCTATTGGCCCATGCATGTATTGAGTCGATGCTCAGGCTAGTTGGCTGGGACCAGTGTACCCTGCCTACAGTGCAGTGTATGAGCTGCTGACAGGTGTTGACCAGGTGGAGCGATTTTCATCTCAGCAGGTTCTGGTGCCTGCCTAGATCTCTCTTTGGATATGCAGCTTGTGAGGCTAATTGTATCCTGCTCTGATGTGCTTGGAAGCTGCCACTGGGCTTGTTGGTCCTGGGGCTTCCTGGGAGGGACTCTGGTGCTGAACAATGTCAGATGCTTTATGTGACTGGCCCAGGGCAATCGATTTGCATCTACAAAGCAATTCACAATGTGTGACAGCCTCTACGGAGGCTGAGTGAGGACAGGAGGGTCCAAGCAGGGCACCAAAGCTGGCTTTTACTAGCATTGAGCCTGGGGACAGGTCAGCAAAAGTCCCAGAGCACACCATGCTCTGCCTCCCTGTCTGCCTCCATCTGCTGGGTGCCTGTTAGTCTCAGTGAATGAAAGAGTCTCTGGAAGCATTCAAGTTGCATGAGGTAGGTGCTCAGGGAGTCCCCAGGTAGAGGTGAGTGGTGTACACCAGATTGATGCAGGTTCAAGCTCAGTGTCAGTGTTGGGTCTGAGGCCACTCAGCAAATGTCCCAGGGTATACCAGGTCCAGCTGCCACCTGCTGGGTCCTCACACATCTTTGAGCAGTGTACAGAAGACACAGACCTGGTGTTGTTTGTAGGAGGAGAAGGAAAATGTCAAAAGAGGCTGCTTCCCAGGATTTAAGATGTCTGGGATCTGTAGTCTGAGATCAGCCCTGTGAGCTTAAGGGCTTTGCAGAGGGTCTGTGGATTCTCAAAGGCCAGAGAGCTGCTTCCTGTTGTGGCTGATTCATGGGTCCCCTGGGATGCCACAGGGGAGCGAGAGCATGGCAGGATCATGCAGGTGTGATGCCCTCATCAGGTAGTGAAAAGTAGAGTCCCCTCATGGGTGGCTGATTTCAGCAGATTCATCCCTCGATTTCTATCCTAAGAGAACTGGAGCTCTCTCCAGACTTCCGATCACATGCATGCTCACTGGCTTCCTGAGCAGCACTGTCCCTGCCTTCTTTCCTCAAGGCTGGATGAGCCAGGCTGGCTGGAGTGTAGGGAAGGGAGGATAGAGGTCCATTTGGTGGGTCGAAATGCTGTTAGAATCTTTAAGGCTTAACTTTATTTTTTCTGTGTCTACTCCCACACTACAACTAAGCAGCCAAAGTGATGCTTAGCTCACTCTCAAGGAAGCACAGTACTGCCTTGTACCAGTGCCACACGTCACCAGCACAGGGAAGGGAGCAACTGGAGGAAGAAGACAGGGCATTCCTCTCCCAGCAGTGTAACACCCTCACAGGCATGATTCTGTCTGGAGAGCTGACCCCTGCTGGAGCGCTTAAGGCTTTTAGGCACAGAGTGAAATGATCTGATTTATATTTTTTAAAGATCACTCTGATTTGTATTTTTATTTTTATTAAAAATTGTTTTACTACTTTAATTTTTTATCAATTAGGGATGACATTCAATATTAGTTTCAAGTGTACAAAAGAGTGGTTAGACATTTATATAACATATAAAATCATCTCCTGATAAGCCTAGCATGGGCTATCTTTGAAAAGGGTATTAATCCTATTCATGAGGGCTCCACCCTCATGACCTAATCAACCTCAAAAGACCCACCTTTTACTTATTTTTAATCAACCTTATTTGTGTGACATTCATTAATAAAATTGCATAGGTCGGGTGTGCAATTCTATAATGCATCATCTGTATATTGGATTGTGTGTTCACTGCCTTCAAGTCTCCTTCCATCACCATTTATCCCCCCCCATGCCCTCTTCTCCCTCCCCCACCTGTCACCCACCAACCCTACCTCCTACTCCCCACATGCCACCCCCACCTGCCACCCCACACCCCACACCCTCAGCCCCCACCTGCCATCCCCACCCCTGACCTGCCAGCTCCCATCCCCCACCACTACCCCTCACCCCCACCTCCCACTCTTACCCCCCACCCCTACCCCCACCCGCCACCCCACATCCCATACCCCACACCACCCACCCACCCACCTCCCATCCCCCACCCCCACCCCCCCACTCCCTCTCCCCCACCCTCCACCCCCCTTCCTCCACCCCCCTACCCCCCTTCCCCTGTTTGTGATTTGACATTTGAAATGATATTTGAGATGTGTCTTGAGAGCACGGGTAGGATTTAGACAGATGAAGAAGGTGAGAATGTGCTTCAGGTACAGAGAGTGGACACTCGGCCTGGAGGCAGGAGAGATGAACACTGGAGAGACCAGAGCATATGCCCCTCAGATGCCTGTGAGTGAGGGGTCAGGGCAGGGAAACAGAAGACCCTTCATGGAGGGAAAAGGCAGAAGGATAAGGGGACCAACCACAGAGTGGTCAGAGCAGGGGAGACAGGGGCCCCTCCATGGGAATGCAGGGCAGCGGGGACAGGGGACCACGGGAGGGGCCGATGGACAGGTAGGACAGGGAATGCTGCGAAAGGGGCAGGGCTAGGAAACAAGGGCCCCACCATGGGGGAACAGGGGACTCTCCATGGAGGGGTCTGCTTCCCCTGTTACCTATCTCTACTTCCCTGTCCTCCCTTCCCTGGCCCCTCCATGGATGGTGCCCTAACCCCACTATCCTGCTCAGACTATGTGGGGTTCTTTGTCCTCCCTGCCCTGCTACCTCCATGGAGGATGCCCTCTCCCCCCTGCCCTGCCCTTTATTTAAGGATCTGTGCCAAAATCCTTGCTGTCTCAAAGTAGGGTTCCCTATCCCCCCAGCCTCTCCCCTCCATGTAGGGTTCTGTCTCCTCCCTGCCCTTCTCCCTCAAACTGGGGTTCCCTTTCCCCACTGCTTGCCCCCTCAAAGTGAGGTTCTCTGTCCCCCTGCCCTGCCCCCTCCATGAAGGAAACCTCCTCCTCCCTGCCCCTCCCCCTCAAAGTGAGGTTCTCTGTCCTCCTGCCCTGCCCCCTCCATGAAGGAAACCTTCTCCTCCCTGCCCCTCCCCCTCAAAGTGGGGTTCTCTACACCCCTGCCCTGCCCATCCATAGAGGGTACCTTCCCCTCCCTTCCCCTGCCCCTAAAGTTGAGATCCCTGTCCCCCTGCCCTGCTCCCTCAATGGATAGTTCTGTCTCCTCTCTGCCCTGCTCTCTCAAAGTGAGGTTCCCTTACCTCCTGCCCTCCCCCCTGCATGGGGGTACCCTGTCCAACTGCCCTGCCCCTCACCATAGAGCAGCGGTTCTCAACCTGTGGGTTGCGACCCCTTTGGTAGTCGAATGACCGTTTCACAGGGGTCACCTAAGACCATCCTGCATATCAGATATTTACATTACGATTCATAACAGTAGCAACGTTACAGTTATGAAGTAGCAACAAAAATAATTTTATGGTTGGATCACAACATGAGGAACTGTATTTAAAGGGCCAGAAGATTGAGAACCACTGCCATAGAGGGTTCCCGGTCTCCCCTCTCCTCCCTGCCCTGTCCCCCTTAAATTGGGGTTCCCTTTACTCCTGCCCTCCCCACTGCATGGAGGGTTTCCTGTATTCACTATTCCTTCCCTCCATGTGCAGTTCCCTGTCCCCAGCTCGAACTCCTTTCTGAAGGGTTCCCTGTCCACACTGTTATGCCCCCTGCCTGTAGGGTTTCCTGTCCTCTTGCACTGCCCCCTCCCAGGAGGGTTCCCTGTCCCCCTGCCCTGCCCCCTCCATGAAGGTTTCCCTGTCCCCCTGTCCTATCCTCTCCATACAGGGTTCCCTGTCCCCATGCCCTGCCTCCTCCATGAAGGTTTCCCTGTCTCCTGCCCTCCACCCTCCATGGAGGGTCCCCTCTCCTCCCTGCCCTGTCCCCTCCATGGAGGGTCCCGTCTCCTCCCGGCCCTGTCCCCTCCATGGAGGATCCCCTCTCCTCGCTGCCCTGTCCCCTCCATGGAGGGTCCCCACTTTCCCTGCCCTCCCTCCTCCATGGAGAGTCCCCTCTCCACCCTGACCAGCCAATCCATGGAGGGTCCCCTCTCCTCCCGGCCCTGTCCCCTCCATGGAGGGTCCCCTGTCCTCCCTGCCCTGTCCCCTCCATGGAGGGTCCCCTCTCCTCCCTGCCCTGTCCCCTCCATGGAGGGTCCCCTCTCCTCCCTGCCCTGTCCCCTCCATGGAGGGTCCCCTCTCCTCCCTTCCCTGTCCCCTCCATGGAGGGTCCCCTTTCCTCCCTGCCCAGTCCCCTCCATGGAGGGTCCCCACTTTCCCTGCCCTCCCTCCTCCATGGAGAGTCCCCTCTCCTCCCTGACCAGCCAATCCATGGAGGGTCCCGTGTTCCCCCTCCCCACCGCCCTGCCCATCAATGGAGAGTTCCCTGTTCCCCATACCCCTTCACTTCCCCCTCCATATAGAGTACTCATTCCCACTATCCTTCCCTTCCATGGAGGGTCCTAACCTCCCTGCCCTGTAACCTCCATGGAGGGTCCCTCTTCTTTACCTGTAACCTCCATGGAGGGTCTCCTCTACTCTTTGTACTCTCCCCTCCATGGAGGGTCACCTCTCATCCCTGTCATCTCGCCTCCATGAAGGGTCCCTTCTCCTCCCTGTCATTTCCCCTCCATGGAGGGTCCCTTCTCCTCCCTGTCATCTCCCCTCCATGGAGGGTCCCTTCTCCTCCCTGCCCTACCCCTCCATGGAGGGTCCCCTGCCCCACCTGTCCTGTAGTCTCAATGGAGTGTTCCCTGCCTCACTGCCCTGTCTCCTCCATGGAGGGTCCCCACTTCCCCTGCCCTCCCTTCTTCATGGAGCGTCCCCTCTCCTCCCTGCCCAGCCCATTCTTGGAAGGTTCCCTGTTTCCCTTCCCCACTGCCCTGCCCCCTCCATGGAGGGTCCCCTCTCCTCCTCTTCCTTCCCATTCCATGGAGGGTCCCTTGTCCTTCCTGCCCAGCCGCTTCTATTGAGGGTCCCCTCTTCTTCCTTCCCTGTCCCCTCCATGGAGGGTTCCCATCACCCTACAGTCCCCCCTCAATGGAGGGTCCCATCTCCTCCCTGCCCTTCCCGTCCATGGTGTGTCCCCTCTCCTTCCTACCTGTCGTCTCCATGGAGGGTTCTCATCCCTCTACAGTCCCCCCCTCCATGGAAGGTCCTCTCTCCTCCTTGACCTGTGCTCTCCATGGAGGGTTCCCACTCCTCCTTACCTGTCCCCTCCATGGAGGATTCCCATCACCCTATGGTCCCCCCTTCATGGATGGTTCCTTCTCCTCCCTGACCCATCCCTTCTATGGAGGCTCCCCTCTCATCCCTGCCTGTCCCCCTCCATGGAGGGTCCCCTCTCCTCCCAGCCTTGTCCCCTCCATGGAGGGTCCCCTCTCCTCCCAGCCTTGTCCCCTCCATGGAGGGTCCCCTCTCCTCCCAGCCTTGTCCCCTCCATGGAGGCTACCCTCTCGTCCCTGCCTGCCCCCCCCCTCCATGGAAGGTTCCCTGCCTCCACTGCCCTGCACCCTCCATGGAGGTTCCCCTCTCCTCCCAGCCTTGTCCCCTCCATGGAGGGTCCCCTTTCATCCCTCCCCTGTACCCTCCATGGAGGTTCCCCTCTCCTCCCAGCCTTGTCCCCTCCATGGAGGGTCCCCTCTCCTCCCAGCCCTCTCCCCTTCATGGAGGGTCCCCTCTCCTCCCATCCTTGTCCCTTCCATGGAGGGTCCCCTCTCCTCCCTTCCCTGTCCCCTCCATGGAGGGTCCCCTCTCCTTCCAGCCTTGTCCCCTCCATGGAGGGTCCCCTCTCCTCCCAGCCTTGTCCCCTCCATGGAGGGTCCCCTCTCCTCCCTGCCCTGTACCCTCCATGGAGGGTCCCCTCTCCTCCCAGCCTTGTCCCCTCCATGGAGGGTTCCCATCCCCCTACGGTCCCCCCTCCATGGAGGGTCCCTTCTCCTCCCTGACCCAACCCTTCCATGGAGGGTCCCCTTTCATCCCAGCCTCATCCCCTCCATGGAGGATCCCCTCTCCTCCCTGCCCTGTCCCCTCCATGGAGGGTCCCCTCTCCTCCCAGCCTTGTCCCCTCCATGGAGGGTCCCCTCTCTTCCCAGCCTTGTCCCCTCCATGGAGGGTCCCCTCTCCTCCCTGCCTGTCCCCTCCATGGAGGGTTCCCTGCCCCCACTGCCCTGCACCCTCCATGGAAGGTCCCTTCTCCTCCCTGCCCGGCCCCTCCATGGAGGGTTCACTGCCTCCCCTACCCTGCCCTCTCCATGAAGGACCCCTTCCCCCTGCCCTGCCCCCTCCATGCAGGGTCTTCTGTTTCCCTGCCCTGTCCCATCACTCACAAGCTCTGAAAGGCATGTGCGCTGGTCCCCAGTGTTCATCTGTCCTGCCTCCAGGCCGTGTCCACTGTCTGTACCTGAAGCACATCTCACCATCGTCATCTGCCCAAATCCTCCCGGGCTCTCAGGACACATGTCAAATATCATTTCAAATGTCAAATCACCGAGTGATCTCTAAAAAATATAAATCAGATCCCCCTATTCTGGTGCCTAAAAGCCTTCATGCTGTGACAGCATTTTCAATCCACCCTAGGGTCCCCTATGTGCCCCCTCCACCATCTGCTGTTCCCATCCAGCCTGGCTGTCCTTGCCCTGGGCACTGCCTCTCCTTTTCGGGAGGCTTTCACAGCTCTCCATGGGGCCAGCTCTGTCTCAAAAGCCACTACTCAGTTTAAATATTTTGGGGAGCCCTTCCCTGAGCCTGCTGGGGAGTCACCCTGCTGGGGAGCCCCCACCCAGCCCTAGGGGGTACAGCAGGCAATAGGTCACAGTACTGACAGAGGTCAGAATGGTAAGACAGGTCATAGAGGTAACCTAGCAACCCTGCCAGGTCAGCCATGTGGGCCAACCTCTCAAATTTTCTTGTGTTGTTTAAAATCAGTGAATAAACATTTATTGACACCAACACACCCCAGGCCCTCTACAGAAAGCACAGGAGGCGTGGCTCTCCCCGAGGTCCTGACCCTCCATAACCAGGTGTTCTTGACAGTGAAAACTGGGTGGGAGGGCGGGGCAGAGAAGCCAGGGAGGGACTCCACTTGAGTTGCTGGCTTTGAGGCTGGAGGAAGGGATCAAAGGCCAACATTTTTGGGAGCGCCCAGGAAGCTGGGAGTGGCTTTGGCAAGAACACAGAAGGGAACTGTCCCATAAGGAATGGATTCTGCCACCTCCCCATGAGCAGGCCCCCCCAAGGCCTCCTGGGAGGAGGGCAACCCAATGAACTGCCTCGGGTTTCTGACCCACAGCACCTGGGATCCCACACTTTGTCCTGTGAACCACTGTGTTTAAGGTCATTGGTCAGGGCACCAACAGAAATCCTTTGTGTCCCTGTGGTTCCCTAGTCATAATAAGCTAAGTCTGTTTTCTTTGTGGCTCTTCCTATCTCCTGAAATAAAGTGTTGCCTTGGTTCTTGTTCACCTGTCTGTCCCTCAGCCCCTCTCAGCACCTGAAAGGTGACCTGTGAAGTCCCTGCCCCCGAGACCCAGGTAGACAGCACACACTTGATGAATGAATTCCTGAGCAAAGAGCTCTTTTCTGATTTCATATTTGTAATAAACCTGATTCATTAACATGTACAGACATATGATATCTTAATCCACTTTACGACACCGCACATAGATTCATGAATTTTTAAAATATCTTAATTTTTTTTTGTCAAAACCCGTGTCTCAATTTCTTGTTCAGAAATGCAATAGCTGCTTTGTGACCTGCCTCAGGGAGGAGAGGGTTCTGACTGCAGACCAGTTCACGCCAGGATGTTGCTCCTGTCCCTAGTCCTTCACAGGCCAGCCCTTTGGCCTCTGGTGGCCAGTTGACCCATGATGCGCCTTCACACCTCATCTCCTGTTCACCAGCCTGGTGTTGCTTCCTGCGTTGGGTACACGGTGCAATACACAGATCCAGTAACATAGAACCCCACACCTGAAACCTATATGTTCATGTTGACCAATGTCACCCGAATGTATTTAATAAATAAAAATATTTTTTAAAACACACACATTAGTTATTTTGCAGATTGAAACTGGTTCAGGGAGATGAAGTGACTGGTCTGAGGTTCCCCAATATTCCCACTGCCCATGATTCTGAATGCCCAGCACTTTCTTGTCTTTCTCCCATTAGACTTCAGTGGTCCTGCCTTTTAAAAATGCAAAGAAGCTAAAAAAAAAAAAAAAAAAAAAAAAAAAAAACAGCAGGAAGCTTCAAACCTCCTTTTGAAAGCAAACTTTAAGTCAGCAGAGTGGAACATCTTCTCTATCAATGTCTCTTTTTCTTTTTGTTCATTCATTTGCCAAATGTTTATTTTACAGACCTATCTAGAACCAACCTTTTCAGTACTGGATCTCCCTCCCAGTAGGTGCCTAGGCCTGTGCTAGGAACAAAGAGTCCCCAGTGCTGAGTGGGAATTCAGCAATCACTTTTGAGTATAATGGCCTGGGTCAATTTCTGGGTCCTCTATTCTGTTCCATTGGTCTATATGTCTGTTCTTGTGCCAGTACCAGGCAGTTTTGAGAACTGTGGCTTGGTAATATAGTTTGATGTCTGGTATTGTGATCCCTCCAACTTTGTTATTCTTTCTCAGGATAGCTGTGGTTATTAGGGGTCTTATTTTATTCCAGATGAATTTTTGGAGAGTTTGTTCTAGATCTTTGAAATATGCCATTGGTATTTTAATAGGTATTGCATTGAATCTATAGATTGCTTTAGGTAGTATGGATATTTTAATGATGGTGATTCTACCAATTCATGAACATAGTATGTTCTACCATTTGTTTATGTCTTCCTCTATCTCTTTTTTCAATGTCCTGTAATTTTCCGAGTATAGGTCTTTTACGTCCCTGGTTAAGTTTATTCCTAGGTATCTTATTTTTTTGGTGCAATGGTAAATGGGATTGGTTTTTTTTTCATTTCTCTTTCTGTGAGTTCATTATTGGTGTATAAAAAGGCCATAGAATTCTGGGTGTTAATTTTGTATCCTGCTACATTGCCAAATTCATTGATTAGGTCTAGTAGTTTTTTGGTGGAGTCTTTGGGCTTTTCTATGTATAATATCATGTCATCTGCAAATAAGGACAGTTTTACTTCTTCTTTCCCAATTTGGATGCCTTTCATTTTTTCTTCTTGTCTGATCACTATGGCTAGTACTTCTAGTACTGTGTCGAACAGGAGTAGTGAAAGTGGGCATCCTTGTGTTGTTCCTGTTCTTAGGGGAAATGGATTTAGTTTTTGCCCACTGAGTATGATATTGGCTGTAGGTTTGTCATATAGGGTTTTTATTATGTTGAAGTATGATCCCTCTATTCCCACTTTGCTGAGAGTTTTTATCAAGAAAGGGTGTTGGATTTTGTCAAATGCTTTTTCTGCATCGATTGATATTATTATGTGATTTTTGTCTTTCAGTTTGTTTATGTGATGTATCACATTTATTGATTTTCGGATGTTGAATCATCCTTGCCTTCCTGGCATAAATCCCACTTGGTCAATGGTGTATGATCTTTCTAATGTATTGCTCAACCCGATTTGCTAGGATTTCATTGAGGATATTAGCATCTATGCTCATCAAGGGTATTGGCCTGTAGTTCTCTTTATTTGTGGTATCTTTGTCTGGTTTTGGTATCACTTGGAGTGCGGGTGAATTTCCCGCCAAAATATAAGATGGCTCTGTCTTTTGGTTTTGTTCCATCCACCAAAAGGGTGGATTACAAACAAATATTTGGTAATACGCAGTTACAATCGGCCCGAGTTTACACGTTTCCCGCACTACACCGCAAATCTATATGAACCGAGGTAAAGAAGGCTCCCGCTGAGTACGCGCAATTCACGCGAGCCGACTTAACTCGTTTCCCGCACTCCAAGTGGTATTAGGGGAATGCTGGCTTCATAGAAAGATCCTGGAAATGTGTGTTGCTCTTGAATTTTTTGGAATAGTCTGAGGAGGATAGGTTTTAGTTCTTTGAATGCTTGGTAGAACTCCCCTGAAAGCCACCCGGACCAGGGCTTTTGTTTGCTGGAAGATTTTTTGATCGCTGTTTCAATTTCTTCGGTAGTTATCGACCTATTCAGGTTTTTTGACTCTTCTTGGTTGAGTTTTGGGAGCTTGTATTTTTCTAAGAAGATGTCCATTTCATCTAGGTTGTCCATAGAATTTTGTTGGAATAGAGTTGTTCATAGCATTTTTTCATAATTGTTTGTATTTCTGTGGGATTGGTTGTGATTTCACCTCTTTCATTTCTGATTTTGTTTATTTGGGTCCTCTCTCTGCTTCTTGGTGAGCCTGGCTAGAGGTTCATCAATCTTGTTTATCCTTTCAAATAACCAGCTCCTGGTTTGTTGATCTTTTGTATTGTTTTTTTTAGTCTCTATGTCGTTTATCTCCACTCTGATCTTTATTATTTCCTTCCTACTCCTTACATTGGGCTTTTCTTGTTGCTCTTTCTAACTCTTTGAGTTGTAGGGTTAGATAATTTATTACCATTGTTTCTTGTTTTTTGAGGCAGGCTTGTAGAGCTATGAACTTCCCTCTCAAGACTGCTTTCACTGTGTCCCATAGATTTTGGATTGTTGTGTTTTCATTGTCGTTTGTTGCCATGATGCTTTTTATTTCTTCTTTGATCTCTCTGGTAACCCAGTCATAGTTTAATAGCATGCTATTTAGCCTCCAGGTGTTTGGGTTTTTTTTATTGTTTTTATTGTAGTTGATTTCTAATTTTATGCCATTGTGATTTGAGATGATGTTTGATATGATTTCTATCTTCTTGAATTTGAAGAGACTTTCCAGTGACCCAATATATGGTCTATCTTTCAAATGACCCATGTGAACTTGAGAAGAATGTATATTCTGTGGCTTTGGGGTGAAATGTTCTGAAGATGTCAATTAATTCCATCTGACCTAGTGCATCATTTAGGACTGATGTTTCTTTGCTGATTTTTTTTGTTTAGAGGATTTGTCCAATGGTGATAGTGGGGTATTAAAGTCCCCTACTATGACTGTATTGCTATCACTCTCTTCCTTGATATCCTCCAGAAGTTTTTTTTATGTATTTGGGTTATCCTGTATTGGGTGCGTATATGTTTACCAGAGTTATATTTTCTTGTTATATTGCTCCCTTTAGTATTATGAAGTGGCCTTCCTTATCCCTTGTTATGTCCTTCCCTTTGAGATCTAATTTGTCATATATAAGTATTGCTACCCCAGCTTTTTTTTCATTTCCATTCGCCTGAAAAATATTTTCCCATCCCTGCACCATCAGTCTGTGTGAGTCCTTTTTTCTGAGGTGGGTTTCCTGTAGACAGCAGATATATGGGTCATGTTTTCTTATCCACTCAGCTACCCTATGTCTTTAGATTGGGGCATTTAATCCATTAACATTTAAAGTTATTATTGATAGGTATTTGTTTGTTGCCATTTTCATTCTTTACGCCTGTGTTCCTTCTTCATTTCCTATTTCTTCTTTTTATAGCAAACCCTTTAGCATTTTCGGGCGTTGCTGGTTTGGTGGTAATAAACTCCTATAGTCCTTTTTTGTCTGTGAAGCTCCTGATTTCACCCTCAATTTTGATTGATAGCCTTGCTGGGTATAGTATTCTCGGATTCCGACCCTTCCTTTGCATGACTTTGTATATTTCATTCCATTCCCTTCTTGCCTGATGTGTTTCTGTTGAGAAATCAGTCACTAGTCTGATGGGGGATTCTTTGTAGATAACTTTCTGTCTCTGGCCACTTTTAAGATTCTTACTTTGTCGTTGGTGTTTGCCAATAAAATTATAATGTGCCTTGGTGTCGGTCTTTTGGGGTTCATTTTGTTTGGGACCTGTGAGCTTCTTGGATTTGTGTGTTTGGGACCTGTGAGCTTCTTGGATTTGTGTGTTTTCTTTCCTATATCAGGGAAGTTTTCTGTCATTATTTCTTCAAACATGTTTCTATTCCTTGCTCAGTTTCCTCTCCTTCTGGCACCTCTATTATGTGGATGTTGTTTCATTTCATGTTGTCCCAAAGTTTCCTTAGGCTCTCCTCCTGTTTTTTAAGTTTTCTTTTTTCCTAGATGTTGCTGTGCTTGGGTATTTTTTCCTACCTTGTCTTCTAGGTCACTGATGGCAGTCCTCTGCTTCTTCTAGTCTACTGTTGATGCTTTCTATTGAGTTCTTTATAGCAGCGATGTCATTTTTCATTTCTTCTTGGTTCTTCTTCATTTCCTCTTGGTTCTTACACATATTGTTGAATTTGTCTTCCATTCTTTTCAGCCACCTTATGACCATTTCTCTGCATTCTTTCTTTGACATATTGCTTACCTCCTTTTTGTTTACTTCCTTTTCTGGTGATTCCTCCTTTTCTTTCGTTTGTGGGCTATTTCTTTGTCTCCCCATGATCTCTCTTCTCCGGGTGTCTGGTTATGTAGCTCTTTCTCTCCGTCCAGCTCTGCACACAATTCTCCAAACATCTCTTCTGCACATCCTTTTTCCCCTGGCACTAAGCAGACGGCGCACTGGTAAAATCCGAGGCTGCCTTTTTGCGCCCAATCCAGCTATGGGATAATTTGTAGAGCTCCCTTCTGCCAGCAGCCCTGTGGATCCCCTTCCACACTTACGGATCACCTGGCCCCAAAGGCCGCGGGCTTTGTGGGGCGCAGACTTCCCCAACATGGATTCCTCTCTCCAACCTGGATTGCAGTCCTCACCTTTCCCTATGGGGATAAAATACAACAAAACAAACAGCTAAACCAAAAAGCACAAATGAAAAACACTCAGAAAAAGAGGGAGCAGAATCTGTAGGGGCAGAGCTCAAATACAGAAAATAAAGTTAAGGAATTGGATGAATAGGGGAAGGACCATGGTGTAGTATAGAGAATGGAGAACAAGAATGAGTGGATAAGAAGAAAAAAAGTTTTAATTATTTATTTTTTTAAAAGAAGAATAGAGAAGAGAGCAGATAGGCCTGAATTAGGGAAGTGAAACTAATTAAAAAATTAGGAGAAGAAAAGAGAGGAGAGAGAGAGAAAAAATGAATAGCAAAAAAAAAAAAAAAAAAGAGAAGGGGAAATGGAGTAGGAGTAGGGAAGAGGAAATTGGATATATGAATAAGCCAAGAGAGACTACAGTAATAATAACACATCAATAAAGCAGATAAAGAAGACCAATTTTTAAAAAGAGATCAAAAGAATGAGAGAGAAAAACTAAAGCAAAAAGAAGAAGAAAAACAGGATACAAAAGGGAGAATCAGGAAGAAAAAGGTGAAAAAAAGAACAATAAATTAAATAACAATTAAAAATAAAATAACTAATACTAAAATTTTTTTAATTTAAAAGAAAAAATAATAAGTGTTATTTGCTTCAGCCATATTTTAATACCCCAAAGGGGGCTAGTTTAGGACCCCACTCTTCTGTTCTAGCTGCCAATTCTGGGCTTCCTGTTAGCTAGTTATGTGCTGACCACTGTCAGGCACTGTCTTTGTGTTGAAGCTCCTAACAATCCACTGCTCTTATGTTTGTGTCTGTCTCCACAGCCATGGCTGCAAGAAGGTGGGACCAATCAGCCCACTTTGCCAGTCTGCCAGCTCTCAGTCTTAATCACTTGCTTTTGTTGATTTTTAGAGATAGAGGGGAATGGAGAGGGAGAGAGAGATAGAAACATTGATGAGAGAGGAACATCATTGATCAGCTACCTCCCACACACATCCTCACTGGGAATTGAGCCCACAACCTGGGCACATGCCCTGACTGGGAATCAAACTGGAGACTTCTTGGTTCCTGGGTCCATGCTCAACTGCTGAGCCACACCAGTTGGGCCAATCTTTCATTTTTCAAATACTCTCAACATCATTTTTACAAAAGACAGACCAGCCTGACCCCAATTAAGTAAAGAAGCACATATTGCAGAATAAGCAAGTTTGCCTCAAACAAGATCCTTAATGACTTCTATCGACCACCCTCCATGTCTCCATTGTGCTGCTGAGTTGCGAGAAGTCAGTATTTGAGACTCCTCAGGTCGTCAGTGTACAATCAATAGCATTTATTAAACAGGAAGCTATTACCCTTCATGTCTGTATGGGCAGTGGAGGTGAGGAGACAACAGGCAATGGCTCTTTGCTATCAGGGAGGGTGTCCACTCTCCCATCCCCCTTCAGTCCCTTGTATCCCTACTGTGCATGGGATGGCAGCAGTGCCAAGGACACCAGCCAGCTTCCTGATTAGTTGCCAGCAGAATCACCCCTGTCTGAAAAGAAGGCCACCTGCAATCCAGAGCGTCCACATTCTTCTGGGAACACATGGCCCCCTGCCCATCGCTTAACAAGGTCCTTCAAACAAAGCCACTTCAGCTGCACACTCTTACAAGCTGTCTGTTAAGATACACAGTGGGGAAAAAATGGTAGCCCTGCCACTTTCCAATTATACAGTTAAGGATTCAAACTGGAAATTAGGTTGATAACTTCCAGCACTTTTGTCTCACAAATCAATGGACTTGCTGTTTTCCATGCATTTGTTCAGCATCAGCACCAACTAATCATTGAAGATCTTTTTTAATCTCCAAGAAACATGGTGCTGAAATATATCTATTGTTAGTTAATTTTCTTGACTCTTATGATTCATCCTGGAACAATTGAGTGCCATGTACACTGATGGGGCAAAAGCAATGGCAGTACCTCAACCAGATCAAAGAGTGGCACCAAACTGCATTAGTAGGAATTGTATTCACTATCACACACTCGTCATGAAAAGGGCCCGTTTCAGTTAAGAATATTCTGAACAGCCCTGGGTGGGTGGCTCGGTTTGTTGGAGCATTGTCCATACACTGAACGGTGGTGGGATTGGTTCCCGGTCAGGGCACACACCTAGGTTTCAGGTGAAATCCCTGGTCAGGGCATGTGCAGGAGGCGGCCAATTGACGTTTCTCTCTCAGATCAATGTTTCTCTCTTTCTCTTTCTCTCTCTCTCTTCCCCTTCCTCCCTCTCTAAAATCAATAAACATTTCCTCGGGTGAGGATGTTTTCTCAATCACAAAAAAAGAATATTCTGAATAAAGCAGTAGCCATTATTTGTTATTAAATCTTGACTCTTGAAAATTCATATATTTATAACATATAATGAAATTGAATGTTACAAACATTACACATTTGTATTTTAAAGTAAATGGGGGGAAAGTAGATAAGATCACATTTTTGCAAAATTTCGCAAAAGAAGAAATTCATGACGTGGAATGTCACTGTACTAAATTAAATAAAGCGTAGCCCAGAAAAGAAAGAGTCAGAAAATAGGAAAGGGAAATGCATGCACATAGAGTCTGCTGGCAACTTGATCTTGGACTTCCAGCCTCCAGAACCATGGGAAGTAAGTCTCTGTTTAAGAAGTAATGTTGTTCTTCTGGTCAAGAGGACAGAGCAAGAAAGCACTCTGTTCACCTCTTCCTGTGATTCCAGCAAAATTACAAATAAATGACCAAACAGTAGTTCTTGGAAACCACCTGAAGACTAGCTGAAGAGCACTTCTATAACATGACCTAAAGCAGAAGCCACGTTGAGACTGGAAAGAGGGGCAAAGACGAACAACAGCTGGTTCCCCACACACCTGTGGCAGGTAAGAATTCGGAGGGATATCCCAGCAGTGAATGTCCCCACTGAGGAGCGAGGGGTTTCAGCCCCAAATCAAACTCCCAGCCGACAGCACCAGTGTCAGGAAAAAGAGTTCCCACAGTGGATGGTTGTGAAAATCAGTAGGAACTCAGTCCCGGTGAGATGGAGGGCTGCTATAGGCCCAGGCATCCTCCTAAAGAGCTTGAGCACAGACACACCTGCTCACCAAAACCCGTCCAAATTCCAGGAAAGGGTCAGGAGTTTGAAAGGCACCAGGCACATGTGGGAGGGACTGAATTGTCCGGCTTCAGGGCGAGGTTCGGTGGAACAGCTTTCTGCTAGAATAAAGTGATGGCAGGACCCATTGTTCCTTTGTGAGCCCTCTCCCTCACCTCCCACATATACACAGCCTGCAGTTAAAGGCTGGTGCCAAATGTGAGTCTCCATTAACCTGCCCCACACCGGTGGTTCTCTTGCCCCACCCAATTCATAGGCCTGCCAGAATCTCTTTCAGAAGTTAACCCACACAAGCGACCAACTTGGGCCCACACTATGCAGTTTTCTAAAATCTATCACAGGTTCCTAAATCCCAAACAAGCAACAGCAGACCTCGGCAGGCCCTGTACCTTTTGCTAAGCAGCCCTAGTGGTAGCCAGCCTCAGTTCACAGCACAACCACTCCCGGGTGCCACTAAACCCAGCACAGGCAACAACCAACCACAGATCACGTTGTAGTCCAACCATGTGGCCCCAGGCCAAACACAAATAGGGGCTGACCTGAACCTGCACCAGAACCCCTCTCAAAAGGCTCTAGTATCAATATGCCTGGTGGCTGTCTTCAGACCACACCGAAGCACCACACACGTAGCCCCAAAAAGGAAACACCAAAAGGTGAACATGGCCGGCACCGGCCATGCTCAAATGAATCCCACTCAAATTCCACACAACTGCTGTCCACTGTAGTGATGACAAGTCTTCAAAAGCAGTAACCCTGAGTGTCAGTTCCACCAACACATGTGCCAACAGCAATCGGGGCTCAACTACCACAGGAGAGCACACAAAATCCACTGGTGGGACACCCTTGGAGATTCGCTTAGGAAATCAGGGAGACTGTGCCACTAGGACTCACAGGACACCTACTACATAAGGCTGCTCTGCCCAGCCCGGAACACATAGCAGATCTACCCAATATATAGAAAGAGACACAGGGTGGCAACCAAAATGAAGAGAAAAAGAAATATGTCCCAAATGAAAGAAAAGGACAAAACTCCAGAAAGAGAACTCAACAATGGGGACAAGCAATCTACCAGATGCAGATTTCAAACACCGCTCATAAGGATGATCAGGAAACTTAGGGGAAGAACAGATGATCTCAGTGAGAACTTTAACAAAGAGATAGGAAATGTAAAAAAGGAGACAGAAAACATGAATGAGAACCAGTCAGAAATAAAGGGTACAATGACTGAAATGAAGAATACATAGGAATCAATCAACAACAGATTAGATGAAACCCGAGGACTGAATCAATGATATGGAAGTCAAAATAACAGAACACACACAAAGAGAAAAGAAAAAAGAACTCCCCCCGCCTCGCTGAAACCTGTTTGGCTCAGTGGATAGAGCTTTTGCCTGTGGACTGAAAGGTCCCAGGTTCGATTGCGGTCAAGGGCATGTACCTGGGTTGCTGGCGCATCCCCAGTAGGAGATGTGCAGGAGGCAGCTGATCGATGTTTCTGGCTCTCTATCTCTCTCCCTTCCTCTCAGTAAAAAATCAATAAAATATATTTTTTTTTAAAAAAAAAGAACTCCCCCCTAAAATGTGGGTGGTTTCAGGGACCTCTGGGGCAACATCAAGAGTAACAACATTCACACCACAAGGGTAAAAGAAGGAGAAGAGAGTCAACGGATTACACACCTACTTGCAGAAATAATGATGGAAAACTTCCCTAACCTGGTGAAAGAAATAGACATACAAGTCCAGGAAGTGCAGAGTCCCCCCCCAAAAAAATGAACCAAATGAGGCCCATGCCAAGACACATCATATAATTAGCATGCCAAATGTTAGACAGAGAATCTGAAAAGCACACTAAAAGAAAAACAGATAGTAATGTAAACCAGAGCTCCCATAAGACCATTAGCTGATTTCTCAACAGAAACTTTGCAGGCCAAAAGGGATTGACACAAATATTCAAAGTGACAAATATCAAGGACCAACAATCAAGATTACCAAGCAAGGCTATCATTTAGAATCAAAGGAAAGATAGAGATCTTCCTAGATAAGAAAAAACTGAAAGAGTTCATCACCACGAAACCAATATTATGAGAAATGATAAAGGGACTTCTTTAATAAGATGAAGAAGAAAAAAGAGGTAAAATATAAATAATAAAATGGTAATAACTATATACCTATCAATAACCCTAACTCATAAATACAGAGAACAAACTGATGGCTGCCTGATGGGAGGGGGGTTGCATGGAGTGGATGAAAAAGCCGAATGGATTAAAAAGCACAAATTGACATTTATGAAACAGTCGTAGGGGTGTAAAGTACAGCTTAGGGAATACAGTCAATAATATTGTAATAACTATATATACTGTCAGATGGGTGCAGCACTTCCCAGAAGGATCACTTTGTGAGTGATAGAAATGTCTAACCACTATGTAACTCATCTGAAAGTAATATAATATTGAATATGAACTGTAATTGAGAAATTTTTAATTTAAGTTAGAAATGAAGAAAATAAATAAATATTTTTGTTTAAACCACTCTGTCGTATTCAGTGTAGCAGCCTGAGCAGATAAAGACATAGAGAATACATAGGATGGGACAGTATACATATTTTTGGGGTTGTAGGGGTAGTGACAAGAGAAGATGAGGAGATGCAACATTAATAAGATGATACATTTTCTAGAGATGATGAAGAATGTGTATTGTCAGTTAATGAAGCAAAAGAGGTCAGGAGGAGGATAGAGAATATTTTAACCTGAACCCAGCTACACTTCTTAAAACAGTAGAACTCAAAAGACACTCTCAAAATCAGTGAGCAAGTAAGATGATCACCTACAAAGTAAGGATTATTAAAATGATGGCATGATTTTCAAAGGCAATTACAAAAAGCATATTAGATGCTTTAGGTGATCATCTTACTTGCTCACTGATTTTAATCCTCAGGTGAGGATTAAAAAATAAAACTATAAATAAATAAATAAAACAATAAATAAATAAATAAAATATTCAAATGAAATATTTGAACACCCACATTCATTGCTACATTTTTTTTTTTTGCAATAGCCAAGAGAAACCCCAATGTCCATCAGCAGATGAAAAGGTAAAGAAATGTGGTCTGTACAAACCAAGAGCTTTGAAAACAAGGAAAGTGAGTCACAGGAGGATGAGCCTTTAGGACATTATGTTAAGTAAAATAAGCAAGTCACAAAAGAACAAATACTGCTGTGATTCTACTCACGTGAAGTATTTAAAGTAGTCAAAGTCAAAGGTAGAACATAGAAAGGTGGTTGTCAAGGTCTGGGGAAGAAGGTAGGAGAATTGGTGTCTAATCTGTATAGAGATCCAAGGTTGAAAAATGACAATTGTCTAGAAATCTGTGACACAGCAATGCAAATGTAGTTGACACCACTGAAGTGTACATGTAAAAATGGTAAAGATGGTTTAAAAAAAAAGAATCATAAGCATACATTTCCATAACATAGATTGTGAACAGATTTGTAGATATAACACCAAACACCAAAGCAACACAAGAAAATAAATAAATAAATTGGGCTTCATTAGAAGTTAAGACTGTTTTCCTTCCAAAGACACTCTCAAGAAAGTAAAGGACAGCCCACAAAATGGGAGAATTTAGTGGAAACCATATCTCTGGGAAGACTCTTACCTAGAATATATAAAGAACTCTTACAGCTCCATAATAAAAGCCAAACCAACTAAACGTTGGGAAACGATGAGGGCACATTGTTCCATAGAAGATGTACACGTGGCCAGAAGCAGAGGAAAGATGCTCAGCATCAGGGAAACGCAATCTCCATCCGCACTGAGATGCCGCTCCGAGTCACGAGGGTGGTGACAGGTCGGTCCTATGTGACTGGGATTTCCCCAGGATGCCAGGGCTTCCTCCAGGGGATTGATTCCACGCGGAGAAGGAGGAAGTCTCTGCAGCCAAACCTGCCTGGTGCCTCCCAGGCTGTCCCAGTTCCTGGTGTGGGACCTGCACTCAGTACCCTGACCTTCCCAGGTGCACTTTCCTCACAGAAAAACGGGAAAAGAACTCACTCCCAGGCTCTCTAAGGGAGGAGGTAATATTACAATATTACTCCCCCTTCCCCCCATTCGCAGCCCCACCAGAACCTACAAGGAAGAGAAGCAGCAGAGAGCGCTGAGCACACAGGGAGCACCTTCTCCATATGAGCATCGTGATTTCCCCTGAGGAGTGATGGGAGGGCATTGCCTTTTCCACAGATTCTACTTCAGTCACTAAGAGCGCAGTCCTGCTTCCTGCCTTATGCGCTGCCCTCCAGGGTGTCATGTCAAGTTTATTTTCCATTCATTTATTACAAACCCAGTTCATTTTATTTATGTCTGCAGAACTGCCTGTAATAAGTTTGTAATAAAGAAGGTTGGCTGCAGGGAAATATGAAACACTTCTTCCCTTTTCTCCCCATTGCACCTACCGTAGTATTTTCCAAACGCTAATGTGCAAATCTCTCCAGGATTCCACGTACCCCGTGGACTTGGCCTTGCCCACGATTCAAGCAGCAATAGGCCTCCAGTCGGCCCCACTGTGCAGGTTCCAGGGAGATTTCGGGGTTCCCAGGGCTCTGAGGTGGGGGCAGCCCAGGCTCTGCGTCCCCCTGGGAACTGTTCATCCAAACAATGACTCAAAGGCAGAAACAGCAGGCAAGTGAGGACAGGCGCAGAGACACCTGGGGCCAGGTGAGAACCTAATGACAGTGACAGGTCACACAGGGGTGGAGCAAGTGTGTTCCCTTCAAACACAACTCAGTGCTCCTGACACCTTGGAGGAGGGGGAGCGGTTACCCTGTTTCACCACCAAGACCCTGAAAGCAGAGAATTTGCAGGACAAATTCACACCAGCGACTCAGGGTCGAGGCTCTGGCCGTCACCCACACATTTGCATCCAGGGCCTGCCACCCATGCAGGGACACATCGGGACTCATGGGGAGGTTGCTCACCCGGGAGGGGAGGCGGCTTCTGGACCAGCCCCACAACACACAGAGTCTGGCACAACCTCCAAGCCCGTTTCTCTGTTTGAGACCCAGCTGGACAGGGAGGGGGCAGCGGCCGGGGAAAGATGGGCCCAGGTGAGAAGTCTCCTCCACAAAGTGCCCAGGAGGCTGGGAGAGTGGGTGCTGCCCGCCACACGGGACAAGGGAAGGCAGCAAGGGAGGGGGTGAGGGCCCTGACATGAGTCCATTCTTGCCAGAGCTCTTTGTGGGGGCAGCAGAGGGCCAGGCCTCCTTTCACTGCACAGCTTCAGCCCCATCCCATCGCTGCTGCCGGACCACCGCCCGGGGCCACAGCTTTGCATGCTGGGTGGGCTGGGGCCTTGCTTGGGAGCCTCAGCCGTCCCACCCAACCTGAGCACAGGGCAGGAATCAGACTTGAACTTGGGGAAGAGGCAATGGCCAGGAGGCAGGGGTGAGGGCCAGGGCGTGGCCACATGGGAGCAGAGCTGGGACAGGCAGTTCTGCAGACAGGGGTCTCCTCCTGGCTCAGCTCCGTCCCTCACTGCTGGCTCATCTCCGTATTACATCCGTGCCTGGGTCCCTGCTTTGTCTGTGTGGTCGGTAGCAGTGCCCACAGCCGGTGACTGGGCCCTTCCCTCAGCCTGGATCTCAGCTGCCACCAGCCCTGGGGCCACAGGCACCTGGGCCCCTGCCACCCCTGCTGGTCGAGCTTGTGAAAGGGCCCCACAGGTTGTGAGTAGGACCTGTTTCCCACGCGGATGTAAATCTGCATCAGCATCTATCACACAAGAGTCCAGCCCTGGTTGGGAGGGAAGGGACAGCAGTCATGGGCGTCCTTGAATCCCCATTGACCCTGAGCCCCACCCCCAGCCACAGCACAGGGGTCCTCCTCCCCCAGCTGGACAGGATCGTCCCACACAGAAATCCCGCAAGGGACTTGGTATCCTCCCCACCCCTGCCATTCCCCGTGGACCGACCTTTAACAGGCTTGTCGCCATTACTCTCCTGTCACCCCCTTGTTCCAGACTCGCCCCCACCCCCCTCCACTTTCAATCACCCACTGAGACAGAGGATGCTCCTCCTGCAGGAGGCCCATGGGGGACAGGTGCCCCTGAGGCCCAGCCTTTCCCTCTCGGGTCAGGGCACAGTCTGGCCTTGGGAGCAGAAGTGATGGGAGGGGTCCCTGGGCATTAGAGAGCTCTGTGCTCCCAGGAGCAAGAAGAGGTCCCTGTCAATCAGGAGGAGGGACTGAGGGTCCCCTGTGGATGCAGAGCGCCCAGGACCTCCCGCATCCTCCCTTCCTCTCAGGTCCCCTCTCCAAGGAGCAGTGCAGACCCGAGTACAGACACAGCGGCCCCCAGAGCATTTTCAAACAAAATTATCTTTATTCATAACAGACCCACAATGTCCCAAAGGTGCTACTCCTACCCCCACCCCCACCCTCATGGTCCTGTCCTCCCTCCTACCCCTACCCCAGACCCACCCCCACCCTAAGGGTCCTGCCCTCCCTCCTACCCCCACCCAGACCTACTCCCACCCTAAGGGTCCTGCCCTCCTTCCTACCCCTTCCCCAGGCACCCCCCCCAATGGTCCTGCCCTCCCTCCTACCCCCACCCCATACCCACCCCTGCCCTAAGGGTCCCGCCCTCCCTCCTGCCTCCCACCCTCCCATGTCAGTGGAGCAGCAGGATCAGCCCTGCGATGAGAAGGAGCCCTTGGCTCCTCTGGGGGACAGCCAGGCCCCATGCAGTCTGGGCCCCTCAGGGCGCTGGCAGTGGGGGGCACACCCCTCTGCTCCATCCTGGCTGCAGTGCCGCTTCCTCCCACTCCCTGGGTCAGACGGGTCACACTTCCTCTTGCGAGGCTGTGAGGAGGGCACCAGCCCCAGAGCCAGTGCTGGCCGCCCACAGACCCCGAGGTCGGCCCCTGGGCGGGGGGTCTTCTCAGCATGGACGGGGCCTCCCCCCAGAGCCCGCTTCTGAGACTTGGATGCTGCAGGTGCAGCGCGGCTGAGGCCTCGTCTCTGAAGGGACTGGGACTGGGCCGCACCCCGGGGCCCCCGACCTCCAGGGCAGGCCAGGCCCGAGGCGGGGACAGGACTCAGAGAGAGCGCGCAGGGCAGCAGGCGGCCGGGAGAGGCCCAGAGGAAGGCCAGGCTGCAGAGATCCTCGTCCTCCTCACGGGGCCTGTCAGATGGCCCGCGAGTCTCCCTGACAGGAGAGGCCTCTCTGGGGATGCAGGCCTCCCTGGGGCCCAGTGCACAGTCAGCAGGCCCATGGCCCTGGGGAGCAGAGGGGGGGCATCGAGCCCGCAGTGGTGGATGCTCCTGACGCCCCGCAGAGACAGCAAAGGCCTGGGGCCTGGGCCGGTGGGCGCCTGCTGGGCCACACCTTTGCTGGTCCTTGAAGTCAGTCTCTGGTGGGCAGGCTTTGTCACTGACCCCCAGCTTGGGGCCATGGTCATGCCTCTGGGCATCTTGGCAGGTCGCAGACTCAGAAGGACTTGAGTCCCACAGGGGAGCACTGTGACTCGGGGGTGCCTGCACGCCCTCCTCCTTGGAGGCCAGGACTTGCTTCTCTACCAGCTGGGAGGAAGAAGGGACAGTGACTGGCGCTGCTCACATGTGAGAGGAGGAGGAGCGTGGGTGACAGGACAATGGCACGGGTGGGGGGCGGGGGAGGCGGGGGGAGGGGAGTGGGAGGTGACAAAGTGACTGGAATCCACCGCAGTCATGTGTCTCTACTCTGTCCCCTGTGCCATATTCCCAGCTTTGTGGCCCCTCCCCTTCTGGGCTCCCACCCCCTCCTCTCTGTAGCCCTCTCTTTTCTGTTGTCCTGCCCTGCTCCCACCCAGGACTGGCCCCTCGGCATGCGGTGCCTGCAGGCAGGGGTGGCGTGGACACAGGCATGTGTGTCCTGGTTCTGGGCTGCTCCCTGCCCTGGTTTACCTGGGTGTGCCCTTCCTGGCTCCCTGAAGGCCTCCCACCCCGATCAACCTCCCTTCCTCCCTGACTCACTAGGGCCTTTCCCTCCTCTAACTCCCCTGGGGTCCCTGGATGCTATGGCTCACTTGGGTACCCCCTCCCATCTCCCTAATGTCTACCCTCCCCTAGCTCACCTGGGCAGCAGTCAGCCCTTCTTCCTGCTCCAACTCCTCAGCTAGGGCCAAGGGATCCTGCTGTGTGTCTGGCGAAATTATTTGTTCCATGAATTGGAGGTCAATGACCTCCTCCACCTGGGACAGAAGGAAGCGGCTGTGAGCCCCTTGGCAGGGAGCAAACTGGGAGTCAGCGGGGCCTGGAGCACAAGTGGGAAAGCCAAGACCCACCCGGCCTCCTGCACAGGCGGGTGTTTTACTCCATCATGGTCATCAGGTGCACACACACACACACACATGCACATACACACACAGGCACACCCACATGAACACAGCACACACCACACACACACACACAAATCGCACACATGCACACAGACACACACACTCTCACGTGCCCAGCTCAGGAACAAAGAGCAGAGCCCAATCCCATCAGCCTGGGAGAACCCGGGTCGGGTGCTGCAGTGCCACCCTCTGGGATCTTATAGACCCGGAGCTGCCAGCCAGCCCACCTGGGTGACAAAGTCTTCCTGGGAGCACAGCTGGTCCAGGTAGCTCAGGAGATCTTCATCCTGCAGCCACTCCATTTCTTCATCTTCCCATCCTCCACCTGGCGCCCCCATGGGCAGCTCATCCATGATGTCCATGTCCTCCTGCTCGGCCTCAGGGGGGATCCCATTCTGGGACTCAGTCTCCCGGGGCAGCAGGGCTGTGTGGGTGCACTGGGCGCTGGGTACAGCCTTCCTGGTAGTGCGAGCTGGGCAGAGAGGGAAGAGGAGGGAGCGTGAGGGGATAAAGCTCCCACCTCCGGGGCGTGCGATGCTGAGGGCAGTGTTCGGGGCATTAATATGGGTGCGGCTGGGTCCGGCCACCTGAAGCCTGTGGCTATGTGAGGGGAGAGGCCAGAGGGGAGCACCCAAGAGAGTCATGTTTGAGGAAGTGTGGAGCCACTGAATCTCCAAGGGGCCCCGCAGCCAGCCCGCTTCTCAGCCGACTTCATGTGGGGCCTTTGACAGGGAGCAGGGAGAGGGGATGAGAAAGTGGACCAGGTCCAGACCCCATGGGGACCAAGGGCCGCTGAGGCCCAACTCTCAGGGCTGTTTCCCTTGAAAGACCAAAGCCCCCCTGAAGGCGAAGGGCCCCTGTGGGTGGGACAGTGGCCTGCCCTAGGCTCTGTTGCCTTTGGCCATGGGCTCCCATGAGAACGTGCTGGCCTACCTGGCTGCCCGCCCACCGCTGGGGCTGGGGGCCCCCGAGGATCAGGTCTCGGTGGGGCAGGAAGGGGCTGGGTCTGCGTCCCCTTCTTCAACTGCAACTTCTGAAACTGCATCTGCTCCTCCGCCTCAAACTCCATGAACCTGGGGGTGAGGGGGGCACAGCTGTGCTGAGAAGGAGGCCCCAGAAAGGCAGCAGCAGGTGGGGGGATGGGAGAGCCAGGGCCTTGGGGCTGTCAGGGCCCGGACACTGGGGAGGCAGGAGGCTGGCTGAGCACACTCCTGCACAGCCCCTCTGGCTGGAGTCTGCCCACGGGGCGGGCACCTCCCCCAGCCTGTCCTGAGCCTTCATGTCCAGCCCAGGATGGGTCAGGGTCAGAGGAGGGGGGGGCTCCCGGGAGGTGGGACAGAAGCACCCACGCTCTGAAGCTGAGGGAGAGGCTTCCCCAGGAGAGAAGGGCCTCTGGGCAGCGGGGACCCCGTGCTGAGTGACACCCTCCCACCACCCTGCTCTCTGATGAGACCTCACAGCTGGACCAAGCCCAGTAGGCAACCACACCCCCACCCCCAGCTGTGGGGACCAAGGACTCACTTTTCTGCCATCTCGAAATAGACCCTCCGGTCAAAGTTGCTCTTGTTCTGCCATTCCTGCATGGCCTGCCCTATTCCCTCCTGCAGCGTCATGGTGGGCCTCAGGCGGGACAGGGACCGCAGCGCTGGCCTGTAATGCCTCAGGGTCAGTCATGGCTGCAGCCTGGCCTCCACCTGCCTGCCCACCCCAGCTCAGTGGCGCCAGGTTCCCACCCCCACCCGGCAGCACTGAGCACCGGCAGGTGAGGGAAGAGGCGTCTGTGTGCAAAGACAAGCCTTCCAGCTGCTGTTGTCATGGCCTCACATTCACACCAGCCCATGAACCAGGACTGGAGGCTGACCCTACACTCACACCCATCGCTGGGACCCCACCCTCAGACCTGCCCTCCAGCATCCTGGGATTAGCCAGCCTGCAAGTCCCTCCCAGCTCCTCTGATGTGAAAGCTCCAGGCGCGCCCCCTGCCCTGCCCAGTGCACTCACATGAGGAAGCAGCAAAGAGCTCCCGCATCAGGACTCTGGGGAAGGTGCCCCCGGGCCAGGGCCTTGAAGCACTGCCACCGACGGAAGTCCTCATACACACTCTCGGGGTTACAGGCATCATCCAGAGAGGCCTTGGACTGGGAGCCGGCCAGGCCACCCTCCCTGGAAGCCGTGTGTGGCCGTGGTCCAGGATCCACTCGGGGGACGATGGGGGCCAGCTGGGCAGCTGGTGGTGGAGCTTGAGGAGGAAGGCCGGGACACCAGCCTCCATCGCCAGCCTGGGTGCCCCCAAAAGCCGAGGGGGGCATAATCGCCTCCACCTCAGTGGCTTCCAAGAAGAGGGGTGCAGGACACACAGCACCCCCACAGATGGCACCTGGGGCACTCCTGTTGAGGGGGGCCTGAGTCAGGACAATGGTCTGAGTCTGGGAGGGCTGTGGTCGTCCCCCTTCTGACCTGGCCTGGTCCATGATGTTATAAGCCCCAGGCCCAACAGGGCCTTGACCAGCATCTCCTGCCACCAGAGATGTCCTGGGCAAAGCGGGCAGCACCAGGGGGCGGCCAGGAGGGAATGACGGGGTCTTGAGGGGCGGCAGGTGCTGCTCCCAAGGTGGCCGGTGTGCGGGGCCAGTAGTGGGCGGGGGAAAGGGCTGTGCTGTGAAAGGAGTGATGGGGGCATCGGGCTTCAGGGTCACATCCGCTCCCAGCGCTGCAGATGCTGTTGAGAGAAAGGAAAGGGTGAAGGGAGGAGGAGAACCAGCAAACAGCACTGAGGCGCTCTGGGCCCCTGTAGCCACCGGGGAATCAGAGCAGTGAGTCTCCCAGGGGAGGGCCATTGGGATGGGCAAACTGCGGAGGTGGCAGATGTCCTCAGGTTATTGTCACGCTCCATTTGGGAATTACTCCACTGGAGAGCTTGCTCCCCAGCGCCAAGGCTCCCTGACCACTGTCTGCGAGAAGAAACGGCCCCAGCCAGCGCTGACCCTGAGAGCCGCCCTAAGGATTCCCTGGCACCGACCCTGCCAGTCTCAGGGCATGGCCCTGGGCAGCAGTCAGCTCTGGGGGAAATGACCCCTGGCAGACCCACTCCTGTAGTGACCGTCTCTAAGGTAAGTTCTAGGCACCCAAAGGGCCTCTGAGAACAGGCCGTGTCTGAAATATCAGGGCCCCATCTGCTCCTCAGTCTTCCCTTTTCTCAATAAATCACCCCTGTTCTGTCCTGGGCTTGCACAACAACACAGAAACACTTGAGTAATGTCTCTCCACAAGAAGGCACAGGGACCTTGATCTGACCTTTGAACGCACTGACCACCATGCACACGTATGTCAGAACCAACAGTGAACACTCAACACGGGCCAGGTCCTGCCACTCGGCCCCAGCGCTCAGACCAGTGATGGCGAACCTATGACAGGGGTGTCAGAGGTGACACGCGAACTCATTTTTTTCGTTGATTTTTCTTTGTTAAATGGCATTTAAATATATAAAATGAATATCAAAAATATCAATCTTTGTTTTACTATGGTTGCAAATATCAAAAAGTTTCTATATGTGACACGGCACCAGAGTTAAGTTAGGGTTTTCCAAAATGCTGACACGCGGAGCTCAAAAGGTTCGCCATCACTGGCTCAGACTAATGGCCCCTCAGGAGCTTGTCATTTCACAGCCAGCAATGGCTGCAGAGGGTTAGAGAAGAGTCAGGGAATGCGGCAAAGTGGGGCTGTCGGTAGGGTTTCCAGAAACTTCCATAGCTGCTGTCCTGTTAGATGGGTCATGGGACTGCAGACTGTTTGAGGTCCTTCCCCTTCCAGCTCCCAACAGTGGAAAGTGAAGGCCAGTAGGAAGCAGGTGTGAGCAGGTGACAGTGGGACACAGTTGTCTGAACACATGCCCGCTCAGAGGAACTCGAGCAGACCTAGTCCAGGAGAGCAGGCTGCACACTGCGTGCCCTAATTCCTCAGGACAGGCGGCCTCGGACATTTACTACTGACACAGGCCATGGTCTTCCTGCCCCTGTGCACTCCCCTTCCCCTTTAAAAAAGAATCCGCCTTCACAGATGTACCACGGAACACCACGCAGGCTCCACATCTGTTTTCTGTCCCTGAAGCAGGGACATGGACTATGAGCAAACCCTTCATCTCAAAGGTAAAGGGCAGGGCAGAGGGTGCACCATGAGATGCTCGACAAGAGGAAGTTGGTCTGAAGACCTGGGTGGCCACAGGGGGAACGATTCGGGACAGCTCAGGGAACCGGGCCCTCTCTTGGTGGAAGTTACCCGGCCACCCTGCCCCTGTGGAATCCAAGCCAACAAGCAGCTCCCTGGGCTGAGGAGGAGTGAGCTCTGGGCCAGAAGCAGGGGAGAAGCTCTGGGCTGCAGCAGTTGGAGGACCTTCCAGCCCAGCCCTCAGGGGGGACATTTCATTGTGGACTTGGCCACAGGCAGCCCCACTGGACAGCTTTCTGGCTAAACCCTCCCATGGCCCCCATTAGCTCTAGTGAACTCAGGTCAAGTCCCTTAGAAAGATACTGCGGGGCAAGCTCCAGGTGCCCCAAGAACAGTACACAGGACTAGGCTTTCCCGTGACCACCCTGTGCCACCCCCACGACATCGCCCACTACTCCCCACACATACATGGGAGTGGCTTGTCTCCCCTCTGGGAAGAACCCACGTGCCTGCTGCCGTCCTTTCTCCACACCCAGGCATTTCCCTGAGCCACCCTGACCCACCTCTAGGAGCCCTCCTGCCAGTGCCCTCACAGGTTCCCATGGGCTCCCAGCCTCCCAGGTGACAGGTGCTTTGAGGTCCAGTGCTCTCTCCCTCCCCTACTTCAGTCAAAGCGTGTTTCCCCAGTGTCACAGTTTAACCCCAAGTTTTGAGGGACATCTCAGTGTTTAAAACATCCCCTCTCCCATCTATAGTCTTACCTCCTACTGAAGCCATCCCCGCAGACTCATTCACCGACCACCGCTGCCTAGTAGCCTCCACAATGAGAAAAGTCAAGTCGAGAATCCAGAGACTGACCTGCTCCAACAGCTGCTCAGCATCCAGTGGAGGGAAGGTTTGGGTTTAAACTGTAGAATGTAGGGCTCCAGACATTCTGCAGCGGGGGAGGGGCCGAGGACCAATGGGCTGGGGTGGGGGTGGGGGGGCATTCCATGGAGGGCTCTGATAGGTAGGCCAGAACCAGCAGTTCCTTTCAAATTTAAAATCACAAATTTAAAGACACACTAGCAGTAATGACCTTCTCTAAGTTCTAGGCACCCAAAGTCCCCTGATGTGCCCTTTCTTTCAGTTCTTGATCCATCACCCTAGTTCTGGGTCCCTCAACCTGCTTCCTATCTGGTCTTGGTTGACTTCAACACAAACTACACTTTCTGAACAAAATTCAGAACGGGCAGCCTGAAGAAATAATGGGAACTTATGGCCACACGGAACCCAGTGTTTGAAATTAGGACTGACCCAGCAGAGGCAGCATGCTCGGTGGCTGTGTGCACATCATTCCTTAGGAAGCAGTCCTGTGGCCCCAAGTGCCGCCCAGTGCTGGGAGCCCTGCAGATGCAGCCGGCCCAGCCTTACAAACCATCCCCTTTGCTCCCGTCCATCAGGGCAAGGCCCTGTAGCCTACAGGGCAAGACCAGACACCACCACTTTTTGTTTCTCAGAGTATAACGTTGTTCAGTGTCTAACTTTTTACATTTTGTAAGATTTTAAAGTAATGCCTTTGCATAGTTCACAGTCAAATTTTGCAAAATGGAAAATGCAGTGATGTGTCTTTCTCCTGCCTCTTTCCCCTCTTGCAAATGACCAGAACGAAAATCAGATGATTTCAGTTTCTTTTGAAATATGACAAACTCTAGTAAGTTGATTCTGCTACTATATGTTTTATTGCCAACTGAAATTCTGCAATATAATGCAAAAAATGAGGGCGGGCAGGGTGACATTGTTCCCATGCTACCTGCCATGTCAACGGAAACTGGCCCAGACAGTCATGTTTTGATCAATGTTTGCACAACAACCTTGCAACGGAAACATCTGTGAAGCAACATTTATTGAAAACTTCCACTTACTGAATAAATACAGGAGGAACGGGGTCAGGGGCAAGTGTCTCTTAGAGTGTGTCCAGGTCTAAAGTTCTTGGCCGGAATTGTGCAATGCACGCCCGGACTTCTGGGAGGACGGACCTACTTTCTAGAAACCACGGACCTGCAGTCCAAGGGCATGAAGGCACTGGCCCCTCCGAGGACAGTGCTTCAGGCCGGCCTCTCCCAAACTCCGTCCCGAGGGGCAGCCAAGTGCATGGACTGCACCTTTGCAACTTTAAAGTCACAAGTGCTCCCTGCAACGGGCTGGGAGGTTCCTGGGAGGAAGACCTGCAGGAGGCCTCACAGGGCCCCTCCCTCCACTCCTTCCTCTCCTGCAGGGACAGCCTGGGCCCTTCCCAGGGTGCCTCGCGCCAGGGCGCAAGAGCATGCCCACTGGGGGCGGGACTCTGTCCTGCAACTGCTCCCAGCGTCCGTTGGGGCGGTTGGCGCCCACAGGCGCGCGCATGCGCTAACGGCAGGGCGGGTCCCCAACGGCCGCCCAGGCTGCACGCGGGGCCTGGCATGGCGGCCTCTGGAGTCCGTTAGGCAAACAGGGAGGTAAGGGGCGCGTGGCCCCCTCTCCCCTCAGGGCCCCCCTCTTCTCTGTGGTTCCCCCTGTGGGCTCTGTGCCCCGGGTCTGTGCTCAGCCCCCACACCCTCACATATTTCTGTGTGTTTTCACCGGGAATTGACAGCCACTGGCCGTTGGGGGTCAGTGATGGGGGCCTACACGGCCCAGTGATGCCTGTGAGTCCAACTCGGGGCGTCGGTCTGTGTCCCCCGCTTTCTGAACAGCGCGGCTCCCGGCAGTTCTTCCGCCTCTGACAGCGCCACCGGTTCACGCCGTGTCTGAGGGCGACTGTGGCCACGGGGCGGCCATGCCCGTGTGTGAACGTGCAGGCGGAGCGCTGTATTTGGAGGGTGTGGAGGTGTATATGCCGGTGAACAGTAGTGTGTGTGCGGTTTGGTGTGCGGTGTGTGGCTGTGTGTTCTCCAAGATGGAAGAGTGAGTTCTGTGGGAATTTGGGAGGGGGTATGTATGCGCAGGTGTGTACGTGGCATGAAGTGTGTTTGGGACATACGTATGGGGACACAGGTGTGCATGTTTGCAGGGCACGGGCTATTCGTGGGTCTGTTCGGGGCTTGTGGAGAGTGTGTGTGTGGAGTGTACTGTGTTCCAGGGCCGTGGCCGGGGAAGGATGTTTCTGGAGCTCCGTGTTTGCATTTTTCAGTCGGGCCCTAAGGCTCACATGTTTTGGGTACCGAGGGTGTGAGTATTTGAGGGAGAGATGGTTTTTGTGCTTATACAGGGGATAGAGGATGGTATCTATGTATGGGAGGTGTGTGATACGGTTATTTGTTAGTGTTTGTGGATGTGAGAGCTGACTCATTAGCTAGGGGTAACTTGGAATTTGGAAGTTGTTTTATATGTGGTTTCCTGGGGATATATCTACGTGTCTTGCCCAGGTATACTGGTCTGTGTTTATATCTATGACCAGGTGCATGAATTATCAGTTTGTTCATAAGGTGTATGGGGTTCTTAGATGTACATAAAGTGTATTTCTTTGGAGAATACTAAAGTGTTTCTACATGTATTTGGTAGTAGTTAGCAAGCAGTGGTCTGTATATTCAGAGTGATGCCAGAGAAAACAATGTGTATAGTGTGCTTTTGTTACATACTGAAGAGGCGAGGTGACGAGGTTGTATTCTGGAGAGGTGGCATAATGTATAGTGTTTGAGGGGTCTGTATATTCAGGGCTTGAGAATATTTGCAAGCGTGTGTGTTTCCATAGGTGTGTGGGAATAGTGTATGCATATTAGTGAGAGTTAAGGGATTGTCAGTGCGTTTGTGTTTTGCATGTATCCATCTGAGTGTGTGGGGTGTGTATATTCGTGAGTGGTTTGTGGGTGTGTGTATTTGGGATTTGTGAGTGTATCAGGAAGCTTAGGGTCCTCTTTGCATCTGTTCCAGAATGTAATGCTTGCGGAATTTGGTGGTATTGCTTGTATGAGTCCTCTCTGTGTGTGAGGTGGGCTTATATGTATTTGATAAGTAGAGGTTGTTTGTCACTCTATGTATTTGAGTTCTTGGAGCTTATGGATGGGCTGTGTGTTCTAGGGAATGTGAGAGTTCACTTTGTGTTTGGAAACAAAGAGACTGTGTAGGTTGTGTGTGTGTGCGTGTGTGTGTGTGTTTGTGTGTGTGTGTGTGTGTTCAGGAATTGTGGAGCGTGTGCATTTTATGGCTGTGGAGTTGCATATGGATCTTTTTTTGGGTGCCACATGAGACAGTTGTCTACTTGTATTTTTAGAGGGTCTGAAGTATTCAGTATTCAGTGTGTATATCTGGGTGGTATGTTGGTTGCCCATGTTTGTATACAGGCCCATGTTGTGTGTGTGTATATATAATTGTAGGTGTAGAATGTGAATATTCCGGATGATTAGGGGTTTGTTTGTAACAACTTAGGTAGTAAGAGGTGGTCTATCTGTATATTCCAGGAGAGTGAGGGTAGAAATGTACATGTGTGTTCATATATGTAAATTCATTTTTGTTTATATATCTGGGTGGGAGTGGAGGTTCCTACGCAGGGTGTAAGTGCATTGTGTGCACATAATCATTTGACAGGGGATGGGGTGTGCTGGAACTGGCTCATACTAGCTTGGGATAGTTGATGGTGCATGTCTCTCTGGGGCTCTGTGTTCATCTAGTGGGTACCTTGAAATTAGGCATGCTGGGAATATTTGTACCAGGAGCTCAGCACAATTGAAGTCTTTCCTGCATCCTCCTGAGAGTGATCAGCATTCACCAGCACCCCACTTGTGTGTGTGTGTCTCAGTGTATGTGCGTGTGAAGCAGGGATATTCAGGCATCAGTGGGCATATGTATGGGAGGCTCTGTGTGAATTGGGAGCGAGGCATCTGGGGCTGCGGGCCTTGCATAGACCATGGTCATTCTGAATCATTGCATTGCTCTTAATCAGGTTGGTCCACTCTTTCGGCCAAAGAATGCCATAAATGTTGGTGATTTCTGGCCCCTCTTCCTACAGATGGATTGGGGGTGTCTGTCCTTTAGGCATGTGGACATTTCTTTATTCTTTAACATTTGTATGATCCTGGCATCTGGGGCCCTAGATGGGTGGGCCTGGTGGACAGATAGCTGTGCAGAACAGAACCTTCACAGTTGTACTTCTGGCCTGACAGGCTACAGTCAGAAGATGGGGGGGCATCCTGGAGGTCAGATGGCAAACTGTTCCCCCTGGCAAACGCCCTAAGAATCAGCTGGGCAGGTACTGGTATTACTGACTCGTACCTGCTGACTGCACGGAGCAGTTGGGGCCAGCACCAGCAGCAGGTGGGAGCGGGGTCGGGGCTGTCAGCAGGTGCAAGTGGTGGCTACTGCCCTGATTGCCCCTCAGGAGCAGGGGGAGATGGAGAAGCCGTGAGGGGCGATCAGGGCTGGCAGCTGCCACTCGCACCCGCTGATGGCTTGGAGCAATTGAGGCCGGCAGCAGCAGCAGGTGCCTATATAATAAAAGCCTAAAGGTAAGGTGGGTGGGCAAGGACAGCCTTTACATGGGGTCCAGGTGGTGAGTTGTGTTGTGTATCAGGCTGGTCAGTGATATCACTAGTTCTTAACCCACTTATCTCCATGGAAACCTCAATCCTTTTGGATAGGGAGGACTTCAGGGGTCAGTGATATGACAGAGATGGATGCGAAGAGGCTTTGTCCCTGAGGATGGCTGGGAGCTGACACCTGGAGAGACAGGGGAGTCCCACTCTGAGGACATATATGTCTGTGACATTTCTGAACACTTTAGACAGGCTCTCCTTTGTTATCTGAAGGCTCATGATGATTCTAGCACTGACCCTCTTTTCTCTATTCCATGTTGATCTGCAAACCACCAGAGGCATCTTGGGCTGCGGGCCTTGCATAGACCATGGTCATTCTGAATCATTGCATTGCTCTTAATCAGGTTGGTCCATTCTTTCGGCCAAAGAATGCCATAAATGTTGGTGATTTCTGGCCCCTCTTCCTACAGATGGATTGGGGGTGTCTGTCCTTTAGGCATGTGGACATTTCTTTATTCGTTAACATTTGTATGATCCTGGCATCTGGGGCAGAGCAATGCAATGATTCAGAATGACCATGGTCTATGATGAGTGTAGCCATAAGCTGACCCCACAGCTGTCTCCTGCCTCTCTTAATTCCTCCCAAGAATCTATTGGGTCTTCCTTCCTTATGGTGAGTCTCCTTCTGGTCTTTTCTCTCCCATGGTGAATCCTCCTGCCAACAGAATGTACCCCTCACTTGCTTGAATGCCCCAATAACTGCTTGTCTGAGTAGAAGCAGATTCCTAGTAGCTCTCACTGCCCTCTCCATAACCTAGCCCCTATAAAATGACAGTGTGTTGTACTGATCATGTTGTGGGTTGATGCCAGAATGGAGCCAGTCCTAGTTTTATATTTTAAAAGGTTACATATTTAAATAAACATGCAGCAGAAACCGGTTTGGCTCAGTGGATAGAGCGTCGGCCTGCGGACTGAATGGTCCCAGGTACGATTCCGGTCAAGGGCGTGTACCTTGGTTGCGGGCACATCCCCAGTAGGAGATGTGCAGGAGGCAGCTGATCGATGTTTCCCTCTCATCGATGTTTCTAACTCTCTATCTCTCTCCCTTCCTCTCTGTAAAAAATCAATAAAATATATTTTAAAAAAAATAAACATGCAGTATAATATATACAAGGTAATGCTCTTGGGGTTGTTTGTTGAAAATTTTTTGGCTTTGGTTCTGAAATGGGAAGGCATGTCTCTTGAGTTTTATGGGTGAGGAACAGGAGTACCTTGGTATCTTGAATCAGCACTGAAAATCCCCCACCAGGTGCAATTAATGCAAAATGCTAGAATGGCTGGGCTTGGACAGAGCTGGTTTTTCTGGGGCTGATATTTTTTTGGAGTGTAGTCATTTCCTTGTCTCTCCATGGACAGAAGGAATCTTCTGTTCTTTTTAAAAACATAATTTAAGAAAATGCTTTATTACAGTTTCCATACAATTGTTATATTAGTTTCAGGTGTGCAACATGGTGCTAAAACATTTATATCACTTACAAATTGATTACCTCGATAAGTCTAGTACCCATTTGACACCATTCGTAGTTCTTACAGTATTATTGACTTTATATCCCTATGGCTGTTTTTGTAATTGGCAATTTGTAGATACTAATCCCTTCCACTTTTCCCCCCATCCTTCCCACCTCCCTTCAAAATGTTCTCAGCACCTGTGTATATACTTCTGTTTTGTTTGTTGGTTAATTTTGTTCTTTAGATTCCACATGTAAATGAAATCCCATGGTCCTTGTCCTTCTCCATCTGAGCTGTTTGACTTAGAATAATGCCCTCTAGTTCTATCTATGTTGTTGCAAATGGCAAGATTTCATTCTATCTTTTGGTTGAGCAGAATTGTATTGTTTGCAGTACCACACTTTCTTTATCCACTCATTTATTGATGGATACTTCGGTTTCTTCCATGTCTTGGCTATCCTATATAATAAAAGCCTAATATGCTAAGTGTCCAGTCGGCCAGTCATTTGTTCCACAAATCAAAGTGTAATCCTATATAATAAAATGCTAATATGCAAATAGACCCAACAGTGGAACAACAGAACAACTGGTTGCTATGATGTGTGCTGACCATCAGATGGTGTGCATAGAACGTGGTGGGTGTTGGCCACGGCGGGATGGTGGGGCAGGTGAGCAGGGGCACCAGTTGTTGTCATTGGGGTGAGCCTCTGGTGTTTACTAAAAATTCTTTGCTCCCCTGCGCCATGGTCCCGCCCGGTGCTTGCACCTGCTGCCAGTGCTGGCCCCGCTCACACCTGCTGATGGCACCTGGCATGGCACTGGTCGCTTGACGCCATTAGAGGTTGCAAGCGGTAGCTGCTGGCCCCGATTGCCCCTCAGGGCTTCTCCACCTCCCCGTGCTCCTGAGGGGCAATCAGGGCAGTAACCACCACTTGCACCCGCTGCCGGTGCCGGCCCTGCTTGCACCTGCTGCTAGTGCCGGCCCCATTTGCTTCACTCTGTCAGTGGGTGCAAGTGGGGCTGGCACCATCAGTATGTGGGAGTGGCGGCAGCAGGATTGTAGCTGCAGCAGACAATGGACCGAGGGCCTTGGGGGGAGGGGTTGGGTAGGGGCGTGGAGTATGGGCTGAGACCTGCCCCTATTCCTGCCGCAGCTTCTCGGCCCACGATTCCTTTCAAGGTGCATGAATTCGTGCACTGGCCCCCTAGTGCTAATGATATGCTAAGGTCGCTCAACCACTCGCTATGACATGCACTGACCACCAGGGGGCAGACAGTACACCAGTCGCTATGATGTGCACTGACTGCCAGGGGGCAGATGATCCAACCAGTAGGTTAGCTTGCTGCTGGTGTCCGGGACTGAGCAAGATGCACCAGACACGCCCTGGAGCCCTCCCGCAACCCCTCCCTGGCTGGCCAACCTCCCGCATCCCTCCCCAGCACCAGTGGGATCCCTTGGCCTGGCCTACACCCTCTCGCAGTCTGGACCCCTTGGGGGATGTCGGTGAGCCGGTTTCAGCCTGATCCCACAGGCCAGGCTGAGGGACCCCATTGGTGCACGAATTCCCACACTGGGCCTCTAGTTGTAATTAATGCTGCAATGGACATAGAGATGCATATATCTTTTAGAATTAGTGTTTTATGTTTCTTTGAATAAATACTGAGAATTGGAATTGCTGGGTCCTCCTCGTTTCTTTTTATGGCCTTTGATTTAAAGTGTATTTTGTGTGATAGAAGTATTGTGATACCAGTTTTTAAAATTTCCATTTGCATGAAATATCATTTTTCATCCCTTTACTTTAGATCTGAAGGAGGTCTCTTGTAAGCAGCATATGTATGGGTCTTGCTGTGTTATCCATTTAGCCATCCTGTGTCTTTGATTGGATCATTTAACCCATTTACATTTAAAGTAATTATTGATAGGTTTGTAGTTATTGCCATTTTATTATTCATATGTTCACCTCCACCTCCACCTCCACCTCTACCTCCACCCACACCCACACTCACACTCACACCTTCTTTTTCTTGAGTCTTTTTAACATTTCTTGTAATACTGTTGGGTGGTTATTAACTCCTGCTTTTTCTTTTCTGAAAAGCTCATATCTCTCCTCCTATTCTAAGTGATAGCCCTGCTGAGTAGAGTAATCTTGATATACCAGTAGGCCCTTGCTTTTCATCACTTTGAATATTTGGTGCCAGTCCCTTCTACCTTGCAAAGTTTCTACTAAGGAATCAGATGATTATGGGAGCTCTGTTGCAGGTAAGTAGTAGTTCTTATCTTGCTGCATTTCAGATTCTCTCTTTGTCATCAACCTTTGCCATTTTACTTATGATGTATCTTGGTGTGGGCCTCTTGGGTTCATCTTCTTTGGGACTCTGCACTTCCTGGACTTGTGTGTCTGTTTCCTTCACCAGGTTAGAGAAATTTTTCATTCGTACCTCTGTAAATAGGTTTTAATCCCTTATACTTTCTTCTTCTTCTGGTACCACTGTGATCTGAATGTTGTTATGCTTGATGTTGTCCCAGAAGTCTCTTAAGCTATCAGCATTTAAAAAATTTATATCTTTATTGCTGTTCCAATTTTCAGCTACCTTGTCTTCCAAATTGCTGATTTGATCCTCTGCTTCATGTAATCTACTCTAGACTCACTCGAATGTATTCTTCATTTCAGTTATTGTATTCTTCATTTGATTGATTCTTTTTTTTTTCCCATCTCCATTTTTATGTTCCCGATCTCTTCTTTTGATTTTCTTTACTGTTCTAGTCAATGAAAGGGTAACTTTATTGAGGCCCCAAGGTTCTGGGATTCAGGCAGAAGACTTCCCTGCAGTCGAGGAGCTGGTGGAGGGGCCTTATTTAACCTTCTTGGGGCACAGGTTGTTTTGGTGGCTGCACTTATTTTTGTGGCAGTTGATAGCGTGAGGATACAACTGACTGTAACACATTTGGTAGATCATCTTGTTGCATTTGTACTTCTGGGCAAGCTGGTGGAAGGAGGGTTCGATGATGCCATCCCACAGATGAAGCATCAAGTACAAGGTGGTATTTTTCTAATAATGTAGTCAGAGTGTGACCATCCTCTAGCTATATGCCAGCAAAAATCATATGCTGCTGGTTAGGCGGGATGCCCTTCTTTTCTTGGATTTTAGCTTTGACTTTCTCAATGGCATCACTGAGCTCAACCTCAAGGGTGATGGCCTTGCCAGTCAGGGTCTTCACTGTAGGGCGCGGCTATAGGGTTAAGCCTCGGACTGACCTGTTGGCAAAGCCACAAACAAGTCCCAGCTTAGAGGGCACAGTCCTCTTAGCATAATTAGGCTTGACCTTATGACGCTCCCTAGATCCTTCCTAGGTAGCTAATGAGCTGTGGGAGGTGCAGCAAGTGCTGCCAAAACAAGTGAAACTCACAAGAACATTGTAACTATGGTGACCACTACCTTGTTTACCTCTGGCTATAAAATAAAGGCTCAGCTTGCCAGGCACAGGAAGATCCACCTAGAACAGGGGTGGGCAAACTTTTTTGAGTCGAGGGCCACAATGGGTTCTTAAACTGGACTGGAGGGCTGGAACAAAAGCATGGATGGAGTGTTTGTGTGAACTAATATAAATTCAAAGTAAACATCATTACATTATAGGGTATGGTCTTTTTTTTTTTAGTTTTATTCATTTCAAACAGGCCGGATCCGGCCCGCGGGCCGTAGTTTGCCCACGGCTGACCTAGACCCAGCTTATTCTCTTTGTCATTTCTTCATCCTTTCACCACCAACACTCAGGCTTTTGAACCCTTGGCTGAACTGGTTCTGCACACTTCACAAAGATCTACATCTCTGCATCTGCTGGGGAGGCTTCTCTGCCACCTCATTGAAGAGAAAGATCCTATCTCTTTATTAATGTTCTGAGTTTATCTATGTTTTTCCTACGTTCTTTGAGCATCCTAATCAAAGTATTTTGAATTCTGCATATGGTAGATTGTTTGCCTCTGTTTTGTTGAATTCTTTCTCTGGATTTTTTCCCCTGTTTTTTTCATTTGGGTCATGTTTCTTTGTTTCCTCATTTTAGCTGCTTCTCTCTGTGTATTTCCTTGTATTTGGGTATTTGGTAGATATGTTCCATCTCCTGATGTTGGTAAAGTGGCCTTATGTTGTAGGTGTCCTGTTGGTCCCAGTGGTGCAGTCTTCCATGTCACCTGTGCCAGGTACTCCAGGGGTGTCTCTTGTGTGGATTGTGTGTGCCATTCTGTTGCAGGTGAGACTTGATTGCTATTGGTATGTTAAGGGGAGGTATTGGCTTTCAGGCTGATTAGCTGTGTGGAATGGCTGTGAGTACAGCAGACACACTGTTGTACAGGGGTTGATGCCATGGAGCAGGATTTGGATAAAGAAGAGGGGGTACAAATAATAGTAGTATTATGGAATATTACTCAGCCATGAGGAAGAATGAAATCTTACTATTTGTGACAACATGGATGGACCTCGATGGTATTATGCAAAATGAAATAAGTTAGAGAAAGTCAAATACCATGTGATTTTACTTATCTGTGGAATCCAGAAAACTATATTAACAAACAAACTTATAGATACAGAGAACAAACTGATGCTTGCCAGGTCGGTGTGGGGCTAGGGAGCTGGATGAAAAGGGGAAGAGATTAAGAAGTACAAATTGACCCGGCTGGCATGGCTCAGTGGTTGAGCATAGACCTAGGAACCAAGAGGTCATGGTTCAATTCCTGGTCAGGGCACGTGCTTGGGCTTTGGGCTTGATCTCTAGTGCAGGAGGCAGCCGATCAATGATTCTTTCTCATCATTGATGTTTCTATCACTTTCTCTCCTTCAACCTCTGAAACCAATAAAAGTATATTTTTTAAAAAGTACAAATTGGCAGTTACAAAATAGTCACAGGGATAAAAGTACAGCATAAGGAATATAGTCAGTAATATTGTAAAAACTATGTACAATGTCAGGGTGTTACTAGACTTATGGGAGGATCACTGCATAAGCTATATGAATGTCTAACCACTATGCTCTACACTTGAAACTAACATAATATTGAATGTCAACTATAATTGAAATAAAAAGATAACCTCCAGAGAAATATCTGAGTTTATATTCTCCTGATAGGGTTATTGCTTGGAAAAGACAGGTAATCATGATTTGTAAACCAATGTTTGATAGAGCATTCCTATAAATCCTTTAGACTGGAAATAAGAAGAGAGAAGAATAAAAGAAACCCTCCCCCACCCCCATAGCTGTTGTCATGCAGTAGAGGGAACCCCAACATCAGTGGTTGTTTCAAAATAATACACAGCACAGAAGTGTTTCAAATCACTGAAAATATCCTACTGTAAGGTCATGTGGCTCCAACTTGTTTGCTCTGGTTCAAGCTACTGCTGAACATGCTTCACCTTCTAACACCAACTGCACACAAAGTAATGGATTAAGTGTACTTTAACCCCAAACATTTGGGACTTACTTATAGGACATAGCTGTGCCCTGGGTACTATTGGGCTCAAGGGCCTACACACTTACCTAAATGACTGATGAAACTTAATGGACATTACTGGTTTTCTTATTAATATCTGATGTAAGTACTATTGGGATAATCAATCATATCCTGAACTTTTATTTCAATACGGAATTAAAGACTTACATTTAAGACTGCTAATCAGAAAACTCCTATAGGAAAACATAGGCAGTAAACTCTTTGATACTTGTTTTAGAAATATCTTTTTGGATATGTCTCCTCAAGCAAGGGCAACAAAAGCAAAAATAAACAAATGGGATTACACCAAATTAAAAAGCATTTGCACAGGGAAGGAAACTATCAACAAAACTAAAAGATGACCTGCTGAATGGGAGAAAATATTTGAAAATGACACATCCAATAAGGGGTTAATATCCAAAATATATAAGGAACTCATACAACTCAATATCAAAAATATAAAAAATCTAATTAAAAATGGATAGAGGGTCTGAGTAGATATTTTTCCAAAGAAAACATGCAGATGGCCAAGAGACACATAAAAAGATGCTCAACACCACTAATTATGAGGGAAATGCAAACCAAAACCACAGTGAGCTATCACCTCACACCTGTCAGGTTGGCTAGTATCAAAAGGACAATAAACAAATGTTGGCAAGGATTTGTAGAAAAGGGAACCTCATGCACTGTTGGTGGGATTACAAACTGGTACAGCCATTATGGAAGCCAATATAGAGGTTCCTTAAAAAAATTAAAATAGAACTACCATATGACCCAGCAATTCCTCTTCTGGGTATCTATCAGAAGAAAACTAAACACTAATTTGGAAAGGTATTTGCACACTTATGTTCATTGCAACATCATTATCAATAGCCAAGCTTTGGAAGCAACGTAAATGTTCATCAATAGATGGATATGCAATGGAATATTACTCAGCCATAAAACAGAATGAAGTGAAATCTTGCCATTGTGACAACATGGATGGACCTAGAAGAGTATTATGCAAAGTAAAATAAGTCATATGGAGAAGGAGAAGTACCAGATAATTTCACTTACATGTGGAATCTATAAGATAAAACAAATAAAAAACAAAACAAACAGATTCATAGACATGAAGAACAAACTGATGGTTGGCAGAGGGGAAGAGGGTAGGGGGGAGGGGGAAAAATGAAGAATAAGAGGAACAAATTTCCAGTTATCAAATAAGTTATGGTAATATAATGCACAGTATAAGAAATATAGTCAGTAATATCACAGTAACCATATATGGTGCCATATGGTTACTAGACTTATTGTGATGATCTGTTCCTTAGGTATACAAATGTTGAATAACTATGTTATATACCCAAAACTAAAGTAATATTGTATATTAACTATATATTTAGATAAAAATTTATGAATATTTATTTAAACATAAGTGTGATTTCAGATATCAAAATTACAACTAAGCCACAGAATAACCATCTTTCAGAACCACCTGAAATCTGGCTGAATGGAAGCCCTGTAAGTAGAGAATTAAAGAAGCCACACTGAGACTGGATTAAAGACTTAGATTTAAGACTGGAAATCAGAAACCAGTAGGAGGGCTGGAGGTGGGGGCCAGCTTTCTCCCAGACAAAAGTGCTGGCAGAGGTCATTGTTCCTCATCAGAGCCCTCCCCCAGCACAGAACCAACAGACAGAAGCCATATCTGAGCATCCACTAACCTGGCCCACACTATTAACCCCACCTCCCTGGTGATACTCTGAGACCCTGCCCCACCAGTTTGCAGCTCCACCCAAGCTGTTTGCAGTGGACAGTCCTGGCTTAGGCTTCAGACTTTCCTTAAATCTCTCAAACAAGCAGCAGCTGGCCTCAGCTTCCATACCTCTCGGTAAGTGGCCCCAGACGCTGGAGTAGCAACAGCCTGGCAAGGTTCATAGGTTGGCCTCTCCTAGACACCTCCAAGCCCAACATAATTAGCAGCCATCGGCAGGTCACTCTGTAGCTCATGCCAGGTGGCCTCAGGCAGGGCACAGGCAGTGGCTGACATTGTACCCCCTGGGAGGCCCAGAACCAGTGCACCTAATGGTCAGCTTCAGACCATGCCAGATTACAACTTGACTACATCCACCAGTGACACACTCAAAGGATGGACGTGGTGAGCACCAAAGCCCCACTGAAGCATGTCTTGCTCCACAGGGGCATCTCCTGCATAGCAGTTCTCCCACTGTAGTTGCAGCTGGTCCTCACAGCTGATTCACCTGGGAGTCAATTCCTCCCAGTAACACCAACAGCAATCAAAGTTCAACTACAACAAGACAGTGCACACAGCCCACATAGGGGCACAGCCAGAATGCCCAGCTCAGATGACTGCGGAGGCTGAGCCACTGGGCCGTACAGGACACCTATTGCAACAGGCTACTCTACCAATTCCAAGAGACATAGTAGTTCTACCTAATACATAGAAACAAACACAGGTAAGCAGCCAAAATGCAGAGACAAGGAAACATGTTGCAAATGAAAGAACAGAAGAAATCTCAAGACAATGAACTAAATGAAATAGAAGGAAGCAAACTACCAGATACAGTTTAAAACAGTGGTTACAAGGATGCTCAAGGAACTTAATGAGAACTTCAAGGAACTTAGGGAGTACTTTTAGGGAACATAGTGAGAACTTCGGGGAACTTAGTAAAAACAATGACATAAAAAAGGACCAGTCAGAAATTAAGGATCCACTAACTGAAATGAATAATTTACAAGGAATCAACAATACAGTAGAGGATGCCAAGAATCAAATCAGTGATTTGGAATATGAGGAAGCAAAAACTCCCTATGAGAACAACTAAAAGAAAAAAAGAATCCAAAAATATGAAGATAGTCCAGCTGGTGTGGCTCAGTGGTTGAGTGTCGACCTATGAATCAAGAAGTCCCCAGTTCAATTCCCAGTTAGGGCACATGCCTGGGTGGCAGGCTCAATGTCCAGTAGGGGGCATGCAGGAGGCAGACGATTGATGTCTCTTTCATTGATGTTTCTATCTCTCTATTCCTCTCCTTTCCTCTCTAAAATCAATAAACCATATATTTAAAAAACAAAATAATACAAAGAAATATGAAGATAGTGTAAGGAACCTCTGGGACAACTTCAAGCATACCAACCTTTGCATTATGGGGATGATGGAAGGAGAAGAGAGGGAGCAAGAAATTGAAAACCTATTTGAAAAAATAGTGACAGAAAACTTCCCCTAACTGGTGAAAGAAGTAGACTCATAAGTCCAAAAAGCACAGAGAGTCCCAAACAAGAAGAGCCCAAAGTTGCCTACACAAAGACACATTATAATTAAAGTGCCAAAGTTTAAAGACAAAGAGAGAATCTTAAAAGCAGTTAGTTACCTACAAGGGAGGGCCCATACAATTGTCAGCTGATTTCTTAACAGAAACCTTGCAGGCCAGAAGGGAGTGGCAAGAAATATTCAAAGTGATGAAAAGCAAGGACCTACAACCAAGACTAGCCTACACAGGAAGGCTATCAGTTAGAATTGAAGATTAGATAAAGAGCTTCACAGACAAGAATAATCTAAAGGACTCCATCACCACAAAACCAGTGTTCCATGAAATGTTGAAGTGTCTTTAAGAAGAAGAAAAAAAATTAAAAATATGAACAATAAAATGGCAATAAATACATATCTATCAACAATTGAATCTAAAAAAAAACAAAAAACCACCAGACACATGGAAACATGTAACAGACTGACAAATCTCAGAGTGAAGGGGGTTGGAGGATGGGAAGAAATTAGCCAAAGAACTTATATGTATACTAGAGGCCTGATGCATGAAATTTGTGCAAGAGTAGGCCTTCCTTCCCTCTGGCCACTGGAAGGCACCTGGAACCTGGGCTTTCCTTCCCACCTCGGCTTCGTCTGGAAGGACGGAAGGACGGAAGGACATCCGGTCTAATTAGCATATTATGCTTTTATTATTATAGGTATGTATTAGCTATAAACACAGATAATAGGGTGTTGAAGGCCTGGGGTGGGGTGCTGGACCTGGGTAGATGGGGGCAATAAAGGGGGTAATTAAGAGGGGGCATCAGTAATACTCTCAATAGTAAAGATTTTTTTTAAAAATAAAAAATTTTAAACAAGATCATATCATAATCATCTTTATAAACTATTTTTTATTTAACATAGAGAATTCTGCAATATAAATTACCACAAAATTAGCAGCTTAAAACAACACATATTTATTACTTAAGCATTTTTGTTGCCAGACTGAAATCCAGTGTTGGCCAGGTTGCAATCTCATCAGAGAATTGACTGGAGAAACATCTGCTTTCAAGCTCCCTCAGGTTATTGGTAGGATTCATTTCCTTGCAGCTAGAAACTGAGGTTCCTGTTTTCTAGCTGTCAGCAGTGGGTTGCTCTCAGCTCTTAGAGGCCCCTTTCATTCATTGCCATGGGGTCCTCTCCATAGCTCCTCTCACACCATGGTAGCTTCTTCAAAGCCATCAAAGGAGAATTATTATCATGTTTAATGGTAGCATATTATATATATGGTGTGGTTATAATATAATTTTACTATTCTCTTTAGATATGTTTTCTACTTTTCTTTATTATAATACATATTTGGGACTTCTCCAATTAATTCCTTAGATAATGCCCAGAAGTAGAATTGCTGAGTCAAATGGTATGCACTTTTAAAAGTTTTTTACATATTGCAAAATAGAAATCTAATCCCATGATACTTCCAGGAAGAATGTATGAGAGTGCTGGTTTGTGTACATACTTTCAAACACTGGCTTTATCCATAAATTTAAGTATTGCTAATTGACTGGTGAAAAAATATATTTCATTATCTTAATTTGTATTTCTTTGGTGAGGTCAGACATTTTTAAATGGTACTGAACTATGTGTTTGTGAATTGTCTTTTCGTGACTTTTGCTCATTTTGCAATTGCAAAAGTACTTCATATGCTCAGGACTCTGTTGATTGCAAATATTTTTCCTAATTTGCATGCTAATATTTTGGGGCATTGTTGGCCATATAAAAGTTTACATAAGTCAATTCTATTGATCTCTTTCTTTTTTATTTTTTTTTATTAAATCTTTACTGTTCAGATTATTACAGTTGTTCCTCTTTTTTCCCCCCCATAGCTCCCCTCCACCCTGTTCCCACCCCACCCTCCGCCCTCACCCCCCCCACTGTCCTCATCCATAGGTGCATGATTATTGTCCAGTCTCTTCCCACATCCCCCACACCCCATTCCCCCCCCCCAAGAATAGTCAGTCCACTTCCTTTCTATAGCCCTGATTCTATTGTAATCACCAGTTCATCCTGTTCATCAGATTATTTATTCACTTGATTTTTAGATTCACTTGTTGACAGATGTGTATTTGTTGTTCATACTTTATATCTTTACCTTTTTCTTCTTCTTCCTCTTCTTAAAGGATACCTTTCAGCATTTCATATAATACTGGTTTGGTGGTGATGAACTCCTTTAGCTTTTCCTTATCTGTGAAGCTCTTTATCTGACTTTCAATTCTGAATGATAGCTTTGCTGGATAAAGTAATCTTGGTTGTAGGTTCTTGGTATTCATTACTTTGAATATTTCTTGCCACTCCCTTCTGGCCTGCAACGTTTCTGTTGAGAAATCAGCTGACAGTCATATGGGTACTCCCTTGTAGGTAACTGACTTTCTTTCTCTTGCTGCTTTTAAGAGTCTCTCTTTGTCTTTTGCTCTTGGCATTTTAATGATGATGTGTCTTGGTGTGGTCCTCTTTGGATTCCTTTTGTTTGGGGTTCTCTGCGCTTCCTGGACTTGGAAGTCTATTTCTTTCACCAGGTAGGGTGGTTTTCTGTCATTATTTCTTCAAATAGGTTTTCAATATCTTGCTCTCTCTCTTCTTCTGGCACCCCTATAATTCGGATGTTGGTACGCTTGAAGCTGTCCCAGAGGCTCCTTAGGCTATCTTCGTTTTTTTGGATTCTTTTTTCATTTTGCTTTTCCGGTTGGGTGTTTTTTGCTTCTCTGTATTTCAAATCTTTGACTTGATTCTTGTGATCCTCTGGTCTGCTGTTGGGAGTCTGTATAACATTCTTTATTTCAGTCAGTGTATGCTTAATTTCTAGTTGGTCCTTTATCACAACCTCGAGGGTCTCATTAGATTTCTTGTAGGTCTCCTTAAGTTTATTGGCGGTTTCTAGAAAATTCTTGAAAATCCTTAAAAGTGTGGTTTTGAACTCTATATCCAGTAGTTTGCTTTCCTCCATTTCTGTCATTTGTGTCCTGTTTCTTTGTCTCAGCATTTTTTATGTTTTGCTGTGTCGATATAGTGGCTTTCTGTGCTAAGTGTCCTATAGGGCTCAGTGGCTCAGCCTCGAGAATTACCTGAGGTAGACACCCTTGGTGCACCCGCTTGTGGGCTTTGTGCTCAGTCTTGTTGTAGTTAAGCCTTGATTGTTGTAGTTAACACTGATAGGAATTGACCTCCAGGCCAATTGGCTGTGAGAATCAGCTGTGTCTACGGTGGGAGAACTTCTGTGCTGAAGACATCCTTCTGCGGCAAGACTTGCTTCAGTGAGGCTTTGGTGCTCACTGAGTCTGCCCCCTGAGTGTGTCCCTTATGGATCTGAGGAGTTGTAAGTGGATGGTCCCACTCTGACCACTGGGTACACTGGCTCTTGGATCTAAGGAGGTGCTAATCTAGCCCCTGCCTGAGGCTACCCAGCAGAAGCCAGCTGTGAAGCAATTCAGGTTGCCCTGGGGCCTTGGGGCAGCTGCAGTTTGTTAAGTAATTTTCACATTACAAAGGGCCAGGCCTTTCATATGCAAAAGCCTCCCTGCAGGGTGTGGGCAGGGCGGGGTCCCAGGGGATCAACAGGGCAGGTGGAGTGAGCAGTATGGCTGCTGTCAGTCCTGCCCTCAGAGACCCAGGCAATTGCTGGGAGCGCCTCTGAGAGAAAGCTGCCCTCGAGTTCCGACTGATGCCAGACAGTCCCGTTTCTCCCATATGAGTCTGGGTCCCCAGAGACTCACCCGGAACTGGAGCTCAGAGCGTGAGACTCCCTCCCGATTGAAAAAGACAATCATGTCCTCAGCCGCCAGCCCTCTCCGCATGCACCTCCGCACCTTTGTGTTTTACTTCACACCGCACCTCCTCTGAGTCTCGGTATGCTTTTCTCTTTCCTTCTAGTTGTAGAATTTCCACTCAGCCAGCCTTCCTGTGGTTCTGGTTGATGTCCGTTCCGTCTTTTAGTTGTATTTTTGAAGTGGCTGTGCAAGGCAGCAATCTCCGGTGTTTACCTATGCCACCATCTTGGTTTCTCTCTCTGGTCTCTTTCTTAATGCTTTTTGCCTTTGAGGTCATGCTTAGAAATATCTTCCCATCTAAGGGATGTAAAAAGTTTCCTGCATTTGTGATTTGAAAATACTTATAGTGTCCGTTTACATTTAAGTGTTAATTGTTCATGAAGTATTGTGCTGGAGATTTGTTGATTGGTTTAGTGAAACCATGACAAGTGTTTTATGGCTCTCTGAGTAATTTTATTTCTAGTAATATCCACTTTTTTCCTGAAATTTTGTGGAAACATGTCACTAGTCCCGTGACTTCTGAGATGACTTATAGATGAAATTGACAACATGAATAAATGAACATGATTGACTAGGAGGACCTGGGACAAGCATCAAACCACAAAAGCCCTTAAAAGGAGATTCCAAAATAGCGAGGAGTAAGCAGAAACTAAACAGACATGCTTCCAGGACCAAACTGGAATTACAACTAAAATACAGAAAAACCATCCTGAATAATCAACTGAAGACTAGCTGTAGAGAACCCTGATAACCAAGGACAGAAAGTGGGAACAGCATAGAGAATGGTAGAAAGTGTGGCGGTGCAAAAGGGCTGGCCAGTCTCCCACAGACATCAGCTGAAGTTCTGGAGAGATATCTCAATGGTGTAGAGTTCCCACTAAGAACTCTGAGCTGGTCCCCCCAACCCAGAGCACCAGAACTGAGAAAGACGGCCACATAACACCTGGCGGTGAAAAGCCGCAGGGTTGAGACAGCTGGAAATGCAGGTACCCTCTTATAAGGCCAATGCAGAGAATTTGGTGTGCAGACACTCATCTTGGGCTCTGGCAGAAGGAGGGCAGCGAGGACAGGAGCTATGTGACCAAAAGCCAGAGTTGGGGGCTCTGGGATTAGAGCTCAGAAGATAGACACCCTGGTCTCCTGTGTTGACTCATTCCCTCATAATGCAGAGGATATCTTTCTCCAGCAGACTTCTTCCACCCAGGCAGCTTTTTCCTGGGGAGGGGAAGAGTGATTGCCCCACTCTATTGGAAAAATCCTTATCCCACCCTGTGGAGTTTCTGAGGCCCATTAAGAGACTGAGAATAATAATCAGCCTGCAGATAGAAGCAATTGTCCCACATTGTTGGAAAACCACACCCTGTGGTCCATAGCCTGAAGTTAATCAAGATTGAATAACAATCAGACTGCAAGCAGAGGTGGGTCTCTGGAGGCTTTGAGTCTTTGCCTGACCTATTCGGGGTCTGGCACTAGGAAAAGTAGACATCTTGGTTCTTTCTAAAGGCACCCATCCCCAGTAGAGGGAGCCAAAAGCTGTGGAATGCTGGTAGCTCCAAAGAGGGCTACTCATGGGAAGTCAGAAACAGTGTCTGATACTGTCATGCACTAGAGATTGGGAGTTGTAGCAGCTTTACCTAATACATAGGTACAAACACAAAAAGGCAGCCAAAGCAGGGAGACAAAAAAAAAACCCAAGTGAAAGAATAAGAGAATTCTCCAGAAGAAGAGCTAAATAAAATGCAGATAAGAAATTTACCAGACATACAGTTCAGAATAACGATGGCAAGGATGCTCAACAGCATGAGAAAAGATATAGTAACTATGAAAAAACACCAATAAAAAATGAAGAATGGCATAGCACTAACAAAGAACACAGTGAAAGAAATACACAGCAGATTAGGGGAAGCTGTGGATTGGATCTGTGAATTAGAAGACAGGGTAGAAAAATATCACTCAGGCAGAGAATCAAAAAGAAAAACACAATTGGTTGGGATGCATGCAGAAGACAACCAATACGTGTGTTTTTCTCACATTGATATTTCTGTCTGGGTATTCCTCTCTTTTCCACTCTCTCTAAAAAATCAAGGGAAAAATATTCTTGGGTGAGGATGAAAAAAATAAAAAACAAACAGGACAGCTTAAGGGAGCTCTGGGACATGAACATAACAGTATTTGCATCCTAGGAGTGCCAGAAGGTGAAGTAAGTGAGCAAGGAATACTAAATGTGATTGAAGAAATAATGGCAGAAAACTTCCCTAACCTATTGAAGGAAAAAGTCATACAAGTTCAGGAGACACAGAGAGTCCCAAGCAGGAGGAACCCAAAAAGGCCCGTGCCCAGACACATCATAATTAAAATGTCAAAATTTAAAGACAAAAAGAATCTTAAAGGCAGCAAGTGTAAAGCAAATTGTTACCCTCAAAGGAGCTCTCATAAGGCTGACACCTGATTTCTCATAAGAAACTCTACAGGCCAGTAAGAAATGGCATGAAGTACTCAAAGTAATGGAAAGCAAGGATCCCAAGATTACTATATCCAGCAAGACTGTCATTCAAAATAGAGAAATAAAGAGTTTCCCAGACAAAAAAAAAAAAAAAAAGGTTAAAGTAGTACATCACCACCAAGCCAGCATTACAAGAAATGCTAAAGGGACTGCTATAACGAGAAGAAGAAATAGAGAGAGAAACTTAGGCATAAGAATTAAAATGGCAATAAAGAAGCATCTATCAATAATAACCTTAAGTGTAAATGGATTAAATGCTCAATCAAAAGACATAGGATAGGTCAGTGGCTAAGAGAACATGACCCAAATATGTGCTGTCTACAAGAGACCCACCTCAGAACAAAGACTCACACGGAATGAGAGTGAAGGGATGGAAATAAATTTTCGAAGTGAATGGGAAAATAAAAAGCTTGGGTAGCAATACTCATATCTGACAAAATAGATTTCAAAATGAAGGCTATAACAAGAGACAATAAAGGTGACTACGTAGTACTAAAGGAATCAATCTTACAAGAGGATATAACCTTGGTAAACATTCATCCACTGTAGAAGCACCTAAATATATATATATTTATTTTTACAGAGAGGAAGGGAGAGGGATAGAGAATCAGAAACACTGATGAGAGAGAAACACCGATCAGCTGCCTCCTGCACACCCCCCACTGGGGATGTGCCTGCCACCAAGGTACATGCCCTTGACCGGAATCGAACCCGGGACCCTTTAGTCCGCAGGCTGACGCCCTATCCACTGAGCCAAACCGGTGAGGGCTATTTTTTAAAACTTCAAGAAGACTTTAAGGGAGTGATCAACAGCAATACAGTCATAGTAGAGGATTTTTAACACCCTGCTGACTTCACTGGGTAGATCTTCCAGACAAAAAGTTAACAAGGAAATAGTGACCCTAAATGACACACTGGATCAGATGGATTTAATTGATACTTATAGAATATTTCACCCCAAAGCTGCAGATTATACATTCTCCAGTACACATGGGTCATTCACCAAGATAGACCACATGTTAGGACCCAAAACAAGTCCTACTAGAAGCCTACCTCCAAAAAACAAGAAAAAGTAATATTAAACTATTTAACCCTACAACTTAAACAACTTAAAGAATTAGAGAACAACAAGAAGAGCCCAGAGTAAGTAGGAGGAAGGAAATAAATATTAGTGCAAAAACAAATGACATAGAGACAAAAATAAACAAACAAACAAATAAATAATAACCAAGAGCTGGTTCTTTAAGAAAAATAAACAATATTGATGAACCTTTAGCCAGACTCATCAAGAAACAAAGAGGACCCAAATAAATAAAGTCAGAAATGAAGTGGTGAAGTAACAAATGACGTCAGAGAAATACAAAGGATTGTAAGAAAATACTATGAGCCAATAAGCTGGACAATGTGAATGAAATGGACAAGTTCCTAGAAAAATACAATCTTCCAAAACTGAATAAGCATGAATCAAAAAATCTGAATAGGCCAATAATAATTGATGAAATTGAAGCAGTAATAAAAAAAAACTGCCAGCAAACAATAGCCCTGGTCCAGATGGCTTCACAGAGGAGTTTTAACCAACATTCAAAGAACTAACACCTGTGCTCCTCAAACTATTCCCAAAAATCCAAGAGGAAGGGACACTTTCAACTTATTTTTATTAGGCCAGCATTATCTTAATTCCAAAACCAGATAAAGACACTTCAGAAAAAGAGAATTACAAGTCAATATCCCTGATGAACATAGATGCAAAAATCCTCAACAAAATATTAGCAAATCGAATACAGCAATATATTGAAAAGATCATACACCACGATCAAGTGGGATTTATTTCAGGGATGCAAAGCTGGTACAATATTCACAAATCAGTAAACGTGATGTATCACATAAACAAATTGAAGGACAAAAATCACATGACCATATCAATAGACGCAGAAAAAGCATTCGACAAAACAGAATACTCATTTTTTGTTTTAAAGAAAAACTCTCAGCAAAGTGGGAATAGAGGGATCATACTTCAACATAATAAAGGCCATATATGACAAACCTACAGCCAACATCATACTCCACATCAAAAACTAAAATCATTTCCCCTAGGAACAGGAACAAGAGAGGGATATCTGCTTTTACCACTCTTAATCAACATATCACTGGAAGGACTAGGCACAGTGATCCAACAAGCAGAAAATGTGAAAGGCATCCAAACTGGAAAGGAGGAAGTAAAACTCATTATTCGCAGATGACATGATATTGTACATAGAAAACCCTAAAGACTCCATCAAAAAGCTAGATTTAATAAGTGGATTCAGCAATGTAGCAGATACAAAGTTAACACCCAGAAATCAATGGTATTTTTATACAGCAATAATGAATTCTCAGAGTAACTACATCAACAATCCCATTTACCATTGCAACAAAGAAATGAAGATACTTAGAAATAAACTTAACCAAGGAGGTAAAAGACTTGTACTTAGAAAACTATAGGACATTGCAAAAAGGGATAGAGGAAGATATAAACAAGTGGAGGAATATACCATGTTCATGGATTGGTAGAATTAACATCATTAAAATATCCATACTACCCAAATCAATCTGTAGATTAAATGCAATCCCTGTTAAATTACCAATGTCATATTTCACAGATATAGAACAAATACTCCAAAAATTTATTTGGAACCAAGAAAGACCACGAACAGTCGCAGCAACCCTGTCTCAGAGGGACGGCAGGGGTGGGTAGGTGGTGGTTGGGAAGAAATCAACCACAGAACTTGTATGCATATATGCATAACCCATGGACACAGACAATATGTTGGTGAATGCGTGAGGAGGGAGGGCGGAGTCGGCTAGAAGAGGTCAATGGGGGAATGAAGGGGGCATATGTAATTCTGCCAACAATGAAGATTAAAACAAAAAACAAAAGCCCTTAAGAGGGCGGGATGATCTTGCTACAACACAATTACTGTAGAAAGCAATCATGTTGAGTTCAAGGGCACCGAGGTTTCTGTTGAGAACGCAGTTATTCATGGCTGTGAGTGGGAAACCAAAGATGTCTAGGGAGTAGTGGCAGCTGAGACTGAGCTTGGCCCTGGCTGGAGTGTAAGTTTCCTCACTCTTTTTCCACAGTGAAATTCAGAGAAGACCGGTCCAATGGAAATTCTGGTCACCAGACAACCAAAGGAGCTTTTGTGAGCTTTGATGTCTCTTACATGAAGGAAAGCATGAAATGAAGAAGCGGAAGCAGGTATTAAATTAGAATGCTCTTGACTTGTTTTCCTGAGATTCCTAGCTCTTAGCACAGAGCAGGCTTAATGTGGGCTCTCAGTAAATGCTAATTTCCAACCCCTTCCCCTGACCAGTCCTCCTACTTGTTTCAACCCCATCACTTCGCACAGTGACTGGCAAGTTAGGCACTTAGTGAATGTTTATGGACTAAATGATTGGATGATTTGAAGAAACAAACACATGGGCATTCAAGAGGAAGGTTAGTTACCTACATGCCAACAATCAGAGTAGCCCCTTTAATGGATGCCCGTTTCTACATTAAATGCTGTACACACTCAGTTCATTTAGTACTCATGATATCCCCACAGGATAAAATATTAGTATTCTCATTTTGTACGTGAAGAAACAGAAGCTCAGAGAGGAACGAAAGTTATTCAATTAAGTGGAGAAATCAAGGTTTCAAACCCTGCACTGTCTGATTACAATGCCCAAGTAGTTTTCCCGTATCCCTTCAGAGCCTCTAAAACATTCACAGATCACTATGGCAAGAAAACTCTAATCATTGTATAGGCATGTGTATACTCCAGGCATTTCAGGTAGGTGTTTATCTTCCCAAATGGACAAGGCCTACTCCCACAGATTGTGCAAGTCACATGAGCTAGGGAGGACTCATTAACCTTCCCAATTCCTTTACTCAGCTCCCCTGAGAAGGAAGATGACAGATGGTCAATGAGCTGCTCACTTCCCCAGCTGCACAGCTCTTTCCAGGCAGGCTTGGAATTGGCTAGTGGCTGTGAGAGCTGGCATGTTCAAGCTCAGCTAGAGCCTTACTACTGCTTATTAAACCTGTTCAAAAGGCAGCCACCATGTCAGTATAGTAGAAATCAGAGTGTACTGGAAAGGCTGGTGGATGAAGGATAGGAGAACTGGGTTCCTGCTCACTGTTTTATTAATTTGTTCACTCAGCGACTACATTTTTGAAATATCTATTATGTGTCAAGTGTTGTGCTCTCTTCTTATGTATTTAGCAAGAAAGGATTGAGGAGATCATCACATAATGATTTCTTCTGCTGACATGGAAATTATGATTAATATATGTAACTATCATCCTAAGCAAGTTAAATGAACGTCTGTGTGCTCCTGTCTCAGGAATTAAGCCACACTGAAGGAAGAGAGAATGGGGCTCCCACAGATGTGTGTGCTTGCTGGCTTTCAGTGTTTCTTTTGGACAATGGAGAAGTTCCCCTTGGTGTTGTAAGTTAAGAGAGTTATGATTATTTGTTATCATAACTCACAATTTCTGCCCTAAGGAACGTTCAAGAACAGGGCAGGGTAGCCAGGCTGTCATTCCTGCAAAAACATCTGCCTGGTAATCTCCACTGTGCCTGCTCCAATCAGTAGACTGTCCTCTGAGTTAAGCCCAACTCTCATGGGTGAACCATCGCTGTTTGGGGCTCCAGGGCTGTCTGGTCAATCCAGCCGAGGCAGCTCAGTGTTCTCGTAGGAAGAAAGGGCTGTCTGAAGCCCTGTGGCTGCTCTTCATTTCTTGGTGCCTTAAATTCCATCTCATTGTGACAAAGAATGGCTCACTGCAGGAGAGGAAGTCCTGGTCTGGCAGGTTGGAAGAGACAAATTTTCCTTTAACTTTAAGTACTTTGAGTCTAGTGGTGCCACACCTGTACATACTCCTTCAACTAAACCCTGCCAGGTAGTGTCTTACACCTGAAAACCACTTTTTATGTCCTTCTCATTACCCCTTACAAAACCCCTGTGGCGTGTCTACTGTTCTCATCCTACAGATGAAGAAACAGGGGCTCAAATGTAATGATACTGTGAACTGCAGAGATGGCATGAGGTGGAGCTGGTGTCAGCCCCATGTCTGTGTGATGCTCAGGCCCTTGTGTGGAGGCAGGACTCTAACTTGCTTCTAAGAATTCCCCTCCCATTCCACCTCCATGGACAAACCCTGTATAGTCCTTGGGACTGAATCTGATGGGCTTTACTGTTGTAATTAGGTTATATTACTTGGTACAGTTGATGGTAAGAAAAAGAGAGAACCCTACTGGGCCTAACCTAATTACGCCAGACTGTCAGAGGCGGAGAATTTCCTCTAGCTGGTAGCAGCAGCAGAAGTCAGAGATTTGAAGTATGGGAAGGATCTGATGCACTGTTTTTGGCGTGAAGGTGGAGGCAGCCATGTGGAAAGGACAGAGTGGCTTCCAGCAGCCAAGAGCCAGCAGTCAGCAAGGAAAGATGTCTTTGGTCCAGCAAGTGAGAGAACTGAGCTTGGGAGTGGCCCTTCCCAGTGCCTCTAGGTGGGAACGCAGCCCAACTGATGCCTGAATTTCAGCCTTTTGAAACCCTGAGCAGGGAACCAGGCACATAGCGCCAGGCTTCTGACCCAAACCGTGAGCTAATAAATGAGTATTGTCTTAAGCGACTGAGTTGGTGGTAATTTGCTTTGCTGCAGTAGAAAACTATTTTTCTTGTTAAATCTCAAGACTAGGAGCAAATATTTTAACCTTTGTTCTTCGTTTTTGTTTGAAAGAGTTACATATGATCTTTAAGGTTCCTTCTACCTCAGATGATTCTAAGGTTCTTAAATCAGTGTTTTTGTAAGGACTGAAAGAAAATAATGCATATGGAAGCTCTTCAATCTTGAGAAAGTGTACCAATGAAAGAGAATAGTACTCAGTCTAATAATGTTTCTAGTCATCTTATGGCCTCCTGGGATCTTCTAGGTCAGTTTCCCATGAAAGTAATCTGTATTTTAGGGCCACATCAGTGGACATACAGGGAAGAGAAAGAGTTTCTAACTGCGGAGGGCCCCCTCTTTGTGGCAGACGCCAAGGAGCACCTGGAGGCAGGTTGCCCTCCAGCATCCTACAGCTCCGGGAGGAGCTGTGGGAATGAGATGCAGCCTGAATGTGATGTCCTCCTGAAAGAGCTGTGATGACAAAGTGATCTGAAGCTCCTGAGGGGGAGGGAGGCATCTATGAGCCTGGGCTGCATTTTGAAGGTAAGTAGTTTCCCAGGCAGGTAGGGCTAGAGCAGCCCAGAGGCCACAGCACGTGCAGAAGGTGGATCACACTTGTGAAACTAAATCCCAGGTGGGTATTCATTCAGAGGAACTGTTAGTTGGGAGATTGTTGCTGGACCACGTGGGGTGGAGAAGCAGGAAGGGTTAGGGTGCCTGTGTTCTGACCTGACATCATTTCTCTAACTTTCAGCCCACATCATCACTGCTCCTTCATTCCGAATCTTGTGCCTGTGCCTTCTGGGGGATAGTTTTGTTGAACTTTACCTTCGCTGGTTAGAATTATCAGTTCAGTAAGCGCACACTGAATCTCTCCTCATCTACAGGGCTGGAATCAGAATTGCTGAATTGCAAACAGCTCCAGGGCCAGAGTTCAGCCTTTCACATCTTGACATCACAAGTCACTCAGCACAATTTTTTGCACACAGCAGATGCTCAGTGTCAGATTAAACTTAACTTGAGGTAAATTGAATTAACACACATAAAAAAAGAGCAGAGATTAGATCAAATCTCTGATGGGTTGTGCTCAAGCTTTTTGCACACACTAAACCCGAGTGGCCTCAAAGCACAGTGCCTCCTGGTCTGAGAGCTCTTCTCCTGATGCATTTGCATTGAAAGCCCTTGTTCCTGACAAAAGTCCTTCCTTTGCCAGGTGAGCTTGGAGGAAATCCCCTCTCCACACTAGATGCAAGCTATTCTCATCAGCCCAGAGGCTTGACTGTGACTCCAGACACCTGCTCTGGGAGTTGTTAGTTAAATTACACAACAATTATGGGTAATAGTGTGAGACTAACTGAAGAATTATTAAGGTGGTTGCTAAGCAGTGCTAATTTTCTACCACCATTATTTAGAATTAAAGATCAGACAAGATGAAAACTTGGTTGGTCAATCTTTTGTTTCTGGTGGGAAGATATTTTCCCTCTGAAATCTTTTAAGTTTCAATCTGGAAGAAACCTTATAGGTTACATCTTTTTCTACTATGTAGTTTACCGTTCATTTATTTATTGAACAAATGTTAATTTTTGACTGACTACTATGACTCAGAAACTGGACTGACCTCTAGGTTTGAGCTGCAAATGGATCAATGTGGTTCCTTGCCTTATATGAGGCGTAAAATGTAGAATTTAGACATTTCAAGAGTGTAAAGTAGCCTGATGGCCAAGGGCAATATTATCTAGAAGTGTGGTCTCAGGAAATTAACCTAGTCCAGGGAGGTGAGATTCTCAGGAAGTAATATTTAGGTGATAACTAAAGGTAAATGTGAGTTACCCAGTGAAGGGAGGTGGGAGGGATTTCAGGCCAAATAAATAAACACATTCATGTAATACAATTCTATAAATAAATTTAAAAATCAAGGTTAAATTTCTAAAGGATAAAGCATGCTTTAAGTGGAGAAAACAAAAGTTAAAATTTCAGTCTTGGACTGATCTCATTTCTTTTACTGTGGATTGCGCCACCTTTGGTAGTTAATTATCAATGCACATATTGTGTGTCAACAAGTTTTCTTAGAGTCCTAGTAGGTATTTTTTTATATGGAAGATCTCTGCTTTAAAATACAACTGTAACATAGGTTCCAAACTTTATTGAGAAAGATACATATGATAATTTGCCTTCCCCTATGGGTCGTATTTTGAAAGGTATCTGTCAATCAAAATGCAATTATTTTTCCTCTCCCCCCCTCCCCCAGCACACTCTATTATCCGGATAATCTTGGTTGCATTATTAAGTTGATATAATACTATTTAAAAGCAAAAAAAACAAACAGTAACAGATAACCACTACAATAAGTATGGTGATCACATTGTAAGGTATATATATCATATACCAACTATATTAAATTTTTAAAAATAAATTTAAAAATACAAGCAAACAAGGGGGGGAGATATTTTTTTTTGTTTTATTTAGCCTTGTAAAACCATAGCTCTGCCTTAAAAAATCATTTCACTTCTCCATGGACTATTTTCTTGTCAGAAAATGGAAATGGTAAAATCAGTATAGTAGCACCTACTTAAGTAACTGTGAAAAAGCATGAACTTCATATGTGGGCACTTAGTAAATGTTTATTCTATAGCCCTTTTGTGAGCAAAAGTTCCATTTTATCATCTTATTGATCCCCATTCATATCACGGAGGGTCCCTGGGATCTCATTCTTGGGAGTCTAACCCTGATTGAGTTCAACCTTCTTCTTTTATAGATGAAGAAACCAAGACCCAAAAGAGAGGAAATGACCCGATTTCTGCCCTTGACTTTACATTGTATTTCAGTTTATTTGCAGTCATTATAAAGAAGCAGTTAGTGAAAAAAGGGCCTGGTGCCTCCCAAATATGCCCATATGGCAGATGAGGAGTGGGCACTGGGCAAAGGCGTACACTGCAGTACAGAAGGAGGTGGGGACCAGACTAGGCAGGGCCTCTTGGGCCTTTTAAATTGCTTAGGTCTCTGTTCTAAGGTGTGGGGAACCAATAATGTTCATTGTTGGTTATATTTGGAACATTTTGACAACTACATTTTTTATTTTTCATCTATTTGTTTGGAATAGTCTAATCACAGGTTTAAAGTTAAAAAGTGTTATTGTGTCAGCTGATGGCAAGAAATTAAACTTTCTAATGAGGATAATTGCCAAAAGCAGTGAGGGTACATGGCGAGAGAGGTAGGTTGGATGTGGACGGATACCCTTGACTGCAAGTGTTGTTGTGACACTGGGCACACCACTGAGGAGTGCCCATCCTGGAAAAGTGTGTCTCGCAGCAGTATTCTTAGCATAGATCATTATGGATCTGATCACATTCAAACTAGCTGTGCCAGATGAAGATTTAATCTGTTTAAAGACCTTTAGGAATATGTTCTTAAAATTGGGATTTCTTATTTGGTTTTCTTTTATTAAAAACCCTGAGGAATGAAGAGGGTGAGTTTGAAGAAGCCTGGATCTAGAATATCTTTTATACCAGCTATAAAGCAGTGACCCTAGTATCACACTAAGAGTAGCTTCCATTTATCTCCATCCCACACCTCCCTCCTGTGTTCCCAACACTATATTTAACAGTCTATTAGACACCTGTACTTGCCTTATCCCACAGGTATCTACAACTGAACATTCTAAAACTGGATTCTTGCTCTTTCACCAAACTGCTTCTCCTTCCAGATGAGTCCATAGAACTACCTTTGATCCATCAGCCCAGATTAGCAACCAGGATGCATCCTCTATCCTTCCTTTTTCTCCCTGCTCATTGGCCATCCATCTTGTGGACTCCACCTCCTCAGAACCACCTGGGTTAACATGCTCTCTTCCACTTACAGTATGGCCGCCCTAATCTGAGTCCTCATTTGGCCAGTGACTACACCTGCCTCCTGAGTGATCGCTCAGCCTCATCCAACCGCTTCAGTCCTCTGTACTGTCCTCCCAGGAAGCATTCCACACTACACCTCTGGTCATTCCACTCCCTCTTCACATGCCTTCTTTGCTTCCACATCCTTCAAAAATCCAAACTCCTTAGGGTGACATGCAAAGTGTTTCATGATCTTGCCCTGCCTGTGTTCCTAGCATCATGTCTCCCACCCTCTTCCCTCAATCCTGAAATGTATCTATGTACTCTCTGGGCAGCTTTTCAGATATACCCAGCCCTTCCAAGAAGCCTTCTCCCTCTACTCCACTCCATCCTTAGGAATGTATAATTGCAGTATGTTACATACACAATGTGCTTTTACACACATAATCATGTAACTCTGAGGGTGCAACTCTGTAAGCACCAGGACATGCCAACCTGAGTGAGAGTGAGTGATGGCAGGGCAACAAAGTTCCCTTGGAGTGTTGTGTCCTGGGAAAAGGCAGCCATGCTGGTGGCCCATGTCCCTGCTCTGACTGTTGGACACTGCAGAGGTGCCGGGCAATGAGGCAAGAAGCTCGCACAGCATCCATGCTGGGCCTCTGGCTGCCTTGGCAGCTCCTGGACCTGGATCTGCCAGGTGCTGCTGTGTTCCCCACAGGGGACTGCATGAGCCATCAAGAATGTTCTGCTACTCAGACAGAGCCAGTGGCCACCAGAGCAACCCCAGAGCCCAGAGTTCTGTGATAAAAGGAAGGATATCAGTGGGATAGATGCATTGTCTAATTCAGTGGTTCTCAACTTTCCTAATGCCGCGACCCTTTAATACAGTTCCTCATGTTGTGGTGACCCCCCAATTTCATTGTTATAAATTGAACATAAAGCATAGTGATTAATCACAAAACAATATGTAATTATATATGTGTTTTCTGATGGTCTTAGGTGACCCCTGTGAAAGGGTCATTTGACCCCCAAAGGGGTGGCGACCCACAGGTTGAGAACCGCTGGTCTAAGTGCTTCCCAGAGGCAGAATGGAGCCTGTGGGTTTTGGATCCAGGGACAGGCCTTGATTCGAAACAAGAATGAGCTTTTGATGACCAAGCCTAATAGAGGTTAGCGAGCCCTTGTCACCGAGAGGGTACAGGCAGGGCTCCATGGCTACATGGTGCTGCAAGGGGGTGTCCAGCAGAATAGTACAGGTCAGTGTTCAGACCTGAATGTGCACCACATCACCAGGGCTAGGAAGACGGGTGCTGGGTGTTTGGGGACGAGCAGTGTCTCAGACAGCTTGGGCTGCTGTAACAAAGTACCACACACTGGGGGGCTCAAGCAACAGAAACTTATTTCTCCCAGCTCTGGAGGCTGGAAGTCTGAGGCCAGAGTGGCGGCATGGTTGGGTTGCAGACCACCATCATCTCACTGTGTCCTCACATGGTGGAAGAGGTGAGAGCACTGTTTTATAATGGCACTAATCCCATTCATGAGCGCTCCACCCTCATAACCTAATCTCTTCCCCAAAGCTCCACCTCCATCACATTTGGGTAAGGGCTTCAAAATAAAAATTTTGCAGACACAGACTCTCAGTCTATAATGCTTACGTGTTGGAGACCAGGTGTAAGCTGACATGGTCCTTACACCTGAAGGGGCTAGCAAGGCTGGGACCCTTACCCACACAGTTTTCCCAGACTTGTTTGCATGGCGGTTATCAGTAGAATGAGAGCAACCTTTGTAGAATGAGAACAGCCTTTCATGGTTTATCAAGAAGTCTGTAACTATTTACTGAGATTTGCTGTACTGAGAATTTGTCCTTCTGCTCTGTCCCTTCCTTAGAGATTAAGAGGAACAAAGAATACATTCCTCTTGACAGACCTCCTATTGAGTGTCTTGTGTATAAAAAGCATTGTGTGGTTAATAAACTTGCTGCAGTTCCTCGATTGAGCTGTAGTCCTCCCGATCCCGCTCTCCTGTCTTTCTTTCTATTCTCAATTCCCACCTCCCTACCTCAGCCTGGCTCAACCTGTCAGGCTGGCCCTGACACTTAGGTCCAGAGAAGGGCCTGAGGATTTGCATGTCTAACAAGTTTATACTTTAAGAACACCTGGTGCAGATAATCCTGATATTTGATAAACCCTGCAGTAACTGTCCCCCAATGACCAAATATCACTCAAGAAATTAATTCTGAAACTGGATTGATTGCTTAATCTCTTTGCATTTCACGTTTTCTATGGCAACACCTGCAGCTCTGCTCACTGAAAATGAGTAGGGCAGTCTGAGCCCTCTGTCCTTCACTGCCATCTAGAGAAACATGAGAAGGTAGCCACAGACAAGACACCACCGCAGACCTTACTCAGCCCTGAGACTTCCATGAGTTGGAAGGACCACACCACCTCCTCCTGCTCTCATTCTGGTTGGCAAGTGTGTGCTTGGAAGGTTTTTGGTCACTTTCACATTGAGAAAGATCATTGGCAGGTGTAACAGTGACCTTCAAAGGTATTTCTGGGTTAGGAGGAGACATCTGACCACCATGATAAGCCTGTGGACTAGTACAGATTTTGAACATTCAGGCATGTTGCTGTTGACTGAATTTGGCAGACACTCACTAACCTTTTCAAAGATATCAAATATGATGGAGCTATGACTTAAGAAAATGGGCAATTGCCCCTTTAGCAAACAACAGGGAAGATGGTGCTGAGTCCAGCTCTAGCTTTTCCCCTGTGCTAGTTTCCTATTATTAGTAACAGATTACCAGAAACTCACTGACGTAAACAACACACAATTATCATTCTGAAGGTGTGAGATTGGTTTCAAGGGGCTATCATCAAGTTGTCAGCAGGGCTGGCTCCTGCCAGGGGTCCCAGGGGTCTTGTTCCAGCATCTAGAAGTGTTCAGCAATCTAGAGAAGGGGCTGTGTGTAACTTAATAAAGGGTCCAGAGACGAAATATAATTTTGAAAGGCATTCGGGGTTCAGAGGAGCCCAGCTAAAGAAACTAAGATCTCCTCATCTCAGGACCCCATGCTTTTTATTAACACAAATTGTCCTGAGGCGAGGCAGAGATATACACTTGAAAGGGTCAGGTTTCCTATACACAGTCCATTGTCAGAATGGGCAGAATTAGCCTATTCAGGCTGTTCAGGTGTTTAACCAGTAGGAGGCAATAACATGTAGATTAAGATGCCCTGAGCTGTCTGGCAGCAAGCAATGATTTTAATGCATCTTTTTCAGGTTTGGGATAATGCCCTCAGCCATTCCCAACAGGCAATAACATATGTGACTCAGCCCTTGTTGAGTCCCCAAGTTTCATCAACCTTTCGATGAAACCTTGCAATTATGACATGCTGGAATTGGCTTCCGGCACAGGGGTGAATCCATTTTCTTGCTGTTTCCAGCTTCTGGAAAGAATCACTCCAACCGTGGCTTTCATCATCACATCTGCTTCTCTGACTCTCCTGCCTCCATATTATAAGGACCCTTGGAGTTACATTGGATCCATTCAGGTAATCCAGGAAAATCCCCATCTCAAGAACCTCAACTCAACCACATCTGCAAAATACCTTTGCCACATAAAGTACCTGGTCACAAGATCTTGAGATGAAGATGTGGACATGTTTGGGGGCAATTATTCTGTATCCCATGCCCTGGAAGAATGCTGACCCAGCCATGTTTCCGAATCACAGAGCAGGTGACCCCAGGCTGTACGCTGAAGACTGAGCAAGGAGCTGCATAGAGGGCACTGTTGGCACAGGGAACCCAGGGAGGACTAGGGGCAGAACTGCAGTGTCAGCATCTGTGCATGGGGTCTTAGTAACCTGCTGGAAGAAAATTCCAGCAGGTCAGAATTAAGCAAGAAGTTCATCAGAAGGCTGGTGGATCTTGGGGCTTCAGCAGGGCTGAAAATCTGCATATGTTATTACCTGGCGCTGAAACAGCTGTAGGCATTTTACCTAACCTGATCATCTTTTCCTGTTTACCTGCTGCTGGCAGAATAGCTGAAGGAATATCCCCTAACCTGATCATGTTTTCCTGTTTATTGAACTTTACCTGTTTGCATTCCTAAAGGGCCTGTGTGTTTTCCAGCAAATACAAAGCGGTGGGTCCGGAGATTCAGAGAGCCCACTTCACTAGAAAGTGAAGCCTCCCCTGGTTCCCCCATGCCTTCCAAATTTATATTTCATGTGTAGTTTATTAATTTACATCATAGCCCTTTTCCAGATTCCTGAACCTTTGCAGCTGCAGAAAAGACCCCAGCATTTATGGAGCCTGAAACTGGGACATCTGGAGAAGAAGATTTCACCTGAGGGAAGAAAGTAAATTCACCTGGGAGGTGATGGGTCACTGGTAGAGGTGGGGTCACTGAAAATTTGGTGGGGAGGTTCACTTGGTGTATAAAGCCTGTGCCAAGCTTTGGATTTCCAGAACCAGAGTGGGTGGGAAAGTCTTTTGTTTCAAGCCAGGCTATAATGGGGAAGGATTCAACCAAAAGGCAAAAATATCGTTGTAAATTTTTAGCTTCCAGGATCAAGGATGAAGAAATTAAAATGTCGAAAGATACTTTCTTAAATCAGTCTCAAGGAAAAGGAGTGCCATTGTCATCTAACTATGTGGGGTCTTGTTCTGCTTCTAGTGTGGAAAGACTTGGCAGCTAGAGAGGATGGAGCTGTTAATCCTCTCGCCAGGGAACTCTCTGATGCCATGTTGAACAATTACCATAAGGATGCCTTTGGACAGGCAGATTTGAGCTGAAATAACTTTAAAGGCCAGTCAATGCTGTGGAGAGCGGAATAGGAGAAGATCTTTGATTTCTTTAGTCTTGTTGATCTGTCATTGTATTTAGTTTAATGTGTTTATTGTTAGTCTATTAAGCATGGCTTTAATTCAATAAGAAAGGAAACCTGGGCGGTCAGTTCAGTTGCTAAATTTCCCCAAAGCAAGCAGGATGTGGGGGTGGGGAGACACATGGTGATCCTGTAAAATGGACGCCCACTCCCAAGAGTATTATTAGAAAAATCTCATTTCCCCTATGTTTTTTATTTTCCGGTAAAATTTTGCAGAATTTAAGGGATGCATCTGGGATTCTGTACTCGTAAAGAGAGAAAGCTAGCTTAAGACAAAACGTGCGCACCCTTTGATTTTGGATTTTAGATAATTTTGGGCTAAGTTTAAATCTCTTTACGGATGCTACAGAATGAACCCAAAACTGTTTTTTCCTCAGAAAGATGGCAGAGATGACCCAAGGAAAAGATCCAGGCAGGTTCTAAGCAACAAGGTTGGTATTTCCATAATAAATGGTAGTTGGTTTTTTTCATTGATACAGTGACAAATTTATTGAGTTCATCTATTTTAGTAATAACTATTAATATATATATATATATATATATATATATATATATATTATATAAAGATAGTAACATTCACACCTGACAAAAATGTGTAAGAACAAGTCATATACAGATATGCAAAAAAACTGATAGAATAATTTATAAAATATCATTACTGTACATAAACCCATCAGTTCAGATATAAAATTCACAATTTTGAATCTACCCTTTGACTATTTATTTATTTGTTTATTTATATTCTCAATGCAATTTTTATTTTATTTTTATTTTTTTAAATTTTATTTTATTGTTTAAAGTATTACAGATAGTAGTACATATGTCTCCTTTTTTTCCCCATTGACTTTCCCCTGGCCTCCCCTAACCCCCCCCCCCACATGCCCTCACCCCCCGCCCCCCAGTGTTTTGTGTCCATTGGTTATGCTTATATGCATGCATACAAGTCCTTCGGTTGATCTCTTACCTCCCCCACCCCAAACATTCCCCAGCCTCCCCACCGTAATTTGACAGTCTGTTCCATGCTTTTCTGCCTCTGAATCTATCTTTTTGTTCATCAGGTTATAATGTTCTTTATTATCCATAAATGAGTGAGATCATGTGGTGTTTTTCTTTCACTCCTGGCTTATTTCACTTAGCATAATGTTCTCCAGTTCCATCCATGCTGCTGCAAAGGGTAAGAATTCCTTCTTTGTTATAGCAGCATAATATTTCATTGTGTAGATGTACCATAGTGTTCTAATCCACTCATCTGTTGATGGGCATTTAGGCTGTTTCCAAATCTTGGCTATTGTAAATTTTGCTGCTATGAACATAGGGATGCATGTATCCTTTCTGACTGGTGTTTCTATTTTCTTGGGATATATTCCTAGAAGTGGTATTCCTGGGTCAAATGGCAGTTCCATTTTTAAATTTTTGAGGAAACGCCATACTGTTTCCCACAGTGGCTGCACCAGTCCGCATTCCCACCAGCAGTGAAGGAGGGATCCTTTTTCTCGGCATCCTCTCCAACACTTCTCATTTGTTGATTTGTTGATGATAGCCATTCTGACAGGTGTGAGGTGGTACCTCATTGTCGTTTTGATTTGCATCTCTTGGATGATTAGTGGCTTTCAGCATGTTTTCATGTGTCTCTTGGCTTTCTGAGTGTCCTCTTTCAAAAAGACTCTATTTAGAGTCCATTTTTGCCCATTTTTTGATTGGATTGTTTATTTTCCTTTTGTTGAGTTGTATGAGTTCCCTGTAAATGTTGGAGATTAAACCCTTATCGGAGATAACATTGGCAAATACGTTCTCCCATGCATTGGGCTTTCTTGTTGTTTTGTTGATGGTTTCTTTTGCTGTGCAGCAGCTTTTTATTTTGATGTAATCCCATCTGTTTATTTTCTCCTTAGTCTCTCTTGCCCTAGTTTCTGTGTCTATAAAGATATTCCTACGACATATATCTGCAATTTTGCTGCCTATGGAGTCTTGTAGGATTTTTATGGTTTCTGGTCTTACATTCAAGTCCTTTAGCCATTTGGAGTTTGTTTTTGTTTATGGTGTAAGTTGGTGATCTAGGTTCATTTTTTTGCATGTATCTGACCAAATTTCCCAGCACCATTTATTAAAGAGGTTGTTTTGACTCCATTGTATACTCTTGCTCCTTGTCGAATATTAATTGAGTATAATGGCTTGGGTTAATTTCTGGGTCCTCTATTCTGTTCCATTGGTCTATATGTCTGTTCTTGTGCCAGTACCAGGCAGTTTTGAGAACCGTGGCTTGGTAATATAGTTTGATGTCTGGTATTGTGATCCCTCCAACTTTATTGTTCTTTCTCAGGATAGCTGTGGCTATTCGGGGTCTTATTTTATTCCAGATGAATTTTTGGAGAGTTTGTTCTAGATCTTTGACATATGCCATTGGTATTTTAATAGGCATTGCATTGAATCTATAGATTGCTTTAGGTAGTATGGACATTTTAATGATGTTGATTCTACCAATCCATGAACATAGTATGTTCTTCCATTTGTTTATGTCTTCCTCTATCTCTTTTTTCAATGTCCTGTAATTATCCGAGTATAGGTCTTTTACGTCCTTGGTTAAGTTTATTCCTAGGTATCTTAATTTTTTTTGGTGCAATGGTAAATGGGATTGTTTTTTTTTTTTCATTTCTCTTTCTGTGAGTTCATTATTGGTGTATAAAAAGGCCATAGAATTCTGGGTGTTAATTTTGTATCCTGCTACATTGCCAAATTCATTGATTAGGTCTAGTAGTTTTTTGATGGAGTCTTTGGGCTTTTCTATGTATAATATCTTGTCGTCTGCAAATAAGGACAGTTTTACCTCTTCTCCCCCAATTTAGATGCCTTTTATTTTTTCTTATTGTCTGATCACTATGGCTAGTACTTCTAGTACTGTGTCAAACAGGAGTAGTGAAAGTGGGCATTCTTGTGTTGTTCCTGTTCTTAGGGGAAATGGATTTAGTTTTTGCCCATTGAGTATGATATTGGCTGTAGGTTTGTCATATAGGGTTTTTATTATGTTGAGGTATGATCCCTCTATTCCCACTTTGCTGAGAGTTTTTATCAAGAAAGGGTGTTGGATTTTGTCAAATGCTTTTTCTGCATTAATTGATATGTTTATGTGATTTTTGTCTTTCAGTTTGTTTATGTGATGTATCACATTTATTGATTTGCAGATATTGAACCATCCTTGCATCCCTGGAATCAATCCCACTTGGTCATGGTGTATGATCTTTCTAATGTATTGCTGAATCCGATTTGCTAGGATTTTGTTGAGTATTTTAGATTCTATGTTCATCAAGGATATTGGCCTGTAGTTCTCTTTTTTTGTGGTGTCTTTATCTGGTTTTGGAATTAGGCTTATGCTGGCTTCATAGAAAGAGCTTGGAAATGTGCGTTGCTCTTGAATTTTTTGGAATAGTCTGAGGAGGATAGGTTTTAGTTCTTCTTTGAATACTTGGTAGAACTCCCCTGTAAATTCGTCCGGACCAGGGCTTTTGTTTGCTGGAAGATTTTTTGATCACTGTTTCAATTTCTTAGGTAGTTATCAACCTATTCAAGTTTTTTGACTCTTCTTGGTTGAGTTTTGGGAGCTTGTAGTTTTCTAAGAATATGTCCATTTCATCTAGGTTGTCCATAGAATTTTGTTGGAATAGGGTTGTTCATAGTATTTTTTCATAATTGTATTTCTGTGGGATTGGTTGTTATTTCACCTCTTTCATTTCTGATTTTGTTTATTTGGGTCCTCTCTCTGCTTCTTGGTGAGCCTGGCTAGAGGTTCATCAATCTTGTTTAATCTTTCAAATAACCAGCTCTTGGTTTGTTGATCTTTTGTATTGTTTTTTTCGTCTCTATGTTGTCTATCTCCACTCTGATCTTTATTATTTCCTTCCTTCTCCTTACACTGGGCTTTTCTTGTTGCTCTCTTTCTAACTCTTTGAGTTGTAAGGTTAGATAATTTATTACCATTGTTTCTTGTTTTTTGAGGCAGGCCTGTAGAGCTATGAACTTCCCTCTCAAGACTGCTTTCACTGTGTCCCATAGATTTTGGATTGTTGTGTTTTCATTGTCGTTTGTTGCCATGATGCTTTTTATTTCTTCTTTGATCTCTCTGATAACCCAGTCATTGTTTAGTAGCATGCTACTTAGCCTACAGGTGTTTGATTTTTTTAATAGTTTTTATTGTAGTTGATTTCTAGTTTTATGCCATTGTGATCTGAGATGGTGCTTGATATGATTTACTTTCTACATTTTTTTAAATTAAAGAAAACTAATTTTAAAATCACTAGAAAATCCTGTGAGAATAGAAATGTTTTATTTTGCACTGTTCAGTAGAGTTGCCAGTAGCCACATATGGCTATTGAGCTCTTGATACATGGTTAGTGCAACTTAGGAGTGTGATTTCTCCTTTTACTTCATTTTAAATTAGCCACATGTGGGTAATGACTACCTTATTGGTCAAAGCAGAACTTGCGAGTGCTGAATCCTAACCACTAGACCACTAGGGACTGTGGTACATAAAATGAACAACATAAACTGATGAACAAAAACAGATCCAGAGACAAAGAAACATCTATCAGACCATCAAACCTCAGAGGGAAGGTAGGGGAGGGTGGGGGTAAGGGGGAGAGATCAACCAAAGGACTTACATGCATGCATATAGGCCTAATCAATGGACACAGGCAACACGGGGTGAGGGCATGAGTGGGGGCGGGGGGGGGGATGGGAGGGGTAATGTAGGGATAAGGACACATAGGTAATAACTTAATCAATAAAGAAATTAAAATAACAAACAAACAAACAAACATAAACAAAGCAGAACTTGAAACTTGGGAGCTCAGTGCACCACTTAGAGCATTTGCTTGTATGCAGGAATACCCCCATCTTGTGGTCTTTTAGAATATTCCTTCTGAAATATTGGGAACTAAGATGTATTAGCAAGTATAAGCAAGTATTTTTTCTTGTAACTTCAGAACGTTAATAAATCATAAGAGTCATCTGGTAGATTATATAAATTATCTACAAGTTTAAAGACCGGTGTGGGTAAAAGACAGTCATCACACAGGGCAAATGAATTGCAGGGGACAGTAAGTGTTTAGAAAAACACTAAGAATATAGAGTCACTCTTTTGATTGGGACACAGGGAGGCTTTTAAACAACAGAGGGACCTTGTTATCTTCCGAGTCCAACAATATTACTATTTGCAGATAAGGCTTCATATGGTTGTTCCTAGAATTAGTACAATTGGGAAATGATCACTTTTAGGCATCAAGGATATCTTTTTCCAAGAATGGTGAAATGTGAAGAGTTCCTGGAAGTTTGGTTCATCCTTGAAATGGCCTTGAACATATTTTATTGGAGATTTATCCCTAAAGCACACACCTTTGGGGCATGTTAACCAAATATCCAGGATGCTACTTTAGTTCTTTGGGCTCATCCTAAGCTTAGCAGAAATAATTGGAAAAGGGCAATGAAATGAGGCTCAATGTACTTTGTGAAACAAGGCAGAATGGCCAAACCTCAAACTCCCTGAGATAAATAAGGTAAATTATTAAACATTGGAAAGCTAATCCCATAGCTAGTTACTGGAATTTATTTAGCCATATGCAAGTAATGAGCAGCAACTATCTTGTGATCTGTAATTATTGGGAACAATAAAGTTTTTATAAGGAAGCTCAGTTTTTATTTGGTTTCAATGTCTGACATTAGCCTTGGAACAGTTCCCTGTTGCATTAGAAGAACTAATATATCTAGTGTGTATTCCTTAAAAGCTATTGGCTGTTATTTATTTTTCTTTTAGGATAAGCTAGTCATAATTTGGTGACTCTCTGATAAGTTATCAGAATCCAATCAATTGATTACCATCAATTTTATTTATTTTTTGGTGGTATGTGCAGATTTGATCTGCATTTACACCATTCACATTTCTCTTGTCAACAAATAAAAATAAATACTTCCATGGCCATGTTGCCTTCCTTTTTTATGATAAGTTATATTTATGGTACAGAAAACATCTAGTAGATGTAGAATAAACAGTGTAGAAAAAACAGAGATCATATCTTGCCCTCTTTCTTTCTATTTTCATTTTTTAATAAATAATGAAACTCTAAGGCTGGGTAGCTCAGTTGGTTGGAGCATCGTCCCATATACCAAAAAGGTGCAGGCTCAATCCCCAGTCATGGCACATATAGAAGGCAGTGTTCAATGATTCTCTCTCACATAGATGTTTCTCTCTCTCCCTCTGCCCCTCACTCTCTTTCTTTCTCTCCCTCTAAAATCAATAAACATATCATCAGGCGAGGATTATAAAAAATAAACATAATACAATAATAAAGAAATAATACAATACAGTAATACTCTGTATAATTTTTCAGTCCAATTTCTCTCTTTATATTTCCATTATAAATTTTCTAATCATTACTCTAATTTAGGTTTTTAATCATTTATTACATATACTAGAGGACCGATACATGAAATTCATGCAAGAGTAGGCCTTCCTTCCCCCAGCTGCCAGCACCAGCTTCCCTCTGGGACCAGAGATCCGGGCTTCCTACCTTCCCCCCCACCCCCCCGCCCCCTGACCGCTGTCAGGCACCCGGGACCCGAGCATCCCTTGTAGCCCTGGCTTTGTCCAGAAGCTCGTCTGGAAGGATGTTCAGTCTAATTAGCATATTATGCTCTTATTATTATAGATAGATATCAATCAACCCTATGTGGTATTAGTTCTTTCTGGATTTATATACAGGTATATTTTATGTAATATTCTGGAACTTCTTTTGTTTATATTATCATAAATTTTAAAATGTATCTACTTTGAGACAAATAGTTCTTTATTGATTTTAACTGCCCTGTAATATTTATTCATATAAGTATTTCAGAACTATGTATGTATTCCTTTACTGGTGAATATTTACCATATTTTGTTGATTTTATTTATTATTTTTTAACTATTTTTTTTACTTCAGAGAGGAAGGGAGATAGAGAGAGAGAAACATCAATGATGAGAGAGAATCATTGATCCACTGCCTCCTGCACACCTCACACTGGGGATTGAGCCTGCAACCCAGGCAAATGACTGGGTTTCAGAGCACTGTGCCTTCCTGGTTCATTGGTTGATGCTCAACCATTGAGCAACACTAGCTAGGCATATTTTGTTGATTTTAAAATGTGCAATATGTGACATTTAAAATCATTTGAAATCCAAATACAGAGCTAATAATAACGCACATGGCCTTCATCTACTCGGTGAAGGACAAGGCTCTGCAAACTTCCTGTGTAAAGGCTTTGGTAGTAAATGGTTTGGGCTCTGTAGACAATACCATCTTGGTCATAACTACTCACATTGGCCATTGTAACATGAAAGTAGCCAAAGACAATATGTAAATGAATGTACATGTCTGCCTTCCAGTCAAACAGTAATTATGGACACCAAACATTAATTATGGACACCAAAATGTTAATTTCATATGATGTTTATGTATCAAAAATATTCTTTTCATTGTTTTCTAACTTTTAAAAAGTGAATAAAAATTATTATTATCTCATGGGACATATATAAACAGGCAATAGGCCAGATCTCACCCACTGACTATAAATTGCTGACACCTGGTATACACGCAATATATTGACATACCCTCCTTTCTAACATCTACAAAAAATTATATCCTTCTTTAATAGAAAACATTTAATAAAATAAGTCAGAAGATCAGATATTCTACATCATGATGACCAAACCAGTGACCTCATGAAAAATTCTGGCTCTCGACACTGACTTGGTCAAAACGCAGAAGTGTCCTGTGTTGACATTATTCTGCAGGGACAGACTGTCAGTAAGCAATGCTGGCTGGATGAGGTAACCCACACTACTGAGCAAAGGATGGCCTCCTGGTACTGCGCAGAGGCCCCACCAGGTGGCGCTGCAGCGGCCAATGCGCCTGGCAGGCCAGCCTGGCAGATCTGGCCACAGGCGTCCACGTGGGTGAGGGGGACTAGCCTGGAGGGACTTGGAGTCACAGGACCCGCTGGGCTTCCTGGCTCGCGCCGCTGCCTCGCCCGAGTCCGCCAGGGTCCCGCGGGCAGAGGAGCTGGAGGAGCCTTTGGAGGCCGAGGCGTGCTGGTGTGGATGCCGCCCCGCTGCCAGACCAAGTGCATCAGCCTGGAATCCAGGCCACCATCCTGCAGGCGCTCCTCTCCCGCGTGTGGCCTGGATCCTCTTGCTAATCTGAGGGAGGAACTGGAGCTGAAGCTGGTGAGGGGCAGTGCTGGGCCAGGCCACCTTCCTCCATGTCACCAAGGTGAGTGCCCTCCTGCTCACCTGCCCAGCGCCTCCCGCCTAAAAGCCCTGTTAAACCTCCTCCCTCCGCCCCCTCCCCTTGCAACTGAGTGCGGGTTCCAGCCTATCTGGCACTTCCCAGGGGCCCGGCCTGGAGTGTCCCACGTGGTGGTGGCTGTGGTGGGCGTGAAGGGTTCATTCCAAGGGTGAACTTGGGCTTGTCAGGTATTTAAAACACTTGGAGGATTGGGGTTTCTCTGGGCCTTGCTCTGTGGGGGCAGCCAAGGAGTCACTATCCTGAAGGATTGGGACTTGGTGAGCCCCGGGTAATGGGAGAAAGCAGGAGAGTGGAGAGGCTCCATCAAGCCGCCACCTGGGACCAAGAGCCCCCGTGCGAGACCAAGAGCCCAAGTGTGGGCTCCTTCTCTGTGGGCAGCTGGTCCCCCGTCATTCGGGTGCAGGTTGCGTGTGCTCCCTGGACCTGGATGAGTGCTGGCTGCTGTACTGACAGGAGGCAGCTGGGGACAGAGTTCCAGCCAGACCCCAGCAGGGCCCCCTGTCTATTAAGCCAGACAGTGAGGGGTCCTGCTTCTCCAGGACTTGTCTCAAGCCGGGGGACAAGACAGATCTGTAGTCCCCAGAAAGTTAACTACCTGGTCAAACAGAGTGTGTGTGTGTGTGTGTGTGTGTGTGTGTGTCTGTATGCATTGAGGGGGGGAGCGGGGGAGGGTGGAGAGGAGAGCTGAAGGAAGGGAATGGACAGGGGCAGAGCTTATTCCAGGCCCTGACATTGTGTGTCTAGGAGAAGGGACCCTCCAGGCAGGGGGCAGGACAGTGTGGACAGGGAACCTTTCATAGAGGGGTCAGAGCTGGGGGACAGGGAACCCCACTGGGAAGGACCCCATAGTGGGGACAGGAAACCCTCCATGCAGGGGGAGGGCAGCAGGAAAGAGAACCCCAATTAGAGGGGGCAGGGCACGGAGGAGAGGGGAAACAGGGAACCCTCTATGGAGGGGACAGGGCAGTTGGACAGGCAATCCTCCATGCAGGGGGGAGGGCAGGAGGAAAGGGAACCCCACTTTGAGAGAGCAGGGCAGAGAGGAGTCAGAATTATCCATGGAGGAGGCAGGGCAGGGGGACAGGGATCCCAACTTTGAGGGGGAGGGGCAGGGAGGAGAAGGTACCCTCCATGGAGGGGGCAGGCAGGGGGACAGGGAACCTCACTTTGAGGGGGCAGGCAGGGGGGAAAGGGAAGCCCACTTTAAGGGAGAAGGGCAGGGAGGAGACAGAACCCTACATGGAGGGGACAGGGCATGGAGGAGAGGGAACAGGGAACCCTCCATGGAGGGGAGAGGCTGATTATTAAAAAGGAATAATAACATTTATCGGTCATTCATCATGTCCAAGTATGGTGATCATGATTATAGTGAAGAGCACATAGGAATGAAGTTCAAGTAGGAAGTGGTCATTCCGTGGGACAAAGGATGAAACAGAGTTTGAAATTCAAGGTGCCCAAGCAGCTGGGCATTTGAGGAACAGAACCTCAGAGAGGCAGAAACCACAGGGAAGTAGCCACCACATCTGCCTGCAATCTCCCCTCAAGGCATTTGCCAAATCCTACCTTGAAAGGGTGATTGATCTCAAAACAACAAGCAGAAAACAATGGAGTGTAGGAGATTTAGACTAGCTCTCAGCAACTGGACCTGACACTTTTAGAGAATCACACCCCACAGATGGAGAGCACTAGTTCACTTGAAGTGCATAGGAAACATTTACAATTATAGACCATCGCTGTTTCAAAGGCCTGAAATCAGAGTGTGCATTCTGATCACAGTCAACCAAACTCATCATCAACAATGACAGATTGAAACACATGGGTATGACTGGCACCACTGAGAGCTTTATACATACAGTGGGGCCTTGACTTACGAGTGTCCCGACTAACGAGTTTTTTGAGATACCAGCTGTCTCTCCGCCGATTTTTTGCTTTGAGTTGACAGAGTAATTTGAGTTAACGAGCTCCTTAAGGAGCTCAGTCTCCGAAGGAATTAAACTCGTAAGTCAAGGCCCCACTGTATGTTGACAAACTTGCTTAATTAGACCTGCTTTCTGATTTAGCTAAACTTTTTCCAGCCCAGTGAAGCACCCCAACTTTTCTTTCAGGATATTGTCAGCAACACAGCAGTAAATATCAATACGAAGCAGATTATTATTGTAGAAAATACAGGGAGTACAAAGGGTGAACTATTTAACTGTAGCACTGTTTGACTATATTCTGTGTAGTGAGAAAACCTGGAGTCATTTTCAAGTTCTACCATTTCTTATTTCTTTTCAGCTGGGCCAAGTTTCTAAACATTCTAAATCTCCATTTTCCGGCTAATTGAAAGAAAATAGGATTCTACCAAGTCTCCTATCTACCTACTCCAGGAGTTCTGTTTGGATGAAATGAGATGAGGCACGTGAAAACGTTTCACAGACATTTGGTTAAACTGTAAAATGTTTTCACTTGGCTATAAAGCAAGTGGGATGAAGAAACTCCAAGGAGGCTAGTCACCAGGGAGAGGAAGCCGGGTGTCCTATGTGACATCATTACCTGGCGCCCACAGCCATCATTTCTGTGCTGGGCTGGGCTGTGGGCTTTGCGCCATGGGGTCTCGGCAGTGTTGGCTGCTATTTGGTGGGGTGTCGCTTCAAGGTGGTGGCAGGGCCTGTGTCCCACTTGGGGGAAGCTGAGTGTTACTTGTGGGTTCCAGGTTTTCTGTAAATTGCCAGTTCACGTCAAGGCAGTTCCAGCATTGAGCATCTCCCCCTGGTGGTCAGTGCGCATCATAGCGACTGGTCAGACGGTTGGACATTAAGCATATTAGCTTTTTATATATATAGGTTTGCAATAAGAACAGCAAAAACCATTCTAAAAGAAAATTAGCTATGGCTCATGCCTAAAATTGATCAGATCTGAACCTTTACTGTAGATATCAGCCTTCCAATGAGGAATTCTTCAAATACAGCCTGTGCTGTGGATACTGAGGCATCCTGCCTAGGAGCCTCTCTCTTCAGGGTTCCTGATCTGCCCCTTCCCCTACTGCGCCCCAGCCCCTGCCCCATTATTTTTTCCAAGCAGACCCAGCATCTCCAAAGCCACGTGTTCTCATTCAGGGGCTGTTAGCGTGCAAGAATGCAGTTTAAAGGATATTTCACACCCAAAGCACTTTTTAAGTTTCTCAAAGATGAGTGGATGGTCACTGAACATGGGTGCAAAATGCATTTTAAACCAAAAATAGTTATTTAAATGTTTTTTTAGAAGATTTGTTCTCATTATCAAAACAATACAGGATCATTAGTAGAAATTTACAAGAAATATATGAGGTAAAAGAAACCACTTCTCTCCATTATCCAGGGTTAACCACTGTCAACATTTCAAAGTATTTCTGTTTGTCTTAGGTAAATTTATATATCCAAATACCTTTTTGAGGTGATACTATTTATTTTTTAAATATAATTTCTATTGATTTCAGAGAGGAAAGGAGAGGGGGAGAGAGATAGTAACATCAATGATGAGAAAGAATCATTCATTAGCTGCATCCTACACACCTCCTACTGGGGTTGGAGCCCACAATCAGGGTATGTGCCCTGACAGGGACTCTATGCATGACCTCCTGGTTCATACATCAATGCTCAACCACTGAGCATGCCTCCAGGGCAAGATGATACTATTTGTTATGTGTGTATTTTGATTTGTTTTCTTTAGTTATTGTGTATGCATTTCACTGCATCTATAACCACTTTTTTTTCCCATTTATTAAGGCACTGTTTATTTTTCCCAGCTTTATTGAGAAATAATTGATATACACCACTGTATAAGTTTAAGGCAGACAGCAGGATGGTTTGATTTACCTACACTGTGAAATGATTACCACATTGGGTTCAGCTAACATCCATTGAACATGTGACAAACCAAAATGGAAATCTCTAATGTAATTTGAGGTCTTTTTTCTTCAAAGTCAAACCTACAATTCTTACTATTGCAAAAAAGAGCTGTACTTGGAACTGAAGTGCAGGGTGTGGTGGGTCTGCAGCTGGGGCTCTACTGCCCTGGCCTCTTGCACTTGACCCTTGTGCCTGTTCACATGCAGTTCCGTTCTCCCTCCAGACTTCACATGAGGCTGGTGATGGATGTGCTGCCCCTACCGGACAAGCTCCACAGTCTGTCTTCCCACCACTGAGTGGCAGAGGTGAGAGCCCACACTGTAAGGCTGTGGGGCCTATAAAGTTCAGACCTCACTTGTGTCTAGGAAGCTCTGGGGGTGACCTCAGCATCAGTGTGCGCAGAGCCTATGCTGGCCTCTGGGATGTGCTCTGTGAGGGTCCAGCTCACCCATAGCTCCTCTACCCCTGGATCTCAGCCACCTTCCCGGTCCTTCTGCTAGAAGCTCTGGTTCTCTCAGAATCTTAGACTCCTCTCCCGCCATGAGCTGTGTGGAAGCTTCATATAACACGATAGTTTTCGGGGAAAACTGGCAAGAGAAAAATAAGAAAAATAAGCAGGAGTCCCCCCAATACTTTGGAGTCCAGGCCCCATTTTCCCAGGTCCTCACCAGAGATGGGTTTTTCCTCAGCATTTGAAGGGCTATGCCCCGGCCATGGCTTAAGAGCCAGGCCAGGAAAGAAGAGGGGGAGGATCCAGGGCAGCCCCCACTCTGGCTCCAACAGGCCCCCGGTCCAGTCCTCTGAGTCATTGCCGTCCTGCTCACAGAACAGGGCTAAGACTCACTGCCTTCAAGACAAATCAGCTCACCACCGTGCTGGTCACTTGTCAAGTTCTCACTTCTCTCCCCACTCAGCCCACTGCTGCTCTCTCTGGAGTCCGCAGTTACTATTCTCTCTGAGACCATGGTTGTCATCATTGGGTGGACAGCTAGCCATTGACCTGCTCCATCTCGGTGGCTCCAGAATGATATCTTCGGTTCTTTTGAGAAGAAGAAAAGGAAGGGAGAAAATGGGTCTGGACAGCAAGTAACCTTTCTGTAGAAATGCATGGACAGTGAGTTTTTTTCCTCTTAGTACTTTGAAGTGCTATGTGGATTGGCATGAGGTACTTTTATTTTATTATTCTCTCTGCATGTTCTTTCTGAAGGTGACTGAGTTGGCTGGCTGCACAGGTACAGGAACAAGAGAGTGAATGTGCTGTCCTATGTGCCAAGATGCAAGGAGTTTGTGCTGTTCTGCATTTCTGAGCCTCTCTCACCAAGTGAGTCAGGTCTGGCCAGAGGCAAGGACAGCCATGAGTGGCTCCTCCCAGGCCATCCTGACACCACCACTCTGTCCAACCTCTACACCATTGGTCTGTGCTCATTGCCAGCTGAATCCACAAGCCAGAGGAGCCCTGGAGCCCTGAGTCACTGTATGGAGAGGATGAGCTTTGGTGGCTCCCTGGCCCACATCATGGACCACAAGGAGCAAGATTTTATTGGGTTCAGACACTGAAAAGTTCTTCATGACAGCCCACATTATTACCCTAATGATACAGTCTTTGATGAACAATTAGAACCTCCCTGACTGGACCACAGAGTAAGGTGTCGGACCTTTGATGAGTGACACTCTGTCTCTCATCTTCTTTTAACCCAGTGGTCGGCAAACTGCGGCTCGAGAGCCACATGCGGCTCTTTGGCCCCTTGAGTGTGGCTCTTCCACAAAATACTGACTTCTGCACATGGGCCACGAAGTTTCAATCGCACTGTACGTGCGCGCCTGCACGTGGTATTTTGTGGAAGAGCCATACTCAAGGGGCCAAAGAGCCGCATGTGGCTCGCAAGCCGCAGTTTGCCGACCACTGGGTTAACCCTTAAAAATGGGATGTGTTGATTTCACTCACCAGCATTCCTTCTTCCATCTCGCAGTCAAGTTGACAGGCAAATTGGAGCCATCTCTGGAAGGAGAGAGCATATGAAGACAAGGTATTATTTTTACCTTAATTTTGAGCACCACTCTGCCGAGTACACAGAGAGAAATCATTTATCCTTCCTGACCTTTAACGGAGCATAAGTATCTTTTCTGCAGTTGAGACCTGTAGATGATTCAAAGGCACATGCTTGCAACGGCAATGCTCCCTTCCTTCATCCTTGTTCTTGGGTAGCGTCACTCCTGGGCCCTGGGCCCAGGACCCAGCCAAGACACCGAGAAGTGGATCTGCTCTGTCGATGGGACCCTGGCCCAGCGTTCCTGGAATGGCACAAAAGGCCCATCCTTGTCACTTGGTGGATGTGGTTTAATGAAGCAGAGGGTCACTGTGGGAGGACTGTGCTGCCTCTGTTGTGTTTTGTGAGATGGTTAAAAGGTTTGAAGCTCCTTTAAGAAACCAGGTGGTACAGCGAAGGAGCTGTTCTCCGGATCGATCGCATTAGCAGTGGCTGAGACACAGCAGCTGTCTTAAAGGCTGTGGAAGCTCCGTGAAGGGATGAGAACATAGCTGTGGAGGTCACTGGTCTGGATGGTGGCCCTCAATCCCACTGACTACCAGTGCCCGTGGCCAATTCCTTATACTCAGCCCAGACCCCAACTGGACCTGCTTGGACCAGATTCTCTGGGGCAAGACAACCAAATCTGGGCCACCCCTTTTATTTTTTAGCCTTTTAAAAATATAATTGTAGATTGACATTATTTGTAAGAGAGAATGCAGAGGTGGCCCATGTAATCTGACCCGGTTTCTCTCAATAATATCTTTTTTTAAAAAAATATATATTTTATTGATTTTTCACAGAGAGGAAGGGAGAGAGACAGAGAGCTAGAAACATCGATCAGCTGCCTCCCTCACATCCCCCACTGGGGACGCGCCCGCAACCCAGGCACATGCCCTTGACCGGAATCCACCCTGGGACCCCTCAGTCCGCAGGCCGATGCTCCATCCACTGAGCCAAACCGGTTTTGGCTCTCAATAATATCTTATAAAAATCTCACAACCAGGATTTTGACAGTGACCCAACCACCCATGTAGGGCAGATGGAGAACAGCTCTACCCAATTCTCCCGCACCCAGGACAGTGCCTTCTATTTTTTTTTTTTTTTTTGGTATATCTTTATCACAGTAAAATATACACAATGAAATTTACCATTTTAACTATTTTTCAGGGCGCAGTCCAGTGGTGTTAAGTACATTCATATTGTTGTGCTGCCGTCACCACCATCATCTCCATCACTGTTCTCATCTTCTCCAACTGAAGCTCTGTCCCCACTAAACAACAACTCTGCATCCACTCCCCCATCCCTGGTCCCCTCCCTCTTACCTCTGTCTCTATGACTCTGACGGCTCTAGGGACCTCAGGTGAGTGGAATCACACAATATTTGTCCTTTTGTGACTGGCTTGCTTCACTGAGCATCACGTCTGCAGGGTCCATCCAGGTTGTAGCATGTGTCACAATGGCCTATTTTTCTAAATTGAATTTATTGGGGTGAGATTGGTAATGAAATCATGTAGCTTTCAGGTATACAGTTCTATAATACATCATCTGTATGTTGATTTCTGTGTCTCACCACCCTCCCCCCTGCCCCCAGGTCAGGTCTCCTTCCATCACAATTTATCCTTTCTAAACCCTCTTCTCCCCACACCCCTTTCTCCCTGATAATCACCAAACTGCTGTCTGTGTCTATGAGTTTTTTTCTTTGCTTAATCCCTTCACCTTTTTCACCTAGTCCCCCAACCTCCCTCCCCTCTGACAGCTGTCAGTCAGTTTTCTATATCTATGAGCCTGTTTCTATTTTGATTGTAGTTTATTTTGTTCACTAGATTCCACATATAAGTGAAACCATAAGGAACTTGTATTTCTCTGACTGGCTTACTTCACTTCACTTAGCATAATACTCACCAGCTCCATCCATGCTGTTGCAAAAGTTAAGATTTCCTTCGTTTCCTGTGTGTGTGGGTGGGTGAGTAGTATTCCGTTCTGTTAATGTACCACAGCTTTTTCTCCACTAATCTGCTGCTGGGCACTTGGGCTGCTGTGAAATCTTTGCTAACGGAAATAATGCTGCAATGAACATAGGGCTGCATATATCCTTTCAGATCAGTGTTTCAGGTTTCTGCAGTTATATTCTCAGAAGTGGAAATGCTAGGTCATAAAGCAGTTCTCTTTTTAATTTTTGAGGTAACTTCATACTGCTTTCCATAATGGTTGCACCAATCTGCATTCCCACCCAGAGTACAGGAGAGTTCCCTTTTCTACACATATTCACCAGCACTTGATGTTTATTGATTTATTGATGATAGCCATTCTGACAGATGTGAGGTGATACCTCACTGTGATTTTAATTTCTATTTCTGTAATGATTAGTGATGCTCTGCATCTTTTTATTTGTGTAATACTCATCTGCAGGTCCTCATTGGAGAAGTGTCTGTTTAGGTTCTTTGCTCATTTTTAAATTGGATTGATTTTTTTAAGATGTTGAGTTTTATAACTTCTTCACAAATTTTGTATATTAAGCCCTTATCAGATGTATCCTTGGCAAATATGTTCTCCCATTCAATGGGTTGTCTTTTCATTTTGTTGATGGTTTCCTTTGCTGTGCAATAACTTTTTAGTTTGATGTAGTCCCATTTGTTCAGTTTTTCTTTTGCTTCCCTTACCCAAATAGAGATATCAGAATAAAAAATATTGCTATGAAAATTTATTGCCTTTATTTTCTTCTAGAATTTTTATGGTTTCAAATCTTACTTTCAATTCTTTAATCCATTCTGAGTTTATTCTTCAATATGGTGTAAGAAGGTAGTCTGCATTCATTTATTTTTCTACATACTTGTCCAATTTTCCCAATAGCATTTATTGAGTGGACTATCTTTACCACATTGTATGTTCTTGTGTCCTTTGTCAAATATTAATTTACCATAAATGTATGGGTTTATTTCTGGGCTTTTTATTCTGTTCCAATGATCTATATGTCTGTTTTATGCCAGTACCATGCTATATTTATTACTATGGCCTTTTAGTATAGTTTGTTATCAGGTAGCATGATTCCTCCAACTTTGCTGTTCTTTCTCAAGATCACTGTGGCTATTGGCTTGGTTTTATTTTCTGTGTTTTGTTTTTGTGTGTGTGTGTGTGTATGTGTTTGTGTGTGTGTTGGGGTTTTTTTTTTTGTACTTCCATATAAATTTTTGTGGTATTTGTTGTAGCTCTCTGAAATACATCATTGGACATTTTAATGTTGGTAATTCTTCCTATCTTTAAACACCATATATGCTTTTACTCATTTGTATCTTCTGCAACTTCTTCCTTCCTTCATTTCTTTCATTTTCTTCTTTCATTTTCTTCTTTCTTTCTTTCTTTCGTTCTTTCTATCTACGTGATGTTTATTATGTTGAGGTGTATTCCCTCTATTCACATTTTGCTGCAAGTTGTTATAATGAAAAGGTGTTTTGTTGAATGCTCTTTCTGCATCTATTGTTATAACCATGTGATTTTTATTCCTTATTTTGTTTATGCTGTATCATGTTTTTTATGTGCAGATACTGTACCAAGCTTGCATCCCCGGAATAAATCCCACTTCATCATGTTGTGTAATCTTTTTAATGTATTACTGGATCCAGTTTGCCAATATTTTGTTGAGGATTTTAGCATCTATGTTCATCAGGGATATTGGCCTATAATTTTCTTTCTTTGTAAAGTTTTATTCTGGTTTGGGGATTAGGATAATGCTGGACTCATAAAATGAGCTTGGATATCTTCCCTTGTCTTGAGTGTTTTGGATGAGTTTGAGGAGAACAGGTATTAGTTCTTCTCTGAATGTTTGATGAAATACACTGTGAAGCCATCCAGTCCAGCATCTGTGTTTGTTGAGAAGTTTTTTTTTATTTTAATCCTCACCAAGGATATATTTTCCAATGAATTTTTTTTTTTTTTTTTTAGAGAAGAGGGAAGGAGGGAGGGAGGGAGGGGAAAGAGAGAGAGAGAGAGAGAGAGAGAGAGAGAGAGAGGAGAGAGAGAGAGACATCAATGTGAAGCACACACATCAAATGGTTGTCTCTCTCACACACACACACCTCAACAGGGGGCAGGGGTGAACCTGCAACCCAGGTACGTGCCTTTGACTGGGAATCGAACCCATGATCCTTTGGTGCGTGGACCATAGCTCTAACCACTGACACACAATGGCCCGTGCTTCATTGATCACTTGTTTGTTTTTTACTGTTTTGTTTATTTCTGCTCTGATCTTTATTATTTATTGATTATTCTCACTTTGTGGTGTCTTTTTTGTTGTTTTTTTTTTTTTTTTGCACTAGTTCCTCTAAGTGTAAAGTTAGATGATGTATTTCAGATTTTTCTTGTTTCTTGAGGTAGGCCTGTAATGTTATGAATTTCCCTCTTAGGACTGCTTATGCTGTGTTCCATAGAGTTAGGATTGTTGTCCTCTCATTTCCATGTGTTTCAAGGTATCATTTGATTATGTCTTTGATCTCATTGTTAACCATTCATTGTTTAGTAACATGTTAATTAGCCTCCAAGACTTTCTATGTTTTGCAGATTTATCTTTGTCTTTTTCTGTTTTTTTTTCAATCCTATATTATTCATTTTTAGTGTGGTCAAATAAATGTAAGATTTAGAGTTTTAACCACAGTTAAGTATACATTACGTATATTGACATGCAATTCTCGCCACTGTGTATCTCCAGATTTTTATTTTATTTTTTTGCTTTTCATTGCTTTTATTTCTCTGTTAATAAATTTATTGGGGGAGGGTGGTTTTAGGTGTGTACAATTAAGTAATAGATCACCTGTATATCGGTTTTTTTCTCAGTGACTTCCAGTTGTATACAGTTATGGTCTGATAAGATTCCTGATATGATTTCATTCTTCTTAAATTTCCTGAGACTGGTTTTTGTGTCCTAACATGTGGTGTATCCTAGAACATGTTGTACGTGCACTTAAAAAGAATGTATATTCTACTGCTTCTGGGTGAAATGCTCTGAAGATACCAATTAAATCCATTTGATCTAGTGTGTTATTTAAGGCTACTCTTTCCTTCTTGATTTTCTGTGTGGAAAAATCCAGCCATTGATGCCAAGGTGGTATTAAAATGCCCTACTATGAGTATATTATTGTTTAACTCTCCATTGATGTACATCAGGACTTGATTTACACATTTAGGTGCTCTTATGTTGAGGAAATACATGTTTGCAAGGGTTATATCCTCTTGTTGGATTGCTCCCTTTATCATTATGTGGTGTCCTTCCTTATTGCTCAATATAGCCTTTGTTTTAAAGTCTATTTTGTCAGCTATAGGTATTACCTCCCCAGCTTTCTTTTCGTTTGTATTTGCATGAAATATCTTTTGCCATCTCCTTGCTTTTTGTCTGTATATCTTTCATTCTGAGGTAGGTCTCTTATTGACTGCATATCTATGGTTCTTCTTTTCTTATCGATTCAGCTATCATGCCTTTTAATTGAAGCAGTTAAGCCACTTACATTTAAAGTGATTATTCATAGATATGTTTTATTCTTTTAACTCTGTTTCCCTTTTATTCCTTCTTGATAGTTCTTATACTAATGTTTGGTGGTAACACACTTCTTTGCTGTTTCTTGTCTGCGAAGCTCTTTATTTCTCCATCCATTTTAAATGACAGCCTTGCTGGGTAAAGTAGTCTTGGTTGAAGGTCCTAGCTTTTCATTACTTAGAATATTTTGTGCCAACCCCTACTGACTTGGTATGTTTCTGCTGAGAAACAAGCTGACAATCTTATGGGAGCTCCCTTGTAGGTAACTGACTGTCTTTATCTTGTTGCTTTTAAGATGTCCTGTCTTTAATCTTTGTTATTTTAATTATGATGTGTCTTGGTGTCCTGTTTGTTTGAGTTCATCTCCTTTGGGACTCTGAACTTCCTGTACTTGTGTCTTTTCCTTCACCAGGTTAGGGAAGTGTTCGGTCATTATTTCTTTTAATAGGCTGTAGTCCCTTAATCTTTCTTTTCTCCTTCTTGTACTCCTGTAATGTGGATGTTATGCTTCATGTTGTCCCAAAAGTCCCCTAAACAGTCCTCATTTTTAAAAATCATGTTTTTCTTTTTTCTGCTTTTGTCTTCTGTGACCTTCTCTTCCAAATCACTAATTTGATTCTCTGCTTCATCCAACTATTTATTTCCTCTAGTGTATTCTTCATTGCAGAGGTTGTACTCTTTATTTCTGACTGGATCTTTTATATGGCTTAAATGTTCTTTTTCATGCCTACTATCAGTTTTCAAGTTCCCACTGATTTCATCCATTCTTCGCCTAACTTCTATTCACATCCTTACAACCATTTTTTTTAAAACACCCTGTATCTGGTATATTGCTTGCCTTCACTTCATTTAGCATTTTTTCTGGATGTGTCTCCTGTTCTTAAATTCGGGGCATGTTTCTTTGCATTTTGGCTGCCTCTGTGTGCTTGTTTCTTTGTATTAGAACCCAAGTCTTGGTAGTGTGACTTTGTGTAGTAGGTGTCCTGTGGATCCCAGTGGCAAGGTTTTCTTGATCACCTGAGTTGAGTGCTCCAGGGATGTCCCATGTATGTTATGTGAACCTTCCTGTGGTGGTTGATTCTTGATGGCTATTGGCCCATGCATGTATTGAGTCGATGCTCAGGCTAGTTGGCTGGGACCAGTGTACCCTGCCTACAGTGCAGTGTATGAGCTGCTGACAGGTGTTGACCAGGTGGAGCGATTTTCATCTCAGCAGGTTCTGGTGCCTGCCTAGATCTCTCTTTGGATATGCAGCTTGTGAGGCTAATTGTATCCTGCTCTGATGTGCTTGGAAGCTGCCACTGGGCTTGTTGGTCCTGGGGCTTCCTGGGAGGGACTCTGGTGCTGAACAATGTCAGATGCTTTATGTGACTGGCCCAGGGCAATCGATTTGCATCTACAAAGCAATTCACAATGTGTGACAGCCTCTACGGAGGCTGAGTGAGCACAGGAGGGTCCAAGCAGGGCACCAAAGCTGGCTTTTACTAGCATTGAGCCTGGGGACAGGTCAGCAAAAGTCCCAGAGCACACCATGCTCTGCCTCCCTGTCTGCCTCCATCTGCTGGGTGCCTGTTAGTCTCAGTGAATGAAAGAGTCTCTGGAAGCATTCAAGTTGCATGAGGTAGGTGCTCAGGGAGTCCCCAGGTAGAGGTGAGTGGTGTACACCAGATTGATGCAGGTTCAAGCTCAGTGTCAGTGTTGGGTCTGAGGCCACTCAGCAAATGTCCCAGGGTATACCAGGTCCAGCTGCCACCTGCTGGGTCCTCACACATCTTTGAGCAGTGTACAGAAGACACAGACCTGGTGTTGTTTGTAGGAGGAGAAGGAATAAGTCAAAAGAGGCTGCTTCCCAGGATTTAAGATGTCTGGGATCTGTAGTCTGAGATCAGCCCTGTGAGCTTAAGGGCTTTGCAGAGGGTCTGTGGATTCTCAAAGGCCAGAGAGCTGCTTCCTGTTGTGGCTGATTCATGGGTCCCCTGGGATGCCACAGGGGAGCGAGAGCATGGCAGGATCATGCAGGTGTGATGCCCTCATCAGGTAGTGAAAAGTAGAGTCCCTTCATGGGTGGCTGATTTCAGCAGATTCATCCCTCGATTTCTATCCTAAGAGAATAGGAGCTCTCTCCAGACTTCCGATCACATGCATGCTCACTGGCTTCCTGAGCAGCACTGTCCCTGCCTTCTTTCCTCAAGGCTGGATGAGCCAGGCTGGCTGGAGTGTAGGGAAGGGAGGATAGAGGTCCATTTGGTGGGTCGAAATGCTGTTAGAATCTTTAAGGCTTAACTTTATTTTTTCTGTGTCTACTCCCACACTACAAGTAAGCAGCCAAAGTGATGCTTAGCTCACTCTCAAGGAAGCACAGTACTGCCTTGTACCAGTGCCACACGTCACCAGCACAGGGAAGGGAGCAACTGGAGGAAGAAGACAGGGCATTCCTCTCCCAGCAGTGTAACACCCTCACAGGCATGATTCTGTCTGGAGAGCTGACCCCTGCTGGAGCGCTTAAGGCTTTTAGGCACAGAGTGAAATGATCTGATTTATATTTTTTAAAGATCACTCTGATTTGTATTTTTATTTTTATTAAAAATTGTTTTACTACTTTAATTTTTTTTCAGTTAGGGATGACATTCAATATTAGTTTCAAGTGTACAAAAGAGTGGTTAGACATTTATATAACATATAAAGTCATCTCCTGATAAGCCTAGCATGGGCTATCTTTGAAAAGGGTATTAATCCTATTCATGAGGGCTCCACCCTCATGACCTAATCAACCTCAAAAGACCCACCTTTTACTTATTTTTAATCAACCTTATTTGTGTGACATTCATTAATAAAATTGCATAGGTCGGGTGTGCAATTCTATAATGCATCATCTGTATATTGTATTGTGTTCACTGCCTTCAAGTCTCCTTCCATCCCCATTTATCCCCCCCCATGCCCTCTTCTCCCTCCCCCACCTGTCACCCACCAACCCTACCTCCTACTCCCCACATGCCACCCCCACCTGCCACCCCACACCCCACACCCTCAGCCCCCACCTGCCATCCCCACCCCTGACCTGCCAGCTCCCATCCCCCACCACTACCCCCCCCCACCTCCCACTCTTACCCCCCACCCCTACCCCCACCCGCCACCCCACATCCCATACCCCACACCACCCACCCACCCACCTCCCATCCCCCACCCCCACCCCCCCACTCCCTCTCCCCCACCCTCCACCCCCCTTCCTCCACCCCCCTACCCCCCTTCCCCTGTTTGTGATTTGACATTTGAAATGATATTTGAGATGTGTCTTGAGAGCACGGGTAGGATTTAGACAGATGAAGAAGGTGAGAATGTGCTTCAGGTACAGAGAGTGGACACTCGGCCTGGAGGCAGGAGAGATGAACACTGGAGAGACCAGAGCATATGCCCCTCAGATGCCTGTGAGTGAGGGGTCAGGGCAGGGAAACAGAAGACCCTTCATGGAGGGAAAAGGCAGAAGGATAAGGGGACCAACCACAGAGTGGTCAGAGCAGGGGAGACAGGGGCCCCTCCATGGGAATGCAGGGCAGCGGGGACAGGGGACCACGGGAGGGGCCGATGGACAGGTAGGACAGGGAATGCTGCGAAAGGGGCAGGGCTAGGAAACAAGGGCCCCACCATGGGGGAACAGGGGACTCTCCATGGAGGGGTCTGCTTCCCCTGTTACCTATCTCTACTTCCCTGTCCTCCCTTCCCTGGCCCCTCCATGGATGGTGCCCTAACCCCACTATCCTGCTCAGACTATGTGGGGTTCTTTGTCCTCCCTGCCCTGCTACCTCCATGGAGGATGCCCTCTCCCCCCTGCCCTGCCCTTTATTTAAGGATCTGTGCCAAAATCCTTGCTGTCTCAAAGTAGGGTTCCCTATCCCCCCAGCCTCTCCCCTCCATGTAGGGTTCTGTCTCCTCCCTGCCCTTCTCCCTCAAACTGGGGTTCCCTTTCCCCACTGCTTGCCCCCTCAAAGTGAGGTTCTCTGTCCCCCTGCCCTGCCCCCTCCATGAAGGAAACCTCCTCCTCCCTGCCCCTCCCCCTCAAAGTGAGGTTCTCTGTCCTCCTGCCCTGCCCCCTCCATGAAGGAAACCTTCTCCTCCCTGCCCCTCCCCCTCAAAGTGGGGTTCTCTACACCCCTGCCCTGCCCATCCATAGAGGGTACCTTCCCCTCCCTTCCCCTGCCCCTAAAGTTGAGATCCCTGTCCCCCTGCCCTGCTCCCTCAATGGATAGTTCTGTCTCCTCTCTGCCCTGCTCTCTCAAAGTGAGGTTCCCTTACCTCCTGCCCTCCCCCTGCATGGGGGTTCCCTGTCCAACTGCCCTGCCCCTCCCCATAGAGCAGCGGTTCTCAACCTGTGGGTTGCGACCCCTTTGGTTGTCGAATGACCGTTTCACAGGGGTCACCTAAGACCATCCTGCATATCAGATATTTACATTACGATTCATAACAGTAGCAACGTTACAGTTATGAAGTAGCAACAAAAATAATTTTATGGTTGGATCACAACATGAGGAACTGTATTTAAAGGGCCAGAAGGTTGAGAACCACTGCCATAGAGGGTTCCCGGTCTCCCCTCTCCTCCCTGCCCTGTCCCCCTTAAATTGGGGTTCCCTTTACTCCTGCCCTCCCCACTGCATGGAGGGTTTCCTGTATTCACTATTCCTTCCCTCCATGTGCAGTTCCCTGTCCCCAGCTCGAACTCCTTTCTGAAGGGTTCCCTGTCCACACTGTTATGCCCCCTGCCTGTAGGGTTTCCTGTCCTCTTGCACTGCCCCCTCCCAGGAGGGTTCCCTGTCCCCCTGCCCTGCCCCCTCCATGAAGGTTTCCCTGTCCCCCTGTCCTATCCTCTCCATACAGGGTTCCCTGTCCCCATGCCCTGCCTCCTCCATGAAGGTTTCCCTGTCTCCTGCCCTCCACCCTCCATGGAGGGTCCCCTCTCCTCCCTGCCCTGTCCCCTCCATGGAGGGTCCCGTCTCCTCCCGGCCCTGTCCCCTCCATGGAGGATCCCCTCTCCTCGCTGCCCTGTCCCCTCCATGGAGGGTCCCCACTTTCCCTGCCCTCCCTCCTCCATGGAGAGTCCCCTCTCCACCCTGACCAGCCAATCCATGGAGGGTCCCCTCTCCTCCCGGCCCTGTCCCCTCCATGGAGGGTCCCCTGTCCTCCCTGCCCTGTCCCCTCCATGGAGGGTCCCCTCTCCTCCCTGCCCTGTCCCCTCCATGGAGGGTCCCCTCTCCTCCCTTCCCTGTCCACTCCATGGAGGGTCCCCTCTCCTCCCTTCCCTGTCCCCTCCATGGAGGGTCCCCTTTCCTCCCTGCCCAGTCCCCTCCATGGAGGGTCCCCACTTTCCCTGCCCTCCCTCCTCCATGGAGAGTCCCCTCTCCTCCCTGACCAGCCAATCCATGGAGGGTCCCGTGTTCCCCCTCCCCACCGCCCTGCCCATCAATGGAGAGTTCCCTGTTCCCCATACCCCTTCACTTCCCCCTCCATATAGAGTACTCATTCCCACTATCCTTCCCTTCCATGGAGGGTCCTAACCTCCCTGCCCTGTAACCTCCATGGAGGGTCCCTCCTCTTTACCTGTAACCTCCATGGAGGGTCTCCTCTACTCTTTGTACTCTCCCCTCCATGGAGGGTCACCTCTCATCCCTGTCATCTCGCCTCCATGGAGGGTCCCTTCTCCTCCCTGTCATTTCCCCTCCATGGAGGGTCCCTTCTCCTCCCTGTCATCTCCCCTCCATGGAGGGTCCCTTCTCCTCCCTGCCCTACCCCTCCATGGAGGGTCCCCTGCCCCACCTGTCCTGTAGTCTCAATGGAGTGTTCCCTGCCTCACTGCCCTGTCTCCTCCATGGAGGGTCCCCACTTCCCCTGCCCTCCCTTCTTCATGGAGCGTCCCCTCTCCTCCCTGCCCAGCCCATTCTTGGAAGGTTCCCTGTTTCCCTTCCCCACTGCCCTGCCCCCTCCATGGAGGGTCCCCTCTCCTCCTCTTCCTTCCCATTCCATGGAGGGTCCCTTGTCCTTCCTGCCCAGCCACTTCTATTGAGGGTCCCCTCTTCTTCCTTCCCTGTCCCCTCCATGGAGGGTTCCCATCACCCTACAGTCCCCCCTCAATGAAGGGTCCCATCTCCTCCCTGCCCTTCCCGTCCATGGTGTGTCCCCTCTCCTTCCTACCTGTCGTCTCCATGGAGGGTCCTCATCCCTCTACAGTCCCCCCTCCATGGAAGGTCCTCTCTCCTCCTTGACCTGTGCTCTCCATGGAGGGTCCCCTCTCCTCCCTGACCCGTGTCCTCCATGGAGGGTTCCCACTCCTCCTTACCTGTCCCCTCCATGGAGGATTCCCATCACCCTATGGTCCCCCCTTCATGGATGGTTCCTTCTCCTCCCTGACCCATCCCTTCTATGGAGGCTCCCCTCTCATCCCTGCCTGTCCCCCTCCATGGAGGGTCCCCTCTCCTCCCAGCCTTGTCCCCTCCATGGAGGGTCCCCTCTCCTCCCAGCCTTGTCCCCTCCATGGAGGGTCCCCTCTCCTCCCAGCCTTGTCCCCTCCATGGAGGCTACCCTCTCGTCCCTGCCTGCCCCCCCCCTCCATGGAAGGTTCCCTGCCTCCACTGCCCTGCACCCTCCATGGAGGTTCCCCTCTCCTCCCAGCCTTGTCCCCTCCATGGAGGGTCCCCTTTCATCCCTCCCCTGTACCCTCCATGGAGGTTCCCCTCTCCTCCCAGCCTTGTCCCCTCCATGGAGGGTCCCCTCTCCTCCCAGCCCTCTCCCCTTCATGGAGGGTCCCCTCTCCTCCCATCCTTGTCCCTTCCATGGAGGGTCCCCTCTCCTCCCTTCCCTGTCCCCTCCATGGAGGGTCCCCTCTCCTTCCAGCCTTGTCCCCTCCATGGAGGGTCCCCTCTCCTCCCAGCCTTGTCCCCTCCATGGAGGGTCCCCTCTCCTCCCTGCCCTGTACCCTCCATGGAGGGTCCCCTCTCCTCCCAGCCTTGTCCCCTCCATGGAGGGTTCCCATCCCCCTACGGTCCCCCCTCCATGGAGGGTCCCTTCTCCTCCCTGACCCAACCCTTCCATGGAGGGTCCCTTTTCATCCCAGCCTCATCCCCTCCATGGAGGATCCCCTCTCCTCCCTGCCCTGTCCCCTCCATGGAGGGTCCCCTCTCCTCCCAGCCTTGTCCCCTCCATGGAGGGTCCCCTCTCTTCCCAGCCTTGTCCCCTCCATGGAGGGTCCCCTCTCCTCCCTGCCTGTCCCCTCCATGGAGGGTTCCCTGCCCCCACTGCCCTGCACCCTCCATGGAAGGTCCCTTCTCCTCCCTGCCCGGCCCCTCCATGGAGGGTTCACTGCCTCCCCTACCCTGCCCTCTCCATGAAGGACCCCTTCCCCCTGCCCTGCCCCCTCCATGCAGGGTCTTCTGTTTCCCTGCCCTGTCCCATCACTCACAAGCTCTGAAAGGCATGTGCGCTGGTCCCCAGTGTTCATCTGTCCTGCCTCCAGGCCGTGTCCACTGTCTGTACCTGAAGCACATCTCACCATCGTCATCTGCCCAAATCCTCCCGGGCTCTCAGGACACATGTCAAATATCATTTCAAATGTCAAATCACCGAGTGATCTCTAAAAAATATAAATCAGATCCCCCTATTCTGGTGCCTAAAAGCCTTCATGCTGTGACAGCATTTTCAATCCACCCTAGGGTCCCCTATGTGCCCCCTCCACCATCTGCTGTTCCCATCCAGCCTGGCTGTCCTTGCCCTGGGCACTGCCTCTCCTTTTCGGGAGGCTTTCACAGCTCTCCATGGGGCCAGCTCTGTCTCAAAAGCCACTACTCAGTTTAAATATTTTGGGGAGCCCTTCCCTGAGCCTGCTGGGGAGTCACCCTGCTGGGGAGCCCCCACCCAGCCCTAGGGGGTACAGCAGGCAATAGGTCACAGTACTGACAGAGGTCAGAATGGTAAGACAGGTCATAGAGGTAACCTAGCAACCCTGCCAGGTCAGCCATGTGGGCCAACCTCTCAAATTTTCTTGTGTTGTTTAAAATCAGTGAATAAACATTTATTGACACCAACACACCCCAGGCCCTCTACAGAAAGCACAGGAGGCGTGGCTCTCCCCGAGGTCCTGACCCTCCATAACCAGGTGTTCTTGACAGTGAAAACTGGGTGGGAGGGCGGGGCAGAGAAGCCAGGGAGGGACTCCACTTGAGTTGCTGGCTTTGAGGCTGGAGGAAGGGATCAAAGGCCAACATTTTTGGGAGCGCCCAGGAAGCTGGGAGTGGCTTTGGCAGGGACACAGAAGGGAACTGTCCCATAAGGAATGGATTCTGCCACCTCCCCATGAGCAGGCCCCCCCAAGGCCTCCTGGGAGGAGGGCAACCCAATGAACCTCCTCGGGTTTCTGACCCACAGCACCTGGGATCCCACACTTTGTCCTGTGAACCACTGTGTTTAAGGTCATTGGTCAGGGCACCAACAGAAATCCTTTGTGTCCCTGTGGTTCCCTAGTCATAATAAGCTAAGTCTGTTTTCTTTGTGGCTCTTCCTATCTCCTGAAATAAAGTGTTGCCTTGGTTCTTGTTCACCTGTCTGTCCCTCAGCCCCTCTCAGCACCTGAAAGGTGACCTGTGAAGTCCCTGCCCCCGAGACCCAGGTAGACAGCACACACTTGATGAATGAATTCCTGAGCAAAGAGCTCTTTTCTGATTTCATATTTGTAATAAACCTGATTCATTAACATGTACAGACATATGATATCTTAATCCACTTTACGACACCGCAAATAGATTCATGAATTTTTAAAATATCTTAATTTTTTTTTGTCAAAACCCGTGTCTCAATTTCTTGTTCAGAAATGCAGTAGCTGCTTTGTGACCTGCCTCAGGGAGGAGAGGGTTCTGACTGCAGACCAGTTCACGCCAGGATGTTGCTCCTGTCCCTAGTCCTTCACAGGCCAGCCCTTTGGCCTCTGGTGGCCAGTTGACCCATGATGCGCCTTCACACCTCATCTCCTGTTCACCAGCCTGGTGTTGCTTCCTGCGTTGGGTACACGGTGCAATACACAGATCCAGTAACATAGAACCCCACACCTGAAACCTATATGTTCATGTTGACCAATGTCACCCGAATGTATTTAATAAATAAAAATATTTTTTAAAACACACACATTAGTTATTTTGCAGATTGAAACTGGTTCAGGGAGATGAAGTGACTGGTCTGAGGTTCCCCAATATTCCCACTGCCCATGATTCTGAATGCCCAGCACTTTCTTGTCTTTCTCCCATTAGACTTCAGTGGTCCTGCCTTTTAAAAATGCAAAGAAGCTAAAAAAAAAAAAAAAAAAAACAGCAGGAAGCTTCAAACCTCCTTTTGAAAGCAAACTTTAAGTCAGCAGAGTGGAACATCTTCTCTATCAATGTCTCTTTGCTTTTTGTTCATTCATTTGCCAAATGTTTATTTTACAGACCTATCTAGAACCAACCTTTTCAGTACTGGATCTCCCTCCCAGTAGGTGCCTAGGCCTGTGCTAGGAACAAAGAGTCCCCAGTGCTGAGTGGGAATTCAGCAATCACTTTTGAGTATAATGGCTTGGGTCAATTTCTGGGTCCTCTATTCTGTTCCATTGGTCTATATGTCTGTTCTTGTGCCAGTACCAGGCAGTTTTGAGAACTGTGGCTTGGTAATATAGTTTGATGTCTGGTATTGTGATCCCTCCAACTTTGTTATTCTTTCTCAGGATAGCTGTGGTTATTAGGGGTCTTATTTTATTCCAGATGAATTTTTGGAGAGTTTGTTCTAGATCTTTGAAATATGCCATTGGTATTTTAATAGGTATTGCATTGAATCTATAGATTGCTTTAGGTAGTATGGATATTTTAATGATGGTGATTCTACCAATTCATGAACATAGTATGTTCTACCATTTGTTTATGTCTTCCTCTATCTCTTTTTTCAATGTCCTGTAATTTTCCGAGTATAGGTCTTTTACGTCCCTGGTTAAGTTTATTCCTAGGTATCTTATTTTTTTTGGTGCAATGGTAAATGGGATTGTTTTTTTTTTCATTTCCCTTTCTGTGAGTTCATTATTGGTGTATAAAAAGGCCATAGAATTCTGGGTGTTAATTTTGTATCCTGCTACATTACCAAATTCATTGATTAGGTCTAGTAGTTTTTTGGTGGAGTTTTTGGGCTTTTCTATGTATAATATCATGTCGTCTGCAAATAAGGACAGTTTTACTTCTTCTTTCCCAATTTGGATGCCTTTCATTTTTTCTTCTTGTCTGATCACTATGGCTAGTACTTCTAGTACTGTGTCGAACAGGAGTAGTGAAAGTGGGCATCCTTGTGTTGTTCCTGTTCTTAGGGGAAATGGATTTAGTTTTTGCCCACTGAGTATGATATTGGCTGTAGGTTTGTCATATAGGGTTTTTATTATGTTGAGGTATGATCCCTCTATTCCCACTTTGCTGAGAGTTTTTATCAAGAAAGGGTGTTGGATTTTGTCAAATGCTTTTTCTGCATCGATTGATATTATTATGTGATTTTTGTCTTTCAGTTTGTTTATGTGATGTATCACATTTATTGATTTTCGGATGTTGAATCATCCTTGCCTTCCTGGCATAAATCCCACTTGGTCAATGGTGTATGATCTTTCTAATGTATTGCTCAACCCGATTTGCTAGGATTTCATTGAGGATATTAGCATCTATGTTCATCAAGGGTATTGGCCTGTAGTTCTCTTTATTTGTGGTATCTTTGTCTGGTTTTGGGATGAGGGGAATGCTGGCTTCATAGAAAGATCCTGGAAATGTGTGTTGCTCTTGAATTTTTTGGAATAGTCTGAGGAGGATAGGTTTTAGTTCTTTGAATGCTTGGTAGAACTCCCCTGAAAGCCACCCGGACCAGGGCTTTTGTTTGCTGGAAGATTTTTTGATCGCTGTTTCAATTTCTTCGGTAGTTATCGACCTATTCAGGTTTTTTGACTCTTCTTGGTTGAGTTTTGGGAGCTTGTATTTTTCTAAGAAGATGTCCATTTCATCTAGGTTGTCCATAGAATTTTGTTAGAATAGAGTTGTTCATAGCATTTTTTCATAATTGTTTGTATTTCTGTGGGATGGGTTGTTATTTCACCTCTGTCCTTTCTGATTTTGTTTATTTGGGTCCTCTCTCTGCTTCTTGGTGAGCCTGGCTAGAGGTTCATCAATCTTGTTTATCCTTTCAAATAACCAGCTCCTGGTTTGTTGATCTTTTGTATTGTTTTTTTTAGTCTCTATGTCGTTTATCTCCACTCTGATCTTTATTATTTCCTTCCTACTCCTTACATTGGGCTTTTCTTGTTGCTCTTTCTAACTCTTTGAGTTGTAGGGTTAGATAATTTATTACCATTGTTTCTTGTTTTTTGAGGCAGGCTTGTAGAGCTATGAACTTCCCTCTCAAGACTGCTTTCACTGTGTCCCATCGATTTTGGATTGTTGTGTTTTCATTGTCGTTTGTTGCCATGATGCTTTTTATTTCTTCTTTGATCTCTCTGGTAACCCAGTCATAGTTTAATAGCATGCTATTTAGCCTCCAGGTGTTTGGGTTTTTTTTATTGTTTTTATTGTAGTTGATTTCTAATTTTATGCCATTGTGATTTGAGATGATGTTTGATATGATTTCTATCTTCTTGAATTTGAAGAGACTTTCCAGTGACCCAATATGTGGTCTATCTTTCAAATGACCCATGTGAACTTGAGAAGAATGTATATTCTGTGGCTTTGGGGTGAAATGTTCTGAAGATGTCAATTAATTCCATCTGACCTAGTGCATCATTTAGGACTGATGTTTCTTTGCTGATTTTTTTTGTTTAGAGGATTTGTCCAATGGTGATAGTGGGGTATTAAAGTCCCCTACTATGACTGTATTGCTATCACTCTCTTCCTTGATATCCTCCAGAAGTTTTTTTTATGTATTTGGGTTATCCTGTATTGGGTGCGTATATGTTTACCAGAGTTATATTTTCTTGTTATATTGCTCCCTTTAGTATTATGAAGTGGCCTTCCTTATCCCTTGTTATGTCCTTCCCTTTGAGATCTAATTTGTCATATATAAGTATTGCTACCCCAGCTTTTTTTTCATTTCCATTCGCCTGAAAAATATTTTCCCATCCCTGCACCATCAGTCTGTGTGAGTCCTTTTTTCTGAGGTGGGTTTCCTGTAGACAGCAGATATATGGGTCATGTTTTCTTATCCACTCAGCTACCCTATGTCTTTAGATTGGGGCATTTAATCCATTAACATTTAAAGTTATTATTGATAGGTATTTGTTTGTTGCCATTTTCATTCTTTACGCCTGTGTTCCTTCTTCATTTCCTATTTCTTCTTTTTATAGCAAACCCTTTAGCATTTTCGGGCGTTGCTGGTTTGGTGGTAATAAACTCCCATAGTCCTTTTTTGTCTGTGAAGCTCCTGATTTCACCCTCAATTTTGATTGATAGCCTTGCTGGGTATAGTATTCTCGGATTCCGACCCTTCCTTTGCATGACTTTGTATATTTCATTCCATTCCCTTCTTGCCTGATGTGTTTCTGTTGAGAAATCAGTCACTAGTCTGATGGGGGATTCTTTGTAGATAACTTTCTGTCTCTGGCCACTTTTAAGATTCATACTTTGTCGTTGGTGTTTGCCAATAAAATTATAATGTGCCTTGGTGTCGGTCTTTTGGGGTTCATTTTGTTTGGGACCTGTGAGCTTCTTGGATTTGTGTGTTTGGGACCTGTGAGCTTCTTGGATTTGTGTGTTTTCTTTCCTATATCAGGAAAGTTTTCTGTCATTATTTCTTCAAACATGTTTCTATTCCTTGCTCAGTTTCCTCTCCTTCTGGCACCTCTATTATGTGGATGTTGTTTCATTTCATGTTGTCCCAAAGTTTCCTTAGGCTCTCCTCCTGTTTTTTAAGTTTTCTTTTTTCCTAGATGTTGCTGTGCTTGGGTATTTTTTCCTACCTTGTCTTCTAGGTCACTGATGGCAGTCCTCTGCTTCTTCTAGTCTACTGTTGATGCTTTCTATTGAGTTCTTTATAGCAGCGATGTCATTTTTCATTTCTTCTTGGTTCTTCTTCATTTCCTCTTGGTTCTTACACATATTGTTGAATTTGTCTTCCATTCTTTTCAGCCACCTTATAACCATTTCTCTGCATTCTTTCTCTGACATATTGCTTACCTCCTTTTTGTTTACTTCCTTTTCTGGTGATTCCTCCTTTTCTTTCGTTTGTGGGCTATTTCTTTGTCTCCCCATGATCTCTCTTCTCCGGGTGTCTGGTTATGTAGCTCTTTCTCTCCGTCCAGCTCTGCACACAATTCTCCAAACATCTCTTCTGCACATCCTTTTTCCCCTGGCACTAAGCAGCCGGCGCACTGGTAAAATCCGAGGCTGCCTTTTTGCGCCCAATCCAGCTATGGGATAATTTGTAGAGCTCCCTTCTGCCAGCAGCCCTGTGGATCCCCTTCCACACTTACGGATCACCTGGCCCCAAAGGCCGCGGGCTTTGTGGGGCGCAGACTTTCCCGACATGGATTCCTCTCTCCAACCTGGATTGCAGTCCTCACCTTTCCCTATGGGGATAAAATACAACAAAACAAACAGCTAAACCAAAAATCACAAATGGAAAACACTCAGAAAAAGAGGGAGCAGAATCTGTAGGGGCAGAGCTCAAATACAGAAAATAAAGTTAAGGAATTGGATGAATAGGGGAAGGACCATGGTGTAGTATAGAGAATGGAGAACAAGAATGAGTGGATAAGAAGAAAAAAAGTTTTAATTATTTATTTTTTTAAAAGAAGAATAGAGAAGAGAGCAGATAGGCCTGAATTAGGGAAGTGAAACTAATTAAAAAATTAGGAGAAGAAAAGAGAGGAGAGAGAGAGAAAAAATGAATAGCAAAAAAAAAAAAAGAGAAGGGGAAATGGAGTAGGAGTAGGGAAGAGGAAATTAGATATATGAATAAGCCAAGAGAGACTACAGTAATAATAACACATCAATAAAGCAGATAAAGAAGACCAATTTTTAAAAAGAGATCAAAAGAATGAGAGAGAAAAACTAAAGCAGGAAAGAAGAAGAAAAACAGGATACAAAGGGAGAATCAGGAAGAAAAAGGTGAAAAAAAGAAAAATAAATTAAATAACAATTAAAAATAAAATAACTAATACTAAAATTTTTTTAATTTAAAAGAAAATATAATAAGTGTTATTTGCTTCAGCCATATTTTAATACCCCAAAGGGGGCTAGTTTAGGACCCCACTCTTCTGTTCTAGCTGCCAATTCTGGGCTTCCTGTTAGCTAGTTATGTGCTGACCACTGTCAGGCACTGTCTTTGTGTTGAAGCTCCTAACAATCCACTGCTCTTATGTTTGTGTCTGTCTCCACAGCCATGGCTGCAAGAAGGTGGGACCAATCAGCCCACTTTGCCAGTCTGCCAGCTCTCAGTCTTAATCACTTGCTTTTGTTGATTTTTAGAGATAGAGGGGAATGGAGAGGGAGAGAGAGATAGAAACATCGATGAGAGAGGAACATCATTGATCAGCTACCTCCCACACACATCCTCACTGGGAATTGAGCCCACAACCTGGGCACATGCCCTGACTGGGAATCAAACTGGAGACTTCTTGGTTCCTGGGTCCATGCTCAACTGCTGAGCCACACCAGTTGGGCCAATCTTTCATTTTTCAAATACTCTCAACATCATTTTTACAAAAGACAGACCAGCCTGACCCCAATTAAGTAAAGAAGCACATATTGCAGAATAAGCAAGTTTGCCTCAAACAAGATCTTTAATGACTTCTATCGACCACCCTCCATGTCTCCATTGTGCTGCTGAGTTGCGAGAAGTCAGTATTTGAGACTCCTCAGGTCGTCAGTGTACAATCAATAGCATTTATTAAACAGGAAGCTATCACCCTTCATGTCTGTATGGGCAGTGGAGGTGAGGAGACAACAGGCAATAGCTCTTTGCTATCAGGGAGGGTGTCCACTATCCCATCCCCCTTCAGTCCCTTGTATCCCTACTGTGCATGGGATGGCAGCAGTGCCAAGGACACCAGCCAGCTTCCTGATTAGTTGCCAGCAGAATCACCCCTGTCTGAAAAGAAGGCCACCTGCAATCCAGAGCGTCCACATTCTTCTGGGAACACATGGCCCCCTGCCCATCGCTTAACAAGGTCCTTCAAACAAAGCCACTTCAGCTGCACACTCTTACAAGCTGTCTGTTAAGATACACAGTGGGGAAAAAATGGTAGCCCTGCCACTTTCCAATTATACAGTTAAGGATTCAAACTGGAAATTAGGTTGATAACTTCCAGCACTTTTGTCTCACAAATCAATGGACTTGCTGTTTTCCATGCATTTGTTCAGCATCAGCACCAACTAATCATTGAAGATCTTTTTTAATCTCCAAGAAACATGGTGCTGAAATATATCTATTGTTAGTTAATTTTCTTGACTCTTATGATTCATCCTGGAACAATTGAGTGCCATGTACACTGATGGGGCAAAAGCAATGGCAGTACCTCAACCAGATCAAAGAGTGGCACCAAACTGCATTAGTAGGAATTGTATTCACTATCACACACTCGTCATGAAAAGGGCCCGTTTCAGTTAAGAATATTCTGAACAGCCCTGGGTGGGTGGCTCGGTTTGTTGGAGCATTGTCCATACACTGAACGGTGGTGGGATTGGTTCCCGGTCAGGGCACACACCTAGGTTTCAGGTGAAATCCCTGGTCAGGGCATGTGCAGGAGGCGGCCAATTGACGTTTCTCTCTCAGATCAATGTTTCTCTCTTTCTCTTTCTCTCTCTCTCTTCCCCTTCCTCCCTCTCTAAAATCAATAAACATTTCCTCGGGTGAGGATGTTTTCTCAATCACAAAAAAAGAATATTCTGAATAAAGCAGTAGCCATTATTTGTTATTAAATCTTGACTCTTGAAAATTCATATATTTATAACATATAATGAAATTGAATGTTACAAACATTACACATTTGTATTTTAAAGTAAATGGGGGGAAAGTAGATAAGATCACATTTTTGCAAAATTTCGCAAAAGAAGAAATTCATGACGTGGAATGTCACTGTACTAAATTAAATAAAGCGTAGCCCAGAAAAGAAAGAGTCAGAAAATAGGAAAGGGAAATGCATGCACATAGAGTCTGCTGGCAACTTGATCTTGGACTTCCAGCCTCCAGAACCATGGGAAGTAAGTCTCTGTTTAAGAAGTAATGTTGTTCTTCTGGTCAAGAGGACAGAGCAAGAAAGCACTCTGTTCACCTCTTCCTGTGATTCCAGCAAAATTACAAATAAATGACCAAACAGTAGTTCTTGGAAACCACCTGAAGACTAGCTGAAGAGCACTTCTATAACATGATCTAAAGCAGAAGCCACGTTGAGACTGGAAAGAGGGGCAAAGACGAACAACAGCTGGTTCCCCACACCCCTGTGGCAGATAAGAATTCGGAGGGATATCCCAGCAGTGAATGTCCCCACTGAGGAGCGAGGGGTTTCAGCCCCAAATCAAACTCCCAGCCGACAGCACCAGTGTCAGGAAAAAGAGTTCCCACAGTGGATGGTTGTGAAAATCAGTAGGAACTCAGTCCCGGTGAGATGGAGGGCTGCTATAGGCCCAGGCATCCTCCTAAAGAGCTTGAGCACAGACACACCTGCTCACCAAAACCGGTCCAAATTCCAGGAAAGGGTCAGGAGTTTGAAAGGCACCAGGCACATGTGGGAGGGACTGAATTGTCCGGCTTCAGGGCGAGGTTCAGTGGAGCTGCTTTCTGCTAGAATAAAGTGATGGCAGGACCCATAGTTCCTTTGTGAGCCCTCTCCCCCACCTCCCACATATACACAGCCTGCAGTTAAAGGCTGGTGCCAAATGTGAGTCTCCATTAACCTGCCCCACACCGGTGGTTCTCTTGCCCCACCCAATTCATAGGCCTGCCAGAATCTCTTTCAGAAGTTAACCCACACAAGCGACCAACTTGGGCCCACACTATGCAGTTTTCTAAAATCTATCACAGGTTCCTAAATCCCAAACAAGCAACAGCAGACCTCGGCAGGCCCTGTACCTTTTGCTAAGCAGCCCTAGTGGTAGCCAGCCTCAGTTCACAGCACAACCACTCCCGGGTGCCACTAAACCCAGCACAGGCAACAACCAACCACAGATCACGTTGTAGTCCAACCATGTGGCCCCAGGCCAAACACAAATAGGGGCTGACCTGAACCTGCACCAGAACCCCTCTCAAAAGGCTCTAGTATCAATATGCCTGGTGGCTGTCTTCAGACCACACCGAAGCACCACCCACGTAGCGCCAAAAAGGAAACACCAAAAGGTGAACATGGCCGGCACCGGCCATGCTCAAATGAATCCCACTCAAATTCCACACAACTGCTGTCCACTGTAGTGATGACAAGTCTTCAAAAGCAGTAACCCTGAGTGTCAGTTCCACCAACACATGTGCCAACAGCAATCGGGGCTCAACTACCACAGGAGAGCACACAAAATCCACTGGTGGGACACCCTTGGAGATTCGCTTAGGAAATCAGGGAGACTGTGCCACTAGGACTCACAGGACACCTACTACATAAGGCTGCTCTGCCCAGCCCGGAACACATAGCAGATCTACCCAATATATAGAAAGAGACACAGGGTGGCAACCAAAATGAAGAGTAAAAGAAATATGTCCCAAATGAAAGAAAAGGACAAAACTCCAGAAAGAGAACTCAACAATGGGGACAAGCAATCTACCAGATGCAGATTTCAAACACCGCTCATAAGGATGATCAGGAAACTTAGGGGAAGAACAGATGATCTCAGTGAGAACTTTAACAAAGAGATAGGAAATGTAAAAAAGGAGACAGAAAACATGAATGAGAACCAGTCAGAAATAAAGGGTACAATGACTGAAATGAAGAATACATAGGAATCAATCAACAACAGATTAGATGAAACCCGAGGACTGAATCAATGATATGGAAGTCAAAATAACAGAACACACACAAAGAGAAAAGAAAAAAGAACTCCCCCCGCCTCGCCGAAACCTGTTTGGCTCAGTGGATAGAGCTTTTGCCTGTGGACTGAAAGGTCCCAGGTTCGATTGCGGTCAAGGGCATGTACCTGGGTTGCTGGCGCATCCCCAGTAGGAGATGTGCAGGAGGCAGCTGATCGATGTTTCTGGCTCTCTATCTCTCTCCCTTCCTCTCAGTAAAAAATCAATAAAATATATTTTTTTAAAAAAAAAAAAAAAGAACTCCCCCCTAAAATGTGGGTGGTTTCAGGGACCTCTGGGGCAACATCAAGAGTAACAACATTCACACCACAAGGGTAAAAGAAGGAGAAGAGAGTCAACGGATTACACACCTACTTGCAGAAATAATGATGGAAAACTTCCCTAACCTGGTGAAAGAAATAGACATACAAGTCCAGGAAGTGCAGAGTCCCCCCCCAAAAAAATGAACCAAATGAGGCCCATGCCAAGACACATCATATAATTAGCATGCCAAATGTTAGACAGAGAATCTGAAAAGCGCACTAAAAGAAAAACAGATAGTAATGTAAACCAGAGCTCCCATAAGACCATTAGCTGATTTCTCAACAGAAACTTTGCAGGCCAAAAGGGATTGACACAAATATTCAAAGTGACAAATATCAAGGACCAACAATCAAGATTACCAAGCAAGGCTATCATTTAGAATCAAAGGAAAGATAGAGATCTTCCTAGATAAGAAAAAACTGAAAGAGTTCATCACCACGAAACCAATATTATGAGAAATGATAAAGGGACTTCTTTAATAAGATGAAGAAGAAAAAAGAGGTAAAATATAAATAATAAAATGGTAATAACTATATACCTATCAAGAACCCTAACTCATAAATACAGAGAACAAACTGATGGCTGCCTGATGGGAGGGGGGTTGCATGGAGTGGATGAAAAAGCCGAATGGATTAAAAAGCACAAATTGACATTTATGAAACAGTCGTAGGGGTGTAAAGTACAGCTTAGGGAATACAGTCAATAATATTGTAATAACTATATATACTGTCAGATGGGTGCAGCACTTCCCAGAAGGATCACTTTGTGAGTGATAGAAATGTCTAACCACTATGTAACTCATCTGAAAGTAATATAATATTGAATATGAACTGTAATTGAGAAATTTTTAATTTAAGTTAGAAATGAAGAAAATAAATAAATATTTTTGTTTAAACCACTCTGTCGTATTCAGTGTAGCAGCCTGAGCAGATAAAGACATAGAGAATACATAGGATGGGACAGTATACATATTTTTGGGGTTGTAGGGGTAGAGACAAGAGAAGATGAGGAGATGCAACATTAAAAAGATGATACATTTTCTAGAGATGATGAAGAATGTGTATTGTCAGTTAATGAAGCAAAAGAGGTCAGGAGGAGGATAGAGAATATTTTAACCTGAACCCAGCTACACTTCTTAAAACAGTAGAACTCAAAAGACACTCTCAAAATCAGTGAGCAAGTAAGATGATCACCTACAAAGTAAGGATTATTAAAATGATGGCATGATTTTCAAAGGCAATTACAAAAAGCATATTAGATGCTTTAGGTGATCATCTTACTTGCTCACTGATTTTAATCCTCAGGTGAGGATTAAAAAATAAAACTATAAATAAATAAATAAAACAATAAATAAATAAATAAATAAAATATTCAAATGAAATATTTGAACACCCACATTCATTGCTACATTTTTTTTTTTTGCAATAGCCAAGAGAAACCCCAATGTCCATCAGCAGATGAAAAGGTAAAGAAATGTGGTCTGTACAAACCAAGAGCTTTGAAAACAAGGAAAGTGAGTCACCGGAGGATGAGCCTTTAGGACATTATGTTAAGTAAAATAAGCAAGTCACAAAAGAACAAATACTGCTGTGATTCTACTCACGTTAAGTATTTAAAGTAGTCAAAGTCAAAGGTAGAACATAGAAAGGTGGTTGTCAAGGTCTGGGGAAGAAGGTAGGAGAATTGGTGTCTAATCTGTATAGAGATCCAAGGTTGAAAAATGACAATTGTCTAGAAATCTGTGACACAGCAATGCAAATGTAGTTGACACCACTGAAGTGTACATGTAAAAATGGTAAAGATGGTTTAAAAAAAAAAAGAATCATAAGCATACATTTCCATAACATAGATTGTGAACAGATTTGTAGATATAACACCAAACACCAAAGCAACACAAGAAAATAAATAAATAAATTGGGCTTCATTAGAAGTTAAGACTTTTTTCCTTCCAAAGACACTCTCAAGAAAGTAAAGGACAGCCCACAAAATGGGAGAATTTAGTGGAAACCATATCTCTGGGAAGACTCTTACCTAGAATATATAAAGAACTCTTACAGCTCAATAATAAAAGCCAAACCAACTAAACGTTGGCAAACGATGAGGGCACATTGTTCCATAGAAGATGTACACGTGGCCAGAAGCAGAGGAAAGATGCTCAACATCAGGGAAAGGCAATCTCCATCCGCAATGAGATGCCGCTCCGAGTCACGAGGGTGGTGACAGGTCGGTCCTATGTGACTGGGATTTCCCCAGGATGCCAGGGCTTCCTCCAGGGGATTGATTCCACGCGGAGAAGGAGGAAGTCTCTGCAGCCAAACCTGCCTGGTGCCTCCCAGGCTGTCCCAGTTCCTGGTGTGGGACCTGCACTCAGTACCCTGACCTTCCCAGCTGCACTTTCCTCACAGAAAAACGGGAAAAGAACTCACTCCCAGGCTCTCTAAGGGAGGAGGTAATATTACAATATCACTCCCCCTTCCACCCATTCTCAGCCCCATCAGGACCTACAAGGAAGAGAAGCAGCAGAGAGCGCTGAGCACACAGGGAGCACCTTCTCCATATGAGCATCGTGATTTCCCCTGAGGAGTGATGGGAGGGCATTGCCTTTTCCACAGATTCTACTTCAGTCACTAAGAGCGCAGTCCTGCTTCCTGCCTTATGCGCTGCCCTCCAGGGTGTCATGTCAAGTTTATTTTCCATTCATTTATTACAAACCCAGTTCATTTTATTTATGTCTGCAGAACTGCCTGTAATAAGTTTGTAATAAAGAAGGTTGGCTGCAGGGAAATATGAAACACTTCTTCCCTTTTCTCCCCATTGCACCTACCGTAGTATTTTCCAAACGCTAATGTGCAAATCTCTCCAGGATTCCACGTACCCCATGGACTTGGCCTTGCCCACGATTCAAGCAGCAATAGGCCTCCAGTCGGCCCCACTGTGCAGGTTCCAGGGAGATTTCGGGGTTCCCAGGGCTCCGAGGTGGGGGCAGCCCAGGCTCTGCGTCCCCCTGGGAACTGTTCATCCAAACAATGACTCAAAGGCAGAAACAGCAGGCAAGTGAGGACAGGCGCAGAGACACCTGGGGCCAGGTGAGAACCTAATGACAGTGACAGGTCACACAGGGGTGGAGCAAGTGTGTTCCCTTCAAACACAACTCAGTGCTCCTGACACCTTGGAGGAGGGGGAGAGGTTATCCTGTTTCACCACCAAGACCCTGAAAGCAGAGAATTTGCAGGACAAATTCACACCAGCGACTCAGGGTCGAGGCTCTGGCCGTCACCCACACATTTGCATCCAGGGCCTGCCACCCATGCAGGGACACATCGGGACTCATGGGGAGGTTGCTCACCCGGGAGGGGAGGCGGCTTCTGGACCAGCCCCACAACACACAGAGTCTGGCACAACCTCCAAGCCCGTTTCTCTGTTTGAGACCCAGCTGGACAGGGAGGGGGCAGCGGCCGGGGAAAGATGGGCCCAGGTGAGAAGTCTCCTCCACAAAGTGCCCAGGAGGCTGGGAGAGTGGGTGCTGCCCGCCACACGGGACAAGGGAAGGCAGCAGAGGACCTGAGGGCTGACCTGCGATTTTGTGGGAGGGGGTTAGGGCCCTGACATGAGTCCATTCTCGCCCGAGCTCTTTGTGGGGGCAGCAGAGGGCCAGGCCTCCTTTCACTGCACAGCTTCAGCCCCATCCCATCGCTGCTGCTGGACCACCGCCCGGGGCCACAGCTTTGCATGCTGGGTGGGCTGGGGCCTTGCCTGGGAGCCTCAGCCGTCCCACCCAACCTGAGCACAGGGCAGGAATCAGACTTGAACTTGGGGAAGAGGCAATGGCCAGGAGGCAGGGGTGAGGGCCAGGGCGTGGCCACACGGGAGCAGAGCTGGGACAGGCAGTTCTGCAGACAGAGGTCTCTTCCTGGCTCAGCTCCGTCCCTCACTGCTGGCTTATCTCACTCTTACATCCGGGCTGGGTCCCTGCTTTGTCTGTGTGGTCGGTAGCAGTGCCCACAGCCGGTGACGGGGCCCCTCCCTCAGCCTGGATCTCAGCTGCCACCAGCCCTGGGGCCACACGCAACTGGGCCCCTGCCGCCCCTGCTTGTCGAGCTTGTGAAAGGGCCCCACAGGTTGTGATTAGTTTCTGTTTCCCACTCGGATGTAAATCTGCATCAGCATCTATCACACAAGAGTCCAGCCCTGGTTGGGAGGGAAGGGACAGCAGTCGTGGGCGTCCTTGAATCCCCGTTGTCCCTGAGCCCCGTCCCCCAGCCACAGCAGAGGGGTCCTCCTCCCCCAGCTGGACAGGATCGTCCCACACAGAAATCCCCCAAGGAACTTGGTATCCTCCCCACCCTCTGCCATTCCCCGTGTACCCACCTTTAACAGGCTTGTCGCCATTACTCTCCTGTCACCCCCTTGTTCCAGATTCGCCCCCACCCCCCTCCACCTTCAGTCACCCACTGAGACAGAGGATGCTCCTCCTGCAGGAGGCCCATGGGGGACAGGTCCCCCTGAGGCCCAGCCTTTCCCTCTCGGGTCAGGGCACAGTCTGGCCTTGGGAGCAGAAGTGATGGGAGGGGTCCCTGGGCATTAGAGAGCTCTGTGCTCCCAGGAGCAGGAAGAGGTCCCTGTCAATCAAGAGGAGGGACTGAGGGTCCCATGTGGATGCAGAGCGCCCAGGACCTCCCGCATCCTCCCTTCCTCTCAGGTCCCCTCTCCAAGGAGCAGCGCAGACCCGAGTACAGACACAGCGGCCCCCAGAGCATTTTCAAACAAAATTATCTTTATTCATAACAGACCCACAATGTCCCAAAGGTGCTACTCCTACCCCCACCCCCACCCTCATGGTCCTGCCCTCCCTCCTACCCCTACCCCAGACCCACCCACACCCTAAGGGTCCTGCCCTCCCTCCTACCCCCACCCAGACCTACTCCCACCCTAAGGGTCCTGCCCTCCTTCCTACCCCCACCCCAGGCCCCCTCCCACCCTAATGGTCCTGCCCTCCCTCCCCAGGCCCAGCCCTACCCTAATGGTCTTGCACTCCCTCCCCAGGCCCAGCCCTACCCTAATGGTCTTGCCCTCCCTCCTACCCCCACCCATACCCACCCCTGCCCTAAGGGTCCCACCCTCCCTCCTGCCTCCCACCCTCCCATGTCAGTGGAGCAGCAGGATCAGCCCTGCAATGAGAAGGAGCCCTTGGCTCCTCTGGGGGACAGCCAGGCCCCATGCAGTCTGGGCCCCTCGGGGCGCTGGCAGTGGGGGGCACACCCCTCTGCTCCATCCTGGCTGCAGTGCCGCTTCCTCCCACTCCCTGGGTCAGACGGGTCACACTTCCTCTTGCGAGGCTGTGAGGAGGGCACCAGCCCCAGAGCCAGTGCTGGCCGCCCACAGACCCCGAGGTCGGCCCCTGGGCGGGGGGTCTTCTCAGCATGGATGGGGCCTCCCCGCAGCGCCCGCTTCTGAGACTTGGATGCTGCAGGTGCAGCGCGGCTGAGGCCTCGTCTCTGAAGGGACTGGGACTGGGCCGCACCCCGGGGCCCCCGACCTCCAGGGCAGGCCAGGCCCGAGGCGGGGACAGGACTCAGAGAGAGCGCGCAGGGCAGCAGGCGGCCGGGAGAGGCCCAGAGGAAGGCCAGGCTGCAGAGGTCCTCGTCCTCCTCACGGGGCCTGTCAGATGGCCCGCGAGTCTCCCTGACAGGAGAGGCCTCTCTGGGGACGCAGGCCTCCTTGGGGCCCAGTGCACAGTCAGCAGGCCCATGGCCCTGGGGAGCAGAGGGGGGGCATCGAGCCCGCAGTGGTGGATGCTCCTGACGCCCCGCAGAGGCAGCAAAGGCCTGGGGCCTGGGCCGGTGGGCGCCTGCTGGGCCGCGCCTTTGCTGGTCCTTGAAGTCAGTCTCTGGTGGGCAGGCTTTGTCACTGACCCCCAGCTGGGGGCCACGGTCACACCTCTGGGCATCTTGGCGGGTCTCAGACTCAGAAGGACTTGAGCCCCACAGGGGAGCACCGTGACTCGGGGGTGCCTGCACGCCCTCCTCCTTGGAGGCCAGGACTTGCTTCTCTACCAGCTGGGAGGAAGAAGGGACAGTGACTGGCGCTGCACACGTGTGAGAGGAGGAGGAGCGTGGGTGACGGGACAATGGGACGGGGCGGGGGGGGGGAAGATGGGGGAGGGGAGTGGGAGGTGACACCGTGACTGGAATCCACCGCAGTCATGTGTCTCTACTCTGTCCCCTGTGCCATATTCCCAGCTTTGTGGCCCCTCCCCTTCTGGGCTCCCACCCCCTCCTCTCTGTAGCCCTCTCCTTTCTGTTGTCCTGCCCTGCTCCCACCCAGGACTGGGCCCTCGGCATGCGGTGCCTGCAGGCAGGGGTGGCGTGGACACAGGCATGCGTATCCTGGATCTGGGCTGCTCCCTGCCCTGGTTTACCTGGGTGTGCCCTTCCTGGCTCCCTGAAGGCCTCCCAGCCCCGATCAACCTCCCTTCCTCCCTGACTCACTAGGGCCTTTCCCTCCTCTAACTCCCCTGGGGTTCCTGGGTGCTATGGCTCACTTGGGGACCCCCTCCCATCTCCCTAATGTCCACCCTCCCCTGGCTCACCTGGGCAGCAGTCAGCCCTTCTTCCTGCTCCAACTCCTCAGCTAGGGCCAAGGGATCCTGCTGTGTGTCTGGCGAAATTATTTGTTCCATGAATTGGAGGTCAATGACCTCCTCCACCTGGAACAGAAGGAAGCGGCTGTGAGCCCCTTGGCAGGGAGCAAACTGGGAGTCAGCGGGGCCTGGAGCACAAGTGGGAAAGCCAAGACCCACCCGGCCTCCTGCTCAGGCCGGTGTTTTACTCCATCATGGTCATCAGGTGCACACACAAACACACACACACACACATACATGCACATACACACACGGGCACACCCACATGAACACAGCACACACTACACACACACACAAAGCGCACACATGCACACAGACACACACACTCTCACGTGCCCAGCTCAGGAACAAAGAGCAGAGCCCAATCCCATCAGCCTGGGAGAACCCGGGTCGGGGTGCTGCAGTGCCACCCTCTGGGATCTTATAGACCCGGAGCCACCAGCCAGCCCACCTGGGTGACAAAGTCTTCCTGGAAGCACAGCTGGTCCAGGTAGCTCAGGAGATCTTCATCCTGCAGCCACTCCATTTCTTCATCTTGCCATCCTCCACCTGGCGCCCCCATGGGCAGCTCATCCATGATGTCCATGTCCTCTTGCTCAGCCTCAGTGGGGATCCCATTGCGGGACTCGGTCTCCCGGGGCAGCTGGGCTGTGAGGGCGCACTGGGCGCTGGGTACAGCCTTCCTGGTAGTGCGAGCTGGGCAGAGAGGGAAGAGAAGGGAGCGTGAGGGGATAAAGCTCCCACCTCCGGGGCATGCGATGCTGAGGGCAGTGTTCGGGGCATTAATATGGGTGCGGCTGGGTCCGGCCACCTGAAGCCTGTGGCTATGTGAGGGGAGAGGCCAGAGGGGAGCACCCAAGAGAGTCATGTGTGAGGACGTGTGGAGCCACCGAATCTCCAAGGGGCCCCGCAGCCAGCCCGCTTCTCAGCCGACTTCATGTGGGGCCTTTGACAGGGAGTGGGGAGAGGGGATGAGAAAGTGGACCAGGTCCAGACCCCATTCAGACAAAGGGCCACTGAGGCCCAACTCTCAGGGCTGTTTCCCTTGAAAGACCAAAGCCCCCCTGAAGGCAAAGGGCCCCTGTGGGTGTGACAGTGGCCTGCCCTAGGCCCTGTTGCCTTTGGCCATGGGCTCCCATGGGAACGTGCTGGCCTACCTGGCTGCCCGCCCACCGCTGGGGCTGGGGGCCCCCGAGGATCAGGTCTCGGTGGGGCTTGAAGGGGCTGGGTCTGCACCCCCTTCTTCAACTGCAACTTCTGAAACTGCATCTGCTCCTCCGCCTCAAACTCCATGAACCTGGGGGTGAGGGGGGCACAGCTGTGCTGAGAAGGAGGCCCCAGAAAGGCAGCAGCGGGTGGGGGGATGGGAGAGCCAGGGCCTTGGGGCTGTCAGGGCCCGGACACTGGGGAGGCAGGCGGCTGGCTGAGCACACTCCTGCACAGCCTCTCTGGCTGGAGTCTGCCCACGGGGCGGGCACCTCCCCCACCCTGTCCTGAGCCTTCATGTCCAGCCCAGGACGGGTCAGGGTCAGAGGAGGGGGAGCTCCCTGGGAGGTGGGACAGAAGCACCCATGCTCTGAAGCTGAGGGAGAGGCTTCCCCAGGAGAGAAGGGCCTCTGGGCAGCGGGGACCCCGTGCTGAGTGACACCCTCCCACCACCCTCCTCTCTGATGAGACCTCACAGCTGGACCAAGACCAGTAGTCAGCCACACCCCCACCCCCAGCTGTGGGGACCAAGGACTCACTTTTCTGCCATCTCGAAATAGACCCTCTGGTCAGAGTTGCTCTTGTTCTGCCATTCCTGCATGGCCTGCCCTATTCCCTCCTGCAGCGTCATGGTGGGCCTCAGGCGGGACAGGGACCGCAGTGCTGGCCTGTAATGCCTCAGGTCAGTCATGGCTGCAGCCTGGCCTCCACCTGCCTGCCCACCCCAGCTCAGTGGCGCCAGGTTCCCACCCCCACCCGGCAGCACTGAGCACTGGCAGGTGAGGGAAGAGGCGTCTGTGTGCAAAGACAAGCCTTCCAGCTGCTGTTGTCATGGCCTCACATTCACACCAGCCCATGAACCAGGACTGGAGGCTGACCCTACACTCACACCCATCGCTGGGACCCTACCCTCAGACCTGCCCTCCAGCATCCTGGGATTAGCCAGCCTGCAAGTCCCTCCCAGCTCCTCTGATGTGAAAGCTCCAGGCACGCCCCCTGCCCTGCCCAGTGCACTCACATGAGGAAGCAGCAAAGAGCTCCCGCATCAGGACTCTGGGGAAGGTGCCCCCGGGCCAGGGCCTTGAAGCACTGCCAACGACGGAAGTCCTCATACACACTCTCGGGGTTACAGGCATCATCCAGCGAGGCCTTGGACTGGGAGCCGGCCAGGCCACCCTCCTTGGAAGCCGTGTGTGGCCGTGGTCGATGATCCACTCGGGGGACGATGGGGGCCAGCTGGGCAGCTGGTGGTGGAGCTTGAGGAGGAAGGCGGGGACACCAGCCTCCATCGCCAGCCTGGGTGTCCCCAAAAGCCGAGGGGGGCATAATCGCCTCCACCTCAGTGGCTTCCAAGAAGAGGGGTGCAGGACACACAGCACCCCCACAGATGGCACCTGGAGCACTCCCGTTGAGGGGGGCCTGAGTCAGGACAATGGTCTGAGTGTGGGAGGGCTGTGGTCGTCCCCCTTCTGACCTGGCCTGGTCCATGATGTTATAAGCCCCAGGCCCAACGGGGCCTTGACCAGCACCTCCTGCCACCAGAGGTGTCCTGGGCAAAGCGGGCAGCACCAGGGGGCGGCCAGGAGGGAATGACGGGGTCTTGAGGGGCGGCAGGTGCTGCTCCCAAGGTGGCCGGTGTGCGGGGCCAGTAGTGGGCGGGGGAAAGGGCTGTGCTGTGAAAGGAGTGACGGGGGCACCGGGCTTCAGGGTCACATCCGCTGCTAGCACTGCAGATGCTGTTGAGACAAAGGAAAGGGTGAAGGGAGGAGGTGAACCAGCAAACAGCACTGAGGCGCTCTGGGCCCCCTGTAGCCACTGGGGAATCAGAGCAGTGAGTCTCCCAGGGGAGGGCCATTGGGATGGGCAAACTGCGGAGGTGGCAGATGTCCTCAGGTCATTGTCACGCTCTGACCTCCATTTGGGAATTACTCCACTGGAGAGCTTGCTCCCCAGCGCCAAGGCTCCCTGACCACTGTCTGCGAGAAGAAACGGCCCCAGCCAGCGCTGACCCTGAGAGCCGCCCTAAGGATTCCCTGGCACCGACCCTGCCAGCCTCAGGGCATGGCCCTGGGCAGCAGTCAGCTCTGGGGGAAATGACCCCTGGCAGACCCACTCCTGTAGTGACCGTCTCTAAGGTAAGTTCTAGGCACCCAAAGGGCCTCTGAGAACAGGCCGTGTCTGAAATATCAGGGCCCCATCTGCTCCTCAGTCTTCCCTTTTTTCAACAAAATCGCCCCTTTCTCTCCTGGGTTTGCACAACAACACAGAAACACTTGAGTAATGTCTCTCCACAAGAAGGCACAGGGACCCTGATCTGACCTTTGAACGCACTGACCAGCGTGCACATGTGTGTCAGAACCAACAGTGAACACTCAACACGGGCCAGGTCCTGCCACTCGGCCCCAGCGCTCAGACCAGTGATGGCAAACCTATGACAGGGGTGTCAGAGGTGACACGCGAACTCATTTTTTTCGTTGATTTTTCTTTGTTAAATGGCATTTAAATATATAAAATGAATATCAAAAATATCATTCTTTGTTTTACTATGGTTGCAAATATCAAAAAGTTTCTATATGTGACATGGCACCAGAGTTAAGTTAGGGTTTTCCAAAATGCTGACAGGCCGAGCTCAAAAGGTTCGCCATCACTGGCTCAGACTAATGGCCCCTCAGGAGCTTGTCATTTCACAGCCAGCAATGGCTGCAGAGGGTTAGAGAAGAGTCAGGGAATGCGGCAAAGTGGGGCTGTCGGTAGGGTTTCCAGAAACTTCCATAGCTGCTGTCCTGTTAGATGGGTCATGGGACTGCAGACTGTGTGAGGTCCTTCCCCTTCCAGCTCCCAACAGTGGAAAGTGAAGGCCAATAGGAAGCAGGTGTGAGCAGGTGACAGTGGGACACAGTTGTCTGAACAAATCTCCGCTCAGAGGAACTCGAGCAGACCTAGTCCAGGAGAGCAGGCTGCACACTGCGTGCCCTAATTCCTCAGGACAGGCGGCCTTGGACATTTACTACTGACACAGGCCATGGTCTTCCTGCCCCTGTGCACTCCCCTTCCCCTTTAAAAAAGAATCCGCCTTCACAGATGTTCCACGGAACACCACGCAGGCTCCACATCTGTTTTCTGTCCCTGAAGCAGGGACATGGACTATGAGCAAACCCTTCATCTCAAAGGTAAAGGGCAGGGCAGAGGGTGCACCATGAGATGCTCGACAAGAGGAAGTCGGTCTGAAGACCTGGGTGGCCACAGGGGGAACGATTCGGGACAGCTCAGGGAACCGGGCCCTCTCTTGGTGGAAGTTACCCGGCCGCCCTGCCCCTGTGGAATCCAAGCCAACAAGCAGCTCCCTGGGCTGAGGAGGAGCGAGCTCTGGGCCAGAAGCAGGGGAGAAGCTCTGGGCTGCAGCAGTTGGAGGACCTTCCAGCCCAGCCCTCAGTGGGGACATTTCATTGTGGACTTGGCCACAGGCAGCCCCACTGGACAGCTTTCTGGCTAAGACCCTCCCATGGCCCCCAATAGCTCTAGTGAACTCAGGTCAAGTCCCTTAGAAAGATACTGCGGGGCAAGCTCCAGGTGCCCCAAGAACAGCACACAGAACTAGGCTTTCCTGTGACCACCCTGTGCCACCCCCACGACATCGCCCACTACTCCCCACACACACGTGGGAGTGGCTTGTCTCCCCTCTGGGAAGAACCCACGTGCCTGCTGCCATCCTTTCTCCACACCCAGGCATTTCCCTGAGCCACCCTGACCCACCTCTAGGAGCCCTCCTGCCAGTGCCCTCACAGGTTCCCATTGGCTCCCAGCCTCCCAGGTGACAGGTGCTTTGAGGTCCAGTGCTCCCTCCCTCCCCTACTTCAAAGCGTGTTTCCCCAGTGTCACAGTTTAACCCCAAGTTTTGAGGGACATCTCAGTGTTTAAAACATCCCCTCTCCAATCTATAGTCTTACCTCCTACTGAAGCCATCCCCGCAGGCTCATTCACCGACCACCGCTGCCTAGTAGCCTCCACAATGAGAAAAGTCAAGTCGAGAATCCAGAGACTGACCTGCTCCAACAGCTGCTCAGCATCCAGTGGAGGGAAGGTTTGGGTTTAAACTGTAGAATGTAGGGCTCCAGACATTCTGCAGCGGGGGAGGGGCCGAGGACCAATGGGCTGGGGTGGGGGTGGGGGGACATTCCATGGAGGGCTCTGATAGGTAGGAGAGAACCAGCAGTTCCTTTCAAATTTAAAATCACAAATTTAAAGACACACTAGCAGTAATGACCTTCTGTAAGTTCTAGGCACCCAAAGTCCCCTGATGTGACCTTTATTTCAGTTCTTGATCCATCACCCTAGTTCTGGGTTCCTCAACCTGCTTCCTATCTGGTCTTGGTTGACTTCAACACAGACTACACTTTCTGAACAAAATTCAGAACAGGCAGCCTGAAGAAATAATGGGAACTTATGGCCACACGGAACCCAGTGTTTGAAATTAGGACTGACCCAGCAGAGGCAGCATGCTCGGTGGCTGTGTGCACATCATTCCTTAGGAAGCAGTCCTGTGGCCCAAAGTGCCGCCCAGTGCTGGGAGCCCTGCAGATGCAGCCGGCCCAGCCTTACAAACCATCCCCTTTGCTCCCGTCCATCAGGGCAAGACCCTGTAGCCTACAGGGCAAGACCAGACACCACCACTTTTTGTTTCTCAGAGTATAATGTTGTTCAGTGTCTAACTTTTTACATTTTGTAAGATTTTAAAGTAATGCCTTTGCATAGTTCACAGTCAAATTTTGCAAAATGGAAAATGCAGTGATGTGTCTTTCTCCTGCCTCTTTCCCCTCTTGCAAATGACCAGAACGAAAATAAGATGATTTCAGTTTCTTTTGAAATATGACAAACTCTAGTAAGTTGATTCTGCTACTATATGTTTTATTGCCAACTGAAATTCTGCAATATAATGCAAAAAATGAGGGCGGGCAGGGTGACATTGTTCCCATGCTACCTGCCATGTCAACGGAAACTGGCCCAGACAGTCATGTTTTGATCAATGTTTGCACAACAACCTTGCAACGGAAACATCTGTGAAGCAACATTTATTGAAAACTTCCACTTACTGAATAAATACAGGAGGAACGGGGTCAGGGGCAAGTGTCTCTTAGAGTGTGTCCAGGTCTAAAGTTCTTGGCCGGAATTGTGCAATGCACGCCCGGACTTCTGGGAGGAAGGACCTACTTTCTAGAAACCACGGACCAGTCCAAGGGCATGAAGGCACTGGCCCCTCCGAGGACAGTGCTTCAGGCCGGCCTCTCCCAAACTCCGTCCCGAGGGGCAGCCAAGTGCATGGACTGCACGTTTGCAACTTTTTTTTTTTTTTTTTTTTTAATATATTTTATTGGTTTTTCACAGAGAGGAAGGGAGAGAGATAGAGAGAGTTAGAAACATCGATGAGAGAGAAACATCGACCAGCCGCCTCCTGCACATCTCCCACTGGGAACGCGCCCGCAACCCAGGCACATGCCCTTGACCGGAACCGAACCCGGGACCCTTCAGTCCGCAGGCCGACGCTCCATCCACTGAGCCAAACCGGCCTCGGCATGCACGTTTGCAACTTTAAAGGCGCAAGTGCTCCCTGCAACGCGCTGGGAGGTTCCTGAGCAGGAGGACCTGCAGGAGGCCTCACAGGGCCCCTCCCTCCACTCCTTCCTCTCCTGCAGGGACAGCCTGGGCCCTTCCCAGGGTGCCTCGCGCCAGGACGCACGAGCACGCCCAATGGGGGCGGGACTCTGTCCTGCACCTGCTCCCAGCGTCCGTTGGGGCGGTTGGCGCCCACAGGCGCGCGCATGCGCTAACGGCAGGGCAGGTCCCCAACGGCCACCCAGGCTGCACGCGGGGCCTGGCATGGCGGCCTCCGGAGTCCGTTAGGCAAACAGGGAGGTAAGGGGCGCGTGGCCTCCTCTCCCCTCAGGGGCCCCCTCTTCTCTGTGGTTCTCCCTGTGGGCTCTGTGCCCCGGGTCTGTGCTCAGGCCCGACACCCTCACATATTTCTGTGTTTTCACCGGGAATTGACAGCCACTGGCCGTTGGAGGTCAGTGATGGGGGCCTACACGGCCCAGTGATGCCTGTGAGTCCAACTCGGGGCGTCGGTCTGTGTCCCCCGCTTTCTGAACAGCGCGGCTCCCGGCAGTTCTTCCGCCTCTGACAGCGCCTCCGGTTCACGCCGTGTCTGCGGGCGGCTGTGGCCACGGGGCGGCCATGCCCGTGTGTGAACGTGCAGGCGGAGCGCTGTATTTGGAGGGTGTGGAGGTGTATATGCCGGTGAACAGTAGTGTGTGTGCGGTTTGGTGTGGGGTGTGTGGCTGTGTGTTCTCCAAGATGGAAGAGTGAGTTCTGTGGGAATTTGGGAGGGGGTATGTATGCGCAGGTGTGTACGTGGCATGAAGTGTGTTTGGGACATACGTATGGGACACAGGTGTGCATGTTTGCAGGGCACGGGCTATTCGTGGGTCTGTTCGGGGCTTGTGGAGAGTGTGTGTGTGGAGTGTACTGTGTTCCAGGGCCGTGGCCGGGGAAGGATATTTGCTGGAGCTCCGTGTTTGTATTTTTCAGTCGGGCCCTAAGGCTCACATGTTTTGGGTACCGAGGGTGTGTGTATTTGACGGAGAGATGGTTTCTTTGCTTATACAGGGGATGGAGGATGGTATCTATGTATGGGAGGTGCGTGATACGGTTATTTGTTAGTGTTTGTGGATGTGAGAGCTGACTCATTAGCTAGGGGTAACTTGGAATTTGGAAGTTGTTTTATATGTGGTTTCCTGGGGATATAGCTACGTGTCTTGCCCAGGTATACTGGTCTGTGTTTATATCTATGACCAGGTGCATGAATTATCAGTTTGTTCATACGGTGTATGGGGTTCTTAGATGTACATAAAGTGTATTTCTTTGGAGAATACTAAAGTGTTTCTACATGTATTTGGTAGTAGTTAGCAAGCAGTGGTCTGTATATTCAGAGTGATGCCAGAGAAAACAATGTGTATAGTGTGCTTTTGTTACATACTGAAGAGGCGAGGTGACGAGGTTGTATTCTGGAGAGGTGGCATAATGTATAGTGTTTGAGGGGTCTGTATATTCAGGGCTTGAGAATATTTGCAAGCCTGTGTGTTTCCATAGGTGTGTGAGAATAGTGTATGCATATTAGTGAGAGTTAAGGGATTGTCAGTGCGTTTGTGTTTTGCATGTATCCATCTGAGTGTGTGGGGTGTATATTCGTGAGTGGTTTGTGGATGTGTGTATTTGGGATTTGTGAGTGTATCAGGAAGCTTAGGGTCCTCTTTGCATCTGTTCCAGAATGTAATGCTTGCAGAATTTGGTGGTATTGCTTGTATGTGTCCTCTCTGTGTGTGAGGTGGGCTTATATGTATTTGATAAGTAGAGGTTATTTGTCACTCTATGTATTTGAGTTCTTGGAGCTTATGGATGGGCTGTGTGTTCTAGGGAATGTGAGAGTTCACTTTGTGTTTGGAAACAAAGAGACTGTGTAGGTTGTGTGTGTGTGCGTGTGTGTGTGTGTTTGTGTGTGTGTGTGTGTGTTCAGGAATTGTGGAGCGTGTGCATTTTATGGCTGTGGAGTTGCATATGGATCTTTTTTTGGGTGACACATGAGAGAGTTGTCTACTTGTATTTTTAGAGGGTCTGAAGTATTCAGTATTCAGTGTGTATATCTGGGTGGTATGTTGGTTGCCCATGTTTGTATACAGGCCCATGTTGTGTGTGTGTGTATATAATTGTAGGTGTAGAATGTGAATATTCCGGATGATTAGGGGTTTGTTTGTAACAACTTAGGTAGTAAGAGGTGGTCTATCTGTATATTCCAGGAGAGTGAGGGTAGAAATGTACATGTGTGTTCATATATGTAAATTCATTTTTGTTTATATATCTGGGTGGGAGTGGAGGTTCCTACGCAGGGTGTAAGTGCATTGTGTGCACATAATCATTTGACAGGGGATGGGGTGTGCTGGAACTGGCTCATACTAGCTTGGGATAGTTGATGGTGCATGTCTCTCTGGGGCTCTGTGTTCATCCGGTGGGTAGCTTGAAGTTAGGCATGCTGGGAATATTTGTACCAGGTGCTCAGCACAATTGAAGTCTTTCCTGCATCCTCCTGAGAGTGATCAGCATTCACCAGCACCCCACTTGTGTGTGTGTGTCTCAGTGTATGTACGTGTGAAGCAGGGATATTCAGGCATCAGTGGGCATATGTATGGGAGGCTCTGTGTGAATTGGGAGTGAGGCATCTGGGGCTGCGGGCCTTGCATTGACCATGGTCATTCTGAATCATTGCATTGCTCTTAATCAGGTTGGTCCATTCTTTCGGCCAAAGAATGCCATAAATGTTGGTGATTTCTGGCCCCTCCTCCAGATGGATTGGGGGTGTCTGTCCTTTAGGCATGTGGACATTTCTTTATTCTTTAACATTTGTATGATCCTGGCATCTGGGGCCCTAGATGGGTGGGCCTGGTGGACAGATAGCTGTGCAGAACAGAACCTTCACAGGTGTACTTCTGGCCTGACAGGCTACAGTCAGAAGATGGGGGGGCATCCTGGAGGTCAGATGGCAAACTGTTCCCCCTGGCAAACGCCCTAAGAATCAGCTGGGCAGGTACTGGTATTACTGACTCGTACGTGCTGACTGCACGGAGCAGTTGGGGCCAGCACCAGCAGCAGCTGGGAGCGGGGCCGGGGCTGTCAGCAGGTACAAGTGGTGGCTACTGCCCTGATTGCCCCTCAGGAGCAGGGGGAGGTGGAGAAGCCCTGAGGGGCGATCGGGGCTGGCAGCTGCCACTCGCACCCGCTGATGGCTTGGAGCAATTGAGGCCGGCACCAGCAGCAGGTGCCTATATAATAAAAGCCTAAAGGTAAGGTGGGTGGGCAAGGACAGCCTTTACATTGGGTCCAGGTGGTGAGTTGTGTTGTGTATCAGGCTGGTCAGTGATGTCACTAGTTCTTAACCCACTTATCTCCATGGAAACCTCAATCCTTTTGGATAGGGAGGACTTCAGGGGTCAGTGATATGACAGAGATGGATGCGAAGAGGCTTTGTCCCTGAGGATGGCTGGGAGCTGACACCTGGAGAGACAGGGGAGTCCCACTCTGAGGACATATCTGTCTGTGACATTTCTGAACACTTTAGACAGGCTCTCCTTTGTTATCTGAACGCTGATGATGATTCTAGCACTGACCCTCTTTTCTCTATTCCATGTTGATCTGCAAACCACCAGAGGCATCTGGGGCTGCGGGCCTTGCATAGACCATGGTCATTCTGAATCATTGCATTGCTCTTAATCAGGTTGGTCCATTCTTTCGGCCAAAGAATGCCATAAATGTTGGTGATTTCTGGCCCCTCTTCCTACAGATGGATTGGGGGTGTCTGTCCTTTAGGCATGTGGACATTTCTTTATTCTTTAACATTTGTATGATCCTGGCATCTGGGGCAGAGCAATGCAATGATTCAGAATAACCATGGTCTATGATGAGTGTAGCCATCAGCTGACCCCACAGCTGTCTCCTGCCTCTCTTAATTCCTCCCAAGAATCTATTGGGTCTTCCTTCCTTATGGTGAGTCTCCTTCTGGTCTTTTCTCTCCCATGGTGAATCCTCCTGCCAACAGAATGTACCCCTCACTTGCTTGAATGCCCCAAGAACTGCTTGTCTGAGTAGAAGCAGATTCCTAGTAGCTCTCACTGCCCTCTCCATAACCTAGCTCCTATAAAATGACAGTGTGTTGTACTGATCATGTTGTTGGTTGATGCCAGAATGGAGCCAGTCCTAGTTTTATATTTTAAAATGTTACATATTTAAATAAACATGCAGCAGAAACCGGTTTGGCTCAGTGGATAGAGCGTCGGCCTGCGGACTAAATGGTCCCAGGTTCGATTCCGGTCAAGGGCATGTACCTTGGTTGCGGGCACATCCCCAGTAGGAGATGTGCGGGAGGCGGCTTATCGATGTTTCCCTCTCATCGATGTTTCTAACTCTCTATCTCTCTCCCTTCCTCTCTGTAAAAAATCAATAAAATATATATATATATATATATTTTTTTTTAATATATTTTATTGATTTTTTACAGAGAGGAAGGGAGAGAGATAGAGAGTCAGAAACATCGATGAGAGAGAAACATCGATCAACCGCCTCCCGCACATCTCCCACTGGGGATGTGCCCGCAACCCAGGTACGTGCCCCTGACCGGAATCGAACCCGGGACCTTTCGGTTTGCAGGCCGACGCTCTATCCACTGAGCCAAACCGGTTTCGGCAATAAAATATATTTTTAAAAAAATAAACATGCAGTATAATGTATACAAGGTAATGTTCTTGGGGTTGTTTGTTGAAAATTTTTTGGCTTTGGTTCTGAAATGGGAAGGCACGTCTCTTGAGTTTTATGGGTGAGGAACAGGAGTACCTTGGTATCTTGAATCAGCACTGAAAATCCCCCACCAGCTGCAATTAATGCAAAATGCTAGAATGGCTGGGCTTGGACAGAGCTGGTTTTTCTGGGGCTGATATTTTTTTGGAGTGTAGTCATTTCCTTGTCTCTCCATGGACAGAAGGAATCTTCTGTTCTTTTTAAAAAAATAATTTAAGAAAATGCTTTATTACAGTTTCCATACAATTGTTATATTAGTTTCAGGTGTGCAACATGGTGCTAAAACATTTATATCACTTACAAATTGATTACCTCGATAGGTCTAGTACCCATTTGACACCATTAGTAGTTCTTACAATATTATTGACTTTATATCCCTATGGCTGTTTTTGTAATTGGCAATTTGTAGATATTAATCCCTTCCACTTTTCCCCCCATCCTTCCCGCCTCCCTTCAAAATGTTCTCAGCACCTGTGAATATACTTCTGTTTTGTTTGTTGGTTAATTTTGTTCTTTAGATTCCACATGTAAATGAAATCCCATGGTCCTTGTCCTTCTCCATCTGAGCTGTTTGACTTAGCATAATGCCCTCTAGTTCTATCTATGTTGTTGCAAATGGCAAGATTTCATTCTCTCTTTTGGTTGAGCAGAATTGTATTGTTTGCAGTACCACACTTTCTTTATCCACTCATTTATTGATGGATACTTCGGTTTCTTTCATGTCTTGGCTATCCTGTATACTAAAAGCCTAATATGCTAAGTGTCCAGTCGGCCAGTCATTTGTTCCACAAATCAAAGTGTAATCCTATATACTAAAATGCTAATATGCAAATAGACCCAACAGTGGAACAACAGAACAACTGATTGCTATGATGTGTGCTGACCATCAGGTGGTGTGCATAGAACATGGTGGGTGTTGGCCACGGCGGGATGGTGGGGCAGGTGAGCAGGAGCACCAGACCAAGGCGGGGCACCAGTTGTTGTCATTGGGGTGAGCCTCTGGTGGTTACTAAAAATTCTTTGCTCCCCTGCGCCGTGGTCCCGCCCAGTGCTTGCACCTGCTGCCAGTGCTGGCCCTGCTCACACCTGCTGATGGCGCCTGGCATGGCACTGGTCGCTTGACGCCATTAGAGGTTGCAAGCGGTAGCTGCTGGCCCCGATTGCCCCTCAGGGCTTCTCCACCTCCCCGTGCTCCTGAGGGGCAATCAGGGCAGTAACCACCACTTGCACCCGCTGCCGGTGCCGGCCCTGCTTGCACCTGCTGCTAGTGCCGGCCCCATTTGCTTCACTCTGTCAGTGGGTGCAAGTGGGGCTGGCACCATCAGTATGTGGGAGTGGCGGCAGCAGGATTGTAGCTGCAGGCAGACAGTGGACCGAGGGCCTTGTGGGGAGGGATTGGGTAGGGGCGTGGAGTATGGGCTGAGACCTGCCCCTATTCCTGCCGCAGCTTCTCGGCCCACGGTTCCTTTCAAGGTGCATGAATTCGTGCACTGGCCCCCTAGTGCTAATGATATGCTAAGGTCGCTCAACCACTCGCTATGACATGCACTGACCACCAGGGGGCAGACAGTACACCAGTCGCTATGATGTGCACTGACTGCTAGGGGGCAGATGATCCGACCAGTAGGTTAGCTTGCTGCTGGGGTCCGGGACTGAGCAAGGTGCACCAGAGACGCCCTGGAGCCCTCCAGCAACCCCTCCCTGGCTGGCCAACCTCCCGCATCCCTCCCCAGCACCAGTGGGATCCCTTGGCCTGGCCTACACCCTCTCGCAGTCTGGACCCCTTGGGGGATGTCGGTGAGCCGGTTTCAGCCTGATCCCACAGGCCAGGCTGAGGGACCCCATTGGTGCACGAATTCCCACACTGGGCCTCTAGTTGTAATTAATGCTGCAATGGACATAGAGATGCATATACCTTTTAGAATTAGTGTTTTATGTTTCTTTGAATAAATACTGAGAATTGGAATTGCTGGGTCCTCCTCGTTTCTTTTTATGGCCTTTGATTTAAAGTGTATTTTGTGTGATAGAAGTATTGTGATACCAGTTTTTAAAATTTCCATTTGCATGAAATATCATTTTTCATCCCTTTACTTTAGATCTGAAGGAGGTCTCTTGTAAGCAGCATATGTATGGGTCTTGCTGTGTTATCCATTTAGCCATCCTGTGTCTTTTGATTGGAGCATTTAACCCATTTACATTTAAAGTAATTATTGATAGGTTTGTAGTTATTGCCATTTTATTATTCATATGTTCACCTCCACCTCCACCTCTACCTCTACCTCTACCTCCACCCACACCCAAACCCACACCCACACTCACACCTTCTTTCTCTTGAGTCTTTTTAACATTTCTTGTAATACTGTTGGGTGGTTATTAACTCCTGCTTTTTCTTTTCTGAAAAGCTCATATCTCTCCTTCTATTCTAAGTGATAGCCCTGCTGAGTCGAGTAATTTTGATATACCAGTAGGCCCTTGCTTTTCATCACTTTGAATATTTGGTGCCAGTCCCTTCTACCTTGCAAAGTTTCTACTAAGGAATCAGATGATTATGGGAGCTCTGTTGCAGGTAAGTAGTAGTTCTTATCTTGCTGCATTTCAGATTCTCTCTTTGTCATCAACCTTTGCCATTTTACTTATGATGTATCTTGGTGTGGGCCTCTTGGGTTCATCTTCTTTGGGACTCTGCACTTCCTGGACTTGTGTGTCTGTTTCCTTCACCAGGTTAGAGAAATTTTTCATTCGTACCTCTGTAAATAGGTTTTAATCCCTTATACTTTCTTCTTCTTCTGGTACCACTGTGATCTGAATGTTGTTATGCTTGATGTTGTCCCAGAAGTCTCTTAAGATATCAGCATTTAAAAAAAATTATATCTTTATTGCTGTTCCAATTTTCAGCTACCTTGTCTTCCAAATTGCTGATTTGATCCTCTGCTTCATGTAATCTACTCTAGACTCACTCGAATGTATTCTTCATTTCAGTTATTGTATTCTTCATTTGATTGATTCTTTTTTTTCCCCCATCTCCATTTTTATGTTCCCCATCTCTTCTTTTGATTTTCTTTACTGTTCTAGTCAATGAAAGGGTAACTTTATTGAGGCCCCAGGGTTCTGGGATTCAGGCAGAAGACTTCCCTGCAGTCGAGGAGCTGGTGGAGGGGCCTTATTTAACCTTCTTGGGGCACAGGTTGTTTTGGTGGCTGCACTTATTTTTGTGGCAGTTGATAGCGTGAGGATACAACTGACTGTAACACATTTGGTAGATCATCTTGTTGCATTTGTACTTCTGGGCAAGCTGGTGGAAGGAGGGTTCGATGATGCCATCCCACAGATGAAGCATCAAGTACAAGGTGGTATTTTTCTAATAATGTAGTCAGAGTGTGACCATCCTCTAGCTATATGCCAGCAAAAATCATATGCTGCTGGTTAGGCGGGATGCCCTTCTTTTCTTGGATTTTAGCTTTGACTTTCTCAATGGCATCACTGAGCTCAACCTCAAGGGTGATGGCCTTGCCAGTCAGGGTCTTCACTGTAGGGCGCGGCTATAGGGTTAAGCCTCGGACTGACCTGTTGGCAAAGCCACAAACAAGTCCCAGCTTAGAGGGCACAGTCCTCTTAGCATAATTAGGCTTGACCTTATGACGCTCCCTAGATCCTTCCTAGGTAGCTAATGAGCTGTGGGAGGTGCAGCAAGTGCTGCCAAAACAAGTGAAACTCACAAGAACATTGTAACTATGGTGACCACTACCTTGTTTACCTCTGGCTATAAAATAAAGGCTCAGCTTGCCAGGCACAGGAAGATCTACCTAGAACAGGGGTGGGCAAACTTTTTTGACTCGAGGGCCACAATGGGTTCTTAAACTGGACTGGAGGGCTGGAACAAAAGCATGGATGGAGTGTTTGTGTGAACTAATATAAATTCAAAGTAAACATCATTACATAAAAGGGTATGGTCTTTTTTTTTTTAGTTTTATTCATTTCAAACGGGCCGGATCCGGCCCGCGGGCCGTAGTTTGCCCACGGCTGACCATACTCAGCTTATTCTCTTTGTCATTTCTTCATCCTTTCACCACCAACACTCAGGCTTTTGAACCCTTGGCTGAACTGGTTCTGCACACTTCACAAAGATCTACATCTCTGCATCTGCTGGGGAGGCTTCTCTGCCACCTCATTGAAGAGAAAGATCCTATCTCTTTATTAATGTTCTGAGTTTATCTATGTTTTTCCTACGTTCTTTGAGCATCCTAATCAAAGTATTTTGAATTCTGCATATGGTAGATTGTTTGCTTCTGTTTTGTTGAATTCTTTCTCTGGATTTTTTCCCCCTGTATTTTTCATTTGGGTCATGTTTCTTTGTTTCCTCATTTTAGCTGCTTCTCTCTGTGTATTTCCTTGTATTTGGGTATTTGGTAGATATGTTCCATCTCCTGATCTTGGTCAAGTGGCCTTATGTTGTAGGTGTCCTGTTGGTCCCAGTGGTGCAGTCTTTCATGTCACCAGTGCCAGGTACTCCAGGGGTGTCTCTTGTGTGGATTGTGTGTGCCATTCTGTTGCAGGTGAGACTTGATTGCTATTGGTATGTTAAGGGGAGGTATTGGCTTTCAGGCTGATTAGCTGTGTGGAATGGCTGTGAGTACAGCAGACACACTGTTGTACAGGGGTTGATGCCATGGAGCAGGATTTGGATAAAGAAGAGGGGGTACAAATAATAGTAGTATTATGGAATATTACTCAGCCATGAGGAAGAATGAAATCTTACTATTTGTGACAACATGGATGGACCTCGATGGTATTATGCAAAATGAAATAAGTTAGAGAAAGTCAAATACCATGTGATTTTACTTATCTGTGGAATCCAGAAAACTATATTAACAAACAAACTTATAGATACAGAGAACAAACTGATGCTTGCCAGGTGGGTGTGGGGCTAGGGAGCTGGATGAAAAGGGGAAGAGATTAAGAAGTACAAATTGACCCGGCTGGCATGGCTCAGTGGTTGAGCATAGACCTAGGAACCAAGAGGTCATGGTTCAATTCCTGGTCAGGGCACGTGCTTGGGCTTTGGGCTTGATCTCTAGTGCAGGAGGCAGCCGATCAATGATTCTTTCTCATCATTGATGTTTCTATCTCTTTCTCTCCTTCAACCTCTGAAACCAATAAAAATATATTTTTTAAAAAGTACAAATTGGCAGTTACAAAATAGTCACAGGGATATAAAGTACAGCATAAGGAATATAGTCAGTAATATTGTAAAAACTATGTACAATGTCAGGGTGTTACTAGACTTATGGGAGGATCACTGCATAAGCTATATGAATGTCTAACCACTATGCTCTACACTTGAAACTAACATAATATTGAATGTCAACTATAATTGAAATAAAAAGATAACCTCCAGAGAAATATCTGAGTTTATATTCTCCTGATAGGGTTATTGCTTGGAAAAGACAGGTAATCATGATTTATAAACCAATGTTTGATAGAGCATTCCTATAAATCCTTTAGACTGGAAATAAGAAGAGAGAAGAATAAAAGAAACCCTCCCCCACCCCCATAGCTGTTGTCATGCAGTAGAGGGAACTCCAACATCAGTGGTTGTTCCAAAATAATACACAGCACAGAAGTGTTTCAAATCACTGAAAATATCCTACTGTAAGGTCATGTGGCTCCAACTTGTTTGCTCTGGTTCAAGCTACTGCTGAACATGCTTCACCTTCTAACACCAACTGCACACAAAGTAATGGATTAAGTGTCCTTTAACCCCAAACATTTGGGACTTACTTATAGGACATAGCTGTGCCCTGGGTACTATTGGGCTCAAGGGCCTACACACACTTACCTAAATGACTGATGAAACTTAATGGACATTACTGGTTTTCTTATTAATATCTGATGTAGGTACTATTGGGATAATCAATCATATCCTGAACTTTTATTTCAATACGGGATTAAAGACTTACATTTAAGACTGGAAATCAGAAAACTCCTAGAAGAAAACATAGGCAGTAAACTCTTTGATACTTGTTTTAGAAATATCCTTTTGGATATGTCTCCTCAAGCAAGGGCAACAAAAGCAAAAATAAACAAATGGGATTACACCAAATTAAAAAGCATTTGCACAGTGAAGGAAACTATCAACAAAACTAAAAGATGACCTGCTGAATGGGAGAAAATATTTGAAAATGACATATCCAATAAGGGGTTAATATCCAAAATATATAAGGAACTCATACAACTCAATATCAAAAATATAAAAAATCTAATTAAAAAATGGATAGAGGATCTGAGTAGATATTTTTCCAAAGAAAACATGCAGATGGCCAAGAGACACATAAAAAGATGCTCAATACCACTAATTATCAGGGAAATGCAAACCAAAACCACAGTGAGCTATCACCTCACACCTGTCAGGTTGGCTAGTATCAAAAGGACAATAAACAAATGTTGGCAAGGATTTGTAGAAAAGGGAACCTCATGCACTGTTGGTGGGATTACAAACTGGTACAGCCATTATGGAAGCCAATATAGAGGTTCCTTAAAAAAATTAAAATAGAACTACCATATGACCCAGCAATTCCTCTTCTGGGTATCTATCAGAAGAAAACTAAACACTAATTTGGAAAGGTATTTGCACACTTATGTTCATTGCAACATCATTTACAATAGCCAAGATATGGAAGCAACCTAAATGTTCATCAATAGATGGATATGCAATGGAATATTACTCAGCCATAAAACAGAATGAAGTGAAATCTTGCCATTGTGACAACATGGATGCAAAGTAAAATAAGTCATATGGAGAAGGAGAAGTACCAGATAATTTCACTTACATGTGGAATCTATAAGATAAAACAAATGAAATACAAAACAAACAGATTCATAGACATGAAGAACAAACTGATGGTTGGCAGAGGGGAAGAAGGTAGGGGGGAGGGGGAAAAATGAAGAATAAGAGGAACAAATTTCCAGTTATCAAATAAGTTATGGTAATATAATGCGCAGTATAAGAAATATAGTCAGTAATATCACAGTAACCATATATGGTGCCATATGGTTACTAGACTTATTGTGATGATCTGTTCCTTAGGTACACAAATGTTGAATAACTATGTTATATACCCAAAACAAAAGTAATATTGTATATTAACTATATTTAGATAAAAATTTATGAATATTTATTTAAACATAAGTGTGATTTTAGATATCAAAATTACAACTAAGCCACAGAACAACCATCATTCAGAACCACCTGAAATCTGGCTGAATGGAAGCCCTATAACTAGAGAATTAAAGAAGCCACACTGAGACTGGATTAAAGACTTAGATTTAAGACTGGATATCAGAAACCAGTAGGAGGGCTGGAGGTGGGGGCCAGCTTTCTCCCAGACAGAAGTGCTGGCAGAGGTCATTGTTCCTCATCAGAGCCCTCCCCCACCACAGAACCAACAGACAGAAGCCATATCTGAGCTTCCACTAACCTGGCCCACACTATTAACCCCACCTCCCTGGTGATACACTGAGACCCTGCCCCACCAATTTGCAGCTCCACCGAAGCTGTTTGCAGTGGGTTTTAAATACGACTGTCCTGGCTTAGGCTTCAGACTTTCCTAAAATCTCTCAAACAAGCAGCAGCTGGCCTCAGCTTTCATACCTCTCGGTAAGTGGCCCCAGACGCTGGAGTAGCAACAGCCTGGCAAGGTTCATAGGTTGGCCTCTCCTAGACACCTCCAAGCCCAACATAAGTAGCAGCCATCTGCAGGTCACTCTGTAGCTCATGCCAGGTGGCCTCAGGCAGGGCACAGGCAGTGGCTGACATTGTACCCCCTGGGAGGCCCAGAACCAGTGCACCTAATGGTCAGCTTCAGACCATGCCAGATTACAACTTGACTACATCCACCAGTGACACACTCAAAGGATGGACTTGGTGAGCACCAAAGCCCTACTGAAGCATGTCTTGCTCCACAGGGGCATCTCCTGCATAGCAGTTCTCCCACTGTAGTTGCAGCTGGTCCTCACAGCTGATTCGCCTGGGAGTCAATTCCTCCCAGTAACACCAACAGCAATCAAAGTTCAACTACAACAAGACAGTGCACACAGCCCACATAGGGGCACAGCCAGAATGCCCAGCTCAGATGACTGGGAAGGCTGAGCCACTGGGCCGTACAGGACACCTACTACAAGAGGCTACTCTACCAATTCCAAGAGACATAGTAGTTCTACCTAATACATAGAAACAAACAGGTAAGCAGCCAAAATGCAGAGACAAGGAAACATGTTGCAAATGAAAGAACAGAAGAAATCTCAAGACAATGAACTAAATGAAATAGAAGGAAGCAAACTACCAGATACAGTTTAAAACAGTGGTTACAAGGATGCTCAAGGAACTTAATGAGAACTTCAAGGAACTTAGGGAGTACTTTTAGGGAACTTAGTGAGAACTTCGGGGAACTTAGTAAAAACAATGACATAAAAAAGGACCAGTCAGAAATTAAGGATCCACTAACTGAAATGAATAATTTACAAGGAATCAACAATCCAGTAGAGGATGCCAAGAATCAAATCAGTGATTTGGAATATGAGGAAGCAAAAACTCCCTATGAGAACAACTAAAAGAAAAAAAGAATCCAAAAATATGAAGGTTGTCCAGCTGGTGTGGCTGAGTGGTTGAGTGTCGACCTATGAATCAAGAAGTCCCCAGTTCAATTCCCAGTTAGGGCACATGCCTGGGTTGCAGGCTCAATGTCCAGTAGGGGGCATGCAGGAGGCAGACGATTGATGTCCCTTTCTTTGATGTTTCTATCTCTCTATTCCTCTCCTTTCCTCTCTAAAATCAATAAACCATATATTTAAAAAACAAAATAATACAAAGAAATATGAAGATTGTGTAAGGAACCTCTGGGACAACTTCAAGCATACCAACCTTTGCATTATGGGGATGATGGAAGGAGAAGAGAGGGAGCACGAAATTGAAAACCTATTTGAAAAAATAGTGACAGAAAACTTCCCCTAACTGGTGAAAGAAGTAGACTCATAAGTCCAAAAAGCACAGAGAGTCCCAAACAAGAAGAGCCCAAAGTTGCCCACACTAAGACACATTATAATTAAAGTGCCAAAGTTTAAAGACAAAGAGAGAATCTTAAAAGCAGTTAGTTACCTACAAGGGAGGGCCCATACAATTGTCAGCTGATTTCTTAACAGAAACTTTGCAGGCCAGAAGGGAGTGGCAAGAAATATTCAAAGTGATGAAAAGCAAGGACCTACAACCAAGACTAGCCTACACAGGAAAGCTATCAGTTAGAATTGAAGGTTAGATAAAGAGCTTCACAGACAAGAAAAAGCTAAAGGACTCCATCACCACCAAACCAGTGTTCCATGAAATGTTGAAGTGTCTTTAAGAAGAAGAAAAAAAATTAAAAATATGAACAATAAAATGGCAATAAATACATATCTATCAACAATTGAATCTTAAAAAAAAACAAAAAAAAAACAACCAGACACATGGAAACATGGAACCGACTGACAAATCTCAGAGTGAAGGGGGTTGGAGGATGGGAAGAAATTAGCCAAAGAACTTATATGTATACTAGAGGCCTGATGCATGAAATTTGTGCAAGAGTAGGCCTTCCTTCCCTCTGGCCACTGGCAGGCACCTGGAACCTGGGCTTTCCTCACAGCCCCGGCTTCGTCTGGAAGGATGGAAGGACATCTGGTCTAATTAGCTTATTATGCTTTTATTATTATAGGCATGCATTAGCTATAAACACAGATAATAGGGTGTTGAAGGCCTGGGGTGGGGTGCAGGATCTGGGTAGATGGAGGCAATAAAGGGGGTGATTAAGAGAGGGCATCAGTAATACTCTCAAAAAGAAAGGTTTTTTTTAAAAAATAAAATTTTAAACAAGATCATATCATAATCATCTTTATAAACTATTTTTTATTTAACATAGAGAATTCTGCAATATAAATTACCACAAAATTAGCAGCTTAAAACAACACATATTTATTACTTAAGCATTTTTGTTGCCAGACTGAAATCCAGTGTTGGCCAGGTTGCAATCTCATCAGAGAATTGACTGGAGAAACATCTGCTTTCAAGTTCCCTCAGGTTATTGGTAGGATTCATTTCCTTGCAGCTAGAAACTGAGGTTCCTGTTTTCTAGCTGTCAGCAGTGGGTTGCTCTCAGCTCTTAGAGGCCCCTTTCATTCATTGCCATGGGGTCCTCTCCATAGCTCCTCTCACACCATGGTAGCTTCTTCAAAGCCATCAAAGGAGAATTATTATCATGTTTAATGGTAGCATATTATATATATGGTGTGGTTATAATATAATTTTACTATTCTCTGTAGATATGTTTTCTACTTTTCTTTATTATAATACATATTTGGGACTTCTCCAATTAATTCCTTAGATAATGCCCAGAAGTGGAATTGCTGAGTCAAATGGTATGCACTTTTAAAAGTTTTTTACATATTGCAAAATAGAAATCTAATCCCATCATACTTCCAGGAAGAATGCATGAGAGTGCTGGTTTGTATACATACTTTCAAACACTGGCTTTATCCATAAATTTAAGTTTTGCTAATTTACTGGTGAAAAAATATATTTCATTATCTTAATTTGTATTTCTTTGGTGGGGTCAGACATTTTTAAATGGTACTGAACATTGTGTTTGTGAATTGTCTTTTCGTGACTTTTGCTCATTTTGCAATTGCAAAAGTACTTCATATGCTCAGTACTCTGTTGATTGCAAATATTTATCCTAATTTGCATGCTAATATTTTGGGGCATTGTTGGCCATATAAAAGTTTACATAAGTCAATTCTATTGATCTCTTTCTTTTTTCTTTTTCTTTTTTTATTAAATCTTTATTGTTCAGATTATTACAGTTGTTCCTCTTTTTTCCCCCCCATAGCTCCCCTCCACCCTGTTCCCACCCCCCCCTCCGCCCTCACCCCCCCCACTGTCCTCATCCATAGGTGCATGATTATTGTCCAGTCTCTTCCCACATCCCCCACACCCCATTCCCCCCCCCCAAGAATAGTCAGTCCACTTCCTTTCTATACCCCTGATTCTATTGTAATCACCAGTTCATCCTGTTCATCAGATTATTTATTCACTTGATTTTTAGATTCACTTGTTGACAGATGTGTATTTGTTGTTCATAATTTATATCTTTACCTTTTTCTTCTTCTTCCTCTTCTTAAAGGATACCTTTCAGAATTTCATATAATACTGGTTTGGTGGTGATGAACTCCTTTAGCTTTTCCTTATCTGTGAAGCTCTTTATCTGACTTTCAATTCTGAATGATAGCTTTGCTGGATAAAGTAATCTTGGTTGTAGGTTCTTGGTATTCATTACTTTGAATATTTCTTGCCACTCCCTTCTGGCCTGCAAAGTTTCTGTTGAGAAATCAGCTGACAGTCATATGGGTACTCCCTTGTAGGTAACTGACTTTCTTTCTCTTGCTGCTTTTAAGAGTCTCTCTTTGTCTTTTGCTCTTGGCATTTTAATGATGATGTGTCTTGGTGTGGTCCTCTTTGGATTCCTTTTGTTTGGGGTTCTCTGCACTTCCTGGACTTGGAAGTCTATTTCTTTCACCAGGTAGGGGAGGTTTTCTGTCATTATTTCTTCAAATAGGTTTTCAATATCTTGGTCTCTCTCTTCTTCTGGCACCCCTATAATTCGGATGTTGGTACGCTTGAAGCTGTCCCAGAGGCTCCTTAGGCTATCTTCATTTTTTTGGATTCTTTTTTCATTTTGCTTTTCCGGTTGGGTGTTTTTTGCTTCTTTGTATTTCAAATCTTTGACTTGATTCTTGTGATCCTCTGGTCTGCTGTTGGGAGTCTGTATAACATTCTTTATTTCAGTCAGTGTATGCTTAATTTCTAGTTGGTCCTTTATCACAACCTCGAGGGTCTCATTAGATTTCTTGTAGGTCTCCTTAAGTTTGTTGGCGGTTTCTAGAAAATTCTTGAAAAACCTTCAAAGTGTGGTTTTGAACTCTATATCCAGTAGTTTGCTTTCCTCTATTTCTGTCATTTGTGTCCTGTTTCTTTGTCTCAGCATTTTTTATGATTTGCTGTGTCGATATAGTGGCTTTCTGTGCTAAGTGTCCTATAGGGCTCAGTGGCTCAGCCTCCAGAATTACCTGAGGTAGACACCCTTGGTGCACCCACTTGTGGGCTTTGTGCACAGTCTTGTTGTAGTTAAGCCTTGCTTGTTGTAGTTAACACTGGGAGGAATTGACCTCCAGGCCAATTGGCTGTGAGAATCAGCTGTGTCTATGGTGGGAGAACTTCTGTGCTGAAGACACCCTTCTGGGGCAAGACTTGCTTCAGTGAGGCTTTGGTGCTCACTGAGTCTGCCCCCTGAGTGTGTCCCTTATGGATCTGAGGAGTTGTAATTGGATGGTCCCACTCTGACCACAGGGAACACTGGCTCTTGGATCTAAGGAGGTGCTAATCTAGCCTCTGCCTGAGGCTACCCAGCAGAAGCCAGCTGTAAAGCAATGCAGGTTGCCCTGGGGCCTTGGGGCAGCTGCAGTTTGTTAAGTAATTTTCAGATTACAAAGGGCCGGGCCTTTCATATGCAAAAGCCTCCGTGCAGGGCATGGGCAGGGTGGCGTCCCAGGGGATCAACAGGGCGGGTGGAGTGAGCAGTATGGCTGCTGTCAGTCCTGCCCTCAGAGACCCAGGCAATCGCTGTGAGCGCCTCTGAGAGAAAGCTGCCCTCGAGTTCCGACTGATGCCAGACAGTCCCATTTCTCCCATATGAGTCTGGGTCCCCAGAGACTCAACTGGAACTGGAGCTCAGAGCGTGAGACTCCCTCCCGATTGAAAAAGACAATCATGTCCTCAGCCGCCAGCCCTCTCCGCATGCACCTCCGCACCTTTGTATTTTACTTCAGCACCGCACCTCCTCTGAGTCTCGGTATGCTTTTCTCTTTCCTTCTAGTTGTAGAATTTCCACTCAGCCAGCCTTCCTGTGGTTCTGGATGATGTCCGTTCCGTCTTTTAGTTGTATTTTTGAAGTGGCTGTGCGAGGCAGCAATCTCCGGTGTTTACCTATGCCACCATCTTGGTTTCTCTGATTGGTCTCTTTCTTAATGCTTTTTGCCTTTGAGGTCATGCTTAGAAATATCTTCCCATCTAAGAGATGTAAAAAGTTTCCTGCATTTGTGATTTGAAAATACTTATAGTGTCCGTTTACATTTAAGTGTTAATTGTTCATGAAGTATTGTGCTAGAGATTTGTTGATTGGTTTAGTGAAACCATGACAAGTGTTTTGTGGCTCTCTGAGTAATTTAATTTCTAGTAATATCCACTTTTTTCCTGAAATTTTGTGGAAACATGTCACTAGTCCCGTGACTTCTGAGATGACTTATAGATGAAATTGACAACATGAATAAATGAACATGATTGACTAGGAGGACCTGGGACATGCATCAAACCACAAAAGCCCTTAAAAGGAGATTCCAAAATACCGGGGAGTAAGCGGAAACTAAAGAGACATGCTTCCAGGACCAAACTGGAATTACAACTAAAATACAGAAAAACCATCCTGAATAATCAACTGAAGACTAGCTGTAGAGAACCCTGATAACCAAGGACAGAAAGTGGGAACAGCATAGAGAATGGTAGAAAGTGTGGCGGTGCAAAAGGGCTGGCCAGTCTCCCACAGACATCAGCTGAAGTTCTGGAGAGATATCTCAATGGTGTAGAGTTCCCACTAAGAACTCTGAGATCTAAACCCCAAGCTGGGCCCCCCAGCCCAGAGCACCAGAACTGAGAAAGGCGGCCACATAACACCTGGCGGTGAAAAGCCACAGGGTTGAGACAGCTGGAAATGCAGGTACCCTCTTAAAAGGCCAATGCAGAAAATTTCATGTGCAGACATTCATCTTGGGCTCTGGCAGAAGGAGGGCAGCGAGGTCAGGAGCTATGTGACCAAAAGCCAGGGTTGGGGGCTCTGGGATTAGAGCTCAGAAGATAGACACCCTGGTTTCCTGTGTTGACTCATTCCCTCATAATGCAGAGGATATCTTTCTCCAGCAGACCTTTTCCACCCAGGCAGCTTTTTCCTGGGGAGGGGAAGAGTGATTGCCCCATTCTATTGGAAAAATCCTTATCGCACCCTGTGGAGTTTCTGAGGTCCATTAAGAGACTGAGAATAATAATCAGCCTGCAGATAGAAGCAATTGTCCCACATTGTTGGAAAACCACACCCTGTGGTCCATAGCCTGAAGTTAATCAAGATTGAATAACAGTCAGACTGCAAGCAGAGGTGGGTCTCTGGAGGCTTTGAGTCTTAGCCTGATCTAATTCGGGGTCTGGCACTAGGAAAAGTAGACATCTTGGTTCTTTCTAAAGGCACCCATCCCCGGTAGAGGGAGCCAAAAGCTGTGGAATGCTGGTAGCTCCAAAGAGGGCTACTCATGGGAAGTCAGAAACAGTGTCTGATACTGTCATGCACTAGAGATTGGGAGTTGTAGCAGCTTTACCTAATACATAGGTACAAACACAAAAAGGCAGCCAAAGCAGGGAGACAAGAAAAACCCAAGTGAAAGAATAAGAGAATTCTCCAGAAGAGCTAAATAAAATGGAGATAAGAAATTTACCAGACATACAGTTCAGAATAACGATGGCAAGGATGCTCAACAGCATGAGAAAAGATGTAGTAACTATGAAAAAACACCAATAAAAAATGAAGAATGGCATAGCACTAACAAAGAACACAGTGAAAGAAATACACAGCAGATTAGGGGAAGCTGTGGATTGGATCTGTGAATTAGAAGACAGGGTAGAAAAATATCACTCAGGCAGAGAATCAAAAAGAAAAAAACAATTGGTTGGGATGCATGCAGAAGACAACCAATACGTGTGTTTATCTCACATTGATATTTCTCTCTGGGTATTCCTCTCTTTTCCACTCTCTCTAAAAAATCAATGGAAAAATATTCTTGGGTGAGGATGAAAAAAATAAAAAACAAACAGGACAGCTTAAGGGATCTCTGGGACATGAACATAACAGTATTTGCATCATAGGAGTGCCAGAAGGTGAAGTAAGTGAGCAAGGAATACTAAATGTGATTGAAGAAATAATGGCAGAAAACTTCCCTAACCTATTGAAGGAAAAAGTCATACAAGTTCAGGAGACACAGAGAGTCCCAAGCAGGAGGAACCCAAAAAGGCCCATGCCCAGACACATCGTAATTAAAATGTCAAAATTTAAAGACAAAAAGAATCTTAAAGGCAGCAAGTGTAAAGCAAATTGTTACCCTCAAAGGAGCTCTCATAAGGCTGACACCTGATTTCTCATAAGAAACTCTACAGGCCAGTAAGAAATGGCATGAAGTACTCAAGGTAATGGAAAGCAAGGATCCCAAGATTACTATATCCAGCAAGACTGTCATGCAAAATAGAGAAATAAAGAGCTTCCCAGACAAAAAAAAAAAAAAAAAGGCTAAAGTAGTACATCACCACCAAGCCTGCATTACAAGAAATGCTAAAGGGACTGCTATAACGAGAAGAAAAAGTAGAGAGAGAAACTTAGGCATATGAATTAAAATGGCAATAAAGAAGCATCTATCCATAATAACCTTAAGTGTAAATGGATTAAATGCTCAATCAAAAGACATAGGATAGGTCAGTGGCTAAGAAAACATGACCCAAATATGTGCTGTCTACAAGAGACCCACCTCAGAACAAAGACTCACACAGAATGAGAGTGAAGGGATGGAAATAAATTTTTGAAGTGAATGGGAAAATAAAAAGCTTGGGTAGCAATACTCATATCTGACAAAATAGATTTCAAAATGAAGGCTATAACAAGAGACAATAAAGGTGACTACGTAGTACTAAAGGAATCAATCTTACAAGAGGATATAACCTTGGTAAACATATATGCATCCACTGTAGAAGCACCTAAATATATATATATATATATATATATATATATATATATATATATATATATGTGTGTGTGTGTGTGTGTGTGTGTATATATATATATAATTTATTTTTACAGAGAGGAAGGGAGAGGGATAGAGAATCAGAAACACTGATGAGAGAGAAACATCGATCAGCTGCCTCCTGCACACCCCCCACTGGGGATGTGCCTGCCACCAAGGTACAGGCCCTTGACCAGAATCGAACCCGGGACCCTTCAGTCTGCAGGCCGACGCTCTATCCACTGAGCCAAACCGGTTAGGGGTATTTTTTAAAACTTCAAGAAGACTTTAAGGGAGTGATCAACAGCAATACAGTCATAGTAGAGGATTTTTAACACCCTGCTGACTTCACTGGGTAGATCTTCCAGACAAAAAGTTAACAAGGAAATAGTGACCCTAAATGACATACTGGATCAGATGGATTTAATTGATACTTATAGAATATTTCACCCCAAAGCTGCAGATTATACATTCTCCAGTACACATGGGTCATTCACCAAGATAGACCACATGTTAGGACCCAAAACAAGTCCTACTAGAAGCCTACCTCCAAAAAACAAGAAAAAGTAATATTAAACTATTTAACCCTACAACTTAAACAACTTAAAGAATTAGAGAACAACAAGAAGAGCCCAGAGTAAGTAGGAGGAAGGAAATAAATATTAGTGCAAAAACAAATGACATAGAGACAAAAATAAACAAACAAACAAACAAACAAACAAACAAATAATAACCAAGAGCTGGTTCTTTAAGAAAAATAAACAATATTGATGAACCTTTAGCCAGACTCATCAAGAAACAAAGAGGACCCAAATAAATAAAGTCAGAAATGAAGTGGTGAAGTAACAAATGACATCAGAGAAATACAAAGGATTGTAAGAAAATACTATGAGCCAATAAGCTGGACAATGTGAGTGAAATGGACAAGTTCCTAGAAAAATACAATCTTCCAAAACTGAATAAGCATGAATCAAAAAATCTGAATAGGCCAATAATAATTGATGAAATTGAAGCAGTAATAAAAAAAACTGCCAGCAAACAATAGCCCTGGTCCAGATGGCTTCACAGAGGAGTTTTAACCAACATTCAAAGAACTAACACCTGTGCTCCTCAAACTATTCCCAAAAATCCAAGAGGAAGGGACACTTTCAACTTATTTTTATTAGGCCAGCATTATCTTAATTCCAAAACCAGATAAAGACACTTCAGAAAAAGAGAATTACAAGTCAATATCCCTGATGAACATAGATGCAGAAATCCTCAACAAAATATTAGCATATCGAATACAGCAATATATTTAAAAGATCATACAACACGATCAAGTGGGATTTATTTCAGGGATGCAAAGCTGGTACAATATTCACAAATCAGTAAACGTGATGTATCACATAAACAAATTGAAGGACAAAAACCACATGACCATATGAATAGACGCAGTAAAAGCATTCGACAAAACCCAATACTCATTTTTTGTTTTAAAGAAAAACTCTCAGCAAAGTGGAAATAGAGGGATCATACTTCAACATAATAAAGGCCATATATGACAAACCTACAGCCAACATCATACTCCACATCAAAAACTAAAATCATTTCCCCTAGGAACAGGAACAAGAGAGGGATATCTGCTTTTACCACTCTTAATCAACATATCACTGGAAGGACTAGGCACAGTGATCCAACAAGCAGAAAATGTGAAAGGCATCCAAAGTGGAAAGGAGGAAATAAAACTCATTATTCGCAGATAACATGATATTGTACATAGAAAACCCTAAAGACTCCATCAAAAAACTAGATTTAATAAGTGGATTCAGCAATGTAGCAGATACAAAGTTAACACCCAGAAATCAATGGTATTTTTATACAGCAATAATGAATTCTCAGAGTAACTACATCAACAATCCCATTTACCATTGCAACAAAGAAATGAAGATACTTAGAAATAAACTTAACCAAGGAGGTAAAAGACTTGTACTTAGAAAACTATAGGACATTGCAAAAAGGGATAGAGGAAGATATAAACAAGTGGAGGAATATACCATGTTCATGGATTGGTAGAATTAACATCATTAAAATATCCATACTACCCAAATCAATCTGTAGATTAAATGCAATCCCTGTTAAATTACCAATGTCATATTTCACAGATATAGAACAAATACTCCAAAAATTTATTTGGAACCAAGAAAGACCACGAACAGTCGCAGCAACCCTGTCTCAGAGGGACGGCAGGGGTGGGTAGGTGGTGGTTGGGAAGAAATCAACCACAGAACTTGTATGCATATATGCATAACCCATGGACACAGACAATATGTTGGTGAATGCGTGAGGAGGGAGGGCGGAGTCGGCTAGAAGAGGTCAATGGGGGAATGAAGGGGGCATATGTAATTCTGCCAACAATGAAGATTAAAACAAAAAACAAAAGCCCTTAAGAGGGCGGGATGATCTTGCTACAGTAACACAATTACTGTAGAAAGCAATCATGTTGAGTTCAAGGGCACCGAGGTTTCTGTTGAGAACGCAGTTATTCATGGCTGCGAGTGGGAAACCAAAGATGTCTAGGGAGTAGTGGCAGCTGAGACTGAGCTTGGGCCTGGCTGGAGTGTAAGGCAAGCGTCTCAGGTTTCCTCACTCTTTTTCCACAGTGAAATTCAGAGAAGACCGGTCCAATGGAAATTCTGGTCACCAGACAACCAAAGGAGGTTTTGTGAGCTTTGATGTCTCTTACATGAAGGAAAGCATGAAATGAAGAAGCAGAAGCAGGTATTAAATTAGAATGCTCTTGACTTGTTTTCCTGAGATTCCTAGCTCTTAGCACAGAGCAGGCTTAATGTGGGCTCTCAGTAAATGCTAATTTCCAACCCCTTCCCCTGACCAGTCCTCCTACTTGTTTCAACCCCATCACTTCGCACAGTGACTGGCAAGTTAGGCACTTTGTGAATGTTTATGGACTAAATGATTGGATGATTTGAAGAAACAAACACATGGGCATTCAAGAGGAAGGTTAGTTACCTACATGCCAACAATCAGAGTAGCCCCTTTAATGGATGCCCGTTTCTACATTAAATGCTGTACACACTCAGTTCATTTAATACTCATGATATCCCCACAGGATAAAATATTAGTATTCTCATTTTGTACGTGAAGAAACAGAAGCTCAGAGAGGAACGAAAGTTATTCAATTAAGTGGAGAAATCAAGGTTTCAAACCCTGCACTGTCTGATTACAATGCCCAAGTAGTTTTCCCGTATCCCTTCATAGCCTCTAAAACATTCACAGATCACTATGGCAAGAAAACTCTAATCATTGTATAGGCATGTGTATACTCCAGGCATTGAGGTAGGTGTTTATCTTCCCAAATGGACAAGGCCTACTCCCACAGATTGTGCAGGTCACATGAGCTAGGGAGGACTCATTAACCTTCCCAATTCCTTTACTCAGCTCCCCTGAGAAGGAAGATGACAGATGGTCAATGAGCTGCTCACTTCCCCAGCTGCACAGCTCTTTCCAGGCAGGCTTGGAATTGGCTAGTGGCTGTGAGAGCTGGCATGTTCAAGCTCAGCTAGAGCCTTACTACTGCTTATTAAACCTGTTCAAAAGGCAGCCACCATGTCAGTATAGTAGAAATCAGAGTGTACTGGAAAGGCTGGTGGATGAAGGATAGGAGAACTGGGTTCCTGCTCACTGTTGTATTAATTTGTTCACTCAGCGACTGCATTTTTGAAATATCTATTATGTGTCAAGTGTTGTGCTCTAGTCTATGTATTTAGCAAGAAAGGGTTGAGGAGATCATCACATAATGATTTCTTCTGCTGACATGGAAATTATGATTAATATATGTAACTATCATCCTAAGCAAGTTAAATGAATGTCTGTGTGCTCCTGTCTCAGGAATTAAGCCACACTGAAGGAAGAGAGAATGGGGCTCCCACAGATGTGTGTGCTTGCTGGCTTTCAGTGTTTCTTTTGGACAATGGAGAAGTTCCCCTTGGTGTTGTAAGTTAAGAGAGTTATGATTATTTGTTATCATAACTCACAATTTCTGCCCTAAGGAACGTTCAAGAACAGGGCAGGGTAGCCAGGCTGTCATTCCTGCAAAAACATCTGCCTGGTAATCTCCACTGTGCCTGCTCCAATCAGTAGACTGCCCTCTGAGTTAAGCCCAACTCTCATGGGTGAACCATCGCTGTTTGGGGGTCCAGGGCTGTCTGGTCACTCCAGCCGAGGCAGCTCAGCGTTCTGGTAGAAAGAAAGGGCTGTCTGAAGCCCTGTGGCTGCTCTTCATTTCTTGGTGCCTTAAATTCCATCTCATTGTGACAAAGTACGGCTCACTGCAGGAGAGGAAGTCCTGGTCTGGCAGGTTGGAAGAGACAAATTTTCCTCTAACTTTAAGTACTTTGAGTCAATGGTGCCACACCTGTACATACTCCTTCAACTAAACCCTGCCAGGTAGTGTCTTACACCTGAAAACCACTTTTTATGTCCTTCTCATTACCCCTTACAAAACCCCTGTGGCGTGTCTACTGTTCTCATCCTACAGATGAAGAAACAGGGGCTCAAATGTAATGATACTGTGAACTGCAGAGATGGCATGAGGTGGAGCTGGTGTCAGCCCCATGTCTGTGTGATGCTCAGGCCCTTGTGTGGAGGCAGGACTCTAACTTGCTTCTAAGAATTCCCCTCCCATTCCACCTCCATGCACAAACCCTGTATAGTCCTTGGGACTGAATCTGATGGGCTTTACTGTTGTAATTAGGTTATATTACTTGGTACAGTTGATGGTAAGAAAAAGAGAGGACCCTACTGGGCCTAACCTAATTACGCCAGACTGTCAGAGGCGGAGAATTTCCTCTAGCTGGTAGCAGCAGCAGAAGTGAGAGATTTGAAGTATGGGAAGGATCTGATGCACTGTTTTTGGCGTGAAGGTGGAGGCAGCCATGTGGAAAGGACAGAGTGGCTTCCAGCAGCCAAGAGCCAGCAGTCAGCAAGGAAAGATGTCTTTGGTCCAGCAAGTGAGAGAACTGAGCTTGGGAGTGGCCCTTCCCAGTGCCTCTAGGTGGGAACGCAGCCCAACTGATGCCTGAATTTCAGCCTTTTGAAACCCTGAGCAGGGAACCAGGCACATAGGGCCAGGCTTCTGACCCAAACCGTGAGCTAATAAATGAGTATTGTCTTAAGCGACTGAGTTGGTGGTAATTTGGTTTGCTGCAGTAGAAAACTATTTTTCTTGTTAAATCTCAGGACTAGGAGCAAATATTTTAACCTTTGTTCTTCGTTTTTGTTTGAAAGAGTTACATATGATCTTTAAGGTTCCTTCTAGCTCAGATGATTCTAAGGTTCTTAAATCAGTGTTTTTGTAAGGACTGAAAGAAAATAATGCATATGAAAGCTCTTCAATCTTGAGAAAGTGTACCAATGAAAGAGAATAGTACTCAGTCTAATAATGTTTCTAGTCATCTTATGGCCTCCTGGGATCTTCTAGGTCAGTTTCCCATGAAAGTAATCTGTATTTTAAGGCCACATCAGTGGACATACAGGGAAGAGAAAGAGTTTCTAACTGCGGAGGGCCCCCTCTTTGTGGCAGACGCCAAGGAGCACATGGAGGCAGGTTGCCCTCCAGCATCCTACAGCTCCGGGAGGGGCTGTGGGAATGAGATGCAGCCTGAATGTGATGTCCTCCTGAAAGAGCTGTGATGACAAAGTGATCTGAAGCTCCTGAGGGGGAGGGAGGGTCTGTCAGAGGCATCTATGAGCCTGGGCTGCATTTTGAAGGTAAGTAGTTTCCCAGGCAGGTAGGGCTGGAGCAGCCCAGAGGCCACAGCACGTGCAGAAGGTGGATCACACTTGTGAAACTAAATCCCAAGTGGGTATTCATTCAGAGGAACAGTTAGTTGGGAGATTGTTGCTGGAGCACGTGGGGTGGAGAAGCAGGAAGGGTTAGGGTGCCTGTGTTCTGACCTGATATCATTTCTCTAACTTTCAGCCCACATCATCACTGCTCATTCATTCCGAATCTTGTGCCTGTGCCTTCTGGGGGATAGTTTTGTTGAACTTTACCTTCGCTGGTTAGAATTATCAGTTCAGTAAGCGCACACTGATCTCTCCTCATCTACAGGGCTGGAATCAGAATTGCTGAATTGCAAACAGCTCCAGGGCCAGAGTTCTCAGCCTTTCACATCTTGACATCACAAGTCACTCAGCACAATTTTTTGCACACAGCAGATGCTCAGTGTCAGATTAAACTTAACTTGAGGTAAATTGAATTAACACACATAAAAAAAGAGCAGAGATTAGATCAAATCTCTGATGGGTTGTGCTCAAGCTTTTTGCACACACTAAACCCGAGTGGCCTCAAAGCACAGTGCCTCCTGGTCTGAGAGCACTTCTCCTGATGCATTTGCATTGAAAGCCCTTGTTCCTGACAAAAGTCCTTCCTTTGCCAGGTGAGCTTGGAGGAAATCCCCTCTCCACACTAGATGCAAGCTATTCTCATCAGCCCAGAGGCTTGACTGTGACTCCAGACACCTGCTCTGGGAGTTGTTAGTTAAATTACACAACAATTATGGGTAATAGTGTGAGACTAACTGAAGAATTATTAAGGTGGTTGCTAAGCATTGCTAATTTTCTACCACCATTATTTAGAATTAAAGATCAGACAAGATGAAAACTTGGTTGGTCAATCTTTTGTTTCTGGTGGGAAGATATTTTCCCTCTGAAATCTTTTAAGTTTCAATCTGGAAGAAACCTTATAGGTTACATCTTTTTCTACTATGTAGTTTACCGTTCATTTATTTATTGAACAAATGTTAATTTTTGACTGACTACTATGACTCAGAAACTGGACTGACCTCTAGGTTTGAGCTGCAAATGGATCAATGTGGTTCCTTGCCTTATATGAGGTGTAAAATGTAGAATTTAGACATTTCAAGAGTGTAAAGTAGCCTGATGGCCAAGGGCAATATTATCTAGAAGTGTGGTCTCGGGAAATTAACCTAGTCCAGGGAGGTGAGATTCTCAGGAAGTAATATTTAGGTGATAACTAAAGGTAAATGTGAGTTACCCAGTGAAGGGAGGTGGGAGGGATTTCAGGCCAAATAAATAAACACATTCATGTAATACAATTCTATAAATAAACTTAAAAATCAAGGTTAAATTTCTAAAGGATAAAGCATGCTTTAAGTGGAGAAAACAAAAGTTAAAATTTCAGACTTGGACTGACCTCATTTCTTTTACTGTGAATTGCGTCACCTTTGGTAGTTAACTATCAATGCACATATTGTGTGTCAACAAGTTTTCTTAGAGTCCTAGTCGGTATTTTTTGATATGGAAGATCTCTGCTTTAAAATACAACTGTAACGTAGGTTCCCAACTTTATTGAGAAAGATACATATGATAATCTGCCTTCCCCTATGGGTCGTATTTTGAAAGGTATCTGTCAATCAAAATGCAATTATTTTTCCTCTCCCCCCCTCCCCAGCACACTCTATTATCTGGATAATCTTGGTTGCATTATTAAGTTGATATAATACTATTTAAAAGCAAAAAAACAAACAGTAACAGATAAGCACTACAATAAGTATGGTGATCACATTGTAAGGTATATATATCATATACCAACTATATTAAATTTTTAAAAATAAATTTAAAAATACAAGCAAAAAAGGGGGGAGATATTTTTTTTGTTTTATTTAGCCTTGTAAAACCATAGCTCTGCCTTAAAAAATCATTTCACTTCTTCATGGACTATTTTCTTGTCAGAAAATGGAAATGGTAAAATCAGTATAGTAGCACCTACTTAAGTAACTGTGAAAAAGCATGAACTTCATATGTGGGCACTTAGTAAATGTTTATTCTATAGTCCTTTTGTGAGCAAAAGTTCCATTTTATCATCTTATTGATCCCCATTCATATCACGGAGGGTCCCTGGGATCTCATTCTTGGGAGTCTAACCCTGATTGAGTTCAACCTTCTTCTTTTATAGATGAAGAAACCAAGACCCAAAAGAGAGGAAATGACCCGATTTCTGCCCTTGACTTTACATTGTATTTCAGTTTATTTGCAGTCATTATAAAGAAGCAGTTAGTGAAAAAAGGGCCTGGTGCCTCCCAAATATGCCCATATGGCAGATGAGGAGTGGGCACTGGGCAAAGGCGTACACTGCAGTACAGAAGGAGGTGGGGACCAGACTAGGCAGGGCCTCTTGGGCCTTTTAAATTGCTTAGGTCTCTGTTCTAAGGTGTGGGGAACCAATAATGTTCATTGTTGGTTATATTTGGAACATTTTGACAACTACATTTTTTATTTTTCATCTATTTGTTTGGAATAGTCTAATCACAGGTTTAAAGTTAAAAAGTGTTATTGTGTCAGCTGATGGCAAGAAATTAAACTTTCTAATGAGGATAATTGCCAAAAGCAGTGAGGGTACATGGCGAGAGAGGTAGGTTGGATGTGGACGGATACCCTTGACTGCAAGTGTTGTTGTGACACTGGGCACACCACTGAGGAGTGCCCATCCTGGAAAAGTGTGTCTCGCAGCAGTATTCTTAGCATAGATCATTATGGATCTGATCACATTCAAACTAGCTGTGCCAGATGAAGATTTAATCTGTTTAAAGAACTTTAGAAATATGTTCTTAATATTGGGATTTCTTATTTGGTTTTCTTTTATTAAAAACCCTGAGGAATGAAGAGGGTGAGTTTGAAGAAGCCTGGATCTAGAATATCTTTTATACCAGCTATAAAGCAGTGACCCTAGTATCACACTAAGAGTATCTTCCATTTATCTCCATCCCACACCTCCCTCCTGTGTTCCCAACACTATATTTAACAGTCTATTAGACATCTGTACTTGCCTTATCCCACAGGTATCTACAACTGAACATTCTAAAACTGGATTCTTGCTCTTTCACCAAACTGCTTCTCCTTCCAGATGAGTCCATAGAACTACCTTTGATCCATCAGCCCAGATAAGCAACCAGGATGCATCCTCTATCCTTCCTTTTTCTCCCTGCTCATTGGCCATCCATCTTGTGGACTCCACCTCCTCAGAACCACCTGGGTTAACATGCTCTCTTCCACTTACAGTATGGCCGCCCTAATCTGAGTCCACATTTGGCCAGTGACTACACCTGCCTCCTGAGTGATCGCTCAGCCTCATCCAACCGCTTCAGTCCTCTGTACTGTCCTCCCAGGAAGCTTTCCACACTACACATCTGGTCATTCCACTCCCCCTTCACATGCCTTCTTTGCTTCCACATCCTTCAAAAATCCAAACTCCTTAGGGTGGCATGCAAAGTGTTTCATGATCTTGCCCTGCCTGTGTTCCTAGCATCATGTCTCCCACCCTCTTCCCTCAATCCTGAAATGTATTTATGTACTCTCTGGGCAGCTTTTCAGATATACCCAGCCCTTCCAAGAAGCCTTCTCCCTCTACTCCACTCCATCCTTAGGAATGTATAATTGCAGTATGTTACATACACAATGTGTTTTACACACATAATCATGTAACTCTGAGGGTGCAACTCTGTAAGCACCAGGACATGCCAACCTGAGTGAGAGTGAGTGATGGCAGGGCAACAAAGTTCCCTTGGAGTGTTGTGTCCTGGGAAAAGGCAGCCATGCTGGTGGCCCATGTCCCTGCTCTGACTGTTGGACACTGCAGAGGTGCTGGGCAATGAGGCAAGAAGCTCGCACAGCATCCATGCTGGGTCTCTGGCTGCCTTGGCAGCTCCTGGACCTGGATCTGCCAGGTGCTGCTGTGTTCCCCACAGGGGACTGCATGAGCCATCAAGAATGTTCTGCGCCAAAGCCGGTTTGGCTCAGTGGATAGAGCGTCGGCCTGCAGACTGAACGGTCCCGGGTTCGATTCAGGTTAGGGGCATGTGCCTGGGTTGCGGGCACATCCCCAGTGGGGGATGTGCAGGAGGCAGCTGATCGATGTTTCTCTCTCATCGATGTTTCTAACTCTCTATCTCTCTCCCTTCCTCTCTGTGAAAAGTCAATAAAATATATTAAAAAAAAAAGAATGTTCTGCTACTCAGACAGAGGCAGTGGCCACCAGAGCTCCCCCAGAGCCCAGAATTCTGTGATAAAAGGAAGGATATCAGTGGGATAGATGCATTGTCTAAGTCAGTGGTTCTCAACCTTCCTAATGCCGCGACCCTTTAATACAGTTCCTCATGTTGTGGTGACCCCCCAATTTCATTGTTATAAATTGAACATAATTAAAGCATAGTGATTAATCACAAAACAATATGTAATTATATATGTGTTTTCTGATGGTCTTAGGTGACCCCTGTGAAAGGGTCATTTGACCCCCAAAGGGGTCGCGACCCACAGGTTGAGAACCGCTGGTCTAAGTGCTTCCCAGAGGCAGAATGGAGCCTGTGGGCTTCGGATACAGGGACAGGCCTAGATTCGAAACAAGAATGAGCCTTTGATGACGAAGCCTAATAGAGGTTAGCGAGCCCTTGTCACCGGGAGGGTGCAGGCAGGGCCCCGTGGCTCCATGGTGCTGCAGGGGGGTGTCCAGCAGAATAGTACAGGTCAGTGTTCAGACCTGAATGTGCGCCACATCACCAGGGCTAGGAAGACGGGTGCTGGGTGTTTGGGGACGAGCAGTGTCTCAGACAGCTTGGGCTGCTGTAACAAAGTACCACACACTGGGGGGCTCAAGCAACAGAAACTTATTTCTCCCAGCTCTGGAGGCTGGAAGTCTGAGGCCAGAGTGGCGGCATGGTTGGGTTGCAGACCACCATCATCTCACTGTGTCCTCACATGGTGGAAGAGGTGAGAGCACTGTTTTATAATGGCACTAATCCCATTCATGAGCGCTCCACCCTCATAACCTAATCTCTTCCCCAAAGATCCACCTCCATCACATTTGGGTAAGGGCTTCAAAATAAAAATTTTGCAGACACAGACTCTCAGTCTATAATGCTTACGTGTTGGAGACCAGGTGTAAGCTGACATGGTCCTTACACCTGAAGGGGCTAGCAAGGCTGGGACCCTTACCCACACAGTTTTCCCAGACTTGTTTGGATGGCGGTTATCAGTAGAATGAGAGCAACCTTTGTAGAATGAGAACAGCCTTTCATGGCTTATCAAGAAGTCTGTAACTATTTACTGAGATTTGCTGTACTGAGAATTTGTCCTTCTGCTCTGTCCCTTCCTTAGAGATTAAGAGGAACAAAGAATACATTCCACTTGACAGACCTCCTATTGAGTGTCTTATGTATAAAAAGCATTGTGTGGTTAATAAACTTGCTGCAGTTCCTCAATTGAGCTGTAGTCCTCCCGATCCCGCTCTCCTGTCTTTCTTTCTTTTCTCAATTCCCACCTCCCTACCTCAGCCTGGCTCAAACTGTCAGGCTGGCCCTGACACTTAGGTCCAGAGAAGGGCCTGAGGATTTGCATGTCTAACAAGTTTATACTTTAAGAACACCTGGTGCAGATAATCCTGATATTTGATAAACCCTGCAGTAACTGTCCCCCAATGACCAAATATCACTCAAGAAATTAATTCTGAAACTGGATTGATTGCTTAATCTCTTTGCATTTCACGTTTTCTATGGCAACACCTGCAACTCTGCTCACTGAAAATGAGTAGGGCAGTCTGAGCCCTCTGTCCTTCACTGCCATCTAGAGAAACATGAGAAGGTAGCCACAGACAAGACACCACCGCAGACCTTACTCAGCCCTGAGACTTCCATGAGTTGGAAGGACCACACCACCTCCTCCTGCTCTCATTCTGGTTGGCAAGTGTGTGTTTGGAAGGTTTTTGGTCACTTTCACATTGAGAAAGATCATTTGCAGGTGTAACAGTGACCTTCAAAGGTATTTCTGGGTTAGGAGGAGACGTCTGACCACCATGATAAGCCTGTGGACTAGTACAGATTTTGAACATTCAGGCATGTTGCTGTTGACTGAATTTGGCAGACACTCACTACCCTTTTCAAAGATATCAAATATGATGGAGCTATGACTTAAGAAAATGGGCAATTGCCCATTTAGCAAACAACAGGGAAGATGGTGCTGAGTCCAGCTCTAGCTTTTCCCCTGTGCTAGTTTCCTATTATTAGTAACAGATTACCAGAAACTCACTGACGTAAACAACACACAATTATCATTCTGAAGGTGTGAGATTGGTTTCAAGGGGCTATCATCAAGTTGTCAGCAGGGCTGGCTCCTGCCAGGGGTTCCAGGGGTCTTGTTCCAGCATCTAGAAGTGTTCAGCAATCTAGAGAAGGGGCTGTGTGTAACTTAATAAAGGGTCCAGAGACGAAATATAATTTTGAAAGGCATTCGGGGTTCAGAGGAGCCCAGCTAAAGAAACTAAGATCTCCTCATCTCAGGACCCCATGCTTTTTATTAACACAAATTGTCCTGAGGCGAGGCAGAGATATACACTTGAAAGGGTCAGGTTTCCTATACACAGTCCATTGTCAGAATGGGGAGAATTAGCCTCTTCAGGCTGTTCAGGTGTTTAACCAGTAGGAGGCAATAACATGTAGATTAAGATGCCCTGAGCTGTCTGGCAGCAAGCAATGATTTTAATGCATCCTTTTCAGGTTTGGAATAATGCCCTCAGCCATTCCCAACAGGCAATAACATATGTGACTCAGCCCTTGTTGAGTCCCCAAGTTTCATCAACCTTTCGATGAAACCTTGCAATTATGACATGCTGGAATTGGCTTCCGGCACAGGGGTGAATCCATTTTCTTGCTGTTTCCAGCTTCTGGAAAGAATCACTCCAACCGTTGCTTTCATCATCACATCTGCTTCTCTGACTCTCCTGCCTCCATATTATAAGGACCCTTGGAGTTACATTGGATCCATTCAGGTAATCCAGGAAAATCCCCATCTCAAGAACCTCAACTCAACCACATCTGCAAAATCCCTTTGCCACATAAAGTACCTGGTCACAAGATCTTGAGATGAAGATGTGGACATGTTTGGGGGCAATTATTCTGTATCCCATGCCCTGGAAGAATGCTGACCCAGCCATGTTTCCGAATCACAGAGCAGGTGACCCCAGGCTGTACGCTGAAGACTGAGCAAGGAGCTGCATAGAGGGCACTGTTGGCACAGGGAACCCAGGGAGGACTAGGGGCAGAACTGCAGAGTCAGCATCTGTGCATGGGGTCTTAGTAACCTGCTGGAAGAAAATTCCAGCAGGTCAGAATTAAGCAAGAAGTTCATCAGAAGGCTGGTGGATCTTGGGGCTTCAGCAGGGCTGAAAATCTGCCTATGTTATTACCTGGTGCTGAAACAGCTGTAGGCATTTTACCTAACCTGATCATCTTTTCCTGTTTACCTGCTGCTGGCAGAATAGCTGAAGGAATATCCCCTAACCTGATCATGTTTTCCTGTTTATTGAACTTTACCTGTTTGCATTCCTAAAGGGCCTGTGTGTTTTCCAGCAAATACAAAGCGGTGGGTCCGGAGATTCAGAGAGCCCACTTCACTAGAAAGTGAAGCCTCCCCTGGTTCCCCCATGCCTTCCAAATTTATGTCATATGTAGTTTATTAATTTACGTCATAGTGTTGTAATGTACCCCGCGAATCACAGAAGGACGCCTCAAGAAGTCGAATTAAAGAGTCACATTTATTGCAATCTGGGACTATGAGGGGACATTCCCAAATCTCATAGCAAAAAGATGGTGGCAAAACCAGACTTATATAGGCAAAAATCACAAAGGTATTGATTACATCCCAGGGTTTGGAATGAGGCACCTGGCTCGCAAAAAAAGCAGATTACAGAAGCAGAATTAAGCATGTTAATTACAGTTTCGGGTCTCGGGGTCACTGAATTGACAGAAATACATTATCTAGAGCCTTTGGGTAACCTGGGTTAAACTTAGGCATGTTATCTAAATTACAGTTCTGGGTCTCCGGATCACTGACTTGATAGAAACACATTATCTAGAGCCATCGAGGCAATTTAGAGTAGTTGCACTGTCCTGGTCTTAGGACCACTGAGTCAACTGGAACGTACCACCTGTGGCTACTAAAACAATTTAGGGTAATTGTGCTGTCCTGTTTCCCAGGTACAGAAGAATGTGCTTCGATAACCAGTAAGATCACAATCAATGGGATAGTCATTCAATCAATAAGTCATTCAATCGAATGGGATGACTTACACAATTTAGAAAATCAAAGTAACCTGTCCATTGTTAAACAAAGCAAAAAGGTACCATACTTCAGTGGGTGGATAGTACAGAACTTAGATTGAGAAGATGTGCCATACTGAGTCTAGAAGAAAGAAGATTCTGTATTGATCTTTAGAATGAGAAGATGTGCCATACTGAGTCTAGAAGAAAAAAGACTCCATATTGATCTTTTAACATGTCCATGCTTTTCTGAGGAAGGAAAGGTGCCGGAAAGGTAAATGTAAAGGCATGGGAGAAGGTAGGCCCAAGGAGCCTTATCTTTAACCCCACTGCAGCCTTTCCACCCCGGGAAAGTGCAGGATTGGCAGCTCTCCCTGGGGTGATAGATCAGGACTCAGGTAATAGTGGAAAGCACCAATCCTACTCTTAAAATGGATACAAGAGAGCATTTGGGGTTTTTCTTTTTAATGCCTGTTTTGGATTGAGTAAGTGGATTTTACTTAGTTTTGAACATATCAAAGTTAGCTCTTGACACAAAAGGTAAAACTAACAATTTGGCTGGAAATTGGGGTTTTGTTTTGAGGTGCTGAGGCTCAGGGGTGGAGCCAATTCACGGTAGAAATGTGAAGCTGCTGCTTTTGGGGTTGAAGTGGGAAGTTGTGAATACAGAGGAGTATGTATGCCCAAGGCAATTTCTGATGGAGGAAGGGCTAGCCTCCCTCCCCCCAACACACAAGCAGGTAGGCCAAAAATTTCCTACCAGTGGAAACTTCTAAAGAGAGGCTTGCTTCCCAGTTTCCCATCCTTGGTAGAAAGAGTGTAACTAATTTGCATTTTAATGGTTACCTGTTTCCAGTCAATGGCAGCCCAAGGCTTTGGGAGTTTGCTAAATTGAATTAGATATTCTAAAATAACAAAATGCTGAAATATTAATCTAAATTTCCCTCACGAAAAATTTAGAGGACAGAATTAAATCTATTGATTGTGTCTTGTATTTTTGAAGTTTATTCTTAAAAATGTTACTGATTGAGAAATGCTAAATATTTAACTTGCCAGCTAAGAGTTTAAAGTTCTGGTTAAATAAATTGGGAGAAATTATATAATTATAGTAAAATTTCAACATTTGTCTAACTGAAAAAAGAGGATAAATTCTGTAATCCCAACCTAAATTTTTAAATACAAAGATCAGTTTAAATTTAACTGATATCTCTTAATAATTATAAAAGGTATATAATCTTTAAATCATATATACACATATGTGTTTGATGGTCTTTCAAGTTAGATTTCAAAACTATAACCAAGAAATGACTTTGAGACATTTCGCGGGCCCTGAAATGTTTTCAAAAGTTTATTCTCTCTTCTTAAATGATTTTTTAATAAAGCCAATTTAATATACTTGAAATCACATGGAAAGCTTTATCGAATATAAATTAATAAGCATATTTTAAGTTTTTGCCTCTAAGAAAGGGCAAAGCAAGTTATTTTGTTTGATATTTCTTAAAATACAGCAGTAGAATTTTAAGATGTAATTTAAAATAACAAAAGCTCCTCGCCGCTGCATTTTAAATTAGGCTGGAGGTGGAGCAGCGTTTGCACCTTGTGTATCAGAATACAACATCACTAAATTTACTAACCTTTGTAAGCAATTGAATCCTAGTAAAGTAAAATTCTTCTAAAAAGTTACTGAAGGCTTCCCATGATCCCTCTGTATATGCAAATAAGCCGAAAGGGAATGCTGTTTAAAAATATTTTAAATTTAATAAAAAGGAGAAATTTTAAAATTTTGAAATATCTTCCACTAATATTTATAGGATAATCTAATGATTTGCTGTTAAAATACCAAATCTGAAAGTACAGTCACCATAAATGTTTCATGACTTTGACTTGTAATACATGGCCTTGCAGCACTATCAGTCAACATCCAGGAAGCAACCCTATAGGTTACTTTTTGTAAAAGAAAAAGATTTCTTTTTAAATTGAAGTTCTCCAAGTATAACCCAGCAGGCGGAAGACAAACCAGACAACCAACAGCCCAGAGACCACCTGGGGCACGGTAAAGTGAAGTATGGTAACTGTTATGCCCAGATTTCAAGATTCCCAAGAAACCACCAGGGAGCCAGCCAGTCCGATGCAAAAGCAAAGAGTCTTTTATTTCAAGCCCAGGCCTGGCTCTCCCACCTTCCTTACTGACGCAGCAGCAAGTGGCAAAGAGAGAGGGGACCGTGGGCCCTGCCGGACTGGCCAGGCGTGAGTCGGCATCTCACCACACAGGATGCGGTCATAGTGATGGCGCGCACCTCCCCCGACCATCACCGGCCAGTCCAGAGGAATCCTGGGTGTGGCTAGCAGAGGCCTCCTCCGGGAAGAAGCCCCCGCTGAGCACATGGCCCTGCCCAAAAGTGGAGGACCCAGGGCAAGATGGAGGGCGCAGTCCCCGCCCCCCCTACCGAGAACGCAGGGAAGGGCGGGGGCGCACGTCCACAGGTCCGAGATCTCACCCTTCCACTGAACACGGAGGAAGTCCTCGCCGTCCCCGGCGTGGGAGTCGTTCTGTGTTGGCTCTGGAGGCTTCCCTCCTCTTTCCTGGGGTGCTCTGGGTCTGGATGTCGTGGGGGATCCCCACGGGGGCTCGCTGCGCCTGGGCCGCCCGCGAGGGCTGGGAGGAGGCCCCTCAGCCGCTGGGGGGCTCCGTCGCCTCCGCTACGAGCAGCCCGGCCCCGCGGTCCCGGATGCCGGCCTGGTCCGGGCTCTGCCTGCTGCTCGGGCCCACGCTCCATCACGGCATCGCGGCTCCGCCGTGAGGCTCAGGGCAGCCGCGGTGTCCCACATGCGGTCCTGCACCCCCGCCACCGTGCGGTTGGCGTGGCGGAGCGAGTAGGTGGCCCAATGGAGGCCATCGCTGGTCTCCCCGTCGCCACAGAAACCCTCGGCGATGCCGGCGCTGCACACCAGCGTGGCGATGACCACACACCAGGCGGTGCAGCAGCAGTCGGTGTCCAGGTGCTCCTCGTTCCCACGCCGCCGGCAGCGCAGCCAGGAGTAGAGGAGCAGGAAGAGGAGGTTCAGGGCGAGGCAGGCCAGCGCAGCGGCCCCGAGCAGCAGCAGCGCCCTCTGGCAGTCGGGGTCCTTGGGCCGGAACTGGTCACTGGTGGGCTCCCAGCGCAGGCTGAAGTGCAACAGCCGGTGCAGGAGGTTCACCCACCAGGGCGCCGTGTAGCTGACCCCGGCCATGGCGGGCCCGGCCCCTTGGACACGCAGCCACCGCGCAGCTCCCCGCCAGCCCGGGGCGTCGGGTTCAGGGGCCCGCCGACCCCGGCCTGGTCACCCCCATCACCTGCACGCTCCTGGGCCCGGCCCTGCATGGCCTGGCTCGGCGGTGCTCGTCGGCGCTCTGCTCCGCTCGGCCGCCTGCGTCCACCGCCTCTTTGTTCGTCCTGCTTGGTGCGCGTGTATGCGCACTCGCCCCTTCAGAGGCCCGTGGCCCACACCTGCCGCTGGGCTCTAGGGCGGGGGGCCGCTCAGGAGCCGGCCGCACCCGGGGCCTCGCTGGTGCCGCCGCCACCACGTGGGCTCCTTCAGTCCCAGCCCCAGCGGACGAGGCCGAGCACGGAGCACCTGCTCCCGAGAGGGGCAGGCTCAGGGCCCCCCCGCACGTGGCCGCCACCGCCTCGGAGCTTGGGGCTGGCCTCGGGGCGCTGCGGCACCAGCGGAGGGCACGCAGGGCAGGTCTCCACAGGTGGGACTCGCGTCCCCAAGGCTCAGGCGCCCCAGGCCGCCGGCTGGGTGCGGGCCTGCAGCCGGACACGCCAAAGGCCCGCGGCAGGTGCACCCGCACGCACCCACCAGCCGAGCCCAGCACCCCACTCTACCGCCAGGCGCGGTCCTCCAGCCGCCGGAACCTTGCAGACTGCGCCTGCGCAGCAGTCCTGCGTGCGGGGCGGAGCCAGCCGGATGCAAGCAGGGGCGGGGCTGGAGCGCAGGGCCTGCGCCTGCACAGTGCGCCCTTTCAGTAACAATTAATTCAGGTAAAAACTATAACTTTCATGCTGGTCTTAGAAGGCACATTTTTCCTTTACCTGGGAAGGACAGCACAGCTATCCCAAGGTCAGAGGGCTCCAGTTAGCATGTCAACTTAGTGTTCTGGAGACCCAAAACTGTAAATTTAGATAACATGCCTAAGTTTAACCTAGGTTACCCAAGGACTCTAGATAATATGTTTACCCAAAACTGTAATTTGGATAGCATGCTGTCTCTGCTTCTGTAAATTGCTTTTTTTTTTTGCTAACTAGGTTCCTCATTCCAAACTTTGAGACAGCCAGTTTAAAATTAAGTTGTCATGACCTAGAGCAAAGAATATTCTTACATGGTATTATTCTACAAGTTTTATTCATAATTTTTGATGCTTTACAACAGTATATTGTGCATTTATCCCAAACAAACTTACAAATTAATTCTTTGAATGTTTTAAGGACATTGAAGGGATTTATTCCCTCCTGGGAAGGCACTTAAGCATTCTATATTGACCTCTCTTGACCTTTTTTTGCCAAGAGGATTCCAATTGTCTACAGCTGTTATCTGACCTTCTGTTCAAGCTGGGATCATGAAAAGCTGGTACCATGGATCTGTCTCTTGCCCAATGGCGTAAGCTGGGCCCTCTCTGGAGAAGAAACCTGGGTTCCCCATGATCAATGCTGGTGCCCCGCCAGCAGGCGAGGGCATCCAAAGGCAGTTGCTGGGCATAGAGGCCAGAGGGACATAGGCTACCAAGGAGACAGAACTGAATCTCACATCACCCTACTTGGCCCAGAGATGGCTGGTAGTCAACAACGGGTAAGACCCCATAGGGTGGGGCAACCTAAGACAGGCACAGCCGGGGGCCAGTAGGAGAGAACTTGGGGTTCAACAGAGGTGGGGCACAGATCCTCACCCCCCCAATTGTGCAGGGGCTGGAACACTCGCCCCTTCTGAGGAAGGTCTCCTGTCCCCATGGCTGCTTCTTGCTTCCCATGCCCAGCCCAGATCAGGAACCAAATAACAGAAGAGACTTGGTCCAGCTGAAAATGGTACCCAGAAAAACGAAGGCTTAGTTAACAGACCCTGTATTTAAATCTAGCCTAACAAACAGGAATGCTTAAGCCTCCTCAAGGATGTAAAGTAATCCTTTCCATTAATATTTACAATGTAAACTAAGATTGTTGTTAGAGTACTAAATTTGACAGTAAAATAGCAGTCAAGTTTTCAGATTAATTAAAATTGGCTCAAGAAGTATTAACCAAAAATTTTCATTTCATGGAAAAATTGCTTAACATGCAATGAAACTAAAACAGTCATATTTTTGTGCAAAAACATTAAAATTTAAAGATATCTAGATTAAATCAAAAAAAGGGGGAATAGTGGAAAAATACCATGTAAGGAAAAATATCCTGTAACTAAATTACATCTAGAAAAAATTTTCATTTGTAATGCTAACAGCAAGACACCCAGGAAAACACACACAGTGTCAAAATAAGCCAAAGGAAAATCATTTGGGCAAATATAAAAAGGACCCCAAGTAAAATTCCCTTTATTAACCTTCGGTCGAGAATATGTTTGTATATTTTCAGAAAACAACTTCAAGACCATGTGGATTCCTGCAACAGAGAGGAATTATCAGGAATGCTCCAGCGATGAAGACAAGAGGAAAAACAATCCAGAGATGGAGGACGCTGACGACACTTTGCCATACTAGCAGTCAGCAGCTGTGCGTCGCTGCAGGTTGCCCAGGATCAAACCAGAGAGGGTCGGACCTGCATTGCCACCATTTGTCCACCATCCAGAACTGAAATATCATTGCTGACATGTATACATAAGGAACTGTGGGACATTGAAACTTGGACTCAGAACTGTTGGACGTTGAAATTGGGACTTAAAATATTTTTTGTTCTTGAAATGTTATGTTCAAGTTTTAAAATGTTTTGGGTTTTACATTGGCATTGTTTTGTTATTGTTTTAATAGCCAGAGTTTTGTTCTTGATGCTTAAGTTTTACTGTCATTATGGTAGCTTAAAAACTCTCATTATAGTAGCTTAAAAAATAAAAGAAGGGTGAGATGTGGGGAGCTGATACAGGGTTAAGCCTCGGACTGACCTGTTGGTGAAGTCACAAACAATTCCCAGCTTAGAGGGCACAGTCCTCTTAGCATAATTAGGCTTGACCTTATGAGGCTCTCTAGATCTTATCTGGGAAGCTAATGGGCTGAGGGAAGTGCAGGAAGTGTAACTACGGTCAAAACAAGTGAAACTCACAAGAACTGTGTAACTCTAGAAACCACTACCTTGTTTACCTCTCACTATAAAATAAAGGCTCAGCCAAAAGCGGTTTGGCTCAGTGGATAGAGCGTCGGCCTGCGGACTGAAAGGTCCCAGGTTCGATTCCGGTCAAGGGCATGTACCTGGGTTGCGGGCACATCCCCAGTAGGGGGTGTGCAGGAGGCAGCTGATCGGTGTTTCTCTCTCATCGATGTTTCTAACTCTCTATCCCTCTCCCTTCCTCTCTGTAAAAAATCAATAAAATATATTTAAAAAAAAATAATAATAAAAAAATAAAAATAAAATAAAGGCTCAGCTTGCCTTGGGATCTCTCTCTGTGGCCTCAGCCAGGCACAGGTAGATCCACGGAGACTAAGGAAAGCTAGAGAGTTCTGAACGCTGTCTCTGTGTAAAACATTCTTGGCCGACTCTGTCCACACCTTTGGGAACCCCTGGACCCGCTGGGGCTGGACCCCAGCACTCCATGTCTGCTTGAAATGTCCTGTGGAGAGCTTTATTACAGAACTTAGGGTTTGGATAGATGTAACATATGTGAGATGTATTCCTGAGAGGGATAATATTTTAAACTTTATGATTCACTTATAACTTACTGAAAAAACTAAAATTTGCTACTTACCATCCACAAGTACGTCTAAAAGAACTTTAAGTTCTGTACCTGGCTTTGTGTAAGTTGGATTTGAGAACATATGTGACCCTCAGTGTAAATGTCTGGGCACAAGCAAAATTTCCAGGGAGTATTTCAGACTTGCAAGGTAGTGGACCTGGTGAGACCAAAGTCAAGCTTTCCAAACATTAACGGGGGACCCAGCTAATATCTGGGTTACAGATGAAACAAGCAAAGCATTAATTAAGGTAAATATATGATATGTTAAAAGGCAAATTGAAAAACAGGCTAGGAGAGGAGGGCAGAAGGACCTAGAGGCCCAGAAGAGATGGAGGGAATCTGCTGGGCTGGCTGGGGGGCGGGGCTGTGGACAAACCCTCTTGAAGGTGGACCCACCCCCACTCTCAGAAACCCTCTGTGACTCCACAGTGCTCTGTGATGCAGGCCTGGCTATAAAGCCAAGAGTCGGAGCTCTCAGAGCTCAGTTGCTTCAAGCAGCGTTGTTGTTCGGGAAATGGAACTCAGTCTATTTCTGAATAGCCTTCTAGAATTTTATCTGAGCTTCGGCTCAGAATTTTTATATAATAACCTCAACCCAATTTCCATCTTGGTGTTGTGGTTTTTCCTCCTCTTCATTTTCTTCGTGGGAATTCCATACTTCCGGGAAAATGAACAGACACATAAGGTAAGGAACCCTGAGTGAGAGTTCAGTGGAACCCCAACAGAGTTCTTCATTGTTGTTGCCGTTTTGATTCCCACATTTCTAAATGAGTGTGGATGAGTCAGAGAGACACTGAAGATGGGGCATCTGAGGAGAGAACAGAACAGCGCTCTTCTAGGGGAAGAGACCAGGCAGGGCTAGGGGTTCAGGGAGGACTCAGGCTTCCATCTGAATCTCACAGACCATCGGGGTGTGGTGACAGGTTTCTGGCTCCAAACACAGGGATTCCCTAGTCCTGGATCCAGTTCTTTAGAGACATGGGCCTCTCTGTAGGACATCAGAGTTAACCAGCACTTCATCCTGAGTCATGCTGCCCTGGCAGGCATCACTTAACTAGCCTTTGTGTTGGGCTGCTAAGCAGGGAGTGCTGAGCCTCTGAGAGCCTCTGAGTGAGCAGAGGCTGCAGCCTGAGCACCATCAGGTTACTGGGTCCTATCTGAGGGGACAGAGATGGACTGTAGGCCTCAGATTATATGCCGACCTTGAGCAGAGGACATCTGAGTATACCAAGTGTGGACCCCAGAAACAAAGTCCTTCTTTGAGTTTTTCAACAAGGAAAAATAAAATAAAAAACATTTTAAAGCTTTAAAAAATGGTTAAAGGAACACAAAGTTCTATTAGTTAAAATCTATTTGGCTGGCTCAGAGGGACATTATTCTTAGATACTAAATGTCTGAGTTTCCAAGGGGGAGGAGGAGAGAAATGAGGCCTAATCACCCCTTCATTCCTTTTTGTTCTCAGCATCGGGTCAGAGCCAAGAGGAGAAGGAAAGGTGGGACACGGAGAGGTAAGGTTCTGCCTATTCCACCTGAGCTCCCCAAGGGTGACCCTTCTCTCTCCTTCCCATGAGGTACCAGGTCCACGGTCTCTGTCAGTTGGTAGATACAGCCCCTCTCATGAAACAGAGCCCTCAAAGGAGAGGCTCATGGAAAGACTGAACCTGAGATACTGCTCAGATTCCCTGCTCTGCTGTCCATGGGTAAGAAGCAGTGAGGGACCTGGGCCATGGGTGTTGCCCAGTAGATGTCGAGAGTCAGAAGTTATGTCTCCTGACTTTGAGAAAGTACTTTGGCTTCAGGATGATCAGATTCCTCTTTGCTGTAACCATGGACACCTCTGCTTCACAGCGTGCTTTTGAGCATCAAATGCGATTATTTTATAAAGGAAGCAACATACATATGGGGACCTTATTCTTATTATCATTGACCATTTGACTCATCTACTAATTCTTGGGTCTTTCAGAGTCTAATATCCCAATGGTCTCCCAGAAAGGGCCTCATGTGTATTGCCTATGTGTCTACCTTCATTACATGTAATTCACTCTTCTGGCTCCCAGGTTCAAGATATCATCAAAGCAAGGACGACGACAGGGAGCAGATTTCTTTCCTGAAAAGGTGACTAGTCTTTCCCCATTTTTCCTGATCTCCCTTTAGCATGTTCTCTGCATTTCCAGGGATTCAGTGGAGCCTTCCCTGGTCATGGGAGGGGTTGCCATAGGAATGGGAATGTGAGTGAATGCCTTGAGATGAGTGCATTGTGAAGTCATGGGTGTGGAGCAATGTGAAAGGGCAGCAGGCTTCAGGTGCCCCACCCTCACCAGGCCAGTAGGTCCTCTTTTCCTTGTTCTGGTCCTAGCAGCATCTTCTTACTTCCTATCACCTGCAGCACCCTGGGACAGAATTATGACATCACCCGCTGTCGTCGACTTTTATGTCCAGACCACTCCTGTGAGGTGTGTAATAATGCAGCTGCTGAAATTAATCAGATGCTGTTCTCAGAGGCATTGGAAAAGCCTACTTCCTCTTTGTCTTCTGTGGCTTCCTCAGCTTCTGAGACAGCTCCGGTGACTGAGCCATCATTTAATCAGTCCTCTGTCTTCTCAGCAATCCCTCTCGGAGAACTCTTACCAACTCCTCTGCCTGAGCCTTCCCCACAACCTCCCTCTGTTCTCTCCTCTAACCCAATGACAACCTTGGGTAATTTTCTGTCACCTTTACCACTGGGTCAAACTCCAGAGCCAATGCACCATTCCTCACCTCAACCCAAAGACTTATTCTCTTCGACCTTGACACACTATGATTTGCATCAAGGGTTTCTTGCCCTCCATTCTACAAAAACCTCTTTTTGGGCAGACCCGGAAGCCAAACTTATCGATCCTAGACATCTTTTATTTCTCAGCCCTGATGAGCATGACTCAACACAGGAGGACATACATCCTAAGACCTGGAAAGGCAACTTAAAGGAAAAACTTACTCAGCTATTCTGGGGCCTTCCATCTCTGCATAGTGAGTCCTTGTCCTCTGCCGTCAATGCCTCAGGCGACTATTCAATCTTTTTCAACAGCATCTCAAATTCCTTCACAGATCAAGAATCCCCAGGACTTTCTTATTTCCAACCTCCATTCTTGGCAGAGGTCCAACCTCAACCCTTGTCTCAAACCTTGCCTTGTCTCAAACCTGAGTACTTCCATCTCACTCAGATCCAAACCCAGGCCCACCTTCAATCCCCACTCCCAATCCTACCATCCAGTCCCATTACCCAGAAGAAGGCCTGTGAAATGAGTGTCCACATACCCAATTATGCATCAGAATGTCACACCTCGTCTGAAACGGAACACCTGGAATGCAATGTGTTGCTGAAAGAACAGGAAAGTTGGTGGGGTTTAACCTCTGTGGTTCAAAGTTCTAAGGCCCATGTTACCAATTCCATCGATCCTGTAGAGTTTCCTCTCAGCAGTGAATTTCGAGATCAATTTGAGCATCACCTTAGAAAGAGGCTCATCCAACACCACCAGGGCCAGCCCTGCATGCTCCATGGGCCTCTGTCACTAATGAGGCCTCTGAGCAATTGCTCAGGCATACTTGAGTCAAAGAGCAGTTCTGGCCTCTCATGGATCTCTGTGGATAAGGACCAGAGCAGTGAAAATCCAAATGTTGGATTGAGCCAAACAGGAAGCTTCTATGAGAGGAGCTTAGAAATGTTTCAGCTAGAGGAGAATAAAGGGAAGGATGAGGGACCCGGCCAAGAGAATGATCCAAAAGCTCATCTGCTGAGTGATTCAAAGACCTCTTCACATAAGGATGTGGGAAGTGGCTCTGAGGTGATGAGTCTGTCAAGAGAAAACTCAATGTTTTCTGAGCATAGTGTAAGTCAGAGACAACTGGAAAATGTCCAGAAAGTACATTTTTTGAGAAAAAAGTTTGAGAAAATCGGTGAGGGTCAGCTTCCTGGGACTGTGCACAGTTCACAACACTCTATCAAGCAGAATCCTGTAAAATCCCACACCAAATTAGAGAAAAGTTTGCCATCATCAGTGGGTGGGGACTACTGCCTGAGCACATCCCAGGAGCTTCCCTCGCTTGAGTGTGGTACACAGCAGATGCGGAAACCCCACATTACCAAGTGTCAGATGGGGATGTTGTCAGCCCTTCCCACCAAAGTCCTTCAATCCAAAGAGCACTTCAAACCCAAAGATACTGCATCTCATTCTTCTATCAATCCCAACTCTTCCTCCTCAACCAAACTGATTTCTGAGGCAAACACCAAATCTGGGGCCTTCATGCCCCTGAGAGGAAGTTCTGAATCCCTTCACCTGGACAAAGTGGAAACAGGAAATTCAGCTGACGACCTGAATTTTCCTCTCCCTGCCATCTCACTCATGGACAAGAAAGGACATTCGCCTGCTGAGATCCAACACACACTCTCAGAGGAAATTCAGAAATTTTTGAAAATCAAACTGCCTGTCACAAATACCATTAATGAGGGGAAAAGTCAGATAAATTCTCTGATAGCCAACATTCAACCCCCAAAGCTGCCTGCCAGGCAAGAAGGGACCCCACAGGAGACAAAGAATAACAGTGTGAATTCTGACAGAGTAGAAATACAACAGGGTGCAAATAGGGAGAAATCAGAACCTGCTTCCAGGCCCAGCATGTGTAGGGAGATAGTCAGGGCTGAGGGGCTCAAAGCTCTTCAACCCCAAACTAGTGGCGTCTTGACAACCAGAAAGCCAGGAATCTCCCAAAGGATCGACAAAGAAACTATTGTGACCACTGAAAACCCATCAGTTCAAGATCCTAACTTATCAGAACTTAAAACGCAAATAATGACTGCGTTAAAGTTGAAGTTAGAGACAAAGCATAGTGAGTCCGAAAGCCAGCCCACGGACGTGTCCTATGACTCAGACAGCTTGACTTGCAGAGGCTCCCTGACTCCTGATCAGGGTGTCTCCAGTGGGGATGAGGAGGTTCCCCAGTTGCTGCATGTCCAATCGGAGGACAGCGGAGTCAGTATGGAGAAGCAGCAGGAACCTTGGCTTCCAAGGCAGGCATTAAGGTCCTGCCAGGATCAGAATTGCCCACCAGCTGTAAACAATGATATCGTGTCCCCTCCCCCAGAGCCTACAGACCCCAAATCAGTAGAGCTTGGTGCAGGAGATGCACAATTGACAATTTCCCAACCTGAAGAGAAGATATTTCTTTCTCAGGAAGCAATTTTAGAGGACATACTTAGGAACAGATCTTCCCAGGCGCTATCACAGAAGGGACAGGCCACCTCACTTGTGGGCAAGGAAGATACCCATTTCCTAGGTAAAATTAAGAACTTTTTTCAACGGTATCAGCCTGGAATAAAACAGAAAATGCAAGAAGCCCTCCAGGAAAAGGGCATCATCCCCCTATCATCTACACAAAGCAGAGGCCCAGTTAAAAGCAGAGCTGCTTTTACTGGGCCAGCACATGACATGTCTGACATGGGGAAGTCCCCAGAAGAGAAACTGGGGCGCCGGCCTGCAGTCGTTACCACCTGCCCCCAAGAGCCCCTTCCCTCCGCAGCGCAGTCGGGGAAACCTGTGCAGAAGGGAGCAGTGCAGGCCCAGGCAGAGCCAGTGCAGAGGCGTCCTTTCCTCCGCAGGGCTCCCCCCTATGATGTGACAAATGCCGTGTCCGGCCGCCACACAGCTATCTTGGCTGGCCAGGGCTCTAGCAATACTAGACATACCACAAACGAACACAGACCCCCCCAGAACGTTGTGTTATCAAAGGGCCAGCAAATATGTCAGAAGCACCCTCAATCTGTGCCCCTCAGGGGGACTCTGCCCCATCCAAGCCCCAACTGCAGGCCTCAAATTGCCAAGGGGCCTCCTGCTGTTCTTACCACTGCTGGAGGCACTGCGTTCAGAGAGCAGCCTCCACGATTTAGACACACAATGCTTCTCCAGAATTTCCAGGGGGAAACATTTCCCACCCCCAAGTAATTCCCTCCTTGTGGGGAATACTGATTTGCCTAATAAATGTGTCTGTAATAATAGTGATGTCTTCTCCGTGTCCTGAGTTGGGGGCAAGGGTTTAGGGTTTCTCGGGGCTTGTGCTTAAGGGAAGAAAGGAATAAGTTCAACTCCTACTGATTGCTTCCTTGGCTTCCAAAAGTGACCATTTCCAGCTAGGTTTGGCTCAGCGGATAGAGCATCAGCTTGTGGACTGAAGGGTCCCAGGTTTGATTCCAGTCAAGGTCACATGCCCAGTGGGAGGGCATGCAGGAGGCAGCCAATCAATGAGTCTCTCTCATCACAGATGTTTCTATCTTTCTCCCTCTCCTTTCCTCTCTGGAATATATATATATATATTTTTTTTTTTTTTTTCTTTTTTTTTTTTAAAGTGACCATTCTCTGGAGCTCTTGTGAGAAATACATATCATGTGCCCTCCCCCAAAGTCCACTTCCTCCCTGATGAGGTTTGAGGAGATGGGCTCTGTCTCCTACCTCATAGCTTAGCCTTAAGGAACATGGATAGCAGCCCACACCTTCCCCTTCAGGGAATGCTGTATGACCTTGAAGGCAGCAGGGAAGACAGTGGCTTAATCATTATTTAGAATCAGTAATCAGAGGAACCCACAGGTGGGTGAACCCTGAATAGGAGTGTGTGGAGGGATATTGCTGCCGTGAATGTTGGGCTGGTTGAGGTAGGAGCTAGGAACAGCACAGACACTGCTCAAAAATCAATCTTGTGGGTCAAGTTAACATGTTGTAAAAGCATACTTTAACCCTGACACTGAAGTACGCCTACTGGAAAGTCACCTTAGGGAAGTGGTTCCCATCTCTGGGCATTTCTTCAGGCTGAGGGATTAATGATTTTTATTTTATTTTATTTTTTATTTTTACTTTTTGCTGAGCAAAAGCACCACTCAGCTATCAGTAGCAGCAATGTTAACCAGGCAGCCTCTTACCTCCCAGGTAAAACAAAGCTGAAAGTAAGTACAAGATGCCTTAAAGTGAAAGAGAAAGTAAGAACAAATAAAGAGGGGAAAGAATAACCTTGTTGGTGGAACAAAGGTTTATGCCTCGTCAGCCCCACCTTGGATGCTGTCTTGCTTCCAGCTTCCTCTAAGTGACCTACACTCTACCTGCTGGGGCTGGTCAGAGCACTGCACAGCACACTGATGCCTCGCATCAGAAAGGCATAGTGGTAGTGGAGCTATAATAAATCTCCCCAGAACACCTTCAGCTCATGAACCAGAGGTGCGTTCTAGACTATGCACCAGGTTTACAGATATCTGAGGACTCACCATGGACTTCCATGGAATGTATTTTTGGGGGTGAGGTGGGGGGAGGTAAATCTGCACATACACACCCTTATTACAGTGGTCTGGAGGGAAGGCAGATCCACCGGTACAGACTGAAACACAAAAATGGAATGAGCGTCCTCATGAGCACTTCAGGTTGCCTTTCCAGTCAGCCTTATGAATCCTGAGCGTAAAGAGAAAAAGCAAAAACCAAAACCAAAGAGCCCCCTCTCACTACCACACTAGTATCTTCTTGTCTAGAGTTATGCCATTGGCCTTGCAATGTCTGAAGCTAGAGATCAGAGAAAAAATGCAGAACAAAAAGGAACTAAAGGTGGAATGGGGCCCAAGGCAGGGGACGTGAAGAGGTCAGCAGGCAGCGGAGGGTTGTAACATCCATGTGGACAAGCAGCCGATAACGCAGCCTCCCAGTTCCTACACCATCTCATCTTGGGGTCCTTTACTGCCGCTCCAGTGCAGTCACTGCCACACTCAGACCTTATTACCAGGAACATCTGTGCCTCAGGAATAATATAGTCTGACCGTTTACCCTTTGGCCTCATCCCCTATCCTTCCAGCATAGATGCCCATTGTTAATTTTTCAATTTCAGGTCATATATTTATCCACTCACTCCCTGCCAATCCACAAAGCTCTTGGCTTCCTCCCTTACTAAGGTAGACTTGATGGTCCATCTAGTGACTAACATTTAAAAAGCTCTACGATAATGCGCCCCCCCCCCCCCCCCCGCCCCGCCCCCGCTTCCAGTTCCCTTTAATCCTTCCTGTCTGGCGAAATTTCAACTTTGTGTTTTTTCAGAAATGTCTTCCTATAAGTAACTGACCACTATTGGATTAGATCTCACAATTGATTCTACTGGTTCCAAGGAACTACCTGGAACTCATTCATTCCACAAATAATGCTCCCATGCTTACTGACATGTGAACAAAACAAATGGAGCTCAGTTCCCTGTTTTCTTAGTCCATTCTCTTCCCAAAGCTCCTCAAATCCATGGCAAATCTCACTTTCCTCAAACTGAGGCCATCTCCACTTGCTCGACAGATGTGCTGAACAACTGTTCAGAGAGGAGCAAGAAGCCACGAGATGGGGACTTTTCAACAAAACACTTAAAAAAACAACAACTTTCAGCCCTAACCAGTTTGGCTCAGTGGCTAGAGCATCAGCCTGCGGACTGAAAGGTCCCAGGTTTGATTCCAGTCAAGGGCATGTACCTTGGTTGTGGGGCAATGTTTCTAACTCTCTATCCCTCTCCCTTCCTCTCTCTAAAAAATCAATAAAATCTATTTTAAAAGCCCTTTCACATTCTCCTTTCCTTTTTCCTTCTTATTTTCTATGGAAAGAGGTTTCCTTCCCAACCTCAACGGAATGACACTGCCTTATTAAGAGAGAGCTAAATTCCCATCTGGATGGACTGATGCCCCTTTGCCAGGTATCCTTTGCCCCCTCCCTCTCCTTATGAGGTACCCAACGTCTTTTATTTTTCAAAGCTTGTTAACACAGAAATGCTCACACATGCATAAGAGCAGATAGAACCTTATATCTTTCCATGTACCCTCACCCAACTTTCACAATTATCATTTGGTACATGTAATACATCCCATTTTTACAATAAAGTGGAAAAGCCCATTGAAACATCTTGTTATCTATTTCTCAGACATATGCTATGTGCCCATGTCCACGTTCCTCTTTTTCTTTGATATTCACGTATGGGACACACTTATGCACCACAGATGTAAACAGCATGCAGCTTTAGAGGCTTTGGCAATCAGTTCTGATCTGCCTTGTAGTCAACCCTGAGGAGTCATTTGAGCAAATTCTCTCAACTCCATACAGAGTAAATCCAGTGCACAGCATTGCTGTTCCTTAATCACACAGTAACTATGGTAACACGCTAAATGTATAGAAGTAGAAAACTACAGAATTGGCATTGCTATATGTGTTTTCAAATATTTAGAACAGCGGTTCTCAACCTGTGGGTCGCGACCCCTTTGGCGGTCAAACGACCCTTTCACAGGGGTCGCCTAAGACCATCCTGCATATCAGATATTTCCATTATGATTCATAACAGTAGCAACATTACAGTTATGAAGTAGCAACGAAAATAATTTTATGGTTGGGTCACAACATGAGGAACTGTATTTAAAGGGCCAGAAGGTTGAGAACCACTGATTTAGAAGAATGTTTCCTGTTATGCATGAAAATGACTTAAACGCAGATCAGCACACTTGTTTTTCTTTCTTTCCAAAAATGCCATTAAAAGTAAAATATTAGATGAAAAGATGCTCAATATCACTAGCCATCAGAAAAAAAAAAATGCACATCACAAGCACTATGAGGTAGCAACAGACAAACACACACAAAAGGCTAGAATTGAAAATTCAGGTACGTCTCACTGAGAATGTGGGGAAGGTGGAACCCTCACACACAGCCGGCGGGAATGAAAAATGGTTCAGCCACTTTGACAAATAATCTGGCCTGTCCTCAAAATGTCAAACAGAGAGTTTCCATATGACCCAGCAACTCCACCTCTAAGTACACACTCATGAGAAATGAAAACACATGTCCACACCAAACTTGTAAACAAATGCTCACAGCAGTAGCATCCAGTATTCATAATACTCCAAAGGTGGAAACAACCCACATGTCCATCAGCTGTTGAATGGTAAATAAAATGTGGTATATCCATGCAATGTAATATCTTAAGGCAATAAAAACTATTAATACGTGCTATAACATGGATGAACCCTGAAAGCATTATGATAAGTGAATAAAGCCAGTCACAAAGGATCACATGTGATTCCATTCATATGTAATGTCCCAAACAGAGAGAACTAGAGAAATAGAAAGTACATTAGTGATTGTTTAGGGCTGGGGGTGGGGGAGGAAGGGGGGGGGAGATGATAATTAGAGATTATAAAGTTTCTTTTTGAAGTCATGAAAATGTTTAAAAATTCACTAGAGATGCACATATCTGTGAATATATTAAAATTATACACTTTAAATGAGTATGGTATGTGAACTATATTTAAAGTTAAACAAGTAAAAAATTTAAAAAGAATAAGTACTTAAGAAGGACAAATAGGGGAAAGGATAAGACAAAAGACGTCAACACATTTCCTGGAGATGAGAATCCAGGTGAGGAGAGGTAAGTGACTAGCAGAACAGGGGAAGTGCCGGCAAACCCATCACAGCACAAAACCCCAGAAGACGAACAACCTGGTGGCACCAGACAAGAAATGAGGGGTTCCATGTGGTAAATATCTTGATTTTTTGTTCTTTTATTGTTTTTTATATTATGTATAATTTTAAAAAATCTTTTATTCATTGGTGGGGGGAATTTCACTAAGTGAAAATATATGGTATGATGAATGGGTGAAGTTGGAAGTTACGTTAGAGAAATCTAAAGGGCCCTGTAGGGGTGGACAGATCTGCTGGGCTGGATCATGGGGAGATGAGTTGAAGGTTCTCCAGTAATTTGTAAAATCCTTTTGAAAAGTTAGCATGCTTTAAATGTGTAGTGGGTGCCAGGTTTCTGCCTGGGACAAAATCAGATCATTGTTTTAAAGTTGGCATTGCACACTTCTGGGGTCTGGGTATGGTGGTGGTGGTGGTAGCTACAGAAATCAAAGTTAGAAATCTCAAACGTCAGGTAAAATTCAGGAAAACAATCAACGGTCCATTTAAAAAATATATTTATTTGAAAATTAAAAGTTTTGAAAAGTTGCATGCATAGTAAAACCATAAACCCTTTCTCCTCTCTGATCCACCACTGTTTCTGTCTCCTTCCTTCCCTCCCCTTTCTCCCTATATATCAACACACACACATATATGAAAAATATCCATGCATACTTGAGTTTATGCATCCTGTATGTTCTCCAATATTTTATTGCATATTTCTTTAAAAGATTCTCTTACATACAATACAGTTATTCCCACCAATAATTTAACATTTGGCATAAAACTTTTAATTAATGTCCCATTAATAGTCTATTTTTGTCAGTTTATTGAGTAGTCCTTTGTGGCTTTCTTAAAACCCTCCATTACAGGATTCTGTCACAGCCGTGGGCAAACTACGGCCCTCGGGCCGGATTCGGCCCGTTTGAAATGAATAAAACTTTAAAAAAAAAGACCGTACCCTTTTATGTAATGATGTTTACTTTGAATTTATATTAGTTCACACAAACACTCCATCCATGCTTTTGTCCCGGCCCTCCGGTCCAGTTTAAGAACCCACTGTGGCCCTCGAGTCAAAAAGTTTGCCCACCCCTGGTAGAAGCACATACTGCATTGAGTTGTCATGTGTCTTTATTCTCCTTGAGTCTGTCTCAGGTTCTCAGCCTTTCCTTTTGATGGCAAGGCCATTTTTTTAAAAGCGTATTCAATGTGCTATTTTCATAATGTCTTCTCACCTAGAAAAAAAAATGTTGTACAGTTTATCTTGCTCAGATCTTAAAGGATGTTTTTACGGCTCTGAGTCCTATGGACCTTAAGGACAGTCAGGGCCAGTCTTGCTATAAGAAAGTGATACCAGAAGTACAAGGAGAGTGGAGGGATTTTTCTGAAGAGACACCTCCAGCAGTCAAGGGAGGATAAGGGGTGGCGGTGGGGCTGAAAGTGCACCTTGCTTTTGGATGGAGACAATGGTGAAGCTGTGGATGCAGGAGAAGACACACACAGAATGGAGCCGTCATTGCTGGTGAACATCCTCAGTGGGAGGGAGAGGATAGAGGACTGAGGCCAAGCCTGATTCCTCGGACTCAGAGGGAACACAGGCAAGAAATGCAAGGGAATGACAAGGCTTCATTTCAGCAGTTCATAAGCTAAAAAAAGGGAAGCTGCAGTGGTTGTAACTATTCGAGGATTAGCTGGTATGGGAGAGGAAATGAATACATACACAACATTATCAAAAGATAATTATTCCAAAAGATACCAATAGGAATGTTGGTGAAAAATTAAAAAGTAAAACCATTAACTTTTCATAGAAGAAGTAACCATCAGTGTGATTTAAAAACACACACACAGAAAACCAAAAAAAAAATGTATTGCTAAACATAATCACAGTCGTGCACATTAGAAGTTATGCTAATGAGAAGCCCACTTCCTAATCAAGATGTTTGTCTTGTGTGTTGTGGGCTAGCACAACTGCTGTGTAAAATAAAGAATTAAAAAATGTTGTGAGGCCGAAACCGGTTTGGCTCAGTGGATAGAGCGTCAGCCTGCGGACTGAAAGGTCCCAGGTTCGATTCCGGTCAAGGGCATGTACCTGGGTTGCGGGCACATCCCCAGTGCGAGATGTGCAGGAGGCAGCTGGTCGATGTTTCTCTCTCATCGATGTTTCTAACTCTCTATCTCTCTCTCCCTTCCTCTCTGTAACAAATCAATAAAATATATTTAAAAAAAATAAAAAATGTTGTGAGGAGAGAAGGAATTTGGCAGAGAAGAAAAGGAACAGCAGAGGTAGACACTGTGTGAAGAGGACTAGGTTTGAGAATCTAGGAGCTACATAGGCTAATAGGGGCTGAATAGCCTAAATGGGATCTGGCAGAAAAAGGATTACTACAGAATTTAGACATGTTTGCCATGGGTGCATGAGTGTGCCATGCCCTCGTCTCTCTCTTAGTCATGCTTTCTGTGCATTGATACAGGCTGCTCTGCTCTCTCACACTTTTTGGTAAATGTGGATTCTTTGGGGGAGATATAGAGGTGGGGCTGCTGCTGAGTGTATTTCTGGTTTCATACAAGTAAGTATCTCTGGTTTCATGTAAGAACACATTATGTTCCAGGGAAAGCTGCACTTGAGGACAGAGTAGATCTTGGGGATGTAAATCCTTGGGCACAGCAGGCTTCCAAAGGGTAATTGAGGTCCACGAGGAGATCACCAAGCAGTCAAGGGGCTTCAGGTACTATCTGGGTAAGAGGTGGAATAAATAGAAAATTTCACCAAGTTAAAATATGTGGTATGTTGACTGGGTGAAGTTGGAAGTTATGTTGGAGAAATCGAAAAGGCCCTCCCTGTAGGGATAAACAGATCTCCTGGGCTGGACGATGGGGAGATGGGTTGTGAGGCCGTTGTCTCTGAGTTGTCCCCTAACCCACCCTCAAGAACTTTTGAGGTCTCTGTTACAGCTCCGTGATGTGGGCCTGAAAATCTAGCTTAGACAGTGCTCTCAATGTCCAGCTGCCTAAGGTCCCAATGCACTTTTGAAGATGCAAACCATCTTCTTTGACTGAGGTGCTTTACTGTACGATGGCTGAACCATAGCTCAAATTTCTAGGTATTCCTAGCCTTCTTGTGGGATAGGGCTTCTCCTTCTCTCACTGTGCTACCTAGAAAAGAATCCATATTTCCCAATATTTTGGAAACAGGTATATCAATTAGATAAGTAAACCAGAGTTTCTGAGAGATATTAAATCCTTCTTTATACATAGATGCTTTCAAAGCTATCAATTGCCCTTTAAGTACTGCTTTTGCTGAATCTTGCAAACTTTAAGTTGCATTTTTATTTAGTTTAAAATTCTTTTTTTATTTGAGACCGCTTCCTTGACATATGTGTATTGTTTAATTTCCAAACATTTCAGAATATGCCAGCTATCTATCTGTTATTTATTGCTCGTTCAATTCCATTATGATCTGAAAGCATACTTTGTATGATTTCTATTCTTTTATATTTGTTAAAGTGTGTCTTGTAGCCCAGAATATGGTCTCTCTTGGAGAATGTTCCATATGAGCTTAATAAGAATGTGTATTGCGTTGTTGGATGAAGTGTTCTATAATTATCACTTAGATAAAATTGATATTTCTTTTTAGTCCTTTCTTACTCAGCAGTTAGCCAAATGTAGGAAGCATTGGTAGAATATGTTCATATCAGGAGGTGAAATAAAACAGATGAGTTAGTTTTGTGCAATGTCTTCACTATTCTAGTAATAATAAATACACGCGTGAGCTACAAAATATGAATTGTGGAGTTAAGTACTTGATTAATTGCATGAGTTAAGTACTCTTATGGTTACATTTAAAACTGGCATCCAACAACATAAAGTTGAATGAATAGTAAAAGGTGTGCTAATAATTTAAGATTTTAATTTCTCCTTATGTAGAATGACATTAAATAGAAAATAAAAAATACCACGATGAGTCAAAAGAGAAACCATAGAGGGGGGAAAAAGCTTTATATTTTATTACTTTAAAAATATCTATATTTTTATTGATCACAGAGAGAGACAGATACATCAATGATGAGAAAGAATCATCAATCACCTGCCTCCTGTATACCCCACACTGGAGATTGAACCCACAACCCAGGCATGTGCCTAGACCAGGAATCAAACCATGACCTCCTGGTTCGTAGATCGACGCTCAGCCACTGAACCATTTTAAATGGCATTTTCCCCTGCTTTTAGAACAAGTGTCAAAATGAATAATGTTTTCATTTTTTACTGGGCCCCACAAATGTAAATGGCCTTAGAAGGAATGTTCTAAAACCAGCATCATTAGCTGCTATTCTGTATCACATCCCCAAGACAAGTCCCATTTCCAAAGCCACTGCATGTACATTGGTTTGAAGGACTGTGTTGACCACCATTACCTCTCTTACTAGGTGCTTATGAGAATTAAATGAACATGCTGAGTAACCCTTATATATCTATACTCATCGAAGGAATTATGACTCTTATCACACACACATGAACAGTGAAGGGTAAAACTGTCATTGCCTCCCAGGTTGAACCAGTCATGGGAGAAACCTATGAGCAGGGCTGGTGGCTTGTGGATCAGCGGAGACCAGCTGCTCTCTACTTCAAGCCTGTCATGAAGAGTTCATCCAATCCACAGAGGTTTGTGGAGAAGTGGCTTCCTGTCAGATCAAAAGAATAGGAATGAGAGTGCTGCCCAGAAGGTTGGAGAGAAATGACAAGCACCTTACTAAGCATGTTGAATCAAAATCTTCTGCCCCCAAATCCAAGTGAATCCATGATGAACCCCCAGCCATACTCACCAGTTGAAAAGTTCATGTGAACTTTGGGGTTTTGTTGCAAAACATATAATCAGGACAGGTTTCAAGTTCTATAACACAGTAAGTTCTTCCCAGCCTGGTGACCACAAGCCAGACTGACATTTCTAAGTGCATTTTCATGGTAAAAGAAGGTGCTGCTTGATTGCATTAGGAGAATTGTACCACACTTCGTGGGCGAACACTGACATGCTTTGACAAGCATGAGGAAAACTTACTCCTCTCTGTGCCACGTTCATTTTATTTGGAGTCATGGTCATTGCTGTGGAGACAACATACAAAGAATTAGAGGTTATGCCCCTAATGAAAACCGAGTTGCCAGCTATTTCTTAGAAATTATCACAGCAACCACCCAGCATGTTACTATCAAACCATCCTGCTTCCAGCCACAAGGATTGTAATTCTGTCCTGTATAATGCCCTTGTGACTTGGTAGTTTCTGAGAAAGGGAAGGGAGTGCAGAGTGAGGGAAGACTCTAGGGTAGTTAGAGAAAGAACAACTGGTAGAGGTAACATTTATTGCTACTTCAGTGTTGTTTGTTAACCAAACCAGAAAAATAGAGAAAGAATGTGGAATAAAATTCTTCAAAGACAGTCTTTCAAAGTACATAGGACTCTGGGGAAAGTGTTTTAGGAAGGAAGTCGAAAATTATGGATGCTTCAAACAGGAAAATCATATAAATGGACATTTCCTAAAAGGGAGTGTTTAACTGTGCTTCTTGGAAGCTCAGAATCATATTTCTGTAACAGGGATAATATTTTGCGAATAGTACACTTCTAACTTTTTGGTTTCCTCTTAAATCACCTTCCTCTGCAGTCCTCCACCTCCAAGGTGGAGGCATGGGGCTTCTGGCCCCAGGGATACTGCCTAGAACAAAGAGACCATTGATCACTTTGAATCTCAAAGCTGGCTTTCTTGACCTCTTAAGCAGGAAAATCCTCTTCAAAGCCTGGCATTGTTGAGAAGGAAAGGGATTTTCTCAATTCCTTTAGCTCCCATTAGTGTATCAAGAGCCATACCTGGTGGAATAGATCCTAGAGATTTACTCTATGCCATCAGGATGGGACTCAGAGGAGTGGAAAGCTGGCTGCTTTCGCCTGAGGGGCTGCACAAAGAAGGCAAAGGGGCAGGTGGACAAGGGAAGCCAGGTGGGTCCTGACCCTTCCTCTCAAGTCCTGGAACAGGGCAGCAGTGTAGATAGACTGAGGGGAAGGCTGACAACATCAAGAGAGTAGAGACTCACTTCTTGTCACACTTCCATGGGGATTCTCCGGAGAGGCTACAAGCCTCAAGAAGTCACCTGTATGGTCACTTCCAAAGTCAGGTAAAGCAAGGGGACAACAGTGGAAGCTAAAGGTACCCAGCCTGGGGGTCTAAGGCAGCTCTCTAGGTCTCTAGGGCTCTTGGGATGACATGTATTGGATCCCAAGGTATAAGGTTGTGAAGGTGGGAAGATGAAAACCATGATCAGGATAAAGAGGCAATAACAGGATCCCACATAGCCACCCCCCTTTTTTTCTCTCCCACTAAAAAACACAGAAGCCTCTTTAATCACCCTGAAACCCCCTTGGGATGGAGAATGAGCCTTTACCTACAGAGGACAAGATGTCAGCTCCAGAAAGAAACTGGATTTCTAATAAATAAAATATTTAATTGAAATGAAAACATTTAAATTGGAAGAGACTTCGATATTGCTAATTGGCGAGTAGGGGGTGTCGAAAGAAGATCAGACCAGCTTTGGGAAGGACAGAAACTATTTGATATTGCACCTCTGAGTGGAGTGTGAGTGAATTTTCAAGCCTGCTACATCTTTATTCCTCGCTGCTCCTTACCATACATGTCATCTTCCTTCAAGTCAAAGCAAATTTGGTGTTTGGAAGTGTCCTCCGGGAAGCCTAGGGGCACGAGAAACTTTCTTTAATGTCCCAGAAAGGCAACAGCAATTTGAAGTTTGTAAGATATCCTCTGGAGAAGTCCTGGATGTTCGCATCACTTGAATTAAAATCAAAGCTGTTGGGAGACTTGCTGAACCCCACTGTGCTCTCTGTAAACGTGGAGGTCAGCATTCTTTGCGAGCAGGGGAGAAGAAGAGTGTTGCCAACTGTCGGGAGGAAGTGGAGATGTGGAATGAAAAACCACAGGAGCCCTTCTCCCTTAAAAAGTCTCAACTGAACCCATGACGTGTTGAAGCAAACTACACAGACTCAGGTTTGCACCGGAAAGGAAGGCGAAGATTTGTGATAAGAGGCAGCTAGCAACAATTAGTGAGCCGGGCTCCATTCCCATCAACATCACTGCTCCCTCCACCCCGGAGCTGTGCAGGGCATTGCTTATGAGGCAGTATGCACATGTATGTGTGGTCCAGGTAGAACGCAGGACCCTTTCAGGATGCCTAAAAGCTGAAGTTCAAGAGCAAAGCTGAATCTGGGAGACAGAGTCAGGAAAATGTTTGCATATGTTGGGTCATCTCTAAGATTCTTGTTACTGACTGCCGACTTTATTGTCATAGGCTGTTTTATCAGGGTGCCCATACTGAGAAGACACGCTGCCAGCCTTTGTTGATTTTCAGCAAAGTTTCTGAAAATCACACCTCGTACACAGAGAAGCCTGACTTCTTACAAAGCACACAGAGCTTCAGAAGCATCAGCTAAAGGTTCCCGGCAGACTTGAGCACTGAAGATTAAAGTATGACCTGGTCTGTTTTATTGCTGAACATCAGATGTTCAACAACGTAGAAACATTTACAACAATGGTTCTCTTACCTTTCACCCACATGCCACCAAATTTCAGGCAGCATGTAAAATTCATTTTTTGTTAAGGCAGAGATGCATACTGTTTGGGTGATGTCTAGCAGACGGGGCCAAGCCAGCCACACAAGAGTCCACCTGTCAGTGAGAAAGTGTAAGAGGTGCATAGCAAGGAGCCAGTGCCCAGGGTGAACTGGGATTGGCTGGAACTGGGAGAACTTTCCTTAGGAGCATATAACACTGTGTAGTCGAGGTGGTAAAGAATTCCATTCAAGGGCAACTCAATGCTGAAGGACAGGCAAGTAACCAGTGAAGTAACTGTGGATATAACTTATTCCCATCAGAAGTGCCACCAAAAATTCACAGGTTTAAAGAGCATGGAATACAAAAGGAAAGAGCTCCACTGGTTGGAAATAGAGCCTTGAAGAAGAAAGTCATGCATCCCATATACATTATTGTCAGAGGCTGACACTCATTAATGTGATGGTTAATTTACATGTCAGCTTGACTGTGCCAGAGGGTGCCCAGATTAAATATTATTTCTGGGTGTGTCCGTGAGAGTGTTTCTGGATACGATTAGGATTTGAACTGATGGACTCCAAAAAGTACATAGCCCTCCCCAATGTGGGTGTCCTCTAATCTGTTGAGGGCCTGAATAAAAGGAAAGGTGGAGGACGGAGGAATTCACCCCTTCTCCTCCTTCCTGCCTCTCTGCTTTGGTTGGGACATGGGTCTTTCCTACCCTTGGACTGGGATTTACACTACTGGCAACCCTTGTTCTCGGGCCTCCTGACTCCAGCTGAATCACACCACCCAGAGAGTTTGCAGCTTGTAGAGGGCAAGTAGTGGTACTTCTCAGTCTCCACAATTGCATGAGTCAGTTTCTCATAATAAATCCGAAAGTCATGCCCAGTACATGGAGAGGCCTGACTGATGCAATTAAATTCATCAACTTCCATCTTTGTGCTGGGAGGGTATCAGAAATCATCGAATCCAACTGATTCAGGCTTCCATCCACATTGGTTGTATGTCCTATGAACTGTGTTAAAGATGTAACCTTGCCTTCACCGTGCTCTCATTTAAGACTTATTGCTGATTCTATGTCATAGAATCATAGATTCTCCTATTAGAAGGGACTTAAAAATTCACCACTTCCAATTCTCCACAATGGGTAAAAGGATTCCAACCAAAACATTTCCATCAAGAGGTCCTTGCACACTTGTTTCTCAAACACTTCTAGTGACCAGGAACTCACTACCTCCTAAGGCAGCCCATTCCACCTTTGAAATTATGGATGTGAATTACTAAATTATTCTTAGGAATTACTTATGTTTTGTTAACAAAGCATAATTTAACCCTGGACATCAGCTAAATTTTTTACTCTTCTCTGAAATATTATGTGTATAGAGAAATGCACACACAGGGACAGATTCAGCCAGAATAGTACTTCTCAAATTAATAGGATTAATTAGAAGTTGATTGCACTATTGTGTGTTCACATACACACACAAGCACACATATGCACACATTTGTTACTGTGGTTCTTAAATTGTCATCAAGAATGGTTTATTTATTCAACCATTGGCTGCTCTTTTCTTTGGAAATTATTAACAGACCCAAAAGAGTTTTATGTTTTTTTAAAGCTCACCAATTTGCCTTGGAGCAGGAAAAAATATTTATTCATATAAGTATTTCAGAACTACGTATGTATTCCTTTACTGGTGAATATTTACCATATTTTGTTGATTTTATTTATTATTTTTTAAATATTTTTTTTACCTCAGAGAGGAAGGGAGATAGAGAGAGAGAAACATCAATGATGAGAGAGAATCATTGATCCACTGCCTCCTGCACACCTCACACTGGGAATTGAGCCTGCAACCCAGGCAAATGACTGGGTTTCAGAGCACTGTGCCTTCCTGGTTCATTGGTTGATGCTCAACCACTGAGCAACACTAGCTAGGCATATTTTGTTGATTTTAAAATGTGCAATATGTGACATTTAAAATCATTTGAAATCCAAATACAGAGCTAATAATAACGCACATGGCCTTCATCTACTCCGTGAAGGACAAGACTCTGCAAACTTCCTGTGTAAAGGCTTTGGTAGTCAATGGTTTGGGCTCTGTAGACAATACCATCTTGGTCATAACTACTCACATTGGCCATTGTAACATGAAAGTAGCCAAAGACAATATGTAAATGAATGTACATGTCTGCCTTCCAGTCAAACAGTAATTATGGACACCAAACATTAATTATGGACACCAAAATGTGAATTTCATGTTATGTTTATGTATCAAAAATATTCTTTTCATTGTTTTCTAACTTTTAAAACGTGAATAAAAATTATTGTTATCTCATGGGACATATATAAACAGGCAATAGGCCAGATCTCACCCACTGACTATAAATTGCTGACACCTGGTATACACATAATATAATGACATACCCTCCTTTCTAACATCTACAAAAAATTATATCCTTCTTTAATAGAAAACATTTAATAAAATAAGTCAAAAGATCAAATATTCTACATCATGATGACCAAACCAGTGACCTCATGAAAAATTCTGGCTCTCGACACTGACTTGGTCAAAACGCAGAAGTGTCCTGTGTTGACATTATTCTGCAGGGACAGACTGTCAGTAAGCAATGCTGGCTGGATGAGGTAACCCACACTACTGAGCAAAGGATGGCCTCCTGGTACTGCGCAGAGGCCCCACCAGGTGGCGCTGCAGCGGCCAATGCGCCTGGCAGGCCAGCCTGGCAGATCTGGCCACAGGCGTCCACGTGGGTGAGGGGGACTAGCCTGGAGGGACTTGGAGTCACAGGACCCGCTGGGCTTCCTGGCTCGCGCCGCTGCCTCGCCCGAGTCCGCCAGGGTCCCGCGGGCAGAGGAGCTGGAGGAGCCTTTGGAGGCCGAGGCGTGCTGGTGTGGATGCCGCCCCGCTGCCAGACCAAGTGCATCAGCCTGGAATCCAGGCCACCATCCTGCAGGCGCTCCTCTCCCGCCTGTGGCCTGGATCCTCTTGCTAATCTGAGGGAGGAACTGGAGCTGAAGCTGGTGAGGGGCAGTGCTGGGCCAGGCCACCTTCCTCCATGTCACCAAGGTGAGTGCCCTCCTGCTCACCTGCCCAGCTCCTCCCACCTAAAAGCCCTGTTAAACCTCCTCCCTCCGCCCCCTCCCCTTGCAACTGAGTGCGGGTTCCAGCCTATCTGGCACTTCCCAGGGGCCCGGCCTGGAGTGTCCCACGTGGTGGTGGCTGTGGTGGGCGTGAAGGGTTCATTCCAAGGGTGAACTTGGGCTTGTCAGGAATTTAAAACACTTGGAGGATTGGGGTTTCTCTGAGCCTTGCTCTGTGGGGGCAGCCAAGGAGTCACTTTCCCAAAGGATTGGGACTTGGGGAGCCCCGGGTAATGGGAGAAAGCAGGAGAGTGGAGAGGCTCCATCAAGCCGCCACCTGGGACCAAGAGCCCCGTGCGAGACCAAGAGCCCAAGTGTGGGCTCCATCCCTGTGGGCAGCTGGTCCCCCGTCATTCGGGTGCAGGTTGCGTGTGCTCCCTGGACCTGGATGAGTGCTGGCTGCTGTACTGACAGGAGGCAGCTGGGGACAGAGTTCCAGCCAGACCCCAGCAGGGCCCCCTGTCTATTAAGCCAGACAGTGAGGGGTCCTGCTTCTCCAGGACTTGTCTCAAACCGGGGGACAAGACAGATCTGTAGTCCCCAGAAAGTTAACTACCTGGTCAAACAGAGTGTGTGTGTGTATGTGTGTGTGTGTGTGTATTGAGGGGGGGGGAGCGGGGGAGGGTGGAGAGGAGAGCTGAGGGAAGGGAATGGTCAGGGGCAGAGCTTATTCCAGGCCCTGACATTGTGTGTCTAGGAGAAGGGACCCTCCAGGCAGGGGGCAGGACAGTGTGGACAGGGAACCTTTCATAGAGTGGTCAGAGCTGGGGGACAGGGAACCCCACTGGGAAGGACCGGATAGTGGGGACAGGAAACCCTCCATGCAGGGGGAGGGCAGCAGGAAAGAGAACCCCAATTAGGGGGGGCAGGCCAAGGAGGAGAGGGGAAACAGGGAACCCTCTATGGAGGAGACAGGGCAGTTGGACAGGCAATCCTCCATGCAGGGGGGAGGGCAGGAGGAAAGGGAACCCCACTTTGAGAGAGCAGGGCAGAGAGGAGTCAGAATTATCCATGGAGGAGGCAGGGCAGGGGGACAGGGATCCCAACTTTGAGGGGGAGGGGCAGGGAGGAGAAGGTACCCTCCATGGAGGGGGCAGGCAGGGGGACAGGGAACCTCACTTTGAGGGGGCAGGCAGGGGGGAAAGGGAAGCCCACTTTAAGGGAGAAGGGCAGGGAGGAGACAGAACCTACATGGAGGGGACAGGGCATGGAGGAGAGGGAACAGGGAACCCTCCATGGAGGGGAGAGGCTGATTATTAAAAAGGAATAATAACATTTATTGGTCATTCATCATGTCCAAGTATGGTGATCATGATTATAGTGAAGAGCACATAGGAATGAAGTTCAAGTAGGAAGTGGTCATTCCATGGGACAAAGGATGAAACAGAGTTTGAAATTCAAGGTGCCCAAGCAGCTGGGCATTTGAGGAACAGAACCTCAGAGAGGCAGAAACCACAGGGAAGTAGCCACCACATCTGCCTGCAATCTCCCCTCAAGGCATTTGCCAAATCCTACCTTGAAAGGGTGATTGATCTCAAAACAACAAGCAGAAAACAATGGGTGTAGGAGATTGAGACTAGCTCTCAGCAACTGGACCTGACACTTTTAGAGAATCACACCCCACAGATGGAGAGCACTAGTTCACTTGAAGTGCACAGGAAACATTTACAATTATAGACCATCGCTGTTTCAAAGGCCTGAAATCAGAGTGTGCATTCTGATCACAGTCAACCAAACTCATGATCAACAATGACAGATTGAAACACATGGGTATGACTGGCACCACTGAGAGCTTTATACATACAGTGGGGCCTTGACTTACGAGTGTCCCGACTAACGAGTTTTTTGAGATAGCAGCTGTCTCTCGGCCGATTTTTTGCTTTGAGTTGACAGAGTAATTTGAGTTAACGAGCTCCTTAAGGAGCTCAGTCTCTGAAGGAATTAAACTCGTAAGTCAAGGCCCCACTGTATGTTGATAAACTTGCTTAATTAGACCTGCTTTCTGATTTAGCTCAACTTTTTCCAGCCCAGTGAAGCACCCCAACTTTTCTTTCAGGATATTGTCAGCAACACAGCAGTAAATATCAATACGAAGCAGATTATTATTGCAGATCATACAGGGAGAACAAAGGGTGAACTATTTAACTGTAGCACTGTTTGACTATATTCTGTGTAGTGAGAAAACCTGGAGTCATTTTCAAGTTCTACCATTTCTTATTTCTTTTCAGCTGGGCCAAGTTTCTAAACATTCTAAATCTCCATTTTCCGGCTAATTGAAAGAAAATAGGATTCTACCAAGTCTCCTATCTACCTACTACAGGACTTCTGTGAGGATGAAATAAGATGAGGCATGTGAAAACGTTTCACAGACATTTGGTTAAACTGTAAAAAGTTTTCACTTGGCTATAAAGCAAGTGGGATGAAGAAACTCCAAGCAGGCTAGTCACTAGGGAGAGGAAGCCGGGTGTCCTATGTGACATCATTACCTGGCGCCCACAGCCATCATTTCTGTGCTGGGCTGGGCTGTGGGCTTTGCGCCATGGGGTCTCGGCAGTGTTGGCTGCTATTTGGTGGGGTGTCACTTCACGGTGGTGGCAGGGCCTGTGTCCCACTTGGGGGAAGCTGAGTGTTACTTGTGGGTTCCAGGTTTTCTGTAAATTGCCAGTTCTCGTCAAGGCAGTTCCAGCATTGAGCATCTCCCCCTGGTGGTCAGTGCGCATCATAGCGACTGGTCAGACGGTTGGACATTAAGCATATTAGCAGCTTTTTATATATATAGATTTGCAATAAGAACAGGAAAAACCATTGTAAAAGAAAATTAGCTATGGCTCATGCCTAAAATTGATCAAATCTGAACCTTTACTGTAGATATCAGCCTTCCAATGAGGAATTCTTCAAATACAGCCTGTGCTGTGGATACTGAGGCATCCTGCCTAGGAGCCTCTCTTCAGGGTTCCTGATCTGCCCCTTCCCCTACTGCGCCCCAGCCCCTGCCCCATTATTTTTTCCAAGCAGACCCAGCATCTCCAAAGCCAAGTGTTCTCATTCAGGGGCTGTTAGCGTGCAAGAATGCAGTTTAAAGGATATTTCACACCCAAAGCACTTTTTAAGTTTCTCAAAGATGAGTGGATGGTCACTGAACATGGGTGCAAAATGCATTTTAAACCAAAAGTAGTTATTTAAATGTTTTTTTAGAAGATTTGTTCTCATTATCAAAACAATACAGGATCATTAGTAGAAATTTACAAGAAATATATGAGGTAAAAGAAACCACTTCTCTCCATTATCCAGGGTTAACCACTGTCAACATTTCAGAGTATTTCTCTTTGCCTTAGGTAAATTTATATATCTAAATACCTTTTTGAGGTGATACTATTTATTTATTTAAATATAGTTTCTATTGATTTCAGAGAGGAAGGGAGAGGAAGAGAGAGATAGTAACATCAATGATGATGAAGAATCATTCATTAGCTGCATCCTACACACCTCCTACTGGGGTTGGAGCCCACAATCAGGGTATGTGCCCTGACAGGGACTCTATGCATGACCTCCTGGTTCATACATCAATGCTCAACCACTGAGCATGCCTCCAGGGCAAGATGATACTATTTGTTATGTGTGTATTTTGATTTGTTTTCTTTAGTTATTGTGTATGCATTTCACTGCATCTATAACCACTTTTTTTCCCCATTTATTAAGGCACTGTTTATTTTTCCCAGCTTTATTGAGAAATAATTGATATACACCACTGTATAAGTTTAAGGCAGACAGCATGATGGTTTGATTTACCTACACTGTGAAATGATTACCACATTGGGTTCAGCTAACATCCATTGAACATGTGACAAACCAAAATGGAAATCTCTAATGTAATTTGAGGTCTTTTTTCTTCAAAGTCAAACCTACAATTCTTACTATTGCAAAAAAGAGCTGTACTTGGAACTAAAGTGCAGGGTGTGGTGGGTCTGTAGCTGGGGCTCTACTGCCCTGGCCTCTTGCACTTGACCCTTGTGCCTGTTCACATGCAGTTCCGTTCTCCCTCCAGACTTCACATGAGGCTGGTGATGGATGTGCTGCCCCTACCGGACAAGCTCCACAGTCTGTCTTCCCACCACTGAGTGGCAGAGGTGAGAGCCCACACTGTAAGGCTGTGGGGCCTTAGGTTCAGACCTCACTTGTGTCTAGGAAGCTCTGGGGGTGACCTCAGCATCAGTGTGCGCAGAGCCTATGCTGGCCTCTGGGATGTGCTCTGTGAGGGTCCAGCTCACCCATAGCTCCTCTACCCCTGGACCTCAGCCACCTTCCCGGTCCTTCTGCTAGAAGCTCTGGTTCTCTCAGAATCTTAGACTCCTCTCCCGCCATGAGCTGTGTGGAAGCTTCATATAACACGATAGTTTTCGGGGAAAAGTGGCAAGAGAAAAATAAGAAAAATAAGCAGGAGTCCCCCCAATACTTTGGAGTTCAGGGCCCCGTTTTCCCAGGTCCTCACCAGGGATGGGTTTTTCCTCAGCATTTGAAGGGCTATGCCCAGGCCATGGCTTTAGGGCCAGGCCAGGAAAGAAGAGGGGGAGGATCCAGGCCAGCCCCCACTCTGGCTCCAACAGGCCCCCGGTGCAGTCCTCTGAGTCATTCCCATCCTACTCACAGAGCAGGGCTAAGACTCACTGCCTTCAAGACAAATCAGCTCACCACCGTGCTGGTCACTTGTCAAGTTCTCACTTCTCTCCCCACTCAGCCCACTGCTGCTCTCTCTGGAGTCCGCAGTTACTATTCTCTCTGAGACCATGGTTGTCATCATTGGGTGGACAGCTAGCCATTGACCTGCTCCATCTCGGTGGCTCCAGAATGATATCTTCGGTTCTTTTGAGAAGAAGAAAAGGAAGGGAGAAAATGGGTCTGGACAGCAAGTAACCTTTCTGTAGAAATGCATGGACAGTGAGTTTTTTTACTCTTAGTACTTTGAAGTGCTATGTGGATTGGCATGAGGTACTTTTATTTTATTATTCTCTCTGCATGTTCTTTCTGAAGGTGACTGAGTTGGCTGGCTGCACAGGTACAGGAACAAGAGAGTGAATGTGCTGTCCTATGTGCCAAGATGCAAGGAGTTTGTGCTGTTCTGCATTTCTGAGCCTCTCTCACCAAGTGAGTCAGGTCTGGCCAGAGGCAAGGACAGCCATGAGTGGCTCCTCCCAGGCCATCCTGACCCCACTCCTCTGTCCAACCTCTACACCATTGGTCTGTGCTCATTGCCAGCTGAATCCACAAGCCAGAGGAGCCCTGGAGCCCTGAGTCACTGTATGGAGAGGATGAGCTTTGGTGGCCCCCTGGCCCACATCATGGACCACAAGGAGCAAGATTTTATTGGGTTCAGACACTGAAAAGTTCTTCATGACAGCCCACATTATTACCCTAATGATACAGTCTTTGATGGACAATTAGAACCTCCCTGAGTGGACCACAGAGTAAGGTGTCGGACCTTTGATGAGTGACACTCCATCTCTCATCTTCTGTCAACCCAGTGGTCGGCAAACTGCGGCTCGAGAGCCACATGCGGCTCTTTGGCCCCTTGAGTGTGGCTCTTCCACAAAATACCGACTTCTGCACATGGGCCACGAAGTTTCAATCGCACTGTACGTGCGCGCCTGCACGTGGTATTTTGTGGAAGAGCCATACTCAAGGGGCCAAAGAGCCGCATGTGGCTCGCGAGCTGCAGTTTGCTGACCACTGGGTTAACCCTTAAAAATGGGATGTGTTGATTTCACTCACCAGCATTCCTTCTTCCATCTCGCAGTCAAGTTGACAGGCAAATTGGAGCCATCTCTGGAAGGAGAGAGCATATGAAGACAAGGTATTATTTTTACCTTAATTTTGAGCACCACTCTGCCGAGTACACAGAGAAAAATTATTTATCCTTCCTGACCTTTAACGGAGCATAAGTATCTTTTCTGCAGTTGAGACCTGTAGATGATTCAAAGGCACATGCTTGCAACGACAATGCTCCCTTCCTTCATCCTTGTTCTTGGGTAGCGTCACTCCTGGGCCCTGGGCCCAGGACCCAACCAAGACACCGAGAAGTGGATCTGCTCTGTCGATGGGACCCTGGCCCAGCGTTCCTGGAATGGCACAAAAGGCCCATCCTTGTCACTTGGTGGATGTGGTTTAATGAAGCAGAGGGTCACTGTGGGAGGACTGTGCTGCCTCTGTTGTGTTTTGTGAGATGGTTAAAAGGTTTGAAGCTCCTTTGAGAAACCAGGTGGTACAGTGAAGGAGCTGTTCTCCGGATCGATCGCATTAGCAGTGGCTGAGACACAGCAGCTGTCTTAAAGGCTGTGGAAGCTCCGTGACGGGATGAGAACATAGCTGTGGAGGTCACTGGTCTGGATGGTGGCCCTCAATCCCACTGACTACCAGTGCCCGTGGGCAATTCCTTATACTCAGCCCAGACCCCAACTGGACCTGCTTGGACCAGATTCTCTGGGGCAAGACAACCAAATCTGGGCCACCCCTTTTATTTTTTAACCTTTTAAAAATATAATTGTAGATTGACATTATTTGTAAGAGAGAATGCAGAGGTGGCCCATGTAATCTGACCCGGTTTCTCTCAATAATATCTTTTTTTTTTTAAATATATATTTTATTGATTTTTCACAGAGAGGAAGGGAGAGAGACAGAGAGCTAGAAACATCGATCAGCTGCCTCCCGCACACCCCCCACTGGGGACGCGCCCGCAACCCAGGCACATGCCCTTGACCGGAATCGACCCTGGGACCCCTCAGTCCGCAGGCCGACGCTCCATCCACTGAGCCAAACCAGTTTTGGCTCTCAATAATATCTTATAAAAATCTCACAACCAGGATTTTGACAGTGACCCAACCACCCATGTAGGGCAGATGGAGAACAGCTCTACCCAATTCTCCCGCACCCAGGACAGTGCCTTCTATTTTTTTTTTTGGTATATCTTTATCACAGTAAAATATACACAATGAAATTTACCATTTTAACTATTTTTCAGGGCACAATCCAGTGGTGTTAAGTACATTCATATTGTTGTGCTGCCGTCACCACCATCATCTCCATCACTGTTCTCATCTTCTCCAACTGAAGCTCTGTCCCCACTAAACAACAACTCTGCATCCACTCCCCCATCCCTGGTCCCCTCCCTCTTACCTCTGTCTCTATGACTCTGATGGCTCTAGGGACCTCAGGTGAGTGAAATCACACAATATTTGTCCTTTTGTGACTGGCTTGCTTCACTGAGCATCACGTCTGCAGGGTCCATCCAGGTTGTAGCATGTGTCACAATGGCCTATTTTTCTAAATTGAATTTATTGGGGTGAGATTGGTAATGAAATCATGTAGCTTTCAGGTATACAGTTCTATAATACATCATCTGTATGTTGATTTCTGTGTCTCACCACCCTCCCCCCTGCCCCCAGGTCAGGTCTCCTTCCATCACAATTTATCCTTTCTAAACCCTCTTCTCCCCACACCCCTTTCTCCCTGATAATCACCAAACTGCTGTCTGTGTCTATGAGTTTTTTTCTTTGCTTAATCCCTTCACCTTTTTCACCTAGTCCCCCAACCTCCCTCCCCTCTGACAGCTGTCAGTCAGTTTTCTATATCTATGAGCCTGTTTCTATTTTGATTGTAGTTTATTTTGTTCACTAGATTCCACATATAAGTGAAACCATAAGGAACTTGTATTTCTCTGACTGGCTTACTTCACTTCACTTAGCATAATACTCACCAGCTCCATCCATGCTGTTGCAAAAGTTAAGATTTCCTTCGTTTCCTGTGTGTGTGGGTGGGTGAGTAGTATTCCGTTCTGTTAATGTACCACAGCTTTTTCTCCACTAATCTGCTGCTGGGCACTTGGGCTGCTGTGAAATCTTTGCTAATGTAAATAATGCTGCAATGAACATAGGGCTGCATATATCCTTTCAGATCAGTGTTTCAGGTTTCTGCAGTTATATTCTCAGAAGTGGAAATGCTAGGTGATAAAGCAGTTCTCTTTTTAATTTTTGAGGTAACTTCATACTGCTTTCCATAATGGTTGCACCAATCTGCATTCCCACCCAGAGTACAGGAGAGTTCCCTTTTCTCCACATATTCACCAGCACTTGATGTTTATTGATTTATTGATGACAGCCATTCTGACAGATGTGAGGTGATACCTCACTGAGATTTTAATTTCTATTTCTGTAGTGATTAGTGGTGCTCTGCATCTTTTTATTTGTGTAATACTCATCTGCAGGGCCTCATTGGAGAAGTGTCTGTTTAGGGTCTGTGCTCATTTTTAAATTGGATTGATTTTTTTAAGATGTTGAGTTTTATAACTTCTTCACAAATTTTGTATATTAAGCCCTTATCAGATGTATCCTTGGCAAATATGTTCTCCCATTCAATGCGTTGTCTTTTCATTTTGTTGATGGTTTCCTTTGCTGTGCAATAACTTTTTAGTTTGATGTAGTCCCATTTGTTTAGTTTTTCTTTTGCTTCCCTTACCCAAATAGAGATATCAGAATAAAAAATATTGCTATGAAAATTTATTGCCTTTATTTTCTTCTAGAATTTTTATGGTTTCAAATCTTACTTTCAATTCTTTAATCCATTCTGAGTTTATTCTTCAATATGGTGTAAGAAGGTAGTCTGCATTCATTTATTTTTCTACATACTTGTCCAATTTTCCCAATAGCATTTATTGAGTGGACTATCTTTACCACATTGTATGTTCTTGTGTCCTTTGTCAAATATTAATTTACCATAAATGTATGGGTTTATTTCTGGGCTTTTTATTCTGTTCCAATGATCTATATGTCTGTTTTATGCCAGTACCATGCTATATTTATTACTATGGCCTTTTAGTATAGTTTGTTATCAGGTAGCATGATTCCTCCAACTTTGCTGTTCTTTCTCAAGATCACTGTGGCTATTGGCTTGGTTTTATTTTCTTTGTTTTGTTTTTGTGTGTGTGTGTGTGTATGTGTTTGTGTGTGTGTTGGGGGTTTTTTTTGTACTTCCATATAAATTTTTGTGGTATTTGTTGTAGCTCTCTGAAATACATCATTGGACATTTTAATGTTGGTAATTCTTCCTATCGTTGAACACCATATATGCTTTTACTTATTTGTATCTTCTGCAACTTCTTCCTTCCTTCATTTCTTTCATTTTCTTCTTTCATTTTCTTCTTTCTTTCGTTCTTTCTATCTACGTGATGTTTATTATGTTGAGGTGTATTCCCTCTATTCACATTTTGCTGCAAGTTGTTATAATGAAAAGGTGTTTTGTTGAATGCTCTTTCTGCATCTATTGTTATAACCATGTGATTTTTATTCCTTATTTTGTTTATGCTGTATCATGTTTTTTATGTGCAGATCCTGTACCAAGCTTGCATCCCCGGAATAAATCCCACTTCATCATGTTGTGTAATCTTTTTAATGTATTACTGGATCCAGTTTGCCAATATTTTGTTGAGGATTTTAGCATCTATGTTCAACAGGGATATTGGCCTATAATTTTCTTTCTTTGTAAAGTCTTATTCTGGTTTGGGGATTAGGATAATGCTGGACTCATAAAATGAGCTTGGATATCTTCCCTTGTCTTGAGTGTTTTGGATGAGTTTGAGGAGAACAAGTATTAGTTCTTCTCTGAATGTTTGATGAAATACACTGTGAAGCCATCCAGTCCAGCATCTGCGTTTGTTGAGAAGTTGTTTTTTCTTTTAATCCTCACCAAGGATATATTTTCCAATGAATTTTTTTTTTTTTTTTTTTTTTTTAGAGAAGAGGGAAGGAGGGAGGGAGGGCGGGCAAGAGAGAGAGAGAGAGAGAGAGAGAGAGAGAGAGAGAGAGGGAGAGACATCAATGTGAGACACACACATCAAATGGTTGTCTCTCTCACACACACACACCTCAACAGGGGGCAGGGGTGAACCTGCAACCCAGGTACGTGCCTTTGACTGGGAATCGAACCCATGATCCTTTGGTGCGTGGACCATAGCTCTAACCACTGACACACAATGGCCCGTGCTTCATTGATCACTTGTTTGTTTTTTACTGTTTTGTTTATTTCTGCTCTGATCTTTATTATTTATTGATTATTCTCACTTTGTGGTGTCTTTTTTGTTGTTGTTTTTTTTTTTTGCACTAGTTCCTCTAAGTGTAAAGTTAGATGATGTATTTCAGATTTTTCTTGTTTCTTGAGGTAGGCCTGTAATGTTATGAATTTCCCTCTTAGGACTGCTTATGCTGTGTTCCATAGAGTTAGGATTGTTGTGCTCTCATTTCCATGTGTTTCAAGGTATCATTTGATTATGTCTTTGATCTCATTGTTAACCATTCATTGTTTAGTAACATGTTAATTAGCCTCCAAGACTTTCTATGTTTTGCAGATTTATCTTTTTCTTTTTCTGTTTTTTTTTCAATCCTATATTATTCATTTTTAGTGTGGTCAAATAAATGTAAGATTTAGAGTTTTAACCACAGTTAAGTATACATTACGTATATTGACATGCAATTCTCGCCACTGTGTATCTCCAGATTTTTATTTTATTTTTTTGCTTTTCATTGCTTTTATTTCTCTGTTAATAAATTTATTGGGGCAGGGTGGTTTTAGATGTGTACAATTAAGTAATAGATCATCTGTATATCAGTTTTTTTCTCAGTGACTTCCAGTTGTATACAGTTATGGTCAGATAAGATTCCTGATATGATTTCATTCTTCTTAAATTTCCTGAGACTGGTTTTTGTGTCCTAACATGTGGTGTATCCTAGAACATGTTGTACGTGCACTTAAAAAGAATGTATATTCTACTGCTTCTGGGTGAAATGCTCTGAAGATACCAATTAAATCCATTTGATCTAGTGTGTTATTTAAGGCTACTCTTTCCTTCTTGATTTTCTGTGTGGAAAATCCAGCCATTGATGCCAAGGTGGTATTAAAATGCCCTACTATGAGTATATTATTGTTTAACTCTCCATTTATGTACACCAGGACTTGATTTACACATTTAGGTGCTCTTATGTTGAGGAAATACATGTTTGCAAGGGTTATATCCTCTTGTTGGATTGCTCCCTTTATCATTATGTGGTGTCCTTCCTTATTGCTCAATATAGCCTTTGTTTTAAAGTCTATTTTGTCAGCTATAGGTATTACCTCCCCAGCTTTTTTTCCGTTTGTATTTGCATGAAATATCTTTTGCCATCTCCTTGCTTTTTGTCTGTATATCTTTCATTCTGAGGTAGGTCTCTTATTGACTGCATATATATGGTTCTTGTTTTCTTATCGATTCAGCTATCATGCCTTTTAATTGAAGCAGTTAAGCCACTTACATTTAAAGTGATTATTCATAGATATGTTTTATTCTTTTAACTCTGTTTCCCTTTTATTCCTTCTTGATAGTTCTTATACTAATGTTTGGTGGTAACACACTTCTTTGCTGTTTCTTGTCTGCGAAGCTCTTTATTTCTCCATCCATTTTAAATGACAGCCTTGCTGGGTAAAGTAGTCTTGGTTGAAGGTCCTAGCTTTTCATTACTTAGAATATTTTGTGCCAACCCCTACTGACCTGGTATGTTTCTGCAGAGAAACAAGCTGACAATCTGATGGGAGCTCCCTTGTAGGTAACTGACTGTCTTTATCTTGTTGCTTTTAAGATGTCCTGTCTTTAATCTTTGTTATTTTAATTATGATGTGTCTTGGTGTCCTGTTTTTTTGTGTTCATCTCCTTTGGGACTCTGAACTTCCTGTACTTGTGTCTTTTCCTTCACCAGGTTAGGGAAGTGTTCGGTCATTATTTCTTTTAATAGGCTGTAGTCCCTTAATCTTTCTTTTCTCCTTCTTGTACTCCTGTAATGTGGATGTTATGCTTCATGTTGTCCCAAAAGTCCCCTAAACAGTCCTCATTTTTAAAAATCATTTTTTTCTTTTTTCTGCTTTTGTCTTCTGTGACCTTCTCTTCCAAATCACTAATTTGATTCTCTGCTTCATCCAACTATTTATTTCCTCTAGTGTATTCTTCATTGCAGAGGTTGTACTCTTTATTTCTGACTGGATCTTTTATATGGCTTAAATGTTCTTTTTCATGCCTACTATCAGTTTTCAAGTTCCCACTGATTTCATCCATTCTTCGCCTAACTTCTATTCACATCCTTACAACCATTTTTTTTAAAACACCCTGTATCTGGTATATTGCTTGCCTTCACTTCATTTAGCATTTTTTCTGGATGTGTCTCCTGTTCTTAAATTCGGGGCATGTTTCTTTGCATTTTGGCTGCCTCTGTGTGTTTGTTTCTTTGTATTAGAACCCAAGCCTTGGTAGTGTGACTTTGTGTAGTAGGTGTCCTGTGGATCCCAGTGGCAAGGTTTTCTTGATCACCTGAGTTGAGTGCTCCAGGGATGTCCCATGTATGTTATGTGAACCTTCCTGTGGTAGTTGATTCTTGATGGCTATTGGCCCATGCATGTGTTGAGTCGATGCTCAGGCTAGTTGGCTGGGACCAGTGTACCCTGCCTACAGTGCAGTGTATGAGCTGCTGACAGGTGTTGACCAGGTGGAGCGATTTTCATCTCAGCAGGTTCTGGTGCCTGCCTACATCTCTCTTTGGATATGCAGCTTGTGAGGCTAATTGTATCCTGCTCTGATGTGCTTGGAAGCTGCCACTGGGCGTGTTGTTCCTGGGGCTTCCTGGGATGGACTCTGGTGCTGAACAATGTCAGATGCTTTATGTGACTGGCCCAGGGCAATCTATTTGCATCTACAAAGCAATTCACAATGTGTGACAGCCTCTACCGAGGCTGAGTGAGCACAGGAGGGTCCAAGCAGGGCACCAAAGCTGGCTTTTACTAGCATTGAGCCTGGGGACAGGTCAGCAAAAGTCCCAGAGCACACCATGCTCTGCCTCCCTGTCTGCCTCCATCTGCTGGGTGCCTGTTAGTCTCAGTGAATGAAAGAGTCTCTGGAAGCATTCAAGTTGCATGAGGTAGGTGCTCAGGGAGTCCCCAGGTAGAGGTGAGTGGTGTACACCAGATTGATGCAGGTTCAAGCTCAGTGTCAGTGTTGGGTCTGAGGCCACTCAGCAAATGTCCCAGGGTGTACCAGGTCCAGCTGCCACCTGCTGGGTCCTCACACATCTTTGAGCAGTGTACAGAAGACACAGACCTGGCATTGTTTGTAGGAGGAGAATGAAAAAGTCAAAAGAGGCTGCTTCCCAGGATTTAAGATGTCTGGGATCTGTAGTCTGAGATCAGCCCTGTGAACTTAAGGGCTTTGCAGAGGGTCTGTGGATTCTCAAAGGCCAGAGAGCTGCTTCCTGTTGTGGCTGATTCATGGGTCCCCTGGGATGCCACAGGGGAGCGAGAGCATGGCAGGATCATGCAGGTGTGATGCCCTCATCAGGTAGTGAAAAGTAGAGTCCCCTCATGGGTGGCTGATTTCAGCAGATTCATCCCTCGATTTCTATCCTAAGAGAACTGGAGCTCTCTCCAGACTTCCGATCACATGCATGCTCACTGGCTTCCTGAGCAGCACTGTCCCTGCCTTCTTTCCTCAAGGCTGGATGAGCCAGGCTGGCTGGAGTGTAGGGAAGGGAGGATAGAGGTCCGTTTGGTGGGTCGAAATGCTGTTAGAATCTTTAAGGCTTAACTTTATTTTTTCTGTGTCTACTCCCACACTACAACTAAGCAGCCAAAGTGATGCTTAGCTCACTCTCAAGGAAGCACAGTACTGCCTTGTACCAGTGCCACACGTCACCAGCACAGGGAAGGGAGCAACTGGAGGAAGAAGACAGGGCATTCCTCTCCCAGCAGTGTAACACCCTCACAGGCATGATTCTGTCTGGAGAGCTGACCCCTGCTGGAGCGCTTAAGGCTTTTAGGCACAGAGTGAAATGATCTGATTTATATTTTTTAAAGATCACTCTGATTTGTATTTTTATTTTTATTAAAAATTGTTTTACTACTTTAATTTTTTTTCAGTTAGGGATGACATTCAATATTAGTTTCAAGTGTACAATATAGTGGTTAGACATTTATATAACATATAAAGTCATCTCCTGATAAGCCTAGCATGGGCTATCTTTGAAAAGGGTATTAATCCTATTCATGAGGGCTCCACCCTCATGACCTAATCAACCTCAAAAGACCCACCTTTTACTTATTTTTAATCAACCTTATTTGTGTGACATTCATTAATAAAATTGCATAGGTCGGGTGTGCAATTCTATAATGCATCATCTGTATATTGGATTGTGTGTTCACTGACTTCAAGTCTCCTCCCATCACCATTTATCCCCCCCCATGCCCTCTTCTCCCTCCCCCACCTGTCACCCACCAACCCTACCTCCTACTCCCCACATGCCACCCCCACCTGCCACCCCACACCCCACACCCTCAGCCCCCACCTGCCATCCCCACCCCTGACCTGCCAGCTCCCATCCCCCACCACTACCCCTCACCCCCACCTGCCACTCTATCCCCCACCCCTACCCCCACCCGCCACCCCACATCCCATACCCCACACCACCCACCCACCCACCTCCCATCCCCCACCCCCACCCCACACTCCCCAGCCCCCACCCTCCACCCCCCTTCCTCCACCCACCCACCCCCCTTCCCCTGTTTGTGATTTGACATTTGAAATGATATTTGAGATGTGTCTTGAGAGCACGGGTAGGATTTAGACAGAAGAAGAAGGTGAGAATGTGCTTCAGGTACAGAGAGTGGACACTCGGCCTGGAGGCAGGAGAGATGAACACTGGAGAGACCAGAGCATATGCCCCTCAGATGCCTGTGAGTGAGGGGTCAGGGCAGGGAAACAGAAGACCCTTCATGGAGGGAAAAGGCAGAAGGATAAGGGGACCAACCACAGAGTGGTCAGAGCAGGGGAGACAGGAGCCCCTCCATGGGAATGCAGGGCAGCGGGGACAGGGGACCACGGGAGGGGCCGATGGACAGGTAGGACAGGGAATGCTGCGAAGGGGCAGGGCTAGGAAACAAGGGCCCCACCATGGGGGAACAGGGGACTCTCCATGGAGGGGTCTGCTTCTCCTGTTACCTATCTCTACTTCCCTGTCCTCCCTTCCCTGGCCCCTCCATGGATGGTGCCCTAACCCCACTATCCTGCTCAGACTATGTGGGGTTCTTTGTCCTCCCTGCCCTGCTACCTCCATGGAGGATGCCCTCTCCCCCCTGCCCTGCCCTCTATTTAAGGATCTGTGCCAAAATCCTTGCTGTCTCAAAGTAGGGTTCCCTATCCCCCCAGCCTCTCCCCTCCATGTAGGGTTCTGTCTCCTCCCTGCCCTTCTCCCTCAAACTGGGGTTCCCTTTCCCCACTGCTTGCCCCCTCAAAGTGAGGTTCTCTGTCCCCCTGCCCTGCCCCCTCCAAGAAGGAAACCTCCTCCTCCCTGCCCTCCCCATCCATAGAGGGTACCTCCTCCTCCCTGCCCCTCCTCCTCAAAGTGGGGTTCTCTACACCCTGCCCTGCCCATCCATAGAGGGTACCTTCTCCTCCCTGCCCCTCCCCCTCAAAGTGGGGTTCTCTACACCCCTGCCCTGCCCATCCATAGAGGGTACCTTCTCCTCCCTGCCCCTGCCCCTAAAGTTGAGATCCCTGCCCCCCTGCCCTGCTCCCTCAATGGATAGTTCTGTCTCCTCTCTGCCCTGCTCTCTCAAAGTGAGGTTCCCTTACCTCCTGCCCTCCCCCCTGCATGGGGGTTCCCTGTCCAACTGCCCTGCCCCCTCCCCATAGAGCAGCGGTTCTCAACCTGTGGGTTGCGACCCCTTTGGTGGTCGAATGACCCTTTCACACGGGTCACCTAAGACCATCCTGCATATCAGATATTTACATTACGATTCATCACAGTAGCAACGTTACAGTTATGAAGTAGCAACAAAAATAATTTTATGGTTGGGTAACAACATGAGGAACTGTATTTAAAGGGCCAGAAGGTTGAGAACCACTGCCATAGAGGGTTCCTGGTCTCCCCTCTCCTCCCTGCCCTGCCCCCCTTTAATTGGGGTTCCCTTTACTCCTGCCCTCCCCACTGCATGGAGGGTTTCCTGTATTCACTATTCCTTCCCTCCATGTGCAGTTCCCTGTCCCCAGCTCGAACTCCTTTCTGAAGGGTTCCCTGTCCACACTGTTATGCCCCCTGCCTGTAGGGTTTCCTGTCCTCTTGCACTGCCCCTTCCCAGGAGGGTTCCCTGTCCCCCTGCCCTGCCCCCTCCATGAAGGTTTCCCTGTCTCCTGCCCTCCACCCTCCATGTAGTGTCCCCTCGCCTCCCTGCCCTGTCCCCTCCATGGAGAGTCCCCTCTCCTCCCTGCCCTGTCCCCTCAATGCAGGGTTCCCTCTCCTCCCTGCCCTGTCCCCTCCATGGAGGGTCCCCTCTCCTCCCTGCCCTGTATCCTCCATGGAGGGTCCCCCCTCCTCCCTGCCCTGTCCCCTCCATGGAGGTTTCCCTGTCCTCCCTGCCCTGTCCCCTCCATGGAGGGTCCCCTCTCCTCCCTGCCCTGTCTCCTCCATGGAGGGTCCCCTCTCCTCCCTGCCCTGTCCCCTCCATGGAGGGTCCCCTCTCCTCCCTGCCCTGTCCCCTCCATGGAGGGTCCCCCCTCCTCCCTGCCCTGTCGCCTCCATGGAGGGTCCCCTCTCCTCCCTGCCTTGTCCCGTCCATGGAGGTTCCCCTCTCCTCCCTGCCTTTTCCCCTCCATGGAGGGTCCCCTCTCCTCCCTGCCCTGTCCCCTCCATGGAGGGTCCCATCTCCTCCCAGCCTTGTCCCCTCCATGGAAGTTCCAATCTCCTCCCTGCCCTGTCCCCCTCCATGGAGGGTCCCCCCTCCTCCCTGCCCTGTCGCCTCCATGGAGGGTCCCCTCTCCTCCCTGCCTTGTCCCGTCCATGGAGGTTCCCCTCTCCTCCCTGCCTTTTCCCCTCCATGGAGGGTCCCCTCTCCTCCCTGCCTTGTCCCCTCCATGGAGGGTCCCATCTCCTCCCAGCCTTGTCCCCTCAATGGAGGGTCCCCTCTCCTCCCTGCTTTGTCCCCTCCATGGAGGGTCCCATCTCCTCCCAGCCTTGTCCCCTCCATGGAAGTTCCCCTCTCCTCCCTGCCCTGTCCCCCTCCATGGAGGGTCGCCCCTCCTCCCTGCCCTGTCGCCTCCATGGAGGGTCCCCTCTCCTCCCTGCCCTGTCCCGTCCATGGAGGTTCCCCTCTCCTCCCTGCCTTTTCCCCTCCATGGAGGGTCCCCTCTCCTCCCTGCCTTGTCCCCTCCATGGAGGGTCCCATCTCCTCCCAGCCTTGTCCCCTCAATGGAGGGTCCCCTCTCCTCCCTGCCTTGTCCCCTCCATGGAGGGTCCCATCTCCTCCCAGCCTTGTCCCCTCCATGGAAGTTCCCCTCTCCTCCCTGCCTTTTCCCCTCCATGGAGGGTCCCCTCTCCTCCCTGCCTTGTCCCCTCCATGGAGGGTCCCATCTCCTCCCTGCCTTGTCCCCTCCATGGAGTGTCCCCTCTCTCCCTGCCTTGTCCCCTCCATGGAGGGTCCCCTCTCCTCCCTGCCCTGTCCCCTCCATGGAGTGTCCCCTCTCCTCCCAGCCTTGTCCCCTCCATGGAGTGTCCCCTCTCCTCCCAGCCTTGTCCCCTCCATGGAGTGTCCCCTCTCCTCCCAGCCTTGTCCCCTTCATGGAGTGTCCCCTCTACTCCAAGCCTTGTCCCCTCCATGGAGGGTCCCCTCTCCTTCCTGCCTGTTCCCTCCATGGAGGGTCCCCTCTCCTACCTGCCTTGTCCCCTCCATGGAGGGTCCCCTCTCCTCCCTGCCCTGTCCCGTCCATGGAGGGTTCCCCCTCCTTCCTGCCCTGTCGCCTCCGTGGAGGGTCCCCTCTCCTCCCTGCCTTGTCCAGTCCATGGAGGTTCCCCTTTCCTCCCTGCCTTGTCCCCTCAATGGAGGGTCCCCTCTCCTCCCAGCCTTGTCCCCTCCATGGAGGGTCCCCTCTCCTCCCTGCCCTGTCCCCTCCATGGAGTGTCCCCTCTCCTCCCAGCCTTGTCCCCTCAATGGAGGGTCCCCTCTCCTCCCAGCCTTTTCCCCTCCATCGAGGGTCCCCTCTACTCCAAGCCTTGTCCCCTCCATGGAGGGTCCCCTCTCCTTCCGGCCTGTTCCCTCCATGGAGGGTCCCCTCTCCTCCCTGCCTGTCCCCTCCATGGAGGCTTCCCTGCCCCCACTACCCTGCACCCTCCATGGAGGTTCCCCTCTCCTTCCTACCTGTCCCCTCCATGGAGGGTTCTCATCCCTCTACAGTCCCCCCTCCATGGAGGGTCCTCTCTCCTCCCTGACTTGTGCTCTCCATGGAGGGTCCCCTCTCCTCCCTGACCCGTGTCCTCCATGGGGGGTTCCCACTCCTCCTTACCTGTCCCCTCCATGGAGGATTCCCATCGCCCTATGGTCCCCCCTTCATGGATGGTTCCTTCTCCTCCCTGACCCATCCCCTCCATGGAGGCTCCCCTCTCATCCCTGCTTGTCCCCCTCCATGGAGGGTCCCCTCTCCTCCTAGCCTTGTCCCCTCCATGGAGGGTCCCCTCTCCTCCCAGCCTTGTCCCCTCCATGGAGGCTCCCCTCTCGTCCCTGCCTGCCTCCCCCTCCATGGAAGATTCCCTGCCCCCACTGCCCTGCACCCTCCATGGAGGGTCCCATCTCCTCCCTGCCCTTCCCCTCCGTGGAGGGTCCCCTCTCCTCCATACCTGTCCCCTCCATGGAGGGTTCCCATCCCCCTATGGTCCCCCTTTTATGGAGGGTCCCTTCTCCTCCCTGACCCACGTCTTCCATGGAGGGTCCCCTTTCATCCCTGCCCTGTACCCTCCATGGAGAGTCCCCTCTCCTCCCAGCCTTGTCCCCTCCATGGAGGGTCCCCTCTCCTCCCAGCCTTGTCCCCTCCATGGAGGGTCCCCTCTCCTCCCAGCCTTGTCCCCTCCATGGAGGGTCCCCTCTCCTCCCTGCCTGTCCCCTCCATGCAGGGTTCCCTGCCCCCACTGCCCTGCAGCCTCCATGGAAGGTCCCCTCTCCTCCCTGCCCTGCCCCCTCCATGGAGGGTTCACTGCCTCCCCTACCCTGCCCTCTCCATGGAAGGACCCCTTCCCCCTGCCCTGACCCCTCCATGCAGGGTCTTCTGTTTCCCTGCCGTGTCCCATCACTCACAAGCTCTGAAAGGCATGTGCTCTGGTCCCCAGTGTTCATCTGTCCTGCCTCCAGGCCGTGTCCACTGTCTGTACCTGAAGCACATCTCACCATCTTCATCTGCCCAAATCCACCCGGGCTCTCAGGACACATGTCAAATATCATTTCAAATGTCAAATCACCGAGTGATCTTTAAAAAATATAAATCAGATCCCCCTATTCTGGTGCCTAAAAGCCTTCATGCTGTGACAGCATTTTCAATCCACACTAGGGTCCCCTATGTGCCACCCCCCCCCCACCATCTGCTGTTCCCATCCAGCCTGGCTGTCCTTGCTCTGGGGCACTGCCTCTCCTTTTGGGGTGGCTTCCCCAGCTCTCTATGGGGCCAGCTCTGTCTCAAAAGCCACTACTCAGTTTAAATATTTTGGGGAACCCTTCCCTGAGCCTGCTGGGGAGTCACCCTGCTGGGGAGCCCCCACCCAGCCCTAGGGGGTACACCAGGCAATAGGTCACAGTACTAACAGAGGTCAGAATGGTAAGACAGGTCATAGAGGTAACCTAGCAACCCTGCCAGGTCAGCCATGTGGGCCAACCTCTCAAATTTTCTTGTGTTGTTTAAAATCAGGGCATAAACATTTATTGACACCAACACACCCCAGGCCCTCTACAGAAAGCACAGGAGGCGTGGCTCTCCCCGAGGTCCTGACCCTCCATAACCAGGTGTTCTTGACAGTGAAAACTGGGTGGGAGGGCGGGTCAGAGAAGCCAGGGAGGGACTCCACTTGAGTTGCTGGCTTTGAGGCTGGAGGAAGGGATCAAAGGCCAACATTTTTGGGAGCGCCCAGGAAGCTGGGAGTGGCTTTGGCAGGGACACAGAAGGGAGCTGTCCCATAAGGAATGGATTCTGCCACCTCCCCATGAGCAGGCCCCCCCAAGGCCTCCTGGGAGGAGGGCAACCCAATGAACCTCCTCGGGTTTCTGACCCACAGCACCTGGGATCCCACACTTTGTCCTGTGAACCACTGTGTTTAAGGTCATTGGTCAGGGCACCAACAGAAATCCTTTGTGTCCCTGTGGTTCCCTAGTCATAATAAGCTAAGTCTGTTTTCTTTGTGGCTCTTCCTATCTCCTGAAATAAAGTGTTGCCTTGGTTCTTGTTCACCTGTCTGTCCCTCAGCCCCTCTCAGCACCTGAAAGGTGACCTGTGAAGTCCCTGCCCCCGAGACCCAGGTAGACAGCACACACTTGATGAATGAATTCCTGAGCAAAGAGCTCTTTTCTGATTTCATATTTGTAATAAACCTGATTCATTAACATGTACATACATATGATATCTTAATCCACTTTACGACATCCCACATAGATTCATGAATTTTTAAAATATCTTAAATTTTTTTTGTCAAAACCCGTGTCTCAATTTCTTGTTCAGAAATGCAGTAGCTGCTTTCTGACCTGCCTCAGGGAGGAGAGGGTTCTGACTGCAGACCAGTTCACGCCAGGATGTTGCTCCTGTCCCTAGTCCTTCACAGGCCAGCCCTTTGGCCTCTGGTGGCCAGTTGACCCATGATGCGCCTTCACACCTCATCTCCTGTTCACCAGCCTGGTGTTGCTTCCTGCGTTGGGTACACGGTGCAATACACAGATCCAGTAACATAGAACCCCACACCTGAAACCTATATGTTCATGTTGACCAATGTCACCCGAATGTATTTAATAAATAAAAATATTTTTTAAAACACACACATTAGTTATTTTGCAGATTGAAACTGGTTCAGGGAGATGAAGTGACTGGTCTGAGGTTCCCCAATATTCCCACTGCCCATGATTCTGAATGCCCAGCACTTTCTTGTCTTTCTCCCATTAGACTTCAGTGGTCCTGCCTTTTAAAAATGCAAAGAAGCTAAAAAAAAAAAAAAAAAAACAGCAGGAAGCTTCAAACCTCCTTTTGAAAGCAAACTTTAAGTCAGCAGAGTGGAACATCTTCTCTATCAATGTTTCTTTGCTTTTTGTTCATTCATTTGCCAAATGTTTATTTTACAGACCTATCTAGAACCAACCTTTTCAGTACTGGATCTCCCTCCCAGTAGGTGCCTAGGCCTGTGCTAGGACCAAAGAGTCCCCAGTGCTGAGTGGGAATTCAGCAATCACTTTTGAGTATAATGGCTTGGGTCAATTTCTGGGTCCTCTATTCTGTTCCATTGGTCTATATGTCTGTTCTTGTGCCAGTACCAGGCAGTTTTGAGAACTGTGGCTTGGTAATATAGTTTGATGTCTGGTATTGTGATCCCTCCAACTTTGTTGTTCTTTCTCAGGATAGCTGTGGTTATTTGGGGTCTTATTTTATTCCAGATGAATTTTTGGAGAGTTTGTTCTAGGTCTTTGAAATATGCCATTGGTATTTTAATAGGCATTGCATTGAATCTATAGATTGCTTTAGATAGTATGGATATTTTAATGATGTTGATTCTACCAATTCATGAACATAGTATGTTCTACCATTTGTTTATGTCTTCCTCTATCTCTTTTTTCAATGTCCTGTAATTATCCGAGTATAGGTCTTTTACGTCCCTGGTTAAGTTTATTCCTAGGTATCTTAATTTTTTTGGTGCAATGGTAAATGGGATTGTTTTTTTCTCATTTCCCTTTCTGTGAGTTCATTATTGGTGTATAAAAAGGCCATAGAATTCTGGGTGTTAATTTTGTATCCTGCTACATTGCCAAATTCATTGATTAGGTCTAGTAGTTTTTTGGTGGAGTTTTTGGGCTTTTCTATGTATAATATCATGTCATCTGCAAATAAGGACAGTTTTACTTCTTCTTTCCCAATTTGGATGCCTTTCATTTTTTCTTCTTGTCTGATCACTATGGCTAGTACTTCTAGTACTGTGTCGAACAGGAGTAGTGAAAGTGGGCATCCTTATGTTGTTCCTGTTCTTAGGGGAAATGGATTTAGTTTTTGCCCACTGAGTATAATATTGGCTGTAGGTTTGTCATATAGGATTTTTATTATGTTGAGGTATGATCCCTCTATTCCCACTTTGCTGAGAGTTTTTATCAAGAAAGGGGGTTGGATTTTGTCAAATGCTCTTTCTGCATCGATTGATATTATTATGTGATTTTTGTCTTTCAGTTTGTTTATGTGATGTATCACATTTATTGATTTTCAGATGTTGAATCATCCTTGCCTTCCTGGCATAAATCCCACTTGGTCATGGTGTATGATCTTTCTAATGTATTGCTCAACCTGATTTGCTAGGATTTCGTTGAGGATATTAGCATCTATGTTCATCAAGGGTATTGGCCTGTAGTTCTCTTTATTTGTGGTATCTTTATCTGGTTTTGGGATTAGGGGAATGCTGGCTTCATAGAAAGAGCCTGGAAATGTGTGTTGCTCTTGAATTTTTTGGAATAGTCTGAGGAGGATAGGTTTTAGTTCTTTGAATGCTTGGTAGAACTCCCCTGTAAAGCCACCCGAACCAGGGCTTTTGTTTGCTGGAAGATTTTTTGATCGCTGTTTCAATTTCTTCGGTAGTTATCGACCTATTCAGGTTTTTTGACTCTTCTTGGTTGAGTTTTGGGAGCTTGTATTTTTCTAAGAATATGTCCATTTCATCTAGGTTGTCCATAGAATTTTGTTGGAATAGAGTTGTTTATAGCATTTTTTCATAATTGTATTTCTGTGGGATTGGTTGTTATTTCACCTCTTTCATTTCTGATTTTGTTTATTTGGGTCCTCTCTCTGCTTCTTGGTGAGCCTGGCTAGAGGTTCATCAATCTTGTTTATCCTTTCAAATAACCAGCTCTTGGTTTGTTGATCTTTTGTATTGTTTTTTTTAGTCTCTATGTTGTTTATCTCCACTCTGATCTTTATTATTTCCTTCCTTCTGCTTACACTGGGCTTTTCTTGTTGCTCTTTCTAACCCTTTGAGTTGTAGGGTTAGATAATTTATTACCATTGTTTCTTGTTTTTTGAGGCAGGCCTGTAGAGCTATGAACTTCCCTCTCAAGAATGCTTTCATTGTGTCCCATAGATTTTGGTTTGTTGTGTTTTCATTGTCGTTTGTTGCCATGATGCTTTTTATTTCTTCTTTGATCTCTCTGGTAACCCAGTCATAGTTTAATAGCATGCTATTTAGCCTCCAGGTGTTTGGGGTTTTTTTTATTGTTTTTATTGTAGTTGATTTCTAATTTTATGCCATTGTGATTTGAGATGATGTTTGATATGATTTCTATCTTCTTGAATTTGAAGAGACTTTCCAGTGACCCAATATATGGTCTATCTTTCAAATGACCCATGTGAACTTGAGAAGAATGTATATTCTGTGGCTTTGGGGTGAAATGTTCTGAAGATGTCAATTAATTCCATCTGATCTAGTGCATCATTTAGGATTGATGTTTCTTTGCTGATTTTTTTTGTTTAGAGGATTTGTCCAATGGTGATAGTGGGGTATTAAAGTCCCCTACTATGACTGTATTGCTATCACTCTCTTACTTGATATCCTCCAGAAGTTTTTTTTATGTATTTGGGTTATCCTGTATTGGGTGCGTATATGTTTACCAGAGTTATATTTTCTTGTTATATTGCTCCCTTTAGTATTTTGAAGTGGCCTTCCTTATCCCTTGTTTTGTCCTTCACTTTGAGATCTAATTTGTCATATATAAGTATTGCTACCCCAGCTTTTTTTTCATTTCCATTTGCCTGAAAAATCTTTTCCCATCCCTTCACCATCAGTCTGTGTGAGTTCTTTTTTCTGAGGTGAGTTTCCTGTAGACAGCCGATATATGGGTCATGTTTTCTCATCCACTCAGCTACCCTATGTCTTTTGATTGGGGCATTTAATCCATTAACATTTAAAGTTATTATTGATAGGTATTTGTTTGTGGCCATTTTTATTCTTTACGCCTGTGTTCCTTCTTCATTTCCTATTTCTTCTTTTTACAGCAGACCCTTTAGCATTTTCTTGCGTTGCTGGTTTGGTGGTAATAAACTCCCATAGTCCTTTTTTGTCTGTGAAGCTCCTGATTTCACCCTCAATTTTGATTGATAGCCTTGCTGGGTATAGTATTCTTGGATTCCGACCCTTCCTTTGCATGACTTTGTATATTTCATTCCATTCCCTTCTTGCCTGATGTGTTTCTGTTGAGAAATCAGTCACTAGTCTGATGGGGGATTCTTTGTAGATAACTTTCTGTCTCTGGCCACTTTTAAGATTCTTACTTTGTCATTGGTGTTTGCCAATTTAATTATAATGTGCCTTGGTGCCGGTCTTTTGGGGTTCATTTTGTTTGGGACCTGTGAGCTTCTTGGATTTGTGTGTTTTCTTTCCTATATCAGGGAAGTTTTCTGTCATTATTTCTTCAAACATGTTTCTCTTCCTTGCTCAGTTTCCTCTCCTTCTGGCACCCCTATTATGTGGATGTTGTTTCATTTCATGTTGTCCCAAAGTTTCCTTAGGCTCTCCTCCTGTTTTTTAAGTATTTTTTTTTCCTAGATGTTGCTGTGCTTGGGTATTTTTTCCTACCTTGTCTTCTAGCTCACTGATGGCAGTCCTCTGCTTCTTCTAGTCTACTGTTGATGCTTTCTATTGAGTTCTTTATAGCAGCGATGTCATTTTTCATTTCTTCTTGGTTCTTCTTCATTTCCTCTTGGTTCTTACACATATTGTTGAATTTGTCTTCCATTCTTTTCAGCCACCTTATGACCATTTCTCTGCATTCTTTCTCTGACATATTGCTTGCCTCCTTTTTGTTTACTTCCTTTTCTGGTGATGCCTCCTTTTCTTTCGTTTGTGGGCTATTTCTTTGTCTCCCCATGATCTCTCTTCTCCGGGTGTCTGGTTATGTAGCTCTTTCTCTCCATCCAGCTCTGCACACAATTCTCCAAACATCTCTTCTGCACATCCTTTTTCCCCTGGCACTAAGCAGCGGGCACACTGGTAAAATCCGAGGCTGCCTTTTTGCGCCCAATCCAGCTATGGGATAATTTTTAGAGCTCCCTTCTGCCAGCAGCCCTGTGGATCCCCTTCCACACTTACGGATCACCTGGCCCCAAAGGCCGCGGGCTTTGTGGGGCGCAGACTTCCCCGACATGCATTCCTCTCTCCAACCTGGATTGCAGTCCTCACCTTTCCCTATGGGTAGAAACTACAACAAAACAAACAGCTAAACCAAAAAGCACAAATAAAAAACAATCAGAAAAAAGGGGGGCAGAATCTGTAGGGGCAGAGCTCAAATACAGAAAATAAAGTTAAGGAATTGGATGAATAGGTGAAGGACCATGGTGTAGTATAGAGAATGGAGAACAAGAATGAGTGGATAAGAAGAAAAAAAGTTTTAATTACTTATTTTTTTAAAAGGAGAATAGAGAAGAGAGTAGATAGGCCTGAATTAAGGAAGTGAAACTAATTAAAAAATTAGGAGAAGAAAAGAGCGGAGAGGGAGAAAAAATGAATAGCAAAAAAAAAAAAAAGAGAGAAGGGGAAATGGAGTAGGAGTAGGGAAGAGGAAATTAGATATATGAATAAGCCAAGAGAGACTACAGTAATAATAACACATCAATAAAGCAGATAAAGAAGACCAATTTTTAAAAAGAGATCAAAAGTATGACAGAGAAAAACTAAAGCAGGAAAGAAGAAGAAAAACAGGATACAAAAGGGAGAATTAGGAAGAAAAAAGTGAAAAAAAGAAAAATAAATTAAATAACAATTAAAAATAAAATAACTAATACTAAAATTTTTTTAATTTAAAAGAAAAAATAATAAGTGTTATTTGCTTCAGCCATATTTTAATACCCCAAAGGGGCTAGTTTAGGACCCCACTCTTCTGTTCTAGCTGCCAATTCTGGGCTTCCTGTTAGCTAGTTATGTGCTGACAACTGTCAGGCACTGTCTTTGTGTTGAAGCTCCTAACAATCCACTGCTCTTATGTTTGTGTCTGTCTCCACAGCCTTGGCTGCAAGAAGGTGGGACCAACCAGCCCACTTTGCCAGTCTTCCAGCTCTCAGTCTTAATCACTTGCTTTTGTTGATTTTTAGAGATAGAGGGGAATGGAGAGGGAGAGAGAGATAGAAACATTGATGAGAGAGGAACATCATTGATCAGCTACCTCCCACACACATCCTCACTGGGAATTGAGCCCACAACCTGGGCACATGCCCTGACTGGGAATCAAACTGGAGACTTCTTGGTTCCTGGGTCCATGCTCAACTGCTGAGCCACACCAGTTGGGCCAATCTTTCATTTTTAAAATACTCTCAACATCATTTTTACAAAAGACAGACCAGCCTGACCCCAATTAAGTAAAGAAGCACATATTGCAGAATAAGCAAGTTTGCCTCAAACAAGATCTTTTTTTTTTTTAATTTTTATTTTTCGCTAAAAGTATTACCAAGGGTATTACATAAGTGTCCTTTTTTCCCCCCCGCTCTTGACAAGCCCCTGCCCTCCCTTACACCCCAGTGTCTTATGTCCATTAGTTATAGTTATATGGATGCATACAAGTCCTTCGGTTGATCCCTTTCTCCCCTCCCTCCTGTCCCCCAACCCTCCCTTGGCCTTCCCACTGCAGTCCGACAATCAGTTTGAGGCAGCTCTGCCTCTGTATCTATTATTGTTCAAAAGTTTGTAATGGTCTTAATTATCCATGAATGAGTGAGATCATGTGGTATTTTTCCTTCATTAACTGGCTTGTTTCACTTAGCATAATGCTCTCCAGTTCCATCCATGCTGTTGCAAATGGTAAGAGTTCCTTCTTTTTAACAGCAGCATAGTATTCCATCGTGTAGATGTACCACAGTTTTCTAATCCATTCATCTACTGATGGGCACTTAGGCTGTTTCCAGATCTTAGCTATGGTGAATTGTGCTGCTATGAACATTGGGGTGCATATATCCTTTCTGATTGGTGTTTCTGGTTTCTTGGGATATATTCCAAGAAGTGGGATCACAGGGTCAAATGGGAGTTCCATTTCCAATTTTTTGAGGAACCTCCATACTGTCTTCCGTAGTGGCTGCACCAGTCTGCATTCCCACCAGCAGTGTACAAGTGTTCCTTTTTCTCCACATCCTCTCCAGCACTTGTCGTTTGTTGATTTGTTGATGATGGCCATTCTGACAGGTGTGAGATGGTACCTCATTGTTGTTTTGATTTGCATTTCTCGGATGATTAGTGACTTTGAGCATGTTTTCATATGTCTCTTGGCTTTCTGAATGTCCTCTTTTGAAAGGTGTCTATTTAGATCCTTTGCCCATTTTTTGATTGGATTGTTTATCTTCTTTTTGTTAAGTTGTATGAGTTCCCTATAAATTTTGGAGATTAAGCATTTATCAGATATGACGTTGGCAAATATGTTTTCCCACGAGGTGGGTTTTCTTGTTGTTTTGTTGATGGTTTCTTTTGCTGTGCAGAAGCTTTTTATTTTGATGTAGTCCCATTTGTTCAGTTTCTCTTTAGTTTCAACTGCCCTAGGAGCTGTATCAGTGAAGAAATTGTTTTGGCATAAGTCTGAGATTTTGTTGCCTTTGGATTCTTCTAGAATTTTTATGGTTTCCTGTCGTACATTTAAGTCCTTTATCCATTTTGAGTTTATTCTTGTGTATGGTGTAAGTTGGTGGTCTAGTTTCATTTTCTTGCATATATCTGTCCAATTTTCCCAACACCATTTATTGAAGAGACTATCTTGGCTCCATTGTATGTTCATGCCTCCTTTGTCAAAAATTAATTGAGCATATTGGTTCGGGCTAATTTCTGGACTCTCTATTCTATTCCACTGATCTATATGTCTGTTCTTGTGCCAGTACCAGGCAGTTTTGAGAACAGTGGCTTTCAAACAAGATCTTTAATGACTTCTATCGACCACCCTCCATGTCTCCATTGTGCTGCTGAGTAGCGAGAAGTCAGTATTTGAGACTCCTTAGGTCGTCAGTGTAGAATCAATAGCATTTATTAAACAGGAAGCTATCACCCTTCATGTCTGTATGGGCAGTGGAGGTGAGGAGACAACAGGCAATGGCTCCTTGCTATCAGGGAGGGTGTCCACTATCCCATCCCCCTTCAGTCCCTTGTATCCCTACTGTGCATGGGATGGCAGCAGTGCCAAGGACACCAGCCAGCTTCCTGATTAGTTGCCAGCAGAATCACCCCTGTCTGAAAAGAAGGCCACCTGCAATCCAGAGCGTCCACATTCTTCTGGGAACACATGGCCCCCTGCCCATCGCTTAACAAGGTCCTTCAAACAAAGCCACTTCAGCTGCACACTCTTACAAGCTGTCTGATCTAAAGCAGAAGCCACGTTGAGACTGGAAAGAGGGGCAAAGACGAACAACAGCTGGTTCCCCACACACCTGTGGCAGGTAAGAATTTGGAGGGATATCCCAGCAGTGAATGTCCCCACTGAGGAGCGAGGGGTTTCAGCCCCAAATCAAACTCCCAGCCGACAGCAGCAGTGTCAGGAAAAAGAGTTCCCATGGTGGCTGGTTGTGAAAATCAGTAGGAACTCAGTCCCGGTGAGATGGAGGGCTGCTATAGGCCCAAGCATCCTCCTAAAGAGCTTGAGCACAGACACACCTGCTCACCAAAACCCGTCCAAAACCCTTCCCTTTCCAGGAAAGGGTCAGGAGTTTGAAAGGCACCAGGCACATGTGGGAGGGACTGAATTGTCCGGCTTCAGGGCGAGGTTCGGTGGAGCAGCTTTCTGCTAGAATAAAGTGATGGCAGGACCCATTGTTCCTTTGTGAGCCCTCTCCCTCACCTCCCACATATACACAGCCTGCAGTTAAAGGCTGGTGCCAAATGTGAGTCTCCATTAACCTGCCCCACACCGGTGGTTCTCTTGCCCCACCCAATTCATAGGCCTGCCAGAATCTCTTTCAGAAGTTAACCCACACAAGCGACCAACCTGGGCCCACACTATGCAGTTTTCTAAAATCTATCACAGGTTCATAAATCCCAAACAAGCAACAGCAGACCTCGGCAGGCCCTGTACCTTTTGCTAAGCAGCCCTAATGGTAGCCTGCCTCAGTTCACAGCACAACCACTCCCGGGTGCCACTAAACCCAGCACAGGCAACAACCAACCACAGATCACGTTGTAGTCCAACCATGTGGCCCCAGGCTAAAGACAAATAGGGGCTGACCTGAACCTGTACCAGAACCCCTCCCAAAAGGCTCTAGTATCAATATGCCTGGTGGCTGTCTTCAGACCACACCGAAGCACCACCCACGTAGCGCCAAAAAGGAAACACCAAAAGGTGAACATGGCCGGCACCGGCCATGCTCAAATGAATCCCACTCAAATTCCACACAACAGCTGTCCACTGTAGTGATGACAAGTCTTCAAAAGCAGTAACCCTGAGTGTCGGTTCCACCAACACATGTGCCAACAGCAGTCGGGGCTCAACTACCACAGGAAAGCACACAAAATCCACTGGTGGGACACCCTTGGAGATTTGCTTAGGAAATCAGGGAGACTGTGCCACTAGGACTCACAGGACACCTACTACATAAGGCTGCTCTGCCCAGCCCGGAACACATAGCAGATCTACCCAATATATAGAAAGAGACACAGGGTGGCAACCAAAATGAAGAGAAAAAGAAATATGTCCCGAATGAAAGAAAAGGACAAAACTCCAGAAAGAGGACTCAACAATGGGGACAAGCAATCTACCAGATGCAGATTTCAAACACCGCTCATAAGGATGATCAGCAAACTTAGGGGAAGAACAGATGATCTCAGTGAGAACTTAAACAAAGAGATAGGAAATGTAAAAAAGGAGACAGAAAACATGAATGAGAACCAGTCAGAAATAAAGGGTACAATGACTGAAATGAAGAATACATAGGAATCAATCAACAACAGATTAGATGAAACCCGAGGACTGAATCAATGATATGGAAGTCAAAATAACAGAACACACACAAAGAGAAAAGAAAAAAGAACTCCCCCCCCCTCGCCGAAACCTGTTTGGCTCAGTGGATAGAGCTTTTGCCTGTGGACTGAAAGGTCCCAGGTTCGATTCCGGTCAAGGGCATGTACCTGGGTTGCTGGCGCATCCCCAGTAGGAGATGTGCAGGAGGCAGCTGATCGATGTTTCTGGTTCTCTATCTCTCTCCCTTCCTCTCTGTAAAAAATCAATAAAATATATTTAAAAAAAAAAAAAAAAGAACTCCCCCCTAAAATGTGGGTGGTTTCAGGGACCTCTGGGGCAACATCAAGAGTAACAACATTCACACCACAAGGGTAAAAGAAGGAGAAGAGAGTCAACGGATTACAAACCTACTTGCAGATATAATGATGGAAAACTTCCCTAACCTGGTGAAAGAAATAGACATACAAGTCCAGGAAGTGCAGAGTCCCCCCCAAAAAAAATGAACCAAATGAGGCCCATGCCAAGACACATCATATAATTAGCATGCCAAATGTTAGACAGAGAATCTGAAAAGCGCACTAAAAGAAAAGCAGATAGTAATGTAAACCAGAGCTCCCATAAGACCATTAGCTGATTTCTCAACAGAAACTTTGCAGGCCAAAAGGGATTGACACAAATATTCAAAGTGACAAATATCAAGGACCAACAATCAAGATTACCAAGCAAGGCTATCATTTAGAATCAAAGGAAAGATAGAGATCTTCCCAGATAAGAAAAAACCGAAAGAGTTCATCACCACCAAACCAATATTATGAGAAATGATAAAGGGACTTCTTTAATAAGATGAAGAAGAAAAAAGAGGTAAAATATAAAAAATAAAATGGTAATAAAATGGTAATACCTATCAATAACCCTAACTCATAAATACAGAGAACAAACTGATGGCTGCCTGATGGGAGGGGGGTTGCATGGAGTGGATGAAAAAGCCGAATGGATTAAAAAGCACAAATTGACATTTATGAAACAGTCGTAGGGGTGTAAAGTACAGCTTAGGGAATACAGTCAATAATATTGTAATAACTATATATACTGTCAGATGGGTGCAGCACTTCCCAGATGGATCACTTTGTGAGTGATAGAAATGTCTAACCACTATGTAACACATCTGAAAGTAATATAATATTGAATATGAACTGTAATTGAGAAATTTTTAATTTAAGTTAGAAATGAAGAAAATAAATAAATATTTTTGTTTAAACCACTCTGTCGTATTCAGTGTAGCAGCCTGAGCAGATAAAGACATAGAGAATACATAGGATGGGACAGTATACATATTTTTGGGGTTGTAGGGGTAGTGACAAGAGAAGATGAGGAGATGCAACATTAAAAAGATGATACATTTTCTAGAGTTGATGAAGAATGTGTATTGTCAGTTAATGAAGCAAAAGAGGTCAGGAGGAGGATAGAGAATATTTTAACCTGAACCCAGCTACACTTCTTAAAACAGTAGAACTCAAAAGACAATCTCAAAATCAGTGAGCAAGTAAGATGATCACCTACAAAGTAAGGATTATTCAAATGATGGCATGATTTTCAATAGCAATTACAAAAAGCATATTAGATGCTTTAGGTGATCATCTTACTTGCTCACTGATTTTAATCCTCAGGTGAGGATTAAAAAATAAAACAATAAATAAATAAATAAAATATTCAAATGAAATATTTGAACACCCACATTCATTGCTACATTTTTTTTTTGCAATAGTCAAGAGAAACCCCAATGTCCATCAGCAGATGAAAAGGTAAAGAAATGTGGTCTGTACAAACCAAGAGCTTTGAAAACAAGGAAAGTGAGTCACACGAGGATGAGCCTTTAGGACATTATGTTAAGTAAAATAAGCAAGTCACAAAAGAACAAATACTGCTGTGATTCTACTCACGTTAAGTATTTAAAGTAGTCAAGTCAAAGGTAGAACATAGAAAGGTGGTTGTCAAGGTCTGGGGAAGAAGGTAGGAGAATTGGTGTCTAATCTGTATAGAGATCCAAGGTTGAAAAATGATAATTTTCTAGAAATCTGTGACACAGCAATGCAAATGTAGTTGACACCACTGAAGTGTACATGTAAAAATGGTAAAGATGGTTTAAAAAAAAAAGAATCATAAGCATACATTTCCATAACATAGATTGTGAACAGATTTGTAGATATAACACCAAACACCAAAGCAACACAAGAAAATAAATAAATAAATTGGGCTTCATTAGAAGTTAAGACTTTTTTCCTTCCAAAGACACTCCCAAGAAAGTAAAGGACAGCCCACAAAATGGGAGAATTTAGTGGAAACCATATCTCTGGGAAGACTCTTACCTAGAATATATAAAGAACTCTTACAGCTCAATAATAAAAGCCAAACCAACTAAACGTTGGCAAACGATGAGGGCACATTGTTCCATAGAAGATGTACACGTGGCCAGAAGCAGAGGAAAGATGCTCAACATCAGGGAAACGCAATCTCCATCCGCAATGAGATGCCGCTCCGAGTCACGAGGGTGGTGACAGGTCGGTCCTATGTGACTGGGATTTCCCCAGGATGCCAGGGCTTCCTCCAGGGGATTGATTCCACTCGGAGAAGGAGGAAGTCTCTGCAGCCAAACCTGCCTGGTGCCTCCCAGGCTGTCCCAGTTCCTGGTGTGGGACCTGCACTCAGTACCCTGACCTTCCCAGCTGCACTTTCCTCACAGAAAAACGGGAAAAGAACTCACTCCCAGGCTCTCTAAGGGAGGAGGTAATATTACAATATTACTCCCCCTTCCACCCATTCTCAGCCCCATCAGGACCTACAAGGAAGAGAAGCAGCAGAGAGCGCTGAGCACACAGGGAGCACCTTCTCCATATGAGCATCGTGATTTCCCCGGAGGAGTGATGGGAGGGCATTGCCGTTTCCACAGATTCTACTTCAGTCACTAGGAGCGCAGTCCTGCTTCCTGCCTTATGCACTGCCCTCCAGGGTGTCATGTCAAGTTTATTTTCCATTCATTTATTACAAACCCAGTTCATTTTATTTATGTCTGCAGAACTGCCTGTAATAAGTTTGTAATAAAGAAGGTTGGCTGCAGGGAAATATGAAACACTTCTTCCCTTTTCTCCCCATTGCACCTACCGTAGTATTTTCCAAACGCTAATGTGCAAATCTCTCCAGGATTCCACGTACCCCATGGACTTGGCCTTGCCCACGATTCAAGCAGCAATAGGCCTCCAGTCGGCCCCACTGTGCAGGTTCCAGGGAGATTTCGGGGTTCCCAGGGCTCTGAGGTGGGGGCAGCCCAGGCTCTGCCTCCCCCTGGGAACTGTTCATCCAAAAAATGACTCAAAGGCAGAAACAGCAGGCGAGTGAGGACAGACGCAGAGACACCTGGGGCCAGGTGAGAACCTAATGATAGTGACAGGGCACACAGGGGTGGAGCAAGTGTGTTCCCTTCAAACACAACTCAGTGCTCCTGACACCTTGGAGGAGGGGGAGCGGTTACCCTGTTTCACCACCAAGACCCTGAAAGCAGAGAATTTGCAGGACTAATTCGCACCAGCGACTGAGGGTCCAGGCTCTGGCCGTCACCCACACATTTGCATCCAGGGCCTGCCACCCAGGCAGGGACACATCGGGGCTCATGGGGAGGATGCTCACCCGGGAGGGGAGGCGGCTTCTGGACCAGCCCCAAGACACACAGAGTCTGGCACAACCTCCAAGCCCGTTTCTCTGTTTGAGACCCAGCTGGACAGGGAGGGGGCAGCCGCCCGGGAAGGACGGGCCCAGGTGAGAAGTCTCCTCCACAAAGTGCCCAGGAGGCTGGGAGAGTGGGTGCTGCCCGCCACACGGGACAAGGGAAGGCAGCAGAGGACCTGAGGGCTGACCTGCGATTTTGTGAGAGGGGGTTAGGGCCCTGACATGAGTCCATTCTCGCCCGAGCTCTTTGTGGGGGCAGCAGAGGGCCAGGCCTCCTTTCACTGCACAGCTTCAGCCCCATCCCATCGCTGCTGCCGGACCACCGCCCGGGGCCACAGCTTTGCATGCTGGGTGGGCTGGGGCCTTGCTTGGGAGCCTCAGCCGTCCCACCCAACCTGAGCACAGGGCAGGAATCAGACTTGAATTTGGGGAAGAGGCAATGGCCAGGAGGCAGGGGTGAGGGCCAGAGCGTGGCCACGTGGGAGCAGAGCTGGGACAGGCAGTTCTGCAGACAGGGGTCTCCTCCTGGCTCAGCTCCGTCCCTCACTGCTGGCTCATCTCACTCTTACATCCGGGCCGGGTCCCTGCTTTGTCTGTGTGGTCGGTAGCAGTGCCCACAGCCGGTGACGGGGCCCCTCCCTCAGCCTGGATCTCAGCTGCCACCAGCCCTGGGGCCACACACACCTGGGCCCCTGCCGCCCCTGCTGGTCGAGCTTGTGAAAGGGCCCCACAGGTTGTGAGTAGGACCTGTTTCCCACGCGGATGTAAATCTGCATCAGCATCTATCACACAAGAGTCCAGCCCTGGTTGGGAGGGAAGGGACAGCAGTTGTGGGCGTCCTTGAATCCCCGTTGTCCCTGAGCCCCGTCCCCCAGCCACAGCACAGGGGTCCTCCTCCCCCAGCTGGACAGGATCGTCCCACACAGAAATCCCCAAGGGACTTGGTATCCTCCCCACCCTCTGCCATTCCCCGTTATACCCACCTTTAACAGGCTTGTCGCCATTACTCTCCTGTCACCCCCTTGTTCCAGATTCGCCTCCACCCCCCTTCACTTTCAATCACCCACTGAGACAGAGGATGCTCCTCCTGCAGGAGGCCCATGGGGGACAGGTGCCCCTGAGGCCCAGCCTTTCCCTCTCGGGTCAGGGCACAGCCTGGCCTTGGGAGCAGAAGTGATGGGAGGGGTCCCTGGGCATTAGAGAGCTCTGTGCTGCCAGGAGCAGGAAGAGGTCCCTGTCAATCAGGAGGAGGGACTGAGGGTCCCCTGTGGATGCAGAGTGCCCAGTACCTCCCACATCCTCCCTTCCTCTCAGGTCCCCTCTCCAAGGAGCAGTGCAGACCCGAGTACAGACACAGCGGCCCCCAGAGCATTTTCAAACAAAATTATCTTTATTCATAACAGACCCACAATGTCCCAAAGGTACTACTCCTACCCCCACCCCCACCCTCATGGTCCCGTCCTCCCTCCTACCCCTACCTCAGACCCACCCCCACCCTAAGGGTCCTGCCCTCCCACCTACCCCCACCCCAGGCCCCCCCCCACCCTAATGGTCCTGCCCTCCCTCCCCAGGCCCAGCCCTACCCTAATGGCCCTGCCCTCCCTCCTACCCCCACCCCATACCCAACCCTGCCCTAAGGGTCCCGCCCTACCTCCTGCCTCCCACCCTCCCATGTCAGTGGAGCAGCAGGATCAGCCCTGCGATGAGAAGGAGCCCTTGGCTCCTCTGGGGGACAGCCAGGCCCCATGCAGTGTGGGCCCCTCGGGGCGCTGGCAGTGGGGGGCACACCCCTCTGCTCCATCCTGGCTGCAGTGCCGCTTCCTCCCACTCCCTGGGTCAGACGGGTCACACTTCCTCTTGCGAGGCTGTGAGGAGGGCACCAGCCCCAGAGCCAGTGCTGGCCGCCCACAGACCCCGAGGTCGGCCCCTGGGCGGGGGGTCTTCTCAGCATGGACGGGGCCTCCCCCCAGAGCCCGCTTCTGAGACTTGGATGCTGCAGGTGCCGCTCGGCTGAGGCCTCGTCTCTGAAGGGACTGGGACTGGGCCGCACCCCGGGGCCCCCGACCTCCAGGGCAGGCCAGGCCCGAGGCGGGCACAGGACTCAGAGAGAGCGTGCAGGGCAGCAGGCGGCCGGGAGAGGCCCAGAGGAAGGCCAGGCTGCAGAGATCCTCGTCCTCCTCACGGGGCCTGTCAGATGGCCCGCGAGTCTCCCTGACAGGAGAGGCCTCTCTGGGGACGCAGGCCTCCCTGGGGCCCAGTGCACAGTCAGCAGGCCCATGGCCCTGGGGAGCAGAGGGGGGGCATCGAGCCCGCAGTGGTGGATGCTCCTGACGCCCCGCAGAGACAGCAAAGGCCTGGGGCCTGGGCCAGTGGGCGCCTGCTGGGCCGCGCCTTTGCTGGTCCTTGAAGTCAGTCTCTGGTGGGCAGGCTTTGTCACTGACCCCCAGCTTGGGGCCATGGTCATGCCTCTGGGCATCTTGGCAGGTCGCAGACTCAGAAGGACTTGAGTCCCACAGGGGAGCACTGTGACTCGGGGGTGCCTGCACGCCCTCCTCCTTGGAGGCCAGGACTTGCTTCTCTACCAGCTGGGAGGAAGAAGGGACAGTGACTGGCGCTGCTCACATGTGAGAGGAGGAGGAGCGTGGGTGACAGGACAATGGCACGGGTGGGGGGCAGGGGAGGCGGGGGGAGGGGAGTGGGAGGTGACAAAGTGACTGGAATCCACCGCAGTCATGTGTCTCTACTCTGTCCCCTGTGCCATATTCCCAGCTTTGTGGCCCCTCCCCTTCTGGGCTCCCACCCCCTCCTCTCTGTAGCCCTCTCCTTTCTGTTGTCCTGCCCTGCTCCCACCCAGGACTGGCCCCTCGGCATGCGGTGCCTGCAGGCAGGGGTGGCGTGGACACAGGCATGTGTGTCCTGGTTCTGGGCTGCTCCCTGCCCTGGTTTACCTGGGTGTGCCCTTCCTGGCTCCCTGAAGGCCTCCCACCCCGATCAACCTCCCTTCCTCCCTGACTCACTAGGGCCTTTCCCTCCTCTAACTCCCCTGGGGTCCCTGGATGCTATGGCTCACTTGGGTACCCCCTCCCATCTCCCTAATGTCTACCCTCCCCTAGCTCACCTGGGCAGCAGTCAGCCCTTCTTCCTGCTCCAACTCCTCAGCTAGGGCCAAGGGATCCTGCTGTGTGTCTGGCGAAATTATTTGTTCCATGAATTGGAGGTCAATGACCTCCTCCACCTGGGACAGAAGGAAGCGGCTGTGAGCCCCTTGGCAGGGAGCAAACTGGGAGTCAGTGGGGCCTGGAGCACAAGTGGGAAAGCCAAGACCCACCCGGCCTCCTGCTCAGGTGGGTGTTTTACTCCATCATGGTCATCAGGTGCACACACACACACACACACACACACAAACACACACGCACATACATGCACATACACACACAGGCACACCCACATGAACACAGCACACACCACACACACACACACAAAGCGCACACATGCACACAGACACACACACTCGCACGTGCCCAGCTCAGGAACAAAGAGCAGAGCCCAATCCCATCAGCCTGGGAGAACCCGGGTCTGGGTGCTGCAGCGCCACCCTCTGGGATCTTATAGACCCGGAGCTGCCAGCCAGCCCACCTGGGTGACAAAGTCTTCCTGGGAGCACAGGTGGTCCAGGTAGCTCAGGAGATCTTCATCCTGCAGCCACTCCATTTCTTCATCTTCCCATCCTCCACCTGGCGCCCCCATGGGCAGCTCATCCATGATGTCCATGTCCTCCTGCTCGGCCTCAGGGGGGATCCCATTGTGGGACTCAGTCTCCCGGGGCAGCGGGGCTGTGAGGGCGCACTGGGCGCTGGGTACAGCCTTCCTGGTAGTGCGAGCTGGGCAGAGAGGGAAGAGGAGGGACCGTGAGGGGATAAAACTCCCACCTCCGGGGCATGCGATGCTGAGGGCAGTGTTCGGGGCATTAATATGGGTGCGGCTGGGTCGGGACACCTGAAGCCTGTGGCTATGTGAGGGGAGAGGCCAGAGGGGAGCACCCAAGAGAGTCATGTGTGAGGACGTGTGGAGCCACCGAATCTCCAAGGGGCCCCGCAGCCAGCCCGCTTCTCAGCCGACTTCATGTGGGGCCTTTGACAGGGAGCGGGGAGAGGGGATGAGAAAGTGGACCAGGTCCAGACCCCATTCAGACAAAGGGCCGCTGAGGCCCAACTCTCAGGGCTGTTTCCCTTGAAAGACCAAAGCCCCCCTGTAGGCGAAGGGCCCCTATGGGTGGGACAGTGGCCAGCCCTAGGCCCTGTTGCCTTTGGCCATGGGCTCCCATGGGAACGTGCTGGCCTACCTGGCTGCCCGCCCACCGCTGGGGCTGGGGGCCCCCGAGGAGCAGGTCTCGGTGGGGCAGGAGGGGGCTGGGTCTGCGCCCCCTTCTTCAACTGCAACTTCTGAAACTGCATCTGCTCCTCTGCCTCAAACTCCATGAACCTGGGGGTGAGGGGGACACAGCTGTGCTGAGAAGGAGGCCCCGGGAGCCCAGAAAGGCTGCAGCGGGTGGCGGGACGGGAGAGCCAGGGCCTTGGGGCTGTCAGGGCCCAGACACTGGGGAGGCAGGAGGCTGGCTGAGCACACTCCTGCACAGCCCCTCTGGCTGGAGTCTGCCCACGGGGCGGGCACCTCCCCCAGCCTGTCCTGAGCCTTCATGTCCAGCCCAGGACGGGTCAGGGTCAGAGGAGGGGGGAGCTCCCTGGGAGGTGGGACAGAAGCACCCACGCTCTGAAGCTGAGGGAGAGGCTTCCCCAGGAGAGAAGGGCCTCTGGGCAGCGGGGACCCCGTCCTGAGTGACACCCTCCCACCACCCTCCTCTCTGATGAGACCTCACAGCTGGACCAAGCCCAGTAATCAGCCACACCCCCACCCCCAGCTGTGGGGACCAAGGACTCACTTTTCTGCCATCTCGAAATAGACCCTCTGGTCAGAGTTGCTCTTGTTCTGCCATTCCTGCATGGCCTGCCCTATTCCCTCCTCCAGCTTCATGGTGGGCCTCAGGCGGGACAGGGACCGGAGTGCTGGCCTGTAATGCCTCAGGGTCAGTCATGGCTGCAGCCTGGCCTCCACCTGCCTGCCCACCCCAGCTCAGTGGCGCCAGGTTCCCACCCCCACCCGGCAGGACTGAGCACCGGCAGGTGAGGGAAGAGGCGTCTGTGTGCAAAGACAAGCCTTCCAGCTGCTGTTGTCATGGCCTCACATTCACACCAGCCCATGAACCAGGACTGGAGGCTGACCCTACACTCACACCCATCGCTGGGACCCCACCCTCAGACCTGCCCTCCAGCATCCTGGGATTAGCCAGCCTGCAAGTCCCTCCCAGCTCCTCTGATGTGAAAGCTCCAGGCGCGCCCCCTGCCCTGCCCAGTGCACTCACATGAGGAAGCAGCAAAGAGCTCCCGCATCAGGACTCTGGGGAAGGTGCCCCCGGGCCAGGGCCTTGAAGCACTGCCACCGACGGAAGTCCTCATACACACTCTCGGGGTTACAGGCATCATCCAGAGAGGCCTTGGACTGGGAGCCGGCCAGGCCACCCTCCCTGGAAGCCGTGTGTGGCCGTGGTCCAGGATCCACTCGGGGGACGATGGGGGCCAGCTGGGCAACTGGTGGTGGAGCATGAGGAGGAAGGCCGGGACACCAGCCTCCATCGCCAGCCTGGGTGCCCCCAAAAGCCGAGGGGGGCATAATCGCCTCCACCTCAGTGGCTTCCAAGAAGAGGGGTGCAGGACACACAGCACCCCCACAGATGGCACCTGGAGCACTCCCGTTGAGGGGGGCCTGAGTCAGGACAATGGTCTGAGTCTGGGAGGGCTGTGGTCGTCCCCCTTCTGACCTGACCTGGTCCATGATGTTACAAGCCCCAGGCCCAACGGGGCCTTGACCAGCACCTCCTGCCACCAGAGGTGTCCTGGGCAAAGCGGGCAGCACCAGGGGGCGGCCAGGAGGGAATGACGGGGTCTTGAGGGGCGGCAGGTGCTGCTCCCAAGGTGGCCGGTGTGCGGGGCCAGTAGTGGGCGGGGGAAAGGGCTGTGCTGTGAAAGGAGTGATGGGGGCACCGGGCTTCAGGGTCACATCCGCTCCCAGCGCTGAAGATGCTGTTGAGACAAAGGAAAGGGTGAAGGGAGGAGGAGAACCAGCAAACAGCACTGAGGTGCTCTGGGCCCCTGTAGCCACTGGGGAATCAGAGCAGTGAGTCTCCCAGGGGAGGGCCATTGGGATGGGCAAACTGCGGAGGTGGCAGATGTCCTCAGGTCATTGTCACCCTCTGACCTCCTTTTGGGAATTACTCCACTGGAGAGCTTGCTCCCCAGCGCCAAGGCTCCCTGACCACTGTCTGCGAGAAGAAACGGCCCCAGCCAGCGCTGACCCTGAGAGCCGCCCTAAGGATTCCCTGGCACCGACCCTGCCAGCCTCAGGGCATGGCCCTGGGCAGCAGTCAGCTCTGGGGGAAATGACCCCTGGCAGACCCACTCCTGTAGTGACCGTCTCTAAGGTAAGTTCTAGGCACCCAAAGGGCCTCTGAGAACAGGCCGTGTCTGAAATATCAGGGCCCCATCTGCTCCTCTGTCTTCCCTTTTTTCAACAAAATCGCCCCTTTCTGTCCTGGGCTTGCACAACAACACAGAAACACTTGAGTAATGTCTCTCCACAAGAAGGCACAGGAGCCCTGATCTGACCCTTGAACGCACTGACCAGCATGCACATGTGTGTCAGAACCAACAGTGAACACTCAACACGGGCCAGGTCCTGCCACTCGGCCCCAGCGCTCAGACCAGTGATGGCGAACCTATGACAGGGGTGTTAGAGATGACACTCGAACTCATTTTTTTGGTTGATTTTTCTTTGTTAAATGGCATTTAAATATATAAAATGAATATCAAAAATATAAATCTTTGTTTTACTATGGTTGCAAATATCAAAAAGTTTCTATATGTGACACAACAGCACCAGAGTTAAGTTAGGGTTTTCCAAAATGCTGACACGCCGAGCTCAAAAGGTTCGCCATCACTGGCTCAGAATAATGGCCCCTCAGGAGCTTGTCATTTCACAGCCAGCAATGGCTGCAGAGGGTTAGAGAAGGGTCAGGGAATGTGGCAAAGTGGGGCTGTTGGTAGGGTTTCCAGAAACTTCCATAGCTGCTGTCCTGTTAGATGGGTCATGGGACTGCAGACTGTGTGAGGTCCCCCCCCTTCCAGCTCCCAACAGTGGAAAGTGAAGGCCAGTAGGAAGCAGGTGTGAGCAGGTGACAGTGGGACACAGTTGTCTGAACAAATCCCCGCTCAGAGGAACTCGAGCAGACCTAGTCCAGGAGAGCAGGCTGCACACCGCGTGCCCCTAATTCCTCAGGACAGGCGGCCTCGGACATTTACTACTGACACAGGCCATGGTCTTCCTGCCCCTGTGCACTCCCCTTCCCCTTTAAAAAAGAATCCGCCTTCACAGATGTTCCACGGAACACCACCCAGGCTCCACATCTGTTTTCTGTCGCTGAAGCAGGGACATGGACTATGAGCAAACCCTTCATCTCAAAGGTAAAGGGCAGGGCAGAGGGTGCACCATGAGATGCTCGACAAGAGGAAGTCGGTCTGAAGACCTGGGTGGCCACAGGGGGAACGATTCGGGACAGCTCAGGGAACCGGGCCCTCTCTTGGTGGAAGTTACCCGGCCGCCCTGCCCCTGTGGAATCCAAGCCACCAAGCAGCTCCCTGGGCTGAGGAGGAGTGAGCTCTGGGCCAGAAGCAGGGGAGAAGCTCTGGGCTGCAGCAGTTGGAGGACCTTCCAGCCCAGCCCTCGGGGAGGACATTTCATTGTGGACTTGGCCATAGGCAGCCCCACTGGACAGCTTTCTGGCTAAACCCTCCCATGGCCCCCATTAGCTCTAGTGAACTCAGGTCAAGTCCCTTAGAAAGATACTGCGGGGCAAGCTCCAGGTGCCCCAAGAACAGCACACAGGACTAGGCTTTCCCGTGACCACACTGTGCCACCCCCACATCGCCCACTATTCCCCACACACACGTGGGAGTGGCTTGTCTCCCCTCTGGGAAGAACCCACGTGCCTGCTGCCGTCCTTTCTCCACACCCAGGCATTTCCCTGAGCCACCCTGACCCACCTCTAGGAGCCCTCCTGCCAGTGCCCTCACAGGTTCCCATTGGCTCCCAGCCTCCCAGGTGACAGGTGCTTTGAGGTCCAGTGCTCTCTCCCTCCCCTACTTCAGTCAACCGTGTTTCCCCAGTGTCACAGTTTAACCCCAAGTTTTGAGGGACATCTCAGTGTTTAAAACATCCCCTCTCCAATCTATAGTCTTACCTCCTACTGAAGCCATCCCCGCAGGCTCATTCACCGACCACCGCTGCCTAGTAGCCTCCACAATGAGAAAAGGCAAGTTGAGGATTCAGAGACTGACCTGCTCCAACAGCTGCTCAGCATCCAGTGGAGGGAAGGTTTGGGTTTAAACTGTAGAATGTATGGCTCCAGACATTCTGCAGCGGGGGAGGGGCCGAGGACCAATGGGCTGGGGTGGGGGTGGGGGGGCATTCCATGGAGGGCTCTGATAGGTAGGCGAGAACCAGCAGTTCCTTTCAAATTTAAAATCACAAATTTAAAGACACACTAGCAGTAATGACCTTCTGTAAGTTCTAGGCACCCAAAGTCCCCTGATGTGACCTTTATTTCAGTTCTTGATCCATCACCCTAGTTCTGGGTTCCTCAACCTGCTTCCTATCTGGTCTTGGTTGACTTCAACACAGACTACACTTTCTGAACAAAATTCAGAACAGGCAGCCTGAAGAAATAATGGGAACTTATGGCCACACGGAACCCAGTGTTTGAAATTAGGACTGACCCAGCAGAGGCAGCATGCTCGGTGGCTGTGTGCACATCATTTCTTAGGAAGCAGTCCTGTGGCCCCAAGTGCCGCCCAGTGCTGGGAGCCCTGCAGATGCAGCCGGCCCAGCCTTACAAACCATCCCCTTTGCTCCCATCCATCAGGGCAAGGCCCTGTAGCCTACAGGGCAAGACCAGACACCACCACTTTTTGTTTCTCAGAGTATAATGTTGTTCAGTGTCTAACTTTTTACATTTTGTAAGATTTTAAAGTAATGCCTTTGCATAGTTCACAGTCAAATTTTGCAAAATGGAAAATGCAGTGATGTGTCTTTCTCCTGCCTCTTTCCCCTCTTGCAAATGACCAGAAAGAAAATCAGATGATTTCAGTTTCTTTTGAAATATGACAAACTCTAGTAAGTTGATTCTGCTACTATATGTTCTATTGCCAACTGAAATTCTGCAATATAATGCAAAAAATGAGGACGGGCAGGGTGACATTGTTCCCATGCTACCTGCCATGTCAACGGAAACTGGCCCAGACAGTCATGTTTTGATCAATGTTTGCACAACAACCTTGCAACGGAAACATCTGTGAAGCAACATTTATTGAAAACCTCCACGTACTGAATAAATACAGAGGAACAGGGTCAGGGGCAAGTGTCTCTTAGAGTGTGTCCAGGTCTAAAGTTCTTGGCCGGAATTGTGCAATGCACGCCCAGACTTCTGGGAGGACGGACCTACTTTCTAGAAACCACGGACCAGTCCAAGGGCATGAAGGCACTGGCCCCTCCGAGGACAGTGCTTCAGGCCGGCCTCTCCCAAACTCTGTCCTGAGCGGGCAGCCAAGTGCATGGACTGCACGTTTGCAACTTTAAAGGCGCAAGTGCTCCCTGCAACGCGCTGGGAGGTTCCTGAGCAGGAGGACCTGCAGGAGGCCTCACAGGGCCCCTCCCTCCACTCCTTCCTCTCCTGCAGGGACAGCCTGGGCCCTTCCCAGGGTGCCTCGCGCCAGGGCGCACGAGCACGCCCACTGGGGGCGGGACTCTGTCCTGCACCTGCTCCCAGCGTCCGTTGGGGCGGTTGGCGCCCACAGGCGCGCGCATGCGCTAACGGCAGTCTGGGTCCCAACGGCCGCCCAGGCTGCACGCGGGGCCTGGCATGGCGGCCTCTGGAGTCCGTTAGGCAAACAGGGAGGTAAGGGGCGCGCGGCCCCCTCTCCCCTCAGGGGCCCCCTCTTCTCTGTGGTTCTCCCTGTGGGCTCTGTGCCCCGGGTCTGTGCTCAGCCCCCACACCCTCACATATTTCTGTGTGTTTTCACCGGGAATTGACAGCCACTGGCCGTTGGGGGTCAGTGATGGGGGCCTACACGGCCCAGTGATGCCTGTGAGTCCAACTCGGGGCGTCGGTCTGTGTCCCCCGCTTTCTGAACAGCGCGGCTCCCGGCAGTTCTTCCGCCTCTGACAGCGCCTCCGGTTCACGCCGTGTCTGCGGGCGGCTGTGGCCACGGGGCGGCCATGCCTGTGTGTGAACGTGCAGGCGGAGCGCTGTATTTGGAGGGTGTGGAGGTGTATATGCCGGTGAACAGTAGTGTGTGTGCGGTTTGGTGTGGGGTGTGTGGCTGTGTGTTCTCCAAGATGGAAGAGTGAATTCTGTGGGGATTTGGGAGGGGGTATGTATGCGCAGGTGTGTACGTGGCATGAAGTGTGTTTGGGACATACGTATGGGACACAGGTGTGCATGTTTGCGGGGCACGGGCTATTCGTGGGTCTGTTCGGGGCTTGTGGAGAGTGTGTGTGTGGAGTGTACTGTGTTCCAGGGCCGTGGCCGGGGAAGGATGTTTCTGGAGCTCCGTGTTTGTATTTTTCAGTCGGGCCCTAAGGCTCACATGTTTTGGGTACCGAGGGTGTGAGTATTTGAGGGAGAGATGGTTTTTGTGCTTATACAGGGGATGGAGGATGGTATCTATGTATGGGAGGTGTGTGATACGGTTATTTGTTAGTGTTTGTGGATGTGAGAGCTGACTCATTAGCTAGGGGTAACTTGGAATTTGGAAGTTGTTTTATATGTGGTTTCCTGGGGATATATCTACGTGTCTTGCCCAGGTATACTGGTCTGTGTTTATATCTATGACCAGGTGCATGAATTATCAGTTTGTTCATAAGGTGTATGGGGTTCTTAGATGTACATAAAGTGTATTTCTTTGGAGAATACTAAAGTGTTTCTACATGTATTTGGTAGTAGTTAGCAAGCAGTGGTCTGTATATTCAGAGTGATGCCAGAGAAAACAATGTGTATAGTGTGCTTTTGTTACATACTGAAGAGGCGAGGTGACGAGGTTGTATTCTGGAGAGGTGGCATAATGTATAGTGTTTGAGGGGTCTGTATATTCAGGGCTTGAGAATATTTGCGAGCGTGTGTGTTTCCATAGGTGTGTGGGAATAGTGTATGCATATTAGTGAGAGTTAAGGAATTGTCAGTGCTTTCGTGTTTTGCATGTATCTATCTGAGTGTGTGGGGTGTATATTCGTGAGTGGTTTGTGGGTGTGTGTATTTGGGATTTGTGAGTGTATCAGGAAGCTTAGGGTCCTCTTTGCATCTGTTCCAGAATGTAATGCTTGCAGAATTTGGTGGTATTGCTTGGATGTGTCCTCTCTGTGTGTGAGGTGGGCTTATATGTATTTGATAAGTAGAGGTTGTTTGTCACTCTATGTATTTAAGTTCTTGGAGCTTATGGATGGGCTGTGTGTTCTAGGGAATGTGAGAGTTCACTTTGTGTTTGGAAACAGAGACTGTATAGGTTGTGTGTGTGTGCGTGTGTGTGTATGTGTTCAGGAATTGTGGAGCGTGTGCATTTTATGGCTGTGGAGTTGCATATGGATCTTTTTTTGGGTGACACATGAGACAGTTGTCTACTTGTATTTTTAGAGGGTCTGAAGTATTCAGTATTCAGTGTGTATATCTGGGTGGTATGTTGATTGCCCATGTTTGTATACAGGCCCATGTTGTGTGTGTGTGTATATATAATTGTAGGTGTAGAATGTGAATATTCCGGATGATTAGGGGTTTGTTTGTAACAACTTAGGTAGTAAGAGGTGGTCTATCTGTATATTCCAGGAGAGTGAGGGTAGAAATGTACATGTGTGTTCATATATGTAAATTCATTTTTGTTTATATATCTGGGTGGGAGTGGAGGTTCCTACGCAGGGTGTAAGTGCATTGTATGCACATAATCATTTGACAGGGGATGGGGTGTGCTGGAACTGGCTCATACTAGCTTGGGATAGTTGATGGTGCATGTCTCTCTGGGGCTCTGTGTTCATCTAGTGGGTAGCTTGAAATTAGGCATGCTGGGAATATTTGTACCAAGTGCTCAGCACAATTGAAGTCTTTCCTGCATCCTCCTGAGAGTGATCAGCATTCACCAGCACCCCACTTGTGTGTGTGTGTCTCAGTGTATGTGCGTGTGAAGCAGGGATATTCAGGCATCAGTGGGCATATGTATGGGAGGCTCTATGTGAATTGGGAGCGAGGCATATGGGGCTGCGGGCCTTGCATAAACCATGGTCATTCTGAATCATTGCATTGCTCTTAATCAGGTTGGTCCATTCTTTCGGCCAAAGAATCCCATAAATGTTGGTGATTTCTGGCCCCTCTTCCTACAGATGGATTGGGGGTGTCTGTCCTTTAGGCATGTGGGCATTTCTTTATTCTTTAACATTTGTATGATCCTGGCATCTGGGGCCCTAGATGGGTGGGCCTGGTGGACAGATAGCTGTGCAGAACAGAACCTTCACAGGTGTACTTCTGGCCTGACAGGCTACAGTCAGAAGATGGGGGGGCATCCTGGAGGTCAGATGGCAAACTGTTCCCCCTGGCAAACGCCCTAAGAATCAGCTGGGCAGGTACTGGTATTACTGACTTGTACCTGCTGACTTCACGGAGCAGTTGGGGCCAGCACCAGCAGCAGCTGGGAGCGGGGCCGGGGCTGTCAGCAGGTGCAAGTGGTGGCTACTGCCCTGATTGCCCCTCAGGAGCAGGGGGAGGTGGAGAAGCCCTGAGGGGCGATCGGTGCTGGCAGCTGCCACTCGCACCTGCTGATGGCTTGGAGCAATTGAGGCCGGCACCAGCAGCAGGTGCCTATATAATAAAAGCCTAAAGGTAAGGTGGGTGGGCAAGGACAGCCTTTACATGGGGTCCAGGTGGTGAGTTGTGTTGTGTATCAGGCTGGTCAGTGATGTCACTAGTTCTTAACCCACTTATCTCCATGGAAACCTCAATCCTTTTGGATAGGGAGGACTTCAGGGGTCAGTGATATGACAGAGATGGATGCGAAGAGGCTTTGTCCCTGAGGATGGCTGGGAGCAGACACCTGGAGAGACAGGGGAGTCCCACTCTGAGGACATATATGTCTCTGACATTTCTGAACACTTTAGACAGTCTCTCCTTTGTTATCTGAAGGCTCAGGATGATTCTAGCACTGACCCTCTTTTCTCTATTCCATGTTGATCTGCAAACCACCAGAGGCATCTGGGGCTGCGGGCCTTGCATAGACCATGGTCATTCTGAATCATTGCATTGCTCTTAATTGAAAGGACAGAACGGGGCTGATAACCGTGTTCCTAACTCCTCTTCAAGCAGAAGCCATAGAATGTATCAGTTGCTCAGCCAGCCCTTATCTCAGCCAATAGGAACGCAAGAAAACTAGCCCAAGGCCAAAAGTATGCTAGCCACCTCCTGTCTTTGTGTAACCAGACCCTAGCTGCACCCTACCCTTGCGTCATTAGCCCCCGGCCATCACTCAACCAACCAGAATCAGCCAAATCAGTGGTCCGAGTGAGCCCCCACCCCCTGACCCAAGCCCTGTAAATTCTTTGTTCTCTTAGAACTCGGGGCTCTCTCTTGCATCCAGTAATGGAGGCAGGAGGGGGACCAAGTCCTGGGCTTGAATAAAAGACCCTTTGCTTTTGCATCGGAAAAGGCTCCCTGGTCATGGATTATTGGGGATCCTGAATTCTGGGCATAACATTTGGGGGCTCGTCCCGGGATCCCCAATTCCCACAAGGGACCCCACTCCGGAGGGTCTGCTAACCGCGGTAAGTGTCTGTGTGTCCTCTGTTCTGTTCTGTACGAGCTCGCTTCTGTAATCTGTGCCTGATAAGATCTAAGTGGACGCACTCGCGGGTCTCAGGCAGGAGGAGTCAGGGGACGCCTTGGCCCTCCATCTGGAGGGGTGTGAAAACCCTTCACGAGGGGAGTGCATTCCCCTCAAACCTCTGTACCTCTGGGACGAGGTGGGTCGCTCCCGCTGGTTGGCATACGGCCATCGTCCAGTTTTTCTTCCACAGGGTCGGAAGGCTGTTCTTAGTTATCTTTGTTTGTCTGTTGTCTGTGTTCTTTTGTCTAATTTTGTGGACTCACTGGACGGACCTTATGGGACAGACTCAAACTACTCCTTTAAGCATTATGGTTGTTTTAAAGTCAAGAGCTGGGCCAAACCTGCTTGCCAGCCTCAGGTGTGGTTTTCCAGAACCGCTGGGAACTTGGGACCTTGAAGCTCACTGAATTCAAATGATAAAAAAACTTATGTCTTGCATTTTTGAAGTTTATTCTTAAAAATGTTACTGATTGAGAAATGCTGAATATTTGACTTGCCAACTAAAAGTTTAAGGTTCGGATTGAATTGGGAAAAACTGTGTATTGTGGTAGCTAAATGCCTTTGCTGAATGAATGTCTGGTCAAAGTGTATGAATGTGGAGGGAGGGAGCCTGCGCTCTCCTTTCCTTTGTGTGGCTTCACAACTTTGGTCAGGCAGGCATCTGAGTGAGGATCTGTGAAAACAGGTCACCCCCTCCCTTGTCTGTCTCTCGTCACCAACCATCATGAGGTCTGGACAAAGTAAACCTGCTGTTCTTAATTACATGTTAAAAAAATTTTAAAGGGATACAATAGAGATTGTGGAATTGGAATGAATGCTGAAACATTGAGGAAGCATGAGTGGACAGCTGTTTGTTTGTGTGGGACTAGCCAATTTGCTACCGAGAGGGGAGACTGGATGCAGTCTTAACTCCTCTGGTAGGTTCTCACCAAAACGTTGGTCGAGAATTCTGTTCTGGGACATGGGTGCCAGGAGTGCCCCCACGCTCATCTGGGGAGTTGGGCATTGTTTTGTTTATCTGCTCAGCTCCAGTCTGGGCTAGTCTACTAAGAGAGTGTGAATAGGAGTGTTTGTCTATTTTGGCTGCTCATTACTAGTCTGTGTAAAGTGAAAGTTACTTTGATTTATTTTGCATTTCTGTTAATTCATCTGGCTGAACGTTTGGGCTGGACCCCGAAATAGTCTGCAAAATCTCTTAGCAGCTGCGAGAATCATTTTTTTTTCTCAGAGTCTTTTGCTCACTATTAAACAGGAATCCGCCCACTTAGTTAATATAAATTTCTGTCTATCTGTTGCTCTCTCCTGGGTTGTAAATTCGCTGTATTAAATTGAAATTTTGAAGTTCTAGGATAGAGTTAAAAGCTGGCTAGATTCCGAGATTGCTTGTAAGAAAAGCAAGAGAGAAGTCTTTTCAAGTTAACTGTTTGCTTAGCAAATTAACAAAGTAGCAAATTTCAAAGAACTTGTTATTCATGGTTTTCTTATCTGTTTGGTAGACAAAGGGTTTACAGCTCTGCAGGTCTCAGAGAGATTTATTGCCTGTGACTGTATTTTGTTTAACTTGCTGTTTCAATTGGTCTTTCCCTTCCTCCCTCATCCTGGTTCTGAAAGCATCTGTAACTGTATTTCAGGTAGTCTGCAGGTTTTCTGTCTGCAGGAAACCTCCCGATGCACCCGTTATATTTCCAGGCCGACTCTGTGAGGAAAAGCAATCTGGCCTGGGCTGAGAGAAAGGGGGCGGAGGTGTTGGCAGTTAAGTTACTGGCTGCAGACCTAACAGGTCTTATCAATGAACTTCAAGGTCACAAGAAGTAACTGTAAACAATGTAGTCTTTCTCTGCCCTGGGTTATTCTTTTTAACCCTTCCAATGCTAAATTAGACCAATACCTGTTCTTAGTTTGATCACAAAAGGTCTAGATATATCTTAAGAGTAAAAGTACTTTAAAATGTATTCATAAATATTAATCTAAAATTGCTAACTGTTCACTTTCGGTAATCATTAAAAGATTAAGATTTCTAAGAATAAAAATTCTAATACATTAAAAACAACTAAACTCCCAGGAGAAAAGCAGAGGAGAAACAGAGCTGAAGTCTGCAGCTGCCCTGGTGATTTAGAACTGTTTGCCAGGCAGACGCAGCCCCTGAGAACCAGGTCAAAGAAGGGGGGTGCTGAATGCCTGAGCTGCCCACAAGGCCCTGAAGCCCCTGGTGGAGAAGAAGCGGCGTGTGTGCAGATCAACGAGAGCCTACAGGAGCTGCAGCAGCTGCTGGCAGACACCGAGGTGCTGGAGCTGACGGTGCTGCGGGTGCTGCAGGGCAGGGTTTGTGGGTGCGAGCAGCTGCAGGCAGAAGCCAGCAAGCGCTTCGCTGCAGGCTACATCCAGTGAACCCCCTGCTTGAGTCCATACCACTGTGAAAGGGCAGTGGCTTCCGGGATTTGCTGGGGGACGCTCTGGCTGGGCCCCTGGGAGACCCTAGGCGGAGCAGCTGGCTCACAGGAGGAGCTGATATCTCCTTCAAGTGCACTCCCTTGAAAAAGGCCTGGTTGCTGCTCTGCCACAAAGGGAACTGGTAGAAAGGCAAGAAAGCAGGGGCCTAAGGGTTAACAAAAGGGCACTCTCCCTGGACCTGGGAGCCATCAGGACTTTGAAATTCTCCAAGAGAGGAGAAGTCTGACTCGTTGGGTTAGAAGAACCGGAGCTGCATATTGAACTTATAGACTGTAGTTTGCTGGGCAGAGGTCCAAGCCCAGTTATATAGGGGTTAAACTACCTGTGTACAACAAAACAACTTTCTCCTGTGCCAGAATACATTTTAAGAAAATTGAATGCATAATAGACCAGTAAACTGGGACAAGTAGAATAGAGAAACTGAGCAGAAATCCTATCTTCCCTAAGCCAATAACATTTGGGAGCAAATGCTTTGCATTTGCCTCCCTAAACAAAGGTTAAATCGTTTATGTCAATCTGATTAGTGTCATTTGTTGTCCACACCCAAGGACAAATGAAGTTAGAAAATAAGCCTTATTTTGATTAATTCTTTTATTCAAGAGGAGCCAACCCGGTCCCTCCCTGCAACATGAATGATAAAATGTATATTAAGGAATTTTAAAATTGCTCAAACCTCGCTGCCTTGGGTCCAGTTCTGCGTGTGTAAGAAGGAACAGAGTAAAGTTTAGTAGCAGAAGTAAAGAGGAAGGCAGGGCAGAAGCAGGCCAGAAGAAGCTGGCAAGGCCATTCAAACCACCCAGCCGCTATTGGCCAGAGCCACCTGAGGCAGACCTCCTTGGACTGGCAACAGCTGACTCTGACTAGGACAGACTGGGCTTTTTCCAACTGGGCCCCCATGAGCCAATGGTCAAAATGAAGATCGGGGGCCAGACTGTGAACTTTATGATTGATACAGCGGCAGAGCACTCGGTAGTTACTCAGAAGGTAGTTCCCCTCTCAGGACAGGAAGTCACCATTATTGAACTACCGGTACCACAGCTGCAGACGGTTCTGCTGCCCCCATCGATGTCAGTTAGGCGGCCATCAGGTGGTTCATGAATTCCTATATTTACCAGTTGACCTGGTCCCTCTAATGGAAGCAGAAACCACTTTTGCCCCAGATGGCTCAGCACAGTCTTGCCTAGGTGAAGAGACCTCTCCAATAATCCTGTCCTTAGCAGTGCCAAGAGAGGAAGAATGAAGACTTTATACCCCTCAGCCAAAGGCCTCCACATCTGTTCTTGTCAGGCCAACATTAGGGGACTTGGGCAGTGTTCCTGTTATCTGCCAAAATTCCCAAGACTGTAAAAGTACTTGTTCACTGAAAAGGTATAAATGTAAATGTTTATTTAATGTTTATATGTCTACTTAGGTATAAATACTTATAAATAAATAAAAACCCCGGTTAGGGTTAGTTTCCTGGTGTATTCTGGAGCAGCCTATTCAGTCTTGACAGAGCCAATGGGACCAGTAACATCTAAGAAGGCACCAGTTCTAAGAGCCACCAGACAAACTGCCTTCTTCCTTGGACATCAAAGAGGACTGTGGACCTCAGAAAGAACACGGTAACTCATTCGTTTCTAGTCATGCCAGAATGCCTGTACCCCTTACTTGGACGTGATCTCTTACAGAAATTACAAGCCACGCATAAGCTTGTTCGAGATGCCCTGCCAGTGCCACCTCGGACTCTGTACATCCTTTCCAGCCTGGGGACTCAGTGTGGGTAAAGAATTTCACGACTCCAGGACTCACCCCAACTTGAAAAGGACTATACCTGCAGAAAGTTGTATAATAGACTCAGATGATGCCTGCATCTTCATAGACATGGCTTCAGAAAGACAAGGACACTTTTACCTTATATAAAAAGGTCAAAGAGTAGACTTTAGTCACCTCCCTAAAATGTTTGTATAGCCCTGCCATACCTCATGTTTAGTAGCGGAGGATTTGGCTGCCCGAAGTGGCCATGATGCCAATATTATGTTTCATTGTATTAATATGTTATATTAACCTTTGATTCTCTTACAGGTTTAAATGTAGCTGTAGCTGTGGACCGGTGATGGTCTACAGTCCATGGTAATCTTTGGAAATAACTGGCAAGTGTCCAGTCTCCCACACTGAGGAACATTGTTATAGCTATGTGTTAGCGGTCCTGGAAGGGGACTATGTGGGGTGAACCCCAAAAGTAAAGGGTGTCTGGCTGCCAAGAGGGTAGATGCCCAACTGGACAAAGAAGAATACCCATCAGGTTTTGGTCTCTATTAAGAGACAGCTAACAGTTGGCAGCCTGTACTGTCAGGGATAGTACAAACCTCAGCTGTAGAGAGCTGGGAAAAGCCTATTTGGAATGAAAGGTCTGAGGCATGGTTGTGCATTTTTAAAGAACATAAAAGAAGGTTTAAAGGCTAATCCGAAAGTATGAAATTTAGAAAGAAGAGAAACGTTAAAAGAACTAACAAGAAAAATCAGAAGATCTTAGAGCAGATCAGTATGTTTTTCTCCTTATATAATTCCTCTGAAATCTGGCAATGCTTAATAAGTCATGGCAATACATTTCTTTGCATGAAATCAATAAGACCGGTTTTTAATAGTAATTTTATTAACCAGAAACTTTGACTGGAATATCATGTTTTAAAGAAACCTGTCTGAGCTCTGAAAATTTGAAGCCAATAAGAGTGCCACAGGAAAAGCCTGGTATCCTGCTTGGGAGCCCTGAAGATGGCTGGCGCTGGAGCGTCAGGCCCATGCCCTACCATCACTGGCGGTTGGTAAGAGTAGAAGGGGAGCAATAAGGATGCCTCTGCATCCCTGCGGAACCCCCACTCACTCCGGGCCACAACGAGTAGGAGGGCTACTGAGATGGGCTTAAAGCCTAGAGCGTGGGCTCAGGTGGAGTTGCTACAGGTGAGGGATTCACCTAACGCAGCAGATACTGCAGGCAGGCCTGATGGCAGCTGAATGGCTTGGCTTCCTGGCCCTACGGGGCACGTTAAGATTCAACCATGAGATTCCAGCAAAGGTAGTCAGTTACCATTCTTGTTGTGTTTATGCAAACATCAGGCCAAATTGAATACAGTAAATAAATTAATATTGATTTGGCTTTTTGATAGCCATAGAGGAATTTTAAAAAGAAAAATCCTATTTCAATAGAGGTTGTTAAAACTAAAATGGTTTCTTTCCCTTCCACCGGGCCATTTGTTATAGTTTGTCTCTGCCAGGTCACAAGCCCAGCTCCTTCTGTGCCCAGGTCAGCAAGGAGCCTGACTGGAAGGTGACCTCTAACCAGGCACACCTGCTGCAGATCACCCTCAAGAAGACAGCAGACCTCGGCGGACCCCTTATAATCCTCCTGATGCTGTTGACTTTCGGCCCTTGCATTATTAACAGACTAGTCCAATTTGTCAGGAAGTGTATAAAAGTAGTTCAGTTGATAGTTCAGTCCGTCTCATGATTGAGCCGGAAGTTCCAAGACAAGGGGGGAATGAAAGGACAGAACGGGGCTGATAACCGTGTTCCTAACTCCTCTTCAAGCAGAAGCCATAGAATGTATCAGTTGCTCAGCCAGCCCTTATCTCAGCCAATAGGAACGCAAGAAAACTAGCCCAAGGCCAAAAGTATGCTAGCCACCTCCTGTCTTTGTGTAACCAGACCCTAGCTGCACCCTACCCTTGCGTCATTAGCCCCCGGCCATCACTCAACCAACCAGAATCGGCCAAATCAGTGGTCTGAGTGAGCCCCCACCCCCTGACCCAAGCCCTATAAATTCTTTGTTCTCTTAGAACTCGGGGCTCTCTCTTGCATCCAGTAATGGAGGCAAGAGGGGGACCAAGTCCCGGGCTTGAATAAAAGACCCTTTGCTTTTGCATCGGAAAAGGCTCCCTGGTCGTGGATTATTGGGGACCCCGAACTCTGGGCATAACATTAATCAGGTTGGTCCATTCTTTCGGCCAAAGAATGCCATAAATGTTGGTGATTTCTGGCCCCTCTTCCTACAGATGGATTGGGGGTGTCTGTCCTTTAGGCATGTGGACATTTCTTTATTCTTTAACATTTGTATGATCCTGGCATCTGGGGCAGAGCAATGCAATGATTCAGAATGACCATGGTCTATGATGAGTGTAGCCATCAGCTGACCCCACAGCTGTCTCCTGCCTCTCTTAATTCCTCCCAAGAATTTATTGGGTCTTCCTTCCTTATGGTGAGTCTCCTTCTGGTCTTTTCTCTCCCATGGTGAATCCTCCTGCCAACAGAATGTACCCCTCACTTGCTTGAATGCCCCAATAACTGCTTGTCTGAGTAGAAGCAGATTCCTAGTAGCTCTCACTGCCCTCTCCATAACCTAGCCCCTAGAAAATGACAGTGTGTTGTACTGATCATGTTGTGGGTTGATGCCAGAATGGAGCCAGTCCTAGTTTTATATTTTAAAATGTTACATATTTAAATAAACATGCAGCAGAAACCGGTTTGGCTCAATGGATAGAGCGTCGGCCTGCGGACTGAATGGTCCCAGGTTCGATTCCGGTCAAGGGCGTGTACCTTGGTTGCGGGCACATCCCCAGTAGGAGATGTGCAGGAGGCAGCTGATCGATGTTTCTCTCTCATCGATGTTTCTAACTCTCTATCTCTCTCCCTTCCTCTCTGTAAAAAATCAATAAAATATATTAAAAAAAAAACCATGCAGTATAATGTATACAAGGTAACGTTCTTGGGGTTGTTTGTTGAAAATTTTTTGGCTTTGGTTCTGAAATGGGAAGGCACGTCTCTTGAGTTTTATGGGTGAGGAACAGGAGTACCTTGGTATCTTGAATCAGCACTGAAAATCCCCCACCAGGTGCAATTAATGCAAAATGCTAGAATGGCTGGGCTTGGACAGAGCTGGTTTTTCTGGGGCTGATATTTTTTTGGAGTGTAGTCATTTCCTTGTCTCTCCATGGACAGAAGGAATCTTCTGTTCTTTTTAAAAAAATAATTTAAGACAATGCTTTATTACAGTTTCCATACAATTGTTATATTAGTTTCAGGTGTGCAACATGGTGCTAAAACATTTATATCACTTACAAATTGATTACCTCGATAAGTCTAGTACCCATTTGACACCATTCGTAGTTCTTACAGTATTATTGACTTTATATCCCTATGGCTGTTTTTGTAATTGGCAATTTGTAGATATTAATCCCTTCCACTTTTCCCCCCATCCTTCCCACCACCCTTCAAAATGTTCTCAGCACCTGTGAATATACTTCTGTTTTGTTTGTTGGTTAATTTTGTTCTTTAGATTCCACATGTAAATGAAATCCCATGGTCCTTGTCCTTCTCCATCTGAGCTGTTTGACTTAGCATAATGCCCTCTAGTTCTATCTATGTTGTTGCAAATGGCAAGATTTCATTCTCTCTTTTGGTTGAGCAGAATTGTATTGTTTGCAGTACCACACTTTCTTTATCCACTCATTTATTGATGGATACTTCGGTTTCTTCCATGTCTTGGCTATCCTATATACTAAAAGCCTAATATGCTAAGTGTCCAGTCGGCCAGTAATTTGTTCCACAAATCAAAGTGTAATCCTATATAATAAAATGCTAATATGCAAATAGACCCAACAGTGGAACAACAGAACAACTGGTTGCTATGATGTGTGCTGACCATCAGGTGGTGTGCATAGAACGTGGTGGGTGTTGGCCACGGTGGGATGGTGGGGCAGGTGAGCAGGGGCACCAGACCAAGGTGGGGCACCAGTTGTTGTCATTGGGGTGAGCCTCTGGTGGTTACTAAAAATTCTTTGCTCCCCTGCGCCGTGATCCCGCCCGGTGCTTGCACCTGCTGCCAGTGCTGGCCCCGCTCACACCTGCTGATGGCGCCTGGCATGGCACTGATCACTTGGCGCCATTAGCGGATGCAAGCGGTAGCTGCTGGCCCCGATTGCCCCTCAGGGATTCTCCACCTCCCCGTGCTCCCAAGGGGCAATCAGGGCAGTAGCCACCACTTGCACCTGCTGCTAGTGCTGGCCCCATTTGCTTCACTCTGTCAGTGGGTGCAAGTGGGGCTGGCACCATCAGTATGTGGGAGTGGCGGCAGCAGGATTGTAGCTGCAGGCAGACAATGGACCGAGGGCTTTGGGGGAAGGGGTTGGGTAGGGGCGTGGAGTATGGGCTGAGACCTGCCCCTATTCCTGCCGCAGCTTCTCGGCCCACGGTTCCTTTCAAGGTGCATGAATTCGTGCACTGGCCCCCTAGTGCTAATGATATGCTAAGGTCGCTCAACCACTCGCTATGACATGCACTGACCACCAGGGGGCAGACAGTACACCAGTCGCTATGATGTGCACTGACTGCCAGGGGGCAGATGATCCGACCAGTAGGTTAGCTTGCTGCTGGGGTCCGGGACTGAGCAAGATGCACCAGACAAGCCTTGGAGCCCTCCCGCAACCCCTCCCTGGCTGGCCAACCTCCCGCATCCCTCCCCAGCACCAGTGGGATCCCTTGGCCTGGCCTACACCCTCTGGCAGTCTGGACCCCTTGGGGAATGTCGGTGAGCCGGTTTCAGCCTGATCCCACAGGCCAGGCTGAGGGACCCCATTGGTGCACGAATTCCCACACTGGGCCTCTAGTTGTAATTAATGCTGCAATGGACATAGAGATGCATATATCTTTTAGAATTAGTGTTTTATGTTTCTTTGAATAAATACTGAGAATTGGAATTGCTGGGTCCTCCTCGTTTCTTTTTATGGCCTTTGATTTAAAGTGTATTTTGTGTGATATAAGTATTGTGATACCAGTATTTAAAATTTCCATTTGCATGAAATATCATTTTTCATCCCTTTACTTTAGATCTGAAGGAGGTCTCTTGTAAGCAGCATATGTATGGGTCTTGCTGTGCTATCCATTTAGCCATCCTGTGTCTTTTGATTGGAGCATTTAACCCATTTACATTTAAAGTAATTATGGATAGGTTTGTAGTTATTGCCATTTTATTATTCATATGTTCACCTCCACCTCCACCTCTACCTCTACCTCCACCCACACCCAAACCCACACCCACACTCACACTCACACCTTCTTTTTCTTGAGTCTTTTTAACATTTCTTGTAATACTGTTGGGTGGTTATTAACTCCTGCTTTTTCTTTTCTGAATAGCTCATATCTCTCCTTCTATTCTAAGTGATAGCCCTGCTGAGTCGAGTAATCTTGATATACCAGTAGGCCCTTGCTTTTCATCACTTTGAATATTTGGTGCCAGTCCCTTCTACCTTGCAAAGTTTCTACTAAGGAATCAGATGATTATGGGAGCTCTGTTGCAGGTAAGTAGTAGTTCTTATCTTGCTCCATTTCAGATTCTCTCTTTGTCATTAACCTTTGCCATTTTACTTATGATGTATCTTGGTGTGGGCCTCTTGGGTTCATCTTCTTTGGGACTCTGCACTTCCTGGACTTGTGTGTCTATTTCCTTCACCAGGTTAGAGAAATTTTTCATTCGTACCTCTGTAAATAGGTTTTAATCCCTTATACTTTCTTCTTCTTCTGGTACCACTGTGATCTGAATGTTGTTATGCTTGATGTTGTCCCAGAAGTCTCTTAAGCTATCAGCATTAAAAAAAAATTATATCTTTATTGCTGTTCCAATTTTCAGCTACCTTGTCTTCCAAATTGCTGATTTGATCCTCTGCTTCATGTAATCTACTCTAGACTCACTCTAATGTATTCTTCATTTCAGTTATTGTATTCTTCATTTGATAGATTCTTTTTTTTTTCCATCTCCATTTTTATGTTCCCCATCTCTTCTTTTGATTTTCTTTACTGTTCTAGTCAATGAAAGGGTAACTTTATTGAGGCCCCAGGGTTCTGGGATTCAGGCAGAAGACTTCCCTGCAGTCGAGGAGCTGGTGGAGGGGCCTTATTTAACCTTCTTGGGGCACAGGTTGTTTTGGTGGCTGCACTTATTTTTGTGGCAGTTGATAGCGTGAGGATACAACTGACTGTAACACATTTGGTAGATCATCTTGTTGCATTTGTACTTCTGGGCAAGCTGGTGGAAGGAGGGTTCGATGATGCCATCCCACAGATGAAGCATCAAGTACAAGGTGGTATTTTTCTAATAATGTAGTCAGAGTGTGACCATCCTCTAGCTATTTGCCAGCAAAAATCATATGCTGCTGGTTAGGCGGGATGCCCTTCTTTTCTTGGATTTTAGCTTTGACTTTTTCAATGGCATCACTGAGCTCAACCTCAAGGGTGATGGCCTTGCCAGTCAGGGTCTTCACTGTAGGGCGCGGCTATAGGGTTAAGCCTCGGACAGACCTGTTGGCAAAGCCACAAACAAGTCCCAGCTTAGAGGGCACAGTCCTCTTAGCATAATTAGGCTTGACCTTATGACGCTCCCTAGATCCTTCCTAGGTAGCTAATGAGCTGTGGGAGGTGCAGCAAGTGCTGCCAAAACAAGTGAAACTCACAAGAACATTGTAACTATGGTGACCACTACCTTGTTTACCTCTGGCTATAAAATAAAGGCTCAGCTTGCCAGGCACAGGAAGATCCACCTAGAACAGGGGTGGGCAAACTTTTTTGACTCGAGGGCCATAATGGGTTCTTAAACTGGACCGGAGGGCTGGAACAAAAGCATGGATGGAGTGTTTGTGTGAACTAATATAAATTCAAAGTAAACATCATTACATAAAAGGGTATGGTCTTTTTTTTTTTTTTTTTAGTTTTATTCATTTCAAACGGGCCGGATCCGGCCCCCCGGGCCATATTTGGCCACAGCTGACCTAGACCCATCTTATTCTCTTTGTCATTTCTTCATCTTTTCACCACCCACACTCAGGCTTTTGAACCCTTGGCTGAACTGGTTCTGCACACTTCACAAAGATCTACATCTCTGCATCTGCTGGGGAGGCTTCTCTGCCACCTCATTGAAGAGAAAGATCCTATCTCTTTATTAATGTTCTGAGTTTATCTATGTTTTTCCTACGTTCTTTGAGCATCCTAATCAAAGTATTTTGAATTCTGCATATGGTAGATTGTTTGCCTCTGTTTTGTTGAGTTCTTTCTCTGGATTTTTTTCCCCTGTTTTTTTTCATTTGGGTCATGTTTCTTTGTTTCCTCATTTTAGCTGCTTCTCTCTGTGTATTTCCTTGTATTTGGGTATTTGGTAGATATGTTCCATCTCCTGATCTTGGTAAAGTGGCCTTATGTTGTAGGTGTCCTATTGGTCCCAGTGGTGCAGTCTTCCATGTCACCTGTGCCAGGTACTCCAGGGGTGTCTCTTGTGTGGGTTGTGTGTGCCATTCTGTTGCAGGTGAGACTTGATTGCTATTGGTATGTTAAGGGGAGGTATTGGCTTTCAGGCTGATTAGCTGTGTGGAATGGCTGTGAGTACAGCAGACACACTGTTGTACAGGGGTTGATGATGGAGCAGGATTTGGATAAAGAAGAGGGGGTAAAAATCATACTAGTATTATGGAATATTACTCAGCCATGAGGAAGAATGAAATCTTACTATTTGTGACATCATGGATGGACCTCGATGGTATTATGCAAAATGAAATAAGTTAGAGAAAGTCAAATACCATGTGATTTTACTTATATGTGGAATCCAGAAAACTATATAAACAAACAAACTTATAGATACAGAGAACAAACTGATGCTTGCCAGGTGGGTGTGGGGCTAGGGAGCTGGATGAAAAGGGGAAGAGATTAAGAAGTACAAATTGACCTGGCTGGCGTGGCTCAGTGGTTGAGCATAGACCTAGGAACCAAGAGGTTATGGTTCAATTCCTGGTCAGGGCACGTGCTTGGGCTTTGGGCTTGATCTCTAGTGCAGGAGGCAGCCGATCAATGATTCTTTCTCATCATTGATATTTCTATCTTTTTTTCTCCTTCCCCCTCTGAAACCAATAAAAATATATTTTTTAAAAAGTACAAATTGGCAGTTACAAAATAGTCACAGGGATATAAAGTACAGCATAGGGAATATAGTCAGTAATATTGTAAAAACTATGTACAATGTCAGGGTGTTACTAGACTTATGGGAGGATCACTGCATATGCTATATGAATGTCTAACCACTATGCTCTACACTTGAAACTAACATAATATTGAATGTCAACTATAATTGAAATAAAAAGATAACCTCCAGAGAAATATCTGAGTTTATATTCTCCTGATAGGGTTATTGCTTGGAAAAGACAGGTAATCATGATTTATAAACCAATGTTTGATAGAGCATTCCTATAAATCCTTTAGACTGGAAATAAGAAGAGAGAAGAATAAAAGAAACCCTCCCCCACCCCCATAGCTGTTGTCATGCAGTAGAGGGAACTCCAACATCAGTGGTTGTTCCAAAATAATACACAGCACAGAAGTGTTTCAAATCACTGAAAATATCCTACTGTAAGGTCATGTGGCTCCAACTTGTTTGCTCTGGTTCAAGCAACTGCTGAACATGCTTCACCTTCTAACACCAACTGCACACAAAGTAATGGATTAAGTGTACTTTAACCCCAAACATTTGGGACTTACTTATAGGACATAGCTGTGCCCTGGGTACTATTGGGCTCAAGGGCCTACACACACTTACCTAAATGACTGATGAAACTTAATGGACATTACTGGTTTTCTTATTAATATCTGATGTAGGTACTATTGGGATAATCAATCATATCCTGAACTTTTATTTCAATATGGGATTAAAGACTTACATCTAAGACTGGAAATCAGAAAACTCCTAGAAGAAAACATAGGCAGTAAACTCTTTGATATTTGTTTTAGAAATATCTTTTTGGATATGTCTCCTCAGGCAAGGGCATCAAAAGCAAAAATAAACAAATGGGATTACACCAAATTAAAAAGCATTTGCACAGTGAAGGAAACTATCAACAAAACTAAAAGATGACCTGCTGAATGGGAGAAAATATTTGAAAATGACATATCCAATAAGGGGTTAATATCCAAAATATATAAGGAACTCATACAACTCAATATCAAAAATATAAAAAATCTAATTAAAAAACGGATAGAGGATCTGAGTAGATATTTTTCCAAAGAAAACATGCAGATGGCCAAGAGACACATAAAAAGATGCTCAACACCACTAATTATCAGGGAAATGCAAACCAAAACCACAGTGAGCTATCACCTCACACCTGTCAGGTTGGCTAGTATCAAAAGGACAATAAACAAATGTTGGCAAGGATTTGTAGAAAAGGGAACCTCATGCACTGTTGGTGGGATTACAAACTGGTACAGCCATTATGGAAGCCAATATAGAGGTTCCTTAAAAAAATTAAAATAGAACTACCATATGACCCAGCAATTCCTCTTCTGGGTATCTATCAGAAGAAAACTAAAACACTAATTTGGAAAGATATTTGCCCACTTATGTTCATTGCAACATCATTTACAATAGCCAAGATATGGAAGCAACCTAAATGTTCATCAATAGATGGATATGCAATGGAATATTACTCAGCCATAAAACAGAATGAAGTGAAATCTTGCCATTGTGACAACATGGATGCAAAGTAAAATAAGTCATATGGAGAAGGAGAAGTACCAGATAATTTCACTTACATGTGGAATCTATAAGATAAAACAAATAAAAAACAAAACAAACAGATTCATAGACATGAAGAACAAACTGATGGTTGGCAGAGGGGAAGAGGGTAGGGGGGAGGGGGAAAAATGAAGAATAAGAGGAACAAATTTCCAGTTATCAAATAAGTTATGGTAATATAATGCGCAGTATAAGAAATATAGTCAGTAATATCACAGTAACCATATATGGTGCCATATGGTTACTAGACTTATTGTGATGATCTGTTCCTTAGGTACACAAATGTTGAATAACTATGTTATATACCCAAAACAAAAGTAATATTGTATATTAACTATATTTAGATAAAAATTTATGAATATTTATTTAAACATAAGTGTGATTTTAGATATCAAAATTACAACTAAGCCACAGAACAACCATCATTCAGAACCACCTGAAATCTGGCTGAATGGAAGCCCTATAACTAGAGAATTAAAGAAGCCACACTGAGACTGGATTAAAGACTTAGATTTAAGACTGGATATCAGAAACCAGTAGGAGGGCTGGAGGTGGGGGCCAGCTTTCTCCCAGACAGAAGTGCTGGCAGAGGTCATTGTTCCTCATCAGAGCCCTCCCCCACCACAGAACCAACAGACAGAAGCCATATCTGAGCTTCCACTAACCTGGCCCACACTATTAACCCCACCTCCCTGGTGATACCCTGAGACCCTGCCCCACCAATTTGCAGCTCCACCGAAGCTGTTTGCAGTGGGTTTTAAATACGACTGTCCTGGCTTAGGCTTCAGACTTTCCTAAAATCTCTCAAACAAGCAGCAGCTGGCCTCAGCTTTCATACCTCTCGGTAAGTGGCCCCAGACGCTGGAGTAGCAACAGCCTGGCAAGGTTCATAGGTTGGCCTCTCCTAGACACCTCCAAGCCCAACATAAGTAGCAGCCATCTGCAGGTCACTCTGTAGCTCATGCCAGGTGGCCTCAGGCAGGGCACAGGCAGTGGCTGACATTGTACCCCCTGGGAGGCCCAGAACCAGTGCACCTAATGGTCAGCTTCAGACCATGCCAGATTACAACTTGACTACATCCACCAGTGACACACTCAAAGGATGGACTTGGTGAGCACCAAAGCCCTACTGAAGCATGTCTTGCTCCACAGGGGCATCTCCTGCATAGCAGTTCTCCCACTGTAGTTGCAGCTGGTCCTCACAGCTGATTCGCCTGGGAGTCAATTCCTCCCAGTAACACCAACAGCAATCAAAGTTCAACTACAACAAGACAGTGCACACAGCCCACATAGGGGCACAGCCAGAATGCCCAGCTCAGATGACTGGGAAGGCTGAGCCACTGGGCCGTACAGGACACCTACTACAAGAGGCTACTCTACCAATTCCAAGAGACATAGTAGTTCTACCTAATACATAGAAACAAACAGGTAAGCAGCCAAAATGCAGAGACAAGGAAACATGTTGCAAATGAAAGAACAGAAGAAATCTCAAGACAATGAACTAAATGAAATAGAAGGAAGCAAACTACCAGATACAGTTTAAAACAGTGGTTACAAGGATGCTCAAGGAACTTAATGAGAACTTCAAGGAACTTAGGGAGTACTTTTAGGGAACTTAGTGAGAACTTCGGGGAACTTAGTAAAAACAATGACATAAAAAAGGACCAGTCAGAAATTAAGGATCCACTAACTGAAATGAATAATTTACAAGGAATCAACAATCCAGTAGAGGATGCCAAGAATCAAATCAGTGATTTGGAATATGAGGAAGCAAAAACTCCCTATGAGAACAACTAAAAGAAAAAAAGAATCCAAAAATATGAAGGTTGTCCAGCTGGTGTGGCTGAGTGGTTGAGTGTCGACCTATGAATCAAGAAGTCCCCAGTTCAATTCCCAGTTAGGGCACATGCCTGGGTTGCAGGCTCAATGTCCAGTAGGGGGCATGCAGGAGGCAGACGATTGATGTCTCTTTCATTGATGTTTCTATCTCTCTATTCCTCTCCTTTCCTCTCTAAAATCAATAAACCATATATTTAAAAAACAAAATAATACAAAGAAATATGAAGATAGTGTAAGGAACCTCTGGGACAACTTCAAGCATACCAACCTTTGCATTATGGGGATGATGGAAGGAGAAGAGAGGGAGCAAGAAATTGAAAACCTATTTGAAAAAATAGTGACAGAAAACTTCCCCTAACTGGTGAAAGAAATAGACTTATAAGTCCAAAAAGCACAGAGAGTCCCAAACAAGAAGAGCCCAAAGTTGCCCACACTAAGACACATTATAATTAAAGTGCCAAAGTTTAAAGACAAAGAGAGAATCTTAAAAGCAGTTAGTTACCTACAAGGGAGGGCCCATACAATTGTCAGCTGATTTCTTAACAGAAACTTTGCAGGCCAGAAGGGAGTGGCAAGAAATATTCAAAGTGATGAAAAGCAAGGACCTACAACCAAGACTAGCCTACACAGGAAAGCTATCAGTTAGAATTGAAGGTTAGATAAAGAGCTTCACAGACAAGAAAAAGCTAAAGGACTCCATCACCACCAAACCAGTGTTCCATGAAATGTTGAAGTGTCTTTAAGAAGAAGAAAAAAAATTAAAAATATGAACAATAAAATGGCAATAAATACATATCTATCAACAATTGAATCTTAAAAAAAAACAAAAAAAAAACAACCAGACACATGGAAACATGGAACCGACTGACAAATCTCAGAGTGAAGGGGGTTGGAGGATGGGAAGAAATTAGCCAAAGAACTTATATGTATACTAGAGGCCTGATGCATGAAATTTGTGCAAGAGTAGGCCTTCCTTCCCTCTGGCCACTGGCAGGCACCTGGAACCTGGGCTTTCCTCACAGCCCCGGCTTCGTCTGGAAGGATGGAAGGACATCTGGTCTAATTAGCTTATTATGCTTTTATTATTATAGGCATGCATTAGCTATAAACACAGATAATAGGGTGTTGAAGGCCTGGGGTGGGGTGCAGGATCTGGGTAGATGGAGGCAATAAAGGGGGTGATTAAGAGAGGGCATCAGTAATACTCTCAAAAAGAAAGGTTTTTTTTAAAAAATAAAATTTTAAACAAGATCATATCATAATCATCTTTATAAACTATTTTTTATTTAACATAGAGAATTCTGCAATATAAATTACCACAAAATTAGCAGCTTAAAACAACACATATTTATTACTTAAGCATTTTTGTTGCCAGACTGAAATCCAGTGTTGGCCAGGTTGCAATCTCATCAGAGAATTGACTGGAGAAACATCTGCTTTCAAGTTCCCTCAGGTTATTGGTAGGATTCATTTCCTTGCAGCTAGAAACTGAGGTTCCTGTTTTCTAGCTGTCAGCAGTGGGTTGCTCTCAGCTCTTAGAGGCCCCTTTCATTCATTGCCATGGGGTCCTCTCCATAGCCCCTCTCACACCATGGTAGCTTCTTCAAAGCCATCAAAGGAGAATTATTATCATGTTTAATGGTAGCATATTATATATATGGTGTGGTTATAATATAATTTTACTATTCTCTGTAGATATGTTTTCTACTTTTCTTTATTATAATACATATTTGGGACTTCTCCAATTAATTCCTTAGATAATGCCCAGAAGTGGAATTGCTGAGTCAAATGGTATGCACTTTTAAAAGTTTTTTACATATTGCAAAATAGAAATCTAATCCCATGATACTTCCAGGAAGAATTTATGATAGTGCTGGTTTGTGTACATACTTTCAAACACTGGCTTTATCCATAAATTTAAGTTTTGCTAATTGACTGGTGAAAAAAATATATTTCATTATCTTAATTTGTATTTCTTTGGTGAGTTCAGACATTTTTAAATGGTACTGAACATTGTGTTTGTGAATTGTACAATTGTACAATTGCAAAAGTACTTCATATGCTCAGGACTCTGTTGATTGCAAATATTTTTCCTAATTTGCATGCTAATATTTTGGGGAATTGTTGGCCATATAAAAGTTTACATAAGTCAATTCTATTGATCTCTTTCTTTTTTCTTTTTCTTTTTTTATTAAATCTTTATTGTTCAGATTATTACAGTTGTTCCTCTTTTTCCCCCCCATATCTCCCCTGTTCCCACCCCACCCTCCGCCCTCACCCCACCCCCCCACTGTCCTCATCCATAGGTGCACGATTATTGTCCAGTCTCTTCCCACATTCCCCACACCCCTTTCCCCCCCAAGAATAGTCAGTCCACTCCCTTTCTATGCCCCTGATTCTATTATAATCACCAGTTCATCCTGTTCATCAGATTATTTATTCACTTGATATTTAGATTCACTTGTTGATAGATGTGTATTTGTTGTTCATACTTTATATCTTTACCTTTTTCTTCTTCTTCCTCTTCTTAAAGGATACCTTTCAGCATTTCATATAATACTGGTTTGGTGGTGATGAACTCCTTTAGCTTTTCCTTATCTGTGAAGCTCTTTATCTGACTTTCAATTCTGAATGATAGCTTTGCTGGATAAAGTAATCTTGGTTGTAGGTTGTTGGCATTCATCACTTTGAATATTTCTTGCCACTCCCTTCTGGCCTGCAAAGTTTCTGTTGAGAAATCAGCTGACAGTCATATGGGTACTCCCTTGTAGGTAACTGACTTTCTTTCTCTTGCTGCTTTTAAGAGTCTCTCTTTGTCTTTTGCTCTTGGCATTTTAATTATGATGTGTCTTGGTGTGATCCTCTTTGGATTCCTTTTGTTTGGGGTTCTCTGCACTTCCTGGACTTGGAAGTCTATTTCTTTCACCAGGTAGGGGAGGTTTTCTGTCATTATTTCTTCAAATAGGTTTTCAATATCTTGGTCTCTCTCTTCTTCTGGCACCCCTATAATTCGGATGTTGGTACGCTTGAAGCTGTCCCAGAGGCTCCTTAGGCTATCTTCATTTTTTTGGATTCTTTTTTCATTTTGCTTTTCCGGTTGGGTGTTTTTTGCTTCTTTGTATTTCAAATCTTTGACTTGATTCTTGTGATCCTCTGGTCTGCTGTTGGGAGTCTGTATAACATTCTTTATTTCAGTCAGTGTATGCTTAATTTCTAGTTGGTCCTTTATCACAACCTCGAGGGTCTCATTAGATTTCTTGTAGGTCTCCTTAAGTTTGTTGGCGGTTTCTAGAAAATTCTTGAAAAACCTTCAAAGTGTGGTTTTGAACTCTATATCCAGTAGTTTGCTTTCCTCTATTTCTGTCATTTGTGTCCTGTTTCTTTGTCTCAGCATTTTTTATGATTTGCTGTGTCGATATAGTGGCTTTCTGTGCTAAGTGTCCTATAGGGCTCAGTGGCTCAGCCTCCAGAATTACCTGAGGTAGACACCCTTGGTGCACCCACTTGTGGGCTTTGTGCACAGTCTTGTTGTAGTTAAGCCTTGCTTGTTGTAGTTAACACTGGGAGGAATTGACCTCCAGGCCAATTGGCTGTGAGAATCAGCTGTGTCTATGGTGGGAGAACTTCTGTGCTGAAGACACCCTTCTGGGGCAAGACTTGCTTCAGTGAGGCTTTGGTGCTCACTGAGTCTGCCCCCTGAGTGTGTCCCTTATGGATCTGAGGAGTTGTAATTGGATGGTCCCACTCTGACCACAGGGAACACTGGCTCTTGGATCTAAGGAGGTGCTAATCTAGCCTCTGCCTGAGGCTACCCAGCAGAAGCCAGCTGTAAAGCAATGCAGGTTGCCCTGGGGCCTTGGGGCAGCTGCAGTTTGTTAAGTAATTTTCAGATTACAAAGGGCCGGGCCTTTCATATGCAAAAGCCTCCGTGCAGGGCATGGGCAGGGTGGCGTCCCAGGGGATCAACAGGGCGGGTGGAGTGAGCAGTATGGCTGCTGTCAGTCCTGCCCTCAGAGACCCAGGCAATCGCTGTGAGCGCCTCTGAGAGAAAGCTGCCCTCGAGTTCCGACTGATGCCAGACAGTCCCATTTCTCCCATATGAGTCTGGGTCCCCAGAGACTCAACTGGAACTGGAGCTCAGAGCGTGAGACTCCCTCCCGATTGAAAAAGACAATCATGTCCTCAGCCGCCAGCCCTCTCCGCATGCACCTCCGCACCTTTGTATTTTACTTCAGCACCGCACCTCCTCTGAGTCTCGGTATGCTTTTCTCTTTCCTTCTAGTTGTAGAATTTCCACTCAGCCAGCCTTCCTGTGGTTCTGGATGATGTCCGTTCCGTCTTTTAGTTGTATTTTTGAAGTGGCTGTGCGAGGCAGCAATCTCCGGTGTTTACCTATGCCACCATCTTGGTTTCTCTGATTGGTCTCTTTCTTAATGCTTTTTGCCTTTGAGGTCATGCTTAGAAATATCTTCCCATCTAAGAGATGTAAAAAGTTTCCTGCATTTGTGATTTGAAAATACTTATAGTGTCCGTTTACATTTAAGTGTTAATTGTTCATGAAGTATTGTGCTAGAGATTTGTTGATTGGTTTAGTGAAACCATGACAAGTGTTTTGTGGCTCTCTGAGTAATTTAATTTCTAGTAATATCCACTTTTTTCCTGAAATTTTGTGGAAACATGTCACTAGTCCCGTGACTTCTGAGATGACTTATAGATGAAATTGACAACATGAATAAATGAACATGATTGACTAGGAGGACCTGGGACAAGCATCAAACCACAAAAGCCCTTAAAAGGAGATTCCAAAATACCGGGGAGTAAGCGGAAACTAAACAGACATGCTTCCAGGACCAAACTGGAATTACAACTAAAATACAGAAAAACCATCCTGAATAATCAACTGAAGACTAGCTGTAGAGAACCCTGATAACCAAGGACAGAAAGTGGGAACAGCATAGAGAATGGTAGAAAGTGTGGCGGTGCAAAAGGGCTGGCCAGTCTCCCACAGACATCAGCTGAAGTTCTGGAGAGATATCTCAATGGTGTAGAGTTCCCACTAAGAACTCTGAGATCTAAACCCCAAGCTGGGCCCCCCAGCCCAGAGCACCAGAACTGAGAAAGGCGGCCACATAACACCTGGCGGTGAAAAGCCACAGGGTTGAGACAGCTGGAAATGCAGGTACCCTCTTAAAAGGCCAATGCAGAAAATTTCATGTGCAGACATTCATCTTGGGCTCTGGCAGAAGGAGGGCAGCGAGGTCAGGAGCTATGTGACCAAAAGCCAGGGTTGGGGGCTCTGGGATTAGAGCTCAGAAGATAGACACCCTGGTTTCCTGTGTTGACTCATTCCCTCATAATGCAGAGGATATCTTTCTCCAGCAGACCTTTTCCACCCAGGCAGCTTTTTCCTGGGGAGGGGAAGAGTGATTGCCCCATTCTATTGGAAAAATCCTTATCGCACCCTGTGGAGTTTCTGAGGTCCATTAAGAGACTGAGAATAATAATCAGCCTGCAGATAGAAGCAATTGTCCCACATTGTTGGAAAACCACACCCTGTGGTCCATAGCCTGAAGTTAATCAAGATTGAATAACAGTCAGACTGCAAGCAGAGGTGGGTCTCTGGAGGCTTTGAGTCTTAGCCTGATCTAATTCGGGGTCTGGCACTAGGAAAAGTAGACATCTTGGTTCTTTCTAAAGGCACCCATCCCCGGTAGAGGGAGCCAAAAGCTGTGGAATGCTGGTAGCTCCAAAGAGGGCTACTCATGGGAAGTCAGAAACAGTGTCTGATACTGTCATGCACTAGAGATTGGGAGTTGTAGCAGCTTTACCTAATACATAGGTACAAACACAAAAAGGCAGCCAAAGCAGGGAGACAAGAAAAACCCAAGTGAAAGAATAAGAGAATTCTCCAGAAGAAGAGCTAAATAAAATGGAGATAAGAAATTTACCAGACATACAGTTCAGAATAACGATGGCAAGGATGCTCAACAGCATGAGAAAAGATGTAGTAACTATGAAAAAACACCAATAAAAAATGAAGAATGGCATAGCACTAACAAAGAACACAGTGAAAGAAATACACAGCAGATTAGGGGAAGCTGTGGATTGGATCTGTGAATTAGAAGACAGGGTAGAAAAATATCACTCAGGCAGAGAATCAAAAAGAAAAAAACAATTGGTTGGGATGCATGCAGAAGACAACCAATACGTGTGTTTATCTCACATTGATATTTCTCTCTGGGTATTCCTCTCTTTTCCACTCTCTCTAAAAAATCAATGGAAAAATATTCTTGGGTGAGGATGAAAAAAATAAAAAACAAACAGGACAGCTTAAGGGAGCCCTGGGACATGAACATAACAGTATTTGCATCATAGGAGTGCCAGAAGGTGAAGTAAGTGAGCAAGGAATACTAAATGTGATTGAAGAAATAATGGCAGAAAACTTCCCTAACCTATTGAAGGAAAAAGTCATACAAGTTCAGGAGACACAGAGAGTCCCAAGCAGGAGGAACCCAAAAAGGCCCGTGCCCAGACACATCATAATTAAAATGTCAAAATTTAAAGACAAAAAGAATCTTAAAGGCAGCAAGTGTAAAGCAAATTGTTACCCTCAAAGGAGCTCTCATAAGGCTGACACCTGATTTCTCATAAGAAACTCTACAGGCCAGTAAGAAATGGCATGATGTACTCAAAGTAATGGAAAGCAAGGATCCCACGATTACTATATCCAGCAAGACTGCCATTCAAAATAGAGAAATAAAGAGTTTCCCAGACAAAAAAAAAAAAAAAAGGCTAAAGTAGTACATCACCACCAAGCCAGCATTACAAGAAATGCTAAAGGGACTGCTATAACGAGAAGAAGAAATAGAGAGAGAAACTTAGGCATATGAATTAAAATGGCAATAAAGAAGCATCTATCCATAATAACCTTAAGTGTAAATGGATTAAATGCTCAATCAAAAGACATAGGATAGGTCAGTGGCTAAGAAAACATGACCCAAATATGTGCTGTCTACAAGAGACCCACCTCAGAACAAAGACTCACACAGAATGAGAGTGAAGGGATGGAAATAAATTTTTGAAGTGAATGGGAAAATAAAAAGCTTGGGTAGCAATACTCATATCTGACAAAATAGATTTCAAAATGAAGGCTATAACAAGAGACAATAAAGGTGACTACGTAGTACTAAAGGAATCAATCTTACAAGAGGATATAACCTTGGTAAACATATATGCATCCACTGTAGAAGCACCTAAATATATATATATATATATATATATATATATATATATATATATATGTGTGTGTGTGTGTGTGTGTGTGTATATATATATATATAATTTATTTTTACAGAGAGGAAGGGAGAGGGATAGAGAATCAGAAACACTGATGAGAGAGAAACATCGATCAGCTGCCTCCTGCACACCCCCCACTGGGGATGTGCCTGCCACCAAGGTACAGGCCCTTGACCAGAATCGAACCCGGGACCCTTCAGTCTGCAGGCCGACGCTCTATCCACTGAGCCAAACCGGTTAGGGGTATTTTTTAAAACTTCAAGAAGACTTTAAGGGAGTGATCAACAGCAATACAGTCATAGTAGAGGATTTTTAACACCCTGCTGACTTCACTGGGTAGATCTTCCAGACAAAAAGTTAACAAGGAAATAGTGACCCTAAATGACATACTGGATCAGATGGATTTAATTGATACTTATAGAATATTTCACCCCAAAGCTGCAGATTATACATTCTCCAGTACACATGGGTCATTCACCAAGATAGACCACATGTTAGGACCCAAAACAAGTCCTACTAGAAGCCTACCTCCAAAAAACAAGAAAAAGTAATATTAAACTATTTAACCCTACAACTTAAACAACTTAAAGAATTAGAGAACAACAAGAAGAGCCCAGAGTAAGTAGGAGGAAGGAAATAAATATTAGTGCAAAAACAAATGACATAGAGACAAAAATAAACAAACAAACAAACAAATTAATAATAACCAAGAGCTGGTTCTTTAAGAAAAATAAACAATATTGATGAACCTGTAGCCAGACTCATCAAGAAACAAAGAGGACCCAAATAAATAAAGTCAGAAATGAAGTGGTGAAGTAACAAATGACATCAGAGAAATACAAAGGATTGTAAGAAAATACTATGAGCCAATAAGCTGGACAATGTGAGTGAAATGGACAAGTTCCTAGAAAAATACAATCTTCCAAAACTGAATAAGCATGAATCAAAAAATCTGAATAGGCCAATAATAATTGATGAAATTGAAGCAGTAATAAAAAAAACTGCCAGCAAACAATAGCCCTGGTCCAGATGGCTTCACAGAGGAGTTTTAACCAACATTCAAAGAACTAACACCTGTGCTCCTCAAACTATTCCCAAAAATCCAAGAGGAAGGGACACTTTCAACTTATTTTTATTAGGCCAGCATTATCCTAATTCCAAAACCAGATAAAGACATTTCAGAAAAAGAGAATTACAAGTCAATATCCCTGATGAACATAGATGCAAAAATCCTCAACAAAATATTAGCAAATCGAATACAGCAATATATTTAAAAGATCATACACCATGATCAAGTGGGATTTATTTCAGGGATGCAAAGCTGGTACAATATTCACAAATCAGTAAACGTGATGTATCACATAAACAAATTGAAAGACAAAAACCACATGACCATATCAATAGACGCAGAAAAAGCATTCGACAAAACCCAATACTCATTTTTTGTTTTAAAGAAAAACTCTCAGCAAAGTGGAAATAGAGGGATCATACTTCAACATAATAAAGGCCATATATGACAAACTTACAGCCAACATCATACTCCACATCAAAAACTAAAATCATTTCCCCTAGGAACAGGAACAAGAGAGGGATATCTGCTTTTACCACTCTTAATCAACATATCACTGGAAGGACTAGGCACAGTGATCCAACAAGCAGAAAATGTGAAAGGCATCCAAACTGGAAAGGAGGAAATAAAACTCATTATTCGCAGATAACATGATATTGTACATAGAAAACCCTAAAGACTCCATCAAAAAACTAGATTTAATAAGTGGATTCAGCAATGTAGCAGATACAAAGTTAACACCCAGAAATCAATGGTATTTTTATACCCCAATAATGAATTCTCAGAGTAACTACATCAACAATCCCATTTACCATTGCAACAAAGAAATGAAGATACTTAGAAATAAACTTAACCAAGGAGGTAAAAGACTTGTACTTAGAAAACTATAGGACATTGCAAAAAGGGATAGAGGAAGATATAAACAAGTGGAGGAATATACCATGTTCATGGATTGGTAGAATTAACATCATTAAAATATCCATACTACCCAAATCAATCTGTAGATTAAATGCAATCCCTGTTAAATTACCAATGTCATATTTCACAGATATAGAACAAATACTCCAAAAATTTATTTGGAACCAAGAAAGACCACGAACAGTCGCAGCAACCCTGTCTCAGAGGGACAGCAGGGGTGGGTAGGTGGTGGTTGGGAAGAAATCAACCACAGAACTTGTATGCATATATGCATAACCCATGGACACCAACAATATGTTGGTGAATGCCTGAGGAGGGAGGGCGGAGTCGGCTAGAAGAGGTCAATGGGGGAATGAAGGGGGCATATGTAATTCTGCCAACAATGAAGATTAAAACAAAAAACAAAAGCCCTTAAGAGGGCGGGATGATCTTGCTACAACACAATTACTGTAGAAAGCAATCATGTTGAGTTCAAGGGCACCGAGGTTTCTGTTGAGAACGCAGTTATTCATGGCTGCGAGTGGGAAACCAAAGATGTCTAGGGAGTAGTGGCAGCTGAGACTGAGCTTGGGCCTGGCTGGAGTGTAAGGCAAGCGTCTCAGGTTTCCTCACTCTTTTTCCACAGTGAAATTCAGAGAAGACCGGTCCAATGGAAATTCTGGTCACCAGACAACCAAAGGAGCTTTTGTGAGCTTTGATGTCTCTTACATGAAGGAAAGCATGAAATGAAGAAGCAGAAGCAGGTATTAAATTAGAATGCTCTTGACTTGTTTTCCTGAGATTCCTAGCTCTTAGCACAGAGCAGGCTTAATGTGGGCTCTCAGTAAATGCTAATTTCCAACCCCTTCCCCTGACCAGTCCTCCTACTTGTTTCAACCCCATCACTTCGCACAGTGACTGGCAAGTTAGGCACTTAGTGAATGTTTATGGACTAAATGATTGGATGATTTGAAGAAACAAACACATGGGCATTCAAGAGGAAGGTTAGTTACCTACATGCCAACAATCAGAGTAGCCCCTTTAATGGATGCCCGTTTCTACATTAAATGCTGTACACACTCAGTTCATTTAATACTCAGGATATCCCCACAGGATAAAATATTAGTATTCTCATTTTGTACGTGAAGAAACAGAAGCTCAGAGAGGAACGAAAGTTATTCAATTAAGTGGAGAAATCAAGGTTTCAAACCCTGCACTGTCTGATTACAATGCCCAAGTAGTTTTCCCGTATCCCTTCATAGCCTCTAAAACATTCACAGATCACTATGGCAAGAAAACTCTAATCATTGTATAGGCATGTGTATACTCCAGGCATTTCAGGTAGGTGTTTATCTTCCCAAATGGACAAGGCCTACTCCCACAGATTGTGCAGGTCACATGAGCTAGGGAGGACTCATTAACCTTCCCAATTCCTTTACTCAGCTCCCCTGAGAAGGAAGATGACGGATGGTCAATGAGCTGCTCACTTCCTCAGCTGCACAGCTCTTTCCAGGCAGGCTTGGAATTGGCTAGTGGCTGTGAGAGCTGGCATGTTCAAGCTCAGCTAGAGCCTTACTACTGCTTATTAAACCTGTTCAAAAGGCAGCCACCATGTCAGTATAGTAGAAATCAGAGTGTACTGGAAAGGCTGGTGGATGAAGGATAGAACTGGGTTCCTGCTCACTGTTTTATTAATTTGTTCACTCAGCGACTGCATTTTTGAAATATCTATTATGTGTCAAGTGTTGTGCTCTATTCTATGTATTTAGCAAGAAAGGGTTGAGGAGATCATCACATAATGATTTCTTCTGCTGACATGGAAATTATGATTAAAATATGTAACTATCATCCTAAGCAAGTTAAATGAACGTCTGTGTGCTCCTGTCTCAGGAATTAAGCCACACTGAAGGAAGAGAGAATGGGGCTCCCACAGATGTGTGTGCTGGCTGGCTTTCAGTGTTTCTTTTGGGCAATGGAGAAGTTCCCCTTGGTGTTGTAAGTTAAGAGAGTTATGATTATTTGTTATCAGAACTCACAATTTCTGCCCTAAGGAACGTTCAAGAACAGGGCAGGGTAGCCAGGCTGTCATTCCTGCAAAAACATCTGCCTGGTAATCTCCACTGTGCCTGCTCCAATCAGTAGACTGTCCTCTGAGTTAAGCCCAACTCTAATGGGTGAACCATCGCTGTTTGGGGGTCCAGGGCTGTCTGGTCACTCCAGCCGAGGCAGCTCAGCCTTCTGGTAGGAAGATAAGGCTGTCTGAAGCCCTGTGGCTGCTCTTCATTTCTTGGTGCCTTAAATTCCATCTCATTGTGACAAAGTACGGCTCACTGCAGGGGAGGAAGTCCTGGTCTGGCAGGTTGGAAGAGACAAATTTTCCTCTAACTTTAAGTACTTTGAGTCTAGTGGTGCCACACCTGTACATACTCCTTTAACTAAACCCTGCCAGGTAGTGTCTTACACCTGAAAACCACTTTTTATGTCCTTCTCATTACCCCTTACAAAACCCCTGTGGCGTGTCTACTGTTCTCATCCTACAGATGAAGAAACAGGGTCTCAAATGTAATGATACTGTGAACTGCAGAGATGGCATGAGGTGGAGCTGGTGTCAGCCCCATGTCTGTGTGATGCTCAGGCCCTTGTGTGGAGAAAGGACTCTAACTTGCTTCTAAGAATTCCCCTCCCATTCCACCTCCATGCACAAACCCTGTATAGTCTTTGGGACTGAATCTGATGGGCTTTACTGTTGTAATTAGGTTATCTTACTTGGTACAGTTGATGTTAAGAAAAAGAGAGGACCCTACTGGGCCTAACCTAATTACGCCAGACTGTCAGAGGCGGAGAATTTCCTCTAGCTGGTAGCAGCAGCAGAAGTGAGAGATTTGAAGTATGGGAAGGATCTGATGCACTGTTTTTGGCGTGAAGGTGGAGGCAGCCATGTGGAAAGGACAGAGTGGCTTCCAGCAGCCAAGAGCCAGCAGTCAGCAAGGAAAGATGTCTTTGGTCCAGCAAGTGAGAGAACTGAGCTTGGGAGTGGCCGTTCCCAGTGCCTCTAGGTGGGAACGCAGCCCAACTGATGCCTGAATTTCAGCCTTTTGAAACCCTGAACAGGGAACCAGGCACATAGGGCCAGGCTTCTGACCCAAACCGTGAGCTAATAAATGAGTATTGTCTTAAGCGACTGAGTTGGTGATAATTTGCTTTGCTGCAGTAGAAAACTATTTTTCTTGTTAAATCTCAGGACTAGGAGCAAATATTTTAACCTTTGTTCTTCGTTTTTGTTTGAAAGAGTTACATATGATCTTTAAGGTTCCTTCTAGCTCAGATGATTCTAAGGTTCTTAAATCAGTGTTTTTGTAAGGACTGAAAGAAAATAATGCATATGAAAGCTCTTCAATCTTGAGAAAGTGTACCAATGAAAGAGAATAGTACTCAGTCTAATAATGTTTCTAGTCATCTTATGGCCTCCTGGGATCTTCTAGGTCAGTTTCCCATCAAAGTAATCTGTATTTTAGGGCCACATCAGTGGACATACAGGGAAGAGAAAGAATTTCTAACTGCGGAGGGCCCCCTCTTTGTGGCAGACGCCAAGGAGCACCTGGAGACAGGTTGCCCTCCAGCATCCTACAGCTCCGGGAGGAGCTGTGGGAATGAGATGCAGCCTGAATGTGATGTCCTCCTGAAAGAGCTGTGATGACAAAGTGATCTGAAGCTCCTGAGGGGGAGGGAGGCTCTGTCAGAGGCATCTATGAGCCTGGGCTGCATTTTGAAGGTAAGTAGTTTCCCAGGCAGGTAGGGCTGGAGCAGCCCAGAGGCCACAGCACGTGCAGAAGGTGGATCATACTTGTGAAACTAAATCCCAAGTGGGTATTCATTCAGAGGAACTGTTAGTTGGGAGATTGTTGCTGGAGCACGTGGGGTGGAGAAGCAGGAAGGGTTAGGGTGCCTGTGTTCTGACCTGATATCATTTCTCTAACTTTCAGCCCACATCATCACTGCTCATTCATTCCGAATCTTGTGCCTGTGCCTTCTGGGGGATAGTTTTGTTGAACTTTACCTTCGCTGGTTAGAATTATCAGTTCAGTAAGCGCACACTGAATCTCTCCTCATCTACAGGGCTGGAATCAGAATTGCTGAATTGCAAACAGCTCCAGGGCCAGAGTTCAGCCTTTCACATCTTGACATCACAAGTCACTCAGCACAATTTTTTGCACACAGCAGATGCTCAGTGTCAGATTAAACTTAACTTGAGGTAAATTGAATTAACACACATAAAAAAAGAGCAGAGATTAGATCAAATCTCTGATGGGTTGTGCTCAAGCTTTTTGCACACACTAAACCCGAGTGGCCTCAAAGCACAGTGCCTCCTGGTCTGAGAGCACTTCTCCTGATGCATTTGCATTGAAAGCCCTTGTTCCTGACAAAAGTCCTTCCTTTGCCAGGTGAGCTTGGAGGAAATCCCCTCTCCACACTAGATGCAAGCTATTCTCATCAGCCCAGAGGCTTGACTATGACTCCAGACACTTGCTCTGGGAGTTGTTAGTTAAATTACACAACAATTATGGGTAACAGTGTGAGACTAACTGAAGAATCATTAAGGTGGTTGCTAAGCAGTGCTAATTTTCTACCACCGTTATTTAGAATTAAAGATCAGACAAGATGAAAACTTGGTTGGTCAATCTTTTGTTTCTGGTGGGAAGATATTTTCCCTCTGAAATCTTTAAAGTTTCAATCTGGAAGAAACCTTATAGGTTACATATTTTTCTGCTATGTAGTTTACCGTTCATTTATTTATTGAACAAATGTTAATTTTTGACTGACTACTATGACTCAGAAACTGGACTGACCTCTAGGTTTGAGCTGCAAATGGATCAATGTGGTTCCTTGCCTTATATGAGGATTAAAATCTAGAATTTAGACATTTCAAGAGTGTAAAGTAGTCTGATGGCCAAGGGCAATATTATCTAGAAGTGTGGTCTCAGGAAATTAACCTAGTCCAGGGAGGTGAGATTCTCAGGAAGTAATATTTAGGTGATAACTAAAGGTAAATGTGAGTTACCCAGTGAAGGGAGGTGGGAGGGATTTCAGGCCAAATAAACACATTCATGTAATACAATTCTATAAATAAATTTAAAAATCAAGGTTAAATTTCTAAAGGATAAAGCATGCTTTAAGTGGAGAAAACAAAAGTTAAAATTTCAGTCTTGGACTGACCTCATTTCTTTTACTGTGAATTGTGCCACCTTTGGTAGTTAATTATCAATGCACATATTGTGTGTCAACAAGTTTTCTTAGAGTCCTAGTAGGTATTTTTTGATATGGAAGATCTCTGCTTTAAAATACAACTGTAACATAGGTTCCCAACTTTATTGAGAAAGATACATATGATAATCTGCCTTCCCCTATGGGTCGTATTTTAAAAGGTATCTGTCAATCAAACTGCAATTATTTTTAATCCTCCCCCCCTCCCCCAGCACACTCTATTATCTGGATAATCTTGGTTGCATTATTAAGTTGATATAATACTATTTAAAAGCAAAAAAACAAACAGTAACAGATAAGCACTACAATAAGTATGGTGATCACATTGTAAGGTATGTATATCATATACCAACTATATTAAATTTTTAAAAATACAAGCAAAAAAGACGGGGAGTTATTTTTTTTGTTTTATTTAGCCTTGTAAAACCATAGCTCTGCCTTAAAAAATCATTTCACTTCTCCATGGACTATTTTCTTGTCAGAAAATGGAAATGGTAAAATCAGTATAGTAGCACCTACTTAAGTAACTGTGAAAAAGCATGAACTTCATATGTGGGCACTTAGTAAATGTTTATTCTATAGCCGTTTTGTGAGCAAAAGTTCCATTTTATCATCTTATTGATCCCCATTCATATCACGGAGGGTCCCTGGGATCTCATTCTTGGGAGTCTAACCCTGATTGAGTTCAACCTTCTTCTTTTATAGATGAAGAAACCAAGACCCAAAAGAGAGGAAATGACCCGATTTCTGCCCTTGACTTTACATTGTATTTCAGTTTATTTGCAGTCATTATAAAGAAGCAGTTAGTGAAAAAAGGGCCTGGTGCCTCCCAAATATGCCCATATGGCAGATGAGGAGTGGGCATTGGGCAAAGGCATACACTGCAGTACAGAAGGAGGTGGGGACCAGACTAGGCAGGGCCTCTTGGGCCTTTTAAATTGCTTAGGTCTCTGTTCTAAGGTGTGGGGAACCAATAATGTTCATTGTTGGTTATATTTGGAACATTTTGACAACTACATTTTTTATTTTTCATCTATTTGTTTGGAATAGTCTAATCACAGGTTTAAAGTTAAAAAGTGTTATTGTGTCAGCTGATGGCAAGAAATTAAACTTTCTAATGAGGATAATTGCCAAAAGCAGTGAGGGTACATGGCGAGAGAGGTAGGTTGGATGTGGACGGATACCCTTGACTGCAAGTGTTGTTGTGACACTGGGCACACCACTGAGGAGTGCCCATCCTGGAAAAGTGTGTCTCGCAGCAGTATTCTTAGCATAGATCATTATGGATCTGATCACATTCAAACTAGCTGTGCCAGATGAAGATTTAATCTGTTTAAAGAACTTTAGAAATATGTTCTTAATATTGGGATTTCTTATTTGGTTTTCTTTTATTAAAAACCCTGAGGAATGAAGAGGGTGAGTTTGAAGAAGCCTGGATCTAGAATATCTTTTATACCAACTATAAAGCAGTGACCCTAGTATCACACTAAGAGTATCTTCCATTTATCTCCATCCCACACCTCCCTCCTGTGTTCCCAACACTATATTTAACAGTCTATTAGACACCTGTACTTGCCTTATCCCACAGGTATCTACAACTGAACATTCTAAAACTGGATTCTTGCTCTTTCACCAAACTGCTTCTCCTTCCAGATGAGTCCATAGAACTACCTTTGATCCATCAGCCCAGATTAGCAACCAGGATGCATCCTCTATCCTTCCTTTTTCTCCCTGCTCATTGGCCATCCATCTTGTGGACTCCACCTCCTCAGAACCACCTGGGTTAACATGCTCTCTTCCACTTAGAGTATGGCCGCCCTAATCTGAGTCCACATTTGGCCAGTGACTACACCTGCCTCCTGAGTGATCGCTCAGCCTCATCCAACCGCTTCAGTCCTCTGTACTGTCCTCCCAGGAAGATTTCCACACTACACATCTGGTCATTCCATTCCTTCTTCACATGCCTTCTTTGCTTCCACATCCTTCAAAAATCCAAACTCCTTACGGTGACATGCAAAGTGTTTCATGATCTTGCCCTGCCTGTGTTCCTAGCATCATGTCTCCCACCCTCTTCCCTCAATCCTGAAATGTATTTATGTACTCTTTGGGCAGCTTTTCAGATATACCCAGCCCTTCCAAGAAGCCTTCTCCCTCTACTCCACTCCATCCTTAGGAATGTATAATTGCAGTATGTTACATACACAATGTGCTTTTACACACATAATCATGTAACTCTGAGGGTGCAACTCTGTAAGCACCAGGACATGCCAACCTGAGTGAGAGTGAGTGATGGCAGGGCAACAAAGTTCCCTTGGAGTGTTGTGTCCTGGGAAAAGGCAGCCATGCTGGTGGCCCATGTCCCTGCTCTGACTGTTGGACACTGCAGAGGTGCCGGGCAATGAGGCAAGAAGCTCGCACAGCATCCATGCTGGGCCTCTGGCTGGCTTGGCAGCTCCTGGACCTGGATCTGCCAGGTGCTGCTGTGTTCCCCACAGGGGACTGCATGAGCCATCAAGAATGTTCTGCTACTCAGACAGAGGCAGTGGCCACCAGAGCTCCCCCAGAGCCCAGAGTTCTGTGATAAAAGGAAGGATATCAGTGGGATAGATGCATTGTCTAAGTCAGTGGTTCTCAACCTTCCTAATGCCGCGACCCTTTAATACAGTTCCTCATGTTGTGGTGAACCCCCAATTTCATTGTTATAAATTGAACATAATTAAAGCATAGTGATTAATCATAAAACAATATGTAATTATATATGTGTTTTCTGATGGTCTTAGGTGACCCCTGTGAAAGGGTCATTTGACCCCCAAAGGGGTCGCGACCCACAGGTTGAGAACCGCTGGTCTAAGTGCTTCCCAGAGGCAGAATGGAGCCTGTGAGCTTCGGATCCAGGGACAGGCCTTGATTCGAAACAAGAATGAGCTTTTGATGACCAAGCCTAATAGAGGTTAGCGAGCCCTTGTCACCGGGAGGGTGCAGGCAGGGCTCCGTGGCTCCATGGTGCTGCAGGGGGGTGTCCAGCAGAATAGTGCAGGTCAGTGTTCAGACCTGAATGTGCGCCAGATCACCAGGGCTAGGAAGACGGGTGCTGGGTGTTTGGGGACGAGCAGTGTCTCAGACAGCTTGGGCTGCTGTAACAAAGTACCACACACTGGGGGGCTTAAGCAACAGAAACTTATTTCTCCCAGCTCTGGAGGCTGGAAGTCTGAGGCCAGAGTGGCGGCATGGTTGGGTTGCAGACCACCATCATCTCACTGTGTCCTCACATGGTGGAAGAGGTGAGAGCACTGTTTTATAATGGCACTAATCCCATTCATGAGCGCTCCACCCTCATAACCTAATCTCTTCCCCAAAGCTCCACCTCCATCACATTTGGGTAAGGGCTTCAAAATAAAAATTTTGCAGACACAGACTCTCAGTCTATAATGCTTACGTGTTGGAGACCAGGTGTAAGCTGACATGGTCCTTACACCTGAAGGGGCTAGCAAGGCTGAGACCCTTACCCACACAGTTTTCCCAGACTTGTTTGGATGGCGGTTATCAGTAGAATGAGAGCAACCTTTGTAGAATGAGAACAGCCTTTCATGGCTTATCAAGAAGTCTGTAACTATTTACTGAGATTTGCTGTACCGAGAATTTGTCCTTCTGCTCTGTCCCTTCCTTAGAGATTAAGAGGAACAAAGAATACATTCCTCTTGACAGACCTCCTATTGAGTGTCTTGTGTATAAAAAGCATTGTGTGGTTAATAAACTTGCTGCAATTCCTCGATTGAGCTGTAGTCCTCCCGATCCCGCTCTCCTGTCTTTCTTTCTTTTCTCAATTCCCACCTCCCTACCTCAGCCTGGCTCAACCTGTCAGGCTGGCCCTGACACTTAGGTCCAGAGAAGGGCCTGAGGATTTGCATGTCTAACAAGTTTATACTTTAAGAACACCTGGTGCAGATAATCCTGATATTTGATAAACCCTGCAGTAACTGTCCCCCAATGACCAAATATCACTCAAGAAATTAATTCTGAAACTGGATTGATTGCTTAATCTCTTTGCATTTCACATTTTCTATGGCAACACCTGCAACTCTGCTCACTGAAAATGAGTAGGGCAGTCTGAGCCCTCTGTCCTTCACTGCCATCTAGAGAAACATGTGAAGGTAGCCACAGACAAGACACCACCGCAGACCTTACTCAGCCCTGAGACTTCCATGAGTTGGAAGGACCACACCACCTCCTCCTGCTCTCATTCTGGTTGGCAAGTGTGTGCTTGGAAGGTTTTTGGTCACTTTCACATTGAGAAAGATCATTGGCAGGTGTAACAGTGACCTTCAAAGGTATTTCTGGGTTAGGAGGAGACGTCTGACCACCATGATAAGCCTGTGGACTAGTACAGATTTTGAACATTCAGGCATGTTGCTGTTGACTGAATTTGGCAGACACTCACTACCCTTTTCAAAGATATCAAATATGATGGAGCTATGACTTAAGAAAATGGGCAATTGCCCCTTTAGCAAACAACAGGGAAGATGGTGCTGAGTCCAGCTCTAGCTTTTCCCCTGTGCTAGTTTCCTATTATTAGTAACAGATTACCAGAAACTCACTGACGTAAACAACACACAATCATCATTCTGAAGGTGTGAGATTGGTTTCAAGGGGCTATCATCAAGTTGTCAGCAGGGCTGGCTCCTGCCAGGGGTTCCAGGGGTCTTGTTCCAGCATCTAGAAGTGTTCAGCAATCTAGAGAAGGGGCTGTGTGTAACTTAATAAAGGGTCCAGAGATGAAATATAATTTTGAAAGGCATTCGGGGTTCAGAGGAGCCCAGCGAAAGAAACTAAGATCTCCTCATCTCAGGACCCCATGCTTTTTATTAACACAAATTGTCCTGAGGCGAGGCAGAGATATACACTTGAAAGGGTCAGGTTTCCTATACACAGTCCATTGTCAGAATGGGCAGAATTAGCCTATTCAGGCTGTTCAGGTGTTTAACCAGTAGGAGGCAATAACATGTAGATTAAGATGCCCTGAGCTGTCTGGCAGCAAGCAATGATTTTAATGCCTCCTTTTCAGGTTTGGGATAATGCCCTCAGCCATTCCCAACAGGCAATAACATATGTGACTCAGCCCTTGTTGAGTCCCCAAGTTTCATCAGCCTTTCGATGAAACCTTGCAATTATGACATGCTGGAATTGGCTTCCGGCACAGGGGTGAATCCATTTTCTTGCTGTTTCCAGCTTCTGGAAAGAATCACTCCAACCGTTGCTTTCATCATCACATCTGCTTCTCTGACTCTCCTGCCTCCATATTATAAGGACCCTTGGAGTTACATTGGATCCATTCAGGTAATCCAGGAAAATCCCCATCTCAAGAACCTCAACTCAACCACATCTGCAAAATACCTTTGCCACATAAAGTACCTGGTCACAAGTTCTTGAGATTAAGATGTGGACATGTTTGGGGGCAATTATTCTGTATCCCATGCCCTGGAAGAATGCTGACCCAGCCATGTTTCCGAATCACAGAGCAGGTGACCCCAGGCTGTACGCTGAAGACTGAGCAAGGAGCTGCATAGAGGGCACTGTTGGCACAGGGAACCCAGGGAGGACTAGGGGCAGAACTGCAGAGTCAGCATCTGTGCATGGGGTCTTAGTAACCTGCTGGAAGAAAATTCCAGCAGGTCAGAATTAAGCAAGAAGTTCATCAGAAGGCTGGTGGATCTTGGGGCTTCAGCAGGGCTGAAAATCTGCATATGTTGTTACCTGGTGCTGAAACAGCTGTAGGCATTTTACCTCACCTGATCATCTTTTCCTGTTTACCTGCTGCTGGCAGAATAGCTGAAGGAATATCCCCTAACCTGATCATCTTTTCCTGTTTATTGAACTTTACCTGTTTGCATTCCTAACGGGCCTGTGTGTTTTCCAGCAAATACAAAGCGGTGGGTCCGGAGATTCAGAGAGCCCACTTTACTAGAAAGTGAAGCCTCCCCTGGTTCCCCCATGCCTTCCAAATTTATATTTCATGTGTAGTTTATTAATTTACGTCATAGCCCTTTTCCAGATTCCTGAACCTTTGCAGCTGCGGAAAAGACCCCAGCATTTATGGCGCCTGAAACAGGGACATCTGGAGAAGAAGATTTCACCTGAGCAAAGAAAGTAAATTCACCTGGGAGGTGATGGATCACTGGTAGAGGTGGGGTCACTGAAAATTTGGTGGGGAGATTCACTTGGTGTGTAAAGCCTGTGCCAAGCTTTGGATTTCCAGAACCAGAGTGGGTGGGAAAGTCTTTTGTTTCAAGCCAGGCTATAATGGGGAAGGATTCAACCAAAAGGCAAAAATATCATTGTAAATTTTTAGCTTCCATGATCAAGGATGAAGAAATTAAAATGTCGAAAGATACTTTCTTAAATCAGTCTCAAGGAAAAGGAGTGCCATTGTCATCTAACTATGTGGGGTCTTGTTCTGCTTCTAGTGTGGAAAGACTTGGCAGCTAGAGAGGATGGAGCTGTTAATCCTCTCGCCAGGGAACTCTCTGATGCTTTGTTTAACAATTACCATAAGGATGCCTTTGGACAGGCAGATTTGAGCTGAAATAACTTTAAAGGCCAGTCAATGCTGTGGAGAGCAGAATAGGAAAAGATCTTTGATTTCTTTAGTCTTATTGATCTGTCATTGTATTTAGTTTAATGTGTTTATTGTTAGTCTATTAAGCATGGCTTTAATTCAATAAGAAAGGAAACCTGGGCGGTCAGTTCAGTTGCTAAATTTCCCCAAAGCAAGCAGGATGTGGGGGTGGGGAAACACGGGGTGATCCTGTAAAATGGACGCCCACTCCCAAGAGTATTATTAGAAAAATCTCATTTCCCCTATGTTTTTTATTTTCCGGTAAAATTTTGCAGAATTTAAGGGATGCATCTGGGATTCTGTACTCGTAAAGAGAGAAAGCTAGCTTAAGACAAAACGTGCGCACCCTTTGATTTTGGATTTTAGATAATTTTGGGCTAAGTTTAAATCTCTTTACGGATGCTACAGAATGAACCCAAAGCTGTTTTTTCCTCAAAAAGATGGCAGAGATGACCCAAGGAAAAGATCCAGGCAGGTTCTAAGCAACAAGGTTGGTATTTCCATAATAAATGGTAGTTGGTTTTTTTCATTGATACAGTGAAAAATTTATTGAGTTCATCTATTTTAGTAATAACTATTAGTATATATATATATATATATATATATATATATATATATGTAATATATAAAGATAGTAACATTCACACCTGACAAAAATGTGTAAGAACAAGTCATATACAGATATGCAAAAAAACTGATAGAATAATTTATAAAATATCATTACTGTACATAAACCCATCAGTTCAGATATAAAATTCACAATTTTGAATCTACCCTTTGACTATTTATTTACTTGTTTATTTATATTCTCAATGCAATTTTTATTTTATTTTTTATTTTTATTTTTTTAAATTTTATTTTATTGTTTAAAGTATTACAGATAGTAGTACATATGTCTCCTTTTTTTCCCCATTGACTTTCCCCTGGCCTCCCCTACCCCCCCCCCCCCCACATGCCCTCACCCCCCCGCCCCCCAGTGTTTTGTGTCCATTGGTTATGCTTATATGCATGCATAGAAGTCCTTCGGTTGATCTCTTACCTCCCCCACCCCAAACATTCCCCAGCCTCCCCACCGTAATTTGACAGTCTGTTCCATGCTTTTCTGCCTCTGAATCTATCTTTTTGTTCATCAGGTTATAATGTTCTTTATTATCCATAAATGAGTGAGATCATGTGGTGTTTTTCTTTCACTCCTGGCTTATTTCACTTAGCATAATGTTCTCCAGTTCCATCCATGCTGCTGCAAAGGGTAAGAATTCCTTCTTTTTTATAGCAGCATAATATTTCATTGTGTAGATGTACCATAGTTTTCTAATCCACTCATCTGTTGATGGGCATTTAGGCTGTTTCCAAATCTTGGCCATTGTAAATTTTGCTGCTATGAACATAGGGATGCATATATCCTTTCTGATTGGTGTTTCTATTTTCTTGGGATATATTCCTAGAAGTGGTATTCCTGGGTCAAATGGCAGTTCCATTTTTAAATTTTTGAGGAAACGCCATACTGTTTCCCACAGTGGCTGCACCAGTCCGCTTTCCCACCAGCAGTGAAGGAGGGTTCCTTTTTCTCGGCATCTTCTCCAACACTTCTCATTTGTTGATTTGTTGATGATAGCCATTCTGACAGGTGTGAGGTGGTACCTCATTGTCGTTTTGATTTGCATCTCTTGGATGATTAGTGGCTTTCAGCATGTTTTCATGTGTCTCTTGGCTTTCTGAGTGTCCTCTTTCAAAAAGACTCTATTTAGAGTCCATTTTTGCCCATTTTTTGATTGGATTGTTTATTTTCCTTTTGTTGAGTTGTATGAGTTCCCTGTAAATGTTGGAGATTAAACCCTTATCGGAGATAACATTGGCAAATACGTTCTCCCATGCATTGGGCTTTCTTGTTGTTTTGTTGATGGTTTCTTTTGCTGTGCAGCAGCTTTTTATTTTGATGTAATCCCATCTGTTTATTTTCTCCTTAGTCTCTCTTGCCCTAGTTCTGTGTCTGTAAAGATATTCCTACGACATATATCTGCAATTTTGCTGCCTATGGAGTCTTGTAGGATTTTTATGGTTTCTGGTCTTACATTCAAGTCCTTTAGCCATTTGGAGTTTGTTTTTGTTTATGGTGTAAGTTGGTGATCTAGTTTCATTTTTTTGCATGTATCTGACCAAATTTCCCAGCACCATTTATTAAAGAGGTTGTTTTGACTCCATTGTATGCTCTTGCTCCTTGTCGAATATTAATTGAGTATAACGGCTTGGGTCAATTTCTGGGTCCTCTATTCTGTTCCATTGGTCTATATGTCTGTTCTTGTGCCAGTACCAGGCAGTTTTGAGAACCGTGGCTTGGTAATATAGTTTGATGTCTGGTATTGTGATCCCTCCAACTTTGTTGTTCTTTCTCAGGATAGCTGTGGTTATTCGGGGTCTTATTTTATTCCAGATGAATTTTTGGAGAGTTTGTTCTAGATCTTTGAAATATGCCATTGGTATTTTAATAGGCATTGCATTGAATCTATAGATTGCTTTAGGTAGTATGGACATTTTAATGATGTTGATTCTACCAATCCATGAACATAGTATGTTCTTCCATTTGTTTATGTCTTCCTCTATCTCTTTTTTCAATGTCCTGTAATTTTCCGAGTATAGGTCTTTTACGTCCTTGGTTAAGTTTATTCCTAGGTATCTTAATTTTTTTTGGTGCAATGGTAAATGGGATTGTTTTTTTTTTTCATTTCTCTTTCTGTGAGTTCATTATTGGTGTATAAAAAGGCCATAGAATTCTGGGTGTTAATTTTGTATCCTGCTACATTGCCAAATTCATTGATTAGGTCTAGTAGTTTTTTGATGGAGTCTTTGGGCTTTTCTATGTATAATATCTTGTCGTCTGCAAATAAGGACAGTTTTACCTCTTCTCTCCCAATTTAGACGCCTTTTATTTTTTCTTATTGTCTGATCACTATGGCTAGTACTTCTAGTACTGTGTCAAACAGGAGTAGTGAAAGTGGGCATCCTTGTGTTCTTCCTGTTCTTAGGGGAAATGGATTTAGTTTTTGCCCATTGAGTATGATATTGGCTGTAGGTTTGTCATATAGGGTTTTTATTATGTTGAAGTATGATCCCTCTATTCCCACTTTGCTAAGAGTTTTTATCAAGAAAGGGTGTTGGATTTTGTCAAATGCTTTTTCTGCATTGATTGATATGTTTATGTGATTTTTGTCTTTCAGTTTGTTTATGTGATGTATCACATTTATTGATTTGCAGATATTGAACCATCCTTGCATCCCTGGAATAAATCCTACTTGGTCATGGTGTATGATCTTTCTAATGTATTGCTGAATCCGATTTGCTAGGATTTTGTTGAGTATTTTAGATTCTATGTTCATCAAGGATATTGGCCTGTAGTTCTCTTTTTTTGTGGTGTCTTTATCTGGTTTTGGGATTAGGGTTATGCTGGCTTCATAGAACGAGCTTGGAAATGTGCGTTGCTCTTGAATTTTTTGGAATAGTCTGAGGAGGATAGGTTTTAGTTCTTCTTTGAATACTTGGTAGAACTCCCCTGTAAATTCGTCCGGACCAGGGCTTTTGTTTGCTGGAAGATTTTTTGATCACTGTTTCAATTTCTTAGGTAGTTATCAACCTATTCAAGTTTTTTTACTCTTCTTGGTTGAGTTTTGGGAGCTTGTAGTTTTCTAAGAATATGTCCATTTCATCTAGGTTGTCCATAGAATTTTGTTGGAATAGGGTTGTTCATAGTATTTTTTCGTAATTGTATTTCTGTGGGATTGGTTGTTATTTCACCTCTTTCATTTCTGATTTTGTTTATTTGGGTCCTCTCTCTGCTTCTTGGTGAGCCTGGCTAGAGGTTCATCAATCTTGTTTATCCTTTCTAAGAAACAGCTCTTGGTTTGTTGATCTTTTGTATTGTTTTTTTGGTCTCTATGTTGTCTATCTCCACTCTGATCTTTATTATTTCCTTCCTTCTCCTTACACTGGGCTTTTCTTGTTGCTCTTTCTAAGTCTTTGAGTTGTAGGGTTAGATGATTTATTACCATTGTTTCTTGTTTTTTGAGGCAGGCCTGTAGAGCTATGAACTTCCCTCTCAAGACTGCTTTCACTGTGTCCCATAGATTTTGGATTGTTGTGTTTTCATTGTCGTTTGTTGCCATGATGCTTTTTATTTCTTCTTTGATCTCTCTGATAACCCAGTCATTGTTTAGTAGCATGCTACTTAGCCTACAGGTGTTTGATTTTTTTAATAGTTTTTATTGTAGTTGATTTCTAGTTTTATGCCATTGTGATCTGAGATGGTGCTTGATATGATTTACTTTCTCCATCTTTTTAAATTAAAGAAAACTAATTTTAAAATCACTAGAAAATCCTGTGAGAATAGAAATGTTTTATTTTGCACTGTTCAGTAGAGTTGCCAGTAGCCACATATGGCTATTGAGTTCTTGATACATGGTTAGTGCAACTTAGGAGCGTGATTTCTCCTTTTACTTCATTTTAAATTAGCCACATGTGGGTAATGACTACCTTATTGGTCAAAGCAGAACTTGCGAGTGCTGAATCCTAACCACTAGACCACTAGGGACTGTGGTACATAAAATGAACAACATAAACTGATGAACAAAAACAGATCCAGAGACAAAGAAACATCTATCAGACCATCAAACCTCAGAGGGAAGGTAGGGGAGGGTGGGGGTAAGGGGGAGAGATCAACCAAAGGACTTACATGCATGCATATAGGCCTAATCAATGGACACAGGCCACAGGGGGTGAGGGCATGAGTGGGGGGGGATGGGAGGGGTAATGTAGGGATAAGGACACATAGGTAATAACTTAATCAATAAAGAAATTAAAATAAGAAACAAACAAACAAACATAAACAAAGCAGAACTTGAAACTTGGGAGCTCAGTGCACCACTTAGAGCATTTGCTTGTATGCAGGAATACCCCCATCTTGTGGTCTTTTAGAATATTCCTTCTGAAATATTGGGAACTAAGATGTATTAGCAAGTATAAGCAAGTATTTTTTCTTGTAACTTCAGAATGTTAATAAATCATAAGAGTCATCTGGTAGATTATATAAATTATCTACAAGTTTAAAGACCGGTGTGGGTAAAAGACAGTCATCACACAGGGCAAATGAATTGCAGGGGACAGTAAATGTTTAGAAAAACACTAAGAATATAGAGTCACTCTTTTGATTGGGACACAGGGAGGCTTTTAAACAACAGAGGGACCTTGTTATCTTCCGAGTCCAACAATATTACTATTTGCAGATAAGGCTTCATATGGTTATTCCTAGAATTAGTACAATTGGGAAATGATCACTTTTAGGCATCAAGGATATCTTTTTCCAAGAATGGTGAAATGTGAAGAGTTCTTGGAAGTTTGGTTCATCCTTGAAATGGCCTTGAAACATATTTTTTTGGAGATTTATCCCTAAAGCACACACCTTTGGGGCATGTTAACCAAATATCCAGTATGCTACTTTAGTTCTTTGAGCTCATCCTAAGCTTAGCAGAAATAATTGGAAAAGGGCAATGAAATGAGGCTCAATGTACTTTGTGAAACAAGGCAGAATGGCCAAACCTCAAACTCCCTGAGATAAATAAGGTAAATTATTAAACATTGGAAAGCTAATCCCATAGCTAGTTACTGGAATTTATTTAGCCATATGCAAGTAATGAGCAGCAACTATCTTGTGGTCTGTAATTATTGGGAACAATAAAGTTTTTATAAGGAAGCTCAGTTTTTATTTGGTTTCAATGTCTCACATTAGCCTTGGAACAGTTCCCTGTTGCATTAGAAGAACTAATATATCTATTGTGTATTCCTTAAAAGCTATTGGCTGTTATTTATTTTTCTTTTAGGATAAGCTAGTCATAATTTGGTGACTCTGATAAGTTATCAGAATCCAATCAATTGATTACTATCAATTTTATTTATTTTTTGGTGGTATGTGCAGTTTTGATCTGCATTTACACCATTCACATTTCTCTTGTCAACAAATAAAAATAAATACTTCCATGGCCATGTTGCCTTCCTTTTTTATGATAAGTTATATTTATGGTACAGAAAACATCTAATAGATGTAGAATAAACAGTGTAGAAAAAAACAGAGATCATATCTTGCCCTCTTTCTTTCTATTTTCATTTTTTAATAAATAATGAAACTCTAAGGCTGGGTAGCTCAGTTGGTTGGAGCATCGTCCCATATACCAAAAAGGTGCAGGCTCAATCCCCAGTCATGGCACATATAGAAGGCAGTGTTCAATGATTCTCTCTCACATAGATGTTTCTCTCTCTCCCTCTGCCCCTCACTCTCTTTCTTTCTCTCCCTCTAAAATCAATAAACATATCCTCAGGCGAGGATTATAAAAAATAAACATAATACAATAATAAAGAAATAATACAATACAGTAATACTCTGTATAATTTTTCAGTCCAATTTCTCTCTTTATATTTCCACTATAAATTTTCTAATCATTCCTCTAATTTAGGTTTTTAATCATTTATTACATATACTAGAGGACCGATACATGAAATTCATGCAAGAGTAGGCCTTCCTGATCCGAGTTAAGGGTACAGAGGGAAGGGACAGTCTGACCACCCCTAGGACCTTTGGCAAGGTCTGGGCGTGGACCCGGTGCCGGCCGGTGTAGATGCCAGCCCTGGCGGGCCGGGCGCGACCCGGGCCCGCCGGGCGCCGCTCCCGAGAAGCGGCGGGTGGGCACCACAGAGCGGCGCCACACCATCTGCAGTCTCGACTGGCGGATGGCGTGGGGCGGGGGCGCGGGGGCCGAAGCCCGGGCCGGGGGCGTCGGGCAGCTAGGAGCGGCGGCAGACCTTCAACGGCAGCTGGGAGCGGCGGCACGGCGGCGGCGGCGGCGGCGGCAAGCCGGGGGGCAGCTGGGAGCGGAGGCAGGCGGGCGGCGGCAGCTGGGAGCGGAGGCAGGCGGGCGGCGGCAGCTGGGAGCGGCGCCACCCGGGCTCCAACCCTCTGGACCCGCAGGACCCCAGCCCCGACGCCTACTGCAACCTTGTCATCCTGGCTGTGGCCAACAGGGTGAGCCCGAGGGCACCCCGCGCCGCTGCGCTCTGCTCCCGGGCGCGTCGGGGCTGGGCTGGTGCCGCTTTATCCCGCCCCCTCTCCCCCCCAATCCAGCCCCATTCACGAGGTTCCTGGGCTCCACCCTGGCCTCTTTCCTTCTCCCTCCTTCTGCCGTACCTAGGACTTCAGTTACTACCTGTGAGCCCATGACGCCAAAAGGCTTCTAAACGCCAGCCCGGGACCCTTCCAGGACACTTCCCCCTTACTGTCCCAACAGGATGAAACTCAAAATAGACTTGGTTTAATCCCTCCTCCAACCCTGCTCTTTCTCCAATATCGTCAGTGTCTGAACTGCCACAGTAACAATCATGAGGACACGAATCCCCAGTGTGAATCGAGTGCCAACCCATCCCAGACACAGAACCAGCATTAACTTATTTCATTCTAACAGTAACCAGTAGAGGGGAATATTTCAGTCACATCCATTCCATAGAGAAGGAAACCGTGAGACTAAGTAACTTGTGCAAGATCACACAGGAATCAGGTGGCGATTTCAAAATTGGTACCCAGGAAGTTCAGGGCCTGTACTCGTGGGGACGATGTCATCATTCTTTCTGCCATTCTTTCCTTGCCTACCCTCCCTCTACCCATTCTCCACAATCACCTTTGCTTTTATTCATTTGACCATATTTGAGTGCCATCTTGTGCTAGGTATTGGGCTGGGTGCTGTGGGTACAGAGATAAAGGAGACATACCTGGGGTGTCCTCCCTTAGGGAGCTCACAGTCTAGCAGACACCGTCAAGCCCTGTGGCTTCTAAGCTTTTCCTCCGGCCCAGGGTCCCATGTTGAACAAAACCACGGTGAACAAAACAGACATGTTGCCTATCCCAAAGGAGAGATGGACAATCATCAGAAAACTTGGACTCCGGAGCTGATGCGCTCTTCCTTGACACACTTTCTCACTTGGCTTCCAGCTCTCCCCGTTCTCCTGGTTCCCTCCCACCCCCATGTCCCTGGCTGCTCCTTCTCTAGAGCTGCTCCCTCCTCTTCTCTTCAGCTTCCTAAGGCCCGCGTGCTCCAGACTTTGTCCTTATACCCAGTCCTAAATGGTCTCTTCTAGTCTCGGGGCATTTAAAACACTGAGAACTCCCTAAAAAGTTTCTCTCTCATCATCGAATTTCCAGACACGTTTTTCCACTCTGCCCCTTCATTCAAAGGTCTAATGACATAACAGCTGAGCTCCCACTCTTCTCCCCCAAACCTGCTCCTGCCTTGGTCGCCCTGTCTTGATTGATGGCAGCTCTGTCCTTCTGTTGCTTTTACCAAAACTTTGCAGTGATCCTTGGCTCCCCATTCTCTTTCACACAACCCATATCCACTATATCAACAAATCCTCTTGGCCCTATTTTAAAAATATAACCATCCCAAAATGCCTATCCTGGGTCACATTTTAATTTACACCTGAGCTTTTTTTTTTTTTTTAGAGATACAAAATAGGAAATGCCCTCATGGAGTTAATCTCTTCATCATTTATAATCTTTCTGTGTCTCTTGCTTGAAGGCATAACGAAATCAATTAAAGAAGCAAATTCTGCCCTAGCTGGTTTGGCTCAGTGGATAGAGTGTCAGGATCCTGGCTTTGATTCCGGTCAAAGGCACATGCCAGGGTTGCAGGCTTGATCCCCAGTAGGGAGTGTGCAAGAGGCAGCCAGTCAAAGATTCCCTCTCATCATTGATGTTTTTTATCTCTCCCTCTCCCTTCCTCTCTGAAATCAATAAAAATATTTTTTTAAATAAAACAAATTCTTTATATTTGTAATCTCCAAAAAATTTCACCCAAGGACCTAAGTTCCCTCCTTAAAAAAAAAAAAAAAAAAAAAAGAAAAAAAGAAAAAGTAGGCCTTCCTTCCCCCAGCTGCCAGCACCAGCTTCCCTCTGGGACCCGGGATCCGGGCTTCCTACCTCCCCTCCCCCCCGACCGCTGTCAGGCACCCTGGACCCGGGCATCCCTTGTAGCCCTGGCTTTGTCCAGAAGCTCGTCTGGAAGGATGTTCAGTCTAATTAGCATATTATGCTCTTATTATTATAGATAGATATCAATCAACCCTATGTGGTATTAGTTCTTTCTGGATTTATATACAGGTATATTTTATGTAATATTCTGGAACTCTTTTGTTTATATTATCATAAATTTTAAAATCTATCTACTTTGAGACAAATAGTTCTTTATTAATTTTAACTGCCCTGTAATATTTATTCATATAAGTATTTCAGAACTACGTATGTATTCCTTTACTGGTGAATATTTACCATATTTTGTTGATTTTATTTATTATTTTTTAAATATTTTTTTTACTTCAGAGAGGAAGGGAGATAGAGAGAAACATCAATGATGAGAGAGAATCATTGATCCACTGCCTCCTGCACACCTCACACTGGGGATTGAGCCTGCAACCCAGGCAAATGACTGGGTTTCAGAGCACTGTGACTTCCTGGTTCATTGGTTGATGCTCAACCACTGAGCAACACTAGCTAGGCATATTTTGTTGATTTTAAAATGTGCAATATGTGACATTTAAAATCATTTGAAATCCAAATACAGAGCTAATAATAACGCACATGGCCTTCATCTACTCTGTGAAGGACAAGGCTCTGCAAACTTCCTGTGTAAAGGCTTTGGTAGTCAATGGTTTGGGCTCTGTAGACAATACCATCTTGGTCATAACTACTCACATTGGCCATTGTAACATGAAAGTAGCCAAAGACAATATGTAAATGAATGTACATGTCTGCCTTCCAGTCAAACAGTAATTATGGACACCAAACATTAATTATGGACACCAAAATGTTAATTTCATATTATGTTTATGTATCAAAAATATTCTTTTCATTGTTTTCTAACTTTTAAAAAGTGAATAAAAATTATTGTTATCTCATGGAACATATATAAACAGGCAATAGGCCAGATCTCACCCACTGACTATAAATTGCTGACACCTGGTATACACATAATATAATGACATACCCTTCTTTCTAACATCTACAAAAAATTATATCCTTCTTTAATAGAAAACATTTAATAAAATAAGTCAGAAGATCAGATTTCTACATCATGATGACCAAACCAGTGACCTCATGAAAAATTCTGGCTCTCGACACTGACTTGGTCAAAACGCAGAAGTGTCCTGTGTTGACATTATTCTGCAGGGACAGACTGTCAGTAAGCAATGCTGGGTGGATGAGGTAACCCACACTACTGCTCAGAGGAGGATGGCCTCCTGGTACTGCGCAGAGGCCCCACCAGGTGGCGCTGCAGCGGCCAATGCGCCTGGCAGGCCAGCCTGGCAGATCTGGCCACAGGCGTCCACGTGGGTGAGGGGGACTAGCCTGGAGGGACTTGGAGTCACAGGACCCGCTGGGCTTCCTGGCTCGCGCCGCTGCCTCGCCCGAGTCCGCCAGGGTCCCGCGGGCAGAGGAGCTGGAGGAGCCTTTGGAGGCCGAGGCGTGCTGGTGTGGATGCCGCCCCGCTGCCAGACCAAGTGCATCAGCCTGGAATCCAGGCCACCATCCTGCAGGCGCTCCTCTCCCGCGTGTGGCCTGGATCCTCTTGCTAATCTGAGGGAGGAACTGGAGCTGAAGCTGGTGAGGGGCAGTGCTGGGCCAGGCCACCTTCCTCCATGTCACCAAGGTGAGTGCCCTCCTGCTCACCTGCCCAGCGACTCCCGCCTAAAAGCCCTGTTAAACCTCCTCCCTCCGCCCCCTCCCCTTGCAACTGAGTGCGGGTTCCAGCCTATCTGGCACTTCCCAGGGGCCCGGCCTGGAGTGTCCCACGTGGTGGTGGCTGTGGTGGGCGTGAAGGGTTCATTCCAAGGGTGAACTTGGGCTTGTCAGGTATTTAAAACACTTGGAGGATTGGGGTTTCTCTGGGCCTTGCTCTGTGGGGGCAGCCAAGGAGTCACTTTCCCAAAGGATTGGGCCTTGGCAAGCCCCGGGTAATGGGAGAAAGCAGGAGAGTGGAGAGGCTCCATCAAGCCGCCACCTGGGACCAAGAGCCCCCGTGCGAGACCAAGAGCCCAAGTGTGGGCTCCTTCCCTGTGGGCAGCTGGTCCCCTGTCATTCGGGTGCAGGTTGCGTGTGCTCCCTGGACCTGGATGAGTGCTGGCTGCTGTACTGACAGGAGGCAGCTGGGGACAGAGTTCCAGCCAGACCCCAGCAGGGCCCCCTGTCTATTAAGCCAGACAGTGAGGGATCCTGCTTCTCCAGGACTTGTCTCAAGCCGGGGGACAAGACAGATCTGTAGTCCCCAGAAAGTTAACTACCTGGTCAAACAGAGTGTGTGTGTGTGTGTGTGTGTGTGTGTGTGTGTGTGTATTGAGGGGGGGAGGGGGGAGGGTGGAGAGGAGAGCTGAGGGAAGGGAATGGACAGGGCTTATTCCAGGCCCTGACATTGTGTGTCTAGGAGAAGGGACCCTCCAGGCAGGGGGCAGGACAGTGTGGACAGGGAACCTTTCATAGAGGGGTCAGAGCTGGGGGACAGGGAACCCCACTGGGAAGGACCGGATAGTGGGGACAGGAAACCCTCCATGCAGGGGGAGGGCAGCAGGAAAGAGAACCCCAATTAGGGGGGGCAGGGCAAGGAGGAGAGGGGAAACAGGGAACCCTCTATGGAGGGGATAGGGCAGTTGGACAGGGGGGAGGGCAGGAGGAAAGGGAACCCCACTTTGAGAGAGCAGGGCAGAGAGGAGTCAGAATTATCCATGGAGGAGGCAGGGCAGGGGGACAGGGATCCCAGCTTTGAGGGGGAGGGGCAGGGAGGAGAAGGTACCCTCCATGGAGGGGGCAGGCAGGGAGACAGGGAACCTCACTTTGAGGGGGCAGGCAGGGGGGAAAGGGAAGCCCACTTTAAGGGAGAAGGGCAGGGAGGAGACAGAACCTACATGGAGGGGACAGGGCATGGAGGAGAGGGAACAGGGAACCCTCCATGGAGGGGAGAGGCTGATTATTAAAAAGGAATAATAACATTTATTGGTCATTCATCATGTCCAAGTATGGTGATCATGATTATAGTGAAGAGCACATAGGAATGAAGTTCAAGTAGGAAGTGGTCATTCCATGGGACAAAGGATGAAACAGAGTTTGAAATTCAAGGTGCCCAAGCAGCTGGGCATTTGAGGAACAGAACCTCAGAGAGGCAGAAACCACAGGGAAGTAGCCACCACATCTGCCTGCAATCTCCCCTCAAGGCATTTGCCAAATCCTACCTTGAAAGGGTGATTGATCTCAAAACAACAAGCAGAAAACAATGGGTGTAGGAGTTTGAGACTAGCTCTCAGCAACTGGACCTGACACTTTTAGAGAATCACACCCCACAGATGGAGAGCACTAGTTCACTTGAAGTGCACAGGAAACATTTACAATTATAGACCATCGCTGTTTCAAAGGCCTGAAATCAGAGTGTGCATTCTGATCACAGTCAACCAAACTCATGATCAACAATGACAGATTGAAACACATGGGTATGACTGGCACCACTGAGAGCTTTATACATACAGTGGGGCCTTGACTTACGAGTGTCCCGACTAACGAGTTTTTTGAGATAGCAGCTGTCTCTCGGCCGATTTTTTGCTTTGAGTTGACAGAGTAATTTGAGTTAACGAGCTCCTTAAGGAGCTCAGTCTCTGAAGGAATTAAACTCGTAAGTCAAGGCCCCACTGTATGTTGATAAACTTGCTTAATTAGACCTGCTTTCTGATTTAGCTCAACTTTTTCCAGCCCAGTGAAGCACCCCAACTTTTCTTTCAGGATATTGTCAGCAACACAGCAGTAAATATCAATACGAAGCAGATTATTATTGTAGATCATACAGGGAGAACAAAGGGTGAACTATTTAACTGTAGCACTGTTTGACTATATTCTGTGTAGTGAGAAAACCTGGAGTCATTTTCAAGTTCTACCATTTCTTATTTCTTTTCAGCTGGGCCAAGTTTCTAAACATTCTAAATCTCCATTTTCCGGCTAATTGAAAGAAAATAGGATTCTACCGAGCCTCCTATCTACCTACTCCAGGACTTCTATGAGGATGAAATGAGATGAGGCACGTGAAAACGTTTCACAGACATTTGGTTAAACTGTAAAATGTTTTCACTTGGCTATAAAGCAAGTGGGATGAAGAAACTCCAAGGAGGCTAGTCACCAGGGAGAGGAAGCCGGGTGTCCCTATGTGACATCATTACCTGGCGCCCACAGCCATCATTTCTGTGCTGGGCTGGGCTGTGGGCTTTGCGCCATGGGGTCTCGGCAGTGTTGGCTGCTATTTGGTGGGGTGTCGCTTCACGGTGGTGGCAGGGCCTGTGTCCCACTTGGGGGAAGCTGAGTGTTACTTGTGGGTTCCAGGTTTTCTGTAAATTGCCAGTTCACGTCAAGGCAGTTCCAGCATTGAGCATCTCCCCCTGGTGGTCAGTGCGCATCATAGCGACTGGTCAGACGGTTGGACATTAAGCATATTAGCAGCTTTTTATATATATAGATTTGCAATAAGAACAGCACAAACCATTGTAAAAGAAAATTAGCTATGGCTCATGCCTAAAATTGATCAAATCTGAACCTTTACTGTAGATATCAGCCTTCCAATGAGGAATTCTTCAAATACAGCCTGTGCTGTGGATACTGAGGCATCCTGCCTAGGAGCCTCTCTTCAGGGTTCCTGATCTGCCCCTTCCCCTACTGCACCCCAGCCCCTGCCCCATTATTTTTTCCAAGCAGACCCAGCATCTCCAAAGCCAAGTGTTCTCATTCAGGAGCTGTTAGAGTGCAAGAATGCAGTTTAAAGGATATTTCACACCCAAAGCACTTTTTAAGTTTCTCAAAGATAAGTGGATGGTCACTGAACATGGATGCAAAATGCATTTTAAACCAAAAATAGTTATTTAAATGTTTTTTTTAGAAGATTTGTTCTCATTATCAAAATAATACAGGATCATTAGTAGAAATTTACAAGAAATATATGAGGTAAAAGAAACCACTTCTCTCCATTATCCAGGGTTAACCACTGTCAACATTTCAGAGTATTTCTCTTTGTCTTAGGTAAATTTATATATCCAAATACCTTTTTGAGGTGATACTATTTATTTATTTAAATATAGTTTCTATTGATTTCAGAGAGGAAGGGAGAGGGAGAGAGAGATAATAACATCAATGATGAGAAAGAATCATTCATTAGCTGCATCCTACACACCTCCTACTGGGGTTGGAGCCCACAATCAGGGTATGTGCCCTGACAGGGACTCTATGCATGACCTCATGGTTCATACATCAATGCTCAACCACTGAGCATGCCTCCAGGGCAAGATGATACTATTTGTTATGTGTGTATTTTGATTTGTTTTCTTTAGTTATTGTGTATGCATTTCACTGCATCTATAACCACTTTTTTCCCCATTTATTAAGGCACTGTTTATTTTTCCCAGCTTTATTGAGAAATAATTGATATACACCACTGTATAAGTTTAAGGCAGACAGCAGGATGGTTTGATTTACCTACACTGTGAAATGATTACCACATTGGGTTCAGCTAACATCCATTGAACATGTGACAAACCAAAATGGAAATCTCTAATGTAATTTGAGGTCTTTTTTCTTCAAAGTCAAACCTACAATTCTTACTATTGCAAAAAAGAGCTGTACTTGGAACTGAAGTGCAGGGTGTGGTGGGTCTGCAGCTGGGGCTCTACTGCCCTGGCCTCTTGCACTTGACCCTTGTGCCTGTTCACATGCAGTTCCGTTCTCCCTCCAGACTTCACATGAGGCTGGTGATGGATGTGCTGCCCCTACCGGACAAGCTCCACAGTCTGTCTTCCCACCACTGAGTGGCAGAGGTGAGAGCCCACACTGTAAGGCTGTGGGGCCTATAAAGTTCAGACCTCACTTGTGTCTAGGAAGCTCTGGGGGTGACCTCAGCATCAGTGTGCGCAGAGCCTATGCTGGCCTCTGGGATGTGCTCTGTGAGGGTCCAGCTCACCCATAGCTCCTCTACCCCTGGACCTCAGCCACCTTCCCGGTCCTTCTGCTAGAAGCTCTGGTTCTCTCAGAATCTTAGACTCCTCTCCAGCCATGAGCTGTGTGGAAGCTTCATATAACACGATAGTTTTCAGGGAAAACTGGCAAGAGAAAAATAAGAAAAATAAGCAGGAGTCCCCCCAGTACTTTGGAGTCCAGGGCCCCGTTTTCCCAGGTCCTCACCAGAGATGGGTTTTTCCTCAGCATTTGAAGGGCTATGCCCAGGCCATGGCTTTAGAGCCAGGCCAGGAAAGAAGAGGGGGAGGATCCAGGGCAGCCCCCACTCTGGCTCCAACAGGCCCCCGGTCCAGTCCTCTGAGTCATTCCCGTCCTGCTCACAGAGCAGGGCTAAGACTCACTGTCTTCAAGACAAATCAGCTCACCACCGTGCTGGTCGCTTGTCAAGTTCTCACTTCTCTCCCCACTCAGCCCACTGCTGCTCTCTCTGGAGTCCGCAGTTACTATTCTCTCTGAGACCATGGTTGTCATCATTGGGTGGACAGCTAGCCATTACCTGCTCCATCTCGGTGGCTCCAGAATGATATCTTCGGTTCTTTTGAGAAGAAGAAAAGGAAGGGAGAAAATGGGTCTGGACAGCAAGTAACCTTTCTGTAGAAATGCATGGACAGTGAGTTTTTTTACTCTTAGTACTTTGAAGTGCTATGTGGATTGGCATGAGGTACTTTTATTTTATTATTCTCTCTGCATGTTCTTTCTGAAGGTGACTGAGTTGGCTGGCTGCACAGGTACAGGAACAAGAGAGTGAATGTGCTGTCCTATGTGCCAAGATGCAAGGAGTTTGTGCTGTTCTGCATTTCTGAGCCTCTCTCACCAAGTGAGTCAGGTCTGGCCAGAGGCAAGGACAGCCATGAGTGGCTCCTCCCAGGCCATCCTGACACCACCACTCTGTCCAACCTCTACACCATTGGTCTGTGCTCATTGCCAGCTGAATCCACAAGCCAGAGGAGCCCTGGAGCCCTGAGTCACTGTATGGAGAGGATGAGCTTTGGTGGCCCCCTGGCCCACATCATGGACCACAAGGAGCAAGATTTTATTGGGTTCAGACACTGAAAAGTTCTTCATGACAGCCCACATTATTACCCTAATGATACAGTCTTTGATGGACAATTAGAACCTCCCTGAGTGGACCACAGAGTAAGGTGTCGGACCTTTGATGAGTGACACTCCATCTCTCATCTTCTGTCAACCCAGTGGTCGGCAAACTGCGGCTCGAGAGCCACATGCGGCTCTTTGGCCCCTTGAGTGTGGCTCTTCCACAAAATACCGACTTCTGCACATGGGCCACGAAGTTTCAATCGCACTGTACGTGCGCGCCTGCACGTGGTATTTTGTGGAAGAGCCATACTCAAGGGGCCAAAGAGCCGCATGTGGCTCGCGAGCTGCAGTTTGCTGACCACTGGGTTAACCCTTAAAAATGGGATGTGTTGATTTCACTCACCAGCATTCCTTCTTCCATCTCGCAGTCAAGTTGACAGGCAAATTGGAGCCATCTCTGGAAGGAGAGAGCATATGAAGACAAGGTATTATTTTTACCTTAATTTTGAGCACCACTCTGCCGAGTACACAGAGAAAAATTATTTATCCTTCCTGACCTTTAACGGAGCATAAGTATCTTTTCTGCAGTTGAGACCTGTAGATGATTCAAAGGCACATGCTTGCAACGACAATGCTCCCTTCCTTCATCCTTGTTCTTGGGTAGCGTCACTCCTGGGCCCTGGGCCCAGGACCCAACCAAGACACCGAGAAGTGGATCTGCTCTGTCGATGGGACCCTGGCCCAGCGTTCCTGGAATGGCACAAAAGGCCCATCCTTGTCACTTGGTGGATGTGGTTTAATGAAGCAGAGGGTCACTGTGGGAGGACTGTGCTGCCTCTGTTGTGTTTTGTGAGATGGTTAAAAGGTTTGAAGCTCCTTTGAGAAACCAGGTGGTACAGTGAAGGAGCTGTTCTCCGGATCGATCGCATTAGCAGTGGCTGAGACACAGCAGCTGTCTTAAAGGCTGTGGAAGCTCCGTGACGGGATGAGAACATAGCTGTGGAGGTCACTGGTCTGGATGGTGGCCCTCAATCCCACTGACTACCAGTGCCCGTGGGCAATTCCTTATACTCAGCCCAGACCCCAACTGGACCTGCTTGGACCAGATTCTCTGGGGCAAGACAACCAAATCTGGGCCACCCCTTTTATTTTTTAACCTTTTAAAAATATAATTGTAGATTGACATTATTTGTAAGAGAGAATGCAGAGGTGGCCCATGTAATCTGACCCGGTTTCTCTCAATAATATCTTTTTTTTTTAAATATATATTTTATTGATTTTTCACAGAGAGGAAGGGAGAGAGACAGAGAGCTAGAAACATCGATCAGCTGCCTCCCGCACACCCCCCACTGGGGACGCGCCCGCAACCCAGGCACATGCCCTTGACCGGAATCGACCCTGGGACCCCTCAGTCCGCAGGCCGACGCTCCATCCACTGAGCCAAACCAGTTTTGGCTCTCAATAATATCTTATAAAAATCTCACAACCAGGATTTTGACAGTGACCCAACCACCCATGTAGGGCAGATGGAGAACAGCTCTACCCAATTCTCCCGCACCCAGGACAGTGCCTTCTATTTTTTTTTTTGGTATATCTTTATCACAGTAAAATATACACAATGAAATTTACCATTTTAACTATTTTTCAGGGCACAATCCAGTGGTGTTAAGTACATTCATATTGTTGTGCTGCCGTCACCACCATCATCTCCATCACTGTTCTCATCTTCTCCAACTGAAGCTCTGTCCCCACTAAACAACAACTCTGCATCCACTCCCCCATCCCTGGTCCCCTCCCTCTTACCTCTGTCTCTATGACTCTGATGGCTCTAGGGACCTCAGGTGAGTGAAATCACACAATATTTGTCCTTTTGTGACTGGCTTGCTTCACTGAGCATCACGTCTGCAGGGTCCATCCAGGTTGTAGCATGTGTCACAATGGCCTATTTTTCTAAATTGAATTTATTGGGGTGAGATTGGTAATGAAATCATGTAGCTTTCAGGTATACAGTTCTATAATACATCATCTGTATGTTGATTTCTGTGTCTCACCACCCTCCCCCCTGCCCCCAGGTCAGGTCTCCTTCCATCACAATTTATCCTTTCTAAACCCTCTTCTCCCCACACCCCTTTCTCCCTGATAATCACCAAACTGCTGTCTGTGTCTATGAGTTTTTTTCTTTGCTTAATCCCTTCACCTTTTTCACCTAGTCCCCCAACCTCCCTCCCCTCTGACAGCTGTCAGTCAGTTTTCTATATCTATGAGCCTGTTTCTATTTTGATTGTAGTTTATTTTGTTCACTAGATTCCACATATAAGTGAAACCATAAGGAACTTGTATTTCTCTGACTGGCTTACTTCACTTCACTTAGCATAATACTCACCAGCTCCATCCATGCTGTTGCAAAAGTTAAGATTTCCTTCGTTTCCTGTGTGTGTGTGTGGGTGAGTAGTATTCCGTTCTGTTAATGTACCACAGCTTTTTCTCCACTAATCTGCTGCTGGGCACTTGGGCTGCTGTGAAATCTTTGCTAATGTAAATAATGCTGCAATGAACATAGGGCTGCATATATCCTTTCAGATCAGTGTTTCAGGTTTCTGCAGTTATATTCTCAGAAGTGGAAATGCTAGGTGATAAAGCAGTTCTCTTTTTAATTTTTGAGGTAACTTCATACTGCTTTCCATAATGGTTGCACCAATCTGCATTCCCACCCAGAGTACAGGAGAGTTCCCTTTTCTCCACATATTCACCAGCACTTGATGTTTATTGATTTATTGATGACAGCCATTCTGACAGATGTGAGGTGATACCTCACTGAGATTTTAATTTCTATTTCTGTAGTGATTAGTGGTGCTCTGCATCTTTTTATTTGTGTAATACTCATCTGCAGGGCCTCATTGGAGAAGTGTCTGTTTAGGGTCTGTGCTCATTTTTAAATTGGATTGATTTTTTTAAGATGTTGAGTTTTATAACTTCTTCACAAATTTTGTATCTTAAGCCCTTATCAGATGTATCCTTGGCAAATATGTTCTCCCATTCAATGCGTTGTCTTTTCATTTTGTTGATGGTTTCCTTTGCTGTGCAATAACTTTTTAGTTTGATGTAGTCCCATTTGTTTAGTTTTTCTTTTGCTTCCCTTACCCAAATAGAGATATCAGAATAAAAAATATTGCTATGAAAATTTATTGCCTTTATTTTCTTCGAGAATTTTTATGGTTTCAAATCTTACTTTCAATTCTTTAATCCATTCTGAGTTTATTCTTCAATATGGTGTAAGAAGGTAGTCTGCATTCATTTATTTTTCTACATACTTGTTCAATTTTCCCAATAGCATTTATTGAGTGGACTATCTTTACCACATTGTATGTTCTTGTGTCCTTTGTCAAATATTAATTTACCATAAATGTATGGGTTTATTTCTGGGCTTTTTATTCTGTTCCAATGATCTATATGTCTGTTTTATGCCAGTACCATGCTATATTTATTACTATGGCCTTTTAGTATAGTTTGTTATCAGGTAGCATGATTCCTCCAACTTTGCTGTTCTTTCTCAAGATCACTGTGGCTATTGGCTTGGTTTTATTTTCTTTGTTTTGTTTGTGTGTGTGTGTGTGTGTATGTGTTTGTGTGTGTGTTGGGGGTTTTTTTTGTACTTCCATATAAATTTTTGTGGTATTTGTTGTAGCTCTCTGAAATACATCATTGGACATTTTAATGTTGGTAATTCTTCCTATCTTTGAACACCATATATGCTTTTACTTATTTGTATCTTCTGCAACTTCTTCCTTCCTTCATTTCTTTCATTTTCTTCTTTCATTTTCTTCTTTCTTTTGTTCTTTCTATCTACGTGATGTTTATTATGTTGAGGTGTATTCCCTCTATTCACATTTTGCTGCAAGTTGTTATAATGAAAAGGTGTTTTGTTGAATGCTCTTTCTGCATCTATTGTTATAACCATGTGATTTTTATTCCTTATTTTGTTTATGCTGTATCATGTTTTTTATGTGCAGATCCTGTACCAAGCTTGCATCCCCGGAATAAATCCCACTTCATCATGTTGTGTAATCTTTTTAATGTATTACTGGATCCAGTTTGCCAATATTTTGTTGAGGATTTTAGCATCTATGTTCAACAGGGATATTGGCCTATAATTTTCTTTCTTTGTAAAGTCTTATTCTGGTTTGGGGATTAGGATAATGCTGGACTCATAAAATGAGCTTGGATATCTTCCCTTGTCTTGAGTGTTTTGGATGAGTTTGAGGAGAACAAGTATTAGTTCTTCTCTGAATGTTTGATGAAATACACTGTGAAGCCATCCAGTCCAGCATCTGCGTTTGTTGAGAAGTTGTTTTTTCTTTAATCCTCACCAAGGATATATTTTCCAATGAATTTTTTTTTTTTTTTTTTTTTTTTTAGAGAAGAGGGAAGGAGGGAGGGAGGGCGGGCAAAGAGAGAGAGAGAGAGAGAGGGAGAGAGAGAGAGAGAGAGAGGGAGAGACATCAATGTGAGACACACACATCAAATGGTTGTCTCTCTCACACACACACACCTCAACAGGGGGCAGGGGTGAACCTGCAACCCAGGTACGTGCCTTTGACTGGGAATCGAACCCATGATCCTTTGGTGCGTGGACCATAGCTCTAACCACTGACACACAATGGCCCGTGCTTCATTGATCACTTGTTTGTTTTTTACTGTTTTGTTTATTTCTGCTCTGATCTTTATTATTTCTTTATTATTCTCACTTTGTGGTGTCTTTTTTGTTGTTGTTTTTTTTTTTTTGCACTAGTTCCTCTAAGTGTAAAGTTAGATGATGTATTTCAGATTTTTCTTGTTTCTTGAGGTAGGCCTGTAATGTTATGAATTTCCCTCTTAGGACTGCTTATGCTGTGTTCCATAGAGTTAGGATTGTTGTGCTCTCATTTCCATGTGTTTCAAGGTATCATTTGATTATGTCTTTGATCTCATTGTTAACCATTCATTGTTTAGTAACATGTTAATTAGCCTCCAAGACTTTCTATGTTTTGCAGATTTATCTTTTTCTTTTTCTGTTTTTTTTTCAATCCTATATTATTCATTTTTAGTGTGGTCAAATAAATGTAAGATTTAGAGTTTTAACCACAGTTAAGTATACATTACGTATATTGACATGCAATTCTCGCCACTGTGTATCTCCAGATTTTTATTTTATTTTTTTGCTTTTCATTGCTTTTATTTCTCTGTTAATAAATTTATTGGGGCAGGGTGGTTTTAGATGTGTACAATTAAGTAATAGATCATCTGTATATCAGTTTTTTTCTCAGTGACTTCCAGTTGTATACAGTTATGGTCAGATAAGATTCCTGATATGATTTCATTCTTCTTAAATTTCCTGAGACTGGTTTTTGTGTCCTAACATGTGGTGTATCCTAGAACATGTTGTACGTCCACTTAAAAAGAATGTATATTCTACTGCTTCTGGGTGAAATGCTCTGAAGATACCAATTAAATCCATTTGATCTAGTGTGTTATTTAAGGCTACTCTTTCCTTCTTGATTTTCTGTGTGGAAAATCCAGCCATTGATGCCAAGGTGGTATTAAAATGCCCTACTATGAGTATATTATTGTTTAACTCTCCATTTATGTACACCAGGACTTGATTTACACATTTAGGTGCTCTTATGTTGAGGAAATACATGTTTGCAAGGGTTATATCCTCTTGTTGGATTGCTCCCTTTATCATTATGTGGTGTCCTTCCTTATTGCTCAATATAGCCTTTGTTTTAAAGTCTATTTTGTCAGCTATAGGTATTACCTCCCCAGCTTTTTTTCCGTTTGTATTTGCATGAAATATCTTTTGCCATCTCCTTGCTTTTTGTCTGTATATCTTTCATTCTGAGGTAGGTCTCTTATTGACTGCATATCTATGGTTCTTGTTTTCTTATGGATTCAGCTATCATGCCTTTTAATTGAAGCAGTTAAGCCACTTATATTTAAAGTGATTATTCATAGATATGTTTTATTGTTTTAACTCTGTTTCCCTTTTATTCCTTCTTGATAGTTCTTATACTAATGTTTGGTGGTAACACACTTCTTTGCTGTTTCTTGTCTGCGAAGCTCTTTATTTCTCCATCCATTTTAAATGACAGCCTTGCTGGGTAAAGTAGTCTTGGTTGAAGGTCCTAGCTTTTCATTACTTAGAATATTTTGTGCCAACCCCTACTGACCTGGTATGTTTCTGCAGAGAAACAAGCTGACAATCTGATGGGAGCTCCCTTGTAGGTAACTGACTGTCTTTATCTTGTTGCTTTTAAGATGTCCTGTCTTTAATCTTTGTTATTTTAATTATGATGTGTCTTGGTGTCCTGTTTTTTTGTGTTCATCTCCTTTGGGACTCTGAACTTCCTGTACTTGTGTCTTTTCCTTCACCAGGTTAGGGAAGTGTTCGGTCATTATTTCTTTTAATAGGCTGTAGTCCCTTAATCTTTCTTTTCTCCTTCTTGTACTCCTGTAATGTGGATGTTATGCTTCATGTTGTCCCAAAAGTCCCCTAAACAGTCCTCATTTTTAAAAATCATTTTTTTCTTTTTTCTGCTTTTGTCTTCTGTGACCTTCTCTTCCAAATCACTAATTTGATTCTCTGCTTCATCCAACTATTTATTTCCTCTAGTGTATTCTTCATTGCAGAGGTTGTACTCTTTATTTCTGACTGGATCTTTTATATGGCTTAAATGTTCTTTTTCATGCCTACTATCAGTTTTCAAGTTCCCACTGATTTCATCCATTCTTCGCCTAACTTCTATTCACATCCTTACAACCATTTTTTTTAAAACACCCTGTATCTGGTATATTGCTTGCCTTCACTTCATTTAGCATTTTTTCTGGATGTGTCTCCTGTTCTTAAATTCGGGGCATGTTTCTTTGCATTTTGGCTGCCTCTGTGTGTTTGTTTCTTTGTATTAGAACCCAAGCCTTGGTAGTGTGACTTTGTGTAGTAGGTGTCCTGTGGAACCCAGTGGCAAGGTTTTCTTGATCACCTGAGTTGAGTGCTCCAGGGATGTCCCATGTATGTTATGTGAACCTTCCTGTGGTAGTTGATTCTTGATGGCTATTGGCCCATGCATGTGTTGAGTCGATGCTCAGGCTAGTTGGCTGGGACCAGTGTACCCTGCCTACAGTGCAGTGTATGAGCTGCTGACAGGTGTTGACCAGGTGGAGCGATTTTCATCTCAGCAGGTTCTGGTGCCTGCCTAGATCTCTCTTTGGATATGCAGCTTGTGAGGCTAATTGTATCCTGCTCTGATGTGCTTGGAAGCTGCCACTGGGCGTGTTGGTCCTGGGGCTTCCTGGGATGGACTCTGGTGCTGAACAATGTCAGATGCTTTATGTGACTGGCCCAGGGCAATCTATTTGCATCTACAAAGCAATTCACAATGTGTGACAGCCTCTACCGAGGCTGAGTGAGCACAGGAGGGTCCAAGCAGGGCACCAAAGCTGGCTTTTACTAGCATTGAGCCTGGGGACAGGTCAGCAAAAGTCCCAGAGCACACCATGCTCTGCCTCCCTGTCTGCCTCCATCTGCTGGGTGCCTGTTAGTCTCAGTGAATGAAAGAGTCTCTGGAAGCATTCAAGTTGCATGAGGTAGGTGCTCAGGGAGTCCCCAGGTAGAGGTGAGTGGTGTACACCAGATTGATGCAGGTTCAAGCTCAGTGTCAGTGTTGGGTCTGAGGCCACTCAGCAAATGTCCCAGGGTGTACCAGGTCCAGCTGCCACCTGCTGGGTCCTCACACATCTTTGAGCAGTGTACAGAAGACACAGACCTGGCATTGTTTGTAGGAGGAGAATGAAAAAGTCAAAAGAGGCTGCTTCCCAGGATTTAAGATGTCTGGGATCTGTAGTCTGAGATCAGCCCTGTGAACTTAAGGGCTTTGCAGAGGGTCTGTGGATTCTCAAAGGCCAGAGAGCTGCTTCCTGTTGTGGCTGATTCATGGGTCCCCTGGGATGCCACAGGGGAGCGAGAGCATGGCAGGATCATGCAGGTGTGATGCCCTCATCAGGTAGTGAAAAGTAGAGTCCCCTCATGGGTGGCTGATTTCAGCAGATTCATCCCTCGATTTCTATCCTAAGAGAACTGGAGCTCTCTCCAGACTTCCGATCACATGCATGCTCACTGGCTTCCTGAGCAGCACTGTCCCTGCCTTCTTTCCTCAAGGCTGGATGAGCCAGGCTGGCTGGAGTGTAGGGAAGGGAGGATAGAGGTCCGTTTGGTGGGTCGAAATGCTGTTAGAATCTTTAAGGCTTAACTTTATTTTTTCTGTGTCTACTCCCACACTACAACTAAGCAGCCAAAGTGATGCTTAGCTCACTCTCAAGGAAGCACAGTACTGCCTTGTACCAGTGCCACACGTCACCAGCACAGGGAAGGGAGCAACTGGAGGAAGAAGACAGGGCATTCCTCTCCCAGCAGTGTAACACCCTCACAGGCATGATTCTGTCTGGAGAGCTGACCCCTGCTGGAGCGCTTAAGGCTTTTAGGCACAGAGTGAAATGATCTGATTTATATTTTTTAAAGATCACTCTGATTTGTATTTTTATTTTTATTAAAAATTGTTTTACTACTTTAATTTTTTTTCAGTTAGGGATGACATTCAATATTAGTTTCAAGTGTACAATATAGTGGTTAGACATTTATATAACATATAAAGTCATCTCCTGATAAGCCTAGCATGGGCTATCTTTGAAAAGGGTATTAATCCTATTCATGAGGGCTCCACCCTCATGACCTAATCAACCTCAAAAGACCCACCTTTTACTTATTTTTAATCAACCTTATTTGTGTGACATTCATTAATAAAATTGCATAGGTCGGGTGTGCAATTCTATAATGCATCATCTGTATATTGGATTGTGTGTTCACTGCCTTCAAGTCTCCTCCCATCACCATTTATCCCCCCCCATGCCCTCTTCTCCCTCCCCCACCTGTCACCCACCAACCCTACCTCCTACTCCCCACATGCCACCCCCACCTGCCACCCCACACCCCACACCCTCAGCCCCCACCTGCCATCCCCACCCCTGACCTGCCAGCTCCCATCCCCCACCACTACCCCTCACCCCCACCTGCCACTCTATCCCCCACCCCTACCCCCACCCGCCACCCCCACATCCCATACCCCACACCACCCACCCACCCACCTCCCATCCCCCACCCCCACCCCACACTCCCCAGCCCCCACCCTCCACCCCCCTTCCTCCACCCACCCACCCCACTTCCCCTGTTTGTGATTTGACATTTGAAATGATATTTGAGATGTGTCTTGAGAGCACGGGTAGGATTTAGACAGAAGAAGAAGGTGAGAATGTGCTTCAGGTACAGAGAGTGGACACTCGGCCTGGAGGCAGGAGAGATGAACACTGGAGAGACCAGAGCATATGCCCCTCAGATGCCTGTGAGTGAGGGGTCAGGGCAGGGAAACAGAAGACCCTTCATGGAGGGAAAAGGCAGAAGGATAAGGGGACCAACCACAGAGTGGTCAGAGCAGGGGAGACAGGAGCCCCTCCATGGGAATGCAGGGCAGCGGGGACAGGGGACCACGGGAGGGGCCGATGGACAGGTAGGACAGGGAATGCTGCGAAGGGGCAGGGCTAGGAAACAAGGGCCCCACCATGGGGGAACAGGGGACTCTCCATGGAGGGGTCTGCTTCCCCTGTTACCTATCTCTACTTCCCTGTCCTCCCTTCCCTGGCCCCTCCATGGATGGTGCCCTAACCCCACTATCCTGCTCAGACTATGTGGGGTTCTTTGTCCTCCCTGCCCTGCTACCTCCATGGAGGATGCCCTCTCCCCCCCTGCCCTGCCCTCTATTTAAGGATCTGTGCCAAAATCCTTGCTGTCTCAAAGTAGGGTTCCCTATCCCCCCAGCCTCTCCCCTCCATGTAGGGTTCTGTCTCCTCCCTGCCCTTCTCCCTCAAACTGGGGTTCCCTTTCCCCACTGCTTGCCCCCTCAAAGTGAGGTTCTCTGTCCCCCTGCCCTGCCCCCTCCAAGAAGGAAACCTCCTCCTCCCTGCCCTCCCCATCCATAGAGGGTACCTCCTCCTCCCTGCCCCTCCTCCTCAAAGTGGGGTTCTCTACACCCTGCCCTGCCCATCCATAGAGGGTACCTTCTCCTCCCTGCCCCTCCCCCTCAAAGTGGGGTTCTCTACACCCCTGCCCTGCCCATCCATAGAGGGTACCTTCTCCTCCCTGCCCCTGCCCCTAAAGTTGAGATCCCTGCCCCCCTGCCCTGCTCCCTCAATGGATAGTTCTGTCTCCTCTCTGCCCTGCTCTCTCAAAGTGAGGTTCCCTTACCTCCTGCCCTCCCCCCTGCATGGGGGTTCCCTGTCCAACTGCCCTGCCCCCTCCCCATAGAGCAGCGGTTCTCAACCTGTGGGTTGCGACCCCTTTGGTGGTCGAATGACCCTTTCACACGGGTCACCTAAGACCATCCTGCATATCAGATATTTACATTACGATTCATCACAGTAGCAACGTTACAGTTATGAAGTAGCAACAAAAATAATTTTATGGTTGGGTAACAACATGAGGAACTGTATTTAAAGGGCCAGAAGGTTGAGAACCACTGCCATAGAGGGTTCCTGGTCTCCCCTCTCCTCCCTGCCCTGCCCCCCTTTAATTGGGGTTCCCTTTACTCCTGCCCTCCCCACTGCATGGAGGGTTTCCTGTATTCACTATTCCTTCCCTCCATGTGCAGTTCCCTGTCCCCAGCTCGAACTCCTTTCTGAAGGGTTCCCTGTCCACACTGTTATGCCCCCTGCCTGTAGGGTTTCCTGTCCTCTTGCACTGCCCCTTCCCAGGAGGGTTCCCTGTCCCCCTGCCCTGCCCCTCCATGAACGTTTCCCTGTCCCCCTGTCCTATCCTCTCCATACAGGGTTCCCTGTCCCCATGCCCTGCCCCCTCCATGAAGGTTTCCCTGTCTCCTGCCCTCCACCCTCCATGTAGTGTCCCCTCGCCTCCCTGCCCTGTCCCCTCCATGGAGGGTCCCCTCTCCTCCCTGCCCTGTCCCCTCCATGCAGGGTTCCCTCTCCTCCCTGCCCTGTCCCCTCCATGCAGGGTTCCCTCTCCTCCCTGCCCTGTCCCCTCCATGGAGGGTCCCCTCTCCTCCCTGCCCTGTCCCCTCCATGCAGGGTTCCCTCTCCTCCCTGCCCTGTCCCCTCCATGTAGTGTCCCCTCTCCTCCCTGCCCTGTCCCCTCCATGCAGGGTTCCCTCTCCTCCCTGCCCTGTCTCCTCCATGGAGGGTCCCCCCTCCTCCCTGCCTTGTCCCCTCCATGGAGGTTTCCCTGTCCTCCCTGCCCTGTCCCCTCCATGGAGGGTCCCCTCTCCTCCCTGCCCTGTCTCCTCCATGGAGGGTCCCCTCTCCTCCCTGCCCTGTCCCCTCCATGGAGGGTCCCCTCTCCTCCCTGCCCTGTCCCCTCCATGGAGGGTCCCCCCTCCTCCCTGCCCTGTCGCCTCCATGGAGGGTCCCCTCTCCTCCCTGCCTTGTCCCGTCCATGGAGGTTCCCCTCTCCTCCCTGCCTTTTCCCCTCCATGGAGGGTCCCCTCTCCTCCCTGCCTTGTCCCCTCCATGGAGGGTCCCATCTCCTCCCAGCCTTGTCCCCTCCATGGAGGGTCCCCTCTCCTCCCTGCCCTGTCCCCTCCATGGAGGGTCCCATCTCCTCCCAGCCTTGTCCCCTCCATGGAAGTTCCCCTCTCCTCCCTGCCCTGTCCCCCTCCATGGAGGGTCCCCCCTCCTCCCTGCCCTGTCGCCTCCATGGAGGGTCCCCTCTCCTCCCTGCCTTGTCCCGTCCATGGAGGTTCCCCTCTCCTCCCTGCCTTTTCCCCTCCATGGAGGGTCCCCTCTCCTCCCTGCCTTGTCCCCTCCATGGAGGGTCCCATCTCCTCCCAGCCTTGTCCCCTCAATGGAGGGTCCCCTCTCCTCCCTGCCTTGTCCCCTCCATGGAGGGTCCCATCTCCTCCCAGCCTTGTCCCCTCCATGGAAATTCCCCTCTCCTCCCTGCCCTGTCCCCCTCCATGGAGGGTCCCCCCTCCTCCCTGCCCTGTCGCCTCCATGGAGGGTCCCCTCTCCTCCCTGCCTTGTCCCGTCCATGGAGGTTCCCCTCTCCTCCCTGCCTTTTCCCCTCCATGGAGGGTCCCCTCTCCTCCCTGCCTTGTCCCCTCCATGGAGGGTCCCATCTCCTCCCAGCCTTGTCCCCTCCATGGAAGTTCCCCTCTCCTCCCTGCCTTTTCCCCTCCATGGAGGGTCTCCTCTCCTCCCTGCCTTGTCCCCTCCATGGAGGGTCCCATCTCCTCCCTGCCTTGTCCCCTCCATGGAGTGTCCCCTCTCTCCCTGCCTTGTCCCCTCCATGGAGGGTCCCCTCTCCTCCCTGCCCTGTCCCCTCCATGGAGTGTCCCCTCTCCTCCCAGCCTTGTCCCCTCCATGGAGTGTCCCCTCTCCTCCCAGCCTTGTCCCCTCCATGGAGTGTCCCCTCTCCTCCCAGCCTTGTCCCCTCCATGGAGTGTCCCCTCTACTCCAAGCCTTGTCCCCTCCATGGAGGGTCCCCTCTCCTTCCTGCCTGTTCCCTCCATGGAGGGTCCCCTCTCCTACCTGCCTTGTCCCCTCCATGGAGTGTCCCCTCTCCTCCCTGCCCTGTCCCCCTCCATGGAGGGTCCCCCCTCCTCCCTGCCTTGTCCCCTCCATGGAGGGTCCCCTCTCCTCCCTGCCTTGTCCCGTCCATGGAGGTTCCCCTCTCCTCCCAGCCTTGTCCCCTCCATGGAGGGTCCCATCTCCTCCCAGCCTTGTCCCCTCCATGGAAGTTCCCCTCTCCTCCCATCCTTGTCCCCTCCATGGAGTGTCCCCTTTCCTCCCTGCCTTGTCCCCTCAATGGAGGGTCCCCTCTCCTCCCAGCCTTGTCCCCTCCATGGAGGGTCCCCTCTCCTCCCTGCCCTGTCCCCTCCATGGAGTGTCCCCTCTCCTCCCAGCCTTGTCCCCTCAATGGAGGGTCCCCTCTCCTCCCAGCCTTTTCCCCTCCATCGAGGGTCCCCTCTACTCCAAGCCTTGTCCCCTCCATGGAGGGTCCCCTCTCCTTCCGGCCTGTTCCCTCCATGGAGGGTCCCCTCTCCTCCCTGCCTGTCCCCTCCATGGAGGCTTCCCTGCCCCCACTACCCTGCACCCTCCATGGAGGGTCCCCTCTCCTTCCTACCTGTCCCCTCCATGGAGGGTTCTCATCCCTCTACAGTCCCCCCTCCATGGAGGGTCCTCTCTCCTCCCCGACTTGTGCTCTCCATGGAGGGTCCCCTCTCCTCCCTGACCCGTGTCCTCCATGGGGGGTTCCCACTCCTCCTTACCTGTCCCCTCCATGGAGGATTCCCATCGCCCTATGGTCCCCCCTTCATGGATGGTTCCTTCTCCTCCCTGACCCATCCCCTCCATGGAGGCTTCCCTCTCATCCCTGCTTGTCCCCCTCCATGGAGGGTCCCCTCTCCTCCTAGCCTTGTCCCCTCCATGGAGGGTCCCCTCTCCTCCCAGCCTTGTCCCCTCCATGGAGGCTCCCCTCTCGTCCCTGCCTGCCTCCCCCTCCATGGAAGATTCCCTGCCCCCACTGCCCTGCACCCTCCATGGAGGGTCCCATCTCCTCCCTGCCCTTCTCCTCCGTGGAGGGTCCCCTCTCCTCCATACCTGTCCCCTCCATGGAGGGTTCCCATCCCCCTATGGTCCCCCTTTTATGGAGGGTCCCTTCTCCTCCCTGACCCACGTCTTCCATGGAGGGTCCCCTTTCATCCCTGCCCTGTACCCTCCATGGAGAGTCCCCTCTCCTCCCAGCCTTGTCCCCTCCATGGAGGGTCCCCTCTCCTCCCAGCCTTGTCCCCTCCATGGAGGGTCCCCTCTCCTCCCAGCCTTGTCCCCTCCATGGAGGGTCCCCTCTCCTCCCTGCCTGTCCCCTCCATGCAGGGTTCCCTGCCCCCACTGCCCTGCAGCCTCCATGGAAGGTCCCCTCTCCTCCCTGCCCTGCCCCCTCCATGGAGGGTTCACTGCCTCCCCTACCCTGCCCTCTCCATGGAAGGACCCCTTCCCCCTGCCCTGACCCCTCCATGCAGGGTCTTCTGTTTCCCTGCCGTGTCCCATCACTCACAAGCTCTGAAAGGCATGTGCTCTGGTCCCCAGTGTTCATCTGTCCTGCCTCCAGGCCGTGTCCACTGTCTGTACCTGAAGCACATCTCACCATCTTCATCTGCCCAAATCCACCCGGGCTCTCAGGACACATGTCAAATATCATTTCAAATGTCAAATCACCGAGTGATCTTTAAAAAATATAAATCAGATCCCCCTATTCTGGTGCCTAAAAGCCTTCATGCTGTGACAGCATTTTCAATCCACACTAGGGTCCCCTATGTGCCCCCCCCCCCCCCCACCATCTGCTGTTCCCATCCAGCCTGGCTGTCCTTGCTCTGGGGCACTGCCTCTCCTTTTGGGGTGGCTTCCCCAGCTCTCTATGGGGCCAGCTCTGTCTCAAAAGCCACTACTCAGTTTAAATATTTTGGGGAACCCTTCCCTGAGCCTGCTGGGGAGTCACCCTGCTGGGGAGCCCCCACCCAGCCCTAGGGGGTACACCAGGCAATAGGTCACAGTACTAACAGAGGTCAGAATGGTAAGACAGGTCATAGAGGTAACCTAGCAACCCTGCCAGGTCAGCCATGTGGGCCAACCTCTCAAATTTTCTTGTGTTGTTTAAAATCAGGGCATAAACATTTATTGACACCAACACACCCCAGGCCCTCTACAGAAAGCACAGGAGGTGTGGCTCTCCCCGAGGTCCTGACCCTCTGTAACCAGGTGTTCTTGACAGTGAAAACTGGGTGGGAGGGCGGGTCAGAGAAGCCAGGGAGGGACTCCACTTGAGTTGCTGGCTTTGAGGCTGGAGGAAGGGATCAAAGGCCAACATTTTTGGGAGCGCCCAGGAAGCTGGGAGTGGCTTTGGCAGGGACACAGAAGGGAACTGTCCCATAAGGAATGGATTCTGCCACCTCCCCATGAGCAGGCCCCCCCAAGGCCTCCTGGGAGGAGGGCAACCCAATGAACCTCCTCGGGTTTCTGACCCACAGCACCTGGGATCCCACACTTTGTCCTGTGAACCACTGTGTTTAAGGTCATTGGTCAGGGCACCAACAGAAATCCTTTGTGTCCCTGTGGTTCCCTAGTCATAATAAGCTAAGTCTGTTTTCTTTGTGGCTCTTTCTATCTCCTGAAATAAAGTGTTGCCTTGGTTCTTGTTCACCTGTCTGTCCCTCAGCCCCTCTCAGCACCTGAAAGGTGACCTGTGAAGTCCCTGCCCCCGAGACCCAGGTAGACAGCACACACTTGATGAATGAATTCCTGAGCAAAGAGCTCTTTTCTGATTTCATATTTGTAATAAACCTGATTCATTAACATGTACATACATATGATATCTTAATCCACTTTACGACATCCCACATAGATTCATGAATTTTTAAAATATCTTAATTTTTTTTTGTCAAAACCCGTGTCTCAATTTCTTGTTCAGAAATGCAGTAGCTGCTTTGTGACCTGCCTCAGGGAGGAGAGGGTTCTGACTGCAGACCAGGTTCACACCAGGATGTTGCTCCTGTCCCTAGTCCTTCACAGGCCAGCCCTTTGGCCTCTGGTGGCCAGTTGACCCATGATGCGCCTTCACACCTCATCTCCTGTTCACCAGCCTGGTGTTGCTTCCTGCGTTGGGTACACGGTGTAATACACAGATCCAGTAACATAGAACCCCACACCTGAAACCTATATGTTCATGTTGACCAATGTCACCCGAATGCATTTAATACATAAAAATATTTTTTAAAACACACACATTAGTTATTTTGCAGATTGAAACCTGTTCAGGGAGATGAAGTGACTGGTCTGAGGTTCCCCAATATTCCCACTGCCCATGATTCTGAATGCCCAGCACTTTCTTGTCTTTCTCCCATTAGACTTCAGTGGTCCTGCTTTATAAAAATGCAAAGACTCTAAAAAAAAACAGCAGGAAGCTTCAAACCTCCTTTTGAAAGCAAACTTTAAGTCAGCAGAGTGGAACATCTTCTCTATCAATGTTTCTTTGCTTTTTGTTCATTCATTTGCCAAATGTTTATTTTACAGACCTATCTAGAACCAATCTTTTCAGTACTGGATCTCCCTCCCAGTAGGTGCCTAGGCCTGTGCTAGGACCAAAGAGTCCCCAGTGCTGAGTGGGAATTCAGCAATCACTTTTGAGTATAATGGCTTGGGTCAATTTCTGGGTCCTCTATTCTGTTCCATTGGTCTATATGTCTGTTCTTGTGCCAGTACCAGGCAGTTTTGAGAACTGTGGCTTGGTAATATAGTTTGATGTCTGGTATTGTGATCCCTCCAACTTGGTTGTTCTTTCTCAGAATAGCTGTGGTTATTCGGGGTCTTATTTTATTCCAGATGAATTTTTGGAGAGTTTGTTCTAGATCTTTGAAATATGTCATTGGTATTTTAATAGGTATTGCATTGAAACTATAGATTGCTTTAGGTAGTATGGATATTTTAATGATGTTGATTCTACCAATTCATGAACATAGTATGTTCTTCCATTTGTTTATGTCTTCCTCTATCTCTTTTTTCAATGTCCTGTAATTTTCCGAGTATAGGTCTTTTACGTCCCTGGTTAAGTTTATTCCTAGGTATCTTAATTTTTTTGGTGCAATGGTAAATGGGATTTTTTTTTTTTTTTCATTTCCCTTTCTGTGAGTTCATTATTGGTGTATAAAAAGGCCATAGAATTCTGGGTGTTATTTTTGTATCCTGCTACATTGCCAAATTCATTGATTAGGTCTAGTAGTTTTTTGGTTTAGTCTTTGGGCTTTTCTATGTATAATATCATGTCATCTGCAAATAAGGACAGTTTTACTTCTTCTTTCCCAATTTGGATGCCTTTCATTTTTTCTTCTTGTCTGATCGCTATGGCTAGTACTTCTAGTACTGTGTCGAACAGGAGTAGTGAAAGTGGGCATCCTTGTGTTTTTCCTATTCTTAGGGGAAATGGATTTAGTTTTTGCCCATTGAGTATGATATTGGCTGTAGGTTTGTCATATAGGGTTTTTATTATGTTGAGGTATGATCTCTCTATTCCCACTTTGCTGAGAGTTTTTATCAAGAAAGGGTGTTGGATTTTGTCAAATGCTTTTTCTGCATCGATTGATATGTTTATGTGATTTTTGTCTTTCAGTTTGTTTATGTGATGTATCACATTTATTGATTTTCGGATAGTGAATCATCTTTGCCTTCCTGGAATAAATCCGACTTGGTCATGGTGTATGATCTTTCTAATGTATTGCTCAACCCGATTTGCTTGGATTTCATTGAGGATATTAGCATCTATGTTCATCAAGGGTATTGGCCTGTAGTTCTCTTTATTTGTGGTATCTTTGTCTGGTTTTGGGATTAGGGTAATGCTGGCTTCATAGAAAGAGCCTGGAAATGTGTGTTGCTCTTGAATTTTTTGGAATAGTCTGAGGAGGATAGGTTTTAGTTCTTTGAATGCTTGGTAGAACTCCCCTGTAAAGCCACCCGGACCAGGGCTTTTGTTTGCTGGAAGATTTTTTGATCGCTGTTTCAATTTCTTCGGTAGTTATCGACCTATTCAGGTTTTTTGACTCTTCTTGGTTGAGTTTTGGGAGCTTGTAGTTTTCTAAGAATATGTCCATTTCATCTAGGTTGTCCATAGAATTTTGTTGGAATAGAGTTGTTCATAGTATTTTTTCATAATTGTTTGTATTTCTGTGGGATTGGTTGTTATTTCACCTCTTTCCTTTCTGATTTTGTTTATTTGGGTCCTCTCTCTGCTTCTTGGTGAGCCTGGCTAGAGGTTCATCAATCTTGTTTATCCTTTCAAATAACCAGCTCTTGGTTTGTTGATCTTTTGTATTGTTTTTTTTAGTCTCTATGTCGTTTATCTCCACTCTGATCTTTATTATTTCCTTCCTTCTCCTTACACTGGGCTTTTCTTGTTGCTCTTTCTAAGTCTTTGAGTTGTAGGGTTGGATAATTTATTACCATTGTTTCTTGTTTTTTGAGGCAGGCCTGTAGAGCTATGAACTTCCCTCTCAAGACTGCTTTCATTGTGTCCCGTAGATTTTGGTTTGTTGTGTTTTCATTGTCGTTTGTTGCCATGATGCTTTTTATTTCTTCTTTGATCTCTCTGGTAACCCAGTCATAGTTTAATAGCATGCTATTTAGCCTCCTGTTGTTTGAGGGTTTTTAAATTGTTTTTATTGTAGTTGATTTCTAATTTTATGCCATTGTGATTTGAGATGATGTTTGATATGATTTCTCTCTTCTTGAATTTGAAGAGACTTTCCAGTGACCCAATATATGGTCTATCTTTCAAATGACCCATGTGAACTTGAGAAGAATGTATATTCTGTGGCTTTGGGGTGAAATGTTCTGAAGATGTCAATTAATTCCATCTGATCTAGTGCATCATTTAGGATTGATGTTTCTTTGCTGATTTTTTTTGTTTAGAGGATTTGTCCAATGGTGATAGTGGGGTATTAAAGTCCCCTACTATGACTGTATTGCTATCACTCTCTTACTTGATATCCTCCAGAAGTTTTTTTTATGTATTTGGGTTATCCTGTATTGGGTGCGTATATGTTTACCAGAGTTATATTTTCTTGTTATATTGCTCCCTTTAGTATTATGAAGTGGCCTTCCTTATCCCTTGTTATGTCCTTCACTTTGAGATCTAATTTGTCATATATAAGTATTGCTACCCCAGCTTTTTTTTCATTTCCATTCGCCTGAAAAATCTTTTCCCATCCCTTCACCATCAGTCTGTGTGAGTCCTTTTTTCTGAGGTGGGTTTCCTGTAGACAGCCGATATATGGGTCATATTTTCTCATCCACTCAGCTACCCTATGTCTTTTGATTGGGGCATTTAATCCATTAACATTTAAAGTTATTATTGATAGGTATTTGTTTGTTGCCATTTTTATTCTTTACGCCTGTGTTCCTTCTTCTTTTCCTATTTCTTCTTTTTACAGCAGACCCTTTAGCATTTTCTTGCGTTGCTGGTTTGGTGGTAATAAACTCCCATAGTCTTTTTTTGTCTGTGAAGCTCCTGATTTCACCCTCAACTTTGATTGATAGCCTTGCTGGGTATAGTATTCTCGGATTCCGACCCTTCCTTTGCATGACTTTGTATATTTCATTCCATTCCCTTCTTGCCTGATGTGTTTCTGTTGAGAAATCAGTCACTAGTCTGATGGGGGATTCTTTGTAGATAACTTTCTGTCTCTGGCCACTTTTAAGATTCTTACTTTGTCGTTGGTGTTTGCCAATTTAATTATAATGTGCCTTGGTGTCGGTCTTTTGGGGTTCATTTTGTTTGGGACCTGTGAGCTTCTTGGATTTGTGTGTTTTCTTTCCTATATCAGGGAAGTTTTCTGTCATTATTTCTTCAAACATGTTTCTCTTCCTTGCTCAGTTTCCTCTCCTTCTGGCACCCCTATTATGTGGATGTTGTTTCATTTCATGTTGTCCCAAAGTTTCCTTAGGCTCTCCTCCTGTTTTTTAAGTATTTTTTTTTCCTAGATGTTGCTGTGCTTGGGTATTTTTTCCTACCTTGTCTTCTAGCTCACTGATGGCAGTCCTCTGCTTCTTCTAGTCTACTGTTGATGCTTTCTATTGAGTTCTTTATAGCAGTGATGTCATTTTTCATTTCTTCTTGGTTCTTCTTCATTTCCTCTTGGTTCTTACACATATTGTTGAATTTGTCTTCCATTCTTTTCAGCCACCTTATGACCATTTCTCTGCATTCTTTCTCTGACATATTGCTTGCCTCTTTTTTGTTTACTTCCTTTTCTGGTGATGCCTCCTTTTCTTTTGTTTGTGGGCTATTTCTTTGTCTCCCCATGATCTCTCTTCTCTGGGTGTCTGGTTATGTAGCTCTTTCTCTCCGTCCAGCTCTGCACACAATTCTCCAAACATCTCTTCTGCACATCCTTTTTCCCCTGGCACTAAGCAGCCGGCGCACTGGTAAAATCCGAGGCTGCCTTTTTGCGCCCAATCCAGCTATGGGATAGTTTTTAGATCTCCCTTCTGCCAGCAGCCCTGTGGATCCCCTTCCACACTTACGGATCACCTGGCCCCAAAGGCCGCGGGCTTTGTGGGGCGCAGACTTCCCCTACATGCATTCCTCTCTCCAACCTGGATTGCAGTCCTCACCTTTCCCTATGTGAAATCTGACCTTTTTGTGAGGAGGAGCAGGGCTTGTTCGAGTCCACATATTTGCGCTGCTTGAGATCCTGGTTTCCTGGGTTCGTAGCTGGTCCCTGGGTGCTGTGGTTGCAGGATCCCTGGATGTATACGCTTCCGATAACAGCCACTCTCCCCTTCAAGATGGCATGGTCTACTTGGAAGAGCTGGCTGCTCTGGGAGTGATTTCAGCAGCAGTGGAGGCTGCCCGGTTAGGCGAGCCCGGTCTAGCAGTCTCCAACAGTCCCCTAGAGTATAGCTATCACTCACCCGCAAATTTACACTCTCCATAAGTCCATACCCTCTCTTTTTGTTCTCTCACTCACACACTATCTTGCAGTCTGCCTTCCCATTGGCAGCCATCTTCCGGCTTCCTAAATGGTAGTTTTTAAGTAACAATGAACCATATTCCAAAGTTAACCTTAAGGCCACTAAAAGTCAATAAGTTATCTCTGTTACAGAATTTGCCAAAGAAAATAACTTGGATAATAATAATTGGCTTTAAAATCTCAAAATTATTGAAACATGGATAAAATAGGTGTATCTAAGATGAAGGATTTGTGGTGGAGCTTTTCAGTGACAATTATAGATAGTAGGTGTGGACAAAAGGGGCCACATGCTGACCTGACAAGCTCAGGAGAGGCCTGCATGGCAGTTTTGCAAACTCAGAGACCTAAAGTAACCACAAAGGATGGTCTGAAATTAAACTTTAACTAAAAGCAGTTATGGTGGGCAGTTACGTCCTAGGCCAGTATCTTCACTGACAAGGTCAACCTTTACCTTAACTGAGCCTACCTGTCTTTTTGCATCTATGATAACATACCCTTGAAATGTCTGGGTAACTTGTGACTTCCCTGTATCTGGAGCCCCTAGGGCACAACCAGGTGTGCTGGGTCCCAGGACAGATACCACAAATTCCTTCATCATGATGTTAATTGTTCCTGCACCCACCTAAGTATGTGTCCATCATTTTACTTTTTATCCAATTCCAGGGGTTTTTCTGCTTTGCTTTATCCCTCCTCCTTAATCTATCACCAATGAATTTCATGTAACCCACCTATGTTCCTCCTTTGATTGAAATGTATAAATACAAATGTAACCCCGCCATTCTCTGGAGCACTATCTCAATTTGTTGAGGTTCTGCTTCCCAGCATATGTCGACAGTTTGGCTCAAATAAACTCACAAAAATTCTTTACAGGTTTCAATGGGTTTTTTACGTTAACATAGGGGTCCAGTAGCCTGGCGGGGAAGACTGGCTGTGCCCTTTGTTAATTGAGGGGCTAGTTTCCCATGGGCAGCAACTTCTAAAGAAAGAATGTGGCAATTTTACATTTAAATAGACCAGGCTTGCTTCCAAAGCCATTGGCAACTTAAAACTTTGGAGTTTTCTGAATTAAATAATAAAATTTATTAAATATCTAGATATTTTGAAATAACAAAATACTGAAATGTTAATCTGAGTTTGCCTCATATGAAAAATCTAGTATAGAATTGAATCTATTAATTAAATGTCTTGTATTTTTAAAAAATGTAAAGTTATTATTAATCTAAGAAATGCTCAGTATTTAACTTACCAGCTAAAATTTAAGGCTTCTAATTGTTTAAAGTTCAAATTAAGTTGGGAAAAATCATATAGTTGTATTATTAAAATGCATGAAGTATAAAAAGTTATTTTTGAGAAATTCTTGTATTTTCTCTAGAGAAATTAGTATTTCATAATATATTATAATCTTTATGTGTGGCAAAATTTCAACCTAAGGTATAATATTTTATATGGTCTAATTAATAAAGAGGATTAATTCTGTGGTCTCAACCAAATTTTTAATATAAAAACCAGTTTAAATTTAATTAATATCTATCAGAATAATTTTAAAAGTATATAACATAATATTTAGGTTAGATATATATATGTATTTGATAATCTTTCCAAGTTAAATTTCAAGACTAATCGAGAGATGACTTTTGGAGCATTCCAAGGGCCTGAAGTGATTCTAATTCTCTCTTCTTAAAAGAAATATTTTTAAACTAAATTAGGCTGATCTAATATATTTGAAATCACGTGGAAATCTTTATCAAATAAAAATTAATAAATATATTTCATTTATATACATATATTTTAAATGTTGTGAAAGTTTTAACCTCTAAGGGAGGGCAGGCAAAGTTGCTAAATATTTCTTAAGTAAAGCCAGATCATTCAGCAGTGAAATTTTAAAGACAAAAAGCCCTGGCAGCCTGCAGTTCAGATAGGCTGGGGGGGTGGGATGGCATTTATACTTCATAGGTCAAATATCTAAGTTTGCTTTTTCAATAAAGATGCCTACTTTAATTACTTAATAAATTAGCTTTTTAAAATATAATCAAGGTCTCATATAATTTCAGTTAAATGAGAAGCCAAAATGTTAAGCAATTGATTCTAGTAAAAATAGTTACTAAGACCTCCCATAATCTCTCTGTGTATGCAAATAAGCACTAGTCAAAAAGAATGCTGTTTAAAAGTAAATTTTAAGCTTAATAAAAAGTGGAAATTTTAAAATCTCTTCCGCTAATATTTACAGGGTAAACTGAAGGTTATTATTCAAGCCTTAAGTCTGATCATTAATAAAGTCACCATAAGTAGGAAGAGAGTCACTTAATATGTAGGGAGCAGTATCAGCCAGCATCTGAAAAGCAACCATGTTTGTTGCTTGATATAAAAGAAAGAAAAAGCGTTTTTAAAAAGGAAAGTTCGTAAGTGTGGCCTAGAAATTACTCTAGGAGGAAATAAAGGGAGGATGTCTTCAAATGTCTGGAAAGTTGTAATTAAAAGTCAATGCATTAGGCTTCAAAAAGAAAAGTAAGTAATTTGTGTTTTTGCCTCCCTGACAAAGCTTATGTAGATATACTCAAAGTCTGCTAGCAAAATTTAATTAATGTCATTTACTCTCCACACCCAAGGACAAGTGAAGTTAGAAAATAAGCCTTATTTCAGACTGATTTAAATTGGCAAATTGAAATAAGTGAATATTCAGGGGAACTTAGTTGTACTAGGCAGAAAACTATTCCTGGAGCATTAACTAATTTTTACTGATGGTTCATCTCATAGTAAAAACTGCTTATCATGCAATGAATCCAGAGCAGTCATATTTCTGTGCAAAGAATTGAATTAAGAGCTATCACAGCTGCATTGCAAGATTTCCAAAAGCCTCTTAATAATACTTAAAATAAAAAAAAGGGGAATTGGAGAGCATTATGCTAAGTGAAATAAGCCAGTCAGAGAAAGATAACTATCACATGATCTCACTCATTTATGGAATATAATGAACAACATAAACTGATAAACAAAAACAGATCCAGAGACAGAGAAGCATTGATCAGACCGTCAAACCTCAGAGGGAAGGTAGGGGAGGGTGGGGGTAAGGGGGAGAGATCAACCAAAGGACTTATATGCAAGCATATAGGCCTAACCAATGGACACAGACAACAGGGCGGTGAGGGCATGAGAGGGAGTGGGGGGAAGTGTGGGGATAAGGACACATATGTAATAACTTAATCAATAAAAAATTTAAAAAGGGGGGGATAGTGGAGTAATCTCCTGTAAGTAAATTACATCAGGACTTAAATACTTTAAAATTTTACTTTAAATTTTTTTTTACTTGTAATGCTGATAGCAGGACACCCTGGTGTCAGAATAAGCCAAAGGAAAATGGTTTGGAAAAATGAAAAGATCCCGAGTCTAGTTTATAGAAAGGATTTCTTTATTAACCTTTAGTTGAGAATATGCTTATATATTTCCAGAAAACTCTTCCAAGCCCGTGTGGATTCCTGCAACAATGGATCTGAGAGAGGAACTGACCAAACTACTCCAGCCACAGATGGCGGTAAGCCCAAGCAACACGCTGAAAACACAGAGGAGAAACAGTCCAGAGATGGGGGATGGTGAAGGCGCCTTGCCATGCTAGCAGTCAGCAGCTGTGCGTCACTGCAGGTTGCCCAGAACAAGCCAAAGAAGGTCGGACCTACATTGCCATTGCTCGCTGTTTATCCACCATCCAGAACTGGAGTATGGTTGCTGTCATGTCAATGTTGGACAGTGATTGGGAAGGGACTCATAAAAGGCTGTTGGACAGTGATTGGGAAGGGGCTTATAAAAGGCTGTTGGACAGTGATTGGGAAGGGGCTCATAAAAGACTGTTGGACAGTGATCGGGAAGGGGCTCATAAAAGACTGTTGGACAGTGATTGGGAAGGGGCTCATAAAAGGCTGTTGGACAGTGATTGGGAAGGGACTCATAAAAGACTGTTGGACAGTGATTGGGAAGGGGCTCATAAAAGGCTGTTGGACAGTGATTGGGAAGGGACTCATAAAAGACTGTTGGACAGTGATTGGGAAGGGGCTCATAAAAGACTGTTGGACAGTGATTGGGAAGGGGCTCATAAAAGGCTGTTGGACAGTGATTGGGAAGGGACTCATAAAAGACTATTGGACAGTGATTGGGAAGGGACTCATAAAAGACAGTTGGACAGTGATTGGGAAGGGGCTCATAAAAGACTGTTGGACAGTGATTGGGAAGGGGCTCATAAAAGGCTGTTGGACAGTGATTGGGAAGGGACTCATAAAAGACTATTGGACAGTGATTGGGAAGGGACTCATAAAAGGTTGTTGGACAGTGATTGGGAAGGGGCTCATAAAAGGTTGTTGGACAGTGATTGGGAAGGGGCTCATAAAAGGTTGTTGGACAGTGATTGGGAAGGGACTCATAAAAGGTTGTTGGACAGTGATTGGGAAGGGGCTCATAAAAGACTGTTGGACAGTGATTGGGAAGGGGCTCATAAAAGGTTGTTGGACAGTGATTGGGAAGGGGCTCATAAAAGACTGTTGGACAGTGATTGGGAAGGGGCTCATAAAAGACTGTTGGACAGTGATTGGGAAGGGACTCATAAAAGACTGTTGGACAGTGATTGGGAAGGGACTCATAAAAGACTGTTGGACAGTGATTGGGAAGGGGCTCATAAAAGACTGTTGGACAGTGATTGGGAAGGGGCTCATAAAAGACTGTTGGACAGTGATTGGGAAGGGGCTCATAAAAGGTTGTTGGACAGTGATTGGGAAGGGGCTCATAAAAGGCTGTTGGACAGTGATTGGGAAGGGGCTCATAAAGACTGCTGGACAGTGATTGGGAAGGGACTCATAAAAGACTGTTGGACAGTGATCGGGAAGGGGCTCATAAAAGGCTGTTGGACAGTGATTGGGAAGGGGCTCATAAAAGGCTGTTGGACAGTGATTGGGAAGGGGCTCATAAAAGGCTGTTGAACAGTGATTGGGAAGGGGCTCAAAGAACTGTTGGCCCAGAAAGGAGCTAACTGCAGACGGATTCCTTTGATGCCTGGCAGCAATTTAGAAAGAACTCAATCCTTTCCATTGAATTTAAAAATCTTAAAAGGACCTGAGCTTTGCAAATGGCATACATTCTTGTTAAATTTATTAAATCAAATAGGGGGATATGCTGGTAGCAAATTCCAGCAGGTCATAATTATGCAAGAAGTTCATCAGAAGGCTAATGGATCTTGGGGCTTCAGCAGGGCTGAAAATCTGCATATGTTATTACCTACTGCTGGAACAGCTGTAGGCATTTTCCCTAACCTGATAATCTTTTTCTGTTTACCTGTTGCTGGTGGAATACCTGAAGGAATTTCCCCTAACCCAGTGATCAGCAAACTGCGGCTCAAGAGCCACATGCGGTTCTTTGGCCCCTGAGTGTGGCTCTTCCACAAAATACCACGTGCGAGCATGCAGTACAGTGCGATTGAAACTTCGTGGCCCATGCGCAGAAGTCGTTTTTCAGCCTGGGTGAGTCTATTTTGAAGAAGTTGCATTAGAAGAAGTGGGGGGTGTCGTTCGGTCGGGCAACGGGAGACGCGCAGGCTGGCTGCGGGATAGGCAGCGCGGGGGAGGTACATTGTTTTCAGGTACGTTTGCTGAGGTCTACATCTTCCAACTCTCCCATCCACACTTGTCTATCTGAAACAAGTATACAAGACGAGTGTGGATGGGAGAGTTGGAAGGGGTCGACCTCAGCGAACGCACCTCAATCAGATTGAGGACATTTTTTTAGCAAAGGCCAGCTTAGGAGTACCCTAATTAAGTTAATAACAATGTACCTACCTATATAGTTTAAGTTTAAAAAATTTGGCTCAAAAGAAATTTCAGTCATTGTACTGTTGATATTTGGCTCTGTTGACTAATGAGTTTGCCGAACACTGCCCTAACCTGATAATCCTTTCCTGTTTATTGAACTTTACCTGTTTGCATTCCTAAAGAGCCTGTGTGTTTTCCAGCAAATAAAAAGCCATGGGTCCAGAGATTCAGGGAGCTCACTTCACTAGTAAATGGAGCCTCCTCTGGCTCCCCCATGCCTTCCAAATTTATATTTCATGTGTAGTTTATTAATTTACGTCGCAGCCCTTTTCCAGATTCCTGAACCCTTGCAGCTGCGGATAAGACCCCGGCAATACCCCTTTCTCTTTTACTCCTCGAAATAACTCCATGAAATGCTCTCTCTGGAAGAGAAAACTGAGCCTCAAAGCTGGTAAGTCATCTTCCAGAACTGAATCCATATCCATAAAATTCCAAAACTTGTGTTATTTTTATGACACCATAGTGAGACACCACACTACGATCAGAATTGAGGTGGGAAGATGCATTGGGCTTGAACGTGGGTTATAAGAGAAGAATAAAAAGTGTAAAAAAAGCAAAGGAATGGCATTGTGGGCCACCCTTAGGCTAGGGTAACGGAGCACTGTCACAGTCTTGTCTTCAGTGGTCACTTAACTGACCAGGGAGCACCACCATTGTCCCTTGTCTGGTGAGAAGCTCAGGGAGAAACAAGCAGACTTGGCAGGTGAGGAGCCTGGGTCCATCTGGTTGGCTGACACTGGGTCCTGAGGTGTTTCTGTTCCATGTCAAAGATTTGGGACATCTTCCTGGACCATTGCTGCTCTGATGCTTGGCTGTGGGTCAGAAAATGAGAGTAGGAGAGGGGCAGCACTGCAGTGGGGAGGGGAGGCCTGGGAATAGCTCCAGCAGTCATTCTGCATTCATGCTTGGTTGGGGAGTTAATAGGGGGTTTGGGACCAGAGGGACTGGGAGAAGTGGGAACCGGCATCAGAGGGAACTGGGAGAGACAGATTGATTTCATTTTAAGGGTGATACCCATTCTGGTTTACATTTTTTTTCAAGAGCATGGAGTAAAACATAAAAAGCAAAAGCTGTCCTCTGCCTCTGTTCCTTTCCAGTTCCACAGGTGAACTCCACAGATGTAGCCCCTATTAAAATACTTTCATCTGTGTCCTTTCAGAACATTTTCTCTGAAAAGCGGGGATATTGGAGGAAGAAAAGAAGTTTAGCCTGGACCCTTGAGTCTGAGATGTCCAACATCCAGGGGGAGAATGCCAGAGGCAGCGGAGAAGGATCTGGATTGGAGATTTTTATGATATACTAGAGGCCCAGTGCATGAAATTCATGCACTTGGGGGGGTCCCTCACCCCAGCCTGCACCCTCTTGCAGTCCAGCAGCCCTCAGGGGATGTCCGACTGATGGCTTAGACCCACTCCCTATGGGGAGTCAGACATCCTTAGCATTGCCGCGGAGATGGGAGAGGCTCCCACCACTACCGCTGCACTTGCCAGCCATGAGCCTGACTTCTGGCCGAGCAGTCCTCCCCTGTGTGAGCACACTGACCACCCAGGGGCAGCTCCTGCATTGAGCGTCTGCCCCCTGGTGGTCAGTGCACATCATAGCAACCTGTTGTTCCTCTGTTTGATCAATTTGCATATTAGCCTTTTATTATATAGGATACTCAGAAAATGCAATCTATGGAGCCTGGATATATCAGGAACAGCTATTATAGTGATCTAGTTTCATAACCATTGTTCCTAAGCACACGCACCGTAGGAGACCACAGTTTTTGATACAGCATTTGCACATGTCATAGTAGTACATCTTTTCTGCTTGAAATTGTTTTAGTTAAGGATCCTGCTTCCTGGTTTCATTAAGGCTATACCTATCTTGGCTCTTGAGGGAGAGTTCTGTCATGTTTACAACCTTGCTGTTCAGGAAACAGTTAACATTGACTACAGGGAAGTTTTTAGTTGAGTGGATTTCATCATTGGGCACAACCTCTGCCCTCTCAGGCTAAAGAAATATTACTAGAAAGAAATGGGTAAGTTTCATTTCTCGTAAAGGTAGACCAGCTTGTTTCAAACTAACCCTCACACTAAGAGCAACTAGAAAAGCTGGACAGGATCTAAATACAGGTGTTTTTTTGTTGTTGAGAGCCCAGAGAGGAAAGCCCTCTGTCTGACCTGTTTTCTCCTCGACACATTTACCCCTGCTGCTGCAGAGGCTGAGAAGCTCAGCAATACTGTTGGTGCTTCCATGGACCTGGAGACAATTGTTGGCCAAGGAGAAGAGGCCTGTCAGACACCACAGCACTCAGCTATGTCTCTGAAAGATTATTCCCTAAGGGAAGGGGTGAACAGGAAGCAGACCAGCTCTCACAAGGACCAAAGCCTGCTTTAAATCAGCACAATCTCTTTTTTAAATAAGGTGGCTTGTCCCTTACTAACTGCCTGCCAGAAGCAAAAGTAAATCTCTCTGTACAAGGAGTCCAAAGTATTAAGTTATCTCACAATTTTTAAGCCACAGTATTTGGCACTCAACCAAACAGGCAGGCATGCAAAAAGATAATAACTGACCAAAATTAAGGGAGAACGGATCTAAAAAATAGACCTACAGAAGGCCCAAATATGAGATTATAAACATGGACTTTAAAATGATTATGTTTTGTACTTTATATCTTCAATATATCTGATGAGAAAATGGAGAATTTATTCAGAAAACTGGAAACTATTAAAAATAGTCAAATGGAAATTCCAGAATTGGAAACTATAAAAACTGAAAATAAGAGCTCAATGGATGACTTTTAATTTTGTCCATGAAAGATTACATGCTATAGGAATTGCCCTCCAGCTGTAAACATATGAAAAACTGGACAAGATATCTGTACAATAGTTTGTAGGCATTGTACGGTAGCACAGGACTGGGAAGCTGCAGGGAAAGTGAGCCCTGCAGTTGCTCCAACTTTCTGCCTGGAGTTTAATTCTCTTCTATGCTGTCACCTGTGTCCTTCCAGTACAGGATAGTAGAGGGAAATCCTCTAGGGCTCATATGTCTTCCTGAATTTAGGAGACAGACTCTGTGTTCTGAAATGTCATGATTAGAAATTTCAGGACAGAATACAGAAGAGGGTGTTGTAGAGAGAGTTCCAGAGATCTGCAGAGGGATCCCCTTGAAGTTTTGTCAAAGTACTTGTGCCTTTTTGTGAGGAAACTCTCTTAAGACCAAGGAATGAAATCCCAGAAAAGAGTAGACAGAGCAATTCCTGGATTTAGATAAGGCTGGGAATACTTTGTGTTCCCACAGGCCTCATAATACCTGGGGTATTGGGTTGCATATTCATAAGGGCCATGCCAAATAGTAGACTAAATTACCCCCAGAATAAGATTTGTTCTGAAATTCCTATAAGAAATCTTAAAATGAAACCTCAAAAGGATAAAACTGATCTGCAAGTGACTTAACTGCAGCCAGAACAAAATGCAACACTCTTTAAACCAGTGGTCGTCAAACTCATTAGTCAACAAACCAAATATCAACAGTACAACGATTGAAATTTCTTTTGAGAGCCAGATTTTTTAAACTTAAACTATATAAATAGGTACATTGTTATTAACTTAATTAGGGTACTCCTAAGACTTAGGAAGAGCCACACTCAAGGGGCCAAAGAGCCGCATGTGGCTCGCGAGGCGCAGTTTGCCGACCACGGCTTTAAACTAACGTAACAGAGTCCAGTACTATATATAGCACTGTAAAACTTATAATATTCAGCATTCAGTCACAAATTACCAGGCACGTAGAGAAGCAAAAAAAAATATGACCTGGGACCAGGAGAAAAGCCAATCACTAGAAATAGACTGAGAAATGACAGCAATAGTGGAGTTCATAGACAAATATATTAAAAAAGCTATTAAAAATCTTTTAACTCTGCTCAAGTCTATACAGGAAAATGTGACCACCATGAGGAAAGAAATTGAAGATATAGCCTGGGCCCACCAGAGCCAGTGGTTCTGCACGCACCCGGCATCCAGTGAGAGGCATTCACACAGTTGGAGAGGACATGGGCAGAATGATGGTAGCTAGGCTGGGACTGGGGATGCCTCTACCACACAGATTAATTCAAATCAAACCTACTCAGGAACACCACATCCTACAGATCTCAAGCTACCGTATATGAATAAAGATTCCTTTTTGTTTCATACCTAAATGTTGTACATCTATTATGGATTATATGTTGTGTTAGTGTATTTATGCTTTGATTCATAGTAACTTCTCATGTTATCGAATTAATTTGCATTGAACATAAGTAAAAAGAAATGACTGAGCCCAGCCTGCATGGCTCAGTGGTTGAATGTGAACCTATGAACCAGGAGGACACAGATTCCTGGTCAGGGCACATTCCCTGAAATGTTGAAGGGTATTCTTTAAGAAGAGGAGGAGGAGGAAAAGAAAGGAGGAGGAAGAGGAGAAGGAAGAGGAAATTATGAACAATAAAATGGCAATAAATACATATCTATCAACAATTAAATCTAAAAATCAAGATAAATGAACAAGGAATCTAATGAACAAAACAAACGGATGAATATAATGGATCCAGATGCATGGAAACATGGAACAGACTGACAAATCTCAGAGGGAAAGGGGAGAGGGGGAGAAGAGAGATTAACCAAACATCTTATATGCATGTATATATTACCGATGGACATAGACTACAGGGTGGTGAAGGCCTGGGGTGAGGTGGGAACTGGGTGGAGTAGGGCAATGGGGAGAAAAAGGGGGACATCTGTAATACTCTCAACAATAAAGATTTAAAAAAAAGTCTCAGGGTACACCAAGGCCAGCCTCCACCATGGACCTTTGTGGTGGGGTGGGGTTTCAGGGAGTTGTCAGTGTGAGGACAGCAGAGCTTATGAGGCCCAAACAGACCAAGATTTGGCTGTGTGAAGGAATGGTACCACTGGTTGGATGTGGGAGGGGAAAATGGACCCTGCCTTATAGCCACACAACTCAGTCTCTCCCAGAGTCTGCCCAGACTTCCTTAAGAGACTTCCAAGAGAGTCTGCACCAAGGGCCCAGGCTGGCCACTGACAGATGACTCCTATGCAGGGGCCAAGTTTGGCAGGGGAAGGCCACGGGGAGTTTGGAGGGCGAGGCTAGCACATCATGGAGGGGAGTGCTCAACCCACGAAAGATGGCATCTGTGGGTGGTGTGGAAGAGAGATTCAGCACAGCGACCCTGGCGGCTGTCCCTTCAGCTCTTTCCTCAGAGCCACACAGCCCATTCTACCCACACACAACTGCAGTCTGCTTCCATCCGTCCTTCTTTCAGAGCCCAGGGTGAGTAGCCGAGAATGAGATGTTTTGTGCTGGCCCTTTCAGAGTGTGCCCGGGTTTCTAGGTGACTCCTGTCTCCCTGGCTGACAGAATCCCCACTGTTTTTCACAGCCAGATGTCATGTGGGGCTGTGCCCGACTCCCAGGACTGTCAATTTTCAAGAACAACCACAGCCTTTTTGCTGCAGTCTCCCCCAGCACTGCCCTCCCCAACCCAGCACACCTCACACTTCACACCTGCCCAGGCCAGCTCTCAGGAGGGGGCCAGCCTCTGAAGCCCCAAGCCTCCTGCGCCCATCACAGTGCTCCAGACCGGCCGATGGCCCTCTGGCTGCCACCTGGCAGGCAGGTTCACTTTGCTTCTGCCTGTTGGGAAGCGAGTGGACATTGAGTTGGGCCCTGATGTCAGTTTCCAGGGCGCAGGCTTGGGACCCGCTGTCTCACCCTGTTGCAGGGCTCCTCCTGAGGGGTTGTGTTCAGCTAGATTTGGGTGACCCTCTGCCAGATTGGCCCGCACTTCCCGCCCCCAAGGGCTCAGTGCTCTTTCCACGGCAAGCACATCGAGATAGCTGCGTGGCCAGAGCACCGTTTGGAGCATTCCCCGTGCGTCACTTGTTCACTTTATTTGTTCACACTCACTGATTGGGTGAAGCCCCCCGCCAGGTCTGCTGCGCCAGTCACTTCCCTGCCGGCAGCCAGTTCCAGCCTGTCATAATCGCAAGCGTTTCATCGAAAGGTTGATGGAATTTGGGGACTCAACAGGGCTGAGTCACATATGTTGTCACCTGTTGGGAATGGCTGAGGGCATTTCCCCAAACCTGAAAAGGATGATTGCTTGCTGCCAGACAGCTCAGGGCATCTTAATCTACATGTTATTGCCTCCTACTGGCCAAACACCTGAACAGCCTAGGCGATTCTTCCAATCTGACAATGGACTCTGTAAATGAAACCTGACCCTTTGAAGTATATATCTCTGCCTCGCCTCAGGACAATCTGTGTTAATAAATAGCAAGGGGTCCTGAGAAGAGGAGATCTCAGTTTCTTTAACTAGGCTCCTCTGACCCCCAAATGCCTTTCAAAATTATGCTTCGTCTCTGGACTCTTTATTAAGTTACACACAGCCCTTCTCCAGATTGCTGAACCCCGGCACTTCCCCCAACCAGAAGCGAAGGGTCCTGTTGAGGAACAAGAGAAGCAAGTGGCAGAGGGAAGTCTGGCTGTGGGTCACGGTGCTGGGCGGCCCCTCTGAGGCAGGCCCACCAGAACGGAAAGGCGAGGTGAACTCAGCTGGGAGGCCCCTGCCAGCCTGTGCTCAGAGGGTGCGCTGTGCAAGTTCTTACCCCAGACGTCAATTTTACTGAACAAATGCAATTCTATTTAAATTGCTGCCTGAGGGCTGTGTGAATACCCTCCTTTCTCAGTGGGAGAAACTGAGGCACAGAGAAGGCCAGGGCCCCAGGTCACTCACTCGCCCCACCTCCATGATCATGCTGTTTCCTTATGAACCACCTGGGCTGCTATTCATCGGTTTCCTTTTTTCTTTTAAATGAAAATGGTTTTCATACTAAATGAATGTGTTTAAAATTTATCCGATCCTAAGTAATAAAAACACCCGATATCACCAAAAGTGCGAAGTAGTTCATTATTACGATGAATCCAGTAACAATACAACACTGTTCTGTATCCATGGGCACTGCCGCCTGCCTGGTGCCGTCGGGCCAAGGCAAGACTCATCCACTCAGAAGAGAGTGAAGCCACCCCAGTGGCAAATTGAGACAGGAATTATGATAATCAGTAAAGTTTTAAAAAATAGAAGGAAAGGGGGACTTCCCACTGTGATGCGATGTTATTAGTGCTGTGCTCACTGATCGTCACAGTCTGCAGTTTGCACCTGGTAGAGACTAGCCAAGGCCCGCCACTCACCCAGTGTGGCCCTGCTTTCCCTAACTTGGGGCATGAGAAGAGGACAGCGAGGGCCAGAGCAGGGCCAGCTGTGTATCAAAGCCACGCTGACCAGGCGGCAGGCTGGTCCCACCACACAAGCCACAGCGGGCACCTGCTGGGAGCCCAGATCCAGGTGCAGCGGGCAGAGACTGAGACCCCACTGAAGTGAGTCATTGGAAGGGAGCGGAGGCCTCCCATGGGCCGTTCATTTGCCGTGAGAATAGGGGTGGGTAAGGTGAAGCCTGAGAGCTGGCCACTGAGCAAAGTCCAGATGTGGGGTTTGGAGTGAGGGGTGAGGAGAGCAGGCTGGCCCCAGTGCACCAGACCCGGAGTCTGAGAATGAGATCGAATTCCATTTGCTATCCTGTCCTGTCTCCCAGAGCCCAGGAGAGTTCATGGGGGCGAGGGGAGGGAGAAAGAGGAGCCAGACGCCCCTCCTCCCAGGTCTGTGTCACCACCGGCCAGCTCTGCTGCCTCAGGAAAGGTTGGGGACAGCCACCCCCCTATGGGTGGGGTTTTCCTTGGGTTCACTCTTAATCACAGCAAGACAGCAGCTGCAGGACTGGAGGACACAGCTTAACCAGAATTACCCGTCCCCCCTTCACCCCAGGCAAGGAAGCGGCATCTAGGACCTGCCCACAGTGCTGCCAGTTTCCTGCCAAGGGGGCCTCCTCGGGCATCAGCAGGACAAAGGCATGTCATAGTCCCTCAGCAGGCGCACTCCCAGCTCTGCCCCTGGGTCACAGTAAAGGGCAAAGGTCCCCAAAGTGGAGTCTTGTTCTCCCGTAGGCAGAAGTCAGGTTCTGGCAGATGCACAACCCCCTTATTGTGGCAAAACAAATCACCGGGAGTGTAGTGCCCTAAAACAGCACACACTTTTATCTCCGGGTGCCTGTGGCCAGGAGCCCAGGCAGCGCTTAGCGGAGCGCTGGGCTCTTTGGTCTCACAGAGTGGCAGTCAGGGCACTGGCTGGGCGTGGTCTTGTCTGGAGGCCCAGGGAGGACCCGCCCCCTTGGAAAGTCACTTGGGCTGCCAGTAGAATGTTCCTTGCTCTCAGCTCCTGGAGGCTGCCCAGGCATCCTGGCCCTGGGCCCCTGTAGAGGGTTTCTCCAACGTGGCCGCGTGCACGGAAGCCTGCAGAGAACCGCGCTGATGCCAGGGAGGGCCAGTCCCTCTGAAAGGATCCTCTCGTCAGGTCAGGTCCAGAATAATCTCCCTTCGGATCAATTCAACACCAACCCGTTAGGGACCTCAATTCCATCAGTGAAAACAGTTTCTTTTTTTTTCTTCTTCCAGCTGAGGTAACAGGATCAGGGCGGGGATAGCCTATCACAGGATGGGTCGGCCCACGTTCCAGGGGAGGGATTACACAGGCTGACACCAGGGGGCAGTCTTAGGATTTGACCTGCCACACTTCCTGTCCCAGAACTCCCAGAGTAATAGAAACTCTGTAATAGAAACGCAGAACAGCAAGGCGCTAGATTTCTAAATTAAGGTAGGGTTTGTTTGTTTTTTAAGTCTATTTTTATTTCAGAGAGGAAGGAAGAGGGAGAGAGAGATAGAAACATCAATGATGAGAGAGAATCATTGATTGGCTGCCTCCTGCACGCCCCCTACTGGGGATTGAACCCACAACCCTGTCATGTGCCCTTGACTGGAATCGAACCTGGAACCCTTCAGTCCACGGGCCGAAGCTCTATCCACCGAGCCAAACCGGCTAGGGCAATTAAGGTAAGTTTTTAACATGAAGTGCACACGTCGGGATGTGTTCCCTCCCTTGTTTCCACATGTGGCTTATCACGTGGGAAAGGGGCATGCAGACTGTCCTAGAACCAAGTAACAGTCTCTTCAACCCCACTTGGTTCTACAAGAACAGAAGGAAACAAATAATTGGCTGGACACAGTTGTGTAGGTTGTGTACTGCACAACCAGGAAGTGCCACTCACACCGTTGCTGACACTCTCGGGAGTTAAGTGGTTACAGCCGAGGTCTCCAGACCTTCCCCAGGACTCTGATGGCTGTCTCTAGGCACCAGGAGGGTCTACAACTATGACTCCCTGGCGGACAGCAAGCTGCTGTGGCACCATCGAATGCCAAGCCACTTGGGAACAACCTTGTTTCTGGGACATAAGCCTTTCAGCCTCAAAGTGGTTGACTGTCCAGACCTCCCGGAAGGTCTTGGACCCCACTCTGAGCTCCGTGTTCCAGAGGGCTTCCCAGCCCTGACACATGGCGCTCCTCAGCCTCCTTGTGCCTACCTGCCATTCCAGGATGGGCACTCAGCTGCCTCCGCCCCTGCCTTCCCTGACTCCTCCTTGGGCTCCCAGGTCGGCCTGTCCTTCTCAAAGCCAGCACCTTTTGTCACCCGCGATCCTGGACAATCTGCTCTCCTAGACACCTGAGATGGGCCTGGGTTGGGGCCAGCCTGTGCAAGGGACTGTGTACCTGGCTGTCCTGCCCTCCCAGTGGGGATGCCCTGCCTACTGGGTGTGCTCTGGTAGGAACAAGCCCTGCCTCCCTGGGCCCTCCCTGGTCAGTGGTCAGTGAGGCATGTCCCCACCTATGGCTGTTTCAGCTGCTCTCCTCCACCCAGCCCAGGCATGCAGAGCAGGAACAACAGCCTGGGAGAGGCAAGAGCTGGGGAGCCCACCTTTGGACACAGTAAGTGTGGTGGGCCCATGGACACTGGCTGGTGACCTCTGGCAGCTGGAGCTATCAGTCTGAACCTCAGTAGCAATCAAGGCTGGAGAGAAAATGGGGGAGGACCCCAAAAGCCCACTGTGGTGCTATGGAGGGAGCATCAGCTCAAATCCTGGCTCTGCCACTTGGGCAAATTAGTTGCCCCTCTCTTCTTGCTTATAAATTAAGGGTAAAATGTCTTCTCACAAGACCTGAGATGAAAGAAGATACTTATAAGGGGGAGGTACAGTGCATGCCCAGGGGTGTGCTCCACAGGTGGTTCCTGGGGCTGTAACAGGTCAAGGATCACATGTGCAGCCTGTAACTGGACTGACGGACTCCCCTTCTCAGCAGCAGGAGCCAGCAAACTTCTCCATGGCCCTTGAGGAAGAGCTTGGGGCGTGGAACCGTTATGCCTCTGCAGGCCAGCTGTGGCTGGCACTAAAAGTATCCAAACATTTAACCACTGACCCGAGCAGCCAGCTCACCGTGGAGCATTCCCCTCCAGGAACCGTGAGCCCCCCGTGTCTGTGTCGGCCGTCGCACAGCTTTCCTGTCGGTTGTGAGTACATCTGTCTGTCTCACCCCTTGAGGACATGCAAAATGCCCTTTTTCTTGAATTCTCACATCCTACAGGTGTCTGGTACATAAAGGAGAGAGAAAGTCCTGGGTGGGTTTTCCTTTTAAAGAGGAAAATATGGTCTGAGTGAGCCTGGTTAGAACTCAATCTGGCCAGCAGAGGGCACAAGAACCTTAGAGGATGCAGATGGGGCTGAAGTATCCAATAAGCTAGATTTCCTGGAAACACTTTTAGCAAGTAGCACATTTATAATACCAATTTTTCTGTCATATTCTCTCCCCTTGCTTATTCCTTGCAAGATTTGCCACTTGGCAGCTTCAAAGGCCTGCAGAGGCTTGGGAAACTCCCAGAAAATCAAGGCCATGACCCCTTGGTCCATCCACATTTCACCAGCTGGAGAGGATGTAGATGGAATTGAGAAGAGATAGGAAGGACTGGTCCAGAGGGAGTACACACATCCACAGTGGCTTTCCCCTCTCAGGGCTGCCGGCCAGTCACTAGGCTATCAGCAGCCTCAGAGTCTATTAGGGCTGCCTTTGAAGGGAGTGAGCACCCTGTCCCCTGGAGTGTGCAAGGAGCAGGAAACTGGGGTGAGCAATCTCTACTCCAAAGACTATTGTGTAAAGCATCCAGCCCAGTGTCTAGGTATATTAGTATCAGGATGATATTAAACTGTTGAGAATTCAGACATGGGAGTAGGGAATGTACCAGATGATTCATGTTTCTAAGGCCCCGATACTGGGGAAAAAATTAATATTTTAGCTAAGGTAACACGTCTGATATGCAAGTGCATTCATTTATGCAATCAGAAAAAGTAAATCTAGACCAGGAGTTGGCAAATTATGACCCACTGCCTGTTTTTTAAAAATATGTTTTTATTGGTTTCAGAGAGAGGAAAGGAGAGGGAGAGACAGAAACACCAATGATGAGAGAGAATCATCCATCAGCTGCCTCTTGCACGCCTTCTACTAGGGATTGAGCCAGCAACCCAGCATGCGCCCTGGCCTGGAATCAAACCGTGACCTCCCGGTTCATGGGTCCATGCTCAACCACTGAGCAACACTGGCTGGGCCCCCTGCCTGTTTTTATATGGCTGTGATCTGAGAACGGTTTGTACATTTTTAATGGTTGAAATAAATCAAAATAAGAACAACATTTCATGAGGTGAAAATTACATGAAATTCAAGTAATATTGTACATAAGTGAAGTCTGATGGAAACACAGCCACACTCATCATTTACACATTACCTCTGGCTACTTTCACACTAACAGCAGAGTGCAGCTGCTGCAACAGAAATGCAAGGCCAACAGAGCCTGAAATATTCCTGGCCCTTTACAGAAAAAGTTTTGTGACCCCTCGACTAGTCTGTTAAAATTGGCAAGGAGGATTCATCCAGTCCACCCCATCGTCTTTTCATATGGGGAAACTGAGGCTTGGTCAGGGAATGGCCTTGCTCAAGGCCAGTAGCAGAAAAGAAGCTGAAGCCTGAGATCCTGGGCTCATTGTGGGGTCCCCTGTGTGCTCTGCATGGCACTTGGGCATTTGTGAGCCGGGCCTCTGAGCCCATTCTGGCACCTTGGCACCGAGAAGCAAGTACAAGAAGGTGCAGAAAGCACAGGTGTGATGGGGAGGAGGGGGCAGGAAAGACCAGTAACTCTGGATGGGGCACCAGGCTCCTGGCTCATTCCTCTGGCTCAGACCAGCAGGAGGTCTGGCCTGGAGCCCAGGAACCAGAGGCTGGTCCTGGCCTGGCTTGTGAGGGACAAGGCGGCTGTGGCCTGTCTGTTTCCTGTGACAGCCCCCCCACCCCCCACCCCTATTCTCAGATGGAGAAGGAACTTTTGCGTCTGGGAGGAGATGCAAGTGTGAGTCCCTGCTTGAACAGGCAATGTGATCTGGCCTCCCCCTGCTTCTGGAAGATCCTGGGAGTAGGTGTAGTGCCCCCGCCCCTTTACCTGGCTGGGAGGCGGGGCTAGGACTCCTTGTTTAACTGGGGCCTGGCCCCCAGGCTACCCTGCTGGTTGGGAGGATGTCCTGGCCCAAGCAAACAGACCACAGAACCCTTCAAGGGCTCTGCCTCTGGCACCTGGGAGGCGGGGAGAGGGTGCGGTAAGTGCGAGGCCCCTTCCTTTATGATTAGGAGGCATACTGTGGCTTGGCTGTCCTTCTGATTATGGGAAAGAGGGGGAGCAGAAGGGAAGGAGAGCGACAGGCAGAAGGAGATGCCGGCGGAGGAGGGCGAGTTAATAGAAGAAGAAAGGGAGTAAATGGAGGAGGGAGCGAGAGAGAGGGGAGTGCAAAGAAGTAAGGAAAAGAAAAAAGAAAGGAAGAGGTCTCTATCCGCTCGCACAGCCTCTCGCCTCTGGCTGCGGAGAGCCGGCCTCCCTCAGGGGGCTCTCCTCGCACCGGCTGCCCGCGGATTCAGGTTCGCAGCGACCCGACCCGGGCGCGCTGACGGCCTGGCACCTGCCAGGATGGAGTCGCCAACAGCATCCTCGCTCTCTCTCCCCAGGAGGCCTGGACGCCCCCAGCCTGGGTGGGGGTCAGACCCGGCATCCCAGCCTCGGCACCCTCTTCTCGGGCGCCCGGCGCTCACCGCGCAGGCTGGGCGAGTTCTGGGAGGGTCCTCGGCGCGCGCTGCGGGGAGGAACTCACACCACAGCGCGGGAGGCACGACCTCCTTGCCCCGCAGTGTGGCCTCCAGGACTCGGATCCGACATCGAAGCGGGAGCCTCAGGGCCCTCGGAGGTGTGGGCGCGAAACAGAGGCGGGAACCGCCCAGGGAGAGGCCGGGTGCTGCGCTACGTCCAGCAGAATCGCCCTGCGTGCCGGCGGCACCGAGAACCGGTTTTCTATGGGTCAAAGCAGTTGTTGTCTACCGATGCACCTTTTAAAACGCACACTTCTAAGTAAAATGTCGCATTTAAAAAATAGTAATAAAGCAAAAAACAAAAGTTATAAAGCGAAGTCACCAATTCCAAAGGATCAGACTTGTAAATTACGTGCAGCGGGAGCGGGAGGGGCGTGTCTTAGGACGCCGGCCCCAAACGCGAGCCTGGAGCTCACAGGGTTGGAAATGAATCAAAACGAGAAGTCCACACCTGGCTGGAGACGTGCACAGGACGGCGTCGCAGGGCCCCCTTCCCAACGGGAAGGTCACGGTGCGCCCCTGAGCTGCGCCCCGAGTCCCGTCTGGAGGGCAGGGCGGTGCTGCCAACCTCAGGTCCAGGCGCTCGAGCCCCCGGCGCTGCTCTCCGAGCCGCCAAGACCGCCGGCCGCGTGGCGGCCCCAGAGCCGTCACCACGCCGGCCGCCGGGCCGGAGGCGAAGGGACCCGAAGGCCGACGGAAAGGAGGCAAAGGAGGGAGCTCACTTCCCGGCGCGGACGCCGCCGCGGGCACGGGGCTGCGGGAGCCCGGCCGGCGGGGCCCAGCGGGGCCCGACTTCCAGGTCCATCCACGGGGGCGGGGGGCTCCCCGCGGGCAGCTCTGGGCGGTCGCAGCCCATCGATCCAGAAGAAACCGCCCCCCGCCCCCCCAATTCCAGCCCCGACTCAGTGTGGCTGAGTAAAGGATAAACCCGCGGCTGCCGGGAGGGGACGCAGGAAACGGGCGAGGGTCGGGAGGGGACTGGAAGGAGCCGGACCCGAAGGCCAAGCTGAAGCACCTACACCCAGGCCCCCACCTGGCCTCCCTCTTCCGGACTCCCGTCCCCACCCTTCAGGGGCTCGCCCCTCGCCTATAATTCAGAACCGCACGCGAGGGCCGGAGGAGGAGGAGGGGGAGGAGGAGGAGGAGAGGAGGGTGGGAGGAGGAGGAGGAGGAAGATATGGAAGGAGGAGGAGGAGAGGAGGAGAGGAGGAGGAGGAAGAAGAGATGGAAGGAGGAGGAGGACGAGGAGGAGGAGGAGGAAGAGATGGAAGGAGGAGGAGGAAGAGGAAAAGATGGAAGGAGGAGGAGGAGGGGGAGGAGGAGGACGAGGAGGAGGAGGAGGGGAGGAGGAGGAGGAAGAAGAGATGGAAGGAGGAGGAGGAGGAGGAAGAGATGGAAGGAGGAGGAGGAGGAAAAGATGGAAGGAGGAGGAGGAGGGGGAGGAGGAAGAGATGGAAGGAGGAGGAGGAGGAGGAGGAAGAGATGGAAGGAGGAGGAGGAGGGGGAGGAGGAGGAAGAGATGGAAGGAGGAGGAGGGGGAGGAGGAAGAGATGGAAGGAGGAGGAGGAGGAGGAGGAAAAGATGGAAGGAGGAGGAGGAGGGGGAGGAGGAAGAGCTGGAAGGAGGAGGAGGAGGAGGAAGAGATGGAAGGAGGAGGGGGGAGGAGGAGGAAGAGATGGAAGGAGGAGGAGGGGGGGAGGAGGAAGAGATGGAAGGAGGAGGAGGAGGAGGGGGAGGAGGAAGAGATGGAAGGAGGAGGAGGAGGGGGAGGAGGAAGAGATGGAAGGAGGAGGAGGAGGGGGAGGAGGAAGAGATGGAAGGAGGAGGAGGAGGGGGAGGAGGAAGAGATGGAAGGAGGAGGAGGAGGAGGAGGAGGAGGAGGAGGAGGAGGAGGAAGAGATGGAAGGAGGAGGAGGAGGAGCTGCGCCGGGACAGGGCAGGGTCTGAAACCTGCGCCCCCGGACTGAGGGTTTCAATTAGGTAGGGGCTCCCCTTCTCCCGCGTCGCCGCCTCCTCGGGGCTCCAGGTGCGGGGGGCTGAGAGGCCGCGGGGACAGAGCCCACCGGCGTCCGCGTGGCGCCGGGCCGCTGCTGCCCCCAGCCCCACGTAGTCATCGCGGGAGAAGGCGGCTGGCCTCGGGCGCTGAGGTCACCTTTTCCACGGCGCCCGCCGGGAGCGGACGGTTTCCGGGATTTCTGCAGCGGCGGCGGCGGGAGGCCCGGTGGGTCCCAGCGTCGGGAGAGGTGGCTTCGCCTCTGGGACCGCGGGGGGGCCTGAGGCCGCCCTGCCCAGGGCTTCCCTCCTCTGTGCTTCGATTCCGGCGGAATAGACCCTACTCTTTGGAAAAGCCCTTCGCCGGCGCCAACGCGTCAATCCCTGGGGAAAAGGAGGCTGTTTGTGCGCACTTTTTTCGTCTAAAAAGGGTTTATTTGCGTCCGGAGGAGATGGTCATAGATTTACTCGGCGCGGAAGCTGGGGGTGGGGTGGGGGCCTGCCAAGGCCCGCGGGGCATCCCCCCAAGGAGCCCCCAGGCCTCATTCCCAAAGGCCGCCCTCCCCGCGGCCTCTCTGCCACCGGAAAAGCCCTGGCGCAGCTGGGGGCAGGGAGACACTGTAGTCTGGGCGCCGGTAATGGGGTGCGGGCTGGGCTGCGCGGGCCTATGACTCTGCTAAACCTGGAGGGCCGGCCTCCATTATGAAAAGGACCTCCTACTCCAGGAGCAAAATAGGTTTGGAGCGGGCCCATCAGTGTGATCCCCAGGCCTCTGGTCTGGGAGCCAAGCTCCCTCTACACTCAGCATCCGAGCCCTGCATGGGGGCAGAGATGGCTCAAAGCTGGTGGCTTCAGTCAGGGGCCTAAATAGGAGGGGAAGGGATGGAGTGGGGTCGCTGGCTTGACCCTCCACCCTCAGTACCATCCCGGCTTTTCCCTTGGGAAGATGTGGAAGCAAGAAGAGGAGACAGCGAGTGGGCCCTGCTGGGGTGGAGGGGAGGGGAGAGAAAAGGAGCTCCATGCTGTATGTACAGGGAGCAAGAGAACACCAGCCCTACTCACTGTGGTCCTGAGGCCAATGCCTTGCCCCTGCTGGGCCTCAATTTCCCCATCTGAGCAAGTAGGTGGTTGTCATGGACGACACCCCAGAACCCATCTAGAGAAGGCTCTCTACCCCTACACGGGTGGAGGGGTCCCACTGGGCTGCCCAGGCTCCAGGAGACACTGGCTTTTCTGGTGCCTGGAGGCCTCTGGGCCAACCAAGGCGGCAGGGCCCTGCCCACTGTCTCTCCACCTCTCACTAGGAGGGAGGCCTGTCCGATGTGGGATACCATCGCCCATCCCCTTCTGAAGAGCCCTGCGATTCACAGAACCACCCAAGGGTGGAGCACCTGGAGGCCACCTTCCTGTCCTGATGATGACTGGGGGGGTGGGGGGTGGGGGTTCAGAAAGGGGCGGCCCCAGCGGAAGCCACTTAACAATTTGGGGGAGAGGCAGCTGGGCTCGTGGGGTCCTAGTCTTACCAGAGCCTCTGTGGACGAGGAACCCTGGCCATTTCCTAATCTACACAAAGACTGGGGCTGATGCCAGGGCCTGGGGCTAGCCTCACGGCTCATGGCCAGCAGCTGGAGCTACAGAAATGGCATCACCTTGGGCGGCAGGGCCCTGGGTATGGCAGGCTCTATTTCCTGCGGTGACCCTGAGGCCCCAGGCCAAGGGCACATGGGAAAGAGAAGTGGTCCAGGACCCCAGGCGGGGGACTCCCCAAGGGTGGCAGCACCCTCCCTCAGCCTCCAGGGACACCCACCCCCATCCACCTTCACCTGACCTCTCCTCCTTGCCCTGGTGAGTGGACTATGTACTTCTCTCCAGCATACCCTGTGGGGCCAGCGGTGCAGGACCCCCACGCAGTCCTCACAGCCTGACTAGAGCTAAGTGTCACATCTTCTTGGGACAGGTCAGGACACTGAGGCCCCAGGATGGGGCAGTGGCCAGACCTGGAGTGGCAGGGACAGAGAGAGAAGTTCCGAGGAGAGGTTTGGTAATGTGCCCCCTCCCGGATGGCTAGAGCTTATATTCCTGCAATGGTGAGGAGGAGCGAGGGACGGCTAGGGCCTTCCTCAATCACGTTGGGGACTTTAAGGCTCACGGAGGTGACACCTCACTCCAGAATCTGTCCCCAAGCTCCCACGGCGTACTGTAGTCCTTCAGCCAGCTCCGCCCAGTAACGGTTTTCTGAGCCTCCGAAGCTGGCGAAAGGAAGAGTGCAGCCTTTCCCTCTCCTCTCCTCCATCCCGTCCTCTGTCTGCGGATGTGCTACAACCACCCACCGTGCGCTGGGGTTGCCAAGGAGGACGTGTCCACGTATCACTGAGCAATAGAAGCAGACTGCAGAAGGAGAAAGCTTTCCTCTCAGGGCAGTGGGGAGGGAGGGAGGGGGGATGAGGCCGAGCCTGGTAAACGGAGTCGGGTGCACAGGTACAGCCTCCGCTCTAGGAGGTGCCCGCCTGCCTACGCGGCACCCCTGCCGGGCGGCCGTCTGATGCCCTGGCCGGGAGGTTGAGCACCCCTTTCCCAGCCGAGCCGCATGGCCTTTGCCTCTCCCCCTCCCGACCTTCCCGGCTCCTTAATCCTTGCCCAGGCCGCTCCCCTTCCTATCTGTCCCCTCTCTTTCTTGACTGCCCCCTCCTTCTGCCCTGCCTGCCTCTGTGCCCGCCCGCACGTCACTGCCCCGTTGGCTCCCGGGCCCCTGTCGGTCTCGTTTGCGCACGGGCTGACGGCCCTGGCACCCTCACATCTGTCTCGCATCCAGGGTGGCCCTTGCTGTCTCGCTGTGGCCCCTCTCTCACCTCTCTGGATCCCTCTGCTCCCTTCTCTGGGGTCTCCTCTCCCGCTCTCTCCTGCTCTCTCCTTCCTGAGCGTGTGCTCCGCTGGGTCTCCCGCGGTCTGGGTCCGCCGACCCTTCTCGAGGCCCCCCTCTCTCCCGCCTTCCTCCCTTCTCCGGCCCTCCCTCGGGCTCAGCCCCGGGTGGGGTAGGGGGCGGCGGGCGGCGTTGGGCGGGGCGGGCCGGCGGGGCGGGGCGGTGACGCGGAGCCGGCCGTGCTAGAGGCGCGGCGGCGCGGGGCGGGGGCGCAGTCCTGGGTCCGACCGGCCGAACCCCGCGAGCCCCGCCCGCGCCCTGCACCTCCGCCCGGCCGGCCGGCGGGGGAGGGGGCATGAGCCGGCGCCCGCGCGCCGCCCGGAGCTGCGGGCCGGCCTAGAGCCCCGCGCGGGCCCTGTGCCCGAGCCACAGCTGCCGCTGAGCTGCGGGCGCCGCGATGCAGCGGCCAGGGGAGCCGGGCGCTGGGCGCTTCGGGCCGCCCGAGGGCTGCGTCGACCACAGGCCGCACCGCTACCGCAGCTTCATGATCGAGGAGATCCTCACTGAGCCGCCAGGGCCCAAGGGCGCCGCGCCCGCTGCCGCTGCCGCCGCCGCCGCGGGCGAGCTGCTCAAGTTCGGCGTGCAGGCGCTGCTGGCCGCGCGGCCCTTCCACAGCCACCTGGGTACGTGCGGAGCCTGGGCACCCGCGGCTGGGAGGGAGGGGGGAGCCGCGCGTCGTGAGGACGCAGCTCTGGGCGCGTGGGCCCCGGGCCGTGCCCTCGCCCCGGCGGGGAAGAGGAGGGGCAAGCGCCCGGGCGCCCTGGAGCCAGGCCTCGTGCCCGCGGGTCGGGCGCGCGGGGAGGGTGTTCTCTCGCTCCTTCACTGATGTCCCGCGGGCTCTAGCCCGGGGACCGAGCCCATATTCTGATCGCGGGCGCAGGTCCGTACTGCTAACCTCAGACTGCGGGTCAAAGCGACCTCCGGCCGCGGGCGCCTGGGCCTTCGCAGCAGAGAGAGGGCCGGGAGTGGCCAGGACTGCCCTAGCGGGGAAGCCGGACCTGGGGGAAGAGGCCTGCGTCTCCGAGTGCTGTGCGGGGAGCGGACGCAGGCCCAAGCGGCCCGAAGCCTCCCGGAGCCTCGGGAGGCAGGCACACCGGCCGCTGCGGCAGCACCCACACCCTTAGCCTTGCCTGGGGACAAGGGGCTGACTGTGAGCGCCGCCAGCCCCGACCGGCCCTTCTGCTTCCAGGTCTGCTGCGCCTGCCTCCGTAGAGCTTGAGCCGCCCACTGGGCCTTTCCTGCCTTCTGGGTTCTTTTCCTTCCTTGACGGGGCCAGAGTCGGACTTGCCCAGCCAGTGTCCTCTCCACCGCACCCCTGTTCTTCTGGCTTTTCCCCAGTTCTCGTCACCCTACTTTGGCCTCCCTTGGCCTTTCTCGACAGGGTGGGCCTGACTTCCCTCTCTCTCACCTTCTCCCAAGTGTCTTGCTTCCCTCTGGCCCTCTCCTCACACTTACCCCAGTCTTGGCCAGCCCTCGCGACTTCATCGACGCACCTGCCCGTAGTGAGCTGCCGGTGGGGAAGGGAGGCCTGCACAGTGGCACCCAGGCCCTGCCAGCCATCTTTCTGGCCCCGTGACCCTCCAACCTGCGCTCCGCCCTCCCGCTGGGCGCCTCAGCCAGTTTGTTCGTTTTGAGTCCAACTTTGATGCAGACTCACCGCTGTGCATTGTCTCCAGCGGCACCGTGGTTTCCATAATTCGTTTGAAGCGGGCAAAAAATCATTTACGGCCGATGAAATGGAAACATCGCCCCGGGGTCCTGTCTAAATAGAGAACACAGGAAGACCAGTTTCAGGATTCGTGGGGTGTTTTGAAATTTTCGGAAAGTGTTCCAGCCTACCCCTGCTGCAGACCCAGTGCCTGCAGCCTGGCTGTCGTGCCCACACAGAGGAGTAAATCTGTTCACCCCCTCGGTATTCTTTCCCCAAAGCAGCAATGCGGATTTGGCTGCGGAAGCTCATCTTCCTATCTCGCGACTTCCTTTTCTTCCAGGTTTCCCTTTTCCGTGAAACACACTGTGCACCTCTGAGCTTCAAACCTTTTCATTGAGAATCCCGAAATCTCAAAGGGGGCGCCCGCCTGAGGAGCGCAGGGCAGCGCCCAGGGTGGGGGAGACCCTTGTTCCCAGACTGGGGGACACTGGCGCTGGAGCGGGTCACCCCAGGCGCGGCTTAATCTCTCCCTTCTCGGCCTGGCAGGAGGGTTTGTGCCGGGTGGCACGGCCAGGCGCTAGTCCTCTGGTAGCGGGATGCCCGGGCGCCTCCCAGACAAGAAGCAGGGCCTGCGCTCACGAAGCTCCCCTTTCTCTCCCCGCAGCCGTGTTGAAGGCCGAGCAGGCGGCGGTGTTTAAATTCCCGCTGGCGCCTCTCGGCTGTTCCGGGCTGGGCTCCGCGCTGCTGGCCGCGGGGCCTGGGCTGCCCAGCGTGGCGGGCTCGCCGCACCTGCCCCTGGAGCTGCAGCTCCGCGGGAAGCTGGAGGCCCCGGGCAGCGGGGAGCCGGGCACCAAGGCCAAGAAGGGGCGTAGGAGCCGCACGGTGTTCACCGAGCTGCAGTTGATGGGCCTGGAGAAACGCTTCGAGAAGCAGAAGTACCTCTCCACACCCGACAGGTAGCGCGGCCAGGCCTAGCTCAGCGGGCAGAGGGCGGGGGGCTGCTCGACCTGCTGAGGGTGCACCCCGCTCTTTCCAGGATAGATCTCGCCGAGTCCCTGGGCCTGAGTCAGTTGCAGGTGAAGACTTGGTACCAGAATCGGAGGATGAAGTGGAAGAAAATAGTGAGTGTGGGAGCTACCCCCCTCCTCTCCCCATGCCCTCGGTGCCTGGTGTCCAAAGGGACCCTCTCTGCTCTCTGGTGCCCTCGCCCAGCCCACCTTTCCTCGTGCCCCCTGCACCCTCTGGCTTCCCGGCAGCCTGAACCTCTGGTCGCTTTTCCCAGCCGTGCTCACGCGGCCGCTACTGCCCGGGGTTGGGGGCTCAGCGGCTCACGGTGCGGCTCCCGCGCAGGTGCTGCAGGGCGGTGGCCTGGAGTCCCCCACCAAGCCCAAGGGGCGGCCCAAGAAGAACTCCATCCCCACCAGCGAGCAGCTGAGCGAGCAGGAACGCGCCAAGGAAGCGGAGAAGCCGGAGAAGCCGGCGGAGGCGCCGGGCGAGGCCAGCGACAAGGGCCGCGAGGACTGAGCGTGCGGTCCGGGGACCCTGGCGCCACTGCGGCCCCTGCGCCCGCGAGAAGCCGCCTCCACGCTGTGTGCTTTCTAAAGGGTGATGATGACCTTGAATGCGGGCAGCGAGGGGCCCACCAGGAAGGACACAGACCCCGAAGCCAAACCCGGGCCCCAGCGCGCCCCGGGCCTCCCCTGGAGACTCACCGCGGCAGAGTCGCCTCCGCGCAGAGCTCCGCGCGCCGGGCGCTCCACGCGCACTCACGCCCCGCTCCCCACCGCACCCACCGCCTCGGGCGCCCTCGGCCCGGACGCCGCAGGCACACGCCGGTTTCCGCGCAGCAGGGACGGCGAGACCCCGCGCGGACAGCCCGGAGGCTCGGCCTGAGGCCGGTCCCTGACGTGCGGGGCCCCTACCCCTCTCTTGCGAAAACGGTGATTTTTTTTCCAATAAAATATTTTATGACACAGCGAAGCTAAATGAGGGGCTTCTGAGACCGCGCGGGGAGGGACGGCGAGATAAGAGGGCCTCCCAGCGGCTGCTGGAACCGCCTTTCTCCCGGCCACGTGGAGCGGCCCGCGACCTCCCCACGGCCCAGGCTGAGTGGCGGCGGCTCGGCGCAGGGCCCTCGGAGTCGCTCCCGCCCGGCGCGGGGCCGGTCTGACTGCCGCCCGGGGCGAGCGGCCGAGCAGCCGGGCTAGCGGGGTCGGTCCGAGGAACGAGAGCCCCAGGCCGCGCAGGGTTCGGTGGTCGATTCGGTTTCCTGGGGCTTGAAGGACGCACTGCGACGGTCCCAGCAGCCCTTCCCGAGGCGGATGAGTGCCCAGGCCTGGAGGTCCGCGCAGAGGCCGCCAGCAGCGGCAGCTCCTTCCGACCGGGCGGCGCCAGCTCCCAGCTCCCAGCTCCGCGCTCTCCCTCCCCGCCGTGCGCAGGGCGGCGGCGCCTGGCGGGAGCCTGGGGCCGAGAGAGTTCCCCACTTGGGCTGAGGATTGCGAGCTGCGGAGCTCGGGCAGGGCGCCCTTGCCACGGGCACAGCGCGGCAGCGCCTGCCCGCGGGCGCCCTCTCCTCCAGGGAAAGCTTCAGTTGCCTTCTCCCTGTCTCAGCTGGGCTGGGGTATCGCGTGTGGGTTCCTGTTCTTGCTCTTCGCCCCGGGCTACGGCCACAGTATGGGGTTGGGACGTGGCCACTTTGCTCCTTGAAGTTGAGGGAGAGACCGAAGCGCGCTGGCCCTGCAGTTCCCTAAGCAGGAGCAGGATTCGAAGCCAGGTCCTTGCAGGTGCGAATGCTCGGGACACCACGCTCAGAGGCAGGCTTGCGTTTCAGAACGCGAGAACCACCGCGATGGCCCCCACTCCTAGTGGCCAGGGCTTCCTTTCCAAATCGTGGCTTGACCTACCCTTCCTGACTTGCACTTGAATTTACGGTGCAGGTCTGAGCACCTCAGGGTTTAAGACCGGGAGGAGGGAAAACCAGGGCAGGGCGCTTCCTGCGACCCCATGTCCACTCAGTGGCATGACCCTCTGTTCTCTGGGACCCTTCCCGCTCCAGGCCCGGGCTAGCAAGTGAGGCAGCCACTGCACTCACTCCTCTCACTGCAAAGAGGGAAGTGAAGGCCTAGAAGTTCTGTCTGGGCTGGGGCTGGGCCTGGGGGGCAGGTTCCAGCTATAGCCTTTGTCAACCGTGCAGGGTTGTAGAAAGAAGGAGTGTCAACGAGGAGAGAGGAGGGGTTCTGACCCTGTTCTCCGTTCTCCGCATTCTGCAGTCTGTTCCAGGTCTGTAGGTTTTACTGAATCTGAGCAGCGGCCCGTAGGCAGAGTACCCTGTGGTTCTAGGGTTTCCCAAGGCAGCCCTCACTGAGCTGGACTAATGGGCCACCAAGCACCAGGCTTTGAGAGGGTGGGGCGGGGGGATGTGTCCAGCGAACCCTGCACCAAAGCATAGGGGCCCCAATAGTCCATGGAGCACAGCCCACCAGATAGAAAGCCTGAGCTGGGCCCCAAGCAGGGAGGTCTAGATTCCGGTGCGGGCCGGTGGGAGGTGGGAGAGGTCTCCGTCACTGCCTACACTGCTGCACTCCTTGGGCAGAGGGGACAGGGCACAGGGACAGGGCAAGCTTGGCAGACCCAGCCCTCCAGGACGAGAAGACCAGCCAGGCACCCGCTGGTCCGGGCAGCTGGGGCTTCCTTGCTGGCGACTCTAGGAGGCCGGTGACCTGCTCCTGGAGAGTGAAGACCTGGAGGTCAGTGGTGTAGCTGTGGAGCGCAGCCCGCACAACCCCAGTTCCAGGTACAGGGCCGCCTCCCATCCACCAGGGGACACTGCGCCCGCCCTGAGTGCCACTGGCCTCTGGCCAGCCAGGCCACCAGCGCAGAAGCCTACTCCCAGATGGCCAGCAACCGTGCCCCTCAATCTAGGCCCGGACTTCAGGGAGGGAAGGTCCTCTGCCCTCTCCCCTCCACTCACAGCACATAGCTCTCTACCCAGGGTCCTAGGAAATGAAACCCAGAGATGGCACAAACTGGCCAACACCGAGGAGGTCACTGCTGCGCCTCGCTTCCCCAGCCCAGGGCGGTGGGGGGTAGGGGGGGCTGGAGGGTGGGGAGGAAGCTGGCTTGGGCGTCTTGAGTAAGCCTGGGCCTGGAGTGGGTGGGGTGGATCGTGCGGGGAGCACGGGCGGGGGGGCTGGGGTGGGGTAGGGTGGGGTGGGGGGAGGCTGCCAGGACTTCCCAGCCGCTTGATGGCTGAGCACCCGGATTAGCTTGGGGGCAGTGCCCCAAACTCGCTCGAAGTTTACACTTCTGTGCTTGGCTGGGGTGGGGGTGGAGTGGGCGGGGTGAGCCTTAGGGCAGATTTGTGGGGAGGGTTGACTGGAGGGTCTGGGAGGGGGATTTCATCCCTAGCCTATGCCGCCTCCGCCTCCAAACCTGACCAAGTCGATGGGAGTGGGAACCTAGCTCAGGCGCCTTCAGCTAGAGCCGAGCCGTTGTCGCGGGGAAGGTTTGGGGAGAGGCGAGCCTGACGGGGCCTGGGGTCCCTAGTCCACTTCAGAGTCTCTGACTTGCAGCTGGGTCTGCACAGAGCAGGCACCGCCAGGTGGTGACAGGCGCAGCCGGAGCGGCGCTCCCATCCTCCCCCGCCGGCCGCCCTATTCTGTAAAAAATAAAGGTTGCTCTGGTTTACTCCTCCCTTTCGGTGGATTCGCCTGGAGGGTCACTGGTGGGAGCCCATAAGTGGGAAGGAAAGAAGCGTGGCCCAGGCTAGTTACCGCACCTCCTGGGCCTCCCGGCTCCAGCTCCAAGGGAAACCTGGCCCGCCTTCCACTTTCAGCTGCCCTGCTGCCTGATTCCGGTTCTCCACTCCAGGGGAGCCCCTGACCCAAAGTGACATCGCTGGTTCCACCTGGAGTTCCCTTGTCCAGAGGGGACCTGTTGATACCCAGAACCTCTTCCCTGAAGGCCTCTTCAGGCCCAGGTTTCCAGGGGCCAAAACCCGGCTATGGAGGACCACAGACACCTACCCACCCTCCAGCTCAGCCTGGCCCAGACTCTAGGAGCTGAAGGAGACTTCGCACACCATCCCCTCAGCCCCACTTGAAGGAAACAGGGAGCTGCCGATCCTCACTCCCAGATGGTGGGCGGGCAGCAAGGTGACTGCAGCTGCCCGGCTGTGAGGGCTAGGCCAGCTGGGCTCCCACCAAGCGCTCCATGGCCCTGTCCCTGGGCCACTCCACACTCAGTGGAGGTGAAGGCGGGTCCACTTTCTGTTCGAAGTAAGGCCTGGTGGAGGCCCCTGACCTGGCAGGACCTTCCCTGCTGACCCTTCTCTCACTTTGCAACAGGCCTCTCACTTGTGTGACTTCAGGAGTTCCTTTTGTCCTAGTCCTCACACTGTATTACTGAATATCATCGGCTCTAAGACAACATTTTCCCATTTCTCAAATCTGGGTTCATATGCCACCCGTGAGGCTGTGGCCAAGGGGGTGGGGCTGTGCGATGCTGAAGGGGATCCATTCAGAGGCGACTCTGACCTCAAAGTTTTAGGAACACCTTCACCCACTGATTTCCCTGGTAGTCTCCCTTTATGTAAACTCAACAGTGGTCTGTGATAAAAATCTATGTCTTTTTGAAAACTATGTGTTTATTGATTGCAACGAGAGGAAAGGAGATGGCGTGAGAGATAGAAACTTTGATGAAAGAGAAAAATCTACCAGCTGCCTCCTGCACGCCCCCTACTGGGGATCGAGCCCACAACCTGGGCATGTGCCCTGACCAGAACGGAACCAGTGACCTCCTGGTGCATGGGAGGATACTTAACCAACTGAGCCACACAACCAGGCAAAAATCTATGTCTTCGTAGGCCAAAATGAGATATTTGAGTAAGTGTAAGATTAAAATTCTGGGCAATATATAAGCAATGGGTCAGAGCTTCATTGGCAATGTTTTAAAATTTTTTCTTTGTGCTTCAGGAAATAATGGTCTCTGACATCAGTGACATCACAGACACTTTCATATCAATCACACACTTCCGGGGCCATTCATTCATTTACCAAACAGTTACTGAGTGTGAGTTCACAGTGCTGAAACGCAGGCCCTCTGCCCCTCTCCCCTGACTCCTTGATCGGTAATAGTAAAGTAGGTGCCTTACTTCCACTTCCCAGGTGAAAAGAAAACTCAGAAATGTTAGGCAACTTGCCTAGGAACACACAGCTATTAACAGCAGAATTTGGGTCTGACTTCAGCGCTGTTGGTCTCCGCTGTCTCTGACCCAGCAGCCTTGAGGCTCAGTTTGGGGTGTCCCAGATGCCTTAGAGCCCCTAATGGCCTCTGCCTGCCTGGAATCCATTTGCTCACCAAGTATTTGTTAAACACCTGCTGTGTGCCAGGCACTGTGCTAGGCATGGGGGACACAGCTTCTGACCTAAGGAGCTCACACTGGAGGTGAGGAGGCTTGGACAGATGGCAAAGAAGCCACAATTAAATTCAAAAGAAGATTTTAGGAAGTGACACATGCCATGTAGAAAACACAGCGGGTGGTAGAAAATGAGTGAGCAAGGACTTTAGTCGGGATGGCCAGGGAGGGCCTCTCAGGAGTTGACTCTTCAACTGAGACCTGAATGACCAGAAGAGTGTCCTCCAGGTACCTGGAAAGCACTTACAATGGCTCTGGGGCAGCTAGTTAGGAGCTTGGCCTTAAAGGCACAGGAAGAAGGTCAGAGTAGAGGGATCAAGTGTGGAGAGAGGGTCAGGGTAGTGGGTGAAGAGGTGAGGAGGGAACCTAGGCTCTGCCCAGAAGGCAGTGGGGAGGCGGCTGCCTCCTGGGTCTAGCCCCAGGCAGACACCTCCATCAGCCCAGCCCCTCTGAACTTGGTGTGCACACAGCCAGAGCCCTGGCAGCTCCGCCTCCAGCAGGCAATTTGCCTCCCCCTCCCCCTTTTCATAAGGATGCAATTTTCTGCGTGCTTTAAGGACATTAGAAGGGCATTTGACTGACGGGCCATGCGAAACACATTAGCAGCGAGGCCCAAGACACTGGAGGTGGTGCCTGCTAGGGAAGGGGCAGGTGGAGGTGGAACAGACCCTGGGGATAGTGGGGCTGGGGTTGTTCCTAGGTTGGGGGTTAGGGAGACAGAGATGCAGGAAGAGGAGAGGAGAGGGAGAGAGGGAGGGAGGGAGGCAGGGAGGGAGAGAGAGAGAGAGAGAGGCATGGGGGGGTGGGTTTGGTGGAGGTAAAGTAACAGAAAGAGTGGAGAGGGAGGAGAGATAATAGAAGCAGAGGAGAAAGAGAAAGGGGCTGGAAGGAGAGGAAGGTGGAGACAGGCAGGGCTGGAGGGAAGTGATCGCAGGAATGGGGTCCTGTCTGAGGCGCACTCTCTCCTAGACGACCATGTGACCCTGGCCAGGAGTGAGTGCTGCCGGGTAGATGGTGGGGAGAATGCTGCCTTCACCAAGGCCGTGGCTCACTCACTGTTCCAGCCTCTCAAGCACCAAGCTCCCTTTTCCCCCAAGACCCTTGTGCATTCTGTGGTGTTCCCTGCACTCCCCTGCTGCCCCGTCCCTCCTCCTCCTTCCTGGGCTACCCATCATTCCCAGGGCTGCCTGCTCTGACTGCCCTTGCCTTGCTGGCTGGCACTCATCTCTGCTATGATGCCCGTGTATTCACCTGGGGTCTGTTCTGAGGCGCGGCTGTCTTGGTCCTGGTACAGCTTGAGGTCAGCAGCAGCAGCTCCTCACCACCTGGCATTCTCCTTCGCAACAAGGAACATCTGATTTGCAGAATCCTTCCTGGCTTTTGCTGGGTCCAATACCCATCGTGGATGCTCAGAAAATTCCCAGAGCTGGGAAGGTACCTGGCTGGGCTCTTTCCCTTCCAGGGTCTCTACAGGGTTCTTCCTTCCTGTCTTAACAGGGGCTGCATGTGGGCACAGCGGGGGTCTGGAGGGCTTTGGGCTGGTCCTGGAACCAGGCACCTTCCAGGGTGCTCCTGGGGATGGAGCCCAGCTGGGACCCAGGGCCTCCCTGAGCGTGTAAGTGTGCCCACACCAGCTTCACCATTTATGGAGCGTGAGCACCAGGCACTGACCATGTTGGTTAACCCTCATCAGCTGGCTGCCACGTCCATTTCTCAGATGAGGAAACAAGCACAGACAATGGGTGACTGGCCCGTGTTCACACAGGCAGAGCTGAGATATAAATTCAGACAGAGCTACTTCCTGTGCCGTCTCTGTATCCTCAACCCTGAGGGGATCCCCACAAAGGGGGTGGAAATAGCAGGGGTAGCTTGGCTCTCTGGTGAAGAACCTGGGTTCTAAGCCAGGCTGCCTGAGGTCAAATCCTAACTTCATCATTCATTGGCTGTATGACCTAGGACAGGTTACCTGCCCCAGTTTCCCTCTCTTTAAATTAGGGGCCAATAACAAAATTCTCACATCCTCTTTGAGATGCCTGACTATTTAGCCAGAGGATTTCCTACAAGGATTTGGAGATAGTGTGATTTACCATCACGAGCCATTTTTTGAGAGGTCACCAGTTCATGGATTTCTGGCCCTGGGAGGGCAAAGACCCTGCCTATCCTGACCACCCCTGGCCCCTCATTCCTGGGACGGTGCCTGGGACACATGGTGAGTGCACCAGGAACATCTGTGGGCCTCAAGAGTGAAAACCATTACAGGTAGGGAGGTCCGGGGCCACCCCCCACCTTTGTGCTGAAGATGTGACAATATGACAATATCCTGGCCTTCCCTCCACGAGGGTCTAGAATGCAGTTCCCCCTTCTCCTAGGGCCGTGTGGCGATAAACTGAGGCAGGGGCAGGGCGATGGGTGGGTCTTTGTTAGCCTGAGTGTGGGCCTGGGATGGGCTCCACTTGCTGAGGTTTGGGGCTCAGGGCTGTGTCATTTCTAACTTATTCTTCAACAGCTCCCATCCCCCTGGCCAGGCCCAGCACCCCTCGCCAACCCACCATTCACCCTCTCCTGTCTCCACTCTCTGCCTGGCCATATCCTGTCCCACCCTGTGGGTTGCCCCATGACCAGGCCCCGTCACCATCCCAAACTCCCCTGCCTGCGGCATCATTTCTGCTCTTCTTTGGTTGGCCGACCTCAGGTACTTTTCAGGCACAGAGTCTCCTGAGGTTCTTCTGACTTCATCCTGTCTGGGTTGGGCATCTTGGGACGCTCCCACATCCATCAAGCTTGCCCAGAACCTGGACACTCATGCACATCCCCTCCAGGCTGTGGGCAGACAACGTCAGGCCTGCAATAAATGAATGAATGAATGAATGAATGAGTGAGTGAGTGATGAGCCAGATCTGACTTCTATCTGCAATTGCTGGCTTCCCATTGGCTGAGGGCTTCTGCCACCAGAGCCCACACCTGTAGGGTAAAGACCCTGCCTATCCTGCCTACCTCTGTCCCCGCCATAAGGCTCTAGAATGCAACACCCCTTCCCATGTCCCTGATGAGCAACCCCCAACCAATGACTGCCAAGGAGTAGGCCTGCAAGCACAGCCCCATACTCCCAATTGTCCCCTGGGGGAACTTTCTGGACACCATGGATGCTTTCTGAGGACCCTTCCCAGCTCACAGCTGCTGGAATTCTCTGTGCTGTACGCCCACCTTCGAGCAGCTGCTGGCTTTACTTCAACTGTGCAGTTGCCACCCTGGCTTGTGAAGAGGAGGGGGAGGGGAGAAAAGGAAGGAAGCAGAGACCTGAGAAGAGAGGAGAAGAAGGCAGAGGACATCAGTGCTGCCCTGATGTTCTGTCTGTGTGATGCCACTGCTGCTGCTCAGAAACTTCTGGACACCAGCGTGCACTTCCTGTTTGTCAAGAAGACCTTGGGAGTCATGTGAAACAAACAAGTATGAGCCCTTTTAGAGAAGGGGCAGTGTGTTTGTTTGTAGCGGCCCAAGTGCAAGCCGTGGGGAGGGAGGGAGGATGCAGAAGCCACACCATAGGTTCCTGTAGGAGAAATCCCAGGCCTGGGGTGCTCTGAGTATGCACCATTCATTCATTCATTCATGCACCCACATGCTCATTCCCTCCTTTGATCCCACAACAAAAAGTTATTTATGCCTATGTGTACACCTAGGCAGCACTAGTCCCCATAGCCAAAAGGTGGAAATAATCCAGGTTGTCTATCAATGGATGAGTGAGTAAACAAAATGTGGTCTATACATACAATGGAGTATTGTTCAGCCTTAAAACTAAGGAAATTCTGACAGATGCTACTACATAGAGGACATGATGCTAAGTGAAATAAACCAGTCACAAAAGGACAAATACTGTGTGATTCTACTTAAATGAGGTACATAGAGTAGCCAAACATACAGACAGAGAGTAGAGTGGTGGTGGCTAGGGGCTGGGTGATGAGAGCATGGGGAGTTAGTATTTAATAGGTAGGTACAGTTTTCTAAGATGAAATAGTTATAAGAATGGATGGTGGTGACGGCTTACAACAATGTGAATGTATTTAATTCCACTGAACTGTACAGTTAAAAATGGTTAAGAGTAAATTTTGCGTTATGTATATTTTAGCACAAAAAATTGTTTAAAAATGCATATATTCTTGCTTTATCCACTGAATATTCATAGATACAATACACCCTGTAGTACGAGCACCCTCACTGTGGACTATAAGTATCATTTCCATTGAAAGGAACCAGGTTTACATAGAGAAATGGCTGGTCTATGTCTGGGGCAGAGAATGTATAAGATGAGCCTGGAGCTTCTTGTTATCACAGACAGCAAGGCAGTGACAAGGACTAGGGGGCACATGTGACAAGAACACAGGGGCCAATAAAAGGACCCCCCCCCCCCCCCGCATGGAGAAATATGGGGTAATTTGACCAACAATAATAAGTGCGATGGATTGAAACAAATCAACTATTTGAAAAACTGAAGATTTTATATTATTTATTTTTTAATTGAAGAATATGTAGAAATTTGTTTAAAGTTCCTCAGAGATGAAGGAGGAAGGGGGAGCAGGGTTGACACTATACATCACAGCAAAAAACTTCACAATCTTTGAATATACCTTCTCCCAAAGTTCTACTACATGCACCCAGTGGCCCAATTACCTTCATTTCTCATTTTTAAAAAATGAAGACTTCCACCTTTCTCTTTACCCCCCTTCTCCTCTCATGCCCACCCTCAGTTCCTTCCCTCTACAACCCTTTATCCCATCACTTGTCATTTCATCTTTGCTGTCATTTTGAGTTTGAATTTGTTGGTCCAGGGAAGAGGGCGGGGGAAGGTACAAGGGAGGCAAGTTGTGCTGGGGAGCATGGCCATGGCTTTGGTTTGCTCTGGGCAGTTCTTTCATTCCTCTTAGGTTAATGTCCGGATGGTTATTTATCATTAAAGTTATAAACCTGTTATATTGTTCAATTTTACAATTGGTCTGCTAAGACTTTCACAAATAAAATATTGTAAAGTACAAAAATACCCCTCTCCCTCATAGAAAAAAAAAAGTTATTTGTGACGATACTTTAAGGAGACTCAAGCGAGACGCCACTTGAAATCCGTAAGCATGAGCTTGGTGCCTTTGTCCAGCTCCTCCGTGTTCCAGTGGGTTCTATGGACTAGGATTCCGCGCTGGCTCCGGGGTCTCCTGTCACGTGGATCCTGCAGGGCCTGTGGAGACCCGGCTCCCTTTTCCCAGCTTCTTCCTTGAATTGCTGAATGCAGGCCGGGAAAGCCATCATCCCCGGCCCAACTTGTGGTACAAGCGAGCGCTCTGTCCTCGCCCGGAACAAGGGCAGCTCACTGGGGGCCTCTGTTGATGACTTCAGAAGGGAATGGTTTCCACAGGGAACGAGTGGATACCCCTGACACTCCAGACCAACTGCGTTAGACAGCGCCAGGAGCAGCAAGGCCGTCTGCCCCGAGGCTGCGCTGATCGCATCCAGCACACAGACCCTGGGGATGCAGCCCAGCCTGAAGTCACCCATGACCGGCAAGGGGCTGTCACGGCGGATTGCAAACGCTGACCTGACCCGAAGGCGTTGGTGTTCTCCAGCCAGGCTAACGGGCCTGGGTGTACCGCAGCCCAGCCGGCTCTCCACGCTCCTCCGCTCCTCACGCAGTTCCAGCTGTTGCCACTGCCATTGACTGTAGTCCCTGTGGAACTGCCTTTCCTCCAGTCCACGTCCTTCAGCCCTTCGGCTCCCCCTTCAGTGTCTCCCTCTCCTCTCCTGGTCCCCAGGCAGCCTCTGTGGGTCTCACTCTCAGGTTCTGAGATAGTGAGCCATGTGTCCGGCTGCTCCAAAAGGCTGTCAACGGTCCTCGCACAGGGGGTGGTCCAGATCTTCCCTGAAAGGATGTGAAAAAGCCTCTGGGTGTTACTGGGAGTCTCCCAGAGCCCAGCTGCCAAGCAGGGTGAGGTTGCTGGAACTTACCTGGACATCTTGCCATTGCCAGGGAGGGTCCTGCCAGAGGCACCGTCTTGTAGTTTTTCAAAATCTGTTCCCACCCTGGAGGAAGAGCCTTCCTCCGGAGTTTCTCTTGCCCCCCTCCCCCCCCCCCCCCCCCCCCCCAAGCCGCTTCAATGCTACAGGTTCTTGGCTGCAGTCAAGGCCCGAGGTCTCTGCGGACTGTCAGCTTCAGGGCTGGTAGCAGCACTGGCAAATGAAGTGGATGGAGTATGTGATGGAGGCCTTGACTTTCAACTCTGACTCTAAGTTTCCTCTGGCTCCCCAGTTACTTTTCCATTTATACTGTTTAAGGTCCTTTACAGGAATGATTCTTTTAAAATGCATATATCATCTGTCACTCTCCCCCTTCAAACCTTACAGTGGTCCCCTGAAGATGTCATGATATTAAGACAAACTCATTATACTCAGGCACCACTTAATAACTGGAGTGTGTTCTTAGAAATGTGTTGCTAGGCAATTTCACCATCGGTGAACACCATAGCGTGTACTTACACAAACCTAGATGGTCGAGCCTAGCTCAGCCCATTGCTCATGGGTGACAAGCCTGTACGGAGTGTTACTGTGCAAAATAACATGAGATTAAACTAAGCACAAAAGAAAATGCTGCAATCCAGAAATGCAGAAAACACAGGATGTCTGCTGTCTGCATAACATGCTACTGTTTTACAACAAAACTATTTTTTAAAAGTTGAAAGGGTGCACCCTTGCCCTAGCTGGTTTGGCTCAGTAGATAGAGTGTTGGCCTGCAGGCTGAAGGGTTCCAGGTTCAATTCCAGTCAAGGGCACATGCCTGGGTTGCAGACTCCATCCCCAGTAGGGGGAGTGTAGGAGGCAGCAAATCAATGAATGATTCTCTCTCATCATTGATGTTTCTCTTTCTCTCTCCCTTCCTCTCTGAAATCAATAAAAATATATTTTAAAAAATTATAGAAAAAAGAGTGCATCCTAAAAATAATGATAAAAAGTATAGTAACTACATAAACCAATACATAGTCATTTATTATCTTTATCCAGTATTATGTACTATACACAAGGTATGTGCTGTACTTTCACACAGCTGGCAGTGAAGTTGGTTTGCTTACACCAGCACCACCACAAACATGTCAGTAACATACTGCACTGCGGCTAAAGCATTGCGAGATGATGGGGGTGTTTCAGCTCCAGTGTACTCTAACTGGGTCACTGAGTATATGTGGTCCATCACTGTGCAGGGCATCACTGTGGCTGCACTGGAGGACGCTAGGTGTTATGGGCTAAATGTGTGCCCTCACTCCAGTTCATATGCTGAAACCTAACCTCCCAAGTTATGGGTTGGTGAAGAGCAGGGACAGGCTGGGGCTGCATGCTGCATGGAACTCTGGGAAATAATCCTGGGGCCCATGTGCCCTCCTTCCTCCTCAGGGAGACTTGTGCCCAGGAAGGGGAGCTTTCTCCCAACGTCAGCTGCCCGGGACGCCTGTGACGGGGGAGCTTTTCGTCACGGGAGGTGTGCAATGCAACGGGCCCGGGGAGGACTGCTGGGACCAGTGGGGCTGCATCGGAGTCAGGGTTTGTCTCCCTAGACCAGTGATGGCGAACCTTTTGAGCTCGGCGTGTCAGCATTTTGAAAAACCCTAACTTAACTCTGGTGCTGTGTCACATATAGAAATTTTTTGATCTTTGCAACCATAGTAAAACAAAGATTTATATTTTTGATATTTATTTTATGTATTTAAATGCCATTTAACACAGAAAAATCAACCAAAAAAAATAAGTTCGTGTGTCACCTCTGACACGCGTGTCATAGGTTCGCCATCACTGCTCTAGTCCATAAACAAGGACAGTGGAGCTAAGGATGAGTGGATAAGAACCAGGTTGTCATTTTTGGGCCCCCAAACTGCACGGCCACCCCCTCTGCCTGTGGCGTCCGTGCTGGAGGTTGAAGTGTGGGCCGCGAGGAGGACTCGAGCTCCAACACTGACAACGCCATGTGCTGTCTGATGCAAGCACGCACTCAGCGTCCCTGTAGAAGGGGACCTGCAGGGGGCACACGGGAGTGTCCACGCTGCTGTGCCCCTTCCCTGCTGGTCCTTGTCTGCAGGACAAGCCACTGTTCACTACCATCTTCACTACAAAGTGCTGTTTGTGAGTTTTTAAAAAGCACACTTTCTCTGAGTGACTCATGCATTTAAAATCATTTTAATATATTTTACACACTCATGTATAAATGGGGCCATGTGTTTCTTTTTATTAAAGGCGTCTTATTTAGGCTGGTCATCATATGACCAGGAGGCTCTCCGTGAGGCCCAGAATGGTAAACAGTGTGGAAGGCAGCTCTGGCACATGGGCGCCTGGTGGTGCCTGTGCCCAGTCGTCCCCTCTGGAGTGCTGGAGGCCTCCTGCCCATGAGTTGCCCGCCTGGGACCCTGGGACCTGCTCTAAGGCCACAGGGAAGGGGCTGGTCAGGTAAAAATGTTGTCAAGTCCTGGTCTACACACCGTGCAGGCCCAGGAGTGGATCAGGAGGCCAGATCCTGTCCCCGTCGGGCCGACTTACCATAACTTGCTGCATTTTTGAGAACCGGCAAAGAGTCAGGTTAGCGCTCTGGAGGTGCAAAGGTGGCTGAGAGCCAGCCCTGCCCCCATCAGCTCATGTTGGTGGAGAGGTGGACACGTGCATGATCCCCTCCTTCCTTCTTGTTCTCTTTGAGGCCCCTCTGACTTCTGCACACCCACTTCTGCTCCAACCACTTAGCTACACTGGCCTCCGGGCTCTTTCTCCAACATCGGCCCCAGGGCCTTTGGATAGGCTGTTCCCTCTGCCAGGACTGCTGCCCCTCCAGACACTGACACAGACAGCCAACTCCTTCTGCCTCTCAGAGGCTGTCTTCTCTGTAGGCCCTTCGCCCTCCCATCCTCACATTATAGCCTTCAGCCGAGCACTGCAGCTCACTGCCTCCCTTCCCTGCGCCAGCGTTCTCTCTGCGGGATGCATTATCCATTGTTTTTATTTTCTCTGGTTTATGCCTGTCTCCCCTTCTAGAATGCAATCTCCAAACACTCATGTCCCCAGCTGCCAGGACAATGCCTGGCACATAGCAGGTGTCTGATACATATTTGGGAACTGACGGGACAGATGTGCTGCTTGATTGGCTCTCATTGCTCGGTGAATATACTGCCCACGTTTTAGTTGGGTACATACCCGTGCGGAACTGCTGGGCCAACAGATGTGCGCAGGTTCAGCTCAGGGAGGAACTGCCAACAGCTCTCCAGAGCAGCCTCCTGCAGTGCCCCCGCCACTTGCACAGTCAGTCTCCTCCATGCCACCTGTTCTGTGGCTGCAGCGGTGGCTCACTGGGATTTTAGTTTGCACTCGTCCCTTTTCTACGTTTATTGCCACGTGGATGTGCCCTTTGTGAAATGCTTATTCAAGACTTCTGTCCAGCTTCCAATGGGGCTGCCTCGGTGTGCTCTTTGGTGTTAAGTTGTAGAAGTCAGTACATGTTCTGGATGAAGTCTTTTGTTAATGCACGAGCTGAAAGGAGAAGCTGGGCCCTGTGGCATGACCAGTACCCATCACACTCCCTCCCTTCCTGTCTGCTGGGGGCTGGGTGCACTGCCGGGCCATCCTGCAGACTGCCCAGGGGAGTGGGCCCAGGGTGGCGAGGGGGCTGATAGAAATGTGCCTCTCTGGTTTGCTTTCCCAAGGCTTCCTCCTTTTTTTTTTTTTTTGCCATTATCTTATCAGTGGTTTTATCAACATATAATTTTACAAATGTGGTTGAAAAGCTTCCTTTTTATTTTTTATATTTGTATTGATTTCAGAGAGGAAGGGAGAAGGAGAGATAGAAACATCAATGATGAGGGAGAATCATTGATCAGCTGCTTCCTGCACACCCCCTACTGGGGATTGAGCCTGCAACCCGGGCATGTGCCCTTGACCGGAATCAAACCCGGGACCGCAGGTCAATGCTCTACCCACTGAGTCAAACCAGCCAGGGTGAAAAGCTCCCTTTTTAGAAATTGTGCTCAGGAGGAACCGGGTCTTCCGTCCCAGTCCACCCCCACCACCCCCACTATGGCCAACTGCATCCTGACACTTTGCTGGGGTGCCCACCTGAGCCCCCCTGGCCCGCAGGAGGATGGTCTGGGAACTGCTGTCCTCAGATTCTATTTCGAGGCTGCCTCCAGCTGTGTGGAGACCCTCCTCAGAGGCCGGAGTGGAAGCCTGCTTGGTGCTCTCATGGTCACTCTGTTGTGCCATCATTTCCAAGTATCGGTTTCCCCAGCTGACTGGGTGACCTAAGAGGGCAGGGCCAGTGCTGCCCTGGCCACTCAGGACCTGACACCAGCGCACAGGAGGCCCAGTGCGCAGTCGGTGCTCCGTGGGCGAGGTCTGAATGAGGAATGAAGCCGTGCGTCTGGGCCTTGGAGCTGTGTCTTCCCTGGTAGCAGAGGCTCCAGAGTTCGGGCCTCTGGGCGCCACCGCCTCAGCTTTCATTGGCTGGTCCGCCTCCTGCTTGTCTGACCTGCAGACCTGATTCAACAGGACTCGCCCCGTGGTTCTCTCTACAAGTGTTTGCTTTTGAAGGGTTTGGTAGATCTTTTAATTGGTTTACAAAATAATAGTTTCTTAAAAAAGTAATAATAGTTTCTTACTTCTATATTTCAGAAATTTGCAATATCTTTTTAAAATAGACTTTATATTTTAGAGTAGTTTTGGGTTCACAGGAGAATTGAGGGGGAGATATAAAGATTTCCAATACACCCTCTGCTCCCACCCCACGCACAGCCTCCCGCACTATTAACACGCCCCACCAGAGGATCCATCTGTCACAACCCGTGGACCTACATGGACACCCATCGTCACCCGGAGCCCATAGTTTACCTTCGGGTTCACTTTTGCTGAGGCAACTTCTATGGGTTTGGACAAATGTATATTGAGCTGTATTTGCCATTACAGTTCCACACAGAGTAGTTTCATTGCCCTAAAAATCCTCTGCCTATTCATCCCTCCCTCCCCCTTAATCTCTGGCAACTACCGGTCCTTTTATTTTCTTCATATTTTTGCCTTTTGCAGAATGTCATACGGTTGGAATCATATGGCAGCCTTTCAGTTTGGCTTCTTTCACTTAGTGATATGCATTAAGGTTCCTCCATGTCTTTTCATGGTTTGACAGCTCATTTCTGTTTAGTGCTGAATAATATTCCACTGTCTGGATGGACCACAGTTTATGTCTCCATTCACCTACTGAAGGACATCTCGGTTGCTTCCAAGTTTTGGCAGTTATGAGCAAAGCTGCTATAAACATTGTTTGGAGATTTTTGTGCGGATATGTTTTCACCTCAACTCCTTTGGGTAAATATTAAGGAGCATGATCGCTGGATTGGATGGTAAAAGTATGTTTAGTCCTAACCCCAGGACCTCAGAATGTGACTGCATTGGGGGGTTAAAGAGGTAATGAAGGTAAAATGAGGTCATTAGCGTGGGCCCCGATCCAATGTGACTGGTGTCCTTATAAGCAGAAGACACAGACACACACAGGACTGAGCCTGTGAGGACACAGGCAGAAGATGCCCATCTACAAGCATAGGGGAGAGGCCTCAGGGAAACCAGCCCTGCGACCTTGACCTCTGACTTCCAGCCTCCAGGACAGTGAGAAAATGCATTGCTGTTGTTGGAGCTGCCCAGCTGTGTGTTTGTTATGCAGCCCGAGCTGACTGAGACAGACGCCAGTGACCTCCACATCAGCAGACCCAGGACTTGCTTCCAGTGCTCTGTGTCAAGAGGCAGAATGGTCAGTGGTCACTTCCTGACCATCCCCAGCAGGTGGCCTCACCCCCTTCCTAACTACAATCCCGATTCCATGACCCCTCTTGCCCAGTTCTCTCCCACCCCACTGCCTTCTCCTCTCAGGACCCCTTTTCCTCCTCCTTGTCTGTCAGGCAGGGCTCCTGAGGGGTCTACCCTTAGCCCCTGCTCCTCGCCAGCCAAACTACAAATGTGAACTACTGGCCGGCCTCTCCCTGGTTCAGTTTGCCAGACCTGATTTCTTTCTGGGATATCTGACTGGCACCACAGACTCACCATTCTCTCCCTCCCGCCCCTCTACCCCCCAAGCCCAGTTTCATCAAATTGTCACCTGCTGCCTCTGCCTTCACCTGAGTGACCATCCCCTCGATAGAGGTCCTGGTCTCCCCACAACTCTTTTCACCTTCAATCGGTTTCCCAAATGCCTTGGCAGAATCTTCCCATGGCACAGAACTGCCTCTGTTCCTTGGTCCTGCTTAAAAGTCTCGGAGTTCTCAGTGGCTTTAAGCCTCCAGCCACACCCTCAGACCCCTCCATGCTCTCTGCACTCACTGGCTTTGTTTTAGCTCCAAATCTACACACTGTCCCACTCCATGCCTTTGCACAAGCCACACTCTCTGCCTGGAATGCTCTCCCCACTTCCGTTGCCTAATCAATTCCGCTGTATCCTTCCAGACAGTACCCGAAGGCCATTCCCTCTGAGACCCTCCCTCAGCCGCTACCATTCACAGACTGCTACCTGTCTGTGTCCTCCAGGTGCTTACTTGGCAACACTGTTATGAGATGATTCTTCCTGCCACATGGAGGGCAGTGGCCATACTCCCATCACATCCCCAGAGCCCAGCGCAGTAGGTGCTCAGGAAGGACCTGGGGGCTGGTGAGTATGACGTTTCAACAATGAGGACTGGCTGAGAAGTGCAGGGCGGGGAGGACTGGGGTGTGGCGAGGACCAGTGGTGGCTGAAGTTTATACAGGTACCCTGACAGGGTGACGGGTCCCCTGCTATTTCCCCTGGGTCTCCCCCTGCCAGTCCCTGTCCCTGCTCCATACCTCTCCTTTCTCTACCCTCCCAGAAGCCTGATAGGTTGCTCAGACTTTCCACTATAGACTTGCAGCATCGGCACGCCCCCACACCAATGGTTTGGCCATTGTTCTCACAGCCATGTGAGTATCAAACAAACAGATGTTTATAGTTAATCTCTAATTTTGCCATCAAAAAATATACAATCTTGGGTAGAAACTGAAGAGGAAAGAATTTTTTAATTTACAGTGTCTCCCTACAGTCCCAATCCTGAAATTTGAAATTGCTGAACGGACTCCAAATTCAATATTCCAAGTCAAACAAATCTATGTATTCTCCAAAAGGAAGTATTGAATGTCTGACCAAGACGGAGCAGGACAGGAAAGTCAGGGAGGAGGGGAAGCCACCGCTCCCCAGCCACGCGCTGCTCCCCAGCACGCCTCTTTCCCACTGCTTGCTACTTCTTTCTTCTTGTGTTTTTAATGACAAAATGCCTCTCTCAGTTGCCTTCCTCGAAGGATCCTGGCTTTTCAGTGTCCACTCTCTGCCATCAGGGCTGGGTCTGGGGCCGGGCGAGCCTGTGCCCTCCTGGGGGAAGAGAACCGGGAGGAGATTCATGACAATACTGGGATGGATCAGGTCTGTCTGGGGGGAGACCCACTTCCAGCAGGAACTTAGGGAAGAGCTGAATAACCGAGGGCACATTCTTAAACTCTACCCTGGACCCGCCCCACCCCTCAACTGGAATTCACCTCGTCCTTGGCCCCTTCCCTACTCCTGCAGGCTACTCCTTGGAGTTCTTGAGCATAAGTTTCTGCTGGGACAGTAAGTGGCCCTTTCTGCTTCTTCGCCAGCCTCTCCAAGGTTTACTGACCTGGTGACACAAATCCAACCCCTAGATGCTGTCCCTCCCCTCCACTCGGTGCCTGATCCTTCTACTCTCAGCCCTGCTCCGGGCCAGGTGCGTGGCTCCCAGCCATGGCTTTGACCTCACTGCCCATGAGCCACCCTTGCATCAAAGCTTGTAGGTGGCAGCATTTGTCTCACAGAGAGTCTTGGAGCGGTTGGGAAGCCTCTGTTTCACAAATGGAAAGCTGGAATTAAGCCACCTGCCACATTAGCCCAGACTGTCCTGGTTGCAAGTGATAGAAACTAACCCTCACTGCTTTGAACATCACTGAGAAGCCCAGGAGCTTGGAGATCCAGGAAAGGGAACAAATGCCCTCCGTGGGTGTCCCCCTGCCTAACCCCCTGTAACCGCACTCCCCTTGCTGAACCCCTATCATAGTGGGGGCAGGCTGGTAGGGGGTTTCTAGGCTGCCTTCCCAGCGCAGTGGCCACTTTATGGGAAGGAACCTCTTTTTCCAACAGCCCAAGTAGAGAGGTGAATGGCTTTCCCGAGGACCTGTGTTCATTCCTGTAACAGTCACCATGGTGGGTGGAGCGGGTGGGGTGGGCCCAAGCTCTGCACTCATCCCACATCCCAGGGCCTGGTTAGTCCCATAACCACAGGAACCAAGGGTGGGGCCTGAGGGACAATCACTGGATGGGCCTGAAGGAGAGTGGAGACAGGGGTTCACTAACAGGTCACACTGCTCACAGCCTGGGAGGCCACGATTTCAGGTGGGGTCCTTTGGGTGTCTCAGGGTCTGTCCTGTCCTACTCTCCATGCTGCCTCTTCCGAATGACCTCCCTGTGGGTGTCACCAGGGGCTCCCTCTCTACTTCTGCGGGAGGAGAAGCCAACAGGGCCCCTGAGGAATCCACGCTGAGCACACAGGAGCATCGCTCGCTGAGTGCTCCCCCGGGTCTTGGCCAAGCAGGAGATACATTGTTTTCTACCAGAAGGTGGTCGTCAGCTCTATGCTCTAGTGGCGAAGCTTTGCTGATAGAATGGGTTTTTGAAGTCCTGAGGCTGCATCTCATTCATGCAAAATTCACTCAACAAATATTTTCTGGGTCCAGGCAGGACTGGAGCTGCGGGGAGCCAGCAACTGACTATGGCCCCGACAGCTGTGGGCTGTTTCTTCTGATAGTCTAAGATGTTCGAGTGGAGACCAGCCTGTGCCATGAGCCGCGTGGGTTCAAGCGTCGGTTCCTTTCTTTCCACAAACATAATTCCTCCAACTTGTCTTGACTGAGCGTCGTGGCAGGGGCGAGGCAGTCAGGCCCAGGTCCTGTTGGGTTTGCAATCAGAGCGCCTCCTCATGAGTAGGAGCACCTGGACTTCCAAGCGGAGCTCTGAGGCCCAGATTCCTTTCCCGTGTTGGGGCCTCCTGCTGACTCCGGGTGCTGCCCTGCGGGTATTCCCAGGGTGGGCACACGCTTCTGTCACCCATGAGCCCGTTTAGAAAAGGCTGCAACATTCACAGGCGGCTCCACTGAAGGCTGGAGCAGTAGAACCGACTTTATGGATGCGCTGTGGCTGGTGCCACATCCCTGTCTTGCTGGACTCCGACCCTGGTTCCGCTGCCCATGTACAGCCAGGGGAGGGCAGCCATCACCCGAGCCATGAGCCAGCACTGCCTCATGCCCAGCATCATGCTGGGGGCTGGCCAGCCTGTGGCCCACGCCCATGGCTGCTCCCCTTAGCTCTGATGTCCATCCTCATGCGAATTCGACCAATGGTCAGGTGTCAGGTGCAGGCACTTGATTAGTGGGGTTTCTGAGGCCGCAGTGTCAGACTTGGGAGACGAGGTCTCGTGGGGGCTGAGGCCAGCCCTGGGTCTCCGATTGGCCTTGCAGGGGAATATAGACAGACTCTCCATTGAGAAAGATGGCTGTTTCTCAGAGTGGCTGGGGTGGTGACGATAGCGAGGCCTCTGCGCAGGGAAGTGGGTGTGAGTGCGAGTCCCCTGAGATGGGAGACGCCTGTCTCTGCACTCCGAGGTGCTGGGGGAAAGGTGAGCTCCATCAGGGGGTAGGGAGGGTTAGAAGCCCCTGTTTCTTTTATTGGCTGTACCATGAGCAGTGAGGCCTCAGGGGCTGGAGATCTCGAGGGCACGTGTGTAAGGGCGCGGTAGCACCCATCCATCTCCACCGGGCATCGGCCCAGGGACATAGTCGGAATCTAGTTTGGGTTCCTCATGCACAAAGATGGACTAGAGCGCATCCGAAAGCCCCATTTACCCTCATCACCCCGTGCCCCCAATATCTATCCCCGGTACCCCTCTCCCCGTTACCTGTCCCCCACCCCCCGGGATGGGCCCAATTACCATGAAACCCAATCCTTCCAGGCTGGTGCTCGGTCAGTGGGGGCTCCTGTGTGTTTTCCTGACAACAGAATCAGGGAAGAGAAAAGCAAGATGGGGCGGGGGGGGGCGGTGTGTGTGCTTCAGACTGTGAGGGCCTGGCCTGCGATCCCTGGCCAACTGCATCCCTGCTCTAGCGCTCAGCTCTGAGCTGGACCATCCCCTGCTGTGGGGCTCCTGGGTCCTGCCGCGTTGCCTCTACCCACCGGATTCCAGTAGCAACTTTTCACCAGGCTTGACATGATCTAGTGTTCCCTGGGGCAAATGCTAGCCCAGCATGGAGGGGCTGGGGGAGCCCAACCCAGCACAGACTCAAGGGAGGGTGGCATGTACCAAAGGACGAGGTGGCCAGATCAGGAAGGGTGACCACCCACCTTATGGGGGGAGGGGACTGGCCAGGTGGGAGAGGTGGGAGAGAGCTGGGGGAATTCAGTACGCCTGGGAGGGCAAGGGGGGCACTAGGCAGCAGCAAGAAGACTGCGCACAAACGTGTCTGTGGGTTGGGGTCTCCATAGTGGGGTATATACAGCCCAGGGGCCAGGAGGGGCCAGGTACAAACGGAACTACTGCACTTTGCAGTCTAAAGATGGGAAGGTAAGCGTGGCTTCCAAGGGAGGCTGCAGTCTTCTCTCCATGTCACCGTGGTGCAGTTTCCAGGGCAGGGGTTCCACATCCGTCGTGCAGTTCCAAGGACAAGGGGCTGCGGTCCTCTGCTTTGGGGGTGCTGCAACACTGGGCCTTGGTTAACACTGCATGAGGGGGTTTGTGGGTGACACTGCCTGGTCAACAGAAGCCCCAGGTCGGTTTCCTCAAGGTCAAACAAACCCCATAACTGGGGCCGCGCCCCACTGCCCGGGTCAGTGTGCACTGGCTTGTTACCCCAGAGCAGCCCTGGGGCAGTGTGGCCATGAGCACCTGTCACACGCAGGGCACCTGAGCGCAGAGTCTGAGGCTCCTCAGTGGCACAGGCGAGGCACACCATTCCTACACCAGCAAACCTTCAGGTCGGGGTCCCCCAGCTCTGGAGGGGAATGCAGGAAGGGGGTGTCTATCAGGGTGCAGATCTGATTTGGGCTTTAGAAAGGTGGGGAGAGGGGTGGCTCTGGGGAGAGGCCAGTGAGCTCATGGGGTGGGGGCTGGGTCAGGGCCTACGGGGCGGGGGGGGGGGTAGGTGGGTGGGGTCCTCACAGAGGCTTCTGGAAGGTGGGGGTGGGTAGAGGCAGGAAGCCCAGGTGTGGTATAGCCTCCTTGGTGCCACCTGTCACAGGGGAAGACAGTGACCGAGGTGTCAGTGTCCACTCATGGCCATGGGATCTCCATGCTAGGGAGCCAGGCCCGCTGCCTGGGGCCTCTGGGAACTGCGGGGTGAAGGCTGCTCCTGGGAATGCAGCCCTGGGGTCCCCATTTCTCGGTGGTGGGCGAAGCTCTGGGCTCCTCTGAGCAGCCAGGAGGCAGCGGCTGGGAAGCAGACAGCGAGTGCTCTGTGCTCTGGCTCCGTGGTGCTGCCACCGCCCAGCTGTCTCCTGCAATCGCCCTCCCCCAGGACATGTCCCCTGGCTCCCAGCACACTCTCAACACTGCCTGGCTTCTGCCTCTGCCTTGGGAATTTCTGTCACAACAGTGCACACACTCACACACACTTGCTTGCACTCACACATGCCTCTCACACACATTTATATAGTCTCACACACCTCGCACACGTTCGTGCACAGCACTCACATGCACCTCACACGCCCGCCTCGCACACACAGCGATGTCTTCCGGAGTGGGCGGGGAGGGCTGCCAGGAGGAGGAGGCGCATTTGTGCACCGGCTGGGAGTGAGCTCTGCTCTGTTGCTCCAGCAGAGGTCCCAGCACCAGGAACTCGGTTTCTCACCTCTCTCTCTCTGCTGACGTCAGAATTCCCAGAATTCCAAATCCACAAGCGGGGGAAGAAGCCGACCAGCCCAGCCTGTGGCTCCTCGGCACCCTTCTCTGCCAGCTTCCTTTCCCGGTGGCGCTGGTGTAGGTGCCCGGGAAGCCCGTGCCCCACGACAATCAGCCGGGCAGCACCCCTCCCACCGGCTCCCTGTGAGGCTCCCTGCATCAGGATGGGGGCCACTCTGCCAGAACCAGAGAATGGAGGAAGGGACAGGTCCCCGCGGAAAACTGGAGGGCTAGTCCCAGCACAGGAGGACAGAATTCCCTCCCATCAGGATCACGCACCCTGGCCTGTGCACATCACAGAGGTCAGTGAAACCAAAGGCAGGAAAAGTCCCTGCAAACTGTAATGTGCCAGCCCCGGTTGCTAGCAATGTGGCTGGGTGCCTCTCCATCCAGTTTGATCTGTGGCCGGGCGGGGCCTGTGGATGGGGCAGCGACTGTGGTGGGGATGGTTTATGGTGGGGATGGTCCATGGTGGGGATGGTTTATGGTGGGGATGGTCCATGGTGGGGATGGTCCATGGTGGGGATGGTCCATGGTGGGGATGGTCCATGGTGGGTGGGGCCTGTAGCGCTCAGGCCTGTGCTCATCTTCAGAGCCTCTGTGCTGAGGGAGCACAGAGCTGGACTGCAGGCTGGAGGTGTGAGGAGGCCTCGCCCTGCCCTCCAGTTGGGGGAGGACTCAGTTTCTTTTTAGATCTTGTCCTATCTCCCTGGCGAAGGAGCTGGCAGTTGGTTATCAAATACCGCCCCCCCCCCCCCCCCCGCCCACCATGCTCCACAGTGCGTTGTTACCGTCCTTTGCACAATATAGAGCAAGTAATGGAGATCTTTTCTTCAGATGGCCGCGTGCGGGGTTGGCGGGGAGGGTGGAGGGTGTGTCTCCAGCTGTAGTTCAGGTGACACGTCCTCTCAGCTTCTCCTTTTGCATCCTGAGCCTGGGTCTTTGCTGAGCTATCAATTTCTCATTTCAGCTTGTGGTCAGCTAAGATCTGTAGATTGTTTTCACAGGAAACGCTGCTGTTCCTGGGAGCCGGGACTCCAGTTCCTCACACTTGCATGGTTCTGCCCTGATGCTGACATGAGCCAAGGCTGGTCCCTGCCTGTGTTCTCCAGAGCTGCCTTTGTCCCTAGGTGTCTGAGGTGTCTCTCCCACCCCCTGCCTGTGACAGGGCCTGAAATGTCGCCACCTGCCATGCCTTCGGTTTCTCCCTATAAACAACATGAATGTTCTCTGAGAGGAGGTGGCCTGGGTTAGTCAGTTTTTAGCACGCTCCAGTCATGTGGGGGTCGCAGGCTGAATACCTGGGACCTTACACGTTTAATGTCATCCTTTCAGTGGGCCTGCCCTCACTGTTCGTACCGTTCTGTGCCCGTGAAAGCCATAACTGGACAGCGATGTTTGTGCTGGTTATAGGCCTCTCACGTGCTCCTGGGCATCTGTGAGCAATAATCCAGCTGCTGCCTTCCTCCACAGCCAGTGGCTGTGGCTCCTCAATATGCTCCTAGAAAGAGGTGGGGTTCACACCCTGGTACCTGGGCTCGTTTGGGACACAGGTCCTGAAAGTACATGTTCCCTGTGTACACCGGGCACTGTTGCAGGACGACGGTGCCCCATGGCTGTGCGTATGCTGCTGGTGCAGGAGAGGAGCCCGCTGCACCCACCAGGCCTCTCATTCTCAGTCACATGGTCACCAGGCCACGCAGGCCACCGGCTAGCAAGGGGACCCACGCTCCTGTTGTATGCGCTCCTGTGGTTGAGTGTTATGCAGTGTCATGGTGACCCACACGGGTGAGTGCCAGGCCTCCCCAGGGTCCCTGCAGGAGGAGGACCCAGGAAAGGGACACTCCCACAGCAGGGAGCCCCAGTGCTCAATGTGTCTGTGGGGAGGATGATGCTAGAAGTGGGAGCACGGGCTCCAGCCTCAACTCAGCCACAGACTTATCCTCAAGCCAGAGGATCTCACCTTCTCTGGGCCGGCTTGTCACTTAGTCTCTGACAGCCTGGTCACCCTGATCAGCTCTTGCTCCACTCAGGAGCCTCTGCCCACCTGATATGTGTGACACCCCACTGGGGGTCACTGCAGAGGCCCCCAGCCGCACAGCAGGGAGTAGTTTTATGATGGGTTTTATGATGGCTCTACACTCGAGCTGCCTCTGAATAACAACCTTGATTGGCTCTACGTGGGCAGCCCGTGTGCCAGGCACAGCCCCCAGCGCCTTATGTGGACTGCAGCCATCTGGGCCCGAAGCAGCCCCGAGGCAGGTCCCCCAGCGGGACAGAGAAACAGAGGTCTGAGGGGCAAGGTGGCTCCGTGGGCTTGCCCCAGCGAGGTGAGTCCTGTCTGGTCTCAAAGTCTGTGCCTTCACCACCTTCCTGTGATGTCCATGGCCCGGGGGAGCCTCCTAGGCCGCCATGACAAAGACTGGGGCTTAACCTGCAGAAATGTATCCTCCAACTGTCCTGAGGTCAGAAGCCCGAGGCGGAGCTGCTGGCAGAGCTGCTCCTGGGCGGTGAGAGCATCTGGGGGCCTCCCCCACCGCCGCGGTGTCCGCCCTCTCGCCGTCCCTGGGCTTTTAGACGCGTCACCCTGTCTCTGCCTTCACTTCACATGGCATTGCCACTGCGCGCGCCTGGGTCCAAACCCATCCTTCTCGTAAGGACACCAGTCACACTCAGCATGACCTCATCTTAGCTACTCATCTCGGCGATACCCATTTCCAAGTGAGGTCACCTTCTGAGGTCCCAGGGGTTAGGACTTGAACATATGCATGTGGAGGGGACACAGTTGCACCCATAGCAGCCCCTCAGGGTGAACATCAGTCCTGGGGCTACAGCCCTGGCTGGTTGTGGGCAACAAGGGAAGTGGGGTGCAAACTTGGTGGGGCACGCCCCCCAGGAGGCCTGGGTAGCTCTCTGTCTGCCAGCTGAGCCCTGGGTTTGGCCTTAGGAAGAAAGACAGGGTGTGTGTGTGTGTGTGTGTGTGTGTGTGTGTAAGGGGTTCTGTTGATGTACACACTTTTCTGCAATGGCCCCCCAAACTGCAGAAGACCCAGTCTGTGGGGCAGGGATGGCATGGGGTAGGGGACTGGCTCCGATGGTCCATCTACATGTTCATTTGGAATGTGGACCACAAAAAAGAACTGCAAAAATGATTTAAAAAAATTATTATTAAAAATAGCTCCAAATTTTAAAACGCAGGACCTACGTGGGAGGCAGCAGGAGGAACCAGTGGGCCAATGGGTGGAAACCCCGGCAGAGCTGCTATTATTAGCTCCTGGCCACTCTGGCCTCCGAGGCAGCTCGAGGCTCTCAGCCTTGGCTGAGCAGAGATGACCAGATCTTTCAGCCTCACGCAGGGGAGCCCGCGGAGCCTGGCCTGACACGGATGAACAGAGGGGATGGGCAGACCCCACACCGCCCGGGGCTCCTGCCCCTCTGGACAGGTGTGAGCCCCCAGACCTCCTGCCTTCACACAGCCTTTTCCGGGCCTGCCAGCCCCACTGCCAGGCCGGCCTGCCCTTGGGCCTTGGCAGCCCCTCGGTCTCCAGCTGGGCGGATGATGGATGGGGCCCCGTCAGCGCTCGCCTGCGAGTGGATTTTGTGTGTGTTTGACATTTATTTACTGTCCGTATAAACACTAACACCTATGAAGCATGCTCCCCGTGTGATAGCTTGGCTGAGGCAGCTCTTAAATACATAAATTATGCGCACCTCGCTAATGAACGCCTGACAGCCGGGAAGTTCTATTTACCGCTGCCCGAGTTTCCATATAAAACCCGGCACCGGTGAGCCAGGGTTTGTGCGCGATCACAGTCCTGCCTGTTCAGACTCCGACTTGTTTCTTTCTTTTTAAAAAATCTCTCCTCCGTCTTCTTTTTTATTTCCCCTCTTAAAGGGTTGACATAAAACTGAAGTTGGTGTGTAACTTCACTGCCTGGAGCGCGTGGGGGGAGCTGGCCCATCTGGCTCGAGCTTTGCTGACGGGCGTGTGCGCGAACAATATGTGGTTTGACAAATTTCAAGGCAGGCTTATGAAAAAATAACAGTGCAGCCGTCGCAGTGAATGCCCGTCCACCTGCGGGTGCGAGCGGGGTGCCAGGCCGCATGAGTCAGGGTGCCTGGCAGGGGATTAGGAGGCCCGTGTAAATCACCGTATCCACAGATGTTGACACAGCAGCATCGCTGCTCCCAGCCTGGTCTCCCACGCTGGCGCACAGCCGTCCTCAGGGAGCCTCACGACCTCCCAGGCAGGGGGTTCCTCTGGCCGGCTATCTCTGGGGACTCAGTCTTTTCATCTGGAAAAGGGGTACAGATGGTGGGCCACTGGCTCCAGCTAAGCTCCAGCAGCAGAGGTGGCCTATGAGTCTGGTAGGGACACGGAGGTTCCAGCATCCAAGCAGTCCTGCCCCGGCCACCTCAGTGCATCCCACATGCTGTGCGGCCTGGGTTTCCCCACCTGGAAGGTGAGGTGGTGACAGCATGTGCCTCGGAGGGCCTAGAGTGGCTGAAATCTCTCAGGGGTTCCTGTGGGCTTCCTGTAGGCCAGGCACTCTGCCAGGAGGGAGGTGGCAGAGCCCAGGGCTGGCAGTGTGACCGGCCGCTGCGGGGGCCTCATGTATATGTGGAGTGGGTGCCCTGGGGAACCTGTGAGGCTGACCTGCCTTTACGAGAGAGTGTCAGCCATCCTGAGCCTCCCAGGAGGAGGCACGGTGGTGCCGGCAGCACTGGGATCCCTGGCCGCCCCAGGGCACCAGGGTGATCCAGCCACTCACCCCCTCCTGGCCTGGCCCAGCTCACAGCCTGTGGACACACCCTTTCTAGTACTATCTGCCAGTTGTGTAGCCCCCACCAGGGGGGACCGGTCTGATTCTGTTTGGGTCTCTGGCCTTGGTTTACAGGAGGTGGGGCAGGAGCTGTGGTGGGAGGAGATGTAGGGAGTCGGGAGTTTCCGGCACCCTTCCTTGCCTTGGGGAACAGGATTGCCCTGCTGGGGTTCCTCCTCCCTCAGGTGAGTTTCTTCACTGTCTGTAGTCCCCGTCTCTCCCTCTACCCAGTGGGGGTGTTAGAAGTCCACCTGGAGGCTCACCTCATCCACCTGGGCCGGTTTGAGAGGCTGTAGGCCCACAGCGTGTGAGTGTGGTTATGGGTGCACAGCATGCTGGCCATGTCAGCAGAGCCATGGAGGTCTTCTTGGAGGAGGGGGCATGCTAGTCACAGACTCTCCTGTTGCTAGGAGGGGAGACATAAGAGGAACCCCAATGGGAGGGCAACATGAGCAAAGCCTCAGAGCCTGAGTGGCCTTGACTGTGGTAGTTGTGAGTTTGTGGGCAGGGGCGTGGGGGGCCTACAGCTCCACACTCGCCCGCAGACGCCTCTGATGCCAAGGTCATGGAGCAAGGTGGTGGTGGAGTGGGACAGGCAGCAGGCTGCCCAGCCCTGCTCTCAGGAGCCCAGACTGCCGTGACACTGGCCGGACCGCCATGGAGCAGTGCCATGTGCAGCCAACTTTATTAAATTCATCTTTTTACCTCCATTCTGCACAAATATCTGTATTTACCATCAGGTTCGGCAGTATTTATTTTCTAAAGTAGTTCTGTTTAAACAAGGACTTTCTCTCTTAAATTCATTGACTCCAATTTCCTGTGGACCCCAGCCCTCCATGGAGCTGACATTAATCATTTACATGACTGCAGGTCTCCTGCAGGCCGCACGCCGGGCTCCGCCGTGACTTCCCCTGATTCTTCCAATCAGGGCAGGGGGATTAGGCACTGGGTCTCCCCATCCTGTTCAGCTCCTCTCTGTACCTGTCACACCCTGGTGATCAGAGGTGGAGTGTGGCCAGGCTGGCAGGTGACCCCTGCTACCTCCTTCCTTCTGGGAATCCTGGCTTGGACCTTGGGCACCAGGACATAGACTCTAGCCAGCTCTCTGCATCCAATGCTGGCCCCACTGGGGACACTGTCCATGCCTCAGTTTGCTCATCTGTGAAATGGGACACTACATCTCTCCTGCCTAGTGTGGACGGAGGGTGACTGTGGGCCCTGACTTCTATTGTTGTTGGTGATGTTTGGTGCTGTTCAGTGGCCAGCAGGACCTCAGACACAGGGCTAGCCCACAGCAGATGGGCCATGGGGGTCGCTCCCACCACCTGCCCAATGGCCTTCCCTTGACAAAACTTCGCATAGGGCAGATGTTCTCGCCTTGGTCTCCCTAGGGGAGAGGGAGGGTACACGAACGCCAGGGCTCCTGTTCTGCCTACTGGGGTCAGAGCCTGGGACCTTCTGGAGTCTTAGATGGGGAGGGGTAGCCCTTGGCCACTCGCTCCCCCACCCCCTGTCCTGCTCCAGTGTAGGGGGGGGGGCTCTTCTATTTGTTTCCCATTGGGAATCTCTGTGCAGTGACACAGAGCTGGTGTGGGCCGTGAGAGCCAGGGGAGCTCTGCTGCCAGCAGCAGAGGGAGGGATGACCTGGAAGCTTACAGGGTGAGGAGCAGCCTGAGTGCTGGGTTTGGAAAGAGATACTAACAGGACCAGTCCCAGGGGATCCTGAAACCAGGACTGATGGTAACAATGTCACAACAGCTACATGGACCAAGGTTTCGTGAGGTCTGACAGTGTGCTGGGTGCCTACCATCGGATCCTTTCAGTGGGCCATGATTAGCCCATTTCACAGATGGGAAGACTGGGGCGCTGACTGGGCGAGTAATTTGCTCAAGGTTGCACAGGTGGTGAGTGGGAGAGCTGGGCTTACAGCACCCTGACCTGGGACCCGCTTCTGTGGACTACAAGGAGCCCTCAGCTGGGGACGCCTTGGGAAGAGGTCCTCAGAGCTCTGTTCCCCGGTCAGGCCTCAGGGGTCCTCGCACAAGTGTCTCCACAGCGGTGAGGACAGGCGGTCCAAGCTGGTCGTGTCCAAGGGAACTGGGGATTTGGAGAGGAAAACGGGTGCTATCTCTAGAAGAAGGTGCCATGGATGGTGGCTTCCCCATTGCCCATGTCCGCTAGAAGGGCTAAATGGTGCCTGAAAGACAGGCTCCAATCCAAGACCGAGGTGCAGAGCAGGGATAGAAGCCGAACCAAACTCCCAATGCTCTCCCTCCCCTCCGCTCACCATGCCCCTCCAGAGGCTTCTCTTTAAGGCACCCAGGGCAGCGGCTGTGGCGCAGTTTGCACCTCTGACTCCATTTCTCTGGTCAAAGCCCCAGAGATGAGTGGAGATTTGCGTCAGTTAATATTGCTGTGTGACAGCCACCCCAAGACTTAACATTTTCAATAACAATAACAATAATGTAATTGCTCCAGATTCTACAATTTGGGTAGAGCTGGGTGGTGTCAGCTGGCCAAATCAATAGCTGTCTGCTGGTCTCCCTCATAGGCCTGGCTGGGGGCTGGGGGCTGGAGGTTGGGGGCTGGGGGCTGGGTCTCCATCTCTACCTCTCTCCTCCCCAGAACCGCTCTCTCCACATGGCTTCTCATCTTCCTGGAGTCCAGGGAGGCTGCCATCCTAGTGGTCTGGGAGGCAGGAGCACCCTGGGAAGAAATGTCCCAGGAAGTGGCCATGGAGCTACAAGGCCCTGAAAGGCCCAGCCCTCCTGTGACAGGGTCCCTCCCACCACCTTCCATTGTCAAAGCCAGTCACTCCGTCAGTTTCTATGTGAGGGAGGAGCAGCTGTGGGGCAGAGGAGCAGAAGGTCTGTGTGGCTTTGGCCACGGACACTGTCCTGCTGATGACAGAGAGTGAGGGAAGGAGGAGGGACGAGGGCAGGTTGGGTCTTTAGGGGCCAGTGTGGGGGTGGGCTGAGTGGGGACAAGTAGAGGGACTGCTGTGGACTGAGTCCTGCCCCCCAAATCCACAAGGTGAAGCCCCCACCTCCAGTGTGTCTGTGTTAGAGATGGGGTCTGTGCGGAGGTGATTCAGGTTAAATAAGGCTGTAAGGGTGGGGCCCTAATCCGACAGGACTGGTGTCCTTACAAGAAGCGGGAGAGACACACAGCTCTCTGCCACACGAGGACGCAGACTCAGAACTGTACGCAATAAACACCTGTTGTGTACGCCCCGCAGCCTGGGGCAGTTGTGTTATGCTGCCTGAGACAAGGACCAAGAAGATGGGTTTTGTGTGGGGCTCCTTCCTCCATTGGCATTGTCCCCAACACCATCATGTGGAAGACCTTTGTTGGTTTGTGGTCCCACAGTGTGTGGGGACCTGCCCTCCTCCTTTTTGGCCCCTGAGTGCCTGTCCCAGGGCTGGAGCAAGTGACTTCAGCCCACACAGTCAGTGGGTTCCCTCTGGTCACAGTGGCTGAGCAGGTGGTGGAGTGCCTGGGTGGACCACATGGCTGGACCCTCAGGGTCCTTGCCCAAGCAGCTGAGAGAGCACCTGAGGGCAGAGTGCCAGCAGAGAACCGGCGTTCCAGCTTCAGAGCCTGAGGGAAGGGAAATTAAATCCGATCATGCCATTTGAGCGCTGGGTCCAGCCCAAACTACCGCCACCCCTCTGGGCCCTGGTGCCTGATCTGGTTTGCACCACTGTCACCGGCCTCCATTCATGTGCCCATTAGTCAGTGAATATCATCTACGCTCACCCTAAGAACAGCCACATCTGTGACAAGACACTGCTCTGGTCCTCATTCAAACCTGGAGTTGATGAGACAGTGTCATCAATTGGGGGGTTTAAACATCAGACATCTATCCTCTCCCAGTTCTGGAGGCTGGAGGCCTGAGGTCAAGGTGCGGCAGGGCTGTGCCGCCTCCAGAGGCTCCAGGGAGGCTCCTTCCTGCCTCTTCCAGCTTCGGGGGCTCCGGGTGTCCCTGGGCTGGTGGCCCCATCACTCTATTCTCTGCCTGTCTTCATGTGGCCTCTCCCTCGTGCGCCTCTGTGTCCGTGCCTCCTCCTCTCCTTATAACACCAGCCCTTGGGTTTGGGGCCCCTCCTACTCCAAGAGGTGTATGAGCTCCTCTTAACTAATCATGTCTGCACTAAGATTCTACTTCCAAATCAGGTCATGTTCTTGGATTCGGGGTGGATATACATTTGGTGACACTGTGGCGCCCACTATGAAGACTGAGCCGAAGTGGCTCTCCAGAGCATGGTTGGATTCATACTGGGCCAGCTCCCCTCCACCCAGGAGCCTCCCCTCTTGGGGTTACTGAAAACCCTACTCTTCATTCCATGTTTGTGCTCCTGTCCCTGGCGTGTGGAGGTGGCCTCAGTTGGGGGATATGCAGGCACTGAAGGGGTCGCTGTCTCAGGAGCAGGGTGGCAGAGTGGGCGGGGTCACGGTGCCTGGAGTCCCACAGCACCAGCTTTCTCTTTTCTTTTTTGAAAAATGACAAATGAATATTGTATATATTTAAGGTGTAAAATGTGATGTTTTCATATATGTATACATTGTGGAATGACCATCACAATCAAACCAGTTAACATATCTATCAGCTCACACAGTTACCTTTTCTGTGTGTTTTGTTTTGTGGTGGTGAGAACACTTAAAATCTTGTCCCAGCTGATGTGGCTCAGTGGATGGAGCGTCAGCCTGTGGACTGAAGGGTCCCAGGTTTGATTCTGGTCAAGGTCATATGCGTGGGTTGTGGGTTCCATCCCCAGTAGGGGGCGTGCAGGAGGCAGCCAGTCAATGATTCTCTCTCATCATTGATGTTTCTATCTCTCTCTCCCTCTCCCTTCCTCTCTCTGAAGTCAATAAAAAAAAAAACTACCTTCTTGGTAATTTCAAATATGCATTACAATACTGTTAACTCTAGTCACTGTGCTGTACAGCAGATGCAGGAACTAATTCACCAATAAGGCGAACCTCTGTACCCTCTGTCTCTTCTCTTCTTCTAGATCAGTGGTTCTCAACCTGTGGGTCACGACCTCTTTGGGGGTCAAACGACCCTTTCACAGGGGTTGCCTAAGACCATACTGCATATCAGATATTTACATTACGATCCATAACAGTAGCAACATTACAGTTACGAAGTAGCAACGAAAATAATTTTATGGTTGGGTCACAACATGAGGAACTGCATTTAAAGGGCCAGAAGGTTGAGAACCACTGTTCTAGATGGTTTGGTTGGGGCAGCATTCAAGTAGATGAGTGAAACCTCTAGGCGTGCTCTCTGTTAAAAAAAATTAAAGCCCCAAAAGTTAAGCTTCACATCCGTATGGAGAGCTGCCCCTCCCAACCCCCTGTCCCACCCCACAGGGGTCCCCCTTTGCCTGCTGGGAGCACCCCTGCAGACATTTAAACGTGTCTGTATTTATACGCATGTGTACCTGTAGGAAACATAGTGCTGTTTTACGGGGCTTACCTTCTTTTGCTGAAATTTTCAAATAAACAGGATGGTTATAAAGAGCCCACGTGCCCATTCCAAAGCCCCACCCCCTCCCCTTAAGACCACTCTGTGTGCCCCTCCCGGATGCATTATTCCAAGCAAACCCCAGGCAGCACTGTCTCACTTGCCAGCACCTCCCCAGGTAGGGCTCCTTCTTCCTCTGACACGATTCCATCAGCACACTTAGCAAAATTAGCAGTCGTCCCTTAATATCATCTAATGCCCCGTCAGTCTCCACGTTTCCCCGATTGTTTCAAAACCGTCCTCCTGCGATGGGCTGTTTGCCTCCGGATTACCGGGCTGTCAAAGGCTCCCGGGATCGTGTTTCTGCACTTCACTGTGCAGGTCGCTTCCTCCACTCCCCATGAGTCTCGGGGACCTGTCCTGTCTAAACCTGCAGAAAGCCTCAGAGGGCTTCCGAACTCAATTGAGTCACACCTCTATTGACGAAGACACAATTAGGCTGGTCTGGGGTTTTGCTACACAAACATGGCTGCAATTAACATTCTTGTCCCGCTCTTTCTGCAGCCTCGGAGCGTGTTCTGGGGACAATGGCTGGCTCTCGGGCAAACCGCTTCCTCTCTCTGAGCCTTGATTTCCCCTTGGTCAGGGACAGGAATGCCTGAATTCTGCTGGACTCCCGAGGTCACACACCCAAGCCCTCAATTTTCTCTGTGGAGGGAGAGAAGGTGCTTTGTGTCCAAGACACAGGGACTCCCTTCCGTAGCCTGGACTGTTTGCTGCCGGGCCTCACCCAGTCTTGTTCCGCCGACTCCCCCAGGAGGGCAGACCTGGGAGACAGGGATGGTGCGGACTGCTGAGGAGACCTCAGGGTCTGTACTGCTTTCTGTGGCTGCCTTGGGGAAGCAACACAACTGGGGCTTAAAACAGAAACGTGTGTTCCCCAGGTCTGGCAGGCTGTGCTCCCCCAGAGGCCGCTCCAGCTTCTGGTGTTTCCCGGGGTCTCTTGGTTTGTGGTCTCATCCCTCCAACCTCTGCCTCCATTGTCATGTGGCCTCTTCCTGTGTGTGTCTGTGTCCTTGCCTCTTAGAAGGACATACCTTTGGATTTTGGGCCACCAGGATAATCCAGGATGATCTCACCTCGAGATCCTTAACTCATTACACCTGCAAAGGCCCTGATTTTAAATAGATCACACTCATAGGAGCCAGGCAGATGTGACAGTTGGGGGATGTTATTCAACCCCTACACGGTGTGTACAGTGAGCTGTGGCCTCGCCCACCAGGGACTCTGGGAGCCGTTGGGAGGTGAAGGGAGGGGCTGGGTGGCCTTAGGAAAGGATGCAACTACTCCAGGCAGGAGCCCTCCAAGTCCTGCCGGCGTTCATTTTCTAAGCTGCACAAGGAGCTGCCACTCAGTGAGACAGCAGCCCAGACTGACATCTCGCGGCCCCCATGGCCAGTGCCCAGGTATGGCCTAGCTGCTGCCGCTGCTCGGGTCTTCAGGCTGATGTCTTGGTGTTGCTGGGGGCTGTGGTCTCATCCAGGGCTCAGGTCCTCTCCAAGCGCCCTGTGGTCAGCAGAATTCAGGTCCCTGCAGCTGCGGGATGAGGCTGTCCTCCAGGAACTGTCCTCACTTCCAGAGGCCACCCATGTGGCCGGGGGCCCCCAGAAACAGTTCACACCATGGCTGCCTGTGCCCTCCCAGGCCATGAGGGTGCATCTCTCTGACAATTCACCTTCTTTTAAAGTGTCCTACCCCTGAGTAGGTCAGGCCCACCCAGGACAGTCTGATTAGTAGCCTATTCACGGTCCTGCCACAGTCAGGGGAGGGGGCCTCTGGGTGGGTCCTGGGTCATCTCAGGATCCTGCCCACCACGCTGCCCCGGACAGGGGGACAATGGAACTTCAACAGTGAGAGCAGAGGGGAGGAGCGAGTCAGGGAAAGAGGTGGCATTGCCTATGCCAGAGTAGACACAGAAAAGGGGCAGCCAGGGCATCTCCCAAACATCCAGACATGCCCTGAGAGCTGACTTCACTCACAGCCAGGGTCAGGACAGCGAGACCATCTATGGAAGAGCCCACGGCCTCCTCCACTCCCCCATCAGGTATGCTCAGACCTGCACTCCTGGCTCCAGGGGAGGGGCGATGGTGTGATTTGGATCAAGTTCAGAGCTTCCATTTTCTGAAGGATGGGACACTCTAATTTCTGAAAGAAGACTCACGACTAGATACGTCCATTCCTAAAAGATGACCGGGAGTTATGGGACACACCGAGTGTGGTGGGAAGATTCCACACATCCCATTTCCTTTCCTTGGAACACGAGAGGAGCGCCTGTCCCTGGCTCCCTGCATCCCAGGCCTGGGGAATGGTTTTGTCAATGCAATGGTCTGGGGACGTGTGTCTTTCTGGGTGTGGCCCAGCCTCTTGTGCTTTCCATCCTTTATCATCTCAGAGGACCAGTTGTGAATGCTGAGGTCCTGTGGGATGCTGGCGGCCCCACGTGGAAGGAGGTTGGACGCCCAGCCATCACATGACTGACTGAGGGAAGGAAACGTTAGCAGAGATACGAAGAGGGTCCCCAAGGCCTCTGGAGAAGAGGCCTGAGGGGTCTGTAGGGAGGGTCCCAGGCTGGGCACAGAGCACCTGAGCCCGCGCACCCAGGCCTCTCTCCCTTTCTCCTTGGGAGCCGGCCCTGCCCTGCAGGGGTGGGGGATGCAGGAATGAGGTGACTAAGAGTGACCAGAGGAGGTTAGGAAACTGACTAGGATTTCCTGTGCTGGTGGGAGGGCTGTGTGTGTGTGTGGGGGGGGGGGGGGGGGGGCATCAGAGTTGTTTCAGAGATGGGGAAATTGAGGTTCAGGGAGGCCACCTCTGAGTCCACAGGATGATGGCCCCCACTCCCCAGGGGATCCCATGGATCCAGGACAGTGCTCCCCCAGAAAATGCCCACTGGTTCTGAAGCCAACTGGGGATCTGATGGAGGCCTAGAAACAGACACCCCAGCTGTTCTGTTTCATGCACTGATTTATAATTTAAGGCCAGCCATGCACGGCCCTTATAACAAGACTCTGGAAGCTTCTGTGACAGTGGAATCCTTGACTTCGTGGAGACTGTGCCACCTGCAGGACAGGGTGACACCCAAGGCCCCCGGAGGGTGTGGGGCGGGGGTGGGAATTCCGAGTTGTCACATTGTCTCCTGTTGGGCTGCCCACTGCCTGCTGCAGGTGGGGGGACAGGCGCCTCTCCGGGAGCCCCCTCACTCGCCCCCACCCACCACATTCTTTCCCTGTGACATCACCTGGCTCAGGCAGGTGGCAGCCCAAAGCCCCTTGGCAGGCAGACAAAGGGCAGGGATTAGGCCTGAATGACAGGCCCGACAGCGCCTTGGGTGAATCCTTGCAGGGCTGCCTCTGCCCCGTGAGCTGAAGGCCCCAGACGCAGTCGGAGCCGGGCATCTGTCAGCGCTCCTTCCCAGCGTGGCCCCCTGGCCTACGGAATACACACATCGTCCTCGGCCCGATGGCCTTGCCCTTCTGTCACGTGCAAAAGTCACCCAACTGGAGACAGGCAAGGCCAGGGTCTAAACCCAAGGCTCTAACCCTGAGTACACACCACCTGGCAGCACCCTGCTGTCCCTGATTTCTTCTGGAAGTCCCGTAGACGGCGCTGCCTTCCCCATTTGCAGATGAGCAGACTGAGGGAGCCCGGCTGCTGGGTGCCCATGGTGCCTGTTGAATGGAGGCTGGGGGTTAGTATTCCACTGCAAAGTGGGCAGAGGGTGGTCCAGTTAGGGAGGGGTTTGGGGTGTGCTTTGGGTGGTGCCCCGAATGTGTCTCTTCAGGCTCGGGGGATGTGTCCTCTGAGGGGACTAGGGTGAAGCAGGGAAGCCCAGGCGCCCTTTCAGCATCAGAGTCCTGCCTGTGATGGGGAGGGATGCTGTCCTGATGCCAGTGGTCTGGAGGGAGGTCAGCTTCTGAGACAGAGGCCACACGGGGGGAGGGAGAGGCACAAAGTCCACCCGTGATACAGGGATACTCCTGCCCCTGCCCAGGAGCTCCCTGGGCCTGTGTCCCTCTGTGGGTAAGGATAGCAGAGGGCTGTGAACACAGGGCCCCGGGGCAAATGGGCATTTGGCAAGGTGACACTGGCCCTCTGTGGCCCATTTCTCCCTTCTCTCCACTTGTCCAACATTCCCCCCAACCTCTGCTCCCTTTTCTCCTACTCTTCCCTATTCCCTCTCCACACCCCCACAGCCATCACCTGAAATGACCCCAGACTTGGACTCAGAATTCCTCATGGCTCAACAGCATTCCCCAGCTGCTCATAGGCGAGCCCCCCACTATCCATGGTGAAGTTCTCTGTGGGTCTCCAGGGACCCTAAGCTAGGCTGACCCATGAGGTGTGGCTGAGCTGGGGCCTAGGAGCAGGCATGGTGGGCACAGGCATTTCCTCCCAGGAGCCATACCACAGCCTGGGCCACCTCTGCCCCACACTCACTGAGGCTCAGCCCACCTCTGATCTGGGCACCTGGGGCAAAGAGGCCATGTTACCAGGGATATGCATCCTCCCTATGATCCCAGCAATTATGGCAGGGGCTCTAACGCCCGTGGGGCTGCTGACTGGGCATAATTCCCAGCTGCCGCCTGGCCTGGAGGGTCCTGGGGGGAGCCTGGAGGGGGCCACAGCGTCCTTTTACTGGTCTGCCTTGAAAGTGGAACATGCCCAGCCCCACGTCCCCTTGATCTCATTAGCAGCCCCATGGGCAGTGCATGTGGAGGCCACTCCAGTGTGGGGACATGGCAGCAATGGGCCCCACCCCAGGGGCCACTCAGATATGGAGTCTAGCTCTTGGCCCTCTGGTTTGGCTGCCTGGGACTTGCTTGGGACAGCAGCTGTCCTACCATAGAGACCCCAGGACCATAGCCTCCAGGAGCTGAATTCTTCCGGCAACAAGGGTGAGAATGCAGACAGCACCTCGATGTCAGCCTTCTGAGACTGTGGGCAGAGGGCCCGTGCTGTGCAGGGCTTCTAAGCTGACACATGGTGCTGTTTTAAGCCACTAGGTGTGGGGTGATTCTCAGTGCAGCATAGAAAGTGAGTGTAGATGTCGTCCTAAGTAAGTCCATTCCCAGCCAAACTGCCAGCTGACACAGATGCCTCAGAGGGTTCAGCCAAGGTCAGTGAAAACTGGGAGAACTGGATGAGCGGTAGACTCATGAGCGAAAAAAAACTTTTGTTGATTTGGACCATCAAGTTTTGGTACTTTGTTACACAGCAGGAGCTAACTGATACGGCTTGGCAATACTGAGCCAGGAGGGAAGGCCTGAGAGACACAGCACAGGGCGCTCTGGGGACCCTGAAGGCGATGGGGTTGGGGGTCAGGAAGCTTCAGGGGGTGTACCTGAGCTCAGCAGGTAGCAGAAGAAAGGGAGGGAGGGCATTTCTGGCAGAGGGATAGTGTATACAGCACAAGCCTTCGGGATCAGGGGTGGAGGAAGATGAGGCTGCTGGGTGGTCAGGGGCAGGACCTCAAGAGCCTTGGTGACTGCCCCAAGGGCAGCAGTTGAGCCACACGAGGACAAGGCCATGTGAGGGATTTGGTGGTTGGCATGGAGTTGAGGGGAGACAGTGGAGCAGGGGGACCAGTTAGAGGACCTGGGGTGCTCACCCTGAGAGCTTCTTCTCCAGGGGCCCTGGGAGCATCAGTGGTAACTGAGGCCAAATGAAGTGTGTGTGAGAATAAGCCTTCGGGGGCCGTGAAGCCTGAAAGTCAAGTCATTTGTTTTTGTAGCAGAACCTGACTTGTCCGAACTCATGCCAAGGACTTGGTTGGTACCAGAGACGGAAAGGTAAGGAAAACAACTGCCCCGGAACGGTGGGAGTGGTAAAGGGGGTGGGCAAATCTGAGGAAATCTGATGCGTTACACCTGCTCGGGGCAGGTGGGGATAGGAGAGGGAGGGGAGGTATTGACTCAGAAGGAGGCCTCACAGGTGAGCTGTAAAGTATTATTGCAACACATCGCTCCTGGGCAGTGAGACACTCGTCTCAGACGGCTCATGCGAAGGAGCCCGCCGGCCGGCCATTCTATAGTTGGTAGACTGAGGCTCCGGGAGGCTGGGTAACCTGCCCAACCTCAAACAGAAAGCCCAGAGGGCTGGACTGGAGAGCGCCTGTCACCAAGGGCCAGGTGGACACGGCTGTGGCTGCCCCTGGAGGCTGCTTTGTGTGAGGAGGACACTCCGAGCCACCACCCTCCCCTCCTTTTCCACCCAGACTCCACCCAGAGTGGCAGGAGCTGGGAGTGATGTGGCAACTTGGAAAGCATAAGACCACATAAGAAACCAATTTTTGTCTCCACTTATGTAAAATAAAATAAAATAACCTGAAAGCATTTGAAGTGCTGCCCGCCTTGGCTGCCTTCCCTGGGGGCTGGGCTGGAACCGGCTCAGACTCGGGTCCCCAGCCTGGCTCTCCCCAGCCCTTAGCTCTGCCGGAAACCCGGCTCCAGACCTGGACACAGGGCCACCTGAGAGCAGACTCATCCTCTCGTGGGTTAGAACAACACTCGGAGCCTCAGGAAGTTTGTAGCCCTCCAGGACTTCAGGCCCCTCCTGTGTAAGCGGTTCTCTTCCCTGGGTCCCAGCGAGCACATCCTGTCGGTGACAGCGGTGCCAGGGCCCACACCAGGGGGGAGTGTGGTGCCCTGAGTCCGTCCTGCTGCTGCCCTCTGGGCACAGCTCCTTCAGCCTTTAGGTGCTCTGGGCCCCAGCTCCTGCCCCAGGAGAGCCTGCTCTCCCATCAGCCTGACCTGCTTTCTTTGGCTGCTGCGTAGAGCCCTGCAGGCCCCCTTCCAGTCTCAGGAAGGTTCGGAGTCCGGGGCTTGTCATGTGACTTTGGCAGTGCAGGTGGCAGCCGTGCAGGTGGCAGCCACGCAGGCAGCTATGACCACAGCGCTTCTTGAGACACATTCTCAGCTCTCTGCTGTGTGTCTTTGCTTCTGGCCCCAGATTTCTCCCTCCTCTCCTGCTATCATCTTTCTGCTGTGGGCTGAACTCTGTCCCCCAAATTCACAGGTCGAAGTCCTAATCCCCTGCACCTCTGTTTGGAGCTGGGTTCCTTACAGCGGGGATCATGGTGAGGGAGGCCGTGGGGGTGGGCACACTCCAACGTGACTGCTGTCCGTCACAGGAGAGGATGTTAGGGCACAGATATGCACGGAGGGAAGACCATGTGAGGACAGAGAAGATGGCCATCTGCATGCCCAGGAAGGCACCCTCAGTGGGAACCAGCTCTGCTGACACCTTGCTCTTGGACTTCCAGCCTCCAGATTGTGAGAAAATAAATGTCTGCTATTTAAATGCCCAGCCTGCGATGCTGTATCACTCAGCCCCAGGCAACAAGTCCCCTCTGCGATCAGGTGTCTGTGGGGATAGAGCTCCTCTGGCTGGATGCGCCAGATCTTGCTTGAGGAAATCTGATGCGTTACACAATGTCCCCAGGCATTGTCCCTCAGGCCCGTCTCAGGCTCACCTTGCACCGTGAGCTTAGAAGCAGTTCCATCTTCTACTTCTTCCAGGCCAGACATTCCGGAAACTTCCTACTTTCTTTCTGTTGTGCTACCCACCCAGCCAGTTCCCTCCCAAGCGCCGTTCTTTCCTGCATCCACAGCACCCACTGCCGACGTCTGCTTTTCCCACGTCTTCTCCTGGAGCCACTCATTCCAGTTCTATGTGCCACTGTAATCACGTGGCCATGGTCTTTCCAATCTCTGGTGTGGATTTCACCCCACCTCCTGCCCACCTTTGCCACTCCCACCACTCCAGGGCAGTTGTTTTCCTTACCTTTCCGCCTCTGGTACCAACCAAGTGCTTGGCATGAGTTAGGACAAGTCAGGTTCTGCTACAAAAACAAATGACGACTTTCAGGCTTCACGGCCACTGAAGGCTTATTCTCACACACACTTCATCTTGCACAGGTCAGCTGGGACTCTGCACCCCACAATCAAGGCCCCAGGCTGCCGGCAATTCCACTGTCCTGCAGGGGCGCCTGTGGCCCCAGAGGGCAGGTGGCACCTGGCTCTTCTCTGCTGTAGCCTTGCAGTGAGACCCCTCACTCTGCCTTTGGAGCTGCGGTCCTTACAGACCTTGGGCCAAAACTAGTCCTGCAGCCCTGCCTCGTTGCAAGGAGGCTGGGAACGCATTGTTTTTTGAGCTCGAGCCATTTTGTGTGGAAAACCAGAGAGACCCCCACAGATGCTGAGCCCTGGGGGACACTGGGGTGGCTGCCTCCCCTCTGCACCTGCCCAGCGAATATCAGGCCTGGGCTGCCTTTCTCCCATGTGTCAGCTCACCCCAGCCTCTGGGCATCCCCCCTGCTATTGAGAGCTTCAGCTCTGGATCTGGTTCAGGACAAGGGGGAAACCGAAGGCCCCACAACTCTGCTTTCTGAAGTCGGGCCTTCCACCACCACTGGCTTCCCCACACTCCTCCCTGAGGCCAGGTGGCAGTAGCCGTCATGGGGCAGGGAGGCTCTGCAGAGACCCTGTGCTCCCCGAGGCTTGCTCCCCCAGGGCTCAGGCCAGTGCTGCTGTTCTGGAGGGACTCCATGGGGCTGGGCCTGGGATCCGTGCATCCCTCCTGCTGGTCCTCATGGAGGGACTGGTCCCCCCTCTGCAGGAACAAAGCTATCCCAGTGGGTTCTCCAGGGGCCCGGGGAGGCACTGTGCTCATGGTCTTACCTCGTTTGCGGCCAACTACGAGCTCCCCTCTGACAGACGAGGACTTGGGAGAAGCTGAGGGGCTGGGGCAGAACTGCTCCCTGTTTGTTCATCTGGGAGAAGTCACCCCAGCCCGGAGCCACCCCATTAGGAGGAACCATCCAGTCCCCTTATCCCTCTCTGCACCTCAGCCTTTCCCTCCAGGATCCTGTATTGAGTCAAGTCCCTCCCAGAGCCGTCAGACTGTGAGGGACAGAGCCACTCACTCACAGGGTCATGAGGGCAGAAGTGGGAGCTTTTGGATGGGCGCCTGGAAGGCTTCCTGGAGGAGGTAAGGGTGGGCCCAACTAAAGGATGAGCAGGTGGAGCCCTGCATGGAGTAGTGTAGGTGGGGCAGAATTCCCAGTGAAGGACAGAGCATCTGGACAAAGGTGCTTCCTGGGAGAGGAACCCCTGCATATTGGCAGATGGCTCCTCCCACCCATGGTCCAGACACCACCTCCCACCAAGTCCCATGGCCACCCCCACCCCAGACACACCTGCCCTCTAAGCCCCAGACTCACCTGCTGCTTGTTCCTTTGCCTCCTGCTCCTGTGGGCCTGGTGCCCCCACCCAAAGGAGCCACACACTCCCCCTTCAGCCCTCTGGGCACCTGCCAGGACGAGGACTTCAGCCCAGTGCCCCCCGCCCCCCATTGCACGCCCTGCAGAGGGGAGACGAACATACCCCTTGCCTCCACAGGCTTCCCCAGGCTGCGGAAACAGCCCATTACACCCGGTGCTGATAATGGCCCCTCAATTGAATTAAGAGAGTTCATAGGAAGCCCAGGCATGGAATCCGTTTCCGTACAAGCCCAAATTTGGGACAGCGGTAGGAGTGGGGGGTGGGGAGCAGACTGTGGATCCACCAAAGAAAACACCCCATGCATTTGTTTCCAATTCCCCTTCCTGCATGCTTACCCCTCCCTGCTTGCCCAAGGACCTTGGGCGTGGGGCCAGACGCTGCGTTTGTAATTCTCTGTCATTAATGGGTAATTTCCCCTCCAGTGGAAGGAGGAAGGAGAAGAGAGCCTTTTGGGGGAAGCAGGCAGCATGAGGCCCTCCCACCTGGAGCCTTTCCCCCCTCCCACCAGGATCCCCATGGACCAATGGGGAAACTGAGGCCCAAGCAAGCTGTGGCTTGCCCAAGCACACTCAGTGGGTGGCCAGTGGGTGTCTGAGCTGAGCTGTCAACAGTGCCACCAAACAAGAGGGCATGGGAAGGAAGGACCAGGAGGGCCACAAAGCCTGGAAATCCATTCTGCGGGTGGGTGGAGGACAGAGGGGAGGGCCTGGCAGCCCTACTGGCCCACCTCCAGGGGCTTTGAGCAGCGGACTTGCCCTGCTGAACCTCAGTTTTTCTCCCTGCACAAGGATGTGCTGCAGAGGGGAGCTGGGGGGAATCAGACCCCCGTGAGGCTCCCAGCACTCTGGAAAGCCAAGATGTGAGTTCTGGTACACCTTTCTCACTCCCCTTAAACCCCGCTCACAGCTTTGCAGACATCTCCTCCAGAGACACCTGGGAAAGGACTGGACAGCCTGCATGCAGCCCTGGGTGAGGGTCATGTGACAGGCACCAGGGTCTGAAACGGAAGAGATGGCACCTGAAGTGGGAGCAGGCATGGGGAAGCCCCATGGAGAGGCAGGAAGGGCGTGGGGTTTGGAGCTCACAGCCTCTCTGTCCCTGACCTGTGACTGTTGTGACCATGGGGGTTTGGCGGGGGGGAGGGGGGGTGGGGGGGGTGGACCACGTTGAGCCCAGGGCCCTTTCACTCCCTCCCCAGCCTCCCACCCTAGGCAGGACCATATTAGAAACGGGCCAAGTGGGTGTGCTGGACCCCTTGCCACCTGCCCATTGCCAGTTTGGCCTGCTCCTGAGTCCCAGGTAGATCCTTGATCAGAGGCAAATGGGACTCATCCAGGAAGCTATTAAACCCAGGCTGGAGGCAAGCTCAACCAACTCCCGGGATGGCTGGGTGCGACTCCAGACAGCGGTAGGCTCAGAACCCCAAGCGTGGGATCCCGGCAGAGCCATCCTTGCAGCTCAGTGTGGCCGTGGGGACACGGAGACCTGCAGGGCTGTCTCCCAGCAGCCAGTGGCCAGGGAGCAGGCTCCTCCCCACCAGCCTTGATAGACAGAGTGTGACTAACCGGCAAAACGTGAGGCTAATTGAAGGCAAACATTGAGGGATGTGGAGCCACGCAGTGTTTTCTCAGCAGCTTGCCGGACAGCCGTGTGGCTGGGCCGAGCGCCGTGGTGGTGTCAATCACTCCTGCTGTTTGTCTAACCTCACCAAGTGTGTTTCTCTTTATTAGCAGAACACAGATAGGAAAGGCGATCTCCCCGCAGATGCGGACGCAGGAATGCACCCTCCCCGGAGAGCAGCGGGCGGTGCGGGTCCTGCAGCCTGAAGGACTCCTTGGTGGGCTGTGCTCTGCTGAGCACACATGCCCAGGGGGCTGTCATTCTGACCATTTTATTTATTTTTTTTTTTAACATTCTGACCATTTTAAAAGAAAGGTGCTGAGCTCAGGTTGGTCAGGTGGCCCACTCAGAGTCACACAGCCAGGAAGGGGTGGGGCACTGGAGCTGCCACAGCCTTCTGCCTCTACCCAGACTTAGCATTTCCTCCCCCGTGTGCCTGGCTCACCCTAGCCTGACTCAGCCGCCTCCTGTGTCATTCGATTGCACCTCACAGGCCTCTGTGCCTTTGGTCCTTCTCTCCTTGTGCTGGAGCAGGGCCTGCAAACTCTGAAAAGTGCGGTGAGAGTGATAGTGTGTCACAAGTACTCAGCCTGCTGCCATAGCATGAAAGTAGCCAGAGGGGACAATAAACAAAGGGGTGTGGCTGTCTTGGTGAAACTTTACTTATAAAATAGGAGGTGAGCAGACTCACCAAGTTCAGTGCTAGATTGATGGCGGAAACATTTGTTGGCCTTCCTGCATCCCTGCCCCCTGCAGTGTGGTGGTTCGTGTCCTGCCCATGAATCTGGGCTGGCATTGCCACATGTTTGGTGGGCAGAATGAGATGTCCAGAGCGTGTTGGATCCAAGCCTCAGAGTCTGGCATACTCCCACCTCTCTGGGCTCTGATCACCACGTGCAAACATCCTAGAGTAGCCAGTGGAGGGTGACAGTCACGTGGAGGAGAAAGGTGTCACCCCAGCTGAAGCCACCTGAGCTCAGCTTCCAGCCAGTCAGCCACCAGGTCTGTGAGAGGCCAAGATGGGCAGAGCTACCTGCCCAGTCCACACTTTTTTCTGACATCCTAGTTAATCCAGCCAAGACCAGACTAACTATCCACATAGCATTGTGAGCAACGATGAATGCTTTCTGAGTTATGGGGTGGTTTGTTACGCAGCATTAGCTAACTGATATCTCTTCCAATTTATCTCCCTCACTGTGGCCAGATTCACAGGCCCCAACAGCTCCCTTATTGGGGTCTCAAATTTCTCCTCACGAGTCACCATTTCTCTGACCTGTCACTCCAGGCCCAGGTTCCAGACAATTTGGGACAGCCCTGTCCCAGAGCCCACTGAAAAGATTCTAACAGGCCAACCCCAAGCCTGTTCACCTGCCTTGCCTTTCCTGCAGAAACCACAAGACAGAGAGATCTCTGTCTTTCTCTTCTTATGAGGTACTAATCTAATCATGAGAAGCCCACCCTCATGCCCTCATCTAAACTTAATTGCCCCCCAAAGACTCCATTATCACATTACCAGTTTAGGGGTGCAATATATGACTGGGGGTGGGAGGAGGGCGGGCAGGGTGGCAGACACAAACATTCACATTTATTTGTTGTTATTGCTAATCCTCACCTGAGGATTTTTTTCATTGATTTTTTTTTTTTAGAGAGAATAGAAAGGAAGGAGGGGCAGAGAGGGAGAGAGAACCATTAATGTAAGAGAGACACATCAAAGACACATCAATTGGTTGTCTCCTGCACATGCCCCAACCTGGCTGGGCATTAAATCTGCAACCCAGGACATGCCCTTGACCTGGAATCCAACCTGCTGCCCTTCAGTGTGGGGGTGGGGAGGATTCTAACCACTGAATAATACTGGTCAGGGCAAACATTCATGTTTATAACAAGTGGCAAACTGAATCTAACAGAATAATAAAAGGCTATTTACACTATGATCCAGTGGGATTTATCCTAGGAATGCAAAGTTATTCTAACATAAAATCAATTAATATAATAGATCACATTAATGGAAAGAAGGACTATTATAGTTTTCCCAGTATGGGTCTTTTACATTTTTGGTTAAGTTTATTCCTAGGTATTTTTTGATGCAAGTATAAATGGGATTGTTTTCTTAGTTTCCCTTTCTGATATTTAATTATTGGTATATAACAATGCAACTGATTTCTGGATATTAATATCATACCTTACTACTTTAATGAATTCATTTTTCAGTTCTAGTAGTTTTTTGGTGGAGTCCTTAGGGTGTTTTGTGTGTGTGTGTTTTAATTGATTTTAGAGAGAGGAAGGGAGAGGGAGAGAGTGAGAGAGAAATATCAATGTGGGAGGGAAACATTGATTGGCTGCCTCTCACATACACTCCAACCAGGGATCCAGCCCAAAACCTGGGCATGAGCCCTGACTGGGAATAGAACTGGCGACCCTTAGGTGTAGCACTTAACCAACTGAGCTACACCAGCCAGGGCTTTACAGTTTATATACAGTATCATATCATCTGCAAATAATGAGAGCTTTACTTCTTCCTTTCCAATTTGGATGTCTTTTATTTCTTTCTCTTGTCTGATAGCTGTGGCTAGCACTTCCGGTACTATCTACACTAATAAAAGAGAAACATGGTAATTAGCGTACGACCGCTACCCTTTTCATTGGCTAATCAGTGAGTATATGCAAATTAACTGTCAGCCAAGATGGCGGCCGGCAGCCAGGCAGCTGGAAGCAAACATGAGGCTTGCTTGCTTCAGTGACTACGGACTCCAACGTTCCCCGCCTCACTTGCCGGCCTCTCAGTTGCAACTCTAAGCAACTATGTACTATGTTGCAAATAAGAAGCTAAACAAAACCCCAGAAACCGGCTTTCATTCAGCCGGGCTTTAGCAACATTGTATCGATGTTTTCAGCGGCGAGGCCTCAGAGCTAAAGCTGGCCCAGAATAAAAAAAAAAAAAAGAAAACAAGGAGCGGTTGGAAGCTTCAGTCACTCGCTTCTGGAAAACAGCCCTCAGCCCCTCACCCAGACTGGCCAGGCACCCCAGTGGGGACCCTCACCCTGATCCAGGACACCCTTCAGGGCAAACCAGCCAGCCCCCACCCATGCACCAGGCCTCTATCCTATATAGTAAAAGGGTAATATGCCTCCCAGCACCGGGATCAGTGGAGCAGCGAGGCTCCCGGCACCAGGATCAGCGTGACAGGGGGCAGGGCCCAAACCCCCTGATTGCCCTGCGGCTCTGTGTGTGACAGGGGGCGGGGCCACAACCTCCCTATCTGCCCTGCTCTGTGCCTGATAGGGGGGAGCTCCCCAATCCCCTGATTGCCCTGCGGCTCTGTGTTTGACAGGGTGCAGTGCACCAACCCCCTGATCGACCCTGCTCTGTGTGTGACAGGGTACGGAGCCCCAACACCCCTGATGGGCCATGCTCTGTGCATGACAGGGGGCAGCACCCCAACCCCCTGATCGGCCCTGCTCTGTGCGTGACAGAGGGTGGCGCCGCAACCTCCCCATCGACCCTGCCTTGAGTGTGACAGGGGGCGGTGCCCCAACCCCCCAATCGGCCCTACCCTGAGCGTGACTGAGGGTGGCATCGCAACCTCCCGATCCGCCCTGCTCTGTGCATGACAGGGGGCGGTGCCCCAACTCCCCAATTGGCCCTGCTCTGAGCCTGACCAGGGGCTGCACTTAGGAATTGGGCCTGCCCTCTGCCACCCAGGAGCAGGCCTAAGCCAGCAGGTCGTTATCTCCCGAGGGGTCCCAGACTGCGAGAGGGCACAGGCCGGGCTGGGGGACCCCCCCCCAACCGAGTGCACATATTTTTGTGCACCGGGCCTCTAGTCCTATATAATAAAAGGCTAATATGCAAATTAACCAAACGGTGGAATGACCAGTCATATGACGTACACTGACCACCCCTGGTGGTCAGTGTGCTCCCACAGGGGGTGCATCACTCAGCCAGAAGCCGGGCTCATGGCTGGCGAGTGCAGTGGCAGCGGAGGAGCCTCTCTCACCTTTGCAGCAGTTGGACATCCCCTGATGGCTCCTGGACTGTAAGAGGGCACAGGCTGGGCTAAGGCACCCTCCTGAGTGCACGAATTTCGTGCACTGGGCCTCTAGTGTTGAATAAAAGTGGTGAAAGTGGACATCACTGTCTTGTTCCTGATCTTAAGGGAAACACTTTTAGTTTTTCCCCAGTGAGTAGAATGTTAGCTGTGGGTTTGTCATATATGGCCTTTATTATATTGGGGTATGTTCACTCTATTCCCACTTTCCAGAGACTTTTAATCATGAATGAGTGATGGATTTTATTAAATGCTTTTTCTGAATCCATTGATATGACCATATGATTTTTATCCTTCATTTTGCTTATGTGATGTATCACATTTATTGATTTGCAAATATTGTACCAGCCTTGCATCCCAGGAATAAATCCCACTTAATTGTGGTGTATAATCTTCTTAATATATTGCTGGATCCAATTTGCTAATATTTTGTTGAGGATTTTTGTATCTATGTTCATCAAAGATATTGGAATATAATTTTCTTTCTTTGTAGTATCTTTATCTGGTTTTGGATTTAGGGTAATGCTGGCCTCATAAAATAAGCTTGAGAGTCTTCCCTCCTTTTGAATGTTTTGAAATAGTTTGAGAAGGGTAGGTATTAGTTCTTCTTTTATTGTTTGGTAAAATTTTGTGAAGCCATCTAGTCCAGGACTTTTGTTTGCTGAAATTTTTTTTCTTTTTTACTGCTTTGATTTCATTAATTGTAATCGGTCTGCTCAAACTTTCTGATTCTTCCTGATTCAGTTTTGGAAGAGTGTATGTTTGTAGGAATTTATCCACTCTCAGCAAAGTGAGAATAGAGGGAGCATATCTCAACATGATAAAGGCAAAATATGACAAACCTATCAAATCACACTCAGGGGGCAAAAACTAAAACAAGACAGGGATGTCCGCTTTCACCACTCTTATTTAAAACTAGACCTTTTGTTGATGATTTACTTCGCAGTGTAGGACGAAGCATTTCAGTTTGATATGTTCTCACTTGCTTATTTTGTTTTTGCTGCTTTTCTTCTGGCGTCAAATCCAAAACAAACAAAAATCATTGCCAAGATCAACGTCAAGGAGCTTTCACCCTACGTTTTATTCTAGGATTTTTAGTTTCAAGTCTTATATTTAATTTTTTAATCCACTTTGAGTTAATTTTTATAAGATAAAGGTCCCATTTTATTCTTTTCAATGGAGATATTTGTTTTTTCCAATACTATTTATTGAAGAGCCTGCCTATCTTTTCCTGTTGAGCATTTTTGGCTCCCTTGTCAAACATTAATTGGCTATCTGTATGTGGTTTTACTTCTGGGGTGTTGATTCTGTTCTACTGGCCTATGTGTCCATTTTTATGCCAGCACTATACTGTTCTGATTACCATAGCTTTGTTATACTGTTTGAAATGAAGGAAGTGTGATGCCTCCAGCCTTTTTCTTTTCTCAAGGTTGCTTTGGCTATTTGAGGTCTTCTGTAGTTCCATACAGATTTTAGGATTTTTTTTTCTATTTCTGTAAACAATACCACTTAAATCTTGATAGGGATTAATTGAATCTATAGATGGATTTGGGTAGTATGAGCAATTTAACAATGTTAATTCTTCTGATTTAACAATGTTAACTCTTTTGATTTATGGACATAGGACATTTGTGTCTTCTATTTCTTTAATCAATGTCTTATAGTTTTTAGTGTACAGATATTTCATTTCCTTGGTTAAATTTATTCCAAAATATTTTATTGCCTTCAGTGGTATTGCAAATGGGATTGTTTTCTTTCTTTTTCAGATATTTTATTGTTAGTGTATAGAAATACAACTGATTTTTGTGTGTTGACTCTGTATCCTGCAACTTTACTGAATTTATTTACCAGTATTTATTAAGTCTAATATTATGTAAATTCAAGGTGCACAATGTGATGATTTGATACATGTTTTATTTTGTTGCTGTTTTTGCTGGAGTCTTTAGGGTTTTCTATATATAGCATCATGTCATCTACAAGCAGGGACTATTTTGTTTCTTCCTTTCTGATTTGGATCTTCTCTCTCTCTCTCTCTCTCTCTCTCTCTCTCTCTCTCTCTCTCTCTCCTCCCTTATCCCTTACCCACCTCTCTCTCCCTGTCTGATTGTTTAGCCAGGACGTTTAGTACTATGTTGAATCAAGTGATGAGAATGGGCACCCTAGTCTTGTTTCTGATCTCAGAAGAAAAGCTTTCAACCTTTCACCACTGAGCACGATGTTAGCTGTGGGCTTGTCAGATTTAGCCTTTATTATCGTGAGGTACATTCCTTCTCTTCCCAATTTGTTAAGTCTTTATCATGAAAAGATGTTATATTTGGTCAAATGTTATTTTTTTCTTGATCTATTGAGATGATTTTATGATTTTTATTATTCATTCTATTAATGTGGTATGTCACATTTATTGATTTGGATCTGTTGAACCTTCCTTGCTTTCCAAGGATGAATCATATTTGATCATTGTGTTTGATCTTCTTAATGTGCTTTTGAATCCAGTTTATCAATATTTTGTTGGCTTTTTTTTCATCTATATTCATCAGAAATATTGGCCTTTAGTACGTTTTTGTTGTTGTTGTTTTGCATTTTCTTATCTGGCTTTGGTATGATGGCAATACTGGCCTCATAAAATGAGTTTGGAAGTGTTCTTCCTTTTCAATATTTTGAAGTATGGGCATTAATTCTTCTTAAGATGATTGGTAGCATTCACCAGTGAAACTGTCCAATCCTGGGTATTTTTTGTTGTTGTTGTTGTGAAGTTTTTGCTGGTTTAATCTCCTTACTTGTTATTGAACTGTTCAGATTTTTTATGTCTTCATAATTCAGAGTTGGCAGGTTGTATGTTTCTATAAATTTATCATTTTCTTCAAAAAGGTTATCCAATTTGTTGGTGCCTCCTTTTTTATTTTTTATTTTGTTTTGGTTCTCTTTTTTTGTTTTGGTTAGTCTAGCTCAAGGTTTGTAAATTTTTATCTTTTCAAAGAACCAACTCTTAGGTTTGTTCATCTTTTTTATTTTTTTCCCATTCTCTATTTTGTTTATTTCTGCTCTCATCTTTAGCATTTCCTTCCTTCTGCTAATTTTGGGCTTAGTTTATTCTTTTTCTAGTTTCCTGATGTATAATGTTAGGTTGCTTATTTGATATCTTTCCTATATTTTTATGAATGCATTTATAATTATAAACTTTCCTCTTAGAACTATTTTTGTGTTGTATCCCACAAGTTTGTATGTTATGTTCCCATTTTCATTTGTCTTAAGGTATTTTTTGATTTCCCTTTTAATTTCTTCTATGAAACATTGGTTGTTCAGAAGTGTGTTGTTTTATTTTCATTGACTTATGTATTTTCCAGCTTTCTTCCTCTTAGTAATTTCTAGGTTTATACCATTGTAGTCAGAAAAGATACTTGATATAATTTCTATCTTCCTAAATTTGTTGAGACTTGGTTTGTGTCCTAACATATGATGTATCCAGGAAGTTTTCCATGTGTGCTTGAGGAGAATGTGTATTCTGCTGCTGTTGGGTGGAGTGTTCTGTATATGTCCTGCTAGAGTCATTTAGTGTTGTTCAAATTTACTGTTTCCTTATTGAAACTCTCTGGATGATCTATTTATTGTTGAGAGTGGGGTGTTAAAGTCCCCAGCTACAATTGTATGGCTGTTTAATATTTCCCTTTTCTTCTATTAGTATTTGCTTTATATATTTTGGTGCTCTAATGATGGGTGCATACTTTTTACAACTGTTATGTCTTAATGAATTGACCCCTTTGCCATTATATAAACATTTTTTTGTCTCTTATGACCATTTTTAACTTAAAGTCTATTTTGTCTCATGTAAGTATAGCTGTCCTTGCTTGCTTTTGGTTACCATTTGCTTAAAATTTCTTTTATTCCTTCACTTTCAGCCTATGTGTGTCCTTTTTTTTAAATTAAATTTTTATTGTTCAGATTATTACATTGGTTCCTCTTTTTTCCCCCCCATAACTCCCCTCCTTCCAGCTCCAACCCCACCCTCCGCCCTCACTCCCCACCCACAGTCCTCATCCATAGGTGCACGATTTTTGTCCAGTCTCTTCCTGCATCTCCCACACCCCTTTCCCCACTAAGAATAGTCAGTCTACTCCCTTTCTATGCCCCTGATTCTATTATATTCACCAGTTTATTCTGTTCATCAGATTATTCACTTGATTTTTAGGTTCACTTGTTGATAGATGTGTATTTGTTGTTCATAATTTGTATCTTTACCTTTTTCTTCTTCTTCCTCTTCTTACAGGATACCTTTCAGCATTTCATATAATACTGGTTTGGTGGTGATGAACTCCTTTAGCTTTTCCTTATCTGTGAAGCTCTTTATCTGGCCTTCACTTCTGAATGATAGCTTTGCTGGATAAAGTAGTCTTGGTTGTAGGTTCTTGGCATTCATCACTTTGAATATTTCTTGCCACTCCCTTCTGGCCTGCAAAGTTTCTTTTGAGAAATCAGCTGACAGTCGTATGGGTACTCCCTTGTAGGTAACTGACTTTCTTTCTCTTGCTGCTTTTAGGATGCTCTCTTTGTCTTTTGCTCTTGGCATTTTAATTATGATGTGTCTTGGTGTGGTCCTCTTTGGATTCCTTTTGTTTGGGGTTCTCTGTGCTTCCTGGACTTGTAAGTCTATTTCTTTCACCAGGTAGGGGAAGTTTTCTGTCATTATTTCTTCAAATAGGTTTTCAATATCTTGCTCTCTCTCTTCTTCTGGCACCCCTATAATTCGGATGTTGGTACACTTGAAGCTGTCCCAGAGGCTCCTTACACTATCTTCCTATTTTTGGATTCTTTTTTGATTTTGCTTTTCCGGTTGGGTGTTTTTTGCTTCTTCGTATTTCAAATCTTTGACTTGATTCTTGCGATCCTCTGGTCTGCTGTTGAGAATCTGTATAATGTTATTTATTTCAGTCAGTGTATGCTTAATTTCTAGTTGGTTCTTTATCACAACATCTAGGGTTTCACTAGATTTCTTGAAGATCTCACTACATTTATCGGCAGTCTCACCAGTCTTTTCGAGGGCCTTATTAAATTTATCGGCGGCTTCTAGACAGTTCTTTAAAGACCTTAAAAGTGTGGTTTTGAACTCTATATCCAGCAGTTTGCTTTCCTCCATTTCTGTCGTTTGTGTCCTGTTTCTTTGTCTCGGCATTTTTTATGCTTCGCTATGTCGATAGAGTGGCTTTCTGTGCTAAGTGTCCCAATTACCTGAGGTAGACACTCTTGGTGCACCCCCTTGTGGGCTTTGTGCACAATCTTGTTGTAATTAAGCCTTGATTGTTGTAGTTATCACTGGGAGGAATTGACCTCCAGGCCAATTGGCTGTGAGAATCAGCTGTGTCTGCAGTGGGAGAACTTCTGTGCTGGAGACACCCCTCTGGGGCAAGACTTGCTTCAATGGGGCTTTGGTGCTCACTGAGTCTGCCCCCTGAGTGTGTCTTTTATGGTTCCACGGAGCTGCAGACTGGATGGTCCCACTCTGACCTCTGGGCTTCCTGGCTCCTGGATGTCTAGGGAGGTGCTAATCTAGCCTTTGCCTGTGGCTATCCAGCCAAAGCCTCCCTGCAGGGCTTGGGTGGGGCGGGTCCCACGGGATCAACAGGGCGGGGTTAGCAATTATGGCTGCTCTCAGTCTTGCCCTCAGAGGCTCTGCTTCTCAGTGTCCCAGTAATCCCTGCAAGCCCCTCGGAGAGAAAGCTGCCCTCGGGTTCCAACCAATGCCAGACAGTCCTGCTTCTCCCATATGTGTCCGGGTCCCTAGAGACTCGCCCAGAACTGGAGCTCAGAGCCTGAGACTCCCTCCCAATTGAAAACGACAACCGCTCCCTCAGCCGCCAGCCTGCTCCGCATGCACTCTGCACCTTAGTATTTTACTTCAGCACTGTGCCTCCTCTGAGTCTCGGTATGCTTTTCTCTTTCCTTCTAGTTGTAGAACTTCCACTCAGCCAGCCTTCCTGTGGTTCTGGATGATGTCTGTTCCGTCTTTTAGTTGTATTTTTGAAGTGGTTGTGGGAGACAGCAATCTCCAGTGTTTACCTATGCCACCATCTTGGTTTCTCCACCTATGTGTGTCCTTAAAGCTAAAATGAATCTTTTGTAGGCAGCAGATATATCTATATATAGATGTAGTCAAAATGCCCACAAATTCCGTGTCTGGTGAGGACCTGCTTCTTGGCTTGCAGATGGCTGCCTTCTCTGTGTGCTCACATGGCCTTTCCCAGGTGCATGTGTGTGGTTTCTTGTCTCTACCTCTTCTTATGAAGGACACTAATCCCATCATGGAGGGTCCCACCCTCATAACCTCATCTAAACCTAATTGCATCCCAAAGTCTCCATCTCCAAATACCATCCCATTGTGGGTGGGTGGTGGTCAGGCTTTGACATATGGGTGGGAGGGACATAGATATTCTGTCAATAACACAGGGGTGAATCCTGAGTCATGGGAGAGTGCCCTTGTATGAACAAACTCTCCCCCTACAGCTTCTATTCTGCACCCTGCCCCCCACTGCCACATCCACAAGACATGTTCTCATGTGTGTGTGTGTGTGTGTGTGTGTGTGTGTGTGTGTGTGTTTATGGAACACACTAGGCAGGTCCTGTATCTTTCTTGATGAATAATTTCTTTCCTGTGTTAGCAGGACTAATCCTCTCTCCTGGGTCAAACTTGGACTTGACAGTTACTTTTTATCTAATAGCCAGGAGGAAAAGGGGAGAGGATCTTGCCAAGGGCATTTCCCTGGGGGGAGATATTCACCTGATATTCAGGGGATGGTGCTGCACTCCAGTAAGAGGAGGGGTGTGCCCCCCCCTCCCGCCTCCCCCCTCCCCCCTCCCCCCTCCCGCCGCCTCGAGCATGCAGATCAGAGGAATCTAAGGTTATTGGACAAGGAGCAATATTCAACCATGAACCTGCATACGAATGGGAGCAGACTCATCCTTGGCAGCTCCAGGAAGGGGTGCAGCGTGGCCAGCACTGTTGGCCAGACTTGGAGAATCTAGTTGGGTTCTGTGTACCTGGACTTCTGACCTGGCCTACACAACAGTGAGAGATGAACTGTATTGTTTTGAGTTGTTCGGTTTGTGATAATCCGTTATGAATACACCAGGCATCTGGGTCCATCCAAAGCTGTGAATTCAGATTTCCTTGTAATTCAACTACCCTCTGCTCCTCACAATCTGCTGTCCAGCTGCAGACAGCAAAGGGCTCTTAACACCACCATGAGCGTGGGTTCCCACCCCACGTAGAGTTGTTGGTTTCTTGACCTGAGCTCACTTCCTTCCTACAGCTCTTGGACAGCAACTCTCAGTCCTTCCAGTTACAGCCTCCCTCTGTCCCCCTCCCCCACCCATCTCCTGAGTGCTGACAGGCTGCCCAGCCCAGACTCCTCTTCTGACCACATCCCACCCCAGTGCAGCGTGAGGGCACGTCGCAGCAGTCCTGCTTCTGCAGAAGCCGAAGCCCCCACCCCACCGGCATGATGGCTCTCTGCCCACCAGGGACTCAACCCCAGAGCCTCATGTCAGAGCCTGCTGGTAGGGAGGATCTTCGGTAACAGAGCAGAGCTGAAGCTGGGGTTCACGTGCAAGCAATTTATTAGGAAGGAGCAAGAAACACAGAGGAACAAAGCCGGGTATGACGACAGGCAAAGCCCTCAATGCTGCCCACAGGGAGCAAAGGAGACAAATGGACCATCCTCCCGAACTGTTGTCAGTAGAGGCGAGGAACTAGGGCAGTGATGGTGAACCTATGACACGCGTGTCAGAGGTGACACGTGAACTCATTTTTTGGGTTGATTTTTCTTTGTTAAATGGCATTTAAATATATAAAATAAATATCAAAAATATAAGTCTTTGTTTTACTATGGTTGCAAATATCAGAAAATTTCTATATGTGACACGGCACCAGAGTTAAGTTAGGGTTTTTCAAAATGCTGACACGCCGAGCTCAAAAGGTTCGCCATCACTGAACTAGGGGGCTGAACTCCCCTGCCCCTAAGTCACCAGTGCGGGACTGAGAAGTCCCGATAAAGGGGCAAATGCCCAGGTGCTCCCCATCCTTCTTATGTTCAGGCGAAGTGGGTTCTAGCAGCTTTGGGACAGCGCCTCCCTGCCCCAGGCCCTGCAGGTACTGGTGTAAGGTGTGGAGCTCACTGAGAGTGTGAACAGATGGGGTGGGCAGGCCCCAACAGGCCCACTACAATTTGGAGCACAGGAGGGCAGGTGCCTCTGAGTCCCTGTAGAATGAAGGAAAGGACCTTGGGTCACTCACCAGAACTTTCCTGCCCCGACTGATGCTCATGCACAGCTGTGCACTGGACACAGGCAAAGCTCAGGGCAGGGTATCTGCCCTAGGAAACCCCAAGGAGAAAAAAATAGGACCCTATGTGTGCCCGTTTGGAAAAGAAGGTGCGCTATAAGTTTTGGGGGCACCAACTTATTTTGAGGTTGGATTGGGGGAGGGGCTGATGAAAGTTTCATGGAGTAAAATCAGCAAAGGAATCATCCCATCACAGGCAAATGGGGAATCCCTTTGCACCGGAGGCCAGGAGGGCCTGTGGGACTGGCGAGGTTGGCCAGGAAGTGACCTCCTCTTCCTGGACCTCAGTTTCTGCAACTGTAAAGGGAGGGAGTTGGCCTAGTGAGAGCAGCAGGCAGAGACCTCTGGGCTCAGTAATGGCGGTGGGGGGAAGGGGTAGGCGCTAGCACATGACCATGGCCATGGCCAGCCCTGAGTTGCCTGCCATGGTGCCTGAGGGTGGCTGTGAGGGCTGAGGACAGCCTGCTGGGCAGCATGGAGGCTCAGTAGAGTATATAAGTATGTGTGAAATTTGTGTGGTGTGTGTGGTGTGTGTGTTCTGTGTATATGTGACCGTACATTACATGTGTGTTGTTTGTGCCTGTGTCGGTCCCTTCCCTTGGTTAGCTCTACAAGTCACAGGCCCTTGCCCAGGGCAGACAGTGGCCATGCAGCCAGGCCTCCCCTTAAGCTGTTTCTGCGCTGGCCTTGGCTTCCTGGGCCTAACAGGTGGAGCCTAGAGCCCAGCCCTGGTCTGGAGCTCTGGGGGTCGGGGAGGTGGGACGCAGGGGCCAGGCAGGCTGCACCCCAGGCTGGAGGGTCTGCTGACATTTCCTCCCACCCAAGCAGCCCATCAGGGCAGGCTCCTCAGCAGCCTTCCCCTCCTCACCCTCTCTACTGCCCAGCAGGGATGAGCAGGAGCTCGCAGAGCAGAAAAGGCCTTGTCCCCACGTCCTTCCTATAGGTCTCTGCCCGCAGCTCCCGTGCACAGGGAGCCAGGCATGCTTAGGGTTTGGGGTTTTGTTTGTGTGTTCTTGTTTTTACTTTATTTTTATTGCTGACACTATTACAGATATGTGGATTTGGGTTTTTCCCTGCAAGTGCACCCACTTCCCCGATCTGAAAGGCCTGCCCTGGTCCCAAAACACAGCCCCACCGTGGAGCTCAAATCCCCCCATATAGCCCCAGGAAAGTGATTCTCAAGTTCATGCCTTTTGTGTGTAAATTGTGGTGATTATGGTCACCTGGATGAGTACAGAGGCGCCCTGGGCGCTGGGACCTGCGCACTGGCTGGTTCTGACTGGTCCCTTTCTGCCCCGCTGCCCAGAGGCCCGCTCTGCGTCCATGTTGCTTTCTGTCAGGGATTTGTTTCCTGAACACACATTTGTTGTGCCTGAGAGTTCTTAGCTTGGGTTTATTCTTTTTTCCATCCAGCCCTGTGCTTTCAAGGCTCGTATCGTCAGCTGGTCCTCTGAGCAGTGTGTCCACTGAAGGTCACCATCCACTCCCCTGGCTGCTCTCTCGTCTCAGCAAGGCTGCCCTCACACCTCCTCCCAGTCCCTTCCAGGCCCTGTGTGAAATCAGAGCACTCTTAAAGTGACAGAGCCTCTCAGAGTCCAGGCCAGCTCCGACAGGAGGCCTGGGCACCGATTCCGGGCCCTTTGGCTTTGTGCTAATGGCAGCCAAGCCCCCTGGAAACCGACACCAATATGTGCCTGGAAAGGAAAACACATGGGGTTGGTGTGAAAAGGCTCATAACGAGAAAACATAAATGCAGGTACATACATACATTCACACAGTGCACACATACACTAACATACATGCACACATAAGCACACTTACACGATACACACATGTACAGACACACACACACACACTGATCACTTTCTTCACATCACCATTGTCTTCCCCACCCACACCCACTGCACACACCTGTGCCAAGCATTCTGTCAGCGTCGGCTCACCGAGTCCCCCAGCAAGTTGGGGAATCTACGAGCACCTCACAGATGAGGAAGCTGAGGTCCCATGAGGACTGAGGATGCTCAGGGAAGGTGGCTCACCCTGAGGGTTCCATCTGGGAACACAGGCCGCGGGCCCTGGCACGGTTTCTTGAAGGACGGACGCTGGTCTCAGCCTCGTTTGGGGGATTGGGAAACGGGTATTGAAACACCCTCACTGCACACACAGGAGGGGGAAGCGGGACCCAGGTCAGGTGTGAGGTCAGGTGGAGAGAGCTACTGGGGAAGTGGTCTCTGATGGGAGGGTTGTCGGCAGGAACATCCATTGGCCAAAAGCATTTTGGGGCAGCTGGGGCCTCAGGAAGCCTGGGAAAGGCTGACCCCAGACTGTGCTGACCTCAGCGGCAGGGAATAGGGACTGGGGGTGGGGGTGATCATGGGTCTGGGCCCCGCAGGTAATCACTTTCAGTCTGCCTCTGGCTCACTGAAGCGAGTGCTGGAGAAAGACAGCCTTTACGTTATAATTGACTCCATTTTCAATTTGCTTGACATTTGAGCAGCACAGGCCTACTGAGGTCTCTGGCTCCCTTCCTGGAGCAGGTGGGGCTGGACAATCCCAGAGCCCAGCAAGCAGGGTGCAAGCTCCCTGAGGGGCGCAGGACACCCAGGGCCAGAGATGACCTGGGCAAGCGCCTCAGGTGAAGGCACAGATGGGCAGCTCCCTTCTGCGCCCACAGCAGGGCTCCCACTCCTGGATGGAGTCCGGGTCGCAGCCTCGGCCCATCCTCCACCTGCCAGCCCTTGGGGCGCTGCAGGCAGACTCCTCCCATTCTACTCTGACTACCCCCTTCCCCCCAGCTCCCAGGCAGCACCCCAGCCTGCTCCTGCTCCACATCCAGGCTCCTGTTCCTCCACACACGCAGTCCTGCCTGTGTCCAAGGTTGGGGTCAATGTGGGAATGGGGCCCGACAGGCTCTCCATTCCACCAGGGGGGACCCCTGCCCTCCAGAGCCATGTCCAGAAGGGGACAGAGGGTGACATGAGAAATAAGAAATTACATAACATGTGAGGAGGGGAGGTGCCATGAAGGAAATAAAGGGGAGGGGGGCGGGGGAGTGTAGGGGTCCACTGAGAAAGTGACATTCTGGGACAGATGGTGGGGCGATGAGGGAGGGGCCAGGCAGTGTATCAGAGGTCGGAGCCAGCAGGGGCTGGGGGAACTTGTGAGGGTTAGCCTCTCTCTGGGAGACCCTGGCTGCTGAGGGGAGTGGGCTGAGAAGTGGAGGGAAGGGGACAGGACATGCGGCTGGCAGATGTAGAGATGGTGGAGGACGACCTATTTTTTCCATCACCATTTATCTCCTCTATGCCCTCTCCCACCCCCGATGTTGGACTTTTAATACAGCCCTGTGGCATTTCACAAAGGCCCCGTGCCTCTCCTCGAGGCCCCTCCTGCAGCCCCCTCCCAGTCCGAGGCTCAGAGGGCCAGGCATCAGGGTGCACTCTGTGGGGACAGGCGGTCAGGCCAACACAGGACTCCGTAGGATGAGGAAAGTCTGGGGTATGTCCCAGGGAAGCAGCCTTGTGTGTTTCTGAGGAGCCCACGACTTTAATACAGAAAAAAATTTAACAGTGGAATATTTTTTATTAGTGACTAGAAGCCCGGTGCACCAGTGAGGTCCCTCGGCCTGGCCTGTGGGGATCGGGCTGAAACCAGCTCTCCGACATCCCCTGAGGGGTCCTGGATTGAGAAGGTGCAGGCCAGGCTGAGGGACCCCACTGGTGCATGATCGGGGCCGGGGAGGGACCACAGGAGGGCTCCAGGGCATGTCTGGCCCATCTTGCCCAGTCCCGATCAGCTGGACTCCAGCAGCAAGCTAACCTACCGGTTGGAGTGTCTTTCTCCTGGTGGCCAGTGCGCATCATAGCGACTGGTCAAATGGTTGAACAGTCGGACACTTAGCATATTAGGCTTTTATTATATAGGATTTTGAAATGTCAAACATTCCCGGGACCCAATCTTGGCTGTTGGTCCTGCTGGTTCTGGATGTCCATCCACCCAGGAGGTCAGTGAGCTCTGGGCTTGAGAACCAGGGCAGGTTCTGGTTTGGCCTCGCCTGCTCCAGTCTGCTCTGCTCCTTTTGCTGCCTGCCTCTCCCAGCCTGTTGCAGGCCCAGCTCCCTGGACGTGTCTCCTTGGTCCGAAGGTGCTCTCTCCCAGGGATGGACAGGGGGACAGCTGCCTACCTGGTGAGCTGTTGTGAGATTTATTTGCGATAGCAAGCATGGCACTGGGCAGTCAGGCAACAGGTTGGGGCCCCATTCACCCCAATTGCCATGAGGGCCGTGGAGAAGAAGGGGGGCCACTGAGCTGGAGTCTGTGCCCGCCCCCCCAGGACCACATCACAGCGCTGCAGTCACATGGGTGTGGGTTCCAGACTGGGCTCCAGGCCTGGCCCTGTGCCTTCTGGCTGCACAGCACTGGGCCAGTTGCTGAGCCTCTGTGTGCCTCAGTGTCCAAGCCCATTGAGGTGGGGCCACGGCAGCAGTCCTCTGGTTACCACACAGCTGCAGGGAGACGCATGTGGCTGGGGTGCATGGCAGCTACTGGGGTGCTGAGTTGTCCAGAGACAGGCTGAGGCCAGGGCACATTCCTGCGCACCAAGCCCCTGAACCCTCTCAGTTGATACACAGGAGCACCCCCACTTGTGGAAGAGAAACGAGGCCTGAGGATGGACAGCCCTCACGTGAGGGCTCATGGCAGTGCTGGGCTGGGCCCCGGTTCCAGGCCTGTGGTGGCCCCTCTCTCCTCAAGGTTTCCAGGACGCTGGCCAGCTGTCCCATCCTTCCACCCCGTATGGGGCTGCCCCAAATCCTATAGCCTGAACGGACCCTCCTTCCCATGCCCTGCCCCTTACCCAGGGCCCTTGGGATGGCCTTTTTGCCCACAATACAATGCCCATTCCCCACCCTTTGGAGTCCACAGATGCCCACCTTCCACCCTGCCTCCACCAGCTACCTCAGTCCACAAACCACTCCTGACTTTACCCTCTGCTCCATGGTCCCTCTGCTCCTACTGTCTCCATGTGGCCACTTCCAATTTTTCCTTCCAGACTCTGCTCATACTAGTATGTCACCACCTCCATGCAGTCAGCCTTGATTTCTCCACCCCATCAAAAAACAGCGGTCCTTCGGTCCTTCTTGTGTGCCCCCCCTCCACCCCCGCCAATATACTTTGCTCATTCTTTCCTGCTACAATCTCCCCCACCCCAGGCCAGGGGTCATGTCCAAGCCCCTCTGAGCCCCAAGCGCTGAGAAGGGAGAAAGTGGCTCCTGGGCCTTCATGGGGTACATGTGGTGGGAGTTGCGTGGGAGAGAGGGGCAGAGTGGGAGACAGGGGGAAGGCAAAGGTTGGGGGAGAGGAATCAGAAGTCAGCATTGGCAGGACAAGCACAGAGAGGGACAAGGGGAGACAGGCCGTGAGGAGACACCGAGTGATAGAGAGAGAATCAGAGACAGAAAGAGAGAAAATAGGATCAGATAGACAGGGGTGGGGGGGGGGGGGGGGGAGAGAAGGAGAGAGGGGGGAGAGAGAGAGGGGGGAGAGAGAGAGAGAGAGAGAGAGAGAGAGAGAGAGAGAATATACCCAGATACCCTGCAGGGAAGTGAGACAAAGGGATTGTAAGAGGGGGGAGAGAGAAACTAACCAAGTAGAGAAACCAGTGGGGCCGGGGAGGAGGGGGCAGGGGGCAGGGGTGAGGGAGGCGGAGGGAGGAGGCCCTGCGGTTGGGCTGTCCCCCGGGAACCCTGACCCCACCTCCTGCGCCCCGCTGCTCACCTCCCCGCCTCAGGTTTCAGGGCTGGGAGCGCAGGCAGATTCGGTAACAAATGCATGTGCATCGCATTATGAAGAAAGCCTTAAAAAGCCCTCGTTTATCGCTGTTTACGTTACATGATTGAGGGGAGAATTTGCCAAGACCAAAGGTTACTGCTGGTGTTTCTGTGACGATATTCCCTCCGACTCAAGCAATTAGCGTCCAGGACTTGCGTTGTCTTCGCGGGGCTGCGGGGAGCGGCGTGCGGGGCGCACCGGCCACACAGCGCGCACCTCCTCCGCTGCACCGACGCTCTGGACCCGCCGGGTCCCCGCCCGGTCCCCGCCTCCGGCCGGAGCCCTGCAGTCCTGTGCCGAGGGTGGGAGGGCAGGACGCCCGGCCCCAGGGCTCCCTGAGCATCCGTGCTGTGCGTTGGCCTTTCTCCTGAGCCTGTTGTCTGTCCTTTCTTGAGACAATGATGGAAGTGGCGGAGCGGTCATTAGCAAACACTTGCTCTTTCCTGGGAGGACAGATGTAGAAGTCGCCCTGCACCCCTCTCCTCCGCTTCCCAGGCGGGGGTGTGCGGGTGCTGGGTGAGGCGGGCCTCACCCTCAGAGGTGGCCTGGCTACCAGGCTTTCTTCCTCTGCAAGCAGGGCCATCACAGCACCTGTGCGGCCCGGAGGAGGGGTGGGGAGGTGCAGAGCACTTGGAGCAGGCCCTGCCCCCGGTGACATGCATGTGACTGTCACTGTCCTACCCAGGAATGGGAGGGACTGGCCAGCGGAGCTGAGAGTGGGGAAGAGGAGGGAGCAGCAGACCCTCAGAGAGGCGAGCGGAACCTGCCCCGGGGGTGGGGTGGGGGGACTGCTACCACCTGTCTCCACCATTAATTCCAGTGGCCAGAAGTCACTGTGCTGCCACCTGGTCCCATCTTACAGCCCTCTCCAGCTCCCAGTCAGCAGCCACCCCAGCCTCCAGGGGGCGCCAAGCTGGGCTGCCCACACCTGGGCAGATGCAGCCAGGCCCAGGGCCCAGCTCTGCTCTGCCCCCTGCTCTCTGTTGGCACCAAGCTGGGTTCCTCATCAGAAGACAGGACCAGCCATACCCTCCCTCTTAGGCTGTGGGAAGCGCGAGTGGATGATGCAGGGTGAGCACCCAAGAGGGCGGAACAGCCTGTGCAGGAAGCCCTGAGACCGACTGCAGGGCGGGGTCAGTGAGGCCGGGGGCTGCACAGACAGAGCCACCTGGGTTTGCCTGATGTTGGGCAAAACCCCAAACAAATGCCCGGTCACTGAAGGATTTGGAAAAAGGCAGCATCTGTGGGGTTTCAGACGGGCTGGGCTTCCTCCTCCCTTCAGGAGGGCGCCTGGCTCCTCGCCGCAGAGGTCCGGGGGCAGCCCAGTGTCAAACTCACACTTTACATAATTTCTGGTCCTCAGGTGGCCAGTAGCCTGAGCCAGTATCTTGGGAGGAGAGGACAGGGATCACTGGGAGAGAGGAGTCCTGGGTGCTGTGTCCCAGCATACATCCTCGGCTCAGCAACGTGGGAAGGACCCTAACCCTAATAACCCTAACCCTAACCCTAACCCCAACCCTAACCCTAACTCTAATAAAACTAACCCTAATCCTAATAACCCTATCCCTAACTCTAATAACCCTAACCCTAACTCTAATAACCCTAACCCTAACCCTAACCCAAACCCTAACCCTAATGACCCCAACCCTAACCCTAACGCTAATAACCCCAAACCTAACCCTAATAACCCTAACTCTAGTCCTAACCCAAACCCAAACCCTAACCCTAATCACCTAACCCTAACTCTAATAAAACTAACCCTAATCCTAATAACCCTAACCCTAACTCTAATAACCCTAAGCCTAACCCTAACCCAAACCCTAACCCTAATGACCCCAACCCTAACCCTAATAACCCTAACCCTAACCCTAATAAACCTAAACCTAACTCTAATAAACCCAGCCCTAACCCTAACCCTAATAACCCTAACCCTAACTCTAATAACCCTAACCCTAACCCTAACCCTAATAACCCTAACCCTAGTCCTAACCCTAACCATAACCCTAACCCTAATGACCCTAACTCTAACCCTAATAACCCCAACCCTAACCCTAACCCTAATAACTCTAACCCTAACCCTAATAACCCTAACCCTAACTCTAACCCTAACCCTAACCATGAGCCGGACAGCCAGGAGAGACAACATGCCACAAGTCCTAACAGCAAGGGGTCATCAGGCCTCCCCGAGCTGAGTGCTGGTCATTTCTTCCTCCTGTTATCCCATTTTATAGATGAGAAAACGGAGGCTCAGAGGGATGTAAGTTGCATGCCACCTTGAATCAGTGTTCAGCGAGTTGCTGGATGGAATGGGCCTTGTTTTTATCCTGAGCCCCCAGCACCTACTTCGAAGCAGGGTGTGTCCTGGGAGCCCAGCCAGCATCTTCCCATCCTCTCCACTTCAGCCCCAATGGACCAGAACTGGGTGCCGGCCACTCCCGTCCGCACCAGGCCCGGCATGTCTGTTTTCACATGTTCTGAGCCGGTGGACAGCGGTGCCCAGTAGGCTCCCAGGGCCTGGCCTGTCCTCAGCTCCTCCTCCATGCGCTCCCAGCTCCAACGGCCTCAGAGTCACCAGCCCCTCCTTGGCCATTGACCATGGCCTGGCCCTGGAACGTGAGGACCCCCGGAGGGACCCGACAGCCCATCACACCCTCCACTTCCACCTCCTGAGAGACCAGCTAATCCCTCAAGGTCTCGGCTCGCCCTCCACATAAAGCTCCCATTCTTCTCTAGCGTGGGGCTGGGGTGGGAAAATATTTTCCAAAGGTCAGTTTTCCAATTATACTTAAAATTTGAAAGTTCAATTTTTTTTTCCTCCCCTCGGTGCAGCCTCGTTCTGCTAATTTCATAAAGATACCATTTAGCTGAGGTAGGTGGGATTCTGGGCATCAGAACAGCTTCCCAACGTCAACAGCCAGCCGTAACCGTAACCAGCGACTTCCCATCATTTTGGAGAAAAAAAATGTTTCTCTCCCCAGAAATTATGGCCTGTGGGAATCAGACAACATCCCCATTGCCTGGCGGGGACTTGCAGAGATTTTCTTATGAACTTAACTGTAAGCCCGGTTTATAAAGTTCTGCTCAGGGGCCGCTGGGGATGTGGTGCCCAGCTGGCACGTCAGTGTGGGTGATGCGGCTGAGTGCCCGCCTCGCTGGACTGCGGCCCCCGGGTCTGGCCAGCAGCTCCAGGCCTGGGACCCTTGGGGTCTAGAGGGCTGGACCTCCACTTACAGGCTTGGCTGCGAGTCTGCGAGGGGAGGGAGCAGGCTGGACAGGGCCATCTTGTTTACATCTTTTGGGTGGAATGGAATGTGGGTACACAGGCCACAGACCTTGGACATGGTTCAGATGCTCTCTCCTCCTCTGCCACAGTTGATACCAAAGGGAATTGGGAATCTAACCCCTCCCCCCACTCACCTGTCTGTCCCTCACACTCCATTCTCCACCCTGGCCAGGCCTTTCCCCCTTCAGACCTTCCAGGCCCCCACATGGCTCAGAGGGAGGGGGCTCCTCCTGGGCGTAGCATGGCCCATCGAGGGGCCTCAGTCTTCTGTCTAAGACAGAGCACCGAAGCCCCTCTGAGGATGGAATGAGGGGTGCGGGAGGGATGGCTTCAGAAGGCGCCTGCGGGGAGGGCAGCTGAGGGGAGCAGGACGGCATCCCATCTAAGAAGGGGGCCAGGCTTTTCCTGGGGAAGGGAGGGGCCAAACTGCAGGGCAGGATGGAATCCCCCACCCAGGGCTCTTGCCCTCTGTGCCAGGCTGACTAGGGTACCTCCACAGGTGACGAGCCCACAGACCTGGCCAGCTGAGCTGAGCTGAGGAGGAGGCAGCAGCAAGAAGGCTGAAGCCGGGGCCCTTTCAGAGGAGGGTCAGGCTCCAGCGTGGGCTCAGGGCACAGGAGCAATGAGAGGCCTGTGTGCTGTGGGCACCGGGAAGGTGCAGGTGCAGCGAGGGGCCGGGTGTGAATGTGGGGCCGGGTGTGCCGATGCCCCTCATTGTGGGGCTGACAGGCCCACTGAGCCCAGGTGGGGCAGGAAGGAGACTCTGGGGGAAGCAGTGTCTCTGTCCCAGCTGACAATCCTGGTGGCATCAACAATGACAAATTTTAGAAGAAGCTGGGAATTTGGATTTTGATGTGAAACATTCCAATTTTCCAAGTTTGGCACCTATTTCATATTTTTAAACACTGGGTATATCAAACCACATGAGGCTTTGGGCCTTATTGGTTCTGTCACCTCCCGTCCTCCCTCTACCCCACACTGCAGCCACCTCTGTGGGTCCCTGCTCTTGTCTCAGGGCCTTTGCACATGCTGTTTCCTCTGCCCTGGACAATTTCCCAATTGGCTCCTCCTTCATTCTTAGAGCCCTGACCATCCATCACTCCAGTCAATTGCTTCGTTTTATTTTCTTCTCAGCCTTCATTTTATATTATATCATTATTGGTTCATCAGTCTATTATCTGCATCTCGCAAAGAATGGAGGCTCCTGAAGGCAGGATCCTGTCTGGTTTGTGCATTGCTTTGCCCTCAGTGCCTAGAACAGTGTCTGTTACACAGTAGGTGCTTAATAAAAGCCTAGTGAATAAATGAACAAATGAGTGTGTGTATGAACTTCCCATCCACTTACCACATGGCTGACAGTACCTTCCTGTCCCGGTCATTCCCCCTTTCTCCTGGGACCATGGGCACCTTAATCACTGGGTCCTGAACTGGATCCTAGAAGAAAGTTCCCTTCACTCTGGAGAGAGGAAGGGGACCAATTTGGGGATGATGTTGCTGGAAGCCTTCCTGCCCTACCATTACCCTGTCTTGTTTGCTGGAAGGACTGTTCACCATCTGAAATGACTGGGTTTACCAAGCCTGTCTGCTCAGCTGTCTCAAAGCAGAACTGGGCTTAGTACAGCTGTGGGTGGTGAGAAGGTCTGGGCACAGGCATGAGGGCTCCAGTGTGGGTGATGAGGTCACTGGGGCTGTAAGCAAGGTAAGGAGCTGGATATATTTTAGGGGGGGGTCTGTAGCAGATCTTGGGGTTGAGGTGGGGGGTAGGCAGAGAGAAATCTGGTGGACAAAACAGGTAGTAAAAACATACAAGTAGAACAAACTCATTCCTTGGCAAGGGCTCTACATGTACACGATGCAGGAGGTATGGCCCTGCCTTCAGAGAGCTAAGTTTCTAGAGGGGGGGATAGAAAGAGAAACAGGATAGACATTAATTAATTCGTGTATTCATGCATCCACCCTTCCACCCATACGTACATCCAGACACCCATCCATCCATCCATCCATCCATCCATCCATCCATGGCTCTCCTGCAGGGCTTGGCCCCACTGGTCACCTGAATACATGGACAATATCCTGCACTTACTCCCCCAAGATGAAAATTATGAAGGAAGAAAGACAAAGTTCCAGGCTCTGGATCACATTACTTAAGCACTGAGTGGGGAAGCTGAAAAGCAAGAAACAGGACTTAGGAGCAGCTACACTATCGCATGGACTGTGACAAGCACTTTGGAGGAGCAATTTCATCTGCTTCTCAAAGCTACCTGATGAGGGAGGGATTACCCTGTTAATTTGCTTATAAGAAACTGGAGCTCAGAGAGAACAAGTTCCTTACACAGAACTAGGAAGTGGCTGGCCAGTACTCCACACAGGTTAGCTCATCCCACACTCTCAAACCCCCAGTGAGATGGGAGGATCCAACGAAGCCTGCATGGATGGCTGTGTTGGTCAAGCACAATCTTTAAGCCTGCATTAGGATTTTTTACACCAGCATTAAAAATAATATAAAGATAATACATGCCCAAGGTTAAAAGTTTAAAAATAAAAGATGAAGAGTAATGAGTGAGTCTTAACTCATTACTCAGACTTCCAGCTCCAGTCACCACGAAGTAATGAGTGTCAGATTTACCCTATCCCCACAGGCAACTGTAAAACTAGGCAAAGGAGATAGGAAGGAGCCTGTTTTAACACTGAGCATCACACAGAGCAGAGCTGTGATTCTTGAAAGCAGGGAAACCCACCAGGAAGGCTCTACATTCTGGCTTTATGGCTGGGGCCACTCACCAAACTGTGGCCCAGGGATGAGGAGCCTAAATAGAGAATTCACGGGGAAGAGGAAGCAGATTGGAGCTCAGGACTCCTGAGGTGGGTAGAATTTGATGGCAAGGTACTGGGAAGGAGGAAGCTGTGCAGGGATGTACCAGAGTTCTGCATAGGGCATCTCAGAGTCTTAGAAGAATACTGAGTTGTAAGTGCATAGGACAAGCCTCTGACAGGTTTAGCAGAGAACAACTATTGGGTGGTTGAGATCTAAATGGAGATTCAGAAGGTGGTACAATGCTCAGGGACCTCGGAGGTCTGCCTACTCTAGATCTACCCTAAACCTTCTAAAATCAAGCCTCAACAGGATCAAGTTCATCTGCCAGTTTTCACTGCCTGTCAGAAGACCAGTCAACACTCTAACGAGAAACAACATCCAGGCTCACAACAGCATAGCATCCACAATGTTTGAAACACAATAAAAAATTACTAGACACAAAGAAGCAGGAAAAGGGGACTAAATCAGGAGCAAAAAAAAAAGTCTATGTAAACAGACAGAAATAAAACACATTGGATTGGCAGACAGAAATTTCAAATCCTTAACAAATACAGTGGGGCCTTGACTTACAAATTTAATTCATTCTGTGACAGAGCTCGTAACTCAAATTACTCGTATGTCAAATCTTAAAGTGAATGAGTGAGACACGTGATGCTGGGCTGATGTTGTGGCGTTCACTGTGACGTTCGCTGCGCCAACTAGCGGTGGGGTATCTGAAGCTGGCTCGTAACCTGAATTTTAGCTCACAACTCAAAGCAAAAAATCAGCCGAGAGACGGCTCGTATCTCGAAAAACTCGTTAGTCGGGACACTCATAAGTCAAGACCCCACTGATTAGCAAATCAATTCGGGGGTGGGGGGTGGGCGGGGGGGAGTGTGTGTGTGTGTGTGTGTACATGTACACATGCATGTGTGAATATCAGGAGTGCAAGGTTGGTTTAATATTCAAAAATCAATATAATTTTATGATAAAATCTCTAAGCAAAGTGGGAATAGAGGTAACATAATTAAGGCCATATGTGATAAGCCCACAGCTAACATTATACTCAATGGAAAAAAGCTAAAAGTGTTTCCTTAAGACCAGGAGCAAGACAGGATTGTCCACATTTAACAGGTTTTTTGTTGTTTGTTTGTTTTTTAGTTGTTAACCCTCACCCGTAGATATACTTTCCATTGATTTTTTTTAGAGAGATTGGAGGGATGGAGGGGGAGAAAGGGAGTAAGAGAAACATCAATGTGAGAGAGACACATCAATTAGTTGCCTCCTGCACACACCCCAACTGGGGCCAGGGATCAAACCTGCAACCCTCTGGTTACATGCCCTTGACTGAGATTCGAACCTGTGACCCTCTGGTGCATGGGCTGGTCCTCTAACCACTGAGAAAAACTGACCAAGGCCACTTTCACCAACACAGCATTGGAAGTCCTAGCCACAGCAATCAGACAGGAAAAGAAGTAAAAGGCACCCAAATTGGAAAGGGAGAAGTAAAACTGTTATTATTTACAGATGACATTATATTATACTAGAGGCTCAGTGCACAAAATTCATGCATGGGGTTGGGGGTGTCCCTCAGCCTAGCCTGAACCCTCTCCAATCTGGGACTCCTCGAGGGATGTCCAACTGCCGGCCTAAACTGGCAGTCGGACATCCCTCTCACAATCCTGGACCGCTGGCTCCTAATTGCTCACCTGCCTGCCTGACTGGTTGCCCCTAACTGTCCCCCCTGCAGGCCTGGTCGCCCCTAAATGCCCCCTGCTGCCAGCCTGGTTGTCCCCAACTGCTCCCCTCTGCCGGCCAGGTTGCCCCTAACTGCCCCCCCCCCCTCCCCACCAGCCTGGTTGCCCTCAACTGCACCCCCCTGCCAGCCTGGTCACCCCTATCTGCTCCCCCTACCAGCCTGGTTGCCCCTCATGGCCCCCCTGCTGGCTCGGTCGCCCCATGCAGCCTGCTGTTCAGTCATTTGTTCATCCCTCACTAACCCCCCTGCCAGCCTGGTCATAGGCAGCCATCTTGTGAGGGTGTGAGGGTTAATTTGCATATTACCTCTTTATTATATAGGATGGATAGAACCCTAAAGATTCCACCAAAAAAACTACTAGAACTGATAAATGAATTCAGAAAACTAGCAAGATATGAAATTAATATTCAGAAATCAGTTGTGTTGTTATACACCAATAGTGAACTAACAGGGAAATTAATAAAACAATCCCATTTACAATTGCCTCAAAATATAAAATACCTAGGAGTCTGGTCAGTGTGGCTCAGTGGTTGAGTGTCAAACCAAGAACCAGGAGGTCATGGTTTGATTCCCAGTCAGGGTACATGCCTGGGTTGTGGGCTCAATCCCCAGTGGGGGGTGTGCAGGAGGCAGCTGATGGATGATTCTCTCTCAGAGGGCAGGTCCACAGGCCCTTGGCTGACCCAGATGAGCAGCACTCCCACAGTGGCCGATCCCCACAGGCCATGCCCTCCAGTGCACAAATCCCATGCACCGAGCCTCCAGTAATGAGATAATTACCTCAGACCTGTCACAATAGCTATCATCAATAAATCAACAAACAACAAATGTTGGTGAGGATGTGGAAAAAGAGAACCCTGGTTGTACTGTTGTTGGGAATGAAGATTGGTGCAGCCTCTATGGAAAATGGTATAGAGCTTCCTCAAAAATTATTATCCAGTGATTCTTCTGGGTATATGTTCAAAGGAGTCCACAACATTAATTTTAAAAGGTATATGCATCCCTATGTTCATTGTAGGGTTATTTACAATAGCCAAGCCAAGATATTGAAGCAGCCCAAGTGCCCTTCAATAGATGAGTGGGTAAAAAAGTGGTGATATAGCCCAGCCCACATGACTCAGTGGTTGAGTGTCAATCTATGAACCAGGAGGTCACTGTTTGATTCCAGGTCAGGGCACATGTCCAGGTTGGGGCATGCAGGAGTCAGCCGATCAACGATTCTCTCATCATTGATGTTTCTATCTTTCTCTCCCTCTCCCTTCCTCTCTGAAATATATATATAATTTTTTAAGTGGTAATACATATATACAATGGAATATCCCTTGGTCATAAAAAATGAAATCTTACCATTCGCAACAACATGGGATGGACCTGGAGGGCATTATGCTAAGTGGAATAAGTTAGATAGAGAAAAATAAATACCGTATGATTTCACTTATATGTGGAATGTAAAAAAAATAAAATAAATGGACAAATAAAACAGAAACAAACTCATAGCTAAAGAGAACAAAATGAGGTTTGCCAGATGGGAGAAGGGTTGAAGGCTGGGTGAAAAAGTTAAATTGATTAAGAAGTACCAATCGGTAGTTACAAAGTAATCTTTGGGGGTGTAAAGTGCAGCATAAAGAATATAGTCAATAATATTGTAATAATTATGTATGGTGTCAGGTGGGTACTAGACTTATCAGGGGTATCACTTCATAAATTATATAATTGTCTATTCACTATGCTGTATACTCGAAACTAATATAAAATAATATTAAAGGTCAACCATAATTGAAAAATAAAATTTCAAAAAGAAATTTTTAAGAATCAATATAATTTACCACAATAACAGAATGGGGAATATATCATATGATCATCTCAATAGATACAGAAAATCATTTGAAAAATTAAACATCTATCCAAATCCCATCATATGGATAATAAAAACGCTTAGCAAATTCTAGGGATAGAGGAAAATTTCCTCACTCAGATATAGTGTATCTATAAGAAACAGACAATTAGTATCACATGTAATGCTTCTTAGGTTGATAATAAGGTAAGAATATTTGCTCTCATTTTTTCTATTTAATATATATATTTCAGGTTATATCCAGTGCAACAAGACAAGAAAATAGAAGTAAAATACACAGAGATTGGAAATATTGCTATATACGTACTACGTTCAATGAAAGATAACATTGCTAAAATGTTGCTTCTCAAAGTAATCTATAGAGTTAATTCAACCCCAATCAAAATCTCAGCAGCCTGTTCTTTCATTGTAGTTTTAATTTGCATCTCTCTCATGATTAATGATGTTGAGAATTTTTTCAAGTTTATTCTAAAATTTATATAGAAATGTGAAGGACCGAGAATATCCAAAGCCATCTTGACAAAGAAGGTGAAATTTGTGGACTCATTATGGTACTTGCATGAGGATAGGCAAACTAATTAATTGAGTAGAATATAGTCAAAATAGATACACCCTTATAGAGCTTTTATTTATTTATTTATTTATTTATTTATTTATTTATTTATTTAATGTTGACAGTATTAGAGATGTCCCCCACTTGTTCCCCTTTACCCCCCATTTCCTCCTCTTTGCCTCCCTCCACCTAGCCACCACCCCACCCCAGGCCTTCCCCACACTATTGTCTGTGATCATGGGTTATGCACATATGTTCTTTGGTTACTATCTTCCCATCCCCTCCACACCCTTCCTCTCTGAGATCTGTCTTTCTGTTCCATGAATCCATGCCTTTGGACCTATTTTGTTCGTCAGTTTATTTTGTTCACTAGATTTCACATATAAGTGAGATCATGTGATATTTGTCTTTCTCTGATTGGCTTATTTCACTTAGCATAATACTCTCCAGGTTGATCCAGGCTGTTGCATATGTAAGAGTTCATTCTTTTTTACTGCCATGTAGTATTCCATAGTGTAAATGTACCACAGCTTTTTTTTTATCCACTCAATTACTGATGGGCACTTGGGCTGTTTCCAGATATTAACTATTGTAAATAACTCTGCTATGAACGCAGGGGTGCATACATTCTTTCTGATTGGTGTTTCTGGCTTCTTAGGATATATTCCTAGAAGTGGGATTGCTGGATCAAACAGCAGCTCCATTTTTAATATCTTGAGGAAACTCCATACTGTTTCCACAGTGGCTGTACCAGTTGGCATCCCCACCAACGGTGTACTAGGGTTCCCTGTTCTCCACATCCTCGCCAACACTTGCTTGTTGATTTATTGATGGTAGCCATTCTGGCAGGTGTGAGGTGATACCTTATTGTAGTTTTAATTTGCATCTCTCTGATGATTAGTAATGTTGAGCATTTTTTCATGTCTATTGGCCATCAGTATGTCCTCTTTTTTTAAATTTTATTTTATTATTGAAAGTATTACAGATGTCCCCTGTGTGTGTGTGTGTGTGTGTGTGTGTGTGTGTTTTCCCATTGACTCCCTGCTCCCCACACCCATCCCTCCCAAGCCTTCACCATTCTATTGTCTGTGTCCATGGGCTATGCATATATGCATATAAGTTCTCCAGTTAATCTCTCTCCCCAACCCCCACCCTCACCTTCCCTTTAGTTGGTGTATAAAATGCCATCGATTTCTGGATGTTTATTTTATATCCTGCTACATTGCTAAATTCATTGATCAAATCCAGCAGTTTTTTGATGAAGCCTTTAATGTTTTCTATGTACAATATCATGTCATCTGTGAAAAATAAGTTTTACTTCCTCCTTTCCAATTTGGATGCATTTTATTTTTTCTTCTTGTCTGATCACTGCAGCTAGTACTGTCAGTGCTATGTTGTATAAGAGTGATAAAAGCGGACATCCCTGTCTTGTTCCTCATCTTAAGGGAAACACCTTTAGTTTTTGCCGAATGAGTATGATGTGGGCTATAGGTTTGTCATACATGATCTTTTAAAAATATATATTTTGTTGATATTTTACAGAGAGGAAGGGAGAGGGATAGAGAGTTAGAAACATCGATCAGCTGTCTTCTGCACACCCCCTACAGAGGATGTGCCCACAACCAAGGTACATGCCCTTGACTGGAGTCAAACCTGGGACCTTTCAGTCCACAGGCTGATGCTCTATCCACTGAGCCAAACAAATTAGGGCCATATATGGTCTTTATCATGGTGAAGTATGATCCCTCTATTTCCACTTGGCTGAGAGTTTTTATCATAAATAAGTGCTGGATTTTATCAAATGCTTTTTCTGCATCTATTGATATGATCATATGATTTTCATCCTTCATTTTGTTTATGTGATGTATCACATTTATTGACTTGTGAATATTGTACCAGCCTTGAATTCCCAGAATGAATCCCACTTGATCATGGTGTATGATCTTTTTAATGTACTGCTGTATCTGATTTGCTAATATTTTGTTGAGGATTTTAGCATTTATGTTCATCAGGGAAACTGGCCTGTAAATTTCTTTCTTTGTAGTGTCTTTATCTGGTTTTGGAATTAGGATAATGCTGGCCTTGTAAAAAGAGCTCAGAAGTCTTCCCTCCTCTTCAATTTTTTTTGGAATACTTTGAGGAGGATAGGCATTAGTTCTTCTTTGAATGTCTGGTAAAACCCGTCTGTGAAGCCATCCAGTCCAGGACTTTTGTTTACTGGGAGTGTTTTTTTAAGTTATTATTATTATTATTTTTTTAAATTAAATCTTTATTGTTCAGATTATTACATTTGTTCCTCTTTTTTTCCCCCCATAACTCCCCTCCTTCCAGCTCCCACCCCACCCTCCACCCTCACTCCCCACCCACTGTGTTCATCCATAGGTGCATGATTTTTGTCCAGTCACTTCCCGCATCTCCCACACCCCTTTTTCCCCCAAGAATAGTCAGTCTATTCCCTTTCTATGTCCCTGATTCTATTATAATCACCAGTTCATTCTGTACATCAGGTTATTTATTCACTTGATTCTTAGATTCATTTGTTGATAGATGCATGTTTGTTGTTCATAATTTGTATCTTTACCTTTTTCTTCTTCTTCCTCTTCTTAAAGGATACCTTTCAGCATTTCATATAATACTGGTTTGGCGGTGATGAACTCCTTTAGCTTTTCCTTATCTGTGAAGCTCTTTATCTGACCTTCAATTCTGAATGATAGCTTTGCTGGATAAAGTAATCTTGGTTGTAGGTTCTTGGTATTCAGCACTTTGAATATTTCTTGCCATTCCCTTCTGGCCTGCAAAGTTTCTGTTGAGAAATCAGCTGACAGTCGTATGGGTATTCCCTTGTAGGTAATTGAGCCTCTTTCTCTTGCTGCTTTTAAGATTTTCTCTTTGTCTTTTGCTCTTGGCATTTTAATGATGATGTGTCTTGGTGTGGTCCTCTTTGGATTCCTTTTGTTTGGGGTTCTCTGCGCTTCTTGGACCTGTAAGTCCATTTCTTTCACCAGGTGGGGGAAGTTTTCTGCCATTATTTCTTGAAATAGGTTTTCAATATCTTGCTGTCTCTCATCTTCTGGCACTCCAATGACTCTGATATTAGACCGCTTAAAGCTGTCTCAGAGGCTCCTTACACTATCTTCACACTTTCGGATTCTTTTTTCATTTTGCTTTTCCAATTGGGTGTTTTTTGTCGAATCTTTGGTTTGATTCTTGTACTCCTCTGGTCTGCTATTGGGTATAATATTCTTTATTTCAGTCCGTGTATGCTTACTTTCTAATTTCTTTATCGTAGCATCGAGGGTCTCATTAGTTTTCGTGAGGCTCTGCACAAATTTATGGCAAGCCCTCAAAATTGCGATTCTTAGCTCCATATCCTCCATTTCTGTCATGTTTTTTTGTCTCCGCATCTTTTATGCTTTCTTGGTGCACCCCCTTGTGGTCTCTGTGCGCAGTCTTGTTCTAGCCAAGCCTTAATTGTTGTAGTTAACACTAGAGGGATTTGACCCCCAGGCCGACTGGCTATAGGAATCAGCTGTATGGAAAACGTCTGCCTTCTGGGGAGGCGCTAATCCAGCCTTTGCCTGAGGCGATCGGCAAATGGCTGTGCGCAGGCTTTGGGCGGGGCGGGATCAACAGGGCGGGCGGAGGGAGCAGTTATGGCCACGCTCAGTCCCGTTCCCAGAGGCTCTGCTTCTCAGAACCCCGGCAGCCGCTGCAAACCTCAGAGAGAAAGCTGCCCTCAGGTTCCAACTGATGCCGGATAATCCCGCTTCTCCCGTTTGAGTCTGGGTCCCTAGAGACTCGCCCGGATCTGGAGCCCAGAGTCTGAGACTCACTCCCGACCGAAAACGACAACCGCGCCCTCAGCCACCAGCCCGCTTTGCGCGCGCACCTCGGTACCTTTGTATTTTCCACACTGCGCCGCCTCTGAGCCTCGATTTGCTGTTCTCTTTCCTTCTAGTTGTAGAGTCTCTCTTCAGCCAGCCTTCCTGTGGTTCTGGTCCGTTCAGTCTTTTAGTTGTATTTTTGAAATGGTTGTTTGCGGCAGCGGTCTCTGGTGTTTACCTACGCCGCCATCTTCCAAATCGTGAATCTTTTTAAGTTATTATTACTGCTTCAATTTCAGTAGTTGTTATTGGCCTATTCAGTTTTTCTGATTCTTCCTGATTCAGTTTTGGAAGATTGTATGTTTTCAGGAATTTGTCCATTTACCCAGGTTGTCCAGTTTGTTGGCATATACACTGAGTGGCCAGATTATTATAACCATCTGACGTTTGTAGGCAAATTAGTTATAATTTCGCACTGAAGTTGCTAGAGGGCCAGATCATTATAAAAGTCTGAACAGCACAACATACCTAAGTATCATTGCTGATCAAGTTCATCCTATCATGTTGATGATATATCCCAATGGAGATGACTTCTTCCAACAAGACAATGCACCATGCCACGGTGCTCATATTGTGCAGGAGTGCTTTCAAGAACATGAGGGAGACTTTACCTTGCTTAGGTGGCCCCCACAATCACCAGATCTCAATCCAATTGAGCATTTGTGGGATGAAGTTAAAAGAGCCATCAGGCAGCTGGTTCCACAGCCATCAAATCTCACAGAACTGGACAGTGCTATTCATCAGGCATGATGTCAGATTCCTCGCATCACCTTTCAACACCTCGTGGAGTCAATGCCAAGAAGAATCACTGCAGTATTGAAGGCAAAAGGTGGCCCAACGAAGTACTGATAGGGTGGTCATAATAATCTGGCTGGTCATAATAATCTGGCCACTCAGTGTAGTTGTTCATTATTTTCTTACAATCCTTTGTATTTCTGTGATGTTGGTTGCTACTTCACCTCTTTCACTTTATATATCTGGGTCTTCTCTCTTTGTTTCTTGATGAGTCTGGCTAAAGATTCATCAATCTTGTTTATCTTTTCAAAGAACCAACTCTTGGTTTCATTGATGTTTTGCCTTGTTTTTGTTTTTGTCTTTATGTCATTTATTTCCACTTTTCCTTCTACTTACTCTAGGCTTTTCTTGTTGTTCTAGTTCCATTTCTTTTACTTGTAGGGCTAGATTGTTTATTGGAGCTTTTTCTTGTTTCTTGAAGTAAGCCTGTAATGCTATGTACTTCTCTCTCAGGACTGCTTTCACTGTGTCCCAGAGATTTGGGGTTGTTGCATGTTCATTTTCATTTGTTTCTGGAAACTTTTTATTTCTTCCTTGATCTCATTGGCAGTCCATTCACTGTTAAATCACATGCTATTTAGCCTCAATGTTTGAAGGTTTTTAAGGGTTGTTTTTTTTTATTGTAGTTGAGTTCTAGTTTAATGCCATTATGATCTGAGAAGATGCTGGAAATGATTTCAATATTCTTCAATTTGTTAAGACTTATTCTGTGTCCTAACATGTGGTATATCTTTGAGAATGTCCCATGTGTACTTGAGATGAATGTACATTCTGCCACTTTGGGATGAAATGTTCTGTAAATATTAATTAAATCCATCAGATCCAGTGTGTTGTTTAAGATCACTGATTCCTTGTTGATTTTTATGTCTGGAATTTATCCAGTGATGTCCGTAGGATGTTAAAATACCCTACTATGATTGTATCTCTATCAATCTCTTCCTTAAAATCTTCCAAGAGTTTAAAAGATATATTTAGTTTGCTCCTATGTTGGGTGCATATATGTTTACGAGGGTTATAGTTTCTTGTTGGTTCGACCCCTGTAGTGTTACATAGTGACCTTCTTTGCCTCTTGTTATGGGCATGGTTCTGCAGTCTATTTTGCCAGATATTAGTATTGCTAACCCAGCCTTTTTTTTTTCATTTCCATTTGCATGGAACACTTTTTTTCATCCCTTCACTTTCAGTCTGTGTGAATCTTTTGTTCTGAGGTGGGTCTCTTGTAGACAGCATATATATGGGTCATGTTTTCTCAGACATTCAGCTACCCTACATCTTTTGATTGGAGCACTTAGTCCATTTACATTTAAGGTTATTATTTATAAGTAGTTATCTATTGCCATTTTTTTATACCTATGCTTCCCCCCCCCCCCCCCCCCCCGCCTCTTGTTTTCTTCTTCTTAAAGTGGTCCCTTTAACATTTTTTTTGCTGTGCTGGTTTGGTGGTAATGTACTTCTTTAGCTGTTTTTGACTGGGAAGCTCTTTATTTCACCTTCAGTTTTAAATGATAGCCTTTAGAGTAGTCTTGGATTCAGGTCCTTGCTTTTCATTATTTTGCATACTTCATGCCAATCCCTTCTGGCCTAAAGGATTTCTGTTGAGAAATCAGCTGACAGTCTAATGGGAACTCCCTTGTAGGTAACTTTCTTTCTCTCTCTTGCTGACTTTTAGATTCTTTCTTTGTCCATAACATTTGTTATTTTAATTATGATGTGTCTTGCAGTGGGTCTCTTTGGGTTCATCTTGATTGGGACTTTCTGTGCTTCCTGAACTTGTGTGACATTTTCCTTCATCATGTTAGGGAAATTTTCTGTCATTATTTCTTTAAACAGGTTCTTCATTCCTTGCTCACTTTCTTCTTCTTCAAGTACCCCTATGATGCAAATGTTGTTTTATGTTGTCCCTCAGTTCCCTTAACCCAGGGGTCCTCAAACTACGGCCCACGGGCCACATGCAAATACAAATATTGTATTTGTTCCCGTTTTGTTTTTTTACTTCAAAATAAGATATGTGCAGTGTGCATAGGAATTTGTTCATAGTTTTTTTGTTTTTTTTTTAAACTATACTCCGGCCCTCCAACCGTCTGAGGGACAGTGAACTGGCCCCCTGTTTAAAAAGTTTGAGGACCCCTGCCTTAACCTATCCTCCTGCTTTTTAATTATTTTTTTCTTTTTGCTGCTGTGATTGGATTTTTTTTCTACCTTGTCTTCCTAATAACTGATTTGATTCTCTGCTTTAATCAATCTACTTTTGATCCTTTCAGTATATTCTTGATGTCTGTTATGGTATTCCTCATTTCTGACTGGTTCTTGTTCATGGTTTCTATTTCATTTTTCATGCTGTTATAGTTCCTTGTTATTCTCACTAAGTTGCTTAAGCATCCTTATAACCATTACTTTGAACTCTATATCTAATAAATTGTTTACTTCCACTTCATTTAGCTCTTTTTCTGGAGCTTCTTCCTTTTCTTTCATTTGGGGACTGTTTCTTAGTCTCCCCACCTTTCCTGTCCCTTTGTGTTTGTTTCTTTGTATTAGATAGAACTGCTGTACCTCCCAGTTTTCATGCGGTGGCCTTATGTAATAAGTGTCCTGTTGGACCCAGTGGTGCAGCCTCTTTGATCTCCTGAGATGGATGCTCTAGGAAAATCCTTTGTGTGGGTTATTTGGGCTCTCCTGTTGTTATTGGGTCTTGATTGTTGATGTCCTGTTCATGGGTGGGATCTCCCCTCAGGCTGGCTGACTGTGAGGCTCAAGCCCAACCACATCTTGCGAGCTGTTGTGCATGTGCTTTTGAGAATTTGAACAGTGATATTCTCATATTCAAGCAATGCCCCATGCTTGAACTTCTTTTTTAGTCTGACCCCTGGGATATGTAGTCCAACTGGTTTCTCCAGCATGCAATTTCCCAGAGATATGAAGCAAGGCTGAGACTATGAACCCACCTAGAATAATACTTCTATAGCAATTGGTTTTCAGGATCTAGGCCTCAATCATGGATGAGTCTCATCTTTAATTGATGGGTAAGGGAGATCGGTGACCATCTGATCCAGAATGTAATTTGGCATCTGTGCAGAGACTCTGGATTCCTGAGTGTGAGTCAGGTTTCTCCAAATCCATTCACAGCCTATGTCTGCCAGAAACTCATCATTTCTCCAGAGGTGACAGGCTACAAGGCTGGAGTGTCCTTGCAGCCTGACAGCCTCACTGATTGACTTATCAATGAGTAGCCCAGCTACTGCAGTCTTTCAAGTTGTTTTTCTTGAACATTGGCCAGATAGCTGGGTAGGTGAGTGAGAAATGGTAAATGTCCTTAAAGCTTAAATTGCAGAGGATAAGGAATCTGGATCCTTCAGAGTAATAGAGAAAGGAGCATGCTCTGTAGTAACACAGACCTGGGCTAGCAGCCTTACCACCTTCATGGGGCAATGGGAGCCCCTACAGAGAGAGGGGTCAGAGCTGGGGAGAAAGAACTATGGAGGGACAAAGCTGAGTCAGGGCAGACCAGATACAGCCCGAGAAGCCCACACCCATGTACCCCACCTTCCTCTTCAGGGCCTAGAGCTACCTATCTTTTGGCAGCGCTTCAAAGCAATTGAATGGAGGTAGGAAACTCTTCCTACAAATGGCTCCAAAGCAACTACATTTTAATACGATGGAAAAATAATCTTAACCCTACCTCACACCATGTACCAAATTAGTTCTAGATAAATCCGAACGCTAAATATAAAAAATAGAACTGGAAAGAAATAACTAGGACTTGAAGAAATCATAAAAGAATACGTTTACAACCTTCAGGTTGCAAAGTTTTCTTAGAGAGGACACAGTAACCACTAACTTGAAAAAAAAATAATTGGTACTTCATCAAATTTAAAAATTTATTTCTCCTCATCAGAAGACACCAGTAAGAAAATGTATGGACAAGTTATCTAGTAAAGGAAATACGAATTCTCTCTCTCTCTCTCTCTCTCTCTCTCTCATACCTCTCCCACTTTCAGGACTTGTATCCAGAATATATAAATAACTCCCACAACTCAATAATAAAAAGACTATAAAAATGGCCTTGAAAAAGATGTCACACACAAAAAGATATACAGATAGCCAATAGAAACATGAAAAGTGAGATACCACCACTACATGCCCATCAAAGTAGCTAAAAGTTAAAAGAATGACAATATAAAATATAAGTGAAGGTGCGAAGTAACTGAATACCTTATACAAAACTATTAGAAATGTCAAATAGTATAATCACTTTGGAGGAAGTTTTGGTAATTTCTCATAAAGTTAAAAGTATATTCATTATATGACTCAACACTAGTTTGCTAAGTTTTGACCAAAGAGAAAGGAAATCATGTATCCATCCAAAGATTTATATGCAAATGTTAATAGAAGTTTTATTAATAACTTCCCCAAATTAAAACAACCTAGATGCTCATCAAAAGGAGAAAAAGCAAACAAACTGTGATGCATCCATACAGTGGAATATTATTCAGTAATATAAATAAGTTCATTACTGATACAGCAACATGAATGAGTCTCAAAACCATTGTGTTGAATGAAAGAAGACAAACACAGGAGACTGTAATGCACAATTTCATATATATGAGCATGTGAGTCAGGATTTGTGGGTGCAGGACTGCGTCCACTACAGCAGTATTTTGAACCCTTTCTGCACCTTGTCTTTACCATTTCACAATATATCATGGTCCCTGTCACATATTTGGATCTGCCTTTATCTCTTCATCGGCAGCCTGGCATTCCATTTGATGGAAGGAGCATAAAGTATTTACCCAGTCTGCTATTGGAAGACACGAATTGTTTCTAAACTTTTGTTCCCATATCACCACCACAGTGAAACTCCTTGTACAAATGTCTTGTGCATGTCACCAATTTTATCTCACTGGAGCACAGATTCTTAGAATGGACTCTTAAGGTCAAAGAAATGCATTGGCTTTTTTCTTTTGAATGCAGAACACAGTCCCAGGATTTCCAGGGAACAAGGGCTTTCCTGGGTCATCTCAAGGTAGACCAAGTGCCTGATTCCACATCTTCCCATATGGACAGGCATTAGGAATCACTACCCTCCGCCAAGGTAATTCCAGTAGCCTCAGGTGACACCTGAGATGCGCTGGTATCACCTGACTCTGGCCACACCTTATGTCACCTCAAAGTGTTCCTGCCTACCTCCATATCAGCAGGTAGGATGATAGCTGGGAAAAGATGTGCCCAGGACAGAGCTTTGTCTGAACACCAAAGGGGCCAGGGATGGGTCCTTTACCAAAGGGCAAAGGCAGCCAGAGCCCCCAGGCTGAACCCTTCCTACCAAGCCTCTAACCACTATGGGTCACAAGACTGAAGCAGTGGCTACAAAAGCAAAGTCCTTCCTGGAGCAGGAATCATGGCCAAAACCCTGATGTAACTGAGTGGTCCCTCCGGGTCTTTCCCGTGTTGCCAGCCTCCAAACGTATCTCTGAGTGTGATCCTAATTCCTTAAACCCTGGCCTTCCAGTCTACCCTCCATATCCTTTCAAGGCGGCCGTTTTTTTTATGAAAATAAATTTATAAAGTTAAATTATAAAAATATTTCTGCTCCTGGCCAAGATGGAGTAAGAGAATACAGATTTACCCTCCTACCTAAAACAACCAAAAAATAATAGGAGAGTGAAGAAATGGTTTTTCAAGATATTGGACATTAGGCAATAAAGGACAGTAATCTTCAAGACCCAGGAAAATAGGTGAGACCCATGATTACTTCAACTTTTGCCTTTTAGAGTTTCTAGGACATGATACAGGGGCAGAGAACCCAGATGGAGTCTGCTGGTCTCCCTGAGTTGAGAGACAAAGCTGAGAGTTTGGGGAGGCCAGATGGCTAGAGTTATAGGATAGAGGACTAGTGAGTAGAGACTTATACAGAGGGAACTTTAAAGAACTATAAAAGGCCCTCTTTAGGTATGTAGCAGAATATGGATCAGCATATGCATGTTGAGAAACTATTGAAGGATAAAAAAACAAACAAACAAACAACAACAACAACAAAAACACCTCCTGAAAGAATTAGAGGCAATGATGCTAAGCACCTGTTCCCTCCAGGAAAACCTCACAACTCACAGGGCATTGGGAAAAATACACAGAAAATTCTTGCCTCAGGAAGGAGTCATTTGCCCTACACTGAGTGCTGCTCCGGCCACACCAAATAAATCTTAAAAACAAGACCTCAAATCATCAAACTGTTCCAAGTAAATTTACTGTGTTTCAGAATGAAGCTCAATAATATGATATTTGTAGAAATACAAAATTACTCAGCACCTAACAAGGTAAAATTCACAATGCGTGGCACCCAGTAAAAAATTATTAGGCATGAAAAGAAGCAGGAATACATAACCTATAATGAAAAGTCAATTCAACAAAACTGATTCAGAAATGACACCGATATTAGAATTAGCAGAGAAGAATATTAAAACAGTTCTTATACCTGCATTCTAATTTTTAAAAATTAACTAAAAACATAGAAAATATTTTAAAAGGTCCAAAACTTTTCTTAAAAAGAAAAATAAGTTGGAGGACTAATACTAGCTGATTATATGACTTATCAAAGAATTACAATAATAAAAACAATGTGATATTAGCATGGAGATAATAAATACACTGGTGGAACAGAATAGTCCATATATAAATGTTCCTAAATACATAATTACAGTTAGCTGACGTATAACAAATTCAGTAAAGAAAGGGATGGTCTTTTCAACAAATGGTACTGAAACAATTGGGTATCAAGAGGCCAAAAAATTGAACATCAATCCAAAACATATCTAAAATTGAATCAAAATGGATTGTATACATAAATGTAAAAGCCCAAACCACAAAACTTGAAGAAGAAAACATAAGAGAAAACTTGTGATCATGGGTTAGGCAAAAATTTATTAGCTACACCATCAAAAGCACCATTCATAAAAACACACACTAATTGACAGCTTGAACTTCACCAAAAATAAAAACATCTGCTTTGCAACAAATACTCTTAAAAGGATGAAAAGACAAACTACAGACTATGGGGAAAAACTTTATGAAACATACATCTATTAAGAACATAATTAATAGGAAATTCTCAAAACTCAATAAAAATAAATCTACTTTAAAAATTGACAAAAGCTTTGAACAGGCACTTTACCAATGAATATATATATATATAGCAAGTAGGCACATGAAAAAATGCCCAGCCATCATTAGTAATCAGAAAATTCAAACTAAAAACATAAGGAGATATCACTACACACCTAATGGAATTACTAAAATTAAAAAGACTGACCACAGACTGAGAATGTAGAAAAACTGGGATTGGTGGGAATGCAATGCATTGCAAATACTTTGGAAAATAATTTGATAGTTCATTAAAAAGTTCATAATGAAATGTCAGCGTGAGGAGCACCATGAAACTCACTCGCCATAGAAAACAGCAAATCTGGCAATAGCTACTTTTTTTAAAAAGCAGTTAAAGTTTCTGGAAATTTCCTAAGGGCATATAACAAATGAAAAAACATTTATTCGAGAAAACATACTAAAAGTTGGTAAGAACAGTAAGAATCTGTAGCACTTGAGCTATGGCCAGTTCCTTCTTTCCCTCCACACCCTCAACTTAACAGAACTTCCCTGGGTGAGTGTCACCAAGAAGGTGATGCCCCCTCCCACTTCAGCACCAAACCAAACCTCATTTTACCTCATGAGAAGGGCAAACCACCAGCATTTCTAATCTCCTCTAATTCCAAGTTGAATTCCTGCTGAGTGTGGCTGAGCGGCCAGGAGCTCCCTTCCTCCACCAAACCCTCACCTATAACACAGAGGCTCTACACTCGGCACAGAAGACCAAGACTATGAGGGCCCTAACCACCCTTGCCCTAGCTTAGAGCAGAGTTTCCAGACTGAGAAAGGCGAGCCATAAAGATCAGAGGTTACTGCTCCATCCAGCACCCAGAATAGTGGATCAGAGACATTGCCCAGGAGAAGAGGCAACCCATAAGAAAAGAAAGCCCCAAAGGAACTGACATTATTTGAAAAAGAACGTGGAGAAGTCTGATCCTAAGGCTGCTCTCAAAAACAATCGCTCCTCTGTATTAAGAGAAACAAGCTAAAACGTAGACCATCTAGCTTACCAGAGAGAACCAGGGAAAGAGACAAGCTAAGGAGACATTCCTCCCCGCACCCATCCCAGGACAAAGCAAACCTCAAAGACTGGCCTCAAAATCTACTCTTGTCCAAATATAATTGTATCAGACTGCTGAGAAATGCATGCCTCAGGGCATTGTCAAAAACTATAAAGCCATTGATTGTTAGTTAGTGCTAAAAGATGGAGAGTAATACCAAAAGAAGAAGACAGCCTAACAGAGAATCAGGGAAAGAGACAATCCAAGAGAGCCCTGCTAAGACCACGGTCCTCCCAGGATGGCTGTGTGGATGCTCAAGGCTCAGCCCCCAGAGGAGCAACAGCAATGGCATCATGCTAAAATTGTCTCACTACGTCGTTAAACAAACAACAAAACAATGAAAATAAGCCCCCAGGAAGGGAAAGAGCAATCCAAAGTTGCTACAATATATTACTTAAAATGTCTAGTTTTCAACAATAATTGTGACATGCAAACAGAAGCATTTTTACACAGGAAAAAATAAAGTGCTTCTAAGAGGGTCCATATGTAATACTTAACAGACAAAGACTGACTCAAAGTTACCATTATAAATGTTCAAAGAACTAAAGTAAACCATGCTTCAAAAAGTTAAGGAAGATATAAAGACAATGTTTCATCAAATAGAGAATATCAATAGATGTAGAGACTATTAAAAAGAATCAAATACAAATTCTGGAGTTAAAAAGTATAAACATGAAATAAAATGTGTTAGAGTGGTTCAAACAGTAGATTTGAACTAGCAAAAGAACCAGTGGACTTAAAGATAGATCAATAGGCATTATGCAACTCAAAGAACAAAGAGAAAATAGAATGAAGAAAATGAAAGAGAACCTCAGGGAAATGTGCAACACTGTTAAGCACATAAACATATATATAATGAAAATACTAGGATGAGAGGAGAAAAAAAGAAATAATATTGGAAGAAACAATGCTTAAAAATTTCCCAACTGGTGAAAAACACTAATCTACATATCCATGGAGCTCAACAATATCCAATTATGACAAATAGAAATAAATCCACACCCAGATACATCATAGTAAAAATGCTGAAAGCCAAAGAGAAAATCTTGACAGCATTAAGAGAAAATGACTTGTCATATACAAAGGAACTCAAATAAGATTAACAGCTGACTTCTCATCAGAAACAATGGAGGCCAGAAGGCAGTGGTATAATGTATTTAACTAGAGGCCCAGTGCACAGATTCGTGCACTGGTGGGGCCCATTGGCCTGGCCTGGGCCCTCTCACAATCCAGGACCCTTTGGGGGATGTTGGAGAGCTGGTTTCAGCCCAATCCCTGCAGGCCAGGCTGAGGGACCCCAGCGGAGCATGAATCCGTACACCGGTCCTCTAGTATGCATATAAGATATTTGGTTAATCTCTTCCTGCTCTCCCCTCTCCCCGCTTTCATCTGAGATTCATCAGTTTGTTCCATGTTTCCATGCCTGTGGTTTTCACTCCTGCATCGAGCATCTGCCCCCTGGTGGTCAGTGTGCATCATAGCTACCGGCCAGTCATTGTGTGAATATTATAGAGTACTAGAGGCCCGGTGCACAAATTCATGCACGGGTGGGGTCCCTCGGTGTGGCAGGGATTGGGCCGAAACTGGCAGTCCAACACTGCCCGCCGCTCCTGCCTTCCACTCCCACTCATCCTGGCCCTGCTGCACCTGCCACGGGCTAACGCCCAGTCAGTCCTGATTGGGAGAGGCTCATGCTGCTGGAGGGGTGCTCGCCAGCCATGAGCCTTGTGTCTGGTGCCCATCCTGAGGCGGGTGAGGGGGGCTGGGATGCCCTTGCTGGCCCGGGATCTGGATCCATCCCGCTGAAGTTTGCATTGGTAGTCAGGAGCCACCTGGAGGCCACTTTTATATCATTTCTTCCTTGCGGAGTGTCTCGGGAGGGGAAATGGCCGTGGTGCCTGAGGCCGACTTCCAGGAGGCCTGTGGCGCTGTAGGGATTGTGCCGGCGGTGCCCGTCCATCGGTGCCTGGCCCGTTCTCCGGAGATTGGACCTGCAGGACTATTGAGGGAGTGAGTGGCTGCCACTGGGCTGGTGGGTCGCTGGGACGGCTTCGGTCAGCTGAGCAGCACTCCCACTGTGGGAGTGCACTGACCACCAGGGGGCAGCTCCTGTGTTGAGCGTCTGCCCTCTGGTAGTCAGTGCACGTCATAGTGACCAGTCAACCAGTTGTTTGGTCATTCAGTCGTTCAGTCACTTAGGCTTTTATATATATAGATACTTATACAATCCTAGATGGTGTAGCCCAGTGGTTCTCAACCTTGGCTGTGCATTAGAATCACCTGGAAATCTTTTTAAAATCCTGATTTCTGGGCCTCATCCTCCGGAAATTCTGTTTCTTTGTTACTAATGTTGTGGCCCCACCCCCTAACAAAGAAACAGAATTTCCGGAGGATGAGGCCCAGAAATCAGGATTTTAAAAAGATTCCCAGGTGGTTCTAATGTGCAGCCAAGGTTGAGAACCACTGGTGTAGCCTATTGCTTCTAGGCTACAAGCCTATATAACATGCTACAGTACTGAATCCCATAGATAACTGAAACACAGTGGCAAGTATTTGTGCATATAAACATATTTAAATATGTAAAGGCACTGTAAAAATATGACAGAAAATGTAAAATGTGTGCAGTTGTGCACATTGGAGGAGCAGGAGGAGGACTGTGAAGGGAGCTCAGATGTCAGGAGGAGGGAAGGAGGAAAGAAGAGAGGGAGAGAAGAGAAAGGGATAGGAAGGAGAGAAGAGTTTGAAAGAGACCTAGAGAGATAAAGCTTGAAATGAGAAATAATCAAAGGGAGAGGGTAGGGCAGAGGGAGAAAGGGAAGGAGAAACGTGACTGGGAAGAAAGAGAGATAACGAGAAACGACAGGAAGGAAAGTAAGTTTGTGCAATTGAGTATGTGTGTGTGCAAGGGTAGGTGGGCTCCTGGGATCCCCTCCTCCTCCGTCCACTCCTCTTTCTCCCTTGCCAATTCCGGGCCCCAACTGTGGGCAGGCACACGGGCACACGGGCACACAGGCACACGGGCACACGGGCACACAGGCACACGGGCACACGGGCACATGGGCACACAGGCACACGGGCACACGGGCACACAGGCACACAGGCACATAGTAAGGACAGCATGCGGAGCTTCCTCGTTTATTTAAACCTCCCAAAACTAGCAGTAAATTCAGCTCGTAATTCAACATCATAGGCAGGCCCAGCCTTTTCTTGCCACATTGCAGACTGACTATTTGTTTACAATCCATCATACTGTTATGGGACCAACAAAAATGGACAGTCCCAAGGTGAAGACCAGGGTCCCTATGACCACATGCTTCTCAAAGTGCCTTGGCAAATGCTGGGCTCTGCCCCCCACATGCTGGCCCCCACAGGCCCCTGGTATTAGTACTGTATTCAGCCCCACCCCATGATGGGTGTAGGGGGAGCGCAGTGTCCTCACCTAGAAAAGGCAGGGGGAGCTACCTGGTGAGGAGGAGGAAGGGGCTCACGCTGCACCCCACCCACCCTCCTCCTCAGTTTCCCTTGAAATGGTGCTCTAAAATCTCCCCACCCCCACCCTCCCAATGGCCCAGCCCATACCCCCCGCTGCCCTCTCAGAGCTGTCCATTGCACCAGGCCCGAACCCCCAGGGCCTAGCTCCGGACAGCCTGGCTGGGCTATGAATAGCACACGGCCCTTTTCCTTTCCAAATATAAAATGTTTGCTTTCAATCAGGGGCGTCTGGGGAAATGGAAATTATAGGATTGGAGAGTGTCCTTGGGTAAAGAAATACCTCGAATGCCGAAACCTCACAGGGCCTCTGATTAGGGCTGGAATAATTCTTGCTGTAATATAAACAAGCCTTGCTCAGCTAATGGGGGTTGGGGAACGGGGCCGGGAAATGGGGGCACATGCTGCTCTTTGTTCTCTCCCCTCCCCACATGCCATGGAGCAGGGCGGGGCCTGGGGTCTGGAGCAGACCAGCTCTAGGGCCTCAGGACACCAGAAGCCTTGGCTGTGGGGCGCTCAGTGACCTCAGGCAAGACCTGCCGCTCAGGGCCTCACCTTCCCTCCCCGCCGTGGAGGGCAGGACAGATGGCCTGTGAGTGTCCAGTTCTTCCTCTGTCTTCTCTAGACTTCAACGCCCAGGTCTGCTCTGGGGGCTGCTGGGGGCAGGACAGGAAGTCAGCGAGGCAGATGGCCAGGGAGGAAGGTAGGAGCCTGAGGAAGCTGCTCTGAGCAGAAGTTTCCCAAGCAGTTGGTCAGTGTGTCAGCAAACACTTGTTCGTATGTCACTGTGGCACCAGGTGTGAAGGTGGAAGACACTGCCCCACCTTCAGGGGCACAGAGTCTAGTGAAGACGTCACACACACACGGAAGCAACAAGTCCATCAGCCGTGGGTCAGGGCAGACGGTGCCTCATGGCTCAAGGCCACAAAGGCCAGGCCTCGAAGGTCCCGAGTGCGTCTCTGGGCCTCATGCCACCGCCTTCTCCGGACCGAGCTGTGAGGGGCTCTCATTCTGCCAGGGGCCCTGCTGACCGAGCACCTCGCTCACCAGGAGCAGAAGCATCCTTGGGATCCTGAGATATTTGATAACCACTAGCACCAAAGCCCCCCCTGCCGGCCCCCTACACACACACACACACACACACACACACACACACACACCCTTGCACACACACATGCACACACACACACCCGCGCACACACACATGCACACACATGCACACGCACACACGCTTTTTACAGGAACCTCTTAGGCCGAGGCTTTTCCTGACACCCGTCTCAGATGCGCGCATCCGGCTCAAGCCTCCCAGGAAGCGGCAGAGCGTCCTATAACTCGGAGAAGGTAGGAAAGGTCAGGAGCATTTGCAAAAACTCACCAACCACAGAAATATGTCGCCGCAGAGGTGACAGACCACGCCTCGGTCCTCCCTGAAGACACAGCCACAAGGGCTTGGGATGGGGCCAGGAAGGGGCTATGGTCCTGGCCCACTGTGTCTCTGTGGCCACAGTCTCTCATCTGTAAAATGGGTCCAAATGGCAAGATATGGAGGAAGGAGGATCATGGGTGCTGCTCAGTGGGTGGTGAGGTCTGACCCCCATGAGGCTGGAGCTCTGGGAGCTCCGTTAGTCCCTCCGCGAGGCTGGCCTGCGTCACCCCGCCCAGCGCCCGCCTCTGAGGAGACAGCGTGCTTATCTGGGAGTGTGTCAGAGGCCCTGCCTGTGTGAGTGTGAGAGGAGGTGGCAGTGCTGGCTGCTCCGCAGAGAAGTGACGGTGTGAATGGGGGAGGGGACAAGTTGGGGTACCTGGATGGCAAGGAGGGCCAGCTATCCCCCGAGCCTGACAGCTTGGCCTGCAGTGAGGGGGGGGAGGGAGGGGCTGGGAATGCTGACCCCTCTCTCCCACACCCCCACCTCTGACTCCTACCTCCCGAGCAGGGGGAGGAGGGCAAGAGAAGACGAGACAACTTGGGGACACCTGCCCAGGGCGCCCCACGGGTGGAGACGTATCCAGTCCAGGGGCCAGGGGCTGCTGCCAGACCTCTGCCAAGTGACTGAGTCATGGGGACTCGGCCTTCATGTGCGGTTCGGCATCTTAAGTGAGAACTTGCTGAAAACCCTGGGAAACGGGCCTGGCAGGGCTGCCCTGCGTCTCGAGCAGCGGCAGGAAGCTGCCACCTGCAGCAGAGGCTCCTGGCGCTGAGGCCGAGGTCCTGCCCCGAGGGTGGGGAGGAACCGGCCCCAGGAATGTGATGGCCTTGTTCTAGCAGATGGCCCCGCCCGCCGCCCCGGCCGCCAGCGGTTCCGTATTTACACTACATTAATAATGGTTTAAACGTTCTCATAAATAGATGCTGATTAATTGGCAATCCATTTGCCGAAGCCGGGCCTGCCAGACGGTTTCCTGGAGGCCCTTCCACATCCCGATAAACACCATCAGGGAGCAGGCAGGCGCTAATGCAGCAGCCCCACCGCCCCACGCCCCGTGGAGAGCAATTTCTCAGGCCTGAAAGGGCCTGACCTGAAGCCCAGCCCTGGAACTCCCACCTTGCACAGCGGGGACCCTGCAGTCCCTTCTGCCCCTGCAGGCTGTGGCTGTCAGCGCTCACTCACACCGAAGCTGGTCGGTGGGCAGTCTGTACTCCACACACCCCCACCCCTGCTCGGCCCCCCCAACAGTGGCCGGGTCCTGGCACCTGGAAAGAAATGGGCTGCCCAGGAACACGAGTGGCGTCCTGCTGCGTGTTCCTTCCTTCATTTCTTCATTCACTCGGGCCGTCAGTCATTCTTCAGTTAGTGGAGCCTGCCCCTGGGGTGGTGAGGGCAGGGCCCGGGGCCTGGCAGCCCCTTCACAGGCCCTTGGACTCAGGAAACCATTTCTGGAGGAGTTCTAGCACACGGAGCCCTTCAGTGTGGGGTGAACAAGGGCAGGGACTCTACCCAGCTCACGGGGCTTCGCTGAGTGTCACTGCCCTGACAGGCTCCTGGGGGCATGTTTGCTCCTGCCCTCCCTCAGGTCTCCCAGCTCTACCTCCCCAGCCTGCACAGCTCGTCTTCCTGTTCTCACGGCAGACACCAGAGCCACAGAGCCCTCTGGGGACCGCACTGCGACTCACACTCAGGAGCCCCCTGCCCGGTGGAGGGTAGAGGGAGGCCTTGGCCTGCATTGTCCTTGGCACCCACTGAGTACTGTCCTCATTGTGCCACATGTGCCCATTTCACAGGTGAAAACACTGATGCTCCAAGAGCCACCTGCTGGTAAGTGCCACAGTCAGGACTCAATTCCTGGGTCCATTCCAGAGGGCCCTACCTGCTGGGCCATGCTGCCTGACGCTGGGCTGTGGAGAGTGACATTGGGAGGGACGAATGAATGAATGAAGCCAGCCCAGATCCAGCCAGCAAAGCGAGAGGGGGAGGAGCCCCGTGATTGGTTTTTAAAGCTCCTGCAGACCCAGTCCCAGCCGAGGGAGGGGGAGGTCAAAGGTGGCTGCTGATGGTTGTCACTCAAGCAAAATAGGCCCGTTTTCATTTTTCACTTGGGCCCAGACCCCTCCAAACAGACAGTGATTAGGCCCTGATTGAGCCTTTCCTCTGCCTGATGACTCCCACATGTGACCCGCTCCCAAATTACATGCAAATGTTCCACCGACGAGCTGCTGAAAGCCCTGGCCGCCGGGCCAACTCCCGCCGCACAGGCGCCCACCGTGCAGGTGTGTGCAGGGGCCAGGTCAGTGGCCAGACACACCTGTGAGCCACTGAGCTCCACAGTGCCCCTTCCCCTGCCCCCCCCCCCCCCCCCCCCCCCAGGCCAGGCCAGAGCCTCAGTCTGCTCCTCTGTGGACAGGGCGCAATGACAGAGCGAGAGATGCCACCACAGCGAGCATGATATGATACATAATATTACACATAAGAAGCCTGGGCGCCTGGGCTCGGACAGGCACAGAGATTTATTCCATGTCTGTCTCCCAGGCTCCTCTGCAGAATGGGGTCATGAGAGCCCCTCTGGGAGCAGAGGTGCTGGGGGCAGAAGAAACAGGTACATCTAGCTGCTTGGAACAGCACTGGGCAGTGATATGCACACTTGTCATTGTCGCCATGGGGCCTGGAGACACTGCAAAAGGAAGGCACCGTGTGGCAACCTCCCTGGGGAAGCTGGGAGCCCATCCACACACGTCTGATCTTAAATAGGCCAACGGCTACGGCCACGGGGGCTTCCACACCAGCCGGGCTTACAGGCGCCCCCACACCTGTCCCATGAGATCGGTGGCACCTGAGTCTCATTTTCAGAGGAAAACACTGGCCTAGAGAGACCGGCAGTCGCGCAGCTGGTCCATGGGAGAGGTGTCCGGAGGTCCCAGCCCCCATGTGCAATCTTAGAGCTGAGCCCCCGGCCTGCAAGTGGCAGAAAGGGACGTTCAGGGGACACTGCTGTGGGGTGTTCTGAGGTCAGCCCAGGGGCCTCAACTCAGTCTTAGCCAACACTGCCCCACCCCTGCCCAGATCATTCAACCTAGCGCCTCACAGGCCAGGACTTCCCTCTGCGATCCCCAAGCCTGGCTGAATGCCTCCCATGACAGGGAGCTCGGCCCCACACCGGGCAGAATGCTGCAGCACTGAGGCGGGGAAAACCTCCCTCCTGAATGAAGCCTGGTGGCCTTGGGTCTGTTCTAAGGCCCCCCAGTGGGATCTTAGATCTCTTCCGCTCATTCATTCATACATTCATTCATTCATTCAGTCAGTCATTCAGTCATTCACGCAGTGAGACCCTCTCTGACCATCCACCTAGTTGTCTCCCCACCCTTGGGCATGTTTACTTGTGTGCTTATTCCTTTCTGAGATGATCAGGTTCACGAGTTGGTCAACTTTTGTCTGGGTCCTGTTAGAACATCAGCTTCAGTAGCCAGGAAGCATCTCACCTCCATTTCCTGGGTCAGAGTCATTGTGCAGTGCACGTGCCCGAGAAAGCGAGAGAGATGGGCAAAGGAGAGGAAGGAACAGAGAGGGAGACAGAAGAGAAGGGCGAGGCGGTAATGAGGACTTGGTGCTTTGGGTTGGGCAAGTGGGGAGGGAGGACAGGCTAGAAAAGGCGGCCAGGCCTTGGAAACGGAGTGAGCAGGTGGATGAGGTGGAAATGGGGCTTTTGTGTTGAACCCTGTGAGCAGATCCCTCCTGGGCTCAGGCTGAGGGGTGAAGGGCTGTAAAGGGACCGCACACAGGGGCTCACGCTGGACACACGCAGTGCCCTGGAGGGAGGCTACACCCACTAGAGGGGCTTTTCTTGAATCCCACAAAGATGGCTGAGGCCAGTAGGGGCCTTGGGTGAGCTCTGGGCGAAGGAGGGGTGTGGGGCCACTGGGCTATCGGCTTCTGGAGTGGTCTGTCTGTGGGTTACAGGTCAGCAAGGACTGGACCCTGTTAATGGGGGAAGCTAATCTGGAGGGAGGGCGGGGCACACAAAGCTTGGGTCCTCGGAGCTGGGGCCTCAGCCCTCACCGCCCCATCTTCCCTCTGCTGTCAGACCCACAGCTGTCCTTCACGCAGGGCATTAGCCTCGGCCCCTCGGGGCTGGCGAGGGATCGAGGCCCTGCACTGGGGGCGACTGTGCCTGGGTCGAAGTGTGAGCCCTGACACAGGTGGGAACTCCTCCTCCTCCCCCAACTCACAGGAGTCCCCAGTCCCTTTCGTCCCTGAGCAGGAAGCATCTCGGAGCTGGGCCCCTCCCTCGGCAGCAGGTGGGTGGCCCCTCATCAGCCTGATGTGGAAAGTGAAATAACTTCTCCCAATTACCCTTGAATCTGGAAACTTTTTGTGCCTCTGACATTTCCTCCAGTCTAGGAATTAATCAGCCCCTTGGCCATCCATGCGCTGGGGCCGGGACGTGGGGGCACCAGGGGCAGTTGTGCCCCAGAAAATTATTTCTCATTGCCAATTATTGCCCATTAGAGCTAATGGTCGCACTTAATCACCACACACTTATCTGGGGTTTTTTAAGCCACTGGAACCGGTCCCCTCTACTCCTCCCCCCACTGTGTTCTCTTGAGCAAAGCTCAAGCCATTGCCAGAAATATATTTTTTTAAACCAAATCCCACATCTGATACCGTTTTGTTTGAAAAATGAGCTGCCCTCCCCTTTCTCGTGTCTGCTGGTCAAGCAGCCAGTGAAGTTTGGGGACAGAGATGGGACCTCCACAGGGCTTATTCCTAGGCCTGGGGGAGGTGGGAGCCCCCTCCCCCACAACCCTGCAAAGGGGAGGAGACTTGGCCCCAGTTACAGATGAGGAACTGAGGTTGGGGTGTGTGTGTGGGGGGGAGGGGGTGGTGGTGCAGAAGGTCACACTGAGAATGGTAGCAGAGCAAGGACAGAGCCCAGGCACGCGGGAGTCAGGCCCAATGGGTGCTAGAGGGCAGTTGCAGGAGACTTCTAACCCTTGGGTTTGAGGCAAGGCAAATCAGATGGGGGGGCTCTCCCACAGCTGCCCTGCCAGGCCGGGCCATCAGACCAGGATTAAAACATTGTTCAGGTGTCCATCTGAGTAGTGAAAGGCCTCAGATGGCACCGAGGGTGCAGCTGCCCCACTGCACAGACAAGACACCTGGCCCACGGGGTAGTTGACCCATCTGGGCCGAAGCTCTTGGGCAGAATCCACTCCATGACCTCTTTCCAGGGAAGTGACAGGGCCTCTCTGAGCCAGGGTTTCCCAATCTGAAAGCCGGGCTCTGGTTCTCCAGAGGGCAGGGCCGCTCTGATGAATGAGGTATTGAGTCCAACTTCAATGTGGGCTGGTGGCTCTGTCCCCAGGTGAGACGACTTTCCGGGGAGAGGGTGTCTGGGAGGCAGGTACCGGGGCTGAGATCACCCCGCCCAGCCAGCTGGCTTGTTTTGTGGACCTTCTGTCCAAACCAATAACCTCAGGCAAATCCTCACAGGGTCTGCAGAGGTGTATCCATGCGTTACAGAATTCTCAGACTGCCTCTGCTCTGGGCACACTGGGAAGCACAGACACGCCACTCCCTGCTTCTGTGGGACTTGAGAATGGAAAAAAAAAAAAGGGGGGGGGGGACAGATAAATAAGTAAACAGAGTAAGAAACCAGGTCATTCCAGAGCATCCTGTGAAAACCATGATGGGGTGATGTGAGGGAATGCAATGTGGTGCATGTACCTATATGTCAGATTTTTGTGGTAAAATTTGTACAAAAGTTTACATATATTTCAGGTGTACAATATTATAATTCCACTAGAGGCCTGGTGCACAAAATTCGTGCATATGTAGGGTCCCTAGGCCTGGCCTGCAATCAGGGTCAATCAGGTTCCCCACCTCCCGGCCTTCCCGCCTCCTCCTTCCCTCGCTCCCTCATCGCCCAATGCCACTACTGGTCACCCACCATGTCTGTGCTGTCCCCTGGTGGCCAGCACATATCATAGTGAGTGATTGAACTCCTGAGGGGACAATTTTCATATTAGCCTTTTATTATATAGGACTAGTTGCCCAGTGCACAAAATTTGTGCATGGGTGGGGGGAGTGTCCCTCAGCCCAGCCTGCACCCTCTCCAATCTGGGATCCCTCTCACAATCTGGGACCGCTGGCTCCTAACTGCTCACCTGCCTGCCTGCCTGATTGCCCCTAACCACTCTGTCTGCCAGCCTGATCAACCCCAACTGGCCCCCCCTTCTGGCCTGATCACCCCTAACTGCCTGCCCCTGCCAGACTGATTGCCCCCAGCTGCCTCCCCATTGGCCTGATCATTCCCAACTTCCCCCCCTGCTGGCCTGCTCACCCCCAGTGCCCCCCTCCCGCTGGCCTGCTCGCCCTCACTTTCCAACCCTTGCCAACCCTTGCTCACCCCAACTGCCCTCTCCTGCCAGCCTGACCATCCCTAACCACCTCTGCCTCGACCCCACCACCATGGCTTTGTCCAGAAGGTATCCTGGAAGGTCTCCTGGTCTAATTAGCATATTACCCTTTTATTAGTATAGATATTTGTATATACTACATAGAGTTCACCACTGTAAGTTTAGTTACCATCCATCACAATACAATTGATCCCCTTTACCCATTTCACATTCCCCACAACTCCCTTACACCTTGGTAACCACAAATCTGTTCATCTGTTCTATGAGTTTTTGTTTTGTTTTGTTTATTTGTTTTGTTTTATATTTCACATATAGAAGAAATCATATGGTATTGGTCTTTCTCCATCTGACTTATTTCACTTAGCATAATACCCTCAAAGCCCATTTGTGTTATCACAGATGGCAACATTTCATTCCTTTTACTTGCTGCATAATATTCATGTATGTATTCATATATATAATACTCATTTATATATCACATCTTCTTTATCTGCTCATCCTATCTAATAAAAGGCAAACATGGTAATTAACCGTAACTTCGCTACCCTTCCCATTGGCTAATCAGGGCGATATTCAAATTAACTGCCAACCAAGATGGCTACCGGCAGCCAGGCAGCTGAAGGGAACAGGAGGCTTGCTTGCTCCAGTGATGGAGGACGCCTACGTTCCCCACCTGCCGCTGCCAGCCTCTGAGCTGCACTCTAAGAAACAATGTTCAATTATAGAAGCTAAACAAGCTCCAGATGCGTGCTTTCAGCCAGCTTCGGCCTCAGAGCTTAGAGTGGCAGTGATGGCAACAATATTTCAATTATAGAAGCTAAACAAACCCAGATACCTGCTTTCAGCCAGCCGCAGCCTCAGAGCTGGAGCCGGGCCTCAGAGCTGGAGCCGGCTCTCAGCTCCAGTGACAGCTATAGAAGGTAAATAAATCCCAGAATTTAAAAAAAAGAAAGAAAAAAAGGAGAGGTTGGGAGCTTCAGTCACCCGCCAGCCTGAAAACGGCCCTCAGCCCCTCACCCAGACTGGCCAGGCACCCCAGTGGGGACCCCCACCCTGAAGGGGGTGGGACCAGCTGCAAACAGCCATCATCCCCTCATCCAGGCTGGTCAGGCACCCAAGCTGGACCCCCACCCTGATCTGGGACACCCTTCAGGGCAAGCCAATCGGCCTCCACCCGTGCACCAGGCCTCTATCCTATATAGTAAAAGGGTAATATGCAAACTGACCCTAACAGCAGAAGGACTGGGAATGACTGGTCACTATGACACACACTGACCACCAGGGGGCAGATGCTCAATGCAGGAGCTGCCCTCTGGTGGTCAGGGCGCTCTTACATGGGAGGAGTTCTGCTCAGCCACAAGCCAGGCTGATGGCTGCCAGTACAGTGGTGGTGGTGGGAGCCTCTCCCGCCTCCTCAGCAGCGCTAAGGATGTCTGACTGCAGCTTAGGCTTGCTCCCCACTGGCAAGTGGACATCCCCCGAGGGCTGCCAGGCTGCCAGAGGGATGTCTGATTGCCATCTTAGGCCCACTCCCCCGGGGAGCGGGCCTAAGCCAGCAGGTGGTCATCCCCTGAGGGGTCCCAGACTGCGAGAGGGCACAGGCCAGGCTGAGGGACCCCCTGGCCCCCCCGAGTGCACAAATTTTTGTGCACTGGGCCTCTAGTCTATTAATATACACCTAGGTTTCTCCCATATCTTGGTTATTATAAATAATAGTTCAATGAACATGGAGGTACATACATATTTTTGAATTCATGCTTTTGTATTCTTCAAATAAATATCTGGAAGTGGGATAGCTGGGTCATATGTTAGTCCTATTCTTAATTATTTGAGAAATCTCCCTACTGTTTTCCATGGTGGCTGCACCATTTTACATTCCTACCAGTAGTGCATTTCCTCCACATCCTCACCAACACTTATTATTTCTTATCTTTTTGATAATAGCCACTTGGTAAGGTGATATCTATTATGGTTTTGATTTGCATTGCCCTGATTAGTGGCATTGAACATCTTTTCGTGTCTGTTGGCCATCTGTATGTCCTTGGAAAATGTCTATACAGATCGTCTGCTCATTTTTTTTTTGGATTGTTTTTATGTTGTTGAGTTGTGTGATTTTGTTATATATTTTAGATATTAATCCTTTATTGTATATATAATTTGCAAATTTCTTCTATTCGGTAGGTTGTCTTTTCATTTTGTTGATGGTTTTTTCACTTTGCAGAAGCTTTTTAGTTTGATGTAGTACCATTTGTTTATTTTTGGTTTTGTTTCCCTTGCCTTTGAAATCATATATTTAAAAAAAAAAAACAAAAAACAGCCCTAACCAGTTTTCTCAGTGGATAGAGCGTCGGCCTGTGGACTGAAGGGTCCCAGGTTTTATTCTGGTCAAGGGCATGTACCTTGGTTGTGGGCACATCCCCAGTAGGAGGCATGCAGGAGGCAGCTGATTGATGTTTGTCTCTCATTGATGTTTCTAACTATTCCTCTCCCTTCCTCTCTGTAAAATCAGTAATATATATTTTTTAAAAAACATTGCTAAGAAAAACATTAAGACTGATGTCAAGCAACTTACCACCTATATTTTCAGGAACTTTATGGTTTGAAGTCTTACATTCAAGTCTCTTAAATCCATTTTGACTTAGTTTTTGTGTATAGTATAAGATAGTGGTCTGGTTTTATTCTTTTCCACGTGCCTATTTAGTTTCCCCAACACCATTTGTTGAAGAGACTGTCCTTCTCCCATTGGATGCTGTTGGCTCATTTGTCATAAATTCATTGTTTGTATATGTGCAGGTTTATTTAGGGGCTCTCTGTTATGTTTCATTGCTCTGTGTGCCTGTTTTAAGGCCAGCACCATACTGTTCTGATAATTATAGCTTTGTACTATAATTTGAAGTTGGGAAGTGTGATACCATTAGTTTTGTTCTTCTTTCTAAAGATTGTTTTGGCTATTTAGGGTCTTTTGTGGTTCCATACAAATTTTAGAATTATTTATTCTAGTTCTGTGAAAAGTGTAATTGTAAGTTTAATAGGAATTGCATTAAGTCTGTAGATTGCTTTGTAGTATGGACATTTTAATATTAAGTATTTCGATGCATGAGCATAGTATTTGCATCTTTAATTTCTTTCAACAATGTCTTCTAGTTTTCAGTGTATAGGTCTTTTCACCTCCTTGGTTAAATTTATTCCTAGGTATTTTATTCTTTTTGATGCAATTGTAAATGGGGTTATGTTCTTAATTTCTCTTTATGGTAGTTTGATGTTCATATGTCAAAGTACTACAGTTTTCTGTATATTAATTTTATATTCTGTAAGTTTACTGAATTCATTTATTAGGTAAAACAGTTGTGTGTGTGTGTGTGTGTGTGTAGGCTTTAGGTTTTCTGCATGTAGTATCATATCAGCTGCAAATAGTGACAGTTTTACTTCTTTGTTTCCAATTTGGATTTTGTTTCTTTTTCTTGCCTTATTGCTGCAGCTAGGACTTCCAATACTATGTTGAATAAGAGTAGTGAAAGTGTGTGTCCTTGTGTTGTCTCAGATCATAAAGGAAAAGCATCAAGCTTTTCACCATTGAATATGATGTTAGCTGTGTGTTTGTCAGATGTGGCTTTTTTATGTTGTGGTACTTTCCTCTATACCAACTTTTTGTTGAGAGTTTTTAATCATATATGTGTTGGATTTTTTGGCATATGATTTTTCTACATTTATTGAGATGATCATATGATTTTTATTCTTCATTTTGTTGATGTGAGCTATCACAATGATTGATTTACAAATGTTGAACCATTATTTTATCCCTGAGATAAATCTCACTATATCATGGTGTCTGATCCTTTTAATATTTTGTTGAATTTTGTTTGCTAATATTTTGTCAATTCTCCCCCCGCCCCCCCACCCCATCTATGTTCATCAGGGATATCTGCCTATAATTTTCTTTTTATGGGGTATCCTTTTCTGGTTTTGGTATCAAGGTAATGCTTGTTTCATAAAATAAGTTCAGAAGCATTCTCTCTCATTCAATGTTTTGGAAGAGTTTGAGAAGGCTAGGTATTAAATCTTCTTGGAATATTTGATAGAATTCACCAGTGAAACCATCTCATTCTAGATGTTTGTTTGCTGAGAGTTTTTTTTAAATTACTGGTTCAATCTTCTTACTAGTAATTGATCTACTCAGCTTTACTACTATTCTTCATGGTTCAGCCTTAGAAGACTTTACATTTTTAGGAATTTCTCCATTTCTTCTAAGCTTCTCAATTTGTTGATGTATAATTATTCATAATAGTCTTTTATCTTTTTTTGTATTTCTGTGGTGTCAGTTGTAATGTTACCTTCTTCATTTCTGGTTTTATTTATTTGGACCCTCTCTCTTTCTTTCTTGGGAAGTCCAGCTACAGATTTATCTATTTTATTTATAAAGAATCAGCTCTTTGTTTCATTGATCTTTTCTGTTGTTGTGTTTTTTTGTTTGTTGTTGGGTGTGTGTATTTTTTAGTCTCTATTTTACTTATTTCTGCTCTGATGTTTATTTTCTTCATTCTGCTAACTTGGGCTTAATTTGTTCTTCTTGTTATAGTTCCTTTAGGTGTAACGTTAAATTGTTTATTTGAAAATTTTCTTGTTTCTTGAGGTAGGTCTGTATCTTTATGAACATTCCTCTTAAAACTGCTTTTGCTACATCCCATAGATTTTGGAATCTTGTATTTTCATTTTCATTTGTCTCAAGGTATTTTTTTAAATTTTGTCTTCAATTTCTTCATTGACCAATTGGTTGTTCATAAAATGTTGTTTAGCCTCCACATATTTATGATTTTTCTAGTTTTCTTTTGGTGATTGATTCCAATTTCAAACCATTGTGGTCTAAGAAGATATTTAATATGATTTTAATCTTCTTAAATTTATTGAAAGTTGTTTGGTGGTCTTCCTAGAGAATGTTTGATGTGCTCTGGAGAAGAATGTGTATTCTGCTGCTTTTGAATGGAATGTTATGTATATATCTATTAGCTTCATATGCTCTAATGTGTAATTTAAGATCATTGTTTGCTCATTGATTTTCTGTCTGGATGATTTATTCATTGATATAGGTGGGGTGTTAAAGTCCTCTATTGTATTAAAGTCCAGTATTATTGTATTGCTGTTAGTTTTTCTCTTTTTATTTTACTCACCCCTTAACAAATTATTGTAGACAAAAGTTTACTACTTTTGTCTTCTAACCTTTATACTATGTTTATAAGTGATTAAGCCACTGCCTTTACTATATATTTTTCTTATAGTGAGATTTTAACATTCATATGTTTTCTTCTTATTAATTATCTTATTAATTAGTGCCATTTCTTTTCAGGTTAAAGAAGTTTCTTCCACATTTCTTGTATGATCAGTTTAGTGGTGATGTTCTTCTTTATCCTTTGCTTGTCTGGAAAACTATCTCTCATTCAAATCTGAATGATAACCTTACTGGATAGAGTATTCATGTTTAGAATTTTTTTCCTCATTTAGCATTTTAAGTATATCATGTCACTCCTTTCTGGTTACAAAGTTTTTGCTGAAAAATCTGCTGATAGCTTTATGGATTTCCCTTCTATGTCACAATTTGTTTTTCTCTTGATGCTTTTAATAGTCTCTATTTTTTACTTTTAACATTTTAATTGTAATGTGACTTGATGTGGCTCTTTTTGGGTTTATCTTATTTGGAACTCTCTGGGCTTCCAGAACCCAGGTGTCTGTTTCCTTCCTCAGGTTAGGAAAGTTTTCAGCCATTACTTTTTTGATAAATGTTCTGCCCCATTCTCTCTCGATCCTTTTTCTGAGACCTATAATGACAATGTTATTCCACTTGATGGCCCATAGGCCCCTGAAGCTACTTTCACTTATTTTATTATTATTTTTATTTAAAATATTTTTGTTGATTTTTAGAAGAGGGAGATAGAGAAACATCAATTGGCTGCCTCCTACACACCCCCTATTGGGGACTGAGCCTGCAAGCTGGGCATGTGCCCTGGCCGGGAATTGAATCAGCAACCTTTTGGTGCACTAGATAAAGACCAGAATTGACACATTGGCCTGACATTTAATAGGTTGTTGCATCGGCAGGACTTTCTGCCCCAAAGTGGCCACAGTGAGGGGGATGAGTGTGTGTGAGAGGAGAACTGCCTGGAGCCCAGACCTGGAGAGAGACAGGAGTGTGCCCACAGGAAGCAGCCAAGGTGAGGAGGGGGTGGAGACTCCAACCCCTGGAGAGCTGGGGCTGCCAGATCCACAGAACAGGTGGAGAGAGATCAACTCACTGTCCTCAAGCCTCTGCAGGGCTGGTCCTGGGGCAAGGGTGCTGACTGGAGACCTAGGGTCTGGAGAGCAGAGCAGGGGAGTGGAGGGACCGGATAGGGACAGGGCTGGAAAGGGAAAGGTGCAGAGACCAGAAGGAAAGAGACAAGGACAGGGAGGGCTGTCTAACAGGTGGTGACACTCGAGGTATGCAAGCAGGGGCAGGCGCCCAACCTCTAGGGTAGCTGTAAAGTGCATTCTGAATGCTAAGGCCCTTCTTCTCCCCAGAGCCTAGATTTCTGGGTGGGCATGAGGTAGGACAGCCAGGCCCGGGGAGAGGGTGTGTTCGGAGGAAGTCGGTGGTGTGGAGGGTAACAAAACTGGTGCCTGTGGGTGTCTGAACCCCACCTCTGCCAGCAGCCAGGGTCAGGCCCTCAGATCCTCCTCCCAGTTCGTCAGAGATCCCAAGGCCGGATGTGGCAGTGACAATGTGAGCAGAGTGACAAACCGCTGAACGGTCCATTCTCCGTCACAGTGTTCCCTAGTGACTGGCTCACAAAGTCAGACTTGGCACCACCAACGGGCTGGTGTGCAGCTTCGGTGAGCATGTGCCCACTGCCTGGCCTCTGCAGAGCTCCAGGTGAGTTTGTGGTCAATCTCTCAGCCCTGATGATAAATCACAAGAAGCAGGGAGGAGGAACTCGCTGGTTGTCCGTGGTCAGGCCCACAGGTTTAAGAGGAATAGCTGTGTTTGAGTGATTCAGGAGTTCCTGGAGGAATCAGAAGACATGGCTGTTCTAGATCCAGACTCCTGAGTGGCCTGGCTGGCGTGTGTGCTGGCTGCCCCATCTCTCCCTGTTGTCCCCAGTGCAGGCCCCTAGCCAGCTGTTTCCCACCAGGCTGGGGCCAGTGTTCCCTCTGTGGTCAGAGAGAACCCAGAAGACAACCCTACTGCCTGTCCTCCGGAGTAGGGGAGTGAGCAGATTGTTGGTGGCATTCTGGGAACTTGGAGGGTCTACTGTGTAAGTGGGACTGAGTTGGAGGCCCCCTTCATGGACCTGGAAGCTCTGGCTTCACAACCCGCTCCCAGGGCTCAGGACTGGTCCAGCAGGACAGCTCTTTCTCACCCAGATTCCTCCTGCTAAAGACCCTAGTGTCTCTCGGGCCTGCGGAATGTGGCACCTCTGCAGGGAGCAGCCCATCCATCAAGGAGTCATCATCAGTCAGGCACAACCCGCACCCCACCCCGGGGGGCCAAAGCAGCATCAATGCGGGCCACAGAAGAGAGCCAGGCATGGCCCCTGGCGTGATGGATGGGTGTCACCCTGCACTGTAAGTCCATGTTTATGGGACACCCAAACAGCCAGTCAATCCCCCGGGACCATCACTCACCCAGGCTACCAGGGGTCCTAGACAGGCTCTCAGGTGGTTTTGCTGCTTTCACTCAGGCAGCACTTAGAGATTTAGCCTGTCAGGCCTAGGGGTCCCATTCAGCTGCCAGCATGTGACAGATGGGACAGGCAGCCTGACAAGAACACACAGCTTTGAGAATCACTGGCTGCAAGTCCAACCAGGGATCTTCGAGCTCAGCCACCCCGAGTAACCACTGGGCTTTCTGCTTATCCCTAAAGACTTGGTAACCAGGTCCTGCACACACGGACTGAGGGCTCTCCCCAGAGACAAACCTGGTGTGTTGTTTAACTCAAGTTCTCCTGTTGTCATGGTCTACTCCGGCCAGGGAAGCTCAATGCCTGCTTTAAGGAAGTAAACTCCCTCCTTCCTTCCCTCTCTTCCTTTCTCCCTTCTTTTCTCCTTCCTTTCTTCCTTCTTTCCTTCCCTCTCTCCTTTTCCGTTTCCCTCCTTTCTTCAACTGATGAGGCTGTTTGGTTTAAGAAACAGAAAATATGGGAAATTCAGCCCTCAGTCACTGTCTGCTCCTCAAATGAACCCGGGCAGTCAGTGGATCGAGGTTTCTGAGGAAGAAGGCTGATGGGTTAAGAAGTCACTCCGCTCGATAGCAGACCTTGGTTTTGCTGGCAGGAACAGAAAGGTTTGTGGAAAGAACATAGGCTCACCTCACTCTGTTCCTCTGAGTAGACAACTTCTCCTCTCATGAGCCTCAGTTTCTCCCTGTGAAGCGGGGTCACTAACACACTCAGGCAGGGCTGTGGTGGGGAGGGGATAATGGATATGATACTGTGTTCCTCAAAGTGAGGCATCTCCAAAAACCCAGGTGTATTGTGACTGATGGAGAAAAGAACACCTGGCCTCGCCTATGATCTTCATGAAGTTCCACTTCCAGGGAGAAGGCAGGAAAGGGGAACTGTTCCAAAAGCCAGTGTACTGAGCCACTTATGCAACTCAAAATGGATTAAGGACCCACGTGTAAGAGACAAAACTATAAAGCCCTTAAAGGAAAATGTAGGAGCAAGTCTTTGTGACCTGGGATATAACACAGACAACAAAAGAAAAAAACAGCTGAACTAGACTTTATTGAGATCAAAGACCTTTGTGCTTCAAAGGACCTCATCAAGAAAGTAAAAAACAACAACCACAGAATGGGAGAAAATATATGCAAATCATGTATCTGACAGGGGCCTTACATCCAGAATACACAAAGGACTCTTACAACTACTAGTAAAATGGAAAGGCAAAACGTTGTTAGTCATGAGGGACACGCAAATCAAAGCCACGGTGAGACCACTTCACACCTACAAGGATGACCACACTCAAAAGGACAGATAATGTCCAGTGCTGGGGAGGATATAGAGACACTGGAACTCTCGTACACTGCTGGAGGGATGGGAAGCAGTGAAGTTGCTGTGGCAAACACTCTGGTGGTTCCTCACAGTGTTAAACATACAGTTGCTACATATCCCAGCAGTTCACACCCACACATATGCCCGAGGGAATTGGAAACATATGTCGCACAAAAACTTGTACATAAATGTTCACAGCAGCATTATCCATAACAGCTCCAAAGTGGAAACCACCCACATGCCCATCATCAATAAACACATCTGATCTACCCACAAAATGGAATATTATTCAGTCATAAAAGGGAACGAAGCACGAATTCATGGATAAACATTATGTGGAGAGAAAAAAGCCAGTCACAAAAGACCATATATTGTATGATTGCACTTATGTGAAATGTTCAGAATAGGAAAAGCCTTAGAGACAGGAAGGAGATTAGTGATTGCCAGGGACTGAGGTGGGGGTGGAGGGGTGGAGGGGATAAATTGGGAGTAACTGTTAAGGGGTGTGGGGCTTCCTTTCAGGGTGATAATGATGTTCCAGAATCAGTGGTGATGGTTGCATATGCCTAAATATTAAAAACTACTGTATTGGACACTTAAAAGGGGTGAATTTTATGGCATGAATTATATCTCAATACAGCTGTTACATAAAAATAGTAATTATTTGAGTTGGCATCAACTGATGTCTCAAAGCTGTTCCTGCCTTTCCCATTCTGGCCCCAAGTTTCCATCAGGGAGGTGATGGGCCAACAGATCTCATGGGGGAGTATGGACTCCTCGGCCATTTGGCTCTAAATCTCCTTCGAAACCCTACAATCTTCAGGAATAATTGACTGCTTGGAATTCTGTAGCGGAGAGCCCAGCACACCTGCGGTTAATAAATAAAGGGGAAAATTGTCCATCAGACCTGGGATGATAAGTGGGCTTAGCATGTTTAACTATTTGCAACTGAGACTTTAAAAGCAGTGGAATCAGCCCCCCAAGCACTCATTTCCTTTAGCAAAGTAACCCCCCTCTTGGGAATGTTTCTTCTGCAGAAATTATTTAAAAAGCAAAACGCTTTGTGCCTGTGGGTGCTTCTAGCAACTGTTTCATCCAGTGACCTGTCTCAAGGCTGGAGGGACAGCAGGCCTTTCCCTGGGTTACCAATGGAGGGTGAGGTGTAGAACGAGGCAGCGGAGGCCCAAGCGCCCGTGGGTGAGTGACTTTGTGGGGTGTGACTGTGGTGTCATGACATTCCCATGCTATGCTCACATCTTTATATCGAACAAGCCCCCTCCAAAGTCAGAGGCTGTCCACAGGTCAGGTGGATGGTGCAGAGCCTGAACCTGAGGTCAGGACAGCCCATCAAGTGGGCAGTGCGTGGGGCCTGCTGGTGGGGCGGGTGTACGCGTGCTCACTGCATGGCTTTCCAGCGGGCAGAGGGCAGCAGGGCCGGGGAGAAATATGCATCTCAGCTCACAGAAGAGGTGGAGCCGGCTAGCAGGCAACTCCTTGTGCATTGAGAAGAGAGGGTCTCTAGTGCAGAGGCCTGGTTGTGCAGGTGTTGGGGGAGGCACTGGTGCCTGCGGGAAGCCTCCCCCCCACCCCCTACCCCATGGCCCCGGCACCTGCAGGATGGTGCTGACAGAGATGGGAGGGGACTGCTCCTTCCCTGTCAGCCTCCATCTCCCACCAGAACCCCTCACCCCAAGGTAGTTCTCTGGAATTCCAAGTGAGGCAGGGGAGGGTCGGGGAGGGAGGGTGGGGCCAGTGCCCACACCAGCACAAAGGTGGGGGCCAGGCCTTCTGCTGGGTTGCTGGGCAAAACAGGACCCTGAACCAGTGTCGGCCCAGGCCTGCTGGCCGATCGCACACACGTCACCTTCAGGCTGGGCTCAGGTCACCAAGGCTGTGCCACACCTGCCTTTCCATCCATGGATTTGCTTCCTTTTCCTGAAATTAATTTACTTCACAGGAGACTTACCACCACCACCACCACCACAAAAACCATACAGGGACCATACCTGGGAAAACGGAGACAATAGGGGCTGAACAGTAATATTAAACTCTAACCAGACCTGCCCCCTTCTACAGCTCAGAGCCTGGGTGGACAGGGACTTGCTCCGAGAGCCAGCAGAGGTTCCCAGGGACTAAAAGGGGGGTGCTGCCCCCTAGCCCCCTAGCACGCCCATACCTGAACTGATGTGCTGTGCCGAGACCTGCCCAGGGCCACAGGGCCTGGCCCTGCTAACGCTAGGAGGGAACCGCCTGGCCAGTGTGTTCAGTGTGTGGCTCCAGCATCTTCTCCCAGCACAGAGGTGGTTGCTGTAGCTAATTTCTTTGTGTGGGTGTGTGGGTGTGTGGGGGGGGGGGGACTGGCAGCCCCTCTGCTCCCCTTCCTGAGAACGTTCCGGGGACCTCGGGAGGTGAGCCTGGTGCCTGTGACCCGCTCCTCCTGCCTCTGCTAGCGTTTTGTCCTGGAAACTCCTTCCTGTGTGTCTCCACCTCCTGCCCCTGCAGCTGGGCGAGGGCGAGGGCCGTGAGCCAGAGATCGCACCCAAATGTCAAAGCTTTCCCTAAAGCATCTCCCAGCTGTCAGGGCCCCTCCGAGGGCAGGCGGTCCATTAGTGCAGGCAGGTGATTTGTATTGCTGGCTGCTGCTGTGTAAACACAGGGCTCAGGGAGCTGAAAGGCGGGAGGGCCGGGGTGCACCTGGCACACCTGAGCCCGAGGCAGGGGCTGGGCCCGTCTGCAGGGACGTGCCGAGACCCATCTGCCCCCCACGCGCCATTCAGCACCTCAGGTGTCTCGGCAGCCGGGGAGAGACAGAGGTGAAGGTGCACCCACCACGGTCTCACCAGGCACGGGGACCAGCAGGGCCCTGAAGCCGTGTGCCTTCCTGCCTCCGGGCCTGGCACCTGGGGGTGCCCTGGCCTCTGTGGGGAGCAGCTCCCTGGGATTCCCGAGCAGCCGCTCTGCCGCCCCCACCCCCGCCCAGCACTTACCACAGGACTCTGATGGTCTGTTTACAAGGCTGTCTTCCGCAGCAGACAGAGGGCTCTTGAGGGATTTTAATGACCTCCACCTCCCCTGTCAACGCTAATCAGTGTTTCCTGAGTGAATGGATAAAGGAATAAATGAATTCTTGAGCACCTACCACGTGCCAGGCAGCACGTCGGGGCAGACTGTGGTCTGTGCTGCGGGAAGCCCTGGGGGACATTGTGATCAGGTGGGAAGGGGGATTGCTGAGAAAGGGGCTTTGCAGAAAGACCTGGGGAGGCACGGGAGGCAGCTAAGCGGGCAGATGTGTGGGGAAGAGTGCTTCAGGGAACAGCACGTGCAAAGGCCCTGGGGAAAGACCAGCCTGAGTGGGGAGGGAGTTCGAGGAACAGTGAAAGGCTGGTAAGGGTCCAGTAGGGGGTGGAAAGGAGGGAAGAGGTAGAGAGGTTGGGGGTGGGGGTGGAGAGGGAGAAGCATGACAGGTCTGAGAAGTCCTGCAGCCCTGCGGTGGGACTGACTAGCTGACCCCACAACTAGCCCCACGCACCTGCCTTCACTCGCACTGAGAGGGTGAAAGGGGCAGACTGCGGCCAAGAAGGGCAGGAGAGGGGCAGGCAGGTCTGGCCAAAGATTTATAGAGAAAACTCCCAGGGAAGGGGCCTCTGAGAGAGACTCTCTTCCCTGAGAAGAAGAGGGGACTTGTCCTGGGTACCACCCCGAGCCTCCCCCACCCCCACTGCACATCCGCCTTTGGCTGTGGCCTGTGTGCATGTGCTGTCATGAGGTACTGCAGAGCTCCCAGCCAGCACCCAGAGGAGGAACAGCTGCACCCCTCAGTCCTGTGAGAGTCCGGCTCCAGCTCATGTCACACACCTCGGACACACATCACCACACCAAGAAAGCCTCCTGGGCCACCGAGCTAGAGCTCCCACCCCCAGTACATGACCTGTATTACCTTCTTCCTCTCTCTCTCTTTCTCTCTCTCTCTCCAAAATGGCTGTTTTGTGTCGATGTTCCTCTTGGCCTTCCTCATGGGAACATTCGCTCAGGACATGGGGTTGGGCTTGTTTTGTTCACAGGTGTGTCTGCTGCCTGGAGCAGAGCCTGGCTAAGAATACGTGTCCCCAGATGTTGTTCAGGACAGGAATGAGCATCCAGCATGTGTCAGCGTCCAGGGCTGTGCTGTCGCCGTGGCTCTGGCCCCTCTCCCTCCGCCCCGGCTGGAGCACCAGCAGGCTCACAATGTGCGCGCACCTGTGTTACGGGAGACAGAACCGAGCGAGGTGACCTGCTGGACCACAGTTAGACCAGTGACCCCAGAATGCGAAGGCGGGGTGAGTGGGCACCACCATGGCCATCCTCCTCCAACTCCCAGGAGTCGTCCAGGGACTATAGCCAGGGAGAAGGCTGTGGGCCCTCAGCTGGCCCCCCTGCCAGGCCAGAACCAGCACCCCAGCTCCTGATGTATTTTGTGACATCGGCTACCCTCCTGGGGTGAAATGCGTAAACTACACAACTTCCCATGTGCATCATTTTAAATCTCCCTATTGTGCCTCAACTGCAACAGAAGACATAGATTAACCTGATGGTTTTAAATGCGTGTTTCAACATAAGCACATGCAGGAGGCTTGGCCGCACGGCACACGCAGGAGACACGCAGGTGCATGCATGGTGCAGCAGGTACGAACCAGTGAGCAACGGTATTCAACTGTGGACGGTCAACACCATCACTACCGACGTGAACTCTGAAGTGGCAGCCCAGTTACAAACATGCACCTGAGCGGTGCAGCCCAGGCGGGCATGCCAGACAGAGCCAGGCAGCGCTGGGCAGGGCCAGGCGGGCCCTCAGAACCAGGCTCACCCAGGTCTGTTCCATGCAAAGGTGAATAGCGCCTGTGAATGCTTTCCGACATTGCCGTGCTGTCCCTTGTGTCACCGTGGCTGTCCCTTGTGTCGCCGTGGCTGTCCCTTGTGTCGCCGTGGCTGTCCCCTGTGTCGCCGTGGCTGTCCCTTGTGTCGCCGTGGCTGTCCCCTGTGTCGCCGTGGCTGTCCCTTGTGTCGCCGTGGCTGTCCCCTGTGTCGCCGTGGCTGTCCCCTGTGTCACTGTGGCTGTCCCCTGTGTCGCCGTGGCTGTCCCCTGTGTCACTGTGGCTGTCCCTTGTGTCGCCGTGGCTATCCCCTGTGTCACTGTGGTTGTCCCCTGTGTCGCCGTGGCTGTCCCCTGTGTCACTGTGGCTGTCCCTTGTGTCGCCGTGGCATTGTGCTCCTGAAAAATCCAGAGTCTGTCAGAACCTTAAAAGAGATCCGTACATTTTTGTGTAAAACAGAGCCGGGCTGCGACACTGAAGAGACCCTCATCCGTGAGTATGGGTAGGACCCCGACAAGAGTTCTGGCCTGTAGACCAGGGCTCCCCCAGCACTCGGAGTCCTGCACATCACGGCCACACCTCAGATGTCTCCCCCAGGGCCTCCAGCCTGCGCTGCTCTGGACTCCCCCTCCCCCGGACATGCCCAGCCAGGCTGAGTGGGCAGAGCCCCAGGCCCCACTTCTGTCGCCTGCTCAGTTCGAATGTCCCTGCTCCCAGGAAGCAGGCCTCGCCTCAGGCTGACCAGGCAGGTGGGAGCCCCTCGTGTCAGGCTACATGAACCCCCAGCTAGCCAAGCAGGGCCCCCAGCCGGCCTCTGCCATCACCTCCCAGGCTGGTGTCCCCAGGCCTCCCCGCGGCCCAGCGCAGCGCGGGGCTCCCGGGCAGGCTGTGATGGATGGCAGGGGAGGCTCCGTCCCTCTGCCCCTGTCTTACAGGCATTCCTCCGGCAGATAAACTGCTTTGAGTGGCCACCCCCACAGGGGCCTGGCGGAGGGTCCCTCTTGAAAGGCAGGAGATGAGGGCCTCTGTATATAATAAAGGTGAAAGAGTGTCATCCAGACATTTTTATGCTTTTCTCGAGGCCCAGCTGCCATGTAGCCGGAAGGACCTGAAGCTTTTAGCAAGTGGCCTGAGGAAGTGGCTGGTTCCAGGCCTGAGAGGGAGCACGGGGTCAGGGCAGGGCCCTTCCAGCCCAGTCAGCCTGCGCCCCTCCTCTGAAGGAGTTAGGAGGACCCACCCCGACCTTGGACTTGCTAGCCTGGTGCAGGCTGAACCTCTGGGGACCACATGGGGAGTGGGGTGGGGCTGACAGCGGGTCAGTAGGAGTCAGGGCACACAGGCTCTCACAGGGCACACGGATTTCAAAGGGCACACGGATCTTACAGGGCACACAGGATCTCACAGGGCACACAGGATCTCACAGGGCACACGGATCTCACAGGACACAGGGATCTCACAGGGCACATGGCTCTCACAGGGCACATGGATCTCACAGGGCACACGGATCTCACAGGGCACACGGGATCTCACAGGGCACATGGATCTCACAGGGCACACGTATCTCACAGGGCACACGGGATCTCACAGGGCACATGGATCTCACAGGGCACACGGATCTCACAGGGCACATGGATCTCACAAGGCACACGGATCTCACAGGGCACACGGATCTCACAGGACACATGGATGTCACAAGGCACATGGATCTCACAGAACACATGGATTTCACAGGGCACATGGATCTCACAGGGCACATGGATCTCACAGAACACATGAATCTCACAGGACACATGGATCTCACAGGGCACATGGATCTCACAGAACACATGAATCTCACAGGACACATGGATCTCACAGGGCACACAGAATCTCATAGGGCACACGGATCTCACAGGGCACACGGATCTCACAGGGAACACGGATCTCACAGGGCACACGGGATCTCACAGGGCACACGGATCTCACAGGGCACACGGGATCTCACAGGGCACATGGATCTCACAGGGCACACGGGATCTCACAGGGCACACGAACCTCACAGGGCACATGGATCTCACAGGGCACACGGATCTCACAGGGCACATGGATTTCATAGGGCACATGGATCTCACAGGACACATGGATCTCACAGGACACATGGATCTCACAGGACACATGGATCTCACAGGGCACACGGGATCTCACAGGGCACATGGATCTCACAGGGCACACGGATCTCACAGGGCACATGGATCTCACAGGGCACACGGATCTCACAGGGCACACGGAACTCACAGGGCACATGGATCTCACAGGGCACACGGATCTCACAGGGCACATGGATCTCACAGGGCACATGGATCTCACAGGGCACATGGCTCTCACAGGGCACATGGATCTCACAGGGCACACGGATCTCACAGGGCACACGGGATCTCACAGGGCACATGGATCTCAAAGGACACATGGATCTCACAGAGCACACGGATCTCACAGGGCACACGGATCTCACAGGGCACACGGATCTCACAGGACACATGGATCTCACAGGGCACACGGATCTCACAGGGCACATGGATCTCACAGGGCACATGGATCTCACAGGGCACATGGATCTCACAGGGCACACGGGATCTCACAGGGCACGGGATCTCACAGGGCACATGGATCTCACAGGACACATGGATCTCACAGAGCACACGGATCTCACAGGGCACACGGATCTCACAGGGCACACGGATCTCACAGGACACATGGATCTCACAGGGCACACAGGATCTCATAGGGCACACGGATCTCACAGGACACATGGATCTCACAGGGAACACGGATCTCACAGGGCACATGGATCTCACAGGGCACACGGATCTCACAGGGCACACGGGATCTCACAGGGCACACGGATCTCACAGGGCACATGGGATCTCACAGGGCACACGGATCTCACAGGGCACATGGATCTCACAGGGCACACGGATCTCACAGGGCACATGGATTTCATAGGGCACATGGATCTCACAGGACACATGGATCTCACAGGGCACACAGATCTCACAGGGCACATGGATGTCACAAGGCACATGGATCTCACAGAACACATGGATTTCACAGGGCACATGGATCTCACAGGGCACATGGATCTCACAGAACACATGAATCTCACAGGACACATGGATCTCACAGGGCACATGGATCTCACAGAACACATGAATCTCACAGGACACATGGATCTCACAGGGCACACAGAATCTCATAGGGCACACGGATCTCACAGGGCACACGGATCTCACAGGGAACACGGATCTCACAGGGCACACGGGATCTCGCAGGGCACACGGATCTCACAGGGCACACGGGATCTCACAGGGCACATGGATCTCACAGGGCACACGGATCTCACAGGACACATGGATCTCACAGGGAACACGGATCTCACAGGGCACACGGATCTCACAGGGCACACGGATCTCACAGGACACATGGATCTCACAGGGAACACGGATCTCACAGGGCACACGGATCTCACAGGGCACACGGATCTCACAGGGCACACGGGATCTCACAGGGCACATGGATCTCACAGGACACATGGCTCTCACAGGGCACACGGGATCTCACAGGGCACATGGATCTCACAGGACACATGGATCTCACAGGACACATGGATCTCACAGGACACATGGATCTCACAGGGCACACGGGATCTCACAGGGCACATGGATCTCACAGGGCACACGGATCTCACAGGGCACATGGATCTCACAGGGCACACGGATCTCACAGGGCACACGGAACTCACAGGGCACATGGATCTCACAGGGCACACGGATCTCACAGGGCACATGGATCTCACAGGGCACATGGATCTCACAGGGCACATGGCTCTCACAGGGCACATGGATCTCACAGGGCACACGGATCTCACAGGGCACACGGGATCTCACAGGGCACATGGATCTCAAAGGACACATGGATCTCACAGAGCACACGGATCTCACAGGGCACACGGATCTCACAGGGCACACGGATCTCACAGGACACATGGATCTCACAGGGCACACGGATCTCACAGGGCACATGGATCTCACAGGGCACATGGATCTCACAGGGCACATGGATCTCACAGGGCACACGGGATCTCACAGGGCACGGGATCTCACAGGGCACATGGATCTCACAGGACACATGGATCTCACAGAGCACACGGATCTCACAGGGCACACGGATCTCACAGGGCACACGGATCTCACAGGACACATGGATCTCACAGGGCACACAGGATCTCATAGGGCACACGGATCTCACAGGACACATGGATCTCACAGGGAACACGGATCTCACAGGGCACATGGATCTCACAGGGCACACGGATCTCACAGGGCACACGGGATCTCACAGGGCACACGGATCTCACAGGGCACATGGGATCTCACAGGGCACACGGATCTCACAGGGCACATGGATCTCACAGGGCACACGGATCTCACAGGGCACATGGATTTCATAGGGCACATGGATCTCACAGGACACATGGATCTCACAGGGCACACAGATCTCACAGGGCACATGGATGTCACAAGGCACATGGATCTCACAGAACACATGGATTTCACAGGGCACATGGATCTCACAGGGCACATGGATCTCACAGAACACATGAATCTCACAGGACACATGGATCTCACAGGGCACATGGATCTCACAGAACACATGAATCTCACAGGACACATGGATCTCACAGGGCACACAGAATCTCATAGGGCACACGGATCTCACAGGGCACACGGATCTCACAGGGAACACGGATCTCACAGGGCACACGGGATCTCGCAGGGCACACGGATCTCACAGGGCACACGGGATCTCACAGGGCACATGGATCTCACAGGGCACACGGATCTCACAGGACACATGGATCTCACAGGGAACACGGATCTCACAGGGCACACGGATCTCACAGGGCACACGGATCTCACAGGGCACACGGGATCTCACAGGGCACACGGATCTCACAGGGCACATGGGATCTCACAGGGCACACGGATCTCACAGGGCACATGGATCTCACAGGGCACACGGATCTCACAGGGCACATGGATTTCATAGGGCACATGGATCTCACAGGACACATGGATCTCACAGGGCACACAGATCTCACAGGGCACATGGATGTCACAAGGCACATGGATCTCACAGAACACATGGATTTCACAGGGCACATGGATCTCACAGGGCACATGGATCTCACAGAACACATGAATCTCACAGGACACATGGATCTCACAGGGCACACAGAATCTCATAGGGCACACGGATCTCACAGGGCACACGGATCTCACAGGGAACACGGATCTCACAGGGCACACGGGATCTCACAGGGCACACGGATCTCACAGGGCACACGGGATCTCACAGGGCACATGGATCTCACAGGGCACACGGGATCTCACAGGGCACACGGACCTCACAGGGCACATGGATCTCACAGGGCACACGGATCTCACAGGGCACATGGATTTCATAGGGCACATGGATCTCACAGGACACATGGATCTCACAGGACACATGGATCTCACAGGGCACACGGGATCTCACAGGGCACATGGATCTCACAGGGCACACGGATCTCACAGGGCACATGGATCTCACAGGGCACACGGGATCTCACAGGGCACATGGATCTCACAGGACACATGGATCTCACAAGGCACATGGCTCTCACAGGGCACACGGGATCTCACAGGGCACATGGATCTCACAGGACACATGGATCTCACAGGGAACACGGATCTCACAGGGCACATGGATCTCACAGGGCACAGGGATCTCACAGGGCACACGGGATCTCACAGGGCACATGGATCTCACAGGACACATGGATCTCACAGGGCACACGGATCTCACAGGGCACACGGATCTCACAGGGCACACGGATCTCACAGGACACATGGATCTCACAGGGCACACAGGATCTCATAGGGCACACGGATCTCACAGGACACATGGATCTCACAGGGAACACGGATCTCACAGGGCACACGGATCTCACAGGGCACACGGATCTCACAGGGCACACGGGATCTCACAGGGCACACGGATCTCACAGGGCACATGGGATCTCACAGGGCACACGGATCTCACAGGGCACATGGATCTCACAGGGCACACGGATCTCACAGGGCACATGGATTTCATAGGGCACATGGATCTCACAGGACACATGGATCTTACAGGACACATGGATCTCACAGGGCACACAGATCTCACAGGGCACATGGATCTCACAGGGCACACAGATCTCACAGGGCACATGGATCTCACAGGGCACACGGATCTCACAGGGCACACGGATCTCACAGGGCACACGGATCTCACAGGGCACATGGATCTCACAGGACACATGGATCTCACAGGGCACACGGGATCTCACAGGACACATGGATCTCACAGGGCACGCGGATCTCACAGGGCACATGGATCTCACAGGGCACACAGGATCTCACAAGGCACACGGATCTCACAGGGCACATGGATCTCACAGGGCACACGGGATATCACAAGGCAAACGGGATCTCACAAGGCACACAGGCTCTCACAGGGCACATGGATCTCACAAGGCACACGGGATCTCACAAGGCACACGGATCTCACAGGGCACATGGATCTCACAGGACACATGGATCTCACAGGGCACACGGGATCTCACAGGACACATGGATCTCACAGGGCACGCGGATCTCACAGGGCACATGGATCTCACAGGGCACACAGGATCTCACAAGGCACACGGATCTCACAGGGCACATGGATCTCACAGGGCACACGGATCTCACAGGGCACATGGATCTCACAGGACACATGGATCTCACAGGGCACACGGGATCTCACAGGACACATGGATCTCAGAGGGCACGCGGATCTCACAGGGCACATGGATCTCACAGGGCACACAGGATCTCACAAGGCACACGGATCTCACAGGGCACATGGATCTCACAGGGCACACGGGATATCACAAGGCAAACGGGATCTCACAAGGCACACGGGATCTCACAGGCACATGGATCTCATGGGGCCTCAGGTCTGAGGAATGCCCAGTTTGTCTTCAGGGTGCCCAGCCAAGCAGCACCACAACCCCCAGTACAGAGACTGGAAGGCGGGGGGCCCTCCTGTGACTGTAGCTCCTGTGCTGGTTTGAGAGTCTGTGGGAGGAGACAAGCACCTGAGAGGTGCTCACTGACCTTTCTCTCCCATCTCCCTCCTCGCTCCCTCTCCCATGTCTGCAGTGTTACTAGGACAGAGCCACCAACTCACAACAGGCTCTGGGCCACCTGAGTGCACACGGCGGGCGTGGGGGGAGCACAGCTGCAGGGGACCCACCCACAAAGGCCCTGGCCACCTGAGTGTGAAGGGGAGGGACTTGCCCACTAGGCCCCAGGCCACTTGTGTGTCCAGGTGAAGGGTGCACAGCATTCAGCTTCACAGGCCAGGTGCCCTCTCTCCAGCCCGAACCCCAGGTCTGTTCAGCCCACCTTCCATCTTGGTTTCTTGGAATCCCCTTAGTATATCAGCCTGTGACCCCGAAGCTCCAGGCAACCCCCAGCCCACCCCAACCGCAAACATAAGGGTCAGGCCACATGCAACAGGGTGCAGGCGTGTGGTGAGTGGACCCACGAGGGCATCTCCAGGCCTGGTGCTGCTGGAGGCCCTACAGGGAAAGCCTAAGGCCTGTGCGAGGCCAGTAGACCCACAGAGGATCAATATTCCCATTTCTCTTGAGGGACAAACTGACCCATAGAAAGTGAACAGAGCTGATCAAGGTGGCGAATGGCCAGGATTTAGGATTCGAACCCGTGTGCATGTGGCTCCAGGTACAGAATTCGTTGTCACCCGGTGCCTGCCCCTTGGCCTGCTAAAGGAAGACTAAAGAAGCCCTCCGGAAAAGGCGATCAGAGTGATCTAGTATTTGATCAGTAGCACTGAGCTGCCCCTCTCGATGCCAGGCAGGGCCCACATGGAGCTCAGAGTTTTCCGGAAAAGCAGATGAAGAGAGACGGGTTAAGAGCCCCTGTGGAGAGGAAGAGCCGTGCACTGTTTAGCTTTTTTTGTACTAATTCGAGCCTGACGTTGAGTCCCAGCGAGGGAAGGGCACTGACTCTCTGCTGACCTCTGAGGAGCCTGTGGTCTCCCCCGCCTGGTCATCTGGGTGGGGCTCTGGGCTCCAGGTGCCCGCAGGGCTGGACAGGCCATCCTTACCGCCCCATCTCCTAGGGTCTCCAGCCTTCTTCTCTCTTTGCCCCCAAAGACCTCAGGACACCCAACTCCATCTTTTCAATGAGTCTAAGTTTTTGCAAACACAGGGGAAGCTGGGGGTGGGCAGTGGGGGCCCTGGCTAAATTTGGAGATACCCCCACGGATGGAGCCGCCAAGTGGAGGGTGATCTCCCCTGGGGTGTCAAGGACCTGCTGGGCATTCCCCTCCTGGCTCTGGGACCAGCTTCTTCTTTGTCCTAAAGTCTTGGAAGTGGGGTCCCCCTGCAAGGCCCCAAAGCTATTACCTCATCCTTACCCTCTCCTTTAAGAGGTTGGTCCTGGGTGCTGAGACCTTTGTTATACCGAGACCCTTGCCTGACGACCCACTGTGGGGCCAGGGGCAGGTTTCTCCCTGACTTTTTAAAGGTTATAGACCCAAGATATCCCAAGACAGGGGCTCCTGGGCCTACTGACCCTCAGAGCCTTCTGAGGGAGGGAGGGTCAGACACCACGGCTGTGTGCCTGCCCCCTGCTCTCCACGTCCCCAGGTGTCTCTCTCCTGGATGCCAGGTCACTAGGGATCTCCAACCTTTGGGAGAGATCTAAGCAAGAGGTGAAGAGGGTCTGTCTTGTTTATTTTGAATTTTTAATAGATGATGCCATATTGCATCAAATTCCAAAATATACCAAATATCAGACACCCAGCCTCTTCTCCCCGTCCCCCCGCACCCCAGGCCTCCCCAAAGCAGCCTCTGTGCTTGAACCTGTGAGTGCCCCACGGTCAGGAAGAGCAGGCAAGGGGATGCCGCCCTCACCTGGGGAGGGGAGCACGGTCCACAATGGCATCTGAGCCCTGAGGATTGAGGTGCAGCTGCTCACAGTGATTGACAGGGACACCACATGCCTCGTTGTCACCGTTCCTTCCCTGTTGCTCTTCTTCACCCAACGGATGCTTCCTGGAATCAGCCCCAAATAAAGACTTGCTGGGACCCTTGTCCCAGGGTCAGCTTCTCCAGAACGCTGACCAAACGAAGGACTAGATGGCCTGCTGTCACAGTGGAAAACTTAGAAGGCGCAAGTGGGGACAAGTGCAAGGGAGCAGTAGACGTGGGGTTTGAACACCTGTCCACCCACAGCTGCCACCCCCAGTTCAGGCCCCAGCTTTCCTGCTCCTGGTTTTTTGCAGAAGAGTGGCCTGCCAGGTTTTCTAAAATGCTCCACAAATGGCATCAATACCCTGCCAAACAAAGACACAGACAGAGGCCCCTGAGGGCTGACCTTACCTTTTGTGACCAGACCCCTCCCTCCCTGCTCTCTCCTCTCCAGCCACCAAACTCTCATCCATCTGCCCTTCAGTGCCTCCTCTCTCCTTTCTGCCTGCTGGACCCTCTTCCAGCCGGGCTCTGCTCACCCTCTAGTCCACCTGTGCCTGGGAGATGCCCCCACAGGCCCCACAGTGCCCGCTGGCCCTCTCACTCCACCCACCCACACAGGGTCCCACAGTGCCCTCTGACCCTGCCTTCCCTCCTCCTGGAAAGGCATCCACTTTCAGGAAGGAAGAGTGTGTGCCCCCTTGGGCTCACAATTGCACTAGCTGCCCCTCCAGGTCCTTCTAAGAGGGTTCCCCCGGGGCGGGGGGAGGGGGGGTGGGGGGCGCTCTGAGCTGGGCTCCTGCACAGAGCAAGAGCACGTGTTGACTGACTGTGTGGTTGTAAGTCTCCATCCCCTTGATGAGGTGGGCTCTCCCTTCTGGCAGCAAGGGCTCCAAGTCAGGCGCTCCTCCCACCAGGCGGGGCCTACCCTGGGAGACCAGCTACCCCTCCGCCAGCCCACACGCTGCTGGGGTCAGGTTTCCATCCGCAGTCATCAGGCAGATGTCAAGCTTGAAGGGGCAGCAGTAATTTGGACAATTACGGCGGCTATTATTGCTTCCTCTCCTTAAACAGGGGCCCAAATTACTCAGACACAACCACCAGCCGCTCCCCACAGTCAAGGGGATATGCAGGGGTAGGCGTGGGGGAGGAGCCCTCGGAGAGAGGGTGTGGGAACAGCCCATCTGCTGCTGACTGTTCAGTGTGAGCGCCTACTGTGGTGTCGGTGGTCACTCTGCCCTGCGCCATTGTCAGGGGGAAACTGGTGCCCAACGGAAAGGCCGGCCAAGCTTGCCCCGCTGGTCACTGCGGGAAGGGAGGGCAGTAGATCTTTTTTTACCCAAAGTCCAGAGTGAGGTCTCCTCTTCAATCTCAGAGTAGGTGTAGCCTGAAAGCCGAGTGGAGGAGCATGACAAGTTTCATTCAGATAGATAGACAGATCGATGATAGGTAGAGATACAAAAGTAATGGTATATAGAAAATTAATGGTATATAGAAAGACAAATCCTATATAATATCTGCTTTGGGGAGGCCTGGGGTGCAGGGGGATGGGGAGAAGAGGCTGGGTGTCTGATATTTGGTATATTTTGGAATTTGATGCCTAATATACTAAGTGTCCAATCGGCTGGTTGGCCATTCAACCAATCAAAGCGTAATATGCTAATGATATGGTAAGGCTGCTCAATCACTGGCTATGATGTGCACTGACCACCAGGGGGCAGACACTCCAACTGGTAGGTTAGTTTGCTGCTGGGATCTGGCAGATCGGGACTGAGTGAGATGGGCCGGACATGCCCTGGAGCCCTTCCGCAGTCCCTCCCCAGCTGGCCAACCTCCCAGGCCCCCCGCTCCCCAGCCCCAATCATGCACCAGTGAGGTCCCTTGGCCTGGCCTGTGCCCTCTCGCAATTCTGGACCCCTGGGGGGATGTCGGAGAGTTGGTTTTGGCCCGATCCCACAGGCCAGGCCAAGGGACCCCACTGGTGCACGAACTCGTGCACTGGGCCTCTAGTAGATAGATAAGTGATAGATAAATCATACATACATACATGCATGATAGGTGGACAGGTAGATGATAGGTAAATGGACAAATAAATGATAGATACCAAGATAGATGTGTACACACACATATATACAAGGTGTCCCCACAAAATGTATACATACTTTGAATAATTATAAAGTCATATTTATAAAAATACATTTTATTTTTAAAATATAAGAGCTATCAGCTCTTCAAGTATGTGCATTTGTATACATTTTGAGGGACACCCTGTATATAGATACATATACATATGTATGCATGTATGATTCCATTTATATGATGTTCAAGAATATGTAATGCCAATGGTAATATAAGGCAAATTATTGGTTACCTCTGTGGAGGAGGGTGATGATTGGGAAGAGGCATGAGGGAGCTTCTCAGGGTGCTAGAAATAGTCCATGACCTGGTTTCATGGGTGTAACTTAAGGGACAAGTCATTGAATTGGGCAGTTTTGTATATATGTATTTATTTCTCAAATTTTTTTAAGTGCTAAACTATTTTGACACCAAAAATGCAATGCACAAGACTTTGCTTTTATGCTAAATTTTCATCTCACAGTTTTAAACCATAAAACTATTGTTTCAAACCATTAAAAGAATTTTGAATCTGATTCTATTATCACTGGTACTAGTCACGTATGACTTGAATAGAATAGGGACTGAACCAAGAACATAATCTTTGGCACTAGAGAGCTCCCACAAACTCCTTGAAATTGTCTTAACTTTATACTCATACTACATAATTTATCTTCTTATCATAAGGTTACCATAAAAAGCATTGGCAAATGATTCACCAAAATAAGGATCACTTATGTCTCATTGCTCTTGCAAGTAAAACTACAGTAGTTCCCCTTATTCACAGTTTCACTTTCTGCAATTTCAGTTACCCACAGTCAATTGTGGCCTGAAAATATTAAATGAAAAATTCTAGAAATAAATAATTTATAGGTTTTAAGTTACGCACCATTCTGAGTACCTCATCACATCAGTATTGTATTATTTGTACATCATCACAAGAAGAGGAAGGGTGAGTACAGTACAACAAAATATTTTCATTTAATAACTTTTATTATGGTACATTGCTACAATCATTCTATTTTATTATTAGTTACTAGAGGCCTGGTGCACAAACTTCGTGCATGGGGGTGGGGGAGATCCCTCAGCTTGGCCTGCACTCTCTCTAATCTGGGACCCCTCAGGGGATGTCCAACTGCCTCTCACAATCCGGGACTGCTGGCTCCTAACTGCTCGCCTGCCTGATCGCCCCTAACTGCCTCTGCCTCACCCTGCACCTGGGACCCAGGATTCCCTCCTCCGGCTGGTCACAGGCACCTGGAACCTGGGCTTTCCTCCCTCTGGCCAGCCGCAGGCACCCAGGACCCAGGCCAACTTCGCCCAGGCTGCAGCCACAGGTACCTGGGACTGCAGGGTGGGCCGCTTGTCCCTCTCCTGGGCCACAGCCTGGCTGGTCCCCATTCCTCTCTCATGAGCTCATTTGTGCCTGGCTGGTCCCTATTCCTCTCTCACCAGTGTTGAGTGTCTGAGCCGTTACAGTGTGACAGCATGATGGCGTGACAGTGTGAGGGCATGATGACCATTTGCATATTAGCTCTTTATTATATAGGATTGTTATTAATCTTTTACCGTGCCTGATTTGTTAATTTGAACTTTATCATAGATATGTATGTATAGATAAGAGCACAGTATAAAAAGATTCGGTACTATTCGTGGTTTCAGCCATCCACTGGGTGTCTTGGAACATATCCCTGCAGATATTGTGTTTTACTCATATTTTTCTAAACTTTTATACACTTACAGATATATTTATACTTGTTACATCATTTACCAAGAAGTCAAAATCTTCTATGATTGTAAACTTATCTCTTTCTCTTTCTAATTTTTGTCAATTTTTACTTTATTTATTTTTGAGGCTCTATTATAAGGTGTTTGCAAATTTAAAACAATAAAATTAAATCTTTTATGAGATGTCTTTCTTCATTTATAATTATATTTATTAATGTGTTTTTTGCCTGATATTGGCTTATTTTTGGACATTATGAAAAATATAATTTTATGCACTTTTACTTTTAACTTTATAATCAAGGAGTATGTCTTGTAAGCAATAATAAAAGCCTAATATGCAAATTGACCAAATGGTGGAACAACCGGTTGCTATGACACACACTGACCACCAGGGGACAGACACTCAATGCAGGAGCTGCCCCTAGCCCACAGGCCCCAGGCCAGCCAAGGTGAGTGCCAGTGGGGACCCTCCTGCCCCGGATCGCCCTGCTGATCACCCCGCCAGTTGCCCCACAGATTGGCCCTGATCCCCAGCCAGGCTTAGGGACCCTACCCATGCATGAATTTCATGCACCAGGCCTCTAGTTATTGATATTGTATCCAGCCTGGTAATCTTTATCTTTTAATTAGAATATTTAGTCTATTTACAAATGATATAAGTAGTGGTTGATTTGGGTCTAAATCTACCATTTATTATTTTTTAAATTGGTCTCACCTATTCTAAATTTCTTTTTCTCTACTCTCTTGCTTTATTCTGGATTTCACTTTTTCATTTTTCTACTCTATTGACTTCTTAGTTATACAATACCTTTGTTTCCCATTGTTTTCATAGTTACCACAGAGATTATAATATGTAACCCTAACTTATTAAAATATAATTTAAATTTATATTTTTATCAGTGTCTGGACAGTGCCATGAACACATTAATTCCATTCACTTACCCCTCTGTCTCTTGTACTATTATTGTTGCCATCCATTTTAACTCTATTTTTAAAAATATTTTATTGATTTTTTACAGGGAAGAAGGGAGAGGGATAGAGAGTTTGAAACATCGATGAGAGAGAAACATTGATCAGCTGCCTCCTGCACACCCCCTACTGGGGATGTGCCCGCAACCAAGGTACATGCCCCAGATCAGAATTGAACCTGGGACCCCTCAGTCAGCAGGCCAACTCTCTATCCACTGAGCCAAACCGGTTAGGGCTTAACTCTATTTTTTATTTAAACTTTTTATTTTATTTAGATTCACCTGCAGTTGTATAAAATAATGCAGAGATCCAGAGCACCCTTCATGTAGTCTCTCTCACTGATAACATGTTCAAAACTGTATAGCACAATATCATAACCAGGAGATTGATATTGATAGTCAAGACACAGAACATTTCCGTTACAGGGGTACCTTGTGTTGTTGTTTGGAGCCACACCCAGTCCCCTCCTGCTCCATACCCTAGTTTCCTTTTTGAAATACATTTGTTTAAATAAAAATGGAATAGATTTAAACAAAATATTATAAAATATATGTTGATACAGCAAAAATTAGTAAGAAATTTCACAAATGGGTAAAGTTTGGGAAACACCAACTGAAGGGTTTTAACAGTGGCACTAGCTGGGCTGAGTTATGGTGTGAGGGGCAGAGCGAGGGTAAAAATGGTGGCTGGAAGATGGCATGTCAAGAGTCCCTGAAGCCAGAGCAAGCTTCGCCCTTGTGGCTGGAGGGCATGTGAAAATTAATAAAGGAACCCCCAAGGAAAATTAGAGTTGGGAAGGCCTGTAGAGGGAGCTCTCAGTCAATTACCCCAACAGGAAGTGCTATTACTTTACTACCCCAGCAGGAGGAAGGAAGATTTTCCTCTTGCCCAACAACAAGCCCAGCCAATAGAAACACTGCAGCTCAGCCAATAAAAAGCCCTCATCGCCCGAGCTCTTGCTTTTTGCCAATGAACTTTCATTTTTCTCTTGCTTAGGACTTCCTGTCTCACCCTTCCATCTTGTATAGCCTCTGGGAGTATCCCTTTGCTAGCTGTCCAATTCAGGAATCATTTAGTAGAGCCAATTCAACCTTCAAATTTACTCGGTTAAATTTTATTTATTAACAACAGTGAGCAGGAGAGGGAAAGGAGTAGAGATCAGAGGTCAGAGGTCATCAGAGACCATAAAGGCTACATAAGAGTGAGGGTTTTCTTCTTAGTGAAACAAGATGCTGCTGTGGGGTTTTAAACAAAGAAATTATGAGATTTGATTTATGTTTATAAAGATCCATCTGGCTACTTTGGATCATGGAAGAACTCTCTGGGTTCTTCCCAGTAGGGGGCTCCACTGAGGTGGCAAATTCAATTGTCCAGACAGGAGCCCATGGTGGCAGTGTGGGATAGCAATAAGGGGATGGATTCTGGATATGATTTTTAAAATCAGCTTTATTAAGCTATAACTTACATCAATAAAATGTAGCCATTTTAAATGTACAGTTTGATGAGTTTAGACAAATAGACTCAATCATGTAACCATCATCATAATCATGATATAAAACATTTTCATCACCCCAAAATATTCCCTGATGCCCATTTTCAGGCAATCCACTTCTATTTCCTGGTAACCACTATCTGTTTTCTGTTACTATAGTTTTGCCTTTTCCAGCATCTCATTTAAATAGAGTCAGAGGCAATCTTCTGGGTCTGGCTTCTTTCACTCAGCAAAATGCTTCTGAGATACATCTGTGTTGTTGCATGTCTAGTCCATTTTTTTGGTTGCTGGGTGGTGTTCATTGTATGGATGTACCACAATATTGTTTATCCTTTCATCAGCTGATGAATGTTTAGATTGTTTCTAATTTGTGTCTAGTATAAATAAAGGTAATATGAACATTAAAGTCCTTGTGTAAATACGTATATATTTGAATTTCTCTTGGATATATACCTAGCAATGGAATAATTGGGTCATACTGCATATATGTTTAAATTTATAACAAATCAGAAAACTGTTTCCACAGAGTCTTTACAGGTTTTTATTCCTACCAGTATAAGAGTTCCAGTTGATTGGCCTCCTCAGCAACACTTGATATTGTCAAATCCTAAAATAGTTTGTTTTTAGCCATTGTTGGGTGGTATCTCATTGTGATTTTAACTTGCATTTCCCTAATGACCCTAATGACTAATGATGAATTTTATTTTTATGTGCTTGTTGGCTATTTATATATCTTCTTTGGAGAAATGTCTATTCAAGTCCTTTGACCATTACATTTTTTGGTCCTTTTGTTGTTGAGTTGTAAGAATTCTTTATATATTCTCAACACAATCCTTCTGTTGTACATATGATTTGCAATTTTGTTTTAATTCTGTAGGTTGTCATTACATTTTCGTGAAAATGTCTTTGGATGCAAGATTATTGTGTGGGTTTTCCCTCCTTAGTTCTATTATCATGCTATAGAACATTGAGAGGTTTCCTAATGCTGAAACAATCAATTCCAGGGGGTTCAGGCCCCTGGCCCAGGCTAGTGTTGTTCAATTCCCACAGCACTAGCCTCCCAGCAAGCTCCCACAAACCCATGCTTCTAGCACAACTCAGCAATGGCTGGATTTCTTGGCCCTGAGGGCCTTTTGTGGCCCCAAGCAACCAATCAATGCTCACAATCCCAAGATCCAAGAGGGCATCTGTGGACTCAGGGTCTCACGGGGCCCAATTCCAGGCTGACTACCAATGTCCCAGGTTTTCAGCTCATACCAGCACCAGATCATCCAAGAAATCCAGAAGCAAACTACCCATGGAAATCACCATATGGCCCACCCAGAGTCTCCTTACAGGCTTACTGTTAAAGGACTTTGCCTGGTAAAACCAGCCTGAAAAGACTGGAAGTGATGCCTACACCCTCACACTTTCACACACCAATGAATGGCAACAAGAATCCTAAATAACCAAGAAAAAATAATGCTATTAAATGAAACTAATAAAATTTTAATGACTAAGCCTAAAGAAATGGAGATCTAGAATCTGTCTAACAAAGAATTCAAAAAAATAAATAAATAAATCTAGTAAACTACAAGAAAAGACAGATAGACAATAAGTGAAATTAGGAAAACAATTCATAAACAACATGATATTAATAAGGAAATAAAAACTATTACAAGCAGAATTCCTACAGTTAAAGACTACAATTACTGAATAGAAGAATTCAAAAGAGAACTTCAATAACAGAATCAACCAAGAATAAGAATATTTAGTGAACTAAAAGACAAGTCATTTGAAATCACCCAGTTAGAGGAGAAAACAGAAGAAAAATTTATGTGAATTATGTGATTTCATTAAAGAAACATCTATGTATTATTGGAGTCCCAGAAGGAAAAGAATGGAGAAAGAATCAGAAAGCTTATTTAAAAAATCATGACTTAGAAATTCCCAAATCTGAAAAAGATTTAGCTATCCAAGTTCATGAAGCTAATAAATATATAATCCCAATATTTCAATCCAAAAATTTTTTTTCCAAGGCACATTAAAATAAAACTGTCTAAAATCAAAGGCAAAGAGAACATTTTAAAAGCAAGAGAAAAAAAAAATCTCACATACAAGAAAATACTCCTACGATTACTAGCAACTTTCTCAACAGAAACTTTGCAGGCCAAGAAAGAGTGAGTTTATATAGTCAAAGTATTGCGGGGGGGCCAGGGGGAGCCCTGCCAGCCAAGAATACTTTACCCTGAAAAGTTGTCTTTCAGAAATGAAATGGAGATTAAGACTTTCCTAAATAGACAAAAACTGAGAGAGTTCATCACCACTAGATCTACCTTACAAGAAATGCTAAAAGGAGTTCTTTAAGCTGAAATGAAAGAATGTTAATTAGTAACAAAAACATCTGAAAATATAAAACATTCTGGTAAAGGTACATAGTCAAATTTAGAATATTCTGATACTGTAGTGTAGTGGTATATTAATCACTTAACTCTAGTGTAAAGGTTTAAAAGACAAAATATTAAAATAACTACAATAATTTATTAATGGATATACAATAAAAAAGAGGTAAATTATGCACCAAAAATAAAAATTATGGGGGTAGGTAAAGGGTAGAGTTTTTATATGCAATTAAAGTTAAGTTGTTATTAGCATAAAATAGACTTATATATATATAAGATGTTTTAGGTAAGTCTCATGGGAACCACAAATGAAAAACCTATAGCAAATATACAAAAGAAGCAGATAAATATTTTAAAAACATACCAATAACAAAAAGTATCAACCCACATATAATGACAGCAAAAGAGGAAGAAAGAAACAAAGGAACTAGAAAACAGCCATAAACAATTAATAAGACAGAATTAGCAAGTCTTCACCTATCAGTAATTACTTTGAGTGTAATTTATTAACTTTTCCAGTCAAAAGAAAGAGAGTAGGTGAATACATTAGAAAACAAAAAGCAACTATATGCTGCCTAAAGAGATTAACTGCAGACTTACAGTCACTCATAGGCTCAAATAGAAGGAATGAAAACAGATATTCTACATAAATGGAAAATAACAGGAAACAGGGATAGCTAAACTTATATCAGATTAAATAGTTTAAGTCAAACACTGTAACAAGAGACAGAAAAGATCATTATATAATGACTAGAGGCCCAGTGCACAAAATTTGTGCACTCAGGGGGTCCTTTAGCTCCGCCTGTGCCCTCTCACAATCCAGGAGCCCTCGGGGGATGTCTGACTGATGGCTTAGGCCAGCTCCCTGAGGGCCCCCTGGTGGTCAGTGTGTGTCACAGTGACTGGTCATTTCGCTGTTCAGTTGATTCGAATATTAGCCTTTTATTATATAGGATTAAGGGATCAATTCATCAAGAGGATATAACAATTGTAAAAATATATGCACTCAACATCAGGGCACCTAAACATATTAAACAAATATGAACAGATCTGAAAAAAAGAAACAGAAAAAAATAGAATAATAGTAAAGGGCTTCAAGACCCCACTTTCAGCAGTTAATAGATCATTCAGATGAAAAATCAATAAGAAAACATTGGACTTGAACTATACTTTAGATCAAATGGACCTAACACATATACAGAATATTCCACCCAAATGCGGCAGAATACACATTCTTCTCAAGCATGCACTAAACATTCTCTAATATATACATCATATGTTAATCACAAAACAAAACTTAGTAAATGTAAGAAGACTGAAATCAAACCAAGTATCTTTTCTGACCACAATGGTAGAAAACTAGAAAGTTAAAAAATTTGTGGAGCCTGGCTAGTGTGGTTCAGTGGTTGAGCATTGCCTTATAAACCAGGAGGTCATAGTTCAATTCCCGGTCGGGGCATATGCCTGGGTTGTGGGCTCGATCCCTAGTGTGGGCCGTGCAAGAGGCAGCCGATCAATGATTTTCTCTCATCATTGATGTTTCTATCTCTCTCTCCCTCTCGGAAATCAATACAAATATTTTAAAAATATTATTTTTAAATGTGTGGAAACTAAACAATACACTTTTGAGCAGCCACAGAGTCACAGAAGAAATCAAGAGGGAAATAACAAATATCTTGAAATAAATGAACATTAATGCACAACATGTCAAAACTTGTGGGATGCAGCAAAAGCAGTTCTAAGAGTAAAGTTTATAGTGATAAATCACCTATGTTAAGAAAGAAGGAAGATCATAATATAGGTACATTCTAACTTTACACCTCAAGGAATTAGGAAAAGAAGACCAAACTGAGCCCAAAGTTAGCCCAAGAAAGGCAATAGTAATGATCAGAGCAGAAATAAGTAAAATTGTGACCATAGAAACAATAGAAAATATCAACAACACTAATAGCTGGTTTTTTTAAAAGATAAAATTGACAAACTCTTAGCTAGACTGAGAAAGAAAAAAAAAGAGAGAAGACTCAAACAAATAAAATCAGATATGAAAGAGGAAGTATTTTTTTTTTATTTTATTGATTTTTCACAGAGCGGAAGAGAGAGGGATAGAGAGTTAGAAACATCGATCAGCTGCCTCTTGCACACCTCCCACTGGGGATGTGCCCCCAACCAAGGTACATGCCCTTGGCCGGAATCGAACCTGGGACCCTTCAGTCAGCAGGCCGACGCTCTATCCACTGAGCCAAACCAGTCAGCGCTGAAAGAGGAGGTATTAAAACTGATACAACAAAAATTCAAGGCCCATAAGAGACTACTATGAACAATTATATTTCAATAAATTGGATAAACCTAGAAAGATAGATAAATTCCTAGAAATATGCAACCTCACACAACTGAATTATGAAGAGTTAGAAAATTTGAACAGACCAATAACAAGTGAGGTGATTTTAACAGTTATCAAAAACTTCTCTCTTACCATTCTCAACAGCATGGATGGACCTGGAGAGCATTATGCTAAGTGAAATAAGCCAGTCGGAGAAAGATAAATATCACATGATCTCACTCATTTGTGGAATATAATGAACAACATAAACTGATGAACAAAAATAGATCCAGAGACAAAGAAGCATCGAACAGACTGTCAAACCTCAGAGGAAAGGCAGGGGAGGGTGGGGGGAGGGGATCGATCAACCAAAGGACTTGTATGCATGCATGTAAGCGTAACCAATGGACACAGACAGTAGGGGGTGAGGGCATGTGCTGGGGGGTGGGAGTGGCCGGGAAGAGGTCAATGGCGGAAAAAGGAAACATATGCAATATCTTAAACAATAAAGGATTTAAATTTAAAAAACAAACAAATTACTCAACATAGAAAAGCCCAGAACAAACTGGTTTCCTGGTGAACTCTACCAAATATTAAAAGAAGTAATATTAATCCTTCTCAAACTCTTCCAAAAAAAAGAGGAGAGAACACTCCCACACTCATTTTATGAGGCCAACATTACCCTGATGCCAAAGCCAGATAAGGATACTACAAGCAAAGAAAACTACAGACAAATATCCCTGATGAACATTGATGCAAATATCCGTAATAAAATACCAGGAAACAAAATTCAACAGTACAGTAACAGAATTGTATAACATGTCCAAGTGGGATTTGTCCCCAGGTTGCAAGAATAATTCTATATGTGCAAATTAATAAATATACACCACATTAACAGGATGGAAGTTCAAAATTATATGATCATCTCAATAGTTGCAGAAAAAGCATTTGACAAAATTTACCAGCATTTTATGGCAAAAACTCTCAACAAATTGGGTGTAGAAGGAATATACCTTAACACAATAAAGACCATGTCTGATAAACCCACAGTAAACATCATACTCAATAGTGAATGACTGAAAGTTTTGCTGCTATGATCAAGACACCACTCTTATTTGATATAGTACTGGAAGTTTATTCAGAGCAATTAGGTAAAAAAATAAAAAAGGCATCCAAATCGAAAAGGAAGAAGTAAAACTGTTTCTATTTGCAGTTACTATTACAACTAATAAATACACTTAGTAAAGCGGCAGGATATAAAAATCAATATAGATGCAAATGGAAACAAAAAGTAAGTTGGGGTAGCAATACTTCTGACAAAATTGACTTCAAAACAAGAGATAAATAAGGTCCCTACATGACACTAAAGGACCCACTACATGATCCAACAAGAGGATAGAATCCCTGTAATATATATGCACAAAAATATATGAACACAAATATATAAAGAAAATCCTGGTGCACTTTAAAGGCAAGAGCAATAGCAATACAGTCATGATAGGGAATTTTAACACAACACTGTAATCACTGGATAGATCTTTCAGACAAAAAAATCAACAAACAAATAGCAACCTTAAATGACACATCAGATCAAATGATTTAATTAATATTTGCAGAATATTCACCCCAAAGGACCACAATATACATTCTTCTCAAGTGCACATGGAACATTCTCAAAGATAGATCACATGTTAGGACACAAAAAAAGTTTTAACAAATTCAAGAAGATTGAAATCGTATCAAGAATCTTCTCAGATCACAATGGCATTAAACTAGAAATCAACTACAATAAAAGAAACCCCTCAAAAACATTCAAGCACATGGAGGCTAAATAGCATGTTATTAAACAATGAATGAGTTACCAATGAGATCAAGGAAGAAATAAAAAATTACCTGGAAACAAATGAAAATGAAGACACCACAATCTCATATTTATGGGACACAGCAAAGCAGTCTCTAAAGGCATTTCATAGCATTACAGGCCTACCTCAAAAAGAAGAAAAAATCTCAAATAAATAATCTAACTCTATACCTAAAAGAACTGGAAAAAGAACGATGAATAGCCCAGAGTAAGTAGAAGGAAGGAAATAATAAAGATTAGAGTGGAAATAAATGACATAGAGACTAAACGAAAAAAAAGTACAAAAGATTGGTGAAGCCAAGAGTTGGTTCTTTGTAAAGATTAACAAAATTGATGAACCAGATTTATCAAGAAAGAAAAATAGAGAACCCAAATAAATAAAAAAAAAATGAGAGAGGAGAGGTAACAACTGACATCACAGAAATACAAAGTTTTATAAGAAAATACCATGAACAACGATATGCCAACAAAATGGACAACCTGGACGAATGAACAAATTCCTAGAAACAATCTTCCAAAATTCAGGAAGAATCAGAAAACCTAAATAAACTGATTACAACTAAGGAAATTGAAGCAGTAATAATAATAATTTTTAAAAGCCTCCCAGCAAACAAATGTCCCAAACTGGATGGCTCCACAGGAGGATTTTACCAATCAAAGAAGAACTGATACCTCTCCTCCTCGAACTATTAAACAAACAAACAAACAAAAAGCATGAGGAGGGAAAACTTCCAAGCTCTTTTAACAAGGCCAGCATTTTCCTAATTCCAAAACCAGATAAAGATACTACAAAGAAAGAAAATTGTAGACCAGTATCTCTGATGAACATAGATGCTAAAATCCTCAACAAAACACTAGCAAATTGGATCCAGCAATACATTTAAAAAAATCATACACCATGATCAAATGGGATGTATTTTGGGGATGCAAGGTTGGTGCAATATTGGCAAGTCAATAAATGTGATACATCATATAAATATAATGAAAGATAAAAATCATATGGTATTATCAATAGATGCAGAAAAAGCATTCAACAAAATCCAACACCCATTTTTAATAAAAAACTCTCAGCAAAGTGGGAATAGAGGGAGCATACCTCAACATAATAAAGGCCATATATGGACAAACCTACAGCCAATGTCATACTCAATGGGAAAATACTAATACAATTCCCCTTAAGAATAAGAACAAGACAGGGATATCTGCTTTCACCACATTTATTCAACAAAGTACTGGAAGTCCTAGCCACAATGATCAGACAAGAAGAAGAAATAATAGGCATCTAAATGGAAAGAAGGAAGTAAAACTGTTATTATTCACAGATGACATACTATTGTATGTAGAAAATCCTAAAGACTCCACCAAAAAACTTCTAGATCTAATCAATGAATTTGGCAAAGTAGCAGGATAGAACATTAATATCTAGAAATCAGTGACATTTTTATACACCAATAATGAACTACCAGAAAGAAACAAGAAAAACAATCCCATTTACTATTATAACAACAAAAAATAAGGTACCTAGGAATAAATTTAACAAAGAAGGTAAAAGACCTGTACTCAGAAAATTATAGGGTATTGAAGAAAGAAATTGAGGAAGATACAAATAAGTGGAATCATATACCATCTTCATGGATTGGTAAAATAACATCATTAAAATGTCCATGCTACTCAAAGCAATCTATAGATTCAACACAATTCCTAATAAAATACCATTGGCATATTTTACAGATCTTGAACAAATATTGTAAAAATTTACAGGGAACCAAAAAGTACCCCAAACAGCCTCAGCAATCTTGAAAAACAAAAGCAAAGTTATCAAAATATACTACAAGGCCATTGTAATCAAAACAGCCTCATACTGTCATAAGAAGAGGCATAGAGATCAAAGGAACAGAATAGAGAACCCAGAAATTGACCTAAGCCATTATGCTCAATTAATATTTGACAAAGGAGGCAAGAGCATGCAATGGATTAAGACAGTCTTTTCAATAAACGGTGTTGAGAAAATTGGATGGGTACATGCAAAAACTTACACTATACACAAGATCACCAACTTACACTATACACAAGAATAAACTCAAAGTGGATAAAGGGCTTAAATGGTTAAGTCGCACCACCACAAAAATCCTAGAAGAAAACATAAGTAGTAAAATATCAGACATGTCTCATACCAATATTTTTGCCAATATACACTGAGTGTCCAGATTATTATGACCACCGATGTTTGTAGGCAAATTAGCTATAATTTTGCGCTGAAGTTGCTAGAGGGCCAGACCATTATAAATAGGGAAGCATGTTGTTTACCATGACAGTAGAAGTGATTTTTTTCTGAAGATATGGGTAAACAACACGATTTAACAGCCTTTGAACATGGGATATATTTGAACGTGAGTGGCCAGATTATTATGACCACCCCATCAGTTCTTCATTGGGCCACCTTTTGCCTTCAATACTGTAGCAATTCTTCTTGGCATTGACTCCATGAGATGTTGAAAGGTGATGCGGGGAATCTGACACCATGCCTGATGAATAGCACTGTCCAGTTCTGTGAGATTTGATGGTTGTGGAACCAGCTGCCTGATGGCTCTTTTAACTTCATCCCACAAATGCTCCATTGGATTGAGATCTGGTGATTGTGGGGACCACCTAAGCAAGGTAAAGTCTTCCTCATGTTCTTGAAAGCACTCCTGCACAATACGAGCACCGTGGCATGGTGCATTGTCTTGTTGGAAGAAGCCATCTCCATTGGGATACACTATCAACATGATAGGATGAACTTGATCAGCAGCGATACTTAGATATGTTGTGCTATTCAGACATTGTTCCACACGAATTAAAGGGCCCAAATCATGCCAGGAAAACATGCCCCAAACCATAACACTGCCCACACCAGCTTGAAGGGTTGTACTCATGTATGTGGGGTGCACACTTTCATGTTGTTTCTGCCAAATTCTCACTCTGCCATCTGCATGATGCAACTGGAAACAATTCATCGGACCACATGACTTTTGTCCAATGCTCAACTGTCCAATCCTTGTGTTCCTGTGCAAATTGGAGATGTTTTATCTTGGTAACTGCAGACAGCAAAGGTGTTTGAACAGTCTTTCAGCTTCCATATCCCATATGAATAGTGTAGTGATGGCCAGAGGGAAGGGGTTGGTGAAGGCCGGGTGGAGGGGGGCAAAGTGCTGGGGGAAATGACTACATCTGTAATAGTGTCAACAATAACAATAAAGGGGAAAAAACATTTTGGCAACCAAAATTCTAACTGTCATAAAATATATTTAGCAACTAAGCAATAAATGTTAACGTAGTACTTTTAAAAAATCAACATCCAAATGTTAGTTTTTCTATACACTAACAATGAACTATATGAACAAACGATAAAGAAAACAATTCCATTTACAATAGCATCAAATATACTTAGGGATAAATTTAACCAACAAGATTAATGATCTGTACATTAAAAATTATAAGACATGAAGGAAATTGAAGAAGACACAAATAAATGTAAAGATATTCTGTGCTCATGGATCAGAATTAATATTGTTAAAATATCCATGCTACTTGAAGCCACCTATATAGATTCAATACTATCCCTATCAAAATTCCAATGATTTTTTTTTCACAAAAATAGAGGGGGGAAAATCTTAACATTTGTGTGACACAATAAAAATCTCAGAATAGCCAAAGCAATCCAGAAAAAGAACAAAGTTTGAGGCATCACAATTCCTGATTTTAAACTTTAGTACAAAGCTATAGTAATCAAAACAGTATGCAACTGGCATAAATAGACACATTTGTCAATGGAACAGAATTGAAGGCTCCAAACTAAGCCCATACACATACAGTCAGCTCATATCTGACAGCAGAGCCAGAAGACTCGGCGGGGAGAGGAGTGTCTCTTCCATGAGTGGTGATGGGTACAGTGGGCACCACAGGCACAAGAATGAAATTGGAACCCTGTCTTGCACCACTCGCCAAAACTAACTTGAAATGGATAAAAGGCCACATGTAAGATTCAAAATTATAAAACAACTAGAAAAATATACAGGGAAAATGCTCCTTGATATTGGTCTTTGCAAATATATATATATATTATTCTACATAACACCAAAAGTGGAAGCAACAAAAGCAAAAATAAACAAGTAGTGCTACATCAAGCTAAAAATCTTCTGCACCACAAAACAACCATCCAAACAAAAAAGCAACCTACAGAATGGGAGAAAATATTTGAAAACCATCCATCTAGTCAGGGGTTAATATTCAAAATATGTAAGAAACTCATATAACTTAATAGCAAAAAAACAGCAACACCAATCTAATTTTTTAAAATGGACAAAGACATTTTCCTAAAGAAGACATAAAAATGACCAACCTGGTATATGAAAAGATGTTCAACATCACTAATAATCAGGAAAATGCAAATGAAAACCACAATGAGAAATCACCTCACACCTGTTAGAATGGCAAGACAAGAGAAAAGTGTTTATAAAAAAGACAAGAGAAAAGTGTTGGTGGGGTTATGGAGAAAATTAATGTTGGTGGGAATGTAAATTGGTACAGCCACCATGGAAAACAGTATGGAGTTTCCTCAGAATTTTTAAAAATAGAACTACTGTATGATCTAGGGCAGTGGTTCTCAACCTTCCTAATGCCGCAACCCTTTAATACAGTTCCTCATGTTGTGGTGACCCCCAATTTCATTGTTACAAATTGAGTATAATTAAAGCATAGTGATTAATCACAAAACAATATGTAATTATATATGTGTTTTCCAATGGTCTTAGGCGACCCCTGTGAAAGGGTCATTTGACCCCCAAAGGGGTCGCGACCCACAGGTTGAGAACCGCTGAGCTAGGAAAAAATCAGAAAGTTTTTGGTTTTGATTTTTCTCTATTGTTTCCCTTTTTTCAATGTTATTGGTTTCTTCACTAATATTTATTATTCTTTCCTTCTGATGACTGGATTTAGTTTGCTCTTCTTTTTCTAGTTTCCGAATGGTTTTAATTGAGCATTTTATATAATTCCATTTTCTCTCCATTTTTAGTATTTAATTATACTTCTTTTGAAATAAATTTGGCAGTTTCCCTAGAGTTTGCAATATACATTTTCAATTAAATTAAGTTCACTTTCAAATAACACTATACTGTTTCATGGGTAGTGCAGGTACCTTATAAAATTGCTGTCATTCATTTCATTTTTTTCATAGGGTATACTCAGTTGTTGCTATTATATTTTAAACAAACTGTCATGTGTTACATCAATTAAGAATAAGGAAAAAAAGATTTCATTTTAACTTCATTTGTTTTTTTTCTAACAGTGTTCCTTTCTTTATGGAGATCCAGGTTTCTGAACTATATCAGTTTTCTTCTCCCTAAAGAATTTTATAAATATTTCTTGTAAAGCAGAACTACTGACAACTAATTTCCTCAATTTTTGTTTGTCTGAGAAAGTTTTTATTTATTTTTTACTTTTGAATAATATTAGTTTGGTGTTTTTTCTTTTAATACTTTATATAGTTCACTTCACTCTCTTCGTGCTTGTATGGCTTTTGGAAAAAAACAACCCAGTGTAATTCTTATCCTTGTTCCTCTACAGATAATTTGTGTTCCTCCCCTTCTCCATTACTTCCTTCAGTATTTTCTTTTTGTCTTTGATTTTTTGAAGTTTGAATATAATATGCCTAGCTGTAGATTTTTTGGTATTCGCCCTGTTTGGTTTTCTCTAGCTTTCTGAATCTGTATCCTGGCATCTGCCATTAATTTGGCAGTAGTCTCAGTTAACTATTACTTTAAATATCTCTTCTGTTCCTTTTACTTTCTTCCCCTTCTGGTATTCTTATTAGGCATATGTTACAGTTTTTGTAATTGTTCCACAGTTCATGGATATTCTGTTCTATTTCTTTCATTCTTCTTTCTCATTGATTTTCAGTCTTGGATACTTTTATTTACATACTAGAGGCCCAGTGCATGAATTCATGCACGGGTGTGGTCCAGCTGGCCCACCCCCAATCGGGGTGGGGGGGGGGGGGGAACTGGGGGCAGGGCCGGCTGGGAGGAGTTATTAGTGTCAAAGATCTTTGCAGGGTGTATACACTTTTGCTGTTGGCTTTTGGATGAGTTGAAGCTTCAAAGGTGCTTCAGTGTCAGGGACACTTACAGCTTCCGTTTCTGAGCCTCTCCCTAGACAGGTCATGCGGTTTAGTTCCCTGCTGACAAGCCCCCGAAAGAGAGGCCATGGTGTGATGTGGCTGATCTCTTTGGTAGGAAGCAGTGGAGAGAGAATGCAGGAAGATGGTGGTTGTGCTGGGCACCTCTCCTGGACACCTGACTGACGGTCCAGGCCGTGAGCAGTTTTCCTCCTGATCACTCATCATTCAGGTTCCTGGTCTGTGAAGGCTGGAGCGTGTTTACTTACTTAGAATCACTGAAGGTCACACTCCAGTGATTGGGGTGAGGGGGCTGATCAGGGACGGGGCCAGCACGGTGGAGGGGCTGCGGGCAGTTAGCTGTCTGGCCCCGCTCCCGATCGGGCCGGTTGTCCGCCGCATTGTGCATCATAGCCACCGGTCATTCTGGCCGTTCTGGTCATTCCGCCATTCCATCGCTTGGCTTTTACATATATATATATACTAGAGGCCCGGTACACAAAATTCATGCACAGGTAGAGTCCCTAGGCCTGGCTGGCTATCAGGGCTGATCTGTGGGACAACCGGGGGGCCCCCACTGGCACCCATCTTGGGCTGGGGGCTATTCCTGTGTTGAACATCTGACCCCTGGTGGTCAGTGCACATCATAGCGACTGGTTGATTTGCATATTAGGCTTTTGTTATATAGGATCTAGATTTTTCACACTCAGTAATATTTTTACTCAGCCATGTTCAGTCTACTGAATCCATCAAAGGCATTCTTCATTTTTGTTACAGAGTATTTGACTTCTAGATTTTTCTTTTGATTTTTTTCTTCGAGTTTTTTAATCTCTCTGCTTATATGACACATCTGTTCTTACATGTTATTCACTTTTTCCATTAAATCGCTTAACCAATTAATCATATTTACTTAAAATTCCTAATCTATAATTGCAAAATCTCTGCCATATCTAAGTCTGGTTATTATGCTTCTTCCTTTCTCTTCAGACTGTTTTTTTTTTTTGTTTTTAGTATGCTTTGTAGTTTCTTATTGAAAATTGAATATTATGTTCAGGGGAAAGGAACTGAGATAAATAAGTTCTTAGTGTGAGGTTTTAGATTTATCTGTCTAAATATTGGGCTGTGTTTACTGTTTGTTCTAGCCATAGGTGTCAGAGGCTCAAATTTTCACTAATGTCCTTATTTTTGACTCCCCCATTGTTGTTGTTTTTTGTAGTTTTCTTAGAGACTTACTTCTTAAGTAGATCTGAGTCTTGCAGTTTTTTCAGCTGTAATCCCATGTTACTATACAGGAACCCTATTGATTAGTGGTAAGGTGTGTGGGTAGGGGAAGCATCCTATAGTCCTCTGATAGATATCAGTTATTTAGCAAGTCCATGTCCCCAGGCTGTGACCTTCACTAGGGCTTCTCAGCATCACCTCTTTACATGAAACAGGAAGCCTAAAATGGGCTGCACTTGGGTATTTCCATTCCCTCAAGTTTGTGAGTCTTGAAAGAAATCAAGTTGGCTAAATTCTGGTAAATAGTTTCCTTTTAGGGAAATCCTTTGTTAAGGAAAGAAGAGAATGCCCTGGGTTGCATTTACCCTTTCCCTGCTAAAATTATGAGGGTATTTTCATCCTAAGAACCTGGCAAGGCTCCTACAGATAGAATTCATGAAAGAGAGGCTCCCCCTACATCTGGATCTCCAGGATTTTTTGTTGCTATTGTTTGTTTTGTTTTGTTTGTTTGTTTAATATATGTTTATAGATTTCAGAGAAGAAGGGAGTAGGAGAGAAAGACAGAAACATCAATGATGAGAGAGAACCACCGATTGGCTGCCTCCCGCATGCCCCACCCTGGGGATTGAGCCCAAAACCTGGGCACATGCCCCGGCCGGGAACCGAACCATAACCTCCTGGTTCCGAGGTTGACGTTCAACCACTGAACCACACTGGCTGGGCACCTCCAGGAGTTTTTAATCTCTCAAGCAAGTGCATGCCCAGTCTCTACTAATTAACCACTTACCCCAAGTATTCCTACTAGCTGCTGACTCCAGCTCACAGTAAGCTGTGAGTTGTATATCTGCCTCACTTTCCAGTTCTCAGGGCTTCTTTCTCTTAGAGTTTGCATTTAAGTTTCCTCAATGTCTTTTTTGGGCTTGATGGATCATTTTTTTCCTCTTTAGAACTGATTCATATTCATTTAGTGAATGTACCACAGTTTGTTTATCCATTTACGTATTGAATGGCATCTTGGTTGCTTCCAGTTTGGGGCAGTTATAAATAAAACTACTATACACATTGGTGTGCAGGATTTGGTGTAAACATAGGTTTTACATTTGAGCAAGTACCCAGGGAAGTAATTGCTAGACCATATGATAAGAGTATGTTTAATTTTGTAATAAACTGACATCAAAAATGGCTGTAACATTTTGCATCCCCACCAGCAATGAATGAGAGTTCTTATTGCTTCCCATCCTTGCCCTCATTTGATGTTGTCTTTACCTTTATTTTCAACAATATTTTGCTGGGTATAGAATTCTAGGTTAAGAATTTTTTCTTTCAGTTCTTTAAGATGCTTCTCCATTACTTTCTGGCTTGCATAGATTCTGACAAGAAATCTGCTGTTTTTCTTAGCTATATTCTGCATGCAATGTTTCTTTTACTCTTATGATTTTCCCTTTACAGTCATTTTTTAAAAATATGTGAAGACATGTTTTGAAGTTAGAGCTATCAGGTTATTGGTGATGGATCAGATATGGGGAGTCAGGAGAAAAAGCATCAAAGATGTTGCCAAGAGTTTTATCAACTAGAAGGATGACAATTATTGAGAAGGGGAAGATAGCTGGTGCAGGACATAAAAAATCAGTTTGGTTGACTCAGAGATAAAGAAACTATGCCCCTTTGGCTGTCTCAGAAGTAGAACCATGAACAAGGAATGGTGCAAGTAACTTATTTGAGAGGTGATCCTAGGCAGCACCAAAAGAGGAGAGGTACATGACAAACAGAGAGCATGATTTCAAGAAAGTTACCAGTATAGGCACCTGACTCTTACTCCCACTGGAAAATTCTGGGAGCCAGTGTACAACAGTTCCTTCCTCAGAGGTAGCCAACCCAAGGGAGAGAGGAGATGGTGTATTGATCCCCTAGCTCCCATCATTCATTGGTTGAGGGCTGGTCCTGAGGGTTAGCAGTCCTCAGACACTTCTGGCATGCCTCACACAGATGGAGCAAGGCTCTCAGGGCAGACAGCTTCAGGTGAACACTCAGATGCTGGCAGTGGGTGCGAGCTGTGGAGGTCTAAGAGGATAGGGGCAAAGATGAGCGGTGAACCAGAGGACAGTCCCCTATCAGCCACTCATGAGCCAGGTGTTCCTAAATTTGGGAGTGAAAGAGATTACCCATGATACCTTCTGATGGTGTGGCTGTTGGCCTCAAAGCTCCTCTGCCATCTCACTTAACCCTTAGTAGGCACTGCGACTCTTTGCAGAGAACAACAGCAGCCAGCATGGCAAGGCTCTCGGCCCCCAGCCCCACTGCATCTGAGAGAGTTGCATGCAGAGAGCTCTGCACTCACCATGACGTTTCACCTTCACCATCCACTTGGGAGTTGGTGGCATTCCCATCTACATTTCATAAACTGTTTTCTGAGGATCAGAGCGGTACAGTGACTTATGCAAGACCATATAGCAAGGATGCTAGAATCAGTACTGACATTGACTTGCCTTTCCCCTACCTGGGTCACTACCCCCTCTGGAACCCAACCCCGGCTTACACTGTCCAGAAATGAGTGTTAGACACAGCGGTGGCTCCTATTCATCACCACATCTTATGAATTAAAAACAATGTTCATGAGGTCATTTCCATGGGCTTTGGGGTTGGCTTTGTAAATATTTGGCCTTTAGGGCTCTTCACAGCCAAGCTCCTCAAGGTGCTGATGTTAAACACACTCCTTCAGGAAAAATGCAATTGGTCTCAGGAAGCCCCTGGGGTCCGGCTCTCAGAGGGTGTCTGCTCAGGCTAATGTTTGACAACACAAAGCCCATTTTTCCTATGACTTTTTCTCATTTAAGACAAGAAAGATTGCCCTCTGCTCGCCAACACACATACTCACCAGTCATTAATACGCAGGCATTTAAAAACATTTGTGATCAGAAGGGTCTGTGTTTTCTCATTTCTTTACAGAGTCAGGGGGGGTTGAAAACGAGAGTGGGGAGGGGTGGGGGAGACAGAAAGAAAGGGAGAGAAAGAGACAGAGAGACAGAGACACAGAGAGAAATGGAGAGGGAGAGAGAGAGGGAGAGAGAGAGAGGAAGAGACAGAGTCACAGAGGGACAAAGATGCACAGAAAGACAAGGGGTGGGGGGAGGAAGAAAGAGGGAGGACAAGAGAGAAGTAGAGAAAGCAATCCTAGTGTTGACCAACAGGAGCTTTGTTAAGTGTGTTCTATCCATGCCTGGGATGCTAAAGACATTTAAGACAATGCTGTAGGCCCACGTTTTAATGTCCACATTCTGTCCCCGAGTGTCAAAGTAGGTCTCCAAGGAGTTTAGGAAGCTGTACATCAGTGCCCCATAGTGTGCACAGAAACTGCTAGAAGAGGTGGTCAACAGAAGCTTGGCTGCAATTTCTTCTGGCTTTCAGTAGATTTACCTTTATTCTGTGATGATACCCCATGTGTTTATTTCCTACAGCTGCAATACCCAGGCACCAAGACAACAGGCACTTTTTATCTCGCAGTCCTGGAGGCCAGAAGTCCAAGGTCAATGTGTCAGTAGGCTGTGTCCCCTCTGGAGGCAAGTGGAGGGACTTGTCTTTGCCTCCCCCAGCTTCCATGGCACCATCAATTCTGGTGTTTCTGGGCTAACAGCTGCAGGGCTCCAATCTCTGCCTCCATCGTCACTTGCCCTCTCCCTCTGCCTTTGCGGTTGTGTCTCCTCTTCATATAGAAACACCCATCATGTCGGATTAGGTCCACCCTACTCCAGTATGACCTCATCTTTACTAACTGCATCTCTAATGACTCTACCTCTAAACATGTCACATTCTGAGCTCCTGCGGGTCAGGACTTAAACATAAATTGGGGGAGGGCACAGTGATGAGGAATGGCCATCAGTAGATTGTGACCCATCACTGGGGACAGACCCTCCATGATTCTGGGAAGTCACAGCTTCCCCCAGTGCTGTGGGAAGCTCCCTAGATAGACTGTCCCAGCTGCAGAGCTACCCCACAGGGAAGATTGGGCCTGGACCCGGGTAAGAGAAGTTGTCTGTGTCCTGGGATAAAGGCTGGGCCCCTGGCAAGACACCCAAGGACACCAGGGAGGGATCTGAAGGCTAGAGCAGCTTGGCCTCCTCATTAACCTTGAGCCCCTGGGAGTTTTCTTAACAGATGCACTGTGGTGTATGGGGAGGGTTCCAGGTGCGTGCCAAAGGGAAAGGTGCAGGGAGGGCTGGGACATCCATGATGAAGGATGTGGCAGGGGTGACACACTGGAAATAAGAAACCAGACATTTTATCATGAATCCTTCGTTTCCTCTGAGAATAGATCTAGAGGATGCAATCATAGTCTTGCCGTGGTGGCATGGGGAAGACTCAGCTAGTGAAAGGACAGCAGAGGGCTGTGCGAAGGAGAGAGATTGGGAAGTGCATGGGGGACGAGGGTGCCTGGTGTGCCTGTGGCTCTGAGTGGAAGCAGGAGGGAGTAGAATCCCTGAAGTGTGGAGAACTTTCCATATATATCTTCAAAAACTCCTTTTTAATAACACTGAGTTCATAGAAGTGATTATTTATAACTCATGTGTGAGGCATAGGCAGACCCAGAAATGAGTGCTATATTTCCTGTAGGGCCTCCCATCCCACCTCCTGTCCTCTTGCCCAGACATGGCCATCCCACACCCCAAATTCTGTGAGACCTTCCCCTTGTTTGTTCAGACATAATCATGCAGCCTTTATATAAATACGACCACGCAATCTGTATTCTTTTGTGACTCACCTTTTTGCACTTAAATATGTAGCTGGAGTTAATTCTTCTTCTATGCTTCATTGTTTTTATTGTACAAATTAGAGGCCCATGCACGAATTTGTGCACCAGTGGGGTCCCTCAGCCTGGCCTGTGGGGATTGGGCTGAAACCAGCTCTCCAACATCCCCCGAGGAGCCTCAGATTGCAAGAGGGTGCAGGCCAGGCCAAGGGACCTCACCAGTGCACAAATCCATGCACTGGGCCTCTAGTCTATATATATAAAAGCCTAAGTGACCAGCTGCTTGGCTGACTGGCCAATAGCTATGAAACACATTGACCACCAGGGGGCAGACACTCAATGCATGAGCAGAAACCACAGGCATGGAAACATGGAACAGACTGATGAATCTCAGAGGGAAGGGGGTAGGGGGAAGGGTGAGAAGAGATTAATCAAAGATCTTATATGCATACTAGAGGCCAGTGCACGGATTCATGCACCAGTAAAGACCCTTGGCCTGGCCTGCGGGGATCAGGCCAAAACCGGCAGTCCAACATACCCCAAGGGGTCCCAGAGTGCAAGAGGGCACTCTGCAAAGCTGCTGTCACTTGGCAGCTCCTGCATTGAGTGTCTGCCCCCTGGTGGTCAGTGTGCATCATAGCTATCAGTCGGCCAGTCGCTTAGGCTTTTATATATATAGATATGCATCATTGGGCCACTCTCTTGCCAGGGGGCAACTTTGCTGCTATGAGGAGTTTTCTGGGGACACTCCTGTGCCTATATCCCGGTGCCTGTGAGTGGGCACTTGCCCAAGAATGAATTTGAAGGATCTCAGGGTGGGCATCTGTCAGCCTGGCCAGCTGACGCCAAATTGGTTTTCCAAGCACTGAGTAGCTCCACATGCCTGGTTTCAGGACGGGGATCCATGCTGTCCACACCCTCGTCCACCCTGTCAGACTCCGTTCTATTTCTCATACTTTTCAGAATTGTCAGAATGTTGTTTATAAATGCTACCAAAAAAAAAAAGACACAGGAAAAAAGACAATAAAGCAATTTATAATTCAAGACAAATTAAAACAGGTTGAAAAACAGGAGAAGTATTTGTTTCAAGAAAACTGAGACCCCCACCCCCACCCCCAATCCCTGAAGCAGCAGATGTTCTAGATGGACCGCCTCAGGGATGGCCCTGCTGGCTAATCCAGTCAAGGGCTCCAAGGTGAGGAAACCAGATTATATTTTTGATGTTTGTTCTTTTCATAACATCCGCGGCCACGGCCTTTCTCTGGTACCACAACTTCATTCTCTGAGACTCTGGGAGTGGACTCCCACCGGTGGGCCAGCTCCTGGCCTGGCTGCCCATCATCAGTGGTGCCAACGCTGCGAGGAGCTCAGCCCTCCCTAAAGGCTCATCTTGCAGATGAGGAAGCTGTGGACCAGGGGCTACAGGCTGGAACCTGAGCAACCGGCTGCCTCATGCAGGGCTGGGGATCCCGGCTGGCCGGCTGGATTGGGGGTTCTCTCTTTGTCCCTTGGAAGAGGCAGTGACTGTGTTGCTCTCAGATTTGGGGGAGCACTGGTACAGAATAGGGGCTCAGTCAATATGGAGGAATGAGTTCAGCAGATTCCCCATAGTTCTTGCTTGGCAACAAGGAGCTGAAATTGTCATTGTCTGGTTCTGTCTGTGGGGAGCCCTTTGCTCTCTGTGCCCTCAGATGCTCCTCTGTGAGCCTAAGGGTCACGCTGAGCCGGGAGGCGAAGTCCACGGGCCTCCAGGCATGAGCACAGGCACTAAGAGTGGGGCTTGACCCCACAGCTTGGCTCCACCTGGCTGGCCTCAGCACCCTCATCTGCTGGTAGAAGCTCAGTGGCCCCATAGGACACAGGTCCCTCCGAAGCACACAGGCCTGATCCACACACAGACCGAAAGCAAGAAATCAATCTGTGAATCAAGGGAAGGGGCCCAGGAGGTGGACACAGGAAAGGAAGTCAACCCTGGGCCTGGGCAGCAGAGGCTGCAGAGGGGCCTGGAGGCTGGAGAGAGGGGAAGAGTAGGGCAGCTGGAAGGCCACAGGGGCATGGAGGGGTGGGGGGAGAACTTAGGGCCACACCTGTGAAAGCTAAGGGGAGGGAGCAGAGGCCCCCACAGGTCTGTCAAGGTGGCAACCAAATGCTCAGGGCACTCTGGGTCTGCACCCTGCCCAGGCCGGGAGAGCCCAGGACGGGCGAGGAGGAGAGGCCCCTGACAAGAGTGGGCAGCTGTCCGCACTCCGCCAGGAGGCCCTGGGACCAGGGTCACTAATATCCCGGGGATGGAAGCCTATGGCCTCTGGAGCTGCGTCTCCTCAGAGCAGAAAGCCGGAGCTTATCCAGCCTCAGAGCAGTGCCCGGGACTCCAGCTGCTGCTGAGTCAGCCTGTGTGCCAGGGACAATGGAGCACCAGGTAGCCAGGTGGCATGAAGGAGAAGGCTGAGAAGAAAGCAAAGGAGAGGAGGTAGTCTGGCGGGCAGGTTCCCTGCACTCGGAGGCAGCAAAGGGGATGCTGACACCAATGGCTGATATGCCCACAGGCTCTAGAGCAGTGGTTCTCAACCTTCTGGCCCTTTAAATACAGCTCCTCATGTTGTGACCCAACCATAAAATTATTTTCGTTGCTACTTCATGACTGTAATGTTGCTACTGTTATGAATCGTAATGTAAATATCTGATATGCAGGGTGGTCTTAGGCGACCCCTGTGAAAGGGTCATTCGACTGCCAAAAGGGTCTCGACCCACAGGTTGAGAACCGCTGCTCTAGAGACTTCTACCTGCTCAGCACGATGGCCTGACGAGGCCGGGGCAGCCGGGCTCAGGGAGTTCTTGAGGCTGGGAGGGAGCCTGAGCAAAGGTGCCTGCAGACTCCAGGTGAGCCCAGCCGCCTTACTCCTGTGTGGCCTTTGCTGTCACCACCTGCTGTCAGCCTTGGTTCTCTCAGGGGAGACAGGCTACAGAGCTCACCTACCCGGTGCCGGTGGCGACGCCTGCTAGTCCCTCCACGGCCCTGTGGGGCATCCAGGAGATTTCCGTGGGCTGCCCGGCCCCTCGGCCCTAACCTGCCTCTAACCCCGGCCTCTCGCTGTTTCTCCTCAAGGGCGTGAAGAAGTCATAAACTGTGGAGCCTGCCCAGGTATTTATTTTAGTTAGTAAAAATGCCTTGGACTTTGCCAAGAGCCATTTGACTTTAATTGGAAACTTTTGAGGCATTAAGAATGTGCCGAGGTTTAAGACGGCCGGTCGGAAGGCTCTGCAATCATCGATCATGTGAGCGCTGCTTTGGACCAGGTGGAAAGAAGACAGCCTTTTAGCAAATTCACCTCCTTAATGGACTCATTTGTAACTTTCGGCAACACTGGGCAGCGTCTCTCCCCAGCACTCCATGAACACGGGCCAGTGCGTTTAAAAGCAGCGAACATCTGGTGACTGTAAATGAGGAACCCAGAGAAAACAAAACACGACATAAACAAAAGGCAGCTGGGGGAGAGCCAACAGGACACCCCATTCTGTGGTCAGAGCAGCCGTCCCCCGTGCTGTGCAGGAAGCCGGGAGAGGCAGCGTCTGCAGGTCCTGGAGAAATGTTACCGCAACAGCTTTGTTTACAGAGCATTTACTGGGAGCCAGGCCTGGTCCGGAGGCCACGACCCAGGGCCCAGGCCCCGCCCAGGCCCTCTTCCCTCTGGCCTTCCTCAGCCCCACCCTCCCCATAGCAAGACCTTTGCTCAAGCTTTTCCATGTGCTGGAGCACTGCCCTCCCTCTCCTCGTCTGCCTAGCTAGCTATGGCTGTGTAACAAGTTACCCCCAAACGTAACCACTTAGAACCACAAACACATTCCTGTACAGTGTCTGAGAGTGAGGAAAACGAGGAGCACCTTAGCTGGGTGGCGCTGATTTAGGGTCACTTGTGAGGGTGCAGTCAAGCAGACTCAGTCTCATATGAAGGCTGAACTGAGGGTCTGCAGGATCCATTTCTAAGCTCAACCGTGGCTGTGGGCAGAGGCTCAGCTCCCCGCCACACGACCTGCCCCAGGGCTGCGTGAGTGTCTTCAGAATGTGGTGACCGGGTCTCCCAGAGCAAGTGACTCAGGAGAGAGTCAGTACCGAAGGCCCAGTCTTTTAGGACCTGATTTTGGAAGCAATCAGATATCACCTCTGCCACATCCTGTGGTACACTCGATGGATGATGTCCTCAAGATTCCTGTGTACCCAGAACCTCAGAATGTGAATTTATTTAGAAATTGGGTCTTTGCAGATGTAATTAGTTAAGATAAAGTCATTCTGAGTATGTGGGCCCTCAATCCAACGACAGTCCTTATAAGGCCATGAAAAGGCCATGAGCAGACACTGAGTCACAGAGGAGACACAGGGAGGAAAGCCATGTGACAACTCAGGCAGAGATTAGAGTGATGTGTCTATACACCAGGGGGCGAGCCATGGCACGGCTTCTCCTGCAGGCCCTGCCAACAACTTGATTCCAGACTCCCGGCCTCCAGAACTGTTGCTTTAAGCCCCCTGGTTTGTGGCACTTTGTTACTGTCGCCCGAGGAGACAGATACATGTTCATCACACACATTCCTGGTCCATGTAGAAGGAACCATGAGGCCGTGAGTAATAAGAGGTGGGGATGCCAGGGCTGCCTAACACATTGCCTAAGCTACTGCATTTATTCTTCGGGCCTCAGCAACCATGGCTTTTCTAGGACGCGTGCCCTGACCCCATGTGCCCCGGGCAGGTTCCTGCAGAATCCGGATAGCCTTGGTAACGCATTCCCACTTGCATTCTTTACAGTCTTTCTCTCCTACTGGATTGTAAGGTCCAAGTTGTGGGCGGTTCTATCTTTATTGCTCCTGCTCACTCCTATCCCTGGTGATAGGCCATGTCCAGCATGCAGTAGGTGTTCAATGAGTACATGAGTGACTGTTAGATGTGCTGTATATCTGCTACGTCTATGACCCCCCCACCCCCCATCATCAGTGACCGTCCCCTGAGGCTCAAAATGATAGAACTCACCCAGACCACTCAGCGCATTAGTGCAGAGCTGGGATTCAAACTAGGTCTGTCTGTCCAAGTCCTGGCTTTTTCCCACTGCACTGACGCCACCTCACACCATTGCCAGTGATGGGTGGGGCTTCAGAATTGAGTAGAGCCCTGAGGAAAGGTGCCTGTCTCAGGGCAATGCTAGAGAAACACTCGCCTACCATAGGGTGGCTAGCTGTGGCCTTTCCCTGGGAATCACTCACTGACCACCACTGCCAGCACCCGCTGACCACAAGGGCCTGCTCCCACTGACAGGCGTTCAGACTCTGCTAAGGCTCAGTAGCAGGCCAAGAGCTGTTTCTGAAAAGGCGAGTAGTTGTCAGGGGAGGATGGCAGGGCCTTGTTCCCAAATCCCAGGGGCCCGCACTGCAGGGCACCTACAGGGACTGCTAAAGCCTCTAAACAACATCTTTAACTGCCATTGCCACTCGGAGCACATTGATCTGTGGGTCCTATGGACCAGCGGCAGGGCAGCTCGCACAGCAGCCTGGGCCTGTTGCAGAGCTCTCTCCTATTCTGGAACCCACTCAAAACTAGCAACTTCTGGGGTCACCCAATAAATGGGCCAGAGTAATACACCCACATGAGGAATATTCTGTCTCCAAGAGCCATAGAGGCCCACTAGGCTTCGTGGCTTTTTTGAGTTGCGATGGCTTGTGTTTTGCCTTAGAAGGGATATCTCCACGTGCCTTCACACGACAGGACCCCTAGAAATTTCACTGAGGTCAAAGATCCCTACATTTTTGTCGATTTATTTTCCGTCCTCTGACACGCAAATATCTTACCAATAATTCTAGAATGGCTGCTACTTCTTGCTCACTAGATCCAATCTGCATAATCTCACTAATGCAATGGGCCAATGTGCTGTTTGTGGAAGGCAAAAGTGATCCAGATTCCTGAAAACTATTGTGCCTGGGGCAGGAGAGTGGATGTGCCCTGAGACAGGGTAGTGCAGCTGTATCACTGGCCTTCCCAGCTGAAAGCAAACTGCTCTGGTCTTATCTAAAGGAATAAAAAAAGAGGCATTTGCCCAACCAATAGCTACGTACCCGGCACCAGGGGAAGTGCCCATTTGCTCAAGCAGTGAAACTGCACCGGGCCCAGCAATTGCAATTAGAATTAAGCTCATGCAAGTCCACTGTTACTCCCCAAGCTCTACCTGCCTTCTTCCAGGCCAGATAGGAGATTTGAATGGGGATGTTGTGAGAGTCACCACCCCTGCATCTTTCAAGATCGCGATGGTGGCATTACTCTCTGTGATGTCTCAAAGAATTGCTTTTGCTTTACTATTTTATGGGTAAGGACAGTTTTAGTGGCTTCCACTTGGCCTTTTCCACCATAATAGCCCCTACTTTATAGGTCATGGAACTAATATGGGGATTCTGTCAGCTGCTAAGTATATCTATTCCCAAGTAAGCACTCGACATGGAGAAGCAAGCACAGGAGAAGCCAGCCCCACTGTTAGACGGAACTAAGCTAAAGCTCCACTGATCGCCTGACCTCCATATGTCCCTACGTGACTGACAGTCACAGTGATATTGGGGACTCATGGAATTAGTGTCAGTCCAGAACTAGTGTCCAGAATCCCCCAAAAGTCTGATTATTCCCTTTTCCCCAATGCATGGTCACCCAGGTGAATGGCCATGGGTTTCTTTCAAGGAGGCTGATAAAAAGATTAACAGTATAAGCGTTCGCGCTGTGTGCTGGGTCCTTCCTGAAGGGGACTGTCTGGACAGAGAGAATTCTTATAGGAGTTTATTTGAGCCAAACTGACAATAATTGCTGGGAAGCAAGATCTGAAATGCTTCGGGAGAATAACAGTTTTGCCATTTGTCTTCTGCATTTGAAATTAAGGCAGGAATGGAAGGAAGATTACATGAGGGTGTGAGACAGCAAGGCAGGGGTTGAATTACAGCATAGCTAACAAATTATGTGCTTTCCTATGGCTGGTTACACTGACTGCAAAGGTGTATGAGCCTAGATGCACACAAAAAATATATAGTGACAGAAGATTTGCCTTTGGGTGGTGGGCACACAATGCAATCTACAGATGATGTATCATAGAATTGTACACTTGAAACCTATATGACCTTATTAACCAATGTCACCCCAATAAATATAATTAAAAATAAAATTATAAAAGATGAAAAGAAACAATGAAGAGGGCTTGCTTAAGGCAAAGATAAACTTTTACTAAAAAGTTATACATATACCCGGGGCATGACTAGCCACCATGACCTGCCTCGTTAGGGAGTTAGGATCAGATTGCCCTGTGAGGTTTCCTTCTGTAGAACCCCTTTTTGTCCACAGGACCTGAGCCAGGACCAGTGAAATAGGGAAACTGCGACAGATAGTTAAACGGCCAAGCAGTTTACAGTCTCTAGTAAATGGCAAATTCCTATCTTCCCTAACCAAGGACTCTTAAGAGTAAATGGTTCGCACTTCTCCCCTACCAGAGGGTAAGTAGCTTAAATCACCCGACACAGGCAGACAGAGAGCAGGAATCCGTTAGTGCCATTTGCCGGCCACACCCAAGGACAGATGAAGTAAAGGGAATAAATCTCCTTTTGACATCGGCATAAAGCTGATGAATATTCTACCGAGATCCTCCTCTAAGACCTCCCCTCAACACCCGGCCTTTAAAACCCCTCAAGCCCTGGGAGGTGTTGCCCATTGGTTAGAGCGTCAGCCCATGGCCTGAAGGGTCACGGGTTCGATTCAATTCCCGTTCAAGGGCACGTACCTTGATTGCAGTTTGATTCCTGCCTCCTCCCCCCGCCCCTCCCATCGCGGTGCATGCAGGAGGCAACCAGTTGGTGTGTCCCTCTCACATCAATGTTTCTCTCTCTCCTACTCCCTCCCTCCTTTCCACTCTCTCTAAAATTCAATGGAAAAAATATCCTCAGAGGAAGATTAATTAAAAAAAAAACCACAGGCCAGCCTCAAAACAACGGACTCAATGTGCACTGTCCCTCCCAGGACCGGCCTGTGCCTTTCCCTTTCCCTCCTTCTCCCCCACAGTGTGCATCTCCTAAACTCTAAGGGACCCCATGAGACTTGCCACCAGGGAGCAATGGGGCAGTGGCAGCTCCTCCGGGGCTAACTCCCTGACCCTACCCCCAACGCCCCTTTTCTCTGACTAGTTAGTGAGCCAAAGCAGCCCCGCCGGGCTCATTTCCCTGCCGAGTCCCCCAGGCCCTTCTTGTTTCACTGTCCTCAGCTTTAATAAGTGTCCTCCAAATATCACCTGGACTTGTCCTCACGAAGTCCAGAACCCACACACTACCGGCCAGCCCTAGGCAGACCCGCTCAGGGCCAGGTTCCTTTTCCGGTAACTGACCCAACCTCTCTATTCAAGGGGTCTCAGTCTGCAAACTGGGTCAAATCTGGGAATCGAGGGGTGTAACTCTCTGCTGTTTTGATCCAGGTCAGACTTTCATTCACTTCACTTAGAACTTTTTGGCTCATACAGATCAGGTATTTAGTAAACTACCCATCTGCTTCACTTCTTGGAACACCATGACCAATTAGTCAACAGGCAGGTCTCTGCAAGTCAGACTATTCTGATCACTGCGCTGACTCTGAGGTCTTTTACGGTAACAACACCCACCTTGCCTTTGGCAATTAAGAGCTGTCACTTGGCCTTTGTCACCCCAGGACTCATTATCCCCATTGCATTTAGGTTCACCAATTTAGTAACAACAATTTCCACTGTAATTTCTGACCTACAGAGAAGCGAGATCACAGAACTCTTTAAGGATGCTGCAACTCCCTTCACAAATTTATTTCTCTCAGTCATGATAAAAGGAATATCCTTCCAGGGTGGTGAGATCTTAAATGACACATCCACTCTAACACGCTAATCTCCCTAAGCCTCTGGATTCCTTCCTTTACAGTAAACCAAGGCAGTTCTGGCACCGATGCCTCATTTACTGTGGGCCACCTATGGTCCACGTTGTAGCTAAGCAGCCAAACATACTGTCAGAGCCCCCTTTCCCCAGCCAACCCCCCAACTTGCAACATTAAATCCAGAATCTCTGCTTAGTGGGCCCATATCCTCCTGATTCAACTTGATGTTCCTTCCACCATTAATCACACCCTTTATATCCATTCCCACACAAGTTCCTTGGATTTCTGTTTGTATAAATTAGAAAAAAATATCTAATTATGGGAGGTACATTGGACCTTCTCATGGGTCACAGTTTGTACCTCACCTCTTGGGGCCTTTGGGACTTGAGTCTAGTCAACAATCTGGAAGCAAAGAGGGGTGGTGTCATCACAGGTTCTTCAGGTAACGGAGAGCTAACACCTCAGGCAGGAATAGGAGGGCTCTTCTGGCAAAGTTGGCATAGCAGAATAGAGGTTCCATGTTCCCACTTTCATTGGGATATTCCCATGCGATCCCACTCCTTCCCAATCGGTCCTTCACTTAATAGCGAGCATCATACAAGGTTGAGACTTCAGTTTGCTTTGTTATTCAGCCACTCACAGGATGAGATTCTGTGTTTGGTTTACAGAAATCTCAGTCTGGAAATACACGGCAGGTAACTGCTCACTAGTGTTTAAGCCACTGAGAGGTAAGTGAAGCAGGAGGACTTCTTGGAACTACTTTTGCAACGAGGCCACACCATCTCTTTCCTATGGTTCAAAATTCAACAGGCACGGAAGGTTCTGCAAGAATATCCTGCCTTCCCGCTCTGGGCCATTTCCTGCATGTCCCTTTAGAATGTCTTTATGCACAGACAGCATTTTATCTGTATATTATTTCATTTTTACCAAATACTGTCTATGGTGCCTTTGTTTTCCGCTTTACTAGTACCTTGTAAAGAGAATCCTCATGAACATGAGGTGTGCCCTTGTTCTTAGAAAACTTGCCCCCACCTTCTCCCTTTGCCCCTCCCCATTCTTGGCTCAGTTCTTGGAAGACAGGGCCAAGGGCAAAGCCCCAACAGTTCTATCATCCACCCGAGACTCTGAAAGCTCTTGGGGAGCCCAGAGTCCTCCTAAGATGCTAGCCTCCTTCCCTTTCCAGAATGGAGCTAGACACAGCTGGGGGAGATGAGGGAAGGAAATGGGTCCAGCCTGGCTTGGGGCAGGAATGACAACTTCCGTCCTGCCCATAGCAGCCCCACAGTGACGCTGAGTCCATCCAAAGGTGCCTGGGCAAGATTTCCTGTGACCTCCCCCAGGAGGGAGGGAAGCTCTTGCGCCTAGCAGGTAAAGGGACAGGTGCAGGGAGGGACAAAACCTGGCCTCCATGCTCAAGCTGGCAAGTGGCCCGATCCCCCACAAGAATTATGGAAAACACTTCTCTGCTTTTATTTCTCTTGTGAGGATATAAGCATCCAATGCCCCTGCCGGCCACCGGCTTTGGGATTTGACAGCTCTCGCCTATGTCCTAACCCCCACTGGGCAGCAGAAGTGACAGCTCTCACCTGTGTCCTAACCCCTTGCCCTCCCTGGGCTGCAGTGTGCCACCTGGGACATGATTGTGCAGGCTGGGGATGTGAAGGCTCCTGGACAGTGCCAGCAGGCCCTGCACTAAGAAGAGGTTGCTAGTCCAGGTGTGACTCTGCGGCACCATGTTGGTATTTCACGCTGCCCGTTGGCGGACTTGTCTTTTTGCTGTTTGCTTTGACTGTGACATTTCCCTTTTGCCTCACTGACTTTCGATCAGGATTTAGAGCTTTATAACCACTCCATAGGTGTATTACTGGGCCCTCTTCTCTGTTTGAGCCCTGGCTGATACAGATGCCCGCACTGTGAATGCTTCCAGAGAAACAGGCTCTTAAGGATGAGTTCTCCACATTGGCTCTGTCGCTGAAGTTACTAGATTCGAAGGCTCTAATGACCCTGCTTTTAGTGGTGAAGAAAACAAGGCAAGGCCATGTCAAGATGTGGCAACAGCGTAGATGATTGCTATTGGACATTGGTAACCAAATACCTACTGATGGCAAGTGTCTCAGGAGCCACATATTTGCTGCTTTAGAACATTTTAGTCAAAATAAAGAGTGTAATGTCATTGAGTGGTTGCTCCTATATAAGCTGAAGAAAGTGGAGAAAGTAGAGGATGCGCTCAGGACTTCAAACCCCAGCTGAAACTCTGCTTTAATGACCTGAAGTCTTCTGCATATGCCCTGTAACACAGCAGAGCTCCACAGCTGGGGTCTCTTGGTTCAAACTGTGGCTCCACCACCTACCAGCAGAATGGCCTCCAGCAAATCACTTGGCCTCCCCGGGCTTCAGCTGTCTCCTGTGCAAATGAGAATACTTGTAATGTCTGCCTCAAATGGTCACCAATGAGTACAAAATGCATGTTCCACATAAGTAACAAAAGAAAAATATAGGTAAACTGGATCACAATTATAAACTCTTTTGCACCAAAAGTCACCGTCAAGAAAGTGAAAACCAATAAAATGGGAGAAAATATTTGCAAATCATATATCTGATAAGGGTCTACCGTAATATCTTTTATAATTCAACAACAAAAAAGCAAACAACCCCATTTAAAAATGGACAAAAAAATGAATAGATGTGTCTCTGAGGAAGATATTCAAATGGCCAACAAGCACATGAGAAGATGATCAACATCATTACTCATAAGGGATAAATGCAAATCAAAACCACAATGAAATACTACTGCACACCCACTAGTCTTGTTAGAATTTGAAACAACAACAACAGAAAATATAAGTGTTGGCAAGGATGTAGATAAATTACAACCCTTGTACATTGCTGGTGGAATATAAAATGATGTAGTCAATGTGGAAAACAGTTTGGTGTTTCCTCAATAAATTAAACATATGACCAACAATTACACTCCTGGATATGTACCCAAAAGGATTGGTAAAAGGTGTTAACTAAAACTTGTAGACAAATATTTATAGCATCATTGTTCTCGAAAGCCAAAAAATGGGAACAATCCAAATGTACACCAGAGATGAATGGATCAACTAAGTGTGGTCTACCCATACACGGCAATATTATTCAGCCATGAAAAAGGACTGAAGCACAGAAATACGCTACAATGTAGATGAGCCTCAAAAACACTCTGCTGAGTAAAAGAAGCCAGACAGAATGCCACATATTGTAGGATCCCGTTTATGTAAAATGTCCAGAAAAGGCATAGCCATAGAGACAGAAGGCTGACTAGTAGTTGCCAGAACTGAGGCGAGGGGGGTTGTGGGGGCCACAATATAATGGGTACTGGGTTTCCTTTGGGGATGATGAAAATGTTCTAGAACTTGGTAGTTGTGATAGTTGCACAACCTTGTGAATGTACTCAATGTCACTAATGGTAAACTTTATGTTTCATTGTGTACTTTACCACAATGAAAAAAAAATAAAAATTTAAAGCTTTTCCTCAGCCACCCTCTCACCCAAAATACTGCAGCCAAAGATGAAGGAAAGCGAAACACCCCCCCCCCCCCCCCGCTCTGCAATTTCAGTTGGGCTGATCAATAAGTCGATCTTTTGATCTTCCATTGCCCATTTAAGTGGAAGCAGGAAGCAGTGATTCCATCCTCCTACCAGGGTGGTTTGGGCAGGATTGAGTGGGTTGCTTATCTCCCATCCCTTGCCCAGCAGAAGCAGGTGGCACTCCGATTCTCCTTCCAGGGTAGTGTTACTGAGGTCCAGCAGCAAGCTGAGCCTCTGTCACCCCCAAGAGACTGAACAAAGTGATACAAGTCAGACCTAATAAACACTTCACTTCGTGCTCCCTGGAATCAGAGGGCCCAGCAGGGAGTTGATGAAGTAGCCAAAAACATGCACACCCACCTGGCCCTTGTGCTACACATGAACAGGGAGGCTCCCTTATTAGGAGAAGAAGAGAGAAAAGAAGGAGGAGGAAGAGGATAAAAAGAAGAAATAAAATCCAGAGTTTTAGAATATAATATCAAAATGTCCACAATACAATAAAAACTAACTTGTCACATGAATGAGAATAGGCAATCAACATACACCAACATTGAGATAAATCAGATGTTGAAATTACCTGACAAGGTGAGTAGTGAGGCCGCATCACCCAGATATCAAAACCAGACAAAGACACCACAAAAAAAAGAAAAGAAAAGAAATTACAAACCAATATCTCTCATAAATTCAGATGCAAAAATCCCCAACAAAATATGAGCAAAATGAATCCAATAGTATAAAAAATATATACACCAAAACCAAGTAGGATTTATTCCAGAAATGCAAGGCTAATTCAATGTTTTGAGATTAATCAATGTAATCTATCATACCAACAAGTTAAAGGAGAAAAAAATCATATGGTCATATCAATCGATGCAACAAAACATTTGACAAAAATGCAAAACCCATTCAAGATGAAAACTTCAGCAAACTAAGTCAGATCAGAGAAACCCCCTCAACTTTATAGTGTCTACTACATTCCTGCAGCTAACATGGCAATTGCTGGGAAAGGACTTGATGCTTTCCCTCTGTATGTCCACTCTCACCCTCTTACTCCACGTAGGAATGATGTTCTAGCCACTGCAAAAAGGCCCGCGGGGAGAGCACATTTTAAAGGAAGAAATTAAACTTCCGCTATTTACAGATGAAATGATTGTCTACATAGAAAATCCAAAGGAATCTACAAAAGAAAAGAACTCCTGGAGTTCGCAAGGTTGCAAACATATAATTGATCACATGTCTATATATTAATAATGAACATGTATAGGATCTGAAATGCTGACAATTACAAAACCATTGTATGAAAAAAATCAACAAAAACCTAAATAAATACCATGTTCACGAATTGCTCGACTCAACAACATGGTAAAGAAGTCCGTTCTCCCCAAATTGATCTATAGGTTCAGTGCAAGTCCTACCCCAATCCAAGAGGGTTTTTGTTACACGTAGATAAGCTCATTCTAAAATCTATGTGGGAAAGCACAGGCCAGGGTAGCTAAAGCAACTCTGACAAAAAATAGATGAAGAGGGAGGAGTGACTCTTCTGATACTAAGGCTTCCTCTGTAGCCACAGCAAAAAAGACATGTGGTGCTGGAGGGAAAGAGACAGTGAGATCAATGGGACAGGCCGGAGGACCCAGAACACTTACCAAGTACAGCCGTTGGTTGTACAAAGGTGCAGAAGCATTTCAAGGGAGAACAGACAGCCTTTCAGCAAATGGTGGTGGAGCGATTGGACATCCATAGACAAAATGATGGACCTCGATCTAAACCTCACAGCTTACACAGAAGTTCATTCCAGGGGATCACTGACTTAAATATAAATATAAAATGTAAAAGACACAAAAACACTTTTAAAAGATAGGAGTAAATCATTAGGATCTAGTACTAGGCAAAGAATACTTAGATTGACACCAGAAACGACCCAGGAAAGCTACATTGATAAATTGGATCCATCATATTAAAATCTTTTGCTTTGTGTAAGACTCATTTAAGAGAATGAAAAGACCAAAGAAAGACTGGAAGAAAACATTTACAAACTACATATCCAAAAAAGGACTACTATCTAGAATGCATAAAGAGCTCTCAAAACTCAATAAAAAATTCCCAACAAACCAATTATAAAATGGACAAAATATATGAAAAGACATTTCGCTGAAGATACTAGTTGGCAAATGAGCACGTGCAAAGCTGTTTGACATCCTTAGCTATTAGAATAATGCAAACTAAATAACAATTGGCCATATCAGCACCAAATGCCCTGAGGCTGTGGATGCCCTGGTGGGGATGTGAAATGGTACAGCCACTCTGCAAAGTTCTGTGACGGTTATTTTTAAGCTAAAAATGGAATTACCAGAAGATCCAGCCATTGCATTCTTATGCATTTATCTCAGAGAAATGGATATGGCATCCACACAAAACCTGGCACATGGAATGTTCATATTGGTTTTATTTGTAAAAGCTAAAATTGGAAATGGCCCAGATATTCTTAGATGAGTGTATGGATAAACTGTGGCACACTCCTAGCATTGAATATTACTCATTAGTAAAAAGAAATGAACTACTGCCCTAACCGGTTTAGCTCAGTGGATAGAGAGTCGGCCTGCGGACTGAAGGGTCCCAGGTTTGATTACGGTCAAGGGCATGTACCTTGGTTGCAGGCACATCCCCAGTAGGGGGTGTGCAGGAGGCAGCTGATTGATGTTCCTCTCTTATCGATGTTTCTAACTCTCTATCCCTCTCCCTTCCTCTCTGTAAAAAATCAATAAAATATATAAAAAAATAAGAAATGAACTACTGATGTGCACAAAACCATGATGAATCTCCAGGGAATTACTCTGAGTAGGGAGAACAACTGATCACAAAAGGTTCCATTTAAAAGACATGAAATGAGAGACGTATTGAAAAGGAGACGAGTTGCTGCAAGGCTCAGGGGTGGGGGTGAAGAAGGGCAGGAGATGGGTGAGGCTGTTTAACATCCTGTGGTGATGGATGTTCTGTGGACCATAGTGACATCGTGATCCCAGCTGTGAAACTGTGCTACAGTTTTGCAAGCTATAAGCACTGGGGGAAACTGGGAAAAGGACACACAGGCCCTCTCTGTGTTGTCTCTCACAACTGCTTGTGAACCTACAATTATCTCAAAATAAAAATGTATGCTGGTGGTCTGCTCCCCGCTGGTCTGCTCTGCTCCAGTGTTTCAGCTCCAGTGGAATGAGCCGCAGTGCTCCCAGAGCCAGAGGGGAGCTGACTTACATAACCAGCAGTCCCCGCCCCTGGTCCCTGATTGGTTCATCCTCATCCAAATGAGGACTCCAAGTCCTCACAGTTTGATTGGTCCAAAAGGCAGTGTCCTAATAGGTCAGCAAAGAGCCACTCTGATAGGTTGATGAAGAAGATGATGGGGGGGGATATAGCTGTGCAGCTTGATTGGATAGGGAAAGCCTCAGTCCTATTGGTTGAAATAGGATCCCAGGAACTTCTCCATAAGGGCTGGCTCAGTTGGCAGTTAGTTCAGTGCAGGCTTTTCCCTGAAGTGCAATTTGCATGAAAGGCCCCCCGTGTAGAAATGGCTGCTACATTTTTTTTCTGGTTTTGTTTTTTTAAATTTCAGCCCAGTTAGCACAGGAGCCCTTCTTAGTAGGTGTCTTCTTTCTTAGAATCCACAGACAGCTAGATAACAGTGCAGCATGAGGAGAGGGAGCAGGGGAGATCATCAACAGTGACACCAGAGACCACGATTCACAAAGCTAGCCCCTGGCAAGTCCAGCGCCCTGTCCCAGAACAGGGTTTCCACCTTTGCTGGCAGCCTCCTCCTTGGTCCCCATCCTGTGCCCTAGGGCCCAGAGGCAACAGCAGGCACAGACCCTCCTGGGCCTGTCCTGTTGGAGCCTAAGCCATCTTCCTGGATGCCCCTTGATTTTCCATCGAAAAGAGCATGTGAAGCTGTGGCTGAGAGTCAGGCCTGAGCAGGGGTGAGAGTGACAATCAGGCGGTGTTCTGGCCTCTGCCCGGTTCCGGTCTGTTGGGTGCAGTCAGGAGGTTCCTGGTTATGATTGTATCCGGTTTCAGGGTTGCTGCCACTACAGCCTGGCTGGGCTCTATCCTTAGACTTCCCAGTAAGCCTTGTAGGGAGGGACACAGAGAGAAACTCCAAAGTGACCACCCAGCACTGTCCCAGGGGCTGGCAGAGGTACGGGGGCGGCAGGGGTGGAGGGAATAGGGACAGTCTCTGGGTTATGACTGGAAGGCACATGGAAACCACCCATTTCCAGGTTCACAGAGCAGAGGCAGGATTGACACCCCTCCCAGCAGTCCCCCAGGATCCAGAGGCAACTTGGTCATAGGCAGCCAGAGTTGGCCGGGCCACTTGACGGCCAACAGCAAGGAAGCTGAGGACCCAGAGAGGAGCCAGAGAAAGCCAGAGCTGGTCATCACAGCAGCTGGCCCACTGGTCCATGAGAATTGATACAATGGCCTTAATGTGGTCATAAGCAGTGGGGTGGTGGGAACATGGCACTCCCCAAACTTCTGGGGCCACAGCCTTTGTTTTCTGTCTTTAAATGACATTTACAGGGAAAATTAACGAAGCAATTCACTAAGTCTTCCTTGGGAAACATGAAAAAAGAACAATAATACCACTAATAATGAGCACTTATGTATCCCAGACTCTGTCCTGCTCCTGTTATATGTCCCATGATGCCCCGCTCCCCAGAATTGCTATAATGTGTTTGGCACAAAGTGGGTGCTTAATAACTAAGAGTTCCAGCTCCTTCTTTCCTTATGATTTCTCAGAAGAACTTCACAACCCCAGGCTCAGAGTCACCAGTTCTCCCAGGAGGGTGTTGCCAACATAGGGCAGGCAGAACAGTGTCCCTGAGTAGGGCCACTGCACACTTTCCTGTCTTGCAGCTGGGTAGCCCCATCAGGAAGCTGGAACCAGTGCAAAGAATGCCACTTCTGTTTTAAAATATGGCTGCATACTCTCTGACACTCCTACGTCAAGAGGTGGATTTGTGTCCCCTCTTTGAGTCTGGGGGGTCTGTGGCTGCTTTGACCAAGGAGAAGGGGAAGTGACACTGTGTGACTTCTGAGGTTGAGCCACAGGAAGCAGTGCCATTTCCTCTTAATTGTTGGAACACTCATCCTTGGAGCCCTAGCCTGACATGTGAGAAGTCTCATTACTTTGAGGCCACCATGCTGGGAGGAAGCCCAAGCCATGCAGATAGCCATGGATGAGCACTCCAGTTGACAGTCCCCACTGGGCCTGTGCGCCAGGCATCCAAGCACTGCTGACAGAGTGAAAATGCCCTGTCCTTAGAAGTGACCCTCATGTCCCAGCTATTATATCTCTTAGCCGTTTGATTCACATAAAACCCCTTCAGTCTTCCCAGCTGAAGCACTAGACACTTGATGCATTGGTCGATTAGTAGTGTTGTTTATTTTTCACGTATTTGTGAATTTTCTAGTTTTTCTTTTGTTATTGATTTCTAGTTTCATTTCTTGTGTCAGAAAAGACACGTTGTAAGATGCCCGTCAAACCTCAGAGGGAAGGCAGGTAAGGGTGGGGGGAAGGGAGAGAGATCAACCAAAGGACGTGTATGTGTGCATATAAGCATAACCAATGGACACAGACACTAGGGGGGTGAAGGCATGAGCAGGGGCAGGGGGAGGTATGGGGGGGTAAGGACACATATGTAATGCCTTAATCAATAAAGAAAATAAATTTTTAAAAAGGAAAAAAAATAACTAGGAAATTGAGCAAACATCTTGAGATAAACAAAAATACTGCATACCAAAACTTATAGGACACAGAGAAAGCAGTCCTAAAGGAAACTGTATGGCAGTAAATACATACATTTAAAAAAATCTCAAATTAGTAACCTAAGTGTATATCTTAGGAACTAGAAAATAAGCACAAATTAAACCCAAATGAAAACAATAGCTATAGAAAAACAATAGAGAAAATTTAACTCAAAATATATCAAAAATTAAGCATAAGAGCTTAAAACTATAAAACTCTCAGAAGAAAACATAGAGGATAATCTTCATGGCATTGGATTTAGCAATGATTTGGGGGACAGGGGGTTTGACACCAAAAGCACAGCTAATAAATTGTACTCATCAAATTAAGTCAGCTCTCAGAGCTTCTTCTAGCCTTGCAACTTCCCTTTGGTTGGTTCTCGGACTTTCCTCACAGCATGGCCCCCAAACACCAGTCTTCACTCCCACTTCAAACGGAGAAACCAAAACTGCCTCCTGCCCCCAAGCAGGAGAAGAAGTCAGCCCCTCAGGACTTGCCAAAGGAAGAAAAAGAACAACAAAAAGCAGTTGAACATATTGATAAAGTACAAAATGAAATAGACCGACTTAATGAACAAGTCAGCGAGGAGATTTTAAAGGCAGAACAGAAATATAACACACGCCGCCAATCATTTTTTCAGATGTCAGAAATGATCCCCCAAATCCAAAATTTTGGAGTAACAACATTTGTCAACCATCTACAGGTATCTGTACTGCTTGGGGAAGAGGGGGAAGAGGCACTGCCTTATTTGACAAGAGTTGAAGTGACAGAATTTGAAGATATTAAATCAGGCCATAGAAGAGATTTTTATTTTGATGAAAATCCTTACTTCAAAAAATAAAGTTCTCTCTAAAGAATTTTATCTGGATGGGAGTGGTGATACATCTTCAAAGTCCACTGAAATCAAATGGAAATCTGGGAAGGATTTGGCGGAAATATTCAAGTCAAACACAGAATAAAGCCAGCAGGAAGGGACAGCACGAGGAAGAGAGAGCCTTTTTACATGGCTACTGACCATTCTTAGGCAGGTGCAGATGAGTTGGGAGAAGTCATCAAAGAGGATATTTGGTCAAATCCATTACAGTATTACTTGCTTCCTGGCATGGATGATGAAGAAGGGGAAGGAGAAGGAGATGGCGATGATGATGAAGAGGAAGGGTTGGAAGATATTGATGAAGAAGGGGATGAGGATGAAGGTGAAGAAGATGAAGATGATGACGAGGGGGAGGAAGGGGAGGAAGATGAAGGAGAAGATGACTAATGGAACACTGATGGGTCCTTTTCAAATTTTCTCCAGTCCCTCAGAGCGAGTTGCAGTCTCTTTATTTTTTCTTGTGCTCAGTTGCCCTGTATCTGAGGTCTCTTTTCTCTCCTTTACACCATGGTTCTCACCTTTGGGAGCAGGCCGGGGGTGGGGGGTGCGGGGATGGGAGGAGGGATGTACGTTGGGCAGAATACAATGGGGAAAGAACACCTGCCCCTTTCTGTTCCAAATTCATTGTTACCCCTCCCTGTCTCAACCAAAGCTTTATGGAGTCAACACCACTGTGCTCTGCAGGGAAAAGAAAGAAAAAGAAAAAACCCTTCTGCTCCCTTAGGTTGCTGGGAGCTGGAGGGTGCTGGCCCCTGCGTAGGAGCGCACAGAATTCTAGCTTTTTCCTCCTTCCTCTGTGTACTGGGCTCAGAGGTTACACTGTGTCTCTGTGAATATAGACAGTTAGCATTTACCAACATGTGTCTGTCTACTTTCTGTTGTTTAAAAAAAGAAAAAAACACTTTTATAAAGATGGGTATAGAAGGTACACAAAGGGCGGGGTTGAGAAGTTTGGGTGGGTTAAGTGGGCATTTTGACAACAAGGCTTCTTTGGCATGTGTAATTGTGATGTTTAATGGGCATTCTTGCAGTTTAAGATGACACTTCTAAAATAAAATTCTAAAAAAAAAAATTAAAAACTTTTACACATCAGAGGCTACACTCAGGAGAGTGAAAATACAACCCACAGAATGGGAGAAAATATTTGCAAATAATATATTTGGTTAGGAATTAATTAATAACAAAATAAATAAATAACTCCTACCACTCCACAGTGAAAATCAAATAATTCAATACAAAAATGACAAAGAATTTAATGACATTTTTTTCAAAGAAAATATTCAAATGGCCAATAAGCACATAGAAAGATGCTCGATATTATCAGTCATTAGATAGAAAAATTCAAGTCAAAACCACAACCAGATACTACCTCACACCTGCTAGGATGGCCGTTTTGTTTTATTTTTTAATGAAAAAAATAACAAGTGTTGCCCTAGCTGGTTTGGCTCAATGGATAGACTGTTGGCCTACGGACTGAAGTGTCCTGGGTTCAATTCCAGTTAAGGGCACATGCCCGGGTTGCAGATTTGGTCCCTGGTAGGACGTGTGCAGGAGGTAGTCAGTCAATGATTCTCCCTCATCATTGATGTTCATATCTCTATCTCCCTCTCCCTTCCTCTCTGAAATCAATAAAAATATATATTTTTAAAAGTGTCGTTGAGGATGTGGACAAACTGGAACTATCACACATTGCTGATGGGAAAGTAAAATGCTTCTGTTACTATAAAAAAAGATTATAATTGCTCCTGAAAATGTTAAACATAGAATTACCATGTGATTCAGTAATCCCACTCCTAAGTATATACCTCAAAGAACTGAAAGCAGGATTCAAACAGATGCTTGTCCACTGTGCATAGCAGCATTATTTATAATCAAAAGGTAGAAACAACCTAAGTATCCATCAACATATACTAGTAAATGGATAAACAAAGCATGATATATACATACAATAGAATATTATTCATCCATAAAAAAGAAGTGAAATTCTGACACATGCTACCACATGGATGGAACTTGAAGACATGATACATAAAATAAGCCAGACACAAAAGGACACACATATTGCATGATTCTACTTAGATGAAGTTCCTAGAATAGGAAAATTCAGAGAGTAGAACAATGGTTACCACGGGCTGATGGAGGGGGAATGGGGAGTTATTGCTTAAAGATTATGAAGTTTCTTTTTGGGATGATAAAAAATCCATACTTGAGATACATAGTGGTGGCCTTGGAGGAACTTAGTCGAGAAGCAAGAGAGCTTGATTTCTCTCTGAGAAGCCACAGGAGAAAATCCTGTGAGCTAATGTGGGCACTGGCTTTGGGCCAGCACATCCTCCCTTCACGAGCTGTGTGACTCTGAGCTTCACCAGCTTCTTTCTCTAGGGCCCTACCACCTTCTGAGCCCTTAGAACAGTGGTTCTCAACCTTCCTAATGCCGCGACCCTTTAATACAGTTCCTCATGTTGTGGTGACCCCAAACCATGAAATTATTTTCGTTGCTACTCCATAACTGTAATTTTGCTACTGTTATGAATCGTAATGTAAATATCTGATATGCAGGATGTATTTTCATTGTTACAAATTGAACATAATTAAAGCATAGTGATTAATCACAAAAAAAAATATGCAATTATATATGTGTTTTCCGATGGTCTTAGACGACCCCTGTGAAAGGGTCGTTTGACCCCTTAGGGGGTCGAGACCCACAGGTTGAGAACCACTTCCTTAGAATAAAATCTTCCCGGCCTGGCAGACAGAAATGGAGTAGATGGCCCTGAGAGTGGGCAGACTTCCATGTGGGGGCAGCTCCCACCCGCTGACAATGTCATTCCTTGAGTGTAGGGGTTTGTTAGTCAGCAAATGCATTATGAACACCTACCACTCCTAAGCTTCATGCCCCGTATTGGATACAAAGGTCCCTGGCGGGCAGCAGTGTCTCATACACCAGGTGGCTGAGTCTCAGAAACTCTCCTTGGGGTAGGAGTCCAAGGCAGTGGTGAGACTCAGAGACAGAGGCCCTAAGAGGCCCCTGGGGGCGGCAAATGCCAATGCCAGAGTGGCCGCATGAGTGAGTGAACGCACAAGGGCAAATGGGCAAAGTGGGGAGGCCCTGCCCCCAAATAAAGCCGCCGCTCAGCCCATCCACTAGCTGCCATGTGGAAGCTGGAGCCTCCTGTGGCCAGAGCCCTTGATTTTTTCTAGAAAACCAGAGGCCCAGATTCTCATGTGCAATGTCTCTAGCAGTCAGGACCGTTTGGTTCTGCTACAGGAAAAGCAGACCCAGATCACGGTGGCTGAGAACAGCAAAGATCACTTCTCGCTCATTCATGCTCTGAGCCCCATGTCATCAGCAGGGGCCCCTCATCACTGGCGTCATTCACTGTGATTTATGTCCGATGTGATGCATGGGGAGGACTCACAGGGGCCGGCCTGATTCAACACCAGCTGGAGGACTGCCCAATCCCAGAGGCCTCCATGCCAAGGAAAGAGATCTGGAGGGCCTCCCCGTCGCAGTGGAATGCTCAGGACTGAAGGGACATGGCGCCTCTGTTCATCCCAGCGGTCAGAGCTGTCCACAAGGCCCAGGCGGCCCCTTGCAGTCCTAGGTGTGAGCTAGCCATGGCCTTGGGAAGGAAGACGCCCACAATGCCAGCCGCCCCATCTCCTGATTAGTCAATGTTGGGAACTGACGTTAAGCCATTGTAATCAGTGTGCAGGATACACAAAACCTTTCTGCAGGTAGGATGCGGCCCAGGTGCCAGGGTCGTGTCCTAGGACTGTTAGCCAGATAATGAGATGTGATGGGGACCACACGGGACAGAAACAAGCCGGCTCTGCTCGCAGGCAGGGACTGGCAACACCGCTACCCACACTGCCCACCCTGTCCCGGAGGCGTGCCTCTGCTGAAGCCTCTGCCCCCTGGTCGGCCCCTGTGTGCTCTCTGCTACCTCATTTCTGCCCTTTGACCTTTCTGTTTGCTATGTCTCAGTGCCACTGCTCCCCCACCCAGCCTGCAACCCCCAGGAAAGTCTGGCCCCAACCCAGGTCTGGGCCTACAAGACAGGTACTCAGTAGATTATTTTATTCTATTCTATTTTATTTTAAGTTATCTTTATTGTTGAAAGTATTACAGATGTCCTCTTTGTTTGTTCGTGGGTCTTTTCCCCATTAACCCCCTCCACCCAGTACCTGCCCCTCCCAGGCCTTCACCACTCTATCGTCTATGTCCCTGGGTTATGCATATAAGTTCCCCGGTTAACCAATCCCCTCCCAACCTCCCCCTCCCAACCCCCACCCCCCGCCTTCCCTCTGAAATTTGTCCATATGTTCCATGCTTCCATTTCTCTGGTTCTATTTTATTCATCAGTTTATTTTGTTCATTAGATTCCACAAATGAGTGAGAACATGTGATACTTGTCTTTCTATGACTGGCTTATTTCACTTTTCATAATACTCTCCAGGTCCCTCCATGCTTGTTGCAAATGGTGAAAGTTCTTTCTTTTTGACAGCTGCATAGTATTCCATTGTGTAGATGTACCACAGCTTTTTTATCCACTTATCTGCTGATGGGCACTTGGGCTGTTTCCAGAACTTAGCTATTGTAAATTGCGCTGCTGTGAACATAGGGGTGCATATATTCTTTCTTGTGTTTTTTTTAACTCTTTATTTTATTTTACAATATACAAAATAAATCTATTACCAGATTGTAGATACAAAATAATTAGCCATTTATATGCAATAAACATTAACATTTCAAAAAAAGATTTTAAATATAAATAATGTTACATGCAATAAACAATATTTCAAGAAAAAAAACTATTTTAAATATAATAATATTATTTCTGATTGGTGTTTCTGGTTTCTTAGGGTCTATTCCTAGAAGTGGGACGACTGGGTCAAATGGGAGTTCCATTTTAATTTTTTTGAGGAAACTCCATACTGTTCTCCACAGTGGCTGCACAGTCTGCATTCCCACCAGCAGTGCAAGAGGATTCCCTTTCTCCACATCCTCTCCAACACTTGTTTGTTGATTTGTTGATGGCAGCCATTCTGACAGGTGTGAGGTGATATCTCATTATGGTTTTGATTTGCATCTCTTGGATGATTAGTGACTTTGAGCATTTTTTTTTTATATGTCTCTTGGCCATCTGCATGTCCTCTTTGGAGAAGTGTCTATTTAGGTGCTTTGCCCAGTTTTTAATTGGATTGTTTGTCTTCCTTTTGTTAAGTTGTATGAGTTTTATATATATTTTGGAAATTAACCCCTTATCAGTTGATTATTTTAGAAGAAGCAAACAAATAAAGACACGGGACCCCGTTTTTCAGGTAAGAATGACCTCAGCCCTCACAGCTGCCCAGTGGCTGTGTCAGGCGCCGCAGCGAGTACCGGCCTAATGAACAGTGGCCACGTGCCGGGAGCTTCCTGTGCGGTGGCGGCTGCTCGCACTCTGTCCTCACGGCACCTCTGAGGTTGGCACTTACGTACCGGTGCCCCGTCTACGGATGGGGAAACTGAGGCATGGAAGAGTTTGAAGCTTGCCCTTAACTGTGTCCACCCCGGGGGGCTGTGTCCCTCCCACCTCCAGGCTCAGAGTTCCACCTGGGGTCAGACTCCTTCATCCCCTCGGAAGCTCCCGGGCCCTGGGTGCCCACAGGGAGGACCTGGCTCCTGGAAGCCAGACGGGTCCAGAGAGGGCGTCGACCCCGCTCGGGCCCTCGCTGTCCCTGTCGATGTCCCCAATGGCCACCGTGCCCTGGTTGTCAGTTGGGGGACACATTTGCCTCATTCTGGGAGAGCCATGTCCCCTTCTGTGGATGAGAAAACCAAGGCGGCCAGGTCTGTCTGGGTCCCAGCCCCAGGGGAGGCCTTTGCGTAGGGCCAGTGCCCCAGAGAAGACAATTGGTTTGACAAGATGGGGCACGTAGCTCAGATTTTTTAAATTGTGATAAAATTCATCATTATAACTATTTTTTAAAGGGGAGAGTGATGATTTTTATTTTTATTTTTAAAATATATTTTATTGATTTTTTACACAGAGGAAGGGAGAGGGATAGAGAGTTAGAAACATTGATGAGAGAGAAACATCCATCAGCTGCCTCTTGCACACTCCCCACTGGGGATGTGCCCGCAACCAAGGTACATGCCCTTGACCAGAATCAAACCTGGGACCCTTCAATCCACAGGCTGACGCTCTATCCACTGAGCCAAACCAGTTAGGGCTATTATAACTATTTTTAAGTGGCATTAAATACATTCACATTATTAACCCCTCTCCCGCCCCCCCCCTACCCCCGGCCACCAATCCATCTCCAGAACTCTTTTATCTCACAAAACTGAAACTGCACCCACTAGACGCTAACTCCCCGGCCCCTCCCCAGCCCCTGGCGATCACCATTCCACCCTCTGTCTCTCAGTGTGACCACTCCAGGGACCTCATGTCAGTGAAACCACAGTGTCTGTCTTCCGGTGACTGGCTTATTTCTCTCAGCATAGTGTCCTCAAGGCTCACCGTGTGGTCGCCTGGGCCAGAATCCCCTTTGTAAGGGCTGAGTAACAGTCCACGGTACGAATATGCCGCATTTTGCTTCCTCATTCACCCACCGGTGGACACCCGGGCTGCGCTCCTGGGTTAGCTGTTGTGGATGCTGAAGCTGTGAACATGGTGTGCAGGTATCTCTTCCAGTTCCCGCCTCCGATTCTTTGGGGTGTGTACCCAGAAATGGAATTTTAGATCACACGGTAATTCTAGTTTGAATTTTTTGAGGAAGAGAGAAAGATACATATTTTAAAATGGCCTTTTCAGTCACTTATATTGATTATAGGAAAGTGGAGAAAGGACAGTGGAGAAAAAAGAAAACCAACATGACTCTCCCTGCTCTGCAGGAGAACCCTGCATGGGTTCCATCCCGAGGTGAGACCACCTGCACCCGCTCAGCTTCCCGTTCCCGTCCACGCCCTGTTCCCGAGCTCCGCACCAGACTCAGCGAGACCCTGGGATGGATCTGCCCCTGGATGGGCATTGGGAAGACCACCCCCGGCCGCAGGAGCCGAAACAGGCCTCCCTCGGCAGAGCCCAGAGCCCCACCGGCATGCCCAAGGCCCAGTGCCCACACCAGCTTCCTCCGCCCCGTCACCCCCCCACACCCCGCTCGGTGAGGCGCCAGGCCCGGTGCCTCACAGGTGCTGGCCCAGCGCTCGGCCTCCCCGTGGCTCCAGAGTCAGCTAGAGAATGTATTTGAGCTTCGTGTGGAGTTGAGTTTCTTTTGGCAAACGCTGGAGACTGACAAAAATACTCACGTCAAAACATTTCTGGGGCAAAATTTATGAAAGCATTTGAGTTCGGCCTGGGCATTTTTTTTTCCCTTTTTCCCTCTCCCCCTCCCCCTTGTCCCGAGTGGGAGGCAGGGGGAAGAGATAGAGTCCAGATGTTGGTGGGAATTACTTTCTCGCTCCCTCCCCCAAGCCCCTCTGGCCAGAGGGATGTCGGAATCAATGGCCGCTGTGTGTCCACCGAGCACAGAGGCCGTTCGCCGGGCCCAGGGCTCTCCCGTGTGAGCACCGAGGAAGTACCCCGGCCTGGAGTTTGCCCCCTAACCCCAGGGTCTGGGGTAATTGTCTGCAGAGGCAGCCTGGGGCTGGGCGGGCCATAATGATTTAGGCAGGATCTATTTCACTTCAAGCCTTTTCTACTCCGAAGAGGCCTAATCGAAAGTAATCTGAAAATTAGAGAAAATAAAAACCATGCCCACCGTTACATAAATACCCATTTCCTTGCATCGGCTGCTCGAAATCACCTCATTCCAGAGCAATGTGATGTTTCCCTGATGGGGCCGAGCCCTGGGGGCCTTTTGATCCACACCACGGGCCGCTGCTCCCTGGCAGCAGCAGCAGAAGGTGGGGGACAGAGCAAAGAGCGGGAGCAGGAGGGGGAGCCCTGCCCTGGGCTGGCCTCGCACTAACTGGCCAGGCCTTGCACACCTTGAATGTGGCCTGGGGGTCGGGGAGGGACAGTTGGGTTGGAGGCGGCCTTATGGGACTTTCGTTCACCCCTCGGTTCCACTTCCTACTCCTGTCTCAAAAGGCCATCGCGACAACTCCAGGTGGCCTCTCCCTCACCCTTTCCCTCTGCTCCCCAGGCCCTCCTTCCGGCGCCCAGACACCCAGCTCAGTCCCAGCCCCGACTGCACAGCTGCTCCGGCTGCCAACGTGCTGGCTGCACTCATCGTGGGTCTTCTTAGCCCTGCCACGCAGAGAGGCCTTCGCTGTCTCCCGGTCACAGGACCCCTCCTCGCTGCCCCTTCACTTCACTCACCCAGTCGGGCAGGTCCTGACTAAGGTCTTGTCTCCGAGGAAACGGGGTTACATCCAGCTTGGTCACCATGACTCAATAAGCATTTGTTGACAGATGAGGTTTTTCGTGCAACAAGGAAGTTGCATGGTTTACAGAAGAGGAGAGAGCCGTGGAGCCAGGGAGAAAACCTGCACCCCCTCCCGCCTGCCTCCGCACAGGCCAGGGTGGCAGCGTCTGAGAAGGCAGGGGGGGCAGGTAATGGGCGGAGGCGGCCGAGTAATTCCAGACCGCTGTTTGGCGAGGTAAAGGGGGTGCTCAGCATGGCTGCAAACCCTCAGGAGCACCATCAGAAGGTGGGAGTCCACCTGGGTGCTGGCCTGTGAGGAACAAAGCTTCTGGATGCCTCTGGAAGTCCCCAGCCATGTAAGCCTCCAAGTCAGGATCCACTTAGAACGTATGCACACCCTCTCTGGCCATGTCAAATGCCAGGAGTAGACACGTGCCAGGTTTGTGTGTCCTTGAAAGACAGACTCTCCCTGTGTCCCGGTGTGTCAGCTACTCAGTCTGGCCTGGGACCCTTGGTTGAGCGTCTGCCTTTATCGGGAACGTGGGCCTTGCCAGGATGAAGTGCCCTTGGCAGAGTCCTTACCCAGCTGCTGGCAGGAGTGGTGGGTAGAGGCCTCAGCTCACGTGGACAGGGAAGCCGAGGTTTAAGTCCTGCACGGGAGCTCCCATGGGTGGCTGGCAGGTAATACTCACCTTGCTTAGCTCCTTCCTCCTGTGCCTCATTTCCCGCCCCCTCCCCCCGCCCCCCAGCAAGCCCCAGGGCTCCTCCCCAACACATCGCTGCTCTTGAGCTCTTGTCTTGGGTCTGCTTATGGGGGAGCCAGCCTCTCTGGGCCCCTCATTGGAGCAGGGACAGCTGTGATGGTAACAGACAATGAGACCTTCACTGGCCAAGGTGAAGAACAGGGATGCCACAGCACTCTCCTCCGTGCGGCCGGGCGGTCAGCTGTTTGCCTCCAGCACAGAAGTCTAGCTGGCTTGCATGTTCTCTCCCCTTAACCGTATCACCCCAGGCTGTAGAGGCCCCAGGACACTAGAGGGCCAGGGCCTCCAATCACCCACAGGCTCCAGGCAGGCCAGTCTCTGAGTGCAGAGTTGGGTGAGGTCGCACACCTCAGACTGGGTGCCACCCGGAACAATACCCACAGCCGTGGGTCCATGGCTTTCCAGCTGTGCCCACGGCTGACCTGGGGGCAGGGCCCTGTCTAACAAGTACAGAGGGTGCTCTCGACCTACAACTGTCAGTCACTCATGCCCAGCAGAGGAATTCCGAGTTGTCCAGACATTGTTATACTTGACACCAGGTCTAGACCAGCCCACATCTCTACAGACGAGGAGACTGAAGCTTAAAGAGGTTGACCGGCTAACCAGAGCCCACACCTGGCTGAGTGTGGGTGCATCATGCTCGGTGCTGGCAACGCCTTTTCTGCCCCTCGAGGACTGGTCTCTGCATCGCCGTCCCCTGCTTCCTGCCCAGTCCAAATCCCTGGGGGACATGGTGCAAGGCCCGTCCTCACGGTGGGTGCTCAGCCGGATGGAAGGAGATGCAGGGAGGAGGGAGGCCCCATCGCAGGCATGTGCGCCAGGGGAGGCAGAAGCTTCCAGTCTTGGGTGGAGGCTAGACCTGGGGAGGAGGGAACTGGTCAGAGGCCCCTGCCTGGGCCACTCACCCTAATCGCTATCATACCCAGGCTTTTGTGCCAGCCCCACCCAGAGACATTGTCACCCATCCTACCGCCTCCCCCTGGCCTTGCCAGGCTAGGCCAAGGCCTCCTCTCCTGGCAGCCTCTGTGGTCCCGTGGGCCTCCCTGTTAGTCTCCCCACCCGCCGAGGCCTCACCGCTGGGTCAGAGTGGTGCTCGGCATTGGGCCTGGCACCAGCAGAGGCTGGGAGAGTGACAAGTGAATGAATGAACGAGTGAAGTGATGACGTACATGACACAGGCTGCACACCCCCTTCTCTGGGTCTTGGCCTCCAACTCTTCACGTCACATATGGGGGTGTGAGCACACGGCTCCTGGGAGGCCACTCAACCGGCACACGCTTGCCCCGCCTGGAGGTGAATGAGGCTCTGTCCAGAAGTCCTTGCTGATGGCCCCAGTGCTTTCCAGGCTGGCGCAGACTCCAGCCCAGAGCCCAAACACAGTCCTGTCTGCTGAGGGCAAGGGGTGTCCCCACCCACCTCTGAGGACCCAGAAGGTTGTGCAGCCGGAGAACGTGGTCCTGCTGGGAGCTTTGGGCAGGCTGCTGTGAGGTGTCCAGGGGCACCCAATAGGAATGCAAATGGAAGGCCCAGGTAATGACCCCCAGGAGAGGGGACAGGTGTGCTGAGCAGACTGAGGGGGGTGGTTTGTAGGAAAGGCTGGCCCATGTGGCAGGAGGGGCAGGTCCAACTGGGTGGATCAGTGAGAGTGGGGCTGGAGGGTGGACACCACGGGGGAGCCAGGAGGGACTGGAGCTGGTCAGACCTGAGCGGAGTCAGGGAAGGCTCCCAGAATGAGGCCTCAGGGATCAGAGTTAACCAGGATCGACATGACCCCAAAGGCCAGAAGCCCCAGGAAGCTGGGAGCTCCCTGTCCCCCTAGAGAAAACCCTGCCAGAAGCCCCACCTCTCTCCCTGGAATGAGGGCCCACCTAGCATGTCTTAGACCCTGAGGCTTTGGGGAGTGGGTGCTGTGGGCGGGCAGGGCTCCCAGGGCAGTGTGTGTTTACCTGCAGTAGTCGGGGAGGGAAGGCCACGTGAGGGCTCCCCGAGCAGGGCTGGCGTTCTGTTGCAATTACCCCTAAGCCTGGTGTTTACACGGGGGTTTTACAGAGAATTCAAAGCATATCTTCCTGTTGCTTTGGCAGTGAAGGCATATCAAGTGAGTGTTCAAAAGGGCCGAGCCACGTTTGCAAAAATAAAAACCAAATGGCTGAGTAATTTCCACCAGAGAAGAACTTACTCTTGCAATTGCACGGTCTATTTAGCATGTTTTCATAAAACCTTTAACGAATCAGCCCTGAACCCTGAGCCAGGCCCACCCCACCTGTCAGGCTTGCATTTCCTGATGTGCCAGGTATGGCTGCTGGGGAGATTGGACGCAGTGTTCTGTCCCACCCTGAGCAGAAGTCCCCAGCGCCCTCCCGGACAGCCCTGGGGAGGGGAGAGGCCCCTGTGCACAGCAGCCATGACGCTGTGCTAGCCTCCGAAGGAGGTCTCCCCAGAAGAAATCCCAGGGGAGCAAAGGACAAAGCAACATTTCAGCTCTGGGACACTATGCAATAGCAACGGACCCACAGGAAACCCAACTCAGTCTGGGAATCAGGGAACGCTTCCTAGAGGAGAAAGTGGAAGGAAAAGGTAGGAGTGAAGGACCCGGGTGAAGGGAGTCGTGCGGGGAGCGTGCCCTGTGAGAAGCCTACGTAGTCCCAGGAGATTCTGTGGGCTGTATGTAGTTGCCCAAAGGAGACAACAGGAACAAGTCTTTCACTTGGTAGATTCCAGTCCGGAAGCAAACGGTGAGCCATGCAGCCAAGCAGGGCTGTTTTGGGGTGGGGTTGGGGGGAGGCAGGGGTATTAAAGGGGCAGGTCTTCTGCCTCAGATGATGGGGAGACATGGAAGATGTTTTAAAGTCAACCTTATTGATTTCCATACTATAACTCACCCGTTGTTCCTGTAGAGCTGGATGCATGGTGACCCGCACCTGGGCAGAGCATTTCCGTCACCCTGTAAAGTTCCCTCCGGCCCCTTGGTCCCTGCCCCGCTCCGCCCACCACTGGCCTCAGGCAGCCAAGCCCCTGGTACTGTTAGGCTAGCTTTGCCTGCTGGAGAACTTCACACCCCACATACTGTATATGCTGGGTTCCATTCAGCAGAATGGCTTTGAGATCCGTGCCTGGGACTGCGTGTGTCTGTGCTTCACTCCACTTGCTGCTGCAGAGGGATTCCGTGTCGTGGGTGCACTAGAGTTCGTGGGCTCATTTGCCTGTTGTGAGATATCACACCTAAAGCTACTATGGCCAGGTCTGTCTGCGGCCATAGGCTTTTATTTCTTCTGGGTAAGTGCTAAGAACTAGGAACCTTGGTTGGGTCTTATGGTAACTGTGTTTGGCCTAACAAGAAAGTACCAAAATGTGTAACCCTGTGGGGTCCATTTTATTTTATTTTTTATTTTTCAATTACAGTTTACATTCAATATTATTTTGTATCAGTTTCAGTTGTACAGCACAATGGTTACATAATCATAAGCTTTGCAAAGTGGTCCCCTGATATTTCAAGTACCCACCTGGCACCATACATAGTTATTACAATACTAGAGGCCTGATGCACAAAATTCGTGCAAGAGTAGGCCTTCCTTCCCCTGGCTGCCGGCACCGGCTTCCCTCTGGCACCCAGGACCAGGGCTTCCCTCGCAGTCCTGGCTTCATCCAGAAGGTCATCCGGAAGGATGTCTGGTCTAATTAGCATATTATGCTTTTATTATTATAGATTATTGACTATATTCCCTATGCTGTACCTATGTCCTTATAGCTATTTTGTAACTACCAATTCATACGTCTTAATCCCTTCACCTTTTCCACCCGGACCCCCATTTCCCCTCCCCTGTAGCAATTATCAATCTAATCTCTGTATTGATGAGTCTCTTTCTGTTTTGTTTGCTCATTTATTTTGTTCTTTAGATTCCACATATAAGTGAAATGATATGGTATTTGTCTTTCTCTGACTGACTTACTTTGCTTAGCATCATATCCTCTAGCTGCATCCATGCTTTTGCAAATGACATGTGTTCATTCCTTTTTATGGCTGAGTAATATTCCAACATATATATATATACCACCACTTTTTATCCACTCATCTACTGATGGACACTTGGGTTGCTTCTACTTTTTGGTGATTGTAAATAATGCTGTAATGAATATAGGAGTGCACATACTCTTTCAAATTACTGTTTTGGGTTTCTTTGGATATACACCCAGAAGTGGAATTTCTGGGTCATAAGGCAGTTTAATTTTTAATTTTTAAAGGAACCTCCATACTGTTTTTCATAGTGGCTACACCAATCTGCATTCCCACTAACAGTGCATAAGGGTTTCCTTTTTCCACATCTTGACCAACACTTCCTGTTGTTGATTTATTGATGGTAGCCATTCTGATAGGTGTGAGCTGATATCTCATTGTGGTTTTAATTTGCATTTCTCTGATGAGTAATGATATTGAGCATCTTTTCATATGCCGATTAGCCATCTGTATGCCCTCTTTGGAGAAGTGTCTACCCAGGAACTCTGCCTATTTTTTTTATTGAATTGTTTGTTTGTTTGTTTTGGTGTTGAGTATGATGAATTCTTTATAAATTTTGGATATTAACCCCATATAGGATGTATCATTGGCAAATATGTTCTTCCATTTATTGTGTTGTCTTTTCATTTTTTAATAGTTTCCTTTGCTGTGCAAAAAACTTTTTAGTTTGATGTAGTCCCATTTGTTTGTTTATTTTTTCCTTGCCTAAGGAGATATGTCAGAAAAAAATATTGCTAAGAGAAATGTCTGAAATTGTACTGCCTATATTTTCTTCTAGGAATTTTATGGTTTCAAGTCTTACATTAAAGTATTTAATACATTTTGAGTTTATTTTTGTATGTGGTGTAAGAAGGTGATCTAGTTTCTTTTTTTTTCATATATCTGTCCAGTTTTTCCAACTACATTTATTGACTAGACTGTCTTTACCTTATTGTATACTCTTGCCTCCTTTATCATATATTAATTGATTGTATTGTGGGTTTATTTCTGGACTCTCTATTGTGTTCTTTTGATCTATGTGTCTGTTTTTATGCTAGTACAATGCTGTTTTCATTACTTTGACCTTGTAGTATAGTTTACTAGGTAGCATAATACCTCCAATTTGTTCTTCTTTCACAATTTGTTATGGCTATCAGGGTTTTTATTGTGATTCAATATAAATTTTAAGATTATTTGTTCTAGTTTTATGAAATACGCTATTGGTATTTTGATAGGAATTGGATTGAATTTATAGATTGCTGTGGCTAGTATGGACATGTTAATGATGTTAATTATTACCATTTCTGAGCATGGCATATGCTTCCCTTTATTTGTGTCTTCTTCCATTTATTTCTTCAGTGTTTTGTAATTTTTCAAATATAGATCTTATACCTTCTTGGTTAAATTTATTTCTAGATATTTTTTGATGTAATTATAAATGAGATCAAATCACTGATTTGATCCTCTGCATCATCAAGCCTGCTTTTAATTCCTTCCAGTGTATTCCTAATGTCAGATATAGTGCTCGTCATTTCTGACTGGTTCTTAGTCATGGTTTCTATGTTCTTTTTGATGTGATACAGTTCCCACTAAGATTCTTATAGTTCCCATTAATTCCTTGGAGTTCTCACTAAGTTCCTAGAGCATCCTTATAACCATTACTCTGAACTCTGTCTAATAAATTGCTTCCTCTATCTCATTTAGGTCTTTTCTGGAGCTTCTTCTTTTTTTTTCATTTGGGGGTTATTTCTTTGTCTCCCCATTTTAGTTGTCTCTTTGTGTTTGTTTCTATGACTCCCAGGCTTCATGGAGTGGCCTTTTGTAGCAAATGTCTATGGGACCCAATGGTGCAGTCTCCTTGAACTCCTGAACTGGGTGCTCTAGGAGTGACTTTTGTGCTTTACTTAGTCTCTCCTGTTGTAACTGGGATTTGATTGTTGTTGTCCCATTAATGGGTGTGATCTCCTCTCAGGCTGGCTAACTGTGAGGCTTTACCCCCACCACTGTGAGCTGTTGTACAGGTACAAGTGAAATTCATCTCAGCAGATTTTAGTGTCTGCTAGAATTTCCCTTTGGATCCTGTTCTTATGATGTCTTAGGCTGTTTTGTATGTTGATTTTGAGCCTCCTAGGAGGTACTTTTGTGCTAGGCAGTGTTGGAAGCTGTCCATGTTTGGCTCTTGGTGCCCTGTTCAAAGTTTCAAGTGATCCACAGTTTGTGGCTGCCTCCACTAGGCTTGGCTGCCTGTAGGAGCTCCTGGGCTAATTTATTTGTTTGTTTGTTTATTTATTTATTTATTTTTAGTAGCACCAAGACCTAAGACAGATCAGCAAACATTCACACTTCAGGGGAGATGGGGGCTGTATTCCTGGATTATTTCCCTGTCCTTTGCAGGGTGGCATCCCTCTTAGGCAGGCTGGTGGGGTCTCCCGGAAGCCAGGAGTTTCTATCAGCTCTCCCCTGAGAAGGAAGCACCAGCCAGGTTTTGGGAATGTGGGGGGAATATCCCCACCCCAAAGCCAGCCACTGATGCTCCCTGAAGCTGCTGCCCCCTTAGACTGCTGCCTCCTCCTCATTACATTGTAAATGGCTGTAGAATCTCTTATGATACCTCCTGTTTCATTCTTGATATTGGTAATTTGGTTTTTCCTTATTTACCTCAGTCTTAATAGAAGATTATCAACTTTTGCTGATTTGTTAATTTTCTCTATTATTTTCCTCCTTTCAATGTAATAGATTTCTGCTCTTATCTTTATTATTTTCTTTCTTCAGATTATTTTCATTTTATTTTGTTCCTTTTCATAATTTCTTGAAATATGGATGTAAATTATTATTTTGAGGCTTTTTTCATTTCTAATATAATCATTTAATGCTATAAATTTCCCTCTCAGAATGGCTTTCGCTGTATCCCACACATTTTGATATGCCATGTTTTTTGTTTCCTGGTGGGGTTTTTGTTGTTGTTGTTGTTATTAATACTCAACCAAGGATTTTTTTTCTATTGATTTTTAGAGAGAGTAGAAAAGAGAAAGGGTGGAGAGAGAGAGAAAGAGAGAAACATAAATGTGAATGAGACACATCAATTGGTTGCCTCCTAAACAACATACCCCAATCAGGGCCAGAAATCGAACCTGCAACCCAGGTATGTGCCCTTGACCAAGAATCAAACCTTCCACCATTTGGTGCATGGGCTGATGATTCTCTAACCATTGAGCACACCAGCCAGGGCTTGATATGCCATGTTTTGATATTTACCTAGTTCTATTTTTTTTTCTTTCATTTAAAAAATATTTTTAATGATTTCAGCAAGGAGGAGAGAGTAGGAAAGAGAAACATCTATGATGAGAGAATCATTGACCAGCTACCTTGTGCACAGCCCCCACTGGGGATCAAGCCCACAACCCAGGCATGTGCCCTGACCAGGAATCGAACTGTAACCTCCTGGTTCATAAGTCGATACTCAACCACTGAGCCACACCAGCTAGGCCCTCATTCTATTTATTATTGTACTTTCTTGAAGACTTCTTTTCTATCTCATGGATTATTTAGAAATGTGTTAATTATTTACCAAGTGTTTGAAGATGTTCCTTTTGTCTTTACCTTATTGATTTCTAAGGTAAATCAATTATGGTCAGACACATTCTATGTATGATTTCAATTCTTTTAAGTTTGTTAAGGTTTGTTTTATGGCCCAGAATATAGCCTATCTTAGTAAATGCCCCATGAAAAGAATATTTATTCTGCTGTTATCTAGTGGAGCTTTCTGTGTTCTTCAGTTGCTAAAAGTGAGGTATTGAAGTCCCAAGCATAATGGTGGCTTTGTCTGTTTCTCCTTTCAGCTCTATCAGTTTTTGCTTCATGGACTTGGACGAGTTGTTGTTTAGTACATAAACATTTAGGATTAGAATTGCTATATCTTCATAGTGAACTGATGCTTCTATCATTACATAATCTCCCTCTTTTTCTCTAGTAATTTTCTTTGCACTAAAGTCTACTTTGTGTGATATTAACATAAGCACTTCTTTTAAATATTAATGCTTGAAATGTATATAACTATTTCCATTCTTTCACTTTCAAGCTAATGATGTCATTATGTTTGCAGTGGGTTTTAAAATATTCCAATTTTTATTGGATGACAGCCTTTATTTGTCATCCAATAAAAATTGGAATATTTTTAAACCCACTCCACCAATCTCTGTCTTTTTATTGATGTATTGTTATCATTTACATTTAAAACAATTATTGAGATTTTAGGGTTTAAGTCTGCTATTTTACTATTATTTTCTGTTAGTTCCTTTGGTGTCTATTCCTTTATCTCTTTTTTCTGCCTTTCTGTATCACTTGAACACTTTTAAGGTCCCATTTAGATTTATTTGTTATAATTTTATAAATAGGTATAATAATTTTAAAATAAAGTCTATCACTTTGAGTGGTTGCTCTATGTGTTACCATATATTGACATTACTTTTTACAGCCTAGTGTATAGTTGTTTTCCCAGTTTGTGTGATGGGTAGTGTCAGCTGATGACCGATGGCACCAATTCAACACCAACAGGAATCCCCAACTTAGGGTGCGGTCAAAAATAAATTTTATTCAGTGATAAACAGCTCAATTGTGATATAGCACAGCTGTGAAGACAGTATAGCTGTGGAAGAGTCCAATTTGGATACAGCACAGCTGTGAAAACAGCACAGCCATGTGGCAGCCAGGGCCAGATAGCTCTGCTCTGCTCAATGGTTTACTCTGCTCTAGGCCAATCTGCTTTGCACTGCACTGGTCTGCTCTGCTCTGGCGAGACAGCTTCAGTGTTTCAGCTCAGCCAGGCACATGCAGTCTTCAGTGGAAAGGGACTGTGCTCCCAAAGCCAGAGGGGAGCTGGCTTATATGGACAGGAGTCTCCGCCCCTGGTCCCTGATTGGTCTATCCTCATGCAAATGAAGACTCCAAATCCTTGCAGTTTGATTGGTCCAACAGGCACTGCCCTGATAGATCAGCATGGAGCCACTCTGATTGGTCAATGAAGAAGATGATGGAGGGCTTTGCAGATGCTGCCACCTTGGAGTGACCCGTGACCAGCCTCAGTGAACCCCACCAGGTTGCTAGACATTGCTGTTGATGCTGAGCCCTTGGGCCACATCTCCTTCGAACTGTTTGCAGACAAAGTTCCAAATATAACAGAAAAATTTCCTGCTCTGAGCACTGGGAAGAAAGGATTTGGTTATAAAGGTTTCAGCTTTCACAGAATTATGTGCCAGGGTGGTGACTTCACACACCATAATGGCACAGACGGCAAATCCGTCAATGGAGAAATATTTGAGGATGAGCATTTCATCCTGAAGCATACAGGTCCTGGCATCTTGTACATGGCAAATGCTGGACCTAACACAATGGTTCCCAGTTTCTCATCTTCGCTGCCAAGGCTGAGTGGTTGGATGGCAAGCATGTGGCCTTAGGTCAGGTGACAGAGGCATGGATATTGTGACAGCCATGGAGCACTTTGGGTCTAGGAACGGCAAGACCAGCAAGAAGACCACCATTGCTGACTGTGGTCAGCTCTAATAAATTTGGCTCATGTTTATCTTAACTACCAGACCATTCCTTCTGTAGCTCAGGGGAGCACCACTTCATCCCAATCTGTTTGGAATGTTCTATAATCTTTGTGCTCTCGCAGCAGTTCATTGGATTCCATATTTTCCCTTCCAAGTCTAGCTAGATTGCAGAGTTAAGTTTATGATTATGAAATAAAAACTAAGCAACAACAAAAAAGAACATGATGGGGATGTAGTTGAACAGCTTGATTGGCTAGGGAAAGCCTCTGTCCAATTGATTGATTGATTGGACAGATTCCAGGAACTCCTCCATAAGGGTTGGCTCAGATGGCAGAGCTCAGTGCCAGCAGGTAGTTCAGTGCTTTTAAAAATTTGAGCCCAGTTAACCACCAGGAGCCTTTCTGGTTGTTGTCTTTTTTTTCCTCAGGGTTCACAACAGAAACCTTACTTCCCACTACATATATTTTTTTACTATCCCAAATTTTTAAGTACAATTTTCCTAATTGTTTCATCTACATATGTTGAGCACCAAATCCAAGGGTACTACTACTTTTGTTTCAACCACAAAATATAATTAGCTCAGCCAGCGTGGCTCAGTGGTGGTGTATCAACCTATGAACCAGGGGGTCACAGTTCAATTCCCAGTCAGGGCACATGCCCGGATTGCATGTTCAATAACCAGTGTGGGGCATGTAGGAGGCAGCCTATCAATGATTCTCTCTCATCATTGATGTTTCTATCTCTCTCTCCCTTTCCCTTCATGTTTGAAATCTATAAAAATATATTTTTAAAATATGATTAAAGAAACTCGAGATAAATAGGTTACTTCTAAATGTATCTATCTCATTTACTTTTATTTTAATCTATTCTTTTTCTTTCTTTTTTTTGCCTATTCTGCTGTTCTTGCCTTTCTGAAGATTCCAGTATTCTACTGTTATCATTTTACTTATGTTGGAGAGCTTCTTTTAGCTATTTTAAGAATAGATGTGCTAGCAACAAATTCTTTTAGTGCTCAATTGTCTGAAAGTATGTTTATTTCCCCTTTAGTCATGAATGATAATTTTGCTAAATATAGGATGTGAAGTTGACAGTTTTTGTCTTTCCTCACTTGACAGTCATTCTGCTACATCCTTCTACATGCCATGGTTTCAGATGAAGAATCTGCTGTCACTTCAACTGGTGCTTTATTTGTAGATGATGTGCCATTTCTCTTTGAATTTTTAAAAAGATTTTTTTCTTTGTCTTTATTTTTTCAAGTTTTACTTTGATGTGTCACGGTTGGTGTGGATTTCTTTGGGTTTATCTTACTTGGAAGTTGCTTAGCTTCTTGAATGGGCAGGTTTATGTATTTCATGTATCAGAAACTTATAAAAAAAAACAAGGCATTTTTATTTTGATGAATTTCAATATGTCAATTTTTAATTTTGTTTTGTTCTTTTTTGTCCATTCTAAGAAATATTTGCCTACACAAGTTCATGACATTTTCTTCTATGATTTTCCCCCCAGAATATGTGAAGTTTTGGCTTTTGAATTAAAGTCTCTGATCCCTTTAACTTTACTTTTTGTGTATGAATGAAGTTAGAGCCAAGGCTCTTTTTTTCCCAGCCAGATGTCTAATTTTCCCAGCACTGTTTGTTGAAAAGATTTTTCTTTCTATATTGGATTGTCTTGGTACCTTTGTTGAAAATCAATTGATCATATACATGTGGATTCATTTCTGGACATCCCATCCAGTTCCATTTTTCTGTGTCTACTATATTGCTTTGATTTTTTTAGCTTAATAGCAAGCCTTTATAACTTTGTGTCATTTCTTGAAACCAACAAACGTAGATCCAATTTTGTTCTTTTTTTAATATTGTTTGTTTTGCTTGTTCTAGGTCCTTTGCAGTTCCATGTCAATTTCTCCCAAAAAGCTTGTCAAGATTGGAATTGCAAAATTGTATAAGTTGGGTTGGGGAAAATTGACATCTCACCACCAATCCTTTCAATCAATAAACACTATTTATTTCTCCATTTACTTAAGTCTTTAATTTCTCTCAGCCATTTTTATAATATTTAGTGTTGTTAAACTTACCCCCTTTTTATATTTTATGCAGTTTTGCAAAGTATTGCTTTACAATTTCATTTTCAGTTATTCATTGCTAGAATATAGAAACAACTGATTTTTTAATAGGAATCTTGTATTCTGTGACCTTGATAAACTGGCCTTTGCCAATCTGTGCAGTCTTGCCACTTTTTTCTCCTTCTCCTCTTTGCTAGTCACTACACATAAAACTCATATATGCTCTGGATCTTTGCTCCAATCAGTTCCAGTATTCTGCTGTAAAATCCTTAGAAAGTGCTACGTGCACAGTAATGCCATTTGTGAATGTCATCTAATTTACAGGCCTTTGGTTTCTCTTTCTTTCCTTATTGCACTGGCTAAGTATACTATTGAACAGAAGTGCTAAGAGTTCTGTTCTTGGGGTAAAGTATCCAGTTTTATCACTATAAATAGGTGCTTTTTATGAGATATCAGATTGAAAATATTCCCTTCAATATCCAGTTTCTTGAAAGTTTTTGTTTTGAATATGTGCTCAATTTTATCAAGTGGTTGGTTTTTTATTAATTTTTTAGTCTATTGAAATTATCATATGACTTTCTTCTTTACTTAAAATGGTGAGTTACATTGATTGATTGATTTGAGAATGTTAAACTAACCTTGCCTTTCTGAGCTAACCTCCACTTAAACATGATCTTTCTTTATATTGCTGGATTTGATTGTCAATATTTTATAGAGAATCTTATGTTTTTATGCATAAGAGATATATATTCATAGTTTTATCTGTAATTCCTTTGTAATATCTCTAGTTCTTATATCAGGGTAGTGCTGGCCTCATAAAATAAGAAGCATTGTTTCATCCTGTATTTTCTGAAAGAGCTTATATATTATATCTTTATAAAATGCTGGCTAGAATTCACCAGCAAAGCCATCTGGTCCTGGAATTTTCTTGTGTGTGGGAAGGCTTTTCCATTATGAATTTTTCTTTAAAAATTTTTTTTTATACACACAGAAAGTTAATCAGATTTTCTATTTCTTCTTGCATCAGTTTGGTTATTTGTGTCTTTCAAAGAATTTGTCCATGTCATCAAAGTGGCAACACCTAGTTGCATAAAATTGATTGTAATATTTTTTGTTATTCTTTTAATGTCAACAGGATCTGTAGTAATGACCACTCTTCCATTTGTGATATTGGGAATTTCTATCTTCTCCATTTTTTCTTAGTCTGTCTAGCTAGAGATTTATCAATGTTATTTAACTTCTCAAAGAACCACATTGTGTTTTCATTGATTTTTCTCTATTGTTTTTCTACTTCATTGATTTTTATATAACTTTTAAAAATTAAAATTATATAATTAATAATTCAGAACTCAGTCACATTAGCCACATTATAAATGTTAATTTCACTGTGTAAACATTTCCATCTTTGCAAGCAGTTTCATTAGATGTTTTTGTTCTTGGGATGGAGGTCTTTTCTCAATTGGCCCCATCTCTTGTAGGTAGGCATTTTCTCTAAGCTTCATAGAAGGGCCAAGGGGCTCTCAAATCCATCCTGTCCTCTTGAAGACCCTGACCTTGGACCCAGCTCAGAAATTATGGCTGCCTCCTTCTTCTGGTCCCTCTGCTTCCTCCCAGTCTGGACTGCTCGTTCTCCATCTCTGCTTCCAGAGGGGATTCCACCACAACTGTCTGCCCCTGCACCACCTGCTCAAAGAGCAATGCTCCCGTTACCTGGAGTCCCATGGGTCCCAGCAGGGCATGATTTATCTCCCCCACAGGCCTGAGCCATGGTTTTAGTTATTGTTTTCCTTTTTTGTTGAATTTATTGAGGTTACATTGCTCAATAAAATTACATAGGTTTCAAGAGTACAATTCTGCAATGCATCATCTGCATGTTGCATTGTGTGCTCACCATCCAAAGTCGAGTCTCCTTCCATCAACCATTTATCCCGTTTACTCTTTTCTACCTGCCCCCTCCTTCCCTCTGATAATCACCATGCTATTGTCTGTGTCCATGAAGATGTTTTTTTCTTAATCCCTTTAATTGTTTCACCCAGCCCTCCGAGCCCCCATTCCCTCTGACAGCTGTCAGTCTGTTCTCTGTATCCATGAATCTGCTTCCATTTCATTTGTTTATTTTGTACATTAGATTCCACATATAAATCAAATCATATGGTATTTGTCTTTGTCTGACTGGCTGATTTCACTTAGCATAACATCATCTAGGTCCATCCATGCTGTCGCAAATGGTAAGATTTTCTTCTTTTTTACAGATGGGTAATCTTCCACTGTATAAATGTACCATGGCTTTTTTATCCACTCATCTACTGATGGGCACCTCTGCTTACAAATCTTGGCTTTTGTAAATAGCACTGCAACAAACATGGGGTGAATATATTCTTTCAAGTCCGTGTTTCAGGTTTCCTCGGATATATTCCCAGAAGTGCAATGCTGGGTCATAAGGCAGCTCCATTCTTAATTCTTTGAGGAAACAACATACTGTTTTCCACAGTGGCTGCCTCGATCTGCATTCCTACAAGAGTGCACAAGGGCTTCCTTTACTCCACATCCTCTCCAACACTTGTCATTTGTGGATTTATTAATGACAGCCATTCTGACAGGTATGAGGTGATGTCTCATTGTGGTTTTAATTTGCATTTCTTTGATGATTAGTAATGTTGTTCATGTCTATGTGGAGAAGTGTCTATTCAGGTCCCTTGCTCATTTTTTAATTGGAGTGTGTGTGTGTGTGTGTGTGTGTGTGTGCGTGTGTGTGTTTGGTTGTATAAGTTCTTTTTAGATTTTGGATATTAACCCCTTATCAGATGTATCATTGGAGAATATGTTCTCCTATTCAGTGGGTTGTCTTTTTTTTTTTTTTTTTGATAGTTTGCTTTGCTGTGCAAAAACTTTTAGTTTGATGTAGTCCCATTTGTTTATTTTTTCATTTGTTTCCCTTGCCTGAGGAGATATATCAGAAAAAAAAGATTGCTCTGAGAAATGCCTGAGATTTTATGGCCTATGACTTCTTCTGAGGTTTTTATGGTTTCAAGTTTTACATTTAAGTCTTTAATCCATTTTGAGTTTTTTCTTGTTAATAGTCTAAGGATGTGGTCTAGTTTTATATTTTTGCTTGTATCTGTCCAGTTTTCCCAACACCATTTAAAAAATAAGTTTTTATTGATTTTAGAGAGAGAAAGGGAGAGGCAGAGAGATAGAAACATTGATGAGAGAGAAACATTGATGGGCTGCCTCCTACACACCCCCCACCGGGGATCAAGCTTGCAACCTGGGCATGTGCTGTGACTGGGAATCAAACTAGTGACCTCTTCGTGGTTCATGGGACGACACTCAGTCCACTGAGCCACACTGGCCAGGCCCAACACCATTCATTAGACTGTCTTTACTCCATCGTATGTTCTTGCCTCCTTTGTCAAATAGTATTGCCCATAAAATCGTGGATTTATTTCTGAGTTCTCTTCTGTTTCATTGATCTATGTGTCTGTTTTTTATGCCAGTACCATGCTGTTTTGATTACTATGGCCTTGTAGTATGTTTTGATATCAGGTACCATGATATTCCTCCAGCTTTATTTTGCTTTCTCAAGATTGTTTTTGCTATTCAAGGCCTTTTGACTTTCCATATAAATTTTTGACATATTTGTTATATAGTTATGTGAAACATACCATTGGTATTTTATAGGAATTGTGTTGAATCTATAGATTGCTTTGGGTACTATGGACATTTAATGATGTTAATTTTTCCTATTCATGAACACAGTATATGCCTACACTTTTTTGTATCTTCCTCAATTTCTTCTTCAGTAGCCTATAATTTTCTGAGTACGGGTCTTTTACTCCTTGGTTAAATTTACTACTAAGTGCCTTATTTATTTTTTTATACAATTGTGAATGGGATTGTTTTTATTGGTTTCTCTTTCTAATAGCTCATTATTGGTGCATAAAAGTGCCACCAATTTCTGGTCGTTGTGGTTCAGTTGGTTGAGTGTCGTACCATGCACCAAAAGGTAGCTGGTTCATTTCCGAGTCAGGGCACATGCCCAGTTTATAGGTTAATCACTGGTCAGGGTGCATATTGGAGGGAACCCATTGATATTTCTCTCTCACATCAATGCCTCTCTCTCTCTCTCTCTCTCTCTCTCTCTCTCTCTCTCTCCCCTCTCTTTTCTCTCTAAAATCCACAGAAACATATTTTTTAAATGCCACTTATTTCTAAATATTAATTTTGTATCCTGCTACTTCACTGAATTTATTATCAGTTTTAGTAGTTTTATGGTGGAATCCTTAGCATTTCTGATATAGAGTATCATGTCATCTGAAAATAATGAGTTTTACTTCTTCCTTTCCAATTTGAATGCCTTTTATTTCTTTTTCTTGTCTTATTGCTGTGGCTAGAATTTCCAGTGCTATATTGAATAAGAGTGGTGAAAGCAGACATCCCTGTCTTGTTCCTGATCTTAAAGGAAGCAATTTTAGTTTTTGCCCATTGAGTATGATGTTGGCTGTGCGTTTGCCATATATGGCCTTTATTATATTGAGGTATGATCTTTCTATTCCCACTTTGCTGAGAATTTCATTAATGGGTCCTGGATTTTATCAAATGTTTTTTTCTGCATCTATTGATGTGGTCTTGAGATTTTTATCCTTCATCTTGTTTATGTGGTGCATTATGTTTATTGATTTGTGAATATTGTACCCGCCTTGGCATCCCTGGAATAAATCCCACTTGATCATGATATATGATATTCTCAATGTATTGCTGGATCTGGTATTGCTAATATTTTGTGGAGAATTTTTGCATCTATATTCATCAAGGATATTGGCTTATAATTTTCTTTCTATGTAATGTCTTTATCAGGTTTTGGAATTAGGATAATGCTGGCCTTGTAAAATGAGCTTAGGAGTCTTCCCTTCTCTTGAATTTGTTGGAATAGTTTGAGAAGGATAGGTGTTCATTCTTCTTTGTTTGGTAAAATTCACCAGTGAAGTCATTCAGTCCAGAACTTTTGTTTGCTGGGAGTTTCTTTTCTTTTTTTCTTTCTTTATATATATTTTTATTGATTTCAGAGAGGAAGGGAGAGGGAGGGAGAGATAGAAGCATCAATGATGAGAGAGAATCATCAATTGGCTGCCTCTTGCACACCCCTACTGGGGATCGAGCCCGCAATCCAGGCATATGCCCTTGACCGGAATTGAACCTGGTGTCAGTTGTGACTTCTCCTCTTTCATTTCTGATTTTATTTCTTTGAGTCCTCTCTCTCTTTTTCTTGATGAGTCTGGTTAAATATTTGTCAATCTTGTTTATCTTTTCAAAGAACCAGTTTTTTATTTCATTGATATTTTGTATTGTTTGGCATGTTTTTAGTCTCTCTGACATTTATTTCCACTCTAATCTTTACTATTTCCTTCCTTCTAGGTACTTTGAGCTTTGTTTGTTGTTCTTCTAGTTCTTTTAGGTGTGAGGTTAGATTGTTTATTTGAGATATTACTTGTTTCTTGAGGCAGGCCTGTATTGCTATGAGTTTCCCTCTTAGAACTGCTTTCACTGTGTCCCCTAGACATATGGTTGTTGAGTGTTCTTTTTCACTTGTCTGAAGGTAACTTTTTATTTTTTCCTTGGTCTCATTGTAACCCATTCATTGTTTGGTGCCATATTATTTAACCTTTATGTGTTTATGCTTCTTTCAGCTTTTTTTTTTCTTGTAATTGATTTCATTTCATACCATTGTGGTCAGAGAAAATGCTGATATAATTTAAATCTTGAATTTAAGACTTGTGTCCTAATATGTAGTCTATCCTAGAGAATGTTCCATGTGCACTTGAAAAGAATGTATATTCTGCTGCTTTGGGTGAAATGCTCTGTAAATATCAATTAAATCCATCTGATCTAATATGTTGTTTAAGGCTGCTGTTTCCTTTTTGATTTTTTGTCTGGAAGATTATTCCATTGATATCAATGGGGGGGCATTAAAATCTCCTACTATGACTATATCACTGTCAATCTCTCCCTTTAGGTCCACCAAGATTTTCTTTATATATTTAAATGTTTCCATACATGTTGGGTGCATGTATGTTTACAAGGGTTATATGCTCTTGTTGGAATGATTCCATTAATATTATGTAGGGTCTTTCTCTCTCTCTTGTTATAGCCTTTGTTTTGAAATCTATTTTATCTGATATAAGTATTGCTACTCCAGCCTTATTTTTGTGTCCATTTGCATGGAATATCTTCTTCCATCCTATTACTTTTAGTCTGGGTGTATATTTTGCTCTGAGGTGGGTGTCTTGTAGACAGTATATATATGAGTTTTGTTTCCTTATTCATTCAGCAACCCTACATTTTTTCAAAAATAACTCTTTATTGTTGAAAGTATTACATATGACCCTCTTTTTCCCCCATTGACCCTCTCCAGCCTACACCATCCCCCGCCCCAGGCCCTCACAGTCCCATTGTCTGTGTCCATGGGGCATGTATACATGCATACAAGGTCCTTGGTTGACTACCTCCCACCCATCTACCCTCCCCCGCCTTCCCTCCCAGATTCTGCACTCTGTTCCATGCTTCCATGTTTCTGGATCCACTCTGTTCATCAGTTTATTTTGTTATTTAGATTCCACATGTGAGTGAGATGAAGTGATTCTTGTATTTCTCTGACTGACTTATTTCACTTAGAATGATACTCTCCAGGTCCCTCCATGCTATCTCAAAGGTTGAGATTCTTCTTTTTTTACTGCTGCATAGTATTCCATGGTATAAATGTACCACAGCTTTTTTATCCACTCATCTCCTGATGGGCACTTGGGCTGTTTCCAGATCTTAGCTATTGTAAATTGTGCTGCTATGAACATAGGGTGCATACATTCTTTCTGACTGGTGTTTCGAGTTTCTTGGGATATATTTCTAAAAGAGGGATCACTGGGTCAAATGGCAGTTCCATATTTAATTTTTTGAGGAAAATCCATACTGTTTTCCATAATAGCTGCACCAGTCTGCATTCCCACCAGCAGTGTACTAGGGGTTCCTTTTCTCCCCATCCTTGCCAGCACTTGCTACCCTATGTCATGTTTTGTTTGTTTTTTGTTTGTTTGTTTGTTTTCAGAGAGTAAGGGAGAGGGAGAGAGAGAGAGAAACATCAATGATGACAGAATCATTGATTGGCTGCCTCCTGCACACCCCCTACTGGGGATTAAGTCCACAACCCAGGCATGTGCCCTTGACCAGAATCAAACTCAGGATCCTTCAGCCCATAGGCTGAAGCTCTATCTACTGAGCCAAACCAGCTAAGGCTACCCTATGTCTTTTGATTGGTGCATTTAATCTGTTTACATTTTAAGTAATTATTAATAGGTACTTGTTTGTTGCCATTTTACTCTTTATACCTATGTTCCTCTTTTTTCCTTTCTTTTTGTTAAATAATACCCTTTAACATTTCTTGTAATACTGGTTTGGTGGTAATTAACTCCTTTAACTAATTCTTTTGGCCTGGGAAGCTCTTTAATTTTAAATAATAGCCTTGCTGATAGAGTAGTATTGGTTATAGGTCCTTTCTTTTCATCACTTAGAATATTTCATGCCAATCCCTTCTGGCCTGAAGTGTTTCTGTTGAGAAATCATCTGACAGCCTATGGGAGCTCCCTTGTAGATAATTGTCTTTCTCTTGCTGCTCTTAAGATTCTCTATCTTTAACCTTTGCCATTTTAATTATGATGTGTATTGGTGTGGGCCTCTTTGGGTTCATCTTGTTTGGGATTCTCTGTGTTTCCTAGACTTGTGTGTCTTTTTTGTTCACCAGATTAGGAAATTTTCAGCCATTATTTCTTCAACAGGTCTTCCCCTTCTGATACCCCTATGATGTAGATGTTGTTACACTTGATGTTGTCCCAGAGGCCCCTTAGACTTTCCTCATTTTTAAAAATTTGTTTTTCTTTCTGCTGCTCTGCTTGGGTGTTTTCTGTTATCTCATATTCTAAACCACTGATTTGATCCTCTGCTTCATCTAACCTGGTGTTGATTCCTTCTAGTGTATTATTTTTGTTGTTGTTAATCCTCATCTGAGAATATTTTTTCCATTGATTTTTAGAAAGAGTAGAGGGAGGGGAAAAGGGAAGAAAGATAGAGAAACATCAATGTGAGAAAGATATATTGGTTGGTTGCCTCCCGCACACACCCCAACCGGGGCTGGGGTTTGAACCAGCAACCCAGATATGTGCCCTTAACTGGAAATAGAACCTGCGACCCTCTGGTGTTCTAACCACTGGAAATAGAACCTGCGACCCTCTGATGTTCTAACCACTTGGCCATGCAGGCCAGGGCATTCCTTCTAATGTATTCTTCATTTCAGATATTGTGTTTTTCATTTCTGACTGGCTCTTTCTCGTGGTTCTTATGTCCCCTTTATGCTTACTATTTCTTTATTTAAGTTCTCACTGAGATCATCCATTCTTCCAATAAGGTTCTTGAGCATCCTTATAACCATTGGTTTGAACTTTGCATCTGATATCTTGGTTACTTCCATTTCATTTAACTCTTTTTCTGGGGATTCTCTTGTTCTCTCATTTGGGGCATGTTTCTTTGTCTCCCCATTTTGTCTATATTTTTGTATTTGTCTTTGTATATTAGGAAAATCTGCTCTGACTCCTGAACTTGTTATGTGGTTTTATGTGGTAAGAGTCTTGTGCGGCTCAGTGGCACTATCTTCCAGGCTGCTTAAGCTAGGTGATCCAGGAATGTCTCTTTGTGGGTTATGTGTATCTTCCTGTTGTAACTGGGGCTCGAATGCTCTTGGCCTGTTCATGAGTGGGTTTACCCTCAGGCTAGCTGACTATAAGGATAGACCTTGATCACAGAGCATTTGCCTCCTGAGGCATCTCCCTTTGGATATACCACTTGTGTGGTTAGTTGGGTCAAGTTTGGTGTGGTTTGAAGTCCTCCACTGGTTGTTGGTTCTGGGTCCACTTGGGCAGGGTTCTGGTGCAGGTTGTTGTCAGATGCTGCCTGTAACCAGCCTTGGGTTACCTGTCTGGAGCTACCATGCAATTTTCTGTTTGTGGCTGCCTATCCTGGGCCTGGTGTGCATGGGAGGGGCCATGCTGTGTACAAGGGTGGCTTCCTCCAGCTCTGAGTTGGGGGCAGATTAGTAAAAGCTCCAAGGCACGCTGAAGTCTATCTCCTCCTGTTGCTCTGCCATACTCTGAGGTTGCCTGGTCTTTCTCCAAATCCTTCTATAGAAAAACTGTGGAGTGGGCTCAGGCAGGCCGCAACCACAGACCCTTCCACACGGCTCGAGCTCAACAGGGTGGGACTAGTGGGTCTCCTGTTTGGGGGCAGCATGACAGGCACTCAATGCAGAAGTGTCCCCAGTTCCAGAGCCATACCACTCAGTCTCTAAATTTCTAACCCTAGCTCCCCCAGAAGGAGCGCACCACATGTTCAGTTTGGGTGCAGCCAGCCGGCCCCTCTGCCGGAGAGCAGGGCAGGGCCTCCGGGCATTGGAGGAACTCCTCAAACAAGTGTCCTATTGGGGCGTGGTGCGACTGAGCTCACAGCAGGGGTAAGAATGCTGAGCCGTGGTTTTAGATGGGCCACTGAGGACACCCCTATCACTCGTGTCTCTTGGTCTCAGTCACCCACTGGTCTGCATACCCATTTCTCTTGGGCCTGGTTTATGGCCTAAGCCCCAGAGCCAAGGTGCAGAGAAACCTTCTCCTCGTCAGACCCCACAGAGCTTAGTAGGTTCCAGCTCTCTGAGGCCAGCTGAGGCCTGGGAGGGCATGAGCTCCCTTTCAGGGGGTTTATGGGATTGAGGTCTGACAGCACTTATCTGGAATGGCTTAGGGCTGTGTCAAGAGTCTTATACCCTTTCATCTGGGCTTCCAGGTGCCCCAGGCCTGCAGGCGTGGGTCAGCCCAGCCCACCACAGAGGGAGTGGCCAGCCCCCATCCCTGATGGCCTAGCCATGCCCCTGACCCCTTGCCCATCAGCCCTCGCCATGAATCATCAGCAGCCTCAGGAGAGGAAGCAGCGATAACCTCAGGCCCCGGAAGGCCCCCTCAGATGCTAGTCTATCCTAATCCACCCTGCAGGGCCAGGGTCACCACAGCCTCCCCCACTCCTTACCCCACCTGCGCAGCCCAGGGCGTCCAGGCCCTGCCCCCCATATGCCATGTATCCTCTGCGTGGAGCCCCTTCCTCTCCCTGCTGTGGCGGCACCACCTCTTCTCAAGGTCCCACTTGTGCTTTCCCTCTCCTTTATGTTTCCTCCCCCATCATGGGTCCCTCGTCCTTGCTCTCCCACCATCCACCATCCACTGGTGCCCTTGCCTGCCCAGAGCTGGGGGCTCCCCATGGCCCCAGCGCCCAGTGTCGGGTCCTGCAGAAACTATCCTGAGGAGTGAGATGGGCCAGGATGGGCCCATTTGACCACTCCTGCTGGGGTTGCAGGAGTTGAGGGATGAGAGACTGGAAGGTCTGGAATATGGGGATCCCATAGGCAGTTAGAGGGGCGTCACAAAAGATGGCCGAGCTTCAGAATGACTGGAGGAGGTCGTGTTTGGGCTAAATTGGGGCCACAAGGAAGAAAATCAGAGTGAAAGAGAGAGGGCAGGGCTGGTATAGGGGGTCCCCGGGAGGAGCGGCTGGGGTACAGGGTCCCAGGGGGGAGGGCTGGGGCAGTGCCGGCAGGTCCCTGAGATCTGACAAAGCCAGACCAACCCAATCTAGGGTTGTGGGAGCAAGAGCAGGAGAGAAGGATCCCCAAGGCCCAAGGAATCTAGGAGTGAAGGTTTGGAGCAGTAGAGTGGATGTGGCGAGGTGGTGGTGGTGGGGGGCACCCCAGGGGAGGAGCTAGAGTTCTGGGGCTCCCGGGAAACTGTGTGGTAGGGATGAGGGAGAGCTAAGCCCAGAGAATGTCTGCATCTGTGGAGGGAGGCGAGCAGGTGAGGAGGAAGCCCGCCTCCCTGAGCAGAGATTAGATGGAGCACAAGGCCCACCGCCTGCCTGTGGAATTCTTCACAGAGTGCGGCACCTCCGCCCGGGAGGGTTTCATAGATTGTAGCCATACCCTAAAGCCACCGTCAAAATGCAGTATAGGGCTGAGTCTAGAGCAGAAAGAAAAAGCTCCTCAGAAAGTGTCCTTATTCACACCTGCCACGAGCCCAAGGTGCCTCCTTCTAAAGGAATGCCCCCCACCTCCCCACCCCCACCCCCCACCCCGCAGCTCCTGGAAACCCAGAGGAGCAGAGTGAGGTTGCTGACAAGCTTTCCCAGAGCTGACATCACAGCCACCAGGAGGAACGCACCTCCCACGGTCTGTACGACACAGGCCACAGACACCTGGAGGGAGGAAAGCTCGGGTCCCAGCTCTCAGCTACGAATGACAACACATTGTGGGGAGTTAGAGTTAGGGTGTTTTAAAAAGTGAAGAACAAGGAAACGGGACTGTCGTCCCCCCCCCCCCCCCGCCCCCCCGCCCAGATTTCCAGGTGAAATAAGTGACTTTTTGAGCAAAGATACTTTCCCAATGCACAATGTGGGGACCCATCCGTGAGCAGGCACTGGCTTGGCCCTGTGGCCCTGTGGGCACCCTGAGGTAAGAGACTGCCCCGTGTTCCAGAGCACAGGGGCGGCTTCCCCACCAGCTGGGGCCCAGAGCAGCGAGACCCCTGATGGCCACCGTAGGCAAGGTCCTGCAGTTTTCTTAATTCTATAAAAGCAGGAACCCCAAGAAGAAGGAAGGAAATATAAATGTGGGGTGGTAGCAGACTAAAACTTAATGTACAAAATATGTGGGGAATCGTTGCCCGTTGATAAAAGATTCTCTTTGACAAGAGGAAAAGGTATTATTGGTATACATGTACACACGAGGTATCACTGATTCTAGACAACATTTTAGAACAGCCTTCTAGAACAAATCCTCCCTCTTCAGGGTAAAAAGACACATGTAACGATGTCGAGGCAGCCTTACACCCTTATTAAATCCACCAAACTGCACGGACCTACCCCCTGGACAGTGAGGCTGCACGCAGCAGGTGGGTGCTCAGCACGGACCCACCCCCTGCACAGTGAGGCTGCACGCAGCAGGTGGGTGCTCAGCACGGACCCACCCCCTGCACAGTGAGGCTGCACGCAGCAGGTGGGTGCTCAGCACGGACCCACCCCCTGCACAGTGAGGCTGCACGCAGCAGGTGGGTGCTCAGGCTTGTGGGCCTTATTCTCGAGACCCCCGGGAGGCAGGGTGATGACTCCATTTTACCAGGAAAAAAGTTGACGCCCACAGAGTCAGGAACCCTCCCCGTCCTTCCTACAAGCGCCGGCACATCCGCTGTTTGGTAAGTGCTGTGGTGGGAGGCGAGGAGAAATTGCAATCTTGAAATAACACTGGCTGGAGTGTGGGCCCCGGCTGCTGGGCCAGCAGGCGGACAATTAATTACGAGGATCCCTCTTTGAGCCAGCGAGGGCCTGGCCAGGCCCGGTGTTTACATACACACTCGTCTGTTTAGGGCCTGCAAATCCGTGTCAGATGTTAATGGAACAGCATCATTTTTCTGCCGAGGTGGCATCCCCAGGGATGTTTGGATGAGGCAGTCGGCAGGACTCAGCCTGGGAAAGGCAGGCTGGCGGCTAAGGAGAGAGGCCATTTGTCAGGCCGCCCGACAGCCTGGCCTGGACTCCCCTCCTGCCATCACTCCTCTTCGGACTGGCTGCCCCACCCAGCACCCCTCTGTCCACTGGGTTCTGGGGACACAAAGCTGAGTGGTGAAAAGTAAGCATCAATGCAACCAAACAAGTCGAGCGGAGCAGCCTCACACCCCAGCCCTCGGGGTACAGCACACCATGGAAGACCCTCAGGCCGGCCCGGCTGCCTGAGGCCCAGCTGTGCCCTGCTGGACCCACCTCTGCCGGCCATGGTGGAGAGGCTGTGGGCCCGGTTTCATGCGACAAGCTGCCCCTTTCAGCTCCAGTAGCCCCCCCACCCCCACCCTGCCGTATCCCTATCCTTATCACCAAGAAGGCAGGCAGGAGAAGAGGCCCAGAGAGGGGAAGTGACCTGCCAGAGATCACACAGTGCATAGGTCCAAGGGCGGGCTGGGGAAGGGGCGGGGGGGTGCCCCAGCAGAGGACCAGATGGCATGCAGGGAAGAGTCAGCCCTACAGCACCTCTGTGTAGGGTTGTGGCCACCACCCACCAGCTCTGCAGATGAGGAAGCAGGCCACACAGCCAACCTGGGCAGGAGCCAGCCAAGAAGTCTTCGGGCCAGCAACGCAGCCACTCGCCTCAGGGGATGCAGCCTAAGCACCCTGCCCAGCACACAGTGTGCGCTCAGGAAATGTGGCCACACCGGCAGCACAGCCACCAGACAAACCGGTGGAATTCAGCACTGCTGTCTGATGCCTTCGACATGACTCACATGCACGTTATCACTGGGAGTTACTGTTAAGGAGACTTGCTCATAGGGCTGGGAACACAGCCTAGATGTTCACATGAGCAGCATCTTTTTAAAACTCTTATGGGGAGCCCTCCTGACTCTCCAACACCCTGTCCAGACTCTCAGTGCTGTGGACAGAGAGGGCAGACCCCTTGCAGCTATGTGTCCCGCACAAAACCTGCCTCAGTGTCCACATCTGCTCCTTGCTGTGCACCGAGGTGGGGGCGCAGGGCCCGGAGCCGGACGGGTGGGGAGAGATGGCAGGCTCAGGGGTCTCTGTGCAGCCTGGAAAGAGGGCAAGCTCCGTGATGGCGGGGAGAGCCTGGTGAAGGCATGCTGCCCTTTAGAAAAGCTCCAAGTGCCACAGCGTGGCCTGGCCCGCTGCCCGCCGCACCTCACCACCCCTGCCCTGCACCCAGCTCCTCACTCCAGCTGTCTCCTCAAGGCAGGCACTTCACCTGGTCCCTACCTCAGGGCCTTTGCACAGCAGCTCCCTTTACTCTGCGCTGGCACAGCTCCTCCTCTTGGGGACTTGGGGAACTGCCCATCAGGCCACTTTCTACAGGAAGATCTCCCTGGGGGTCGGACTCATAAGCCAAAGGCCCTGGAGCTGGCCTACGTGGACTTGAACCCCAGCTCCACCAGCTATGAGGCTCTGTGCCTCGGCTTCCCTATTGGTAAGACAGAGACTGTCGTAGGCCTTTCCTCAGAAGGTGCTAAGATGTGCTACCACAGATCCTGGCACATCTAACACATCAATCTTTCAGGACAAAGCTGATCTGATTGTCACCATCTCCTTTCCAGCACTCGCAGCCGCTGATACTTTACTTCTCAGCTCCACCCTGCTCCCTCCAGCCTGCCCAGCACCAGGCACTGAAGGAGCTCTTGCTGCCGCCATCCTAGGACTGCTTGTTTCTGGCCCTCCCCTGCCCTCTACTGGTCACTCTCAGAATTGCCCCAGGGGCCCAGCAGGATCCTTTCCTGCAGATTCTGGGACTGGCTCCCTCCAGACAGCAGGGCCATGCAAAACAGGCAGAGCTGCCTGCAGTGCTGAGCTCCCCACCCTGGGAATGTGCTGATGGGCACAGGGCAAGGGAAGAGGGGCCCCTGGGGGCCTTGTTCTCAGCCCTTCCCCAGTAGGCTGCTCCCCAAGAGAAGCACTGCACCTGCTCACTAGCCTGCAGGGCCTCCCCAGGGCCTGCCAGGTCCCCGTGTGGATGCCCGTGGTCCTCACTGAACCGACCCCGCCTCACTCGCACCCTGAGCCTGCCTCAGGGCCTTTGCTCACATTGGCTGAAGACACTTTTCTCTCCCTTGGGTGGCTCCTAGGACAGCTCAGACTGCCCTTCTACCCGGGGTTTTAGAGGACACCACGTGCCCCACTGTCCAAGGGAGCAGGCGATGGTTAGGGTCCCACAGCTGGCAAGGCGCGGGGCAGCAGGCCCTTTGCTTCGCTTGGTGTCCTTGGCAAAGCAGGCTCGTTGTCGGCTTTGATGAAGGCTCTGGGAGATTCTCAACAGCCCAGCACACAGTAGGTGCTCAGAAAATGACTGGAATCCAACTGAACTTTGGAAATCTGAGTTACAGGCTGTTTACAGCGCTGTTCAGTGCACGGGCTGCAGCTGCACGGCATCCCCGGAGGACAGAGCCTGCGTCTCCGAGGCCTCGCATGCAAAGTCCTCTGCTGGCCAGGTGGCTCTTCTCGCAGTGGGAGCTCCAGGACCCCAACCACTGGCATCCTGCAGCCCCTGGGGCAGCAACAGGATGGTGGTGCTCCCCTCTCTCGCCAGCCACCCGCCGCCAGGGGGCTGCGAAATGGCGATGGGCACAGGGTCCTGCAGCACCTGCGAGGCGCTGGCCTTGTGTCAGGACGCCTGTGAGCCCGGCTGGTGAGCAGAGCCTGGGAGGGAGGAGGTCTTGGTTCTGAGTCCTCAGGGCCTGGTGCCCCGTGTCTCCGTGTGCCACGGCCCGCCTCACTGCGGACACAGCTCTGGGTTTGGTCCTGAGACCCTGAGAGGGGACTGCACACGGGGTGGGTCCAAGGTACCCCAAAGGGTTTCTCCTGGCAGCTCACGAAAGCCGTGGTGAAGGCCCAGATGCAGAAATGGCCTGGGGGGCTCAGTGGAGGAGCTTGCCAGGAGTCTTCCCTTCCAGGGGGACCACTATCAGGGAGGAAGAGGTTGGAGCTGGGCCCGTGGGCCATGCTGGGAGCACATTCAGCCCCTCCTCCCAGTTCACTGTCACGGGGCTCTCGGCCCTGAATCGAGAGAAGACCTGGGCCCCTTGCTGCCCCTGCCACAAGCTCACCCAGGCACGAGTCTCAGGTGCTTGCAGACACACCCAGACACGCTGCACATGGGCCACAGTGAGGTCCCGTGGCAGGGCTGGGCCACACGGCCCCAGGATTGCGTGGGTGCACACCAGGATGTGGCCTGGAACTGGGGGGCTCTGGGTGGCTTTTGGGAGCCGTGCCTGACAGCCCTCTGGAGGTCCAGTACCAACACCAAGGGACCCACGGAGCACAGCTTAGCCCTCCAGGGCCCGGGCTCAGGAGCCAGCCAGCCTGGGATGGTGGGGAGGAGGCAGAACTGGGCCTGGAGGGGCTGCAGAGGGCAGCGGAGGAACAGGCATGGTCTCCTGGTTCTGTGAGGTGAGGGTGTGGGGAGCCACGCGGCCAAGTCTGGCTGGATCTGGGTAGGACACTGCCCAGGCAGGTGCAGTGCCGAGCCTGGGATGGGGAGGGGCCATGCCTCGTGGGGGCCCAGCGGAATGGACTCAAGCTGTGGGTGCCTGGGGAGAGGGGCCCGTCCCAGGGCCCAGTGATGCCCGAGATGCCCGGCAGCCAGGCAGCCCCGTGCTCCTCCGCAGCGGCCCCTCCAGCAGCTGGTCTTTCTTTTCCCTCCAATCCTTGACCTTCACTGTGCCCGCACTTGTCTGTGTGGGGGTGGGGGTGGGGGGTGTTTTATGTCTGCTTGTGTCCGTTTGCTGTGAATAATGTCCGATGTAGACGAAACCCTGTATTTGTTCCTGAGTGCCTTGTGGTTGGCCCTGTGCTCACTGGACTCAGCCAAATTGCCCATCTGTGAACCATAAGGTTTTAGAGGGTGCTTGGGGCTGGGGCTAGGAAGGTTAGGGTCTTGAAGGCTGCCTGCCCCACAGGTGTCTTCTGCCCATTCCTGCAGGCTGCTTGGGGTGCAGGCAGTGTATGTGCCCATAGGCCATCGGGAGTTTCTGAGGGGAACACTGGCAGCTCTGATGCAGGCAGGGGGCCTGGTCTGACTGCCCACCCTCACACCCAGCCCTCAGGGTGCACAAAACCTGACCCCCCAACCACAGTGCCTCCCGCCCCATTGAGGGCCCCTGTCACCCTCACTGCAGGATGGACGGCGGTGAATGAGGCAGAAATGACACAGACATGGTTCTGTACAAAACCTGAAATATCTTTACTCTTTTAAAACTTTGATTTAAGTTGCCTTAGACCTCATGGACTCAATACAAGAGTAATATGAATTGGGAAATAAAACACTTTAATAGCCACGATAAACTTTGTTAGAAATGTACATGTTGCCAAAATAATAATAAAATTAAAAAATAAGAGAGAGAGAGAGAGAGAGAGAGAGAACAGTTTGATGGCCGGGTTAGATTATATAAATGTTGAACAAGAACAGGCAAGGAAACCTTCAAAACGCTGGGCTGGAGTCGTCGGGTCCATGAGCGTGGCCTTGCCCATCCCCAGGCTCGGCGGCCACGTCTCCGACAGGCGAGCCAGGGGCAAGGCCTGCACGAAGCTGCCTCTCCGTGTGGACAGAACACCCAGGGATGGGCATATAAACAAAGCTCATAAGAAATATACAAATATAAAAAGCTACAAACATTAATAAATTACAGCATCACAAAACACAGAACACTTCACAAGGTGCTAGTAAAATAACTGTCCCCACCCCTTCATCAACAAGAAGGAAAGAAAGCTGGTATTCGAGTTGAAGACTCATCTTCAAACAAATCTGAAATAGATCTTTTGTGTACTGTTCGCTTCTGTAAAGACAGATATAAGGCTGCACAGACATCACTTGTTTTTCAGGCAATACCTTAGTCCCTAAAATAAAATAAAAAAATAACCATAGCAATAAAAAAAAAAGAAGGAAAAGAAAAAGCATCGGAAACCCAACTGTTCGTCAGACTCGGCAAAAAACTCGTATAAATGTTAATGAAGGACTCTACAAAGAAATTCCTAAAGATACTTTTACTCTTATAAAAAAGAAGTTATTTAAAAAGCTATTTACACGCTACATTCTATGAAAAATATGCTTCAGGAAATACATCTAAAATTAAAATACAGGATTGCCTGAGAAACAAATCCAGCCCCTCCGTGTCCATGGGTGGACTCGCGGTCCAGGAGCCACCCATGCACTCGACACCAAGTGACAGGTGACAAGACAGAAGTGCCAGGCCCCCGGCAGCCTTGGGCCGCTCGGCCGGCCGCCATCCGCCCCGCCAGGCCCGGGGCAGGTGCCTTGGCTGGCAAGTGCTTTTGGGAGTGTGGACAGTGGGACTGGACAGGACCCACCATGTGGCTTTGCCTGGGCCCCTGGGCCTGCATCAGGGCTGGGGATCCCACGGTGGCTCCCCTACCCATGAACACACTGACCCTGCTGCCGGCCCGTCGTTCCTAGAAATGCCCTGGGCATTCAGGGGCGACGCCACCATCTGGCCCGCCACGTGCCGGCCGGGAGCCTGGAGGCCCCCCTCTCCTGGCCAGAATGAACGCTCGCTGGACATGTCAGAGAATCACTTGGGAAGAGATGGGGGCACATTAACACCCTGCTTTCTCCTCCTCTTCCTCTCTAGTGTTCTTTGCCTTTTTTTAAGCCTCTGGAGGCTACCAGCCTGTGGCTGGCTCAGGCTCTGGGCCTGGTGAATGTTGGCTCACTCCTCCTTCCTCGAAGGACTCATGCTCCCAGCAGAGCCGCAGAGGCCCTGCAACCACCCCCGCGCTCGGGGCGCCTAGAGGCCGTCCTGAAACCGGAACGGTCCTCACGCTGGCGGGGCCGAGTTTCGGGAACTGGTCACTCTAAGCAACGTGAAAAGGGACAGCTGTCCGTATTGGCGAGCTCCGCCTGCTGAAGCACAGGCGCTTGCTCAGGTGTGGGGAGTAGAGGCTGGGAGGAAGCCAGGCCTCCCGGGGCGCGGCGGCGCGGCCACCCTCCTGGGGCTGATGATGTAGCGGGGCTCCGGGGTCCTGAGCGGAGCAGAAGGATCCTGGCTCTCCAAACTTTAAAGGAGCAGTTTTCCATTCCGATGAATTTTCAAAATTTTCCCAAGCCTCTGCTTGGCGGTGGCCATGCCCTTTTTTGTACGTTTTCCTGGGGGTAGAAGAGGGGACACAAAAAAGGCAGATAGCTGTGTGAGAGGGCAGAGGAGCAGCGTGTGGGGTGGGAGTCTGCAAACCCCCCTTCACGCTCCCATCGGGCTGTGAGCGGCCTGTGACCCTGAGCCTGGGGGACCTGCACCCTCCAAAAGCACAACTCTTCCCCCGAGCCCCCAGCTCAGAGGCCGTATCGACGGGGGGCAGGGATGCGGGAGTGGGGCTGAGGCCAGGGTGGGGCGGGCCGGGCAATGGCACTGGGGTGGAGTGAGACCCCTGCCTACCTCCTGGCTACAGGGCCACCTGGAGCCACACGAGCCCTGTCCGCCACCGGCTGGGCCTCATGGCCAGCGTGAAGGACTCTGCTGGGAGCGCGAGTCCTTCGAGGCAGGAGGAGTGAGCCAACCACTAACCAGGCCAGGAGGCCAGGGGCCGGGCAGGGGAGATGCCAGGGGTCGTGCCACCCCCAATTCACACAGGGTCCTGGGTCAGTCACCCTGGACTTCTCCCACAGAACCCTTGGCAAACCGTTTACCACACCCTGACTCCAAGCTAAGCCCAAAGCCAAAGCACTTGGGATCTGGGGACTGAGCCAAACTCAGGTAACCAGACCCCCCCGTGTGTGACTCTGGCCCTCAACCTTGAAAGAGGCCACTTCTTTCACACACTGACCGTGTGGCCACACACACAGGGCTACGGGGGACAGAGGAAGCCTGTGGTCATCTACGGAGACAGTCTGCGAGTCTAGGCTGCGTAGGGCCGGCAGGTACGGTACCTTTGGCAGCGGTGTTGTTGGGGGACGACGCGGAGGGCCGCCTCTGTGTGAGGAAGACCCCGGGGGCCATGGGCTGAGAGGCACGGCTTGCCTGGGCCCCGCTGAAGGTGCCGGCCACCGTGTACTCGTGGTCGGCCAGGCTGCTGCTGTGCGCCTCAGGCGGGATCTCGGGCGAGCTGCCCTCCTGCGAGGCCTGGCTGCTGGCGGTGCTGGTGGAGGCCGTGCTGGTGGAGGCAGGGGTGGCGGAGGCCGGGGTGGTGGAGGCCGAGGTGGTGGAGGCCGAGGTGGTGCTGGCCGAGGTGGTGGAGGCAGAGGTGGAGGTGGAGGTGGTATTGGGCGTCAGCTTCCTCTTGGAGTTCTTTTTCTTCCTGCTTTTCTGCTCCTCCTTTGAACAAAGCAGGTGGGCAAGTTGGCCAGCAGGGCGGGCCGGGCCTCAGGTGCTGGGCAGGCAGGCAGGGAGCAGCCCTCACCACCCTGGACCCAGGGGAGGCAGGTCCCCGTGCATGAGGCCTCTGCAGGGGGCCGAGAGGGCTGGGGCGGGGCGGGGCCTGAGGAGGGCACCACGATCCCTCATGCGGGGGTGCCCTGCACAGGGGACCATGTGGGATGCCGCACTAAGCTCGGCGCCCTCCTCCGTCACCCTGCTCTGAGCCGCCTCGGGACTCTTGGCTCTAGAATGTTCACTGTGGTCCTTTCACCTCCTCAGGTGCCCAGATGGGGTCGGGCCTGGTCTGGGTGACACCCGAGAGTCCGAGACCCTCTCTTCTGAGGGAGCTGGGACCAGGAGGAGCTGAGGTGGCAAAGGAGGTGGACGGGGATGGCGCAGCCCCTCAGCTCCGTGAGGACCAGAGGAAGACGCCGGGTCTCCAGCGACGGGGGAGGCCTCGAGGAGCGGTGTCCCCTGCACCTGGGACAACAGTCCTCACCAAGACAGTGTGAGGGGCCCAGGCACTGGTTCCTGCCATCACCCCCCCCCCCCCCGGTGGGGGCTCGGGGGCCTGAATAAAGCAACACTCAAATCCCCTCAGCTGTGCCAGCCCTCAGCACGGGGGGCTTCTGCACCGGGTGGGGCCCTCCTCACCTGCTGGGACAGCTTGGCTGCAGCGGCCGCCAGCCCGGTCTCGATGGAGGCCACTCTGGTCCCCTCTCGAACAGGCCTGTCCTGCCTGGGCACCGAGGGGCCAACCCTCGCTTTGGGAAAGAAGGGCAGCGTGCCTCAATGGGCGGCCCGCACTGCGGGCACCCCTGGACCCACCCCAGCCCAGCCTGCTCCTGAGCCCAGGGACACCTCACAAGTTGGGGAGGGTCAGTGAGAGGCCCAATCGGGTAGGGGATCCCACCCAGCAAGGCAGGAGCGGGCAGGAGGGGGTCATGTGGAAAGTGGACAAGCCTCCTTCGCCCCCCCACTGGCTGCCATCTGGGGGCCAGAAGCAAAGGCGGCTCTCCCGGGCTGCTCACTGAGAAGAAACTAGGGAGGGGCTGGCCCACCCGGGGCACCACCCCAGCCCACCCAGGAGCACCTGGCACCAGGCCCAGGAGAGCAGCAGGCAGGGACACCCCTCTCGCCTGCACAGAGCCCCCGTGCCCGTGGCTGTCCTGCGGGTGTGGACGGAGCCCCTCCCGTCCCAGCACTACCTGTTGGGCTATAGGGAGCGTCGTCTGAGGCTTTCCTCTTCTTGGACCGGGACTTGAAGACGGGGCTGTCCTCGTCAGACTCCAGGGAGGGGTACACTGCAGAGGCAAGGGGAGGGAGGGCTGAGCCCAGCCACCCGGGCGTGGGCACTGCAGACCAGGGAACTGACGTCCTGGGAGCCATCCTCAGGGTGCAGAGCGTCGGGCACGGGGGGCCCCAAAAACTACCCAGCCCAGGACCCCTTTAGGCTCAGAGAGGGGCAGCCACTGGGCAGCCGAGAGGCCCCATCCAGCCCCCGGGGGCACCTCAACAGCCTCGCCCACCCCAGCCTGACTGCAGCACCCCCCGTTCACCCGTTCTTCTGAGAACGTCTCGCTCTCTGCCGCTACCAGAAAACAAACATCCTACGTCCACAGAGCTGATGGCTCTGAGCACCCCCAGACCTGCCTCGGGGAGTCTCTGGAGAAGACAGCCTCACACGGTCGCTCTAGGTGACTTGCAGGTGCCACCCCCCACCTCCCGCACTGTAAGTTGTGACCTTCAACCACCAGGGCTTGTGGCACCTGAAACCCCAGCACCCACCCTGTGCCCAGAAAATGGCATTCACTCCACTTCAGTCAGCCCAGGGCAGGCCCTGGCGAGGCACGGACATGTCCAGCAGATGGGCAGGGCAGGCTCCCCTGGAGGGCTGTGGGGACGGGGGCACGGGCACTGGGCCCCTGGCCCATCAGGGCTGCGCTGAAGGCAGGCCTTACAGCATGGGGGCAGCGCACTCCTAACCCTGGGGAGCGGGGGGCCTGTGTCAGTACGCTGTGCCTGTGGGGATGGACGCGTCCCTAGGCAGCTCCTTGATTCCAAATTCCCTTCTAGAGCCTGGACCCCAGAGCCTGGAGGGGCCGTGCCCCCGGAAGAAGACTGCACCCATGGCCCAGCCCCTAACTCACTGCCACCTCAGGCGCAGGCCACAGAGCCACTCTGAGCCTGTGTCTCATCTACACGCAGACAGACGGTAGACGCAGCCTCAGTGCATCCACTAGTGTGGAATGGTGCAGCTGCACGGAGGACAGCCAGCCGGGACCTCAGAAGGTGAAATGAGCTAAAACCTTCCACCCAGCGATGCCCCTCCCACGTATGTACCTGGGCACACGAGCACGGGCCACACAAGCCCCTGCACACCAGTGTCCACGCAGCGCTCGTCACAACCAGCCCTCTGGAGTGCGGGGGAGGAAGGGGCGCACGGTGCGGGTGCACACTGGGCTCAGCCACCACGGGAGGGGCTGCCCGTGCTGCCCGTGGTGAGCCCTGAGGAGAACGCCAGACAGCAGGGCCACGCACTGTTGGATTCAGTGAACAAGACACCCAGGCTGACCAGGAGACAAGGTTACCAGGGGCAGCGGCAGGCGGGGGAGCGGCTTCCTCTGGGGGGGTGACGGGCTCCGATTGGCTGTCGTGATGGTGGCACACCCTCTAAACACAGTGAACACCACCGAGCTGCACACCTTGTGTGTGTGTGTGTGTGTGTGTGTGTGTGTGTGTGCACGCGCTGCCCCACAGCAATGGTAACACGTAAGTCCTGCTCCAGCGGAGCCGGAGCCGGCAGGGCAGTGTCTTCTAACATTCCTCTTTATTTTCCTAGCCCCTTCCCCATACTGCATTGGAGCGGAGTGGCAGCCGAGGCTGCCGTGGGGCATCCTCACCTGGCGAGAGGGGAGGGGACTTGTCGCACGCCGGCCCAGGCCAGAGCACAGCCCCAGCCGTGCAGCGGAAGCAGTGCTATTATACCTCTGGGCCACCAAGGTCACAGGACAGACACGGTCATTTATTTTCTTTCCGGACATTTGTCTAAAACCTGGACAAATACGCTGCCTTCGGGGTAGTACCGTTTACCTGGCCCGCAGAGCGCCTTTGCTTCAAGATGTGTTTGAGGCTAACAACCTGTGCATATTGCGCGGCGCACTCTAACAGGGGACGTTATGGTCTCTGAATTCTCTCTCCTAAGAAAGGCCAGCTCCACCGGCAGGCTCTGTGCGCGGCGCTCACCATAGTCCGAGTCCTTGAAGCAGGCGTCCAGGTGGTCCTGCTCCTCATAGTCGTCCAGGTCCACGCTGTGCTTGGCCGCCCTCTTCAGCAGCCGCTTGCCTGCGCTCTTGCCGCCCGCCCCGTTCTTCCGGGCGCCGTGGGCCGCCAGCGAGCTGCCCTTGGCCTGGCCCGCGCCCCACGTGGTCTGTAGGCAGGAGTCCGAGGCCTGCAGGTTGGCCATGGACAGCATTCCCTGAATGGCTTCCTGTGTGCTGGGGGAGGCCGGGGGCTGGCTGGAGGCACAGAGAGACAGGCGTCAGACCCAGCCACAGCCCACGGCCGCACATCCTCCCTCCAGTGAACAGTGGAGATGTGGGGAGGGTGGTGGTGGTTGAAGACTTCCCGTGAAAATGGCCCCTCTGCCCTCCTCCCGATAGACAGAGGGGTACAGAGAGGGAACACAGGGAAGGAAAGCAGAGGGAGGGGAGGAAGAGGGACGGAAGGGAGGTCATTGGCAGGGAGGCCCCAAGCTGTCAGCCCCCTCCCCTCCAGCTGGCTGTCTGACATCCCCCCCATGTTGCTTTCCCACCATGGACCCTGCCTCAGTCACAGCCCACATGCTCCCCCCACAGTGCCCTCGAGGGCACCCTTCACGGGGGCACCACAGCACTCTCGCTCCCATGATACGGTCTGCCCAGGGGACACTCATGTTCTCTCTGTGACTGTGCCTTCGCCTGCAACTACATCTACACTCAAATCTACACCTGATCCTGTACACACATCTAACCTATACCCACACCTGCAACTGAATCTACACCTGGACCCACACCTACACCCACACCTGTATCTACACCTCTACACCCCACCCCCACCTATAGCCACACCCCCACCTACACCTGCACCCACACCCCCACCTGTATCTGCATCTATACTCACACCCACACGTGCAGCTGCACCCCTACTTAAACCCGCTGCACCTCCACCTGCTCTGACCTCCACCTGTACGTCACCTGGCGGCCACAGCCCCACCTCAGCTCAGTCAGACCTTAGTCCCTCTCAGCCCCCAGGATGCACAGGCTGAAATGAGGCAGCTTCTCAATGCCATGTTCCCCACCCCCCTCCGACCTCACCCTGCTGCCCTCCAGCTCGGGCAGTGCTGTCCCCCAGCACCAGCATATGCTTTTCTGACCACGTCCTTGTCCCCTGCCCCATGCTTGAGCCCCTGCCGCCTCCCCTGGCTGCTCTGGCTCCCTCCCTCCAGAAGGACCTGCTCTGGCTTCTGAAACACCCAGTGCAGCCGGCACCACTACCCAACACCTGGTTATGTGTTGTCCTGGTTCTGGGAGGGGCAGGTGGGTGGCCCCTTTCCACACAGCCAGGTCCAGAGAGCTCTGAACAGTCCACCCCCCCAGGCTGAGTCCAGGCTTCCTCCAGCAGCCTCCCTCCCCTCCCCTCCCAACCCTCTCAGAGGGCCCTGCCCAGCCTCCTCGAGTGTAGGGGTCACGTCTCTGCTCCATGCCCTTCCCCTGTCCCACAGCCCACACATGCCCCAGCCTACACCCTAGGGATACCAGAAAGTCCTGGTAGCTTATACATGCCAATACCAATAAATGCCAGAGATTCTAGACTGGCCTGGGCTCCGGGTACCCCTGCAACTAGGACAGAGGGCCCTGCCCTGCTCACCCCCGACATCCCCACAAGGCATAGTGCCCAGCCAGGCAGCTCCCAGGGGGCCTAGTCCAGTGGGGAATCTCCCTTCAGGGCCGTTTCTGGCTGTCACCCGGGAAAGAATGGCAACCCAGCCTGTGGGTCCCACCCACACCTCTCACTGCATCAGGGCCGGTGGGGGAGGGTGACCCACCCTCTGGTCCCTGGAGTTCTGGGGGGCAGGGCCGGGAGCCGGGCGTGGGGTTGGGGGGACTGCAGCCCCGCTTATCCCTCCTCCTGTCATAGACCCCAGAGTCCCAGGAGGAGGCAGCAGGAGCCCCATCCTGTGTGTCTGCGCCTCTGACAGGCCTCCCCAGGGGAACACGTGACCCCGAGGCAGCACCAAAAAGCACTGGTCCACGCGGGAGGGCTCTGCACCCTCCTCTCTCACACTGTCTCCTCCTTGCTCCCACCTCCACTTCCAAAAAGTGTTTGAAGCATCTCTAATAATAAAAGCATAATATGCTAATTAGACTGGACGACCTTCCAGACCTTCCAGACGAAGCTGGGGCTGCGAGGGAAGCTCGTGCCGGCAGCCGGGGGAAGGAAGGCCTGCTCTTGCATGAATTTCGTGCATCGGGCCTCTGGTATTCAATAAGACCATTAGAGCGAGAAGAGGTCAAGAGTACCTGCTCAGAAACAAGAGCCTCCCAAGACTGAAGCGGGAGGGGTGGAGAGATGGAGCTGACAAAGAGGGCGCAGACACGCAGGACAGGCCCTGAGTCAGGGGCCCCTCGGCAAGTGTGGTCAGCAGCCATCCTGCGAGAGCACGGCTGGGCTCCAGGCCAAGCGGAGGGGGGAGGCGATGGGCCTTCAGCCCCTCCAGCACCACCTCCCCCTCCCACCCAAGATGCACTGACCCAAAGTGTTCTGGGGTTTCCCTGGAACTGAACAGGATTATGTTCCTAAGCCACAAACAATAGAAAAATCAGGTAGAGTCAGACCACCCTGGTTCTTCAAGAACCCCCAGCTGGCCCTCTGTCTGCCCCAGTGCCCAGGACTGGCCCCCCAGCACCATGACCTGCTCTGCCCACGAAGCATGAGCAAAGGGCTGCCCAGACCCTGCTGGGGGCATGGCGCATTGGGCAGCGTCACTGCTATACCATCTTCACGGATGCTCTGGGAAGCATGGGAGCCAGCAAGCCCACAGCCGGCCCTCCACCCTCTGCACCAGGCCCTGTGGAGGGAGGGCATGATATGGCCGGCCCTAAAGGTCTAGGTCCTTACCCAGCCTCGGACCAGACAGACACCTGGCTTCCGAAGAGGATGGGACGGTGGGGGCCAGAACCCTCCACCTGGAGGGCTCCCTAGAAGCCAGCCTCCCGCTCATACCAGCTGAACCCCGAGGCCCAGCTCAGCTGCAACCCCGAGGGCCACCACCGGGGCGGCATCTGTCCACAGCAGGCGCAGATCAAGGAGCGAAGGCTACGCAGTGCACATGGAAAGTCCCACCTTAATCCTCCAATTATCCTGCCAAGCCCTCTCCTTCCCCCAGAGGTAAACACGAAGCAAACCATCCACCAGAAATTAACATAGTTTCCTCCATTTTCTCCAGCTGATTTTTTCCAAACAGCGAATACTTAAAACAGAGCAAATGGACCATCAAACACTGACCTACGCTCCAAATGGGAGACTGGAGAGGGCCTGCTTGTGGCAGGCTGGCGCGGGGGAGGGCGAAGGGGGGGAGAGGGGGCGGCCCTGCAGGCACGTGTGCAGTGTGGGCAGCACATCCGCAGACCCACGGCCCTCCTAGAGCTGGGCCTGCCAGGCCGGTCGGGAGCCCAAGCCAAGGCACCTGTGTTCCCAGCTCCAAGCGAGTCCCGGGCACCAGCCCGTCTTCCTCAACCCGGAGTCTCTCCCTGGACCTTGCAGGAGCCCAGGGTGTCTAGGGCTTCTCTCCAGGTCAGAGTGCCACCCGGGTACTGAGGTGTTGGCTCGCCACAGTTCTTCTCAGAAAAAGGCACCTAAAGGGGCATGGGGCCTCCAGGAAAGGGCTCCCAGCCAGCCTTCTCCTGGCAAAGGTCCAGGGCATCCCTGCAGCGAGGGGCTTAGGTTTCCTACCCACAGAAACCCTTAAAGCTGACAGGGAACCTGTACCCACCCCCATAAGAGGGCATGACACTGCACAAAAAAATAGGAACTTATGAATGAAAATACGTCCATTTGATTAGCAAGAGCCCTTTTCAATTAAGCCCCAATCACCTCCGAGAGCCCCTCTATCTAAGGTGGGCCTGGCGTGTGGCCTCCACAGACTCACGCAGCCATGAGACCTCAATTCTGGGAACATGGACTCAGAGGAGAGGGGGATGTGTGGAGGGCAGATCTGGGGGACAGAGAGGGCATCATGCAGGCCACACGGGCCCCAGCTTCCTCAGGCTGTCACGCTGGCCTGGATGACACCACCCCATAAGATCAACCTTCCTGGTGCCCCAGGTTCGGTTCTGTTACCAGGCAGACGGAGGTTCTGGTCCTCCCTCTGCTGCCTCCTAGCAGAGTGGCCTTGAGCCAGTTGTCTGAGCCTGTTTCCCCATCTATGCTGCAGGAATCTGCTGCTGTCTTGAGTACAAGAAGGGGAGACCTCCCCACAGTGGCTAAGGTCCCCGAGTGGGAGGCTACAGGGGGCATAGGCCTCAGCTCTGTGGTACTTGTAGAAATTCCATGTTGGGGTGGGGGGGGTGGGGAGGAGAATTGCCCAAAATGCCTGAAAACAAAATTTAACTGGGAGTGAGAGAGAAACAAGCCCCAGCCTTTCATCGAATGCAAAGCCCAGATTAATCCATTTCTCTTGAATCAGAGAATCGGACTTGTCAGGCCTGGGCGGGAAGGGCCACCTGGTCTGAGATGACGGATACACACCCTGGACGACCTGCCCATCAGCTCAGAATCTCGGGGCTCCAGGACAGGACAGCACCCCCAACCCCGTGAGAGGGCTCGACCCAGCTAACAGGCCGCACATCTAGACTCAAGGACAGTCCACCCCCGTTGGTGCCAATTCAGCCCCTCAGGGGGCAGGTGCTCACTTCTGTGCTCTGAGCCACTGTCTCTCAGGCCTCAGGGTGAGGCCTCTGCAGAGAAGGCAGCCTTGGGTCTCAGAGAGGCTCATCACATGCCCTTGACTCGGACGTCGGGTGCACACCATGGAAATTTTCTGACGTTATGTTTATGGCACTCAGAAAGTGACAAGACAGAGATGGCTGTAGGTCCCAGCCGGGAGCAGCCCTGACGCCTGCCCGGGCACTGCTTCCCCAGAGGGTCCCCCAGGTACGGCAGCCCCTCCACTGCCCCCCAACTCCTCCTGCCACAGTCCCCACCTGCCATCACTTCTCAGCCGCCTCCCTGCCTGGCACCCGGAACTATGGTGGGGAGGACCCTCTGTCCTCGGAGCTCTGTGCCCTCCATCAAGGCCCCGCGGACATACAGGACCCGCACGGCCAGCAAACATGCACCTCCCTGACTGCCCGGCACCCCCTCTGCCAGGCAGGGGTCCTGCTCTGCCTACCCAGTCCCTGGGGCGTGGGCTCCTGCGACGTGAGCCCCCTGCGTACAAACTGCCACAGCCAACAGGGCCCCACCTCAGATCCCCGCACGGCCCATGCCCCTCGCCACCGCTGGCCCAGGCCTACCTGTTGGGATTGTAGTCGAGCGCGCCCACCTCCTCACTGGCCTGCAGCAGGTCCAGGATGCCCGCGGCCGAGCCCCCGCCGTCCTTCTTCACTTTGGCGTTGCGGGTGGGCTTGGTGTCCGTGTCGATTCGCAGGGAGCCCTCATCCGAGGAGGAGTCGTCGCTCGGCTGTGGGGATGGGGAGCCGGTCAGAACAGAGCTGGGGGGAGCGACAGGACTACCGTTCCCCTTGACAAAAAAAAAGAGGTTTTTAAAAATTAAAAAATAAAATAAGGAAAAATAAAAAATGTAAGATCCCAACCTGTGAGGAGCATGTGGGGCTGGCTGGCCGGACGCCCCGGGGGGTTACTGGGGTTTTCCATCGGGATTGTGGAGCCTGCCCACAAAGGACCTGGCACCATCCTGCCCAGCACTGTTTCCCAGAGGAACCCTGGGCCCCAAGACCGTCTGCAGGAGCCCCGGTATTGAGCACAGGTACAAAGGAGCCAGCGCGGTCAGGTGAGGAGCAGACAGGAGGGATCCCCGCACCCAAGGCTCCAGTTACCAGTCCTGGCAGGAGGCTCTGAGGGGTAACTCCGGGCTCCCCGGGCAGCAGGGGCGACGCCCATGCAGACCCCCAGGCTCACTGGAGGCAGCCGCCACCTCGTGGTTGGATGAGGCCTTACCAGTCCTCTAACTTAGTCCCCCAGCAGGTCCAGCCCTGCTCTGCACCCGATCCTCGGGGTCAACGAGGCATCGTCTTCATGGCATCTGGCTGGGCGCTCCTGAGGCCCACCCCTCGCACAGACCTGCAGACCCTCCACACCCCGCACCTGCTCTCCCCGCTTCTGTGCAAGGCCTTGGGCTCACATCCCCACTGCTGGCGCCCAGCCAGCCTCCCCACAAAAACTCCAAGAAGCGGTGGCACATGAAGACACTCGGCTGCACCCCAAGCAGAAAGCGCACGGGCCACAGCCACGGCCACGGGGTCTCCGAAGGAGCTCACCTTATAGAGCGCCGAGTCCAGCTTTGGCTTCGTAGCAGGTGTGGGCAGCGGCTCCTTCCTGTCCAGTAAGACTGAGACCAAAGCAGACGGGAGTTGGTGGTGGCTTTGAGAGGCTCGCTCTGGCCAGCCACGCCTGACACCCACCCTCTGCAGGATGGCCCTGCAGGGCTGGGTCTGCCCCTCCACATGCCCCCCAACTTACAGGACAGGTCTCTCTTCGGGGCATTCTTCTTCCTCCTGATGGGAAACTCATCAATCTTGAGCTCCCCGTCATCCGACACGTACTCATACTCGTCCCGGACGGGCTGGGGCTTGTCCTCCTTGAAGTTCTGCAAGGCCCCAAACACCCCTGGGCTCGGCTGTGGCTTGAGGGCCTTGGAGCTGGGACAGAAGTGGACTGGTCAGTGGGGGTCCACATGGCCCAGCCAGTGCCCCACCACTCTGCCACGGGCGCAGAGGGTCAGCAGTCATGCCGAACACTGCCCGATCCCACGGCTCCCTCCCAGACGCCATGGGCCGGCGAGGACAGCGCACAGCTCACGAGGTATGGCCTGGCCCTCCCCGCCCACGCAAGGCCTCTCCTTGAGCTGTCTCAGGGTGTGCCCGGCACTGCCCCACCCTGGCCACTGGACCAGCATGGCCTTCCTTCTGCCCGCCCCGCAAGCTCTGGCCGCAGCCTCCCACTGGCTCGGGCCTAGGGAGACAGAGGCTGGGCTACAGCTCTAATTCCCAACTGTAGAAACGCAGAGGCTGACCACCGGCGAGCCTGCGGGTGTGGGTATGAGCCAGGTAACACCACACACACACAGAGGTGTGATGTGGTTACAGAGTCATGTCCACCTTCCTCTCCGCACTTCTAAATGCTCTGCAGCATGGTGGGTCCTAGAGTGAATGCGTTCAGAAGCTCTCCAGGACGAGCTCAGAGCCATGAGGTCAGGGCGACAGGGCCGCAGACCAGACCCTTCCTGCCTGCTCACCGAGCGTCCTCGGCACGTGGCCATGAGTTCTTGGGAATAACAGGCCTGCCTACCCGGCTCGGCCTGGTCACCAGATGCCGGCCCCGCCCCACTGCTCCGCCACCTGGCGTGGCTTTCTCCTCCCATTTTGCAGGTGAGGAAACAGGCCCACCACAGAAAAGGGGCCCATTCTGCTGCGATGTATCTGCTTCCTGGCTTCGGGGCACCCAACCTGGACTTGACTCAGCAAGCAACCTGTGGGCCGCAGTCGGTGAGACTTCTCAGGGGCCATGAAGCCCGTCCCGTACACCTGGCACTGGGCTGGGCTGGCATGCTGTCAGCAGACACGGGCCTGTTCCACCATCTGGAAACCACACACCCACTCCCAGGCTGGCACCCCAATGTCTCAGCTCAGGTCACCTCCTCTTGGAAGCCCTCTCAACTCCCTTGGCACGCAAGGACCCACAGTCCCTGTCACAGGCATAATTTTAGGTGGATTTGAGAGTACTGGGTTCACGCTGCCCCCCACACTGGCCTCTGGCCTCCAAGGACAGGGTCCTGACCTCCACTACGTCCTCTGCCCCAAACAGCACTCAGCTAATATCTACCCAATCACGCTCTCCCCTCCCTCCCTCCCTGCCAACACACACTGCTGTCCCTCCCCATCCACACAAGCATTGGCTTAGGAGGCAGAGGAGGGGCCGGCCCGGCGTGGCCCGCACAAGGGGTATTCCCAGTGATGTCAGCCAGTCCAGGAAGGGGCTTCTCCTGAGGAGACCTCCGGGTAAGTGTGTGTGTGCAGGGTGTGTATGGAGGGGTTTGCAGGGTATGTGTGATGTGTGTGGAGGGGTGTGCAGGGCGTGAGTGCATGTGCATGACGTGTGTGATGTGTGTGGAGGGGTGTGCAGTGTGTGAGATGTAGGGGGTCTGGGAATGTGTGTGTGTGTGACTGTGACCCCTCCTGCCAGGAGCATCACGTACCCCAGAAGTTTCTTGTTGGAGAAGGAAAATAAGAATTTGGTGTCCTTGTTCCCTGATGTAGGAGGCTTCTCCAACTTCTGCTCTTCCTCCATCTTCAGCAGGGAGTCGGGTTTGCTGTTCTGAAAAGCAAACCCGGGACCACTGTTAAGTCCCACACAGGATTCCAGTGGGCAGAGGCAGTGGGACCACCCGGCCTCCTCCCTCTGAACACGTCATCCAGGGACCCACGGACCTGTGGGACCTGTCTTGGGAGTGTGAGCTCAGCCCAGGGTTGGGTGGAGGAGGGCAATGCCATCAGTCAACTCAAAGGGCAACAAGCTCAGCCTCAGGCCAGAATGCTCCCATAACAATCCCATGGGAAGTGGCCCCTCCAAGGTCACACACATACCCAGACCTGACCTGGGGACAGGTGGACACACAGCTGTACATGCCCTACAAGAACAGGTATGTACCTCTGCTCACAACACCAAGCCCACAAACACCCCCACACACCACCTCTCATAAATGCAGCGCTCCCTGAAAGTAGACTCACTCACCCACGTGCGCATGCAAACACACAGGTGCACGCATGCACACACATGCATGTCCACATATGTGCACATGCACATGCAAACACGCAGGTGCATGCACATGCACACCCACAGGCATACATCTCACCTTGTACTTCCACTTGGCCTCTGACTTGCTCTTAGTTTGCTCTCGGATTTCCAGCCTCTCCACATCGTTCTGTGTGCTGATTGCCTCCTTGTTGGGCACACTCAGGACGCTTTTTGTGGCCTAGAAAACAGCAGCCAGGACTCAGTGGTGGACATGGGAGGGCAGGGAGCTACCTTCAGCTACAGGACAAAACAAGAATCACAGAGTCCCTCTCTCCTCCTGGCCCATATGCAGCAGCTCATCCATCCATCCATCCATCCACTATCAATCCAACCACCCTTCTATTCATCTATCCATCCACCCATCCACCACCTATGCACTCACCCCTCCATCCATCCATCCATCCACACACCCTTCCATCCACCAACTATCCATCCACCTGCTCTTCTTTCCCTCCTCCCTCCCTCCTTCCTTCCATCATCCATCTGTTCATTCATTCATTTATCTACTCTCTTTGCCTTAAGCAAGGGAACCCAGGTGTCCCACTGCAGCCCTGCAACACTGGTCCTGGTGGTCGCAGACCTCCTGGAAGGTTAACAGCCTTCTGCCAGCAGCAAATCATTCAATGAGACCTGGCCTCAGAAACTCATGGCCCCTGAAGCCCATTATTTAAGACCTTCTGATTAAACTGTGGGTCCTCAGGGCCAGGCCTGCCTCTCTTGCTGCCCACAGGGGCTCGGGCCCCCACTGCCAGTCTCCCTTCTGCTCCCCACTGCCCTCCACTTGGTGCCTCACTTACCTTCAGATCTCAGCCAATGTCTGGGTTCCGGGAAGATTCAGCCAGCTCACTCCCCGGGGTGACCCTCCATGCTGCCACCCTGTCCCAGCACAGACACTGCTGCCTTTGTCGGGACGGTCTCTCCCCAGCTGCCCACCACACTCAGCTTGGGCAGAGCCCATCTGCCCTGGGTCCCAGGCACAAGAACAGGCAGCTGCAGCTCCATCCCACAGGCCTGGCCCCAGAGGCGTCTGCAGGCTAACTGGCCACAGGTGGGGAGGGCAGCCACTCACCTTGCCCTTCTTAGGCGGCTCGATCTTGGTCAGTGCCTCCTTGGTGTGGGCCTCCAACAGGTCCAGGTTGGGGATGGTGGGCGAGGCTGACCCCCTACACTTCTTCCCTTTCTTCTTGCCCCCATCCTTGAGCTTCAGTGATTTCGGGGGCTTCGGGGGCTTGGGAGATTTGGGGGGCTTGGGGACTTTGGATGGCTTGGGTATCTTCATGGTTTTGGAAGTCTTTTTTTTGGACACTTTCTCCAGGAAGGAGCGAGGAGGGCTGGCTTCAATGGGAGATGGAGGTTCCTCCTTCTCTCGGTCCCCAAAACAGACCTCATTCGAGGAGATCGCAGAAGTCACTTCTGGTCTGGCAGCCTTGGAGGCATTCTGAGGAAAGGAAAGAGGTAACCAACCATCTCCTGTCAGAAGGAGATCATGGCCCAGGCCATGGGAGACACTCAAGCAGAGAAGGAGCATGCATTTACACCACTGTGTGTACACTCACATCTCTCTATACCATCCACATGACACAGCACATCCATCTACACCATCATCTGTGTGATACACTCACATCCATCTATACCATCCACATGACACAGCACATCCATCTACACCATCATCTGTGTGATACACTCACATCCATCTACACCATCATCTGTGTGATACACTCACATCCAACTCTACCATCCACATGACACAGCACATCCATCTACATCACTGTGTAACATGGCTATATCCATCTACACCACACAGCACATCCATCTACACCATCATCTGTGTGATACACTCACATCTCTCTATACCATCCACATGACACAGCACATCCATCTACACTATTGTGTGACATGGCTATATCCATCTACACCAGGGGTGGGCAAACTTTTTGACTCGAGGGCCACAATGGGTTCTTAAACTGGACCGGAGGGCCGGAACAAAAGCATGGATGGAGTGTTTGTGTGAACTAATATAAATTCAAAGTAAACATCATTACATAAAAGGGTACGGTCTTTTTTTTTTTTTAGTTTTATTCATTTCAAACAGGCTGGATCTGGCCCGCAGGCCATAGTTTGCCCACGGCTGATCTACACCATCATCCGTGTGATACACTCACATCCATCTCTACCATCCACATGGCACAGCACATCCATCTACACACACCATCATCTGTGTGATAACTCACATCCAACTCTACCATCCACATGACACAGCACATCCATCTACACCATCATGTGACATGCTTGCCTCTGTCTATACCATCTGTGTGACACGTCTGCACTATGCATGTGCCATGGCCACATTCATCTATACCATCAGCTACCTGATTCCTCTACCTCCTTGGTGGGTACCCCTGGCAGGGCTGGAATCATCCTCCCTCACGCCCACCGGGAGCTGCAGAGGAGCCCCCTTTCCACCTCTCACTCCCTAAACTCCCACCAGGAGATGCAGCAGGGGCCTAGGAGTCTGAGCCCACATCCTGCAGGTGACCACATGGCCATTCCTGACAGGCAGCCCTAAATAGGGCCAGAGAAGAGAGGCCTCCCATGACCAGGGCCAGCGGGTACGAGTCAGCCCTACCTCACTGAGCCGGATCTCTTTGGCAAGGTCTTTGATGAGCTGCGAGGGTTTGAAGTGCTCTGGGAGTTCATCTTCATGCTCTGCCAAAGCCTGCAGGACAGCCATGCACCAGGTCAACGAGTCAGCCACTGAGTCTGGATGTGGATGCCCACCCTCTGTGCCACGCCCACCTTCCCTGCACCTCCCACCCACAGGGGCCCAAGCATGCTCAGCCTCCGATTCCTGACTAACCCTCTCTGTCCCACCAGGCCCTGCCCTGCCCTGCCCTGCCCTGCCTACTGGGCCAGGACCCACCACTACCCCGGCAGGCATGGGGCAGGGGCTGCCTGCATGGGGCGCTGGAGAAATTAGTCCACTCCAGCCAGACACTGCCCTGACAAGAAAGCTCTGCCATGACCCCACTCTATAGATGGAGAACCTGAGTCCCCGAGAGGACGAGGTACCCGAAGCCACCACCACCTATGGAGTGAATGTGGGCTGTCTTCTTCCTGACCCAAGGCCGCTCTCCTGGCCACCTGCTGCGCTGAGGCAGGAGGGATGCCGTGCATGGCTCACTCTAAGCCTAAGGCCAGAGAAGATGTGACCACAGGACAGCGCTGGGAGGGCACTGGCCACCCACCCATCAGGCCCACCCGTGAGAGAAGCAAGAAGCACACAGGTGTTCCCTCCTGGCCCCACCCCCTCCTGAGGGCCTGCTCAGACAGTGCTGGCTCCCCTCTGGGGGACGGGACGCTGCCACAGACAGTGCCCAGGCTGATGGGGCCCTGCCCTCGCTCTGTCCCCACAACCCAGGCAACATTCCAAGGGAAGTCTGAAGCTGCTTCTCTGGGGCCCCCATTGTCGGAAAACAGCTGCTGCATAGGAGCTAGTGAAGGTGTTAACATTCAATGTAGGGGCCACTGGACAGTGGGGGGGGCACAGGGCAGTGGGGGGCACAGGACAGTGGGGGGGGCACAGGACAGTGGGGGGGCACAGGGCAGTGGGGGGCACAGGACAGTGCTACAGTGGGGGGCACAGGACAGTGGGGGGGCACAGGGCAGTGGGGGGCACAGGACAGTGCTACTGTGGGGGATGTGGGGGTACAGGACAGTGGGGGGGCACAGGACAGTGGGGGGGCACAGGACAGTGGGGGGCACAGGACAGTGGGGGCCACAGGACAGTGGGGGGGCACAGGGCAGTGGGGGGCATAGGACAGTGGGGGGCACAGGACAGTGGGGGATACAGGACCATGGGGGGCCACACGACAGTGGGGGGCACAGGACTGTGGGGGGCCACACGACAGTGGGGGGCACAGGACAGTGGGGGCATAGGAAAGTGGGGGGTATAGGACAGTGGGGGCATAGGACAGTGGGGGGCACAGGACAGTGGGGGCCACAGGACAGTGGGGGGCACAGGACAGTGGGGGGCACAGGACAGTGGGGGCACAGGACAGTGGGGGGCCACACGACAGTGGGGGGCACAGGACAGTGGGGGCATAGGACAGTGGGGGGGTACAGGACAGTGGGGACATAGGACAGTGGGGGGGTACAGGACAGTGGGGGGCACAGGACAGTGGGGGGGTACAGGACAGTGGGGGCACAGGACAGTGGGGGCCACAGGACAGTGCTACTGCTGGAGGTGTGGGGGTATAGGACAGTGGGAGGCACAGGACAGTGGGGGGGCCACAGGACAGTGGGGGCCACAGGACAGTGCTACTGCGGGGGATGTGGGGGCACAGGACAGTGGGGGCAGAAAACAGTGGGGGCCACAGGACAGTGGGGGCACAGGACAGTGCTACTGTGGGGGATGTGGGGGTACAGGACAGTGGGGGGGCCACAGGACAGTGCTACTGCGGGGGATGTGGGGGCACAGGACAGTGGGGGCACAGGACAGTGGGGGCACAGGACAGTGGGGGGCCACAGGACAGTGGGGGCACAGGACAGTGGGCGGCACAGGACAGTGGGGGGCCACAGGACAGTGGGGGCACAGGACAGTGGGAGGCACAGGACAGTGGGGGCAGAGTACAGTGGGGGCACAGGACAGTGGGGGCAGAGGACAGTGGGGGCACAGGACAGTGGGGGCACAGGACAGTGGGAGGCACAGGACAGTGGGGGCAGAGGACAGTGGGGGCACAGGACAGTGGGGCACAGGACAGTGGGGCACAGGACAGTGGGGGGGCCACAGGACAGTGGGGGGGCCACAGGACAGTGGGGGGGCCACAGGACAGTGGGGCACAGGACATTGATCCTGCAGGTAGCCTTGGGCAGTCCCAGGCGGAAGAGCAAAGCTGGGTAGAGCTGAGCCTGGGCCGGGCAGGGCTGAGAGGGAGTCTGTCTCTCCTGCCGACAGTGTCACACTCGGCCAGCCAGTCAGTGGCTGCTCAGAGCCCCCCACTCCCTGGCCTCTCTCCTGGGTTCGCTCAGTGCTGTCTCTACCACCAGCCCCCTCACCTCCAGGCCCCCCGCCCCACCTTAGACCAGGCTCCAGGAGGAAGCGCGCTCCCGTTTCCACACCCCACACCCAGCTGTCTGACTTGGGCTGCTGGCACCTCCTACTCTTCAGACACTAGTTCCCTGGAAAGGCAGATGAGCCCTGGGATGGCGTCCCGCCTGCCATCCTCCCCCACCCCGGGCCACGCCTGGCACTGGGCCTACCTGCTTTTTTGTCCATGATCTGAAAGCACCATTGAGAATTTTAGCTCCTTGAACTAAATGAGGGGGCAGCTGCTTCCCGGATTTGTGAGAACCTGGGGAGAGATGGAGAGGCGAGCTCAGGTGGGCGCGGCCGGTCCTTACCTGCCGCCCACAGGCAGCTTCACACCCAGGGTGGGGTGGAGGTGGGAGACCTTCCAGAGGTCTCCGCCCACTGCCACCTGCCCAACTGCCAACGGTTCCTCTTGGAACCTGGGGGACAGGCATCCAGGACGCCCTCAGGGCAGAACTGGCCTCGCACGGTCCCCACTCAGGCCTCTCACACAGGTGGCCGGGCTCTCCCTCAGCCTGGTCCCCGGTCCGCCTCAGCCAGGGGTCAGCGTTGTGCGCACCAAGCGTCCCTAGGTGCTTTCTGAGCCCCACCCTCACATCGCCCCCTGCACGGCTGAGACACCAGGGAGGGGGGTCAGTTCCCATTGGGGCCCATCACCAAGATGCCCTTGGGGGCCAGGGCCAGGCCCGTGGAAAGGGGACAGAGCAGCTGCCGGAGAGCTGACACCACCGTGATTGTTTCCCTGGCAGGAGGCAGCTCCCTCCATCCTCTTGGCCCCGGAGAGCTATGCTATGAGCTTCACAGAGGACCTGAGGCAGAGCGGCTGAGGACCCCAGCACAGCTCGGCTGGCCAGAGTCCTCCTGGGCTGTCAGTCAGTGCCCGCTGTGGCTCCATCCACACTCCCCACCCCGCCTCCCACCACAGCCCCTGGGCAGGGTGCTCCCTCTGCCACGATATAGCTCAGAGCTCTGAATTTGGGGCTCAATGGACAAATTTCAATGAAACCTGGCCGGCTCAGATTAAGAAACATTTTCAGCTTTCTCTCCTGAGAAACTAAAGCCCAAACCAGAGTCCCAATAGGTGGGCTCCACTCTGCTCAGCAGAGCAGCTTTCTGTGCCCCACGAGGCTGCAGAAAGTCTGCGGACCCAGGGGTCGGCGCAGCCCCGGCACGCACGGCCTGGCCTGCCAGGGCCTGGGACTGAGGGCACCATGTCCTCGGAGGTCAGGGACCCGCTGGAGCCCGCCCCTCCCCGTGGGCCCCCACAGGACCCGGACATGCACACACAGTGGGGATGCCTCAGGAGTCCCTCAGCTGGTGGCCCAGGGCCAGCCAGACCCCCCAGGCCTCTGGATGTCCCAACTGAGCCCCGTCAGTATCCACATGAGGCCACGGCCACCAAGCAGAAGACACGCCAGGCTGGGACCACGTGGCAGCACTCTTTCTGAAACACCAGATGGCCCTACAGGCAAGAGTCCAGTCCAGCCCCACAGGCCCAGCCAGGGGGACCGAGCCGGGGCTGAGGAGCGTGGGCAGCCTCCTGCAGGCAGTGCTCCGTCTGCCCCAGGGTCTGGCTGCCCGGCTGCGTGAGGGCAGCCCTGTTCCCCTCCTGGTGTCCCTGACCGCCCCCCCCCCGCTCCTCCCCCCCCTGCACACACACAAATGGCCCGAAGCTGTAGGCCAGGGTGCCGGGACGTACCTTTGAAAGCCTCCAGCAGGTGCTTTCCCATGTACCAGCAGGCAGTTTCAAAGTTGGGAAACTGAGTCAGGCTGCCCAGTTTCAACCTTCTTTCCACTTCGTACGCTCTGGAAGCCACAGCAAAGAACTATTCAGTGCTCTGAGCCCTGAGCAGGCGACACTAAACAATGGTGGGCCCGTGCCACACCCACAGCCAGACAAGGCCACACCGAGGCCATGCCTGGCCAGGCCTCCCTGCTGGCCCTGGGTGGTGAGGTGAACCAGGGGATCACTTTGGGGCGAGTGCCCAGTGCCCGTTGGCCGTGGCTTCTAGACCTCTGGGTCAGTGCCTATGGAGAAGGCAGCTCGGCCTTTCCATTCACTTCGAACCCGCCATGGGCCATGGAGGCTGTCCAGACACGAGGCACCTCCAGGGCCCATCTTTTCCTTCCTCCCACGATCATGGAGGCCCAGCCACTCAGGGGAGGTGGCATCACACTGATGGTGGGGACCCTGCCTGGTGGAGCCCCGAGGCAGGTATGGCCCTACCTCATCTGCATCTCCACACTCAGGCTGTGGAGGAAATGTCCCGCGAAGGCCAGGCAGTCCACGGGCGTGAGTGTGGCATAAATCCAGCCTGGGGGAGACAGATGCGGCTAGCCCTTCACGGCGTTCTCACGCCAGGCTCTCGGTGGCTGCCTGGCCTGTCTGGCCAGCATGGGCTCAGTGCCCCTGCCCACCTGATACCCATGGAAGGACCTCTGGCCTGGCCTCGTGTACTGAGTGGGTGGGCCCTCCAGGAAGGAGACTGTGTCCGAGCTGGCCCAGTCTGCTCAATCCAGCCCTGAACAGTACAGACGGGGAAACTCAGGCCTGGGAGCGGAGGGGACGGGCTCAGACCACCCAGGGTCAGGCTACCATCATTCCCGATCCCTGCACGCAGGGACAGAAGGAGAGGACGCAGGGCTGCCGCCTCTCCTTGGAGAGCTGGGGCTCTCCCTACATCTTCCTCAGAGATGCAGCCTGGGCCAGACTGGGAAACAACTGATTGTAGGGAACCAGGTGTGTGTGTGTGGGGGGGGGGGGGGGGGGGGGGGTGTACCTAGATCAAGAAAGGCACAGGGGCAGATAAGTCAATGGGAACATGAGGTCTCATCAGAAAATCTGAGCATCAGCCGGCTACTTGGTGACACTAAGGACTTGCTAACCATTCATTTGTAAGGTGCAACGACAGGACTGTAATCATGTCCTTTTAAAAGGAAGCCTTTCCGAGATGGGGAGACATTTACGAGTGAAGCACTGTGACACCTGTAAAGGGCACTTATTTGCTCACGTCCTGCTTCCTCCTCCGATGTTTGAAATGGCAAGATCAGCAAACACCTCAAACAGCATGGCCCAGCTCTTGGGGGCCCTGGCCCGGCTTCTGTGAGCATAGCCAGGCTGGGGGCTGCTAGGGCTCTTGGCCTGAGGTGACCCCAGAGGTGACTGCACAACGGGCCTGCCCCAGGACAAGGCAGCAGACACCCACACGTGCCCTCCCGGGGCAGACCCCAGTGGTGGGTATGAGGTACAGGGACAGAGCACTCACCAGAGGGGATGAAGAGCGTCTGGCCCTGCTTGAGGGTGCACTTGTAGCATTTGTCTACCTGGTCGGCAAAGAACATCTCACTGTGGTTTGAGGCCGACTGCCAGCGCTCATACAGGGAGATGTTGGCCGAAGCCGGCTTGATGAGATAGAAGATCTTCTCCCCCTGCCAACGAGAGGCCATTGACAGCTCACCATGTGCTGTGAGCTCCGTGATGACAGAGCCTGCTGCAACCCCAGGATGCTGGGGCCTGGGCAGGGCCCTCCATGTCCTGGTGCTGGGTCCTGCCTCAGCCTACCCAGGCCACCGTTCGGCAAACGCTGGAGCCACACGTGTTTTAAGTTCGGAAGTCGGTGTGTTCGGAAGGTTCTAGGCATAGGAGTCCCCAACATGTTTGGGCACCCTCGCCACCCCACATACCATAACTCTGCAGCAATAGGGGCACCATGTGTGCCAAGGGGACACAGAGCTGTGACTCCCTTGGTTTCATGAATTACAGGAGAGCTGTACTTAGAGAGGCTGTGTCTCAGCTGGAGATGGAAGGCGGACCCTGGGGCTGCCAGGCCTGGCCAGCCCCACCAGGAGACAGAGCCCCTCCCTCTCGGGGCAGACAGACTGAGGGACACACCGGAAGGGACCTGCTCAGTCTGCAGGGACGCTCAGATGCATCTAAAGCCCCACCCCTTTAGGGGGGGCTTTAGAGCAAGCACCCTTGTCCCCTCTTTCAGGAATTCTTTCCAGCACTGCTCTCCCTTCCCTGGATAAGAGTGGCCACTGAACACTCAGTCACCACTCCCCTGGGTGGGCCTCTGATTGCCTCACGAGATCCAGTTTTTAGAAAAAGGCAACGCAGGCCTGTTGCTTTGGTCTTGACGTGCCCCCGCCCCCCACACCTCCAGTGGCCGAAACATCTTGTCCCTGGTCCTGCCCAGGGATTCGTGCTCGTGAAGACTGCAGACAGTCGTGCAGACCCACAGTGACCTGGTCACGGGCGGGGCAAGCCCCCAAGGCTCACCTTGAGCACGTGATACCAAGCAGAGGCGCCCCCGGAGTCGATGTGGAAGTCCGTGTAGCTGTCCTTCACACAGATCAGGCAGTACTTAGTCACCTTGGGCTTGGCCAGCAACGCATCATCAGGCCAGTAGTTTTCTACCCAGGACAGTTTCTTCACAATATCAGGCGGCTCCACGAAGCTGGACATTCTGGGGGCAGGGACAGGAAGAGGGGTCAGCAAGGTGGGAAGTGTCACCACGTTTGTTATGCCCTGGACACGGAGGGAAAGGTGCCCTGAGACTCATGTCCCACACACATTTCTCACTTCTGGCTACACGGCCTCGTTCCCTTCTTACAGATGCGCAGACTGAGGCTCACAGAAGGCAGAACAAGCCCAGCCACCAGGTGCGGCTGCGGCCAGTGTCTAACACTAGTCTCCCGGCTCACAGATGGGTGTGGAGAAGGCCTGAGGACCACCCACCCCGAAGACAGGCTCGTCCTGGAGACCCAGAAAGGGAGGTTTCCTGGGTTGGTCCACACTGTGCTGGCACGATGGGCTGAGAGCAAGCATCCTTCACAGCCCAGGCGCCTCCTGGCCTCGCCTGGATAAAAGCCACCGATCTCCAGTGCTGACAACGGGAGCCTGAACCCTCTGCCACATCGGCCACTACCAGACCAGCCAGCTTACGTCCAGGGAATGTGCAGAACGGGGAAGGCAGCCTTTGGTATCAAGGAAACGTCCCTGCTTTGGGTAACATGCACAATGATGCATTAAGAACGCCCAGCGCAGCGGCACCTGTGCAGTGACCTCAGCTGCCGCGAGGGCCATCTCCTGGCTCCTGCTGCCTCGGGCAGGATGGGATCCGCACATCTCTGCATGGAAGGCCATGCGGCCGTACAAACTATCACAGGTCAGAGGTCAGGCCACCCTGAGCTCCGTGGCCTCAGTCACCCGCCCTCCTATTTACATTAAATCTCTGGCTTCTTCCAAACTAGAATCCCTCCCCATGCCCCATGAGAGCCCTCTTCGCCCACCTCTGCCCGTGCCCACCTCCCGGTCCGTCCACAGTCCAGGCGCAGCACTGCCACAAGAGAGGGGCACTGCCACAAGAGAGGGGCCCTGCCCCACCAGCCTGGGGCGCTCATAACCCTCCATACACCCCATACAATAGTGGGGCCACTGCCAGCTCCCCACATGGCCCCAAATGTCCTTCTTTTCTTGCTGTTGGCTCCTCAGGTACAAAACCTGCCGCCAATGCCAGTGGCTCTTCAAAGCCCTTCAGAAACCCATGGATGGAGAGAAGGGAAGGTGACACAAGGATGCCTTGAATGCAGCCCCAGACACCCCATGGGTTTGGCCCCCACTTTTCAGCCCCAGAAGCCATCTTTGAGGACAGACTGCACTGATGAAACAGAGGCCATACCTCCTCCCTTCTGAATGGCGTGGAACCTAGTCCCAGTGCATTCAATAGGTCTGGCGCCATGACCATGAACAACCTGGTTTGAAGTGTACATGTCCCCCACCCTCACCCACTGTCCTTGGACAGGACCAGAGGACACCAGAAGCACCATATATTTTTCTGCCAGCAAAGCAGTGGCCATGAGAGGCCCAAGGAGAGAAACCCCAGGCCTAGCTCCATCACCCAAATCATCCCAGTGCCACTCTGTGAAGATCTCTCGGCCAGAGAGGCCAATCAAGTTGATGGCAACATGAGTGTGAGCTTTGATACCAAAGCAACCCACTCCTCAGAACTCAGTCTTGGAGAACATCCTTCCTGTACACACACAGATAAGAGACCGTTTTCTTCAGATACCATAACCCATCTTATTTCCCTTTTTGCCTTTGCTGTCAGGAAGCTCAAATTAAGCCCACTGCCCAATTACATTATTTCACTATGGCTCCTGGTAGTTCTGTATTTTACTTCTCAATGTGATTCTTGATAACGCTTATTTTTCCCTACCTGTCTTTTTGCACCTGGGCTATTTTTTTTTTATTATTTTGTGGGCTTTCTATCATTAGCAAGGTGGACATAATTCAAAAATAAAACTGTTCTTAAATTAAACCATCATCGACTCACACCTTGTGGGGAGAGAGTGTACTGGGTCTTTCCCAAGGGCCACCTGGAGAGCAGTGGGCACCTGACAAAGGGGCAAGAGGTGCACAGCGTGGGTGGGCACAGCTAAGCAGGTGGTCCTGAGAGAACAGGGTCATAAAGACACAGGGCTGAGCCAGAATCTGACCCACCTCGGGAAACAGGACCCCGGAACCAGGTGGGCCCAGACAGCCAGACACCTTGTGTAGAGACTTTGTCCCTGAGAACACAGCAGGCAGGACAGGGCCCCAACACGGGGCGGGGGGAGGCAGGCAGGAGCAGAGCAGCTGCTCAGGCATGATCCCATTGTGCTAAAGGTGCTAATTAAAGTGTGTGCAGCCCCAACCGGTTTGGCTCAGTGGATAGAGGCACATCCTTGGTTGCAGGCACATCCCTGGTCAAGGGGGGGGGGGGGGGGCGTGCAGGAGGCAGCTGATCGATGATTCTCTCTCATCAATGTTTCTAACTCTCTATTCCTCTCCCTTCCTCTCTGCAAAAAAAAATCAATAAAATATATTTTTTTAAAAAGTGTGTGCAGACATGTGAGCAAGTGTGTAATAAGCATGTATGCATAGGGGTGGATGGGATAACACACACCTGGGTGTGGGTGTGAGCAACTGCATAAGTGAGTGTGTGTGTGTGTCTCAGTGTGCGTGTGTGTGTGCGTGTGTGTGTGTGTGTGTGCATGTACGTGCGCCAGGGGTGTGTTGTGCATGGGCACATGCGTTCTGGAGGGAAGCACTGTTACCAATGGTTCTCTCTGGGGAGCAGGGTGGGCAGATCAGAGGAGGAGCTGGCATCTCATTCGTTATTTCCTATTTGAATTGTTCACAATGAATACCTTTCATACTTTAGAAGAGAAACACCAAATAATGCTATGTGTGGAATTCTACACGCCCTGAAGTGGGCCATGGGTGCCCCGCCCCAGCCCCACCCACCCCGCTCACCTGGTGTCTGAGAACTCGAGGCTGGTGAGGCTGAGGACCCGCCTGCGGCTGGTGCTGTAGTAGTAGTCCACAAACTCCTTCAGTCTCATCCTGCAGTCCTTCTGCTTGGTGACATCGGTCACGTCCACGCTCCGCTCTGGGCCTGGGGAGGCAGTGGAGGAGGGTGGGTGCCCCAGGGGTAAATGGCCTGGCCACCCGTGAGGTCGGGGCAGGACAGAGGGGGAGGCCACTGAGGGGAGGGCTGCATGCGGAGGTTCTGATCTCCACTGCCCAACCCTTCTGCCCTGCCCTGCCCTGCCCACTGCCCCAGGCTGTTAGGAGGACCCCATGGTGCTGTAGGGTGGGAGAGTCACCAGCCTCAGCTAAGGTGGCCAGATCAGCAATTAAAAATATAGGACTCCAGGTAAATTTGAACTTGAGATAAATAATAAAGACACTTTTTATATATATCCCAAATAAAGCATGGCATGCGCTTATATTTTAAACATTAGAAAATATCAAAAAAACCCTCTGTGTTTCTAGGGTACCAACTAATTATTCTGAAAATTAATAAATAGAAGGAAAACATTTATCCCACGTTTCCTACGGTTGATGAGGAAAAGTGCAGGCAAAAATCATTGATGATGAAAAGAAAGTTCGGCACAACTGAGTCACCATTGAGGGAAATCCTTTGTACAAGGCTCACAATGAATAGAGGGAGAAAGGACAGGATTAGCCAATCCCGACTGTCCTCCACAGCTGCTCAGACCTCGAGCCGAGAGGCTGGCGGAAGTGTCTGTGGACAGATGTGGCTGGACGGCCTGGCTCACTGCCTAGAAGTGGGTGGCTGGGCACCGCAGGCCTCCGGCTGAAGGAAGCACCCCTGCTGGGCAGGCGCTGCCCACAACCTGAACGCAGACCTGAGCCAGCTTCTCGCCACGTGGTGCAGGGGCCCCTGGGGACAGAGGAACAGGCTGCATGACGCCACAGGGAGGCCATCGGCCAAAGCCCCACGGCAGGGTTTTCCTCACTTCCCACGTGGGACATTTTCCAGGACCAACACCCCCATCCTTCCAACAGGGAGAATGGGAGGGGAGGGGCTGTTCTAAAAGTAAATGGACTTGAAGGGACATAAAACCCAGTGCGGTGTGTGGTCTTGTTTGGATTCTCACTCAAACAGCCAGACATAAAGGGCTGCTCTTGAGGCAACAGGAGAGAACTGCAGTGGGCCTGCAGTGATAAGGAGGAGTTGTCATTTGTGTTCTAGAGTGCAAGAATAGAAAGGGATGACTTTTTTAAAAATACGGTCTGTTAGAACTGTGCACTGGAGCTGTCATGGGTGACAAAACTGATGTACCAGAGTTTTGCTTCAAAATACTTGGGGGGAGGGGGGAAGTAGAAGAGACAGAAAAACAGTTGAAAGTCGGTGGTTTTTGTGGTCAGTACTGGGCACATGGGGGCTCACTGTTGACTCCTCTCATTTTTTTGTGGGTAAAAAGTTCCATAATAACACAAGAAGGGAAAGAAAGACACTTACAGTAAAAGCCTAAGACCATCTCCCCACACAGCATAGCGGTGGTGCAGGGGGCAGGGCCTAGACACACACAAACCTGGGGCCTGGAGGACAGAGCTGTGTAGCTCATACATGGGAAGAGCCTAGAAAACAACGTGTGCTTGGGAGGCATCCACCACATGTTGGCTGTTCTTCCAGGTGCTCTTCCAGGCCCAGACCTGGTCATCGCCAGGCTGGAAGAGTGGGCCCCTCCCTCCCTGCCACAAGCTGGCCTGGCCGGCCCTGGGGACCCCAGCTCCAGAGAGGGGTGTGGTCTCTGGTCTGAATACAGGCGACCTCATTTAGTCTCCACGCCAACTCCCACTGCAGGCTTCGCAGATGCAGAGGGTCAAGCTCCGGGCAATGGAGCAACTCCTCTGCAGTCCCAGTGCCTACGCCCTCACCTGTCCAGCATGTGGCCAGCGCCGGCCTGGGTATTTGCCATTTCAGGGAATCTTTGCTTTCCCCCCACTGGCCACGCAGGCATCCCTGTGAACATGCCAAGCCCTGGCAACCACAAGAGCCTCAGAGCCAGGGCTGTGTTGCAGTCAATGCCAGGTGTGTGCTGGGCTCTCCATGCCAGCTGCCTCACGGATGGTGCCTCCGCACACACGGGCACTTCCCTGGACCCAGAGGTGTCCTGCCTGAGGGTATCTATGTGCTGGGAACTGCCGGGGGACATGAAACTGAATTGCAGACGGCATCCGCTGGATCCCAGAGGGACCCAGGAGAGAGGTGGCCCTGGGTCATGGGAAGGTTCGTCCTGGGGCAAATGAGTGAGGCAGCCACCAGAAGCTGAGAACAAAGCACAGGCACAGGAGAAGGTCCCGTCCCGACCAAGCCCTTCTGGCATGACTCCCCTTAGAACCCAGCAGCAGTAGAACTGGCCGCTGGTAGAATCAAGGAGTCTCCAGGACAGACCCCACTTTACAGCTGGAGTAACTGAGCAGGGAAGGGGCCAGGATCACATGCCACTTAGGTGGGACATGTGGTCTAATTCTAAAAGCTCCCAGAACAGGGAACAGAGACCCTGAGTCACACTCACTCAGATGGCACAGGGACACAACCAGGGCTCCAGGCCAGCAGGCCCAGTGCCCACAGCCACATGAATGGGGGGGGGGGGGGGGGTTACTTACCCACGTAGTTCTCGACATCGCTGACATAGAAGGTGGGAGCCGGGACTGCCAGGCCCAGCCCGTCTTTCTTGGGGACGAGAATGGGCTCCGTGAAGCCGTGCTCCTCCATGTAGCCCAGGGTGAGCTGGCTGCCTGGCACGCGGGCCACAACATCCTCCGCACTGTGGGGAAGCGCAGGTCAGAGGTCACATCAGAGAGGTCCCAGCCTCTCTGCACCCTGACAGGCCTGGACAGGGCCTTAGGGCTGGAGACATAAGGCCCGCGCTCCTGCCACCCGTCTCCCATAGCCCCAAGTAGAGAACGCCCCACAGCACCATGCCCAGGGTCACCGGGCAGCCACAGAGGGTCCTACATACTCCTCAGAGATGGAAACCTCAAGGTCTGGGAGGCCTGGCCAGGGGTGAGATGAGTGGTGAGCGGGGGGTGGGGACACATCGCACCCATCCCTCCTACCAAGGCCAAGATCCTCCCCTACCTCCCTTGTTCTCCTAGCTCCCTGCCCCAAGCCCCTTCATGGGTGAGCAGACCTTGCACAGGGTGAGTCTGGGGACTGAGGATACAGCAGATGGAGACCAAGTCCTCCTCAATGATAAACTGACATACAGACCCCACACGTTCCCTATCAAAATCCCAGTTGACATCTTTGCAGAAATTGACAAGATAAACTTGGAATGTTGGATGGAAATGCAAGGTACCCAGATGACCAAAATAGTCTTAAAAATGAACAACAAAATTGGAAGACACTTCTCAACTTCAAAATTCACTACAAAGCTACAGTATTCAAGACTGTGTGGTACAGCCATAGAAAGAATCCAGAAATAAACCCAAATATCTATGGTCAACTGCTTTTCATTAAGGTGCCAAGACAATTCAATAGAGAAAAAATAGTAATTTCAATAAACTGTGCATGAGAGAACTGGATAGCCACATGCAAAAGAATGAAGTTGGACTCCTACCCATAACATATACAAAAGTTAACTCAAAATGAGTCAAAGACTCATATATAAAAGCTAAAACCATAAAACTTTTAGAAGAAAACATAGGCATGAATCTTCATGACCTTGAATTTAGCACTGATTTCTTAGATGAGACACCAAAAGCACAAACAACAAAAGAAAATATAGATAAATTAGACTTCATCAAAATTATAAATTTTTGTGCTTCCAAGGAGCACTATCAAGAAAGTGGAAAGACAACCCATAGAATGAGAGAAAGTATTTGATAAGTGACGAGTATCTAGAATATGTAAAGGACTCTTACAACTCAACAATAAAGACAATACAATTAATGGGAAGGGGTTAAAATAACATGGGACCAGACTTTTGGTTTCAAATCTCACATGTAAAGAGCCTGAAGTTGTTGCTCCTGTTCTCACAAGAAAAAAGTTGAACAAAGTGAAAACCAAATACTTTTCTTAGATTCATCAGATAATTAAGGTTACAGGGAAAACAGTCACCCCAAAATCTGGAGAGACAGGCAAATACAGAAAATCACAGCCAAGATAACCTTATCTGAAGCAGAAGCTGAGGCAATAACTGGCAGGGGAAAGTACTTAAATGGTAATTTTTGACAAAGTGTGGAACTTGAGGGTGGACTAGCTTAATAGTTAAAAACTCGTGGGGGCCCAGTCTCAGAGAAGACCCACACTTTCATGGATTTTACCTCCAGAAATTCTACCAGGTTCTCATAATAAAGGTCTGCCCCTGTTTCAGGCAGAGGGAGGGGAAAAGTAACTATGTTTAAATACATTCTGAGTATTCTCCATAATAAAGTTCACCTCCAGGAGCACTTACTTTACCAGATCCTAATCTGACAGGGAGGGCAAGCGGCCAACTGTCGCCTCACAGCCTCCCTGCCTCCAGTGAGTAGAGAAAAAGAAAAGGCCAAGACATACTTCTGAAGGTGACAGCCCAGAGCCTCAGGCCCACTAAAACACTGACCTTTAATCATTAGATTACAGAACACGTCCCCTCTCCCAATCCTTACCACCACACAACAGTATAATAACAGTTAAGTATAATTGAGAGAGCTGCAAGATACAGGCTATTTAAGAAGGAGTTCTTAAGGAAACCCAAAGAAAACAAAATAGGAAATAAAGGCACAAGGAAACTAGAAGAAAGTGATGCCTCTGACACCCACAACTACAGCAAACACTAACACTGACCCAGCTCCCAGTCAGGTCTATATAAAACCTCACGCGAAATGCCTAATTACCTCAGTTCCTATCACTCAGCTTTCAACAAAATATTACAGGGCATAATAAAAGGCAAGAAAATCCAAGAATCAGAACAAGACTCAGATTAAAGCACCGTGTTTGGAATTATCAGATAGGAAATTTAAAATAATTATGATTAATACATTAGGAGCACCAACAGAAAAAGTGGAGAACATGCAAGAACAGATGGTAATGTAAACAGAGAGATGGAAACTCTAAAAATCAAAAGGAAATGCTAAGAAGTAAAGAAAACAACCAGCAGAAGTGAGGGAAGCATGCATCAGTAGACTGGACACAGCTGCGGAGAGAATCCATAAGCTTGAAGTACGCCAACAAAAATTGCTCAACCTGAAAGGCAAAGAGATAAAAAATGGGGATACAGAATATCCAAGAAATGTTGAATAATTACAAATAGAGTAATATATGCATGATGGGAATACCTAGAAAGAAAAGAAAGAACTGAAGTAATAATGGCTGAGGATTTTCCAAAATTAATAACAGACATATAACCACAGATCCAGAAAGCTCAGACAGCATCACCAGCAGCATAAACTAACTCTCTCTCTCTCTCTCTCTCTGACAGAATAAATAAATAATAAAAATAAATAAAACTTCACTTAGGCATGGTATATTCAAACTGCAGAAATCAAAGATAAAGAAAATATCTTGAAGAAAGCCAGATGAGAGATGAACTCCTGCATGACAGACTGAAGAGCTCGGCTGACCCGCACCCCAGTGAAATGGTGAAAACTGTTCTAAAAAGTATTCAAAGCCTCTGGAGTTGGTCCTAAGAGCAAACAGCAAAAGAAGAAACATCTATGCAGGAAAAATCTATGAAAGCTTGGTACAAGAATGGTAAGATTATGTGATATTTGGCCCAAAACATGCCTTCCCTACACTTTCCCAGCTCAGTGAGGAGCAGGCTCCACTCCAGAAGGCTGCAGCCAAGGACCCAGGAATGCTGAATGGAAACTCTCACGGGCCCAGGCTCTCTCGAGGAGCAGGATGTCCACCTCTCTTATCCCTCCCGGCTGTCTGTTGCTGAGGCTAAGTCTGGGCAAAGGCTGCCAAAAGGTGGGGGCTCCCTTCTTCCACCTGGCCCACACTCGTGGAACTGAGGCTCTGCCTGGAGTGGGGCACCCTGAGAATACTGGGGTCCTGATCACCCTTGCCCGGCCATTTCTACTCGGCATTCTACTGGAGGTCCTGGCCAAAGAAAATAGGCAAGAAAAAAAATAAAAGTAACCCAGACTGAAAAAGGAAGAAGTAAAACTATCTATTCAAAGATGATATGATCTTGTGTATAAAACAAAAACAACAACAACAAAAAACAAAAAACCACAACCCAAGGATCTACTAAAAAAAACAGAATGAATAAACTAGCTCATCAAGGTTGCAGGATATACGATCAATATATAAAAATCAATTGTATTTCAGTATAGTAGCAATGAACAATCTGAAAATAAAATTAAGAAAACACACTTAGAGTATTAAAAAGAACAAATTACTTAGGAATAAATTTAACAAAGGAAGTGCAAAATTATACTCTGAAAACTCTAAAATATGGTTGAAAGTAATTTAAAAGATCTCAATAGATGGAAACGTATCTCATATTCATGGGGTCAGAAGACCTACCATTATTAAGATGGCAATACTCTGATTCTACTGGTCTACAATCCACATCAGAGACTCAGATGAATGACCTCTTTCTAGAAACTGACAAGCTGATCCTAAAATTCATATGGAACTGTAAGAGACCTAAAATGACCACAACAATCTTGAAAAAGAAAAACAAAAATGGAGGACTCACACTTGTCAATTTCAAAACTTACTGCAAAGCTACAGAGCTACAGCAATCAAGACAGTGGAAAACTGGACTAAGGATAAACAGAGATCGGTGGGATAGAATGAAGTCTCCAGTAATAAGTGCATACATCCATGGCTGAGAGACTTTCGATAAGTGTGCCAAGACCACTGAATAGTGAAAGAATTGTCTTTTTCCATAAATAGTTCAGGGACAAATAGGTAGCTGCAAGCAAACAAGAAAAATGAAGTTAGATCCTTACCTCACACTATATGCAAAAATTAACTGAAAATCAAAGACCAAACTGTAAGACCTAAAACTATAAAACTCTTAAAAGAAAACATGGGGATAAATCCTCATGACCTTGGATCTGGCAAAGGATTTTTAGATATGACAATAAAAGCACAAACAACAAGGAAAAAGGTAGAAAAATTAGACTTCACCAAAAAGACAAAAGTTTAAAAATGAAAAGTCAACCCACAAAATAGAATAAAGTATTCAGAAATCACATGTGTGATAAGAGACTTGTACATAAACTATATAAGAACTCTTAGAGCTCAATCATAAAGACAAAAATAATTTAAATGGGCAAAGGATCTGAACTAACATTTCTCCAAGGAAGACATACAAATGACCAAAAAGCACATGAAAAGATGCTCAACATCAGTAGTGATTAGGGAAATGAAAATCAAAACCACAGCAAGAGAAAATCTTACCTACAAGTATGATTAGAATCAAAAGTCAGATAATAAAAAGTGCATCGTTCTGTATACCAGAAGGTGGGGGGTTCGATTCCCAGTCAGGGCACATGCCCAGATTGCAGGTTCGGTCCCCAGTGGCTGGGGTGCATATGGGAGGCAACTGATCAAAGTTTCTCTCTCACATCAATGTTGCTCTCTCTCTTTCCTTTCCTTTGCTTCTCTTCTCTCTCTCTGAAATCAATAAAGAACATGTTCTCGGGTGAAGATTAAAAAACATTTCATGAAAAGTGCTGGTGAGGACATGGAGAAACTGGAGCCCTCATACGCTGCTGATAGGAGTGGAAAGTGGTGCAACCATTATGGAAAACAGACTGGAAGTTCCTCAAATAATTAAATATAGAGTTACTCCTAAAATATGAAAACATATGTCCACACAAAAACTTGTACAAGAATGATTATAACAACAACAAAAAAGAATGGTTATAACAGGATTATTCACGGTACCCCCAAATCAGAAATAACCCAGATGTGTGTCAACTGCTGAGTGAATAAACAAAACGTGGCCTGTCCGTACACGGGAATACTGTTCTGCCATGAAAAAGGAATGAAGTGCTGGCACATGCTATGACGTGGGTGAACCTTGAGGCTATTACGCTGAGTGAAAGAAGCCAGACACGGACGGCCACATATTGTATGATTCCACTCAGACGAAATGTCACAACAGGCAAACCCACAGCGGCAGAAGGCTTAGGGCGGGGTGGGGGGAGCGGGGATGGGAGTGATCAAGTTACAGGTTTCTTCTGGGTGATGAAATGTTCTAAAATTGATTGACGGTGGTGCACATATCTGTGAATGTACCCAAGACAACTGAATTGTACCCTTTAAATGGGTGATCTGTATGGTATATGAATTATATCTCAATAAATGGGCAAACAATCAGAAAAGAAAAAAAGAAGCCAGAGGAAGAAAACTGCCTTGTCCAGAGAGAACCAAGGATAAGAATTGCACTGGATTCTCATTAGAAACCACACATGAAAAAGAGAATGGGGTGACAGAGAAGCGGAATTGTCTACCAATACTGTCGCCCAGGGTGGAGGCTGAGAAATGGCTCCGAGCAGGTCCTATGTCACCAAGCCCCTTTCCCACAGAGGCCGTTCCCACAGCCCTGCCCCTGCCCGCTGCCTTCACACAGGACGGGGGTGGAGGACAGGGAGGCTAGAAGAGCACCTACTGACCCGGGACCAGGACCTACCACATCTGAGAAGGATCTTAGCTGGACACTAGCCCACTCCTCTCCCCTCAGAATGCCCCTTGGGAGGACACGCCGAGTGGGGACATGGGTCTCTTCCCTCCCACACTGTGCCTGGAGGTTCTGAGAGAGAGGTCAGCCTCTGCCGGGGGCCTGGAGTTTCAGGGAACAATCCTCTGCCCGAGGGGTAGGTCCTCTGCTACGGGGCCCCTGTAGGGGGTGCACGTTGGGCCTGGAAGTGAGCAGGGGGCAGGGGGATCTGACGGCCCACCTGGGAAAGGTCCGACTCCGTAGCTCCTTGATGAAGAGCTGGCTGCCGTTCTGCACGGGTTTCACGTCAGGCGTCTGCCCCAAGCTGTGTTTGTGCCAGGTCCGCTTCTTCTTCACTGCAGGGGACACGGTGGGTCAGCACCCCGCACAGGCCCCTGCCTGCATCCCCCTCGCCACGCCTCCAGAGACCAGCCACGAGGGCAGCCAGGGAATCTCGAATGCAGCCAGACTCAACCCTCTTCAGACCAAGTCCTCAGGGTCCCTGGGCCCCGCCCACCAGCCTCCCACACCCCATTACCCTGTGTCATCACATGGTCAGAAGCCCTCACCATCCCCAGCCTCTGGTTCTACACCCACTCCGACTCCATTTCATACCTCCCAACCCTGTAGCTCAGTTGATGGCACCCAGAAGCTGGGATCTCCCAGGACCCTCCCTACTCAGCACCCAGTCGTGAGAGGCATCTCCTGAGAAGGTCCCACCAAGGTCAGCCTTCAGGACAGCCCTCCCCTCCCCGAACTTGTCTTCAAATAGCACAGACCCTGTCACCACCCTGCTGGGACCTTCCTGTCTCTGCAGCCCACAGCTCACACACAAGAGCAGGCCGGCCACCACCTGCTGTGCTGTCCGCCCTCTCTAGCCCCGGGCTGTGCCCACCTCACACACTTCTGCACAGCCACCCCTGCCCACGTCACCCTACCCACTCCCTCAGGCAGCTCTGTCCTCATGCATGCTCCCAGGGCACTGATGCACACACCTTGGACTTTTTACACATGAGCGTGTGCACACACCCTTGCTGGACTGTGATACACTTGCACCATACATGTGCACTTACACATGCATACATGCACATGCATACACACACACTGTACTGGACAGTGAGCGCCTAGGGAGGGAAGTGACTTCCTTGTGGCCCTCGCCCTGGTTCAGGGCAGTCACAGGTAACTCGGTGAGTGAGGAGGACCTGCTCCTTAGAACTGCTGGGGGGTCTGAGAGAGGTTGACCCTCAGGAGAAATGAGACTGGGTATGAGGAACTGATGGGAGGGTCCTCAGGGTGCCTGTCCTTCCCAGATGAGGATGGGAGGGAGCTGCAGGGATGAGCCCTGGGATTCCTGTGTCCCAGAGTTTGTGGGCATAAAGGCAGCTGAGGACAGCCCAGTGACAATGACTGCCCCCTGAGAAGGACTTACCTGAAGCAGAAAGGGGAAGGCGCTGGGAGGCTGAGCTGGCCTCCATACCAAATCACCAACCCTTCCCCATCTCCATCAAGTCAAGTTGGAGACTATCTCCAACATCGGGTGATATTATGGCATGCCTGCCCCATGGCCAAAATGTGAGTGGATGTTATGGAAACCTGGCAGGATCTAAGCTGTGACTTCCAGAGGCAGCACCAGGCATAGACAGGAGGTCCAAAGGGCTCAGAGTCACCCACCCAAATCTTTCTTGCCCCGCCATCTTATTGCTGTGTGACCTTGGGCAAGTTACTGGGCATCTCTGTGTCTTATCTTTAATAGAGAGATACTAGTCCCGGCCTCCTGGGCTCCTTGTGACATGTAATAAGGGAGTGATACTCGGCACCATGCGTACTCTGGGGAGCTCTGCAGGGCACACCCTTAGGCCCTTCTCTCAGCTGCTTGGTCTACCTACAGGCAAACTCAGCACCTCTTCCAGACCCACAGGCTCTTCCCCATGCGCCCCAGTGTGCCCCTCTGTCCAGAGCCTCTGGGACGGGGGATGAACTTCAGACAGGAAGGGCTCAGCACACTCCTGCCCCTCGATGCCCACCAGAGCTGGGCAATATCTGGGCCACGGAAAACTCCCCACTGCCCTTTGGCTACCCCATCTCAGATCTGTTCTCCCCAGAAGTTTGCAAGCACACGCCAAGCAGCTCGGCTCTGCACAGGGGTCACCAAAGTGACAGATGGCCTGGGGTCATACCAACTTCCTCAAGAGCCCAGGGGCCTGGGACAGGGCGCCATGGCAAAAGAAGGCCCTGGGACACTGCCCCAGTCACAGCCCAGGTAACTCCGACTCTGAAAACAGACAGCATTATTGTCCTTTCTGCTGAGCCTGCAGCTGCATCAGGAGGTGACCTGGGACATCCAGTGTGCGCAGGCTTTAGTTTACAAGGCGCTCCCCCCGAAAGGGCCCGAGGAAAGGAGGGAGCAGAGTGGAACTCAGCGTGCCCAGCCTCCTGGACCTGGGGGTCCACACGAACCGGAGGGGGTGGGGGATGCCTGCAGCAGGAGGTGAGCCTAGATCTAAGGGGTCCCCACCCATGAGGGGTCCAGTACATTCAGGGATCTGAGGTGGGATGAGAAGGGAAGCCCAGGGCATATACTGGCAGCCATGACAGTGCAGAGAGCAGAGGCAGGCTGACAAGAGACACCGATCCTAGTGCTGTGTGGGGCCGGTGGGAGGGGGCCGGAGGGGAAGGAAGGTGCTGAGGAGGGGACCCCATATGAGCCCCTCCAGGAGTGTTCCCCATGTTCCCAGCCACTGTCCTCCCAGCAGGGCCTGAGGATGCTGCGTTAGCACCTGCACCTGCCCCTCCCTCTGTGAGGCAGTGTGGCCCCAGGGCAGCCCCACCTCAGAGAAGAGCTCGAGGCTGGAGCCATGCCAAGATCTCCCCTAGGAGGGTATGCAGAGCACAAGGATGCACGCTGCCTGGCACTGAGTGCCTCACCCCGGGAGGCCACATGGGAAACCTGAGTCTTGGGGGTGGGGAGGGAGCATGGGGCAAAGTGACAGAGGTGCAGTGGACAGAAGGAGGAAGAAGCAGCACCTCCATGTGTCCCCAGAAGCGGGGTCTGAAAAGCAGGTGCTGAGCGGCCAGTCCCTCACTCAGGACCAGCAGCTCACCACCTCACGGAGAGACTGCCCGCCGAGGCTGTGGCTGGAGCAGGTGGGCTGGGACAACAGCCAGGGGCAGAGCTGCGAGACACACCCGAGTTCTGCCAGGCTCCCCGAGACTGAGAGTCCTCCGACCTGTGGCACCCCAGCACCCCTCTCTGGCAATGCACACCCTGGAGACAGCTGCTGAGTGGGGCACCTGGAGTGTGGGGGCCGCACCCCACCTCGTTGGGCATGACAGAATCCTCAGAGAGGATCAAAGTGAGAAGACAGTGAGTGAAGTAACTTCTTAAGCATCACAGAGCTAAAGAGAGACAAAATGAGGTCAGAGCCACTTTGAGGATATGCCACCTGCTTTGCATGAGCCTTCGTGTCAACTGTCAGTGGGGACTCCTTGCTGGGTTCCCATGGGGACCACTGGGCCCTGCACCACATCTACCTGTGGGCTCTCCCTCCTCACCTTGTCATGCCTGCTGCAAAGCCCGTTCAGGGAAGGGAAGGAGGCAGGCCTGGGCCTACGAGGGCCTGCAGCGCAGCCCACAGGTTTGGGGGCTCCCCTGGAAATACAGTGACATGAAGGAGCATCTCGTCCCCAAGGGGCCTTGCTGTTGAAGGGTGTGACTGAGTTGATGTGGCAAACACCAATCTGTGCTTCACTGAAAGGCTCCAGACTGAGCATGGACTCAGTTCAAATGAAGAGTGATTGCCAATCTGGAGTGCATGCTAGTGGAAGGTGCTAGAACCTTTGTCCCTGATAGCATATGGCCACCAATAACAACAGACAGGGACAGCATATATGCATATTTGCATAAACATGCAAATACTCATGCACACACATTCACTCATACACATGCACACACATACATATACCCTCCATACACATATGCACACATGCACAAGCAGGGAGGGGCTGCTGGGTCCCACCAGGCTGCTGTCCCAGCATGCCCTGGGGGTGGCTGGCTGTAAGTGCCAGGAAAGGGTGCCTGCCCTTGACTTCCAGTGGCAATGACAGGCAGCGGGGGACCACCCGGCCTCTGCCCAAACCCAGGAGCACAGGACCAGGGGCTGGTGAGGCAGGCACACAGAGCTCCAGCAGCAGGCAAGCTGACCCTCAGGGAAGGGTGCTTCTGGGGACACGCAGGGGCGTTGGAGAAATTGCACACCAACACCCACCTCCAACCCTGCGATAGCCCAAGCCCAGCACCCCCAATTCATGCAACAGCTCACGAACCACACAGATGTGGCCCCACCCTCCCTGAGCCCCCTAAGACTGTGCCTCCCCAGGACGCTGGGCTCTGCTGGGGGGTCAGCAGGGGTTTCTGATCCAGCCCTTCTTTGTCCCTGGCTCCGTTCCCATGATCACATGGTACACCCCTCCTGCCCCATGTCCCCACCCTATTCATCTTTCCTAGGCCCTGAGCCTTCCCAATGGCTCAAGAGGTGCCAGAAATGCCACCAGCTGGCCCATGGAATGGTAGTCACCTCCTGTATCTGCTGAAAAGGATGAGGTAATGAGAGCAGACACCAGTGCTGCCAAGTCCTCAGGGTGCAAGGGGAGGTTAGAAACTGCAAACTTTCCTGCTTCGGGACAGCAGGGCTGTGAGCAGCCCGGCCCAGGCTGGAAACCAGAGGCCACGTTTGGGGTCATGCCATCTGCCTCGTTTCCAGGCCGGCCCTCCAGTGGTCCCTGTAGACCATAGCATCTCATTCCCCAGAGAGGTTAGCATCGGGACTTGCCTTTCAGCCAGGACATGGGCACCCTGGAGTCACTCGGATGAGCCTGCACCCTGGGGAGTCCCCAAAGGAACTGCCACACCCCGAAGGGACCAAAGGAAGGCAGGAATCAAACCGTTGGAATAGGCAAACAGCAGGCTGGGAAAGGAAATCACCTAAGATTCCCTGCAGAGGTGGAGAAGGGAAGTAGAGCAGATCCCCATGATGCAACTTTCAAGACCCCATCAAGGTGGAGGTCAGCTGGGCAGGGCTGGGCTGCACAACCCCTTGGACAGACCTGCAACATGTCCCTGTCTCAGACGAACTTGGCCCCTGCAGGTGCTGGCGTCTGTACCCCCTGCTGAGGCCTTTGAGAGCAGATGGAGTCTCTGCACAGCGGCTGCGAGTGCAGGAGCCGATCAGGAGGGGCTGCCATGGGCTTGGCAAGGCTGTACGGGCTGGAAAAGGAGGCCAGAGGTGTCCCCAAGCACCAGGGTGTGGCCACCCAGAGTTTTACCCCAGCAAGCCAGGTCAGGAGTCCATCAGATCCAAGGTGAGGCGCATGGCGCTGTACTTACAAGTAGACTTCCCATGGGTTTTCTCGCAGTTTGGGCAGTGGTATATGTCGATGTCTGGGGCCTCCTCCTCTTCTACGCCAACACAGCTGAAATGGAGGAAACAGATGTCACTGGCGGTCAACAATTCCATGAGCGCTTCCCTGCAAAGCATCCAGGCAACTCTTGCTCACCTCTTGGGAGGGTCCAGGGCAGTGTGTGCACTGATGGGGCAGAGTGTTGTGGGGACAAGTCAGGGGTCAAGGAGGAGGGAAGGAGGGGCAAAGAAGGCCTCACCAATGCATGACCAGGATAGGGGAGGGACAAGGTGGGCCAGCAGGCCTCCCTCCATGAAAGCTGTCACTGCCCTGTCACCACAGAGCTCAGGGAGGCACTTCACTGGGGCAGCTCAAAGCCATCAGCAAGGTCCCTCTGGACACCATGGGGGACCGCCATAAGTCTCCCAGGGGCAGCACTGGGACAGCTGACTAGCAAACGAATGAAGCTGAACTCCTATCTTACTCCATATAAAGACGTTAACTGAAAATGGATGAATCACCTAAATATAAAAGCTAAAACTGTAATACTCTCAGAAGAAAACATGGAGGTAAATCTCCATAGCCTTGGATTCCTAGATGTGATGCCAAAAGCACAAGCAACAACAACAAAAATAAACTGGATGCCATCAAAACTAAAAATGTGTGTGCATTAAAGGACACTATCAAGAAAGTGAAAAGACAACATACAGACTGGGAGAGAATCTTTTCAAATCATACATTTGGTAAGGGTCTACATTCAGAATATATAAAGAATTTATAACTCAACACAAAACAACTAAAAAGAAGCAAAGGACTTGAACAAACATTTCCCCCAAAATGAAATACAAATGGCCAACAAGGTCACGAATACTGCTCAACATCCTTAGTCATCTGCATGCCTCTGACATGCAAATCAAAACCATGACAGACCGCCTCATGCCCACTAGGACAGTTACAATTTTAAAAAGAGAAAAAATGGGAAACTAACAAGTGTGGCAAGGATATGGAGAAGTTATAACCCTCTTACAAATGTGAAATGGTGTGGTTTCTATGGAAACAGTATGGTGGTTCCTCAAAAAAGTTAAAGATAGGATTACCACATGACCCAGCAATTCCACTTCTAGGTATATACCCGAAAGAACTGAGACCGGTATCAAATCCTTTTACACAAGCGTTCACAGTAGCATTAGTCACAATAACCGAAAGATGGGAGCAACCCAAGTCCACTGGCTGGTAAATGGGTAAACAAACTGTGGTGTATCTATACCATGGAGTGTTCTTCAACCTTAGAAAGGAGTAGAGGGCTGACACGTGCTACAACATGAAGAACCTCAAAAAAATTATGTTGAGTGAAAAAAGCCAGACATAAAAGGCCACATATTATAGGATCCCAATTATATTAGACTGAAGACTGGCTGGTGGAACTGGGGGAAGGGGGTACAGGGGAGAAGGAAGTGGCTGTTTAGTGGGATGAAATGCTTTGGAACCAGCTAGAGAAGATGGTTGCACAACACTCTGAAATGTGCTGAAATGTTCACTTTAAATGGCTGATTGTATGCTGTGTGAATTTTGTGAAAATAAAAAAGAAAAAGAACCTGGCCTTGTGAGAGGGACACCGTCCTATCATCGCCACAAACCCGTCATTGCTAATGCTGGCTGACTGCTCACTCTGCAGCGGGGGTGATTGCTGCAACACCGGGGGGGGGGGGGGGGGGGGAGGGGGCGGGGGCTACTAGCCCTATTGTACAATGGGGAAACCGAGGCACGAGAGGTTAGACGTCTCCCTAGACCCAAAGGTCTCCTCACTATTCAGTGGGACAGTCCCTTGCCCCAGGCACTGGGCCAGCACCCAGCAGATAAGGCCCACGGCAGGGGACCAAGGCCACAATCCCACAGCTCTGCGAACAGACCCTGCAGCCCAGAAATGTTGGCACCTGTTTTTGAAAACATTAAGTCCACTCTTCGTCTAAGAGCATAAACTGAAATAAAGCGCAAGCAGTCTGAAGAGCCGACTGGGAAGCAGGCCGTGAGGACGTGTTTGCTCTCACCATACAGGTAACTTTTAAACAAACATACAAAAAATGGGAAAGGAACTCAAAGAGAATACTGATGGATTGAAAGCGCTCCACATCATGAGAACAAACTTTCAAGGGCAAAATATAAACATTTACAACAAACACAGCCAAGTGTTTCTACCCTTCTTCCAGGAACGAAGGGCCTCTCCCACAGAAGACAGGGCAGAGCCAGAACAGAATAGGCACCGGGCTACCGTGTAGACAGGCGCCCTCACCAACCCGCGGAAGGCGCACCGCAATCACACCACATGATGTTCACCGCACAAACTGCCACAACCAAATACATCACACTGGTGACACCCCATGTGGGCGAAGGCACGGTGAGGAGGGCAACCGCAGCCAGACCACTGCTGTGCTGGTCCGTCTCCACAGCACCGACCTGGGCCGGCCGGCCCTGCTCATTCATCGGGTGGCCTCTTGATACAAGTGATCACAGGGATGGAGATGGCTGCTCATGCTGTCAGCTCCCATAGCCCATATCCACCAAGACCCACGGGCCAGAGCCAGAGGCAGAGCAGAGTCCTGCACCTGGTTGGGATCAGCCGGGTCCAGAGACTGGACACAGAATCCACACCCCACGCCCACATCCAAATAAATCCCACGCCCTTGTACACGCCCCAGGTCCACACCTTGAGTTCACATCCCACATCCACATCCTGTATCCAATCCTGAGTCCATAACCCAGACCATCCCTAAATCCACACCCCACCTCCACACCCCAAGTCTACACGCTGCATCCACATCTGGGTCCCTATCTCGAGTTCATACCTGACAGTGGCTCCAGGTTTCTTCTCACTGGCAGTTCCTAAAGCAGACAGACACTTAGGACAGCCCACCTCCCTGATGCGTCTGCTCCAACCCAGCAGGGACCATACACACCCATGACTATCACGTACCCTTGTCTGTCCCAGCCACAGGAGCCCTGGGGGCCCACAAGGAGAGCACAGGCTCGGCCACCAGGACTCTATGCACCACCCTCACCCGAAGGCGGCATGAGGATTGAGTTCCAGGTCAGTCAAAAGGAAGGCTATCAACACTTTAAAATATAACCCCCCAGTGGGTGGTCCTCAGCCCTGGTCACCAGGGCAGGCTCCCCACGCATTGCTGCTGGTCCCACATGTCCCTGAAGCCCCATTGTACTCTGGAAGGTGGAGGGGGGCATCCCATGTGACAGGTAGGAAGCTGAGGCCCAGGTGTCATGACCATGTGCATGTCGCCACCCCTTCCCCTGGGGCTCCTTCTTCAACTACCAACCAATGAGGGTGCAGGTCTCACCTCAGTGGGATGGCAGCCTGGGACTGAAGAGAAAAGAAAGAGGTGGGTATGGTCGGTCCCCTGTTCTGCCCCAAACACCTTGGGGCCACCCCTCACCTGAAAGAGACACTCAGGGGCTGGGCCATAGGCAGGGGCCGAGGCTGCAGCCAGGGCTGCCCACCAGGGGGATGACCACAGGCAGGCTGGCCCCGCCTCTAATGGGAATCCAGCAACGCCCCCAGGACTCACCTCGCAGCCCTAACTGCCTGTGCCTGCACCCTGACAAGGATCACCTGGCGTGCTAAGGCCCTGGAACTCGCTTACTGTCTGTGCTGTGTGCAGAGGGGACAGCCCTAGCTCCTGCCCGGGGGTCTCGAGGGTCCAGGGACCCACTGTCCAGTGTGAGCTCCTGAACAGGTCAAGCGTGGTGAGGGCTTGACCTCGTCACCGTCAGCTCTATTCTCGCCGGGCAGGCCATTCACGGAAACTGCTCATTTATTTTATTATCCCAAAGTGAAGGCTTTCCGAGTGACCCTTAAGAAATTATTTAGATAAAGTACCCAAAACCATGAGAGGAGAACAAGAGTTACAGGAAAGTCCGAAGCACTTCCCCTGCACTGGAGCCAGGAGCAGACGCTGCACCCAGGAGCCTGTCCCTCCGGCCCACACCCTCAGTGTCGGTGACCACGGCTGTCCTCGCTCACTAAGCACAGCGGTCAGGTGCTGAAAGAGCATCAGTGAGAAGAAAATCCCAGCACGCACATGCCTGTGGGCGGACGTCCACACCACGCCTCTGCAGGAACCTGGCCAGGGCCGCCTATGCCAGTGATGGCGAACCTGTGACACGCGTGTCAGAGGTGACACGCGAACTCATTTTTTTGGTTGATTTTTCTTTGTTAAATGGCATTTAAATGTATAAAATAAATATCAAAAATATAAGTCTTTGTTTTACTATAATTGCAAATATCAAAAAATGTCTATATGTGACACAGCACCAGAGTTAAGTTAGGGTTTTTCAAAATGCTGACACGCCGAGCTCAAAAGGTTCGCCATCACTGGCCTATGCCCAAGCAGCTGGCTCGCACTGGTCTGGAGGTCTCCTCCCTGGACAGGTCTCCACACTGCCTGGCCTGCTCAAACTCCTGTGTCTGCAGCAAGGTGGCCAGGCCTCCCTGCCCAGGGGGTGTGTGTCCCTAGGGATTGCGCGGGCAAAGGCTCGGGGAGGACCTGGATGTGCCAAGGAGGGAAAAGGACGCCCTCGCAGCACCGGCCCGAGACTCCAGGGATCCTGGAAGGAAGGTGGGCACCGCCTCCTGGGAAGCAGGCGCTAGAGCCCGCTTCATGCTCCAGTTACCTCCTGACGGTCCAGCTACATATGGAGGTCGAGGGACCAGCTGGCTCAGAGCCAGGCCCTGGACACGGCCAGGCCCTGCTACTTGTGTCCCCAAAATCGCCACATCTGCATCAGGCAGTAGACCCAGGATGGGCCCACAGAGACTGAGGCCTAGGTGGCTCCGAGAGCTGAGGCTAGGAGCCAGGTGAGCACAACTGTGGAGACAGAGGGGACAGGAAGAGGATGTGGAGGAAGAGGGGAGGAAGGGGATCAGAGAGAGAGCGAGGGGAACAGAAGGCACTGAGCCCAGGCAGTTAACTCAGTGCCAAGGGGAGAAGACCAGGAGCTGGGAGGGGTGTTGCAGGGCTACAAGAGAGGATGGGAGAGGACAAAAGCCACCAAGATATCCCTTTCAAAACAGAACAACTGCAACGCCAATGGCTCTGACACCTCAGCAAAGAGACACAGCCAGGTCACTGAGCGGCCCCTGGGCTGCTGCCTCCTGAGTACAGGCGCTTCGGGAGCCGGCCCAGGCTGCCCAGCCCCAGCGCCCCTGGTGGGAGGCCTGGCCACTCTGGGTGGTGGGCAGCAGCTGAGGGCACAGGTCACAGGGCTCACCTAAGACAGCTCCTTGGGACTCTGCTGACCCTGCCCTCCCTTCCCACTGCCGAGAACTCAGGCCACCAGCGCCCAGGGCCCCAGGGTCCCAGGAGACAGACTCAAATGAACAGGTGACGTTCCCATCAGCATGGGAACCTACCAGGGGCCTGGGGATGGCGCTGCCTGTGTGACAACTGAGGGAGAGGCTGGGACAGGAACCAAGGATGGACCCAGGCTCCACGCAGTAAAGGAGAAGTGGAGACCTCCAGCTGGTCCGATGGCACGCGTGGGGAGCAGTGCACTGCAGTCCGAGTAGGGGCGAGGCACTCAAAGTGCTTCTGGGGCACAGGGGACGAGGCCCCACACACCACGGACTGTGGACCAGGAGGTGACAGCTGGGACCTGCAGCTCTGAGTGTGCAGCCACGAAACGGCTGAGACGCTGGGGGAAGCTGCAGTGTCCTGTCACCACGTACATGCCACAGGAGACACAATGCAGAGTGCTCTGTGTGGCCAGGATTCTGCTAAACTAATTGTAAAATAAGAAGACAGCAGATCTTAACATACTGACCTGGAAAGAAATTCACAATATGTGGTGAGGTGAAAACACCCAGGTTATAGGAGAATGTGAATAGTACAATTCCTTTATTTTTTAAAATATATTTTATTGATTTTTTACAGAGAGGAAGAGAGAGGGATAGAGAGTTAGAAACATCGATAACAGAGAAACATTGATCAGCTGCCTCCTGCACTCTCCCCACTGGGGATGTGCCCGCAACCAAGGTACATGCCCTTGACCGGAATCGAACCTGGGACCCTTGAGTCCGCAGGCCGACACTCTATCCACTGAGCCAAACCGGTTAGGGCTACAATTCCTTTAGATGGAAAACCCAAAACAAAGATGTGGGTGTGCCATGTGTGCATACGTGTGTACTCACGTGTGTGTATGTGCCTGTGTATTCCTGGCTCTGAGCTCACCCAGGGGACCCTGCTGAGGAGGCCAGGAGGCGAGAACTGGGGAGGGAGGAGACTGCATTTTTAGGGCACACAATCCTGTGAGGCCTGAGCTGGCCCAGGGCACAGGCTCTCAGCCACCAATGGCCCTGGGACCCGGCACTGAGTCAACCTCAAACAAGGTTAAAACTAACTTAGTGCCCAGAGCCCAGGAGGTAGAAAGATAACAGAATTCTCAAAGGGGGAGGGGGGTGGAGGAGGGAAATGAGCCACCAACAAAAACAGCGAAGAAAAAGAAACTGAAGGGGCGGGCGGGGCAGAACTCGGAGGCTGGCGAGGCCACAGGAGTGCATGGGCCGTGCGGAGCATCCAGCACCAGGGAAGGCACGGCTCCCGCACAGCCGGGTCTGCCCCCGGAGCTGTGGGGTGGGCCGTCGCACGGAGGACAGCGGCAGGGGAGGGAGGCTTCTGCAGCAGTCCCCGCTCTGCCCCGGCAGGAAGACAGGAAGGGATTTGAGGACAGGAGCTCCTCCGGGGCACAGGCTCCCAGGGTCCGGCCTGGTCGCCCCACACCCCACTACATAGCGTGTGCAAGTCAAGGGTGGAATTATGTCCTGACTCCACAACTAGAATATATCATGGTTTTTCCTAACGTTGTCCAGGGTGTTGACTTAATGTAAACCAAAACTTACGTAATCTTGTGCTGACATTTATTTTTTTAAAGTCATAGGCAGAGCCTCAAAAAAAGGAAGTGGCCCCTTTCAATCCCTGAGTGGACAGGCAGAGCCTCCCTTCGCGTGGCTGGCCCTGCAGCGTCGGTGGGAGGCACCCGGGAGCTCAGTGGGGCACAGTTGATCGGTCAGTGATGCTCATGATACGGACGGGGCTGCATGGACCAGACGCTCATCCTGCTCGTGGAGGGACCAATGTGGGGAGAAGCCATGTGTGCCAAGAGCTTTAAAAATGTTTTTATCCTACATCAGCCATTCCACATCTACAAACCTATTCTAAGGCCAAAAGCAGAAATGTATACAAGGTTCATGCACAAGGTGGGTCATTCCAAGATTACTTAAAAAAGCAAACATTAGGAGCAGCAAACCCCTCCCACCAGGAGGTCCGATCCCTAGGGCATGCTGCGCTCACATGGTGGAATATTAAAACTCAGGTTGCACACATTTTTTAAGTTAGACTTTTAAGATCTACAGCCCTGACATAGAGTGACACCCAGAAGGGCTCGATGCTGGTGCCAGACGATGACATGCTCATTTTCTCTTTATACTTTTCTGTACTTTGCTAAGTCACTGAAAAGGGTGTGAATTCCCTTTGTAACAGGCAGAAAAAGTCATGCTTTGGCTTAAAGGTTGAATGGCCCCCGAGTGCCCCTTCCCAGTTCACTTCCTCTGTCTTTCCTGCGTCCTGGCACTCTGTGAAGAAGCCTCCTGAGCTGGACCTCTGATGCAGCCAGGCCCTCTGAGGGCAAGCCACAAAAATGAGCAGGAAAAGGAAAAGAGGAAACAGCCAGCAGAGCCTGGCTGACCTGGGGCACACGTGCAGGGGGTGACAGGGTGCCTGCCACACAGCCAGGGAAAGCAGGTGACACTGTCCACAGAGGGGGGCTCCCTCCCTCCTGGAGGGCTACCAGCCTGGGGACTCGGTGCAGCAGGGTCACAGACCAGTTGGCTTCCACCTGGCCCACCTGGGGACCCAGCCACAGTGTGATGACAGGGCTTCGGGGGCCCAGATGAGGTCCATCTGTTGAGTTCAAGATGCAGACTCATGGGAAAAGTGTGATTATTGTCAGAAGCCACTAGGCTTTGGGTAACCATTGCACAACCATAGATAACCAGGACTATGGGGAGGGACTAGATGCTCAGAAGAGATGAACACAGACTCTGAAATGCAAAGGACAACTGTACTCCTGGTCCCTGCTGATGGGACAGGTAAGCTCAAGAGAGGTTGTAATAATGCCCAGAACCATATCTGGCACACAGAAGAGGCCTTCAAAGAGAGTTTATTGCTTGTCATATTCATCACCACCATCATCATCACATCCTCATCATCATCACCACCATCATGATCACCACCATCACATCATATCACCCCCACTATCACCATCACTATCAACCCCATCATCATCATCACCACCACCACTTCATCAACACCATCACCATCGCCATGATCATCACCTTCATCAGCACCATCGCCATCATCACCATTACATCATTATCACCCCCACTATCATCATCACCACCACATCATCACCATCACTATCAACCCCATCATCATCATCATCATCATCATCATCATCTCTTTCCTCTGCTGGGCTGATGAACCACACAACACATTATCATTCCTGGCAGCAAGTGGCTGAGAAAGAACAAAACTCCAGGTGGACTTACAGAATATGCATGGGAAGAATGTCAAGATCCATTCACCCTGACTCCTCTAGGCCTATGAGGGGAGTGGACCCAAGCCCAGGTCCTTCCCATCTCCAAGAAGATGATGGAAGGGCTGGCAACCCGTAATCGGCTGAGTCCTGCCCCTACCTCACCAGAGTTTTTTCCTCCCTGGCATGACACCTTTTCTGTGCCTCTCTACACTTCCCTTCAGCAAGATAAAGCATCCAGGAGAAACGAAAGCCATAGGAAGACAGAAGTGTGTGTGTGTGGGGGGGGGGGGGGGGGGGGGCGGGGGGGGGGAGCCACGGGCAGGCTGGCTGGGGAGGAGCCTGCACCATCCTCACAGGAGAATGCTGCTCATGAGAATATGGAGAAAGCCCAGCTGTAGGGTGGAGATAGTAAGGCCCAGAGAGCCTGCGCTTCAACTTCTCAATTTACCACAATTCACAAGAGAAACACGTGCATCCACACCAACAATGGAAGCACATGTTCACAGATGTACCTTTATGGGGTCCGTGGAGTTTGCTCCTCTCTCTTAGTTCAATAGTTTAACAAGGCAGGTCATGACTCTATAAACTGACGTTGCTCGCTCTAGTGGAAGAAGGTAGAGTAGAGGTCAAGGTCCCTGACATCCAAGTGCCTCTCCTGCCGGCGGCCTTGGGGCGGGTGACTCACATCCCTGGTCCCTCATCTGGAAAGGGGCACCAAAGGTGACGTGAGGATTAACTGATGAGAGAGGGGCAGGGGCACAGCACGGGTCCGAGGGAAGAGTCCTGAGTCAGGCACAGTGCAGCCCGAGACATCTACAAGTGGTGTCACTCGGGCATAGACAGGACCTAGGCCCTCCCCTGGCACAGATGAGGGACGCAAGCAGAGGTAGGCAGGTGGCAGTTCTCTGCCCGCTCAACTCTGTCACCTGAGAGGGCTCTCCCCACCCAATTCCTATTTAAAAATTTTTAAACTTAAGAAATGTTGACAGATTAATACAATGGATACCTGTGCTCCCTTCACTCACGTTCTCCAATGGTTGGCAATTTGCCTCATTTGCTTTATATCTCTACCTTCCTAATTCATCAGCGTGAAGTCTCCCCAAAACAGGGCCTTGTGTACTGTAACCATAGCATCCAAGACAGGGCCTCTGGGCTTAAATGGGACGGGCTTTTTGCCTTTGGCACTTTCACCTTTAGCGGGCTCCTGGCCAGCAGTCCCTAAAGAGACACATTCTGGGCTGTCTGGCATTACCGCACAACCTCACTCGGGCCGTGTTCCTGATGTGGATGCCCCGCGAGTGGTGCTGGTATGGACCAAAGACACACGTCAGCCTGTCCCTCGCAGGCACGAAGACTGAAGTCTCTGGGCCAAGGCAAGCCCGCTATCAGGTGATGAACAAGGGAGCCTGAGGGGTCACTCTGCTCCCCCACAACTTTGACCAATGGCCTCAGCATCCAGAGATGACCCAGTAGGAATCAGCTATTGCCTGGGAGGTTTCAATTTAGCAATATGTCCTGGCAACTCTACTGCCTTAACAATCGGTCCAGACCACAACAGAGAGCTCTGGGGAAGGTTTTGAGTCGGGCCCATTTCTAGACACAGTCAGGACCAGGAGCTGCTGCAGCAGGGCCTGCTTTAGGGCCCTCGGGGAGCTGGGTGGGGCTGGGGCTGTACCCGTCAACCCTCGAAACCTGGGGCTAAAACTTCCTTCTTAGGGGGACAGAGAACCCCTTCCAGAAAAGTGGCCAATACGTGGAGCCCAAGTCCCAGACTTCCTTCTCATTAGCATTCTTTGCCATCAGCCACAGCCTTTGCCTTATCTAGGAATTCACTACTCAGCTGCCTTTCTGGACTGTTATTTGCTACAAGAAAACCCAAGTGTGACTGGTAGCAACCACGGACGGACGAAGCCGAGCCCCCTGCAGTGGGGCGTAAGTCACTTATCTTTGGAGCCCGTTATGCAGCAATAAGGGAACTGTTCTTCCTGGGTCGTCTCCAAAGTCACGGAGGCTCTGAGGCTCTGCAACCGAGAAACCTAAGGGCCACCGGTCCCAGAGGAGTCAGGGAAGTGCTTGATTTCCCTTCGGCACCCTCACTCCAGGGGAGAATGCAATAGAGCAGACACCCCCCTTGTGAGTAAACAAGAACAGAGCGACCAGAGTGGGGACAGCACCCCAGGGGGCAGAGCTATGCATATGGACTTTGCTCAGACAATGCATTCCAAAGGGCTGCCTGCATAAAATGTTACTCCTAGAGAGAAACCAAGATGGCGGCATAGGTAAACACCGGAGATTGCTGCCTCACACAACCACTTCAAAAATACAACTAAAAGACATAACGGACATCACCCAGAACCACAGGAAGGCTGGCTGAGTGGAATTTCTACAACTAGAAGGAAAGAGAAAAGCATACCGAGACTCAGAGGAGGCACAGTACGGAAGTAAAATACTAAGGTGTGGAGGTGCATGCGGAGCGGGCTGGTGGCTGAGGGTGCAGTTGTCGTTTTCAATCGGGAGGGAGTCTCAGGCTCTGAGCTCCAGTTCCGGGCGAGTCTCTGGGGACCCAGACTCACACGGGAGAAACGGGACTGTCTGGCAGGGGTCGGAACTCGAGGGCAGCTTTCTCTCGGAGGCACTCAAGGCGATTGCCAAAACCTCTGAAGGCAGGAATGAGAGCAGCCATACTGCTCGCTCGCTGGCTCGCTCGGCCCGCCCTGTTGATCCCCTGGGACCCCGCCCCGCCCAAGCCCTGCAGGGAGGCTTTTGCATATGAAAGGCCCGGCCCTTTGTAATCTGAAAATAACTTAACAAACTGCAGCTGCCCCAAGGCCCCAGGGCAACCTGCATTGCTTTACAGCTGGCTTCTGCTGGGTAGCCTCAGGCAAAGGCTAGATTAGCACCTCCTCAGATCCAAGAGCCAGTGTACCCAGTGGTCAGAGTGGGACCATCCAATTACAACTACTCAGATCTATAAGGGACACACTCAGGGGGCAGACTCAGTGAGCACCAAAGCCCCACTGAAGCAAGTCTTGCCCCATAAGGGTGTCTTCAGCACAGAAGTTCTCCCACCGTAGACACAGCTAATTCTCACAGCCAATTGGCCTGGAGGTCAAATCCTCCCAGCTTTACATACAACAATCAAGGCTTAACTACAACAAGACTGTGCACAAAGCCCACAAGGGGGTGCACCAAGAGTGTCTACCTCAGGTAATTGGGACACTTAGCACAGAAAGCCACTCTATCGACACAGCGAAGCACAAAAAATGCCGAGACAAAGAAACAGGACACAAATGACAGAAATGGAGGAAAGCAAACTGCTGGATATAAAGTTCAAAACCACACTTTTAAGGTCTCTCAAGAACTGTCTAGAAGCCGCCGATAAATTTAGTAAGACCCTTGAAAAGACTGGTGAGACCGCTGATAAATGTAGTGAGATCTTCAAGAAATCTAGTGAGACCCTCAATGTTGTGATAAAGGACCAACTAGAAATTAAGCATACACTGACTGAAATAAAGAATATTATACAGACTCCCAACAGCAGACCAGAGGATCGCAAGAATCAAGTCAAAGATTTGAAATACGAAGAAGCAAAAAACACCCAACCGGAAAAGCAAAATGAAAAAAGAATCCAAAAATAGGAAGATAGTGTAAGGAGCCTCTGGGACAGCTTCAAGCGTACCAACATCCGAATTATAGGGGTGCCAGAAGAAGAGAGAGAGCAAGATATTGAAAACCTATTTGAAGAAATAATGACAGAAAACTTCCCCTACCTGCTGAAAGAATTAGACTTCCAAGTCCAGGAGGCGCAGAGGACCCCAAACAAAAGGAATCCAAAGAGGACCACACCAAGACACATCATAATTAAAATGCCAAGAGCAAAAGACAAAGAGAGACTCTTAAAAGCAGCAAGAGAAAGAAAGTCAGTTACCTACAAGGGAGTACCCATACGACTGTCAGCTGATTTCTCAACAGAAACTTTGCAGGCCAGAAGGGAGTGGCAAGAAATACTCAAAGTGATGAATACCAAGAACCTACAACCAAGAGTACTTTATCCAGCAAAGCTATCATTCAGAAGTGAAGGTCAGATAAAGAGCTTCACAGATAAGGAAAAGCTAAAGGAGTTCATCACCACCAAACCAGGATTACATGAAATGCTGAAAGGTATCCTTTAAGAAGAGGAAGAAGAAGAAAAAGGTAAAGATACAAATTATGAACAACAAATACACATCTAGCAACAAGTGAATCTAAAAATCAAGTGAATAAATAATCTGATGAACAGTATGAACTGGTGATTATAATAGAATCAGGGACATAGAAAGGGAATGGACTGACTATTCTTGGGGGGGAAAGGGGTGTGGGGGGTGAGGGAAGAGATTGGACAATAATCGTGCACCTATGGATGAGGACAGTGGGTGGGGAGTGAGGGCGGAGGGTGGGGTGGGAACTGGGTGGAGGGGAGTTATGGTGGGAAAAAAGAGGAACCAATGTAATAATCTGAACAATAAAGATTTAATTTTTAAAAAATTTAAAAAAATAATAAATAAATAATAAATAAAAATAAAAATAAAATGTTACTCCTAGAGCATTTAAAAGTACAAAACCCCGTTTGCAGGTTTAGCTTAGATGAGTGTTTGTTGGAAAGAAGTAAGAAGGTGGGCAGTCTCGTGGCTCTAATTAACCAAGGCCCCGTCAGGGTTGGCTGTGGACCCTGAAGGGGACCGGGCAATTCCTTCCTGCACCACAGACACAGCCCAGGGGGACGACCTCCCGGCCCTGCCAAGGCACTCGTTGAGTCTCACAGACACAATAATCCAAACAATGAAGAGCAGCACCAGAAGTAAAAAACACCAATTGCCCAAATCAATGACTGCTTTCTGTGGAGTCTTACAAGCTCCTGGGAGACACTGTCTCCCTGTGAAAGGTACAATAAACGGTAGGAAAACTCTGTTACATCGGAGAAAACATAATGAAACTGCCTGGCCGCGATTTAAATCGTGACTTTAAGTAAACAGCTTACAGAAAAGGACATCAATGGCTTTCAACACATGGAAAGAGGTGCACCACCACGTGTGAGACGTCTTGTTCACCTACCAGCTGGCACAGAATGAGGAGCCTGGAGAGCACGTGGTGCGCTGACACTGCACACACAGCGTTCCCACATCCTCCAAAGTGGAGAGCTGACGCCGAGAATGCGTGACCTCATCTGTGGCCCTCTTCCCAGAATGCACCGGCACACTGGCACAGGTGTGCACAGGGCGTTCACTGAAGCAGCGACCGGGGGCCCATCGATGGGAGATGTGGGTAAATGTATGGAATGCCAAGAAGTGCAAACCCCACACTTACTGATCTGGAACGACCTCGGGATGTATTGTTTAGCAACGAGCATGCGATGGAGAAGTAAGGTGCATGCCCATTTTTTTGTGGGGACTGGAGGAAATGCATACACATGCTCCTCTTTGATCAGAATGTTCTGGAAAGATTCAGAAACCTGACCTTAGTGGTCACCTCTGGAGAAGTCTGGTGGTCAGAGGGGAGGGAACAGACTTATCTCTGAAGACAAATTTTTGACTGTTGAATTTTTCTCCTATATGTACATATTGCTATCCATCTTCAAAAATGTTAAAGGGGGGCGAGAAGAGATTAACCAAAGAACTGACACGCATACATATATGCATAACCCATGGCCACAGACAACAGTGCAGTGAAGGCTGGGGATGGGTGAGTGGGGAGGAGAGGGCAAAGGCGGGAACATCTGTAATACTTTCAACAATAAAGTTTAAAAAAATTTAAGAACAATCATAATCCTAATAAACTGGTTTGATTCAAATCAGAAGGGCTCTTTGTATTTTTTAAAGTATACACAAATAGAGTTTTAAGAAAATATTCTTCTGATTCTCAAAAATAAATCTGTATAGTCAAAATCAAGCATTTATGGTAAGTGCTCAGAACTCTCTGAGAGTGCCTTAAGTGGGCAGGAATTTAAGGCTCTCGCAGCATCAGAAATGAAAGGACTCTCAGCAAAACTCCATCCTGCCCAGCCTGCCACTTGTGAGATGAGGTACTAAGGCCAAGAGCCCTAGGACAGGAAGGCCTGCCCAGCACACTTTCACCCCTTCAGTAAGTCATGCTCCACGCCGTTCTGGGACACAGCGGGAGGCAGGAGTCCGATGCTTTCCCTGACGACACGCTAAGAAAACGTGGGAATGGAAACGATAGAAGCCCCAGTGATCAGGGGTCTCCACACAGCCAGGCCCTCAGAGGCTCACCGCGTTTCCACATGGCGGAGACCTGGGGGTCATCTAGACAAGCCACCAAGGGGGCCTGTCTGTTCACGGGGGTGCAGTGTTTGGCCTGTAGGGAGGGGGTGGACAGGTGTGAGGGGACGGAGGTGCGGCCCCTGTCAGCTTAGCAAGGGATGGGAGACAGGAGATGGCAGCCCGAGGTCTGAAGCGGCCCATGGGGGCGCATTGTGGATGTGCACTGAGCACTGCCAGGTCTCCTCATTTTTCAAGAAAACCTCAAAATGCACATGTTTAGGTGAAATCTCCTGATTTTAATATACTGCAGCTAATGGAACAGGTTTTGAAAACCCCTGTGTGGACCAACATCACAGGCCCAGCAGATACCAGTGTGCCCAGCAAGTGGGCAGTTTGCAACCTCTGCCCCGCCCCAGTCAGCATGTCCCCCTTGCTCTGGGAAGCCGAGCCACCCAAAGACGTCCTCCATGGCTCGACATTAGGGGCGTGAGAGATCCCACCAGCCTCTGGGCCTTCCAGTGTTCCCGCCAGTGTTCCCTCAGTGGTGATGTCCAGGCAGCAGCCCTTCCTCCCTTGCCAGCACAGGGTCTGCACACCCCCTGACGAGAGGCAGTCCAATGGCCCAGCGGCCACACCTTTGCTAAGAGACTCCAGGACCGGGGCCCCCCTGAGACAGCGACCTGCAGACCCAGTAGCACAGCTGGCACACCTCACAGGATGCTGACGCCAGGCTCCCTTGGACAGAGTCCTGGTCATGCCCAGACCTGCAGCAGCATCAGAATGACCGGGAAGGAGGAGGCCAGCCTGGGCACGGCCCCTCTGGACCTCCCTCAGTCTCCTTGTCCATAAACTACAGCAAGAAAACCTGGCCTGTAGCCTTCCCGGGCGCGGGAGACTAAAAAACTCACAAACCAAAGCACCCAGCACTGGGGGAGCTAGTAGATCAGTATCTACCTCGTAGATCATCATGCAGCCAAGAGCTGTACTGACAGGGACCCCGTCATGCCCGCTGCGGGAAGCAGCACACTGAGTCATCCCAACATCCACACAGAAAAGAGGCAAACATGTGCAGAGGTTCCAGGTGAGCCTCTCTGGGTGGTGGCATATAAGGGGGACAGTTGTCTTGCCTTTAAAATAGTTTTCTTGCAACAACAACAAAAAAATAGGCCTATGGAAAGACCAAAAAAAACCACAGTCTGAAGAGACAGAGAAAGCATGAGACATGCTCTCTCAGATATGGCAGGGATGATGGACGTGTACCAGGAATTAAAATAACTACGATTAGGGGACAGCAAGATGGCAGCAGAGTAGGTAGAAGTTACACTGGCTCCTCCCAGAACCACATCAGAGTAGTGACTCAAGTACAGAACAATCAACCTGAATAACTGTCTGAAGACTAGCTGAACAGAAGGCTTATACTAAGGATTCATGGGGGAGCCCACACCAAGACGCACAGAAAGGGCAGAGACGAGAATAGGGCTGGCCCACCCTCATGAGCAGTACGTGAGAATCCAGAGGAACATCTCAGCGGGGAAGGTTTCCCCCAGAGGAGAGAGGGGCCTCAGCCCCAGGGCAGGCTCCCCAGCCCAGAGGGCTAGAGCTGGGAAGCAGAGCCCACACAATATCTGGCTGTGAAAATTAGCAGGGATTCCGCCAGCCCTGGTGAGGAGGGGGACAACTCCGTTAAGGGCCAGTGCAAAGAACCTCAGTGGCAGCGCCTACCATGGGCTCGAGCAGAGGACGGCAGCTCGGAGTGGACAGGAGCCCAAAAGGGAAAAACTGAGAGGTGTGGCTCCGGGGAAAGGACTGGAGTCATAGCAGCAAGCGTCCCTGTGACCAGCCCCCCACTGCCCACTGACAACTGACACCATCTCGCCGGCAGCGAGCATCCCCCTCCATACATCAGCCTGGGGAATGGCAACAGCTCTTCCCTGCTGACTCCTGGAGGCCCTGCCTTGCCAGGATACGTCCCAGTGGAGAGGTCTTTGGCAGACTCCAGCCTGCGCCCACGGTGCACAGCTTACGGAGGAGCTCTTGAAGAGGTCCAGGCAGGCTTGCACAGCCAGAATCACACAGGAAGACTGCGCTCTGAGGCTGGAGAGGAGGGCCATGCCCCTTACTCCCAGGCTCCTGAGCAGTGCCTGTTCCGGTATGGAGCCCTCCCTCTACATGGTCAAATCGTGGACTGCTTTAACCTGGTGAGCTTTGCCGGCCTCATCCTGACTACTCCCCTAGATTCCCCCGCCATCACAAAGGCCCACGGGTGCCCGGCGGGTGGTTGCTGGCCTTCGTGTGCCCCGAGACTTGTGCTGAGTGGCCTCAGACCCAGCACCGGCACAGAGTTTGAATCTGTACCAACCTGGTGAACAGCACTCGCCCCTACCTGGTGACTCACTGAAACCTAACCCATGCAACTGGCCGCACTGCCAGAGGCTCTTCCAGCGTCTAACAGGCAGCTGGCAGGTGGAGGTGGATCTTGTGACGTGGGGGCCTTTTGCCGACCTGCCCCCAGGCTTGAAGCTGGCACACAGCTTGGCCCCTCCCACCCGCACCCAGGCCCAGCAGAGGAAGCCACAAACTGCAGGTCACATGGTAGCTCCAGACATGTAGCCCGAGGCCAGGTACAGGCAGCGTCTGACATTGACCTGTTCCGGAGTCCCTCGAAAGTGTCCCCAGAACCAACACATCCAGTGGCGGGCTTCAGGCAACACCAAAGCATGACCCAATTAGCTCCAAGAGTGGCCCATCCAAAGGATATCCCAACAGGCAGCAGACCCTGCTGGGCAAATTCCGCTTCCACACAGCACCTTACACAATGTGATCAGGGTCAATCCAATAGCCTGAAAGTCAGCAAGTGAATGACAGTTACTTACAGGGAAACTCCCATAAGACTGTCAGCTTATTTCTCAACAGAAACATTTCGGGTTAGAAGGGATTGGCACGAAATATTCAGTGAAAAAAAGTAAGGACCTACAACCAAGACACCTCTACCCAGCAAGGCTATCACGTAAAACTGAATGAGAAATAAAGAGCTTCACAGATAAGAAGCTGAAGGAGTTACCAACAATGAACCAGTATTAAAAGAAATGTTAAAGGGAATTTTATAAGAAAGAGGGGGGTAAAAAGAACATAATTATAAAGAATAAAACTAAAGCACAGCCGGCGTGGCTCCATGGTTGAGCGTCGACCTGTGAACCAGGTCACAGTTCGATTCTCGGTCAGGGCACATGCCCGGATTGCAGGCTCAATTCCCAGTGTGGGGCATGCAGGAGGCAGCCAATCAATGATTCTCATCATTGATGTTTCTATCTCTTCTCCCTCTCCCTTCCTCTCTGAAATCAATAAAAAAATATATATATATTTTAAAAAGTATAAAACTCAAAGTGTTTCCCTTAAGATCAGGAACAAGACAGGGATGTCCACTCTCACCATTTTTATTCAACATAGTACTGGAAGGCCTTGCCCTGCAGGTGTGGCTCAGTGGTTGAGCTTCAACCCATGAACAACCCAGGTGACAGCTGGATTCCTGGTCAGGGCACATGCATGGGTTGCAGGCTTGATCACCAGTAAGGGGCTTGCAAGAGGCAACGGATCAATGTTTCCTCTCATCACTGATGTTTCTATTTCTCTTCCCTTCTCCCTTCCTCTCTGTGAAGTAAGTTAAAAAAAAATAAATAAATAGTTAAAAAAAGAAGCAAAAAACCACAGTACTGGAAGGCCTAGATACAGTAATCAAAAAAGAAGAAGAAATAAAAAGTATTCAAATTGGAAAGGAAAAGTTAAAATTGTCATTATTTGTAGATGACATAATACTGCATATAGAGAACTCTAAGATTCCACCATAAAACTACTATAATTAATAAATGAATTCAGTAAAGTAGCAGGATACAAAGTAAATATTCAGAAATCTGTGGGTTTTTTATACACCAATAATAAACTACCAGAAAGAGAAACTAAGAAAACTATAACATTTACAGTTACATCAAAAAGATACCGAGGAATACATTTAACCAAGGGGATAAAACACCTGAGCTCAGAAAATTATAAGACAGTCAAGAAAGAAATCGAAGAAGATACTAATAAGTGGAAGGACATGCTGTGCTCATGGGTAGAAAGAAATAACATCATTTAAATATCCACACCACCCAAAGCAATCCATAGATTCAACACAATTCCTTTCACAATACCAATGTAGTTTTTCATAGAACAAGTAATCCAAAAATGTGTATGGAACATAAAAGGCTCTGAATAGTAACAGCAATTAAAAAAATAATAATAACAAGGTGGGAGGTATCATACTACCTGATATCAAACTATAGTGCAAGCTATAGTAATAGAACCAGCATGGTACTGCCATAAAAACTGACATACAGATCAATAAAACATAAGAGAGAGCCCAGAAATAAACCCACACATATATATAGTCAATTAATCTATGACAAAGAAGCAAGAACATACAATGGAGTAAAAACAGTCTTCAATAAATGGTGTTGAGAAAATTGGACAGATACACGCCAAAAAAAAAAAAAATGAAACTAGATCAACTTCTTACACCATATACAAAAATAAACTCAAAATGGATTAAAGACTTAAATGTAAGATCTGAAACCATCAAACTCCTAGAAGAAAAAACAGACAGTAAAATCTCTTAGCAATATTTGTTTATGACATATCTCCTTGGACAAAGAATAGACAAAAGGGACTACGTCAAACTAAAAAGGGTTTGCGCAGCAAGGGAAACCATTAACAAAACAAAGGGTAACCTACTGAATGGGAGAACACGCTCACCAATTACACATCTTATTAAGTGTGAATGACCAAAATTTATAAAGAACGCATACAACTCAACACCAAAAAAATAAGCAATCCAATTAAAAAGTGGGCAGAGGACCGGAAGAGACACTTCTCCAAAGAGGACATATAGAAGGCCAATAGCTATATGAAAAGTTGCTCAACATCACTAATCATCAGAGGTATTAACGTTAAAACCACAGTGAGATACCACCTCACACCTGTCAGAAAAGCTATACTCAATAAATCAACAAACAAGTGCTGGCAAGGATATGGAGAAAAGGGAACCTTAATGCACGGTTGTTGGGAATGCATATTGGTGCAAGCACTATGGAAAAGTGGGGAGGTTGCTCAAAAAATTAAAAATGGAATTGCCTTATGACCCAGCAGTTCCACTTCTGGTATATATCTGAAGAAACCCAAAACATTAATTTGAAGAAATATATATTTGAGATAGCACAGAGTGACCTGGAGAGTACTATGCTAAGTGAAATATGTCAGTCAGAGAAAGACAAGAATCACATCATCACACTCATATGTGGAATCTAAATAAACTGATGAACGGAGTGGATCCAGAGACGTGGAAGCATGGAACACAGTGTGGAATCTTGGAGGGAAGGCAGGGGACAGCGGTTGGGTGGGAGGTAATCCACCAAAGACCTTGTATGCATATATGGATAACCCATGGACACAGACAATAGGGGGGTGAAGGTCTGTGGCGGGGGGTGGAGGGTGGACTGGAGGTGGTCAATGGGGGGGGGGACATATGTAATACTTTCAACAATAAAGAATTATTACCTCCTGCAGGAGTAAAGATATTTGCCTTGCAAAAAAAAATTATTTAAAAAAGAAAGAATATATGCACCCCTATGTTCATTGCAACATTATTTACAATAGCCAAGATATGGAAGCAATCCAACTGTCCATCAACAGACAAGTGGATTAAAAAGTGGTGGTACATATACTTATACAATTGAATATTACTCAGCTATTTTATAAAAATGAAATCCTACCATTTGCAATAGCATGGGTGGACCTAGAAGGTATTATGCTAAAAGAAATAAACCAGAGAAAGAAAGACAAATCCTATATAATAAAAGGCTAATATGCAAATAGACTGAACAGTGGAACAACCGAACAACCGGTCACTATGACGTGCGCTGACCACCAGGGTAAGTGTGCGGAACATGGGGGGCATTGGTCGTGGCAGGATGGTGGAGCGGATGAGCAGGGGCACCAGACCAAGGTGGGGTGCTGGTCGCTGTCATCGGGGTGAGCCTCTGGTGGTTACTACCTCCCCCTGCTCCTGAGGGACGATCAGGGCAGCAGAGCCACTCGCACCCACTGACAGCGTGGGCCCCAATCACTCCGCGTGGGGCTAGCAGCGCATGGGAGGGGAGGAGGCGGTGGGAGTGAGGCTGCCAGCAGATGGGACTGGGCGGAGGCATGGAGGATGGGCCAAGACCCTCTCCTGTGCCTACTGCAGCCTCACAGCCCACAGTTCCTTTCAAGGTGCATGAATTCATGCACTGGGCCCCTAGTATCATATAAAATAATATCAATGAAAACCAGAGAAAGCAGAAAAAGAGTGAAAGACAAAAAACAAAACAAATAACAAAGGCAACAAATAGAAAACAAAAACTAATACTGTAGCTATTAATCTAACATTATCAATAGTTTTTTAATGTCAATAGTCGAAATATACAAATTAAAAGACAAAGATTGTAAGAGTGGGGGAAAGAAGAACCAACTATACATTGTCTATAGAAATCCATTTTAAATATAAAAATACATATTGATTAAAATGGTCCAGCTTCGCCTTGACTGGTTTGGCTCAGTGGATGGAACATCGGCCTGCGGACTCAAGGGTCACAGGTTTGATTCCGGTCAAGGGCATGTGCCTTGGTTGTGGGCACATCCCCAGTGGGGAGTGTGCAGGAGGCAGCTGATCGATGTTTCTCTCTCATCGATGTTTCTAACTCTCTATCCCTCTCCCTTCCTCTCTGTAAAAAATCAATAAAATATATATATTTTTTAAAAATGGTCCAGCTTCTCATGGTCCTCAGCAAGGATTAAGAAAGAACTCGATGTGCACGGCAGAACCCCAAAATTGGCGGGCTTGACCTCCTGGCTAATGGCTGTGTTTTTCCACTTTTCTGTTCAGGACCACTAATTGCTTAGATGTGGATGCATACCGAAATAAAGTGATTCATTTTGTTATAAAAAAAAAAATCAAAGGGATGGTGTATGGCGTAGAGGTGATATGAAAACTGTCTCTGATTTCTACTCAATTTTGCTGTGAACCTAAAACTACTCTAAAAATAAAGTCTGTTAAAAAAAACTTAATGGAGAAAAAAAGTAAAGCTATAAAGAGAACAACATACCATGCTATACTATTCAGAAGAAAGCCAAAGTAGGTATATTAATTGCAGACAAAGTAAACTTTAGAGCAAGAAAAATCATCAGAATAAAGAAAGGCATTACATAATGATAAGAGGGTTAGTTTTCCAAGAAGACATAACAATCCTTAATGTGTCTGTGCCTAAAACAGAGCATCAAAATACAGGAGGTAATAACTCAAAGACTGCAAGGAGAAACAGATGAATCCACTGTCATACTGAAGATTTCCACATCCTCCATCACTAACCGACAGACAAGATAAAAAATCAGTAAGAACACAGTTGAACTGAACAACATCATCAATCAACCCGATCTAATTGGCATAATAGAGGAAGTACTTCAACCAACAAAAGCAGAATAAACATTCTTCTCAAGTTCACACAGAACATTCACCAAGATGATCACATTCTGGGCAGTAAATCACACCATAACAAATTTAAAATATAAAAATCATACAAAGGATGTTCTCACATCACAATGGAATTATACTAGAAATCATAACAGAAAGATCTCAGGAAAACAACAAAATACTTAAGAGATTAAACAACTGAATTCTAAATAACACATAGACAAAGTTTGAGGAGAAAATTTAAATATTTCTAACTTAAGAAAATTTCTGGGATGCAGCCAAAGCAATGCTTAGAGGGAAATTTATAGCAGTGAATACATACATTAGAAAAGAAGACCTAAAATCCATAATCTCAACTTCTACTAGAGGAAGCTAGAAAAATAAAAGAAAACTAAATCCAAAGTAAGCAGGAGAAAAAAAATAATAAAAATTAGAATAGAAAGAAATAAAAGTGAAAACAGCAAATAAATAGAGAAAAGTCAATGAAAGCAAACGATGATTCTTTAAAAAGATCAACCAATTGATATGCCTCTTGCCAAGTTAATAAGAAAAAAGAGAGTAGACACAAATTACTAATATCAGAAGTTAAAAAAGGGTCATCACTACAGATCCCATGGACATTAAAGGGACAATAAAGGGATATTATTAACAATTCTATGCCCACAAATTTGATAACCTGGATTAAATGAACCAATTCCTTGAAAGATTCAATCTATCAAAACTCACACAAGGAGAAATAAAGAATCTGATTAGGCCTCTCCCTACTAAGGAAATTGAATCAAATATTAATAGCCTTCCAAAATAGAAAACACAAGGCTTAAGTGGGTTCTGTGATAAATTCCACCAAAGATTTAAGGACGATATTATACCAATATTCTACAATCTCTTCCAGAAATTAGAAGCAGAGAAAATACTTCCTAACTCATTCTATGAGGCACAGCATTACTTTAATACCCTAGTCAAACAAGGACAGAAAAAACAGACAGAAAGGAAGACCAGATAGACAAAGACAAAAAGAAAAACTACAGACTCATATCTCTCATGAACATAGATGCAAAAATCTCTCGTTCAAAACATTCACAAATCAAATTTAACACTGCAGCCAAAGCCGGTTTGGCTCAGTGGATAGAGCGTCAGCCTGCGGACTCAAGGGTCCCGGGTTCAATTCCGGTCAAGGGCATGTACCTGGGTTGCGGGCGCGTCCCCAGTGGGAGATGTGCAGGAGGCAGCTGGTCGATGTTTCTCTCTCATCGATGTTTCTAACTCTCTATCTCTCTCCCTTCCTCTATGTAGAGAATCAATAAAATATATTTAAAAAAAAACAAAAAACAAATTTAACACTGCACAAAAAGAATTATACATCATGATCAAGAGGGATTTATTCCATGTATGCAAGGCTGGTTCAATATTCAAAAGTTATTATGCAAATCACCACACACACAGAGGCTAAAGAAAAATTTCATATGCTCATATCAATAGATGCAGAAAAAGTATTTGACAAAATCCAACATTCCTTCATGATAAAAAATTCACAGCAAACTAGAAATAGAGAGGAACTTTTTCTATTTGATAAAAAACAACTATAAAAACCAACAGTTAACATATACTTAGTATGATAAACTAAATGTTTTTCCCCCTAAGATCAGGAACAAGGCAAGGACATTCACTATCACTATTCCTATTCAATATGGTACAGGAAGTCCTAGCTCATGAAATAAGACAAGAAAAGGAAATAAGCCCTAGCCGGTTTGGCTCAGTGGATAGAGCGTCGGCCTGAGGACTGGAGGGTCCCATGTTCGATTCTGGTCAAGGGCATGTACCTTGGTTGCGGGCACATCCCCAGTAGAGGGTGTGCAGGAGGCAGCTGATCGATGTTTCTCTCTCATCAATGTTTCTATCTCTCTATCCCACTCCCTTCCTCTTGGTAAAAAATCAATAAAATTTATTCCTTTTAAAAAGAAAAGGAAATAAAAGATATGCAAATTGGGGAGGAAGAAATAACACTGTCTTTGTTTGCAGATGACATAATCGTCTATGTAGAAAATCCCAAGCAATCAGCCAAGTACCTCCTGGAGTTATAGGTGATTATAACAAGGTTATGGGATACAGGTTGATATTCAAAAGCAAATTGCTATTCTATATACCAGCAATTAACAATCAGAATTTGAAATTAAAAACACAATAACTTTTACATTAGCATCCCCCCAAATGAAATACTTAGGTACAAATCTAACAAAATATATACAAGATCTATAAGAGGCAAACTACAAAATTCTGATGAACAAAATCAGAGAACTAAATAAATGGAGAAACAGTTTATATTCATAGATAGAGTCAATATTGTCAAGATGTCAGTTCTTCCCAATTTGATTTTTTTTAATATATTTTATTGATTTTTTACAGAGAGGAAGGGAGAGGGATAGAGAGTTAGAAACATCAATGAGAGAGAAACATTGATCAGCTGCCTCTTGCACACCTCCTACTGGGGATGTGCCCGCAACCAAGGAACATGCCCTTGGCCAGAATCGAACCTGGGACCCTCCGGTCTGCAGGCTGACGCTCTATCCACTGAGCCAAACCGGTTAGGGCTTCCCAATTTGATTTCTACATTCAATGAAATTCCAATAAAAGTCCCATTAAGTTATTTTGTGGATACTGACAAACTGATTCTAAAGTTTACATTGAAATGCAAAAAGGCCCAGAACAGCCAATTTGATATTGAAGGAGAAGAACAAAACTGGAGGATTCACATTACCTGACTTGAAGACTTACTACAAAACCACAGTAATCAAGACATATAGTGGTATTGGCAAAAGAACAGGTGTATAGATCAATGAAACAGAACAGAGGGCCCAGAAATAAAGCCACATAAATATGATCAACTGATCTTTGATGAAGAAGCAAAGGCAATACAATAGAGAGAGACAATCATTTCAACAAAAGGTGCTGGAACACCTGGATATCTACATGCAAAAAAAAGGATCATAAACCTAAATGTAAAATGCAAAACTATAAATCTGCAGGAGGATAACACACGAGAAACCCTAGAGGACTTTGGTTTGGTTATGACTTTTTAGATACAATATCAAAAGCAAGATTCTTTAAAAAAAATGATAAAACTGGACTTAATTAAAATTAAAAACTTCTCTTCGAAAGACATTTTTTTAAAAATATATTTTATTGATTTTTTACAGAGAGGAAGGGAGAGGGATAGAGAGTTAGAAACATCGATTAGAGAGAAACATCGATCAGCTGCCTCCTGCAAACTCCCTACTGGGGATGTGCCTGCAACCAAGGTACATGCCCTTGACCAAAATCGAACCTGGGACCCTTGAGTCCGCAGGCTGATGCTCTATCCACTGAGCCAAACCGGTTAGGGCCGAAAGACATTTTTAAGAGAATAGAAGATAAGCCACATAGGAAACCTTTGCAAAACATATATTTGATAAATAATTAGTATCCAAATATATACAAAGAACTCTTAAAAACTCAACAGTAAGGAAACTAACAACCCAATTATAATATAGGCCAAAGACCTAACAGATACTTCACCAAAGAAGATATGCAGATGTCAAGTAAACATGTGAAAAGATATTCCACATCTTATATAATCAGGGAAATGCAAATTTAAACAACAGTGAGGTGCCACATGCATCTATTAGAATGGCAAAAAATCTGGAACACTGACAACACCAAATGCTGGTGAGCATGTGGAACAATAGGAATTCTCACACACTGCTGGTGGGATGCAAAGTGGTACAGTCACTCTGGAAGACAACTGGCAGTATCTTACAAAACTGAATGTACTCTGAACATGTGATCCAGAAATTGCACTTCTTGGTATTTGCTCAAATGAGTTGAAAACTTTGACTGACTACACAAAAACCTGGATGTCTACAGCAGCTTTAGGCATAACTAGTGCCCCAGTGCACGGATTTGTGCACATTAAAAGGAAATTAATTAGAAGGTGGCTGGCAGGGCAGGACTGGGTGAGACGGGCTGGACACGTCCTATTGCCAACCTCCCGCAGTCCCTCCCTGGCTGGCCACACCAGGGGTGGCGCCGCGGTGGGGTGAGTGGGGTCCCTCTGGCAGGTGGGGTCCCTTGGCCTAGCCAGCAGGGACCAGGCTGAAACCAGCTCTCCGACATCCCCCGAGGGGTCCCGGAGTGCGAGAGGGCACTCTGCAAAGTTGCCATCATACAGGATGTGGAACGCAAAGGCAAGTGTGCAGTAAACCAGATTCGGGCCGACAGTGATGACCCAGCAACACATAACCCACGGCCGAAGGTGGAATCATGCGGCCCGGCAAGGAATCGGGCTCCCTCCTCTCTGGTTTTGGGGTGCGTCACCCGAGAACTGCCGCTGCCAAGTCACTGCAGCTCGGCAGCTCCTGCGTCGAGCGTCTGCCCCCTGGTGGTCAGTGCGCATCATAGTGACCGGTCAGACGTTGGGAGGGATACTTAGCATATTAGCCTTTATATATATCGCCAAACATGGAAGCCACCAAGATGTCCTTCAGTGGGTGAATGGATCATTTGTGGTACATCCAGATAATGGAATATTACTCAGTGCTGTAAAGAAATGAGCTATACGAAAATACCTGAAATGCATACTCCTAAGTGAAAAAAGTTAGCTTGGATATGCTATGTGCTATACGATTTTAACTCTATGACATTCTGAAAAAGCCAAAACTATGGAGACAGAAAAGATCAGTGGTTGCTAGGGGTTGTAGGGAGGGATCACCTAGGATACAGGCAGTGAAACTATTCTGTATGATATGATGATGGAAGGAAGCATGTCATTATACATTTGTCCAAACTCAAGGAGTGCACACACCAAGAGTGACCCTAATGTAAACTATGGACTTTAGTTAATAATAATGTATCAATATTAGCTCATGAATTGTAACAAATGTACTACACTAATACAATCTATATAATAAAGAGCTAATATGCTAATGGTGTGATGCCCTCGCGTGTAACGACCCATCAGCAGGAGGCTGCGTGCACAGCAAGCGCGGGGGTTTGGGGACTTGCAGCATTGGGGACTTGCGTGAGGCTCGCATCCCCACCCCCAGCGCCAGCCCCGGGAACGTGAGGCTCACGTCCCCGACCCCGGCGCTGGGCCCTGGGGACATGAGGCTGAAGGGTCCCGGGTTCGATTCCAGTTAAGGGCACATGCATGGGTTGCGGGCTCAATCTCTCTCATCACTGACGTTTCGATCTCTCTCTCTCCCTCTTCCTTCCTCTTTGAAATCAATAAAAATATATTGGAAGGGAGGGAGGGAGGGAAGATTGATTCTGCTTTCAACCTCCAGCACCCCACCTCCTTGCACCATCTCCACCATCGCCCATTTGGAATTTGTTTAAAACCCCTCCTTGGTCCACTGGGGTCCCACTTCTTGAGTTGCCAGAGTGGAGGGGCTGACCAGGGTCATGGGGGGCTGGTGCATCACAGTGTGGTGGTGCCAGCCTGCTCTGGTGGGTACACATCCATTCTCAGGCCAGGCCAGTGCTACCTGACCCCTGCCTGCCCTGCCACTGGCAGGTGAACGTGCTGGACTAACCCTGAGCACAGCCCCAGCCACTCACGTGTCCCTGGAAGCACCCTCAGGAGCCTCTGCAGGGCGTCTGAGCTGCCCCCTATCCCCACAGAGGGATGGCCGGCAGACCCCACCCCACCCCACGACAACAAGGTGTGTAAAGGGTGGGCTCACTGAGGCCTGTTATAGGAAGAAACAGGCTGCAGAACAACTGGTGTAAATGAAACCACTTATGAAGAACATGCACAACAAAAACCATTTCCAAGGGCAAACACGTGGGAGAGGTGGGGTCTGGAGCCAACAGGACAAAGAGGATCCAGCTTCTCAGGGAAATGCCCTCCTGCGTCCCCCTGGAGAGGGGTTCACGTTCCCTGCGTGAGGACTGCTGCGCCGGACTCTCCCCTGGGGCCCTGGTGGCTGGTCCTCCCAAAGGTGCTCCCACGGCACACACCCTCAGGGGAACCCTCTCAGGAAGGATTGTACCATGTACACCACATGCATGAACACACATGCACCACACACCACAGGATTGCACTTCCTGAGGCCTGGGGCCACTGCCAGTCCTGGGACAGATGGCCCTGCCGCTTCTAGCTTTCCTGCTCAGCACTGCCCCCCACGGAAACTCAGTCCAGTCCCTGCACACCCTGCTGACTGTCCGTCCTCCAAACACCCGGGCCCCGCCCCAGAGCCTTTCCGGTGGGACAGGGATCAAGTCTCAAGGTCTGGAGACAAGGAACTTGACAGCCCCCCCAAACGCAGGGCCACATTCAGGGGAGTCATGTAACCAGGGCACAACTTATTTCACCTACTGGGATCAACAGGAGCCCGGGTGAGACAGGCTTTCCTGTCTCCCTATGGCATCTGGACTTCTCTTGGGCCCGCAGGTTGGTGGTCACCAGAGGCAACAGACCTCCCACCCAAGTGGATAAGCAGCTAAGCACTGCAGTGGGCGGAGTGCAGCACCCAGTGACCCGAGCTACAGGAGGTGCCAAAACAGGGACACGTTTCCAGCAACTGCAACTGCCCCGCTTTGCTCAGGGCACAGGGTCCTGATAGAAACAAGGAAACCTCCGTGGCACTGTTGTCCGGAGTTGCCCACCAGGACAGCCGTCCACTTGACTGTAGGCTTCAAGTGCCCTATAGCAACCTCAGGGATGACCCCAGGCCCAGAAAACAGAAGAGGAGGAGCCCTGCTAAACAGAAGGTTCGGGAACACGGAGCCGGGGGCAGCTCGCCAAGAGGTTGGATGGTTGGTAAATGAGCAACTGGGAAAACGTGCAGTCCTGCGGGCCGCCCTGCACACGACCACTCAAACAGGTGAGCTTCCAGCTCTCAAAGACTCACAGGACCAGTCCTGTGGGGTGGAAATAAAACCAAGTCAGGACAATGCTCGGTGAAGTCGAGAAACTGGGCCAGCTTCAGGACATTGATCTTTTGTTTGATGGAATACCTTGTAGGAGCCCCAGGTCCACCAAGAACAAGGCATCTTTGGAGGGAAGGGTCGTGGGGGGTGGCACAAACTTTCAGCTACAAGACAAATAAGGTCTGAGGATCTGATGGGCAGCATGAGGACTAGAGTTCATAACCTTATACTATATACAGGGCACTTATACTATATACAGAGAACCACCCCTAGGAAAGCCAAGACCCTTGCCCACTGTGGAGCCACCCCGTTTCCCCAACCAGGAGGACCGAGACAGTATGAGTTCAGCATCCCCACCAAAGAAAAGGGTGAGCAGTGAACTGACGAATGTGACGGTGGGCATCCTTCCACGATGTACAGAGGCATCAAATGATCACGATGCACACTTGACACACATTACAACTTCATTTGTCAATTATACTTCAATAAAGCTGTAAAAATAAAACTAAATCTTGTCAACTGTGTCAGAAAAAGAACAGAACAGGGCCTCTTTGGACACACACCTATATGGTGCAGCCAGCCACGTGGACACGCGGTGTAAAGCACGTGTGTCCAGTGCTGTACCTGCAGCCACGCATATCCTCGTGCAGCATAAGGGGCACCTGCAGACACAGTGTTCCCAGGGCATCCCAGGATGGGCACTGTCACACCACGAATGTGCTCAGAAAATATTTTCTGTGACACGAAACCCTAAATTTCTCAAGGGTCACCTTACTAGTATATTTCCAGAATTCTTTACTGTTGTTCCCAAAGTAGATCCAATTGGAAGTGGCTCCCCATATATGTTGGCCTCAGGTTGCCCTACTCTCTCCCTTCAGGTGGCGCATCTGTAAATAATAATTGAGTATCTGTAAGTATCTGAATGTCTAAGAGTAATCATTCAGTATCTAAAGCAATGGTTTGAAGGCCCCTGCAGGAGGACTCCCTTCTACAGTGTCTGACATCTCAGACTGACACCAACCCATGCTGGTCCGTGCCTCAGCCTGTCTGGGAAGGCTGGGGTCTGCTCCGCTCTCTCCAAGGACCCCCACTGGGGTCAGATCCCCCTCGGCCTTGCAAACCACACATCCTGTGGCAAGAGGCCCCGCATGTTCTCCCCTCGTGTGGAGTTCAGCTGCCAGTCTATAGCAGGGAAACGCCAGGACACACTGGAGGGAGCGTGGCTCATAAGCCCGTGGTGCCCTCCAAAGCGGGCTGTGCACCCGGGTCCCCACGTAGGGTGCGACACTTGGGCATGGGAGTGCCTGGTGGCAAGACGGTTCTGCTGCTCTGGGAAACGGTCATGGGGCTTCGGCTGCTCCTCTTAGTGCAGTGGTGGCTCCATCCCAACCCATCAGCCTGAGGCACCCACCCCTGGGGTGGCCCCAAAGGAGGGGAGGGGCTCTGATGGGGCAGGGCCATAGGGGCTTAAAACTATACCTGCACAGGGGACCCTCAGGGTAGCTCTGGCCATGGGTGCAGAGGGGCCCCTTCTCAGCAGACAGGCTGCAGGCTAACGTGCATTACTGGGGTCACATCAGAAGGGGGGTGCCAGAAGGGCACAGACACCCCACCCCAGCCTTTAGAGCGAGGGGTCCTCAAGTGGACATCCCCCTCCCGTCCCTGGTGATTGTGAGTGGGAGAAGCTCGGCCACAGTATCTGTAAGACCAGAGTCCACAAAGCCTGTGCCATGGGAGGCTGGGCCGGGTGACCTCTGAACTCTGACAATATTACTTTGTATTATAAAAGTAATTTTATGCTCCTGAAAAACAAGATGGAGAGTAAAGGAAGTACAAAAGCAGTAGGAAAAGCAACACTCTAAGCCTTTTTAACACACTGGCCTCTTTCCTTGCAGGACGTTTTCTGTCTCAACTAGTTAGTACCAACTCTCATGCTATATAAATAATGCTGTATCTTGCCTTTTCCCCATTCAATTTTATAACAAACATTTTCACTTATCACTAAAACCTGTGATACATCACTGTATACATCACTGCTGGTCACTGCATAATTCTCTATTGTGTGAGTAATCATAATTTACTTAATCATTCCCTCAACTCTATCATCTAAGAGTCCAGAATCCTTGATATAGTAAGTAAATGGGTAAATGTCTCTATATTTTTAAACCTGTTCTCTGGTTTTTTTAACAGACATTCCAGATAGAAAAATAGTTGCTTTAAATCAGAAGCAGGTTTCGGAGCATCTATCCTGGCAGGTGTATAGATATACAGCGAATGCCTCTGTGGAAGCTCTGGGAATTACAGCCTTCCCTCTGGAATAAAAATCCCAAGAGACTCACAAAATCACTGGGAAGACAAATTTGACCCAAGAGCAAATGCAGTCCAAGGTCATATAAACAGAAGTACTGACTCTAGACCAGCCGTGGGCAAACTACGGCCCGCGGGCCGGATCTGGCCCGTTTGAAATGAATAAAACTAAAAAAAAAAAAAAAAAAAAAAAAAAAAAAAGACCGTACCCTTTTATGTAATGATGATTACTTTGAATTTATATTAGTTCACACAAACACTCCATCCATGCTTTTGTTCCGGCCCTCCGGTCCAGTTTAAGAACCCATTGTGGCCTTCGAGTCAAAAAGTTTGCCCACTCCTGCTCTAGACCAATGGAGGTGAGGCTTCTGCCCACAGGCTCCACCACACCCCTGAGGACATCAACCTGGGGGCAGCCCCAGAGAGAAAGGCAGGTGGCTCTCGGGGGGGGGGGGGGGGGGGGGGGGGGGGGGGGGGTGCACCTGGAGAAGGAGGGACGCTGCTCTCCAAGGTCCTGTCTGTTCTTTGCCTCCCCTGCCCAGAAGGACAAGAAAAGCAAAGATGAGGCTATGGAAACCGGGACGGGCTCTGGCTGAGCCCTGCCCTAGACCCCCAGCTGCAGGGGGTGGACCTGGAGCAGGAGCAGCACTGTGGCCCCCTGGGGCGAGCGCCTTCTGATGGGCCCCCAACTCCAAGGGCTCCCGGGCCATGAGGCTAGGAAGGCACAAGCTGGGCCTCTGGGACACTTCAACAGCCATCAGCACCAGCCGAGGGGCAGTGCGTGCGAAAGGACACGAGCCGTGCCAGACCACCTCCAACCCAGCAGCCTGTGCCTGCAGCTCCTGAGCTGCCCTGAGCACCAGTGTCCCATCCCCACATCGGGACCCACTGGCTCAGAGCCGACTGAGGACAAGATGAGGCGCACACAGACCTCACGCACAGGGAGCACCAGGGCCCTCCATCCACCGAGGGACACTCACCGACAGATACCGGAGAGCGCAGCATTATGCCGCACCCATAAGCCCCACCCTGGAGATGGGACACTTCCAGAAGGGCCTGGAAGGATTCTCTTGCCAAGCAGTGAGTAAGAAGGGCAGACTGCCAAGTGTCGCTGGGTGACTCCACCAGGAGCTTCTCCTTCACTAGCTAGTGGTGCATGCCCATCACGCTGACAGGCCAGTCCAGGAGTGACTGTGTCTCCCGAGGAGCGGACACGCAGGTGCATCCTCCTGCATCCACTGGGACAGAGGCCCCTGCACAGGGGCTGTCGGCTCAGGGATCCCCGGGAGTTTAAGGCCTTCCTGGAGTCCTGGAGTGTCAGGAGTGACGTGTGAGCCTGGAGACGACCTGGCCAGCTCTGCGGCCGCTCAGGTCTCCAGTGACCAGCGCAGATGGAGGCTGGTGGGCTGGCTCCGGACCCATAGTTTCAATGGGGGAGCATGCCTTGGGACCTCTGAGAGCTGGCCAGGCCCCGCATGACACAGTGGCCCCACGGAAAACACAAGCAGGCCAGCAGGGAAGGGCCCCGGCAGGGTGACGTGCAGGCCTGTACTCGGACAGGCCTCAGGCCTCCTCCTCCTTTCCCCAGAACCACAGTCCAGCTGGCCACAGCCCTCCCTGCAGGTGGGCAGCCAGGCCACACACTGAGGGTCCAGTCCTTCTGCAGGGACACCTCAGGGTCTGCAAAGAGCACCAGGCCAGGCTGAGAGAGGACACTGGTGTGCAGCCTCCATTTCCTGTTTGTGAAAGAGGGGCTTGGATCAAGTGCTCCCCGGGACGTCCCCCTTGCACATCCTGTTCCCACAGTGCACCTGGAGGGCAGGGGCCAGAGTGGACAGCATAACACGTGCTCCTGGATCAGTGGGCGGAGCTTCCACCCTAGCCAGCAGAAGCCCAGCCTCAGTGTCCACAGAGCCGGCTCGAGAAACCCTGATCTAAATGCATATTAGTTCCCCTGATGTGCCTGGTTTGGGGCCAGTTTCAGTTATTAGAGTTATTTCTGAAACTGAACCAAAACTTGCCTGCCTCCTCCCAGCTTTAACCCAGCACCAGGTTCCTTCACACCTGAGGCAGGAGCAGCTGCCGAGGACCAGCAGGAGGAGAACCTCACGTGCTCTCTGGTCCCACCATTGCCCACTTCTATTCCCAAGAAACACGGCATCCGCAGAGGGGAGAGGAAAACCACAGCGTGGAGAGTGGAGAAGGATGGGGAGGTGTGGGGCTGGGCTCGGAGTCGGGCCCGGGAGAGCGGCTTCACAGCTGCCTGCTCCAGGGTCTCTCCTCCCCGCGACCCCCCAGATGGCCAGAGAGACTTCCGGCCTGAACCCCCTGGGTCACTGCCAGCACTGCCTGCAGGGCTCCACGGAGATCTCAGGGGGCTGAGGGAGTCGTGGCGGTGGGGGCTGGGGGGGGGGGGGGCACACACTGGGCAGATCTGGGCTGAGGACAGAGGCACTTCTCACTGTCCTTTGAGGCAAGAAGCCAAGTAAAAGGTTCTCAGAGCCCTAGTCCTGCACCCAGTTGCAGCTCAGAGGAGGGGGGAGATGTGGCTGAGCCCCTAGATGCGTGATCACACACTGCCTCTCACACTCACCTCCATGCCTGGGTCCAGGACCGAAACATAAATGCCTGATCCCCACACAGCAGGTAGGTGGCAGGGATCCTGGCAGGCAGGGGCCCAGGTGCGCCAGGACCAGAGCAGGGCCGGCTATACAAACCGGGATCAGGGAGTCACCATGAAGACATGGGCCCTGGGAACCTGGAGGCCAAACAGCAGGTGATACTGCCAGCCTCCAGCAGCACCGTGGAGCTCAGGGCAAGGGCGACATAGGCTGGCTCTGACCTTCCCAGGGGGCAGGCAAGGTGGAGGGCCAGACATTCTGTTAGTCTCCAGGCCCCGCCCCCTGGGGCCTCTGGCTGGTCTCTGGGCGCCTAGCTGGCCTCTGGTCTCTCTCCATCCTGCCCCCTCATACAGGGCACACAGCGCTCTGAGGGAACCTGGTAAACTACAGATGCCGCACCCCTGTCTGGATGCAGCACTGAGGATAAAATGGGAGCTCCCACTCCTGGCCTACAGCCCAGGTTCCCACCGCATCTGCCCTGCACTCTGAGTCACCTGTGGCCACCGCCCTGCTGCCCCAGCCATGAGGGTGCCCGGCCCTGCCTGCGGGCCGGCCGCTGGCATGTGCTGCCCAGTGGTGCAGGGACCCACTGTCTTCCTCGGAGCCCTGAACCCCAAGATGCTAAGCTGGACAGACTCCCTCACGTGGCAGGCGAGGTGCCAACCCCATGACTCCCACCGCAGCCTACGTGCAACGCCCTGGCCTTCCTGAGACTGGGGCTCCCAGCCACGTCGGACTCGAATGTGAACACAGTCTGCGACCACAACAGGAACCGCACAAAACCGTCACGGCTGCTCACTCTGGCTGTGGCGGGCAGGGAGGCTCCCCAGGTCTGAGCAAGGCCCCACAGACCACTTGTCAGCGGTGACCCAGGCCAGCTGCTGGCCCTTCCCCAGAGAGGGCCTCCTCAGAAGAGGCAGGTCCAGTGCCCCTGGGAGCTGATGAGAAACGAGGAGGCGGTGACCGTGAGCAAGTGCCTGCACTGGGGGGCGGCAGGAAACGCCCCTCCTCTTTTTATGAGCTGCAACCCCAAAACAGCGCGGCAGAGGTGAGCTGGAGCGGTTCTACTGCCGGGAAAGAGACTCCACAGCACTCATGGCAACTAACCCTCCAAGCTCAGAAACGTAAGCAGGAGGTTTAGGGAGAACCCACGTCCTGTCCAACAGGCACCCGTGTGGCTTCATGTGGTACCACAGGGTCCCTCTCCCCAAGGTGTCTGGGGAGCTCTCAGGAAGCCCCACCTGCCCTCCCAGTCTTGCTCACTTGGGAGGCAGACTGAATCCGCCTGTAGTTTCTACAATTTGTCAGGATGCCACATGTCATGCTGCACCAGAACCCCAGGCCTCAGTCTCTCCCGCAGGAACATGGGGCCTGAATCCCCAAATCGGTATCATCTCTCCAGCAAAGGCAGGTCAGCCAGGAGATGTATCCCATGTCCTGCTGGGACACACTCAGGTTCCACTTTCTCGCTTCCCTTCTTGCTCAGCCCCGTTTCTTGGAGATTGGCACCCACACTCGGCCTTAATAGGGCTTCTAAGGGTAAAGCAAAATAAGGGGCAAATGTGCAAAGTTACAAGATCTTCAAGTGCCAGGGCTCACACAGCCAGGCCATGGGCTGCTCATCCGCTGCTCTGGGACTGCCAGCTGCAGGGCTGGAGGAGTGTCAGGGACCCAAGCTGAGTCTGGCTACCCCAGGGATCAGCATTGATGGGGCTCAGACCTCTCCAAGGCCCATCCAGACATTCACACTGTCCCACTGTCTGGCACTGTGGGACACGTGCCCAGTCCACGGTGTGTCGGGTGTAAGGCTCACTCTGCACCTCTGTTTGAAGCAGAAAATGGCACCCCAATTGGGGAACCTAGGCTGGGGTGCATGCACAAGGCCAGAGGCTGCCCAAAGAGAAGAGCTGACCATCCTGCAGTCAGGGTCCCCCGGGACCAGCCTGCCCTCTGGGGTCCCTGGCACCCCCCTCACTCTCATCAATGCAGAGGCACTGGTGGGGAGCGCTGGGATAGACACGCCACAGACGTCCCAGCCTCTCACATTGTCCAGGAAACCTCCACATGCTGATCGCTCCGGCCTCAGTTTGCTGGTCCTCCCAATCAGAACAGGGCAATGGGAAGGCCAAGGCCATGTCAGCACACCCAGCAGCGGTCCCTGATCGACCCCGGTCAGGGTGAAGGAGATGGGGACCCACGTATAATACAAGGAGTCCCCACATGTGGAGGGAAAATGCCTAGCCGGGAAGTGACAGAGGCAAAGCTCAGCAAACACGGTTAGAAGGCAGAGCAGCACCCCTCCCCAGGCATGCAGACACGCTCTGGTCACAGGGCACCCACAGGAGAGCAGCTGCGCGTGTGCCCACCCCAGCAGGTGCGTGGACACCTGCGCCCTGCACGTGTCTGGTTCTGGAAATTCCACCGCCACACGTTAAAAGGTGATGCGCTTTAAAAGGGTTAAAGTGCCAGCAATAAACAATCCTCAAAGGAAATTACAAAAATGATCCCACTTGCAATTGCATCCAAAGGAATAAAATACCTAGGGATAAATTTAACCAAGGGATGAAAGACTCATACAATAAAAACTATAAAACAGTGCTGAAAAAAGTCAAAGACCTAAATCTAAATAAATGGGAAGACATCTGTGCTCGTGGATCAAAAGACGTAATATTGTTAACATGTCAATACTACCCCAAATGGCCTACGCTGCAATCTTCAATGCAATCCCTGTCAAAATTCAACAATCCTTTCTGCATAAATGGAGAAGCCAATCCTCAACGTCACAGGGAATTGCAAGAAACCCTGAAAAGCCAAAACAATGTTTTTTAAAAAGAACAAAGTTGGAGGTCTCCCAATTCCTGATTTTGAAACTTACAAAGCTATAGTAATGAAAACAGTGTGGTACTGGATAAGTAGAGACCTACAGAGCAATGGAATGGAACAGAGTCCAGAGCTCATGCATATGGTCAAATGATGCTCAACAAGGCCACCATAGTTTTATTGTATGGGTCTTTCATAGGGAAAGATAATTCTTTTCAACAAATGGTGATGGGGCAACTGGATATCCACATGCAAATAAATGACGTTGAATCCCTACCTCAAATCACATACAAAAATTAACTGAAAATAAATTTCAAAAAAAACTGAATATAAGAGCTAAAACTATAAAACACTTAGAAAAAGGCAAAGGGGTAAATCTTCATGACCTTGGGTTTGGCAATGGATTCTTAGATATTACATCAAAAGGATAAGCAACAGAAGAAAAATTAAAAACTTTTTATACATCAATGGACATTATCACAAAAGTGAAAAAACAGCCCACAAATGGGAAAATATTTACAAATCATGTATCTGATAAGAGTCTAGTGTCCAAAATATATAAAGGATATTTTCAATTCAAAAATAAAAAGACAACCCAATTTACAAATGGGCAAAGTGTTTCAATAGACACTTCTCCAAAGAAGATACACAGATGGACAACAAGCCCATGAATGCATGCTCCACATCATTAACCACTAGGGAAATGCAAACCGAAACCACCCTGAGGCGCCCCCTCACCCCCACCAGGTCGGCTATAATTTTGACAATGGAAAACAGCCAGTGTTGGTGAGGATGAGGTGAAATCAGACCACTCCTCCACTGGTGATGAGATTGTAAAATGGTGCAGCTGCCATGGAAAACAGTTTGTTGGTTTCTCAAAAAGGTAAACATAGAATAACCATATGACCCAACAATTCCTAAAAGCATTAAAAACAGGTCTTCAAACAAATATCTGCATAGCCATGAGTGGAAAAAGCCCAAATGTCCATCAACAGGTGAACGGATACACAAGCTGTGGCATACCCATACAATACAGCATTATTCCACCATAAAAAAAAAATCAATGAAGTTCCGATACATGCTACAACATGGACGAACCAAAAAACACACCATTATGCTAAGTAAAAGAAGCCAGACACAAGCGGTTTCGTATTGTATGATTCCATTTATATGAAATGTCCAGAATAGATAAATCCATCGGGACACAAAACAGCTGTTGCCCAGGTTTGCGGGGAAGAGGAGGGAAAGTTGTTGTTTAATGGGTTTGGGTGATAAAAATGTTTGGGAACTAGATAGAGGAGATAGTTCCACAACATTCTGAATGCACTAAATGCCATAAACTGTGCACTTAAAATGGATAATTGCATAGTATGTGAATTTCATCCCCCATTTTTTTTTTAAAAAAGATACAAGGCTGGATTCTCCGTTTGCCTGGACAAACACCACAAGGACCTTCAATTTTTATGCTCTGAGGTCAAAGCCAGCCATTGATTGGAATTCTATGCTTTTTCATGGATGACCCATCACTTTGAGGGGAAGTGAACAGGCACTAAATTCTTATTTTTTTCCTCATCCAAGGATATGTTTTTCATTTGTTTGTTTGTGATTGATTTTAGAGAGAAAAACATCAATGTGAGAGAGAAATATAACATCCATCGGCTGCCTCCCATTCGAGCCCTGATTGGGAATCGAACCCACAACCTAGGTAAGTTCCCTGACTGGGAATCAAACCTGCTACTTCCTCAACCTTTGGTGTATGAGACAACAGCTGAACCACCCGGCTAGGGCCAGACACTAAACTCTTAACACACAGGGCCAAGCGCCATTCTGGAGTGCACTGTTAGGGCCACCCACCAAGCCAACAAGCTGAGAGCCACGGCACGCGGCAGTATGGGAATGATGGTGGGGCAAGAGGAGGAGAGGTGCAAAGATGGAGACGCAAATCTAAGCACGAGGCTGGTGGGACACGGGGGCCACCAGAGACACAGAGGGCCCTGTGCTCACCTGGAGGCCACCTTCCTGCTGTGAAGTTGTTTCCACCTATGTTGCATGTGTGAAACCATGGACACGAAGGGGGAGGTCAGTACCTGGTATTTGTTCAGGCCCTTGATCCAGAACAACTTAAGCCGGTGCAATCCCTGCCCCTGCCCCTGGGCGGAGGAGCGTCCACCTCCAGAAGGTGAGGAGGCAGGGCGCCCCCTCTTGCTGGAAGTGGGAGGACAAGGAGGTCACTGTGGGAACCAAAGGAGGATGACCTGGGACAAACCCTGAGGCCATGAAGGCCAGCCCCAGGGTGAGCCCTGCAGCACTGTTACCACATTGGTCATTTAGAAGCCAAGTGACCACTCCTCTTTCCCCACACCCTGAATTTAGGAGTTAGATTCCTCTAGTTACTAGTCTAGTACAGGGGTGGGCAAACTTTTTGACTCGAGGGCCACAATGGGTTCTTAAACTGGACCGGAGGGCCGGAACAAAAGCATGGATGGAGTGTTTGTGTGAACTGATATAAATTCAAAGTAAACATCATTACATAAAAGGGTACGGTCTTTTTTTTTTTTTTAATATATTTTATTGATTTTTACAGAGAGGAAGGGAGAGGGATAGAGAGTTAGAAACATCGATGAGAGAGAAACATCGATCAGCTGCCTCCTGCACACTCCCCACCGGGGATGTGCCCGCAACCAAGGTACATGCCCTTGACCAGAATCGAACCTGGGACCCTTGAGTCCGCAGGCCAACGCTCTATCCGCTGAGCCAAACCGGTTAGGGCTTTTTTTTTTTTTTAGTTTTATTCATTTCAAACGGGCCAGATCCGGCCTGCGGGCCGTAGTTTGCCCACGGCTGGTACATTCGACGTGGCACATTATTTTCTGGCTGACGCTCACTCCCAACAGCAAATCTGCACCTTCTTTGGGAATAAGGCTAGACCTCCAAACCTTTGCCCAAACTCAGGCCATCAGCAGCACACCTGGACCCACAGGACCCACACAAAGGCGGGATGCAGTGAAAAGGCTCACACCAGCACATTCCCAGCCCCGTATTTTCAATGAAAGCAAACACCCTGGCAATTCCGATGAGCCTAACTCCAAGTGATGCTCTAGGAGACTCCCCTCACCTGGGAGGGTCGGGGGACAGAGCACCTCTGCTCTGCCTCTGGGAGCTGGCCCTCCCCCCCACCATCCCCCACCCCCGCCCCCCGCGCCTTCTCCAGAACTTCTTAAATTCACAGGAAGAATTTCTCGTTTTAAAATGATTGTTATCTCTAAACATGTCAGACAGGCCACACTCCATCTTCCTGTGGATGGCCCTTCCCTGGTATTTTGGAATCTCAGGTTCTAGGATTTAACTGTCAGATCTAATCACCCAGACTGCACCACTGAAGCTTGACCCCTGGCGGGCCCTCCTTCCCCTCCGAGTGCACACATGCTCCGCTGGCCAACAGAGCTGGCCACGAGCCCCACTGTGTCGCCAGGCACCCGTGAGAGCCAAGGACCTCTAGCTGTGGCTCTGCCCCAAGAATCTTAAGGCTGGGTGGGGTGAGAGCTCACAAAGGCGACGAGTCCTGGAGGCGATGGGCACGGAGAAAGGGCCCTGGCAAGGAGGGCAGGCAGAACCCAGACAGATGAAGAGCACACAGGGATTGGAGGGGATCCACGCCAGAACCTGACCCTTCTCACCACCCGGTACTCCCTCCCCCTTCCTACTCGGCATCTCTCACCTGAACAGTGGCTCCTGCCCTGCCCCTGTCACCAACTGTCTCCATGGCAGCCAAAGGGACCTGCCAAATCCTCAGTCCCCTCCACCACTCCTTTGCTCAGAGCCTCCGACATGGCTGCTGCCTCCTGGCCACACTGCAGGCTGCCCCTGCACTGCCTCCTTGCCCCTGCCCGGTTCCTGCCCCCACGATGCTGCCCCACAACTCTGACAGGCTGCCCAGGACGGCCTGGGCCTCCCGGTCTATGTTTGGCTCCCATAGAAGAAACCCCATACAGAGGCACGGAATCTACCGTGTTATTCCAGGAGCCCCACAGCCAGTACGGCACCCCACAGAGAACATGCGCCCACAAGTGTTCACTGAGGAATAAATGAAGCTGCTGTCACTGCAGGACTTACACAGCAACTTCAGCTCTCAAACTTTTTAAAGTCCACTTTACTGATTGGCCTCCAAGAACCCTTCAGATTCCACAGAACAGGTGACCGAAAGAGGACCAGGAAGCTGTAGGATGTTTGCTGCTTTAACAGAATCATGTCTGTGTCCCAGAGACAGATGCTCTTCACATCAGGTGGTGACAAGATGAGCCACCAGGGTCATTTCGTAGAGCGACTGGTCCCCAGGCACTGGACACCTCCCACGGGCAAGGCGGAGGGACACGTGGGGTCTGGCGAAGACACAGAAGCTGTCTAGTGCTTGGCCCAAGTGGCTCTGTGGCACCTAATTGGGGAGGAAGGTCCCCACGGCCGACGTGGGTCCACACTTCCTACCAAACACACAGACACTTGCTCATGAGGTGACTGGCTGCAAACTCCATCTCCCTCATCACAGCCAATTCCCAGGTGAGGCCCAGGCAGTGCCAGTGATGGCTGGGTGGGCTGACAAAGTGCCCCGACTCAAGAGTGACCAGCCACAGCCAAGACGAGCTGGAACTGGACTCCTGGCTTCCTGACTGACCGTACTGTAGCCCACCCCAGAGGAGAGGCCTCCCCAGGGAACATGGGGAGGGGTGCCCGGGGATCGCACCCTGGGAACAGGCTCTGCCCCTACAAAAGAGCTGCCCCGACTATGTTCTCGGCTGGCACGCTCCGCTGGCGTGAATGTGGGTAACCTCAGAATCCCCCTTCCAATCCCCTCAAAATGTGGTAGGCTGGAGAGATGTGATCGATCACAGGCGGGTGGGGGGCAAGACAGGGCCTGTTACGTTAACAGTGATGCTTATTTTCACAGGTACTACCTCCGGCAAATGACACTAAAGTTCTGGAGAGAGAGTAAGGAGACATGGGTGTGAACGGCACTGAGTCCTGGAACAGGAAGTGGACAGTAGGGAGAAACCTGTCAAATAACCTGCTGACGCCGGCAGTCTGGATGACATGCTGCCCAGTGTTTCTGCCTCAGTTTCCATGCCGGCAGCGTGATCGAGCGAGACTGAACTTCAGTGGAGGTGAAGGATGGGGAAAGGGAAACTGTACCCTTTTGGTAACTCTTCTCTAAGTCTAAAATTGTCTCAAAATAAAAAGTTACAAAGTAATCAAACTTTTAAAAAGTGAGTTGAGCTGTTGAATACTAAGTAAACAGCAGTACCGATGGCAAGAGGATCTAGAAAGAGCAGCGGGCCATCCAGGAATTTCTAGAGATTGGGAAACACGCATCATGTCACACACCTCTCTGTGCCCACGAGGCGGCCTGGCCCTGGGCTGTCAGGGCCCTTCTGTGGGTGGAGGGGGAGGGAACTCCCGGAGGGTTCGGCCTCAGGGCTCACTTCTGCAAGTGAGTCTTAATAGATGCCCCCTCTGCAGGGGGAAGGCCCTTTCTGACCCCAGGGCCATCCACATAGGTGGACACAAATCTGTGCTGATCAAATGATCTCTGCCTGTGGGATCAAAGGAAAGACCTCAGACGAGAAATGAGAAACAAGGAGACAAGGCCTCCCAAAAACAGCCCTTTAAGGTGTCAGGATGCACCTCCTCCCGTCCTCTGCCCAGGCCAACCCAGCAAATGCCACCAGCCCCTCAGGCCAGCCGCCAGCTCCAATCCCCTATCTAGCTCAGACCTGGCCTTCCCTTCCCCGAAAGGTGGACAGGGCCCTGGCCGGACAGACAAAGGTCCTCCCAGGCCCTCACACCCCCACCGCAACCTGGACACCCGGGAACTCTGCCCGCCCGGGTGGGGCAGGGAGGGGGAGAAGCCCCTTCACTCGCAGGGCACTAAGGGCCACCTTCTCAGCACCTGGGGACCTGAGGGGACCTGCGGGATCAGATGGCAGCTCTCCCCCTTGGTCCAGCTATGAACTTTGAGGGGATGCCAGTGGGTGGCTGTGCACAGCCCAGTGTTCACACCCCAGGCTCTGCTGCTGGGGGCGCCGGGCGGGGAGGGTCCTCTGCAGCCCCGGGCACCGGAAGGAAGGCAGCCTGGGAGGCCCGGGAGGTTTCGGCAGATGTACTTGCTTCACGGAGTCCCACCCCCTCCTCGCCGGGTCCCTGTCACAGGGACTCGGGCCTGGCGCTGACCAGTCTGGACAGGTCCTGTCACATCTGGCTGCCAGGCTCCCCCCTGTGAACTGGCAGGACTCGACCCCACAGCCGTGGGGACCAGGGACCACCCACTGGCACATGCCCTCTCTGGCCCCCAGTCCTGTTCTTGATGGCCTCGGAGGGCACAGGGCCCTGGCCAGCCTCCGGCCGGTGCTGCAGAGGCCCAAACCCATGCAAACCTGTTGGAGCAGTTCGGGCGGCAGTGCCACCTCCTCTCCCTCCCCCTCCACTTACTTCTGGGTGGGAAGGGACCTCGGCTTTTGGAAACTAGGCGCAGGGCCAGGTCATGGCCACGGGCAAGAGATAAGCTTCAGGTCCCCAACCCCATCTTCCTCGGAGGAGAGCGTGAGGCTCCAGTCACACCGGGGTGTCCCCGCCGGGAGCAGAGGGGAGGGGAGGGGGCCGTGCCGGCCAGCGAGGAGGCGGCCAAGCCGCAGCACCCACCCGCAGACACCCTCTGTCACCCACCTCCCCGGGACGAGCAGGCCGCCGGACCCGGGGCCGCGGGGCCGGGAAGGGGTCCCGCCCGCCCAGAAGAGGCCGGCGCTCTGGCCGCGGCGCTGGGTGGGCGCGCCGGCCGCCCCCTCCCCGGGCCCGCGTCCGCCCAGCCCCGCCGCGTCCGAGCCGCCGCTCGCGCCTCCCCGGGCCGCGCGGGGAAAGTTCCTGCAACTTCGCGGGGGAGGCGGCGGCCGGCCTGGGCCTCGGAGCCGGCCTGCGCCCCGCGGTCAGGCGCCAGGCCGCCGGCGCCCCAACTCCCCGCCCGGCCCGCCGGCCCCCGGCCCGCTTTGTGCGCGGCGGCGAGGGGCGCCCGCAGGCCTGGCCCCCGCCCCGGGCACAAAAGGGCGCGCGGCCGGCGGCCGGCGGGGCCGGGCCTGCGAGGCGCACGGGCCGGGCCGGGCCGGGGCCGGGGCGGCGACCCGGCCGGCCACGCTCACCTGCCGTGGAACCAGTCCTTGCAGGCGTCGCACTCGATCATGAAGCGGGTAACGTCGTAGGGCAGCCGGCAGACGCAGTACACCGGCACCGTCGCCATGTTCGCGCCGCCCGCCCGCCCGCCGCCCGCGCTGCGCTCCGGGTCGGGCCGGGCGGGCCGGGCCGGGCGGGGGCCGGGCGGGCCGGGGCCGGGGCCGGGGACGGGCCGGGGGAGCACGACAGCCCGCGCGTACCCGCGGCGCGTCCACACAAAGCGGGGCGCGCGCAGGCCCGGGAGCCGCCCGCCGGCCCGGGGCGCAGGGCGCGAGTGTGCGCGGGGCCGGCGTGCGGGACACAAAAGGGAATGGACGCGCGGGGGCGGCGGGCGGCGGGCGGGGAGCCGCGGCCCCACCGAAGGGACCCCCGGCCGCCGAGCGGCCTCTACGTCAGCGCCCCGGGTGGCGCCGCCTCCGCCTGCGGCCTGGCCGCCGCTCCCGCCGCGGAAGGCGGGCCGGGGACCTGCCCGGGAGAAGGTGGGCCCGGGGACCCTGCTGGGGGACAGGTGGGCCGGGGACCCCTCCGAGGGAGAAGGCGGGTCCGGACCCCGGTTAGGGAAAGAAGGTGGGTCGGGGACCCATGGGGAGAAGGTGGGCTTGGAGCCCGGCCTGGGCAGCAGGTCGGCCTGGGCAGCTCCCCGGGGGAGAAGGTAAGAGGGGGACCCTCCGAGGGAGAAAGTGGGCCCGGGGACCCGCGGGGAGGGCGGAGAAGGGAGACCCCCTGCAGGAGAAGGTGAACGGGTGCCCTCCCAGGAGAGGGCGGCCAGGGTGTAATGGGGGGAACATGGGGAGGGACCTGCAGGGAAGGGGGCCGGGGACACTGGGTGAGGTGAGAGCTGGGCTGCGGGTACAGGAAACCCCCGAGTGAGGGATGAGACCCCAGAGGATGTCCTTTCCCAGGAAAAGGTAGAGGAGACACTGCTTGGCTCTAACTTTGTTCTGACTCAGCAGCGGGCAGAGGGCTCCTCCAGTCCCTTCCTCGCTGCTCCCTTTCCTCCTGCCTCCCCCCTCATTCGTGGCTGAGGACACCCCGTCCTCCCTTCTCCTGCCCCTGGACTTCCCTGATGCTCAGCTCCAGGGGGGCAGGAGCCCTGGCACAGGTCAGCTCTGTAAAAAGGGAGCGATTATCTAAAACTGAGCTGCCCAGGAACGCTGGTCAGAGCCCCCAGGCCGGGTGACCTGAGGGTGGGGAGGGCAGCAGGTGCGCCACCCCCTGTTTGTGTCCCAGATGACTGAGCCCCATTGGTGGCTTAGGAGGAGGGGGTGTAGAGGTGCTGTGGGCCCCCAGCCTTTGCCCTGAAGTACTCCTCCCCCCTCACCTGGCTGGTCAGGGTCTTTGGCATGTGTGGGCGGCCGCTCCGCTGGCCGGGATCTTTTCTCAGGTGTCCTCCGGCAGACCCTGCCTGGCCTTCCCAGCTGCTGTGTCCTCCGTGCCCTTCGCAGGGGCCGGAGCAGAATGGGCCCCTAAATTGGAGTAAGGAACCTGTGTGCGCTCCCTCACTCTGTCCCATCCTGGCCACTGCAAACTCAGAATTACAGACCCAGGGCAGGAAGTCTGGTCCGGACCATCCCACAGCAGCATCCTTGATGGGCCCTCGGCCGCGGCCAGCAGCCTCTCAGGGCCACTTGCTCCACTTGCAGGCAGTTCAGTTGAAGTCTTCACTCCAAATTGAGTCAAAATCTGCCCTCACATCCTCCCCCAATAGGGGCCCCTCAGCAGTGCCTTAGCTGGGAGGTACAAGCATGAGGAAGATGAGACTGGAGGAAGGGGAGGCAGGAGAGGGATAAGCTTCCTCCTCCACCCTTTCACACCTTGGTGAGCTGCTGAGGGTCTGGAGCTAAGGCCTTCCTACCTAAATTCCAGCTGTCATCCTCCCTCCTTCCTCCTTCCTCCTGGGGACAGCCTATATGGCTCTGAAAGGGAGTAACTCTTAGACCACTGACTCCCCAGAGTGAGCTAGGGCAGATGAACAGAGCTCAGCCTGCAGGTCAGAGTCTGTAAGGCCCAGAGACCCTGCCTGGGCACTTCCATCACCTTCCCCTCCGGCGGTGTGGTCCACGGAGGCCGGAAACTTCTGGAGGCTACTGTGTGCAGAGGAAGCCATCCTGACTGGGCATCCTCGTCTCTGACACTTCCATTTCTTTGTTTACAAATAGTGATCGTCACCCAGCATTTATCGGGTGCACTGTGCTCAGTTCTTCCCAGACCGGACCACACTCACCAGCTGCTTCCAAAGCACTTAGAACCTCCCCTGGGTGGTGAGTACACAGTCAGCACTCACATGACACCGTGGGTGTTAGTGCTGCCACTTTGGAGATCAGTATCTAGATTGGTGTCATGGCTGGGTAGGATTAGTGCCATTTCCAGAAGTGAAAACTGAGGCTCAAAAGAGTTAAATGCCTCATGAAGGAGGTCAGCTGGCTGGTGAGATGGGGGAGCAAGACAGGAACCCAGGCCAAACCCAAAGCCTATGCTGCACCCCCTGGCCACCCTCAGGGAGCCCTAAACACACGCAACAGTCGGGAGCCTGTAATCCCACCCGTGGTTCGCTGCTGACACGAGAACAGACCTGCATCTGGAAGTGTGAATTGAGACTCTGCTGTTATTCAGAGCTCTTCCACGGCTGTCTGCTGACCACAGACTGAAATAAGCCCAGACATGGGTCCCACGCTCTCCCTCTATTGGGCTTCTCTCTATAACTTTCCTGTTCTCTCCCATCAGAGAGTTCTCCTTTTCTCCAGGCTCACCCTCATTTCTTAAGCAGGTATGGAGCACCTGCCGTGTGCCCAGCAGTGCTGTAGCTGCGTGGTGGCCCTGTGGAGCTTGTACTGCAGTAAAGGGAGACCCACACATATGCAAGTACTAGTGGACTGGGTGCCACCGTGTCCTTAGGACACCAGCCCAGGGTGGGCAGTGGACAGAGGTGACCTGGGAGCAGAGGCCTGGACCAGGCAAAGCCACACAGAAGGAAAAGACGGCAAAGGGAGCTTCCTCGTAGGGATCCAGAAAGGAAGGGGCTGGTGGCTTCAGAGACCCAGGTGTCCTCTCTGGCCATAGGCATACCTGGAATTCTGCTGCCCCGAGCGTGGTGGCCGCTCCACGTGATCTGCCATTGCCTCAATGCCCACCCGCCAAGTCTGCTCCATCCCCCAGGGTGCAGCATCCGGGACGCCGTGAGCATCTAGACCTCACCACCCACCCCAAGTGGCCCGGCTTGCTTCAGGGTAAGGGGATGGGCTCCCAAGCATGTGGTCCCTGTGCTGCCCTTCACCCTGGTGCTCCAATAAAGCACAGCTGTGGCACTGCATCCAGTTGTGAGCATCTGAGACCAAGACCTGTTATTCACCTTGTTGCCCAAAGGAAAACAGCATTTTCTATTACATGTTCATTCAGTCAGTCACTCAACAAATTGCACTGAATGCTCGTGCAGAGATTGTTAAAATTGTGGTAACATACACCGTAACATTTACCACTGTAACTGTTTTTCAGTGTGCTGCTCTGTGGCATTGATTGCATTCCCATTGTTGTGCAATCTTCACTGCCACCCAGCTCCAGAACATTGTCCCAAACTGAAACTCTTCCTATTGAACACTAGCTCCCCATTACCTCCTCTCCCTAGCCCCTGGATACCACCATTCTACTCTCCGTCTGTGTGAATTTGGCATCGCTGGCTACCTCATATAAGTGCAATCATACACTGTTTGTCCTTTTATGACCGGCTTATTTCATGTAGCCTAAAGTCCTCAAGTTCATCCATGTCATAGCATACAATCCGATTTTGTATGTATATACTAGTACTAGAGGTCTGATGCACGAAATTCATGCAAGGGCCTTGGCCCCAGGCCCCCACCCGCTGCCCAGGCCGGGGGGCCTCTGCCGCCTCTACCTCGGCCCGCTGCGGCTTTGTGCGGGAAGGAAGGACGTCCAGTCTAATTAGCATATTACCCTTTTATTATTATAGATCATTTGGTTTATCCATTCTCTGTTGATGGATACTTGGATTATTTCCATGTTTTGGCTCTAGTGAATTATTCTGCTATGAACATGGGTGTACAAATATCTGTTCAAGTCCCTGCTTTCACTTCTTTTGTGTGTACATACACCCAGAAGTGGAATTGCTGAACCATATGGTAGTTCTATTTTTAACTGTCTGAGGAACCACATACTGTTTCCCACAGCAGCTGCACCTTTTCACATTCCCACCAACAGTGCACAAGGGTTTTCATTTCTCCACATCCTCAACAACACTTATTTTCTCTTTTTTTTTTTTTTTTTTTGTTGTGTGTGTGTGTGTGTTTGTTATTATAACCATCCTAATGTGTGTAAAGTGGTATCTCATTGTGGTGTTTTTGCTTTGTTTTGTTTTTTGGTTCCACTGAAACTCCAAAATCATTGTGATTTTGATTCACATTTCTCTAGTGATTAGTGACATTGAGCATCTTTTCATGTGCTTATTGGCCATCTACATATCTTCTTTTCTTCTTCCCCCTCATGTTTCCTTCTAAGAGTTTTATCATTTCAGTTCTGAAATTTAGGTCTTCGATCCATTTTGAATTTTGTATATGGTGTGAGGTAAGGGTCCAGCTTCATTCTCTTGCATGTGGATATCTGGTTTTCCCAGCATTATTTGTTGAAAACACTGCCCATTCCCCATGGAATGATCATGACAGCCTTGTCAAAAATCATTTGACCATATGGGGAAGGGTTTATTTCTGGGCTCTTTATTGTATTTTATTCATTTGTATGTCTATTTTTATGGTAGTACCACACTTTGAAATCAGGAAATATGAGTCCTCCAGCTTTATTCTTCTTTTTCAAGATTGTTTGACTTACACTTTTGTATGAATTTGAGGATTGGCTTCTCTATTTCTGCAAAGGGCTATTGGAATTTTGACAGGGATTACATAGAACCCAGTAGATGGCTATGGGTAGTCTTGGCATCTTAAATATTATTTTATAGCAGTGAACAAGGCAGACACATTTTCTACCTCCAGGGAGCTCATACGCCAAACGGAAGACAGACAGCCAATAACTGTCTGGGTGGTAGTGGGAGATACCAGAAAAGAGAGACTAGGTCAATGCTGGATGTGTGCTTTTGTAATCGATAAATCCATGTAGTGAATACAAAGAGAGTTCTAAGACTGGGCCCTTCTTGGGGTACCACGACCAAGCTGGTCTAATCCAGAACTGATTGAAATAAGCAGTGACCCATGGGAAGTGTGCCCTTTCTTTCTTCTTTCCTCCTTTCCTTCCTTCCTTTCCACAGTGCGCGGCCGCGAGGGCCCACCCCCCCGTCAGCATTCCTTCCTTTCACCTTTCCTTTCCTCCCTTTCTTTCTATAATTCTCACCCGAGGATATTTCCCCATTGATTTTTAGAGACTGTGGAAGAGACAGAGAGAGAAACATTGATGTGAGAGAGACACATCGATTGGTTGCCTCCAGCACATGCCCCAACCAGGGCTTGGGATCAAGCTTGCAATTGATGTATGTGCCCTAGACCAGAATCGAACCTGGGACCCTTCAGTCTACAGGCTAACACTTTATCCACTAAGCAAACTGGTTAGGGCAAAAGTGTGCCCTTTCTTATTGACCATCTCTAGGATGGCCCTGTGGTGTTTGGAAGCACTGAGTCTATAGACAAAATCCCCTCAGCTGGGTTACCATATAATTTACTACCCAAAAGAGGACTGTTAACAAAATACCAGAACAGGGGCAAACAGGCTTTTCCAGGCAAACTGAGACCAGAATGGCCCTCCCACAGTCATGCCTGCAGGGATGGGCATGCACCAATCGCAGGAGTGAGCACAATGTGATGGCTGGGTAGGTCTGCCAAGGGTGCCTCAAGCTGTTTGCTTCATGAGCTGCCAAGGCTGAGGCCAAGGCCATCCTCGGCACCTGCCTTTAAGTGGCTCGAACTCTGCCTGGGTAGTTCCCACCGACCTCCAGGTCATTACTCAGACTCCCTGACACCTCCCTCGCCCATAGGAAGTTCCTTCTTTTCTCTGCCTTTTCCTTCATAGGACTTATTACCATTGCTGTTGCTTTTTCATGTATATTTATTTTCTCTTACGTGCATTTTCATGTGACTGTTCTTTTCCTGCTCGATGAAATGCCACAGCACAGGGAGGTAGGTCTCTGTTGTGCTTACGGCTGTCTCTTCAACAGCCAGCACAGTGCCAGCCCTAGCAGATCCTCTGTGAAGTGGGTTTGAGCGCGCTTGGTTAAATACCAGGTGAGGATGAGACCCTCAGCCTGATAGCAGCCTCTACTGTTGTAGAAAAAGGACCACAGTTCGTTCTTACTACCCAGGCAGTTTTATCCCACTTGGAACTGTTCCCACCTGGGTCTGCGCAGGCCACTTCCAGTTACCCTTCTGTGCATCAAGAAAAAAGAAATGTGCAACCAGAGCTAAGACACACCCAGCTGAGGTGTAGCCCATGGGTTCAGAGACAACTGGGCAGGGCATAATCTGCACTTACCAGGATGGCGGCACGCAGGGTGCATCAGCTGCCTGGGGCTGCCATAACAAAGGTACCAAGACCGGGTCCCTCAGAACAGAAATGTGTCCTCTCAGGGTTCCGGAGGCCAGAAGTCTGCGGTCAAGCCACCAGCAGAGCGGCGCTCCCTCTGGAGGTGCTAGGAAGGGTCTGTTCCAGGCTTCTCTCCAGCTTCCATCAGTTTCTTGGCTTGTGGCAGCATCTCTCCGATCTTCACAAGGCCGTTTTGTGTTTATCTGTGTCCAAATTCCCCCTTCTTATAGGAACACAAGTCCTGTGGATTAGGGCCCACCCCCTGTCAGCATGACTTCAGCCTAACTAATTACACCTATGACACCCTATTTAAGGGTCTGAGGGAGTGGAGTCAGGACTCTGACATGAATTTGAGGAGACACAGTCCAGCCCCCTGCACAGGTGAGGTGTTTGGTGCAAAGCCAGCTTTGGTCCTGTCTGCAGGTCTGCGGCCCAGACTGTGCTAGGGAAGCTAACAGGACAAGTAAGGAAGCCCTGCATCCCACAGCCTGGGGCCCGTATGGGGAAAATTAAGGTGGCTCCAGGCAAAGCTGCGGCCTCCGCAAGGTTCATTCTACCAAGCAGGGAGGAAAGGGGGCCAATAAGTTAGACATTCTCAGAACTGAAGGTAAAAGCACTGGAATCCTTACCCACATCAGGAAAGGACTGGCACTCCCCCTTTGTCTTTCAGGGGGTGATATGGATAAGGGGACAGAGGGTGAATAACTTCTTAAAATTCGTGTCTTGGCCTGGGTTTTTAGCATCATAAAAGAGCCAGGGCATTGGAAGTTCTGTCAACTGGAAAATGGAGAAACTGAAGACACAGTAAAGCATCAGAAGGGAAATGCCACCTTCACTGGCAACAGGAGCACATGAGAACCAGGAATCATTTCCCATCTTCCTGGCAAAGAGGTGGGAGGGGGTGCAGTCAGTGCTGAGGACCCAAAGGCCCTTCCCAGCACCCCCACCCCTTCTGCATGCGTACCTTCCAGCAAAACGCTGACCATCTGTGGGGTGTGCTGCATCCTCTTCCTTGACCTGGAGTCCACTCACAACCTCCCAAGGGCCACCGCACGCCCCCAACCCTGCAGTGGTGACTCACCCCTCGCGGGCGGGTTCTCCCATCCACCGCTCCGCACCTGGGCCCGCGGCCACCCGCCTCCGCAGACCACTGTCCTTGGGCAGCTGGTCCCACAGGTCCTCCCTGCCAAATGCCCGGTCACCTGGTCTGATTTCCCTCATCTTGTCCGAAAGTCTTATTTGTACACAGCACGTGTATACTGCTCCCCTCCACGAATGTGAAGGCCATGGAGGCGGGGCCCTGGGCGCCTGGCAGTGCGAGGCTGGCGGCAGGTGCACCCCGTGCGGCCGCCCCTGGGCTGTGGGACAGGGGAGGCGAAGACGATGCCAAGTGGGGAAAGTGCCGCAAAGCATGTATGACAACCTGATTATTTTCTGCAACGAAAATAAAAAACTATATATTGCATAGGAAAAGGAAAGATAAAGAGCAAATGTGAACAGGTGTCTCAGGATAGAAGAATTACTGGGGACTTTTGCCTTTCTGTTTACTTATATTTTTAAAAGTTACTACAATAAACGTTACTTTTGAAATGAGGAAAAGAATATTTATTAAGAAAACAAAAGGGTCAACGCCGGGTCAGAAATCGCCCAGTTTCAGGACGCGGCCCTGGTGTCTGGGCAGAAGCGCCGGTGTTCCCAGCGCCCCGCCGGCCCCACACGGTTCTCCACGCGTGGACCTGCCCGGGGCACAGGCCGTGCCGGGTCGCGGCAGCGGCGGCCCTGGGAGCTCGGCCACCGCGGAGCGGCAGCGGGGACCCCGGCCGGAAGGAGTGCCGCACGGCGAGGGCCCGCACTCCTGCGGGGCTGCGGACGGGGCGCGGGGTGAGCGGCGGCGGGACCAGCACCGCGGGTCGGAGGGGCCGCGAGTAGCGGCGTGAGCTCCGCCTCCGCCACCCCGGACCGCGGCGGCGCCAGACTGCACTTCCGGTCCGCGCGGGGCGCCGCAGGCCGGGCGCGGAACTCCGGCTGGGACGCGCTGCCCAGGCCGGGGCGTGCCGGGCCGGCGGCGCCCGGGGCACCAGCCGTGCAGGAGAAGCCCGGCCGCCCCCAGCGTCCCCGAAGGCCCGTCGGCGCCCCGCGCGCGGAACTCCGCTCTGGGCACCGGCAGTGAGGACGACGCCACGGCAGCAGCGGGCCAGGCCCGGGCGGCAGCGCTGGAGGCGCAGAGGGTGCGCGCGCTCCGTGCGCGGGGGGAGGAGCCAAACAGAGCGCCCTGCTCCCCCCCGCCCCCCCGGCCCGCCCGACGCCAGGCCCCGCCCCGCCCCACGCAGCCCCGCCCCGCCCGTCACCAGGCCCCGCCCCGCCCGACGCCAGGCCCGCCCCGCCCGACGCCGGGCCCCGCCCCGCCTCACGCAGCCCCTTCCCGCTCTACGCGAGACTCCCTCCGCCCACGGGCAGGAGCGCAGAGCTCCGCCTGCCTGCGTCCTCCTCCGATTGCGTAGCGGGCGGGGCCGAGGCGAGTCTTCCTGCCGCCAGGTCCCGCCAGCTTCCCCTTCCGCCCCCGGTTCCGCGCGGAAGGCGCCGATAGCGCGCCCGCAGCCGCGGTGCCCGCAGGGGCAGCTCAGGACACGCAGAGGGCCAGCCCCGGGCGGAGGCCGGCCGCAGGCTCGGGACGCCTCGCCGCTTTCCAGCCGTGTCGCCTGCAGTAGGTGAAAGCTGCTCTGCGGTGATGATAGTGTGGTCCTGATAGGATGGCTGAAACCCCCAGAACAGTGCTGCTAAAGTAGCATTTCCTAGTTCGGCACCATCACTGAGGGGGTCAGAGCACGAGAGATTGACAATGGGTTCTCAGAAAACAGGCACCAGTAAAAACGAATTCTGTCGCTCCGTCTTGTGCTCAGCACTCAGAACTCACTGATGTAAAAACACGGCGGGCGGGGAAGACGCGGCTGCCCCGCACAGTAACGCCAAATCGCTTTGGGAAATTCATACCCCCCCCCGCCCCGCCCCCCAGTGCGGGCGGTGCATGACCCCCAGGAGCGGACAGGACGGGGCGGGGCGATGTTACAGGTCGGAAACCTGACCAACAGCCAGGTAAGGTCAGTCCACCGGTGCCGTGTTAACTGCATGCGCCCCAGAGGAGGGACGTTCCACAAAATGCCCAGCAGCATTCTCCAAACTGCCAGACAAGAGCTGGAGGAGACAGGACAACCAATGTAATGTAGGGGACCCCAGGACAAAAAGGGACATTGAGTAAAAAGCCGAGTAAAGTATGGATTTGGCTAATGTTTAAAAAGTGGTTTAATCAAGACCAAATTTATTTCTTCCTTGGGCTTTTTAAGAAACAATAACTTTCTATTTCTAAGCCTACTCCATCATAGGGACTGTCTTCTTTGTAACAAACTCAGACACCAGCATCATTTCCACATTAACGATGTATGTAAATTCCTTTAGAGCTGGAAACCTGGAATTACTTGCAAAGGACAAAATATTTCTCAATCTTGTTTATTTGACCAAGCTCTTCAGTAGCTGTTTCAATTTGAATTAAACTTCAGTAAAATACAAGGAATTTAAAAGTCACACCATACTTTATACTAAAAGAATAAAGATTTTTATTAAGCATTGTAAGTTGCATTCAATAGCCTTCAATACACCACACCACAACCCATCTACAATCAGTCAAACCCAACAGCAGTTCATTCTTGCACAATCCATGAGTTAGGGCAAAACTCCCTTCAACTTACAGTAAGATCCTACTCAGGTCTTGCGGGCAGGGATTGGGGAATTACATCTCGTTTCTGATCACTAATGTGTGATGAAGAGCATCAGGAGAATTATATGAAAACGAATAAGAAGTGATTCTGATTTCAAAGTACATTGTTTGGAAACATTAACAAAAACATCAAAATGATATAAGTATACCTGCTTCTACTAAATTCTTGATGGGAAAGTTCTCAAGAACAAGCAATTTGTTTCCTGCTACAGAAGGGGGGGGGGGGTTAAAGATCAAAGGGATTTTTTTTTGTTTTTCACAGAATTTCATATTTTGCTAATATGAAGGAATAAAACAGCAACAAAGAACAGTAATGCATACAGCAGTGAATACACCAGGGTAATGTTGATATTCGAAACAGCTAGATAATTTTGGGGTGTTTTAGAATAAATGCAACAGAGGTCAATAATCACAAAATTTTAAGGTTAGAGCAAGATCAGTCAATGACTAAACAGAGTTAACATCTTTTATAGAACTATTACTGATTATTAGCATTTTTGTTTTGCAAATGGGCACATACTGGTAAGAATGGAAGAAAGGACAATAACATGCATAATATTAACTACACACTTTAAAAATTATGAACCATGCAGAAGTTTAGCTCAAGTAGTAGCACTAATGGTCTACATTCGATTCAAAACCACATAGTTCATTGATCACAGATGCATGGTATTTAAGTCACAAAAAGTTTCAGAACACATTGTATTGATTTTGAAAGGTCATTTGCATCTTCTATGATTTCAACTTTATCTCCATTTAACTTGCTTGTAAAGTATGTATGATGTACTGTATATTTAAAATCAGCAGAACGGCAATATTACTCTATAATTTTTTGTTTTGATAGTTGCACTTTTTCTTTTAACACAAAAGAACCACATCAACAGTGATGAAATTTAAGTAAGAAAGAAAAACTGTGGTTGTGCCTTATTTCTTTCATAATCATAAAATCAAAGCCTTAAACAAAGCTTTCTTGTGAACAGTAATGCAAAATCAAAGATAATGGCATACATATGGTGCCAAATGCTAAAAATGATATTTTAAGCTATATATACTTAAAGACTGCCAAAATTTGTTTTCTTTATAGTTCAAGAAACACAACTATAGGCTTTTGTCATAACCAGTTTAAACTTTGTGTGTACTTCATTTTAAGAGTGGGAGTCAAATGCTCTTCATTTTCTTTCTCTCTTTTTGTTTATTGTAGCATTTTGACTACAACTGGTTAAAACTAAAAATGTGTTTTTTAAATCTCTGATATCAAAGAGGGATCCGAATTTCCAAAGTCCTCATTTTTCTCTTACGGAAAGGAAAAAATGTACATAACTGTAGGCTCTCTTTCTCTCCAGATATTCCTAAATCCTTACCCTTCCAGCATCCTTCACCCTCTATAAAAAATAAGTTTATTCTTCTTGCTTTAAGACAGCTGCCTCCAGAGCATCAGCTCCACGGCAAGCACTGTCTGTGCTTAGTGCATTTAAGTGAGGATTTGTATTGCACGTCTTAGAGTCATTGTTCAAGGCACTTTCCGAGTGGCTGGGGGCCCTGGTGTCGCCTGCACTCCCATTCATCTGGAAAGCTGGCTTCTCAGCCACCACTCCATTTTCCGCCAGGGACCCGTCTGAAGATATGGCGGAGGACTTGGATTCCCCAGATCGCGACTTCAGTTCTTTGGCCACTTCTTCTGCTGAAGCAGCATAAGGAGGCTTGCCCTGTTTAAAATGAATTACAGAGCGATTAGCAACTCTTGATAAACAGTGGGAAACGGGGGTGCTAAGGAGGCCTAATGATACTCACTGCAGATTCAAGAACATAATACAGTGTATGTACTTTATTTTTTAAAATAGATTTTTATTTTTTATAACATTTTAATGTTTTTCTTGATTTTAGAGAGAGAGGAAGGGAGAGAGAAACATCAGTCAGTTGCCTCCTGCACGTATCCCAACTGGGAATTAAATCCACAACCTGGACATGTGCCCTGACCGGGAATCAAACCCACCACCTTTTGGTGTTTGGGACAACTCTCCAACCATTGAGCCACACCGGCCAGGGCAGTGTATGTACTTTCCTCTACATTCTGTTATATACTCCATACACACTGTAAGTCTGTATACACTCTCTGTACATTGTTATATACTCTATATACATCCTCTACACTGTAACATACTCTGTCTTCGCTTCTGATTGACCTGAATCTGGCAGAAGCTTCTCCATCTCAGCAGTTCCTCCTGTGTCCCTGTCCCTCAACTTCCCTGTAGTTAATGTGCTGACGATGAGGGAGATCTCCACTTGAAAAGCACTGAGTCATTTAAAGTAAAAAAAGGTCTCTCAATAAGTCTACTCTGAAGTTTCAAACTACGCCTGTCCTGCACATGACCTCCAAAGGGATATCTGCATGTAACAGGCAGCGGGGACGTCCATTTCTACTGGGAAATGAAGAAATGACACAATCATTGCTGGGCAACCTCGACAAGAAGGAAGTCTGCACTGATAATCGCTATATGTGTTTGTGGCTTCTCTCTTCTGAAGGGGTCTCCCCCTCTTCCTAACAGATTTAAAAACAATTCTCTGGAAAAAAATGAACATTGAGACTGACTCAGCACATTTCCTCTCTGTACAGAACCATGAAGACAGACTGAGCTCTTTCAGTTGCTTACATCCTAGAGCAGCCGTGGGCAAACTACAGCCCGTGGGCCGGATCCGGCCCGTTTGAAATGAATAAAACTAAAAAAAAAAGACCGTACCCTTTTATGTAATGATGTTTACTTTGAATTTATATTAGTTCACACAAACACTCCATCCATGCTTTTGTTCCAGCCCTCCGGTCCAGTTTAAGAACCCACTGTGGCCCTCGAGTCAAAAAGTTTGCCCACCCCTGTCCTAGAGCATGGGTTCTCAACCTGGCATCATGGCATTTTGGACCTCATCATTCTGTCAGGGGCTGTCTGTGCACTGTAGGGAGGTTAGAAGCATGACTGGCCTCTGCCCACACAAGTCCACAGCACTTGCAGCCAAGCTGTGACAAATAACCCTGTCTCCAAACAAAGCCAGTGTCCCCTAGGGCTGACATGGACAGGGCTGAGACCCACTGTCAGAGACTGACTGTTGCTGAAGAAAACATTAATGGTCTTTACCTTCAAAAGGTCATTGTTCAGATAAGAAAACAGAGGCTCAGAATAGGTAAGCTGCTTAGAGGTCTTCCAGCTCCACATCCCATCCCCTTTCCACACAAGATGGCAATGCATCTAGTGCCTTTTAGTCCTTTCTACTCTAAGAATCGGGGTGTTTGGTTGAAAATAAAGACCACCTGCTCAGCCCAAATGGAGCTGAAGATGCCCATCACCCTTGTATTAGGGACGATTCTTCTATACCCTCTGGGCTCCACGTCCCACACTGTCTTCTCATTTTAGTGTTCAATCCTAGAATTCAGAAACACTGACATAAACTTTTCCAGAGGTCTATACTATAGTGATTTTCTTGGAACTTTGAGATAAATATAAAAATATAGGACAAATAAAATATAGAAGGGCTAAGTAGGGACAAAAAATGATACTGAAGATCTCCAGTACATGCTTTCAAACCTCAAAGCCTTCACTCAGTCTCTCAGGAAAAAGTCCACTTGCTGGACCAAGCACACACCTGTGGTGGTACTAGCAGAGGTGGTGGGCAGCCCCTCACACCCTCACAGACGCCTGCTGCAGGAACTGGGTCAGGGGCCCGTTTGGTGGTGGTGGTGGTACGTGTGTGCACAGAGGATGCAACAGGAATGAGAAGGAAAGCCAGCTTGTACTGCTCTCCACAGTCCATTCTTCCTGCAAGCCGTGGACACTGTGAGGCGTGCCCCCACCAAGTGACCACAAGCACAGGGTGGCACTGCCTGCTCTGCACACATCCTCTTAGAGCTGGCCCCACCAGGATGGCAACAACAGAGACAGGAGGACAGCTCAGAAACTCTCAGGAGACAAGCTGCCCTTCATTTCTGTCCTTCTCAAGATACAAGAACACTAATGTCACCTAAAATGAGCAACCAAAAGTACCAAGGTGGAACCACATGTACCGCCATTATAGAAAAACTAGAGGCCTGGTGCATGAAGAGATTCGTGCAATAGGCCTTCCCTTCCCCTGGCCTCTGGCACCCGGGACCCAGGCTTTCACTCTGGCCAGAGCCTTCAGTCTCCACTGCTCCACCTGGAGCCTTCAGTCTCCGCTCCGCTGCTTCACACCTACATATGCAAATTAACCACCATCTTAGTTGGATTAATTTGCATACTCTCCTGGTTGGCTGATGAGCATAGCAGAGGGACGGTCAATTTACATGTCTGTCCATTATTAGGTAAGACTAAAGGCCTGGTGCACGGATTCATGTACCGGTGTGTGTGTGTGTGTGTGTGTGTGTGTGTGTGGGGGTGTCCCCCCCGCCTGGCATGCGGACATCCCCGGAGGAGTCCTGGATTGCAAGAGGGTGCAGGCCAGGCTGAGGGACCACACTGGGGCCTGGGAGGGACTGTGTGAGGGCTCCAGGGCGTGTCCAGCCCATCTCACCCAGTCCTGATTGGTTGGAACCCAGCGGCAAGCTAACCTACTGGTCAGAGCGTCTTCCCCCTGGTGGTCAGTGCGCATCATAGCGACTGGTTGAACGGTTGGACACAGCCTATTAGGCTTTTATTATATAGGATAAGGAAGGGACCAACAGTCCTTTAAACCAGCGGTTCTCAACCTATGGGTCGCAACCCCTTTGGGGGTTAAACGACCCTTTCACAGGGGTCGCCTAAGACTATCGGAAAACACATATATAATTACATATTGTTTTTGTGATTAATCACTATGCTTTAATTATGTTCAGTTTCTAACAATGAAATTGGGGGTCACCACAACATGATGAACTGTATTAAAGGGTCGTGGCATTAGGAAGGTTGAGTACCACTGCTTTAGACAATGAAATATGGCAGAAAGGCATGTCCATAAACGGCCAAGACTGCTTCCTCTGATTTCAAAATGGGTTGTGACAAGACAGGACATATACACCGATCAAACCAAGAAAAGCTAGGAAGTGAGGTGAAAATTTTAGGGAAGAATTCAAAATAAGAAAAGATTATTCAAAAAAAATGAAGACTAAACTAGAAGAGACACACCACATTAAAATTATAAAATACCCAAAGAAAGTGAAAAGGAAGAAAAATTTTAAAATCAGAAACAAAGACAGAGAAATGCAAATCAAAACTACATTTGATACTACTTCATACCATCTGGGATAGCTAAACTCAAAGACAAATAACAAAAAATGGTGAGAATGTGGAGGAACCGGAACCCTTAGACATTTCTGATAGGAATAGAAAAAATGTGCAGCCACTTTGGAAAAACAGTTTGGTGGTTCCTCAATTAGTTAAATTTACCTACCACCCGAGAATTCACTCTTACCTATATACCCAAGAGAACTGAAAATGTGTCCACACAAAAATGTGCCCATAATGACTTTAGTTAACTATATTCTATTGTACAGGTTGGGGCAAAAATGGGTTTATAGTTGTGAGTACACAAAACACAGTTTATTCTTATTTATTATTTACTAGAGGCCCGGTGCACAAAAATTTGTGCACTGGGGGGTGTGGGGGGGGGGGGTCCCCCAGCCCGGCCTGTGCCCTCTCGCAGTCTGGGACCCCTCGGGAGATAACCACCTGCTGGCTTAGGCCTGCCCCCGGGTGGCAGAGGGCAGGCCCAATTCCTAAGTGCAGCCCCTGGTCAGGCTCAGAGCAGGGCCGATTGGGGAGTTGGGGCACCACCCCGTCAAGCACAGAGCAGGGCAGATCGGGAGGTTGCGATGCCACCCTCAGTCACGCTCAGGGTAGGGCCGATTGGGGGGTTGGGGCCCCGCCCCCTGTCACACTCAAGGCAGGGTCGATGGGGAGGTTGCAGCGCCACCCCCTGTCACGCACAGAGCAGGGCCCATCAGGGGGTTGAGGAGCTCCCCGCTGTCACTCACAGAGTAGGGCCGATAGGGGAGTTGGGGCACCGCCCCCTGTCACACACAGAGCAGGGCGGATCAGGGGGTTGGGGCGCTGCACCCTGTCACACTCAGGGCAGGGCCAGTGGGGAGGTTATGGCTCTACCCTGTCACACACAGAGCAAGGCCCGTGGAGGGGGGTTGGGGCGCCACCCTCTATCACCCACAGAGCAGGGCCGATCAGGGGGTTGGGGTGCCGCCACTGTCACACTCGGGGCAGGGCCGACGGAGAGGTTATGGCTCTACCCTATCACACACAGAGCAGGGCCCGTGCGGGGGGGGGGGGGGGGGGTAGGGGGGTTGGGGCGCCGCACCCTGTCACACACAGAGCAGGGCCGATCAGGGGGTTGTTGCGCTGCACCCTGTCAAACACAGAGCCGCAGGGCAATCAGGGGATTGGGGAGCTCCCCCGTATCAGGCACAGAGCAGGGCTGATCAGGGGGTTTGGGCGCTGCCCCCTGTCACGCTGATCCCGGTGCCGGGAGCCTCGCTGCTCCGCTGATCCCAGTGCCGGGAGGCATATTACCCTTTTACTATATAGGATAGAGGCCTGGTGCATGGGTTGGGGCTGGCTGGTTTGCCCTGAAGGCTGTCCTGGATCAGGGTGGGGGTCCCCACTGGGGTGCCTGGCCAGTCTGGGTAAGGGGCTGAGGGCTGTTTTCCAGAAGCGAGTGACTGAAGCTTCCAACCGCTCCTTGTTTTCTTTTTTTTTTTTTTTTTTTTTTTATTCTGGGCCAGCTTTAGCTCTGAGGTCTCGCCGCTGAAAACATCGATACAATGTTGCTAAAGCCCGGCTGAATGAAAGCCGGTTTCTGGGGTTTTGTTTAGCTTCTTATTTGCAACATAGTACATAGTTGCTTAGAGTTGCAGCTGAGAGGCCGGCAAGTGAGGCGGGGAACGTTGGAGTCCGCAGTCACTGAAGCAAGCAAACCTCCCTGCTCCCTTCAGTGCATGGCTGCCGGCCGGCATCTTGGCTGACAGTTAATTTGCATATACTCACTGATTAGCCAATGAAAAGGGTAGCGGTCGTACGCTAATTACCATGTTTCTCTTTTATTAGTGTAGATGCTATTTTTCATATGAACTATAAATCTACTTTTGCTCCACCGTGTATATTTGAAGGTTGCTAAGAAAGTAGATCTTAACAGTTATTACAAAAAGAAAAACTTCTTTACTTATGTAAGATGATGGATTTTAACTAGAACTTAATGTGGTTATCAATTTGTAACACATATAAACTAGTGGCCCGGTGCACAGATTAATGCACATTGAAAGGGAATTTGGTGCAGGTGAACCAGATTCAGGGATGACAGGGTCCCAGCAACAACCTAACCTACCGGTCATTGTGCGTCATCGCTACCGGTCGAACGGTTGCTTAGGCTTTTGTATATATAGATATTGAATCATTATGTTGTATACCTGAAACTATTCATAATAGCCCCAAAATAAAAACAACCTGAATGTCCACACACTGATAAATGGGTAAACAAAGTGTGGTCCATGCACACAATAGAACAGTGATGGCGAACATTTTGAGCTTGGCGTGTCAGCATTTTGAAAAACCCTAACTTAACTCTGGTGCCATGTCACATATAGAAATTTTTTGATATTTGCAACCATAGGAAAACAAAGATGCATATTTTTTATATTTATTTTATATATTTAAATGCCATTTAACAATGAAAAAAATGAGTTCGTGTGTCACCTCTGACACGCGTGTCACAGGTTCGCCATCACTGCAATAGAACATAATAATGAAAGGGAATGAAGTGCTGGTACATGCCCCATATGCATTTACATGAAAGGTACAGAGAGCAGATACGTGGTTGTCAGGGGCAGAGGGAGTTTGGGGTGGGGGTAGTGACTGCTTATGACAGTGTTTCTCAACGTCTGGGTCGAGACCCCTTTGGCGGTTGAACGACCCTTTCACAGGGGTCGCCTAAGACCATCCTGCATATCAGATATTTACATTATGATTCATAACAGTAGCAACATTACAATTATGAAGTAGCAACGAAAATAATTTCATGGTTGGGTCACAACATGAGGAACTGTATTTAAAGGGCCAGAAGGTTGAGAACCACTGGCTCATGAGTATGTGTTTCTTCCTAGAATGATAAACTACTTCATGGCCTTGAGAATTGTATACTTAAACAGGTGAATTGTATGTTTTGTGAGTTATATATATATAAAAAAAGGAAAAGATAAAAAATCAAGAGTGTGACAAACACTGAAGATGGACCCTGAGAACCAGGATAACAGGATCACCAGAGATTTTAAAAAGCAAAGAAAAAGCACAGAAATGAAAAACTAGTCATTTAAGAAAATTTCCTGATGCAAATCAAGATTTAAAGTTGTGTTTGAAAGAGCTTGTCCTGTACTGAGCACATGGACCCAGAGCAACCAGCAGCAGGACATATCACTAAACTTTGACAAAAAACAACAACATTTGGATATTTAAGCCAAAACAGCAAATGGCTTTAAAGGGAAAGACAATTAGATTACTACCAGTCTTTGACAGCAAAGCTTTATAACAGGAGAAAATGACACCACAGATGCTTTAACATACTTAGGGAGCAAGATGTGAGTCAATGTTTTCAAGAACAGATAATACCCTGCTTTAAGCTCTTCACTTTATGTTTCATTTTTACAAAGTGAAGGCAAGGCCGCCCCCAGCAAAAAGATGACAACTCTCTTTGTTGCGGTACTCACTTTATTGCAGCGGTCTAGAAAAAACCCCACAATATCTCCAAGGTATCAATATGTTAGGAAAACGATGACTAGTTTTTTCAAACTGAGTATTTGTTCCCTAAGTCCTCACTGAGGAATATACTAGAGAAAAAGCATCAGAGGGACAAAATGGACCTGCAGACATAGGCTGTGGGTCCCGGATGCACAGATGTATGGAACCTGGACAGATAAGGCTAAAGGAAGAGTGAAGCAGGTCACTGCTGTATGCTGAACAATGCAGGCAATAACAGCCCAACTATTTCTTTTAAAATGCAAGAATTATAGGACATATACCAACATTTTAGTTGTCCTAAATGATGGTGTCGGTGATGGCAGTATTAATGTATTGAGCTGCCAGTGTGTACAATATGGAATCTACACTAACAAAAGACAAACATGCAAATTGACTGTACCTTTGCTATACCTTAAGCCACGTCCAACAGCCAATCAGAGCGACTATATGCAAATCAACCAAGATGGCGGCCAGCAGCCACAGAGCTGGAGCGAGCAGGAGGCTTGGTTGCCCCAATGATGGAGGAAGCGAAGATTCCCAGCTGCCGTGGCAGCTCTGAGCTCCACTCAAAGCAACAAAGTTTCAATTAGAGAAGGTAAATAAACCCCAGATACCTGCTTTCAGCCGGCCATGGCCATGGAGCTGGAGTGAGCAGGAGGCTTCCCTCCCGCCCGCCCTGGTCGGCTCTGAGCTCTTCTCAAGGCTACAAAGTTTCAATTATAGAAGGTAAATAAATCCCATAATAATAATAATAAAAAGATAAAAAGGAGAGGCTGGGAGCTTCCATTGCCAGGGGACTTGGACAGCCTGAAAACGGTCCTCAGCCCCTCACCCAGGCTGGCCAGGCACCCCACTGGGGACCATCACCCTGAAGGGGGTGTGACCAGCCTGCAAACACCCATCAGCGCCTCACCCACGCTGGCCAGGCACCCCAGCAGGACCCCCACCCTGATCTGGGACACCCTTCAGGGCAAACCAGCTGGCCCGGACTCATGCACCAGGCCTCTATCCTATATAATAAAAGGGTAATATGTAAACTGACCCTAACAGCAGAACGACTAAGAATGACTGGTCACTATGACACACACTGACCACCAGGGGGCAGACGCTCAATGCAGGAGCTACCCTCTGGTGGTCACTGTGCTCCCACAGGGGGAACTCTGCTCAGCCACAAGCCAGGCTGACGGCTGCCAGTACAGCAGTGGTGGTGGGAGCCTCTCCCACCTCCTCAGCAGCGCTAAGGATGTCCGACTGCAGCTTAGGCCTACTCCCCGCTGGCAAGTGGACATCCCTCGAGGGCTGCCGGGCTGCCAGAGGGATGTCTGACTGCCAGCTTGGGCCCAATCCCCAAGGGAGCGGGCCTAAGTCAGCAGGTGGACATCCTCCGAGGGGTCCCAGACTGCAAGAGGGCATAGGCCGGGCTGAGGGACCCCCCTGAGCGCACAAATTTTTGTGCACCGGGCCTCTAGTCCTATATAATAAAAGGGCAATATGCAAATCGACCGAACGGCAGAACAATCAGTCACTATGATGCACACTCACCACCAGGAGGCAGACGCTCAATGCAGGAGCTGCCCCCAGCCCACAGGCCCCGATCGCCCAATGGTGAACGGGGAGCCAGGGGTGGGTGGTCACGGACGCAGGTGGCGCCAGGCCAAGGCCCCACCCTGCTGTTCGCCCCCACGCAGAGGGCGACTAGCGGGGATGATGGGAGGGCGGGGGGACTGGGCTGGCTAGCGGGCAGAAATGGCCAACCTCTCTGTCTCTCCCCCCAGCGGACAGGGAACCGGGGGTGGGTGTCGGTGGGGGGCGGGGCCGGCTGTGGGCAGCAGGGGAAGATGGCCCTGATGGCAGGCCAGGCCTAGGGACCATACCATGCACGAATTTCATGCACCGGGCCTCTAGTAAGGTAAATAACAGTTATGGGACATTCTAAGTTAACCATCCCCTGGGTTCTTAGGAACCAAGATCCTCAGGATGGAAGCATATACAGATATAAACAGCAAAGGTTAAGTAAAATTTCTGAAGCTCTAAATTTGAATTGAAAGAATCAATATAAACTCCTGAGATTTTCATTGAAAAGAAAAAGGCAGCCACATACATGTATACATGTGTGTACACAGCATACATGATGTGCACGCACATATCATCCCTCTGGCTCTATCTACAGGAAAAGCCCAGAAGTCATGACACAACATGGAGATAGGACATCCAGACAATGAAGAGGCCAAGTTGAAAGCACCTTAGACAGCACTTTGAATTGGAAACCTTGGTATGAATTCATGAGGATTCTATCTTTTTTTAAAATATTATTTTAATGTTCTTACTGATTTCAGAGAGAGGAAGGGAGAGGGAGAGAGAAACATCAATGATGAGAGAGAATCATGGATTGGCTGCCTCCTTACACCCCCTACTGGGGATTGAGCCTGCAACCCAGGCATGTGCCCTGACCAGGAATTGAACCGGGACCTCCTGGTTCATGAGTCGACGCTCAACCACTGAGCATACCTGCCTGGAGAAGATTCTATCTTAGCAATACATACAGTAAAAAGCATTGATATTTGTGCGCATATTCATGTATGAAGAAATGGAGCTGTGCCTGTGTACACAGAGCACCAGGAACAGTGACCGAACACCATGGTAGTCAGAGTGCACCAGTGTCTATACTATGGCATTGAAAAGCTGTTTCCCACTAAAGAAACCAAGACACTAAGAGAAGTGGCTATTGCAGGTCCGCTGGGCTGGGTGATACCCTACACAGAAAGCTACTGAGGACCTCAGGTGATAGCTAAAGGATGTAGTGACCTAGGATGGGCAAGGTGACTGGAACATCACATGCAGACTCTGCCTTTCCTGTAGGGGCTGTAAAACTCGGGCACCAGAAACATGTACTTATAAAAATACTCCAATAAATAAATAAAAATAAATGATGGGTTGAGCACATCTTCGTTCTGCAATCCCTAATGAATGAATGGTCTAGTTCAGTGGTCGGCAAACTGTGGCTCGTGAGCCACATGTGGCTCTTTGGCCCCTTGAGTGTGGCCACGAAGTTTCAATCGCACTGTACGTGTGCGCCCACCGGTGGTATTTTGTGGAAGAGCCACACTCAAGGGGCCGCAGTTTGCCGACCACTGGTCTAGTCATTGAGGCACCAAGAAGGTCCAACACATAAAAATAGACAAGCAGACACAAAAGCACGCATCTGCAGGGATAAACCTGAGAATGAGGCAGCACTCAGACCCAGCTACTGCATATGAGAAAGAGCAAGCAGAACCGCACGGAGTGTGCGTGTACACTCAGCCGGATCCAGTCTGTCATGGAATGCCTGGGCTGTGCTTCCAATAGTAAGTGAAGGACAAGAAAGGGAGAGAGACTGAAACAGCAACCAAGGAAAATGAACAAAACTCTACTGTGCCTAGGGACAACACACAAGAGTAAAACCACAGAGAACAGGTCTGGGTCGTGATTATTTTGGGTGGAGGGAGGCATTGGGATAAGGAGCGAGGGGCTCTCAGTATGGCTGGTGATACGATTTATCACATAGTGATGGTACATGAGTATTTGCCTTATAACGAATTAAGCTACACATCTGTTTTGTGCAGTTTTTGAGAATTTATTGGACTGTTAAACTAGAATTCCCTTATGCCGGGTCACAAATTCACCGTATGCACTAATTTCTATTAATTAACTGGTAGCCTGCATTTTCTAATGTTTTCTGACTTACCTAAGAAAATTCTCAAGGTATGTTTTATATTAGTGTATAAGCAACGTGTGGACAGCCCCTACTACCACTCGGGAAAGGCCCTGTCATCCACTAAGGAGGACAAGAACACCACAAGGGCCATTTTCACAGAAGAGCTCTGGGCTGGAGCCACAGGAAGGCTGTGGCCCCTCTCCTAGACCGGCTGAGAGGTGAGAGTGCTTTTGGCTCAAAATGCACCTGTGTGAAGGCTGAGGCCAACCGAGCCAAGCCCCACCCCTTGCTAGATGCTGTGCTGCAAAGGGGCTGCCTGCGTCCCACCCTCAGGAGAGACTGGCTCTGTACTTGATTTGTTTGATGTATTTCATTGAAACAAGTGGCCAAGGTGCTAAGATCACCTGGTAAAGACAGTTTTATCTTCTGTTGGCCAATTAAGTTTCTAAATATGGGTTATTAATATATTAGTCACAAGAGTGTACGCTTTTTTTTAATCCTCGAATCCTCACCGGAGGGTATTTTTCCATTGATTTTTAGAGAGTAGAAAGGAGGGGGAAAGACAGAGAGAAACATCGATGTGAGAGAGACACATTGATTAGCTGCCTCCCTCATGTGCCCTGATCAGGACCAGGGATTGAGATTGCAACCGAGGTACGTGCCCTTGACCGCAATCGAACCCAGGACCCTTGAGTCCGAGGGACGACACTGAGCCAAACTGGCCAGGGCAAGTGTGCACTCCTCATAATGTTTACATGAATGGCATCGGAATAAACTGTACACTATGATTAAATACCATAATTCAAGAAGTGGGACGACATACTACAGTGTTAAAGCTGACTGGTATCATTCTCAAGAGGAAATTGACCAGGATCCAGATCCTATCATCCAAAGCGGAAGCATGTTCCAGTCTTTCCTGAAGACAAACACGTGACCTGTTTCCTCTTGGGATTATCCTTTAAGCAGCACAGCATCCAGCAAGGGGTGGAATGAGAAGTTAGTCAAGATGGTCCAAGAGAAGGAGAAAAAGAGACCTCCTGTCCCAGCACCGACAGTCAGGATTTCCTTTTTAAATCCTAAATGCTCTTTACCTAATAATGTTTCCTAATATAAACACCATTAAGGGCCCTGGATTATTCTCCGTAAATCCCTACAAGCAGCTGTGCACCTGAGTACAAACCTAATGGAAATGATCTGAGGGACTTACAGGGGTGAGCACCACATGCCACCATCAAGTTAGATGTTCCATAGAAGGAGCCCAACAACACCCGGCCCCTCTGGATACCGGCACTAAAACATCAGCCTGGAAGACAGACATTAGGGAGTAACCAGCACCAGCATTATGTCGTGCTATTACCTGAATCGCACCCTGGTTTTTGTACCCTCTGCCATAGTACCGCCCACCTCTTCCAAATGTTCTGATCACTGGGGTGGAAATAACTCCTCTTGGACGCCTGAAGAATAAACAGGACAAAAGCAGAAAGACTTGAATCTGTTAGAAACAACACTTAAACCATTTAAAATAATATCAAATGGATTTAAAGGTGTTTAATCTTATGCTATAGGAAGCACCGAGTTTATTAAATCATGGACATGCCAAAGATTGATTCCAAGGAATAAATCTTATTTTTCTTGGTTCATATCCAATGCATGCAATTTGAAAAATAATACGTTTCAAACATACTACTGTTTTAAACATTTATAAACAGCTAACTGAATAATATATGGATAATCATTTGACAATTTAAATAGTTACATAAAGGTATATATAATGCAATCCTATATAATCACTATGAATATTATAAAGAGTGTATTTAGTGATATAAAAAGTTTCTAGTAAACTGAAAAACAAATAAGAGGCTGTTTTTTAATTTCTATAAATACATGTTCATTGATCAGCACTTACCCTCTTGCTGGTCCTCCAACAGAAACGACCTGTAGGGGGAAAGGCCCACGGCCCCCGCGGCCCCGTCTGCTCCCAGCCCAGTGGCCAACCACGGTGCCAGCTATTTCTAGCTTCCCTCCCTGAGAAGGTATAGGTTGGATTCCTACACAAAAAATAGACAAAAAACAAAAACCCTTTAAAATCCCAGGACTAAGAATGGCAAAGAAAAAAGAAAACAGGGAAACATTTTCCTTTCAGTCGTGGCTTATGTTTTGCACGAAGCCCTTCCACTTGCTTTGTGAAGGCTTCTTGTGGACTAAGTCACATGGTTTGGTCTTAATGGTGTAACTGTTGTTACAAATACACCTGACAGTAAGACAAATGTGTTGGCTAATCAAAGGACCCAGGATAACGAAATAGGTTACAACTAAGGAGTGCAAGACCGAACTGCATTCCATCAAGTGCTGCCCTGGCTGCAGATGGCACGGCTTCTATCTATTATCTTCTTTTTGGATAATTACTTCAAAGTTTACTACTTTAACCAAACATTATGGAAATTAATCAGTAAACAGAGCCTGTTATTTTTTTTTATTGGATTGTTAAATGAGAATTCCCTTATGCTGGGTCACAAATTCACTGTATGAACTAACTTCTATTAATTATTGGTAGCCTGCATATTCTAAGGTTTTCTGACTTACCTAAGAACATTCTTAAATAATTAATTAACTGTTAGCAAAATTTCTGATAAAAACAAAATAAACCAGGACCTCAAGCATCTTATTTTCTGGAAGATGGGATGGACTGTAATAAACTCTCATCATCTAGGTGTTGGCCATGTGATTTAGCAGCCAGGCAGTGCTGTCCAGCAAAATATATGATAAGCTTTACATTTTCTACTAGCCACATTTCAAAAATACAAAGAAACATATGAAATCAGTATTAATAATATCTATTTTATCTCAATATATCTAAAATAATATTTCAACATGTAATCAATATAAAAAACTATTAATGAGATAATTTGCTTTGTTTTTTCCATATTAAATCTTTAAAGTACATTTTTCACTTAGAACACAGCTCAAGTGCTTGAGAGCCACATGTGGCCAGTGACTCTACACTGGACAGTGCAGATCTGAGTTCCAGACACAATTTGAAGAAGTTAGGAGGCAGGCTCTTCTTATCATTTCACCCTAAGGTTCCCCTGACCCCCATGCTCCCCCGACTGCAGGCTAGCAGGAGATTCCAGTCCAGGGCCATGAGGAGCAGAAGCCAACTGTGAACCAGAGCACACCTCACTGTGTGCCGCATGGCACAGGGACAGGAAGGAAAAAAAGCACCGACAGCCGGGAGAACCCAGGGGAGGCAGGAAAAGGGGCATGCAGGTCCAGTGCGGAGGGACAAATGCTCCTGTGGCCACACAGGGGGCTGCACTCATCTGTGAGAGTCTCACTGCTACACCAGAATTCTCACAAACCTCTGTAAGCACCCAAGTAATTGAGCTGGAAAACATCCCTGGTTAAAAGAGAGAGGCCTGCCTATCCTCAAAGTTACTTAAAAATGTATGTGAATAACCCTCTAGTGTCGACTTGATGGCCAGGTTTAAATCTGCAGTCTCGAAATGCAGGATTTGTGACAAAGCCCCCAGTCTCAGGCTTCATATTACAGCAAAATCACAAGACATGATTTCAAAACTAAATGTTAACACTTCTTTTTTCCCTTGTAAGCCTAATACAAATAAGAGAAGCAATGGGAATTTAAAACAAACAAACTCATTTACCAGTATATATCTAATATCAGATGTTTCTTTTAAAATGTTTCAAGCTGTGTTAAATTTTTATGCCAGGAATTCTACTGTGGCCTTAGAATCTTCTATACATGCATAATCCTCTTTACCGAGATGGGCTGTTGGGGAATAAGGTAGGAAAGACACATCCCCGGGTATTATTGGGCAGCCGGCTCTATCACAAGAAGTGATGGGTAGAGGCCTGGGTGCACACAAAGTCTGTGTATAGACACATGACAGCCCAGAAGGAAGGCAGGGATGGGCCACAGCAAAGCTGCTGCAGAGACCTGGGGGCAAACAGGAGCTGGGAGAGGAGCAGAAACAAACGCAGGGGGAGGGGCTCGTGGAAAGAATGTGCTGCTAGAGTCAGGACAGAAGAGGAGCCAGAGGAGCAGGGAAGCTGCTGGCGGGCAGAAGCTCTAGAAGGCATGGCATAATTACCGCCCTGCGACTTGCTAGTCCTGCTGCCGTCACTGCCTGAGAAGGCTCCACAGTGTCCTGCTGCCGTCGCCACGCGGAAGGCACGGTAGGCGCCTGTTGCTACAGTTTCCCCATAGGGGCCTCCAAAGCCACAGACTCCTGTGGGACCCGGGTGGAGAGAGACGGGAGAAGCTGTGAGGAACCAGGTTCAGGGGAGAGCCCCCGGTGGGTTTTCAGGCAGAGCGACCCCCATTTCCTAGGTCTTGTTCTTACACCATCAACAGCCAACCCTCTTGTCAACACCAGAACACTGACATGTCACTCCCACCGATACTGAAGGAGCCTCCTGCACCCAGGCGCTATCTGGTGGCCCAGTCAGTATCCAGGAGGAGGCCTTAGTAGAGACCTCACAGGAGAAAAAGTCTTTAAAATCTCATCACTGCAACAGCTTTCGTAGCCCCTTTTTCCCCTTCCCAGAAACTCTTCTGGGATCCACTTGTTCCTTTCATAACTAAGCCTGCCAGTTAATTAGAGTGTCTCAACATTGCAAGATATGGCCCACGAAGGCCTGAAAGCTGTGTGTGCCTCTGTCTTCCCACACCAGCACAGTCCTACCTGCAGAGGGGGACCTACTCACCTGCAAAGCCACGCCCTCGGCCCTGAGCTTGGGGGACAGGCCCGAAGTGCCTCGGGTACACAGAGGTGGGGTAGAAAGGCAGCGCCGAGGGCGGTGGGAAGGGGAGCGGGAGGCTCTGCCGGGAGAAGTTCAGCCCTTCCAGGATGCTCTGCCGCATCTTTTCTACCTTGGCAGCTTGCTCAGCCTGCAAGTCAAGCGCAGCATGTGAAAATGTGACTTAGAAGGTTCCAGCTGAATTAGAATGGACAGGGAGGAAGTGACATAGAGGCTGCTATACCATGTCTAGTTATTTATCTGTAAACAGTCAGTCTGCTCAGTAGTACTTGTTTGCAGAATGAAAACATGACCACAAGAGCAAAATTGCAAAAAAAATAAATAAAAATAAAATAAAATACCTCTTAATCTCAAAAACAAAAATGAATTTCTACTATCTGAGCAGATCCTCAGGTGAGAACCATTGACTCCAATAGCTATTAATGAAACTGTAAATTTGGGTCTCAAAATCAATGGCTAAGTCAAGACATCTCACCCAGTTTTCCTCTTTCCACCCATGCACCGCAGGGTAGATGATGCCTAGTTCATATCTTTAAAGTTGATTCTCCCCTCTGTAGTATTAGGTCAGGTATTCACTGCATTTCACAGAGTCAACTGTGGTACAGAGTGACAGATGCCTCCTCAGAGAAGCCTGGAGCTCTCTCTTCAGGACGGGACCTGACCTGTCTGCAAGACTGCCCGTGGAATGACTGTTGTACCATTTCATGTTCATTACATCATGGAAGACAACATAACCTTCACAGATGTGGAATATACAACTTGCGTGTGTCAAATTCCATTGACTTCAGTGCTATAACTCAGCCCAAACAAAGCTCATCCAACGGCCAAAAAATTCAACTGGAGTGTCTTATGAACAACCAATCTTTAACCAGAATGTGAAAATGTGCTTACTTCATAGTAAACCAGACCTTAGAGATTGCATCTTTTATACTCTAAGGTTTAAAGGCTTGAACTGACTATGAGCCTCTTTTAGGCAATGGGACCAAATAACCTGACAACCCACTTCACTTTATTTTTAAACCAGAATTAAAAAAAAAAAAACACACAAAAAAACACCAGTCAATCCTTACTATTCATGAGCTCCACACATCTGTGAATTCACCTACTTACTAAAATGTACTTGCAATCCCAGATCAATACTGAGCATTATCATGGTCATTCACAGATGTGCAGAGTAGGGGACACTTTGGGTTTCAAGTTGAGGTTGAAGAAGATGACACTCTGCATTTTTGTTTCAGCTTTTATACTATGAACAAATGTCCTGTTCACCATCTACTTAGTGGTGTTTAAAAATTATTGTGGGTGACTTTGCTGTTTGACTTGGCCCCAAGCGCAGTGCTGAGTGCGATCGGTGTTCCTAAGTACCAGGCTGTGATATGCCTCATGGAGAAAATACATGTGTTAGATGAGCTTTGTTCATTTCAGGCTGAGTTATAGCGCTGCTGGCCTTGAGTTCAATGTGAGTGAATTAACAATATATATTCATTGAGATGTTTTTAAATAGAAACACATAAACAAGGTTATATGCTTATCAGTTGACAAAGATGTTGTCACTGGAGGATAGAGGAACCTCGCTGTGCATTTCCCATATGAGGCGAGATTCACTATCTGCTAACTCAATGTTTGAGGCAAATTCACAGAACATAATTATGGTGATTAATGAGAGTCTAATGTAAATGTGTATCCAGAGCTCAGCACTGAACTGACATGAACTCACACATGGGCTGGACCCAATCTGAAACAGAATGCTGTCACCTGGGGGCATTATAAATTTGGTATGAAAGACGACTGATTAGACAGTGAGTGGTATTTCCCTCTGTTTGAAGGTGGACACTGTTCCTCCCCACCTCCACCAGACTGCGTTCCTGCAACTGACCTGACCATCACAGAGGTCGATGAGTGGGGTCTTTTCCCGGCTTGCTTTAAGGAGTTTGGACTGGAAGAGCTTCCCATCAAAATACATCCAAGGACAGCAGTGTTCCCAGGGCACGGGCTGGCCACATGCGTCGTTTGCAAACAGGGCCATGTCCACGCCACTCATGAAGAGAGCTGACAGCTGAATGCCTCGAGGGTCAAGGTTCTCAATCTTTAAATGGAAAAGAGTGATTTCTATGGAGTAAGAGTACTGCATTACCAAGTTGTCACAATGTCTGACTACAACTCTCACGGTTAACCAGGACACCCCTCAAAGACACCCTAAGCAAACCTGTTAATCAACACCATACAGTGACCTACCACTGGCCTGTTTCAACACAAAGACTTTTTATGTTAGTTAACATTTAAATTTAAGAGACTATTTTATAAACATACTGAAACATTTCAATTTGGACATGTGAAGCATTATACAAGTGTAAAATAATACTGTTTAAGGTTGACACATGATAAAGTAACAGATTATTAATAGTCTCCTTAGCAGTTAAGAAGCCCACAATTCATTTATGAAATCAAACTTTTACACTTCAGATTCTATATACTGGTAGTGAATTAGCAGAAAGATTGTAAAAAGGAACATTCTAACAAGATTATGCATTTTTCAAATAGTTGTACTAAAATATCACTTGGTATAATTTCATTCTAAAACTTGTACTTTGTTTACATTATTTTATATGTTAATGTTTTAGATAGCAACTTATTAATGAGACTGTCAAAATGTTTTAGGAGAAATGGATAGCTTATAAATGAAAGAACACAACAACAAAACACTGTATCTGAACCATGCAGACTATCAGCATCTAGAGGCTGTTTCCCCTTCTTCTCACTGGGTCATTAGCGCTGGGAGCCCTCCTGTGCGCACACAGCTCTCTCTCCTAGCAGCTGCTGTGCAGGGTGAGAAACACTGACCAATACAGTCAACTCTTGATTATCTGCCTGTGAAGGACCTAGTTTGTGGATTATCCGGGACTGAGTTTTAGCTGTCCTGGTTTCTGTCTTCCCACATGGATGGAGTCTCAAGAATGTCATCTTTACAGGTTTCAACCTAAACAATACCTAAATGTGGCAGGTAAACTGGCTTTTCATTAAAGAGAAAAAAGATCATTCCAGTGCCAAATATTGATGAATTTATGAATATTTGCTGTTTTGTGCTATCAGTCCCCATTATTAGTTAACATGATGTTTTCCAACCATTTTTTAATTGAAATATATTTTTTATTATTATTTTTTAAATTTTAAGTCAATGCAGTTCAGAACTTCCTGAACCTGGAGAAGTCTCTCCACCCTGCTGACCCCTGCTTCTCCCATGCAATGCTGGAAAGGGGAACTAAACATGTTCAGTTGAGGACAAGTGGGGTTAGGGTGATGGAATTAGATGCATTTTTATGTTTATGAGCAGAAAGTAGGGAAAGAGAGGGCAGATAGGAAGTGTAAACTCTGAGTCTCAAGGCAGTAACAGGGGGTTTCTCCTCCCTAAAAGCTGACATTGTGGAATGTGCCAAGGCAGCAACCTGGCCTCCTCTTTTCCTGCTGGCCATGGCCTCTGGGCCAGGTCAAAGCGGAGGGAAAGGCAACAATGTGCCGGTGCTGCTCGAAAGTCTGCTGGCTACAAAAGCTAAGGCAGGTGCCAGCAGCAGCCTTCTGCGGAGGCACGATGCTGCTCCCATGTCTTTGTCAATGGTGGTGTTGGTCACACTGACAACAAACCCTTATTTGACTAATAAAGCTCAAAACCACTCTGGGCAGATGGTTATCTGAGTGTTGAGGCTAAGAAAGATGTGTGGAGCACAGAAGCACCCTAGTTAGAGAGAGTAATCTCCTGGTGAGCTGATGAGAGGAATGGAGAAGCCTACATTATCCACACACATTTCTTATTTTAAATAGCCTCACCATTAGTTGAGAAATTGTGTTTTTCTGGATTTAAAAAATCATTTTCAAGTCACTTAGTTTCAGTAATAACAACTACCAGTAATTTATCAGAGAAAAATTCTTAGAATAAAAGTTGTCTAAATAATGGGAATAAAATCTCAGTTGCTGTGTATATCTTGCCTATGGCAATTTTTAAATTACTTTACATAGCAGTTTATACTTCTGTCCTTAAGTGTTAATTATACAAAGAATACTATCTACTATTTATGGGGAACTTAATAAATTTGTATCAGACACTGCTCTAAGTATCTTTGCATGTATTGCCTCATTTACATCTCAAAAATCATACGATGCAGGTGCTGCTCTTAGTACTCCACTTAAAAGATGAAGAAACTGAACCACAGGAGCTCAAGGTCACAATACTGGTAACTAACAGCACCAGAATCTGAACTCTTGACCACACCTTCCAATCTCAATTTCTTATACCAACCAGGATAAAATATTCAACACTATCCAAAGTTCCTCAACTTGAGAAATGTTGACAACATTTTCTGACTTTATAGGAAATACAGTATGGAAAATTTAATCTCTGCCCAATTAGGTCAAGAACCAAATTCCAGTAAAGGAACTTTGTCTGATTTCTAATTACTGGGCAGCAGACTCTTACTATGACTGGTCCTATTTACCTACATGTACAATAACTCATACACGCACCACAGACATGCTGCAGCCCATACGCCGTATTTACAGCTCTTCATTCTCTATCTTTATATTTTGCACTTGGCATGTGAAACTGTTAGAAGAATGTAAGACAATTATAGGGATGTCAAGAGCAAGGAGAAACTGGACAAAAACTGAAACTGTGCAAAGGTCCTTCTCCTCACCCTTTACCCACCCCTCCTCCAAACACAGTACTGACTCTACCTTAGTGATTTCATCCACACTGGTAACCTAGGCGAAGCACCTAATATACCAAAGAAAAGTGAGGGGGTAATCATGGCCCCAGGGCCTCAATGAGCCACACAGAACACTCAAATGTTTAGGATGCAGGGGGCGGACAGAGCACAGACCAGATGAAACTCTTATAAAGTCATTTTAACTAATAGTTTCAACATATTTCCCGACCCAACCTCCCACCAGAAAAGCCAACCAGAGGCCAAATTGTCAAAATTAGGTCTTTTCTTTCTATTTTCCTATTTATTCTCAAAGCATATAGATAGAAGTGGAAGAGAAACAGGGTCTGGCAATCCACAAACTGGATACTGGCCCTTAAAACACCACCAAATATCAAGAGTTGACTATATCCTACACAGTGAAATGGCTTTTTGTAGGAAAGCACTGTCACTGACTTTGATATATCGAAACAACTTTTAATGATTAAACGAAAAAGAAGTTTTAAAATTTACTTTTCTATCACTGAATTTTAGGACCCTCTCTCAGCTCTACATTGGAATTTTTGTAGCATTTAAATAATAATTATTCCTATCAGTTCTCAATCTGATAGCTGAGGGTATCTTCAATCTTAAAAAACCAATTACCTCTAGCCCCAAGGGCAGCTATTGTTTTTCCTTCTGGTTCTTTCAAAATCTATGCTACTCATGAACGGAGTGCCAACGTTCAGGCTGCCCTTGGTGAAGGGAACACAGACCTCTAGACCAGAAGAGTCAAAGGGACAGGGGTGGGCCTGAAGTACCTGCATTTTCTAACACAGCTCTAGAAACCTAGCTTTAGATGAAGAATCAGGAGAAAACCATGAAAGCACTAAGACTTCAAAAGAACCAAAATGAAAGCTTAGAGTGTGACTGTCTTTCGAAAGTTATATCCTATGTGTTGATCCAAAAATGAAAAGGATATGGGAGAAAAGATGAACTTTGAGTAAAAGCAACTTGATGGTGAATAAGGCTTGGTGGGCATACCTGATACCTGGCGGTCTGATTTTCAGAACTGGGATGTCAATACTGATGTAATAATCTAAATAAGAGAAACAGGAAGTAGAGGTAGAGGGATGGCACCACACTCTAGTAAAAGTATTTACAACACCCCTGAGCAGTCTGGTGATGAAGATGGTGGTGGGGGCACCACACTCTAGGACACAGGAGGTAGAGCCTGTGCTTAGTACCAGCCTCTCAGGGGACACCCGGCCAAATATTCTAGAACAAAAACTTAAATTCAAAACCATTAGAAATAATTTCTGTCTAACAAACAGAAAAGCTTAATCTACAAAGTAAAGAATACAATTTGAGGTAGATTCTCCTAAGTTTGTTATCTTATTTAGCTTGTTTCAAAGTCATCAGAAGCCTAAGGTGACCACAATGACATGGGATCCCCAAAGTCAAGGGTCACTCAACACCAAATTACTGAATTTAACAATAATTTAGGGAAACCAGAAATTTATTGAGCCCCAACTGTAGAACACTAAAAATCTATAAAGTGAGCCTGAAACTCCTCTGTAGGGAAAGAACGCCTTCATAAAGAATGGCTAAAAGATCTAAAAGTGAAGGCGATTTCATAAAAAGAGATTACTTGATTATAAATCAAATTTTGTCAAACAAACAAACAAACAAATAAATAACCAACAGCAAAGAAAAAAACAAAACCCTATGCATTAAAAAGAAAAGGTAGATTCACTAATTTAGCTAACTCTAAAAAGTTTTGAACTTTCTAAAATTTAATGTAGAAATTAGAAAGCAAGTATAGCCATGCGAACACAGCAACTAATAAAAGTGCACTAAAAAGATAAGCACACTGAAAAATCAGGTGTCAACGTGGAGAAAACTAATATTATTAAAACAAAGAATAAAAGGAATTACTAGAAGGGAAAATTAAAAGGAATATGATGTTAAATGCTGACTAAAAGGGCACAGGAATGATGATATAACGTTGTTCTTCAAGTTTTTTTTTAAAAGGGATTTACAATACTAGGAGAACAAAGACTATGGTTTTTGTTTTGTTTTGTTTTTAGAGAAAACGAATGTTGTAATTAGGAACAACAGAACGAAATAAGAAAAAGATCCTGGCCAGATGTTAGGAAATTCTTAGGACCAAGCCCTCCCTCCCAGGGTTTGGGATCCCCACCTGAAATAAAAGGCAAGTTCATTTCATGATATGAAAACAAGAATAAAACACCCGTTGGTATACAAGGGAAAAACTCGGACAAAAGTAGACATGACCATTTCAATAGCTGGGAAGGAAATTCCCTTTGCCCTGAAGGCTCTCGAGTTCTCTTCCTGAGCATTACTGGTTTGATGTACTCAGCTGCCAGGTGAGGTGAGCTGTCCCTTGACTCCAGAGCAAGACTCCAGGATGAGGAAGGAAGTGTCAGTTACCTTGAGCTCCTGCAGCTGATCAGGCTCGTAGAGTTTGGGGGACAATGCCTGAGCCAGGAAGGCATCCAGCTCCTGACGACGCAGTATCCGTGCTCCAGGCCACTGCACCATATACCTGCAGGGTGGACAGACAGAGAGGGCCCGCAATTAGGATGCAGCGGTCCCCAGTCACATGCATGACCTGGTGTTCGGGTGACATAAGCAAAGGAGGCTTCTACAGCTTTCTTACCCAGCTTTCCTATTTTCAGTGATGATGCCATTTACAAAACCCAATCATCACCTAGCCGATCAGCATTATAGAGTAATTGAAAATGACACTAAATTTATACATACTGCAAACTAGCTGGTTGGTAATTTTTGATATACTTCACTTTTGTGAAGTATTTAAATCCTGAAAACACATAATATGTACCAAATTTATATTATGATTTATCTATTTAATTCAAGGATACCTAGGAGGCAAACCTAGGTCCAAATAAGACAGATGAATCCCTTGATGAAGTGTCTCATGAACCATCTGCACAAGGGGATCCAGCAGTGGCCGGTGAATGGACAGGGACGAAGTGGAAAGGAAGACCAGGACGAGAATTAAAAGTGCAGTCTTCAGAATGCACGCCTACAGTCCCCGAGCACAGATTTACTGGGGGCTACCCTGATGTGAGCAGCTGACAGGAAAGCAATTTCTAAATCGATAACTTCCATTTGCCTAAGAACCACCAGATGTCCACATTCCCTTTTTCCCAACCAATCCTCTTCCCCTTATTCACCTTGCAGTGCAGATGCCCGTTTGTGGTGAGAGCCTGAGGGACCAACCACTAAGAACTTGGTCATAAGTCCTGCTCAAGTCCAACAGTTTCTAATTCTCTGCATCCAGCAAACTTAAAGGATGACCTAATCAAGTTGCCAGCTGATCACTAAAAATAACTTCTGGTGATAGATCCCTATGTCATCTCTGCATGACACGCCTCACAAAGCTCTTTTTAGTCCCATCTGCTGGGAAAATTTTCTTGGGCTTAACATCTAAGTCAACAAAAATGAGAATCACAGTTGGTGCAAAGCCCTAACTCTTTTTTATAACAATTAATATTCACCACAGGACCATGAACTAATGGGAGAAGGAAGAGGTTCCATCCAGCTCATTAAGAGAAATATTTTCAATAAAAATCCCAACACTGCTCACTAGGTGCCAGGCATTGGTCTAATCATTTATATGCATTGGCTCCTCACATGGTCACAGAAACTCAGAGGAACCATGACTGTCCCATCTGAGAGATGGAGAAACAGAAGCACAGAGCTTAGATACTTCATGGTAAAATTGCATAGCCTTAGTAGGAAGTAAATGAACTTCAAAGTAAAAGACAGTAGATGTTAAATCTCTGTGGTATTTATATCTGATCAGATACATTTTTTAAAATATATATATTTTATTGATTTTTTTACAGAGAGGAAGGGAGAGGGATAGAAAGTTTGAAACATCGATGAGAGAGAAACATCAATCAGCTGCCTCCTGTAAATTCCCCACTGGGTATGTGCCTGCAACCAAGGTACATGCCCTTGACTGGAATCGAACCTGGGATCCTTGAGTCCACAGGCCGACACTCTATCCATTGAGCCAAACCGGTCAGGGCTGATCAGATTTACTTTAAAGAACGATGTAAAAGTTTTATTTCATTAAACTGTCAATATTTGCAATGACAAAAATAACACCCTTTGCAATTGTTTGAGTGACACAAATATTAAATACAATGGTCTTATGAGCTTTAGTGAGGGAAATGTACAGAAAGTGGAAAGGAAGCCCAGAATGAGAATTAAAACTACAGTCTTCAGGATGAGTGCCTACAGTCCCCAGGAACACGGAAAAAGAAACAGCAAATATGGAGAAAGTCCCTCCATTTAACTCTGACAAAACTACTGTGGAAAAGACTGTGTGCCAATACCCAATGTTCTTTGCCTAAGTATCCATGTTATATATCCCTTTTATTTTTTAAAACTTGTGGTAAAATACACAACATAAAATTTACCATTTTAACCATATTTAAGTGGACAGTGCAGTGGTATTAAGTACATTTAGTGTTGTGGGACCATCCCCACCACCCACCCCCATAACTCCTTTCATCTGCAAACCTATGAAACACAAACTCCCCCACTCCCTAGCCCTTGGCTTGATGTTACTTTAAAAATTGTTAATCAGGAAAAAAATATCTTGGGGGCAGGTTGGTTTTCTCAAGATCTTTCCTGGTTTTCCTGGCTGCAAAGACTCCCAGAATTCAGTTTAGCTGCAGCAACAAATAGTCTTTTTGGTTAGAATATCTGCTATTTCCTCCATTTGGCTTCCTCTTACATTTTGACAGAGTTACCATTTACTTCTTTCTCGCTGGGAGTCCTGGGAAAGCCTTTCTGGATGCAGAAGAGTATAAAATGGACATAAAGATATGCAGCTACATAAACAAATAGCCTACCACCCCCCCAGGACGGCACAAATGGCAACCCTGGCAGCAGCTAGCACCTGCACCCTCGGTCATCTCCTATGTCCACACTTCTCCGAGCTGCACACGACAATGTGCTCAGCCCCTTTACGTCGCTCCGTTTTCTCTGGACATTCTTTTTCCACACCTTCTCCTAGGGTCTCAAGTTTCCTACCATGGAGGTATGAGGGTATCTGTGGCTCCCTTTTCTCACCCTCCTCTCACTGCCCTTTAGAAGTGTGAATGCCAGGGCAGAAAGGGGGAGCTGGACCCTGCCTGTGCTCCTCAAGTGTTGGAACAGGCTCCACTGGTTCTGTTTGGGGTTCAAGACCTCCATAATCTATTTTGGTTATTGATTTAGATTCTTTTAAGACATAACCCAGTCTGTCCGCTCAGGAGAATGTGAGCTCTCTTGGGTCAGGACCTCATCTATTTTTCTGGGCTGCACCCCAGGAAAGGCCATCTGTTCTGTTCTGAACACTTGCTTCACCCTCATGCTGAACTTCTGCTCAAACACTGGCCCCTCCTGGTCTCTGTTACAAGGATTCTAGGGATTTGCCTGCTGTTCTTCCCCCATCCTCCAGAGTGCTGTCCTAACATCACATTTGGACATATGTAACATGTGGGTGCTGACACTAGTGAAAGTATCAAGGAGACCACCACCACCCTGATAGGATGTGCCTGCCCCAGATGCAGAAATGGAATCTATCCTAAAGGAACATGGACAAACCTAGACTGAGAAGCAGCTTCCCCAGGGGTTGACAAAGTGCAGCTGGGGGCTGCCACCTGTGGTCTAAGGTGACTGACTGTCCGCAGACCCCGGGTGTGCAGAAAACCAGGGCTCACTCTTCAGAAACGTCTCTCCATCAACCCAGAGGAAGACAAGAAGCAGTCGAGACTGGAGGAGACATGACAACTGAATGCAAGCATGAGCCAAGATTTTCTGTTGCTAATAGATGCTATTAGAACAAATGGCAAAATCTGAGTGAGATCGGTACGTAAGATGTACCAGTATTATTTTTCTAATTTTGATAATGTCCTTGTTTTTTAAGAAACACAAACTGAAGAGCTTAAGATAAAGGGACATCATGCCCACAACTTACATTCAAGGGACTGAGGACAAACACAGAGAGGAGCAAAAAGCAACTGCAGTAGAACATTAGTGTGTGGGGAACCTGGTAAAGGACAGTGACGAGCTCTTTGTATTCATCTCACAATTTCTTCTAGTTAGAAATTATGGAAAAAAAAAAAAGATCAAAGAAAGGAAAGAAGTCTTTGTGGATGACAGCCTGGCCTTGGGATCAATGACCTTTGTCCCACCCCAGCTATCAAGGCCAAGGGTCACGCCACAGGGACTCACCTTGTCCAGGATGCAGGCTTTGCCCTCTCCCTGCCCCCAGCTGCAATGCCCCCAGAGAAGGACCACTGGACTGCCAGCCTGAGCCCACAGCCAGTTCTCAAGCAGCTCTTACTATTCATCCTGTTACCAACCCTATTTCTTGTCTTTGTCCAGCCCCCCCTTCCAAACCTCCCCCCAACTCTTTACCCCAAGACTTCAGACCTACTACTCAGCCCATCTCCATGTTATTCGCAGGTTATATCCACTGACCAAATAGAGGCCATGCAGGGTAGCCTCCTTCAGCTACTGTCCTGGGGCCTCAGATGCAGAAGGTAGAATGGATTCTCTTAGTGGAGTGGACCAACCCATTTATGGTGTCCTAGGCCCTGGGACTTGTCCCGAGAGACACTATCCCTCATCTAACACGCTGCTCCTTCTTAGGATCTGTAACAGTCTTCCCAAGCGAGAAACTCCCTGGTCCCAGGCACCGACTCCACACACAACTGTCTCTTCACCCCAAGCATGTCAGCTGGCTTCTGCCGGAGTACGGGGTCTGCACTGCACTCACTGTAGCTTCTGGATGCCACACACTAACAGACGCAGTGGTTCGTTCAGACCCGAGATTATTAGTTACATTTATAAACCTCGTCAAGGTCTAAAATAAGTACTTTTTTAATAAACAACCACATACACACAAAAACTACAATAAACACTGTCTTAAAAGCAGGGACCAGGACAGTCCTGAAACCTAGGAAGACTCTATGAAGGCCTTTTCTGGAGTAATGGCAGATGAAGGTCCATGAGGACCAATCACATGAAGAGAAGAGAGGTCCGAGCATCCAGTGACCCACGTGGCTGAATGCATAACAGACAAGACACAAAGCACCACCACACCAAGGGGCAGTAACAACATGAATGCTGCACTCCCAGCACCAGCAGCTAACCCTACGCTAATGCATGGACACTGTGTGCAAGGGCAGCCCCATGCGCCTGGCCCAGCAGGCTTTTTAGGTCAAGTATATGGTGGGCAGTAGGTTGCCCCACTAGACTAAAGGCCATACATCATTTTAAACTTCAAAGAGAGGAATACAAAGTAACCAAGCTCATTATTGCTAATTTGATTTTAGGCCACTCTTAATCTTAAATTTTTGGCTAATTAATATAAGGTGGTTTTTATTGATAAAAACCAGTCTATAAATAAACTTTCCATCGGAGGAAACCAGGGATTCAAAAACCAAATAAAGAATTGGTCTTTCTCACTAGTTCATTCTCATTGGAGATGAAAGATAAGAAACTGCTCATTTTAGTCAACCTCAATTTAATTAGGGAAAGGCTTCTAAGTGAGTTACTGGCCTTAAAGTCTGAATATAAGAAACTTTAAGAAATAAACACCTGACTAAAGCTCTGTCCTCTGTCAGCAGTCAAGCAGGTGCAACCCAGTAGGGCATCAGGAGCTGGAGGAGAAGGAGCCAGCTCAGGGCAGGACACATGGGACTCAGACAGGTTAGGGCTCGGAGGGCAGCTGTGCCCCAGGCTTTTACTGTCTGTCTCTTCTGCGTCAGAGGCCACACACCTAGGGAGAGAGAACTGAAGTGGGCAGGTTGGAGGTGCCAAACAGAAGTCCACAAGCCTGTGGATGTCTGTGTGTCTGTAAACAGACCAGGAGGACAAGAGATCCAATACCGTCCCCACCAACAACAACCAGGGCACCTCTGCAGAGAAGTCAGGAAGGGCTCATAAAATGACAAAGACAACTTTGGAGGGCAGCCTGACAAGGCCCTTACGGTCCAGTAGGTGACAACAAAGCACCAAATTAAAAGATGGTGGCAGTGGACTAGAAGCCACTGAGGACAGAAACCAAGAGTCACTGAATGATTAGTTTCAAAGTGCCTCCCGTGAAACCAGGAGTAGCAGAGGAAGAGCTGCTCCGCCCTCTGGAAACCAATGGGCTTCACAAAGAGAGGGTCTGAAATGAAGATAGAAATAAAGCGCAGATGCTGATTGAGTCCAATGGCTATATTGTGACTATACAGGAAAGTGTCCTAGTTTGTTAGAAAATCACACTCAAGTAGTATCTGGGTTAAAAAGAAAAAAATGCTCTTGGAACTTTCCCTGAGTTTTAAATTGGTTAAAAGAAAAACATACTAAAAAACTAACAAATCTGATTCAGGTATGCATGCCAACTCAAATTAATGCCAAACAGTGTCTACACAGGCATTTGTGGCCCGTCAACCGAGAGGACCTAGAACCACACAGTGCCCAGATCTGGGTTTTCAACTGCTTTCTCCAAGGATGAGCTGGCCCCTTAGAGGCAGGATCCAGGGCAGGGAAGATGCGCATGAGCCTAGGCATCATGTGGTACCACAAAAAGCAAGAACATGCCAGGGTTACAAAGGACACTGTAGCTCACTGAATGAGCTCCCAAGGCCCGAGTAATCAAATAAATAAGGACACTACATCAGTTATAATGCTAGGAATAAACTGGATAACCCCAAGTCCACACTGATACATACGGTTAAACAAATGAGCAGAAAGAAGAGACACATTTTCCTTATAGAACAATCCCAAATAATCTCCTATATAATAAAAGCCTAATATGCAAATCAACCAAACTGAGAAACAACCAGTCGCTATAATGTGCATTGAGCATCTGTACTCTGGTGGTCGGTGCACGTCATAGCTACCGGCTGTCAGCCAGTTGGCTGGTCCCTTAGGACTTTATAATATATAGACCAGAGGCCCAGTGCACAAAAATTTGTGCACTTGTTGGGGGGGGGGGGGTCCCCTCAGCCCTGCCTGTGCCTTCTCACAGTCTGGGACCCCTCGGGGGATGTCCACCTGCTGGCTTAGGCCTGCTCCCCGCTCCCAGTCAGACATCCCTCTGGCAGCCCGGGAGCCCTCGGGGGATGTCCAATTGCCAGCGGGGAGCAGGCCTAAACTGCAGTCGGACATCCTTAGTGCTGCTGAGGAGGCGGGAAAGGCTCCCACCACCACTGCTGTGCTGGCAGATGTCAGCCTGGCTTGTGGCTGAGCAGAGCTCCCCCTGTGGGAGCGCACAGACCATCAGGGGGCATCTCCTAAATTGAGCGTCTGCCCCCCTGCTGGTCAGTGTATGTCATTGTGACCAGTCATTCCCAGTCGCTCTGCTATTAGGGTCAATTTGCATATTACCCTTTTTAAAAAAAATATATATTTTATTGATTTTTTACAGAGAAGAAGGGTGAGTGACAGAGAGTTAGAAACATCAACGAGAGAGAGACATCGATCAGCTGCCTCCCGCACACTCCCTACTAGGTATGTGCCCGCAACCAAGGTACATGCCCTTGACCGGAATCAAACCTGGGACCCTTGAGTCTGCAGGCTAACGCTCTATCCACTGAGCGACACCGGTCAGGGCATGCATATTACCCTTTTATTACATAGGATAGAGGCCTGGTGAATGGGTGGGGGCTGGCTGGTTTGCCCTGAAGGGTGTCCCGGATGAGGGTGGGGGTCCCGCTGGGGTGCCTGGCCAGCCTGGGTAAGGAACTGAGAGCTGTTTTCAGGCTGGCCACACCCCTTCAGGGTGGGGGTCCCTACTGGGGTGCCTGGCCAGCCTGGGTGAGGGGCTGAGGGCCGTTTTCAGGCTAGCCATGGCCACTGGCTGGAAGCAGGTATCTGGGATTTATTTAACTTCTATAATTGAAACTTTCTTGCCTTGGTCCCACTTGAAGCCTGGGTTGCCCCTGGAAACCCATGTTCCCAGCCCCTCCTTGAGTGGAGGCCAGGCCGGCTGGAAGCAGGTATCTGGCATTTATTTATCTTCTACAATTGAAACTTTGTAGCCTTGAGCGGAGCTCAGGGCCGGCCAGGGCAGGCAGGAAGCTTGGCTTCCTCCATTGCCAGGGGCAACCAAGCCTCCCGCTCATTCCAGCTCCGTGGCCGCCGCCATCTTTGTGAAGGACTGATGGAGTGTGGAGTGAGGGTATGACTGTTAATTTGCATATTACTCTTTTATTAGATAGGATAAAGCACGTGTTCACCAAATATACCTATTCTGTAAACATATTATACAACATAAATTCAAGTCCACATTGCATTTACATGGCCTATATTTCTGTAGTTATATGTAAATATGAGATGTGGATGAATTTCAACAGATAACCCAGTTCACCTAGAATAAAATCCACGCCTCCCCCGCCCCCTACTTCATACACAGGTCTCTGAGAGGCATTGTACAATCACCTGCTGGAGAACATGCAGCTGCCAGAGCAGCCGTGCCACACCTACCGTAGGACACAGCACAGCACCGTGAGATGAGTGGGCACGCTGGCTGGGTTGAGCATGGCTGGAGTGTCTGACCTCATGCAGGCCAGGAAGGCCCTCATCCTGCGGTTCTTGTCCTCCACTGCCTTCCCCAGCCAGAGCCTCTTCAGGTTGGGGCAGGTCCACTCCCTGAAGGCAAGAGCTTCCACCAGTTCTGGAGTTTGCGGAGATTTCCCTTTGTAAGCTGCCCACTCCTTAATGATCACTGGTGAAACCGCTGGAAGGAAATCAGAGGAGAAGCATTTATGCCCCGTCTCGGCTCCTTTAAGCCTAACAAAAGTAAACTGCTCTAGTAGTGACAGCCTGAAGATGTTACCTCTCATGTAACAATACATCCTCTAGTTAGCAAGCCACTAGTCATCAGTTCTCACGCCTAAGACATTTGTTGTTACTCTATATACTTTAATCCTTCATTTACATTTTCAGTGAAGCCACCAATAAATTTCTTCTCAATCAAATCATGACTTGATTTCCCCATATAACTATAATATATATAAATTAAAAATGTTAGTCGAAATTTGTTTTAATATAAAAATCCATTAATAGTTTTATTAATAACAACTGGCATAATTCACAAAAGTATGTAATTATCATGGAAGTCCACGGAAAATCCAAGTTAGATAGCTAATCTTTTTCTACATTGATAAATACTTCTACTAATTAGATTTGAGAAAGAATTTACATTTGGTAGCCACTTTACTTAAGGACCTCTTACTTTAACAAAGATAACAAAATGTTAAAGGATTAGCAAGAGCAAACTACCATGCAGTGAGACCCTGAAAGCCCAGTAAGGCTGCAAGCAGAAGCAATAGTTCATGTTAAGAAATCCAAGGTGACACCAGTATGCAGTAATTCTATTCAACAAGACTAAAGACAGTGTAAAATGCTCCATTTTCACTCCAAAAAAAGCAAGACGTTCTAAGTTGATATAACACAAAACAATGACTTTTATCCACAGTTGTTTTACCACTATTAATGTCATTAATTCTTAAAACACACAAATATGTACATTCTTCCACATAATTTCCAAGTAAAGGAAAGGAAAACTATGGCGGGAATACAATGAAGACAAGGCCAACTGCAGAGCAATGTGTTATGACTTAACAATCAACGGTAAAGTTTGGGTGTGCATTTTGTAAGGGACATTAAGTATCAGAACTAAAGCAGAGCCCAGTGAGCTGCCAGCGGCCAACATGGAAGCCAGGACGGCACTATGATTCCATCTAATGAGATCTTTCACACCTCAATTCTTTCCAAGTAACAGTACCCCACCGTGGCTCATTTTCCCTAAAGTAATGCTTGTAGCAGCTGAGAGACCAAGAAATCCAAATCCTGATAAAGTTAAATAATTAACGGGTCATCTCTAGCTCCATCCCAAGTCTAACCAGAGTAAGGCGAGAAAGAATCTTGTCAGAGGTCAGGAGAGCACCAGGAGTCTGGTACTTGGACACACGCACTGAGTGAGCACCGGGAAAGCAAGCTGAGCGCATCCGCCCCAGGCAGCCACGTGGAGGCCATGCTGCAGAGAAGTGCTGGGCCACACCCTGAACAGGGGTGCAAGTCAAGGTAGTTCCAGAAAATTTTCCTCTTACAAAAGAGTTACTGTTTTGGCCCATTCATTTACATTTTAATATCTTCATGTTTAAATGTTAAAACTTAAAATGCTTATTTTAAAGTCCATCAAGTCAAAACAGGGATACACATGTATTAAAGTATATGCATTTTTGTGTTCATCAATATTTTTAGGTGCCAGACACAAACCCAGTAACCTCCCAGCATCCAACAGACCCTGTCCTCGGACTCACAATCTAGCCACCCCTTCCCCGCAGTCCTGCAATATCCCACAAGCAGAATGTGGCCCTACAAAATAAGCCATTCACCAGTTTCTATTAGGTTACACCACAAAATTCATTTTCATGCCAAAAAAGAATAAAATGCACAAATCTATTTTTTTTCTAAGTAATACCTTCATTTTGGTGGCAAAAATTTATTTAAAGGAATTGATTAGATTTTATCTATGGTTGAACAACTAGTTAATTTGGCTCTCTCACTCCTCCCCCAAAACACATACGCACACAAAGCATGAATTTCCTAAATCTTAAAAACCTCGGAATATAGTGCCAGAAGTCTCCTTCGAGTTTTCTCAAGAGGCATCCATATTAAACCTATCTTCATTCATTCACTTCCTTCCCTTTCGTCAGCTTTGCTCTTGTCTCTCTTTATTAATTTTTCAGCATCATTTTATTATTTTATGTCGTTTTCATTCTAGAAGTGAATTTTTGGTGGAGGATTTTCATTCTTACATTCAGAATGCTTACACCTCTACCTACTTTATGTTCCAAGTCCTACATCAAAGGTAAGTGGGGGTTGGAGATGCCTCTTACAAGTGGCTGTTTCCCTTGAGGCTTCTCTGAAGTTGCCCTGGACAGCTGTCCACACTAGCTCTGAGGGACCGAAGTTTGCCTGCATTTCCCTGGCATGAAGCTGTGTGCTCAGATCCCCCCCCCCCCCCGCCCCCCCCGCAGTGGCTAAAGGTGAGCCTCTCTACACACTAGCACCCAGGACCGTGGCTGATGCTTGTGAAAGGCCTGACCAATCCTCGCGGGAACATGCAGTCAGTGCCCGCCAGGAGCATGGGATGGGGCGGGGAGACTGCAACTGTGAAGAAGGTATCAGATGTATTAATGTTCTCTCATCCTTCTATGCATTTTTGTTGCCTAGCTACACTATTCATGACAAGAATGGCTCAAATCTAATTTCGGAAATACATGTCTTTATCAGACAAAATAAATGTGCAATAACACAAAGCTTTGTTCCAAAGTAAAGCTTTTCCTGGCTTGCTTTATTTTTAACACGTGTGTATCTGTTTTTAAACAACTCAACATTTAGAGATCTTTTGTGTATACCACCACTTAATAGCTGTGGAACCTTTGGCCAATTACCAGACAGAGCCAAAACGTGGGTGAGGCAGGTGAGGCACCCAGGGATGGGGCACCAACTCCCATGTGCCCATGTGAGAATGCGGGTTTCCTTAAATTCTGAGCTGGGCCTCTCACCAACTTCCCTGTCACCCCACCCTCAATCCTGGAACCAGGAATGACAAAAGGGTCAATGACTCACTCTGCAACAAGACCCCAAAGAAGAAACACAAGGGCACCTTACACCCTTGTTATGTGGTAATAACTGGCTCAGTACATTAGATTAACTAACTGAAGATTGGTATTTTATAGATTAATGAATTCCAAGGAACATCCCATTTTGGGGTTGACATGTGGCGGCCTCTGCTTTCCAAGATGCCAACACAGGGTGGCTGGCACACACAGCACCTCCTCCCCTCCGGCTCCTGGCCTCTTCCTGAGGCACTGCTGTTCAGGAGGGAGGGCAGCTCACAGAAACAAGCAGATGCAAAGGGGCCAGCTAACAAGTCATCTGGGCTCTTATCATTTCTACAAAACCACTGGGTATGCAGGGATTCTCTGGATGGAACTGGGCAATGGATTTCAAGAACACCCTGAGCACATTCTGGGCCTTAGCCAAGAGCACTGTGGTGTGATGGCGCCACTTTAGAAAGACAGGTTCATGCTGCCTTGTTAAAGCAGAACAGTCGGCTGATCCAGCTGCTGGCCATGAAAATCTTATGTCATCGTAAACAAAGCTTCATCTTATCTTTACTACTGACAGAAAAGCTGACAACTGCAAGAAGTAGGCTATGTAAAAAACAATGTTAGATCATCTTCCTTACCTTACACTAAATTGAATTTTTACATTCGAAACAACTCGTCTTCTTGCTACCAGAAGCTAAATTTATAACGTACTTTCATTATGGAAAGTACCTCTTCCAAATACAATTTCAGTAGATAACACACTGTTATACTTCACCTCTTAGTAAATGTTTACCTCCAGACATTAGTCATCCTCTACCTTGGAAAATCTGTTATGATGCTGATTTTGAGATCCGTTCCAGACCAGAAATAACGAACATGTTCCATTTTGTAAGCCAATTCCAGCTGACTTGTAGGAGCTGCCTATAGGGCAACATAACGAAGAATGTCTCTAAACTCAGTGCCAGGACACTGTGACCAACACCAGTGCCGGCTGGGGGCTAAGGAATGACAGTTTGGCCGGTACACAAAGTGGTTACAGGTGAGAGAAAAAGGAGGGGACAGAGGACTTCCAAGACTGCGACCACCTGGATCTTTGGTCTGTGTCTGTGTGCATGTGTGCACACATGGTGTGTCTGTGCATGCTTTGTGTATTTGGGGTGGAGGCTTTTACTTGCTGAGCTTTCCTGGGGTTATGGTAAAAAAGCCACACCACACAAAGAAATAAAAAACAAACTCCAGTTCCGTCATATCAGGGCAGAAACAAAAACATCGGTTCAATGACAGCTCAGCTCCTTTCCTCCTACTGGGAAAAGTGCCGGTTAACTTCCGCAGGTGGAGGCCCAGATGGCTCTACATCTCCTTATGCTGACAACACCTCTGTGCACACACCTCCATGACTCTCAGGGGTAAAAGACTGATTTTTTCCCTTCAAGTTTTCTATGTCTGAAGCTAAGGGCTGCCCTCTGTCCATAAAAATATACATGTGCAGTAGACCACCGGGTACAGGGACGAACATGGTGTTTGAGACACATAGTAAATGCTATTCTAGTCTTTCCTTTCCCTAGTAATATCATTCCTAGTATATTATAAACTCAAGTTCAAGGGCTTGACGTAAATATTAATCCAAGAGTGCCCTCTGAGTCAGGTCGCCTTCCTATGTCTCTGGAGCGCAGCTGTTCAAAGTTCTGAGAAGAGGAGGCAGTTCACTAATGCTAATTCTAGAAAGCTTTGTGGAATAAAGAAATTCAGATGAACAGATATAAGCAATCTTCATATATATTTTAAAAAGTACACTACTAGTGGTCATATTGAAGTACTGTTTGTAATACAATCCACAGTGTACAAATTTAATTATTTTTAACAGCAGTCCCAATTATTTGACACAAAATTTTCAAAGCAAAAAAAAGGAAAAACCAATGTTCTCTTTGGCTTTTCTTGATAGTTTAAAAAGTAAAGAATAAATATGGAGCAATCCTTTATAAGAATAGTACTCATATTTGAACTTGCTTCCTATTAATATAAATTCACCTCATGTTTATAATTTATGTCCCCTACTGTCTACAAGTCTGTTTCTTTTACTTACTTAATTTTGAGGTACTGGGGAGACCTATTACAAACAAAAATGTCAGTTTTATAAAGAGGACAATAATTTTAAAATGTGCAACTCCCTGAGCTTTATTTCCTGATTTTTAATTCTTCTATGATAGCTGAGGCAACTCATTGTCCTGCTGTCTTTTTATTTATTTAATGTTTTAATTAATTTTTTAGAGAGAGCGGAAGGGAGAGGGAAAAATAGAAAATCAGTGATGAGAGAGAATCATCCATCGGCTGCCTCCTGCACACCCCCTATACTGGGAATTAAGCCAGCAACCCGTGTATGTGCCCTGGCGGAAATCAAACAGTGACCTCTTGTTTCATGAGTGGATGCTCAACCACTGAGCAACACCTGCCGAGCTGTCCTCCCATCTTTTTAGAGCCTGAGCCCTTTCTTCTGGTCCCTTCCATTCACCCTTGGGGAGCATGCTGGGAACCCGAGCCCAGAGGCCGAGTAGTGCCCCTAGAAAAAGAGCCACAGGGCAGCAAAGGCCAGAGCTGCCTCCAGGGCAGGAGCATGTCTTAGAAGCAGCTCCCTCACCTGATTTCACATACAAAAGGCCTGTAGGCCAGGTCTGGCTGAGACCATATCTGTCTCCAGACAGCCTTTATTCTAGCAGCTCTAGAAGCAGCTTCCTGGTCCCAAATCCTCCACTGCCACCATACAGCTGCCACCTCCAGCTGTCACTGCCACCACCCAGCACATGTGGGCAAATCTGCTTGTGTGGGGTCAAGAGTCTTTTGCTGGCCCCACTAGTGGGACATGGAATTCCACAAAAGTGACTTGGGTAGCATACTGCCATTACAAACACATATTCTGAAGTATTCCTTGAAAGCAATATTAAAGAACCTAGGGATGGACAGAGAGCAATAGAAAATAATCTGCCAGCATGCAATACAATATGATTTTCAAAGGCTATAATTTTGTAAGGATCTGATTGTACATAAACTACATTAGCCATATAATGACTTTAAAGTGAAACATTGATAAATCACACAAAAATTCATTATAGATTATGATCAATTAATCATAAGGACATATGTCTTAAATTTAGTAAGAGTTAAATATTTTTAAACAACCCTTCAGACTCAATATGCCCTTTAACGAATTCTTTCTGATGACAACCCTCCATGGAAACGCCTGTCACAGTGGCCACACAGCAACACGCACCTGCATGAACAGCGTTCTGAGCTGTATTAGATCAAAGCCCTCATTTTCAAACGTGGCTGCATCCCCCATGTGAGTAGGCAGATTCACTGGAACCCACATAGCATGATTTTGGCTACCAGACACCAAAGTGGACGGCAAAGCCAGCAGGTATTTGAGGAGCATATCTGTCCCAAGACCCCATGGCGCACTTTTACATGGTTTATGAATCTTCCGCAAAGTCCCACTGACTTCATTTCACCTAAGAATGATCGCAGGTAAAACAAGATTTTAACAGACTCATCTTTGAAATCTTGTCAACCAAAAACTCCCCAGAAATTGTTCAAGGTCAACCTCTTTCAGCACAACCAGACACTGTCATTTTCCCCTCTCATCCAGAGTGCCAAGAAGCTTATGGCATTTTCTCCGTAAGAACATAAAATGTGTAGTCACTTAGCTGTTCCAGGCATGGACACCTAAAGCCGTGGCATCATCAGAATCAGTGTTTAGAGCCAGCTGGAACCTAATGAAGAGTCCTAGGAAGCAATCTTAACACTGCTAAAGAGGACAGAGGGTTGCAGAGTGACAGGCTCAATACTCACAGAAGATTCCATGGACAAAATTCAACCACGTGGAGACTTGGCATTCTAGTTTATGAGATTGGTGGGTGTGTATTACTCTATATAAGCCTTTTCTGCAGGCTGTTTTCCCCTTATTAACATAACGAATGCATGAAAGAAGTTCAATATTATCAGCTCCACCAAGAGACCACGATTCTAAAGCCACTTGTGAATGTTTCACTCACCAAACTTATAAGCTAAAAGGTCTCTCAACTTGCAAATTCACAGGTCAAATTTACACATCTTTCCAGAGGTAAATTTTTATTTGTAAAAGCACTTTAATAATACATTTCTCTAGATAACATTCAAGTTCCAGAGGCTAATTCAGCTTTGTCTAGAGAGGGGGCATCGAAACCAGCCTTTCTTTCCCATTTCAAGGTTTTCTCTCTGCCACAGTCCCTATCCAACCCATCTTTCTAAAAAGAAATATCACTCTTTCCCAAACTTCAATGGGTCCTCCTTGCCCACAGAAAAGTCAAAACCCATGTTCCTGTCACCTGAGCAGAAAAAACTGCACTGTGTCTAGCTGACCTTTGCCAGACCCTTGGTGACTATGCACTGTCACACACGCACGTCGTTCTCAATACCCTACACTTTGGGTCTCCATTCCAACAAGCCCTGTATTTGCATCAGTTACTCATTCACTTTTTTTACTGCTGCTGGACACTCCCCAAGGAGAGGGATACACAGCATTAACAAACATATATCCAACGTGCCATTTAAGAAGTATTAAATGTTGAACTGCACTTGGCCATTCAGCGCCTTGGCCCTTCTCTGTGATGGAGGAACACCCCATTCCAGTGTCACCCCTAAGTCCAGGCCCTTTTCCTTGTAACAGCTGGCTCCCTTTCCCAAACCAAACCAGACATATTTCAGTCAGTTCTTGCCTTCACAAGAAAGGTAGCCCGAGTACCCCACTCCCCCTTCCCAACTAACCCTAACATCACTCCTTCTATTCTCTCTGCTAAATTCATCTTCTTTCCCCACTCAATACTTCCCATTGGCCAAAAGTAACACAACAATAACAAATGACTCTATATCCTGTACTTAAAAACAAATCAGAGGAGTGGGATGGGGAGTGGTACCGAGAAGGAAAGGAAAGAGAGATGCCTACTGAGTTGTCTCTGAAGCTAAGGCCTCTTCCACTCATCTCGGCCATGTCTGAAGAGGAATGCTGGCATGCCTTCCTCTTCCTTTCCTTTGCATCCCCCGGTGCCTCTCCCACCCGATCTAGAGTCTCACAGAGCCCATCTGAGTCTTCCCAAGCATATCACCCATCTCCCTTCTTCTCTGATCACTCCATTCCAAGGCCCTCCTGCCCCTGCTAGAGAGCTGGCCTGCTGCCGGCAAGCTGACCTGGCATTTCTCTGTGAGATAGCGCTGGGCCCTGCGGTGTAGTCTACACACTCAGTCCTTCACTACAAACTGCCTCTCTCTTGCTTATGCTCAGAGGATGCCAGTCCATTAGTGAATTCCTACCCCTGCCCTTTGCTTCCCCTACTGTCTGCTAACAGGACAGCCTCTCCCAGGCCAGCAGGACACCTGCAACACCAGGTACAAAAGAACTGACGAGGAGGGAGGGAGCACGCTGCATGTTGCTAGCTGTGCATTCCAGTATTTTTAAACTGCAGACCTGCAGCACGGCAGAAGAGATTAAGACTCATTTCCTGAGAGTACCTGCAGCTCACTGCGACACAGAACTTCCTGAACTGGAGGGCAAGGACAAAGCAGATGCGAAGGACTCACACTGCCCACTGCTGAGGGTGTGAATGGAGCACACCACCCACATTCAGGCTGCTGTGAACACTGCAAAGCGGAGCTGCCCTGGAATTCACCTGAGGGACCCCAGGTTGAGATCACTAAAAACGGCTGAGAATTCTGTTGTATAAAGAACTATGTTCCTGGAACACACAAATAAAAATAAGAATAGCTTTTCACCATGAAAACCAAAATGGTGATAGTGCTGAGGACATGGCAGGAAGTCCTGCACGGTTCTGTGTAGCACATGCATTCTAGGCCCAGCGAAGAACCAAAGGGGGAGGGAAGGGTTTCACAGCTGCAGAGCCAGGTGGCCTGGGTAGGCCAGCACGGAAAACTGACCAACCCTGTGCAAAGTAAGAAAGGTCCTTCTTTTCTGAGCATATGAATCATGATGCAAGGAAAAAGTAAGAGTATGTACAAGGTGAGAAAATGTACATCAGGAGCATACTGGGCCTCTACAAAGCGTGCCCGCTGACAAACTGGCCCTGACCGAGGCAGCTAGAGGCGGCCCTTTGGGGTCTGCACCACCTTTTCCAGCTACAGTCGCACAAACAGCCCAGCACCACTCTCAGCACAGCTGTCCTCAAGCAGGGGTAGTGACAGCCAGATGCTTCCTTTTAAAGGCTTACAGAAATCATAACTTTGTCATAGTAAAAAGGACAAGTTAAGAATCTATGGACCTGAGTTTTCAGCATTGCTAGAATCTCTGTGGTTAAATTCCAAAGGTAAGCCCCACTCGTACACCCGTCCCTGAGGGGGTCAGCTGCACCCATCCCCCAGGTCTGCACTGACCTGGCCCCATGCAGGTCACTACTTCTCCTTAGTAGGCGGACAAGACTGTAGTCTACAACTTCACAGTTCATAATATTCTTATATCAGACTATAAATTTTGGAAAACTTTTCTATATTGCCTACTAAATATACAATGACTTTTGTATTTGCTATTAGATAATATTACCTAGAACAAAAAGGCACTTTTACTAGAAGATGGAAACTGCTTTGACCTCAATGTTTGCCAATGTTTGAAATAATACTTTTTGTCTTTGTACTTCTCCCTCCACCCCAGAGTGGATCAGCTGGGATCTGAGGGAAACCATCACACACATGTGCCCTTTGGTATCGGGGCTACGTGAGCAACACATCAACCACACAAAGTGGTGAGCACACAGCTGGTGGGACCTCCCAGGAACACTGACCTCTGCATAGCAGACCCTGCCGTCACCCTGCTTGAGACACGCTAACCACAGCAGGACAGTGACTGTCAGGGCCATCTGAAGATCAGTTTAAGGCATAACCTACAGTTTTAACATTTTACCAAATAACCACTATTACTGGGATGTTACTGAGAGAAAAAGCTGGTGGCTGTCCTCCTTTCCTAAGAGCCCAAATGAAGCCCACCTTCGCTGCGAGGGGGCACGCAGGGTGATCTCAGTCATGATCCTTCTAAGGCTTTAGAAAATGCACATGAGATTATGAGGAACCGAGGAAAACAAACAATGGATTTTACAGTACATACATTCTGGTGGAAGTCTGTTCTTTCTAAAAGCAAGTCTCTCAGTTTTCTTTCTGCTTTCTGCCAAGCTAAACAGGACTCCGTAAACATACTGACGAACTGGCCTATAGAGCAGGGCGGCGGGAGGCAGGTCTTTGCTGGCTTCATCTTCAATAGAAACAGCAATTTTGATTTCACCCTTTGCATGGAAGAAAGCAGAATAATATTGCACATTTTTCATGTTGAATTTACAATAAACTCAAAGAAATATACTGTATTATCTCCAGTTAATGACATTGCAATTCTATTCCAAATCAGTTACTTCACAACTTGTCTACATCAAGATTTTTAGGGAGAGTTCATTTAGTAGGTTGTAGCCAAAACATATGCTCAAAGAGTCAAAATAAAATCTACATGGTTTTATTTTCAATCTAGAACCAACAACAAAAGAAAACCACATGACTGATCCCAAAGTCTTTGAAACAATCTAGACAGAAAACATCAGATGGCAAATAGGATAGAAAATGCTGAGAACTTGCAAATTTTATTTGAGTCAGGATGGTCATATGTAATGGAATTCGTAATTTTTAATGACCTACATGAAATCCAAGAAACTAGTATCCTGAATATAAAATGGTCAATTTTTCTTTACCAATTTCTTCCATTAAAAATTACCACATAGAACTCTCTGTAATGCTGTTTATTTGTAAAGTTTTCGGCATGTAGCAGGCCTCCACCCTAGTGCAGCCGGTACTTGAAAGACATATCTCACTGGGTGAGGGGGCATGACAGCTGCTGGGATAGAACATGAAGGGCGCCCGTTCTGTTCACGGTCCCAGGCCAGCGGGGCAGGGCCATGCCTCCAGGAGACAAATGACTACTGTGATCATAAGCAAAAACTCTGTGGTCCAGCCCTGGATATTTTATGGCATTGAGGTACATCAAGAGATTTTGCAAGGAATTTTATTTACATATATTTATAACAGAAAAATATATTTATGACCTTCAATGTCTACTAAATTTATTCATATATCTCTTTTAATAATAATTTCATAACAGTTGCTGTTTCTTTCACACACATTTAACTTCAGAACTGGTCTTTCTCCTGACCCTCAGAACCTTCATATGCTAGCATGGCGAGCACTCTCACCTAGGGAGTACCAATTCCCTCAATACGATGAGGTTTTGAAACTCTACATTCCTACAAAGCTTCATCACAGTGAGATGGCCTCCGCGTAGACAACTTGGTAACAGAGGTGTGAGCTCACTGAAAGCAGCAGGCCTTCCAGTCTAAACTTTTCCCTAATACACTGAAAAATTTTAGGTGACATTTTAAAATCAGAAAAGACAGTCAAGTTTACTTTTCTTAACCACAATCATTTTTATCAAAATTTGCCCTTGAAATCAGTGAGTAATGAAGATGAGCAGTTTGCAGCACTCATATTGTTCTAACAGATCGCCCAGCCATACCCACCAGCGTGGCAGGGCACACACAGCAGGGCCCGGGGACTTCATATCCCAAACAACACCAGGGGGAAAGGGCACAATCTTCTGAAAACCTTGGTCCCTTTAACTTAGCAAAATACTTATCCATCAACAGTAACTTTTCACTTACCCTTACAACTTATGTTGAACCTGAAAAATAAAATGTTTACTTTACAATCACAATTTCAAAAGTGATACTTAATACACGGATACCCATATCAAATAATAGCTGAGATTTAGAGGTAATTACAATTTAAAAATAAATTAAAAGAGTTGAGTAAATAGTACTGGTCTAAATAGTCTTCGGCTTATAAACGTAAGCAATGTTGAATTAGTTAACAATCGAAGCCCAGCTGGGGGTGCTGTGGAACAGGAGTAACTTTTGCATTCGCTGCCTCCCTTCTACAAACCACAGATGGATTGCAGAAAATAGAAAGAAAAAAGTCTGATTATACAGGGTGGTATAGATGCTGATGAAAACATTAAAAACACATATAGTAATAAACCAACTCTGCATGAAAAGTCTGGTCACCAAGATAACTTGTTAAACTATGAGTCTGTGATAATAAGTACCAAGATAAAGACTACAAATCATTGAAGAAATTTAAATACACATAGATCCATTCAAGACACCAAGAATCAAAACCAATTAATGTCACACTGAATAACTATTTAAGCATGCATTTAATAAGACTAACAACGTGAAATTATTACACTATGTAAAAAGATAAATTGCATTTTCTTACTATGATTATGTTACAACCCCTGTATTCCATTTTTTGCTAGAAGTGCTTTAAAAATCATACTCAATGAGATGGAAGAACAAGTCAAAATACACAAAGTCCTCTCAGCCACCCACACAAGGGGGCATTTCTGGGGCTGATAACCATATTCGACATTGGAATTAAACCTGACATTATGGCACAAATGCAGTGTAAGAAATTTTGAAATTAGAAATAGAGAATAAAATTACAAGTCAGAAAATAATGTGATGTGTTATTAATTAGAAGTTTCAGAAATATTTTATACTACATTGAAGGAGAAAATGAGACTTTTCCCAAGTTCTTTTATTGTATTTACAAGTATACATTTTTGTTATTTTTACTCAAAGTTTAGAAAGGGGAAAATGAATTCTGTTTCAAAAAATGTATAAGATAGAAAAACAGTTCCAAAGCAAGCAGCCATACCCCAGGAGTGACCACCGCACATACCTTTGTCAGGACGTGGAAGATGTACGGGTACATCAGCCCCTTCTTGTGACGATGCTCGGCTACTCTCAGCACCTCGGGTGCAACAGGGGGCAGAGGAGGGGTGGTGATGTCCATGTGGTTCCTGGTGGGCATGGAGAGGAGGCATGGAATTGGCTGGACAGTGCCAATCTGGCTTCCCTTTCCTTCAGCAAGCTGGCTGCCTGAAGAGGCAGTGGACGAACCTTCTACCTACAGAGCAATGGGTGAAAGAGGAAAACAGGGTCACGCCATGCTGTCTGTCCACCTGTGACACAGAGTCCTGTCTAGAGACACAATTAACACCTTCACCACCGGAAGACAAGGGAGCACTGACCCACCCCTGTGTGGACAGAGGGAGAGGTGAGTGGATGCCCACCTGCCTGTGTTTGGGGGTGAGGGGTGGGGGCACCATAGCTTTTCCCTTGAGTGCCCTGTGGGGAGACAGTAGCTTTCTGGGCTTGCTAACCCATGTGGCGAATTTCTGTTTACACTTTCCTTGCAGACTCTGCCTAACACCAAGTAGGCATGGTCCTCTCTACAGATGAGGAAACTAATGCTCAGAGAGAGCATGTCATTTACCCATGGCTATGTGACCAGTGACTTGGGAACTAGGACTCAAATCTAGGCCTGACTCAGCTCTGTTCTTCACCAGCACAGCTGGTATCTAAAGAATAATCAAAAGCCCAAATGGTTTGATCATTATAAAGCCCCAAATTAATTACACACAGGAAGGTGTTTATGAAAAATTAAAGCAAAAAACAAGCTAATTCCACTAAAATGGGTGAGTCATATCTATATATACTGACACAGAAATCTGTGCCTGGTATATTATTAGTTGAAAACTCCCCAGACTGTAAAAATCACCTGCCAAAATAAGGAATGTGTATAAATAAATAGGAATGAGAGTAGAGCATCGCAAGGCAGTGGGACCAAGGGAAGGGAAGGCAGAGGGGGCTCTTAGTTTTCTCTTTATAAACTTTGGCAAAGTCTGAATTATTTATCAAGAGCAATTATTATTTGTACAATAAATTATTTTTTTCTTTCTCACAATAAATGTTGGAAATAATACTGCTTATTGTTTGATTCTATGTCACCTTAGATATATATTTTTCTGTTATGAAAAAAAAAATAATGCATTCTTTACAATGGTATGTAATTAAGTGCTGAATTTTACCCCTTAAAACACAAAGCGCCACACTTATTCGTAAGAAGAGCAATGCCTGGAAACCTCCGAGTGTTTCCCACAGGCCCCGTTTCACAGGATGCAGACACACTGGAAAGTGCTTGTAAACAAGAAGCATCCATGAAGCTTATTTATAGGACAATCATTCCACGGTGACAGTATTTCTGAGTTTTAAGTGGATTTCTGATATTTTGTCACCTTGTATGTAAACAAGCTTTTTCCAGCCAGAGACCTTGTCATCTAAGTGATTGCCTATAGGAACAGATGTGGCTTTGCAGTTAAAAAGATACTTCTATATATCACCATTAATAGCTAGAAGCAGAAAAGGGGAGAAGAGAAATGTAGTTTATTTTCATTTTTACTGTAGACATCACAATGCTTTCTCACTTAATCCCCACAAAGATCCTGTAAGTTTGCGGTTGCCAACCCGTGGTCCATGAGGTCCGAAAGGTTAGCGACCGCTGCTATAAGAGACAGGGCTCTGGACAGCTCTAGTGCTTGGCCAGACTAGGCAGCCAGCAGACAGGGTCAAATTTCCACCAGCCTCCTTCCTCTGCCCCATAGGACTGTGATTGCCCTTCCCCCTGCCAATGTCTGTGATCCGCCCCCCTCCCCCTCTCAGCTCCCTGCCAATGTCTGTATTACTCACAATATACTTAAAAAGAGAAAGAGTGTTTTACTTTCAAACAATTCCTAATACCACATGCTGAAAGAGCCAGGACTCGAGAGAATGAGAGGCGTGAACCTACTACCTTTGTTTGGTCTCCTGGGTCTTCCCGCGCTTGAGGCTCCGAGTGGCTTCCTGTCTTCTCCCAGCCAATTTTGTTCCCACTGACATGGCTGAACATAAAATGCACATGATTACTGTTAGTGTCAACTAATTCCCACACATGCTCACGATGATAAGAAGGGCCTGTGTGACAGACTCAAGAATAACCCTTGTGCTGTACTAATCTCGCCGCCCCCAACAATCCATCTCTAAGAAGAACCCTACACAGGAGCACTTTCTGCCTATTTCCAACAGGTAGGTGATAACCACTCACTGTGGAAGAGAAAACAAGTGCCTAGCCCATGCCAACCACTCAGCTTAAAGATGGTCTAGGATGTGCTGGCGCCATGAGATACAAAAGACACAAATGCAACATTCCCTTTTATCTTGGAGAAACAAGATTAAAAAAACCTCACATTTAATTAACAATTGTCAGGCAGTAGAATGTTAAGTGTTATCTGAATCACGTTACTCATAATTTATAAATAAATGTAAGGTATTCTGTGCCAAGTGGCCACACACAGGGAGGCCAGCCTCCTCATGGGAAGGGTCGTGGGAAGGAGCTAAGACTTGGGTGACACACAAGGCCGAGTCAGAAGTAGATGGTACCTTCCAGGCCCCAGAGAGAAAACAGGTTTGTGAGCTCAGAGAACAGGGAGTTAACTGAACTTTATTTGGGGAATAACTTTACTTGGCAAAGTAGTAAAAAATAGGGTGAGGACAAGAGATGGGGAAGATTATGGAGTATCTGAAATGCCAGCATGAGGAGGTATTTCAAACAGCATTTTTTTTTAAACTGTGGGTTGTGACCCACTAGGAAAACAATCTAGTGGGTTTAAGCAGCATTTTTTAAACACTAAAATGGAACAGAACAGAATGCAGTGAATGTGGTATGAATGGTATTATTTCACAAATTCTTTGCTCATTTGGTCACTACAGGCCACAATGTAAGAGAAGTTTATGAGATGTAAGGGGTTTGTGAGAAGCATCCTCCTGGAGCAGCCAGAGTTACAGCCTTTGGCAGACAAGACAATGCCCCCATGGGGACAACGCCCCTTCACTCGCCCTCCCCTGCAAAGCTCTGGGCTAAGAGTACCTTCTAAAATCAGTGCTGGACACAGGCATGCTAGCAGAGCATTTCACTGGCTTGCCTTTCTTACTGACCCATGTGACAGATGGAGAGATTTTAAGATCCACTAATCCTCCTATCTTCCATAGGTACACATCCTGTCACAGGAGAACCCCGCAGCTGGGTCTTGGGCCCACCCTGCAGGAGACCCCAGGCCCCTCCTTGACGCACTTAGTACATTCAGTCACTCAGTTAGCCTTTGAAAGGTAAGAGAGTGAACCTCAGCAGGTCTGACGTGCACTCTCTGATAACGATGAAGATAAGCACCTCTCCATGGGTGACATCTTTTGTGGCATGCCTTGTCAAATCATCTGAACATTTTCTACATGATACTTCTTACAGACTTATAGGAAGTCAGTACATGTTCTGGATGCAAGCTCTTGGTCAGGTATAAGGATTAGAAGTATCTTCCATACCCTGTTGGATTGCCGCCCCTCCTTCTCCATGGTAGACTGGTGTTTATATGTGACGCCTCATCCTGAAGGTCTTGGCTGCAACACTATCCTAATGCAGCCTTTCCCAACCATCCCCTCACCCCACCATTCTCACTGCTGTTTCCTTCATGGCATGTATCACTTCCTCATGATCTGTAATTATTGTCTGTTTTAATAACTAATTATAAATTGTGAGAATAGGACCTAGTAGCCATCATCGAGCAGGTACCCAACTATTAAAGATACATGGCAAAGAAGACATCGCTTTTATGTGACACTAGAGGCCCGGTGCATCAAATTTGTGCACAGGTAGGGACCCTAGGCCTGGCTAGCAATCAGGGCCAATCTGCGGGGCGACCAGCAGGGCAATTGGGGACCCCATTCACACAGCCTTGGCTGGCCTGGCACTGCCTGTTCGCCGGCCCCACCCTCAGCCGCCACCAGTTGGGGCCTGCGGGCTGGGGGCAGCTCCTGCTTTGAGTGTCTGCCCCCTAGTGGTCAGTGCATGTCATAGTGAACAGTCCTTCCGCTGCTCCTTCTGCAGTTTGGTTGATTTGCATATTAGGGTTTTATGTCTATCAAAATAGATATAAAACAGCAGAACAAGCATCCGAATGACCTTCTGAACAAAGCCGGGGCTGCGAGGGCCGAGGCAGCCGGAGCTGTGAAGGCCTACTCTTGCATGAATTTCATGCATCAGGCCTCTAGTAGATAGGTAAAGCACAACAAAGGAATGTTCATTAAAACTGCAGCCCCCAAATGTGACAGCCCTAGTGACTGGCCCCAGGGTCAATCAGCAAGCACACAGAACAGTGTGAGGAGGGGAAAGGGGTGTGGCAGGGGGCGTGGCTTGTTATAAAGTTTAGTTTTGTTCTATATAGATTATCACAAGCTAAAAATAAAATGTCATAATCAAGATGCTCATGTGACCGTCTAATAATCATTCTATAATATCTAAAATCTGCCTGAAAAGCATCTGGACATTAGCCAATTTTTTAAAGTTCAGAATATTTCAATAGGAAAACTATATTACTTCATAACGTAAGAAAACAAAATTTTGAATACAACAACAAATGCCTTGACTTGAAGAACAAATGAATTAGAGATTTCAGAATATTTCTACATGCAATTCATTCTACACAACTACTCACACCTCACAATCAGACCAGAAACCGCTCACATAGACACAAAGTTTCATTGACCATGCCCTGGGCAGCCTGCTGAGACCTGGGTCCAGGTGGGTGGCCCAAGCAGGAAGCCAACATGAACCCCAAAGGCATAGCACAGCTATCACTTAGTGCAGTTACTCATCAGCTGATTTAACTCACGAACAACCCAGTGATCTCCCATCCACGCTGGGCCCACGGAGTCCAGTGAGCTCCAGGTCACATAGCAAGTGGCAATGGGACTCAGCAAGACCAGACGAGGGACGTTAGAAGAATTGCACCCTGGCAGCAGTGGGTCTCCACGCTGGTCAGCAGTCCTCCGGGCACTGACAGTGACAGTCCACAGCCCACACACGGCCCCACAGGAGTTCTGCGGGGCCAGCAGTTTTTACCACAGATGCCACCTTGACACAATACCTCGAACCAACGTGTCCCAGTATGTCACTGTACAAGGAAGGAACTCTATTCAAACTAAACCAACAAAATGGAGAAAACTTAATCTATCTTCTCTCCTAATAGGACTTTTAAAATATCCATTTAGAAATGTCAGCAATGACAGGCAAAAACAATGAAGTGATATTCAGTGTACATATGCAGTTACATTTATACACAGATCAGAAAGCATGCTTACAAAGTGGAGTATGAAAAAGGAAGAAAAGGAAAAAGGTAAGCTGCTATTTCTAAGAAAATATTCCATTACTGTAAAAACCATGTTAGTTATGCAGTAAAAAATAAGGTATTTGAATATTCACCTATCTTTTGAAAACAGTTATATCTCTATATGTGGAAACATTGGTGATTTCCTATATTCTATTTTTTAATGTTTCAATTCTATCACTTTGTATTGAGATGTTAATTACAAAAAAAAAATCAAACAAAGAACTAAAATCTTCAAATTGGCAATCTCAGAACAGATTCAAATTCTAAAAACCAATGAATCTAAAAGCCAATAAAATAAACATCCCCACAAGGATTCAATTGTAACTCTTTTTTTTTTTTTTTTTTGCTTAAAGTATTACAAAGGGTATTACATATGTGTCCCTCCCCCCGCCCTTGACAATCCCCTGGCCTCCCCTCAATTGTAACTCTTAACTCAACCAAAACAGGATTACAAAGACTTGACAAAGGCCAGGAAGAGAAGAAAAACAAAAACACTGCCAAGAACAGAGTAAGAAATATATGTTGATTATACTCTAGAAAAAAGAACAGGAGAAAAATATTATTTAGTTAGAAAGCAGCATTTCTTTCTTATTTGCTTCAAAATAACAGCCATGGGTCTGGAATAACTGCCCAGGCACTCGCCTAGCCCTCGGACAGACACAGAGCCCCTGCAACAGCAGGAGGCTGCAATTTTGCACATGAGAATGGACACTCAGGATAGTTCCAATGGCACCAATGCAGCTCATCTCAGTCCTGGTGAGGGTACCCAGTTCGCGCCCCTGTATACAAGGCACCTCTCAGTCCAGCAAAGACCTATAAACTGCCCAGGGACACATGCCCACTTCAAGACAGTAAGAACCTGCGATGCCCATTCCAGCAGGGTTGATGGAAAAGACATCTGAAGAGGCTAAAATCCTGAGTTAGTTATTTAAAAAAAAAGGGGGGGTGGGGGTGGAGGAGATACAGAGTCCGCCCAGCACACACATATACATGTGTATATACATGCACACCCATAGTGAAAGGGCCACTGTCTGAACCCAAAGACAAGCCAGGAGGCACTTTCACACCCAGCTAGTCCACAGGACACCTCAGCATGCACTTCCCTTCACATAAGAACATGCTTTGGAGTTGGGGCATGTTTCTGTCCTGGCCAACGTGGTTGCGATGCACCCTCAGACCCACCTCTGAGCTCAGACAGTGCAAACCTTCTGGGGAGTGCCCTCGGCTCTCAGAAATCACAAATGCCGAGGACCTGCCAAGAAAGCCAAGACCTCATGTCACACAAACTCTACCCATTTCCCTCACTGACCTTATTTTTTTTAATAAATGTTTGCAAATGTCATAGGTTAAAAAAAAGTATCATGTTTGAAGTTGCATTCCTTTGATTTTCCTAGTGAGCAAGAACATCCATTCATATTTTATTGACCAACTGTGTTTCCTCTGACCTGCATGTTTATATCCTTTGCCATTCAAAACACTTGTCTTTTTAATTTGTAGGAAGCTTTTTTTTCTGGTGGTGAGGGGAACAATTCTCTTTTATTCTATAACTAGAGGCCCAATGCACAAAATTCGTGCAAGGGGCTTGGCCCTCATAGCCACGGCGGCTTGCCTCAGCCCTCGCAGCCTCGGCTTCATCCGGAAGGTCTAATTAGCATATTATGCTTTTATTATTATAGATAGTCCTATGACCCATCAGCACCATGCTTTAAAAAAATCATTGATGTCTGTTAGAGAAACAGTATCACTTACTCGTATTTTATGGACCCACCTGTGGAAAATACAGTGAAGGGAGTATAAATGCCAGAGGGAATCGAACAGGGAAAAGTGATAGGGGCCCTGGCTGGTTTAGCTCATTTAACAAAGAAAAATCAACCCCAAAAAATGAGTTCGCGTGTCACCTCTGACACGCGTGTCATAGGTTCGCCATCACTAGGCTAGAATCTTCGCCCTGAAATCAAGAACACTGACCTTCTTTTAGCATTCTGCCACAAGCAAGGACACCTATGACCAGGGCTCATCCCAGGTCCTGCCATGCCTGGCACAGAATCCTGAAGCCTCAGGCACACGTACCCCATTTCCTCTTAATTTTAACTCCTCTGTCTCTCGTTGTTAAAATAAATAGGGAAGTAAGTTCAAGGAAATTAAGACATTGCTAAGCTGCACTTGATCCACTCTTGCCCTTGCTAGCTGTTAATGTGCTCCACCACACTTCACATCACAAGGACGGCAGATGTTCCTGCTGACCCTACACTGAGTCCACTTTCCAGAAGCTTCTCCACAAAAGGCAGTGAAAACACCAAGTTGGGGTGTGGACAAGTGAGTTACAGCTCAAAGTGGGAGAGGTGACTGAAATCGAGGACAGTTTCAGGGAATGCGATGCTGGCCAGGACCTTGGGGAACAGGGTGGAACTGAATCTGTACCTAAGAAGGGAGGAGAAACTTTACTCACCCCAAGTTCAACTTACGTCTAACTGGGCAGTGTGCCAAATTAAGCTGCAGCTCACATTATCTCTGAATCCGTACCTGAAAATACAAGGCTGCCACCACACCTCCCCATGCCAGGCCTCTGCTGGCTCCCACATTCGCCACCCCACAAAGCACATCTGCCTCACGTCTACCTGTGTTTCAGTCTGGAAAGAATGTTTCTTATTAAGACGACCATGTACTATACAGATGCCTTGACTTTGCTGACATGAGTCAACTTTTAAAAGAAAACTCATAGAATTCCAGAGTGGAAGTGGTTCAAGACATCTATCAGCCATTTTTAGACTTCCATGAGCTAAAGAGACACTGGGTGCTCATTTACACACACTGATTTCTGAGCCCCTGCCCAGAAATTCTCACTCAGAAGGTCTTAAATATATTTCCTTTCCAAAAGGTTAACTCAAAAGTTTGAATGTTATGACTTTTCACTTCATTTTAGGATTGCACATGCAGTAAGAGTTGAAGCATTTTATGCTTCTCTGCTTCAGACACCGCACAATCTCTGGATGACAGCGAACTCTTTGGTTACTGCCGCTTGAGGTCAGCAGACATCAGTGCCATTTTACAGATGGAGAAAGAGGACAAGAGAGGAAAAATCTACAGTTCAGTAACTTGCAGGAAGAATGGAAACTTGCACATTTCTTACAGCAGAAATCAATGCAGTACTAACTAGCCCATGGCATCTACCTGTTAACTAGAGTTCCAACCCAGGAAAAGGAGATAAGGCTATAAGAAAAGACCCTTTTCCTTTTCCTTTCTTCTTTCTTTTATTTGAACCAGGATTCTTAGACACATAAGGTGAAGTAAGGAGGGGAGGAAGACTGTCCATTTAAGACTTCCTCAATCAGATTATAACAAATTATATACTTGAAAATTCATTTACTTAGGGGCATACGTTTAAAATACTCCTCTCTGGGAGAACTCCAGCCTGGGCCTGGCAGCTTTCTAGGGTTTTGGTTGGGTGAACAGTGTTATTACAAGAAGAGTCCTATGAGTTGTTAAACTCAGCAAAAGAAATGCAAAGTTCCCACTGGTCCAGGAGCTGAGACTGAAAGCCACAGCCGTCTAACTTAAATGCTTCATGGGATGGGGGTAGGGCAAGAACAGCAAGGAAAACCACAGAGTAAGGATCAGCAGCACCTGAGCAGACAACTTCACCACGTCTGGTGGTCACATCGACCAATTCTCCTAAAATTCCACCCCAGCAGAGGAACAAGGGGCCAGGGCCACGGCTGGCAGCAGACGTTCAGCGGGAATCCCTGTGAAAATGTCTAACCACCTCTCTCCTCCTGTCTGAGGAGCTCCCATCCCGGCACAGAGACCCTCACCTACCTGCTGCAAACTGCCTCTCTGAGCACAGCACTCGGTGCCACGGGCTGTGGCTTCCCCAGGGATGAGCTACATAACAAACCCACCACTCACTTTGCAGCTCCTCCACTGCCTTCATCATTGTCTGAAGATGACGACGTAGAAGAACCAGGAAAGTACGCTGAGTCCACATGATTGGGGCTGCCGCTAGGAGCTGGGTTGATCGGGGAAGATCTTTCATACAGTGGAGTATGTTTTCCTTCATGAGGAATGTTACTGTAGTTGTTCTGCTCAGTCAGATTCTTTCCGCTTGTTTCTAAAGGGAGGGCCGGCTCAGCGAGGCTGTAATGGTGTGGACCCTGACCCGGAGCACCTGGGTTGGGCCCCTGTGGAGCCTGAAACAGAGGGCAGAGGGCACAGGTCACACACCCACAAGCTGCCTACGGGACCTGGCTCCCGTTAGCACTCTGGGTCTTCGCTCCATTTTTAATTCAACAAACACTGACACCTGTTTCACACATCAATTCAGGAGCTTAAGATGTTATTTCAGTGTTCATTAAGATTTGATGCATATGCAGCTAGCAAGGCCAGCTGTCCCCAAGGCAGGCAAACCAGCTGCAGAAGGAAAGGAAAGGCCTTACCATGGGCTTGGCTTGCAGAGAGGACTGTGGAATGTTGAGCATCTGGGGGGGGACATACGGTGGCACTATCCCAGGCATTCCAAACGGATTTGGTCTGGCTGTTTCATCAACACAGAGAGAAAACAATAAAACAACTGTGAGCAGAAGACACCTCTCCAGGACATTGTGGTGGCCAGCATGTGTCCCATCTGTCTTGTATGTCTCAGATGCCAACACACCACTGGTCCCACTTCTCAGAAACCTCTAGGAAATCATGTTTAACAGTAAAAAATATTTTATGACGATCAATTTTATATACTGAGACTAGATTTTTAACTTTCAAGAATCTTCAGTTAACTTTTGATAGTGTTTTTGCTTTTGTTTCCTTGATTGCCTAGTTAATCCATCGTTAACTGGCCAGGCATTCTCATTCACCCGTCTCTGCTCACTGCTGACAAACCCCGATCCCTGATACTGGAGCTCTAACGAACAAAACAGGGGCAGAACACTTCCCCCTCCATCTGTGGAGCAACAGAACTTCTCTGTTTAAGCTCAAACGAGGTTCTTAGCTATTAGCAAGCTTTTAAATACAAAAAGTGAAATGTGGTCATTGCTGCCTGTACTTTGTTTTTCATTGTTAGCAAAACCATGATCAGGTGACACATTTTAACATGCATTACAGAATCAGTAATGTCAGATGCTGTGTTCTCGAAGAACATGACTTTATAAACCTGTTCTGGAGTATGCTGGCATTTGCTCATTATCCTCATGCATCACAGTGACACACAAAACAGAAGCCACATGGAGAAGCGGTTGCACACACAACATCAGGACTGGGTCCTGTGTCAGCTTTAAGATGTAACAACAGATCAGTCAACCTGACCAGCAGCCCCGATACTTCCACGTCCATAACCCTCAATGTCTCCCTACAGGTCTGAGGAGAAGTGGCCAGGTGGGTGCAGTCAGCCACACAAGCAAAGTCAGCAGAGTAATCTGCACCAAGATATTCAGTGACAAGGAGCATGGCCTTGTCAAAACCACTTTGTCACTTCTTCCCACCCACGAGAACTCATGAGCCTCGGAAGCCGCAATCCCTTGGAAGATCCTATCTCAAAGTGATTCGCACTCAAGCTCATGGATGTCCTAGTCCTGTGACCTGGCTCACAGGAAGTAAGAGCTCAACCCATCTTTCACTTCCCGCCAAACAAGACAACTGTGGGACAGTAGCTGGGGACGATTATGTTGCCATGTCTACATATGGGGCTGACGGCACATGTACATACACACACATACATGTTTACCACATACATACTGGCATCACAAACACACACATACCACAGACATTCCTGATCAAACATTAAGTCTATAAACATTCAAACCTCCAAGTGGAAGACCCTGTAACTGTTAAAGTTCCTTCTCAGGTAAGAATATCATTAAATCCATTCAAGCTCTAAAAATGTAATTTGAATCACTGTAAAAAGCCTAGTTTGCAATCTCTTGTAGCTGACCTACCACACTTAAACTCCTGAGCATACAAATGAAATGCTGAACGCAGCCATCAGCATTCCAATGAAGATGAACATTTTTGTTTCACTCTATTTTTGGCCATTATATACTATAAACTTTCTGAAAAGCACAAACTTTCCTTAAAACCAAAAACCCCCAAACTATATTAAAACTTAAAAGCAACAATTTCCAAGGAAAGAACATTTTCTAAAATCATACTGCAATCACTGACCTCAAATAAACCTTTGAGAATCCACAGAGCTAGTTACTATTCTATCATAACCTAGTCCAACTAGTGAATTAATGGCTCTCAAAGCTGCAGAAATGCCCAATAAGCCGGGGCCTGTCTGTGGGAACTTCACGTCTCCTGGTGTAAGCAGTTCTCATTCTCAAAGCCCTCGTGTAGCTCAGTGGAGCACAGACTGTCTTCTATGCGACAAGGGCATCTTTCTCAGAACGGGCACTGACTCACGGGTGGAGGGTTAACACCACCAGTTTCTCGTTCTCCTCCTTTCACAAACACTAGAGAGTCAGGCTTTGTTAGAAAAATACATGGACTGAAGACAGAAGACAGGAGAAAAATGTTTAACATGAAAAATATTTTTCATAATCCAAAAATTATCTCTTAAATATTAAAGACCTCTTTGAGAATGAACAGCACCCATTGCAACCCTTCAGCTGTGCTTAGTTAGCTGTGCACTCAGGACGAGAAGACATATCATTCCACACCCACTGCCTCCAATTACTTACTCTGCCTGAATGAAGCTGTCCAGTTTTTCTCTAACTCAAAAGAGATTTTTTTAAAAGAAGGGTATTAACCAAGAACAAAAGCTCTACTGAAAGCTAGTTAGCCCTGCCTCAACCTAACAAATATTCATCTGTTACTGGACGTATTACTGCACATATTACTACAGAGATGCTACATTAAATAAAACAAACGGTAACAAAGTAATATTTTTAAAAAATTCTATTTGCAGATGGGCGCTGATATGTGATTTTCAAGTGCTACTAAAAAAATATAGCTTTGAAAATTCAGATTCAAGGATTAAATAAATCAATATATTTTCTACCAACTAACTCTAGTTTTCCATGCTTGCAAACAACAAGGCAGAATTTTCCAACTACATTAACCATGCTGAAATGGATTTACGGTTGATCGCTGAACAGCACGAGCCTGAACTGCATGGGTCCACTTATATGGGGATTTTTTTCAATAAATACAGTCAGCCCTCTGTATCCTCCGGGGTTTCACATCCAACCAACCTCAAATGGAAAACTGTACTTTCAATCTGCAGTTGAGAGCCCACAGATGTGTTGTTCTAGGCCAGTGATGGCGAACCTTTTGAGCTCAGCGTGTCAGCATTTTGAAAAACCCTAACTTAACTCTGGTGCCGTGTCACATATAGAAATTTTTTGATATTTGCAACCATAGTAAAACAAAGACTTATATTTTTTATATTTATCTTATATATTTAAATGCCATTTAACAAAGAAAAATCAACCAAAAAAATGAGTTCGAGTGTCACCTTTGACACACGTGTCATAGGATCGCCATCACTGTATCTAGGCCATTTAATACAAGCGACTTAAGCATCTTGGGATTTTGGTATCAGGGTGGGGGTTCTAGAACCAATTAATCCTCTGTAGATACCGAGGGATGACTATAATTGGGTTTTGGGGGAGTCAAGTTATATGGGGATTTTCAACAGCACAGGGGGTTGGCACCCCTAACCCCACAGTGTTCAAGGATCAAATAAATGTATTTACTCAGCATCAATATTCTATAGACGTTAAGGCACACGTAAAGTTATATTGCTACTGGCATTAGAGTTCTTGGGTTCCCCAAGTCGCAGAAAAATGTCCAGAGTTTATTAAGCTTATGCTCGAGCACAAGGGAGGCAGCACAGAGGAGAGGAAGGTCCTCTGAACTGGCTTCATGGCTGGCTCTGCTTGGCTCTTTCATAAGCTGGTGGCAAAGTGGGCTGCGGGAAAAGGCAGACGTTCTGAAAAGGTGGCTTGTGGAATTTTTCATTTCAGCGTTCGGGTGAATTCCTTTTCCAGCTGCTTTGCCTGGTAATGCCTTTGCACCTACGCTGAGGGGGTAGGATGGCAGAGTTCTCATTACTGCCACCCTAGGAAGGGCAAACAGCGGTCAAACCTTGGTCAACTGCACATTCGAATGGGTAGTTTAAGCAGGTAGCTAGAGGGGCGATAAAATCAGCTGCCTGTGCTTCTGAGTAGGGAGTTAAAAGGTGGTGGCACTTTTGTGGTCCAGCGTTCCTTCTGGCCATCTGGTATCCTTGGAGTCCTGGGCCTGGGTCACTGTGCTATCTCAATATGAAGGAGAATTTCATGTAATTCTTTCCATCCTCTCATAGATGAATAGCTTCTGAAGGCAGGCTGGGTTGGGAGCACAGTGGGAACCGACAGGAAACCAGAGTGGCCTATGAAGTTCGGTCTGACAGGCCGAGCCAGACTGAAGGCCAGGCAGGAAGGCAGAGGCCGGGAGGGAGGGGACTTTGGGCAAGAGGACACAGGAGGCATCCTCAGCTTTTAAAGAACTGACGCTTGTAAGTTTCCAGTGAGCACCAACTCTCAGAAGCCCAGAGCTGGGCAGCTGATGGCTGCCCAAAGCTACAGTGCCAGCCAGGCCCCACAGGGAGACCCTAGGCCACTGTCCAGGAGAAAAGCCCTCACAACAGAAGCCAATACTACAGAGCTGAGAAAAGTCAGATCATGATAAAGCAAGCAGGCATATTCTGAGTGGCACCTGAAAGAATTACCAAATCAATCCAGGGAAGCACATTCCAGGTCAATGTAAACAAGAACTTTCTGAGAATTAGGGTGGATGACGACAAGGGCTGCTCTGGCTGCTTGACTGTGGGTACAGGAATGTTCCACGCCAAGAGGGGGCCTGAAGCTAGTACAAGCACCCCTGGCTTTTTATGACCGAGTTTGGATAGCACACATGTGGACCTCACAGGATACAGTATTAAGTCCACTTGGTGCCTGAATCTTGAATAGCATGAGCCTGGGTAGTGACAGATTCATCCCAAATTGTATCCAAATCTATTCAATTCCAGGGCTCACTGAATCAGAGTTTGAATCATAGGTGTTTAATAGCAAAAGGTTCTTGTGCTTCCACTGACTGAATAAAGATCCAGAAAGTAGAAAAGGACACAATTCTCACTTAACCACTTACATGGTTTCACAAGTCTATGATAAAACAGGACAAATCTGTTTCTGTCTATCTGTGTATTTTAGAAAAGCAAACCTAAAACCACAGCCTAATGGCCTTTATTTGGAAGACACTGGTGAGTTGAACTGGCATTCCTGCTCGCGGGAACACACACCTTGCAGTCAAACCAGACAGAAGCCAAAAGGAAGATGTATTTTCACATCTTCCAAAATGACCAAACTTTCAATAAACCATAAGACTAGACAGTGTGTATCACTTCAAACCACATCAACTAAAATAAACTCACTAAAAACTGAATGAAAGGTCACGGGAACAGATTGAGAGAATTCGATGAGCCCAAAATGATCTGCCTGCGGATCTAAGAGAAAAAATATCTTTGCTTTCCTCTGGCAAGTCTACCCTGTCAGACCCTGAGGGCTGGCATCAGAGCCATTTGCATTAGCTTTAAAACGATAAAAATTGAAAAAGATGAACATGGACACATCTTGAAAAAAACAAGTGTAGAACAACATGAAGAACACAGCATTTCTTTAAAAATCAAAGCACTACTATTTATTCTATATTATGAGGTTATAAAATATAAAAGTCTGTTTGAGGGAAGACACATGACTTAGAAAAGCCTAATGTATTTCTTTAAAGAAAGAGAAATGTGAAGCAAATATTATTTGTTAAACCTGTCCAGTGGGTACAATACTGCTATGATACTTACTATCTTTTGTTACAAAGCTTCCTAAATAATAAAAGGGTAATATGCAAATCGACTGAACAGAACGACTGGCTGCTATGACATGCACTGACCACCAGAGGGGCAGACACTCAACCCGAGCTGCCCCCTGGTGGTCAGTGCGCTCCCACAGCAGGAGCTCAGCTCAGCCAAAAGTCCAGATGCTAGGGCAGGCTCACAACGGCTGGCTGGCTGGCTAGCAAAGCGGCAGTTCCAGGAGCCTCTCGTGCCTGTGTGTCTGATTGACGGCTTAGTCCTGCTCCCCGCTAGGACTGCTTGCGGGGAGTGGGCCTAAGTCATCAGACACCCTCTGAGGGCTCCCAGACTGCAAGAGGGCGCAGACTGGGCTGAGGCCCACCCCCCCACCAACACACACACACACACACACACACACACACACACACACGCACACACGCACACACGCACACACGCACACACCAGTGCACAAATCTCGAGCACCGGGCTTCTAGTTTCTTAATAAAAAAATTAAGTAAAGCCAAAACCGGTTTGGCTCAGTGGATAGAGCGTCGGCCTGCGGACTGAAAGGTCCCGGGTTCGATTCCGGTCAAGGGCATGTACCTGGGTTGCGGGCACATCTCCAGTGGGAGATGTGCAGGAGGCAGCTGATCGATGTCTCTCTCTCATCGATGTTTCTAGCTCTCTATCTCTCTCCCTTCCTCTCTGTGGAAAATCAATAAAATATATTAAAAAAAAAATTAAGTAAAAATCTTGGAAAGGGTGAATTTAATAAAAGCAAAGCTATAAAACTGAGTATCACATAAATTTTAAAAGAAATTTCAGGAACTTATTAGTAAACTGTATCATTAGTATAATATTGAACACCTGGTGACAAAATTTTTTTAAGCGTGCAATAGCAAAAAACCTAAAAATATTCTAGGTAATGACCACAGGATATGGTTAAGTAGATTCGGACTATCAGACACACTGTTGTGGGAACAGGACAAGTTACGGTGCAGAGTCATTCACGTGCCTTCCCTGCATGGTGAGCCTGGCTGTGTGGACAAGGGGCAGGTGAATGAGTTCCTGAAGGTCAGTTCTAGTGGCGGGAGCAGTGTGGGCAGTTATGTTCTCTCTCACCCCAGCTTGTCCATATCCTACCCCTCTCTGGTACATGTGTGCAAGCCATTGCCCTCTGTTCCAAGCAGGTCACTCTAGATTCTGCACAGGTCCCACTGTGGTCCCAATTGGGTAACCTAGTTTCCTGAAGAGGAAGCCCTGCAGGCGCTGTGCCATTCTTCACACTGTCTTCATGTTCACGGGTGACATCTCCTGATCATCACCCCCCATTATGGCAGGGTATGTTGTTGGCCAGTAAGCTGTATTTTCAAGAAGACTGTTACAGGACCTAGAATGCTCAGTGACAGTTGATGGAAAGTCTGGTGAACAACAAGACGTGAAAATTGCGTGGTTACATGAATCCACCTTCCCAGTTACTAGAAAGCAACACCCTCCAGCAAAGCAAGGGCCCAGATCAGAGCCCACTGACTAGCACTGGTCTCTGCCTCCCGTTCATACAGGTACCTTCCTGAGCCCTGGCCCTGAGAGCTGTGTCCCATCACTGCAGTTAGGATGGCAGTCATTTCTGTTCTTATACATCCATGGGTCACCAGTGTTTGGCATTCTGTGAATTGGTATCCTCTGATTCAGTCTGGTAAACTGTGGCCAGCCTTGGGGGCCTGTCAGGATGTGGGGCACCCCTGCCAGCATACTGGCAGTCACAAGACCCAGAGGTTCTTTCTTTGCAGTCCCTGTGTAGTCTGTTCTTTGTCCAGTGGCAATAGTTCCTATTTCAATATGGTTATCTTTGCACAACTCTTTCTCTATTTGCCATGCAGTCCTGCTATCTAGCAACCTCCCTTGGTCTCCAATGGACCAGGGGCATTGTCCCATCCCTCAGCTTTTTTCATAATAGGTTAAGCCTATTCAATCCTCTCTCCTGTGTCAAGCCCATGGAAGGGATCACAGGTGGGCTTGCCCACTTATCCTGCCCTCTTCCATGTTGATCAGCACAGAGGAAGCTGCAAAGCTAACACCTATTTTTGGAGCTATTAGTGCCGCAGAAGCTCCTCTTCACCTCACCTCTGTTGAGTTCTTGCTAGGACTCCTCTTCTGACTACACTGCTCTGCACTTCTGGCTCCACCGCTTCTCCCTGGTCCGAGGCATTGGCTCAGGACCTCTCTACGGAATGTGCCTCCACAGAAAACCTCCCCAGGGAAGCCTGCCTACTTCCATAGCTCCAATTATTTCTCAGGGTCCAAACACAATAAAGAAAACAGAATTCAGGGTACTGGAAGATGGGGAAATGTGACAGGGAGAGATGAGAAGGCTCTGATATTAGTAATGTTCCTCTGATTTTTATCTTCTTTCCTGTAGAAATATATTGTGTTTATGATAGTTTCAAAATAATTTAAGATTTTATCATAAAAAATCCCTCGATGAGATTTTGTGGTCCTAAGATTAAGTCTCAAGTTTCAGGCTGTGCATGGCCAATGCACCCAGACTAACATGCATCACCTGACCACTCTTTCCCTTCTTCTTGTGCTCCAAGCACATTCTTTTGTTGCTTTTACACCCTGTCCTCTCACCTCAACACCTTTGCACATGCTGTCTCCTCTGCATACACTTATTCCCAATTGTCACCTTGCAAAATTCCTGCCCTAGCTCCAACCCTCACCCCAAACTATAATCAGAAACAAAACTGATGGAATCAAGCATTAGTTTAATAAGGTTGGTCTTCCCTGACCTTCCTGTTCACATTCCTGTAGCATTCTCCCTCTCATGAGTCTACAAGGGCAAAGATAACATCTGTCTAGCCTACCATACTGTCCAACAGTCAGCATACTGCCTGCCATGAAGTGAACATATTAAAGGAGCTCATTTAGTTTTTTTTTTAATTAATAGACTTTATTTTTTTAGCAGTTTTAGTTTACAGAAAACTTAGCAGAAAGTATACACCTTGCATTACTGTAGTACATTTGCTGTAAGTGACTACCCAATATCAATGTTATCTATACTAATAATAGAGGAATATGCAAATTGTCCAGGACATCGTCACAGTAACAGTAACGACTGAACAGCAGGATGCATGGGGCAACAAGGCCAGCAGGAGGGTTAGTGAGGGACGACCAAACAACTGAATAGCAGGCTGCATGGGGTGACAAGGCTGGCAGGAGGGGGTAGTTGGGGGCGACCAGGCCGGCAGGGAGGGCAGTTAGGAGCAATCAGGCCAGCAGAGGGGGGCAGTTGGGGATGACCAGGCCGGCAGGGCAGTTGGGGGTGACCAGGCCGGCAGGGAGGGCAGTTAGGGGCGATCAGGCTGGCAGGCAGAGGCAATTAGGGGTGACCAGGCTGGCAGGGGGAGCAGTTAGGGGCAATCAGGCAGGTGAGCAGTTAGCAGTCCGCAGTCCCGGATTGTGAGAAGGATGTTCGACTGCTGATACTGAGGATCGGGCCTAAACCAGCAGTCGGACATCCCCCGAGGGGTCCTGGATTGGAAAGGGTGCAGGCTGGGCTGAGGGGACCCCCCCCCCCCCATAGTTTAAGATTCACTCTTGGTGTGATGTATTTTATGGATCTGGACAAATTACATGAACATGTATCTACTTTATAGTATTATAAAACATAGCTTCATTGCCCTAAAAATCCTGTGCTCCTATTCTTGCCTCCGTCTCCTCCCTCTCCTCTTAACCCCTGGCAATGACTGGTCTTTTTTTTTTAATATACATTTTATTGATTTTTTTACAGAGAGGAAGAGAGAGGGATAGAGAGCTAGAAACATCAATGAGAGAGAAACATCAATCAGCTGCTTCCTGCACACCTCCTAATGGGAATGTGCCCACAAACAAGGTACATGCCCTTGACCAGAATCAAATCCGGGACCTTTCAGTCCGCAGGCTGACGCTCTATTCACTGAGCTAAACCAGTTAGGGCAGCACTGGTCTTTTTACTGTCTCCGTAGTTTTGCTTTTTCAAGAATGTCATATGGTTGAAATCATATAGCAGCCTTTCAGTTTGGCTTCTTTCACTTAGTGATATGCATTAAGATTCATCCATGTCTTTTCATGGCTTGACAGCTCATTTCTTTTTAGTGCTGAATAATATTCCACTATCTGGATAGGCCACAGTTTATGAATCCATACTGAAGGATATCTATATTGCTTTCAAGTTTGGGCAGTTATGAATAAACCTGTTTTAAGTATCTGTGTGCAGGTTTCTGTGTGGTCCTATGTTTTCAACCCCCTTTGGATAAATGCCAAGGAACATAATTACTGGATCCTATGGTAAAAGTATGTTTAGTTTTGTAGAAACTGTCCAATTGTGTCATTCTGCATTCCCACCATCAGTGAATGGGAATTCCTGTGCTCCACTTCCTTTTCAGCATTTGGCAGTGTCATGGTTCCAGATTAGGTGTGTGGCGGGAGTTCACCTACTTTTCACTGAGGACAGCCAGGAGGACACCAAGAGTGCTTTTTCAGACCCACTGGACCTTGTTTTCACTTGGCCAGCTTTTTACAAATATACCAGGATGAGCTTGTGCCTATGAGTCTATACTCACAGACCTGAGGTAGCCTCTAGCATCTGTGTGCGGTTTTTTAATTCTTCCAATGATTTTGAAGCATAGCTAGGATTTGAGAACTACTGATTCAAACAGGAAACCGAATGCTGCTGACAAGTCAATGTTGATGTATCTTACTTGTCCTTTCACTGAGGGGATTCTCTGGCGAGATAAGATTGACATTAAGAGCTGTGATGGAAAGGACAAAATTATAATAACCTCTAGATCTCAGTTCCCAATACAGTTTCTGACAAAGTATGGGTTGGACCATACTTTCTTGTTTTTCACCCTGAAAGGACCACACGCTGTGCAGATTGGGCCTCATAGCAATGGGACAGGGGTATGTGTGTTTCCTCTATACAGTCCAAACCCCCCCCGATTTCGGTGGATCCAAGGTTTTCTCAGTGCTGCAGAGGACTACAGGCTCAGAGGGAAATCACGAAGACAAAGCAGTCATGCCCCAAAGGCAATCCACATGGGCCCAGCTTTTCTTTTGAAAATATAAAATTCTGAGGCCAATAAAGATCATGATATAGCAGTTCTGGGTTAGAACCTAAAATCCCAGGCAGGTTTAGAAAACTCTGGTTATAATCAGCTCTCCCCATTTTCATTCCCAACGGATACACTCTAAGCTTGTAGTATTATTCTTTAAAATATCTTCACATCACTACACCTATCCCAATTTCTCAAGTGATTAATACAAATGGGTTCTAATGAATAAGAAAGTTATGTTCCAACTACAGGCCTGGTGCACGAAATTCGTACACGTGTGTGCGCGTGTGTGCGCGCGCGCGCGTGCGCACGCACCTCAGCCCAGCCTGCACCCTCTCCAATCTGGGACCCCTCGAGGGATGTCCAACTGCCTGTTTAGGCCCGATACCGGTGGGATTGGGCCTAAACGGGCAGTTGGACATCCCTCTCACAATCCAGGACTGCTGGCTCCCAACCGCTTGCCTGCCTGATTGCCTCTAACCACTTCTGCCTGCCAGCCTGATTACCCAACCACTCCCCTGCCAGCCTGATCGACGCCTAACTGCTCCCCTGCTGGCCTGACTGCCTCTAAGTGCCCTCCCCTGCTGGCCTGGTCCCCCCCAACTGCCCTCCCCTGCCGGCCTGGTCACCCCTAACTGCCCTTCCCTGCAGGCCTGGTCCCTCCCAACTCCCCTCCCTGCTGGCCTGATCACCCACAACTGCCCTCCCCTGCCGGCCATCTTGTGTCCACATGGGGGCAGCAATCTTTGACCATACGGGGGCAGCCATCTTGTGTGTTGGGGTGATAGTCAATTTGCATATTACCTCTTTATTAGATAGGATACTATTTGTTCAAAATTCTGAATGTGTATTCCTATAGGATAATAGAATGCACGATAGTTGGCAAAAGCCACTTATGACCTTATATGAATACTAGAGGCTGGATGCACGAAGATTCATGCAAGAATGGGCCTTCCTTCCCCTGGCTGCCGGCACCACCTTTGCTCCAGCCAGAGCTGCCTGTCAGCCTTCCCACACTGCCCAGAGGCCCAGGGCGGCTGGGGTAGTGCGTAAAGCCTGTGTCGTCGCCATGGCGATGACCCAAGTGTCCCGTCCCGTCCCGCCCCCTGGCGCCTGTGTATGCAAATTAACCTGTCATTTTTCTTGGGTTAATTTGCATGATCACTCCTGATTGGCTGGTGAGCGTTGAGAAGGTATGATCAATTTGCATCTTTTTCTTTTATTAGTGTAGGTCTTTATGGAAAAATAGGTCTTGGGTTCTAACTTAGGATGCCAAGAAAGCATTTGCCCCAAGTCAATGTTGCTTCTAGACTCTTGATTTCCATCTCAGTCCTCACTGTCCGTTTAGCTCCACAATGGGACCCTATTAGCACAGGAAAAACCAAGGAGCACTAGATCTCCAGATTACTTTTGTTTCTATCTATACTTATCAGAAGAAAAACAACAAAGGTGATTTTTTTTTTTAATTAAATCTTTATTGTTCAGATTATTACATTTGTTCCTCTTTTTTCCCCCCATAACTCCCCTCCTTCCAGGTCCCACCCCACCCTCCACCCTCACTCCCCACCCACTGTGTTCATCCATAGGTGCATGATTTTTGTCCAGTCACTTCCCGCATCTCCCACACCCCTTTTCCCCCCAAGAATAGTCAGTCTATTCCCTTTCTATGTCCCTGATTCTATTATAATCACCAGTTCATTCTGTACATCAGGTTATTTATTCACTTGATTCTTAGATTCATTTGTTGATAGATGCATGTTTGTTGTTCATAATTTGTATCTTTACCTTTTTCTTCTTCTTCCTCTTCTTAAAGGATACCTTTCAGCATTTCATATAATACTGGTTTGGCGGTGATGAACTCCTTTAGCTTTTCCTTATCTGTGAAGCTCTTTATCTGACCTTCAATTCTGAATGATAGCTTTGCTGGATAAAGTAATCTTGGTTGTAGGTTCTTGGTATTCAGCACTTTGAATATTTCTTGCTATTCCCTTCTGGCCTGCAAAGTTTCTGTTGAGAAATCAGCTGACAGTCGTATGGGTACTCCCTTGTAGGCAACTGACTTTCTTTCTCTTGCTGCTTTTAAGATTTTCTCTTTGTCTTTTGCTCTTGGCATTTTAATGATGATGTGTCTTGGTGTGGTCCTCTTTGGATTCCTTTTGTTTGGGGTTCTCTGCGCTTCTTGGACCTGTAAGTCCATTTCTTTCTCCAGGTGGGGGAAGTTTTCTGCCATTATTTCTTGAAATAGGTTTTCAATATCTTGCTGTCTCTCATCTTCTGGCACTCCAATAATTCTGATATTAGTCCGCTTAAAGCTGTCCCAGAGGCTCCTTACACTATCTTCACACTTTCGGATTCTTTTTTCATTTTGCTTTTCCAATTGGGTGTTTTTTGTCGAATCTTTGGTTTGATTCTTGTGCTCCTCTGGTCTGCTATTGGGTATAATATTCTTTATTTCAGTCCGTGTATGCTTACTTTCTAATTTCTTTATCGTAGCATCGAGGGTCTCATTAGTTTTCGTGAGGCTCTGCACAAATTTATGGCAAGCCCTCAAAATTGCGATTCTTAGCTCCATATCCTCCATTTCTGTCATGTTTTTTTGTCTCCGCATCTTTTATGCTTTCTTGGTGCACCCCCTTGTGGTCTCTGTGCGCAGTCTTGTTCTAGCCAAGCCTTAATTGTTGTAGTTAACACTAGAGGGATTTGACCACCAGGCCGACTGGCTATAGGAATCAGCTGTATGGAAAACGTCTGCCTTCTGGGGAGGCGCTAATCCAGCCTTTGCCTGAGGCGATCGGCAAATGGCTGTGCGCAGGCTTTGGGCAGGGCGGGATCAACAGGGCGGGCGGAGGGAGCAGTTATGGCCACGCTCAGTCCCGTTCCCAGAGGCTCTGCTTCTCAGAACCCCGGCAGCCGCTGCAAACCTCGGAGAGAAAGCTGCCCTCAGGTTCCAACTGATGCCGGATAATCCCGCTTCTCCCGTTTGAGTCTGGGTCCCTAGAGACTCGCCCGGATCTGGAGCCCAGAGTCTGAGACTCACTCCCGACCGAAAACGACAACCGCGCCCTCAGCCACCAGCCCGCTTTGCGCGCGCACCTCGGTACCTTTGTATTTTCCACACTGCGCCGCCTCTGAGCCTCGATTTGCTGTTCTCTTTCCTTCTAGTTGTAGAGTCTCTCTTCAGCCAGCCTTCCTGTGGTTCTGGGTGATGTCCGTTCAGTCTTTTAGTTGTATTTTTGAAATGGTTGTTTGCGGCAGCGGTATCCGGTGTTTACCTACGCCGCCATCTTGGTCCAACAAAGGTGATTTTTACATGAATCCATTTCTGCTGACTTCAAATTGTGTGTACATGACTTGAATATTGCCCTTTCCTCCGAATATTGTCCCAACCTCTCTCAAATCTTATCCTGACACTCCAGAACACACACAGCCACCCTTAACTCCACCCTACCCCACACCCTGCCCTCTGTGGTTCTGTGCTGGAGCTTTGTGAATCCCTCAGTACAATTCAGATTTCTGCAGCAGTCAGAAGCCTCAGGAAATGCTTTATAGAAGGATTTACAGGCACTTACCACCTACATTAACCTGCCTACAAATGTCACTCTAAACACCCAGATTCTTTACCACTTATACCTCTGTTCTCCAAAAAACACTAAATAGTGAAAGTGTTTCAGGAGTGTCAAGTTCATCTACAAAATACTCACACTGAAATGTCATTTGGTGATTTAATTAAAATATGAAAGCACTTTATAGAACATTACATATTTTTTAAGAAGCTCAAATTTAAAACTAATTTAAACTCATCTATCAACTCATATCAATGCCAAATGTTAAGTGTCTCTATCCCTTTTCTCCTAATTTCCTCCTCTTGCATAAGTGTTCTAGTCCCAAGTACACAATAATGATTGCTTAATCCACAACTGCCACAGGAGGACCAGACATCACCTAGATACAAGAAATACTAAATACGTCCTATGAGCTGCTCCCTTCAGACTTTCTGACTATTCATTCAACATTAATCATTCATTACCTTTTCTAGCCATTCTTCCTACAAGAATAACACTGACAGTAACAAGCATTCATTAAGTATCTACTTTACATATACATTCTTTTTCATAGTCACATAAGTATCTCACTTTAAAACAGGACATCTGTAGCTGAGAGGGGAGGAATCAAGATGCCCACAGCCTTGGAACTCAGCCTCTCACCTGTCTCACCAGCATCTACTGGACATCCCTGTGCCTGGAGTAAAACAAGGACACCACAATCTGTCTCCATCATGTCTTCCTTAACTAAAGTAAAGTAATACATGGTATCAAGTGTACCTCCTTCCAACACCTCAAAACCCCCTCTCCAAGAGTAACCCTAAATTACATCCAATCATTTCACTATCCAGACTCAACAACTTTTCATGAATTAAGTCATTCAATCAAATACTTGCCCACTGCAGGTACAAGAGTGAAGGTGACAGGAGAGACCCTGGCTCCCCCAAAGTTGAAATAATTAGGGGTGGAAGTAGTGTGAGAATTAAAGTTAGGTGGCATGATGTTGGCCTGGTGGGCTGATATAGATGAAAGACCGGAGAAGTGACAGTGAAACCTAGATCTCAAGCACTGGAATAGCTCAAGGATAGCCAGTCAGGGAGGGAGAGCTCTAGGCCCACAGCCAGTGCAGAGGCCTTAGGGCTGGAGCCAGTGTGACACACTCCAGGCAGGAATGAAGCCAGGGCCTGGAGAGTGAGGGGAAGAGGGCAATGGGAGTCAGACTATAGGGACGCAGGTGGGCAGTAGATGAGATGGGAAAGCATGGACCAATACATTTTTAAACATTACTCTGGCTACAGGGAAGAAAATGAATAATGGCAGGGGCTGAGGGAAAGCAACAGGAGAGTGAGCCCTGTTCCATAAGGAGGCCTCTGTGACAAACACAGTCCCAACAGGAAAATGAGCCAGCAGAGGATATGGCCTGTCCCCCTGCCCCCACCCTCCTTGGTCCCGCAGTATCACGACCATCCATACTCACTTGTCCATCACCCACCCGTAGAGACAGCCATCAGCAGCTAGCATTTGCCTTTTATCTCTGTGCCCATATTACATAGCACACAGTACTAACGCTGTGCTTAAAGGAGCAAATGAACATAAAGGACAAGTATTAGGGACATTTTCAACCCTGGGATCAATCTTCTGAAACCAGTAAAAAGTCTTATTCCTCTGACAGTGTCAGGAACATGCCATCTCTTGTATATGCAGTGAGCACACTGGAGCAACAATCGGCAGCATAATTTCCCAAAGCTTTACTGCTCTGCACCCCAAGAAAGGCAATCTGACTCTGGGAGGAGACTATTACTTTACAACCTCTCAGGAGATAGTCACGCCAAGCAGGCTTCAGGCAAACAGTTTATAACTGTGTTCATCCCCCAATTTTAAATCATTGAGTTAAATTTCGTCTTTTGAAAAAAAAACACAAAAAAACAAAGAAATGAAAAGAAAAAAGACAACAAAAGAGGAGACACACATCCATGCACTCGTGAAAGCATCAGGTCTTCTATGTCCTCAGTGCACTCTGCAAGAGGACACTTAGGGGACAGAGACTCTAGCATCACCACCATCTACAACCTTGGTCCTCGTGGCCCTACTTTTCTCCTCCACTTCCATATGTCTCTGGGTTTCCTCTTGCTCCTCAGTACTTTCAGGGATTACTACTGAGTCTGCCCAGGAAGCTCGGCTACATTTATTTATTTAACTGCAGAGATCTCCTCTCAAAAGAAGCCTATAAGGTTATCAGGTAAATATTTAAATCTCCTTGGTTACTGCATGGTCAGCATCCATCATTAAGGCCTTGATTTACTTACCTAAGTAGTGTGGTGGGTGAAATGCCACAGGCTTACTAGTCGCTGAATAATATGCAATTGCTCTCTTGAATCGAAAAACTTTGTCATCTGTTCTAGACTAAAATAAACATAGAAAACCTGTGTAAATTAGCATGCCATGGGTCATATGTTTCAACATATTTTTATAATTCAGTACATGTATAAAATATCTGTAGCCTCTCAAACTAGATAAGAGTTTAGAAAGACATTAAAATCTTCAAGGAAAATCCAGAAAGCAGGGCAGTTAACACAGAACCTGAAGTGGCCATCAGAGCCCTGGGTTCTGCAATATAGCCTATAACTTCTTGGTCAAGTCCCTGGTGCTGCCAGAAGTTTTACTTTCCATGTCCAGCAAGTGGGGCAGCTGTTTTAGATCTTCAGGGAGCAGACAGAAGTCACACAAACTTCAACTCTTTTACTAACCCCGATGCCTCAAATTCTTTACTTCCCACAAAAGGAAGACAAAATCCCTGACCATCACCTGAAGGGAAGGACAAATCAGAGATTCACAATTCCACTTGACCCACTTGATATGTCTGTCTTCTTAGTAGAAATCCTATCAAGTTATGATGGAGACTCTAGAAGCAACAGAGACCTCAACACTCATCTCCCTCAATCCCTCTCCAGTACAGGCCAGAGGAGCCAGCTGGGAGGGCTGGCATGGAGGCCTGACAGCCGGGCCAGTGCTCCTGGACACACCAGTGTGTGCTTCTCAAGCCCCTTCCAAACCTGGCGCACACCACTGTGCAAAGCGCTGCCCCAGAGCCTGCATCTCTACCTGAGAATGCTGGAAAACATCTTTAGCTATGGCATCCAAGTCCAAGGTGTCCTGGATGTTGCGGACGTAGTCAGCCACAGCCTTGATCACCACGTCACATGGCGGCAAGACCAGCTGGTGGGCCCGGACCTGAGAAAACAAGCACAAATGTCAACGGTCTAATTCCAAACACAGGGTCCAGAAACCCCAGGTGTTGTTTTCTGCCAAGGACTGAATTGTTCCCAATCTGTGAGCACTTGGCCCCAAGACTCTGGTACTCTGAGGTTCAAGCTCTGGATCTCCCTTACAGTTATTGAAATACAGCCCAGTTAGGTTAAGCAGCATCTGACAGCCTTTCATTACTTCTGAGACCAGGTCTGTGACCTGCTTATGATCAGTTCCAGGCTTGAGACCCTGAGCCCCGTAACAGCCAGCACACAGCCATGAGAACCCCTGGGCCACAGATGCTTCCTTTCTTTCAATGCCAGCCAGCAGGAGGCTGTGCCAGGCAACAGTCCCAAACGCCCAAGTCCACTGCAGAAAGACGAGGGAGGAAGCCAATATCCCTTCCTGCTGAGGGACATATCTGATAAAAGACTTTTGGAATAAAGTATAGGAGTATTTTATTGTCTCAGAATAGTTGATACCAGGAAAAGGTAAGTAAACAGATATATAATTATAGCTATACCCATGTGTTGTTCTCAGGAACAAAGACGAATCAGGTACTAACTTTATTTCCAGAAATTAAAAAAAAAAAATTGAATGACAGCACAAAATGATGTCTTTGTTTTCCATTTCATCATGAAGAGCATAAAGATAAAGAAGGGGCAAAGGATCTAAAGGCTTTGGGCCTAACCCAAGAGGAAGGAACACTTGCAAACTCTTTTGATGAGGCCAGAATTACCCTAATTGCAAAACCAGATAAGACACTACAAAGAAAGAGAATTACAAGCCAATATCCTTGATGATAAAATCCTAAACAAAATATTAGCAAATCGCATCCAGCGATATATTAAAAAATTATACACCATGACCAAGTGGGTTATATTCCTGGGATGCAAGGCTGGTACAATATTCACAAAGCAATAAACGTGATACATCACAAAAACAAACTGAAAGACAAAAATCACATGGTCATATTAATAGTTACAGAAAAGGCATTTGACAAAATCCAACACACATTTTTGATAAAAATTCTCAGCAAAGTGGGAATAGAGGGAGCATATCTCAACATGATAAAGGCCATATATGACAAACCTACAGTGAACATCCTACTCAATGGGCAAAAACTAAAACCATTTCCCCCAAGAACAGGAACAAGACAGGGATGTCCACTTTCACCAAACTTATTCAGCATACTACTGGAAGTCCTGGCCACAGCGATCAGACCAGAAGAAAAAACTACTAGATTTAGTAAATGAATTTGGCAATGTAGCAGGATACAAAATCAACACCCAAAAATCGATGGCTTTTTTATACACCAATTAGAGGTCTGGTGCTCAGATTAGTGCACCGGTGGAGTCCCTCAGCCTGGCCTGCAGGGATCGGCCCAAACCGGCTCTCCAACATCCCCGGAAGGGTCCTGGATTGCGAGAGGGCAGTTCTCATGTGATGCACCCCAGAATCGGGCTCCCTCCTCTGTGGTTCCAGGTGTGTCACCCGAGAACCGCAGCTGCCAAGTCACCACAGCAAAAAGAGAGACCTCTGTATTGGAGAACATATTTGGAAATGATACATCTGATAAAGGGTTAATATCCAAAAAATATAAGGAACTCATACAACTTCACAAAAGGCAGACAAACAATCCAATTAAAAAATGGGCAAAGGACCTAAATAGACACGTCTCCAAAGAGGACATATAGAAGGCCAAGAGACATATGAAAAAATGTTCAAAGTCACTAATCTTCCAAGAGATGCAAATCAAAATGACAATGAGGTACCATCTCACACCTGTCAGAATGGCAACCATCAACAAATCAACAAATGACAAGTGCTGGTGAGAATGCAGACTGGTGCAGCCATTATGGAAAAACAGTATGGAGTTTCCTCAAAAAATTAAATATGGATCTGCTATTTGACCCAGTGATCCCACTTCTAGGAATATATCCTAAGAAACCCAAAGCACCAATCAGAAAATGTATGCAGCCCTATGTTCATAGCAGGGCAATTTACAATAGCTAAGATCTGGAAACAGCCCAAGTGCCCATCAGTAGATGAGCGGATAAAAAAGCTGTGGTACATTTATGCCATGGAATATTATGCAGCAGTAAAAAAGAAGAATCTCTTACCCTTTGAGACAGCATGGAGGGACCCGGAGAGTATCACGCTAAGTGAAATAAGTGAGTCAGAGAAAGACAAGTATCACATGATCGCACTCATATGTGGAATCTAAGTAACAAAATAAACTGGTGAACAGAGTGGATCCAGAGACATGGAAGCGTGGAACAGAGTGGAGAATCTCAGAGGAAAGGTGGGAGGTAATGAACCGAAGACCTTGAATGCATACGCGCATAACCCATGGACACAGACAGTAGGGTGCTGACGGCCTGGGGCGAGGGAAGGGGAACAGGGGTGGGCGGGAGAGGATCAAAGGGAGGAAAAAGGGAGACATATGTAATAATTTCAACAATAAAGAATTATTTTTAAAAAATTTTAGGACATATCATAACAAAGAAATAAATACATAAAATAAAGGCTTTGGATCTCCAGAGCTGTGCACTCCTGCCACTCCCGTGTGAATGTGGTGTGTTCCATGGCAGCCAGCTGACCTCAGGCCCAGCCTGGTACCCTGAATTGCTCAGATGGGCTCAACGGCATCACAGAGTCCTGAGGACTCCACCCGTGCTGCTTGTTTTGACAGTGGAAGAAGGGCCACAGTGTGCGGTGGCCTCTGGAAGCCAGAAAAAGCAGGAAACACTCTCCCTGAGCCTCCAAGGGAATGTGGCCACCGGCACCTTGATTTTAGCTCAGTGAGACCCGTTTTGGACTTGTGACTTGTATGGTAGAACTGTGACCTATAGAAATTTGGGTTGTTTTAAGACACCAAAAGGGAAAGGGAGGGGGAAGAAAATTAGAAAAACTCAGCCTAATCAAATGGAATAGAAGAAACCTCTGGGAAAATACATATTTACACTTTTAAGTTATTATTATGCAAATTTCCAGATGCACAGAGTACATTCAATTTCCTTTTCTTAAAAAGCAATAATTCCGACTGGAAACAATGTTTCACATGTTGGAGCAGCTGCTCTACTCTCTCAGGAAGGCAAACCCCACAGAATGGACTGCAGAGGGCCACTGCCACGCCTGTGGGCCAGAAGCCTTCCCAGAAACCCAAGTCCTCCCATGGCAAGGAGAAAAACCTCTGGCACACACCTGCCCACGGTGAGGATGTCCCTGGAACAGCGCATTCCAGCCAGTCTGGAAGGCACGAAGTTCTAACCGCTCCCACCTTCAGAGTATTTAACAGTTCAGCAGCAGGGCAGGTAGGAGAGCCTGGTGGCAGCCCCAGGAGTGGGGAGTCAGGACGGAAACCCTGAGTGGCCTACACTCCGCAGAACTTGGCATTTCCCCCTCACTGAGTGCACACCATGGGGACAGAGACAGGGACAGGGATGCCTGACCTCTCTCACTGCAGGGGGGCTGAGTGCCCTTGCACGCCTGGTGGCTCTGAAAGCCTAGGATCACCTAATCATGCTGTAGATGATACTGGAATGGCTGGTCATTCTAGAAGGGTTTTATATACAGAACAAAAACATGACAATTAACATGGTAACAACAGAATCTGCTAGATATAAAAAGGCCAAAATATGAAAAGGCCTTCCTCTGGTGGGGGAGCTATTGAGGTGACACAAGCTGACTCTCCTAGGGGTGTTCTGACACCAGGACACCATGGACTCATGGGCAGCCCCTCGCTGTCCCACCGACCTCAAATGAAAAGGACAGTGTTGCTTTTGTTCCTGCAGATATCCTTGTCTTCACTACCCACATCCCATAACACTGTGGCTAAAAGATCCTTGAGGTGAACAGATCCTATAATTAAAGAGCCCCCAAATCCTTCTGAGTGTTTAAGACCACCGTAAACCTGCGTCCTTTACAATGTCCCCACGGCCCAGACTCTTCCCTCATGCCCACTAATCCCTCACCCTTCCTGCTTCATCCTAACATAGCCTTCCAAATCTGACTCAGGGTGAACTCCAGTATTTCCTTACTCAGGGCAGACCCTGATGGTGATAACATAGTGGCCCCTGTCCCCCCTCCCCTCACCCGCCGACCTCAATCGGCCCCAGGAAAGCGGAAGTGACAGCATGCAATACCACAGGCAGACTTGGAAGGCTTCACTGCACAGGAGACGCTTTAGCTTAGAAGAAAGAGCACATGAGATGACTTCTAAAATTCAGATGGTACTAAGCTTTACCACGACTGACCATAGAATTCCATTTAGTAGTAAGATTCCCGGTACATTTTAATATGGATATGTTTACAAACACCCAATTTATTAAAATTTTGACACTCCTAACTTTTAATTTGTATTTTCTTTAAACACCATGCCATGGTGTGTGTGAGGGAAATCACGAATTCCTGTTAGAAAACCGAGTGTCATCAGAACCAACTCAGTGGGGTAAGAAAAAACCCTAAAAATCTTGGCCACCTTAAATATGTCTCTCTATATCCATCTACACACACACACATACACCCTATACGTGAGGGTATTCATCTACACCCTTTCGACTGGAAATAACCACATTGAGACATGTTGACCCACAAAAAGGGCTACCACCTTATGTTGCTAAATCTTCCCAGACACTGGAGAATAGCATCAGCCTTATCCCGTTATAGCAGTAACTGCACATGAGAGTTACAGTAATCTGTCCTTGTCTATTCATAAAAACAAAATTAACACACCAAATAAATGAAGTGCTGGCTGCTTCAAGACAGGCTTCAAAATATTTTAATGGGAGTCCCATTTCTTCTCCCCTTTTCTTTTTTTTTTTTTTGAGCAGTATTGAGGTTTTTTATTTTAGCTCAAAAATTTATATTGCTACATACCTAAATTAAAGTTGAAGACATGTACTTTCTATCTCCAAGGATACACAGTAAATTCTGTTTAATTAAGAAGCAAATGTTTATGATCTAATTGTCTTTTATGATACTTTGTAGCAATTTCAGTAATTGTTAGTCACTTGTTTTACAAGTAAAGAAATAACATTTTGGAGCTGGAAAAATCTCCCAGACACTTGTATAAATTAACCCCTTAGCTTCCAGGCAGGATAATTAAATAATTAATAGATAACATCTGTGTGGAAATTTATGATAACTGCGTCCACACAAAATATCCTCTCACGTGACACATTTTCACTTTTGGTATCATCTTTCCCCCAATATCCTATTTCCTGCTGAAAAAGGTGCACTGCTGTCTCCCATGGAACAGGTGGGAAAGATGTGGAAGGCACTTAATGAGGGCAGGCCCACCTAGGGCTTAGCCTCCGACGGCCTTACCTCTGTCAGAATCCCTGAGCCAGCAGGTCACACTGTGCCATCCATGACAATCCCGTTCCTTCTGCCGATCTTGACAGCCTCTACTTTGTATTTAGTTCTGAACACCCCAGGAGACCCAGGACTGGGTTAGAGCAGAAGCCCAGGGCATGTGTGCCTGCAGTCACCTGGCCAGCCACCCTCCCAGGCCTGCCCAGAGACCTGCCACACTTCTGCCCTAGCCAAACAATGTGGGCCTCACATGTCTCCAAGCAGCGGGACACCAGGGATAACCCCTGAACAAGTGGTTGGCACGGCCACATGTCCACAGTGCCAGTGCTGGTGGAAATAACCCCGAGCTGTATGCGCACAGGCTGGGCCCACACTGCAGCAACGCCACGAGAATCCTTAGAAGTCCCACCACACATGCCATGGCAGTCTTCCCTGCAGCCAGTGCCAGCCACCAGACAGAGATAATCTCTGCTTCTTTAGAGTCCCTCCCTGATTTCCACCCATTACTTTAGCAATTCAAGGGGTGAACAGGGGAGCTAATAAACATCTACATTATAGGAATGTCTGAAACTGAATTAATTTAAATAGTACAAAGTAGTTACCATATTATATTTCAATCAAATTACACCCACCATGTCACAGTGGCAAAGGATTCAATCAAAACCCAAGGTTCTCTTTCAGGTGATATGTTGATTAAAAACTCTCCTAAGCTGTTAAAAATGTTTCACTAGAAAGGATAATTTGACAGGTTCATAACTTTTGTACAATGGAGATGAAATGTCTCTGATAAAATGGCAGGTCCCCCATCAGAGGTGAGACGCTCACTTCCCCAGTAAATGCCAGGTCTGCACATCTACAGCAAGCGCTGGCTCACAGAAAGAAAAACAGTCAACAGACTTGGTGTATTATAGACTTTGGGGAAAATCCAGCTATTCCATTTATGTTATATCGTGCATATTGTATACAGACATGATGACCTGTGAAATTTTGTTTTAATTAGTCATTTCTTTGATGAGGTTATTTTATAGAGCCTGTTCCAATTCTAAGTGGTTTCAAAACCCCAGAACATTTTTTTGTTGTTGTTTTAAGACCAAAAAAAAAAAAGGAGTATTTTTGCCCTGACCTGCTGAGCTTCATTCCATGCACGGAGAGGTCTCGGGTTTGATTCCTGGTCAGGGCAGGAGGCAACTGATCTATATTTCTCTCTCATCCATGTTTCTCTTTCTCTCTGTCCCTCTCCCTTTCTCTCTCTAAAATCAATAAAAATGATTTTTTTAAAAGGAGTATTTTAAAAATCTGTATGTGCTATAATTTTGTGTTGGAAAATAGTTTTCCTCTCGTTTAAAGAATACATTCTTGTTCCAAAATTTGTTTTAACTTCAGTTCTTTTGTCCTTTAACCCTTACACCTGTGTGCTGACAGGAGTCTGAGCCTGTCTGCACCGTCCCACGCCTGTCACTCTGTGAACAGAGGCCAGAAAGCACATCTGGTGTTGCATCTTTAGGAAAAGAAGGTCAGCATCAGCTTTGCCACATGATTTCAATGTATACCAGTTTCTTAATACAAAAGTTAGCTATCGCCCCACATACACCCAGGAAACAATTTAATAAGACCCAGTTTAAACTCTGTTGTAGATGTGTGCACACATATAATTCAATAGCAGGATAAACAGTGCTTGTAGCCTGAGAAAAGGTATAAAGTTTTACTTATTTCTCAAATAATCCTCAACCTATGAATTTTATCTCTACAGAATATATAATTTTCGTCAACTAAGATATTTTTCCCCCTTTATATTGGCAGAAATTTAAAATCCTTGAAAATTCAGGAAACTAAAGGCCTGAAAAAAGCTGCCCCACTGCTCACCAGATGTGTGTAAGAGTTGAGGTAGGGAGGAGGTAACTTCAGAGATGATGATAATTCATTATGGAGCATTTCCCCCCAATCTGCATAAGTGAATAAGCGATCCGACTTTAGTAAAAGTATTTATAAAGTACATTTTAAAAGTTGTCTAGAACTCATGCTGGAGTAGGAAACATGGGTGCATTTGAATGGACTATATTTTACTTTATGTCATATTAGTATATAGTGGACACTATAGTTTGTGACTTAAAATATTTTCTTTATGAAGAATTTTGGAAAATGTAATAATGTCAGAAACCCAAAGAATTGAAAGAATGAAGCAAACTTAAACATGCAAAGTGTAAAGAAAGATTTGTTTTGTTTTGTTTTGTTTGAATAGTATATATCAATTATCTTACTGATAATTATGTCCTCATATTTATGTCAAAGTTCATTGGTATTTTAGTTTGCCTTTAAAAATCCTATAATGTGTTGTTAGGGATTAGGTAATTGTTTCTAGATTTTCAAAAAGTTTTATATGAAGTATTTATATACTATAAGAAAATGCAATACTGCTATTTTGATTAGTCTGAAATAAATTTTAACTAAGTGGAAAAAAAAACAACCTTGATGATCTCTCCCAGTTGCATCCTAACTTCATATTCATATAAATGTTATGTGTAAATCATGTGCATTTCTGCAAGCACCATAGTGGTTTAATTTCTTACCATGTTAAGACTACTCATTATGAAGTTACGGGACAATAAGGACAGCACAGAACGCCAAAGCATGAATGACAGTCACTCTCAGTCTTCCCCATGCTGATTCTGTGCAGGACCTGTGGCTTATCTCTAAAATCCACACGGTCACTCAGTCCCTGTGGGAGTTCGTGTGCTAACTGACAATGCCAGGCAAAACCGTGATTCTGAGACTACCGGTGCGGCTGCTCCCAAACTCTCTCCGCCGCTCATTACATGCGAGGGAATACAACACAAGCTTCACATAACGTCACGGCTAAAGCAGAAGATCCTGATCCACTTCACTTTCACTCGGAAAATAGCTAAGTGTGATGATTACAAATACTCTGTGTTTGGGCAATTTCAGGGAAGGAAAGGGACACCTGATTTGGTCACTATTCACTCGTGGGTAAGGCACATATGTTGACACAGCAGCATCGCTGCTCCAAACCTGGTCTCCCACTCTGGCGTACAGACCAACCCAAGGAGCTGTGCAAAGGGTTCCTCCAATTCCCAATTCACTGACCATACCCCAAGGCCCAGTGTTCTCTATAAAGAGTCAAAAGTAAGGAAAACATTTAAATACCATAGCTGTTAGGTAACCACAAACAGCCATGCCTTTGAGATTCTTGAAAAGTTATGACCGGTATCACTATCTTACATATATCTGCCTAAATAAAGCTATGAAAAGGCTGCTAAAATGCAGCTAATCACAAATAATGCCAAGTGTGACAACCGCTCTATAGATGGAAACTGCCATGCAGATATACTGAAGTATTTCACATAAAATTTAACATATTTAATGTATTAAAACTGAGCAAAAATAGGTTCTCATCACACTATCCAGGCAAGGAGCACCAGCAGGCCTGATGGAAAGGCAGGTGGGTCTGGGCCCCCTCCTGCAGGGATGTCCACTTACAACTGGGCCTGTCGTGTCCTGTGGTTCATTCCTCTCCTGGGGAAATGTTCTAGTATTTCCGAGTGCTGTGTCAGACACTGATCTCGGCATGTGTCACTTCATTTAATCCTCACAAAAACCGCCATGGGGCGCACTCTGAATGTCCCCATTTGACAGAGGACCAGCTAAGTGGTCGGGCCACCATCCAAACCTGCAGACAGACTGTACACTTGGCAACTACACTCTGGTGTTATCTTCTAAACTGCATCTTTTAGGACTGAAGTGTCGTATAAAATGGTGGTAAATAGTTCCTTTTTACTTCTAATATTCATATTTAGAGCAATTAAAAGTTGGCAACACTATAGTAGTCCTCTCAACCTATGTTTTAAAAACAAATCCATGAACCTCAAATCCCTGTTTGTATGAAGGGAAGCTCGGGGAGACTATCAACAAGGGAGACATGAGGTCAAGCTGAGTGTTAGACACGGGGAAGGTGGGCACGAGGGCAGAGAACCAAAACAGGGGGACCATGCACAGCTCCTGGGACAACATAGGTGGCTGGGAAGGAGAAGAAGGTCAGACTAGCTGCAGGAAGAGGAAGAATCCAAGATCATTCCCAATTTCTACCCTGAATGACTGGAAAGACAGTGGTAGCAGTAGCTGAGGAACAAAATATAGGAAGATAAGCCCATTTAGAGATGATGACCCTTCTAAATTAGAAATGTTAAATTTGGTGTACAGGTGGGATGCACCCGTAGTTCTTCAGGTAAGGAGTCTAGTTGGGAGAAGTACACTGGGGAGTCAGCAACAGAGGTAGTAAATGAAACCTTAAGAGCAGATGAGATGTGCCAGAAAGAAAACATGAGGGCCACAGAAAGTGCAGATGGACCCTGGTGCTGCACACACAACCACTGGAACCCAGCTAGCATGGAAGTCAAGGAAAGGATGAGGCAAAGATGAACGGAAAAACGCTGGGCTCTGGGGAGCAAGGCAGAGTGAAGAGAGCAGGACAGGTGACAGTGTCAAGGACCCCAGGGAGGCAGAAAGGCATTCTTCAAACCTGTTAACTGAGTCATCAGCAGCCTTGGACAATTCAGTGCAGGAGTTAAAAATTGTTGGGGACATTAGGAGAGGCTGCCCTGGGTAGATTCCCAGGTAAAAAGGGTGCTAGGAAAATGAGGGAAGGACAGGACCACATTTATAAGCTACAGGCCAAGAGGCGAAAGAGGTAGCCACACAGAAGCAAAGGGGCCAATAGGGTGAGGTACGCAGAGGTTCTCCGAGTGCACTCGGTGCCAATAGCTCCAGAATATCAGGATAGGACAGTCACAGGCTGGAAAAATGGGCATGATGAAGAAGGGCACAAATAGGGCTGGGGGTGGAGGGAGGTGAGAGCTAAGGGAGGCTCACTATCCTAGGTGCAACTGAAGAGAGGTCTGAAAAGACTGATGACTTTTTTAAAATATATTTTTTTATTTTTTTAAATATTTTTTTTTCATTTTTAATATATATTTTTAAAATATATTTTTTATTGATTTCAGAGAAGAAGGGAAAGGGAGAGAAATAGAAGCACCAATGATGAGAGAGAATCACTGATCGGCTGCCTCCAACACGCCCCAAAATGGGATCAAGCCCGCAACCCGGGCATGTGCCCTTAACCAGAATCGAACATGGGACCCTTCAGTCTGCAGGCTGAGCCAAAACAGCTAGGGCGAGACTGATGACTTTTCAGGCAGACATTAAGGAGAATAAAAGGATTAACTGCTGACACTGATAGCCTGGTTCAAGTCAGATAACATAGTTTTGTAAATCAGTATAATTGGTCTTATATGCAAGAAAATAGATCAATTTTAGGCACAAAATTCACGAGTTCTGAAAAATGCATACATTTGTGTGGCCACCACCACAATCATGAATATAACGTTTCTATCACCCCAAATAGTTCACCTGTGCCCTTTCCCATCCCAACCCCAGGCAACCATTAATCTGCCTATTACTACAGTTCTGCCTTTTCCTGGGTTTTACATTAAGGCAATCCTAGATACTTCCTTTGTGTTTAACTCTTCATTTAAGATAATGCTTTTGATAATGTTTATTACATATAACATTATTATATTTAAAATCATTTTTCTTGGGAAAAAAAGATAATGCTTTTGAGATTCATACAGACTGCAAGATGAGTAGTTTGTTCCTTTCATTGCAATCAGCACTTCAATGTAAGCCTGTCCCACACCAGTTTACAGACTTATGGCTTGTTTTTTTGTTGTTGTTGTTGTTTTGTTTATATTTTATTGATTTTTTACAGAGGGGAAGGGAGAGAGATAGAGAGTTAGAAACATCAATAAGATAGAAACATCGATCAGCTGCCTCTTGCACAACCCCTACTGGGGATGTGCCTGCAACCAAGGTACATGCCCTTGACTGGAATCGGACCTGGGACCCTTCAGTCTGCAGGCTGACGCTCTATCCACTGAGCCAAACTGGTTAGGGCTGGCTTGTTTTTTTTTTTTTGAGGCTACAATGGATAAAGCTACTAAGACACTCAGGTTCAAGTCTTGTTTGAACATATGACTTTGTTTCTCAGGAGTAGGCCTGCTGGGTTATATGGTGGGTATATATTGAACTTTGTAAGAACTGCCAGACTATTTTCAAAGAGACCATCTACTTCCCATCAGCCATGTCTGAGAGTGGCGGGTACTGACACCTCCAGACACTGAGCATCAGTCAGTCTTCTCATTTGGTCCCAGCACATCGCCTGGTTTTACCTTGCATTCCCTAACAGCGCGGAGCATCTCTTTATGTGCTTGTTGAACACTCTTCAAAATGTCTCTTCAAAGCTCTCCTCCACCTGTTTGTGTTGGGCTGTATCTTCTCATTGTGCTGTCCTTTACACATTCTGGATAGAAGTCCCCAACCACTGATATATTCTGCAAACAGGTCCTCTCACTCCATTGCTTGCTTTTCATTCTTACTAAAAAATCACTGCCTAGCTCAAGGGCATAAAGATCTCTTTTATATTTTCATATTCTTAGTTTTGCATTGGAATACAGTTATTGTAGAAACTATCCTTTCCCCATTTACTCACCTTGAGACTCCTGGCAAAAACAACTGACCACACAGGTATAGGTCTATTTCTGGACCCTATTCTGCTCCACTGATCTACATGACTTCCCTTATGTCAACACCACAGAGTTGATTATTATAGTTTAAAGTGAGTCTTTAAATTAGGTAACATTTAAGTCCTTCTATTCTGTTCTTCCTTTGCAGCATTTCTGTTGCTATTCTAGGTCTTTTGCAATTCCATGTCAATTTTTAAATTAATTTTTCAATTTCTATCAAAAAAAAAAGTTTGCTGGGGTTTTTATTAAGATGTAGTGAGACTATATAACAACAGTCTTTTGATCCATGAATACATTACCTCTCTCCATTTATTAGGTCCTTCTTTAACTTAGACCATAAATTTGTAGTGGCATCCATCTGTTCAGCCATGTGTTTCTCAAGATGAGTGGATGCTGACTATAGCACCTACCTAGGGTAGAGGCCTTTGCTGAGCAGATGAGATGGAAGAAGGAGCAAGATTAAGAGTGATGCTGGTACAATCAGTTCAAGGTAACCTGCTAGGAGGTCCCAGGCTGGCTAGGGAAAGAGAATCTGTGAGAAAATGGGCAGAGGGCCCCAGGAGGGCCAAAGAACAAAGTCGTAGCTTGTGAGAATACTAACGCTAGAAGGCAGTGGTGACAGAGAAAAGAAGGGATATTAAAGCTTCAGATAGAAGAGCCAATGTATGACTCTGGGCCTAAAAGGCTACAATACAGTAAAGGGTAGACCACTGAAGTCAAGGGACACAAAGGACATGTTGTCTGTGGGCAATCTCCAGTACACTGAGCTCCCAGAGGATTCTGGAAGGCAATGGGAAAGACCGATAAGATCCCCAAAGCTGTAACAAATGACAAAAGTGACTTGAGTGGAGTGATTATGAGCAGTAAAAAGTGGTACATTTAGGTGGCCTGAGTCTCTAAAGAGTTATCAAAAGGACCCAATCAAGGAATGTGGAGACAACCACAGAAAGTACCTGCAAATTAGTATCTGATTAGAGATGTAGATCCAGAATATATTAAAAAGAACTTTTTTTTTTTAATATATTTTATTGATTTTTTTCAGAGAGGAAGGGAGAGAGATAGAGAGTTAGAAACATCGATGAGAGAGAAACACCGATCAGCTGCCTCCTGCACATCTCCTACTGGGGATGTGCCCGCAACCCAGGTACATGCCCTTGACCGGAATCGAACCTGGGACCTTTCAGTCCGCAGGCCGACGCTCTATCCACTGAGCCAAACCGGTTTCGGCTAAAAAGAACTTTTACAACTCAATAATCCAATTTAAAAATAGATAAAGGATCTGAATAGATATTTATTTAAAAAAGACATACAACTGGCCAGTGAGCATAGGGAAAGATGCTCAGTATCACCAGTCCTCAGCGAGGCAAACCAAACAACATTATACCCCAGGACAGCTAAAGATAAAAGAGCAGACAATGACAAGTGGTGAGGATGTGGGGAAAACACAGCCCTCACACAATTGCTGGAAGGAATGTAAACAGTGTAGCCACTGTTTTCCTCAAATATTAAGCACAGAGTTACCACCTGACCAGCAATTCCAGTCCCAGGTATATACCTGAGAGAAATGAAAACATAGCTAGCTCCACACATGGATTTGTACATGAATATTCACAATAGGCAAAAGGTAGAAACAACCTGAATGTCCATCACCTGATGAATAAATAAACTGTGGTAGTTATACCTATACAGTGGAATATTATTTGGCCATAAAAGCAATGAAGTGCTAACACATGCTACAACATACATGAAACATGCTTATTAAAAAAGCTAGACACAAGAAGTCACATAATTCCACTTATAAAAAATATCCAGAGAAGGCAAATCCACAGTAGATTAGTGGCTGCTAGGAGGTGGGAGAGTGAGAAGTGGGGAGTGACTGCCCACTGGCACAGGGTTTCTTTCTGGGGTGATAAAAATATTCTAAAACTATGTAGTAATGATGGTTGCATAGCTCTGTGAACACCACTGGTTTTTAGTGTTAAAGGGGTAGATTTTTATGATAAGTGAATTGTCTCAAGAAAGCTATCATAAAAACAGAGATGCTTTCTAACTAAGAATGGCAGTTTTAGAAGTAACTGGCTGGCAAGTTCCAACTCTGTCACATGTCCTCTGGTCCTAGATTTGTCTCGTCTCAAGCAAGGCCCTATCTCAGGGTGAGCCGCCTCAGTGTTCGGTGTGCAGGGACCACTGGGGAGGCGCAGGGAGTGTGTGAGGACAAGGTCGGAAAACCACCAGGAGAGCCTTATTCCAATACAAATGATCTCTTTCATTCATGACAGAGAAGGCCTGCTTATGGACAGTGCCAGGGTTCCCGATCCACGGGGGCAGAAATAAGCTAGAAATGTTCTGCACACTTATTTAAAGACTGAAAATATACTGCTAAATTTAACATAAAACTAGAAGCTTCCAGGTCATGAGAAGACAACGAGAGCGCAGAAATGCCACTAGTTGAGCTTCCCTTTGTTTCCTTGACACCCACGGCCTCAGAAGCCGGGCACTGTAAACATGGTACTTTTCAGAGTCTCCCCTCTCATGCCTCAGCTCTGCTCCTTCTGGATGGAACATGCATTCCAGCTCGCTCGGGAAGAATCTGCTGGCAGACCCAGTCCCTCCCAGGACAAGGCGAGCTGAAAGCAATCTGTAACAACTGGGGAGCACAAATCCTGCCCAAGACTCTGACCCTTTCCCAGAGATGTGATGTGGGAACCCCTCCCCCACCTGTAAAACAGACAAAAAAGCTATACTTGAGTTCCACCCATTCCAGCAGATTCCTTGGAACTTCAAACTTTCCACCTTCACTTGAGAACCAATGGGGAACAGGGAAGGAAGCTCTAATGGAAAGGCATAAACAAGTAAAACTCTGGTGAGTTTGGTTTTATATTTTCTTTTTAGGGATTCCAAAACTTCTTAACTAAAAACAGGTTTTCACAATCTAAAAGCTGAGAGCCTGGTACAGTGCACTAAAGTCCCACTGGGATCGTTAAGAATGTACAGCTAAATGTGCATAATAATAGTGACATTATAATGACAAATTAATAGAATGTACATTTTTTAAAAATTCTGGAGGATCAAGTATCAATCTATTAAAAGTGGTTATCTTCCAGGAGTGGGATTCTAAGTAGCTCTCACCTCCACATTACATAATGGTTTATTTTTCTCAACCTTCCAGGCCCCTAACATTATTTCCTCTAGGGCAGTGGTTCTCAACCTTCCTAATGCCGCAACCCTTTAATACAGTTCCTCATGTGTGGTGATCCCCAATTTCATTGTTACAAATTGAACATAATTAAAGCATAGTGATTAATCACAAAAACAATATGTAATTATATATGTGTTTTCCGATGGTCTTAGGCGACCCCTGTGAAAGGGTTGTTCGACCCCCAAAGGAGTCGCGACCCACAGGTTGAGAACCGCTGCTCTAGAGCCCAAAATGTCCTTGGATTTTAGAAGTGCTGCTTGGCTCTTACAAAACTATAGGATGACTTCTTGAGAAGTGAATATACTGAGTTAACTTCAATTAACACAAATACAGGGGCAGGAATTCCTTAGTTGAAAGGTCTGTAGTGCCCAAACTGCTACCTCCTAATGCCTTAAAAGGTAGAACTCAGAATAAATGAAGCCCATTTTTCTATTTATGTACAATTTATACCCAACTTACGTTTTTGTTTGTTTTAATATATTTTTTTTTATTGATTTCAGAGAGGAAGGAAGAGAGATAAAGAGATATAGAAACATCAACGATGAGAGAGAATCATTGACTAGCTGCCTCCCGCAAACCTCCCCAGCCGGAATCAAACTTGGGACCTTCCAGTCCACAGGCCAACACTCTACCTTTTAAGTCAAACTGTCCAGGGGTACCCAACTTACTCTCAAATAGGACTCCAAAAAGGATCTGATGTCCTACCTCGCTCAGATAAAGTTGCATACGATGTAAGATAAACCACAGACCTTCAAAGTGCCTCAAATTATGCTGCTTTTCACTCTGGAAGCTGGCTCCATGTATGACATGAAACCCAAACAGGGCCCAGGCACAGTGGGTATGGATTGTGAGATGGCTAGACACTGGGCAGCCAGTGCAGCTGATGCCCACAGCACCTCATCAAGCTGGAGAGGGAAGAGAACTTCTGAGGCAGCACTTCACCCCGATATCTGCCAAGAGCCCTGCCATATGTCCCCACCTCACACTTCTGTCCACTCCATGTTCCTGGGACCCTAGCATGTTACTCTGGGAACCAGCCTAGATTCCTCCTCCCTGGGGTTGAACACACACTTCCTAACGACACTTGTAAAAAAAACATTGCTCAGTGACTTTTGATGGCAGACAGTAAGACATAAAAAAACATAAAGTTAGGGATAGCATTAGAAAAATCCAGGTAAATGTGACCTGGTAGGATGCCCTGGTTTCCAGCTGCCTAAGGAAAAGGTAATGCTATTAAAGGAAGGTGAGTGACTAAAAATCAGTGAATTGGAAGGCAGGGTTGTAAACACTACAGAATATTAAATCAGAAAGGGAGAAGTGCAAAGGCTGAGTCTTGGATGGAGCTCTGAGAAGAGGCAGAGGCAAGGGGGCTCTGGAGGAAGCATGTCCATTGGCTACACACAGGCACAGGCTAACACATTGATCGAAGGTAGAGGTGACTCCACCACCTATTGAAAAACTCATATTTGTAAGAAAATTAATATATAAAATCTTTAGCTGAAAGAATTTCACCTTCTGGGTATAGGGCATGAAGAATTCCTCTAAGGAAATTTTTAAAGACATTTATAATTTCTCTAAAATATATGTGTTGGGGATAAGCCAAGGCAGATTATTTTTTAAGGTAGTGCAGATCCTGAAGTTAAGGGAAAGCACAACATTGCTAACTTTGTGGCATAGTTCCTTCTACAATAAAGGAACATTATTTATATTAAAATAACAACAAAATCAACAGTTGAATATTACAAATGTTGGAAATGAAATGAATTTGTACCTTAAGTGAGGCAAGTGGGTGTTCCGGACCAAGTAAACTCCAGTGAAAGGAAGCCAGGTCTTCATCAGGAAGAATGTGATTTCCTGGAAGGCAAACATGGAACCTAAAAAAGCCATCACCATAGTGACACAGGGAAATTATCACTGCAGTTAGAATCCTAAGATTACCTCATTTGATAAACCACATAAAACTTCCACACAGAAATTGGGAATACTTCTTTATCTTTTTTTTAAAATATATTTTATTGATTTTTTACAGAGAGGAAGGGAGAGGGATAGAGAGTTAGAAACATCGATGAGAGAGAAACATCAATCAGCCGCCTCCTGCACAACACCCCCTACTGGGGATGTGCCCGCAACCAAGGTACATGCCCTTGACCGGAATCGAACCTGGGACCCTTCAGTCTGCAGGCCAACGCTCTATCCACTGAGCCAAACCGGTTAGGGCTACTTCTTTATCTTTTAATATAAAGCAGCACAGAGCAGGCCCACTTCTTGCAGTTGCCTTAACTACAACAGGAATTTGCAGTACACTTCCAGCAGCACCCACACTGAGTACACTGTGTAACAACCTAAGCACAGCCTGATAATGCCAACTTGATACAAGCTTTCATTGCTTCAAATGAAGACTGCATTCTGTAAACCAGTTCAACAGCAAAGGTAAAAATCTGCAGTTATAAAATTTAGGTGACAATGACTACTGCTTGTGGCATGGATCAACACCCTCCTCCCATAATTTCTACCGCCACCCACAAATAGATGTGACAAAGAACAGATCTTAACACCACCAAGCAGTGTCATTCAGCTGTGCACCCTATCGCCAGGCTATGTCACAAATGAGCACTGTATACAGTTTAAAAAGCTACATTTTGGGGAAACATTCTCCCTTCATTTAGTGCTTGCTGCCTAATATATAAACATCTTCAATATGTTAGTTATCTCAATGCAATTTAAAAGCAGTAATTTCCTAAATAATTCTGTGATTTTTATATCATAATTTAGTCACCACCACATGGACAGCAGACTCATTAATTGGCTAACAGAAAGCAAAACAGGGTGAGATTATTTGCAGCATTCCTGATCATAATATTCTTTTTTAAAAAATATATTTTATTGATTTTTTACAGAAAGGAAGGGAGAGAGACAGAGAGTTAGAAACATTGATGAGAGAGAAACATCGATCAGCCGCCTTCCACACACCTCCCACTGGAGATGTGCCCGCAACCAAGGTACATGCCCTCGACAGGAATCGAACCTGGGACCTTTCAGTCCACAGGCCGACGCTCTATTCACTGAGCCAAACCGGTCAGGGCTTGATCATAATATTCTAAACACACAAAACAAGACACAGAAGCGCTGAGCTGCCATCATGCCCAGGAGCTTAGCTATGTCCTGTCTAGTAACTGCTCTGCACTGTTTCCTCTTTTCACAGATTGCATAGAACTTCACTGTGACGTATGAAATGTCTGAGATTTTTTTAAAGCTTTTATATAAAAAAATATTCACCCAATTACATCAGTAATGGTCTGTTAAAACATGAGTCAAATACATGTTACATGAATATTGCACCCAACTGTTCTAAAGCAAAACAACTTATATAGCTATACTTTCTACTACAAAAATGAAAAAAAATATAATCTTTCTCATTTGAGGACTTTGAAACTTTTACACAAATTCTAAAATAAAAATGTCCACCCAATTAAGAGTTTGCCTATAACCTGCCTAAGTTTTTTCAAGAAATTCCAAGCCCTAAATTAATTCATTACTAAATTATTCAATATGTAACTACTGTCTTTCATTTATTTTAAAATTTCACAAAATAACGTAGTTATTATCTCCCTTGAAATATAGTCAATGTTTCTTAAATAAAATAAACAACTATCCTTCTACATCTCAAACTAGCAAAGGCATTCCTATTCTAAAAGCATACACTTTTCTAGTTTATTAGAAATCAGTTAATATCCCCAAGTCATTTTGCATAACGTTTAAGTACATATAAAACTTTTTGTAATGTGACCATCTACATAATCACTTTTAACATCAGAGAAATACCGTTTATATTTTAACTAGAGGCCTGGTGCACAAATTTGTGCACGGGTGGGGTTCCTTGGCATAGCCTGTGGGGACTGGGCCTTAAACCAGCAGGCCAACGCCGCTCCTGCCCGCCGCTCCTGCTCATCCCGGCCTCACTGCACCTGCTGCAGGCTTGCGCCCAGTCAGTCCTGATCAGGAGAGGTTTGCACCGCTGTAGCGGCACTAGCCAGCTGTGAGCCCTGTGTCTGGCGCTGGCCCAGAGGGGGGTGAGGGGTAGGGGCCGGGACGCAATCAGCCCTCTGGGATGCCCTTGCCAGGCTGGCATCTGGATTCGTCCCACTGACTTTCGCGCCAGTTGTCAGGAGCCACCTGGCAGCTGCTTTTATATTGTTTCAGCATCTAGGGAAGGGAAGTGGCCATGGTGCCCGAGGCTGACTTTCAGGAGGCCAGCAGTGCTGTCGGGATCATGCTGGCAGCGATGGTCCATTGGTGCCTGGGCCCTTCTTCGGAGATTGGACCTGCAGGACTACTGAGGGAGTGAGTGGCTGTTGCCAGGCTGGTGAGCCACAGAGACCTGTCAGTCTGCTGAGCAGCACTCCTGCTGTGGGAGCACATTGACCACCAGGGGGCAGCTCCTGCATTCAGCGTCTGCTCCCTGGTGGTCAGTGCGCATCATAGCGACCGGTCGACTGGTCGTTTGATTGACTGGTCGTTTGATTGACTGGTCGTTTGGTTGTTCGGTTGTTCAGTCACTTAGGCTTTTATATATATAGATATTTAAAAATATGAAAGCATATTTAGAAAATTAGTTTTAATCCTCCAATCTCAAGTCACATAAGTTGCCTAAGAAGACAGTCAGAAAACAGAGAAGTGCAAATTTAAAGACACATATATGAGATTAGATCCAAACAAAGACAATTTATGAAATCAGAATTTTGTTGACCAATTATGGTAGTTACACAATTTACTAACACCAAATAAAGTGAAAATGTGTGGCTTGTAAAATGTGAAAATTTGCTTACAATAATTTCTAATTCTGTATAACTTTTTTAGAATGTTCATAAAAATCTGATAACTAGAAATTCCTAAAAATGCTCCACAATATAATTCCCATACAACCAGATTGGGCCACTAACCTCTACAGATACAAACTGAGAGTACAATGTGATCTCACTCTCTTGAGGCCACATATCTTTCACAAAGGGTTTATGTGCTACAAACAGCCCTCAATCCCATCACTGCAGCTCATGGATTTTAATCACAGGAGGGCTTCGCTCAAAACATATTTATACTGCTCAAAGCATGCTTACTTATATTGTGGACACAATTCTTACACACTGGCAGCAACCTAGAAGTGATATTCAAGTAGTTACAGGCATACAGACAGAGAAACCGACGAAAGAGAAAAGAAAGAAAATAACTATAATATCCAGGTATAAAGTGACAGTTATTTTTTAAGCAAATATATATATATATATATATATATATATATATATATATATATATAAAATCTTAGTTAAAATAAGATTTCTTCCTTTCCTTTCTATGTATTCAACATAAGGAATCTCTCCAAGGGAGTTTTTATAGACATGTATATATTTACTTAAAATGTCGGCATTGTAAACAAGGTAAGATAGTTTACTTTCGTTGCTTTTCTTTTAAAGTAGTGAGCGTCCCAAAAGTGAAGGGGGCGCGGGAACCACAGCAGATTTTCTTCTATAAGAAACACAACTTATGCCAAAGGTTTAAATGTCTAATTTTCAGAGTCGGACTGTGTTAACATTTGTGATTTTTTAAAACTGTTATTTTGCCCAAACTTTAAGTGAATTTATTAACAAAATTAGTTGTTCAGCCTGACAATATAATACATAAATGAACACATTAGAACAAAAGAAGCACATTATAAGCAATGCCAAAAATAATATTAAGAAATGCGTTTGAGCCCTGATCGGTTTGGCTCAGTGGATAGAGTGTCAGCCTGCGGACTGGAGGGTCCCGGGTTCAATTCCCGTCAAGGGCTTGTACCTTGGTTGCGGGCGCATCCCCAGTGGGGAGTGTGCAGGAGGCAGCTGAATCGATGTTTCTCTCTCATCGATGTTTCTACTTCTCTATCCCTCACTTTCTCCCTTCCTCTCTGTAAAAAATCAATAAAATATATATATTTTTTTTAAAAAAAAGCTCAGTTTAAAAAAAAAAAAAAGAAATGCTTTTGAGGAGGAACCCATTCCCTGGTTCTTTTGAAGTTAAGATTGAATCCAAAACACTCCAGCTTTACAAATTAAAATATCAGTGTGTTCTTGGTACAGAACTCCTTTATGACTTGAGGTAGCTTTCACACTGCCCACCTACCTAACAGAGCGGCAAAGATAGGGAAGCGGTTTGGGTTCAGGTCCAGCTGCTTGGCCACTTCATGCATCAGGTATTGGCTTGTGGTGAGACTTTTCCCATTCCGGCTCAGTTTTAGGGCGTGGGCACTGAAATAGTAGGGGATGTTGCACAGCGCGTAATCAGAGTCGTATGCAACCAAACCATGAAAGCCGTTTTCTCTGCAGAAACCAATGACTTCTTGATGATGGTCCTCGATGCTCTGTGCAACCTGTGCAAGCGAGAAGGACACTTGATCAGAGGCCAGGCAGCACAGCATCACATGCTCAATGTGTAGACATGTCTATACAGAATCCAAAAATTTCAGATATGGGAAATATCCAAGACAGCCAGAAGGTCCAGAGTGCCACAATAAAGTGTGCAGCACATTGCTCAGATGGGAAATCATCTCCTTGTCAATAACATATGATCCCATCCATCCATACTGCAAATTAGTTTTTTCTTTCTTGTCAAGGTCAAAGATCATCTTGCTTACAAATATACAATGATAAGCCCCCTGACCCCTGCCCCAAACCCAGTATTTTGAAGTAAAAGAGAGTGATGGAAAAAAAGAGAACAGGAAAATAAAGAAGTGGGAAGGAAGATGACAGAGAAGCCAGCTACCCTCAGTGAAACCAAAATAATTTTTTCAAAGTAGATCAAATGTGTCAAATAGGAAAATAATCAGACAGGGTTTTAAAAAAATAAAAGTCAAGTATTTCCATCTCCTATAGTTAAATACTCTGAAGCATTCAGCATATGGGGATAATAACAAGAGTGAACACATTCACCCCCAAATAATTGTCACATGCTTATTCTGTGCAAAGACCAGTCCTAGTCGTGTGGCACCAGGTTCAGAACGACCATGGGGACTAAGTCTAAATTTACTGCCTTTTTAGTGATGAAAACTATAGCCAAAGCCTCCTTATGTCTACTGGCTCGCCCACTGCAAAAAGTCACCCGCCTATCTCTAGTGTCTGTGACATACCAAGGAGGGGCTGAGAAGCAAGTCCCAGGGAAAAGGAAAAGGCATCTGGATCCTCTCTGTTCCTAAACACATACCAAAGGCACTGAAAAACATTTTCCTAAAATATTTAAAGTTAAAAACAGTCAATTCCTCTTGCTGTTTCCCAAACTCATTCACCCAACTGAAATCTGCAGTTTTTGTTCCTATAATAAAGTAGTTCAGAAAACATAATTTTAAACTAAATCAGGTGATTCAGCTAAAGGTGAAAATCATGTGCCGTTAGGTGTAAATTTCTACAACCCACTGTCCAGTATGAGGCTACATAGAATTAAATTACATTAGAAATTAAGTTCGAGTGTTCAATGGTCACCTACTGGATATCACTGTGGAGTTACTCTCATTTTTCATTGATTTTTGTAACAGAAGCAGTCACCAAATTTTATTGGAAAGTTAGTTATAATGAAATCTCATTTAGAGGCAAACTTCTTAAAGATGCATATTTAAAGGAAAAATACTTTTCTGTATTCCTGAGATAAAGTTTTTGATAAAGATATTTCAGTTTGTAAGAAAAAATAAAATATACAATTAGTCAACTAATGTTCTATTTCTTAGAATAGGAAAATCTTGTTTTGTTATATCCCTTAATCTAAAAATATTGTACATTCACTAAAACAGAAAAGTATAGTTAAACAAGAAAAACTAAATTAGGCCAGCTTCAGCTCCTCACATTCTAAAAAGGATAACTTTCAAGTCTAGGCTCTCTACCTCAACTCACTTATTATATACTAGTAGAACTTTATATATGTACAGCGATGTTTCAAAGCATTTTTAAATCACTAGGTCCTGGATATTTTGCCAACATCTTAAGTCTCCATGTAAGAGAAGACTTACTGTTAAAGTCTCTTAAGAGGCCCTGAAATGAAAGGGTATGAGTTACCACACCCTTGCTCCCCACCTCTGCAAGGAGTTCTAGAAAAGACAGTGTGGCTGCTTGCTCCATAGACATCTTTCAGAGGAGATAAGGCAGAATTATAAGTTGAGTATCACATACTCAATATTTATATTTTATAACAGAGTTTATTAACCCATTCTTCTGGGAAACTGAGGCTGGGAGCAGTTCAGAGACAGGCCCTGCCCATCTCCAGGAGAGTAGTCCAGAGATGACGTGGCTTGCCCACTTGCTGCCAGCTACTGGGCAGCGTGTCTCACTGCATTCTTACCACATCATCCTCACCACCACTGGAGGCGAGAGAAGGGGCTGCCCTTTGGGCACTGCCTAGATGGGTATTCCATCAGAAGAGCCAGGTGCACGGCCGGAGGTGTGTGTGCAGCCCCACCCTACCGAGCCTGGGGAAAGTGGTAATAGGTGATGGCGGCAGAGTAGGCAGTTTATCAGTCTAATCTGACACGATTTCAAGGAAGGCTGTTGGGTTATAAAACAATAGGCAATGTATTTCCAGAGTTGTAAGATGGTCATGCTCTCTGACCTAGTAATTTTACTCCAGGAAATAGAGCCTAGGACACCAATGTACCCAATAAAAAACACTGGGAACATAAAAAGTATCGGGGTAGACTCCTGTGAGAAAAAATAAGTTAACAATAAGGAGCTGAGTAAATACACACGCTACATGGTGCTGTGAAGAAACTTGGAAAAAGCTTATGACAAAATACTAAACAAAAACCATTTCAGAATATACTATCCTGTACATACAACCATGTAAAACTATGGGAAAAGACTGGAATGGAAAGACAAAAACCACCATAGCTGTGTCAAAGTGGTACAGTTATGCTTCTAAAAGACTTTTAAAAGAAAAAAATCAATAAAAAGCTGAAACAGCACTAGTATGAGCCATGCCCATGCTGTCCACATCTGTGCCACCAACTGGGGACAAATGCTCCTTCTTTCACATGCTCCTTCTTTTAAATGCTCCTTCTTTCAAATCCTCCCTTGACAGATGACAAGGTACAAAGCTTACTCAACTGCATGTCAAGGGTCCAGCTTGGTGCCTGGCAAGCACCACAAGAATGAAAATGGAGGGTCTCATTTCGGGGCCCCCCAAAGAGCCTTTAAACTACCTATAAAGATTAACAAGATATACTCTGTTCAGTGAAAGCCAACATCCGTGGAGACTTCTAGAGAATTTTCATCTGCCTTCAGAGAGTGGAATGTGGAGCGCTCCACAGTCACCTCTTTCCCAAATACAATTCCTTCTTCACTCAGAATATTTGGTTTCAGACTAGCATTAAAAAGCAAAGTGGCCCTAGCCGGTTTGGCTTAGTGGATAGAGCGCTGGCCTGTGGATTGAAGGGTCCCAGGTTTGATTCCGGTCAAGGGCACATACCCAGATTGCAGGCTCGATCCCCAGTAGGAGGCGTGCAAATGGCAGCCAATCAATGATTCCCTCTCATTATTGCTATTACTATTTCTCTCTCCCTTCCTCTCTGAAATCAATAAAAATACATTTTTTAAAAAAAGCAAGGTGAACGAACCTAGCATGACCCTGTGATGCTAGGTTAGCCATGGGGACATCCGTAATAATTCACAATACTAATTAGCAAATGATGAACACCTTCAATTATTCTCCCAAAGCTCACCCAACATTAAACAAATATTGTCTGCTAGAATTAAGCTCCTAAAACAAAAAAATAAAGAAATCACGCCTATAAGCATAGACTTGAGGCCTAAATTAAAGCAAAGTGAGGCAATCTGTGCCTGTCTTGCTCATCTTGCCCATCTCAGGCACCCAGTGACAGTGATGGGGAGGGGAGCAGAACCGAAATGTCTAGGTTCCAATTCTGGCTTGATGCCCAACTTGCCTAGTAAGAATGTAAAATTAGTGGATCTTTTAAGGTTCCTTCGATTTCTAAAATTCTAATGTTCTTCCCCAAGATTAAAACCCAGTTATGTCTTTATGCGAGGAAAGGCAACATGGCATTAAACACTGCAAGGTTCCAATGGGTGCTAACTGTCTGGGTGGTGGACACATGACTATGTATCTGTCCAAAGTCAGATGACTGTACATCTCATATAGGGAATGAACTTCAATGCACACACATTTTTAAAATATCCGCCAGGATGGCAGGGGTACCAGGACAGAATGCAGATTGACAAATGTATCGAACTGTATTGTAAAATATCTGAAATAATCCCACCGAGTTGTGAGGGAGGAGCTCCCCAAAGTAACTTTGGAAAACAAGGTTTTGAGTGGAAGCTGTGAGGACAGAGACACACAGACACTGAACACGTCTTTGTAATCTGCCTGGGGGCGGGCAGGGTGAACAGCGCAGAAAACACTCACGTGTGTAAGGTGGCAGTAAATAGATGCTGGGTTGGCTGGTGTCTGCCCGTTATTGAATGGGATTAGAAATGTGCAAAGGGAGGAGGAGGAGGCCAGCATGACCCTGTGACGCTAGCTTAGCCATGGGGACATCCATAAGAACTGGTGTCTAGGTGACAACACAGACAAGCAGGCACAGAAATCATTACAAGTCAGTCAGTATGTGCATCTCTCAAATGTGAGCTGAGGGCTGAGAAGCAGCAACACCCCAGCAGTGAGAACACCTGAGCCCAGATCTGGTTTCTAAATACTGTTCTCCATTAAAAAGAACCACAACCATGGAGGAAAATGGGTGATGCTGGGATAGGGAAACCCAAGGTAAGTCCGGAGCATCTACCTCATGGTACCAGAAAGGAAGGCAGTGTTCCTAACGAAGGATGGGGTGTGTCAGAGGGACACAGGAGCCTACCTGAAAGATACCCACTGGCCAGAGCTGGAACAATTTGTGCAATAAGATAGCATGTATTAGGTTATAACCCAATAACCCAAAGTACAAATGAATACATGAGTTCATACTGATACATATAAGTGATGAAATAAATACAGGGAGAAGAATTAAAATAATGTAAAATCCCTCTGCTGCCTTTGAATGTGAGCTGGACTGAATAATGGGTTCCAAGAACCAAACCAACAAGAGAGACAACTGTCATATCACAGAGCAGAGGCCCAGCAAATACCACCTTCACCAAATGACCAGGGTCACAACCAACCAAGTCCTGCTCACATCATGCAGCCCATGGTCCAGTGTGATGAGACGGGCACTGCACCTCTGAGTATTTCCCCCAAATCACAAGAAAACATCAAACAGCCAAAATCAGAGGCCAGCCTACAAAATACCTCATCAGTCCTCCAAAGTGTCAAAAGCAGCAGAGGCTCAGCTGTTCCAGACCAGAGGGGAACAACGAAACAAGACAGCTTTAGGCAACAGGAAGGGTAACCAGGATTGGGTCCTTGAGCCGAAAAGGACACGGGTGGAAAACTGATGAAATATGAATCAAGTACATGATGCAGTTCAGGGTCCTGCACCAATGCTAATTTCTCAGTTTCGGTAATATCAGCTCCTGGAATGTTAACATGCATGGAAGTTGAGTGCAGGTTATTCGAGAACTCTCTGAACCATCTCTTCTATAAACTTTTAATTAACTTTTCTATAAACTTAAAATTAATCCAAAAAGGTTTATTTTAAAAAGAAAAGTGTCAATGACTGCTTTCAGCAACTTCATCAGGTGAGCAGGCAATGTTTCCAAGAGCCTATAAGAGAAAACAACTCTCCTGGGACAATCCAACTAAGGGAGGCAGAAGGCCTTCCACAGACGGAACTGGGTTAACTACAAACCTGTGAGTGAATGAATGAATGAAGTCCAACAACCAAGAGTCACAGAGCCTGATAGAGTCAGGTGCATTAGACTAGACGGGGTAAAAAGACGACTTGATGCAATTTGGGTGGGGACAGGAAAAGGGGCTGAATTGTGTCAAAATAGACCTTGAGAAGCAGTTAATTAGAAATTAAATTCAGAGCTTAACCTTTGGTAGGCAGGTCTGACAGGACATCAGCTGTTCCTTTACCTCGAGTGTGTCTTTTCTCATCTGAATGGCTTTATTCCCATTTCCCATCTCCTGCCTAATCGACAATCTTGCCTGTGTTCTATTGCTCCAGTTTCCTGGCCTTCCAGATCCTGACTTGAACTAGACACAGTACAATGAAATTGGTTTGTCTAGTTTTTAATTCTAATTTTAGAAGTGAGCAAAATTTATTAAATACAATGTTGGGAAGAATATTTCAATTTGAACTCTCAAAAACTAAAAATTGAGCTAAAAAAAAAAATCAAGCCTGAAACTTACTTCATTACAGGTGGTAACAGAAGGGAATATAGCCTCCCACCCACAGAGTGAGCCATACTTGGAATCAGTGTGGCCTCCTTAAGAACTACCACCATGCTGGAAACCAGAGACCACCTGCCACCTTACAGGTAGGAGGCCATGATGTATTTTTTTGTTTTTTGTTTGTTTGGTTGGTTGGTTAATCCTCACCCGAGGATATTTTTCTATTGATTTTTAGGAAGAGGGAAAGAGAGAGAGAAAGACAGAAAGAAACATCGATGTGAGAGAAACGCATCAACTGGTTGCCTTCCACAAAAGGCCCAACCAGGGCCCAGGAGAGGGAGGAGCCTACAACCAAAGTACGTGCCCTGGACAGGAATCGAACCCAGGACCCTTTGGTCCATAGGCTGATGCTCTAACCACTGTGCCAAACCAGTTAGGACGCATGTTTTATTTCTGCTGTGGCCACCATCACACCGTATCAAAATGCAGCTTCGGACCAAGGAGGTGAAATCCTGGAGCTTCTGCGTGCAGAGCACGGAGCGCACTGTTCTTGCCACGTGCTGTGGGAGCTACAAGACCAGGAACCACCAAACTCCTTGCCTGCCCTCTCCACCCAGCGGTCCACAGAAATATGGTGGGTGCAGTCAGCACGGAAGAGTTTCAGTAGCTGGCAAAATACCCTATTTTTGGTCCCAATGAAGTATTTTGTACTTAGCTAGGGAACATTTTTTGCTACTATATATTTACCAAAGTGTCCTAAGTAAGTTTTTTATCTTAATAGTTTTAAGTTTCATCATTAAAAGGGCAGAAAAATCAAAACTTGTATTTTTACAAGGAATAATGACTAAAAAATTCCCAAGCTTACTTTGTGAGTGTAATTTTTATTAATGCTGAAAGCAGCCATGGGGACAGTCCTGTAAGAATGAAAAGGTAACAACACAGCTACTTACTCCTATCTCCAGTGAAGAAGCACTTGTACAGTGAGGTTTTGTCTCTGGCACCAGGTGAGTGAACTCCACTGCCTATTTTAATACTTTCTGTACTTCCATTTCTTCATCTGCAAAGATAATAGTACTCCCCAACCTCATAGGGTAGCTGTGGTAATTAAATGAGTTACTATATATGTAAACAGCTCAGAATCATTCATAAATAAAAAGCACTTGATAAATGTCAGCTACTATTTATTTTTAGTAAACTATGTGAAAAAGGATCTGCTTCTTCATACATTTCACACAGGACCTGAAATACTATGAATTGTCATATATAGATTTTCTGACACAAAGAAAAAAATACTGTATGTGGTTTTTCTTTAGAATGATTTTATACCAGCTCAAGGAATAATGTGACACATCCTCCAGCCAGCTACCAGATTTAAAAGATGTAAGTCAACCTAAGCACAAGAGGAGATGAGCTGACCTAAATTCTTTTGTTTTTAAGGAAGGAAAAAAAAAGAACAGCTTTCATCTTTATCCAGCTGAACTGTAGTCACTAGGTATTAGGTGGGTAAAACTTAGGCTATTTATTCCCTACTTGAGTCAGAAGAAGAATCAAACCACTAAAGTGAACTCTAATTTGGTGGAGGATTTTTATTTTTGTTGCTTACTTTAAAAAAGCAATTTAAACGTTATAACCTACATTAGCTGTGTCTCTAAAAGAGAATCTCTCCTTCTTAAGAGATCTAAAATCAAACTGAATAAGCTTCCTAACTTACATATTTCTTGCCTACTGATTGCAGTGGTCTTGAAAGGAAAAATAATTTCTTTTAAAACAAAACAAAAATAAGTAAGTAAATAAATGGAGTAATATAGGAAAAGATCCTCAGCTTCATTCATCATAAAGGGAAATGTAAGTCAAAACTGCAATGAGATATCTTTTCATACCTAGTAGGATGGCTACTATTTAAAAAAAAAGCCCCAAAAAAACAGAAATAAGTGTTAATGAGGATGTGAAGCGGGAACCACCATACATTGCTGGTGGGAATGTAAAATAGCATAGCTGCTATGTAAAATAGTACGATCGATGCTTCCTCAAAAAATTAAACATAGAATTAGGACACGACCCAGCAATTCCATTTCTGGGTATATACCCGAAAGAACTGAAAGCAGAAACTGAGACAGACATTTGCACACCCATTTTCACAGCAATATTATGCATAATAGCCAAAAGATGAAAGAGCCCTAGCCGGTTTGGATCAGTGAATAGAGCCTGCAGACTGAAGGGTCCTGGATTTAATTCCAGTCAAGGGCACATACCTCAGTTGCAGGCTTCTCCCAGCTGCAGGGCCCTGGTCAGGGCTTGTGCAGGAGGCAACCAATCAATGTGTTTCTCTCACATCTATATTTCTCTGTCTTTCCCTCTCTCTTCCACTTTCTCTAAAAATCAATGGAAAAATATCCTGGAATGAGGATTACAAAAAAAAAAAAAAAAAAGTGAAAGCAATTGATAAGCAAAATGTAGTATATACATTCAAGAGAATATTATCCAGCCTTCAAGACGAATTCTGACACATGTGACCACATGCGTAAGCCTTGAATACATTATGCTAAATGAAGTAAGTCAGTCACAAAAGGACAAATACTGTGTGATTCCCCTCATATGAGGAACCTAGAGTCATCAGATTCTCAGAGACAGGCAGTAGAATGGTGGGTGCTAGGGTCTGGGGGAGGAGGAACAGAGAATTAGTGTTTAACGGACAGAGAGTTTCAGTTTGGAAAGGTAAGTTCTGGAGATGGATGGTGGTGATAGTTGCACAGCAGTGTTCATGTACTTAATTTCCACTGAACTGTACACTTAACAATGGTTAAAATGGGAAAAATTATGTTATGTATAGTTTACCACAATTTTAAAAAATGTTTTCATTGATTATTTTAGAGAAGGAGGGAGAGAGGGACGGAGGGAGGGAGAGAGACAGAGAGAGAGAGAGAGAGAGAGAGAGAGAAGTATTAATGTAAAGGGAGAGAGAGAGAGAGAGAGAGACAGAGAGAGACAGAGAGAGAAAGAGAGAAGTATTAATGTAAAGAGAAACATCTATCAGAACTGTACCCACCCTGACCAGGGATCAAACCCACAACCTGGGTATGTACCCTGACCGGGCATCAAACCAGCTACCTTCCAGTGCATGGGACAACGGTCAACCAACTGAGCCACATCGGCCAGAGCAATTTACCACAATTTTAAAATAAAAATTTATAATAATGAAGTGTGACACCCCTTCTTCCCATCTTCTCAGGAATCTCAGGCCCTGGACTCTATGATGTAACATCCAACTTGACAAAAGATAGAAGTTTTATTTTTCCCTTGATAAATGACATTGGCATGCATGTAATAGACTGTATCTGCCAGGCTATATAAAAGGGTGATTATTTCTTTTTTTCATTGCAATCTTTCTGGCAGATTGTCTGTGATGTGATTGTAGCACGGGTTCAATAATAAAACTATTTCTTTCTCTGCTAATAAATAAATAAGACAGTGGCTGTCATAAAAGAAATGCAAATTAAGCTTTATAAACTTTAAAGGTAAAATATAAAAATGATAAAAAGGAGAGTAGAAGAATACACAAACATTTTATTCAGTATCTATTTAGCCTACTATATTAATTTCATAATAACTCAGCTAGCTCCTAGCAATAATATTATTGTTAAAAATCTAATTCTAAAATACAATACATTAAGATTTAAGTTCCAGAATTCAGGGAAGAACCTTGGATGGATACAATTTATTTCAAGAAGGTGACACTTGCAAATTCTTCACTGAAATATTTGATGACTAACAGAGGTGCGGGCTAATAAAAAGCCACAGTGCTTGTGCTTATCCAAGCAGTGCAGTGAGGCAGTCCCCCAGTCTGGACTAGCTGGCACTCCTGCTCCTGAGATGAAGGTACTGCAGACGTATGAAAAGTTAACCCGCCAGCAACACACCCGCCAGTATACTTTCTACACTAACCGGCAAAACACCAATAACATGGTAGGTTCAGTCTTTCTAAAGCAGCAATTTATTCCAGAGACAAGTAGGAAATGCCAAATGACTAGGGCACAAAGGATAAAGTTTCTAGATCACAGATCCTTAACTACTGCAGACTTACCATCACCTTTGCATATAATTCAGTGTCAGGTTGAACTCTATACTGGCCCTAAGATGCCTAGAAAAACTGTTCCATAGGACCAGGTAAAACAAGGAAGATGGCGTGATTCAGCCAACTTCCCTAAGCAGTTGATTTTTATGTCTTCAACACAGCTGCTAAGAAGCATAAAGGGCTTATTCAAAGATAAAGTCTTTGTGCCAGGTGGCAGGCTGAGACTACTTATCTGTGGAACTGACTCCACTGGATTTGAACGCAAACTTTCTACCACCCTCCTGCCATAATACTGCCTTGCACAAGGAGATTGAGGAGCTGGTGAGTCTGGAATTGTTTTACTTATCTACTTATCACATGTATTTTAAAGACCTACTTCTGCACACTGGGTAATGCTCTAAGAGCTAGATAACAGGCAATGTCATCAAAGGACTTTCTACAGAAAACATAATAATAGTAAAAAATAAAACAGCCTGAGCAGTGTGGGTCAGAGGTTGAACGTCAACCCATGAACCAGGAGGTTAGGACTCGATTCTGGTCAGGGCACATGCCGGGGGCTGCAGGCTTGAGCCCCTATAGGAGGCATGCAGGAGGCAGCCAATGGATGATTCTCTCTATTCATTGAGGTTTCTCTCTCTCCCTCCCCCTTCCTCTCCCTTCAATCAGTTAAAAACAACATATTTTTAAAAAAAGAAAATAAAACTAAAGATGCCAGCTATATAGAGACATTTGAAGAATTTTAGAATATTTTTATCTAAACTGATTCATTTATGTCTAATTGTTCTATTTAAACATTTTTGTCTATACAGCCAATGGAAAATAAATCTAATTTTCCAAATTCTAAAGTATCTCTTCAGGGTGAGGGGTGGGCAAAATGGGTGAAGGTGTTCAAAGTGTACAAATTTCCAGTATAAAATAATGTCTTGGGGATAGTACAGCATTGCAACTATAGTTAATAATACTGTACTATATTTGAAAGTTAAAAGATCTTAAAAGTTCCCATCATAAGCTCTGGCTGGGTGGCTTTGTTGGTTACACGTTGTCTGGTATACAAAAGGGTTGCAGATTTGATTCCGTGTCAGGGGACATACCCAGGTTGCAAGTTCAATCCTCAGCTGGGGCATATACGAGAGGCAACCAATGGATGTTTATCTTTCTCTCTCCCTCTCCTTTCCACTCTCGCTAACAAAAAACAAACATAACAAAACAAAAGTTCTCATCAAAATAAAATTTTTTTATAACTATGTGAGGTGTTAACTAGACTTATTGTACTGATCATGTCACAATATACACAGAGAATCATTATGAAAGTAATGTAATGTCAATTATATCTCAAAAAAATTTTTAAATAAAGTACCTCCTTCTTCATATTACATGGTATTTGGCATTTATCCTATGGTTGATTGCTTACTAAGACTGGAATTTGTAGTATGTGCTAATCAGTTTCTTTTCCTTATATAAATTCCCATTGTACAAAACAAAATGAAGAGCACTGTGGGTCTAGAAACATTTTAGAAATGGGGTGTGTAGATGTGTGTATTTTAATTTAGAAAACTAAGTTGTATTTTTTATTACTTCTCTTCCTGGTATACTTAGAAATCTCTATTTCAAACATTTATATGGCTTTACTAAAGGCCCAAACTTTGGAATTCTTTGATTTGTTCACACCAGGATTTCCTAGCCTATGCACTACTGGTATTTGAGGACAGAATCTTCTTTGCTGTGGGATTGTCCTTGTGCATTATAGTTCAGCAGCATCCTGGGCCTCTGTCCACTAGATGCCTTCAAGTTGTGATGTTTCTAGACAATGTCAAAACCACTCCCAACCCCTGTGAGAACACTCACTGGTCTTCAATGACTAAATAGATTGTCCTATGGCAGTGATGGCGAACCTATGACATGCGTGTCAGAGGTGGCAGGCGAACTCATTTTTTTGGTTGATATTTCTTTGTTAAATGGCATTTAAATATATAAAATAAATATCAAAAATATAAATTTGCCGTAACCGGTTTGGCTCAGTGGATAGAGCGTAGGCCTGCGGACTGAAGGGTCCTGGGTTCGATTCTGGTCAAGGGCATGTACCTTGGTTGCGGGCACATCCCCAGTGGGAGGTGTGCAGGAGGCAGCTGATCGATGTTTCTCTCTCATCGATGTTTCTAACTCTCTATCTCTCCCCCTTCCTCTCTGTAAAAAAATCAATAAAATATATTTAAAATATATATATATATATATAAATTTTGTTTTACTATGGTTGCAAATATCAAAAAATTTCTACATGTGACACAGCACCAGAGTTAAGTTAGGGTTTTTCAAAATGCTGACACGCCGAGCTCAAAAGGTTCGCCATCACTGTCCTATGGCATCAAAGAAAGCTCCCAATGTTGACATGGGAAAATCATATAAAGGAGTCCCTTGCCTCCACTAGACTAAGGTCCTTGAAGAAGAGTCCTTTTTTTTCTATTAAAGTCACTCCTCATGCCTGGCCGAGAGTGGACCTTCAATGTTTGCTAAAGGTAGGATAAATCATCACTGGGAACCAGTCAGAAAATAGAGTATAAGAAATTTAAGAAATAATCTTATATGATGGCCCTTAGCCCAGGCGTTGAAAGAAAATAATTTGCCTGGCTATGGAAACAGAACAAAGCAAATATCTGATTTAAAAGCTGAGTGCCTACACTAAACATATAGGAGATAACAAGGAGTAAAATTAGTCCCTGGCCTCAAGTAGCATATAGTTAGTGGGGGAGACATATATGCAGGCAGCTATAAGAAAGCAGACTGCAGGAACTACCACTGCAAATACAGATGACACTGCGTGTGTCCCTGGTCCATGCAGGGACATCAGATGAGATTCCATGAAGGAAGCTGGCATTTGAGATGGGCTTTCAAGTATGAGTAAAATTCTGACAAGCAAAAATGGGGTAGTCAGACAAAGGGAGCAACATAAGCAGAAGATGGGTATTTCTTAGAGAAACAGTGAGCGGTTTGGGGGCATTTAAAAAGGACAGTAGAAGCACTGTGCATCATGGAGGAAAGTGGAATGGGTTCAGGTTGCAGTGGGGTCAAAAACCCTGAATAAGGACTTCAGATTAATGGTTTGTTCAAGTCATTGGCAAGAGAGTGACCCATCAGAGCTGAGGTTCACTGGTAAGATAGCAGGTGTGGGAGCCCAGTCAGACCCAGAGGCAATCTGACTACTCCTCATAGTAAGATATGGTTTAATGAAGTGGTACTTACCCTGAGTACTCTACTTTTTGTTCTGTTTTATTCTTTATCATTTTTTTCTAAGTGCTAGTAAACAGCCGATAATTTGATGTTACAACCCACCACTGGGTTTGCAAAGCACTTGTTAGACCTTTTGGGTAAACTTGGTAAGTTCACATGTTGGGGTTATTAGAAATGAGGAAGAGGGTAAGGGAGAGACTGCTGGGCTAGAACTGACATGGCACATTGTAGGGACTGGCAGGATGGGATGATGAAATGCCTTTCATTTGTAGGGCTGGGATAAATGGTAGAATACTACAAAGGCATTAAAATGAATCAGAACTGTAGGTATAGACATGGAAAGACTTTTTTACATACTTACAAAAACCCAAATTGCTGAATAATATATTGTGTGATCACATTAACCTTAAAAAAATTAAAACTGTATTGTGATAATATATAATGTATATATGTGTATATATAATGTATGTTATAGGCAGCTTCTGTGGAAATCGATATGGTGATTCCTTGAGAAATTAAACATAAAATTACCAACTAACCCAGCAATTCCACTTCTGGTTACACACCCAAAAGAATTGAAAGTGGGCACCTGAACAGATTTTGTACACCCAGGTTCACAGTAGCATTATTCATTATTCACAACAGCCAAAAGGGAGTGCAACTCAAGCACCTATGGAAGGCTGGATGGATAAACCAAATGTGATCCATCCACACAATGGAGTATGATTAAGCCTAAAAAAGGAAGGAAATTATAACACGATTTTACAATATGGATGAACCATGAAGACATTAGGCTAGCTGAAATAAGTCAGGCACAAAATCGGTACACTGGAAAAAAATAAGTATTTTAAATGGATGGCCGGTTTGAGTTATAATATTGTCAATTTTGAGCCCTAAATGTCCCCTGGTCAATTCAAGGTGTTAAGAATAAAGCATAGTGCTAGTTTTCAGAGTCTCCTCGATAGGAACGGTGCCATTCCCCTTCTAACTGAAAAAAGCAGTAGAGGCGTTTTGCTATCAAATCTAACCTGAAAGTGAACTGCAGGTGGCCACACCCCCAAAGCATTCTTACACAATGAAACTGAACTTTGACTTCAGCAGGGCACTTCCCTCTTGAAGAGGTTACTGGTTACCTGTCCTCAGGTGTCAATAAGCAAGCCCACTTCTTCCCATATAAAATGGGGGTAACAAAATACTGAGGGTTAAATGAGATACTCTGAGGGAGAACTTAGCAAAGTCTGGCACTCCACAAGTTAGTCCTCCTGCCCCCATCAACTCCACAAAGAGAAATCATTCCGAAATCTCAAGCCACAGTCGAATCTCACATTCCTCAGCTGACTTAAAACATGAGCACTGCTTTATGTAAGATCTGAGTAAATCCACCAGAGCACTGATTCAGGACAAGATCTGAAGAACTTCATCATAAACCCACACACCAACACCACAAGTCTTGTGACAGGAACATTTAGGAAACCTCCGGAGATTTAATGCCACTAAAATTTTTAAATAAACATCAGTTCCTCCCTAAGTGTCAAAGGTTATGATGACTCAAGGCACACAAGAGGAAATGCTCCTAGTAACTAGCAGAAGCCAAATCCTGGCCAAAGAGTTTCGTGACCGGAACAAAACTAGTTGATACAAACGCCAACTTCTAAGGGTTAAAGTAATAATTGTATTTCTCTTAAGTACTTATCAAAAACATACTCTTCTGAGTCAAAAAAGATTTCTCTAAGCAAAACTGACAAGAAATTAAAACCTTTCTGCCAGTTTGCAGAAGCATAAAGACGAATAAGATGATAGATTTTTATAAGAGAAATGCCTCATATGCCCAACATTACACATAGGTGTTATGTCAATTCTTTGTCAATTTTTATAGAACCTTTAAAAAAAAATTATCCCACAGTAAAACTTTTATTTACTTTTGATGTATAGCTCTATGATTTTTAAAATATATTACCATCACCACCATCAGAATACAGAACAGTTTCATTACCCCAAAAGCTCCCTTCTGCTGTCCCTTTATATTCACACCTCTCCTGCCTTTCCCCTCTGGCAAACACAGATCTGTCGCCATCAATACAGTCTTAACCAGGGGTCCTCAAACTTTTTAAACAGGGGGCCAGTTCACTGTCCCTCAGACTGTTGGAGGGACGGACTATAGTTTAAAAAAAAACTATGAACAAATTCCTATGCACACTGCACATATCTTATTTTGAAGTAAAAAAACAAAACGGGAACAAATACAATATTTGTATTTGCATGTGGCCTGCGGGCCATAGTTTGAGGACCCCTGGTCTTATCCTTAGGAGAATGTCATAAAAATAGAATACTTTTTGTTCACTCAACATAAAACCTAAAAGATTCACTCAAGTTATTGCATGTATCAATAATTCCTCCATTAAAAAAAATTTTTTTTTATTGATTTCACAGATGAAGGGGGAGGGGAGGGAGGAAGAGAGAGGGGAACCTCAATGATGAGAGTGAATCATTGATCGGCTGCCTCCTAAGGATGGAGCTCGAAACCCGGGAATGTGCCCTGACCAGGAATCCAACAGGGACCTTCTGGTTCATAGGTTGACACTCAACCACCGAGCCACGCCGGCACGGCAATTCGTCCCTTTTTATTGCTAAGTAGTAATGCACAGTACAGATGTACCACAATTTAACTATTTGTCTATTAAAGGATATTTTGGTTGTTTCAAGTTTGGGCTATTACGAATAAAACTACTATGAACATCCGTGTATGGTTTTTGTGTGAACAAAAATTCTACTAAATACCTAGAGGAGGATTGCTATGGTAAATGTACGTTCAATTCTACAAGAAACCACTGAGCCGTTCTCCAGAATGGCGGTGCCCTCTTGAATTCCCACCAGCCACGTGGGGCAATTCCAACTGCTCAGCATTCTTGTAAGCACTTGGTATTATTGGTGTTGTTTATTTTAACCCTTCTAACAGGTATGCAGTGACATGTCATCATGGCTTTAATTTACTTAACCATTTTAATGGACATCTTTGAAAAATAGTACATACTGCTTCACTTCCATAGAGGATGCTGAACATAAATCCTTCTGACTCAAAATCATCCTTATAAACACTATACTAACCCCTCAGGGGCTAATAATGTACATAGGGTTGTTTTTCTCAAGTAGCCCCAAAATTATGTCTTTTTTAATAGGTTTGTTTTTAATCTTCTCCTTTGTGAAGGGTCACTTCTTGCTATTAATGGTGCTCCAGCTTCTGGCAGACTTTCCTCTGAACCCTTTCTCAAGCTGAGGTTAGAAATAGACAACTAAGCTTATCAGAATTATATCGGAAAAGGACAGGGGAGTCTATAAGGAAGAGAACTTGATTCTTTGATGAGGAAAGAGAAAGCTTTTTTTTCCCCTTTTTGGGTCACAGTACCCAAACTTCTTAACCTTTCCTTTGGCTGCTGAGAAATTTCTAGTAGCTAAATTTCTTAGGCATTTTCCAAAAAGGTGAAGCGGGCAGAAAGGTGGCTACCAGGTAATAGAGTCATTACTACATTAATCTGTGCAATTAACACTATACTATGATTCTATATTAGAAGTTAAAGGTTTATCTAAAGCAAAATAATTATACACAAACTTATCATCTGTCCATAAACTTAAGTCATCTTAAATCTAGTTTAAATTTTGTTTCCAAACACATATTCACACACTGGTCAAAATTCTGAATGAATTATGTATTAAGCGAGGCATTCACAGGGGTGCCAAGATAAATATGAAGAAATTTTATAATTAAAAAAGAATTCAGCAGTACACACACTGATGTAAATCCTCGAATTTACAGTTCTTTGGGAGCCACTTGGTTAGAAAGCTCCTCCCGTCTTCCTAGCAGTCGTTTGCTTCCCTGAACGGATAAACTGCTGGCATTCTATGGCATCTTCAGGGGCATCACCTCTGGGAACCCTGCCTGCCTGCTCAGAGCAGCAGCCCCTGCTGTCACCCCAACTTCCCCGAGGGGGCTGCTTCCTCCAGGCCCGGCTCGCAGACCAATCGCCGCCATGCCAGCCGCGCGGACCCGCAGACTCGGGAACCGTCACCAATCGCACAGGGTCGGGGTGGGAGGGACTTCCGCTATCACTCGGCTCCACCACCCCCAGCTCACGCAGTGCGGGGCAGGCAGGAAGAGTTTGGATTTCACAAACTTGGGGCTTCAGTTTCAAAAAGGAGGAAAGGAAACTGGAAGACAGAGGGGCGAAATCCAGGAAACCCAACACAACCCACAAAACAAGTTCTAAAGGAAAACAGTGGAAAAGGAAGCAAAACTGCAGTCAAGGGTTACAGTGATTTGCATGTTATCTCTGCCCTGGGTGCTGGCCGGGAAGCTCTCCAGGGCCCAGGCTCAGCGAGGCGCCCTCTGCCAAAGGGACGGCCGAGCAGCCGCGGCCGAAGCTCCAATTACCGGGGTGCCCGGCCCGGCCCGGCGGCGGAATCCCCGCTGTGCAGACACGCAAATCCTGGAACCCGACTCTCTGCCCTTCCCCGACTCGGGACCACCGTCCACAGCAGAGCCCCAGGCTGTGCGCACAGACGCGAAATCACAGGACCGGGAACATGTCACCGAGTCCACTGCTACCGTGCGTTGCAATCCAGCACCACGATCACAGTTTCTCCACTGTCACCCTCGGGGAACCCGCACCCAGCCCTGCGTCCTCCGGGGGGCCGGCTCCGCGGCCTTGTCCGGGGCGCCGCCGGGCAGTTTCTACCCGCCCCGCTGCCCCGCTGGCTGGGGACCCCCGCCCGCCGCCGCCCAACCCGCCCGCCCCCACGGAAACCTGTTGCTGTGCAGGCGCTGTTATTCGGAAACGGGCGCCTCGTCCAAGTTCAGGCCAGTCACCAGCCCGCCCCCGCGAGCGGGGGAGCACTCGGGGGTTCAGAGAGAGGGGCGCTGCACCCTGCAAGCCCGGTCTGCACCGGCCGGCGGTCCGGAGGGTCTCGAGCCGCCAGGCAGCGGGACCCCCGGGCACTCGCGGCCGCCAGTCGGGCTCCAGGCCTAGCGTTCATCATGCGGCCGGCGGAATGGACCGGAGAACGGCGCCTGCGGCCCGGCCCCCGGAAACCGTGACCCCGGGCCTGAGCGACCCCGGCCCATTCCGACCCCGGTCCCCCTGACCCCCGCCTCCCTGACCCCCAAAGCCCCGCCGACCCCGGCCCCAGCACACGCTGACCCTGGTGTCCCCTGACCCCGGAATCCCGCTGACCCCCGGCCACCCCCCTGCCCCCGGGGCCCCGAGACCGCGGCCGGCCCCGCCCCCGGCCTCCCAGAACCCAGTCCCCCCACCCCCCCCACCCCCACCCCCCGCGGTCCGGGCCCAAACCCACGCCCAACCGAGCCCAGGCCGCCCGGACGGCCGCCCAGCCCCGGGCCCGGCCCCCGCCGCGCGCCGCCCGCCGGCCGCACCTTGACGTGGAAGCGGATGAGCGCCAGGCGGATGCAGTGCGCCATGCAGACGGGCGGCAGGAACCAGACCTTGGGCGGCGGGGTGCCCTTGTTCTGGACATGGCTGACGATCTGCTGCGCCGTCTGGCGCTCGTTGCCTTGCCGCTTGACCCACTCGTGCAGCCGCGCCTTCTCGAGCGCGCCGTTGAAGAAGACGAAGAGCTCGATGTTGCCGCCGAAGCAGGCCTTGGCCAGCGCGGCCAGGTAGCCGAGCATGTGGTTCCACTGGCCGCCGCTCACCCAGTCGGTGTAGAAGCCGCCGTAGAGGCGGTGCAGGCAGTTGTCGGCGTCCACCAGCAGGCGCAGCGGCGTGTGCGGGGGCCGCTGCCGCCCGCCGCCCACCAGGCTGCCCCGGGCCAGCTTCTGCAGCTCCACCGGCACCACGGCGCTCGGGCAGTGCTTCTCGATGTAGTCCTGGAAGCCCTGCACGCCCATGGCGGCGGCGGCGGGCGCGGGGCGGCGGGGCGGCGGGGCGGCGGGCGGCGGGGCCGGGGGCGGCGGGGCCGTGGCGCGGCCGGGCGGCGGCGGGCTCTAGGGGGGGCCGGGGCGGGCCGCGGGCGTGCTCATGGCCGCTGCGGCCGCCATGTGCTGCCGCCTCCCAGGGCCATGGCGGGGAGGGACTGCGCCGTGCGCCGCTCCAGGCCCAGGCCAGGCGGAGGCGGCCTCTCGCGGGCGGCGGCGGGGCGGGGCGCTGCGAGCTGACGTACGCGCCGGCGGAAGAGGCGGCGCCGCGGCCTGCGGGCCGGACGGAGCCCTCGGGGCGCCCGGGCCCTGGGGTGCCGCGCGGCGCCTGGGAGCTCTCTCGGGGGGTGGCCGCGCCCCTGTCCCCGTCAGCCCGGTCCCCGTCCCCACCCGGGGGCCCTCTCCAAGGAAGCCCTTTCCCGCCGTCGGCTCCAGGCCCCCAGGAAGCCCGGGTGGGCCCCAGATCCGGTCGCCCCGAGGAAACCCTGTCCTGCCCCGGATCCAGTCCCCGGAGGAGGCCGCGTCCTGGCTCTGGGTCCGGCCGAACAGGGGCCCGTCCCCGGGAGCTGGCCTCCCCGAGGAAGCCCCTTGCGCTCTGCGTCCGGTCACCCCAGGAGGCCCATCTGGTCCCCGGGGCCCAGCACCCCAAGAGGCCGTGTCCCGTCCCCGCGGTCTGGTCACGGAGGGAGTCCAGCCCCTCCCTAGGCGGGGTCCGTGCCGGCCGGCTGGCTGCCGAAGGACCGGTGGGCAGGCTGGGCGGGGGTTTGGAAGTCGGGGTTCCCTGGGGAGGGGGAAGGAGCACCGCCACTGCCCCGGTGGAGGAGTCGGCGCCGCGCTTTGCCGGGTGCGGGTGCTGTTAGGAACCCGCACCTGCTCCCGCGCTTAGTCCTGGCGGTGCCCGGAGCTTAGGAGACACTTCAGCATCCGGTGTTCGCAGGGAGTTCTCGTCCTTATTCTGGGGAGCTGAGCGGTGTCGGGTGGATCCCAGCACGCTGGGTTGTGGCTCTCCTGGCAGAACTGGGGAGCTGTGGGGAGCAGCAAGGACCCCGGCAGCTCCCTGGTGGAGCAGGGCTCCCTACGGGGAGTTCTGATTCTGGTTTTACTGCCTGAAGGAGCTGAGGCTCGCCTTCCTCTGTTTTCACACCAGTGACCGGTTCGGCCCAGACCTTGCAATGACAGGCCCTTTATAATGTCTGGGTGTACAAGTAACCTAGTGTCAGCCAGTCCCCGGAGACTTACACACGGGCCTCAGAGCACGGGAAATGCCTCCTTTCTAACTCCCTGTCCCGAGGCCGTCAGCCCCTCCCAAGGAGACATTTAAATCTTTGTTGCTCTAGTCACATTGTCTGGAAGAAGATCCTTTCATGATTTATGCCCTGGAGCACTGTAGTAATTGCTTTCTGTAAAAAAAAAAAAAATTACATATATATATATATATATATATATATATATATATATATATATATATATATACAATTGATTTCAGAAAGGAAGGGGGGGGGGAGAGAGAAAAGAGGAACATCAATGATGAGAATCATCCATCGGCTGCCTCCTGTAGGCACTCGGACTGGGAACCGGAACCATGAACTCCTGATTCATAGGTCGATGATCAACCACTGAGCCACCACAGCCAGGCTGTAGTAATTGCTTTTAAAGTGAGGTTAACACTGTAAATACTGGTCTCCAAAAATGTATACACACTTTGAATAATTATAAAGACAGTTTCAAAATGTAAGAGCTATCAGCTGTAAAGTGTGTCCCATTTTTTGGAGGGACACCATATATATTATGCTTCAATAAAATGTTGATAGGACAGAGAAATGTCTGGTAGAATGAAGCATTTAGAAATTTGGAACTTGCCATTTTTAAGAGTTTGGAAATGGCATTTTTACTCACCTCCAGCCCTCTGTTCCTTTTCTGGAGAAACCTCTCTAGAGGATTGGGCTCAAACAGCAGGTGCAGAGCAGATGGGGCCTGAGCAGGTGTAGGCCACAGGAAGTCCCCACACTCTTTTTCCCTGAAAAGGCAAATTTAATTTTTAGTTTCTTATAATGTCACTTCAAATACAAGCCAGTGTTATCTCTATATATAAAAGGCTAATATGCAAAGTGTCCCTCGGGAGTTCCATGGGGAGACCAGGAGTTTGGTTGCTCACTATGACATGTGCTGACCACCAGGGGGCAGCACGAAAGGAAGGAAGGCCCCTATGGGCCCTGATCACCAGCCAGGCCTAGGTACCCTACCCATGCACAAATTTCGTGCACTGGGCCCCTATAGTATATAAATAAAATGCTATTGGTATTTTGATAAGTATTTTTACTTTATATAATCTATATCCTTAGCTCAAATTCAGGGGTTGGTTGAAGCTAAAATTTTAAAATATCAAGTTAAAAGTCTATATTTAAAAATTAATTTAAAATTATAGTATCTTCTTGGGTTTTCAACATCTAAACAACTAACAGCTGGGGCTTTCATTTCCAACCCCTTTATCTTTGGACAGTTTACTTAGAACATGAGAAAACTTTCAATTTCACCAACAGATTGCCATACAAGTGAGAGAAAAATCTGAAAAATAGATTAAAATGCTAAAAAGGACATGGCCCCATGCTTCACAAAAAGAAAACTCGGGAAAAAAAGTTATGATTAATAAATAGCACCAGCCCATGGTATGCAGAAATTAGGAATGTCTGGAAAATCACTAACAGAAATATTTATTTTCAACTCTTTCACATTTCAACCAATTTGTTTTTTATCAATTTACCTACAACCCAAAGTTGAAAATATTATCCATCTTATTTATGTAATTCTTTCCAAGCTAAAGTGTTTCACAGTAGAATGATATCTTTAACTAATATTCTATTTAGTTGAAAAAAAAATTCTAGTTGAGACTTCTATCCACCAGCTATAAAAGGTAAGTTTTTATTGTTTCCATTAAGGTGATAGAAACCCTTGCTCCAACCCATATAGCCATTGGCGTGTATTGAGGAGAACAGCAGGCTGGGGCTTAGCTTGGAATCTGTGACCCTGGAAGAAACCAAATTAATTACTGCTTGGGATTGAACCTGAAATATTTACCTAAACGTAGGCTTTAATCTGTTAATTGATTGAAGAGCTCAAGGGTATTTCCACAGTCTTGAAGATTCTCTGTTTTGTTTTGGTATTCTGGAGTTAGAAAGTATGTAGTGTCTTTAGTTATATGAGTTAAAAGTCCTTTACACAGGTGTGAATTCTTCTTTTTCAAACAGGCAGAGTTTTAAAGTGTAAGTCAATGGGTGCCCTGCCAGTGTGGCTCAGGGGTTGAGCATCGACCTGTGAACCAGGAGGTCACAGTTCCATTCCTGGTCAGGGCACATGCCTGGGTTGCAGGCTCGATCCCCAGTAGGAGGTACACAGGAGGCAGCCAATCTCTTTCATCATTGATATTTCTCTCTCTCCCTCTCCCTTCCTCTCTGAAATTAATTTTTAAAATGTTTAAATGTAAGTCAGTGGGAAAGTGTAACCAAATGTCTATAAATTCACATTTCTTGGACTTTTCAAGAATAGAAGAAACTCCCAAATGCATGGCTGCCAACACTATATAATCGATTGGTTGTCGTTTCAGCTGAAGGGTTGCTGCACCCCTTCATCATTGTACTTTCCACTTCCCTGTCTACAGCAATTGAGGGTTTTTTGGTGCCCATTCTTACTGAAGTCTGCAAAGTGTTGTCAGTGTCCCCTTTCTACCTCTCGTGGGAATGCCCAGGGTTCCTCCAACATTTCCTGAGCACCCAAGACCTCTTCTTCCCCACATATATCCTTACACAAGACATGAGAGACTCAGATGTCAGACTCTGTCTTGACTCCCTCACCACTGGGAGCTGCTGAGGAGCCAGCTGACAAACACCCACAGGGATGCTTTGGAAGACACACTCAGTTGGGTATATATTCTTTCTTATTTGGGTAGAAAAACTTTATAGTCATCCCTGAAACACTGCTTGATGAAATCTTCAAAGTTCTTGTTTTTCAATGAACTAAATTTTATTTATTTATTTAAAATCTTTGCTTTTAGTTTCTTTTTAAAAATATATATATTTTTTTATTGATTTCAGAGAGGAATGGAGAAGGAGAGAGAGATAGAAACATCAATGATGAGAGAGAATCATTGATCTGCTGCCTCCTGCAGGCCCCCCACTGGGGACGGAGCCCGCAACCCAGGCATGCACACTTGACCAGAATCGAACCCAGGACCTTTCAGTCTGCAAGCTGACGCTCTATCCACTCAGCCAAACTGGCTAAGGCTAAATTTAATTTTTTTAATTTGATATAAATCAAATGAGAAATTTATTTTTTAAAACAAGGAATTCCCATTCATTAGTACAAAACTATTCTAAGATTTAATCATTTAGCGATTGTTACTAAGTGGTCTAACACATTAGTGCAAACCATAAAAATGTTTATGGAAAGAGCAGTTCTCACTCACACCAGGAAATGGAAAGCACCCAGGCCTGACCACGCTGGAAACACATGAACTTGACCTCAAAGGGCTTCACACACAGGTGGGAGCACACAGTCGTCCTCTGGAAACTGAACTGAGCCTCCCAGCACAGACTGTTGCCAGAGGAACAGGTCAGGGTCGTGGAAAAAAGAGTTGAAAGAACCAAAATTAGGTAAAATGTATCCAACCGGACAGTGAAAAGAATATGGCTGCTTTGGTTTTAATATGAGGAAGCAAGTGCCTGGATTGACCATCTCACCAAACTATATACAACTTCTGACAAAGATAGGTGGGTACCTTTGGGAAGGGAAAAGCAATGCTTAATGTCCAAATAGACATATGTTCATGACATATATGATAAGACTTTTCCTATACCCTGTCCTTAAGAGGTATCGCTAGACACTATCAAGCCATGCCTTCTAAATCTTAAGCCATTGGTTATATATGAATCACAACTGAGTCACATGTCTAAAGAGCTGTTTCAGCCCTGTCCAGTGTTGTTTAGTGGTTAGAGCACTGGCCTTTCACCAAAACATCACAGGTTCTATTCCTGGTCAAGGGCCTGTACCTGGACTGCAGGTTCATTCTGCACACGGGCACGTATGGTAGGCAACCAGTTGATGTGTCTCTCTCAAATTGATGTTCGTTCTCTCTCTCTCTCTCTCTCTCTCTCTCTCTTTCCCTTCCTCCTTTTCACTTTCTCTTAAAAGCAATAAAAAAAAATCCTCATGTGAGGATCAACAAAAACAAAAAAAGAACTATCCTGTTTTAGTTTGACCCATTTATCTCTTTTGCATTTATTCAACTCACCACATATTCACTAAACTACACTAAGAAATGAAAATCTGTATCTTATCACAAAAGTTCTCTTAAGAAACATCATGAAACTCCTTACAGCCATCAACATACATTATGACATTTTCATGACATGTAAGTCTAAATAGCCTATGCCAAATAAGGTTAATTTTTAATAACTTGATCCATTAAGTGGATGCGTATTAAGCATTCATGTTTTTCATATATGTAAAGTACATATTGTGATTCAGATTTATATCTTACTCTCCAGAAGCACACAGTCTTCTAACATAAAATATGTGCATATGTAGCTTGTATTAGCAAGAAAGGTATTGATTAATGCCAATGTGGAGATCTGAGAATATATCCTAAGAGATCATATAAGAAAGAAATTAATTTTAAATTGGAGCTTCAGCCTTTCACTCTCAGTGAAGATGGAGTAACAGGGACTGGTTGCCCTCCCACCTGAAACAACACCAAAAAACCCAGATAAAATATGTCAAACAATGGTTCTGTTTTTTAAAACCCTCACCCAAGGATATTTTTCCTTTGATTTTTAGAGAGAATGGAAGAGAGAGGGAAAGACAGAGAGAAATATTGATGTGAGAGAAACACATCAGTTGGTTGCCTCTTGCAGGAGCCCCAACCAGGACCTGGGGGCCAGGGAGGAGCCTGCAACGGAGGTATGTGCCCTTGACCAGAATTGAACCCGGGACCCTTAGGTCCATATGCCAATGCTCTATCCACTGAGCAATACAACTAGGGCAAACAACAGTTCATAAAACATTGAACATCAATCAGTGACAGACAGAGATCCCTAAGAGATGGGAAGCAGAGGAGGTGAGCCCTACGATTGACCCAGCTCACTGCCTGGTGAAGTTTCCAGACCGTGATGTGAGGAAGGGCACTCACAGAGCTCGGCATCCTCCCCAAGGTAAAGGACTGAAACAGGGAACCTGGTGGCTAGAATTCACAGAGCAGAGTAGAAAGAGAAATGCTGTTCAGAGAGGACTCTGGAGATCTGCAGAGGCCAATCCTCACATCTTTAGCTAAGGATTCGTGGATGCATGTGAGCACGCTGCTGAAGGCAGAGGAAAGAACCTTTGGGAAGGATGAGAGGGTACAGCACCTAAAGCTCATACAGCCAGAAGTAGTGACAGTTCCCAATAGGTTGGAAAATCACATAATGTAAAAGTCATCAGCTAGAGTGCTAAAAAGGGCTTTGTCTCAGCAATGAGTTAAAATTTATCCCAGACAACGATTCTGGAAAGATGATGGCGTAGGAAGCATCGGGAGGCTGTCTCCCACCTAGACAATAACGGTACTTGCAGAATCTGTCTGACGTAACTCTTCCAGAACTCTGGAGTCAGTTGAAGGCTTGCAACTTCCAGGGTAAGGCTTTGATGGTAAATTTTGGTCAGTTTCAGCTCTCAGGGCAGTAACAGTTACCAATCCCAACCACTGTGGCAGCAGCTGTGCTGTGTCCCTGGGATAGGTTTCAGGAACCAGGGTGGGCAAAGAGAACCCAGTCCTCCAAATATTGGGGATCTGTATTCTGATCACAGACATACAAATAGGCAGGCAGCCATTGCAGTTGCACTTCCTTAAGTGTCCCCCATCCTCCTGCCCTCATTGGAAGTCCCTCCTCCTCTGGCTGAACTCACGTCCAGAAGATTTAAAGGGCAGTGACCATCTCTCCTCCCTTCAGTTTTTCTATTTTCCCTTTAAGGAGCCAGGCATTAAAAACTAGGACATTAGCCCTAACCAGTTTGGCTCAGTGAATAGAGTGTTGGCCTGCGGACCTAAGAGTCCCAGGTTCAATTCCGGTCAAGGGCACATACTGGGGTTGTGGGCTTGATCCCCAGTAGGGGGCATGCAGGAGGTAGCCAATTAATGATTCTCTCTCATCATTGATGTTTCTATATCTCTCTCCCTCTCCTTTCCTCTCTGAAATCAATAAAAATATTTTTTTAAAAGATAAAAATACTAGGACATTAAAAAACAACTGCATATATGGGGAATATTAGAAAATAACTGCACATGCCCAAGGATAGGCTCAGAAATGTCTTAACAAGACATTATGTTTACACCTTATACTGATCCTTGGCACAAAGGCAGCCTACAATCATAAACAATAAATAAACAAATAATAATAAAAACAGCGAGCCTTGAGGAATGGGGAGAATCTGATTTCCAGAGTTAATACATTATTGTATTCAAATGCCCAGAATTAAACAAACAAAAGATTCACAGAAGGCATACAAAGAATCAGGTAAGTATGGTCCATTCAAAGGAAAAATATAATTCAACATAATCTGTCCCTGAAATAGAGTTAATGGAAGATATATTACCAAAGACTTAAAACAACTTTCTTAAGATATTCAAAGAACTATAGGAAGATGTGGAGATGAGAAAATGAGGTGTGAACAAAATAAAAATATAAATAAAGAGCTAATCTAAAAATGAACTAAAAAGAAATTCTGGAGCAGAAAAGTATAGTAATTGAAATGAAAAAATCACCTATAGGGATTCATAGACAGATTTGAGCAGCAAATGAAATAAACATGAACTTGAAGATAGGACAATGGACATTATCCAGGCTGAGGACAAAAGAAAAAGACTGAGGAAAAGGAATGGAGCCTATGGGAACTGTGGGACACCATAAAATACACTTATCATGGGAATCCCACAAGAAGAGAAAGAGAAAGCGGCAGTGAGAACATTTAAAGAAATAGTGACTGACAATATTCAAAATTTGATGAAAGAAATGAACATAAATATCCGAAATGCTCGACAAACTCAAAGAGATACACCCTGAGACATATTATAATCAAACTTTCAAATGACAAAGAACAAACCTTTAAAGCAGCAAGAGAGAAGCAAATTATTACATACAAGGCATCTTCAATAAGATTATCTGCAAATCTCTCATCAAAAACTTTAAAGGCCAGAAGAAAGTGGGCCAGTATTTTCAAAGTGCTAAAAGAAAATAATTGTCAACCAAAAAACCTGAATCTGGCAAAATTGCCTTTCAAAATGTGAGATATAAATTAAGAAATTCTCAAATTACCAAAAGTTGAGGTAGCTTGTGACCACTGAACCTTCCTTACAAGAAATACTCTGGGAGTACTGCAAGGTGAAATGAGAGGACACTTGAAGTAACTCAAAGTTATATAGAGAAATAAAGATATCAGTAAAAGTAAACACACAGGCAATTTAAAAAGCTAGCATTGCCCTGGCCAGGTGGCTCAGTTGATTAATTGTTGTCCCATGTACCAAAAGGTTGCTGGTTCAATTCCTCATCAGGGTAAATGCCCAGATTTCAGACTTGATCCCTGGTAGGGGACATACAGGAGGCAGCTGATCGATGTTCCTCTCTCACATCAATGTTTCTCTTTCTCTCTCCCCTCCTCTCTCTCTCTAAAAAAAAAATCAATAAAAATATTTTAAAAAGCTAGTCTCCTATAAAATAAAGAGGGAATATGGAAATTGACCATCACTCCACCACAAAAGATGGCAGCGCCCACAGAGGCGGCAGGGTTTCTGTAACACAAGATGGCTGCACCCACAGCGAAGGCCAAGTTCCCATAATGAGCCTTAACAAGCAATCAGCAGGGATCTGAGGCTGTGCCCCGCCACCCCGCCCCTGTGGGGCTTGACGGGGAACCTCAGGCTGTGTACCGCACGCAGCAGGGCTTAATGGGTGATCTCAGGCCGTGCCTCCCACCTGGCAGGGTTTGACAGGGGAATTCAGGCCACGCCCCCAGCCCAGCAGGGCTTGACGGGGGACCTCAAAGTGTGTCCCCCACCCTGGTGCTTGGCCAGGGGACCCCAACCTGTCACCGGGCCGGGGGACTGGAGGCTGCACACCCTGCCTAGTAGGGCTTGACAGGGGACCTCATGCCGCTCCCCCCACTTGGCGGGGCTTGAAAGGGGACCTCAAGGTGCACCACCCTACCCCAGTGCTGGGTCGGGGGACCTCAGGCTGATCCCCTCACCCCGGGCCAGCGGGCCTCAGGCCGTGTCCCCCACCCAGTGGGACTTGATGGGGGACCTGAGGCTGCACCCCCTTCCCAGTGGGGCTTGACGAGGGACCTGAGGCTGTGGCCCCTGCCTGGCGGGGCTTGATGGGAGACCTCAAGGCAGGCCCCCTGCCCCAGCCTGGGCTGGGGGACCTCAGGCCATGTTCCCCACACTGGCACTGGGCCAGGGGACCTGAGGCTGCACCCCCCGCCCTGCGGGGCTTGTCAAGGGTGGGACTGTCTGGGTCAGGATCTAGCCCAATGGCGGGGGAGGGGGGGGGAGGGGACTTGACTCTGGGTCCCTTGGTGCACCCCAGACTCTGACAGGAGAAAGATTTTCATATACATTTTACTAATTTTCTTTCATCTCTGACACTTCTATTATAGAGAAAAGGCAAATAGCAATATTAAAATATTTCCTCTAATTAATCCCCTTTTAATGTGCACGAATTTCAAGCACTGGGCCACTAGTTATTGTAATAATTATTTTTAACTGTGTATTTTGTTTTCTACATAATTTAAGAGACTAATACATTTAGAGCAAAAAAAAATATTATTAGTGTAAAAACGAGTATTACTGTAAAATGGGCTAGTAACTCCAAATTATGTTTTCTACATAATTTAGGAGACTAATGCATTTTAAAAGAATTATTAGTCCATGTTTTTTGGTGCACAATGCATAAAGATGTGATTTTGTGACATCAACAACTAAAAGGGGAGTAATGGAGCTATTAAGGAGCAGAATTTGTATATGTTATTGAAATTAAGCACCTATACATTCAAATGAGAATGTTTCAACTTTAAAATGTTCAATGTAGCCCTGACCGGTTTGGCTCAGTGGATAGAGCAACGGCCTGCGGACTGAAGGGTCCCAGGTTCGATTCCAGTCTAGGGCATGTACCTTGGTTGCGGGCACATCCCCAGTGGGGGGTGTGCAGGAGGCAGCTGATCGATGTTTCTCTCTCATCGATGTTTCTAACTCTCTATTCCTCTCCCTTCCTCTCTGTAAAATATCAATAAAATATATTAAAAAAAATAAAATGTTCAATGTAATCTTCATAGTAACCACAAAGAAAATAGCTGTAAAACATACCAAAAAACAAATTAAAAATAAATTAAACATTTTACTACAAAGACCAACAGAAAATGACAGACAAAAAAGTTGTAGAGCATAAAATAAACAAATAACACAGTGACATAAGTTAATCCCTTCTTATCAATAATTACTTGGTAAATGGATTAAACTCTCCAATCAAAAGATAGAGATTGGGCCCCGGCCAGTGGCTCAGTTGTTTGGAGCATCATCATGTACACCAAAAAGGTTGTGGGTTCGATTCCTGGTCAGGTCACATGCAAGAGGCAACTGATTGGGAGGAGCAGATTGATGTTTCTCTTCACAACGATGTTTCTTTCTCTCTCTCTCTCCCTCTCCCTGTCTCTGTCAAATCAATAAAAACATATATTTTTTTAAAAAAACAACAAACTGAATCCAAAGCTAGCAGAAGGAAAGAAAGTAATAAAAATTAGAGCAGAGATAAATGAACTAGATATTAGGGGAAAAAATACAGAAAAATCAATGAAACCAAAAGCTGCTGCTTTGAAAAAGATAAACACAATTGACAAATCTTTAGTGAGATGGATTAAGAAAAAAGAAGACTCAAATTACTAAAATCAGAAATGAAAGTGAAGACACTATATTGATTCTGCAGAAATAAAAAAATTATAGAACTATGAATAACTGTACACCAAAAAATTGGGTAATTTAGATAAGAACAAATTTTTAGAAACACAAAATTTACCAAGACTAAATCATGAAGTGATAGAAAATTGAGATAGATCTACTAGTAAGGTTATCAAAACATCTCCCAACAAAGAAAAGCCCTGGACCTGATAGCTTTACTCATTAATTCTGCCAAACATTTAAAGGAGAACTAATACCAGTACTTCTCAGACTTTTCCCAAAAATTGAAGAGAAGAGAGTAAGTCCTAACATTCTTTGAGACCAGCATAATCCTGATACCATTGCAAGAGAAGAAAACTCAAGGTCAATACCCTTTATAAACATCGATGCAAAAACCCTCAACAAAATACTAGCAAGCATAATTCAGCAGCATGATAAAAGGGTTATACACAATGACAAAGTGGAATTTATTCCAGGGGTACAGGGACTTCACTCACCTGGGATTTCATACATATGAAAATGTGTCAATGTGATATGACACATCAACAAAAGGAAAAGAAAAACAACATGATTATCTCAATTAACAGAAAAAGTATTTGACAAAATCCAACACCCTTTCATGTTTAAAAACACTCAAGAAAACAAAACTAGAAGGAAACTACCTCTGCATAATAAAAGCCATATATAAAATACATACAGCAAACATAATACTTAGTGGTGATGCCCCTTTTCACCACATATATTTAATCTAATACTCGAAGTTCTAGCTAGAGAAAATAAGTTAAAAAAAAAAAAGAAAAGAAAAAAAAGAAAGAAAGAAAAGAAATAAAGGGATCCAAATTGGAAAGGAACAATGAAAATGATCTCTGTTTGCAGTTATAATCTCATACGTAGAAAATTCTAAAGACTCCACTCCAAAAGCTATTTGATCCAATAAATGAATTCAGCAAAGTAGCAGAATACAAAGTCAACATAAAAAAATGAGTTGTATTTCTATACAAAAACAATGAACAGTCTGTAAAGGAAATTACAAAAACAGTTTCATTTACAATAGTGTCAAAAAGAATAAAGTGCTTAGGAATCATCTTAACCAAGGAGGTAAAGACTTCCACAATGAAAACTACAAAACATTGCTGAAAGGAATTAGACATAAATAAATGGAAACACATCCCCATGTTCATGAATTAGAAGACTTAATATTGTTAAAATGTCAAAATTATCCAAAGTTGTCTACAGATTAAATGCAATCTCGATCAAATTCCCAAGAAATTTTTTTTTCAGAAGTGGAAACACCCATACTAAAATTCATAGGTAATCTCAAGGGACTCTAAATAGCCAAAAGAAATCCTGAACAAGAATAAAACTGGAGTCGGCCTGTTGGTCAAATCCCTCTAGTGTTAACTACAACAATTAAGGCTTCGCTAGAACAAGACTGCGCACAGAGACCACAAGGGGGTGCACCAAGAAAGCATAAAAGATGCGGAGACAAAAAAACATGACAGAAATGGAGGATATGGAGCTAAGAATCGCAATTTTGAGGGCTTGCCATAAATTTGTGCAGAGCCTCACGAAAACTAATGAGACCCTCGATGCTACGATAAAGAAATTAGAAAGTAAGCATACACGGACTGAAATAAAGAATATTATACCCAATAGCAGACCAGAGGAGTGCAAGAATCAAACCAAAGATTCGACAAAAAACACCCAATTGGAAAAGCATAATGAAAAAAGAATCCGAAAATGTGAAGATAGTGTAAGGAGCCTCTGGGACAGCTTTAAGCGGACTAATATCAGAGTCATTGGAGTCCCAGAAGATGAGAGACAGCAAGATATTGAAAACCTATTTCAAGAAATAATGGCAGAAAACTTCCCCCACCTAGTGAAAGAAATGGACTTACAGGTCCAAGAAGCGCAGAGAACCCCAAACAAAAGGAATCCAAAGAGGACCACACCAAGACACATCATCATTAAAATGCCAAGAGCAAAAGACAAAGAGAAAATCTTAAAAGCAGCAAGAGAAAGAGGCTCAATTACCTACAAGGGAATACCCATACGACTGTCAGCTGATTTCTCAACAGAAACTTTGCAGGCCAGAAGGGAATGGCAAGAAATATTCAAAGTGCTGAATACCAAGAACCTACAACCAAGATTACTTTATCCAGCAAAGCTATCATTCAGAATTGAAGGTCAGATAAAGAGCTTCACAGATAAGGAAAAACTAAAGGAGTTCATCACCGCCAAACCAGTATTATATGAAATGCTGAAAGGTATCCTTTAAGAAGAGGAAGAAGAAAAAGGTAAAGATACAAATTATGAACAACAAATATGCATCTATCAACAAATGAATCTATGAATCAAGTGAATAAATAACCTGATGTACAGAATGAACTGGTGACTATAATGAATCAGGGACATAGAAAGGGAATGGACTGACTATTCTTGGGGGGGAAAGGGGAATGGGAGATTCGGGAAGAGACTGGACAAAAATCATGCACCTATGGATGAACTCAGTGGGTGGGGAGTGAGGGTGGAGGGTGGGGTGGGAGCTGGAAGGAGGGGAGTTATGGGGGGAAAAAAGAGGAACAAATGTAATAATCTGAACAATAAAGATTTAAAAAAAAAAAAAGAAAAAAAAATGGCAAGCCCAAAAACAAAACAAAACAAAACAAAACAAAACAAAACAAACAAACAAACAAACAAAAGAATAAAACTGACTCTCACTTCCTGGTTTCAAAACTTACTACAATGAGGTACCACTTTATGCTCATTAGTATGTCTACTATAAAAACAGCAGAAATCAACAAGTGTTGGTAAAGATGTAGAGCAATTAGAACCTTGTGTACTGTTAGTAAGAATATGAAATGGTGCAGTGGAGGCATCACCACTGAGTATTATATTTGATGTGGATAATGGTACTAAGGTTCCTTTAAAAATTAAGAAGAAGAGTCAGAACCTAGCGAGAGAACATGGCAAAAGATCCTGGACAGAACCTAGACACAGAACCTAGAGACAGGACTTGGCTGGAGATCCTAGACAGAACCTAGAAATAGAACCTAGCAAGAGAACCTGGCTGAAGAACCTAGAGACAGAACCTAGATAGAACATGGCAAGAGAGCCTGACTAGAACCTGGTGACTGAACCTGGTTGGAGAACCTACAGAATCTGGCTGGAGAACCTTGCTATGCTGATCAACTGAAGGCTGTCTCCGTGTCATTCCGTCTTCGCCGACTCCATCCACACCTTTGGGGACCCCTGGACCTGCTGGGCTTGGACCCCCAGCAACCCAGCAAAGCTATCATTCAGAACTGAAGGTCAGATAAAGAGCTTCACAGTTAAGAAAAAGCTAAAGGAGTTCATCACCACCAAACCAGTATTATATGAAATGCTGAAAGGTATCCTTTAAGAAGATATAATAGAATCAGGGGCATAGAAAGGGAGTGGACTGACTATTCTCAGGGGGGCAAGGGGTGTGGGGGTGCGGGAAGAGACTGGACAAAAATCGTACACCTATGGATGAGGATGGGGGGAGGGAGTAAAGGGCAGAGGGTGGGGTGGGAACTGGGTGGAGGGGAGGCATGGGGGGGGGAAGAGGAACAACTGTAATAATCTGAACAATAAAGATTTAATTTTAAAAAAGAAAAAAATAAAAAATAAAAATTAAGAAGAATATTAAAAAATTAAAAATAGAATTATCATATGACCAAGTAATTCCACTTCTGGAATTACCCAAAAAATTGAAAGCAGGGTCTTGAAGAGATGTGTGTGCACCCATGTTCATAGCAGTATTATTCACATAGCTAAAATGTGGAAGCCATCAAAGTGTCCATCAATAGATGAATGGATAACCAAAATGTAGTCTACATGTACAAGGGAATTTTATTCTGCCTTAGAAAGGAAAGAAATTCTGCAATATGCTACAACATAGATGAACCTTGAGAACATCATACTAAGTGAAATAAACTAGTCATAAAGAGACAAATATTATATGATTCTACTTATATGATGTACTTAGAATTGTCAAAATCATAGAGATAGCCCTAGCCAGTTTGGCTAAAGACTGACATGTCCCAGGTTCAATTCCAGTCAAGGCCATGTACGTTGGTTGCAGGCTGGATCCCCAGCCTTGGTCAGGGCCGGTGTAGGAAGCAGCCAATTGATGTGTATCTCTCACATAGATGTTTCTCTCTGTGTCTCCCCTGCCCTTCCACTTTTTAAAAAAATCAATGGAAAATTATCCTCAGGTGAGGATTAACAACAACAGTAACAACAAAAATCATAGAGATAGAATCCTGGCAGGTGTGGCTCAGTTGGTTGTAGCATCATGCCATGCACCAAAAGGTTGCCAGTTTGATTCCTGGTTAGGGCACATACCTAGGTTGCCAGTTCAATGTATGGGAGGCAGCCAATGTCTCTCTCTCTCTCTCTCTCTCTCTCTCTCTTCTCTCTCTCTCTCTCTCTCATCAATAAAAAACAAACAAATAAACAAAAAAATGTCCTCAAGTGAGGAGTAAAAAAATAAATCATAGATATAGAAAATATAATGGTGGTTTCTTGGGCTGGGGGAGAAGAGAATGGGGAGTTACTGTTTAATAGGTAAGGAGTTTCAATTTTGCAAGATAAAAAGTTATGGGGTTGTGGTGGTGGTGATGTAGCACAACAATGTGAATGTATGTAATATGATTACTGAACTGTACACTTAAAGTGGTTATAATGGTAAGTTTTATGTTATGTGTATTTTAACACAATAAAATAATTAACTCTAGACAAGACACAGCTCTGGACCTCCCTAACAACACACTCAAGAATATATGTAAGAATACAAAAATATATGGCACCCGACATGGTAAAATATGCAATGTCTGGCATCCAATCACAATGAACAAAATAAACTGACAAACAAAATAGGTCCAGAAGCATGGATGAATGAAACAGACTGACAGAGCTCCGGGGGAGGGAGGTAGGGGACAGGAAGAGTTTAACCTAAGAACTATGCAGAAAACTACAGCACACAATCACACAGTACAATCAAATTGCTTAAAAACATGAAAAAATAATTTACATACACATATGCATAGCCCATGGGCACAGAAAATAGTTTAATGAAGGCCTGGGGTGGGGCAGGATTTAGGTGGAGGGGGGTTAAGGGGGAGAAAGTAGGAAACATCTGTAATACTGTTAATAATTTTAAAAAATTACCAGGCATGTGAAGAAACTTGAAAACACAGCTGAATGAGGAATGTATTAATTTCATGTTACTCTTTTAAATGTATTTTTATTGATTTCAGAGAGGAAGGGAGAGGGAGAGAGAGATAGAAACATCAATGATGAAAGAGAATCATTGAATGGCTGGGGCTGGAGCCCACAACCTGGGCATGTGCCCTGACTGGGAATCAAACCATGACCTCTTGGTTCATAGGTCGATGCTCAACCACTGAACCACACTGGCTGGACTTCATGTGACTTTTGTAACAAATTACAACAAACGTAGTGGTTTAAAACAACACGAGTTTGTTATTTTATGATCCTGAAGGCGAGAAGCCTACACTGAGTCCTCAGGGCTGCATTTCTTAAAGAGGCTCTAGGGAAGAATGTGTTTCCAGGTTCTAGAAGCTTCCCACATTTCTTGGCAAATAGCTCCACACTATACTTACCTGTTTCCATCATAACATCTTTCTCACTCTGCTCTGACCCTCCTGCCTCCTGCCTATAAAAACCCTTATGATTGCATATGACCCATTCAGATAGCACAGGTACAGAAAGTGAAGACATCACATCTTTGGTGGGGGCATTCGTGGAGCTGCCACAAGAAGAAAAAGTAAACAATGGCACTGACTCAGAAATGGAACAGAATTAATAAACAGGAAAACTGATGGGAGAAATCAAGATGGCGGCATAGGTAAACCCAGAGATAATCAATTAAATAAAAGCTGGTTCTTTTAAAAGGTCAGTAAATCAATGGACAAAAACTAAAACCATTTCCCCTATAATAAGAACAAGACAGGGATGCTCACTTTCACCACTCTTTTTCAACATAGTACTGGAAGTCCGAGCCATAGCGATCAGACAAGAAGAAAAAATAAAAGGCATCCAAATTCGCAGATGAAGTGATTAATGCACATAGAAAACCCCAAATACTCCATCAAAAAACTACTAGATTTAATAAATGAATTTGGCAATGTAGCAGGATACAAAATTAACACCCAGAAATCTATGGCATTTTAAAAAAAACCTTTATTGTTGACAGTATTATATATATATCCACCTTTTCCCCCATTGGCCACTTCTAGCGCCCCCCCCCCCCCCCCCCCCCGCCCCAGGCTTTCACCACCTCATTGTCTGCATCCATGGGTTATACATATATACATAGAAGTTCTTTGGTTGACCTCTTCCGAACCAATGACCCACCTTGCTTTCCCTCTGAGATTCAACAGTCTGTTTCATGCTTCTATGTCTCAGGATCTATTTTGTTCTTCAGCTTATTTTCTTTATTAGATTCCACATATGAGTGAGATTATGTGATGCTTGTCTTTCTCTGACTGGCTTACTTCACTTAGCAAAATACTCTCCAGGACCTCCATGCTGTCTCAAGGGTAAGAGATCCCTCTTTTTTTACAACTGCATAGTATTCCATGGCATAAATGTAGCAGATTTTTATCCACTCATCTCCTGATGGGCACTTGGGCTGTTTCCAGATCTTAGCTATTGTAAATTACGCTGCTATGAACATAGAGGTGTATACAGTGGGGCCTTGACTTACGAGTGTCCCGATTAACGAGTTTTTTGAGATAAGAGCCGTCTCTCTGCCGATTTTTTGCTTTGAGTTGCGAGCTAAAATTCGGGTTATGAGCCAGCTTCAGATACCCCACCGCTAGTTGGCGCAGTGAACATCACAGTGAACGCCACAACATCAGCCCAGCATCACGTGTCTCACTCGTTCACTTTTGATTTGACGTATGAGTAATTTGAGTTACGAGCTCCGTCACGGAATGAATTAAACTCGTAAGTCAAGGCCCCACTGTATATTCTTTCTGATTGGTGTTTCAGGCTTCTTAGGATATATTCCTAGAAATGGGATCACTGGGTCAAATGGGAGTTCCATTTTTAATTTTTTGAGAAAATTCCATACTATTTTTCATAATGGCTGCACCAGTCTGCATTCCCACCAGCAGTGTACTAGGGTTCCCTTTTCTCCACATCCTCACCAGCACTTGTCATTTGTCCATTTGTTGATGGCAGCCATTCTGGTGATACTTCATTATTGTTTTAATTTTCATTTCTCTGATGATCAGTGACTTTGAGCATTTTTTCCTATGTCTCTTGGCCATGTGTAGGTCCACTTTGGAGAATTGTCTATTTAGGTCCTTTGTCCATTTTTTAATTGGATCACTTGTCTTCCTTTTGTTAAGTTGTATGAGTTCCTTATATATTTTGGATATTAACCCTTTATCAGATGTATCATTGCCAAATATGTTCTCCCCATACAGTGGGCTTTCTTTTCATTTTGTTGATGGTTTCTGTTGCTGTGCAAAAGATTTTTGTTTTGATAAAGTCCCATTTGTTTATTTTCTCCTTAGTTTTCCTTGCCCTAGAACAGTGATGGCGAACCTATGACACACGTGTCAGAGGTGACATGCGGACTCATTTTTTTGGTTGATTTTTCTTTGTTAAATGGCATTTAAATATATAAAATAAATATCAAAAATACAAGTCTTTGTTTTACTATGGTTGCAAATATCAAAAAATTTCTATATGTGACATGGCACCAGAGTTAAGTTAGGGTTTTTCAAAATGCTGACATGCCGAGCTCAAAAGGTTTGCCAACACTGCCCTAGAATATGTATCCACAAACATATTGCTATGAGAGATGCCTGAGATTTTGCTGCCTATGGTTTCTTCTAGGATCTTTATGGTTTCATAACTTACATTTAAGTATTTTATCCATTTTTAGTTTAATCTTGTGTATGGGGTAAGTTCATGGTCTAGTTTCTTTCTTTTCTCTCTCTTTTTTTTGCATATCTCTCTCCAATTTTGCCAACACCATTTATTAAAGAGACTCTCTTGACTCTATTGTATGCGCTTGCCTCCTTTGTCAAATATTAATTGAGCATAATGGCTTAGGCTGATTTCTGGGGTCTCTGTTCTGTTCCATTGATCTATATGCCTGTTTTTGTGCCAGTACCAGGCTGTTTTGATTACAGTGGCTTTGTAGTATAACTTGATATCTGGTATTGTGATTCCTCAAACTTGTTCTTCTTTCCCAAGATTGCTATGGCTATTCAGGTTTTTTGTTTTGTTTGTTTTATTTTTGTTTTGGTTCCATGTAAATTTTTCTAGATCTGTGAAATATGCTGTTGGTGTTTAATAGGCATTGCATTGAATTGCTTTATGTAGTATGGACATTTTAATGATGTTAATTCTACCAATCCATGAACATGGTATATTCTTTCACTTGTTTATCTATGGCATTTTTATATACCAATAATGAACTCCCAGAAAGAAAAACTACAAAAACTGGCTGTATTACCATTGCAACAAAATAAATTAAGATACTTAGGAATAAACTTAACCAAAGAAGTAAAAGATGTCTACTCAGAAAACTACAGGACATTGAAAAAAGAGATCGAGGAAGATATAAACAACTGGAAGCAAGTATTGAAGTAAAATGAGTTGTAATCTTTCTGCTGTGGAGAGACTTGTCTTCAATTTGTAAAAACTGCAACATATGTGAAGTGCAATAAAGTGAAGTGCAATAAAATGAGCTATAGTTGTAACCTTTACAGAGTCCACAGGAAGTTGACATGCAGTTTTGTCTAGAAACTTTAGTTGTAATGAGTGGGAGTAATAGGCTGTAGAATGCTAACTCTATCTTGGCCATTAAAAGAAGTCCTAATACTTTAAAAATCTTATAAAATATAAGCTTGAGTTTGTTTTATTTTTAAGGTAATCATGTCTGTGTGTTTTCAAGTGGCTTCAGCATTCTTCACCCCCTTCCTTAGCAACAGGGAGTTTTAGAACAGTTGGTGTGGCAAATGAAGAATCCAATACATTATGGTCTTTTGTTACCAAAGAGAAACTTCCAAACTGTACCTTTGCTTCACATGCTCCCTGATTTAACAGAACTTAACTTTAGCATTTCTTAAAGATTTTTAAAAAGATTTTGATTTCTCAAAGTACTATACTACTGCATTTTAAAATCTCAAGTTGGCTTCTGCTATATATTTAAATTTGGCATAAAGTTATAAGGTTAAGTTTATCACTACTTAATTCAAAACACTATTTATATGGAAAAAAACTTAATAAAAATATTTTGAAGGAGTTTTCATAAGCTTAAAATCATGTCTATTTTCTAAATGTAGGGGAAATGATTTCTCTTATTTCAATTAAAAGGAATCTCCATAAGCAAAAAGATTGTTTTAAAATCAAATCAAAGAAGTATGCAAATTTTCATAAGTAATGTTCGATTTAAAAACACATTTTTTTATCTTACTGCAGTTTAAAGACAGACAAATTTATACAGTTGGTCAGTAATACAGCATGAGAAACTGTATCGGTAGTTATTTGATGAGTAAGAGTGGTGGAGGTTCTGATCAGCTCATTTTTAGTAGATCATGGAAAGGAAGAGCTAGTTAACTGTTGCTAAGCAACAATGCCTCAGAGACCAGAACTTCTGGAAACCACAGAGAGGGTTAGGGGTATGAATTGTCCAAATTCACAAAGAGAAAGGGTGCAGTATATAAATGAATGGAGATCCGGGAAACTACCTTTTGAAAACTAAGCAAAAGCAATTCAAGTGAGTATTTGAGAAATAATCCAAAGGCTCAGTTCTCAAGTTCCTCCATGCACACAACACACACTGAACTCTAAGGAGTTCTGCATGTGTAATGGCCAAAAGATTAACCCCAAAATAGCTCAATAAAATCAAAGCAAAAAATAACAATAAAGTGAATTTTTATTTACACACTTAAGGCACTTTTATAAACAATGCTGCCTCTCCTGGGTGGCAAAATGAAATCAACACTACAATTTTACTCCTAGTTTGTTGAATTTCAAATCTGAAAGACAGAGAATTCAGCAAAATCAAATGAAAAGGTTAGCATTTTTATAGATTTGAGAATTGGATTTCCTCTGAAATGAAATTGCTAACGCTATGGAGAGAAAGTGTTTAAAGAAAATATGGATGAGGTATTGTATAATTTGCATATGAAATCTATATAATTTTGTTGACCAGTCTCTCCCCGATACATTCGATAAAAAAGAAAAATAATGAACATTTCTGTTTTGCTTCAGTGGTGAAGAGATTAAAATTTTTATCTCTCTTCAGAAAAATCTACTAATGTAAATACTAGAGGCCCAGTGCACTGTGGGGAGGAGTCCCTCGGCCCAGGCTGCGCTCTCTCACAGTCTGGGACCCTTAGGGGGATGACTATCTAAGCCGGTAGGCGGGCATCCCCTGAGGGGTCCTTAGTACTGCTGCAGAGGTGGGAAAGGCCCCTGCCACTGCCCCTGTGCTCGCCAGCCATGAGCCCAGCTTCTGGCTGAGTGTCACTCCCCCTATGGGAGCGCACTGACCCAGAGGGAAGCTCCTGAGTTGAGCGTCTGCCCCTGGTCGTCAGTGTGCATCATAGCGACTGGTTGTTCTGCTGTTCAGATGATTTGCATATTTAGGTTTTATTATATAGGACTAGAGGCCCGGTGCATGAAATTCATGCATGGGGGTGTGTGTCCCTCAGCCCAGCCTGCACCCTCTCCAATCTGGGACCCCTCGAGGGATGTCCAACTGCCTGTTTAGATAGACATCCCCCTAAACAGGCAGTCGGACATCCCTCTCACAATCCAGGACTGCTGGATCCCAAACGCTCACCTGCCTGCCTGCCTGGTGGCCCCTAACTGCTTCTGTCTGCCAGCCTGATCACCCCCTAACCACTCCCCTGCCAGCCTGATTGATGCCTAATTGCTCCCCTGCTGGCCTGATTGCCCCTAACTGCCCTCCCCTGCCGGCCTGGTCACCCCTAACTGCCCTCCCCTGCTGGCATGGTTGCCCCTAACTGTCTTCCCTTGCTGGCCTGGTCACCCCTAACTGCCCTCCCTTGCCAGCCTGGTCGCCCCCAACTGCCCTCCCCTGCAGGCCATCTTGTGGTGGCCATCTTGTGTCCACATGGGGGCGGGCATCTTGTGTGCTGGAGTGATGGTCAATTTGCATATTACTATTTTATTAGATAGGATAGGTTGATTTCAAGCAGAACCATCAAGTAGTCCTTGGTCCATGGTCTTCCAAACCTGGAGGAAATATTGAACTGGAAAACCAGGAGAATAATTGGAATGGGAAATTCCATTATCTCTAATCCTATGGTTACCAAATAATTTTCTTTTCTTTTTTGTGACTTTATTTAAACACTAGAGGCCCGGTGCACAAAAATTTGTGCACTCAGGGGGGAAGGGAGGGTCCCTCAGCCCGGCCTGTGCCCTCTCGAAGTCTGGGACCCCTCGGGAGATAACGACCTGCTGGCTTAGGCCTGCTCCTGGGTGGCAGAGGGCAGGCCCAATCCCTAGGTGCAGCCCCTGGTCAGGCTCAGAGCAGGGCTGATTGGGGAGTTGGGGCGCCACCCCCTGTCATGCACAGAGCAGGGCGGATCGGGAGGTTGCGATGCCACCCTCAGTCACACTCAGGGTAGGGCCGATTGGGGGGTTGGAGCACCGCCCCCTATCACACTCAAGGCAGGGTCGATGGGGAGCTTGCGGCGCCACCCCCTGTGACGCACAGAGCAGGGCCAATCAGGGGGTTGGGGCACTGCCCCCCCCCGCCCGTCACGCACAGAGCAGGGCCCATCAGGGGGTTGGGGAGCTCCCCCCTCTCATGCACAGAGCAGGGCCCATCAGGGGGTTGGGGAGCTCCCCCGTCACGCACAGAGTAGGGCCGATAGGGGAGTTAGGGCACCGCTCCCTGTCACACACAGAGCAGGGCAGATCAGGGGGTTGGGGCACCACCACTGTCACATTCAGGGCAGGGCCGATGGGGAGGTTATGGCTCTACCCCGTCACAGACAGATCAGGGCCCGTGGAGGGGGAGTGTTGGGGCGCCACCCCCTGTCACACACAGAGCAGGGCTGATCAGGGGGTTGGGATGCCACACCCTGTCACACACAGAGCCGCAGGGTGATCAGGGGGTTTGGGCGCTGCACCCTGTCATGCTGATCTGGTGCCAGGAGACCTCTCGGCTCCGCTGATCCCGGTGCTGGGAGGCATATTACCCTTTTACTATATCATATAGAGGCCTGGGGGCCGGCTGGTTTGCCCTGAAGGGTGTCCTGGATCAGGGTGGGGGTCCCCACTGGGGTGCCTGGCCAGCCTGGATGAGGGGATGATGGCTGTTTGCAGCTGGTCACACACCCTTCAGGGTGGGGGTCCCCACTGGGGTGCCTGGCCAGTCTGGGTGAGGGGCTGAGGGCTGCTTTCAGGCTGGCAGTTTTGACTGAAGCTCCCAACCGCTCCTTTTTTTCTTTTTTATTTTTTCTTCTGGGCCATCGTTAGCTCTGGCTCTAGCTCTGAGGCTTCCGCTGCTGGTTTGTTTGCCGTTCTATAATCGAAACAATGTATAACTTCAGCTCTGAGATCCCAGCCGGCTATATTTTTTACAAAGTTTCAAACTGGCAGCCTAGAGGCCTGCAAGGCAGGCGGGGAACATTGCAGTCTGCAGTCACGGGAGCAAGCAAGCCTCATGTTCGCTTCCAGCTGCCTGGCTGCCGGCCGCCATCTTGGCTGACAGTTAATTTGCATAAGGATATGCTGATTAGCCAATGGGAAGGGTAGCGGTTGTACGCCAATTACCATTTTTCTCTTTTATTAGTGTAGATTTCCAGCATTAGTTAGGTGAAGTTTAGAGATAATGTCGCATTATATTTAAAGTGTTCAACATGATGATTTGATGATTTGATATTCATATATATTGTGAAAGGGTTCCCACAATCACATCTATCACTTCACAAAGTTACCTTTTTCAGGGGGAATGCAGGGTGTGTGATGTGAGAATGCTTAAGGTCTACTGTCTTAGCAAATTTCAATTAACCAATACAGTTTTATCAACTATAGTCACCATACTATAGGTAAGATTCTTAGAATTTATTCATCTATAACTGAAAGTTTGCAGCCTTCTACCAATCACTCTCCATTTACCCCACCCCACCAGCTCTTGGTAACCACCATTTTACTCTATGCTTCTGTGAATTCAACATTTTTTTTTAAGAGATTTCATATATAAGTTATACCATGCACTATTGTTCTTTCTCTACCTGGCTTTTTCACTTAGCATAATGCCCTCCAGGTTCATCCATGTTGTCAAAAATGGCAGATTTTCTCCTTTTGTAAGATGGAATAACCTAGAAAGTAAACTGTTTTACTCAGGTCTATGAGCTGCTCTAGCAAATTAATTGAACCCTAAGAGGGGTTTGTAAGAACCTCCAATTTATAGCCCTGAAGTCAGAAGCACAAGTAACAACTTGGGACTGTGATTAGCACCTGAGGTGGGTGAGGGAAAATCTTGTGGACTGGGCTTGTGGAGTCTGATGCTATCTGCAGTCAAGAGTGTCAGAATTGAGTTCAATAGTGGGACTCTGAGCTTGTGTCACAGAATTGGTTAGTGTGTGGAAAATCTACACATCTGTTTTCTGAAGTGAGTGGTGGTGAAGGGAAATATTGAGAGTAGAGGTGACAAGCAAAGAAGTGAGTTTTACCTGTAAAGCCTATATACATGGTGGCTTTTAAATGTCCCAAGTTTGTAAGAGTATCATCTCTGCGTTTTTTTAGGGGCCTTAGCCGTTCTATAGCATTCTTCAATAAGTAGTCTCTTTCCCCAGATCTATAGACCTTCAAGAATATTACAAGCCAAGCCCCCTGCTTCCTGCAGATTGCCCTCACCTGAGGTATGAGCAGTGTTGCTTTGGCCATCTGTGCTCTGAATTCACAAGCAGTCCCTAACAAGTTAGATGGTTTCAAATTCAGTCTGCTATGCTCTTTCTGAGGTAAGTTTGTGTGTCTGGAAGGTATATTTCAATACTTAATCTACTTTTAGCGGGTTCTCTACTATTTACTATCAACACTTTCTAAATATACAGATGTTTCCAGGATACTCTCATAGAAAATTAATTACATATTCAAAAATTAAGTAGCTGACATGTAGATAGGTTCACATGCAGATTTAGATGAACTTACAGACTCATTACAGTAAATTATAACAGAGTTTCTTTACTCTCATGTAATTTGTTCATTCTTCCAACATGCGATGCATTTATTGTGTGCCTATGGTATTGGAGATAAAGTATTGACAAAGTGATAAAGCCAATCCCAATCCCTGCTCTCATGAAGTTTACAGTGAGGAAGGAAAAACAATATACAAACAAGGATGAAACTTGGCATGCCAAATGGTCATGGGAGCTGTAAGGAGAAATGGGGCAGAAAGGTAGTGGGGGAGGTGACATGTGAGGAAGTGATCACAGTTCCTGCTTGGTGATCAGTAAAAGGGATCTGGGAGACCTCATCGTCAGGGAGGCATTTGAGCAGAGACCTGGAAAGAAGGAGGAGACCACCATGTGTGTGTCATGGGCAGGGATTCAAGGAAGAAACAGAAAATGTTAAGTCCTGGGGCAGGAGCATCTTGGCACATTTGAGAAGCACATGAAGACCTGTGAGGTGGAGCGGAGAGAGTGAGGGGCCCGCATTGTAGTTAGATCAGACAGGTGACGAAGGGTCAGATCATGTAAGAGTCCCAGGGGATGCACACATTGTGGCTTAAACTCTGATGAGAAGAATGCTATTGCAGCTTCGAGCTGCAGAGTGACTCCTCTGGGTCATCTGGTACCGGGTGGAGAGCAAAGTGCAGGGGTGAGGGCAAGAGCAGGGCATGGTTAGCAGAAGCTACAGTCATCCTGTCAAATGGTGATGGCGACTCTGAGCAGACAGAGTAAGGGGAGGCACTCAAGGGGTCAGATGAGGGCACTTTCTGAAGCTGGATATAGAGGCTTTGCTGGTGGAGAGAGGGGAGAAGTCAAGAAAGACCACAAAGCTGGAGCCTGAACACCAGTCAGGATGGCGTTGCTGTCATGGAGAAGAGGGAGACCAAGTGAGAGCAGGTTCAGGGGAAGTCTGCTTGGTTTGGGCACATTAGGCACCCATATGGAGATGTCATGCTGGCAGCTGGGTGGGAACTGGGACTGTGTGCAAAGGTTTGGGATGGATAAGTAAATGCGGAATCATGACAGAATAGAGGCCATTAAAGCCATGAGATGGTTGAGGTCAGCAAGCAGATGAGGAGGGAAAGTGTTCCAAGAAAATGAAAGATCTTATTCCCTGAAAGTGAAACAGCACCAACACCTGTCAGAAACAGACGCTTGAGTGATTAAGATTGACAGCTGGCAGACAGACAAAGAGGGCAGATTGGCCCCGCCTGCATACAGCTAAGGCCTGCGGAGACACACCTAACCAGAGGGCCTGACCATTAGACCTAACCATTAGATTGCTTGGAGAGTCAAACACGGTGCTAAAAGCGAAAAGACAGCACCTGACAGTGGTCAACACCTAAGTACCTAACAGGAAGTCCATAATTGGCAGACAGAACAGAAGACTATGGTCCTAAACCTGCTCCTATGGGGCATTTATACTCGGCTGAAGCGAGTGACACTTCAATTTTTTATTTTTATTTAAATATTTGTAATTATTTTCCTTTTTTGGGGTACCTTTTTCCTGCATTTTAGGTTTTCTCTTTTCTTTCTTCCCCCTTTAAAAAATTGACCTTCTTTATCTGCTTTTTTGATGTGTTATTATTCTAGTCTCTGTTGGTTTATTCATATTTCTAATTTCCTCTTCCCTGCTCCTACTCCATTTCCCCTTCTCTTATCATTTACTTCATTCACCTCTCAATTTATTTTTTATTTTTTTCTCTTTTCTTCTTCTAATTTTTTGTAACATTTTCACTTCTTAAATTTAGGCCTATCTGCTCTCTCCTCTATTCTCCTTTTCTCCCCATATTCTTTCTCTCTTTCTTTTTTTTTCTCGCTATCATTCTTGCTCTCTTTTCTCTTTTCTCTTGTGGTCACTTTTGTTGGGGTTATAGGTGTCTTGTGGATATTCGTGTTCTGTTCCTTCTGTGTCATGTCTTGTCATGTAGGTTTTTGATGGTTGTTCAGTCAGCACCTCCACAATGGTTGGCATGATGTGGTAGGAGACTCCATCCACGATTAGGACAATAACATCCAAGACCCAAATAAATCAGAGAGAGAGAGAGAGAGCGAGCGAGTGTGTGTGTGTGTGTGAGAGAGAGAGAGAGAGAGAAGAGAGAGGAGAGAGAGAGAGAGAGAGAGAGAGAGAGAAGAAAGGTATGCTATGTATTTTATTTATTTATTTTTGGTCTACCATCAACAGTTTGAGAACAGGCATGCCATAATAAAGGCATGAGATAGCTCTTGCCTTTCTGTGATGCCCAAAGAGGTCATTGAAAATATAATCAGGACTCTTACAATAGTGCACTCTAGCTAGTGAGATGGGGTATATGAAAACTCTTTTTGCATTCTGCTGAATGACTCTGTAAACCTAAAACTGCTCTAAAAAAGTCTGATAGGAGAAAATTATGTTATTGTATCCATGTCTCTAATTTGATGTGTGCACACATTAAGTTTCAAGGAAGGTTTACTTCACGGAAATGCAAAATTGATGCAATAATCATTTTCTTATTGGGGGTTGTATGATTTTCATGTATTATTTATGTAATTTGAACAGCTAGATTATTGCCTCCTCCTCCACCTGAATCCTGCTGGTCACAAATGTTACCTTTTAATAGGTTAATGCTGGCTCTATTTTTCAGGTTTGTTCCATCTCACAGCTGTGAAAGGGATTCTTGTGTTTACTTTTACTTCCTTGGAAGCTTGATTTTAAAAGGTACACTTCTAGATTAGTAGTGTACCTAATCTCCTTCCATCTCACCCCACCCCATGTCTTTTACTGTTTATTAAAAAGAAATTTAAACACTCCGAGTAGCAGAAATAGTAAAATGAATATCATTTACACATACTGCACAGATTTAATGAGTCTTAAACATATTTTCTTTCTCTGTTTTGCTTAATTTTTAAAAAGTAAATTATAAATATATTATTTTTAAATTGTAACTATATCAGTATGTATCTTTAAAGTACAGCATTTTCCTGCATAGTCCAAACTCAAGGGTAGGCAAAAGTAAGTTCACAGCAGAGTACACGAAAGTTTATGAAGCATGGTAGCAATCATCTTGGGTAACAATTGCTGTTTAATATTTTAACCCTGCTGTTCTTCTGTAATTATTTGCTTGCTAAAATAATAGAGAAGTTATTTTGATTTTCTGAACTTATATAAATCATCTCATTTGACTGAATACCCCATTGATTGTGGTTTTACTGGTCTTTCAAAACACATTCTTCTGCACCTGGAGACCAGGACAGCACAATTGCTTTAAATTGCTTCAGTGGCTTTAGAAAATGTTTCTGTTGACTCCGTAGTCCCAAGACCTGAAACTATAATCTTTGTAGATAACTAAGTTGCTCAATCTAGCTTCTGTAACAAACTGCTTTTTGCTAACTAGGTTCCTCATCCCAAACCTCGAGATGTAATCAATACCTTTGTGATATTAGCCTATATAAGTCTGATGTTTCCGCCAAAGGGCCACTGGGAGATTTGGAGCTGCTTCTCCCTTGCAGTCACCGGCTTTATTGATTAAATGACTCATCAATTTGATCTTGCGTCCAGTGTGTTACTCTCGGGGTACATTACAACAGCTATTCTTGTATTATTACTTGTTGTATTACTTATTATTAATAACTTTTGTCCACCCTTGTCTTATCACACTAACCAAGGTAATGGTAATTTTCCTTAATATTTCTAATATCTGGTTCATATTCGTGTTTTCTCCATTGTTGTCTCTTGCAGCTCTTCTTTCCAACCCGGATCCCATCAAGTACCACGCTCTGCAAAGTGTTGTTAGGTCCTAAAGTCTAATGACGCTAACCCCAAATCTCAGTGGATTCAGGAAGTCTCCAGGGGTCAGGTCCAATGGGCTGCTGAAGCGGAAATGCTTCAAAAATTACTTCCTTCGGTCTCAAGGGTTCATGGGAAATGTAGTCTTGACTGCGTGGGCCTACCGAACAGGCCTCTGGGAAAGGGTCTTCAGCAGTCACTCTGCGCATGTGCCCACCAGTCCCGCCTCCTCCCTGCCGCCTTCCGGGGTCTGTGCGGAGGCAGAGCCTGCGCACCAGAGTGAGAACCCGAGCCCCCGCGGGCAGGTAAGCTCAAGTGTGGGGCGCGGCAGCCGGCAGTCCCGGGGTTCCGCCGGCGGGCCCGTGTGCCTGCGGGTCCTCCTCGCCGGCCCCCGCAGCGCAGGTGGGACCGAGTCCTCCTGGGAGGAGACGCCCTGTGCGGCCAGCGGGGGACTGCCGGGGCGCCAGGGGAGTGCACCCTCTGGACGCTCACAGTGCACAAGGGGCCACTCACAGTTTATGCAGATATTCTGAGAACGAAATAAGGTGTCATCTGCAAAATACGTTGCCAAATGCCGTGTGATCACTGTGTAAATGGCTACCAAGACACTTTGTTCCCTTGTTTTGTTTCATTTAGCGCTGACAACAAGCCTGCTTGTCGGTATGGACGTGCCATTTTAAGAAGCGAGAGGACTTTGCTGGGGGCGGAATGATATACCCCAGGGCACGAGCTGGCCGTGCAGAGCGGTAGGATGCAAATGCAGATTTTACCCCCTGTCTCTTGCTCTCCTAAGAACCCTCCCCGCCCCAAACCCGAAGTTGCAACCTTTGCAGCACGTAGAAGAGTAGCCTGTCCCCAGATTCCCAGAGACGTGATTGTAAAGTGAACGGGGACAGGACCTCACCATTTGGTAAATATACTTGGGATTCGTGGGTTTTCTCCAGAACCCCGGGTCAGACAGGCTCTTGCAGCTTCCTGCACTGTCCAGGCCTCCTCCATCCTCAAAGGCCCAGTCTGGCCATCACATGCAGTGCTGGCCAATAGAAAGATAATGCAAATACAATATAAAAATATCATTTAAAAAATTTCAGTAGTCACAGTGAAAAGAAAGGAGGTGAATGAATTCAATACCGATTTAATTCAATACAGTCAAAATGTGACTGTCCTGTGGAGCAGCCACATTTCAGGTGCAGGGGCTGCATGCAGCTGCTGGCTCCAGTCCTGGTGTCAGGGCCAGCCTGACAAGGTTGAGCCGGGCTGAGGCAGGGAGGTGGGAATTGAGAAAAGAAAGAATGACAGGAAAGCGGGATCGGTAGGACCCCAGTTCTCTCGATGAACTGAAGTGAGTTTATTAGCTATACAATCTTATTTATACACAACACACTGAATAGGAGGTCTGTCAAGAGGAATGTATTCTTTGTTCCTCTTAATCTCTAAGGGAGTGACACAGCAGAAGGACAAGTTCTCAGTACAGCATATCTCAGTAAATAGTTACAGACTTCTTGGTAAGCCATGAAAGGCTGTTCTCATTCTACTGATAATCGCCATCCAAACAAGTCTGGGAAAACTGTGTGGGTAAGGGTCCCAGCCTTGCCAGCCCCTTCAGGTGCAAGGACCTTGCCAGCTTACATCTGGCCCCCAACACCTGGGTAGTACATTCTTAGTGAATTCCAAAAGGGTCAGGCTTAGAATGTCAGAGGGAGGTTTCACATAAAGTGCATTTGTTTCTCAGGCTCAGGTCCCAGTTCCTCTGGAGCAAAGTGACTCTTTCACGTCAGGAAGGAGGGAGCTCCAGAAAGAGCTGCCACTTGGAAGAACAGCCATTCTGACAGACCCTTCACCAGAGCTTCAGAGCAGAGGCAGAAGTTTCTAGAAAGGCGCAGGTGCTGATTTGCTCCACTAGAAGCAGGTCTTGATACCTGTACAGCATGAGTCAAACTGGGTGATGTTGCCACATCCAAATGCCATCACAGACTGTGACAGTGGGAGCTGTGGACCAGTTTGCAGGAGGTGGGAGCCTTGTTTTGAGTGGGATGGGGTACTGTCAGGCTGCACAGGAAAAGGCACTTCAGTGGATGGCTGGTGAGGACAGATGTCCAGGGAAGGTGTAACCTGCCGGAGCTGATGAAATCCTGAACACTAGGTTTCCTTTATTCTGCCCGCACTCCAGATTCTGAGCTGCTCTCAGACCTGTCCATCAGCACACGTGGCATCTAGAGTTATGCAAATGCTCCCTCTTTCCTGAATGTAGAGATAACAGAATGAGCGTAGAAGGGCTTTCTATATTGGCCACTTTTGAAAACCCAAAAATATTGGTCCCGAAATGAATGATTTTTGTAGAGTCACCCAGGGCAGAACCAAAGAGCAGCAATACAGTACTGTTTACTCACACAGAACAGTGCTGTAAACATCTTCTCTAAAGATCTTTGTAGAAACTGTAACTAATTGAGAGCAAAAAGTTTAAGAATTTATTTCTTACATAAAATGTCCCACCATATTTTAGAGTTTTCTGGGGAAACTAACTCAAGCTGTAAAGACAACAAGAACTTGATTAATAATCCAGCCAGAGTAGTTTTTTGACATTAGTTTTAATGAAAGTAGGGGGTTTCACCTCTGGTGTACCTGAATTTATTTAAGGAATCCTCTGTTTTATTTAGTTTTTAAAATTTTTTGTTTTAATTAGGAGGGAGCATAAATTGTTAATTCATTGACAAAATGCAGTTTACTTAGTGAAAATGCAAGATTAAGCCCACGTGATCATCTCAGAGATGCAGATATTCAGGTGGTGCTACCTCTGTGTGGTTTCTGCTGTTCCTCCTCAAGACCATCAGAGGGGCCCAGCTGGTGTAGCTCAGTGGTTGAGCATTGACCTATGAACTAGGAGGCCATGGTTTGATTCCTGGTTTGGGCATATGGCTGGATTGTGGGCTCAATTTCCAGTGGGGGAACGAAGGAGGCAGCCAGTCAATGATTCTCTCTCCTCATTGATGTTTCTGTCTCTCCCTCTTCCTTCCTCTCTGAAGTCAATAATAAAAAAATAATGTCAAAGGGACATTCTGCCATAGGGAAGCCTTTTCTCCACCTGGTTTTAGGAGATTTTTTAGGCAGATGAATAAAGGAATTGTAAGGCAGACCAGGTTTCTCATGACCCCATTTCTCTTCCCTTCTCCCCAGCTAGACCTTCACGTTTTTTACCTTCTTGCAAGAGCAGCAGAAAATGAACGAAGCTCAGGTGAGTTCAGTTTTTAATAACCAATTTATTTTACAGTAGATTTTATAAGGGCTTAAGTGTCTCTGTGTTAACATGGAAAAATAGAAATGGATCAGATGCATTCGGAGAAGATACAGAAATACAGATGAATAGCAGAACAAAGTTGGCATGTGGATATATGCAGAAATTTATTTCTGAGGGTTCTGATATTGGTGTCAGAATGTCAGACAATACTTCCTTAAAGGCTGACATTGGTGAGGAGATAAAGTAAACTCATTCCCCATAAAGACAATTGAAAATAAAAAATAATCTTTGTTGTTTTCAAGTAGGCGATTTGTTAACAACTTTCCAATAATATAACCCTGAAATAATATAGAATATTACCTCTAATTGTTCTTCAATTAAAGTAGAAGATTTAATGTTATATGTAAACTCAGTTAATACTAATTTTCTGAAACTGAAACACAGGGGTTGAATTAAGGCATTTTTCTGATAAATCAACTGAATATCCTCAAAATTACTCTGCATAAATACGAACTGCATGTAAGTGGCTTTCCAGATCCCCAGGAATATATAGGAGCTGTACAGAATCTTTATTGACCTTTCATTCCCCAGCATTTCCTTTTAAGCTTCTCGATTGGTCATTGTTTGCCCCTGCTGTTATTACCACCTCAGGTAGCCACTAAGTTAAACAAATGCCTTTCAGTGTTTTATTTTTGCCTTTCAGTGTTTTGACAGATGCGTCTGAAGATAGTCTATTCCCACTATGTAAGCTCCAAGTTAGCTCAGATAAAGACATCCTTGTAAGCCGGGTCTTTCAGGGAACCTCCAAATTGACCAAGTGATGACAGTTTTCTGGGAATGAGGTTTTGATTTGATGGAACTCCAACCCTCTTGTAGTTGCCAGGTTGCAGAATTTTGGTTCTCAAACTACTGCTGAGTTGGAGAGAGAGGGTTAAATTAAAAGGACACAATATTGTTCTTACTGTGAGTCAGCCGTTTTTCTTGTATATTTCCACAGATTGCCTTTGCTAACTTCTATAATTTCTGCCAGTTTTTTCATTGCTTTAGTGGAGGAGATAATTTTCTGGGATGCCTGCTTCAACATTTTTACCTAAACTACTTGTTAGCTTAATTAAAAAAAAAATCCAGCCGATGTTTATTAAGCCAGATATTAAAGATTAGCTAAAATGAAAAAATTCCATTTTTCTCACTAATATTTTAGTTTTGGAAAATATAGTTAAATTTTTTTTATTTGTTTAGATCACAATAAATCTAATGAGAAGTGTTCCTGTTCTTGTTTTCATTTGTTTTAGTTCCCAGCTACTAGTTCTGAGCTTCACACAGAGCAGGTATTCACTCGGTAATGAAGACATGAATGAACATGTAATTGGATTGTGTCTGTCCTCTTATCTCTTAATCTCCTTCCCATTCTTTCTACTTTTTAATTGTGACAAGATCCACTCTCAACAAATTTCTCTGTGTACAATTCAGTGTTAAGTAGAGGCACAGTGTTGTACAGCATATCTCTAGAACGTAATGTTTTTCACAAGTGAAACATGCTCCTTGAACAGCAACTCTCTGCTTCTCACCACCAGCCCCTTGGAAGACTTGTGGAAACTTTCCCTTTTTTTGTTTCCAAAACTCTGCTCTCTCATGCATCTGTTATTACTTTTCAAAAAGTTCTCTGGCTTTGTGGCCTATACTTTTTCTGTCAGTGTCTTTATTTATTACTAGAGGCCCAGTGCATGAAATTCGTGCATGGGGGCGGGGGGGGGGGTGTTCCTCCAGCCCTCTCCAATCTCAGACATCCCTCTCACAATCTGGGACTGCTGGCTCCTAACTGCCCACCTGCCTGCCTGCCTGCCTGATCTCCCCTAACTGCCCCCCCTGCCTGCCTGGTCAACACCAACTGCACCCCCCTGCTGGCCTGGTCGCCCCCAACTTATCCCCCCGCCCCCCCCCCCCCCCCCGCCACTGGCCTGGTCACCCCGCACAGCCTGCTGTTCAGTCGTTTGGTTGTCCCTCACTAACCCCCCTGCTGGCCTGGTCGCCCCACGCAGCCTGCTGTTAAGTCATTTGGTCATCCCTCACTAACCCTCCTGCCAGCCGGGTTGCCCCACGCAGCCTGCTGAACGTTACTGTCACTGTGATGGCTTCCGAGACAATTTGCATATTCCTCTATTATTAGTATAGATTATTTGTTAATCCTCACCTGAGGATATATTTTCCATTAATTATTAGAGAGAGTGGAAAGGAAAAAGGGAGGGAAAGGGAAAAAGAGAGGTAGGGAGGGAGAGACAGAGATAGAGGTAGAGAGAAAATCATCAATGTGAGACACATTGGTTGGTTGGTTGCCTCCCACATGAAGCCCAATCAGACCCCGGACTGGACCTAGGGATCGAACCTGCAATCCAGGTACGTGTCCTTAACCAGGAATTAAATTCAAGACCCTTTGGTGCACAGGCCAATGCTCTAACCTCTGAGAAATACCTGCCAGGGCTCTGCTAGCCTCTTTAATATTTCTCAAATGTTTTTGGTACTTTGCTCATTTCCTTCATGCTCAAGTTGCTGTCTGATTCCTTCTGATAACTTCAGTTACCATCTAAATTGCTAGTAACTCCTTAATGTTTGTCTCCATCCTAAACCTCCCTTCTGTGTTCTAAAATCATGCATATACTAGTTTAAGGGACGGTTCCAGTTTTACATTCCATAGACTCTTCAGTAGCAACATGAACGGATCTGTCACATTAGAACTGATAGCACATCTTTTCCTTTTGTGTCCCAAGTCAGTATTTGGCACCAGCATTGAAGGAGCAGCTCTTTGCTAGACTGGGTAATGATATAAGAAAGTAGTTACCACATTGGTTGTTGCTTCTGCTCTGTGACTACTTCCCTATCCTTATAGCAGTTGCTGTTACTTCAGTGTAGATTGTGTTCTCTCATACTGGTCTCTCTGATTCCACCTCCTTGGTAGGTTGTTCTTTGCTCTTCATGAGCTCTAGATTTATATATCTTTACTAGTGACCCGGTGCACAGATTCATGCACATTGAAAGGAAAGCGTCTGCAGAGTGAACAGGGTCCCTCTGGCAGGTGGGGGTCCCTTGGCCTGGCCAGGCCTGCGGGGATCGGGCCGAAACCAGCTCTCAAACATCCCCCGAGGGGTCCTGGAGTGGAAGAGGGCACTCTTCAAAGTTGCTGTCATACAAAGTGTGGAATGCAAATGCAAGTGTGCAGTAAACCAGATTGGGGGTCGACAGTGCCCCAGTAACAACATAACCCACGGCTGAAGGTGGAATCGCGAGGCCCCGCAAGGAATCGGGCTCCCTCCTCTCTGGTTTTGGGTGCATCACCCGAGAGCCACCACTGCCAAGTCACTGCAGCTCAGCAGCTCCTGCGTTGAGAGTCTGCCCCTTGGTGGTCGTGAGCATCATAGCGACTGGTCTGACGGAGGGAAGGACACTTAGCATATTAGCCTTTTATATATATAGCTACATTTATTTATTCATGAGCTCAATCATGTATGATATCTCCACATCTTACATGCATCTCTTTCTTGACTCCCATTATGTATGGTAGTGATGTCCAAGGAGGGATTGAACATCCTAGAATTCTCTAGAATACCCAGAATAATCAGTTGGGATGTAGAAGAGCTGTAGGAGGTCTCTTTTTACTGGATTTGTTTTGTTTTGTTTAAAAACACTGTAATTTGGCCTGGTTTGTTTGGCTTAGTGGTTAGAGTGTTGGCCTGTGCACCATAGGGTCATGGGTCAATTCCTGGTCAAGGGCACATACCTGAGTTGTAGGTTCCATCCCCGGCCCTAGTCGGGGTGCATGGCAGAGGCAGCAAATTGATGTGTTTCTCTCACATTGGCATTTCTCTTTCTCTCCCTCTCTTTCTTCTTCTCTCTCCTCCTCCTTCCCTCCCTTCCACTCTAAAAAATCTGTGGAAAAATATCCTTGGGTGAAGATTAACAAAAAGAAAGCAAAACTATAATTCATAAATGTAAATGAATTATGGTACATTAGAAGCCAATTGAACAACTCCATAGTTAAAAACAAATTAAGGTAAAATTAGACATCCTTGATATTTGTTTTTGAGCCTTGTGAGTAAATAGGAAAATAATAGTTCTCAAAGGTATTTTCTTTGTCACGTAATTCCGAACTTTTGAACGAAATGCTATTACAGGGATCAGTGTCATTCGAAGACGTGGCTGTGGAGCTCACCAGGGATGAGTGGCAGTGCCTGGGTCCTGGGCAGAGGACCCTGTACAGAGAGGTGATGCTGGAGAACTACAGCCACCTCGTCTCCATGGGTAAGCAACCCTTCCCCTGCGACTGCCTCTAGAATAAATTTCCTCTTTTTAAATTTTCAAAACACATGGATTCTTTATAGAGATTAATCTTTAGGCTTTTGATTAAGAGGCCTAAGTAACTGAAACTTTTAGAGAAATAGAAATAATGTTTGTGTCATTATTTTCCCATTAAAAATTGCAAATAGGTACTTTTATTTTCAGAAACTTAGAAGCCATGGTGTTGCTCTGTATATACCCTCAGTTGTTCTGTTCACAGGGTATTGCATTACCAAACCCCCGGTGATCTTAAAGTTGGAGCAAGGTGAAGAGCCCTGGTCCTTAGAGGAAGAATTCCTAAGCCAGATGCACCCAGGTGAGCACAGACAAAAAGAAACTCTTGGGGTAGTTAGCCCTTTAAGAGAAACACTTTAGAAAGTTGTTTTTGCTTTTAAATAGCTTTATTGAGATATAATTAGCATATCACATAATTGATTCATTTAAAGTGTACAATTAATTCAGTAGCTTTTACTATATTCATAGATATATGCAAACACCACAGTCAGTTTTCGTCACCTCTGAGAGAAACCCCATGCCATTTAGCTATTACCTCTCTATCCTCTGGCCTGCCGTCCTAGCAACCACTACTCTACTTGTCTCTATGGATGTGGCTATTCTGGACATTTCATATAAATGGAATTACACATTATGTGTTCTTTTGTGATTGGTTTCTTTCACTTTGCATTACAAGGCTCATATTATAGCTTATATTAAAATTTCATTCTTTTTATGGAAAGAATAAATTTCATTGGATATACCACATTTGTTTGCTCATTCATCAGTCAGTGGACATTTAGGATGCTGTCTTTTGGCTATTATTGAGTAATGCTAATATAATCATTCATTTACAAGGTTTGCTTGGACATATGCTTTTATTTATCTCGCGTTCTAGATAGGAGTGGAATTGCTGGGTTATAGGGTAACTCTGTGGAACAGCCAGACTTTTCCAAAGTGGCTGCACCATTTGACATTCCTAATGACAGCACCTGAGGGTCTGGGTCCTCTACATCTTCACCAGCCCTTATTACCTGACTTTTGATTATAGCAACCCAAGTGAATGTGAAATGCTATCTCACCGAGGTTTTGATTTGCATTTTTATATTAGTCATCTGGGCTGGCATAACAAAATACCATAGCCTGGGTGGTTTAAATAATAGAAACATATTTCTCCCAATTCTGGAGGCTGAACGTGTAACATCATGGTGCCAGCAGGGTATATTTCTGGTGAGGCCTCTCTTCCTGGCTTGCAGGTGAGCACCTTCTCAATGTATCCTCACATGGCTTTTCCTCTGCACCCCTGGAGAGAACGAGCTCTGATGGCTCTTTCTGTTTATGTTAGGACACCAGTTCTATAGAATTAGGGCCCCACCTTTATGACTTCATTTAATCTTAATTACCTCTCTACAGGTTTTATCTCTAAATATAGTTACACTAGAGGCCCAGTGCACGAAATTCATGCACTTAGGGGGTGGGGTGGGGAGTCCCTCAGCCTGTCCTGCGCCCTCTCACAGTCCAGGAGCCCTTTTATTATATAGGATTGGGAGTTAAGGCTTCCAACTGTGAATTGGGAAGGGGGATGCAATCTACATTAATAAAAGAGAAACATGCAAATTGGTGTCACTCCGCTACCCTTCCCATTGGCTAATCAGCATATCCTTATGCAAATTAACTGTCAGCCAAGATGGAGGCCGGCAGCCATGCACTGAAGCGAACAGGGAGGCTTGCTTGCTCCAGTGATGGCGAACTCCAACGTTCCCCGCCTGACTTGCCGGCCTCTCAGCTGCAACTCTAAGCAACTATGTTGCAAATATAGAAGCTAAACAAAACCCCAGAAACCGGCTTTCAGTCAGCCGGGCTTCAGCCAGCCGGACTGCAACATTGTGTCAATGTTTTTAGCAGCGAGGCCTCAGAACTAAAGGCGGCCCAGAATAAAAAAAAAAAAAAAGAAAAAAAGGAGCGGTTGGGAGCTTCAGTCACCCGCCAGCCGGAAAACGGCCCTCAGCTCCTCACCCAGACTGGCCAGGCACCCCAGTGGGGACCCCCACCCTGAAAGGTGTGTGACCAGCTGCAAACAGCCATCATCCCCTCATCCAGGCTGGCCAGGCACCCCAGTGGGGACCCCCACCCTGATCCAGGACACCCTTCAGGGCAAACCAGCCGGCCCCCACCCGTGCACCAGGCCTCTATCCTATATAGTAAAAGGGTAATATGCCTCCCGGCACCGGGATCAGCGGAGCAGCGAGGCTCCCGGCACCGGGATCAGCATGATGGGGCAGCGCCCAAACCCCCTGATCGCCCTGCGGCTCTGTGTGTGACAGGGGGCGGGGCCACAACCTCCCTATCCGCCCTGCTCTGTTCGTGACAGGGGAAGGCGCCCCAACCCCCTGATCAGCCCTGCTCTGTGCCTGATAGGGGGAGCTCCCCAATCCCCTGATCGCCCTGTGGCTCTGTGTGTGACAGGGTGCAGTGCCCCAAACCCCCCCACCCCCACGGGTCCTGCTCTGTGTGTGACAGGGTAGAGCCATAACCTCCCCATTGGCCCTGCCCTGAGTGTGACAAGGTGCAGCGCCCCAACCCCCTGATCTGCCCTGCTCTGTGTGTGACAGGGGGCAGTGCCCCAACTCCCCGATCGGCCCTGCTCTGTGCATGACAGGGGGGAGCTCCTCAACCCCCTGATGGGCCCTGCTCTGTGTGTGACAGGGGGGAGCTCCCCAACCCCCTGATCGACCCTGCTCTGTGTGTGACAGGGTACGGAGCCCCAACCCCCCTGATGGGCCCTGCTCTGTGAGTGACAGGGGGGCAGCGCCCCAACCCCCTGATCAGCCATGCTCTGTGCCTGATAGGGGGGAGCTCCCCAATCCCCTGATCACCCTGCGGCTCTGTGTGTGACAGGGTGCAGCGCCCCAAGCCCCCCCACCCCCACCCCCCACGGGTCCTGCTCTGTGTGTGACAGGGTAGAGCCATAACCTCCGCATTGGCCCTGCCCTGAGTGTGACAGGGTGCAGCGCCCCAACCCCCTGATTGGCCCTGCTCTGTGTGTGACGGGGTGGCGCCGCAAGCTCCCCATCGACCCTGCCTTGAGTGTGACAGGGGGCGGTGCCCCAACCCCCCAATCGGCCCTACCCTGAGCGTGACTGAGGGTGGCATTGCAACCTCCCGATCCGCCCTGCTCTGTGCATGACAGGGGGCGGCGCCCCAACTCCCCAATCGGCTCTGCTCTGAGCCCGACCAGGGGCTGCACCTAGGGATTGGGCCTGCCCTCTGCCACCCGGGAGCAGGCCTAAGCCAGCAGGTCGTTATCTCCTGAGGGGTCCCAGACTGCGAGAGGGCACAGGCCAGGCTGGGGGACCCCCCTCCCCACCAAGTGCACAAATTTTTGTGCACCAGGCCTCTAGTCCTATATAATAAAAGGGTAATATGCAAATCAACCAAATGGTGAATGTTCAGTCGCTATGCACGCACTGACCACCAGGGGGTAGATGCTTAGTGCAGGAGCTGCCCCCTGGTGGTCAGTGCATTCCCACTGGGGGTACCCCGCTCAGCCACAAGCCAGGGTGACGGCTGGCAAGCGCAGTGGTAGTGGAAGGAGCCTCTCCTGCCTCCGCAGCAGCGCTAAGAATGTCCGACTGATGGCTCCCAGACTGGTAAAGGCGTAAGCTGGGCTGAGGGGACCCTCTCCCCTGAGTGCATGAATATCGTGCACTAGGCGTCTAGTTAGTATATAATAGTTTCTCTGATCACTAATGATGCCAACCAACTTTTCATGTGCTTATTGGCCTTTGTGTAAACTAATAAAAAATTCCAGGAATTTCAGAAGTCATAGTTTCAGTATAGTTTCTCAAGCAAAAAGTAAAATCATCTTAAGTAAATGTTTTCACTGAAAGTTTTTGTTGTGAAGCCATTTAAGTAGGTAGTGTAACATAAAGGTTGACAAAATTTCAAACATGTTTCCCAGTCACTAAATGTAAATGATTGGATCATACTGATTGGCGAAAAAAGATATCCTTAAATAAAATCCTAATATGCAAATTGACCTACCAGTGGAATGACAGGTCACTATGACGTGCACTGACCACCAGGGGGCAGACAGATGCTCAATGCAGGAGCTGCTCCCTAGTGGTCAGTGTGCTCCCACGGGGAGTGCTGCTCAGCCAGAAGCCAGGCTCACGGCACGTGAGTGCAGCGGCGGTGGCAACAGCGCTAAGGACCCCTCGGGGGATGTCCAACTGCTGGCTTAGGCTCGCTCCCAGGGAGGCTAACAGCCCCTGAGGGGTCCCGGACTGCGAGAGGGCACAGGTTGGGCTGAGGGACATCCCACCCCCCCTTAGTGCACAAATGTCCTGCACTGGGCCTCTGGTCCTTAAATAAGGGACATTGGCACCTGAGAAAATAACCGGGTGGTTACTATTACAGAAGGCTTGTGGGAGCCAGGTCTCTCACCCCTGCCCAGTGTTAATGTGGCAGCTTTGTCCTCCACCTCCCAGGGGTATCACCAAAGGTTTAGTGGCTTACCTGGACTCCTTTCCCCACTTGGCTGTACTGGCACTCACCCCGTTCTTCTGTTGGCATGGTTTCAGAGGAGGCTGGCTAAGACTAAACAATGACTTTGATAAAGTCCGTTCTTGAATTTTTTGTAAGGATCATGCTTTTGTTGTCCTGTCTAGAAACATTGGAACTCAGATTTATTCCTGTGATTTTTTTTTTCTAGAAAATTTTAAATTCAACATTTTGCATTTTGTGATCCATTTAGTGTTCATTTTTATAGAAAGTGTGAGGTATAATTTTTGAAAAAGGTGTTCAGTTATTTTAGCACTGTATGTTGAAAAAATTGTCATTGAATAGTACTTGCATGATCTTAGAAAAACAGATGAGTGCATATTTGCATATATATTTGTATACATGCTTTGTATGCCTAAGATTGTATATTTTTGTGGTGTCATTATCTTTTATTCATCTACTAATGTTACTACAGTAGTTTATTTTTGAAATCGAGTAGTGTGAGTTCATCAACTTTTTATATGAATTTTAAAATGAGCTTTTCGATATTTATAAAAAAGCACGCTGGCTTATTTCAGCTTGGATTGCATTAAATTTATAGATCAAATTAAAGACAATCAACATGTTAATAATATATTGTATTCTAATCCATAAATAACATTTACCTCTCCATTTATTTAGGCTTTCTTTTATCAGTAGTTTTCAGCATACAGATACCAGTTTTGGGGGTTGGTTTTTGTTTTTTGGGTGTGTGTGTGTGTTTGTGTGCACTATGGTAAATTATCTTGTATATCTAATTTCAGGTTCCAGTTGATCATTATTTGTATATTATTGGCTTTTATATATTAGCTGTATTTTGACTTTGCTGAAAACACTTAAGTTTATGGAGTTTTCTAAAAGAATTTTTTTGTGATTTTTCTTTGTAGACTTTGTATCTTTCATTTTTGTTCTTGCTTTATTGCATGGCAATGGAATAGTAGAAGTGAACACTTTCTACTCAACACCTTTTTCTGCTTTTGAGAGTAAACACCTTTTTATTTTTTCCAATCTTAGTGTTAAAGCATTCAGTCTCTATTAAGTATGATGTTAGCTATAGGCTTTTTATAGATTCCTTTTATTAGGTTAATGGTTGAATTTTTAATTTAATGAACTATTTTATCTTAATTGATGTGGTTGTGTGATATTAATATTAATATTTTAGCCAGTTAATGTGATGAATTACATTGACTGATTTTTTACTATTGGCAACTTTGCATTCTTGAGATGAATCCCACTTGATCCTGATTAATTATTTTTATATATAGTTGGGTTCCTTTAGCTACTTTATTTTTTTGCTAATCCTCACCCAAGAATATTTTTCCATTGTTTTTTTTTTTTTTTTTTTTTTTTTTTTAGAGAGAATGGAAGGGAGAGATGGAGATAGAGAAACATCTTTGTGAGAGAGAGACATCGATTGGTTGTCTCTTGCACATTCCCCGACTGGGGCCAGGAACCAAACTGCAATGGAGGTACTTGCCCTTGAGTGGAATCGAACCTGTGAACCTTCATTCCGCAGGCCTACACTCTAACCACGAGCCAACCCAGCCAGGGCTAGCTACTAGTTTTTAGTATTTTATATTTATTGTCATGAGGGATATTGGTCTGTAGGTTTCTTTTCTTGAATTACCTTTGGTTTTGCTATGAGGACACAGGCCTCAAAATGATTCAGGAAATCCACATATTGTAATTTCATGAAGAGATTATGTAGAAGACATTTCTTCTTTAAATGTTTGGTAAAATTCAGTGGTAAACACCATTTGGTCCTGGAGCTGTTTTTTGTTTTTTTTTTAACTAAGTATTTTTTTTTTTTTTTTTTACCCCATATTCAATTTCTTAACTAGATCTATTTGGGACTTTTCTTTCTTCATGAGTGAGTTTGGAAGTTTTTTGTTTTTACGAAATTTGTTCTTTCATATAAATTGTTAAATTTATGGGCATTGAGTTTCTCTCAATATTCTTTTATTATCTCTTTAATGTTTGTTGTATCTGTAGTTATATCCCCCCCTTGTATTTATTTCTGATATTGATGTCGTGTCTCCTTGTTATTCCTTGGTTCGTTTTTTTTTTTTAAATTGTTTTATTGCTTAAAGTATTACAAAGAGTATTACATATGTCTCCTTTTTTCCCCGCCCTTGACAATCCCCTGGCCTCCCCTACCCCCCAGTGTCTTATGTCCATTGGTTATGCTTATATGCATGCATACAAGTCCTTCGGTTGATCTCTTACCCTCCCCTCAGGCCCCCCCAATCCTCCCTGGCCTTCCCGCTGTAGTTTGACAGTCTGTTCGAGGCTGCTCTGCCTCTATATCTATTTTTGTTCATAAGTTTATAATGGTCTTTATTATCCATACATGAGTGAGATCATGTGGTATTTTTCCTTCATTGACTGGCTTATTTCACTTAGCATAATGCTCTCCAGTTCCATCCATGCTGTTGCAAATGGTAAGAATGCCTTCTTTTTTAGAGCAGCATAGTATTCCATCTAGAAAGAGAGCAACAAGAAAAGCCCAGAGTGAGCAGAAGGAAGGAGATAATAAAGATTAGAGCAGAAATAAATGACATAGAGACCAAAAAAAAAAAAAAAATACATAAAATCAATGAAACCAAGAGCTAGTTCTTTGAAAGGATAAACAAGATTGATGAACCTCTAGCCAGGCTCACCAAGAACAAAGAGAGAGGACCCAAATAAACAAAATCAGAAATGATAGAAGCTAAATAACAACAGACCCCACAGAAATACAAATGATTGTTAAAAAATACTATGGACAACTCTACTCCAACAAACTAGACAACCTGGAGGAAATGGACATATTCCTAGAAAAATACAACATTCCAAAACTCAATCAGGAAGAATCTAAAAATCTCAATAGGCCAATAACTATGGAAGAAATTGAAGCAGTTCTTGGTTCATTTTTATCATGTAAAAAATTTATTTTCAAAGAAATAGGCTTTGGTTTGGTTTTTCTCTATTGTTTTCAGTTTCATTGTATTTGCTAACCTTTATTATTTTCTTCTTTCTTTAGATTTAACTTTTCTTTGTGCAGTTTTTTTTTTATCCTTATCCAAAGATATGTTCATTGATTTTAGAGAGTGATTAGAGAGACAGACAGAGAGAGAGAGAGAGAGAGAGAGAAACATTGATTGGTTGCCTCCCTTACATGCCCCGATGAGGGACTAAACCTGCAATCTAGATATGTGTTCTGAATGGGAATTGAAACTGCAACTATTTGGCATAGGGAATGACACTCCAACCCACTGAGCCATCCATCCGGTGCTCTTTGTGTAGTTTCTTAAAGTGGAAGCTTAGGTAACTGGTTGGAGATTTTTTTTGCTAATACAAAACATTTCAAGCTATGATTTATCGCAGTGCTACTTTAGCTGCATCCCACAAATTTCTATGTTTTGAACCGTTTTTGTTTTCATTCACTTTAAAATATCTTAATTTTCTGTGAGATATGCTTTGTGACCCATGATTTAATCAGAAATATATTAATGTACAAATACATTTTTTTATTTTTCAAGATAACCTTATGTTACTAATTTCTAGTATAATTTTTCAGTGGGTTGAGATTGTATTTTATATAATTTTTAAATATTTGTCTTATAGCCCATAATGTGGTCTGTCTTGATGAACAGTCATGTGTACATTTGATAATAATGTGAAATTCTGCTGCATTTTAGTCTTTGGGTTTGGAGGATATACTTTGTACAAGTGTTGCTTCTCATTTCTCCTACTTGTAATATTGGGCCTACCATGTATGCCTGCTCCCCCTTTTTTCTGTACTTCTGTTTTGTTTTCTCCTGCCTGTTATGAGTTGACCACCAGTGCCCTGAACCAACAGCTTTGTTCCTATTGCCCACCCCTCCCAGGCCTTCACTACTCTATTGTCTGTCCATGGGCTATGCATATATGCATATAAGTTCCTGGTTAATCACTCCCCTCCCATCTGCCTCACCCCCGCCTTCCCTCTGAAATTCATCAGTCTGTTTCATGCTTCTATGACTCTGAATTTATCATTTTATCCATTAGATTCCACATATGAGAGAAATCATGTGATACATATCTTTCTCTGACTGGCTTATTTCACTTTTCATAATACTATCCAGATCCATCTATGCTGTTGCAAATGGTAAAAGTTCTTTCTTTTTTACAGTTTTGTAGTATTCCATTGTGTAGATGTACCACAGCTTTTTTATCCACTCGTCTACTGATGGGCACTTGGGCTGTTTCTAAATCTTAGCTATTGTAAATTGCATTGCTGTGTACATAGGGGTGCATACTAGTACATTCTTTCAAATTGGTGTTTCAGGCTTCTTAGGATATACTCCTGGAAGTGGGTCAAATGGGAGTTCCATTTTTAATGTTTTGAGGAAATGCCATACTGTTTTCCACAGTGGCTGCACCAGTCTGCATTCCTACCAGCAGTGCACTAGGGTTTCCTTTTCTCCACATCCTCACCAGCACTTGTCCTTTGTTGATTTGTTGGTGATAGCCATTATGACATGTGTGAGGTGATACCTCATTGTGGTTTTGATTTGCATCTCTCAGATGATTAGTGACTTAGAGCATTTTTTTCATATGTCTCTTGGCCTTCTATGTGTCCACTTTGGATCAGTGTCTATTTAGGTTCTCTGCCCATTTTTTAATTGGATTGTCTTCCTTTTGTTAAGTTGTATGAGTTCCCTGTATATTTTGGAAATTAACTCCTTATCAGATGTATCATTGGCAAAAATGTTCTCCCATGCAGTGAGCTCTCTTGTCATTTTGTTGATGGTTTCTTTTGATGTGCAGAAGCTTTTTATTTTGATAGTGTTTCATTTGTTTATTTTCTCCTTAGTTTCCTTTGCTCTTGGAGATGAATCGGTAAACATTACTATGAGAGATGCCTGTGACTTTGCTGCCTTTGGTTTCTTCTAGGATTTTTATGGTTTCATGTCTTATACTTAAGTCTTTTATTAATTTTGAGTTTATTTTTGTGTATGGTGTAAGTTTGAGGTTTAGTTTCATTTTTTTTTCATGTCCCTGTCCAATTTTCCCAACACCATTTATTGAAGAGACTCTCTTGACTCAATTGTATGCTCTTGCCTCCTTTGTTAAATAGTAATTGAGCATAATGGCTTGGGTCAATTTCTGGGTTCTCTGTTCCATTCCATTGACCTATATGCCTGTTCTTGTGCCAGTTCTAGACTATTTTGAGTAGAGTGGCTTTGTAGTATAACTTGATACCTGGTATTGTGATTCCTTCAACTTTGTTCTTTCTCAGGATTGCTGCGGCTATTTGGGGTCTTTTTTTTCCCTATGAATTTTTGGATTGTTTGTTCTAGATCTGTGAACTATGCTGTTGGTATTTTAATTCGGGTTGCATTGAGTTTATAGAGTGCTTTGGGCAGTATGGACATTTTTAAGAATGTTGATTCTACCAATCCATGAACACAGTATATTCTGCTTGTGTATATCTTCCTCTAGCTCTTTATCGGCATCCCGTAGTTTTCCAAGTACAGGTGTTTTACCTCCTTGGTTAAGTTTATTCCTAAGTATCTTAATTTTTTTTGTTGCAATAATAACTGGGATTGTTTTTTGTTTCTCTTTCTGAGATTTTATTGTTGGTATATAAAAATGCCATCGATATTCGGGTATTAATTTTGTTTCCCTCTACACTTTCAAATTCATTTATTAAATCTAGTCGTTTTTCTTTAAATAAATCTTTATTGTTCAGATTATTACAGATGTCCCTCTTTTTTCCTCCCATAGCTCCCCTCCATCCGGTTCCCACTTAGCCCTCGCCACTGTCCTCATCCATAGGTGTAAGATTTCTGTCCAGTCTCTTCCCACACCCCTCAGAATTGTTTTTTTGATGGAGTCTTTAGGGTTTTCTATGTACAATATCATATCATCTGTGAATAATAACAGTTTTACTTTCTCCTTTCCAACTTGGATGCCTTTTGTTTTTTCTTCTTGTCTGATCGCTATATGTTAGTACTATGTTGAACAAGAATGGTGAAAGCAGACATCCCTGTCTCATTCCTGTTCTTAGGGGAAATGATTTTAGTTTAGCCCATTTAATATGATGTTGGCTGTAGGTTTGTCACATATGGCTTTTATTATGTTGAGGCATGATCCCTCTATTCCCACTTTGCTGAGAGGTTTTTCCTTAGGGATTTTTTAATTGCGAGAGGGAGGACCTGGAAGAATGGGGCTGCTTCATTTTGGCTAGCACTGGGAATAATTCTGTTTTTTTAAACAACTTGGATGAGCAGAGAGAAAGAGTGTGTGTCTTGTGTTTCTGTCTGTGCGCATGAATTATTAATCTTTGAAAACAAGACTAGAAACAATACAAAGCATAACAAAAACATGATTATAAGCTCCTCATAATAAGAAATGTAAGATTCATAAGATGTTTTCAATGTTTCTAATTTTAGGATATTACAAAGTTGATGTCCACATTGAGGAGAACCAGGAAAAACAAGAGAAACCTCTTTGGCAAGTAATATTCATTGATAATAAACCACGGAGTAAAGAAAAGCAGATAATTTTAGATAACACAACTCTATTTAACCACAGGAGAACTGTTTCAAAGGAGAAATGCTTTGATCTTAATGATTGTGGGAGATCCTGTGACAAAGCCACTATTGTGGAATATGATGAAGTTCAGATGACTGTGACACACTATGAATGTAATGAAAGTGGAAATAATTTCAACAGGAATTTACTCCTCATTCAACCTCAGAGAACTGTTACAAGACATGGTGCTTTTGAAAGCAGTAAATGTAAAGAAAACTTGACCCAAAGCTCATCCCATCTGGTACATCAGAAGACACAAACTGGAGATAAGGTCTGTGTTTTTAATGGATGTACAAGTGCCTCCTACCAGGACTTAGACCTTACAATACATCAGAGCACTCAGACAGAAGAGAAATTCTACCAATGTGGTAAACGTGGGGAATCCTTGCATCAAAACTCACTTTTCAGTGTACATCAGGAAAATGACATAGGAGAGAAGGCATTTGAAAGTAACGAATGCAGGAAGTTCTTTTACCAGAAAGCACACTTCATTCAGCAACAGAGGACCCACTCAGAGGAGAAGACTTGTGAATGTGCGGAGTGTGGGAAATTCTTCTGTTCAAATTCACACACTAGTCATTATCCTGGAACTCATATGGGGGCCTGTCTCTATGAATATAATGAATGTGGGAAAACTTCCTGTCAGATGTCAAACCTCAGTGAACATCTGACAGTTCACACAAAAGAGAAACCTGATAACAATGAATGTGGGGAATCTTACAAGAAGTGCGCCCTCTTAGTACATCAGAGAACACACACAGAGGTGGAACTCTATCAAAGTAATGAATATGGGAAATCATTCTCCAGGATGGCACAGCTCAAAGAACATCAGAGAATTCACACAGAGGAGAAACCAAATGAATGTATTGAATGTGGGAGAACTTTCTCTAACAAGACACGCCTCAGTGTACATCAGAGAATTCATACAGGGGAGAAACCAAATGAATGTATTGAATGTGGGAAAACTTTCTCTAAGACATCACATCTCGGAGCACATAAGAGAACTCACACAGGCAAAAAGCCCCATGAATGTATTGCATGTGGGAGAACTTTCTCTAACAAGACACACCTCAGTGCACATCAGAGAATTCATACAGGGGAGAAACCCTATGAATGTAATGCATGTGGGAAAACTTTTCCCCAGAGGACACACCTCGGTACTCATCAGAGAATTCACACAGGTGCAAAACTGTATGAATGTAGTGATTGTGGGAGGTCTTTTGCTCATAATTCAACCCTTAGAACACATCAGAGAATTCACACAGGTGAGAAACTGTATGAATGTAATGCATGTGGGAAAAGTTTCACTCATAATTCAGCCCTCCGAGTACATCAAAGAATTCACACTGGGGAGAAGCCATACGAATGTAATGCATGTGGGAAAACTTTCTCCAAGACATCACATCTCAGTACACATCAGAGAATTCACACAGGGGAGAAACCCTATAAATGTAATGCATGTGGGAAAACTTTTTCCAGGAAGATACACCTCAGTGCACATCAGAGAATTCACACAGGGGAGAAACCCTATGAATGTAATGCATGTGGGAAAACTTTTTCCCGTAAGACAAACCTCAGTACCCATCGGAGAATTCACACAGGTGAGAAACCGTATGAATGCAGTGAATGTGGGAAGTTTTTTGCCCGTATTTCCGGTCTAAGATCACATCAGAGAATTCACACAGGGGAGAAACCCTATGAGTGTAATGAATGTGGGACAGCTTTTGCCCACAGTTCAACTCTCAGAGAGCACCAGAGAATTCACACAGGGGAGAAACCACATGAATGTAATGAATGTGGGAAAACTTTCGCTCGTAAGGCAGTTCTTCGAGTACATTATAACAGAAAGCACACCAGAGAGAAAAACCTTCCATGTAATGAATTTGGAAAGTTCTGAAGAAACTGATTATTAAAACACACAGGGGAGAAGGTCATGTCACACAGACTGCAAATTGTTTCCTTTAACTATTTCCTCTTCTAATAGGCACAAGCATGTCTAAATTTCCCAATCTGCCTTTCATCCAGGTGGGGCTGGCCATGGGTTATTATGCTATTACATATCAGCTAAGTTTAGCCTTTAAAAATTGCATTCTTCCTCTTCCGTGTTATTCATACTGGAATGGAGAAATTTGCAAGGCAGACTTGTGTGTTGTATATTGAGTATAGAGCACAAGGTAGTGATGAAACAATTTTCCACTAAAAAGTCTTCGCGGTTTTTTTTTCCCTTTAAACAGGAATTACATTTGTACTGTGTTGAGCTCTTAAGATTTGGTGTATTGGTTAAATGCATATAATTTAGCCAACTCTGTTAGAATGAAGTTAAACCTGTTAACCCTGGGTCGTTGGTGCCAATTCAGCACCAACAGGAATCCCTGATTTGGGGTGCAGTGAGGAAGGAAACTTGACTCAGTGCTATAGCATGGCTGTGAAAATAGCACAGCTGAGGAATAGCTCAGTTGTGATGCAGTGCAGCCATGAAAACAGCAGGGGCTAGGTCACCCTTGGGCCAGGACTGTCTTTGGCCAGGCAGCTCTGGTCTGCTCCAACGAGGCATCTTCCATGTTTCTACTGTAGCTGGGGAAAAACAGTCTTCAGTGGAAAGTTTGCTCCCCAAGCCAGAGGGAAGCTGGCTTAAATGGACAGAAGTCCCTGCCTCTGGTCCCTGATTGGTCTGTCCTCTTGCACATGAGGCATCCAAATCCTCACAGTTTGGTCCAAAGGCACTGGTCCTGATTGGTCAGAATAGAGCTGCTCTGATTGAATGGAGAAAGCCTCAATCCAATTGGTAGAAATAGGATTCCAGGAAATCATCATAAGGGCTGGCTCAGCCAATGGCAGTTTAGTGCTGAGCAGTTTGCATAAATGTCCCCTGTGCAGAAATGGCTGCTGGCTCTGCTTTTTTTGTTTGTTTGTTTGTTTGAGCCAAAGTAGCCACCAGAATCCCTTCTTAATAGGTGTCTTCTTTTCCTTTGAGGGTTCACAAACTCTGTAAATATAATAAATGTCAGAAGATCTATCATAATTCAACCTGTCATTGTATATTATACAACTCACATGAGGAAGGCAACTTCTACCAATGATCCTGAATGATCAGACAACCTCATTAAAAATGAGAGAATTCTCAGGGAAAAACACAAAGGCCTTTACTTCCCAGTGAACTTTATTAAACATCAAACAATTAAGATTAGACTAAAACCTTGTATTTTGTTGTGACATTTCTAACACATTGAGTTTGCAACAGATAATTTTTTTCTAAGAAAATGTGTCAGTTTCAGAAATGAGTAAAATCTTCTCCTAGAACTGATGTACTAAAACTTGCTTTATTATATTAAGTTTTATAGAAAATATTTGTCCACAGAATCACTGTGGACATTTTAAAGATGGAAGAATAGCTTGAATTCTGTGGATAACACTAATAAATGTTTGTGACTGGTCTCTGAGTTATGCGTACATCTGTGAGTCTGTGTAACAATAGAAGGCAGTAGCTGAACCTGGTCTGGACTGGTTAACTTTTCTGAGCAACACTCTGTTAGTTCTCAACCTTGGCTACTCATTAGAATCACCTGGCAATCTTTTTAAAATCCTGATTTCTGGGCCTCATCCTTCGGAATTTCTGTTTCTTTGTTATGGGGTGGGGCCACAACATTAGTAACAAAGAAACAGAATTTCCTGAGGATGAGGCCCAGAAATCAGGATTTTAAAAAGATTCTCAGGTGATTCTAATGCGCAGCCAAGGTTGAGAACCACTGGTCTATGTGCTTCTTCTTTGGCTCCCCTCAGTTTGATGCTGTTCGATGTTGGCCTGCCTGGGATATCTGACCATTGGTCTGGCCCTGTTTTTTAGGACCATAAGATTTCTCAAGGATTCTTTGCGTGTGTGGTGGATGTTGATTCTTACATAGTCGTTTGGCCTTCATTTTATGCCATATTAATGGTTCATTTTGCACTGAGTAATTATTAAGCAAGTCTTAGCTCTCTTGTATGCATGTAGCCTGAGTATCCGGTATAGGATCTTTTCCCAGTCCCACGATGCTTGCTGATACTGCAGCATTGCAAAATAGTTGATTTTTGCCCTGCTTGGATAGGAGGTTGTAGAATTAGAATGAAATCAGGGCTACTTTCATGTCAGAAGCACTGCATCAGTATTGAAAAGAACTCGCTTTTTTGGAGGGGGGGGACAATATAGTATAGTCTTAGCCAAGAAAATATTTGTTCAATCTGTCCTAATTTCAGGCTACATGGTTTGGTCAGCACAGAGAAGAAAGGAAATGAATTTCTCATTTTTAAAACCTGAACCACTAAAAATTTCTCTCAACACTGGGCATGTTGCTTTCTGCAAGTGTGATCTGGTAGATTATGTAGACAATGTCAGTTGATTCCCTGAGTAGATTTTCTATTCCCTATCTTCTATTAATATTACGTGAGGGAACATTATGTGATTTTGTTTGTTTGTTCTTTACCATTAATTGGAAAACAGGTATTTCTTTGACTGGCTTATCATCGCTTTACTTGGTGGCATCACTGCCATAGAAAAAGGCCAGGAGATGAAGCTGATAGTACCACCCGGGCTAGCACACCAGAGACTGGGTTAGCACTCCTGGTGGCAGGAGAGTTCCAGCAACTAAGAGAATATGTTTGGCCCTCCTCAGTCTCTGCCACTTTGATACAATGTGAGTGTGTTGCATGGGGCCAAAAGGGTATCTCTACATGCTTGATTTTTTCAGAAAACTATTGATTTCTAGAAAACTACTTTAAATTTTTAGAAAATTAACTTCATTCTGGCATAGTTGTAGATTTAAAGAATAGTTAAAACAATAATTCCTATACACTCCTCACACAGTCCTCTTATTAACATCTTTTATTACTCTGGTACATTTGTCATTGCTAAGAAAATCTGATACATTATTAACTAAACACATTATTTTTCAGATTTCACTAGTTTTTTTCTCTAGTGCTGTATTCTGAAATTTCATTCAGGATACCACATTACACTTAATTTTCATGTCTCCTTAGCTTCCACTGGTCTGTGACCATTTCTCATACCTTCCATGTTTATTAACTTGACAGTTTTGAGGAGTACTTAAGTACTTTGTAGACTCTCCAGTTGGGTTTCTGGTATATTTTTACGTTTGCACTGGTGTTACCATTTTATACTTTTGAAGGAAGATCACAGACGTTATAAAAAAGCCATTCTCATTAATACCATATGCTGTCAACGTGAATGATCATTAACAATGCTAAGCTTGATTACCTGGTTGAGGTAGTATCCCTCAACTTAAAAGCATAGCACCATGCTTGCTACTCGATAAAAATTTCTTTAATAAACTAATAGTTTATCAAGTTGTACATAAAATTAGATCAAAATCCTTTTTATATATTTCTCATTTTAATGTTGGAAACAATATAAATAAGTTAAAAACTAGAACACCCGGAGTTTAAAAATAGTCTTAAGCTGATCTAGTTCACAATCCAACTTTTTGGTTTTAGTGTTTATTGGAACATGAATGAATCATTGCCCTTTTCTTTGTTCCCCAGGATTTAACTTAAGGATTTTATTTATCTTCACATCTCATCATGAAAGTGGTGCTCAGCTCTTCTATACATCTTTTAAAATATACATATATTTTTATTGATTTCAGAGAGGAATGGAGAAGGAGAGATAAAAACATCAATGAAGAGAGAGAACCATTGATCAGCTGCCTCCTGTACACACCACACTGGGGATTGAACCCACACCTGGGCATGTGCCCTGACCAGAAATCAAAATCGCAACCTCTTGCCTCAACCACTGAACCACATCGGCTGAGCTCTTCTATGCATCATCTTTATCTTCAGAGGTTGGACTTTGAATAATGAAAGGACTGAAAGAAAGTTTGCATTTTCTGAGCCAATCAACCCAGAGGTGGTTATATTAACCCAGATAATAACAGTAGATAAAAAGAATGACAATCCATGATAAGTAAGAAATTCAAGATGATAGGAGAAATAAGTCAGGGTTGAGAGTAAGATGGGGTATCACAGCCAAATGCCTACATAGGGTTTTTTCTTTTTAAAGCATTGATAAGTTGTATGGTACTAACACAACTTAAAAAAAGAGTGGTGTCGCTCTAGCCTGTTTGCTCAGTGGTTAGAGTGCTGGCCTGTGGACTGTAGGGTTGCTGGTTCGATTCCCAGTCAATGACACATACTTTGGCTGTAGGCTCCATCCCCAGCCCAGGCATGCAGGAGGCAACTAATCGCTGTGTCTCTTTCACATCAATGTTTTTCTCTCTTCCCTCCTCCTCCTTCCATCCCACTCTCTAAAAATCGGTGGGAAAAATATTTTAGGGTGGGGATTAAATAAAAACAAAATAGGTGTGGGTGTGTTACCATTAGAAAAATAAGATTGAGTCTATCGACAATAGGCAGATGACATAATGAGATAGATACATAAAAGATTAGGAGCAAATGGTCACTCCCAGATAATAACTTAATAGTTAAACCAGGGAAGGACTATAGAGACCACGGATTACTAGTGAAGCAAGAACACAGGCATATGTTATTGCACACAAGCAGTGCATATCATCAGACAAGTGTGGATGAAAATCTAATAGGAACTGTTATAAAAGCAACACTTCTGGGAGAGAAACTGATAGAAGTACATGTGAAAAACAGTTGTACTGATAACATGCTTTCAAAGTAGGCATGTACCTCTGATAGAAGATAATAACCCAACAGCACAAGTAGAATGTAATCATGCCTATTGTGATAAACAGGAATAAAACTTCATTGTTTGCGCAGGAAACCAGAGGAGATTATTGGTGGCCAGAGTGCACTGTGAATCCAAGAGAAGGAGAAACCAACAAGCACACTGAGAAAGCACAGAAAATAAGAGAAGGAACAAAAGAGACTACTGAATAAACATGAAAAAAGAACTAGATTATACATGCCTTATGGCAGTGATGGCGAACCTTTTGAGCTCGGCGTGTCAGCATTTTGAAAAACCCTAATTTAACTCTGGTGCCATGTCACATATAAAAATTTTTTGATATTTGAAACCATAGTAAAACAAAGACTTATATTTTTGATATTTATTTTATATATTTAAATGCCATTTAACAATGAAAAATCAACCAAAAAAATGAGTTTGCGTGTCACCTCTGACACGCGTGTCATAGGTTCGCCATCACTGCCCTATGGGTAGATAACGCATGAGAGCAAAAGGTTATACATTGAGAAGTGGCCACAAGGCTTTAAACTACAGAACTGCCACATTCCAAGGAATGTGATGCACTAACAGTGACAGTTAAATAGAGTTAAGTTGCTAAAGAAGACTCAGGCCCAAAATGGCAATACTTACAAATGTTAATGTATGAAGGAAAAAGGATGCATTGCTTCACAGCCAGAGGTTGCTTCACAGCAAGCAGTTTAGATAAAAGTCAGGCACGAGTTCCCAATGTTATCCATTGTATAGACATAATTTTATTTTCTAGTAAGAACTAACATGTGTACAGAATACCCTATAAGTCAAAAGTTGATTTACTGCCGAGGTTTCTTCTATTGTGCTAGGTATGTAGGTGTATTTTTAGGTAAGCAGACTCTGAAGGTCTTAATGAGAATGGGTATAAATGATCAGTTGCACTGTTATCAATAAACACTGTTGATAAGATGTTCAAACATGTCCCCAAACTTCTTGGGTCCATGGTTACAAAGCAACACCAATGTATTTCGTCTCCGACTAATGAATAGTGATGTATAGATACTTTAGGTCAGGCCTATTCCAAGTCTGCTGGACTTAATCCCCTGATTTTTTGTCAAAGCCTTTTACAAAATACACATCACTCTTAGTTTGACAACAGTCATTTGCCTTTCAACAACATGTAATCAAATAGACAGTCAAAATACACACAGATTTCAGACAGTTGTAGTAACAAATGCGGGGTTGCATAATTTAGACCACCCTATAACGCTGATACAGGTTGTCTCATATTTTTATATTTTTACACTTTTCTTTTTGGGGGGCCTCCCAGATCTATAGCTGTCTGCACTTTATGGTATACATCTGTTGAATAATAAGAATTCTGATCAATCTGTCATTCAAGTGTAAATCTTTAAGCCCATTCTGTCTTATAGACACAATGTTCTATGGAATGAGAATCATAAGAGACAGCTACGTCCTAGCTGGTTTGGCTCAGTGGATAAAGCGTCGGCCTGTGGACAGAGGGGTCCCAGGTTCGATTCCAGTCAAGGGCATGTACCTTGGTTGTGGGCACATCCCCAGTGGGGAGTGTGCAGGAGGCAGCTGATCGATGTTTCTCTCTCATGGATGTTTCTAACATAAAATATATTTTTAAAAAAGACAGCTACATTGGTATTGTTCCATCTGAGTTCTGATCTGTTTATAGAATAAAAAGGATGAAAGTGTGCTTAGATTGGCCATTGTACAGCTCCTTCATTTAGTTAAAAGTGGAGGAAATTTTGGCAGTCTTTTGTCCCAAGGTGCACCTGACTCTAAGCTAAGAGCATAGTTTTCACTTGTTCTAAGCCTCTCTTCAGGCACCACTGTCATCTTAGAATGTGTGCTTTTGTAACACACATTTGTTGGCTCCCTCCACTAAGCAACAATCTCACTATTGCTCCCATGCACCATTAATTTTAAAATCAACCTTTCCCCTTGAAGTCACTGATAGTGATGGTAGCAAGGCGAAATGACCAGGGCTTCCTCTTTGGGCCATTCCTAGTCGTATAGGGTTGAGTTGGTTAAGTGCAGAGAAATATGGCTGTCCCATCCACAAGGCAACAAACATTTGCACAGTCAGCCCAACTTGGTGATACAGGGAGATTATCCATCCAATCAATCCCTTTGGAATTCTTGCCACTAGACAAAGTAATAGACATAGTTTCTCATTTGGTGATGTTTCCAAATTGTTGGATATTAATTTTAGCCCCTTTATAGGGACTTCCAGATATGGTATTGCAAAAAAAAAAAATTGTGAAGTAGGGATGACTTGTATGTGAATTCTTTTTTCATCCCCTACCCTATAGACTGAATATTTGTGTTCCCCCAATCTCCATATTTTGAAGCCCTAGTCCCCAATGTGATGGTATTTGAAGTGTGGGACCTTTGAATCTAATCTAATAAAAGACAAACATGGTAATTAACCATACCTCCGACACACTTCCCATTGGCTAATCAGGGCGATATGCACATTAACTGCTAAGAAAGATGACGGTTAACCACCAACAAAGATGGCGGTTAATTTGCATACATAGGCGCAATGCTGGGAGGCAAACAGGGAAGGATGGAAGATGCTGCCGAGGGTGATTGGAAACCCAGGCAGCAGGCAAGAACCGGGCAGCCTTTGCCCTGCCCCCCAGGGTGATCGGAGAAGCGGGGGCCTTTGCCCGGCCCTCAAGCCGTGATTGGAGAAGCGGGGGCCTTTTCCCGGCCCCCCAGGCATGATCGGAGAGGCGGGGGCCTTTGCCCATCCCCCCAGCCGTGATCGGAGAAGTGGGGGCCTTTGCCCGGCCCCCCAGGAGTGATCAGAGAAGCAGGGGCCTTTGCCCGGTCCCCCAGCTGTGATTGGAGAAGCCGGGCAGGGCAGGGAAGAGGCGGCACTGACACCTAAGTAGATTGCAAGCACCTTTCAAACTGCGTGGGTAAAACCCCATGAGACCAGGTCCTGACTGACCACGTAGATAGAACTGCAAACCCCCTGAGACCGGGTCCTGGTTACCAAGTAGATCAGAGCACCTTTCAAATGCAAACCCCATGAGACTGGATCCTGGCCGCCAGGTAGATCGCGAGCACCTTGCAAACTGCACGGGTAAAACCCCATGAGAACGGGTCCTGACCACCAGGTAGATCCTGAGCACCTTTCAAACTGCAAACCTCATGAGACTGGGTCCTGGCTATCACGTAGATCACGAGCACCTTTCAAACTGCAAACCCCATGAGACCGGGTCCTGGCTGCTATGGAGATCGCGAGCACCTTGCAAACTGCACGGGTAAAACTCCATGAGAACAGGTCCTGACAACCTGGTAGATCGCAAGCACCTTTCAAACTGCAAACCCCATGAGAATGGGTCCTGGCCACCACGTAGATCGCGAGCACCTTGCATACTGTGTGGGTAAAACCCCATGAGACCAGGTCCTGACCGCCCATGTAGATCGAACTGCAAACCCCCTGAGACCGGGTCCTAGCCACTATGTAGATCGTGAGCACCTTTCAAACTGCAAACCCCATGAGATCGGGTTCTGGCCGCCACGTAGATCTCGAACACCTTTCAAACTACGTGGGTAAAACCCATGAGACTGGGTCCTGGCCTCTATGTGTGCTGCCATGTAGATCTTGGGGGGCCAGCAGCCACCTCTTCCCTGCCTCCCCGCTTTGGTCCCCTGCTGGTGATCAGAGAAGTACCTGTATTTTTTTTCAAAGTACCTGTATTTTTAATAATTTCTTGACAATGTAAAAGAATTTTACATTATGATCCAAGGGTGGAGGGGTGAGGAGAAGAAGCAGCAGAAAAATCCAACAAACAAAGGGAAACAGAAATGCATGGTGGAAGGGATTTGAAGGGTGGGTAGGGGCATTGCCCAACTAAAATGCAATTGGTTTGTTACTGAGTACTATTCATGGGAAGACAGCATCCTGACTCCTTCTCTATACAGCATATTGGGAGTAAATATGATGCATTCAGGTGGAAATATGATTAGGGGTTGGAAGACAGACAGGGAAAGAAGAAGTCATAAATAGACACTGAGAGAGTTACTGGCTTGCTGGCTGCAAATACTGAGTCTCCAATAGTGATAGAATAAAAAAGTGGGGGATATCTCTGGAAGATTCAAGAGATAGGGGGCAACTCTTCTATGGTTTTGACTTGCCCAGCAGATTTCCACATACACACGTGTACACGCCTATGTTTGCATGCACACACATATACACATAACTGACTGCCCTCCCTGGAAGCACAGAAGAAGAAGCCACCAGAAGAAGAAGCCGCCCACCTTTGGTCCTGGCACCAGCACCTGCGGCTGGCTGCAGCCCAGGAGTCGGACAAGCCACCCGCCTGAGGTCCCAGGCTGCAGCTACCTGGAGAAGCTGCCAGCCCTCTGGTCCAGAGCGCCAGCACCTGTGGCCAGGAAAATAGATTCCCTCTTCTCCTACTGTAGTCATTACTTCAATATTTCCCTTCTGAATTTCTCTCCTGTGCTGCAGCCCAACTCCACTTTCATTGGAAGGATACGGAACAGACAGAGCAGTGTTAAAAGCTTACATTTTTAAGCCGGTAAGGTTGGTACTTAAACATATAAATGGAAAACTAGAGTCCTCCTTAAGGTCACAAAGGCTACAAAGGACAGGGACAGCGCATGACCTATTATATCCAGCAATCCATATGGGGACTGAAAACTTTGCAATGATGACAATTACTGAAGATATGAATCAACTAAAATAGTTGACAGGGACAATTCTTCCATCTTTGAAAATATCTACATCAAATCTGTTTAAATAGATTTTCATCTGCATAATATAACACATTCTGACAACACCACCACCACCACCAATGTGGTCAGTGTTGTGCCAATAAATGTTTAATAACTGAGGGACACCCCCCCCTCCTCGAGTGCACAAATATTTGTGCACCGGGCTACTAGTATTTATATAATGAGCAATTATTAAACACATAACAGACATTATACAAGGTATTTGGATTATGCCATGCCCACATGGAGCTTATAACCTACCTAGAAAAACAGTACAAATACATGTGCTTGTTGTCACAATAGAAGAGATACTTCTCTCAAATTTAATAGGATGTGTTATATTTCAATACAACAACAACAGAGTTAAATTAGAAGCCAGTAACAGAAAGATCTCTAGAATTTCTTCACAAACTTGAAAATCAAGTAAAACACCTATAAACCACTCATGGGTTGAAATAGAGTCAAACAATTATTAGTGGAATCTCCCTCATTGAGTACTCAGAACTTTATGGCACTAAACGGTTACATTAGAGAAGATTTTGAATAACTGATCTCAGCTTCCACCTTAATAACCAGAAAAAGAAGAGCAATACAACCAAAAAGATGCAGAATAAAGAAGAAAATTTCAGTGTGTCCCACATATGAGTGACATGATATGGTTCTTGACTTTTTCTGACTTATCATGTTAAGACATGATAATCTCAAGATCTATTCCTGTTGTTGCAAATAGCTGAAAGCAAATGAACAGATAAGAAAAACAAAAATTCATGACACAGATAACAGTATGGTGGTTACCAGAGGGAAGCGGGTGGGAGGTAGTAAAGGGTAAAGGGAGTTAAATATTTGGTGATGGAAGAAGATTTGACTTTGGATAGTGGGCACACAATGCAATATACTGATGATGTATCATAGAATTGTACACTTGAAACCTATATAATTTTATGGACCAATATCATCCCAAGAATGGGTGAGGCTTGAGCCCTTTTCAACTTAAGGAGACCCATGGGCTTGAGGACCTTGAGGGGCAGGCCCCACCGGTGCTTCACCCATAACTTTGTAACATGTGCTTCTAGCACCTTTTGAATGTCTGTATCGAGAAAGAAGGCCCTGTGAGAGGCGTTCATGCAGGGTTCCCAGCCATTTAAGATTCCTAGATTTTTGGTTTCCATGTGAGTGTCAGCCGTGGCATAAGAGTGGTTGACAGGAAGCCAGGGTCCATGCACACTCATCAGGTTCTTGCTCACCTGTCCCAACTTTCTGCCCAAGTGGCCTTTTAGCGTGTTTTGTAGATTTTTGTCTAAGTTCCTCAGTAACTCACTTCTGGAGTCCCTTCTCCAAAGCATCTCGTCATTTTCTGACTCCTCAGAGTCTCCCCTCTGAAACGTCACTGAGGAGATTTCTGAGCCCCTGGAGAGGTCTTCTGGGACCTTCCCTGTATCGGGGCTTAGCTGAGGCCCCACGTTCTGTGCATCGTTGCTGCTTTCACCTGTGAGTGAAGAGGGCTGTGAGGGCTCATGCTTGTCCTTTGCCTGACATGTTCCTGGTGATTCGCTCTGATGTTGCCCTAGTTCTGGAGGTTCTCGGATCTTGGGGGACAGCTCCCAGTTGTGTTGCATATGCGAGTTTTGGGGATGTTGCTCCAGCTGCTTCCGGGGCTCAGGGCTGATTGGAAAATTCTCAGGAAGGATGCTGTCCTTGGGAAGGTTGGCTGTGAAGACACTGAAGACTTCCTGAGATCTGTTGACTACAGAGGATAAATCCCACCCACTTTCTACTTGCTTCTGCAACAAGGGCCTTTCTGGATGTTGAATATCAACTGGGATTAAAGATTGTGGCTTATTCTGGGCTGTCGGGCATGATACTCCACAGCCCCTCATCTGAGGTGGAAAAGGTGGTAGGGTTGGTAGAGAGGATGGGAAATGGCCCCGGGCCTGGACCTGAGCCAGAGGTGGGGGCTGTAATTGAAGCATGGTTGGAAGCAAGGGTGGAGATTGGGACTCCAAGTGAGACGTGTGCTGGGAATGGGAGAGCAGTGGAGGTATTGTAGCCTGCAGTTGAACTGGGCAGGCAGTCGAGATGCCATTGAATAAGAAAGGTGGAGGCTGTAATGTGGAAGAGCCCTTGGATGTCCAGGCAGTAGCCTCCAGGGATTCGCTATGCAGGGAGGGGAGACCCCAAAAAAGCTGGCTGTAGAGCTGCAGAGGACTATGCAGTTGTTCTTGTTCGTCCTCCATGCTCCAGAAGGTTTGGGGGGTTGTGGTGTCCTGCTCAGCACCCAGTGATTTCCACGTATTCCCCAAAGAGTGCATGTCTGGGTTCATTTGAGTTGTACCTATTGTATCTTTTTCATTTTTTTCAAAATCTTTACACTGATTATCTTTGTGATATGTATCTCTAGGAGGTTCTGCTCATCAGCCTCTGCCTGTCTTGTCTGTGGGGTCTTCCTGGAACGAGGCCTCTGGTGGGTGGTGAGACAGGTGCTCTTGCTGGGACTCCCACTGTGATGAGGCTGAGAGGCATGAGGCTTTGGCAGCCACCTGCCACCAGGACAGGGCTGAAATGGGACAGTTTGAGTGGCCAAGGCCTGAGATGGCTGGGGTGGGAGAAGCTGACCGAGGTGTGTGTGGACATGAACTCTGCAGGATGGGGCCCAATGTCAGTGTCACTGAGTCACACTGGGGAAGAGTCAGAGTGAAGGCTGGTGTTGGGGGGGCAGAGGAGGCTGTGGGAGGTGGAAGGTGGGCCCCTGAGTCAGGGGGAAGTGAGGGAGAACAGGAAAGTGCAAGTGGCTGGGGTGAAAGGTCATCCAGGGGAAGGAAAGGCTCTGGTGGCCGAGAGGCACTCAGGGATGAGCGGGAATGAAGGGAAACTGAGGAGCTGGCGGGCCTGGTGACAAGGTGGAGGCCAGAGGTAACGGGTACTCAGTCACAGGAGCCAGAGAAGCCGAGGGGGACATGGTGGGAGCAGCATCTTCCACAAGCTCCCCACAGGGCCTATTGGCTCCAGTAGGCGCTGCTTTGCAGACCTCACCAGAGGGGTCTTGACGGGAGCGCTGACGAAAGCTGCCCTGTTCAGGGGGCCTCTCCAGGTGGCTGCAGGAGATGGAGGCACAGGCTGCAGCCAGGAGCAGGCAGGCGGGCTGGGCGGGGTGGGCACCTGGGACTCAGGGTCCTCTCCATGGCCCTGGCACTGACTTCCCAGTGCTCCTGCTGTCCCTCACCTCAGGGCCATAGCCACACCCTGTCCCATGGCCCCTCCCAGGTCAGTGCCCGGAGGCCTAATGTGACATCATAGGTTCGGGAGGGAAGAGGACCCTGGAGAGAAGGGGAAGATTCTTTACCTTCCAAGAAGATTGATTAGGCTCTGAGCCTTTTCCAGTTCTTGCAGGCACTCTCTGCAGGCTGGAAGTCAGGAGACTGCGTCACATGGTACACCAGGGGCAGGGGTGTTACAGGAGGCTGAGTGCCATGGCCCTTTAAGAATGACACCCAGGAGAGCTGACTCAGGAGCCCAAGCATCAGGGTCAAGGCCACATGACCCCTGACAGCGATGGCAAGGCTCAGGACAGGTAGTGCTTTGTCATTTACAAAGTGTTTCCTATCCACAATCCCCTGCGGCCCTCCCTACTTCCCTGTGGGGGAGAAAGGGCAGGGGCACCTGGGAGGAATCTGAGCAAAGGTGAGCAGCACGCCCACAGCGGGCCCTGGAGGCCCCAGCTCCCAGTCAGGCACTACTGGTCCACAGCAGCCCCAATGCCCCTCCTGGGACCCCTGCTAGGGAGACACCCATTCCCAGGCCCTCAGGCTTCGTTCCCAGCATGGAATCTGGGAAGTATCTGCCTTCTCCCTCCTTCCTGGAGCCTCCCGAGGGCTCTGCTTCCTGAGAGACGGCTCTGTCCTGGCATCATCGGGGACCGGGCCCTGGGCCTCAGGGACATGCAGATGGAGGCAAACTCCCAGGCAGGGCTGAGGGAGGGCAGCAGCTCACCTTTCAAAGCTCCATTATTCTTCCTGCAACTTCTCCTCCTCTGCTCCACTGAATGCTGAAAGACAAGAAAAAGGAGGGGCTGGGACTCCATTCTCACTCTCCGCTCTAGACAAGTGGCAGATGCTTGGGGCTTGTGAACAATATGACTTTCTACATTAACTCTCTTTCTTCCTTTTTTACTTGTCATATTTTTTAGTATTAGAGTTTCTTTAATACTAAAATATGTGGATTCTTAGATTTATTTTCTTTTCTCTAAAAGTATTCAGAAATTCATGGTACAGTGAGTATTTTATGATAGAAATAAAAACATGTTGATTTAAAAGCTGGTTTTTTATTGTTTTAAATTACATTTACATGGGTGACATTAGACCACATGATCATATAGGTTTCAGGTATGGATTTCTGTTACAAGATCTGTATATTGCACTGTATGCCCACCACCCAAAGTCAAATCTTCTCCTGTCACTATATTAGGATCCCCTTCTCCCCAAGCTCCTTCCCTCTGGCAACCACAACACTGCTGTTTGTGTTCTCAAGTCTCAGTTTTATATGCCACATGTAAGTGAAATCACACAGTTCTTAGCATTTTCTGACTGACTTAGTTCACTTAGCATAATGTTGTCAAGGCCCATCTATGTTGCTGCAAATGGCTCTATTTCATCCTTTCTTGTGGCTGAGTAGTGTTCCACTGTGTATATGTACCACATCTTCTTTATCTAGTCCTCTATCGCAGGACACTTTGGTTGTTTCCATGTCTTATCTACTGTGAATATTGCTGTAATGAACATAGGGGTCAATATATCTTTGCAAATACATGATTTTGAGTTTTTGAGTATATACCCAGGAGTGGGATTGCTGGGTCATAAGGTAGCTCTATTCTTAATTTTTTAAAAAAATATATTTTATTGATTTTCTACAGAGAAGAAGGGAGAGGGACAGAGAGCTAGAAACATCGATGAGAGAGATCGATCAGCTGCCTCCTGCACACCCCCCACCGGGGATGTGCCTGCAACCAAAGTACATGCACTTGACCGGAATCGAACCTGGGACCCTAGAGTCTGCAGGCTGACACTCTATCCACTGAGCCAAACCGGTTCGGCAATTCTTAATTTTTTTGAGGAATTACCAGATTGCATAGTGGTTGTACTAGTCTACATTCCCACCAGCAGTGAATTAGGGTTCCCTTTTTCACCACAACCTCTCCAACACTTGTTAGTGCTTGTCTTGTTGATAATGGCTACTCTAATAGGCGTAAGGTGGTATCTCATTGTAGTTTTGATTTGCATTTCTCCAGTTGCCAGTGAGGCTGAACATCTTTTCATATATCTATTGGCTGTTTGTAAGTCTTCTTGGGAGAGGTATATTTTCAGGTCCTCTGCTCACTTTTGAATGGATTGTTTGTTTGTTTGGTGTTGAGTTTTATGAGTTCTTTATGTATTTTGGAAATTAAACCTTTGTTGTGCTACTGTTTCCAAAGATCATGTCTGATCTGATTGGCTGCCTCTTTGTTTTGTTGTCCGTTTCTTTTGCTGTGCAGAAGCTTTTTAGTTTGATATCGTCTCATTCATTTATTTTTGCCTTTACTTCCCTTGCCTTTGGGATCAAGTTTATAAAATGTTCTTTACAACCAAGGCCCATAAGTTTGGTACCTAAATTTTCTTCTATGTAACTTACTGTTTCAGGTTTTATGTTTAGGTCTTTGATCCATTTTTGAATTAATTTTTGTACATGGGGAAAAACTGTAATTCAGTTTCATTCGCTTGCAGGTGGCTTTCCAGTTTTCCCAGCACCATTTATTGAAGAGACTATCTTTACTCCATTGTGTGTCGCTGGTTCCTTTGTAGAAAAATTATCTGTCCATATACATGTGATTTTATAGCTGGGCTCTCTATTCTGTTCCATTGATCTGTGTGTCCATTTTTCTGCCAATACCAAGCTGTTTTGATCTGTACTATCATAGCTCTGTAGTATAATTTGAAGTCAGGTAGTGTGACACCTCCATCTTTGTTTTTTCTCAGGATTGCCCTAACTATTTGGGGTCCTTTTTGGCTCCCTACAAATCTGATGATTTCTCATTCTATTACTTTAAAAAATTACATTGGGACTTTGAAGGAGATTGCATTACATCTGTATATTGCTTTGGGTAATATGGACATTTTAATTATGTAGATTCTTCTAATCCATGAACATGGGATATTTTTCCATTTTGTTGTATCTTTTTCAATCTCTTCTAATAATGCCCTGTAACTTTCAGTATATAGACCTTTCACATATTTTGTTAAGTTTATTCTTAGGTATTTTATTCTTTTGGTTGCATTTGCAAAATCATTTCTTTTCTGAAGTTTTGTTGTTAGTATACAGCAAGGCAATGAATTTTGCACATTGATTTGTATCCTGTAACTTGACTGTATTTGTTTATAGTTTCTAATAGTTTTTGGTGGAGTCTTTACGGTTTTATATATTCAGAATCATGTTCACAAAAAGTGACAGTTTGACTTCTTCCTTCCCTGTTTGGGTACCTTTTATTTTGTTCTCTTGCTTTTTTGCCCTGGCTAGGATGTCTAGCACTATGCTGAATAAGAGTGGTGAGAGTGGACATCCTTATATTATTCCTAATCTTAGAGGAAAAGCTTTCAGTTTTTCACCATTGTTTATTAGCTGAGGGTTTATCATATACTAGAGGTCTGGTGCATGGAATCATGCACTGGTGGGGTCCCTCAGCCTGGCCTGTACCCTTTCGCAATCCAGGACCCATCAGGGGATGTTGGACTGCTAGTTTCAGCCGAAACCGGCAGTCCCACATCCCTAGAGAGGTGTAGTAGTGCATGAAGTGGCAGGTGGCCAGGGAGGAGCCCAAGCCCCAGCTGGGCACCACGCTGCTTCCACTCATCCCAGCCTTGCTGCGCCTGCCGCCAAAGCTGGCACTTGTCAGTGCTGCTGCAAAAGCAGGAGAGGGTCGCACCGCCACAGCCGTGAACCTGGCTTCTGGCTGAGCGGGCTCTCGCTGTGGGAGCACACTGACCACCAGGGGGCAGCTCCTGCGTCGAGTGTCTGCCCCCTGGTGGTCAGTGCATATCATGGCTACCAGTCGATCAGTTTTATATATATATAGATGGGCTTTATTATGTTGATGTACTTTCCTTTGATACCCATTAAAATACTAGAGGCCCAGAACTTGTTCCGTGCAACACGGGCTATGGGAGCCTTAGCCTAGGAGCTAATGCGCAAACACTGGGAACTTGTCCCACACAGCGCGGGCCCCGGGACCCTGATTCTCCAGGCAGGAGGCAGCACCAAGCACCAGTGACTTGACTGTGTTTCTTATCACCTGCGCTTGGGATCCCTGATTCCCTGTGCATTTACACTAAGAGCCAGTGACTCCAATTCTTGGTGCATGGGCACACAGGAACCCTGATTCTCAATGCGAGGCTGTGCGAAGCAACAGAGACTCTGATACTGGATTCTTGGGGAATTCTGACTCCTGGCACACACTAGGGAGCTCTGATTTTCAACACACTCCGGGGGTGGGGGGGGTTCTCTGTTTCAGCACGGTGCAGGCAGGGTCCCTGATTCTAAGGGCGCACACGAGGCCACATTGAGCGCTGGCACACTGACTCTGAGCGAGCCTGGTTCCCACCAACCCACCACAACCACACATCTTAGTGTCAGAGCTCTTCAGTGACACTAGGGTGGTGCGAAGTTCCCACTGCACACAGCCCAGGCCCACGCAACTCGATGTTTGAACCATCTGCAGATAATCAGAATGGGGAGACGACACAACCCCCAGAGGAAAGAAAATGAGGAGTCGCTAAGAAAGGAAATTAATGAAATTGAAGCATACTACATTACAGAAAAAGAATTCAGAGTAATGGTTGTATAATTCATTCACCGGATGGATGAGAAAATCAACAACCTATGCAAGAATCAGGAAGAAATGAAAAGTGATAAAGCTATAATCCAAAACACCATGGAAGGTTTCAACAGTAGACTAGAAGAAGCAGAGGACCGAATTAGTGAGTTAGAAGATAAGGTAGAGAAACAAGCTCAATCTGAACAGCAACTGGAGAAAAAAAATTAAAAAGCAAGAGGAGAGCCTAAGAGAGCTTTGGGACAACATGAAACGAAGTAACATATGCATAATAGGGCTGCCAGAAGGACAAGAAGAGCAGCAAGGATTAGAAAATCTATTTGAAGAAATAATGACAGAAAACTTCACAGATATGGGGAAGAAAAAAGTTACACAAGTACAGAGAATCCCAAGCAAGATGAACCCAAAAAGACCCACACCAAGACACATCATAATAATGATGGCAAATGTACACGACAAAGAGAGAATCTTAAAGGCTGCAAGAGAGAGACAGAGAGTTACCTACAAAGGATCCCCCATCAGATCATCAAATGATTTCTCAACAGAAACACATCAAGCTAGAAGGAATGGAAGAAGGTATACAAAGTGTTGCAAAGCAAAGGACTGAATCCAAGAATACTCTATCCAGCAAGACTATCAAACAAAATTGAAGGGGAAATCAGGAGCTTTGCAGACAAAAAAAGGCTAAGGGAGTTTATCACTGCCAAGCCAGCAATGCAAGAAATGCTAAAGGGAATGCTGTAAAAAGAAGAAATATAAAGGTAAGAAAGAACACAGGCACAAAAATAGAAATGACTACAAGCAAGTACCTTTCAATAATAACTTTAAATGTAAATGGACTAAATGCTTCAATCAAAAGACATCGAGTGGCTGAATGGATAAAAAGACATGACCCATATATATGCTGTCTACAAGAGACCCACCTCAGAACAAGGGACTCACACAGACTAAAAGTGAAAGGATGAAAAAATATCTTTAGGGGAATGGAAATAAAAAAAAGCTGGGGTAGCAATACTTATATCTGACAAAATGGACTTCAAAGTGAAGGCCATAACAAGAGATAAGGGAGGCCACTTCACAATACTAAAGGGATTGATACAAAAAGAGGTATAACCCTGATAAACATATATGCACCCAATGCAGGAGCACCCAAATACATAAAAACCTCCTGGAAAATAACAAGGAGAGGTCAACAACAACACAATCATAATAGGGGACTTAAACACACCACTGACATCACTGGATAAATCCTCTAGAAAAAAAAAAAAACCAGCAAAGAAACAGCAATCCTAATTGACTCACTTGATCAGATGGACTTAATTGACATCTTCAGAACATTTCACCCCAAAGCCACAGATTATACGTTCTTCTCAAGTGCAAATGGGACATTTTCAAAAATAGACCACATATTGGGTCACAAGCAAAGTCTCCCCAAATTCAAGAAGATTGAAATCATACCAAGCATCTTCTCAGACCACAATGGCATAATATTAGAAATAAACTACAATAAAAACAATCCAAAAAACCTCAAACACTTGGAAGCTGAATAGCATGCTACTAAATATGATTGGATTACCAATGAGATCAAAGAAGTAATTAAAAACACCCTGGAAACTAATGACAATAACAGCACAACAATCCAAAATCTGTGGGACACAATGAAAGCAGTCCTGAGAGGGAAGTTTATAGCACTACAGGCCTACCTCAAAAAACAAGAAAAAATGAGAGTAAATCACCTAACTCTACAACTCAAAGAATTAGAAAGTGAGCAACAAGAAAAGCCCAGAGTGAGCAGAATGAAGGAGACAATAAAGATTGGAGCAGAAATAAATGACATAGAGACCAAAAGAACAATACAAAAGATCAATGAAACCAAGAGCTGGTTCTTTGAAAGGATAAACAAGATTGATGAACCTCTAGCCAGGCTCACCAAGAAGCAAAGAGAGAGGACTCAAATAAACAAAATCAGAAATGAAAGAGGCGAAATAACAACAGACCCCACAGAAATTCAAAGAATTGTTTAAAAATACTATGAACAACTCTAACAAACTAGACAACCTGGAGGAAATGGACATATTCCTAGAAAAATACAACATTCCAAAACTCAATCAGGAAGAATCTAAAAATCTCAATAGGCCAATAACTATGGAAGAAATTGAAGCAGTCATCAAAAAGCTCCCAGCAAACAAAAGCCTGGGGCTAGACGGCTTCACTGGGGAGTTTTACCAAATATTCAAGGAAGTACTAAAACATATCCTCCTCAGACTATTCCAAAAAATTCAAGGGGAAGGAACACTTCCCAGCTCATTCTATGAAGCCAGCATCACCGTAATACCAAAACTAGATAGAGACAAGACAATGAAAGAGAATTACAGGTCAATATCCCTCATGAACATAGATGCCAAAATACTCAACAAAATTCTAGCAGATCATATACAGCAATGAATCAGAAAGATCATACACCATGACCAAGTAGGATTTATCCCGGGGATGCAAGGATGGTACAATATCCACAAATCAATAAACGTGATACATCACATAAACAAATTGAGAGATAAAAATCACATAGCCATATCAATTGATGAAGAAAAAGCATTTGACAAAATTCAACACCCTTTCTTGATAAAAACTCTCAGCAAGGTAGGAATAGAGGATCATAACTCAACATAATAAAAGCCATATATGACAAACCTACAGCCAACATCATAATCAATGGGCAAAAACTAAAATCATTTCCCCTAAGAACAGGAACAAGAAAGGGATGCCCCTTCTCACCACTCCTGTTCAACATAGTACTGGAAATACTAGCCATTGTGATCGGACATGAAAAAGAAATAAAAGGCATCTGAACTGGAAAAGAAGAAGTAAAACTGTCCTTATTTGCAGATGACATGATATTATACATAAAAAACCCTAAAGACTCCATCAAAAAACTATTAGACTTAATAAATGAATCCGGCAATGTAGCAGTATACAAAATTAATGCCAAGAAATCTATGGCATTTCTATACACCAATAGTGAACTTACAGAAAGAGAGACTAAAAAAAAAATCCCATTTACCACTGCACCAAAAAAATTAAGATACCTAGAAATAAACTTAACTAAGGAGGTAAAAGACCTCTACTCAGAAAACTACAGGACGTTGAAAAAAAGAGATAGAGGAAGACATAAACAGATGGAAGAACATACCATGTTCTTGGATTGGTAGAATCAACATCAATAAAATGTCCATACTACCCAAAGCAATCTATAAATTCAACGCACTTCCCATTAAAATACCAACGACATATTTCACAGACCTAGAACGAACTCTCCAAAAATTCATCTGGAATAAAAAAAGACCCCGAATAGCTGCAACGATCCTGAGAAAGAACAAAGTAGGTGGGATCTCAATACCAGATATCAAGCTGTATTACAAAGCTACTGTTCTCAAAACTGCCTGGTACTGGCACAAGAACAGACATATAGATCAATGGAATAGAACAGGGAGCCCAGAAATCGACCTGACCCAATATGCTCAATTAATATTTGACAAAGGAGGCAAGAACATACAATGGAGTCAAGATAGTCTCTTCAATAAATGGTGTTGGGAAAATTGGACAGATACATGCAAAAAAGTGAAACTAGACCATCAACTTACACCATACACAAAAATAAACTCAAAATGGATAAAGGGCTTAAATATAGGATGGGAAACCATAAAAATACTAGAATAATCCAAAGGCAACAAAATCTCAGACATATGCCGAAGCAATTTCTTCACTGATACAGCTCCTAGGGCATTGGAAACTAAAGAGAAAATAAACAAATGGGACTACATCAAAATAAAAAGCTTCTGCATAGCAGAAGAAACCATCAACAAAACAACAAGAAAGCCCACTGCATGGGAGAACATATTTGCCAATGTTATCACCAATAAGGGTTTAATCTCCAACATTTATAGGGAACTCATACAACTTAACCAAAGAAAGATAAACAATCCAATAAAAAAAGGGGCAAAGGACCTAAAATGGCACTTTTCAAAAGAGGACATTCAGAAAGCCAAGAGACATATGAAAACATGCTCAAAGTCACTAATCATCCGAGAGATGCAAATCAAAACAACAATGAGGTACCATCTCACACCTGTCAGAATGGCTATCATCAACAAATCAACAAAAGACAAGTGCTGGGGAGGATTTGGAGGAAAAGGAACACTCATGCACTGCTGGTGGGAATGCAGACTGGTGCAGCGTCTATGGAAGACAGTATGGAGTTTCCTCAAAAAACTAAAAATGGGCCGAAACCGGTTTGGCTCAGTGGATAGAGCGTCGGCCTGTGGACTGAAAGGTCCCAGGTTCGATTCCGGTCAAGGGCATGTACCTGGGTTGCAGGCACATCTCCAGTGGGAGATGTGCAGGAGGCAGCTGGTCGATGTGCAGGAGGCAGCTGGTCGATGTTTCTCTCTCATCGATGTTTCTAACTCTCTATCTCTCTCCCTTCCTCTCTGTAAAAAATCAATAAAATATATTTAAAAAAAAAACAAAAACTAAAAATGGAACTCCCATTTGACCCCATTACCCACTTCTAGGAATATATTCCAAGAAACCAGAAACACCAATCAGAAAGGATATATGCACCCCTATGTTCATAGCAGCACAACTAACCATAGCTAAGATCTGGAAACAGCCTAAATGCCCATCAGTAGATGAATGGATTAGAAAACTGTGGTACATCTACACGATGGAATACTATGCTGCTGTAAAAAAGAAGGAATTCTTACCATTTGCAACAGCTTGGATGGAACTGGAGAGCTTTATGCTAAGTGAAATAAGCCAGTCAATGAAGGAAAAATACCACATGATCTCACTCATTCATGGATAATAGAGACCATTATAAACTTTTGAACAATAATAGATACAGAGGCAGAGCTGCCTCAAACAGATTGTCAAACTGCAGCGGGAAGGCTGGGGAGGGTTGGGGGACAGGAGGGAGGGGTGTAAGAGATCAACCGAAGGACTTGTATACATGCATATAAGCATAACCAATGGACATAAGACACTGGGGGATAGGGGAGGCCAGGGTATTGTCAAGGGCGGGGGAAACAAAGGACACATATGTAATACCCTTTGTAATACTTTAAGCAATAAAACAATTAAAACAAAAAAAAAGAAACCCAGAGGGACTTGAAGGCCTTGAGTGTTTTTCCTGAACTATAAAAATAACTTTTATTATCCTCGACAACAAAAAAATAGAATAGTGGCATTGCTTTATCATTTTGAAAATCTCTTTTGTGTTTGGTTTACAGAAGAAAGTTTATTCAATCTATTGTACTATCATATATCGTACAAGTTATTCCAGAAATTCCTTCATAATCACCTCCTTTCTCCACTTATTCTCTATTATAAGCACTTGTTTTAGTTCTGTCATTAATTTATTTCCCAAACTTGGTATGTTCATATTATGATAATGACATTGACAGTTTCTGTGGCCCTTATCATTTCAGTGTAGCAAACACAAAGATTACACATGATTAGATATGTATCATTAGCCTATTGCCCTTCTGAATTAGTGGTTCTATCTCAAATGAGGCAGTGATTCTTCCAATATCCTACATACTTTTAAAAAATGTTAATATGTATAAATATATACTGTAGACTGTAATGCATTACAGAGCCCTAAGAATACACTGGATGTCCAAGGCTGCTCTAAGCATGGGCCTAATCAGGGTGCTCAAGGCCAAGATACCTTTAATTAAGCAGGTGCAAAGCCACAGTGATCTCACAGTATACTGTGCATGTATGCCCTTCTGTAGCCAAAATGATTGATGTAACTATTGGCATGAACCCTTCTTTGTCTCTGGAGTAATATACAGGTTACTGACCAGCTTGTCTGAAGGAGTGTGAAGAAGACCAAGACAGACAGAGCTGAGAGCTAGTACTGCTACTATGTAAGGTTAAGAGCTCATAGCTCAGATATAGTTACCATGTTAACCAGCGAGAGGGTGCTGGGCAGGAGAAGCTGCTGAGCCAGAGAGGATACTGAAGCTGTAGCTCTAAGGGAGAGCTCAGACACTATTGCTATGTAAAGTTTTAGGTTTAGAGGCAGTGTGTGGCTGCTCAGATAATAGCTGTGGGTACAGAGATTAATGCTGCTTTGTAGGAAAGATATGTATTTACCAGCCAGTGTACAGCTGCCTGCCTAATTGGGACACTGTTATGAAAGACTGTGTTGTCTGATGACTATATGGCCACTGGCTTCTGCAATAAAGACTCTTATATACCCACAACTTCTCATGGCTTCACCCTCTCAGACCCAGCATCCAAGGAGGTCCAGCCCTAGGTAGAGGGGCTTGAACCCAACATCTGTAACTAGTGAGCAGAAGATAAAGGAAGAACTTGGACTAAGTTCCCAATAGTTAGTACAGTGGGCAGGGTTCAAGAAGGGACCTGCTCAGGCATAGTCAGGAAGAATTTTGGAGAATATATGGACTCAGAGCAACTCAGAGCAGCAGTGCTCATGCAAAGCTCGGGCTGTGCTCTGACATGTGCTATACAGACATAAGCTATAAATATTTCAATAAAAGTGAACACAATACTATTCCTTAGTTGTGTGTAAATTCAAGTCACATTCGTGGTCCATGACTAGATGATGCCTAGATTACTAATATCCAAACATTAGTGTGAGGACATGATTCCTGGTTGTGGTTTGATCATAACTTTTGGGTAGTTGTCTGGTTTTTCCAGTTACCTGTGACATAGGAAAACTCAGTTTAACTAACCATAGATCCTTATAGATTTAGTGGTTACTAGAAAATACAATTAGTTCTTAAAACACTTTGTGAAACTTTAATTTTGTTATAGTCTAATTTGTGATAGCTGATAAGCAGGGCAAGTGTGTTTATGTAAAATGATGAATTAACTGACATCATATTGTAACATGCCCTATTCCCACAACCCCTAGCCATTTTAGAAACACAGTGACCTTTGGAAATGTAATGTAATTTCTATTTTTCATCAATCTTATGGGTTTAGTACACTTCTTCCCATTTCTTATTAAAGAACACTCTGGACTCTGCCTACAATGGGAAGTAAAAGCTAATTGCTTTGCAGGAGCAGCAATGAATGCATTGTGTCACTCAACTGATATCAGTGACCAAGTAAAATGAGATCATTTCCTAGTAGTGAACTCAAAAGGAAAGCTCTTAAATGTTTCACAGGAATCTTAGTGTGTCCTTGTTGGTATAATGTAGCTGATATGATGACAATCTGATTTCCCAGTAAGTATTCACTTTAGCCATACCAGCTGCTAGGCTCTACCACTGGTTACAGCTTTGATATTAAGTAGAGAGAGTAATTATTTATTGATTTTAGAGAGGAAGGAGAGAGAGATGGAAACATCAATGAGGAGAGAGAATCATTGATGGGTAGCTTCCTGCACACCCCCTACTGGGGATTGAGCCCACAACCTGGGCATGTGCCCTGACCAGGATTCAAACCTGGGACCCTTCAGTCTGAAGGCTGATGCTCTATCCACTAACCTGCACTGGCTAGGCAAGATAGTCATCTTTGAAATATGTAAATTGCTTTATTTATTACTGATGTTGCTTGTCTCATTTATTTAAAGACTTTATCACAGATGTACAGTGGTTCTCAAACTTCCTAATGCCGCGACTCTTTAATACAGTTCTTCATGTTGTGGTGACCCCCAACCATAAAATTATTTTCGTTGCTACTTCATAACTGTAATTTTGCTACTGTTATGAATCATAATGTAAATAACTGATATGAAGGATGCATTTTCATTGTTACAAATTGAACATAATTAAAGCATAGTGATTAATCACAAAAACAACATGTAATTATTTATGTGTTTTCTGATGGTCTTAGGCGACCCCTGTGAAAGGGTCATTCGACCTCCAAAGGGGGCACAAACCACAGGTTGAAAACCACTGCAGATGTAGAATGCAGCTTCTTTCTTCCCCCTATTTTATAATTAAAATACCATAAGGGAAATATATTGGAGAGTAAATTAGTTTATTTAGTGTTTGAAATAGGCTGTCAGCAAGATAGAAATCTATATATATAAAAGCCTAATATGAAAATTGTCCCCTCGGGTGTTTGACCAGGATACCAGGAGTTTGATTGCTCGCTATGACATGTGCTGACCACCAGGGTGTGGTGTGGAATGAAGGAAGGCCCAGGCCGGCAGCTGGGAGGTCCCAATAGGCCCTGATCGCTGGCTAGGCCTAGGGAACCTACTCATGCACAAATCTCATGCACTGGGTTTCTAGTATATAATATTCAGAAAATATGTACTTTAAAACAAAACCTATAGATAATGATCAATTACTCAAATTCTGTTGAAGTATTATTTAGAAACTTTTCTTTGTAGTTAAGACAACCAAAATACTCATATTTTAAACTTTAAAGAAAAGTGAAGTAGCAGGATACAAAATTAATGCCAAGAAATCTAAGGCATTTCTTTACACCAATAGTGAACTTACAGAAAGGGAGACTAAAAAAGCAATCCCATTTACCACTGCACCAAAAAAATTAAGATACCTAGGAATAAACTTAACTAAGGAGGTAAAAGACTTATATGCGAAAAACTACAGGACACTGAAAAAAGAGATAGAGGAAGCCATAAACAGATGGAAGAACATACCGTGTTCATGGATTGGTAGAATCAACATCATCAAAATGTCCATACTACCCAAAGCAATCTATAGATTCAATGCAATCCCCATTAAATTACCAACGCGTATTTCACAGATCTAGAACGAACGTTCCAGAAATTCATCTGGAATAAAAAAAAAAGACCTAGAATAGCTGCAGCAATCCTGAGAAAGAAGAACAAAGTAGGTGGGATCTCAATACCAGATATAAAACTGTATTACAAAGCCACTGTTCTTAAATCAGCTTGGTACTGGAACAAGAACAGACATATAGATCAATGGAATAGAATAGAGAACCCAGAAATTGACCCAAAGCACTATGCCCAATTAATATTCGACAAAGGAGGCAAGAGCATACAAAGGAGACAAGACAGTCTCTTCAATAAATGGTGTTGGGAAAATTGGACAGATACATGCAAAAAGATGAAACTAGACCACCAACTCACACCACACACAAAAATAAACTCAAAATGGATAAAAGACTTAAACGTAAGACAGGAAACCATAAAAATACTAGAGGAATCCATAGGCAGTGAAATAGCAAACATATGTCTAAGGAATTTCTTCTCTGATAATGCTCCTAGGGCAATGGAAACTAAAGAGAAAATAAACAAATGGGACTACATTAAAATAAAAAGCTTTTGCACAGCAAAGGAAACCATCAACAAAACAACAAGAAGACCCACTGCATGGGAGAACACATTTGCCAATGATATCACTGATAAGGGTTTAATCTCCAACATTTACAGGGAACTCATGAAACTTAATAATAGGAAGATAAACAATCCAATCAACAAATGGGCAATGGACCTAGATGGACACTTTTCGAAAGAGGACATACAGAGGACCGAAAGACATATGAAAATATGCTAAAAGTCACTAATTATATGAGAGATGCAAATCAAAACGACGATGCGGTATCACCTCACACCTGTCAGAATGGCTATCATCAACAAATCAACAAACAACAAGTGTTGGAGAGGATGTGGAGAAAAAGGAACACTTGTGCACTGCTGGTGGGAATGCGGACTGGTGCAGCCACTGTGGAGAACAGTATGGAGTTTCCTCAAAAAACTAAAAATGGAACTCCCATTTGACCCAGTGATCCCACTTCTAGGAATATATCCCAAGAAGCCAAAAACACCAATCAGAAAGGACATATGCACCCCTATGTTCATAGCAGCACAATTCACCATAGCTAAGATTTGGAAACAGCCTATGTGGCCATCAGCAGATGAGTGGATTAAAAACTGTGGTACATCTACACAATGGAATACTACGCTGTGGTAAAAAAAGAAGGAACTCTTGTCTTTTGCAACAGCTTGGATGGAACTGGAGAGCATTATGCTAAGTGAAATAAGCCAGTCAGAGAAAGATAAATACCACATGATCTCACTAATTTGTGGACTATAGAGAACAACATAGACTGATGAACAGGGACAGATCCAAAGACAGAGAAACAGCGATCAGACTATCAATCCCCAGAGGGAAAGTAGGGGAGGGTGGGGGTAAGGGGAAGAGATCAACCAAAGGACTTGTATACATGCATATAAGCCAAACCAATGGACATGTACAACAGGTGGATGAGAGCATGAGTTGGGGGGAGGGGAGGATGGGGGTTAATGGGGGGGAATGAGTACACATTTGTAATTCCTTAACTAATAAAGAATTTAAAGATTAAAAAAAAGAAAAGTGAAGCTTGTGAAATTGGGAAATTTTTATTTATTTTTTATTTTTTTAAATTAAATCTTTATTGTTCAGATTACATTTGTTCCTCTTTTTTTTCCCCCCATAACTCCCCTCCTCCCAGTTCCCGCCTCACCCTCTGCCCTCACTCCCCAACCACTGTCCTCATCCATAGGTGCACGATTTTTGTCCAGTCTCTTCCCACATCTCCCACTCCCCTTTCCCCCCCAAGAATAGTCAGTCCCTTCCCTTTCTATGTCCCTGATTCATTATAATCACCAGTTCATTCTGTACATCAGATTATTTATTCACTTGATTCTTAGATTCACTTGTTGATAGATGCATGTTTGTTGTTCATAATTTGTATCTTTACCTTTTTCTTCTTCCTCTTCTTCAAGGATACCTTTCAGCATTTCATATAATACTGGTTTAGTGGTGATGAACTCCTTTAGCTTTTCCTTATCTGTGAAGCTCTTTATCTGACCTTCAATTCTGAATGATAGCTTTGCTGGATAAAGTAATCTTCGTTGTAGGTTCTTGGTATTCATCACTTTAAATATTTCTTGCCATTCCCTTCTGGCCTGCAAAGTTTCTGTTGAGAAATCAGCTGACAGTCATATGGGTATTCCCTTGTAGGTAACTGAGTTTCTTTCTCTTGCTGCTTTTAAGATTCTCTCTTTGTCTTTTGCTCTTGGCATTTTAATTATGATGTGTCTTGTTGTGGTCCTCTTTGGATTCCTTTTGTTTGGGGTTCTCTGTGCTTCTTGGACCTGTAAGTCCATTTCTTTCACCAGGTGGGGGAAGTTTTCCATCATTATTTCTTCAAATAGGTTTTCAATATCTTGCTGTCTCTCATCTTCTGGCACCCCTATAATTCTGATGTTTGTACGCTTGAAGCTGTCCCAGAGGCTCCTTACACTATCTTCGTATTTTCGGATTCTTTTTTCATTTTGCTTTTCCAGTTGGGTGTTTTTTGCTTCTTCGCATTTCAAATCTTTGACTTGATTCTTGCGCTCCTCTGGTCTGCTATTGGGTGTCTGTATAACATTCTTTATTTCAGTCAGTGTATGCTTAATTCCTAGTTGTTTCTTTATCACAGCATCGAGGGTCTCATTAGATTTCGTGAGGCTCTCATCAAATTTATTGGCAGCTTCTAGCACATTATTGCAAGCCCTCAAAATTGCGTTTTTTAGCTCTATATCCTCCATTTCTGTCATGTTTTTTTTGTCTCCGCATTTTTTATGCTTTCTTGGTGCACCGCCTTGTGGTCTTTGTGTGCAGTCTTGTTCTAGTTAAGCCTTGATTGTTGTAGCTAATACTAGAGGGATTTGACCACCAGGCCGACTGGCTGTGAGAATCACCTGTATCTTCAGTGGGAAAACTTCTGTCCTCTGGAGAGGTGCTAATCTAGCCTTTGCCTGAGGCTATCCGGCAAATGGCTCTGCACAGGGCTTGGGCGGGGCGGGTCGCGGGATCAACAGGGCGGGCGGAGGGAGCAGTTATGGCTGCTCTCAGTCCTGTTCCCAGAGGCTCTGCTTCTCAGAACCCCAGCAACCGCTGCAAACTTCGGAGAGAAAGCTGCCCTCACGTTCCAACTGATGCCAGACAATCCCGCCTCTCCCGTTTGAGTCTGAGTCCCTAGAGACTCGCCCGGATCTGGAGCTCAGAGTCTGAGACTCCCTCCTGATTGAAAACGACAACCGTGCCCTCAGCCACCAGCCCGCTTTGCACGCGCACCTCCTCATCTTTGTATTTTCCACACTGCGCCTCCTCTGAGCCTCGGTATGCTGTTCTCTTTCCTTCTAGTTGAAGAGTCTCTCCTCAGCCAGCCTTCCTGTGGTTCTGGGTGATGTCCGTTCCGTCTTTTAGTTGTATTTTTGAAGTGGTTGTTTGTGGCAGCAATCTCCGGTGTTTACCTATGCTGCCATCTTGGTCTCTCTGAAATTGGGAAATTTTTGTGTAATCATCTACAAAAGATGATCAGATGTAAATTTTTTATAAATGTTGTTAACCAGAGCCTGGCACATATTAGCGAAGGGAAACTTGAAAACACAAAATATAATTGTTCCTGAATATGATGAACCAGCTTAGAACATCAAAATATTATTTATCTAAACAGCACTTGTGATGTGGACAAAATACTAAACTCTTATACTCTTACATGTTTTCTAGAGTCAAGTATATTTAGACTTGGTGGTTTAGGCTCAGAGGGAATTCATGTGTGCCAAGGGAATGAAACCCTCTTGATCATGACTGAATGATAAAACCCTAGTGTATAAAAACTTGTACTGGAAAAACCCGTAAAATATTTTAATATATCTGGTAGAAAGTTTCCAACTAAACTTACCTAAAGGTATTCTACTAAAATAATGAAAAAATAATCAGAGTAAAAATAAAACAGTAGCTTCCCTTTCTAGCCATGGCAAAGTAATGAACTGGATTAGCCCTCTCTCCTTATGCAAAAACAAAATCTAAAGAAAAACAAAAATGTATGAAATAATTGTTTTCAGACATTGAACAAATGCAGTATAAATCTGTGATACTTTAAGAAAATAAACAGGATGAATACTGTAAATTTTCCCAAATTATTACCTGGAAACATATTGCTCACTGCAGACACTGCAGACAAGAAGGGTTTATGAGTGTAAAGTGGGGTAGGTGAGATTTTCACCTTCTCAAGTTTTTATAGAGTCTAGAATATCTGTCTGCAAAAGACTCAATAGTGGAGTATTTCTGGCCTGTGGAGAGACATTAAGGCATCGTTCTAAATTATGGAGCTGAGTATATTTGATCTGAATGAAATATAACCATGAATTATGCATCTTAATTTATTAGTTTTAGAAAAAAATTTGACAGAATGGTAAATTAAACTAGACCCCATCTACATTTTACACAGCAAAGTAACAGTATTTAGAATAAATAGGTGTAAAATAGGCTTTCAACTGAATGATCTATAGCCTTGGGTCAGTCTATTAACTTTTCTAGTTCTCAGTTACCTCATATGTAAAATGAAATTGCTAAACAAGAGCAGTAGTTGGTAATAACTGAAAGTAATAAGTACCATTATTGTGTATCATTTACATGTCTCAACAGTTCTCCACAACATCTCTCTGAAATAAATATTCTTAGTACTTCATTTTACACTGAGAATAATAACCTGTCCCAGGTGAACATAGCTAGGAGATGACAGAGAATGAATAGGCACCCACGTATACATGTTTCCCAACCCTGTGTTACTATTCACCAGATTATAATACTTAGATATGAATTCACCAAAAGCCATGCATTTGCACTTCATAATAGAAGGAATGGACAGTAGTAGGTGGTTAATGTTAATAATAAAAAAGGAAGATCCATGCAATTATACTAAATATTTTCAAAACCAAATTTTAAAAACACAAAGACACATTTTGATATCTTGGGCTAAGACATTTTGGCAATCTAATAAGCTTTAGTTATGATGATGCTTCTTTGAATATTAGGAACAAGTTCTGGTTGTAGTGGAATTGTTGTAGGCAACTGGAGTAATTTAAACTCGTACTGAAAATTAAGACTGTTTTAATTTTTTCTATTTAAAATTGTAGCTCAATGTATATCCTTGTTCAGAAACCCTTTTTATATTTATCTAATTCTTGTGTTATAATTTGTACAAATAATCCACTGAATCCTGAGCCATAATATACCAGTGTAATCATTACCACAATTAAGAAAAAGACCATATCCAACATGCCCACAGATATTCCTTCTGCCCCTTTGTAGCCCATCCCTTCATCTGCCCCTGGCTGCAGACAATCGGTGATCTGCACCTTATCACTATATGTTTCAATTTTCTGTTAAACATATATGAACCCAATAGAGGAATATCCAAATATATTTTTTAAAAAAACTTCTGGAGGATATCAAGGGAGAGATTGACAGCAATACAATCATTGTAGGGGACTTTAATACCCCAATGACATCACTGTATATATCTTCTACACAAAAAAATCAACAAGGAAATAGCATGCTATTAAATAATGAATGGGTTACCAAAGAGGTCAGAGAAGAAATAAAAACCATCATGGAAACAAATGAAAATGAAAACATAAGAATCCAAAATCTACAGGACATAGTGAAAGAAGTCCTAAGAGGGAAGTTCATAGCACTAAGGGCCTGCCTCAAAAAACAAGAAAAACTGATAATAATTTATCTAACACTACAACTTAAAGAATTAGAAAGAGAAGAATAAGAAAAGTCCAGAGTAAATAGAAGAAAGGAAATAATAAAGATCAGAGCAGAAATAAATAACATAGAGGTGAAAAACAAAATAAAAAAAAATTCAAAAGATCAATAAAATCCAGAGCTGGTTCTTTGAAAAGATAAACAAGATTGATAAATCTCTAGCCAGACTCACTAGGAAACAAAGAAAGAGGACCCAAAAAACAAAATCAGAACTGAAAGAGTAACAACTGACCCCAGAGAAATACAAAGGATCGTTAAAAAAAAAAAAAAAAAAAAGTACTGTGAATGACTTTATTCCAATAAATGGGACAACCTGGATGAAACAGACATATCCCTAGAAAAATACAACCTTCCAAAACTCAATAAGGAAGAATCAGAAAACCAGAATAGACCAGTAACTACTGATAAAATTGAAGCAGTAATTAAAAAAATTTCCAGCAAAAAAAGCCCTGGTCCGGATGGCTTCACAGGGGAGTTTTACCAAACATTCAAAGAAGAACTAACACCTATCCTCCTCAAATTATTCCAAAAAATCAAGAAGAAGGAACACTTCCCAGCTCTCTCTATGAGGCTAGCTTTACCCCAATTCCAAAACCAGATAAAGACACTACAGAGAAAGAGAATTACAGGTCAATATCCCTGATGAACAGAGACACTAAAATCCTCAACAAACTATTAACAAATCAGATCCAACAATACATTAAAAATATCATACACCATGGGCAAGTGGGATTTATTCCAGGGATGCAAGGCTGGTACAATATTCACAAATCAATAAATGTTATATATCACATAAACAAATTAAGACATAAATCACATGATTATATCAATTGATGCAGAAAAAGCACTTAAAAAAATAAAACACTCTTTTTTGATAAAAACTCTCAGCAACGTGGAAATAGAGGGATCATACCGCAACATAGTAAAGATCATAATAACAAACCTACAGCCAACATCGTACTCAATGGACAAATACTAAAACCATTTTTTTCTAAGAACAGAAATAAGATAGAGATGCCCTCTTTCACCACTTTTATTCAATATAGTACTGGAAGTCCTAACCATTGTGATCAAACAAGAAGAAGAAATAAATGGCATCTAAATTGTAAAGGAAGTAGTAAAACTCTCATTGGCAGATGACATGATACAGTACACTGAACACCCTAAAGACTCCATCAAAAAACTATTAGATTTAATAAATGAATTTTAAAATGTACCAGGATACAAAATTAACACCCAAAAATCTATGGCATTTTTATAGGCCAATAATGAACTCTCAGAAAAGGGAACTAAGAAAAAAAATCCCATTTACCATTGCAGCAAAAAATTTATGATAATTAGGAATAAACATAACAAAGGAATTAAAAGACCTGTGTTCAGAAAACTATAGGACTTTGAAAAAAGAGATAGAGGAAGATAAAAAAGTGGAAGAATATACCAGGTTCATAGATTTGTAGAATCAACATCCTTAAAATGTCAATACTACCCAAAGCAATCTATACATTCAATGCAATCCCTATCAAAATAATAATGGCATACTTCACAGATCCAGAACAATAACTCCAAAAATTCACACAGAACCGGAAAAGTCCCCAAATAGCTGCAGCAATCTTGAGAAAGAACAACAAACTTGGTGGAATCATAATACCAGATATCAAGTTATACTACAAAGCCACTGTATTCAAAACAGCCTCATACTGGCACAAGAACAGGCATATAGATCAATGGAACAGAACAGAGAACCCAGAAATTGACTCAAGCCATTATACTCAATATTTGATAAAGGAGGCAAGAGCACACAATGGAGCAGAGACAGTCTCTTCAATAAATAGTGTTGGAAAAATTGGCCACTTATATGCAAAAAAAAAAAGAAAGAAACTAGACCACCATGTTACACCATACACAACAATAAACTCAAAATGGATAAAAGAGTTAAATATAAGACATGAAACCATAAAAATCTTAGAAGAAACCATAGGTACCAAAAATCTCAGACATCTCTTGTAGCAGATGTTTACTGATACATCTCCTAAGGCAAAGGAAACTAAGGAGAAATTAAACAAACGGGACTACATCAAAATAAGAAGCTTCTGCACAGCAAAAGAAACCATAAAAAATGACAAGAGAATCCAATGTATTGGAGAATATATTTGCCAATGCTACATCCGATTAGGAGTTAATTTTTAAAATATACAGGGAACTCATAAAACTTAACAAAAGGAAGACAAACAATCCAATTAAAAAATGAGCAAAGGACCTAAATAGACACTTCTCCAAAGTAGACATAAGAACGTCAAGAGACAGAAATAAATGCTCAAAGTCACTAGTAATCCAAGAGATACAAATCAAAATGACAATGAGATATCACCTCACACCTGTCAGAATGGCTATCATCGACAAATCAACAAAGGACACGTGTTGGTGAGGATGTGGAGAAAAGGGAACCCTAGTACACTGCTGGTGGGAATACAGACTGGTGCAGCCACTGTGGAAAACAGTATGGAGTTTCCTCAAAAAATTAAATATGGATCTGCCATTTGACCCATCCCACTTCTAGGAGTATATCCTAAGAAACCAGAAACACCAATCAGCAAGAATATATGCACCCCTATGTTCATAGCAGCGCAATTTACAATAGTTAAGATTTGGAAATAGCCCAAGTGCCCATCAGCAGCTGAGTGCATAAAAAAGCTATGATACATTTACACAATGGAATACTATGGGGCTGTAAAAAAGATGGAATTCTTACCATTTGCAACAGCATGGATGGTCCTGGAGAGTATTATGCTAAGCAAAATCAGCCAGTTAGAGAAAGATAAATATCACATGATCTCACTCATATGTGGGATATAATGATCAACATAAACTGATAAACAAAAACAGATCCAGAGACGAGGTAGCACTGAACAGACCATCCAACCTCAGAGAGAAGGCAGGGGAAGAGGGGGATAGAGATCAACCAAAGGACTTGTATGCATGCATATTAGCATAACCAATGGACACAGACACTGGGGTGGTGGGGGCTTGCCCTCAGGGGTGGAAGTGGCTGGGGGGTGGGTTTAATCAGGAAAAAGGGAGACATGTAATACTTTAAACAATAAAAAAGAAAGAAAACAACATATAAAAACTATCGCTATTTGCCCTTTCTCTATAATAGAAGTGTCAACCAAATTCACTATCAACAATGACAGATCGAAACACGTGTGTGATTGGCGCCAGCGAGAGCTTTCTATGTATCGTACATGCGTGAGTCAACTTAGCCTTTTATATATATACTAGAGACCCGGTGCACAAAATTTGTGCACTTGGGGGGGGGGGGTGCGGGGGGGAAGGGTGCGTCCCTCAGCCCGGCCTGCGCCCATTTGCAGTCCAGGACCCCTTGGGGGATATCCACCTGTTGACTTAGGCCCACTCCCCGGGGGATCAGGCTTAAGCTTGCAGTCAGACATCCTTCTGGCAGCCAGGGAGCCCTTGGGGGATGTCCGACTAAAGGCTTAGGCCCCCAAGGGTCGGGCCTAAACTGTTAGTTGGACATTCTTAGTGCTGCCACAGAGGTGGGAGAAGCTCCTGCCACCATCACTGTACTGGCCAGCCATGAGCCAGCTTCTGGCTGAGTGGCACTACTCCTCGGTCTGACCTAAACCCTAGAGATTAGTACTTCATTTTACAACTTTTTCTGGGTTTATAGGCAGCAGAAAACTCAGACCACACAGTCGGGTGTGCAAGAAATGTTGCTTTCTTTATTGTTTAGTAACCAAACCTAACTTCAACTTCAGCCCCCATTCTGCCAAGTGAAAAAACAAAAACAAAATATTAGTTAACTTAGGTTCCCCACCCCCTTCTCTGAAGTTGTACTTCCATGTCAGACAGTTTATATCTCAGGCACAGGTGTCAAAGAACCTAGCAGGGTCAAGAACATCTGGACCTCAGTCTTCTGTCTGGGCTGGCCCCCATCCAGCTGCCCTTGACCCTCACCTCAGAGCTCAAGTCCATGCTGATCCCTGGTATATTCTCCTCATCTGAGCCTTGAGGCCTCTTGAGTCCAATTTGCTCTCTCCCTTCCTCCCTGCCACCTCCTCTCTCTCACACAAAGAGCTATTGGGTTTTCTGGGGTGAGGTCCTCTGACACCTCTTCAGCCCCATTGCATGGACACCATCTTGGTGCCTTGGTCACGGCCACAAAGCTGTGTGGCTGCTCTCAGACCCTCCGTCTCCTGCTGCCTTAGGGAGTGACTCAGCGGGAGGGGAGGGTCACAGTCCTTTTTACATGGCCACCAACAAACACTCAGTGTTCCTTCCCTCTAGTTCTCCTTCTCCTCCTCACCCCAGTCCAGGCACGTCTATGTGCAGGGCAGGGGAGGGTGGGAGGCAGGTGTGTCTCTGACCCAGCACACAGGCTTCCAGATCCACTGCTCCCCCAGGAGGTCTTCCATGCTCTGGACCTTGACACCCAGAATCTGCCCCCTCTCAGCTGCAGGTCTTTGCCCGCAGTGGTCAAGTCTCTTTAGAGCAGTGGTTCTCAACCTTGGCTGCACATTAGAATCACCTGGGAATCTTTTCAAAATCCTGATTTCTGGGCCTCATCCTCTGGAAATTCTGTTTCTTTGTTACTAATGTGGCTCTACCCCATATCAAAGAAACAGAATTTCCAGAGGATGAGGCCCAGAAATCAGGATTTTAAAAAGATTCCCTGGTGATTCTAATGTGCAGCCAAGGTTGAGAACCACTGGTTTAGAGGCTTGAAGTCAAGAAGTGCCTCTTTGTTCTCTGCTTTCTGGAGGCGGTCAGCGTGGAACATTCCTGCCTGGACTGAGGGGTCTCTGGGTGTTAAGAATACCAGGAGGGGGAGCAGAGACTCCTCCTAGAGCTCTGAGATGGGAAAGGCAGCACCCCCTCACCTCTAACCCCAGGATGTTTCTTTAGAAGCAGAAGCCTCATCCTGTGCAGGGGCCTGTGCTGGCTGCCTCAGTTCCTCAGAGACAATGAATTTGATGAACGTCTTTTCCCCACTGCAGTAGCTGCTTCATTTGTTTGTTCTCGCATTTTTCATTAGCTGCTAAATCGCCCCTGTGGCTGCAAACCTGTTGTGCCTGACTCAGCCAGTGGGGAGCTATGGGAGCTGTGCAGGGACAGGGGAAGGGGGAGGGGGGCCTGGCCTGCAGAGAGGGTCAGTGGTGCCTGCCTTGCTGTCTCAGAGGATGTGGCTTAGGTTAGGTCCTATCCTTTGGCGACTTTAGGAGGGGAGGCCGTGTCCTCTGCTCCCCACTTTGACTCAGGGGTGGAAGCTCTCCTTGCTCTCTGGCCTCATAACTCAGTGGATCATAGTGGGATGCGGCAGGCAGGCAGCTTCTGCGGCTGCACACAGGCACGGGTTGGTGGCTTCTGCAGCAGCACACGGGTGCGGGCCTGCAACCCGGGGCCGGATCAGGTCACAGGCGTGAGCAGGTGGCTTCAGAGGCTGCACATGGGCTAGGGCTGTTGGCTTCTGCTGCTGCACAAGGGCGCGGGCAGGCAGTTTCTGCAGCTGCACACGGGCGTGGGCAGGCGGCTTCTGGGAGGTTGGGGTTGCCACCTGGCCTGCTCCCAGACCCTCCCGCCCTCTGATCACCATGGTGATCTCGGACCGCAGGCCAGCCGCCTGTCCCAGGAGTCCGGGGTTGCCCCTGGCTTGCGCCCTGGCCCTCCCGCCCTCCGATCTCGGGGCGCAGGCCCTCCCGCCCTCAGATCGCCATGGCGATCGCTGGGCGCAGGCCAGCCGGCAACCCTGGCCCCCGGGGCATCCAGGGTTGCGGCCTGACCTGTGCCCCAGCCCTCCCACCCTCCGATCACAGGGTGCAGGCCCTCCCGCCCTCGGATCACCATGGCAATCTCGGGGCTGCAGGCCAGCCGCCAGCCCCGGGAGTCCAGTGTTGCGGCCTGGTCTGGGCCCGGCCCTTCCGCCCTCCGATCCCCATGGTAATCGCTGGGCGCAGGCCAGCCGGCAATCCTGGCCCCCGGAGTGTCTGGGGTTGCGGCCTGACCTGTGCCCCGGACCTCCCACCCTCTGATCGCCATGGCCATCACTGGGCGCAGGCCAGCCGGCAACCCCAACCAGCTTTCTGATGGCAATCACTGGCTGAAGGCTGCCTTTGCCCACCCCCCAGCTCTTGCCTGCCGCCTAGGTTGCCGATCACCATTCTTCAGTCCTTCCCCTTTCACCTCCCAGCATTGCGGCTATGTATGCAAATTAACCGCCATCTTGGCTGGCAGTTAATTTGCATATCGCCCTGGTTAGCCAATGGGAAGGGTAGCGGTTGTACGGCTAATTACCATGTTTCTCTTTTATTAGATAGGATATATATAGAATAAACTTGCTTAGACCTGCTTTCTGATTTAGCTAAACTTTTTCCAGCTCATCGAAGCACTCCAACTTCTCTTTCAGATAATTGTCAGCAACACAGCAGTAAGTATCAACACAAAGCAGATTATTATTGTAGATCACACAGAGAGAACAAAGGGTAAAATATTTAACTGAAGCAGTGTTTGACTACATTATGCACAGTGAGAAAACCTGAAGTCATTATTTTCAAGGTCCACCATTTCTTACTTCTTTTCAGTCCAGTCAGGTTTCTCAGCTTTCTAAATCTCCGTTTTCTGGCTAATGAAAAGAAAATAGGATTCTACTGAGTCTCCTATCTACCTACCCCAGGACTTCTGTGAGGATCAAATGAGATGAGGCACGGAAAAACGCTTCACAGACATTTGGTTAAAGTGTAAAATGTTTGCACCTGGCTATAAAGCAAATGGTGTTCCTGGGCTGAAGAAGCTCTTGATAAGATAGATGGTCAGCGGAATTCTCCACAGAAACTTTGCAGGTCAGAATGGACTGGCACCAAATATTAAAAGTGATGAAAAGCAAGAACCTATAATCAATATCACTCTACCCATCAAGGTTATCATTTAGAATTGAAGGAGAGATACAGAGATTTTCAGACATGAAAAAGTTGAAGGAGTTCATCACCACCAAGCTAGTATCACGAGAAATGTTAAAGGGACCTCTTTAATAATTATACAAAGAAGAAAAAAAACAGGTAAAAAATATGAACAATAATGGCAATAACTACATACCTATCAATCATTACTTTAAGTTTAAATGGATTAAATGTTCCAATCCAAAGACATAGGGTAGTTCAATGGGTAAGAAAACAAGACCTGTTCATACACTGCCTAAGGAGAACCTCCCCTTCAGACTGAAGACACACACAGAAAGTAAAGGGATGGATAAAGGTATTTTATGCAAATGGAACTGAATATAAAGCTGAGGTAGCAATATTTATATCAGACTAAAGAGACTAAAAAAAAGGTTATAACAAGAGACAATGAAAGACCTAACAATTCCACTTGTGTATTTATCCAAGTAATTCAAACACTAATTCAAAAAGGCATATCCATCTCTATATTCACAGCAGCGTTCTATACAATAGCCAACATACAGAAGTAACCTAATTGTCCGTCAATAGATGAATGGATAAAGAAAGATGTGCTACTGTAGACAATGGAATATTACGTGGCCAAAAGAAAGAATGAAATCTTGTCATTTGCAACAACATGGTGAAATGTCAGACACAGAAACACAAATATAATTTCACTTATATATGGAATCTAAAAAACAAAATAAATGAACAAACAAAACAGAAATAAACTTGTAGGTACGGAGAACATTTTAGTGGTTGGTAGATAGGAAGGAAGTTGGGAGAAATGGGTGAAAAAGGGGAAGGGAGAAAGATATACAAGTTGTCAGTTATAAAAACAGTTATGGGGATATAAAGTACAGTGTAATACTTACAATAATATTGTAACTTTATATGGTGTCCGATGGATACTAGACTTATCGAGGTAATCACTTTGTAAGTTATATAAAGTGACCATGTTGTACACCTAAAACTAATATAATATTGAATGGCATCTGACATTTAAAAGTTTAAAAAATTATTTTAACACTAAAGAGCAGAGGATTCCTTCTGTCCATGGAGAGATGGGGGAATTACATATTCTCCAGAAAATATCGGCCGCAGGACAACTAGCTCTGTCCAGCCTTAGCCATTCCAATAATTTGAATTCATTCCACCTGGTGGGGGATTTTCAGTGCTGATTCAAGATACAGAGATACTCCTGTCCCTTCCCCCTAATAGAACTCAGGGTCCGTGACTTACCATTTCAAAACCAAACCAATCAAAACAACAAAACCAAAACATATACCTTGTATATACATTATACTGCATTTTCATTTAAAATATAAAACCAGGCCCAGCTCCATTCTACCAACAACATACAATATGATCAGTACAACACACTGTCATTTTACTGAGGACTCGAGGCCCAGCGTGCACGAAATTGTGCGCAGTTAGGGTCCCTATGCCTAGCCTGGCCTCCATAGCATGGCCTCTCCTCACCCCAGGACACTCTGAGAACCCAGCGACTGCTCAGCAAGGCTCCCCCTCCCCCTGCCCCTCAAATGCTCCCAGAAACTTGCTGCCACCCAGTGAAGCTAGCTGCTCCACAAAACTGCTCCTCCCCCCACCCCACAACTGCTCCGAGAAACTCCCCAGCCCCAAAACAGCTTGGGGAAACTCACTGCCACCTGGGTGACTGCTCTGCTAAGCTCAAGGCCACCCCGCAAAGCAGCCCACCACCGCCACTCAACAGTTCCCATTCCCACCCCACCACCAGCCCCCCCCTCATGGTGAGCAGCTAGGGGCGGGGGGTAGGGGGGACTGAGAGGCGCTCCATGCACTTCATGGTGACTGGTTGCCCATTCGCTTGTGACGGCACTTAGCTCTTTATATATATTGGGGATAGGTTATGAAGGGGGCATTGAGAGTCACTAGGAATCTGCTTGTATTAAGAGAAGCAGTTATTGGGGCATTCAAGCAAGTGGGCTGGCACATTCTGTTGGCAGGAGGATTCACCATGAGAGAGAAAAGGCCAGAAGGAGACTCACCATAAGGAAGGAAGGCCCAGAAATCCTCCGGTGGAACTAAGGGAGCCAGGAGGCAGCTGTGGGTCAGCTGGTGGCTACATTGATCACGCAGTTCCCTCTGGTGAGTGTGCAGTTAAACATGGAATATAGAAAAGAGGGTCAGGTCATCCTCTGTGAAATATGAGGCTGAGATGAGCTTCATGTCAGTGCATGAAGCATCCTGAGCCTTCAGAAAACAAAGAAGATCATGTGTAAAAGGGCTTGGGAGTATCAGAGGCATTTATCTCATCAGAGTAACACACCCCAGTCTCTCCATTTCTCAGCTTCCAGCCCTCCACAGGCCCAAAGTCTCCCCATCTCCATCCCTGCCACTTCACTGACCCCTAAAGTACTTCCTATACCTAAGGATTGAGGTTTCCATGGAGCTAGGTGGGTTGAGAACTAGTGACACACCTAGTTGAGATACCACCATGGAGTAGATGGACCCAGGGACACAAGGCTTTCACCACCTGGACCCCATGTGAAGGGTGTCCTTGAAAACCAGCCATACCCTGGAAGGGCCACAATGCCTGTAGCTGTCCAGCTGATTCTTAGGGAGTTTGCCTGAGGAACCCTTGGCCATCTGACCTCCTGTCTAGGAAGCCCCAAGACTTCCTGGCTGCTCCCTGTCACACCAATAACACACCTGTGAAGGTTCTGCTCTGCCTGGCTATCTGTCTACCAGGCCCACTCATCTGGGTCCTCGATGTCAGGACCACTCAAGTGCAAAAGAAATGTCCACCTGCCTAAAGGACAGACATGCCTGAACCCATCTGCATGGAGGGGCCAGCACTTACCCACATTTGTGTCAATATTTGACCCTAAAGAATGAACCAGGTTGGGGTGGGGGGTCAATGGGGAAAAATGAGACATATGTAATACTTTAAACAAAAAAGGACTAACCTGGTTAAGAGCAATGCAATAACTAGGGTCCATGCACACACAGAAGGGCCCACAGACCCAGATGCCTTACTTGCAAATCACATAGAGCCTCCCATACATATGTCCACTGATGCCTGAATATTTTTGCTTCACACACACACACACACACACACACACACACTTACACACACTGGTGGTGTGCTGGTGAATGCTGAACACTCTCAGGGGGATGTAGGAAAGACTTCATTTCTGGTGTGTACCTGATAGAAAAATCCCCAGCATGACTAATTTTAAGGTATCCACCTGATGTCACTGAACACAGTGTCTAGGAGAGTCATGTGTCATCAAGTATCCCAAGCTAGGATGAGCCAGTTCCAGTGCACCCCATCCTTTTCATACCATATGTGCACACAATACTCTTACACACTGAGTAGGACCCTCAACTCCCACCCCAGATACATATATCTCACACATGAACATTTCTACCCTCACCCTCACTGAATATACAGATAGTATAATTACTACTCTTACTACTTAAATGGTTACCAGCAAAATCCTAATTATTCCATATATTCACATGCTACACACACACACACACACACACACACAGACACACATAGACACAACATGGGTCTGAATACAAACATGTGCAACCAACATACCACCCAGATGTACATACTGAATACCTACACACAGACTCTCTAAAATTACCAAATACACAACTGTCTCATGTGCCACCCCCAAAAAAATCCATATGCATTCCCATAGCCCTAAAATGCACATTCTCCATGATTGCTGAACACACACACACACACACACACACACACCCTATAGTCTCAATTTCTCAACACACAAAGTGGAATCTCACATTCCCTAGCATATGCACCCCCTAAGCTCCAGGAACTCAAATACATACACAGTAACAAAAAACCTCTATATCAAATACATATATGTCTGCCTCCCACACACTGAAAGGACACATAAAACCATCACCACCACATTCTGCAAGCATTACATTCTGGAACAAATGTAAAGAGGACTTCCTGATACACTCACAAATCCCAAATACATATACCCTCAAACCACTCATGAATATACACCCCACACACAAGGATAGATACATGCAAAACACAAAACACTGACAATCCCTAAATTCTCACTAATATGCATACACAATTCTCACACATTTACATACAAAAATTCCCAATTCCTGAACATATATATCCCTCTAGCTCTAAACATTATTCCATATCTCTAGAATACAACCTCATCATCTCTCCTCTTCAATCTATAATAATAAAAGCTTTATATGCTAATTAGACCAGACATCCTTCCAGACGTCCTTCCTTCTGGAATAAGCCACATAGGGTGGGGCTGTGGCAGAGGTGGCAGAGGCCCCTGGCCATGGTGGCCTGGAGCGGGCGCTGGGGCCAAGGCCCTTGCATGAATTTTGTGCATTGGGCCTCTAGTATGTAATAAAAGGTCACCACATATATATTTTTTCTACACTCACTCTGGATCTACAGACCACTGCTTTCTACTGGCTACTAAATACATGTAGAAACAAGAGCACTCCCCAAAGAGATACACTTTAAGTGCACCTAACAACCCCATAACCTATGAGCAGACTGACAATTCATGCACCTGGTGATTGACATAAACACGGACCAGTATACATGGGCAAGACACGTAGCTATATCTCCAGGAAACCACATATAAAACAACTTCCAAATTCCAAGTTACCCCTAGCTAATGAGTCAGCTCTCACATCCACAAACACTAACAAATAACCGTATCACACACCTCCCATACATAGATACCATCCTCCATCCCCTGTATAAGCACAGAAACCATCTCTCCCTCAAATACTCATACCCTCGGTACCCAAAACATGTGAGCCTTAGGGCCCGACTGAAAAATGCAAACACGGAGCTCCAGCAAATATCCTTCCCCGGCCACGGCCCTGGAACACAGTACACTCCACACACACACTCTCCACAAGCCCCGAACAGACCCACGAATAGCCCGTGCCCCGCAAACATGCACACCTGTGTCCCATACGTATGTCCCAAACACACTTCATGCCACGTACACACCTGCGCATACATACCCCCTCCCAAATTCCCACAGAATTCACTCTTCCATCTTGGAGAACACACAGCCACACACCTCACACCAAACCGCACACACACTACTGTTCACCGGCATATACACCTCCACACCCTCCAAATACAGCGCTCCGCCTGCACGTTCACACACAGGCATGGGCGCCCCGTGGCCACAGCCGCCCGCAGACACGGCGTGAACCGGAGGCGCTGTCAGAGGCGGAAGAACTGCCGGGAGCCGCGCTGTTCAGAAAGCGGGGGACACAGACCGACGCCCCGAGTTGGACTCACAGGCATCACTGGGCCGTGTAGGCCCCCATCACTGACCCCCAACGGCCAGTGGCTGTCAATTCCCGGTGAAAACACACAGAAATATGTGAGGGTGTGGGGGCTGAGCACAGACCCGGGGCACAGAGCCCACAGGGGGAACCACAGAGAAGAGGGGGCGCCTGAGGGGAGAGGGGGCCGCGCGCCCCTTACCTCCCTGTTTGCCTAACGGACTCCGGAGGCCGCCATGCCAGGCCCCGCGTGCAGCCTGGGCGGCCGTTGGGGACCCGCCCTGCCGTTAGCGCATGCGCGCGCCTGTGGGCGCCAACCGCCCCAACGGACGCTGGGAGCAGGTGCAGGACAGAGTCCCGCCCCCAGTGGGCGTGCTCGTGCGCCCTGGCGCGAGGCACCCTGGGAAGGGCCCAGGCTGTCCCTGCAGGAGAGGAAGGAGTGGAGGGAGGGGCCCTGTGAGGCCTCCTGCAGGTCCTCCTGCTCAGGAACCTCCCAGCGCGTTGCAGGGAGCACTTGCGCCTTTAAAGTTGCAAACGTGCAGTCCATGCACTTGGCTGCCCCCTCGGGACGGAGTTTGGGAGAGGCCGGCCTGAAGCACTGTCCTCGGAGGGGCCAGTGCCTTCATGCCCTTGGACTGCAGGTCCGTGGTTTCTAGAAAGTAGGTCCGTCCTCCCAGAAGTCCGGGCGTGCATTGCACAATTCCGGCTAAGAACTTTAGACCTGGACACACCCTAAGAGACGCCTGCCCCTGACCCCGTTCCTCCTGTATTTATTCAGTACGTGGAGGTTTTCAATAAATGTTGCTTCACAGATGTTTCCGTTGCAAGGTTGTTGTGCAAACATTGATCAAAACGTGACTGTCTGGGCCAGTTTCCGTTGACATGGCAGGTAGCATGGGAACAAAGTCACCCTGCCCTCCCTCCTATTTTGTATTATATTGCAGAATTTCAGTTGGCAATAGAATATATATATAGTAGCAGAATCAACTTACTTACTTGAGTTTGTCCTACTTTCCAAAGGAAATGAAATTATAGCATCATCTTTCCAGTCATTTGTAAGAGGGGAAGGAGGCAGGAGGAAGACTCCTCACTACATTTTCCATTTTGCACAATTTGTGAACTATGCAAAGGCATTACTTTCTTAAAACAGTACATCAAAATCACTCAAAGGGTAAAAATTTAGACATTGAACAACATAATACTGAGAAATAAAAAGTGGTGGTGTCTGGTCTTGCCCTGTAGGCTACAGGGCCTTGCCCTGATGGACGGGAGCAAAGGGGATGGTTTGTAAGGCTGGGCCGGCTGCATCTGCAGGGCTCCCAGCACTGGGCGGCACTTGGGGCCACAGGACTGCTTCCTAAGGAATGATGTGCACACAGCCACCGAGCATGCTGCCTCTGCTGGGTCAGTCCTAATTTCAAACACTGGGTTCCGTGTGGCCATAAGTTCCCATTATTTCTTCAGGCTGCCTGTTCTGAATTTTGTTCAGAAAATGTAGTCTGTGTTTTGAAGTCAACCAAGTCCAGATAGGAAGCAGGTTGAGGACCCAGAACTAGGGTGATGGATCAAGAACTGAAATAAAGGGCACATCAGGGGACTTTGGGTGCCTAGAACTTAGAGAAGGTCATTACTGCTAGTGTGTCTTTAAATTTGTGATTTTAAATTTGAAAGGAACTGCTGGTCCTCGCCTACCTATCAGAGCCCTCCATGGAATGCCCCCCCACCCCCACCCCAGCCCATTGGTCCTCGGCCCCTCCCCCGCTGCAGAATGTCTGGAGCCCTACATTCTACAGTTTAAACCCAAACCTTCCCTCCACTGGATGCTGAGCAGCTGTTGGAGCAGGTCAGTCTCTGGATTCTCGACTTGACTTTTCTCATTGTGGAGGCTACTAGGCAGTGGTGGTCGGTGAATGAGCCTGCGGGGATGGCTTCAGTAGGAGGTAAGCCTATAGATTGGAGGGGGGATGTTTTAAACACTGAGATGTCCCTCAAAACTTGGGGTTAAACTGTGACACTGGGGAAACACGGTTTGACTGAAGTAGGGGAGGGAGAGAGCACTGGACCTCAAAGCACCTGTCACCTGGGAGGCTGGGAGCCCATGGGAACCTGTGAGGGCACTGGCAGGAGGGCTCCTAGAGGTGGGTCAGGGTGGCTCAGGGAAATGCCTGGGTGTGGAGAAAGGACGGCAGCAGGCACGTGGGTTCTTCCCAGAGGGGAGACAAGCCACTCCCACGTGTGTGTGGGGAGTAGTGGGCGATGTCGTGGGGGTGGCACAGGGTGGTCACGGGAAAGCCTAGTCCTGTGTGCTGTTCTTGGGGCACCTGGAGCTTGCCCCGCAGTATCTTTCTAAGGGACTTGACCTGAGTTCACTAGAGCTAATGGGGGCCGTGGGAGGGTTTAGCCAGAAAGCTGTCCAGTGGGGCTGCCTGTGGCCAAGCCCACAATGAAATGTCCCCCCTGAGGGCTGGGCTGGAAGGTCCTCCAACTGCTGCAGCCCAGAGCTTCTCCCCTGCTTCCTGCCCAGAGCTCGCTCCTCCTCAGCCCAGGGAGCTGCTTGGTGGCTTGGATTCCACAGGGGCAGGGCGGCCGGGTAACTTCCACCAAGAGAGGGCCCGGTTCCCTGAGCTGTCCCGAATCGTTCCCCCTGTGGCCACCCAGGTCTTCAGACCGACTTCCTCTTGTCGAGCATCTCATGGCGCACCCTCTGCCCTGCCCTTTACCTTTGAGATGAGAGATTTGCTCATAGTCCACGTCCCTGCTTCAGGGACAGAAAACAGATGTGGAGCCTGCGTGGTGTCCCGTGGAACGTCTGTGAAGGCGGATTCTTTTTTAAAGGGGAAGGGGAGTGCACAGGGGCAGGAAGACCATGGCCTGTGTCAGTAGTAAATGTCCGAGGCCGCCTGTCCTGAGGAATTAGGGGCACGCAGTGTGCAGCCTGCTCTCCTGGACTAGGTCTGCTCGAGTTCCTCTGAGCGGGCATGTGTTCAGACAACTGTGTCCCACTGTCACCGGCTCATACCTGCTTCCTACTGGGCCTTCACTTTCCACTGTTGGGAGCTGGAAGGGGAAGGACCCCACACAGTCTGCAGTCCCATGACCCATCTAACAGGACAGATGCTATGGAAGTTTCTGGAAAACCCCTACCGACAGCCCCACTTTGCCCCATTCCGTGGCTCTTCTCTAACGCTCTGCAGCCATTGCTGGCTGTGAAATGACAAGCTCCTGAGGGGCCATTAGTCTGAGCGCTGGGGCCGAGTGGCAGGACCTGGCCCGTGTTGAGTGTTCACTGTTGGTTCTGACACACATGTGCATGGTGGTCAGTGCGTTCAAGGGTCAGATCAGGGCTCCTGTGCCTTCCTGTGGAGAGACATTACTCAAGTGTTTCTGTGTTGTTGTGCAAGCCCAGGACAGAAAGGGGGTGATTTATTGAGAAAAGGGAAGACTGAGGAGCAGATGGGGCCCTGATATTTCAGACACGGCCTGTTCTCAGAGGACCTTTGGGTGCCTAGAACTTACCTTAGAGACGGTTACTACAGGAGTGGGTCTGCCTGGGGTCCTTGCCCCCAGAGCTGACTGCTGCCCAGGGCCAGGCCTGAGGCTGGCAGGGTCGGTGCCAGGGAATCCTTAGGGCGGCTCTCAGGGTCAGCGCTGGCTGGGGCCGTTTCCTCTCCCAGACAGTGGTCAGGGAGCCTTGGCGCTGGGGAGCAAGCTCTCCAGTGGAGTAATTCCCAAATGGAGCGTGACAATGACCTGAGGACATCTGCCACCTCCGCAGTTTGCCCATCCCAATGGCTCTCCCCTGGGAGACTCACTGCTCTGATTCCCCAGTGGCTACAGGGGCCCAGAGCGCCTCAGTGCTGTTTGCTGGTTCTCTTCCTCCCTTCACCCTTTCCTTTGTCTCAACAGCATCTGCAGCGCTGGGAGCGGATGTGACCCTGAAGCCCGGTGCCCCCATCACTCCTTTCACAGCACAGCCCTTTCCCCCGCCCACTGCTGGCCCCACACACCGGCCACCTTGGGAGCAGCACCTGCCGCCCCTCAGGACCCCGACATTCCCTCCTGGCTGCCCCCTGGTGCTGCCCGCTTTGCCCAGGACACCTCTGGTGGCAGGAGGTGCTGGTCAAGGCCCCGTTGGACCTGGGGCTTATAACATCATGGGCCAGGTCAGGTCAGAAGGGGGACGACCACAGCCCTCCCAGACTCAGACCATTGTCCTGACTCAGGCCCCCCTCAACGGGAGTGCTCCAGGGGCCATCTGTGGGGGTGCTGTGTGCCCTGCACCCCTCTTCTTGGAAGCCACTGCAGTGGAGACGATTATGCCCCCCTCGGCTTTTGGGGGAACCCAGGCCGGCGATGGAGGCTGGTGTCCCGGCCTTCCTCCTCAAGCTCCACCACCAGCTGCCCAGCTGGCCCCCATCGTCCCCCGAGTGGACCCTGGACGATGGCCACACAGGGCTTCCAGGGAGGGTGGCCTGGCCGCCTCTCAGTCCAAGGCCTCGCTGGATGACACCTGTAACCCCAAGAGTGTGTACAAGGACTTCCGTCGTTGGCAGTGCTTCAAGGCCCTGGCCCGGGGGCACCTTCCCCAGAGTCCTGATGCGGGAGCTCTTTGCTGCTTCCTCATGTGAGTGCACTGGGCAGGGCAGGGGGCAAGCCTGGAGCTTTCAGTCCTGCCGGGTGGGGGTGGGAACCTGGCGCCACTGAGCTGGGGTGGGCAGGCGGGTGGAGGCCAGGCTGCAGCCATGACTGACCCTGAGGCATTACAGGCCAGCGCTGCGGTCCCTGTCCCGCCTGAGGCCCACCATGACGCTGGAGGAGGGAATAGGGCAGGCCATGCAGGAATGGCAGAACAAGAGCAACTTTGACCGGAGGGTCTATTTCGAGATGGCAGAAAAGTGAGTCCTTGGTCCCCACAGCTGGGGGTGGGGGTGTGGCTGACTACTGGGCTTGGTCCAGCTGTGAGGTCTCATCAGAGAGGAGGGTGGTGGGAGGGTGTCACTCAGCACAGGGTCCCCGCTGCCCAGAGGCCCTTCTCTCCTGGGGAAGCCTCTCCCTCAGCTTCAGAGCGTGGGTGCTTCTGTCCCACCTCCCAGGGAGCTCCCCCCTCCTCTGACCCTGACCCGTCCTGGGCTGGACATGAAGGCTCAGGACAGGCTGGGGGAGGTGCCCGCCCCGTGGGCAGACTCCAGCCAGAGGGGCTGTGCAGAAGTGTGCTCAGCCAGCCTCCTGCCTCCCCAGTGTCCGGGCCCTGACAGCCCCAAGGCCCTAGCTCTCCCATCCCCCAACCCACTGCTGCCTTTCTGGGCTCCCGGGGCCTTCTTCTCAGCACAGCTGTGCCCCCCTCACCCCCAGGTTCATGGAGTTTGAGGCGGAGGAGCAGATGCAGTTTCAGAAGTTGCAGTTGAAGAAGCGGGCGCAGACCCAGCCGCCTCCTGCCCCACCGAGACGTGATCCTCGGGGGCCCCCAGCCCCAGTGGTGGTCGGGCAGCCAGGTAGGCCAGCACGTTCCCATGAGAGCCCATGGCCAAAGGCAACAGGGCCTAGGGCAGGCCCCTGTCCCACCCACAGGGGCCCTTCGCCTTCAGGGGGGCTTTGGTCTTTCAAGGGAAACAGCCCTGAGAGTCGGGCCTCAGCGGCCCTTTGTCTGAATGGGGTCTGGACCTGGTCCACTTTCTCATCCCCTCTCCCCGCTCCCTGTCAAAGGCCCCACATGAAGTCGGCTGAGAAGCCGGCTGGCTGCGGGGCCCCTTGGAGATTCGGTGGCTCCACACGTCCTCACACATGACTCTCTTGGGTGCTCCCCTCTGGCCTCTCCCCTCACATAGCCACAGGCTTCAGGTGGCCCGACCCAGCCGCACCCATATTAATGCCCCGAACACTGCCCTCAGCATTCCATGCCCTGGAGGTGGGAGCTTTATCCCCTCACGCTCCCTCCTCTTCCCTCTCTGCCCAGCTCGCACTACCAGGAAGGCTGTACCCAGCGCCCAGTGCGCCCACACAGCCCTGCTGCCCCGGGAGACCGAGTCCCGCAATGGGATCCCCCCTGAGGCCGAGCAAGAGGACATGGACATCATGGATGAGCTGCCCATGGGGGCGCCAGGTGGAGGATGGGAAGATGAAGAAATGGAGTGGCTGCAGGATGAAGATCTCCTGAGCTACCTGGACCAGCTGTGCTCCCAGGAAGACTTTGTCACCCAGGTGGGCTGGTTGGCAGCTCCGGGTCTATAAGATCCCAGAGGGTGGCACTGCAGCACCCGACCCGGGTTCTCCCAGGCTGATGGGATTGGGCTCTGCTCTTTGTTCCTGAGCTGGGCACGTGAGAGTGTGTGTGTCTGTGTGCATGTGTGCGCTTTGTGTGTGTGTGTGGTGTGTGTGCTGTGTTCATGTGGGTGTGCCCGTGTGTGTATGTGCATGTATGTGTGTGTGTGTGTGTGTGCACCTGATGACCATGATGGAGTAAAACACCCGCCTGAGCAGGAGGCCGGGTGGGTCTTGGCTTTCCGACTTGTGCTCCAGGCCCCGCTGACTCCCAGTTTGCTCCCTGCCAAGGGGCTCACGGCCGCTTCCTTCTGTCCCAGGTGGAGGAGGTCATTGACCCCCAATTCATGGAACAAATAATTTCCGCAGACACACAGCAGGATCCCTTGGCCCTAGCTGAGGAGTTGGAGCAGGAAGAAGGGCTCACTGCAGCTCAGGTGAGCCAGGGGAGGGTGGACATTAGGGAGATGGGAGGGGGTCCCCAAGTGAGCCATAGCACCCAGGGACCCCAGGGGAGTTAGAAAAGGGACAGACCCTAGTGAGTCAGGGAGGGAGGGAGGGAGGTAGATTGGTGGTGGGGGCCCTCAGGGAGCCATGGGAGGGTCCACCCAGCTAAACCAGGGCAGGGAGCAGCCCAGAACCAGGACATACCCTGTGTCCACGCCACCCCTGCCTGCAGGCACCGTGTGCGGAGGGGCCAGCCCTGGGTGGGAGCAGGGCAGGAGGACAAGAAGGAGAGGGCTACAGAGAGAAGGGGGTGGAGCCCAGAAGGGGAGGGGACACAAAGCTGGGAATATGGCACAGGGGACAGAGGAGAGCCACATGACTGCGGTGGATTCCAGTCACGGTGTCACCTCCCCCTTTTATGCCCCCAGTGCCATTGTCCCATCACCCACGCTCCTCCTCCTCACACACGTGTGCAGCGCCAGTCACTGTCCCTTCTTCCTCCCAGCTGGTAGAGAAGCGAGTCCTGGCCTCCAAGGAGGGGGGCGTGCAGGCACCCCCGAGTCACGGTGCTCCCCTGTGGGACTCAAGTCCTTCTGAGTCTGAGACCTGCCAAGATGCCCAGAGGCGTGACCGTGGCCCCCAGCTGGGGGTCAGTGACAAAGCCTGCCCACCAGAGACTGACTTCAAGGACCAGCAAAGGCGCGGCCCAGCAGGCGCCCACCGGCCCAGGCCCCAGGCCTTTGCTGCCTCTGCGGGGTGTCAGGAGCACCCACAACTCCGGGCTCGATGCCCCCCCTCTGCTCCCCAGGGCCACGGGCCTGCTGACTGTGCACTGGGCCCCAGGGAGGCCTGCATCCCCAGAGAGGCCTCTCCTGTCAGGGAGACTCGCGGGCCATCTGACAGGCCCCGTGAGGAGGACGAGGACCTCTGCAGCCTGGCCTTCCTCTGGGCCTCTCCCGGCCGCCTGCTGCCCTGCGCGCTCTCTCTGAGTCCTGTCCCCGCCTCGGGCCTGGCCTGCCCTGGAGGTCGGGGGCCCCGGGGTGCGGCCCAGTCCCAGTCCCTTCAGAGACGAGGCCTCAGCCGAGCTGCACCTGCAGCGTCCAAGTCTCAGAAGCGGGCTCTGGGGGGAGGCCCCGTCCATGCTGAGAAGACCCCCCGCCCAGGGGCCGACCTCGGGGTCTGTGGGGGGCCAGCACTGGCTCGGGGGCTGGTGCCCTCCTCACAGCCTCGCAAGAGGAAGTGTGACCCGTCTGACCCAGGGAGTGGGAGGAAGCGGCACTGCAGCCAGGATGGAGCAGAGGGGTGTGCCCCCCACTGCCAGGGCCCCGAGGGGCCCAGACTGCATGGGGCCTGGCTGTCCCCCAGAGGAGCCAAGGGCTCCTTCTCATCGCAGGGCTGATCCTGCTGCTCCACTGACATGGGAGGGTGGGAGGCAGGAGGGAGGGCGGGACCCTTAGGGCAGGGGTGGGCCTGGGGTGGGGGTAGGAGGGAGGGCAGGACCCTTAGGGTGGGGGTGGGCCTGTGGGGGGGGGTAGGAGGGAGGACAGGACGATTAGGGTGGGGGTGGGCTTGGGGTGGGGGTAGGAGGGAGGGCAGGACCCTTAGGGTGGGGGTGGGTCTGGGTGAGGGTAGGAGTAACACCTTTGGGGCATTGTGGGTCTGTTATGAATAAAGATAATTTTGTTTGAAAATGCTCTGGGGGCCGCTGTGTCTGTACTCGGGTCTGCGCTGCTCCTTGGAGAGGGGACCTGAGAGGAAGGGAGGATGCGGGAGGTCCTGGGCGCTCTGCATCCACAGGGGACCCTCAGTCCCTCCTCCTGATTGACAGGGACCTCTTCCTGCTCCTGGGAGCACAGAGCTCTCTAATGCCCAGGGACCCCTCCCATCACTTCTTTTCCCTAGGCCCGACTGTGCCCTGACCCAAGAGGGAAAGGCTGGGCCTCAGGGGCACCTGTCCCCCATGGGCCTCCTGCAGGAGGAGCATCCTCTGTCTCAGCGGGTGATTAAAGTGGAGGGGGTTGAGGGGAGTCTGGAACAAGGGGGTGACAGGAGAGTAATGGCGACAAGCCTGTTAAAGGTGGGTACACGGGGAATGGCAGAGGGTGGGGAGGATACCAAGTCCCTTGCGGGATTTCTGTGTGGGACGATCCTGTCCAGCTGGGGGAGGAGGACTCCTCTGCTGTGGCTGGGGGACGGGCTCAGGGACAACGGGGATTCAAGGACGCCCACGACTGCTGTCCCTTCCCTCCCAACCAGGGCTGGACTCTTGTGTGATAGATGCTGATGCAGATTTACATCCGGGTGGGAAACAGGTCCTACTCACAACCTGTGGGGCCCTTTCACAAGCTCGACCAGCAGGGGCGGCAGGGGCCCAGGTGCGTGTGGCCCCAGGGCTGGTGGCAGCTGAGATCCAGGCTGAGGGAAGGGCCCCGTCACCGGCTGTGGGCACTGCTACCGACCACACAGACAAAGCAGGGACCCGGCCCGGATGTAAGAGTGAGATGAGCCAGCAGTGAGGAACGGAGTTGAGCCAGGAGGAGACCCCTGTCTGCAGAACTGCCTGTCCCAGCTCTGCTCCCATGTGGCCACGCCCTGGCCCTCACCCCCTGCCTCCTGGCATTGCCTCTTCCCCAGGTTCAAGTCTGATTCCTGCCCTGGGCTCAGGTTGGGTGGGATGGCTGAGGCTCCCAAGCAAGGCCCCAGCCCACCCAGCATGCAAAGCTGTGGCCCCGGGCGGTGGTCCGGCAGCAGCGATGGGATGGGGCTGAAGCTGTGCAGTGAAAGGAGGCCTGGCCCTCTGCTGCCCCCACAAAGAGCTCGGGCGAGAATGGACTCATGTCAGGGCCCTCACCCCCTCCCACAAAATCGCAGGTCAGCCCTCAGGTCCTCTGCTGCCTTCCCTTGTCCCGTGTGGCGGGCAGCACCCACTCTCCCAGCCTCCTGGGCACTTTGTGGAGGAGACTTCTCACCTGGGCCCATCTTTCCCCGGCCGTTGCCCCCTCCCTGTCCAGCTGGGTCTCAAACAGAGAAACGGGCTTGGAGGTTGTGCCAGACTCTATGTGTCGTGGGGCTGGTCCAGAAGCCGCCTCCCCTCCCGGGTGAGCATCCTCCCCATGAGCCCCGATGTGTCCCTGCCTGGGTGGCAGGCCCTGGATGCAAATGTGTGAGTGATGGACAGAGCCTGGAACCTCGGTCACTGGTGTGAATATGTCCTGGGACTTCTCTGCTTTCAGGGTCTTGGTGGTGAAACAGGGTAACCGCTCCCCCTCCTCCAAGGTGTCAGGAGCACTGAGTTGTGTTTGAAGGGAACACACTTGCTCCACCCCTGTGTGCCCTGTCACTGTCATTAGGTTCTCACCTGGCCCCGGGTGTCTCTGCGCCTGTCCTCACTCGCCTGCTGTTTCTGCCTTTGAGTCATTGTTTGGGTGAACAGTTCCCAGGGGGAGGCAGAGCCTGGGCTGCCCCCACCTCGGAGCCCTGGGAACCCCGAAATCTCCCTGGCACCTGCACAGTGGGGCCGACTGGAGGCCTATTGCTGCTTCAACTGTGGGCAAGGCCAAGTCCACGGGGTACGTGGAATCCTGGAGAGATTTGCACATTAGCGTTTGGAAAATACTACGGTAGGTGCAATGGGGAGAAAAGGGAAGAAGTGTTTCATATTTCCCTGCAGCCAACCTTCTTTATTACAAACTTATTACAGGCAGTTCTGCAGACATAAATAAAATGAACTGGGTTTGTAATAAATGAATGGAAAATAAACTTGACATGACACCCTGGAGGGCAGCGCATAAGGCAGGAAGCAGGACTGCGCTCCTAGTGACTGAAGTAGAATCTGTGGAAAAGGCAATGCCCTCCCATCACTCCTCCGGGGAAATCACGATGCTCATATGGAGAAGGTGCTCCCTGTGTGCTCAGCGCTCTCTGCTGCTTCTCTTCCTTGTAGGTTCTGGTGGGGCTGCGAATGGGTGGAAGGGGGAGTAATATTGTAATATTACCTCCTCCCTTAGAGAGCCTGGGAGTGAGTTCTTTTCCCCTGTTTTTCTGTGAGGAAAGTGCAGCTGGGAAGGTCAGGGTACTGAGTGCAGGTCCCACACCAGGAACTGGGACAGCCTGGGAGGCACCAGGCAGGTTTGGCTGCAGAGACTTCCTCCTTCTCTGCGAGGAATCAATCCTCTTGAGGAAGCCCTGGCATCCTGGGGAAATCCCAGTCACATAGGACCGACCTGTCACCACCCTCGTGACTCGGAGCGGCATCTCAGTGCGGATGGAGATTGCGTTTCCCTGATGTTGAGCATCTTTCCTCTGCTTCTGGCCACGTGTACATCTTCTATGGAACAATGTGCCCTCATTGTTTGCCAACGTTTAGTTGGTTTGGCTTTTATTATGGAGCTGTAAGAGTTCTTTATATATTCTAGGTAAAAGTCTTCCTAGAGATATGGTTTCCACTAAATTCTCCCATTTTGTGGGCTGTCCTTTACTTTCTTGAGAGTGTCTTTGGAAGGAAAAAAGTCTTAACTTCTAATAAAGCCCAATTTATTTATTTATTTTCTTGTGTTGCTTTGGTGTTTGGTGTTATATCTACAAATCTGTTCACAATCTATGTCATGGAAATGTATGCTTATGATTCTTTCTTTTTTAAACCATCTTTACCATTTTTACATCTACGCTTCAGTGGTGTCAACTATATTTGCATTGCTGTGCCACAGATTTCTAGAAAATTGTCATTTTTCAACCTTGGATCTCTATACAGATTAGACACCAATTCTCCTACCTTCTTCCCCAGACCTTGACAACCACCTTTCTATGTTCTACTTTTGACTTTGACTACTTTAAATACTTAACGTGAGTAGAATCACAACAGTATTTGTTCTTTTGTGACTTGCTTATTTTACTTAACATAATGTCCTAAAGGCTCATCCTCGTGTGGCTCACTTTCCTTATTTTCAAAGCTCTTGGTTTGTACAGACCACATTTCTTTACCTTTTCATCTGCTGATGGACATTGGGGTTTCTCTTGGCTATTGCAAAAAAAATGTAGCAATGAATGTGGGTGTTCAAATATTTCATTTCATTTATTTATTTATTTATTTATAGTTTTATTTTTTAATCCTCACCTGAGGATTAAAATCAGTGAGCAAGTAGGATGATCACCTAAAGCATCTAATATGCTTTTTGTAATTGCTATTGAAAATCATGCCATCATTTTAATAATCCTTACTTTGTAGGTGATCATCTTACTTGCTCATTGATTTCTAGAGAGTGTGGAAGAGAGAAGGAAAGACAGAAAAATATCGATATGAAAGAAACACATCGATTGGTTGCCTCCTTCATGAGCCCTAGACAGGGTCAAGCCGGGGGGAGAAAGGAGCCTGCAACCGAGGTATGTCCTTGACTGGAATTGAACCTGGGAAATATCTCTTTTAGAACATGCTTTGAATTCTTTTGGATACTATCCAGAAGTGGGTTGTGGCATCACATGGTAGTTATATTTTTAATTTTTTGAGAAAATTCCAACTTGGTGTATGTCCATCTTATAAAAGTGTTTATGCTTTTATTACGGACATGGATAATCAAAGTTATACATAGCGATAATTTTGGGGGTTATATATAGTATTATATTGTATATGTTTTTATATTGCCTTAGTCTTTCTGACTTCAGGGTAATAAAAGTGATATATTTTAGATGTCATTTAACTTTTGAATTTTTCATAATTTTGCATTTTAGGTGCACATTCAAGATATTTTCTAAGTATCTTATTGTTGAGTCTTTATGAATTATAATGTTACAGGGTAATCAGTTCTAGATGGAAAGGTTTTCCACTTAAGGGATTTGAAAAATTATTGCATCTAATATGCTTTTTGTAATTGCTATTGAAAATCATGCCATCATTTTAATAATCCTTACTTTGTAGGTGATCATCTTACTTGCTCACTGATTTTAAGATTGTCTTTTGAGTCCTACTGTTTTAAGAAGTGTAGCTGGGTTCAGGTTAAAATATTCTCTATCCTCCTCCTGACCTCTTTTGCTTCATTAACTGACAATACACATTCTTCATCAACTCTAGAAAATGTATCATCTTTTCAATGTTGCATCTCCTCATCTTCTCTTGTCACTGCTCCTACAACCCCAAAAATATGTATACTGTCCCATCCTATGTATTCTCTATGTCTTTATCTGCTCAGGCTGCTATACTGAATATCACAGAGTGGTTTAAACAAAAATATTTATTTATTTTCTTTATTTTTAACTTAAATTAAAAATTTCTCAATTACAGTTTATATTTAATATTATATTACTTTCAGATGAGTTACATAGTGGTTAGACATTTCTATCACTCACAAAGTGATCCTTCTGGGAAGTGCTGCACCCATCTGACAGTATATATAGTTATTACAATATTATTGACTGACTGTATTCCCTAAGCTGTACTTTACACCCCCAGGACTGTTTCATAAATGTCAATTTGTGCTTTTTAATCCATTCGGCTTTTTCATCCACTCCATGCAACCCCCCTCCTATCAGGCAGCCATCAGTTTGTTCTCTGTATTTATGAGTTAGGGTTATTGATAGGTATGTAGTTATTACCATTTTATTATTTATATTTTTACCTCTTTTTTCTTCTTCATCTTATTAAAGAAGTCCCTTTATCATTTCTCATAATATTGGTTTGCTGGTGATGAACTCTTTCAGTTTTTTCTTATCTGGGAAGATCTATATCTTTCCTTTGATTCTAAATGATAGCCTTGCTCAGTAATCTTGATTGTTGGTCCTTGATATTTGTCACTTTGAATATTTGTGTCAATCCCTTTTGGCCTGCAAAGTTTCTGTTAAGAGAATGAAAAGTTATGCCACAGATTGGAGTAAATGCTTGAAAATCACATATCTGGCAAAGAACTTTTGTCCAGAATACAAAGCATAAACAACATTTACAACTTAATGAAGAGACAAAGAACACTTTTTCAAATAGGCAAGAGATTTGACTCGGCATTTCACTATAGAATGTATATGAGTGGCCACTAAGCAGATAAAAACATAGTCAACATCATTAGTCATTAGGGAAATGCAAATTTAAGTGCAAGATACCATTTGACACCCAATAAAATGTCTATAATAAAGAAGATAGAGACTACCTAGTGTTGGCAATCAGGTGGAAAAAGTGGAAACTTCATACACTGGATGGAAATAATGATACCGACTCTTTGGAAAGTGGTTTGGGAGTTTTTAAAACTTCAAAGATAAACTTACCAGTTTCATTCCTAGGAATGTACCCAAGAGAAATTAAAACATTTATCCACACAAAGCCTTGCACAGGAATACTCATAATAACATCAAACTGAAAACAATCCAAATGTCCATCCATAGACAACCAAAATGTGGTACAACTATACAATGGAACCAAAAGGAACACGATGTTAACACGTGCTCCAACATGGACGAACTTCAAAAACATTATGCTAAGGAAGCCAGACTTGAAAGACTACATACTGTGTGATTCCATTTACATTAATGTCCAGGAAACAGAAATTTAGGGAAACTTTTTTTTTAACTTGTCTTAAATGCTTTTATTTATTTTTCAGTGTTGTTTTTTTTTAATTTCAAGAAAAATGATCTAGGCAGACTTAAAGCTAGAGCTGGGGTGGGAGCAGACATTACTGCAAATTTGGTGATGGTTGCACTATCTAAAAATGAATTGAATGTCATGAATTTTCCCTTGTAATGAGTGAATGTCATAGTATATAAATTATATCTCAATAAAGTTTCTAAAAAGTTAAGACATCTTATATTTCGTCTTTCTACAGTTTAAACTTACCACATGCAGGCCTCAGTCTCTCACAGGCTCCGTTTTCTTATTTGGCTCTTTTGTAGGTTTTGGTCTGTGATTTTCTTCTATGTTCTTTCTTCTGATGATTTACCTACCCTACGGCTTCAATGGTCACCTCAATTCTGAAAGGACTGAATCTCTAGTGAATTTATATTTTTAATTCCAACCCAAATACACTCCCCAAATTCCATAGCCGGCTCTTCTAAATGTCTATTGGACAGATCCCACTCAATATTCCACAGATACCTCAGTCTTAATTCATTGCCATGGTCTTCATTATCTTCACCTGTCAAATCTACAGTCTCTTTTACAAAATTTCTGAATTCTTCTTCTAGTCTCTTTATTGAAGCATAAGCTATCTATAACACGAGTATTATCCTATCAAACCCTAAATATTATAAAAACTTTATTGAAGTTCAAGTTGTTAACCATTAAGTAAGGCTGTGGTGATCTTGGTTTCTGTTTTCATTAATGAGAGTGGTAGCTTTTGCCCTGGCCAGTGTCTCAGTTGGTTGGGCATCGTCCTGTGCACCAAAAGGTTGTTGGTTGGATTTCTGGGCACATGCTCGGGTTGTGGGCTTGATCCCCAGTGGGGGGCATGCAGGAGGCAGCCAGTTGATATTCTACTCTCATATCAATGTTTCTCTTTCTTTCTCCCTCTCCATTCCTCTCTTTCAAATTCAATAAAAATGTTTAAAAAAGAATAGTTGTTATTAACTTGACATTTTAGTGTATACTGTGTGCAGCGCTACTTCTGTTACTCTTACCCCTAGACTCAGTGGTGAATGAAATAATTTCCCTGTGGTGTAGAGTTTACAGTCCAGGGACAAAGACACACGCATAAGGAAATGACTGTTGAAGATAGGATCTTACCTCTAGTACAACAAATCCAGGGCAATACATGCTGGAGTAGACAAGAGGGAACATGTCTTTGAAATTTGGATGCTTCCCTCACTCCATGGGGAAATCACTGATTAGTAGAGGACGAGGGGCCTTTATCAATCTCAGAAAATGTTTACAATTTGATGGCTGAAAAAAAATGATGGTTTAATTTTCATTTTCTAGAAAGTAAATAGATTGACTACTGTTTCCTGTTTATGGGACTTTTTAATTTCCTCTTCCATGAATTACCTTTTCATACCCTTTCCCATATTTCCATGCAGTCCACTATCTCTTATCATTAATTCATAGGAGCACTGTGGTCCAGGCCATACAACCTCCTGACAAAAGGTCGGGCACAGTTGGGGTCAGGAGCCCATTACCTGAGTAGTCAAGGCTGGGGTCAGGGCTGGGCCAGGGCCAGGTCAGAGTGGGCCAGTTTGGGGTAGGGAGGCTAGGGGGTTAGGGCAGACCCAGGGATGGGTCAGAGCCAGGGTCAGGACTGGGCTGAAGTGGGAGTAAGGGCAGGGTCAGGGCAGGGTCAGGGCCAGGGTCAGGGCGGGGTCAGGTCGAGTTCAGTGACCCTGCGATGGGCAAGGTGAAGTGGACACGTGGAGGTCGAGGCCCAGGTTGGCCAGTGGACCTACTGTGGCTACTGCTGCTACTGCCCTGGGTCGCCCCGGGGCTGAGACGGTCCCTGGCCATGGCCAACCCTGCCTCAGCTCCAGGCGAGACAGTGGAGAGCGGTGCCCCCGCCCCCACGGTGCAGCGGTTGGCCCCGGGAACCCCAGGTACATGGGCGGCGTTGTGTGGGGTGAATTCTGGACACTGCTGGGCTGGGACACGGATCCGGGGCCCGGGTCACCCCAGTCGTCCTCCCCTTTGCCCTCTCCTTCACTCGGCAGCCTAGAGACCACTCAGCGAAGGTGGTCTCAGGCGCCTCCTCCACTCCAGGCCTCTGAGGGGAACTGCCCCAGGACATGGGGGCGGGGCGTGGAACTGGCGCTGGGGAGAGGAGAGCACCAGGACCATTGAATGAGGGGCCTGGAGTCAGGCCGGGGTCCCAGTCCCCTCCGGAGGCGCAAGCACAGCCCTGGACAAGGATTCACCTCTCGGAGCATCGGCACACACCCCTGCACCCTCCTTCTCAGGTGTGAGTCCTAGAATCAGGGTTATAGTCAGAGCCCACCCCTCTTCTTTTTCAACTACACTTGACATTGAATATTATTTTATATTAGCTTCGGGTGTGCTCCATAGTGGTTAGACATCTATATAATTTATGAAATAATCCCTATCAAGTCTAGTACCCACCTGGCATCATACAAGGTTATTACAACATTATTGACTGCATTCCCTACACTGCACTTTACATCCTCCTGACATTTTTGTTGTTAACCCTCACCTGAGGATGTTTTTTCCATTGATTTTTAGAGAGAATAAGAGGGAGGGAGGGAGGGAAGGAGGAAGGGAGAGAGTGAGAGAGGGAAACATCAATGTGAGAGGGAAACATCAATGTGAGAGACATGCATCTGGACTGGGGCTGGGGATGTGCTCTTAACTGGAAATCAAACTCAGGACCCTTCGGTATATGGGCTGATGCTCTAAACACTCAGAAACACTGGCCTGTGCAATACATTTTCAGTTAGAAGTAATCCCATTTGTTTATTTTTTATTTGGTTTCCCTTGCCCAAGGAGGTATATAGAAAAAAAATTAAGATAAATGTCAAGGAGTTTACTGCCTATGTTTTCTTATAGAAGTTTTGTGGTTTGGAGTCTTACATTTTAGTCTTTAAAGCATGTTGAGTTTATGCTTGTATATGGTGTAAGAAGGTGGGATTTCTCTCTTTCTCCTCTTTCTCTCTCTCTCTCTCTCTCTCTCATTTTTTTTTTTTTGCATGCATCTGTCCAGTCTTTTCAACACCACTTACTGAATGGACTGTCTTTACCCCTTTGTATATTATTGCCTTCTTTTCAAAAATTAATTGGACATATAAATGTGGATTTATTTCTGGGCTCTTTATTCTGTTCCATTGATATATGTGTCTCTTTTTTATGCCAACACCATGCTGTTTTGATACTATAGCTTTGTAGTACAATTTGATATCAGGTAGCACGATACCTCCAACTTTGTTCTTTTCTCTCAAGGTTTCTGTGGCTATTCAGGAAAATTTGTTGTTCCATATAAATTTTAGAATTATTTGTTCTAGTTCTGTGAAAAAAATGCAAGTGGCATTTTGATAGGGATTGCATTGAATCTACACATTGCTTTGGGTAATATGGACATTTACACGATGTGAATTCTTTGTATCCATGAGCACAGTATATGCTTTCTCTTGTTTGTAACTTCTACAATTTCTTTCTTCAATGTCTTATAATTTTCTGAGTACAGGTCTTGTACCTTCTTGGCTAAATTTGTTTCTAGGTGGGTTTTTAAATTCAGTTGTAAATAGGATTGTTTTCTTAATTTCTCTTTTTGATAGCTCATTATTGGTGTATAAAATGTAATAATTTTTATATGCTGCTACTTTACTAAATTCATTTATCAGTTCTAGTAGTTTTTGGTGGAATCTTTGGGGTTCTCTCTATATAGTATCATGTCATCTGCAAATGATGATAATTTTACTTCTTCCTTTCCCATTTTGATGCCCTTTATTTCTTTTCTTTTTAATATATTTTATTGATTTTTTACAGAGGAAGGGAGAGGGATAGAGAGTTAGAAACATCGATGAGAGAGAAACATCAATCAGCCACCTCCTGCACATCCCTCACTGAGGATGTGCCCAAAACCAAGGTACCTGCCCTTGACAGGAATTGAAGTCGGGGCCCTTGAGTCTGTAGGCTGACGCTCTATCCACTGAGCCAAACTTGTCATGGCTGCCCTTTATTTCTTTTTCTTGTCTGATTGCTGTGGCTAGGATGTCAATACTATCTATATATATAAAAGCCTAAGCAACCATTCAACCATTTGACCGGTAGCTATGATGCACACTGACGACCAGGGGGCAGACGCTCAATGCACAGGCATGGAAACATGGAACAGACTGATGAATCTCAGAGGGAAGGGGGGAGGGGGAGGGCAGGAAGAGATTAACCAAAGATCTTATATGCATATTAAAGGCCTGGTGCACAGATTTGTGCACCAGTGGGGGCCCTCAGCCTGGCCTGCTGGGATTGGGCTGAAACCAGCAGTCCAACACCTCTTGAGGGGTCATGGGTTGTGAGAGGGCACAGGCCAGGCCGGTGAGGGACCTCACCGGTGCATGAATTCATGCACCAGGCCTCTAGTGTTGAATGAAAGTGGTGAAAGAGCACTTGTCTTGTTCCTGATCTTAAGGAAAATGCTTTTTGCTTTTCACTGTTGACTATGATGTTAGCTGTGTGCTTGTCACATGTGGCCTTTATTGTGGTGAGGTATGTTCCCTCTATTCCAACTTTGCTGAACGTTTTTAATCATGAGTGTATGATGGATTTTTGCAAATGCTTTTTCTGAATCTATTGATATGATCATGTAAATTTTTTATCCTTCATTTTGTTTATGTGGTGCATCACATTAATTGGTTTGTGGATACTGACCCCATCTTGCATTCCAGGAATAAATTCCACTTGATCATGGTGTATGATCTTTTTCATATTTTGCTAAGTCCAGTTTACTATTTTTTAAAGAATTTTTGCACTTACGTTTATCAAGGATATTGGCTTATAATTTTCTCTTTTGGTGATATCTTTGGGTTTGGAATCAAGATAATGCTGGCCTCATAAAATGAGCTTGGGAGGCTTCTCTCCTCTGGGAGTTTTGTAATACTTTGAGAAAGATAGGTGTTAGTTCTTCTTTGAATGTTTGATAAAATTTGCCTATGATGCCATCTGGTCCTGACTTTTGTTTTTTGTGAGGTTTTTATTATTATTATAACTGTTTTGATTGGTCTTCTCAGATGTTCTGTTTCTCTTGATTCAGTCTTGGAAGATCGTAGGTTGCTAGGAATTTATCCATTTCTTCCAGATTGTTCAAAGTATTGGCCTACAATTGTTTGTATTATTTTCTTATAATCCTTTTTATCTATTGTGTATGTGTTCCCCCACATCCTGCGTGGTTCATGGTTCAGGATCTGGAAGAGTAGCCGCACACAAATGAAAGAGACAAGACAAGAAATAATTTGGAAATTTTGGGGGGCCAGTCGGGCAAGCCCAACTCAAGGGGAAGGACTTCCACTGGTGCTCAGGCCTCACCAGCCTTTTATTCAACTTTGGTTACACATAAAGCCCTTAGGCAGGCAATTGCAGTAGCAGACAGACTATCTTAAAGGTCAGTAAATATTAGAAGGATTTACTCTGAGACTATTGATCAGGAAATATCTTGAGCCCTCATTGTCAGGACTAGACAATCAGTGCATAACTCAGGCCGTTGCCATGGGTTCAAGGTTTACCAGCATTCCGGGATCCTTGTTTGCACTTCTCTGCTAGTGAAGACAATGAGTGGTTTCTCACATCTATGTGGTGTTAACAGTCACTTCTCTTTCATTTCTGATTTTATTTATTTAGGTTCTCTTTTTTTCTTGATGAGTCTGGTTTAAAGCTTTATCAATTTTTTTAATCTTTTCAGAGAAGCAGCTATTGATTTCTTTGATGTTTTGTAATGCTTTTTAGGGCTCTTATTTTTGTTCATTTCTACTCTGTTATTTTCTTCCTTCTATTCACATTGAGCTTTGTTTGTTGTTCTTATTCTAGTTCCTTCAGGAAGTTTAGATTGTGTAAGTTTATATTGTATATTTGAGATTTTTCTTGTTTCTTGAGGGAGGTTTGTATTTCTATGAATTTCCCTCTTTGGACTGCTTTTACTGGGTCCCATAGATTTGGGGGCATTATGTTTTCACTTCTTTTGTCTCAAATTATCTTGATATATATGAAATATTTCAGAGAGGAAGGGAGAGGGAGAGAGAGATAGAAACATCAACGATCAGAGAGAATCATCGACCGCTGCCTCCTACACACCCCCTACTGGATATCAAGTCCACAACCCAGGCATATGCCCTGACCGTGAATTGCACTGTGACCTCTTGGTTCATAGGTTGATGCTCAACCACTGAGCAACACTGGCTGGCTCTCTCAAAGTATCTTTTGATTTCTTTTTTGATTTTGTTGTTAACCGATTAATTGTTTAGTAGCATGTTATTTAACATCCATGTGTTTGTGTGTTTTTCAGTTTTCTTCTTATAATTGATTTCTAGTTTCATATCATTGTGGTTGGAGGAGAAGCTTGATATAATTAAAATCCTCTTAAATTTATTCAGACTCTTTTTCTATCCTAATGTGTGGTCTGTCCTATAAAATATCCCATGTGTGTTTGAAAAGAATGTACATTTTGCTGCTTTGGGGTGAAATTCTCCAAAAATATCAATTAAAGTCATCTGGTCTAATCTGCCATTTTAGGCTGCTGTTTCCTTGTAGATTTTCTGTTTGGATGATCTATCTATCCATTGATGTCAATGAGGTGTGAAAATCCCCTAGAATTGCTGTGTTACTGTCAATCTTCCCTTTTATGTCCCTCAATATTTGCTTCTTTCAGAAATGGAGAATTTGAGTCATAGAGGGGGAATGCATTTCTCCACATCCCACAGCACCTGATTCCTGCCTGTGAACCTCTCAGCCTGAGAGACTGGGGGGCGGGGGCACAGACCCTTAGAAGCCACGATCTTTTTTTAAAAATATATTTTATTGATTTTTTACAGAGAGGAAGGGAGAGAGATAGAGAGTTAGAAACATCGATGAGAGAGAAACATCAATCAGCTGCCTCCTGCACATCTCCCACTGGGGATGTGGCCGCAACCCAGGTACATGCCCTTGACGGGAATCGAACCTGGGACCCTTCAGTCCGCAAGCCGACGCTCCATCCACTGAGCCAAACCGGTTTCGGCAGAAGCCACGATCTTGAGCAAGGCACATTGTTACCCTCTGAGACCTTTAGGTCTTTGATCTTCAGAGTGTGTGTAGCATGTCCTATTGGAGAAATAGGGTCTGTGATATGTGAGCTTCGGAAGGCCCACTCTGAGGTATCTGTCATCCAGTAGATGCTTGCTGTGGCCACCTATGTTTCCCTTGTCCAGCCCTACAGGGTTTGCTCAGCTGTGCTCTGCTGCCCAGTCCTTAGCAGCAGCCAGTGAAGGCAGAGTCCAGGCAGTCCTATGACTTTTGCCAGGCCACTTGACCCTTGGCCTTGCTTTTCCACGTGTGAGGTGGAGAAGGGCCTCCCTGGTAGTGGCATTTGGAATACCACCAGTTTCTCTACCATAGGCCAGGGGGATTTCTCCACAGTGTGTGGGAAGCCCAAGGTGATGGGGAAGATCTATGGTGGCCAGGACGTGGTGGCTGGCCAGTGGCCATGGCAGGCCGGCCTGCTGTACCATAACACACACATCTGCGGAGCAGTCCTCATCAACTCCTTCTGGCTGGTTTCCACTGCCCACTGCTTTCTCAAGTGAGTCCTCCTTCCTGGGGCTGCAGCAGACGGACTGGTAGGGGAGGAAGATGCAGGGGAAGAGGAATAAAGGGGTGATGAATGTCCTCACAACCTGGAATGTCTTCCCCACTCACCTGCCCAGACCCTCCTCATCTTTCATCCTGAGCCCCTGTGCCTGTCCAGCAAGAGATTGGCAGTGTCCATCCAAGCTGCCATACACTGTGGACCGGCTCTTTGCTGCCTCAGAGAATGGCTTCTCCTTAATGTCCTTGTATTCCTGACTGGGTAGGGGCCTGGGGTTGCAAGGACAGCCAACAGCTAGGCAATTCTCATCACTTCAGCAAAAGTGCATGCCTGGGAGGAACTGTGGTGCCAGACTGAGTGGGTGGGAGGTGGGACTCTCTGACATTAGAGAGTGACATGGCCCGTCAGGAATCTTAACTCCTCTGGTCCTTCTGGTGCCTAGTTTCTAAACAGAGAAGGAAGGAACCCAAGGAAGCAGAGGCATCACAGCCTAAGTCAGGGAGTTGGAGCTCATGTACCAATTGGCTTTGAGAGCCCAGAGTCCTATTGGCACCTTCTCTGTGCCACACTCCATGTGACACCCTCTGTGGCATAGGGGGTGGCAAGACCCTACTCCACCATGCCTCCATTCTGTCAGGAAAGAAAGCCCAACCTGGGGTGGGAAGGGCTGACCCCATGGGAGAGGGAGGGAGCACAGCCTTCAGTGGGTGTGGAGCAGGAGGGGCTTGCCTGCGAAGAAGGGTTTTGGGCATGAGGAGCACGGGGAAGGGCTTTCCAGGTGGATGAACCATGTGAACAGTCAGGAAGGTGGGAAGCTTTATCACTTGTGTTCAGGGAACAAGGTGAGGTTTTGATTCCTGCACTCATTTGCTCACTTACACATCTTTTGTGAGTGCTTTTAACCAATTGAACAAGCAGCCCTTGGGCGAGAAGGTGTTTAAATAAAGGAAGGGCAGGAGAAGTGTTTGGGCCAGGAGGTAGGTCACGGGAGACTTGAGGAGGGTCAGGTTAGAGCTAGGATTGAGCCAAAGCCTGATGTGAGGGTCCCACCGAAGACACTTCTAGCATTAGGAATCTCTGTTCCTTCAATTCTAGGGTGTGATGGGGAAGCCACGTGCCCTGAGGTTGTGAGTAGACTATCAACCAGCCTCGGGAAAGAAGGGCTCCTGACAGTGTGAAAGGGGTCATGTAGGACAGAGGGGCCCACAGGAATGTGAACAGTTAGACAAGGATACAGGGAGAGAGCTGGCCCACACACTCAGAGAGGACGGTGACTGTGGGCCATTCCCCCTCCAGTAAATCCGGTGCCCCAGAGGACTACCAGGTTCTGTTGGGAAGCACCCAGCTGTACCAGCACACGCAGCACGCCCGGAAGATGTCTGTGAACAGGATTATCATGCACCCAGACTTTGAGAAGTTCCACCCCTTCGGGAATGACATAGCCATGTTGCAACTGCACCTGCCTGTGAACTTCACCTCCTACATCAGCCCCGCCTGCCTCCCAACCCCTGGAATACAGCTGCCTAGCCACTCGTCCTGCTGGATAACTGGCTGGGGGATGCTCAGCGAGGACAGTGAGGGGGTGTGGGAGAGGCTGTGGGATGAAAGTGGGGAGGGGGAGAGGGAGGAATGGAAAAGAAAGGGGGAGGAGAGAGGCAGGAAGAAGGGAGGAATAGCGGAGACTGAAATGACCCCACACAAAGACGCCACTGGTCCTTGGCCCTCTATTTCTCTTTTCCAATGGCCTGGACCATTCCAGTTCTAGTTCTGAAAAGTGTGCGATTCTGAAGGATATTTGAGATTTGGAATCAAGAATCTGGGTACTTAGAGTCTTCATGGTTCTTGATTTCAAGGTTTTTAATCAGCCATAGATCTGAGTTGACTTGGTTCTACTCGAAGGTCATGCTGGGGCCCTGTCCCATTCCAGCTTTCCCAGGACCCGAGAAGGTGCTTGGGAAAAAATGGAAAACACACACACATTTATGGCTTCTGGCTTCTGATCTTGCATAATCAAGTTAGAATGATCACCACTTAAGAACCTCAGAACTTCACTTTGGCAAATTGTCTACTTCATAGCCTTATTAGGTGAACTGAATAACACAGAAAAAAAGTGTGATTTTTTTAGATTGAAAGGAGAAATATAGGCAAAAACTTATGGGCAAGAGTGTTTTTTAAAGAAAAGATTGTTAGTAACTTGGAGAAATGCTCATGGTGTAAAGGGAAATGTAATATATATTTGTAATTATTAGTAAGGTCATAATTTTGTATGGTCTTTATCAACAGAGGTGCTACAGGCATTTTGTACAAACCATGTCTTCATTGAGTGGGAGATGCCAGCATCTCTGGCCTTTGCCTACTAAGTTGTAGTAACTCCACCCTAATCATAGGACAACCGGGGAGACCCAATATATTCATTCTCTCTCTCTCTCTCTCTCTCTCTCTCACACACACACACACACACTACACACACACACTACACACATGCATGTGCAATTCACACACACACACACACACAGTCTGGCTCTTTCTTGATAGAAGGAACCACATCTTACTTGTTGTGAGATCACAATCTGTGCCACAGGGCTTTGCACATGGTAGCTACCTCACTGCTGCCACCCTGGTTCAAATATGTTATATGAATATAAACTCCAGACTGGTCTTCCAGCTCTGACCCTGTGTTCTCTGCTTTAGTCTCTACACAGCTGACTACTTGCTTTAAACATGAGCCATGTCACTAACCCCCTCAGCACCCTAAGTGCTTTGTTATTTGTGCTTAGAAAACAATACAAACTCTATACCTTAGCTATCAGCCCCTGCATGACGTTGGCTCCCATCACTCTCTGCCTCATCTCCTACTGCATCCCTCACACACACCATCATAGCCACAAGGCCTCCTTCCTGCCTTGAACATGCCAAGGTCTTCCTCATCTCAGGGCCTTGACCTTGGCTATCTTCTCTGCTTCACTGGCTCTCCCTAATAATCTTTGCATGACTCATTTCTACTTTACATTTACAACTCAGCTCCTCCTCTGAGGAGTTGTACTTGATCATGTGAGCTAAAATAGATAATCCCTACTATCACATTTTCCTGTTTTATTTCCTTCATACTACTTATTAGATGTAAAATAATTAAATTTACATCACTTACCCTGTATCCCCCAACAAATATGTTTCCCTGTATCATTAGTGTCTAAAAGATACCCAGCAGAAAGAGAGATGAATAGGTGAGCGACTGGATGAGACGATGGATAGGGTGTGTGTAGGTGGGAGGATGCGTAGGTAGAAGGGAAGATGGATGGGTGGGTGGATGGATGGTGAATAGATGGAATGAGCAGATAAATTGATAGATGGAGATAAGGATGGGTAGGAGAATGATAGAGGGATGGATGAAATGGTGAGTGATAAGGAAGTAGATTGAAGGGTGAGTGGATGGATGCGGATATGAGGATAGATGGGTAGGTGAATGGAGGAATTCGTAGATGGAAGTAGGGGAAAGATTAATGATAGAAAAATGGAGAATGTATGAGATTGTCATGAAAGGGTAGGTGGGTTGGTGAATGGTTGCTACACCCCAGTGAATGGCATGTGTTGGTAAGATTTGCCTTTTATCTTTGTGGACTAGAACAGGTATAGTCTATTGTTATGAGAGAGGTGGAGGGAATAGGATGAGTTTAAAAATGTTTGAGAAACAGGACAGGAGTGATAGAGGATAGGTAGAAGACTGGAGCCATGTTGCATGTTCAGCTGTGCTGAGAAAACCTCGTGTGTAGGGGGCAGTGGTTAGCACTAAGACAGAGTAGGGGTTCAGAGTAGCCTGGTCTCTCCAGCTAGGCTACAGTGCACTTCACTGATCTTCTTATTCTCACAGAGCAACTACTCCCGCCCTTCCATCTCCAGGAGGGCAAGGTGGGTCTCATTGAGAACAAGTTATGTAATATGTTATATGGACAAAGACTTGGCACAGGCAAGACCAACTCTGTGCACGAGGAGATGCTGTGTGCTGGGGACATCTTGACAGGAAAAGCCATCTGCCAAGTGAGTGAGGCCATTTCTGTTCTTCCTTTGCCTGAGCTCATGCCTCAGTTTCCCCAGGGAAGCCTATATTGTCTCTATTCCCTTTGTGAGACCCCTGGTACTTCCCATTTCCTCCCTCTGCATGTCTTTCCTGGCCTCCATCCCTCAGCAGTGTCCCCCAGGCTAGTCCCTTCTTATGCCCATCCCCCATGACAGTGTCTGCTGGAAGGCCTTCAAACAGCATCTATTTAAAAAAAAATTTTTTATTGATTTCAGAGAGAAAAGGAAAGGGAGAGAGAGATAAAAACATTAATAATGAGAGAGAATTATTGATTGGCTGCCTCCTGCACGCCCTTTACTGCAAACCAGGCATGTGCCCTTGACTGGAATCGAACCTGGGACCCTTCAGTCCGCAGGCCAACACTCTATCCACTGAGCCAAACCAGCTAGGGCAAATAGCATCTATTTTTAAGGCATATTTTAAAATTTTTATTGAAATATAATGTACATTCAAAAGAATATATAATTATTAAGTATATAGTTTAATGAATGTTCACATACTGACACATGTGACCTACTCCCCGGATGCCCCACTCATGCCCCCTTCCTTTCACCAGCATCCCAGGGAACCACCATCTTCACTTTTAATGCTTTAGATTAGATTCCAAATTTTACATAAGTGGAATTTACTTCCATTTGTTCATCATTTGTGTCTTAACATTATATTTGCTCTACTACATGTCTCTTTCCTGTAACCTCAGTGTCTTCCTTCATAGCGTGGATCTTGAGGCTTCCTTCACCGAATTGTTGAAAGGATGGTGTAGAGCAGGGGTCCTCATACTACGGCCCGCGGGCCACATGTGGCCCACCAAAAACATTTATCTGGCCCACCGGGTGTTTTTGCCGCCACTGTGTGCATAGGAATTTGTTCATAGTTTTTTTTTAAACTATAGTCCGGCCCTCCAACGGTCTGAGGGACAGTGAACTGGCCCCTGTTTAAAAAGTTTGAGGACCCCTGGTGTAGAGGGTTGAGTAGTGTTTCCCAAATTCATGTCATTTGGAACCTCAGGATGTATGTGACCTCACTTGTAAATAAGGTCTCTGCCATTGTGATTAATGAAGAATCTTGAGATGAGACCATTGTGAATTTAGAGCAGGCCCTGAATCCAGTGACTGATGTTCATATAAGAAGAGGGAAAGACACAGAGACACTTGACTATAGACTTCTGGCCTCCAGAGCTGTAGCAAAATAAATTTCTGTTGTTCTTGTAAGCCGCCAGTTTGTGGTGAGGTGTTGTGACAGCCCCAGGAAAGGCAGACAGGAGGGATGAGATGCACCTGGCCCATGGGGAGCCTTTGTGGATAGCTGTTTTCAGTCCTTCCCAGTGAGCTGCTGAGTCAGAGGGTGGAAGCTTGGCCACCTGCCCTCTGGAGAAGGTAGACCCAGGGGTTTTGGTTTCCAGTCCATAGTTAATGGTATGGACCTGCTGGCTCTCTGCCCTGGCCCATCCTCCTCACAATTAGCTGCACCCAGAGGTGGAGCAAAGGTCTCAGCCCCTGAGTCCCCATATGGCAGTCACCCTAAATCTCCCTTCCAGTCTTGTCCTACGCCTGCCTTCTCCTGCAAAGGCCATGCCCATGGAGCTCAGGGCCAGTGCACTTTGTCTGCCCCTTGACCCCGCTCCTCCTCTAGTTTCTTCCCAGGCTGAGGACACAAATGTGCTGGACACCTGGGAGTCCATCCCTCCTCCCTCAGCCTTTAGGTCACCACAGCCTGTCTTTGACATTCCAACTAGATTCATCTTCTAGATTCATCTTCACCTGCTCTGGACCCCACCCTCCACTCTGGGCTTCCTTCTTTCCCCTGAAGTGCCTCTCCCCCTACATGGGGCACTCAGAAACAGCTCTAAGGAGAGTTGGGACCACAAGGTGCTTTGGAGCTAGGACTGTGGGGCAGGACATACCTGGTTCCCGTCTTCAATCTGTTGTTTATTGGCACTGTGACTGTAGCTATGTCTCCTCACCCACGAAATGGGGTTGCTAAGAGCCTCCACTTGTTAAGGTTTGGTACCTGGAATTTAGTAGATGGTTAACAAGTGCTGGCTTTCATTTTCCTTCCTGGTCTGCCTCTCTATCTGAGTTATACTTGTTCTTCTGGGCCTGTCTTACACCTGTCCTTTCAACCAGGGTGGAATTCACTGCCCTGCCCTACTGGACACACACACACACACACACACACACAGTTCGCTCTGTCTCTAAGCTAGTGCATGGCATATGTGAGTGCTGATGTTTCCCCTGCCTTCTGAAGGCTCCCCTGGGGCCAGTAGGCTATTGGAGCCTTTGCAAACTCTCCTAGACTGGCCCAGAATCCAGTGCCACTTGGCAACCACATAGCCCATCCATGTGTGTCGCTGAAGCTTGGAGTGGACAGGGACCACTTCCCTAGACAGGGACCTGGTTCTCCCCTGTCCTCAGGCAGCTGGGGGTGGGGACACTGGAGGGAAGAGCTGAGGCAATGATGGTGCAGTCTCACTGTCCAAGAAGACCCCAAGTGTGAGTTTCCTGGAGCTGCTGTGACAAATCCCCTCAAACAGGGTGATTAAAACAACAGAAATTTATCATCTTACACATCTGCAGGTCCAACGTCTAAAATCAAGTTGTGGGTGAGTCTGGTTCCTTCTGGAGGCCCTAGGGGAGAATGTTTCTTTACTCTTCCTGGCTTCTAGAGGCTGCCCACATTCCTTGGCTCTTGGCTTCTTCCTCTTCCTCAAAAAGCATCACTCCAGCCTCTGCTCCTGTTGTCACATCACCTTCTCTGACTCTGATCTCCTGCCTCCCTCTTTCCTCATGGGGACCTAGGGTTAATATTGGCCCTGCCCAGATGATCCAGGGTAACCTTCCTCTTTCAAAACCCCCAGTTCAACCACACGGGCAAAGTGTCTTTTGCTGCATAAGGTAACATAATCACAGGTTCCAGGGATGGGGTCATTCTTTGCAAACCACAGCAAGAACCCTTCTCTCTTCTTCTAGCCACCATCCCCCCTGCTATCTGCCAGCTGGGGAGCTTGCTTCTTATCTCACCAAGAGCATTGGAGCAGTCAGACTAGCACCTGCTCATCTTCCCAGTCCTGCATCCTGCACCCGTCATACTTCATCTCTGCCATGTCTCATGTCCAGCTGACCCCTCCTGAGCTCTGGGCACCCAGAGCTCTCCTGCTATGTCCCCTGTCTCTCCCTTTCATGACCATTGTGTGAATTCACAGCAGAAATCTCCTCCTGTTATTGCCCAATTTCTCTGCCTTTTCCCCCGGAAAAGACTCCTGGGACAGCAGTGAGCCTCTGATCCACTCTATCTAATTGTGTCCCCAGCATACCACCCAAGCCATGTGGCCAACGTCCCCACCAGCCTTGTTCCTGCCAGAGCAAGTTTGTCCTTAGTCTTCTCACTCGGCACATCAAGAGGTCTCATTCACCTTACCTGGGCCCCAAACTCAATAGTGGTTCTGCTCTTCTCCTGGTCACCTCCCCGCCCCCCCCCCCCCCCCCCCCCCATGAAATGCTGGAGATCCTAGGGCCCCATGCTCAGCCTGCTCCCTACTTTCTCTGCACCTTCTGACTGGTTGGTGAGAAAGGCTTAGATTCGACAGGTCCTCTTGGCTCCTCCTTCAAAATATTATCCCAAATCTGACTGTTCCTCGGCACCCTGGCCACTCCCCATCAATTACCTCTCACCCCTGGGGTCACCTTCTGACTGGTCTTCCCTCTTTAACTCATGCTCAGCACTGTCCATTCTCCAGCACAGCAGAAGGATACACCTAGACAGGTTAGGTCACCCTCTCCCCACCCCCGAGTACAGCTCTCCCCTGGGGGAAAACCTAACCCCTTTGGCATAAGGCCCTGTGACCCACATCCTCTCTGCACACCCTGCTCCCCACACAGCCAGCCTCGCTGCTCCTTCTCCCATCTACCTGGCAAGTCCACTTTCCTCATTTGCACTGACTGTTCCCTCTGCTCCTGCATCAGAAATGAAGGTTGTTTCCTGTTTAGAGTATCAGCTCAGAAAAGCCTGACGTCATCACCAGATGAGATACCCTCCCGATCCCTGCCCCCATCCCTTCCATGGCTGGTTGTCACATCTGACCATAGTGGGCTAATTGGCTTGTTTACAAAGCACAATGAGGGAGGGGCCTTACTTTATCACCCCTGTGCTTTCAAGTGCAGAGACTGCCACCTATGCTCCCAGTGCAGGTTGGATGGGCTGGTGGAAGAGTGGCCAAGCTCAGTTGTGGTCCCTGCTCCCTCACCTCCAGAGGATGAGCGTTTCCCTTTGGCCAATGAAGTGAGGGGACTTCCAAACAGGTGGTCCTTCCCTAATAGCCTTTCAGGACCCCAGTAAACCCCATAAGCTTTCTGGAGACCCCTTCCTACTCCCCCATCAATGCAGGTTGCCTCCACCAGGCTTCAACATACACATTTTCTAAAGAAGCTGGTAGCAAACCAAATGCCAAAATGAATGAAAAAGGAAGATGGTGGCATAGTCGGTGGATCTTTCGCACACCTCCTCCCTGAACCAAACTGAAAATAAAACAAAATTGGGGAAAAATCCCCCTGAATTACCAACTGAAGATTATCTGAAGAGGAGGCCATCACAGATGGGCAGAGGAGGCCATCTTGAGACTTGTAGAAAGGGGGGAGACATGAGAAGTGCTGGCCCACTCCCCTGGGAGCAGACCAAGTTTAGGGAGGGATATCTCAGCAGTGGAAGGTTCCCCTTGAGAGGAGTGAAGCCTAGACCCCAGACGGGGCTCTGCAGCTCAGAGCGCCAGAGCGAGGAACAGGACCCCAGGTAGCACGCAGCTCTGAAAGGCAGCAGGGTTTTTGCTGGCCAAGGAGAAAAAGCCACTTTTTAAATGGCTAACATGCAAGATTTTATATTGCAGTCACTCACTCTGGGCTCTGGTGGAGGGAGAGCAGTGCGGACTTGAGTCACCTGAAGAGAGTCTGGAGTGGGTGGCTTTGAGAGACATGGAGGAGCAGCTGCCAGGATCCCTGTGCAGGGTCATCCTCTGATATTACAGCAGACGTTTTTCTTGAGAGGAGCAAGCCCCTCCCAGTGGCATCAGCCTGGAGAAAACCAACTACCACACCCTCTGGAATCCTGCTCACTCCACCTTGCATCTTAAGCCCTGCTGAGGAGACAGCAGCATAGGCCAGTCCATATAAGGCTGGGCAGACTTAGGGGAGGGTCAGTGACTGGCTTTTGAGGAGGGTCCTTCTTCCCGCTTTCCCAGGAACCTGACTGGCACTTCCCCTTGTGGGAGAACCAATAGAAACTCCCTCGTGGCTTCTGGCAGAACCAACCTCTGAACTTGGGAGGCCCACCCTCCTGCTAGTAGGGGTTCTGCCCTGCTGAGGTCAAGGAAAAGATCTGGGATAGACTCAGACTTGTGGCTCCGGGGCAGGGAAACACAGACACCATCTTCCCTAAGTATAAATGGCATCTCCTCCTCACAGGAGATCCAGCGATCTCATCCTCCTGATTCCAAGAAACTGAGCCTTTCCAGTGACTCAGAGTGGCAGCAGGCCAGGAAGCAGAGGCAGGCAGAGGCAGATCTCAGGGTGCCTTGGGACATTAGCTAACCCACCCCTGTGCTCCATGCTGCTGAAGGCTAGCCTTAAATCATAGCTTGGTCCTTCCCATGTGCAGCTAACGCTAGCTAAGGCAGTCACACACTGTGGATCACTTGTAGATTTGCACAGATATGCCAGATGTGGAAAGGGTCTGACATTGGCTTGCACCAAAGAACGTCCAGGAAGGCCAGGCCCTGGTCGGGCGCATGCAGGGGGCAACCAATCGATGTGTTTCTCTCATATCGATGTTTCTCTCTGTCTTTCCCTCTCTCTTCTACTCTCTCTAAAAATCAATGAAAAAATATACTCAGTGAGGATTAAAAACAAACAAACAAACAATATTGGTAGCCTTTAAGAGTGATGTCAACAGCAATGCAGTAATAGTTGGGGACTTCAACACCCCACTGACATCATTGGCTTGGTCTTCCAGACAAAACATGAACAAGGAAATGGAGACCTTAAACAACACACTAGAACAGATAGGCTTAATTGATATTTATAGAACATTTCATCCCAAAGCAGCAGGACATACATTCTTCTGAAGGGCATGTGGAACATTCTCAAAGATAGACCACATGTTAGGGCATAAAATAAGTCTTAACAAAATCATAGCAAGTATCTTCTCAGGTCACAATGGCATGAAACTAGAAATCAACTCCAATAAAAATTCAAAAAGTCAAACACCTGGAGGTTAAATAGCATGTTATTAAACAATGAATGGGTTACCAATGAGATCAAGAAAGAAATAAAAAATTACCAGTGGACAAATAAAAATGAACACACAACAACCCCAAACCTATGGAACATAGTGAAAGCAGTCATAGAGGGAAGTTCATAGCATTACAGGCCTACTTCAAGAAGTAGAAAAGAACCAGAAAATGAACAAGATAATCCCAGAGTAAGCACAGGAAAGAGATAATAAAGATTGGAGTGGAAATAAGTGACATAGAAACTAAAAGAAACAATACAATGATCAATGAAACCAATAATTGGTTCTTTGAAAAGATAAACAATATTGATAAACCTTTAGCCAGACTCATTAAGAAACAAAGAGAGAGGACTCAAATAAATAAATTCAGAAATAAAAGAGAAGAAGTTAACCACTGAAATCACAGAAATACAAAGAATGGTATGAAAACATTAAGAACAACTATATGCTAAAAAATTTGACAACCTAGGTGAAGTGGACAAATTCCTAGAAACATACAATCTTTCAAAACTCAATCAGGAAGAATCAGAAAACCTGAATAAACAGATAACAACTAATGAAATTGAAACAGTAATCAGACATCTCCCATCAAACAAAAGTCCTGGATCAGATGGCTTCACAGGAGAGTTTTACCAAACATTTCAAGAAGAACTAACACCTATCCTTCTCAAACTATTCAAAAAAAAAAAAAATCCAAGAGGAAGGAACACTTGCATGCTTTTTTTTTGAGGCCAGTATTATCCTAATACCAAAACCAGATAAAGACACCACAAAAAATAAAATTATAGTCAATATTTCTGATGAACATAAATGCTAAAATCCTTAACAAAATATTAACAAATCAGATCCAGGAATACATTAAAAAGATCATTCACCATGAGCAAGTGGGATTTGGCCAGGAATGCAAGGTTGGTGCCATATTTACAAATTAATAAATGTAATACATCACACAAACAAGATGAAAGATAAAAATCACATTATCATATCAATAGATGCAGAAAAAGCTTTAGACAAAATCCAGCACCCATTTATGATAAAACTTTTAGCAAAGTGGGAATAGAAGGATCATACCTCACCATAAGAAAGACCATATATGAAAAACCTACAGCCAGCAACATATTCAATGTGCAAAAACTGAAAGCTTTTCTTTTAAGATCAGTAACAAGACAGGGACGTCTGCTTTCTTACTCATATTCAACATAGTACTGGAAGTCTCAGTCAGAGTGATCAGACAGGAAGAAGAAATAAAGGGCATCCAAACTGGAAAGGAGCAAGTAAAGCTCTCATTATTTGCAGATGGCATAATACTGTACATAGAAAACCCTAAAGACTCCACCGAAAAAACTACTAAAATTAATAAATGAATTTGGCAAAGTAGCAGGATACAAAATCAACATCCAGAAATTGATGGCATTTTAGTACACCAATAATGAACTCTCACAAAGAGAAACTAAAAAACAACCCCAAAGTGCAAACAATCCCATTGCAACAAAAAAATAAGATACCTTGGAATAAACTTAATCAAGGAGGTAAAAGACTGGTACTCAGAAAACTGCAGAACATCACAAAAAGAAATAGAGGAAAATGCAAACAAGTGGAAGAATATACCGTGCTCATGGATTGGTAGAATTAACATCATTAAAATGTCCATACTACCCAAAGCAATTTATAGATTGAGCACAATTCCTATTAAAATACCAATGGCATATTACACAGATCTCGGTCAAATATTCCAAAAATTTATATGGGACCAAAAAAGAACCCAGGTAGCCTCAGCAATCTTGAGAAAGAAGAATAAAGTTGGAGGGATCAGGATACAAAATATCAAACTATACTACAAAGCCACTGTAATCAAAACAACCCGATATTGGCACAACAAGAGGCATTTAGATCAATGGAATGGTACAGAGAATTCAGAAATCAACCCAAGCCATTTTGCTCAATTAATATTTGACAAAGGAGGCAAGAGCACACAATGGAGTGAAGACAGTCTCTTAATAAATGGTTTTGGGAAACTTGAACAGGTACATGCAAAAAAAAAAAAAAATTAAACTAGACCATCAACTTACACCATACAAGAGAATAAACTCAAAATGGATAAAAGACTTAAATGTAAGTCTAGAAACCATAAAAATCCTAGAAAAAAACATAAAGGGTAAAATCTTAGACATCTCTCCTAGGAATATTTTTGCTCATGTATCTCCTGGGGCAAGGGAAACAAAGGAAAAGATAAACAAATGGGAGTACACCAAACTAAAATGCTTCTGCACAGCAAAAGAAACCATAAACAAAATGAAAAGGGAGCTCACTGTACAGGAAAACATATTTACCAATAATACATTTGATAAAGGGTTAATTTCCAAAATATAAAAAGACCTTAACTCAACACAGGGAAACAAACAATCCAATGGAAAAAAATGAGCAAAGGACCTGAATAGTCACTTCTCCAAAGAGGACACACAGATGGCCAATAGACATGAGAAAATGCTCAAGATCACTAATCATCAGAGAGAAGTAAATTAAGATTACAATGAGGTATCACCTCACACCTGCCAGAATGGCTACTATCAATAAATCAACAAACAAGTGCTGGGGAGGAGGTGGTAAAAAGGGAACTCACTGTGGAAAACAGTATGATGTTTCTTCAAAAAGTTAAAAATGGAACTGCTTTTTGACCCAGCAATTCCACTTCTGGGAATATGTACTAAGACTCCAGAAACACCAATCAGAAAGAGTATACACACCCCTATGTTCATTGCAGCATTATTTACAATAGCCAAGATCTAAAAGCAACCCAACTGCCCATCGCTAGATGAGAGGATAATAAAGCCTTGGTCCATTTACACCATGGACTACTACATGGCAGTAAAAAGAAGGAACTCTTACATTTGTACAGCATGGACCTGGAGAGTATTATGCTAAGTGAAATAAGCCAATCAGAGAAAGACAAATACCATATGATCTCATTAATCTGTGGAATCTAATGAACAAAATAAACTGATGAATTAAATTAAAACAGAGGCTTGGATACATGGAACAGACTGACAAACATCAGAGGGAAGGGGCTGGGGCACTGGATAAAAGAAGCTGAAAAGATTAGCGAAAGAACATATATGGCAGAGGGGGCAGGGGCTTGGTGGAGGGGGTGACCATGGGTGACATCCATAATAGTATCAACAATTTAAAAAAAAAAGGCAAGAGGACCCAAGGGAAGGGGATATGCTACTGCAGCCCAGGGTGCAGCAGGAGCTAGGGTCTGTGGAGGCTTCAGCTTCCGGGCTCAGCTCGCAGGCCAGCCTTCCTGGGCCCTGTGCATGCAGCTGTCTCCTACTGGCCTTGGGCAGTCCCTCTCCTGGGCCTCTAGGCCGTCCCTAGGTCCAGGGGCAGAGTGGTGTCCTTGTGTTGATAGATTTAGATCCAGGATCTTCTTGAGGGTCAATCAGAAGCTCTTTCAGCTGATTTCAGTGCCCACCAGGGTGACTTTAGTGGGGTCTGCAGTGGGACACTGGTGTCTGGACTTTCACAGAGGTTGGTGTCTTAGTCTCTGGCCAGTTGGTGTCTTAGTCTCTGTTGTCCCACTAACTCTCCTCTCTTTCTTAGGGCGATTCCGGGAGCCCCCTCGTCTGTGACCTCCTCGATGCCTGGGTTCTGGTAGGGCTGGCCAGCTGGGGTTTGGACTGCCGGCATCCCATCTACCCCAGTGTGTTCACCAATGTCACCTACTTTGCTGACTGGATCCGGGAGATCCAGAGGCTCACACCTCCTCCTGATCCCACAGCTGCTCTTCCTCAGACCCAACTTCCATACAGGCCTCTGCAGGCTGCAGGCTCTCCGGGGCCTGGCACAGCCCTCTTGCCTCCCCAGACCTGGCTCCTATTGCTGTCTGTGCTCAGGGCCCTGTGGCAGGCCCTGCAGTGACCGGCCCAGCCCCTCTGCCCCTGCTGTCTGCCTCAGGCCCCAGGATCCCTATCTCCCCTCCCCCACACCCTCCAGTTCTCAGTGTGTGCTTCCTTCTCCTTGGCTTTCCTGTCCCTCAACTGCCACTCCCCAAGCCAAGCCTGAAAAAATAAAAACAAATAAAAGAGTCATTTTCCTCCCATATCAAGACCCAGTTTTCTCTCCTGCACCTTAGTACTCACTCTTCCCTTGCGGTCAGTCATCTGACTTCATGGGCAAGGAGAGGGCATGGCAAGGATACTGTCCTAGGAGGAAGGCAGGGGTGCAACGCTGAGGGAGCCAGTCCTGAGCTGGGGAGAGAGCAGGGTGTCTGCACTCAGATTCTGCTCCTGCTGGGGGAGCATACAGGCCTTCAAAGGCAGCATATCAGTCATTGTGGGCTACTGGTACAAATACCACAAATCCTATATAATAGAAGCCTAATATGCAAATTGTCCCCTTGGTCAGTCATTCCACCAGGAGACTGGGAGTACGACTGCTCGCTATGATGTGCGCTGATCACCAGGAGACGGCCAGGAACATGGCGGGCATGGGCAGCGCAGTGCTGGCAGCGGGCAGCAGTGGAGGTGCTATCAGCCCTAATGGGCTCTGACAAGAGTGGGATTGCCGCGGGATGGCAGAGCAGGTGAGCAGGTGGCACCAGGCCAAAGCGGGTGCAAGTGGGGGTCTGCAGACAGTGACCAGTGGCAGTGGCAGGGCGGGGGGCTGCCGCCTGGCTTCCAGGTGCTGAGGGAGCCTGGTGAGGGGCCCCTGGCTCTTATCAATCACCCCACAGGTGGGATGGTGGAGCAGGTGAGGTGGCAGCACCAGGCCAAGGAAGGGTGCCAGGCGGGGCTGCAGGGCTGCAAGGCTGGGGGTGCGAACTGGGGTCCAATCTCCGCAGGCTACCCCAGGGACCCCACCTGTGCATGAATTCATGCACTGGGCCTCTAGTAATAGATAAAGGGCATGTGGGCAGCTTAAACAACAGGAATTTATCATCTCTCAGTTCTGGAGGCTGGAAGTTCAAGGTCAAGGTGTGAGCAGAATTGGTTTCTCCTGAGGCTCTCTCCTTGACTTGTGGATGGCCATCTTCTCTCTGTGTCCTTATAGAATCCTTCCTCTTGTGTGTCTGTGTCCTAAAGTCCAGTCAGATTGGATTAGAGCCCACCCTAGTGACCTCATTTTAATGTAATCACCCCAGTGAAGACCTTACCTCCATTCTGAGGTTCTGGGGCCAGCACTCCAACAGATGGATTTTAGGGAACACAGTTCAGCCCATAATGGGAAGTAAGACATTTTGCCAGGTGTGTGCAGTGCAGGGGAGCAAGGGTCATAGATAGAAACACCCGGGGTTTGGAGGAGGAGGACCGACTCCCAGTGGAGGTGGAGGGATGTTCCCAGGACAATTGAGCTAGACTAGGGTCCATGACCCCAACCAGGAGGAAGGGGGCTCCAGCCTGTGGTACCGTGGGCTCTGCGATGTGAGGAGGGGCCTGGGAGAGTAGGTCGGGAGCAGACAGAGGAGGCCAAAAGCCAGACTGAGAGCTCAGGTTCAGGCAGGCAGTGCTCAGACCTCCTCACCTGCCCCCATGGCCCTACTCTCCCAATCTGAAGGGACTTACCCGACTTCCCACCTCCATGGCCCCCAACCTCATGTGAAACTGCTCCCGCTAGCCTGCCCAGAGGTGTCCACACACTTCCCGCAGTTGGACCCTGGCGTCACCTTTTTTGCTTCGCTGACCCAGGACTTGGTGGCCGGCAATGAACCTTGAGGCAATGCCCTAGGTCCGTGGTCGGCAAACCGAGGCTCGAGAGCCACACGCGGCTCTTTGGCCCCTTGAGCGTGGCTCTTCCACAAAACACCACGTGCGGGCGCACGTACAGTGCGATTGAAACTTCGTGGCCCATGCGCAGAAGTCGGTTTTCGGCCTGGGCGAGTCTGTTTTGAAGAAGTACTGTTGATATTTGGCTCTGCTGACTAATGAGTTTGCCGACCACTGCCCTAGGTCATCCTTTCCACCAATCAGCCTGACACAGGCTCTTGGAGCAGCCATCAGGCCCCCAGCAGACCTCACAGTGCACCCAGCCCAGCCTTCAGAATCCCCGAGAAAGTGGGAAAGCTCCCATCGAGTGCCACCAGTATGGACCAGGTGCCATTCAAATTGTTCAGTGCAAATTCTTTCCAATTCTGGCATTTCCCAAATATCCTGCACCCTCGGCGGCCACAAATAGAGTTACATGCCTGTCAACACCGAGATCTCAGTGGCTTGAGCCAGGACTTTGCTCCGGGACTCCCTTCCCAAGGTGGTCTTGGGAGGCCTCAAGAAAGTGTCTTCCCGGTGTCCACCCCTGCGTGGGCATTTCGGGCAGCCCCTGGCCCTGGCCGGCCTCTGGCTGGAGCGCCACCAGGGTGATGCCACTATGTGTAGCTGTGTGCCTGGCACTGGAGCTCACCAATTTCTAACAGGAGGAAGATAGACCTTCTCTCCCTTGGTGGTAAACTCAGCTATGGGGTCTCGGGAAGGGTTGCTTAGGCCCCTGGATGTCAGTGAGTTACCGAGACAGCGTGTGGTTCACACACATTCTCTGATTCACATGAAGAAACATCCTGAGCAGCTGGATATGTTATATATTTTTATCTAATCTAGGTGGTGGTCGCACAGGAATATATTCACGTAAAAAGTCACTGAGCTGTACACTGAAGGTCTGTGAATTTTACTTTGTATAAATCGTACTTCAAATCAGCTGTAAACATTTAAAATAATTTGCATTTACCTGTAAACCACGATGGTTGCAAAGCATGTCGGCAAATCCTTTGATACCCCTCCCTTCAACATGTGTAGCTTAAACCCCTCCCCTTGAATGAGTGGAAGTGATGCGATGTGACTTCTGAGGCAGGGTCCTAGCAAGCATGTAGCGTCCACCTGGCTCCTGACTCTCAAAACGTTTGTTCTTTGGGAAGCCAGCGCCATATCAGGGAGACTTTCAGGCAGCCTGTGGAGAGGTACTCATGGAGAGGAACTGAGGCCACACACCAGCAACCTGCAGCAACTTGCAGTCATGCGAGTCGGCCAATGGACACATAGGTCCTCTGTCCGTGACGCACACCTCAGATGCCTGCAGCCGTCACCAACACTTTGACTACAACTCATAAGAGACCTGGAGCTGGGCCTACACGGTCAAGCTGCTCCCAAGTCCTAGTCCCACAAACACTGCCAGAGATACTAAAGCAGTGGTTCTCAACCTGTGGGTCGCGACCCCTTTGGGGGTCTAACGACCCTTTCACAGGAGTCGCCTAAATACATCCTGCATATCAGATATTTACATTATGATTCATAACAGTAGCAAAATTACAGTTAAGGAGTATCAACGAAAATAATTTTATGGTTGGGGGTCACCACAACATAAGGAACTGTATTAAAGGGTCGAGGCATTAGGAAGGTTGAGAACCACTGTAAATGTTTCTTGTTTTTTTTTAAGCCAGTAAGTTTGGGGGTAATTATTGCACAGCAATAGATAAGATCTGTCTGCAGGGTTAGGATTCTCTTTGAGTAGGATTCTTCACAACTGTGAATTGTTGAAACGTTTGAGGTTCCTTATATTTTAGATTCTAATTTGGAAACCCAGCTTTGAGTGCTGTGTAGAAGGCATTATTTATTTATTTTATTTTAAAAATATATTTTATTTGTTTTTTACAGAGAGGAAGGGAGAGGGATAGAGAGTTAGAAACATCAATGAGAGAGAAACATCAATCAGCTGCCTCCTGCACACCTCCTACTGGGGATGTGCCTGCAACCAAGGTACATGCCCTTGACCGGAATCGAACCTGGGACCTTTCGGTCAGCAGGCCGACGCTCTATCCACTGAGCCAAACCGGTTAGGGCTAGAAGGCATTATTTAAATTAAAACATATCTAGGTTTGAAAATAAAACATGCAAGTAATATTACGTTACTAATTTTCTAGTTGTTTCCATTTTTGGACCCCACGTGAATACAGTCTGTACATATTCTATAGCCATGGTGGGTGAGGTTGGAACAAACTACTGAGAAGGAATGACAGAATCACAGTAAAGCCACTCCCTGAGGAATTTTTCCATAGTAACAAACCAAGGCACCAAGACTGAGGGTCCCCCCTTGTCAAAGTGACGGTGTGAGAAAGAACAAGAAGGAAAAGGCCCCTTCTCCAGGGGCAGTTCTTAGGCTCTAACCATTTGTGTGTTGGCCTCGCTATGCTAATTCTGTTCTTCTAAATAGAGTTCAAGTTTCTGTAAATCGTCTTCTTGTTCATGCTTTTGAAGCATCCGGAGGTCAGGCTGCTACGCCCTCAGTGATGAGTGTCTGGTTAGGACGGTGTCCCAGCATCGAGACTGCCGTCCCTGCCGTCCCTGTGCTCAGGGGCCACGGCACCTTCAGCTTTTGGAAAGGGCACAGCTTGTTGTTACATGACTCAAATCCTCCTACACACACTGAATGATCATACGTAGAAAGGCACCGCCGTCTTCCCTGCAGCTTAGAGCTCAGTGCTCTAGGAGAGATTTCATTCCCAACAAAATGCCACCCTCTCCAGCATCAGGGAGAGAAGCCCTTTCAGGTGAACTGCTTCCACCGCTGCTCTCCACTGGGGGCTGTTCTTCCTCGTGCCTTGTTCAGGCCTGCCATTAGGTCCATGACCTCAACAGCAGTTAGTTAAATGTGCCCTTTAAAATATAGGCTCATAAATAATTTTAAGAGGAAAGTGATTTAAACTGTAAGTGCTGGAAATAAGTAAGCGCCTGACATGTAAGAATTTCTCGCTGTGACCACGGGAAGACATGGTGAGGGTCACATCACGCCTACCATGTGCCGCTGAGGGGAGCCCATGGGAGGTGTGATGAGAGGCAGATTTGCAGATACACAACAAGGAAACACTAGTAGAGAAATGGGAAATGCATGCCTGAGGGACATATTTGGTCCCTGGATCCTTTGGCTCAGTGGGTTCAAGGCTGGACACAAGCGGTAGTGGCAAGGGGACAGGTGTCAGAAGGTTTTGTCCATGACCTCATGCAGGAGCCTCCTCAGCCAAGAGCACTCAGAGCTATGTTTGTACGCTCTGATCCTGCAGCTGGAGCATTAGGCATTTCATTCTCCTTTTGATCCAAGAGATTAGTGTGTTCTCCCTCCTGTTCTCAACGAAGAGGGTGGGGACAGGCAGGATTTAGAGAAAACCCGAGGGACCTAGCCTACCAGAGCCTTTGCTCAGAGGCAGAGGGCATCCTAGCTTTCCCCTCAAGATTAAGTGAAACTTTTCAGAATCCAGGGCAAGAGCCAGCTCCCGGGCTGTGTCTGTATGAGGACACCCCCTTCAGTGAAGACAGAGCCGGGGGACAGCTCACGGGCCCAGGGCTTTTAGGTTGTTGTGTGTCACCAGGCAGTCTAGGTTGTCATGCAATACCTCCTCTCAGATGTTTGATGAGCCAGTGAGTCAACACACTCACCAAGTAACCACAGAATGTGCAGTCGGGTGCTAAGTGTTCTGTCCACATTAAGGGCATAGGATCACCAGCCACATTTCTTTCTACTTTCCATGGCTTCACCCATGAGGCAAAATGGCTGGAGCTTTCCATTTATACCACTTCAAGGGCAACTTTATAATAGAAGGTGCCTCTAAAAATATAACGGTTAATGACACAAGGAGCAAAGTGGAGTAAAAAGAGCAGGGTTTTGGCATCCAAGGCAGATGCCAAATCTGACTTGGCTCCTGGCTGAGGGATCTTGGGCCAGCTGCTTGGCCTCTGCGTGCCTTCCCTTCATCTGTAGAATTAGGATGCTGTTGTTGATGATGTCGATCCCTAGTTCCTGGTGTTATGAATAACCATCAAGTGTGAAGGGTCACCTGAATGTCAGCTGTTCCTACTCTAACTCAGGTGGGGAGGCCTTGGCCCCATGAAAGCCCAGACGCACCCTGTCGGACTCATAGCAGGACTTCCTGGAGGAGGCATAACAAGTTCTCCATGAACGTGGTGAGTGCCGACAGCTCCGATTCAGGGAGAGCCATCACTGTCAGCCCAGACAGGTGGTAGGGGCTTCTCTGCACGAACGGTAGGCAGGATCCAGCTGAGGGCCTTGCAGGCTTATGTAAAATGAGCTCTGCTTGACATTAGTTTTTGGAAATTATAAACTGCTGCATAAGTCTGAGTCTACCATCAATCATTTAGAAAACTTGATTAATAGAATAAAAGAAAAACATACTATTTAAAGATTACTTCTATTATGAGAGGTAAAGTCTCACAACCCTTCTATAATTTTTACAAACCTTTCCACAACTTTCAGAAACCTTCTTACCATTCAGAAATAACCAGCTTCAGAACTCTCTTTTTGCCCCCTTCAAAATGCATCTCCATACCTCTTACTTTCTATTACCAAAACCATACAATTTCTTTCAAATTAGTTAGTATTCTTAACTAATAGAACCCTTGATTCTTAGGTGGCAAGTAAGTGATTAACATTCCTCAGATTAGCAATACATTCACATTTTAAGAGATATCTTATATAGTGAAAGCCTAATATGCTAAGTGTCCAGTCGTCTGGTAGGCCATTCAATCAATCAAAGCATAATATGCTAATGATATGCTAAGGCCACTCAACTGCTCACTATGATGTGCACTGACCACCAGGGGGCAGACAGTTGACCAGTTGCTATGATGTACACTGACCACCAGGGGGCATATGTTATGAGCCATAGGTTAGCTTGCTGCTGGGGTCTGGCCTATCAGGACTGAGAAGGACAGGCTGGACACGCCCTGGAGTCCTCCTATGTCCCTCCCCAGCCCTAATCATGCACCAGTGGGGTCCCTCGGCCTGGCCTGCGCCCTCTCGCAATACAGGACTCCTCAAAGAATGTCAGAGAGCAGGTTTCAGCCGGATCCCGCAGGCTAGGCCAAGGGACCCTACTGGTGCACCAATTCATGCACTGGGCCTCTAGTATTTAAAATAAAACACAAGGGGGAGAAACCAAGATGGCAGCATAGGTAAACACTGGAAATTGCTGCCTCACACAACCATTCAAAACTACAACTAAAAGACAAAACGGACATCATCCAGAACCACAGGAAGGCTGGCTGAGTGGAAATTCTACAACTAGAAGGAAAGAGAAAAGCACACTGAGACTCAGAGAAGGTGTGGAAGTAAAGTGCAGAGGTACGGAGGCGTGTGCAGAAAGGGCTGGCAACGGAGGACACGGTTGTCTTTTTCAATAGAGAGGGAGAAACACACTCCCGCTCTGATCTCCTGTTCCGGGCTAGTCTCTGGGGACCCAGACTCATACGGGGAGAAACTGGACTGTCTGGCATCGGTCGGAACTCGAGGGTGGCTTTCTCTCAGAGGTGCTTGCAGCGTTACCGCAAAACACTAAGACCCGGGGCCTCTTAAGGCAGGGCTGAGGATCAGCCATAGCTGTTTGCTTTGCTCTGTTGATTCCCTGAGACCCGGCCCCACCCAAGCTGTGCACAGAGGCTATTGAATATGAATGGCCTGGTCCTTTGCAATCTAAAATTACCTAACAAACTGCAGCTGGGTCAGAGAGACCCAGAACATCCAAAAGAAGGCCCAAGGCCCCACAGCAGATTGTATTGCTTCACAGCTGGGCCTTATCTGGGCACCTCCAAACCCCAAACAAAGAAGAGGAATCTGCATATCTCTCTGTAGCTCCTGCTGGATAGCCTCAGCAGAGGCTAAATTAGCACCTCCTTAGAGATCCAAGAGCCAGTGTACCCAGTGGTAAGAGTGGGACCATCCAGATTGCAACTCCTCAGATCCATATGGGACACACTCAGGGGGCAGACTCAGTGAGCACCAAAGTCCCACTGAAGCAAGTCTTGCCCCTAAGGGTGGCTCCAGCACAGAAGTTCTCCCACTGTAGACACAGCTGATTCTCACAGCCAATTGGCCTGGAGGTCAATTCCTCCCAGTGATACCAACAACAATCAAGGCTTAACTACAACAAGACTGTGCAAAAAGCCTACAAAGGGGTGCACCAAGAGTGTCCGCCTCAGGTAATTGGGGAGGCTGAGCCACTGGGCCCCATAGGACACCTAGCACAGAAAGCCACTCTATCAACACAAGGAAGCAGCCAAAATGCGGAGACAAAGAAATAGGTCACAAATTACAGAAATGGAGGAAAGCAAACTACTAGATATAGAGTTCAAAACCACGGTTATAAGGCTTTTCAAGAATTTTCTAGAAACTGCCGATAAATTTAGTGAGACCCTCAATAAATCTAGTGAGACCCTCAAAGATATGGAAAAGGACCAACTAGAAATTAAGCATACACTGACTGAAATAAAGAATAATATACAGAGTTCCAACAGCAGACTAGAGGATCGCAAGAATCAAGTCAAAGATTTGAAATATGAAGAAGCAAAAAACACCCAACTGGAAAAGCAAAAAGCAAAAAGAATCCAAAAATATGAAGATAGTATAAGGAGCCTTTGGGACAATTTTAAGCATATCAACATCTGAATTATGGGGGTGCCAGAAGAAAAGAGAGAGCAAGATATTGAAAACCTATTTGAAGAAATAATGACAGAAAATTTCCCCTACCTGGTGAAAGAAACCGCCATTCTCTGGAGCATGAAGTCTGCTGAGAAGCGGGCTGGCTGCGGGGCCCCTTGGAGATTTGGTGGCTCCACATGTCCTTGCACATGACTCTCTTGGGTGCTCCCCTCTGGCCTCTCCCCTCACATAGTCACAGGCTTCAGGTGGCCCGACCCAGCCGCACCCATATTAATGCCCCGAACACTGCCCTCAGCATCCCATGCCCTGGAGGTGGGAGCTTTATCCCCTCACACTCCCATCTCTTCCCCCTCTGCCCAGCGCTCACTACCAGGAAGGCTGTACCCAGCGCCCAGTGCACCCACACAGCCCCGCTGCCCTGGGAGACCGAGTCCCGCAATGGGATCCCCCCTGAGGCCGAGCAGGAGGACATGGACATCATGGATGAGCTGCCCATGGGGGCGCCAGGTGGAGGATGGGAAGATGAAGAAATGGAGTGGCTGCAGGATGAAGATCTCCTGAGCTACCTGGACCAGCTGTGCTCCCAGGAAGACTTTGTCACCCAGGTGGGCTGGCTGGCAGCTCCGGGTCTATAAGATCCCAGAGGGAGGCGCTGCAGCACCCGGACCCGGGTTCTCCCAGGCTGATGGGATTGGGCTCTGCTCTTTGTTCCTGAGCTGGGCACGTGCGAGTGTGTGTGTCTGTGTGCATGTGTGTGCTTTGTGTGGTGTGTGTGGTGTGTGCTGTGTTCATGTGGGTGTGCCCGTGTGTGTATGTGCATGTATGGTACTGTGTGTGCATGTGGTGTATGGTATCTGTATTCATGTGGTGTGCCCTTGTGTTTGCATGTGCATGTATGTGTTTCTGTGCGTGCATGTGTGTATGTGTGTGTGTGTGTGTGCACCTGATGACCATGATGGAGTAAAACACCCGCCTGTGCAGGAGGCCGGGTGGGTCTTGGCTTTCCGACTTGTGCTCCAGGCCTCGCTGACTCCCAGTTTGCTCCCTGCCAAGGGGCTCACAGCCGTTTTCTTCTGTCCCAGGTGGAGGAGGTCATTGACTCCCAGTTCCTGAAGCAAATGAATTCCCCAGACACACAGCAGGATCCCTTGGCCCTAGCTGAGGAGTTGGAGCAGGAAGAAGGGCTGACTGCTGCCCAGGTGAGCCAGGGGAGGGTGGGACCTTAGGGAGATGGGAGGGGTCCCCAAGTGAGCCATAGCACCCACGGACCCCAGGGGAGTTAGAGGAGGGAAAGGCCCTAGTGAGTCATGGAGAGAGGGGGGAGATTGGGGTTGGGGGAACCTCAGGGAGCCAGGGGAGGATGCACCCACGTAAACCAGGGCAGGGAGCAACCCAGAACCAGGACACACATAACTGTGTCCACGCCACCCCTGCCTGTAGGCACTGAATGCAGAGGGGCCAGCCCTGGGTGGGAGCAGGGAAGGACGACAAGAAGGAGAGGGCTACAGAGAGGAGGGGGTGGGAGCCCAGAAGGGGAGGGGACACCCAGCTGGGACTATGGCACAGGGGACAGAGGAGAGACACATGACTGTCATGGATTCCAGTCACGGTGTCACCTCGCCCTCCCCTCCCCCCAGTGCCATTGTCCCATTACCCTCGCTCCTCCTCCTCACACACGTGTGCAGTGCCAGTCACTGTCCCTTCTTCCTCCCAGCTGGTAGAGAAGCGAGTCCAGGCCTCCAAGGAGGGGGGCATGCAGGTACCCCCGAGTCACGGTGCTCCCCTGTGGGGCTCAAGTCCTTCTGAGTCTGAGACCTGCCAAGATGCCCAGAGGCGTGACCGTGGCCCCCAGCTGGGGGTCAGTGACAAAGTCTTCTCATCCCAGGGCTGATCCTGCTGTTCCACTGACATGGGAGGATGGGAGGCAGGGAGGGAGGGCAGGACTGTTAGGGCGGGGGTGGGCCTGGGGTGGGTTAAGAGGACAGGCGGAACTGTTAGGTTGGGGGTGGGCCTGGGGTGGGGGTAGGAGGGAGGGCAGGACCATTAACATGGGGGTGGGCCTGGGTAGGGGTAGGAGGGAGGACAGGACCCTTAGGGTGGGGGTGGCCTGGGTGGGGGTAAGAGCAGCACCTTTGGGGCATTGTGGGTCAGTTATGAATAAAGATAATTTTGTTTGAAAATGCTCTGGGGGCCGCTGTGTCTGTACTCGGGTCTGCGCTGCTCGTTGGAGAGGGGACCTGAGAGGAAGGAAGGATGGGGGAGGTCCTGGGCGCTCTGCATCCACAGGGGACCCTCAGTCCCTCCTCCTGATTGACAGGGACCTCTTCCTGCTCCTGGGAGCACAGAGCTCTCTAATGCCCAGGGACCCCTCCCATCACTTCTGATCCCAAGGCTAGACTGAGGCCTGACCTGAGAGGGAAACGCTGGGCCTCAGGGGCACCTGTCCCCCATGGGCCTCCTGCAGGAGGAGCATCCTCTGTCTCAGCGGGTGGGTGGGGGGAGTCTGGAACAAGGGGGTGACAGGAGAGTAATGGACTGAATGGCTATTTTCAATCCTGCTCACTGACTGAATTCTCTCATAGTGGATGAAGGTATACAGGCCAAATTCTGGGCCAACCTCTGAAATTTAATGCCCAGCAAGTGGCTGGTCATCACCAGTTGAACAGGGGAGAACAGTATGAAATAGACCCTCTGGTTTGAGGGTAAATGGACTGAGGGAAATTTGTTAAATCTAAAAAGGTCAACCATGATGACCTTGATGTGTCTTCAAGAAAATACAATGCGATGTAAGTAAGTCTAAATATGAATAAGTCAATGTCATAAGCAAATCTAAGGAAAGCTTTGCATTGGGAAAGCCGAAGGGTGGCATTCAGCTGTGGGAAAGTGGTCAGAATGTGCGAATGTGCGGTGTTTCACTGCTCTGAGCCCCCGTCACCAAGCACCAACCTCTTATTCATTTGGCTCTGAAGTTTGGCTCTGCTACTGGTGGAGGAAGGTGCCAACCAGCTGGTACAAGGATTTTGAATCACCTAATCAAAATATTCCTTATTGTAAATGGCTACTCTGTTACTCAGATTTGTACAAACTCTTGGGTCAGTTGGGAGGTGCTGGTCGTTCCACAGCCTTTAAACTGCTTTGACCTTCCTCGGAAGCCCACCATCTGAAGGGTGGCGTCACTTCAGACGTGCGATTATCAGCATTTTGCTTTAAACAGAACATTTTTAACAACTGGTTTCAATGCATCCAGTGCATGGGCTGTTATTCAGGATGATATTGAGCCCAATGATACTGGTGCCCTTCTCTGAAAAACTAATTCCAGGATTAAGCATTTGAAGGGGATAAAAAGGGCTAATCATGAACACAGAAGCTCTGATGCCCTAAGAAACAAATGTAGGAGGCAGTTTTGGGGATCAGCCACTCACCTGCCTAGTATCCACTCTATTGTTCTCGTCTGAGCCAATTCCAGGTTGTGGCCACTGTAGCAATGCTGTTATGCGCATTCCTGCATGCATCTCCTGCTCACACAGGAAGTGCTGGGCCATGGGCTCATCTTCCCTCCAATGGATGGCGCTGAGCCCTTTCCAAAGTGGCTGCTTCACGCTCCATCCCACCACCAACAGCAGTATCGCCAGTTGTCCTCACGTGAGCTGTCTCCAAGCTTCTCTGTCACATGTGACACAGCCCCCGTTCACTCCAAGGCCTGACTCCGCATCCTCACCAATGGTGGACCCAGATGAACCAAGATTCCAATTTTAAAACAGACCGTGTCCTTTCCTCATGTGATCCTTCCACACTTCCTGTGGAGAATGACTGCCACCACCCTGAGGGCGAGGAAACCGGTGCTGAAGGAGGTCAGCTGACTTGCCTCACAAGTGGCAGACCTGAGATCAGCTCCCAGGTCCGTCTCCCTCCAAAGCCCATGCACTCATCCCAGCTCACAGTCCCAGCAAGCAACACATTTGTAGATTCCTGTTTCTTTGTTAATTACTCTCCCAGCCACTGTTCCACACAGGATAGTTGCACATTAACTGGCCCCTGATATTTATTCAATATTTACTTAAAATACTGTGACTTTAATCCTGCCAAAGGTCTTGGGAGAGAAATATTATCAGGCCACACTTGCTCTAGTAAGTCTCTTTTAGCTTTTATCCAAGTTGTAACACCTAAACTCAACCACTTGGCAAGGTCCTCCCAGGTATAAGGCTCCACAGGGGGAAAGCAAACGTGAGAATTCAAGAGACATCCTCTGGATTCCCACGTCCATTGCACCCCGGGGTCCTGGCCTCTGCTGCATTTGGGAGCACCTAGTTGACTGCACTTGGCTGAGTTGGCAGGAAGAAAGGACAAGAATAATCTCAACTCACAACGTTTCATCCTATGTCCATGTGTGTCAGACACAGGACACTGGGAAATAGAGGGACAGAAAAGGAATATCCAACAAGTGCCAACCAAAGAAAGCTGGGGTGGGAATATTAATATTATAGTAACTATAATCTCTGTGATTTCTTTGTTGCACACACACATTTCCTCCCACTCATCAGCTGCATTGCCCAGTCATTGGCACTCACGCAGAGGGGCAGCCCTCCCATTCTGTTTGTTCTCAAATGATCTTATAAGAAAGCTGAAGGCTCTTCTCTTCTGATTCCGGGTAAAGGAAGGCAGTGCCCAGTCCTGACCTGAACACACCAGAGAAGGTTCAGCTTTCACCTGACCTGGAGGTGTCGCCATTGATTCTGCGATTTTGCACCAAGTCTAGTTTCTCTTGAGTCCTGGCTCTATTCTCTCCTGTCAGACCCTGTGTGTTGAATGAAGGGTGGGAGGAAGGAGCGGCATGTGCTGCTTCACCTGGAAAGACATGGATCAGCTTGAGGTGTCCAGGGCCGATGAACGGAAGCTGTCCAGGAGGTGGCGCTGCAGGGCCTCTCAGCAGAATCTCCAAGGGACATGGTGCCAGCAAAGGAGTGAATCTGACAGAAAGAAATGATTGCTTGGTCTTAGAAAGCTCAGGCTGCTTCTCCTCTTCCTTTTATGTAAACCAGAGGAAGAGGTGGAACAGAGTTAGGAGAGAAAACCAGACAGGGTCACGGGAGAGAGCCAGGGGAGGAAAGAATCAATGTGTAAAATGCGGGTCCTTGGAAGAAGTTGGGTCAGTCTCCAGGACTCAGCATCCCCTGGCAGCTCACCCAACTTCCTGTGCTGTGGGGGCCTGAGGGGAGCGGACCGCAGCGGGCCTCCCTCTGCACAGTGTTGTTCGGTATACTCTGAATTGTTCTCTTACCATGGGTATATGCTCTTTGAATTTTTAATATACTGATATAAACATGCAACTGCCCAACACCTATATAATGCTCTGGGGTGACTAGGACACTTTCACACACATCTACCAGCCCCGAGCAAGGGAGAACTCCCCTCCTGTCTTTGCTGTGGGCCAGGGGTCCCAAACCCCTACTGCAATACCATTGGCACAAGTTTTGACTTATCTGTGCACCATCTGTCTTACTTGCTTAATATTTTAAAAATATGCTCACTTTCTTTTGCATAAATAAATGTGCTGTTATTTATTTATATTTTTAAGATTGGTTTCTAGAGTGAGAGAGGAAGGGAGAGGGAGAGAGACAGAAACATTAATGTGAGAGCAAAACCTCCATCAGCCACCTCCTTCTTGTTCCTTACCGGGAATTGAGCACTAAACCCTGGCATGTGCCCCCAACTGCAAACTGAATCAGACACCTTTCAGTACACAGGATGACACCTAACCAGCTAGCCACAGCAGAGAAAGCAAGCAAATGTGTTTTTAAAAAAACTTTTATAGGCCCGGCTGGTGTTGCTCAGTGATTGAGCGTCAACCTACGAAACAGGAGGTCATGGTTCGATTTCGGTCAGGGCACATGCCCAGGTTGCAGGCTTAGGCCACGGTGTGGGGCTTGCAGGAGGCAGCCTATCCATGATTCTCTCTCATGATTAATGTTTCTGTCTCTCTCTCCCTCTCCCTTCCTCTGAAATCAATAAAAATCTTCAAACAGAAACAAACAAAAAATAAAACCTTTATAGGTGTCAACCAGGCTTTACCCAATATTATATGAATGTGCATTCACATGAAGCATTTTTAAAGACCTTTCACCTCATTGGTCTGATTGTCACATAGTAGGAGGAACTGGTAGTGAGGAAAGACTGAAGAAACTTGGTCACCGTTGGGGTGAAGTAAAGGAGGGTCCCCTCAGGCGTCTGAGAGGCTACATCCCCTCCCTGGGGGGACATGGGCCTTGCAGGGCTCAGCCTGTATTTATGGCCCTGGGGTGACATCCTGGGCATCACCGAGGTATCTGACGGGGTGAGCACTTTCTCCCTGGGAGGAATTGTAACACATTTTCCTACTGGCCAAGAACAAACTATGTTTAAATTATTGACCCCTTGGCACAAGTTCACAGGCAGGAGTGCCTGATAGGGACTTGTTAAGAGCATCACCATGGGAAGCAGCCAGATATGCAATGGTATGATAAACAGCCCACCCTCTCGCCCACCTGCCTCCTCTTCTCCCAGCCCAGTAAGCAGAATGCTGCACATTTCCATTTACTCCAGTTACTTCAATGTGCATCATTCTAGTCAAAAACTTTATCTTGAATGCCAACATTTTTGAGACTGTGAATTCCAAAGGCGCAGGCGCGCACACACACACACACATACACACACACAAAGGAAAGGAAATACTGAAACTCAGCCCTGAACAAACAGCCACAAAGAGCAACCTTGGCAGGAGGTCGCCTCCCGCCCCACCTCCCAAGAGGCACTGTGACCACAGTTTACACATGAAGAAGCTCAGTGGACACTTCAGTCAGTTTAGAAGCCAACGGTGACCTTGACTCCCAAATGACTCCTTTACTGCTCCTTCTACTATCATCTCCTTTCAACCAGCCTCCTGCCAGGTCACACTGACAGCAGAGCATGACCTGCTCACTGCCCTCTGCTGGTTGTACTTGGGGGAAAACACAAGTACAAATAGTATGCAGAAAGTTTTGCTTTCTGGTCAAGAAAATAAGAGTCCTCAGGTGAGGCCATAAGGGGAGAAGTACATTGTAGACTTTGTGCTAACATTTATTGCAGACTTTTGTGTGTAAGTGCTGTGCAAATACCTTCACAGCAGCCCTGAGGTTCAGAGAGGCCAGAGGTGCAGCCCCAGGCCTCTCACCTGGCAGCCCAGGGTTGCTTGCCCCAGAGTTGCCCAGCATCCCAGAGCACAGGGGGCTTTGGAGAGTCCTGATGCCCATCAGCACGTACTGAGTCTGAGAAGTTTGGCAGTAAATACTTACAAATGTAGTGCTTCTGTTCTTCAGTCTGGAGTTTCTCACCCTTAGTTCACAATGAGTTCCCGTGCGCCAGGCCTTTTTGAATGGAGTTAATATTCCAGAAGGGAGTGAGCCAGGCCTCTGAGGGCCCTCCATACAGCTGTGGGAAGAGCTTCCCCTCCCAGCTCAGCTGGTGGGCCTATCCCCCAGCACTCTGTCTCTGTCCAGCCTGGGATCAGTCACTGTGGCCTGAGGGCCAGAAGGGATCACTGGTGCCACCTAGTCTAGGCCCTGGAGTCCCTGCTTGTTTACTGGGGACCCACCCAGAACAGGACTTTTTTCCTTATTCGGGACATTTTTTAACTATAAGAAAAAGGCAACTCCAGTGATTTAAGGGAGAAAAATGGAGGGAGAATATATGTACATCTGCTCAAGAAATCAGGCTGTGTGAGTGCAGATAGCTAGGTATTAGTAAAGGAGGAGAGCAATGGGGGTCATATTATTCAGCATAAGCAACTCGGGAGCATAGGCTTGCTTCACTAGGAAGCTACAGCTTCACACACTCCCCAGGGCATCCTGGCCCCCAGGACCTAATCCCCCCAGGTCCTCAGGAAGGCTCATGGGGAGGGCTGGTGGAGGGGAGGCGAGGGGGAGGGCAGGGATATAGAAACAGCAGGAGAAATTCCTCTGCTGGGCACATCTCAGCACAAGTCAAGATGGTGACCACAGAGGCCTGTCAGTCTAGCCTGGGAAGAGGATCAGATTGGATAAGGGACACAGAACCCCAGAAGATCTAGGAAATGGATTGGTTGGAGGGTGGGACCAGCCCAAGCTCATGAAAGTTTGGAAAGTTGATTGGCTACTTTGAAGGAGCACCTAGTCAATTCCAAGCCTGAGATAATATAATCAAACTAAGAAGTGTGTTCTCTCTCTCTCTCTCTCTCTCTCTCTGTCTCTCTCTTGCTGGTGACATGCGGTTGCTCCATTACTTTGCCACTTTGCAGTAGCCATGTGGGTCTGGCAGCTGCCTGGGGCCTGCAGCAGACCACACCTCCTGCAAAAGACTGAGCTTTAGCGTGGCACTGAATCTCTGGGCACTGGTCTTTCCTCTGGGCCTGGTGAAGACTAGGCTGCACTTTTGCCACAGTGGGGTGAACACAGATGTGACATCGGGTACCTATGGGCAGCTCTCTCTTTCCACCCAAAATAAATCTTACCATGCCCCAATCTCCCACACATGAGTCCCTGGCATGCTTTTCTTGGCATTCTGAGAAAGAACATGATTCCCATTGGCAAGAAATCCTGGGGATAAAGCTTGTTCCAGATCTGTCTGAGTTCAGGAACTCTCAGCACCCACCCCCTTCTCTCAGCTTTCCCTCCCCATGTGTTGGCTTCATGCTTGGGCAACACTCTCCACACAGTGACCGACAGCAGTTCCAGTCTCTATCATTACTGCTGTCCCTTCCCTACAGCTCCCGTCCAGGCCCTGGGCCATCCATGAGCCAATTTCTGGCACTTCTCTGACAGGGCAGGCTGTGTCACAGGCCTAGAGGTGGGGTTAGCCCTCCCTTTACCACAGGAAGCAGAGTTAAAGATGAGCATCTTCCCTAAAGCACTTATTTCAGTCTGCTGAAAGGGAAGGGGGGATTGACACCAGTCAGGCAAAGCCAATAGCTCCAGTTAGAGGGGAGGTGATGTGACAAGGAGTTGTCTACTCACCTCTAAGAGCAGATCCAGTTCTTAGAATTTATCCTAAGCAGATAATGGGACAGACATGCAAAATATATGTGTGCAGGCATGATGTTCCTTGAAAAGTTGCTTATCATAGTGAGAAACTGGAAAGTCTTTAAAAAGAGAATTGTTTGAATAAGTTATTGACACCCAAATACTATGCAAACATCAAAATGATGATGTAATCTGTAATCATTAATTTTGAGATTTCCAGACATATTACAGGTTACAAAAATAATTTGTGTTAAGATTACAATTTTGAAAAGTTATTTATCAGTTTTATTCTACATGAATAAAGAGTTGCTCAACAGCTTTCTAAATATTGCATTATGGTGTTCATTGCTTCATGTTGGACTTTGGGTAATTTTTACAAGCTTTTTACTTTCCTGAATTTTTACCACACACATATATTTTTACAATTGGAAAAAGTACAATTATTTATTCCTTTCAGAGAACTCTAATCTAATGTAAGATTCTGGGCATGGGCAAGACCATTTCTACCTTTAGAATCTGTATGTTCTCAAGCAGCAATTAGCCAGTGGGGTTGAGGGATGGCCTGGAGTGCCTTGTTCCTAATGTACTGCCTCCTGTCCTTGTCACGGTCACCTGGGAGGCCTGGCTTACACTTTCCCAGCGGTCCCATGCTCATGGTATCTGGGTGAGGTGGCCCAGCATTTCAAGGCATCCTCTGTTTTACCCTCCAATCTTTGGTTGCTGCCCATCTCTCTGAATGCTAGGACAGAACATCTTCTTTGACCAGTGTCTCCCTCCCTCCCTCCCTCCCTCCCTCCCTCCTTCCCTCCCCTCTCCCTGTCTCCTGAAGCAAAGCCTCTGCCTGCTGCTCTCCTGGCTGGGCACGTGTATGTTCAGATTGTCTGCACCAGAAGCAGTCTGAGGGTCTGGGCTGTGGTCCTGGAAGCAAGAGTTCTTCTTAATTTTACCATTGAGTTGCTTTGTGAAGTAAGAGGTGTTCTGCTTTTTTTTCTTCTGTCACTCCTACTGACTCATTTGTCCCCAAGACAAGAGGACCTTTGTTGCTACGCATCAGTCAAACATAAGTAAAGCTGTGGCTTAAATTCAGGAAAGCCTTTCTGAGCAGCTGAGCTCACTTCTCAGTTGGTACATTCCAAGATTTTGCCATTTTCCAGCCTACATGTCAACAAGGTGATTAAAGGAAAAGTGTGCATCAGTTTTCCAATGAAAGCTGGAAGTACAAAGGTGTTTACCTCCAGTCTCAGCATAAGGCATATTTGCCATGTTTCCCCCTAAACTCCAGCATTTAGATGCCCTCTTATGTGCACTGTCCCTCACCTTGAACAGAGTGGAGGTCACATAAGGAGTACATTTTCCAGTTGGGCTGGTTGGGTAATCGCAGTTTTAGCAAAGACAATCCCTAACATCTGTAGAGAGCATTCCCTACCCGCTGCCAGGGTGTTCTCACTGAGCCACTAAGACCAGGTCTTAGCAAGTTACTGCCCTGCTTAGAAACCTCTGCTGAGTCTCCATTGCTTTTGTGATAAAGTCCAACGTCCTTAGCCAGTATTTCAAGGGCTTCCCCATTTAACCACAACCTCCCTCTCCTTTCCTTCCTCCCTCCACTCCCCTCTGTCTGGGAGACCTCTGTGCCCCCCACCCCCAGGCCTGACCCCCATAGCAGCATGCGTGCTCTTCTTACCCCACTGGCTCAGTCTCTCCCCTTTATCAAAGTATAATTGACAAATAAAAACCATATATATTTAAGGTATATAATGTGGTGTTTTGATACACATATTCTTTGTGAAATGCTTATGAAAATCAAGCTATTTAACATTTCCATCAGCTTAATTACTTTTTTTGTGTGTGGTAAGAACACCCAAGATCTACTGTCTTAGCAAATTTTGAGTATACAACACAGTATTATTAATTAGTAGAGGCCCGGTGCACAAAATTCATGCATGGGGGGGGAGTCCCCTCAGCCCAGCCTGCACCATCACCAATCCGGGACCCTCTGGGGGATGTCTGACTGCCGATTTAGGGCTGCAGTTGGACATCCCTCTCACTATCCTGGACCACTGGCTCCTAATTGCTCACCTGCATGCCTGCCTGTTCACTCCTAACTGTGCCCCCCTACTGGCCTGATCACCCCTCACTGTCTCTGCATGCTAGCCTGATCACTGCTAACTGCCCCCCATCCCCACAGGCCTGGTCGCCCCATGCAGCCTGCTTGTTCAGTCATTTGGTCATCCCTCACAAACCCTCCTGCTGGCCTGGTCCTAGGCAGCCATCTTGTGAGAGCATGAGGGTTAATTTGCATATTACCTCTTTATTATATAGGATAGTGGCTGCTAGGGGCTGGGGGCAGGGAAGTGGGGAGAGGTCACAATTTTATTCATTCAGGATGACTAAATCCTAGAGATCTGGTGTGCAGCCTGGTGACCAATCAGTTCTAATTGTTTGTCTTCTCCATTGGCCCCTGCATCCTCTGGGGGAGCAGTTCCCACATCTGGCTAAGCATCCAGATCTGCTGGGAAGCTTGATACAAATACAACATCCTTGATCCTCACACCAGGCCCATGGAATTAGAAACATGGGAGTGGAGCCCAGGGATGCATACATTTAAAAACTGTTCCAGGTGACTGTGGTCAGCAGGCAGGCTAGGTAGCCGCTGCCCCAGGACGAGCCCTCGCGTCCAGTGGGCCCAGCCGAGTGACAGCGGGGATGGAAGGAGGCAGAGCTGAGGAACGCAGAGGCCTCGCTGCAGGCCAGGTCCTGCTCTAGGAACGCTTACATCTGCTACTTAATCTCAGCCACGGGGAAGAGAGATGACAGGATGCCCATCACCACAGACAGGAAACCACAGATGAGGAAACCACAGTTTGGGTCCCCTGTAACAGGACCAGCTTTGCGGTCTCTTTAGGCTCCTATTCTTTTTAAAAAATATTTTTATTGACTTCAGAGAGGAAGGGAGAGAAAAATAGAGTTAGAAGCATCAATGATGAGAGAGAAGCATTGATTAGTGCCTCTTGTATGCCCGATCCACCCCCCCCCCCCCCCCCACACACACACTCCCATAGGGATCAACCCAGAAATTCGGGCATATGCCCTGACCTGGAACTGAACTGTGACCTTCTGGGTCATAGATTGATGCTCAACCACTGGACCACACCGGTCCGGCCGTATTCATTTTACTTAACCCATGTTAATTAAATGCCAGTTAAAATAAATTAACATCTTGTTTTTGGAACCTGTAAGACCTAGCCTCTCTGCTCATCTTTCTCAGAAACTGCCTCCTCCTTCATCCCTCCCCATCTCAGGCCATCTCCCCTCTAATCCGCTTTCCCAACTGCTGACAAGTGGTCATTTAAACCTGAAAGTCTGCCAAATCCATTCTGCTTATGGTACCTGTGGTCACATACAAGCTTTTCATTTTTACACAGGCAGCTATGTCTGTCTTTCCTTTATGTCTTTGAGCTTCTCAGACTTACAATGGGTGTCTAGGCAGGTCTTCCCTGCCCTCTAGACTTCTAATGCAGGTGGCAATCCAGGGGTTAAACTTTACCATGTGTAAAGAGTTTGTACACACTGACATAGAAAGACAACCTTAGACAAATGGGCACTAGGGCTTCATAAGCAATTCACAGATGAGGAAATTAGACGAATGAACAAACAAATGAAAGGAAACCTCATCACTGGAGGTCAAAGAAAGGAAGTGATGTCTACATCCCTTCGACTAGAAGAAATTGAGAATGGCTGTCACCCTTACCGCTGGCAGTGAGGCAGGGAGAAGAGAACTCTCAGGAACTGCTGGGTCCAGTGGGAATTTCACCAGCCTTTCTGGAAAGCTTTCCAGGAACATTTTAAAAGTGGAAAAGGCAATGCTCTTTGTTCTCATCCTCTGTTCCTGGGGATCTACTTCCAAGCACAAAACCACTTGCATAAAGGACCTGTGAGCAAGACTATTTACTGCTGAATTGTTCCAATAGCAAACACCTGGACATTGGGTGACTGTCTGTCTCTGAAAGAATTGCTGACTTTATTCGGAAACACCCACAGCAGAGTGACACACGATCCATGAGAAATGTGAAGTATAGCTGCACAGACCTGAAGCTGTAGGAGGTGCAGTTGAGTGATTAAACCAAGATGCAGAGCGTGTGATACGGTGATCCTCCTTTGTAAAATGCTTCCACACACACACATCCCATGAAGCCCTTTAGATGCACAGTTTATGTGATGTGTGAGTGTTAGTGGGAGCACAGAGAAACCTGCATGAGGACCCATAGTGGGCTATTAACATGGGTTAGGGGATGCCGGGGTTGCTGATGATAGAGAAGAAAAGGGCCCTAGCTTGTTTGTGTCAGTGGATAGAGCGTTGGCCTGCAGACTGAACGGTCCCAGGTTTGATTCCAGTCAAGGGCACATACTGGATTGCAGGCTTGATCCCCAGTGAGAGGCATGCAAGAGGCAGCCAATCAATAATTCTGTCATCATTGATGAGAACCAATGATTCTCTCTCATCATTGATGTTTCTATCTCTCTCTTCCTCTCCCTTCCTATCTGAAATCAATTAAAATCTCTCTATATAAAAGCTTAAGCGACTATTATGGCCGTATGTCCAGAACAACCAGTCGTTATGATGCACACTGACCACCACAGGGAAGACACTCAATGCAGGAGCTGCCCCCTGGTGGTCAGTGTGCTCCCACAGCCAACCTCCCGTGGTCCCTCCCCACAGCTAATGCTCTGGGCACAGGAGAATCTGGGTCTGTAAGCCTGAAGGAAGAGAGTGCCCGGATGCTGATTGAGGCAGAGTAGCAGCTCAGAGGGGGCAGAAGGGGCAAGGCAGCAGCCTAACTGCAAAGACATAAAGTAAACACCACCGCCATCTTATCTCTGCCACCACACCCTGCCACTCTCCCTCCTGCCCTTGTTGACCACTTCTAGCTCAGCCCGCACCTTTCTGGGCTCCCAACCACTGATTGGCTAGCGCTTCTATGTGTGGCTGAGGTAGGAGAGACAACCTGTCTGTCAGCAACTCCCACCCGGGGAGAGTGAGGCTGCCGCAGCACAGACAGGGAAGTAGAACTGTATTTCCACCTCAGAGCTTAGCCGGTGTACAGGCTATTATGGGGTGCTCTGTCTGTGGTCTTTTCTTGCTGCTACCTCAGCACATCTACACAACTAAATTGGGGCCTGCTGGACAACCTCCCTCAGTTCCTCCCACCCCTCATGCACCAATTTGTGCACCAGGCCTCTAGTATATATTAAAAAAGAAAGAGAAAAGAAAGGGAGGGAGACAGCCAAGAAAAAGGAGAAAAGGTTAATAGTAAATTGTAATAAAATCATATCAGCATGTATGATATAATCATACTTATGAACTTCTATAAATTCTATACATGTATGTTTGTTTATTACAAAATCTGAAAAATTTAGAAATGCAAAGCTAATCTGCTCCTCCTTCCTAAAACCTGCCATGGCTTCCTGTGCCCCGTGTGAGTCCATCCAGAATCTCAGCCTGGGCTCCAGAAGCCCCTGCTCAGCTCCCCTCCTCCTCTGTGTCATGGGCACACATTTCCCCAGAACCCCAGGCCCTGCCCTGCAGCTTCTGCTCCTCTAGCTCTTCACCTAAGCTCTTCTTCTCTGCCAAGAGCATCCCTCCATGCCCATTTTCCTGGATGTCTCTTGCTTACTTTTACAGGCCTCAGCTTAAACAGCAGTTTCTCGGGGGATTTTTCATGACCCCCAGATGTGGTTAGGTACCTTGATATATATTCCCAATGATGCTTTGTCCTTGCTACTATTCCATGTTACTATTAGCCACTTAAAAAAAAAACTTTGCACACATTTTCCCAGCTGCTGTTTACTGTTTGCTGTTTCTTTATTGTATCCAGATTGGATAAGAGCCCATAGCAGAATATTGAGCGCTGCACCCTGGCTCTGGTAACTGTGGTGACCAAGAACCACCTCTCCAGCCCTCTTGCCACCCATGACTCTCTCAGCCATGACGAGCTCTTCCAGTTTTCCAGGGGGAGCAGTTTATACCCCCAGATGGCATCCCTAGCCTGTCTCAGAGTATCAGCCACCTCACCCCCTGTACCTCTGACCATCTGTGTTCATTGGCTGCCCAGGACTCCCATTCTGCTCCTTTCCCCTAGAGAGGAGTCCCTGGGCAGAGGAGCCCTAGTTGCTGCTGGAATCCCTCCTGCCCTGTGACCATGATCTGGGCCTGAGAGGAGCTGCAGTGAGGGTGGCTTGAAATTCCAGAACATGTCTGGGGACAACTGGAACTGGCATTGCTATTGCAGCTGAGAACTAACCAAGATGGGGAATTAACACAAGGCACACACCAGCGAGGGTACCGCAACCACGGGTACTGAGCAATATCTTGTTTTCACTGCTTATTTCTGATTACGCATGTTTATGAAAAAAAGCAATTCAAACCATACGAAGAGAAAATAAATTAGTTCCTTTTATTTCAAACCATATCTTCCCTTTATAGTAATTGCTTTATTTCTGTAAGTGGTTGCATTTTTGTCTTCACACACAGGGGAGACAGGAAGCAAAGATTATATGACTGTGTTCCCAAAAGACTGAGGAAGCCAGATTCCCATCAAGATCATTGCCCTCCGTCAGCTTGGAGAAGGCATTCCGCTTTCACAGGGGAAGGAAATGTGAATAAGCTGCACTGGGTGGATCTGTGAAGCGGGGGGAGAGCTAGTTCCAGGAGCTTTTATATTAAACCACCGGAGCTTCCTATCCCATTGGCAGTCATCCTCCTCCTGCAGGGAGAACGCCTTGGGTAGGACCTCCCATGAGCACAGGAAGGACTCGCCTGTTAGTGTGAGAGCAAACTGAGTGTCCTGCTCAGCAAGTGGACAGAAAGGAAGCATCTGTTTATCTCCTAGAAACTGCCCTTGGCTTGTTGTCTGTAAAGTGGAGGAGGCAGGAGGCTGTCAGCCCACAGTGCTCGCCTCCTGGGGCTTCTCCTCAGGATGGTCCAGCATCCGCAGTCTCTCCTCCAGTCTCCGCTTCCATCCTTCTCTGAGCCTGAGGGGAGAAACAGTACACTGGGCTTAGTGCATTGGCCTCCACGCCTGCTGGTCCCACGAAGGTTTTTTTTTTTCCTTGTAAAAGAACATTATTAAGAGAAACATGACTTTTACAAATTAGTAAAGAGAAAAGTAAATAGACAAATGAGCAAAGCCTCTGAATATATAATTTTCCCCCAAGTTTATTCCTTCCTGTGTGGATTCAATGTAATCTCAACCAACGTCCCATCTTTCGTCGATAAGAATAAGTGGATACTAAATTTTGTATGGAAAGGCTAAAGAAATAGATTAGCGAAAACAATTTTGAAGTAAAAGAAAGTTGGAGGACTCACACTGCATGATTTTGAGACTTAATATAAGGCTACCACCATCAAGACAGTGTGGCATTGGTGAAGATCTATTGCAAATAGATCGATGGATTAAAATAGAGAGCCCAGAAATGAATATACACAAATATGGCCAGTTACTTTTGACAAGGGGCAAAGACAACTCATTGGAGGAAGGCATATATATATATATATTAACAAATGGGGCTAGGACATCATACATCCATATTCAATAGAAAGTATGGACTTTGACCCATATTTCACATCTTATATAAAATTAATTATTGATCTAATGTAACTGTAAGACAAAGACTTTTTAGAAAAACACCCACAAAAGGATTTCTTTATTATATTCCTTGGGACCAGAAAGAATTTTTAGATACAACACAAAAGGCATGAGTCATTAAAAAAAAGGAAGATTTGGATTTAAATTTTCTCTGTGAAAGATACTGTAAAGAAAATAAAAGACAAGCCACAAATAGAGAGAAGATATTTAAAAATCACATATTCATGGACTTGGTTCCAGAATATATAAAATTCCAAACTCAGTGAGATGAAAATAAATAACTAAACATATAACTGGTAAAAAATTTGAACAGACATTTTACCAAACAAGTTGTGTGGATGACAAACAAGCCTATAAAAGATGCTCAACATAATTAGAAACATGCATATTAAAACCATAAGGAGATACCACCCACCTCATAGAATGATCAAAGCAAACAAACAAATAAACAAACAACAAACCCACCAGGAAAATACACAAAAAAGAAAAATATGAAAACAGAACAAAACAAAAACTCATGCCCTAGCATGTTTAGCACAGTGGTTAGAGCATTGGCCCTTGGAATGAAGGATCATGAGATTGATTCCACTCAAGGGCATGTACCCTGGTTGGGGTGCGTGTGGGAGGCAATCAATTGATGTGTCTCTCTCACATTGATGTTTCTCTCCCTCTGTCTCACACCCTCTCTTCTATTCTCTCTAAAAATCAATGGAAAAATATCCCTGGGTAAGGATTAACAACAAAACAAAAAATTCTCATAATGAAAGCCAAAACAGGTGTTGTCAGGACCCAACGAAGGTCAGGGGTTGCCACTATGATGAGGGCAAAAAAAAACCCACCCCCAAGCAGTGCAGCTGTACTGCCTATGGAAGCTGCAGAGATTCAAGACTGGAAGACCACAGAGGTAAAAAATCTTCCAATCCAGCGCCACCTGTTGGAAAATAGTAGAAAGACCTCTTCAGAGATAAATGTGTAAGCAAAGGACAAGTACCGTGAAGAACCACAGTAACGGAAATGACAAAAAAGGAAATAAAAAATCCCCAGAAAGAAAACTCTGAATCGCATGGAAACATGTGGTATAAATGACAGAGATTTCTGGATTGCAGTTCTGAAAATACTCAACAAGATGAGAGAAAATACCAACAGGGAATTCAGTGCACTCAGAAAACAAATCAATAAACAAAAAGGGTGTTTTACCAAAGAGATTAGAATTTTCAAAAAGAACTGATCAGAAATTCTGAAAATTAAGAGTGCAATTAAGGAGATGGAGAGTAAACTATTGAGTATAGAAAACAGAACCAACAAAATGGAGGAAATAATTAGTGATATCCAAGCTATGAAGCAAGAAATGATGCAGAGGGAAGAAGAGAGAGACCTGATCATACAGAAAAATTAAAGAGCTCTACAGGAGCTATCTGGCTCCAACAGAAAAGGCAATATTAGAATTATAGGCATTGTGGAGGAGGAAGAGAGGGAGCATGGAATGGAGAGTCTATTAAAACAAATAGTGAGTGAGAACTTCCCAAAACTATAGAAAGACTGGATCCTTGAATCCAAGAAGTAATCAGAACACCTAGTTATATCAATCCAAAGAGGCCCTCTCCAAGGCATTTGGTATTACAGCTGTCAAAATTAATGACAAAGAAAAAATTATCAAGGCAGCCATGGAAAAGAAGGAAGTTGACCTACAAAGGAAAACACATCAGAAGTTCATCCAACTTCTCAGCAGAAACTCTACATGCTAGATGAAAGTGGAACCAAATATCCAAACATCTGAAAGAGAGAAATTACCAGCCACAAATAATATATCTAGCAAAATTATCCTTTAAATATGAAGGAGAAATAAAGATGTTTCCAGACATACAGAAGCTGAGGGATTTTATCACCAGAAAAGCTCAATTGCAGGAAATATTTAAGGAGTTATTCTACTTGAAACAAAGACCATAAAGTCACAACACTATAAGTAAGATCACAAAAAAACTTACAACATAAACAGGGAGAATTTGTGACAACAAAAATATATAAGAGGAGGGGGGGAAAGGTCTGAAATGGCTAAGAAAGATGAAGATCAGATGCACTAAAAACTGAAAATAAAAAAACAAATTACGGTGTATATACAACTCAATTTTTTATAAATCTAACTAGAGGCCCCGTGGATGACATTTGTGCACTTGGGGGGTGGGGGCTCTCAGCCTGTCCTGCGCCCTTTAGCAGTCTGGGATCCCTTGGGGGATGTCCGACTGATAGTGGGGAGTGGGCTTAAGCCACAGTTGGACATCCCCTGGAGGCAGGAGAGGCTCCTGCCACTGCCGCTGCACTAGCCAGCTGACAGCCCGGCTGTGGCTGAGGGGCGCACCCCCTGTGGAAGAGCACTGACCACTAGGGGGAGCTCCTGCATTGAGCGTCTGCCCCCTGGTGGTCAGTGCACAGCATAGTGACTGGTTGTTCCACCATTTGGTTGTTTTGCATATTACCCTTTTATTATATAGGACTAAAGGCCTGGTGCACAAAAATTTGTGCACTCTGTGGATCCCTCAGCCCGGCCTGTGCCCTCTTGCAATCTGGGGCCCCTCGGGGGCTCCTTCCCCTTGCTGCTGGCACCAGTTTTCCTCCAGCGCCCGGAACCCAGGCCTTCGCTCTTTGCTGGTAGGGACCCGGGCCCCGGGGGCATGGCGGAGGCTGGCGCGGCGGGCGAGGGGCTTAGCTCCTCGCCCACTGCGTGAGGGCCCCGGGAGCGTGGCGGAGTGTCCGCATCAGGGGACTCTCCAACCCCACCAGCCACCCTGGTCTCTGACCAGCATTTGGTCTGAGAGAGTCTCTGACACCGGCACCACTCGTGTGCTCCACCAGGGGGCAGTGTGCTCCCCATGACCCTGAACTCTCAGAGCAGGGATTCCCATTTTGCCCATCCCTGGCCCCAGGAGAGCCAGGACACCAAACCAGAGAATTAACTTCTCACCCAGATTCACTCGCCACATGCGGGCCCTGGGGGCATGGCAGGGGCCGGCGTGGCGGGATTCTCTCTTTGCTCTTCGCTTGCCACTCCGGCCTTTGCTCGCTGCTCCTGCCCTGGGCCTGCCTGCTTCGCTCCATCGCTTGGCACCTACGTAAGCAAATTAACCGCCATCTTTCTTGGCGGTTAATTTGCATATCGCCCTGATTAGCCAATGGGAAGCGTAGCAAAGGTACGGTCAATTACCTTTTTTGTCTTTTATTAGATAAGATGGTAACCACACACAGAAATCCCAACGAGGACATATAACTTAAAAAAAGAGGAAACAGAGCAAAGATATATGGAATATGATCAAACAAAAACAACAGAAACATAAAGGAAAAGGACCAATGAAGGCCCAGAACTACCAGAAAACAAAAGCTAAAATGGCTATAGGAAATCCTCATACATTAATAATTAGCCTAAATGGAAATGGTCTGAATTCACCATTAAAAAGGCACAGAGTAGAGAGTGGAAAAAAAACAAAACCCAACCGTGTGCTGCCTATAAGAGACACATCTACGCTGCAAAGTCAAAGGTAGATTCAAAGCAAAAGGATGGGAAATGACTCTCCAAGCAAACAGCATCCACAGAAAAGCAAGTGTAGCCATCTTTACAATTGACAAAATGGATTTTAAGAAACAAAGATAACATGTGACAAAGATGGATACTTTATAATGATAAAGGGAACACTACATCAATAAGCCATAACATTTCTCAATATATATGCACCCAACCAGGGAGCACCGAAATATATAAAGAACTATTCACAGAACTAAAGGGAGAAACAGATCAAAACACAATGATAATTGGGAACCTTAATACTCCATTGACAGCTCTAGACAGATCAACCAAACAGAAAATCAATAAAGAGATATTGACCTTAAATGAAACACTAGACCAGAGGTTCTCACCCTGTGGGTCGCAACCCCTTTAGGGGTCGAACGACCCTTTCACAGGGGTCGTCTAAGACCATTGGAAAACACATATATAATTACATATTGTTTTTGTGATTAATCACTATGTTTTAATTATGTTCAATTTGTAACAATGAAATTGGGGGTCACCACAACATGAGGAACTGTATTAAAGGGTCGCGGCATTAGAAAGGCTAAGAACCACTGCACTAGACCAAAAGGACATAATTGACATTTACAGAACCTTGCATCCCATAAAATCAGATTATGCATTCTCTTCCCGTGCACATGGGATAGTCTCAAGGAGAGACCATATGTTGGTCACGAAATTAGCATCAACAAATTCAAGAAGATTGAAATTATACCAACCACAGTCTCTGACCATAATGCCTTGAAATTAGAAATCAACTGTAAAAAGAACATAAAGAAATCCACAAATACGTGAAGATTAAATTACATACTACTGAAAAAATGGCAGGATCAAAGACGAAATGAAAGGCGAGATCCAAAGATATATAGAGCCAAATGAGAATGACAATATAAGATATTAAAACCTCTGGGATGCAGTGACAGCAGTAATAAGAGGGAAGTTTATATCATTACAGGCCTATCTCAAGAAACAAGAAAAATCCCAAGTAAATAATCTAACATCACATCATAAGGTACTAGAAAGAGAACAAAAGCAACCCCAAGTCAGTCTTAGCTATTGTAAGTAACATTGCTATGAGCATAGGGGTGCATACATTCTTTCTGATTGGTATTTTGTGGTTTTAGGATATATTCCCAGAAGTGGGATGTCTGGATCAAACAGAAGTTCCATTTTTAATTTTTTGAGGAAACTCCATTCTGTTTTCCACAGTGGCTGCCCCAGTCTGCATTCCCACCAGTAGTGAACTAGTGTTCCCTTTTCTCCACATCCTCACCAGCACTTGTTGTTTGTAGATTTTTTTTATGATAGTTATTCTGACAGATGTGAAATAATATCTCATTGTGGTTTTAATTTGCATTTCTTTGATGATTAGTGACATCGAGCATTTTTCATGTTGCTTGGCCATTTGTAGGTCCTCTTTGGGGAAATGTCTACTCAAGTCTTTTGTCCATTTTTTAATTGGATTGTTTGTCTTCCTTTTGTTGAGTTGTATAAGTACTTTATATATTTTGGATATTAACCCCTTATCAGATGTATCATTGGCAAATATGTTCTCCCATACAGTGGGTTCCCTTTCCATTTTGATGCTGGTTTCTTTTGCTGTGCAGAAGCTTTTTATTTTGATGTAGCCCCATTTATTTATTTTCTCCACAGTCTCCTTTGCCCTATAAGATGTATCTGTAAACATATTGTTATGTGAGATATCTGAGATTTTACTGCCTATGTTCTTCTTTAACATTTTATGGTTTCATGCCTTACAGTTAAGTTTTTTATCAATTTTGAGTTTATTCTTGTGTATGGTGTAATCTGGTGGTCTCCTTTCATTTTTTTTGCCTGTGTCTGTGCAGTTTTCCCAACACCATTTGTTAAAGATGCTGTCTTTACTCCATGGTATGTTCTTGCCTCCTTTGTCAAATATTAATTGACATAATGGTGTGGGCCAATTTCTGGGTCTCTGTTCTGATCCATTGGTCTATATGCTTGTTTTGTAACAGTACCTGGATGTCTTGTTTATAATGCCTCTATAGTATAGCTAGATATCCTGTATTGTGATCCCTTATACTTTGTTCTTCTTTCTCAAGATTGCTGCAGCTGTTTGGGATCTTTTATGGTTCCATATAAATTTTTGTAGTATTTGTTCCAACTCTGTGAAGTATGCCACTAGTATTTTAATACAGATGGTGTTCAATCTATAGATTGCTTTGTGTAGATAGATATTTTAATGGTGTTAATTCTTCTAATTAATAAACATGGTATATGCTTCCATTTGTTTGTATCTTCCTCTATTTCTTTTTTCAATGTCCTATAGTTTTCCAAGAATAGGTAGGTCTTTCACCCCCTTGGTTAAGTTTATTCCTAGCTATCTTAACATCTTATTTTTTTGTTGTTGTTGCAATGGTAATTGGGATACTTTTTTAGTTTCTCTTTCTGAGAATTCATTATTGTTCTGTAAAAATGCCATTGATTTCTGGATGTTGATTTTGTATCCTGCTATTTTGCTGAATGCATCTTTAAGTCTAGTAGTTTCTGGTGTGAGGGAATCACTCAGAACAGGAAACCCCAGAGCCCTCAGCCCTGGCTTATGCTTACGCAGCTTCAGTCCACTCTGCCCTCCCTCTGCTATAGCCCAAGGTAAGTGGCTGCACATGACATTTGTGTGTGGGCCCTTTAAGAGGGTGGCTACATTTCCAGTTGACTCTCCCTGGCAGACAACAGCCCTAGTGCTTTTCACAGCCAGATGTTATGTGAGTACCTTTCTCAGTTCTGGTGCTCTGTGTTGGGGGCCCAGCTTGGGGATTAGACCCCAGAGTTCTCAGCAGAAAACCCCACAGATGAGCTATCTCTCCAGGACTTCAGCTGCTGTCTGTGGGAGCCCCTTCAGCCTTTTCCTACCTCCGCCCTTCTACCAGTCTCTCTATGGTCTCACCAGCTAGTCTTCAGTTGATTATTTAGGGTGGTTGTTTTTATAATTTTAGTTGTATTTCCAGTTTGGTCCTGGGAGCGTGTTTGTGTAGCATCCATTTACTCCACTGCCATTTTAAATCAAAGTTCACATTTTAAAGATTTATTATTTTTCCAGTAGGAAGAAGAGCAAACTAACCCAAATTTGAGGGGTCATTTCTGTGGCACATGGGAGCCTGGAGAATTAATGCATTTGTTTTATGCACCATTTGCATTTGGTGGCCTTTTCTATATATTTTTTTCTCTAATTACAAAATGACAAGGTATTGTTATAGAAACCTGGGAGGAAATAGAGCACACACACAAACTCTGCCATCCTAACTGTCAAATATTACCACTCTGAATATCTGAGTGTATTTTCTTCTATCCTTTTTCCTATACATACAAGTAGACTTTGAATGTGTACACATACACAAATATTTTGACCAAATCAGATCATATTGCAAGTTTTGCTGTTAATACTGCACCCAGGGCTTCTGGAAGGGAAGCTGCAGTACAGGGTTCTTACTGGCATCTGGTTCCATGAGCCTGTGGACCAGGACTGAATGGAGGAAGATGGCCGGGACCCCACCACTGACTCTTCTTGCTCCCCTGGAATCTCCAGGACTGGATACTCTCACATGTGGGCTCCAGCATGCAGAAGAGCTTGGTTTTCACATTACACGGGAATGAAGCTGGATTGGTAGCAGAGCTCATGTCTGGGTGTGGAGACAGGCTACTTCCCCTCAGGGGCTAAGAAAGCTTTTTATAAGTGCATATTGACTCAGCACATGTGAATTACACTTGTTTTCAGCTCGGCATGCTCACAAACATGGAGGCACGGTGCCTTGCTGACTAGCAGAGGCCCAGCTGCCACTCCTCTGGCGAGTGGACATCTCGGCAAACAGACCACATGGCTGGGCTGCTCCTATTTTAGGGACAGAAAACATAGACACTCCCTGAAAAACTGAGCTGATTTGCATGCTTTAAGGCTCTGCACATGTGCGGACAGGTGCTGCTCCTTGTCCTCAGAGCAATGTTGACACATGTGACACATGTCTTCTCACATAAGTACATGTTCCCCTCTGAGCGAACTCCTTTAGCTAGAACACAAGTTCATTTGCCAATGAGGAAAAGACCACACCAGCCTTCCCGCACAGATCTTAACATGTATAACCCCAGACATGGGATCTTCCACATTCACACTTACCTGTTGACACAATTCTGAAATTTAGCATAATCTCATGTGCTGGGGATGGTAACAGGAAAGATATTTTGTAGTTCATCCAGATATAAACAACAGAACCTCATTGTTATTTATATAAATACTAGAGGCCCAGAGCACAAAATTCATGCATGGGTATAGTCCCCAGGCCTGGACTGCGATCCAGGCATCTTCCCCAGCTGCCCGCAGCTGGCCGGGCCCTGCACCCCACTGCCCTATTAGCCATTGAGCGATTGGAGCCTGCCTGCCAGGGAGAGAAATGAGAGGTCGGCTGTTCTTGCTCGATCGCCAGCCTTGCCCCTGCCATGGGTCACCTTTTGTGTGGGGGGCAATCAGCGGGGTCCTTGGCCTGGCGCCGCCCGCATCCTCTGCTACCCACCCCCGGTTTCCCATTCGCCATTGGGTGATGGGAGCCTGCCGGCTGGGGAAAAAAACTGAGAGATGGTCAGTGAGCCTCATAGTGACTGGTCGAGTGGTCGTTCTGGTTGTTCCACCATTAGGGTCAATATTCATATTACCCTTTTATTATATAAGATGCTCATTTTATCTACAAGTCATTGGTTCTCAGTGGGGTGACTTTGCCTTCCAGGGCACAATTGTTAATGTCAGGAGATATTTAACAGGAATTATCTGGTCCTAACTGTCAAATGTGCTGAGGTTGAGAAACGCTGGTATAGATTGTGGTAAGACTGAGTGGGTAGAGGAGTTAAACGTGTCTTTAATTTTCTATACTTTATGATATTCCGACATCTTGAAAAGCTTGCTGGCCACAGAAAGACTGCCTGTCTCAGGACTTGCCCTCTCTTAGAGAGAGCAAAAAGCTTGGCTGCTAAGCATCTAGATCAATCCTGCTCCTGTGACCCCAACTACTTGCTTATCTAATTGTCCCACTTGAAACCATATTTCCTCTGTCCCAAGTCATCCCACGGCAAGGAACCAGGCAGCTAGGAACCACATCTATAGACTAAATAAATCCACTGGAATTATTCAGCTAACAGTCCTAACCTGATTACCTGCCCTTCCTCGCCTTTCCCATGGAGACCCCAGGAAAGGCTCTGGCTTAGACTTCCCCTTGGGTTCTGTCTTCTGCAACCTGATGAGAAGCTGGTGCTTCTGCTGTGGCTCTGCATGGCCCATGGTGGCCCCTCTCTGAGCCCTCATTCTTCCTTCTTCTAGGCTGCAGCGACTTTACCACACCACAGCCAGCACTCACATTCTCAGAACAATGGGTAATGAAATCATCCGGTCTCCCCATCTTCACATCTGGTCTATTTCTGGGGAACCCTACTTTCAAAAGTAGTAGAGACGCCCCCACATACTTCCTCAGGGCGCTCCTTCCCTGACGATCCTCCTCCTGCTCCCGGTAGTAAGTCTGTTTGCTAATTTCTTTTTCCCAGAAGCTTTTGAGCTCGTGACAAGTTTCACAGCAAAAGACTTCCCGACGGATGTATTGGTTGTTCATCCCCTAAAAACAAACAAAAACAAAATGACAAATCTCAGCCCCTCAAATAAAGCCACTCGAATGTGGAGTCATGAAAGATGGGTTTGAACCCAGACATTGCCTTGTATGCTTCTAGTGACTCTGAACAAATCACCCAGCCACTATGAGCCTGTTTCCATAACTGTAACTGTGGATAATACTTGGAAAATATTGCAAAAAAATTTAAAATGAGCAAAAATTAAAAAGGTGTTGAGTAACTGTTCCAGATTATCTGGTTATATATAGGCCGGGCACTTTCATTGTCCTTGAGCTAGTTCACAACTCTGTAAATTATAGAAAAAGTGTGGTAGCACAAGTCATTCTTGAACATAGAAATTCAAATAAATTTTGTCCAGTGGGATGTAATTGATATCCCTATGGATATCAACCAATTTTTCATAAACTTGTAAATTCATCTCAGTATTCTTATTGCCTATATGTGTGTGTGTGTGTGTGTGTGTGTGTGTGTGTGTTTAAATTCTCCTTTGAATATGTTGTAATATCTTTCTAGTTACCTCATTAATTAATTATTAAGCTTGGTACAATACTTGAAATGTTTATTTTCCATTTTAAGAGCGTCATGATTTTAACTTTGTTAAAAAAATTATCCTTTAACAGTTGCTTTACTGCTGCATGTGAAATGGATAATGTATGCAAATAGTAAATAGGCACTCGACAAATGTTATGCTCTTTCCATTCTCCCTCACAGAATAACAATAACCTCTATGGTTTATTGAGCACATAGTGTGAGATGGGCATTTTACACACGCGGGTGCATTTGATCTCACTACAACTCAGAGATGGGTGATGTCACACTCTTTGGTCTGATGAGAAAACTGAGAGAATTTGCCTGTCTTCTCATTACTGAACATGAAGGAATGGGAATTTGAACCTAGGTTTGTCTGTCTTCAAAGTAGATGCTCTCTCCTCCGTCAGTCCTCATCATGAGACATGGCCACTGGGAGCTGAGAAGGAAGACAGATGACTGTTACCATTATTGTGACTTCGGTCAAAACCTTTTCTGTGCTCTGAGTCCAAGTTTCCTTTTCCATGAAGTAGAGATTAAATGTGATCATACAGAGGACACTGCCCAACACACTGCCATTCACTCCCCAATGTTCATCTACCCACACAGAAGATGCTTGCTCTTGGGAACTCACAGTCTGAGTCCTGTCCCTCCCAGGGAATCACCACCGACATTATCATTGTCTGTAGTTTATGTATGATATGAAGTGCTTTGCTGCTTATTGACTCAGCCTATATTTAAGATTTATCTATCTCTGTTGCTGAGACTAAAAATTCTTCAATCTCAGGGACAAGATGTTTCCTTTCTTGTCCCAGGTCCAGTGTTGGGCTGTGTCCAGAGAAGCCTTTAGCAAAAGCTCTTGGTGGTGAGGTTCATCCTTACACCATTTAGGATGTACATTTGGGAACACCATGAAGAAGTTGTTATGTTACTACAGTTGTCAGTTGCTACTCCGCTAAAGACTGGACTCAATCCCATAGGTTATTGCTGTATAACTGCTTGTTTTGCTGGGAACTGCAGGAAACCTTAACTTCAGCATCTAAGATCATGCTGACTTGTAAGAACTGCTACAAGGGGAAATGCATTCTCTTTTAGATGGTTTGTAACAGCCTCTCCTCCTTTCCACAACCCCCCCCCCCCGCCTTTTTTTAACTTGTTTTGCATGTGTTGCAACATTTACTATGCTCATTGTGAGAAGTACGTTAGTAGCTGGGATCACCTGCTTTGTACTGTTAAGAGACAAAATTGATAGCAATTTTAGAAAAACCTCAAAATAAAGCAGGGAGCAGGGAATGAACGGTGTCCAGTGTTCCCTAGGGGTACTGACTGCTGCTCTCTGCACCTGCAGAGGGGCTCTGAGGAGAGCAACAAGGATCACTTCCCAAGTCGTCCCCTCAGTGGGACCAGGGAGAAGGGGAAGCGCTGTGATCTCCTTGAGACAGATCGTGGTGCTTTTCTAGTCACAGAAATAAGTCCTAAGGAACGTGCAGGCATGCACACCTATCAGGTACCTGAACCTCCTGAGTCACTTAAAGGTCTTTGAGATAAAACTTGTATTTTTTCCTGAGGAATTTTTCAAAATGAGGTGTCTCCATTCTGTTCTTAAGCAACTTTTTATAAACACACATTTATATTTTTGCAGTCATTTATCCAAATTTCAAATTGCTACTTTCATCCTATGGTGTATGCAGATGGGAGGGAAATAGACTTCCCAGGTGACCTCTCCTGAGATTCTCTACGAATATAGGATATTTTTTATTGAAACCCAGATAGCTGTGTTTTCCTTCACCTTCAATGGCACAAAACTCAGCAGCAGCAAGTTTAAGTAACTATAATGGCTAGGAGTTCACAGGAATGAGTCATTCTGGTTATCTTCATATTAAACACTTAGGAAAAGTAGCTGCTTCCCCCCCGCCACCCTTTAAAAATATCTATCAGGATCATTCAGTTTACTCCCCCCCCCCCCAATTTTGATATAAACATGGGTACAGAGAAATATTTCTCTTTTTTAAGATAGACAATAGGGTAAAAGGCATTGGTATTGGCAATGATACTCAGTCCCTGGGTGACAACAAGGAGTGACATGCTTTAGGGATGAAGCAAGGCTGCCTCACTAGTGGCCAGATAAACCCTGTGACAGGCCCTCACCTACTGGTGGGTGGACTGGGGGTCTGTGATCTCTGGCTTATTGTTATGCTCTTCATTGAGCACATGTTGGATGCCTTCAGTCCTCAAAGTGCTTTCCAGTCCTCATTCATTTCTCACAAGCCCACTCTTGTCCACGTTTTCAGAGGAGGCGCAAAAAGGCAGGCCGCTGCCTAAGGTCACCCCATTGAAGGGGATGGAGGTGGGATTCAAACTCTGCCCAACTCCCAAACCTGTGCTCACCACCGGCACACGACTTGGCAATCAGCTACAGAGATGGCACTCGTGGAAAGAGCTGGGTGGCTCTAGAAGCATACCTCCTGCTTCAGTTGTTCTGAGCCATGTGAAGATCATTAATCCCTTATCAAGGCTGAACTAGATGAACTATTTTCAAGATTAGTCCGTGCTATTACAGTAACACAGACTTCCTTTTCTCTCTTCAATACCTTTTGTCAGAGGAGCACACCACAGCAGTTTTATGTGTTTCATGATAAGGACGTACACACAAACACACACAGACACACACAGACACAATGCTCATGGACAGGGACTCTTCCTACACCCGCACTTGTGAAATGTACCCTCGCCCTCCTCACAAACGCTCCTTCCATCACCCGGCAATTCTGCCTCTACAGGTGCCAACGATGTGGCTGCCACTTCATTTCCTCTCAGGCGGACCTTGTCCTGGGGATGAAAACACTGAAGGGCTGATGCTCCTGGGTCCAGAAGCAAGATGAGGACGGCCTTTGGTGGGACTTGCTAGGTGTCTCCTTCCATCCCACCTTTGGGCCCCACTGGACAGAGATTAAAATGAGATTCCTTTCTTCCCCTTCTCTCCTTCACAGATGGAAGTGGGAGCATGTGTGAGAGTGCTTCTCCTCAGGTCAGCACCTTTGTAGAAAGTATTTTCTTTTTAACCTCTCCTCACAGTTCAGTCAAGCTCTTTGAATTTAAGTCGTGAGTCCCTGTCCACAGTTTCCCCTCCAATTAATATCCTTCAAAGCCTTTCAGACGTTGCCGACAATTTGACATTTGGGTCTTAAGAAAAGGCCCAAGTGAAAAACAAGGACAATCGGGACAGTAAGAGTGACCTTGAGAAACATATGTCCTTTCTTCAGCTTAACTTTCTCATATTGAAAAAATGGCTTTGCCCTAAATGGTTTGACTCAGTGGATAGAGCTTCGACCTGCCAACTGAAGTGTCCCAGGTTCAATTCTGGTCAAGGGCATGTACCTTGGTTATTGGGACATACCCAGTAGGGAGTGTGCAGGAGGCAGCTGATCAATGTTTCTCTCTCATCGATGTTTCTGACCATCTATCCCTCTCCCTTCCTCTCTGTAAAAAATCAATAAAAAATATTTTAAAAAATGGCTTTTTCTGTGAATTAAATTTAGATTAGCAGCCAAAGTGCTCAACATAGAATAAAATCTGGCCCATGGTAAATGCTCATCATCATCAGCAGCAGCAGCATCAATGCTCATAGCAAACTGCATTGAGTACAGTCTTAAATGCTATCTCACTTAATTCTCAACATATTGTGTTAGTTTCTATTATTCCCGTATTTCTGGGTGAGGAAGTGAATATGGGAAGTGAGTGACCATCCCTCAGTCTCAGAGCCAGGAATCTAGCCCAAACCTGCCGCCCTCACAGACCTGGGTCCGCTCACTCACTGGGTGCTGACGTGACACCTGAGTAACAGTGAGCAACACACCCCCCTCTGCAGCTGCCAATGAGACACTGAGAATTATCTCCATGATGACAGTAGCTCTGGGAAGTAAGTCTTGTCATTCCCCCCGTTACCAGACAAGAAGCAGGTTGAGAAGGTTTAAGTGCTTGTCAGTATCACAGAAGCAGTAAATGCGGGTGCTGAGCTCTGAACCTATGCTGTCTGGTTCCAAATTCCTGTCATGTCATCACCTCCCACACTTTGAACCACCTTCCTCACTCATTTGAGGGAACGTGTACCTGCCCCAGTAAAAGAGACTGTTAGTGTCTGTCATCAAAAGGGATCATCACCACAAAAGCCCTGCCAGGGCATTGCTTAGACCCACCCAGTCTAACCGGTGCTCTCAGTCCTGTGAGCTTGGTCTGGGGTCTTGGTCACTAGATCAGACAGCACTCTTGTAGAGGACAGGAGCGCTGGGCACCCAGCTGGGAATGAGGACCAGTAAGATCATAAATATCAATCTAGTTAGTTGATTGGCTCAAAAATTAAATTTCAAAATGCTGTGTAGGTCAATATTGAATCAATGTACAAATTGGCATATGGACCATAACAGGATTGTAACTACATTAAACTTCCTGAGTTGACAACTGTGCTCTGATTATGGAAGAGAATGACTGTGTTCTTAGGACATTCACAATGAAGTATTTTGAGATGAAGTCTCATGATGAGTCAACTTATTCTCAAATAGTTTATCAAACTATGTAGAAAGATAAAGCAAATCTTAAAGCAAAGCAGGTGGTTGTAGGTGTATTTGGGCTAACAGTATATGATAATTCTTTCCTCTCATAATCTGGGACCCATCGGGGGGTGTTGGAGAGCCAGTTTTGGCCCAATCCCGAAGGCCAGGCCTAGGGACCCCACTGGTAAACGAATTTGTGCACCAGGTCTCTAGTCTTCAAATTAAAATATAAAAAATAAAAATTAGCGTTCTCTCCATTCAAAAGAAAAATTGCCATTTGGCTTGCATCTCTCACATTTAACCCCCCGCCCCCATCCTCTTGTGCCATATACAAACCTCTGTAGATAAACCGTGGACAATTTTACCTTTTGACATTCTTTGTAGTGAGCATTTTTAATGCCAAAAGTAAGCAACCGCTTATGACACAGGTGGAGGCATTGCAAAAAGACAGAGGAACCACCTTGAAAGAGCTCCTGATAGCCAAAACTGGGAACAATCTGAGTAGCAAAATAAGTAACATGATATTAGTTACAACCTAAAGAATTAATCCAAACTAATATAAATGATTGAAATAAATAAATGAGGGAGGAGCAACTCTTATTTTCAAAACTATTCTGATGAATAAATGTAGAAGAAATGAAGGGATATAAAATCACCATGAGAATATCACAGTAATAATTGCTACAGACAGGATCCATTAATGAATAATAAAGTTAGTGGATGAAACTTTAAGGAAAAGCAGAGTATTTGCCCATATAGCCTCAAAATATCCCTCCAAAAATTGCTAATTATTGTGGTGATTTTTAAGATGACCACAAATTCCTTGATTGCTCACCCTCCACTTCCCCCCAGGTGGAGCTGAACTCCTTCTCCTTGCATCTGATGTGACTTGGTGACTGATGGGAAAATGGTAACTGCAGTGGAGAAACAAACAGCACCTCACCATGTGATCAAGGTTCACATCACTGGGAATAAGCAATGTTGATATCACATGGCACCTGCCACCATGTGACAGATGGGGATATTGCCTCTGTGTTATCCTTCCTTAACTCCAAAAACTTCAGTCTACTTGACTACAACCCATTAAACATGTCAAGTCACATGCCATGCTAGACATGTAAGTCAAACAAAGATTAAAATACTGTCACAGGCCCTAACTGGTTAGGCTCAGTGGATAGAGCGTCGGCCTGCAGACTGAAGGATCCCAGGTTCGATTCCGATCAAGGGCATGTTCCTTGGTTGCAGGCACATCCCCAGGAGGGGGTGTGCAGGAGGCAACTGATCGATGTTTCTCTCTCATCGCTGTTTCTAACTATCCTTCTCCCTTCTTCTCTGTAAAAAATCAATAAAATATATTAAAAAAAGAAAATATTGTCACAGATTGAAGAAGACTGAAGAGAAATGAACATATAGATTAGATATAGATAGATAAGATATAGATATAGATATAGATATAGATCCTGGACTGAATCCTAGAACACAAAAAAAGGACATTAGTGGAAAAACTGAAGGAACCTGAATAAAGTCTGTAGTTAATTTTATTGTATCAATGTTAATTTCTTACTTTTGATCAATATACTTGGTTATGTAAGATATTGACATTAGGAAAAATTGCAACTTTGTCTAAAGCTAAAATAATCTCTAAATAAAAAGTAAAGCAAGAGCATATATATCTTCCTGACACTCTTGACAGTTATGAATTTGGGCTTTGTGCCTCATTGAAGAATGTTTTCAGCAAACACAGAGATAATGAATAATGAGCTCAGCCTGTGTCATGGAAAGAGTCCTGGACTAGGAGATAGGAAAACTCTACTTTCCACATGAGCAAGTTATTTAAACTAAGTCTCTGTTTTCTCTTCTGTAAAATAGAACAATATTTCACAAGTTTAATGAGTTTTTAGTTGAAAAGATGCTATGGTAAATATTTAGCACCTGACACAGTGAATGTTTAATAGCATTATGGGTTGTCTAATTTACATCCATAATGTCAATTACCTACAAATTGAGGGCCACAGACTCAAAAGCTTATAGGGTCTAGGTGTGTTTAGAAGGCTCTGTGGGGAATTCTAGAAAACATGCCCATTGAAAGGAGGCACCGCCACTCAGCTACAGCTGATTGTTGCCAGTGGAGCAGATATTTGAGTTTTCCAAGAGAAGCTGGGAACCCTGATTTTTTAAAGTGTGTAATCTTATCTTTAAATTGTTGATAATGAATTTGAGAGATTTTAAAGCATTGTATGGACCATAAAGACATATTTGTTGGCCAGATTTGTCCTTTTTAGTCACCAGTTTCTGAGTCCTACGTGGACTAGAGGGGAAAATCTCTGAGGTCCCCATGCCTTAGATTCCTGGAGGAACACACGCTGTGCACATGTAGAGTTAAAATAAAACACCACAAAACAAAATCAATCAGAATTTTGCTTCTTCTATCTCCCAGGTCACTGCTAAGCACTGTAGGTTTATATTGGTAATATCCAGGCTGTTTCATTTGATTTCTAGTCACTAGTTGGGGCTGGAAGAGAACTGGGAGAGCATCCTGCCACGCACAGAGAAGCCCTGGGGCTGGATCTCCCAGCTCCATGAAACACAGACAGCCTCCAACCTAGCTGAGTCGGAACTAGGAGATGGGTGTTCATTTTCCTTGACCTCGACCACATGCTGTTGGCCCACAGCTGGATTCTAAATAACTGTGGGCCAAGGATATTGCGTAATATGATGCCTTTCACACACAGTGTCATAGACTTGCTTGTGAATGGACGAAACACCTATGATTTCCTCAGGTTGACACCGTTCATATAGTCATTCAAAATTGTCCAATGGGTTTTGAGTTAAAAGTGGTAATTTCTCTAGCAAATTTTATATTCTGTCCCCATTAAATACATATAAAAGTTAACTTGGCTGGCTAAAATAGACCATTTGGCAAAAATATTGTTTCATCACTGCCCACTACACCAGAAACATCCAGTCCAGTGGCTATTTGACATTCACTAATCAGTGTTATTTCTTTCTAAACAGAAAATGGGCTGTGTGTTTCTTTTAAAAGAGTGGGCACAAGCCAGAGTCTGATTGCTCAAAAATAATTGAGTTTCCAGAAATATTTTTTCTTTTAGGCCATCGAATATCTGGATGGCTCCTTATCATCTCTATTTCCCTGTTGAGTGAGAATTAGATTACGGTGGTGGATGTCCCACATTCCTATCGCATAGGGTGTGCTTTCTAAACAAGCTGGATTACTCTGGTCAATAGAGCGTAATTCCTTAGAAACCCACGTGGTGTGAGGGGCAGCACGGCTTCCCAGGGGAGTGACACAGCTGCACACATGCTGCTGGTGTTGAGGGGAATCAGACACTGGAGAGCCACAGAAATGAGACAGAGTCGCCCCCACTGTCCCCCTCCCCGAGGGCTGCAGGAGCTCTTTGGTTCACGTATGTGGAGATACACACAAGTGAAAATCACCCAATGGCTCTCTTCAGAAAATCCCCACAATGATTTGGTCCATGGGTTTCAAAGTTTCACACCATTAGCGATGATGCTCCTTTAAGGCTACATCAGGAAAAGATGTAAACGTAGTCCTTGGACACAGCAAAACACTTCAGTGAGTGCTGAAGGATAGAAACCTAGTAGTAGCAGTCCTTTACCTTCTTTCTTTTTGCAGCCACTACACTTCCCGAAGACACCCACTGCTAAGGGTGTCTCATTGATCTTTCCCTTGTAATGAAAGCATGTGTGTATATACAGAATGCGGTGAAATAAGTTTACAGTTGTTCATACTGAAAACAATCTGATATTCCTATATAATAAAAGAGAAACATGCAAATTAACTGTCCCTCTGCTACGCTCAAGCCATGACCACAAGCCACACCCACCAGGCAATGAGGGGTATGCAAATTAACCCAACAAAGATGGGGGGTAATTTGCATACACAGAGCAGAGTGGGAGAGCCAGCAGCTTGGGGGGGCGTGGCTCCCTTAGTTGCTCCCTAGGTCACTCCCTTGGGGAGATGTGGTTCCCTCGGTCACTGGATGAAGAGCAGAGCAGGAGAGCTGGAGGCTTGGGGGGATGTGACTCCCTCTATTGGGAAAACCCAGAGCATGGGGAGCACCAGGAATTCTGGGAATAGTAGTTTTGGTGGTAGCCCCAGGACTGGAAGTGGAAGCCCAGAGCATGGGGAGCAAGAGAAATGCTGGGAATAATAGTTCTGATGGCAGCTCCAGGACCGGAAGTGGAAGCTCAGAGCACAGGGAGCACCAGGAATGCTGGGAATCATAGTTCTGGTGGCAGACGGATCTCCTAGACAGTAGAGCAAAGTGAGCCTGGAGCAAGTTACTGTTGCGGTTGGGGATGGAGGGAAAGCAAAGGTGAGAGACATAAGTAAAATATGAATGTCTAGGAAAAATTAAAGGGAAGATATCCTAAAACTTCCAGGAAATCTCCACCAATGGAGCAAAGAAAAAAAAAGCCTCTATTATTCTGTGAGCAACAAACCAAACTGGGTTGAGGGTCTCAGACAATTCGCTCATATGATTGCAAAGACAGACAGAAACTCTCAGATTGGAGAGGGCTCCCCTGAGGGCTCCCAGGTTGGAGAGGATGCAGGTTGGGCTGAGGGACCCTCCCTCCACCCACCCACCCCCAGTGCACGAATCTTCATGCACCAGGTCCCTAGTTAATAAATAATAATACAAGAATAAACTCTGCTTTGTGTATGCACAACTGTAAACCCACTTTTGTCCCACCCTGTGAGTATATGATATTTTCTTTTCTGCAAGCAGGACCGTGCTATATGTACTGTTCTGCATTCTGATGTTTTCACTTAACAAAGTATCCCCTTCCAGCCCTAATGGGTTTCATAGCCTCCATGGTGCATGGCTATGCTGTAATTTATTCAACCAGTCTCACACTGATGGACATTTACATTCATTCCTGTTTGGGTCTACTACACAAAAACCCGAGTGAATCGTTCATTTTGTTCACATATATAAGCATATCTATAGCGAGACTCCTAGAAGTATAATTGCTGGTCAAAGGCCACATGTCTTTAAATATTGGGTGTATAATTGCGAATCGACCTCTGCAATTCCATGAGTGTTGGGACCCTCTGCTATGAGGAACTCCCCATCTCTGCTAGGGCAGCAGAGACCAGGCGGCCAGTACATGTGGCCCTTGGTGACAAGGCCCAAGCACAGCTTGTGGTCTTGGACTCAGGAGACCACACCTGAATGGCCACCCCAGACAGACCTGGAAGGGGCTGGCACTCAAACATCTGTTGAATTAATGAACAAACAAGCCATGCAGTGCTGAGACGGAGACAGAATGTGTTTCATTTCAGTTACACTGCAAACATACAAACTCAGTATTTAAACAAATAAACATTAACTTCCGTTTCATTGCATTCTTATGCTGATAGGAAAGACACACACTTCCAGGGAAGTAAACAAAAGGTTCCAGTTCTAACAGTCAACAGATATCTACATGGCCAATTCCAATTCCTGTTACTCTATTTTTTAAAAATAATATTTGGCTTATAGTTATTTCAACCATATTATTATTGACATATAATTCCTACTTAATACATGTTTAATTACCTTTTATTTTATGCATTTCATTGATTGTTAGAAAAGCATATTTTGTAGAATTTGGCAGATTCTTCCCTTCACTGTCCTCATCTGTGAATTGAGGGGTTTGGTTTAGAGGTTCATCGAGGCCCCTGGCTCTAACAGTCTGGTAGATCCATCAGCATCAAGTTCAACATGAGAGGGGCTTTGGACTTTAGTTATTTCACTTCCAAATGAGAACATCTGGTTGCCCTACCCATATGTGAAGGGCAATGTCAGTAATTAGACAAGTTTTTAGGAAAAGGGGACTGCTCTTTGATAAATAAACAGTTCTATTTCTCTGTATTCCCCAAAGCAAAGACATTTTTACTAGCCTTTATATCTATTGAGAGAATTGGTTTTATTTGCAGTAACTCATTACTAATTTGGAAAAGTCATAATTCCAATGGCAACCCTTAAATTTACTTTACTAATTCAGTAACATTTAAAGAAATCTCTTCTAATGAAAATTAACCAAATAACATTTATTGAACCTTGACTTTGTGTAAGCTCAAGCACTTATGTTTAATAAGGTGTAGGTAATGGTTAATTGTATGAACTAAAGCAAAAGAAAATTCCAGTTTAAATTGCCAAGTTCCAGGTTACTCAGTGAAGTAAAATCCCCAGTGAACGTTTAAACCTCCTGACCACCAGCTTTCTGAGGACCCTCCATAATTCTGGCACCTCTAGTGAAAGTTTCCTTGGGACTCAGTTATTAATCAATCAAGATGAGATACAGTCTGTGTTTTATTTCATCTTAAGAGAGCCTTGTCCAGTGAGATCAACACTAACTTCTGTTGAGTTACACTCTGCAACTTGACATTCATGCATTACTGACACCTAGAAATCAGAGAGGGGAAGTTCTCTGGGCCTGTGGAAGTCACTTGCCAGACTGGTGCAGGGTGGGTTGCTCGAAAGGAGGAGAAATGAGTCCAAGTGGGGAACAAAGGCACAGGAATAAGAAGCGGGTCTTAGCTTTCAGCCCCCGATGTGAGCTGTTCCCACTGCTTACAAAACAAACTCCACAGACTGACCTTAAAGATGAATTGGCAGGTGAACTACTATCCTGCTCGGTGCAAAGGAGGGCCCGTCTCCCAGCCCCAGTCCTCACTCCTCAGCTCTGACTTGTGAGGCCACTGGCGCCGCCCTGAAATCTCACTGTGGCAGCCCTTTATATGTGGAGGGGAGGACTCACAGGGATCCCTCGACCTCTCAAGGTCATTTGAAACCAAATTAGTAGCAGAATCAGACAATACCTTTCCAGGGACATTGCAGCCTTCCCTGGTGGTGAGAGATGCTCTAAGCATCCTTTGCTGCCCCGCCTGGCCCAGGGCAGGCCAGCTTCTGATTGGCAGGTCCCATGAGTGCTATGACTTGGCCTGAAGCAAGAGAAGATTTAGAACATGCCCTGGATTACCCATGTGTCTTGTTCGTCTGACACTTGTGAAAAGCCACGGTCTGCCCTTGGTGGGGCTGGAATGGTGGGACACGTCACTCTTGGGTGTAACATTACAGGGAGACGTAGAAAGGCATCCTGTTCTTTGGAGCCATTAATCCCTGAAGGGATCTGGTGATGACATATCACGGTTTGCTGAGTTCTCTCCCAGCTGGAGCAGGAGTTGACCTTTGATGAGTGGTTTTCAGTAAAATGCATCCAAGTGAGATCAACTTCTCATTTTAGAGTGGCCCTTACCCTGTTACAGAAGAGGACATGTCCTTCTTAGGAAAAACAGTTAGAATACTCACTCCTCTGATAACAAAAACAGCTCTGCTTTCATCAGATACTTCTCCTATACTGCTAGTGGCATACCCATCACTTGGTTTAGCAGGTTATAAGTTTATAACTAATGTTACACATGACAGCTCATCTAATCTTAATGTTCAGATTTTATCTTTTGGAAGTGTTAATATTTAATATTAAATCTATAAAAGTAGTTTAATAAGCATGTTCACTTTAAACTGTATTCCTATTTTAATAGTAAAACTTAATTCTACAGATGAGAGTTTTTTTATCCTCACCCTAGGATATATATTTTTCATTGTTTTGAGAGTAAGAGCAAGAGGGAGTGTGAAGAGAGAGAGAAAGAGAGAGAGAGAGAGAGAGAGAGAGAGAGAGAGAAGAGAAACATAGCTTGCTTCCCACAAGCACCTCGATGAGGGATGGAACCCGAACCCCCATCCTGGGTATGTGCCCTCCCTGACCAGGAATGGAACCTGCCACCTTTGGGTGCATGGAATCATGCTCCCACTGACTGAGCCACACCAGCCAGGGCAAGAATTTTTCCTTTTTAAAAGGAAAGAGAGGAATTAATTCTGAAACCATATTGCAGGGTGTGTCCCACAACAAAAGCAATAGAAGTGAAATTTCATATACACTATATACATGTGTCCTGCTAAGAAAATAGAGTGAAACTGAATAACTAGCAGATGACAGATTACTACATGAGAGTTTCTTTTCTTTCCCCTCCCCTCCCTTCCCTTCCCCTCTTCTCTCTCGTCATCCCTCTGCTATCCTTTCCACTTTCCCTCCCCCATTTCTCCTTCCCCTTCTCTCTCCTTCTCCCTCCCTCCCCTCCCTGTTTATCACTGATATTCCAAAAGCCTTGAAGGTTATTTTGGTTACATGGGATTTCTCAGTCTTTGTTTAAACCATTAGCAAGATTACAAGAGAAAGGTTATCCAAGTACTTCTTACACGGTGTTATTCCACTTGGTGCACAGTAATTCTATAAATACTGAAGCTACTAACATGGAATTTTGCACAATTAATAACTTGCTGAAGTGCCCAAATCATTAATTATGCAAATTTAATTCTACTGAAGTTTTAATCTCAAAGTATTTGGATGTTTAAATTTTGGTCTTTCTTTTCTGTTTAACTGTATTGGGAGAATAGGGGCATGAAAGGTGAGGTCACGTGGCTAGGAAGAGGAAGATTTGGGATTTGAACCTAAGCTCTTCAACCCTCCAGCTCTTACTCAAATGAGATGTTCAGTTTCAAGGAAGTGTGTGACTCTGGCACAGGCCCCACATGCTCCCACCATTCATTCCCCTACTGATAAAGAAGGGAGAAAAGGCAAGAAAAAAAATAGACTATGTGCTCAGGTCAGAGCCCCTGCAGGACTCCTCCTGGAAGATGGGACAGACACAGGAAGAGCTGTGTGTGGGAGCGGCGGGGTCCACACAGGGCCCTGCATCAGGTACACAGCTTGCTCTCCTCAGCCATTTTCAGGCATCACTGCCTCCTTCCACTCCTTCTCCATTGACGTGGAGCCCTCACTGCCCTTTTCCTTGCCAATTCCCTCCCTCCCTCCACCAAGACAAGAACTGAGAATGCTTTCTCCTCCTAGCCACAAACATTCTTCTTTCAAATCCACACAAGTTATTATTTTCATTTCTTTGCTTCTATTAGACTTTCCCCTTAGAGCAGCGGTTCTCAACCTGTGGTCTCGACCCCTTTGGGGGTCGAATGACCCTTTCACAGGGGTCACCTAAGACCATCGGAAAACACATATATAATTACATGTTGTTTTTGTGATTAATCACTATGCTTTAATTATGTTCAATTTGTAACTATGAAAATACATCCTGCATATCAGATATTTACATTATGATTCATAACAGTAGCAAAATTACAGTTATGAAGTAGCAACGAAAATGATTTTATGGTTGGGGGGTCACCACAACATGAGGAACTCTATGAAAGGGTCGCGGCATTAGGAAGGTTGAGAACCACTGCCTTAGAGCATATATCATTTTCGATTACAAGATCCATTGCTTATCATCATTTTCCATTCTCTTCATCTTGCCTTCCTTGAAATTATTTTTCTGATATAAATGTCATTTGTTTACAAGACTTCTTCAACTGCATGCTAGATTGGGGATTCCTGTTGTGATTGAATGGTGACTGTGACCTTTGTTGACAATATATATGCCACATATGTGACCGATGAAAGGTTAATGTCAATCAGCAAAATGTAAAAAAACTAAGAACAATGGGCAATAAAAATGGGCACAGGACTGAATAAGCAGCTCTTAGAAGAAATTCAGAAAGTGAATAGATATTTGCAATTCTATCCAAATTGATTGTTAAAGAAATACAAAGTAAATAATAATAAAATATTTTTCAGATATTTGATGATAAAGAATGATAACCCCCAATGTTAGTGAGTATTGTAGAACCAGGAACCCTTATACTCTGCTGGTGGGAGCATAAATTAAAAAGTATGTACCATAATTTTTATTCATTTTTGGGAAATAAATCTCTTTAATTTTCTAATGAGTAAAAGACTGGCTTAAACACTTTACTGTCTAAAAGATTGAAAGAGCACCAATGTCTCTAGAGATGTTTTTAGACTTGAAAGTTTTCCCTCCACCACCATTTCCTCCCACCCTGTCCCATCTCACTCCTCTCCCTAAATAACCTCTGTTATCCTTTTGTTGTGCATCTTTTCAATCATAGACATGCAAATGTGTGTGCTCACACACAGATGTATTCTTCTTATTGAGTGGACTCATACTATTATATAAATCTTCAACTTGCTTTTGTCACTTAATCTGTATGTTCATACGTTTGTTTTTTCCATGTCAGGACTTATATAATGATGGCATTCCTTTAAATGGTTGTATAGTCTGTCTTAGTATGGCTATAGTCTCAGTGGGAGGGGGCATTTTGCCCCCTGGGTTGTATTTAGGAATGTTTAGAAACATATATATCTGTCACAGTTGGGGGTGTGTGTGTACTACTGACATTTAATTGGTAGAGGCCAGGGATGCCACTAAACATCTTATAATGCAAAAAAAAGCTCTGCTTCAAAAACTTTTGAAGCTCATTTATTGAGCTCAAAAGTTAATAGTGCTGATGTCAGAAAACTTTGGGCTATAACATAAAATTCCCCTTATTTCTAGGTATTTAGACTTTGTTAAATAGTTATCATACCTGTACTTAATATCTTTATGTGCAAGTCTGTGACAGATCCAGCTTTTATGGTTACGTCAGCTTATGTAATATTGGAGTCCTCTTTAGGAATATGATTATGAAATAAAAAATATGAAGCTGCAGGGGTCCACACAAGTGAGCAGCCTGAAGCTTCAGTAGCTTCACAGTAAATGGTTTCTGTGTCAGTTATTTTTGTAGGACAGGTGCCTAGAGGTAAAAGTGCTGAGCCAGTGAGCACGGTCCCTGTCACAGACTGTCTGTCTCCTGCAAAAGTCATTTGTTGATTCTAATCTCCAATGTTATGCTATTTGGAGGTGGGGCCTTTGGCATGATAAGGACATAAGAGTCATTCAGTCACTTGGATCATTCACTAATCTTTCCAATGGGAATAATGCTCTTATAAAAGAGACCTCTCTTACCCCTTCTACCATGTGAGCACACATGCAAAGGAGAGTGTTGTCCACAAACCAGGAAGCGGGCCTTTACCAGACACCAGAACCTGACCATGCAGGCACCCTTATTGTGGACGTCAGCCTCTGGAATGGTGATAAACAAATTGCTCTTGTTTCTAAGCAACCCAGTCTATGGTATTTTTGTTAGAGCCCTCTAGCTGATGAATTTTAAGTTAAATCATTAATTAATTTTTTAAATTTATTGTTGAAAGTATTACAGATGTCCTCCTTTCCCCTTCACCCCCATTAACTTTCTCCTCCCCACTCTTATCCCCTCCCAGGCCTTCACCCTAGTATTTTCTGTGTCCATGGGTTATGTATAAATGCATATAAGTTTTTTGGTTGATCTTTCCCGCCCTCCCTTCCTTCTAAGAATCCTTGATCTGTTGCCAGCTTCCATGTCTCTGGATCTATTTTCTTTGTCAAATTATTCTGTTGATTAGGTTCTTATAGGAGTGAGATCATGTGATACTTGTCTTTCTCTGACTGGCTTATTTCACTTAGCATAATACTCTCCAGGTTCCTCCATGCTGTCTCAAGGGTTAAGAAATTCTTCTTTTTTTACAGATGCATAGTATTCAATTGTGTAAATGTGCCACAGTTTTTTTTTTTAACTGTTCCTCTATTGATGGGCATTTGGGCTGTATCCAGATCCTTGCTATTGTAACTTGTGCTGCTATGAAGATTGGGGTGCGTATATGCATTCTGATTGGTGTTTCAGGCTTCTTAGGATATCTTCCTAGAAGTGGAATCACTGGGTCAAATGGCAGTTCTGTTTTTAATTTTTATTAATTAAATGTAGAAATTAAATCATGAATTTAAATTCTGTGTCAGTTGTTCTGAGTTTAAACAGCAAGGATTGATGAAAACAAAAACAAATTAAATAGTAAACTTTAAATAAGTATAAACTTTGACTTCTGCGTTGATGGAAGTGCAAAACTTATTACTTGCAGGAAATAGGTTGAGATTTGCAACAACATGGATGAAACTGAAGGGCATTATGCTAAGTGAAATAAGCCAGGCAGAGAAAAACAAAGACTGCATATTGTCACTTTCATGGGACCCTAAAGGAAACAAAGGTGAACTCACACAAGGAGCAAAAGTGTCTGCCCAGGACTGGGGTTGCAGGAAATGGTGGAGCGAGGTCCATAACAGGTCTTATAAACTTCCAGTTATAAGATGAGGCCTGAGAATCTAATAGCTGAAAACACTGAAATTTGGTATTATTGAATTTGCTAGAGTAGAACTTAAATGTCCTCACAAAAAAATAAAAGTAAACATGTGTGGTAAAAACAAAAAACAGAGTTGAAGACAGAGGAGGTTCTGAGAAGATCAGTCCCTGTGAAATATCCAAAATCCCTGAGAGCACTTCAGACTTTCAACAGCAATGACACTGGAGAGTGGTGGATTCAAGCCAAGACCTCCAAAAGACACCAGGTAATAACTGAATTCTAGTAGGAATAAATGGAAAACTGATGAAGGCCTAGAAGGTCCAGGAGAGCACAGGGATGGAGCCTGTGGGGCTGGGGAGGGAGGGGCAGTGGGTCAGCCTCCTCCTCTCTTTGCCTCAGAAGCCCTTCGTGACCTAGCACAGCTGTGATGTGAGCCTGGGTTTCTAGGCCACCATGGCTGCCAGTTCAGTCGCCTGAGGGCAGCAGTGCGATCAGATGACGGAGAGCCTTCTCTTCCCTCTGAAAAGCGCCATTGCTACCTGGCAGCGCTCCAGTCCTTGCTGGGTGATCGATGTCTTTGTGGGCATCGTGTGTGTGGCAATGCTCTACCTTGTGTTAGTCCACGGCTCCGAGAGTGATTGACCCTCCCCACCACCGAGGGAAGGTAAGGATCCCTTGGCTCAGACTCAACAGAGATGATCGTTTTTTCTCTTCTTATTCCCATTTTTCTGAATGACACAGGGAGACTCCTTGGATGGGAAGAGAGAGCAACTGCTCTCAGGAAAGAATAGAACCTCATCCTGCTGGGAATCAGCCAGGCGGGGCAGGGGTTAGAGCAGGTGGGAGGATTTCTATGCAGAGATCTCTGACCAGGAGGCCAGGTGTGGTGGGGGATCTAGGGCACAGCCCCAAACACAGTGACCAGTGGCCAAGGACGGAATTCTCAGGGCTGGACCTTTGTGGGGGGCAGGCCCAGAGCCCTGGTTCCCCACAGCCTTCCTTGGCAGGTGTCTGGGGCCAGCCTCCCCTCTGTGGGGCTGATCCAAGGGCAGGGACTTGAGGGAGCCCCTGGAGGCCGCTAGCAGGGGCTGGGGCAGGCTGTGGCCTGAGGGAGCTCCAGGCGGGCCTGCAGGTTTGAGGATGTGTGTGTTTCTCGAGCTGAGGAACATTGATGGAAGAAATACCTGGTCGGTCTCCAATAGAAATATTCCTTTACCTTTTTCAAAGAAGAAAAACATGAGATGATTTTTATGCACTTCAAAAATAAAAGGGGAAGAACCAGAGCGCCCCAGTAGGTAAATGTAGAGTCATATTGCTCACGAACCCTGAGCGTCTGCCGCTTGTCTAGAGAGGAGAGTGAGAATGGGGTCCCAGCCCCTTGTTTTTCTTGTCTCAGCGTTCAGTGGAGCTGAGGAGGAGCAGCAGGAGCAGGAGCAGGAGGAAAAGTGGAGCTTTGAAAGGTGAGCTGCTGCCCTCTCTCAGCCCTGCCTGGGAGTTTGCCTCCATCTGCATGTCCCTGAGGCCCAGGGCCCGGTCCCCGAGGATGCCAGGGCAGAGCCGTCTCTCAGGAAGCAGAGCCCTCGGGAGGCTCCAAGAAGGAGGGAGAAGGCAGATGCTTCCCAGATTCCGTGCTGGGAACGAAGCCTGAGGGCCTGGGAATGGGTGTTTCCCTAGCAGGGGTCCCAGGAGGGGCATTTGGGCTGCTGTGGACCAGTAGTACCTGACTGGGAGCTGGGGCCTCCAGGGCCCGCTGTGGGCGTGCTGCTCACCTTTGCTCAGATTCCTCCCAGGTGCCCCTGCCCTTTCTCCCCACAGGGAAGTAGGGAGGGCCGCAGGGGGTAGTGGATAGGAAACACTTTGTAAATGACAAAGCACTACCTGTCCTGAGCCTTGCCATCACTGTCAGGGGTCATGTGGCCTTGACCCTGATGCTTGGGCTCCTGAGTCAGCTCTCCTGGGTGTCATTCTTAAAGGGCCATGGCACTCAGCCTCCTGTAACACCCCTGCCCCTGGTGTACCATGTGACGCAGTCTCCTGACTTCCAGCCTGCAGAGAGTGCCTGCAAGAACTGGAAAAGGCTCGGAGCCTAATCAATCTTCTTGGAAGGTAAAGAATCTTCTCCTTCTCTCTTAGGTTCTCTTTTGTCCCAAATCTAGATGTGACCCCAGGGCTACAGGCTGCCTGGCTCTGACCTGGGAGGGGCCATGGGATGGGGTGTGGCTATGGCCCTGAGGTGAGGGACAGCAGGAGCACTGGGAAGTCAGGGTCAGGGCCATGGAGGACGCTGGGCCCCAGGTGCCCACCCCACCCAGCCTGGCTGCCTGCTCCTGGCTGCAGCCTGTGCCTCTGTCCCCTGCAGCCACCTGGGGAGGCCCCCTGACCAGTGCGGCTTTTGTCAGCTCTCCCGTCAAGACAAGTCAGCATCCCAGGAGCTACATGACCGCAGTTCACGTGGAAGGCGCTGCCAGCAGGCGCCCCTCAGACCGCAGGACCCATGTCACAGACAGAGCAAGAGGTGTGCCCCACTGAGGAGAGGGAGGGCAACAGGAGGCCCCATCCAGGAAGCACAGAGGGGGGTCGGCAGCCCTGAGGGCCTCACAAGCCAGTGGGATGAGCACTGCCCAGTAGCAGAAATCGGCAGAGCCAGTCAGAGGCCAGTCCTGCCAGCGTGAGCAGGAGGGTCGGGCCCTGCAGAAAGCCTGTTCAAGGAGAGGGGGAGGCCCTTTCTGCAGGGCGTGCTCCCAGGAGAGGCAAGCACAGGGAGGTCCCCTGCAGAGAGGCCCGCCTGCAGCAGCCACTGCCCGCAGCTGGGGGCCAGCCAGAAGCAGGTCAGTGATGGGCAGCAGAGCTGCTGAGGCTCACCTGCTCCAGACAGCTGCGGGCCCAGAGGCGGGAACAGCACTTCACCCAGGACTTCATGCCCAGAGTCACATGGGCGCAAAGGAGGACTCCAGGCTCCAGCAGGTCCCCATCTCCGCCGCCTCGGGGTTCTGTGCCACAGAGAGGTGGCCCGTGATGGCCAAGCCACCCACAGTGGCCACAACAAGAGCGGGTGGAACACAACCTGGGACAGCAAGTGGGCCTTCCCACCCAGGGAGCCAGGGGCCCCAGGTAGACACTGCCAGCCTGGGCCGAGGGTGGCACAGCCCTCAGGCCGACCCCGCCACTGCCCATGGCCCTGTCCCAAGGCCAGATCTGACTCCTTGGGGCTGGCCAGAGTGCGCTGTGCATGTCTTTCCTGATGGGACTTAGTATAAGAAAGCACCTCTGCTGTGCACAGGGAAACCCTTTCCTCCTGTGTGCGCTCAACACCACAATCATTGCCTCTCCTCCCATGCACAAGGACAACAGTGGTGACGGTGGGGTGGGCAGGTGGACCACATAGAAGAGAGAAATAGTGATGGAAATATTACAATAAAAATTTCAAAAACCTTCTCTCCTATGGTCAACCGCAGTGTGCTTCTCACGCTTTTCCTGATAAAAGAAATTTCAAACATTTCAGTTCATAGAGAGAAAACCTGCTTTGTTTCTCATTAGCACATGCTCTATGCACTAATGCCTTCTTCCTAGCAAAAATTTGTTTCCAAAATATATGATTTTTGCAATGAGAGCTGGTGGACTCTGTCTGCACCCTTCAGGGGGAAGAGAAGGGAAGGAGGTTTGGTCTTCCCGAGTGCCTGCTTTGGCTTCCCAAAGGAAGGGGGCCATGGAGGGGGGTGACCACACTGAGGCACACCCACCCTCACCCCCTGCCCTCAGTACACCTTGTCTCCATAGGTCACCCTCACAGACAAATGGACGCATTCAGATGTCAAGATGAGCACAATTATAAGATGTGGCTTGGCCATCCTCTCCTGCTTTCTCTACCTTGAACGTGTAGGCGATAGGGAAAACATGATTTATTTTCTTTTTAGTATTGAAATATACTTTATAAACAGTAAAATGTAGATATCCTATGTGTACAGTTTGCTGAGTTTGACAACACATATACCCATATGACTCACTGCTGTCAATGTATTCCCCCAGAATGATTCCTGGCACTTAGGCTGACCAAATAGCCTGAGTTTGCCTGGGACTTCTCTGTTCTTATAGTTGAAAGGCTTGTATCCTGGGAACCCTCTTGGTCCTGAGAGGACCGGGCAGGTGGAGACCCTCCTGGTCGTTCTTCCCAGTCAGCCTGTGCAATCGCTGCTCAGATTGCTTTGGAGAACATTTGAAGGTCTTTTCTGAGAGTAACTTCCTGGCGATGGACAAGGTTGGGTAAAGGAACATTGCCAGTATTTGGTGGCTGCTTTAAGAAACTCAGTCAACATTCAACATATCAATGGTGACTTGAATGTATTGGTGGGGCTTTTTCTTTCTTCTGTGATTGTTCTGGCTGGGGAGAGACGGAGGGATTCTTTCTAGGTTTGGTGATCTTTTCAATTCAAAGCAAAGCAAAGCTAAGCCACGATACACAGCTTATTCCTTTGTAATTTCGGCCACACTGAAAGTGAAGTTAGACTTAGGCAAAGGGACGGGAACAAGTGCCACGAACAGAAAATTGCCGCATGATTCTCAGAAACCGTGCCAGAGGGCACACTCTTACTGCCAGCGTATGAGAAGGTCCATTTCACACGGCCACACAGGTCTGGGTGTCATTAAAGAGCTTGGTTTTATTAATCCTATAGATTTAAAAAATCATATATCCTTGATACTTTGATTTTCATTAATTTTTAGTGTAATTAGAATTTTTTTCACATTTATTGACTCTTCTTGTTTCCTTTCAGGGAGTTGGCCAGGAGATTTCTGCTGAAGCTGAACACAGAACTGTCACTCTGCTCATGCGTCCTTCCTCTGGGAATTCCTTCCTGACAAGTCCCGTTCTCCTCTCATCCCTACCAGGCTAAGATATTTCATCTGCACACACACCCCTCCCCTTCTCACAGGATTCTTCACGCAGACCATGACGCAGTCCTTGCGTTCCACCCCTCTCTTCCTCCTCCATCTCCCTGATCCCCCAGGAGACTGGGCTCCCACCTGTTTCTCCAAGGCCCAGCGCAGTTTCCGCACTTGTTGGCTTCACTTCGCCTAAGTCGCAATTCACTTGTAGTGTTTGCCAGATTTTTTTTTTAAAATCAGGTGTCATGGTTTAGCTTTGCTTCCTAAACTGTCTGCTCATTGAGAAGATTATTGACTCCATGGGGAGAAAATCCTTTCCTTTCCCCCCCAGCTCAGAATAATCACAGAGGGAAGAAAGGCAAAATCCCACCAAAACATTCCGTTACCATTGCTATTTTGTGAAAGGGTTAAAGAGAATAAAACAGGGCAGAGAAAAACTTACTGTGCTTAGCAGATACCTCGCAGAGAGCTTGCAGCCTTGAACACCGCATAGCTCAGATAACCAGAAGACACCTGGTGGTGGGAGGAATGAAGGGCCAGACCCTTATGTCAGCTGAACTGCTTGCAGCCAGCAATAGCTGATAAAAGTCTCCCCCTCCCTGCACTCTCTGCTGACTCCTTTTTGTCAGACTCAGCCAGTCTGCACCCAGGCACATGAAATAAAAGCTTTTTGATACGTTACAGCCTCATGTCACAGGCCCACTCCGAACCTTTAATTTTGGATGCTGATAGCTTTTTAAAGCACCCACCGCATGCCGTAATGTGCACTGTTACATTTCCCACGGTGCGTCAGGAGTCCTCCTCTCTGGCGGGGCTCTGATGGAAGAAAAGGAGCTCCCGTCAGTATGGGCGGTCTGATTTTTGGCTTTAGGCAAGGTCACAGTTTATAGATTTCCCCCGCCTAGGTGCACTTTTTCTTTTTAAGCTCAACAAATATTTACTCATCAATTAATTACCAGGTGCTAAGCAGAGGGAACCACAAAGATCTCTGTATGGGTGTATATGTTGTCCTCCAAGGTATGTAAAAAGCACAATGGTTCATGATAAAGAGAGAAGGTGAAATTGACACTTTACACACAAAAAAATGCCGGGGAGGGAGGTGTCACTTCCAGACAGTGCTGATCTGGCCCCGGCCAGGGAACGTGAGAGCAAACAGACAGGTAGACCCAGAAAGTCTCCCTGGGAAAGGGAGTGTAGGTTTTTTTTTTTTAGTAGGGAAACCCCATAGTAAAGCACTTCTCATTTGAATGTGATATTTGGGCCCCTTTCTCAGCTCTTACTGGTCTGAAATTTGATAACATGCAAAGTGAAGACGGGAGGCAGGGGTGCCAAACCCTGGCTGCACTCGGAAATGAAATGGTCTCTAGAGAGAACACATCTTGCTCCCGGGCAGCATGTGAAGTGCATCCAGCCCCCTGCTAAGGAGGCTGTGAAAATGCTCGTCTTTCCTGTATTTTCTCCTGGGTTCATGGGCCCTGGCAAAGTTTCTCTCCTGGCAAAACTTGGGCCGGGCTTCTGCGAGCCCTCCGTTGAACTAGGCCTCAGCATAGGCCTTGAGCAAACACTATCACAGTCTGTAACAGCTCAAGGCCACATCCCTAAGAAGACCCGAGCCCTCCTTAGAGTGCCTGCCTGAGAAAACTCAAGTTGGTCAAAAACAATGACTGTCCTGCCAACACCTGAAGATAGGATCTCTGTCTCCCGGTCTCCGTGGGAGGATGAAATTCTACCTGGGATTGTTGCCAGTTCCCAGGCACAGCTGGCCTCTGGCATGGACACTGACTAGCCCTTTGTAAGTTTCCTGACTCTCCTGAGCCCACTTGCCCCTCTCCTTACTCTCACTCTTTCTTCAAAATGCACAGTCACCTCTGAACAGATCCAAGTGGAATTCAGTTCACACCGGACTCTTTCCCCCATGCCCATGGCTGTTACCGATCAAAATCTGTCCCTAACACTTTAGTGACTGCCTTTCTTTATTTTTGACATTCCCTTGGGCCAACTTGGAGACTCCAATAGAAATGGGCCAGAATCAGCTCAGACCTTTTGAAAGAATGAGAGAAGAAAAAACCCTGCTTATTACATGATTATTTATATTCTTGTGTTTTGGCTCCTATAGTTATTTTCAAGTATTGATTGGTGAACAATTAATAACTCATATAACTCTCAGTAAAGGCTACATTTAGCATTCAGCAGACTTTCCAATAAGACTGTCTTTCAGGGACATAATTGTGCAATTATCCTTATTGAATTGGGGTCCATAACATTTACCAAACACCTGTGTGAGGGACTGCTCCGGCTGCCCAGGAAGCAAAGAGAAATGAGATCCTTGTCCCCAGAGAGCTCGCCTGTCACCATTGTGACTGCCCCATGCCTGCTGCGAGGGGGGTGTTGTGAGCTCTCTAGCTGGGTGCCTTCGGGTCTAGAGGAGGAGAGAGTGATCCTGGTGAGATGGAATGCTCTGTGTTTCTGACGGCAAGGCAGGCGTGACCTGGGTCTCTAGGAAGAGTGAGATTTTGACCAGAGGAGAAGAGGGGGAAAGGAGTGGCCTCAGGATGGCAGTGGGCTACCGGTGTAAATATTGGCTGGACTCTGCACTTGGGGTTGGATAATGGGACAATAGTGGGGATGAGGTAGGAAAGAGAGGAGGCATGAAAAGTGGGTCAGTCATACTGTGAAGGGCCTGGGATGTGAAGTTATGGGACTGTGGCTACTCCACAGCCATGGGAATCCACCGGAGGTTTGTAAGAGAAGGGTGACTCCATCAGTCCTGAGAGGAGGGAGGATTAGAGAGGAGGGGGCTGCGTTTCAGGCACCAGTTAGGAGACCCTTCAAATAGTTCAGCAGGTCAGCGCCCAGACAAGGTTGTTGGAAATACTTCTGAACTCTGCCTTGTTGAAATGGAAAGAAAGAGGCTGATTCAGTTTCCATGTCAGCTACATAATTTCTGTCTTTAACAAACTTCAATAGGTGGAAGCTCCCTCTTAGTTTACTAGAGCTGCTAAAAATGCCACAGACTACACAACAGAAATTAATTTTCTCCCAGATTTGGAGGCTAGAAGTCTTCCATCAAGTTGTGGCAGGTTTGGTTTCTCCTGAGGCCTCTCTCCTTGCCTGGCAAATGGCTTCTTTCTAACTATGTCCTCACATGCCATGGTCTTTCCTTTGTTGGTGCATATCCCTGGGGTCTTCCTGTCTATCCAAACGTCCCCAGTCAGATTGGCCTCATTCTAACTTTATTGCACCTTTAAGGCCCTGTCTCTAAATATAGTCACATCTCAGGTACTGGAGGTTAGGGCTTCAACATCTGAATTGGAGGGAGGCCAGGGGAGAAGATACAATTCAGCTCATAACAGGATTCATGAAATGTTCTTGGTGGGAGGCAGTAGAGCTTCATGGTTAAACACATGGTCCCCAAAGCCATATTACTTGGGTTTAAATATTGAATTCTGTCCTTAGAAAAGTTACTTGACCTCTCTGTTCCTCAGTTTTCTTATCTGTCAAATGAGGATGTTCAGAATAGTCCCTACCTTATATGGTGAGGGGTAAACAAGATAATATATGCGAAGTGTTCAGAACAATGACTGGTACCCAGCAAGCGCTATATGAGGGCTTTCTTTAATTACCATGACTGTGGGCAGTGTGCTGGCAGCTCTGGAAGTCAATCCCACCCTGGTCTCAGGTGGACACTGGCCAGTGAGTTGCGTGGCCTGAACTTCTGTCCGAAGCATTCCTGCTGCTTCCACAAAGTCAGTCTCTTAAAGCAGGGGTCCTCAGTCTTGGCTGCACATTAGACATCGGAATCTGAGGAGATGGGGACAGGCCTCAGTGAATTTTTACACTTTCAGGTGATTCTCCCATGTAGCCAGGATTGGAAACTGTTGCCTTAAGTCAGCGGTTCTCAACCTTCCTAATGCCGCGACCCTTTAATACAGTTCCTCATGTTGTGGTGACCCCCAATTTCATTGTTACAAACTGAACATAATTAAAGCATAGTGATTAATCACAAAAACAATATGTAATCATATATGTGTTTTCCGATGGTCTTAGGCGACCCCTGTGAAAGCGTCGTTCGACCCCCCAAAGGGATCGCGACCCACAGGTTGAGAACCGCTGCCTTAAGTCCTTTGTTCCTCTGGAAAACTTGGAAACTGAGCTTAATGAGGTGGTTGCATAATCTTACTACTCACCACTAGCACCAGCATCACTGTGAGCACCGGGAATCCTGGCCCTATCCCAGACCTACTGAGTCAGAGGCTGCAGTTTAATAATTGCCCAGGGAATTTGCATGCTCAGGAAGGTTTGAGGATTCTGGGAAGTACTTTGGTATTCACAGGTGCTTTTTAGGGCCCTTTCTTCTGTGGAAAGAGGTCAGAATGTGGCTGCTAACACTCAGCGCAATGGAGGATTTTTAGTAATGCACCTGTTTGTGAAGGTAATAGTATATGTAAGCACAGGAGGGGGAAAGACCATTGCCTTTAGAGTTAGCTCTCACAGCAGTCTGAAGTAGCTCGGCAACCTTGGGCAAGCCATCTAGCCCCTCTGAGCCTCTACTTCCTCAAGCAGCGTTTAATGCTACTTACACACTAAGTCTGTGCGAGATGCCCAAAACAAAATGAAACAAATAAAATACTATTCCTACTACACACACACACACACACACACACACACACACACACACACTCTCTCTCTCTCTCACACACACACACACACACACACACACACACTCATGCAGCCAACAGCAAACAAGGCTCTCAGGGACTTCACAATTTAGGAGAAGTGACACAAAAATTGTTATACACAATAGACAAGCAACATCAAAGGCCCGTGGTATGGCGGGGTCTCTCTTTTCCGCTTCCAGCGCGGAGAGAGTGGTCCGGTTCTTAGAGTAGAGGCGGCTGGGGATTTGAGAAATGAAAGAAAAAGACAAGACACAAAGATGGAAGGAAAAGCTGGGACAGGGTGGGACTGCCATCCTCTCCTGACGGAGACAGGGACCCAGCACCAGAACCGCGTGTTTAATTTATACTCCCAAATACCAGGAAGTTACCTCAGTTCTGGGTGGGCCCGGCTGGTGGGCGTGAAGAGCAGTCCAAGGAGTCAGGCAGGAACCCGAGGGCGTGGCTCCACCTCAGGGCCCCTCCCACAGGGCGGGGCGCTTGGTGTCCTTTGGCCACTAGGCCAGTGATTGGGGTCAAAACTGACTTTCCAGTCAGGGGGAGGAGAGGCCTATTCATTCTTGGTGCTTGGCTGGATTTACATAATGAAACCCACTCCCCGACACCTGGGCAAAGATGAAAGTCAAGCTGAGAACACTTCTGCCTTTTGGGTAAGATGTGTATCCAGGACGTGGCTCTGTCTGTCTCCCTGAATTCAGCTGACAGTTATTAGAGAAAATGCCCATGTGCCTTCCCAGGGGCACTCTACACCTTGGGATCCAAAAGGAGAGGGGAAAAATTGTCTGAACTTCACAAAGAACATGACATTGGAGTTGCATCTTAATGAGGAGGTAGATTCATTTTCAGCAAGGACAAAAGTCTGCATGAGAAAAGGCAAGAGTGGGAGAAGTTAAGGGCATATTTGAGGCAGCGGAAGGATAGGTTTTAACTGAAAATTAGGTGCTTAGGAATAAAAGGGTGAGAAATTAATAAATTCATTTGACATTCTTATTATTGAACATCAACCATGTACCAGGTACTCTTCTAGATACACTCCGGTAGCTGTGACAATATACTAGTAACCCCAAATACTAGCCAGGGAGACACATTATAAACAGCATAAGTAAGTGAATATTAAAGTATAATAAAAACAGAATCCAACAGAAGAGCAGCCCAGGCAGAGAGAATAGCAAGTCAAATCCTCGAGGCACGAGCAAGCTGTTGTGCTCGGAGCAGGTAGGTGGGCACTGGCTATGGTGAGGTTGCAGAGCAGGAGATTAGTTACAGATTGAACCAGAGACGTGTTATCGGACCCACTGTGTTATAAGGATTGCTGGCTTCTATTCTGAGTGAGAAGGGAGTGACTGGAGGGTTTTGAGCAGAAGAGTGACCTGATCTGCCTTAAGTTTCAATGGGTTACTCTGGCTGCTGTGCCGAGAAGAGGCTTTAGGAAGGTCAGGGTGGAAGCAGAGAGACCAGTTAGGAGACTACTGCAATAATTCAGCAACAAATAATGGTGGGTTGGACCTGGTCACATGCTTAAGCTCTGATAGGATGTATTGCATGTCGGAAAAGGAGTTAACCATGGCTGAATCCAGTTGGAAGGAGTCTGAGCAGTTGGAAGGAAGGTCCTACCATGAACTGAGATGGGAAAGACGACAGGTGGGTTGGAAGATTAGGCATCCAGATTTGAAAATATTTAGTTTTGGATGCCTATCTTTAGGACAGCCAAGAGGAGCAATTGAGTAGGAATCTTGTGTCTGGAGATATGAATTTCAACATTTAAGACAAGATTCCCGAGGGAATATTTGTAGAAAATAGAGGACCAAGCACTGTGCCCGGAGAGATTCCAATGAAAAGAGGTCAGGGAGACTAGGAGAAGCCAATGAAAGAGACTGAGAGGCATGGCCAAAGAGGATGGAGGTAAACAAGGAGCTGTGGTGTCTGAGAAGCCAAATGAACAAAGTGGAGGCTAGCAATCTGAATCTGTGCCAATGACCTGCCTTCTAACGCACACTCTTGCTTGCTGATAATTAACTCCATTTGTGAAAAAATGTAGAAGGCTAGCAGCCTGACTCTGTACCTAGTTAGTCAGTATCCCTGATGCACATTCTTGTTGGCCTATAATCAAGTCACTGCCCCTTCCTTAATGATCTGGTCTTGCAAGACCTGTTTACCTAAATACTCCCATTTTACGGGGACCGTAAACCATGAACCATACACAATCCCCGGAGGAGGTTATCAGTGCTGGCGCCAGGCCAGGCCTTTAGGTGTGGTTTCACGGGCCCTATCCCAACACACAGGGCTTTTTGGAAAGCCCGTGAAAGGTCTGGAAGTCTAATCCATATTTGGGGGACAAAGAAACCAAAGGGTATAAAGGGAAAGCCTCCTCTATATTCAGAGACTCAGGATTTGGAGAGCTGACCCCCTGGGTCACTGTACTAATACATGTGAAACAGGTAAAAATAAATGGGTTAATCCTGAATCTCTGAGTACTCCTGTGTATTTTTCGGTCACCTGGTAAATTCTGTAACAAAGGAGGAAGCAGAAGATAAGTTACACCCTCCTGATTGACCAACTACAATGAGGCCTGAGATCCAAACACTGGATTCAGCAACATGGAAGCCATGGTTGCCTCCAAGGGGATAGCTTCAGTAGGATGTGGGATGAAAGCCTGGTTGCAGTGGGTTTCAGAGAGAGTGGGAGAAGAGGAATTGTGCACAGCAGCTAGAGATGATTTTTCTGAAGAGCTTTGTTGGAAAGGGGAACAGAAAATTGGAGCAGTACTTGGAGGGGAAGTGTTGTTTTGGTTCCCCAGGAAGCTGATCTTGAGATAAGCTCTAAGTGGGAGCAGTTTAGTTGGAAGGCTCAAGGAACATCGGCAGGGGAATGAGAAGTTAGAGGAGGGAAGAAGCCCAGAAGGATGACCTCTCAAGCCAGCTCCCAGTGTGGGATGGAACTCAGTCCTGTGGGGAAGCCAGAATTAGCCCACCTGAGGGCTAATGGAGATGACTATTTATATACCAACTCCTACCGATCATTAGTTGAAAACTGTTCCAGGGAGTGTTAATGTACTGGCACTTCTGTTTGCTATAGGTAAGTGGGGGCAAAACTGAGGCAGGAGAAAACAAGGCCTTAGTTAAAGAACAGGTGCTGACAGGTGAAGTAGAGCCTGGGTGTCTTGCAAAGGTAATGGCAGAGATAACAGGAGTGGGGAGAGGGACACGCATCAGCGGTTCCAAACCAAGAGACATTTTTTAAAAAGATGGAATAAAAGATTCTTTGTTGATGTGAATGATCGTGTGTGTGTGTGTGTGTGTGTGTGTGTGTGTGTGTGTGGATAGCAGCATGCAGAGTCCACCTGCAGGAAAAAAGCAGGAAAGCAGCACATGTGTGTGCAGACAGAGCTGGGGATTTGTACACATCCTCCCTGATTACTGCAATTTTCTGAGTGAATGGGAAATAAGGCTATGAGTTGAGAGTGAAGATGGACTAGGAGGAGTAGGAGGCTTCTAGAGAGAGGAGAAGGGGTAAAACGCCATGTAGCAGACTGGGCAGGGAGTGGACTTGGGTCTGATAGTATGATTCCTCGGCAAGTTCAAAGGGACCACCTTCTAGAAATGTAGCCTCTTAGCAGATTGCGGAGGTCCTTGGATATGGCTTAGAAGGTGAAGTGTCGTTCGTTTTCTGAATGGTTTCCAGTGTTTCTCAACCTTCCTCATGCCGCGACCCTTTAATACAGTTCCTCATGTTGTGGTGACCCCAACCATAAAATTATTTTCGTTGCTACTTCATAACTGTAATTTTGCTACTGTTATGAATCGTAATGTAAATATCTGATATGCAGAATGTATTTTCATTGTTCGTGACCCACAGATTGAGAACCGCTGGTTTAGTCGAACAGGGAAGTGATTGCTCAGAGTCAGGCTTCAAAGCTGGGTGTTAGAAATGGGGGTGTTGAGCTGGGGAAGATGTGAGAGCAGAAATCAGTTAGGGTGCTTCCTCAGTAGCCTGAGAAAAGATGGTGAGCTCTTGTACTGGGAATGGAAAATTAGGTACAGATAGGGCAGTGATGGCGAACCTTTTGAGCTCGGCGTGTCAGCATTTTGAAAAACCCTAACTTAACTCTGATGCCGTGTCACATATAGAAATTTTGATATTTACAACCATAGTAAAACAAAGACATATTTTTGATATTTATTTTCTATATTTAAATGCCATTTAACAAAGAAAAATCAACCAAAACAATGAGTTTGCATGTCACCTCAGACATGCGTGTCATAGGTTCGCCATCACTGAGATAGGGCTTGCCTCAGCCTCAGGGCCTCAAGAGTAGTGAAATGTCAATGCTACATCTTGTTAGTTGCCTGATTAAAATTATCTGTACTTCTTGGATTCTTTTTGAGTACTGTTAAGATTCATTATTTGTGTGAATTCATTTAGTTACAATCAAATAATAAGGTGTATTAAACCACTTAGCTGGGCACTAAAATGCTAAAAGCAAGCAAGGGGTGTGGATTCTACTCTTCTCTCAAGAGACTCAGGGTCTTCCTGACATATGGAGAAAGCATCAACCCATATACTAAGTATTAGTAAAGCAAAATTATCTCCTCATGTTTCCTAAACACATTTTTCATAAAACAAACAAACAACAAAAATGCTCACACTATTCCTAAGCCACTGGCATTACAAAAACTTCTATGGAAGTGAAAGGGGGCAGCGATAGAGTATTGTATTGTTCCAGCCTATAAATCTGCCTGGCAATCAAATGCCAAGACAATCCAGTGACTCCTTTGCAGTTCAGTCACCATTCTCTTGTCATCTCCTGAATGTGTCCATTTGTCTGTGAGGGTGACCTATGGAGACAAAGTGTACTGAGGGCAGGGGGTGAGGGTGGGTGTGCCTCAGTGTGGTCAACCCCCTCCATGGCCCCCTTCCATCTGGAAGCCAAAGTAGGCACTCGTGAAGACCAAACCCCCATCCCTTCTCTTCCCCCTGAAGGGTGCAGACAGAATCCACCAGCTCTCATTGCAAAAATCATATATTTTGGAAACAAATTTTTGCTAGGAAGAAGGCATTAGTGCATAGAGCATGTGCTAATGAGAAACAAAGCAGGTTTTCTCTCTATGAACTGAAATTTAAAAAAAAAAATTTTAACAGGAAAAGTGTGAGAAGCACATTGCAGTTGACCAGAGGAGAGAAGGTTTTTAAAAATTTCATTGTTCATATATATTGTCAACCAAAGGTCACAGTCACCAATTCAATGCCAACAGGAACCCTCAATTTGGAATGCAGTTGAAGAAGTCTTGTAAACAAATGACATTTATATCAGAAAAATAATTTCAAGGAAGGCAAGATGAAGAGAATAGAAAATGATAATGAGCAATGGATCTTGTAATAAAAATGATATATGTTCTGAGGGGAAAATCTAATAGAAGCAAAGAAATGAAAATAACTTGTGTGGATTTGAAAGAAGAATGTTTGTGGCTTGGGAGGAGAAAGCATTCCCAGTTCTTGTCTTGGTGGAGGGAGGGAGGGTATTGGCAAGGAAAAGGGCAGTGAGGGCTCCACGTCAATGGAGAAGGAGTGGAAGGAGGCAGTGATGCCTGAAAATGGCTGAGGAGAGCAAGCTGTGTACCTGATGCAGGGCCCTGTGTGGACCCCGCCGCTCCCACACACAGCTCTTCCTGTGTCTGTCCCATCTTCCAGGAGGGGTCCTGCAGGGGCTCTGACCTGAGCACATAGTCTATTTTTTTTCTTGCCTTTTCTCCCTTCTTTATCAGTAGGGGAATGAATGGTGGGAGCATGTGGGGCCTGTGCCAGAGTCACACACTTCCTTGAAACTGAACATCTCATTTGAGTAAGAGCTGGAGAGTTGCACAGCTTAGATTCAAATCCCAAATCTTCCTCTTCTTAGCCACGTGACCTCACCTTTCATGCCCCTATTCTCCCAAAGCGGTTAAACAGAAAAGAAAGACCAAAATTTAAACATCCAAATACTTTGAGATTAAAACTTCAGTAGAATTAAATTTGCATAATTAATGATTTGGGCACTTCAGCAAGTTATTAATTGTGCAAAATTCCATGTTAGTAGCTTCAATATTTATAGAATTACTGTGCACCAAGTGGAATAACACCGTGTAAGAAGTACTTGGATAACCTTTCTCTTGTAATCTTGCTAATGGTTTAAACAAAGACTGAGAAATCCCATGTAACCAAAATAACCTTCAAGGCTTTTGGAATATCAGTGATAAACAGGGAGGGGAGGGAGGGAGAAGGAGAGAGAAGGGGAAGGAGAAATGGGGGAGGGAAAGTGGAAAGGATAGCAGAGGGATGAAGAGAGAGAAGAGGGGAAGGGAAGGGAGGGGAGGGAAAAGAAAAGAAACTCTCATGTAGTAATCTGTCATCTGCTAGTTATTCAGTTTCACTCTATTTTCTTAGCAGGACACATGTATATACTGTATATGAAATTTCACTTCTATTGCTTTTGTTGTGGTTCTGCAATATGGTTTCAGAATTAATTCCTCTCTTTCCTTATAAAAAAGAAAAATTCTCACCCTGGCTTGTGTGGCTCAGTTGGTTGGAACATCATCCCATTCACCAAAAGGTGGCACATACCCTTCCTGGTCAGAGCACCTACCCAGGATGGGGGTTTGGGTTCCATCAATCATCGAGGCAATTGTGGGAAGCAAGCTATTGATGTTTCTCTCTCTCTCTCTCTCTCTCACACACACACACACACACACTCGCTCTTACTCTTCCTCTCAAATCAATGAAAAATGTATCCTAGGGTGAGGATAAAAGAAAATCTCATCTGTAGAATTTGGTTCTACTATTAAAGTAGGAATACAGTTTAAAGTGAACATGCTTATTAAACTACTTTTATAGATTCAATATTAAATATTAACACTTCCACAAGATAAAATCTGAACATTAAGATTAGATGAGCTGTCATGTGTAACATTAGTTATAAACTTATAACCTGCTAAACCAAGTGATGGGTATGCCACTAGCAGTATAGGAGAAGTATCTGATGAAAGCAGAGCTGTTTTTGTTATCAGAGGAGTGAGTATTCTAACTGTTTTTCCTAAGAAGGACATGTCCTCTTCTGTAACAGGGTAAGGGCCACTCTAAAATGAGAAGTTGATCTCACTTGGATGCATTTTACTGAAAACCACTCATCAAAGGTCAACTCCTGCTCCAGCTGGGAGAGAACTCAGCAAACCGTGATATGTCATCACCAGATCCCTTCAGGGATTAATGGCTCCAAAGAACACGATGCCTTTCTACATCTCCCTGTAATGTTACACCCAAGAGTCACGTGTCCCACCATTCCAGCCCCACCAAGGGCAGACCGTGGCTTTTCACAAGTGTCAGACGAACAAGACACATGGGTAATCCAGGGCATGTTCTAAATCTCTCTTGCTTCAGGCCAAGTCATAGCACTCATGGGACCTGCCAATCAGAAGCTGGCCTGCCCTGGGCCAGGCGGGGCAGCAAAGGATGCTTAGAGCATCTCTCACCACCAGGGAAGGCTGCAATGTCCCTGGAAAGGTATTGTCTGATTCTGCTACTAATTTGGTTTCAAATGACCTTGAGAGGTCGAGGGATCCCTGTGAGTCCTCCCCTCCACATATAAAGGGCTGCCACAGTGAGATTTCAGGGCGGCGCCAGTGGCCTCACAAGTCAGAGCTGAGGAGTGAGGACTGGGGCTGGGAGACGGGCCCTCCTTTGCACCGAGCAGGATAGTAGTTCACCTGCCAATTCATCTTTAAGGTCAGTCTGTGGAGTTTGTTTTGTAAGCAGTGGGAACAGCTCACAGCTAAGACACGCTTGTTATTCCTGTGCCTTTGTTCCCCACTTGGACTCATTTCTCCTCCTTTTGAGCAGCCCACCCTGCACCAGTCTGGGAAGTGACTTACACAGGCCCAGAGAGCTTCCCCTCTCTGATTTCTAGGTGTCACTAATGCATGAATGTCAAGTTGCAGTGTAACTAAACAGAAGTTAGTGTTTATCTCACTGGACAAGGCTCTCTTAAGATGAAATAAAACACGGACTGTATCTCATCTTGATTGATTAATAACTGAGGCCCAAGGAAACATTCACTAGAGGTGCCAGAATTATGGAGGGTCCTCAGAAAGCTGGTGGTCAGGAGGTTTAAACATTCACTGGGGATTTTACTTCACTGAGTAACCTGGAACTTGGCAATTTAAACTGGAATTTTCTTTTGCTTTAGTTCATACAATTAACCATTACCTACACCTTATTAGACATAAGTGCATGAGCTTACACAAAGTCAAGGTTCAATAAATGTTATTTGGTTAATTTTCATTAGAAGAGATTTCTTTAAATGTTACTGAATTTGTAAAGTAAATTTAAGGGTTGCCATTGGAATTATGACTTTTCCAAATTAGTAATGAGTTACTGCAAATAAAACTAATTTTCTCAATAGATATAAAGGCTAGTAAAAATGTCTTTGCTTTGGGGCATACAGAGAAGTAGAACTGTTTATCAAAGAGCAGTCCCCTTTTCCTAAAAGCCTGTCTAATTACTGACATTGCCCTTCACATATGGGTAGGGCAACCAGATGTTCTCATTTGGAAGTGAAATAACTAAAGTCCAAAGCCCCTCTCATGTTGAACTTGATGCTGATGGATCTACCAGACTGTTAGAGCCAGGGGCCTCGATGAACCTCTAAACCAAACCCCTCAATTCACAGATGAGGACAGTGAAGGGAAGAATCTGCCAAATTCTACAAAATAAGCTTTTCTAACAGTCAGTGAAATGCATGAAATAAAAGGCAATTAAACATGTATTAAGTAGTAACTATGTGTTAATAATAATACGGTTGAAATAACTATAAGACAGATATTATTTTTTTAAAATAGAGAAACAGGAATTGGAATTGGCCATGTAGATATCTGTTGACTGTCAGAACTGGAACCTTTTGTTTACTTCCCTGGAAGTGTGTGTCTTTCCTATCAGCATAAGAATGCAATGAAACGGAAGTTAATGTTTATTTGTTTAAATACTGAGTTTGTATGTTTGCAGTGTAACTGAAATGAAACACATTCTGTCTCCGTCTCAGCACTGCGTGGCTTGTTTGTTCATTACTTCAACAGATGTTTGAGTGCCAGCCCCTTCCAGGTCTGTCTGGGGTGGCCATTCAGGTGTGGTCTCCTGAGTCCAAGACCACAAGCTGTGCTTGGGCCTTGTCACCAAGGGCCACATGTACTGGCCGCCTGGTCTCTGCTGCCCTAGCAGAGATGGGGAGTTCCTCATAGCAGAGGGTCCCAACACTCATGGAATTGCAGAGGTCGATTCACAATTATACACCCAATATTTAAAGACATGTGGCCTTTGACCTGCAATTATACTTCTAGGAGTCTCGCTATAGATATGCTTATATATGTGAACAAAATGAACGATTCACTCGGGTTTTTGTGTAGTAGACCCAAACAGGAATGAATGTAAATGTCCATCAGTGTGAGACTGGTTGAATAAATTACAGCATAGCCATGCACCATGGAGGCTATGAAACCCATTAGGGCTGGAAGGGGATACTTTGCTAAGTGAAAACATCAGAATGCAGAACAGTACATATAGCATGGTCCTGCTTGCAGAAAAGAAAATATCATATACTCACAGGGTGGGGCAAAAGTGTGTTTAGAGTTGTGCATACACAAAGCAGAGTTTATTCTTTTTTTTTTTTAAATATATTTTATTGATTTTTTTACAGAGAGGAAGGGAAAGGGATAGAGAGCCAGAAACATCGATGAGAGAGAAACATCCACCAGCTGCCTCTGCACACCCCCCACTGGGGATGTGCCCGCAACCATGGTACATGCCCTTGACCAGAACCGAACCCGGGACCCTTCAGTCCGCAGGCTGACGCTCTATCCACTGAGCCAAACCGGTCTGGCTAGAGTTTATTCTTGTATTATTATTTATTAATTGGATTGTTTTCGGTACGAACAACTGTAAACTTATTTCACCCCACTCTGTATACACATACATGCTTTCATTACCAGGGAAAGATCAATGAGACACCCTTAGCAGTGGGTGTCTTTGGGAAGTGTAGTGGCTGCAACAAGAAAGGAGGTAAAGGACGGCTACTACTAGGTTTCTATCCTCCATCATTCTCTGAAGTGTTTTGCTGTGTCCAAGGACCTCATTCACATCTTTTCCTGATGTAGCCTTAAAGGAGCTTCATTGCTAATCGTGTAGAACTTTGAAACCCGTGGACCAAACCATTGTGGGGATTTTCTGAAGAGAGCCATTGGGTGACTTAGGGGGTGCAGTAATTTTCGTATGTGTGTATGTCCACATACGAGAACCAAAGAGCTCCTGCAGCCCTCGGGGAGGGGGACAGTGAGGGCGATTCTGTCTCATTTCTGTGGCTCTCCAGTGTCTGATTCCCTCAGCACCAGCAGCACGTGTGCAGCTGTGTCGCTCCCCTGGGCACCATGCTGCCCCTCACACCATGTGGGTTTCTAAGGAATTACGCTCTATTGACCAGAGTCATTCAGCTTGTTTAGAAAGCACACCCTAGGCCCGTGGTCGGCAAACTGTGGCTCGCGAGCCAAATTCGTCTCTTTGGCCCCTTGAGTGTGGCTCTTCCTAAGCCTTAGGAGTACCCTACTTAAGTTAATAACAATGTGTTGCCTATATAGTTTAAGTTTTAAAAAATTGGCTCTCTAAAGAAATTTCAATCGTTGTTCTGTTGATATTTGGCTCTGTTGGCTAAGGAGTTTGCCAACCACTGCCCTAGGCGATAGGGATGTGGGACAACCACCACCATAATCTAGTTCTCACTCAACAGGGAAATAGAGATGATTAAGGAGCCTTCCATCCAGATATTCGATGACCTAAAAGAAAAAAATATTTCTGGAAACTCAATTATATTTGAGCAGACTCTAGCTTGTGCCCGCTCTTTTAAAAGAAATACACAGCCCATTTTCTGTTTAGAAAGAAAAAACATTGATTAGGGTTCATGTCTCTTTAATCTCTTTCAATCTGTGACAATTTTTTCAGTCTTTCTTTGACTTACATGCCTAGCATGGCAAGTGACCTTGACATGTTTAACGGGTGGTAGTCAGGTATTTTGTGTAATTGCTTGAATTTGAGTTTGTTTGCAGTTTTCTCATGAAAACACTGAAGTTTGTGGAGTTAGGAGATACCACAGAGGCAATGTCCCCGTCTGTCACATGGTGGCAGGGGCCATGTGATATCAACATTGCTTATTCCCAGAGATGTGAACCTTGATCACATGGTGAGGTGCTGTTTGTTTCTCCACTGCAGTTACCATTTTCTCATCAGTCACCAAGTCACATCAGATGCAAGAAGGAGTTCAGCTCCACCTGGGGGGAAGTGGAGGGTGAGCAATCAAAGAATTTGTGGTCATCTTGAAAACCACCATAATAATTAGCAATTTTTTGGAAGGATATTTTGAGGCTATATAGGCAAATACCCTACTTTTCCTTAAAGCTTCATCCACTCATTTTATTATCCATTAATGGATCCTGTCTGTAGCAATTATTACTGTGATATTCTCATGGCGATTTTATATCCCTTCATTTCTTCTACATTTATTCATCAGAATAGTTCTGAAAAGAAGAGTTGCTCCCTCATTTATTCATTTCAATAATTTATATTAGTTTGGATTAATTCTTTAGGTTGTAACTAATATCATGTTACTTATTTTGCTGCTCAAATTGTTTCCAGTTTTTGCAATTGGGAGCTCGGGAGCTCTTTCAAGGTGGTTCCTCTGTCTTCTTGCAATGCCCCCACCTGTGTCATAAGCGGTTGCTTACTTTTGGCATTAAAAATGCTCACTACAAAGAATGTCAAAAGGTAAAATTGTCCACGGTTTATCTACAGGGGTTTGTGTATTGCACAAGAGGTTGGGGTGGGGGGGGGGGCGGTAAATTTGAGAGAAGCAAGCCAAATAACCATTTTTCTCTTGAAAGGAGAGAAAAGTAATTTGTGTTTATTTCATTTTTATTTGAAGAAAATTTTAAGGCTGTGAAACATTAAAGAATAAGGAATTATCACATACTGTTAACCCACATACACCTACCACCACCCGCTTTGCTTTAAGATTTGCTTTATCTTTCTACATAGTTTGACTAACTATTTGAAAATAAGTTGACTCACCATGAGACTTCAAAATACTTTATTGTGAACGTCCTAAGAACACAGTCATTCTCTTCCATAATCAGAGCACAGTTGTCAACTCAGGAAGTTTAATGTACATACAATCCTGTTATGGTCCATATGCCAGTTTGTACATGGACTCAATATTGATGTACACAGCAGTTTGAAATTTAATTTTTGAGCCAATCAACTAACTAGATTGATATTTATGATCTTACTGGTCCTCATTCCCAGCTGGGTGCCCAGCGCTCCTGTCTTCTACAAGGGTGCTGTCTGATCCAGTGACCAAGACCCCAGACCAAGCTCACAGGACTGAGAGCACCGGTTAGACTGGGTGGGTCTAAGCAATGCCCCGGCAGGGCTTTTGTGGTGATGATCCCTTTTGATGACAGACACTAACAGTCTCTTTTACTGGGGCAGGTACACGTTCCCTCAAATGAGTGAGGAAGGTGGTTCAAAGTGTGGGAGGTGATGACATGACAGGAATTTGGAACCAGACAGCATAGGTTCAGAGCTCAGCACCAGCATTTACTGCTTCTGTGATACTGACAAGCACTTAGACCTTCTCAACCTGCTTCTTGTCTGGTAACGGGGGGAATGACAAGACTTACTTCCCAGAGCTACTGTCATCATGGAGATAATTCTCAGTGTCTCATTGGCAGCTGCAGAGGGGGGTGTGTTGCTCACTGTTACTCAGGTGTCACGTCAGCACCCAGTGAGTGAGCGGACCCAGGTCTGTGAGGGCGGCAGGTTTGGGCTAGATTCCTGGCTCTGAGACTGAGGGATGGTCACTCACTTCCCATATTCACTTCCTCACCCAGAAATATGGGAATAATAGAAACTAACACAGTATGTTGAGAATTAAGTGAGATAGCATTTAAGACTGTACTCAATGCAGTTTGCTATGAGCATTGATGCTGATGATGATGATGATGATGAGCATTTACCATGGTCCAGATTCTATTCTATGTTAGCAGTTTGGCTGCTAATCTGCATTTAATTCACAGAAAAGGCCATTTTTTTTTCAATATGAGAAAGTTAAGCGGAAGAAAGGACATATGTTTCTCAAGGTCACTCTTACTGTCCCAATTGTCCTTTTATTTCACTTGCACCTTTTCTCAAGACCCAAATGTCAAATTGTTGGCAACGTCTGAAAGGCTTTGAAGGATATTAATTGGAGGGGAAACTGTGGACAGGGACTCACGACTTAAATTCAAAGAGCTTGACTGAACTGTGAGGAGAGGTTAAAAAGAAAATACTTTCTACAAAGGTGCTGACCTGAGGAGAAGCACTCTCACACATGCTCCCACTTCCATCTGTGAAGGACAGAAGGGGTAGAAAGGAATCTCATTTTAATCTCTCTCCAGGGGGGGCCAAAGGGGGGATGGGAGGAGACACCTAGCAAGTCCCACCAAAGGCCATCCTCATCTTGCTTCTGGACCCAGGAGCATCAGCCCTTCAGGTGATTTCATCCCAAGGAAAAGGTCCGCCTGAGAGGAAATGAAGTGGCAGCCACATCCTCTGCATCTGTAGAGTCAGAATTGCAGGGTGATGGAAGGGGCGCTTGTGAGGAGGGCGAGGGTACATTTCACAAGTGCGGGTGTAGGAAGAGTCCGTGTCCATGAGCATTGTGTCTGTGTGTGTCTGTGCGTACGTCCTTATCATGAAACACATAAAACTGCTGTGGTGTGCTCCTGTGACAAAGGTATTGAAGAGAGAAAAGGAAGTCTATCTTAAAAAAGAGAAATATTTATCTGTACCTATGTTTATATCAAAATTGAGGACACAAAAAGGTAAACTCAATGACCCTCATAGATATTCTTAAAGGGAGGAAGCAGCTACTATTCCTAAGTGTTTATTATGAAGAAAACACAGCTATCCGTGTTACTGTAATAGCACACACTAATCTTGAAAAAAGTTCATCTAGTTCAGCCTTGATAAGGGATTAATGATCTTCACATGGCTCAGAACAACTGAAGCAGGAGGTATGCTTCTAGAGCCACCCAGCTCTTTCCACGAGTGCCATCTCTGTAGCTGATTGCCAAGTCGTGTGCTGGTGGTGAGCACAGGTTTGGGAGTTGGGCAGGACTTGAATCCCACCTCCATCCCCTTCAATGGGGTGACCTTAGGCACCGGCCTGCCTTTTTGCACCTCCTCTGATAACGTGGACAAGAGTGGGCTTGTGCGAAATGAATGAGGACTGTAAAGCACTTTGAGGACTGAAGGCATCCAACATGTGCTCAATGAAGAGCATAACAATAAGCCAGAGATCACAGACCCACAGTCCACCCACCAGTAGGTGAGGGCCTGTCAAAGGGTTTATCTGGCCACTAGTGAGACAGCCTTGCTTCATCCCTAAAGCATGTCACTCTTTGTTGTCACCCAGGGACTGAGTATCATTGCCAATACCAATGCCTTTTATCCTATTTTCCATCTTAAAAAAGAGAAATATTTATCTGTACCCATTTTTATAACAAAATCGGGGACACAAAAAGGTAAACTCAATGACCCTGATAGATATTCTTAAAGGGGGAAGCAGCTATTATTCCTAAGTGTTTAATATGAAGATAACCAGAATGACTCATTCCTGTGAACTCCTAGCCATTATAGTTACTTAAACTTGCTGCTGCTAAGTTTTGTGCCATTGAAGGTGAAGGAAAACACAGCTATCTGGGTGTCAATAAAAAATATCCTATATTCGTAGAGAATCTCAGGAGAGGTCACCTGGGAAGTCTATTTCCCTCTTATCTGCATACACCATAGGATGAAAGTAGCAATTTGAAATTTGGATAAATGACTGCAAAAATATAAACGTGTTTATAAAAAGTTGCTTAAGAACAGAATGGAGACACCTCATTTTGAAAAATTCCTCAGGAAAAAATACGAGTTTTATCTCAAAGACCTTTAAGTGACTCTGGAGGTTCAGGTACCTGATGGGTGTGCATGCCTGCACGTTCCTTAGGACTTATTTCTGTGACTAGAAAAGCACCACGATCTGTCTCAAGGAATCACAGCGCTTCCCCTTCTCCCTGGTCCCACTGAGGGGACGACTTGGGAAGTGATCCTTGTTGCTCTCCTCAGAGCCCCTCTGCAGGTGCAGAGAGGAGCAGTCAGTACCCCTAGGGAACACTGGACACCGTTCATTCCCTGCTCCCTGCTTTATTTTGAGGTTTTTCTAAAATTGCTATCAATTTTGTTTCTTTACAGTACAAAGCGGTTGATCCCAGCTACTAACATGCTTCTCACAATGAGCACAGTATATGGAGCAACAAATGCAAAGCAAGAAAAAAAGGGGGGGTGAGAGGGAGAGGCTGTTACAAGCCATCTAAAACAGATGCATTTCCTCTTGTAGCAGTTCTTACAAGTCAGCATGATCTTAGATGCTGAAGTTCAGGTTTCCAGCAGTTTCCAGCTAAACAAGCAGTTAGGCTGAGCAATAACATGGAGGATTGAGTCCAGTCTTTAGCAGAGTGGCAACTGTCAACTGTAGTAACATAATCACTTCTTAGACATGTCGGGCATCTCCCAGTGACTCCCAAATGTACAGACTAAATGGTGTAAGCGTGAAACTCACCACCAAGAGCTTTTGCTAAAGGCTTCTCTGGACACAGCCCAACACTGGACCTTGGACAGGAAAGGAAGCATCTTGTCCATGAGATTAAAGGATTTCTAGTCTTGTCAGCCCATAAACAGAGATAGATAAACCTGAAATATAGGCTGAGTCAATAAGCAGCAACACATTTACTATCATACATAAACTACAGACAATGAGAACGTCAGTGGTGATTCCCTGGGAGGGACAGGACAACAGACTGTGAGCTCCCAAGAGCAAGCATCTGCTGTGTGGGTAGATGAACGTTGGGGAGTGAATGGCAGTGTGTTGGGCAGTGTCCTCTGTATGATCACATTTAATCTCCACTTCATGGAAAGGAAACTTGGGCTCAGAGCACAGAAAGGGTTTTTGACCGAAGTCGCAGTAATGGCAACAGTCTTCTGTCCTCCTTCTCAGCTCCCAGTGGCCATGTCTCATGATGAGGACTGACGGAGGAGAGAGCATCTACTTTGAAGACAGACAAACCTAGGTTCAAATTCCCATTCCTTCATGTTCAGTAATGAGATGACAGGCAAATTCTCTCAGTTTTCTCATCAGACCAATGAGTGTGACATCATCCATCTCTGAGTTGTAGTGAGATCAAATGCACCCGCGTGTGTAAAATGCCCATTTCACACTATGTGCTCAATAAACCATAGAGGTTATTCTGTGAGGAAGGATGGAAAGAGCATAACATTTTTGGGTGCCTATTTACTATTTGCATACGTTATCCATTTCACATGCAACTTAAAGCAACTGTTAAAGGATACTTTTTTTTTAACAAAGTTAAAATCATAACTCTCCTAAAATGTAAAATAAACATTTCAAGTATTGTACCAAGCTTAATAATTAATTAATGAGGTAACTAGAAAGATATTACAACGTATTCAAAGGAGAATTTAAAAAACAACAACACATATGTAGGCAATAAGAATACTGAGATGAATTTACAAGTTTATGAAAAATTGGTTGATATCCATAGGGATATCAATTACATCCCACTGGACAAAATTTATTTGAATTTCTATGTTCAAGAATGACTTGTGCTACCACACTTTTTCTATAATTTACAGAGTTGTGAACTAGCTCAAGGACAATGAAAGTGCCCGGCCTATATATAACCAGATAATCTGGAACAGTTACTCAACACCTTTTTAATTTTTGCTCATTTTAAATTTTTTTGCAATATTTTCCGATTATTTTCCACAGTTACAGTTATGGAAACAGGCTCATAGTGGCTGGTGATTTGTTCAGAGTCACTAAAAGCATACAAGGCAATGTCTGGGTTCAAACCCATCTTTCATGACTCCACATTCGAGTGGCTTTATTTGAGGGGCTGAGATTTGTCATTTTGTTTTTGTTTGTTTTTAGGGGATGAACAACCAATACATCCGTCGGGAAGTCTTTTGCTGTGAAACTTGTCACGAGCTCAAAAGCTTCTGGGAAAAAGAAATTAGCAAACAGACTTACTACCGGGAGCTGGAGGAGGATCGTCAGGGAAGGAGCGCCCTGAGGAAGTATGTGGGGGTTTCTCTACTACTTTTGAAAAGTAGGGTTCCCCAGAAATAGACCAGATGTGAAGATGGGGAGACCGGATGATTTCATTACCCATTGTTCTGAGAATGTGAGTGCTGGCTGTGGTGTGGTAAAGTCGCTGCAGCCTAGAAGAAGGAAGAATGAGGGCTCAGAGAGGGGCCACCATGGGCCATGCAGAGCCACAGCAGAAGCACCAGCTTCTCATCAGGTTGCAGAAGACAGAACCCAAGGGGAAGTCTAAGCCAGAGCCTTTCCTGGGGTCTCCATGGGAAAGGCGAGGAAGGGCAGGTAATCAGGTTAGGACTGTTAGCTGAATAATTCCAGTGGATTTATTTAGTCTATAGATGTGGTCCCTAGCTGCCTGGTCCCTTGCCGTGGGATGATTTGGGACAGAGGAAGTATGACTTCACGTGGGACAATTAGGTAAGGAAGTAGTTGGGGTCATAGGAGCAGGATTGAATTAGATGCTTAGCAGCCAAGCTTTTTGCTCTCTCTAATAGAGGGCAAGTCCTGGATGGACAGAGTTTATGTAGCCAGCAGGAGTTTCAAGATGTCAGAATATCATAAAGTATAGAAAATTAAAGACATGTTTAACTCCTCTACCCACTCAGTCTTACCACAATCTATACCAGCGTTTCTCAACCTCAGCACTTTTGACAGTTAGGACCAGATAATTCCTGTTAACTATCTCCTGACATTAACAAATGTGCCCTGGAAGGCAAAGTCACCCCACTGAGAACCAATGACTTGTAGATAAAATGAGCATTTTTGTATAAATAACAATGAGGTTCTAGATGAACTACAAAATATCTCCCCATCCTGCCTTTGTTACCATCCCCAGCACATGAGATTATACTAAATTTCAGAATTGTGTCAACAGGTAAGTGTGAATGTGGAAGATCCCATGTCTGGGGTTATACATATTAAGATCTGTGCGGGAAAGCTGGTGTGGTCTTTTCCTCATTGGCAAATGAAGTTGTGTTCTAGCCAAAGGAGTTCGCTCAGAGGGGAACATGTACTCATGTGAGAAGACATGTGTCACATGTGTCAACATTGCTCTGAGGACAAGGAGCAGCACCTGTCCGCACATGTGCAGAGCCTTAAAGCATGCAAATCAGCTCAGTTTTTCAGGGAGTGTCTATGTTTTCTGTCCCTAAAATAGGAGCAGCCCAGCCAAGTGGTCTGTTTGCCGAGATGTCCACTCACAAGAGGAGTGGCAGCTGGGCCTCTGCTAGTCAGCAAGGCACCGTGCCTCCATGTTTGTGAGCATGCCGAGCTGAAAACAAGTGTAATTCACATGTGCTGAGTCAACATGAACTTATAAAAACCTTTCTTAGCCCCTGAAGGGAAATAGGCTGTCTCCACACCCAGACATGAACTCTGCTACCAATCCAGCTTCATTCCCGTGTAATGTGAAAACCAAGCTATTCTGCATGCTGGAGCCCACATGTGAGAGTATCCAGTCCTGGAGATTCCAGGGGAGCAAGAAGAGTCAGTGGTGGGGTCCCGGCCATCTTCCTCCACTCAGTCCTGGTCCACAAGCTCATGGAACCAGATGCCAGTAAGAACCCGGTACTGCAGCTTCCCTTCCAGAAGCCCTGGGTGCAATATTAAAAGCAAAACTTGCAATATGATCTGATTTGGTCAAAATATTTGTCTATATGCACACATACAAAGTCTACCTGTATGTATAGTAAAATGGATAGAAGAAAATACACTCAGGTATTAAGAGTGGTAAAATTTTACTCTTGGGATGGCAGAGTTTGTGTGTGTGTGCTCTATTTTCTCCCAGGTTTCTATAACAATACTAGTAGCCCGGTGCACAAAAATTTGTGCACTCTGTGGCGGGGGGGGGGGGGTGGGGTGGGGGTGTGTGTGTGTGTGTGTCCCTCAGTTATTAAACATTTATCGGCACAATACTGACCACACTGGTGGTGGTGGTGGTCTTGTCAGAATGTGTTATATTATGCAGATGAAAGTTTATTTAAACAGATTTGATGTAGATATTTTCAAAGATGGAAGAATTGTCCCTGCCAACTATTTTAGTTGATTCATATCTTCACTAATTGTCATCATTGCAAAGTTTTCAGTCCCCATATGGATTGCTGGATATAATAGGTCATGCGCTTTCCCTGTCCTTTGTAGCCTTTGTTACCTTAAGGACTCTGCTTTTCCATTTATATGTTTAAGTACCAACCTACCGGCTTAAAAATGCAAGCTTTTAACACTGCTCTCTCTGTTCCGTATCCTCCGATGAAAAGTGGAGTTGGGCTGCAGCACAGGAGAGAAATTCAGAAAGGGAATATTGAAGTAATGACTGCAGTAGGAGAAGAGGGAATCTATTTCCCTGGCCACCAGTGCTGGTGCCCTGGACCACAGGGCTGGCAGCTTCTCTGGGTGGCTGCAGCCTGGGACCTCGGGGGGGGGGGGGGGGGGTGGCTTGTCTGTCTCCTGGGATGCAGCCAGCAGCTGGCGCTGGCGCCTGGACCAAAGGTGGGTGGCTTCTTCTTCTGGCAGCTTCTTCTTCTGTGCTTCCAGGGAGGGCAGTCAGTTATGTGTATATGTGTGTGCATACAAACATAGGCGTGTACACGTTTGTATGTGGAAATCTGCTGGGCAATTCAAAATCATAGAAGAGTTGCCCCCTATCTCTTGAATCTTCCAGAGATATCCCTCACTTTTTTATTCTATCACTACTGCAACCAGCTAGTCAGTGACTCTCTCAGTGTCTATTTCTGACTTCTTCTTTCCCTGTCTGTCTTCCAACCCCTAATCATATTTCCACATGGATGCATCATTTTTACTCCCAATATGCCTTATAGAGAAGGAGTCAGGATGCTGTCTTCCCGTGAATAGTACTAACAAACCAATTGCATTATAATTGGGCAATGCCCCTACCCACCCTTCAAATCCCTTCCACCACGCATTTCTGTTTCCCTTATTGTTTGTTGGATTATTCTCCTGCTCCTTCTCCTCACCCCACCACCCTGGCGGCCCCCAGTTCTCCAATCACGGGCCAGGGGGCAGGGCAAAGGCAGCCTCCAGGGGCCCCCTTTGCCCTGCCACCCGGCTCTTGCCTGTCGCCTGGGTTTCCGATCACTGTCAGCGGCAGGCGTCTTCTTCCATCTTTCGCCTTTCGCCTTCCAGCATTGCACCTAGGTTGCCATCTTTGTTGGCAGTTAATTTGAATATCGCCCTGATTAGCCTATGGGAAATGTAGCGAAGGTGTGGTCAATTACCATGTTTGTCTATTATTAGATAGGATTGTACCATTTTGTAATCAGAGAATGAACTATAGAAAAGGCCACCAAATGCAAATGGTGCATAAAACAAATGCCTTAATTCTCCAGGCTCCTATATGCCACAGAAATGACCCCATCAAAGTTAGGTTAGTTTGCTCCTCTTCCACAGGAAAAATAATAAATCTTTTAAAATGTGAACTTTGATTAAAAATGGTGGTGGCATATGTCGATGCTACATAGACAAACTCCCAGGACCAAACTGGAAATACAACTAAATTTTTTTTAAAAAAACAACCATCCTGAATAATCAACTGAAGACTAGCTGGAGAGAACTCTGATAACCAAGGATGGAAAGTGGAGACCACATAGAGACTGGTAGAAGGGCGGTGGTGGAAAAGGGCTGGCTGGGCTCCCACAGACAGCAGCTGAAGTCCTGGAGAGATAGCTCATCTGTGGGGTTTTCTGCTGAGAACTCTGGGGTCTGATCCCCAAGTTGGGCCCCCAGCACAGAGCACCAGAACTGAGAAAGGTACTCACATAACATCTGGCTGTGAAAAGCACTAGGGCTGTTGTCTGCCAGGGAGAGTCAACTGGAAATGTAGCCACCCTCTTAAAGGGCCCACACACAAATGTCATGTGCAGCCACTTACCTTGGGCTATAGCAGAGGGAGGGCAGAGTGGACTGAAGCTGCGTAAGCATAAGCCAGGGCTGAGGGCTCTGGGGTTTCCTGTTCTGAGTGATTCCCTCACACCAGAAAATACTAGACTTAAAAATGCATTCAGCAAAATAGCAGGATACAAAATCAACATCCAGAAATCAATGCCATTTTTATACACCTTTAATGAATTCTCAGAAAGGGAAACTAAAAAAGTATCCCAATTACCATTGCTACAAAAACAACAAAAATAAGATATTAAGATAGCTAGGAATAAACTTAACCAAGGAGGTAAAAGACTTATTCTTGGAAAACTATAGGACATTGAAAAAAGAAATAGAGGAAGATTCAAAAAAAATGGAAGCATATACCATGTTTATTAATTAGAATAATTAACACCATTAAAATATCTATCTACTCAAAGTAATCTAGCTTGAACAAATACTACAAAAATTTATATGGAACAATAAAAGATCCCAAATAGCTGCAGCAATCTTGAGAAAGAAGAACAAAGTATAAGGGATCACAATACTGGATATCAAGCTATACTATAGAGGCATTATAAACAAGACATCCGGGTACTGTTACAAAACAGGCATATAGACCAATGGATCAGAACAGAGACCCAGAAATTGGCCCACACAATTATGTCAATTAATATTTGACAAAGGAGGCAAGAACATACCATGGAGTAAAGACAGCATCTTTAACAAATGGTGTTGGGAAAACTGGACAAACACCATGCAAAAAGATGAAAGGAGACCACAAGCTTACACCATACACAAGAATAAACTCAAAATTGATAAAAGACTTAACTGTAAGGCATGAAACCATAAAATGTTAAAGAAGAACATCAGCAGTAAAATCTCAGACATCTCACATAACAATATGTTTACAGATACATCTTGTAGGGCAAAGGAGACAATAAATAAATAATGTTGGAGAAAATAAATAAATGGGACTACATCAAAATAAAAAGCTTCTACACAGCAAAAGAAACCAGCATCAAAATGGAAAGGGAACCCACTGTATGGGAGAACATATTTGCCAATGATACATCTGATAAGGGGTTAATATCCAAAATATATAAAGCACTCATACAACTCAACAAAAGGAACACAAACAATCCAATTAAAAAATGGACAAAAGACCTGAGTAGACATTTCCCCAAAGAGGACCTACAAATGGCCAAGCGACGTGAAAAAATGCTCAAAGTCACTAATCATCAAAGAAATGCAAATTAAAACCACAATGAGATATTATTTCACATCTGTCAGAATAACTATCATAAAAAAAAATCTACAAACAACAAGTGCTGGTGAGGATGTGGAGAAAAGGGAACACTACTTCACTGCTGGTGGGAATGCAGACTGGGGCAGCCACTGTGGAAAACAGAATGGAATTTCCACAAAAAATTAAAAATGGAACTTCTGTTTGATCCAGACATCCCACTTCTGGGAATATATCCTAAAAATCCCAAAAGAGCAATGAAAAGGAATATATGCACCCCTATGCTCATAGCAATGTTATTTACAATAGCTAAGACTGACTTGGGGATGCTTTTGTTCTTCTCTTTCTAGTACCTTACGATGTGATGTTAGATTATTTACTTGGGATTTTTCTTGTTTCTTGAGATAGGCCTGTAATGATATAAAATTCCCTCTTAATACTGCTGTCACTGCATCCCAGAGGTTTTGATATCTTGTAATGTCATTCTCATTTGGCTCTATATATCTTTTGAACTCGCCTTTTATTTCTTCTTAGATTCAGCCATTTTTTCAGTAGTATGTAATTTAATCTTCACGTATTTGTGGGTTTCTTTATGCCCTTTTTGCAGTTGAGTTCTAATTTCAAGGCATTATGGTCAGAGACGATGCGTGGTATAATTTCAATCTTCTTGAATTTGTTGATGCTAATTTTGTGTTCAACATATGGTCTATCTTTGAGAACTGTCCCATGTACACTGGAAAAGAATGCATCATCTGATTTTATGGGATGCAAGGTTCTGTAAATGTCAATTATGTCCATTTGGTCCAGTGTTTCATTTAAGGCCAATATCTCTTTATTGATTTTCTGTTTGGTTGATCTATCTAGAGCTGTCAATGAAGTATTAAGGACCCCAATTATCATTGTGTTTTGATCTGTTTCTCCCTTTAGTTCTGTGAATAGTTTTTTATATATTTCGGTGCTCCCTGATTGGGTGCATATATATTAAGAAGTGTTATGGCTTATTGATGTAGTGTTCCCTTTATCATTATAAAGTGCCGGGAGCCGGTCCATCCTTGCTGCTTGACACAGTCGCTGCAGGAAAGAAACATCTGCACAGCATATGTTTCAAGGGACCTGGCATATATAGCATATTGTTCTTAATATGTTTGCTCTCTTTAGCGCCATGTGTTTTAACCAAGGTCACCTCTCTGAGAAAGGTTGTTTCCCCAGGTGGGGATCTTTCCCTGAGGTTAGGGAGGGGATACAACCCCTTAATTAAGTGCCAGGCGGGTAGTTAAGCTACATAATCTTTACTCCCTAGAATGGAGATAAGAAACGCCCTAACCTTTGTAATAGAAATTGACAGGATTAAAATCGGCTGGTATAAATATGGATGTAACAAGACAATAAACATCAGAACCTCATCAGATCCTAACCAGAACCTAGCCAGAGAACATGGCAAAAGATCCTGGACAGAACCTGGCTACAGATCTTGGCTGGAGAACCTAGACAGAACATGGCAACCGAACCTGGCTAGAACCTGGCTAGAGAACCTAGAGACAGAACCTAGAGACAGGACTAGGCTGGAGATCCAAGACAGAACCTAGACACAGAACCTAGAGACAGAACCTAGGGACAGAACCTAGGGACAGAACCTGGACACAGAACCTAGAGAGAGAACCTAGAGAGAGAACATGGCAAAAGATCCTGGACAGAACCTGGCTACAGAACTTCGCTGGAGAACCTAACCAGACCTTGGCTGGAGATCCTGACCAGAACTTGGCTGGAGATCCTAGCCAGAACTTCGCTGGAGATCCTGACCAGAACTTGGCTGGAGATCCTAGCCAGAACTTCGCTGGAGATCCTGACCAGAACTTTGGCTGGAGATCCTGGCTAGAGGTCCTGACTAAGCTGCTGATCAACTGAAGGCTGTCTCCGTGTCATTCCTTCTTTGCCGACTCCGTCCACACCTTTGGGGATCCCTGGACCCGTTGGGGTTGGACCCCAGCAATTGGCGCCCAAACAGGGACCCCTAGGTAAGCGCCCTGCACTCGGGACGGCTAGGACTCCACCGTAGGAAGAGGGTGGATAGTCTTCGCTGACTCCGTCCACACCTTTGGGAACCCCTGGAACAGGATTCCCCTAGGTAAGCCCCCCCCCCCAATTGAGAACCCCCACACTCGGGACGGATAGGACTCCACTAGGGTGCTACAGACCCCCCTATAGAGGATAAGTAGGGTAAGAAGGTGGATAGTACAGAACTTAGATTGAGAAGATGTGCCATACTGAGTCAGTGAGAGAATATGGCACCAGAACTTGGTTGGAGATCCTGACCAGAACTTGGTTGGAGTTCCTGACCAGAACTTCGCTGGAGATCCTGGAGGGAGAACCTCGCTATGCTGATGAACTGAACATTCTTCGCCGACTCCGTCCACACCTTTGGGGATCCTTGGACCTGTTGGGGTTGGACCCCAACAATAAAGTATCCATCTTTGTCACATGTTATCTTTGTTTCTTAAAATCCATTTTGTCAATTGTAAAGATGGCTACACTTGCTTTTCTGTGGATGCTGTTTGCTTGGAGAGTCATTTTCCATTCTTTTGCTTTGAATGTATCTTTGACTTTGCAGCGTAGATGTGTCTCTTGTAGGCAGCACACGGTTGGGTTTTGTTTTTTCTCCACTCTCTACTCTGTGCCTCTTTATTGGTGAATCAGGCCATTTCCATTTAGGCTAATTATTAATGTATGAGGATTTCCTATAGCCATTTTAGCTTTTGTTTTCTGGTAGTTCTGGGCCTTCATTGGTCCTTTTCCTTTATGTTTCTGTTGTTTTTGTTTGATCATATTCCATACATCTTTGCTCTGTTTCCTCTTTTTTTAAGCTATATGTCCTGGTTTGGGGATTTCTGTGTGTGGTTACCATCCTATATAATAAAAGGGTAATATGCCAATCAACCAAATGGTGGAATGACCAGTCGCTATGATGTGCACTGACAACCAGAGGGCAGACGCGCAATGCAGGAGCTGCCCCTTAGTGGTCAGTGTGCTCCCACAGATGGAGCACCCCTCAGCCACACCTGGGCTGACAGCTGGCTAGTGCAGTGGCAGTGGCGGGAGCCTCTCCTGCCTCCACCGGATGTCCAACTGTGGCTTAGGCCCACTCCCCACCATCAGTCAGATATCCCCCAAGGGCTCCCGGACTGCTAAAGGGTGCAGGCCAGGCTGAGAGCCCCCCCCCCCCCCAAGTGCACGAATGTCATGCATGGGGCCTCTAGTTAGATTTATAAAAAATTGAGTTGTATATACACTGTAATTTGTTTTTTTATTTTCATATTTTAGTACCTCTGTTCTTCATCTTTCTTAGCCACTTCAGACCTGTCCCCCCTCCTCTTTTATATTTTTGTTGTCACAAATTCTCCCTGTTTATGTTGTAAGTTTTTGAGATCTTACTTATAGTGTTGTGACTTTATGGTCTTTGTTTCAAGTAGAGTAACTCTTTGAGTATTTCCTGCAATTGAGCTTTTCTGGTGATAAAATCCCTCAGCTTCTGTATGTCTGGAAACATCTTTATTTCTCCTTCATATTTAAAGGATAATTTTGCTAGATATATTATTTGTGCCTGGTAATTTCTCTCTTTTAGACATTTGAACATTTGGTACCATTTTCATCTGGCATGTAGACTTTCTGCTGAGAAGTTGGATGAAATTCTGATGAGTTTTCCTTTGTAGGTCAACTTCCTTCTTTTCCATGGCTGCCTTGATAATTTCTTTTTGTCATTAGTTTTGACAGCTGTAATACCAAATGCCTTGCAGAGGGCCTCTTTGGATTGATGTAACTAGGTATTCTGATTACTTCTTGGAATCAAGGATCTAGTCTTCTATAGTTTTGGGAAGTTCTCACCCACTATTTGTTTTAATAGACTCTCCATTCCATGCTCCCTCTCTTCCTCCTCCACAATGCCTATAATTCTAATATTGCCTTTTCTGTTGGAGCCAGATAGCTCCTGTAGAGCTCTTTAATTTTTCTGTATGCTCAGGTCTCTCTCTTCTTCCCTCTGCATCATTTCTTGCTTCATATCTTGGATATCACTAATTATTTCCTCCATTTTGTTGGTTCTGTTTTCTATACTCAATAGTTTACTCTCCATCTCCTTAATTGCACTCTTAATTTTCAGAATTTCTGATCAGTTCTTTTTGAAAATTCTAATCTCTTTGGTAAAGCACCCTTTTTGTTTATTGATTTGTTTTCTGAGTGCACTGAATTCCCTGTTGGTATTTTCTCTCATGTTGTTGAGTATTTTCAGAACTGCAATCCAGAAATCTCTGTCATTTATATCACATGTTTCCATGCGATTCAGAGTTTTCTTTCTGGGGATTTTTCATTTCCTTTTTGTCATCTCCGTTACTGTGGTTCTTCATGGTACTTTTCTACTATTTTCCAACAGGTGGCGCTGGATTGGAAGATTTTTTACCTCTGTGGTCTTCCAGTCTTGAATCTCTGCAGCTTCCATAGGCAGTACAGCTGCACTGCTTGGGGTTGGGTTTTTTTTTGCCCTCATCATAGTGGCAACCCCTGACCTTCGTTGGGTCCTGACAACACCTGTTTTGGCTTTCATTATGAGAATTTTTTGTTTTGTTGTTAATCCTTACCCAGGGATATTTTTCCATTGATTTTTAGAGAGAATAGAAGAGAGGGTGTGAGACAGAGGGAGAGAAACATCAATGTGAGAGAGACACATCAATTGATTGCCTCCCACACGCACCCCAACCAGGGTACATGCCCTTGAGTGGAATCAATCTCATGATCCTTCATTCCAAGGGCCAATGCTCTAACCACTGTGCTAAACATGCTAGGGCATGAGTTTTTGTTTTGTTCTGTTTTCATATTTTTCTTTTTTGTGTATTTTCCTGGTGGGTTTGTTGTTTGTTTATTTGTTTGTTTGCTTTGATCATTCTATGAGGTGGGTGGTATCTCCTTATGGTTTTAATATGCATGTTTCTAATTATGTTGAGCATCTTTTATAGGCTTGTTTGTCATCCACACAACTTGTTTGGTAAAATGTCTGTTCAAATTTTTTACCAGTTATATGTTTAGTTATTTATTTTCATCTCACTGAGTTTGGAATTTTATATATTCTGGAACCAAGTCCATGAATATGTGATTTTTAAATATCTTCTCTCTATTTGTGGCTTGTCTTTTATTTTCTTTACAGTATCTTTCACAGAGAAAATTTAAATCCAAATCTTCCTTTTTTTTAATGACTCATGCCTTTTGTGTTGTATCTAAAAATTCTTTCTGGTCCCAAGGAATATAATAAAGAAATCCTTTTGTGGGTGTTTTTCTAAAAAGTCTTTGTCTTACAGTTACATTAGATCAATAATTAATTTTATATAAGATGTGAAATATGGGTCAAAGTCCATACTTTCTATTGAATATGGATGTATGATGTCCTAGCCCCATTTGTATATATATATATATATATATATATATATATATATATATGCCTTCCTCCAATGAGTTGTCTTTGCCCCTTGTCAAAAGTAACTGGCCATATTTGTGTATATTCATTTCTGGGCTCTCTATTTTAATCCATCGATCTATTTGCAATAGATCTTCACCAACGCCACACTGTCTTGATGGTGGTAGCCTTATATTAAGTCTCAAAATCATGCAGTGTGAGTCCTCCATCTTTCTTTTTCTTCAAAATTGTTTTTGCTAATCTATTTCTTTAGCCTTCCCATACAAAATTTAGTATCCACTTATTCTTATCGACGAAAGATGGGACGTTGGTTGAGATTACATTGAATCCACACAGGAAGGAATAAACTTGGGGGGAAATTATATATTCAGAGGCTTTGCTCATTTGTCTATTTACTTTTCTCTTTACTAATTTGTAAAAGTCATGTTTCTCTTAATAATGTTCTTTTACAAGGAAAAAAAAAACCTTCGTGGGACCAGCAGGCATGGAGGCCAATGCACTAAGCCCAGTGTACTGTTTCTCCCCTCAGGCTCAGAGAAGAATGGAAGCGGAGACTGGAGGAGAGACTGCGGATGCTGGACCATCCTGAGGAGAAGCCCCAGGAGGCGAGCACTGTGGGCTGACAGCCTCCTGCCTCCTCCACTTCACAGACAACAAGCCAAGGGCAGTTTCTAGGAGATAAACAGATGCTTCCTTTCTGTCCACTTGCTGAGCAGGACACTCAGTTTGCTCTCACACTAACAGGCGAGTCCTTCCTGTGCTCATGGGAGGTCCTACCCAAGGCATTCTCCCTGCAGGAGGAGGATGACTGCCAATGGGATAGGAAGCTCCGGTGGTTTAATATAAAAGCTCCTGGAACTAGCACTCCCCCCGCTTCACAGATCCACCCAGCGCAGCTTATTCACATTTCCTTCCCCTGTGAAAGCTGAATGCCTTCTCCAAGCTCACGGAGGGCAATGATCTTGATGGGAATCTGGCTTCTTCAGTCTTTTGGGAAAACAGTCATATAATCTTTGCTTCCTGTCTCCCCTGTGTGTGAAGACAAAAATGCAACCACTTACAGAAATAAAGCAATTACTATAAAGAGAAGATATGGTTTGAAATAAAAGGAACTAATTTATTTTCTCTTCGTATGGTTTGAATTGCTTTTTTTCATAAACATGCGTAATCAGAAATAAGCAGTGAAAACAAGATATTGCTCAGTACCCGTGGTTGCGGTACCCTCGCTGGTGTGTGCCTTGTGTTAACTCCCTATCTTGGTTAGTTCTCAGCTGCAATAGCAATGCCAGTTCCAGTTGTCCCCAGACATGTTCTGGAATTTCAAGCCACCCTCACTGCAGCTCCTCTCAGGCCCAGATCATGGTCACAGGGCAGGAGGGATTCTAGCAGCAACTAGGGCTCCTCTGCCCCGGGACTCCTCTCTAAGGGAAAGGAGCAGAGTGGGGAGCCCTGGGCAGCCAATGAACACAGATGGTCAGAGGTACAGGGGGTGAGGTGGCTGATACTCTGAGACAGGCTAGGGATGCCATCTGGGGGTATAAACTGCTCCCCCTGGAAAACTGGAAGAGCTCGTCATGGCTGAGAGAGCCATGGGTGGCAAGAGGGCTGGAGAGGTGGTTCTTGGTCACCACAGTTACCAGAGCAAGGGTGCAACACTCAGTATTCTGCTATGGGCTCTTATCCAATCTGGATACAATAAAGAAACAGCAAACAGTAAACAGCAGCTGGGAAAATGTGTGCAAAGTTGTTGTTTGTTTTTTTAAAGTGGCTAATAGTAACATGGAATAGTAGCAAGGACAAAGCATCATTAGGAATATATATCAAGGTACCTAACCACATCTGGGAGTCATGAAAAATCCCCCGAGAAACTGCTGTTTAAGCTGAGGCCTGTAAAAGTGAGCAAGAGACATCAGGAAAATGGGCATGGAGGGATGCTCTTGGCATGAAGAGCAGCTTAGGTGAAGAGCTAGAGGAGCAGAAGCTGCAGGGCAGGGCCTGGGGTCCTGGGGAAATGTGTGCCCATGACACAGAGGAGGAGGGGAGCTGCTCTGGAGGAGGGCGGGGAGCTAGTAGGGGCTTCCCCAGCCCAGGCTGAGATTCTGGAGGGACCCACAAGGCCACAGGAAGCCATGGCAGGTTTTGGGAAGAATGAGCTGATTAGCTTTGCATTTCTAATTTTTTCAGATTTTGTAATACACATACATACATGTATAGAATTTATAGAAGTTCATAAGTATGATTATATCATACATGCTGATGTAATTTTATTACAATTTACTATTAACCTTTTCTCCTTTGTCTTGGCAATCTCCCTCCCTTTCTCTTCTCTCTCTCTCTCTTTTTTTAATGTATACTAGAGGCCCCGTGCACAAATTGGTGCATGAGGGGTGGGAGGAACTGTGGGAGGTTGTCCAGCAGGTCCCAATCTTGTTGTGTAGATGTGCTGAGGAAGCAGCAAGCAAAGACCAAAGACTGGAGGCCCCAAAACAGCCTGAACACCAGCTACTCTCTGAGATGGAAATACAGTTCTACTTCCCTGTCTGTGCTCCGGCAGCCTCACTCTCCCAGGGTGGGAGTTGCTAACAGACAGGTCGTCTCTCCTACCTCAGCCACACATTTTCTCAGGGCTCCAACCCCAAGCATGATAGGTAGCTGACTCTGCCAATGGTGGCACACCACCATAGAAGCGCTAGCCAATCAGTGGTTGGGAGCCCAGAAAGGTGCGGGCTGAGCTAGAAGTGGCCAACAAGGGCAGGAGGGCGAGCTGCAGGGTGTGGTGGCAGAGATAAGATGGCGGTGGTGTTTACTTTATGTCTTTGCAGTTAGGCTGCTGCCTTGCCCCTTCTGCCCCTTCTGAGCAGCTACTCTGTCTCAATCAGCATCAGGCCACTCTCCTCCTACAGACTTTCTGGACCCAGATTCTCTGGTGACTGGAGCCTTAGCCTAGGAGAGAGACCATGGGAGGTTGGCTGTGGGAGCGCATTGACCACCTGGGGGCAGCTCCTGTATTGAGCATCTGCCCCATGGTGCCAAGAGGGCTGGAGAGGTGGTTCTTGGTCACCACAGTTACCAGAGCCAGGGCGCAGCGCTCAGTATTCTGCTATGGGCTCTTATCCAATCTGGATACACCAGGGGGCAGCTCCTGTATTAAGTGAGCATCTGCCCCATGAGTGCCAAGAGGGCTGGAGGAATTCCAGCAGCAACTAGGGTTCCTCTGCCCAGGGACTCCTCTCTAGGGGAAAGGAGCAGAGTGGGGAGCCCTGGGCGGCCACGGAACCCAGATGGCCAGAGGTACAGGGGGTGAGGTGGCAGATACTCTGAAACAGGCTAGGAATGCCATCTGGATCCCTAGTGACCAGTCATTCCAGGCGTTCCAGTCGTTTGGTTGTAACAGTTGCTTAAGCTTTTATATAGTGAGATTTTAATTAATTTCAGAGAGGAAGGGAGAGGAAGAGAGAGATAGAAACATCAATGATGGCAGAATTATTGATTGGCTGCCTCCTGCATGCCTCTCACTGGGGATCAAGCCTGCAATCCAGTATGTGTCCTTGACTGGAATCAAACCTGGGACCCTTCAGTCTGCAGGCCAAGGCTCTATCCACCTAGCCAAACAAGCTAGGGCCCCTTTCTTCTTTATCATCAGCAACCCTGGCATCCCCTAACCTGTGGTACACAAACTGTGGCTCGCGAGCCACATGCGGCTCTTTGGCCCCTTGAATGTGGCTCTTCCTAAGCCTTAGAAGAACCCTAATTATGTTAATAACAATGTACCTACCTATATAGTTTAAGTTTAAAAAATTTGACTCTCAAAAGAAATTTCAATTGTTGTACTGTTGATATTTGGCTCTGTTGACTAATGAGTTTGCCGATCACAGCAACCCATGTTAATAGCCCAGTGTGGGTCCTCATGCAGGTTTCTCTGTACTCACATACACACTAATACTCACACATCACATAAACTGTGCATCTAAAGGGCTTCGTGTGGGTGTGTGTGTGGAAGCATTTTACAAAGTAGGATCACCGTATCACACGCTCTGCATCTTGGTTTACTCACTCAACTGCACCTCCTACAGCTTCAGGTCAGTGCAGCTGTACTTCACATTTCTCATGGATCGTGTGTCACTCTGCTGTGGGTGTTTCTGAATAAAGTCAGCAATTCTTTCAGAGACACAGTCACCCAATGTCCAGGTGTTTGCTATTGGAACAATTCAGCAGTAAATAGTCTTGCTCACAGGTCCTTTATGCAAGTGGTTTTGTGCTTGGAAGTAGATCCCCAGGAATGAAGGATGAGAACGAAGAGCATTGCCTTTTCCACTTTTAAAATGTTCCTGGAAAGCTTTCCAGAAAGGCTGGTGAAATTCCCACTGGACCCAGCAGTTCCTGAGAGTTCTCTTCTCCCTGCCTCACTGCCAGCGGTAAGGGTGACAGCCATTCTCAATTTCTTCTAGTCGAAGGGATGTAGACATCACTTCCATTCTTTGACCTCCAGTGATGAGGTTTCCTTTCATTTGTTTGTTCATTCGTCTAATTTCCTCATCTGTGAATTGCTTATGAAGCCCTAGTGCCCATTTGTCTAAGGTTGTCTTTCTATGTCAGTGTGTACAAACTCTTTACACATGGTAAAGTTTAACCCCTGGATTGCCACCTGCATTAGAAGTCTAGAGGGCAGGGAAGACCTGCCTAGACACCCATTGTAAGTCTGAGAAGCTCAAAGACATAAAGGAAAGACAGACATAGCTGTCTGTGTAAAAATGAAAAGCTTGTATGTGACCACAGGTACCATAAGCGGAATGGCTTTGGCAGACTTTCAGGTTTAAATGACCACTTGTCAGCAGTTGGGAAAGCGGATTAGAGGGGAGACCCGAGATGGGGAGGGATGAAGGAAGAGGCAGTTTCTGAGAAAGATGAGCAGAGGGGCTAGGTCTTACAGGTTCCTAAAACAAGATGTTAATTTATTTTGACTGGCATTTAATTAACATGGGTTAAGTAAAATGAATACGGCCGGACCGGTGTGGTCCAGTGGTTGAGCATCCATTAATGACCCAGAAGGTCACAGTTCAGTTCCAGGTCAGGGCATATGCCCGAATTTCTGGGTTGATCCCTATGGAGGGATAGGGGGAAGGGCATGCAGGAAGCATCCTATCAATGATTCTCTCTCATCATTGATGCTTCTAACTCTCTTTCCCTCTCCCTTTCTCTCTGAAGTCAATAAAAATATATTTTAAAAAGAATAGGAGCCTAAAGAGACCGCAGAGCTGGTCCTGTTACAGGGGACCCGAGCTGTGGTTTCCTCATCTGTGGTCCTGTCTGTGGTGATGGGCATCCTGTCATCTCTCTCCCCCGTGGCTGAGATTAAGTAGCAGATGTAAGCGTTCCTAGAGCAGGACCTGGCCTGCAGCGAGGCCTCTGCGTTCCTCAGCTCTGCCTCCTTCCATCCCCGCTGTCACTCGGCTGGGCCCACTGGACGTGAGGGCTCGTCCTGGGGCAGCGGCTACCTAGCCTGCCTGCTGACCACAGTCACCTGGAACAGTTTTTAAATGTATGCATCCCTGGGCTCCACTCCCATGTTTCTAATTCCATGGGCCTGGTGTGAGGATCAGGAATGTTGTATTTGTATCAAGCTGCCCAGCAGATCTGGATGCTTAGCCAGGCATGGGAACTGCTCCCCCAGAGGGTGCAGGGGCCAATGGAGAAGACAAACAATTAAAACTGATTGGTCACCAGGCTGCACACCAGATCTCTAGGATTTAGTCATCCTGAATGAATGAAATTGTGACCTCTCCCCACTTTTCTGCCCCCAGCCCCTAGCAGCCACTATCCTATATAATAAAGAGGTAATATGCAAATTAACCCTCATGCCCTCACAAGATGGCTGCCTAGGACCAGGCCAGTAGGAAGGTTAGTGAGGGATGACCAAATGACTGAACAAGCAGGCTGCATGGGGCAATCAGCCGGGTGGGGAGGCCGTGAGGGGTGACCAGGCTGGCAGGGGGGCAGTTAGCGGTGATCAGGCTAGCATGCAGAAACAGTGAGGGATGATCAGGCCAGTAGGGGGGCACAGTTAGGGGTGGACAGGCAGGCAGGTGAGCAATTAGGAGCCAGTGGTCCTGGATTGTGAGAGGGATGTCTGACTGCCGGTTTAGGTCCAATCCTCAGGATCAGACCTAAACCGGAAGTCAGACATCCCCCAAGGTGTCCAGGATTGGAGACGGTGCAGGCTGGGCTGAGGGGACCCCCTCACCCCCATCCATGAATTTCATGCCCTGGGCCTCTAGTAATTAATAATACTGTGTTGCATACTCAAAATTTGCTAAGACAGTAGATCTTGGGTGTTCTTACCACACACAAAAAAAGTAAATAAGCTGATGGAATGTTAAATAGCTTGATTTTCTTAAGCATTTCACAAAGAATATGTGTATCAAAACACCACATTATATACCTTAAATATATATGGTTTTTATTTGTCAATTATACTTTGATAAAGGGGAGAGACTGAGTCAGTGTGGTAAGAAGAGCACGCATGCTGTGATGGGGGTCAGGCCTGGGGGTGGGGGGCGCGGAGGTCTCCCAGACAGAGGGGAGTGGAGGGAGGAAGGAAAGGAGAGGGAGGTTGTGGTTAAATGGGGAAGCCCTTGAAATACTGGCTAAGGACGTTGGACTTTATCACAAAAGCAATGGAGACTCAGCAGAGGTTTCTAAGCAGGGCAGTAACTTGCTAAGATCTGGTCTTAGTGGCTTAGTGAGAACACCCTGGCAGCGGGCAGGGAATGCTCTCTACAGATGTTAGGGATTGTCTTTGCTAAAACTGCGATTACCCAACCAGCCCAACTGGAAAATGTACTCCTTATGTGACCTCCACTCTGTTCAAGGTGAGGGACAGTGCACATAAGAGGGCGTCTAAATGCTGGAGTTTAGGGGGAAACGTGACAGATATGCCTTATGCTGAGACTCGAGGAAAACACCTTTGTACTTCCAGCTTTCATTTGAAAATTAATGCACACTTTTCCTTTAATCACCTTGTTGACATGTAGGCTGGAAAATGGCAAAATCTTGGAATGTACCAACTGAGAAGTGAGCTCAGCTGCTCAGAAAGGCTTTCCTGAATTTAAGCCACAGCTTTACTTATGTTTGACTGATGCGTAGCAACAAAGGTCCTCTTGACTTGGAGACAAATGAGTCAGTAGCAGTGACAGAAGAAATGAAAGCAGAACACCTCTTACTTCACAAAGCAATTCAATGGTAAAATTAAGAAGAACTCTTGCTTCCAAGACCACAGCCCAGACCCTCAGGCTGCTTCTGGTGCAGACAAGCTGAACATACATGTGCCCAGCCAGGAGAGCAGCAGGCAGAGGCTTTGCTTCAGGAGACAGGGAGAAGGGAGGGAGGGAGGGAGGGGGGGGAGGGAGGGAGGGAGACACTGGTCAAAGAAGATGTTCTGTCCTAGCATTCAGAGAGATGGGCAGCAACCAAAGATTGGAGGGCAAATCAGAGGATGCCTTGAAATGCTGGGCCACCTCACCCAGATACCATGAGTACGGGACCGCTGAGAAAGTGTAAGCCAGGCCCAAAGCCAGGCCCAAAGCCAGGCCTCCCAGGTGACCATGACAAGGACAGGAGGCAGTACCTTAGGAACAAGGCACTCCAGGCCATCCCTCAACCCCGCTGGCCAATTGCTCCTTGAGAACATACAGATTCTAAAGGTAGAAATCGGCTTGCCCATGCTGAGAGTCTTACATTAGATTAGAGTTCTCTGAAAGGAATAAATAATTGTACTTTTTCCAACTGTAAAAATATATGTGTGTGGTAAAAATTCAGGAAAGTATAAAGCTTGTAAAAATTACCCAAAGTCCACCATGAAGCAATGAACACCATAATGCAATATTTAGTAAGCTGTTGAGCAGCTCTTTATTCATGTAAAATAAAACTGATAAATAACTTTTCAAAATTGTAATCTTAACACAAATTATTTTTATAACCTGTGTTTTCAATCACCAATATGTCTGGAAATCTCAAAATTAATGCTTACAGATTACATCATCATTTTGACGGTTGCATAGTATTTGGGTGTCAATAACTTATTTAAGCAATTCTCTTTTTAAAGACTTTTCAGTATCTCACTATGATAAGCAACATTTCAAGGAACATCATGCCTGCACACATATATTTTGCATGTCTGTCCCATTATCTGCTTAGGATAAATTCTAAGAACTGGATCCGCTCTTAGAGGTGAGTAGACAACTCCTTGTCACAGCACCTCCCCTCTAACTGGAGCTATTGGCTTTGCCTGACTGGTGTCAATCCCCCCTTCCCTTTCAGCAGACTGAAATAGGTGCTTTAGGGAAGATGCTCATCTTTAACTCACCTTCCTGTGGTAAAGGGAGTGTTAATTGTTTTGGAGTGCGAGTGACAGAATGACCAGAACTCCAGACTGATTAAAATTTAGAGAGCCTTTATTGACTGGCCAGTGTCCACTCCTCCACTAGGGAAGCCCAAGAGAGAAGCGGCCACGACCATCTGCAGAGTCCGGTATTTAAAGGGGACAACTTCATTTGTGTTCAGGTTCCCATAGCAGGCAAAGCCAAGTTACAAAAGCTAATTGCGTAGTTTTAGCCAAGCTATTCATCATCCTCCTGTTACTCATTTCTGGGTAACTTAAAGGTCAGGACTATTCTTAATTTTGATCTGTCTGTTCTTTGCAGGCTGTTGCTCAGGTGTGTTGATCTGTTTGTTGTTTGTAGGCGGTTGCTCAGGTGTGTGAGCTCAGTTCCTAGAAACTTTGCACAGGCTGTCAAGCTGCTGAGGTGGCTAGGTAATTAAGCTGGCCTAAAAATTTTTTCTACTCTGTAACACTAACCCCACCTCTAGGCCTGTGACACAGCCTGCCCCATCAGAGATTGGCTCATGGATGGCCCAGGGCCTGGACTGGAACTGTAGGGAAGGGACAGCAGTAATGATGGAGACTGGAACTGCTGTCGGTCACTGTGGGGAGAGTGTTGCCCAAGCATGAAGCCAACACACGGGGAGGGAAAGCTGAGAGAAGAGGGTGGGTGCTGAGAGTTCCTGAACTCAGACAGATCTGGAACAAGCTTTATCCCCAGGATTTCTTGCCAATGGGAATCATGTTCTTTCTCAGAATCCCAAGAAAAGCATGCCAGGGACTCATGTGTGGGAGATTGGGGCATGGTAAGATTTATTTTGGGTGGAAAGAGAGAGCTGCCCATAGGTACCCGATGTCACATCTGCGTTCACCCCACTGTGGCAAAAGTGCAGCCTAGTCTTCACCAGGCCCAGAGGAAAGACCAGTGCCCAGAGATTCAGTGCCACGCTAAAGCTCAGTCTTTTGCAGGAGGTGTGGTCTGCTGCAGGCCCCAGGCGGCTGCTAGACCCGCATGGCTACTGCAAAGTGGCAAAGTAAGGGGGCAACTGCATGTCACCAGCAAGAGACAGAGACAGAGAGAGAGAGAGAGAGAGAGAGAGAGAGAGAACACACTTCTTAGTTTGATTATATTATCTCAGGCTTGGAATTGACCAGGTGCTCCTTCAAACTTTCCAAACTTTCATGAGCTTGGGCTGGTCCCACCCTCCAACCAATCCATTTCCTAGATCTTCTGGGGTTCTGTGTCCCTTATCCAATCCGATCCTCTTCCCAGGCTAGACTGACAGGCCTCTGTGGTCACCATCTTGACTTGTGCTGAGATGTGCCCAGCAGAGGAATTTCTCCTGCTGTTTCTATATCCCTGCCCTCCCCCTCCCCCCCCCCTCCCCACCAACCCTCCCCATGATCCTTCCTGAGGACCTGGGGGGATTAGGTCCTGGGGGCCAGGATGCCCTGGGGTGTGTGTGAAGCTGTAGCTTCCTAGTGAAGCAAGCCTATGCTCCCGAGGTGATTATACTGAATAATATGACCCCCCTTATCTCCCTCCATTTTTTCTCCCTTAAATCACTGGAGTTGCCTTTTTCTTATAGTTAAAAAAAATGTCCCGAATAAGGAAAAAAGTCCTGTTCTGGGTGGGTCCTCAGTAAACAGGCATGGACTCCAGGGCCTAGACTAGGTGGCACCAGTGATCCCTTCTGGCCCTCAGGCCACAGTGACTGATCCCAGGCTGGACAGAGACAGAGTGCTGGGGGATAGGCCACCAGCTGAGCTGGAGGGGAAGCTCTTCCCACAGCTGCATAGATACTGCTGTTGGTGGTGGGATGGAGTGTGGCCAGCATTGCTACAGTGTCCACTCCCTTCTATTTTCTAGAATATTAACTCCATTCAAAAAGGCCTGGCAAACGGGAACTCATTTTGAACTAAAGGTGAGAAACTCCAGACTGAAGAACAGAAGCACTACATTTGTAAGTGTTTACTGCTGACCTTCTCAGACTCAGTACGTGCTGATGGGCATCAGGACTCTCCAAAGCCCCCTGTGCTCTGGGATGCTGGGGAACTCTGGGGCAAGCAGCCCTGGGCTGCCAGGTGAGAGGCCTGGGGCTGCACCTCTGGCCTCTCTGAACCTCAGGGCTGCTGTGAAGGTGACATGAGCAAAGTGTTTGCACAGCACTAACACACAAAAGTCTGCAATAAATGTTAGCACAAAGTCTACAATGTACTTCTCCCCTTATGGCCTCACCTGAGGACTTTTATTTTCTTGACCAGAAGGCAAACTTCCTGCATTCTATTTGTACTTGTGTTTTCCCCCAAGTACAACCAGCAGAGGGCAGTGAGCAGGTCATGCTCTGCTGTCAGTGTGACCTGGCAGGAGGCTGGTTGAAAGGAGATGATAGTAGAAGGTGTAGTAAAGGAGTCATTTGGGAGTCAAGGTCACCGTTGGCTTCTAAACTGACTGAAGTGTCCACTGAGCTTCTTCATGTGTAAACTGTGGTCACAGTGCATGTTGGGAGGTGGGGCGGGAGGCGACCTCCTGCCAAGGTTGCTCTTTGTGGCTGTTTGTTCAGGGCTGAGTTTCAGTATTTCCTTTCCTTTGTGTGTGTGTATGTGTGTGTGTTTGCACGCGCCTTTGGAATTCACAGTCTCAAAAATGTTGGCATTCAAGATAAAGATTTTTACTAGAATGATGCACACTGAAGGAACTGGAGTAAATGGAAATGTGCAGCATTCTGCTTACTGGGCTGGGAGAAGAGGAGGCAGGTGGGTGAGAGGGTGGGCTGTTTATCTTACCATTGCATCTCTTGCTGCTTCCCATGGCGATGCTCTTAACAACAGTCTCTATCAGGCACTTCTGCCTGTGAACTTGTGCCAAGGGGTCAATAATTTAAACATAGTTTGTTCTTGGCCAGTAGGAAAATGTGTTACAGTTCCTCCCAGAGAGAAAATGCTCAACCCTTCAGACACCTCCCTCATGCCCAGGATGTCACCCCAGGGCCATGAATACAGGCTGAGCCCTGCAAGGCCCATGTCCCCCCAGGGAGGGGGTGTAGCCTCTCAGACGCCTGGGGGACCCTCCTTTACTTCACCCCAACTGTGACCAAGTTTGTTCAGTCTTTCCTCACTACCAGTTCCTCCTACTTCGTGACAATCAGACCAATGAGGTGAAAGGTCTTTAAAAATGCTTCATGTGAATGCACATTCATATAATATTGGGTAAAGCCTGGTTGAGACCTATAAAGGTTTTATTTTTTATTTGTTTATGTTTGAAGATTTTTATTGATTTCAGAGGAAGGGAGAAGGGGAGAGAGAGAGAAACATCAATCATGAGAGAGAATCATGGATAGGCTGCCTCCTGCACACCCCCTACCTGACCCCGCAACCTGGGCATGTGCCCTGATCGAAATCGAACCGTGACCACCTGTTTTGTAGGTTGATGCTCAACCACTGAGCCACACCGCTGATCCTATAAAATTTTTTTAAAAACACATTTGCTTGCCTTGTCTGGTGTGTCTCAGCTGGTTGGGTGTGGTCCTGTGCACGGAAAGGTTTCTGATTCAGTTTGCAGCTGGGGCACATGCCAGGGTTCACTGTTCAGTCCCTGGTAAGGAGCAGACAGGAGGTGGCTGATGGAGGTTTTGCTCTCACATTGATGTTTCTGTCTCTCTCCCTTCCTCTCTCTCTAAAAATCAACTTAAAAATATAAATCTATAATAATAAAAGCATAATATGCAAATCGACCAAACTACTGAACAGCAGAATGACTGTCCGGACAACCTTCTGAACAACCATGCTATGACATGCACTCGCGCAGGCCAACCAAGGGGGGTGCAATGCAATTGGTGGGGGGCCCTGCCATCGATTGCCTCAAAGAGGAAGGACCAGCCTATGGCCTGCAGTGCTGCAATGGGTGGGCATGGCCTCCCTCTGCAGGGCAATTGATCTGGGAGCCTGGAGATAGACAGCCCCACGGAGGGAGGCCCAGGCCAGCCACAGAGGGAGACGACCGGTGGCAGGGAAGGGGGGGCAGCACCGCACAGATGACAAGCAGTGGCAGTGGTGGGGGTGGGGTCAGCTGCCAGCAGCCAGGGGAGGGAAAGCCCCAATAGGCCCTGATACCTGGCCAGACCTAGGGACCCTACCCAAGGGGTCCCAGATTGTGAGAGGGCGCAGGCCGATCTGAGGGACATCCCACCCCCCTGCACGAATTTCATGTACCGGGTCTCCAGTAAGTAAATAAAGAATAACACATTTACTTATGTAAAAGAAAGTGAGCATATTGTTAAAATATTATAAACAAGTAAGACAGATGGTGCACAGATAAGTCAAACCTTGTGCCAATGGTATTGCAGTGGGGGTTTGGGACCCCTGGCCCACAGCAAAGACAGGAGGGGAGTTCTCCCTTGCTCGAGGCTGATAGATGTGTGTGAAAGTGTCCTAGTCACCCCAGAGCACTATATAGGTGTTGGGCAGTTGCATGTTTATATCAGTATATTAAAAATTCAAAGAGCATATACGCATGGTAAGAGAACAATTCAGAGTATACCGAACAACACTGTGCAGAGGGAGGCCCCCTGCGGTCCGCTCCCCTCAGGCCCCCACAGCACAGGAAGTTGGGTGAGCTGCCAGGGGATGCTGAGTCCTGGAGACTGACCCAACTTCTTCCAAGGACCCGCATTTTACACATTGATTCTTTCCTCCCCTGGCTCTCTCCCGTGACCCTGTCTGGTTTTCTCTCCTAACTCTGTTCCACCTCTTCCTCTGGTTTACATAAAAGGAAGAGGAGAAGCAGCCTGAGCTTTCTAAGACCAAGCAATCATTTCTTTCTGTCAGATTCACTCCTTTGCTGGCACCATGTCCCTTGGAGATTCTGCTGAGAGGCCCTGCAGCGCCACCTCCTGGACAGCTTCCGTTCATCGGCCCTGGACACCTCAAGCTGATCCATGTCTTTCCAGGTGAAGCAGCACATGCCGCTCCTTCCTCCCACCCTTCATTCAACACACAGGGTCTGACAGGAGAGAATACAGCCAGGACTCAAGAGAAACTAGACTTGGTGCAAAATCGCAGAATCAATGGCGACACCTCCAGGTCAGGTGAAAGCTGAACCTTCTCTGGTGTGTTCAGGTCAGGACTGGGCACTGCCTTCCTTTACCCGGAATCAGAAGAGAAGAGCCTTCAGCTTTCTTATAAGATCATTTGAGAACAAACAGAATGGGAGGGCTGCCCCTCTGCGTGAGTGCCAATGACTGGGCAATGCAGCTGACGAGTGGGAGGAAATGTGTGTGTGCAACAAAGAAATCACAGAGATTATAGTTACTATAATATTAATACTCCCACCCCAGCTTTCTTTGGTTGGCACTTGTTGGATATTCCTCTTCTGTCCCTCTATTTCCCAGTGTCCTGTGTCTGACACACATGGGCATAGGATGAAACGTTGTGAGCTGAGATTATTCTTGTCCTTTCTTCCTGCCAACTCAGCCAAGTGCAGTCAACTAGGTGCTCCCAAATGCAGCAGAGGCCAGGACCCCGGGGTGCAATGGACGTGGGAATCCAGAGGATGTCTCTTGAATTCTCACGTTTGCTTTCCCCCTGTGGAGCCTTATACCTGGGAGGACCTTGCCAAGTGGTTGAGTTTAGGTGTTACAACTTGGATAAAAGCTAAAAGAGACTTACTAGAGCAAGTGTGGCCTGATAATATTTCTCTCCCAAGACCTTTGGCAGGATTAAAGTCACAGTATTTTAAGTAAATATTGAATAAATATCAGGGGCCAGTTAATGTGCAACTATCCTGTGTGGAACAGTGGCTGGGAGAGTAATTAACAAAGAAACAGGAATCTACAAATGTGTTGCTTGCTGGGACTGTGAGCTGGGATGAGTGCATGGGCTTTGGAGGGAGACGGACCTGGGAGCTGATCTCAGGTCTGCCACTTGTGAGGCAAGTCAGCTGACCTCCTTCAGCACCGGTTTCCTCGCCCTCAGGATGGTGGCAGTCATTCTCCACAGGAAGTGTGGAAGGATCACATGAGGAAAGGACACGGTCTGTTTTAAAATTGGAATCTTGGTTCATCTGGGTCCACCATTGGTGAGGATGCGGAGTCAGGCCTTGGAGTGAACGGGGGCTGTGTCACATGTGACAGAGAAGCTTGGAGACAGCTCACGTGAGGACAACTGGCGTTACTGCTGTTGGTGGTGGGACGGAGCGTGAACTGATGCAGCCACTTTGGAAAGGGCTCAGCGCCATCCACTGGAGGGAAGATGAGCCCATGGCCCAGCACTTCCTGTGTGAGCAGGAGATGCATGCAGGAATGCGCATAACAGCATTGCTACAGTGGCCACAACCTGGAATTGGCTCAGATGTGAACAATAGAGTGGATAAGTGTATATGTTTTTCAAGCAATGAAGTGTTACATCACAAAGAAGATGCATGCATCCCAACTACATAAAGCAATGTGGATAAATCACAAATGTGATACTGAGCAAAAGAAGCTGGACACAAAAGAACACATACTGTGAGATTCCATGTATGTGAAGCTGACAGACTGCAAGACAAAACCCAACTGTGGAAATGCATATTTTGCAGTAGACAATAAAAAAAATAAAAAATAAAACACAACAGGGAAGTGGTTACCTGAAATGTCAGGGTGAAGGCTGTCTTTGATGGAGAATGAGGGGTTAGTGAAAAGGAGGACAGGGTGGTTTCTGGGGTGTTAGCTATGTTTTTTTCTTTTTTAACCTAAACACAGGCTACATGAGTGTTTGTTTGTGATAGTTCTCTCAGATGTATATTTTTGTTTTCTAAACTCTTTTTCTATGTGTGTGTGTGTGTCATATTTCACAATAAAAATGCCACGAAGATGGAAATGCATGGAAAACCTTTAGCACAATGTAAGTTCTCATTAAAGAAGGTAGTTGTTGGTTCTGTTCATGAGTTTTGGAGATGCCTAATTGGACCTGGAAAACTAGATGAAGCATTTCAAACTGACAACTATTTCTAGTTGTGTCAGCGAAGAGTGAGACAGAATGGGCCGGACCCAAGAGTGAGTTAGGAGACACAGCAAGGAGACACCATTTCTTGGTGTTAATGGAGCCAGCCGGTTGCCGGCAAGCAGAGGGCAGAGTGCCGTGAGAGGCTGCGCCCAGCAGAGCTCAGGAGAATGACCTAGCCCAGGTAAGCAAGCATTTCTGAAGCTGAGGACAGCTGTGGGCCCTTTATCAAACCTCCCTGGTGATGCCGGCCATGGGCAGGGGGAGGGACCGGCGCCAGTGCTGAGGTGGAGAGTGGCAACTGCTGCTGAAGGAACATGGGATGCTCTCAGGGAGAACATATGCCCAAGGTGGAGCAAATGGCCCCCAGCAGACCCCGGGCTCAAGGGATCTTGGGTCACAGGCTGAGATGAGTAGCCATGTGAGTGGCTGATCCCCAAAACTGCCTCCCTACATTTGTTTCTTAGGGCATCGGAGCTTCTGTATTCAAGATTAGCCCCTTTTATCCCCTTCAAATGCTTCATCCTGGAATTAGTTTTTCCAAGAAGGGCAGCAGTATCATTGGGCTCAACCTCATCCTGAATAACAGCCCAGCCACTGGATGCACTGAAACCCATTGTTAGAAATGGGATTTCTTAGGCCGCCTGAGAGAATCTGACTACTTAGAAAAGGAGGAGTTACTGGCTGTTTCAACAATAACTAAAAACTTATCCATTTATGAGTCTTTCCCAAGACACATGTGCCACTAAAGACAAAATACATAGGATGATGTGAAGTTAAGGGAAAGAAATCTTACCTGGGAGCTGTGACCCTCCTAAAATCCTAGGGACACCGGAGCAGGGCAGGGCCACCTTCTCCATGGCCATCAGTACAGCCTTTGTATGTGGCAGCACAGTTCAATTCTGATGGGAACACCCAAAGTTAGCATCAGACTCCACAGGTTAAAGTGCACGGTCCCCCACAAGACTTTCCCCATCTGAGGTGACAGCCACAAGTTTGGGGATCTCTAGGACATCTGTACTTCTCATCAAATAGCGACAAGTCCAGGAGGTCCCCGGGACCCTTCTTGGATTCAATAATTCACTATAATGCATTACAGAACTCAGGAAAAAAGGATAATATACAGTTTTATTATAAAAAAAATTCAAATCAGGACCAGACAAATGAAGACGCCCATAGGACAAGGTCTGGAAGAGTCATGCACACAGAGCTTCCATGCCCTTCCCCATGAAACAAGGTGCCTCGCCCTCTCAACACATCCATGTGATCACTACCAGGAAGCGCCACCAAACTTCAGTGTCCAGAGATTTTGTTGGGTTTTCCTAATGCATCTATGATGGATGGAATCATTGGCCACAGGGTTGAATTCAATCTCCAGCTCCCCTGCCCTCCCTGGAAGCTAGGCTGGCTCAAAACCTCAACCCTCTCATCATATGGCTGGCTGGTTTTCCTGGTGACCAACCTCCATTCTGATCATCTTGTCTGGGGCAGGGACTCATGAATAACCAATATACTCCTATCAACCCAGGAAATTCTTAGGATTTAGTCTCCCTCCTGGAAACCAGGGACAAAGGCCAATCAACCTTTTTGTTATACAACTAGAGGCCCAGTGCATTAATCTGTGCACAGGTGGGGTCCCTCAGCCTGGCCGGGGTTTCCCAGGGGGGCCTTGGGAGGTTGGTCTGACTGGGGGAGGGGCTGAGAAAGGTTAGCCAGCCGGGGGAAGGATCAGGGGAGGTTGACTGTGGGAGTGCACTGACCACCAGGGGGCAGCTCCTGCATTGAGTGTGTGTCATAACAACAGGTCCTTTGGTCGCTTAGGCTTTTATATATATAGATACTAGAGGCCCGGTGCACAAAAATTTGTGCACTTGGTGGGGGGGGCGTCCCTCAGCCCGGCCTGTGACCATTTGCAGTCCAGGACCCCTTGGGGGATGTCCACCTGTTGACTTAGGCCCACTCCCCAGGGGATAAGGCCTAAGCTTGCAGTCAGACATCCTTCTGGCAGCCAGGGAGCCCTCGGGGGATGTCCAACTAAAGGCCTAGGCCCCCAAGGGATCGGGCCTAAACTGTTAGTTGGACATTCTTAGTGCTGCCACGGAGGTGGGAGAGGCTCCTGCCACCACCTCTGCACTGGCCAGCCATGAGCCAGCTTCTGGCTGAGTGGCACTCCCCATATGGAAGTGCACTGACCACCAAGGGGCAACTCCTGCATTGAGCGTCTGTCCCCTGGTGGCCAGTGCGCATCATAGCAACCGGCCATTCTGCTGTTCAGTCAATTTGCATATTAGCCTTTTATTATTATTATATAGGACTAGAGGCCCAGTGCACAAAAATTTGTGCACTGGTGGGGTGGGGGGTGTCCCTCAGCCTCACTTGTGCCCTCTCACAGTCTGGGACCCCTCGGGAGATAACGACATGCTGGCTTAGGCTCGCTCCCGGGTGGCAGAGGGGAGGCCTAATCCCTAGGTGCAGCCCCTGGTCGGGCTCAGAGCAGGGCCCATTGGGGGGTTGGGGCGCCGCCCCCTGTCACACTCAAGGCAAGGTAGATGGGGAGGTTGCCACACCACCCCCTGTCATGCACAGAGCAGGGTCAATCAGGGCGTTGGGGTGCTGCCCCCTGTCACGCACAGAGCAGGGCCCATCAGGGGGGTTGGGGCTCCGTACCCTGTCACACACAGAGCAGGGCTGATCAGGGGGTTGGGGCACCACCCCTTGTCACCCTCAGAGCAGGGCCGATCAGGGGGTTGGGGAGCTCCCCCCATCACGCATAGAGTAGGACTGATAGGGGAGTTGGGGCACCGCCCCCTGTCACCCACAGAGCAGGGCCAATCAGGGGGTTGGGGCACTCCCCCCCCTGCCCCCGTCACACTCAGGGCAGGGCTGATGGGGAGGTTGCGGCTCCACCCCATCACACACAGAGCAGGGCCCATGGGGGGGGGTTGGGGTGCTGCATTCTGTCACACACAGAGCAGGAATAATCAGGGGGTTGGGGAGCTCCCCCCTATCAGGCACAGAGCAGGGCCGATTAGGGGGTTGGGGTGCCTTCCCCTGTCATGAACAGAGCAGGGTGGATAGGGAGGTTGTGGCCCTGCCCCCTGTCACACACAGAGCTGCAGGGTGATCAGAGGGTTTGGGCTCTGCCCCCTGTCACGCTGCTCCAGGGGCCAGGAGGCCACGCGGCTCCGCTGATCCCACTGCTGGGAGGCCTTGTGGCTCTTCTGATCCCAGTGCTGGGAGGCCTCGCGGCTCCACTTGACACAGGGGCAGTGAGGCCTCACTGCTCCACTGATCCCGGTGCTGGGAGGCCTCGCTGCTCCACTGATCCCGGTGCCAGGAGGCCTCGCTGCTCCGCTGATCCTGGGTTCAGGAGGCCTTGCGGCTCCACTGATTCTGGTGCTAGGAGGCATATTACCCTTTTACTATATAGGATAGAGGCCTGGTGCACGGGTGGGGGCCAGCTGGTTTTCCCTGAAGGGTGTCCTGGATCAGGGTGGGGGTCCCACTTGGGTGCCTGGCCAGCCTGAATGAAGGGGTGATGGCTGTTTCCAGCTGGTCACACCCCCTTCAGGGTGGGGGTCCCCACTGGGGTGCCTGGCCAGCCTGGGTGAGGGGATGATGGCTGTTTGCAGCTGGTCACACCCCCTTCAGTGTGGGGATCCCCACTGGGGTTCCTGGCCAGTCTGGGTTTGGGGCTGAGAGCCATTTTCAGGCTGGCGGGCGACTGAAGCTCCAAACCTCTCCTTTTTTTTTTTATTCTTGGATTTATTTACCTTCTATGGCTGTCACTGGAACTGAGAGCCAGCTTTCTCTCTGAGGCTTGGCTCCAGCTCTGAGACCTCGGCTGCTGAAAGCAGGTATCTGGTTTGTTTGGGTTCTGTAATTGAAACACTGTTTCAACTCCAGCTCTGAGGCCTGGCTGGCTGAAAGCAGGTTTCTGGGGTTTTGTTTAGCTTCTATATTTGTAAGAATGTTCCTTAAACTGCAAGCTCAGAGGCCGGCAGCGGCAGGCGGGGAATGTTGGCTTCCTCCATCACTGAAGCAAGCAAGCCTCCTGTTAGCGGAGGTATGGTTAATTACCATGTTTCTCTATTATTAGATAGGACTAGAGGCCCGGTGCACTCGGGGGGGGGAGGGGTCCCTCAGCCCATCCTGTGCCCTCTCGCAGTCTGGGACCCCTCAGGAGATAATGACCTGCTGGCTTAGGCCTGCTCCCGGGTGGCAGAGGGCAGGCCCAATCCCTAGGTGCAGCCCCTGGTTGGGCTCAGAGCAGGGCTGATTGGGGAGTTGGGGCGCTGCCCCTTGTCATGCACAGAGCAGGGCAAATTGGGCGGTTGCTATGCCACCCTTAGTCAAGCTCAGGGTAGAACCGATTGGGGGGTTGAGGCACCGCCCTCTGTCACACTCAAGGCAGGTTCGATAGGGAAGTTGCTGCACCACCCCCTGTCATGCACAGAGCAGGGCCCATCAGGGGGGTTGGGGCGCCACCACTGTCACACTCAGGGCAGGGCCGATGGGGAGGTTATGGCTCTACCCCGTCACCCACAGAGCAGGGCCGATCAGGGGCTTGGGGCACTGCACCCTGTCACACACAGAGCAGGGCCGATCAGGGGGTTAGGGCGCTGCACCCTGTCACACACAGAGCCACAGGGCGATCAGGGGTTTGGGGAGCTCCCCCCTATCAGGCACAGAGCAGGGCTGATCAGGGGGTTGGGGTGCCTTCCCCTGTCACGAACAGAGCAGGACGGATGGGGAGGTTGTGGCCCCACCCCCTGTCACACACAGAGCCGCAGGGTGATCAGGGGGTTTGGGCACTGCCCCCTGTCACGCTGATCCCGGTGCCGGGAGGCATATTACCCTTTTACTATATAGAATAGAGGCCTTGCCAAAACCGGTTTGGCTCAGTGGATAGAGCGTCGGCCTGCGGACTGAAAGGTCCCAGGTTCGATTCCGGTCAAGGGCATGTACCTGGGTTGGGGGCACATCCCCAGTGGGAGATGTGCAGGAGGCAGCTGATCGATGTTTCTCTCTCATCGATGTTTCTAACTCTCTATCTCTCTCCCTTCCTCTCTGTAAAAAATCAATAAAATATATTTAAAAATAAAAAAGAATAGAGGCCTGGTGCATGGGTGGGGGCTGGCTGGTTTGCCCTGAAGGGTGTCCTGGATCAGGGTGGGAGTCCCCATTGGGGTGCCTGGCCAGTCTGGGTGAGGGGCTGAGGGCTGTTTTCAGGCTGGCGGGTGACTAAAGCTCCCAACCACTCCTTTTTTCTTTTTTTATTCTGGGCCAGCTTTAGCTCTGAGGCCTCGGCTGCTGAAAGCAGGTTTCTGGCCTTTGTTTTTCCTTCTGTATTTGATACAATGTTGTGGTCAGGCTGGCTGACTAAAGCTGGTTTCTGGGGTTTTGTTTAGCTTCTATATTTGCAACATAGTTGCATAGAGTTGCAGCTGAGAGGCTGGCAGCGGCAGGCGGGAAACGTTGGAGTCCGCAGTCACTGGAGCAAGCAAGCCTCCCTGTTCGCTTCAGTGCATGGCTGCCGGCCGCCATCTTGGCTGACAGTTAATTTGCATAAGGGTATGCTGATTAGCCAATGGGAAGGGTAGCGGTCGTACGCTAATTACCATGTTTCTCTTTTATTAGTGTAGATGTCCCTATTTCCCCCCTTTTGTCCCCTCTACCCAGCTCTTGCCCCCCACTTCTCTCTGGCCATCACCATACTGTTGTCTGTGTCCATGGGCTGTGCATATATTTTCTTTGGCTAATTCCTTCTTTAAATGCACTTCTTTAAATTTTTATTTTCAAATAAGTGCTTATAACTGCACTATTATATATTTTTTATTATATCATTTAGAATTAAGATATTTTTTAATTGAACCCTTGTAAATTTTAGCACAATTTAATAAATTATGCTAGAAACAATTAGGAGATTTTTCATGTAATGCAGATACATTTCAATTAATATTTTATTGATTTTTAATTTTTTAATATTTTAATTTGAAATAATCTCATACATGTGAAAAAAAACCTATAAAATACTACAGCATATTATATGTACCCTTCACCAATTTCTTAGGTGTTAATAATTTAAACATAACCTTTATACAACTAACAAAATTTGGAATATATTTTTCTTATAATCTCTTTAATGTTACTTAATCCATTTACTTTGTTTTTGTTAATCTTCACCCAAGGATATTTTTCCATTGAATTTTAGAGAGAGTGAAGGGAAACGGAGAGACACATTGATTGGTTGCCTTCTGCACATTCTCTGATAGGGACTGGGGATCAAGCCAGCAACTGAGGTACATGCTCTTGGCTGGAATTGAAACCTGGGACCCTTCAGTCCATGGGCTAATGCTCTATCCACTGAGCAAAACAGGCTGAAGCTTAATGCATTTACTTTTAATCTATATGTCTTTTTATATTTAAAGTAGGTTTTGCTTTTGATTCACCCTCATAATCTGTCTTTTAATTGGTGCATTTATGCCACTGACTTTCAGAGAGCTTACTGATAGAGTTACTGCCATATCAGGCGACTTCTCGGGCTTCTGGGGCCGGCCAGCAGACTGGGACCGGATCCAGTCACGGGTGGCAGGCAGGTGGCTTCTGGGGCTGCACATGGGGGCCTGGATGGTGGCTTTCGCTGGTGGCTCATGCTGTCCGACCCTGCCCGCAGTATGGAAATTAGCTGCCATCTTTGTTGGTGGTTAATTTGCATATCGCACTGATTAGCCAATGGGAGGCATAGCGAAGGTATGGTCAATTACCATGTTTGTCTATTATTAGATAGGATGCTTCATACTCTGGGTTACTGTGTTGTAGGCGAGGAAAGCAGAGATCTCAACGGGTGCACTTTTGTCCAAGAGAAGAGTTAAACCAGCCCTGATATAAAATGGGACTTTAAACCAAGTGCTCACAATCAAAATGTTCTGTTTAAAGCAAAATGCTGTTAATCGCACGTCTGAAGTGACTGCCACCCTTCAGATGGTGGGCTTCAGCGGAAGGTCAAAGCAGTTTAGAGGCTGTGGAACGACCAGCACCTCCCAACTGACCCAAGAGTTTGTACAAATCTGAGTAACAGAGTAGCCATTTACAATAAGGAATATTTTGATTAGGTGATTCAAAATCCTTGTACCAGCTGGTTGGCACCTTCCTCCACCAGTAGCAGAGCCAAACTTCAGAGCCAAATGAATAAGAGGTTGGTGCTTGGTGACGGGGGCTCAGAGCAGTGAAACACCGCACATTCGCACATTCTGACCACTTTCCCACAGCTGAATGCCACCCTTCGGCTTTCCCAATGCAATGCTTTCCTTAGATTTGCTTATGACATTGACTTATTCATATTTAGACTTACTTACATCGCATTGTATTTTCTTGAAGACATATCAAGGTCATCATGGTTGACCTTTTTAGATTTAACAAATTTCCCTCAGTCCATTTACCCTCAAACCAGAGGGTTTATTTCATACTGTTCTCCCCTGTTTAACTGGTAATGACCAGCCACTTGCTGGGCATTAAATTTCATAGGTTGACCCAGAATTTGGCCTGTATACCTTCATCCACTATGAGAGAATTCAGTCAGTGAGCAGGATTGAAAATAGCCATTCAGTCCATTACTCTCCTGTCACCCCTTGTTCCAGCCTCGCCCTCACCCCCCTCCACTTTCAATCACCCGCTGAGACAGAGCCTCCTGCAGGAGGCCCATGGGGGACAGGTGCCCCTGAGGCCCAGCCTTTCCCTCTCGGGTCAGGGCACAGTCTGGCCTTGGGAGCAGATGATGGGAGGGGTCCCTGGGGATTGGAGAGCTCTGTGCTCCCAGGAGCAGGAAGAGGTCCCTGTCAATCAGGAGGAGGGACTGAGGGTCCCCTGTGGATGCAGAGCGCCCAGGACCTCCTGCATCCTCCCTTCCTCTCAGGTCCCCTCTCCAAGGAGCAGCGCAGACCCGAGTACAGACACAGCGGCCCCCAGAGCATTTTCAAACAAAATTATCTTTATTCATAACAGACCCACAATGTCCCAAAGGTGCTACTCCTACCCCCACCCAGGCCACCCCCACCCTTATGGTCCTGCCCTCCCACCTACCCCCACCCAGGCCACCCCCCGCCCTAAGGGTCCTGCCCACCCTCCTAGCCCCACCCAGGCCCACCCGCACCCTAAGGGTCCTGCCCTCCCTCCTACCCCCACCCCAGGCCCACCCCCACCCTAAGGGTCCTGCCCTCCCTCCTACCCCCACCCCAGGCCCACCCCCACCCTAAGGGTCCTGCCCTCCCTCCTACCCCCACCCCAGGCCCACCCCCACCCTAATGGTCCCGCCCTCCCTCCTACCCCCACCCTCCCATGTCAGTGGAGCAGCAGGATCAGCCCTGCGATGAGAAGGAGCCCTTGGCTCCTTTGGGGGACAGCCAGGCCCCATGCAGTCTGGGCCCCTCGGGGCGCTGGCAGTGGGGGGCACACCCCTCTGCTCCATCCTGGCTGCAGTGCCGCTTCCTCCCACTCCCTGGGTCAGACGGGTCACACTTCCTCTTGTGAGGCTGTGAGGAGGGCACCAGCCCCAGAGCCAGTGCTGGCCGCCCACAGACCCCGAGGTCGGCCCCTGGGCGGGGGGTCTTCTCAGCATGGACGGGGCCTCCCCCCAGAGCCCGCTTCTGAGACTTGGACGCTGCAGGTGCAGCTCGGCTGAGGCCTCGTCTCTGAAGGGACTGGGACTGGGCCGCGCCCCGGGGCCCCCGACCTCCAGGGCAGGCCAGGCCCGAGGCAGGGACAGGACTCAGAGAGAGCCCGCAGGGCAGCAGGCGGCCGGGAGAGGCCCAGAGGAAGGCCAGGCTGCAGAGGTCCTCGTCCTCCTCACGGGGCCTGTCCGCTGGCCCGTGAGTCTCCCTGACAGGAGAGGCCTCTCTGGGGACGCAGGCCTCCCTGGGGCCCAGTGCACAGTCAGCAGGCCCGTGGCCCTGGGGAGCAGAGGGGGGGCATCGAGCCCGCAGTGATGGGTGCTCTTGAAGCCCCGCAGAGACAGCAGAAGCCTGGGGCCTGGGCCGGTGGGCGCCTGCTGGGCCGCGCCTTTGCTGGTCCTTGAAGTCAGTCTCTGGTGGGCAGGCTTTGTCACTGACCCCCAGCTGGGGGCCACGGTCACGCCTCTGGGCATCTAGGCAGGTCGCAGACTCAGAAGGACTTGAGCCCCACAGGGGAGCACTGTGACTCGGGGGTGCCTGCACGCCCCCCTCCTTGGAGGCCAGGACTCGCTTCTCTACCAGCTGGGAGGAAGAAGGGACAGTGACTGGCGCTGCACACGTGTGTGAGGAGGAGGAGCGTGGGTGATGGGACAATGGCACTGGGGGGATAAAAGGGGGAGGTGACACCGTGACTGGAATCCACCGCAGTCATGTGGCTCTCCTCTGTCCCCTGTGCCATATTCCCAGCTTTGTGTCCCCTCCCCTTCTGGGCTCCCACCCCCTCTCTCTGTAGCCCTCTCCTTTCTGTTGTCCTGCCCTGCTCCCACCCAGGGCTGGCCCCTCGGCATGCGGTGCCTGCAGGCAGGGGTGGCGTGGACACAGGCATGTGCGTCCTGGTTCTGGGCTGCTCCCTGCCCTGGTTTAGCTGGGTGGACCCTCCCATGATTCCCTGAGGGTCCTCACCACCAATCTACCTCCCTCCCTTCTTCCCTGACTCACTAGGGCCTGTCCCTCCTCTAACTCCCCTGGGGTTCCTGGGTCCTATGGCTCACTTGGGGTCCCCCTCCCATCTCCCTAATGTCCACCCTCCCCTGGCTCACCTGGGCAGCAGTGAGCCCTTCTTCCTGCTCCAACTCCTCAGCTAGGGCCAAGGGATCCTGTCGTGTGTCTGGGGAAATTATTTGTTCCATGAATTGGAGGTCAATGACCTCCTCCACCTGGGACAGAAGGAAGCGGCTGTGAGCCCCTTGGCAGGGAGCAAACTGGGAGTCAGCGGGGCCTGGAGCACAAGTAGGAAAGCCAAGACCCACCCGGCCTCCTGCTCAGGTGGGTGTTTTACTCCATCATGGTCTTCAGGTGCACACACACACACACACACACACATACACACAGAAACACATACACACAGAAACACATACATGCACATACACACACGGGCACACCCACATGAACACAGCACACACACCACACACACACAAAGCGCTCACATGCACACAGACACACACACTCGCACGTGCCCAGCTCAGGAACAAAGAGCAGAGCCCAATCCCATCAGCCTGGGAGAACCCGGGTCCGGGTGCTGCAGTTCCACCCTCTGGGATCTTATAGACCCGGAGCTGCCAGCCAGCCCACCTGGGTGACAAAGTCTTCCTGGGAGCACAGCTGGTCCAGGTAGCTCAGGAGATCTTCATCCTGCAGCCACTCCATTTCTTCATCTTGCCATCCTCCACCTGGCGCCCCCATGGGCAGCTCATCCATGATGTCCATGTCCTCCTGCTCGGCCTCAGGGGGGATCCCATTGCGGGACTCGGTCTCCCGGGGCAGCAGGGCTGTGTGGGTGCACTGGGTGCTGGGTACAGCCTTCCTGGTAGTGCGAGCTGGGCAGAGAGGGAGGAAGAGGGAGTGTGAGGGGATAAAGCTCCCACCTCCAGGGCATGCGATGCTGAGGGCAGTGTTCAGGGCATTAATATGGGTGCGGCTGGGTCGGGCCACCTGAAGCCTGTGACTATGTGAGGGGAGAGGCCAGAGGGGAGCACCCAAGAGAGTCATGTGTGAGGACGTGTGGAGCCACCGAATCTCCAAGGGGCCCCGCAGCCAGCCCGCTTCTCAGCCGACTTCATGTGGGGCCTTTGACAGGGAACGGGGAGAGGGGATGAGAAAGTGGACCAGGTCCAGACCCCATTCAGACAAAGGGCCACTGAGGCCCGACTCTCAGGGCTGTTTCCCTTGAAAGACCAAAGCCCCCCTGAAGGCGAAGGGCCCCTGTGGGTGGGACAGTGGCCTGCCCTAGGCCCTGTTGCCTTTGGCCATGGGCTCCCATGGGAACGTGCTGGCCTACCTGGCTGCCCGCCCACCGCTGGGGCTGGGGGCCCCCGAGGATCAGGTCTCGGTGGGGCAGGAAGGGGCTGGGTCTGTGCCCCCTTCTTCAACTGCAACTTCTGAAACTGCATCTGCTCCTCCGCCTCAAACTTCATGAACCTGGGGGTGAGGGGGGCACAGCTGTGCTGAGAAGGAGGCCCCGGGAGCCCAGAAAGGCAGCAGCGGGTGGGGGGATGGGAGAGCCAGGGCCTTGGGGCTGTCAGGGCCCGGACACTGGGGAGGCAGGAGGCTGGCTGAGCACACTCCTGCACAGCCCCTCTGGCTGGAGTCTGCCCACGGGGCGGGCACCTCCCCCAGCCTGTCCTGAGCCTTCATGTCCAGCCCAGGACGGGTCAGGGTCAGAGGAGGGGGGAGTTCCCTGGGAGGTGGGACAGAAGCACCCACGCTCTGAAGCTGAGGGAGAGGCTTCCCCAGGAGAGAAGGGCCTCTGGGCAGCGGGGACCCCGTGCTGAGTGACACCCTCCCACCACCCTCCTCTCTGATGAGACCTCACAGCTGGACCCTGCCCGGCAGTCAGCCCTCCCCACCCCCAACCCCAGCTGTGGGGACCAAGGACCCTGACTCACTTTTCTGCCATCTCAGAATAGACCCTCCGGTCAAAGCTGCTCTTGTGCTGCCATTCCTGCATGGCCTGCCCTATTCCCTCCTCCAGCGTCATGGTGGGCCTCAGGCGGGACAGGGACCGCAGCGCTGGCCTGTAATGCCTCAGGGTCAGTCATGGCTGCAGCCTGGCCTCCACCCGCCTGCCCACCCCAGCTCAGTGGCGCCAGGTTCCCACCCCCACCCAGCAGGACCTAAAGCTCCAGGCGCGCCCCCTGCCCTGCCCAGTGCACTCACATGAGGAAGCAGCAAAGAGCTCCCGCATCAGGACTCTGGGGAAGGTGCTCCCGGGCCAGGGCCTTGAAGCACTGCCAACGACGGAAGTCCTCATACACACTCTTGGGGTTACAGGTGTCATCCAGCGAGGCCTTGGACTGGGAGGCAGCCAGGCCACCCACCCTGGAAGCCCCGTGTGGCCGTGGTCCAGGATCCACTCGGGGGACGATGGGGGCCAGCTGGGCAGCTGGTGGTGCAGCTTGAGGAGGAAGGCCGGGACACCAGCCTCCATCGCCGGCCTGGGTTCCCCCAAAAGCCGAGGTGGGCATAATCGCCTCCACCGCAGTGGCTTCCAAGAAGAGGGGTGCAGGACACACAGCACCCCCACAGATGGCCCCTGGAGCACTCCCATTGAGGGAGGCCTGAGTCAGGACAATGGTCTGAGTCTGGGAGGGCTGTGGTCGTCCCCCTTCTGACCTGACCTGGCCCATGATGTTACAAGCCCCAGGCCCAACGGGGCCTTGACCAGCATCTCCTGCCACCAGAGGTGTCCTGGGCAAAGCGGGCAGCACCAGGGGGCGGCCAGGAGGGAATGTCGGGGTCCTGAGGGGTGGCAGGTGCTGCTCCCAAGGTGGCCGGTGTGCGGGGCCAGCAGTGGGCGGGGGAAAGGGCTGTGCTGTGAAAGGAGTGACGGAGGCACCGGGCTTCAGGGTCACATCTGCTCCCAGCGCTGCAGATGCTGTTGAGAGAAAGGAAAGGGTGAAGGGAGGAGGTGAACCAGCAAACAGCACTGAGGCGCTCTGGGCCCCCTGTAGCCACCGGGGAATCAGAGCAGTGAGTCTCCCAGGGGAGGGCCATTGGGATGGGCAAACTGCGGAGGTGGCAGATGTCCTCAGGTCATTGTCACGCTCCATTTGGGAATTACTCCACTGGAGAGCTTGCTCCCCAGCGCCAAGGCTCCCTGACCACTGTCTGCGAGAAGAAACGGCCCCAGCCAGCGCTGACCCTGAGAGCCGCCCTAAGGATTCCCTGGCACTGACCCTGCCAGCCTCAGGCATGGCCCTGGGCAGCAGTCTGTTCTGGGGGAAATGACCCCAGGCAGACCCACTCCTGTAGTGACCTTCTCTAAGGTAAGTTCTAGGCACCCAAAGGGCCTCTGAGAACAGGCCGTGTCTGAAATATCAGGGCCCCATCTGCTCCTCAGTCTTCCCTTTACTCAATAAATCACCCCCTTTCTGTCCTGGGCTTGCACAACAACACAGAAACACTTGAGTAATGTCTCTCCACAAGAAGGCACAGGAGCCCTGATCTGACCCTTGAATGCACTGACCACCATGCACATGTGTGTCAGAACCAACAGTGAACACTCAACACGGGCCAGGTCCTGCCACTTGGCCCCAGCGCTCAGACTAATGGCCCCTCAGGAGCTTGTCATTTCACAGCCAGCAATGGCTGCAGAGGGTTAGAGAAGGGCCATGGAATTCGGCAAAGTGGGGCTGTCGGTAGGGTTTCCAGAAACTTCCATAGCTGCTGTCCTGTTAGATGGGTCATGGGACTACAGACTGTGTGAGGTCCTTCCCCTTCCAGCTCCCAAAGTGGAAAGTGAAGGCCAGTAGGAAGCAGGTGTGAGCCGGTGACAGTGGAACACAGTTGTCTGAAAACATCCCTGCTCAGAGGAACTGGAGCAGACCTAGTCCAGGAGAGCACCTTGCTCACCGCGTGCCCCTAATTCCTCAGGACAGGCAGCCTAGGACGTTTACTACTGACACAGACCATGGTCTTCCTGCCCCTGTGTACTCCCCTTCCCCTTTAAAAAAGAATCCGCCTTCACAGTCGTTCCACGGAACACCACGCAGGCTCCACACCTGTTTTCTGTCCCTGAAGCAGGGACGTGGACTATGAGCAAACCCCTCATCTCAAAGGTAAAGGGCAGGGCAGAGGGTGCACCATGAGATGCTCGACAAGAGGAAGTCGGTCTGAAGACCTGGGTGGCCACAGGGGGAACGACTGGGGACAGCTCAGGGAACCGGGCCCTCTCTTGGTGGAAGTTACCCGGCCGCCCTGCCCCTGTGGAATCCAAGCCAACAAGCAGCTCCCTGGGCTGAGGAGGAGTGAGCTCTGGGCCAGAAGCAGGGGAGAAGCTCTGGGCTGCAGCAGTTGGAGGACCTTCCAGCCCAGCCCTCAGTGGGGACATTTCATTGTGGACTTGGCCACAGGCAGCCCCACTGGACAGCTTTCTGGCTAAGACCCTCCCATGGCCCCCATTAGCTCTAGTGAACTCAGGTCAAGTCCCTTAGAAAGATACTGCGGGGCAAGCTCCAGGTGCCCCAAGAACAGCACACAGGACTAGGCTTTCCCATGACCACCCTGTGCCACCCCCACGACATCGCCCACTACTCCCCACACACACGTGGGAGTGGCTTGTCTCCCCTCTGGGAAGAACCCACGTGCCTGCTGCCGTCCTTTCTCCACACCCAGGCATTTCCCTGAGCCACCCTGACCCACCTCTAGGAGCCCTCCTGCCAGTGCCCTCACAGGTTCCCATTGGCTCCCAGCCTCCCAGGTGACAGGTGCTTGGAGGTCCAGTGCTCCCTCCCTCCCCTACTTCAGTCAAACCGTGTTTCCCCAGTGTCACAGTTTAACCCCAAGTTTTGAGGGACATCTCAGTGTTTAAAACATCCCCCCTCCAATCTATAGGCTTACCTCCTACTGAAGCCATCCCCGCAGGCTCATTCACCGACCACCGCTGCCTAGTAGCCTCCACAATGAGAAAAGGCAAGTCGAGAATCCAGAGACTGACCTGCTCCAACAGCTGCTCAGCATCCAGTGGAGGGAAGGTTTGGGTTTAAACTGTAGAATGTAGGGCTCCAGACATTCTGCAGCGGGGGAGGGGCCGAGGACCAATGGGCTGGGGTGGGGGTGGGGGGGCATTCCATGGAGGGCTCTGATAGGTAGGCAAGAACCAGCAGTTCCTTTCAAATTTAAAGTCACAAATTTAAAGACACACTAGCAGTAATGACCTTCTCTAAGTTCTAGGCACCCAAAGTCCCCTGATGTGACCTTTATTTCAGTTCTTGATCCATCACCCTAGTTCTGGGTCCCTCAACCTGCTTCCTATTTGGTCTTGGTTGACTTCAACACAGACTACACTTTCTGAACAAAATTCAGAACATGCAGCCTGAAGAAATAACGGGAACTTATGGCCACACGGAACCCAGTGTTTGAAATTAGGACTGTCCCAGCAGAGGCAGCATGCTCGGTGGCTGTGTGCACATCATTCCTTAGGAAGCAGTCCTGTGGCCCCAAGTGCCGCCCAGTGCTGGGAGCCCTGCAGATGCAGCCGGCCCAGCCTTACAAACCATCCCCTTTGCTCCCGTCCATCAGGGCAAGGCCCTGTAGCCTACAGGGCAAGACCAGACACCATCACTTTTTGTTTCTCAGAGTATTATGTTGTTCACTGTCTAATTTTTTACCCTTTGAGTGATTTTATTTTTTTTTCCTTTGAGTGATTTTGATGTACTGTTTTAAGAAAGTAATGCCTTTGCATAGTTCACAAATTGTGCAAAATGGAAAATGTAGTGAGGAGTCTTCCTCCTGCCTCCTTTCCCTCTTGCAAGTGTCCGGAAAGATGATGGTATAATTTCATTTTCTTTGGAAAGTATGACAAACTCAAGTCACTAAATTGATTCTGCTACTATATGTTCTATTGCCAACTGAAATTCTGCAATATAATACAAAATAGGAGGGAGGGCAGGGTGACTTTGTTCCCATGCTACCTGCCATGTCAACAGAAACTGGCCCAGACAGTCACGTTTTGATCAATGTTTGCACAACAACCTTGCAACTGGAAACATCTGCGAAGCAACATTTATTGAAAACCTCCACGTACTGAATGAATACAGGAGGAACGGGGTCAGGGGCAGGCGTCTCTTAGAGTGTGTCCAGGTCTAAAGTTCTTGGCCGGAATTGTGCAATGCACGCCCGGACTTCTGGGAGGACGGACCTACTTTCTAGAAACCACGGACCTGCAGTCCAAGGGCATGAAGGCACTGGCCCCTCCGAGGACAGTGCTTCAGGCCGGCCTCTCCCAAACTCCGTCCCGAGGGGGCAGCCAAGTGCATGGACTGCACGTTTGCAACTTTAAAGGCGCAAGTGCTCCCTGCAACGGGCTGGGAGGTTCCTGAGCAGGAGGACCTGCAGGAGGCCTCACAGGGCCCCTCCCTCCACTCCTTCCTCTCCTGCAGGGACAGCCTGGGCCCTTCCCAGGGTGCCTCGCGCCAGGACGCACCAGCACGCCCACTGGGGGCGGGACTCTGTCCTGCACCTGCTCCCAGCGTCCGTTGGGGCGGTTGGCGCCCACAGGCGCGCGCATGCGCTAACGGCAGTCCAGGTCCCAACGGCCGCCCAGGCTGCACGCGGGGCCTGGCATGGCGGCCTCCGGAGTCCGTTAGGCAAACAGGGAGGTAAGGGGCGCGCGGGCACCTCTACCTTCAGGGACCCCCTCTTCTCTGTGGTTCTCCCTGTGGGCTCTGTGCCCCCCGAGTCTGTGCTCAGGCCCCAACACTGCTCACTTCCGGTGGTGTTTATACGGGATGGATGGGTCAGTGATTGGCGGGTCGAATGTGTGTGAGCTATTAAGTTCTCAGGCTCCTTCTTTGTCTCCTGAATTCTGAATAACACAAGAGCTAGGAGGCAGCAGATCAATGAGATCAATGATTCTCTTTCATCATTGATGTTTCTATCTCTCTCTCCCCCCTCACTCTCTGAAATCAACAAAAATCAATTTTTTAAAAAAAATTAAAAGTAGAACTACCATATAATCCAAAAATCCCATATCTGGGTATATATAAAAGGAAATGAAATCACTATCTTGAAGTGATATCTTCACCCCTTGTTCTTTGCTGCCTTGTTCACATTAGACAGGAAATAGAAACAAGTGTCCATCAACAGATGGATAAAGAAAATGTATTTATAATACAATGGCATTTTATTCATCCACTAAACAAGGAAGAAATCCTTCCACAGCTGGATGGGCCTTAAAGGCATTATGCTAAGTGAAATAAGTCAGACAGAGACATATACCATAATATCTGACATATGTAAATTCTAAAACACAAATATTAGATCATAGATACAGAGAACAGATTGACAGAGTCAGAAGGTGGGGGAAGGGGGCACAAAATGGGTGGAGAGGGTCAAAAGACACAAACTTCCAATTATAAAATTAAGACATGGGGCTGCAATGTACAGCTTGGTGATTATAGTTAATAATACTGTATTTGTGTATTTGAAAGCTGCTAAGGGAGTAGATCTTAAAAGTTCTCATCACAAGAAAAAAAGACTTTTGTACCTATCTATGGGGATAGATATTAACTAGACATTGTGGTGATCATTTGCAATATATACAAGTAATGAATCATTATGTTGTACAATTGAAACTAATATAAGGTTATATGCCAATTATACTTCAATAAAAACAAAGACAATTGATAGTGCTATCCTGGTAGAAGAAAAATGTGTCTTCCTATTTATTTAGGAACATTCTACATTATTCAAGATTTCTGCTGCTGATTAAAAAGGATTATACATGTTTCTGCTCCTAATGGGATTAAAAGAAATAACATAATCACAGCGTCACAGCATAGGCAAAACTCATAGCTAAAACCCAAAGAGAGGGACATAAAAGCTGTAGTCTGACCATTCTAGAATTTTGTAACCAAGTATAAATGGGGCTCAAACCATATGGGGGAGAGTCACTAAGTCCCAAGTCCCTAAGGCATATTTGAAGACAGTTTATAGTGAGCCATTCTTCATAAGAATTTATATGATTCATAGTACTATGAGCTCATACTGATTAATAGAATTACAAATTCATAATGATTTTTAGAACTGTGAGTTCATCTGATTCACCGAGCCATAGTTTCATATTGACATCTCCAATTCCAGTCCAGCACCACAGAGCACATTATAGCTTTCCTTTTTTATTTCGTTTCTTTCTCCAACAGACAGAAGCTGGCTCTCAAATCCACAATATATTTAGTTCTTGTTCAGCCCTAGAATACACATTAAAAAGCAGGGGGCACCACCAATCTTAAATTTTATTTTAATAATTTTTGAGCACATGAAAAATTTACGTATTTCTAAATGTAAGAACAATTAAAGAATATACTCAAAGAAGTGTCCCTCTTCCTGTGCCTTCTGCCCTATTTCCATTTTCCCACCCTTGCATCTTGCCCCTTGGCCCTTTCCATCTCTACGTCTCTTGTTTTTCATTTATTCTATTTCTTAAGGGTTTTTTGCACATGTGAATAAATACATGTATATTTCCGTTTCCTTTCCTTTTCTTATCTGAAAACTAGAGCCTCATGAGGAAGTTCTTTAAGTCCAATCCAATACTTAGACAAATGATAAAACTCAAGTATTTAGCAACTTGAAGTGGATTCATACAGGAATGAATAATAGCTTCCAAAACTAAACTGAATTATTGAATCTACTTTCTATTTCTCTCTATCCATAAACAATTTGAACCTGATTATGAATATCTAAAGGCACTTACCATTCAACTTAAGTGACTTATCATTCAACCTCAGTGTAAGCACAAAAAGGCACCAGGCACCCTGCTGGCCATTCTGATCTATCAAAATGCTCATCTGTTTCTAATCTCACTATATATGTAAGCTTAAAAATTTATTATCAGTCGATATGAAGATTTGGGTTAACTGAACCTCTGATGCCACTCAGCTCCAAGATTCTATGAGTCTCTGTTCCCATGGTGCCATGGTCCTGACATTCCAAGCTTCAGGAGAATCATTTTACTGAGGCATTTATAGGCAGCCTCCTTCTCATGACTTGAACCTCCTCTGCCAAAGTTTGAACATGGGTGGAATGGGCTACACAGTGAAGAAAAACACCATGAAAATGGGAGACCCTGTATACCTGCGGAAGGCCCTTGTGAACAACCTTGGAGAGGAAAAGAGGACTAGGCTCCACATTCAAAAACTCCAGAAGGCGTTAAATATCCGGTTTAGGGAGATCGATAAAGAAAAAACAGCTCTGAAGATTTTTTTGGGAAAGCTTCACAAGACAAGTGGCTATTTTCCTCGACAACCTTTCTGGTGACCAGTGCCACTGACAGTGAAAAGTTTATGGACAAGTTTCAATACAAAGCTTATCTGCATCTCCTTCTGTTATCTCCATGTAAACTAAGAAAGAAGGACAACACATCACTGGGACAGTTCAGGAAAGGAAAAAAGACTATACAATTGAAGATAAAAATGGAACATCTACAGGAGAATCCAAGGAGAGAATAAGACATTGTGGTTTTTTTTTTTCAGATATTCCCATGTCTTTATAACTTGAAGGGATAATATGCAGTACATACATTATTTCCATTAGAACTTTCCTTGAGATAAGAATAAAGTTTTTCTTGTGCAGAGATATTTCTGATATCATGAAATACATATATTTGTCTTAATCCTGCTTTTGTCTCATTGATATCATTTTCAACTATTTTTTACAATTTTAATAGCATGGATAAAAATTGAGCCAAAAATTAGAATGAAAATAATAGTAGGAAAGCATAGATTCATGATTCTGTAAGGGAAGGTCACTGAGATGGCAGACCAGGCTGAGAAAAGGGACTGTTTGGATAACGAAATAGCCCAGTCAGAGGAAGGCTGAAGGTCAAGAGTAAAGTTGCATAAGAATTGATCAAGATGTCCTAAAACCTTTCCTGCATGGAGTGTTCTGTTGATGCAAAGAGGTGCCTGATCTGCTGGGACAGTGTTGGTTGTTACTGGTCCTTTGGAGACTTTGTTGGATGAGTGTTTGGTTTAAGTATGACTGGAGTAACTGAATGGCTCTGCCTGTGAATGTTCCTCTTGTCATTTCTGTGATTTGGAAGTTATAAAGTTCAGGGCCCTCCATGTATTTTATAGAGGAAGGATAGACTGGAGTTGGCCCATGCATGTAAGGAGGTTGGGGCTGCCATCTAGCTAGTTGATAAGAGGGAAGACAGAGCCAGCAGTTTTGGGTGAGAGTGGGGTTGGTGGTATTGAAGAGATGATATATTAGGTTGAGGGTTAAAGAGAGATAGTGATGACTTGGGAGATTTTTAAGAGGGATGGAGTAAACTTGCATACACAATAAGAGGAGGAGAAGGGTTGGGGAGGTCATTGTAGACTAACAGCAATGGGTGTAATTCCAACCAGATGGCATAAGGCAAAGGCGCATTAAAAAATCAAAAATGACAAGGGAGATCCTGAGGAATAAATGGTGAGTAAGAGCCTCCCGGTCTATCATGAGACTAAATTCTAGTTGAGTTAATCCCGAGTTCACTTCTAGCCATCAGGTTATTTGGTCCCAAGAAAAGTCTCTGAAACCTCCCTGGAGATAACAATCCCACAAGAAAGTCAGTAACTGTGTTTCAGCACTGAGACAAAGAGAAGGGACTTCTTTGAGTAAGGATAAGATAAGATCATAGAATTGTTCCGTGGTATGTCATTGGGTAGGGAAGGGGCTGGTTGGGGCAGGGGGCAGAGAGAGCAGCACAAACAGAACAGTGAGGGGCAATGAGGGAAGCCTGGCTCATAGGAGATTAGGGTAAGAGTCTGGGGCTTACCGTTCCTCAAGAAGTTTTGTAAATTCGAGGTGAGTTGGTCTGAGACTGACGCTCTGATACAAGCTACTTGGCAGTGGAGCCTGGGGTGTAGGGGCTCACTTCAACTTGGAGGAGTGGATCCAAGATGCATATCCCTGTCATTTTGGTCAGGAGTACCTGGTGTGGGCCTGTCCACTTGGGCTTCAGCATTCTTATGCTGTGGAATGCCTGGAGCAGTGGTCGGCAAACTCATTAGTCAACAGAGCCAAATATCAACAGTACAACGATTGAAATTTCTTTTGAGAGCTAAATTTTTTAAACTTAAACTATATAGATAGGTACATTGTTATTAACTTAGTTAGGGTACTCCTAAGGTGGCCTTTGCTAAAAACGTCTTCAATCTGATTGAGGTACGTTCGCTGAGGTCAATTCCTTCCAACTCTCCCATCCACACTCGTCTTGTATACTTATTTCAGATAGATGAGTGTGGATGGGAGAGTTGGGAGGAGTCAACCTCAGCCAATGTACCTCAAAACAATGTACCTCCCCCGCGCTGCGTATCCTGCGGCCCGCCTGTGCCTCGTCTCTCCTCGCCCGACCAACCGACACCCCCCACTTCTTCTAATGCCATTTCTTCAAAATAGACTCACCCAGGCCGAAAACCGACTTCTGCGCATGGGCCACGAAGTTTCAATCGCACTGTACATGCACACCCACACGTGGTATTTTGTGGAAGAGCTACACTCAAGGGGCCAAAGACCCGCATGTGGCTTGCGAGCCATGGTTTGCCGACCACTGGCCTGGAGGAATACCCAATCTCTCGGCTCTAGTGGAGGATTAAAGGTGGAGTCCTGGGTAGGCCTGGGGAGAACTGTGTTGGCATGCTGCCAAAGGAGGTTGAAGGTGGGGAGGTAATCTCCCAAAGGGCTAGAGGCTGTTGGGAAGTTTTCAAATAGGAAGGGTCTGCCATACATAAGTTCCAAAGGGCTAAGGAATGTGGGGGATCGAATGTGAATTAAGGCTAAGGGGAGTAGGGTGATCCAGGTTTCTTGGACCTCAAGACTTAGTTTAGTGAGGTGTTGTTTCAGGATTGAGTTCATTTTCCCAACCTTGCCAGAGGATTGAGGATGGTAAGGGATGTGTAGGTTCCAACAGATCTGAAGGGCAGTGGCAACCCTTTGGGTGGCTTTAGATATGAAGGCTGGACCAGGATCCAGCTGTAGGAAGGTGGGCAGGCCAAAGTGAGGAACGAGATGTTCAGCAAGGGTCACCGCTCCTAGAGCCCAGAGGCAGGCAGGCCAGTCCCTCGGTGGCCTTTTCTGAGGTGGTAAGAAAGGCCTCTACCCAAGCAGAGAAAGTGTTTGCAAAGGTTAGTTGGTATTTGAAACACCTTACAGGGGGCATGTGTGTGAAGTCAACCTGCCAGTCTTAACCGGGAATCTGTCCTTTGGCTTGGTGAGTGGAAAAGATGGGGGCATTTTGAGGGCACTCTGGGGAGAGGTCTGAAAGCAAGTAGAACATTGACTGATTATGTTTTTGAGGTGTGTGGCCATCTGGTGACTAATGATCAGTGATTGAGGGAATTTAAGGAAGGGCCTACATCCTACATGGAGGGAGTTGTGTATTGGGGTTAGGATCTGGGCTGTCTGTTGTTGTGGGAGGATCAGTTTTCCTGCGATGGTGAGCCAGGACCCTTCCCAAACAGCTCCTGCCTGTGTGAGTTGGGAGACTTCTTCAGTAAGAGGAGTGTAAAGCGGGGATAGCTAAGAGCTGGGATTCCACACGTTGGTGTGTGGCTGCCATTCTTGCCTTCCTGTCTGCCTTGTTGTTCCCTAGGGCAATGAGTGCTATATCAGATTAATGCTCCTTGCAATCGATTACTGCTGCCACTTTAGGGAGTCTTGCGCCTGAAGGAGCTTAAGAATGAGGTTGGCATTGGTGATCGGGGACCCTCTGGTTGTGAGGAAGCCCTGCTCCTCCCAGATTGTTGCATGTGAGTAGAGGATGTGAAAGGCATAGCAGGACTTGGTCTAGATGTTGATAGTCAGCTCAGTTGCTAGAGTTAATGCTCAAGTAAGGGTTATGCCTTCTGCGAGGAGGTGCTGGGGGGCAGGGCAGAGCCCCTGATTCTATAGTGTGGGTATTGGAGCCAACTGCATAACCAGCCATGCATTGATGGCTGTGTGTACTGGCACTGCCATCTATGAACCAGGTGTCTGCCACCTTGGGGAGAGGTGTATTGCTGATGTGTGGGAAATAAGGCTGCTAAAATTTAGGAGATCTGGGCATGAGTGTTGTTCATTGTCATCAGAAGGTGGAAATGGGAGTAAAGTAGCCGGGTTTAGGGAAGTGCTGCAGCATAAGGTGATATGGGGAGCTTCTATGAGGGTGAGGTGAAGGGCCTGGAGTCTGGAGGGGTAAAAAAGAGGGTGGCCTGGGTGGAGGTAAGTTCTGAGAGTGCATGTGGGGAATAGACAATAATTAGCTGTGAGAAGGTAAGTTTCTCTCTTTCCTGGGCCAGAAGGGTCTCCGCTCCTAGAGCCCAGAGGCAGGCAGGCCAGTCCCTAAGAGTGGGGTCTGACTGTTCAGAAAAATAGGCAACAAACTTAAGGTGTGGCCCCGAATTCTGGTCCAGGAGGCCAACCGCGATGCCCTTCCTTTCATCTGATGAAGGGCTTGGATGGCTGAGAAGTGTTAAGGTGGGCGCCGAGGTGAGAGCAGTTTTCAGAGCATTAAAGGGTGAGAATGCTGGCTTTAGGGTCCCAAGGCTCAGCGAGAGGTCCCTTCGCCACGTCACAGAGAGGCTTCACGAGATGACTAACGTTGGGAACCCAGAGATGAAAGTACCCAGCAAGCCCAAGAAAGAGTATTTCTTGTCTAGAGGAGGGGACAGTCATGGAGGAGTTAAGACGTTTACAGTCTAAGGCAGTGGTCGGCAAACACATCAGTCAACAGAGCCAATATCAACAGTACAACGATTGAAATTTCTTTTGAGAGCCAGATTTTTTAAACTTAAACTATAGAGGTAGGTACATTCAATCTTAAATTCAACTTTAAATTCACGGTTTTCGTCTTCCATTTTTCTTTGCTTCTTCTTTGTAGCCATGTCAAACAGGGCACCTAAAAAATGTTTCATTTTATAATAATAAAGCCACCAACACAAAAGAATTACAATTCTTAAATTGATGACAAAAATACCTGTAGGATTTGCAGCTGGTTGGAAAAATACAGGTAACTTTATCCTTCGAGTAGGTACTTTTGTCACCCACGCGCAATTTGTGGACGAGACTAGCACTAACCACTGCACATGAGACTGCCAGATACATTTTTTTTTAGGAACCTCCATATTGTTTTCCACAGTGGCTGCATCAGTCTGCATTCCCACCAGCAGTGAACTAGGGTTCCCTTTTCTCCACATCCTCACCAGCACTTGTTGTTTGTTGGTTTATTGATGGTAGCCAATCTGGCATGTGTGAGGTGATACCTCTTTGTAGTTTTAATTTGCATCTCTCTGATGATTAGTAATGTTGAGCATTTTTCATGTTTATTGGAAATCTAACTGTATGTCCTCTTTTGAGGAATGTCTATCAGGTCCTTTGCCCATTTTTCAATTGGATTATTTGTCTTCCTTTTGTTGAGTTGTATGAATACTTTAGATATTTTGTAAATTAACCTCTTATCAGACGAATCATTGGTTAATATGTTCTCCCATACAGTGGGTTCTCTTTTCATTTTGTTGATGGTTTGTTGTTTTATTTTTTGGCTGTGCAGAAACTTTTTATTTTGATGTGGTCCCATTTGTTTATTTTTTCCTTTGTTTCTCTTGCCCTAGGAGATATATTGGCAAAAATACTGCTGCGTGATATGTCTCATATTTTCCTATTTGTGTTTTCTTTTAGGATTTTTATGATTTCATTAGTTATATTTAAGTCTTTTATGCATTTTGAGTTTATTCTTATGTATGGTATAAGTTGATGGTCTAGTTTCCTTTCTTTTTTCCATATACCTGTCCAATTTTCCCAACACCATTTATTGAAGCAACTATCTTTACTCCATTATATGCTATTAGCATTTTTGTCAAATATTAATTGACCATAATGGCATGGGTTGATTTCTGTTTTTGTTTTTGTTTTATAATTGGTCTATATGCCTGGTCTAGTGTCAGTACCAGGCTGTTTTGATTACAATGGCTTTGTAGTATGTTTGGTATTTGGTATTGCGATTCCCCAACTTTGTTCATCTTTCTCAAGATTGCTGAGGCTAATCAGGTTTTTTGGGTTTTGTTTTTGTTTGTTGGTTTTTGTTTTTGTTTTTTTGGTTCCATATAAAATTTTGGAATATTCTAAATCTGTGAAATATGCTGTTGGTATGTTAATGGGGATTGCTGTGAATCAGTAGATTGCTTTGGGTAGTATGAACATTTTCATTATGTTCATTCTTGTAATCCATGAAAATGATATATGCTTCCACTTGTTTGTGCCTTCCTCTGTTTCTTTTTGCCATGTCATAGTTTTCTGAGTACAGGATTTTTACCTTCTTGGTTAAGTTTATTGCTAGTTATCTTATTTTGTTGTTGTTGTTGTTGTTGTTGCAATGGTAAATGGGGTTATTTTAAAAGTTTCTCTTTCTGAGAGTTCATTTTTGGTATATAAATATGCCATCAAGCCTGGCCAAACTGCCTCAGTTGTTTCAGCATTGTCCTGTGCACTGAAAGGTTGCCAGTTCAATTCTCAAACAGGGCACATAGCTGGGTTGTGGGTTGGGACTCTGGTTTGGATGCACATGGAGGGCAGCAAAACAATGTTTCTCTCTCATATCGATCTCTCTCTCTCTTTCCCTCCCTATCTCCTTTCCTATATTTAAGCATGTATTGAGGTAAGGATTAAATTTTTTTAAAGAAAATAAAAATATATTTATTTCTGGATGCTAATTTTGCATCCTATTTTGTCAAATTCATTTGTTACATTTAACAGGTTTTTTTTTGGTGGGATCTTTAGGGTTTTCTATCTACATTATAATGTCATCTGAAAATAATGACAGTTTTGCTTCTTCCTTTCCAGCTTGGATGCCTTTTATTGCCTCTTCTTATCTGATTGCTGTGGCTAGGGCTTGAGTACTATGTTGAATAAGAGTGGCGAAAGTGGACATCCCTGTCTTGTTCCTGATCTTAAGGAAAATACTTTTAGTTTATGCCTATTGAGTATTATGTTGGCTGTAGGTTTATCGCATGTGGCCTTTATTATTTTGAAGTATGACCCCTCTACTCCCACTCTGTTAACTTTATCCTAAATGGTGCTGGATTTTGTTGAATGCTTTTATGCAATTATTGATATGATCATGTGATTTTTGTCCTTCATTTTCTGTGATGTAACATGTTTATTCATTTGTGAATATTGTATCACCTTGTATCTCTGGAATAAATCCAATTTGGTCACAGTGTATGATCTTTTTAATGTGTTGCTGGATCTGATTTACTAATATTTCCTTGACGATTTTAGCATCTATTTTCATGAGGAATATTAGCCTATATTTTTCTTTCTTTGTAGTGTCTCTGTCTGGTTTTGGAATTAGGATAATGCTGGTCTCGTACAAAGAGCTTGGAAGTCTCCTGCTCTTGAGTTTCTTGGAATACTTTGAGGACAATAGATGTTAGTTCTCCTGTGCATGTATGGTAAAATTTACCTGTGAAGCCATCAAATCCAGGATGTTTGTTTGCTGTGAGTAGTATGTGTGTGTGTGTGTGTGTGTGTGTGTGTGTGTGTGTGTTTACTACTTTAATTTCATTAGTGGTTATCAGCCTATTCAGGCTTTCTGATTCTTCCTGTTTTTAGAAGATTGTATGTTTCTAGGAATTTGTCCATTTTGCCCACGTTGTCCAATTTGTTGGCAGAAAGTTGTTCATAGTATTTTCTTACAATCCTTTGTATTTCTGTGATGTCAGTTGTTACGTTGCCACTTTCATTTCTGATTTTATTTGGGTCCTCTTTGTTTCTTGAGAGTCTGGCTAACGGTTCATCAATTTTGTTTACCTTTTCAAAGAACCAGCTTTTGATTTTGTTAATCTTTTGTACTGTTTTTTAGTTTCTATGTCATTTATTTCCGCTCTGAACTTTATTGTTTCCTTCTTTCTACTTACTCTAAGCTTTTCTTGTGGTTTTCTTTCTTATTCTTTAAGTTGTAGAGTTACATTATTTTTTATAGGAAATATGTTTATTATTAATCATCTCAATTCAAAAATACTCAGTCTTTTTTAGGGCTGGTCCATCATATTCTGTCTCTTTAAAGATATTAAATAATCAAAAATGAGAGCAATTTTATGTAACAGCACAGACACTTTTGTAAGATAAGAAGAAAAGAAATTCCTAACAATGAAACAGTGTCTCCAGATCTTGCTATTAAAACAAAGCAAGCATTTCCAGTGACAAGATGTCACAGGATAAAGCCCAAGAGGACAATCCACCCGAGCACATGCTGGAAAAGGGATCAAGATATTGAGGACCCCCCCCCCCCCACTCTGAGTTTGCTGTGAAAGGAACTTAGATACTTTCACTTCTGCCTGGAATGCGTCCTTCGGGCCTAGGACTCACATTATCTAACTTCCCCAAAGCCGACAGCTTTTCAACTTCTTGTCCACATAACAATGACCAGAGGTTTCAAGAGAAGACAGAGCAGGAAATATTTAGCTTTGACTTTTGAGCAGATGTAACACCAGTTCTTCATCCTCTGCCAAAGACAGGCGCGTATCTAATGGCTCTAAGACTTCACACTTGGCCTTCTTTCTGTTACGACTTGAGTCCCATGTTCTCCACTTTACTGCTGTTCCTTTTCCTCATGCCCTGCTTCTTCTTGGTATCACGAATATTATTTTCCATTTCTTCGCTATCTGATTCTTCAGAGCTTCTGTACTTATCTGGATCTGGAAGTATGTTTGGATCAAATCCATCATTGTTATCATCACTCCAATCCAGAAAGGCTTCTTCATCATCTTTGGCCTTTGCTTGCCTCTTCTGGCTTCCCTTTCTTTCAATCTTTTCTCCTGATGCTTTGCCTTAATTTTCTTTCTATATTCTTCTTTGTCAAATTTGTCCTCTTCTTGAAGCCTTTCCTTTGCTTTATCCAAATTGATACCACCAGTGTCATCCTCTTCCTCGGTATCCTTCGTGACAGATTTCTGAATCTGTGGTGACTGCTGAACCAACTCCCCTTCATCAGTAAACATTATTTTCTTACTCACTTTAAAATTTCTCTTTATTACTTTTTTTGCTTCTGTGACTTTGGTCACTTTTTTCTTGACACTGGATTTAGAAGATTCTTTCTTCTGTAATGCTTTGTTCTCTTTAAGGTCCAACCCAAACACATTGTGTTGCTTCACCTTAAAGAAATCAGCACCAAGTTCATCTTCTTCCTCCTCATTATCATCATCTCTGTCCAAGAACTGCATGGGAGCTTCGTTCTGCTTCTGTGACTCATCAGTGCTAAGGCCAGAATGAGGCTAATACCCATTTGCTTTTCCCAGTTTCTCTCCCACTTCTTCTTCACCTTCCTTTTCTTCTTTCTCTTCATCACTAATGCCATTAGCCAGTCCGTCTTCTGTCCCTTCTGGTCTTTTCCCACCTTTCTGAAGGATGGACATTTTCTCACTGAAGTAGGCTCTAAATTCTTCCTCTTCATCATTGGTGAGGGAGGGGGCCCTTGACTCACTTACTTTTTTATCTTGGCTCACTATCAATTCTTTGGTTTGTTGTTTCTGCATTTTCTTAAGAAATCTTACCCATGGTGCCACAGCAAGACCAAGAGACAGGGCATATTCAGGTATAGGTAACTTGCTCACATCAAATATTTCTTTACCCCTCATCAGATATACTGAACGTATATAGGAAACAAAACACCTTTGAGCTCTTTCTTTTAAATCTTGATCTTGAGCTAAAAATGATTCTAGTTTTTTCTGGAAATCAATAAGTTTTTCTGGATTGATTCTGATTTCCTTCACAGGCACTTTCTTCTGGAGAATCTGCTGCACCATCCCTTTCTCTTCTGAGGGAAGCAAAATCTGTAAAGCTTCCCCATCCTCTTTATACCTGGCAGTTCTACCTGCACGGTGAATACATGTGTTGGCATCTTCAGGACAATCAAACTGAAGAACCCAATTCACAGCTGGGAAATCCAGTCCCTTGGCTACAACATCAGTAGCAAAGAGTACTGCAGCTCTCTTGCGAACAAATTCATTATAGATTTCCATTCTTCTCATCTGCTGCTGTTGACCATGCAGAGCAAGGATAAAAATACCAGAACATAGCTGGCAAGACACTCGCTATAGATACTGAACCTCTTTACAACTGGAGAAAAATACAATACTTTTCTTCTTCAGGTGGCTTCTCAAGAATGAATAGAGTACACTTATTTTTGGCTGCAACTGACAAACTATGTAGTTCTGCTCCAAAGTGTTAGGGGTGCTGTATTTTGCTTTCTCATGAACCCAGACATATTCAGGGTTTTTCAAAATTAAATGTGCAAGGTCCTTTACAGATTTGGTTTGTGTTGCTGAGAAAAGCAAGGTCTGGCGTTTCTTGGGAACATTCTCAATAATAGCATTGATGGTATCAGCAAAGCCCATATCCAAGATTCTATCTGCTTCATCAAGAACTAACATTTGGAGATTAGTAGTATGAAAACATATTGTTTCATCCATGTGCTGAAGAAGCCGGTCTGGTGTGCAAACCAGTATATTTATGTTATTGATCCTCTCAGCTTCATGTTGCAGATCCTTCCCACCAATGATGAGACCAGCAGAAAAGTGATGATTCTTTCCTGAGAACCTCAAAGGTCTGATAAGCTAGCTCTCTCATAGGTGATATAATCTGTACCCCCAGGCCATCTGTGAGGACCACTGTAGACCATATAAGGCTTCCAGCACTGGAACAAGGAAAGCCAAGTCTTGCCAGATCCAGTTTTAGCAGCTCCGAGGACATCTTTACCTTGCAAAGCCAACCCAATGGTCTGCGTCTGTATCTCGGTTACCAAACGGTACTGGGCTTCTTGAAAACTTTTCGATGTTTTTTTTAGACAAGGGGAGATCTGAAAATCTTGTAATTTCATTTACATTTATCTTCCTATAGTTCAGCATGAGGCGGCTGATAACCTTGCGCTCGACCTGCCACTTGGGCTTCTCCAGCTGCTTCCTCAACTGCTTCTTTTGACTATGCTTATGACTGTGTTTCTTCTTCCAGCGATTGAAGCTCTGCACCGGATCGGCCAGGGCCCCGTACCCCAAAAGTTGGTAGTTTTGTCCATCGTGGCAACGGCAGCCCAGACCACCGCATATGAGACTCTAGATTATTTATTTGAACTTTTTGTTGTTTCTTGAGGTAGGCCTGTAATGCTATAAAGTTCCCTCTCAGAACTGCTTTCGCTGTGTCACATAGATTATGAGTTGTGTGTTCATTTTCATTTATTTCCAGAAAATTTTTTATTTCTTCCTTGAACTCAGTGGTAACCCATTCATTGTTTAATAACATGCTACTTAGCCTCCTTGTGTTTGAATGTTTTTTAGTGTTTTTATTGTAGGGGATTTCTAGTTTCACACCATTATTATCTGAGAAGATGCTTGATATGATTTCAATCTTATTGAATTTGTTAAGACTTATTTTGTGTCCTAACATGTGGTCTATCTTTGAGAATGTTCCATATGCACTTGAGAGAAATGAATATTCTGCTGCTTTGGGATGAAATGTTCTGTAAATATCAATTAAATCCATCTGCTCTAGTGCCGTGGTCGGCAAACTGAGGCTCGTGAGCCACATGCGGCTCTTTGGCCCCTTGAGTGTGGCTCTTCCACAAAATACCATGTGCAGGCGCGCACATACAGTGAGATTGAAACTTCGTGGCCCATGCGCAGAAGTCGGTTTTCGGCGTGGGCGAGTCTATTTTGAAGAAGTACTGTTGGTATTTGGCTCTGTTGACTAATGAGTTTGCTGACCACTGGTCTAGTGTGTCACTTAAGGTCTGTTTCCTTCTTAATTTTTTGTTTGGAAGATCTATCCAGTGGTGTCAGTGTGATGTTAAAGTCCCCTACTAAGACTGTATTAATGTCAACTTCTCCCTTATGATCCACCAAGATTTTATATATATACTAGAGGCCCCGTGCACAAAAATTTGTGCACTCGGGGGTCCCTCAGCCCATCCTGTGCCCTCTCGCAGTCTGGGACCCCTCCGGGGATGTCCACCTGCTGGCTTAGGCCTGCTCACCGGGGGATTGTGCCTAAGCTGGCAGTGATACATCCCTTGGGGGATGTCCACTTGCCAACGGGCCAAAGCTGCAGTTGAACATCCACAGAGCTGCTGAGGAGGCAGGAGAGGCTCCCACCATCGCCAATGTGATGCCTTCAGCCTGGCTTGTGGCTGAGCAGAGCTCCCCCTGTTGGAGTGCACTGACTACCAGGGGGCAGCTCCTGCATTGAGCTTCTGCCCCCTGGTGGTCAGTGTGTGTCATAGTGACCAGTCATTCCCAGTCGTTCTGCTGTTAGGGTCAATTTGCACATTACCGCCCTAACGGGTTTGGCTCAGTGGATAGAGCATCGGCCTGCGGACTGAAGGGTCTCAGGTTCGATTCTTGTCAAGGGCATGTACTCTGGTTGCGTACACATCCCCAGTAGGGGGTGTGCAGGAGGCAGCTGATCGAAGTTTCTCTCTCATCGATGTTTCTAACTCTCTATCCCTCTCCCTTCCTCTCTGTAAAAAATCAATAAAATATATTTGGGGAAAAAAATTGCATGTGCACATTACCCTTTTATTATATAGGATAGAAGCCTGGTGCACAGGTGGGAGCCAGCTGGTTTGCCCTGAAGGGTGTCCCAGATCAGGGTGGGCAGGGGACCCCCAGCTCCCTACGATCGCCCACGCCGCCTGCTCGCGATCGCTGGCTCTGCCCATGCTCACGCCTAACACCTTTGGCCAAGGCATTAGGCCTGGGCAAGAGACCCCCAGCTCCCCACCATCATCAACTCGGCCCCTGCTCCCTGCAATTGACTGCTCCGCCCTAATGCCTCTCACCCAGGCATTAGGCCTGGGCAGGGGACCCACAGCTCTCCAAGGGACCTCCTGCTCCACCCCTTCCCAGGCCTAACGCCTGTGGCCAAGGCATTAGGCCTGGGCAGGGGACCCCAAGCTCCCACCATCAGCGACTGTGACCCTGCTCCCCAAGATCACTGGCACTGCTCCGGCCCAGGCCTAATGCCTCTGGCCAAGGCATTAGGCCTGGGCAGGGGACCCCCGCAGCTGCAGCCTCCCAAGATCATGGGCTCCACCCCTACCCAGGCCTTACGCTTCTGCGTTGGGCCCAGGCAGCGGGGACCCCCAGCTGCAGCTGCCCCTGCCCCGGCCTAACACCTCCTCTGGCTGAGGCGTTAGGCCTGGGCAAGGGACACCCCCAGTTGCAGCCGCCCCCCAATTGTGGGCTCCGCCCCTGCCTGGGCCTTATGCCTCTGGCTGAGGCGTGAGGCCCCGGCAGTGGGGACCCCCAGCTGCAGCTGCCCCTGCCCAGCCGCGCCCCGCCCCGATCGTGGGCTCCGCCCCTTCCCGGGCCTTATGCCTCTGGCTGAGGCATGAGGCCCGGGCAGTGGGGACCCCCAGCTGCAGCTGCCCCTGCCCAGCCTAACGCCTCTGGCCGAGGCGTTAGGGCAGCGGGGACCCCCAGCTGCAGCAGCCCCCCCACCCAGCTGCAACCGCTCCCTGATCGTGGGCTCCGGGCAGCGGCTGCAGCCACCCGGAGATCCCTGGCTCCACCTCTGCCCAGCTCCCATTGCTGGCTCCACCCCTACTTCCTGCTATCACTGGCCAGAGCGGCAAAGGCCAGGATTCTCCGATCATGGCCGGGGGGCAGGGCAAAGGCGGCCCTAGGGGCCGCCTTTGCCCTGCCCCCCGGCTCTTAGCTCCCCCCTGGGTTTCTGATCACTGTCAGTGCCAGGGGGCTTCTTCTGTGCTTTCCATTTTGCCTCCCTGCATTGTGCCTACATATGCAAATTAACCGCCATCTTTGTTGACAGTTAACCGCCATCTTGGCTGGTGATTAATTTGCATATCTCGCTAATTAGCCAATGGGAAGGGTAGCGGTTGTACGCCAATTACCATGTTTCTCTTTTATTAGTGTAGACTAGAGGCCCAGTGCATGACATTCGTGCATTGGGGCAGGGGGGTGGAGGGCTCCGCCTGGCCTGCACCCTCGAGGGGTCCTTAGTGCTTCTGTGGAGGCGGGAGAGGTTCCCACCACCACCACTGCGCCTGCTAGCTGTGAACCCGGCTTCTGGCTGAGTGGCGCTCCCCCTGTGGGAGTGCACTGACCACAAGGGGGCAGCTCCTGCATTAAGTGTCTGCCCCCTGGGGTCAGTGCACAGCATAGCAACTGTTGTTCCACCGTTCGGTCAATTTGCATATTAGGGTTTATTATATAGGATACTTTTAGGTGCTCCGATATGGGGTGTATAGATGTTTACAGGGTTATATTTTCTTGTTGTATCAGTCCCTTTAGTATTATGTAGTGACTTTCTTTGTCTCTTTTATGGCCTTTTTTTTAAGTCTATTTTGTCAGTTATGAGTATTGCTACCCCAGCATTCTTTTTGTTTCCATCTGCATGTAATATAGTGTTCCAGCACTTCACTTTCAGTCTGTATATATCTTTTGTTTCAAAATTGGTCTCTTGTGGACAGCATATATTTGGGTTATGTTTTCTTATCTATTCTACTACCCTATCTTTTGATTGGAGAATTTAATCCATTTATATTTAAGGTTATTATTGATAGGTACTTATTTATTGCCATTTTTTCTTTATACCGATGTTCCTCTCTCTTGATTTCTTCTTCTTTAATCAGTCCCTTTAACATTTCTTGCAATGCTTGTTTGGTGGTAATGTACTCCTTTAGCATTTTTTTTTTTTTTGACTGGGAAGCTCTTTATTTCGCCTTCAGTTTTAAATGATAGCCTTGCTGGATAGAGTAGTCTTGGATTCAAGTCCTTGCTTTTCATTACTTTGACTATTTAATGCCAATCCTTTCTGGCCTGAAGTGTTTCTGTTGAGAAGTCTGCTGACAGTCTAATGGGAACTCCCTTGTAGGTAACTTTCTCTTCTCTTTTGCTGCCTTTAAGCTTATATCTTTTTTCGTTAACATTTGTCATTTTAGTTATGTGTGTTGGTGTGTGTCTCTTTGATTTGGACTCATCTTGATTTGGAGTCATCTTGGTTTGGACTCTGTGTTCCCTCAACTTTTGTGAGCTTTTCCTCCACCAGGTTAGGGAAGTCTTCTTTTATTATTTCTTTAAATAGGTTCTCTATTCCTTGCTCACTCTCTTCTCCTTATGGTACCCCTATGATGCGGGTTGTTACATTTCATTTTGTCCCAAAGTTCCCTTTAACTATCCTCCTGCTTTTAATGATTTTTTTTCTGTTTGTTGCTTGAATTGGGTGTTTTTTCTACTTCGTCTTTCAAGTCACTTATTTGATCCTCTGCAACATTCAATCTACTTTTAATTCCTTCCAGTGTATTCTTGATGTCAGATATTGTATTCTTCATTTCCCATTGATTCTTGTTCATAGTTTTTATTTCACTTTTCATATTGTTATAGTTTCCACTAAATTCATTGTAATTTTCACTAAATTCCTTAAGCATCTTTATAACCATTACTTTGAACTCTATATTGATAAATTGCTTGCCTCCATTTCATTTAGCTTTTTTCCTGGAGATTTTCTCCTTTTCCTTCATTTGGGGTTGTTTATCTTCCATTTTAGCTGCCTTCCAGTCTTCATGAGATGGCCTTATGTAATAAGTGCCCTGTGGGACACTTTGGCACAGTCTCTTTGATCTCCTGAGTTGGATGCTCTAGGAATGTCCCTTGTGTGGTTTATGTGAGCCCTCCTCTTGTAATTGGGTCATGATTGCTCTTGGCCCATTCATGTGTGGGATCAACCCTCAGGCTGGCTTAGTGTGAGACTCAACTCTGACCACGGCAGACAAGTTGTTGTACAGGTGCATTTCTAGGTTTCCTGGGTCTCCCTGTATCCGCCCTACCATTCAAACCACCTGTGTCAATTACACCACGACAGAAAGCAGCAGAGCCACCAGAGACTGTTAAAGGCGAAAACATATGATCATCAGCCCAGGTAGGAGCTGAGATGAGGCATCTCATTGAAAAGACTTTTGAATATATTTTTAAATTTAGAAAAAATATATTATACATTTTAAATATTTCTTGTTTATATGTCTTACAGATATTTTCTAACACACCTTTATTTTTTCAAAATTCAAATGTTGCTTTTCATGTGAAGAACTTTTAAATTTTAATTAAGTTGCAAATATTAAGTTCCTTCATGGATAGTTCTTTCATGACTGATTTAAGCAGTATTTTTCTCTATGCTCATTTTTCTAAATGTTTTATTGTTTACTTTGTACAGGTCATGAAATTAATAATTGCATATAATTTGAGGAAGGATTCCATTATTTTTCCTCATACAGATACTCAAATATTGCAGTATTATTTATTTTTTACAATGGTCCTTTCTTCCCTTTGTCCTTCAGTTCTGCTTCCCTGTTCAATCATGTCTTTATATTCATGGGTCTGTTTTCTGGGCTCTTTCTCTTTCTCGTACCACCACCAATATAGCCCTGTCTTAACTTTCTTTATAGTAAATATTGATATCATGCTTTAATTTCATTATTTGACTATGCCTTACCTATTCTTAGCCCTTGCATTTCCATGTTTTAGAATCATATTGTCAAGGTCAAGAAAAAAAGTGTTGGGATAGCTTTAAATTATATATATAATATTGAAATCTATATATTGTTAAAGATATATATGTGTGTGTGTGTGTATATATATATATATATATATATATATATATATATTTGACATATTTTTAACATGAGTCTTCTGACCCAGGAACATGATGTTTTATTTAATAGATCTAAATAAAGATTTATAATTTTACCTGAAAAGGTTGTATGCACACTTTGTTTCATTTATTCCTAGGTACTTGTATCACTTTTTTTTTAAGGTATGTTATTTTATGTTATTTTCTTGTTGCTGTTTTATATTAAATCTTTACTGTTGACAATATTACATATGTCCCCTTCCTTCCCCATTGACCCCTTCTAGCCAACTCATATCCCCTACCCCAGGTCTTCACCACAGTATTGTCTGTGTCCATGGGTTATTCATATATGCATACAAGTTTGTTGGTTGATTACTTCCCACTCACCCACTCTCCCCTACCTTCCCTCTGAGATTCCACAGTCTATTCCATTCTTCAATGTCTCTGGATCTTTTATTCATCAGTTTATTATGTTGATTAGATTCCACATATGAGATCATGTGATACTTGTCTTTCTCTGACTGGCTTATTTTACTTAGGATACCACTCTCCAAGTCCTCCATGCTGTCTCAAAGGATAAGAGATCCTTCCTTTTTATTGCTGCATAATATTCAATGGTATAAATTTACCACAGCATTTTTATCCACTCATCTACTGATGGGCACATGGGCTGTTTCCAAATCTTAGTTATTGTCAACTGTGCTGCTATGAACATAGGAGTGCATACATTCTTTCTGATTGGTGTTTTGGATTTCTTAGGATATATTCTAGAGGTGGGATCACTGGGTCAAATGGCAGTTTCATTTTTAATTTTTTTGAGGAAACTCCATACTATTTTCCATAATGGCTGCACCAGTCTGAATCCCCACCAGCAGTGTGCTAGGGTTCCCATTTCTCCACATCCTTGTCAGCATCTGTCATTTGTTCATTTGTTGATGGTAGCCATTCTGACAGATGTGAGGTGATACCTCATTTGCCATTTTCATTTGCAACTCTCTAATGATCAGTGACTTTGAGCATTTTTTTCATGTATCTTGTCTATATATCAATGTTGGAGAAGTCTCTACTCAGGTTCTTTGCCAATTTTTTAATTGGACTGTTTATCTTCCCTTGGTTAAGTTGTATGAGTTCCTTATATATTTTGGATACTAAACCTTTATCAGATTTATTATTACCAGATAGGTTCTCCCATACAGTGGGCTCCCTTTTCATCTTGTTGATGGTTTCTTTTGCTGTGCAGAAGCTCTTGTTATTTTGATGTAGGTCCATTTCTTTATTTTCTCCTTAGTTTCCTTTGTCCTAGGAGGTGTCTATAAACATATTACTGCAAGAGATGTTTGATATTTTGCTGCCTATGGTTTCTTCTAGGATTTTTATGGTTTCACAACATAGATTTAAGTCTTTTATCCATATTGATTTTACTCTTGTATATTTTGTTGGTTTTTTTCAACATCTTGTAGTTTTCCGAGTACAAATCTTTGACCTCCTAGTTTCATTTTTTTTGCACATATCTGTCCAGTTTTCCCAACACCATTTATTGAAGAGATTATCTTGACTCCATTGTATATTCTTACCTTCATTATCAAATATTAATCAAGCATAATGGCTTGGGTCAATTTCTGGGTTCTCTGTTCTGTTCCATTGATCTATATACCTGCTCTGTGGCAGTACCAGGATGCTTAGATTATGGTGGCTTTGTAGTATAACTTAATATCTGGTATTGTGGTTCCTCCAACTTTGTTGTTATTTCCCAAGATTGCTGCAGCTATTTGGGGTCATTTTTACTTCCATATAAATTTTTGGAGTGTTTGTTCTAGATCTGTGAAATATGCTGTTGGTATTTTAATAGGGATTGCACTGAATCTGTAGATTGCTTTAAGTAGTATGGAACTTTTAATGCTGTCAATTCTACCCATCCATGAACACGATGTATTCTTCCACTTATTTATATCTTCCTTGATCTCTTTTTTTCAATGTCCTCTAGTTTTCCGTATACAAGTCTTTCACCTCCTTAAGTTTATTCCTAAGTACCTTAATTTTTTTGTTGCAAGGGTCAATGGAATTATTTGCTTGGATTCTCTTTCTGAGAATTCATTATCCTATATAATAAAGAGCTAATATGCAAATGTTTGTCATGCTGGGTTGTTTTATTCCTGATTATAATGGGAAATATTTCAATGTTGTACAAGTAAGAATAGTTTGTGATAACTTTTATGTAGACACATTTCTCAAAATAACAGTTCCTCACTGGTATAAGCAGCGTGGATGGTGGGAGAAGTGGTAGCAGCCAGGCAGCCCAGGTTCATGAAATCACTAGGCATGCCACAGCCCTCAGGTACACAGCATGCATCAGTCCCGCCACAGTGATGCCAAAAAGGATGGTCTGCTCCACCCCGGGGGCAGCCAAGGAGAGGGCAGCCAAGGAGGGCAGCCAAGGAGGAGTCGTCTAGGTTGTCAGCCAAACCTGCTCCTGGAAAAGTGAAAACAAAGCCAGAAAAAGCGCCAGGAAAGGTTAAATCTGCAGACAAAAAAGTGCAAACGAAAGGGAAAAGGGAAGCAAAGGGTCAGCAGGCTGAAGTGGCAGACCAGAAACCTGAAGATTTACCTGCAGAAAATGGAGAAACTAATGAGGAGAGTCCAGCCTCAGTTCAAGCAGGAGAAAAGGAAGCCACATCTGATTAATATCCTATTGCATGTCTTATCAGTGGTCCCTGTCTCCCTGCTTATACAATCCAGAGGAATATTTTTATCAACTATTTTGTAAATGTAAGTTTTTTGGTAGCTCTAGAAATATTCTTAAGAAGGAGGGACTTCCACATCATCCATTTTTAAAAGTGTGAATGCTTTTTTAAGTGGTGAAATCATTTGTTGGTTGTTTATTTTTTTGGTACAACCAGAAAATAGTGGGATATTGAACATGGAAGGCTTTGATTGTCTTGGGTTTCAGCTTAACATTCCATAGATAGGGGAGGTTTTTATATACTACTAGAGGCCCGGTGCACAAAAATTTGTGCACTCGTCGGGGGGGGGGGTCCCTCAGCCTGGCCTGTGCCCTCTTGCAGTCTGGGACCCCTCAGGGGATGACCACCTGCTGGCTTAGGTCTGCTCCCCGGGGGATTGGGCCTAAGCTGGCAATCAGACATCCCTCTGGCAGCCTGGGAGCCCTCAGGGGATGTTCACTTGCCAGCGGGGAGCAGGCCTAAGCTGCAGTTGGATATCCTTAGTGCTGCTGAGGAGGCAGGAGAGGCTCCCACCACCATCGCTATACTGGCAGCCGTCAGCCTGGCTTGTGGCTGAGCAGAACTCCCCCTGTGGGAGCGCACTGACCACCAGGGGGCAGCTCCTGCATTGAGCGTCTGCCCCCTGGTGGTCAGTGTGTGTCATAGTGACCAGTCATTCCCAGTCATTCTGCTGTTGGGGTCAGTTTGCATATTACCCTTTTATTATATAGGATAGAGGCCTGGTGCATGGATGGGGGCCGGCTGGTTTTCCCTGAAGGGTGTCCCGGATCAGGGTGGGTGTCCCGCTGGGGTGCCTGGCCAGCCTGGGTGAGGGGCTGATGGGTGTTTGCAGGCTGGTCAAGCCCCCCCTCCCCCCGCCAATAGGGACCCTCACCCCATGGTGGTTTGGCCAGCCTGGGTGAGGGGCTGATGGCTGTTTTCAGGCTGGCCACAACCCCTTTAGGGTGGGAGGTCCCCACTGGGTTGCCTGGACAGTCTGGGTGAGGGGCTGAGGGCCGTTTTCAGGCTGGCGAAGCCCCCCAGCGACAGAAGCTCCCAGCCTCTCCTTTTTTCTTTTTATTCTGAGATTTGTTTATCTTCTATAATTGAAACTTTGTAGCCTTGAGTGGAGCTTAGAGCCGGCCAGGGAGGGCAGGAATCTTGGCTTCCTCCATGGCCAGGGCCAACCCAAGCCTCCTGCCCGCTCCAGCTCTGTGGCCACAGCTGGCTGAAAGCAGGTGTCTGGGGTTTATTTATCATCTATAATTGAAACTTTGTTGCCTTGAGTGGAGCTCAAAGCCAGCCGCGGCAGGCGGGAAGCTTGGCTTCCTCCATCACTGGAGCAACCAAGCCTCCTGCTTGCTCCAGTTCCATGGCTGCCAGCTGCCATCTTGGTTGGGTTAATTTGCATATAGTTGCTCTAATTGGATGATGGGCGTGGCTTAAGGTGTAGCGAAGGTATGGTTGATTTGCATGTTTGTCTTTTATTAGATTAGATAATACAAAGCATACCAAATGCAATTTGGAGTCAATTGTGCATTTGCTATATCTTGAACATTTTACATTACTTCTATTCACATATTTTTGGTAGAATTGTTTCCTAAAGAAAACCACTCCTTCATCTTGGCTCTCTGTCAGAATTTTGTGCATCTGTTACATCTTTGGTGTGGTAGTCCAGCTTTCCTAGTAACTTTGTCAATATGCTGTGAAAGACTGAAATTTTTATGTAGTATACATGGTATTGAAATGTGAATTAGTGGTACTCTGATGTAACAGCATATCAACATTGGAAGATATTAGTACTTCATATTCTATTAAGAAAAATTAGCCACCAAATTTTAAGCTGGAAAGTCACTGGAATAACTGTTTAGAAAAGAATTACAACTACATGATTTTACATTTTTGGTATGTATGTTAAGAATGTGTACAAATTGAAATGTCTATGTACTTATCCTCAAAACAAACAATAAAGTCTCAATTATGAAAGAAAAAAATAATAGCAGTTCCCCTTTCTTTGTTTGCTAAGATTTTTTTTTTATCAACATAAATGGATACTGAACTCTAAATAACTTTTCTGCAACTTTTATTTGATCATGATTTTTATCTTTTAATCTGTTAATATGGTTAATTACATTTCTAATAGAACAACCTTATATTCCCAGGATACACCTATCTGACAATGATATTTTGTTTGTATTACTGGTTTTGCTTTACTGACATTTTTAAATATTTGCACTTATGTTCATAATTGACAATGGCCTGTAATTTTCTTTTAATGTCTTTGTCAGATTTTAATAATTTATGCTAGCCTTATAAAATGTTAGAGAGTGTTCATTTATTTCTATTCTTTGGAAATTTTATAAGATTTGGAATTATTTTTTCATTAAATATTTACCAGAACTCACCAGTCAAGCCTAAAGTTTTCTTTTAGGCAAAACTTTTATAAGTGTATATTTTAATGGATTTTGACAAAAGATATACATCATATATCACCTCCACAAAATACAGGCCATTTCCATCAACCCCAAAATTCTCTTACACTCCTTCATGTTCAATCTCCTCTCCTTACTCCCAGGCCCAGAAAATTGCTGATTTCGTTTCAATTTCTACAGTTTTGCATTTTCAATAATGTCCTTTAAGTGGATTCATTCAGTGTGTAGCCTTTGTGATTTGGCTTCTTTCACTTAGCGTAACACCTTTGAGATTCACTGGGCTTTCACATGTATCAGGATTTTGTTCCTCTTTATTGCTGAGTAGTTTTCTACTCTGTAGATAAACCACCATTTGTTTATCCACTCACAAGTTGATAAACATTTGGTTTGTTCCTAGTTTCTGGCTATTATCAATAAAGTTCCTAGAAACGTTCCTGCATAGCCTTTCTGTGGATATGGTCGTCACCCTGCCATCATATTTGCCAAGTTTGGTTTGGACATCAAGTCTGATAATGCCACCCAAACACCAAGAAAAGACTTATTTTCTAGGGAGAGCAGGATAGCTACCAAGCAGATGCAAAAATGGCTTGAAAGATTAAGGAAGGGAAACTGCTTGGGGTTTTTATGGTGGTTGGGGTTTGGGGCCAGAGTGAGGGCTCCTGAGCATGGGCAGAGGCCTCTTGGTTTGAATTTCTGATCACCACTAAGGAAGGAGGGACCTGGGCTGAGGTCTTGTCTGCTTACCCATATGTGAGGCAGAAGAGGAAGAGAGACTTATAAACTGTCAGTCAGTAAACATTTTTTTTTGAGTTTTTCTTTCTATGGTACACATATAATTTTATTACTTAGGTAAATATGTAGAAATAGGAACGCTGGTTTGTATGATAAGTGTATGTTTAACTTTATAAGAAACTGCCAAGCCTGGCTAGTATGGCCTAATAGTTGAGCATCGACCTATGAACCAGGAGGTCATGGTTTGATTCCTGGTTAGGGCACATGCCCAGGTTGCAGGCTCAATCACCAGTAGGGGACATGCAGGAGGCAGCCGATCAATGATTCTCTCTCATCATTGATGTTTCCCTTTCTCCCTCTCCCTTTCTCTCTCTGAAATCAATAAAATATCTACACTAATAAAAGAGAAACATGGTAATTAGCGTACGACCGCTACCCTTTTCATTGGCTAATCAGTGAATATATACAAAGTAACTGTCAGCCAAGATGGCGGCCGGCAGCCAGGCAGCTGATGCGAACAGGGAGGCTTGCTTCCTTCAGTGACAGAGGACTCCAACGTTCCCCGCCGGCCTCTGAGCTTCAGTTGGAAACATAGTAACATTTATAGAAGATAAACAAAAGCCCAGAAAGCTCCTGTCAGTCAGCCGGGATCTCAGAGCTGGAGTCGCAACATTGTTTCGAATACAGAAAACAAAGGCCAGAAACCTGCTTTCAGCCGAGCCTCAGAGAGAAAGCCGGCTCTCAGCTCCTGTGACAGCCATAGAAGGTAAATAAATGCCAGAATAAAAAAAAAAAGAAAAAAAGGAGAGGTTTGGAGCTCCAGTCGCCCGCCAGCCTGAAAACGGCCCTCAGCCCCTCACCCAGACTGGCCAGGCACCCCAGTGGGGACCCCCACCCTGAAGCAACAAGATGGCGGCTAATTTGCACACTGAAGGCAGGCGGCAGCAGGCAAGGCTGTCTGCGGTCTGGGACCCGGATCTGTGACCCTGCCGGGCGGGATCAGCAGAGCCGCGAGGCCTCCCGGCACCGGGATCAGCGTGACAAGGGGCAGCGCCCAAACCCCCTGATCGCTCTGCAGCTCTGTGTGTGACAGGGGGCAGCGCCCCAACCCCACCCCCCCCACAGGCCCTGCTCTATGTGAGACGGGGTAGAGCCATACCTCCCCATTGGCCCTGCCCTGAGTGTGACAGTGGCGGCACCCCAACCCCCTGATCGGCCCTGCTCTGTGTGTGACAGGGTGTGGCGCCCCAACTCCCCCCCCCCCCCCCACGGACCCTGCTGTGTGTGTGACAGGGGGCGGTGCCCCAACTCCCCTATTGGCCCTGCTCTGTGCGTGACAGTGGGGAGCTCCTCAACCCCCTGATGGGCCCTGCTCTGTGCATGACAGGGGGGAGCTCCCCAAACCCCTGATGGGCCCTGCTCTGTGTGTGACAGGGGGGAGCTTCCCAAACCCCTGATTGACCCTGCTCTGTGTGTGACAGGGTACGGAGCCCCAACCCCCCTGATGGTCCCTGCTCTGTGTGACAGGGGGCAGCGCCCCAACCCCCTGATGGGCCCTGCTCTGTGCGTGACAGGGGTGTGGCGCCACAACCTCCCCATCGACCCTGCCTTGAGTGTGACGGGGCAGTGCCCCAACCCCCCAATCGGCCCTACCCTGAGCGTGACTGAGGGTGGCATCACAACCTCCCCATCCACCCTGCTCTGTGCATGACAGGGGGCGGCGCCCCAACTCCCCAATCAGCCCTGCTCTGAGCCCGACCAGGCGCTGCACCTAGGGATTGGGCCTGCCCTCTGCCACCCGGGAGCAGGCCTAAGCCAGCAGGTCGTTATCTCCCGAGGGGTCCCAGACTGCGAGAGGGCACAGGCCAGGCTGAGGGACCCCCCTCTCTTCCCCCCCCCCCCCCAGTGCACAAATTTTTGTGCACCGGGCCACTAGTATATATATATTTAAAAAAGAAAAAAGAAACTGCCAAACTATTTTCCAAAGTGTCTGTACCATTTTGCATTCCCACTAGCAATGTATGTGAGTTCCTGTTGCTCTTCATCAGCATTTGTTATTTTTTGTCTTTAAACTTTTAGCTATACTTGTAGTTATGATTTTAATTTGCATTCTCCGATTACTAATGATACTGAACATTTTTCATATGCTTATTTGCCATCAACATATCTTCTATTAACTTTGGCGGAAACTCAACTTTAATTCTATTTTTAATGAATATAGAACTATTCAGTTTTTCTTTTCTTTCTGGTGGGTAATTCCTTCTTAGGAATTATGTCAACCAAATTAAGAATTTATTGGCATATAATGCCCTCTGCTTTTCTGCTTAGTATTGTCCTCTTTCACATTCCCACTGTTGGCTTTTTGTGTGATCTCTTTTTTTGGTTTGTTAGTCTTCTAGGGAGTTATCAACTTTATGAGTCTTGTCAAAAAGCCAAATTTTAACCTTTGCTGTTCCTTTTTATCATGCATTTTTCTATTTTATAAACTTAATGTCTTTATATTTCAATTATAAATTAATTTCCTGCTCTTTTTCCTGACATTTTAAGATGGAAGGAGGCTCATTAATTTTCAGCCTTTTTTACTTTCCTAATATAGGCATTCAGATTTATAAAATTTCACCTAATACTAGTTTAGCTGCATTCTGCAGGTTTTGAGTCATAACATATTTTCATCATTTAGCTAAAAATTATCAAATTTATTTTTCAATATATTCTTTGATGTGGTTATTTTTTAGTTCTTAATTTCAAAAACTAAAACATTCTAGTTCTATTTCTGACACTTATTTCTAACAAAATTTTATTGTGTCAGAGAATTCTTTGGCTAATACTAATTCTTCAACATTTATTGAGACTTTATTTTCCAGTATATTTTTTCGTTTATGTTTATGTTCTCTGTATACTTGCAAAGAAAATATATTGTGTAGCTATAGGTGTGATGTCTATATTGGGAAGGAAACGATGTGCACCTTCCTAGATAGGTATAATTCTGCTTTTTTCTCTCTCTTGGTCAATGACCCATCTGAGATTCCTTTTCCCACTAGCACTTGAATGAAATACAATAACATGTCATTTTACAAAAAATAAATGGTAGTCATCCTCCAATTTAAGGTATTTGCTGAAAGCCAAAGACCCTTATCTTCTGCCACCACCGGGAAGAGTACTGAAAATCTGCCAGAGTCGGTCTAATGATGAGTGGCAGAGCTGCAAAAAAGACTAATATGCAGCTCAGCAGGTCTGGTGTAAAAATCAGCCCAGATACAGAAAGAGTAAGACCTTAGGATTTGGGGTTCGGGTATCTGAATGGAAAATCTAAGAATATTGACTCCCTCCTTACCCCATCTCCAATTTCCCCGAGCCCTTTCTGATGGCAAAACAGTCCCCTCCATATTACCAGGAGAGAATTAGTTTCACCCGAGGGGATGCCTTACGGAATCATCATCATCATCATCATTCCTCATTGCCTCCAGGCTGATACCAAGAGACAGGTACCTGCATAGCCTGGATAGAGAACTGCAAACCCTGCTTTGGGAAGAAATGCCTACATAGCAAAAGAATTATAGGACCTGGGAGCATGTGTAAAAGTGGATCTCGGTGTTAGGTGAAGGTAGAATTTAAGAGTGGAGAGGAGACCATTTATTGACATGGGCACTCTCACCTTTGACGCACGATTATTACTTGGGTAAAACACTTGAAAGCCATCCTGGCAAATTAAGGACCCAGCAGGGTTGGAGTGGTGGTCAAGGTGCTTTGACATGCAGAGATCTGAGGTGGTGGTTGATGCATCACAATTCCCTAGCGATGATATAAATGCTATGGCCTTGTTTCTCCGCATTGGCTTTTTATATAAATAGAAAAAAAATCCTGAGAATTAGTGAACTAGACGTCTTCTACCTCAATGGAAAGTTAAGGTCCCACAACCCATTCCAAGCTTGAAACTTGTAGATACAGAGGACACTGATTAAAAGGAAGGTCAGTTTCCCTAGTGCATAGATTTTCAATCTTTTTCATCTCATGGCAGACATAACTTATTATTAAAAGTCTGCGGCACACCAAAAAAATAGATTTTTTTGCCAATCTGAGCAAAAAAAAAAAGTATAATTTTGATTCTTTCACACTGGATGACTACTGCTGTGTTGGCTGTCTCTCTCTCTCTCTCTCTCTTTTTTTTAACAATCTAAGGGAAAAGAGGTCAATGCCCCTGACTAAAAAGTCAGGTAATGTATGATTTAAAAATTCTTGTGGCATAGCGGTTGAAAATTGCTGCCCTAGCCCTAGCCGGTTTGGCTCAGTGGATAGAGTTGACCTGCAGACCAAAGGGTCCTGGGTTCAATTCCAGGCAAGGGCACCTACCTCGGTTGCAGGCTCCTCCCTGGCCCGGGCCCTGGTCTGGGCTCATGCGAGAGGCAACCAATTGATGTGTTTCTCTCACATCGATATCTTTGTCTTTCCATCTCTCTTCCACTCTCTCTAAAAAATCAATGGAAAAATATCCTTGAGTGAGGATTAAAAAATAAATAGAAAATCATTACCCTAGGGCAGTGGTCGGCAAACTCTTTAGTCAACAGAGCCAAATATCAACAGTACAACGATTGAAATTTCTTTTGAGAGCCAAATTTTTTAAACTTAAACTATATAGGTAGGTTCATTGTTATTAACCTATAGTTTAAGTACTGTTGATATTTGGCGCCTCCTTCACGCTGCGTATCCCACGGCCCACCTGCGCTGCGTCTCCCATCGCCCAACCGACAGACACCCCCCACTTCTTCTAATGCCATTTCTTCAAAATAGACTTGCCCAGGCTGAAAACCGACTTCTGCGCATGGGCCATGAAGTTTCAATCGCACTGTACATGTGTGCCTGCATGTGGTATTTTGTGGAAGAGCCACACTCAAGGGGCCAAAGAGCCTCATGTGGCTTGCGAGCAGTAGTTTGCCGACCACTGCCCTAGGGAATTGTAACCCACCCCACCATTCTTTTGACATTGTTTCTATAAATGGTAACTCTGACTAATATGTAACTTGTAGATAAACAGCATGTTTATATAAGAATCCTAGGAACTAACTTCAGAAGATGCAGACTCTGACCTTCAATCATCCCAGTTCCAGATTTGTTGACCTTCAGCCATAGAACCAGGATGACATAGACCCAGGATGATGAAGAGCAGGAAAACACACACCAGACTATCACTTGACCAGTTTTGAGATCCTTTTGGAATGGACTCTACTGGCCTGCATGTAGAGAACTCTTCAACTCCTCCCTTCATTTCTTTGTTCTGCCTTCCCTCTTCCTCCTTTTGAAAACCTCTACCTACACTGAGATGTGGAGATGGGCTTTGTGACAAGAGTCTCCCATCTTCTTAGGAGACCAGCACTTGAATAAACCTCCTTCCTTTTTCACCAGCATCTGTCTCACGAGTTTGGCTTTTGTGGCAGCAGGCAGCCGAACTTGATGAAAGCTCCCGTAACTCCATCACAAAAGTATGCAGTAAGTATTTCTCTAATCCTTTCTCAAAGGAACCTATGGCCACTTGCCAGGGTAACCAGGGAAGGTTGAGGGCATGTCAGAATATTTCTTCTCAGGTGAAGGACAAGGTGTTGTACCTCAAATATCTCACTGCTTAACTATTTGTACACCATAAGCAGCTATAGACGCAAGCGGCGGACCTTTTTAAAATTAAATTCAAAATATTGTGGCAGTTAACTGGTTAAAAAAAGTTTTGGTGGGTCTCTTGGAAATTCAAATTTGGAGGAAATGAGTACCAAACTTAGAAATACTGCTCTGATTCATTGATTGGATAACCTTGGGCTCTCAGTGATTACAGGTCCTAGTTCCTAGAGATAGGAGAAGTGACAATTCTTTCAGGAGTCAGGAATTCTAGGTGGAAGCTGTGATGACCACCTGCCTACTCTCTGTTCTTTGTCAGTGGCCCAAGAGGAAAATAAAGGAGTGACTGTCATGACTGGGGGTATAACTGACAATCATGAACTAGGACATAATGAAGTAGGCTAGTGTGTCTAGTACCTAGAAGTAACAGGGGTTTCCCTAAACTGATATACCATCAATGAATTTCAATGAACACAGAAACAACCACAAACATCACACTGGGGGTGGAGGTTGGGGTCAACCCACCAAGCAAACAGCAAAGACTGCCCAAAGTACTACCAGAGTAAAGGGAATCCAGCAGAGGGGATTCTATCTCATTTCACTCTCTTGCTGCAGACTTCCAGATCAGTACTGGCCACCAACTGGGACTCTGATCACACTTGTAAAGAGTGAAGAGGCCTCATAGTGTTGTAGAGTTGTATATAATGGGAGGGTGGGAGGGGTACAAAGCCTGGACTGAGCTGGGACACAGAACATGTATACCTTCTCAAATTCCCTCAGCCACTTCCTTTCTCCCGTGGTTGGCACCCCATCTGCATCAGGCATTCCCCACTCTGGGAGATGACTGAAGTACACATTGCAGCTACCTAGGTGGCTGATGCACAGCATCTGAGCTAAGACCTCAAAACTACACTCTCAGAGTCAAGGAGATTAGGATGTAACCCTACCCTCTCCCCTGCCAAATTGCAGGGAATGACAGAAGGCAACCTTGGTGTGGACCAGAACAGATGAGCTGAGAACTGTGACTCTGACCCTGCCCTGGATGGATTGTACTACTGGAACACATACCTTGGACTGAACGGGGCGGGAGGCAGCCTCCATCATGAGGATCCTGTATCCCCACATAGCCACAAACACTTGGCATCATCTAGATTTCTATATTCCCTCCCCTTTTTGGCCAGCCTAATTGTGTACCAGTAAAGTGATATGTCTTTATTTTGTGTGATTACTAATGTTTTGAGCATGTTATCCTATAATTTAGGGTTTGGTTTGATTTCTTCTTCTGTAAATTACATTTCCTATTAGCTCATTTTTGGAGCTGCTGTCAATGGCATGTCTTTTAATTTTGGTGTCATTTGTACAAAGGATTTAAATTATGACATAGACTAATACATTTATTTGGTTAGGGGTTTTATTTTATATATTTAATTCTGCTTTAAAAATTTTCTCTATAATCTTAAAATTTTGTTTAGATCCTTTACACACAAACTCATTTGTTTGCATGATAGGAGGAAGGAATCTCATTTTATTCCATTTGGATAGCTAGCCTTACCAAATCACTTACTGCAGCATTATTTTTCCATTCTGATTTGAAATGTCACATATATTATATAACAAATTTCCAAATATACATAGATCTGTTTCTTAATCTTCTACTCTGTCTTTTCATGCACTGGTTCCACTTCGTCTCAGTGCTAAAGTTTAATTTTGTCTTCATAACTCACAGGGCACGTCTCTCCATCCTCTAGCCTTATAAAATGTACATATACATTTTGTAATAATTTTTCACTTTCTATTTTAAAACTATTTCAACTTTATTGGTATTGCTTTCAATTTATGACCCCTTTAAAATAGTAACTCTATCTATATATTCTTTAGAAAAGCTTTGTGTGTTTCCTCCATAAAGTTTTTTGTTAAAGATAATTTCAAGATGCCCTGGCTGGCATGGCTCAGTGGTTAGAGTGTTGGCCTGTGGACCAAAGTGTAGCGGGTTTGATTCCTAGGTTGCAGATTTGTTCCCCAGCCCCAGTCAGGGTGCATGTGGGAGGCAGCCAATCAATGTGTCTCTTACATTGCTGTTTCTCTCTCTCTTCCCCATCCCTCCCTTAAAAAGAAGAAAAAGAAAAAAATTAGTGGGAAAAATATCCTCGGGTAAGGATTTAAAAAAAAGATCATTTCAAGATATAATTTCTGCTGTTATTTTGATGGGATACTTTTACTATCGTATTTTCTAATTGTTGGTACACTAATTTTAATATGTATATAACTAATTCACCAATCATGAGGGATTTTGCTTTACTAATTCTAATTATTTTCTTAAGATATTTTTTTTTAGAAATTATGGTTAATATACCTCTTTCTAGTATTTTTAGAACTCAGTTTTGTTTTTAAAAAAGTATTACATTTATTAGCACCTCCAAGGTAATACTTAATTATGGTGGTGATGTCACCCTTACATTGTTCCTAACGTCAGTGGAAATGTTTCTAATTATTAAGCATGATTGCTGTTTCTTCTAGATTTCCTTTATCAAGAAAATTATCTTCTGCCCCTATTTCATTGAGATTTTATTTCTACTTAATCCATCTATCTTAAAATGTTTTCAGTCTTCTGTGTGTATGTATCAAAGCCACTCTTTTTTTTAAAAAGGAATTATTGAATTACAATTAGCAATTACTATTTTAGAATTTGTAAAGACTTCACTTATAGTCAATTGCTAGAGAGAATATTTTAATGTTTTATATCCACTTAATACAGAATATCTTGGGCTACATCAGGAGTTCATGAAAGGATTTGAGGAAGGCTCACAGAGACCCACCAGCTTGCTGTTCCTCTTGCTTACAATTAAGAACTCTGAAAGATATGCCACTACACCACTCAGGGCTTCCGAGGGGACCAAGTCCAGGGGCACCACCACCCAAAAATACAAACGTCTCCCTACAATTAGATGATGCAATGCCATGAAACTCATCTACATGATAGCAATTTATTTTTAATGTGTCTAAAGCACATTGCACAAGATTAAGAAGATAAAATACATTTACTTACACATTTGAACAATGAAAATGATTCTGTGACACCCCCAGCGCTGTAAGCATGGGCTTTCTAGTCCCCGTTGGGCATTCTCTCCTTTCTGCCACTCACTATTTGAACAGCGCTGGGCAGATTGCTAGGCAGCTGGAACATGGGCCAACAACAGGTTATTGACTCTCCTGTTACGTTTCCTGTTCCTTGTCTGAAAAACAGAGAATCATTCTTGTTTTATCCGCTTGCTGTGATTATTTACATAAACTCAAATAGCATAGTGCCCACCCCTAGAAGGCATTTGAAAATTACTACTTCCTTTCCCAATGTTGATTAAAAAATCATTTTAGTCTGTATGTACACAAGCTATTCACCAAAGTGAGATGATCTTTAACCAATGCAGTCACCTAGGTCTCGTTGCAGTTGGAAGTAGTATGACCTCAGAATACTCGTGCCAGCGCTTCTGGCTTCCACGCCCACAATGCTCATGCTGTCACTTTCCACCTGGGTAAATCCACTGTGAAGGGAAGGACATGCTGCGCATTAACTTGAGACAAGGACAAATGTGTAGGCAGTAGGGCCTTCGCACACAACCTCATACCTCCTCCACCCAGCCCCGTTTGAGGACCTACATTCATTGGTAACAATTAGCAAATACGACCACTTCTGCAGTGGGAATATCAGCTTTGGACCCTCCTGAGAGGAGCTGCCTGAATCACAGTGATCCTGGCTATTCTGGAAACTTCTCCTGATATAGGAGGAGGGGCACCTGATCTAATCTTGGCAGGTCTGAGTCATTCCCCAGCATTTAGAACCATCAGTTCCTGATCAGTCTCAGTGAAGATGTGAACACAGCAGCTAATGAGGCCATCATTCTCTGTGATGCTACCTGTGTCTGCCTAGACCAGCGGTTCTCAACCTGTGGGTCGCGACCCATTTGGTGGTCGAACGACCCTTTCACAGGGGTCGCCTAAGACCATCCTGCATATCAGATATTTACATTACGATTCATAACAGTAGCAACATTACAGTTATGAAGTAGCAACGAAAATAATTTTATGGTTGGGTCACAACATGAGGAACTATATTTAAAGGGCCAGAAGGTTGAGAACCACTGGCCTAGACAAACGTACCATGTGCTGCTCTGAGGCATGAGAGAAAAATGAAGTAGGTATATAGAAAACCAAACCAAACTAAGCAAAAACAAAATTAGAGAAGGAATTTCTTGTTTCTTACAGAAGCCTAGCTGTTGGGCTATAGACTGCTTCTCGAATACTGCTGCTCTGGCCTTCGTGAAATACCTTTTAGCTTCAAGTCCATGCTGACTTACTAAGTTTCTTTAAGTAGCAACTAAAGTTCTATTCAACTTAGAAATTAATATCAAGAGTGGAATGCAGCAGTTTCCAGACTCTCAGAAAACTGCAGCATTGGCTGGTCTATCTAGGGGCTGAGCAGGTCCCCGATCCGGTCAGCCAGCCAGTGATCACTGTGATTTTTGGGCAAAGAAGGTTGAATTTGCATCTGCTTTCTCCCTTTAGAATCATCATTCCTCCTCTTAAGTCTTTTTCTTTCTCAATTGATTTTTAGTAAATTTGCAGAGTGGGGCAACCATCACCATGATACAGTTTTAGAACATTTCCATCACTCCAAAATGATGTTGTGCCCTAGCCCAATTTGCTCAATGGTTAGAGCATCAACCTGCAGTCTGAAGGGTTCTAGGTTCGATTCTGATCAAGGGCATGTACCTCGGTTGCAGTCTTGATCCCCAGCCCCAGTCAGGGCACATGCAGGAACAACTAATTGATTTGTCTCACATCGATGTTTCTCTCTCTCTGTCTTTCCCTCTCAGCTTCCACTCTCTCTAAAAAAAAAAAAAAAAAAAAAAAAAAAATCAATGGGAAAAAAAAATTCTCAGATGAGGATTAACAAAAAAAATAAATAAAAATTTAAAATAAATTTTAAAAAAGATCTGTTGTACCTATCTGTAGTAAATCTCATCCTACTCTCAGCCCCGGGCAGCCACTAATTTATCTTCTGTCCCTACAGACTTTCGTCTCCTGGATGTTACATAAAGGGAATCATACAGTACTATCTTACACACGATGTTTCTGCATTTCACCATGTCAAGTGTATGTCAGTGCACCATTCCTTCTTATAGCTGAGTAATATTCCCTGTATGGATGTACCACAGTGGATCTATCCATACCAGGTGGCATTTGCACTGTCTGCACTTTTAGGGTTGAGTAAAGCTGCTAAGAACATCCCGTGCAAGTCTTTGTGTAGATGTATGTGTGTCTATTTCTCTTGAGTAGGTGTGAAGATTCACATAAAGTCTGGGTGTAGATGAATTTATTTCCTTAGGTACATACGAACCTTCCTCTAACATCTTTGTGTAGACATAGGTCTATTTCTCTTGGGTAGATCCTAAGTGCTGCTGGGTTGCTGGTAAATTTATGTCTAATACACATTTTCTCTGGAGAATCAGAATTCGTATTCAGAGACGACAACATTTTAGGAAACTGAAAAGTTCCTAGAAAGTTTTGGTTATTTCTTGCAGTAGTCACTAAGGTGCCAAAAAAGGAGATAAAATGTTGCACATCTTAGAACTTACAGGGAACAACAGCATTAAACGAGATTTCTGGGTTTATTATTGCCAGATGAAGCTCCCCAAAAAGAAATTACCACTCAACTAAGGATTTCTGGAGGTACGTGTTGTAAATCAGGGAAGGGGCATAATTTGAGGTCATGGTCCATTCGTTCTGGAGTCCTGATTAAAACACGTTTTTGAGATGTGCCACTCACCTGCCACATTGAAAACAGTGTCACTTCAGCGGATGGACATGTTTACAATTTTATAATGCGAGTACTGCAGTGTTTAAAAGCACATGTGAAATGGAAGATTCCAAAGTTTCTACTTGCTTACCATGACGAGAGCAGTGCAATACAGCGAATGGATGTATGCAGCTTTGTGATGCACACAGTGCAGTGTTTAAAAAGACTTACACAGAAGTTTCTAAACGTGCTACTTGCTTGCTAAGTTGAGAACAGTACTGTGTCAGTGAGAGGATGTTAGAACTACTCAGTAATGCTGTAAAGAATGCAATAGAGAATTCCGTAAAGACAGATAAAAAAGAAAGAAACAGTGCATTCATGAGGCCAACATCTAAGCACAAGCCCCTGAAGGCTGACCTGAACAAGGCAACAGCACAGGTGTTTGCATGCATCTCCGCAGAGGAGGGACGGTATCCCTGCCCCTGGAGGGAGATCATCGTTATTGACAGAGGGGCTCACTTCACACAGGCTGGCCTCGGATCCACAGCAGACACAGCAGAGCGAGGTCATGATGCCGCTCTCAAGTACAGGGGAACCTAGTACAAATGCATCCCAGTGTAAACTAGCGAAAGTACAGTACGTCACCACCTGCAAATGTGGACATGGAACCGCATGGCTCCCAAACACTCCGGTTCGGCCCAGACCTCCGACTTCCAAGGAATTTAATAAGGAATTCTGATTGAAGCAGTTGCTGGTGCCAATGCTTTTCAGAATGCAGAGCACTGAGTTGGCCTTACGTTTTGTTTAGAAAGTTGAGAGGGTTAAAAACTACCTACAGACCAATGCTCCTAAAACTTAAGTTGACTCTCTACTAATTCTTAATCTTCCCAGAAAATTGTATTTATTTACTGAAAAGAACTAAGATTCTCCTGTTTTAGGAATTTCCTCTAATAATTGTCTTCAAATAACTACTGATTTACAATTCGGAAAATATGTAGTTTTGTTACAGAAATCTGTAATTTTTAAAAAATATTTAGTTTGGGGTATTGTATTTTTTCATTTAAGATTATAAGATGTTTCATGGTCACAGACAACAGTGTGGTGATGGCAGGGGGCAAAAGGGTGAGTGGAGGTGGAGAAGGGTATGGGGGAATAAATGTTAATGGAGAAAAATAAAATAAAATTTTAAAATAAGTAAGTAGCTGTGAGAAGTCTGTCACAGGAGGTTGAATTTAGCGCACACCTCATGACAAGAAAGTGACGACTCTCCCAGATGGAATAGGAAATCTGGAAGCCCTGTCCGCTATAGCACTCTAGCAAGAAAGCTCACACGTGGTTCCAAACTATTAACCTAAAAGCCCGATGCAGAACTGCATTCTTTCACTTTCACAGTCTTGCCCCCACGAACTCCCCCCACACCAGGGTCTGGCAGTGAGTTCAGAATTGTGTGGGCTATGAAGGGAGGATAAGACTGGGCTGCAGGGCTGTCAGGCCCCACCCGGACCTCCCGCATCCCCACTTTGGGTACAATAACCACACCTTTGCACCCCCACTGCATCTGTAAATGTGGGTGATGCTACATAAACTGTGGGTGGCGGTTTTGTACATTAAAAAAGACCGAGTGGAGGATGCAGAACATCTTTTTTTAAGAGGAGGAAATAGATTCTGACCAGTGACTTTTGTTGGGTCCCCAAGTAGTGAGGGGCAGGCTAGGCTAGGACTCCAAGTCCCAGTCACATTCTCTCCAAGGGAATCCTTAAAAAGGTACTGTGGGGGATATATGCACCCCTATGTTCATAGCAGCACAATTCACCATAGCTAAGATTTGGAAACAGCCTAAGTGCCCATCAGCAGATGAGTGGATTAAAAAACTGTGATACATCTACACAATGGAACACTATGCTGCTGTAAAAAAGAAGGAACTCTTACCATTTGCAACAGCATGGATGGAACTGGAGAGCATTATGCTAAGCAAAATAAGCCAGTCAGAAAAAGATAAATATCACATGATCTCACTCATATGTGGGATATAATGATCAACATAAACTGATGAACAAAAATAGATCCAGAGACAAATGGCAGGGGAGTTGGGGGGGTGGGGTTAGAGAGCAACCAAAGGACTTGTATGCATGCATATTAGCATAACTAATGGACACAGACACTGGGGCGGGGGAGGGGGGCCTTGCCCGGGTGGGAATGGTGTGTGTGGGGGGGTCAATCAGGGGAAAAGGAGACATACATAAAACTTTAGCAATTAAAAAAAAATAAATAATTAATTTTATATATATATATATATACACACACACACACACACACACACACACACACACATATGCATGCCACTGCGGGGAGGCCAGGAGAGGCCATCTTACCGGTAAAGGAGGAATCGGATGCAATTACCTGGCCCAGCGGTGGGAGCCCCCAAGCAAGTGATAGCAGCTCTTGAGGACAGGAAATTTATTCCCCTTTTTCCACATGTAGACTCGCAAGGAGAGGTCGAAAGAAGAGGTGACGACTCGGCTCTGGTCCTTGAAATGAAAGCTACATGAGGCGGGGATGTGGTCTCCGGGGGTTGGGCTCCTCGATCCGGGCCGGGAGGTGCGGCACTCACCACACACAAGGATGTGATGGGCTGCTGATGGTCCTGGAAGGCTGCTAGCCGCAGGCCGTGGATGGTGAAGAGCACCAGCTCAGACCCCGACACCAGCAGCACCACTTGGGAGCCGTGTCCCTTCATGAGGTGAGGAGGCATCATGGTGTCTGGCAGGTTGAAAGTTGCGATCTGCTGTACTTTTTGAAAGAAAAACACACCGATTGTCATTTCTTGATAGCAGCTGGAGTCTGGGACAGGCGTGCCTCACCTAAGATGACGGAGCACATTGAAAAGGGCAGGGGCTTCAGTTACAGCAGCGTTCAAGGCTGAACCATACGTTTACTCCCTCAGCCTCCCATGCATTGGCTCTACCGCGCTGAATCCGGTGCCTGGCTTACAGGGGACACTGTGCAGGTGGAAGTGACAGTACCTGGCACACAGCACCATCCAGAGAATGGGGAGAATGAACACCCTTCCTCATCTAGGACAGGGTGATATGAAAAAGGGCCACAAGAGAACCAAGACATTTACAACATCTGCCAAAAACTACTGTTGAAGACAGTCTTTTACCCCGTATAGCATTCCTTGTTTTAAAAAAAAAACCAACTTGATCACTTCCTAATGGAGTTTAGCACCAGGAAGAAAAAATTACCTCTTTTGAAAAATTCATGTGCTTTCTCATATCAGACAAGGGATTATTCCATATCCTGTTTTCCCTTTTTCCTCGGCTGCCAGAAGCTCAGAATAAAAACTAAGGTCAAATGATGACATGAAAACAAATGAACATAAAACCAAAGGAAAACAGCGAAGGACCACAGGGAAGGCCTGTCTGGGAGACAGGGAAGGAGAGGGCTGTGGGTCTTATTTTCCTACGGACTAGGAGCTCCTTGGGGAAGAGATAGGTGTGGCTCTTATCCATCTTTGCCTGCACTGTGCTGAGAACAGTGCCTTGGATACAGTGGTGAAAAGAAGCAGGGACAAATGGAAGCAGGAAAATAAGTCAGGAGAGGGCAGACTGTAAGCTGACAGTAGTTAATGTCTGAATTCAGGGCTACGCAGAGGGCCTGACACAGAGCAGGTGCTCAACCACTCACACAGTATATAACATCACAAACAAGGAAACATTTGTTGGGTCACTATATTCTCTGCGAGAAAAGAAAAAGTGTCCCAAAGGAAACATGAGGAATCTGTGCTTGAAGCATGAAGCATCCTATGCAACATTGGTGACATGCAGGCCCACAGGTCCTGTTGGGGATCCTTACCCAGAACGTTCATTGCATCCCTGGACTTCTTAGCCCCTAGCTCGTAGGTGGTGACCACCCACTGCACGCCGTTGTCATCTCTGTGCACCACCACCAGCCTGGCTGCCTCATCGGGGACCCAGCAGGCTTTGGAAGTCAGCCCGATGGGGAGAGCGGTGGAGACAGGAGGCTCGTCTTCCAGTGGACACAGCAAGGAGTGCGAGTGGAACACCTGGGGAACAGCACCGCCGGCCTCAGTGCGATGACGGGGACGCCTCCAACCCCGGAGCACTCTCCAGCGGCTCGCTCAGGGACCCACACCCACAGTGACCTTCCGGGTGTTAGGGAGCGGCTGTGCCACTCGAAGACCCTCCTTTCCAGGTGGCGCGGGCCAGGGAGCAGGTCAATCCCAGCCCACGTCTGGCCACGGAAGATGTCTAGGTGCACGAGTCCCAGTGAGGGCAGGGGTGAGTGACTCCAGTAAACGGCTCTTCTGCTTCTGAGCAGCTGCACAGCACTGTCCTACTTCTGCCTCCAGTGTCTGCCTCCAGGTTCCCTTCCTATTTCCAGGCAGTCTGGTCCCAAACACTTCTTCTCGGGCTCTAGGACTGCTATGTCAAGAGGTCCCCCTCCTGGTGACCACTGCCCCCCGCCAGTCCCCTCCACCGCCCCCCGCTACCCACTACCCACCTTCCTGAAGCCTCTCTCCTCTACCGCCCCGGCCACCCCCTTCCTGAAGCCTCTCTCCTCCACCGCTACCCACTACCCGCCTTCCTGAAGCCTCTCTCCTCCACCGCCCCGGCCACCCCCTTCCTGAAGCCTCTCTCCTCCACTGCCCCATCCCGACCTCTCACCTCCCCTGGCTGCCAGGTGCCGGCACTGCCGCCTGACTGCCCTGCCTGCCCTAGCTCTCTTCCTGGCCTTCCTCATCCACCGGCCCAGCATCCACCGGCTCAGACCTCTCCAGGGGGCTCCAACTCCACTCTAATTTTCCAGGTCAGTTCCTGGCACTCAGGCCGGACGTCTCTGAGCCCATAAATCACCAGGACACTCCCTGGGTCCCGGGGCTCTGGTGCTGGTGGTGGTGCTCAGTGCCATGGGCTGGCCATGCTGTGCCCGGTCCAGGTAACGATGCTGTCCCCCACTGCCAGCATCTCCTCATGCCTGACCTGACACCCTCTCATCCTCGCTCTCATGGAAGCTCTGTTCTCAAGCCGCTGAATGTCTATGACACTCCACCAAGGTGTCCCTAAGGCCCCAGCTCCTTCAGAACTAACTCTGTCCTCTAGCCAAGCCACGAACTCCTTCCGACCTGGGAGCAACACAGCAGCCTGGAAAAAGCAGCAGCTCTGGGGAGATGCCGGCACCACCACTGCCCAGCTGGTGGCCCTGAGTGGCCGCAGACGTGGTCCTGTGCGAGAAGCCACCCTCCCAGATGCATGTGCAAGACCGGGCACACAACCCACTACCTGTGCACACAAAGCCTGGCCCTTGGGACAAGGAACACAGCCTAGCACTGACCTTGGGGCTCAGGTCTGAGTCCTGGGCCAATGTGAACACCCACTGGCAGTCAGGAGAGCAGAGCAGGCTGGCGGGGTGGTTCGGGAACGCGCTCACTCTGGACAGCAGCTGCAGCCCGGGCACCGTCAGCGTGTAGAGTGTTCCGTCGGCACAGGCCGCCTGCAACGCGAAGTGCGGTGACCACCTGTGTCCTCCTGTCCTAGCCCAAGGACCAGGTGGCCACATAACTCCTTCCTCGCTTGGATGAAATGCCACTTATTAAGTCAAAAATAATGAATTTACACAAACAATATGAGAGCAAACCCTCTCCTCCCTCCACACAGAAGCCCTTGCTATCCTCATGCTCAAATGCTAGCTGCAGCTTGCCCTGCCTTTTCTGTTTCCAAATACTCCTTGGAAATCTCTTCTCATCAGAGGACTTTTTTCCAGGACTTTTTACTTCATCCCATTATGATGGAAATTTGGGTTGTTTACAAATTCCATTGCCATGAAGGATCTTTGTGCGGCAATGCCAATATTTCCCCGAGAGGTCCCTACAACTGGAATGGTTAGGTCCAAAGAGTATCAGATTTAAAACTTCTAACAGGAAAAGGGCAAGCTTCATTAAAAGTGTTCAATCTATATTCTTACTTGCCATGTATAAAAAATATTTATTTTTCACCACACTTATTATAATACCGATTTTTGTATGTGTTTGCTCATCCAGTAGGTCAAAAGCCTTGTTGTGATGCCACTTTCTTGGTTATGAGTTGGGTTTCACTCCTTTACACATTATTGGCCACTTGTACTTTTTTCTATGAGTTGACTATTCATGTCCTCACCTATTTTTCTACTAGATCTCTATGCTTCAAAAAATATGATATTAATGCTTTGTTAAATAAGATACAGTGTTTTCTCCTGATTTTTTATGTCTTAATTTTATAATACTCTATAGTTCAGATGTTTTTAATTTTTTAGGTAAATCTGTGTATTTTTTTCAGTTCCAGGTTTTGTCTTGCCTAGCAAGGCCAGGCACATGCCAGATTGATTTTAAAAACCAGTTAGTTATCCCTCGGATAATTTTATAACTGCCTTTTACATTTTTTAAACATATTTTTATTGATTTCAGAGAGGAAGGAATAGGGAGAGAGAGATAGAAACATCAACGATGAGAGAGAATCATTGATAGGCTGCCCCACGCCCCCTTCCCAGGGATTGATCCCACAACCCAGGCATGTGCCCTTGACCGGAATCAAACCCGGGACCCTTCAGTCCACAAGCCGATGCTCTATCCACTGAGCCAAACCAGCTAGGGCTGACTGCCTTTAAATTTAGTTTTAATTATTCTAAAGGTATTGCCACAGATGGAGTGATATGGGAGTAGCTTAGCTTCTCTCTCCTAATGGTCAAGGGCTCCATTTCTTGAATGGCTTGTCCTTCACCTACTGTTTTAAAAAAACATTTTCACAGACGTTCGCACCTGGAACACAATCTGGACTTTCTTTTCCTGAAAAACACTTGTTCTTACTGGCCAAGAAAACACAAACACTTCACAATGCATAGAAAACAGCAACAAACAAGGTCATGAAAAGAAAAAGTGAGAAGCAACACATTTAAGCTGATAAAACTATTCCACCAAAGGAAAACCAGGAATCAGAGATCTGTAGCCACATGGATAGGAGTTAAATATCACAATACAAGCATATGAAGGGACATCTGGAATCAGAAATTCAACACTCAGAATGGAAACGGATAAAAAAAAAGATATTAAATAAGAGAAATTACTTCAGGAAAGATACTGATGAAAAAGTTCTCTCGCCCTGGCCGTGTGGCCCTGCGCACCAAAAGATCGCCAGTTTGATTCCCGGTGAGGGCACATGCCCAGGTTGCACGTTTGGTTCCTGATCAGGGTGGCATATGGGAAGCAACAAATAGATGTTTTTCTCTCACATCAATGTTTCTCTCTCTCCCTTCCTCTCTCTCTAAAAAAAAAAAAAAATCAGTAAAAACATTAGGAAAAAAGAAAGAAAAAGTTACTTCACAAATGAAGATAATAGCCCTAGTCAGTTTGGCTCAGTGGATGGAGCGTTGGCCTGTGGACGGAAGGGTCCCGGGACCAATTCCAGTCAAGGGCTTGTACTTCGGTTGCAGGCTTGGTACCCGGCCCCAGTCGGGGTGCATGTGGGAGGCTACCAATTGATGTGTCTCTCTCACATCGCTGTTTCTTTCTGTCTCTTCCCTTCCCTTCCACTCTCTCTAAAAAATCAATGGAAAAATATCCTCGGGTGAGGATTAAGGGAAAAAGTGGGCATAATAAACCTAAGAAAGAAAACATTCTCTGAACAAATACGGGCACTAGAAGAGGAGAAAGAAAACAGGTAGGAGCACAAAAGTAGAATGAACAGCTAAACTGAATCGGAAAGTATCTGAGAAGATAGGCAAGAAGATCAAATAAACATGAATGAAGTTCCTACAGAGCGTTAATCTGTTAACATTTCATTAACAGATTAATAATTAAAATTCATATACAGTGAAACTTCCTAGAAATAAAAAAACCCTGAATCTATGTATTGAAAGGGTGACCCAGGATGATCACTGCAGACATGTCACAATGAAACTACTAGACTTTAAATATTTAAAAATATCTTGAAGGCCTTTGGTTTTAAAAATCCAAGTTTCTGACAAGTGAAGTCAGGTACCTGTAGACTTTCAACAGAAACATAAACAGTGAAATGATATTTTCACAAAATTCAAGAGAAGTGTGAGCAGGGATCTGGTGCCCAGCCAGGCTATCCTTCAGCATCAAGACTACAGAAAAGGGGTGCCTCACCTACTCCCGGGATTTCAAATACTAGGTTTTTTCATAGATCCTTTATGGTCTTGCTACTCAAAAGAACTGGCAGCCCCAATATTCCCAAGAAGCCGGTTAAAAAGTCAGCATCTCAAGCATCCCCTGCTCGCTCCAGCTCCGTGGCCACGGCCAGCTGAAAGCAGGTGTCTGGGGTTTATTTATCTTCTATAATTGAAACTTTGTTGCCTTCAGTGGAGCTCAGAGCCAGCCGCGGCAGGCAGGAAGCTTGGCTTCCTCCATCGCTGGAGCAACCAAGCCTCCTGCTCGCTCCAGCTCCGTGGCTGCCGGCCACCATCTTGGTTGGGTTAATTTGCATATAGTCGCTCTGATTGGCTGGTGGGTGTGGCTTAAGGCATAGTGAAGGTATGGTCAATTTGCATGTTTGTCTTTTATTAGATTAGATCATTTTTATAGCTTTTAAAACAATTTTTATTGAATTTGTTGGGGTAATATTGGTTAATAAAATTATATAGGTTTCAGGGATAAATTCTATGATATATCACCTGTATATTATATTGTGTGTTCACTACCCAAAGTCAAGTCTCCTTCCATCACCATTTATCCCTCCTTTCTCCTATTCCACCTCCCACCACAACCCGCTCCCACTGGTAATCACCATGCTGTTGTCTGTGTCTATGTCATTTTTTATAGCTTTAAGTTCTCTGCTGAAATTCGCTTCCCTGATCATAGCAACCATTGGTGTCTTATTGTCTGTATCTAATAACCACACTATCCGAAGCCCCTATGGCTCTCTCAACACTGTCTGCTGTTTATCCTGCCAGTTCTAGTTGGTACTATACTTTTTTTTTAAATCCCTGCCCGAGGATATGTTTTTATTGGTATTACAGAGACAGAAAGAGAGAGAGAGAAACACTGATCAGTTTGCCTCCTGTACTTGACCCAACTGGAGACTAAACTCACAACCAGGTATGTGCTCTGACCAGGAATGGAACCCACCACCTTTGGTGTACGGGATGACACTCGAACCAAATGAGTCACCTGGCCAAGGCTAGTTGGTACTATTCTTATGCCCTAGTTAGCTTTAAGTGTGTGATGGCTGCTATGTCTGAAAGAGAAATAATGTGAGGCCTGGGATACTGGTATCCTTTTCCAGAAAGGTTTTCATTTACTCTGACCAGGTGATAGGAGTGCTGAGCTGCAGCAGGTGCAAAGACTGTTTACTCTCAGCCCAGCCTTACTGCCAGGTTGCAACACCTGATAATCCACCCAAAGCTCCAACTCTCCGTGGCCCTGCACTCCAACTTTTTTTGTGCCCTTGGCTGGGAGACGGCTAGCACCCACAGAGGCTCCTGAGAGCCGGGTCACTCACCAGCAGGAAGGGGCCCTCTGGATGGTCAGAGGCCTCCAATGCAGACGAGTGTGTAGGCAGGCAGAAGGAGGCTGACTCCCGCCCGCTCTCTGCTTCCCACACTTTGATGAGTCCCTGTGCGTCCACGGTGACAACCAGCTGCAGCTGAGGGTAAGTCACCAAATTCACCAGAGCATCAGGCTGTAGAGGGCTCGACCAGATCTCCATGCCCTGGGCAACAACAAAATTAATATAAGAACTTATATAGAGCAGTTTATTTCATAAACACACATTGTTTTCATTCATCCCTCAACCAGCACACCCTGGGACATGCAGGTGAAAGGACCCCATCCCCATCCTCACAGGACTAACCAACAGCAGGGCAGGGAATACCACGGAGGTGGCTGAGTGTGGGTGTGTAGAGACTTTGGGGGGGACTGGGTGGCATCACCTGGTGGACTGGCCGGTATGTCTGCTGCACTTCCGGTGGTGACCTACAGCTCAGCTGAGGAAGGCTGGGCGGGAGGGGGATCCAACACTACACACCCGGCTGGGACCTGGCCACGAATGGCTGCACACAGAGCCTCCACACGGAGCATCTCGCCCATTCCTGGGTAGTCAGTTTCACCGATAAGCTAATCGGGCTTGTGGATATGAATGGCTTGTGTTGCATATCTGCAGCTGCCCTGGCCAGGACACCCACTTCCCTACAGTGAACCCAGCAGTATCACCACAGGCCAGCCCTGGCCCAGGCCCATGCCCAGAGGAAAACCAGTGGCCCAAGCTGGGTCGATTCCATGGTCTCTTCCCAGGATTCTGAGAACTGGATTGGAGAGGTCAAGAGCCCAAGTGCCAGAGGGCCCACAGTACATTAAGACAGGGCATCCGAGAAGCAACCCACTAGCCACTATTCCTGAGTCTCCAGAGCTCACATACAAGGTTTCTTTCCAATTTGGGGTTATTCTGACCCTTTTTCTATTATGTTATCTCTGTATCATGGTCTCTATCTCTTTTCCCACACCTGGTATCTCAGTATTCTTCCACTAGTTTCTTTCTTCCCCACAGGCCAACAAATCAACAGTTGATTTCTGTTGCTCAGCTAACATGCCATCAGTGGGACAGAACTGGGCCTGTGGACGGACTGAGGGTGAGCTTCGGAGGACACAGGGTGTTTACCAGTGGTTAGTGGCAGGAAGTTGGAGAAGGAGCAGTTAAACTCCCCTTCCTATTTCAGAATGGGAAGCAGTGGCCAGCGGAACAGGGCAGAAAGATGCTGACCAGGGATGGTCTGGGGACCCTGACTCCACTCGATGTGGCCCAGAAAAGAGGCGTGGGGGCTGGGGGCAGTTGAAAGCTGCTAGTGGCACCAGATACTCCAATGCTAGAAAAAGACAACTCAAACCCTAGAATTCTCCAAGTACAAGGAACCTGTCCCTTCCAGCAGAACTGAGCCACAGAGAGATAAGCACCCACCTCACCATGTGGTACCAGGGTGCCGTTGCCTGTCTAGGGATTCTGGAAACGTGAAGTAACCTACAGTTTTCCAGGAAAGGACCCATTATAAGAGGCCGGGTTACATCCACGTGTGGCCGGGCAGAACCCTGAATTTACAGGGAACCACAGACTCAGAGACACCCCCTCTCCCAGGCTGTCTATACGTGTATAAAATTAGGATAATAATACCGAGTAGTCTGCTCAGCAGCTGTGAGAATCAAATGAGAAAATGGATAGAAAAGCTTTTAAACTAAGAGCACCAGCAACGTGTGAAATACTAATCATTTCAAGGTTTTAACACTAAGCTTGCATTGGGGGTGACTAAAAGCTGCAGTTCCCTGGGCTCAAACACCCAGGGGTCAGCATCAGCTTCCACATGGAAGTCACAGCACTGAGCACGGCAGTGCCCCCCCCCCCCCTCCGCTACACACACACACACACACTGTGCAAACAGCCCTGTGCAGAGGAAGTTAGAAGCAGGTCATTTGCGATCACTCAGACTCCAGTTTCAAGCATGACCTGTCATGGCGTCTGAGCCTCTTGCCGCTCAGATTTCTCATCTGTACAATGGGGCTCCCACTCCTCACCTCACAGGTCACCTGTGATGCCTAATGACACCGAAGACACTCGGTACTCCTCCGGGCCTCCTCCAGGCTACTCACCGCATGCAGATTCCAGGCACGCACAGTGCCATCTGAGGACGCAGTGCACACCACAGACTTCTCCCGCCTGTCAAAGCAGTACTCGTTGGGTGAGATGTAGGCCAGCTTAGCTATCTCTCCTGAAAGAGAACAGACTTGCCTCAAATGGACACTCCTGCCTGGAGTGTGAGCACAACCTGGGAAGGGCAGGCGAGACAATCACTCCCCTTTCTGTCTCTGCAGCACAACAGCCAGCAGTGGACAGAAAGGGCTAGGGCTTTAGACTTACAACTTGGGTTTCATGCCCAGGACTGCACACAGCCTACCAGCCCCAAAACGATGAAATAGATGCAATGAGCCCTCCTCACAGGGTTACAGTGCCTGTCAATGACTTAACACCGATGTTGAACCCAGCATGGAACGTACCCGTCAAGTGGCATTTTCCAACGCACTGGCTGAAACACAAAATGCCATGGGGCCGGACCAGGGAGAGTGAGTGGTGGGAAAGCAGGCAGCTACCACACTCCCAACACCATACCTTTGTGCCCGGCCAGGGCTTTGCAAACGAAGTCCTTCTCTGGCCGCCCAGATTCCACTCGGAAGTCCAGCTCGGATCGGCAGAGGTAGTACTGTTTCCATGTCTGTGTGCCCCGCGTCACCTGGGAGTCTTTACAGGAGGACCAGCGTCTCAGACACAACTGCCTGAAAACAGACCACAGTCCCAGGCAGGGCGGAACAGTCATCAAAAGGTACCGTGGCACTAACAGGCCAGGCTTTAATCCCCGGCTTCACCATCTATCAGATTGAACACCTCACTATGCCTGTGTAGACCGCATTTCCTCTATTGTCAAAGGGGGAAATGATGAGGGCGTACCATGTGAGGTGTAGTGCTTTGTGTGTATCCAGTCAATCTGCAGAACAACTCTGTGAAGTAGGTTCTGATTGCCATTCTGCACGAGGACAGACAGGCAGAGAGAAGTAAACACTTACCTAGGGTTATGCAGCCATAACCATTCCAAGGCTCTGCATATTTTGAAGTATCTAACTCTTACTATTGAATTGTCTATCTTTCCCTTCAATTCTGTCAGCCCTTCGTGTATTTTGTTGCTGTTAGTAGATGCATACATGTTTATAAATTTCATTTTTTATTGATTTCCGAGAGGGAGAGGGAGAGAGAGATAGAAACATCAATGATGAGAGAGAATCATTGATTGGCTGCCTCCTGCACACCCCACACTGGAGATGGAGCCCACAATCTGGGCATGTGCCCTGACTAGGAATTGAACTGTCACCTCCTGGTTCATGGGTCGATGCTCAACTGCTGAGCCACGCCAGTTGGGCTGTTTATAAATTTTAGATCTTGACGGATTAACCTGTACTTTCTGTCTTAAAGTCTATTTTGTCTGATCTTAGCCTGGCCATTCCAGCTCTCTTTTGGTTACTGTTTGCATAGCATATCTGTTTCCATTCTTTTATCTTCAACCTGAGCCTCTGCATTTAAACTGTGTCTATTATAGACAGAATAAAGTATTAATCCCTTTTGCCAACCTCTGCCTTTTTTTTGGAGTGTTTAATCCATCAAGACAGTATTTACATGTCATTTGCTTATTTCTATGCATTTTCCTTCTCATACTCTATCACTGTCTTCTTTTATATTCAGTATTTTTCAGTGTCCTATTTTAATTCCCTGTTGTTTCTCACACCATAATTTTTTGAGTTCATAATGGTTGCTTTGGAGATTACTATTAAAATATTTATCTTTTTTTTTTACTTTAAACAAAATTATTTTTTTTTCTTTTTGTTAATCCTTACCTGAGGATACTTTTCCCATTGATTTTTAGAGAGAGTGGAAGGGAGGGAGGGGAAGAGAGAGAGGACAAACAGACAGACAAAACACTGATGTGAGAGAGACACATCAATTAGATGCTTCCCGCATGCATCCCAACCAGGACTGGGATCGAACCTGCAACCCAGGCACGTGCCCTTGACTGGGAATCGAACCCACAACCCTTTGGTGCTTGGACTAATGCTTTAATCACTGAGTGACACTGGCCAGGGCAAACAAAATTCACATTTTATTTACGTTGAAAAACTAACTTATGACAATCTAGTTTTAATAATTACTTAATTTCAATAGAATTCAAAAACTTTGCTCTGGTATAGCTCCATTTCTTGCCCCCTCATTCATGCTGTTATTATCACATAAATTATATCTTCGTACATCATGTACCCAAAAGGGATTTATAGCTATTGGTTTATACTGTCTTTTACCTCACATAGGAGAAACAGTTATAAAAAATAATTACACTGCCTTTTATATATGCCCAGGTAGTCATTTTACAGTGCTCTGTATTTCTCCACGTGAATTCAAGTTCCTGTCTAATGTCCTCAACCTAAAAGACTCCCTTGTATTTCTTGTAGGGCAAGTTTACAAGCAACAAACTCACTGAGCTTTTGTTAATCTGGGAATGTCTTAATATTCTCCTTCATTTTGCTAGTTGCAGAGTTCTGGGTGACAATCTTTTTCTTTCAATTTGTAATCTCACTGCCTCTGGGTTCTATTGTGTTTTTTTGTGAGAAGTCAACTGTTAATCTCATTGGGGGTTCCTTATACATGATGAATTGTTCTCTCTTGATGCTTTCAAGTTTCACTCTGATTTTGGCTTTCAAGTTTAATTATGTGCCTCAACATGAAACTCTTTGAGTTTATTCTACTTGCAGTTCATTGAGCTTTCAGATGTGTAAATTAACATTGTTCATCAAATTTGGGAAGTTTTAAGCCATTACTTCTTTAAATACTTCCTTCTTCCTTTCTCCTATCATTCTTGAACTCCTATTTTGCATTGTGGGCACACTTGATGTTGTCCCACAGGTCTCCTGGGTGGTGTGAGCAGAAGCCAGGGTTGGGGATTCTGGGGTTAGAGCTCGTAAGTCAGACATGCCGGTGTCCTGTGCTGAGTCACTCGCTCATGCTGAAGAGAACATCTTTCTCAGGCAGACCTTTGCTATCCAGGCATTTTTGCCTGGGGTGAAGGCAGTTGTCCAACCCTATTGGAAAACTCTTTGCCTCACTGTGTGGAGTTTCTGAGGCCCATTAAGAGACTAAGAATAACAATTAGCATCCAGGCATAATCAATTGCCCCAACCAGTTGGAAAACTTCTCATTCTACCTGTGGGCAATAGCATGAGTAAATACAATCAGTCTTTAGGCAGAGGTGGTTCTCTGGAGGCTCTGAGTCTTTGCCTGATCTAATTAGTCAGAACAGCTTTTGACATTGTTCTGGACTAGAGACAGGGAGGCATAGCATATCTACCTAATGCATAGTCACAAACTCAAATAGGCAGCCAAAATGGGAAGACAAAAAATAACCCCCAAATGAAAGAACAAGAGAATTCTCCAGAAGAAGTGCTAAATGAAATGGAGATAAGAAATGTATCATACATAGAGTTCAGAATAGTGATGGCAAAGATGCTCAACAGCATGAGAAAAGATATGGTAACTATGAAGAATGACATAGCATGAATAAAGAGCACAGTGGAAGGAATACACAGCAGGTTAGAGGAAGCCAAGGATGGGATCAGAGAATTAGAAGACAGGATAGAAAAAAATCACTCAATCAGAGAACCAAAGAGAAAAAACAATTTTAAAAAAGGACAGTTTAAGAGGCTGTGGAACAACATAAAATGTAACAATATTCACATAATAGGTATGCCAGGAAGAGAAGAAAGTGAGCAAGGGATAGAGAATGTGTTTGAAGAAATAATGGCAGAAAACTTCCCTAACCTTGAGAAGGAAAGTCACACAAGTTCAGGAGGCACACAGAGTCCCAACCAAGAAGAACCCAAACAGGCCCACACCCAGACACATCATAATTAAAATGCCAAAAATTTAAGACAAGGAGAGAATCTTGAAGGCAACACGAGAAAAGCAATTTACCTACAGAGTCGCTCCCATAAGGCTGTCAGCTGGTTTCTGAAACTCTACGGGCCAGAAGGGAATGGCTTGAAGTATTCAAGGTAATGAAAAGCAAGGATCTGAAACCAAGATTACTATATCCAGCAAGGCTATAATTCAAAATAGATAATGAAATTTCCTGAGACAAAAAAAAAAAAAGCTACAGGAATTTATCTCCACCAAGCCAACATTATAAGAATGCTAGAGAAATTGCTATAAGAAGAAGAAAAATAGAGAGAGGGAGAGAGAAACATAGGCATAATGAATGAAAATAGCAATAAATAAGTATCTATCAATAATAACCTTAAAAGTAAATGAGTAGCCCTAGCCGGTTCGGCTCAGTGGATAGAATGTTGGCCTGCGAACCAGAGTCCCGGGTTCGATTCCGGTCAAGGGCACATACTTGGTTACAGGTTCATGCAGGAGGCAACCAATTGATGTGTTTCTCTCACATCAATGTTTCTATCTTCCCCTCTCTCTTCCACTCTCCCTAAAAACTAATGGAAAGATGTCCTCAGGTGAGGATCAACAACAATAAAAAAGTAAATGGAGTAAATACTTCCATCAAGAGACAGGGGTAGCTGAATGGATACATAAATATGACCCAAATATATGCTGTCTACAGGAAATGCACCTCAGAACAACAGTCTCACATAGGATCAAAGTGAAAGGATGGAAAAAAAGATTTCCATGCAAGTAGAAAAAAAAAGCTGGCGTAGCAAAACTTATATCTCACAAAAAGACTTCAAAATGAAGGCCATCACAAGAAACAACAAAGGTCACTACATAATAATAAAGGGATCGATCCAACAAGAGGCTGGGATCTGTTACATTTATACCATGGAATACTAGAACAAACACTCCAAAAATTTATATGGTACCAAAAAAGACCCCAAACTACTGAAGCAATCTTAAGAAAGAAGAACAAAGTTGGAGGGATCAAAATACCAGATATCAAGTTATACTACAAAGCCACTGTAATCAAAACAGCCTGGTACTGGCACAAGAACGGGCATATATATCAATGGAACAGAATGAAGATCCCAGAAATTGACCCAAGCTATTACACTCAATTAATATTTGACAAAGGAGGCGAGAACATACAATGGAGTCAAGACAGTCCCTTCAATAAATGGTGTTGGGAAAAGTGGATAGATACATGTAAGAAAATGAAACTAGGCCACTAACTTACACCATACACAAGAATAAACTCAACATGGATAAAAGACTTAAATGTAAGACATGAAACCATAAAAATACTAGAAGAAACCATAGGCAGCAAAATCTCAGACATCTCTTTCTCAAAAACACTAAAAATGGAACTCCCATTTGACCCAGTGATCCCACTTCTAGGAATATATCCCAAGAAACTCGAAACACCAATCAAAAAGGATATATGCACCCCTATGTTCATAGCAGCACAATTTACAATAGCTAAGATTTGGAAACAGCCTAAGTACCCATCAGCAGATGAGTGGATTAGAAAACTGTGGTACATCTACACAATGGAATACTACACTGCTGTAAGAAGGAAGGAACTCTTACCATTTGCAACAGCATGAATGGACCTGGAATACATTATGCTACGCAAAATAAGTCAGTCAGAGAAAGATAAATATCACATGATCTCTCTCACTTGTGGAATATAATGAACAATATAAACTAATGAATAAAAACAGATCCAGAGACAGAGTAGAATCGACCAGACCATCAAACCTCAGAGGGAAGGCAGGAGAGGGTAGGGGGAAGGGGAAGAGATCAACCAAAGGACTCGTATGCACGCATATAAGCATAACCAATGGACACAGACACTAGGGGGGTGAGGGCATGAGCTGGGGGAGGGGGCGGCAATGGGGGTATAAGGACACCTATGTAATACCTTAATCAATAAAGAAAAAAAAATAAAATTTAAAAAAATCTCAGACATCTCTCGTAGCAGTATGTTTACTGATACATCTCCTAAGACAAAGGAAACTAAGGAGAAAATAAACAAATGGGACTGCATCAAAATAAAAAGCTTCTGCACAGCAAAAGAAACCATCAACAATATAAAAAGGGAGCCCTATGTAGAGGAGAACATATTTGGCAATGATATATCTGATAAAGGGTTAATATCCAAAATATATAAGGAACTCATACAATTCAACAAAAGGAAGACAAACAATCCAATTTTAAAACGGGCGAAGAACCTAAACAGACACTTCTCCAAAGAAGACATACAGATAGCCAAGAGACATGTGAAAAAACCCTCAAAATCACTGATCATCAGAGAGATGCAAATTAAAACGACAATGAGGTAGCACCTCACACCTGTCAGAATGGCTGCCATCAACAAAACAAATGACAAGTGCTGGCGGGATGTGAAAAAAAGGGAACCCTAACACACTGCTGGTAGGAATGCAGGTGGTGCAGCCACTGTGGAGAACAGTATGGAGTTTCCTCAAAAAATTAAAAATGGAAATGCCACTTGATCCAGTGATCCCACTTCTAGGAATATATCCTAAGAAACCAGAAACACCAATCAGAAAGAATGTATGCACCCCTATGTTCCTAGCAGTGCAATTTACCATAGCTAAGATCTGGGAGCAGTCCAAGTGCCCATCTGTAGATGAGTAGATAAAAAAGCTGTAGTATATTAACACCATGGAATACTATGCAGCAATAAAAAAGAAGGATATCTTACCCTTTGAGACACCTTGGAGGGACCTGGAGAGCATTATGCTAAGTGAAATAAGCCAGTCAGAGAAAGACAAGTACCACATGATCTCACTCATATATGGATTATAATGAACAAAATAAACTGATGAAAAAATAGATCCAGAGACATTGAAGCATAGGACAGACTGTGGAATCCCAGAGGGAAGGTGGGGGAGGGTGGGTGGGCAGAGAACCACCAAAGAATTTGTATGCATATATGCATAACCCAATAGGGTGGTGAAGGCCTGTGGTGGGGGGGGGGGGGGGCGGGGGAGGGCAGGCTAGAAGGGGTCAATGGGGGATAAAAAGGGTTATATGTAATACTTTCAACAATAAGGATTGAATATTGGAAAAAATAAAAAGCCGAGTCAACTGTACTTAAATTAGCTGATTTATAGTCTTTGTCTACTGGGTCCAATGTCTAGGTTTCCTTGGGGACAGTTTCTCTTGTGTGCTTTGTTAATGCATGTTAGCCATACTTTATTTCTTTGCATGACTTGTAACTTTGCTTGAAAACTGAAGATTTTAAATGACATATTGTGGAACTCTATAAATCCGATGCCCCTTCCCCCAGGTGTGTTGTTTATGCTGTTTGTTATTATTGTTTAGTGATGTTTCTTAACTGATTCTGCAAAGTCTATATTCTTTGTTACATCTGGTCACTTAAGTCCCTGCTCAGTTAAATTACTGCTCACTAATGATTGAACAGAGATTTTCTAAACGTCTAGAACAGGGGTGGGGAATGTCTGGCCCGAGGGTTGTATAAGGCCTATGAAGTCATTTGGCATGGCCCTGCCAAGGCATTCAGGGTGAGTTAAATGTTTGACTAAATATAGCATGCTAATTTTTAAATTGATAATTCTGTATGGCCCAAGGATGATGTTATAAATATCCAAATGGCCCTTAGCAGAAAAAAAGGTTCCCCACCCCTGGTCTAGAACCACTAAGTCTCCCAATCATTGCCAAAGGCTCTGTGTGTATGTCCAGGCATACATTCAGCACACAGCCGGGCAACTGACTGCTCTGCCTTATCCTTCATTCCTTCAAAGAATCTCAAGGTCAGCCAGAGGTGCGAGCCGAGAGCCTTAGTTAGGTCTCTCCTGAGTTAGCGCAAAGTCCTGCTTGTGCACAAGACCTAGATTTCTAGGAATATGCCTGAGCTTTCCAAAACCCCCAAGGATATCACATTCCTAGCTTTTTGTTTTAAGGTTTTTGGTTAGCCTGTTATTTCTAACTGTCATACATCAGCTCTGACAGCCACAAAGGTAACCAACTGTCTATAACTGTTTTTGACAAATACACCAAGGTAAAGGCTTTTCAAGTGGGTGAACTTCAAGTCAGGCAAAGTAAAGAGAGCCTACGAGGTCTTCTAAGAAACACCAGATTGAGGTAAAATAGTGAGGCTCTACTCCATTCTCCCCCTCAGTGAGTGCCAGGCTCCTGGTTTCACTGTGATTAGGAACTACTGATATTCAAGATTAACAGAGCTGGAGGGAGCTGTGGGAATAGGGTAAGTGAAAGCTTGCTGTTCTTACTGAGATTATGCCATTTTTTTCTTGAATAAACACTTCCCAGACTATTATAAGTCTCTGGTTAAATTCCAGAGTTATGTAAACGTTGATTTTGACAATTTGGGTGTTTTCACATTGGTTTTATGGAGAACATTTTCAGAGGTCATTAATCCACCATTTTCCAAGAGTCTGCATTCTTAACTTATACATGACCATGACGATGAAATATTAGCTCATCCGCACTGCAGAGAATACTGAGTCCCCATCTAGTTTGTGGGCATCTAGTCTGTGAGACGTAGCTCTTGCCCTAGGAGCACTCTCAGCTGGTGGCTAGGAGGAGGATACGCAAAACTAAAATTGAGGGGAGAAATGCTACTAGAAGTTTCAGAAGGGGTAGCTTATGGTGCCATGGGAGCTGAGCACAAGGGAAATGGACATCTGGCTGAAGAAGGTTAGGGAGGCTTGTGGGACAAAGGCTTCCAGCATTTCCGGTCACCAGAGCTAATGTGGCAGTGCAGGGCTCACGTCTCACAGAAAAGAAGAACATGGTCAGGTAGGAAACAGCTGGCTCACAGTCCATGGCCTAAGCAAATACAGCAGAAATAATTTCTTTAAAAAAAAAAAATTATTTTAGAGAGGGAGAGAGAGATAGAAACATCAATGAGCTGCCTCCTGCATGCCCCCTAATGGGGATCGAGCCTGCAATCTGGGCATGTGCCCTGACCGGGAATCAAACCAGTGATCTCTTGGTTCATGGGTCAATGCTCAAACACTGAGCCACACTAGCTGGGCTAGCAGAGAAAATGTCTATCCATCACAGCCTGTAGTCATGACCACAGAGTACACGCCAGGCTCTGTGTTACGCACTAGGGGCCTTCTAACACACTAGGCATTAGAAGGTCTGTGTTGGATAAAGGTTTTCTTGTGCTTACTGAAACTCTGGTCCCTGTACCAGAAGTAGCATACTGGCAGATTGTGGGCAAAATTGGACCGCAGATTATATTGTTTGCCCTGCATTGAAATGGCCTATATGAGCTAGCTGCTGACACTGAAAAAATCTGGAGATTTCACATAATAATCAGGTAAAAACAGCTCTAGTGATACTGAACTCAAATTCCCACCTGGCAAAATTTGTCTGGAGCCACAGCGAGCTGTAACCTTTGGACAAGAATGAGCTCTCCGCTCCACCATAGTCTTCAACATCGTTTTTATCTCCTGGACTCCGAGGCCAGTGTCAGCTGCCTCATATCACCATTCTTAAATGTTGTTGATTTTCTTTTAATTGAAATAAGAGCTAAGAGAAATTTATTTGTATTCATATCTCAATCTAAACAGTGTGAAAAGAAAAGCTAGACCAAGAAGATAATGTGTTTAAGAAAAAAGAAAGATGACACATTTCTTTGTGGAAATGAAGTCTATTTCTACATAGCTAAGGCCATTATACATCAAACCATAAGAAGGACCCATGGCCAATATTCAAGAGCAATGAGAAAATAAAATGATTTGACAGTAAACAAGGCTGTAAATAAGGTGAAAGTGTGAATATAAGTAAAGTATGTGATCTGCCTCTGAAATAAAATGATGTAGCAAGTGAAAAAAAAATACCATGGCTCCAAAACCTTTCACAGGTGGCAATTAATAACAAAACAACCTACTCTACACAACAGAAATTATGTACCTTAAACAAAATCAAATATTTGCAATTTTACTTATAACCAAAAAGCTAACACTTAGTGTGTTGAAGAAATGGCAGAATTTTAAAGGTCCTGAAGTATTTAAGTCATTTGCAGCACTTTCAATGTAAATTATAAAGTACAGATTCAAAACATATGACCAGTTAACCACATTTATTCACTGTGTCCATAGGACATTTTATAGGCACAACACCAGAAATGACACATGCATAGGATGCTCCTGCCATGCTGTTGTCCCAGCCCGAGAAACATAAACCCAGGGCTTTTTTAAATAACATAAAACAATAACATCCCAAGAAACAACTTTATGCTTTAAAAAAAAAAAAAAAAGGTTAGCACTAAACACTATGAAATAGTAATGAACCAAAATCCCGCCTGTGACTTGGCTAGCAGACAGCTGAACAACCTGAGAAACCTGGAAGCATGACATGGTAACATGTGACATATATGTGGAGGTCAGGGGATGAGCTGCTGCTGATGAGTTTTTTTAGGGGTTTTTTTTTTGAACTGTTGACCGAAATATATTTAGTTATTTCACTCAAGTGGAAATTCCCACTCCAGCTGATCAGCAAAGATGGAAAAAAAGACTAGGGTTTAGGGTTGGGATCCTACCCATTTTAACAGGTGAACATTGTTCTGCAAGGGCTTACAAATAGTTGCACTAATCCACAAGTCAATTCACTTATTCCTAGTGACACAATGTCTTTGAGAATCACATCTAAGGCATACTATTATCTACTTACCTACAGATCAATCAATTTCCAGAACTAAATGTTATATCTACAATTGTTGAGATAAAGACTGGAACCCACTAAAAGTTCTCTTACTTCAAAAGTGACTAAAGAGATTGACATCATTTTTCTAATATTAGCAATAAAAAGTAAATGAAAAGCAACAAAAATAACAATGCTATATGATATTGAAAATGAAATACGGTAATACTGGCATTGCAGAATTATAAAATACCTCAATGAAAAGTTATCCTAAAAATAAAAACAATCAAGTAAAGATTCCCTCCATGTTTGGAAGCGCCTTCATGTGTGAACAGCTATTTTCCATCACAAGTAATTAAAAGTAACCACAACTCCTAGCTGACAGGCAAGGATATAGCCTGTCCTGTATTCAGCCAGAGGTAGAAGATCTAACATTTTTATCTTGGGGCAAAAGAAAAGATGTTAGGTTCAAAAGGAGAAATGAATAGGAAAGAAAAATTTAATAATTTAATGATTAAAATATTTATTTTCTCAACTTTAATTTTTTGCATTTTATTTAAGTTCTAATATCATACATGCCTAGATAGCTATCTACACTAATAAAAGAGAAACATGGTAATTGGCATACGACCGCTACCCTTCCCATTGGCTAATCAGTGTATCCTTATGCAAATTAACTGTCAGCCAAGATGGTGGCCGGCAGCCAGGCAGCTGGAAGCTAACAGGAGGCTTGCTTGCTGTGGACTCCAACGTTCCCCACCGGCCTCTGAGCTTCAGTTGGAAACATAGTAACATTTACAGAAGATAAACAAAACTCCAGAAAGCTCCTGTCAGTCAGCCGGGATCTCAGAGCTGGAGTCGCAACATTGTTTCGAATACAGAAAACAAAGGCCAGAAACCTGCTTTCAGCAGCCGAGCCTCAGAGAGAAAGCCGGCTCTCAGCTCCAGTGACAGCCATAGAAGGTAAATAAATGCCAGAATAAAAAAAAAAAAGAAAAAAAGGAGAGGTTTGGAGCTTCAGTTGCCCGCCAGCCTGAAAACGGCCCTCAGCCCCTCACCCAGACTGGCCAGGCACCCCAGTGGGGGCCCCCACCCTGAAGCAACAAGATGGCGGCTAATTTGCACACTGAAGGCAGGCGGCAGCAGGCAAGGCTGTCTGCGGTCTGGGACCCGGATCTGTGACCCTGCCGGGCGGGATCAGCGGAGCCTCGAGGCCTCCCGGCACCGGGATCAGCGTGACAGGGGGCAGCGCCCCAACCCCCTGATCGCTCTGCAGCTCTGTGTGTGACAGGGGGCAGCGCCCCAACCCCCTGATCGGCCCTGCTCTGTGTGTGATAGAGGGCGGCGCCCCAACCCCGATTGCCCTGCGGCTCTGTGTGTGACAGGGGGCAGCGCCCCAACCCCCTGATCAGCCCTGCAGCTCTGTGGGTGATAGAGGGCGGCACCCCAACCCCGATTGCCCTGCGGCTCTGTGTGTGACAGTGGAGGCGCCCCAAACCCCCGACAGGCCCTGCTCTATGTGAGACGGGGCAGAGCCATACCTCCCCATCGGTCCTACCCTGAGTGTGACAGGGTGTGGCGCCTCAACTACCCCCCCCCCCCCCACGGGCCCTGCTCTGTATGTGACAGGGGGCGGTGCCCCAGCTCCCCTATTGGCCCTACTCTGTGTGTGACAGGGAGGAGCTCCTCAACCCCCTGATTGGCCCTGCTCTGTGTGTGACGGGGCAGCTCCCCAACCCCCTGATCAGCCCTGCTCTGTGTGTGTCAGGGGGGAGCTCCCAAAACCGGATTGACCCTGCTCTGTGCATGACAAGGGGGAGCTCCCCAAACCCCTGATGGGCCCTGCTCTGTGTGTGACAGAGTATGGAGCCCCAAGCCCGGATGGTCCCTGCTCTGTGTGTGACAGGGGGCAGCGCCCCAACCCCCTGATCGGCCCTGCTCTGTGCGTGGCAGGGGGTGGCGCCGCAACTTCCCTATTGACCCTGCCTTGAGTGTGACAGAGGGCGGTGCCCTAACCCCCCAATCGGCCCTACCCTGAGCGTGACTAGGGGTGGCATCACAACCTCCCCATCCGCCCTGCTCTGTGCATGACAGGGGGTGGCGCCCCAACTCCCCAATCGGCCCTGCTCTGAGCCCGACCAGGGGCTGCACCTAGGGATTGGGCCTGCCCTCTGCCACCCAGGAGCAGGCCTAAGCCAGCAGGTCATTATCTCCTGAGGGGTCCCAGACTGCGAGAGGGCACAGGATGGGCTGAGGGACCCCCTCTCCCCCAGTGCACAAATTTTTGTGCACCGGGCCTCTAGTGTTGTTATATTAGAGATGAATGAAAATAAAAGTGGCTTAGTTGTCTGTTGATTTGTCTACCATCAACCAGTTGTGTTCATTTGCTGTATATTTCTTCCCCTGAGTCTGGTACCCCTGCCTTCTATCAACCTCCAACTCAATTAATAAAATCTCTTATATTTCAGGACATTATAAAGAAAAGAGTCTTCTGCCCCAATCAGGGAGCAGTTTCCGGCTGGGAGGGGCTATCACTTATTGAATACTCAACAGAGGCAGAAACACAGTGAGTACTCAAAGAACGTACCCAGTGTAAGTCTTTTCGAGCTGCTGACCGAAATATACCTAGTTATGTCCCTCAAATGGAAATTCCTGCCCCAGCTTATCAGCAAAGATGAGAACAGAGACTAGGGTTGGGTTCTTACCCATTTTAACAGGTGAACACTGTATACCCACCTCCCCTTTTCAGACACTGTCCCAACCACATATGGCTCTTCTTTCATTCACTCACCTCCACAATTCCTTGGTCCCTGAAACCTCATTCCAGACCTATAACAAGAAAGAAAAGAATAGCTGTTCAGTCACCATGCCGTTAGAATTTAGCCTGCCAGGCCCTATGGAGGGGAGAGCTAATCAGACCCAATGCCTGCACTCATGAAAACTCCTCCTGGGACATATGGAAATAAAAACCACCACATAAGTGAGAAAGGAGAGAATGACCAACTGAATGCAGCCACGGGGTTCAGAAATGATTACTGACCAAGGCCCACAGGATGGGTGATTGCACTTTAAGAGAATGGCTGAAGCGTTCCAGCGAGAGACAGAACCACCTGTGCAAAGATTCAGACGAGTGAGGGACAGTGAGTAATCTGCCTTCATTAGAACATGAGCTCTGGGGAAAGGAGCTGGAGACTGGCTTACACCAATTCCTGGAGTCATAACGGCAAAAACAGTGCGAAGCTACTTGAGAATTGTGAACGGAGGAGTTGTGCGTCAAACCGTGTCTTAGGGAAATCCCTCTGGCTGCTGTGAGAAGGGAGGGTTGGAAACGAGGGCACAGGTTGTAAGGTTGCTGCGATGGAGTAAATTGAGGCACTGGCCCCAGGGATGTCCCAGATGCCAAGATGGTGGAACGGAACAGCTGCCAAGGGGAGGCCTCTATATGGGCCCTGGTCTACAAACTGCCCTCGGCAGAAGCATCTGGAAGAGGCTCAGGTGGCATGTGGAAGGCCCACGCCTGCACCCTGGACTCCGGAGCCTACACAGCTTCGGTGGGAACCACCGCGGAGATTTCTGTGGCCCAGTCCCACTGAGGGTCCTATCCCTGGAAGACACGATGGCCATGCTACCTGAGCCCAGGCTCCCATTTCTACAGCCCTCGCTCACCTAAAGCAAAGTTTCTCAGCCGTTAAGAAGTCTTTTGGGCCCTATCCAGTGCAGGGCGCGCCCTCATCCCCAGGGTGACTTTTCCTCCCCTAGCATGTCACTGGTCTTGTGGTTTGGACCCCCTGATCTTTCATATCTCTGGTCATTCCGTTTAGACCCCTGCCCCTGACCTTTCCTCCCTAGAGATAACATCTAGGCCTCAGTTGTATTTCAGCTCCAGGCCCAGAAAAGCAGCAAAACCAGATAAGCAACACCAGGGCAGACCTCAGGACCAGCTGCATTGCATAATGACCACCTGCCCTGGTGCCCACCAATCCATCAGTGGAGACCCTGAAAGGACACACATGAAAAGCTGCTGCGTATCGCACTGAGTGATTCCCCCGGAATCTGCCCTAACACCTCCACCCTTAAAACCTTCCGAGGAGGACCCAGTGCACGCTCCCTCCAGGTAGCACATCGGAGCTTTTCTTTCCCTTTCCCCTGCCCCACAGGGGTCACCCTTACCTTCCCCACTTCTAAGCTTCAAGGGCCCGTCCTTTGCCTCTACCTACTGATTACTTACTCTGGCTCTGTCATTTTCTAAATAAATGTTCTCTTATAGTTTGAGTCTTGGCTGTGAACTCTTTCCTAGCCAGAACTCAAGCACCGAGGTTGCCAAGCCCAGGCCCAGTCTAACACACAGTGCCATTCTCACCACCACCACCAAGAGTCTGTGATGCAAAAGACAAAACCCCTGTACTTAGGAATGAGTAGCGGGGGAAGCAGTCACCAAATGCACCCTACAAACAGCGCTTAGAGTTGTGCCGAGTCCCAGGAAGAGGGGATGAGGGCAGGAGTCACCAGGGATGAGGCCCAGGCGAGAATAGCGCACTCAACGGGAACTCGGCACAGCCAGGGCGGAGTGCGGGCTCCGGGCTGCGGAGAAACAGGACGAGGTCGCCCCCTAGAGGAGGGGCTAGGGGCGTGGCTTTCCAGGCAGAGCCAGCGAGGCAAATTCCAGAAAGAAAACCGCTCCCTACACTAATCTCTGGAGTGAATCCAGATGGAAGCGCGCGGGCGTTCCGTAGGCAGGGACGGGACCTTTCGGGGCGACCCTTCCAGCGGCCGCGGCAGCAGCCACCTTGCGGGCCGAGAGCGCCCTCTGCCGGTCACAGCTTCAAGCCGCCGAAAGCCCCAACCCGGACGGGGAAACGGGCCAGAGAAGGGCCGGCCTCGGGCACTCAGTGTCCATGTCCCCAGCCCGGGCGCGCTACCTTGTCCACCTGGGCGGCTCGGAGCAGGTCTCGGGCCTCCAGGAAGGAGAAGACGTGCAGCAGCTCGTGTACGCCCAGCGGCGGCCCCATCGCTTCCGCAGTCCCAGGCCCGCCCCGCCTTCTCCGCGCTTCCGCCCCGCGGGCCAATCCGCGCCCGGCCCGCCTCTGCGTCCCTGCCCCAGGCAGAACCCGCCCTGCTAGCGCGCATGCGCCTCCTTAAGCCAATCCCGGGCCCGTCCGCCGCTTCTCGGCCCCTCCTCCCGCGGTGCGGTGGCCCCACCTACTCCGCCTCTCCCAGGCCTTGGGTTTGCCCCTGACTTCCCCATGGATCTCGCCTTTGCCCTGACCTGTATCCTGACACTCCCCAGACCCTCGCCCATCCCCTCCCGCTGACATTCACCCGCATCACTGGACCTTACAGTGTTCCCGAACCGGCATCTCTGGACCCCGCGCTGTGGTGCTGGCCCTGCCCCTTGGTCTCATCCCTTACCAATATGTGTGTCCAGGCTCCACCTCCACCTCACCCCTGCCCTCTACCTAACCTTTGACTTGGACCTCTCACCAGGTTCATACTGGCCTTCACCCTGACCCTCGTCCTGCCATGTGCCCTTATCCTGACCCTCTTCCTCGACCTTGCCCTGCTTGTCACCTAGTCCTTATTGGCACCTGTCACCCACCCTTAGCCCTCCTTCCTTCACCTAACCCTGATCCTGACACCATCACCGTGAACTTCATCCCGGCCCTGACCCTCACTTTCACAGTGACCCTCAGCCTCCCTCTTACGTTGGTGCTGGCACGTGCCCAGACCCTCGCCCTAACTGAACCTCGTGCCTTCCTTACCACGGTCCCTAATCTGGTCTCACCCTTGCCTTGGGCCCTGACCCTGAACCTCACCCTGGGTCCTGGCCCTGGCCACTTGCAGATCAGTTAGTGTAAGGGTGAGGGTCGTGATCAAGTTCAAGTCAGGGCAGGTCAGAGTCACAGTCAGGATGAATGTGAAATGAGGGACAAAGTAATAAGGGTCAGAATCAGAGTGAGGGTGAGTGTCTAGTTCAGGAAAAAATTCTATATTAGGTTAAGGATCTGGATGAGAAAGAAGTCAGTGTCAGAATCAGGTTCATGGTCAAAATCAGTGTAAGGGAAATTTTAGGGCCAGGGTTATGTTCAAGATCAATGTGAGAATCATGATCAAGGTCAGGACCAGGGTCAGGTTGAGTGTCCATTAAAGGATCAGTGAGAGGATGAAGGTCAGGGGTTATTATCAGGGTGAGGTAAGATTGAGCGTTGCACTCGGGTTGACAGCGAATGTCCAATTCTGTGTAGGATTCGGATCAAGGTCAGGGTGAGGCTAATATTCAGGGTTAGGGTCAGTGTCAGGTTATGGGTCCAGATCAAGGTTAGGATAGTCAGTTCAGGGTGAGCATGATGTTCATTGTCAAGGTCAATTAAGTCAATGTGGGGTTTGTTTTCTTTTGCTGCTGGAGTGAAGACCTCCCACCTTCACTTCTCTCTCTTGCATATACACCCACCTGGGTAATCTAAGACACACTTCCCTTGTCAAGGTCTGTACACTTGATCACACCTGCAAAGCCCTATTGCTATGTAAGGCAACATTTTCATAGGTTAGAACATGGGCATCTTTGAGGACTAAGCATTCTTCAACCTACCAGTTATTGTCAGGTTTAAGGTCAAGGATGGGTCAAGGTGTGGGCATTGACCACGCTGAGGATGATGGTCACTGTAATGATGGTCAAGTTTGATTCCAGGTCAGGTTCACAGCCAAGTGTGAGTCCAGGTTCTGCTCAAAGGTCAGTGTTAGGATGAGGATCAAGGTCAGGGTGAAATTGAGGTTTGGGTTAATGTCAATGCCAGGATCAGGGTCCAGGTAAGGTTTGACATGCAGACTAGTTTCAGATTCAAAGTCAGGCTCTATGGTTAGAGTGGAGGACTATGATAGTCCTTGTTAGAGAATTCAATCGAGGGGCAGGGATAGAGTGAAGTTGAGAGTCATAATCAGATTAAGGGTACCAAGAGTCTCATTCGTGATAGTATTGGGTCATGATCAGTGTAACAAATAGTCATTGTCAAGGGTAAGTCAAGGTCAGGATAAGTATGACAGCCATGTTAAGCATCAGGATCAGGGTCATGATGGGCATCAAAGTATGAATGCCAATCAGAGAGGGTCAATGTTATTGTGAGAGTGATGGGGGAGTTCATGAAAAAGGTTAAGTTCTATGTCAAGTGGGGTCATTTATGGTGAGGGTCATGGTCAATGCCAAGATCAAGGTCAGGTTTAGGTGGGTAAGGGTCTGACAAAGAATTGGGTGAGGGTGAGTGTATATGTCAGTCAGGGTGATGAATAAGGGTCAGGTTTAATGTAAGGCTTAAGGACAGAGTGACGGTCATGAAAATTGAGCTAGACATTCTGACACAGATGTGGCTGGAGAAACAGGCAGAGGCCCAATCCTGAAAACATCTTTAAAGACGGTCACTTTCCCCTCCAGAAAGCAACAACTGGAGTTTGTGTTTTTGGGGGGTTTTTTTTGGAGTTTGTGTTTTATATTCCCTCTAAAAGCAGTGACTGGCAATGTTAGTCACCTCTGTCTTCAGTGCTTACAGAAGTTTATTCACATGGGGCACAGAATGAATATTTTAATAAAAGAGTACTAAGAATAAATTTCTTTGATCTGCCTGTTTTTATCTATCCTTGAACCAACACCACTGTCTCAATTATTACAGCCCTATGCCAAGTCTTGGTATCTAATAGGTAAGCCCTTTCATCATCATTCTTCTCATTTCTGCTTCCTCCTTTCAACCCTTATATTTCCATATATATTTTACAACTGTCTTATCAAATTATTAAGTAAGAAAAACAAGAGCTGGATAGAATTGTATTGTGATTTATTGAATTAACAAGTGAGTTTCAGGAATGCCTGTCTCCTTCTCTAAGGAAGAAGATGGCACATCTGGTTCTGGCTCACCCTTCTCCAAAGGCGGAGATGTCTGTAAACCAGATTAAGGTGTTTGGTTCACAACCTGAGCCATACTTGGGCCTGGACTTGGGCCACGTCACCTCCAAAGGGAAGCTCCGTCATATAAAGCCCCTGAGGAGCCCCCAAGATTAGAGTAGCCATGAATGGGGTCACTTTCCCAGCGACCACAGAGAAGCAAGGACCAGGAGAGGATGCCACCTCGGCCACTTCCCTTGATAGGAATGGAAGAAAGGCAGACACCAGGCAGAACTACTTGGGCTTTTTTATAATAAATCTCAAAAACTGAAGTAGTGTTTAACATCCTTGAGAACAAAAGCAAACCCACCTCCCTTCCCACTCGGGTTTCTGAATTGAGGACATCCTACTCTGCTCACGGAAGGCTCTTCCAGGACGTGTCCTGGCCAGAAAGGCAGTGCCTGGAGCCGCAGCACCACGGCCAGCGCGGAGGTGGGCGCACTGCCCCTTTCTGATGGTAAGTCAGCAGCACTCAGCCTCGGGCCTCCTTCTCTGCTGGGGCTGGACATCCTCCCTGCCTGGCTGGGACAGGACCGGGTAAGGAGTGAGCCCAGAGTGGTCGTAGTGTGGCCATGGGTTGAGTCAGGCTGGAGCAGAGGAACAGGAGGCCCTGGAACACAGGCCAGTGGGGCCTGGTCCAGCAGCTCAACTCTCCGGGATGAAGGGCCGAATCAGTTCTGGGTTCAACAGCAGCTCCTCGAGGGGCTGGTCCACATGGAAGTCATGGACGTTGGAAGGCCCTGGGTGGGCCTTGGGGGCCAGTCCCCCTGGGCGCTGGGGAATTGGCAGCTCCGAAGGGTGGGCAGGCAGGGGGGCTGTGAAGAAGTACTGGTGCAGGAGGGCCTGGGGGCGACAAGAAGGAACAGCATATAGAAACCAACCCCTTCCCTGTCCCAGCCTCAGCTCACTTCCCTGAGCCGGGGAGACAAGTGCTGCCCTGCAGGGCTCCTTCCTTCCCCTGCTCGTCTGACTCGCTTCTGAGTGCTGACTGAGCATGGCTCCAGAGGCCGGGGGTGCAGCAGCACACAGACCTCCACGTGCCGGGAGCGGGGGACAATAAACAACACAGAGAAGTGAGGTAGTCAGTGTGTCAAATGACTAGAGCTGAAGCGGTGCAGGCTGCAGTGCTGAGAGGAGGCCCCTGGGAGGTGGCACTTGAACACAGACAAGAGAGATGAGTACGTGAGGCCCAGGGACAGAAGTGCACAGACCCTAGGACATGGGGGAGCCCTGGGGCCAGAGCGAGGTGACCGAGAGGGACAGGAACAGGCAGTCAGAGGTGACAGCCCCCAGCCTGTGACTCCTGTGGGCCACTAGGACCTGGGCTGTCCTCTGAGGGAGCTACAACAGGAGGGCCCTGCAGAGGGTACTGGCCTGTCTGGACAAGGTCACGACCTCTGCCAGGTGGGAGCAGACACTGAATGGGCAGGAGGAGACTCTGGGAACAACGGGGCGGGGTTTAGATGGAGCGGGAAGTGCTAAGTTGGTCTCAGGATGCTCTGAAGGCACGGTGGACATGGCGCTCACCAGGAGCATGCATGAACACGCTCTGCTAGTGCCAAGGGGGGGAGGGGAGTGGTACAAGCCACAGAGACCCTGACGCCACAGGCCCATGGTCCCCCTTCCTTCCCTGCCTCCCTGCCACAACCCGTCCTGCTGGGTCCTTCTCTCCGGGCCTCTGCTCATCATCTCTCATGAGGAAACACCTCCCGTGCCTTAACCTATCCTCCAGGAAGCCTGACTCCCACTGCCTGGGCGCCCTGCCTCACCACAAGGTAGAGACCCCACAGGGATGGGGCCATGACCACTTGTTCGCTCTGGACCAGGCCCAGGACAGTGCCTGGAATATGCCAACGCTGAGTAAATACCTGCTGAAGGAATGAAGGCATGACGAAGCGAGTCACCAGTAACCGGAGGGGCTGTCTTCTGTGAGGTGGGCACGCCCTTCCAATGGGCCACCCTTCCTGCCCGCAGCCCCTCCGGGGTCTGCTCAAGAGAGGCACGGCGGCTCCGAGCCCCCATCACGCCTTCTCAGGGACCTTGACCTCCTGAGTCCCATGAGCGTGAGTGAGGAGGATCAGGGCCACGGGGTCACCCTACCTGAGAGGCTGCAATGCGCTGGCGCGGAGGGTAGAGGAGGAACTGCCCCAGCAGGTCCAAGGCCTGGGGAGAGGCGTCTGGCAGCACCTCTCCTAGGGGCACAGGCGCCTGCTCCTCGAAGGAGATCTTGTTGTAGTCGGGCAGCTCCGTGATCTCCTGAGGGGAACGGGGCGCCTCAGGGCCAGCACTGCCGCCAGCTCCCTGTCAGTCCTTGCTCCCTGTCGCCCACCTGCTCAGGCTACTGGCTGCGGCCTCAGCCACGTGTCCCACCCTCACCCCATCGCCCATGTCTTCACTCCCTCACTCAGTCCCTTGTGCCTCCACCCTTTCCAGAACCTGCTCCACCCCCAGCTTGGAGAGACTGCAGGTGCTAAGGGCAGGCAGGATGGGACAGAGGACAGCAGGGAGGGGGGAGCCCCCAAGCTGGGCCAGGACAGTGGTCTGGGATTTCAGGGAGGCATGGGGCCAAAGGAGAGAAAGTACAGAGAGGGGAGTCACCAGCTACCAGGGGGAATGAAGGGCACCTCCCCCCTCCCTTCCCCACCAAGGGCCCCTGCTAACTGGCCAGATTTGAGGGCTAGGGGTGCCCAAGATGCGAAGTACACAGCAAAGCTGTTCGATGTCGTTCTCCCCTGGGAAAAGCGGGGACCCGTTCAACAGCTCCCCCAGTATGCAGCCCACGGCCCTGCAGATACAGAAGCCAAACAGTTCACAGACTCACACCACGGGCACCGGTCTCCCCACACCAGCTCCATCGTCTCACACGATGAACAGAGGTCTACGCATACCAGCTCCATCACTCCCCACTGCAGACACACGTCTCCTCACACCAGCACCCACCTCTCGGCGCATGCACAAAGTAGCCAAGAGGGCTCACAGCTAAGACCGAGCCCCCAAACAATCAAAGACCTCCAGCCTACAACACAGAGCATAGCCCCCTCTCCAAGCATCTCTCAGCCTCAAATCCACAACACACAATAACCACTCAACAGTTCTGCACCTTCTCAGAGCTCCCCACTCTGGGACACACAGCCACCTCCTCACATTCTGCGGCAGGTCTACAAACAGCCACCAAATCTCAAACTCTTAGGCATGTATACGCCACTCTGTCTCAAGTGAGGGCTCAGAGATTTACTACCCAAGGACCCAGGCCTTGGGATCGCTCAGGGCCATTGCATCCTGGGCTCTCCTTCCCTGCACAGTAGCTAGACGCGCCACACCTCAGGAAACTTCCCACTGGGACAACCACTCCGATCCCACCCAACCCCCATCCAGCTCCAAAAAGTCCTGGAGAGGAACATTGGTCCCAAACTCCTCAGAGATACCCTAACTGGGGAAGAGAGCCCAAGGCAACCCAGAGCTCACAGCCCGAAAATACCCCTAAGCGGCTGAGCTATCCCAATGCCCAGGAGGAAAGGTGACTCCTGGACCCACATTCCCCCCTTGCCCAGCCCACAGTCTCACCACAGGTCGACCCCCTGGTCATACTGGCGGGCACCGTACAGGAGCTCGGGGGCTCGGTACCACCTGCAAGAGAAGGGTGGGTGGTCACAGCCAAGTCACCAGTCTGACAGGAGGCAGCCCCAGAAGGTCACCCTGGCCCCCATACCCGCCTCATGAGCGATGTCTGGAGAGGCCCAGAAGCCTCTTTTCCCAGGGGGAGGCATGGGGCCTGTCCACTGCTAGGTCCTGCCTGGGAACCGGCCCTCCCTACCTGGTGGCCACCTGGTGTGTATAGAGGCGGCTGCCGTCTGGGGAAAAGACCCGGGCCAGGCCGAAGTCCGCTATCTTGAGCTGGCCCGAGGCGCTGATGAGCAGGTTGGCTGGTTTCAGGTCCTGAGAGCACCAAAGGAGGCATCAGTTTTTCCAGTGCCCCAAGAGGACCTTGGGGGCTGGCAGGCTGAGCACCTGGGTCAGCCCAAGTCCCCACCCCATCCCCGACCCGAAGGACCACACCCCAGAGGGCTTACCCACAGGCCCCGCCCCCTCAGTCCCCCTCTCTGGTCTTGTCTTCTTCAAGGGCTGGTCCACCCCCAATCCAACGGGCCCTCAGGCCCCACCCCAGCCCCTGCTGGGACTGACCCGATGCACGATGTTGTTGGCGTGGCAGAAGGAGACACCTTTAAGGAGCATCTGCAGGTAGCTCTTGACCTGTGCCTGGGCCAGCGGCCTCTGGGTGTGGCGCACCACCTCCGCCAGGTCTGACAGCATGAACTCGAAGGCCAGCACAAAGCCGGCCCCGTGCGGGAATACGGCCTTCAGCTGCACCACCTGCAGGCCGGGCATCCGGTCAGCCCCCAGGCGCACAGGGCTCAGACTCTCTCTGGAACCCCCAGCCCCTGCCACAGCAGAGGACAAGACAGACAGAGGAGGTGACGTAAGGTCTGAATGGGGACCAAGGAGCTGGGCGCCCTCTTGTTGTTCCTGCCTCCTGAGAGAAAACAGGCTCCCACTCTAACACTCCACTCACTCAGGGAAAAGGAGGTCTAAGGCCACTTAGGGCAACATCTGGTTCCCCCACCCAGCCCACAAACTGGAAAATCAACACACACACACACACACACACACACACACACACACACAGAGTCAAGTCTCCTCCGATTTCCTCTAGGGCCATTAAATCCCAGCACCAAGAAAAGGCAACCACTACTCCTCAGAACTGTGACAGCTGGAGACACGTCATATGTACTGAGGGCCCACAGGTCACAGGTGTTGGGCTGCACAGGAAGGAGCAAGAAAAGGGGACCTTAAGGAGCTCCCAGCACAGGAGGACAGACTACTGACAAATGGTTCTAATGAGGACAGAAGAGAAAGAATGGGGTGGGGTTGATTATACAGGGAGCTGGACAGGAGCTCTGGGCAGGAGACAGCAAGCACAAAACCCTGAGGCAAGAACAGAGAGGGAGGGACATGTACATGTGGGAAGGCTCTCTGCTATCTTCTGCCCCAAAGCCTAGATGGTGCTTGTCCTGGGAGTGTCATTTAAGCTGTGTTGAATGAATGGAAAAAGAGGCTGGAGGGGGGTGGGAGCAGATGGTGACAACGCTTTCACTGTGAAGACAAGCCACTGGGAATGGACAACTCCATCTACATGTTTTTGACTGTGGGGCAGGGCAGCAGTGGGAAGGCTGCTGTAGCTGTTCTGGTGAAAGGCGACAGTGGCCTGGGCCAGTGTGAAATCTACAGTGTTTTAAAGATAGAACCTCAGGCCTGCTGATCACAGGATGCAGGGCCTCGTCACCAACCTCCTGGTGGCCACACAGGGGCTGTCAGCAAGCCCTTTTACTCCCTCAAAAAACAAGAATGGCCTTACTGCTATTTTTCTGATTTTGAGGCGAGGACATAGTCATTTTACAGAGTGAAACACACACATACATTCAGATAATACACAAAATTACTTTTTAAAACAATTTTTTTAAAATATATTTTATTGATTTTTTACAGAGAGGAAGGGAGAGAGATAGAGAGTTAGAAACATCGATGAGAGAGAAACATTGGTCAGCTGCCTCCTGCACACCCCCTACTGGGGATCGAGCTTACAACCTGGGTATGTGCCCTTGACCGGAATCAAACCTGGGACCTTTCACTCTGCAGGCTGATGCTCTATCCACTGAGCCAAACCAGCTAAGGCCAAAATTACTTTTTAAAAAAACAAAAAAAAGGAAAATCCTACCTACTAAAATCAACCTTAGAGTATATTCCCCCAGATTTTACAGTAGGTACGGCACACAGACACACATTCGCATATACACACATACAATGTTTTCATACACAACCGAGATGACAAACAGTTTCAGAGCATGCCCTGTCACCCAATATATCATGAAGAGCTCCAGAGATTAAGGAACAAGTCAGGGTCTCGCTTATCCAAGGTCGACCCGTCCTTGTCACTCCCAGGGAAGTTGAGCACATTCTGCACTCCTGACATGGACAAGAAAGAGAGCCAAAGAGAATGAGGCTGGGCTATGAGGAATCCTTCTTTATGTGCCATAGACCCTCCCAGTCCTGTCACAGCACCAACCACACCAGCTGGGCCCTGTGGCTTCTGTCCATCTCCCTTACCACACTTAACTTCTCAAGAGCCTGGTGAGGGCCAGTTTCTCCCGTGTTGCCAGTGCCCAGCACCGGGCGGGGCCTACAAAAGGCCCCAAAGTTAAAACATCCAGACTCCTCAATCAGACCCGGTCCCAAGCCTCCACAGACAAGCCGAGCCCCCATTTGCTGGTGGCTGGCCCTGCTCCCCTGGTCTGAGAGAGGTAGATCCCGAAACCTCCCTTGCAGAGTAGCCGAGAAAACTCAGACGGACAGTGGAGGTCGAGCAGTTAACCCAGCCTGCAGGACATAGCAGGAGCTCAATAGGTGGCAGTGATCATTACCACTAGAAACCACTGAAGAGTTCTGAGAAATAAGGCATACGTTCGTGAATGGATGGATGAGTACAGAAAGAAGTGGATGAACAAGAAAGTGAATGAGTGAGGAATGAAGTAGTTTGGTAAATGAGAGTGAATACGTGGGCAAGAACGGAAGTGAGGGTGGGGAAGCACATGAGCCAGTAGAGTGGGTGCAGGTCCCCCGAGTGGGAGTGAGCAGAGGGCGGGAGGAGGTGCCCGGCCCCCAGCCTCACTCACATACTGATTGTCCTCGATCTCCTGCAGGGCCTTGATCTCCCGCAGGGCCTGGTTGGGGATGCCATCCTCCAGCCGCCGCAGGGCCACCTTCTTGAGGGCAACGATCTCTCCAGTCTGTGCAGGACAGAACGCAGACACTGCCACCCCATGGCCCTGGGAAAGGCTGGCGAGGGGGTGAGAAACGCGCCCTCTGGGTGGGACGCGGAGGCCCGAGGCCCTCGTGAGGATGGAGGGTGCCCCCATCCCGTCTGAAGGGAAGTCACACAGTTCAGAAGCATCCTCAGCACGCTCCTGGGGACACGTGTGGGATGCGGCGGGCCGCAATCTGGACGCCTCCATCCCCACCCCTTAAAGGTAAAGTGATGAGCACACGCGGCGAAGAGGAGAGAGGCGGGGAGGCCGGCGCAATGGCCCACGCCTGGGTTCGGAAAACAGGTGCACCTCACAGAGAAAGGAACGGGAGCCAAGGAGGAAGGCCCGGGAGGCCCCCGGGGCCCAGCTCACCTCTACGTGCTTGGCCTTGAAGACGATGCCGTGTGCGCCCTCCCCGATGCGCCCCAGAATGCAGTACTGGTCCATCGCCCGCCCTCCGGTGCCCGGACCGGGCTGCCTAGCGACTGGGCGGCCTCCAAGCGCCGCGGGCGGGCGGCCAAGTGCAGCTGGGGACGCGCGCGGGCCTCATCTGCGCTTTCCCCGAGGCCCCCGCCCCCACGCCGCAGGGCGCTTCACCCGGTGGAGGTCACCCGCGAGCGGACAACGCCAGCCGCCGAGCGCGGAACAACCGCAACAGACCCCAGCCCGCCGCTGGGAGTCACCTAAGGAGATACGCAAGGCACGCCGGGAGGGCGGGGCCTGGAGGGCGGGGCCGCGGGCTGAAGGGCGGGGCCGCGGGCTGAAGGGCGGGGCCGCGAGGGTTAGGAAACTCCCAGCAATGACGGTGAAGGGAGAGGGCCAAGGCTGAGTGGTAGAGGGACCCTCAGTGAGGCCTCCCTTCTGGAAGGTCAAATGGCAACATACAGAGATAACTTTTTAAAAGTGCAAACTACAAAAAGAGAAAGAAAGTACAAACTCTGACTCAGAAAATCTATGAATAAGGGCTTCTCATGAGGAAACATTTAGAGGAATTTGCAACTTGAATGATTTTAAGAAATGCATATCATCAAAGGAGGTTGACCAAAAAAAAAAACACAACAGAAGTAGCTCTTAAATTTCTGGAAAGATGCTCAATCTCACACACAAGATAAATGCAAAATAATGTATAACTTTTCACCTATCGGATGGCCAAAGATTGCAGATCTAACAGCCTGCCACGCTATGGGAAAACAGGAGCTTTCCTACATTGCTGGTGGGAGTGTAATCCCCTTAGCCTCAGCAAGCCCACTTCTAGAAATTCACCCAATAGATATATAGCACATATGTGAAATGACATGTGCAAGATTATTAAGTGAAGCATTGCCTGAATAGCAAAATATTGGAAACATTACAAATGTCCATCAATAGGAGACTGACTAAATTGTGATACACCTAGCAAATGAAATATTAAGCAGCTTTAAAAATGAATGAGGAAACTTTTAAGGTACAGTAATTGGAAGATTTCTAAACTATATTAAGTTAAAAAGCCAAGATGCAAAACATAGCATGCCACTAGCTGTGTCCAAGAAAAGGAGAAAAGAATATAAATAAAAGCATATGTAGCCCTAGCTGGTTTGGCTCAGTGGATAGAGCATTGGCCTGTGGACTGTAGGGTCCTTGGTTCGATTCTGATCAAGGGCATATGTCCGGGGTTGCAGGTTTGGTCCCTAGTGGGGGACATACAGGAGACAGCCAATCAATGATTCTCTCTCATCATTAATGTTTCTATCTCTCTCTCCCTCTCCCTTCCTCTCTGAAATCAATAAAAATGTATAGAAATAAAAAATAAATTTAAAAAGCATATATAAAAAAATAAATGTGTGTTCATACATTCAAAGATATTTGTAAAGATACCAAGTTTTCATGATTGTAGTTACCTGGTGGGACTAGAAGCATTGGGGACAGGGTGGGAGGCAGACTTTTCACTGAGCCTCTTTGTATTCTTTGAGTTTTGAGCCGTATAATTTACTAAGTATTCAGAAATTCCACTCTTTTAATAATTTCAGGAGAAGGTCTTGATGTCCACAGAAGGATATTCACCCCGTTTGACGGTAGTAGAGGCCAGATAAGAACCCAAATCTATTTTTGGCCAACTCTGGAAATCATATTATCTTCCATCTTCAGGATTTGTTGTTGTACATTTGCTTTTTGGTTTAGTGTATTTCCCAATCTAATTGTGCAATGTCTGTTTTCTTTCTTATGTGTGGTCTCTGAAAATCTCTGCTCAGTTAGCTTAGGTGTCAGCTAACAACTGGGGAGAGGTTTTCAGTGGGCAGGCTCCTTTCTTCAGCCAGCACGGCCCGTGTCCAGGGGTTCCTTCTGACAGAGGTGGTCTGAGTGAACGTGAGGAATGTGAGTGAATAGCAAACCTCATGCCCTGATGCGAATTTGAATCCCCAGTCAGAAGTCATGGCAGAGGAGTCAACACAGAAATACTTCAGCATTAGACCTCTGCCTTCCCTCACTCAGCCTCTAGCTACCTATAGTCAGAAATTTCTTTGCTTATCTGTTCCTCTCTGGCTCCACTGATGTGATTGGTTCCCAGTGCCATGATCAGTTCAGGAGCTCACCACTCATCCAATACCTTCTTGTCCTTCAGCAGTAATGTCAATAGACTGCTCATCTCTGGACTTTATTTTCACTTACTTTATATAGCTTTCCTCTCTCTCCTCCTCTTATTTACTATATGAATACTAGAGGCCCAGTGCACAAAAATTTGTGCACTCGGGGGAGTCCCTCAGCCCGGCCTAAGCCCTCTTGCAGTCTGGGACCCCTCGGAGGATGTCCACCTGTTGGCTTAGGCCCACTCCCTGGGGGATCGGGCCCAAGCTGGCAGTCAGACATCCCTCTGGCTGCCTGGCAGCCCTTGGGGGATGTCCACTTACCAGCAGGGAGCAGACCTAAGCTGCAGTTGGACATCCTTAGTGCTGCTGAGGAGGTGGGAGAGGCTCTCGCCACCACCGCTCTGCTGGCAGCCATCAGCCTGGCTTATGGCTGAGCAGAGCTCCCCCTGTGGGAGCGCACCGACCACCAGGGGAAAGCTCCTGCATTGAGCATCTGCCCCCTGGTGGTCAGTGTGTGTCATAGTGACCAGTCATTCCCAGTCGTTCTGCTGTTAGGGTCAATTTGCATATTACCCTTTTATTATATAGGATAGAGGCCTGGTGCACGGGTGGGGGCCGGCTGGTTTGCCCTGAAGGGTGTCCCAGATCAGGGTGGGGGTCCCGCTGGGGTGCCTGGCCAGCCTGGGTGAGGGGCTGATGGCTGTTTGCAGGCTGGCCAAGCCCCCCCGCGACAGAAGTTCCCAGCCTCTCCTTTTTTTCTTTTTTTCTTTTTAATTCTGGGATTTATTTACCTTCTATTATTGAAACTTTATAGCCTTGAGTGGAGCTCAGAGCCAGCCAGGGCAGCAGGAAACTTGGCTTCCTCCATCGACAGGGGCAATCCAAGCCTCCTGCTCGCTCCAGCTCTGTGGCCACGGCCGGCTGAAAGCAGGTATCTGGGGTTTATTTACCTTCTATAATTGAAACTTTGTTGCTTTGAGTGGAGCTCAGAGCCGGCCGCGGCAGGCAGGAAGTTGGCTTCCTCTATCATTGGGGCAACCAAGCCTACTTCTCGTTGCAGCTCCGTGGCTGCCGGCCGCCATCTTGGTTGTGTTAATTTGCATATAGTCACTCGGATTGGCTGGTGGGCATGGCTTAGGGCATAGCAAAGGTACGGTCAATTAGCATCTTTGTCTTTTATTAGTGTAGACTAGAGACCCAGTGCACAAAATTTGTGTGCACTGGAGGGTGGGGGGGTGCGGTCTCTCAGCCCAGCCTCCGCCCTTTCACAGTCTGGGAGCCCTGCAATCAATCACCCCACAGAGGGAGGCCCCACTCACCCACTGCAGCCTGCCAGTCAGTGGCCTGGGCCTCCCTCTTTGGGGTGATCGTGGAGCCCCCTGATTGATCACCCCACCAGCTGGTGGCCTGGGCCTCCCTCTATGGGGTGATCCTGGGACAATGGCGGGGCCCTCCCGACCAATCGCATCGCACCCACTTTGGCTGGCCTGGCACCAGTGGGTGTCATAGCGTGGTCGTGCAGATGGTCCTTCAACTGTTTGGTTGTTCGGTTGATTTGCATATTATGCTTTTATTATTATAGATTATTACAGATAGATAGCCAAGATATGAAAGCAAATTGGGTATCCATCAATAGGTGACTGGATAAAAAAGATGTGGTAGACATATACAATGAACTATTACTCAGCAATAAAAAAGAATGAAATTCTGCCATTTGTGACATGGATTGTACCTAGAGGAACATGGATAGACCTAGAGGGTATTATGCTCAGCGAACTAAGTCAGACAGAGAAAGACAAATACCAATGGTTTCACTTATATGCAGAATCTAAAACAGCACACACACACACACACACACACATACACACAGAACAAAGTAACAAAGCAAAACAGAAACTCATAGAAACAGAGCTCAGACTGATGGTTGCCAGACCCTTCTGGTGGGGGGGATGGGTGAAAAAGGCTAAGGGGATTATGTCAGTAATACTGTGGTAAATTTACAAGGTGACAGGCGGGTACTTGAGTTACCTACCTTACGATGTGGTCACACCGTAGGGTATATAAATGTCGAATCACTATATTGTACACCTGAAACTAATACGTTGTCTACCAACCATATTTAAATCTCCAAATTGAGAAAAGCCAATTGATAGCAGCTTCCCACCCTGCGGTTATTACTCCTTCCTCTCCTGTAACCCCTGGCAATTCTCAATCCAGTGTTCTTTTTACTTATGTGGGTTTACACGCTGCTAAAAACCCTGGGGCTTGACCAAATTATCCGGATTTAAGAGGAGGAGGCTCTGAGATACCGCATAAACCTCATCCTAAATCTTGACTCACCATCTTCTACATGCAGCTGCTTCCTATAAGTTCATTTTGTGGAGAGTGCCTCGAGGAAACAGCTGGGAGTCCCATAGTCGCTCAGTAAGAAAGCTGAGTCTCAGCCCACCTCTGCAGCTGGGGCCTTGGCTGCCCTGGCCTGTAACTGGGTCAGTAATTCACGTCTGGCCTTCCTCGTTGATGACCTGTGGTCCTCACCTTCGCGGATGGGTCCTGCCGCTGAGCCTGGCCAAGGTGCGTTCACCTCTCCACTGCTGGGCTGAGCATCCTGTCCGGAGGAGGGACTATTTATTACTAGGGTGCGTCTTACGGAGGCTTTAAAGGGGCCTAACTGGGCGGGTGCTGCACTTCCCTACCAGACTCCCCCTGGGAGGGAGGCAGTTCTCACCTGGGTCCTGGCTGGTGGGTGAGCCCAGCCCCGACATGTTCTCCAGCAGTAAGTTTTTGAGGAGGCTGCGGGGCTGGGGGTGGTGGGGAGCCCGGCGGTCTCTCTGGGCCATGCCCTGTGGGTTCAGAAGGGCGGGTCCGACCAGGGGTGGTTTGAAGGTCACTGTGACATGAGGCGTTGACACTTGGACCGGGAAGGCTAAGCACCCTAAAAGGCTGCCCGAGAGCAGGTGCGCAGGGAGGCCGTAGGCGCCCAGGTAGGGGCTGCAGTGATTTGTCAAAGTGGGGAAACGTCCACTCTGCAGGGGGGCGGGGCAGCCTCTGGGAGCTCAGAGGAGGGCTGGCGGAGGGGAAACCCGGATCTGCCTGGGCCTCGTATGTTGCCCACTTCTCTCCATTGAGAAATTCCATCTTGAACGGAATCAAGTCAGTGGTGAGCCCCGCTCTGATGGACTCAAGTGGCCCCAAGCTAACAAAGGTCTGGGGAGCTTGCCCAGGCCACAAGAGAAAGTACAAACGTTATTGTACAGAACGCGCCTCCCCCCCCCCTCCCCCCCCCCCCCCCCCCCCCCCCACACACACACACTCCCGCTGTTAGTTTTCTTCCCACATGGAGATTCCTTATGTTCTGGTTTTGGGGATGTGGGTTTGGGTGGACTTTGGTTCCCAGTACAAGTGGAGGTTTGGCAGACCAGCTCTGCCCATGGCCGTCTCCGGAGGTGCACTTCAGTTGTGATTATAGTTTATATGGCCTGCTCCCCCCTCCTCCCTCAAGAATTGTTGGGAACTGAGGCGAGTTGGGAGCAGGTTCTGCAGAGTACAGGGCACCAGAGACCTCTGCCTGCAAACAAATTCCTCGGCGTGGGAGGCTGCCGCCCCAGGCTGCCCTGGACAGGGAGCAAGTCTTCGTAGACCTAAATGTGATGTGGAGACTAATGTCTCTTCTGCTGTGTGTGTGTGTGTGTGTGTGTGTGTCCGTCCATCCCAGGGCCCCCAAGAGGCTCAAGGCGCAAGAGGACCAAGTACAACAAAAACCAACTCAAGGTTCTTGTCGAGGCCTTTGAAAAGGAACCATACCTGGATCCCACTGAGAGAGAAGAACTAGCCAAGCGAATCCAGATTCCTGAGTCAAGAATCCAGGTAAAGTGTCAATTTGTGCTCCTTGAGGGAGGGAGAGCCTGTTTAAAACGCAAGCTTTAAGCAAACACCTGAATTAGCCCTTGTACTGCCCCTCTGAGGTGGGCGTTAATCTCAGTCACTGGGGTGGCAAAATAAAGATCAGAGAGGCTAGTGGCTTAGATTACAGCTCTGGCTAGGGGTAGAAGCTAACTGGGCTGTATCTGTCAAATATTTACCATGTTAGAAATCAAAACTGAGAAATTTAAAACTATTCACTAATTTTTAAAAATTTATCTTTATTGTTGAAAGTTTTACAGATATCACCCTTTCCCCCCATCGATCCCACTCCTGCCCCCTCCCCAGGCCACCCTCTTGTCTGTGTCCATGGGTTGTGCAGAAGGCACATAAGTTCTTGGTTAATCCCACACCAGCCTGTTGCATGCTTCAATGCCTCTGGATCTATACTACTTTTTAAATAACCATAATAAAACATGACAAGTTAACCTGTTTTTTAAAATGAAAGTAACCATATTTTCACAGCCAGAAAATGTATGTAGTGAGAGGAATAGCAGTGGAGACGAGTGTCAGCTGCTCTAGGTGTCGGCCTCTGGGAGTGAAAAGGGCAAAGGCAGATCACGTCTGAGTGTGGTTTTGTGAAGAAACTAGTTTTAACCTCACCAGGGTCCCCAAAAGGCAGTCAGGGATCCCAGGGGTTCTGGATCATTTGGTCCTCTGGGTCTCAACCCCCGCCCCCCGCCCCAGGGTACACCGTAATCCTGGGGGCAATGGGTGAAGGAGGGGACTGGGTCGGCCTCCAGGAACCAGCCGGGATGAGTTTGAGAGCCCCGGCCTGAAACGAAACGTGGAGCCGGGCATATTCGTAGGTTGTCTGGGAAGCCCCCAGGTGACTAATGTGTAACCAGGATTGAAATCTCTGTCCTGAGTGCTTTTCAAACTGGAACTATCAGGGCCCCACCCCACAGCCTTATTTAGGTTCAGAAGCTCTGGGAGTGGGCCCGGGCTGTAGAAGTTTTTAAACCTCAGGTGACCGGAGCATGCTGGCCCCCTGCCCTCCACCCACCCTTGCCCTGGACCGAATGTTGTTATTACCTGGAGAGCTTTACCGTATTGACACCTGGCGTTCCACCTGGGCCAGGTGGTTCTAAAATCTCCCCAGGTGTTTCTCCTGTGTCGCTGCCCGCCTGGTCCCCAGGGCCCCCTCCCACCCTTTCCTATGCAGCCCCCTTCGAGGCGCCTGATGAAAGGGGTGGGAGGACCCAGGCTGCAGGAGAAGGAATGAGCATCCATGGAGGGTTTGCTGTGTGCCAGGTGCTCTGTTAAAAATTTTACTTTTAAAAAACTTTATGCAACCCCAGAAATAATTAAGCAAAACCACAGTCCAGGGAGGGGAAGGATTACCAGAGGCACCCAGTACATGCAGAAAGATAAACTGGACCGTGCGGGCCTTGGGGCTTCCTATTTTTGGAAGCAGTGGTAACCTGAACTAAATGTTTCCAAATGAGCGTTCATATTTTTCCTTCAGTGTCTTCCCCCAACTCCAAACTTTCCAAAGTGAACTGGGACGCGAGGGATAGTCCCAAGCCAGTGACATTTGAGTTAGAGACGCAAAAGCCTGCGGTGGGCTCTTACCAGGCGGCCAGGGAACCGGACCCAGGGAGGGGCAGGCAGCCTGTCAGGACTTCAAGACCAGGCAAAAGAGCTGGCCTTGGGAGTTCCATAATGGTACGTGGTCCCAACTCACAGCTCCTGGAACCAGGATGGGAAATGCTGACCTTTACTGGCTCAGCTGGGAGGCACCTGGGAGGCAGGAGCTATTAGGCCCAGAGGGACTGGTGAAGTTTGCTGCTGGAAAAGCAGGTTTGCAAAGGTTCTGAGGAAGGAAAGCAGGATCGACTCTGGTGATAAACTAGCACCAGTACCCTGCTAGCTGCTGGGCCCAGCAGCTGGGGATGGAAGCCCAGATCCTCAGGGAGCCTGTGGGGCTGGGAACCCCGTTGTTACCGGTGGGAAGGGCGTCCTATGTATTGTTTTGGGGAGCATACGTAGCAGCTAGTCCGGAACTGGAAGGAGGCTATTTCAAGGGCAGGGAGTGGGGGCCAGTGCTGACATGCACCCATGTGTTTGTGCGGATGGACAAGTGAGCTCACTCAACACCTGGGTGCGAGGTGGGCACTCTGGGGAGATTTGTCCCCAAGGTCGGTTAGGCCACACTGAGAAGGGTTTGAATCAGCCAAAGATTTTACTTTTATTTTAAGCTCTAGCGCAGTGGTTCTCAACCTTGGCTGCACATTAGAATCACCTGGGAATCTTTTTAAAATCCTAATTTCTGGGCCTCATCCTCCGGAAATTCTGTTTCTTTGTTGCTAATGTTGTGGCCCCACCTCATAACAAAGAAACAGAATTTCCGGAGGATGAGGCCCAGAAATCAGGATTTTAAAAAGATTCCCAGGTGATTCTAATGTGCAGCCAAGGTTGAGAACCACTGCTCTAGCAGAACTTTGACTTGACAACTGTTTAATCTCAGATACAGTGGGGCCTTGACTTACGAGTTTAATTCATTCTGTGACAGAGCTCGTAACTCAAATTACTCATATGTCAAATCAAAAAGTGAAAGAGTGAGACACGTGATGCTGGGCTGATGTTGTGGCATTCACTGTGACGTTCGCTGCGCCAACTAGCGGTGGGGTATCTGAAGCTGGCTCCTAACCCGAATTTTAGCTTGCAACGCAAAGCAAAAAATCGGCTGAGAGACCGCTCGTATCTCTATCTCGAAAAACTCATTAGTTGGGACACTCGTAAGTCAAGGCCCCACTGTACAGACTACTTGGTGATAATTTTGGTACTGGGCTTAATTAGAAAATATCTTCTCTCTTTCGCTCCCTCTGTCAACCTCCCCCCACTCGCTCCCCCCCCCCCCCCCCCCCCCCCCCGCCCCAGGTCTGGTTTCAGAACCACAGAGCTCGAACACCAAAGCACTTCCAGAGGAGGCCCTGTGGGAAGGCAGCCGCGGCCCTAGGATCCCATCAGGGTGGATTCTACGCCCCTCCCCACTGCTCTGGCCTCCAGGGCCTTCTCCGCAACTGTGACTCCAACAGAACTCTCCAGAGCGATGCCGGCCGATTCTCCTGGGGGGTGGGGGGCCTTCCTAGTCAAGCTGTCTTCTCAGGGCACATGAAGGGGGAGACTTGTGGCCTGGAGACTCCAGCTAGGGCACTGGGGAAGCCTGGAAGCTTCCATCACTCTCTGTCCTCGGGCTTCAGCCTTGCAGCCCTGGGTCTACCTCCTGATCCCCTCCGACAGCCCTTCTCACAGGTGGAGGCTGGTGGCACAGGGATTCATTGCGGGGGACCCCAGGCTACTCATGGAACAGGGGTGCTGGGCCCTGCATGGGTGTGGGCAGCCTCCTCCCTCTGAGTGGCAGCCATGGGGGGGCTGACAACCTACACCTGCTCTGGAGCCGCTGTCCCAGCACCTGAGGGCCCAGGAGCAGCCACCCTGCCCCACTCCCTTCAGCCCGGGAACACTGGCCGGATCTTGCTGATTCAAGTCCTCTCCTTCCTATCAACGCAGAGGAGGTGCCTGCTGGGCGTCTGGAGTAGTTTCCATCCCTCCCTTGGAGTCAGGACCTTAGTGGGAGGCCTCGGGCACCCTGGCCCCCACCCCCTGCAGGAGCGCTTGAAGCTGCCACCACAGCAAGCAGTGGGAATGGGCCAAGCGAGGGAGGTCACCAGAGACAGGAAATCGGCCGTGGTTCCTCTGCACATTTCATACTGCACAGTGGGAGGGGGGAGACTTGTGGACTGTGTGTGGGGAGGTACTTGTGGACTGTATGTGGGGGGGGTACTTGTGGACTGTATGTGGGGGGGGGTACTTGTGGACTGTGTGTGGGGGGTACTTGTGGACTGTGTGTGTGGGGGGTACTTGTGGACTGTATGTGGGGGGGTACTTGTGGACTGTGTGTGTGTGGGGGTACTTGTGGACTGTATGTGGGGGGGGTACTTGTGGACTGTGTGTGTGGGGGGGTAATTGTGGACTGTATGTGGGGGGTACTTGTGGACTGTGTGTGGGGGGGGTACTTGTGGACTGTATGTGGGGGGGTACTTGTGGACTGTGTGTGTGTGGGGGTACTTGTGGACTGTGTGTGGGGGTACTTGTGGACTGTGTGTGGGGGGGTACTTGTGGACTGTGTGTGGGGGTACTTGTGGACTGTGTGTGGGGGTACTTCTGGACTGTATGTGGGGGGGTACTTGTGGACTGTATGTGTGGGGGGGTACTTGTGGACTGTATGTGGGGGGGTACTTGTGGACTGTGTCGGGGGGTACTTGTGGACTGTGTGTGGGGGTACTTGTGGACTGTGTGTGGGGGGTACTTGTGGACTGTATGTGGGGGGGTACTTGTGGACTGTGTGTGTGGGGTACTTGTGGACTGTATGTGGGGGGGGTACTTGTGGACTGTGTGTGGGGGGTACTTGTGGACTGTATGTGGGGGGGTACTTGTGGACTGTGGGGGGGTACTTGTGGACTATGTGTGGGGGGTACTTGTGGACTGTGGGGGGTACTTGTGGACTGTGTGTGTGGGGGTACTTGTGGACTGTGTGTGGGGGTACTTGTGGACCGTGTGTGGGGGGTACTTGTGGACTGTATGTGGGGGGGTACTTGTGGACTGTATGTGAGGGGTACTTGTGGACTGTATGTGTGTGGGGGTACTTGTGGACTGTATGTGGGGGGTACTTGTGGACTGTATGTGTGTGGGGGTACTTGTGGACTGTATGTGGGGGGGTACTTGTGGACTGTGTGTGTGGGGTACTTGTAGACTGTGTGGGGGGTACTTGTGGACTGTGTGTGGGGGTACTTGTGGACTGTGTGTGGGGGTACTTGTGGACTGTGTGTGGGGGGTACTTGTGGACTGTGTGTGTGGGGTACTTGTGGACTATGTGGGGGGTACTTGTGGACTTATGTGTGGGGGGGTACTTGTGGACTGTGTGTGTGGGGTACTTGTGGACTGTGGGGGGTACTTGTGGACTGTGTGTGGGGGGGTCCTTGTGGACTGTGTGGGGGGTACTTGTGGACTGTGTGTGTGGGGTACTTGTGGACTGTATGGGGGGGGTATTTGTGGACTGTGTGTGGGGGGTACTTGTGGACTGTATGTGTGTGGGGGTACTTGTGGACTGTATGTGTGTGGGGGTACTTGTGGACTGTATGTGTGTGGGGGTACTTGTGGACTGTATGTGTGAGGGGGTACTTGTGAACTGTGTGGGGAAGTATTTGTGGACTGTGTGTGGGGGGTACTTGTGGACTGTGTGGGGGGGTACTTGTGGACTGTATGTGGGGGGGGTACTTGTGGACTGTGGGCTGTGGTATGGAGCACTCTCACAGGCATCTCTCAGGGCAGAAGACCTAAGGGCTTTTCTTAGATGGGAGAAAAGGGGTTTTAAAATCTGTCTGTCCTGCCTTTTATTGACTTGTAAATATGGACCACTTATATAATGTTCTGTAAACCCTTGGAGGGAGGGGGGGGGTCGGGGGAGGGTTGCTGTGTGGAACTGTACCGGCCATCAATAAAACATGACATTCAACCTCGGTCGTTTCTGTGCCTCTCCCATGGTCCTCCCGCTGTATGCGGTGGCCACTGCCCTCAGCCTGGCCTTCGCAGTGCTCCGTGACCAGGTCTTCCGTTTCTCCCTGTGTCCGGCCACATGTGGCTTCTCTCTGAATGGTGAGCTGCCTGCTGCTGGGCAGTTTCCCGAAAACCAGCCCTCTTCTCCCCACGCCCCCTGCAGGCCTGATGCAAACCCAGGTAATGAACAGGTCTGAGGAGAGATGGGGACAATGAATGAAATGCATCTTCTCTCTCCAGGGCCAGTCTGCGGGGGAAGGGGGCTGTCCAACACCCACCCATCCATGCCTAGAGAAGGGGGCAGGTGGGAGAGGGTGGGGAGCATGCCAGCTCCCAGGCTGACTGCTTGGCAGGAGGCCTGATGGTGATTCCTCATGTTTGGGGACATCATAAAGGCCCCTTTCATTCACTTGAGAGACCATATCTCCCGAGGTTACAGAGAAGCAGAAGTGAGCTTTCCCCGATTTGTACGCAAGGATCTGGTGTCAGACAAACTCGGGAGGCTTATGTTCCCCTGCACAGTCTCAGTGTAAGAAAAACCGGGAGCTGAGCACAGGCTGCTTGGTAGAAATGATCTGTCAATCACAGTTCACCTTCATTGCTACCTGCCACTCTGTGAATAAGGACCCGTGCATTCACCAGCTGTCAGGACTGCTGTGTGACGATGCAGCCGCCTCCGGGTGCCACCACATCCATTCGCCTGTCCCCCTTGGTCAGGTGAGGCCTGGGGAGGCCCCCTAACCCCTGCCTCAGCCCCAAGAGTCTAAAATTGGGTCTATAGTAGCACCACGGGTCTTGATCCAAACCACTTGGGTGTTGATCAATACACAACTTTCTAACCTACAATCTCAGGGCACCCCACCCCTCTTTTCCTTCCCTGGTGACAGTCTCAACTGAGTGGGGTGTAACTGGTGTTGCTGTTCCTGAGAGGATGTTCTGGACTTCCCACGCTAGAAGGAAGGTGGGCGGGGCTGTGTGGAGGGGCACACTGCTGGCTGGCTCAGGTGGAGCAGAGTGAAGGCTGAAAGCTGACCTCAAGGGCGAGGTTTCTCCTCTGACTAGGTCTTTCTGCCTCTAACACCTTCTGACGTGTGCAATCCACACTGGAATGGATTCACAAGTACTAATTGGCCCTTCTATGTACCAGATGGTGGTGGGGACTAAAGAGAAGACACCACCAACCATACACCTGCTTGCGCTAAGGTGCTCAGATGTTGTTCTTTTTTTTTATAATTCTTTATTGTTTAAAGTGTTGCATAGTCTCCTCCTTCCCCCCCCCCCTTCCCCCCTGCCCACACACACATTATGGGATGTTCTTTCTCTGAAGTGAGACCTTGGCCTTCCCAAGCTTCCTGCAGAGGCACAGGAAGTGAAGGTGCTGTCTCTTGCTTTCTCTCTTTCCTGTTATTTTTTATATTCTCTGCAGGAAATGTGTCCTCACCAGGCGGAAGGTCCTTAGGGAACTCGTATTTAGTAGGAATTGGAATATGCCACTAGAAGGCAGGCTCACCAAGGTTCTGCACCCCTGGTATCACTCAGACTAGCCACTCCCTGGCCAGCCGCCTCCCTCCTCTCCCAGGCTCCTGAGCTGTCTGCCAGGGAGCAGATCGGAGTAAACCTGAGGGGTAGGAGGAAGAGCCTCAGGTAGGGCTGGGGCGGGGTTCAGTCCCAGCCCCCACACTTTCTAGATGTTGGACCTGGGCAATGTTGTTCTCTCAGAGCTTAGTTTTCTTAACCGCAGGTGGCATACAAGTGCCCACTCAAGCTAAGACCATGGTTCCAAGCATAAAAGTTACTGTTGCCAGAAAGGGGACCAGGTCTGGACTGGTCTGCTTGGGCTGGCTGTTGATTTCATACAGGAAAGATTTCACAACCTCAAGTCCAGGTGATTTTGAGAGGACGTGTATTAAATTTGGGAACGGATAAACAAGGAAGGGCCTAGGACAGAAGGAGCAGTAGGGGAGACCCTATCGGGGCTTCTTTGGCTCCCTGGAAATGTTATGGTAAAGAAGTGAGCCACCCCAGCTGGTGTGGCTTGGTGGATAGAGCATCAGCCTGTGACTGAAAGGTCCTGGGTTCGATTCTGATCAAGGGCACATGCCAGGGTTGCAGGCTTGATCCCCAGTAGGGGGCAAGCAGGAGGCAGCCAATCAATGATTCTCTCTCATCATTGATGTTTTTTTTCTCTCTCCCTCTCCCTTCCTCTCTGAAATCAATAAAAATCTATTAAAAAACAACAAAAAAAGAAGTGAGCCATGGTGGGGCTGCTGTCAGCTCACTGGAGAGTCAGAGAAAGGTGGGCCTTGGGGACAGGTTCACAGGGTGAGCTCTGAATGAGCTGCCGCTGCTCATTGCTCCCCTGGTTGCAAGTCTCATGGGGACCTTTAGAGTTTAGAACAGTGGTCGGCAAACTCATTAGTCAACAGCCAAATATCAACAGTACTTCAAAATAGACTCACCCAGGCCAAAAACCGACTTCTGCACATGGGTCACGAAGTTTCAATCGCACTGTATGTGTGCCCGCACGTGGTATTTTGTGGAAGAGCCAACACTCAAGGGGCCAAAGAGCCGCATGTGGCTCACAAGCTGCAGTTTGCCGACCATGGGTTTAGGAGGTGCATGCCCTTTGGGGAAGGAAAGGGAGAGCAACTGCTGGGTTCTTTGTCTTGGGGGTTTTAAAGGCTGGGAGTACAGATAGATCCTATATAATAAAAGGGTAATATGCAAATTGACCTTAATGGTGCACTGACCACCTCTTGGTCCCTTCCCCCGGCCAGCAGGCTCCCATCACCTGAAGGCAAACAGGGAACTGGGGGTGGTGGTGGCAGGGGGCCGGGCTGCCAAAAACCGGGGAAGATGGCCCTGATCGCAGGCCAGGCCTAGTGACCGTACACACACATGAATCTCATGCACCAGGTCTCTAGTATTGAAATAAAATTATTGTACAAAAATATTTGATAGGTTGTATTTTCCCTTTCATTTCGGTTCAAAATATTTTTAATGTCTCTTTAACGTATGGGTTATTTGAATTTTCAAATATTTACTACTAGTAATTTCTTGATATTTTTCTATTATTGATTTCCAGCTTCAGCTTCAGTTAAAATAAAGGACTATAAAAGTGATTTGGTATGAGTTGGGGGGTTGGGGAGGGGGAATGGGGGCATAAGGACACATATGCAATACCTTAATCAATAATGAAATTTTAAAAAATTGATTTGAGACAATGGGGAATTTGAAATGGACTATGTAACATGATAAGATAGAATTATTAATTTCTTAGTGTGAAAATGATATGATGGTTATTCAGAAAAATGATACTGAAATGCATCCTGAGCATTGAGTAGTAGCGTGTCATGATGTCTGCCACATATTTCCAAATGGTTCAGGGAAAGAAAACATAAGTGTACCTTTAAGATGAAGATAGGAGTCAAGCCTATATCATAAGATTATTGTAAAGGGTAGAGGGAGTGATGAATGCAAAGGCTTCACACGGGGCTGGCAAGGCAAACTCTCACGAACACACCCTCCTCAGTGCAGCACTTCCAACGGGCAGGGCCCAGGAGACAAAGGCAGGGGTGTCCTTAGTGACCGGCTCTCCTCAGTCCCATAATGAGGGCCACCATGAAGGAACGGAGAGAGTGACCGAGGGATGTCATCTCCTTCTAAAAACAGCCCCTCCACCCCTCGGTCAGAGACAGCACAGAATGGGGTGAAAATAATACTTACTGGTTGAATTCTGGACTCAGGTAAGGATTCTAACTAACAATCTATAAAAGCATAATATGCTAATTAGACCAGGAGTCCTTCCAGATGACCTTCCGGATGAAGCCACGAGGGTGGGGGGGCGAGCCCCTTGCACGAATTTTGTGCGTCGGGCCTCTAGTCTCATTACAACCAAAGTAAAGGAACATTGCCCTGTGGTATGTAAATGACTCTCACAGACATTTTATTCTCACTCAGATGCTCCTTCATTTTCACTCACAGGGTCATTTTATTCCCACATATTTTAAAAATTGGAAATGTTTACCTTATCGTGAATGCCCTCCAGCTGGAAGGCTGTATCCCAGGGTGGGGATCCCTTTGATGTGCCTGAGCCCGAGGTACCCTCCTCACCAAGGCGCCCAGGCGCTCACATCCTCCCGCCTCAGGGCTATCACAGGTTTGAGGTGAAGCTCAGCAGAGGCGGAGCCCCAGCAGGCCCAGTCAGGCCCCACATACACGCAGCATCTTGAGACCTGGTGCCTGGAAGGAGGTCACAAGAGCTCAGGACAACACAAGGCAGGGGGCTCACAGGTCAGTTCTGGTCCCTCAGAAATCTGATGTAAAATCCAACCAACTCAGATGATAGCGGATACAAGACAGAGAAACAGGGAGGGGAGATGGGGATGATATCAAGTGTTCCTTTACCCAAACAAACCCAAATTTCCACAAACCAGGTTATTTACTTAAAAGAAAAAAATTCCGGGCAACTGATGTGATACTAATCCATATCTGCAAGGCCCAAATAGGTTGTTAGATATATGTTTTATCAAACAACCATTCAGCACAGTAGTCTTAAGCGAGTTAACCTGCAGTGCAAATAAATTCGGGAAGATAATTTATGGCAGTTTTAAGAGCAAAAGTTTGGAATTCTTTAATCATGCACGAGATTCCTGGCAGTCTCGCTCCAACCTCTTTCAAGTGCCATCACCACCATTCCCTACCAAGTGCTCCTCAGAGTGCTGGCCAGCCTGTTGTCCATCAGGGAATTGCTTTTCCCTGGTCTGAGATGAGATATTGTACAGAAATGGAACGTTATTTGTCTTTCTCTGATGGGCTTCTTTCTCTTAGCATAATACTGTCCGGGTCCATCTATGCTGTAAGATTTCCCTCTTTTGTATGGCCTCATAGTATTGCATGTACCACAGCGTCTTGACCCACTTATCTACGTACTGATGGGCACTTGGGCTGCTTCCGGATCTTGGCTACTGTAAATAACTATGCAATGAACATAGGGGTGCACATATTCTTCCCAATTAGTGCATCAGGATTCCTAGGATCTATGCCCAGATGTGGGAATACTGGGTCAAAAAGCAGTTTTCTGCTTTTTAACTTTTTGAGGAAACTCTGTACTGTTTTCCAAGGTGGCTGCAGGAGTCTGGAGGATGGAAATACATGTTGCTTGGAGTGACGGTTCACAATGCAGTGAGCAGGTGATGTTTCATTGAATTGTACACTTGAATGCTGTATGGTTTTGTGAACCAATGTCACCACAATAAATTCAATAACTGAAGAAAAATAAATAGAAAGTTAGACCTTTATATAACATGATTATTTTTCTAGTAATTCATTTGTTGTTGGATTCATAAAAGTATTGGTCTCAGCAGATTAGAAATTTAACAGGACAAAACAAAACAAATATATTTTCTCACCACAGGTGTTAGAGGTTTAAGAAGAGCAGCCATAAATGCACCCCCTGACCCACCTGGGGCCCCAGCCTCACCCCCTCTGACCACTTTGTTACTCCAAATATGCTGTTCCCTTTCCCAGGGTTTCCTTTTTTAACACACCCTCCGATTACAGAGGTTGTCAACCAGTGTCCGGAGCAGGCACCCTGGTGGTGCCCAAGAATTCCTAAAACACCCAGCACCTGACTATTTAGTCAGGGCACTGACCTCTTTTCCTTTAGATTGTCAAATAAATACAATGACAGCAGCCAATGCAATAGCCATCCTGTGTGAATGAATCAAAATTATACCTATTTTTTTATCTGATCAGCAAAAAATATAACATATTTTTTGTTCCACAGAATTTTGGTACTTAGGTTATGTGTGCCATGAGATGAAAAATGTTGGAAATCGCTGTCCTAATTCTATTAAACCTGGACCTGTCTCAACCAGCTTTCTAAGTGCTATTCCAGGTTGCAAAATTCCACTCATTTATTTGATCATAAAAAGTTCACAAGAGGCTTACGGTAAATTTTATATAGATTTTTAAAAAATATATTTTGTTGATTTTTTTACAGAGAGAAAGGGAGAGAGAGAGATAGAAAAATCGATGAGAGAGAAATATCAATCAGCTGCCTCCTGCACACCTCCTCCTTGGGATGTCCCCGAAACCAAAGTACATGCCCTTGACCGGAATCAAACCTGGGACCTTTCAGTCCACAGGCCGAAGCTCTATCCACTGAGCCAAACCCGTTAGGACTTATATAGATTTTTAAAGCATAAATATCATACAGTACTGCATCCCTCTTCATATGGCTACAACATTTGATAATCAAATGTCATTTCAGATGATGATTTGCTGGATCATTTGGATGCTAATCCTAGTTTTTAATGTTTAAGGTTGGCATCAAAATATAGGGACTCCCCTGGCAGGTGTGGCTATGTGGTTAAAGCTCAGCCCGGCATTGGGGTTGATTTCTGGTCAAGGGCATGTATCTGGGTTTCAGGTTCAATCCCTGGCTGCGGGGAGGGAACTAATGGATGTGTTTCTTTCACATCAATGTTTCTCTCTCTCTCTTTCTCACTCTCTCTTTCCCCTCCTCTGCCCCTCTTCCTTCTCCCTCTCTCTAAAAAAAATCAATGGAAAAATATCCTCCAGTGAGGATTAACAAATATTGATGTCACACCTTCCAGAAGTGCTCTACCAATTACTGCTAGCTTTTAGCCAAATTGGTATGGAATATGTTTCGGTTATCAGACTGCAACCTCTAAATCAGACCTTCCATATAGAAGGGGAAGGTTTGTCCAAATCTGGGGGCACACAGGTACTTGCTACCCAAGATGGAAAATTATAGGACAACTCACAACACCACAGACCAAAAGAACAAAGCAAAGGGCAAGGAGTGCAGCTAAGAAGGCTTTAGGGAGGAGAGGGGCAGGGAGAGAAGGGCTGCACACAGCAATGACTGTGCCGAGGGTCAGGGCCAATGTCGGTGATCAGCATTTTAGTGAAAGGCTGTATGAGCTCTTTCTACTTATTGGTTAGTTCCATCGTTTTTGTTTCAAAAGAGACAACATTAGCCCAAACCCAAGCCCAAGCCCATAGAATTTATTCTCTCCAAAGCCAAAGAAAAAAACTTGTGGGATCTGGATAGTCAAGGCCAATGGAATCACAAAGGCCTTGTTATCAGTACACCAGAATGGCCAAAGGCCACTCTGGGCATGTGCCTAAACGGGATGTCCAAGGACTCATCCTGGGAATCCTAACCGGGCCAAGATACCATGAGCGGGTGCAAGGACACCCGGTAGACTATGCCCTTCAGTAGCCAATATGATTGATGTAACTGCTGGCGGGAAGCCTTCTTTGTCTAAATAGTGTAAAAGTAGGTTACTGACCAGCTGGCTGGCTGGAGAGGCTGGAGAGGGTGAAGAAGTCTGCTGGAGAGAGCAGCCGGGCAGGAGAGAAAGGAGAAGCTGCTGAGTGGAGAGCTCAGGTACCGCTATGATGTGAGGCGGTGAGTCTAGGGGGCAGCGTGCGGCTGCTCAGATAATGGCTGTGGGTACCGAGACTGATGCTGTTTTATGGGAAAGATACATATTCACCAGCCCGTGTCCGGCTGCTTGCTCGTATGGACTTTGCTGTCAGGACTGTTTTTGTCTATTGGCTATATGGCTTCTGCAATAAAGAGTCATCCTTATACACCCACAATCTCTCATGGCTTCTCCATCCAAGACCTGGTGGCCTAGGATGTCCAGCCCCAGACAGAGGGCTGGGACCCAACACCTGTTACTGTGAGCAGAGGAGAGAGGAGGAACTTGGACTAAGTTCCCAACAGTTAGTACAGTGGGCAGGGTTCAGGCAGGAGCCAGCCCTGGCGAAGTCGAACGGGAGAATTTGGAGAATGCAGACAGTCCTCGGGTTATGTCAAACTCGACATACGTTGTTTTGTGTACGTTGCCATCTCCCATTTAATTATAAAAAAAAAACAAAAGTTCCGTCATTTCGACGAATGTACATATGTGCTTTATGTTTTTTATTATTTATTTACCACAAGTAAAGGTCAGGAATTGTTATCTTTCTTTTAGAATTTTTTTATTGTTTCACTTCATTACTGCTGTGTATGTGCTCCATGTGAGTGACATAGGTGCTTATGTAGGTGGGTTCCGATTCCCAGCGAAAATCACGTTATGTTGGGCTGGAGGAACGGATCTCTGATGTAACCCGAGGACCTACTGTACATGGACTCAGTCACTCAGAGCACCAGAGCTCGTGCAGGGCTCCTGCTGCTGCTTCAACAAAACTGCAGCACCCACAGAACTTGAATCCCTGTGTTCTCAACACCCCAAAAGCAAACAAAGAAACAACAAACAAAAACCCAGTTCCAAAGACATGCGTTTCTCTTGGACACACGGCTAAGCCCAGACATGGCCCCACCCTCCAGCAGGAGCTGAACTTCATATTCCTTAGGTGGTGGAGGGACACCACATCCTCTCTTCTTTGTAGCAATTCTTGGGTCTAACATAGGGAACAGGTTCAGATAATACAGGCCCGCCACCTCGACCCAACTGGATTCATAACCACAGCCTCCCCTCCCTCCATGATCATTCCTCCTCTCCTCCCACCTCCTCTCTCTGGGATGGGGCCCGGTGTGGGAGGACACACACACACACACACACACACACACACACACACACACCCAATAGGCAAAGGCAGATCTCCTGGGGACTAGGAACAGAAAGCTGCAGGATGTGACCTCGGAGGTCACTGGGGAAGCTGCGTTCACTTTCACTTCTGTAGGGAATTCTCAAGTCCCAGCCCCATGGCTGTTTCTAAACAAATGTAACCAATAGTCAGCACTGATTTAACGGAATGTGCCAAGTGCGAATGCTGAGCACCTTAAAGACGCGATGCCATTTTTTCCTTGCAAAAACCTCATATAAGTAGATAGCATTTTTATTCCCATTTTACAGGTCAAACTGGGAATACAATTGAACTGGAGTCTGAGTAGATCTGTGGCCTTTAAGTGGAAGCAGGATTCCTCGGTGACTGTTTAACACGCGGGACTTTCCCTTCTTTGCTGAGCCTGCAGGTCCACCCCGTGTGGATCTGACCAGGTGGTCACTGCTGTCAGCGTGTTTCACACACAGATCAGCTCTGGGTGGCAGCCCCTTGAGTAGCTACAGTACACGGTCAGTTCTCCCCAGCACGTTGCCTCTATCCACCCCTTTCCCAGGTGCCACCCAACATCCTCGCTGCGTCCCTGCCAAGGTCGATGCTAGGTTTCTGGGTGCTTAGAAAAAGATTTCATTATAGCAGGTGCCACTGTACTCGCAATTGCTTGGACCTGAAACGTGGTCTCAGCCTAGAACAGTGGTGGCGAACCTTTTGAGCTCGGCGTGTCAGCGTTTTGAAAAACCCTAACTTAACTCTGGTGCCGTGTCACATAGAAATGTTTTGATATTTGCAACCATAGTAAAACAAAGAATTATATTTTTTATATTTATTTTATATATTTAAATGCCATTTAACAAAGAAAAAACAATGAAAAAAATGAGTTCAGGTGTCACCTCTGACACACGTGTCATAGGTTCACCATCACTGGCCTAGAAGTCTCTGGGCCCACCATTCATTTTACTCCCAGGTCATCAGCAGGAGGGTTCTTAACTGCTTTCAGGCAGGCACTGCAGGGGTCTGGGATCTCATGGACATGCCCAGGGGGCTGTTCTGGGTCTCTCGGGCTGGATTTTGTGGGGTTTCCCACGAATAACAGGAAATAGGGTAATGTGCAGTTAGGACAATGCCCTCAGTGACACAAACAGGAAGATTCCTGGCTCACCACTGGCTCGGCCAGGCCGCTTGGCAGGGCAGGAGCTGATAACCGCCACTCAGATGAGCAAAGACATGGAGAAGCAAGAGGAGGAGAGAAGAAAAGGACAGAGCTGGGAGGAGGAGCAGGAGGAGGAGGAGGAGGGGGAGGAGGAGGAGGAGGAGGGGGAGAAGGAGGAGGAGGGAAGGAGGAGGAGGAGGGGGAGGAGGAGGAGGAGGAGAAGGAGGAAAGGGAGGAGGGGGAAGAAGAGGAAGGGAAGGAAGAGGAGAAAGGGGAGGAGGAAGGGGAGGAGGAGGAGGAAGAAGGGGAGGAGGAGGAATTAAATCCCAAGTTTGTTAGCACCTCTGATTCTAACAGCCCCTTTGTTTAAACCTCAAGACAAGTTACTCTCAAGGCTACATTTTCACATACCCCTCCTTCCTGCTGTTTTTACAACTCAGGGACAGTTAATAAAAAGTTCCCTTCCCTCTTCCTCTTCAAACAAGACTCTTTTGAACTCTTCATAACTGTTACTCTATGGAGGATGCTAACTGAGGAAGACACCTCCCTAGGACATCTGCCTGGACTGTCTCCTAAAAAAAGCTAACAATGTTTTCAAAGACAACCCCCAGATGTCTGCTCAATTTCAGCACTGAAATTCCCCTCCCTTCCATGTCACCTACAACAGCAGCCAGGGCTTTAAAAGGGGGAGCAGCTGTTTATTGCTTGTCCTTGTATTGGTTAGCAATGCACCAGCCCTTTCCCTTGGGGAAAGTAAAAATAAACTCCCTCTCTCTGCACCTATCTCTTCTCTCAGCTGTGACTTCCTTCACAGCCCATGTCACAGGCCAAAAACCCTAACATAGATTATCTTAATAGTCTACCCCAGCTCTAAACTCTATGAAGAATGAACATATCTAGAAAGATTAAAAGAAAATTTCCATTTCAGAGTTAAATTATTGAATGTTAATTATTCTGCAATTTAGAAAATTTTGAAGGAAGGAAAGATGTTATTAATAAATTTATAACTGCTTCCAGTCTGAATTTAACACTGAATGTTAGAAATAAAAATCTATGTGGTGAAATTGATAGTGTTGCATATATACAACCTAAATCTAGTTTTAATCCATTAAAAAATTCTACTTTTATTTATTTGGTTTTATGGATTAATTAGTAACTTCTAGAAGTATGTCTTTCTTTCCTCCAATGTCAAGATGAGCATATCAAAATTCAGACACAGATTCAAGTTCTCTGAAACCGAGGAAAATATTTATTTTAATATGCAAGTATTTTCTATTTTCAGATTTATGTTTTCCATATCTGAAAAAATGTGTGATGAAATAATCTCCTTCATAATAATCAATTGCTTTAATTTTTCCTTTTCCTTTGAAGACAAATTGTATTTACAACTGTTCTGTGGAAATGTGGGTGTGGAGGTTGCTAACTGAGGAAGGAGCCAGAACTGACCAGATGCTAAGTGAGGTGGAAAGGAAGAGGCACTAGGGGGGCTAGAGGCCTGGGGGGCATGGGGAGGGAGGAAAAAGAAAGAAGCAGAAGAGAGGTCTGAACAGGGATGAATTTCCTTGAAATTGAGAAAAAAGTAAAGGGGAAATAAGAAGAGAAAGAATCAGAAGGTAGTTTTTTATTTCTCCTTCCCTCACCCCAATATGGAATCTATTCCTCCTGTCCCTGAGCCTCAGTAGCACTCATCTAGTCTCTCTTAGGAAGGTGTTAACTCTTTTGCAGCTGGTCTTGCTTTTTATTGACATGCATGTCCAAAGTTCCTGTCTTGCATATCACAAGCCTTTTCAATTGCAATAGTGCTTCTCATTTACACCACTGTCACAAGAGAAAACTGGATCCAGGTGAGTTCTTTTGGGTTTGCAAAAATATGTGTTTCATCTGAATCAGGTCACTATTGTTAACACAAGAGGGAATCACACCTGAGCCAAAGTTGCTCTATTTGTGAACAATCATTCATTCATTCATTCATTCAATCGCTATTTGTTTGAACATATATGTTGGTGGTTAACCAATCAATCAGATCCCTCTTCCATAGGAGCTCGGTAGTAGGAGGGGGAAAGACCAGGAGGTTGAGAGGTAGAGAGACAAAGGCCACACCAGGGCCAACCACTAGTGAAGAATACTTGAAACTCAATACTTAAAGCCAGCTCTTATTACTCAGGACAAGGAGACTTAAGATGGAGCTACATTAACACCGGCTGTGAGGACTTTTCAATATAGACATTCCTGGCTGCATTTGTGATTAAGAAAGCACCACAAGTCATGCCAATGAGAATTCCCATTTCAGAGTCACGGATGATGTTATCTGAGGTGTGGCTCCTCCTCCCAATTTGAGAAACTTTAACTATAATTTTCTATTTTACGGGCTCTGCTTGAGGATATTAATGCACCATCTTTGCAGGGCTGCCACATGCCCTCCCTCTCACCACACCACGGACAGAACAATGCTCACACAGAGTAGGGATGGAAGAAGGAAGAGAAGGAAAGTAGGGGTGAGGGAAGGAAAGAGAAACGGGTTTGTCTCTTGGAGAAAAATACAAGAAATGAGCAACCAGCCCACATGATCATGAGACAGATTTATAATCTGGCTGAGGGTTGAGAAGTGCTGTTTTGGGTAACTCACATTCTATGGAGAGGCAGGATTTGGCAGTTGGGCTGCAGTTCCAGAGTCACTGTCAAAGGACAACCATGTCTTCAACCTTCGGGTTCCCAGCAGCACTGTCTGGGGCCCCCATGGGGAAGCCTTCAGTCTATTGGGCATTTTTAAAAATATATATATATTATTTATTTTTTACAGAGAGGAAGGGAGAGGGATAGAGAGTTAGAAACATCCATCTGCTGCCTCCTGCACACTCCCTACTGGGGATGTGCCCGCAACCAAGGTACATGCCTTTGACCGGAATCGAACCTAGGACCCTTGAGTCCGCAGGCCGACACTCTATCCACTGAGCCAAACTGGCTAGGGCCATTTTTTTTTTCTAGACTCTAAAATAGATGGAATCCAAGAATGCCCAAAATGGAACAATGCTTAACTTTAAGAGAACTTAAGTTATTTAGTTCAAACAGGTCATATTTAACAACCTTTCAAATAAAATTAAGACCTGTTCCAAGTGTGTTCTGAAACATAACTAATAGGAATACTCCACAATATAGGGGAACAAACTTTGTGGACAGACTAGGATCTACATTCTGGTCCTACCGCTGCCACCTGTGCAGCCTTAGGTGCCCTTGCTGAGCACATTGAACCATTAGGTGTCTAGTGGGTGAGCTGCTGGGCATGGAGGACTATTTTTTTGTGAAAAGGAGGAGGGAGGAAGTTGGTGCACAAGAAGCAGGGCAGAGAGGCAGAAGACAGGTGGGGAACGGAGGGCAGACTAGGATGTGTCCTCAGCCAGTGAAAGAGATTGTTAGCGCTGCTTCCCAGGGAGGAGCCAGGATCCAGACAGAACAAGGCTCATGGAATCCATGTCCTGGGGGAGGGCATTACCTGGCACCAGGGGCTCTGATGAAGCACCGCCTTCCGCCTTCCATAGTTTGCAAAGAGTGGATATTAACAAGGACTCTTTAGTCAAAGAACATGAGCAAATGGGTTGCTCCGCTCATAGGAACACCTTCCTAGAGACCCTCAGGAATGCCTGGAGAGGCCTGGCAACCAAGGGCCAAAGTGCCCCAGTCACAGTCAGCACTAACAACCCAGTGTCAGCATCGCTCCCAGGGCGCAGGCTGGTGCAAGGCCCGGACATTCAGAGCTCATTTTTCATACAATAGGGAGTGTAGGGATTCATACCAGCTGCCTTCTTTCAGGCTTGACACAATCCACTTTCTTACTAAATGAGAAAGAAACTAAGTGTGAGTTATGGCATTCAATGCTGAATTTCCCAATCTGATCTGGATGGAAGGAGAGAACAGCTTCATCCTGGGGTTGTTTAAACCTTTAAAAAAAGAAAGAAAGAGAGAGAGAGAGAGAGAGAGAGAGAGAGAGAGAGAGAGCCACACTGGAGGAGTTCATATATTCCTGACTTCTCCAAAGTTCAGTCGGCTCCAGTCCTCACATGTCACTGACAAAGATGAATCAATCCTAAGCCAGGCTTCTGCTCTCAAGAAAAGGACCTCCATGGATTTTTTTTCTGATTTCAAATTTTGTGGGTTCGCAAACAATAATAATCATTTTATGGATAATTCAGGACAACGTTAATACTTTGTGTGTGGGTGCGTAATAAAAATAAAATAATAACAACAGATTTGCTGTCTCTTGCCAATATTGTCAAAAGCATTTGTTGTGACAAATTACAAGAGCCATGAGGTAGCAGGGAGAACACCAACAAAGCATATGACATCCTCTTATGTGTCAGCAATTACCTTCTTCCAAAAATCTTACCTTGTCATATTGGTAAAGCAAAGGACTTATCAGGGAAACCACCAGTGAGTCAATTGTAACTTGAGTGAAATTCCCTTTTCCACCTTAAAGCATGATTTTTATAAAATTAATTGGATTAAAATTATGACAGAATAGATAAATTTGTTTTAATTGCATGATGTAGATTCTTTTTAAGAATAAAATTAGAAAACTTCAACTTCTGTGAGAGACAGAAACAGAATATTGGGGACTAGCTACAATGATAAGAAATATCAACCATGCTCTGTTAACTGTGATTGCTCTGTTCTGATTAGAGAAAGCACATTCCAACCTGGCTGAGCAGAGTTTTACGCCCTGGGACCTAGGAGCTCACACTGGGACGCAGTCCACCCTCCTTTCCAGAGAACTGCCCACAGTCCTGGAGAGATTTACAATCTAGTCTTGGAGATGCCCGCCCTTTGCACCCCCAGCCCTATTGCCTGTAACCGCCATGCCTTGCCTGCTTTCCCCTGCCTGGAGTTCTTAGACTCCCAAGTAATCTTTGCCTCCTACCCACTATAAGCAGCTGGCTTATGGGGGTGCAGAGCAGATTTTTGTGGCTGACCTGCTGCTCTCCCATGCTGCTGGCAATATTGGAATAAACGCTCATATATGACTCAACCCTGTCTCTGCTTCATTGGCTCAAGTAGTGACAGGCAGCCCGGACCCCTTGGTTGTGCTGCTACATATTCTGGTGACTCTGGTGGGACACAAGTTGGGGAGTCTTCTGGGGTAAGTACCGGGGATCCCACTTGCTGCATGGACTGGAGGTCCCTTCCCAGAGTGCTGGCAGGAGCCAGGAGCTTCAGGACTACACTTCCCACAGGCCTCCAAAGCCTCTATGTCACTCCTGCTCCACCTTTAGGCAAGTGGAAAGCTGGAGAACCAATTTCTTAAGTCTCTGGTCCAGGTTCTTTCAGAGCCCGAGGAGGTTAAGGGTGTTTTTAATGTCTAGTCTTATTTGTTACTCAGATAACCTCCTTTTTGACTAGACCTATGGGTAGAAGCTCTGAGAGAGGACGGCCTCCACATGCTTCTCAGAAAAGGGACAGGTTTGCACCCATCATCCGCTCAATGAGTTTCTGACGCTACTGGCTGAGCAGGGGGTGGTCAGCTCCATCCTGAAGCAGCCACTGCCTTCAAGTAGCCAGGAAACAGGAAGAGGTTAAGGTGTGAATTTGGACTCTTCTGGCAAATGCAAGAGGTGGTCCTTTATTGGCTCCTGAGGGAAATAATAGCATTTTTCCATAAGTCATTTGGAGAAAATTGGGGAAATTTTAATTTGGATTGGATATTAGAAATATTAGGAAAAATTACCGTTACTTAAGTATGAAAAATTCTGAAGTTATTTAGAAATAATCGACTGTTTAAGAAGACATAACGACCGAAGTATTTCGGATTTAAATTGTATGGCTGGTCAAACTATATTAAACAGATCATGTCTCAAGCTCTGGGACCTTCTCACTATTCCCGCTAAATGTTAAAACATAGCAGTTTTTGCAGGTGCCGCTGTAAACAGGATGAGTTTGACAGGAACTCAACCTGCAAAGAAGAAATCAACCTGTAGTTAACCAAATAGTATACATAAGAAGTAACTAAGTCTCTCCAAGATAGTTTTGGAGATGTGTGTCTCCTTTATGGGTGCAAGTAAATAATAACTATCTAACAACAACCACGTGTAGTTCTTGAATAGAGCACCCCAAGAGGTGAACGTCTTGATTTCGGTAAAAATCATAATACATTTTAACATAAAAGGTCACAGATGGAGAAAAAGTAGTCACTACATATGTTTATTCAACAAACATTTATTGCAAACTTGCTGCTGTGTAATAGACACCATTCTAGATACCTGGATAGCAATGTCAAACTAAATTCCCGCCCAGCAGGCGTGGCTCAGTGGTTGAGCATGGACCTAGGAACCAGGAGGTCAGTGTTGGATTCCTGGTGGGGGCGCATGCCAGGGTTGCGGCTGGATCCCCAGTGTGGAGTGTGCAGGAGGCAGCCAATCGATGATCCTCACTCATCATTGTTAGGTCGGAGAGAGACCAGGATCGGATACATGCAGACATGTGATGAGATAATGGCCTCCCCCTGGCATTTCTAACAGATCAGCCTGCCAGACACAGACACAGGCTTCTTCTCCCTGAATCAACAGGACCCCCACACATTTACTGACTCCTTCCTGAATACCCTTCCTGAACCCCTGCAGTGAAAACTTCCTCAGCTGAATACCTCAGCCCTTGTCCCCACCACTCACCCAACTGCAGTATAAAAAAAGCACCTCCCTCCCTGTTGGCTCCTATCCACATGCCCTGTCTTTGGGGTTCATGGGTCTCCTGGGAACGCAATAAACGTTTCCTTTTCTTTCTTTTCTGATTCACTGGAATCTCTTTATTTCCTATGCCGCCTCTTGAGCCACCTAACCGAACAATCATTGATGTTTCTGTCTCTTTGTCCCTCTCCCTTCTTCTCTTGAAAACCAGTAAAAATATATTTCTTAAAAAGATTAAATTCCCTAAACCCCCATGGAGTTTTTGATTACTTGTTGTGGATACCTATTAGGGTCCCTCCAAGAAATAAGTGCTCACAAATATCAGATTAAAACATGCCGTTTTAATTCCTAATGTTCAAAAGAAGATGATTAGTAATTTACATTATACATGCCCCAAAATTCATTGCAGGGCTGAGAGCAAAGAAGTCCATGTACTTGCAAAGATGTTAAGTCCTAAAAGCAAAGGCCACTTCAACTATTTTTTTTACTCTCACCTGAGGATATTTTGTCCCATTGATTTTCAAGAGAGTGGAAGGTGCCCTAACTGGTTTGGCTCAGTGGATAGAGCTTCGGCCTGCGGAATCAAGGGTCCCAGATTCCATTCTAGTCAAGGGCATGTACCTTAGTCGCGGGCACATCCCCAGTAGGGAGTGTGCAGGAGGCAGCTGATCAATGTTTCCTAACTCTCTATCCCTCTCCCTTCCTCTCTGTTAAAAATCAATAAAATATATTTTAAAAAAAGAGAGTGGAAGGGAAGAAGGGAGGGACGGAGGGAGGGAGGGGCAGAGAGAGAGAGAGAGAAACACCAAAGTGAGAGAGACATCAATTGTTTGCATCCTCCCCCACCCCCACACCCCCGAGTCTGACCCGGGCCTAGAATCTAAGGTCCAACCCACAACCCAAGAGCATGCCCTGACTGGGTGTTGAATCCGTGACCTTCCCCTGCATGGGACAACACTCTAACCCATGGAGCCACACCTCTGGGCTCAACTGTTTCTTTCCTGAGCCAGTCAATGCAAAGGGTGAAATGCAAGGACAAGTCGGGAGATGCATGTGATGGTGTCCGCTGGGCGCTTCAAAGGCTCTGACCGCTGTGTTAGCTTTAAAGGACACGGAAGGCCTGGGAGATGCTTCCCTGCGTCCCCTCCGTTGCCCCACAAGGACAGGGACTCCCTCCCAAGAAGGCTCCTGGGGAAAGACTCACTGTTTGCTCACTCACAAGGCAGCGTATTGGGGTGCAATCCCTGCTAGCTGCGGGCTCTGCTCTGGATGTGGGGGTGCGGCCCCAGTCAGGTCAGGGCTCGGGTCCACTCCTCAGGAACCTTCTCCCCTGGCCTGGGAGGCAGGCGGCCAGGGCAGCCATGGAGGGAGGCCCTGAGTCCTGGCCACACAGAGAAGCTGGGGAGGCAGGAGAAGGGGCCACATGCCCGCAGGATCTGGGGGCTCCCGCACTGGCTGTGACAGGCTCGGGCCTCCTGGACCCTGGGGAAGGCGCCTAAGCGCCCGCAGAGCCCGAGGCGGGCAGGGCAGGTCTGGCTCGGGTACCGGGTCTGGAACAGGCTCCTGGTGCAGGGCCAGCAGGTGCCCAGCCCCTGCCCCACAGCTGGAGGCCCAGGTGCTGGAGAGTCAGGAAGGGCGTGGCCAGTGCTGAGGCCCCGCCCCCTGCCCTTTGACCTCTCCTCCTGCGCTCGACTGGCACGTGCACAGTGTCCGTTGACGTTTCCATGGAGACATCAGAGCTCCTGGACCACGTTGGCTCAGTGCGTGCGAGAGCCCCAGCAGAGGAGGAAGCGAAGGAGCAGCGCTCCCGGTCTCCACTCTGACCTCGGCTCGCTTGGCGCACAACTTGCTCTCGATGGGCAATTTGCTTTCCAGGTTTCTTCCTTTAATCCGCCGCCGCCGCCACCGGGCCTTGCCTGGTGCCCACGGTCCGGTGGCTTTCGGGGTGCGCAGGGGGGATGCCCCGCCTGGCCGCGCCCACCCCGCGGCTTCTGCACCTGCCCTGGGCCCTGGACACCGGGTCCTCCCCCGGAGTCCTGCCCCTACCATGGGGCCTGGTCACAGGCGCCTCCCCCGGGGTCCTACCCCTGCCCTGGGCCCTGGGCACCGGGTCCGCCCCCGGGGTCCTGCACCTGCCCTGGGCCCTGGGCACAGGCTCCTTCCCCAGAGTCCTGCACTAGCAGCATCTGGCTGTCACACATCGGGGGGAAGGCCGTGTCCTCTCCCCCAGTCTAGGCACTTCCCTCTGAGGGTCCTCCCCTCCGTGGGGTGGAAGGATCCCCCAGAGAAGCCCCGGCTGTGTTTCCATAATCCCAGGAAGGTCTACATCCCTCTTCCCAGGGGCAGACTTGCTCTCCCCGGGCCGGAAGTCCAGGTTATGAAGCCAAAACCAACCCGTACCATCCCACTTCCTCCTCCAAAGGACATGGAGGTGAAGGTCAAAGAAGAGTCCCCAAAAGGGAGGGCAGAGAACCAAGACCATCAGGTACAGAACAAGGGACAGAGTGACCAGGACAGCCCCTACCGCCCTGGGGACCCCCCACTGACATCTAGGGCCCTGGATGCCACAGGCGTCCTCCCTGCCGGCAAGAGCGGTCCTGGGCCTCTGGGCCTCCATGCCCAGCACCCACAGGGCAGCGTCAGTGGGAGCGCCCCGCCTTCTTCCAGGAGCTGCTGCTCCGAAGGCGGGGTGGTCGCTGGCTCAGGCAGCCCTGCGGGAGGTGCCCTCCCTGTTCTGAAGCCAAACCCAAACCCCAGTGGCTTCCTGCAGCCACTGAGCCCCTCAGAGGGAGTGCTCCCCGGAGACCCATCGCCCAGCGGCCTGGTGTCACCACCTTTGTGTGAGGAGGTGGAGGCTCCAAAGCCATCCAGCAGCCATCCTCCACCCGCCTCTGCCCCCAGGAAGCCCTGTAAGAGAACCATGTCCCTGCCCCTCCAGCTCCCGCTGCCCCCACTGCTGTGGGATCGAGGGGAGCTGCCCCCGTCTCCTAAGCTGCCCTGCCTTGCAGGTGACTGCATCCTGGGCGCTGACCCAGAGGCCAGGGCTGGCTGCAGTGCCACTCAGTCTGCCCCTTCTCCCTCCCCTCCTGGCTCAGCGATGGCAGACCCCCGGCCCCTGGCCACTCAGCCTGGCCAGGTTGCTGCTCCCATCACAGCCTGGGCACCTGAAGGTCTCACCTCTCAGCCACCCTTGGATGATGAGGACAGTGACATGGACACCACTCCCCCTTGCTATGCTCACACATTCGTCACTTACGCTGAGTCCAGTGTGAGGTTCATGCCAGTTTACCAAATCCAATACAGTGTGAGGCACAGGGACCCTGCAGTCCCCCCACCATCCGACCAGCACTGAAGGACCCCTGCCCTCCTCAGACCATCCCATTGGCCCCACCCAGCCCTCAGCCCACCTGAGGGACTCCTCCAGGTCCCAGAAGGGACCCTCTCCCCCCAGTGCTCCTGTTAGTGCCAAACTACACACTATGGCATTGGCATTGCCACCGAGATGCTAGACACCGGGAGCAGCAGCTGTTTGCCGGTTCATCAGCAGGCCCACCTTGGTTATGGGTCCTGTGGCTCCATGGATGGTGCCAGCTCTGGGGTCAGTATGTCCACCCCAGGCCCCACTCATCCAGAGCATCCGGAGCATCCACGTTAGAGATGGACTGAGGGAGGCACACAGGCTGCTTCTGCGTCCCCCTTTGGCCATATGACGAGGGACCACCTGGCCGCAGGCTGACTGCTGAGGTGGAGGAGCAGGCATCACCCCAGTGCGTGGATACCCTGCTGGTTCCACCTGAAATCCCACCCCCTGGAGGCCACCTGTCATGACACAGGCAGTGTGGTGATGGGGAGGGCACCAGTCCCCTGACGGAGGCGCTAGTGTTCACTTGCCATCAGTGCACTGCGGCTGCCTTGACATGGAACCTCCTGCACTCGCAACAGCCACCACCATGGAGAATGAAGGTACGTCTGAGCAGGTCTGTGTCCACCTTTCCTCAGGCCACCCGGGGCTTTCCTGGCCGCATGGCCTCCATTATCCATGCAAGTCCCCCTTGTAGTTGCACTTCTTTCCAAGCCCCGGGAACCACCTGTGCAGGATGCAGGTGATGCAATGGGAGGGCCCAACCTCCCTCCCCTGATGGGAGGGCCTCTTACTCCCACTTCCCATCAGAACAACTGGGGCCCACCTGGCCAGCACACAGGTGGTGCCCGCACAGGGAGATGTCTCACCTGTGATGGGAGGCCACCATGTCACCACCTGCCATCAGATCACTTGCAGCCCAGCTATCCAGTGATGGGGACAGCACACCTGCAAAGGCTGGATAGGCTTATGGAGCCCCATTCATACTGAGCCTTGGGCACCCCTGACCCAAACAGTAGTGCTATGGGGGAGAGCACCAGGCATCTCTACAGAGAAATGTCTACTCTCAGTCAAACACCTGCCTCCATCCCCCAGGGTCGGGTGCCCCTCTCACTTTGGAGGAGCCAGGACTGTGTGTGGAGGCTCCTGCTCAGAGCAACAGTGCCTGTGCTCGGGCAGGGCAAACGCTAGCTGTGCAGTTGGGGCATCTGCCCAGGGATTCCTAAGAGCCACCAACCAGTTCTATCACAAATCTCAAACAATTAGGGCACCTTCCTCCGCACACTGTGTGTAGCCATGGACTTGGCTCCACTGGGAAGAGGCTTTGCCCCTTCAAATGGAACTTAACCTGCTGGTCCTACATCAAGTCAGAGGGCCACACCGCAGGGTCTGTGTGCTTGGGGCAGGCAGCGTTTGAGGGTGAGGACAAATGAGCCCAGTGAGAACTACCTGCAACTGAAATCCCTTCAGTAGCCAATCTGCTCGCCTACCCACTCCTGTGCCCTCCCTGCCTTGTATCTTCTGTATCAGCACATAGAACAGTGGTTCTCAACCTTGGCTGCACATTAGAATCACCTGGGAATCTTTTAAAATCCTGATTTCTGGGCCTCATCCTCCGGAAATTCTGTTTGTTTGTTACTAATGCTGTGGCCCCACCCCATAACAAAGAAACAGAATTTCTGGAGGATGAGGCCCAGAAATAAGGATTTTGAAAAGATTCCCAGGTTATTTTAATATGCAGCCAAGGTTGAGAACCACTGACATAGAACTTCCTGCTGTATTTCCAAATAGCCATTCTGTGCTCATGCTGTTCTCTCCTTCTAGATACCTCTGCCTCGACTTCCGTCCCCACCTTCAATTTGATAATCCTTGCCCATCATTTAAGACTTTTCTCAGGCATCTTTTCATTCAAAAGTCTCCTTTGTCTCTTGTCCCATCTGGACTAGGTGCAGCTCTTTTATGTCCTTGGAATCCTCCATGCACATCTCTGCCCTCATACTTATCAGGTTGTATTATAATTCACAGTTGATACCTCTTGAGTTCTCGCTAGAACATGAGGTCTTTGATGATGGATGATATTTCATTCAATTTGAATCTTTTGCAACAGATTTATCTTCTATCTCACATTAGGCACTTCATTAAATGGTTGATGCATGTATGAACAAATGAATAAATGAAAGCTGCATCCATTGATATCAAGTTTTGATGGGATCAGAGATAATACAAAATATAAACTTCCCAGCTGAAGCAATAGATTTATGGTATCTTCCCACAGCTTTTTCTTTTTTAAATATATTTTTTTATTGATTTCATAGAATAAGAGAGAGGAAGAGAGAAGTAGAAACATCAATGATGAGAGAGAATCACTGATTGGCTGCCTCCTGCACGCCCCCACCAGGAATTGAGGCCCCACCTGGGCATGTGCCCTGACCGAGAATTGAACTGTTACCTCCTGGTCACCTACTGAGCCACGCCACCGGCTGGACCCATATATTTTTCTCAGTCCTTGCATGTGAGCAGTAGCACGCACGGAGGAGATCTGATTTACGAAACAATCACGTCATAAGTCTGTACAGAAAGGAGGAACTGCCGGTTCTGTACAGGCATTAAACCAGAGTCTTTGGTCTTATAGGCAGCATGCTCTTAAACCAAAGCAATGAAACAATACTGGAGGAATGGTATCACAAGTCCCATCACAAGTAGGAAGATATGGGTGATACCTGTGTCTCAGGCTTCACCTCTGAATGTCCGGTCCTTTTATCAGAAGTAGGAAACAGAGCCAAGAGTCAGGCCCCAAATCAATAACAAGTGTGTGGGCAGGAATCCTGGGGGCATGCGCGATGGCGGTGTTCCTGTCAGAAACCCGCGTTACCTATTGTGCCATTGCTTCCTTGCTGTGGGAGCCTGGCTGCTCAGTTATGGGAGAAGAGGAAAGGTGGTGAGCACAGGGTGTTCACAGGGACTCTAGGGGACTTTCAGAGCTCTGCTACGACAGTTTCCTGTCCTCAAAACAAGGAGTCACTGCCAGGGCTTTTTTGTTCTGTATTGGCTATATGCTCGCTGATAGCCAGCCTGCAGCCATTAAGTAAAAGAAATCTCCCCTGCTTCTCTCTCGTCATTCCACAGGTAGTTTCCTGCCTTTCAGTGAGGTTACTTAACAGCAAAAACTACAGAAACGTCCTGCAGTTCATCATCCCGAATCGCCTTCAGTCTGACCCCTGACTGTTCAATCACTCTTCAAGCGGACTCATTTGGAATCACACAAATTTAAAGGTCATGACATTCATCACAGAGTTACCTAAAGCCTTTTCTTCCTTTTTTGAAGGGGTGGCTTGTCAGGGGGTGGGCGGACATCTTCATGGTTTCTGCCGCTTGATCAATTTCATATGTGGTTTTCTGATATGATTACCAAATATTTGATACCAGGGTGCTATCTACATAAGGTCCAGTGACATAAGGTTATGAGAGATGGTTCGTGGTTTCAGGTAGGGGTGCAATGAAGTCTGCACAGAGCAGTGTTGGGATAGAGGACTATTCATTCTGTGGAACAAGTGAGTGGGCATTCACTTCACTCTAAGCCATAATCTGTATAGAAAGCCCTGTTTTGCTTTTCTTAACAATCAAACCTGGTAGGTCTTATGACCATATAAAGTGGGGTGAGGGGGATGAAAGGGATAGTTCAAGGATGTGCTGGTGATTATGTTTTTATGAATAAGACTCTGAGCAGATGGAAATGAAACCACATCCTTTAATGGCAGGGAGGAGAGAAGGTCTGAAGGAATCTGCACTATCACCTGCACACCTGCCATCTGGAAGCTGGGCGGGCTAAGATGGACGTTCTGTTGATTTATATGAGTGTGATGGCTAAGGAAAGCTGTGCTGACCTCTGCACTTGATGTGGTTGCTCTGTGACTGTACAGCCAGGGAGCATGGGGGAGTCTCCCCTACCAGCCAAAATGGCAGATGGAGCCTCTTACACTGAGCATGGAGGATGACTAGAAAGATGAATGGAGAGGGCTCCAGGGCACCAAAAGCTAGAAAGATAACTGGATAGAAAAAAGCCCTCCCCTCTCTATCCCTATAGATCCCCAGCCTTGAGGAGGAAGGGGGATGGTCTTTGAGACAGATGTCCACCATTTTCCCAACTCATGGCACCTGAATAAACCTCTTTCCTTTTGCACCAGTACTTGTCTCTGAAGTCTGGCTTTCACTGGGGCAGGCGGCTGAACCTGCATTTAGGTTTCAGTTCAATAGGCCTCTTTATAGTGTGTCATAGTAAAACTCAGAACCTAAATCTATCCATAGCTGTTCTATAAATTGGTTCAAAGATGTCTTCATTTTTCCTAATGTTGAAAATATTTTAATGTAATGAGTTAATTATAATATAGAATTAAGCTTTTGTAGGTAATTTATGAAACTAACTCCTTACTCTTTCCTTTTTTGGGAGAGCACTAAAAAAAAATGGAGAAAGAAATATACAACATGTAATGTCCCCAAACAATCACCTATCAACATTGATGAAGATCTCACACAAGTAAATGCGAATCAGAAGAAACTTACATCCCAGAGCTGGGATCAAACAGCTTTGGAAAACGCGTTCATCCATAACACTGGTCAGAAAACAGGTAAAGTGTGGGCATTTGGTTTGGGACTTTAATAGGTTTGTTGGGCATAAAGTGTGGTTCGATTAGTTTCATTTGTTTTTTATTTGTACTATGAACTGGACAGAAACTTGATGCAAAGAAAACCAAATAGAATATAGAAAATTGGAAGTTTAGACAACTTTTTACAAATGTGTACAAAAAATTAAATGATTAAAGGTGTAACATCATGTTCCCTAATGATATAACAATAATGATACCTCTACTAGAAGATGTGATAAATATAATGTCATGCATAGTTAATGTAATCTAATCATTCCACCACTTGTTAATCACTTACTCAATCAGGATTTGCTTTTCGTGAATAATACTTTGATCTTGTCTGTATTCAGTAATTGCATATAAAAAAAAGTAATGGACTATAATGAAATTTTAAGAAAATAGAGTACTAGCCCTTGAATATAAAGTTTAAAATTACTGTGCATATAATCCTTAGAAAGCATTCTCCAAGTGTTTTGCCTTGAGACTATGTTTAAAAAAACATGCAACATATAATACCATAAAAAATCTAATAAATGATAAATAAAATAGTGTTTAAAAATGAACAGCTTTGTTTTTCTAATATATATTAAAGGAAATTGTATGTATATCAATAAGTTAGGTAAAAACAAATGTACTCATGGGGAAAAGATTAGAAAAAATATTCAAAATTATAATAGTAGCTATGTTAAGGTGGTTTATTATTAGTGAATAGTTCTCTATTTTCCATATTGGGTAATACAGTAATTTGAATGTAGCAATTTAGGTTTAAATTCCATTAGGGTAGGAATTTTTCTACATCACTGCCTGATACATATTAAATCCCCAATAAAAATGTGTGGACTGAAAACTTAGGACATTTATTACATTATAATGTCTTCATTAGATTCATACAAGTAGATTGTCCCAATCTTGACATTTCCTGTCCCGGCTTTGTAGGCTGTTAGCAGGCAGTGAGGCGTGTCATCCGGGCAGTTCTCAGTGGAGGGAGGTCAGCACTTGGCCTGCAGAGGCTCACCTCTGAGCTCACTGCTGCCTGATGCAGAGCAGTGCGGCCTGGAGCAGGTTACTCTCTGTGACTCAGTCTCCTCATCTGAACAGTAGGTGTCATGACGTCTCCTTCCCAGGACTGTGTGATGACCGAATGTTTTCTATATGTAACTCTCTTAGTGTAATGCATGCCACCTTGTAAGGGACAGATAAATGTTGACTGTATTATTAGTGTGTTGTTGAGGTTGTTATTATTTTATTATTAGTGGATGTTTCTACCTCTAGCGGTCTGGCCAGTATGTTGTTTTCAGCCTCTAATGCCCACAGTGGTTTCTGCCTCGTGCAACAAAAACCATGTAAGTCTGATTGAGAGAGATTAAAATCTTGCATTAGGCTCTCAAGGGAATCATTAATCGCCAGATAATGCTTGAAATACAGATAAATCTGCCTTGGAACTCAAATGAGGACAATTTAAGATTCTGGAAGTTGTCTCTCAGGGTTCAAACATGAGAGGGCTAAAGCCCCTCAGAATGGGTTTCCGCCTGCCTTGCTGCAGCCTGGGGCAGAGGTTCTGAGCTCATGGAGCCTGGGGTGAAGGGTGTAAGGATGAGGAGGGGGCGGGAGCAGACACCTGATAGAGATGAGCTGGGAGTGAGGAGGTGGGAGCACTCCCAGGAGGAGGCTTTTCTTCTCTCCACTGGGTCCTTCTCCTTCATGCTGTCCCCTCACTGGCATCACAGGCCTTCGGGAAGCAGAGCTCTGGGGGGACCAGAGGACAGGGCAGGGGCGCTGGCCGGCTGTCTTCTGCTGTGATGGCCCCCCAGCATCTAAGGTCTCCGGGTCACTTCACATTTGTGGCAGGAAGGTACATTACGTATATTGTGCAGCCACAATGTCAGCTTCCAAAATGGCAAATTATTTTTAAAAATTTATCCAATAAATGATTTTCTTAATGTACCTTTAAGAAAAGGAAATTTAGTTGAAACCTGTACTTCTGAGTTTTAGAAATCTAGATGCAATTTTATTGCCTGCGTGTGTTTTCAGTGGAAATTAATTTCACTAATGTCTACCGTCTCGGTGCAGGAGTTTCAGAAATGGAGTTCAAAGCAACAGGAAAACCTGTCCCTGGAGAAAATGAACTTCATCATCTAATGGATCAAAACTTTGTTTAGAAGGACAAAACTCCATTTAAGATAAGTCACTGGTTACGACTTCATTTTATAAATTACTGAGCTTTTATTTAGCACATAATTTTATTGTATTTGTTATAATATGTTGTAATTTATACAGTTATATTTTGTTTACTTTTTAATATCTGCCTTTCTCACATGACTAAGTTCAGTAGCACCCAAGTTTCATTTTCCACTTACTGGTAACTGAGAATGCCACACTACAGATGATCAAGAAACGTTGATGAGAAAATGAATGAATCAATTTTTTTTCCATATCCCCATAGGAAAAAAGGGGGGCAGGATTTTTATCAATATACTAGCGAATTCAAGAAATAAAATATAAAATGAAGAAAATTTCAACTTCAAACTATTCAAAATAAATATAATAAATGATGAGTGTGGGATGAAATAAACACTTTCAAACATTTCTGGAGAGAGTAGGAGTTGTAGACTTTCTGGGAAACAGTTTGCTTGTTTTTATCAAGAACTTTAAATATTTCATTCTCAGTTCCCACCATTTTAATTTGTAGCAATTTAGTCTAAAACATAATTAAAGGCTTGCTCAAAAAATGGGGAAAGATTCATTTACACTAATATTAAGTTCAAACAAAGGGAAATGATTAGATACATTATGAAATATTACATATCTTGTAAAAATAATGTTTTTGAATATTTTACATAAAATGGTTCAACATTAGACATTAATGCTTTTTAAGTTTTTAAAGATATGAATGGGTAGGGGAATCCAGGGGATTGTCAAGGGCGGGGAAAAAAAAGGACACATATGTAATACCCTTTATAATACTTTAAGCAATAAATAAATAAATAACAAATAAAATAATAATAATAATAATGAGCAAAAAAAAGATATGAATGGTTTAAGAAGTATGAAATAGTATACATGGTATCATAATTTCAACTTTACAAAACTCATTAGAGGCTGAGAGTACAGAATTGAGTCAAATGAACCAGGTTTGAGTACTGACGCTGCCATTTAGCTGTGAGTTAAAGACATAGCATTATACAAATTGTTTAATTTACCTAGTTAAATTTTTATTGTTTCATGTAAAATTGACATATTATTATTAGCATCTGCTTATGCAATTATTATGAGGATTAAATGAGAGAATGAATTATTTCTAAGATAAAAATAATTGAGGGAAATCAAGAAAACATTGCGAATTCTCTCTTTGTGATGGCATACAGGAGACTTTCCTCTTTAAAATTCGCATATTATCTAAATCACCTATAATGAAACTATTCTTTTATGATCCAAAATAGATATTGATAATACAAAAGAGTCCTCTTAAAGGACTCAAATTTTTTTAATGTTAGTAAGCACATTCATATTTATAACTTATAATTTGTCTTTTAAAAATACTACGGATTCTTAATGAAAACACATTTATCAAGTTTTGTTTGTCAAGGAAATAAACATCAGTTCATTAAGCACATAACATTCTCACTTCTGAGAGTTTAATTCTCTCACAATATCACTAATTTAGAACAAAGATGAATATCAAGAAAAACTCTGACAACAACATAAGCCCTGAGCCAGCAAAATAAATGGTAGAGAATCTGCACTAAACCTCGTATATTTCCTTATTCAAAAGGCCCTCAGTCTTCTCTCAGTGCCATTGTCTGTCCGTTGTCTGTCTGTGTAAACTCTCTCCATGCCACTGTGTGAGCAGGGTCCTGAGGGGCACCCTTCATCCACTTGCTCCTTTTTTCTGGCCTTCCGCCTTCCACAGTCATGTTTCCCAGGCTGTCCCTAGATGGTGTGGGAGGTCAGAGGGAAATTCAAACCACCTTTGTGTCTTACTTGGCTTATTGAATGTTTCTGAACTGGTCTCCTCCTGTCTAGTCTTCATCTCTTCCATGTCACCAGCTCCTCCCTCCTCCCGCCCCCTCTATACCCTTCAGCTGAAATGCATCCAGACTTGCCATTGCTCTGGAGACCAAACTGCAGGCAGGGGCTGCCTCCCTGACCTTCCTGGTGTGGTCCCTGCCTGCTTCTCCAGCTGCATCTCTCCTCGCTGTCACATATGCTCAGCTGAAATCACAACACACACTCCTTCCCATTGCCTACATTTCTCATATTTGCTTGCCCATTGGCCTTTCCAGGACGGACCTCTGACTTGAACACACACTCGGCTCTTCTCCTTTTCACCTGTGAGCTTTAAGCTGCTCATCCTTTGGGGCTCAGCGTAGACATCTTATTGGGGAGGCTTTGCTGCTCACCCAAGGCAGGAGCCACTGATGCCATCCTCTGCTTCACACCCGCTGTTCCTCGGATCACAGCCCTGACTGCACAGTCTTCTCAGAGGCTGTCTGCTCTTCCCTTAATTATACTAGTTACTCCCAAACTAGCTGAGCCACTTCATTTCCAAGCACCATATGAGGAGCACCAATTATTAGTGAGAGTAAAAGCCATTATCGACAGATACACAGACCAAAGTAGATGTGAACAAGCGAGAGAGGGGACAACATAAGGAACTGAAGAGTCTTGGTATCTTTTAGACAGAAGCAAAGTCCTTGAAAGTTTCACTATTAATAGAGTTCAAGACAATGTCCAAAAACAGTATCTCAGAGAGAGGCATGTCAAGTCAAATAGAATGAAACTATATTTGAAATACCAGCAAAATAGTTGAAATAACATTTAATCATTTATTACATTTGATAATTACTTTAGTAAATTATAATGACTTCAGTGTCACCTGGTTATCTCAAAGTGATCATTTCTGTTCTAGGTGTGTCTAACGTGTTTCCTTCCTCGTTGCAGGATGATAAATGATAGTAAATGCAGTTGTGTATACATGTAATTGATAAAATATTCTTAAAATGTGCAGTATATAGAATTATACAATTTGAAGATTTCTTCAGATAGAATTGATTGAACTGGTAAATTACTTTATTGTCTTTGCCAACTTTTGCACAGCCTTTGTATGTAATAAAACCAACATTGTTACATTGATAGATGCAAATCTACTGCTCTGATGTGGACCAATGTTCAAAGTTTAAGGAAGCAGTTAAAGGAAATGGGAAGATAAGAGCTTTACCCATTCCACTTGAGGTAATCATTACAAATAGATTAAACACCAACTTAATTCTTTTTTAATCGCATGAAGTATTGATGTGAAATTTCAAAACAAGCTTTGGAACAAATAGAAGAGCTCACAAGTAGAGTGGTCACTGGTGGTCGTTTTCAAAGAGAACAAGCCCTTGGCTGGGAAGCAGAAAGGGACTCTTGCATTTGTTTGCTGGCCCTTCTGTGTGCACCCATCTTCCCACTGCATCTGTCAAGTGTCATAACGACACAGCAGTGACTGTGAATCGTGACATTAAAATGTTCTTTTCTCGGTGGGAAATTTAATAAGTGATCATTTGGAGGGCATTACTTTTGAATGATTAAAGTGGAAATCGCTAATCTTTACATTTCATTGAACACTTAATTGAATATTTTATCCCATTTTTAAAATGTCATTCTTCTTTAACAGGTTTCAGAAATGTATGGGGGCCCTGCAGGAAGACCTGGCAATGGCATGTCCGTCCTAGGCTTCTCGGTGTTAACCTCTCCAGCACCCCGTCTCCTGGGACTCAGTCCAGCAGCAGCAATGGAAACAGTCAGCATGCTGCTCACAGTCCTCTCCATGCCCCCCTTTAGGTCGCCTTGGAACATGAGCTTCCTCAGTCCTGTGTCCAAATCAGCAGGGAGTGTCCGTGGCAACGCACAAAGGAGGCCTCTCCACACCTTTCTGAGGACGGTCCTTGGGTTTGTAAGATGGTGGCAGGAGCAGTGGCGTGTGTTCCTGTTCAGTCATCACAATCACACCACCAAGAGGTGGTAATTTTTTTCAGTATTTTACGTGCACAGTCACATTATTTGCAAATTGTGATGTTATTTATTCTGATTGAGTATTTTTTTCTTTATCTGGCTTTATTGCATTATATACTCTCCAGGGCCATCCATGCTGCAAAAAAGTAAGATTTCTTTCTTTTTAATGGCCACATAGTATTCCATTGTGTAAACGCACCGCATTACAGCGTCTTTATCCACTCTTCTATTGATGGGCACTTGGGCTGCTTCCAGATCTTGGCTATCTATCCTAATCATAGAGGAATATGCAAATTGTCCAGGATGCCGTCACAGTAATAGTAACAAACAAACAGCAGGCTGCGTGGGGCGACCAGGCTGGCAGGGGGGTTAGTGAGGGACGACCAAATGACTGAACAGCAGGCTGTGTGGGGCAACCAGGCCGGCATGGGGGTTAGTGAGGGACGACCAAACAACTGAACAGCAGGCTGTGTGGGGCGACCAGGCTGGCGGGGAGGTGGCAGGTGGGGGCAACCAGGTTGGCAGGGGGTGCAGTGAGGGGTGACCAGGCTGGCTGGTTGGTGCAGTAGGGGTGACCAGGCCAAGTGTGGAGGCAGTTGGCAGTGATCAGGCCGGTATGGGGCAGTTAGGGGCGACCAGGCCAGCAGGGGGGTGAGGGGGGCAGCAGTTAGGGGCGATCATGCTGGTAGGGGGAATGTTAGGGGTGATCAGGCGGGCAGGCAGGTAGGCAGTTAGGAACCAGCAGTCCTAGATTGTGAGAGGGATGTCTGACTGCCAGTTTAGGCCCAATCCCCATAATCAGGCCTAAACTGGCAGTCGGATATCCCCTGAGGGGTCCTGGATTGGAGAGGGTGCAGGCTGGGCTGAGGGGATCCCCCCATGCACCTATTTTGTGCACCGGGCCTCTAGTTGTAAATAACGGTGCAGTGAGCAGGCGATGTTTCATTGAATTGTACACTTGAATGCTGTACGGTTTTGCAAAGCAATGTCATCCCAATAAATTCAATTAATGAAGAAAAAAGGAATAGAACATTAGCACTTTTAGACCTTTATATAACATGATGATTTTTCTAGTAAATCATTGTTGTTGGATTTTATAAAAGTACTAGTGGCCTATGCATGAATTCGTGCACATTGAAAGGAAATTTGTTAGGAGAAATATTTAAATATTGCTACTTGCCCTTTCTCTGTAATGGAAGTGTCAACCAAATTCATGCTAGACAATGACAGATAGAAACACACTCGTGTGATTGGTGCCAGAGAGCTTTATATATATTGTGCATGCTCAAGTCAACTTAGCCTTTTATAGATATAGAATAAGCTTGTTTAGTTAGTCCTATTTTCTGATTTAGCTAAACATTTTTCAGCTCAGTGAAGCACCCCAACTTCTCTTTCAGGTAATTGTCAGCAACACAGCAGGAAATATCAATATGAAGCAGATTATTATTGTAGATCATGCAGGGAGAACAAAGGTTAAAATATTTAACTGCAACAGTGTTTGACTATATTCTGTGCAGTGAGAAAACCTGAAGTCATTTTCAAGGTCCTCCATTTCTTACTACTTTTCAGTTGGGTTAAGTTTCTAAGCTTTTTAAATCTCCATTTTCTTGCTAATGAAAAGAAAATAGGATTCCACCAAGTCTCCTATCTACCTACTCCAGGACTTCTGTGAGGATCAAATGAAATGAGGCACAGGAAAACGCTTTTGGTTAAAGTGTGAAATGTTTGCACCTGGCTATAAAGCAAGTCATGTTCCTGGGCTAAAGAAAGGCCAACGAGGCTAGTCGCTAGGGAGAGGAAGCTGGGCGTTGCTACATGATGTCATTACCTAGAGCCCACAGCAAGTGTTTCCTGGCTGGGCTGGGCTATGGGCCTCATTTTGTGCCATGGGGTCTTGGCAGCATTGGCTGCGATTTGGTGGGGTGTTGCTCTGGTGTGGTTGTGAGGCCTGTGTCCCACTTGGGGGAAGCTGAGTGTTGGTTTGTCAGTGCCGTGTCCGTGGTGCTGACCAGTGCACATCATGGCAGCTCCTACATTGTGTGTTTGTCTCCTGGTGGTCAGTGAACCTATAACGACTGGTCAGATGGCAGGAGGGACACTTAGCATATTAGCCTTTCATATGTATAGACTAGAGGCCTGGTGCATGAAATTCATGCATGTGTGTGTGGGGTCTCCTCAGCCCAGCCTGCACCCTTTCCAATACAGAACCCCTCTGGGGTTGTCCAACTGCCGGTTTAGGCCCGAACTGTTTAGGCCCGATCCCCAGGGCAGCCAGACATCCCTATCACAACCTGGAACCACTGGCTCCTAACGGCTCACCTCCCTGCCTGCCTGATGGCCCCTAACTGCCCCCACTGCCAGCCTGGTCGCCCCCAACCCTTCCCACCCCCTGTCACCAGCCTAGTCACCCCTTACTGCCCCCCCTGCTGGCCTGGTTGCCCCTAACTGCCCCCCTATCCCCTGTGGCCTGGTCACCTGTTACTGCCACCCCTCTCTGGCCTGGTCACCCCCAACTGACACCTGCCAGCCTGGTTGCCCCCAACTCCTCCTCCCCCCACTAGTTGGTCACCCCCAGCTGCCCCCACTCTGCCAGCATGTTTGCGCCATGCAGCCTGCTGTTCACTCGTTTGGTGATCCCTCACTAACCCCCCTGCCGGCCTGGTCGCCCCACGCAGCCTGCTGTTCAGTCATATGTTCGTCCCTCACTGACCCCCCTGCTGGCCTGGTCGCCCCATGCAGCCTGCTGTTCAATCGTTTGGTCGTCCATCACTAAACCCCCTGCCGGCCTGGTCGCCCCACGCAGCCTGCTGTTCGGTCATCTGGTCGTCCCTCACTGACCCCTCTGCTGGCCTGGTCGCCCCATGCAGCCTGCTGTTCAATCGTTTGGTCGTCCCTCACTGACCCCCCTGCTGGCCTGGTCGCGCCATGCAGCCTGCTGTTCAGTCATTTGGTCGTCCCTCACTGACCCCCCTGCTGGCCTGGTCGCCCCACGCAGCCTGCTGTTCAGTCATATGTTCGTCCGTCACTGACCCCCTGCTGGCCTGGTCGCCCCACGCAGCCTGCTGTTCAGTCATATGTTCGTCCCTCACTGACCCCCCTGCTGGCCTGGTCGCCCCACGCAGCCTGCTGTTCAGTCATATGGTCGTCCCTCACTGACCCCTCTGCTGGCGTGGTCCCCCCACACAGCCTGCTGTTCAGTCATTTGGTCGTCCCTCACTGACCCCCTGCCGGCCTGGTCTCCCTACGCAGCCTGCTGTTCAGTCATTTGGTCGTCCCTCACTGACCCCCTTGCTGGCCTGGTCGCCCCACACAGCCTGCTGTTCAGTCATATGGTCGTCCCTCACTGACCCCCTGCCGGCCTGGTCGCCCCATGCAGCCTGCTGTTCAGTCATATGGTCGTCCCTCACTGACCCCCTGCCGGCCTGGTCGCCCCACGCAGCCTGCTGTTCAGTCATATGGTCGTCCCTCACTGACCCCCTGCCGGCCTGGTCTCCCCACACAGCCTGCTGTTCGGCCATCCATCCGGTTGTTTTGGTTGTGACGGCCCCTGCCTTTTTATATATGTTAGGACTGTTCTCTGCAGATTAGAAATTTCAGAGAACAAAACCAATCAAACATGTTCCATCACCACAAGGTGTGAAAAGCTTGAGAAGCGCAGCCATAAACCACCCCCTGACCCACCTGGGACATCAGCCTCCCCCCTCTGGCCATTTTGTTACCCCAAACATGCTGTTCCTTTTCCCGGGGTTCCCTTCCATAGCACACCTCCGATTACAGAGGTTGTCAACCAGTGTCCACAGCAGGCACCCTGGTGGTGCCCAAGAAATCCTAAAAAACCCAGCACCTGACTATTTAGTCAGGGCACTGACCTCTTTTCCCTCAGATGGTCAAATACATACAATGACAGCAGCCAACTCAATAGCCGTCTGGTGTGAATGAATCAAAATTATACCTATTTTTTTGTCTGATGTGCAAAAAATACATGTATTTTGTTGTGCCACAGAATTTTCGTACTTAATTTATGTGCGGCGTGAGATGAAAAAGGTTGGAAATCGCTGTCCTATTCTATTAAAAATGGACCTGTCTCAACCAGCTTTCTAAGTGCTATTCCAGGTTGCAAAATTCCATTCATTTATTCGATCATGAAATGTTCACAAGAGGCTCACTATAAATTTTACAGAGATTTTTAATGTATAAATATCGTACTGTACTCGATCCCTCTTCCTATGGCTATGTACATTTGCTAGTCAAATGTCATCTCTCTCAGATGATAATTTTCTGGATCATTTGGATGCTAAACCTCAGTTTTTTATGTTTAAGGTTGGCATCAAAATATATGAACTTCCCTGGCAGGTATAGCTCCATGGATAGAGCTTGTCCCCGGGATTGGGTTCATTACCCAGGCAAGAGCACGTACCTGGTTTGCAGGTTCAGTCCCTCGCTCCAGTGGGGGCCTGTGCGGGAGGCAATGAATCCATGTGTCTCTCTCACATCAATGTTTCCCTCTCTCTCTCTTTCTCACAATCTTCTCCCTCTCCCCCCTCCCTCAGTCTAAAAAATCAATGGAAAAATATCCTCCAGTGAGGATTAACAAATATTAATGTCACACCTTCCAGAAGTGCTCTACCAACTACTACTAGCTTTTAGCCAAATTGGTATGGAATACGTTTGGTTCTATCAGACTGCAACCTCTAAATCAGACCTTCCATATAGAAGGGGAAGGTTTGTCCAAATCTGGAGGCACACAGGTACTTGCTACCCAAGATGGAAATTTATAGGGTAACTCACAACACCACAGACCAAAAGAACACCACAAAGGGCAAGGACTCTAGCTAGAAGGCATTAGGGAGGAGAGGGGCAGGGAGAGAAGGGCTGCACACAGCAATGACTGTGCCGATGGTCAGGGCCAATGTCGGTGATCAGCATTTTAGTGAAAGACTGTATGAGCTCTTTCTAGTTCCTGGTTATTTCCACAGTCTTTGTTTCAAAAGAGACATCATTAGCCCCAACCCAAGCCAAAGCCCATAGAATTCATTCTTTTCAAAGCCAAAGAAAAAACTGCAGCATCCCATAGAACTTGAATCCCTCCCTGTGTTCTCAAAAAATAAAAAAACAGTTCCAAAGACATGCAATTCTCTGGACACACAGCTAAGCCCAGAAATGGCCCCGAGCTCCAGCAGGAGCTGAACTTCATATTCCTTAGGTGGTGGAGGGACACCACATCCTCTCTTCTTGGTAGAAATTCTTGGGTGTAACATGAGGGAACAGGTTCAGATAATACAGCGCCCCCCCCATCCCCTCCCTCGATCCCACTGGATTCATAACCACAGCCTCCCCTCCCTCCGTGACCCTCCCTCCTTTCCTCCCACCTCCTCTGTCTGGGATGGGGGCGCACTGTGGGAGCAGACACACACACACACACACACACACACACACACACACACACACACACACACGAGGCAAAGGCAGATCTCCTAGGGACTAGGAACAGAAAGCAGCAGGATGCGACCTCAGAGTTCACTGGGGAAGCTGCGTTCACTTTCACTTCTGTAGGGAATTCTCAAGTCCTAGCGCCATGGCTGTGTTTCTAAACAAATGTAACCAATAGTCAGCACTGATTTAACGGAATGTGCCAACTGCAAATGCTGATCACCTTAAAGATGCTATGCCATTTTTTCCTTGCAAAAACCTCATATAAATACATAAAATTTCTAAAACACTTCAGAATTTTTCATACTTAAGTAACGATAATTTTCCTTAATATTTTCAATATCCAATCCAAATTAAAATTTCCCCAAATGAATTGTGGGAAAACGCGGTTATTCCCCTTGGGAGCCAATAGAGCACCACCCCTGGCATTTGCCAGTAGAGTCCGAATTCAAACCTTGACCTCTTGCTGTTTGCTGGCTACTGGAAGGCAGTGGCTGCTTCAGGATGGAGCTGACCACCCCCTGCCCAGCCAGTAGCGTCAGAAACTCATTGAGCGGATGATGGGCGCAAACCTGTCCCTTTTCTGAGAAGCATGTGCAGGCCGTCCCCTCTCAGAGCTTCCACCCCTGAGTCCAGTGAAAAAGGAGGTTATCTGAGGAACAGATAAATAAGAACAGACATTAAAACACCCTCATCCTCCTCGGGCTCTGAAAGAACCTGGGCGGGACACTTAAGAAATTGGTTCTCCAGCTTTCCACTGCCTAAAGGGGGGGCAGGAGTGACGTCAGAGGGCCGTGGAGGCTTGTGGGAAGTGTAGTCCTGAAGCCCTGGCTCCCGCCAGCACCCTAGGAGGGGATCCTGGGCTCTTTCTGTGCAAGTGCAGCGCAGGGAGCCTTTAGGGACCTCGGGGTCTACTGAGGACATGAAGGGGCACTGTTGGAGACCGGGTGTAAGCTGACATGGTCCTTGCACCTGAAGGGGCTAGCAAGGCTGGGACCCTTACCCACACAGTTTTCCCAGACTTGTTTGGATGGCGGTTATCAGTAGAATGAGAACAGCCTTTCATGGCTTACCAAGAAGTCTGTAACTATTTACTGAGATATGCTGTACTGAGAACTTGTCCTCTTGCTGTGTCTCTCCCTTAGAGATTAAGAGGAACAAAGAATACATTCCTCTTGACAGACCTCCTATTCAGTGTCTTGTGTATAAAAGGCATTGTGTGATTAATAAACTTGCTGCAGTTCCTCGTTTGAGGTGTAGTCCTCCCGATCCAGCTCTCCTGTCTTTCTTTCTTTTCTCAATTCCCACCTCCCTACCTCAGCCCGGCTCAACCTGTCAGGCTGGCCCTGACAGGGCACCTGGATGAGAGCTGGGAGGGGTGCACCTGAGGCAAGGATTGGGAGCTGGAGGCGCTTGGGACCCCTCCCCACGCCCTCAGCGCCAAGGGTCAGGCCTGACAGCCCCGGGGCGCTGGGCCCTGGGACCCCGGGCGCGGGTGGGGTGAGCCCAGTCCAGAGCTGAGCCCGTCGGGAGCTGGTGCTGAGTGCGGTCCGGGTGCAGGGACCGAGAGCAGCCCGTGCCGGCCGTGGGGGACGCGCGTGTACAACGTGGATGGTGAGCGGGCAGCAAGCTGGGCGGGTCGGCAGCCAGAGCCCAGCTCCCGCAGGAAAGTCCAGGAAAGTCCAGCGCTGCCCCTGTGCAGGGGGACAGAGGGACCTGCATGAGAGTCAGTTTCGCATCTGAAAATGACGATGTTAATGCCTCCTTCGTGGTTGTTTTGACACCCAGATCCAGGTCATCACTTGTGAAATACACAGCAGGTGCCAGGGAGGAAGCACCACGTGGCGGCTGTTCTCTTAGAGGACACGCTGCTCCGTTCCCTTCTGTCCTTTTCGTTGTGTGGCCTCCTGTCCCCTCGCAGCCCCCGCAGCGGACCCCGAGCTCAGGCTGGGGGAGCGCTGGGCCCGCGCGTGCGCACCGAGGGGAGGGCTGGGGGGCTGCACAGACAGGCTTTGCCACAGCACAGCAAGGGGGCATCTCTGTGCTGGAGGAGCCTCTAGCCTTCGATGTGTAAAACACGCCCCACCGGTGAAGCGCAGTGAAGCAAGGTGTGCCTGTGCTGGAACCTCAGGCTTCGTGTAGACGTCACACCTGCCCACACCAGCCCGCAGCCCTCACAGGCAGGCACAGCGACCTGCCCGAGGACCAGGGGCAGAAGGGAAAGCGCACAGGTGGGCTGTACCACGTGTGAAATGGACTCTGGGTTTCCAGTGTCTCTTCAGATCCCGGGGGCAGGCAGAGGTTTCTGGCCCTGTGTTCGGTCAGGCTCTTAGGTCTGACATACAATGAATTCTAAGAGTCAGGGCTTTGCCCCTCAGATGCATCTTTCTCAGGTCTGTGTTTCAGTTCCCTGGAAACAAGAAACGCCTATAGGAAGCAGGGCTCTGTGTGCAGTCTGCCCTGGAAGGAGCCCCCTCTGACCACAGGCCTCTGGGCGGCTTCAGAGCAGAGGCAGAGGAGCCCAGAGGAGCAGACCCTGCATCTGCAAGGTCAGAAGCAGCTCTTGGTGCTCTGGCCAGGATGGGGCAGTCCTGGTGCTGACACCACCTCCAGAAGCCACCACTCTGTGGCCGGTGGGGCGGGTGGAGCTAGGTGAGCTGGGTGACCCAGGGGCCAGGGGCTCAGGGAGGGCAGGTCCTTGGAGAGCTTGTGAGTGAGGCCTGGGAGGGGTAACCAGGCAGGGGGGGGGGGGGCGGGGGAAGGTCTCCACTTTCCCTAAACATCCTCCCCCTTTACAGATGCTGTGTTGCGGGCACGCTGTCCATCACCCGGGACACGGCTGACATCCTGAGCTCACAGGACCCCAGACTGAGGACCGGAGGGTTTTCCAAATTCATCAATTTCTGACTCTTTTGAAGATTCATCTTCAAACCTTCAGTGACTGGTCCAGGGAAACTTAGTTTGTGACTCAGGGGAAAAACATCGTTCTTCTCTCTCCTACAAGTAAGTTACCAAAAAATCCTACCAAAAGGGCTTTTTGAGACACATCAAAGCTGAAACCAACAAATAAAAAAGCTTGCCTCACAGCACCCATCTTTTTAACTCGGTGTAGATGATATTACTGCAAAAAGTAAATGCACACTGAGTGTTTTTCTGATAAATTAATCAGAATGAAAACACTGTGGCCTTCCTTTGGTGCAATTTCATTCACCGAATCCTCAGTTTTTATTTCTTTGTTCGTCAGAGGGACAAGTGCGTTGTTGACAATGAGTGGAGGAAAGTGTGTGTTCACGAGGCTGCATCCTGTAAGGCACCGGCCGGGGGTGACCTGGGAGTGCATCAGGGAGCTGGGAGGCAGGCCAGGTCTGTGACACCCCCTTCTTTCTGTCCCTCAGCTGAACCTCAGTTCTCCACACTCTCCCAAGAGCCGCAGAGAAGGAACGTACCTCAGGTGAGCTCCAATCCATTGCCCACTGTCTCTTGTAATGGGTTTATGAGGCTTAGAGGGCTCAGCGTTACATGGAAAAAGAAATAGAAATAGATCCAGTCAATCTTGAGGGAAAATAGTTTTATATTTTACTGTGAGCTGTGATGTTTGCTGTCAGCTCTTGGCAGGTGACCGTTGTCAGGGTAACCAGGTCCCGTTCTGGGGCTAGTTTGCCGAGATTGCTTGTTAGTCATGAATGTGCATGGAACTATATTGAATACCACCTGTGTACCTATTGACATAAAGCTACACTTATTTCCTTTAATGTGTTCATATTTTAAACAATATAGTGGGTTTTCTAATATTAACTTGAATTCCAAATAAACCCTAGTTCAGCTGTGGGCAAACTACGGCCTGTTTGAAATGAATAAAACTAAAAAAAAAAAAAAAAGACCGTACCCTTTTATGTAATGATGTTTACTTTGAATTTATATTAGTTCACACAAACACTCCATCCATGCTTTTGTTCCGGCCCTCCGGTCCAGTTTAAGAACCCATTGTGGCCCTTGAGTCAAAAAGTTTGCCCACCCCTGCCCTAGTTGCTAATAGGGTAGTAAGTTGCTTTTTGCAAATTTTCCTAAAGCTTTTTGCTGATACTGTATTTAGGATGTTCTCTTTTTGTATCCAAATCGGATTGGATTATATTTTCTTCTTTTACTTGGGAAATAATTGACATGAAGTTGAAGGTGCACAACCTGTTGGCTTGATAGATTTCCATATTGTGTATGATTACTACAGAAGCATCAGCTAACACCTTTATTGGGTCACATTATTTCTAATTTTGTGTGTGTTGAGAACAGTTAAGAATTAGTTTCTTCCCAACTTCAAGTTTATAATACAGTGTTGACTAGAATCACTGTGTTGAGCCTAGGTCTCCAGAACTTGCTTATCCACTACTTGCAAGTTTTAGATGATACCTGTTGCTTCCCTTCCCAATTGTGTAGCACGTTCGTAGCCTCATAAAAGGAAATGGGCACTTTCCTGCTCCTTTTCTTTTCTAATCACGCAGATGAGAAGGTCGTGTTAGGGGCAGATTTTGAGAAACTCACCTATAAATTTGGGCCTTGAGAGGACTTTTTGCATGAACATTTGGATTAGTACTAACTTTTTGTTAATCTTCACATGAGGATATTTTTCCCACTGCTTTTCAGGGAGAATTGGGGAAGGTTGGGAGGAAGAGAAAAACATCCATGTGAAAGAGACACACCCACTGCTTGCCTCCCGCACGCACCCCTGCTGGGTGAGTGGGGAGAGAAACAGCAACAGAGATATGTGCCCTGACCAGGAGTCAAACCCAGGACCCTTCAATGCATGGGCCAGCACTCTAACCACTGAGCGGCACCAGCCAGGGCTTAATTATTAAATTAGTTTGTTAATGGTAAGTCTATACTGAATTTGTATGTTCTCTTAGTATAATGTTTCTCATTGCATTTTTACAGGAAGTTTTCATTTTTATTTCATTTTTAAATGTATTTTCATAAAGCTTATGACAGTATTCTCTTAGGAACCCCAGGTCTTTAACTGTGTGTCAAGAGTTTCCTCCTTTGATCAGGTTTGAATTTTATTTAGTGCAAGGACTGCTAATAGTAAAGGACAAAATCCGTCCCGTCTGAAACCTCCAAGTCCGGGTTTGAGAGTCTTCCCCTGATGTGCTGGCTGTAGACTCTCAGTATTGGGAGTAGAGGAACATGCACTTGCCGTGTCTATCACCTCCACCTTGCATACCCGCCTGTCAGCCCATTTGTTGACAAGGATAGACTTTCCACATGGCATCGCCTTGGCACCTCTGAGGGACACCAACTAGTAAGCTCTGTGTGGCTCTGTTTCTGGCCTCTGTTCACTTCCACTATCTGTACTAATCCTTTTGTAATGCCGTGTTGTCTTGATGCGTGTCTCTTTACAGTCAGTCTTGAAAACAGGTATGTAAGTCTTGCAACTTTGTCTTTTTAAAAGTAGTTTCGGATGTTCTAAGTCCTTTGTTGTAGAAAGTGTTTTCTGTCAAAAGGCTTGCCGAGCCCTTCCTTTTGATTGCACTGCGTCTGTAGCTTCTATAGTTTCCATCAGTGTAGGGAGGACTCCGATTGGTCATGTTGAGTGTTCCAGTTCATGAGCACAGTGTCTGTCTTCATTTAGGAAGGTGGGTTGGAGGGTTTTGAGGGTTTTGGTTTTTCTCCATTTGGGTTGAAGCGTAGTGTTGACGTACAGTTTAAAAGAATAACCCTGTCTGTCGTTGAAGACCGAGGCTAACGGGTCAGGGCTGGAGCTGGGCACACAGGAGTCTGTTTCACTCATCCCAGCGGAAATGACGGGCACAGGGTGTTAACGTTACTTTGAAACGCCTAGATTCTGCCTTTATATAAGGGAGAGCCAACCACCTGAGAGTGCCAGTTTCTTTCCCACAACCTCGCAAATAAGAGCCATCTGTCAAGTGTTTAGAATTCTTACCAATGTAAATTTAAAACTTGTACCATATTTTTAAATATATATTTTTTCTCAGATAAGGCAGTGCTTAGAGGAAAATTTTCAATTTCACATATTTATTTTAAAAAGCAGCAAAGGGATCTGGGTTACCATCAGTCTTTCCTTACTATAAAACATAGCACAAAATTGCTTAGTTTTTAATTTTATGAGCAATTTTTTAAATTAAGAACATGATTGTGCATGTATATGTACATGAAAATACATTCAAATATTTGGATACTTTAAATATATACTTTTGTGTGACTTCATATGCTCTATATTTAAAAATTGTAAATTCAAGGCAGTATTATACTTGCTAATAATTACCAATACAGGGCTGGGTAAGGTAGGTTTACAGTTGTGAGTATACAAAACAGAGTTTGTTATTTGCTAATTATTGTATTTTTTCCATATGAGCAACTATATACCCCTACTTTTGCTCCACCCTGTATTTTGACTTTGAGATAATTTTATTGATTTTTTACAGAGAGGAAGGCTAAGGGATAGAGAGTTAGAAACATCAATGAGAGAGAAACATCGATCAGGCGCCTCCTGCACGCCCCCCACTGGGGATGTGCCTGCAACCAAGGTACATGCCCTTGTCCGGAATGGAACCTGGGACCCTTGAGTCCGCAGGCTGATGCTCTATCCACTGAGCCAAACCGGTTCTGGCGTCTTTGAGATAATTTTTATCAGAATTTCTGGGACACTTCATATTAAGGTTCTAGAAAAAATAAAAGATGACAATCCACTAAATAAAAACAATTTGGGGGTAAGAAATGGAAGCTGTCTAGAAAGTAAACAAAGCACAGTATATGTTTAAATTATAAAGTATTTTTAGTTTAAACAGTTTTTCCTGTTTTTCTTTTTTCCATGTTGTTAATCCTTACCTGAGGATCTTTTTTCTGTTGCTTTTTGGAGAGAGACAGGAAGGGAGGGAGAAGGAGAGAGAGACATCGATGTGAGAGAGACACATTGATTGGTTGCCTCCCTCATGCACTCTGACTGGGGCCAAGGATTGAACCTGCATCCCAGGCATGTGCCCTTGACCAGGAATCAAACTCGCCACCCTCGGTGCTCTAACCACTTAGAAAACCAGCCAGGGATAAGCAATTCTTAAAATTCCCTTTAAAAAAAAGTATGTCCAACATATTTTAAATATGTATCTCAAATACCTAAAATATATTTTTCTCCACCCTCTGCCCCCCCCCTAAAATTCCTGAGGGATGAATTGCTCAGGTCTCCATTCATATATAGGAACTTGAATTTAATGGCAAGGCACTATGAATAATAGGGAACAATGAACTATTCAGTAAGTATTCTGGACCAATGCTCACTATAGAGAAAATAAAATTAAATCTCTATCTCATAGCACACACAAAGTAAATCTCATATGCATTAAAGATCAAATGTGGAAGAAAAGTGTAAAATTTAAAAAAGAACATAGAAGAATATTTTTTCATAGAGAGTTCTCACATAAACCAAAAATACCCATAAATCATAAAGGGAAAGTTTCACGATATTAAAATTAAACCTGGAAAATACTAAAACACATTATAACCAAGTGAGAAGACAAGCTGTAGACCGAGTTGAGATGTCTGTAGTGCATATAACTGACAGAGTTAGGGTCCAGGATGTGCACAGATTTACAGACCATTAAGGAAAAACCAAACAACCCAGTAGAAAACTGGCAATGGATGTGAATGGGTGATTCACAGAGAAATGACCTGGATATCCAAAAGCTTATGGACAGACGCTCAACTCCATCGATAATCAGAGAATTGCCCCCCACCCCCCAAAAAGGTCCTAGTGAAATGGATAGTGGGTGTGGGTGACAAGGTGCTTTGAACAGACTATAGGAAGGTGTGGTTTGCCTCATTTCCTTCGAGGAGAGCAATTGCGATAGAAATATAAGGCCGTGCAGCCTCTGTAATGGCACCGTTGAGGGCCAGGAGCTTGTTGTGTAGGAATATATTCTTCTCTTTTCTTTTATTTTTTTGGAATATATTCTTTTTTTTAAACTTTTTTTTTATTGCTTAAAGTATTACAAAGAGTATTACATATGTCTCCTTTTATTTTCCCCCACCCTTGACAATCCCCTGGCCTCCCCTACCCGCCAGTGTCTTATGTCCATTGCTTATGCTTATATGCATGCATACAAGTCCTTCGGTTGATCTCTTACCCCCCGCCCCCCACTGCTGCCCCCTCACCCTACCCAGCCTTCCTGCTGTAGTTTGACAGTCTGTTCGAGGCAGCTCTGTCTCTGTATCTATTTTTGTTCATCAGTTTATAATGGTCTTTATTATCCATGAATGAGTGAGATCATGTGGTATTTTTCCTTCATTGACTGGCTTATTTCACTTAGCATAATGCTCTCCAGTTCCATCCATGCCGTTGCAAATCATAAGAGTTCCTTCTTTTTTACAGCAGCATAGTATTCGATCGTGTAGATGTACCACGGTTTTCTAATCCATTCAACTACTGATGGGCACTTAGGCTGTTTCCAGATCTTAGCTATGGTGAATTGTGCTGCTATGAACATATGGGTGCATATATCCTTTCTGATTGGTGTTTCTGGTTTCTTGGGAAATATTCCTAGAAGTGGGATCACAGGGTCAAATGGGAGTTCCATTTCCAGTTTTTTGAGGAAACTCCATACTGTCTTCCATAGTGGCTGCACCAGTCCGCATTCCCACCAGCAGTGCACGAGTGTTCCTTTTTCTCCACATCCTTTCCAGCACTTGTCGTTTGTTGATTTGTTGATGATGGCCATTCTGACAGGTGTGAGGTGGTACCTCATTGTTGTTTTGATTTGCATCTCTCGGATGATTAGTGACTTTGAGCATGTTTTCATATGTCTCTTGGCTTTCTGAATGTGCTCTTTTGAAAGGTGTCTATTTAGGTCCTTTGCCCATTTTTTGATTGGATTGTTTATCTTCCTTTTGTTGAGTTGTATGAGTTCCCTATAAATGTTGGAGATTAAACCCTTATCAGTGATAACACTGGCAAATATGTTCTCCCATGTAGTGGGCTTTCTTGTTGTTTTGTTGATGGTTTCTTTTGCTGTGCAGAAGCTTTTTATTTTGATGTAGTCCCATTTGTTTATTTTCTCTTTAGTTTCCAATGCCCTAGGAGCTGTACCAGTGAAGAAATTGCTTCGGCATATGTCTGAGATTTTGTTGCCTTTGGATTCTTCTAGTATTTTTATGGTTTCCTGTCGTATATTTAAGTCCTTTATCCATTTTGAGTTTATTTTTGTGTATGGTGTAAGTTGGTGGTCTAGTTTCATTTTTTTGCATGTATCTGTCCAATTTTCCCAACACCATTTATTGAAGAGACTGTCTTGACTCCATTGTATGTTCTTGCCTTTGTCAAATATTAATTGAGCATATTGGTTCAGGCTGATTTCTGGGCTCTCTATTCTATTCCATTGATCTATATGTCTGTTCTTGTGCCAGTACCAGGCAGTTTTGAGAACAGTGGCTTTGTAAATACAGCTTGATATCTGATATTGAGATCCCACCTACTTTGTTCTTTCTCAGGATTGCTGCAGCTATTCGGGGTCGTTTTTTATTCCAGATGAATTTTTGGAGAGTTCGTTCTAGGTCTGTGAAATATGCCCTTGGCATTTTAATGGGAAGTGCTTTGAATTTATAGATTGCTTTGGGTAGTATGGACATTTTAATGATGTTGATTCTACCAATCCAAGAACATGGTACGTTCTTTCATTTCTTTATGTCTTCCTCTATCTCTTTTTTCAACGTCTTGTAGTTTTCTGAGTAGAGGTCTTTTATCTCTTTAGTTAAGTTTATTCCTAGGTATCCTAATTTTTTTTGGTGCGATGGTAAATGGTATTGTTTTTTTAGTCTCTGTTTCTGCAAGTTCACTATTCGTATATAGAAATGCCATAGATTTCTTGGCATTAATTTTGTATCCTGCTACATTGCCGAATTCTTTTATTAAGTCTAAAAGTTTTTGATGGAGTCTTTAGGGTTTTTTATGTATAATATCATGTCATCTGCAAATAAGGACAGTTTTACTTCTTCTTTTCCAATTTGGATGCCTTTTATTACTTCTTCTTGTCTACTAGCAATGGCTAATACTTCCAGTACTATGTCGAACAGAGTGGTGAGAGTGGGCATCCCTGACGTTGGCTGTGGGTTTGTCATATATGGCTTTTATTATGTTGAGGTATGATCCTTCTATTCCCACCCTGCTGAGAGTTTTTATCAAAAATGGGTGTTGAATTTTGTCAAACGCTTTTTCTGCATCAATTGATACGACTATGTGGTTTTTTCTTTCAATTTGTTTATGTGATGTATCACGTTTATTGATTTGCGGATAATGTACCATCCTTGCATTCCTGGGATAAATCCTACTTTGCATGGTGTATAATCTTTCTGATGTACTGCTGGATCCGATTTGCTAAGATTGTGTTGAGGACTTTGGCATCTATGTTCATGAGGGATATTGGCCTGTAATTCTCTCTCATTGTGTTGTCTTTACCTGGTTTTGGTATGAGGGTGATGCTGGCTTCATAGAATGAGCTTGGAAGTGTTCCTTCCTCTTGGGATTTTTGTAGTAGTCTGAGGAGGATAGGTTTTAGTTCTTCCTTGAATGTTTGGTAAAACTCCCCTGTGAAGCCATCTGGTCCTGGGCTTTTGTTTGCTGGAAGCTTTTTGATGACTGCTTCAATTTCTTCCACAGTTATTGGCCTGTTGAGATTTTTAGATTCTTCCTGATTGAGTTTTGGAATGTTGTATTTTTCTAGGAATATGTCCATTTCCTCCAGGTTGTCCTTTGTTGGAGTAGAGTTGTCCATAGTATTTTTTAACAATTCTTTGAATTTTTGAGGGGTCTGTTGTTATTTCGTCTCTATCATTTCTGATTTTGTTTATTTGAGTCCTCTCTTTTTGCTTCTTTGTGATCCTGGCTCGAGGTTCATCAATCTTATTTATCCTTTCAAAGAACCAGCTCTTGTTTTCATTGATCTTATTGTTTTCTTGGTCTCTATGTCATTTATTTCTGCTCTAATCTTTATTATCTCCTTTCTTCTGCTCACTCTGGGCTTTTCTTGTTGCTCTCTTTCTACTTCTTTGAGATGTAGTGTTAGATAATTTAATACCATTTTTTTCTTGTTTTTTGAGGTAGGCCTGTAGAGCTATAAATTTCCCTCTCAGGACTGCTTTCATTATGTCCCATAGGTTCTGGATTGTTGTGTTTTCATTGTCATTAGTTTCCAGGATGTTTTTAATTTCTTCTTTGATCTCATTGGTAACCCAATCAATATTTAATAACATGCTATTCAGCTTCCAAGTGCTTGAGGGATTTAGTTGTTTTTATTGTAGTTTATTTCTAATATTATGCCCTTGTGGTCTGAGACAATGCTTGGTATGATTTCAATCCTCTTGAAATTGGGAGACTTTGCTTGTGACCTAATATGTGGTCTATTTTTGAACATGTCCCATGTGCACTTGAGAAGAATGTATATTCCATGGCTTTGGTGTGAAATGTTCTGAAGATGTCAATTAAGTCCATCTGATCTAGTGAGTCATTTAGGACTGCTATTTCTTTGCTGAATTTTTGTTTAGAGGATTTATCCAGTGATGTCAGTGGTGTATTAACGTCCCTTACTATGATTGTATTGCTGTCCATCTCTCCCTTGATATCTTCCAGGAGTTTTTTTATGTATTTGGGTGCTCCTGCATTGGGTGCATATATGTTTATGAGGGTTATATCCTCTTGTTGTACTGCTCCCTTTAGTATTATGAAGTGGCCTTCCTTATCTCTTGTTATGGCCTTCACTTTGAGGTCTACTTTGACCGATATAAGTATTGCTACCCCAGCTTTTTTTTCATTTCCATTTGCCTGAAAGATATTTTTCCATCCCTTTACATTCAGTCTGTGTGTGTCCCTTCTTCTGATGTGGGTCTGTTGTAGACAGCAAATATATGGGTCATGTTTATATCCATTCAGCCACTCGTTGTCTTTTGATTGGAACATTTAGTCCATTTACGTTTAAAGTTATTATTGAAAGATCCTTGTTTGTAGTCATTTCTATTTTTTTGTGCCTGTTTTCTTTCTTAGCTTTTTATTTCTTCTTTTCACACCAGTCCCTTTAGCATTTCTTGCATTGCTGGCTTGGTGGTGTTAAACTCCCTTAGCCTTTTTTTGTCTGTGAAGCTTCTTATTTCCCCTTCAATTTTAAATGATAGCCTTGCTGGATAGAGTATTCTTGGATTCAGTGCCTTGCTTTGCATCACTTTGTAAATTTCCGTCCATTCTTTTCTGGACTGATGTGTTTCAGTTGAGAAATCATTTGATAATCTAATGGGAGATGCCTTGTATGTAACTTTCCATCTCTCTCTTGCAGCCTTTAAGATTCTCTCTTTGTCCTGAACATTTGCCAATGGTAATTATGATGTGTCTTGGTGTGGGTTTTTTCGGGTTCATCTTGTTTGGGACCCTCTGTGCTTGTGTGACTTTTTTCTTCCCTACCTCAGGGAAGTTTTCTGACTTTATTTCCTCAATTAGGTTTTCTAAGCCTTGTTCCTCCTCCTGATGTTCTGTTACCCCTATTATTCATATGTTGCTTTGTTTCATGTTGTCCCATAGCTCTCTTAGGCTCTCCTCCTGTCATTTAATTTTTTTCTCCAATTGCAGTTTAGTTTGAGTGTGTTTTGCTTCCCTGTCTTCTAATTCGCTAATTCGGTCCTCTGCTTCTTCTAGTCTACTGTTGAAACTTTCCATGGTGTTTTTTATTGCAGCTATATCACTATTCATTTCTTCTTTATTCTTACATAAGTTATTGATTTTTTCATCCATTTCTTTTGATTCTTACATAAGTTGTTGATTTTTCATCCATTTCTTCTTGATTCTTGCATAAGTTGTTGATTTTTTCATCTGTTTCTTCTTGATTCTTGCATAAGTTGTTGATTTTTTCCTCCATCCGGTTCATGCACTCTAGGACCCTTATTCTGAATTCTTTTTCTGACATGTTGCATGACTCTGTTTTACTTAGCTTCTTTGCTGATGAGTCCTACTTTTCTTTCCTTTTGGGGTTTGTCTACCCATGTTTGATCTCACCGACAGATCTTGATGTTGAGTTGTTCAGAGGCTATTCCTTGGGTGGCGGTGGTTCCTCGGACTGCAGTAGTTCCTCGGGTGGTTGTGGTAGCAGCTGCTCCTCAGTTGGTAGCAGCTCCTTTGGTGGGTGCTGTTCACAGCAATGGTGGCTCCTCTGGCTGGGTTGGGGGAGGCTTCTCACACAGCTGCTGTTCCTCAGACAGAGGGTGTGCTGACCACATGGCTGCTGTTCCTTGGATGGGGGCGGGCTACCCATGCAGCTGCTGCTACTTGAACTGGGGCGGACTGCTCTCGTGGCTGCTGTTCCTTGGATGGGGGCTGGCTGCACGCTGCTGTTGTTCCTCAGATGAGGTGGGCTGCTTGTGGGGCTACTGCTCCTTAGACATGGGCAGGTTGATTGCAAGGCTGCTGCTCCTCAGACGGGGGTGGGCTGCGTGTGCCGCTGCTGCTCTTCGAACAGGAGTGAGCTGCACGCATGGCTGCTTCTCCTCGGATGGGGATGGGCCACAAACCCAGCTGCTGCTCACCGGACAGGTGCAGGCTGTGTGTGGCTCTGCTCCTCCGACTGGTGATGGCTGTGCAGGGATGTCGCTCCTCAGACGTGGCATTCTGCTCATGTGGCTGCTGCTCCTTGGATCAAGGTGGGCTGCTGCTGCTCCTTGAATGGGGACAGGCTGCTCACAGAACTGCTGCTCCTCAGATGGTGGTGGGCTGCTCACACAGCTGCTGCTCCTCGGATTGGGCAGGCTGCTCATGCGGCTGCTGCTGCTTGGACGAGGAAAAGATGCTTACACAGCTGCTGCTCCTTGGATGGGGGCGGGCTGCACAGGGCTGCTGCTCCTCAGACGTAGGCAGACTGCTCATGTGTCTGCTTTTCCTTGAACGGGTCAGACTGCTCGCGTGGTTGCTGTTCTTCGGATTGGGCTGCGGGCCACTCACACAGCTGCTGCTCATTGGACAGGAGCAGGCCACATGAGGCTGCTGCTCTTAGGCCTGGGGCAGGCTGCTCGCGGGGCTGATGCTCCTTGGACAGGAGCGTGCTGCTCACATGTCTGCTGCTCACGTGGTTACAGTGCCCTGGACTAAAGCTTTGGGCTGGTCAGCGGGGAGCGTGCTTCAGAACTCACAGGAACCTGTGCCTGGTGTGGCTGGAGACTCGGTGACCGTGGGACCACAGCCAAGGAAGCAGGTCCCTGGCAGGCGTGGCGGTTGAGTCCCAGGTGTTACCTTCTCCCACTCCTCAGCACCAGTGAGTGTCTGTGAGCTCCTCTCTTACCGGCACTGCATGGTCTGGTCAGCGCTTCAGGTTGCCCCCTTTGGGCTCAGTCTTCTGTAATGATGGCACCCAGGTCTCAAATCCCCCGGTGCCAACAGTCCTGCGGATGTCCTTTCCTCAGTCAGCTGCTGTGCCTGTCCCAAGGGACGTGACAGGGTGCCACGTGGTTTCCCTCTGACCCTCTGGGCTCAGAGATCTGGCAAACTTTCCTGCCCAGATCCCTCGTTTTTACCTGTCCTGGGGAACTCTGCTCTTCCCAGCTGCAAACTGTGTCACCAGCTGAGTTTCCTTTGCCAATTCGGGGTGGATGTTATTTGTTTCAGCTGCTCATTCCATTTGCTCCGGGACAAGCCTTGGGACACATCTGCCTATTCTGCTGCCATCTTGCCTCCCAAGAACCAATTTCTTAAGTCTCCGGCACAGGTTCTTGTAGAGCCCGAGGAGGTTAAGGGTTTTTTTTAAATGTCTGTTCTTATTTATTTATTACTCAGATAATCTCCTTTTTGACTGGATTTAAGGGTAGAAGCTCTGAGAGAGGACGGCCTACACATGCTTCTCAGAAAAGGTACAGGTTTGCATCCATCATCTGCTCAATGAGTTTCTGATGCTTCTGGCTGTGCAGAAGGTGGTCAGCTCCATCCTGAAGCAGCCACTGCCTTCCAATAGCCAGGAAACAAGAAGAAGTCAAGGTGAGAATTTGGACTCTTCTGGCAAATGCAAGGCGTGATCCTCTATTGGCTCCTGAGGGAAATAATTGCATTTTTCCATAAGTCATTGGAGAAAATTGGGGAAATTTTAATTTGGATTGTATACTGAAAATATTAGGGAAAATTATCGTTACTTAAGTATAAAAAATTCTGAAGTTATTTAGAAATAATCGACTGTTCAAAAAGGCATAATGACTGAAGTATTTAGGATTTAAATTGTATGGCTGGTCAAACTATATTAAAAAGATCATGTCTCAAGCTCTGGGCCCTTCTTTCTATTCTTTCTATTCTTAAAACATAGCAGTTTTTGCAGGTGCCGCTGTAAACAGGATGAGCTTGACAGGAACTCAACCTGCAAAGAAGAAATCAACCTGTAGTTAACCAAATAGTACATATAAGAAGCAACTAACTCTCTTCAACATAGAGTTTTGGAGATGTGTGTCTCCTTTATTGGGTGCAAGTAAATAAAAACTACCTAACAACAACCACGTGTAGTTCTTGAATAGAGCACCCCAACAGGTCACCGTCTTGATTTCGGTAAAAATCATAATACATTTTAACATAAAAGGTCACAGATGGAGAAAAAGTAGTCACTACATATGTTTATTTAACAAAAATTTATTGCAAACTTGCTGCTGTGTAATAGACACCATTCTAGATACCTGGATAGCAACGTCAAACTAAATTCCCACCCAGCAGGCTTGGCTCAGTGGTTGAGCATCGACCTAGGAATCAGGAGGTCAGTGTTGGATTCCTCATGGAGTTTTGATTACTTGTTGTGGATACTGATTAGGGTCCCTCCAAAAAATAAGTGCTCACAGATATCACATTAAAACATGCCGTTTTAATTCCTAATGTTCAAAAGAAGATGATTAGTAATTTACATTATACATGCCCCAAAATTCATTGCAGGGCTTAGAGCAAAGAAATCCATGTACTTGCAAAGATGTTAAGTCCTAAAAGCAAAGGCCACTTCAACTATTTTTTTTTACTCTCACCTGAGGATATTTTGTCCCATTGATTTTCAAGAGAATGGGAGGGGCCCTAAATGGTTTGGCTCAGTGGATAGAGCGTCGGCCTGCGGAATCAAGGGTCCCAGGTTTGATTCTGGTCAAGGGCATGTACCTTGGTTTCGGGCACATCCCCAGTAGGGGGTGTGCAGGAGGCAGTTGATCGATGTTTCTGACTTTTTATCCCTCTCCCTTCCTCTCTGTTAAAAATCAATAAAATATATTTTTTTAAAAAGACAGTGGAAGGGAAGAAGGGAGGGACGGAGGGAGGGAGGGGCAGAGAGGGAGAGAGTGAAACACCAAAGTGAGAGAGACACATTGATTGTTTGCAACCTCCCCCACCCCCACACCCCCGAGTCTGACCCGGGCCTAGAATCTAAGGTCCAACCCACAACCCAAGAGCATGCCCTGACTGGGTGTTGAATCCGTGACCTTCCCCTGCATGGGACAACACTCTAACCCATGGAGCCACACCTCTGGGCTCAACTGTTTCTTTCATGAGCCAGTCCATGCAAAGGGTGAAATGCAAGGACAAGTCGGGAGATGCATGTGATGGTGTCCGCTGGGCGCTTCAAAGGCTCTGACCGCTGTGTTGGCTTCAAAGGACATGGAAGGCCTGGGAAATGCTTCCCTGTGTCCCCTCCGTTGCCCCACAAGGACAGGGACTCCCTCCCAAGAAGGCTCCTGGGGAAAGACTCACTGTTTGCTCACTCACAAGGCAGCGTATTGGGGTGCAATCCCTGCTAGCTGCGGGCTCTGCTCTGGATGTGGGGGTGCGGCCCCAGTCAGGTCAGGGCTCGGGTCCACTCCTCAGGAACCTTCTCCCCTGGCCTGGGAGGCAGGCGGCCAGGGCAGCCATGGAGGGAGGCCCTGAGTCCTGGCCACACAGAGAAGCTGGGGAGGCAGGAGAAGGGGCCACATGCCCGCAGGATCTGGGGGCTCCCGCACTGGCTGTGACAGGCTCGGGCCTCCTGGACCCTGGGGAAGGCGCCTAAGCGCCCGCAGAGCCCGAGGCGGGCAGGGCAGGTCTGGCTCGGGTACCGGGTCTGGAACAGGCTCCTGGTGCAGGGCCAGCAGGTGCCCAGCCCCTGCCCCACAGCTGGAGGCCCAGGTGCTGGAGAGTCAGGAAGGGCGTGGCCAGTGCTGAGGCCCCGCCCCCTGCCCTTTGACCTCTCCTCCCGCGCTGGACTGGCACGTGCACAGTGTCCGTTGACGTTTCCATGGAGACATCAGAGCTCCTGGACCACGTTGGCTCAGTGCGTGCGAGAGCCCCAGCAGAGGAGGAAGCGAAGGAGCAGCGCTCCCGGTCTCCACTCTGACCTCGGCTCGCTTGGCGCACAACTTGCTCTCGATGGGCAATTTGCTTTCCAGGTTTCTTCCTTTAATCCGCCGCCGCCGCCACCGGGCCTTGCCTGGTGCCCACGGTCCGGTGGCTTTCGGGGTGCGCAGGGGGGATGCCCCGCCTGGCCGCGCCCACCCCGCGGCTTCTGCACCTGCCCTGGGCCCTGGACACCGGGTCCTCCCCCGGAGTCCTGCCCCTACCATGGGGCCTGGTCACAGGCGCCTCCCCCGGGGTCCTACCCCTGCCCTGGGCCCTGGGCACCGGGTCCGCCCCCGGAGTCCTGCACCTGCCCTGGGCCCTGGTCACCGAGTCCGCCCCCGGAGTCCTGCACCTGCCCTGGGCCCTGGGCACCGGGTCCGCCCCCGGAGTCCTGCAGCTGCCCTGGGCCCTGGTCACCGGGTCCTCCCCCGGAGTCCTGCAGCTGCCCTGGGCCCTGGTCACCGGGTCCGCCCCCGGAGTCCTGCAGCTGCCCTGGGCCCTGGGCACCGGGTCCTCCCCCGGAGTCCTGCAGCTGCCCTGGGCCCTGGTCACCGGGTCCGCCCCCGGAGTCCTGCAGCTGCCCTGGGCCCTGGGTTCGGGTACCTTCCATGGCGTCCTGCAGCTGCCCTGGGCCCTGGTCACCGGGTCCGCCCCCAGAGTCCTGCAGCTGCCCTGGGCCCTGGGTTCGGGTTCCTACCCCGGGGCCCTGTACCAGCAGCATCTGGCTGTCACACAGCGGGGGGGAGGCCGTGTCCTCTCCCCCAGACGGGATGCTTCCCTCTGGGGGTCCTCCCCTCGGTGGGGTGGAAGGACCCCCCAGAGAAGCCTGGGCTGTGTTTCCATAATCCCAGGACGGTCTCCAACCCTCCTCCCAGGGGCAGACTTGCTCTCCCCGGGACGGAAGTCCAGATTATGAAGCCAAAACCAACCCGTACCATCCCACTTCCTTCTCCGAAGGACATGGAGGTGAAGGTCCAAGAAGGGTCCCCAAAAGGGAGGGCAGAGAACCAAGACCATCAGGTACAGAACAAGGGACTGTGTGACCAGGACAGCCCCTACCGCCCTGGGGACCCCCCACTGACATCTAGGGCCCTGGACGCCACAGGCGTCCTCCCTGCCGGCAAGAGCGGTCCTGGGCCTCTGGGCCTCCATGCCCAGCACCCACAGGGCAGCGTTAGTGGGCGAGCCCCGCTGTCTCCCAGGAGCTGCTGCTCCGAAGGCGGGGTGGTCTCAGGCTCAGGCAGCCCTGCGGGAGGTGCCCCACCTGCTCTGCAGCCAAACCCAAGCCCCAGTGGCTTCCTGCAGCCACAGAGCCCTGCAGAGGAAGTGCTGCGGGGAGACCCCCCGCCCAGTGTCCTGGTGTCACCACCTTTGTGTGAGGAGGTGGAGGCTCCAAAGCCATCCAGCAGCCATCCTCCACCCGCCTCTGCCCCCAGGAAGCCCTGCAAGAGAACCATGTCCCTGCCCCTCCAGCTCCCGCTGCCCCCACTGCGGTGGGATCGAGGGGAGCTGCCCCCGCCTCCTAAGCTGCCCTGCCTTGCAGGTGACTGCATCCTGGGCGCTGACCCAGAGGCCAGGGCTGGCTGCAGTGCCACTCAGTCTGCCCCTTCTCCCTCCCCTCCTGGCTCAGCGATGGCAGACCCCCGGCCCCTGGCCACTCAGCCTGGCCAGGTTGCTGCTCCCATCACAGCCGGGGCACCTGGAGGTCTCACCTCTCAGCCGCCCTTGGATGATGAGGACAGTGACATGGACACCACTCCCCCTTGCTATGCTCACACTTACCCTGAGTCCAGTCCGAGGTTCCTGCCAGTTGACCAAATCCAATCCAGTGTGGGGAACAGGGACCCTGCAGTCCCCCCACCAGCCGACCAGCACTGAAGGACCCCCCCTGCCCTCCTCAGACCCTCCCATTGGCCCCACCCATCCCTCAGCCCACCTGAGGGACTTCTCCAGGTCCCAGAAGGGACCCTCTCCTCCCAGTGCTCCTGTTAGCGCCGAACTACACACTATGGCGATGGCGTTGCCACCGAGATGCTAGACACCGGGAGGAGCAGCTCAGTTTGCCGGTTCATCGGCAGGCCCACCTGTGGTTATGGGTCCTGTGGCTCCATGGTTGGTGCCAGCTCTGGGGTCAGTATGTCCACCCCAGGCCCCACTCATCCACAGCAGCCGGAGCATCCACGTTAGAGATGGACTGAGGGAGGCACACAGCCCTGCTTCTGCGTCCCCCTTTGGCCATAAGATCAGGGACCCACCTGGCCGCAGCCTGGCTGCTGAGGAGGAGGAGCAGGCATCACCCCAGTGCTTGGATACGCTTCTGGTTCCACCTGAAATCCCACCCCCTGGAGGCCACCTGTCATGACACAGGCGGGGTGGTGATGGGAGGTCACCAGTCCCCTGACAGAGGCGCTAGTGTTCACTTGCCATCAGTGCACTGCGGCCGCCTGGACAGGGAACCTCCTGCACTCGCAACAGCCACCACCATGGAGAATGAAGGTACGTCTGAGACATGTCTCTGTCCACCTTTCCTCAGGCCACCCGGGGCTTTCCTGGCCGCATGGCCTCCGTTATCCATGCAAGTACCCATGGTAGTAGCACTTTCTTTCCAAGCCCTGGGATCCACCTGTGCAGGATGCAGGTGATGCAATGGGAGGGCCCAACCTCCCTCCCCTGATGGGAGGGCCTCTTACTCCCACTTCCCATCAGAACAACTGGGGCCCACCTGGCCAGCACACAGGTGGTGCCCGCACAGGGAGATGTCTCACCTGTGATGGGAGGCCACCGCGTCACCACCTGCCATCAGATCACTTGCAGCCCAGCTATCCAGTGATGGGGACAGCACACCTGCAAAGGCTGGATAGGCTTATGGAGCCCCATTCATACTGAGCCTTGGGCACCCCTGACCCAAACAGTAGTGCTATGGGGGAGAGCACCAGGCATCTCTACAGAGAAATGTCTACTCTCAGTCAAACACCTGCCTCCATCCCCCTGGGTCAGGTGCCCCTCTTACTTTAGAGGAGCCAGGACTGTGTATGGAGGCTCCTGCTCAGAGCAACGGTGCCTGTGCTCGGGCAGGGCAAACGCTAGCTGTGCAATTGGGGCATCTGCCCAGGGATTCCTAAGAGCCACCAACCAGTTCTATCACAAATCTCAACCAATTAGGGCACCTTCCTCCACAAACTGTGTGTAGCCATGGACTGTGCTCCACTGGGAAGGGGCTTCGCTCCTTCAAGTGGAACTTAACCTGCTGGTCTTACATCAAGTCAGAGGGCCACACCGCAGGGTCTGTGTGCTTGGGGCAGGCAGCGTTTGAGGGTGAGGACAAATGAGCCCAGTGAGAACTACCTGCAACTTAAATCCCCTCAGTAGCCTACCCCTAGTTCAAACCCTTGTTCTGGCCTGTGAAACCTCAAAATCTGCTCGCCTACCCACTCCTGTGCCCTCCCTGCCTTGTATCTTCTGTATCAGCACATAGGACTTCCTTCTGTGTTTCCAAATCACCATTCTGTGCTCATGCTGTTCTCTCCTTCTAGATACCTCTGGCCCTGACTTCCTTCCCCACCTTCAATTTGATAATCCTTGCCCATCATTTAAGACTTTTCTCAGGCATCATTCATTGAAAAGTCTCCTTTGTCTCTTGTCCCATCTGGACTAGGTGCAACTCTTTTATGTCATTGGAATCCTCCATGCACATCTCAGCCCTCATACTTATCAGACTGTATTATAATTGACAGTTGATACCTCCTGTTTTCTCCCTAGAACATGAGGTCTTTGATGATGGATGATGTTTCATTCATCTCTGAATCTTTTGCAACAGATTTATCTTCTATCTCACACTAGGAACTTCATTAAATGGTTGATGCATGTATGAACAAATGAATAAATGAAAGCTTCATCCATTGGAATCAAGTTTTGATGGGATCAGAGATAATACAAAATATAAACTTCCCAGCTGAAGCAATAGATTTATGGTATCTTCCCAGAGCTTTTTCTCTTTTAAATATATTTTTTATTGATTTCATAGAAGAAGGGAGAGGGAGAGAGAAGTAGAAACATCAATGATGAGAGAGAATCATTGATTGGCTGCCTCATACACGCCCCCACCAGGAATTGAGCCCCCAACCTGGGCATGTGCCCTTACCGAGAACTGAAGCGTTACCTCCTGGTTCATCGACTGAGCCATGCCGACAGCCGGGCCCATATATTTTTCTCAGTCCTTGCATGTGAGCAGTAGCACGCACGGAGGAGATCTGATTTAAGAAACAATCCCATCATAAGTCTGTACAGAAAGGAGGAACTGCCGGTTCTGTACAGGTATTAAACCAGAGTCTTTGGTCTTATAGGCAGCGTGCTCTTTAACCAAAGCAATGAAACAATATTGGAGAAATGGTATCACAAGTCCCATCACAAGTAGGAAGATATGGGTGATACCTGTGTCTCAGGCTTCACCTCTGAATGTCTGGTCCTTTTATCAGAAGTAGGAAACAGAGCCAAGAGTCAGGCCCCAAATCAATGACAAGTGTGTGGGCAGGAATCCTGGGGGCATGCGCGATGGCGGTGTTCCTGTCAGAAACCCACATTACCTATTGTGCCATTGCTTCCTTGCTGTGGGAGCCTGGCTGCTCAGTTATGGGAGGAGAGGAAAGGTGATGAGCACAGGGCGTTCACAGGGACTCTAAGGCACTTTCAGAGCTCTGCTAGGACAGTTTCCTGTCCTCAGACCAAGGAGTCACTGCCAGGGCTTTTTTGTTCTGTATTGGCTATATGCTCGCTGATAGCCAGCCTGCAGCCATTCTAGCCAGCCTGCAGCCATTAAGTAAAAGAAATCTCCTCTGCTTCTCTCTCGTCGTTCCACAGGTAGTTTCCTGCCTTTCAGTGAGGTTACTTAACAGCAAAAACTACAGAAACGTCCTGCAGTTGATCAGCCTGCATTGCCTTCAGTCTGAACCCTGACTGTTCAATCACTCTTCAAGCGGACTCATTTGGAATCACACAAATTTAAAGGTCATGACATTCATCACAGAGTTACCTAAAGCCTTTTCTTCCTTTTTTGAAGGGGTGGCTTGTCAGGGGGTGGGCGGACATCTTCATGGTTTCTGCCGCTTGATCGATTTCATATGTGGTTTTCTGATATGATTACCAAATATTTGATACCAGGGTGCTATCTACATAAGGTCCAGTGACATAAGGTTATGAGAGATGGTTCGTGGTTTCAGGTAGGGGTGCAATGAAATCTGCACAGAGCAGTGTTGGGTTAGAGGACTATTCATTCTGTGGAACAAGTGAGCAGGCATTCACTTCACTCTAAGCCATAATCTGTATAGAAAGCCCTCTTTTACTTTTCTTATCAATCAAACCTGGTAGGTCTTATGACCATATAAAGTGGGGTGAGGGGGATGAAAGGGATAGTTCAAGGATGTGCTGGTGATTATGTTTTTATGAATAAGACTCTGAGCAGCTGGAAATGAAACCACATCCTTTAATGGCAGGGAGTAGAGAAGGTCTGTAGGAATCTGCACTATCACCTGCACACCTGCCATCTGGAAGCTGGGAGGGCTAAGATGGAATTTCTGTTGATTTAGATGAGTGTGATGGCTAAGGAAAACTGTGCTGACGTCTGCAGTCGATGTGGTTGCTCTGTGACTGTACAGCCAGGGAGCATGGGGGAGTCTCCCCTACCAGCCAAAATGGCAGGTGGAGCCTCTTACACTGAGCATGGAGGATGACTAGAAAGATGAATGGAGAGGGCTCCAGGGCACCAAAAGCTAGAAAGATAACTGGATAGAAAAAGGCCCTCCCCTCTCTATCCCTATAGACGCCCAGCCTTGAGGAGGAAGGGGGATGGTCTTTGAGACAGAATTCCACCATTTTCCCAACTCATGGCACCTGAATAAACCTCTTTCCTTTTGCACCAGTACTTGTCTCAGGAGTCTGGATGTCACTGGGGCAGGTGGCTGAACCTGCATTTTGGTTTCAGTTCAATAGGCCTCTTTTTATAGTGTCTCATAGTAAAACCCAGAACCCAAATCTATCCATAGCTGTTCTATAAATTGGTTCAAAGATGTCTTCATTTTTCCTAATATTGAAAATATTTTCATGTAATGGATTAACTATAATATAAAATTAAGCTTTTGCGAGGTAATTTATGAAACTAACTCCTTACTCTTTCCTTTTTTGTGAGAGCACTAAATAAAAAAAAATGGAGAAAGAAATATACAGCTTGTAATATCCCCAACAATCACCTATCAACATTGATGAAGATCTCACACAAGTAAATGTGAATCAGAAGAAACTTACATCCCAGAGCTGGGATCAAACAGCTTTTGAAAACACGTTCATTCATGACACTGGCTGGAAAACAGGTAAAGTGTGTGCATTTGGTTTGGGACTTTAATAGGTTTGTTGGGCATAAAGTGTGGTTTGATTAGTTTCATTTGTTTTTTATTTGTACTATCAACTAGACAGAAACTCGATGCAAAGGAAACCAAATAGAATATAGAAAATTGGAAGTTCAGACAACATTTTAAAAATGTGTACAAAAAATTAAATGATTAAAGTTGTAAGGCCATGTTCGGAATGATATAACAATAATGATACCTCCACTAGCAGATGTGATAAATATGTCATACATAGTTAATGTAATCTAATCATTCCACCACTTGTTAACCACTTACTCAATCAGGATTTGCTTTTCTTGAATAATACTTTGATCTTGTCTGTATTCAGTAATTGCATATAAAAAAAAGCAATGGACTATAATTAAATTTTAAGAAAAGAGAGTACTAGCCCTTGAATATAAAAGTTTAAAATTACTGTAGATGTAGAATCCTTAGAAAGCATTCTCCAAGTGTTTTGCCTTGAGACTATGTTTAAAAAAACATGCAAAATGCAATACCATAAAAAATCTAATAAATGATAAACAAAATAGTGTTAAAAAATAAACAGCTTTGTTTTTCTAATATATTTTTAAGGAAATTATATGTATATCAATAAGTTAGGTAAAAACAAATATACTCATGGGGAAAAGATTAGAAAACATATTCAAAATTATAATAGTAGCTATGTTGAGGTGGTTTATTATTAGTGAATATTTCTCTATTTTCCATATTGGGTAACACAATTATTTGAATGTAGCAATTTAGGTTTAAATTCCATTAGGGTAGGAATTTTTCTACAACACTGCCTGATACATATTAAATCCCCAATAAAAATGTGTTGAATGAAAACTTAGGACATTTATTACATTATAATGTCTTCATTAGATTCATACAAGTAGATTGTCCCAATCTTGACATTTCCTGTCCCGGCTTTGTAGGCTGTTAGCAGGCAGTGAGGCGTGTCATCCGGGCAGTTCTCAGTGGAGGGAGGTCAGCACTTGGGCTGCAGAGGCTCCCCTCTGAGCTCACTGCTGCCTGATGCAGTGCAGTGCGGCCTCGAGCAGGTTACTCTCTGTGACTCAGTCTCCTCATCTGAACAGTAGGTGTCATGACGTCTCCTTCCCAGGACTGTGTGAGGACCGAATGTTTCCACCATGGAAATCTCTTAGTGTAATGCATGCCACCTTGTAAGGGACAGATAAAGGTTGACCGTATTATTAGTGTGTTGTTGAGGTTGTTATTATTTTATTATTAGTGGATGTTTCTACCTCTAGCGGTCTGGCCAGTATGCTGTTTTCAGCCTCTAATGCCCACAGTGGTTTCTGCCTCGTGCAACAAAAACCATGTAAGTCTGATTGAGAGAGATTAAAATCTTGCATTGGGCTCTCAAGGGAATCATTAATCTCCAGATGACGCTTGAAATACAGATAAATCTGCCTCGGGACTCAAATGAGGACAATTTAAGATTCTGAATGTTGTCTCTCAGGGTCCAAACATGAGAGGGAGGGCTAAAGCCCCTCAGAATGGGTTTCCGCCTGCCTTGCTGCAGCCTGGGGCAGAGGTTCTGAGCTCATGGAGCCTGGGGTGAAGGGTGTAAGGATGAGGAGGGGGCAGGAGCAGACACCTGATAGAGATGAGCTGGGAGTGAGGAGGTGGGAGCACTCCCAGGAGGAGGCTTTTCTTCTCTCCACTCTGTCCTTCTCCTCCACGCTGTCCCCTCACTGGCATCACAGGCCTTCGGGAAGCAGAGCTCTGGGGGGACCAGAGGACAGGGCAGGGGCGCTGGCCGGCTGTCTTCTGCTGTGATGGCCCCCAGCATCTAAGGTCTCCGGGTCACTTCACATTTGTGGCAGGAAGGTACATTACGTATATTGTGCAGCCACAATGTCAGCTTCCAAAATGGCAAATTATTTTTAAAAATTTATCCAATAAATGATTTTCTTAATGTACCTTTAAGAAAAGGAAATTTAGTTGAAATCTGTACTTCTGAGTTTTAGAAATCTAGATGCAGTTTTATTGCCTGCGTGTGTTTTCAGTGGAAATTAATTTCACTAAAGTCTACCGTCTCGGTGCAGGAGTTTCAGAGATGGAGTTCAAAGCAACAGGAAAACCTGTCCCTGGAGAAAATGAACTTCATCATCTAATGGATCAGAACTTTGTTTAGAAGGACAAAACTACTTTTAAGATAAGTCACTGGTTACGACTTCATTTTATAAATCACTGAGCTTTTATTTAGCACATAATTTTATTCTATTTGTTATAATGTGTTGTAATTTATACAGTTATATTTTGTTTACTTTTTAATATCTGCCTTTCTCACATGACTAAGTCCAGTAGCACCCAAATTTCATTTTCCACTTACTGGTAACTGAGAATGCCACACTATAGATGATCAAGAAATGTTGATGAGAAAATGAATGAATCAATTTTTTTTCCATATCCCCATAGGAAAAAAAGGGGGGCAGGATTTTTATCAATATACTAGTGAATTCAAGTAATAAAAATATAAAATGGAGAAAATTTGAACTTCAAACTATTCAAAATAAATATAATAAATGATGAGTGTGGGATGAAATAAACACTTTCAAACATTTCTGGAGAGAGTATTAGTTGTAGACTTTCTGGGAAACAGTTTGCTTGTTTTTATCAAGAACTTTAAATATTTCATTCTCAGTTCCCACCATTTTAATTTGTAGCAATTTAGTCTAAGACATAATTAAAGGCTTGCTCAAAAAATGGGGAAAGATTCATTTACACTAATATTAAGTTCAAACAAAGGGAAATGATTAAATACATTATGAAATATTACATATCTTGTAAAAATAATGTTTTTGAATGATTTACATAAAATGGTTCAACATTAGACATTAATGCTTTTTAATTTTTTAAAGATATGAATGGGTAGGGGAAGCCAGGGGATTGTCAAGGGCGGGGAAAAAAAAGGACACATATGTAATACCCTTTGTAATACTTTAAGCAATAAATAAAGAAATAAATAAATAAATAAATAAATAACAAATAAAATAATAATAATGAGCAAAAAAAAGATATGAATGGTTTAAGAAGTATGAAATAGTATACATGGTATCATAATTTCAACTTTACAAAACTCATTAGAGGCTGAGAGTACAGAATTGAGTCAAATGAACCAGGTTTGAGTACTGACGCTGCCATTTAGCTGTGAGTTAAAGACATGGCATTATACAAATTGTTTAATTTACCTAGTTAAATTTTTATTTTTTCATGTAAAATTGACATATTATTATTAGCATCTGCTTATGCAGTTATTATGAGGATTAAATGAGAGAATGAATTATTTCTAAGATAAAAATAATTGAGGGAAATCAAGAAAACATTGTGATTTCTCTCTTTGTGATGGCATACAGGAGACTTTCCTCTTTAAAATTCCCATATTATCTAAATCACCTATAATGAAACTATTCTTTTATGATCCAAAATAGATATTGATAATACAAAAGAGTCCTCTTAAAGGACTCAAATTTTTTAATGTTAGTGAGCACATTCATATTTATAACTTGCACTTTCTCTTTTAAATATACTAGGTATTCTTAATGAAAACACATTTATCAAGTTTTGTTTGTCAAGGAAATAAACATCAGTTCATTAAGCACATAACATTCTCACTTCTGAGAGTTTAATTCTCTCACAATATCACTAATTTAGAACAAAGATGAATATCAAGAAAAACTCTGACAACAACATAAGCCCTGAGCCAGCAAAATAAATGGTAGAGAATCTGCACTAAACCTCGTATATTTCCTTATTCAAAAGGCCCTCAGTCTTCTCTCAGTGCCATTGTCTGTCCGTTGTCTGTCTGTGTAAACTCTCTCCATGCCATTGTGAGAGCAGGGTCCTGAGGGGCACCCTTCATCCACTTGCCCCTTTTTTCTGGCCTTCTGCCTTCCACAGTCATGTTTCCCCAGGCTGTCCCTAGATGGTGTGGGAGGTCAGAGGGAAATTCAAACCACCTTTGTGTCTTACGTGGCTTATTGAATGTTTCTGAACTGGTCTCCTCCTGTCTAGTCTTCATCTCTTCCATGTCACCTGCTCCTCCCTCCTCCCGCCCCCTCTATACCCTTTAGCTGAAATGCATCAAGACTTGCCATTGCTCTGGAGACCAAACTGCAGGCAGGGGCTGCCTCCCTGACCATCCTGGTGTGGTCCCTTCCTGCTTCTCCAGCTGCATCTCTCCTCGCTGTCACATATGCTCAGCTGAAATCACAACACACACTCCTTCCCATTGCCTACATTTCTCATATTTGCTTGCCCATTGGCCTTTCCAAGACGGACCTCTGACTTGAACACACACTGGGCTCTTCTCCTTTTCACCTGTGAGCTTTAAGCTGCTCATCCTTCGGGGCTCAGCGTAGACATCTTCTTGGAGAGGCTTTGCTGCTCACCCAAGGCAGGAGCCACTGATGCCATCCTCTGCTTCACACCTGCTGTTCCTCGGATCACAGCCCTGACTGCACAGTCTTCTCAGAGGCTGTCTGCTCTTCCCTTAATTATACTAGTTACTCCCAAACTAGCTGAGCCACTTCATTTCCAAGCACCATATGAGGAGCACCAATTATAAGTGAGAGTAAAAGCCATTATCGACAGATACACAGACCAAACTAGATGTGAACAAGCGAGAGAGGGGACAACATAAAGAACTGAAGAGTCTTGGTATCTTTTAGACAGAAGCAAAGTCCTTGAAAGTTTCACTATTAATAGAGTTCAAGACAATGTCCAAAAACAGTATCTCAGAGAGAGGCATGTCAAGTCAAATAGAATGAAACTATATTTGAAATACCAGCAAAATAGTTGAAATAACATTTAATCATTTATTACATTTGATAATTACTTTAGTAAATTATAATGACTTCAGTGTCACCTGGTTATCTCAAAGTGATCATTTCTGTTCTAGGTGTGTCTAACGTGTTTCCTTCCTCGTTGCAGGGTGATAAATGATAGTAAATGCAGTTGTGTATACATGTAATTGATAAAATATTCTTAAAATGTGCAGTATATAGAATTATACAATTTGAAGATTTCTTCAGATAGAATTGATTGAACTGGTAAATTACTTTATTGTCTTTGCCAACTTTTGCACAGCCTTTGTATGTAATAAAACCAACATTGTTACATTGATAGATGCAAATCTACTGCTCTGATGTGGACCAATGTTCAAAGTTTAAGGAAGCAGTTAAAGGAAATGGGAAGATAAGAGCTTTACCCATTCCACTTGAGGTAATCATTACAAATAGATTAAACACCAACTTAATTCTTTTTTAATCGCATGAAGTATTGATGTGAAATTTCAAAACAAGCTTTGGAACAAATAGAAGAGCTCACAAGTAGAGTGGTCACTGGTGGTCGTTTTCAAAGAGAACAAGCCCTTGGCTGGGAAGCAGAAAGGGACTCTTGCATTTGTTTGCTGGCCCTTCTGTGTGCACCCATCTTCCCACTGCATCTGTCAAGTGTCATAACGACACAGCAGTGACTGTGAATCGTGACATTAAAATGTTCTTTTCTCGGTGGGAAATTTAATAAGTGATCATTTGGAGGGCATTACTTTTGAATGATTAAAGTGGAAATCGCTAATCTTTACATTTCATTGAACACTTAATTGAATATTTTATCCCATTTTTAAAATGTCATTCTTCTTTAACAGGTTTCAGAAATGTATGGGGGCCCTGCAGGAAGACCTGGCAATGGCATGTCCGTCCTAGGCTTCTCGGTGTTAACCTCTCCAGCACCCCGTCTCCTGGGACTCAGTCCAGCAGCAGCAATGGAAACAGTCAGCATGCTGCTCACAGTCCTCTCCATGCCCCCCTTTAGGTCGCCTTGGAACATGAGCTTCCTCAGTCCTGTGTCCAAATCAGCAGGGAGTGTCCGTGGCAACGCACAAAGGAGGCCTCTCCACACCTTTCTGAGGACGGTCCTTGGGTTTGTAAGATGGTGGCAGGAGCAGTGGCGTGTGTTCCTGTTCAGTCATCACAATCACACCACCAAGAGGTGGTAATTTTTTTCAGTATTTTACGTGCACAGTCACATTATTTGCAAATTGTGATGTTATTTATTCCGATTGAGTATTTTTTTCTTTATCTGGCTTTATTGCATTGTACACTCTCCAGGGCCATCCATGCTGCAAAAAAGTAAGATTTCTTTCTTTTTAATGGCCACATAGTATTCCATTGTGTAAATGTACTGCACTATAGTGTCTTTATTCATTCTTCTATTGATTGACAATTGGGCTGCTTCCAGATCTTGGCCATCTATACTAACAGAGGAATATGCAAATTGTCCAGGATGCTGTCACAGTAATAGTAACAAACAAACAACAGGCTGCGTGGGGCCACCAGGCCGTCAGGGGGGTTAGTGAGGGACAATCAAACGACTGAACAGCAGGCTGTGTGGGGCGACCAGGCTAGCAGGGGGGTTAGTGAGGGACGACCAAACGACTGAACAGCAGGCTGCTTGGGGCGACCAGGCCGGCAGGGGGGTTAGTGAGGGACGACCAAACGACTGAACAGCAGGCTGCTTGGGGCGACCAGGCCGGCAGGGGGGTTAGTGAGGGACGACCAAATGACTGAACAGCAGGCTGTGTGGGGCGACCAGGCTGGTGCGGGGGGGGGGGGGTGGCAGGTGGGGGCAACCAGGTTGGCAAGGGGTGCAGTAAGGGGTGACCGGGCTGGCTGGTTGGATGCAGTAGGGGTGACCAAGCCAAGTGTGGAGGCAGTTGGCAGTGATCAGGCCGGTATGGGGCAGTTAGGGGCGACCAGGCCAGCGGGGGCCGGGGGGAAGCAGGTTGCAGTGATCAGGCTGGCAGGGAGGATGTTAGGGGTGATCAGGCAGGCAGGCAGGTAAGCAGTTAGGAACCAGCAGTCCTGGATTGTGAGAGGGATGTCTGACTGCCAGTTTAGGCCTGATCCCCGTAATTGGGCCTAAACTGGCAGTCAGACATCCCCTGAGGGGTCCTGGATTGGAGAGGGTGCAGGCTGGGCTGAGGGGATCCCCCCATGCACCTATTTTGTGCACCGGGCCTCTAGTTGTAAATAACAGTGCAGTGAGCGGGCGATGTTTCATTGAATTGTACACTTGAATGCTGTATGGTTTTGCAAAGCAATGTCATCCCAATAAATTCAATTAATGAAGAAAAAAGGAATAGAATGTTAGCACTTTTAGACCTTTATATAACATGATGATTTTTCTAGTAAATCATTGTTGTTGGATTTTATAAAAGTACTAGTGGCCTAGTGCACGAATTTGTGCACATTGAAAGGAAATTTGTTAGGAGAAATATTTAAATATTGCTACTTGCCCTTTCTCTGTAATGGAAGTGTCAACCAAATTCATGCTAGACAATGACAGATAGAAACACATGCGTGTGATTGGTGCCAGAGAGCCTTATATATATTGTGCATGTGCAAGTCAACTTAGCCTTTTATAGATATAGGATAAGCTTGTTTAGTTAGTCCTACTTTCTGATTTAGCTACACTTTTTCCAGCTCAGTGAAGCACCCCAACTTCTCTTTCAGGTAATTGTCAGCAACACAGCAGGAAATATCAATATGAAGCAGATTATTATTGTAGCTCATGCAGGGAGAACAAAGGTTAAAATATTTAACTGCAACAGTGTTTGACTATATTCTGTGCAGTTAGAAAACCTGAAGTCATTTTCAAGGTCCTCCATTTCTTACTACTTTTCAGTTGGGTTAAGTTTCTAAGCTTTTTAAATCTCCATTTTCTTGCTAATGAAAAGAAAATAGGATTCCACCAAGTCTCCTATCTACCTACTCCAGGACTTCTGTGAGGATCAAATGAAATGAGGCACAGGAAAACGCTTTTGGTTAAAGTGTGAAATGTTTGCACCTGGCTATAAAGCAAGTCATGTTCCTGGGCTAAAGAAAGGCCAACGAGGCTAGTCGCTAGGGAGAGGAAGCTGGGCGTTGCTATGTGATGTCATTACCTGGAGCCCACAGCAAGTTTTTCCTGGCTGGGCTGGGCTATGGGCCTCATTTTGTGCCATGGGGTCTTGGCAGCATTGGCTGCAATTTGGTGGGGTGTTGCTCTGGTGTGGTTGTGAGGCCTGTGTCCCACTTGGGGGAAGCTGAGTGTTGGTTTGTCAGTGCCGTGTCCGTGGTGCTGACCAGTGCACATCATGGCAGCTCCTACATTGTGTGCCTGTCTCCTGGTGGTCAGTGAACATATAAAGACTGGTCAGATGGCAGGAGGGACACTTAGCATATTAGCCTTTCATATGTATAGACTAGAGGCCTGGTGCATGAAATTCATGCATGTGTGTGTGGGGGTCTCCTCAGCCCAGCCTGCACACTCTCCTATACAGAACCCCTCTGAGGTTGTCTGACTGCCAGTTTAGGCCCGAACTGTTTAGGCCTGATCCCGAGGAGAGGGCCTAAACAGGCAGCCGGACATCCCTATCACAACCGGGAAGCACTGGCTCCTAACTGCTCACCTCCCTGCCTGCCTGATTGCCCCTAACTACCCCTACTTCCGGCCTGGTCACCCCCAACCCTTCCCACCCCCTGTCGCCAGCCTAGTCACCCCTTACTGCCCCCCCCTGCTGGCCTGGTTGCCCCTAACTGCCACCCCCACCCACCGTGGCCTGGTCACCTGTTACTGCCGCCCCTCGCTGGCCTGGTCACCCCCAACTGACCCCTGCTGGCCTGGTTGCCGCCAACTCCTCCTCCCCCCCGCTAGTTGGTCTCCCCCAGCTGCCCCCCCTTCTGCCAGCATGTTTGCGCAATGCAGCTTGCTGTTCAATCGTTTGGTCGTCCCTCACTAACCCCCCTGCCGGCCTGGTCACCCCATGCAGCCTGCTGTGCGGGCATATGGTCATCCTCCAATGACCCCCCTGCCGGCCTGGTCGCCCCACGCAGCCTGCTGTTCAGTCATGTGGTCATCCCCCACTGACACCCCTGCCGGCCTGGTCACCCCATGCAGCCTGTTGTTCAGTCATATGGTCATCCTCCTCTGACACCCCTGCCGGCCTGGTCACCCCACGCAGCCTGCTGTTCAGTCATATGGTCATCCCCCACTGACACCCCTGCCGGCCTTGTCACCCCATGCAGCCTGCTGTTCGGGCATATGGTCATCCCCCACTGACACCCCTGCTGGCCTGGTCACCCCACCCAGCCTGCTGTTCAGTCATATGGTCATCCCCCACTGACACAGCTGCCGGCCTGGTCACCCCACGCAGCCTGCTGTTCAGTCATATGGTCGTCCCCCACTGACACCCCTGCCGGCCTGGTCGCCCCACGCAAACTGCTGTTTGGTCATTTGGTCATCCCCCACTGACCCCCACTCCCCCCGCCGGCCTGAACGCCCCACGCAGCCTGCTGTTCAGTCATTTGGTCGCCCCCCACTAACCCCCCCCACCTGCCGGCCTGGTCGCCCCAAGTAGCCTGCTGTTCAGTCATGTGGTCGTCCCTCACTGAACCCCCTGCTGGCCTGGTCGCCCCATGCAGCCTGCTGTTCAGTCATGTGGTCGTCCCTCACTAACCCCCTTGCCGGCCTGGTCACCCCACGCAGCCCGCTGTTCAGTCATATGGTCGTCCCCCACTGACCCCCCCCCCTGCCGGCCTGGTCGCCCCAAACAGCCTGCTGTTCAGTCATATGGTCGTCCCTCACTGACCCCCCTGACGGCCTGATCGCCCCACGCAGCCTGCTGTTTGGTCATTTGGTCGTCCCTCACTGACCCCCTGCTGGCCTGGTCGCCCCACGCAGCCTGCTGTTCAGTCATATGGTCGTCCCTCCCTGACCCCCCTGCCGGCCTGGTCGCCCCAAACAGCCTGCTGTTCAGTCATATGGTCGTCCCTCACTGACCCCCCTGAGGGCCTGATCGCCCCACCCAGCCTGCTGTTTGGTCATTTGGTCGTCCGTCACTGACCCCCCTGCTGGCCTGGTCGCCCCACACAGCCTGCTGTTCAGTCATATGGTCGTCCCTCCCTGCCCCCCTGCCGGCCTGGTCGCCCCACACAGCCTGCTGTTCAGTCATATGGTCGTCCCTCACTGACCCCCTGCCGGCCTGGTCGCCCCACGCAGCCTGCTGTTTGGTTATCCATCCGGTTGTTTTGGTTGTGACGGCCCCTGCCTTTTTATATATGTTAGGACTGTTCTCTGCAGATTAGAAATTTCAGAGGACAAAACCAAACAAACATGTTCCATCACCACAAGGTGTGAAAAGCTTGAGAAGCGCAGCCATAAACCACCCCCTGACCCACCTGGGACATCAGCCTCACACCCTGTGGCCATTTTGTCACCCCAAACATGCTGTTCCCTTTCCCGGGGTTCCCTTCCATAGCACACTTCCGATTACAGAGGTTGTCAACCAGTGTCCACAGCAGGCACCCTGGTGGTGCCCAAGAATTCCTAAAACACCCAGCACCTGACTATTTAGTCAGGGCACTGACCTCTTTTCCCTTAGACTGTCAAATACATACAATGACAGCAGCCAACTCAATAGCCAAATGGTGTGAATGAATCAAAATTATACCTATTTTTTTGTCTGATCCTCAAAAAATACATATATTTTGTTGTGCCACAGAATTTTCGTACTTAATTTATATGCGGCGTGAGATGAAAAAGGTTGGAAATCGCTGTCCTATTCTATTAAAACTGGACCTGTCTCAACCAGCTTTCTAAGTGCTTTTCCAGGTTGCAAAATTCCACTCATTTATTCAATCATGAAATGTTCACAAGAGGCTCACTATAAGTTTTACAGAGATTTTTAATGCATAAATATTGTACAGTACTCGGTCCCTCTTCCTATGGCTATGTACATTTGCTAGTCAAATGTCATCTCTCTCAGATGATAATTTTCTGGATCATTTGGATGCTAAACCTCAGTTTTTTATGTTTAAGGTTGGCATCAAAATATATGAACTTCCCTGGCAGGTATAGCTCCATGGATAGAGCTTGGCCCCATGATTGGGTTCAATTCCCAGTCAAGAGCACGTGCCTGGGTTGCAGGTTCAGTCCCTGGCTCCAGTGGGGGCCTGTGCGGGAGGCAATGAATCCATGTGTCTCTCTCACATCAATGTTTCCCCCTCTCTCTCTTTCTCACAATCTTCTCCCTCTCCCCCCACCTCCCTCTGTCTAAAAAATCAATGGAAAAATATCCTCCAGTGAGGATTAACAAATATTAATGTCACACCTTCCAGAAGTGCTCTACCAACTACTGCTAGCTTTTAGCCAAATTGGTATGGAATACTTTTGGTTCTATCAGACTGCAACCTCTAAATCAGACCTTCCATATAGAAGGGGAAGGTTTGTCCAAACCTGGAGGCACACAGGTACTTGCTACCCAAGAAGGAAATTTATAGGGCAACTCAGAACACCACAGACCAAAAGAACACCACAAAGGGCAAGGACTCTAGCTAGAAGGCTTTAGGGAGGAGAGGGGCAGGGAGAGAAGGGCTGCACACAGCAATGACTGTTCCGACAGTCAGGGCCAATGTCGGTGATCAGCATTTTAGTGAAAGACTGTATGAGCTCTTTCTAGTTATTAGTTATTTCCACAGTCTTTGTTTCAAAAGAGACATCATTAGCCCCAACCCAAGCCAAAGCCCATAGAATTCATTCTTTTCAAAGCCAAAGAAAAACTGCAGCATCCCATAGAACTTGAATCCCTCCCTGTGTTCTCAAAAAAAAAAAAGCCAGTTCCAAAGACATGCGATTCTCTGGACACACAGCTAAGCCCAAAATTGGCCCCTCCCTCCAGCAGGAGCTGAACTTCATATTCCTTGGGTGGTGGAGGGACACCACATCCTCTCTTCTTGGTAGAAATTCTTGGGTGTAACATGAGGGAACAGGTTCAGATAATACAGCCCCCCCCCCCCCACACCCCCCCCCCCCCCCCCCCCCCCCCCCCCCCCCCCCCCCCCGGCCTCCTCGACCCAACTGGATTCATAACCACAGCCTCCCCTCCCTCCGTGAGCCCTCTCTCCCCTCCTTTCCTTCCACCTCCTCTGTCTGGGATGGGGGCGCGGTGTGGGAGGAGACACACACACACACACACACACACACACACACACACACACACACACACACGAGGCAAAGGCAGATCTCCTGGGGACAGGAACAGAAAGCAGCAGGATGCGACCTCAGAGTTCACTGGGGAAGCTGCGTTCACTTTTACTTCTGTAGGGAATTCTCAAGTCCTAGCGCCATGGCTGTGTTTCTAAACAAATGTAACCAATAGTCAGCACTGATTTAACGGAATGTGCCAAGTGAGAATGCTGAGCACCTTAAAGACGCGATGTCATTTTTTCCTTGCAAAAACCTCGTATAAATAGATAAAATTTCTAAAACACTTCAGAATTTTTCATACTTAAGTAACGATAATTTTCCTTAATATTTTCAATATCCTTCCAAATTAAAATTTCCCCAAATGAATTGTGGGAAAACGCGGTTATTTCCCTCGGGAGCCAATAGAGCACCACCCCTGGCATTTGCCAGAAGAGTCCAAATTCACACCTTGACCTCTTGCTGTTTGCTGGCTACTGGGAGGCAGTGGCTGCTTCAGGATGGAACTGACCACCCCCTGCTCAGCCAGTAGCATCAGAAAATCATTGAGAGGATGATGGGCGCAAACCTGTCCCTTTTCTGAGAAGCATGTGCAGGCCGTCCCCTCTCAGAGCTTCCACCCCTGAGTCCAGTGAAAAAAGAGGTTATCTGAGGAACAGATAAATAAGAACAGACATTAAAACACCCTCATCCTCCTCGGGCTCTGAAAGAACCTGGGCGGGACACTTAAGAAATTGGTTCTCCAGCTTTCCACTGCCTAAAGGGGGGGCAGGAGTGACGTCAGAGGGCCGTGGAGGCTTGTGGGAAGTGTAGTCCTGAAGCCCTGGCTCCCGCCAGCACCCTAGGAGGGGATCCTGGGCTCTTTCTGTGCAAGTGCAGCGCGGGGAGCGTTTAGGGACCTCGGGGTCTACTGAGGACATGAAGGGCCTGCACCCGGGTGACCGCTGGGAGGGGTTCACCCGAGGCAAGGATTGGGAGCTGGAGGCGCTTGGGACCCCTCCCCACGCCCTCAGCGCCAAGGGTCAGGCCTGACAGCCCCGGGGCGCTGGGCCCTGGGACCCCGGGCGCGGGTGGGCTGAGCCCAGTCCAGAGCTGAGCCCGTCGGGAGCTGGTGCTGAGTGCGGTCCGGGTGCAGGGACCGAGAGCAGCCCGTGCCGGCCGTGGGGGACGCGCGTGTACAACGTGGATGGTGAGCGGGCAGCAAGCTCGGCGGGTCGGCAGCCAGAGCCCAGCTCCCGCAGGAAAGTCCAGGAAAGTCCAGCGCTGCCCCTGTGCAGGGGGACAGAGGGACCTGCATGAGAGTCAGTTTCGCATCTGAAAATGACGATGTTAATGCCTCCTTCGTGGTTGTTTTGACACCCAGATCCAGGTCATCACTTGTGAAATACACAGCAGGTGCCAGGGAGGAAGCACCACGTGGCGGCTGTTCTCTTAGAGGACACGCTGTCCTTTTCGTTGTGTGGCCTCCTGCCCCCTCGCAGCCCCCACAGCGGACCCCGAGCTCAGGCTGGGGGAGCGCTGGGCCCGCGCGTGCGCACCGAGGGGAGGGTTGGGGGCTGCACAGACAGGCTTTGCAGCAGCACATCAGGGGGCATCTCTGTGCTGGAGGAGCCTCTAGCCTTCGATGTGTAAAACACGCCCCACCGGTGAAGCGCAGTGAAGCAAGGTGTGCCCGTGCTGGAACCTCAGGCTTCGTGTAGACGTCACACCTGCCCACGCCAGCCCGCAGCCCTCACAGGCAGGCACAGCGACCTGCCCGAGGACCAGGGGCAGAAGGGAAAGCGCACAGGTGGGCTGTACCACGTGTGAAATGGACTCTGGGTTTCCAGTGTCTCTTCAGATCCCGGGGGCAGGCAGAGGTTTCTGGCCCTGTGTTCGGTCAGGCTCTTAGGTCTGACATACAATGAATTCTAAGAGTCAGGGCTTTGCCCCTCAGATGCATCTTTCTCAGGTCTGTGTTTCAGTTCCCTGGAAACAAGAAACGCCTATAGGAAGCAGGGCTCTGTGTGCAGTCTGCCCTGGAAGGAGCCCCCTCTGACCACAGGCCTCTGGGCGGCTTCAGAGCAGAGGCAGAGGGGCCCAGAGGAGTAGACCCTGCATCTGCAAGGTCAGAAGCAGCTCTTGGTGCTCTGGCCAGGATGGGGCAGTCCTGGTGCTGACACCACCTCCAGAAGCCACCACTCTGTGGCCGGTGGGGCGGGTGGAGCTAGGTGAGCTGGGTGACCCAGGGGCCAGGGGCTCAGGGAGGGCAGGTCCTTGGAGAGCTTGTGAGTGAGGCCTGGGAGGGGTAACCAGGCAGGGGGGGGGGGGGGGGCGGGGGAAGGTCTCCACTTTCCCTAAACATCCTCCCCCTTTACAGATGCTGGGCACGCTGTCCATCACCCGGGACACGGCTGACATCCTGAGCTCACAGGACCCCAGACTGAGGACCGGAGGGTTTTCCAAAGTCATCAATTTCTGACTCTTTTGAAGATTCATCTTCAAACCTTCAGTGACTGGTCCAGGGAAACTTAGTTTGTGACTCAGGGGAAAAACATCGTTCTTCTCTCTCCTACAAGTAAGTTACCAAAAAATCCTACCAAAAGGGCTTTTTGAGACACATCAAAGCTGAAACCAACAAATAAAAAAGCTTGCCTCACAGCACCCATCTTTTTAACTCGGTGTAGATGATATTACTGCAAAAAGTAAATGCACACTGAGTGTTTTTCTGATAAATTAATCAGAATGAAAACACTGTGGCCTTCCTTTGGTGCAATTTCATTCACCGAATCCTCAGTTTTTATTTCTTTGTTCGTCAGAGGGACAAGTGCGTTGTTGACAATGAGTGGAGGAAAGTGTGTGTTCACGAGGCTGCATCCTGTAAGGCACCGGCCGGGGGTGACCTGGGAGTGCATCAGGGAGCTGGGAGGCAGGCCAGGTCTGTGACACCCCCTTCTTTCTGTCCCTCAGCTGAACCTCAGTTCTCCACACTCTCCCAAGAGCCGCAGAGAAGGAACGTACCTCAGGTGAGCTCCAATCCATTGCCCACTGTCTCTTGTAATGGGTTTATGAGGCTTAGAGGGCTCAGCGTTACATGGAAAAAGAAATAGAAATAGATCCAGTCAATCTTGAGGGAAAATAGTTTTATATTTTACTGTGAGCTGTGATGTTTGCTGTCAGCTCTTGGCAGGTGACCGTTGTCAAGGTAACCAGATACCTAAGAGTGGGTTTGCTGGGTCTTTTGGTAAGTTTATGTGTAATTTTATAAGAAACCCCCAGATGTTTCCAAGTTGGCTTTACTGTTTCTCATGCCCCTCAGTAATGTCCCAGAGTTCTCATTGCTCTTTGGTTACCAAGATTTGGTTTGGTCTTATTATTTTTAAGCATTGTAGTTGGTGTCTAGTTAACTCTTACTGGGTTGTAATTTGCATTTCCCTGGTGACTAACAATGTTAAGCCTCTTTTCATGTGCTTTTTAACCATTCATAATCTCCTTTAATGAAGTGTCTGATCAGATGATCAAATCTTTGTTCATTTTTTTTTTTTAGTTTCGTATGGGGGGGGGGGGATTAGTGGGCTTTTTTTGGTCTTGTTGAACTGAAAGAGTTTATCAAATATACGTTTTGCAATTTTTTCTCCATCTCATGCTTGCTTTTTTTTAAATCCTCACCCAAGGATATTTTTTCCATTGCTTTTTAGAGAGAGTGGAAGAGATGGAGGAGAGAGAGAGGGCAGTGAGGGAAGGATGGAGAGAGGGTGGGAGGGAGGGAGGGAGGGAGGGAAGGAGAGAGAGAGAGAGAGAGAGAGAGAGAGAGAGAGAGAGAAACATTAATGTGAGAAGCAAATACATCGATTGGTTGCCTCCACATTTCTGACCAGGTCAAGGGATCTAACCTGCAACGCAGATACATGCCCTTGACCAGGAAGCCAAGCCTCGACCTTTGGTGGGAGGGTCGATGATCTACCTGCTGAGTCACACCAGCCAGGGCTCTTGCTTGCTTACTTAAGAAGAAAATGTTTTCAGATTGTTTTGAGGTTTTGCATATATTTAAAAAGGTTTTATATGACATAGTTATAGATTCATAGGAATTAGCACTATTGTATTCTTCACAAATTTTCCCCATTATTTATTTTAGTTATTACAAGACTATGATATAGTCTCAACATTATTTGTAAATAGATGTTGGTGCAATGTGTGTGAGTAGCTCTATGTCATTTTGTCACATGTGGAGATTCATGTAACTACCACCTCAAATAAGATACAGCACTACGCTATCACCACCATAAAGATTCCTCTCGTGTCACGTCTTTATAATCATATCCAAGCCCTTCTTCTGTACCATTCCTAATCTCAGCCAACTACTGATAGACCCTTCGTCTCCACAATTTTGCCATTTCAAGAACAGTATATAAATGGAATCATACAGTTGAAATTGAGATCCATCCAAGTTTTAGTGTGTACCAATAGTTTATTTCTTTTATTACTAAAGTGGTATTCCACGTCTGACTGTATCATAGTTTGCTTAGCCATTCATGTATTAAGACATTTTAGTTGTTTCTAATTTGGAGCTGTTTTATTTTTATTTATCGATTTTTAAGAGAGAGAGCGAGAGAAAGAGAAAGAAACGTTGATTTGTTATTTCACTTTTTTATGCGTTCATTGGTTGATTTTTGTGTGTGCCCTGACTGGGGATCAAACCCGCAACCTTGGCATGTCAGGATGATGCTCAAGTCAACTGAGCTACCCAGACAGGGCTGGGCTGTTTTAAATAAAGCTGCTATGGCCCTGACTGGTGTTGCTCAGTGGTTAGAGTGTCAGCCCACCCACAGAAGGGTCTGAGGATTCAATTCCCTTGCAGGTTTGATCCCAGCTCCATCAGAGAGCAGGCAGGAGGCAGCCAATTGTGTAGTCTCTCACATAGATGTTTTTTTCTCTTCCTGTACCTCGCCTTCTTTGTCCCTCCCCTTCCACTCTCTCTAAAAATCAATGGAAAAAATATCCTAGGGTGAGGATTAACAAAATAAAATAATAATAAATAAATAAAGCTGCTATGACTACTCATGTTCAGGTTTTTGTGTGAACATAATTATTTCTCTGAGATAAATACCCAGGAGTGTGATTGTGCCTGTTGGTAAGTACCATATTTTTCCATGTATAAGACACTATTTTTTTCTAAAATCAGACTGAAAATCGAGGGGCGTCTTATACACGGAAGTCAGCCGAGGAGGGAGCCCTGCGGGTGTGTAGCTGTCCACACCTTGTCAAACAGGCTTCCTCACATCACGAGCCTTATTGTTACTGACGTCAGCCGATGCCTTGGAGGTGGAGGTGGAGAGTGTGCAGATGCAACAGGGACCTGAGCGTTCTAGCCCATAAAGATGTCAAAAAATAAAAAGATAAATACCTGCAAGTGATTGTCTTACTCTGCAAAATTCAAACTGAATGCAATCAGCTATGCAAAAGAACATGGAAATAGAGCTGCAGAGAGACAATGTGGACCTCCTCCCACTGAGTGTAGGATCAGACAGTGGAGAAAACAGGAAGAACAACTCCTTAAGATGCCAAAAAAGAAGAAGGCCTTAAGAGAAAAACCAGCAAAATGTTTAAAATATTAATTTCTTAATTTTGCATTGGAAAAGTCTTATACATGGGGACGTCTTATACACAGAAAAATATGTTATATGTTTTGTTCTTTAAGAAACTGCCAAACTATTTTCCAGAGTAGCTGTACCATTTTGCATTGCTACCAGCAGTGTTTAAGAACTTCAGTGATTTCTGTCCTTCCTCGTACTTGGTATTATCACTATTTTTTGTATTTGTGGTTATAATAAGTGTATCATGATAATTCATCATGGTTGTAATTTGTATTTCCTTAATGGATAGTGATGTTAAATACCTTTTCATGTGTTCATATGCCATATATAGTAAATGTCTGTTTATGGTGTTGTACATTCCCCCCATTTTTACTGAGGTATAATTTCAAATAAAAATTGTGTATATTTAAGTCTTAAGACTTGACATTGTGATGTACATAGACATTGTGAAATAACTGCCACGATCAAGCTAATTTACATACCCATGACCTGACATAGTTATAGTCACCTTTTGGGGAATGGTTTGAGAACACTTACCCTCTTCCCATAGTTCAAGTACAGACACACCTGATTTTATCGTGCTTCGCAGATGTTGTGTGTGTTACAAATTGAAGGCAAGGCCCTCTGCCAGCAAAAGAGTACAAGTCGCTGGATTGCAATACTTTATTAGTGGTCTTCTGGAACCAAGCCCACATTATCTCAGGGCTGCCTGTGTATAATACAGTATTGTTAACTGTAGTCACATTGCTGCACAATACAACTCCCTAGTTTATTTATTTTGCATAACTGATGTTTGTTCCCCTTTACAACATCTCCCCATTCCCCATTTCCCTAGCCTGTGGAAACCAACACTCACTTTCTATGAATTTAACTGTTTTTTATTCCAATGAGGTTATGCAACATTTGTCTTTCTGTGTTTGGCTTATTTCACTTAGTAAATGTCCTGTTTTGTCCATGTTGGGACAAATATCAGAATTTCCTTCCTCTTTCTGGATGAATAATATTCCATCGGATATACTATGTCTTCTTTAATCATCCATCTGTTGGTGGACAGACTGTTTCCATGTCTTGACTATTGTGAATAATGCTGCAATGAAAATGGGTGTGTACATATCTCTTTGAGATCCCAATTTCATTGCCTTTGGTATATACAGAGAAGTGGGATTGCCGGATCTTTAAGCAGTTTCATTTTTGTTTTTTTGAGGAACTTTCACACTGTTTTCCATAATGACTGAACCAATTTAGCATCCACACCAACAGTGTACAGGGTTCCATCTTCTCCACATCCTTGCCAACACTTGTTATCTTTTGAATGTTTTATAATTTCAGGTCTTAAGTCTCTAATCCACCTTGAGTTGATTTTTGTACTAGTGTGAATAAGAATCCAGATTCATTACTCTGCGTGTGGATATCCAGTTTTATCGCACCATTTAAAAAATATATTTTTATTGATTTCAGAGAGGAAGGGAGAGGGAGAGAGAGCCTCCTGCACACCCCCTACGGGGGAGCGAGCTCGCAACCTGGACCTGTGCCCTGACTGGGAATCAAACTGTGACCTCTTAGTTCAATGGTTGGTGCTCAATCACTGAACCACACCGGCCAGGCTTCCACCATTTATTGAAGAGACCCTTCTTTCCCCATTGTGTGTTCTTGGCACCTTGTTGAAGACCAGTTATCAATAGTTGTGGATATATTTCTGGGTTCTCTGTACTGTTCCATTGGTCTGTGTGTCTCTATTTACTGTAACTTTGTAATATATTTTGCAGTTAGGAAGTGTGATGCTTCTAGCATTGTTCTTTCTCAAGATTGCTTTGGCTATCTAAGTCTTTTGTGGTTCCAATGGATTTTTAAGATAGTTTTTTTTCTATTTCTGTAAAGAATTCTATTAGGATTTTTATAGTGATTGTATTGAATTTGTAGAACATTTTGGATAGTATGGTCTTTTTAACACTATTAATTTTTCGATTTCTCTCTTCAGATCTGTCAATATGAGGTATATATATATGCTCTCGTGTTGGGTGTGTATATATTTATAATTGCTATATCTTCCTGTGGAATAGACCCTTTAATCATTATAAATGACTATCTCTAGAGACAGTTCTTAATGTCTATTTTGTCTTACACAAGTATAGTCACCTTGGCTTTCTTTTGGTTACTATTTGCATGGAATATCTTTTTCCATACCTTCGCTTTCAGCCTATGTGTGTCATTAATTCCAAAATGAGCTTCTTGTAGATAGCAATCTCTGGATTTTGTTTTCTTATCCATTCAGGTATTTTATGCCTTTTGATCTGAGAGTTTAAAATCTAGTTACATTTAAAGTAATTAATGATAGGTGAGAACTTACTAATGCCATGTTGTTAACTTTTTTCTGTCTGGTTTGCAATTGTTTTCTCATTTCTTTCCATCTTCCTTTATTTTTTTAGTACTTTACTTTTATTCTTTTCACTTTATCTTTTGTGTTTTTATTATAGGGGTTTTTTTGTTTGAAATTAGCTTGATTATTGCACAAAATATCTTATAGTTATAACCATCTGTTTTAAGTTGATAACAGCTTAACCTCAGTTGCACACAAAAACTACACCTTTAATCTTCCCCCTGCACTTTATGTTCTTATAATCAGTTTGATTCTTTTTATATTATATATCTCTTAACAATTTTTTTTAATTTTTATATTGGAATTAAAAGTAATTTATGTACCACCACTACAGTGTAACATTATTTTGTATTTATCTGTTTGTTCACCTTATTAGTGAAATGTATGCTTTTGAGAGTGGGGAAGGACACATAATGAGAACAGAGCCACCGTTGTCTAATAATTATTCACCTACTAACTATAGATGAGAAGTTCTCTTACAGACCCTGGGACATTGGAGGATGAAGCAAGGCTGTGAAAACATAAGACGTCTCAATGGGTCCATGACTCAGAAAAGAAATACATTTTGAGAACAGACCAAGGACAGGACATGCTTTGATTTAGTTGCTATGCCTGGACCCTGACCCCCTCCGGGAATTTTTCTCAGGAACACTGACCATTCTCGGGTCCCAGGAATGGGCTGAGCTGTTTGTAACATCATAGAAGGTTAGCCACCTTGTTAGCAGACTTTGAGCTCCTGAAGGCCAGACTGCAGACCCTCCCCTCCCCTTTCCCGGTTACACTTGTAGCTCGCAGCTGCACGTAGCTGTCTTCTTCCTCGTGTGCATATAACCAGCCAACTGGCAGGGGGATCAGAGCAGATTTTTGTGGCTGACCTACTGCTCTCCCATGCTGCTGGCATTATTGGAATAAACGCTCATATATGATTCAACCCTGTCTCTGCTTAATTGGCTCAGTGGTGACAGGCAGCCCGGACCTCTTGGCTGTCTGGTTACACATTCATACACTTTTGAATGTTTTATGTGTTTTCATTTTGATTTGAAGAACCCTCCTAATTAAACAGTGTAGTCTTCTTCAGAATGATCTTTTATTGGGTTCATGAATCTGGATTTCCACTTTCCTCACAGTATTTGATAATTTTTCAGCCATAATTTCTTTAAATAAACTTTCTGCACTTCTCTCTCTCTTCTGAGACTCCCAGAAATGTAAATTGGCTCTTCTGTTGGTATCCCATACATTGCAAAGGGATTCCTCACTCCTTTTCATTCTTTTTTCTCCTCTGACTGAATAACTTCAAATGGCCTGTCTTCGAATTCACAGATTGTATCTTCTTGAGTGAATCTGCTGAGGTCAGCATCGGCAAAGACAAGGGCGGGGGCTGCTTGACAGCAATGGCTGCCAGGGTCCTTGGTGGCGAAAGCTGTTACATTCCTCCTTTTCTCCTGCTGGGGCACATGGGCGCCGAAGTGCAGGCTGCACAGTGGCAGGGCTAGGTTATAGGGCCTGAGCACGTGCATAGCGTTGCCAGGACGGTTGGGAGAAGGTGGGGGTGCTCCGGCCCGAAAGGTAGCCCAGTAGCATCTCCTGCTCCAGGGTCACAGCAGCGTGGACGCCAGGCAGCTGGGGTAACTAGGCAAAGACTGTGAATGTCCCAACTAGAGAAAGTTGCGAGTGTCTATTGCAACAGCAAGGACTACGTGGTGGCAAAGTCTGCAGGGGTCCTCCTGCTCCCCCCATGGGAGGAGGTCATGGCTGAGGGAATTTCTCTTGGCACCAAGCTGTGCCAGGCTAGGAGATGGGGTGACACATGCAAAATGCTTTCTGTGCTTTTCTATGTGGCTGTCAGGTTTTGTGTTCCACTGGGTTGCTGCAGTATAATTACACTCTAGAGCTGTCCCAGATCTATTTTCATTGGTAGGTGTTTGTTAGGTCATTGTTGGGGGTGGGGCAAGGCTGGGACCTAGTCCTCACCATCTTGTACTAGACTCTCCTGTATGTTTTTTTTTTTAAGGGGGGATGAGAAGGAGGAGGGTTGACCATTGAGTTTATGTGGTGTAGATATGAGTTCTTTTTAAAACATGTGGTTTGTACCTTTTAATACCAGTCTGTAACTTGTTTTTTCATCCTCCTTATAAGGTCTTTTGCAGAGCCTAAATTTTTAAGTTGGATGAAGTCCAATTTATTAGGGCTTTTGTTGTTGTTGTGTCTAAGAACAGTTCACCAAGTTTTTGGTCCAGAGGTTTTCTACAAATTTAAAAAATATATATATTTTTATTGATTTCAGAGAGGAAGGGAGAGGGAGAAAGAGATAGAAACATCAATAATGAGAATCATTGATCAGCTGCCTCCTGTACGCCCCCTACTGGAGATGGGACCTTCAACTCAGGCATGTGCCCTGATGGGAATCGAACCATGACGTCAGCGTTCAACCATTGAGTCCCTACAGCCAGGATCTCCAGATTTTTAAAATTCTGTTATTTTATGTTTATATTTAAATGTATGGTGCATTTTAAGTTAATTTTTTATAGGGAGTGAGGTATACATAGAGGTCTTTTTTTCCTCCTATTTTTTATCCATTTGCTCATGTTACCATTATCTTTCTTCCATTGAACTGCATTTTCACCTTTGCAAAGTATCAGTTGACTCTACTTGTACAGGTCTGTCTCTGGGTCTCTAAATCAGGCAGAGTGATGCTTCCCACCTTATACTTCTTTTTAAATATTGTTTTAGCTACTTAACTTAATCTTCACATATAAATTTTGGAATAATACATTATTTAAAAAATAAACTTGCTTGGTTTTTGGTAGGAATTACATTACACAGAATAGGTATCAATTTTATGAGTTAATAGGTTCACTGTGTTGCAATTCATAAAAATAGTATATACATTTATTGAGACCTCTGATTTCTTTTATCAGTATTGTGCAGTTTTCAGCAGAAAAGATACATACGTGTTTTGGTAGGTTTATAATTCAGTATTTCATTATTTTAGGTAATTGTATTTTAAATTCTGTTTTCTATCGATTGTTTATAGAACATTTTTATATGTTGTTCTTTATGCTGAACTTTCTTAGGAGTGGTCAAAGCAGACATATTGGCCTCGTGTCCAGCCTTAGGGGGAAAGCATGCAGTGTTTCACAGATGATGTTCTTAGCAGAAGGTCTTCACGGGTATGCTTCATCAACTTGAAGAAGTTCCCCTCCTCTCCCGGTTTTCAGAGAATATTTATCATGAATGAATATTGAATTTTGTCAAATACTTTAAAAAAAAATTTGCTGTGAATTTGTGGTTTTGCTTATTTACCCCATTTTTTAATATTGAACTAGCCTTGAATACTTGGAGTAAGCCTTACTTGGTCATATAGTACAATTCTTTTTATTTATTGCTCAATTGTATGTGCTAATATTTTTCTTTTTATTATTTTTTTAAAAATATATTTATTGATTTTTTACAGAGAGGAAGGGAGAGAGATAGAGAGTTAGAAACATCGATGAGAGAGAAACATCGATCAGCTGCCTCCCGCACATCTCCCACTGGGGATGTGCCCGCAACCCAGGTACATGCCCTTGACCGGAATCGAACCTGGGACCCTTCAGTCCACAGGCTGACGCTCTATCCACTGAGCCAAACCGGTTTCGGCTGTGCTAATATTTTTTAAAGTAGTTTTCTTTTTTTAATCCTTACCCGAGGATATGTTTTCATTGATTTTAGAGAGAGGAAGAAAGAGATGGGGGAGAGAGAGAGAAGAGAGAGAGAGAGAGAGAGAGAGAGAGAGAGAGAGAGAGAAACATTGATCGGTTGCCTCCCATACGCACCCTGACTGGGGATCGAACCACAACCTTTTGGTGTACGGAATGACACCCAGCCAACTGAGCCACACTGGTCAGGGCCAAGACTCCTTATCAATACATCTCTCTTCTCTGGTATTTTATCCTACAAGTTCTAGTTGCCATGGCTTCCTTAAAATCCATCTCTGTTTCCTCATCTTACTGAGTCAGCTGGACTGTTTTGGTCTCTTTTTTTGCTATGGGTAGGTAACTCTCTCAGCCGGAAGCAGTGATAATCATAGAGCTCACCTTATTTATTTTCCTGTTCTCAAGTATCCCGGTCTACACTGCCTATTGTCTAGAGTCTAAGGGCCATTTTTTTCAGATGTCTGATATGGAGGGATTAATCCATTTCTTTTACTCCATTATGGCGAGAACTCAAAGTCTTTATGAAGTTTCTAGTTCAAAACACATAAACTGACTATTTTAGAATTTAATGTTACATAGGCTTCTGATTGAAGGGTTTAAGGAGAGTGATCCATTATGAGTGTAAGAAAATGTTTTTTTGTTGTCAATTACCCCCCCAAAAAATTTTTTTTTCATTTTTAATTTATTTTATTAAATCTTTTTTCTCTCTCTCTTTTTTTATTGCTTAAAGTATTACAAAGAATATTACATATGTCTCCTTTTCATTTTTTCCCCACCCTTGACAATCCCCCGGCCTCCCCTACCCCCCCAGTGTCTTATGTCCATTGGTTATGCTTATATGCATGCATACAAGTCCTTCGGTTGATCTCTTACCCCCCCCCCCCATTGTTCAAATTATTACAGTTGTTCCTCTTTTCCCCCCCATAGCTCCCCTCCACCCGGTTCCCACCCCACCCTCTGCCCTTAACCCCCCCCCCCCGCCCCCCGCACTGTCCTCATCCATAGGTATATGATTTTTGTCTAGTCTCATCCCACACCCCCCACACCTCTTCCCCCTCCGCCCCGAGAATAGTCAGTCCATTCCTTTTCTATGCCCCTGATTCTATTATATTCACCAGTTTATTCTGTTCATCAGATTATTTATTCACTTGATTTTTAGATTCACTTGTTGATAGATATGTATTTGTTGTTCATAATTTGTATCTTTACCTTTTTCTTCTTTTCCTCTTCTTAAAAGATACCTTTCAACATTTCATATAATACTGGTTTGGTGGTGATGAACTCCTTTAGCTTTTTCTTATCTGTGAAGCTCTTTATCTGACCTTCAATTCTGAATGATAGCTTTGCTGGGTAAAGTAATCTAGGTTGTAGGCTCTTGCTATTCATCACTTTGAATATTTCTTGCCACTCCCTTCTGGCCTGCATAGTTTCTGTTGAGAAATCAGCTGACAGTCGTATGGGTACTCCCTTGTAGGTAACTGACTTTCTTTCTCTTGCTGCTTTTAAGATTCTCTCTTTGTCTTTTGCTCTTGGCATTTTAATTATGATGTGTCTTGGTGTGGTCCCCTTTGGATTCCTTTTGTTTGGGGTTCTCTGCACTTCCTGGACTTGTAAGTCTATTTCTTTCACCGGGTAGGGGAAGTTTTCTGTCATTATTTCTTCAAATAGGTTTTCAATATCTTGCTGTCTCTCTTCTTCTGGCACCCCCATAATTCGGATGTTGGTACGCTTGAAGTTGTCCCAGAGGCTCCTTACACTATCTTCATATTTTTGGATTCTTTTTTCTTTTTGTTTTTCCAGTTGGGTGTTTTTTGCTTCTTCATATTTCAAATCTTTGACTTGATTCTTGCAATCCTCTAGTCTGCTGTTGGAAGTCTGTATAATATTCTTTATTTCAGTCAGTGTATGCTTAATTTCTAGTTGGTCCTTTTTCATATCCTCGAGGGTCTCACTAGATTTATTGAGGGTCTTATCGATGGTTTCTAGAAAATTCTTGAAAAACGTTGTAAGTGTGGTTTTGAACTCTATATCCAATCATTTGCTTTCCTCCATTTCTGTCATTTGTGACCTGTTTCTTTGTCTCTGCATTTTTTATGCTTCCCTGTGTTGATAGAGTGGCTTTCTGTGCTAGGTGTCCTATAGGGCCCAGTGGCTCAGCCTCCCCAATTACCTGAGGTGGACACTCTTGGTGCACCCCTTTGTGGGCTTTGTGCACAGTCTTGTTGTAGTTAAGCCTTGATTGTTGTAGGTATCACTGGGAGGAATTGACCTCCAGGCCAATTGGCTGTGAGAATCAGCTGTATCTACAGTGGGAGAACTTCTGTGCTGGAGAGAACCTTCTGGGGCAAGACTTGCTTCAGTGGGGCTTTGGTGCTCACTGAGTCTGCCCCCTGAGTGTGTCCCTTATGGATCTGAGGCATTGTAATCTGGATGGTCCCACTCTGACCACTGGGTACACTGGCTCTTGGATCTCTAAGGAGGTGCTAATTTAGCCTCTGCCTGAGGCTACCCAGCAGGAGCTACAGAGAGATCTGCAGATTCCTCTTCTTTGTTTGGGGTTTGGAGGTGCCTAGATGAGGCCCAGCTGTGAGGTAATGCAAGCAGCTATGGGGCCTTGGGCCTTCTTTTGGATGTTCTGGGTCTCTCTGACCCAGCTGCAGTTTGTTAGATAATTTTCAGATTGCAAAGGGCCAGGCCTTTCATATGCAAAAGCCTCTGCACACAGCTTGGGTGGGGCAGGGTCTCAGGTAATCAACAGGGTGGAGCAAACAGCTATGGCTGATCCTCAGTCCTACCCTAAGAGGCCCTGTGTCTCAGTGTCCCGGTAATCACTGGGAGCACCTCTGAGAGAAAGCCGCCCTCAAGCTCTGCCCGATACCAGACAGTCCGGTTTCTCCCCGTATCAGTCTGGGTCCCCAGAGTCTCGCCCGGAACTGGAGTTCAGAGCCATTGGGAGCTTGAGACTCCCTCCTGAATGAAAAAGACAACCATGTCCTCAGTTGCCAGCCCTTTTCACGTGCGCCTCCATACCTCTGCACTTTACATCCGCACCTCCTCTGAGTCTCAGTGTGCTTTTCTCTTTCCTTCTAGTTGTAGAATTTCCACTCAGCCAACCTTCCTGTGGTTCTGGATGATGTCCATTTTGTTTTTTAGTTGTATTTTTGAATTAGCTGTCCAAAAAAAATTTTTTTAAATATATTTTTATTTATTTTTTTACAGAGAGGAAGGGAGAGTGATAGAGAGTTAGAAACATCGATGAAAGAGAAACATCAATCAGCTGCCTCCTGCACACCCCCCACTGGGGATGTACCCGCAACCAAGGTACATGTCCTTGACTGGAATCGAACCTGGGACCCTTTAGTTCGCAGGCTGATGCTCTATCCACTGAGCCAAACCAGTTAGGGCCCCCCCAAATTTTTTTAGTGAACATCCTCAATGTGCCACTTCTGAAGCTGTATCTTCCTTGATATTCAGAAACAGCGAAACCTATGCAGCTAACTCAAGTGCTGACTTATTCCCCATTTACAGGGCACTGCTTTACCAAACCAGAACTGATCTTCACGCTGGAATGAGGAGAGGATCCGTGGTTATTAGAGAAAGAATTTATAAGCAGAAGCTCCCCCAGTAAGTTATTGAATACTGGCAGATGGCATCCAAGAAAACTAGATCCGAGCAATCAGCTAAAGTGAGCAGTTTGAAATGTTTCCCAGCACCTCCTTTCAGAGGCCTTTACCTTTGAATGTTAGAATTAATAGTTCTAATGTGGAAGTGGGCAACCAAAAAAGGGAATGCATCATAGGCACTTTGATCGAATTTATTGGGGTGACACTGGCTAACAAAATTATACATGTTTCAGGTAGCACAATTGTACAACACATCATCTGCACACTGTATTGTGTGTTTACCATCCCAAGTCAAGTCTGTCCATCACCATTTATGCCCCCAGACCCTCCTCCACCTCTCTCCACTCCGCCTCTCCCCTGGGCAGTCATCGCACTGTTGTCTGTGTCCATGAGTTTTTGCTCAATCCCACCACTCTCTCCACCCCCTCACCCTGCCCCTCCCACACAGCTGTTAGCCTGTTCTTTATCTGTGAGTCTATCACTATTTTGCTTGATCATTAGATTCCACATATGAGTGAGATCATATGGTATTTGTCTTTCTCTGACTGGCTTGTTTCACTTAGCATAATGCTCTCCAGGTCCATCCATGCTGTCACAAAGGGTAAAATTTCCTTCTTTTTTACAGTTGAGTAGTATTCCATTGTGTAGATGTACCACAGCTTTTTACCCACTCATCTACTGATGGGACTCTAAAGACACAAGTGTAAGAGATTTTGTCCCAGGGCTGTGTTCATTTTGATTCAATATATTTTCTGCTCTGTAATGATTAAGCCACTTCTGTTGTGCTGTCTTAAAGTTCAATGGTTTTTTCCCTCTGTTCTCTCCATTCTCCTGCTATGATCATGAACTGAGTTTTTAAAAATAAATATTTTAATTTAGAGTAGCTTTAAATTCACAGAAAAGTTGCAGGGATAGAAAGAATTCCTGTATACCTTGCACCCAATCCCTTACTGTTAACATCTCATATTACTAGCAGATTTGTCATTATGACTAATGTAATATTGATAATTATTATTAAATGAAATCCATACTTCATTTGTATTTTCTTGTTTTGGTTCTAAATTTTTTAACCTAAGTATACCATTTGATGCTGGAAAATAAGTAATGAATATATATTAACAGAAGAAAAACAAAAACTAAAAAGCAACTAAAATTGGGAGTAAGCAGATCAGAAGAGAAAAAGGAACCATTGATTTTATCATAATATAATAATTGCTCGATACCATCTCAATAAATAGATGATTAAGCAATTACATAATGAAATTCAAAAGACAACTATTGGAGCAAACTGCAATCTTCCTTATTGTTGGGAGCTACATACATTTGACAGAGCAAAGAAAGCAGACCTGTTACTAGAAAAGTTTCCTATGAAGCTGTATCAGGGGTTCCTGGACCTCCATGAGGTTCTTTGAGTCGAGGTCACAGCATATATTGTAGTCATGTCATAGCTAAGATTTCTGCAGTGAAATGATACAAGGCAAAATCAGCGAAGAGAAGGGTGCATGGGACAAAGGCTAGAGGAAACGGGTGCAAGCTTCCAAGATCCGCAGCCATGAATTGTGACAACACATGTGAAATGTTGTCCACCTGGAAAATTCATTAGGACAAGGTCCTTGGGAACCATCTCCAAATCTAAGTTCTCAGATGCCAGCCAATGGTGAATCTTCCAGGCAGGCCTAGCTAAGGGGAGCACTCAGGCCAGCTGTGTTCACTCTTTTCTACATGCAAACTCACTATGTAACATAGAGTAAAACAAACGTATGCCATATGACTGATGCAAGGGGATTACATTCACCTGTTCAGAGCAGTGCTATCAGATTACTAAAGCGATACACCTAAAATTTACTGTAGAATGTTTGAAACAAGTCATGAACTGTTAAGTCCATAAACATAAAAACAACTCAGTATTTATTTATGTAACTAATACATAAGGTTCAATTCAGGTCAAAAAGTACAATTGCTAAAACATAAAACAAAAAACTTCAAGAGTTGTGAAGAAAAGTAGGAACACATTCAGTTATAGACCTTAATATTCCTCTCTGATTTTGTTCCACAGCCATTGGACTCTAGCTGACTCTTCAGCATGACCAGCAGGCCCAAAAGATTTACTCTCTGGCCTTTTACAGAAAAAGTTTACTGACCTCTGGTCTAGAAATTATACATGGCATATTTTATAAAATTAATCTGTTATGTGTCTTTCAAAACTCTATTTGGAAAACAAAGAATAAACCTTATTTTAAAGGACTTTGGAGCATTAACAAAATATAAAAGTATTTTAGGCAAATGTCAATAAATTCCGCAAAGCAGAAATATTATTTTTCAATAACACTAAATTGCAAACAATATGAGAAAAATTAAAACCCCTCTATCTTAAATCAATAATGCATGTATTTCTTTTTTTCAAACCTATTTTATCAATGAGTAAATAAATATTTTAAAATATCCAGAAATTGTTTTAAATGAAAAACATATTTATTAGAACCTTTGGGCTATCATATAAGGCAGTTCGTAGAGGAAAATTTTCAGTTTCATATACTTATTTTAAAAAGCAAGAAAGTTTTAAAAGAAAACTAAGCAAAGCAAAAGAGGTAATAAAGATAAAACTATAACTATAATGGAAAAAACTATAAAGCCACGAGGTGGTTCTCGGAATAAAATAGTTAAGTAAATAGCTAAGCTCAAGTAGAAAAAAGAAAGCACTATTCTCACGTTAAGTTTGGGCTGAGATTCCTGCTTCTTTCATATACCCTTGGAATACGTTAGCCTATTCTTTATCTCTTTCTTTTGTAAACTCTTAACCCACATGGGTGTCAAAAGAAAATGAGACTCTGCCAGAGAACATACAGTCATTGAATGAACTCCTTTCCTCAACTGCATTATAACCTCCCAAAAAAGGTCCTCTCTGTTTTACTCTTCCTTACTCTGGCACGTATCATATAGTAAATATCTATTTATATAAAACCCTAATATGCAAATCAACCGAACGGCAGAATGACCAGCAGAATGCCCAGTCACTATGATGCACCCTGACCACCAGGGGACAGATGCTCAATGCAGGAGCTGCCCCCAGCCCACAGGCCCCGACTGGCCGCGGTGGGGGTTGGGACCAGTGAGTGGGCAGCACCAGGCCAGCCAAGGCAGGTGCGAGCAGGATCCCCAATCACCTCACCAGTCACCTCACAGATCAGCCCTGATCACTGGCCAGGCCTAGGGACCCTACCCGTGCATGAATTTCGTGCACCAGGCCTCCAGTTATTTAATAACATTGCAGATTGATTCCAAAGCCAAGTGGAGAATGGTGTTTCATGTTGATTCACTCAGGAAACACTTCCCATAAATGCAAATGCCCAAGTCAGGCCTCTGGGACTTTGGAATCATCAGGTGTAGGTCAGCTCAGTGAAAAAGCTCTCTAGGTAATTTGGAGGCACTGCTTTTTATGGACCACTTACAGACCTCTACAAGGAATATTACAAGGAGAACTTTATTTTGGAGAGCTGTGCAAAGCTGCATAAATATATCTTGTGTCACATAAGGTGCTGTGGGTTAAAAGGTGAACCATTATTTTAGGTACAATCAAGACAGACAAAGTGCTACCCATTTAACTCTGGAGTTGCCATCCATTTTTAAGATACTTCCTGATTTTAGTGATGGTAATTATTTTAAAAATCATGACTCACAGATATGGGTGCTCTCCATGTATCCCTTGTTAAAATAAGGAAGTTATTTCAGGAAAACCATGTAATCTGGATATAAACATTTTCCTGCAAGAATGTCACCCTGTAAATTTGACACTACAGGGCCTGCTTATTTGCATTTCAGCTCATTGGCCCCACATTGTCAGTATTCAAGGAAGAAGGCTCATGAGATGAATGTGTGTGAGAAATGGCTCCTTGTTATTATGGATGGCAGAGCTAATACTGGAGAGAAATCTTTTGTTTACAGTAAAAACGTAAAAGCCTTTGGTCATAAAGAGGAAGTTATTCAGCATAAGACAGTTCAGGCTTTGTGGCAAGCTTGTGAATATAATGAATGTGGAAAAGCTTTCCTTGGAAAGACTGTCCTTATTTCATCTAACAACACCGACCCAAAAGTGAATTTTGGTCAACTTAATAAATTTGGGGAAAATCAATGTGATTTATCAACTCTTAGAGTCTCTTAGAGCAATCATCCAGGAGAGAAGAGTTACTATGAGTTTAATGCAGCGGTTCTCAACCTGTGGGTCGCAACCCCTTTGGGGATCGAATGACCCTTTCACAGGGGTCACCTAAGACCATCGGAAAACACATATATAATTACATATTGTTTTTGTGATTAATCACTATGCTTTAATTATGTTCAATTTGTAACAATGAAATTGAGGGTCACCACAACATGAGGAACTGTATTAAAGGGTCGCAGCATTAGGAAAGTTGAGAACCACTGGTTTAATGGATATGAATGTACTGAAAACAGGAATAATTTCAGTAGAGTCACTTAAAGAAGTGACACAGAAGGGAAATCTTTAGGCCAAAAATCACACATTAGAGAACACCAGGAAATTCATATACGGGCAAAACCCTTTGAATATGGAAAGAATTTCAACCATAATTCAGCCCTCTTGGTGCATCAAAGAACCCACACAACAGACCCATCCTCTGATTATGACACATCGACAGACACATTGGGTTTCAAGTCAACTTTCGACATACATCAGAGAACTCACATAACAGTGACACTCTGAGTGTAATGAATGTGAGAAATCCTGCTGTATGGATTTATGCGTGACTCTGCCACAGAAAAGCCACATAGGGGAGAAACACTGTAAATGTCATGAATGTGGGAAAGCTTTCAGTGAGAAATCACGCAGGATTTCTGTTTTCAGTAAGAAAACATCAGAGAACCCACACAGGGGAGAAACCCTTGGAATGTAATGAATGTGGGAAATCTTTCAACTATAAGTCAATTCTTATAGTACATGAGAGAACTCGCACGGGGGAAAAACCCTTTGAATGTAATGAATGTGGGAAATCTTTCAGCCATATGCCAGGCCTAAGGACTCATCGGAGAACTCACACAGGAGAGAGACCATATAAATGTGATGAATGTGGGAAGGCTTTCAAACCAAAGTCAGGTCTAAGAAAACATCACAGAACTCACACAGGGAGAAGCCCTATACATGTGATGGGCGTGGGAAAACTTTCAGGCAGAAAGCAAATCTCAGAGGGCATCAGAGAGCTCACACAGGAGAGAAACCATACGAATTTAATGAATGTGGAAAAGCTTTCAGCGAGAAGTCTGTCCTAAGAAAACATCCGAGAACTCACACAGGAGAGAAACCCTACAATTGTAACCACTGTGGAGAAGCTTTCAGCCAAAAATCAAACCTCAGAGAACATCAGAACTCACACAGGGGAGAAGCCCTATAAATGTGGGAAAACTCTCAGCCAGAAATCAAGCCTTAGAGAACATCAGAACTCACACAGGAAATTAAACATAAATGTGAAGAATGTGGGAAAACTCTCAAGGTGGTTTATTGACATAACTACTTGGGTATTTATTCCCTTCCCCTTCTGTGTAGCTATGTGATCTTGGGCAAGTTGATTCTTATGTCCCACAGTTGTCTCATGGGTGAAAGGCGGGTAATGATGATAATTATTACAGCCCTTTTTGAAGGCATTTTATGGGTTAATCTATGTACATCACAAGCAAATAGAACCTGGCACTGAGTATTATTAAAAATCAAAGTAAAGATCTGCATTTCTTTAAAAGGGTTGAAGCAAGAGTATAGTTCCTATTTTTTTAAAGAGATAAATTAGGCCCAAAGGAGATTCAGCCTTGATGTGGTGGGCAGGTTGGAGTTCCTCACCCTATTATGGCATCAATTTTTCTCTCTCTCTCTGTGACACCATTTTTGAAAATTTTCAAGCCTGAGGCCCTGTTAACTGGCTCATGTGACTTAGCCCCAAACATTTTCTAAGTGTCTAGTTACCAGAAAATTGCTTTTCCATGAAAACAGAAAAAGCCCCCCTTTCCATCACTTTACCTTTCCCCTCTGCTCCTGAGCTTCTTTCTAATGAAAGCTTATAGAAGCCAGAACTAAGCCAGGGTATTATTCCTCGGGTTCTCTATTACGGTTCAGGTAGAAGTTACACACCAGATGTATAAATATTTTAGCCTAACAACACACATACACACGCCGTTTTGCTGCTACCTTAAGTTCTGTTCCTGTTATCCTGGAGGTGATTTCAGGTGTCACTCATGAATTGTAACACAGGAACTATATCTTGTGTTCTCCTGAGTAACATAATCACATGGAAACTTTCAGAGAAAAGAGGACTCAGAAATTAGAGGCTGACTTAGCCCTACTCACGGGCAAATGGCATGAGTTTTCACATTCTTCCCCACAGGTGCATCGGAACCTGGAAAAAATAAATTCCAAGTAGTGGATCGTCCTCTGCCAGTGTATAGAGTCCATGGGGGGAGGGGGCATGATTTGGGCCAGTGTTTGAGAATTCATCTTCGGGTCAGTGGAGAATTTTGACATGGGCCTTGAATAGAGATTGACCTCAATTCTTAGAGGCCCTTCCATATTCATAAGGGAAACTTATCATCAGTAGTGGTTTGGGCATGACTATACATGTAAATGTTTCAGCAGTGAGTGAGATGAAATAAAATAGAATGATGAAATAGTCAAGTTACATCATTTTACCCATCAAGATAAAGGAAAACAAGTATAGAAGATTATAGTGAAAAGATGGAGTGTTCTGTACCTAAGTGTGCAACAGAAACCATTAAGTTGCCATCGGATTTAACTGCTAGCCCTTATTCCCTGCATTCATGCATTATAACAACCTACTATTTTTTAAATGGAGGTGAGGATTTCAGTCCATAATTTTCTATTTGTATCAAATGTCTTGGTAACTTATCCTTAGAAAACAATATGCAAAGCCTGTACCCCCATAAGAGTTAGATAAACAACAGCTTACCCCGGGCCCATAGGCCCAGGGCTTGTCCCACAGAAGCACCAGAGCAGTTACGGGTCCGGGAAGGAAGGTGACCCTCTCAGCATGAATTGCACAGCAGTTGGTGTCTTCAAGGAAGCCAACCAGGTAGGTCTCAGGGGCCTCCTGTAAAGCCCCAAAAGGCCCGCCCTGGAAGCACGGGTCATGCTACAAGCTTCGAGCCATTTCGAGCCATTCCCATGCTAGTACCTGTGAAGGGCTGTGGAGGGTCAGAGGCCCTGTGATTTCTGGTGCTGCTTGACTTGTGGAGAGTGACCGTCCAGAGCAGGTAAAACTGTGATGCCAGCAGGTGGTCTTGCTGACTGCTCTGGTGTCAGGGTCCTGAGCATCATGGTCAGCTTGGTGCAGCGCCGAGGCTGCTGAGCAACACTTCCCACTGCCCACGTTCCCGTGTGGTCCTGGGGAGGAAGAGGGGCCTCTGCACCTGCAGAAGGGCAAGGCAGGTGCAGACACATAATATAACTTTAGCTCTGGGCCACATCAAGCTGTGTACTTGTGTAAGCTTGAGCACATCACACCTGCTTCATGGAGGTTTCCCTGAAAAAGAGTATGATAACTTGTTTCTAACAATCAAACATCGCAATTTTTCATAGGTTTTTTGTGTGTGTATGTGGAAAAAGTGAATACAACTTTTTCAAACTAAGTCTGACTTAGCCTAACTCTTTGGCATATTTTCCTGATCTTTTCATATTATTTAGCTATAAATTCCATCCTTCACACTGTTCTCACTGCATCCTATGATTGGGTTTTTTGTGGTTTCCTTTATATTCATCTTTATTTTCTAATTCCCCTTGTAATTTCTTTGACCTATTGTTTGTTTAAGAGTATGTTGTTTAATTTCCAAAAATTTGTGAATTTCCATGTTTTCCTTCTGTTACTGATTTCTAACTTCATCCTGTTGTGGTCATAGAAGAGACTTGATATAATATGTACCTTTCTTTTTCATCTATTAAGACTTAATCTGTGCCCTTAATGTTAACATATGTTCTCTCCTGGAGAATGTCCTAGGTACATTTAAGACAAAGGTGTACCCTGTTGTTATTCAGTACAGTGTTCTATAAATGTCTGTTAGATCTAGTTGACTTATTGTGTTTTTCAAGTTCTCTATTTCCTTACTTATCTTCTGTCTGGTTGTTCTATCCATCATTGAAAGTGAAGTATTGAAGTCTCCCTATTACTGTAGAAATGTTTGTTTCTCCCTCAGTTCTATCCGTTTTTGCTTCCTATATTTGGGTGGTCTGTTACTAATGTGTAAATGTTTATACAGTCATTTGCTGTTTAACAACAGGGATATGTCTGAGCAATGCATTGTTAGGTGATTTGTCCATGTGCAAACATCATAGAGGGAACTTACACAAAACTAGATGGTCTAGCCTACAACACACCTAAGCTATATGGTATACCACCGTCATATATGCAATTAGTCATTGACTGAAATGTTTGCAACTCACAACTGTACTAATTTTAGTACTCTTCTGTCTGATTTGTCTTTCTACTCTGAAGAGACTATTGATCAGTTTCCTTTTAAAACAAGATCACCTGAGGTTGCAGGGAAAAAAACCATTACCCCATAGTCAAAGAGCCACCCAAATCAGATGGGGCTCTCCCTTCCTCAGCTCTTGTCATGCTCATGAGAAAGAACTCATAAATGGCAGAAAGCACTGATAGGCAAAGCAAGCAAATTTATTAAGGAAGCAAAGCAAGTGAATTATTAAGAATATAGTTGGCAGGAAGCACAAGTGGGCAACATAACTATTCTGAGCGCCCCACCTGGTGGGAGTTCAGGAGTTTTATACCTTTTCCCCCTATAGGTTTCAAGGTTCCCCTGCTGGATAGACCAGATCTCAAGACCCTTATTCACATTATTGCAGGTTTTCCAAGAATTTATGAGAACATCTGGCAATTTTATCTTAGTAAGTCCCAAGACTGTTCACTTCTTTGGTGGGTGAGATAAATTCTCCTTCCCCCTCAGCTTCCCCCACTTCCCCTCCTCCTGCCCTAACAGCTATCTGAACTGCCTAAATTCCCTCTTTAAGTGATACCATTCAAATGCTTTTGGGGTTGTTGTTATTTCCCCCAAATAACAACAGACTTTATCTATCCTTGGGTTTAGCTGGCACAGTGGCATTAAGTTGGTCTTTGTTCTCCATTTTCCCAGGCTAGGGTGATTTAAGCTATGTCTTCTCTGCTTAGGGAGAAGAGGTATAAACTATTTGCTCTTGGTGTTCTTGGATGGGGAAGATAAGGTCTTGCGATTCACAAGCTGGCTGCAAGATGCCCAAACTGTTTGGCCTTGTTTAATTTTTTTGTCTCAATTTCCCCATTTCACTTGCCCAGGAATTTTTCTGGCTTCTTACTATCCTGCCACACATTGTTGAAGAATGTATTAAACCCAGGGGAAAATCCTCAAACATTTTTATAAATGGATTACCTCATGAGCATAGCAGACAGAGGAAAATAAAATTTCACATTGTCAATTTCCAAATTCAGACCAATTGGTTATTGACACTTTCTCTTCTAGAGATAGCTACTGCTTTCTTGTTTATATCATACTAGTAGCCCGGTGCACGAAATTTGTGCACATTGAAAGGAAATTAATTAGAAGAATGTAATTTGGACTCACTATCTAATATCAATAATATGTGAGCATGAGGCAGTCCGCATTTCTGAAATTCAATGACATGAATTTCAGCTATTACTTTGCCAAATAAATGGAATTTACAGATATCATTTAAAAGAGCATTCAGCTTAATATTCAAAACTCTGGCTACCAAGTCAGGTCTGCTTTCAACTTTTTGCCAGCGTTGTAAATTGTTTGCAATATCTGCCCATTTGGGGTTGCATGTCATGGTTATGAGTAAATAGGGCTTGCCATACCTCGTTACAATTGCCAGAGCATCATGATACCACTGCTGCATATTTCTGGGACTACCCTCAGAAGATGATGGAAGTATTATCATCTTACCAATTGGCACATTGTCCTTTTCAGATCTAGATTTGAGATAATCCATCAAACCACTATATTTTTCAACTCTCAACTTAGATTGGTTTGCTTTGATGAAATTTATCCGATTGGCCTCCATTTTTTAATATGAATCCACAATAAACTGTTGAGTTAATTTTCCTGCATTTAAAATAGGATTGAATGTGTCCCACACAGAGAGATGAAATCCATAATACTGCATTTGTGACTTGTGTCCTTACATTTTGTCTAGTATTATTGTCGACTACACTGTCATCTCTGAGTCTTAATGCAATATCTGTTCCCCAGCCTTGTTCACCATGTGGAAAAAGAATAGGATATGTCATCACATCTAATGTAGGAAACAGGATATTGATTTGTTTCATTTTAGTGGCACTTGGATTATTGGGATCTGGTTTACAATGAATGAGCAAGTCCCTTTCAAAAGGAGGTTCTCCATCTTCATTTCTGAATATGACAGCAACCTCGGTTACACGGGGAGAATTATATCTACCTGGGTCACTGTTATGACCATATTTAATCACCATTGTTACCTTGTGGGAGCAATACCTTTTGCTGCTGCTTCAGATTGGGCTTCTTTTTCTACTGCATGTAGCATCTTGTACGATTTTGTTAATTCATTTATTTCATGCATGATGTTGTTGATGTTGATCATGAGTCTTTCTGAGCAGCCCTGGTTTCCTGGCATTGCTAATCTTTTACTTGTAGCTTCGGCTGTATCCAAAATATAGAGTTGAGCAAACTTCTGAGAAACACCATCTGAAGGATGTAAAGTTCCAGTGTGGTGATAAACTTGTCCATGTATTCTAAAACAGTATGGCCCATATCCTGATGGCGATGCAATATTTGCACCCATGGAAGCAAAAGCAAACCAACTATTTATGGAATGAATATTTTCCATGAAATTTTTACTGTCAGAATCTTTGTTTGTCATTAATCTTTTTAAATATGCCGGGTAATCAGGAAAATGTATATCATCTGGACAGACTTTCCCTTTGCTACAACATCGAGTTAATTTCCCATCGGATGTTTATTCATCAGAGAAATCTAGTGATAGGCAAAATTCACATCGAACAGTCATTCCACCACAACTATGTTCAAGGATTGCATCCTCATGTACTCCATTTTCGCTGAGAAGGCAGTTCCTACCGGTATTGGTAGTACTTGTTGATGACTGTTCTCTCAACATATTCTGTTGTCGCCACCGCATTCTTTCAAGATCAGATGCACGCTGCACTGCAGACACTTTCTGTCAATAACACCAGCATCTTTCGGCTGCAGAGCTATGTTGTATCAACAGTTGTTCTTTAGACATAGTCCCACCTCTCTACTGTCATGGTCTGAGATGCAGGTGAATGAGAGTCCAATCTATCAGGCCACTGAGAGCTGTCTGACCAATGGCTGATTCTGGCTGATTCTGTGGGGGTGGGACTTCCTCCTCCCTGCTGTCAGTTTCCACAGCTGTGATGAGGAGGCTGGGGTGACAGAGGGATCTGTGCCCTCCAAACCACCCTCTCTCTCGCTCTGCTCTATGTCCAGAGGTCTCCTGCTCTGCCAAGTCCTTCAAACTTCCCGCTCTCTGCGGGCAAAGTCCTGGGAGTCCACCGGCATGGCTAGGCGCCGGCGGCTGTGCCTCCCTGACCGGCAAAAGTTCCAGGAGCCCACGGCTGCTGTGGCCATCATTGCCTCCTGGGGCACTTGACACCTGCGTATGCAAATTAACCACCATCTTTGTCGGATAATTTGCATAGTCACTCGGATTGGCTGGTGGGCATGGCTGGTGGATAGTTAATTTGCATGTTTCTCTCTTATTATATAGGACTAGAGGCCCAGCGCACAAAAATTTGTGCACTCGGGGGGGTCCCTAAGCCCAGCCTGTGCCCTCTCGCAGTCTGGGACCCCTCAGGGGATGACCACCTGCTAGCTTAGGCACGCTCCCCAGGGGATTGGCTTAAGCTGGCAGTCAGACATCCCTCTGGCAGCCCGGGAGCCCTTGGGGGATTTCCACTTGCCAGTGGGGAGCAGGCCTAAGCTGCAGTCAGACATCCTTAGCGCTGCTGAGGAGGCAGGAGAGGCTCCCACCACCACCACTGTACTGGAAGCCGTCAGCCTGGCTTGTGACTGAGCAGAGCTCCCCCTGTGGGAGTGCACTGACCACCAGGGGGCAGCTCCTGCATTGAGCATCTGACCCCTGGTGGTCAGTGTGTGTCATAGTGACCAGTCATTCCCAGTCGTTCTGCTGTTAGGGTCAATTTGCATATTACCCTTTTATTATATAGGATAGAGGTCTGGTGCATGGGTGGGGCTGGCTGGTTTGCCCTGAAGGGTGTCCCGGATCAGGGTGGGGGTCCCACTGGGGTGCCTGGCCAGCCTGGGTGAGGGGATGGTGGGTGTTTGCAGGCTGGTCACACCCCCTTCAGGGTGGGGGTCCCCACTGGGGTGCCTGGCCAGCCTGGGTGAGGGACTGATGGCTGTTTGCAGGCTGGTCAAGCCCCCCGCAGTGGGGACCCTCACCCCATGGAAGTTTGGCCAGCCTGGGTGAGGGGCTGATGGCTGTTTGCAGGCTGGCCACACCCTCTTTAGGGTGGGTGGTCCCCACTGGGGTGCCTGGCCAGTCTGGGTGAGGGGCTGAGGGCCGTTTTCAGGCTGGCCAAGGCCCCCCCCCCCCCCCGCCCCGGCAACAGAAGCTCCCAGCCTCTCCTTTTTTTCTTTTTTTTTAATTCTGGGATTTATTTACCTTCTATAATTGAAACTTTGTAGCCTTGAGAGGAGCTCAGAGCCAGCCAGGGGGGGCAGGAGGGAAGCTTGGCTTCCTCTATCGCCAGGGGCAACCAAGCCTCCTGCTCGCTCCAGCTCCGTGGCCACGGCCGGCTGAAAGCAGGTATCTGGGGTTTATTTACCTTTTATAATTGAAACTTTGTTGCTTTGAGTGGAGCTCAGAGCTGGCCGTGGCAGGTGGGAAGCTTGGCTTCCTCCATCATTGAGGCAACCAAGCCTCCTGCTTTCTCCAGCTCCGTGGCTGCCAGCCGCCATCTTGGTTGGGTTAATTTGCATATAGTCGCTCTGATTGGCTGGTGGGTGTGGCTTAAGGTGTAGCAAAGGTACGGTCAATTTGCATGTTTATCTTTTATTAGTGTAGATTACTTCTTAAAAATTTTGCTGGGCTTTCTGCCTGCTTAAAGCATGCAGGTTATTGGTCATTTCTTTTTACTATCCTTGAAAGTGACTTTAGATCTTGTGAAAATAATATCTTTTGCATGCTCTTTGAAGATGCCTTTTAAATCCATGGGATTATTTAATACTTCCAGAAATATTTGCTGTTAGTCCTGAATGGAACTCGATTGGTTATTTCAAAAGATTTAATAATTCTATGATCAGAAACTTGGCCAATTTGCAAGCTGATATTCAAAGCTTCATAGGATTTTTTTTTTTTTAGGCCTTCCCCTAAATTAAAGGTATGCAGAGGGAAACAAATACATTCCAACATAGGTGGATGAGTGTGTTAATCCTTTGATATTATTTAGGCAAAAACCCAATTTTTTGAGGAGTTAAAAACAGCTATTTTTGTTTTACAAATTAGTCTTTATGGAACTAGACTTGTGGCTCCAGAAACAATTCAAAATCTGCCAATTCTTTCTATCAAACCTCCCCTATTCATCTCAAAAGGTTTATTAATATTAGCCTTAGAAAACCAAAATCCTTGAAGGAACTTACAATCTTTTCTTATGACTTCGAGATGCAAATGTTAATTTATCAAGGTGAACTCTTTCAAATAGAAAATTCAGGCAGGTAATTCTTAGAAGAACAACAAAAGAGTGAAAGGTCATTTGAACAGATCCTACTTTAATAAGCTAGTGAGTTTTATGTTATCATACCTGTCTCATGGTTAATTTTTTTAAAATATATTTTATTGATTTTTTACAGAGAGGAAGGGAGAGGGATCGAGAGTTAGAAACATCGATGAGTGAGAAACATCGATCAGCTGCCTCCTGCACACTCCCCACTGGGTATGTGCCTGCAACCAAGGTACATGCCCTTGACCGGAATTGAACCCAGGACCCTTGAGTCCGCAGGCTGATGCTCTATCCATTGAGCCAAACCGGTCAGGGCTCATGGTTAATTTTTTTTAGAATGGTAGCTATGAAGTCTCTATTTTCCTGTGTGTGTGTGTTGTAGATATGCAATATTTCTACCTCAAGATGGTATTCCAAATTTAATTTGTAAAAGAGCTCTATTTAATTGGTTTAAAGAAAATCAAGCACTTGTATAAATTAAATTATCAGAAATGGAATAACCCAAATGAATTTCAGGTTTATGTGACCTGAGAAAATAGTCAGTATTGAAGCTAGGTTAAGTTTGATGGTTTAATTAAAACTGATATGTCTTTAGAGTTATAAGAATTAAATATAATACTTTTGTCACTGGAAAGGGACTGGGCCCTGAGTAGGTCTGCCTCGGGCTGGCTGGTAGTGTATGGGTTTTTGCCTTTGTGTAGGAAAGATTTTGCAGCATGATTTTTAAGGAAACTAAAAACTTTCCTTAAAGTGATTTTGAGAGTATGTTTATTAAAGCTGAGGTCAGTGGAACAAAGAAAGGGCATAGGGGAGAAGAGGCAACAGGAGAGAGCTTAGCTAGTGCTCAGCTGTGGCTCTAGAAACATTATAGGAAAGAAGTGGGCCAAGGTGGGGCTGCTGTTAGCTCACTGAAAAGCCTAGGCTAGAAGAAGCCACAGGAGACAGCCTCGGCAGTGCTCTGCTTCGGCTCTCTAGAAATATTATAGGAAAGAAGTGAGTCACAGTGAGGCTGCTGTTTGTTCACTGAAAAGTCAGAGAAAAGGGGAACTGGGACAGGGATTCAGGGGGTAAGCCTGGGACGAGCTGCCACTGACCATTGCTCTCCTAGTTGCAAGTCTTGAGGGGACCCTTAGAGTTCAGGAGAGAAAAGCAAAGATGCAAACCTGAGAAGAAAGAAGGGTGTGGAAGTGCTCCAGAGAGAGCCAGAGCTGGGTCTTTGTCTTGAGGGTTCTTATCTATTTAATAAAGGTGGGGATTTTAGGGGAGGGCTTAGGGGGAAATCTCAATAGACTATTCATCAAGTTTATGCTGATATACCCAAATGAGATTTATTCCCCGAATTTCATCCATCCTTGGGTGTGGTTGGCCCAAATGACACTAATTAGATTTTTGTTATCTACCTCCTTGAGTGGGTTGATTTAAACTATTTACCTTCTGGTTGAGAAATAAACCATTTACTCTTGTGTCCTTGGTTAGGAAAGATAATTTTTTTCCATTTACTAGATGGCTGTGAACTGGTTGGCCATTTATCTGTTTCAGTTTCCCTATTCTACTTGTCCTGGCTTACTAACCTGTCTCACTTTTATTCTACCTAGAATTACTAGAAGTCAAGTAAGTTCATGTTATCTCTGTTACAAAATTTGTCAGTAAGAAAGAACTTGAAATAAAATTTTTGTAAGTAATCTAAACATAATTGTTAATAACAAGTAAATTAAATATATGTAAGCAGGAGAGAAAGTTTTTAGTTTCCTTAAATATTATTAGTAATCTAAAACCCTAAATAAAGCTTTTTAAGATTAAACTAAATACTAGAAATTTATTCAATATCTAGTTCATTTATAAAATACAGAAACATTGCCCTAGCCGGGTTGGCTCAATGCATAGAGCATCAGCCTGTGGACCAAAGGGTCCTAGGTTCGATTCTGATCAAAGGCACGTACTTGGTTGCAGGCTCCTCCTTGGCCTGGGCCCTGGCTGGGACATGTGCAGGAGGCAACCAATCAATGCGTTTATCTCACAGCGATGTTTCTCTTTGTCTTTCCCTCTTTCTTCCACTCTCTCTAAAAGATCAATGGAAAAATATCCTAGGTGAGGTTTAACAAAAAAAAAAAAAAAAGGAAGAAAGAAAGAACAGAAACATTAATTACTGAACATAGGCTTATCCACCTTTGGCTTCCTTTTACAGAGGAACTAAAGATATTTGAGTCTATTAATAAACACATTTTGTGCAACACTGAGAATTATCTATGAAAAAGCATATTTTTAGAAATTGCAAAAATATTTATCCACAGAATGTTAGTGTAAATAACAGTTCATGATGGCTTACTACCCAGTAGTGGAATGCTATTTTTAATTTTGTGACAAACCTCCATACTATTTTCCATAGTGGTTGCAATCCTATCAACAGTGTACAAGGGTTCTCTTGTCTCCACATCCTTGCCAACACATGTTGTTTGTTGATTTATTGATGATAGCCATTTCTACAGGTGTGAGATAATATGTCATTATAGTTTTAATTTAAATTTATCTAATGATTAGTGATGCTGAATATCTTTTCATAGGCCTATTGGCCTTCTGTATATCTTCTTTGGAGAAGTCTCTATGCAGGTCCTCTAATTTTTAATGTTAAATTGTGTGAGTTCTTTATACATTTTGGATATTAACTCATTGGATGTGTCATTGGTGAATATTGGAGAAGTCCATATTGGTAGGATTTCTTTGTGTTTTGTTGATGGTTTCCTTTACTGTTCAAAAACATTTAGTTTGATGTGGTCTCATTTGTTTATTTTTTTCTTTTGTTTCCCTTGACCAAAAAGATGTATCAGAAAAAAACATTACTAAGATCAATGTCAGAAACTTTACTGACAAGCAAAATCTCAAATAAACAATCTAACCTTACATCTAAAGGACTAGAAAAACAACAACAAAGTCCAAAGTGAGTAGGAAATAATAAAGATTAGAGTAAAATAAATGAAATAAAATATTTTTTTAAAGTACAAAAGATCAATTAAAACAAAAGCTGAATCTTTGAAAAGATAAACAAAATTGATAAATATTTAACCAGACTCATCAAGAATAAATGAGAGAAGAACCAAGATGGTGGTATAGGTAAATACTGGTACTCTCCACCTCCCACAACCACATCAAAATTACAACTGAAATATAGAACAACCATCATTTAGAACTGCCTGAAATCTGGCTGAATGTAAGGAAAGAAGAAAACACATTGAGACTGGCAGGAGGGGCAGAGGCATGGAATGGGCCAGTCCGACACTCACATGTGGTGTTTTTTAATCAGTAGACCTCTCATGAGGAGCAAGGGGTTCCAGCCCCACATCAGACTCCCAGCCCAGGGTTCCAAAGCTGGGAGAAGTCCCCATAGTTTCAGGCTATAAAAACTAGTAGGAATTGTAGCTGAGTGGTACAGAGGCTGCTGGAGACCGAGGAAGTTCCTCATAAAGGGCTGCACACAAACCTACATGGACTTTCTACTGCTGAGCTTTAGCACTGAGGCAGTGGTTTCAGGGGAATCCAGGGACATATGGGGAGAAACCATATTGTCTGGCATCAGAGCAAGAACTCAGGGGCAGCTTCCTCCCAGACAGAGGTGCTCACAGCAGTCATTGTTCTTATGCTGAGACCTCCCCCATCACAGAGCTGACTGGCAACCATATCTGAGTTTCCATCAGTCTGGCTTACATTGTTCACTCATCCCTGGTGATTCTCTGAAATGCCACCCCATCCAATTTGCAGCTCCACCCAAGCTGTTTGCAGTGGCTTTTCCATATGGATGGCCTGTCCTAGCTCAGGCTTCAGACTTTGCTAAAATCTCTCAAACAAGCAGCAGCTGGCATCAGCATGCCCTAAACCTATCAATAAGAGGCCCAAGACATGGTACTAGCACCAGCCTGCCTTGCTGCACAACTTGACCTCATGTGGGCACTTCCAAGCAGGGGGAGGGGACACGTAACCATCTACCAATAACTCAGAGTAAAGGTAAGAATGATATCTGACTTCTCAGAAACCATGCAAGTAAGAAAACAATGAAATGAAATACTTAAAGTGTTGAGAGAGAAAAAACTCACAAACCTAGAATTTTGCTCCTGGAAATTATCCTTTGAAGGTGAATGAGAAATAAATAATTTTTCAAACTAACAAAAATGGAAAAGGCCTGGTGTGTGTGGCTCAGTAGGTTGAACATCATTCTGTGCACCAAAAGGTTGCCAGTTCAATTTGTGGTCAAGCGCATATGTCCGGGTTGCAGATTGGTCACCTGTCAGAGTGCGTCCAGGAGGCAACCTATTGATGTTTCTCTCTGATACTGATGTTCTCTTTCTCTCCCTCTCTCTTTCTAAAATCATTTTAAAAAATATATTCTTAAAAATTAAGGAAATGTGCTGCCAGGAACCTGCCTGGCAGGAAATGCTATAGTTCTCCAGAGAAAAGGAAATGTGGATATGTCAGAAACTTGTATCTACGTACATAAGGCGAGAGCATTAGAAAAGAATGATAGTAAAATAAAATTCAATTTTTCTTATTTTGAAGTGATTTAACACAACAGCTTGTTCAAAATAATGGGAACAACAATGTATTCAGTAACCACAGCTTACATGTGAGTGAAATGAATGACAGTAATGTCACAAAAGCCAGGAAAAATGAACTAGAAATTTTTGTTTATTATAGGTACTCAAACTCCCCATGCAGTGATATCGCATTATTTTTAAGTGGCCTTAGGTTAGTTATAAATGTATATTGCAAATCTCTAGGGCAATCATGAAAAAAAAGTACAAAAGGAAGTATAATTGATATGCTAAAAGTGTGAGAAAATAGAATAATATAAGATGCTCAATTAAACCCACAGAAGGCAGAAAAGGAATGGAAAACAAAAATAGGAACAAAGAACAGGCCAACAAATAGAAAACAGTAACAAATATGGTAGATATTCATCCAACTTATCAATAATAACTTTAAGTGTCAATGTCTAAATATACCAATTAAAAGATAAAGATTGTCAGAGTGCACCAAAAAATAAGACCCAATGATATGTCTATTTTAATAAAAAGATACATATAGATTAAAAATAAAGGAATAGAGAAGAACATAACATGCTAACACTAATCAAGATAACATTATAGGAGCTATATTAAGTCAGACAGAGCAGACTTCAGAGCAAGGAAAATTATCAGGGATAAAAGGGGCTTTACATATTGATAAAGGGTTCAATTCTCCAAGAAGTCATAACAATCCTTAATATGTATGTGCCTTAAGAATCAGTATTAAAATACATGAAGCAAAACCTGGTAGAACTGCTAAGAGCAATATATACACTATTATCATTGGAGACTTCGCTAGCCCTCTAATAGAAATACACATTTCCAGCAGGCACAACATCAGTAAATACATACCTGGACCTAACAGCACCATTGATCAATTGACATTTATAGACTCACCTAACAACAGAAGAATACACATTGTTCTCAAGCTCACATAAAAATTAAACAAGGTAGACCACACTCTACATCATAAAACTCACCTTAACCAATTAAAAAGGATAGAAATGCCCTAAGCCCACAATGTAATTAAACTAGTAATCAATACAGAAACAAACCTGGACAATTCCAAAATAGTTGGAGTTTAAGCAATACACTTCTAAACAACACCCGAGTCAAAAAAGACCTCTCAAGAGAAATTTTAAAATATTTTGAAGTAAATGAAAATACAACATCAAAATTTGTGGCATGCAGAGAAAACAGTGCCTAGAGAAACATTTATAGCTTTGTATGCCTATGTTAGAAAAGAGAAAGGTCTAAAATCAATCATCTATTATTCCATCTTAGGAAACTAGAAAAAGAACAAATTAAATCCAAAGTAAGCAGAAGAAAGGAAATAATTAGTGCAGAAATCAGTAAAATTGAGAAAAACAATGAAACCAGAAGCTAATTCTTGAAAAAGATAAATAAAATTGATTAACCTCTAACCAATCTAATAAAAAAGAGAGGTGACACAAGTTACTAATATCAAAAAGGAAAGTTGGGATATCACTACAGATGCCACGGACATTAGAAGGATAACAAAGGAAGGCTATGAATAACTCTGTGCCCACAAATGTGAAAACCCAGATGAAATGGTTCAATTCCTTGAAATACATAAAACTCACATAAAAAGAAATAGACAATCTGAATAGGCCTATATTTATTAGAGAAATTAAATCAATACTTTCTAACCTTCCAACACATGTACCAGGCCCAGATGAGTGCACTTGTGAATCCCACCAAACATTTAAAGAAGAGATTATACCAATTCTCTACAGTCCCTTCTGGAAGACAGAAGCAAAAGAAATACTTGGTGATCTGTTCTCCAAGGACAGCATTGCCCTAATACCAAGCCAAACAAAGACATCACAAGAAAAGAAAACTGCAGACGAATATCTAACATTAACATAGATGCAAAAAGTCTCAACAAAATATTAGCAAATTGAATCAATGTATAAAGAGGATTATATACCACAACCAAGTGGGGTTTATCCTACTTATGCAAGACTAGTTCCAGATTTAAAAATCAAGTAATGTGATATTACCTATCACATCAATACAATAGATTAAAGAAGAAAATTCATATGATCATATTAATAGATCTAGAAAAATGATTTAACAAAATCCAAACTTATTAACAATAAAAATTCTCAGCAAACCAGGAATAGAGGGGAACTTCCTCAACTTGATAAAGATCATCCACAAAAATCTTACAACTAATGGCAAGAAACTAGAAGCTTTCCCATTAAGATCAGGAACAAGCAAAGATGTCCCGTCTCACCATTCCTTTTCAACATTGTACTGGAAGTCCTAGTAATATAATAAGTCAAATAAAGGAAATAAAATGTATACATAATGAAAAGAAAGAAATCAAACCAATTTTGTTTACAAATGACATGACTCTCTATGTAAAACGTTTGAAAAAATCTACAAAAAAATATCCCTGGAGCTAATAAGCAATTATAGCAATGTTGCAGGATATAAGGTTAATATACAAATGCCAATTGTTTTCCTAATTTCTGGCAATGGATAAGTGAAATTTGAAATTAAGGACATAATATCATTTATATTAACACCCCACAAAAATGAAATACTTAAATGTAAATCTAATAAAATATATACAAAATCTATATGAGGAAAACTACAAAACTCTGATGAAAGAAATGAAAGAATAAACAAATGAAGAGATATTCCATCCTCACAGATAGGAAGACTCAATATTGCCACAATATCAATTTTTCCAAATTTGATCCATAAATTCAATGTGATTCCCAAGTTAATAAATTCAAAATCCCAAGTTATTTTGTGGATATAAACAAACTGATTCCAAAGTTTAGATAGAGGAGCAAAAGATCCACACGAGCCAATACAACATTGAAAGATAAAACAAAGTCTGAAGATTGACTTTACCTAACTTCAAGACTTACCATAAAGCTGCAGTAATAAGACAATGTGATATTGGCGAAAGAATAGACCAGCAGATCAATGAAACCGAGCAAGGGGTATACAGCAACCTCTGGCATCTGGAACTGCCTGCCACTTAGAGCCTGGCTGCTGCTGCTGGGAGCTGTCCTGGTGCTCAAAGCTCAACAGCTGTGTTTTCCTGTTGAACGCAAGTCATCCCGCAGAACGCTAGCAGACCAGGCCATTCTGTGACCATGATGCCGAGAGACAGACAAAAACAAGCCTGCTGTGCCCTCTCACAATACCAGACACCCCTCCGCTGCTATGAGTGACTGCGGCTTTTATTATTGATTTATGTGTTGCAGCATCCAATCCCGACCAAATTCCGCTGCCTTGGAACCTCTGCAAAATGAACTAACCAAAGCTCAAACCCTATAATTCTTTCCTAGCACCCTCTTACTAAAACAGTTCATGCAACGACCTCATTGCAACCCTATTGAAATCCAAGTTGCTCAATTGCAAGTGTGTTGCTGATGGGATTGGCTGCAGCATTGACATCGTCCACAGTTATTAATTGGAGCTCTGCTACGAGGCTCTGTCCCTTCTCCCCTTCAGTTTACTCATTCCTTCGTTTTATTTATATGGGCACCTGGAGATTATTTCATCCCTTGGGCTCTAATCCATTCCTGTATTTATCATTTTGCTAAATATGTCCCAGCTTTGGTCGTTGGGAGCTCTTTCAGGATGGCTCTGTGTCCTTTTCTCCCCGTAGGAAGAGGCTTCCAGGGCAGTTTTACGTTCAGAGCAGAATTGAGCAGAGAGTGCAGAGCGTTCTGGCCTGTTTTCTGGGCCCCAATCCCTATAGCCCTCCCTACTATGAACGTTCTGCCGCAGAGCGGTACATTTGCTACTCAATGAGCTGACCTTGATAAATCATTATGACCCCAGATGTATGTGTAACATAAGAAAGGGGGCTTATGTTATAAATCTACACTAAGTCAGACTGAACTTATTCGGAACATCTGTTAAGGAACCTACCACATTAATCACAACCCTCCAACTCAGCGTTTGTTAGCTTACTCCACCCTAGAAGCTAGGACCTTCCATGTGAGGAAATCTCTGATCTAGCAATCATGCCGTTTCCTGTTGCCCCTTCAAGGGCTCTGTAACACTTGCTCTTGTCCAAAATCCATCAGAAGAGTGATCCATTGCTTGCTAGGCATGTACTTCCCCATTCTGTGGTTTCTTCTCCCTTGAATAAAGCACATGAAACTCATGCTGGATTGTTTTAGCTTTGGCATTTGGCTCATATGTCTTTACCTTAAAAGGTACACTTTGAACAGCTCAAAAATTTCCCTTCATAAACTTTATATTAGTTTCCAAACACATAGAAAAGTAGAAAACAGTAAAATGAGAATACCAGTATTCTAGAGGTAGAACATAACATTTTCCTATATTTGCCTTTCTAGTTAATTACAAATAAATAAAACAACGCTAAGTACTTTAATATGCATCTCGAAGAAAGTAAACTTGCCTAGATAATCCCAATGTTGTTATAAGAATGAACAAAAGTAACGATTACTTCCCTTAATACCAGTCCTATACCAATTTCCACATTGTTCCCAAATGTTCTGTTTTCTCCAGTCAGGACCCAATTGAGGACCACACACTGTGTTCGCAGGTAAGTGAAAGTTTAGCCCATAACCTCTGGGCTGTGGTAGAATCTGCTCTCCAGTTATCAGTAGGCTGTTAATAGCACCTTGTTATCACACACACACACACACACACACACACACACACACACCCTCGCGCAGCATTGTGGGAACCTACGGCCTGTGCTCTCCTCTGCGCATGTGCGACCACCCGCCACCGTCCTGTCCCGCTCGCTGGCGCCGAGGGTTTGCAGGCAGGTGAGAGCTTTGGGGCTGCCACCGCCTCTCCAGGGGCCAGGCCGGGACGTACACCCCGGAAGAGGGTGGGGCGGGCCAGCCCCGCGGTCTCCAGGGCGCAGGTGGGGCTCAGTCCGGTCAGAAGATGCTGGATGCGGGCGGAGTGCGGGAGCCGCCGCGCAGGCCTGGGAAATCGGCCGGGGCGGAGGGAGGGAGGTAGGTGCTGGCCGTGAACCTGGAGGGAGGGGGCGCGTGTAGCGCTGACCTGAACCTGGAGGGAGGGGGCGCGTGTAGCGCTGACCTGAACCTGGAGGGAGGGGGGCGCGTGTAGCGCTGACCTGAACCTGGAGGGAGGGGGCGCGTGTAGCGCTGACCTGAACCTGGAGGGAGGGGGCGCGTGTAGCGCTGACCTGAACCTGGAGGGAGGGGGGCGCGTGTAGCGCTGACCTGAACCTGGAGGGAGGGGGCGCGTGTAGCGCTGACCTGAACCTGGAGGGAGGGGGCGCGTGTAGCGCTGACCTGAACCTGGAGGGAGGGGGCGCGTGTAGCGCTGACCGTGAACCTCAGGCCCAGCTCGCTGGCCGCGGGTCTGCAGAGAGGCCGAGGCAGGAGCCCGAGAAGCTGGTCAGTGCGGACACTTGGGCGTGGGTGAGGTTTGTCATTTGGGGGGAAAAATTTAGTAAAAACTGCGTTGTGACGTTGTTCAGAGAGAGAGGTCGTACCTTGGAAAGTATTTGTTTAACCACGTGCTAGTTAATGAGCACTAATGAGCGCTAATTCATAAGCCACCGTTGCATGTTGGCTCCCATCCCGTTTGGAAGACAGTGTTGTTCTTTACGTTTAGTATTTCATTTAATTCTCACAGCCACCCTCTCTGTAGTTATTACCACGTCATCAAAGAGTAAGAGCGTGGGCTCGGAGGAGTACAGTGTACAGACCCCCGTCACCAAGGCGAGGGGCCAGGAGGCAGGTGCAGGGCTGCGTCACCCCACGGGCACCCGCCCCTGCCCGGCCCGCCTGAGACGGCTGCAGCCTGCACAGCACTGGCAGCGCGTCTGTGCCCGACCCCCAGCACCGGGATTGTAAAGTCAGTGCCAGCCAACCTCCCTCTGCGACAAATGTATGTATTCTGGGGTTTCTGCATGTCTCCACAGCCTCTGGGGGCTCCTGCCCCCCCCCCCCCCCGCCCCCCCGAGGCTGTGTCTGCCTTCAGAGGCACAATCTGATAGCCCAGGGCAGTGCTCGCGCCCAATAGAAAGATAAGGTGCGCCTCAGATATAATGGCAAAGGCTCTAGTAGCCATATTAAAACTAAAAAGAAACATGTGAAGATAATTTTAAGAACCTACAGCAGGCCCTTGAATAATGGCATTTAACTCAACAGCGCTTTGTAATAACGTTGGTGAAGGAGGAGAATGAATCAATTCCAGCTGCGCCACTGTGTGGAGGAGTTTGCACGTTCTGCCCCGTGTGCGTGGGTTTTCGCCAGGGACTTCCATTTCCTTCCACGCCCCAAAGATGTGCAGGTTAGGTTAGCTGACACGTCTGCACTGTCCCGGCCTGAGTGAGGGCGTGTGAGGTTAGCTGACACGTCTGCACTGTCCCGGCCTGAGTGAGGGCGTGTGAGGTGAGGTTAGCTGACATGTCTGCACTGTCCCAGCCTGAGTGAGGGCGTGTGAGGTTAGCTGACATGTCTGCACTGTCCCAGCCTGAGTGAGGGCGTGTGAGGTGAGGTTAGCTGACACGTCTGCACTGTCCTGGCCTGAGTGAGGGCGTGTGAGGTTAGCTGACATGTCTGCACTGTCCCGGCCTGAGTGAGGGCGTGTGAGGTTAGCTGACATGTCTGCACTGTCCCGGCCTGAGTGAGGGCGTGTGAGGTTAGGTTAGCTGACATGTCTGCACTGTCCCAGCCTGAGTGAGGGCGTGTGGTGTGAGCTGCCCTGCGATGGAAGGGTGTCCTGTCGGGGGCGGGGATCCCGCCTTGCACGGAGCTGCTGGGACGCTGCCAACGGCGGCTTATGAATTAGCGCTCATTAGTGCCCATTAACTGCTGCTGGACCTGAATAAGCAGGCTAGAACAATCATCTTACTTGTTTTCATTAATCTGTCTTAAAAACTTATGTAGCTCACGTTTATATCAATGTTCAGTGTTGGAGGCATTTGGGGTTTTTGTGACCAGAAATATGCCATAGGAACTTAATATCTCAATTAGCCCGTGTTCAAATGGATTGTGACACACCATTTCACTTAAAGCTGCCACTTCCAAGAACCTGTCGAGGGTGTTAAGTGAGGATTCTATTGCCTTTATCTTAACGTGCAGAATGTCTTCAATTCACCTTGCGGCGCTAGCCACATTTCAGGTGCTTAGTAGTAGGATGTGGCCAGTGGCTACAGTAATGGATAGAACAGCTCTAGTGAATTCCAAGAGAATCTGGTGTAACGAGATCATGTCACTAGGGTGATTTGCTCCTCAGAGGACTTTTGAAATGTCTAGAGATGTGTTTGGTGTCACGGCTGGGAGGAGGGTGCCACCAGCACCTGGTGAGTAGGGGCCGGCATTGCTGCTAGACAGCCCCCACTGCGCCCCCACGATAAAGACTTAGCCAGCCCCACGGGTCAGCAGTGTTGAAGTGGAGAAACACTGAAATGGATTTGCTTCCTAGGCCTAGGTCTCCACATCGCTGGAACAAAGTGGCTGTTGCGTGGCAAGAAGGAGGGAGCCATAGGGACAAGCGTCCCACCTGGAAGAACCCCGGTTGGGACTCACCAGAGCTTCAGAACAGCTGCTGGAGAACTCGGAACGGAGCGGGTCCGGATTTGCTCCACCAGCAGCAGTCCTTAGTCACCTTGTCCAGAGGCAGCCAGACTTGGTGAGTCCCCACATCCAGAAGCCCAGGTGACAGCGGAAACTGGACCAGCCTGCAGAAGGTGGGAAGCTGGGGTTGAGAGTGATGGGTGACTGTCAGGCTGCACAGGAAAAGCCACAGCCATGGCCAAGGAAATTGGTCTTCTTCTGAAATAGCCCTCCATTCTCTTCCTTCTTCCTTCTTCCTTCTTCCCAGATCCTGAGCCATTCTCATATCATGTCCGTCACATGTGGCACCCAGAGATATGCTGAAGCTTCCTTTATCCTGAACAGATACAATCACAAAATGATAGTATAGGAAGGGATTTCTGTTTCCAACTCTTGAAACCTTAAAAGTGTCAAACCTGGGATGTATGTCCCCTGGTCACCCAGGACAGAACTAGGAGCAAAGCACTATTCATTCTGTCACAGGTAAGTCACTAGAAGTGTCTTATCGAAAGTCTTTTTTATTTTTAATAAGACTTTTGGGAGCTAGGGCAAGGTAGAAGAGGGGAGAGGAGGGATAAAGAGTGATGAGAGGAGACTTGACTTTGAGTAGTGAACTTTCAATACAGTATACAAATGATCTATTATAGAATTCTATACTTAAAACCTATATAATTTTATTAACTAATGTCACCCCAATAAATTCAATACATTTTTTAAAAATTCAAAAACAAAGCAGATTCAAGAGAAATAAGTAAATTTGACTCAAGAATTTAGGCATCGGGAGGAGAATAGAAAGGGAAACTTAGCTGAGAAAAAAAAAGGCTTTTTGAGAAATTTCAACAAATTAGAACAAAAAGATTTTACATTTTTTAATCAGTATGTATCTTACCACTCTTTTCCATTTTCTGTTGATTTTCTAACTCAAGGTGTAAATGACAATATTAACAAATAACAAAAAATCAAGACAGGATTAATATTACCATTATATTTAATAATATCATTAATTACATTAGTCAGAGGGAATGTACTTTTCTAAAATCAATAGTAACATAATTTACAATCACCCAATAAAAAACAGCAAGGTGACATCCATGCGCTCATATCAGAGACGTGCATTTCCGGGAGCACGGGCTCTGCGTGCTGCCTCCTGCCCTTCTCAAGGGCCAGTGAGACATCCCCACAGGCAGGCCTCGCCCGGCGGGAGTGGTGGGACTTTTAGGCAAGTGACACAGACATGCGCCAGCCCTCTCACGGCTCCACTCCTCTTTCCTTGCCCCCAGCTTATCCTTCAGTCTCCACACTCTCCAGAGAGCAGCAGAGAATGAACAAGCCTCAGGTGAGTTATTTATTAACACCCTTTTACAGTGGGTTTTATCAGTGCTTAAAGGACCATGTATTGATATGGACAAATAGAACTAGAAAATGTGCCGGCATCATTCAAGGAAGATAGAGAAAAGCCGATGAATAGCACAGCAGAGTTGTCGTGTGGGTAGATGCACGTCCTCATGTCGCAGATTTTCCCAAGTGCAGCTGCAAGTTTCTTCCTGACTTTTCCGATAGGCATGTCAGGGTCGGGCACACACTATTAGCTTAAAGATGTGTGTCGATAACAAGCGTAAGCCCAACATTCCTCGTGGGACCTAAAATCCTCCAAGTCAGGAAGAAATGTCTGTTGGTCTCCATAGTTGCTGGAAGCCATCCACCCTGGCTGCTTCTCTGCAGGGATGTTTCAAGGGACCTTGAAATGGAGATGAGAAACGCCCTAGCCTTTGGAATGGAATGGATGAGATTAAGATCAAATAGGATAAATGCAGATGTAAGAGGACAATAGGGGAAGGAACCTGGCTAGGAGAAGAAAGGTTGTTTCCCCAGGTGAGGATTTTTATCAGTAAACCCTTTAACTGAGTGTCAGAGGGGTGGTTGGTCGCTTTGATCTTTGCTTGGAGTGACCTCCTTCAGTTACTTCCTTGTAGCTTAGTGGAACAATAGAGTAACCTTTGAATGGAGATGGGAAGCCCCTGGCCTTTTGTATAGAATGGATAGGATTGGGACCAAATAGTATAAATACAGATGTTAGATGGCAATAAAAAAAGGAACCTGGCTATGATGAGCACCTGAACACTGCTGACTCCGTCCACACCTTTGGGAACCCCTGGGCCCCAGCACATGGTGATAGCACCCACCTTTCTAATAACGCCCCTGCAATGAATGCAGGAGGTTGTCTCCACTCCCTCCTCAGTGGAAGCAGAGGACACGTTGCCAATGCAGGGCTTCCAGTTGTCCGGGTAACTAAAACAGAAGTTAGATATTTTCCTGACCATCCTGTAGAATTCAGAAATCATTCTTAGACTAGCTGCAGGTCAGCATGAATGATCTAAACACCCACATCCTTAAAATATTTCCCCATAAATATTTCTCCCAAGTACCTGCCATAAACGAGTTGTTCAGCAGATAGCCTAACGTTCTATTCTCCGGCAGATGTTGCCACACTTTCCATTCACACCTTTGCATGAGGCCTTGATGTCTCTCCTCCCACACCCATGCCCTGCACCCACCAGTGACCTAATCACCGTCAAATCGCGTGGGTCCCGCCTTGTCCTCACCTCACTAGACCCGTGTGCAGCGCCTGACTGCCCGCACTCCGCCCTCTGGAGGAACTCGTCTCAGGTTAGCGTCTGCCCCCTCCTCTGCGGCTGTCCTGCCTCTCACTCATCTCACGGAGCCATCGTCCTTCTCTCGCCTGGCACGTGTGTCATCCACGTTTCCATCCTTTCTCACTACCCTTCCAACTGGCCTTGACTCATCCCCCCCCCCCCCCCCCCCGGCTCGTTCTCCCAAAGGTGGCCCTGCGGCCCCCTCTGACCATGGCACTTTTGGTGAGGATGGGAAGGGGCGATACCTGCCCTGTCCAGAGTGGTGGCACGAGCCACCTGCGCCTGTTGAACACTTGAGATGTGGCTTCTTTGACTGAGGAACTGAATTTTTTAAAATATATTTTATTAATTTTTTACAGAGAGGAAGGGAGAGGGATAGAGAGCTAGAAACATCTATGAGAGAGCAACATCGATCAGCTGCCTCCTGCACACCCCCCCACTGGGGATGTGCCCGCAACCAAGGTACATGCCCTTGACCGGAATTGAACCTGGGACCCTTGAGTCCGCAGGCCGACGCTCTATCCACCGAGCCAAACTGGCCAGGGCTAGGAACTGAATTTTTAAGTTTTAAACGGCCACATGTGGCTGGTGGCTACCACATTGGACATAACTGACTCAGCATCTCTCTGTAGGTGTCTGCAGCTCAACTGATTCAAAGTAAAAGCCAACATTGACAGTCCTTCCCAAACTACTTTTCCTCATCTTTCCCTATTCCCTGGTAAACCCTATTTTGCCAGACACCCAAACCACAAAAGTGGGTACATCCATCCGTGGGTCTCCTTGCTCTCGCTCTCACTCTTTCTTTCTCAACTCCTGTCGATGATGGTCGGTAATCATGTTTTGCTACTTTTTCTATTTGAGTCTGTCAAAAATAATAGCAATTTTATATGGTTCCACCTAATGTCTTTAAATGCATTTCTCTACTTTATTCCCCTATCTTATGGTCTCTCCACTGAACTGTTGGAATAGCTTCTCTACTACTCTGCCCACTTCTTTCGTCACCTCCTCAAGCACATTTCACACGGGTTGTTCACCTAACTGCTCCTGAGGTAATGTCCCTCCTGAATCACCTCAGGAAGGAAGAGAGAGAAAGAGAGAGAGAGAGAGAGAGAAAAACATCAATGTGAGAGACACATTGGTTGCCTCCCACATGCACCCCAACCAGGACCGGGGAACAAACCTACAACCAGCTAAGTGCCCTTGACCAGGAATCAACCCACAATCCTTTGGTGCTTGGGCCATGCTCTGACTGAGCAACACTGGCCAAGCTCTTCCACCTTTTGACTATTGTGACTAATACTGCTATGGATAAAGATATACCAATATCTCTTCGAGACCTGGCCTTTAATTCTTGTGGATATATACCCAGAAGTAGATTGTCTTGATTCTGTTGCTTTATAGTTAAGTTGTGAAATCAGGAAGTCCTCAAAGGTCAGTGTCAGTGTCTTCTTTAATGGTAGTCCTCTGTGTGTCATGGTTGAAAGGTGTTTCCCTACCCCAAGATGATGAAGATATTTTATGCTTTAGCAGATGCTTGATGACTTAAGCTTGGCCACCTGGAATTGCTTTAGTGTGTGATATCATGTCAAGGCTCATATTTCCATATGGATATCAAGTTACTCTCATAACGTTTCTTTAAAAGACCATCCTCTGTCCACTGAATTGCAACAGGGCCTCTGTTGTCAATCAAGTGACTGTGTGTGTGTGTGTGTGTGTGTGTCTATATCTACTCTGTATTCTATTCCTTTGATCCAATTATTTATCCCTTTGCTAGTACTTCACTTTCATAATTACTATTGCATTGTACTAAATCATGAAATATGGTAGTGTAAGGCCTTAAAGTTAATAAAAAATTTATTGGCTAATTTTGGTCCTTTGCATTTTCATAGAAATACTAGGCCTGATGCACGAAATTCGTACAAGGGGCTTGGCCCCCGCCACCACGACTTTGTCCAGAAGGACGTCCGGTCTAATTAGCATATTACGCTTTTATTATTATAGATTGTCAGTTTTACCCTAGCTGGTTTGGCTCAGTGGACAGAACGTTAGCCCATGGACTGAAGGGTTCCAGGTTCAGTTCCGGTCAAGGGCACATACCTTGGTTGCAGGCTTGATCCCTGACTCCAGTTGGGGCACATGAGGGAGGCAACCAATAGATGTGTCTATCTCACATTGATGTTTCTCTCTGTCTCTCCCCCTCCCTTCCACTCTCTAAAAATCAATGGAGAAAGTATCCTTGGGTGGGGATTAACAAAAAAACAAAAAAAACAATCTTTGCTGGGCAGCGGCAGCTCAGAGCATCGACCTATGAACCAGTAGGTCACAGTTTGATTTCCAGTCAGGGCACATGCCCTGGTTGCGGGCTTGATCCCCAGTAGTGGATGTGCAGGAGGCAGCCAATCAATGACTCTCTCTCATCATTGATGTTTCTCTCTCTCCCTTTCCCTTCCTCTAGAAATTAAAAAAAAGAAGAAGAAGAAGTATTGTCAGTTTCCACAGAAAATCCTGCTGGGTAGTTTTTCAGATTAGAGGTGAAGTCTTTCACATGTTTCATTAGATTTATTTCTATGTATTTGGTCTATTTTGATGTTGTAAATAATACTATTTTTTATTTTCTAATTGTTTATTGTTGGTTTATTAAAATACAATGTATTTTTAAATACAGGCATACCTCAGAAATATTGTGGGTTTGATTCTAGACCCAAATAAAGAAAATATCACAGTAAAGCGAGTCACCTGATTTTTTTGGTTTCCCAGTACATATAAAAGTTGTTTACACTAAACTATAGTCTATAAAGTGTGCAATAGCATTGTCAAAAAAATTTACATATCTTAATTGAAAAATAGTTTATTGCTAAAAAATGCTAACCAGTATTTGAGCCTTCAGTGAGTCATAATGTTTTTGGTGGAGGTCTTAACTTCAATTTTGGAAATAAATACAATATCTATAAAGTGTAATAAAATGTATTCATTAATTTCATATTGAATCATTTATTTTAATAGCTTGTTTGTAGATTCTTTTTTATTTTAAATATGCACAATTAGGTCTTTTAAAAATAAAAAGTTTTACTTCTTTCCCAATCTTTATGTCTTTCATTTCTTTTTAAGCTTTATTCTTGTACTTTCAGAACAACGTTGAATACAAGTGATAATATCAGAAATCCTTTTCTTATACCTCACCTGAGGGGGGAAGTACTCAATATTTACAGTTTCTTTTGGATATGTCCTTTGTTAGAATGAAGAGATTCTGCCCTAGCTGGTTTGGCTCAGTGGATACAGTGTTGGCCTGCGGACTGAAGGGTCCCAGGTTCAATCTGGCCCTGGTCGGGGCATAAAGGAGGCAACCAATCAATGTGCCTCTCTCACATTGGTCTTTCTCTCTGTTTCTCCCTCTCCCTTCCACTCTCTCTAAAAATCAATGGGAAAAAAATATCCTCCAGTGAGGATTTTTTAAAAAAAAAGAATAAGGAAATTCTTTTTCTGTTTTTAGTTTTCTTAAAGTTTTTATCACATATAGGTATTAAATTCTGTCGAGTGTTTTTTGGCATCTAGTGAGATAATAAAATTTTATTCCTTTATTGTGTTAAAGGGATGAATTATATTGACTCATTGCATTCTTGAGATAATTCCCCCCTGGTCATGAAGTACTATCCCTTTAATATGTCTTGGATTCAATTTGTTAGTATTTCATTTCGTATTTCTCAGTATACATTAATGGAGAGGTAATTGGCCTGAACTTTTCTTTTCATGTAATGTCTTAGCATCAATATTATACTCATAAAATGGTTCTCCATTTTCTGTTATATGGAAGAGTTTAAGATAGCTGTTATTTCCTCTTTAAGTGTTTGGAAAATATATAGTTAAAGCAAGTTTGCCTATGGGTTTCTTTGTGGCTGGTTTTTAGTTATGAATTCAATTTCTGTAAATAGACATAAAAGATCTGAAAAAATGCCCATTTTTCTGGTGTCCTTTTTAAAAACAACTTTATGGAAATAAAAATCACATACCTTACAAGTCACACATTTAAAGTAGCCAGTGGTTTCTAGTATATTCACGATTGTGCAATCATCACCACAGTCAATTTTAGAACATCTTTATCACTTAAAAAAACTCCATATCATTAACTATCACACACCCCTCTCCCAACATACCCCAGCCCTGCCCTAAGCAACCACTAATCTACATTTTGTCTCTATAGATTGGCTTACACTGGACATTTCAAATAAATCAAATTGTTTAATCTGTGGTCTTTGTGACTGTTTCTTTCACTTAGTATAATGTTTTCAATTTTTTTTATACGGATATGCCACATTTTTTTATCCCCTCATCAACTGCTGGGCTTAGGGTGTTTTTACCTTGGCTGTTATGAATAGTATTGCTATTAACATCAAATACATAGGTAGGTAGCTACATAGATATGTGGATATACACACGTGTTTGTATGAACACCTGTTTTTCATTTCTTTGGGGAATAAATCTAGGCGTGGAATCACTGAGTTATATGATAACACTACATTTATCTTATTGCCAAACTATTTACCTCAACAACTATACCATTTTACATTCCCATTGGCAGTGTATTAGGTTTCCAAATTCTCCACATTGTCACCACCATTTGTTTAACTTTTTTGTTATCCTCACCCAAGGATATGTTTATTGATTTTTAGAGAAAGAGAGAGAAACATTGATTGGTTGCCTCCCATATGTGCCCCATTGGGATCAAAACTACAACCAAGGTATGTGCCCTGACTGGGAATTGAACCTTCAACATTTTGATGGACAGGATGATGCTCCAACTAACTGAGCCATCTGGCCAGGGCTAACTTTTTGTTGTTGTTGTTGTTATTTTTAATTATGACCATCTTAGAGTGTGAAATTGTAGCTCATTGGAGTTTTAGGTTTTGGTTTGTATTTCCCTGACAATAATATTGAGCATCTTTTCATGTGCTTACTGGCCATTTGTGTATCTTTTAAAAATATATATTTATTTTTTTATTAATTTCAGAGAGGAAGAGAGAGATAGAAACATCAATGATGAGAGAGAATCACTGATTGGCTGCCTCCTACACAACTCCCACTGGGGATTGAGCCCACAACCCAGGTATGTGCCCTTGACTGGTATTAAACCTGGGACCCTTCAGTTTGCAGGCTGACACTCTATCCACTGAGCCAAACCAGCTAGGGCATTTGTGTATCTTCTTTAGAGAAAAGTATATTCAGATTCTTTGCCCGTTTTTAAAATTAGGTTTTGTTTTGTTGTTCAGTTGTAAGTTATTTATATATTCTGGCTACTAGATACTCCTGGATGATTATGTCCTGATAAATCCATTAAGTTGAAAATATATGTAAAAAAAATGCATTTAACATACCTAACCTAACGAATGTCATAGTGAAGCTTCTCCTATTTTTAGCATGCTCAGAACACTTACTTTAGCCTTCAGTTAGGCAAAATCATATTACCCAAAGCCTATCTTATAATAAAATCTTGAGTAGCTCATGTAATTTATTATGTATCACTTCCACACTACTAATAAGTAAAAAAAATTGTAAGTCAAACCATTGTAAGTCAAGGGTTCTGTATATAATTCATGAATATTTCTTCTCATTCTGTGGGTTGTCTTTTCACTATCTTGAATGTGTCCTTTGATGCAGTTTTTAACTTTTATTAAATCCAGATTTTTTTTCCTTTGGTTTCTTCTGTTTTTGGTGTAGCATCTGGGAAAGCATTGTCAAATCCAAGGTCATGAAGGTTCATCTCCCATTTCTTCCAAGAGTTTCATATCTTAAACTTATATTTAGGTCTTTGATTCATTTTGAGATAAATTTTTAAATATGGTATGAGTAGGATTTCAACTTCATTCTTTTGCATGTAGCTATCCAGTTTTCCCAGCATCATTTGTTGAAAAGATTATTATTTTCCTATGAAATGATTGCATGAATGAGTTTATTTCTAGACTATTAGTTCTATTCCATGGATCCATATATCTTCACCAATACCACACTGTCTTAATTACTGTTGCTTTATAGTTAAGTTTTGAAACCAGGAAATTCAAGTCCTCAAACTTTGTTATTCTTTTAAGATTGTTTTGGCTACTCAAGGGTCCCTTGTGATTTCAATGAGTTTTAGGATTGACATTTCTACAAAATAAGCCATTGGGGTTTTGATACAGATTTCACTGAATCTGTAGATCACTTTTGTGAGTATTACCATTGTAACAGTATTAAATCTTCCAATCCATGAACATAGAATGACTTTCCATTTATTTAGGTCTTCTTTAATTCCTCTTAGCAATGTCTTCTAGTGTTGAATGCCTAAGTATTTGACATTGTAAATGCAATTGTTTTTATTAAACTTTTTGTAGTTCATTGTTAGTATATAGGAATACACTAACAATGAACAATAAATGGTTTTAGTGTGTTCATTTTGAATCCTAAAAGTTGCGGAATTCATTTTTTAGCTCTAATAGATTTTTGTAGATTCTTTAATATTTGTAGACATTAATTTTCAATTTGCCCAGCTTTTTTCTTGTTGTAATGATGTTACTACAGTCATGCGCCACATAATGATGTGCATATATAATGCTGGCATATCATGTAGCTTAGGTGTGCTTTCGGCTATACCATCAGGCTTGTGTAAGTAAACTACATGATGTTCACACAGCGATGAAATTGCCTAAGAAAGCATGTTTTAGAACATGTCCCCATTGTTAAGTGGTGCATGACTGCACTGCTCCTTTCAGCTCTACATCTCTGAGCAAAAATTCAAAGCCACTCTGGATGCAGTTTTTTTTCTGATTTTGTGAGACTTACTGTTTTTGCATTTTAGTGTGCAAAGTGCATAAGAATAATTTATGTTATGATCAGGTTATCCTATATATTTCATTAGTCAAGTTGGTCAATCATTTAAATTTTCTGTAACAGTGGTCAGCAAACTTTATGTAAATGTCAGATAGTAGGCTTTGTTGGAACTACCAAACTCTACAGTTTTAGTGCTATAGCAACTATAAATACTACATAAACAGAGGAATGTGACTGTGTCCCAATAAAATTTTACTTAGAAAAGAACCAGTAGTGGTCAGATTTGGCTTCTGGGCTATAGTCTGCTGACCCCTCTTCCAATTACCTTTTGTTTGTTTTTCAGACTGCTTGTCCTGTCAGTTACTGAGTTGTGTTAAAATCACTAATGATAACTGTGGGTCTGTCTATCTAATTTCTGTTAACTTTTATTTATATACAGTTAATTCTAATTATTCTCAGTAGTTATGTTCTAAGTTACCACGAACACTGAATAAGCAAATACTGAATTTTTACTCCGAGGGGAAATACAGGGTCAGGTTCCTTTGAGCCTCTGGTCACAACATTTGGGACAATCAATCAGTACATAATCTTTTTATATGTGCTTTTGTTTGAAAACACCTTATTTGATATTATTGTTGATTCATGATCTAACAGCCAACAGCACCATAATTAATGCTTGAACAAAGCTTATCTAACACCCCTGTTTTCTCCATAAGGCAGAGCACAATCTTCTTACACTCAGGAATATTAGGCAGCATTTCACAGGGGGGCTGTTTTACAAAGTGAAATCACAAGAAAAAGCAGGAAAAAAATGCTAAATAGACTGCAAAAAAGACACGTGTTTACTCTGTGACAGCTGAAACATGAAGGCAAAGCATTATCCTGTTCAACCTCAGCTGGGAAAACTTGTATTGGGCACTCAAATTTTTCACCATTTCGTCAATGTCCATAAATGACCACAAATTCATGAGTATTGATTTTGAGGTTACAAGTAAATTTTAGTGAGTAGGTGAATTTGCAAATACAGAATCTCTGAATAATAGGGATAGACTATATTTGGAAGCTATATTTTCAAGTGCACACCAATTTGTTATATTTTCTGTTAAAAGGACCATTTTATCTTTATGTTGTTATTCATTATGTTTTTATTATTCGTTCTTACCTTCAAATCTGCTATTTATGTTAATATAACCAAATCAATTTTCTTTATGTTGGTGATTACTTGTGTATCTTTTTTCCATCCTCTTACTTTCAACCTAAATATATCACTCTCTACAAATTGTGTTGTTTTTTTAAATACTTTTTTTTTAATTGATTTCATAGAGGAAGGAAGAGGGAGAGCGAGAGAGAAACATCAATGATGAGAGAGAATCATTGATTGGCTGCCTCCTGCACACCCCCTACTGGGGATCGAGCCCACAACCCAGGCATGTGCCCTTGGCCAAAATCGAACCCGGGGCTCTTCAGTCTGCAGGCCAACGCTCTATCCACTTAGCCAAACTGGCTAGGGCAGCCGTGGGCAAACTACAGCCCGCGGGCCGGATCCTGAATAAAACTAAAAAAAAAAAAAGACGGTACCCTTTTATGTAATGATGTTTACTTTGAATTTATATTAGTTCACACAAACACTCCATCCATGCTTTTGTTCCGGCCCTCCGGTCCAGTTTAAGAACCCATTGTGGCCCTCGAGTCAAAAAGTTTGCCCACCCCTGGGCTAGGGCTTAAATACGTTTTTATTGATTTTTTTTTTTTTTTAGAGAGAAAGGAAAGGAAAGGAGAGAGAGAGAGAGAGAGAGAGAGAGAGAGAGAGAGAGAGAGAAAGAGAGAGAGAAACAATGAGAGAAACAGAGAAACAACATTGATGGGCTGCCTCCTGCATGCTCCCTGCTGGGTGGGGATCAAGCCCGCAACCCTGGCATGTGCCCTCACTGGGAATCAAACTGGTAACCTCCTGGTGCATGGGTTGACACTCAGCCACTGACCCACACCAGCTGGGCTCTATAAATTCTGTTTGATTTGTTGTTCTTATACTGTCAATCTTTCCTTTAATTGGATTGGTTAATCCAGAAGTTGACAAATTTGTTCTATAATGGACCAGAGAGTACATATCTTCCTTTAGTAGTTACAAGGTCTCTTACTGAACTACTAGGCAGTGCTAGCTCAGCACAAGAGCAACTAAATAACTGGGTGTGTGTGACTATGTCCCTATAAAGCTAAATTGAAAAAGTGGCAAACTGAAATTGGCCAAGGTCATGTTTGCTGACCCTCGCCTAAGTATGTATACCTGGGGTTGTATATTGAGGGTGTGGGATAAAAATTGTAGGAACTTTATATTTTTTTTGCTAAAATTCAAGCAACAACATCTTTACTAATGTGCTTATTGATTGTACATGTATATAACTCAAAAATATATACAATAAGTTATAAATACTTTTACTAATTAACTCCAAAGTATAAATTAGACCCCAAATAGGCATTTTTATTTTCATTTGTGTTTTAAGCTCTTCACAGTAAGCATAAGAATTGTTTTCATATGTATTTTTCTATGTCACCTAATTCTGAACCCTTCAAATTGAACAGAAGCGTATGCAGGCATCAGTGTCATTCAGGGACGTGACTGTGGAGTTCACCCAGGAGGAGTGGCAGCACATGGGTCCTATTCAAAGGACGCTTTACAGAGATGTGACGCTGGAGAACTACAACAACCTCGTCGCAGTGGGTGAGCATAGCGCACAACTTACTTTTGTAACTCTGTCTAGAAGGCATTTCTTTTTTTAAGCAGTACTACACATGGATACTTTACTTAGGGTTTTCATTCAGGAGTATAAAGTAACTAAGCCCTGTTGAGGAATGTGCTCTCAACTCCCAGTGATAAATTCAATGAGGATCTTCAGGCTGCTCTTCCTGAAGCTGGATCTTTTTCCACTTTTGGAAACCAAAAAGCTTATCCTCTGCCCTAAATACTCCATTGTTCCTACTTGTAGGGAACTGCCTTTTCAAACCAGAGGTCATCTTCAAGTTGGAGCAAGGAGAAGAGCCTTGGTTCTTAGAGGAAGAATTCTCAAACCAAGGCCACCAAGGTGAGTTACTGAGCACCAGCAGATAGAATTCGGTGGCACTAGTTAGACTCTAGAACAGGGGTGGGCAACTCCTGGCACACATGCCAAACATGGCACGCCAGTAACTTTTGCTGGCACGCCAAACCCTCTCTTATAATCTTCCATTTACAATTGTGAATCTTTGTTCTCAGTGATGAATTTTGTTAAGTCTCATCTCGTAATAGGAGTAGCCTGACGGATGAAAGTAGTAGCTCATGCATATCTCTGAAGGTCACAAAATATAAACCTGATGTAAAATCTCTGTCATCAGTGATGCAGCAGCAAAAGTCCCACTGATAATATCAAACGAAGTCATAAAGTTTTCTGTCGGACTATCAGTGTACATCTATACATTAAAAAATAAATGTATTTTTCGTCATCATATACTGTGTTTTTGTTGCTCGAATGAATTTTATTATTTCTTCAAGGTTCTTCACATACGTACACCTTAAGAGATATCAAGTAGGCGTAACATGTTCTCAAAAAATGAGGGTTGGCACGCAGAAGAATTTTGAGTCAGAGATTTTGCTGGTTTTGGCACGCACTCACAAAAAGGTTGCCCACCCCTGCTCTAGAAGGTCAGCTTAGCAATGAACACCTATGTATTTCAAGACTTTTAAAAGGCACAAAAAGCCCCAATAGAAGGAAATGATTAAAAAACTTTACTAAATTAAAATTGAGAACTTTGTTCATAAAGGACCAATAAAAGGATGAAAAGACAAGCCACAGAGTAGCAGAATAGTCATGCAGCACAAGTAACCTAAGAAGGATACACATCTGAAAATGTAAGAACTTTTGCAGGTCAATATAGGAAAAGGTAGCAATCCAGTTGAAAAATAGGCTAGAGGCGTTGAATAGGAACTTTGAAATGGCCAATTAAATCTTTGAAAATGATTAACCTTATTAGTTCTCACAGAGTGCAAAAAATATATGAGGTGAGATAAGAGAGATGCATGATATGGATTGAGATCAACAAATTTGGTAATGCCAGGTCCTGATGAGAATGTGAAATATCAAAGATCTTCACACACTGAGTGAAAATGTGAACTGGTAAAACCACTGTGGAATTAGGAGGATGTTATCAAATCAAGTTGAAGTTTTACATACCTTGTCACCAAGCAGTCCCATTCCTAACTGTATCACCTACAGAAAGGCATGATTGTATTCTCTAGAACAGAGGTCGCCAACCTTTCAGACCTCACTGACCACCAGTATCCGCAGACCACCGATTGGCTACCGCTACTCTGAAATGAATAAAAGAATATTTATGGAAATTTTGCTTACTTTTGCCAAAAATTAGGCTCAGCAAAATAAGGAAATAATTGTATTCCTAAGGGAGAATTATAAAGCTACATAAAATCTTATACACTGATTATAAATATACTAGAGGCCTGATGCACGAAATTCCTGCAAGAGTAGGCCCTCCTCCCCCCAGCTGCTCTACCAGCTTCCCTTGCAGCCCCAGCTTCATCTGGAAGGACATGTGGTCTAATTGGCATATTATGCTTTTATTATTATAGATTAAGTAAAAGAAACACAAAATATAAATATGTCTATATGATTATATGTTATAAAAAGGGAAAACTCAGTTACATTTTTAAGAAGTCATATATTGGTCTAAAACTACGAAGAAAATACAGGAAATTATTACATAAACATTAGGAGACATAAGCATGAAGAAAGTGTAACCAGGGAGGTCAAATAGGGGTTTTTGCAGAGCAATTTGTGTTCTGTTTTTTTGACATGATTTCTAATTCCATGAGTGTTCACTGTATACTGTTATATTGTACATATAAGTTAGATGCAGATATAAATTATGTTTCATGCTTAATGGAGTGTTAAGAGATGAGTCAAAAGTAGATGATATTTGCAAGTCATATAACCCGTGAATGATGGGCATCCAGAATACATAAAGAATTTAGACCTTTCTTAAGTGCCGTCTTTGCAGTAAGATTTTCCATAATACCCCATTTAAAACCGCACCACTCATATAAAATTAACATGTGGAATTTAGGGTGAGGTAGTGATCATGGTCACGTATTGTTCAATTTTGATAGATAGAATAAATCAAAGGAGAATCTAATTTGGTTGCAAGAATGGATTTTCCTTTCATCAGTTTTACTCTTATTTGTATTACTATATAGACTCACAGCTATAAGGTGAACTAAATCCTTCCCCTTTGGGGCCTAGCCCATTAGTGCTCATTAAGTTCTTATTTTTCTTATTACGTAAGTTTATAGTCCTTGTTGTATCCATCCCATAATCTGGTTTTCCTGCTGTCTAAAATAACCACTCCAATAAAAGTCCAATTTCTATTATCTTTTCGTTTTCCATCCAGGTAGCAAAATCCAATCTATCTAAAATTCAAATATAAATATGTATTTATTGCCAGTTTCCTCTCTCATTTTCACTATATCAATATTTTTTAAAAGAGAGTGAATATACATATATCTACATACATACGTGTATGCATGAAAATTATTTAATCTTGAGAAACCAAAAACTGAAATGCAACATAAGGTATATGTCTGTAAGCCCCACTCACAAAAAAATGTAAGATTCATAAGATATTTTCCATTTTTTCCCAGTATTAGAACATTACAGAGATGATGACTTAATCAAGAGGAACAAGAAAATAAAAGACAAACACTTGCAGCAAATAACACTGATCAATAATAAGCCTTTGACTAGAAAAGAAGAGGAAATTTGGGGGAAACCACTTAATCTACACATAGCTCCTGTTTTTTCAACAAGAATGTCCTGTAAATATGTCTCATGGGGAGTGAATTTGCAAAATATTTCTCAATATGTCATTAATAGAACCTATTCAACAACAAAAACAAGTTGCTGTAGTGTCTGTGAAAATGTGCCTTTCAAAATTAACTTTGAGAGAACTCATACTGGAGATAAATTTATTGAATGTAATAAAAATGGGAAAGCCCTCATTTATAAAGAAAATTTTCTTGAGCATCCAAAGTGTCAAATTTTGGAGCAAGGTTCTGAATATAATTCTGAAACATTCCATGATGAGGCTGCCTTTGTTACATACATGGGAGAAAAGTCCTGTAAAGATGATGGATGTAGCAAAAATTGTGATAAGATAAAACTCTTTGATCAAAAAAGCACTGGAACAGGAGAGAAATACTCTAATCTTAAGCAGTGTGGGAAATCCTTCTGTGAGAAGTCAGCTGTCATGGAACACCGTAAAGTTAACATGGCTGTGAAACACTATGTATATAATGCCAGTGAGAATAATTTCAACAGGAAGTCACATCTCACTCAGTCTCAGAGAATTGCCACAGAAGAGAATGCATTGGTATATAATGACAGAACACAAACTGGGCATAAATTCTTTCAATATCATGAAAATAGAAAATCCTACCTGATGTCAGCCCACAAAGTACGCCAAGGAACTCACTCTAACATAAAATCCTATAAATGTAATGAATGTGGGAAATCCTTCTGTCAAAAAGGACATCTCATTCAACACCAGAGAACCCACACAGGAGAGAAACCATTTGAATGTAATGAGTGTGGAAAAACTTTCTCCCAGAAGTCTCATCTCAGTACACATCAGGGAATTCACACAGCAGAGAAACCCTATAAGTGTAATGAATGTGGGAAAACATTTGTCCAGAAATCAACCCTCAGAGGACATCAGAGAATTCATACAGGAGAGAAGCCCTATGAATGTAGTGAGTGTGGGAAAACTTTTGTTCAAAAGTCAACCCTCAGAGACCATCATAGAATTCACACAGGGGAGAAATCATTTCGATGTAATGAATGTGGTAAAACTTTTGGCCAGAAATCAAACCTCAGGATACATCAGAGAATTCATGGTGGTGAGAAAACTTATCAATGTAATGAATGTGAAAAATCTTTCTGGCGAAAAGACCATCTCATTCAACATCAGAAAACACACACAGGAGAGAAACCATTTAATTGTAATGAATGTGGGAAAACTTTTGCCCGGACATCAACCCTCCGTGTTCATCAGAGAATTCACACTGGGGAGAAACCATTTAAATGTAATGAATGTGGGAAAAAATTTGTCCGGAAGGCAATCCTTAGTGATCATCATAGAATTCACACAGGGGAGAAACCCTTTCAATGTAATAAATGTGGGAAAACTTTTGGCCAGAAATCAAACCTCAGAATACATCAGAGAACTCATAGCGGGGAGAAGTCTTATAAATGTAATGAATATGAAAAATTGTATAAGAAGTCAACCCTAAATGTAGGCCACAGAATTCAGGGAGGGAGAAAACCCTATTGATATAGCAACTAAGGAAAATCCTTCTGGCTAAAGACCAACCCATTTGACATTAGAAAATTCACATAGAATGAAAACCATATAAATATGAATGTAGGAAGAATTTTGTCCAACAGGTAACCCTGAGAGTATATCAGAGAATTCACACAAGCTACTATGGAGAAAGCCCTTTTGAATGCAGTCATGCCCTATTAGAACTCTCACAATAACACAGGCTGGTAATCTGTTCACTAGTAAGAATTTCATTTTTTCCTCTAGTCACATAGCTAATCTAAATTTCCCAGTCTCCCCTTCATCTAAGTGGGACATTGTGACTGGCTAGTGGAATGTGGATGCTCATGTTGTATGCCACATCCAGTTCTGACAAAATACTTCCCCAACAAGTGACCAGGCTGCTGTAAGGGTAACATGGAGATGACTTCCAGGCCAGCCTGGTATGCTGAGGATTAACATGGCATGGAACAAGATGAAAGCCAGGGTGCCTGAAATATGTGGAACCAAATTTTCTTCCACATCTTTCCTTTTGAAGATTTTGTGAGCAAGACTTGGGCTTGTATTCTGTTGAGCACTTATTTGTGCAGGTCTGTTTCTGCACATAACTTAACCATCCCAATGCTGGAGAGCAGAATACTACTGCGTAAGACAAGCTTACATCAGCCAGTGGGTACAGACCTTATTAGAGAGTTGATATGTGAAGGGATCCTTCAAAGATCATCAGAGAATTCATACAAAAGATATCCTTTCAGTATCATGAGGTAAGATCATACCACCTGATACTGGGCTTTGGATGAATCAAAAAAGTTGGAAGATCTTAAAAATTAAATGAATGCTGAGCAGCTATCATGTAGCTAAAGTAAACCTGGCTTGTTTAACGGCATGAAGCCACTCTCCCTCCACACCTGGCACTTTGCTCTACCCAAACCTCAGGTGCTTTATGGGAAGAGGTTTTCCTGTCTCCAGCAGGGACTCAAGGCCTTTGGCATACATCCAGTTATTCTGGGGAACTTCGAGGGAGGGGAAGGAAAGTGTTTATGGTCCTATAGGATACAGGTACCCAAGTCAATATCTTACCAGTTCCCATGGAGTTGGGGGTACCTAGATTTAGTTATTGTCCTCAGGGCAGGGTTCACAGTAGGGAAGGAAAATGAATGTAACCTTCTCAGTAAATGGGCCATTTGCACCAGTGCAATGTACTGTGGTTACTTCTGTATCTGGAACTATAGTCGAAATTAATGTATCCCTGGCCAGTGTGGCTCAGTTTGTTGAGCATCGTCCCATCCACTGAGAGGTTGCCTGTTCGGTTCCCCTTTGGGGCACATGCCTGGATTGTGGGCTCGATCCCCAGTAGGGAGCATTCAGGAGGCAGCTGATCAATGTTACCCTCTCACATCGATGTTTCCCTCTCTCTTCCCCTTTCTCTGAAATCAACAATAATTTTTTTACAAGAAATTAATGTCATATGTTATACTCCCCCTTCCCATAAGGTACAGAGAGAATTCTCCCAGTCAGGAAGTGAGATACCTTTGAGGTCCCACAGCCCTTAGTGGGCTTCAACTCTCTGTCTGATTTTGTTGACTCAAACTTCCAGCAAAAGGAGGCCCCTTGGGAGTGAGGGGACCGGGTGGTTTGACTTGATGCCCTAGCAAAGCTACCAAGCATACCCCCTTTTTAGGTACCTATTAACTTAGTCTTTAGCTCTCTTACACTGAACGTCTGCCTCTCAGACCTCTAACTTGATTGTGGAGGGTATCATCAGACCGACTAACAAGATGGAAAGGACTTCATGGTATGTTCAAGAATACAGCTCTCCTAGTCCCAGCAGCATCAGCCGTACATGAAATAGTAGCTATCCCTTAGAGAAGACGTTTATCCCCACGCTGCTGCCTGGAGCAAAGCTGCTGGCTCAGCAGGGCCCTACATCCACAGAGGTTACTCTGAGCAGCCCTTGTTTCCCTGATGGTTTGACCAGTTGAAATCACTCAGAGCCTGTGACATTCAACCTGTCACTATGCAGACCCAAAACTTGATGTGTTCTGAACTCTAGCCAGCATTCCCTTTGATCAAACTCGGTGTGTTTTTATTTACTCATGGGCTCTTACTGTGCCTACCTGACATGTCAGATGTAACGCACGCCACAGAATGACAAAAGCAGCCCCTGGTTCTGTGAACTGTGGGGAACGGCACAGCTGCTGAGCATCATAGCTGGGTTGTTTAACTAGATGCCGTGGTAAGAGACTATTCTCTGACAAAACTGACTGGAATCAAGTTGCTGATGAAGACTTCACTACGCTGATAGCCAGCATTGCTACCTGGATCAACTGTCCTACTGACAGCAAAACATCCACCATCATGCACTGGATACAAAGTAAAGGTCTCTGTTTATCAAGTGCCTCACTTGATGTAATTTGATATTAGAATCTATACTTTATTTTCTTCTGGATTAATAGGCAATGTTCAATATACCATTTTATTAATTCACCCCTTTCCTACTGATTTTAAATGTCTTCATATGCTAACTTGTCATTTGTAAAGATATTGCCTGTGGGGCTGCTCATGGCCCATTTCCTACATTCTGTTACACTAGTGTCTCGGTGTACGGATTTGTGCACATTGAAAGGAAATTAATTAGAAGAAATATTTTAATATTGCTATTCACATCTTGCAAATGAAAAGAAAATAGGATTCTACCGAGTCCCCTATCTACCTACTCCAGGACTTCTGTGAGGATCAAATGAGATGAGGCATGGGAAAATGCTTCACAAACATTTGGTTAAACTATAAAATGTTTGCACCTGGCTATAAACCAAGTTGGGTTCCTGGGCTGAAGAAACTCCAAGGAGGCTAGTCGCTAGGGAGAGGAAGCTGGGCGTTGCTCCATGACCTCATTACCTGGAGCCCACAGACCCTTTACAGGCTGGGCTGGGCTGTGGGCCGCATTTTGCGCCAGGGGGTCTTGGCAGCATTGGCTGCAATTTGGTGGGGTGTCGCTTCAGGGTGGTGGCGGGGCCTGTGTCCCACTTGGGGGAAGCCAAGTGTTGGTTTGTTGGCGCCAGGTCTGTGGTGCCATTTATTTTTAAATGGCCAGTGCGTGTCATGGCAGCTCCTGCATTGAGCATCTGCCCCCTGGTGGTCAGTGTGCATCATAGCTACTGGTCGGATGGTTGAACACTTAGCCTTTCATATATATAGAAAATGATTAGTAACAGATCCTCCTTTTGTGAACAGGGCTACCTTTTGTGAGCCCAAGTACTCCATCTTTCTGGCCGGATACTGAAGGTTTCACTGAAAGATGCTTGAATCAAGTTTACAGAAGGAGAATACCTCCCAGGAGGTTGGAAATGGAACATCACAGACCCATTACATGTTACTCTAGAGCAGTGGTTGGCAAACTGCGGCTCGCGAGCCACATGCGGCTCTTTGGCCCCTTGAGTGTGGCTCTTCCACAAAATACCACGTGCGGGCGCGCATGTACAGTGCTATTGAAACTTCGTGGCCCATGTGCAGAAGTCGGTTTTCAGAAAGGAGATAGACAAAACAAGTATACAAGACGAGTGTGGATGGGAGAGTTGGAAGGGGTCGACCTCAGCGAACGTACCTCAATCAGATTGAGGACGTTTTTAGCAAAGGCCAGTTTAGGAGTACCCTAATTAAGTGAATAACAATGTACCTACCTATATAGTTTAAGTTTAAATGTTTGGCTCTCAAAAGAAATTTCAATCGTTGTACTGTTGATATTTGGCTCTGTTGACTAATGAGTTTGCCCACCACTGCTCTAGAGCTACCAGCAGCCTTGCCAAGAAGATGCGTCTTCAATAAGAGAAGATTATGTCCAGTTAGTGCTATATTCCCAGAAAATCAAGAGATTATTGTTTACTCTGTTTTTATGATAGTTGGTAATATATAGAAAGCCTCATTCTTTCTTAAAATATTTTCTTGGATTCTTAAGATACTTAAAATCATCTCCCTAACTCCCCCTTTTCTATAGAATCATTGAGGGTTATGACTGGACTTGCTATGGTGTACAGGATCATCCACCCACCAGGATGAAACCAATTCACCCCAGTGGCCTGAGTCATTCAGCGGAGGCCAGGTGGCAACGTCTCAGCTGGAGGCCCTGGGCTACGCTGTAGTCGTGACTGCTCTCTCCTCCCTGCCTGGGTGATCTCCTTCCCAGGCCACAGACTTTTTTTTTCCCAAGAAGGGAAAAGGATTTATTAGCCCACTTCCAGGACAGGGACCCGGGTGGTGGCTGGGTTCATGTTCTCACATTCAGAGGGAAGAGGCAGCAGTGAGACCCGCCTGACTGCCTTCACTCCTTCTGACGTGCACAGCTTGGTGTTCACAGACCCCTCTCCTCCTGCGGGAGGAACAGGACTCGGGATGCCGACTTGGGAGGGTGCGGGCGGCTTGGCTTTACTCTTGGCCTTTACAGTCAGAGCTTGGGCTGGGGATCCAGGGCATCAGCCATTCAGTTCACAAGGAGCGACACTTGGGTCTAAAAGGAACGGGCCATGGGGGCTCGCAGGTCAGCTGCACCAACCCCACTGCTCGGCTGCTCCCACTCCGTGATGCTTCCAGGTGATTTTGACTTTATTTATAAACAAGATGAAAATCCAAGCAGCATTAATTTAGAGCAGTGGTTCTCAACCTTCCTAATGCCGCGTCCCTTTAATACAGTTCCTCATGTTGTGGTGACCCCCAACCATAAAATTATTTTCGTTGCTACTTCATAACTGTAATTTTGCTACTGTTATGAATCGTAATGTAAATATCTGATATGCAGGATGTATTTTCATTGTTACAAATTGAACATAATTAAAGCATAGTGATTAATCACAAAAACAATATGTAATTATATATGTGTTTTCCGATGGTTTTAAGAGATCCCTGTGAAAGGGTCGTTCGACCCCCAAAGGGGTTGCGACCCACAGGTTGAGAACCGCTGATTTAGAGGAACAAAAAGGCTTTAAAAACAAACATGGAATGGCAGGACAAGGAGTTGGTGAGCATCCAGAAGAGGAGGAGGAAGTAGGAAGAGCCAGTATTCCACCCGCTGCCAGATGTGCTTCTGCATCTCTGCGGCCGGGAGCCCCTTCCTTCCTGCTCCTTGGCTGGCGGCCAGACAGCCCAGGGGACACTGAGTGATTTTAGGATGAGCCCGGCAGCCCTGTCTGGCCACCGACATGAGGACTGCATGAATTTACCGCCATCAACCTCCTGCATCACCGCCACCAGAGTGAAAAGCTTTTAACTCTCCTGTCCAAAGTCCTCTGAGAATTTCTTCACTTTCAGGAGGTCATCTGCATTCACTGTGGGCTGGGTGGTGGCCAAAGACTGGAGCATGTCTGACATGCAAACCACAGGCTCTAAGGGTTTGTCACTAGGGACATCCATCCAAGTCATCTCCATGGCCCCTGGGTCCCCTGGAGAGCATGGGGTCAGGAGGTCACCGGTCATAATGTTAGGGTTGGTGCGGGAAGGGCCACAGACCTTTCTGAAGTGTGTTGCTGACTGTACTTTCCTCACGGGCTGCGTGAGGCAGTCCCGCACAATGATGCTGATTTCTGCACCTCAGTAGCCCTCTGTCTTCCGGGCCAGCTCCTGGATATTGGCATCTGTGAGGCTGTGTGGCGTGCTGCCCAGATGCAACCGGGACATCTGGGAACGGGCAGCCTCCTCCGGCAATGTGATGTGAATCCGCTTTTCAAACCTCCTTCTAATGGCCGAATCCGACACCCAGGGGATGTTTGTGGCACCAACAACCAGAGTCCCATCATTGTTATTCCCCACTCCTTGCATCTGGACCAAGAACTCTGTTTTGATCCTTCGGGCAGCCTAGCTCTCATTTTCATTGCGGGATCCAAAGAGGGAATCCACCTCGTCGATGAAGATTATGGAAGGCTTGTGCTGCCTGGCCAGCTCACACGGGTTCTTGACTAGCTTCTCACTCTCCCCCAACCACTGAGACATCAAGTCTGAGGAGGATACAGAGAAGAAGGGGGAGTTGTTGGCCTCTGTTGCCACCGCTTTGGCCAGGTCGGATTTCCTGGTGCCGGGGGGTCCAAAGAGCAGTGTCCCTCGCCAAGGGTACGCTTGCCTGTGAACAAGTGTGGGAATTTAATTGGCAAAATGACAGCTTATTTGAGGGCCTCCTTGGCCAACTCCAGCCCGGCCACGTCACTCCACCGAATGTTGGGCTTCTCCATCAGGACGGCTCCCGTCAGTTGTTCTTGCAATTTCTTTTTCTCTGGATTACCCCCTGCACTGTCACTATCACTGCCCTTGCTCTCACTCTGGTTCTCTGTGACTGGCTTCTTGCCGTGCTTCTCTTTGTTCCGTAGGTAACCCTTCAGCTTCTCGGCCCGGTCGAGGTATTGCATGCACTTGGCACGAATGCTCTCCTTGGCCTCGTCGCTGTGTGCCTCATATTTGATAGCGTGTAGGAAACACTCCAACGCGCGCTGGTGGAGCCGGAGCGCCTCCTCGTAATTCTTGGCTTTATCCTCTTCTGTGGCTTTTGTCACCAGGATCAATGGCTTTCTGGAGGGTTGACGTTGACATTTCATCTCCTGGGCACTCCTCACACCCCGCAGCGCTGCTTGCGGCCTCGGTCTGGCCTCGGAGAGCCGAGGTGCTAGGTCCGGCGCAGGGAGCCCCATGGGTCCGGGCTGGGCACAGAGAAGGGTGGCCGCTGGCAGCCCCAAGGCATGGACTTTTATTCCAACAGGTGGATGCCTCATCTAGAGACTCTGCCCGCCTGCGAAGGGACTTCAAGCTAATAATGAAAAATCTCCATGAGGGCAGGGATTTTTATCTGTTTTGTTCATAATGTATCCCAAGTGTATGAAACGGTCCCTGTATATGCTGGGCACTCAGAAATATTTCTTAAAGATAGGATTATCAAAGTGATATCTGAACTCTTATTTTCCTTTTGATGCTGCAAATTCTCTCTTGAGATAATTCATCATTTATTGTAGTTAAAGAAAATTATTGCTGTAGCTCCCACTCAAAGACTTTTGTTTTGGACAATTTTCTAAAATTACTAAAAGATACCTAACTTGCTTTTAATATTCAGATGTGTACACTACTGTCTTTCAGATCTTTGTCAGACAATTATTTTCAATAAACTGGTATACCCAATTCAAAATTTTATCTGCATATCTATCCATTTTTTATTAGCATTTTAAGAGTTCAGGCTTTCTTTGTAAGCACCAAGTCAAGCAATATTGTAAACCAACAGTGATGGTAAATCAGATTTTCAATATCAACCAAATGGAAGACAAAAGAATTGGATTTCAGGACCATCCATTTAACCCACTGTACCTAGTTACATTCATTTTTACTTCCAAATCTTCATGCTGGCAACTCCAAGAAGTTTTTTATTTTTTCAGGTTCAAGAATCTATCTCCTGGGAGAGATTTCTGACCCCCAAAGGAGGGGCATAACACCTGCTCTGACCTGCCGCCTTGTTTGTCTTTCCTTGCCAGGTTCATAATATCTTCTCTCTCATAGGTCTCCCTGGAAGCCCAGCAGAAATCATATAGTCTGTCCTACTAGGGAAGCTCCACACTGTAACGAGGGAGAAACACATTTGTTTTCTTGTTGGAGACTGGACCGTTTCCAAACACCGTCAGACTGCCTGGCCACGTGGCTGTGTGAGTGATCTTCTGGTGTTCTGTGGATCAGACTGCACAACTGACAGAAAATGTAATTAGCTTAACTATCCGCTGACTGACTCTTGATACATAATTAATAAAATAAACTATGTGGCCTGACGTCGTGGCAATTCTGCTATACATATACCCAAAAGATTTGAAAAAGAAGTAAAAAACTTGTACATGAATGTCACAGCAGCACTGTTCACAATATCCAAAAGATATAAACAATCCAAATTGTCCATCAACAGATTAATGGATAAATAAAATGTGGCATATTTGTAAAATAAAATATTATTCAGTTATAAAAAGAAAAGAAGTACTGTACGTACTACAAAACAGACAAACCTCAAAACATGCAAAAGTGAAAGAAGCCAAACGCTAAAGGCAGACTTCACAGCAAAGGAAATTTCTAAGTTAGAAAGTGACATTACATGATAAAAAGTTCTATCCACCAAAAACACAACAATCCTCTGTGTATAAAACAAGATATCACCACATGTGAAACCAAACAGAACTAAAAGGAGAAATCGCCAAATCCATTATGGTTGTCAAATTCAACATCCTTCTTTCAGCAATTGGCAATACCACTAAAGAGGAAATCAGCAAGGATATAAAGGAATTGAACAGTACCTAAACCGAATGAATATAATTTCCATTATAGAACACCCAGCAATAGCAGAATACACATTTCAAGAACAAATGAAACATTCACTAAGATAGGCCATATATTACAATATAAAACAAATTGTAAATTTTTAAAAATATACAGAGTATGTCCTATGACTATAATGAAATTAAACTAGAAATGAATAACAAAAAGATAACAGACAATATAAATTTGGAAACGAATCAACACACTTGTCAATATTACACGGGACAAAAAGAAAGTTAAAAAGGGGAATGAAAAAGTAATTTGAATTGAATGTGTGTGGTGAGGGAGCTTGTGCAGATTTGTGCCTTGGAGTTAAAGCAGTGCTGATGGGAAATTTATACCACCAAATGCTTACATCAGAAAAGAAGAAAGGTCAGTAAGTCTAAGAGCTCATCTCAGGAAACAAACAAAAAGAGTAAAATAAACAAAGCAAGCAGAAGCAAAGAATAACATAAGAGCAAGATTCAATGATGCTGAAAACATAAAAAGAGAAAACCTGCCCTAGCCGGTTTGGCTCAGTGGATAGAGTGTCAGCCTATGGACTGAAGGGTCCCAGGTTCAATTCCGGCCAAGGGCACATGCTCGGGTTGCGGGCTTGATCCCCAGTAGGGGGCATGCAAGAGGCAGCCAAGCAATGGTTCTCTCTCATCATTGATGTTTCTATCTCTCTCTCCCTCTCCCTTCCTCTCTGAAATCAATAAAGAAATATATTTATAAAAAAAAGAGAAAACCCATTAAACCTAAAGTTGATCATTTGAAAATAAAACTGATAAAACTCTACTATGACAACAAAAGAAGAAGATACAAGTTACCAAATCCAGGAATAAAAATGTTCATATAAAAATGTTACAATTGATACCACAGAAATACAAAAGCTCATGAGAGACACTATGAAACATTATATTCCAATATGTTGGATAACCTAGAAGAAATGTCTGAATTCCTAGAGACATACAACTTACTATGACTGAATTATGATAAAATAGAAAACCTGAAAACAATTACTAGTAAGGAAATTAAATCAGCAACAAAGTCCAGAACCAGACAGCTTCACTAGTAAATTCTACCAAACATTCAAAGAAAAATGAATACCTCTCGCTTAAACGGCCCCAGGCCTGACACTAGCAGCAGCTGGCCTTAGTTTGCAGCTTGGCCTCTCCTGGCACCTGCAAGCCCAGCACAAGTAGCAGCATCTGAAGATCTCTCTGTCACTCATGCAGGGTGGCCCTGGGCAGAACGCAAGCTGACCTTGGCCTGCACCTCCTGGGAGGCCCTGGAGCCAGCACACCCTGTGGACAGCTTCAGAGCACACTGAAGCATCACCACCCAACCACCTCCACAAGGGACACACTCAAGGGGTGGACTCAGCAGACTCCAGAGCCTCACTGAAGTAAGTCCTGCTCTGTGCGGTGGTCCCCTGCACAGCTGATCCTTCACCATGGTCAGAGGTTGGTGGTCAGTGGTTGCAGTCAGCCCTTGCAGCTGATCAGCCTGGGGGTAAATCCTTCCTGGGGATGTCCCAATAGCAATCAAGGCTCAACTACAACAGGATGGTGTACACAGTCCACAGGGGGAGGCGGGGAAGAGGGGTGCACCTTAAGTGCTCAGCTTGGGTGAGCAAGAGATTCTGCCACTGGACCCTACAGATCACCTACTACAGGCCACTCTACCAAGCCCGAGAGACATAAGAGCTCTGCCTAATACATAGAAACAAACACAAGGAGGCTGCCCAAATGAGGAGACAAAGAAACATGTCCCAAATGAAAGAATAGAACAAAACTCCTGAAACAGAACTAAACAAAATGGAGACAAGCAATCTACTAGGTGCAGAGTTCAAAACACTGGTTATAAGGATGCTCAATGAACTTAGTGAGAATCTCAATAGCATATAAAAGGATCAGTCAGAAATGAAGGATACACTAACTGACATGATGAGTAATTTACAGGGAATAATAATAGAGGAGATGAAGCTGAGAATCAAATCAGTGATTTGGAATATAAGGAAGTGAAAAACACCAAATCAGAATAGCAAAAAGAAAAAAGAATTTTAAAAAATGGGGATAGTGTAAGGAGTCTCTGGGACAACTTCAAGTGTACCAACATTCAAATGGTGGGGGGCCGGAAGGAGAAGAGGGAGAGAGCAAGAACCCAAAGAAGCCCTCACCAAGAAACATCATAACTAAAATGCCAAGGGTTCAAGACAAAGAGAGAATCTTAAAAGCAGCAAGAGAAAGCGGTTAGTTACCTACAAGGGAGGGCCCATATGACTGTCAGCTGATTTCTCAACAGAAACTTTGCAGGCCAGAAGCGATTGGCAAGAAATATTCAAAGTGATGAAAAGCAAGGGCCTACAACCAAGATTCCTCTACCCAGCAAAGCTATCCAGAACAAAAGGGCAGATAAAGAGCTTCCCAGACAAGAAAAAGCTAAAGAGTTAATTACCACCAAACTAGTATTGCATGAAATGCTAAAGGGTCTTTCTTTCTTTTTTAAAATATGCTTTTATTGATTTCAGAGAGAAAAAATGAAGAGTGATAGAAACATCAATCAGCTGCCTTCTGCATGCCCCCTACTGGAGATAGAACCCACAACCCTGGCATGTGTCCAAACTGGAATCAACTGGCAACCTCATGGTGCATGGGACGACGCTCAACCAATGGAACAAAGCAGCTGGGCTAAAGGGTCTCCTTTAAGAAGAAGAGGAAAAGGGTCCCACAGTGCGCCAGAGGAGGAATTGGTGCCGTTGTTACTCCCTCCCCTCCCCGGGCTGGCTCCCAGGGCACACAGGGCCGCAGTCCCTGGCTGCTTTGCGCTGCCCTGCTGTTCTCTGTTTGCTTTGCACCCTTGCTCCCCTCCTCGGGCCGCCTCTTACTCTGGGTCTGAGGAAGGACGGGAACAACCCCTAACCTGCTCATCACCAGAGCAGATGAGATCATTTATTAGCCGCAGGGAAATACAAGGAGGCTATTTCTTGTCAAAAAAGGCCACTGCACATCTCCATGAAGCCTGGGAGCTGACACAGTCTGAGCAGCTCATTCACCACTGGAGCTGCCATGAAACAGGCCCTCCTCATTCAGGAGAGGTGACAGAGGGCACAGCGGGAGGAAGGGGAAAGCCCAGCAGAACACAGACAGGGATGCGGCCGCCCAGCTTCTCCCAGGCCTCTGCTGAGGGTGCAGAAGGCGGTCTTCTCTCCCTCAGAAGCACAGCCCTTCTGAGAAACACCTGCCGGGAACTCAGGGAGTCTTTGCCAGGGACCCCAACATTCTACGACTTTCCCTTCAGCTAAAGCGTGAGCCCACAGAACCGTGCGCTGAAGCAAAGCCAGAGGACGATAGGACAATTCTCGGGGGCAGGCCTTCAGAACTCAGGTGGGAAGAGGCGTGTGGCAGTCCTGGTGGTGAGATGAAAGGTTAAGGAGAGAAAAGACACAGCGCAGGCCGAACAGGCCGGCCTCCAAAAGGCCCAGAGGAAAGGCGAGAGCGGTAGGTGCTGGTTTTGTGGAAAAGTCAGCATCATGGAGCCGCCACAGTCGGAACTGCCCGGCCTCTTCGCCTGGCAGGAGTCTGCAGAGGCGCTGGGACAGCCAGGGAGCGTCCAGCACCCAGTCTTCCTCCCTTGGGTCTCCCTTCTCCAGATCTCCCCTGTGGAGCGCCCTGAGGATGTTCTGAAAGGAGCATGACTAATGAAAATGGAAGGCCATAGGAGAGGCGAGAAGAGGAAATGACACAGCGAATCCAGAGGAAACGCAAAAGGGGAAGGCACCTGCCAGGGCCATCCCAGAGCCGCTCCAGCGCCCTGTGGAGAGGGGGGTCGGGGGACTCCGGAAGCGGCCACAGGGAGGACTTGCGTGTCTGCTCACTGACCGAGCTGGTGATCCCGACTCGGCAGACACTAAACTCTCGGAGGTTCCCTTTCTCCTGATACAAACCAAATGGCTACCTGGAGTCATGTTTTCAAGCAACAACTTCTTTTTTTATCTTCGGGGTTAAAACGTGTGCCGGTGTGTATGTGTCATGAACCTGTAATGCTAACCCTACACAATACGGCGGCCAGAGGGCCGCTTCCCGCCGTGCACTGACTGCTGCACCTTGTTCTGCACATTTCACTTGATCAGGTGTGTAGGCTCCACCTTTGTGGATGGAACTCTGTGGGCCACACTTCGCACTGCTCACAACGTAGCAATAACCACAAGACTATCGGGGGAAATACTTAAGTTTCCATTTTATGAAGAACCAAGGTATTAGTTATGCTTTTGTAAAAAAAAAAAAAAAAAGACACACACACACACACACACACACACACACAGGTTACACAATTAGGGTGCATGTTATGCTGCCTGTTGATATTACCGTATGTGGTCACTGTGATTAGATTGTGAGATGCGGAGACTCAACTGGGTTGTCCGGGTGACCCCAATGTAGCCACAGAGGTCCTTACCAGGGAAGGCAGGAGATCAGAGTGAGTGGAAATTTGAGGATGGACAGAGAGGTGCAGTGCTGCGTGGAAGGGGTCAAGAGCCGGGGTGCAGGCGGCCACGAGGAGCTGAAAAGGCACGGAGTGGATTCCCCCACAGAGCCCACGAGAGGCAGAGCCCGCGGGGTGAGGGAGGGGGCGCAGAGCCCGCGGGGTGAGGGAGGGGGCGCAGAGCCCGCGGGGTGAGGGGGGCCGAGCCCGCGGGGAGGTGGGGGCAGAGCCCGCGGAGGCAGCAGCCGCTGGCACCTGGGCTTCGGTCCAGGGACACGGACTGTGAACTTTTGACCTGCAGAACTAAAGGAATAAATGTGTGTTGTGTTAAGCCACTGAGTGTGCAGTACGTGGTCACCGCAGCAATAGGCCACGAATACACCGTCTTCGGGAAAGGACAGAACTGACCTAAACTCCGCCACGACAGGAAGGGAGCCGAGGGCTGCGTGGGGCTTGGCCTGGAGCCAGGAGACTCCCCGGCAGGGATGGCAGCGCCGAGGGGCGAGCAGAAGGGGCTCCGACAAAAGACAGCAGATCCGGAAGACGCAGGTGCCCTGCTTTCCTGGCGGCCGACACCTGGCAGTCCAGCCGGCCAGGACCCACCCCCAGCCTTCTGTCCCCGCGCAGCTGACAGGGCGACGATGCCTTCATCCGCGAAAATGCTGTTACCCCCGTGCTCACCACAAGAGGGCGGCGTTCCCCGCTCGCGCACAGGAAGGCCTCTGCTTCCCCACTGACCGTGACGTTGAAACAGGGGAACCTTCTAAGAGGGATTTACTACAGGCAGAGAGAAGGGAAGGGGAATAAATGGCTGGTGTCACAACCCATGATTCCCATGTCAATCTCCTCATCTTCAGCGAACACTACCGCAAACAGGGACGCCTCTGGGCCTGTTCTGGGGCGGCCCTGAGACGGGGGTGCTGTTACCCCACCAGCAGAGGCTTCCTGGAGGCCACTCTGCTCCCCTCTTCTCCCCACCCCGCTCAGGAGGTCACCTGTCCGAGGGGCAGACCGTTCAGCGGCAGCCTGAGCACGCTCCCCGACAGCATCTCCCGCGGGGAAGGGCCCATGGTGTTCAGATGTGGTGAGCCACACTGTTCTGGCAAATGTGGTTTCCAAGAGGAATGCACGTCTATCGGGGGTTTCTAAGGACAATCGGGCCTGGGGTGACTGAGGTGCACGCGCATGTGTCAGAGGCAGGATGCCTGGGAGTGATGGCTGACCGCGGGCGCTCTCAGTTATGGGGAAACTCTTACAGGCCTGAGTGAAGGTTTAGACGGTCCATGTTTTCCAAAATGGGAATAATGAACAGAACTAAGAAGTAGGTCTCCTCCAAGGTCCACTCTAGTCCACTCGTAGATTTCCTTCTGCTGAAAATGAAATGCAAAGAAATGTACTGTTTATAGTGTATATAAGCAAACGGCACCATCCAGTTACTCCTCTGGTGACTTCATCTAACAAGATTATTACTTGCCAAATATTTATTTGCCTGCTCTTCTAGATCAGGGGTGGGAAACCTTTTTTCTGCCCAGAGCCATTTGGATATTTGTATTCACTCATGGGCCATACAAAATTATCAACTTAAAAATTAGCCTGCTATATTTGGTCAAACATTTCATTAACTCACCCCTAGCGTCTCAGCAGGGCCAGGCCAAATGATTTCGCGGGCATTACATGGCCCATGGGCCAGACGTTCCTCACCCCTCTTCTAGATAAAGGTTGATTCTTTACCACTTTTGCTTTTTACCTTCTTGTCTAATTAACCAATCTGACATATAACACAGGATAAGAATTCTTATTCATTTTTTCAATTCAGATAAATTCAACTTCAGAAAAGTTCATCAAAACTTAGGTTTGATTTTACTTTTGAGCTGTTTCCATTCTGCTTTCAACAACAAGCAAAAGTTGCCCTGGCCAGCATGCTCAGTGGTTAGAGTGTCAGCTTGTGCACCGAAGGGTCTTGGGTTCGGTTCCTGGTCAAGGGTATGTATCTGGGTTGCAGGTTCGGTCCTTGGCCCCACTAGGGCATGTGCGAGAGGCAACCAATTGATGTGTCTCTCTCACATCAATGTTTCTCTCTCCCCCTCCGTCTATTTCCCTCCTTCCCCATCCTTTTCACTCTCTGAAAACCAATGCAAAAAAATATCCTCAGGTGAGGATCAGAAACAATAACAAAAAAACAAGCAAAAGAGACAGTGAGTGGTAACTTCACTTCATCCGAACATATGTCAGGTGTCTCTGCTCCAGGCGCAGGCGTTACAGAGAACGCCATAAGCACTGAATCTCCGTGAGAATTAGCTCTAGGCGACCAAAGTCACCATCATCCGTAGAATCAGTATGATTTCTACATTTCTTACAGCACTTTTGATGGCATGTAGGAAAACAACATAAATGGAAATTTGTTATCAGCATTTAAAGGCAACTCACAGAATCTAGGGGCAGAGACACCGCCCAAGCTCAGGAATGAACCGGAACCAAAGCCTCCATTGCCCTCGGAAGCCGTTCTCCCTCACGCTCTGCAGGTGTACTCCGCTGTCTCCCCTAGCAGGCTGCACCTCCGTGCTGCCCGGGGACAGAGCAGAAGCGTCTTCTCAAAGGTGCATTCACATGAGCCCTGTTTAGGGGACCAGCCAGGCTGAGGGAGAGCGGGAGAGCCGATAGTCCACAGCATGATGGAGTAATAGAAATAAACAACACATTACCATCGACTATTCCTAATCAAAAACTAAGAGTCAAGGTCCGGTGAGACCTTGTATTTGGTACCTTAGAACAGTCTGTAGAACCAATCAGTATAATGAGATTGGCTGCTCGCTCCTAATTGCACTGGACAAAATGGGGAAAGAAAAGGAAGAACAGAGATGTGAAACCCCAGCTGAATAAACAACTTGAAGTTTTCTATGTCTGCCCCGAAAAATCCTTGTGTCCTGAAGCTGCAGAGCTGAAATTGCTGAAAAACAAGCCTAGAGTTTTGTCCTGAGATAGGAGAATTACACACAAGTGGAGGCCCCAATCACTGCCATTAAAGGGAAACACTGATTGGAAAGAAAGATGATCCTGAAAATTGACATGGGGGTACATGGGAAGGTCCTGAGGACATGGAACACTGACCCCTAAATTCTGCTGAGTCTGTTTTGCCAGTAGAAGCAGCCAGCACGCCCCCCTCCCCACCCCCTCACCCCCTTGCCAACATACACACCCTGGAGATGAACCCTGCTTTGCCTCCCTGGGGGTAGCTGCCTTGAAAGGCAATGCTGATTCTCCTCAAACCCACCCACCACTTGTCTCTGCTTCTAGACTTATGATTGGACTCAAGTCCCAGCAGGCCTTAAAGTTGAAGTAAGAGGTCTGACGCATGAGGGCGTGCACCACACTCCAAAAGGAGTACCTGATTGTTCTAATCTACACAGACAGGAATTCAAGAATACGTGTGGGGAGATACTCAGAGGGAGGGATAACGGGGGAAGGAACACAAGGTTGGATCAGGCTGAATTTATTGATGTGGACCCAGTAAGCGAAGATTCTGGATTTAATGTTGCAGTTCAAGGACTGAGAAATGCCTCTAATGACATGGTCTGTTGTTTGGACCAAAAGGGAGGTTGAAATGCAGGGTTGCCTTGGTAGATGTGGAGGAAGGGATCCAGGCCTGAGGAGATGGGAGGGTTGGAGTGGATTTGTCCCTTCAGACCTGCTCACCCACCTGGGAGCACCCAGAGGACACGGGCTCACCCACCTGGGAGCACCCAGAGGACACGGGCTCACCCACTTGGGAGCACCCAGAGGACACAGGCTCATCCACCTGGGAGCACCTAGAGGACATGGCTCACCCACCTGAGAGCACCCAGAGGACACAGGCTCACCCACCTGGGAGCACCCAGAGGACATGGCTCACCCACCTGGGAGCACCCAGAGGAAATGGGCTCACCCACCTGGGAGCACCCAGAGGACACTGGCTCATCCACCTGGGAGCACCCAGAGGACACTGGCTCATCCACCTGGGAGCTCCCAGAGGACACGGCTCACCCACCTGGGAGCTCCCAGAGGAAATGGGCTCACCCACCTGGGAGCTCCCAGAGGACACGGCTCACCCACCTGGGAGCACCCAGAGGAAATGGGCTCACCCACCTGGGAGCTCCCAGAGGACACGGCTCACCCACCTGGGAGCTCCCAGAGGACACTGGCTCACCCACCTGGGAGCTCCCAGAGGACACGGCTCACCCACCTGGGAGCTCCCAGAGGAAATGGGCTCACCCACCTGGGAGCTCCCAGAGGACACGGCTCACCCACCTGGGAGCTCCCAGAGGACACGGCTCACCCACCTGGGAGCTCCCAGAGGAAATGGGCTCACCCACCTGGGAGCTCCCAGAGGACACGGCTCACCCACCTGGGAGCACCCAGAGGACATGGCTCAGCCACCTGGGAGCACCCAGAGGACACGGTTCACCCACCTGGGAGCTCCCAGAGGACACGGCTCCCACCGTGACTGTGAGAAATAAATCTCTGAGAGGGAGCTCCAGCGTTCTCCTCTCTGTTAGAAATTACAGTGGAACTGCTGCCACCAAATGGGGCAAACTAAATGTTTGGGGATATTGGATCCTACTGGGTGCAGGGGTCAAGTGCTGGCCCTTAATCACGGGCGGCCAGGTGGGCACAGTCACCGTAATGGACAGCAGAATCGAAGCAGCAATTAGAACAGGCTGACTCACAGAGACCATGACCTTAGCTACTTGGTCATGATCCCTTTAGACGTGAAACGGATGGGCAATCTACTAAATGTTTACTTGATCTGTATAAGCGGAAGGGTTCTAGGTCAGTGAACAAAGGTTTAATGAATTTTTTTAAATGGCCCCTCAAACAATTCTGAGATGTGAGCCAGTTTCCGACCCAGTCCACTGAATGAAGGGGCCAGATCCCTTTGAGGAAGGACCCTGCTACACTGTCAACAGTGTGTACTCTTTATCTTTCTCCCAGCGTCCCCTAAGAAGCTGCAGCCTATTACCAGGGTGACTGTGCACTAGGAAACAGAAAATAATAGACTTTTTGTGGATTACAGACACTGGCTCTGAACTTAAATTATTCCAAGGGACCCAAAATGTCACAGCGGTCTACCATTAGTAGGGGCTAATGGAGGTCAGGTGAAAGTGGAGTTTTAGCTCAATTCCATCTAACAGTGGATCTAGAGCAGTGGTTCCCAACCTTGGCTGCACATTAGAATCACCTGGGAATCTTTTTAAATCCTGGTTTCTGGGCCTCATCCTCCAGAAATTCTGTTTCTTTGTTACTAAAGTTGTGGCCCCACCCTATAACAAAAACAAAAACAAAAACAAAACAGAATTTCTGGAGGATGGGGCACAGAAATCAGGATTTTAAAAAGATTCCCAAATTGATTCTAATGTGCAGCCAAGGTTGAGAACCACTGATCTAGTGGGTCGCCAAACCCATCTTGTAGTGACTTCCCCATTTCTAAAATTCCTAATTGGAACAGGCACACTCAGCAGGTGGCAGAATTCCCACATTGGCTCCCAAGCCTGTGGAATGGGGCCATTGTGGTAGGAAGGCGAGCAGAAGCTACTAGAACTTGTCTCTACCAAGGAAAACAGTGAACCAAAAGCAAAGCTGCATCCCTGGAGGGATTGCAGAGATTAGAGCCCCCATCGAGGACATGAACGATGCGGGGGTGGCGAATCCTACTACATCATTGTTCATCTTACCTATTTGGCCTGGCAGAAAACATGTGGGTCTTGGAGAATGACAATGGACTATCGTAAACTTAATAAAAGGGTGACTCTAATTGCAGATGTGGTTTCATTGCTGGAGCAAATGAATACATCCCTGTTACTTAGTAGCTGCTACTGATCTGGCAAATGCTTTCTTCTCAGTACTTATGAGAAAAAAACACCAGAAGTAGTTTGCTTTCAGCTGCCAGAGCCAACAACACAACTTCACTCTCTTACCTCAGGGGTATGATAACTCTTCAGCTCTATATCATGATTTAGGTCACAAAAACCACGATTGCCTTTCCCTTCCACAAGACATCACAGTGGTCCATTACACTGACGTTATGTTGCTTGGACCTAGTGAGTATGGAGTAGCAACTACTTCTAGAGTTACTGGGAAGACATTCGCATGTCGGGGAGTGGGAAATAAATCCAATAAATATTTAGGGGCCTTCTACCTCCATGAAAGTCCTAGGGGCACAGTGATGGGGGCATGTCATAATATCTCTTCTAAGGTGAAGGATAAGTTGCTGCATCTGGCCCATCCCATAACCACAAAAGAGGCACAATGCCTGTGGGACTCAATGGATTTCAGACACAACATATTCCTCATTCTGGCCCATTTACCAAGTAACCCGAAAGCTACTGTTGTGAAGAGGGCCTGGACAAGAGAAGGCTTTGCAACATGTCCAGGCTCTTGTGCAAGCTGCTCTGCCAGTTGGGCAAATGGTCCAGGAGATCCATTGATGCTTGAAGTGGCAGTGGCAGAGAGAGGTGCTGTTTGGAGCCTTTGGCAGAACCTTAAGATTTTGCAGCAAGGCCATACCTTCCTATGGCTTCCTATTCCTACTATGGATAACATTCTCATTTTGAGAAACAGCCTTTGGCCTGCTACTGGGCCTTTATAGAGGCCAAACACTTAATTATGGGCCATCAAGTTGTCATGCACCTGAGCTGCCCATCATGAATGGGTGTTGTCTTTACCCAGCAGATAAAGTTGGGCACTCCATCATCAAATGGAAGCAGCTCATATGAGATTGGGCTTGCATGAGGAGGTCGCCCAAATGCCCCTAGTCCCCATTCCTTCTACACTATCTCTGCCTCCCAGCCTGCACATATGGCCTCATGGGAAATTCCCTACAATAAGGTGGCTGAGATAGAGACTGCACAATATGCAGGCACCACCAAAAAGTGGACAGCTGCAGCACCTCAGCACCTTTCTGGGGTGCCCCTGGAGGAGAGTGATGAAGGGAAATCCTCCAGTGGGCAGAACTTCAAGTGCACCCGGTTTTTCACTTTGCTTGGAAGAAGAAGTGACCAGATGAACGATTGGATAGAGATTCATGAGTCATGGTCAATGGTTTGGCTGGATGGTCAGAAACATGGAAGGAATATGATTAGAAAATTGGTGTCTAAAGGTCTAAGGAAGAGTAAGTGTACCCAGCTCTCTAAATGAGTGAAAAGAAAGTTATTGTGTCCCATGTGAATGCTCACCAAAGGATGGCCTCAGCCGAGGAGGATTTTAATTAACCAAGTGGATGCGATGACCAGTCCTGTGCATACTAGTCAGCCTCTCTCCTGCCACCACTGTCATCACTCAATGGGCTCATGAAAAGAATGGCTACGGTGGCAGAGATGGAGGTTGTGCATGGACTCAGTAACACCAAGGCTGACCGGGCTCCAGCCACACTGAGTGCTCAAGGTGCCAGCAACAGAGCCCAGCACTGAGCCCCCAGATAGCACCATTTCCAGGGTAATCAGCCTGCTGCCTGGGCAGGTTGATTACGTTTGCACCACTCCCTCATGGAAACAGCAGCATTTTGTCCTTCCTGAAGTAGACACTCTGGATACAGATTTGCCTGCCCTGCATGCAATGCTTCTGCCAATCCCCCACCTATTGTTGTGGCGTGCGAGCGACAGAATAACCAGAACTCCAGACTGATTAAAATTTAGAGAGCCTTTATTGACTGGCCAGTGTCCGCTCCTCCACTCGGGAAGCCCAAGAGAGAAGCGGCCACGACCATCTGCAGAGTCCAATATTTAAAGGGGACAACTACATCGTGTTCAGGTTCCCATAGCAAGCAAAGCCAAGTTACAAAAGCTAATTGCGTAGTTTTAGCCAAGCTATTCATCATCCCCCTGTTATTCATTTCTGGGTAACTTAAAGGTCAGGACTATTCTTAATTTTGATCTGTTTGTTCTTTGTAGGCTGTTGCTCAGGTGTGTGAGCTCAGTTCCTAGAAACTTTGCACAGGCTGTCAAGCTGCTGAGGTGGCTAGGTAATTAAGCTGGCCTAAAAATTTTTTCTACTCTGTAACACTATGGCCTTACAGAACACCTTACCTACCATCGCAGTATTCCACACAGTACTGCTTCTGATCACGGAACTTGCTTTACAGCAAATGAAGGGTGGTGCAGTGCACACCCCTCCCATTCCCTCTCCTGGCACATCACTCTCCCAGCACCTCAAAGCTCTCCAAACCCAGTCAGTTAGGGGTTTGGGGAGGTTCCATTACATAGACATGATTGTTTAAACCATTGGCCATTGGTGATTATCTGTCTCCAATTCCTATCCCTTCCCCAGAGGTCAGGGGTGGGACCAAAAGTTCCAACCTTCTAAGCACATGGTTGGTTCCTCTGGTAACCAGCCCCCATCCTCCAAGAGTCACTTCATTAGCATAAACTCAGTTATGCCTCATTAGCATAAACTCAGTATGTTTGCAAGGGGCTTACTATGAACAAAAAAGATGCTCTTCTCACTTCCATCACTTGGAATTACGAGGGTTTTAGCATTCTGTGACAGGAACCAGGGATGAAGACCAAATATATATTCTTTTTTTTTATCACAGTGTCTCTAAGTACTACCATGCCTTGTGATTAAAGTTAATGGAAAACTCTAACAATCCAATTCAAATACGACTACTAATGGCCCAAACTATTCAGAATGAAGGTTTGGTTCATCCCCCGATGAGCCACAAGGAGCTGAGGTGCTTGCTGAGCATAAAAGGAATATGAAATACGTGGTGGAAAGAGGTAGTCATAAATACCAGCTAGAGACACGTAACAAGCTGCAGAAATGAGGACTGAAATTGTCATGAATGTGTCTTCTTTATTTTATTATGACTGTGTATTTATGTATGCACATGAGTTTCTGTATTATCTTTGTTTTCTCTTTATCACCTTGTCATAGGGCATGGCCTGCATTAACCTTAGATCATCGTATTCCAGCCACAGGATATCAAGAAGCATGAACATCACTCAAGGACTTTGCATAATTTCTGGGACAAGGTTGTGGGTGTTGTTACTTTTTCAGTTTCGGGGGTTATGTATAGGTGCCAAGCTGACAAGAGCTAAACTCTCAATTTGGGGAGGCTATGGTGCCCAACAATTGAGTCACACACCAGTCTCGATGTTGTTTTAAAGGTATTTTTTAGACATGATTCACATTGAAATCAGTAGACTTCGAGGAAAGCAGACACCCTCCATAAGGTAGATGGCCTCATCCAGTCAGTTGAAGGTCTTAAGAGCCAAGATTGGCTTTCTGAAGATGAAGCACTTCCCCTCAAGACTGCAGTATTGACACTCTGCCTGTGCTTCCAGCCTCCCGTCCTGCGAAATCCTAGTTCAAATCTTACCTGCTGGCCTGACCTACAGATTTCAGACTTGTCAGCCTCACAATCATATGAGTGAATTCCTTACAATTGATTTTCTCCTCTCTCTCTCCTCTCACTCTCTCCCAATTTATAACATGTTGAGACTAATACAACATTAAAAAAAAATAATGGACTATACACCTATGTTCATAGCTGCATTATTTGTGATAACCAAAAAGTGGGAACAACCCAAATGTCCATCACAGAGGAATGGGCAAATATCACTCAGCCTTAAAGAGGCAGGAAATCAGTTATACGCTAGAAGAGGGATGAACCTGGAGGACATTATGCTAAGGAAAACAAGCCAGTCACAAAAGGATAAATACTGTGTGATTCCACTCACATGAAAAACCTAGAGTAGTCAAATTCATAGAGACAGAAAGCAGAGTGGTCAGGGGGCTGGAGGTGGGGGGAGCAGGGGGGATTATTGGTGCATGAGTATAGAACTTTGGTTTGGAAATATGAAAAGAAATCTGGACATGGATGCTGGTTATGGTTGCACAGCAATGCAAGTATACTTAATGCCATTGAACCATACACTTAGAATAGTTAAAATGGTAAATTTTATATTAAGTATATTTTACCATAATTTTTTAAATGGAAAAGAGAGATTTTTAAAAATTCAGGAACTAAGAAATAACTTACACATCCTCTGTCTCATCCACTCAGGGCTTTATTCTTGGCAGTTGAATCTACTGTTGAACTTGTCAGAAGATATTTCAGGGCCGGAGGCTTTTCTTGGGCAACAAGATGGTTCCTATAGGCAACTGCACTCCAGGTAGAGCTGTCTCTGTGTGCACATGGCTTTCAAAGCCTATCCTTTGTTTCTATTTAAAATCATGGACATAGGAGGAGCATTTTCCCTAGATAAACCACCAAATAGTAGCATGTCATCATCATAATAAAAGGCTAATATGCAAATGGTTGTCACTCCATCATGCCATCATAGCAGGGACCTGAGGCTGCATGGTGCCAGGCTGGGGCAGATGACCTGAGGCTGCACCCCCTGCCCTGGTGTTGGCCAGGGGACCTGAGTCTGCACCCCCCTCCCAGTGTTGGCCGGGGGACCTGAGGCCATGCCTCCCACTCTGGTGCCGGGGCCTGGGGACCTGAGGCTGCACCCCCTCCCCAGCACCTGGATGTGAAGCTGCATGCCCCACCTGGAGGGGCTTGACAGGGGTGGAGCCGGCCAGGTCTTGGTGTCGCCCAATGGGGGTGGAGCCGGCTGGACACTTCTATTATAGAGAAAGGGCACATAGCAATATTAAAATATTTCCTGTAATTAATTCCCTTTTAATGTGCACAAATTTCGTGCACCGGGCCACTAGTTGTTAATTAATAGCAGAATGGAAACAATAGTTCACATGGACACTCCCTTTAGCAGAGTCTCTAAGGCATTGTATTAGTCTGGGCCCAATATGGATATTGAAAGTATAATTCAGATTAAGTGGGGGAAGTTTAATATAAAGATTTATTAAACTTGGACTAAAGTATGACTAGAAAAAATAAGGAAACTAAGACTGAGGGAGTGTACTCAAGGAAGGCAACCTTAAATGGGCCTCTTCCCCAAAAGGTCTGGGGTGCAGACCTCATTGGAGAAGACGCAGTTAGACCTACTGGATAGCAGAGAAGTTTGCTGGCTCTCCCAAGATGGTCAATGTCAAAGGCATGCCATCAGCATGCAAGCAGGAAGCAGCCCTCCAGAGTGCAGGTGAGGCACAGGGGGTCTGCCACCAGAGGCCTGAGTGTGCAGGAGCAGCCAGGGTGCTGGGGAGCTGCGCAGAGTGCCACGCAGGCCTGCAGAGAGAGTGCTGGCTGCATGGGAGCCCCTGTGGTGCAGGTGCCATGGTGGAAGCAGGAGGACTTCAGGACACAAGAAGGTTATTGCTAGATCAGGTCTTGGCTGCAAGGTTGCTGAGGAAATGTGTGTCCTGAGCACATGGCTGGGGCAGAGCTCCACCCAAGGAACCAACAGGCTGCAGCTGGGAACAGGGGCGTCCCCTTCCTCCTGCAGGCCCCCCAGTTGCCCACCCCTGAAAATGCTTGAGCATCATGCTTACTGGAAAGGAGAGTCGCTTAAAGGAAATCTGTTTAGTAGCACAGAGTACATGCTGAAGGTTAATTTGAGCTGAGAGGCAATAAACTGATAACTGTCGCAGGCATTTACCTCTCAGATCCCCTCCCTGGCTCCGTCGCCTGCTGAGGCTCCCTACACAATCCCTCTAATTCCTGCGTGTAGTGGCTTCCATCCCTCCCATAAAATTGCTGTCTCATGATGTCTGAGTTTATTGCTCTGCTAAAATTGCAATGAATAAGTTATATGGCTCTTTATATTTGAAAATGAAATAGTCTCATCTGTAATTTGTATTTCACATGAAATATAGCTCTGAGAGCAGTAATATCAAAGAAAAGTTCATTCATTGATATTAACAATTAATTAGAGCTGTCAAAATACAAGCAGCTGTTTTCTTTTTTTAAATTTTATTTTCTTGTTGACAGTATTACAGATGTCTCCCATTTTCTCCCCCTTTTTTCCCCTCCTACTATTCAAAAAATTCAAAAAGAATGAACACTTCCAAGCTCTTTCTATGAGGCCAATATTACCCTAAACCCAATTCCAGATAAAGACACTAGAAAAAAAGAGAATTACAGGCCAATATCCCTGATGAACACAGACGCTAAAATCCTCAACAAAATTCTAGCATGTCAGATCCAGCAATACATTAGAACAGTGGTTCTCAACCTTGGCTGCACATTAGAATCACCTGGGAATGAGGATTTTAAAAAGATTCCCAGGTGATTCTAAAGTGCAGCCAAGGTGGAGAACCACTGCATTAGAAAGATCAGGCACCATGACCAAGTAGGATTTATTCCAGGAATGCAAGGCTGGTACAATATCTGCAAATCAATAAATGTGATACATCATATAAGCAAACTGAAAGGTAAAAACCACATGAGCATATCAATAGATACAGAAAAAGCACTCAAGAAAATCTAACACCCATTGTTGATAAAAACTCTCAACAAAGTGGGAATGGAGGGATCATATTTCAACATAATAAAAGCCTTATATGACAAACCTACACCCAACATCATACTCAATGGGCTAAAACTAAAACCATTTTCCATAAGAACAGGAGCAAGACAGGGGTGTCCACCTTCACAACTCTAGTTCAACATGGTACTAGAAGTGTTAGCCGTAGCAATCAGGCAAGAAGAAGAAATAAAAGGCATCCAAATTGGAAAGGAGGAAATAAAACTGTCACTATTTGCAGACAACACAATACTGTACATAGAAAACCCTAAAGATTCCATCAAAAAACTACTAGATTTAATAAATGAATTAGGCAATGTAGCAAGATATAAAATTAATACCTAGAAATCTATGGCATTTTTATATACCAATAATGAACTCTCTGAAAGAGAAACTAAACAAACAACCCCATTTACCATGGCAACACAAAAATTAAGATACTTAGGAATAAACTTAATCAAGGAGGCAAAAGACTGTACTTGGAAAACTACAGGACATTGAAAAAGAGATAGAGGAAGATATATGCAAATGTAAAAATATATGGTGTTCATGGTTTGGTAGAATCAACATAATTAAAATGGCCATACAACCCAAAGCAATCTATAGATTCAATGTATTCCCTATCAAAATACCAAATACTTATTTCACAAATGTAGAACAAATATTCCAGAAATGTACATGGAATATTTACATTAAAAAAGACCCCAAATAATTGCAGCAATCTTGAGAAAGAAAAACAAAGTTAGAGGGATCACAATACCAGGCATCAGTTATACTACAAATCCACTGTACTCAAAACAGCCTGGTACTGGCTCAAGAACAGACATATAGATCAATGAAACAGAACAGAGAATCCAGAAATTGACCCAAGTCATTATGCTCAACTAATATTTGACAAAGAAAGCAAGAGCATACGATGGAGTCAAGACAGTCTCTTCAATAAATGGTGTTGGGAAAATTGGACAGATACATGCAAAAAAAATGAAATTAGAACACCAACTTACACCATACACAAAATAAACTCAAAATGGATAAAGGACTTAAATGTAAGATGTTTAACCATAAAAATCCTAGAAGAAATCATAGGCAGTAAAATCTCAGACATCTCTCATAGCAATATGTTTACAGCTACATCTCCTAGGGCAAAGGAAACTAAGTAGAAAATGAACAAATGGAACGACATCAAAATAAAAAGCTTCTGCACAGCAAAAGCAACCATCAACGAAATAACAAGAGAGCTCACTGCATGGGAGAACATATTTGCCAATGATACATCCAATAAGGGATGAACCTCCAAAATTTATAGGGAACTCATAAAACTCAACAAAAGGAAGACAAACAATCCAATTTAAAAATGGGCAAAAGCAGCGGTGTGAGCAGCCCATGCCCATACGAGGAACAGCATCACTGCAAGCAGCCCACTCCCATTCAAGGAGCAGTAACCGTCCGAGCAGCCTTCCCCAGTCCGAGGAGCAGCAGCCACACGAGCAGACCACCCACGTCTGAGGAGAGGCAGCCCTGTGCAGTCCACATTGGTCCGAGGAGCAGCAGACACACGCAGCCTGCACCTGGCCAACGAGCAGCAGCCATGCAAGCAGCCCATCCCTCATCCAAGGAGCAGCAGCCACGCGAGCAGACAGCCCCTGTGCGAGGAGCAGCAGCCGCACGTGCAGCTCGCCCCTGTCCAAGGAGTAGCAGCCACACTAACAGATAGACCAACCACATCTGAGGAGCAGCAGCCCTGCGCTGCCCACACTGGTCCAAGGAGCAGCAGCCACATGAAGTCTGCACCTGTACGAGCAGCAGCTGGGTAAGCATCCCACCCCCATCTGAGGAGCAGCAGCCACACGTGCAGCTCACTCCTGCCCAAGGAGCAGCAGCCACACAAGCAGCCCATCTCCCATCTGAGAAGCAGCAGCTGCGCGAGCAGCCTGAACCCATACGAGGAGCAGTAGCCCTGTAAGCAACCTGTCCCTGTCCAAAGAGCGGTAGCCTGAGGAGCAGCCCGCCCCATCTGAGGAACAGCAGCAGCGTGCAGCCAGCCCTAATCCAAGGAGCAGAAGCCACATGAACAGCCCTCTCCTGTCAAAGGACCAGCAGCCGCGCTCAGTCTGCCCCCACCTGAAGAGCAGCAGCCTCGTGATCAGCCCACTCCTGTCCAAGGAACAGCAGCTGGGCGAGCAGCCTCATCTGGCAGCCAGAGGAGACACCACTGCTGCGAAGAGTGGAGCCGCTGCCAACTGAGGAGCAGCCAGTACTGCGACCACTTGAGGGGCAACTGCAGCCCAAAGAACCACTGCCACCCAAGGAGCAGCCCCTCCACGACTAGACATCTAGATCAGTTGGTGAGACCAAAAGTGGGTAAACAAACAAACAAACAAAAAAAACAAAATAAAAGGAGGACTCGCCAGAAGAGCGGCTAAGTGAAACAGAGGCATGCAATATGTCAGAAAAAGAATTCAGACTAAGGGTCCTAGAGTGCATAATCCGGATGGAGGAAAAAATCAACAACGTATGCAAGAATCAAGAAGAAATGGATGAAAAAATCAACAACTTATGTAAGAATCAAGAAGAAATGAAGAGTGATATAGCTGCAATAAAAAACACCATGGAAAGTTTCAAAAGTAGACTAGGAGAAGTGGAGGACCGAATTAGGGAATTAGAAGACAGGGAAGCTAAACACACACAAACTGACCTGCAATTGGAGAAAAAAATTAAAAGACAGGAGGATAGTCTAAGGGAGCTATGGTACAACATGAAATGAAGCCACATACGAGTAACAGGGGTGCCAGAACAACAGGAAGAGAAACAAGGCTTAGAAAACCTATTCAAAGAAATATTGTCCGAAAACTTCCCTGATGTGGGGAAGAAAAAAGTCACATGAGACAGAGAGTCCCAAAGAAGATGAACCCGAAAAGAACCACACCAAGACACATCATAATTACCATGGCAAATGTTCAGGACAAAGAGAGAATCATAAAGGCTGCAAGAGAGAGACAGAAAGTTATGTACAAGGGATCTCCCATTAGATTATCAAATGATTTCTCAACAGAAACACATCAGGCCAGAAAAGAATGGAAGGAAATTTACAAAGTGATGCAAAGCAAGGCACTGAATCCAAGAATACTCTATCCAGCAAGGCTATCATTCAAACTTGAAGGGGAAATAAGAAGCTTCACAGACAAAAAAAAAAGGCTAAGGGAGTTTGTCACTACCAAACCAGCAATGCAAGAAATGCTAAAGGGACTGGTGTAAAAAGAAGAAATGAAAAGGTAAGAAATAAAACAGGCAGAAAAAATTAAAAATCGCTACAAACAAGTACTTTTCAATAATAACTTTAAAAGTAAAGGGACTAAATGCTCTAAAAAAAGACATTGAGTGGCTGAATGGGTAAAAAACATGACCCATACATTTGCTGTCTACAAGAGACCCACCTCAGAAGAAGAGACTCACACAGCCTGAAAGTAAAGGGATGGAAAAATATCTTTCAGGCAAATGGAAATGAAAAAAAAAGGCTGGGGTAGCAATACTTATATCAAACAAAATAGACCTCAAAGTGAAGGCCATAACAAGAGATAAGGAAGGCCACTTCATAATACTAAAGGGATCGATACAGCAAGAGGATATAACCCTGATAAACATACATGCACCCAATGCAGGAGCACCCAAATACAAAAAAAAAAAAACTCCTGAAAGATATCAAGGGAGAGATCAACAACAATACAATCATAGTAGGGGACTTTAATACACCACTTACATCACTGGATAAATCCTCTAGACAAAAATTCAGCAAAGAAACAGCAATCATAAATGACTCAGTGGATCAGATGGACTTAATTGACATCTTCAGAACATTTCACCCCAAAGCCGCAGAATATACATTCTTCTCAAGTGCCCATGGGACATTTTCAAAAATAGACCATATATTGGGTCACAAGCAAAGTCTCCCAAATTTCAAGAAGATTGAAATCATACCAAGAATCTTCTCAGACCACAAGGGCATAATATTAGAAATAAACTACAATAAAAACAATTCAGAGGAGAACCAAGATGGCGACATAGGTTAAGGCCAGAGTTTGCTGCCTCGAAAAACCACTTCAAAAATACAACTAAAAGATGGAACGGACATCATCCACAACCACAGGAAGGCTGGCTGAGTGGAAGTTCTACAACTAGGAGGAAAGAGGAAACCATACTCAGAGGAGGCGCAGTGCTGAAGTGAAATACTAAGGTGCGGAGTGCATGTGGAGCGGGCCGGCGGTGGAGGGTGCGGTTGTTGTTTTCAATCGGGAGGGAGTTTCAGACTCTGAGCTCCAGATCCTGGCGAGTCTCTAGAGACCCAGACTCAAACGGGAGAAGGGGGAAGGCAGCTTTCTCTCCGAGGTTTGCAGCGGTTGCAGAGTCGCTGGGGACGGAACTGAGAGCAGCCATAACTGCTCGCTCCACCCACCCTGTAGATCCCCTGGGACCTGCCCGGCCCAAGCCCTGCACAGAGGCATTTGCCGGATTGCCTCAGGCAAAGGCTAGATTAGCACCGCCCTATAGATCCAGCACAGAAGCTCTCCCACTGCAGACACAGCTGACTCTCATAGCCAGTTAGCCTGGAGGTCAATTCACCCCCAGTATTGCTGACAACAATCAAGGCTTAACTACAACAAGATTGTGCACAAAGACCACAAGGGGGTGCACCAAGAAAGCATAAAAAGTGCGAGACAAAGAAACATGACAGAAATGGAGGATATAGAGCTAAAACGCACTTTTAAGGTATTTCAATAATTTTCTAGAAACTGCCGATAAACTTGATGAGAGCGTCAAGAAATCTAATGAGACCCTCGATGTTGTGATCAAGAACCAACTAGAAATTAAGTATACACTGACTGAAATAAAGAATATTATACAGACACCCAACAGCAGACCAGAGGAGCGCAAGAATCAAGTCAAAGATTTGAAATGCGAAGAAGCAAAAAACACCCAACCGGAAAAGCAAAATGAAAAAAGAATCCGAAAATATGAAGATAGTGTAAGGAGCCTCTGGGACAGCTTCAAGTGTACAAACATCAGAATTATAGAGGTGACAGAAGATGAGAGACAGCAAGATATTGAAAACCTATTTGAAGAAATAATGACAGAAAACTTCCCCCACCTGGTGAAAGAAATGGACTTACAGGTCCAAGAAGCGCAGAGAACCCCAAACAAAAGGAATCCAAAGAGGACCACACCAAGACACATCATCATTAAAATGCCAAGAGCAAAAGACAAAGAGAGAATCTTAAAAGCAGCAAGAGAAAGAAAGTCAATTACCTACAAGGGAATACCCATACGACTGTCAGCTGATTTCTCAACAGAAACTTTGCAGGCCAGAAGGGAATGGCAAGAAATATTCCAAGTGATGAATACCAAGAACCTACAACCAAGATTACTTTATCCAGCAAAGCTATCGTTCAGAATTGAAGGTCAGATAAAGAGCTTCACAGATAAGGAAAAGCTAAAGGAGTTCATCACCACCAAACCAGTATTATACGAAATGCTGAAAGGTATCCTTTAAGAAGAGGAAGAAGAAGAAAAAAGTAAAGATACAAATTATGAACAACAAACATGGATCTATCAACAAGTGAATCTAAGAATCAAGTGAATAAATAATATGATGTACAGAATGAACTGGTGATTATAATAGAATCGGGGACATAGAAAGGGAATGGACTGACTATTCTTGGGGGGGGAAATGGGTGTGGGAGATGCGGAAAGAGACTGGACAAAAATCGTGCACCTATGGATGAGGACAGTGGGTGGGGAGTGAGGGCGGAGGGTGGGGTGGGAACTGAGAGGAGGGGAGTTATGGGGGGGAAAAAGAGGAACAAATGTAATAATCTGAGCAATAAAGATTTAATTAAAAAAATTCAAAACACTCAAACACTTGGAAGCTGAAGAGCATGTTATTAAATATTGATTGGGTTACCAATGAGATCAAAAAAGAAATTAAAAACATCCTGGAAACTAATGACAATGAAAACACAACAACCCAAAACCTATGGGACACAATGAAAGCAGTCCTGAGAGGGAAGTTTATAGCTCTACAGGCCTACCTCAAAAAACAAGAAAAAATGGTAGTAAATCATCTAACTCTACACCTCAAAGAATTAGAAAGAGAACAAGAAAAGCCCAGAGTGAGCAGAAGGAAGGAGATAATAAAGATCAGAGCAGAAATAAATGACATAGAGGCCAAAAAAACAATACAAAAGATCAACAAAACCAAGAGCTAGTTCTTTGAAAGGATAAACAAGATTGATGAACCTCTAACCAGGCTCACCAAGAAGCAAAGAGAGAGGACCCAAATAAACAAAATCAGAAATGATAGAGGTGAAATAACAACAGACCCCTCAGAAATACAAATGATTGCTAAAAAATACGATGAACAACTCTACTCCAACAAACTAGACAACCTGGAGGAAATGGACATATTCCTAGAAAAATACAACCTTCCAAAACTCAATCAGGAAGAATCTACAAATCTCAATAGGCCAATAACTATGGAAGAAATTGAAGCAGTCATCAAAAAGATTCCAGCAAACAAAAACCCATAGCCAGATGGCTTCACAGGGGAGTTATACCAAACATTCAAGGAAGAACTAAAACCTATCCTCCTCAGACTATTCCAAAAAATTCAAGAGGAAGGAATACTTCTAAGCTCATTCTATGAAGCCAGCATCACCCTCATACCAAAACCAGATAAAGACAACACAATGAAAGAGAATTACAGGCCAATATCCCTCATGAACATAGATGACAAAATCTTAGCAAATCGGATCCAACAGTACATCAGAAAGATCATACACCATGACCAAGTAGGATTTATACCAGGGATGCAAGGATGGTACAATATCCACAAATCAATAAATGTGATACATCACATAAACAAATTGAGAGAAAAAAACCACATAGTCATATCAATTGATGCAGAAAAAGCATTTGACAAAATCCAACACCCATTTTTGATTAAAAAAAAAAAAGAGAGAGAAAACTCTCAGCAAGGTGGGAATAGAAGGATCATACCTCAACATAATAAAAGCCATATATGACAAACCCACAGCCAACATCATACTCAATGGACAAAAACTAACACCATTTCCCCTAAGAACAGGAACAAGACAGGGATGCCCACTCTCACCACTCCTGTTCGACATAGTACTGGAAGTATTAGCCATTGCAATTAGACAAGAAGAAGAAATAAAAGGCATCCAAATTGGAAAAGAAGTAAAACTGTCCTTATTCGCAGATGACATAATATTGTGCATAAAAAACCCTAAAAACTCCATCATAAAGCTATTAGACTTAATAAATGAATTCGGCAATGTCGCAGGATACAAAATTAATGCCAAGAAATCTATGGCATTTCTATACACCGATAGTGAACTTACAGAAAGAGAGACTAAAAAAAATCCCATTTACCATTGCACCAAAAAAATTAATATACCTAGGAATAAACCTAACTAAAGAGGTAAAAGACCTCTACTCAGAAAACTACAGGACAATGAAAAAAGAGATAGAGGAAGACATAAACAGATGGAAGAACATACAATGTTCATGGATTGGTAGAATTAACATTATTAAAATGCCCACCCTACCCAAAGCAATCTATAAATTCAATGCACTTCCCATTAAAATACCAACAGCATATTTCACAGACCTAGAACAAACTCTCCAAAAATTCATCTGGAATAAAAAAGACCTCAAATAGCTGCAGTGATCCTGAGAAAGAAGAACAAAATAGGTGGGGTCTCAATACCTGATATCAAGCTGTATTACAAAGCCACTGTTCTCAAAACTGCCTGGTACTGGCACAAGAACAGACATATAGATCAATGGAACAGAATAGAGAGCCCAGAATTCGACCCAAGTCATTATGCTCAATTAATATTTGACAAAGAAGGCAAGAACATACAATGGAGTCAAGACAGTCTCTTCAATAAATGGTGTTGGGAAAATTGGACAGATACATGCAAAAAAATGAAACTAGAATACCAACTTACACCATACACAAAAATAAACTCAAAATGGATAAAAGACTTAAATGTAAGATGGGAAACCACAAAAATACTAGAGGAATCCAAAGGCAACAAAATCTCAGACATATGCAGAAGCAATTTCTTCACTGATACAGATCCTAGGACATTGGAAACTAAAGAGAAAACAAACAAATGGGACTACATCAAAATAAAAAGCTTCTGCACAGCAAAAGAAACCATCAACAAAACAACAAGAAAGCCCACTGCATGGGAGAACATATTTGCCAATGTTATCACCGATAAGGGTTTAATCTCCAACATTTATAGGGAACTTAACAAAAGGAAGATAAACAATCCAATCAAAAAAATGGGCAAAGGACCTAAATAGACACTTTTCAAAAGAAAACATTCAGAAAGCCAAGAGACATATGAAAACATGCTCAAAGTCACTAATCATCCGAGAGATGCAAATCAAAACAACAATGAGTTATCATCTCACACCTGTCAGAATGGCTATCATCAACAAATCAACAAATGACAAGTGCTGGAGAGGATGCGGAGAAAAGGGAACACTTGTGCACTGCTGGTGGGAATGCAGACTGGTGCAGCCACTCTGGAAGACAGTATGGAGTTTCCTCAAAAAACTGGAAATGGAACTCCCATTTGACCCTGTGATCCCACTTCTAGGAATATATCCCAAGAAACCAGAAACACCAATCAGAAAGGATATATGCACCCATATGTTCATAGCAGCACAATTCACCATAGCTAAGATCTGGAAACAGCCTAAATGCCCATCAGTAGATGAATGGATTAGAAAACTGTGGTACATCTACACGATGGAATACTACGCTGCGGTAAAAAAGAAGGAATTCTTACCATTTGCAACAGCATGGATGGAACTGGAGAGTATTATGCTAAGTGAAATAAGCCAGTCAATGAAAGAAAAATACCACATGATCTCACTCATGTATGGATAATTAAGACCATTATAAACTGATGAACAAAAATAGATACAGAGGCTGAGCAGCATCGAACAGACTGTCAAACTACACCGGGAAGGCTGGGGAGGTTTGCGGGGGTGGGTAAGAGATCAACCGAAGGACTTGTATGCATGCATATAAGCATAACCAATGGACATAAGACACTGGGGGGTAGGGGAAGCCGGGGGAATGTCGGGGGGGGGGGGGGGGAGACATATGTAATACTCTTTGTAATACTTTAAGCAATAAAACAAACTTTAAAAAAAAAATGGGCAAAGGACCTAAATAGACACTTCTCCAAAGTGCACATACAAAAGGCCAAGAGAGATATGAAAACATGCTCAAAGTCACTAATTATCCGAGAGATGCAATTCAAAATGACAATGAGGTATCACCTTTTACCTGTCAGAATGACTATCATCAACAAATCAACAACTGACAAGCGTTGGCGAGAATGTGGAGAAAAAGGAACCCTCATGGGCTGCTGATGAGAATGCAAACTGGTGCGGCCTTTGTTGAAAACATTTTGGAGTTTCCTCAAAAAAATTAAAATGGAACTTCCATTTGACTCAGCCATCCCACTTCTGGGAATATATCCTAAAAACCCCAAAATGCCAATCAGAAAGAATATATGCACCACTATGTTCATAGCAGTGTTATTTACAATAGCTAAGATTTGGAAACAGCCCACGTGCCCGTCAGTAGGTGAGTGGATAAAAAACTGTGGGACATTTACACAATGGAATACTATGCAGCTGTAAAAAAGAGGGATTTTTTTACCCTTTGGAACAGCATGGATGGACCTGGAGAATATTATGCTATTTGAAATAAACCAATCCAGGAAGTCAAATATCACATGATCTCACGTATTTGTGGAATCTAATGAACAAAATGAATTGACCAACAAAAAAGACCCAAAGCATGGAGACATGGAAAAGACTGACATACCTCAATGTGGGGATGGGGGGATGAGAAGAGATAAACTAAAATACTTACTAGAGGCTCGATGCAACAAAATTCATACACAAAGTGGGGAGGTCCCTCGGCCCGGCCTGTACCCTCTCGCAATCTGGGACCTCTTGGGGGATGTCCGACTGCAGGTTAGGTCTAGTCTGTCTGACTGCCGGTCGGGCCTAAACCAGCAATTGGACATTCCTCTCACAATCCAGGACCCCTTGTTCCTAACCGCCCACCTACTCCCTCCTAACCACCCACCTTCTCGCTCCTTACCACTTGCCTTGCCGCTCCTAGGTGCTGTCGCAGAGGCAGGGGAGGCTTCCACTACTGCTGCTATGCTCGCCAGCCATGAGCCCAGCACCTGTGTTGAGCATCTGCCCCCTGGTGGTCGGTGTGTGTCATAGTGACCAGTCATTCTGGTTGTTCTGGTCGTTCCACCATAATGGTCCCTGGGCTTTTATATATATAGACTAGAGGCCTGGTGCACGAAAATTTTTGCATTCGGGAGGGAGGGGGCGTCCCTCAGCCCAGACTGCCCTCTCACAGTCTGGGAGCCCTCAGTGGATGTCCTACTGACGGCCACCGTCTGGCAGCAGAGGCTCTGAGCAAGCATCCTGTGTGTGTGTATGTGTGTGTGTGTGTGTGTGTGTGTGTGTGTGTGTGTGTGTGTCCGCTGGGGGCCTGCCCCCAGTCGCATTGGAGGCTCAGAGCAGGTACTGTGTGTGTGTGTGTGTGTGTGTGTGTGTGTGAGTGTGTGTGTCTGCTGGGAGCCTGCCCCCAGCCACACAGTGGATGCTTGGAGCAGGCGCCCCTCTGTGTTGATCTCTCAGGCTCCTGGCCTCCACTGCGTGTTTTTCTCTCCCTTGAGCTGTGGCCAAGGTGGGGTGCTGCCTGCAGGCTGCGCTTTCCTGCTCATGGATCACTGGATCACTGCAGAGACCGGGGGCAGGCCCTGCTGGGTGCTGCCTGTGGGGAAATTTCCTGCTCTGGGATCGCCTTGGCAATCCCAGCAGCAGGCCCACCTGGGGGCCCCAGCCCTCCGCACTTGCCTGCTCTGGGATCGCCATGGGGTCCCAGCTGGCAGTGGGGCTTAGGCGGCACACGGGGGTCCCAGCTGGGGCGGGGCTTAGGTGACACAATCGCGCCACCTAAGCCCGGCCACCCAGGGCCGCACACGGGCCCCGGATGACGTCTGGCGCTGGCCAGCCCTGTCTATAGCATGCAAATTAGCCGCCATCTTATATGGTGGCTAATTTGCATATGGCGCTGATTAGCCAATGGGAAGCATAGCGAAGGTATGGTCAATTACCCTTTTTGTTTTTTATTAGATAGGACTAGAGGCCCGGTGCACAAAAATTTGTGCACTCGGGGAGGGGAAGGGGGGGTCCCTCAGCCCGGCCTGTGCCCTCTCGCAGTCTGGGACCCCTCGGGAGATAACGACTTGCTGGCTTAGGCCTGCTCCTGGGTGGCAGAGGGCAGGCCCAATCCCTAGGTGCAGCCCCTGGTAGGGCTCAGAGCAGGGCTGATTGGGGAGTTGGGGCGCCGCCCCCTGTCATGCACAGAGCAGGGTGGATTGGGAGGTTGTGATGCCACCCTCAGTCACGCTCAGGGTAGGGCCAATTGGGGGGTTGGAGCACCGCCCCCTGTCACACTCAAGGCAGGGTTGATGGGGAGGTTGCGGCGCCACCCCCTGTCACTCACAGAGCAGGGCCTATCAGGGGGGTTGGGCGCTGCCCCCTGTCATGCACAAAGCAGGGCCCATCAGGGGGTTGGGGAGCTCCCCCCTGTCATGCACAGAGCAGGGCCCATCAGGGGGTTGGGGAGCTCCCCCCTGTCACGCACAGAGTAGGGCCAATAGGGGAGTTAGGGCACCGCCCCCTGTCACACACAGAGCAGGGCGGATCAGGGGGTTCAGGCGCTGCCCTCTATCACCCGCAGAGCAGGGCCGATCAGGGGATTGGGGCGCCACCACTGTCACACTCAGGGCAGGGCCAATGGGGAGGTTATGGCTCTACCCCATCACACACAGAGCAGGGCCCGTGGGGGGGGGGGGGGGGGGTTGGGGCACTGCCCTCTATCACCCACAGAGCAGGGCCGATCAGGGGGTTGGGGCGCCGCCACTGTCACACTCAGGGCAGGGCCGATGGGGAGGTTATGGCTCTACCCTGTCACACACAGAGCAGGGCCTGTGGGGGGTTAGGGGGGGGGGTTGGGGCACTGCACCCTGTCACAGAGCAGGGCCGATCAGGGGGTTGGGACGCCGCACCCTGTCACACACAGAGTCACAGGGCGATCAGGAGGTTTGTGCGCTGCCCCCTGTCACGCTGATCCGGTGCCAGGAGGCCTCGAGGCTCTGCTGATCCCGGTGCTGGGAGGCATATTACCCTTTTACTATATCGTATAGAGGCCTGGGGGCCGGCTGGTTTGCCCTGAAGGGTGTCCTGGATCAGGGTGGGGGTCCCCACTGGGGTGCCTGGCCAGTCTGGGTGAGGGGCTGAGGGCTGCTTTCAGGCTGGTGGTTGTTGACTGAAGCTCCCAACCTCTCCTTTTTTTTCTCTTTTTTTAATTTTATTCTGGGCCAGCTTTAGCTCTGGCTCTAGCTCTGAGGCTTCCGCTGGTTTGTTTGCGTTCTATAATCGAAACAATGTATAACTCCAGCTCTGAGATCCCGGGGTTTTGTTTAAATTCTATATTTGTTACAAAGTTTCTTAGAGTTGCAGCTCAGAGGCTGGCAGCGCAGGCGGGGAACGTTGGAGTTCCCCTTCACTGCAGCAAGCAAGCCTCATGTTCACTTCCAGCTGCCTGGCTGCCGGCCACCATCTTGGCTGACAGTTAATTTGCATATACTCACTGATTAGCCAATGAAAAGGGTAGCAGTCGTACGCTAATTACCATGTTTCTCTTTTATTAGTGTAGATATGCATAGCCCATGGACACTTTCAATAGGGTATGGAAGATCTGGGGGAGGGGTTAAGATCTCAGAGGAGGGGTATAAAGGCAGGGAGGGGAGAGGGGAAATGGGAGATAGCTATAATACTATCAACAATAAAAAGTATATATTAAAAATCAATAAAAACATATCCTTGGGTATTTTAAAAAAAGACGATAATTCTCTGTGAGGACATACAAATGGCCAATAGACATATGAAAAGATGCTCAATGTCACTAATCATCAGAAAAATGCAAACTAAAACTAGAATTATGGTACATCATCAGGAAACCAGTTAATTATATTTTTATAAACTCAAGAACAAATTATGCAGGAATATTTTAAACTTTTAATATGGAAAATCCCAAATATACAAAATAGAAAAAAGAATAGTATTATGAACCCACATTTATCCATTATGGACCTTCAAAAATTATCATCAACAGACAGCAGAGGGAAAGGGGGTGGGGCAGGTAGGAGAGGGTAAAGGGGGGATAAATGGTGACAGGAGATCTGACTTTGGGTGGTGAACACACAATACAATATACAGATGATGTTTTATAGAATTGCATACTTGAAACCTATATGATTTTATTAACCAATGCCACCCCAATAAATTCAATAAAATTTTAAAAAATATTAATTATCAACCTGAAAAACAATTTTATCATCACTTTACTAGTCTTGTCCCATCTATTCTTCTCTCACACTTTCTTTTTTCTTTTTTGGTGGTATAGAGCTGGAATAATTTGAAGCAAATAAATGTCACCATTATCTTATTTTTTTAATAAACATTTCAGTATATATCCCTAACAGAAGGGACTTTTAAAAACACAATCACATTGACATTATCACACCTAACAAAATTGCAATAATTCCTTAATATCATTTAAACTCAGTTTGTGTTTCCCAGTTGTTTAAAAGTGTGGCTTTTAAAAAATATATTCAACAATATTGGATAAGTTTAAGGTGACAATATGTTGATTTGATACATTTATATTGTGGTAGGATTGCTTTGTATGACTAGCTAACACTTCTATCACTTCACATAATTATCATTTTTGGTGTGGTGAGAATAACAAAATGTAGTATCTTAGCAAGTTTGATGATTATAATACAATTCTGTTATCTATATTCCCTATACTGTGTATTAGATCTCCAGAGCTTATTTACCTGCTAGAGGCCCAATGCATGAAATTTGTGCAAGAGTAAGCCTTCCTTCCCCCAGGTGCTGGCACCGGCTTCCCTCTGGCACCCAGGACCCAGGCTTCCCTCTGGACACCAGCACCCAGGACCCAGGCTTCCCTCGCAGCCCCAGCTTTTGTCCGGAAGGTCGTCTGGAAGGACGTCTGGTCTAATTAGCATATTACACTTATATTATTACTAGAGGCCCGGTGCACAAAAATTTGTGCACTCGGGGGGTCCCTCAGCCCGGCCTGTGCCCTCTCGCAGTCTGGGACCTCTCAGGGGATGACCACCTGCTGGCTTAGGCCCACTCCCTGTGGGATTGGGCCTAAGCTGGCAGTCAGACATCCCTCTGGTAGCCCAGGAGCCCTCAGGGGATGTCCACTTGCCAGCGGGGACCAGGCCTAAGCTGCAGTCGGACATCCTTAGCGCTGCTGAGGAGGCGGGAGAGGATCCCGCCATCACTGCTGTGCTGGCAGCCATTAGTCTGGCTTGTGGCTGAGCAGAGCTCCCCCTGTGGGAGCGCACTGACCACCAGGGGGCAGCTCCTGCATTGAGCGTCTGCCCCTGGTGGTCAGTGTGTGTCATAGTGACCAGTCATTCCCAGTCATTCTGCTGTTAGGGTCAATTTGCATGTTACCCTTTTATTATATAGGATAGAGGCCTGGTGCATGGATGGGGGCTGGCTGGTTTGCCCTGAAGGATGTCCCGGATCAGGGTGGGGGTCCCGCTTGGGTGCCTGGCCAGCCTGGGTGAGGTGCTGAGGGCCGTTTTCAGGCTGGCCATGCCCCCTTCAGGGAGGAGGGTCCTGCTGGGGTGCCTGGCCAGCCTGGGTGAGTGGCTGATGGCTGTTTGCAGGCTGGCCACAGCACCCAGCCACCCAAGCTCCCAGTGGAGGCTGGCTAGAAGCAGGTATCTGGGATTTATTTATCTTCTATAATTGAAACTTTGTTGACTTGAGGGGAGGCCACAGCCGGCCAGGGCCGGCAGGAAGCTTGGCTTCCTCCATCACCGGGGCAACCAAGCCTCCTGCTTGCTTCAGCTCTGTGGCTGCTGGCCGCCATCTTGGTTGGGTTAATTTGCATATAGTCACTCTGATTGGCTGGTGGGCATGGCTTGGGGCATAGTGGAGGTGCAGTCAATTTGCATGTTTCTCTTTTATTAGATTAGATAGACTAGTGTGTTACAGGCACCGCTCCTGGACACCAGAGAGGTGTTATCCGACAGCCCCATGAGTCAGAGGGAGAGGGCTGTTCCCACCTCGACTCTTGTCAAGCTCCTAAGAATGAATTCTAATGAGGGACTCCAGGTCATTGCATTGTGTTAAGGTGAATTTATTCAGAAAGTAAAACATGCGAACTTATTAAAGGAGCAAGGCAAGCACATCTATCATCTGGCTTATGAAGTGCCGATGGGCTCTCAGCTAATCTGAAGAACAAATGGGGTGGGGCGGGGTGGAGTTTCTGCCTTATATACCTTTCTGTCTATAGATTTGTAAATTCCTCTGTCAGATATCTTGTTACAGATTAATTTTCAAGGTCCCCCTTTTACTTTGTTCTGGCTTTTCCAAAATTTGTGAGATGCACCTGGCAATTTCATCTTGCCAAGCCCAGAGACAGCTGGCCTCTCTGTTTAGGGCAGTGGTTCTCAACCTTGGCTGCACATTAGAATAACCTGGGAATCTTTTTAAAATCCTGATTTCTGGGCCTCATCCTCTGGAAATTCTGTTTCTTTGTTTCAGTGGGGCTTTGACTTATAAATTTAATTCGTTCGGAGACCAAGCTCGTTAAAGAGCTCATTAAGGAGCTCGTTAACTCAAATTACTCTATCAACTCAATGCAAAAAATCGGCCGAGAGACAGCTGATATCTCAAAAAACTCGTTAGTCGGGACACTCGTAAGTCAAGGCCCCACTCTACTAATGTTGTGGCCCTACCCCATAAGGAGGACACTTGAGAACAAATGGTTAAAATCCTCCATAGGAGAGAATGCAGGAAAGGAGGGGGGAGGGAAAGGGGAAAGGACAATCCCCCCCACCCCCCCCCCACCCCCCGCCCGCCCCTAGCCCCTGGTAAGCACCACTTTACTCTCTGTTTTGACAAGTTCAGGTTTGTGGGTTTCTTAGATTTTTTTGATGAGCTGCCCCCTGCATGCCCCCTACTTGGACTGAGCCTGCAACCCTGGCATATACCCTGACCTGGAATTGAACTGTGACCTCCTGGTTTTAGATCAACACTCAAACACTGAGCCACTCTGGCTGAGCTACATTTGTTCTTTAGAAAACTTTATTTAGTTCCTCTGTCCATTTTTAAATCAGCTTGTTTGGTTTTTGTTATTGAGTCATATGAGTTCTTTATATATTTTGAATATTCCATTATCTGATATATGGTTTGCAAATATTTTCTCTCATTCTGTAGGTTGTCTTTTCATTTTGTTGATTGTTGCTTTTGCTGTGCGGAAGCTTTTTAGTTTGATGTAGTCCCACTTGTTGATTTTTGCTCTGTGTGTGTGTGTGTGCGCACGCACGCACGCACTTTTGGTTTTAAGACCAAAAAAAAACATTAAAAACCAATGCCGAGGAGCTTCTCTACATTTTCTTCTAGGAGTTTTATGGTATCAGGTCTTACATTTAAGTCTTTGATCCATTTTGACTCTAATGTTGTGAGTGGTGCAAGATAGGGATCCAATTTTATCTTTCTGCGTGTGTCCATCCAGTTTCCTCAAAACCATCTTCAAAGAAGGTATTGAGATTCTTGGGTCTTTGTCAAATATTAGTTGACTGTCTACGAGGAGGTTTAATTCTGGGCTCTCTATTTTGTTCCATTGGTCTATGTGTCTCTTTTCATGACAATACTACACTGTTTTAATTATTATAACTTTGTAGTATAATTTCCAATCAGGAAGTGTGATGTCTCACTTTTGTTCTTCTTTCTCATTATTATTTTGACTATTTGGTGTGTTTTTACAGTTTATTTGTTCAAATCTGGATCTTAAAAAATTTCCACAATTTTATTTGTTGATATCTGAAATATAGGAAGTCAAGATAAGTGTTTGGTTTCTTTTCTCCATTTACCAGCATTCAGAATAATGAGTTGATGATGTAGCAACCCGCAAATGTGACCAAGGAAGTTCTGTTTATTTGAGCCTTTGTTTTTTAGTATAATTATAATATTCGTGTATTTTTTACTATTTGATGTGTTTTAACTCATTGCAGTTGTTATTTAATTTTGATTCTCAAATTGTCCCAAATTTTGCCATTGTGAGTTCCTGCACATTGGCTCCTGTTCTTCTGACATTCCCTTTGTCTTTGCTAGCTCCCTTGCCTTCTGGTAAAACATGGTGTTCTGGGCTCATTTTGTACATCTCCTGATCACACCTGGGACCAGCCATTTCTAAAAAGAGCCCCAGTTTCCATTTGTGGGGAATGGTATTTAGAAACTACTATAGGGTTTAGGGCTATTCGTTGCTACTGGGTTATCTTGCTTCTAATCCAGGAAGTAAAAATAAGCTTAATAAACTGATAAGCTGGATTTCATTAAAATTTAAAACTTCTGCTCTGTGAAAGACAATGTTAAGGGAATAAAAAGACAAGCCAGTGTGGGAGAAAATATTTGCAAAAAAAAAAAAGCATATCTGATAAATGACTGTTACTCAAATTATACAATGAACTCTTAGTCCTCAACAATAAGAAAACATCTCAACTTAAAAACGGACAAAAGAGCCCTAACCGGTTTGGCTCAGTGGATAGAGCGTCGGCCTGTGGACTGAAGGGTCCCAGGTTTGATTCCGGTCAAGGGCATATACCCTGGTTGCAGGCACATCCCCAGTAGGGGGCGTGCAGGAGGCAGCTGATTGATGTTTCTCTCTCATCGATGTTTCTAACTCTCTATCCCTCTCCCTTCCTCTCTGTAAAAAATCAATAAAATATATTTTTTAAAAAATCAATAAAATATATGTATATATATTTTTTAATAGACAAAAGAGCCCTGTCTGGTGTGGCTCAATTGGTTGGGCATCGTCCTGTGCACCAAAAGGTTATGGGTCCAATTCCTGGTCAGGGCACATGCCTGGGTTGCAGGCTCAATCCCCAGTAGGAGGTGTGCAGGAGGCAGCCAATTGATGTCACATTGATATCTCTCTCTTTCCCTGTTCCTTCCTCTCTCTCTCTCCCTTCCTCTGTCTCTAAAAATCAGCTAAAAATCTAAAGGAAAAAAAAAGCTGGCAGCCTTTAAAAAGGGGGGTGGGGGGAGACAAAAGACCTGAACAGATACCTCACAAAGAAGATATCAGATGGCAAATAATCAGATGAAAAGATGCTCCACATCATCTGTCATTAGGAAAATGCAAATTAAAACAACAATAAGATACCACTACGCACCTATTAGAATGGTCAAAATCCAAAACACTGCCAACACCAGATGCTGGCAAGGATGTGTGGCAGTAGGAACTCCCATTCATTGCTTGTGGGAATGCAAACAGCACAGCCACTTTGGAAGAAAATTTAGCAGTGTCTTACAAAACTAAATATATTCTTGCTATATGATCCAGCAATCATACACACAGGAGTTGAAAACATATGTCTAACATAGAAACGCACACTTTGAAACCTATATGTTCATGTTGACCAATGTCACCTCAATAAATTTAATGAAAAAAAATACTGTATACGAGTGTTTACATCAGCTTTAGTCACAGCTGTCAAAACTTGGAAGCAACCAAGATGCCCTGAGGTAGTTGATGGGTAAATAATGTGGAGCATCCAGACAATGGAATGCCATTTGGCACCAGAAAGAAATCATGAAAGACAATGAGGAATCGGAAATACATATTGCAGTCGACCCTCAAACAACACGGGTTTGAACTGCATGGGCCCACTTATACACAGGCTTTTCAATAAATACCACTACTGGGGTATTTTGTTCTTTTTTTATTATTGATAACTCTACACTTAACTGTATGTTACCCCGTTAATGATTACTCGGAAAAGAAAGTGGCAGAGTGGCAGGGGCTGGGTTAGAAACGGGGTATAAGCTAACACAATAGCAATGCTATTGGATCCCAGATATGTTGTCCTGGGTAAGAAAATCTTGGGCAACTGGTTCTCCTGAGTAAGAACTCAGGTCCGTCAGCCCAAGAGACTGCTTTCTTCCTAAATAACACTTTTCTCAATCGGACCCATCTCACTTCCTACCAGGACTTTCTGTCAGCAACGCACAGGCATCCAGACCTGCGGAGCCGAGTAGAAACCGAGACCCGCAGATCCTCACCGCGGAGCCGCTGGACGTGAGCAGCTCAACCCAGTGAGCCGGACTCCACACAGCCCCGCGCCCCCGCCTCTCCCCCCCCCCCCCGCGCCCCGCGCCCCCTCCCCCCGCTGAGCCCCGCCTCCCCGTACCCCGCACCTCTCGCTGCGCCCCGCCTCCCCCCGCCCCGCCCCCTGTAAGCCCCGCCTCCAGCGCACCGCCTCCCGCTGAGCACCGCCTCCCGCTGAGCACCGCCTCCCGGTAAGCCCCGCCCCGCCCCCCCGCTGCGCCCCGCCTCCCCCGCCCCGCCCCCCGCTGCGCCCCGCCCCGCGCCCCGCCCCCCGCTGCGCCCCGCCTCCGTGACCCTGGCGCCCACCTCGGGCCTATGTGTCCCACCCACTCGGGGCAAGAACGCGGGCCCTCAGACTCAGGACGCGATGGCCGCCCCGGCCCTGGCCCCGATCACGCGGCAGGTCAGCGGCCGCACCGCCGCAGTCCCGGTTCCGAGCGGCCCCACCGCTGCCGCCCCGGTCCCGAGCGGCCCCGAGCGCGGGCAGCCACTGGCCGCCTCCGTGGCCGAGCTCCCCGTGCTGGACGCGAATGGAAGGCGGGTGCCGTTCGGCGCGCTGTTCCGGGAGCGCCGAGCCATCGTGGTCTTCGTGCGGGTGAGCGCGGGCGGCGGGGCGACCGGAGCAGGGACGTCGCCAGCAGCCGGGGTGGAGGTGGCTTCCCCAGCCGCGGCCGGGAGACCCTTCGGGCCCGAGGGTCGGGTCGGAGGCGGCATCCGCCCGCCCTTCCCAGGGCCGCCCACTGGGGCGTCGGGAGCGCGGAGGGCCGCTGGCTTCCCAGACGGGAAGGACCAGGAGCCGCCAGGCCCAGGCCCTTCCTCCGCCAGCGAGGAGGCCTCGCGGGGACGGGGCGCCCGGTTTTCAAGCGCATTGGGCGCCGCGATACCCTTTGCTACCCAACCTGGGTGCTGCTTAGCGTCCTGCGGACCGACGCCCGACGCGCTGGGTCCCGCTGCCCCGGAGGGTGTGGGCTCTGACTTGTTCTCTTTGCTGGTGGGGCTGCAGCATTTCCTGTGTTACACCTGCCAGGAGTACGTGGAAGATCTGGCCAAAATCCCCAGCAGTTTCTTACAGGTAAGTTTCCAAGAACAGCAGCGCGCCCTGCTCCGGGGCTGGGGCACGTCCCCCACATTTATCAGGGGGCAGTGGGGTGGGGGTGGGGGGGGGTGGGGAGCTCCTTACCCGGCTCTCACCTCCCCGCCTCTCCAGCTCCTCCTAAGGGGGCGCGTTAGGGACCCATCCCGGCTCCATGAGCTGGTGCTGCGGCTTATGGACATGCCAACCACAGTAATGCTTTTGACGCTACCCAGTAACCTGCCTACTCACAAATGTTGGATGACGAAGACCAAAAACACAAATGCTGGCAATTACTGATATTTCTTTCCTTAATTTTATAATAAAAACACTCCAGATAGTTGCTCATTACAGGGAAACACTAATATATCTTAAAGGTGAAAAATTGTATGTATAATGGGGTGCACATTCCACCTCCCTGTGACAACCAAACACATGTGTTTTATGTTTTTTGTCAGGCACATGCATAGAGATTTGTCCCCAGGTGAGCTTTCGAGTGAAGGCATTGGGCAGCCTTTGTGAAACAGGTCTGTTTTCCCCAGACCTTACCATTGGGATGTGAAAAAGTAAAATTGATTAAATTATACTACTTTAATCATTTTTATTCTTTGCTGAAGTATTTTTATTGATTTGTTTTTAGAGAGAGGACAAGGGAGAGGGAGAGAGAGAAACATCAGTGTGAGAGTGAAACATGGATAGGCTGCCTCCTGCACGCCCCCTCGCGGGGACTGAACCCACAGCCTTCTGGTGCACAGGACACCACCCAGCAACTGGGCCGCACCAGCCAGGGCTACTCTTCTTTAAAGTACACTTTCGGGGGGAGTGTAGAGAATTACTACTAGAGACCTGGTGCACGAAATTCATGCACGGCTTTGGGGGGGAGTCCCTCAGCCCGGCCTGCACCCTCTCCAATCCAGGACCCCTGCCTGCCTGACTGCCCCTAACCATCTCTGCCTGCCAGCCTGATCCCCCTTACTGCTCTCCCCTGCCGACCTGATCCCCCTAACTGCTCTCACCTGCCAGCCTAATCACCCCTAACCACCTCTGCCTTGGCCCCCCGCCACCGTGGCTTTGTTCGGAAGGACATCTGGAAGGATGTCTGGAAGATATCTGGTCTAATTAGCATATTACCCTTTTTTTAGTATGGATATAAAAGTTCTTAGCAAAAGATCACCAGACTGAAACCTTTTACCATACATTTCTTTGCTATGACTCACACTTCCCATTTATTCCATTCTTCTAGAAGCCTATAGATGGCTTTGGAATGGAACAAAAGAGTTGGGGAAGTTGTAGGAAACATAATTTCTAATAGTATGTGCATATGTGTTTTTTCTCCTACAGGAGGCAAATGTCACCCTTATAGTGATTGGACAGTCATCCTACCATCATATTGAGGTAAATGTATAACAAATTGAAAAATTAACATATTAAAACTAACAGACATTGCAAGTGTATGATTTGAACCAATAAGTGTAGGTTATATTTACTGAAATTAAGTTAGATTATAATTACTTTTCTCTCATTTTTTTTCTTGTAAAGATCTTACATATTCTCTTTTTGCAGCCTTTCTGCAAACTGACTGGGTATTGTCATGAAATCTACGTTGATCCTGAGAGAGAAATTTATAAAAGATTAGGAATGAAAAGAGGTGAAGAAGTTACCTCCTCAGGTAACTTACACATGACATATCTCAAATAGAAAACACTGATGATGTATTTTTACATTTGAATCTACATGCTTAGGGGAACAAATGGTAAGTTAAACTCAGACTGTTTCTTATGATTCCTGAAAGCGGTCCAGATCCACCAGACCCTAAAAGATTCCTTTCTGGGGGTGTAATGACATGGAAAGCTGCAAAGTACTAAACATACTTCGTGTGTGTGTGTGTGTGTGTAATGGAAAAGATTTTAAAAGATATTGCAGTGCTAACCCCAACGAATGGAAGTGAGAAAAATGGCTTCTATGTGTTTTTAAAATGGGTACATTTTACCTTTATGATTAAAAGAAAATAATTGCTTAAGCTAATATACTAGTACTTTTACTAGAAGCCCAATACACGAATTCATGCACCCTGAAAGGAACTGTGGGCCGCGAGGCTGCGGTGGGCACAGGGGCGGGTCTCGGCCCATCCTATGCACCCCCGCCCGGCCCCTCCTGCCGCGGCCCCATTCCCTGTCTGCCAGCAGCCCTGCTCCCACCACCACGCTCCCACATGCTGACAGCACTGGCTCCCTTCGCACCCGCTGACTGTGCGGAGCCATTGAGGCTGGTGCCAGCAGTGGGTGCGAGCGGAGGCTGCTGCCCCAATCGCCCCTCAGGTCCAGGGGGAGGTGGAGAAGCCCTTAGGGGCAATCGGGGTCAGCAGCCACCACACGCACCTGCTGACGATGCTGAGTGATTGGGGCCGGCGCTGGGCGCCAGCTGCGGATGCGAACAGTGGCTCTGATGCCAGCAGTGGGTGTGAGTGGGGCTGGCGCTGACAGCAGGTACAAGCACCCAGTGGGACCACGGCGCGTGGAAGCAAAGAATTTTCAGTAACCACCAGAGGCTCACCCCAATGATAGCTACCAGCGCCCTATCTTGGTCTGGTGACCCGCTCACCCTACTCCACCATCCCGCTGCAGCCGATGCCTGCCATGTTCTGCGCTCTGCTGCCTGCTGCCTATGCCCGCCATGTTCCGCGCGCACCCCCTGGTGGTCAGAGCACGTCATAGCTACTGGTTGTTTGGTTGTTCAATTGTTCTGCCATCCAGTCTATTTGCATATTAGGACTTTATATACTATACTAGAGGCCCGTTGCACGAAGAGATTCGTGCAATAGGCCTTCCCTTCCCCTGGCTGCCGGCACCGGTTTTCCTCCGGCACCCAGGACCCAGGCCTTCGCTGCTCCAGCTGGAGCCTTCAGTCTTTGCTCCGCCGCTTCATGCCTATGTATGCAAAATAACTGCCATCTTTCTTGGGTTAATTTGCATACTCTCCTGATTGGCTGGTGAGTGTAGCGGAGGGATAGTCAATTTACATGTTCGTCTATTATTAGGTAAGATAGATTCCTCATCTTCATGACTTTAAATACTTAATGTCCTTTCATTGATGAAATCTTGGTTTCATTTGAAGCCCAACACAAAGGGGCTCTTAATAGTTCTTCAAGCAACTGCTTCCCTCACTGTATTTTAACAGCACCTTGTAATTCCTTATAAACTTAGTTACTGCGTGTGAAGTGGCTGGGAGTGTAGTTGGTTGAAGAGTTTGATGTTTTATTCACCATTATGTGGTCCACATTCCTGGCCCTTAGCACAATTCTTTATAATTAATAGAACTTACTAAGCTTCAGGTGAACTGTTAAGATGTGTTTTAGGTAGGAAGAACTTGGCTTCTGAAATGCCAAGTAAGAAAACTCAGATCATTCATCTCAACAAACATTACTGAGCTCTCGTAAGTGACAACCACTATGTTAGGCGCTCCAGGAGGTGGTGATAGAAGACAGACACATCATCAACTCTGAGAGCCAGAAGCAAACAGCTCATTACGATCCAGGTTAAGGGTTTGTAAGAGAGGAAAGCATGTGCTGGGAATACCGTGCCAGAAAAGTGAGGAGAGTGAGTCTGTGAAGGCTTCTCAGAGGAGGTGGCACTCTAAGCTCACTTTTTAAATACGTTTTTATTGATTTTTTTTTTCTTTTAGAGATAGAGAGGAAGAGAGAGGAAGTGAGATATAGAATCCAATAAAACAGTAAAATCTAGTCTTTTCCCCATGTCTCCAAGCTAATGAGCCTGTGTTTGTTTCTTGGTAAGATGACTGTCCATTCTCATGTAAACATGAAAGAAATAGAGGAGTTCAAGAGATGGAGGAAAATAACAGGTTTCTGGGAATATTAAGAAATCAGGCAGGTCGCCCTGGCTGGGTAGCTCATCTGGTGAGAGCATCGTCCCCATATGCCAAAGTTGCAGGTTTGATCTCCATTCAAGGCACATACAAGAATCAACCAAGGAATGCATAAATAAGTGGAACAATCTCTCTTGCTCTCTCGCTCTCCCATCCTTCTTCCTCTTCCTCCCTCCCTTCCTCTCCAAAATCAATAAATAAAAAAATTTTAAAAAGATATCCTCAACCTGGGACAATTTTGCCCCCAGGGGACATTTGACATTGTCTGGAGAATGCTTAGTCCTCACATCTTGGTGGGTAGTGGGTGCCGTGTCATCTAGTGGGTATAGAGGGCAAGGGTGCTGCTAAGCACCTACATTGCACAGGACAAAGAATGACCTCGTCTAAAGCATCAGCAGTGGAGGCTGAGAAACTGTTCCTCGAAGGAAAAATAGACAAGTCGAAAGTTCAGATGACACACAAGAAAGAGAAGGCGTAACATTATCTTTTTAATATCTACTCATTGGAATATACAATGATAGCATCTAAAGACACTTTCTAATATTGCAGGACCGAGCCCCCATGTAAAGTCAAACATACTCTTGGGAAGCATGTGGAGCCTGTGGCGGGCGGTGACCGGCCCTCCTTTTGATTTCCAAGGAGACCCAGGTCAGCAAGGTGGGACCCTCATTGTAGGTCCAGGTAAGCATCCATCCCAGACCCAAAGGACACTTGGTGCGCTTCCGAAGTCCAGGGGCTACCGGCTTCTTCATAAAATAGCGGCCACGTGACAGTGGGCAGCTGGGCATTGCGGCAGTCAGGATCTGTGCTTTCTCAGGGAACCTTGTGTTTTCAAAGGCGTGTGTGTGTTTTGATGTCTGTCTATTGGATGTAATGTGCCCATCATTCCATGCCCGAGGGTTTTCAGGTATTTGGGACTGGAAAGGTCAGTGGTGGTTTGGTGAACTGTATGTGGCTGTAACACTTGGAAAAATACAATGGAAGCCCTGGCTAGGTGGCTCAGTTGGTTGGAGCGTCATCCTGTACACCAACCAAAGGGCTACGGGTTAGATATCTGGGCAGGGCACATACCTAGTTACGGGTTCAATCCCTGGTCGGTGAGTGTATGGGAGGCAACTGATGGATGTTTCCCTCTCACATTGATATTTCTCTCTCTCTCTCTCTCTCTCTCTCTCCCTCCCTCCCTCTCTCTCAAACCAATAAAAAAATATCCTTGGTCTCACCAATGTGGCTCAGTGGTTGAGCGTAGACCCATGAAGCAGGAGGTCGTGGTTCAATTCCAGGTCAGGGCACATGCCCGGGTTTTGGGCTCTATCTGCAGTGGAGGGTGTGCAGGAGGCAGCCGATTGATAATTCTCTCTCATCATTGCTGTTCCTATCTCTTTCCCTCTCCCTTCCTCTCTCTGAAAAATCAATAAAAACATTTTAAAAACATGTCCTTGAATGAGGATTGAGAAAAAAAAAAAAGGAAGTTCAATGGAGGTGAACATTCCAAATCAGAGAAAGTTATCAAGCACTGTTTTTGGGTCAATAGATGAGTCAATCTAAGTAGTTCTATCTACAAAACTAGGAGATGTGCTCAGTTCAGAAGGCAAGGCAGCCCCAGAGACCGCTCATCCAGTAACAGTTCCTAAAGCCACAGGCTTGCAAAGGCTTTGTTGGTCAGTTTAGAACACCTGGAATTCCTTGGCCCCACTCTGCTAAGTGGTTGAGTGTTGAATCTCTACCACGTTCAAGTACTGCAGTCAGGGACAAGCACTCATACCTGGCAGTGCCAAAAAGCAGCTGTAAACTGTCTTTCTTGGTTCTTCTTCCTTTTAAAATTGACCACGTGAGTGAGTGTAGCTTCTAAGGGTTCTAACATTCACATTTACTTTAATAAATCCCAGATAGCCAGAAGGCATTTAGAGCGAGGACTTTGACCAAGCATTATGACGGTGGGGCTTTTTGCGTGTGGAACACTACAACAAGCTAAACTGTTACTTAAGCTCCCTTTCCCTCTCATGTGTTCACACCAGTTAGACCCGCTGAGAAGGAGCCGTGTTTTATGACTGAGTCCTGTGATTCGCCCAGAACCACATTAGCCACATTTCCCATGGACTCGTTCCCATCCTCAGAGGGGACGGTGTTTTCTGAGCCCCTCAGCTCCACGTCTCGGTGTCACTGGGCCTCACGTGCAGTTGTATGAGGATGAAGAGCAGAGGGAGAGTGTCATTTGTGTCCAAGTTGGGAACATGCTTAGTAGGAGATTTTGATACTACCTCCTGGGAGAAATAGAGCTCCTCTAAGGAGAACGTGAGGTGTACCATTTACACCAATCTATCTCATGGCTAAGCCAGTGTTTCATTTGCCTTATTTGTATTATTTGATAACTAGAGGCCCGGTGCACAAAAATTTGTGCACTCGAGGGGGAGGGGGGTCCCTCAGCCCGGCCTGTGCCCTCTCGCAGTCTGGGACCCCTCAGGGGATGACCACCTGCTGGCTTAGGCCCACTCCCTCTGGCAGCCCGGCAGCCCTCGGGGGATGTCCACTTGCCAGCGGGGAGAAGGCCTAAACTGCAGTCGGACATCCTTAGCACTGCTGAGGAGGCAGGAGAGGATCCCACCTCCACCGCTGTACTGGCAGCCATCAGCCTGGCTTGTGGCTGAGCAGAGCTCCTCCCATGTGAGAGCGCCCTGACCACCAGAGGGCAGCTCCTGCATTGAGCGTCTGCCCCCTGGTAGTCAGTGTGTGTCATAGTGATCAATCATTCCCAGTCCTTCTGCTGTTAGGGTCAGTTTGCATATTACCCTGTTACTATATAGGATAGAGGCCTGGGGCACGGTTGGGGGCCGGCTGGTTTGCCCTGAAGGGTGTCCCGGATCAGGGTGGGGGTCCCGCTTGGGTGCCTGGCCAGCCTGGATGAGGGGATGATGGCTGTTTGCAGCTGGTAACACCCCCTTCAGGGTGGGGGTCCCCACTGGGGTGCCTGGCCAGTCTGGGTGAGGGGCTGAGGGCCGTTTTAAGGCTGGAGGGTGACTGAAGCTCCCAACCTCTCCTTTTTTTCTTTTTTCTTTTTTTATTCACTTATTTATTTACCTTCTATGGCTGTCACTGGAGCTGAGAGCCGGCTTTAGCTTTGGAGCTCGGCTCCAGCTCTGAGATCTCGGCTGCTGAAAGCAGGTATCTGGGCTTTGTTTAGCTTCTATAATTGAAACATTGATGCAACTCCAGCTCTGAGGTCCAGCTGGCTGAAAGCAGGTTTCTGGGGATTGTTTAGCTTCTATAATTGCAACATAGTTGCTTAGACTGCAGCTCAGAGCTGGGCAGCGGCAGGCGGGGAACCTTGGCTTCCTCCATCCCTGGAGCAAGCAAGCCTCCTTTTCGCTTCAGCTGCCTGGCTGCCGCCCGCTATCTCAGTTAGCAGTTAATTTGCATATCACCTTGATCAGCCAATGGGAAGCGTGTCGGAGGTACGGTTAATTACCATGTTTGTCTATGATTAGCTAGGATAAGCCAGTTTATGATATTAAATCTATAGTGATGACTAGAGACAGCAGATAAGTACAATGCAGAAAACGTGCCTCGAATAATGTTTCCTTAATCTACTGTTTTAAGTTAAAATTCTCATCTTGAGCCCAAGAATATGAGTAAACAGAGCTGGACTATAAATTATGACTTCTGTATATTTGAGCAGTAAAAGAATTGTGGACATCTAAGTGTATCCTAAGTGATTGTCTTAATGTCCTTATTTTCAGCTTCTTTTGGTCTACAGTTATACTAGTAATGCAGATAGCCTTTTTTTTAAGATTTTTTAATTGGGGGGTGGGTGAAGATGTACAAAGGAGGGGAACACCTACAATAATGCCAACATTAAAAATTTTTAATAAATAAAAATAACAAAAAAATAAAAAATGCTTGCAAAGTGAAAAGAAAAAAATCTTTTTTTTTATTTTTAGAGAGAGAGGAAGGGAGAGGGAGGGAGAGAGAGAGAGAGAGAAAGAGAGAGAGAGAGAGAGAAATGTGAGAGCAAAACATCCATGTGAGAGTGAAACATCAGTGGCTACCTCCTGCACACCCACTACCGAGCTTGAGACCCTGGCATGTGCCCTGACCAGGAATAGTACGGGCAATCTTTCAGTGCACAGGACAACGCCCAACCAACTGAGCTACACCAGCCAACAGGCAGATAGCCTATTAAATTAGTATCTGGGAGTGAATTTTTTTAAGTGAGTGATTTATTCCATTATTACATTTAAGAAACAGATGTGATTTTCCAGCTTGCTATCTATGTTAGTTCCATTTTCTGCCTGTTTGACAGGATATTTTATTTAATTATAACCCAATAGAAGGTCGTCATTTAAGAATCGTGCCCCTTGGACCTCATAAACATTAAGCATCACTCTTATTTAACCATGTCCTTGTCATGCTTTATTACCTTAATTTAAAATTAATATGGCGCTACACACAGAATATAATGTACTCTGGGTGAGTAATTGTTTCCTGTGGACTAATTAAAAGTTGACAAGCGTCCTTGATTCTAGGAAGCAATAAATCCAATAGGGAATAATAGATACCAACCTCTGCCTTTTATTCTTATTGTCTTCTAGGTAACTACATCCATTTTATACACCATGACAGGAATAGACTGGATCACAAACCCATCAACTCTGTTTTACAGCTTGTAGGAGTCCAGCAGGTGGACTTCACAGGCAGACCTTCAGTCATCCATGTGTGACAGACAGACTGTCACTTTCAGATGGACCCTGAGACATGGCGCGAAATGTCAGAGTGTATCCTTGTGCAGTGTCTACTCTGTCAGCCCTTGAGGAGTTCTGAAAACATAGACATGTACCCATTGAACCACATGCTGAGAGGCATTGATTGTCAAAAATGTGATGTATATTTATAATTTTATGGCTTTTAAAGTTTTAAACAGAATTTTATTTATACAAAATAAAACTTTTGTGTGTTTTTTCTTTGTTACTCCTCACTCGAGAATATTTTCTCCATTCATTTCCACAGAGAGTGGAATGGAGGAGGAGAGACACAGAAAGAGAAACATCAATTGAGAGAGACACATCGATTGGTTTCTTCCGCATGTACCCTGACCCAGGGCGGGGAACAAGCCTTCAGCTGCAGTATGGCCCTTGAGTGGAATTGAACCTGCAGCCCTTCAGTCTATGGGCCAGTTCTCTATCCACAGAGCCAAACTGGCTAGGGCCAAAATAAAACTTTAAAAGGCATAAAATTGTAAATACTATTCTTATATTATGGTATATCCATTCAATGTAAAGTTTTGGGGGGCCATAAAAAGCATAAATCCTTATGAAGAACATATAAGGGGAAAGTTAAGCAACTCGACATAATTTTATCCAGTGGGAAAAAAGTAAAAAAAAAAAAAAAAAAAGATATTAAATTCTTATCTATTATTATATAATCACATTTTTGTATGTATTTGTTTATATTTTTGTATGTTTAGAAAAAAAGAAACAGAATCTTTTTAAAATTTATTATTTGTTTTAAACCTGACCCAAGGATATTTTTCCATTGCTTTTTTAGCTAGAGTGGAAGAAAGGGAGGAGGGGGAGAGAGATCAATGTGAGATAGACACATCGATTGGTTGCCTCCCGCATGTGCCCAAACTGGCCTGGGGAACAAATCTACAACACAGGATGTGTCCTTGCTTGGGAATCAACCCCAAGACCCTCTGGTGCCTGGGATGGCGATCTAACCACTGAGCTATGCCAGCCAGGGCAACACACCAGTATCTTGCTTGTAGGTATCTCTGTATGGCAGCATTTATTTTCTTTTTCATGCTGTTCTATATTTCCCAACTATTACATAGTGAGCATTATTCATTTTTTGGCCAGGAAAAGGTCTTTAAAAATTACATGAAGAATAGATTCCTGTGCAACAAGCTCCAGGCCCTCAACGGTGCCATTATAGAGGCTGCACGGCCTTATATTTCTATCGCAATTGTTCTACTCGGAGGAAATGAGGCAAACCACACCTTCCTATACTCTGTTCAAAGCACCTTGTCACCCACACCCACTATCCATTTCACTAGGACTTTTTGGGGGGTGGGGGGCAATTTTCTGATTATCAGTGGAGTTGAGTGTCTGTCCATAACCTTTTGCATATCCAGGTCATTTCACTGTGAATCACCCATTCACATCCATTGCCAATTTTCTACTGGGTTGTTTGATTTTTCCTTACTGGTCTGTAAACCTGTGCACATCCTGGACCCTAACTGTGTCAGTTACATGCACTGCAGATATCTCAACTCGGTCTACAGCTTGTCTTCTCACTTGGTTATAATGTGTTTTAGTATTTGCCAGGTTTAATTTTAATATCATGAAATTTTCCTTTATGATTTATGGGTATTTTTGTTTTATGTGAGAACTCTCTATGAACAAATATTCTTCTGTGTTCTTTTTAAAATTTTACACTTTTCTTCCACATTTGATCTTTAATGCATATGAGATTTACTTTGTGTGTGCTATGAGATAGGGATTTAATTTTATTTTCTCTATAGTGAGCATTGGTCCAGAATACTTACTGAATAGTTCATTGTTCCCTATTATTCATAGTGTCTTGCCATTAAATTCAAGTTCCTGTATATGAATGGACACCTCAGAAATTCATCCATCAGGAATTTGGGGGGGTGAGGGCAGAGGGTGGAGAAAAATATATTTTAGGTATTTGAGATACATATTTAAAATATGTTGGACATACTTTTTTTTAAGGAATTTTAAGAATTGCTTATCCCTGGCTGCTTTGCTAAGTGGTTAGAGCACCGAGGGTGGCGAGTTTGATTCCTGGTCAAGGGCACATGCCTGGGATGCAGGTTCAATCCTTGGCCCCAGTCAGAGTGCATGAGGGAGGCAACCAATCAATGTGTCTCTCTCACATCGATGTCTCTCTCTCCCTCTCCCTCCCTTCCTCTCTCTTTCCAAAAAGCAATGGAAAAAAGATCCTCAGGTAAGGATTAACAACATTGAAAAAAAACAGGAAAACTGTTTAAACTAAAAATACTTTATAATTTAAACATATACTGTGCTTTGTTTACTTTCTAGACAGCTTCCATTTCTTACCCCCAAATTGCTTTTATTTAGTGGATTGTCATCTTTTATTTTTTCTAGAACCTTAATATGAAGTGTCCCAGAAATTCTGATAAAAATTATCTCAAAGTCAAAATACAGGGTGGAGCAAAAGTAGGGGTTTACAGTTGCTCATTAGGAAAAAAAATACAATAATTAGCAAATAATAAACTCTGTTTTGTATACTCACAACTGTAAACCTACTTTGCCCCACCCTGTATTGGTAATTATTAGCAAGTATAATACTGCCTAGAATTTACAATTTTTAAATATAGAGCATATGAAGTCACACAAAAATATATATTTAAAGTATCCAAATATTTGAATGTATTTTCATGTACATATACATGCACAATCATGTTCTTAATTTAAAAAATTGCTCATAAAATTAAAAACTAAGCAATTTTGTGCTATGTTTTATAGTAAGGAAAGGTTGATGTTAACCCAGATCCCTTTGTTGCTTTTTAAGATAAATATGTGAAATTGAAAATTTTCCTCTAAGCACTGCCTTATCTGAGAAAAAATATATATTTAAAAATATGGTACAAGTTTTAAATTTACATTGGTAAGAATTCTAAACACTTGACAGATGGCTCTTATTTGCGAGGTTGTGGGAAAGAAACTGGCACTCTCAGATGGTTGGCTCTCCCTTATTTAAAGGCAGAATCTAGGCGTTTCAAAGTAACGTTAACACCCTGTGCCCGTCATTTCCGCTGGGATGAGTGAAACAGACTCCTGTGTGCCCCAGCTCCAGCCCTGCCCCGTTAGCGTCGGTCTACAATGACAGACAGGGTTATTCTTTTAAACTGTACGTCAACACTACGCTTCAACCCAAATGGAGAAAAACCAAAACCCTCAAAACCCTCCAACCCACCTTCCTAAATGAAGACAGATACTGTGCTCATGAACTGGAACACTCAACATGACCAATCGGAGTCCTCCCTACACTGATGTAAACTATAGAAGCTACAGACTCAGTGCAATCAAAAGGAAGGGCTCGGCAAGCCTTTTGACAGAAAACACTTTCTACAAACAAAGGACTTTGAACATCCAAAACACCTTTTAAAAAGTCAAAGTTGCAAGACTTACATACCTGTTTTCAAGACTGACTGTAAAGAGACACACATCAAGACAACACGGTATTACAAAAGGATTAGTAGAGATCAGTGGAAGTGAACAGAGGCCAGAAACAGAGCCACACAGAGCTTACTAGTTGGTGTCCCTCAGAGGTGCCAAGGCGATGCCATGTGGAAAGTATATCCTTGTCAACAAATGGGCTGACAGGCGGGTATGCAAGGTGGAGGGGATAGACACGGCAAGTGTATGTTCCTCTACTCCCAATACTGAGAGTCTACGGCCAGCACATCAGGGGAAGACTCTCAAACCCGGACTTGGAGGTTTCAGATGGGACAGATTTTGTCCTTTACTATTAGCAGTCCTTGCACTAAATATAATTCAAACCTGATCAAAGGAGGAAACTCTTGACACACAGTTAAAGACCTGGGGTTCCTAAGAGAATACTGTCATAAGCTTCATGAAAATACATTTAAAAATGAAAACTTTCTGTAAAAATGCAATGAGAAACATTATATTAAGAGAACATACAAATTCAGTATAGACTTACCACTAACAAACTAATTTAATAATCAAGCCCTGGCTGGTGCCGCTCAGTGGTTAGAGTGCTGGCCCATGCATTGAAGGGTCCTGGGTTTGACTCCTGGTCAGGACACATATCTCTGTTGCTGTTTCTCTCCCCACTCGCCCAGCAGGGGTGCATGCGGGAGGCAAGCAGTGGGTGTGTCTCTTTCGCATGGATGTTTTTCTCTTCCTCCCAACCTTCCCCAACTCTCCCTGAAAAGCAGTGGGAAAAATATCCTCATGTGAAGATTAACAGAAAGTTAGTACTAATCCAAATGTTCATGCAAAAAGTCCTCTCAAGGCCCAAATTTATAGGTGAGTTTCACAAAATCTGCCCCTAACACGACCTTCTCACCTGCGTGATTAGAAAAGAAAAGGAGCAGGAAAGCGCCCGTTTCCTTTTATGAGGCTACGAACGTGCTACCCAATTGGGAAGGGAAGCAACAAGTATCGTCTAAAACTTGCAACTAGTGGATAAGCAAGTTCTGGAGACCTAGGCTCAACACAGTGATTCTAGTCAACACTGTATTATAAACTTGAAGTTGGGAAGAAACTAATTCTTAACTGTTCTCAACACACACAAAATTAGAAATAATGTGACCCAATAAAGGTGTTAGCTGGTGCTACTGTAGTAATCATACACAATATGGAAATCTATCACGCCAACAGGTTGTGCACCTTCAACTTCATGTCAATTATTTCCCAAGTAAAAGAAGAAAATATAATCCAATCCGATTTGGATACAAAAAGAGAACATCCTAAATACAGTATCAGCAAAAAGCTTTAGGAAAATTTGCAAAAAGCAACTTACTACCCTATTAGCAACTAGGGCAGGGGTGGGCAAACTTTTTGACTTGAGGGCCACAATGGGTTCTTAAACTGGACCGGAGGGCCGGAACAAAAGCATGGATGGAGTGTTTGTGTGAACTAATATAAATTCAAAGTAAACATCATTACATAAAAGGGTACGGTCTTTTTTTTTTTTTTTTTTTTATTCATTTCAAACGGGCCATAGTTTGCCCACAGCTGAACTAGGGTCTATTTGGAATTCAAGTTAATATTAGAAAACCCACTATATTGTTTAAAATATGAACACATTAAAGGAAATAAGTCTAGCTTTAGGTCAATAGGTACACAGGTGGTATTCAATATAGTTCCATGCACATTCATGACTAACAAGCAATCTCGGCAAACTAGCCCCTGAAGGGGACCTGGTTACCCTGACAACGGTCACCTGCCAAGAGCTGACAGCAAACATCACAGCTCACAGTAAAATATAAAACTATTTTCCCTCAAGATTGACTGGATCTATTTCTATTTCTTTTTCCATGTAACGCTGAGCCCTCTAAGCCTCATAAACCCATTACAAGAGACAGTGGGGAATGGATTGGAGCTCACCTGAGGTACGTTCCTTCTCTGCGGCTCTTGGGAGAGTGTGGAGAACTGAGGTTCAGCTGAGGGGACAGAAAGAAGGGGGGGGTCACTGACCTGGCCTGCCTCCCAGCTCCTAGATGCACTCCCAGGTTACCCCCGGCCGGTGCCTTACAGGAGGCAGCCTCATGAACACACACTTTCCTCCACTCATTGTCAACAACGCACGTGTCCTTCTGACGAACAAAGAAATAAAAACTGAGGATTCATTGAATGAAATTGCACCAAAGGAAGGCCACAGTGTTTTCATTCTGATTACTTTATCAGAAAAACACTCAGTGTGCATTTACTTTTTGCAGTAATATCATTTACACCGAGTTAAAAAGATGGGTGCTGTGAGGCAAGCTTTTTTATTTGTTGGTTTCAGCTTTTTATTTATTTATTTATTTATTTATTTATTTATTTATTTTTTATTGCTTAAAGCATTACAAAGGGTATTACATATGTGTCCTTTTTTTTCCCCGCCCTTGACAATACCCCGGCTTCCCCTACCCACCAGTGTCTTATGTCCATTGGTTATGCTCATATGCATGCATACAAGTCCTTCAGTTGATCTCTTACCCCCATCCCTCCAGCCCCCCACCCCCCCCCCCTCCCCGGCCTTCCCGCTGCAGTTTGACAATCTGTGTGAGGCAGCTCTGCCTCTGTATCTATTATTGTTCAAAAGTTTATAATGGTCTCTATTATCCATGAATGAGTGAGATCATGTGGTATTTTTCCTTCATTGACTGGCTTATTTCACTTAGCATAATACTCTCCAGCTCCATCCATGCCGTTGCAAATTGTAAGAGTTCCTTCTTTTTTACAGCAGCATAGTATTCCATCGTGTAGATGTACCACAGTTTTCTAATCCATTCATCTACTGATGAGCACTTAGGCTGTTTCCAGATCTTAGCTATGGTGAATTGTGCTGCTATGAACATATAGGTGCATATATCCTTTCTGATTGGTGTTTCTGGTTTCTTGGGATATATTCCTAGAAGTGGGATCACAGGGTCAAATGGGAGTTCCATTTCCAGTTTTTTGAGGAAACTCCATACTGTCTTCCAATAGTGGCTGCCCCAGTCTGCATTCCCACCAGCAGTGCACAAATGTTCCTTTTTCTCCACATCCTCTCCAGCACTTGTCGTTTGTTGATTTGTTGATGATAGCCAGTCTGACAGGTGTGAAATGGTACCTCATTGTTGTTTGATTTGCATCTCTAGGATGATTAGTGACTTTGAGCATCTTTTCATATGTCTCTTGGCTTTCTGAATGTGCTCCTTTGAAAGGTGTCTATTTAGATCCTTTGCCCATTTTTTTATTGGATTGTTTATCTTCTTTTTGTTAAGTTGTATGAGTTCCCTATAAATTTTGGAGATAAGGCCCTTATCAGATATGACGTTGGCAAATATGTTTTCCCACACAGTGGGTTTTCTTGTTGTTTTGTTGATGGTTTCTTTGGCTGTGCAGAAGCTTTTTATTTTGATGTAGTCCCATTTGTTCATTTTCTCTTTAGTTTCAACTGCCCTAGGAGCTGTACCAGTGAAGAAATTGCTTCGGCATATGTCTGAGATTTTGTTGCCTTTGTATTCTTCTAGAATTTTTATGGTTTCCTGTTGTACATTTAAGTCCTTTATCCATTTTGAGTTTATTTTTGTGTATGGTGTAAGTTGGTGGTCTAGTTTCATTTTTTTGCATGTATCTGTCCAATTTTCCCAACACCATTTATTGAAGAGACTATCTTCACTCCATTGTATGTTCTTGCCTTTGTCAAATATTAATTGAGCATATTGGTTCGGGCTGATTTCTGGGCTCTCTATTCTATTCCATTGATCTATATGTCTGTTCTTGTGCCAGTACCAGGCAGTTTTGAGAACAGTGGCTTTGTAAATACAGTTTGATATCTGGTATTGAGATCCCATCTACTTTGTTCTTTCTCAGGATTGCTGCTACTATTCGGGGTCTTTTTTTATGCCAGATGAATTTTTGGAGAGTTCGTTCTAGATATGTGAAGTATGCCGTTGGTATTATAATGGGAAGTGCGTTGAATTTATAGATTGCTTTGGGTAGTATGGACATTATAATGATGTTGATTCTACCAATCCACGAACACGGTATGTTCTTCCATCTGTTTATGTCTTCCTCTATCTCTTTTTTCAACGTCCTGTAGTATTCTGAGTAGAGGTCTTTTACCTCTTTAAGTAAGCTTATTACTAGGTAGCTTAATTTTTTTGGTGCAATGGTAAATGGGATGGTTTTTATAATCTCTCTTTCTGAAAGTTCACTATCGGGGTATAGAAATGCCTCAGATTTCTTGGCATTAATTTTGTATCCTGCTACTTTGCCAAATTCATGTATTAAGTCTAGTAGTTTTTTGACGGAGTCTCTAGGGTTTCGTATGTATAATATCATGTCATCTGCAAATAAGGACAGTTTTACTTCCTCTTTTCCAATTTGGATGCCTTTTATTTCTTCTTCTTGTCTAATTGCAATGGCTAATACTTCCAGGACTATGTTGAACAGGAGTGGTGAGAGTGGGCATCCTTGTCTTGTTCCTCTTCTTAGGGGAAATGGTGTTAGTTTTTGTCCATTGAGTATGATGTTGGCTGTGGGTTTGTCATATATGGCTTTTATTATGTTAAGGTATGATCCTTCTATTCCCACCATGCTGAGAGTTTTTATCAAAAATGGGTGTTGGATTTTGTCAAATGCTTTTTCTGCATCAATTGATATGACCATGTGGTTTTTTTCTTTCAATTTGTTTATGTGATGTATCACGTTTATTGATTTGCTCATATTGGACCATCCTTGCATCCCTGGGATAAATCCTACTTGGTCATGGTATGATCTTTCTGATGTACTGCTGGATCCGATTTGCTAAGATTTTGTTGAGGATTTTGGCATCTATGTTCATGAGGGATATTGGCCTGTAATTCTCTTTAATTGTGTTGTCTTTACCTGGTTTTGGTATTAGGGTGATGCTGACTTCATAGAATGAGCTTGGAAGTGTTCCTTCCTCTTGAATTTTTTGTAGTAGTCTGAGGAGGTTAGGTTTTAGTTCTTCCTTGAATGTTTGGTAAAACTCCCCTGTGAAGCCATCTGGTCCTGGGCTTTTGTTTGCTGGAAGCTTTTTGATGACTGCTTCAATTTCTTCCATAGTTCTTGGCCTATTGAGATTTTTAGATTCTTCCTGATTGAGTTTTGGAATGTTGTATTTTTCTAGGAATTTGTCCATTTCCTCCAGGTTGTCTAGTTTGTTGGAGTAGAGCTGTCCATAGTATTTTTTAACAATCATTTGTATTTCTGTGGGGTCTGTTGTTCTTTCGCCTCTATCATTTCTGATTTGGTTTATTTGGGTCCTCTCTCTTTGCTTCTTGGTGAGCCTGGCTAGAGGTTTGTCAATCTTGTTTATCCTTTCAAAGAACCAGCTCTTGGTTTCATTGATTTTCTGTATTATCTTTTTGGTCTCTATGTCATTTATTTCTGCTCTAATCTTTATTATCTCCTTCCTTCTGCTCACTCTGGGGTTTTCTTGTTGTTCTCTTTCTAATTCTTTGAGTTGTAGATTTAGATGATTGACTACCATTTTTTCCTGCTTTTTGAGATAGGCCTGTAGAGCTATAAACTTCCCCCTCTGGACTGCTTTCATTGTGTCCCATAGGTTTTGGATTGTTGTGTTTTCATTGTCATTAGTTTCCAGGATGCTTTTAATTTCTTCTTTGATCTCATTGGTAACCCAATCAATATTTAATAACATGCTATTCAGCTTCCAAGTGTTTGAGTATTTTGGGTTGTTTTTTTTTTTGTAGTTCATTTCTAATATTATGCCATCGTGATCTGAGAAGATGCTTGGTATGATTTCAATCTTCTTGAATTTGGGGAGACTTTGTTTGTGACCCAATATGTGGTCTATTTTTGAATATGTCTTATGAGCCCTTGAGTAGAATGTATATTCCGTGGCTTTGGGGTGAAGTGTTCTGAAGATGTCAATTAAGTCCATCTGATCAAGTGAGTCATTTAGGGTTGCTGTTTCTTTTCTGATTGTTTGTCTAGAGGATTTATCCAGAGATGTCAGTGGTGTATTAAAGTCCCATAGTATGATTGTATTGTTGTCGATCTCTCCTTTGATATCTTCCAGGAGTTTTTTTATGTATTTGGATGCTCCTGCATTGGGTGCATAAATGTTTACCAGGGTTATATCTTCTTGTTGTATTGATCCCTTTAGTATTATGAAGTGGCCTTCCTTATCTCTGGTTATGGCCTTCACTTTGAGGTCTATTTTGTCCAATATAAGTATTGCTACCCCAGCTTTCTTTTCCTTTCCATTTGCCTGGAAGATATTTTTCCATCCCTTCACTTTCAGTCTGTGTGAGTCCCTTCTAATGAGGTGGGTCTCTTGTAGACAGCAAATGTATGGGTCTTTTTTTTTTTATCCATTCAGCCACTCGATGTCTTTTAGTTGGAGCATTTAGTCCATTTACGTTTAAAGTTATTATTGAAAGGTACTTGTTTGTACCCATTTCTTTTTTTGTGTGTGGCTGTTTTCTTTCTGAGCTTTTTATTTCTTCTTTTTACACCAGTCCCTTTAGCATTTCTTGCATTGCTGGCTTGGTGGTGATAAACTCCCTTAGACTTTTTTTTTGTCTGTGAAGCTTCTTATTTCCCCTTCAAATTTGAATGATAGCCTTGCTGGATAGAGTATTCTTGGATTCAGTCCTTTGGTTTGCATCACTTTGTAAATTTCTGTCCATTCTTTTCTGGCCTGATGTGTTTCTGTTGAGAAATCATTTGATAGTCTAATGGGAGATCACTTTTATGTAACTTTCCGTCTCTCTCTTGCAGCCTGTAAGATTCTCTCTTTGTCCTAAACATTTGCCATGGTAATTATGATGAGTCTTGGTGTGGGTCTTTTCGGGTTCATCTTGTTTGGGACTCTCTGTGCTTGTGTGACTTTTTTCTTCCCCACCTCAGGGAAGTTTTCTGATATTATTTTTTCGAATAGGTTTTCTAACCCTTGTTCCTCTTTCTGTTGTTTTGGCAGCCCTATTATTCATATGCTGTTTTGTTTCATATTGTCCCAGAGCTCCCTTAGGCTCTCCTCCTGTCTTTTAATTTTTTTCTCCAATTGCAGTACAGTTTGGGTGTCTTTTGCTTCCTTGTCTTCTAATTCACTAATTCGGTCCTCCGCTTCTCCTAGTCTACTGTTGATGCTTTCAATGGTGTTTTTTATTGCAGCTATATTGCTCTTCATTTCTTCTTGAGTCTTGCATATGTTATTGATTTTTTCATCTGTTTCTTCTTGCTTCTTGCATAAGTAGTTGATTTTTTCATCTGTTTCATCTTGCTTCTTGCATATGTTGTTGATTTTTTCCTCCATCCGGTTTATGCATGCTAGGACCCTTATTCTGAATTCTTTTTCTGTCATGTTGCATGCCTCTGTCTCACTTAGCTGCTTTTCTGGCGAGTTCTCCTTTTCTTTCCTTTGGGGGTTTCTTTGCCTGCCCATGTTTGATTTCACTGACATATCTAGATGTTGAGTCGTTCAGTGGCTGCTCCCTGGGTGGCAGTGGCTCCTTGAGCTGTGGTTGCTCCTTGGGTGGTTGCGGTAGCAGCTGCTCCTCAGTTGGCAGCAGCTCCTCTGGTGGGTGCTGTTCACAGCTGTGGTGGCTCTTCTGGCTGGTGGGGGGAGGTTTCATGTACAGGTGCTGTTCCTCAGACAGAGGGTGTGGTGATCAGGAGGCTGCAGTGATCAGGGGGCTGCTGTTGCTTGGATCTGCTGCGTTGATTTAAAGGCACAAAATTCAACACAACAAGGCACAACGTACCAGGCACTGAACACAAGTGTATTCACGATATTGATAACCCCAAATAAAGGTGACCACCCGAATTAAGAGAATTAGGGGACAAGGAAGAAAGAAGAGAAGAAGACAAAATAGAGAAAAGAAAAGAAAAATAAGAAAAAAACAAACAAAAAAGGAGTGCAAAAATAGAATTGGGAAAAAAGAGGGGGGAAAAAAAGAAAAAAAAGAAGAGTGAAAAGAGAGAATGAAGTAGAAGCGGGGAAGAGACTATTTGTATGAGGAGCAAACTCCAATAGAACTGCCACTAATCTCAACAAATTCCAGCAACAGATCCCTGGAGATGAATGCAAACTACAAACTACCAATAATATCAAGAGGGGCAAGGGAAAAGAGAAGCACAAAAATAACCGGGGGTGGGGGGGCAGTGGTGAGGGGAGGGAAGTGAAAAACCAGCAAAAAAAAGAATAAAAAGAAAAAGCAAAACAACCTCACAACCAGTCCTAAAAAAGAAAAAGAAAAAACACAAAACAAAGCAAACAAACAAATAAAAAAAAAACCAATATATTCAACAATCAAGAAAACAATAGAAGGATAAGAGAAAAAAAAATGTTTGGAAAGTGAAGAAGGGTAAAGAATAGGTGTATAAGGATTTAGAGCAGTGGATTGGAAATAGGATATATAAGTAGGGTGGAATTAGACAGGGGGTAAAAGGACGGAATTGGGAAAATCTAAAGCAGGAATAGGGTAAGAGAAACAGGACACCAAAAGGGGAAAAGTGAGGAAGAGGGTTTTAGCAAAGAGGTGAAATTGAGATAGGGAAAATTAATGCTAAAGGAACGATGAAAATAGAATGGAGAACACTAATCCCAAAAGAAAATAAAGAGAAAATAAAATGGCACTTTAAAAAATGGTAAAATGGTAGCAGTAATAATACTGGTTAAAAATAAAAATGTAGTAATTGAAAGGGTAAAATCAGGTGATGGAAAAAGAAGAAAAAGAAAAAAAAATTGGTTTCTTAGTAAAAAGGCGAAAAAAGAAAAAAAAAAGAAAAAGAAAAAATTTGCAGTAGTGATGGTCTTTCGGTTCTTCTACTCTTCAGCTTGGTTCGCCTTAGTCCTGCCAGGTATTTAGGAGAGTGTTGAATTTCCCTGCGTTTCACTGTTCCTCCATGTTGTAAATCACAGTCCTGATTTTAAAGCAGGCTGTATTTGTGATCCAGTCTGCCTTAATTTGTATTCACCTAAGAGTCAGTTTGTGGCTCAGCCTCTGGGTGGCAGTGTTTTTGGGTTGGCCTCTGAGGCTATACAGCTTCTCTATCCTTTTTTAATCGTTACCCTGCTCTGTGTTGTTGGTGGGACTGAAAGTCCCTCTATAGGCCAGACCCTGGTAACTCCCAGGGAATAATCAGCTTATTTTAATCCTTTATCTCATACAGGGTGGAATCTGGGTGTGGCTGTGCTCCTTGCCTGGGGGGCTAGGGGGAGGAATTCCACCCTCTGGAGAGAATGGCTGCCCCAGTCCTGGGCCCAGGGGTGTCTCAGCACTCAATTCGCTGCCACCTCCCCCGGCTCCCCCTCTCTCCTTAGCCTCTCCCCAGATTCCACTCGTCCGCACCTTCGCCCTCTCTTCAGCACAGGTGAGTGTCTGTATCCGAACTGTCCTATGAGCAGGGTTCAGTGAAAACAAAGAAACAAACAAATGCAGGCTGGCTGCGGAAACGCTCCTCTCTTACCAGCACTGCATGATCTGGGAAGCTCCTCTCTTATGGGCACTGCATGGTCCGGTCAGTTCCTCAGGATGCCCCCTTTAGTCTCAATTTTCTGCAATCGCCAAATCCAAATCTCAAATCTCCCGGCACCCGCAAACCCGCGGAACTCCTTTCCCCAGTCAGGGGCTGTGTCTGTCCCAAGAGAAGCGGCTGTTTGCCATGTGGTCTCTCTCCGACCCTCTGGGCCCAGGTCTGGCAAACTTTCCTGCCCAGATCCCTGGTTTTTAACCTTTCCAGGGGAGCTCTGCCCTTCCCAGCTGCAAACCGTCTCACCAGCTGAGTAAATTCGCCAATTCGAGGTGGGTGTTATTAGTTTCAGCTGCTTACTCTGTTTGCTCCGGGACAAGACCTGGGACAAGTCTGCCTATATCGCCGCCATCTTCCGGACCTGGTTTCAGCTTTGATGTGTCTCAAAAAGCCCTTTTGGTAGGATTTTTTGGTAACTTACTTGTAGGAGAGAGAAGAACGATGTTTTTCCCCTGAGTCACAAACTAAGTTTCCCTGGACCAGTCACTGAAGGTTTGAAGATGAATCTTCAAAAGAGTCAGAAATTGATGACTTTGGAAAACCCTCCGGTCCTCAGTCTGGGGTCCTGTGAGCTCAGGATGTCAGCCGTGTCCCGGGTGATGGACAGCGTGCCCGCAGCACAGCATCTGTAAAGGGGGGAGGATGTTTAGGGAAAGTGGAGACCTTCCCCCGCCCCCCTGCCTGGTTGCCCCGCCCCCCAGGCCTCACTCACAAGCTCTCCAAGGACCTGCCCTCCCTGAGCCCCTGGCCCCTGGGTCACCCAGCTCACCTAGCTCCACCCGCCCCCACCGGCCACAGAGTGGTGGCTTCTGGAGGTGGTGTCAGCACCAGGACCGGCCCATCCTGGCCAGAGCACCAAGAGCTGCTTCTGACCTTGCAGATGCAGGGTCTGCTCCTCTGGGCTCCTCAGCCTCTGCTCTGAAGCCGCCCAGAGGCCTGTGGTCAGAGGGGGCTCCTTCCAGGGCAGACTGTGCACAGAGCCCTGCTTCCTATAGGTGTTTCTTGTTTCCAGGGAACTGAAACACAGACCTGAGAAAGATGCATCTGAGGGGCAAAGCCCTGACTCTTAGAATTCATTGTATGTCAGACCTAAGAGCCTGACCGAGCAGAAGGGCCAGAAACCTCTGCCTGCCCCCGGGATCTGAAGAGACACTGGAAACCCAGAGTCCATTTCACACGTGGTACAGCCCACCTGTGCGCTTTCCCTTCTGCCCCTGGTCCTCGGGCAGGTCGCTGTGCCTGCCTGTGAGGGCTGCGGGCTGGCGTGGGCAGGTGTGACGTCTACACGAAGCCTGGGGTTCCAGCACAGGCACACCTTGCTTCACTGCGCTTCACCGGTGGGGCGTGTTTTACACATCGAAGGCGAGAGGCTCCTCCAGCACAGAGATGCCCCCTCGCTGTGCTGCTGCAAAGCCTGTCTGTGCAGCCCCCAGCCCTCCCCTTGGTGCGCACGCGCGGGCCCAGCGCTCCCCCAGCCTGAGCTCGGGGTCCGCTGCGGGGGCCTCGAGGAGGCAGGAGGCCACACAACGAAACGGACAGAAGGGAACGGAGCAGCGTGTCCTCTAAGAGAACAGCCGCCACGTGGCGCTTCCTCCCTGGCACCTGCTGTGTATTTCACAAGTGATGACCTGGATCTGGGTGTCAAAACAACCACGAAGGAGGCATTAACATCGTCATTTTCAGATGCGAAACTGACTCTCATGCAGGTCCCTCTGTCCCCCTGCACAGGGGCAGCGCTGGACTTTCCTGGACTTTCCTGCGGGAGCTGGGCTCTGGCTGCCGACCCGCCGAGCTTGCTGCCCGCTCACCATCCACGTTGTACACGCGCGTCCCCCAGGGCCGGCACGGGCTGCTCTCGGTCCCTGCGCCCGGACCGCACTCAGCACCAGCTCCCCACGGGCTCAGCTCTGGACTGGGCTCAGCCCCACCCGCGCCCGGGGTCTGAGGGCCCAGCGCCCCGAGGGCTGTCAGGCCTGACCCTTGGCGCTGAGGGCCTGGCGAGCGGTCCCAAGCGCCTCCAGCTCCCAATCCTTGCCTCAGGTGCACCCCTCCCAGCGGTCACCCGGGTCCCCTGTCAGGGCCAGCCTGACAGGTTGAGCCTGGCTGAGGTAGGAAGGTGGGAATTGAGAAAAGAAAGAAAAACAGGAGAGCTGGATCGGGAGGACTACACCTCAATCGAGGAACTGCAGCAAGTTTATTAACCACACAATGCCTTTTATGCACAAGACACTGAATAGGAGGTCTGTCAAGAGGAATGTATTCTTTGTTCCTCTTAATCTCTAAGGGAGAGACACAGCAGAAGGACAAGTTCTCAGTACAGCATATCTCAGTAAATAGTTACAGACTTCTTGGTAAGCCATGAAAGGCTGTTCTCATTCTACAAAGGTTGCTCTCATTCTACTGATAACCGCCATCCAAACAAGTCTGGGAAAACTGTGTGGGTAAGGGTCCCAGCCTTGCTAGCCCCTTCAGGTGCAAGGACCATGTCAGCTTACACCCGGTCTCCAACAGTGCCCCTTCATGTCCTCAGTAGACCCCGAGGTCCCTAAACGCTCCCCGCACTGCACTTGCACAGAAAGAGCCCAGGATCCCCTCCTAGGGTGCGGGCGGCAGCCAGGAGCTGCAGGACTACACTTCCCACAAGCCTCCACGGCCCTCTGACGTCACTCCTGCCCCGCCTTCAGGCAGTGGAAAGCTGGAGAACCAATTTCTTAAGTGTCCCGCCCAGGTTCTTTCAGAGCCCTAGGAGGTTAAAGGTGTTTTTAATGTCTGTTCTTATTTATCTGTTACTCAGATAACCTCCTTTTTCACTGGACTCAGGAGTGGAAGCTCTGAGAGGGGACGGCCTGCACATGCTTCTCAGAAAAGAGACAGGTTCGCACCCATCATCCTCTCAATGAGTTTCTGATGCTACTGGCTGGGCAGGGGGTGGTCAGCTCCATTCTGAAGCAGCCACTGCCTCCCAGTAGCCAGCAAACAGCAAGAGGTCAAGGTGTGAATTCGGACTCTTCTGGCAAATGCCAGGGGTGGTGCTCTATTGGCTCCCAAGGGGAATAACCGCGTTTTCCCACAATTCATTTGGGGAAATTTTAATTTGAATTGGATATTGAAAATATTAAGGAAAATTATCGTTACTTAAGTATGAAAAATTCTGAAGTGTTTTAGAAATTTTATCTATTTATATGAGGTTTTTGCAAGGAAAAAATGGCATCGCGTCTTTAAGGTGCTCAGCATTCGCACTTGGCACATTCCGTTAAATCAGTGCTGACTATTGGTTACATTTGTTTAGAAACACAGCCATGGCGCTAGGACTTGAGAATTCCCTACAGAAGTGAAAGTGAACGCAGCTTCCCCAGTGACCTTCGAGGTCGCATCCTGCTGCTTTCTGTTCCTAGTCCCCAGGAGATCTGCCTTTGCCTATTGGGTGTATGTGTGTGTGTGTGTGTGTGTGTGTGTGTCCTCCCACACCAGGCCCCATCCCAGACAGAGGAGGTGGGAGGAGGGGAGGAATGATCATGGAGGGAGGGGAGGCTGTGGTTATGAATCCAGTTGGGTCGAGGGAGGGGATGGGGGGGGGCTGTATTATCTGAACCTGTTCCCTCATGTTACACCCAAGAGTTTCTACAAAGAAGAGAGGATGTGGTGTCCCTCCATCACCTAAGGAATATGAAGTTCAGCTCCTGCTGGAGGGCGGGGCCATTTCTGGCCTTAGCTGTGTGTCCAGAGAATCCCATGTCTTTGGAACTGGTTTTTTATTTTTTGAGAACACAGGGAGGGATTCAAGTTCTATGGGATGCTGCAGTTTTTTCTTTGGCTTTGAAAAGAAAGAATTCTATGGGCTTTGGCTTAGGTTGGAGCTAATGATGTCTCTTTTGAAACAAAGACTGTGGAAATAACCAGTAACTAGAAAGAGCTCATACAGTCTTTCACTAAAATGCTGATCACCGACATTGGCCGCGACCGTCGGCACAGTCATTGCTGTGTGCAGCCCTGCTCTCCCTTCCCCTCTCCTCCCTAAAGCCTTCTAGCTAGACTCCTTGCCCTTTGCTTTGTTCTTTTGGTCTGTGGTGTTGTGAGTTACCCTATAAATTTCCATCTTGGGTAGCAAGTGCCTGTGAGCCCCCAGATTTGGACAAACCTTCCCCTTCTATATGGAAGGTCTGATTTAGAGGTTGCAGTCTGATAGAACCAAAAGTATTCCATACCAATTTGGCTAAAAGCTAGCAGTAGTTGGTAGAGCACTTCTGGAAGGTGTGACATCAATATTTGTTAATCCTCACTGGAGGATATTTTTCCATTGATTTTTTAGACTGAGGGAGGGGGGAGAGGGAGAAGATTGTGAGAAAGAGAGAGAGGGGGAAACATTGATGTGAGAGAGACACATGGATTCATTGCCTCCCGCACAGGCCCCCACTGGAGCCAGGGACTGAACCTGCAACCCAGGCACGTGCTCTTGACTGGGAATGGAACCCAATCCCGGGGACAAGCTCTATCCATGGAGCTATACCTGCCAGGGAAGTTCATATATTTTGATGCCAACCTTAAACATAAAAAACTGAGGTTTAGCATCCAAATGATCCAGAAAATTATCATCTGAGAGAGATGACATTTGACTAGCAAATGTACATAGCCATAGGATGAGGGATCGAGTACTGTACGATATTTATACATTAAAAATCTCTGTAAAATTTATAGTGAGCCTCTTGTGAACATTTCATGACCGAATAAATGAATGGAATTTTGCAACCTGGAATAGCACTTAGAAAGCTGGTTGAGACAGGTCCAGTTTTAATAGAATAGGACAGCGATTTCCAACCTTTTTCATCTCACACCGCACATAAATTAAGTACGAAAATTCTGTGGCACAACAAAATACATGTATCTTTGCAGATCAGACAAAAAAATAGGTATAATTTTGATTCATTCACACCAGATGGCTATTGAGTTGGCTGCTGTCATTGTATGTATTTGACCATCTAAGGGAAAAGAGGTCAGTGCCCTGACTAAATAGTCAGGTGCTGGGTGTTTTAGGAATTCTTGGGCACCACCAGGGTGCCTGCTGTGGACACTGGTTGACAACCTCTGTAATCGGAGGTGTGCTATCGAAGGGAACCCCGGGAAAGGGAACAGCATGTTTGGGGTAACAAAATGGCCAGAGGGGGGAGGCTGATGTCCCAGGTGGGTCAGGGGGTGGTTTATGGCTGCGCTTCTCAAGCTTTTCACACCTTGTGGTGATGGAACATGTTTGTTTGGTTTTGTCTTTTAAATTTCTAATCTGCAGAGAACAGTTCTAACATATATAAAAAGGCAGGGGCCGTCACAACCAAAACAACCGGATGGATGACCAAACAGCAGGCTGCGTGGGGTGACCAGGCCGGCAGGGGGGTCAGTGAGGGACGACCAAATGACTGAACAGCAGGCTGCGTGGGGCGACCAGGCCGGCAGGGGGGTCAGTGAGGGACGACCAAATGACTGAACAGCAGGCTGCGTGGGGCGACCAGGCCGGCAGGGGGGTCAGTGAGGGATGACCAAATGACTGAACAGCAGGCTGCGTGGGGCGACCAGGCCGGCAGAGGGGTCAGTGAGGGACGACCAAATGAACCAACAGCAGGCTGCGTGGGGTGACCAGGCCAGCAGGGGGGTCAGTGAGGGACGACCAAATGACCCAACAGTAGGCTGCGTGGGGTGACCAGGCCGGCAGAGGGGTCAGTGAGGGATGACCAAATGACCCAACAGCAGGCTGCGTGGGGCGACCAGGCCGGCAGAGGGGTCAGTGAGGGACGACCAAATGAACCAACAGCAGGCTGCGTGGGGTGACCAGGCCAGCAGGGGGGTCAGTGAGGGACGACCAAATGACTGAACAGCAGGCTGCGTGGGGCGACCAGGCCGGCAGGGGGGTCAGTGAGGGACGACCAAATGACTGAACAGCAGGCTGCGTGGGGCGACCAGGCCGGCAGGGGGGTCAGTGAGGGATGACCAAATGACTGAACAGCAGGCTGCGTGGGGCGACCAGGCCGGCAGAGGGCTCAGTGAGGGACGACCAAATGAACCAACAGCAGGCTGCGTGGGGTGACCAGGCCAGCAGGGGGGTCAGTGAGGGATGACCAAACGACTGAACAGCAGGCTGCGTGGGGCGACCAGGCCGGCAGGGGGGTCAGTGAGGGAGGACCAAATGAACCAACAGCAGGCTGCGTGGGGTGACCAGGCCAGCAGGGGGGTCAGTGAGGGATGACCAAACGACTGAACAGCAGGCTGCGTGGGGCGACCAGGCCGGCAGGGGGTTTAGTGAGGGACGACCAAATGACTGAACAGCAGGCGGCATGGCACAAACATGCTGGCAGGAGTGGGGGCAGCTGGGGCTGACCAACTAGCCGGGGGAGGAGGAGTTGGGGGCAACCAGGCCTGCAGGTGTCAGTTGGGGGTGACCAGGACAGCAAGGGGCGGCAGTAACAGGTGACCAGGCCACAGGTGGTGGGGGGGCAGTTAGGGGCAACCCGGCCAGCAGGGGGGGGCAGTAAGGGGTGACTAGGCTGACGACAGGGGGTGGGAAGGGTTGGGGGCGACCAGGCTGGCAGTGGGGGCAGTTAGGGGCAATCAGGCAGGCAGGGAGGTGAGCAGTTAGGAGCCAGTGGTTCCAGGTTGTGATAGGGATGTCTGGCTGCCCTGGGGATCGGGCCTAAACAGTTCGGGCCTAAACCGGCAGTTGGACAACCCCAGAGCCGTTCTGTATTGGAGAGGGTGCAGGCTGGGCTGAGGAGACCCCCCCACACACATGCATGAATTTCATGCACCAGGCCTCTAGTCTATACATATGAAAGGCTAATATGCTTAGTGTCCTTCCTGCCATCCGACCAGTCTTTATATGTTCACTGACCACCAGGAGACAGACACACAATGTAGGAGCTGCCATGATGTGCACTGGTCAGCACCACGGACCTGGCACTGACAAACCGACACTCAGCTTCCCCAAGTGGGACACAGGCCTCACAACCACACCAGAGCAACACCCCACCAAATCGCAGCCAATGCTGCCAAGACCCCATGGCACAAAATGAGGCCCATAGCCCAGCCCAGCCAGGAAACAGTTGCTGTGGGCTCCAGGTAATGACATCATGTAGCAACGCCCAGCTTCCTCTCCCTAGCGACTAGCCTCGTTGGCCTTTCTTTAGCCCAGGAACATGACTTGCTTTATAGCCAGGTGCAAACATTTTACACTTTAACCAAATGCCTGTGAAGCGTTTTCCTGTGCCTCATTTCATTTGATCCTCACAGAAGTCCTGGAGTAGGTAGATAGGAGACTTGGTGGAATCCTATTTTCTTTTCTTTAGCCAGAAAATGGAGTTTTAAAAAGCTTAGAAACTTAACCCAACTGAAAAGTAGTAAGAAATAGAGGATCTTGAAAATGACTTCAGGTTTTCTCACTGCACAGAATATAGTCAAACACTGCTGCAGTTAAATATTTTAAACTTTGTTCTCCCTGCATGAGCTACAATAATAATCTGCTTCATATTGATATTTACTGCTGTGTTGCTGACAATTACCTAAAAGAGAAGTTGGGGTGCTTCACTGGGCTGGAAAAAGTGTAGCTAAATCAGAAAGTAGGACTAACTAAACAAGCTTATTCTATATCTATAAAAGGCTAAGTTGACTTGCGCATGCACAATATATATAAAGCTCTCTGGCACCAATCACACGAGTGTGTTTCTATCTGTCATTGTCTACCATGAATTTGGTTGACACTTCCATTACAGAGAAAGGGCAAGTAGCAATATTTAAATATTTCTCCTAACAAATTTCCTTTCAATGTGCATGAATTCATGCACTAGGCCACTAGTACTTTTATAAAATCCAACAACAATGATTTACTAGAAAAATCATCATGTTATATAAAGGTCTAAAAGTGCTAATGTTCTATTCCTTTTTTCTTCATTAATTGAATTTATTGGGATGACATTGGTTTGCAAAACCATACAGCATTCAAGTGTACAATTCAATGAAACATCGCCTGCCCACTGCACCGTTATTTACAACTAGAGGCCCGGTGCACAAAATAGGTGCATGGGGGGATCCCCTCAGCCCAGCCTGCACCCTCTCCAATCCAGGACCCCTCAGGGGATGTCTGACTGCCAGTTTAGGCCCGATTACAGGGATCAGGCCTAAACTGGCAGTCAGACATCCCTCTCACAATCTAGGACTGCTGGTTCCTAACTGCTTACCTGCCTGCCCACCTGATCACCCCTAACATCCCCCCTGCCAGCCTGATCGCCCTAACTGCTGCCCCCCCCCCCACCCCCCTGCTGGCCTGGTCGCCCCTAACTGCCCCATACCTGCCTGATCACTGCCAACTGCCTCCACACTTGGCCTGGTCACCCCTACTGCACCCAACCAGCCAGCCTGGTCACCCCTTACTGCACCCCCTGCCAACCTGGTTGCCCCCACCTGCCACCTCCCCGCCAGCCTGGTCGCCCCACACAGCCTGCTGTTCAGTCATTTGGTCGTCCCTCACTAACCCCCCTGCCAGCCTGGTCGCCCCACGCAGCCTGCTGTTCAGTCATTTGGTCGTACCTCACTAACCCCCATGCTGGCCTGGTCTCCCCACACAGCCTGCTGTTCAGTCATTTGGTCGTCCCTCACTAACCCCCCTGCCAGCCTGGTCGCCCCACACAGCCTGCTGTTTGTTTGTTACTATTACTGTGACGGCAACCTGGACAATTTGCATATTCCCCTATGATTAGGATAGATGGCCAAGATCTGGAAGCAGCCCAAGTGCCCATCAATAGAAGAGTGGATAAAGACGCTGTAATGCGGTGCATTTACACAATGGAATGCTATGTGGCCATTAAAAAGAAAGAAATCTTACTTTTGTGCGCATGGATGGCCCTGGAGAGTATACAATGCAATAAAGCCAGATAAAGAAAAAAATACTCAATAGGAATAAATAACATCACAATTTGCAAATAATGTGACTGTGCACGTAAAATACTGAAAAAAATTACCACCTCTTGTCGGTGTGATTGCGATGACTGAGCAGGAACACACGCCACTGCTCCTGCCACCATCTTACAAACCCAAGGACCGTCCTCAGGAAGGTATGGAGAGGCCTCCTTTGTGCGTTGCCACGGACACTCCCTGCCAATTTGGACACAGGACAGAGGAAGCTCATGTTCCAAGGTGACCTAAAGGGTGGCATAGAGAGGACTGTGAGCAGCATGCGGACTGTTTCCATTGCTGCTGCTGGACTGAGTCCCAGGAGACGGGGTGCTGGAGAGGTTAACACCGAGAAGCCTAGGACGGACATGCCATTGCCAGGTCTTCCTGGAGGGCTCCCATACATTTCTGAAACCTGTTAATGAAGAATGACATTTTAAAAATGGGATAAAATATTCAATTAAGTGTTCAATGAAATGTAAAGATTAGGGATTTCCACTTTAATCATTCAAAAGTAATGCCCTCCAAATGATCACTTATTAAATTTCCCACCGAGAAAAGAACATTTTAATGTCACGATTCACAGTCACTGCTGTGTTGTTATGACACTCGACAGATGCAATGGGAAGATGGGTGCACACAGAAGGGCCAGCAAACAAATGCAAGAGTCCCTTTCTGCTTCCCAGCCAAGGGCTTGTTCTCTTTGAAAATGACCACCAGTGACCACTCTACTTGTGAGCTCTTCTATTTGTTCCAAAGCTTGTTTTGAAATTTCACATCAATACTTCATGCGATTAAAAAAGAATTAAGTTGGTGTTTAATCTATTTGTAATGATTACCTCAAGTGGAATGGGTAAAGCTCTTATCTTCCCTTTTCCTTTAACTGCTTCCTTAAACTTTGAACATTGGTCCACATCAGAGCAGGAGATTTGCATCTATCAATGTAATAATGTTGGTTTTATTACATACAAAGGCTGTGCAAAAGTTGGCAAAGACAATAAAGTAATTTACCAGTTCAATCAATTCTATCTGAAGAAATCTTCAAATTGTATAATTCTATATACTGCACATTTTAAGAATATTTTATCAATTACATGTATACACAACTGCATTTACTATCATTTATCATCCTGCAACGAGGAAGGAAACACGTTAGACACACCTAGAACAGAAATGACCACTTTGAGATTACCAGGTGACACTGAAGTCATTATAATTTACTAAAGTAATTATCAAATGTAATAAATGATTAAATGTTATTTCAACTATTTTGCTGGTATTTCAAATATAGTTTCATTCTGTCTGACTTGACATGCCTCTCTCTGAGATACTGTTTTTGGACATTGTCTTGAACTCTATTAATAGTGAAACTTTCAAGGACTTTGCTTCTGTCTAAAAGATACCAAGACTCCAGTTCCTTATGTTGTCCCCTCTCTAGCTTGTTCACATCTACTTTGGTCTGTGTATCTGTCGATAATGGCTTTTACTCTCACTTATAATTGGTGCTCCTCACATGGTGCTTGGAAATGAAGTGGCTCAGCTAGTTTGGGAGTAACTAGTATAATTAAGGGAAGAGCAGACAGCCTCTGAGAAGACTATGCAGTCAGGGCTGTGATCCGAGGAACAGCGGGTGTGAAGCAGAGGATGGCATCAGTGGCTCCTGCCTTGGGTGAGCAGCAAAGCCTCTCCAAGAAGATGTCTACGCTGTGCCCCAAAGGATGAGCAGCTTGAAGCTCACAGGTGAAAAGGAGAAGAGCCGAGTGTCTGTTCAAGTCAGAGGTCCATCTTGGAAAGGCTAATGGGCAAGCAAATATGAGAAATGTAGGCAACGGGAAGGAGTGTGTGTTGTGATTTCAGCTGAGCATATGTGACAGCGAGGAGAGATGCAGCTGGAGAAGCAGGCAGGGACCACACCAGGAAGGACAGGGAGGCAGCCCCTGCCTGCAGTTTGGTCTCCAGAGCAATGGCAAGTCTGGATGCATTTCAGCTAAAGGGTATAGAGGGGGCGGGAGGAGGGAGGAGCAGGTGACATGGAAGAGATGAAGACTAGAGAGGAGGAGACCAGTTCAGAAACATTCAATAAGCCAAGTAAGACACAAAGGTGGTTTGAATTTCCCTCTGACCTCCCACACCATCTAGGGACAGCCTGGGAAACATGACAGTGGAAGGCAGAAGGCCAGAAAAAAGGAGCAAGTGGATGAAGGGTGCCCCTCAGGACCCTGCTCCCACAATGGCATGGAGAGAGTTTACACAGACAGACAACGGACAGATAATGGCACTGAGAGAAGACTGAGGGCCTTTTGAATAAGGAAATATACGAGGTTTAGTGCAGATTCTCTACCATTTATTTTGCTGGCTCAGGGCTTATGTTGTTGTCAGAGTTTTTCTTGATATTCATCTTCGTTCTAAATTAGTGATATTGTGAGAGAGCTAAACTCTCAGAAGTGAGAATGTTATGTGCTTAATGAACTGATGTTTATTTCCTTGACAAACAAAACTTGATAAATGTGTTTTCATTAAGAATACGTAGTATATTTAAAAGAGAAATTATAAGTTATAAATATGAATGTGCTCACTAACATTAAAAAAATTTGAGTCCTTTAAGAGGACTCTTTTGTATTATCAATATCTATTTTGGATCATAAAAGAATAGTTTCATTATAGGTGATTTAGATAATATGTGAATTTTAAAGAGGAAAGTCTCCTGTATGCCATCACAAAGAGAGAAATCACAATATTTTCTTGATTTCCCTCAATTATTTTTATCTTAGAAATAATTCATTCTCTCATTTAATCCTCATAATAACTGCATAAGCAGATGCTAATAATAATATGTCAATTTTACATGAAAAAATAAAAATTTAACTAGGTAAATTAAACAATTTGTATAATGCCATGTCTTTAACTCACAGCTAAATGGCAGCGTCAGTACTCAAACCTGGTTCATTTGACTCAATTCTGTACTCTCAGCCTCTAATGAGTTTTGTAAAGTTGAAATTATGATACCATGTATACTATTTCATACTTTTTAAACCATTCATATCTTTTTTTTGCTCATTATTATTATTATTTTATTTGTTATTTATTTATTTATTTGTTTATTTATTTATTTATTGCTTAAAGTATTACAAAGGGTATTACATATGTGTCCTTTTTTTTCCCCGCCCTTGACAATCCCCTGGCTTCCCCTACCCATTCATATCTTTAAAAAATTAAAAAGCATTCATGTCTAATGTTGAACCATTTTATGTAAATTATTCAAAAACATTATTTTTACAAGATATGTAATATTTCATAATGTATCTAATCATTTCCCTTTGGTTGAACTTAATATTAGTGTAAATGAATCTTTCCCCATTTTTTGAGCAAGTCTTTAATTATGTTTTAGACTAAATTGCTACAAATTAAAATGGTGGGAACTGAGAATGAAGAAATATTTAAAGTTCTTGATAAAAACAAGCAAACTGTTTCCCAGAAAGTCTACAACTAATACTCTCTCCAGAAATGTTTGAAAGTGTATATTTCATCCCACACTCATCATTTATTATATTTATTTTGAATAGTTTGAAGTTGAAATTTTCCCCATTTTATTTTTTTATTTCTTGAATTCGCTAGTATATTGATTAAATTCCTGCCCCCCTTTTTTCCTACGGGGATATGGAAAAAAAATTCATTCATTCATTTTCTCATCAACGTTTCTTGATCATCTGTAGTGTGGCATTCTCAGTTACCAGTAAGGGGAAAATGAAATTTGGGTGCTACTGAACTTAGTCATGTGAGAAAGGCAGATATTGAAAAGTAAACAAAATATAACTATAAATTACAACACATTATAACAAATAGAATAAAATTATGTGCGAAATAAAAGCTCAGTGATTTATAAAATGAAGTCGTAACCATTGACTTATCTTAAATGGAGTTTTGTCCTTCTAAACAAAGTTCTGATCCATTAGATGATGAAGTTCATTTTCTCTAGGGACAGGTTTTCCTGTTGCTTTGAACTCCATTTCTGAAACTCCTGCACCAAGACGGTAGTCAGTGAAATTAATTTCCACTGAAAACACACGCAGGCAATAAAATTGCATCTAAATTTCTAAAACTCAGAAGTACAGATTTCAACTAAATTTCCTTTTCTTAAAGGTACATTAAGAAAATCATTTATTGGATAAATTTTTAAAAATAAGTTGCCATTTTGGAAGCTGACATTGTGGCTGCACAATATACGTAATGTACCTGCCTGCCACAAATGTGAAGTGACCCGGAGACCTTAGATGCTGGGGGGCCATCACAACAGAAGACAGCCGGCCAGCGCCCCTGCCCTGTCCTCTGGTCCCCCCAGAGCTCTGCTTCCCGAAGGCCTGTGATGCCAGTGAGGGGACAGCGTGGAGGAGAAGGACTGAGTGGAGAGAAGAAAAGCCTCCTCCTGGGAGTGCTCCCACCTCCTCACTCCCAGCTCATCTCTATCAGGTGTCTGCTCCCGCCCCCTCCTCATCCCTCCACCCTTCACCCCAGGCTCCATGAGCTCAGAACCTCTGCCCCAGGCTGCAGCAAGGCAGGCGGAAACCCATTCTGAGGGGCTTTAGCCCTCCCTCTCATGTTTGGACCCTGAGAGACAACATTCAGAATCTTAAATTGTCCTCATTTGAGTCCCGAGGCAGATTTATCTGTATTTCAAGCGTCATCTGGAGATTAATGATTCCCTTGAGAGCCCAATGCAAGATTTTAATCTCTCTCAATCAGACTTACATGGTTTTTGTTGCACGAGGCAGAAACCACTGTGGGCATTAGAGGCTGAAAACAACATACTGGCCAGACCGCTAGAGGTAGAAACATCCACTAATAATAAAATAATAACAACCTCAACAACACACTAATAATACGGTCAACCTTTATCTGTCCCTTACAATGTGGCATGCATTACACTAAGAGAGTTACATATAGAAAACATTCGGTCCTCACACAGTCCTGGGAAGGAGACGGCATGACACCTACTGTTCAGATGAGGAGACTGAGTCACAGAGAGTAACCTGCTCGAGGCCGCACTGCACTGCATCAGGCAGCAGTGAGCTCAGAGGGGAGCCTCTGCAGGCCAAGTGCTGACCTCCCTCCACTGAGAACTGCCCGGAGGACACGCCTCACTGCCTGCTAACAGCCTACAAAGCCGGGACAGGAAATGTCAAGATTGGGACAATCTACTTGTATGAATCTAATGAAGACATTATAATGTAATAAATGTCCTAAGTTTTCATTCAACACATTTTTATTGGGGATTTAATATGTATCAGGCAGTGATGTAGAAAAATTCCTACCCTAATGGAATTTAAACCTAAATTGCTACATTCAAATAATTGTGTTACCCAATATGGAAAATAGAGAAATATTCACTAATAATAAACCACCTCAACATAGCTACTATTATAATTTTGAATATGTTTTCTAATCTTTTCCCCATGAGTATATTTGTTTTTATCTAACTTATTGATATACATATAATTTCATTGAAAATATATTAGAAAAACAAAGCTGTTCATTTTTAAACACTATTTTATTTATCATTTATTAGATTTTTTATGGTATTGTATTTTGCATGTTTTTTAAACATAGTCTCAAGGCAAAACACTTGGAGAATGCTTCCTAAGGATTCTACATATACAGTAATTTTAAACTTTTATATTCAAGGGCTAGTACTCTCTTTTCTTAAAATTTAATTATAGTCCATTGCTTTTTTTTATATCCAATTACTGAATACAGACAAGATGAAAGTATTATTCAAGAAAAGCAAATCCTGATTGAGTAAGTGATTAACAAGTGGTGGAATGATTAGATTACATTAACTATGTATGACATATTTATCACATCTTCTAGTGGAGGTATCATTATTGTTATATCATTCCGAACATGACCTTACAACTTTAATCATTTAATTTTTTGTACACATTTTTAAAATGTTGTCTAAACTTCCAATTTTCTATATTCTATTTGGTTTCCTTTGCATCGAGTTTCTGTCTAGTTGATAGTACAAATAAAAAACAAATGAAACTAATCAAACCACACTTTATGCCCAACAAACCTATTAAAGTCCCAAACCAAATGCACCCACTTTACCTGTTTTCCAGCCAGTGTCATGAATGAACGCGTTTTCAAAAGCTGTTTGATCCCAGCTCTGGGATGTAAGTTTCTTCTGATTCATATTTACTTGTGTGAGATCTTCATCAATGTTGATAGGTGATTGTTGGGGATATTACAAGCTGTATATTTCTTTCTCCTTTTTTTTTTTATTTAGTGCTCTCCCAAAAAAGGAAAGAGTAAGGAGTTAGTGTCATAAATTACCTCGCAAAAGCTTAATTTTATATTATAGTTAATCCATTACATTAAAATATTTTCAATATTAGGAAAAATGAAGACATCTTTGAACCAAATTACAGAGCAGCTATGGATAGATTTGGGTTCTGGGTTTTACTATGAGACACTATAAAAAGAGGCCTATTAAATTGAAACCAAAATGCAGGTTCAGCCGCCTGCCCCAGTGACATCCAGACTCCTGAGACAGGTACTGGTGCAAAAGGAAAGAGGTTTATTCAGGTGCCATGAGTTGGGAAAATGGTGGACTTCTGTCTCAAAGACCATACCCCTTCCTCCTCAAGGCTGGGGGTCTATAGGGATAGAAAGAGGAGGGCTTTTTTCTATCCAGTTATCTTTCTAGCTTTTGGTGCCCTGGGGCCCTCTCCATTCCTCTTTCTAGTCATCCTCCATGCTCAGTGTAAGAATCTCCACCTGCCATTTTGGCTGGTGGGGGAGACTCCCCCATGCTCCCTGGCTGTACAGTCACAGAGCAACCACATCAAGTGCAGACATCAGCACAGCTTTCCTTAGCTATCACACTCATCTAAATCAACAGAAATTTCGTCTGAGCCCGCCCAGCTTCCAGATGGCAGGTGTTCAGGTGATAGTGCAGATTCCTACAGACCTTCTCTCCTCCCTGCCATTAAAGGATGTGGTTTCATTTCCAGCTGCTCAGAGTCTTATTCATAAAAACATAATCACCAGCACATCCTTGAACTATCCCTTTCATCCCCCTCACCCACTTTATATGGTCATAACACCTACCAGGTTTGACAGTTAAGAAAAGTAAAAGAGGGCTTTCTATACAGATTATGGCTTAGAGTGAAGTGAATGCCCGCTCACTTGTTCCACAGAATGAATAGTCCTCTAACCCAACACTGCTCTGTGCAGATTTCATTGCACCCCTACCTGAAACCACAAACCATCTCTCATAACCTTATGTCACTGGACCTTATGTAGATAGCACCCTGGTATCAAATATTTGGTAATCATATCAGAAAACCACATATGAAATTGATTAAGCGGCAGAAACCATGAAGATGTCCGCCCACCCCCTGACAAGCCACCCCTTCAGAAAAGGAAGAAAAGGCTTTAGGTAACTCTGTGATTCATGTCATGACCTTTAAATTTGTGTGATTCCAAATGAGTCCGCTTGAAGAGTGATTGAACAGTCAGGGGTCAGACTGAAGGCAATGCAGGCTGATCAACTGCAGGACGTTTCTGTAGTTTTTGCTGTTAAGTAACCTCACTGAAAGGCAGGAAACTACCTGTGGAACGACGAGAGAGAAGCAGAGGAGATTTCTTTTACTTAATGGCTGCAGGCTGGCTATCAGCGAGCATATAGCCAATACAGAACAAAAAAGCCCTGGCAGTGACTCCTTGGTCTGAGGACAGGAAACTGTCCTAGCAGAGCTCTGAAAGTGCCTTAGAGTCCCTGTGAACACCCTGTGCTCATCACCTTTCCTCTCCTCCCATAACTGAGCAGCCAGGCTCCCACAGCAAGGAAGCAATGGCACAATAGGTCATGCGGGTTTCTGACAGGAACACCGCCATCGCGCATGCCCCCAGGATTCCTGCCCACACACTTGTCATTGATTTGGGGCCTGACTCTTGGCTCTGTTTCCTACTTCTGATAAAAGGACCAGACATTCAGAGGTGAAGCCTGAGACACAGGTATCACCCATATCTTCCTACTTGTGATGGGACTTGTGATACCATTTCTCCAATATTGTTTCATTGCTTTGGTTAAAGAGCACGCTGCCTATAAGACCAAAGACTCTGGTTTAATGCCTGTACAGAACCGGCAGTTCCTCCTTTCTGTACAGACTTATGACGGGATTGTTTCTTCAATCAGATCTCCTCCGTGCGTGCTACTACTCACATGCAAGGACTGAGAAAAATATATGGGCCCGGCTGGCGGCATGGCTCAGTTGATGAACCAGGAGGTAACGCTTCAGTTCTCGGTAAGGGCACATGCCCAGGTTGGGGGCTCAATTCCTGGTGGGGGCGTGCAGGAGGCAGCCAATCAATGATTCTCTCTCATCATTGATGTTTCTACTTCTCTCTCCCTCTCCCTTCTTCTATGAAATCAATAAAAAATATATTTAAAAGAGAAAAAGCTCTGGGAAGATACCATAAATCTATTGCTTCAGCTGGGAAGTTTATACTTTGTATTATCTCTGATCCCATCAAAACTTGATTCCAATGGATGAAGCTTTCATTTATTCATTTGTTCATACATGCATCAACCATTTAATGAAGTGCCTAATGTGAGATAGAAGATAAATCTGTTGCAAAAGATTCAGAGATGAATGAAACATCATCCATCATCAAAGACCTCATGTTCTAGGGAGAAAACAGGAGGTATCAACTGTCAATTATAATACAGTCTGATAAGTATGAGGGCTGAGATGTGCATGGAGGATTCCAAGGACATAAAAGAGTTGCACCTAGTCCAGATGGGACAAGAGACAAAGGAGACTTTTCAATGAAAGATGCCTGAGAAAAGTCTTAAATGATGGGCAAGGATTATCAAATTAAAGGTGGGGAAGGAAGTCAGGGCCAGACGTATCTAGAAGGAGAGAACAGCATGAGCACAGAATGGTGATTTGGAAACACAGAAGGAAGTCCTATGTGCTGATACAGAAGATACAAGGCAGGGAGGGCACAGGAGTGGGTAGGCGAGCAGATTGGCTACTGAAGGGATTTAAGTTGCAGGTAGTTCTCACTGGGCTCATTTGTCCTCAAACTCAAACGCTGCCTGCCCCAAGCACACAGACCCTGCGGTGTGGCCCTCTAACTTGATGTAGGACCAGCAGGTTAAGTTCCACTTGAAGGGGCGAAGCCTCTTCCCAGTGGAGCCAAGTCCATGGCTACACACAGTTTGCGGAGGAAGGTTGAGATTTGTGATAGAACTGGTTGGTGGCTCTTAGGAATCCCTGGGCAGATGCCCCAATTGCACAGCTAGCGTTTGCCCTGCCCGAGCACAGGCACCATTGCTCTGAGCAGGAGCCTCCACACACAGTCCTGGCTCCTCTAAAGTGAGAGGGGCACCTGACCCAGGGGGATGGAGGCAGGTGTTTGACTGAGAGTAGACATTTCTCTGTAGAGATGCCTGGTGCTCTCCCCCATAGCACTACTGTTTGCGTCAGGGGTGCCCAAGGCTCAGTATGAATGGGGCTCCATAAGCCTATCCAGCCTTTGCAGGTGTGCTGTCCCCATCACTGGATAGCTGGGCTGCAAGTGATCTGATGGCAGGCGGTGACACGGTGGCCTCCCATCACAGGTGAGACATCTCCCTGTGAGGGCACCACCTGTGTGCTGGCCAGGTGGGCCCCAGTTGTTCTGATGGGAAGTGGGAGTAAGAGGCCCTCCCATCAGGGGAGGGAGGTTGGGCCCTCCCATCGCATCACCTGCATCCTGCACAGGTGGTTCCCGGGGCTTGGAAAGAAGTGCAACTACAAGGGGGACTTGCATGGATAATGGAGGCCATGCGGACAGGAAAGGCCCGGGTGGCCTGAGGAAAGGTGGACACAGACCTGCTCAGACGTACCTTCATTCTCCATGGTGGTGGCTGTTGCGAGTGCAGGAGGTTCCATGTCCAGGCGGCTGCAGTGCACTGATGGCCACTGAACACTAGCGCCTCCGTCAGGGGACTGGTGCCCTCCCCATCACCACACCGCCTGTGTCATGACAGGTGGGCTCCAGGGGGTGGGATTTCAGGTGGAACCAGCAGGGTATCCACGCACTGGGGTGATGCCTGCTCCTCCTCCTCAGCAGCCAGGCTGCGGCCAGGTGGTCCCTGGTCTCATGGCCAAAGGGGGACGCAGAAGCAGCCTGTGTGCCTCCCTCAGTCCATCTCTAACGTGGATGCTCCGGAAGCTGTGGATGAGTGGGGCCTGGGGTGGACATACTGACCCCAGAGCTGGCACCATCCATGGAGCCACAGGACCCATAACCACAGGTGGGCCTGCCGATGAACCGGCAAACTGAGCTGCTGCTCCCGGTGTCTAGCATCTTGGTGGCAACGCCAACGCCATAGTGTGTAGTTCCGCGCTAACAGGAGCACTGCGGGGAGAGGGTCCCTTCTGGGACCTGGAGAAGTCCCACAGGTGGGCTGAGGGGTGGGTGGGGCCAATGGGAGGGTCTGAGGAGGGCAGGGGGGGTCCTTCAGTGCTGGTCGGCTGGTGGGGGGACTGCAGGGTCCCTGTTCCCCACACTGGATTGGATTTGGTCAACTGGCAGGAACCTCGGACTGGACTCAGGGTAAGTGCGAGCATAGCAAGGGGGAGTGGTGTCCATGTCACTGTCCTCATCATCCAAGGGCGGCTGAGAGGTGAGACCTTCAGGTGCCCCGGCTGTGATGGGAGCAGCGACCTGGCCAGGCTGAGTGGCCAGAGGCTGGGGGTCTGCCATCGCTGAGCCAGGAGGGGAGGGAGAAGGGGCAGACTGAGTGGCACTGCAGCCAGCCCTGGCCTCTGGGTCAGCGCCCAGGATGCAGTCACCTGCAAGGCAGGGCAGCTTAGGAGGCGGGGGCAGCTCCCCTCGATCCCACCGCAGTGGGGGCAGCGGGAGCTGGAGGGGCAGGGACATGGTTCTCTTGCAGGGCTTCCTGGGGGCAGAGGCGGGTGGAGGATGGCTGCTGGATGGCTTTGGAGCCTCCACCTCCTCACACAAAGGTGGTGACACCGGAACACTGGGCTGGGGGTCTCCCCGCAGCACTTCCTCTGCAGGGCTCTGTGGCTGCAGGAAGCCACTGGGGCTTGGGTTTGGCTGCAGAGCAGGCGGGGCACCTCCCGCAGGGCTGCCTGAGCCTGAGACCACCCCGCTTTCAGAGGAGCAGCTCCTGGGAGACAGCGGGGCGCGCCCACTGACGCTGCCATGTGGGTGCTGGGCATGGAGGCCCAGAGGCCCAGGACCGCTCTGGCCGGCAGGGAGGACGCCTGGGGCGCCCAGGGCCCTAGATGTCAGTGGGGGGTCCCCAGGGCGGTAGGGGCTGTCCTGGTCACGCAGTCCCTTGTTCTGTACCTGATGGTCTTGGTTCTCTGCCCTCCCTTTTGGGGACCCTTCTTGGACCTTCACCTCCATGTCCTTCGGAGAAGGAAGTGGGATGGTACGGGTTGGTTTTGGCTTCATAACCTGGACTTCCGGCCCGGGGAGAGCAAGTCTGCCCCTGGGAGGAGGGTTGGAGACCGTCCTGGGATTAGGTGAACACAGCCGGGGCTCCTCTGGGGGGTCCTTCCACCCCACCGAGGGGAGGACCCCCAGAGGGAAGCATCCCGTCTGGGGGAGAGGACACGGCCTCCCCCCCGCTGTGTGACAGCCAGATGCTGCTGGTACAGGGCCCCGGGGTAGGAACCCGAACCCAGGGCCCAGGGCAGCTGCAGGACTCCGGGGGCGGACCCGGTGACCAGGGCCCAGGGCAGGTGCAGGACGCCATGGAAGGTACCCGAACCCAGGGCCCAGGGCAGCTGCAGGACTCCGGGGGCGGACCCGGTGACCAGGGCCCAGGGCAGCTGCAGGACTCCGGGGGAGGACCCGGTGACCAGGGCCCAGGGCAGGGGCAGGGCCCGGGGGGAGGAGCCCGAACCCAGGGCCCAGAGCAGGGGCAGGGCCCCGAGGGAGGCGCCTGTGACCAGGCCCCATGGTAGGTGCAGGACTCCGGGGGCGGACCCGGTGACCAGGGCCCAGGGCAGGGGTAGGACCCCGGGGGAGGCGCCTGTGACCAGGCCCCATGGTAGGTGCAGGATCCCAGGGGCGGAGCCTGTGCTCAGGGCCCAGGGCAGGTGCAGGAGCCGCTGGGTGGGGGCGGCCAGGCGGGGCTTCCCCCCTGCGCACCCCGAAAGCCACCGGACCGTGGGCACCAGGCAAGGCCCGGTGGCGGCGGCGGCGGATTAAAGGAAGAAACCTGGAAAGCAAATTGCCCATCGAGAGCAAGTTGTGCGCCAAGCGAGCCGAGGTCAGAGTGGAGACCGGGAGCGCTGCTCCTTCGCTTCCTCCTCCGCTGGGGCTCTCGCACGCACTGAGCCAACGTGGTCCAGGAGCTCTGATGTCTCCATGGAAACGTCAACGGACACTGTGCACGTGCCAGTCCAGCGCGGGAGGAGAGGTCAAAGGGCAGGGGGCGGGGCCTCAGCACTGGCCACGCCCTTCCTGACTGACTCTCCAGCACCTGGGCCTCCAGCTGTGGGGCAGGGGCTGGGCACCCGCTGGCCCTGCACCAGGAGCCTGTTCCAGACCCGGTCCCCGCGCCAGACCTGCCCTGCCTGCCTCGGGCTCTGCGGGCGCTTAGGCGCCTTCCCCAGGGTCCAGGAGGCCCGAGCCTGTCACAGCCAGTGCGGGAGCCCCCAGATCCTGCGGGCATGTGGCCCCTTCTCCGGCCTCCCCAGCTTCTCTGTGCTGCCCGGACTCAGGGCCTCCCTCCATGGCTGCCCTGGCCGCCCGCCTCCCCGGCCAGGGGAGAAGGTTCCTGAGGAGTGGACCCGAGCCCTGACCTGACTGGGGCCGCACCCCCACATCCAGAGCAGAGCCCGCAGCTAGCAGGGATTGCACCCCAATACGCTGCCTTGTGAGTGAGCAAACAGTGAGTCTTTCCCCAGGAGCCTTCTTGGGAGGGAGTCCCTGTCCTTGTGGGGCAACGGAGGGGACACAGGGAAGCATTTCCCAGGCCTTCCGTGTCCTTTGAAGCCAACACAGCGGTCAGAGCCTTTGAAGTGTCCGGCGGACACCATCACATGCATCTCCCGACTTGTCCTTGCATTTCACCCTTTGCATGCACCGGCTCATGAAAGAAACAGTTGAATCCAGAGGTGTGGCTCTATGGGTTAGAGTGTTGTCCCATGCAGGGGAAGGTCACGCATTCAACACCCAGTCAGGGCATGCTCTTGGGTTGTGGGTTGGACCTTCGATTCTAGGCCCGGGTCAGACTCGGGGGTGTGGGGGTCGGGGGGATGCAAACAATCAATGTGTCTCTCTCACTTTGGTGTTTCACTCTCTCCCTTTCTGCCCCTCCCTCCCTCCCTCCGTCCCTCTCTTCTTCCCTTCCACTCTCTTTTTAAAAAATATATTTTATTGATTTTTAACAGAGAGGAAGGGAGAGGGATAAAAAGTCAGAAACATCGATCAACTGCCTCCTGCACACCCCCTACTGGGGATGTGCCCGAAACCAAGGTACATGCCCTTGACCAGAATCAAACCTGGGACCCTTGATTCCGCAGGCCGACGCTCTATCCACTGAGCCAAACCATTTAAGGCCCCTCCCACTCTCTTGAAAATCAATGGGACAAAATATCCTCAGGTGAGGGTAGAAAAAATAGTTGAAGTGGCCTTTGCTTTAGGACTTAACATCTTTGCAAGTACATGGATTTCTTTGCTCTCAGCCCTGCAATGAATTTTGGGGCATGTATAATGTAAATTACTAATCATCTTCTTTTGAACATTAGGAATTAAAACGGCATGTTTTAATGTGATATCTGTGAGCTCTTATTTTTTGGAGGGACCCTAATCGGTATCCACAACAAGTAATCAAAACTCCATGAGGAATCCAACACTGACCTCCTGATTCCTAGGTCGATGCTCAACCACTGAGCAAAGCCTGCTGGGTGGGAATTTAGTTTGACGTTGCTATCCAGGTATCTAGAATGGTGTCTATTACACAGCAGCAAGTTTGCAATAAATGTTTGTTGAATAAACATATGTAGTGACTACTTTTTCTCCATCTGTGACCTTTTATGTTAAAATGTATTATGATTTTTACCGAAATCAAGACGGTCACCTGTTGGGGTGCTCTATTCAAGAACTAGACTTGGTTGTTATTAGGTAGTTTTTATTTACTTGCACCCAATAAAGGAGACACACATCTCCAAAACTCTATGTTGAAGAGAGTTAGTTGCTTCTTATATGTACTATTTGGTTAACTACAGGTTGATTTCTTCTTTGCAGGTTGAGTTCCTGTCAAGCTCATCCTGTTTACAGCGGCACCTGCAAAAACTGATATGTTTTAAGAATAGAAAGAATAGGAGATCGAAGATGGCGGCATAGGTAAACACCAGAGATTGCCGCCGTAAACAACCACTTCAAAAATACAACTAAAAGTCGGAACGGACATCAACCAGAACCACAGGAAGGCTGGCTGAGGAGAGACTCTTCAACTAGAAGCAAAAACAACAGCATTCCGACGCTCAGAGGAGGCATAGTGTGGAAAATTTAAAGGTACGGTGGTGCGGTGGTGAGGTGGTGCGCGCACAAAGCGGGCTGGCGGCTGAGGGCGCGGTTGTCGTTTTCAATCAGGAGTGAGTCTCAGACTCTGGGCTACAGATCCAGGCGAGTCTCTAGGGACCCAGACTCAAACGGGAGAAGCGGGACTGTCTGGCTACGGCCCCTCCGAGGTTTGCAGCGGTTGCTGGGACAGAGAGGCAGAACCCCTGGGGACGGACTGAGAGCGGCCATAGCAGCTCCCTCCCCCCGCCCTGTTGATCCCGCCCCGCCCAGGCCCTGCGCAGAGCCATTTGCCGATCGCCTCAGGCAAAGGCTGGATTAGCGCCTCCCCAGAAGACAGACGTTTTCCGCACCGCTGATTCCTACAGCCAGTCGGCCTGGTGGTCAAATCCCTCTAGTGTTAACTACAACAATTAAGGCTTGGCTAGAACAAGACTGCGCACAGAGACCACAAGGGGGTGCACCAAGAAAGCATAAAAGATGCGGAGACAAAAAAACATGACAGAAATGGAGGATATGGAGCTAAGAATCGCAATTTTGAGGGCTTGCCATAAATTTGTGCAGAGCCTCACGAAAACTAATGAGACCCTCGATGCTACGATAAAGAAATTAGAAAGTAAGCATACACGGACTGAAATAAAGAATATTATACCCAATAGCAGACCAGAGGAGCTCAAGAATCAAACCAAAGATTCGACAAAAAACACCCAATTGGAAAAGCAAAATGAAAAAAGAATCCGAAAGTGTGAAGATAGTGTAAGGAGCCTCTGGGACAGCTTTAAGCGGTCTAATATCAGAATTATTGGAGTGCCAGAAGATGAGAGACAGCAAGATATTGAAAACCTATTTCAAGAAATAATGGCAGAAAACTTCCCCCACCTGGAGAAAGAAATGGACTTACAGGTTCAAGAAGCGCAGAGAACCCCAAACAAAAGGAATCCAAAGAGGACCACACCAAGACACATCATCATTAAAATGCCAAGAGCAAAAGACAAAGAGAAAATCTTAAAAGCAGCAAGAGAAAGAGGCTCAATTACCTACAAGGGACTACCCATACGACTGTCAGCTGATTTCTCAACAGAAACTTTGCAGGCCAGAAGGGAATGGCAAGAAATATTCAAAGTGCTGAATACCAAGAACCTACAACCAAGATTACTTTATCCAGCAAAGCTATCATTCAGAATTGAAGGTCAGATAAAGAGCTTCACAGATAAGGAAAAGCTAAAGGAGTTCACCACCGCCAAACCAGTATTATATGAAATGCTGAAAGGTATCCTTTAAGAAGAGGAAGAAGAAGAAAAAGGTAAAGATACAAATTATGAACAACAAATATGCATCTATCAACAAATGAATCTAAGAATCAAGTGAATAAATAACCTGATGTACAGAATGAACTGGTGATTATAATAGAATTAGGGACATAGAAAGGGAATGGACTAACTATTCTTAGGGGGAAAAGGGGTGTGGGAGATGCGGGAAGTGACTGGACAAAAATCATGCACCTATGGAGGAACACGGTGGGGAGTGAGGGTGGAGGGTGGGGTGGGAGCTGGAAGGAGGGGAGTTATGGGGGGAAAAAAGAGGAACAAATGTAATAATCTGAACAGTAAAGATTTAAAAAAAAAAAAAAGAATAGAAAGAATAGAAAGAAGGGCCCAGAGCTTGAGACATGATCTTTTTAATATAGTTTGACCAGCCATACAATTTAAATCCTAAATACTTCAGTCGTTATGCCTTTTTGAACAGTCGATTATTTCTAAATCACTTCAGAATTTTTTATACTTAAGTAACGATAATTTTCCCTAATATTTTCAATATCCAATCCAAATTAAAATTTCCCCAATTTTCTCCAATGACTTACGGAAAAATGCAATTATTTCCCTCAGGAGCCAATAGAGGATCACGCCTTGCATTTGCCAGAAGAGTCCAAATTCACACCTTGACCTCTTCCTGTTTCCTGGCTATTGGAAGGCAGTGGCTGCTTCAGGATGGAGCTGACCACCTTCTGCACAGCCAGAAGCATCAGAAACTCATTGAACAGATGATGGGTGCAATCTTGTACCTTTTCTGAGAAGCATGTGTAGGCCATCCTCTCTCAGAGCTTCTACCCCTAAGTCCAGTCAAAAAGGAGATTATCTGAGTAATAAATAAATAAGAACAGACATTTTAAAAAAAACCCTTAACCTCCTCGGGCTCTACAAGAACCTGGGCCGGAGACTTAAGAAATTGGTTCTTGGGAGGCAAGATGGCGGCAGAATAGGCAGATGCGTCCCAAGGCTTGTCCAGGAGAAAATTGAATGACAGCTGAAACAAATAACATCCACCCCGATGGCCAAGGAAACTCAGCTAGTTTGACAGTTTGCAGCCGGGAAGGGCAGAGTTCCCTAGGACAGGTAAAAACCAGGGATCTGGGCAGGAAAGTTTGCCAGATCTCTGAGCCCAGAGGGTCAGGGGGAAACCACGTGGCACCCAGCCACGTCTCTTGGGACAGGCACAGCCGCTGTCTAGGGAAAGGACATCCGCAGGACTGTTGGCACCGGGGGATTTGAGACCTGGGTGCCATCATTACAGAAGACTGAGCCCAAAGGGGGCAACCTGAAGCGCTGACCAGACCATGCAGTGCCGGTAAGAGACGAGCTCACAGACACTCACCGGTGCTGAGGAACAGGAGAAGGTAACACCTGGGACTCTACAGCCACCCCTGCCAGGGACCTGCTCCCTTGGCTGTGGTCCCACGGTCAACGAGTCTCTAGCCACCCCAGGCACTAGTTCCTGTGAGTTCTGAAGCACGCTCCCCTCTGACCAGCCCAACGCTTTAGTCCAGGGCACTGTAACCACGTGAGCAGCAGACATGTGAGCAGCACGCTCCTGTCCAAGGAGCATCAGCCTCACGAGCAGCCTGCCCCAGGCCTAAGAACAGCAGCCTCATGTGGCCTGCCCCTGTCCAAGGAGCAGCAGCTGTGTGAGTGGCCCGCAGCCCAATCCGAAGAACAGCAACCACGCGAGCAGTCTGACCCATTCAAGGAACAGCAGACACATGAGCAGTCTGCCTACGTCTGAGGAGCAGCAGCCCTGTGCAGCCTGCCCCCATCCAAGGAGCAGCAGCTGCACTCAGCCCGCACCCTGCACCAGTCCAAGGAACAGGAGCTGTGTAAGCATCTTTCCCTCGTCCAAGCAGCAGCAGCCGCACAAGCAGCCTGCCCAATCCTAGGGGCAGCAGCTGTGTGAGCAGCCCACCACCATCCGAGGAGCAGCAGTTCTGTGAGCAGCCTTTCCCCATTCGGGGAGCAGCAGTAGCCCACTCCGGTCCAAGGAGCAGCAGCCACATGAGCAGAACGCCACATCTGAGGAGCGGCAGCCCTGCGCAGCCAGCACCGGTCCGAGGAGCAGAGTCACACACAGCCTGCACCTGTCCGATGAGCAGCAGCTGGGTTAGTGGCTGGTCCCTATCCAAGGAGGAGCAGCTATGCGTGCAGCTCACTCCCATTCGAAGAGCAGCAGCCGCACGAGCAGCCCACCTGTCCGAGGAGCAGCAACCTTGCAATCAACCTGCCCATGTCCAAGAAGCAGTAGCTCCACAAGCAGCCCACCTCATTCGAGGAACAACAGCAGCGTGCAGCCAGCCCCCATCCAAGGAACAGCAGCCATGTGATCAGCCCACCCTCTGTCTGAGGAACAGCAGCTGTGTGAGAAGCCTCCCCCAACCAGCCAGAGGAGCCGCCATGACTGTGAACAGCACCCACCAGAGGAGCTGCTACCAACTGAGGAGCAGCTGCTACAACAACCACCCAAGGAGCAATTGCAGTCCAAGGAACCACCGCCACCCAAGGACCAGTCCCTGAACAACTCAACATCTAGATCTGTCGGTGAGATCAAACATGGGTAGACAAAGAAACCCCAAAAGGAAAGAAAATTTGGACTCGCCAGAAAAAAAGCTAAGTGAAACAAAGGCATGCAACATGTCAGAAAAAGAATTCAGAATAAGGGTCCTAGAGTGCATGAACTGGATGGAGGAAAAAATCAACAACTTATGTAAGAATCAAGAAGAAATGGATGAAAAATCAATAACTTATGTAAGAATCAAGAAGAAATGAAGAGTGATATAGCTGCAATAAAAAACACCATGGAAAGTTTCAACAGTAGACTAGGAGAAGCAGAGGACCGAATTAGCGAATTAGAAGACAGGGAAACAAAACACACGCAAACTGAACTGCAATTGGAGAAAAAAATTAAATGACAGGAGGAGAGCCTAAGAGAGCTGTGGGACAACATGAAACAAAGCAACATATGAATAATAGGGGTCACAGAACAACAGGAAGAGGAACAAGGCTTAGAAAACCTAATTGAGGAAATAAAGTCAGAAAATTTCCCTGAGGTAGGGAAGTAAAAAAGTCACACAAGCACAGAGAGTCCCAAAGAAGATGAACCCGAAAAGACCCGCACCAAGACACATCAAAATTACCATTGGCAAATGTTCAAGACAAAGAGAGGATCTTAAAGGCTGCAAGAGAGAGATGGAAAGTTACATACAAGGGATCTCCCATTAGATTATCAAATGATTTCTCAACAGAAACACATCAGGCCAGAAAAGAATGGGCGGAAATTTACAAAGTGATGCAAAGCAAGGCACTGAATCCAAGAATACTCTATCCAGTAAGGCTATCATTCAAAATTGAAGGGGAAATAAGAAGCTTCACAGACAAAAAAAGGCTAAGGGAGTTTAACACCACCAAGCCAGCAATGCAAGAAATGCTAAAGGGACTGGTGTAAAAAGAAGAAATAAAAAGCTAAGAAAGAAAACAGCCACACAAAAAAAGAAATGGCTACAAACAAGTATCTTTCAATAATAACTTTAAACGTAAATGGACTAAATGCTCCAACTAAAAGACATCGAGTGGCTGAATGGATAAAAAAAACATGACCCATATATTTGCAGTCTACAACAGACCCACATCAGAAGAAGGGACTCACACGGACTGAAAGTAAAGAGATGGAAAAATATCTTTCAGGCAAATGGAAATGAAAAAAAAACTGGGGTAGCAATACTTATATCAGTCAAAGTAGACCTCAAAGTGAAGGCCATAACAAGAGATAAGGAAGGCCACTTCATAATACTAAAGGGAGCAATACAACAAGAGGATATAACCCTGATAAACATATATGCACCCATTTCAGGAGCACCCAAATACATAAAAAAACTCCTGGAAGATATCAAGGGAGAGATGGACAGCAATACAATCATAGTAGGGGACTTTAATACACCACTGACATCACTGGATAAATCCTCTAGACAAAAATTCAGCAAAGATACAGCAGTCCTAAATGACTTACTAGATCAGATGGACTTAATTGACATCTTCAGAACATTTTCCCCAAAGCCATGGAATATAGGATCTTCTCAAGTGCACATTGGACATTTTCAAAAATAGACCACATATTAGATCACAAGCAAAGTCTCCCCAAATTTCAAGAAGATTGAAGTCATACCAAGCATCTTCTCAGACCACAAGGGCATAATATTAGAAATAAATTACAATAAAAACAACCTAAATCCCTCAAACATGTGGAAGCTGAATAGCATGTTATTAAATATTGATTGGGTTACCAATGAGATCAAAAAAGAAATTAAAAACATCCTGGAAACTAATGACAATGAAAACACAATAATCCAGAACCTATGGAACATAATGAAAGCAGTCCTGAGAGGGAAATTTATAGCTCTACAGGCCTACCTCAAAAAACAAGAAAAAATTGTAGTAAATTACCTAACACTACATCTCAAAGAAGTAGAAAGAGAGCAACAAGAAAAGCCCAGAGTGAGCAGAAGGAAGGAGATAATAAAGATTAGAGCATAAATAAAGGACATAGAGACCAAAAAAACAATACATAAGATCAATGAAACCAAGAGCTGGTTCTTTGAAAGATAAACAAGATTGATGAACCTCGAGCCAGGCTCACCAAGAAGCAAAAAGAGAGGACTCAAATAAACAAAATCAGAAATGATAGAGGCGAAAGAACAACAGACCCCACAGAAATGCAAATGATTGCTAAAAAATACGATGAACAACTCTACTCCAACAAACTAGACAACCTGGAGGAAATGGACATATTCCTAGAAAAATATAACCTTCCAAAACTCAATCAGGAAGAATCTACAAATCTCAATAGGCCAATAACTATGGAAGAAATTGAAGCAGTCATCAAAAAGCTTCCAGCAAACAAAAGCCCAGGACCAGACGGCTTCAAAGGGGAGTTTTACCAAACATTCAAGGAAGAACTAAAACCTATCCTCCTCAGACTATTCCAAAAAATTCAAGAGGAAGGAACACTTCCAAGCTCATTCGATGAAGCCAGCATCACCCTAATACCAAAACCAGGTAAAGACAACACAATGAAAGAGAATTACAGGCCAATATCCCTCATGAACATAGATGACAAAATCCTCAACAAAATCTTATCAAATAAGATCCAGCAATACATCAGAAAGATCATACACCATGACCAAGTAGGATTTATCCCAGGGATGCAAGGATGGTACAATATGAGCAAATCAATTAACGTGATACATCACATAAACAAATTGAGAGAGAAAAAACCCACATAGTCATATCAATTGATGCAGAAAAAGCATTTGGAAAAATCCAACACCCATTTTTGATAAAAACTCTCAGCAAGTTGGGAATAGAAGGATCATTCCTCAACATAATAAAAGCCATATTTGACCATCCCACAGCCAACATCATACTCAATGGGAAAAAAACTAAAACTATTTCCCCTAAGAACAGGAACAAGACAGAGATGCCCACTCTCACCACTCCAGTTCGACATAGTACTGGAAGTGTTAGCCATTGCAATTAGACAAGAAGAAGAAATAAAAGGCATCCAAATTGGAAAAGAAGAAGTAAAACTGTCCTTATTCGCAGATGACATAATATTGTACATAAAAAACTCTAAAAACTCCATCAAAAAGCTATTAGACTTAATAAATGAATTCAGCAATGTAGCAGGATACAAAATTAATGCTAAGAAATCTATGGCATTTCTATACCCCAATAATGAACTTACAGAAAGAGAGACTAAAAAAGCAATCCCATTTACAATCGCACCAAAAAAATTAAGATACCTAGGAATAAGCTTAACTAAAGAGGTAAAAGACCTCTATTCAGAAAACTACAGGACGTTGAAAAAAAAAAGATAGAGAAAGATATAAACAGATGGAAGAACATACCATGTTCATGGATTGGTAGAATCAACATCATTAAAATGTCCATACTACCCAAAGCAATCTATAAATTCAATGCACTCCCCATGAAAATACCAACGGCATATTTCACAGACCTAGAACAAACTCTCCAAAAATTCATCTGGAATAAAAAAAGACCCTGAATAGCTGCAGCAATCCTGAGAAAGAAGAACAAAGTAGGTGGGATCTCAATACCAGATATCAAGCTATATTACAAAGCCACTGTTCTCAAAACTGCCTGGGACTGGCACAAGAACAGACATATAGATCAATGGAATAGAATAGAGAGCCTAGAAATCGACGCGAACCAATATGCTCAATTAATATTTGACAAAGGAGGCAAGAACATACAATGGAGTCAATACAGTCTCTTCAATAAATGGTGTTGGGAAAATTGGACAGATACATGCAAAAAAATGAAACTAGACTACCAAATTACACCATAGAAAAAAAAACTCAAAATGGATAAAGGATTTAAATGTATGACAGGAAACCATAAATATACTAGACTGAAACAGCTCCTAGGGCAGGGGTCCTCAAACTATGGCCCACGGGCCACATGCAAATACAAATATTGTATTTGTTCCCATTCTGTTTTTTTAGTTCAAAATAAGATATGTGCAGTGTGCATAGGAATTTGTTCATAGTTTTTTTTTAAACTATAGTCCAGCCCTCCAAGAGTCTGAGGGACAGTGAACTGGCCCCCTCTTTAAAAAGTTTGAGGATCCCGGTCCTAGGGCTTTGGAAACTAAAGAGAAAATAAACAAATGGGACTACATCAAAATTTAAGTCTTTGTACAGCAAAAGAAAGCATCAACAAAACAACAAGAAAGCCCACTGCATGGGAGAAGATATTTGCCAATGTTATAACTGATAAGAGTTTAATCTCCAACATTTATATGGAACTCATACCACTTAACTAAAGGAAGATAAACAATCCAATCAAAAAATGGGCAAAGGATCTAAATAGACACCTTTCAAAAGAGGACATACAGAAAGCCAAGAGGCATATGAAAACATGCTCAAAGTCACTAATCATCCGAGAGATGCAAATCAAAACAACAATGAGGTACCATCTCACACCTGTCAGAATGGCCATCATCAACAAATCAACAAAGGACGAGTGCTGGAGAGGATGTGGAGAAAAAGGAACACTTGTGCACTGCTGGTGGGAATGCAGACTGGTGCAGCCACTATGGAAGGCAGTATGGAGGTTCCTCAAAAAATTGGAAATGGAACTCCCATTTGACCCTGTGATCCCACTTCTAGGAATATATCCCAAGAAACCAGAAACACCTATCAGAAAGGATATATGTAACCAGATGTTCATAGCAGCACAATTCACCATAGCTAAGATCTGGAAACAGCCTAAGTGCCCATCAGTAGATGAATGGATTAGAAAACCGTGGTACATCTACACGATGGAATACTATGCTGCTGTTAAAAAGAAGGAACTCCTACCATTTGCAACATCATGGATGGAACTGGAGAGCATTATGCTAAGTGAAACAAGCCAGTCAATGAAGGAAAAATACCACATGATCTCACTCATTCATGGATAATAAAGACCATTACAAACTTTTGAACAATAATAGATGCAGAGGCAGAGCTGCCTCAAACTGATTGTCAAACTGCAGTGGGAAGGCCAGAGAGAGTTGGGGGGCAGGAGGGAGGGGAGTAAGAGATCAACCGAAGGACTTGTATGCATGCATATAAGCATAACTAATGGACATAAGACACTGGGGGGTAAGGGAGGGTAGGGGTTTGTCAAGGGCGGGGGGGAAAAAAGGACACTTATGTAATACCCTTTGTAATACTTTAAGCGAAAAATAAAATAAAATAAAATAAAATAAATAAAATGGGCAAAGGACCTAAATAGACACTATTCAAAAGAAAACATTCAGAAAGCCAAGAGACATATGAAAACATGCTCAAAGTCACTAATCATCTGAGAAATGTAAATCAAAACAACAATGAGGTACCATTTCATACCTGTCAGAATGGCTATCATCAACAAATCAACAAACGACAAGTGCTGGAGAGGATGTGAAGAAAAAGGAACCCTTGTGCACTGCTGGTGGGAGTGCAGACTGGTGCAGCCACTATGGAAGACAGTATGGAGTTTCCTAAAAAGATTAAAAATGGAACTCCCATTGGTCCCAGTGATCCCACTCCTAGGACTATATCCCAAGAAAACAGAAACTCCAATCAGAAAGGATATATGCACCCCTATGTTCATAGCAGCACAATTTACCATAGCCAAGATCTGGAAACAGCCTAAGTGGCCATCAACAGATGAATGAATTAGAAAACTGTGGTACATCTACATGATGATTGCTATGCTGCTGTAAAAAAGAAGGAATTCTTACCATTTGCAACAGCGTGGATGGAACTGGAGAGCATTATGCTAAGCGAAATAAGCCAGTCAATGAAAGAAAAATACCACATGATCTCACTCATTTATGGATAATTAAGACCATTATAAACTGATAAACAAAAATAGATACAGAGGCAGAGCTACATCGAACAGACTGTCAAACTACAGCGGGAAGGCCAGGGAGGGTTGGGGGTGGTGGGTAAAATATCAACTGAAAGACTTGTATGCATGCATATAAGCATAACCAATGGACACAAGACACTGGCGGGTATGGGAGGCTAGGGGAGGGTCAAGGGGAGAAAAAAAAAGAGACACATATAATAGTCTTTGTCATACTTTAAGCAATAAAACAATAGGAAGAAAGAAGAAAAAGAAAGAAAGAAAGAAAGAAAGAAAGAAAGAAAGAAAGAAAGAAAGAAAGAAAGAAAGAAAGAAAGAAAGAAAGAAAGAAAGAGGGAGGGAGGGAGGGAGGGAGGGAGGGAGGGAGAGAGAGAGAGAGAGAGAGAGAGAGAGAGAGAGAGAGAGAGAAAGAAAGAAAGAAAGGAAGGAAGGAAGGAAGGAAGGAAGGAAGGAAGGAAGGAAGGAAGGAAGGAAGAAAGAAAGAAAGAAAGAAAGAAAGAAAGAAAGAAAGAAAGAAAGAAAGAAAGAAAGAAAGAAAGAAAGAAAGAAAGAAAGAAAGAAAGAAAGAAATTGGTTTTCCAGCTTTCCACTTGCCTAAAGGCGGAGCAGGAGTGACCTCAGAGGGGCTGTGGAGGCCTGTGGGAAGTGTAGTCCTGAAGCTCCTGGCTCCTGCCAGCACTCTGGGAAGGGACCTCCAGTCCACGCAGCAAGTGGGATCCCCGGTACTTACCCCAGAGGACTCCCCCACTTGTGTCCCACCAGAGTCGCCAGAATATGCAGCAGCACAACCAAGGGGTCCGGGCTGCCTGTCACTACTTGAGCCAATGAAGCAGAGACAGGGTTGAGTCATATATGAGCATTTATTCCAATATTGCCAGCAGCATGGGAGAGCAGCAGGTCAGCCACAAAAATCTGCTCTGCACCCCCATAAGCCAGCTGCTTATAGTGGGTAGGAGGCAAAGATTACTTGCGAGTCTAAGAACTCCAGGCAGGGGAAAGCAGGCAAGGCATGGTGGTTACAGGCAATAGGGCTGGGGGTGCAAAGGGCGGGCATCTCCAAGACTAGATTGTAAATCTCTCCAGGACTGTGGGCAGTTCTCTGGAAAGGAGGGTGGACTGCGTCCCAGTGTGAGCTCCTAGGTCCCAGGGCGTAAAACTCTGCTCAGCCAGGTTGGAATGTGCTTTCTCTAATCAGAACAGAGCAATCACAGTTAACAGAGCATGGTTGATATTTCTTATCATTGTAGCTAGTCCCCCATATTCTGTTTCTGTCTCTCACTGAAGTTTTTTAATTTTACTCCTGAAAAGAATCTAACTACATCATGCAATTAAAAGAAATTTATCTATTCTGTCTTTACTCTAATTCATAATTTGAAACCAGTTAATTTTATAAAAATCATGCTTTAAGGTGGAAAAGGGAATTTCACTCAAGTTAAAATTGACTCACTGGTGGTTTCCCAAATAAGTCCTTTGCTTTATCAATATGACAAGGTAAGATTTTTGGAAGAAGGTAATTGCTGACGCACAACAGGATGTCATATGCTTTGTTAGTGTTCTCCCTGCTACCTCATGGCTCTTGTAATTTGTCACAACAAATTCTTTTGACAATATTGGCAAGAGACAGCAAATCTGTTGTTATTATTTTATTTTTATTAAGCACCCACACACAGAGTATTAATGCTGTCCTGAATTATCCATAAAATGATTATTATTGTTGTTTGTGAACCCACAAAATTTGAAATCAGAAAAAAAATGCATGGAGGTCCTTTTCTTGAGAGCAAAAGCCTGGCCTATGATTGATTCATCTTTGTCAGTGACATGTGAGGACTGGAGCCGACTGAACTTTGGAGAAGTCAGGAATATATGAACTCCTCCCTCCTCCAGTGTGTGTGTGTCTCTCTCTCTCTCTCTCTCTCTCTCTCTCTCTCTCTCTCTCTCACTGTGTCTCTCTCTCTCTCCCTTCTTCTTCTTCTTCTTTTCTTCTTCTTCTTCTTCTTCTTCTTCTTCTTCTTCTTCTTCTTCTTCTTCTTCTTCTTCTTCTTCTTTTCCTCCTCCTTCTTCTTCTCCTTCTTCTTCTTCTTCTTCTTCTTCTTCTTCTTCTTCTTCTTCTTCTTCTTCTTCTTCTTCTTCTTGTTCTTCTTCTTCTTCTTCTTTTTCTCCTTCTTCTTCTTCTTCTCCTTCTTCTTCTTCTTCTTCTTCTTCTTCTTCTTCTTCTTCTTCTTCTTCTTCTTCTTCTTCTTCTTCTTTTCTCCTTCTTCTTCTTCTTCTCCTTCCTCTTCCTCTTCTTCTTCTTCTTCTTCTTCTTCTTCTTCTTCTTCTTCTTCTTCTTCTTCTTCTTCTTCTTCTTCTTCTTCTCCTTCTTCTTCTCCTTCTTCTTCTCCTTCTTCTTCTTCTTCTTCTTCTTCTTCTTCTTCTTCTTCTTCTTCTCCTTCTCCTTCTCCTTCTCCTTCTCCTTCTCCTTCTCCTTCTCCTTCTCCTTCTCCTTCTTCTTCTTCTTCTTCTTCTTCTTCTTCTTCTTCTTTTTTAAGTTTAAACAACGCCAGGATGAAGCTGTTTTCTTCCATCCAGATCAGATTGGGAAATACAGCATTGAATGCCATAATCCACACTTAATTTCTTTCTCATTTAGTAGGAAAGTGGATTGTGTCAAGCCTGAAAGAAGGCAGCTGGTATGAATCCCTACACTCCCTATTGTATGAAAAATGAGCTCTGAATGTCCGGGCCTTGCACCAGCCTGCACCCTGGGAGTGATGCTGACACTGGGTTGTTAGTGCTGACTGTGACTGGGGCACTTTGGCGCTTGGTTGCCAGGCCTCTCCAGGCATTCCTGAGGGTCTCTAGGAAGGTGCTCCTATGAGCTGAGCAACCCATTTGCTCATGTCTTTGACTAAAGGGTCCTTGTTAATATCCACTCTTTGCAAACTACGGAGGCAGAGGAAGGCCCTGCTTCATCAGAGCCCCTGGTGCCAGGTAATGCCCTCCCCCAGGACATGGATTCCCTGAGCCTTGTTCTGTCTGGATCCTGGCTCCTCCATGGGAAGCAGCGCTAACAATCTCTTTCACTGGCTGGGGACAAATCCTAGTCTGCCCTCCGTTCCCCACCTGTCTTCTGCCTCTCTGCCCTGCTTCTTGTGCACCAACTTCCTCCCTCCTCCTTTTCACAAAAAAATAGTCCTCCATGCCCAGCAACTCACCCACTAGACACCTAATGGTTCAATGTGCTCAGCAAGGGCACCTAAGGCTGCACAGGTGGCAGCGGTAGGACCAGAATGTAGATCCTAGTCCAGGGGTGGGCAACCCCTGGCACGCATGCCAAACATGGCACGCCAGTAACTTTTGCTGGCACTCGAAACCCTCTCTTATAATCTTCCATTTACAATTTTTTTCTTAATATCGACTTTTTTATTTATCAGATAAATTCAGCGTAGGTGCATCTTAGATAAATAAATAATTTTACATAACAAGTTATCTTAAAGACCATAGACATGGATTGACGAGAGAGGGGAAGAGCAATTTCTGTGCCTCTGCCTTAACTCTCCCTGCCTTCCTAGATCCGACCAGTGTTTTGGTTTCATCCACATACGCTTGTGAATCTTTGTTCTCAGTGATGAATTTTGTTAAGTCTCATAATAGGAGTAGCCTGATGGATGAAAGTAGTAGCTCATGCATATCTCTGAAGGTCACGAAATATAAACCTGATGTAAAATCTCTGTCATCAGTGATGCAGCAGCAAAAGTCCCACTGATAATATCAAATGAAGTCATAAAGTTTTCTGTCGGACTATCAGTGTACATGTATACATTAAAAAATAGCCCTAGCCCTAACCGGTTTGGCTCAGTGGATAGAGCATTAGCCTGGGGACTGAAGGGTCCCAGGTTCGATTCCGGTCAAGGGCATGGACCTTGGTTGCGGGCACATCCCTAGTAGGAGGTGTGCAGGAGGCAGCTGATCAATGTTTCTCTTTCATCGATGTTTCTAACTCTATCGCTCTGCCTTCCTCTCTGTATAAAATCAATAAGATATATATAAAAAAAGAATCATTTAAATAAAAAATAAAAATAAATAAATAAATGTATTTTTCATAATCATATACTGTGTTTTTGTTGCTCGAATGAATTTTATTATTTCTTCAAGGTTCTTCACATACGTACACCTTAAGAGATAGCAAGTAGGCGTAACATGTTCTCAAAAAATTAGGGTTGGCACTCAGAAGAATTTTGAGTCAGAGATTTTGCTGGTTTTGGCACGCACTCACAAAAAGGTTGCCCACCCCTGTCCTAGTCTGTCCACAAAGATTCTTCTGCTATATTGTGGAGTATTCCTATTAGTTATACGTTTCAGAAAACACTTGGAACATGTCTTAATTTTATTTGAAAGGTTGTTAAATATGATATGTTTGAACTAAATAAGTTAAGTTCTCCTAAAGTTAAGCATTTTCCCATTTTGGTCGTTCTTGGATTCCATATATTTTAGAGTCTAGCAAAAAAAAAAAAAAAAAAAAAAGCCCAATAGATTGAAGGCTTCCCCATGTGGGCCCCAGACAGTGCTGCTGGGAACCCGAAGGTTGAAGACATGGTTGTCCTTTGACAGTGACTCCGGAACTGCAGCCCAACTGCCAAATCCTGCCTCTCCATAGAATGTGAGTTACCCAAAACAGCACTTCTCAACCCTCAGCCAGATTATAAATCTGTCTCATGATCATGTGGGCTGGTTGCTCATTTCTTGTATTTTTCTCCAAGAGACAAACCCTTTTCTCTTTCCTTCCCTCACCCCTACTTTCCTTCTCTTCCTTCTTCCATCCCTACTCTGTGTGGGCATTGTTCTGTCCATGGTGTGGTGAGAGGGAGGGCATGTGGCAGCCATGCAAAGATGGTGCATTAATATTCCTCAAGCAGAGCCCGTAAAATAGAAAATTATAGTTGAAGTTTCTCAAATTGGGAGGAGGAGCCACACCTCAGATAACATCATCGGTGACTCTGAAATGGGAATTCTCATTGGCATGACTTGTGGTGCTTTCTTAATCACAAATGCAGCCAGGAATGTCTATATTGAAAAGTCCTCACAGCCGGTGTTAATGTAGCTCCATCTTAAGTCTCCTTGTCCTGAGTAATAAGAGTTGGCTTTAAGTATTGAGTTTTAAGTCTTCTTCACTAGTAGTTGGCCCTGGTGTGGCCTTTGTCTCTCTACCTCTCAACCTCCTGGTCTTTCCCCCTCCTACTACCGAGCTCCTATGGAAGGGGGATCTGATTGATTGGTTAACCACCAACATATATGTTCAAATGAATAGTGATTGAATGAATGAATGAATGAATGATTGTTCACAAATAGAGCAACTTTGGCTCAGGTGTGATTCCCTCTTGTGTTAACAATAGTGACCTGATTCAGATGGAACACATATTTTTGCAAACCCAAAAGACCTCACCTGGATCCCGTTTTCTCTTGTGACAGTGGTGTAACTGAGAAGCACGATTGCAATTGAAAAGGCTTGTGATATGCAAAACAGGAACTTTGGACATGCATGTCAATAAAAAGCAAGACAAGCTGCGAAAGAGTTAACACCTTCCTAAGAGAGACTAGATGAGTGCTACTGAGGCTCAGGGACAGGAGGAATAGATTCCATATTGGGGTGAGGGAAGGACGAATAAAAAACTACCTTCTGATTCTTTCTCTTCTTATTTCTCCTTTACTTTTTTCCCAATTTCAAGGAAATTTATCCCTGTTCAGACCTCTCTTCTGCTTCTTTCTCCCCCCTGCCCCCGCCCAGGCCTCTAGCTCCCCTGGTGCCTCTTCCTTTCCACCTCACTTAGCATCGAGTCAGTTCTGGTTCCTTCCTCAGTTAGCAACCTCCACACCTACATTTCCACAGAACAGTTGTAGATACAATTTGTTTTCAAAGAAAAATTAAAGCAATTGATTATTATGAAGGAGATTATTTCATCACACATTTTTCAGATATGGAAAACATAAATCTGAAAATAGAAAATACTTGCATATTAAAATAAATATTTTCCTCAGTTTCAGAGAACTTGAATCTGTGTCTGAATTTTGATATGCTCATCTTGATGTTGGAGGAAACAACGACATACTTGTGGAAGTTACTAATTAATCCATGAAACCAAATAGAAGTAGAATTTTTTTAATGGATTAAAACTAGATTTAGGTGGTATATACGCAACACTATCAATTTCACCATATAGATTTTTATTTCTAACATTCAGTGTTAAATTCAGACTGGAAGCAGTTATAAATAAATTTATTAACAAAATCTTTCCTTCCTTCAAAATTTTCTGTATTGCAGAATAATTAACATTCAATAATTTAACTCTAAAATGGAAATTATCTTTTAATCTTTCTAGATATGTTCACTCTTCATAGAGTTTAGAGCTGGGGTAGACTATTAAGATAATCTATGTTAGGGTTTTTGGCCTGTGACATGGGCTGTGGAGGAAGTCACAGCTCAGAGAAGAGAGAGATGCAGAGAGAGGGAGTTCATTTTTACTTTCCCCAAGGGAAAGGGCTGGTGCATTGCTAACCAATACAAGGGCAAGCAATAAACAGCTGCCCCCCCTTTTAAAGCCCTGGCTGCTGTTGTAGGTGACATGGAAGGGAGGGGAATTTCAGGGCTGAAATTGAGCAGACATCTGGGGGTTGTCTTTGAAAACATTGTTAGCTTTTTTAAGGAGACAGTCCAGGCAGATGTCCTAGGGAGGTGTCTTCCTCAGTTAGCATCCTCCATAGAGTAACAGTTATGAAGAGTTCAATAGAGTATTGTTTGAAGAGGAGGAGTGAAGGGGACTTATTAACTGTCCCTGAGTTGTAAAAATAGCAGGAAGGAGGGGTATGCGAAAATGTAGCCTTGAGAGTAACTTATCTTGTCTTGAGGTTTAAACAAAGGGGCTGTTTGAATCAGAGGTGCTAACAATCTTGGGGTTTAATTACAGGTGCTTCTCATAATTGTGGAAGGCCACAGCAAAGAAAAAGAAAGGCCTTTCTATCCTAATAATCTATTTCCATCATTTCATTTCATAATGAGTAAAGTGGGGTTCAAAAGAACTGAAATCTTGCAAAGGCTTCAACCAACTTGGGGCTTTCAACCCTGGCTGCATGTTAGAATCATCTGGGGCACTTTTTTTAAAAAACGCAGATGCTCAGGCCACACCACTAGAGATTTGAATTTTAATGGTGAGTGTGGGGTATATATTTCAAAGCTCCCCAGATGAGGCAAATAAGGGGTGAATTAGATGCTCTGCATTGTACCACCTCACTTACACTAGATTAAATAGATTCCAGGGACTATTTCTTAATGACCTAAGTCACTCATGGAGCAGAGGACATGAACAGGGCTGGGTAGTCAGGAGGCCAGGAGACCAAGTTATACACAGATCTCGCTGGAAAGCAGAATCCTGCCTGCAGGAGTGAGGGCTGGCCCACAAACTGTTAAATGACCAAGGCAGTGCTACTGGGAAGATGCAAAAACAAGGAGACAGGGAAGTCAGATTGTTTCATCATCCTAAGGTCAGATGAAGCACTTAGGAAACCTCCAACAGTGTGATATATATATATATACTAGAGGCCTGGTGCACAAAATTTGTGCACTCGGGGGGTTGGGGGGGTCCCTCAGCCCAGCCTGTGCCCTCTCTCAGTCTGGGACCCCTCAGGGGATGTCCACCTGCTGGATTAGGTGCACTCCCCAGGGGATTGGGCCTAAGCTGGCAATCAGACATCCCTCTGGAAGCCCAGGAGCCCTCGGGGGATGTCCACTTGCCAGCAGGGACCAGGCCTAAGCTGCAGTTGGACATCCTTAGCACTGCTGAGGAGGCGGGAGAGGATCCTGCAACCACTGCTGTGCTGGCAGCCATCAGCCTGGCTTGTGGCTGAGCAGAGCTCACCCAGTGGGAGTGCACGAACCACCAGGGGGCAGTTCTTGCATTGAGCATCTGCCCCCTAGTGGTCGGTGTCTGCCATAGTGACCAGTCATTCCCAGTCGTTCTGCTGTTAGGATCAATTTGCATATTACCCTTTTATTATATGCCTGGTGCATGGGTGGGGGCTGGCTGGTTTGCCCTGAAGGGTGTCCCAGATCAGGGTGGGGGTCCCGCTGGGATGCCTGGCCAGACTGGGTCAGTGGCTGATGGCTCTTTGCGGGATGGCCACAGCCCATTCAGGGTGGGGGTCCCTGGTGGGGTGCCTGGCCAGGCTGAGTAAGGGGCTGATGGCTGTTTGCAGGCTGGTCAAGCCCCCCAGCAGGGACCCTCATCCCTTGAGGGTGTAGCCAGCCTGGGTGAGGGGCTGATGGCTGGTTGCAGGCTGACAAGCCCCCTAGCGGGGACCCTCATTCCATGAGGGTGTGGCAAGCCTGGGTGAGGGGCTGATGGCTGTTTGCAGGCTGGCCACAGGTCCTTCAGGGTGGGGGTCCCCACTGGGGTTCCTGGCCAGCCTAGGTGAGAGGCTGATGACTATTTACAGGCTGGCCACAGCCCCTTCAGGGTGGGATTCCTCTTGGGTGCTTGGCCAGCCTGGGTGAGGGGCTGATGGCTGTTTGAAGGCTGGCCACAACCCTCAGCCACCCAAGCTCCCAGTGGAGGCTGGCTGGAAGCAGGTATCTGGGATTTATTTATCTTCTATAATTGAAACTTTGTTGCCTTTAACGGAGGCCACAGCAGGCCAGGGCTGGTGGGAAGCTTGGCTTCCTCCATCACCAGGGCAACCAAGCCTCATTCTTGCTCCAGCTCCGTGGCTACCGGCCACCATCTTGGTTGGGTTAATTTGCATATAGTCGCTCTGACTGGCTGGTGCGCGTGGCTTGGGGTGCAGCGAAGGTATGGTCAATTTTCATGTTTCTCTTTTATTAGATTAGATAATCCAAAATATATTTTTCACTTCTTGTCTTGCCTTTTTATTCTCTTAACTAGAAGCCCATTGCACGAAGATTTGCGCAATAGGCCTTCCTTCACCTGACTGCCGGCACCAGTTTTCTCCAGCACCCAGGACCCAGGCCTTTGGTCTGGCTGCAAAAGAGAAGTCAAGCCTCTTCAGTCTTCACTCTTCACTCTTCAGTCTTCTCTCCAGCCAGAGCCTTCGGTCTTCCCTCTGTGCCTGCGTATGCAAATTAACTGCCATCTTTGTTGTGTTAATTTGCATAGTTGCTCTGATTGGCTGGTGGGCATAGCGGAGTGAAACCAACTTGCATGTGTCTCTTTTATTAGTGTAGATAGTGACTATTGATGAATATATTTTGATTGTCACATATTAAAATTTATCATATATCCTTTATGAACAATACTATTTGTGTGCCATGTTAGAAAACTTAACCTACCATAATGTTGTAACAATAATTTTCTGTTTTCCTCTAAAAGTGTTTTAAATTCTGTTCACACTCAGATCTATAATGTATTGAGAAATAGTCTGTACAATGTGTTTTGAGTTGATTTGTTGTGAAGAAGGGAATCAAGATGCACTTTTTTCCCATAAAGACATTCAATCAAGGCACCACTTTTTATTGAAAATGTTGTCCATTCCATCCACAGAGTAACTTTTTATGGCATAAATCAAGTGACTGTGTATGTGGGTCTGGACTCTCTTTTCTCTTCAATGTTCCATCTGTTTGCTTTTCCATAAAGACCTCACAACCATGCCCTGGCCAGTGCTGCTCAGTGTTTGAGCATCATCCCAGGCACTGAGCATCTCCAGCTCGATTCCAGATTGCCTGAGTGTGAGCTTGATCCCCAGTAGGGTGCATGCAGGAGGCAGCAGCCAACAGATGTTTCTCTCTCTCGTTCTCTCTCTAAAAATCAATAAAAGCATATAAAAATGTCCAACTATTATGATTTCTATAGCTTTATATAATAGGTCTTCCTATCTAGTACTGAAAGTTTACCAGCTTTGTTATTTTTCAAGAGTATCTTTTCTCTGTGGAGTTTTTTCAGTTGCAGTTGACATTAAATATTATATTAGTTTCGGCTGTATACCATGGTGGTTACACATTAATTGAACTTAGGAAGTGATCCCCTGATAAGACTAGTTCATATCCAACTGGCATCATACATATTACTGACTATATTTACTATTCTGTACTTTATAACCCCATGACTGTCCTGCAACTGCCAATGTATACTTCTTAATCCCTTCACCTAAATTGTTTTGTGTTTCCTATTAAATTTTAAAATTAGCATGTCAGTTCACACACACGTATATATACATAGACACACACACACACACACACACACACACACACACTCCTGGGACATCGATTAAGATTTATTGAATCCATAAATTAACTTGGATAAAATCAACACCTTCCTAATACTAAACCTTCCTACTCATGAACATGGCATTCCTCATTATTTGAAAGTTTTATCTAATTCTCTCAAGAAAGTTTTGGAATTTTAAGTACAGATGTTGTACACATTGTTAGATTTACTTGTTCGATTTTTTGTTGCTGTTATAAGTTATATTGCTTTAAAATTACTTTCTATTGTGTGATACTGTTATATGAAAACAGAATAAATTTTTGTATGTAGGTCATGTGTGCAGTGACTTTACTGAATACACTTATTAATTCTAATAATCTGTAATTTTATTCTTTTTTAAAACAGACCATGATTATATTTAATACACGACTTTGGTATACAATAAAGTATAACACCACTGTAAAATAATAACAATAAACATGGTATTTAATTTGCAATGCAAGAGAAATGATTAACATCTTTAGTCATAAACAAGCTCTTAGAAACCAATAACAAAGACACTATAATGCAAGGAAACTGGAAACTATAAAATGAAAAAATACAAATGATGACTAAGCATTAAGCATATATGATGATTGTGCTGAGCAGTGACGAAGAATAATTTCTCTGCAATATCACACTGAACGGAATAAAGACACTGACCCCTAATGTTCTTCACTTGTTGTGTATTTGAAGTCTCATGAAACATTGATGAGTATCAACAATTAGGGGGAAAATTGAATCAAAATATAAATTTGGAATATCCTTAGCCCAAACAATTACAATTCATTGAAATTTTTTCAACATATTAGTTGAACCAATTCAAAAGGAGTGATATAAAAACATGTCTAATGCAGACAAAATATGTAGCCAGTATAAGCTCCCTAAAACACCACTGGCCTTTTATTTTATCAGCACAACCCCAAAGGGTGTGCACAAAATCTACTGGTAGTAGATGATAGCATGTGAGCACAGTCAATAAGACTGTGATAAGTATATATGCAGCCTGGTGTGCACCTGAAATTGAGGGAACACTGAGTTTTGTGAAACTAACACAAAATAATATTGAATGTAAACCAGTAGTAATTGTAAAGTAAAAAGAGACATAACACTGGGAGATGGGCATTAAAATTAAAAGGAAAGCAAACGTATATAAAGTAACAACTATATAATTAACAGATGTCTATGTTGTCTAAAATCTAAGAAATATTATTTTTAATGAGTACATTTTAAATCTGCCCCACGGTAAGTAAAACAGAAATGTATGGGAATCCTGCAGGAAGACCTGGCAATGGCACGTCTGTCCTAGGCTACTTGGTGTTAACTTCTCCAGCACCCCGTCTCCTGGGACTCAGTCCAGCAGCAGCAATGGAAACAGTCAGCATGCTGCTCACAGTCCTCTCCATTCCCCCCTTTAGGTCGCCTTGGAACATGAGCTTCCTCAGTCCTGTGTTCAAATCAGCAGGGAGCGTTCATGGCAATGCACAAAGGAGGCCTGTCCACACCTTCCTGAGGACGGTCCTTGGGTGTGTAACATGGTGGCAGGAGCAGTGGCGTGTGTTCCTGTTCAGCCATCACAATCACACTGCCAAGAGGTGGTAATTTTTTTCAGTATTTTACATGCACAGTCACGTTATTTGCTAATTGTGATGCTATCATTTATTCCTACCCAGTCTTTTCTCTTTGTCTGACTTTATTGCAATGGTATTGTCTTCCAAGTCAATGTTAGGAGAGTGTGAGCAGACGTCCTTGTCTCCTTCTTGACCCCAAGGGGAAAAGCTTTCAAGAATCATCCTTAAATGTGCTGTTTACTGTGGGCTTTTAAAGGTGGTCATCAGAATACGATTTTGTTTCTGTTTTCCACTAACTGGTACTGACTGTTATCAAGTCAGGTTTTTGTATTTGGTCATGTGTTTGCTGAGTATTTTTCATATGCAAATAATCTCTTTAGCATCGTGCTATTGTAAAGGTGACGCATCTAACACTATGCAATGCTATCTGTAAAAATATTAGGAGTATGCCAGTTTTATTGCCCTTTCTAAAATAGATCTAAAACATTCTTAACATGTCAATTCTGCTTAGATACCTGACAAAGCATATATCCCTGCTCATGGAAGTTCTGAGCAGCTGAGTTCCAGAGCCGGGCTTCCAGCTGACATGCATGTCATTACCTTTAGGGAAACAGGCTGAACCTCCTGCCAAACCCCACTGACAAGTGTGACCCTTACGGTGGCTCAGTGACCTCTCCTCCCTGCACGGCCACGGCCGCCTGGATTGTCTTCTATCCTCTCCGACAGCCAGCTCATCTCGGAAATGCCAACAAATGAGGTCATTGGGAGGAACCTAAGAAGAATGTTTTTCTAAGCTTTACCACAGAATATGTTCTAAAGCGTTTGATGCCCTTGAAGGAGGATTGTTAGATTATGTGTTAAACTGTCTTCCTTTCAGTCGGCTGTTTCTGCGAAGTTCTTACAATGCCGCAGTCTGTTTACAGCATGCCGAAGGACTACTTACAAAACCATTTCCGAGGCCAACAGAACCAGTTTTCTAGGTGGGTGATTTCCTCTTATGCTGGAAAGGAAGAGACTCGTGAAGCAGGTATGTACTGAAATATCATTTTTCTACAACTCACAGATTCAATGCTGTGGGAGATAAGTATGATACAATGGAAAGCATAAAGACAAACATTTTTAGAAACACTTTATTAGCTTTTTAGCTCTACACAAGCTATTTAACTTCTCTAAATCTTAGTTACCACAGTCATAAAATAGCCCTTTAAAAAATCTGTTCTTCCCACACGAATAACCCTATTCTGTGGATGAGAAACACTGCGATTCAGTAAGAAAGTGCGTTTTCTAAGACACAGTAATAGAAGGCAAATCCACGTTATGGAACTTGCCTGTGCTCAGAGATCTAAGAGAGAAATGAGTTAGGACCGAGGTGTACGGAGCTTGGAGAGATCGTGTCTGGTTGGTGGGATCGGGGAGCCTCAATGAGAGAACCACATTGGAGCTGAGCCCTGACATGTGATTTGGGTTGTAAATTATGTGTCTGTCTACACTGCAAACACAGATAATTTGTGAATTGAAGAAATTCTTACGTCTTCCCCCCCATTGAGGGGTGGAAACAGAGGTGGGTGGCATCATATCCTGGTCCTATAGCTGGAGCCCATCCTCTGAGTGTGATCCTGTCTGCGCATGTCTGTGCATTTAAGTCACCGCAGGATTCCCGTGAGGGTAGAGTCATTTCAAACTCCCGGTCAATCCTGGGTAAGCAAACTGTGCCTTAGTGTCTTCTTGTTTTACAAAAACGGGGAAAGAATCTTTTCAATCTGTGTTTGTAAGATCGGAAACATTCCCCCTCCTGTGTGGGAGGGAAGACCTCAGCAGTTGTCGGGGAAGGGTCTTATTCCCTCCCCTGACTGGGTGGCACTTCTCTTTCTCCTCCAGGCCTCTCCTCCTCCTCCTCCCCCCTCTTCTTCCCTCTTCCCCTCCTCTTCCTCCCCCCTCCTCCTACTCCCCCTCCTCCTCTTCCTCCTACCCCTCCTCCTCCTCCTCCTCCTCCCCCTCCTCCTCTTCCTCCCCCCTCCTTCTACACCCCCTCCTCCTCTTCCTCCCCCCCTCCTCCTACTCCCCCTCCTCCTCTTCCTCCCCCCTCCTCCTACTCCCCCTCCTCCTCTTCCTCCCCCCTCCTCCTACTCCCCCTCCTCCTCTTCCTCCCCCCTCCTCCTACTCCCCCTCCTCCTCTTCCTCCCCCCTCCTCCTACTCCCCCCTCCTCCTCTTCCTCCTACTCCTCCTCCTCCTCCTCCTCCTCCTCCTCCTCCCCAGCTCTGTCCTTTTCTTCTCTCCTCCTCTTGCTTCTCCACATCTTTGCTCATCCAAGTGGTGGTTATCAGCTCCTGCCCTGCCAAGCGGCCTGGCCGAGCCAGAGGTGAGCCAGGGGTCTTCCTGTTTGTGTCACTGGGGAATTGTCCTAACTGCACATTACCCTATTTCCTGTTATTCATGGGAAACCCCGCAAAATCCAGCCCAGGGAGACCCAGAACAGCCCCCTGGGCATGTCCATGAGATCCCAGACCCCTGCAGTGCCTGCCTGAAAGCAGTTAAGAGCCCTCCTGCTGATGACCTGGGAGTAAAATGAATGGTGGGCCCAGAGACTTCTAGGCCAGTGATGGCGAACCTAGGACACGTGTGTCAGAGGTGACATGCAAACTCATTTTTTTGGTTGGTTTTTCTTTGTTAAATGGCATTTAAATATATAAAATAAATATCAAAAATATAATTCTTTGTTTTACTATGGTTGCAAATATCAAAACATTTCTATGTGACACGGCACCAGAGTTAAGTTAGGGTTTTTCAAAATGCTGACACACCGAGCTCAAAAGGTTCGCCACCACTGTTCTAGGCTGAGACCAAGTTTCAGGTCCAAGCAATTGCGAGTACAGTGGCACCTGCTATAATGAAATCTTTTTCTAAGCACCCAGAAACCTAGCATCGACCTTGGCAGGGACGCAGCGAGGATGTTGGGTGGCACCTGGGAAAGGGGTGGATAGAGGCAACGTGCTGGGGAGAACTGACCATGTACTGTAGCTACTCAAGGCGGTGCCACCCAAAGCTGATCTGTGTGTGAAACACGCTGGCAGCAGTGACCACCTGGTCAGATCCACACGGGGTGGACCTGCAGGCTCGGCAAAGAAGGGAAAGTCCCGCGTGTTAAACAGTCACCGAGGAATCCTGCTTCCACTTAAAGGCCACAGATCTACTCAGACTCCAGTTCAATTGTATTCCCAGTTTGACCTGTAAAATGGGAATAAAAATGGTATCTACTTACATGAGGGTTTTGCAAGGAAAAAATGGCATCGCGTCTTTAAGGTGCTCAGCATTCGCACTTGGCACATTCCGTTAAATCAGTGCTGACTATTGGTTACATTTGTTTAGAAACACAGCCATGGCGCTAGGACTTGAGAATTCCCTACAGAAGTGAAAGTGAACGCAGCTTCCCCAGTGACCTTCGAGGTCGCATCCTGCTGCTTTCTGTTCCTAGTCCCCAGGAGATCTGCCTTTGCCTATTGGGTGTATGTGTGTGTGTGTGTGTGTGTGTGTCCTCCCACACCAGGCCCCATCCCAGACAGAGGAGGTGGGAGGAGGGGAGGAATGATCATGGAGGGAGGGGAGGCTGTGGTTATGAATCCAGTTGGGTCGAGGGAAGGGGGGTCTGTATTATCTGAACCTGTTCCCTCATGTTAGACCCAAGAATTTCTACCAAGAAGAGAGGATGTGGTGTCCCTCCATCACCTAAGGAATATGAAGTTCAGCTCCTGCTGGAGGGTGGGGCCATGTCTGGGCTTAGCCGTGTGTCCAGAGAATTGCATGTCTTTGGAACTGGGTTTTAGTTTGTTGCTGGTTTGTTTGTTTTGGGGAGGGGGGGTGTAGAGAACACAGGGATTCCAGTTCTGTGGGTGCTGCAGTTTTGTCAGCAGCAGCAGGAGCCCTGCATGAGCTCTGGTGCTCTGAGTGACTGAGTCCATGTATTCTCCCAAATTCTCCCGTTCGACTTCGCCAGGGCTGGCTCCTGCCTGAACCCTGGCCGCTGTACTAACTGTTGGGAACTTAGTCCAAGTTCCTCCTCTCTCCTCTGCTCACAGTAACAGGTGTCGGGTCTGAGCCCTCTGCCTGGGGCTGGACCTCCTTGGACCCTGGATCTTAGACGGAAAAGCCATGAGAGGCTGTGGGTGTATAAGGATGAGTCTTTATTGCAGAAGCCAGTGGCCACACAGCCACCAGACAAGACAGTCCTTCTCAGCAAAGTCCACACAGGCAGCAGCCGGACACGGGCTGGTGAACATGTATCTTTTCCATAAAACAGCATCAGTCTCTGTACCCACAGCCATTATCTGAGCAGCCGCACGCTGCCCCCTAGACTCACCGCCTCACATCATAGCGGTATCTGAGCTCTCCGCTCAGCAGCTTCTCCTTCCTCTCCTGCCCAGCTGCTCTCTCCAGCAGACTTCTTCACCCACTCCAGCCTCTCCAGCCAGCCAGCTGGTCAGTAACCTACTTTTACACTATTTAGACAAAGAAGGCTTCCCGCCAGCAGTTACATCGATCATATTGGCTACTGAAGGGCATAGTCTACCGGGTGTCCTTGCACCCGCTCATGGTATCTTGGCCCGGTTAGGATTCCCAGGATGAGTCCTTGGACATCCCGTTTAGGCACATGCCCAGAGCGGCCTTTGGCCATTCTGGTGTATTGATAACAAGGCCTTTGTGATGCCATTGGCCTTGACTATCCAGGTCCCACAAGTTGTTTCTTTGCTTTGGAGAGAACAAATTCTATGGGCTTGGGCTTGGTTAGGGAGCTAATGATGTCTCATTTTAAACAAAAATGATGGAACTAACAAATAACTAGAAAGAGCTCATACAGCCTTTCACTAAAATGCTGATCATTGAGGTTGGCCCTGACTGTCGGCACAGTCATTGCTGGGTGCAGCCCTTCTCTCCCTGCCCCTCTCCTCCCTAAAGCCTTCTAGCCAGACTCCTTGCCCTTTGCTTTGTTCTTTTGGTCTGTGGTGTTGTGAGTTGTCCTATGAATTTCCATCTTGGGTAGCAAGTACCTGTGTGCCTCCAGGTTTGGACAAACCTTCCCCATCTATATGGAAGGTCTGATTTAGAGGTTGCAGTCTGATAGAACTAAACGTATTCCATACCAATTTGGCTAAAAGCTAGCAGTAGTTGGTAGAGCACTTCTGGAAGGTGTGACATCAATATTTGTTAATCCTCACTGGAGGATATTTTTCCATTGATTTTTTAGAGAGACTGAGGGAGAGAGGAGAGGGAGAAGATTGTGAGAAAGAGAGAGAGGGGGAAACATTGATGTGAGAGAGACACATGGATTCATTGGCTCCCACACAGGCCCCCACTGGAGCCAGGGACTGAACCTGCAACCCAGGTACGTGCTCTTGACTGGGAATCGAACCCAATCCTGGAGCCAAGCTCTAACCATGGAGCTATACCTGCCAGGGAAGTTCATATATTTTGATGCCAACCTTAAACATAAAAAACTAAGGTTTAGCATCCAAATGATCCAGAAAAGTATCATCTGAGAGAGATGACATTTGACTAGCAAATGTACATAGCCATAGGAAGAGGGATCGAGTTCTGTACGATATTTATGCATTAAAAATCTCTGTAAAATTTATAGTGAGCCTCTTGTGAACATTTCATGATCGAATAAATGAGTGGAATTTTGCAACCTGGAATAGCACTTAGAAAGCTGGTGTGTAGAGTTGTATGTTTGTTTGTTCCCCTCACATCCCGCTTGGTTCAGGGTTCAGGATTTGGAAGAGGGCCGCACGCAAATGAAAGAGACAAGACAAGAAATAATAATTTGGAAATATTGGGGGGCCAGGCGGGCAAGTCCAACTCAAGGGGAAGGACTTCCACTGGTGCTCAGGCCTCACCAACCTTTTATTGGTTTGGGATCCATCCATAGCCCTTAGGCAGGCAATTTCCAGGAACAAGCAGACTAGCCCATCAGCAAGGATTTACATAATAAATGGGGAAGTTGCTTCAGCTATCATTGTCTGAACTAACAGTGGGTGCACAGCCCTGACCTTTGCCAGGGCTACAAGGGTCACCAGCCTTCCTGGTTCCTTGTCCACACCTCTCTGCTAGTGAAGACAATAGGTGGCTTCCCACAGCTGGTTGAGACAGGTCCAGGTTTAATAGAATAGGACAGTGATTTCTAACCTTGTTCATCTCACACCGCACATAAATTAAGTATGAAAGTTCTGTGGCACAACAAAATATATGTATTTTTTTCAGATCAGACAAAAAAAATAAGTATAATTTTGATTCATTCACACCAGATGGCTATTGAGTTGGCTGCTGTCATTGTATTTATTTGACAATCTAAGGGAAAAGAGGTCAGTGCCCTGGCTAAATAGTCAGGTGCTGGGTGTTTTAGGAATTCTTGGGCACCACCAGGGGTGCCTGCTGTGGACACTGGTTGACAACCTCTGTAATCGGAGGTGTGCTATGGAAGGGAACCCCAGGAAAGGGAACAGCATGTTTGGGGTAACAAAATGGTCTGAAGGTGTGAGGCTGGGGTCCCAGGTGAGTCAGGGGGTGGTTTATGGCTGCGCTTCTCAAGCTTTTCACACCTTGTGGTGATGGAACATGTTTGTTTGGTTTTGTTCTCTGAAATTTCTAATCTGCAGAGAATAGTCCTAATATATATAAAAAGGCAGGGGCCGTCACAACCAAAACAACCGGATGGATGGCCGAACAGCAGACTGTGTGGGGTGACCAGGCCGGCAGGGGGGTCAGTGAGGGACGACCATATGACTGAACAGCAGGCTGCGTGGGGCGACCAGGCCGGCAGGGGCGTCAGTGACGGACGACCATATGACCGAACAGCAGGCTGCATGGGGCGACCAGACCAGCAGGGGGGTCAGTGAGGGACGACCATATGACCGAACAGCAGGCTGCGTGGGGCGACCAGACCAGCAGGGGGGTCAGTGACGGACGACCAAATGACTGAACAGCAGGCTGCGTGGGGCGACCAGGCCAGCAGGGGGGTCAGTGACGGACGACCATATGACCGAACAGCAGGCTGCGTGGGGTGACCAGGCCAGCAGGGGGGTCAGTGGGGGACGACCATATGACTGAACAGCAGGCTGCCTGGGGCGACCAGGCCGGCAGGGGGGTCAGTGGGGGACGACCATATGACTGAACAGCAGGCTGCGTGTGGCGACCAGGCCAGCAGGGGGGTCAGTGAGGGACAACCAAACAACTGAACAGCAGGCTGCATGGGGCGACCAGGCCAGCAAGGGGGTCAGTGAGGGACGACCAAATGACTGAACAGCAGGCTGCGTGGGGCGACCAGGCCAGCAGGGGGGGTCAGTGAGGGACGACCAAAGGACCGAACAGCAGGCTGCGTGGGGCGACCAGACCAGCAGGGGGGTCAGTGGGGGACGACCAAATGACCAAACAGCAGGCTGCGTGGGGCGACCAGGCCAGCAGGGGGGGTCAGTGAGGGATGACCATATGACTGAACAGCAGACTGCGTGGGGCGACCAGGCTGGGGGCGGGGGGGGGGGGGGGCAGCTGGGGTGACCAAGAAGCAGTGGAAAGGGTGAGTTGTGGGCAACAAGGATAGCAGGGGGGCCAGTTGGGTGTGACCAGGCCAGTTTGGGGCCAGTTGGTGACGACCATGCCACCAGGGGGGAAGTTACGGGCAACCAGGCCCGTTGGGGGCGGGGGGGCAGTAAGGGGTGACAAGGCTGGCGACAGACGCTGGGGATAGTTGTGGGTGACCAGACTGTTGGGGTGGGGGCAGTTGGGGGAGACCAGGCCGGCAACATGGGCAGATAGGGGCAATCAGGCAGGCAGGCAGGTGAGCAGTTAGGAGCCAGCGGTCCCAGATTGTGATAGGGATGTCCAACTGCTGGTTTAGGATAAATCCAGGATTGGGCCTAAACGGATTGGGCCTAAACCGGCAGTTGGACAACCCCAGAGGGATTCTGTATTGGAGAGGGTGCATACTGGGCTGAGGGGACCTCCCCACATGCATGAATTTTGTACACTGGGCCTCTAGTCTATACATATGAAAGGCTAATTTGCTAAGTGTCCCTCCTGCCATCCGACCATTCGTTATATGCTCTCTGACCACCAGGAGACAGACACACAATGTAGGAGCTGCCATGATGTGCACTGGTCAGCACCACGGACCCGGCACTGACAAACCAACACTCAGCTTCCCCAAGTGGGACACAGGCCTCACAACCACCCCAGAGCGACACCCCACCAAATCGCAGCCAATGCTGCCAAAACCCCATGGCACAAAATGTGACCCATAGGCAAGCCCAGCCAGGAAACAGTTGCTGTGGGCTCCAGGTAATGACATCACGTAGCAACACCCAGCTTCCTCTCCTAGCGACTACCCTTGTTGGAGTTTCTTTAGCCCAGGAATATGACTTGCTTTATAGCCAGGTGCAAACATTTCACACTTTAACCAAATGCCTGTGAAGCGTTTTCCTGTGCCTCATTTCATTTGATCCTCACAGACATCCTGGAATAGGTAGATAGGAGACTTGGTAGAATCCTATTCTCTTTTCATTAGCCAGAAAATGGAGATTTAGAAAGCTTAGAAACTTGACCCGACTGAAAAATAGTAAGAAATGAAGAACCTGGAAAATGACTTCAGATTTTCTCACTGCACAGAATATAGTCAAACACTGATGCAGTTAAATATTTTAACCCTTGTTCTCCCTGCATGATCTACAATAATAATCAGCTTCCTGTCGATATTTACTGCTGTGTCGCTGACAATTACCTGAAAGAGAAATTGGGGTGCTTCACTGGGCTGGAAAAAGTTTAGCAAAATCAGAAAGCAGGTCTAACTAAACAAGTTTATTCTATATCTATAAAAGGCTAAGTTGACTTGCACATGTGCAATACGTATAGAGCTCTCTGGAGCCAATTAAATGCATGTGTTTCTATCTGTCATTGTCTATCATGAATTTGGTTGAAACTGCTATTATAGATAAAGGGGAAGTAGCAAAGATAAAGGGGAAGTAACAATATTAAAATATTTCTCCTAATTAATTTCCTTTCAATATGCACGAATTCATGCACTAGGCCACTAGTACTTTTATAAAATCCAACAACAATGATTTACTAGAAAAATAATCATGTTATATAACGGTCTATAAGTGCTAATTTTCTATTTCTTTTTTCTTCATAAATTGGATTTATTGGGATGACATTGGTTTGCAAAACCATACAGCATTCATGTGTACAATTCAATGAAACATCACCTGCTCACTGCACCTTGAGTCATCGCCCCAAGCAACCTCTATTTCCATCCTCCAGATTCCTGCAGCCACTGTAGAAAATAGCATGGAGTTTCCTCAAAAAGGTAAAAATTGAACTGGCTTTTGATCCAGCATTTCCACTTCTAGGCATAGATCCTAAGAACCCTGAAACACTAATTCAAAAGAATATGTGCACCCTATGTTCATTGCAGTGTTATTTACAACTAGACGCCCGGTGCACAAAATCGGTAAATGGAGGGACCCCCTCAGCCCAGCCTGCACCCACTCCAATCCAGGACCCCTTGGGGGATGTCTGACTGTGAGTTTAGACCCAATCCCAGGGATCGGGCCTAAACTGGCAGTCGGATATCCCTCTCACAAACTAGGACTGCTGATTCCTAACTGCTTACCTGACTGCCTGCCTGATCACCCCTAAATGCCCCCCTGCCAACCTGATCAGCTCTAACTGCCTCTGCCTGCCAGCCTAATCACCCCTAACTGGCCCCCCACCAGCCAGGAAGCCCCCAACTGCCTCTCCTCTGGCCTGGTCACCCCTTACAGCACACCCCGCCAGCCTGGTTGCCCCTTACTGTACCCCCTGCTAGGCTGATTGCCTTCACCTATAACCCGTCCCCCCCCAACCCCCTGAGAGCCTGGTTGCCCCTCATGGCCACCCCCGCCAGCCTGGTCACCCCACGCAGCCTGCTGTTCAGTCGTTTGGTCTTCCCTCACTAACACCCCTGCCAGCCTGGTCGTCCCATGCAGCCTGCTGATCGGTCATTACTATTACTGTGATGGCGTTCTGGACAATTTGCATATTCCTCTATTGTTAGGATAGATGGCCAAGATCTGGAAGCAGCCCAAGTGCCCATCAATAGAAGAGTGGATAAAGACACTGTAGTGCTGTACATTTACACAATGGAATACTATGTGGCCATTAAAAAGAAAGAAATCTTACTTTTGTGCAGCATGGATGGCCCTGGAGAGTATACACTGCAATAAAGTCAGATAAAGGAAAAAAGACTCGATAGGAATAAATGATAACATCACAATTTGCAAATAACATGACTGTGCATGTAAAATATTGAAAAAAATTACCACCTCCTGGCTGTGTGATTGTGATGACTGAACAGGAACACACGCCACTGCTCCTGCCACCATCTTACAAACCCAAGGACCGTCATCAGAAAGGTGTGGAGAGGCCTCCTTTGTGCGTTGCCACAGACGCTCCCTGCTGATTTGGATACAGGACTGAGGAAGCTCATGTTCCAAGGCGACCTAAAGGGGGGAATGGAGAGGACTGTGAGCAACATGCTGACTGTTTCCATTGCTGCTGCTGGACTGAGTCCCAGGAGACGGGATGTTGGTGACAGTAACACCGAGAAGCCTAGGACGGACGTGCCATTGCCAGGCCTTCCTGCAGGGTCCCCATATATTTCTGATTTTACTTACTGTGGGGTAGATTTAAAATGTACTCATTAAAAATAATCTTTCTTAGATTTTAGACAACATAGACATCTGTTAAGGATATAGTTGTTACTTTATGTCTCTTTATTTTCCTTTTAATTTGAATACTCCCCCCATCCCTCATGTTATGTCTCATTTTATTTTTCAATTAGTTTACATTCAATATCATTTAGTGTTAGTTTCAGGTGTACTGCAAAGTGTTCCCTCCATTTCAGGTGCACACCAGGCACATTTATACTTATCACAGTCTTATTGACTGTGCTCCCCATACTATCATCTACTACCAGTAGATTTTGTTCACACCCTTTGGGGTTGTGCTGATAAAATAAAAGGCCAGTGGTGTTTTAGGGAGCTTATACTGGCTACATATTTTGTCTGCATTAGACATGTTTTTATATCACTCCTTTTGAATTGGTTCAACTAATATGTTGAAAAAATTTCAATGAATTGGAATTGCTTGGGCAAAGGATATTCCAAATTTATATTTTGATTCAAAACCATCTTTCCCCCTAATTGTTGATACTCATCAATTTTATGAGACTTCAAACTACACAACACTGTTCAACTGAAGAACATTAGGGGTCAGTGTCTTTATTCCGTTCAGTTTGAAGCACTGACTCCATCACACCAGAGGGAACAGGGCCCCAGAGGGAAGAATGGGTGAGCGAACCCAGGGAACGCCTTGAGGATGTCTTTTGAAGGCAGCATTCACTATAATAGGGCTCTTGACCACTGACCACTGTTGGTCTGGCTGAAGGACAACTAATTCAATCCAGGAGGGATGAAAATATTTGGGTGTATTCAGCAAAAAATGTTCTTAATATCTCTTACTCCTGCCTTTCAGGAGGAACCTATGTAGAACAGGCCTTTATATAGTGCCTAGTAGGAGTTGGGACACGTATTGCTAATATATGGATCATAGACAAAAATGACAGATAAGCTGTTCTTTAGTGTGCAATGTGTCAATCATCAAGTGTGAAAAGTGAGAGATTGTTCCTTTCTTCTTTTGGAACAGCTGGTTTTTGTAATATTGTAACAACTCATATGCATCCAAATCTGGAAGGACGTTTCTACAAATAGCTTACCAAGGCAACTAACATTCCCGACTCCATCAATAATTGCTTTGTAATCCAAATTTTCCTCTATTCCAACCTGTTAAAGAAGAATGACATTTTAAAAATGGGATAAAATATTCAATTAACTGTTCAGTGAAATGTAAAGATTAGGGATTTCCATTTTAATCATTTAAATGTAATGCCCTCCAAATGGTCACTTATTACATTTTTAAATTTCCCACCAAGAAAAGTACATTTTAATGTCACGATTCACAGTCACTGCTTTGTCATTATGACGCTCGGCAGATGCACTGGGCAGATGGGTGCATGCAGAAGGGCCAGCAAACAAATGCAAGAGTCCCTTCCTGCTTCCCAGCCAAGAGCTTGTTCTCTTTGAAAACGACCACCAGTGACCACTCTACTTGTGAGCTCTTCTATTTGTTCCAAAGCTTGTTTTGATATTTCACATCAATACTTCCTGTGACTAAAGAAGAATTAAGTTGGTGTTTAATCTGTTTGTAATGATTACCTCAAGTGGAATGGGTAAAGCTCTTATCTTCCCTTTTCCTTTAACCGCTTCCTTAAACCTTGAACATTGGTCCACATCAGAGCAGTAGATTTGCATCTATCAATGTAACAATGTTGGTTTTATTACATACAAAGGCTGTGCAAAAGTTGGCAAAGACAATAAAGTAATTTACCAGTTCAATCAATTCTATCTGAAGAAATCTTCAAATTGTACAATTCTATATACTGCACATTTTAAGAATATTTTATCAATTACATGTATACACAACTGCATTTACTATCATTTATCATCCTTCAATGACGAAGGAAACACGTTAGACACACCTAGAACAGAAATGACCACTTTGAGATTACCAGGTGACACTGAAGTCATTATAATTTACTAAAGTAATTATCAAATGTAATAAATGATTAAATGTTCTTTCAACTATTTTGCTGATATTTCAAATATAGTTTCATTCTATTTGACTTGACATGCCTCTCTCTGAGATACTGTTTTTGGACATTGTCTTGAACTCTATTAATAGTGAAACTTTCAAGGACTTTGCTTCTGTCTAAAAGATACCAAGACTTTTCAGTTCCTTATGTTGTCCCGTCTCTAGCTTGTTCATTTCTACTTTGCTCTGTGTATCTTTTGATAACAGCTTTTATTCTCACTTATACTTGGTGCTCCTCACATGGTGCTTGGAAATGAAATGGCTCAGCTAGTTTGGGAGTAACTAGTATAATCAAGGGAAGAGCAGACAGCCTCTGAGAAGACTGTGCAGTCAGGGCTGTGATCCGAGGAACAACGGGTGTGAAGCAGAGGATGGCATCAGTGGCTCCTGCCTTGGGTGAGCAGCAAAGCCTCTCCAAGAAGATGTCTAAGCTGAGCCCCAAAGGATGAGCAGCTTAAAGCTCACAGGTGAAAAGGAGAAGAGCCCAGTGTGTGTTCAAGTCAGAGGTCCGTCTTGGAAAGGCCAATGGGCAAGCAAATATGAGAAATGTAGGCAACGGGAAGGAGTGTGTGTTGTGATTTCAGCTGAGCATATGTGACAGTGAGGAGAGATGCAGCTGGAGAAGCAGGCAGGGACCATACCAGGAAGGACAGGGAGGCAGCCCCTGCCTGCAGTTTGGTCTCCATAGCAATGGCAAGTCTTGATGCATTTCAGCTAAAGGGTATAGAGGGGGGCGGGAGGAGGGAGGAGCGGGTGACATGGAAGAGATGAAGACTAGAGAGGAGGAGACCAGTTCAGAAACATTCAATAAGCCACGTAAGACACAAAGGTGGTTTGAATTTCCCTCTGACCTCCCACACCATCTAGGGACAGCCTGGGAAACATGACTGTGGAAGGCGGAAGGCCAGAAAAAAGGAGCAAGTGGATGAAGGGTGCCCCTCAGGACCCTGCTCCCACAATGGCTTGGAGAGAGTTTACACAGACAGACAACAGACAGACAATGGCACTGAGAGAAGACTGAGGGCCTTTTGAATAAGGAAATATACGAGGTTTAGTGCAGATTCTCTACCATTTATTTAGCTGGTTCAGGGCTTATGTTGTTGTCAGAGTTTTTCTTGATATTCATCTTTGTTCTAAATTACTGATATTGTGAGAGAGCTAAACTCTCAGAAGTGAGAATGTTATGGGCTTAATGAACTGATGTTTATTTCCTTGACAAACAAAACTTGATTAATGTGTTTTCTTTCAGAATACATAGCATATTTAAAAAAGAAATTATAAGTTATAAATATGAATGTGCTCACTCACATTAAAAAAATTTGAGTCCTTTAAGAGGACTCTTTTTATTATCAATCTCTATTTTGGATCATAGAAGAATAGTTTCATTATAGGTGATTTAGAAAATATGGGAATTTTAAAGGGGAAAGTCTCCTGTATGCCATCACAAAGAGAGAAATCACAATGTTTTCTTGATTGCCCTCAATTATTTTTATATTAGTAATAATGCATTCTCTCATTTGATCCTCATACTAACTTCATAAGCAGATGCTAATAATAATATGTCAATTTTACAGGAAAATATAAAAACTTAGGTAGGTTAAATAATTTGTACAATGTCATGTCTTTAACTCACAACTAAATGGCAGTCAGTACTCAAACCAGGTTCATTTGACTCAATTCTGTACTCTCAGCCTCTAATGAGTTTTATAAAGTTGAAATTATGATACCATGTATACTATTTCATACTTTTTAAACCATTCATATCGTTAAAAAAATTAAAAAGCATTAATGTCTAATGTTGGACCATTTTATGTAAATCATTCAAAAACATTATCTTTACAAGATATGTAATATTTCATAATGTATCTAATCATTTCCTTTTGTTTGAACTTAATATTAGTGTAAATGAATCTTTCCACATTTTTTTGAGCATGTCTTTAATTATGTTTTAGACTAAATTGCTACAAATTAAAATGGTGAGAACTGAGAATGAAATATTTAAAGTTCTTGATAAAAACAAGCAAACTGTTTCCCAGAAAGTCTACAACTCAACTCTCTCCAGACATCTTTGAAAGTGTTTATTTCATCCCACACTCATCATTTATTATATTTATTTTGAATAGTTTGAATAGTTTGAAGTTGAAATTTTCTTCATTTTATTTTTTATTTCTTTCATTCGCTAGTATATTGATTAAATTCCTGCCCCCCTTTTACCCTACGGGGATATGGAAAAAATTCATTCATTCATTTTCTCATCAACGTTTCTTGATCATCTGTAGTGTGGCATTCTCAGTTACCAGTAAGTGGAAAATGAAATTTGGGTGCAACTGAGCTTAGTCACGTGAGAAAGGCAGATATTAAAAAGTAAACAAAATATAACTGTATAAATTACAACACATTATAACAAATAGAATAAAATTATGTGCTAAATAAAAGCTCAGTGATTTATAAAATGAAGTCTTAACCATTGACTTATCTTAAAAGGAGTTTTGTCCTTCTAAACAAAGTTCTGTGCCGGGAGCCGGTCCATCCTTGCTGTTTCAAGGGACCTGGCATATATGGCATACTGTTCTTAATATGTTTGCTCCCCTTCTTGGCGCCATGTGTTTTAACCAAGGTCACCTCTCTGAGAAAGGTTGTTTCCCCAGGTGGGGATTTTTTTCTGAGGTTAGGGAGGGGATACAACCCCTTAATTAAGTGCCAGGCGGGTAGTTAAGCTACATAATCTTTACTCCCTGGAATGGAGATAAGAAACTCCCTAACCTTTGTAATAGAAATTGACAGGATTAAAATCGGCTGGTATAAATACGGATGTAACAAGACAATAATCATCAGATCCACATCAGATCCACATCAGACCCCCATCAGATCCTCATCAGATCCCCATCAGATCCACATCAGCTCCTCTTCAGCTCCTCATCAGCTCCTCATCAGCTCATCATCAGATCCTAACTAGAACCTAGCCAGAGAACATGGCAAAAGATCCTGGACAGAACCTGGCTACAGAACTTCACTGGAGAACCTAGACAGAACATGGCAAAAGAACCTGGATAGAACCTGGCTAAAGAACCTGGTGACTGAACCTGGCTGGAGAACCTAGAGATCCTGGCTAGGCTGCTGATCAACTGAACGCTGTCTCCATGTCATTCCTTCTTCGCCGACTCCGTCCACACCTTTGGGGACCCCTGGACCTGCTGGGGTTGGACCCCAGCAGTTCTGATCCATTAGATGATGAAGTTCATTTTCTCTAGGGACAGGTTTTCCTGTTGCTTTGAACTCCATTTCTGAAACTCCTGCACCGAGACGGTAGTCATTAGTTAAATTAATTTCCACTGAAAACCCACGCAGTCAATAAAATTGCATCTAGATTTCTAAAACTCAGAAGTACAGATTTCAACTAAATTTCCTTTTCTTAAAGGTACATTAAGAAAATCATTTATTGGATAAATTTTTAAAAATAAGTTGCCATTTTGGAAGCTGACATTGTGGCTGCACAATATACGTAATGTACCTTCCTGCCACAAATGTGAAGTGACCCGGAGACCTTAGATACTGGGGCCATCACAGCAGAAGACAGCCGGCCAGCACCCCTGCCCTGTCCTCTGGTCCCCCCAGAGTTCTGCTTCCCGAAGGCCTGTGATGCCAGTGAGGGGACAGCGTGGAGGAGAAGGACCCAGTGGAGAGAAGAAAAGCCTCCTCCTGGGAGTGCTCCCACCTCCTCACTCCCAGCTCATCTCTATCAGGTGTCTGCTCCCGCCCCCTCCTCATCCCTCCACCCTTCACCCCAGGCTCCATGAGCTCAGAACCTCTGCCCCAGGCTGCAGCAAGGCAGGCGGAAACCCATTCTGAGGGGCTTTAGCCCTCTCATGTTTGGACCCTGAGAGACAACTTTCAGAATCTTAAATTCTCTTCATTTGAGTTCCAAGGCAGGTTTATCTGTATTTCAAGCGTCATCTGGAGATTAATGATTGCCTTGAGAGCCTAATGCAAGATTTTAATCTCTCTCAATCAGACTTACATGGGTTTTGTTGCACGAGGCAGAAACCACTGTGGGCATTAGAGGCTGAAAACAACATACTGGCCAGACCGCTAGAGGTAGAAACATCCACTAATAATAAAATAATAACAACCTCAACAACACACTAATAATACGGTCAACATTTACCTGTCCCTTACAATGTGGCATGCATTACTCTAAGAGATTTCCATGGTGGAAACATTCGGTCCTCACACAGTCCTGGGAAGGAGACGTCACGACACCTACTGTTCAGATGAGGAGACTGAGTCACAGAGAGTAACCTGCTCGAGGCCGCACTGCACTGCATCAGGCAGCAGTGAGCTCAGAGGGGAGCCTCTGCAGGCCAAGTGCTGACCTCCCTCCACTGAGAACTGCCCGGAGGACATGGCTCGCTGCCTGGTAATAGCCTACAAAGCCAGGACAACAAATGTCAAGATTGGGACAATCTACTTGTATGAATCTAATGAAGACATTATAATGTAATAAATGTCCTAAGTTTTCATTCAATGCATTTTTATTGGGGATTTAATACGTATCAGGCAGTGATGTACAAAAATTCCTACCCTAATGGAATTTAAACCAAAATATTACATTCAAATAATTGTGTTACCCAATATGGAAAATAGAGAAATATTCACTAATAATAAACCACCTCAACATAGCTACTATTATAATTTTGAATATGTTTTCTAATCTTTTCCCCATGAGTATATTTGTTTTTACCTAACTTATTGATATACATATAATATCCTTGAAAATATATTAGAAAAACAAAGCTGTTCATTTTTAAACACTATTTTATTTATCATTTATTAGATTTTTTATGGTATTATATATTGCATGTTTTTTTAAACATAGTCTCAAGGCAAAACACTTGGAGATTGCTTTATAAGGATTCTACATATACAGTAACTTTAAACTTTTATATTCAAGGGCTAGTACTCTCTTTTCTTAAAATTTAATTATAGTCCATTGCTTTTTTTTATATCCAATTACTGAATACAGACAAGATCAAAGTATTATTCAAGAAAAGCAAATCCTGATTGAATAAGTGATTAACAAGTGATGGAATGATTAGATTACATTAACTATGCATGATATATTTATCACATCTTCTAGTGGAGGTATCATTATTGTTATATCATTCCGAACATGACGTTACAACTTTAATCATTTAATTTTTTGTACACATTTTTAAAATGTTGTCTAAACTTCCAATTTTCTATATTCTATTTGCTTGCCTTTGCATCGAGTTTCTGTCCAGTTTATAGTACAAATAAATAACAAATGAAACTAATCAAACAACACTTTATTCCCAACAAACCTATTAAAGTCCCAAACCAAATGCACACACTTTACCTGTTTTCCAACCAGTGTCATGAATGAACGCGTTTTCCAAAGCTGTTTGATTCCAGCTCTGGGATGTAAGTTTCTTCTGATTCACATTTACTTGTGTGAGATCTTCATCAATGTTGATAGGTGATTGTTGGGGATATTACAAGCTGTATATTTCTTTCTCCATTTTTATTTATTTAGTGTTCCCCCAGAAAAGGAAAGAGTAAGGAGTTAGTGTCATAAATTACCTCGAAAAAGCTTATTTTTATATTATAGTTAATCTATTACATTAAAATATTTTCAATATTAGGAAAAATTAAGACATCTTTGAACCAATTTACAGAACAGCTATGGATAGAATTGTGTTCTGGGTTTTACTATGAGACACTATAAAAAGAGGCCTATTGAACTGAAACCAAAATGCAGGTTCAGCCGCCTGCCCCAGTGACAGCCAGACTCCTGAGACAAGTACTGGTGCAAAAGGAAAGAGGTTTATTCAGGTGCCATGAGTTGGGAAAATGGTGCACTTCTGTCTCAAAGACGATCCCCCCTTCCTCCTCAAGGCTGGGGGTCTATAAGGATAGAGAGAGGAGGGCTTTTTTCTATCCAGTTATCTTTCTAGCTTTTGGTGCCCTGGAGCCCTCTCCATTCATCTTTCTAGTCATCCTCCATGTTCAGTGTAAGAATCTCCACCTGCCATTTTGACTGGTGGGGGAGACTCCCTCATGCTCCCTGGCTGTACAGTCACAGAGCAACCATATCAATTGCAGAGGTCAGCACAGCTTTCCTTAGCTATCACACTCATCTAAATCAACAGAAAATCCATCTTAGCCCGCCCAGCTTCCAGATGGCAGGTGTGCAGGTGATAGTGCAGATTCCTACAGATCTTCTCTCCTCCCTGCCATTAAAGGATGTGGTTTCATTTCCAGCTGCTCAGAGTCTTATTCATAAAAACATAATCACCAGCACATCCTTGAACTATCCCTTTCATCCCCCTCACCCCACTTTATATGGTCATAACACCTACCAGGTTTGATTGGTAAGAAAAGTAAAACAAGGCTTTCTATAAAGATTATGGCTTAGAGTGAAGTGAATGCCCGCTCACTTCTTCCACAGAATGAACAGTCCTCTAACCAACACTATCTCTCATAACCTTATGTCACTGGACCTTATGTAGATAGCACCCTGGTATCAAATATTTGGTAATCATATCAGAAAACCACATATGAAATTGATCAAGCGGCAGAAACCATGAAGATGTCCGCCCACCCCCTGACAAGCCACCCCTTCAAAAAAGGAAGAAAAGGCTTTAGGTAACTCTGTGATTCATGTCATGACCTTTAAATTTGTGTGATTCCAAATGAGTCCGCTTGAAGAGTGATTGAACAGTCAGGGTTCAGACTGAAGGCAATGCAGGCTGAGGAACTGCAGGACGTTTCTGTAGTTTCTGCTGGTAAGTAACATCACTGAAAGGCAGGAAACTACCTGTGGAACGACGAGAGAGAAGCAGAGGAGATTTCTTTTACTTAATGGCTGCAGGCTGGCTATCAGCGAGCATATAGCCAATACAGAACAAAAAAGCCCTGGCAGTGACTCCTTGGTCTGAGGACAGGAAACTGTCATAGCAGAGCTCTGAAAGTGCCTTAGAGTCCCTGTGAACGCCCTGTGCTCATCACCTTTCCTCTCCTCCCATAACTGAGCAGCCAAGCTCCCACAGCAAGGAAGCAATGGCACAATAGGTCATGCGGGTTTCTGACAGGAACACCGCCATCGCGCATGCCCCCAGGATTCCTGCCCACACACTTTTCATTGATTTGGGGCCTGACTCTTGGCTCTGTTTCCTACTTCTGATAAAAGGACCAGACATTCAGAGGTGAAGCCTGAGACACAGGTATCACCCATATCTTCCTACTTGTGATGGGACTTGTGATACCATTTCTCCAATATTGTTTCATTGCTTTGGTTAAAGAGCATGCTGCCTATAAGACCAAAGACTCTGGTTTAATGCCTGTACAGAACCGGCAGTTCCTCCTTTCTATACAGACTTGTGACGGGATTGTTTTTTAAATCAGATCTCCTCCGTGCGTGCTACTGCTCACATGCAAGGACTGAGAAAAAGATATGGGCCAGGCCGGTGGCATGGCTCAGTCGATGAACCAGGAGGTAACAGTTCAGTTCTCGGTCAGGGCACATGCCCAGGTTGGGGGCTCAATTCCTGGTGGGGGCGTGCAGGAGGCAACCAATCAATGATTCTCTCTCATCATTGATGTTTCTACTTCTCTCTCCCTCTCCCTTCTTCTATGAAATCAATAAAAAATATATTTAAAAAAGAAAAAGCTCTGGGAAGATACCATAAATCTATTGCTTCAGCTGGGAAGTTTATACTTTGTATTATCTCTGATCCCATCAAAACTTGATTCCAATGGATGCAGCTTTCATTTATTCATTTGTTCATACATGCATCAACCATTTAATGAAGTTCCTAGTGTGAGATAGAAGATAAATCTGTTGCAAAAGATTCAGAGATGAATGAAACATCATCCATCATCAAAGACCTCATGTTCTAGGGAGAAAACAGGAGGTATCAACTGTCAATTATAATACAACCTGATAAGTATGAGGGCAGAGATGTGCACGGAGGATTCCAAGGACATAAAAGAGTTGCACCTAGTCCAGATGGGACAAGAGACAAAGGAGACTTTTCAATGAAAGATGCCTGAGAAAAGTCTTAAATGATGGGCAAGGATTATCAAATTGAAGGTGGGGAAGGAAGTCGGGGCAGAGGTAGCTAGAAGGAGAGAACAGCATGAGCACAGAATGGCTATTTGGAAACACAGCAGGAAGTTCTATGTCAGTGGTTCTCAACCTTGGCTGCACATTACAATCACCTGGGAATCTTTTTAATATTCTGATTTCTGGGCCTCATCCTCAGAAATTCTGTTTCTTTGTTATGGGGTGGGGCCACAACATTAGTAACAAAGAAACAGAATTTCCGGAGGATGAGTCCCAGACCAGGATTTTAAAAAGATTCCCAGGTGATTCTAAATGTGCAGCCAAGGTTGAGAACCACTCTTCTATGTGCTGATACAGAAGATACAAGGCAGGGAGGGCAGAGGAGTGGGTAGGTGAGCAGATTGGCTACTGAAGGGATTTCAGTTGCAGGTAGTTCTCACCTGGGCTCATTTGTCCTCACCCTCAAAGGCCACCTGCCCCAAGCACACAGACCCTGCGGTGTGGCCCTCTGATTTGATGTAGGACCAGCAGGTTAAGTTCCACTTGAAGGGGGCAAAGCCTCTTCCCAGTGGAGCCAAGTCCATGGCTACACACAGTTTGTGGAGGAAGGTGCCCTAATTGGCTGAGATTTGTGATAGAACTGGTTGGTGGCTCTTAGGAATCCCTGGGCAGATGCCCCAACTGCACAGCTAGCGTTTGCCCTGCCCGAGCACAGGCACGTTGCTCTGAGCAGGAGCCTCCACACAGTCCTGGCTCCTCCAAAGTGAGAGGGGAACCTGACCCAGGGGGATGGAGGCAGGTGTTTGACTGAGAGTAGACATTTCTCTGTAGAGATGCCTGGTGCTCTCCCCCATCGCACTACTGTTTGGGTCAGGGGTGCCCAAGGCTCAGTATGAATGGGGCTCCATAAGCCTATCCAGCCTTTGCAGCTGTGCTGTCCCCGTCACTGGATACCTGGGCTGCAAGTGATCTGATGGCAGGCGGTGACACGGTGGCCTCCCATCACAGGTGAGACATCTCCCTGTGAGGGCACCACCTGTGTGCTGGCCAGGTGGGCCCCAGTTGTTCTGATGGGAAGTGGGAGTAAGAGGCCCTCCCATCAGGGGAGGGAGGTTGGGCCCTCCCATCGCATCACCTGCATCCTGCACAGGTGGTTCCTGGGGCTTGGAAAGAAAGTGCTACTACCATGGGTACTTGCATGGATAATGGAGGCCATGCGGCCAGGAAAGCCCCGGGTGGCCTGAGGAAAGGTGGACAGAGACATGTCTCGGACGTACCTTCATTCTCTATGGTCGTGGCTGTTCGAGTACAGGAGGTTCCCTGTCCAGGCGGCCGCAGTGCACTGATGGCCAGTGAACACTAGCGTTCCATCAGGGGACTGGTGCCCTCCCCATCACCACACCGCCTGTGTCATGACAGGTGGGCTCCAAGGGGTGGGATTTCAGGTGGAACCAGCAGCATATCCACGTACTGGGGTGATGCCTGCTCCTCCTCCTCAGCAGCCAGGCTGCGGCCAGGTGGGTCCCTGGTCTTATGGCCAAAGTGAGACGCAGAAGCAGGGCTGTGTGCCTCCCTCAGTCCATCTCTAACGAGGATGCTCTGGATGCTCTGGATGAGTGGGGCCTGGGGTGGACACACTGACCCAAAGCTGGCACCATCCATGGAGCCGCAGGACCCATAACCACAGGTGGGCCTGCCGATGAACTGGCAAACTGAGCTGCTGCTCCCGGTGTCTAGCATCTCCGTGGCAACGCCAACGCCATAGTGTGTAGTTCCGCACTAACAGGAGCACTGGGAGGAGAGGGTCCCTTCTGGGACCTGGAGGAGTCCCTCAGGTGGGCTGAGGGATGGGTGGGGCCAATGGGATGGTCTGAGGAGGGTAGGGTTCCTTCAGTGCTGGTTGGATGGTGGGGGGACTACAGGGTCCCTGTTACCCACACTGGATTGGATTTGGTAAACTGGCAGGAACCTTGGACTGGACTCAGGGTAAGTGCGAGCATAGCAAGGGGGAGTGGTGTCCATGTCACTGTCCTCATCATCCAAGGGCGGCTGAGAGGTGAGACCTCCAGGTGCCCCGGCTGTGATGGGAGCAGCGACCTGGCCAGGCTGAGTGGCCAGGGGCCGGGGGTCTGCCATCGCTGAGCCAGGAGGGGAGGGAGAAGGGGCAGACTGAGTGGCACTGCAGCCAGCCCTGGCCTCTGGGTCAGCGCCCAGGATGCAGTCACCTGCAAGGCAGGGCAGCTTAGGAGGCGGGGGCAGCTCCCCTCGATCCCACCGCAGTGGGGGCAGCGGGAGCTGGAGGGGCAGGGACATGGTTCTCTTGCGGGACTTCCTGGGGGCAGAGGCGGGTGGAGGATGGCTGCTGGATGGCTTTGGAGCCTCCACCTCCTCACACAAAGGTGGTGACACCGGAACACTGGGCTGGGGGTCTCCCCGCAGCACTTCCTCTGCAGGGCTCTGTGGCTGCAGGAAGCCACTGGGGCTTGGGTTTGGCTGCAGAGCAAGCGGGGCACCTCCCGCAGGGCTGCCTGAGCCTGAGACCACCCCGCCTTCGGAGCAGCAGCTCCTGGGAGACAGCAGGGCGCGCCCACTGACGCTGCCCTGTGGGTGCTGGGCATGGAGGCCCAGAGGCCCAGGACCGCTCTTGCCGGCAGGGAGGATGCCTTTGGCGTCCAGGGCCCTAGATGTCAGTGGGGGGTCCCCAGGGCGGTAGGGGCTGTCCTGGTCACACAGTCCCTTGTTCTGTACCTGATGGTCTTGGTTCTCTGCCCTCCCTTTTGGGGACCCTTCTTGGACCTTCACCTCCATGTCCTTCAGAGAAGGAAGTGGGATGGTACGGGCTGGTTTTGGCTTCATAACCTGGACTTCCCGCCCGGGGAGAGCAAGTCTGCCCCTGGGAGAAGGGATGTAGACCGTCCTGGGATTAGGTGAACACAGTCGGGGCTCCTCTGGGGGGTCCTTCCACCCCACCGAGGGGAGGACCCCCAGAGGGAAGCATCCCGTCTGGGGGAGAGGACACGGCCTCCCCCCCGCTGTGTGACAGCCAGATGCTGCTGGTACAGGGCCCCGGGGTAGGAACCCGAACCCAGGGCCCAGGGCAGGGGCAGGACCCCGGGGGCGGACCCGGTGACCAGGGCCCAGGGCAGCTGCAGGACGCCATGGAAGGTACCCGAACCCAGGGCCCAGGGCAGCTGCAGGACTCCGGGGGAGGACCCGGTGCCCAGGGCCCAGGGCAGGGGCAGGGCCCCGGGGGAGGACCCGGTGCCCAGGGCCCAGGGCAGGGGCAGGACTCCGGGAGAGGCGCCTATGCCCAGGGCCCAGGGCAGGGGCAGTACCCCTGGGGAGGACCCGGTGACCAGGGCCCAGGGCAGGTGCAGGAGCCGCTGGGTGGGGGCGGCCAGGCGGGGCATCCCCCCTGCGCACCCCGAAAGCCACCGGACCATGGGCACCAGGCAAGGCCCGGTGGCGGCGGCGGCGGATTAAAGGAAGAAACCTGGAAAGCAAATTGCCCATCGAGAGCAAGTTGTGCGCCAAGCGAGCCGAGGTCAGAGTGGAGACCGGGAGCGCTGCTCCTTCGCTTCCTCCTCCGCTGGGGCTCTCGCACGCACTGAGCCAACGTGGTCCAGGAGCTCTGATGTCTCCATGGAAACGTCAACGGACACTGTGCACGTGCCAGTCCAGCGCAGGAGGAGAGGTCAAAGGGTAGGGGGCGGGGCCTCCGCACTGGCCACGCCCTTCCTGACTCTCCAGCACCTGGGCCTCCAGCTGTGGGGCAGGGGCTGAGCACTGGCTGGCCCTGCACCAGGAGCCTGTTCCAGACCCGGTCCCCGCGCCAGACCTGCCCTGCCTGCCTCGGGCTCTGCGGGCGCTTAGGCGCCTTCCCCAGGGTCCAGGAGGCCCGAGCCTGTCACAGCCAGTGCGGGAGCCCCCAGATCCTGCGGGCATGTGGCCCCTCCTCCGGCCTCCCCAGCTTCTCTGTGCTGCCCGGACTCAGGGCCTCCCTCCATGGCTGCCCTGGCCGCCCGCCTCCCCGGCCAGGGGAGAAGGTTCCTGAGGAGTGGACCCGAGCCCTGACCTGACTGGGGCTGCACCCCCACATCCAGAGCAGAGCCCGCAGCTAGCAGGGATTGCACCCCAATACGCTGCCTTGTGAGTGAGCAAACAGTGAGTCTTTCCCCAGGAGCCTTCTTGGGAGGGAGTCCCTGTCCTTGTGGGGCAACGGAGGGGACGCAGGGAAGCATTTCCCAGGCCTTCCGTGTCCTTTGAAGCCAACACAGCGGTCAGAGCCTTTGAAGTGTCCGGCGGACACCATCACATGCATCTCCCGACTTGTCCTTGCATTTCACCCTTTGCATGGACTGGCTCATGAAAGAAAGAGTTGAGCCCAGAGGTGTGGCTCAGTGGATTAGAGCATCATCCCATGCACCTGAAGTCACTTTGATGTTTCTCTCTCCCTCCTTCTCTCCCTTCGACTCTCTCAGAAAACAATGGGAAGAAATATCCTCAGGAGAGGATAAAAAAAAAAATTGACGTGGCCTTTGCTTTGGGGGCTTATAATCGTCCCAAGCATATGGACTTCTTTGATCTAGTCCTGCAATGAATTTGGGGACATGTATAACATTAATTTATTAATTAATCCGCTTGAATATTAGGGATTGAAACAGCATGTTTTAAAGTGGCATCTGAGAGCATTATTTACTCTTTAGCAACAAAAAATATACTGCAGAAGACAGCAGTGACGAATAATTTCATTTAAGGTCACGTTAAGTTTCCAATTAAATTGCCCCCCTCTAACTGTTTTTGGCTCAGTGGATAGAGTGTTGGTCTGCGGACTGAAGGGTCCCAGGTTCGATTCTGGTCAAGGGTACGTGCCGGGTTGTGGGCTCCATCCCCAGTGTGGGGCGTGCAGGAGGCAGCCGATCAATGATTCTCTCTCATCATTGATATTTCTATTTCTCTCTTGCTCTCCCTTCCTCTCTGAAACCAATAAAAATATATTTTTTAAAAAATTGCTCCAAAGTGAGGACATTTAATTATTTTTCTACCAATGACACTAAGTAGTATTACATCCTGTCTGATAAATACTAGACAATTGATTAAAAAATAAACTGTATTTAACCATCTTCTTTTCTAAAATACAAATGGCTAAATAAAAAAGTAAATAACTATGTTTCTTTTTTATCATGTACTTTTATCAGTTCTATTTTATTAAAACCTTTCCAAACCATTTGCCACTGCATGGTGGGCCTTTTAGTACTAACTAGTCTCCGTCCGTTCTCCCCCTCCCCCGCCCCCCCCCCCCCCCCGCCACCCCACCCCCCGGGGCCGCCTTCCTGCTGCCACACCGAACTCTCTGAGGCCCCTGAAGAGGGCAGACCACATCTCCCAGACTGCACTTACCCCGGCTCCTTCCTGCCCATGGCAGATCCTTCCCCGCTGTCTTCACTCATTGGTCTCCTCATTCTTTAAGACTCAAATAGATCATCGCACCCACTGGAGACCCGCTGTGACTCCACCTCCGTCCTCCCCAATCTGGCTCTGGGCCGGGCACAGGATGGTGCCCTGTGGAGGCTCTGTAGCCGTAGAGTACCAGGTAAATGATGTGCATCTGCAGTCTGTGATGTGCCCAGGTGTGCCTATATTCTGTGCTTCCAAAACTCCTAGCAGTTGGCATAGGATGACAGCTGTCTGGTTACTCACTTGTCTCCACCACCTGACTCTGAGCTCCATGAAGGAAGTAACTAAGTCTCACCTCTTTGCCTCTGTTGCTGAGCTAAAGTGCAGCTCTCATTCGCCAGACATTCACCAAATGACTGAAAGAATCCGTTTCCATATAATGCGCATAGGGCAGGTTCCGCTTAGTGGCTGTCCATGGCCCCATGCAATCTCTGCCCATAGGTCCCTCTGATTTCATGTGGGACATCGTTGTTCCCGCAGCTAAGGGATGACGTCCAAAGTAACCATAACAAGAGCAGTGACAGCTACCATGTCCTGTGTGAGCCCGTGGGGTCAATCACGCATTGGCCTTATTTTCCTCATTTACAGTTCGGAAAGGGATAGTAAGTGGTTTGCCCAAGTTCGCAGACCTATAAAGGGACTGAGCCGGTATTTGAACCCAGGTCTCCTCGACTGATTTTAAAGGCTCCCAAAGCTCTCTCCACGATGCTTTGTATGTATAAGGGAACGTAATTCCCACCTATATAATTTTATAAAAACAGATGACCTTAATGACATGAAACTTTTCAAAAATAGTATTGCCTTTTCCCACAGACGGGAACAACTGAATTCCTGCGTGCGCCAGTGTGAGTGTTGGCATTCAACAAGCACTTGTTACCGTTGCCCCGTGCGTATTCCTGTGATGGGATTTTTCTTTATAGACACACTATCTCCTTTCTACTTTCTTTAAGTGAATTTGAGAATAAGAATTGAGGCTTGCATTTATGTTCAATATTTATTTTTTATTAAATCTAATCTGAAAGCAAGTTATATTAAAGAAAAGAGAAAAGCACACAGAAGAAAATAAAAATCTTCTGTAATGTCACCAACCAGAGATATAACTGCTGGGAGGACCTTTCTCTTAAATTAAAAATATACTATTATTCCTCACAAAAATGAAGCTATACAATATATCTGTTTATTGATTTTGTTTTATAGACGATATGAGTATATTATTGATACATCATTCTCTATGTAGCACTTCATTGTACAGTCATAACAACATATTAAAGCAGCTTCTCAGTTTTGGAAATTTGGGTTACATTTATATATTTTACCATTATAAATATCTAATTTATAAATATATTTATCAATCTATAAATAAATATCGTATTTATTAATCTAATCTATAAATGTCCTCATTTTGACCAAGAGAAAAGTAAAAGTTGGCGTGAAAATTGTCAAAATGCTACTCTTAGTGAATGCAATGTAGAAAAATATATTTTGCAAAACTACATTGCAAATAATTGCAAAAACCATGTAAGGTCTGTATATCCATGTAAACTTTTTGCACTGGGAGCAGGAAGTCAGTAAGAGTTTGGGCGTGAATGCGTTTTACCAGAACTTCCGTCCTCGGTCTTGGCCTTGTTTATGCGGAGCTGCCATTTCCTAGAAGGGCATGACTGTGGGCGCCATGGGATGCGCACTGGCTCTCTAAAACCCACAGAACTTATTGGAACCACTGGGTCCTGAAGGCGTTAGTGAAAGCTGCCTGTCAGGGAAATACGTGTGAACGGCCACACAGACACAGCGTGAAGTTGAACTTTGTCCCCTGCCTTCCAGGCGCAGCGGCCTCCCCTTGCCCTCGCAGCCCACCAGCAAGACTCCCACTGGGGAGCGGGGAATAGCATTAAAGGAGCATCTTTATCCCCTAATGTTGTATTTGAGCTATGAGAACTTTTCCATAATTTCCAGAAAAGTGTCAGGATGAATATATATCAGCAGACTCACCTTCTTGAAGGGCAGTGGCTGTAAATAGCCAGCACTGATGTCGCATAAACATGCACACCATGCTCTAACTACACACAGAAAAGTGACATGAAGATTATTTACTTCACAAAAGATTATATATACAAATCAAGTATTGACAAGGTTGCCAGGTACTGCTCCAGAAGACTGATGGAATTAGTAGAATCAGGCTACTTCCCTCACGTGAGTGATGTGACCATTTAGAGCAGGGGTCCTCAAACTTTTTAAACAGGGGGCCAGTTCACTGTCCCTCAGACCACTGGAGGGCCGGACTATAGTTTAAAAAAACTATGAACAAATTCCTATGCACACTGCACATATCTTATTTTGAAGTAAAAAAACAAAACGGGAACAAATACAATATTTGTATTTGCATGTGGCCCGCGGGCCGTAGTTTGAGGACCCCTGATTTAGAGGTGCCAAGCAGTGACAGATCCTTCCTCATTATTGTTTGTAACAGTTGTGGCCATGTTTGCACTGGTTTTATTAACATCTGCTACCCTCTGTGGGGAAATCACAACCTTGATGTTTATTTTCTTCTGAGTCTGTAAACCTTGTAGCCGCTCTCACAGTGGCTGTCGAAGTGCCGGCCTCCATGGTGTCCAATGGTGCTCAGGCACCTTACACAGAGGTGTGCGGACTGATCGCTGTGCGTTCGTCACACAATCCTTTGTCACGGGTTGTGTTAAGCTGCACCAAACTTCAGGTCAGTGTAAAGTACCTGGGTAAACCCAGTGACATCGCAGGCAATTGTGACATGTTCTCTCCCACTCCCCAAGAGTCACACGTGTCTTTCCATTTTTACTCCTAATCCATGGAGCTAAGAAAGGACCTTCTCCCTCCGGCAGAAGGCCCTTCCTCCAAGGCCGGTGCATGGAGCAGCAGAGCGGAGGGAGACTCGCGAGTCCCCTCCAGCATCTGCCAGAGCTGTCACGGTCTCCTTGTTTGTACTTCGCCTTTTCTTTCCTTTCTCTTTTCCCACTTTTTTTCCGATTCCTCGTAACACCCAGTGCTTTGTTTGTTAATCTTTCACACTTGCTCTCTAAGTCATACCCTCCCTATGTATGAGGTATTCGTCCTTCGTGTAAGTTCATATAAATGATTACAGGATGCCTGGCCGGCGTGGCTCAGTGGTTGAGCATCGATCCATGAACCCAGGAGGTCGCAGTTCGATTCCTGGTCAGGGCACATGCCTGGGTTTCGGGTTCTATCCCCAGTGAGGGGTGTGCAGGAGGCAGCCCATCAATGATTCTCTCTCGTCATTGATGTTTCTATCTGTCTCTCCCTTCTTCTCTCTGAAATCAATAAAATATATTTAAATGCTTAGAAAAAAAGTGACTTTCTGTCAATTAAATGTTTGTGAAAATTTTACAACTCTTAGTGAAAAAAAATGTGGAGTTTTGAAAAGCACAACCTAATTTGGTCTAAGTGGAATACTTTTTTTTCAAGTGTATTTTCATTCCTGTATATATAAATGGAATCTAGGACTTAGAAACTAAACACATCCATTATAGTGTAGAGCTGGCTGGACATAAGGGTTAGCGGCTCTCATAGGAATGAACTTCCTAGAGGCGGGGACCGCATCACCTTCTGTATGTCAAGAGAGCCTGCAACCAGGTGATGAGACCTGAACGTTAAAAAAAGGTTTGTAAGTAAGAACCTGCTCCTCCCCAGCTTCCCGGGGTCAGAGTGTGACACCCCATCCCTCCAGTTGCTCAGGATGAGAGCTGTGTCGGCCTGGGCCTCGCCTTCCCTCACACCTCACACCCCACCTCCTGAGGACAGGCCTCCACTCTTAGGACAGAACTTCATTCCATCCTCGCCCTCCCAGCGCTTCCAGTCACCTAAGGCCTTCCCGCCCCGCCCCCACCCTGCTCCAAGACCAGGCAACCTTGTAAATGCAGGTGCAAGTGTCCTGCTCTCATCGAAGCCTCCCCCAGCCTCCAGTCTGGGAACAAAAGTCAAAGTCATGACATCCTATGAGGGTCACCTGGCCACAGCCTTTCTCATCACCGCTCTGCCCATTGTGCTCACCTCACAGAGCCTCACACCTTTGCACTGGTTGGTCCAGTCCTGTCCCAGTCAGCTGGGCTGCCCTAACAACACCCCACAGCTGGGCAGCTTAAACAGCACACACGCATTCCTCACGGTTCTGGTGTCAGCATGGTGGGCTTGGCGTGCGCCCCAGCCCTGGCTTGCGGGCTGTCACCTCCTTCCTGTGTCCTCCCATGGCAGAGTGTGTGCAGCGCCAATCCTACCCTAACAGGGCTCCACCCATAGGCCTCACTCTACCTTAATTCCTTCTTGAAGTTCCCATCCCCCAGTGCAATCACACAGGGGTTTACGGCTTCAACAAGTGAATTCTGGAGGGACACGATTCAGTCCAGAATGTTCCCCCTTGGGTAACTGCCAGGCGCGCCCCTGCCCACAGACCCGCTCCTGCTGCTCTCTGAATTTCTCAGTGGAGTCGCCTTTTCTAGAACCACCTAGACCGCTTTGGGGAAAACCCATTACCCAGGAAGACACGGCTGCTATCTTCACAGGGATGGGCGGTGGGTGCTGGGAGTAGCCCCACAACAATGGGACACAAGAACCAGACCCCACACGGACATCTGTAACTGGATGCGGGTCGGTTCCCCTCCAGGGCCCACGAGCTGCAGCCCTGAGGAGTCCCAGACTGAGCACAAGTTCACAGAGAGCTCTGGGGGACCATCGAGGAAGGGGCTCAGCATCCTGAGAGACAGACATCTCTGAGACAACCTGGGCCCCAGGCCATGCTGCCCAGGCTGAAGGATCTCCGTAGGCCGCTGGAGTTTGGGGACACCGTGGGCTGGGGGATACTTCTGCCCCTGGGAGCATGGCGGACAGAACAGACAGGCCGGGGTAGCTCTACAGCACTCACAGAGCCACCGAGAGTCGGTGGGTGGCACCGCCTTCCCTCGTCCCCCCACGCGCCCACCCTGGAGGACCGGGAGCACAGCTGGCAGAGAGGGAGCGGGGAGAGCGGGACCAACTGGCTCTGCAGGTCTTTGCTGAGACTTTCTGTACAGTGAGTCGCACCTGTTCCACGTTCTGGCCACGATGTGCACTTGCGTCATCACCAGCGCCGTGGAGATTTGTGCCGTTGCCATCACCCCAAGAGTTCCCTTGTTCCCAAGTCATACGATGACTTGCCCGCCTCCAACATTAGGGTGCTCACTTGTCTGCCAGCGGCTGACAACAGCTGGGAGTGTGCGGGTGGGGCTGCAAGGTCTCCACCCACCTGCCCTGGGAGGCCTTCTGGACTTGTGTGCTCCCTGAGGGGGGTCACACCGGAATTTCTACTCCCCTACAGCCTGACCCCACACTGCTGCTTAAGGTGAAAACATGGACAGACACGGGACAGGCGGGGCAGGGGCCAGAGCAGAGCTGCTGGGAGGGCGGGCTGGCTTGAGCAGGAATATTCCACACGCCTCAGAAGTGACCCTCGGAGAACCCGGAGAGACAGCGTGAGAAAAAACCAAGGCAGAGCCTTGTTTTTAACAGCCAGAAACCCAGACAATGGTGTCTCCACGGTGGAGACGCATGACTTATTCACTCCATTGGCTCAACAGTAAATCATGGGGAGTCTGCGTGGCGCTGGGGGCTGCTGTGAGCACCAGCGACCACAGGGCAAGCTGAGCGTACCTGCCTTCATGAAGCGTGCAGTCCAGCGAGGCTGCTGATGGTATGAAGTCCCGAAGTACCTGAATCTCCACTCGCTCCCCCCAGCTGTGGCGGCTCCCAACCGCAAGCCTCTGATCACGGCACAGCTGGTTCCTGCCTCCTGGCCAGCTTGCTTGGTGTCTGCTCAATCTCTCCTGTGTCTGTGATGAGTCAGAGGGCCGGGTGGCAGCTGGCTGGTGCAGGATTGATGGGGGCAATGAGACATTTCTGGGGGGGCTAGCAATCGGAATCTGTGCAGTAACCTAATGCACATTCCTGTTAGCCTACAATCAAGTCATTGCCCCTTTCTCCACAATCTGGTCTTGCAAGACCAGTTACCTAAATGCTCCCATTTTACAGAGGCATAAACCATAAACTACCCCTGGAGGGGTTATCAGCGCCTTTAGGTGTGGTCTCACGGCCCCCACCCCAACACACAGGGCTTTTTGCAAAGCCCTCAAAAGGTCTGGAAGTCCCATCCCATATTTGGGGGACAAAGAAACCAAAAGGTATAAAGGGAAAGCTTCCTCCATATTGGCTTGCTTAGTATTTGGAGTCCTGTACTAGTACATGCGAAATATCTGAAAATAAATGGGCTTTTCCTGTGTCTCCAAGTACTCCTGTGTGTTCTTCGGTTGCTTGGTAAATTCTGTAACAGGATGACCTCCCTCCAGGACACAAAGAGCCTTAGTTCTTCTCCATGTGACCTCAGTGGCCTGCAGCAGGCTTGGTGGTCTTGGGGGTCCAGTCACAGCAAGAGAGCAAGCCCAAATGTACACACACCTTTCAAACTGCTTCCTGCATTATGTTTTGTGACACCCCATTGACCAAAGCAAATCCCTCAGAAGAGTCCATTGTGTACATCCACCTCTTGTTGGGGCAATTAGCAAAGTCACATTGCAAGGGCATGAATTAAAGGGGGAGAGAGGAAGGGAAAGTACAGGGCATTGTAAGAACGCATCACAGGGGCTCAGGTTCACTCTGGGAATGGGGAAGTCTTCTCTGTGACAGTGCTGTTGGGCTGAGAGCTGCATTAGAAGTAGGGGTTTCTGGGTGCAGGTGAGAGGGGCTTGCAAGGAAGAGCATTCAAAGTAGAGGAACCAGCATGTGCAAAGACCTCGAGGCATTCGGGAAGGTGAAGCCACCCAGGCCTGGGTGACAAGATAGGTCACCAGGGAATGAACCACACGGGGCCTTCAGGGTCAAGCCACAGGCTCTTATCTTAACCTCTGAAGCATCAGCAGCTGGTGAGAAGGAAACTTGGGTTTTCATGATTCCCCAGGTACAGGGCAGAGACAGTTATGCTGAGCAGAGCACAAGCGTGTGTAGGGAGAGCAGTGAGGCTGTCAGGTCGTCCAGGCGGGAGATGATGCTGGGGAGCAGGGCGGTGATGAGAAGAAAAGAACTGCGGTCTGGAGGGGCGGGCTGGCTTGAGAAGGAACATTCCACACGTGGGAGTCAAAGGCAGAGCACCTTTGAGGTGTGTGCAGTCAGAACATTGCTACACGGCCGGGAGGCTGCTGTCCACACCGTGGATGGAAGGCTGGCCCGCCCTGTCTGGGCGGACCTGAGCACCTCGCCTAGGCTTCTCCCTGCGCTGACCTCCGGGCGGTGCCTGGCACTGGGAGGGGTGCGGCATGCCCGCTCTCCGTGAGCCCTTGACTGTGACCACCTGGATCTGGCACTCTGGAGTCACTGTGGCCAACCCTTCTCACCCTTTCCCTCACCCCAGCAGCTACCGGCAACCCCAGGCTGCGGCTGGTGCCCCCGCAGCGCCTACTCCCTGCCTCTGTCTTCGCTCTGCCCACCCCGCTGTGGCGCTGTCAGGTGTGAGCCTGCTGCCAGTGTCTAAATACCCATCATTCTTAGACTAAAAAAAAATTGCTAAAGATTTTCTGCAGCTCCTCCTGTTCATAGAGGGAAGAGTTCCTCATCTCCCCCGGTTGCTATTGGGGGTAGATGTCTTGCAATATCCGGAGAAAAGGAGTTTTCTGAGACTCGCATGGAAGGATGAGATATGGTAGAAAGCTTTATTTTTGTGGAATTACATTTCTGAGTTTCCTAAGTGCCATTCCCTTTTCCTGCCATAAAAGTGTAGCTGGGGCTTCAGAGCCAGTGTCTAGGGTTTCCTTTCCCTATTGGAGCTGGGTCCAGCCAGCACCAGGCTGGCTTAACTGTGTTTCCCTGCTCAGTGCATTAGTCCATTGCATGTGGGGCCATAGGGCCACGTGGCTATGGAAGAAACCTGTGCAGGAGCAAAACAAGAGAGTCCACGAGACACGCGGGACCAAGAGCAGGGAGCAACGAGAGACAGAACTCCTTGGTGTAGGAGACTATGTATTCCCCAGTGTTCACCGGCTTGCAGTGGCCACGGCCATCCTGGCCAATGGTTTCTGCTCCCAGGAATGACTGACAGGTAAGTACCGGCCCCATGTCACCCTAACTTTACTGGGCATGCATCTATGTCCCCTCTGTTTGATCCTTTCCCCCAGTGTTTACAGGGAATAGGCCAGTGTTTCCTTGTGGAGTGCAAAGTTGCAACTTCCTGGTGAAGCTGCCCAAATGACATGGCTTTAGTGTCTGGCTTCCCTCTTTGCTCCTTCCCTGTTGTTAATAACTAGCTGATCACAGTGGGATCGCTCCCATCCTTGGCATTCAACAGGCTTTTGGCTGCTTTGACCAAAAAATGTGGTGGAGAGGACGCTATGAGCTTTCTGATATGGAGCCATAGAAGGACACACAGCTTCTGCCTCCTTTACTAGACACTGGTGGAGTCCTGGGCCCTCAGGGAAGAAGTACACCCTCCCTGAGGTGGCCATGCTAGGAGGAAGCCCCTTCTCCACAGAGAAGCCACATGCAGGGGCTCCAGGCCTGGCTGAGCCCAGCCTTCGAGTCAGCAGTCCAGGCACAGAGAGAGCGAGTAAAGAAGCCTTCTGGTGACACCACTCTGCATCTGAGTTCCCTGAGCTGGGATCTCAGACCTCAAGGAGCAGACAAGCCATCTTCGCGGGGCCCTGCTTACATTCCTGGCTGTAGAATTCAGAGCATAATAAAGTGGGTATTGTTTATACACTGATTTGGGGGTTATTTTGCAGTAATCTATAACTGACTGGGAAAAAAAGATGAGGGAGGTGTTGGGGTGACTCACAGGATAAAAAAGAGGATGTACATTTGCTATCATGTTTCTTGTCAGTTAAAATTGTTTTCATGGAGGAGGTGGGGTGTCAAGAATGAATGTTAAGGACCAGAAGCTCACTCCTGTGCTTTGCAATAGATGGCAGATACTTTCAGCACTCACCAAGGCTGTGAATGGAGTAATGTGGTTGAGTTGGGGGAATGGGAATGGCAGCCATGAGCAGATGTAGGCAGGACATCTAGAGGAACAGGGAGAGGTCTGAGGCCACTGACAGTGCCCACAGAACACGGGGGCGGAAGTCTGTCTGCCTTGGAGAGTGTAATAATGTTGGTTTCTAGATCAGAAAGTGCTATGAGCTCAGGACAGAAAAAACTTCCCTTACAGAAAACTATAGGACTTGATTATTTTTCTGGAATATTTATCCTTCATTTGTCTTTCCGAGTGAGTAAAGATATTCTAAAGAATGTTCACTGGTTTTAATAACTTTGCTCTTCAGGAATTCAGCCCTGAGTTTGTAGGGGAATAAAAGGACATGCCTGAGAGGGCTTTTCTCTGGTTAAAAAGTGTGGTTAGAGGATTACCCAGAATGCTCCGTTTTACATTTTCCCTGTGGCTCTCATTACAGCTGTTCTTCCTCAGCAGGTTCCATAATTACACAAATGTCTTAGTCTTTCAGGTGTTTCATTATTCATGTGTTACTTCCTGGGAGCACCTAAGGCCATTCAGCTGCAGAGACAGCTTGCTCAATGCACTGCTGTGGGTTCAGTTTTGATTTGGGTCTTTTATGTTTCTTAGCAAAGATGACAGGGAAGACAGTATTTTATGTTATGTTCTCCTCACTTGCAGACCTGGCTCCTACTCTGTCCTCTATCTGTGTGAGCCTACAGTTCCATCCTCATTTCCCTAGTACACTCGTTGGCATACTGCAGGCACCATTATTGAATGCAACCTCGCCTACTGGAAACATTTAATTGACTGCCATTGCTTCATGTAGATGACAGTCTCTTTCCAACCCCCTAGGTCTCATTGCTCATGGCATCCGTCTACCTTTCCTACTTAGCCATTCCATGATAAAGGTTCAGCAAAACCATTGCAGAATGTCCATGTCCAACTATTAATGTGTTGTATTCTTTATAATAAAAGCCTAATGTGCAAATTGTCCCCTCAACCGGGAGTCTGACAGGTAGTTTGACCAGGGGGCAGGGCCGGCCAACCAACCTCGGAAAGGGAGGCCAGCTGGCAGCTGTGGCAGGCGGGGGGTGGGGAGGAATAGAGGTCCCATCCGGAGGCCGGCAGGCACTAGGGACCCTACCCGTGCATGAATTTTGTGCACTGGGCCTCTAGTGTGTGTGTGTGTGCATGTGTGTGTGTGTGTGTGTGTGTGTGTGTGTGTAGTTATTTATTTATTTAAAGTTATACAGTAATTATGGCTCTATGTCCTTGGTGATATGTATAAGGGGAAATAAATCAGTGAGGTAGAATGGAGAAAAACAACAAACTCTTGACATACAACAAGCAATAACATCTTTTAAATCATCAGTTAATCATTTGGAGATTTAGCTGTCATTAGAGGAGTTCAGAAATTCAAATCCTCAGAGGTAAGCAAATAGCATAAATGTGGGGCTGGTGTGACAGTAGGAATGAGGTGTAACACAGTATAGTCACACACTTATATTAAATTAACCTTTATTTAGAGAAAATGTACATTCACATGCAGTTGTAAGAGTTAATGCAGTGAGATCCCGAGCTCACTTCACCCCGTTTCTCCCGAGGGTGTCATCTCACAAGATCAGGATGACACGGATGCCATTGTAATAACCGGTTGTTAGTGAACAGGAAAGGAGTAAAGGGGGAGACCAAGGAGTACAGGCATGCCATTTGTTCAGCTTTGCCAAAAAGCTGCATTTAACACTCCAGGTCTGTCCCCACTCATTGATGAGGGAAGAGACTAAACAAAGACAGTTTAGACTCATGCCCACTAAGGTCTGAGTGACATGGAAAATGCTTGCCCATCAATCACACCTGGCCAGGACGGCGTGGCCACTGCAAGCGCATGATATCTAAACAGATAACCTTCTAGACCAGTGGTCCTCAACCTTCCTAATGCCACGACCCTTTCATACAGTTCCTCATGTTGTGGTGACCCCCAACCATAAAAATATTTTCGTTGCTACTTCATAACTATAATTTTGCTACTGTTATGAATCGTAATGTAAATATCTGATATGCAATGTAAATATCTGATATGCAGGGATGTATTTTTATTGTTACAAATTGAACATAATTAAAGCATAGTGATTAATCACAAAAACAATATGTAATTATATATGTGTTTTCTGATGGTCTTAGGCGACCCCTGTGAAAGGGTCGTTCGACCCCCAAAGAGATCGAGACCTACAGGTTGAGAACCACTGTTCTAGACAAAGGAAGTCACCCAGCTTCCTCTCTCTCCTGGCTCCAGGGTGCCTGGCTCCTGGGACTCCTGTTACAGGAGGATGCGCTCCCCTGAACGGTCATGGCCCATGGACATTGGGCTCCACACATGGACTCATGGACGTGAATCTGGCCGAATGCTGACCCACAGCGCTGCAGGGGGAGCACAGCTCACAGAAACATGGGGGGTGAGGGCACCGGAAGGCGCACACCGTCCCCTGCGAGTCCAGCTCAAGGATGCGGGGGTTGGCCAGCGCTGTCCACATTCCTCTCTCCACTTGGGGAGAGTCCTCTGGGGAGCCCTGGCTGCAGCCCCACAGCTGCCCTCTCCAGCCGCACCCACCCTTCTCTCTCTGGGTCCCTGCCACCCAGCCCCACCCTGTTCTCAGGCAGCGCTGGATGGGAAGTGCCGGGGTCCACCCCTGCCCACTGGCCGAAGATGGGGCCTTCACTATCCTATTGCCAGTGTCCATTGCCTATGCATATCTATACTAATAAAAGGACAGTATGCTAATTATATCAGATAGACTGGACATCTTCCGAACATCCTTCCGGACAAAGCTGCAGTGGTGGAGGCTGAGGCAGAGGTGGTTAGGGGCGATCTCTGTAGCACAAGGCGGGTGGGAGGAGGGGCGCCCGTGAGAATCCGCAGGCGTGTTCACCCACTCGCCCCCTTACTTGGGGGACAGGGGGGCGGTTGCTCTGAGGATAGAAACTTCTGCAAACCAAGCCCGCTGTTCTCTTTGACCATCACTTTCCAGAGATGGGGCTTCCGCCCCCTTTTCCTCGCTGGCTCCCCGGGGGCCATTCTGTGTGTTTCTTGAGCTAGCCACCTTCCCCTGCAAGTTCCAAGCATTAGTTTTAAGGCGGCATTTCCAATGGGTTCTTCTCTTTTCCAGAAGCAGCGCCCGCCTAGCCCCTGGATGAGGCTCGCTGCCTGCCCTCTCCCCCGCCCCCCCCCCCCCCCACACACACACGATGAACCCCACATGTCCCCAGCAGGCCCTCCACGGCCCCCTCCACGGCAACTGAGAAATGGCAGGGGTGGCTCCTTCTCCCTCCACGGCCTCCTGTCTTCCTTGCCCATTGCCTCCCAGGAAAGGAAGAAACACGATTACGCCAACCAATGCAGCACAGAGCACGGCTGCAGCCAGATTCAGCTCTGAGACACTGTGCGAGGGACGGAGCTGCAGACGCACACGGAAGGCTGGGCCGCTTTGTGGGCCGCTGTTCCCTGCATCTGACTCTCAAAACAAGGCCAGAGTTTATTGCTTCTTCGGGTGACCCAGTGTTTACTCTAAAAACCACAAGGTGGTGGCACCACCAAAACTGGGTACGGGCTTGGCAAGGAAGCCCACGCTCCCCGGAAGCAATGGATGGAACACGACAAGCCCGTGGTGCGGAGCGCACAGACAGCGTGGCTGGGACTGAGCCGGCGGCCTCCGCTGGGCCCAGGGGACAGGCTGAAGGAGGAGCCAGCGTCCCCGTGGTGACAGGTGCGCGGGGCTGCTGCTGGCCAGGAGGTTGCCTCCGTTTCCATAGTGGTGTAAGCTTCTGTTCATTGTGTGCAAAATGAGGAGCATTATAAGCAGAGTCTCATCACGAAGCTGGTCTGCGCCCGCAAAGCCTCCTGTGAGCGCGTGGGTGTCGGGCTTGCGGTGACCGTCTCGCTCTGGGACACTCGGCGATCACTCCCAGAAACAGGACTCTTACCCGCGTGTTCACTAGTACCAAGGCCTTCTTCACTCTGCAAGGATGTTTTGGAGTAAAATAAGTCACTGCTCAACTAGCAGAAACCATGAAGATGACAGGGGACCATATGGTGGTTACAAGACAGAATTTAAAAATTTAGAGGACAAAACACTCTGATTCATGTACAGCATTTAACCGGAGGACCAGAGCCATCTGCTGTGAGCCTGAGCCCTCAGATGCTTGCACAACCGGAATTGCCCCCTGGCTTTCCTGGGCCCATATTTCAGGCAGAGGAAATACCCCTTCTGTAATGTTCTGGTTGCTTGTTAATGTTCTCGTACTGCTTTTATTTTTGAATAATCCATTGCTGTGTTTCTACACTTGACTTAAAGATGGTGTGGTGGTTGGCGCCGGTGTTTCTGGGTTTTCTTCCTCTCTGTGCTAATTTCTCTATTCTGGCTCCACCTCCCCCACCCTCCCGTCCTTTTTTTGTTTGTCTGTTTTCTGTCGTTCCTTCAATTCCCCTGGAAGGGAGAAGGAGATGGAGGAAGGACTGAATTACATTAGGCACAACTTTCTTGACACACCACACACACAGGCGCAGGTGTGGGGAGGGATGCTGAAAGGTGTATCCTTGTCCAGCGATTCCTGGGCAAGTGGGATGCAGCCGGTCATCTTCTGAGAATGGGTCTCAAATCCTAAGCATTTACCCTCTTTAGCCTCCTTAATGCCATGCTGTTCTCTCAGAGGGGGACTTCCAAGCTAAAAACACAAAGTCAAAACCAAAGGAGTGAGGGAGGGGATGGAGCTACTGCCTACTGCGCCTGCGTCACACAGGACCTCGGCCTCACAGATCATTCAGGTGCGGGAAGGTGCTCATCGCAACTGGACCCAGACCACCGGGAATCCCTGTCCTTTCAGCCAGCAGATTCAAAACGTGTTTTCTAAGGCACCGCCGTCCTGCGGTAGCAGAGAAGAGCACTCTGGTAAACTTACGTCCATTTATGCCTGAAGAAAGGGCTTGAGCGAATTTTCAGGTCAGCCCGCAGCTCTTGCGGAGATGTGGATCTGTCTCCCCGGTTAAGATTAGTTACAGAATTTGTCCATTCCCGCTGACCCATGAATGGTTAAGCTCATTCTCTCTCCTCGAGGAATGGTGGGGTCTGTGGCTGCTTCCCACAACAGCAGAGTCAAACAGCTGTGCTAGATGGCCTGGCCCAAGAAGCCCGCAGCCCCGGCGCGCTAAGCTTTCACAGAACAACGCTACCGCCAAATTCAGTTTCATTTCTTGGCGAGACAACGCAGTGTTGGACAAAAATGTCCAAGAGGAACCCTTCAAGGGGTCACGTGAGAAATTCAAAATGTCATTCCTGAGTGAGAATTCCAAGTCCAAGACTCATTACCTCCCAAAGTATTTTAAATTATGTTCTCCCGCTATATCTAAGTATCAAGGGTTGATATCATTTGAATCGGACAGAACCTTCCAAACCATCCCGGTCCTCACCATTGTGTGCAAATGAGGAAAATAAAGTCTGGAGAGACTTTCATGAGACCCCTCCCCCAAATGATCTTACCTGTTTGTTACGCAGTCCAACTTCAGACCTGCAAGGATCAGTCTTTCCGGTGCTTCCAAAACTTAAGTCCGGGGCAACTTTCCCGGCAGTGAACTTGGACGGGGTGCCAGTGAGAAAGCCCAAACGCCTCCACCGAGTAGGGCTTTGCCCCTGGATGGTTTCTCCACTGCAGTGCATCACGGGTCCTACTCCAGCACGCAAATGACCACGAGACTTTTCAACCTCACAGCTTGGAGGGTGGCCACTCTACACCCCTCAATAGGGACGGGGCAGTCAAAGCCCACACCAACTTTGATGGCAACTGGGGTGCTGTGAACGTTGAAATGGCCATGAAGACCAAAAGTGTGGTTGAGGTCACCACTGTCAACATTCTGACCAACCACAGCCACAACAGAGAAGGACAAAAGAGGAATCTGCTTCAGCACCCAAGTCGGCCTTGTCCGGCCACCTGGAGATGGGGGTTGCAGGCCTATTGAAAACACCTGCTCAGGGCGCTGCTTCCCAGCCGAAGGCCTCCACGGAGGAGCTGGCACTGAGGAGGGCTCTCTCATTGAGGTCATCTGCTCACGGAGCGAGCAGGAGCTGCAGGAAACTAATGGAGTCCACAGGAAATGTAGGAGACTGAGCTGGAGAAGGACCTGATTCCCGACACATCTGGTGACTTCCGCAAGCTGGTGGTTGCCCTGGTGAAAGGCGGAAGAGCAGAGATGGCTCTGTCATGGCTTATGGCCTGACTGACCAAATGCCCCCGGGATCTGTGATGCTGGAGTGAAGGGGAAAGGGACTGGTGTTCCCAAGGGGATCAGCATCGTGACTGATGGGAGCGTGTGTCATGTCCAGAAAGTAATTGGCAGGTACAGCGCTGCCGTCCCTCTGACATGTTACAGAGCATCCAGAAGGAGGTCCAGGAGGCCTGGAAAGGGCTTTCCTGAGCCTGGCCCCTTGTACCCAGACAAGCCCCTGTACTTTGCTGACTGCCTCTACTCGTGAAGGGCAAGGGGACTCGTGATGAGGGCCAGATCAGAATCACTGTCTCCGCAGTGAGGTGGACTTGTTGAAAATTAGGTCTGAAATCAAGATAAAGTGTGGCCTAAGTGAAATAAGCCAGTCAATGAAAGAAAAATACCACATGATCTCACTCATTTATGGATAATAAAGACCATTACAAACTGATGAACAAAAATAGATACAGAGGCAGAGCAGCATCGAACAGACTGTCAAACTACAGCGGGAAGGCCGGGGAGGGTTGGTGGGTGGGAGGGGGGTAAGGGATCAACCGAAGGACTTGTATGCATGCATGTAAGCATAACCAATGGACATAAGACACTGGGGGATAGGGGAGGCCGAGGTAATGTCAAGAGGGGGGGTGGCGGGGAAGGAGACATATGTAATACTCTTTGTAATACTTTAAGCAATAAAACAAAATTATTTTTAAAAAGAGAGAAAGTGTGGCAAGTCCCTGTACTACTACACCCAGCAAGACACCAAGGGGGAACCCAGAAGGCGCTGCTGTCCTGTGTGGCGGGGACACTGAGTGGGGCTCCTCTGCTGCCAGCTAACAACTCTAGAAACTCAGCTTGCGACTCGGAGCCCCCTGGTGCGCAGCCTGTGCGGACAGCATTGGCACTGCCCCGCCCCGTCCTATTTCAGGCCATCAAGCATTGCCTGGCTTTCCCGTCTAGTCTCACCTTTGAGCCAAAGAAAGGAGCATTCCAAGGAGCTGGAAGTGAATCTGTGATGTGAAGCTGAATTTTCACTTTAGAAAAGAAAATCAGTACATGACTAAAGGACTCCCTGTAGTGCAGGCAAGGCCAAGGAAACCGAAACGGGGGGTTGAGATGCCACTTCATAAACGAAGAACCCGACGCTTTGTGAGGAGCCGTGAGGAGCTCAGGGTTATAAACACAGTCAGTGGCCGCACTGTGAGTCCCAGCCCAGGGGTGTCTTATGCGAGACTCCAAATAAAGTAAATTAGTTTGCCTCCAAAAATAGATTTTCTCTGGAACAAAATGCCATGTGTGACTAAGCCTGAGGTCAAAGCCACCTGCAAAGTGAGCACAAGGTTCTCCTCCTTAAAAAACCAGACCAAGTAGATGCAGGGCACAGTTCTCTGCGCTCTCAGAGGCGTTGTGGCCTGAAATAGAGCCTGTCCGGTCCTGGGGGCACTACAGGACACGTGGGGCTTCCCCCCATTTGGCGGATATAATCATGTCTGGACTTTTCTGGTAATAAATTAGAGGGGCCCGGAATGACAGGTAGGGTATCTGCTAATGCGTGCTCTGGGAGAGAGGGCCCACAGGGGCAGGGGGCGTGGGAGAGGGTGGGAGAAGACGTGATCTTGGGTCAGAGCTTGGGCCCTTCCAGAGGTGCTGGAGAGAACCGGCCCCCCCTCGGCTTACCCCCAGCTAAGAACTCAACACCAATATAGTTCACAATCCACGCACCCTGCCGCACCTTCTCTCTGAGATTCTACAGCCTGTTTGATGCTTCTATGTCTCCGGATCTATTTGTTCACTTGTTTATTTTCTTCATTAGATTCCACATATGAGTGAGATCATATGACACTTACCTTTCTCTGACTGGCTTACTTCGCTTAGCATAATACTCTCCAGGTCCATTCATGCTATTGCAAATGGTAAGATTTTTTTCTTTTTTACTGCAGCGAAGTATTCCGTTGTGTAGATGTACTGCAGTTTTTTTATCCACTCATCTCCTGATGGGCACTTGGGCTATTTCCAAACCTTAGCTATTTAAATTGTCCTGCTATGAACATAGGGGTGCATATGTTCTTTCTGATTGGTGTTTCTGATTTCTTAGGATATATTCCTAGAAGTGGGATCACTGGGTCAAATGGAGGTTTCATTTTTAACTTTTGAGGCAACTCCATACTATTTACCACAGTGGCTGCACCAGTCTGCATTCCCACCAGCAGTGGACGAGGGTTCCTTTTTCTCCACATCCTCGCCAGCACTGTCATTTGTTGTTTTACTGATGGTAGCCATTCTGACAGGTGTGAGGTGATATGTCATTTTGTGTTAATTTGCATCTCTCTGATGATCAGTGACTTGAGCATTTTGTCATATGTCTTAGCCTTCTTTATGTCCACTTTGGAGAAGTGCCTATCTCGGTCCTTTGCCCATTTTTTAATTGGAATGTTTGTCTTCCTTTTGTTAAGTTCTATAAGTTCCCTATATGTTTTTTGGAAATTAATCCCTTATCAGATGTATCATTGGCAAATATTTTCTCCCATTCAGTGGGCTCTCTTTTCAGTTTGATGATGGTTTCTTTTGTTGTGCAGAAGCTTTTTATTTTGACATAGTCCCATTTGTTCATTTTCTCCTTAGTTTCTTTTGCCCTAGACAGTGATGGCGAACCTTTTGAGCTCGGCGTGTCAGCATTTTGAAAAACCCTAACTTAACTCTGGTGCCGTGTCACATATAGAAATCTTTTGATATTTGCAACCATAGTAAAACAAACCTTATATTTTAGATATTTATTTTATATATTTAAATGCCATTTAACAAAGAAAAATCAACCAAAAAAATGAATTCGCGTTTCACCTCTGACACGCGTGTCATAGGTTTGCCATCACTGCCCTAGGAGATGTATCAGTAAACATATTGCAATGAAAGATGTCTGAGATTTTTGCTGCCTATGGTTTCTTCTAGGATTTTTATGTTTTCACGACTTACATTTAAGTCTTTTATCAGTTTTGAGTTTATTTTTGTGTATAGTGTAAGTTGGTGGCCTACTTTCATGTTTTTGCATGTATCTGACCAAATTTCCCAACACCATTTATTGAAAAGCCTTGGCTCCATTGTATGCTCTTGTCTCTTTTGTCAAATATTAATTGAGCATAATGGCTTGGGTCGATTTCTGGGTTCTCTGTTCTGTTCCATTGATGTTTCCTAGTATGTCTGCTCTGGTGCCAGTACCAGGCTGTTTTTATTACAGAGGCCTTGTAGTATAACTTGATACCTGGTATTGCGATCCCTCCAACTTTGTTCTTCTTTCTCAAGATTGCTGTGGCTATTTGGGGTCTCCTTTGGTTCCATATAAATATTTGGAATGTTTGTTCTAGGTCTGTGAAATATGCTGTTGGTATTTTAATAGGGATTGCATTGAATCTATATATTGGTTTGGGTAGTATGGACATTTTAATGATGTTGATTCTACCAATCGATGAACACAGTATATTCTTCCACTTGCTTATATCTTCCTCTATCTCTTTTCCTAACGTCCTGTAGTTTTCCAAGTACAGGTCTTTTACCTCCTTGGTTAAGTTTATTCCTAAGTATCTTAATTTTTTTGTGCCAATGGTAAATGCAATTGTTTTCTTTGTTTTCTTTCTGAGAGTTCATTATTTATGTATAAAAATGCCATAGATATCTGGGTGTTAACTTTGTATCCTGCTACATTGCCAAATTCATTTATTATATCTGGTAGTTGTTTTTTTTTTTTGCGGAGTCTTTAGGGTTTTCAATGTACAATATCATGTCATCAGCAAATGATGACAGTTTTACTTCCTCCTTTCCAATTTGTATGCCTTTTATTTTTTCTTCTTGTCTGATCACTATGGCTAGGACTTCCAGTACTACGTTGAATAAGAGTGGTGAAACTGGGATATGGTTTTAGTTTTTGCCCATTGAGTATGATGTTGGCTGTAGGTTTATCATATAAGGCTTTTATTATGTTGAGGTATGATCTCTCTATTCCCATTTTACTGAGGGTTTTTATCAAAAAAGGGTGTTGGATTTTGTCAAATGCTTTTTCTGCAACAATTGATGTAATCATGTGAGTTTTGTCTTGCAATCTGTTTATGTGATGTATCACATTTATTGATTTGCAAATATTGTACTAGCCTTGAATCCCTGGAATAAATCTCACTTAGTCATAGTGTATGATCTTTTTAACATATTTCTGGAACCAATTTGCTAATATTTTGTTGAGTATTTTAGCATCTTTGTTCATCAGGGATATTGACCTATAATTCTCTTTTTTTGTAGCATCTTTATTTGGTTTTGGAATTAGGGTAATTCTGGCCTCATAGAACAATCTTGGAAGTGTCCCTTCCTCTTGAATTTTTTGGAATAGTTTGAGGAGTCTAGATGTTAATTCTTATTTGAATGTTTGGTAAAACTCCCCTGTGAAGCCACCCGGACCGGGGCTTTTTTTGTTTACTGGAAGTTGTTTGTTTGTTTGTTTTTACTGCTTTCATTTCATCAGTAGTTATCAGCCTATTTTCTAATTCTTCCTGATTGAATTTTGGAACATTGTATTTTTCTAGGAATATATCCATTTCATCCAGGTTGTCCGGTTTGTTGGAATATAGTCGTTCATAGTATTTTTTCTTTACAATCCTTTCTATTTCTGTGATGTCAGTTGTTACTGCACCACTTTTGTTTCTGATTTTATTTATTTGGATCTTCTCTCTCTGTTTCTTGATGAGTCTGGCTAAAGGTTCATCAGTCTTGTTTATCTTTTCAAAGAACAAGCTCTTGGTTTTACTGATCTTTTATATTTTTTTTGTCTCTATGTCATTTATTTCTGCTCTGATCTTTATTATTTCCTTTCTTCTACTCATGCTGGGCTTTCTTTTTTGTTCTCTTTCTAATTCTTTAAGTTGTAAGGTTAGATAAATTATTTTAAAATTTTCTTGTTTTTTTGCGATAGGCCTGTAGTGCTATGAACTTCCATCTCAGGATTGCTTTCACTGTGTCCCATACATTTGAAGTTATTGTGTGTTCGTTCTCATATGTTTTCAGGATGGTTTTTATTTCTTCTTCCATCTCATTGGTAACCCATTCATTGTTTTTTTGTTGTTGTTTTTTTAAATATATTTTATTGATTTTTTTTTTACAGAGGGAAGGGAGAGGGATAGAGAGTTAGAAACATTGATGAGAGAGAAACATCAATCAGCTGCCTCCTGCACACCCCCTACTGGGGATGTGCCCGCAACCAAGGTACATGCCCTTGACCGGAATCAAACCTGGGACCCCTGAGTCCGCAGGCTGACTCTCTATCCACTGAGCCAAACCGATTAGGGCGGTAACCCATTCATTGTTGAATAACATGCTATTTAGCCTCCCTGTGTTTGAATGTTTTTGAGTGTTTTTATTGTAGTTGATTTCTAATTTTATTCCATTGTCATCTGAGAAGATGCTTGATATGATTTCAATCTTCTTGAACTTGTAGAGACTTAGTTTGTGTCCTAACATGTGGTGTTTCTTTTTTTTGTTTCTATGTATTAGATCAGACTGCTATGCCGCCCAGATTTTGTGGGGTGGTCTTATGTAGCAGGAGTTTTGTGGGACCCAGTGATGCAGTCGCTTAGATCTCCAGGGCTGGGTGCTCTAGGAAAGCCCCTGACTTGAGTTATTTGGTTTCTCTTGTTGTAGTTGGGTCTTGAATATTATTGTCTCGTTTGTCGATGGACTCTCCTCTCAGGCTGGCTGACTATGAGGAGAAAGCAAAATACAACAAATAAAAAACACATAAACAAAATACAATAAGAAAAGGGGGGACAGAATATATAGATACAGAGTTGAAATAAAGAAAATAAGAATAAAGAATTAGAGGAAGAGGGGAAGGAAAATGGTTTAAAATAAAGAAGAAAGAAAAGGAATGAAAAGATGGGGGAGGGGATTGAAAAGGAAAATAGAGGAGAAAGCAGGTAGACCTAAAATAATAAAAAGAAAAAAGATGAGAAAGCAGGAGGAAAGAAAAGGGGGGGAGGGAGGAATGAGTAGTGAAAAAAAGAAACAAGAAAAAAAATTGAGTAGGGCCGAGGCTGGTTTGGCTCAGTGGATAGAGGTCCCAGGTTCGATTCCAGTCAGGGGCATGTGCCTGGGTTGCGAGCACATCCCCAGTGGGAGATGTGCAGGAGGCAGCTGATCGATGCTTCTAGCTCTCTGTCTCTCTCCCTTCCTCTCTGTGGAAAATCAATGGAATATATATATATATATTTTTTAAATTGAGTAGGAAAAGGGAAGAGGAAAATTAGATATATGACTGAAACAACAGAGACTAGAATAATAACAAATTAATAAAGCAGATAGATAAAGAAGATAAATTTAAAAAGGGATAAAAAGAAAGGAAAGAGAAAACATAAAAAAGAAAAGAGAAGAAAAGGGGGAGGGGGAAAAGTGAGAAGAAAAAAAAGGGAGAAAAATAAAGTGAAGTGGCGTTTGTTTCAGTGGAGTTTAGTGCCCTCTGTCTGCCAATCCTGGGCTTCCTGTTAGGTGCATAGTGCTAACCACTGTCAGGTACTGTCCTTTGGCTTTCAGCACCTGCCTGAAGGTCCAGGCGATCCACTGATCCACCGCTTGTGTCTGTCCCCCGCAGGCCTTGGCTGCCAGCAGGAGGGCCAGTCTGCCCTCTAGAGGAGGTTTGGGAGCCACGGGCCCAGGGCTTGCTCAGCACATTTCTTCTGGTTCCCTGGGCTCCGCTGCCGCCCGCCTCTGCCTGTCAGCCAGCTGTCAATCTCATCACTCACTGTCTGTTTCTGAAAGGGCTTTCGGTGGGGAGGGGAGGTGCTGTTCAGCTTTCAGGGAACGTGGTGGGCGGGTTTCCCTGTCCCAGAGCTGCTCCTCCACGAGTGGCCCAAAGTATTACTCTGCCCCCGGGGGGACAGAGGCCCTTGTGTGGAGACCAGCGGGGCCGGCTGGAAACCTGCAGTTTTTATCGTCCTTCCATGTGGGGAAAGTACCGGTCTGGTTCCCGAAATAGTGGGACAGACGGCGCCTCCCCCAATCCAGTCCCTGGGGGCTCCTTGAGACAGTTCAAACCCATGAGCTTGGCCTCCGCTTTTGTTTCCTCTGAAAAGCTCACAATGCCGGTGTGGCGTGCGGGCTCCTGCTGGTGGGCGGCTGTGTCACCCAGGGCAGGGGGTTTTCTTTACCTGCCCTGTGGCTTCTGGGAGCCGCTAGCTCCTCCCAGGAAAGATGGCCATTGTGTGGGCCTCGGCTCTCCGCTTGGGTTCTCGGGGGTCTGGTGCCCAGGGTTCCGGCCTCTGTCTTCTGAAGTAACAGGCCCTCCCGCAGCCCAGCGCTCCCTCCTCTCTCGGCCTGCGGCCTGCGGCCTCTCGGAGCTGGGTCAGCTCCTCTCACAGCCTCGCCTCCCTCCCGGTCTCCCGGGGTTCTCTGTCCTTCCTTGATATGTCCCCTCCTCAGCTGAACCTCAGTTCATTCCAGGTGAATGTTCTCCAATTTAGCTGCATTTCCAATCTGGCCCTGGGACAACGTGCCTGCCAGGGCTGCCTATTCGGCTGCCACCATTTTTCTCTCTTCACTTTCATTCTTGGGCTGGTGGGTGTCCTGGGACATTTGCCGAGTGGGGCACCACGTGGGATGATGCGGTGGGGCACAGGATCCGTAGGCCTGGGACCCGTGGCGGCACCGTGCTGAGCCTATCCCTCCTCTGTTTCGGGGAAAATGCTTCTTTCCCTCTTCCTGTTTCCACCAGGGACTCCCCCCCCTCCCCCCAGCCTTCTGATTCTCCCTAATAAGGAAAGAGCTTTTTATGACCTATTAAATCCAGCCCCCTTTCCTGGATGATGGCAAAGGCTTTCTTTTCTAATCTTCCCGGGAGTGAGAGTAAGTATTTACATCCCATTTCTCTCAAGCAACAAAACCAATGGGTTTCCAAGTCAGGAGTCCAGATGCCACATTCAGCTGCACCTCGGAGACTCCGAATTCTAGAAACATGTTCCAAAGGGATGGGGGGCTCAGGAATGCTGAGATCGACAAACATTCCCACTCTCACTAAACTGCTGCTACAAGTGATGCAGAGAAGAGGCAACAGCTGCGCGGACTACAACTGCTCCAGCTGCAGAGGAGAGAGAGGGCAGCTCAGCCGCAGGGCCGCCCTGTGGAGGCCGCCTGTGTGCCCTGACGGTGAGGATAAACCCAGAGGCACAGACGTGCAGGGGGACACAGTGCGGCCTCAGAGAGAAGGAAGGCCTGCGGGTGTGCGGCGTGGAGGAGCCGGGAGCAGATCGCTTCGTGAAGCCAGCCCCTCGCAGGATGACCAACACCTCGGGAGCCACATACTGAGGCCCCGAGAGCCGTCACCTTCACAGAAGCAGAAAGCCCAATGGTGAGTGCCGAGGGCTGGGAGGGCCAACGGGAGCTGCTGTCCAGTGGACATGAAGTGTCAGTTGTGCAGGAGGAGTAAGTGCTAGAGACTGTGCCTGTAGGCGATGGCACTGTACTTAACATTGGTTCTCATGTTAGGTGTGCTTATCACAATGAAGTTAAAGTTTAAACATAAATAAAATTGATTGAATAAATAATAAAAATGATGAAGGAAAGCAAGAGCTCGTCATGACGATCATCCCAAGAGACAGGAGGACCAGCTGACAGGCCCTGCAAGGCTCCCTCAGGCACGCTGGCGCTTGAGAAGGCCTCGTTATTGCTGGGCTGTTTTCAGAAGAACGGTTTATGTCTGGCCAGACCCTTTCTCCTCCTTCCGGGAGTAGAGGACCCCCCTCTGCTCTCGGGCACCGGCCCATGTGGCATGGACCCGGCTCCTGGCCCAGGCCCAGGCCGGGCTGTGCTGAAGCCCATGCACAACCACCGCCCTGGCCACCAGGAGGCCCAGGAGGGCATGTGCCGGCCCCGCAGGGCCCTGAGGATGCTCACTTCTCTGGGACCGGGAGGAGCTGCTTCCGACAGCAGAGCAGGGAGGGACCAGCCCCAGGAGGAAGCTCTCCAGACCGGAGTCCGAATCGCGGGCGCCACCTACCGCCGAACCAGCGCCTTGTCAGCGGCTGGAGCCAATGCACTCGCCCTGGGAGTGAGGTTTCTGTCGCTTGTGCCCAGATTTCTGACACACTTTACTAAAAATAGCATTTTAATTAAGACAGAACATTTATCATATTTGCCAATAAATTACTAAATGTAATTTAAAAATCAGCCATTATATGAGATGTAACCATAATAGTCCCTTGTTCAGTCAGTATCTTTTCCATCAGGTGGCTTGTGACCAGCCTGTCATGATGAATTAAGTTCTGTCCGCAGTGTGTTCCGGTCACTTAGGGTACAATGTATGCGCTACGTGTAAGGGACGTTATTTATGAAGCTTCACAACCCATGTAAAGTGCCCCAGGATCCTCAGAAGGAAAAGAAGAAGAAATAAATAAAACCCTTTGAGTCTGCTGATGGGAGACTTTTTTTTGCTTTTTCTTTTTTGTATCAAAATGATCTCCATGTATTTATTACAACCCAGGAGTTAATTTTTTTAGTATGTGTTAGGAGGGGATTCATATGCCTTTATACATAAAGATGTAGCATTCTTCTTATTCTTCTTTTCCTGCATGTACATTATTTCAAAGTAATGCTCAGACTGGTATAAGAAAAAAGAAAATTATGAAAAGTTAAATCTAGAATTTTTAATTGCATTCATTTAAAAATACTCAAAAAGGTTAATATTATAGTTTCTTAGGAGTCTTAAAAACCACTTAAAAATACTGCAGTGAGCCCTGGCCAGTGTGCTCAGTGGTTAGAGCAGCAACCCACACACCAAAGGGTCCCGGGTTCAATTCCTGGTCAAGGGCACATTACCTCAGTTGCAGGTTGGTTCAATCCCCGGCCCCAGTTGGGGTGTGTGTGGGAGGCAACCAATCAATGTGTCTCTCTCATATCAATGTTTCTTTCTCTCTCTCTCTCTCTCTCCTTCCTCCCCCCACCTTCCCATTCTCTCTAAAAATTAATGGAAAAAATACCTTCAGGTGAAGATTAACAAAAAAAATGCTGCAATGAAAAAAAAAATCATCAAAAGCAAATGTATAATTTATTTTTGGAAAAAAATAGTTAAAACTAAGGTTTTCCAATAAAGGGGAGAGATAACAATAGATCATACCACCGTTACATGTTAATTACCATGTTCTGTAAATGTGGATGTGCTTATTAACATGTATTCATTAACAATATGAACCTTTTGAGATTTAAAAACTCGAACCCTTGTCGATGTTGTAAATTCATAAATGTTGAAATAAATACCTAGAAATAAGTAAATTTTAAAAACTGAAGCCTTTGACAGTGTTTATAGATCAACCCAAATGTTAGGCAGAAATAGTACATTGACATTACTACTAGTTTCCACTTAATTTCTCCATAGTATGCCTGTCTGGTGTTGAACCATGCTTTGATTATGAAATGACCAGAATGTTCCAGAAGACACAGCAAAGTAATTTTGCTTCATAATGACACACCATCACACACTTCAAAACCAGTTAAAGACACGTTAAAAGATCTTGCCTGGGAAGTATTAACCCACCAGCCGTATTCACCAGACCTTGCTCCTTCAGATTACCAGTTGTTACGATCGATGGCACATGCACTTTCTAAGCAGAACTTCAAAACATACAAAGAAATGGAAAATTGGGTCTCTGAATGGTTTGCCTCAAAACAAGAAAAGTTCTATTGGGATGGTATCCACAAATTACCTGAAAGATCGGGAAATGTGTAGCTAGCAATGGACATTACTTTGAATAAAGCACTTTTGATGTTTCTCTGTAAATTATCATGTTTTCTTTGATTACAAAATCCGCATTATTAACTGATACACCTGGTAAAATACCAATGGCATATTTCATAGATCTACAACAAATACTCCAAAAATTTATATGGAACAAACAAAGACCCCAAATAGCTGCAGCAATCCTGAGAAAGAAGAACAAACTTGGAAGGATCACAATACCAGATTTCAAGTTATACTACAAAGCCATTGTAATCAAAACAGCCTGGTACTAGTACAAGAACAGGCATATAGATCAATGGAACAGAACAGAGAACCCAGAAATTGATCCAAGCCATTATGCTCAATTAATATTTGACAAAGGAGGCTAGAGCATACAATGGAGTCAAGACAGTCACTTCAATAAATGGTGCTGGAAAAATTGGACAGATATATGCAAAGAATGAAACTAGACCACCATCTTACACCATACACAAGAATAAACTCAAAATGGATAAAAGACTTAAATGTAAAGATGTGAAACCATAAAAATCCTAGAAGAAATCATAGGAAACAAAATCTCAGATATCTCTCATAGCAATGTTTATGGATACATCTCCTAGAGCAAAAATAAACAAATGGGACTACATCAAGATAAAAGCTTCTGCACAGCAAAAGAAACCATCAACAAAATGAAAAGGGAGACCACTGCATGGGAGAACATATTTGCCAATGATACATCTGATAAAGGGTTAATATCCAAAATATGTAAGAAACTCATACAACTTAACAAAAGGAAGACAAGCAATCCAATTAAAAAATGGGCAAAGGACCTAAATAGACACTTCTCCAAAGTGAACATACAAATGGCCAAGAGACAGATGAAAAAAGTGCTCAAAGTCACTGATCATCAGAGAAATGAAAATCAAAATGACAATGAGATACCATCTCACACCTGTCAGAATGGCTATTATCAACAAGTCAACAAATGACAGGTGCTGGTCAGGATGTGGAGAAAAGAGAACGCTCCTGCACTGCTGGTGGGGATGCAGACGGTGCAGCCACTATGGAGAACAGTGTGGAGGTTCCTCAAAAAATTAAAAATGCAACTGCCATTTGACCCAGTGATCCCACTTCTAGGATTGTATCCCAAGAAACCTGAAATACCAATCAGAAAGTATGTATGCACCCCTATGTTCATAGCAACACAATTTACAATAGGTAAGACTTGAAAATAGCCCAAGTGCCCATCAGCAGATGGGTAGATAAAAAAGCTGTGGTACATTTGCACCATGGAATACTATGCAGCAATAAAAAGAAAGAAATTCTCTTTCTTTCTTTCTTTCTTTCTTTCTTTCTTTCTTTCTTTCTTTCTCCCTTTCTTCCCATTCTTTCTTCCTTTCTCAAAGGAAAAGAAAGAAACTCTTCTCCTTTGAGACAGCATGGAGGGACCTGGAGAGTATTATGCTAAGAGAAATAAGCCAGTCAGAGACAGACAAGTATCACATGATCTCACTAATATGTAGAATCTAATTAACAAAATAAACTGAAGAACAAAATAGATCCAGAGTCATAGAAGCATAGAACAGACTGGGGAATCTCAGAGGGAAGGCGAGGGAGGGTGGGTGGATGGGAATTAATCAATCAAAGAAGTTGTATGGATAATCCATGGACACAGACAATAAGGTGCTGAAGGCCTGGGGTGGGGATGGGGGGGTCACTAGAAGGGATCAATGGGGAGGAAAGAAGAAATATGTAATACTTTAAACAATAAATATTTAATTAATATACGTGTGTATACACTGAGTGGCCAGATTATTATGACCACCTGACGTTTATAGGCAAATTAGCTATAATTTCGCACTGAAGTTGCTAGAGGGCCAGACCATTATAAATAGAGAAGCCGGTTGTTTACCACAACAGTAGAAGTGATTTTTTTCCTGGAGATATGGGTAAACAACACAATTTAACAGCCTTTGAATGTGGGATATATTTGAACGTGAGTGGCCAGATTATTATGACCACCTGACATTTGTAGGCAAATTAGCCATACACTGCATCTTATGGGATATGGAACCCAAAGGCCTGTTCAAACACCTTTGCTGTCTGCAGTTACCAAGATAAAATGTCTCCAATTCGCACAGGAACACAAGAATTGGGCAGTCGAGCATTGGAAAAAAAGTCATGTGGTCCGATGAGTCACGTTTCCAGTTGCATCATGCAGATGGCAGAGTGAGAATTTGGCGGAAACAGCATGAAAGCATGCACCCCACATGCATGAGTACAACCCTTCAAGCTGGTGGGGGCAGTGTTATGGTTTGGGGCATGTTTTCCTGGCATGATTTGGGCCCTTTAATTCATGTGGAACAACATCTGAATAGCACAACATACCTAAGTATCATTGCTGATCAAGTTCATCCTATCATGTTGATGGCGTATCCCAATGGAGATGGCTTCTTCCAACAAGACAATGCACCATGCCACAGTGCTTGTATTGTGCAGGAGTGATTTCAAGAACATGAGGGAGACTTTACCTTGCTTAGGTGGCCCCCACAATCACCAGATCTCAATCCAATTGAGCATTTGTGGGACGAAGTTAAAAGAGCCATCAGGCAGCTGGTTCCACAACCATCAAATCTCACAGAACTGGACAGTGCTATTCATCAGGCATGATGTCAGATTCCTCGCATCACCTTTCAACATCTCGTGGAGTCAATGCCAAGAAGAAACGCTGCAGTATTGAAGGCAAAAGGTGGCCCAACGAAATACTGATGGGTGGTCATAATAATCTGGCCACTCACATTCAAATATATCCCACGTTCAAAGGCTGTTAAATTGTGTTGTTTACCCATATCTTCAGAAAAAAATCACTTCTACTGTCATGGTAAACAACCTGCTTCCCTATTTATAATGGTCTGGCCCTCTAGCAACTTCAGTGCGAAATTATAGCTAATTTACCTATAAACGTCAGGTGGTCATAATAATCTGGCCACTCAGTGTATATATACAAAGTAATAAAAACCTTAATAGATAAAAAAATATATATCTTATAATTAAAATTTTAAAAACTTCTCCTGCAGACCACAGCTCCTCCTCCGACTAGTATCCCGCGACCTCTTTCACTATGACTTCCCACAGCTATTGCCTGCCAGTCCTCAGCCTCCTCGTGCAGGGGCGTGGGCGGTGTCATGTGCACTTCGGAGCAGGAGGCGCCTACCACGCACCCAGCATCCACAGAGGCACTGCGGCCCTGGCATGTCGGCGCCTCCACCCGCTGTGTGTCCTCGTCCTCTGGGGGCTATGGCGGTGGCTCCGTGGGCTCCCTGGCCCGGTCCCATGGGCTTCCAGTGGGCAATGAGAAGGTGACCAAGCAGAACCTCAATGACTGTCTGGCCTCCTACCTGGAGAAGGTGTGCACCCCTGGAGGGGCCAACAGAGACCTGGAGGTGAAGATCCATGAGTAACACCAGAAGATGGGCCCACGCCCGCCCGCCCGCCCGCGCCTGCAGCCACTCTTACCGGACCCGGAGGAGCTGTGGGACAAGATTCTTGGTGCCATTACGGAGAACTCCAAGATTGTCCTGCAGATGGGCAATGCCCATCTGGCTGCGCATGACTTCCGAACCAAGTTCGAGAAGGAGCAGGCCCCGCACATGAGCATGGAGGTGGACATGAGCGGCCTGTGCGAGGTGCTGGACCAGCTGAGCCTGGCCAGAGCCCATTGGGAGATGCAGGCAGCGGCCTGGGGAAGAGCTGGCTGACCTGAAGAAGAACCATGCGGAGGACATCAGTGGTCTGAGGGGCCAGGTGGCCTGGACCTAGCCGAGATCCTAAGTGACGTGAGCAGCCAATATGAGGTCTTGGCCGAGAAGAACTGGGAGGATGCTAAAGCCTGGTCAGCAGCCAGACTGAGGAGCTGAACCGGGAAGTCACTGGCCCCACAGAGCAACCGCAGCTTAGCAAGACCTGTGCCGCACCCTCCAGGGCCTGGACATCAAGCTGCAACCTCAGCTCAGCGTGAAAGCCAGGCTGGCAGACATGGAGGTTGGCTTCAGAGCCCAGCTGACACAGACCCCGGCGCTGATTAGCAGAATCGAAGCCCAGCCCAGTGACGTCTATGCTGACACTGAGCGGCAGAACCTGGAGTAGCAGCCGCTCATGGACATCAAGATGGTCTGGAGCAGGAAGGAGATCGCCACCTAACCAGCCTGCAAGGGCCAGGATGCCCATTACAACAACCCGCCCACAGCCTCCCGGGCTTCCTGCTCTAGCTGAGGGATGGAGGCTCCTGGGTAAGGGCAGGGCACGGGAGAGGAGGGACCCTTACCCCTGGCTCTTCCTCTGATCTGTCAATAAAAGTTTATGGCCCAGCCTGGCCGAGTGGCTCAGGGGTTGAGCATCAAACTATGAACCAGGAGGTCGTGGTTCAATTCCTGGTCAGGGCACATTCCCAGGTTGCGGGGCTTGATCTCCAGTGGGGGCGGGGGGTGTGCAGGAGGCAGCCAATCAATGATTCTCTCTCATCATTTATGTTTCTATCTCTCTCTCCCTCTCCCTTCCTCTCTGAAATCAATAAAAATATTTTTTATTTTTAAAAAATGTTATGGCCCAAAAGAGGAAAAACATTTTTTAGGTAGTAAAGATTTTACTTACTATCGATGGCCCCAATAATGCCCTCTATGTGGTCCTTTTTTCCCCTGGTCTGTGATCACATCCAGGATTCCACATGCATGCAGTTCATGTCCCTTAGGTCCCCGTTAATCTGGAGCAGTTCCCCAACATTAGCATTTCATGACCTTGTGATTTTTAAATTACAATTATTTTTAATTGCAATTATTTTGTGGAATGCCCCTCAATTTGGGTTTACCTGATGTTTTTTCATGATTGGGTTTTAGAAGGGATACTATCATAGAGATGGTTTGCCTTTCTCAGGAGGCACGTGGTATCGGTCTGTCCCAATTCTAGCCATGTTAACTTTGATCCCTCGGTGAAGGTGGTTTCTACCAGATTTCTGTCCTTAGTAATTAGTAGCTCATCGAATGTTCACTCCCTTGTTTGAGTGCCATTGATAATGTCTTCACTCCATTATTCCTCCCATAGCATTCCTTAGTAGGCATTCCCCCATGTCAATAACTTGTAACCCATTCTTGTTATTAGTTATTCTGATGTTCAATCATTCCACAACTGGTGTTGGTCCCCTTTGACATGTCTCATCGTTCTTTAAAAACAGAAATATTTATGAGAGCAGTAGAATGCTGGCTTTGACTTACTCTGAAATGGGTGCAAAAACGTACAATAAAACTGTATGTATACTCACAAATACACACAAGAGGTGGAGATGAGAGAGAGAGAGAGAGAAAGTTTACAAACCAAGTGGCATAAAATGACAGAGATCTATTCTCTCGGAGTTTTGGAGGCCAGAAGTCTGAAACTCGGTATCAGAAGAGCCCACTCCCTCCAAAGGTGCCGGGAAGGGCCCTTCCTTGTGTCTTCCAGCTCCCGGCAGCTCCGGCCTTCCTTGGCTAATGCCTGCATCACTCCAACCTCTGCCTCCCTCTTGGCATGGCTTCCCCCTGTGTGCACGTGTCTCTGTGTCCTCTCCTCTTCTTATAAGGACACTGGCCATTGGGTTAGGGCCTGACCTAAATCCTGGATGATTTCATCTTAAGATCCTTAACTAACTACACCTGCGAGGATCCTATTGCCAAATGAGATCACATTCTGAGATTCTAAGTGGACATGAATTTGGGGGTCACCATAGGCCTCCACAGATGAGAGAGTGGAACCACACATTTAGCTCCTGGCAGCCAAAGAGAAAAGGGAAATACAGTTGCATAGTTCCTATTGTTAACAAGGGGAGAGCTAGCAGGCCTAAGAGGGCAGCAAAGCTGTTCCTGACTCTAAAGTCTGAAACATCTTACGTGAGAGCCCCTGGCCAACAGGATCAGGGTCACCCGGGAACTCCTTAGACAGGCAACTTCGCCACACACCTACCGAATCTGAAGTCCTTGGAGCGGAGCCCATGAAACCTTTAACAACCCCTCCAAAGTGATTCTATGGCTCTCTCAAGCTCAAGAAGCCCTGTAGCAGACAATGTACTTGGAGATAATGCAAAAGTAACTGGGGTTTCTTATAGCACCTTTTGTGTGTTACATCCTTAAATAGAAGCAACATTATGACAGCAACACACACAACCCTCCTGGTTGGGGGCAGGGGAGCAAAATTCAAACAGTTCCGTTATGCTCCGGGGTTGGTGCAGCTCAGCTCCCATTGGCATCCGGGACAGCTGCTCCGTGAAGCCAGAGACACATCCCCCACAGCTCGGCGGCTCAGTCCCAAGGCACACGGCCAGCAGCAGCTGTGTCACCATTTCTAACGCAGCCTCGTCGACCACGGAGGTCACTCCTACAGCATCGCAAAGTCCTCAGGTCCCAGGGGAAAGAACAGACACACAGCCTCTTGGTGGACAAGGCTCAGAAGAGCCCATGGGACTAGAATTCCATTGAGGCCAGTGTGAGGCAGCAGGATCTGTCATGAGACATGAAGGAAATCCACAGACAAGCCTGAGCATCAACTCTCCCCGCTCGGACTGCGTTGTTCTCAGTTGGTTTTTTACAGAGAGGAAGGGAGAGGGATAGAGAGTTAGAAACATGGATCAGCTGCCTTCTGCACACTCCCTACTGGGGATGTGCCTGCAACCAAGGTACATGCCCTTGACCGGAATCAAACCTGGGACCTTTCAGTCCACAGGCCGATGCTCTATCCACTGAGCCAAACCGGTTACGGCAAACCTCTTTCTTGAAGAGACACACTGAGACCTGGGCTTATCCGCTTTTTGTTCAGTGTTAGACACACATCTTGCCCTCAGTAAAGCACGACAAAGAGGTAGCAGACAGACCATCTCTAAGGTCAGTAAAGATCAGTAAGGCCCAGTAAACATTTACTTGGAGGCTATCAGGTCAGGAAATTGCTTCGAGCCACCGCTATCTCAACACGAACAATTGGTGCCTGGCGTCAGCCCTGCCAATGCTTAAGGTCCATCGGCCACCCGCGTTCCTTGGTGCGCGCTCATGCCAGTATTGGCAAGTGGTGATGACAGTATTGGCAAGTGGTGGTGACAGTATTGGCAAGTGGTGATGCCAGTATTGGCAAGTGGTGGCTTCCTGCACATTGTACCGGTGGGGAAAGAAAAACTCTCCCCAGGTCCTCGTGTAGGAGAGGAAAACTTTCGGTTCGCGGACCGGGGTCATGCAAATTAACCAAAGACAGATCAACAAGAGAAGCAGTTTACTAACCCACGCAGCACACACACACACCAGACAATGATGCGTTACTCAAAGAGGTGGTTACAGCTTGAGGCTTATATAACATCTTCTCAGAACCACAGGTTTGCAGAGACGTGACAAGACACTGAGGGGGTGGGGCTTGTGCAGGGTGCCCACTGTTTATCTCCTTCTCAGCCATGAACCTGGCCCAGGAGAGAGCACCTGAGGCAGCTCGTTTCTTGCAAGTGTCTGCTTTCCGTCCGGTAAGAGCTCTGGAAAGACATCTTCACACTCCTCTTGTCCCTGTAGACTTGGAAGCTGCCTTTATTATAGCACCTGCCAAAACTATTCATTGATTTTATAACAACCTTCATGGAGATATAATTCACATATCAGACACTTTCACTCATTTAAAGTGTACAAATCAGTGGTGTGTGTTACTTATTCAGAAGCTTGTCTTAGTTTGTCGCTGGTTGTTACTTACACCATGCTGAGTAACCCTGAACTTTGTCCAAACACAAGGCATCGAGGCCAGCCCTGAGGAGCTTGTTTTCCAGTGCAGGGTCGGAGATTATTAGATTAGACACAGCAGTCTCAGGTGGGCCGCCGCATGGGCCACACACCTGCCGAAGGAGCACTTTAACCAGCTACTGGTGCCTTACCTACAGCCCTACTCTGAGGAGAATCATGGCCTTTGACTTATTTCTCTCTGAAAAAATATTATTTTCTTTAAGTGACTAATGAAGATGAGGTTTAAAGTAGTTATTCTATTTCTTTGAATGGTTTCTAAAGCTGCTTAAGAGTTTGCCCGTGGTGAACATGCTTGGAGTAAGTGCAAACGTCGTCATTGTTCAAGGGGCCTGGCTCTCGGGCAGCAGAGAGAGCTCTGAAGCCTGGCACGCCAGGGAGTTTCAGGGGCTGCCAGCAACTGTGTGAATCACAAGGGGGGAAACCTTTCTCCTCTTCCCTTCTCGGTTCTGTGGCTGGTCTACTAACTAAACTGACATAAGACAGATTAACAGGAGCCCTGACTGGGTAGCTCAGTTGGTTAGAGAATCGTCCCAACATGCCAAGGTTGTGGGTTCAATCCTGGGTCAGGGCACATTCAAGAAGCAGCCAATGGGTGAGTAAAGAAGTGGAATGACAGGTTGATGTTTCTTTCTCTCTCTCTCTCTCTCTCTCTTCCTCTCTCTCTCTCTCTAAAAAAATCAATCAATGAAAAAAATTTGAAAAGAAAGCCATATTTCGGTTTTTATGACTATAGCAAATGTGCTAGCTAATATAACTTACTTTTTCATCCAGGTGCTTCAACCTTTATTTGACTAAGGAGATTGACCTTTGGCCACTCAGCTGTGATGCACTCTCAAGTTACAACGGTCCGTTCTGTCCCTCTGAGACTGTCACTTCAAATCCAATATCTCTAAAACAAAGGCTTTAATCTTCAAAAAAGAATTTTTAAGACATATTAACAGGAGAAAACCAATGTAATTTTGTGCTTATGGGAGCCCTATTAAAAATATGAAACGCAAAGAAGTGACCGCAGCAGGCAGCTTTTGTTCCTTTCAGACAAGAAAAGAATAAATGTGTGAAGAATTGAGAGGACAGAGAAGGGGGTGTAGGGTAGTAAATTAGTGAGGACGCAACCAGGTCTGTGGATACAGCCTTCTCAGCCCTAAATTCCCTGCCTCTGCTGAAAGGAGAAGAGTTATTTCCTGCTTTCGGGGGACAAAGGCGGGTCAGGGTGCCCTTCTTGCACCGGCTATGCCTCAAGGAACTTTAATGGAAAATAATCAGTATTCTAAGGTGCGTAGCTTGGGGTGACATATTCTGAGCCCCTACAGCAAATATAGGTTTCTCAAACATAACATATCGAGAGGAGCAGCCCTGACTATGGCCCCATCCTTGCCTCGTGCCCTTTCTTTCGTCTCAGTAAGTGACCATGCTATGCACCTGCTCGTCAGACCGAAACCTTTCTCTCCTTGCCTCAAGCTTATGCCCATCCCATCCACACTCAAACGTGTAACACAATTCAACATAGTAAATGTGTGCATTTGCAGCCAGACCTTCACCAGACTTTCCCGCTCCGCCTTGGCTCTCCGTGTCCTTGGATGTCCGTGTCTGCTGTGCTGTGCGCTGGGAGTCACCGCAACCATCAGTGAGCAGAAGCGAAGGGGAAGGACGGGTGTAATGGGCACCTGGCAGCAAACACGGGGAGAGTGAGCAATGCAGATGGGCAGGCAGAGGGAAATCCCAGCCCATTTCTGCAGCACTGCATGCAGGCAGGAGAGCACTGATGGAGGACATAGCAGGGGAAACCGCAGGTGGACTAGGAGGTACAGTGCGGGGGGGCGGGGGGGGGAGCGGGCCGCGGGGTGCAAGGGCGAGCCTTGGACAGCTTGTGTGCAGACCCAGAGGGAAGGCTGTCTCATGTTGGAATGCAGTTGTGGGGGGCAGAGCCCCAAGTTAGCCTCAGCCACTTCTCTGCCCACTCCTGCTGAGAGCAGTCCAGTCCCAGAGTTTCCGTGAGCCTGTGTAGGCTCGCCAGAGATGAGAGAGAACTTGTGCAGTGAAAAAATGCAACCAGGACTCTGAAGACAGAAACTTGCCTCAGAGGAAACAACAGTAGTGGGCCACATGTACAAAAATAAGTTTTCTAGGCTGTAGTTGTTGTTTTTTTAACTACCTGTAAAACTTGGAGTGTACTAGTGTTTGATGTTTGACAATGCCCTGCTCTACCACCAGGGGGTGTCAGTCTCCACTATTTCATGTCTTTAAGGCCTGACTTTATTGCCAAAATTATAAACTCCTTAGATGTAGGGAAGAAAATGCATCCTGCAGAGAGTAAATGAGATAATTGACGAATTGCATGTAAATAACTTGAACAGGATGCTGCCAAGCCAAAGAATGTTTAGGAAACTCGGGAAAGAAGTGTATCCATTTATTCTCTGACACAAATCGGGCTGGATGTGGTCTGAGAGCTGGGAGCACACAACTTCCATCCTGGGGGAAGGCCCACAAGCTGTGAGCGGCCACGAAAGGAATGTGAAGTAGACAGAGCTGCAGGTTTCCTGGGGGTTCGTGACCCAGCCCAAGTGGCAGGAAGAGCTGCCTTGATAAAGTGATGGGAACATGGTGTAGTGATTTCATGTGATTTAAATCCACTTTATGACTTCAGTGAAGTTGTTTCAATCCACTTGTTTATGACAAAGACACAAAAAGTTGCTTTTATTTTATTTTATATTTTTATTGATTTTTAGAAAAAGAGGAAGGAAGAGAACATCAATCCAATTCCTCCTGTATACCCCCTACCATGGATAGAGCCCACAATCTGGGCATGTACCCTGACCAGGAATCCAAGTGGTATCTTTCGATACATGGAATGGGGCCCAAACAACTTTTTTGCCACACCAGCCAGAGCAAAAAGCTTTTTCTGTGGTGTTTTTTTTATTTAGGTTTTTTTTATCTTTATTGTTGAAAGTATTACATAGGCCCTCCTTTCGCCCCCATTAACCTCCTGTCCCCACCCCCAGACCCGCACCACCCCCTTGTCTGTGTCCATGGGTTATGCAAATTTGCATACAAGTTCATTGGTTGATCTCTTCCCACCCACCCTCCCCCACCTTCCCTCTAAGGTTCAATAGTCTGTTAATGCTTCTTTGTCTCTGGGTCTATTTTTGATAATCAGTTTATTTGGTTCATTAGATTCCACATATGAGTGAGATCATGTGATACTTATCTTTCTCTGACTGGCTTATTTTGCTTAGCAAAATACTCTCCAGGACTATCCATGCTGTTGGAAATTGTAAGAGTTCTTTCTTTTTCATTGCCGTGTAGTATTCCATTGTGTAAATGTACAACAGCTTTTTTATCCACTCATCTGCTGATGGGCACTTGGGCTGCTTCCAGATCTTAGCTATGGTAAATTGCACTGCTATGAACAGAGGGGTGCATATATCCCTTCTGATTGGTGTTTCAGGTGTCTTAGGATATATTCGTAGAAGTGGGATCACTGGGTCAATTGTGTTGTAGTAAAATATAGAAATGTTTAAAAATGTTTTAAAATGCCAAAAAATGTTAAAAAGGTTTAAAAGGTTTGAGTTAACTTTCCTGAAACATAAAGTGTGATATTAAGGACACATTCCCCACTGCCCTGAAGTGTGTGCATTCCATTGATAAGGACTTGAACTTAGCCTGCTGACTTGGAGTGACTCGCCCCGATAACCACATGTCTGATGACTATCCGCCTCCCCTCCCCAGAGTGAGACCAGTGCTTACAGGTTTGTTCACTGATAAGCCCACTGGAACTAATGTTAAACTTAAGATCTTGTTCTGCATTTTGTTGACCAGAATCCCTCTACTCCCCCTGGCCTGCCCTGGGTACTACAGGCTATTTAAAGGTCCCCGAACACCATTCGAGTTGATCATGGCTTGATCGCTGGATGCCTGGTCATCGCTGATCGCTTTGATCCCCGTGCTGCAGTGGTGGCTCTGATGGCTGGAAGTTACCTTCGTTGATCGCCTTCATTTGGGCGCAGTCCCATCCCCACTTCACTCAGCTCCACTCCGTGCAGAAGACAGAGGAACGGTGTGGCCTCAGATGGATCCGCGCTGTGCATGTGCAGGCATCTCTGAAGGCAGCGCTGCCCTGAAACTGAAACTTGGTTCCTGACCTGCCCAGCCAGCCAGAGAAGGCACTGCTGCTGCCCCCAGAGGAAGCCAGCTTTGGGAGCTCCCTGTAAGCCTGTCCCATGGCACCAGGAATTTGTGAGTAACAGTGCGCTGTGTGTTGATAAGCTTTGTGCCCACTGCAATGATACAAGGAGAATAAATTGCTGTGTGAATTGCAACTGTAACTATTTGTGTGGCCTAATTCCTCCGGCAGTCATAATTACACTAATATAAGGTCAGATGAAATTGCCTACCCCGGTCCTGCCTGCATAAAGTAGTCTTTTTGCTGGCAACTACTTTGAATGTTCGAACACCTGCACAGTTGAAGTTTATCTCAAAGGACGCCTCAGATAAACGCCCCTCCTTTCTCGGACAAACTGGCAGTTCCATATTTAAGTTTTTGAGGGAACTCCATACTGTTCTCCACAGTGGCTATGCCAGTCTGCATGCCCACCAGCAATGAAGGCGGGTTCCCCTTTCTCTACAACCTCACCAGCACTGTCATTTGTTGATGGTAGCCATTCTGACAGGTGTGAGGTGATATCTCATTTCAGATGATCAGTGACTTTGAGCATGTTTTCATCTGTCTCTTGGCCATCTGTATGTCCTCTTTCGAAAAGTGTCTATTTAGGTCGTTTGTGCAGTTTTTAATTGGATTGTTTGTCTTCCTATTGTTAAGTTGTATGAGTTCCCTGTATATTTTAGAGAATAACCCCTAATCGGATGTATCCTTGGCAAATATGTCCTCCCATACAGTGGGCTCTCTATTCACTTTGATGATGGTTTCTTTTGCTGTGCAGAAGCTTTTTATTTTGATGTCGTCCCATCTTTTATTTTCTCCTTAGTTTCCATTGCCCTAGGCCAGTGGTCGGCAAACTCATTAGTCAACAGAGCCAAATAGCAACAGTACAATGATTGAAATTTCTTTTGAGAGCCAAATTTTTTAAACTTAAACTATATAGGTAGGTACATTGTTATTAACTTAATTAGGGTGCTCCTAAGGCTTAGGAAGAGCCACACTCAAGGGGCCAAAGAGCCGCATGTGGCTCCCGAGCCTCAGTTTGCCAACCACAGCCCTAGGAGATGTATCTGTAAACATATTGTTATGAGAGATGTCTGAGATTTTGCTGCCTGTGGTTTCTTTTAGGGCTTTTATGGTTTCACATCTTACATTTAGTTCCTTTATCTATTTTGAGTTTATTTTTGTGTATGGTATAAGTTGGTGGTCTAGTTTCATTTTTTGCATGTACCTGTCCAATTTTCCCAATACCATTTATTGAAGAGACTGTATTGACTCCATTGTATGCTCTTGCCTCCTTTGTCAAATGTTAATTGAGAATAGTGGCTTGGATCAATTTCTAGATTTTCCGTTCTGTTTCATTGAAATATGCCTGTTATGGTGTCAATACCAGGCTGTTTTGAGCACAGAGGCTTTATAGTCTAACTTGATATCTGGTATTGTGATTCCTCCAAGTTTGTTCTTCTTTCTCAAGTTTGTTGTGGCTATTCAGTCTTTTTTGGTTCCATATACATTTTTGGAATGTTTGTTCTAGGTCTGTGAAATATGCCCTTGGTATTTTAATAGGGATTGCATTGAATCTGTAGATTGCTTTTGGTAATATGGACATTTTAATGATGTTGATTCTACCAATCCATGAACATGGTATATGCTTCCACTTGTTTATGTCTTCTTCTATCTCTTTTTCAACATCCTATAGTTTTCCGAATACAGGTCTTTTACCTCCTTGGTTAAGTTTATTCCTAAGTATCTTAATTTTTCTATTGCAATGGTAAGTGGGATTGTTTTTTGAATTTCTCTTTCTAAGAGTTCACTATTCTATATAACAAAAGCCTAATATGCTAAGTGTCTGGTCATCCATTCAACCAATCAAAGTGTAATATGCTAATGATATACTAAGACCGCTCAACTGCTCGCTATGATGTGCACTGACCACCAGGGGGCAGACAGTTGACCAGTCACTATGATGTTCACTGACCACCAGGGGGCAAACGCTCCAACTGGTAGTTTAGCTTGCTGCTGGGATCTGGCTGATTGGAACTGAGCAAGAGAAACCAGACATGCCCTAGAGCCCTCCCGCAGTCCCTCCCCAGCTGGCCAACCACCCATGTCCCTCCGCAGCCCTGATCATGTACTGGTGGGGTCCCTCGGCCTGGCCTGTGCCCTCTCGCAATCCGAGACCCCTCGGGGGATGTCAGAGAGCCAGTTTGGGCCTGATCCCACAGGCCAGGCCAAGGGACCCCACTGGTGCATGAATTCGTGCACCAGGCCTCTAGTTGGGGTATAAAAATGCTAAGGATTTGGGGGTGTTAATTTTCTATCCTGCTACATTTCTGAATACATTTATTAAATCTAATAGATTTTGATAGAGTCTTTAGGGTTTTCTATGTACAGTATCATATTATCTGCAAACAATGAGAGTTTTACGTCCTCCTTTCCAATTTGGATGCCTATCATTTTTTCTTGTCTGATTGCTGTGGCCAGTACTTATCAAAAAAAAAAAGGTGTTGGATTTTGTTGAATGTTTTTTCCGCATCAATTGATATGATCATGTGATTTTTGTCTTACAATCTGTTTATGTGCTATATTACATTTATTGATTTGTGAATATTGTACCAGCCTTGCATCCCCGGAATAAATTCCTTTATTACCTTCTTCCTCCTACTTATGCTGGGCTTTTCTTGTTGTTCTCTTTCTAATTATTTAACTTGCAGGGTTAGATAACTTATCACCAGTTTTTCTTGGATTTTTTTTTTTTGAGGTAGGCCTGTATTGCTATGAACTTCCCTTTCAGGACTGCTTTCACTGGGTCCCATAGATTTTGGATAACAATCTATGAGAGAGATGTCTGTGTTCATTTTCATTTGTTTCCAGGATGTTTTCCATTTATTCTTTGATCTCTTTGGTAACCCATTCATTGTTTAATACCATGCTATTTAGCCTCCATGTATTTGATTATTTTTGAGTGTTTCTATTGTAGTTGATTTATAATTTCATGTCATTGTGATCTTAGAAGATGCTAAATATGATTTCAATCTTCTTGAATTTGTAGAGAAGTAAAATAAATAAAATATAAAATATAAAAATGAAGTGAAGTGTTGTTCGCTTCAGCCACATGTAGCCTGTGTCCTTACATGTGGTCTACCTTTGAAAATGTCCCATGTGCACTTGAGAAGAATGTTCTGAAGATGTGAATTAGTTCCACCTGTTCTAGAGTATCATTTAGGATTGCTATTTCCTTGTTGATTTTTTGTCTAGGAGATTTATGCAATGATGTCGGTGGGGTAATAAAGTCCCTACTATGATTGTCGAAATCTCCCTTGATATTCTCCAGAAGTTTTTTAATATATTTAGATCCACCTGAATTGAGTGCATATATGTTAACCAGAGTTATAGCCTCTTTTTGTATCAGTCCCTTTAGTATCTGAAAGTGGCCTTCCTTATCTCTTGTTATGGCCTTCACTTTGAGATCTATTTTGTTTTATATAAGTATTACCACACCAGGTTTTTTCTGTTGGTTTTGTAGGGGTTTTTGTTTGTTTTGTTTTTCATTTGCCTGAAAAACCTTTTTCCATCCCTTCACCATCACTCTGTGTGAGTCCTTTGTTCTGAAGTGGGTCTCATATATATGGGTCATGTTTTCTTAGCCGTTCAGCTACCCTATGTCTTTTGATTGGAGCATTTAATCCATGTATGTTTAAGTTTATTGTTGACAGATACTTGTTTGTTGCTATTTTTATTCTTTATGCCTGTGTTCTTTCCTCCCTTTATAATTCTTTTTACAACATTCCCTTTGGCATTTCTTGCTTTGGTGGCTTGGTGGTAATAAACTCTCTTAGCCTTTTTTTGTCTGCAACGTTCCTGACTTCACCTTCAATTTTGAATGTTATCCTTGCTGGATAGAGTAGTCTTGAATTCAGTCCCTTGATTTTCATCACTTTGTATATTTCATGCCACTCTCTTCTGGCCTGATGTGTTTCTGTTGAGAAATCAGTTGATAGTCTAATGGGAGATCCCTTGTAGGTAACTTTCTGTCTCTTTCTTGCAGCCTTTAAAATTCTTTGTCTTTTATGTTTGCCAATTTAATTAAGATGTATCTTGGTGTAGGTCTTTTTGCATTCATCTTGATTGGGACCTTCTATGTTTCTTGGATTTATGTTACTTTTTTCTTCTCAAAGTCAGGGAAGTTTTCTGTCATTATTTCTTCTTCAAACAGTTTTTCTATCCCTTGCTCAGCTTCCTCTCCTTCTGGCACCCTATTATGTGGATGTTGTTTCATTTCATGTTGTCCCAGAGCTCCCTTAGACTCTCCTCCTGTATTTAAAAAAATTTTTTCCAGTTGCTGTGCAGCTTGGATGTTTTTTCCTATCTTGTCTTCTAACTTGCTGATTTGGTCCTCAGCTTCTTCTAGTCTACTATTGAAACCTCCCAGTGTGTTCTTTATTGCAGCTATGTCATTCTTCATTTTCTCTTGATTCTTACTCATGTGGTGTTATTTCTCATTCAGCTCCTTATAATTCTCGAGTTGCATGTATTTCTCATCCAGACATTTGAACATCCTTATAACCGTTACTCTGAATCCTTTCTCTGGCAAATTACTTGCCTCCATTTCATTTAATTCCTTTTCTAGTGATTTCTCCTTTTCTTTCATTTGAGGGTTGTTTCTTTACCACCCCATTTTTGCTGTTCCTTTGAATTTGTTTCTATGTATTAGATCAAATGGCTATGCCACCCAGATTTTGGGGGTTGGTCTTATATAGTAGATGTTTTGTGGGACCAGTGGTGCTGTGTCTCTCAGGTCTCCTGGGCTGCGTGTTCTAGGGAGGCTCCCTACTTGAGATATCTGACGATGTGGCTCGCTCCCTGTCACACCATGCCAGCTGTTGTGGAGGTGCTGACCAAACAGCAGAAAATACAACAAGACAAGACATGACACAGAAGGAACAGAACACAAACGTACACAAAACCCTTATAACCCCAACAAAAGTGACCACCAGCAAAAAGAGAATTAGGAAAGAGAAAAGAGAGCAAGGATGATAGAAAAGAAAATAGACTAAAAATATGGGGAGAAAACACACCAAAATAAACAAATAAACCAAAAAGCACAAACAAAAAATACCCAAAATGGGGGTGGGGGGTCATAATCTATAGATGCAGAGCTTAAATAAAGAAAATAACATTAAAGAATTAAAGGAATAGGGGAAGGACCACTGTTTAGAATAAAGAAGACAAGGATGAAAAAAATTCAAAAGGAGAGTAGAGGAGAGAGCAGATAATCCTGAATTTAGGAAATGAAAGAATTTAATCATTTAGGAGAAGAAGAAAAGAGAATGAGAAGAGAGGGGAAAAAATAATTGAGTAGTGAAAAAAAAAAGAAAAGAGAAAGGGAAATTGAGTAGGAGCAAGGAAGAGTGGATTAGATATATGAACAAAACAACAGAGACTAGAATAATAACAAAGCAATAGAGCAGACAGATAAGGAAGATCAATTATTAAAAAGGGGGGGAAGAAAGGAAGGAGAAAAACCGGAGGAAGAAAAAGGATGAGAGGAATAAAAAGGTGTAAAAAATAAAATAAATAAAATATAAAAATGAAGTGAAGTGTTGTTCGCTTCAGCCAAGTTTTAATGCCCTGTGGGACCTGGCTTAGGACCCCACTTTTCTGTTCTGTCTGCCAATTCTGGGCTTTCTGTGAGATACTTAAGTGCTAACCACTGTCAGGCACTGTCTTTTGGCTTTTAGCTCCCTGCTTGAAGCTCCAAGCAATCCACCGGTTGACTGCTTGCCTCTGTCTCCACAGGCCTTGGCTTCAAGCAGGAGGGGCCAATCTGCCTTTTTTGCTTATCTGCCAGCTGTCAATCTTAATCACTCAAGAGTCTGTTTCTGACAGGGCTTTAGGCGGGGTTGGTATTGTTTTGCTTTCAGAGAATATGATGGGTGTTTCTTCCTGTCCCAGGGCTACTCCTCGGTGAGTGGCCCAAAATATTACCCTGCTCTTGGCTGGACAGAGGTCCTGTATGAAGACCAATGGGGTGAGCTGAGACTCTGGAGTTTTTATCAGTCTGCTTCCTAGAATAGTGAGGCGGATGGCCCTCCTCCACTCCGTCACTGGGGGCTCCTTGAGACTGTTCAGACCCGTAAGCTTGGCCTCTGCCGTTGTTTCCTCAGTAAACTCAAAATGCAGGGTGTGGCAGCTGCACCACCTAGGGTGGGGTTTTTCCCCCCAGGTAGCTCCTCCCACAGAAAATGGCCATTTAGGTTTGGAAGCATATGAACAACCCAATGCAGGACTCCTGGCTGCTGCCTTTCCAAGTCTCCCTGCCCGGCTTACCACACCTGCCCGTCCTCAGGCACCTCGAATGCATGCCTCCCTCCCTGCACCAATGCCTCAGGTATGTAGTTGCAAATGAAAACTCCTGTGCTCTAGGGTTAGAGATTTTTTTAAAAAGGCAATTGAAACCACAGCTCTCCCCCCACTGGCTGTGGTCTGCTGAGTCTAGACTCCACTGCTGCCAGCAGTCTTGCTACCTTTCGTAGCTGCTTGGAGGAGACAGACGCTGCGGATGATGCTGCCACAGGTCTGGAGGTGCAGCTGGTAGGTCACCACCACCCTGGGCTGGTGTGTGTGCTCTGGGCAACCCCCTCTCATGATCTTGCTCTTCCTACTGGTCTCCAGGTGTCCCCTATTCTTCCTTGTTATAAGTCACCTCCTCAGCTGGACCGCAGTTGGAAATTCCAGGTGAATGCCCTCCAATTTAGTTGTATTTCCAGCCTGGCTCTTGGGATGAGGTGCTTGACAGGGCTTCCTATTCAGCCGCCATTTTCTCCTCTAGCCCCAAAAAAGTTGTTTTTAAAAGTAAGTTTTTTGATGTAAGAATGAGCTAAGTTGTGTCGAAATGTTGTCATCTGTTGTCCTAGATAAGCAACCAGCAGCTCAGTTAACAAGGTAAAGAGGAACAAAAGAATGTTCCAGGTGAAGGCAGCTCAGATATGAAGCCAGCTGAGAAGTTATGGACTAAAATGAGAAACCGTGATTACAAATTGTCCTTCGAGAATTACCAATGCCGTTTCCAGGCACAAGAAGATTTGTTCCTCGGCCCTGGGAACAAGACACTGATTGAGTTTCATCCTCACTGTCCAAGAAAGGATGTGCGTCCTTTGAGATAAACTTCAACTGTGCAGGTGTTCGAACATTCAAAGTAGTTGCCAGCAAAAAGACTACTTTATGCAGGCAGGACCGGGGTAGGCAATTTCATCTGACCTTATATTAGTGTAATTATGACTGCCGGAGGAATTAGGCCACACAAATAGTTACAGTTGCAATTCACACAGCAACTTATTCTCCTTGTATCATTGCAGTGGGCACAAAGCTTATCAACACACAGCGCACTGTTACTCACAAATTCCTGGTGCCATGGGACAGGCTTACAGGGAGCTCCCAAAGCTGGCTTCCTCTGGGGGCAGCAGCGGCGCCTTCTCTGGCTGGCTGGGCAGGTCAGGAACCAAGTTTCAGTTTCAGGGTGGCATGGCCTTCAGAGATGCCTGCACATGCACAGCGCGGATCCATCTGAGGCCGCACCATTTGTCTGTCTTCTGCACGGAGTGGAGCTGAGCGGGCGGGGAGGGGACTGCGCCCAAATGAAGGCGATCAGCGAAGATAAACTTCCAGCCATCAGAGCCACCACTGCAGCGCGGGGATCAAAGCGATCAGCGATGACCAGGCATCCAGCGATCAAGCCATGATCAACTCGAATGGTGTTCGGGGACCTTTAAATAGCCTGTAGTACCCAGGGCAGGCCAGGGGGAGTAGAGGGATTCTGGTTAACAAAATGCAGAACAAGATCTCAAGTTTAACGTTAGTTCCAGTGGGCTTATCAGTAAACAAACCTGTAAGCACTGGTCTCACTCTGGGGAGGGGAGGTGTATAGTCATCAGACATGTGGTTATCGGGGCGAGTCACTCCAAGTCAACAGGCTAAGTTCAAGTCCTTATCAATGGAAAGCACACACTTCAGGGCAGTGGGGAATGTGTCCTTAATATCACACTTTACGTTTCAGGACAGTTAACGCAAACCTTTTAAAACCTTTTTAACATTTTTTGGCATTTTTAAACATTTCTATATTTTACTACAACACCCGCCATAAGCAATCTGGTAGATCTCATGTTCTACTATTCTGAAATAGAACCATAACATCCAAACCTGTAGAAACGTTTTATGAGTTTATTTGAGCCAAACTGAGAGCAATTGCTGAGAAGCAAAATCTAAATGGATTGAGAAAATGGCAGTTTTACCACTTATGTTATGCCGGGGGCCTTATCCAGCATCTAGAAAGGTTCAGGAATCTGGAGGAGGGGCTGCAGTAAATTATTACAGAGTCTAAAAACGAAACATAATTTTGGAAGGCATTTTGGGGAGCCAGAGGAGACTTAGCTAAAGAAACCAAGTCCTGTCTGTCTCAGGACCCCTCCCTCTTTATTAACACAAATTGTCCTAAGGCAAAGTAGATATACGCATCAAAGGTAAGGTTTAGTACACAGAGGCACTGTCAGTTTTGAGGGAACTGCCTTCGGCTGTTCAGGTGTTTGGCCAGCAGGAGGCAATAACATGTAGATTGAAATGCCCTCAGCTGTCTGGCAGTAAGCAATCATCTATGCAGATCTTTAGGTGTGGGGAAATGCCTTTAGCAGCAGATAATATGTATTCAGCCCTGCTGAATCCCCAAGTTCCATCAACCTTTTGATGAAACTTCTTCTTGCATTTATGACATGCTGGAATTAGCTTCTGGCAATTTTATATTAGAGAGGCAGGCGAAAGCAAAGCAGGGAAATCTCTGAGATTGGATAAAAGTAAACTGATAGACACATGCCTCTTTTACACAGGTGGGTATAGGATAGTTAACAACATTTACAGCACATGGAGATGGTACCTGGGGAACAAGATAACAATGAGGGTCTCATGCTTTGGTAGGAGATTATGCCCTTAAGAGTTTAGTAAAGGGAAATTAAAAAAAAATGGGGACCTTTTTCCCCTCCCCAAGTGGGAGTCTGTTCTGTGGGACTCTTTCCTCCTCCCCACATGGAAGTCTGTGCTTATCTACACTAATAAAAGAGAAACATGGTAATTAGCGTACGACCGCTACCCTTTTCATTGGCTAATCAGTGAGTATATGCAAATTAACTGTCAGCCAAGATGGCGGCCGGCAGCCAGGCACTGAAGCGAGCATGAGGCTTGCTTGCTGTGGACTCCAACGTTCCCCACCTCACTTGCCGGCCTCTCAGCTGCAACTCTAAGCAACTATGTACTATGTTGCAAATAAGAAGCTAAACAAAATTCCAGAAACCAGCGGACTGAAACCCAGCCGGACCGAAACATTGTATCGATGTTTTCAGCAGCGAGGCCTCAGAGCTAAAGCTGGCCGAGAATAAAAAAGAAAAAGAAAACAAGGAGCGGTTGGAAGCTTTAGTCACTCGCCAGCCGGAAAACAGCCCTCACCCAGACTGGCCAGGCACCCCAGTGGGGACCCACACCCTGATCCAGGACACCCTTCAGGGCAAACCAGCCAGCCCCTACCCATGCACCAGGCCTCTATTCTATATAGTAAAAGGATAATATGCCTCCCAGCACCAGGATCAGCGTGACAGGGGGCAGCGCCCAAACCCCCTGATCGCCCTGCGGCTCTGTGTGTGACAGGGGGCGGGGCCACAACCTCCCTATCTGCCCTGCTCTGTTCGTGACAGGGGAAGGCGCCCCAACCCCCTGATCAGCCCTGCTCTGTGCCTGATAGGGGGGAGCTCCCCAACCCCCTGATTGCCCTGCGGCTCTGTGTTTGACAGGGTGCAGCACACCAACCCCCTGATCAGCCCTGCTCTGTGTGTGACAGGGTAGAGCCATAACCTCTCCATCGGCCCTACCCTGAGTGTGACAGGGTGCAGCGCCCCAACCCCCTGATCCACCCTGCTCTGTGTGTGACAGGGGGCGGTGCCCCAACTCCCCTATTGGCCCTACTCTGTGAGTGACAGGGGGGGAGCTCCTCAACCCCCTGATTGGCCCTGCTCTGTGCGTGACAGGGTACGGAGCCCCAACCCCCCTGATGGGCCCTGCTCTGTGCGTGACAGGGGGTGGCGCCCCAACCCCCTGATTGGCCCTGCTCTGTGCGTGACAGGGGGTGGCACCCCAACCCCCTGATCGGCCCTGCTCTGTGAGTGACAGGGGCAGCGCCCCAACCCGCTGATCGGCCCTGCTCTGTGCATGACAGGGGGTGGCGCCGCAACCCCCCAATCAGCCCTACCCTGAGCGTGACTGTGGGTGGCATCGCAACCTCCCGATCCGCCCTGCTCTGTGCATGACGGGGCGGCGCCCCAGCTCCCCAATCGGCCCTGCTCTGAGCCTGACCAGGGGCTGCACTTAGGGATTGGGCCTGCCCTGTGCCACCCAGGAGCAGGCCTAAGCCAGCAGGTTGTCATCTCCTGAGGGGTCCCAGACTGGGAGAGGGCACAGGCTGGGCTGGGGGACCACCCCCCTCCACCCCCGAGTGCACACATTTTTGTGCACCGGGCCTCTAGTCCTATCTAATAAAAGACAAGGGTAATTAACTGTACCTCCGCTACGCTTCCCATTGGCTAATCAGGGTGATATGCAAATTAACCACCAACAAAGATGATGGTTAATTTGCATACACAGGCTTCAAGTAGTGGAGCGAAGCCAAACAGCCCCAAAGCCGCTGAGCAGCGAGGCCTCCCAGCACCAGCATCAAGCGGAGCCCCAAGGCCTCCCAGCACCAGGATCAGCGTGACAGGGGTGGTGCCGCAACCCCCAGATGGCCCTGCTCTGTGCGTGACAGGGGGCGGCACCCCAACCCCCTGATCAGCCCTGCTCTGTGAGTGACAGGGGGCGGCACCCCAACCCCCTGATCAACCCTGCTCTGTGCGTGACAGGGGGCGGCACCCCAACCCCTGATCGGCCCTGCTCTGTGCGTGACAGGGGGCGGCACCCCAACCCCCTGATCGGCCCTGCTCTGTGGGTGACAGGGGGCAGCACCCCAACCCCCTGATCGGCCCTACTCTGTGCGTGATGGGGGTGGCGCCACAACCTCCCCATCAGCCCTGCCTTGAGTGTGACAGGGGGCGGCGCTCCAACCCCCCAATCGGCCCTACCCTGAGCATGACTGGGGGTGGTATCGCAACCTCCCGATCCACCCTGCTCTGTGCATGACAGGGAGCAGCGCCCCAACTCCCCAATCGGCCCTGCTCTGAGCCCGAACAGGGGCTGCACCTAGGGATTGGGCCTGCCCTCTGCCACCCGGGAGCAGGCCTAAGCCAGCAGGTCGTTATCCCCCGAGGGGTCCCAGACTGTGAGAGGGCACAGGTGGGGCTGAGGGACACCCCCCCCCCAACTGCCAGTGCACAAATTTTTGTGCACCGGGCATCTAGTTCTTCAATAAATCTTCATCTTTGCTATACCAAAAAAAAGAGAGAGAAAGAGAGAAAGAAAAAGAAAGAAAAGGGGAATTACTCTGACATTCCAAAGGTATGTTATCATAGATGCAAAAAGACAATAGTCAGGCTCAGTTAAGGTAAAGATTCCTTTGTCAGGGAAGATACTAGCCTAGGACATGACTACCCACCATGACTTGCTTTTCATTAGGAAGTTTTATTTCAGACCAACCTATGTGGTTACTTTAGGTCTCTGAGTTTGTAAGGACCGCAAATCAGCTCACCCCCACCCCCACTCCTTCCCCGAGCTTGTCCGGTTTAGCATGTGGCCCTTTTCTAGTCCACGTCCATGTAAAATTGGTGTTCTCTTTGCAATTGCAAAAACACAACATTCAACTGCTTTGTACAGCTGCATAGCATCAGATAGACAAATGTCCCATATCCCGATATATTGGCTGATTTTTCCATCTTACCAAAATATTTTGGCCCCTAGAATACTATGGATTCTTTTTTTTCCATTCAGAATTTAGAATGTTGGACATGGGTGGGAATGGAGAGCTGGAGGAGTTAGAAGCCGTTAACTACTGAGGAGAAATTCCATGATGTTTTATACTTGAATATGTAATTTCATTAGTAATATTTTTTCTTTGTTTGTTCTTTTTGCTATTTGCAGTGACTATTTCAGAGTTTAAAACTACAAATCTTACTTTGAAGATGTAAAAATAAAATTGTCTACTTTAATCTATAATTTTGAATTTTCAAATAAAATAAGAATACACAGTGGTTGAGGTCCTAGCCAATGTAATAAGATAAGATGAAAATATAAGGAGGTATAAATAATGACATTATTATTGTCTTACATACAAAATTCAAAATAATCAATGGGAAAACTAGTAAAAGTAGTAAGAGAGTTTCATTAGCTGGGTCAATATGGTTTCAACAAACAATAACCACTAGCTTTTCTATACATGAGAAACATTGAATTAGAAAATGTAATGCAAAATAATACCCCCAAACCTAGAAACCAAACTTAATCAGTAAATTCAACCAATCCTAATGGGACTTGAAAAGTGAATCCCAAAGTTCTTCCCAGATGAGAGAAGTAAAATCTGCATAGAAAATGATGAAGGAGCAGAATAGTGAGATGTGCTGTCCTATCACGTGTAAAACACTAGTGGCTCTGGAATGAAAGTGTGGCTTTGGCACTTCCGGAGGCAACTTGACCAGTGAGAATTGAGCACACGACCAAGGTCATAGTTCAAAAAAGTAGTAAAAGAATAGATTTTTTTTCCAAAACAAGTATTTTGGCCACATGTTTTTATTTTCATTTTTATTTTTTTCTTTACTGATTAAGGTATTACATATGTGTCCTTATCACCCCATTGCCCGCCCCCCCCACTCCCCAACTCATGCCCTCACACCCCCTAGTGTCTGTGTCCATTGGTTAGGCTTATAAATATGCATATAAATCCTTTGGTGAACTCTTCCCCTTACCCCCACCCTCCCCTACCTTCCCTCTGAGGTTTGACGGTTTGATCAATGCTTCTTTGTCTCTGGATCTGTTTTTGTTCATCGGTTTATGTTGTTCATTATATTCCATAAATGAGTGGGATCATGTGATATTTATCTTTCTCTGACTGGCAAAAATGGATAATGTTTTAAATGGTTTTGAGACAACTGTCCATACAGAAAAAGTACTATGTCTTTCCAGTTTAAGAATTACATATTCTTGAGAACCAAGATGGCGGCATAGGTAAACACCGGAGACTGCTGCCACAAACAACCACTTCAAAAATACAACTAGAAGACGGAACAGACATCACCCAGAACCACAGGAATGCTGGCTGAGGAGAGACTCTTCAACTAGAAGGAAAAAGAACAGCAAACCGAGGCTCAGAGGCAGCGCAGTGTGGGAAATACAAAGGTACCGAGGTGCGCGCGCAAAGCGGGCTGGTGGCTGAGGGCGCGGTTGTCGTTTTCAGTCAGGAGGGAGTCTCAGACTCCGGGCTCCAGATCCGGGCGAGTCTCTAGGGACTCAGACTCAGACTCAGACAGGAGAAGCGGGATTGTCCGGCATCAGTTGGAATCTGAGGGCAGCTTTCTCTCCGAGGTTTGCAGCGGCTGCCGGGGTTCTGAGAAGCAGAGCCTCTGGGAAGGGACTGAGAGCAGCCATAACTGCTCCCTCCACCCACCCTGTTGATCCCACCCCGCCCAAGCCCTGCGCAGAGCCATTTGCTGGATCGCCTCAGGCAAAAGCTAGATTAGCACCTCCCCAGAGGACAGAAGTTTTCCCACAGCTGATTCTCACAGCCGGTCAGCCTGGTGGTCAAATCCCTCTAGTATTAACTACAACAATCAGGGCTTAACTACAACAAGACTGTGCACAAAGACCACAAGGGGGTGCACCAAGAAAGCATAAAAAATGCGGAGACAAAAAAACATGACAGAAATGGAGGATATGGAGCTAAAAAACGCAATTTTGAGGGCTTGCAATAAACTTGTGGAGAGCCTCACAAAAACTAATGAGACCCTCGATGCTATGATAAAGAAACTAGAAATTAAGCATACACGGACTGAAATAAAGAATATTAAACCCAATAGCAGACCAGAGGAGTGCAAGAATCAAGTCAAAGATTTGAAATGCGAAGAAGCAAAAAACACCCAACGGGAAAAGCAAAATGAAAAAAGAATCCGAAAATACGAAGATAGTGTAAGGAGCCTCTGGGACAGCTTCAAGCGCACTAATATCAGAATTATTGGGGTGCCAGAAGATGACAGACAGCAAGATATTGAAAACCTATTTGAAGAAATAATGGCAGAAAACTTCCCCCACCTGGTGAAAGAATGGACTTACAGGTCCAAGAAGCGCAGAGAACCCCAAACAAAAGGAATCCAAAGAGGACCTCACCAAGACACATCATCATTAAAATGCCAAGAGCAAAAGACAAAGAGAGAATCTTAAAAGCAGCAAGAGAAAGAGACTCAATTACCTACAAGGGAATACCCATACGACTGTCAGCTGATTTCTCAACAGAAACTTTGCAGGCCAGAAGGGAATGGCAAGAAATATTCAAAGTGCTGAATACCAAGAACCTACAACCAAGAATACTTTATCCAGCAAAGCTATCATTCAGAATTGAAGGTCAGATAAAGAGCTTCACAGATAAGGAAAAGCTAAAGGAGTTCATCACCACTAAACCAGTATTATACGAAATGCTGAAAGGTATCCTTTAAGAAGAGGAAGAAGAAAAAGGTAAAGATACAAATTGTGAACAACAAACATGCATCTAAGAATCAAGTGAATAAATAATCTGATGTACAGAATGAACTGGTGATTATAATGAATCAGGGACATAGAAAGGGAATGGACAGACTATTCTTGGGAGGGAAAGGGGAATGGGAGATGCGGGAAGAGACTGGACAAAAATCGTGCACCTATGGGTGCACGGAGGACAGTGGGTGGGGAGTGAGGGCAGAGGGTGGGGCGGGAACTGGAAGGAGGGGAATTATGGGGGGGGGGGGAGAGGAACAAATGTAATCTGAACAATAAAGATTTAATTTAAAAAAAATCAACCAATGAATGCATAAATAAGTGGAACAACAAAGCTACGTTTATGTTTCTCTCTCTTTCCCTCTCTCTCTCTCCCTCTCTCTCTCTCTCTCTCCCTCTCCCCACCCCTTTCCTTTCTCTCTCTCTAAAATCAATGAATAAAAATTTTAAAAGAAAAATAAATAAATAAAAAAATAAGAATTACATATTCTTTATTCTTTTTATTAAGAACCCAAATTTAAGAAGGTAAAATTATAAAAGTACAGTTGACCCTTGTACAATAAGGGTTTGAACTGCACAGGTCAACTTATACAATGATTCTTTTCAATGGACCATAGTTCAATTTGAGACAGGTTCATAAGAAACTAGAAAATTCCCTGGCAAGTGGAAAGAGGAAACATCTATCAAAATTTAAAGTGTATGTGTGCATTATATAGAATTACATTTCTAAAAAGCTGTCCTAGACAAGTACTCATGTATGTATGTGATGTTTAGGGAAATACTGTTCATCATAAGAAATGAAATCCTAAATGTCCATCAGAAGGAGAATTTAAGTAAACTATGGCACCATAACACTGTAGAAAATTATGTAGTCATTAAACAGCATAAGAACATTCCAGGTCAGCACAGAAGATCAAGAGCACATGACACCTCCCACCTCTCTGAGACCTCAAGCCCAGAGCGATGGCATCTTCATCCTGGGCTCCTTGCCAACACACCCTAAGGTGCAGTCTGCAAGTCGAGGGCCATCCCCTGAGCTGTGGGAAGATCCCTGGGGGCATGACCTCCGTCCAAACTCCAGCACAAAGTTCCATTGGCCATCGAGCCCTCCTGCAACAAACACCCAGCCACTGTGCAGAACAAGAAGCCTGGTTGCCCAGGGCAATGCTTACCTAACAGATGGTGGGCAGGCGTAGAAAAGTAACTGGGGAACAGGAGATACACTAGGGAGTCTCCAATGGACCTGGAGAGATTTCAGAAGATTTTCACCATGAAATAGTTCCGGCTAAATGGGGAGTTCGTGTTTGATGGGGAAAGTTTCAGTTTTGCAAGAGGAACATGGAGATTGATGGTGGCTGGGGCACAGCAGTGTGAATGAATGTACTTCATGCCACTGAGCTGCACACTTACAAGTGGTTAAGATGGCAAATTTATGTTATGCGTATTTTACTACAATTTGAAAACTGAAACCAGGTTATTATGAAAAATGAATGACCAAAGACAAAGCGCAGGCTTCTGACTAGCCGCTACTTGACATTGTGCTCCTCGCAGCTGGTGGTAGCAAAGGAGATGCGATTGGAAGCTGTCGGCTTGACATCCGGAAGGCTCCTGCAAGGGTGCACACTTGGGGATGTGTCTGCTGCAGACCCACAGCCGTCCTGGGACCAGAGGGGAGGCAGGCAGGAGGCAGAGCCCTCGGCCATGAAGTGCGACTGTGGCTCTCCACCAGTCCCTGCCAGCCCCTCTCTGCCTTTCATAAGCCCTGGTGAGGCAAGCCCCTCTTACTTGGGGGTATGTGCAGCCAAATGCAAACCCTGATGGTGTACCCTGTGGCACTATGTGCCTGTTTCCCATCCCCAGCAGCACCGGTGAGAGAGCTTGACAGAGCAGTGCCTTCACAAACACCGGTTGGGTGATAAGCACAGGCTCCTAAAGCTGATTACTAGAATTATAGCAAACAGCACAAGCCAGGAGAGGCATCACTGCCTCTGAAGCATAATAATCCCTCCTTTGGAAAAACTGCTGTTTGAAATTCTCTGCTATTTTTAGATAGTCCCTTGCTCTGTAAGTCAACTATGTTATTTTTAGACAGTCTCGTATTCTGTAAAATATAACTTTGTTTTTTAGCTTGAATAATAGAAAAGATAAACTTAACTGTCCAACCTTGCAAGCTAGCCATCTAATGTAAGGGGCTGGTACACTGATACTGATAATATTCTCATGCCAGGTGTTTGTTAGATATGAGATGAACTCAAGGTTACAAGTTGTCTGTATAGATATGAGATGTACTCAAGGTTACAAGTTGTCTGTATAGATATGACAGATGTTTGTTAGATATGATAAATACTCAAGGTTACAAGCTGTCTGCAAAAATAACTTACACAAAGACCTAGAAGGATATAAAAAGGGAATGCTCCTTCCTTTGTTTGCTCAGAATTTGACAGAGATATTCTGCTCTGAACCCGAGCTCAATAAAGATGACACCTAAATAATTGGCTCGTTAAGGTGTCTTGTATCCATCTCACTGGTTTACGATACAACACCTTGAAGGCCTCACAAAGGAAGACAGGAGCCTCCCACAGGAGGAGGTGAGGACTAACAACCCTGCCCCCCCAACCAAGGCACCTTCCACCCACCCAGACTAAGGGGAAGGTGCATGGGTGATGCCCCAGCAGACGAGGCACCAAGACAAAGCCCTCACTGCAGATTCACGTGCTCCAGCCCCTTGGGAAGTCAGCTGCCTGAAGCCAATCAACTTGTGGGTGTCAGTGCCCGGGAGCAGGTGAGAAGCCCCTGCCCTCTGCAGCTCATGCCCAGGAGCAGGTGAGAACCCAGCCCTCTGCAGTCCCTCAGCTCTCAGGGAGAGAGAGAGGTGCTCACCGACCAACCGTCTGCTCCAGGACGGGGCCCTTCAGGAACACAGAGGAAAATGTTCCCTTTATTCTTGGCCACCAACCGGGATCATTATTCCACGGGCACAGGGGACGAGAGAATTCTCAGCCATCCTCATTAAAAAAGACAGTTAAACATAAATCTCACAAGTCTTGGAGGCAGAAACATTTGAGCTGCCACCCTCCTCTTTCATTTCTGAGGTCAGAAACTTGGGCTTGGAAAAGTGGAGTTAGCAACTCATTTGGGAACTTTAAATCCATGTTGGGCAGTGTAGGGGAGGAAAAATAATTTTTCCTTTACCCTCTGAGTTCTTGACTGACACATGCTCTACCCCCCTGTAATGAAAGAGATTGACAAGAGAAAAACAAACAAGTTTATCAACATGTGCACCTCATGTATACATGGGAGAGAGCAGGGAAACTGGGTAACTCTCCAGAGGCACCAGCCACCACCTTGAACACCATCTTCAGCTAAAAACAAAAGAAAGGTGTTGGGGGAGGAGGCGGCCAGTTATGGGGTGACCAGGAAGAGCCAGGTAAACAGGGCTAAGGTGTGTTCACGTAAAAACATTCAAACCTCTAAGACCTTTTGTGCGTTTATTTGAGCCAAACTGTTGACAATTGCCAGAAAGCAGAATCTCAAGGACTGGGATAATGCTCAGAGAATAGCAGTTTTTTACCTTGTTTTATACATTTCAATCAAAGGGGGAGAAGTAGGTGGGTTACATGAAATCCATTAGTGATTAGGAGGGTGGGAGAAAGTATTGGATAAAATACTGGGATTGGATAAAAAGTAAAATGATAGCCCTAGCCCAGTGGTCGGTAAACTCATTAGTCAACAGAGCCAAATATCAACAGTACAACAATTGAAATTTCTTTTGAGAGCCAAATTTTTTAAAATTAAACTATATAGGTAGGTACATTGTTATTAACTTAATTAGGGTACTCCTAAGCTGGTCTTTGCTAAAAACGTCCTTAATCTGACTGAGGTATGTTTGCTGAGGTCAACCCCTTCCAACTCTCCCATCCACACTCGTCTTGTATACTTGTTTCGTCTATCTCCTTTCGTTCATCCTCTCTATATGTCCAAACCATCTCAACATACCTTTCTCAATCCTCGACACTACATCTTCTTTCACTTCATAACGTCCCCTAAAATTAACTTAATAAACTTTACTTAAAGTTTTAAGTCTTAGTTAAACTATAGGTACGTTGAATAAAACTTGATAGCATACTTAATAACAATATTATTTATTGATAAAATTAAATTCCTTACAATTTACCTTACAATATCCATAAAATTAAATCATGACAATGACTGACAAACACTAATGTGAACAATGGCCTTGCATCTCCTTGGAATGTTTGGGTAAGTCAGGTTTGTATGTTGTTGTTTTTAATTTTAGGCATGATTCCAGGTTCTCATCAATAAGACAACTTCTCAGTTTACTCTTGATAAGGTTCTTGCTTGAAAATGATTGTTCGCATAAATATGTAGACCTGAATAAGGAAAGAACAGCAAACGCTAGTTTTTTTAGTTGATTATATGAGTCAGGAATACTATTCCAGGTGTTAAAAATTAACATATCTTCCTTCTCCAGGTCTTTTTTTTTTTTTTTTTTCGCTTAAAGTATTACAAAGGGTATTACATAAGTGTCCTTTTTTCCCCCCCGCCCTTGACAAACCCCTACCCTCCCTTACCCCCCAGTGTCTTATGTCCATTAGTTATGCTTATATGCATGCATACAAGTCCTTCGGTTGATCTCTTACTCCCCTCCCTCCTGCCCCCCAATCTCTCTGGCCTTCCCACTGCAGTTTGACAATCAGTTTGAGGCAGCTCTGCCTCTGTATCTATTATTGTTCAAAAGTTTGTAATGGTCTGTATTATCCATGAATGAGTGAGATCATGTGGTATTTTTCCTTCATTGACTGGCTTGTTTCACTTAGCATAATGCTCTCCAGTTCCATCCATGCTGTTGCAAATGGTAGGAGTTCCTTCTTTTTAACAGCAGCATAGTATTCCATCGTGTAGATGTACCACGGTTTTCTAATCCATTCATCTACTGATGGGCACTTAGGCTGTTTCCAGATCTTAGCTATGGTGAATTGTGCTGCTATGAACATCTGGGTGCATATATCCTTTCTGATTGGTGTTTCTGGTTTCTTGGGATACATTCCTAGAAGTGGGATCACAGGGTCAAATGGGAGTTCCATTTCCAATTTTTTGAGGAACCTCCATACTGCCTTCCATAGTGGCTGCACCAGTCTGCATTCCCACCAGCAGTGCACAAGTGTTCCTCCTTCTCCACATCCTCTCCAGCACTTGTCGTCCGTTGATTTGTTGATGATGGCCATTCTGACAGGTGTGAGATGGTACCTCATTGTTGTTTTGATTTGCATCTCTCGGATGATTAGTGACTTTGAGCATGTTTTCATATGTCTCTTCGCTTTCTGAATGTCCTCTTTTGAAAGGTGTCTATTTAGATCCTTTGCCCATTTTTTGATTGGATTATTTATCTTCTTTTTGTTAAGTTGTATGAGTTCCTTATAAATTTTGGAGATTAAGCCCTTATCAGATATGACGTTGGCAAATATGTTTTCCCACGAGGTGGGTTTTCTTGTTGTTTTGTTGATGGTTTCTTTTGCTGTGCAGAAGCTTTTTATTTTGATGTAGTCCCATTTGTTCATTTTCTCTTTAGTTTCAACTGCCCTAGGAGCTGTATCAGTGAAGAAATTGTTTTGGCATATGTCTGAGATTTTGTTGCCTTTGTATTCTTCTAGAATTTTTATGGTTTCCTGTCGTACATTTAAGTCCTTTATCCATTTTGAGTTTATTCTTGTGTATGGTGTAAGTTGGTGCTCTAGTTTCATTTTCTTGCATATGTCTGTCCAATTTTCCCAACACCATTTATTGAAGAGACTATCTTGGCTCCATTGTATGTTCATGCCTCCTTTGTCAAAAATTAATTGAGCATATTGGTTCGGGCTAATTTCTGGACTCTCTATTCTATTCCACTGATCTATATGTCTGTTCTTGTGCCAGTACCAGGCAGTTTTGAGAACAGTGGCTTTGTAATACAGCTTGATATCTGGCATTGAGATCCCACCTACTTTGTTCTTTCTCAGGATCGTTGCAGCTATTCGGGGTCTTTTTTTATTCCAGATGAATTTTTGGAGAGTTCGTTCTAGATCTTTGAAGAAGGCCATTGGTATTTTAATGGGAAGTGCGTTGAATGTATAGATTGCTTTGGGTAGTATGGACATTTTAATGATGTTGATTCTACCAATCCAAGAACATGGTATGTTCTTCCATCTGTTTATGTCTTCCTCTATCTCTTTTTTCAACGTCCTGTAGTTTTCTGAGTAGAGGTCTTTAACCTCTTTAGTTAAGTTTATTCCTAGGTATCTTAATTTTTTTGGTGCGATGGTAAATGGGATTGTTTTTCTGATCTCCCTTTCTGAAAGTTCACTATTGGTGTATAGAAATGCCTCAGATTTCTTGGGGTTAATTTTGTATCCTGCTACATTGCCAAATTCATGTATTAAGTCTAGTAGCTTTTTGATGGAGTCTCTAGGGTTTTGTATGTATAATATCATGTCATCTGCAAATAAGGACAGTTTTACTTCTCTTTTCCAATTTGGATGCCTTTTATTTCTTCTTCTTGCCTAATTGCAATGGCTAATACTTCCAGTACTATGTTGAACAGGAGTGGTGAGAGTGGGCATCCCTGTCTTGTTCCTGTTCTTAGGGGAAATGGTGTTAGTTTTTGTCCATTGAGTATGATGTTGGCCCTGGGTTTGTCATATATGGCTTTTATTATGTTGAGGTATGATCCTTCTATTCCCACCATTCTGAGAATTTTTATCAAAAATGGGTGTTGGATTTCGTCAAATGCTTTTTCTGCATCAATTGATATGACCATGTGGTTTTTTTCTTTCAATTTGTTTATGTGATGTATCACATTTATTGATTTACGGATGTTGTACCATCCTTGCATCTCTGGGATAAATCCTACTTGGTCATGGTGTATGATCCTTCTGATGTACTGCTGGATCCGATTTGCTAAGATTTTGTTGAGGATTTTGGCATCTATGTTCATGAGGGATATTGGCCTGTAATTCTCTTTCATTGTGATGTCTTTACCTGGTTTTGGTATTAGGGTGATGCTGGCTTCATAGAATGAGCTTGGAAGCGTTCCTTCCTCTTGAATTTTTTGTAGTAGTCTGAGGAGGGTAGGTTTTAGTTCTTCCTTGAATGTTTGGTAGAACTCCGCTGTGAAGCCGTCTGGCCCTGGGCTTTTGTTTGCTGGAAGCTTTCTGATGACTGCTTCAATTTCTTCCATAGTTATTGGCCTATTGATGTTTTTAGATTCTTCCTGATTGAGTTTTGGAATGTTGTATTTTTCTAGGAATTTGTCCATTTCCTCCAGGTTGTCTAGTTTGTTGGAGTAGAGTTGCCCGTAGTATTGTTTAACAATCATTTGTATTTCTGTGGGGTCTGTTGTTATTTCGCCTCTATCATTTCTGATTTGGTTTATTTGGGACCTCTCTCTTTGCTTCTTGGTGAGCCTGGCTAGGGGTTTGTCAATCTTGTTTATCCTTTCAAAGAACCAGCTCTTGGTTTCATTGATTTTCTGTATTGTTTTTTTGGTCTCTATTTCATTGATTTCTGCTCTAATCTTTATTATCTCCTTCCTTCTGCTCACTCTGGGGTTTTCTTGTTGCTCTCTTTCTAATTCTTTGAGTTGTAGAGTTAGATGATTGACTACCATTTTTTCTTGTTTTTTGAGATAGGCCTGTAGAGCTATAAACTTTCCTCTCAGGACTGCTTTCATTGTGTCCCAGAGGTTTTGGATTGTTGTGTTTTCATTGTCATTAGTGTCCAGGATGTTTTTAATTTCTTCTTTGATGTCATCGGTAACCCAATCAATATTTAATAACATGCTATTCAGCTTCCAAGTGTTTGAGTATTTTGGGTTGTTTTTATTGTAGTTTATTTCTAAGATTATGCCATCGTGGTCTGCGAAGAAGCTTTTTATGATTTCAATCTTCTTGAATTTGTGGAGACTTTGCTTGTGACCCAATATGTGGTCTATTTTTGAATATGTCCCATGAGCACCTGAGAGGAATGTATATTCCGCAGCTGTGGGGTGAAGTGTTCTGAAGATGTCAATTAAGTCCATCTGATCTAGTGAGTCATTTAGGATTGCTGTTTCTTTGCTGAGTTTTTGTCTAGCGGATTTATCCAGTGATGTCAGTGGTGTATTAAAGTCCCCTACTATGATTGTATTGTTGTCGATCTCTCCCCTGATATCTTCCAGAAGTTTTCTTATGTATGTGGGTGCTCCTGCATTGGGTGCATATATGTTTACCAGGGTTATATCTTCTTGTTGTATTGATCCCTTTAGTATTATGAAGTGGCCTTCCTTATCTCTGGTTATGGCCTTCACTTTGAGATGTATTTTGTCAGATATAAGTATTGCTACCCCAGCTTTCTTTTCCTTTCCATTTGCGTGAAAGATATTTTTCCATCCCTTCACTTTCAGTCTGTGTGAGTCCCTTCTAATGAGGTGGGTCTCTTGTAGACAGCAGATGTATGGGTCATGTTTTTTTATCCATTCAGCCACTCGATGTCTTTTGGTTGGAGCATTTAGTCCATTTACATTTAAAGTTATTATTGAAAGGTACTTGTTTGTAGCCATTTCTTTTTGTGTGTGTGTGTGTGGCTGTTTTCTTTCTGAGCTTGATATTTCTTCTTTTTACACCAGTCCCTTTAGCATTTCTTGCATGGCTGGCTTGGTGGTGATAAACTCCCTTAGCCCTTTTTTGTCTGTGAAGCTTCTTATTTCCCCTTCAATTTTGAATGATAGCCTTGCTGGATAGAGTATTCTTGGATTCAGTCCTTTGCTTTGCATCACTTTGTAGATTTCCGTCCATTCTTTTCTGGCCTGATGTGTTTCTGTTGAGAAATCATTTGATAATCTAATGGGAGATCCCTTGTATGTTACTTTCCGTCTCTCTCTTGCAGCCTGTAAGATTCTCTCTTTATCCTGAACATTTGCCATGGTAATTATGATGTGTCTTGGTGTGGGTCTTTTCGGGTTCACCTTGTTTGGGACTCTCTGGGCTTGTGTGACTTTTTTCTTCCCCACCTCAGGGAAGTTTTCTGATATTATTTCTTCGAATAGGTTTTCTAATCCTTGTTCATCTTTCTGTTGTTCTGGCACCCCTATTATTCGTATGTTGTTTCGTTTCATGTTGTCCCAAAGCTCCCTTAGGCTCTCCTCCTGTCTTTTAATTTTTTTCTCCATTTGCCGTACAGTTTGAGTGTGTTTTGCTTCCTTGTCTTCTAATTCACTAATTCGGTCCTCCGCTTCTCCCAGTCTACTGTTGATACTTTCAATGGAGTTTTTTATTGAAGCTATGTCACTCTTCGTTTCTTCTTGGGACTTACTTAAGTTGTTGATTTTTTCATCTGTTTCTTCTAGCTTCTTGCATAAGTAGTTGAGTTTTTCATCTGTTTCTTCTTGCTTCTTGAACATCTGGTGCATGTACTCTAGGAACCTTATTCTGAATTCTTTTTCCGTCATGTTGCATATCTCTGTCTCACTTAGCTGCTTTTCTGGCGAGTCCTCCTTTTCTTTCCTTTGGGGGTTTCTTTGCCTACCTATGTTTGATCTCGCTGACATATGTAGATGTTGAGATGTTCAGTGGCTGCTCCCTGGGTGGCAGGGGCTCCTTGGGTTGTGGTTGCTGCTCAGACGGTTGTGGTAGCAGCTGCTTTCCAGTTGGCAGCAGCTCCTCTAGTGGGTGTTGTTCACAGCTGTGTTGGCTCTTCTGGCTGGTGGGGGGAGGCTTCACGTACAGCTGCTGTTCCACAGACAGAGGGTGTGGTGATCAGGAGGCTGTGGTGATCAGGAGGCTCCGGTGATCAGGGGGCTGCTGTTGCTTGGATCTGCTGCGTTGATTTAAAGGCACAAAATACAACAGAGCAAGGCACAATGTACCAGGCACTGAACACAAGTATATTCACAATATTAATAACCCCAAATAAAGGTGACCACCCGAATTAAGAGAATTAGGGGATAAGGGAGAAAGAAGAGAAGAAGATAAAAGAGAGAACAGAAAAGAAAAATAAGAAAAAAACAAACAAAAAAGGAGTGCAAAAATAGAATTGGGAAAAAAGAGGGGGGAAAAAAAGAGAGCGAAAAAAGAGAATGAAGTAGAAGCGGGGAAGAGACTATTGGTATGAGGAGCAAACTCCAATAGAACTGCCACTAATCTCAACAAATTCCAGCAACAGATCCCTGGAGATGAATGCAAACTACAAACCACCAATAATATCCAGAGGGGTAAGGGAAAACAGAAGCACAAAAATAACCGGGGTGGGGTGGGGGAGGGAAGGGAAAAACCAGCAGAAAAAAAAAAAAAAAGAAAAGAAAAAGAAAAAGAAAAAGAACCTCACAACCAGTCCTAAAAAAGAAGAAAAAACACAAAACAAAACAAACAAACAAATAAAAAAAAAAAAAAAGCCCAATATATTCAACAATCAAGAAAACAATAGAAAGATAAGAGAGAAAAAAATGTTGGGAAAGTGAAGAAGGATAAAGAATAGGTGTATAAGGATTTAGAGCAGTAGATTGGAAATAGGATATATAAGTAGGGTGGAATTAGACAGGGGGTAAAAAGAGGGAATTGGGAAAGTCTGGAGCAGGAATAGGGTAAGAGAAACAGGACACCAAAAGGGGAAAAGTAAGGAAGAGGGTTTTAGCAAAGAGGTGAAATTGAGATAGGGAAAATTAATGCTAAAGGAACGATGAAAATAGAATGGAGAACACTAATCCCAAAAGAAAATAAAGAGAAAATAAAATGGCACTTTAAAAAATGGTAAAATGGTAGCAGTAATAATACTGGTTAAAAATAAAAATGTGGTAATTGAAAGGGTAAAATCAGGTGATGGAAAAAGAAGAAAAAGAGAAAAAAAATTGGTTTCTTAGTAAAAAGGTGAAAAAAATTAAAAAGAAAAAGAAAAAGAAAAAATTTGCAGTAGTGATGGTCTTTCGGTTCTTCTACTCTTCAGCCTGGTTCGCCTTAGTCCTGCCAGGTATTTAGGAGAGTGTTGAATTTGCCTGCATTACACTGTTCCTCCGTGTTGTAAATCACAGTCCTGATTTTAAAGCAGGCCGTATTTGTGATCCAGTCTGCCTTAATTTGTATTCCCCTAAGAGTCAGTTTGTGGCTCAGCCTCTGGGTGGCAGTGTTTTTGGGTTGGCCTCTGAGGCTATACAGCTTCTCTATCCTTTTTTAATCCTTACCCTGCTCTGTGTTGTTGGTGGGACTGAAAATCCCTCTATAGGCCAGACCCTGGTAACTCCCAGGGACTAATCAGCTTGTTTTAATCCTTTATCTCATACAGGGTGGAATCTGGGTGTGGCTGTGCTCCTTGCCTGGGGGGCTGGGGGGAGGAATTCCACCCTCTGGAGGAATGGCTGCCCCAGTCCTGGGCCCAGGGGGGTCTCAGCACTCAATTCGCTGCCACCTCCTCCGGCTCCCCCTCTTTCCTCAGCCTCTCCCCAGATTCCCCTCGTCTGCACCTTCACCCTCTCTTCAGCACAGGTGAGTGTCTGTATCCGAACTGTCCTATGAGCAGGGTTCAGTGAAAACAAAGAAACAGACAAACGCCGGCCGGCCGCGGAAACGCTCCTCTCTTACCGGTCTGGGAAACGCTCCTCTCTTACCAGCACTGCATGGTCTGGGAAACGCTCCTCTCTTATGGGCACTGCATGGTCTGATCAGTTCCTCAGGATGCCCCCTTTAGTCTCAGTTCTGCGCAATCACAAAATCCAAATCTCAAATCTCCTGGCGCCAGCAAACCCGCGGAACTCCTTACCCTGGTCAGGGTCTGTGTCTGTCCCAAGAGACGCGGCTGTCTGCCATGCGGTCTCCCTCCGACCCTCTGGGCTCAGGTCTGGCAAACTTTCCTGCCCAGATCCCTGGTTTTTAACCTTTCCAGGGGAGGTCTGCCCTTCCCGGCTGCAAACCGTCTCACCAGCTGAGTAAATTTGCCAATTCGGGGTGGGTGTTATTAGTTTCAGCTGCTTACTCCGTTTGCTCCGGGACAAGACCTGGGACGCGTCTGCCTATATCGCCGCCATCTTGCTTCTCCCCCTTCTCCAGGTCTTTCAAAGCAAACCACTTGTGCTGTGAACTAAGTTCACATTTGTTTTTCTCCAATATTTCTATATCAGCACAAAGACGTTCAAATTTTGAGCTCCACAGTTCTTTGTTTTTTAAATCCAGCAATTGCATTTCAAAGTTGCCAATGTCAATATTAAAGGAAGAAAAATTTAATTCTGTTACAGTAGCATTGAGAGGTTTTTTAACAAAGGCTAAAGTTGCTTTGCTGTTTCTGAATTCCTGAAACCTGTTGAGAAAAGCTTCCCTCACATTTAAAAGTGTTGTTTTGAAATAGCAAATGTCAATATCAGAATTATTTTCTTGGCGACGTTTCAACAGCCTTGGAAAGTGAATCAAAGTTTCTCTTTCAAAATCTTGAGCAAAAAGAGATAATTTGTTTTCGAATGAAATAACTTCTTCTAACATAGAAAAAACTGTTTCCTTTCCCCTGTAGTTTACAATTAAGCTGATTTAGATGAGACGTAATGTCTACCATGAAATAAAATTTTTGGATCCCCTGATCGTTCATTAGTTCTGGATAGTGAACACCCTTTTCAAGGAGAAATGCTTTAATTTCTGTTAATAAGGAAGCGAAACGTTTCAAAACGTTTCCTCTTGATAACCAACATACCTTGTTATGCAGCAGAAGATCTGCGTACTCACTCTCCATTTCAACTAAAAATTCTTTAAATTGGTGATGATTAAGAGCTTTAGCTATGCCCTAACCAGTTTGGCTCAATGGATAGAGCGTCGGCTTGTGGACTGAAAGGTCCCAGGTTCAATTCCGGCCAAGGGCATGTACCTTGGTTGCAGGCACATCCCCAGTAGGAGGTGTGCAGGAGGCAGCTGATCGATGTTTCTCTCTCATCGATGTTTCTAACTCTCTATCCCTCTGCTTTCCTTACTGTGAAAAATCAATAAAATATATATATTTTTTAAATAATTCTTAGGGGACCAGAGGAAACCAAGATGGCGGCATAGGTAAACACCGGAGTTTGCTGCCTCAAACAACCACTTCAAAAATACAACTAAAAGACGGAACAGACATCACCCAGAACCACAGGAAGGCTGGCTGAGGAGAGACTCTTCAACTAGAAGGAAAGACAACAGCATACCGAGGCTCAGAGGAGGCGCAGTGTGGAAAATACAAAGGTACGGAGGTTCGCGTGGAGCGGGCTGGTGGCTGAGGGCGCTGTTGTCGTTTTCAATCAGAAGGGAGTCCCAGGCTCTGAGCTCCAGATTCGGGCGAGTCTCTAGGGACTCAGACTCAAACGGGAGAAGCGGGTTCTGTCTCTAGGTTCTGTTTCTAGGTTCTGTCTAGGATCTCCAGCCAAGTCCTGTCTCTAGGTTCTGTGTAGGATCTCCAGCCAAGTCTTGTCTCTAGGTTCTGTGTAGGATCTCCAGCTAAGTCCTGTCTCTAGGTTCTGTGTCTAGGTTGTGAGTCTAGGTTCTGAACCTAGCAGGAGAACATGGCAAAAGATCCTGGACAGAACCTGGCTACAGAACTTTGCTGGAGAACCTAGACAGAACATGGCAAAGAACCTGGGTAGAACCTGGCTGGAGAACCTGGCGACCGAACTTGGCAGGAGAACCTGGAGAAGCTGGATGGAGAAACTAGCGAGAGAACATGGCACCAGAACTTGGCTACAGAACCTCTGGTGGGAGAACCTTGCTATGCTGATCAACTGACATAGCCTCCATGTCATTCCTTCTTCGCCAACTCCGTCCACACCTTTGGGGACCCCTGGACCCGTTGGGGTTGGACCCCAGCACTGAACGCTGACCCCGTGCCATTCCTTCTTCGTCGACTCTGTCTACACCTTTGAAGAGCCCCCTGGACCCACTGGGGTTGGACCCCAGCAGACCACACCAAGACACATCATAATTAAAATGCCAAGAGCAAAAGACAAAGAGAGAATCTTAAAAGCAGCAAGAGAAAGAAACTCAGTTATCTATAAGGGAGTACCCATACGACTGTCAGCTGATTTCTCAACAGAAACTTTGCAGTCCAGAAGGGAGTGGCAAGAAATATTCAAAGTGATGAATGCCAAGAACCTACAACCAAGATTACTTTATCCAGCAAAGCTATCATTCAGAATTGAAGGTCAGATAAAGAGCTTCACAGATAAGGAAAAGCTAAAGGAGTTCATCACCACCAAACCAGTATTATATGAAATGCTGAAAGGTATCCTTTAAGAAGAGGAAGAAGAAGAAAAAGGTAAAGATACAAATTATGAACAACAAATATGCATCTATCAACAAATGAACCTAAGAATCAAGTGAATAAATAATCTGAGGAACAGAATGAACTGTTTATAATAGAATCAGGGACATAGAAAGAGAATGGACTGACTATTCTTGCGGGGGAAGGGGTGTGGGAGATTTGGTAAGAGACTGGACAAAAATCGTGCACCTATGGATGAACACAGTGGGTGGGGAGTGAGGTCGGAGGGTGGGGTGGGAGCTAGAAGGAGGGGAGTTATGGGGGGGAAAAAAGAGGAACAAATGTAATAATCTGAACAATAAAGATTTAATTTTAAAAAAATAGATAATAAATAATTCTTAAAGCCCTGACCGGTTTGGCTCAGTGGATGGAGCATTGGCCTGCGGACTGGGGGGTCCTGGGTTCAATTCCGGCCAAGGGCACATGTCCGGGTTGCAGGCTCCATCCCCAGTGTGGGGTGTGCAGGAGGCAGCCGATCAGTAGTTCTCTCTCATCATTGACATTTCTATCTCTCTCTCCCTCTCCCTTCCTCTCTGAAATCAATAAAAAATATATTTTTTAAAAAATAAATAAATAAATAAAATAATTCTTAAAAAAAAGAGCTTTAGCTATAATGGAGTTGATAATCTTAATCACCAATTCCACAACTTTGCAAATTTCCTCTGGAAATGTCTACGCACAAAGCGCTTCTTGATGAATGATGCAATGGTAAGGAAGTATCTCGTGATTAATTTTTTCTTTCAAAATAGCAACAAACCCGTTTCTTACGCCGGTCATACTTTTCGACACGTCTGTTGAAATTGAGACAATTTCATCGAGTGGAATATGATGTTTTTCAATGCACTCAATTACAGCATTTGCTATATCCTCTCCCCGTGTTTGACCTTTGAGTGGCAATAATCCTAAAAGTTCTTCTTTAGGAGCTGTAGATGAAATAAATTGTACAAAAAGTGAAACTTGTGCTGTATCATTTATGTCACAAGACTTGTCAACTGCTATTGATAAAGCTGAAACCAATTTAAGATCTTCGACTTGCTGGTTGGTTATATTCGAAGACATTTTGACTGTTCTATCTTTCACTGATTTGGCAGACAATGGTAACTCTTTAATTTTTTTTAGAATATCTGCTTTGTTCTTAAAATCCCAAAATAGCTCTTCAGGTGCATTTATAAAACAATTTTTTATGTATTCACCGTCTGTATATGGTTTTCCTCTCTTAGCAATCTCTTCACTAACCACAAAACTTGCAATATTAACATTGTTGGAAGATTGCATCCAGTAATTAAATACAGAACTTGATTTTTCTTGAGTCTTCTGAAGTTCCTCAACTGCTTTCTTCCTTGCATCACCGACAGGATATTTAGTACTAAATGACATGTGTTTAGTTGTAAAGTGTCTCTCCAAATTTGATTTCTTGTTATGGGCCAATTTTTCCTGATAAATAAGACAGGTTGGAAGGCCATTTAAGTTTTGAATAAATGCAAAAGTCTCGGTCCATTCAACTTTAAATTCATGGTTTTCGTCTTCTGTTTTTCTTTGCTTCTTCTTTGTAGCCATGTCAAACAGGGCACCTAAAAAAATGTTTCATTTTATAATAATAAAGCCACCAACACAAAATAATTGCAATTCTTAAATTGATGACAAAAATACCTGTAGGATTTGCAGCTGGTTGGAAAAATACAGGTAACTTTATGCTTCGAGTAGGTACTTTTGTCACCCACACGCGCGCGATTTGAGGAGGCAACTAGCACTAACCACTGCACATGAGACTGCTGACTGACTGGCTCACTCAACTCGTGCATGAATTTCGTGCGCCTCCCCTATGCTGCGTATCCCTCGGCCCACCTGTGCCGAGTCTTCCGTTGCCAACCAACACCCCCCACTTCCGAACCACTTCTTCAAAATAGACTCGCCCAGGCCGAAAAACGACTTCTGCGCATGGGCCATGAAGTTTCAATAGCACTGTAAGTGTGCACTCGCACGTGGTATTTTGGGGAAGAGCCATATTCAAGGGGCCAAAGAGCTGCATGTAGCTCGCAAGGCACGGTTTGCTGACCACTGCCCTAGCCGGTTTGACTCAGTGGTTAGAGCGTCGGCTAGCCAACTGAAGGGTCCTGGGTTCGATTCCAGTCAAGGGCACATGCCCGGTTATGGGATCAATCCCCTATAGGGGGTGTGCAGGAGGCAGCCAATCAATGATTCTCTCTCATCATTGATGTTTCTATCTCTCCCTCTCCCTTCCTATCTGAAATCAATAAAAATATATTTTTTTAAAAAGCAAAATGATAGACACATACTTCTTTTACTCAGGTAGTTGCAGGATAGTTAACAGTCAACAATTAACTTGATAACAATAACAATGAAGGAATTTATTGTCTCTGTCCTGGCACCCAGGCACATTTGGTCCAGAAAAGGGTATTTACAAGTTATCCTGACATTTCGCAAGGATGTTATTTTAGATGCAAAAAGACAATTGGCTCAGTTAAGGTAAAGATTGACCTTTATCCGGGAAGATACTGGTCTAGAACATGGCTACCCACTATAAACTGCTTTTAGTTAAAGTTTTAATTTCAGAACATCCTTGGTAGTTACTTTAGGGCTTTGAGTTTGCAAGACCGCCCTGCAGGCCTTCCCTGAGCTTGTCAGGTTAGCACGTGGCCTTTTTTCATCCACAGGTGGTCAAGCAGATTCTCTGCTGACCTTGTCATCTGCCTCTTCCTGGTGCAGAGAGGGAAACACCGCCCAAACCTCTATAAATGCAGACGTCCGGTTCACAGGGGACTCCCTCTGCTGCTTCTCAAAACCACGTGGGCCAAGCGACGTGTTCTGGAGCAGCGGCTGTAGCACCTGGAAGAAGATGGACACTCTTGCTGTTTCTCCCAATAACTACACATTCACTACCACCCAGAAAAAAGAAACTCCAGATGCTGGAGTATATTCTGTTTGGTTGAATTTTTTGTGTTGTTAATCCTCACCTGAAGATATTTTTTCCATTGTTTTTTTAGAAAGTGTGGAAGGAAGAGGAAGAGACAGAGAGAGAGAAACATCAATGTGAGAGAGACACGTCAATTGGTTACCTCCCTCATGCACCCCGACAAGAGCCTGGGATCAAATCTGTAACCGAGGCACATGTCCTTGACCAGACTCGAACCCCTGACCCTTCAATCCGAAAGCCAACACTCTAACCCAGCCGTGGGCAAACTACGGCCCGAGGGCCAAATCCGGCCCATTTGAAATGAATAAAACTAAAAAAAAAAAGACCGTACCCTTTTATGTAATGATGTTTACTTTGAATTTATATTAGTTCACACAAACACTCCATCCATGCTTTTGTTCCGGCCCTCCGGTCCAGTTTAAGAACCCATTGTGGCCCTCGAATCAAAAAGTTTGCCCACCCCTGCTCTAACCACTGAGCAACCAGCTAGGGCTGACTTTTTAACTGATGTGGCATTTATAATTGCCCCTGCCCCCCCCCCCCCCCACATCACTACTTCCCTTTCTCTTAATTAACCTTGACAGTTGGGCTCCAGGTCAAGAAGAAATCATAGTCTAGGAAGATGATCTAAAATGTTAATTTAAAATTTTACACATTTTCTATTCTGGGTTTTATATAGAAGTTTTAAAAAAACATAATGTAAACTGTTGGATTATATTAACTCTCCGGTAAATTTTTCCTGTAAATCTTATTTGACATCTAGAAGATTTTTCCCCTAGAATTCCAATTTATTTTTAGCTGTAGAGATAACATACTCTCTCCATTTACGCTGTAAATAAATAAATAAGTAAAACAAACGAAGCCACTTTTAAATGGAGTCAGAGCTGCCGTCCCAGAGGAACTGCCTTGTAGGTCTTTCTCCTGAAACCTGGGCATAATCGCCGTTGAACTGGGTCTAAAGAAACATTGTATCCAAATAACTGCTTGCAAAGCTAACAAGAAAGTAGACATTATGACTCCCAGATTGAAGATTAAAAACATTCTTTAGAATTAGTATCACTGTTATGTTATCAGCACCAAAAGAAATGCCTTCTTTCTATTGATGTCATTGTTCCCTTGCTTTTTGCCTCCTAATCAGAACACTGTTTGGACTCCTGCCCGAATCAGTGCCACCTCAATGGCCTTTTGTTTGGATCTCACCCCACAGACACACTGGCTGTAGTCTGGTTACTTGGAGGAAGAAAACATGAAGCAAGCTCTCGGCGACTTCTCTGTTTCCTTCTCAGACAAGCTTCAAGAAAATTATTCTGACCCTTGTTCAAACAATAAGTGATACTTTATTCAAGACTACCTTGACAATAGGGGCACGAGATCGGCCCCAGGTCAGATGCAGCAAAGCTGGCTGTGGGTTGATAGCCAAGGAGCAGTGAGGGGTGAGGGGTGGAGAGTCACTGAGAAAGAGGAGATGGGGGGGTGGGGGGTGGGGTTCAGGCTAAAGGACTCAACAGGATGCTTGCTGAACCCAGTGAGGGTGGCTAGACATCAGGTGAGTCGGGTTGTCTTCCTGAGCAGGATGCAAGGGTGATTTCTTTCCCGGGTTCTTGTCCAGACGGATTCAAAGAACGAAGCCATGGACGAAAGGTGGCAGATGAAAAGAGTGGAAATTTATTGGAAGCAAGTACAGACTCCCACGCAGGGAGGGTGTCCCAAGGGGGTAACCCACCGAGCTCCTTTTTGCTAAGGTGTAAAAAGGCTGCAGTTCTTTGTCTCTTCATACTCCTTCCAACTGGTAGACTATCAGCTTCAAAGCCCAAACCCCACGTGGTGCCCCTCCTCTCTCCCCCTTCAGCGGTAGAATCCTCTGTCTCCTGTGAAAATGTCTCCTGTCTCCCATTTGTCGGCACTTGTCTGTCCTCTGAAGTTTGCTGCCTCTTTCTCCCCATGCCTGTGGCTTTCCCTGTCTTCTGTGAGTGGGTGTCTTCCTCTCCCCTTATCCTGTGGCAACCACCCCCCCTCTTTTTTTCTCTCTGTGAATGTATGTCTTCTGGCAGCTCCAAGCCCTCACCTATGCAATCCTCCCCCATGGACCCTCTTTATTCCTAAAACTCCCTAAACCTGCCTATTTTATCCTAAAACTCCTTTCAAAGGTGGGGATGAGGAATTTAACCAAATGTCAAGAGTGGGGGGAGCTGGCTAAACTGATTAACAGGTTCTTTGCCCAGATTGTCTTTTGTCTTCGGGCCAAGCATGAGGAGGCTGAGTAGGACTTGGTTAAGAAGAGTCTTTGTGAACCAGCAGATTTAAATTGGGGCAGGTGTGTGTGTGTGTGTGTGTGTGTGTGTGATTATGGGAATGGAAGAGGCAGGAAACTGTATTTTCAGATGAGACAAGACACCCCTCCAGGCAGCCTGGGGATCTCCCTCCTCTCCATCTGGAGATGTGAACCATCATGGGTTTGCTCCATTGGGTTTGTAAGCACAATTACAACCTGCTCCCAGGGAAAACTAGCCAGAAGAACCTCAAATAAGTGAGATGAGTCAGGGGCGTGGCCCCCACTCATCGGAAGGCCTCCATTGTCCCCACAATGTTGGGGTGATTTGCACACTAAGCCCTCGGGGCAGAGCTCTGAAGTCCTCAGACTCGGAGAAGATGCTAAGGGTCCGCCCTCACTCTTGAGGAGCTGCTGATCTGAGAGGGGAGGTGGGAAGCCAACAGTCCCAGGGCCCTGACAGATGGCAGATGAGGATGGAGGAGGTGGGGTGCAGCATAGGGGGGAGAAGGAAAGGGAAGGTCAGTCCAGAGCTCCCCTCCCCTGCCCCTCCTGACAGGGGGAGACTTTGCTTTGCTGTTTTGTGGGACCCCAGAACTGTCCCAGGGCCCAGCTGACTGCTGGCACAGGCGCTCACTATGTTTACTCGGTGAATGTGGAAGGAAGCAGCACACTGTGGCTGTGGGCCCTGGCCTGCGGGGCAACGTGCTGCCCTTGTCTTCTAAGCCACCAAGCCGAGCTCCGAGCACTGATGAGGCTGTCCAACCGCCGGGAGGGGAGGTATTCGCTCTGTGGGGGAAGAAAACGCCCATTCCCTCTGCCCCCCGGGCTTCTCCGGGTGCAAATTAGAGGGACCAGATACAGTGAAGAGAGAGAGCATCAGTGTGTTATCTGTGAGCACACACCCACACCGGGAGACTCAGGGATGTGCCTTTAGTAGGTGCATGACTTTGAGCTAAAGGCAACCAAGACCCTCTGGGCTCAAGAAGAACTTCTGCTCCCTGCTTAGCGACCTAGAAGCATCTGTACTGGGAGCCTTGGTACCAGAAATATCGTTTTCTGACCTCTCCTCAAGGCAGGACGGACGACTAGTTACTGAGCATCTGCTCTTACTGTCCCGCAGTGACTCTCCCCCCTCGGAGGCCCAGGCCGCTCACCTCGCTCACGATGCCACCTACACTGACCTCTCTAGCTCCGAAACTCTCATGATGTGGGGTCTCAGACTCTCTCGTATGTGGGGTTCCAATGCACACGAAATTAAATTTGACTTTCTCTTGTTGATTATGCTCTTGTCTTGAATTATTCAATCAGCCAAAACCACCAGAGGAGGGAAGGGAAGTTGCCCCTCCCCACAGTAACAAGCAGTGCAGCTGGCAAGAAGGGACAAGACTCAGGCAAAGGTATCAGGCTTCAGAGGCAGCAAACTCGGGGGGTGAATGCGGGGGGGAGTCAGGGAACACAGGGTTGTTGAGCAGGTTTGTGATGGACATGACTCCTCCAATGCCACCTCTAGGCTCTAGGAGTCCAGAGGCATCGTGGCAATTAAGAGTCCAGATCAGCCCTAGCAGGTGTGGCTCAGTGGCTAAAGCGTCAGCCTGCAGACTAAAGGGTCCTGGGTTTGATTCCAGTCAAGGGCATGTATATCGGTTGTAGGCTCCTCCCTAGCCCCAGGCCCTGGTCAGGGCCCATGCAGGAGGCAAACTATCCATGTGTTTCTCTCACACTGATATTTCTCTGTCGTTCCCTCTCTCTTCCACTCTTTCTTAAAAAATCAATGAAAAAAAAAATATCCTTGGGTGAGGATTTAAAAAAGAGAGTCCAGGTCAGCTCAGCCGGCGTGGCTCAACATTTGAGCATCGACCTATGAACCTGGAGGTCATGGTTCAATTCCCAGTCAGGGCACATCCCTAGGTTGCAGGCTTGATCCCCAGTGTGGGACGTGCAGGAGGCAGCTGGTCAATGATTCTCTCTCACCACTGATGTTTCTATCTCTCTCTTTCTCTCCCTTCCTCTCTGAAATCAATACAAATATATTTAAAAATAAAAGAGCCCAGTGTTAGGGTCACTGAAGGAGGAATGCACAAGGCCAAAGCGGGTAAAGAATTATGAATTTATTAGGTCATCTGCAAACTTAGTTGGGCTGAGCCCCAAAATGGCACCAGCCCCCAAAGTCGGGGAGTCGGAGGTTTTTAAAGGACTCTAGGCCGGCTTTTTCTGGGCAGAGAATTCTCTGTGCAGGTCCGGATTCTGGGAAACTCCGGAGGGGAGAGAGAATGGTCTCAGCAAGTGGAATGTGGTCTCAGCAAGTGGAATGTCCATTGTGAAGTGGTCTAAAGGTCAGTTCCCAGGGAAGGGGGTATCAATTCAATTATTTGATCCGACCGAACATCCAGGTCACACCCTCGCTGGCACACCCTGTAAGTGGGGATTATGTCCTGTTTCTGGAAGAGAGCTTTGTTTGGCACCCGCTGTAATGGGGTGACCCGTGGAGATGACCACCAGGGACTCAGATCAAGATTTAGGAGCCTTTATTAAGCTGGCCAGTGACTACAGTTACAGCACCCTGCCGAAGCAGAGGCTGAACTGCAGTGCCGACTTCCATGGCCAGTGACTACAGGAGTTACATTTTGTTATTAAATTCTGTGCAGGCCCAGAGAAAAATGTGTCTTTCAAAATCTGGGCCCCCAATATGGAGGAAACTCTCTCTATTTATACTTTTTCCAGCCCTTTGTCTCCCAAATTTGGAATGAGACTTCCGGGCTTTCTGAGAAAGAAGGCCTGCGTGCTGGGAAGGGGCCATGAGACCATATCTCAAGGCCTGGCCGGGTGTCAGCACTGACAACTCTGTCTGGGACATAGTTTACGGCCTCTCTGGAATGGGAGTGGTCTTATTTTCCTCATTATTTAAGACAGAAGCTATACTATCAGGGTTAAAATTTCAAACAGCAGTTTTTATATAAGATGGATACTTCATTCCCCACTGGTTTTATGTACATGAGTCAAATCATTGACTCTTTTGGGTCATTGTTGGGGAGGGAGTTATATTGACCCCTCAGGACTATAAGCTTGATAGAATTAATTCTTTGCTGAATAAAGCCAGTGGGCCTGTTTATAAGATAAGGGCCTGGAATGAGGGCCAGGAGTAATCTCTAGAGGGTGCGAAGAGTCCTGGACTCTCTATTTTGCCTGGCTGTCTTAAGCCGGGTGTGATGAAGCCACATCAGGATCCCGTTAACCTTGACTGTCGTGGGAGTGGTCCTTTCCAGGTAGGAGTTAGTCCTTGGGTGGCAAGTTTCTTTACCCAAACAGAGTTACCAGGTTGGAAGGGATGAACCGGATGCAGGCAGAGCATCTCGGACATGTTTCTGGTCTGCTTTCTAGGTAGACTGTAAAGCCTGAAAGAACTTGAGTAAAGATTGGTTATGGATTTCAGCTTTTCTAGATTGGGTTTCCATGTCTATAGAGGCCCCATTGATTTTAGGGCAGCCTCCTGGGCTGCATCGTCTGCAGCCTAGTTCCCCTTGCTTCTGGGGAGTCCCCTTGTCTTACATCCATAGAGTTGGAAAGACTTAGTTACATCGGGCAGTGCCAATTGGCCCATCGTCCTTGCTCTGCTCATGTCTGTCTAACTGCCTACTATATTACCTCAAGGATCCTGGCTCAGAATTGTTTCAGGGAAAATGGACGTTGGATTTCTTCTGTAATTACTTCCTGCTGAGGCGGGTCAGAAGTTTCTCTCAGAGCCAAGAGATCCTTGCTGTCTGTCAGAGGGACGATGAGGCCTGGGCATAGAAGGAGGTGGGCTTGTGACTGGGAGGAGACAAACTGTAACAAATGGTCTGGTGGAAGGGAAAGAAAGCATTTCATTTTTAATAACCTCTATTGAAATAGAGTTTTTCTCCTTAAAATTATCCCTCTGTTTATTAAAATACTAACTTATTTACTGTATTCAATTTGGCCTGATTGTTTGCATAAACACAACAAGAATGGTAACTGACTACCTTTGCTGGAATTTCATGATTGAATCTTAATGTGCCCCATAAGGCCAGGAAGCCAAACTATCTAGCTGCCATCAGGCCTGCCTGCAGTATCTGCTGAGTTAGGTGAATTCCTCACCTGCAGTGGCTCTGCCCAGGCCCATTGTCCTTGCTTTAAGGTCCTTCTCAGCAGCCCTCCTACTAGTCATGGCCCAGAGTGCGTGGGGGTTCTGCAGGGATGCAGAGATGCCCTTATTGCTCCCCTTGTACTCTGACCAACTGCCAGTGATGGTAGGGCATGGGCCTGATGCTCCAGCGCCAGCTATTTTCAGGGCTACCAAGCAAGATACCAGGCTTTCTCCATGGCACTCTTATTGGCTTCAAGTCTTCAGAGCTCAGACAGGGCTCTTTAAAACATGATACTCCATGCCGAAACTGGTTTGGCTCAGTGGATAGAGCGTCGGTCTGCAGACTGAAAGGTCCCAGGTTCGATTCCGGTCAAGGGCATGTACCTGGGTTGTGGGCACATCCCCAGTGGGAGATGTGCAAGAGGCAGCTGATCGATGTTTCTAACTCTCTATCTCTCTCCCTTCCTCTCTGTGTAAAATCAATAAAATATATTTAAAAACAAAAACAAAAAAACATGATACTCCAGGCAAAGTTTTCAGTCAATAAAACCACTATTGGAAACTGGTCTTATTGAATTTATGCAAAGAAATGTATTGCCATGATTTATTTATTAAGTATTGCCAAATTTTGGAGGAATTACATAAGGAGAAAAAGCTACTGACCTGCCTTAAGATCTTCTGATTTTCCTTGCCAGTCCTTTTTATGGACTCTCCAGAGTTATTATCAGTCCCCCCTAAGTCCTTTGGCATAACAATTTACCCTCTGTTTAGGGAGGCAGAATGTAAATTATTTACTCTTTCTGGCTTACTGGCCTGTATTATTTGATTAATTTCTTTTTGACATTTCTCTTCTCCTTCTTATTACATACACAACCTTTATAAATTTTATACTTCTAAATTAGCCTTCAAACCTTCTTTCTGTGTCCTTTAAAAATGCATAACCATGCCTTAGACCTTCTACTCAGTAATTCCTTATTCTTAGAAACCTCAATCCTTTAATGATTAAACAGCCAGTATTTCTTAGATTACTAAGAGCAGGTAAGAACTGCTTCCTTATGTAATTTCAAGTATATTGTATCAGCCTAACTTAGTATTGGAAGGGTTAAAGAGAACAAAATGGGACAGAGAAAAACTTACTATGCTTAGTAGCAGCTTGTGGCCTTGAGTCCAGCATAGTTCAGATAAGTAAAAATCAACAAGAAACGATCTGTCCCTGCTCTCCCTGCCGACACTCCCCACCTTTTCTGCATTAAACATTTACTCTGTCCTTAGCTACTCTCCCTCCTAGATTTTTCCTTTTTTAAGCCCCAGAGGCTCAAATCCTTCTCCTCTTTTACCACTTTTGATCTCTCTGACCATCCCCCTGTCCTCCAGCCTAAGGCTCCTCCATCTCAGCAGGCTGAGAGCCTACCACCCTATCTAGCGAATCCTACCGCCACTACCCCATCTCACACCTGCTCCGGAGCAGTTTTTAGCTCTCTTCCTCCCCCAGTCAGAGCAGATGCTGTCCCCAACAGAGACCTACTATAAATCTATCAGGAAGGGCAGGCAGGTAGCAGGTCTCTGGACCACATGATAAAAATCCAGCAGTCCCTCTCCCTCACCCTACACAGGCCATGAGAAAATGTACTACTCTTAACCTAACATTGTTGGGGAGGGAGTTATATTGACCCCTCAGGACTATAAGCTTGATAGAATTAATTCTTTGCTGAATAAAGTCAGTGGGCCTGTTTATAAGATAAGGGCCTGGAATGAGGGCCAGGAGTAATCTCTAGAGGGTGCGAAGAGTCCTGGACTCTCTATTTTGCCTGGCTTTCTTAAGCCGGCTGTGATGAAGCCACATCAGGATCCCGTTGACCTTGACTGTCGTGGGAGTGGTCCTTTCCAGAAGATGAGACTTGGTTCTTGTCCTCTTAAAGGGAAGATTTCAGTCAAGAGACAAAGTGCAGCCCTAACCGGTTTGGCTCAGTGGATAGAGTGTCAGCCTGCGGACTGAAGGGTCCTGGGTTCGATTCTGGTCAAGGGCATGTACCTTGGTTGTAGGCACATCCCCAGTAGGGAGCGTGCAGCAGGCAGCTGATCAATGTTTCTCTCTCATTGATGTTTTTAACTCTCTATCCCTCTCCCTTCCTCTCTGTAAAAAATCAATAAAATATTATTTTTTTTAAAAAAAAGAGAGACAAAGTGCAGCAAAGCAAGCAAGAGTTTATTGGCTGCGGCAGCACACACTCAGGACAGTGAGACCAGGAAGAGCATAGAAGCAGCAGGAGGGCCTCGGCGGGGCTGCTTTGTCTCCCTGGGAAGTCAGGGAAAAGGGGTCTGGGAGACAGGTGTAGGGGGTTGCCTGGGATGAGCTGCTGCTGCCCATTGCTCCCCAAGTCTTGTGGGGTTCCTTTGGAGTTTAGGGGATTTGTGCCAATGTGGGAAGTAGAAAGGGAAGGGAATGGTGCGGGCATGCCCCCAGAGGGAGAGCACACCCTGGGTCCTTTGCATTGAGGGTGTTATCTCTCTCAGGTGGGAACCTTAGGGGAGGTCTCAATACAATATCTATGTGCTCACCCAGGTGCGCTTTCAGGGTTGTGGTCTCCACTGAGTGGTGGGTGCAGGGCAGGAGGTCATTAGTCAATGCAGTTGGTCCTGCATGGAGACAGCCACCATATCACTTGTCTGGTTTTGCTGCTTTTCTGGGCCGGGAGCTGAGGCACAACTGAGGCCTAGATGCTATCTCTAGGGAGGAAAGGTCAGGGGTCCAAACCGCATGGCCAGCGATATCCTAGGGGAGGAAAAGCCACCCTGGGGGAAGGTCCTTTGTTGTAATGTCCCCACGAGTGACACATAGGACACAAGATTAAATCAATGAGTCATTTAACCAATAAAGCCGGTGACTGCGAGGGAGAAGCAGCTCCAAATCTCGTGGTGCCTCCTTGGCCGAAACATTAGACTTATATAGGCTAATATCACAAAGGTATTGATTACATCTCGAGGTTTGGAATGAGGAACCTGGTTTGCAAAAGCAGTTTGTTACAGAAGCTTAGATTGAGCAAGTTAGTTATCTACAAAGAGTAATTATAGTTTCAAGTCTTGGGACCACTGCGTCAACAGAAACACATTATCTGGAGCCACTGAAGCCATTTAGAGTAATTGTGCTGTCCTGGTCTCCAGGTACAGAGGAATGTGTTTTGAAAGACCAATAAAACCACAATCCGTCAAAACCGGTTTGTCTCAGTGGATAGAGCATCGGCCTGCGGACTGAAAGGTCTCAGGTTCGATTCCAGTCAAGGACATGTACCTGGGTTGCAGGCACATCCCCAGTAGGAGATGTGCAGGAGGCGGTTGATCGATGTTTCTCTCCCATCAATGTTTCTAACTCTATCTCTCTCCCTTCCTCTCTGTAAAAAATCAATAAAATATATTAAAAAACAAACAAATGAACAAAAAACCCCACAGTCAATGAGGTATTCAATCCACAATCAATGGGGTATTCAATTGAATGGGATGATTTGTATAAGTTCAGAAAATCAAAATAACTTCTCTATTGTTTTAGCAAGCAGATAATTACAGAAGCCAGAACAGCAGGGTTAAAGTATTAAACAGCAATTGTTACCCGAGATGATCGCTACCATGCTTCACCTTTCCCCCAGTTTGCCCCTTGCTAGGCACCTGAGGCTTTCTGCGCTGGTGCCCCTCTTTTGGTACCTGCCCATTGTCCTTGCTCTGCTCATGTCTGTCTAAATGCCTATCACACAGTCATTCATTTAAAAACATATTCGTATTGTTTAATGCTTTATTTTTAAAGTGTTCAAAGTATTGTACAGTTGACATACAATATTATAGCTTCAATGTTACTGACTATATTATCTGTGCTGTACTTTACATTGCCATGACTGTTTTTATAAGGGCATCACTTAATAACAGCTCTAAGGGGCACCCCATCCATTATATCTCTCTGTCCACCTTGAGAAATAGGACAAAAACAAAATAAGTCATAGTGTGTCACCCCCCGACCCTCCAAAACACTTACCTTCTCTGCTTCCTCATACATTTTGGTATAAGGAGTAATGAAAGGAGTAGCTTCTGAACCAATTTTGTAAAAATAGCTAGTGTTCCAGATAATGGAATATTTCTCAGCTCTAAAGAGAAATGATCTATGCAGCCATGGAAACACAGGGAGGGAACTTCCCTGCACATGGCTGAGTGAAAGAAGGCAAGCGGAAAGGCCACAGACTGTGTGACTCCAACTCCGTGACATTCTGGAAAAGTCAAACTATGGAGACAGCAAGAAGTTCAGGGTTGCCAGGAGTTAAGGGGGAGGAGGGGTGAAAAGGGGAATGAAGCACAGGGATTTTTAGGGCAATGAAACTGTTCTCTGGGGTACTGTATTGGTGGACACATGGCACGATACATTGAACCTTAGAACGTGCAACACCAAGAGTGAACCCTGGTGTCCACTATGACCTCTGCGTGATGATGACGTGTCCATGTAGGTTCATCAATTGCAACAGATGCAGCGCACCGGTAGGATGCTGGCGATGGGGAGGCTGTGCAGGTGTGGGGGCAGGGAGTCTGGGGGACTCGCTGTACCTTCTTCTCAAACTAACTGTTGAAGGGAACCAAAATTCTGCCACCTGAAGCTGCATCTTGGGTCTTGCTTTTAAGCTGTTTATTAGGAAAACAGGACTCAGAGGGAAACTTTGACCCTCACCAGTTTCCTGCCCAAAGGATTCAGACAGAGAAACCTGCGTTAGGAAGGAGATCTTAGAGGTCACCTTAGCCTAATTTGAATTAAGCATGGGCAATAGAAGGGCTTCAGACTGGGAAGGGGGAGGGGGGTACTGCTAGCGAGATAGCCCTGCGTCCCATTGTTCCTGAGTTGCCTAGCAAGGGTTTTCCTGCCATATGTGTTTCATTCTTCCTCAATTACCTGTACGTCATTCATTCTTGCTGTTATGCCCAGATTTCAAGATCCCCAACAGACCAACAGGGAACCAGCCAAGTCCAATGCAAAAGCAGAGAGTCCTTTATTCGAGCTAGCTCGGCTCCCCCACATTGCCGACGGCAGGAAGCAGAGAGAGACCTCCGTGGGAAAAAACAGGGTTTTAATAGGGAGTGGAGTCAGGGTAGGAGAGGGGACTGTGGGCCCTGCCGATTGGCCAGGCGCAAGTCGGTGTCTTGTTCCTGGGTGTGGCTAGCAGAGGCTTAGACTTCCGGGAAGAAGCTCCTTGCCAAGCACGTGGCTGCCCCAAAATGGAGGACACAGGGTAAGATGGAGGGCGTAGTCCTCGCCCTTTCAGTTGCTTCTGAAATCTAATATCTTGTCCGACCCCTTTTCTCTTTTGTGCAAAAGTGTCTGACATACATAATGTTGCCTCACTGCCTTTGGAATTTTCATGCTTAGGTGAATTCCCATACATGTGTCTGAAAAATCATTTTTCTTCTGTTAATCTGTCTCTGTTAATTTGATAATTAGCCAGCCCAGAAACACTTAGAAAGTGGGAGGAAAAGTATTTGTAAGTTTTAATGTAAGGTTTAATCTGAGATGTAAGATTTAATCTGACCAAAGCCAATAAATTGACCAAGACAAGCAGAGTAAGAGTGAAATATCGTGTTTATTGGAAGCTCTCGGGTGAGGTCCCACGGTCTGGGGGTGCAGGCCGGGGGAGTCACACCCGCCTATGCCTGTTAGAGATATTTATGCTGCTGTTGGACCAATCAGATTTATCTGAGGTAGCTTGTGGCGGGTGATTGATGAGCGGGAAGTTGGTGCAGCTGCACCCTGGCCATCTTGAGAAGTCTCCGGTGGTTATTTATTGGCCGTCAGCACAACAGGATGCTCTGGTGGGTCCCAGGATGGCAGCTATTGTCCAGCAGGATGTGGCTCGGCAGTTCTGGGTTGTTTTGTTCCAACTCAGCTGGTAGGATCAGGAACGACCCTATTTTCCCAGCCCCAGACCTTACAGTATTAATACTTTTTTAGCCCCTACAGTGAACCTAAAACTGCTCTAAAAAAATACAGTCAACTTTTAAAAAATGTATTAAAGATGTAGAAAAATAACTAGAGCAAAGAGATCTGCTCAAAATTCTAACAAAATCACTTCTTGCCTTGGCCAGGTAGTCAGGTATGAGGAGGAAACTGGTCTTGCAAGGCGTGTCAGGCCATAGAAACTGTGAACAATGCACTGCCCTGGGGGGCGGGGGGGGGGGGTTGTTATTCGGGTGCCAGGATGGACCATCGGATGTGGCCTGACACCTGGGGGCCTTCCTGCAGGGCCACGAAGGGGGCAGGGGGCATATCTGCAAGACAAAGACCCCAGCGGGATATATACAGACAGGCTCTCTGCATGTTTCTTCACTCTGATTTGGAAATTATTCCTGGAGTCCACTAGTGTGAATAAACGGGTCCCTCCCTTTCCCTAGGAAGTGTGCTTGGTATTTCTTTGGCCTTCTGTAACAGTTAGAGCGTCATCCCAATACTCAGGTTGCCGGTTTGATCTACTTCAGGACACATACAAGAATCAACCAATGATAAGTAAGTGGAACAACAAACTGATCTCTCTTTCTGTTTTCTTTCTCTCTCTCTCTCCCCGTGCACCCCGCACCCTTCCTCTCTTTAAAGTCAATTGGGGGGAAAAAGAAATCATTTCTTTACAATTGTGGACAAAAAGGGGGCCACATACCACATACTATATGTTATGCCCAGATTTCAAGATTCCCAAGAAACCACATCAGGGAGCCAGCCAATCCGATGCAAAAGCATAAGAACCTGTATTTCAAGCTAGCTTGAGCTCTCCATCCACCAGACTCACCGACACATCGACTAGCCAAGTGACCAAGAGACCGAACCCCGCCTAGAGACGGGTTTTAAAGGGGGCGGGGGGTTGGAGTAAGGGGAGGAGAAAGGACTGTGCTCTACCGATTGGCCAGGCGCAAGTCAATGTCTTGTTCCTGGGTGTGGCTAGCAGAGTCTTAGACTTCCGGGAAGAACCTTCTTGCCAAGCACGTGGCCAAGGTCGTAGCCCTTACCCTGGGGCAAGGTGGAGGGTGTAGCCCTTGCCCTTTCACTATACATGAGAAGCTCAGGGGAGGCCTGTGTGGCAGCCTTACAAACTCAGACCTAAGGTAACCACCTAGGATGGTCTGAACTTAAAACCTCCTACCTAAAAGCAAGTCCTGGTGGGCAGTCATGTCCTAGGCTGCCATCTTTTACCTTAACTGAGCCCGTCTACTGTCCTTTAGCATCTACACTAGCATACCTTTGGAATGTCAGGGTAATTTCCTTTTTCCACACCCCTCACTATACCAGAGAAGAGACCACAAAACCCCTCACAGTTATTGTGATCGTGTTGATTAACTGCCAACTATCCTATACCCACCTAAGTAAAAAAAGCATGTGTCTGTTTTACTTTCTATCCAATCCCAGAGGTTTCCCTGCTCAGCTTTCTCCCGCCTCCCTAATCTATCATCAGTGGAGTTCATGTAACCCACTTACCCATCCTCCTTTGATTGTAATGTATAAAATAAGCTGCAAAACTGCCATTCTCCACAGCATTTTCTCAATCCATTCAGATTCTGCTTCCCAGCAATTATCATCCGTTTAGCTCAAATAAACTCATATGGAAAATTCTCTGCAGGTTAAAACATTACTTACATTGACACAATAAAATATTCAAGTAGCCGAAACCGGTTTGGCTCGGTGGATAGAGCGTCGGCCTGCGGACTGAAAGGTCCCGGGTTTGATTCCGGTCAAGGGCATGTACCTTGGTTGCGGGCATATCCCCAGTGGGAGATGTGCAGGAGGCAGCTGGTCGATGTTTCTCTCTCATCGATGTTTCTAACTCTCTATCTCTCTCCCTTCCTCTCTGTAAAAAAAAAATCAATAAAATATATTTAAAAAAAAAATATTCAAGTAGCATAAAAATTAGCTAGGGCTAGTGATAGTGCCAACAAAATGAATTTGTGCCAGAAATGTACTAGTATTTATTTGAAAGTCAGTGTAAAAGTGGAATAAACATTCACTGACAAGAAACTTGACCTTTATATGCAGGTCCCTGGATAAAACGGGGTGAGCACCCACGTGTACTTGACGTGATTTCTGGTCATTGATTATCCAGACGCAGAGATGAGAATTAGCTCATTACAACGGTATCACTTCCTGTAAGTCTCCCACAACTGTGCAGCTGCTCCAAATTTCCCTGCAGCTCTCAGAAGCAGACCTTGTGCTCTGAATGTGGACATGAGCGCAGGAAAAGGGTCCAAGATGAGAGAAGTGGTGCCACTCAGCTGTGGGAAGGATTCTTCTTAAGGACAGCACTTTCCACTGGTGGCATTTGGAGTTTCTTTCCTATCACGCCTTCCATTAGGTGAGACTGTGGATGAAAGAGGCCACATGCCAACCTGACGAGCTCAGGGAAGGCCTGCGTGGTGGCCTTGCAAACTCAGAGACCTAAAGGAACCAGAAAGGATGGTCTGAAATGAAAACGTTTAAATTAAAAAGCAGTTTATGGTGGGTGGTCATACTTAGGCTGGAATCTTCCCTGACAAAGGCTGATCTCTACCTTAACTGAGCCTGTTGTCTTTTTGCGTCTCCAGCAATGTATCTTTGAAATGTCCAAGTACTTTTCCTTTCCCAGACCCCTCATAGCCCAGGCCCCACTCTGCAGAGACCACAAGCCCCCTCATTGTTACTGCGTTGTTGACTGTTGACTATCCTGCGCCCACCTAAGTAAAATAAGTATGTGTCTATCATTTTACTTTCTATCCAATCCCAGATGTTTCCCTGCTTTGCTTTCTCCCGCCTCCCTAATCTATCACCGATGGATTTCATGTAACCCACCTACATCTCCTCCTTTGATTGTAATGTATAAAACAAGGTATAAAACTGCCATTTCCTGGAGCATTACCTCATTACCTTGAGATTCTGCTTCCCGGCAATTGTCAACAGTTTGGCTTGTGGACAAAAGGAGCCACATGCTAACCTGACAAGCTTCAGGGAAGGTCTGCATGGCATGACGGCCTTACAAACTCAGAGACCTAAAGTAACCACAAAGGATGGTCTGAAATTAAACTTTAACTAAAAGCAGTTATGGTGGGTCGTCGCCTCCTAGGCCGGTATCTCCCCTGACAAGGTCAATCTTTACTTTAAACTGAGCCTATTGTCTTTTTGCATCAAGGATAACATATGGTTAAAACATCAAGGTAACTTGCAACTTCCCTTTTTTCCAGACCCCTCAGGGCACAACCAAATGCCCTGGGCACCAGGACAGAGACACAAATTCTTCATTATTATCATGTTAATTGTTGACTATTAACTATCCTGCACCCACCTAAGTAAACGAAGTATGTGTCTATCATTTTACTTTTTATCCAATCCCAGAGGTTTCCCCACTTTGCTTTCTCCCGCCTCCCTAAGCTATCACCCATGGATTTCTGTAACCCACCTAAGTCTCCTCCTTTGATTGCAATCTACAAAAATAGGGGGAAAACCACCATTCTCCAGAGCATTATCCCAATCCCGTGAGATTCTGCTTCCCGCAATTGTCAACAGTTTGGCTCAAATAAACCAAAGAATTCTTTACAGGTTTGAATATTTCATACGTTAACAAGAGAAGATTAGGTTTGCCCTTGTAAAAGGTGACCGCTGCCGCTGACCGTGACTTCCTGCAAGGATGATGCAAGCCTTTTGCTTAGAACACTCCAGAGCAGCCGGTGAGACGAGGCCCTCCAGAACCGCAGAACCCCCACAACACCCCCATCGGCAACACGCTGTGGCCTCGCTGGTGGTGCTCTGGGCGCTGCGGAGTCTGGAGCCTGGCAGCCAGCATCCTGGTCCTTTCCCAGAGCTCTCACGGTCTGAGGCCGGTGTGCCCAAGCCTAGGCCACAGTTCCAACTCACACCCAGGCCTTGCTGAGCCAAACTTCAGGACAATGACTGAGCAAATCCTTTTAGGACGGACAGTGAGACCCTCATCTTGGTGGAAGGTGATGGGGGTGGGGGAGTCTGTATGCCAGCAAATGCAGGAATTACAGGGCAGCTGCAGGCAAATGGAGAGGGCTCAGCTCCCTAGTTGGAACAAACGTGAATTGAAAAGAGGCTTCATTATCCCAGTGAAAATAAGAGACTTCTTCCTCTCCCTTTCTGTTAGGATGTCTTTGCCTGTCCTTTTAAAATGAATGTAGGTCTTTAATGGCCTCTTGCTGGTCTTAAAGCAATGTTTCCTGAGGGCTGGGAGTGGGTCTCTGAGAAGCCCACCCCTGTGCCTGGGAGGAGGGGAGCCAGCCTGTCACCTGACTCCAAATGGCAAAGCTTCCCTGGCGGGTTTGGCTCAGGGGACAGACTGTCAGTCAGCCCTCAGATTGAAGGGTCCCAGTGTGAAAGAATGAAGGAGAGCTAGCAGCCTGACTCTGGTAATCAGTATCCTATTGTACATTCTTGATAGCCTATAATTAAGTCACTACCCCTTTCTTAACAATCTGGTCTAGCAAGACCTGTTTTCCTAATTACTCCCAATTTACAAAGGGCCATAAACCAAGAATGTAACAGTTTAGCTAGAGGGGACTTCACTGGCGCCACCCAGACCAGGCATTTAGATACAACCTACCTTCCCCATACTAACTGACTCAGGAGGGGCGTGGAAGCCCACCACAAAAGCCTGGTAGTTAGGAAACATCTAGAAAACAAAGAAACCTAGGAATATATATATGGAGCAATCTCATCGTATCGTTTGTTCAGGCTTTGGATCTTTGAATCCCCTGAGCTAGCAGCGCTGCTTGGATTAAAGATCTCTCTCCTGTTGCTTCTTTCGCACCAATTCCACAACACCAGGATCAATTCCAGTCAAAGGCACTACCTCGGTTGCAAGCTCTATCCTTGGCCCTGGTCAGGGTGCATGAGGGAGGCAACCAATTGATGCATCTCTCTCACATCAATGTTTCTCTCTCTCTCTCCCCCTCCCTCCAATCTCTCTAAAAATCAATGGGAAAATATCCTCAGATGAGTGTTAACAAAAGAACTCTCACCAACCAAATGGGAAAGCTTACCTAAGACGATGGTTGTATGCCCTGGGAACCCAAGTGTGGGATTCCTTTCAGTCTCCCCAATCCTTTCGGTGAGTTGCCTATACTGTGCATCGCACTCTGATTTAATGCTTACCTGGTAATAACAGTTTCTTCTGCTTCTACCTCTTGTCAACATAAAGAATATTCAAGCCTGTAAATAATTTTGTGAATTTATTTGAGCTGAACTGTTGGCAATTGCTGGGAAGTAAAATCTCAACGGATTGAGAAAATGCTCCAGAGAATGGGAGTTTTATACCTTATTTTATACATTACAATCAAAAGAGATGTTGCAAATGGGTTACATAAAATCCATTGGTGATAGAATAGGGAGGAAGGAGAAAGCAGAGGGAGGGAGGGGAACCTCTGTGATTAGAGGAAAAGTAAAATGATAGACACATGCATCTTTTACCTAAACGGGTACTGGATAGTTCACAGTCAACAATGAACACATAATAAGGATAACAATGAGAGGATTTGTGGTATCCAATCTGGTGCATTAGTTGTGCCCTGAGGGGTCTGGAAAAAGGGGAGTTACCCTGACATTCCAAAGGAATGTTATTGTAGATGTAAAAGACAATAGACAGGCTAAAGATCGACTTTTTTTTTTAAACCTTTGTTGTTGAGAGTATTAGAGATTGTGGGGAGGCTTGGGACAGGAGTTGGCTGAAGGCGGCAGCCCCTGCCTTGACTTTTCCAAACAAGTCTGAGCCCCTGGATGTTTACTTAGACACTACAAACTCATGTGTCTTCTCAAGAATACTTACCCTGCTAATAGTATCTAATAGTTAATTTTAGTTAAAGCTATTGTTACAATAAAAGCCTAAGCAAACAGGGCTGTTGGCTCCTATAGCCAAGCAGTCCCTTACCCTTTTTCACAGAAACGTGTCAAAATAATCCATTCATCTGTCGTTCAGGATCTGCTTGTCAGCCCCAGCAAGAGATGTCTCCCTGTTCCCCCACTCCTGTTACTCCCTTACACCAGGTTTCCTCCCACCCCAGGCCTTTACCACCTAATTGTCTAGATCCACAGGTAATGCATAGATGCATATACATTCTTTGGTTAATCTCTTCCCAGCCCTCCTCCCCCCTTCCCTCTGAGATTTGTCAGTCTGTTCCATGTTTCCATGCCTCTGGTTTTTTACTCATCAGTTTATTTTTTCAGTAGATTACTCATTCATTTATTTTGATTTTTAGATTCAAATTGTTGATAGATATGCATGTATTGCCATTTTCCTGTTCATTTTTTATTTTTCAAGCACTACCAAGCAGAATTTATTACCCAAAGCAGTTTGAGGAATTCCAGGCACTGCTCAGCTTTCCCCAGTCACAAGAAAACCAGAACCTCTTTGAAGCCACCCTCCACCCACAGCTGAAGTGAGGGGTTAAAGGCTGCAGCCCAAGTTATGTCACAACTGTTATAGCCTCATTCATGACTAATAATGTTAAAGTCACAAATGGGCTCAATGTGATTGGACCCAACTGTTCCACAGAAAAATTAAAATAAGGTCATAATTTTAGAGAGGTTATTCAGAAAGATACCAAGAGTCTTAACTGGCTATGAGAAGGGGGAACAATTTATTTATAGTTACCAGAACTGAAACCAAAATGTGGGGGGTTTGAGTCTGAGTTCGTTGTCTCGTGAAATTGGAGAATGAAGTCACAGGCAAAGACGGTTAGTGGAATTGAATTTTGTTGGGAGAAGCCAGTCCTGTAACAGGTGCCGCTGGGGTTCCAGGAGCAGCCAGCGTCCAGGCTTCCTTTCCACATTAGTCGGGTGTAGTTCTCATCCCAGCTAATGGAGGTCTATGAGCCTGTGTGTGGAGGCCCAGTGGCCACACACCACGTGGGCAACAGAGAGCGCATCTCCTGCCACCAACCCCAAAAGTCTAGCACGACAAGAAGAGCGAAGAGGAAGTGTGTGTGCTTTTTATATAATACTAGAGGCCTGGTGCATGACATTCGTGCACTGGAGGAGGGGGTCCCTCAGCCCAGCCTGTGCCCTCAGCAGGCAGACATCCTCAGAGGGGTCCTTAGTGCTGCTGTGGAGGCGGGAGAGGCTCCTGCCACTGCCACTGTGCTAGCCAGCTTCTGGCTGAGCCCAGCTTCTGGGTGAGTGGCCCTCCTCCTGTGGAAGTGCCCTGACCACCAAGCAGCAGCTCCTGCATTGAGCGTCTGCTCCCTGGTGGTCAGTGTGTGTCATAGTGACCAGTCATTCCACCATCCTGTCGATTTGCATATTAGGGTTTTATTATATAGGACGCTTGTTAGTTCCTGATTGGTCCTTTCAAAGAATTTTGCCTTAGCTACATCCTTGGGATTGGTTTACACGCCTCACTGCCTTGTGATTGGTTATCTGCAAGCTGCCTGTCTTAGCAACAGTCATATTTTAAATCTCATGCCTCTCACACTTGGCCTTCTTACCCCACCCAGTTGGGGTGCCTTAGTAACTCTGTAACCTGAGAATCAAAGGGTCTGGGCTGCCTATCACTACTTGAGTCAAGCAGAGACAGGGTTGAATCACACATGAGTGTTTATTCCATTGATGCCGGCAGTATGGGAGAGCAGCAGGTCATCCACAAAAACCTGCTCTCCAACCACCCCCCCTCCCGCCATAAACCAGCTGCTTATATAGGGTAGGACAAGGATTACATGGGGAAGTAGGGATCACAGGTGTGGGGAAGTAGGAGGCTGGGGTGGGACTCCGTTGTTTGGGCAACAAGGTTGTTAATCTTTCCATGATAATAGGCATTTCCATGAGAATGGATGGCATTCAAAGGTTGACTCCCAGGTCCCAGGAGCATACAACTCTCAGCCAGGTCAGAACGTCCTTCTTTAACCAGAACAAGGCAATCACAGTTAACAGAGCATGATTATAGTTCCCATGACCATAGTTAGTACTCAACATTCTATTTTTGCCCCTAACTACCCTGCCTGATTTTACTTCCTCCCCCCCTACTCCCCGCCCCCCACTCCCTAGGGCCCCCATATCTGTCTATCTAGCTTTCTTCTGCCTCCTCAGAATTACATGGAATCTACACTAATAAAAGAGAAACATGGTAATTAGCGTACGACTGCTACCCTTTTCATTGGCTAATCAGTGAGTATATGCAAATTAACTGTCAGCCAAGATGGCGGCAGGCAGCCAGGCAGCTGAGAACAGGATGCTTGGTTGCCCCAGCAATAGAGGAAACCAAGGTTCCCGCCTGCAGCTGCGGGGCTCTGAGCTCCTGAAGCAACAGCTCCAAAAGATACAATGTTTCAATTACAGAAGCTAAAAGATGGCGGTTAATCTGCATACTCAGGCTCCAAGCAGTAGAGGGAAGCCAAACAGCCCTGAAGCCACAGAGCAGAGAGGCCTCACTGCCCGGGGATCAGCAGAGCCGGGAGGCCTCCCGGCCACCTGGATCAACGGAGCCGAGAGGCATCCCGGCCCTGGGATCAGCAGAGCTGAGAGGCCTCCCGGCCCGGGTTTCAGCGGAGCCGAGAGGCCTCCAGGCCCCGGGATCAGCGGGGCCAAGAGGCCTCCAGGCCAAGGGATCAGCGGAGCTGAGAGGCCTCCTGGCCTGGGATCAGCGGAGCCTGATGGAAGCCCTGTGTGTTTATGCACCCTGGGGGTTCAGAGGTTCTGTCCTAGGCAGAGGCCTATGGCGAAATTTTCGACTCTGAGAAGCAGCCTACGGGCTGGAAGGCGGCTCCTCTGACCTCAGTGCTGGAGAAGACCATTAAGCAGAAAACTAAAGAAACTGATTTTACATCATTTCCCAGGTGTAGAACAGTTGGCATGTAAGCCCCTGACCAGTGCCCAGCCTCTCCTCTGTCAGTCTATCTCACTCTTAGGTACCATGTTCTTTGTTCTGTCTTAACTGCAACTCATTTTTAAACTAGATTGCTTTTAAAAGAAGACTAAATAAAGTTTCCCTTAAGTTATTTAGGTGGTGCTGGGGCTGCTGGGGGCCTGATAGAAGACACAAACACACAACGGGGGGCCTGTACCCAGCAGCCCCAAGGCCCGCCACCTTGGTGCTGGGGCTGCTGGGAGTATCAGAGACACAAACCCGCAGGCTCAGCACCCAGCAGACCCAAGGCCTTCGTGGCAGCACTAAGGAGCAGCAAGCCAAGCGGTAGGAAGCAGCAAGCAGGTGGGCAGTAACAAGGGAGGGGTCCCGGACTGCAAGAGGGCACATGCTGGGCTAAGGGACCCCCTACCCATCCCCAGTGCACGAATTTCGTGCACTGGGCCTCTAGTTGTATAATAATCATGCGTGAGTTTGAGACTAGAAGGGGATGCTATTCCTGTGGTGCACTGACCAAACCCTCGGGGCTAATCAAATCCATGGTTTAAGGTCTCCCTTGGGGATTCCCTGTGACTGTCCTTAGTTAGGTATCTCCTGGTTGCTTAGTGACAAAGAAGTCTGCAGTGGCTGCCCCTGAAGAGTGGAAGGAAGTGGGGGAGCTGTTAGGAAGGTGGTTATTCACCTTGCAAACACAGTTCTCTCTGGTTGCAAAAGAGGCAGTCTTCAAGCAGTGTTGAGTAGTTCCCTGACTATTTCTTTTTCTTTTTTTTCATTTCCCTGACTATTTCTACATTTGGGGAATGCAAGCTGGTTTGACCTCATGTGGGATTTTGGTTTTATTTGTTTGATTGGGTTTATCATTACACTAGACCCAGGAAGGGCAGTCCCTTCTTCTTCTATTTTGTTATCAAACCAAATATCACCTATGTCTAGAAACACTGTGCTTTAACCGTTTGAGTCCCAAGCAGCACGATTGCACTGCTGGGATTTTATGTCGAGAAAACATACGATTCGTTTGAGTCCCAGGGGGTATTGAAAAAACACTGTCGAAGAATCCCAAACAGCGCAACCGCGCTTTCTCTAAATGAGTATGAAAAGACCCAAACAGCGTGATAGTGCTTGTTTTATTTTATGTCGAGAAATACCAAGCAGGGCGATCACGCTGCTTGGGACTCAAATGGTTAAACTAAAACTGCTGACAGCCCCTCATCCCAGACCCCAAGCTGCAGATTTTCCTGAAAATCAGCTTCTGGGCCAGTTAATGAAGTTGTCTCTTCATAACTCAGCCTCCCATCCCCCACCTGGCCAGTCACGGTGGAACCAGGAACTCAAGGGACAGATTTCTTTCCTCACTTAACTCAGGCACTGCGGGAAGGAGGGGGATTCCCAGCATCTGCTGGCCACAGTCTCTGCTCCACTTGCTGAACTCTGTTCAGCAGAAACAGTCATTGTGACTACAGGTTCCCTCAAACTATCCCTACTTGTGTTTTAAGGCATACCAGCTCTTCTGTGTAAGGCTCTCTGCTTATAATGAATTATTTTAATTATCCTTACTACTTAAAAAAAAATCTTCTGCCTTAAAGCCCACCCTTGCCTAGCCATTTAGCCCTGAGATGCTGAGAGGGTGGGAATGAGGGCAGAGCCCAATTAACATCAGGGATTCCTGTTGTTGGAGTTGCACTTGATGATGACTTTCAACCCCAGTCCCTCTTTGGATGTTTCTAAGGCCTCCAGCACTTTCTCCAGAGGAAACCTATGGGTCACTAAGGACTTTACATTCACAGACTTGGATGCAAGCATTGAATTCGCCATCGGCCATGTGTTGCAGTATCGAAACACGACTTGATCTCCACCCCTTGGGGGGCTGCATGCACTATGGGCACACTGGCCATCTCAGAACCCAGTCCCACAAGCATCACGTCCCACCAGCACAAGTGGCGTAGATGCCAGCCTGGATGGCGGTCTCCACCCCAGCGTACTCGATGGTGACTTCTGGCTTGTGCCCCAGGAGAGCTTCCACTTTACTGTTGATTTCCTGAGGGTTCTCCTTGGAGATCTGGAGGACAAAGTCAGCCCCAACTTCCTTGGTTTTAGACTACAGAGAGGCAGACAGATTAGTCACCACCATTTGAGCTGCACCCATTGCCTTGGCCACTAGCAAACTGACCAGTCCAACTGGTCCAGCACCACACAGAAAGATCTTGTTCCTCAGGGTGACTCCAGCTCGCTGGCAGGCATGGATCACCACAGACAGTGGCTCAATCAGGGCCTCTTCCTGAAAGAGGACATTGTCAGGAAGCTGGGAGCAGAAGCTGGCATTGTGCTTATAGAACCGGCAGAGGTTCCCATCACGGGGGGCTGTGGCACAGAAGAAGATGGATGGTGACAGGTTAAATTGGCCAATCCTACAGAATTCATTGGTTTCTCAGGAAGCACCAGGCTCAATGGCAACGCAATCACTTGGTTGAAAGTGCTTTACCAATGATCCTACTTTTAAGACTGTTCCTGAAACTTCATGACCCAGAACCATTGGTTTTTTCACAACAAAATCCCCAATTCGACCGTGCTGCCAGTAGTGGACATCTGAGCCACAGATTCCAACAGAATGCATCTTAAGCAGCATCTTGTTTGGGCCTGGTTACGAAATATAGTTCTCCAGGTGCAGGTCCCCAGGTCTGTGTACCACCAGGGACAGGTTCAAGAGCTTGGCCGCCACCATGTCACTCTTCCCTCCTGGGTTAGAGCTGCAGTCCACAGGATGTGTGGAGGTTCTAGTCCAGGGGTGGGCAAACTTTTTGACTCGAGAGCCACAATGGGTTCTTAAACTGGACCGGAGGGCCGGAACAAAAGCATGGATGGAGTGTTTGTGTGAACTAATATAAATTCAAAGTAAACATCATTACATAAAAGGGTACGTACGGTCTTTTTTTTTTTTTTTAGTTTTATTCATTTCAAACGGGCTGGATCCGGCCCGCGGGCCGTAGTTTGCCCACGGCTGTTATAGTCTATTGTTCATATTTTTTATCTTTTATTGCTTCTTCTTCTTAAAAAAGACTCTTTAGCATCTCATGTAATACTGGTTTGGTGGTGATGAACTCATTTAGCTTTTTCTTGTCCGTGGAGCTCTTTATCTGACCTTCAATTCTAAATGATAGCTTTGCTGGGTTGAGTAATCTTGGTTGTAGGTTCTTACTTTTCCTCACTTTGAATATTTATTGCCACTCCCTTTTGGCCTGAAAAGTTTCTGTTGGGAAATCAGCTGGCAGTCGTATGGGTGCTTCCTTGTAGGTAACTAACTGTTTTTCTCTGGTTGCTTTTAAAATTCTCTTTGTCTTTAACCCTTGGCATTTTAATTATGATGTGTCTTGATGTGGGACTCTTCGGGTTCCTCTTGTTTGGGACTCTGCACTTCCTAGACTTGTAAGTCTATTTCTTTCACCAGGTAGGGGAAGTTTTTTGTCATTATTTCTTCAAATAGGTTTTCAATAGCTTGCTCCCTCTCTTCTTCTCCCAGTACCCTGATGATGCAAATGTTGATACTCTTGAAGTTGTCCCAGAGTCTTCTTACACTATCTTCATATTTTTGGATTCTGTTTTCCTTTTGCTGTCCTGATTGGGTGATTTTTGCTTCCTTATATATCAAATTGTTGATTTAATTCTCGGTGTCCTCTACTGTTGAATCCCTGTAAATTATTCTTTATTTCAGTTTGTGCATGCTTCATTTCTGACTGGTCCTTTTTTTATGTTGTTGATGTTCTCATTAATTTCCTTGAAATTCTCACTAAGTTTCTTGAAGTTCTCATTCAGTTTAGCATCCTTATAACCATTGTTTTGAACTCTGTATTTGGTAGTTTGTTTGCTTTCATTTCATTTAGTTCTTTCTCTGGAGATTACTTATGTTCTTTAATTTGTGACATGTTTCTTTGTCTCTGCACTTTGGCTGCTTCCCTGTGTTTGTTTCTATGTATTAGGTAGATCTGCTATGTCTCCCAGAATTGGTAGAGTGGCCATGTGGAGTAGATGTCCTATAGCGCCCAGTGACTCAGCCTCCTCAATCTCCTGGGCTGGGCATTCCAGGTGTGCCCCTGTGTGAGCTGTGTGCACTGTCTTATTGTAGTTGAGCCTTGATTTATGTTGGAGTCACTAGGAGGGATTGACCCCCAGGCCAATCTGTTGCAAGGATCGGCTGCAATTATAGCTGAAGACCCACTCCATAGGTCTCTGAGCCAACCCTATGAAGCAGGACTTGCTTCAGTGGGGCTTTGGTGCTCACTGAGTCTGCCCCCTGCATGTGTCACTTGTGGAGATGGTAGGGTTGTAATCCAGTGTGGTCCAAGTTGAACACTGGGTGCACTGGCTCTGGGGCCTCCCAAGAGGTGGAAAGTCAGCCTCTGCCTTTCCCCTGCCTGGGGCCATACAGCATGAGCTACAAAGCAATCTGCAGATGGCTGCTACTTGTGTTGAGCTTGAAGGTGCCCAGGAGAGGCCAAGCTCTGAACCAGGGTGGGCTGCTGCTAGTGCCAGGCCTAGGGCCACTTATTGAGAGGTATGGGGCACAGCTGCTGCTTGTTTTATTTTAGCAAAGTCCAAAGCATGAGGCAAGATAGGCCAGTTGTATGGAAAAGCCACTGGAAATGGCTTGGATGAGACTGCAAGAAGGGAGGGGCAGGGTCTCAGGGAATCACCAGGGCAGAGCAAAGGGTATGAGCCAGGTTGATGGAGATGCAGATATGGCCCAGCCTGTCAGCTCTGTGACAGGGATGGCTCAGCAAAGGAATGCTGGCTTCTGCCAGCACTTCTGTCTGGGAGCAGGCTGACCTCCAGCTCTTGCCCTGATTCCAGACAAGCTAGTTCATCCCCAAATGTCCCAGGTTCCTTTCAAACTGCTGCCCCAGTGTTGGAGCTCAGAAGGAGTGAGTCCAAGTAAGTCCATGTGCAGGCCCTTTAAGAGGAACTGCCTGGCCAGGCTGATGTGGCTCAGTGGTTGAGCATCGACCTGTGAACCAGGAGGTCACAGTTTGATCCCCAGTCAAGGCACATACCCAGATTGTAGGCTCATCCCTGGTAGAGGGCGTGCAGGAGGCAACTGATTACTGATTCTCTCTCATCATTGGTGTTTCTATCTCTCTCCCTCTCTCTTCCTCTCTGAAATCAATAAAAATATTTTTTTTAAAAGAGGAATTGCCTGGAACTCCAGAAGCATAGGTGTCACTCAGCAACAGTCACCACTGGTTTTTACCGCCGGAAGTTATGGGGACTTCTCTTCACAGCACTGGAACCCTGGCTGGGGTCCTGGTGTGAGGCAGGGACCCCATCTCCTCTGGGAAACCTCCATAGCCAAGTATTTCTTCCCATTTAAAACTGCCTCACGTGGGTGCTGGACCAGCTGGTTCCATGATTCCACCTGGATCTCTGCCCCTCTCCTACCAGTCTCCATGTGCTTCTAATTTAATTCCCTAGTTCAGTGGTTCTCAACCTTGGCTGCACATTAGAATCACCTGGGAATCTTTTTAAAATCCTGATTTCTGGGCCTCATCCTCCGGAAATTCTTTCTTTGTTACTAATGCTGTGGCCCCACCCCATAACAAAGAAACAGAATTTCTGGAGGATGGGGCCCAGAAATCAGGATTTTAAAAAGATTCCCAGGTGATTCTAACGTGCAGCCAAGGTTGAGAACCACTGTCCTAGTTGTAGTGTAGGACTTCTGTCCCGCTAGATTTCAGGTGGTTCTGAGTCATGGTTGTTCTGTATTTTAGTTGTAAATTCTGGTGTCACTGTGGGAGGTGGCGAGTACTGTGCTTACCTATGCTGTCATCTTGTCTGGAATTCAAGTTTACTTTTTTTTTAGGGAAGATTCTAGCCTAGGACATAACCACCTGCCACAAACTGCTTTTAGTTAAAAAGTTCATTTCAGGCCATACTTTGTGGTTACTTTAGGTGTCTGAGTTTATAAGGCTGCCCTCAGGCCTATCCTGAGCTTGTCAGGTTAGCATGTGGCCCCTTTTCATCCACACTTTGTTGAGAGATGTTCTGGGGTGAAAGAGGATTTTATTTGCAGTTATGTTTCCCCCACACTAGCCGAGAACAACTTGCAGGGCACCTGCCTCAAAGCACCTACAGGTGGGTGCAGGCTCTCAGCCCTACCCCAGGGAGCACTCCTCTCCCCAAGGTGCTCTGGAAAAGACCAAGGCCCAGAGGGAGTCCAACCAACTACTACCCATCAGAATCTCTGGGGTATGGCTAGGAAATCAACATGTTTTTAAAAACTTCCCTCTAGATTTCAGGGTACAGGTAGAGCTGAGATTTGTGGCTTTTAGAGACCACACAAACCCACTCTCACCGGAATCAGAGCTTCAGCAGTTATAAAGGGGTTGAAAATTTCCCAGTTCCCATGGGGAGACACCCATCTCTTCCTGCTCCAGGTCTCTCAAGTCTTCTCAGTCTTTATCCTTCCCAAGCCTGGGTCTCACCTTTCCTTCAATTTGGGGAACAATAGATTGCCATTAATTTTATTTCACTAAAGTTAGCTACAAGGGGGAAACCTAATGTAGCTATCCCCAGGAAGCACAGGGAAGGAAAAAAACTTGTCTTTGACCCTCACAGGGTCCCTGGCTTGGTCTGAAAATTAAACTGATAAAGACAGAATAACAGGAGAAAAGTATACATTTTATTTAAGGTAAGTTTTTCTTTCTTTTTTAAAAATATATTTTTGTTGATTTCAGAGAGGAAGGGGGAGGTAGAGAGATAGAAACATCAATGATGAGAGAGAATCATTGATTGGCTGCCTCCTGCACACTCCTACTGGGGATCAAGCTCACAACCCAGTCATGTGCCCTTGACCAGAATCAAACCCGGGACCCTCCACTCCGCAGGGTGATGCTCTATCCACAGAGCCAAACCAGCTAGGGCTGTAAGTTTTTCTTTAAAAATTTAATTATTGATTTGAAAGAGAGAGAGAAGAGGAGAGAAACATTGATTTGTTGTTCTACTTATTTATGCATTCAATGGTTGGTTCTTGTATGTGTTTGGTAATAGATTAGGGAGGTGGGAGAAAGCAAAGGACGGGGTGGGGGAACCTCTGGGATTGGATGAAAAGTAGAATGATATGCACACATCTTTTATATTAGTGGGTACAGGATAAACAGTTAATGATTAACCTTACATGTGGCTTGGGGTGGGAGTGGGGTCAATGGGGAGAAAAGAGGGAATATCTATAATACTTTCAACAATAAAGATAAATGTAAAAAAAATTAACATAAAACAATGAGAGGATTTATGGTCTCTGTCCTGGTGCGCTGGTTGTGTTGTGGACCAACATTTGCGAGAATAAGACCACCGACTCCAATTAGGTCTTAAACAGCAAGCGAGGATTTATTGAGCTGGCCAGTGACTATAGTTACAGAACCCTGCCGAAGCAGAGGCTGAACTGCAGTGACGACTACAGGAGTTACATTTTGTTATTAAATTCTGTGGACGCCCAGAGAAAAATGTGTCTTTCAAATTCTGGGACCCCAATATGGAGGAAACTCTCTTTATTTATACTTTTTCTAGTCCTTTGTCTCCCAAATTTGGAATGAAACTTCTGGGCCTTCTGAGAAAGAAGGCCTGCGTGCTGGGAAGGGGCCATGAGACCATATCTCAAGGCCTGGCCTGATGTCAGACCTTCCTATCTATGTGTTTTAGGAACAGACAGCACAGCATGACCCGTCTGGCCAAAGCACCAGATATGCAGCCCAGCACATCTTGTGCCTTGTGAGGTCTGGAAAAAGGGGAGTTACCCAGACTTTCCAAAGAAATGTTATCCTAGAAGCAAATGACAATAGACAGGATTAGTTAAGATAAAGATGGACCTTCGTCAGGGAAGACACTGATTAACAGGGAGGACATGACTACCCACCATAAACTGCTTTTAGTTTAAAAAGTTTTAATTTTAGATCATCCTTTGTGTTTACTTCAGGTCTCTGAGTTTGCAAGGTCGCCATGCAGGCCTTCCCTGAGCTACTCAGGTTAGCATGTGGCCCCTTTTCATCCCGAGGATCCTTGGTGGGGACAGAACCTACAATCTTGGTATATTGGGATGACACTCTAACCAACTGAGCTACCTGGCCAGAGCTACTTAATGGAAGTTTTACATGACATTGGAGTCTTCATAAATAAATGAAAACCCAAAGGAACCACTAACTTGAGTGTTTTTATGCTGGAGATGAAGAGTGAATGGTCATGGAGGAATATGACAGAACAATGGTAAAAAGTCAGTGTGGTGACCTGGGGGAGACAGCTGGGCCTGCTTCTCAGACTCTTCTCAGCGTCTCCTCTGCCTTGGAGATAAGAGGCTCCTTTCCTCTGGTACAAGGAAGGCACCTCTGATCGAAGAGTCTTATAACCTGTTTCAGGGGGTGGGGAGGCGGGGGGGCGGGGGGAGGGGGGCGGGTTAGAGAATCCTTCCAGGACCTACCCTACCAGTTCTCCAATTTCTTCAGCTTAAAATATTCAAGGTGCCAAGATGTCTTGAACCCCATCAAAAGGAATCATTACTTCAAGCTTTGTACTGAGAAATCCAACCATCAGATTTTTTCTAATGCCTCAAAGATTTAAAAAATTCTTAAGACCATGGCCCTGTTAAAGAAAAAATTATTCTGACACTTGTTAAAACAGCAATGAAAACTTTATTCAGCACTATGGCAATAAGTGTTGAGACTACTGGTATTATAATAGGGGAGAGAACTGTGGCCCAACTCTCAAAGCAGGGTTTAAAGCCAACAAACTGTGTGTGTGTGTGTGTGTGTGTGTGTGTGTGTGTGTATTTGGGGTGGGGGTGGGGGGGATGGTCAATGCTAGGAGAATCCCTAAGAGGAGACATCCAGGGTGGGGAATTCTTGCTAAACTGTCCGAGTAGAGTATATGGGGCGTTATTCAAGGCGTCCCTTGAGATAAACTTAACCGTGCAGGTGTTCAGCATTAAGTAGTTGCTAGCGAAGGGACTACTCTAAGCAAGCAGGACTGAGGGTAGGCATTATCATCTGAACTTATATTAATATAGTTAAGACTGCTGGAGGAATTACGCCACACAAGAATATGCAGTTGCAAATCACACAGCACTTTATTACTCACAAGGTTCCTGGTGCCGTGGGCTCAGACTTAACGGGGTCCCCGGGGAAGAGTGGCGTCCTCTGCGGGCAGCGGCGGATCCGTCTTTGGGTGGCTGGCCGTCTGGTTGGGTCGAGTCAGCGGGAGGAGGGCGACCGAAGTCTCACGATCAGAGGTTTGGCCGTTCTTCTGCCTTCAGGAGTGTGGATCAGGAGGATGATTGATGTCTGAAGTCGGGGACCCATTTTTTAAGCCTGCTCTGGCCCACGGCAGTCCAGGTGGCTATCTGTAACGTATGTCATCACACAAGTGTTAATCAGAGTACAAGCTGGTTATCAGTAACATGTGTCATTCCTATGGGTGGAGTACAGGAGGAATATGGGGTAAGTTTTATCTATGTCACACACACATAGGGAGGTGGTTACCTAAGTGGTCAAGTCTGACCCTTAATATGTCACTCTAGAGTTCACCCTAAAATTACAAACTTATAAACTAGAAAATTATTACTATTACATAAACCTATTTAACAGGATTCTTGCTAAAGACAGACTGGGATGGTCAGAAATCAAGGACACACAGGTAAACAGATACTGAAGAAATTCAAGACATACCACCCAAAATATGCACTTTGGTATATATTGGTTATTTTGAGCTGAAGGCACTTGCAAAACAGCAAATGCTAGGAGAGCCCTTCTCTGAACTTCACTGATTCACCTAAAGACAGATCCTCCAAAAAAAATTTTGTTGTCCTACATCCCCTCCCTGGGAGTTCCACCCACTAGGAGAGGGTACTAGAAGTCACCACTTCATCCAGACAAAGTTTGTCCCAAACTTCCCATCTGTTCTAAGGCCCAGTCATCTTTTTAAAAAATATCCTTGACTCTCTCCTAAGAAGCCCATATCCCCTATGCTTTGGGTGTACAAGCTCTTACTGCTTTTTTGGGGTCTTTATCCTATGATGCCTCCATGCATATAATATTAAAAATGAATACATTTGGACAGTTGTAATACAAATAAAAAATAAAATAAAATAAATGAATACATTTGTATGCCTTTTCTCCTGATAATGTGACAGTATATATATTTCATAGGCCTAGCAATGGAATCTAGGAAAGCAAGGGTGAGGAATTCTCTCCCAACTGACTCAACATGATTTTGGCTATAGCTGGAGTAGGCAGGCCAAGGTCAAGGCCCAAGGACAAGGCATAGTTGAAAAGAGGGCTCAGAGCAGCCTGTCTACAGTTTGGTGTCAATATCTGTTTCTACCACTTCATGTTCTAGCAAAAACTACTTATACCCACCCACCTGAACTCACTCCATACTTCTGACCATGCAACTCTCTATGCTTGAAATGCCTATCCATCTTTTGGTCTATAACCCACATTCAAGACATAAGTCAGCCCTAGCTGGTTTGGCTCAGTGGATAGAGCATCGGCCTGTGGACAGAAGGGTCCTGGGTTTGATTCCAGTCAAGGGCACATGCCCGGGTTGCAGACTCGATCCCCAGTGGGAGGCATGTAGGAGGCAGCCAATTGTTGATTCTCTGTCATCACTGATGTTTCTCTCTTTCTCTCCCTCTCTCAAGCCAATAAAAATATATTTAAAAAAAAAAAAAAGACATGTCAGCTTGGACAAATTCCTTGAAAAATACAATTAGCAAATATGACATAAGAACATCTAAACAGCCCCAAATCTATAAAGAAATATAATTTAGAATCAAATTTCTTCCATTTATTAGAAAGGCCCAGGTCTAGAGGGCTTTATTGGTGAATTCAATAAAATATTTAAGGAAGGAACAATGTCAATGCTACACAAGCACTTTAAAAAAATAGAAGAGAAGGAAATACTTCACAACTTTTTTTTTTTGAGGGCTGTGGGACCGATACCAAAACTTGACTAAGAGATTGCAACAAAATAAAATTCTGTTTGCTAGTATTTTGCATTTCTCTGTTATTTTATGTTGAAAAAAAAATTTTTTCAGAAAAGTTGTAAAGAAATGGCTCAATGAACACACATATACCCATCACCCAATTCTGTTAACCTTTTGCTGCATCTGCTTTATGTCTCTATAAAATAGATGCTTCTGAGTCATTTGAAAGTTGTAGCCAGAACTCTTGACTGAATAATTCAGCACACACGTCTCCGAATAATAAGGCACTCTCATCAACAGCCATCACAACACTGAAACACTTAATGATTGCACAATACTCTCTAATGCATATTCTCACACAAAGTTCTCCAACTGCCCCCATGTCCTTCATAACTTCTTTCCTTCAACCAGCTGTAGGATGATTTGCTAGTGGTCCCCTGTGGAGCAGTTCTCTAACTTTTCTGTTCTCCTTGATACTGACTTTTTAAAGAGTCCGGTGGAACTAGATTACCCAGATAATCTCTCAATCTGGATTTGTCTTATTTTCCCCGTGACTAAATTTATTTTAAACATTATTTTGGCTGATATACTTGGGTGATGTAAAAACCCACTTTTGACATTCAGTATGCTGAGTAAGGCTTCAGAGGGCAGCTGAAATACTTTTATTTTTCCGCTGTGAAAGCCATAACATTTATTGAAGAAAGAACGTATGTTTGTAAATCACAGAGCTGCCTGGGCATACATTCCATTGTTCCTAATGCTGTTCCAACAGCGGAGATACTTCTAGCAGGAACTGTAGTTGCCTCCTGGGGAGTGTGGCCCTTCAAACAAAGGGCTGGCTGAGCTCCTGGGCCTTGAAAGCTCTAACGACCGTTACTAGAGGCGACATTTGAACCAGGGTTCGTCTCCAGACATTTTTGGTTGTGATACCGTTGGGGGGATGGGGGTACTACTGGCATCTGAGTGGGAAGAGGCCAGCGATGCTGTCACACATTCCCCCTGAAAAAGTATTATCTGACCCCGAAAGTCAACAGTGTAGAGGTGGGAAAACCAAGGGAGCTACTGACTCCTTGGCACCATTCCTTCTTGTTCCTGAAAGGCTCCACTATTGTCTGGGCCATCAACACTAAACACACACACGGAAGTAACCATCCCCGATACCTCCCGCTAAGCAGGAGATGCACTGTATGCGGTTGTATCTAAACTGGCCCTCCAGCCGGCCTGGGAGCTTCCTGCGCCTGCCCATGCGTCGTCCGAGATGAGCTCGGTTCCAGCAGGCACAGGGCAGGAGCCATCTTATTGGGAAGAAAAGGTGCCAGTGAAACCCCAAGAGCACTGCTCACGAGCAAGTGAGCTGCAGGTTAGAGCACACAGAGTGCTTTCCAGTAACAAGTCCTGCCACTCAGCCCAACACGACTGGCAGGCTGAGCCTTTGCACTCGAGGAACCGCGTCTGCCCAGGGACTGGCTGGAGGACACCGGCTAGTGTGTGCGTGTGTGTGTGTGTGTGGGGGGGGGGCGGTCAAGAGAAAGCGCTGAAAGGGGGTGTGGGGGTGTGTGGAGGAAAACCAAGTTTGGACGAAGGGGAGAACACTGGCCAGGGTTAGGATTCAAACCGGGAGCCAGCCTCCAGGTCCCGCACTCAACTCCTTAGGAGTCAGAACTGCCCCGCCCTCTCGCTCCTCCTCCTGCAAACACCCACCCTGACGCTCAAAGGGCGCCTGGGGCGAAATAAAGTCAAGCAAGTCCACCCGTGGCCATGGCACGCGTGGCTCCCGGTCTCAGGGGAGACGGGCGTGTACCCCCGTTGCGGTGGCGGCCGGGCACGGGGGGAATGTCGGTCTCGCAGACGCCTCCCTTCACCCCTACTCTCCAGGTAGGGCAGGTGAGCGGACGGGCCCCGGTCAGAGCAGCGGGGCGCCGGGCGGCCGAGGGGTCCGCGTGGGCAGGAGCCGTCGATGGGGGCCACGGCTCAGACCGAGGGCACCCTTGTGCCAGTGTCCGGCCTCAGCCGAAGGGCAGCGAGCGCCGCAGGAGGACTTGCTGCTTTAATCCAAGGACAGGAGAGCTGGCCATTCCGTTATAGGCCTCCCACTGAGCGGAACACCGAAACTTCCCGGGAGGCCTGCCGTCGGCGTCAGTAGCGCCCACTGGGCTCTCGGACCTCCCCCTCCGAATACCGCCCCTTCCCGGCACGCACCTGGGCCCCTGCGGCCCCGCACGGCTAAGTGAGCGGACCCAAGCCCCGCCCCGCCGCCCCGCCATCAGGTGGGCAGCGTCAGGCTGGGCTCCGCTGCAGGTGACGGTCCGTCCCACCGCCCGCCAGGCCCCGCCCCGCCCACCGCTGGGCTTTGCGGTGCTCCGTCCCGCCCCGCCCTGCCCCGCCCACCCTGCCGCCAGGTGAGTAGCTCAGGCCCCGCCCATCGCCTGGGGCGCCTGCGCAGTGTGGCCCGTCGGGCCGAGGCCTGGCGGCGCGGCCGGCGCAATCGACCGGCGCAGTGCGCGTGCGCCGTGCGGCTGAGGACGGGCGGCGGCGGCGGCGGCGGAGCGGGGGCGGGGCGGCGCCGTCTGGCTCGGTCGGGCTGGGGCGGGAGCACGGCGCGGGACGGCGGGGCCCGCGGGCTGAGGACAGCGGCCTCAGTGGCCGGCAGGTAAGGCCGTGTGCCGCAGGGGAGCGGGCGTCGCGAGGGGGGGCGCGGCGGGCTGGTTGAGGGGCGGTGGCGCCCGGGGAGCGGCGGGCCACGGCGCATTGTCCGGGCAGCGAGTGGCGCTGTACAGCGCCCCCTGCCGGCCGGGCCGCGGGCGGGGGCCTCCGGCCGTTCGCCTTTGTTCACCGCCCCCGCCAACATGGCCGCCGCCCCTGGCCCGGCAGCTCCGCGCGCTTTGTTCCGGGCGCCGCGGCCCCGGGCGGGCGGTGCGACCTGGGGAGGGGGCCGATGCGGCGGGCGCTGGCGGGGGCGGGTGGGGTGAGTTGCATAACGCGGGCTGGGCTGCGGCTGGGAAACCGGACCCCCAGGCGGGGGAGGGGCTGGAGGAAGGGGGAAAGGTACGAGTCCCCTGGGTCTTGGGGGGCGGGCGGGAGAGGAAGGGGGGAGGAAAGGATGTGGGGAAGGGGGCAGAGATGTGGGGCGGGGAGGGGCGGGGCGGGGACGGCCTGCGGGGCCCGGGGCTAGGCTGGGCGGGATCCCCGTGGACGCGGTGGGACCCCGTGGGGCCCCGGGAAGGGAGGGGCGGGGAAGAGGTTCTGCGGTGGTAACCTGCAGCCGGCGCGGTCCGCGGGTCTCGGCGGTGGGCCTGGCGGAGAAGGCGGCTGCTCGGGGCTTCCCGTGACGCCCACCGCCCCGTTCCCCGCGCGGCATCCCGCGCCCTCGGCGCCTGGCGCGGGACGGGAGGCGGCGAGGTCGGTGCACTCGCACCCGCCGACACCTCCTCACGATGACCTTGAGCGCATTCCGCAGCGTTTGGGGAAGCCTCCCGTGACGCGGACACTGCGCTGCGCCGTGGGTTCGGGTCCGCCTGCCTCTCCGGGGGAGGGAGCGGCGACCCCTTTCTCTGTAACGAGACCGGGTTTTAGGGACGGTCTCCGCGGTTCTGCAGCTGTTTTGTGCCAATTTGCTGTCTTTGATTTGGGGTTCGGATTCCGGGTTTTGGAGAGGGTTTTTCCTGCATATTGAAGTGGCGAGTGCGGATTATTTTACGTGTACGTCACAAAGCAACTCGAGATAAACATTTCACTGTTTTAAAGGCTTACATTGCTTAACGTGACTTGAGTAGGCATACCTACAGGTATGGTAATAACCTATATAACTTCTGCTGGAATTTTCTGGAAGAAGCGTTGTAAAGGGAGAACACAGTAATTGTTTTCTACATAGCTTTGTTAGGAAGTGAAAATTAAACCTATATTTGGGGATGAATACTAGCGACAGATGGAGTTTGTGAACACTCTTAAGAGGTTATGAACTTTGGTTGCGAAATTACAGATGGGGCTTAAGTGAAATGAGACCTCCAGCTCCCTTCTAGTAAATGGGCAAACGCCAAAAAATTGTAGTATCTTAAGTGATACTAATTTACAGAACGTTTATTATCGGGCTGATAATATATGTAAAGGTTGCACAAAATGCCAGAATTATCAGTAGTAGGCATCAGTTTCTTGTGAGGAATAAAATAGAATTTCTTTATTTCTAATATTTTGAGTGGAGAAATAGTCACTGTTAAAATATTGTGAAGTGGGTAAGGAAAGAGTGTCTCTGGTCATCAATTTACGTTCAATTTAGGATTTTTAAAAAAGACTTTGGATGATCCCGAGAATTTCCCTAGTACTGTTTCTAACCATACCTTTAATTACCAGTTCAGAATACAGTATTTACTTAGTTCTGGACTATCCGAAGCAGTGTTACTTAAGGTGAATTCTTTGTGACTGTACAGATTGTTCCCAATTTATGGTTTTTTGATTTTACAATGACGTGAAAGCAATTCCTGTTCAATAGAAACCGGATTTCAAATTTTGAATTTTGAGTTGTTCTGGGCTAGTGAGCCGCAGCTCCCAGGCAGGCACCTGATCACATCAATACTCTACAGTGAACTATGTTGGCAGTGTTTTTGGAACCTTGTTTTGGGTTTTTGCAATCCATCATGTCTATAAAACATGTGTGTGCCCATCTGTGTGTCCGGTTTCTGGTGAGAAAGATGAAGCTCAAGATAATTGGCCTACTGCCCTACCGGTTTGGCTCAGTGGATAGAGCGTCAGCCTGTGGACTGAAGGGTCCCAGGTTCGTTTGCGGTCCAGGGCACATGCATGGGTTGCAGGCTGATCCCCAGTAGGGGGTGTGCAGGAGGCAGCCGATCAGTGATTCTCTTTCATCATTGATGTTTCTATTTCTCTCTTCCTCTCCCTTCCTCTCTGAAATGAATAAAAATATACTAAAAAAATAATTGGCCTACTGTAGGCTAATGTAAGTGTTGTGTGCACATTTCAGGTAGGCTAGGGTTAGGCTAAGCCATGATGTAGGTTAGGTGTATTGAATGCACTTTCGATTTATGATATTTTCAACTTACAATGGATTCATTGGGATATAACCCCATTGTAACTTTAGGAGCATCTGTAGTTCTAGGAGCTGTTACAGGATAGACGAAAGGTTCCTTGGTCACCTAAGTTTGGGAAACAATGCTATCCCTTTCCTTCTAGGGCAGCGGTTCTCAACCTGGGGGTCGCGACCCCTTTGGCGGTCGAATGACCCTTTCACAGGGGTCGCCTAAGACTATCCTGTGTATCAGATATTTACATTACGATTCATAACAGTAGCAACATTACAGTTATGAAGTAGCAATGAAAATAGTTTTATGGATGGTCACAGCATGAGGAACTGTATTTAAAGGGCCAGAAGGTTGAGAACCACTGTTCTAGGGTCACAATTCACATTTTTACATTTGGGCTGTGAGAAATAGTGCAATAGTGTTTTCCATATTTGGCCTCAGATCTCTTTTTGTTTTGTTTTTAGTGTAATATCTATTAATGCCCTTGAAATCTAGGTAATGTTGGTCATGGGGGTCCTTACAGTGTATTTTATTTTATTTATTTATTTTTTATTTATTTATTTTTTCTTTTTATTTTATTTATTTATTTATTTTTTATTGCTTAAAGCATTACAAAGGGTATTACATAAGTGTCCTTTTTTCCCCTTGGTATGTTAGAAATACATGAAGTTACTAATATGGATTATTTTAGAGAATAAAAATAATGCCGTTTGGTATTTCTTTGGTTTAGCTGTTAGGATTTTAACTGCTGAGAAAGCAGTTAATATATATTCATGTAAATATTTCCTTATGCTTATTAGATGCTTAATTAAATGTGTTTTCTTTCTTCTCTCTTTGAATAAGAATAAATTGGGAGACGGGAATCAATTATTTTGTCCAAGTATTTTGTTCAGTTTGGAAGACATTATGGTATTGTGAAAAGGAGATGAGCTTTGGAGTTGGACATAGAGATAGAATGACCTTTCAACTCAGAAGAGTTGGGTTGAAATCCAGCCCCATTGGTCCAAAGTCACATAGCTGATTCATCATGTAGCCCTTTTTTTAAAAAAAAATATTTTTATTTTTACTTATGGATTTTAAGTATAGAGATAGACATCGATTTGTTTTACTTACGTATACATTCATTGGGTGCTTTTTGTATGTGCCCTGACTGGGCATTGAACCCCCAACCTTTGTTGAGAAATAAAATTTGTGTTGATATTATGCTCTAACCAACTGAGCTACCTGACCAGGGCTCACCTTTCCTTTTTGAACTTCTGATTCCTCATCTGTAAACTGGGATGAAACCTGTTATATAAGGCTTTTATGCGAATTAAATTAAATAGACTGTAGAGTTTACAATTCCTGAAAAAAAAGCAGCTGAAGCCAAACATTGTTGACTTCCTTCTCCTGGAGTCTTTTCCAGAACAAGTTATGTATGGGCATAATAAAGTTGTGCCCTTAGAGACCTTAACAGTTTGTAGGGAAGATACACCTGTATATAAAGAGAACATTTTATGCAGAGGGTATTGTGAAAGAGAAGGTGATGCTTCTACAGAATACAGAGTAGGAGAGGATGGAAGGGATAGCAGGAGAAAAGGCATGAAGAAAGTTTTGAGACAATCCTAGGTTTGAATCCCAGCCAAAACATGGTCCTCGTTATCTTTTACTCCTTTGGATGTTATGTTTATTTGTAGAATGGGATGGGGACACCTACTTCAAGTGTACATTTCAGTAGAGTGGCTCTTGGATAGTAAGTGCCCTATGGGTATTGATCATGATGATGATGTTCACCCCTGCTGATGCCACCCGTAGTTTGGGACAGCCCATGTTTCTAGGAATGAATTTGGGGCCAGATTTTAAATAATTATACATATCACCATAAGGCAGTTGGTGTTTATCCTGTAGGTGGGGGAAACCATGGACAGGCATTGAACAACATGAAGGCGGAGAGGAGGACTTGGAGTGTAGGATATCTTGTCTCCAGAGTCTGGCCTATTGGGGAAGGCCGGTGAAGTCATTTGACGCAGGAGGAATTGGTCTGGAATCACTAGACTGTCAAATGTGTTGACGTTTGAGGGTATTACTTTATTCAGATGTTGGATTAAATATGGGTATGATTTTATCAAAGTGTTGAGAGTGAAAATGAAAAGACTAGTAAAGCATTTTATTCCATTTCAGATGTTTTCAAGTTGCAATAGTGGCTTTAAAAGGCAAAGCAACTTTAAAAAAAACATTACATTTGTTTATAGTAAGTTGATCACTTTGCTTATATTTATATTCTTATAACTTAGGTTTAATTTCTTGATCTGTCCGAAAATAATCTATATGTTTGTAAATGGTCTATATCAGGGGTGGACAACCCCTGGCACACGTGCCAAACATGGCACGCCAGTAACTTTTGCTGGCACGCGAAACCCTCTCTTAAAATCTTCCATTTACAATTTTTTTTCTTAATATCGACTTTTTTATTTTTCAGATAAATTCAGTGTAGGTGCATCTTAGATAAATAATTTTACATAACAAGTTATCTTAAAGACCATAGACATGGATTGACGAGAGAGGGGAAGAGCAATTTCTATGCCTCTGCCTTAACTCTCCCTGCCTTCCTAGATCCGACCAGTGTTTTGGTTTCATCCACAAACGCTTGTGAATCTTTGTTCTCAGTGATGAATTTTGTTAAGTCTCACAGTAGGAGTAGCCTGACGGTGAAAGTAGTAGCTCGTGCATATCTCTGAAGGTCATGAAATATAAACCTGATGTAAATCTCTGTCATCAGTGATGCAGCAGCAAAAGTCCCACTGATAATATCAAAGGGAGTCATAAAGTTTTCTGTCGGACTATCAGTGTACATGTATACATTAAAAAATAAATGTATTTTTCATCATCATATACTGTGTTTTTGTCGCTCGAATGAATTTTATTATTTCTTCAAGGTTCTTCACATACGTACACCTTAAGAGATATCAAGTAGGCGTAACATGTTCTCAAAAAATTAGGGTTAGCACGCAGAAGAATTTTGAGTCAGAGATTTTGCTGGTTTTGGCATGCACTCACAAAAAGGTTGCCCACCCCTGGTCTATATGTTGTATATATGATCTTTATATCTGTCTGTATATCCTGACAGAAGTGATAATATCCTTTTGACTGCGTATGGGTTAGTTCAGTGGTTTTCAACCTCGGCTGCACATTAGAATCACCTGGGAATCTTTTTAAAATCCTGATTTCTGGGCCTCATCCTCCGGAAATTCTGTTTCTTTGTTACGGAGTGGGGCCACAACATTAGTAACAAAGACACAGAATTTCCGGAGGATGAGGCCCAAAAATCAGGATTTTAAAAAGATTCCCAGGTGATTCTAATGTGCAGCCAAGGTTGAGATCCACTGGGTTAGTTGGTTGTGTTTCTTTTTGCTCTTTATCTTTTGAGCATCACTGTAGCACCTGTTTTTGTGTGTGGATCCAGTGCGTTTAGCCAAGTAGTAATCACTCTTTTTCTTCAGTTTGTCTTCACTTGGGTATGGTGGTGTCCTTTCAAGGTAGTTTTCTTGCCTTGGATGCAGCTCCATTCATCTTTGAACTGTTTCTTGCTCCTGACACAAGGTGTCTGAGACACATTTTGTGTTTTTCCTGCCCAGTACCTGTTAGCTGGTTCTTTTTTATTTTTTCAAAGGGGAAGATTTCACTTTATTGTTACACCAATCTCACAAATAAACCCAATACAGCCAGAAACACTGAGCAGATAAAGTGCTATCAGCTGATTCATTTAACCTTTTTTATCTGGAGTGGAATTTAGGTACCAGAACCTAGTGGTATGTGTCCTGATTGCTACTGGGATGCCCCTGTTTTCACCGGACAGACTTGAGATAGATACGTTTTGATTTTATGGATATTTCCATTTTATACCATTGAAAAATTTACATTTTTAGCAATATTAGTTACTTTTCCCTACAATATAAATATAGTAGTTTGAAAACACTAATAAAAATGATTGTAGGTTTATATTTTATTAGTTATTTTTGTTCCTAAAACTTATCCACATAAGGATGTGTAGTTGACATTCTGAATTACAAAATCATTTTAAAATAATTTCTCTCTGATTATGTTACTGGTTTGATTATTTGGTTTATTTGCATGAAATTCTTAACGTTTAAGGATTGTTTTAATTTATGTAATGTATTTAGTATGTAAACATTTATGTGGTTTAGAAGTTAAGGCTGTATTACAAAGGTATGTTTACAGCTTCCCTTCCTGTCCTTTGTACCTGTTCCCCTCCTGCCCCATTTTTATTAGTTTCTGGTTTTTGCAAATATAAGTTTATACATTTATTTTTTATTTCTCTTCCTTTCTTAATCAAAGTCTAGAACTCTGTGTTCACTGTTTCTTCCTTTTTACTTAATGTATTCTGGAGATGACTTCATATGAGCTCTTTTTTTTTCTTTTGTGCTTGTAGTTTGTCTCCTAATGATGAACAGTTGGGTTGTTTATATTCTATCGCTTCAGTGAATACTTTGTGGATATATTGTTTTGTATTTGTGCAAGAATAGCTTTAAGATTTATTTTGGGGTAATAAGTCAATCAATATGTTTGTAATTCTGGTAATGTCAAAAATTATATTTAAAAAAAACATCTCATTATGTCACCCTTTTACTTAAAACTCTCAGTGGCTTCCTATTGCTTTAAAGACAGAACTACATCACATGGCCTCTAGGGCTTTGGGACTTCTGCCTCACTGCGCACTACATCTCCCCTTGCTTTTCTAGCTATAGCCATGCTAGTCCTGCTAGTTCCTGTGCCCATCATCTCCACCAGGGAGTGTGGCACTTGTTCTTTTCCTCTGCCTGGAATGCTTTTCTGTCCTTGTTTCATTATTCCTAGTCTTTAGAGCTTGTCTCAAACATAGCTTTTGCATGAAGTTTTTCTGTGTGAGTTTGTACATTTGTCCAATAAAAGTAGAGACAATAGTCCAGGAAACCCTCATACTCACTAAAACAGCCATCCATTTGCTGAAGATTTTTTTGACCAATAGGAGGAAGTCTAGGCCTCCTATTAGAGACGTTGCTATTCTCCCTGATGCTTATCAAATTTATAGTGCTACATTAGTTTACCTAATTTATGAATTTTTCTTTTATATATATATATTTATTGATTTCAGAGAGTAAGGGAGAGGGAGATAGAAACATCAGTGATGAGACAGAATCATTGATTGGCTGCCTCCTGCACAACCCCTACTGGGGATCGAGCCCACACATGTGCCCTTGACTGGAACCCTTCAGTCTGCAGGCCAACGCTCTATCCATTGAACCAAACCAGCTAGGGCGAGTTTTTATTTTCCAAAAAAGGCTGAGGTTAATGAAAGCAGAGACTGTTCCTGTTTTTGCTCATAATTATTTTATACTACTTTGCTCAATGCCTGGTTTGTGAGTGCTCAAACCCCTTGGACAGTAACTAGAATTGTCCAAGGGAAGGTGGAGGCTGTGTGTTTATGTCTGGTCTTCTGCACAGAGGTCTCTCAGTCGGTGGTTATTAGGGACCCAAGTTAACAAGGTGTAGGAGCTGACGGAGCAGCTTATAGACAATAAGGCTGTTATCTATATGGCTGATCCTGGACTTTGATGTTCACAGAGCAAGCATTTGGGAATGGAAGATGGATGTGTAGTGGGGAAGAGAATATGAACAAGCTAGAGGTCACAGCAGGCCAGATTGATAGCTGTGTTAGTTCTGTTGTCTGTGACCTTGGTTGTGTGGGTGACCTACAAGAGCTGGACCCTTATCATGGAGCTAACTACACACACTTGGCCCAGGAGGCAGAGGAGCTCAGGGAAGGGAAGGTACAAGAAGGTGCTGCAGCTGATGCAGGCCCAATCATGCCTTGAATCAGTGAGGTCGATTGGAAGATCAGTAGGTGCCCCTTTGCCTTGTGCCCTCTGCCTGCTGCACAAGACTCTCTCTTGTGGCCTGCTCAAACCAGAAATAAACAGGAGAGGAAATTCTGGGGAATGTGATTCAGCTAAGTTAAAACATTACAAAGCAAAATGATGAGTTCGGGTTTTAAATTCCCAACTCAGGTTCTACATAAAGTGAGTTTCTGTGTCTGCCCTAAAAGTACAAATTGAACTCCCAATTTGTAAGTGAAAGCATTGATTGGTAAGGAATGGGATCCTGAAAATTGAATTAAGAGCATATGGTCAGATTCTGATTAACCTGGAGACCTTGAAACCCTAAATTCTGCTGGACTACCTTTGCCAATAGCAAGTCTTTACATTTGGTGTCTGAGGAACTTAATCTTCATTCCCTGAAAAACCTGTAATTGGCCTCTCCTAGGATAGTCCAAGCAGATTTCAAAGTGTGAGGTGCAGTGGAGGATGAAGATGGTAAGTAAATGCCAGTACTCATCACCTCCCACAACCACATCAAAATTACTACTAAAATACAAAAGAAACATCATTCAGAATCACCTGAAAGCTGGCTGAATGGAAATCCTACAACTAGAGAAGTAAAGAAGAAAGTATATCAAGACTGGTAGGAGGTGTGGAGGTTCAGAATGGGCTGGTACAACACCCACATGTGCCATATTTTAATCAGGAGGGATATCTCTGTTGCAGAGCCCACCTGAGGGGCAAGAGATCCCAGCCCCACACCAGAGCCCCAGCCCAGGGTTCCAGAGCTGGGAAGAGAAGTCCCTATAACTTTGGGCTGTAAAAACCAGTGAGGATTGTGGCTGAGTGACACAGAGGCTGTTGGAGGCCCAGGTGTTCCTCTTAAAGGGCTGGTCCACAAACTTACTAGGACTCGATCCCTCTGAGTTCCAGCTCTAGGCAGCTTTTGGGGAACCCAGGGATGTATGGGGAGGAACTGGACTGTATGACATCTGAATAGGACTAAGGGCGGCTTTCTCTCAGATGGGGATCCTCGCAGGGGTAATTGCAGAGCTGACTGGCAGCCATATCCAAGTTTCTATCAGCCTGGCTCACACTTGTCTCTCTACCCTAGTGATTCCCTCAGAACCTGCCCCATCCAATTTGCAGCTTCACTCAAGCTGTTTGCAGGAACTTTTCCATATGAATGGCCTGTCCTGACTCAGGCTTCAGACTTTGCTTAAATCTCTCAAACAAGCAGCAGTTGGCGTCAGTGTGCCCCAAACCTATCAATAAAAGGTCCAAGACCTGACACTAGCACCAGCCTGCCTTACTTTATAGCTGGACCTTGCCTGGCACTTCATAAGCCCAATACAAGAAGCAGCCATCTGCTGACCTTTCTGTAGCTCCTTTGGGTGGCCCTAGGCAGTGGCTGACTGCACCTCCTGGGAGGCACCAGAACCAGTGCACCCGGTGGACAGCTTCAGACCATACTAGATTACAGCTCTACACATCCACAAGTGACACACTCAAGGGGCAGACTCAGTGAGCACCAAAGCCCCACTGAACCAAGTTCTGATCCATAAGAGTGTCTCTTGCACAGCTGCTCTCCCACTGTAGTCCCAGTTGGTCCTCACAGCCAATTGGCCTGGAGATCAATTTCTCCTGGTGACACCAACAGCAGTCAAGGCTCAACTACAACAAGACTGTGCACACAGCCCACACAGGGGCACACCTAGAGGCTGAGCTACTGGATCCTACAGGATACCTAATGGATAAGGCTGCTCTACCTAATACATAGAAACAAACACAGGGAAGCATCCAAAATGCGAAGATAAACATGTCAAATGAAAAGAAATGGAAGCAAGCAAACTATTGGGTACAGACTTAACCATTGTTACACGGGTACTCATGAGACCTTCAAGGGACTTAGTGAGACTTTGAAGTATCTTAGTGAGAATTTCAAGAACCTTAGTGAGAACATCAAAGACATGAAAAGGGATCAGTCAGAAATTAAGCACACACTAACTGAAATTAAGAATTATTTACAGGGATTCAACAGTAGAGGATTCTGAGAATCAAATCAATGATTTGGAATGAGGAAGCAGAAAACACCCAATCGGAAGAGCAAAAAATAAAAAAATATGAAGATAGTGTAAGGAGCTTCTGGGACAACTTTAAGCTTATTAACATTAGCATCATGGGGGTGCCAGAATGAGAAGAGAGAGAGTAAGATACTGAAAACCTATTTGAAGAAATAATGACAGAAAACTTATAAGTCCAGGAAGTGCAGATTCCCAAACAAGAGGAACCCAAAGAGGCCCATACCAAGACACATCATAATTAAAATGCCAAGGATTAAAGACAGAGAACCTTAAAAGCAGCAAGAGAAAAGCAGTTAGTTACCTACAAAGGAGCACCCATATGACTGTCAGTTGATTTCTCAACCGAAACTATGCATGCCAGAAGGGAGTGGCAAGAAATATTTAAAGTGATGAAAAGCAGGAACCTGCAACCAAGATTACTCTACCCAGCAAAGCTATCAGCTAAAGAGCTTCACAGACAAGAAAAAGCTAAAGGAATTCATCACCAGCAAACCTGTATTACATGATAAATAAACTGGTGAATAAAATAGAATCAGGTATGGAAACATGGAGTAGACTGATGAATCTCAGAGGGAAGCGGGGATGGGGAAGAGATTAGCCAAAGATCTTACATGCATATATGCATTACCTATGGACACAGACAATAGGGTGGTGAAGGCCTGGGGTGGGGTACGAACCAGGTGAAGGAGGGCATTGGGAGTAATAAGGGGGACATCTGTAATACCCTCAACAATAAAGGTTTGAGAAAAAAAAAGGTGAGTTGCAAAATATGACCCAGGAGGTGTGCTACCTTCTAAAAGGTTGTCTGGTTTGCCACTATATAGTTAGGAACCTGGAGAATATGAATGTTAAGGATGTAGGATAATGGTGGAAGGAGTTAAAGTTGGGTTAGACTGAATTTATTGATAAGGGCCTATAAGCAGAGATTCTGCATTCAGTGTTGTAGCTTGAGGGGTTACAAAGGTCCCCTGTTGCACCTGAAACCTCTCAAAATGTAACCTGTGCTAATTAAGCAAAGTTGAGCTGCTAGAACTACCTTGGTGTACCATAGAGGAAGGGTTCATAAATTTAGGGAGACTGGAGTGTTCGAGTGGATTTGTCATGAAAGACCTGCTTGCCCACCCTGGGCGATTCAGTGCTCATGCCTTATCCCACAGCTATGAGACATTTGTGAGGGGAGTCCAGTATTCTTTTTTTTTTTTTTTAAATATATATATTATTGATTTTTTACAGAGAGGAAGGGAGAAGGAGAGGGATAGAGAGTTAGAAACATTGATGAGAGAGAAGCATCGATCAGCTGCCTCATGCACACTCCCTACTGGGGATGTGCCTGCAACCAAGGTACATGCCCTTGACCAGAATTGAACCCGGGACCCTTCAGTCCGCAGGCCGACACTCTATCCACTGAGCCAAACTAGTTAGGGCCAGTATTCTTTTTTTAAAAAAAAAAAAAAAAAATTTTGATTGCCCTGACCGGTGTAGCTCAGTGGATTAGAGCGTCGGTCTGCGGACTGAAGGGTCCCAGGTTCGATTCCGGTCAAGGGCATGTACCTTGGTTGCAGGCACATCCCCAGTAGGGGGTGTGCAGGAGGCAGCTGATCGATGTTTCTCTCTCATCGATGTTTCTAACTCTCTACCCCTCTCCCTTCCTCTCTGTAAAAAATCAATAAAAGATATTTAAAAAAATATTTTGATTGATTTTCTTTTTTAGAGAGAGAAACATTGATGTGAGAACAGAATATTGATTGGTTGCCTCCTGCGTGCACCCTATTGGGGATCGAGCCCACAATCTGGGCATGTGCCCTGACTAGAAGCAAATCAGCAACCTTTTTGTGCACTGAATTGTGTCCAACCAACTGAGCCACACTGTCAATGGCCAGAGCTCAGTTTTCTTGAGAGCACTGGTCACTGTTTTCTGTAGGGCAGAAATCACAGCGGGAATTAGCTGAACTGAACTGCTGAACTGCAGTGGGGATAGTTGGATCCTAGGGTGGCAGGTCACTTTTTTATTTAGAATTAATCTCTGGGTTACAACTTGGTAATTTTCTTGTTTACTCTGGTGTTTAAAGTTTTCCTTTAAATTGACACAGTAAAAAAATAAATGTAATCTCATATACTTCCCATTTGTAATTATTTTTCAAAATTTTTGGAATATTATTGACGAAGTAAGGTTCACCTAAAATACATGGCCTTTATTTCTTTAAGTATTTTTATTGATTTTTAGAGAGAGAGAAAAGGAGAGGGGGGGACAGAGAAGAAACATCTGCATGACCCCTACCAGAGATTGAGCTCACGGGCATGTGGTCTGATCAGGAATCAAACTGGCAATCTTTCGGTACATGGGACAATGTCCCACCAACTGAGCCACACCATCCAGGGCCATGGCATTTATTATTATTTTTTTAAATATGTTTTTGTTGATTTTAGAGAGAGAGATAGAAACCTTGATGAGCGAGAAGCATCACCCACTACCAGGGACCTAGCCTGAAACCTGGGCTTGTGCCCTGACCTGGAATCAAACTGGTGACCTCTTGGTACATGGAACGACGCTCAATCCACATCAGCCGGGTTTTATTTTTAATTTTAATGTTTTTAATCCTCGACCGAGGGTATGTTTATTGATTTTAGAGAGAGAGGAAGGGAGAAAGAGAAACATCAATGAGAGAACGACACCAATTCATTGTCTCCTGTATGCACCCCAACTAGGGATCTAACCTGCAACCTAGCTAGGTATGTGCCCTGACTGGGAATCAAATCTGCAGCCTTTGGTGTATGGGATGATGCTTCAACTGAGCCACCAGGCCAGGGCACTATATGGCCTTTAAATAATTCATGTCATTGGTGGGACTACAATTTGGTAGAACATTTTTGGAAAGTGACTTCACTATATATACTTAATTTAAAATGCACATACTCTATTTGGCCTAGCAATTCCACTGCTAGGAATTGATTGTATAGATCAGCCGTGGGCAAACTACGGCCCTCGGGCCAGATCCGGCCCGTTTGAAATGAATAAAACTAAAAAAAACAAAACCGTACCCTTTTATGTAATGATGTTTACTTTGAATTTATATTAGTTCACACAAACACTCCATCCATGCTTTTGTTCCGGCCCTCCGGTCCAGTTTAAGAACCCATTGTGGCCCTCGAGTCAAAAAGTTTGCCCACCCCTGGTATAGATGCATTTGTACAAATATGCAAATATGTATGTTTAAGAGTATTGGGGTTAACAGGATAAAATAAATGATCTTTATACCCATTCTAAATTCACTACACTGCATCAAAAACAACATTTAGTATGACAAGCAAGTTGTACAGCACTGTATATTGTCTTGTATGCATGCATATGTGTGTTTTAAGATGTTCGTGTACTTGTAGTATGCTTTAAATATTTGCACAACAATATTTTATTAGATTCGTAGGAGTCTTACCAGTGGTTACCTCTGGGGGATGGGACTGATGGAGAAAGGGGGAGGAGGGCTCTGTGTAAGAAAGTAACACTTTAGCTTCAAACAGCTTCTTAATTTGTGTTAACATAGTAAATTCACCTTTGGGTTGGGGACTGTTGACTTCAGTCCTGTATTTTCTTTTGACGTTCAAAAAAATGTGAAATATATTGTAAGTACAGACGTAGTGACACATTTATGGTGTGTGACACACCAGCTGTGGAACTACCACTAATTTTATCATGCATTTTATTCATGTGGTCACAGTTGTCGTCTCTCTATTAATGTATGATTTATTCACATATTACTCATGGGTACTCATTCTCCTGTTAAGTATTAGCTTGTTTCCAGGTTGAGACTGTTAGTTCAGGTCCCCCTAAAACAAAAAGATGACAAGTTGGGATTAGATTTAGCTGTATTGAGGGAGGTGAGGCCAGGCTTTTTTATTTTATTTTTAATTTATTGATTTCAGAGAGGAAGGGAGAGGGAGAGAGAGATAGAAACATCAAAGAACCATTGATTGGCTGCCTCCTGCATGACCTCTACTGGGGATCAAGCCCGAAACACGGACATGTGCCCTTGACAGGAATTGAACCCGGGACCCTTCAGTCCCCAGGCTGACGCACTTATCCACTGAGCAAAACCAGCTAGGGCTTGAGGCCAGGTTTGATGCATGTGCAGGAGGAAGGGATGGAGAGAAGGTCTGGTGGGAAAAGTCTTATGACCACAGTGCAGTTCTTTTTATTTATTTCAGAGAGGAAGGGAGAGAAAGATTGAAACATCAGGGATGAGACAGAATCATCTATCAACTGCCTCCTGCACTCCCCACACTGGGGATCGAGCCTGTAACTTGGGCATGTGCCCTTGACTGGAATCGAACCCAGGTCCCCTCAGTCCGTAGGATGACGCTCTATCCACTGAGCCAAATCGGCTAGGGCTATGTACAGTTCTGAGAAAGTTTAAGCAAGGCCAGTGAGGAGTCCTTCAGCCAAAGTTGGGTCAGAGGTATCCCCGTATCTTGCTTTAGCATCTCTCCTACTAGAAAGTGTGTGTAAGGGATGCATGGTCTAGGGCAGCGGTTCTCAACCTGTGGATTGCGACCCCTTTGGGGGTCGAACGACCCTTTCACAGGGGTCTTCTAAGACCATTGGAAAACATATATAATTACATATTATTTTTGTGATTAATCACTATGCTTTAATTATGTTCAATTTGTAACAATGAAATTGGGGGTCACCACAACATGAGGAACTGTATGAAAGGGTTGCGGCATTAGGCAGGTTGAGAACCACTGGTCTAGGGGGAGGATGGTGATGGATTCAGCAGAGCAGCTGAGTCATTCACTTAAGCTCGCATGGTAGGTGGTCTAAGGCAGCGGTCGCCAACCTTTCAGACCTCACAAACTAGCATTGGTCGGTGGACCACCGGTTGGCGACCACTGGTCTAAGGGGCTCACCTCATTTCCATTTTCATGCTGGTATGGGACTTAAGTGAGTGGATGGGGCTTGCTGTGAACATTCAGGCACATGTTTCTGGCATGCTTTTCTGTTGTGTAGAATTGCTGGGTCACATTATGCCTGTGTTTAGTCTTCATAGATAGTACCAGACTTTTCCAAAGTAGACATACCAATTTCTGCTACAGTGAATACATTATTGTGGCTCCATACCCTCACCAATACTTGGCATTGTTAGCCCTTTCAATTTTAGTCATCCCAGTGGGTGGTTAGTAGAA